>NC_071498.1:111789902-116789902 GCF_028408465.1 Anastrepha ludens | reverse complement strand
TTTATTACAGAGGACGGTCAATTCATCCATTCTGCTCGAAAGTGAAACAGGATCCGCTACAAACTGAATGCACCGATGATCGTAATTCGGTGGCGCTGTGCAATCTGATACGCCATGATTACGAGTTACCCAAGAAATATCAGGTAATTTACATTTATAAATTGAATCAAAAGCCATTTGTCATTCGTCGTACATCTCTTTGCCTTCCTAAAGAATTTCGACAGCTTAAGTCACGTCAAAAGCGGCGAAGAAGGCTATTATGGTGGATCTGTATCATTGGCAGATCATTGCCCCTATATACAGGAGTTCACGTGGCGCAATAAAAATGTTATTGTGCGCGGCTCACATTGCCGCTTTGTCGAGAATAATCCCAGTAAGTATCAAGACTATTCGTACGTTTATTTGCACTTTTTGTTGTACAACTAATTTCCATTTGCGTAAATTCACATTTTAGAGCCTGAAAAGAATTTCGCACTGGAGAGCTATGGCATCGGTTCGAAATGCTTTTATCACAGCGATTTCATGTGGGAAGAGCGATCGTGTCACCAGACACGCGAGTGGCAGCATTGGGGTTCAGGCTGCTACAAATACAACTGCTCCGATGGACGACTTCATATATTGGTGGCCAATTACACCTACACTTGCTTTTATCCTGGCCAAACACTTTCAATACGCATCAATGCCAATGATTGGCTGCATCGTGGCGCCATAATTTGTCCGTCATGTAATGAACTTTGTGGTGAATACTTTGCCGAACGGGAAGAGCAATGTCGTATGCGTGAGGAAGCGCCACCTGCTAATAAGTATCCACGCGATACGCTAACCTGCGCAGCGTGTGTGCGGATGCCTCGCAGCCAAATATTTATGCTTGTTGCCATAATTATTGCATTTAGAGAGCGGCATGCGTTGATTTTGCATGGTTAACTCGAGGGGTGGAAAAAGCTTATCCGTGTTGTTTGATTTGCTTTACTCGGGGTAATGAAACGCAATGTCCTCGTTTTTAAAACGTTTGTATGTATAATATAGTGTGTACAGCAACTGTGTATCCTCAGTTAAAAATAAGCACACATTTTATCAATTTATTTTAAGTGTACCAAGTATAGGAAGCTAAAGTTCTGCTTTAGTTAGTAGTTAGTTTAATGTTATGAAGTGTATAACATATAGAGGGTCAAAAGCCAAGTAAGCCAACCAGGTTTAAGTAAACAAAAAAATTCTAATTGATTTAGAATGATAAAGAAAAAAAGACATAAGCTAAACAGAAACAAAAGAAAAAAAAACAAGGTCAGCATTGTAATAAAATAAAGACTGAGATCACCATACTAGGTACTCAAAAAACAATTTTTGGCCGTCTATTGGCGATTAATAACCGAAAAAAAAATGTAATTAGTTTATTTGTTTTTGAAGCAAAACATATACATATCTGTGAACTAAGATTTTAGTAGTTTTGCTTTTGTATTAAAAAGGCCTTATAAAGGGTCTTTCAAAAGACGCGTCTATAAAACATGTAAACATTTAGGTTTTAGAGGTTTCACTATTTTTAATCAAACTGTCGCACAGTTTTTAGATTTCACAGATTTTAGATTTCTTTATTTCTCGTCTTTATTCTACTTAAGATCTATAAAAATTTACTTATATTGTAGTTGAGCTGCAAACTAGCGATCGTTGGCTGTCATCGAACAGTAAACTTATTAAACTTATGGCCTCTTCAGTGTTCCCACTACAACATCATTTAAATGTCCACCATGTGCATATCTGCAGTCAAAATTTAAATATTTCAAGGACTCATTCACACATCATCGCATTGAGATCAACAATCTCGATCCGAATGTTGTATTTCAGCTTTGGAATCGTTGTTGGCGCTTATTCACACAGACTTTACATTTCAAACAGCCCCAGTCTGGTCCGCCAGTCCGTTTTTTATCCTCGACAAAACCAGTTTCTTGGAATTTTTTTTACCAATCTTTGGCCCGCAATTGTCGATCCATTTTGGACGATGATTTCCATCAAAAAATCACGAATTCCGCGTAATGCCACTAGGCGTTACTTTTGAAAGACCCTTTACTTCATATACAAATTTTCAACTTGTTGTCAACTTTATTAAGATGAATTCTTAAGCTACAAATGTTATTGGTTAATAATTTATATATTAAATGAAATAGAGTAATTTAGCACTTTACAGTTAGAAAGCCCATATACTAAGTGTTAAAAGTCCACAGATATGCATAGGCATCCGATGAAAGTATAAATTTCTCCGCGATTATTTCAGCGCCGATTTATTAAAATAAGTCACTATTAATTCACACGATATTATCACATTTCTATAGGTGTCTGAATAACAAAAACATAACAGTAAAACCTTTTCCAGAGGTCAAACGGAAAATATTATTTACGTAATTTAAAAATAAGGATTCTAAAACAAAAGGCGTCAAATGAAAGTATAAACTGGCAAAACTAAATTTAGTAGTTGGTATGCCTACATTTCCTCTGAATTACTGTTTTGGCATACTTCGAACAAGGTTTCATCAAATTTCCGATGGGAAATTAGGTCATTGGCCCATCATCTCTAAGATAAATTACTCCAAGTCTGCTGTTTGGTATGTTGGAGTTAACACAAAACTGACCACAAACGCTTAATCGGATTTCAATCTGGCGGTTGAGCTGGTCAGTTCAGCTTTGCGATGGAGTTTCCTTAAAAAAAAACTAGTAGGAAGGCGGACGCGTGTTTGAGGTCGTTTTCTTGTTGGAAGATATACATTTTGTCTGCGCTTTTTGCCAAATTTTCGTTGAGAACGTCAACATAACCATCTGCTGTCATTATTTTATCTATATTTACCAAATTACCCACACCAAACTTTGAGAAATAACTTCAAACCATAAGAGGCCCGCCTCCGTGGTTTACTGTTGATTGTACCCACTTTGGTTTCAAGCGATCCAAAGGTTTACACCATACTCGTTTACGTTCTTTTGAGTTCCTCAGCTTGACTCATCCGACCAAATTACTTTGTCCCAAAATGCGGTGGGCATGTTAACATACTGTTTCGCAATCTGAAGTTTTTGGTCCTGTTTGTAATGGAAATCAGAGGTCGTTTTTTTAAACCAAATGCGCCTAGTTTTCCCTGCACTGTACTGGCGGAAACATCCAAATACAAACTTTCGGTCAATTCGCTTGATGAAATTTCAGGGTTTTCTGTAACTTTTCTTCGCATGATATTCAACATGTATCGAAATTTTTGGTTTTGTACCTACTCCATACTTCCGACTTCCACGCATTGCTTTTCTTAAAGTTTTCAAAAACTTGCCTTGTCTCTCCAATCGAAATGGAGTATTTCTTAGATTTTTTTGCTAATATTTCACTCAAGAGACGGACCTCTTCAATTTACCGCATTTTTCACTTAGAATAGAACAAAGGTGAAACAATTCACTTAGTCAATGCAAATTCAGTAAAACCTGAAGTAAAGCTTTGTTTTAACTTGTTAGAAATCAACACAAACTAAAATTATACTTTCATAAGACGCGCGCGTTCAGCTAACCTGCACAGACTAATCTTTTATACTTTCATTTGATGCCTAGTGTTTGTACCTATGCCCAATAGGTGCGCTGATTGCAGCTTAATTATACCTTAACGTATTCGATTTGCTAATATTCAACTGAATGATTTGTTTACTTGCATCCCTTTTTGCATTATGCAACGTGATTCTATGATTAATTGTATGTTTACATGAAATCTCTAATTTTTTCTATGGCTTGTGAATTTGGAGCAACTTTCCATTAAATAATATACAAATATTTTTGTGATAAAAAGGCAATTAAGCAATACTACCAAATTGAGATTAGGAGGTTTAAGCCCAACTATAAATTGGAATAAGTTAACTATTGACACAATTATGCTATAATGATAAACTGTACTCTGTAATTAAGCGAGTGTGTTCGGTATGGAATTATATGGTAATATCAATAATGCAACCTACGTAGGCTTAGGCTGAACTTGTAACAATTTATGTTTTTTTGCGTGCAAATCGACGGATCTGCTGCCTCCGAACAACATTTTTTTTAAGAGTTTTAAGAGTTTCATTTACGAAGTGGAGATCGAACATACGAGCTTCGCATTACTAGCTATTATGCCACGCATAGGCATACTTGGCTACAAACTTAGACAATAAATTCCTTTTTTTATTTTTTTATATTATTGAATGCCATTACTGTGAATTAAAAAGGAAATTGATGATCCTGCTTAAATATTTAAATCAAGCTTTTTGAACTTCTCTTCATGCGAGATGCGGAGATGTGTCATAGTTTATCAAAAGTTTTCTCCAATTAACGGAGTGGCGATAACTTTTAGAAAAATGCGTGAAATAACTTTGTTCGGCGACACGCAATTGTTGTTGGTTAACACTGTGATAGGTAAAGTGAGGTAACGTGCTAAGTATATAAGTGTTTTGATTTACGACTGGTATTCTGCCCTGTTCGGAGGTTGTTGTAAGCAGTTTTGAAGCTCTTCAGTGAATTAAGTTTCTAGTATACGCTTACTAAGATGGTGCAAGCGGTAGCAACATCTCAGAAATTATTTGGGCAGCATAGTGGCGGCTATCTTACTGGGAACAGAAGTGCCGCACTGTGTGAATGGTCACCTCCAGTCCTGGTTGCGACATTCTGGTAAATCTGTAGAATCGTTGGTACCTTGTAGTATGTCTCCAACAACGTTGTATAGGCTACTGGCTTCAAAAATGTGCGTTAGGTGTTTTTTTTCTCATGCAGATCGATACGATATGAGATCAAGTCGTTTGCACTTCCGCCACTACGAGGATTCCAGTTGGTACCACACCAAGCAAGAATTGGAGCTGCAGTCAAATTTGTTTTCCCCACAGGCGTACTTAAACAAAAAGTTCTTGGTTTGTTACACGAGCTAGAAAAAACACGCCATCTTGGAAGTTAAAGTTCTTGATCGCGGCTCGTCACTTTGATACGTCCATATGAGAGCTAATCACAGATAGTTTAGGGAATTTGTTTCCTCTCTTTGTTCATTCGCCCTTGACGAGAGAGAGTTCAGTCTGAGCCCTGTATGGGTGTGTACTGGTTAAGAACCGCAGTGGTAAACTCGGAGTTTCTGAGAATCCGGGAGTACCCTTCGGCATTTGCCCTTTAATATGATCGCGGCAGGGGCAACCTGCGATGGCTACGGGTACCACATCAGTACGGCGAGGTAAAAAGGCAGGTGCGAAGCGCCGGACAAGTACAAAAGAGCTTGAATTTTTTTTATATAAATCTTGCTACTGCCGCTGTAATAATTCTTACGATTCACATAAAGGCTGCGTTAGTATAAAGGGTGATCAATTTAGAGGTATCGGATTTTAAATTGAAATAATTATTGATTCGATCATCCATTAATACCAGTTTTGAATGACTCGCTCGGAGGACTTCGATCGGTATCTTGTGAATAACTTTATTAATATTGGCTTTCACTGCTTCAGTCGAAGCTGGTTTATCCACAAAGCATTTAGACCTTACATACCCCCACAAATAAAATAGAGATAAATTGCTCACTGAAATGATGGCGCAGTAAATCCATTGTTTCATGGGCAAAAAGCGCCGTCTTATTGGAACTAAATGTTGTGAAGATCACGGACTTCAATTTTCGGCATAAAAAATTCGTTTATCATGTCACGATAGCGTTCGCCATTCACTTTTACATTGGCGCCTGTCTCGTCTTTGAAGAAATATGTGCTGATATTTCCTCCAGTCCAAAGGCCGCACCAAACGATTGTTTTCAGTAGATGCAATCGTTGTTCTTGAATGGCTTCGGGTTGCTTTTCAGCTCAAATATGGCAAATTTGCTTATTGACATAGCCATTAAGTCGAAGATGGGCCTTATCGCTGGACACCATAAGGTGGCCTGATCACGCGATGAACACTTTTCACAGAGCGTCGATTTTCGTAATAGAATTGTACGACTTGTAAACGTTGTTGAGACTTAAGCCTTTCCATGATGAAATGTCAATGAATGCTGAAAAAATTATGTATTTAGTTTGACAGTAGTCAGGCGACTGCTACAAAATGATAATTATTTTTGGTGTGGACAAAGGCAGAGAATACGTAATGGGGTATTGTCAAAATATACGCACAGCAAAATAGACCTATAACATAGCCGTTCTGCTGATTACATAATGGAATGTCCATTTGAAGGTCTTACCCGTGGCAGTCAAACTCTAAACGATTTCTTTAAGAGAGGCTCTTATTAAAATTTGCTGTTTGAAATTGTTGAACAACTTTTTAGGCACTATAATTGTTTTTTCAATGAATTTGTAGGAATTCTTAAAAAAAAAAAGGGTCAAGAAGACCCATCTAAGTAAAGGTTAGGAGGTCGAAATGTTAGAGTAAAATAATTTTAAAATGGGAATTATATTTCAAAACAATTTCTACATAACAGTTGGATAAACTAGCGTTGGCGGGACAACCCTTGAACTTCGTTGTGTCGAGGTTTTGTTGTACTGTACAGCCTGTACATATGCACTTTTTTTGTTTTATATATGCATGTATGTGTCCATGTTGTAAAATTAATTCTGAGATATTGCTTAGTTGCCATATTTGCATTTTATAATAAAAAAATCGATTGCATGCGCACATCTCTGCATGAGTGAAAACAGTTCTACAAAACCAGATAACCACAAGGTCGTTTGATTAGCTGTTGACAACTTACAAGTGGGTTCAGATGTGCTGGACTAAGTTTGTACAAAAACAAAAATAAAACGTGTATATTGAATCGTTTTAACCTTTATATAATTTTGACTCAATGCTTACAAGTCTTATCACGCGGACTTCGGTATAGATATATGCCAATTTTGATATTTGAGACTTCCGTTATTTTGGTCAAGGCGGCTGCTAGATAATCTAGCAAGTTATGTCATAAATGTATGTATGTATTTATCCCAGCATTTCAAAGCACTACTCATTGTTGCTCTAAATATAATTCAAATTGTGATTAATTATTTTTAGACGCAATATTAACTACTGTATTTAGAAATCTTAAGCAATTGAATATTATACATTCCCTTTATTTTCTACTCGGACTTTTTCTACGCCTGTATGTATTAGAGAATTGTTGTTTTTATTTTTATTTTTATTTTTTATGTTCATATGTATGTACCTATTTATGTGGAATGTAATCTTTACGTGCTCTATGTAATTTTATAATTTTTAACTATATAATAGTTAGTGGGAGAGACATATAAATATATTAAATACATAAATACGGCCCAAGAGGTGTCGCAATTTTTTTTTTAAATAAAGTAAAATATTTTTAAAAAAATTACGAATTTTAGAACATCTGTAAATTGAACGTGTATATTTTTAGATGGTTTGTAACAATAAGATTTTTACTCGTATATTCATTTAAAGAGTTTCGAATACGCTTCATCGACAAAATTGTACAAAAATAATTGCATAAAAAAATTGTTTTTGTTTGTTTTTCATTCGCCATCTTAGTTTTTCCAATTAAATGTCAAGCTTTAGAGAAGACAAAATGGCACAAAGCTTGTTATTAAATGTATGTATGTATATACTTAAATTCATTTAAAAATCTATATGATGTAAATACATACAGAAATGGTATACGAAAGTATATCTTACATATTCGAAATAAGAATTTTACTCGATTAAGATTGTTTTTATTTTCAATTAGACTATCCAATTGTGCAGATTTTAGAAAATATATAATTACAATAATAATAAAAATCATGTATATATCGATAATTCTGTTTAGTGTTTCATTGCCAGAAAAATTATTTCATCGATCCACTTAAATTGTGATAAATATCAATACAGTTTAAAACAAAATAGCCATGTGATCGACACACACACAACATTTTTTGTTGATTTAAAAGCTGCATTCCACAGCACGAAAAGGAGTTGCCTATATGCCGCGATGTCTGAATTTGGTATTCCCTCAAAACTAAAAACTGCCGTCAGAATTGGGCAGATCATGCAGGAATAGATCATGCGAGCCGCAGAATTTAATCGCTCTATACGAGCATACAGTTGTCGTATGCCGATGATATTGACATCATCGGTCTTAACAACCGCGGTGTCAGTTTTGTCTTTTCCAAACTAGATAAAGAAGCAAAACGAATGGGTGTGGTGGTGAAGGAAGACAAAACGAAGTACCTTCTGTCGTCAAACAAACAGACGGCGCACTCGCGTATCGGCACCAACTTCACTGCTACAGTTATGATTTCGCAATTGTAAAAGACTTTGTTTGTCTAGGAAGGAGCATTAATACCAATAACAACGCGTTTCCACGACAGTCGGTTCTACCTTACCGAAACGTCCCGGATTTATATCTGGCCAAGGACTGTCACTCCAGCAGCATTCCCCGTATGTAAGTATGGGGAATGTTTATGCTGCTACAATAACAACAACAACCAATAACAATGTCGTCTTTGAAATCCAACGGAGAATATCTCTTGCTAACAAGTGCTACTTTAGACTAAGTAGACAATTGAGTAGTATAGTTCTCTTTCGATGAACAAAACTCACTCTTTATGAGGCTCTCATCATGCCTGTCCTATCGTATGGCGCAAAAGCTTGGACGATGACAACATCTGATGAGGCGACCCTTGGAGTGTTTGATATTCTGTGGAAGATTTTTGGACCTTTGCACGTTGGTGATTTCGAGTATCGCAGGCGATGGAAAAATGAGCTGTATGAGCCTTACGATGATATGGTCATAGTGCAGCAAATAAAGATCCAGCGGCTTCGTTTGATGGGCCAATTCGTCCGAATAGATACAGAATGGGGTACAGAAAATCCACACGGCTTTATCGAAAAAACAATGCAGCCACAAGGAGTACTGTGTGATGGTTTGTGGGCTGGTGCCGTCATTAGAGCGTACTTTTTCGAAAATTATGCCGGAACGTATTATGATATTATAACGAACTTTTTATGGGTTAGAATTATATGACATGGACTTGGACGGCGCCACTTCCCTTACAGCGCAAGAAACAACGAATTTCCCAATATGCATTATCTTACAAAGACAAGTCCACCGAAATCTTGCGATTCGACATCATTGGATTTCTTCTCTGGGGTTATGTGAAAAGCACGATCTATGCCTTTAATCCCAAAACGGTTGCAGTGCTGAAGAACGAAACCTACGCTATGTAAATGATATACAGCCTGAAATTTATTTACTTATTTATTTTATTATTATTAAAAATGAGGTTGCACCTGTAAGACTTTTTAGTCTTTTACAATACACATACATGAACTGGTTGGAAGTTAAAAAATTCAAAATGAAATATTTTTCTACAAAACAAACTGCAAACTAACTATGTATAAATAAAATCAAACCTAGAGATAGTGAGACATATAAATAGGAACATACAAAATGAGGATTAATAGCAGAAATTAGAGAGACAGAGAAATGTGGCAGTTTCACATTTAATACAATAAATAGTATTAAAGTAGTCGAGTATTACACCTTTGTACTTAATCCAGCTGATCACAGCCTTTTCAGATTCAGGAATTCAATTCCAGCGTCTTGTGAGGCGGTGTATTTATGAAGAACAGCTTTGATGAGGATGCCAAAAAGTCATGGATATGCGCACTCTGTGTTGCCAGATCAATCGTGGTGGGTATTTCACTTATTGCTTAAGGGGACAGATACCTGTAAACTGCCATATTTTCCCTGATTTTCATTAAAATTATTTAAAATGAAGAGGTCAATATATTTTTTTCAAAATTGGCATACAGTTTATTTATACATTAAAATAAAATAAAAATAATATTAAATTTTTTTTTTGAATTTAATCATTTAAAATGGCGGATGCACACTCAATTCTTTCAGGAAGGTCGAAGCGGGGCTTCTCCATCGGCGGGCATTGTAGCATCGGCGTCAGTGACCTGAATACAAAAAACCAAAAATTTTGTTGTTTATTAATGCCATAACTTCTATATGAATTCAAAAAAAATAGGGGGAAAAATATATGGGACGGGCTACAATATAAGAAATACTTAAATTTACGTTCTAAAATTTGTTTGACATATTCTTAAGGGATTCTATTAAAAAAAAATTTTTTTTCTCCGAAATTTTACAGGTATCTGCCCCCTTAACCATAGACTAAAAAATATGACGAAACAAAATAAAATCATTTCGAAAATTTTGTTATCTTTTATTTATTATTTCAAAAGAAAATCTGCGGTCATATTAAATCACACTGTAGTTATATAGGGTCCGCCATATAACTTTACGGAATTAAAAATGCTATAAAAAAGAAACTACTCAATTTTTTTCCAAACCGTTTTTTTTTTATTTTGAAGTACAATCCTTCCGGTTAATGATGGAACACAACTTCATTCATATGGCTGCCTCGGCTAGCCATGCACCATCCCATACGACCGGTCCAATTCTTCAACACATTTTCGATTGTATGCGGCTGTATTTCAGTAATGACATCGCCTATGTTGGTCTTCAGTGCATCAATTGTTGCTGGTTTGTTGGCATAACACTGGTCTTTGACGGCACCCCAAAGATAATAATCCAAATGCGGCAATTTTGCTTGTTAACATACCCGCCGAGATGGAAATGAGCATTCCGTGCTTTTCTTCTTCCCATTGCCGTACGTAATTTTCGTACCATGATTTTCAAAGTAATGTCGCAATATTTCCCAGCGTTCTTTGAGCGTACACACAACCATTTTCGTTCAGCGGAAGAATAAAACTAATTTTCTGTCAAATCAGATGACAGCTAAGTGTTACCATTCTTCAAATAATACCTAGTTCAAATCCGTAACGATAGATGGCGGCCCCATATATCCAAGGCTTACTATTTACAAATGTATTATAAATATAAGTATATCACTGAAAATAAGAGCTTCCTCCTTCTTATATGCATTGCCTTTTATTTTAGTTTTAGATTACTTTATCTTATTTCACTTTATTTTAATTATTTTCTTTACTTTTTTATTATTTTAGAGTATAGGCAGTTCTAGGATTTTGCTTAGGGGAGTCGACAAAAATCTTTGTGTCAATACCCCTGTTTGTGCTGTGTATATAATTAGATTAATTTTCACCTGACCATAGTTCAAGACATTATTGGAAAGATTTTGAAACACATTATTTTAACGATTTTTGTGTTAACTTTTACATTTACTTAAATAAAAAGTGCCTTCATCTATTAGGACATACATAAATAAGAAGAATTCTGTAACTTTTTTTTAGTTTTTGGACATTTTGCAAAAATAGCCAACTGATCAAGTTCTGTGGCCTCAATAAACTTCTCAATAACATCCGAATAAAAAAATGAAATTCTTCTAACAGTTCTGCGGGCGTTGATCATTATACGGTACATATCCACAGTTTGGGGAAGTTAGCAAAATATTTTTAAAACCGATGGAATTATGATATGTGTTTTGCAAGACATTTCGATCCGACTGAAGACAGCTTAAAAATTTCAGATATACATACAATTTCAGATATATTAAGTAGTATATTTGGCAGCTGAAACTATTTTGAGGTGTGACGAAAAGTTAACTTAAGAACGAATTTTATTTTTACGTGTGCAACTAAGTAAGTTTCATGAAAATACAACTTTATTCTGAAAAAATGGTTACAAGTGAATCATTGAAAGTATTGCCCATCGCTGGCTACTACTTTTCCCCATCTTTCTGGTAGATCGCGTATACCGTCGGGGTAAAACTGTTCTTCTTTTGAGGCTATCCACGGATCAAGCCATTTTTTTATGTCTTCATATGAATGGAACTGCTGGTCAGCTAGACCATGTGTCATCGATCGGAACAGGTGATAATCAGTCGGCGCAATATCTGGAGAATATGGCATGTGAGGTAGGATTTCCCATTTCAGTCCTTCCAGGTAGGTTTTAACGGGTTTGGCAACGTGAGGCCGAGCGTTGTCATGCTGTAGAATCAGTTTTTCTTGCCTCTCCGCGTATTGCGGCAGCTTCTCGCGCTCTGCTCGGCTCAGTGCTCATCGCATCACTTGAAGTCGATACCAATCCCCAGTGATGGTTTCGCTTGGTTTTAACAGTTCATAATAAATAACACCAACTTGGTCCCACCAAATACATAGCATAACCTTCGCAGCGTGAATATTCGGCCGAGGTGACGACGTAGAAGCATGACGGGGTAGTCCCCATGACTTTCTTTTCTTTGGATTGCTGTAATGAATCCATTTTTCATCACCCGTCCCGATGCGATGAAGAAAACCGTTCCTTTTTTGCCGGTTGAGCAGTTTAGCATCCCTTGGTTTCAACTCATAAGGAACCCAAGTCCCCTGTTTCAGAATCATTCCTAAGCATGCTATCGCTTGGAAATGGATTGGCGGGTAACTCCTAATACTGAAATACTGGCGGGTAAGTCCTAACACTGAAACTTAGTTGCGCACCTAATAGTTTATAATATAATCTCGCGGGGCTATGATCTATGCATCTTGGTTCCTACTTTTTTGCTACTTCTGCTGAGATAAGAGGCGTTGACATTAAACATCTGATAAACTTCATCAACGGCATTAAGTGATTGATGCAAACGCAGTACAGTCATCGTTCATAATCCACACACTCTAACCCCATTCTCCTAACCAACCCACCACCACCTCTCACCGCCATCTCCTTTTATCCCATTGGTTTTCTCCTTCACTTTTCTTCCTTCACAATGGTTCACAAAGGACGAACCCATTTATCCCACTCCTTGGGTAATCATTCTAACCTGACTTATAATAGATATGAAGGTTGCCTTTTACATTTTGCGAAATGTTTAATGAAAAAGGGTTTGTTGTTTTTTCAAAGCACTTTTACAACTCCGAAGTGGATACCTTTTTTATTTGTTATTTCTAATATTATTAAATCAGAAATAGTTTGAGTTTTTTATGCATTCATTTATGTGTTGATCTTAGTGCTGAACATTCTTACTATACGAGTATCAGAAGATATGCAGCCACAACAACATTCGAAAGTCGAAAAATTTATAACCAGTGCCATTTAGGGACTATTGTATCAGCTTGGTGAAATCAATACCCAAAATAGGCTATGCAGCTAACTTTTTTAAACCCTCTGAGTTTATAAGGAAGAGAGACACAATGGTGTGGTTCTAAAAGACGTCTAATTGGCAATTAAGAATATTTCAACAATTTGATTCTTACAAAAACTCAATCTATAAATTTCCAATTAAAATTGATGCTATGTTCTCTATGCAACCCTGTTAGGAAAAAAAGACAAAAAATTTATGACAAGAAAACAAAATTTCGAATTTTCAGTGAATATATGTTTTAAAAATCAAATTGTTTTGAAAATGGTACTCATATCCAAGGGAAAAGACTATGATGGAGTGAGAGTGGCGAAGTCGCTGTTCTTAACCCATGAGCGAGCGGAGCAACCCCGCAGACTGCATAAGACATCAGCTACAATTGACTGATTCTATAATAAAGGAAACATTATTGACCGGAGCAAAACTTAGCTTAATTTCTTTGCCAGCTTTCACAATGGCATTTGAGTTTCATTTTGATCTAAAAAGGAACAGTAACTGCTACCTCCTTAAACTTTGAAAAATAATAGTGGCAAGTTATCCTTCTTTCTGCTTTAATATCCGAGGGTAGCCTTTTATATATTGTGCCTTAGCAACACTACGGGTGACGAGCTGTTATTCAATATTTTTATCCAAAATTTCGATAGTTTTTAGCATAAACTTATTTGTTCTTTTGGGAGTTGAAAAATTCATCTCGCCCGAAAGATGGAATTAACTGATGAAAATTTTCGTGCGGTAAATTATTGCGAATTTTGTTATGGATAACCAAAACAGGAAAACAGGAATATTGATCAACTTACTTCGACTTTTGGAGTTGAAACCTTAGACACTCTCAAATGTTACTACAACGAGCTACGTGACCTTTGATGCAGTGCATAAATTCATAACGCAAGATCGTCATGTGACCTATTACGAAATAGAGACATTTTTTGGCATTGATGGGACCAGGATACGTTCAATATTGCGTGAACATTTGGTCGTTTGCTTGAACATCTCTTTGGATACCGCATAATTTGAAAATTGCTCAAAAAAGGAGGGGTGTCGTATTGTGTAAATAAATGTTGGTTCAAAGCACATCTATGACATCGTAACAGGTGACGAGTCTTGAATCTATGCATATGAGATTGAAACGAAACAGCAATCGACAGTATGGATGTTCCAGCACGTGCTTAATTCAACAAAAATTGATTGCAGAAGAAGCACCGAGAATGAAGGACAACCAACTGCCAAAGACTAATCATCCTCACCAAGACAATGTGAGCTCTCACAAGAGAGTTTTTGTGCACTCAAAAAATTTAATTAATGGGTCATTTGCCCTACATATGGCACCTAATGGCTTTCATATGGCGCCTAATGGCACCGAACATCAAAATAAAATTCGTGGTCTCAAACAGCCATGTGGTCTATTTTAAAAAAGAGTAAAGATATTTTGTTTATTATTTTACTGTATTTTCATTATTGGGCGCAAAATATAAAATACAACCTTCGTATTTGTAAGTTTCCTGAAATTATAAACATTTTTGAGTAAAATAGTATTGTATTAACCCTTTAAGTCCCAGTAACTACGATCAAAGAAAAAATTATTACGCTAAATAGAGCTAAGCTCATAAAAATTTCAATACTAGGTTTTTGGCGACGCTGATTATGAATTTGGTATTGGCTTATCAAATTGAAAATGGTGAATCTAATACGGCTGGTAAAACTTCAAAATATTGAGGTAAGGTCCTAAAAATTCCTAGATTAGATTACAATAGATTCTATGAGAGCTTTGCTCTCGTAGTCTTTTGTGCCCTCTACTCATCGCAGTACCTCATCCAGACCCAATTCCCTTATTACACTCAGGATATAGCTGGGTTGGATTGAGCGTATGTGGCCTTCCTCTAGCTGCAATTGGCCAAGATGTCTCAACCTTCGAAACACCACAAACCACTACTTTGTTTTTTTCGAGCCGCTGATAACAAAACCGATGATATTTTTTAAATTAAAAATGACGGATCCAAAATGTCAGACAAAAACTAAAAAAAATCCACTGCAGTGTTTCTTGGATCGTTTTTGTGCCTATCATATCGCGTTAGAGAAAGGTAATGGAAAAATCCACAAAAAATAAAATAAATAGGCCGCAACGATGATAAGATTAGGGTAGGTCCGACAAGTGAAGGAATAAAAGAACACCCAAAACACGTTTTATTTTCACTTCTGTCAAAACCATGACTCGTTGTAAAAGAGTCTTATAAAAAACCATGCCTTGTGAATAGCGGACGGAAGATTATTATTAAAAGTTCCTGGTATGCACTGAAGTGTATGAAGAGTTATCTCCGTAGTGATTTATCTTTGTTAATGTCATGCCGGACGAATTCAAAAATGTTCCGTACAAATAAAAGTGAAAACTAATGACATTTACATATTTTTAAATTATAAAATTTATTTTCATTATATTTTGTTCAATTTATAAATATTTGTTTTATGCGTACAATACGAACAAACTCGAAATACACATACATATATGCTATATATATAAATATAAATACAAACATACATATTATTAATCAGTTTCAGAAAATTACCAACTAATGCATTGCTAAATATTTACAGTTAACTTTAAACATTTTAAAACTAATAAAGAATTGTTGCATAGGTTTAGAAATAAATATTTTCCAAAAATTCAGTTCCTAAGCACTCGGCATAGCTCGGCTCTTAGCGCCATACATACAAACATATGTACATACTTACAAATTTTATCAATTGTTAACTTTTCCATAAGTTTTCATAATATTTAGTTTTGCTAGGCTTTGCTTAAAATATAAATTAAATAATATAGAATTGACTGTATGCAGTAAACAAAGGGATAGAAAAGCTCGAAATTTGAGTATTTTATACTACAACTGGTACGCGAAAAGATTTTATTTTGTACTTAAAAATTATTAATTTAGTTGTTTTAAACAAACAAGCGAAGTATACTCGTACAAGGAACAAATTGGAACTTTAAATTAAAAAGTAAACTTTTTTGCGTTTTTTTAATCTACCCAACGTTTGGCCCTCTCCCACCCAACTGCATGACGTACGGCGGAAGCTTGCCAAACATTTAGCTTTGAACTTTTTTTTTTTTTAATTAGACGTATTAGTGAGGTCAACGTAATGGACATTTTGGTAGGTATGGACTTTTCATGTACAGTGAGTGTCACTAAAATTCATACATCAATTTCTAGCCATATTTTTTTCTTGTTCGCTTATTACAAAATATAGTTCATATTTTATTGTTTTTGCGATACAATAACAAATATAGTACAACAAAAAGTAGTTTGTGGTTTTGTAAAAAGAGTCGCATTTTAGATACATATTTATGTATATGTACAGTGTAATCTCTCCTAACGGACACCTCCCATAAGCCGACATTTTTTTCTGTACCACACAAATCCTTACGAATTTTAAAATTAAATTTTTCTCTTTTGAGCGGACAAGCTTTGCATTTTTGCAGCTCGGCATTGTTTTCGCCCACAAAAGCTATTTATTTTCCTCATAAGTGGACAGCCTACAAACTTGGCCTTAGTGTTATCAAAGTTGCCAATAAATTTTGCATTTCATACGTAAAGCGTGCGAGCAAGTGAATCCACAGATAATGAAAAATTGCTTCAGAAAAGCTGGTTTTGGGGAAACAGGCATTCCTAAGGAAGGTGGTGGTTAGACCGCAGAAGATGAACTGTCACTTTAACAGCTATTAATTTAATTCAGAACCAAATTTAAGGTGGCGTTAAGTTCAAGTTTGAGTTCTAAGTTTAGATGATTAAGTCTTCATAAATGGTGGGATGTAGAAAAAATGAATGTTGAAATGGTAATTATTTCTCAACAATCGCTTCTGAAGATTAACTACGAAATGAGATTGACGACAAGTTCATTTCTTATAAAGTGGATTATTTAGCTACAAGCAAACTAAAGCCCTTCTTTATATCACGGCGACAGCGAATGCACTGAATTACTTACTGATCTCCAAATATACATATCTCCAAAATATTGAAATTAAAGGAAAAACGTGTCAAGCTAAAATGTTTGCCTTTTTAAATCTATTTGAATTCCTTGCATAACACAATTGGTTTTTTACATTTCTCTGACATCATCGGATGATAAACTGGATAAAGAAGCAAAGCGAATGGGTCAAGTGGGGAATGGGTACAATACGAAGTACGTCCTGCCCTCACACAAACAGTCGGCGTACTCACGCATCGGCGCCCACGTCACTGTTCACAGTTATGACTTTGAACTTCTAAGATACTTGGTTTATCTGGGAACCAGCATTAACACCGATAACAATATCAGCCTTGAAATCCAACGGAGAATCTCTCTTGCCAATAAGTGCTACTTGGGATTAAGTAGGCAATTGCGTTGTAAAGTCTTCTTGGACTATAATAATGTCCGATGAGGCGACCCTTGGAGTGTTTGAAAGATAGATTCTGTGGAAGATGTTTGGACGTTTGCACGTTGGCGACGACGAGTATCGTAGGATATCGAACAATGAGCTGTATTTCGTTGGCTGGATACAAATGTTCGTCGGAATGGATACAAATGCTCCGGCTCTGAAAGTATTCGATGCGGTACCAGCTGGTGGTAGCATAGGAAGAGGAAGATCATGTGGAGAAGGACTTGGCTTCACTTGGTGTGCTCAACTGGCGCCGGTTAGCGCGAGAAAGAAACGACTGGCGCGCTTTGTTAAACTCTACTACAATCGTTTAAGCGACAATCGCGCAAATCAAGAAGAAGAAGATGTTCTGGTTTTGGAAAGAAGGCTAAATAAATATTGAAGATCTTTCGCAAATTATTGTTAACAAATTTTTCAGTCGCTTAGGTATCCACTTAAGAGAGAGTACACAGTACTTGCATTATGTGCGTACTAACTAATAACGCTGGAATTTTTGCTCATTTGGCTTCTTACAACTACATTCACATACATACAAACACACACGCAAATAAGTTAAATAGTCCTCAATAGATTGGAAATAGGGTTACTGCTTAAAATCGAAAATATTTATGAATACATAACATTACACTGGCCTTCATTCATACATTTTTGCTGAAGCATAAATTAGTTAGAATTAATAAAAAAATTAAAAGATTTCCTACTTAGAAACTAACAAATCAATAAACTATAAGTAGTAAACATTCAGCGTCAACAAAATATTAAAAAAATAATAATTCTAAGTCGCTTACAATGCAGTACATCCAACTATTTAAAACGATTGGTGATGCCTAGTTTTACCTAAAATAGCGCTTCGCCCAACTAGCGAAGTAGCCACTAGGCTCGTCACCCTCAAAACACACACATCTCACTTCTCTACTTAAGATATGCCCTGAATCAGGTCACTGGTATCGCCACTCTTGCGGCAAAACGAAATCTTTAATTGCATATAAAAATCTCGCATACCAATGAATCCCCTTATACTGAGTTGCTGTGTACAACGTCGCATTGGACGCGCCCTTCGTCTGCTCCGCTACTGTTGTTGGCACAACATCATTGCTGCCACCAGGTAACCACGAACTGATAGCTGCCATAAAACGCATTGGCGCCAAACCCCAATGCGCCAATTTTTGACTATTCACCACCGCATAACAGGAAGCCGTCACCGAGTTTACCACAATAGTGCCCTCGCGGGTTAGAGGCGCTACCACACCCAGCTTATGCACCGCCTTTAGACGCGTTACACGTTGTGGACTTAAACGGCCATACTGATCGTATACCAAAACATAGTCATCTTCTTGTACGCGATCGGCGAAAATATAGTCCAGCCGCTTTTCAATTTGATGCCAAATTAATATCAAATGAGCTGGTGTTACGGTTAGCGAAGCACCGCCATCTGTGTGAATCTGTACGAAATTTTCGTCTTGCTCTAAATTGCGATCCATGAAGAGTATAACTTCGCTGTAAACGGGTTGACTCGTAGCGCTCATGGCGAGTACTCGATCACCGATTTTCAAATTGCGCATTAATTTCCGTTGACCGTTTTCGAGCAGTACGCTGCTGTCCGCAGCAAAACAGCCGCTTACGTGTGGTATGTGTTGGGAGTCTGGAAAAGCAAGAACAAAAGAAAACATTAAGAATTAAATATTACAGTACAAGCAAAAATGTAAAGCAATTGTTTACTGATGCTCAAAATCGTATTATTTTACTATGCGTGAAAATTAAATTTCTTTTGTGTAGCCGATACGCCACGAGCCAGTTCGTGGTTTCTAATCCCAACTAAGCTCACTGTCTATTTGTTTTTTCTCACTTATAAATTAATCCTGTTGTGGTTACTCAGGTCGAACTGGGTTGGGATAACAGGATTGACTGAACACAGCAAGAATCTAATCCAATTTTGAGCAATAAATAGAGAGAGGTATGGGTAAATGCAAAAAGGTTATAAGGGATGTTGAGATTATTATTTTTGCAAACTTATTTAACAATCATGGGCTTGAGTGTGTATCTACATGTATCTATATGTCCTATGTGTGGCTTTGGAAATAAGAAGGAATTTCTAAGACGAGATTTCCTTAAAGGATAAATGCGCTTGCTGTTGGCTTTGGTCTTAGCTGGCTGAAGTCGATACATAATACCATGGCACATTGTTTCAATACCGTTAGTTTGCGATTAGTTTTCGATAAGTTGGAGAAACTTAGAAATTGTGTTAAATTTTTTAACAGGAATTATAAATAGCCAACAAGAAGCAAACGACCCAACCTAATGCGGTTTAGAAAAGTATGCTAAGACTACTGACATCATACAAAAGTATTATATTTACATATTAATATGCAAATGTAGTAAGCCATATTTACATCTGTTTTTAGCGCTTACCCAGTGGTGATACCTAAAACTGTACTAATGGAAGGTCGACTTAGGTTGAGGAGGAACCGAGTTCTCTGCTCATTCCTTCTAGGCCTCATCTGTCCAGTTACCTCACAAGGAGCTCCGTGGTTCATCTACAGTTCTTTTATGCAATGTAGACCGATCTGATCCAGAACCTGCTTGAGGATAACGGAATACGCACATATTGGAATGGTGACAATCTCTATACAAATTCAGGCAATCAAATTCAATGCAGCAACGATCGCAACGGACTAATTCTGGGAGGCTTACTAACGAGTTAATGGACAACCTAAACATAATCAATATGAGAATGTGAATCCTTGAGCACAGCTACCTTCATGTCTTTTAAACGATGGTACGATTTGAAAACTAACTAACGAAGGTGAATATTGCCAAAATTAAATGTCCCAAAACCCTTTTCTGGGCTCATCAAAGCCCTCGTAAAGGAATTTATCAGAGACTGGGAAGGCAAGGAACACTCAATATAGAGTCTAGGACAGCTGCAGCCTAAGCAGTTTATCCTTCGCTCCGGGAGAGTATGAACTAGCTTCTTAAACGTGGATAGAGGTTCTTAAAGATGGATAGAGGTTCTTGAACGTGGCGTACGAACTCTCACTGGGGCATTGTAGTCCTCATTATCATTTCAAGAAACGTTAATTAGTAGGAGCAAGTGCCTGTCGTCATACGAGTTGTATGACGAAATTCCAGAGCATATTCTCTGCGAATGTATAGTCCTCGCAAAACGATGACTCGTACACCTAAGTGGGGAAGCTCTTAAGCTTGAGGGGATACTAAAATTCATCAGAAGCCTCCTATTTTAGGTTTGCGTTCAAGCACAATAGACCAAATCAGAAGTCGCACTGCATTATGCCTGAATAATAATAATAATAGCAGACGATGGAACGATGAGTTTTACAACTTACAGCTCTGCCGGCAAGTCGTCCGAATGGACGCAAATTCTCTAAAGGAGGCCTCCTCTACGTATATTATTAAACTTGAAAAAAGTAGCTTAAGGGGTGTAAATTAAGAAGGAGAATAATATTAGATATATGAGTATGTGAGTTATTAACAAAATGTACATATGTGTAGTTGATCATTTCCTTCAGATCACATGACTGACTCACAAATCGGAATTATCAGAGATTATATGAACCTACAGGTTTGACCTACTGCTTAGCAACATAGATTGAGTTTGACAGCCGACACGCAACAGTCAACACTCAATCGTCAACTAACCGACAAATATTTTGCAAGTGCTACTCTCTCTTTCTCATTGTGCGCCCTAATGCGAAAAACACATTCATACATACGCACATTTGCTCTATGTCATCGCCATCAAATGTCACTGTCCAGCGGGTGTCCATGTTATTGCAATATCAAGAGCTAGGCGATCGGTCAAAACAACAGCGGCTTTGATGTTATGATCGGCAACAGCAACTACAGCATCAACAATACGAAAACCGTTAATACTAACTAACACCAACGTAGAGTACTATACCGAACCATGAGTGACGAGTAGCCGCAAGCTCCTGCTGCTGCTGTGCTGCCACATATAGGTGTACTATTTACATGGGGCATATGCAGCAGTGTTATAGACAAGCGTACACGTATTTACATACAAGTATGTATAAGTGCATATGAGTATGTAGGTGTTTAAATGCACGTACAGGTATCGATGTAAATATAGGTGTGTACTCAACGTATGCCTGCAAGCAAGTTCTGGCCTATGCCCGTTTCTTGTTATGACTATTCTTAAATGCTGCATCTCTTCGTGAACATTTTTCTTCTTTGTTGTAGGGTTGGAATTGTTGTTTTCTGTATTGTAATAATTTATCAGTTTAGTCTTACCAGCAGTAAAAGATAAAAAGCCTGAAACAGGGTTCAGTTTATAGCAACAAACATAGCGCGCGCAGAGATAATTTAAGGCATTTTAATGGCTTATTAATTTATGACCTTTCAAGCCGCTGTATGCTTCATTCTCAGCTGTATGTAACTGCAATTTTCATCACAGACAGCATCAAGCTGGCACACATGGCCATACAATGTGAAAGGGCTCAATGCATATAAATATGTAAATACCCAACACATATGTATGTATGTATGTATGTACATATGTAGCTTCTCATGTTCGGTTTAATATACAATATTATATAATATATGAAATTGCATAGCTTTGAATTAATTCACCAGTTGAGTGGTAAGCAGATCCTTTGATTCTGGTGTGGGATCGTTTTACTGAAGCTCTTCTGCGAATGTGACTAATTTAATAATTACAGCGCCGAAAATTATGTTACATTAACAATGCATCATACGTTGGTAATAATAGTTGAATTTCCTATGGATCTTTTTAGGCAGGTCACTTAATTCTACAGGCAATTTTTGGATGGTTCTGGGTCATGGAATTTTGAGATAGCACCTAATAACTCTCTTTTGATAAGGGCTTGAAAAAGATGTGCATGAGTTAAGTTTCCAAACCGTACCATCACTTACAAACTCTGAAATTATCTGTGCACATTGATTATGTTCAGGTGATCCATTAACGCATGAGTGGACCTGCCAGAATGAGACCTGTGCGTCCGTTGCTTCATAGCATTTGACTGGCACTCGAATTGATTGTCGGTGTCAGAAGTGCTGCAGTTGAACCTAAGTTTACGGCTACCTGACTACTACAGCGTCTTTCCGGATTAGTTAATAGCTATAAAAGAGGCTCTACTGTGAGTCAGGAACTCGTCTGTAGCACAACCGATAACTAATCACTCTGACAGTCAAGCTACCATAAGATGTCTACAGCGCAATAATACTTCTTCCAAAGTAGCAATTGAAATGTAAAACTATTCACAAAGAGTTGGCTAAGCGGTGCACCATAGGCATTGTTTGGGTCCCTGGGCATAGAGACTTTCCTGAAAATCGCATCGCGAATGAGCTGGCTAGGAGGAAAACTGATCTTAAATTAGTAAATTCTGTCCAGTGTATGGGCATCCCTTTATCTTGAAACCGGTTCTAGGTCGGGTCGGCCTGCATAGCCTACACCAACTGTAGACGGACCACGAAGTCCGCTTATGGGGTAACTAGACAGGTCAGACCTAAAAGGAATGAGCAGAGAGTTAGATCCCTCATGCATCTAGATAGGCCTTTAGTGAAGTGGTTGATATCACCACCGGGCGCTGCCTTAGGGGAGCATATGGGAAACGTATGGGGATCATCTCTAATGACTTTTATTGCAGCTTTAATATCCGCTATCTAACCTAATTTACTCGATACAAAAGTTCAAGCGATTTTTAATACGGGGATAAGATGGAGGTTCCTAAAAAGTCGCTTAAAGGGATATATCTTCCATTAGACCAGCGTATTTTATGACGAAACAAGTCTTCTCGGGAGGCCGTTTCGGCACCTATTGGTGTTCATTTCATGGAATTTGTTTGTGTTTTATATTTAATATATTTTTATATTTAAGTGCATAACAAAATATAGGCGTGTTATCTTCCTACGTCAATATCCGCTAACTGTTTTATGTACATATGTTTTTCCTTAATTATACCACCATTCAGTTGGTAATTGATTCTGCCTAATTCGAATCCAACCGATCGTTATCCAATTAATTTAATTTGTTCTATGTTTCCTACTTATTTGAAAAGGCACATAAGCAAACCTCCTTGCGGCACGCCTTCAAACTGAACTAAGCCAAACCAAAGCAAAAGGTAAAAAGGCACTAAGGTAGGTAGACAAAAAAATAAAAAAACGCAATATGCGCATACAAACATACTTACGTACACATGTACATATGTAGGTATTTAGGCCGTCAGCACAAGAGTTCTGCGGATGCTCAGTTTCATTAGATATCAGCACCATCAATCTCCATAATATGCTTAGTGTGGCATATTATTTCACCGCAAGTGCTCCACTGCTCCTTATCTCACAGTTTTGCTCTGTTATAATTGCGTGTGGCTCATGTTGCACGGAATATTGCTGTGCATTTATTGCATGTCCTTTGTGTTGTAAATGCTCAATATATCGGTATTTGGTTACCCAAACGAGCATCAAAGTCGAATTCTTTTACAACAAAAAGGATAATGCAAGCGCTCACACTTAACCGAATGGGCAAATGGACATCTCTTAGACCACACATTGCACTCGCGCACTGACGGTTACCGCCTGACGGCTGACGGGTGTGCTATAAATGTGCACTTATATATACGCACATATATTTGGCGGCGTTTAGCCTTGAAGGGCATAGCCGCAGGAGTGAGAGTGTGCTGTGAAAACTATTTATGTGAAAGAATGCTGATATGGATGATCCTTTTGCCTCATTTTGTTTCAATTTCTTCCTTCGGCCTTGTTGGGTAATTTCTTATTATTTTTTTTTCTGTTATTTCATTGACTGTGATTTTCGTCTAGATTTTTTGTTTGTTGGCAGTCTCACGCAATTAGATTAATAAACCATAACAATAGAAAGAAAACACCAAAAAAAAACAGCACCGATGTAAAAGGATCAGTTGTGCATATGTTGGCGTGTCAGTGTGAGTGTAAGCCATAACTTACAAATTTCTTTGACAGCCGGCTACAAGGACTCTCATGTATTTATAGACATTTTGGCCACTTGGTGGCGATGCTGTTAGTGAGCAGCAGGAGGGGCCACCGCGGCAAGCCTTTGATCTCACTAAGGCAAATTGTAAGGACGATTGCGACAGTTGCAAGCAGTGACATTTAAAGTCAAAATATTTAGTCCTTTTGTGTTTGACCGATATGCCTTTTTAAGTGCGAAAGCATTGCTATATACATATATACCCATGTATGTGGGTCTACAAACTCCTGCGTATGCACATGATTCGAACGGAAGTTGGTTTCTTCAAAGGAACACTGTTGAGCTAATATACATTGTATCATAGTTATATATATATATACGATTGTGTAATTAATATGAATAGAACTAGCATATGCTGTGTTGAAAAATAACGGGTGTCTCATTAAACCCACCTATTGAATGTAACGCCCTTTTTGTTTCGATCATATCCCCAGTTGTGTGATTGAGTCTTGTGCCTACTATCAAGTGCGAAAATTGGAGTTTATTCATGGAAAAGTACATATGGGCTCAGTTCATGGAAATTTTCAACTTCTGCTATATTCGAAAATACCGTAAGGAGTTAGGTGGGGAAATGTCCTGGTTGCAGTTGATAGAAAATAAACTTTGTAGCTTAGATAAGGAAAAGTAAAAGTCGTAAATATAAAGAATATACACTTTCACATCATCTACTCCCCCCCTCTCTTAATGAACGGTACATTTCTGAAAAAAAGAAACAATACAATCGGCGCGATATCGATTAATCAGTTTAATTGTGTTTGGCTGTAAACCGTCCAAAAATAATGATAATAACAATTGGCACTACATCCTTCGTTGGAAATTTTATTGAGCTGCTTCTCCTACTTGTGGTGTGCGCCTTGATATTTATTTCACAAATGGAGGGACCTACAGTTCTATGCCGCATCCGAGGGGCAGATGATTATTTACGAGGAGCTTTTTCATGAGAGAAACACACTCGGAGGTTTGCTAATGCCCGTCGAGGAGCGGTCGCTATTAGAAAACATTATAAAATCGACGATGGAGAATCCAAAAATTCAAAAAAAAAATAATAGCTTATGAGCACATAGGCTATTGTTATACTAAGGGGACGAGTTGTTGTTTCATGCCCGGCGGACTTAATCGTTCAATATCAAGTGCTATATTTTGAACTCTAATCAATTTCATAAATGTCATGGATTTTTCACGTGAAGGTATTTACATTTATTTTGTATTTTGTATTTTTTTCTTTTTATTTTTCATCAGAACAAACGGTGCGTGAAATAACTGGTACTTATATATTTACGTATGTATGTCATGTTCTTTATTTTAAAAAAGATAATTATGTGATGGGTACTCACAACTAGTAGAAGATACGACTATAACAGTGATATGATGTCAGTGGGAATAATTTAAAATGAGTATATGATAGCATATTTTCTACATTTTTAATTCAAAGGATTCTCGTTCAATTGTATAAAACTTCAGTATGCGTAAACTCAAAAGTGTAGTTATGAAAATTCATTTAAAATCATTTTCATATACTTGAGACAGCAGAATAAATATTTCTACAAAGCTCCATAATCACAGCCAGTTAAGATATTTATAACATTGGATAGATCTAACGTATTTTCACCAAAATGCTCTAAACGAAATCTTTTATAAATTGGGCATATGCCTATAATATGTTGGATGTTTTCGGGGTCACCCAAGTTACAAACTGTGCAGGCGGTAGAAAATACATTCTTAAAAGGTCTCGAATTTAGGTTAAGAAGACTTCCTCTTCTACGAAAAATTAAGCTAATAGCATAGGCAGCAAAATTTGACTGAAATATTTCATATCTCTAAGTGCTAAGTTAGCATACAAATCATGTTATTCTGATTTAATAGCAGAGTCCAGAAAATTCGAAAGTTTTTTATTCTAAAGATTGCCTAAAAACGAAGATATGAACGCAGGCAAAGGCTCAGAAGTCAAAGCAGTAAGAGGCTTCATATTTAACATCAGCGAGTTTTCCTCCCACTTTTTTACGCAATAACCGCCAAGGCTTACAGTCTCCTCAGCAAGGAGAAGTCCATGAGTTGGCAAGACAAAGCTTAGATGTGCTCGGAGTGTATGTAAATATTGCGTTATCAAATCTGTTTCGATGTGAATCATATAATTCGGAGTATTTGGTGGCAAAAAAAAAATAATATTTTGTTTAATAAAGAAACGTAGAAGTCTCTCACCTGAGTTGCATTCGTCAACAACTGAAACTTCTTAATAATTATTAATTTGGGGAAAGAGAAATCCATTACTCCTAACATGCCGGTCAACTTCGATTATTTCTGTGATTTTATCGATATTTTCGACGATGGACCGAAAAGTGAAACCGGTCAAATAAATTCGCTATTTTTAGGTCAGTGATGC
The DNA here is from genome assembly GCF_028408465.1 of Anastrepha ludens. Taxonomy (NCBI): domain Eukaryota; kingdom Metazoa; phylum Arthropoda; class Insecta; order Diptera; family Tephritidae; genus Anastrepha; species Anastrepha ludens. The sequence goes on along the minus strand of NC_071498.1, from coordinate 116,763,080 downwards.
TGTGATGTCAGAGTAGAGTGTATGACAGCTCTCTTAGCTTAATGGGTTCCGGTGATCTAGAATCTTCAAAAAATTGATTTTTTTTGGTTTTGATATTTCGAAAGTATAAGCTTTTAAGAATATACTGTTAAACTTTCGGAAGTATATTCTCAGTATTCTCGATTCTACAGCCGTTTAAGCAGGTAGAGTCAGATTCGTCACGCGGCAGCATCAATGGTCGCATTATCCATTCTCAAAACTACTTTTTTCGGCCTGCTGTTGGCAACAAAAAAACTATTCAACCAAAATCGTCTGAAATTTGAATATGTTGTTCTCAACATTAATGGCTATCATCCGAATCATATATTTAGAATCATATTATTATTTAATTATTTTTTTTTATTAAAAAACTGTCAAATTCAAAACCGCGCCAGTTTGGAAAAATTTTTTTTCTAGTACGGGACATAGCTACAGTCATACTGATTAATAATTATTTGGTTTTTGTGCTTCAGATAAATAGAAGGGTCAATACAGTCAAGGTCCAATTATTCGGGAGGGTATAACTGCAGCGCCATTTTTAAAATGTATTAAGAAGTTCAATAAAAAACCGAAAAAATTGAATTATTGTAAAAAAAAATCTTGAAAATACCCTAAATTTTCGGGACCTCTAGACCCCTTTAAGTGAAAAAATACCAACTCAAAGAGTAATCAAACTTAATACTCGGTATGGAGAAACTGATAACGTTCTCCACGTAAAGAAAATGTTATAAGCTGGACTTTAGGCTTAGTTTTCATTGAAGGCCTCATCTTCTTGATTAGTGCGGTAACAGCTTAATCCTTGTTGGTCGAGTTAAACAAATAGCACCATTCGTTTCGTTAGTTTCGTTGTTAACTGGTTACAATGGGACGCACTAAGTTCTCCTCCAATTTATCTTTGAGCTACTATCATAATATAATATAACAAAATATAAAAAAAAAACATAGGTAAAATTGCTTTTCGCTCTAAGTGGCATTTATCCATATCATTTGGCATTAAAAATTAAACTTATCTTTGCAATCTACGAATATCAAAGCTGCACGTAAGGTAACTAAGCTCTCTCAAAATAAGCGCTTGCGATCGATTACAACACAAATATGTTGATCAACACAAGTAAGGATTGAAAACTCAGGCGGTAAAGATCATTGCATATCCGCAATGACATCGAGCCCAACAAGCGCATTACATGTGTACCTATGCGCATACTTAAAAATGCATGCACTTATACATATTTACATACTTCGATCATTAATGCATTAACATAAACGTTTGTTGGTATGTCTACGGTGTATGTGTGTAAATAAAGTTTCCAGGGAGGAAAAAGCAGCACCACTTCTGTTATGTACATACATACATACTTAAATATCTATGTACGCATAAAGACATGCTTGTTTGTATGTACATACATTTAAAAACATACATATGAGCCCAAATATACAATATACATATGTATGTATGTATGCATGTAAGCACATATTTTAAGAAGGCATGCCGCGGCACTTTTACGCTTTTGTTAGCTGGCATTCACTTTTCTCTCTTTTCCTACACACCAGTCCGGTTTGGTCCCGTCCGGTTCGGTATGGGCCATTGGTGTTGGCTTTGTCTGGCTCTTCACACTCGTTGATATTAAAACAGGCGCGGTTTTTGATTGTTTTCTGTTACGCATTCATTTTGTTGCTATTGTTGGCCATATTCTGGCTATATTCGGGAGTTTAAGCACTTTTCGAAAATTAATTGTTAACGTGATTTGGTTGGTTAGAGTGCGCCATTGGATTGGTGAGTGTGTGTGCATGCATACATACATATATAAATACATACACACTTACATATGTAGATACATACTAACACACACAATTATTGACATACATGCTTGTGAGTTACATGAATGAAAATCCAGACAAATAACAGGGTAGCCTTCCTGATTTCCAGACATTTTACATGTTCGCAAGTACATATTCATGTATGTATGAACGACTTCTGGTACGCTAGCTGATCTATCGTTTGAGTTTTCTCAATTCGAATTTCATTTATTTGCTGGATAACTGGTATTTTCAGCGGCGAGCATGTGCCACTGAGCACCTTTTCCGGGTCAACCCACAGTTGCTTTGATGATAAACAGGCGCCCGTGCACTTCAGTCAAGTTTTAACATATTCCGAATAAAGAGTGTAGACTCCTTTGCACGTTGCACGGATTGTAAAATACACACGCATATATATATATATATATATATATATATACACATATACATATATACATACACGCATACATATATACATACACACATACATATAAAACATACACGCATACATACCTACATAAAATCAAAGTATTTCGAATTTTTTTAAGAAATTATTGTAATTTTTTAAGTCGTTGACACTTTCTGTGGTTAGTTGTTGGTACAACGTCGCACCAACACTATGCCACATATTAAAATAGTTAAAACAAATACAACAACACATTAAAAAAAAAGATTTACCATAACTTGTGTTTGTTGTCACTCTATTTTTATTATTGTTTTAGTTGACTTAGTTCGTCTACCACACTAACCGCATTTCCATTCCATTTCGAATCAGTTTAGTCATTTTCGTATGTATTTGTGTCCGACCGACCAACCATTGTTTTTGTATCTCTATGTGTATATCTGTTTATGCGTGCGTGTGCTGGTATTTGGCTTTGTTTTTCGTTAAGCATTATAGCCACCGCAAACTAGCATTGTTATTGCGGTTGCTTTTGTTGCTTTTGTTTGGTGCTCTTGGTGTGACTGGTATTGCCGTACAGCTTCCGTTCCGGCCGAATTTCTCATTACTGTCGCTACTCTTTTTGTATGCATATGTATATGCATGTATGCATGTGTGTGTATGTATGCGATCTTAAACTCGTACTGCGGTTTCTGCCGCTGGCCGCTCTTGTTGTCGTCTGTACGTTCATTTGAAACTCAGCGGAGGTCGCATCATCAATTCGTTTAATTTGACAGGCGCAACCCTAAACATGTCAAAGCAGTAGGATGCATACGCACCTACTACTACTACCACTCCATGCATACAAATATTTTTCGACTTTCCGCTTTTGAATTTATTTTGGCCATTTGTACGCACAAATTCGTTGCTGGCGTATTGTCTATTTGGCCTACAAACCGTAGTTTTATAATATTTAGGAAGGAATTCGTGTCGAAAGGGGAGTGCTAAGGAGTGAACGAGTTTACGAGTGAAAATTGTACAAAAAGACAGAAGAAGAAAAACATAAGTGACCTAACTTGAAACACCCTAATAAATGAAATATTTTCCTTCTGTAGAGAGAATTTACTCTCACTCACTAAAGTGTCTACTTATGCGATTATCAATTGATTGAAACTTTTTGAACTGACGAAATTTTATTTCACATTTCTTAAACATTGAATATTTAGTATCAGACAAGACACATTGAACAGTAAGTACCAGTAGAGCAACGGATCTCATTTTTTGCTATTCATTTGGTCTCAAAATTGCCCAACTTTGTTTAAATTTCTCTAAATTCTCAGTCTTTGCTTATAGGATTCAACATTTTAGGCACCAAAAGCAATCACAAAATCCATGGCTCCTGTTGGTTTTGCGCTATTGATGCTCTACCTGTTCAATGTGCCTTGGTATCGCACAATAATTTTTTGTAGAAATTTATTCCATACAAACATATGTATGTATGAAAATATTCCTTATGCTTACCTGATTTTACCGAACAATGTATATGCGCACGACTCTCATAGTACACCCAATCGAATCCTGCTTCTACCGCAAGACGCGCCAGCATACCATATTTGGTGCGATCACGATCGGAAGTGGTAATGTCCACAGCACGTCCCTCGTAATGCAAGGAGTCAGTATGATGAGCATTATCCTCATCCCAACTTTCGGTGACACGTAACAATACGCCGGGCCATTGATTCATCACAGAAACAGCCAGATTAGTGAGTTTCTCTTTGCAACGCTGGAATGAAAATTAAAAATAAAAATTGGTTTCATCAAAAATTATTTTTTAATTATTTTTGATTAAATACTCTAAAAATTCTTTTTGCCCTTTATCGCATATGGTATTGCAGTTTTGATTCAATTTTATTTTCAAATTAAGTATTATAAAATAGTTCAAACTATTTTAATCTATTAAATATAGATTTAGCAATAATAAAGCGCATAAAAATTGTCTATGATTTTATGACATTTCGAAATAACCTCACTTTTGTGCACGGATGAAAAAACAGAATTGAAATGCGAGTGATTCATTTTCAAAAAACGGTAACAAAGTGAAACGAACGTATTTTTTGATAACAAAAATATTTTCACGGAGTCGATAATACTTTACGAGTAATAATTTTTCCGCTCTTCAACTGTTTTCTATACTTTACAATTCCTTTTTATATATTGTTCCGTAAGAAAAACTAAAATATATTGTAAAACCTTTTCTTAATTTTTTTTAATATATTTTATTGATAAATCAATAAAAATATGTCTAGCGTGAAACACATTTTCTTTTTCAACGCTTTATTAATTCATGCAGTAAGGAGTAAAAACTTTTAGAAGGCATCACATTTTTTTTCTTTTGTAATATGCGTTTTAGAATTAAAACAGTCCCTGTGTATGTATTGACCAGTTTAATTTCAATAAAACCGTATGAATTGTTAAACCATATAAATCCGGGTACCAAAGACTAACCCAGGTTTTGGGTTTGAGAGAATTGTTAACTATTTCCATTGCGTGTTTGATGAAAACTGCGTTTAAACTGTAATTCGTGTGTTTATTTTCTTCATTTCTTGGGTGCGTATGTCTAATTCTTAGACGGCGGTTGTCAATTAAAAAACATTGTTGCCATATTTCAATAAGAATGCAATAACAAAAGTGAAAAAATTACGTAAACAATGACTATTGACACAATTTAACTTAAAATGTATGCAAACCCAGTACAAATAGATTTGATGTGAGTAGTAAAACTCAACTTGGTATAGAAATAAACACCCAAGTCTTTAAATTCACTACTTGACCTCGGCGAAACATTGAAGATATATTAGGACGTACGACAGGACTGACCACTTTAACGTAGATAGTAAAGTTATAGTATTGGTAAAGGTTGTAAGGGTCAACCTAAGGCCTTTGCACTGCGACCAGATTGATGTGTTGTGCGCCCTTAAGTACTTAATTTTAACTATTTAGTATTGCGAGGAATCAAACCAGCTCCATAGGAGGGAGCATCTGTAAGTCTTCATCCTCTCGTAGATACAAGCTCAGGATTCTGTGTCTCCTGTGACCCAATGCTGATGATTAAGTGTACCATGGACTCCTCTTGATCACAGGGGAAACTGTACAAACTATGTAGTACTAGATTGAAATGTCCTATTGTATTGAAATGCTTACTGCAGACAAAGTGGCCTGTAAGTCCTTCTCAGAGTAACTGATCCCCTTTTTGTCTAGGGTTAGAGCAGATCTTGCTCTGCTGGCATTAAAGTTCAGGAACTTTTTGGAGTGATTAAGTTTGTGCCCTTTCAGTATTCTTTGGTTTTATTTGTATTCATGTTCTGGTTTCCTGTTTTAGGTTGTTTTTGTTAAAGCCGAAAATAGGGTTTGGTGCAATAAAGGGCACAAAAGTCTGTATTTTTTCAAATAATAGTCTACTTCGTGCCTATCATATTCTGGTACACAAATCAGGGAAACTTGATTAAGAGTCGCCCGTTTTTTGAGTGCATCGCTACATTCTTTAAGGACTTTTGAATTGAACGAAATGCTATTTAAGGCTTTGAGGACTGATTGATTGTCCGAAAATATTTAAATTTTTATTTTTATGAACCTCTTTTGTATATGAATTCGACTGTTTCCATTTGTATACCATTTCTACGAGTCTTCATGTAACCATGTGGTTTCACTGGACGGGAAAATAACCTAGCATCTCTTAGTAAAATTGAGTACGCGTTCCGTGTGATCATTCGTCTGGGTCATGCATGCTGCATGTTCTACCCAATATAGTACCTCTTATTTAAATAAGACGTAATCCGCTTCAGGAATACAGAATGAAAGCCTAAATTCGAAAGTTTTAGAAAAATCCGTATAATCGGCATCAACTTCGTATCCTTTTTGGAACGTAGCAAAATAGTCCTGAATAAAAGCAGCTAAATTACTGAGGATCTGTCAGGGACAAACTCATGTTGATACGGAAATAAAATATGTATGCCTGACAGCACAGTATATTTTATCTCTAACTAAACACTCGAATAACTTAGAGACAGTAGTGAGTTTGGGAAAAACTCAGAGTAACAAAGGTAAGTAAGTATCCAGTCAACAAGACAAACATCAACAGGCAGTGACATGTTACAGCATCTTGAAGGGAAAAGTAAGACTGCATATAACAATACTACAGAACTGTTAAATACCTAAATAAATGAAGCTACACTCGCTAGTGACTTCAAGCCAACATAGCCAACTACGAGTCGTGGAATTAGGAAAGAGGTATGATTTACCTTCATTGGGTGCTAGGTTGGATACTCGAGCAATACTAGAACCAACCATGCATACATACATACAAACATAAATACACACATACACACACATATTTTGTATGTTTTATAACTAGAAATCGTTCGTTATTATATGAGGTTTGATGGCATGAATACAGACTCCTTAAAAATAGCCATATTTAAGTTAACAAAAACCCATAAAACAAAAAAAAATATCTTTGAAAGGTATGTAAATACATTTCGGCGTGATCTTAAGCAATAACTTTCTCACTGATTCCCTTCAATGTTGCAGTTGCTGTCTTTATTACTGTTTTGTGTGCAACTATGTATCTATTTGCATACACACACATGTACACATTCCATTAGATGTTAAGAAATTTACAAAACTTATTTTGAACCTGTTCTGCTAGGCAAACATTAAACCATTTACATATGTTTAGATAGGTATGCTATGTTTGTGCACATGTCGCTATTACCTTTCCATGGCCCTCGTTATTTTAACAATGGACCAAAACAAATAGAAGAAAATATAAGACGTTGTATTAAAAATCAATTTTCCCATTTGTTGTGCTGTCAGTTACAACAAATACAAAGGTGTTTATTTAAGCGCACAATCTCGAGCCTCGAACTATGAGCGACGAATGACGAACGTCAAACATCGAAATAATGCCTCGTTCTGCCCGATTGCGAAAGGTCAAAATACAAATATTGATTTTCGCCGACGTGTATGAGGAATGTTCTACACTTTTCAATGAGTACATTTGTATTTGTAATCACTTATATGGTATAGTGGGTGCATTTGTGTATTGTGTTGGACTAGGCAATCTTCCATTCATGGCATTCACGGGATGTACAAGTATAAAACAGCACTTATGGCACGAATTATTGGGTAAATATGTCGGTGTTTACCTGTGAGTCCATATTTGTTCTTTACCAGGGTGGGGTTTAAAAAGGATTCAAAGGCTTTGCCGCATTCGGTCAATATTTTCTTATTTGAGAAGTTTGAATTTTTTTTAAGTTGCATTTCAATTACAGCAATACGTAAAAATGCTTTACAGTGTATGGAATTTAAGGAGCGACATAAGCTGGAGGGGGTAGAAGAAATAGCATCGCTTGAAAGCAAACGATTGTTTAGGCAATCATTTTTTGAAAAGATTTTAGAATCAGCTGCACATTCAATTGTCCGACACACAGTGAGTCGCTTGGTAGGCGTTTGATTTGTATATTTGGTTCGGTGCCCGTTTGCCAACAATTTGCCATAAACATTGGTGATGTGATTGGTGTTGTGTCGCGCGAGGAGAGCGTGAAATTGATTATGTGCATCTTGTCGGTATGATTTTTTAAAGAAGTTCATAGCTCAAAAATTCCGTCACACATGCAAATGTTTATATGAATGTATGTGTTCATACACATATGCAGATATTATTTGAAAAGAGAAGCACTAAACTAGCCTAAAAAAATACTAGTTTACTAGTAGAATTTCCTGACTGAAATCGAATTAGTCCGAAAAGACTAGATTTGGACCAATTTTAAAACGACTTATTCATGCTTATTATTATTTGACTGCAATTTAATTTTAACTTATGATTTCGCGCCTCACGTATTTTACAGGGTGGCTGATGAAAGCCGCTACCAAAAAAAAATTGAATAACTTTTTTTCTTTTTAAGTTATCTGTTCCATTTTTTTTTAATTTGCAGATTGATCTTTAAAATTTATTAAAATGGATAACTGGGACACGCAAACAAGAATTTGGATAGTCCGCCGCTATCACGCACTGGAGTCCGTAGTTTTGGTACAGAGAGAGTACAGGCGGATGTTTGGCGGCAATCCCCCGAGCAGATGGACCATAATGAGACTGGTGAATAATTTTGCTGAGCAAGGAACAGTCGCAAGAAGGCCTTATCATCGAAACCCACCAGTTCGGACGGAGGAAACGATCGCTGCTGTAGCTGCAGCTATACAAAGCAATCCAAGGGTTTCAACAAGAAGCTTATCTGTTCAACTTGGTGTCAGCCGACAGTCTTTGCAAACAATAATGCACAAAGATTTAGACTTATTTCCCTACAAAATTCAAATGGTTAACAAACTGAATGCAGCAGACTTGCCGATTCGCTTGGAATTTTGCCAGAAGATCCTGCAAATGGTGGAAGAAGACCAAAACATGTTAAACTGCCTTTTCCTGTCTGATGAGGCCCATTTCGATTTAAACGGCAATGTGAACAAACAAAATTGTCGAATATGGAGTACTTCTAACCCACAGATACTCCACATCATTTAGGAATTGCATCCTCTTCGCGTGACAGTGTGGTGTGCGGTTTCTTCACGCTGTATTGTCGGGCCTTATTTTTTTGAAGAAAATGGTCACACCGTTACGGTTACTGGAGACCGTTATTTGAAAATGCTGAAAGAATTTTTCTATCCAGAACTACGCCGAAAGAGAATTCCTTTCAACTCTGTGTGGTTTCAACAAGATGGGGCAACGTCTCACATAGCCCAGACTGTTATGACAGAGTTGCGACGAAAATTTCCCAATAAACTGATTTCAAGAAACTCCGAATTTCGTTGGCCCCCCAGGTCGCCTGACCTTACTGCACCTGACTTTTCTTGTGGGGTTTATGTAAACAAGAAGTTTATAAAACAAAGCCAACAAATTTGGATGAACTAAAACAATCCATTCGGGCAACAATTGCGGCTATTCCTGTCGCAACTCTCAAAGCAGCAATGAACAACTTTTTACTAAGATGCCGCACTTGTGTCAACGAGCATGGGGGGCATTTAAATTCAATTATTTTTAAAACTAGTTAAGTTACATTTAATAAAATTTAATGACCTTAAACTTGAAAAAAAAATAAATGAATTCCATACACTAAAAAAAAAGTTATTTGAGTTTCTTAATGTAGCAAAATTCATCAGCCACCGTGTATTTTTTAATTACTCTTTTTAATATCATAATGGTTTTTATGGTCTTGGTCCATAATTGGACTAGTATTTTTTGGCCTATTTGAAACTAGTCTCGTTCTTTTACTATTGCAACTATTACTATACATATTTTTGTTTTAAATCTGACAATTGGCATAGTGTAGAATATCGGCATATAAAAAATACCACTTGCTTGTATGGAAGAAAGACAGTTGCCTGACTAGTTGCGTCTGCGACTCATAGTAGTTGGGCGGTAGTTTACAACCAGCATATTTTACTATAGGGTCGCTACTATGCAAAAAAATATATATATACATATACAAATACACACATTAATACATGTAGACATACTAGGGTAATTGTATCGCTTGTGCAACTTTCGAAAATTCAAAGCGAAAACCTACTATTTATAGTAGGTGTGACAAATTGCCTTTATTTATGCGGTTTTAATGTGGCGTGTAAAGTGCGGAAAATCGAAGTGGTCTACCATAACTAATTGTATGTGCGTTGATTTCATATATTATACATGCAAGCACCCAACTCTTTTTGCACAATCCGGTAATCTCAACTATAGAAAACATCGACAACACGTAACCTACTGCGAACAAAATTAGAGGTATCCTTAGCAACCATTAAAACGCTTAAATTACTCTGGATACTAAGTCATTTTGCCATTTGTGGTAATGTAAAAGCAGATGAATTGGTAAAGTTTGCCATCAAAATTCCACTCATTATCACTGCACTATTCTACAATCAAAAAGACATCAAAAGAGCTGCTAACTCGATTGTAGCAAACACCAGCACGCAAAATAGGTGTAATTACACTCAGTACTGTCAACGAAACACACATGAAAAGTTCTTCAAATTTAAAAAAAAAATATTTTCTATGAAATATAACACATTAATGTGTTTTCAGGTAATAACCAGTTAAACATTTAACTATGAGACAAACAGGGACAAGGCCTTCAGATGTTAGTGTTAGAAATTAAATTCTAAAATTTGTATTTTTGTTAATTTTTTGTTGTTTGGTAATTAATTTGTTTATTTAGTTTTTTTTTAATAAATAATAAAATTAGAAATTTTTTACACGAAATTTTCGCTCTTACAGGAATCTCAATGAATTTCTTCCTTGAATCAAACCCAATTGATGGGTTGGACATATCTGACATATCAATGGCATGGGTACAACTAAACTTGTTACGCAAAAAAAATGCGCACATTTGCCATCAAGTAGCGATAAATAGTTGTGAAACGGATTTTCATTCACAATTCGAAATTAATGTAATTATAGATAGAATTTGAACTTTTATTTTTAATTGCTTTTTGAAGTGAAAACTTCTTTAGAATCGTTGGGAGTGATTTGAGAAAAAGTGAAACGAAAAAAGCGACACTCTTGGCTACGAATATTACATATACACGTAGCGACGAACTAAATAACTTTTAGGCCAGCGCCGACAGCATGGCGCGATAGCCGAGCGGCTAGCAATGTGAGCTTCCGATCCAAAATCCTTGGTTCGAATCACAAGAAAAAATTTTTTTTTATACAGTTATTTTATTTTATTTTATGATATGTTTATGAGGAGCTTTTTTTCATGGCAGAAATACACTCGGTGTTTTGCCATTGCCTGCTGAGGGGTGAGCGCTATTAGAAAAATAGTTTTCCTTAATTTTGGTGTTTTCACCGAGATTCGAACTGACGTTCTCTCTGTGAATTCTGAATAGTAGTCACGCACCAACCCATTCGGCTACGGCGTTTGTTTAATTTTACTGATGCAAAAATGAGGAAAAATATATGAATAAAGTTTGCTTACTGTTTACACATTTTCCAAAGGTGACGGAGAACCAAAAAAAAAAGTCGATTTTCAAACAAATACGAGTGCATATGTGTAATTGTGTTAGAGTTTCGGTCACGCCCTAGCAAAACCTGCGTGCATATGTGTTAGTAACATTCAAAAAAATGTAATTGTGTTAGAGTTTCGGTCACGCAGGTTTTGCTGGGGACGCTCATAATAGCAACCGCGTGTGTATTTTTATATTCGTAAATATTTTCATTTTTAAATATTTACCGCAATTATGCCGAAAAATAATGCAGAAAAGTGTCGTGAATATCGACAGAAAAAAAAATCAATAAATAGCATCACGGAATTCATTCACGAAAATTTAATAAAGTATACACCAGAAGTATCGCGGATACTTAGAAAAGATTACAATAAAGTTCCAATGATTTTAAGTGGCGATTTTAACGGAAATTTTGCATTGGACACAGCGGTTCCTTTAATTGACGTTCTCAATACAACATTCAATTTAAAAATGTGTAACAATCGCACTGAATCGACAACACGATCAAAAACAACCATTGACGCGGTATTTCAAAGACATGTTGACAACATCGAAACCAAAGCATTTGTATCATATTTTAGCTATCATAAGCCACTCGTATCATTTGTTGAAATTGAAAACATTGAGGATGAATAATAATAAAATGAAGAAAATAAAATATGAACTTTATAGCAATATTATAATGAACCTATAATTATCTTGCTCCTAATGCTGCTTTCGTCTTATTCTCTCTCAGTTTGTTTTACGGAAGGTTTCACTTCTATCGCGTCTAACCGTTAGACTGGTGTTTTTTTTTATATTTATTTCCTGTCCACATGGTTAAATATTGTCTTGATATTTTTTTTTATTATTTTCATCAAAATTACAATGATTACAAGGCAACCCTGCTAACAAGTATAAATGAATTTAGCATAAAATACTTAGTAAAGGCTTTTTTATAATGTATTTAGAAATCAAAATATATATATATATATATATATATATATATATATATATATATAATTGGCGCGTACACCATTTTTGGGTGTTTGGCCGAGCTCCTCCTATTTGTGGTGTGCGTCTTGATGTTGTTCCACAAATGGAGGGACCTACTGTTTCAAACCGTCTCCGAACGGCAGATATTTTTATGAGGAGCTTTTTCATGGCAGAAATACACTCGGAGGTTTGCCATTGCCTGCCGAGGGGCGACCGCTATTAGAGAAAAGTTTTTATTAATTTTGGTTTCACCGAGATTCGAACCTACGTTCTCTCTGTGAATTCCGAATGGTAATCACGCACCAACCCATTCGGTTACGTCGGCCCACGTCAAAATAGTCTTATGTTATTCTTGACGTTTTTACTTGTAAACGTGAAATTGCCGGCAAATTAGCTGGCAAACCTTTTAAAAAAGATTACGGTTTCAAAATGTATCAAAACTCAAGATTAAATTTATCGCATTCTTCATGTCGCATTTCATATTTAATTAGACTTTTAAATGTGTGCTGTTGTCCTTTATTTGTATATGAAGAAGCTTTTTGAGCGCTTCAGAAAGCATCTGTGCATCCTAACATCTCACCCATTTATGTAAAAAACTATTAGACGTTGGGTGATCGCATGACGGTTTTTTTAACCTATCTTGGTATGATTGGAAAAATCAACTTCACTTGCTTGACAAGATTTCTGAGTAGCCACTTGGATATAGAATATAGCTGTTGGGAGCTACCTGAACGCGCACAAATTTGTAAATATATTTTTATTTTATTTTTAACAAATAGGTGCCACTTATTGCAAAGTTCAGACTTTTTTTTACAACAAAAATTACATAACACAAAGGGTCAAACTTTGCATAAAATTAAAAAAAAATCAGCAAAACCTTTAGTCACAAAGAATGCTCAAATTTTTTGTATGGAAGAAAATGCTCAACCCGTCAACACAAAAAATTATCAAAAATCAATATTATACCAAAATTTAACAGCTACAAAACTGTATACCCAGAATTTGTCTAAAAAGCGAAAAAGTTCCGAAATTTTATACTAAATCAAACTCATTACTGCCAAGTCGATTTATTTTGCACTCCCATGCGCAGATTTTCGTCTCAAAACAAAAGACTTAAGCGACAAACTTGCAATAGAATTTAATACTACAAATATGTGTGTACACCCAACTCCTTAGAAAAGCGTGCACGAAAAAATCGTGCACATATAAATATCTGTTAAATAAAAAATAAAAATTTGTATTACAAAACAAAAAAAACACCAGTCTAACGGTTAGACGCGATAGAAGTGAAACCTTCCGTAAAACAAACTGAGAGAGAATAAGACGAAAGCAGCATTAGGAGCAAGATAATTATAGGTTCATTAAAATATTGCTATAAAGTTCATATTTTATTTTCTTCATTTTATTATTATTCATCCTCAATGTTTTCAATTTCAACAAATGATACGAGTGGCTTATGATAGCTAAAATATGATACAAATGCTTTGGTTTCGATGTTGTCAACATGTCTTTGAAATACCGCGTCAATGGTTGTTTTTGATCGTGTTGTCGATTCAGTGCGATTGTTACACATTTTTAAATTGAATGTTGTATTGAGAACGTCAATTAAAGGAACCGCTGTGTCCAATGCAAAATTTCCGTTAAAATCGCCACTTAAAATCATTGGAACTTTATTGTAATCTTTTCTAAGTATCCGCGATACTTCTGGTGTATACTTTATTAAATTTTCGTGAATGAATTCCGTGATGCTATTTATTGATTTTTTTTTCTGTCGATATTCACGACACTTTTCTGCATTATTTTTCGGCATAATTGCGGTAAATATTTAAAAATCAAAATATTTACGAATATAAAAATACACACGCGGTTGCTATTATGAGCGTCCCCAGCAAAACCTGCGTGACCGAAACTCTAACACAATTACATTTTTTTGAATGTTACTAACACATATGCACGCAGGTTTTGCTAGGGCGTGACCGAAACTCTAACACAATTACACATATGCACTCGTATTTGTTTGAAAATCGACTTTTTTTTTTGGTTCTCCGTCACCTTTGGAAAATGTGTAAACAGTAAGCAAACTTTATTCATATATTTTTCCTCATTTTTGCATCAGTAAAATTAAACAAACGCCGTAGCCGAATGGGTTGGTGCGTGACTACTATTCAGAATTCACAGAGAGAACGTCAGTTCGAATCTCGGTGAAAACACCAAAATTAAGGAAAACTATTTTTCTAATAGCGCTCACCCCTCAGCAGGCAATGGCAAAACACCGAGTGTATTTCTGCCATGAAAAAAAGCTCCTCATAAACATATCATAAAATAAAATAAAATAACTGTATAAAAAAAAATTTTTTCTTGTGATTCGAACCAAAGATTTTGGATCGGAAGCTCACATTGCTAGCCGCTCGGCTATCGCGCCATGCTGTCGGCGCTGGCCTAAAAGTTATTTAGTTCGTCGCTACGTGTATATGTAATATTCGTAGCCAAGAGTGTCGCTTTTTTCGTTTCACTTTTTCTCAAATCACTCCCAACGATTCTAAAGAAGTTTTCACTTCAAAAATTCAGGTGGCTTTGGAAGTTAAGGTAGATTATTTCATAATAAATAATTTTTGAGCTTAAATATTTTTTCACACGAAAGCTTTTTATATATCGCCTTAGAGAATCCAATTTATTTATTTACTCATCATAAGCATAATTTCAACATCAGCCTTTTGCTGATTAACTGATAGTTACCTGTAAAGTAATTTAGGAAAAATACTATTTAATATCGCTTCAGAAAATGAGTCGTCAAGATCAATAATTCGATTAGTTTGATTAAGTCCTCTAAAAGCACGACTGACAAGAGCATTGATGCACCTATTACCAAAGTATGACATCCCAAATACAATGCGACTTTGAAATTTTCAATAACTTTGTTGATTACATCTGACTGAATTTGAGCTATGGCTTGGATTAGGTTAACTTTAAGTGATACAGACAGTCAACCCCACAAGAAAAATTCCACCAGGTTGGAATGGAATGATTTTCGTGCCCAGTAGAAGTTGTGTTCGTGAGGGATAGCCAAATATTTCATATTAGAATGAGGTCTTATCATTCATCTAACGTGCAGCAGAAGCTCAATCGCGTAACTTGCCATGGTAGTTTGGCACCAATGGCTCCATAATATACCACAGATTTGATAGATGCTGCCAAAAAAAAACGAAACTCAGCGTTTGTCAACATCAACTTATACCTATTATAAAACCCTATACAAACACAAAAAACAAGAAGAGTCATCGTGTGCCGCCCAATCCCCAAAAGTAGTACTTGTATATGAGCTTGTAACTTTTGTTTGTATTTGTTACTTCGTGTATATTCTCACATTACGCATACTCGCATACTCGCAGACTCGAATGTGATATTTATTTCTTCTTTAAACCATCTAGTCACCTAGTCGCTGGAAATATCGTTTATGTACTTTATTAAAAGGCTTAACCATTCAAGTGTCCAATGGCTCGTCTGCGCTCAGAAGCATTGTAAGTTAAAAAAATGTATGCAAATGTAATCACAGAATACACGAGCACTTACTTACTCGGCATGTTAGGCTGCAGCGACAAGCACTTAAGTGCACTTCGTACTACATACATTCAAGTATCGCTTAAAAGCACCAACACTCGATGACACTCGAAAGCAACGCGGAATGACTGAGTCGCGGGATATGTGTCCTCGTGCCATTGCTTATGATGGTCAGTCAACTGCTAATGAGTACAAAAGCGTATCACTGCGCAAAGTGAAAATATTATCAATAAATGCAACACGTCGCTGACAAAAGGCGCTGATGAATGGCATAAGCGTAAAAACGCGCAAGCACACGCACAAATGTAAGGAGATGCACCTGCCTCTAACACATATGGTCCTACACCGATTGCTCTACAGAGTGGCTGCTCTTTTGCTAACTGCTTGGCGTTCATGGTGGCAAGTGCTTCGAATTGCTTTTGTCTTAACGTTTGCTTGTTGATGGACACCATTGTTTGCTCAAATATGTCTGTACATATGTGTGTACATACTCGTATGTAGATGCTCATCGGCCAAAGTTGGTGGCCGCTCCTCGGCCTCGCCGTTCAAGAGGTCAGATCGTCGACTGGCCGCCGTTACTCTTTCACTGTTTGTGCCTCGGTCTACTGCCTTATTGGTTTTTCGTATTTTAGAACGGCAGCGACATGCAAATGTTTGTTTGATGCAAGGTAGTGCAATCAGTTCTTAATTTATGTTTAGATTGTAAATATTGGTACATACAGCAAGAAATCTGAGTACGCTGTTACATGTGCACACACATACATACATATATTACATGTATGCATGTACGAGTATATGTGTGTGGTGGTTGAAATTGTTCGCTTGGCCTTTGAGGAATTTTTGTTATAAGAAATCATACTATTTCACAACAACAATAACTGCACAATCATATGCAGTTGCATCATCTGTGCTGTAGCTGTCGATGTTGTGGATGTTGCCGATGATGAGGATCATTACGACTACCTAATCAAATATTTGTCAATTACTTTTTCTGTACTATTGGCACTTTGCAGGTCCTCGCATTCGGTTCTTACATCTCATACCTTTTGCCTACATTTTGTTATGCTTTCCTTTCATTACTTTATTTGTATGTATGCAATTCAGCAAGGTGCTTACTCATACATATGTATGCATGTAGTTTGCATCTTTGTGCATAAATGTGTTGGTTACAAGAGAATAATCGACGGGTGAGTAAGGTAAACATTTCACCTCAATTAAACAACGCTATGCGTGCATAAAACAAATATGTATACATACATACATACACATCCATATGTAACTCATATATGTACATATGGTGATGCTCTCATACCCACAAGGTGGCGCAAAATTAATCATAATTTTGATTTTGAATAACTTTTTATTAAATAAAAAAAAATTATTTTGAGTGAAATGATTTTGATGTAAATGTTTATTATGACTATTAAGCGCTCCATTGCAAGAAAATGCAAATGTTGTTGTGCATGTAGGACGTGTTTTTTGTTGCGCTTCCGAGTTTTTCACATTTTATTTGAGTATTTTTGCTATTTAAAATCGCCATTGTTACTCCTACTCCTACAATAATTTGCGCAATAAGTTACTAATATCCAAGCATATTTGCTGTTCTGGCGGGCCCCAAACCTAGGGCACAGGGTTGCTGCGCTTCCTCGCATTAGCTCGCTCTCAAAGGGATGTTCGGGAGCTACCCAGAGGATACTTGTGCGAAGCCCGGACTTCTACACACGGAACCATCAATATAATAGTTTTTTAAATAACTTGCCGGGTATTCGTGAGAGCTTACGTTTTTTTTTGTGGTTTTTTTTTAGTTTCTATTAAATAATTAATAATTAATTTTATAATTAGTTATAAATCGTACATTAATAAATTAGCCGATAGTTTTTTGTGAGATTCGGACATCAACTGGATATCGATATCTCGTAAAGTATCGATCAAATAAATTAAAGTTTGTGCTCGTTGTCACGGTGACAGTTCACACTAAAAATTTTGTTTTTCAGTTTTTTTTTGTTTGTTCCATTCAGTTGTGGGTTACAGGGAGTTAACAATGGAAGTCAACAAAGAGAAAATTCGGTACATTTTACAATTTTTCTTTGATAAAGGCCACAATATAAGCCAGGCCGCTCAAATTGTGAATGGTGTCTATAGTGTCGATACTGTAACAGCTAATTTCGTGCAACATCTACAATTTTGGTTTCGTCGTTGCGTTCCGGCATTTTTGAAGTTAAAGAAAATCACAGAAAATCACAAATCACAGAAAAAATCGAAGTTGTCCGGTATGTTAGTAGTTGTAGCATTGCCCCGGAGCTAAAGGTCGACCATAAAACAGTTTTAAATAATTTGCGCAAAAGTTTTACGCAAAAGAAATAGATTTTTCCCCCCAAATATTATTTTCATTTACTTTCCTTTACCTCCTATTGGAGCATAGGGCATCAACAAGGAACTTTCAGATACTCCGTTTGCTAATTAATCGTCTAAGTCTTGCCTCTAGTAAATCTGCTTTACTCTTCTTCGTGATTCCCACGTTGTCTGGGGTACTCCATTTTAAAATTTTCGAAATGTTTTTTTTTTTCAGCATTTTTCGTACAATTTTCGGCACTTTTTCAACAGAATGTACATATAAACATACATACGCAAATACAAGTAAATACGTACACTTACATGCAAATATGTGGAGTTGGTTATCTCAAAAGCATTCCTGTGGCGTTTTCTGTTCGTGCGAGCATTCATTTGTTTATATTCTACAACAATTTTTCAACACTTCGAAATCAATTTATTTTGACAGCTTGTGGAGCCTACTTAGCTTTAATGTAGCGACTTGGCGTTTTGTTGTTGACTTTTGCTGGGTG
Source organism: Anastrepha ludens (assembly GCF_028408465.1). Lineage (NCBI taxonomy): Eukaryota > Metazoa > Arthropoda > Insecta > Diptera > Tephritidae > Anastrepha > Anastrepha ludens. The sequence continues at coordinate 116,744,456 of NC_071498.1, read as the reverse complement.
TAAAAAAATGTGTTATAAATTTGGTAATAAGCTCGCTTGAGTTTACGCGTCCCAAGAAGTTTACAAACAAACAAATGCGCGTGTATGTATGTAGGAATGTAAGAGTTTGTGATTGGGAAACTTGGCGAATAGGTGATACATATAACCAAAATACACACACTCACATATTTAAATGCTTACATACACGTGTATGTATGCGTGCCTGAGTGCCGGCCAACCTGCGGAGGCGGCGGTTGCTGCGACATGACATAATGGCAGCAACGCCAACAGCTACAGCTCCAGCTCCAGCCAAGCAAGCAGGAGCTTGATCACATTTTAATTACAGACGTGGTTTGTAATTCGACTTGACAGCGCGCAGACGTGTAAGTTTATGCATTTTTTTCGCATTTAATTGATTTAAATCGTGTCGATTTGCGTTGCAACTAATGACACTACCAAATAGATACACACATATGGACCCGGGAAAGCATGTACATGCACACACTTGCAGCACACGCCAGTCAACCGACCAGCTACACTTACTTTGGTTGCAGCGTTTTAGCTCGCTTGCCCCTTTTTTATGGGCGATTTATTAATATTTTTTAGCCTGAAATTCATATAATTATTTCACGCTGACAATTAATGTTGAGAGTTTGCACAGGAGGTAAGGGGGTTAAGCAATGATTTTCTTGTATGTATGTATGTATCCTTGTATGAACTCTGTGTAATTTGATTGTGTGCTTGCAAGACTATTTACTTTTAAGGCTCATTAACTTTAATCACAGCTATATGTATGTATGGTTGTATTTACGTATACACACACACATGCATACGTACTTACGAAGCAAGCTTAGCGCACATGCGCCGTGGCTGGCTAGCTGTTATTACTTGCATTGGTGCTGGTCATCATCATTAGCCGCGCAACTTCAATGTAAATGTAATGTAAATGTGATTAAAGTGATGTGATTTTGATGTGTCTGCAAATATACTTACTTTTAGAGATAAATATTTGTTTTCAGCTTGCCAAAATGAACAAACAAGCAAGAAATAAAAAACCATAGTAGGCAAAAAGCTTAAAATAAATGCCTTTAAAGGCACACCCATTTAGTTGCTCCTATTTTTTCTATTTGTATACATACATATGTGTACAGCTCACGCTCGATAACGTAAACTAATTCAAATCAAGGCAGTTCACGTTAACAAAAGTGTTCACGTTTTGGAATGCCCAAGTAAATAAGTAAATATATTTTTTCACATTTAAATTCACATTTTATTCTTGTTTTCGTTACATATTAATTGAAAATTAAGTCATACGATGGTTTTATTTAAAAAAAATCAGTCATCTTTTTTTGTATCTTCTGTTTTTCTAAAACTTGAAGCACAATTTTCTCGCTTAACCCTCCGATGTTCGGTGCCTTATGATGCGGTAAGTGCATCATAAGGGTCTGCCCAGACCCATACAAATAATGTAAGAAATACGGTTTTAAAAATAATTTTATTTATTTATTTGAACGGATTAGTATTAATTACGAAGAGCAATTGGGTTTACAACTATATAGTTGCATGGAATGTTCATTAAGACATATGGGACGATTACATTTGCTGCAGTTATAACGAGTTTTACGTCGCTTTTTCGAAGAAGAAGCAGCACAATGGTAGCACGATGACCGTGCTGAAGCAACTTGAGCATATGATTGTTGCTGTGCTGCATCTGATGTCGATGGACAAGATTCCGGTACCTAAAAGTAGCGAAATAATTTATTTTAAATTAGTAAATATGAATACATGCATACACACATCTTTATACGCGGAGATATATGTAGGTGTGTATATAATTCATACTCACCTTGATATTGAAAAGATTCATTGCTTGTCTTATACGAGCAAACCTCCATACTATGTGGGATAACTAGCTGCCGTGCCAATTCAATGATAAATGAGCGCCTCTTATCACTCTGCTTTGCCGGATTCAGCTCGTCATAGATGATGAATGAGGCCAAACCGGCAATATCAAGCATATTATAAAACATTGCCAGTGACAAACGGTTTGTCGAGCGTTTGCACGAATAGCCAGTCAACATTTGATCCATCTACCCCCGCTTTAAATTTATTGTAGTCCAAAATTTGATCTGGCTTGAATCCTTTCAATGGATCGGTGCTTTGACGGTAATGGGCAGTGGATAACATAATTACTGGCTTTTTCGGCTTTGCCATATACGAGCACAGAGCGATATTATTATTGTGATAACAAAATAAAGTGCTTTTAACATCACGCTTCGGGTTAAGCAACTCATGTGGAATGAAGGTCTTATTTTTTCTTACGGTACCGACGAAGGCCACTCTACGATCCATCAACATTTCTGCCAAGTTGTATGTTGAAAAAAAATTGTCAGCTTAAACAGTCCTACCGCTGTCCATATAATTTTCCATCAATTTCATGACGGCCCGTTCATCTTGATTCGTTTCTCGCTGGCCACCTGGTGGTTTTCCGGTATAAATTATACCTTTCAAAGGATAGTTTGAAGCAGAGTCACAAATCCCCCACACTTTCATGCCATACTTTGCCGGCTTACTCGGAATATATTGGGTGAATCGAGTGCGCCCACGATATGGAAATAACTGTTCATCGACGGTTACATGACAATCCGGAGTGTATGCTTTCTTTAGCCATACATCGTCCAGGGCAGCAGATTTGCTTTTCTTCAACCTCTCAGTACGAGTACCACTGTTATCGAAACGGATGAAAGTAGTTAAGCTCTTGAACCGATTCAATGACATAGTGGCCTTATAAATTGGCATATTGTAACTGGCCCACAATTCTTTCGCTGGCTGAGAATTCGAGAGGAATACACCAGCAATAAGTAGCATCCCAAAAAAAGCATACATTTCGTCTTCGTTAGTCATCACCCAAGAACTCTGTTTATTACTGGGATGCTTTTCATTCCATAGACGAAACGCTTCAACGGCTTTTCTGTTGGTTTCCCGCACAATGATACTTACGATTTCAGGAGACAGCAATAGCTTGAAAAGAGCTTTATGACTCGGTGACGCTCCTTGTAGTGGCTCTTTACGAGTAAAAGTTGTAACATTGTGACAACGAGGCCTTCCAGGTGGTGGAGGATTTGAATTCCACATCTTACCATCTTTTGGCCTGTATATAAGGCCCTGGGTATTAGATGTGCTGCAAATGGATCGGACTCCTGTCCCATAATTTCATCAATTTGTGCCTGAAGTCGTTGACGGACTCACATTTGCTGCACTTAGCTTACGAAGCAAACGCATCATCACATCAACTTCATCCATATTTACTTGTTCCATTTCATTTAAAAAGACACTTCCCACTAATTAAAAAACACGTATTCCCTTTAATTTTCAAATGTCAACTAAAAAATTATCTCTGCCGCTGCCTCCGCTAACAGTTCAGTTGTTTACACCTACGGTTAACCAATTTACATGAGAAGCTTATATGGGTCTGCACAGACCCATGTGAGCTTAATTAGCGAAACTAGTTTAAATTTTTATTTTTACAACAAATATAGCAAAAATCTTAATTTTGCTACTTCATTGCATTTAGCACACTACATTTTAGGAAGTCATGGACTAAGAAGCCTCAGATATTAAAAATAAAAGATCTATATACATTTAAAGATCGAATGGGTCTGGCCAGACCCATATGAACATCGGAGGGTTAACCGTCTCAGCACACTCATATCATTTTGATCGACGTCTTTATGACTAGCCCATATCATCGCCTTGTTGAAAATTTCAACTGCTTCAGCCGGCTTAATTTTCTCCAGTTGCTCTGATGCGCTGTCATCATCGGATTCGTCCTCTTGTTGATGATCGTCATCTGCATTGCCATCCTCGATATCTTCGTTCCATTCATGAATGGCTGGTAACGTGAATTCAATCTGAAAAAGTTTTTTCAATAACCCACATACATATCTTTGGGAATAACTGCGAATATGAACGAACCTCAGGATTTAAACTACTAAGGAGATCGACGGTTTTGCTCATCAAGGTGCGAAGTTCAGCTTCCCAATTCTCTTTTAAAACCGCCAACGGAACATTATCATTGGGATCATCATTGTTTACCTCAAAATTTAAAACACTATTCCAGCACTAAGCTAATGTTGCTTCACCAACACGAAACCAAGCCACATCCAAAAGATTTATAGCTGTTTTTAAGTTAATTTTTTTCAACGACTCGCGCAAATCAGACTTTGTCGCTGCTATTGAAGCCAGAAGGCTGTTTTTGTAATGCAACTTAGTGATTTTTATTGCATTCTAATCCATCGGTTGAATGACGGGACTAACGTTTGGTGGCATAAACATTTGCCCATTCTCCGTTGTCAGTTCAGCTTCATTTGGGTGAGAAGGAGCATTGCCGATTAGGAGGAGAGCTTTAATTGGTAAGGCTTTCTCCTTTAAAAACGATGTAACCTTAAAAAGCAACCAGTTAACCTTAAAAATCGGACAAAACTTAAATGGAATATTCACCTGTGGAATAAATGACTCATAAAACCATTGCGAGAAAATAGACGACGTCATCGAGGCGGATTTCGAACTTTTATAGTCGGTGGGACACTGAAAGTTTTTAAAGCAGCATTGATTCTTCGTCTTTTCAATTACCAAAAGCTTCAGCTTGTGGGATCCAGTGACGTTTGAACAGCATAAAAACATGATTCGTTGCTTCTCGGGGCTCTCTTCTCCAAACTTGACGCTTACGTTTTCTCTGGCAAAAGTCTTCAGAATAACCCCGTCTCATCAGCAATATATAACTGATTGCTGCACAACTCCAATTCGGCCATTTTAGCTTTAAGTTTTTCTTTAAACGGATCCACTAGCTCAGATTGCGAAGACAGTTTTTCGCCTGATATTTTAAGAAGACGAATACCGTACCTCTCCTTGAATCCTTGGAGCCATCCATCACCAGCGAAGAAGTTTGCTTCATTTTCTTTAAATTTTGCCTTTTCTTTCAACATTAGAGCGCTTACTGGCCAGTTTTTATCTCGCATTCGGATAAACCAACGAGAAAGAGCTCTCTTTATTTTGGGAAATTCTGAAGAACGCAGTGTTTTTCTATTTCCAGGTCCACCATACGTGTTGTTTACGCATTTTGAAATCACTTGCTTTTTCGCTTTAATGTTGCAAATTGTTGATTTAGCAACATTATATTTCTTTCCTTTCCGCGGCCGCCGTAGCCGAATGGGTTGGTGCGTGATTACCATTCGGAATTCACAGAGAGGTCGTTGGTTCGAATCTCGGTGAAAGCAAAATTAATAAAAACATTTTTCTAATAGCGGTTGCCCCTCGGCAGGCAATGGCAAACCTCCGAGAGTGTATTTCTGCCATGAAACAGCTCCTCATAAAAATATCTGCCGTTCGGAGTCGGCTTGAAACTGTAGGTCCCTCCATTTGTGGAGCAACCTCAAGACGCACACCACATATAAGAGGAGGAGCTCGGCCAAACACCTAACAGGAGTGTACGCGCCAATTATTTATTTATTTTTTTTTTATTTCTTTCCTAAAATCGTCACAGATGAGCCTTTTATTAAAAAGCCGAGAATTTCAGCCTTTTGTTTTAATGTCAAGCACACGCGTTTTTTAGAACTCATTTTCACCAGAAAACATAAGACGAAACACTCTTTGCAAAACCCAAACCGGGACTGAAATATTTTACTCCTTACATGCAATTACGTGTATTATTCGTGATTAAATGATTAAATTGTATGTTTCATGCACAAATTCCATGAAAAGTAGTAAAAAGTCAAAAAAATCTTCTTGGTATCTTCCGAAAATTTTCTCCGTTTTTGGATTACAAAAATGCTTCTAAAAATCATTTTCAAACAAATATGCAGCGCTCCTATAATCATGTACAGGCTTGTAATAGAAAATGAAATCTACATATATATGTACATATATGCCCATTCATATACATAAAAATGTATTTTGTGTGCATTCAGCTATTTCTTTCACATAAACTCCAACACTTGAGAATGTTGAAAGAGAAGAGACAGGAGAAGTTGGGATTCCACCTTAATGAGGCCACACACATACAGACGGGCGCTATTTGTTGTTGACGCTTTGATTGGAACACTTGTGCATCCACTTGAGCGCCATTTTTGATCTTTCATTAGCACAAGTTCGTGTGTACACACATATGTGCATGCATACACACGTATTACAGTATAGAACAAACAAGGTGTGGCGCTCCGTATAATATTCTCCAATTTTCTTTTTTGTTTCTTGCGCATAGCTGATTGCCACTCTATTACTAGCTACTATTAGCTATTTAGAACTCTTTAGCAACTTGTATTTAGAAGCCATAAAGCTGTGTGTTAGAGAAAAAATAAATTGCATATAGAAAGAAATTATTATGCCAGGTTGATAACCTCCTTTTTTAGAAGGTGGTTAGAAAGTGGAACGCTGAAGAAAATAGGATAAAGCATACAGCTATTTATTTATGAAGTTCTTTACAAATAACTTGATTTGAATTTTTCTATAAAAATACCATAATTCTTGTATTAAAATAATGTATTTATATAGAATTTGAATATTTTCCTTTAACAATACCAGAAATCAATTTTGTCCAATTTTTTTGTCAATAATCTATGCATAAAAACAAATTTGTGCATAAAAACGCCTGGCTGTCCAAAAATACGGGTACTTCAAAAAGATCACAGGGGAGAAAAGAGAGATGAAATTGCTGAATTTTTTTTGTGACTATTTGAAAGATCAGAAATTTCTGGGTAAAAAATCCTGTGAACTTCTTTTAATAGAGCAATCCATTCAAAAGTTATTAACGTTTGATAATTAAGTAGCACCAAAATTAATTTTTTATAAAGAGGCATGCACGTGTGGCATAGGTCTAAAACTATGCTACAAGGATTTGCTTTTATGCAAATATTAATATATTAAAAAATATTGAGAAATTGGACAAAACAAAATATGCAGTTATACAAAGTGGCGCAAAATTAATTAATTTATAATTTTTCCAAATGGCGTCGTAGGTCAATCATATTTGGCACTTGTGAACCAGACAGCTGCAGTATGCGTAAAAGTCAAGATAAATATTTTCATCACTCGAAATAATTTTTTTTTATTTAATAAAAACGTGTTTCAAAAACCAGTTAATACATTTTATAAACATTGTAAAATTTAAATGTTTTTGGTTTTTTAGCAGGTTTTAGTTTGATTTACATATAAATAAAAATACATACAGTCACTTTTCCTCGCACAATATTAAATAATTATATCTAATTAGCTTTGTAGCACCACCTTGGGGTGCTTTAAATAAAAAATAGATATCAGAAAAGAATAATTCGTCCCAAAAGTCCCAAGTAAAGATTTCCATCACTCAAAATATTTTTTGTTTTTTATTTAGTTCAGAAGTTATTCAAAAATTGTACAAGTCGGTACATTTATATGGATCTACTTATTCCGACATCGTTACTAGCAGATTCGGATTCTATATTGAATTCTAAGAAAAAATACTACAGTTCTGAATTCAATTTCGAGACCTTCACATTCTGAAAGAAGCTAACATACTTAATGAAAAAATAGTGATAGACAGTTGATAGAGAGAATCTATAAAGCTAGAAAGTAGAAAAGAGATACCTGAAGATGAAAGTAAAACGGATGGAAAACAAAAATAATTGAACATACGTGGTTAAAAGTAAAAGAGGTAATGATTAGAAAAAAATTAAATATTGTACTTTTTTAAATATTGTAAAATTTAATTGTTTGTGGCATTATTAGCAAGTTTTAGCTTGATTTGCGTTTAGAAAAATTACATACAGTCACTTTCCCTCTCACACTGTTAAATAATTATATATAATTTGCTTTGTATCTGCATCTAGATATCATTAATAATTTCTTCGTCCTGAAAATTCCCAAGTATATTACAAGTTTGTGTTAAAAAAAAATACCATGCATACTACTTTTATTAACATATTTTTAACAAACACATTTCACACAAACCTCGTAATAACTAGAGATAGCTTCTTTGAAAATTTGGGGGGCTCAAAATTAACTTGAGCGCTATACTCTAATGGACTTGTTTTCTTATAATTTTATGCAGAATCCAGTAGTAGTATATATTTTTTTTAGAAATACGTCTTCAAAGTTTTCGGTCTACTATGCTTCCCTAAATAGTAATATCTAATATCAGATACTGTTAGGAGATATCGTCAAGAATTTTTCGCACAGCATAAAATACTAAATGCATACTTGTTAAGAAAAATATTTTTTTTCTTTTGGATTATGACACCATTACTCGTACATCAAATTTGTTCCGATGCTTTGTATTGACGCATATCAGTCTACCGCCTCATTACATGCTTGCTTCCTATTGTACACACGTTCATATGTATGTACCCACACGCACCCACCTACCTAAAGAAGACACACCAACTGTAGGAAATTACCCGTTTTCCTCTACCTTAAAATACAATATCCTTCTTGTTTATTTTATGCCAGTTTAGCTGAGCTTGAAATTATCTACTTCCTCAGTTGTAAGATTTCGCATCCGTTTTCGATAAAAATCACTGCTAAAATCACACGTTATGAGCGAATGAGTACTCCTCGTACCAAAGCGTTGACATCATACATAGGATATGGCGTATTTGATTACCCAGCGCCCTTTCCTCGACAAACTAACTTACACTGAAGTTCGTGAAATTGCGCATTTATTGTCAAAAGTTTAAACGCACACACATACAACCATACATACATACGTCTGTATGTAGGTTTATAACTTTAAACTGTATTCGGGATCAACCCAACAATCGGAGTTACATATACATAGGTATGTGTGTTTGCATGAAGGCATATACGTTCGGTGGTTGTGTTGCATCTGACGAATACGGTGACGTATCCATTTACATACTTAACATGAGTTACCGTTGAACCGTAATCAGGAATACGAGTAGAAGTAAAAAACTATAACAAGCATAACACCAAAAAATAACAATGTTGCGCGTGCGCATAGTAAACATACACATACGCACGCATAGGTACTTTACTGTACATATGTATTTTTGTAATGATATGCAAAAAAAAACATTCTTGACGTGGATGATTTGTAGTCGAAAAAATTATTACCACAGGGCGCTAAGTTGTCTTGAAGTAATTTAATAGCTTTAGCCCTTATTTTTTATTTAATTTATTTCTTTTGTAGCAGCGACAATCTACAAGGGAATGAATGATGTGCCTGCTTGACTTGGGAGAAAACCGCTTTCGTTAAAGTATTAATTGTTTTTTTTCTTTGCTCGGTTTTTTTCTTTCATTTGCCTTTTTTGGTTTTAGTGGAGGGTAATTTAATTTGCTTTAACAAATCAAGAGTGGAACTACTGAAGTTTCATGACAATGCGGCAATGCTTCCTGGGCGGATGCCAAGCAGCTTTGAACAGGTGTGTCATGTGTGTATTTTTTTTGTACCAAGCAAATATTTCCTGCAAAATGTTTGTATGCAAGTGCGTATATTTCCATGTAGGGGGCTCTTTGTGAAGCTTTCAGATATGCATCGAAATTTGAAAAGGGACGATAAGAGGAATAAGCGTTTAAACTTGAAATATTTTCGAATTTCATATTTAGGGAAAAATTAGGCAAACTTTTTAGTTGTTAAGTGTACATTAAAAAAAAATTAATATAAAAAAAATGAACAAGTTTTCACAAAATCACAATTTAGTGCAAATAATCTGGCATCATACCATTTGCGACAACATAGGTAGGTAGGCAAATGGGGTGGCTGTCGTAATGACACACTTAGACCTATTGTAGATCAATTGTAACACCACTGGCGCACTATTCCTACACTATGGGTTCCTTTTTAAACCATTCTATAGCTTTTGTAAATGAGCAAAGCTTTGTTAGTTCTATAAATAGACGCGCTACATCTGCTAAGGAGACGTATATATATAAAAAAAACAAAAAAAAAAATAATATAAAAGGTGGTTAAATTTCAAGGGCCGATGTTGAATGTGAACCACACCTAAATATCAATGACACCGTTGGACTTCTTTCTTTGGGGTTATTTGAAAGAAAAGGTGTACGTCGATAAGCCAGCAACAATTCAAGATCTAAAGGATGAGATAATTCGGCACATTAACGGCATAGAACCTCAATTATGCCTCAGCGTCATCGAAAATTTGGACTATTGGATAAAGGTGTGTCGCCGAGGCCGCGGCGGCCATTTGGCCAATATTTTGTTCCATACGTAATTGAGATATACCAATATTATCATAATAAAGAGAAATGGCAATAATTTCTTAAAAAACTTGTATTTTATTCAAAATCAACACCGACTCTTGAAACTTAACCACCCTTTATATAAGTGTAAATATAATGAAAATTCTAAAATGACAGATTTCGCCATTTAAAAAGGTGCAAAACTCTAAAATTGGAAGCCATAAGTAAATCACTAATGACATTTTTATTTATGCATGCGCATATAAAATAAATTAGTAGCAACTATAAAAAATTTGCATAAATTACACTTAGGCAGTTAAATTAACTGAAATTTTCATGCATACATACAATACATATATGTGTATGTATTTTTGTGTATATTTTATTAACATAAAATACACTGCGGCGTTCCTTGTAAAAAGCTCATTATGTGTCTCGACATATATACTTATAAATATAAACATATATGCATGTACATATGTACATATGTATAGGGTTATACAGATCTTTGACTATAATTTTTTTTATATAATTGGTGCCATGGGGCCGTACACAGTTGAGCAACGCATAAAAGTCATTTCAACCCAAACTACTAAACATTGAACTAACTCAGTCATACTCTGGCATGCCTATTCACTTTATCTTAACTCCGATTGAGCTCTTAAACTCTAAGTTAAGATAAATTTAGATAAACTAAATCGTATCCTACATCATTCTGCAAGAAGTGTACTTCGCGCATTGCGTGGTATTAAACCGATTAACAATCTATTTAAAATCCTCACACCATTCGAGAAAAACCTATGCAACCACGACGAGTATTTATTCAGAGTGATTCTGAGAAATGATGCCGGTAACACTGTTATGGAGAACGTTATCGTGATGGCCTGAGTTAGATGAGATATACTTAGACAATATGTTGTTTCAAAAGACTGGTGCAACTTTTCACAAAGTCCATGAAATAAAAATTTCCAGTATGCATTATCTCAGATAAAACGAGGGAAAATCTCCGCCAAGATCTTGATATTTGACACCATTGAACTTAGTTCTCTATAGCTGGTGAAAAGTATAATCTATGCTAATAAGTTCTAAATGATTTCACAATTGAAGAATGAAATAAAATGCATTATAAAGCCGAGGGGCGACCGCTTTTAGAAAAAAACTTACTTCATTTTAGTCTTTCATCGAGATTCCAAACTACGTTCTTTCTGAATTCCGAATGGTAGTCACGCACCATCCCATTCAGCTACAGCAGCCGCAATGTTTTTATTTTTGTATGTTAATAAATGATATACAACTCGAATACGCCGTCCGTATCCGCAACCTGTGGCGCCAGAGCAGTGCTGGTTGACATTTAGCGGATATTGCGTTTCATGTAAAAATGCGACAGATCAAAAACCATAAGGAAAAAAATCATTTCGACAATTTTGTTTTTTAATTTATAAAAGGAAATCGCGATCTAATTGAATCACCCTGTATATGAATCTTGCTTAACACTTTCCACCGCCCTTATGCGGTTTTCCGCTAACTGTTTCCCATTTATTGAGTAATTTTTCTCCAGTAAATACTCTAAGTTTATTTATTCTTCATAATGAAAATCAACTTGTCTTTTATTGCCTTAAAATTTGTTTACTCGAATCGCACATTCATGAGCGTACATAAATATACCACAGTCACATTTTTAATTTGCATGACTCATATTAAGATCAAATAAACTTCACACACACACACGCACCCACATACATATACCCAGTTAAATCGCATGCGATCGATCGTCCATCAAGGCGCTCGTATCATTCTTCACCGCATCCATCCGCATTTGATCGTTTATCTACGCTTGTCAATTATACCACATTATGCCCATCTATGTATGTAGGTATGCGCCTTCGATCTGTACCAGTCAGTCGATCCGGGCATTACTGCCTTGTCGTTCATAAGCCACTGCAGCAAGATGTACGATTATGTATGTATGTATATGTATATATATGCATGCACTACCTACTCTGCCGGTGATGGACAGTTAGATAGTATATTCGCAGTAAGAGAATTTAATGTTTATTGTTTTGACATTTTTTTCTCGCGAAATTATTAATTGAATTTTAATGCCTTAAGGCAAATTAGCTTGACAGAAAGCTGTTGAATGGCATTGATATTGAATTTTGATTAGTTTGATTTTGCCCCTGAAATTTGTTTATTTTTTAAAGCATTTTTAGTGAAACTTGCATAAAATAAGAAAGGAAACTCTTGCACAGAATCTAAGTTTATTTTGATGAGAATTTCATTTCTTTTATAAGTATTCACATACATATATCTATAATGTGTATGATGGGTGTATAAGTATATACTATCATATATACCTTCACATATGCACATATTTACATACATACATATATAGCTGGGCAAACATTCAAAGATTTATGCATCTTTTTATATGGAATTGAGGATTGAGCCATGACTTCACCTTCTAATAAAACCTCTTGCTGCTGAGCTTCTTATTTCGATTTGAAATTTCAACAGAGCCACTGGTGGTAGGATACGGTGGTGTTTGAAGGAAAGAAATGTGCAAGTTGTATTAGATTGAAACGATAGCCTGAAACTGACTCACTTAGGCGCAATTGTACATGACGAACCCTCTTATTTACATCTTATACACCCCCGAACTTCTTTTAAAGTCACAAGTTTTGACTATTTGCTTATATCTTTTTGAATTTCAATTATTTTTTATAGATTTATAAAAATTTGACTAATTTTCAACAGAATTTCCAAACTTTTAATCAGAATAAAAATATAAAAAAAAAAACAGAAAAAAAGTTTAGATTCACAAAGTGCAAGTTTGGTTCAAAATTTTATTTTCTTTCATAATTTTTTCCTTGGCAGTTAAGCGCATTTTTTCATATAACAATTGCACGACATAATTTTACACAGAGAAAATGTGAAACATCGTAGGGGGGGGCGGGGGGTAAATTACCAAAAATAAACGAAAATTTTGAACGATTTTAACTTAGCACTTTGAAATACTAAAATTTAATTAGCTATTAAACTGCGCACACCCAATATTTTGTTTGGTTTGATTAAACATTTTGAGATTTTGTTGAAAATTAGTCGAATTTTTTTAAATCTCGTACAACGTTAGACACTTCAATTATTATGGTCTTTGTTATAGAATGCAATATATTTTTATAAAAAAAATAGTCAAAACTTATCAAAATATTTAAAGGCCGATTTTTATAAATCTGACATGAAGCTTGAAACTTTAATTTATAGTATTTTTGAATTTGAATTTCAAGTTATAGTCTTTGTTATAGAATGTACTATATTTTTATAAAAAAATAATTGGAATAAAAAAATAAATATGTAAATAGTCAAAACTCGTCAATAAGTGGTGCCTTTGCAATGATTTCGGGTGAGGTGAATACAAGTTTGTTTGCGTAATCAATACATATCACACTAGACATTACGTTTATTGCTGAAATTTGTGTTCTGGCTTGATGGAGAAATGAATATTCGCACACTAAGCAAGCAGCAGCTTGTAAGTGATCTTCATTATTCAGAGCCAATATAAGTTGATCTCCACTGTCAAGCTTTATTTGCTTTGCCAAATTGAATTGATCGTTTTGTCGGTTTGGGTTGTGAGATAATCCATGTACATACATACATACACATACATACATACATATATTCATGCCAGCTTTCGACCGCATTTGCTTTGGTACAAATCTGTGGTTTCGATTGCTATCTGATACGGGAATTTTCCATGTCGCTATAGTTACTTAAATGCTCTTTCAAGTTTAAGCTATTGAACCATATGTCATGCTTTTTGAGTTTCTAAAATATATTATAATAAAATACACCACTACGCATGGATTTCATTTTTTTTTTTTTTTTTTTTTTTTTTTGAAAAAGTTTAGATAGTTGTTTTCACTTAATAGGGGCCCTCTAAATCAGATGACGTTCTCGGTTTTGTCTCCAGAGTTTGAGTCAACGGTATTTGAAAATAAGCGATGAAAAACTTATTTAGAAATAACTTAACTTCTTATCTGAAAGTGATTTTATTATGATAATTTTCTTGAATAACTGAAGTTACATTAAAAATAGGACTGGGAAAATTTTTAGCAGAATGCGTTATCTGCAAAAAAGTTAAAAAAAAATTAAAGCAAACATTTTTTAAATAGAAAAAAGAGAATTTTAATAAAAACCAGGTACTGTTAATTTCTTTCTTCCGTCACATATTGTATATAAATAAAGATTTAAATGGTTTTCGATTTCAAAATCTATGGTGTGAAGTTGTTTTAAATCTCCTTTGCCGAAATCATGAACTTGTAAGTGTAATCATTTCTAGGTCAACACTACATGAAGGAGGTTATAAATTACATCGGCTTTAAGGATCTCACTTAGGCATAGAGAGACCTTAACTAATGGACTTGTAAATCCTGAATGGAAATAAGAGAAGTCTCTGTTTGCAATATCTGACAACTGTTTTCTTCTTCTTCTTGATTGGCGCGATAACCGCTTAAACGATTTTGGCCGAGTTTAATAAAGCAAGCCATTCGTTTCTTTCTCATGTTCCCACCAAGTGAAGCCAAGTCCATCTCCACCTGATCTTTCCAACGCAGAAGATGCCTTCCTTTTCCTCTGTTACTATCATCTGGTACCGCATCAAATATTTTCAGATCCGATGCGTTTGTGCCCATTTGTCGCCGTAAAGCTCATCCAGCTCATTGGTCCATCGCCTACGATACGCGCCGTCGCCAACGTGAAAAGGTCCAAAAATCTTCCGCAAAATCTTACTCGCAAAACTATGAAAAAATAAAAATTGTATGTTCACGTTCTAACCGACATAATTTCAAAAACGCCTTGGAAACGCGACTGGAAAAAAGAATAGAACCGCTTTCAACCAACAGCAAAGAAATATAAATAGCAGCCCTCGTATAAAGTTACATGTGTTTTGGTATGTCTGACGATTTTTTGGTGTTCCAGCAAGCAGTTCTGTATTTTTTTTAGAAAAAGCGAAATTTTGAAACGTTTTGTAGCGATTGAGAAGATAAAGACCGCATCGATCCAAGATCGCTACCAGGATTGGAAAAAGTGCTGGCAAAGTGAATTGCATATATCTGGATGGATCATGAAATTGAATAGAAAAAAATAGCTATTTATGAATTAATGAATATTTCTCAAGAAAAATAAAAAATCACCTTTGAACAAACCGCATGTACATATGCATGTATGAATGTGATGATGAATTGTGTAATCACTACGTCTCTGATATTTACTAAACGCTCTAAATAATTATGTATATTTTTTCTTTATTCTAAGTCACACAAAACACCAACCAATTGACCGTTCGCGCCAACATGTCACGCGTTGACGTATTGCCTGCGCTCTGATTGTAGGGCAATGTGACACGATTTCGGCCACTGCTGGTCATTTACCACCACCACACCTTTTGTGTACAGGAATTTTTCATTGAACGAAGCGTGTAAACTTTCCTGTACGGCATACGCGCATGCATATAAATGGGAATACTGCCGCCGAAAGTGGTCTACTGTATGTCAACTTATTACAAATGAATACGAGTATCTGCTGTCTGTCTGACTGTTGTTTGTTGTGAACTGTTACTTTGTGACTCTTTTTTTATTCTTTGTATTTCCTTTGTCGTTGTTTATTTATGCCCCTTGTCCGCTTTAGCATTGTGGTCCTTTTTGGGCCCGCTTTGTTTGTGCTAACATGTACAAATATTTTGATTGCGGTTGAAGATGGCTTTTAAAGTTTATTACGATTATTAATTGTATAAAGATTTTCTAGATCTCAGCGAGGTGAATGTCGTTGCCCAAACTCTGTCCATGAAATCGAATGCGCAACACAACTTTTTTAAGATCGCATGCGAGATGATCTTTTTCAATGTTGTCTGCGTTTTACTGCTGCTGCGGCTGCGGCTGAGCCTGGTTTGTTGGTGGCGTTTTTGTTTTTGGTTTCTCTTTTTTGTTGGATTTAATGTGACAAAGACTAATGGAAGGATTAGCTTATCTTAAGTATGTGTGGACAAAAATTTGTACTTATACCCTTTCGATTGACTCAGGCGGTGTATAAATTTTCAGACATATGCGCACACAATGCATATGTGTGCATGTGTGTAGTAGTGCGAGTATGTATGCCTGTGTTAATATGTAAATTTATTGTAATAAGAAGAGATTATGACCAAAAAGTAGCTATGAAGTAGGAAGGAGAAGCTTAAACTACACGCATGCCTGTATGTATGTATGTGTGAGTGTGAACGTAGTTCTTTACTGGTGAGCTTATGGGAAATATGTGAAGTTATGTGAATTAAAGCGGCTGATAATCACTAATCGAATTATCAGATAATACCGTGGCTCAAAGCAGCATTAAACGAAATTTTTACGAGGCTTTAACGCAAGCATATTGAGAAAGTGCCAAAGCAGTAGAAGATAACACGCTTAAATATCATTAATTAAATGTCATTCATTAGCATTTAAAATTTACATTTCTTGAAAATCTTTTCTCCGATTCGGTGCAGGGGTTACACGTTATACGGTGAACGTCATAAACCACCTACTAACCTGCAATGGCAGCGTGTTAGCCGACATCCGCCGTCAGCCATCCGCTATCCGCCTTGTCAGCGGTCGTCAAAATTTTTCAACTTTATGAGGTGTGATTAAGGTTCACAACGTTGAGTTATTGGCCAGTTATTTACTCGCCGTGTTGATGGTGTTAAACACCGACAAACTCATGGTAATGATTTGCAGGAATGCCAGTGGCGGCGGCTAGCCGCTGGGAACAACGGCTGAGCACAATCGAATGATAGCTATGTGGGTATGTGTAATGTGATAGGCGCCTTACGAATGATAGTTAAAAGCCAAACGTGAGGGAAGAGGCAGAGTATGACAAATGATGCGCCAAGTCATTTTTGGATGCAGGCAAATTTGTTCGCAAAACATCATAAATATTTTTTTTGTTTTTGAAAAAGGTATCAAATTGATTAATAAAAGTCTTAAAAGCCCATAGCAAAGCAATAAAACAATAAACACTAAAGTATCTCAAAATAAAGTATCAATAACCGTTTCAGTTGACTAAAGAGTTTCTTTGGTGTTTTTTGTTTTTTTCTTTGTCTTTTTGGTTTTCTAGTTGTTTTACTATCGGCACTTCATTCGTATGCCGACCCACATGCATATACTGTAGGTGCATGCATGTATGAGTGTGTGTGTATGTGTGCAAATGTGTAGATTCGCGAGCATCAATATAAATTTATGTAGTGATCTTTGGCAAACATTAAATGTACGCGTGTATGTGTGTGTGTTTATTCGTATGTATTAGCATTTAAGAGTGGATTAGTTGGCGCTGACGCATTGTTTGACTTTTTATTAACTTTTTATTTGCTTAAAAACTCGATTTTTCAGCCAACATGCCGCGCTAGCGACGCAGACTCCTCATTTGCTGTGCCAAAGGTGTGTTAAGTATATGAATCGCATGCTGATGTTCCCACGCCAATATGCCACTATGTACTGTATGTGTTTGCGGTCATTATCTGATGCTGGTGCTTGTGATGTTTTTTGAACACTCGGTCGGCATCAGTTCATCACTGAAATATATACATACATACACACATACATACACATATAATGTACTATATAGGCTATAGGTATTGGTATTAAAGGATATTCCGCAGAGGGCGCTGATAGCACTTTTTTGCATAAGATTGCAATTGTTGGAATAATTTTATGTTAATTCGGTGAAAAAGGCATGATTTTGAGTTTGCTATTGTTATACGGGTAGATTTAGGTTATTCCCTCAATTTCAATATAATAATGCAACACTTGACGAATAGTTTCCCAAAATTTCATTGCAAATCTCCAGAGGTGCCTCAAAAAAAAATTTTTTTTCAATCGAAATGTATTTGTTGAAGGAAATGTTTCACGAAATATCAAAGAGGGAGGATTTTTCTCTTTTTGTTAAATTTTTTTGTAGCACTAGGAAGCAAAAAACCTTTTTTCGCGGCCAATTCTTTAAGATTAATAATTATTAAAAAAAAATGTAAAAAACGCTCCCAGGGATACTTGGCGAATTATGTGAAGAACATCAAAACGGAACATCGAAGTAGATTTTAAGTTATGGCGAGCACGAGCTTCAAAAATAACATGTTTTAGAAAAGCGCTATAGAGTTGAGCAGGTTCAGAAACTCGATCTGGAGCAACGAACGCTCAAATGCTCATAACTTCAGCTATTTGGGCTGTGTGACGAACTGAGGCGAACGTCCGTCGCCAAAATCTGGACAGGTCATTTTTGTTATTGTACTGCATTGTCATTTTTAATGGAGTGCAATCAACACAGATGAGGAGAACAAGGTCACATAGGGGACCATCAGAAGGAGAAAACATCAAGTATCGATCAAGCAAATTTAAGTTTATGTTCGTTGTTAAGGCGACATTTCACACTAAAAAAAATTGTTTGCTGTTTTTTGTTTGCTCCATTCAGTTGTGGGTTAGAGTGTCGATTCCGTTCAGGCATTTTTGATATGAAAGAAAATGTGGATAATATCAATAAAATCACAGAAATAATCGAAGCTGACCGTCATGTTAGTAGTCGTAGCATCATCCAGGAGCTAAAGATCGACCATATAACAATTTTAAACAATTCGGGCAACTATTTTACGCAAAAATAATGGATTATAAATAATATAAATATGTATTGTGTTATTAAGGCAACAAAATCCCTTTCCAAACTAGTATTTTGTGTTGAATTTATAATTTTTAATCACTGCTTCACATCTTCGGCAAACATCTCTCATTCGTTTTAGGTTTTGACTAACCATCCAATAAAGGGTGTAAGCGCCTTAAATATGTATATACATACTTACAATACTTATCTATATATAATATAATATATGGATGGCGATACACGTTATTAAACAAAAGAAAAGACAATTTACAACCAAAACGTATTTTTACTTTAAAATTGTTCTATGCGGCCTTAATCAAGTGAAAAAAATTTCAGTTATTCAAGAAAAGTCGGTTTTAGTTGCTAACTACCGTCGAGACGCGAAGATTTTTTAGCAATCATTTTTCTTAGAGCATAATAAAATTAAAAGCAAATGCAATTTTGCTATACAACTTGTTACAAAAGAAGTTTGACACAAAAACAACGGAAAATATTTGGCTTGAATCAAGTGAGCGGTAGTGTATTTAAGAAAGCCGATGCCCTAAAAGCTGTTGATTGATCTTTTTAACGACGGCGACCCAATTTCGCACGATGGAAAGAATTTTAGAAAAATTTGCTAGAAACAAGTCAATTGTCGAAATCGAATTTTAGTTATTTTGTTTGTTTTCATGCGTCTAAATGTCTTTATTGAAAGGCTTGCACTTAAAAAAGGTGTTTTTTTGTTTGTTTATTTATTTTTTTTTAATATAATGCAAAACAAAATAAAAACTACAATCTTTACTTCCCAAAGTCACAAATCATCTCTAAAATTGCTCTGTTTCGCACCTATTTGCTGTAATATGCCAGCTGGACGTTTCTGAGAAGCACTGTATTTATACCTACATACGTCTGTGCATTCCTAAAACTCTTAAATAAATTCACTTTTTTAATATATATATGTACCTACATATATATTGTAATATTGTTTTGAATATATTTTCGTATACTATTTTCTTCGCACCCATCCCTACTCAAAAACGATATCAATGACCTTCAGTATATTCAAGCAATATTGTTAACAATATTCACAAACACGCAATCGCACACACAAAAATATGTACACTTTTTGCTAACAAAATTAGTTTAATCTACTTTGTTTTGCATTCGATCAACGACAAGAAAAACATATATTATATACATACAAATGTGTGCAAACCAAAAATTTTCTCGCTAGGATTATTCATACAAATTTGATGTGCTTATGAAGCATGTCAATAATCAGATCATATTTCTTCCCTTCATTCAAGTCAGACTAAGCATACAATTCGTGTAATTTTAGACTTTAATGTGGCTTTGTGCCTTTCTCATATCATTTTGTTTGATTTCGTGTGTCTGCGCTTTGTTTTTATTTTATCAAGTATATGTGTGTAGGTATATATGTATGTATGTATCTACATATATATGCATATTATAATTTTTTCTGGAATGCAGCTGAATTTATTGAAGCGAGCGCATTACTTCAATTTTTCATTAATTTAAACTGACAGTTAACAAAGTGTACGGATTAGGATTAGACTTTAATAGTTTAACAAGCATTTTACCAGCAGAATTTGGTTGGGAAAACTTAATTTTTCCATTTACTATTTATAAATACAATAATTAGTTACTTTGCGGCACAAATTGTGACACCTTGCATGTAAAATGTGTGACATTTCAACAAATCACTAGAGTAATGTGGCAACTCTTAATGAGCATTGAAAAATATTACTACTGCAAGAGTCAATGGGAACTCTCAAAAGAATTATCTTAGAAGATGACGCGGTAAACCTACTCAAGTGTACTTTTAGAAGGAATGTATCACAAATTTTTGTATAAAGGAAAAGAAAATAAGTTTACAACGAAACCAAACACTTTTCCTTAGTCAAGTGAGAGGGAGTGTATGTGATGAGAGAAATGGACTCTTAAAGTTGCTGACTGCGCGCTGATTGCTAGGATGGATAGAAAAATTTTAAGAAATATTTTTGGCCCAATAACAGTGGATGATGGTACCTATAGAATCCGGTACAACTCCGCATCAAACAATCTCACTCAGAACGAGGCAGCTGTGCGTTTTGTTAAAGCGCAGCGCATAAGATAGCTAGGTCATGTTACCTGTATACCCTCTAACTGTACCGTGAAGAAAGCCATGACAGGAAAGCTAACGGGCGTAAAGGTCAAAGGCAGACCGCGGAGCCGATGAATATACGCCGGGGGAAACGATCTCAAGAATTTGGGAATACGTAACTACGAAGTAAAAGCTCAAGATCGACCGCTTTGGAGGAGCATTGTGCAGGAAACTTTGACGCACCCCGCGTTGTAGTGCTGTGAAAGTAGAAGAATAGCGTAATTAAGGAGTACGATGCCCTAAGAGCTGTTGAATGGGGCAGCAAATCTTTATATATACAGAAAATTTAAATGATTTTCTATTCTATCAAACTATTCTGCATTCAATTAATTTTTTCCCTTTTTTTAAATTGCTATTCGTATTGTATTTGCATTACACTGGTGGTAACCTTAATTGCCCTTTTAGCTTTCATTTCCTTATATTTAATTTTTTTTAATATTTCAATTATTTACATAACATGCATTGCATTACACAAGGTGGCGCAAAATTAAAATTAAATTAATCATCAATCAATCAAAATGGCGTCGAACGTCAATCATATTTGCAGCTTTTGTGCAAAGTATGGATTTCCATCAGTTAAATTTGTTTTATTCAGTAAAAAACAAAATTGAATGCTCAATTTTGCGCCACCTTATATGTATATGCATATAAACTGTAGCTGACCACTATCAATTCGTGTCTCTACAACTTTTTCTCACATACACCCAGTTGAATTTTAAGCACACCATTATTTTATATTTACTTAAATTTATTTTATTCTGCAACAAAAACCATATAACACAAAATTTCAGACTTTGTACAAAATTTTTACATTTTTTTCAAAATTTCATCAAAACTTTCAACTTTTTAGCCAGAGTTGTTAGAATTTTTCTAGGTATGAAGTTTTACAGCCAATTAATCTAACAAATTCAATTTCTCGTTGCCCTTAAGGACTAATGAGGGCTTGAGCTCATAATTTATTTTGCATGGTTTTTAAAAAAGAGGCCTAAAGTGTAATGATACTCGAGAGGGGTATTAGATATTAAGGTATACTTTTGCTAGAAGAAAATCTACAAATCGACTCTGTGAGCAGTTAACCATACTTATGGTTCCCAGCATTTTTTTCTATGACTACCAAAAATAAAAAGAGTGAGAAGCTATACACAACTATTGTAAGGAGGGAACTCATATAGCGAATAACATCGAACATTTCTTGCGGCAAAAATTAAAAACGGATTCAGCCTATCGAACCATATGCCAGTATTGAATTTACTAATGTTGTACCATAGAAGGCCCTTAGTATCAAATGGGTTATTGATAGCTTTTCTAAAACAAAAATGTAATTTTACTATAATAGTTAGCATCTCTTGTTTCCACTCACAGAGAATTGGAAATGGCATAAAGCAGCTTAGTTGCGCTGTTGTAGTTCAAACACACACACACATAAGTAGATAATGCACAACATTTGACAATAGAATTGGTAAGTGTGCAGTGGCTTGTTTATTGATGTTATTTTAAATTTCCTACTTCATTCTCAATTTTTTGGCCTTGGCCAATTGCTCAAATATTCAAAGCTCCTGCTGTCGTTTTTATGATGCGTGCCACTTTCCTTGTTGCTTTACCATGCGCTGCTATAGGCATGCACTCGTACTTGGCACCCTTGTAACCTTGTAATAATTGCATACACACTGACATATTACAAATGCCCATCATAGATTTATACGGTAGTATCCTTCGGTTTGCTAGCAAGCTGACGATTCTGCTACTTCTGCACAACCATCATGCGGATCCTCACCGTTTTGACATTGATAACGACCTTGACTATAATCTTGTGAAAAAGCAATTGACGCTCATTCTACTCTCCGCCACGTGCCACTTGCCACTTTATGCTACTACCATTAACCTTTTGACTCTCAATTGACTGGCAATTAACACAGTTTTATTATTTATTTATTGCCTTTCTCTATTGCAAATTCAGGCTTTAGTTATGTCTCATTGTTGCCGACAAGCCGGTAGCATTTGTCAAAGTTAAATTGTGCATTTTTGCTTCATTGCTAGATTCCTCCTAAACTGGCACACCCGTCGTTCTCAGGCCTATTGAGTAAAATTTCCAGTCAGCATACAAATGTAGTCCATCAGCTTCTAGGAATATTTTAGTATTCTCAAAATATATTTCATGATTTGAAAATAAATTCCATATTACAAAGATCAATCGAATCATTTAGTAGCTAGTTGCCTCCGAAGTTTCCATCAGAATAGTTGATTCATTTAAAATTTTGTATAATAATCTCATCTGGTAAAGCGAATCATTAGAGGAATCAGCATCGAAATGATTTTAACTTTAAGTGGATAAAAACCTTATCTTTCTTGTTCTGAAGGTTGAACTTATGATATAATGTGCCCAGTGGACCACTTTTGGTAAGCACACTGGTGCTGTGGAATGAACCAAACGTAATGTTTCTGTGCCGTATGAAATTTCACACTATTCCTCTTCAAGCGTGTTCAGTACCTTTTGATCTAACATTAAATCTAATTATCTCACACTGCTGCCAAAATATTGGTCATAAACAAACCTTTGCATCTCTTCATCAACCATATCACTCAACTCCTGCACACGAAATTTAACTCATCAATAATTGAACGTTAATTTTTTTGGTTTTTTGCATCCGCCTTTGGAACTGTCTTGCACTAAGAGGAATATCATTAAAAATACATTACATTTCAAAAGCTGGCTCAAATGCGTTAATGTCTGCCTTCTTTGTGTTCGATTTTTCTTTCACTTGTTAAACTATTTTTTTTACCTATGCTGCGCTGAAATATATCTAATGGATTTTGTGTTCGACACAAACTCCTCCTAAATACATATATAAGTATAATTAAGAATATATAGATATAGAAAAAGGTAAATATATCACTTTCAAAATTTCCAACTTCCCGACTCAGTGTGCTGTTTACCAGGTGACTTGAGAGTCAATGAAATTTTAAATTTCCAACAAGATGAATATCGTAATAGAATGTAAAATCGTTGATTTTAAAATTACTGTTTTGCACTTAATGCTCCCGACCATGCCTGAATTGTAAGCGTGGACAGCTGTCGGTACCAGCTCAATTAAAATAAGTAAACAACATGCGATTTAAATAAATTATTTCATAAGTAGGTGGGGAATTACACACATCTGTGTTGATCGTATGAAATAATAAGCAAATAGCGCGACTCTCTTCAACTCGAACATTTTGCAAATATTCAGTAACTTTTTATGGATTGCTCGACATCTGATACGCCACCAAGTAATATAGAAATTTTTCTCTTAAAGCTCTACAAATAGCTTTGGTGTTACAGCACTCCTATGTAATGAATAGTTTTTTATGGCATACGTACATACATACATATGTATGCATATGTTTTTATTAGTACAATTGGCCACAAATCTTTTGTTAAGAAGCAATAAATGAATGAGGCATTTTATGTGCCTTAACTAACGATGCAGTGCAGCAATGAATCAAAAGCAGGAAGAAGAGCTGTTATACTAAATTCAGTTCGCGCCGAAAAAACCCTAAGGAAAAAATTGTGTTGTTTAGCTGCAAAAAAAAACACACACACACAATTTTATGACTTTGTCATAGTTTTTCGGGATATTACAAATTTCAAAAGGTTTCTACTACTGTGAACAAGGTACGAAAAGCTCACGTCAAGGCTGGCTCCACACTAATCTTCCATACTACTGATCACCAGCTTAGTGATCAAATGTAAGCTCGGACTGCATTTGCGGTGGTCATTACGAGTAGAGCGTAGTTAACGCAAGAGTTACTTAACACAAAGCTTCATAACACAAAGACGCCCTAAAGACCACCATCATGGAAGTGCTGTTCGCAATGAGCAAAGAAGAAAGAGGTACACTTGTAAGTTGGTTCCTGCATGTAGGCACCTCAGCTCCCGGCTGAAACAGGTTGTTGCAACTAACGGACGTTGCATTGAATAGTTTTAAACTTTGACTTGTGTACTTCTTTTGCTTCCTGCCTACAATGCATGGGTCTCTTAATACGTTTTTGCATAAGAGACAACTATTCGTAATGAGGAATGCGTTTGTGGGGCGCCAAAAGAGGACTGGGTGTATGTCTTTTGCGAAAGCCCGATGTATTTGGACATTAGTAATATTCGAAGTGTGGGGATTAGATGGAGTGATGAACAGTATGATGTGAGTGGTGCAGTCGCCACTCATCAAAATGTCGAAATTTTAGGTAAATGTTTAGTAAATATAATTAATTTTGTCTACAAATCTAATAGTTTTATTTTTAAGTTCATTATTCCGGCTTTAACTTGACAGCTCTGTATGTGCTTAAATAAATACAGCAAATATTTTTATATAAATACATATTTTTTGCATGGGCTATTGTATGCCATTGTTAACGTAAGCAATTGAACTTTCATTGATTGGCAATTTTATGAACAAATGTTTTTAGTTGCATCTATACAAACACATGTGCGAAAGTAAAGTATTCATTTGCAGAAACATACCCACATCTGTGCATACGTATATGAATATGTGAGTATTATTATTTATTAAGATATGACATGAATATATGACATTTGTTTAAAATGTACTTTTGAATGTTGTACAGCCTTGAATCGCTCTTTCTAGACAAATATTAATCCGAAGAGTACTGCTGCTCATTACTTTACATTTTGTAGTTTCGTTCTCCATTAAATCACCTCCCCTCAATGGGTACAAGTAAAATAGTAAATTACGTAAAAGTAAAAACAAATAAAAATAAAGAAACAAGGGGCATAGAAACGCGGTAATGTAATTTTTATATTGTTACTGGATTTTTATAAGTAATAAGTGCTTAGTTTGGTACTGAAAGGTACGAGTATTCTGGCCTCTAGGGTCGACAACTTAATGTCTAATTTAACACTACATTGGGAACAGCTTGTGAAATTGGATTGTTGTTAGTTTCAAATTGGACGATTTTTAGCTTCAAAGTCTTAAAAAAATTATTTTGCTTCCAGTATAAATGCGTTGCAAAACAAAGTAAAGGAAGAAGAACTTTCTGTAGAACAGCTATTTAGTAGACCTACTGATTCTACTTCATTTTTGTAAGAAGTTTTTCATTACAGAAATGCTTTCACAGGTTGCCACAATTTATTTATTTATTTACTTATTTCAAGTCAGTGGAGTATTACATCCTTACAGACTAAGATTAGAATTCAGATAGCTTATAAAATTTATACTAAAAATAAATAATTTTAAAGGGAGTTTCGAATGATTAGACTCCTTTTGAAAAAATCTCTGTGCAATGAAATATGCAAAAAGTGATGTTTTGTTAATAAGTTATTGTACATATTCTAAAAGGAATGGAGTGATAGGTTCATTTAAAGCGTAATTGGTTCCATGTAAATTTATATAAAACAAATTATTACGCCGCAAGTATTTTAGAGGATAATTAAAGGAAAACGACCGTTTGAAAATTCCGTGCAAAAATAAAAACTACATATTTTTTATTATCATAGTCACCTTTGAAGCCTATACACTTCGTCCAACGCTGTGCTATTCCTTTCGAATTATAGGAGGTGCCAAATATGTTTACGGTCGCTGTAGCCGAATGGGTTGGTGCGAGTCTATCATGTGGTAGTGCCCGTGTTCGAAATAGCGGTCGCAAACCTCCGAGTGTATTCCTGTATTCCTGTAAGGAAAAGGCTTCTCACAAAAAAACCTAGTGCCGTTCTGTAGGTGACTCTATTTGTGGGAAAGCACGTACACCACAAATGTAGGAGAAGTGTAACTGAAGCACTTATCCAGGGACATGGAATAGATAGAATTAGCAAGATGGGAAACGTGGTATTTTGTATTGATTCCGAACGCATAACGAGTAATATTATTAAACAGTGCATTAAGCTCGTATTTGCACGTTTAATCATAAAAAGGAAACATTTCACAACCATACAATAATGAGGACAAAACATATATGTGCTTTAACGCTTAAAATACGAATGAGGTATGAAGTCCGTTGAGGTGTGAAGTCCAAAGCATGCGAAGTATTCCGTGCAGTTATTGAAAAACAAAATTTATTCTCTAATTTTAATATATCATATCCGGCTTTATACGATTTTAAATTAAACATCGAGTTCTATTGGTATGCCACGAATAAACAATTCTATATTAACTATGCCGGCATTACGAAAGTAATACGTGACCAAAAACCAGTTCTAATCCGAAAAGTAAGCACTAAGAGCTAAGACCAATAGACTAACATAAGATTAAACAAACCACGCAAAAATTTCATAGTACTTAATTATGCACGGACACTAAGATTTAAAGCAATTTGAGCTTAATTAGAAGAAAGTGGAATGAATTGCCGTCGCACGTGTTGTGTAGCTTCGACAAAAAATGCAACGTAATACAAATTTTAGATTATTTCCCTAAATTCCAACATGAGGTGACATAATGCGGACCAGCCTAAGCGTAGCGCCAGCGATAATTGTTAGATAAGAAATGTAAATAATAATTTCCATATATTATTAGCGATCCCCTTTGGTGTTATTGTGTCATATCTTCTGTATAAAACATAGCTGTTATTTACAAACAATTAAAACCGGGAACGAATTTTATGTATCTAAATACAAAAGCGGTCACATAGATATCGCATATCAAGGCCACCTTGTTATCAAGGTACAATTTGTCTACCAAATTATGTTGAGTTTGATGAAGTGGATTCAAAGATCTATTAAGGATCGGCTACCACGTCATCAGGGATTCTGTAGCAGAATATGTATTTTTTATAATTTTAGCCAGTGATGCCACACCGGAAGAAACATTAATCAGGTATTTTTTAACAAAAATTGAGAATTTGGCAGTTTTCACACTACCACACCAGTACAATAAAAATGAGCACAATCAGTATAAATTACATAAATAAGCAAAAATTCAAAAATTAAGATGTATGGTAAATGAAATTATCAAACATTGAAAGACAAAAAGAATGATAGCGAAAACCTTAATTAGAGATATATACAAAATTTTGCCATATTTGAATATAAGAAAAAAATGGGTAACAAAACCAAATTTGTAAAACAATAAAAAAATTAACACAGATAACTTTTAATTTTTTATAGCTTAGAAAAAAAGATTATTTGCATTATTGCAAATTATAGAGCCTTAATCTATAGAGTCTTTGGGGCGGCCGCCGTAGCCGAATGGGTTGGTGCGTGATTACCATTCGGAATTCACAGAGAGGTCGTTGGTTCGAATCTCGGTGAAAGCAAAATTAATAAAAACATTTTTCTAATAGCGGTCGCCCCTCGGCAGGCAATGGCAACCCTCCGAGTGTATTTCTGCCATGAAAAAGCTCCTCATAAAAATATCTGCCGTTCGGAGTCGGCTTAAAACTCTAGGTCCCTCCATTTGTGGAACAACATCAAGACGCACACCACAAATAAGAGGAGGAGCTCGGAGCTACACCTAACAGAAGTGTACGCGCCAATTATTTATTTTATTTTTATTTTTTTTTCTTTGGGGTACCTTCCTCGCTGGAAAGAGATGAGAAAGTTTTGCATCTAGTCATCTATGGTTCAGACAGAAGTGCATTAAAATGATTTTTGGGTTGATTTTTTCTTAGGTCACTAACACAAACAAACCGCAGTCACACTCCCGTTACGTCAGCAAATCAGCTGATTCCTTCAAAATCGCTGAGAGCCGATATCTTTCGTATTTTTGAAAATTACCGTTATATGCCATACTCATTATATGCCCCGTCCCTTAGTTGGTCTCGGTATAAACGGGGAAGTAGTATATGAATTTAAGTTTAAAATTTTCATTTGAAATTTATTAAAGGAAACCAGATAAACGAAGGCGGGGTAAATTCCATGAAAATTAGAATTCTGCGAATCCGGTTTTTCAATTACCGGTTCAAATACTAAAAATATGTCCCTCCACCCTCATCTCCTACTTACATACGCATTCAGTTGTTAGCCACCGTTGGTAGAGAGTTTTATGACGAATTTAGTATTCTTGCACGTTCGCGTAATCAGGACAGGTATGGGGACATACACTTCATGTATGCATTGACCAGATAAGATAATCAGTCGTTCACTAACTAAAAACACGCGAGCATACGCACATACGTACGTACGTACGTGAATCGTGACCGACCGATGGTGGCAATAATTTAATAATATTTTTATAACTGTTTTTTATTGATTTGTAATGAGAACATTTGCTGGTTAATAAACGCTGGAATCATCCATAGAGCTCCTATAAGCCGGGCACGGTTACTTATCAGCTCTTGCCTCTGTCTCGGTAGGTTTTCATTAAGTAAATTCAGGTATGCGCTAGTGCCAATGGACGGACGAACGCGCATACAATAAATGCCGGATGTCAGAAATATGTATTAAACAAAATGTTAGTTTAATCTGCGCATTCCGCGTGTAATAAAAACAAAGTACCAACAACAAAAGCGTAACTCCAAAAATAATAACAATTCCTAAACAAGTTTAATGTACTTCGGACGATTGTAGTAATAAATAATATTCGAAAAAAAAATTAAGTTGACTAATATGAAACGCACTTGCATACTCACATTAAAGTGCCACAGCTAAATATCAAAATAAATCTAGTAATTGTATACAATGCAGTTATTGGCTTGTGTGTACTTTAAAGTTTATTGCTCTGAATTTGATATGCCTACTCAAGGGCGTGCGCGCGAATTCGCTTTATCCCACTTTAAGGGGGAAGAAAGAGTTTGTCAAAGCGACATCGTAAATGTACTTTGAGGCAGAGGAATCGATTACTTTTACTTTCTCTTTGAAAAAAGGGTCCAAGTGGTCAAGCACTTAGAAGTCAAGATGTACAGAATGCAGAGGTGTGGTCAACATCAGATTTTGAAGCAATCAGCTGATTTGCTTACGTCATAGAAGTTACGACGGTGGTTTGTTTATGAAAAAATTGAGATTTTAGATATATAATTGAGATAAGATACAAGAAAAAAATCAACACAAGAAAAAATCAACACAAATAATAATCTTAAAATATACAGCACTTCTTATTATGAACTTAGGAATACAGTAATTTAAATGTAGGTTTGGAAATACAATAGAAACAAGCTAGCCCCCATCAGAAAGTGCGTGACGTGCAATAGCATGGGAGAGCTGTGAAAATGCGAACAAGAATGCAAGCAGAAAATGAAATTACACAAACAATACACGAATAAACTGCACAAGTGCGACGTCATACACACAGCGATTCTGTCAAATTCGCTTAGAACAAAGTAGCGGTGCCACGATCGGCGTCAATTATTATTCTCTCCATCGTGAGATAAGAAAACGAAGAATGCGACCTAAAAGATCTTTTTTTACCATATCTCTTCCGTAATCCCCAGTACTAAATGCATCTTCAGATTCTTTAATGAACACTGGGATCAGTTATGCATTTCTTGAAGAAAATCAATTTAAATCTATCCAAGGCTGGAATATGGCCTTGCATACGTGCAAGTAGATAAGGCAGCGCAAAATTAATCATTCCATTTTGCTTTTGAATAACTTTTTTACTAAATTGAAAATCATGATTTTGAGTGATGGAAATATTTATTTAGGTCTTTGCGCGCACTATTGTTTGTCTGTTTAACACGTGTCAAATATGATTGCCGTATGACGGCATTTGCAAAAATTATAAATTTTCCGATAGGGAGATTAATTTCGCGCCCCTTATACATACACTTGTGCTCACATAATTAAGTCACTTTATCTTTACATAATTTTTACGCAATTTTTTTCGTAAATTTTTCATTGTATAAGAAAAACCTTATAAATCAAAGTATAAAATTCACAAAAAATTTAACAAATTAAAAAAATGGTCACATAGATTTTCCAATTTTTTATCAGAATCTTTAAAAATGTTCTGAATATTTCATTCAATTTTAGTGCAATGCAAGTGCAAGTTCAAATCGCTCAAAAATCGCGTTGATTTTGGACATTTGGTTTTTTTTTCGCTTAAGGTGCTGAGAATTTTCCTCCATATAAAGCACATGTTCAGACAGGTTTTTTTTGGAAATACACTATATACTTCTTTAGCACACTTGATTGGAGGGACCAAATGTGGTTGAACGAGTAAGAACAAAGAAAATATTAAATTTGTTTTCTAATTTGGTGCGAAGCTCTTTGGACAAAAATTGCTAAAGCAAAAAGTAAAAACTAAATAAAATTATAGAAGGAGGCTTTGAATTCCTCAGTCCTGAAAAATTTGTAGACTGAAGAGCGTCATAACTTAAAAATAACTAAAAATTCTAGGAAAATGGGTCCAAAGTTTTCCGTATACTATGCCTGCCGAAATAAAAGAAAGACACATTTTCACCTAATGTAATGTAATATTAATAGATATTACCATGCATTTTTTACACAATATTAAAGAAGGTAATTTCTGCTTACTTATATAAAAAAATAATTTTTTTTTGGATTATGACATTTTCTCAGCAAATGAGCGATATGTATTAGTGATTGTTTTTACATTTTAGTTTCGTACGATATTAGTGAAAACAAAATTATAAAGAAAAAGAAAAAGCTCCTAATAAAAAAGATTTGCCGATCGGAATCGGCTTGAAACTGTAGGTGCCTCCATTTGTGGAACAAAATCAAGACGCACGCCACAAATAGGAGGAGGAGCTCGGCCAAAGGGTGTATGCGCCAATTATATATATGTATGTATATAGTATAACACATTAATACTTGTGAGTATGTACTTGTACATTAAAATTTGGAAAAATTGAAAAGGTCCACCCCTGTATTTCAGCAAAACTATTTTTATCTTTCTAAAAACCGCCGAAATGTTTTTACTATAACTTGATTATTTTGTATCCAATTTTCAGAAATAATTCGTCACTACATATTCTAGTCTTGAGAACATTCTATTACGTCTTTTTGAGCTCCGAAGTGGTTTTCACATAACTGAATCAGTTATGCATAGTTCTATCGCCCTACTATAAGATAGCCTTTCTGTTTCAATAACCGCAAGTACTTTAAAATTCTTAAAAATCAAAAATCAAACAATTTTCTATGGTGCCGAAATCCTCTCAACGTATAACATAAGTAGGCTTAAATAAGGTAGCTAATTTTTCAAAAAAAATTAACCCGGTTTATTGTACATAATTTCATTTATTTTGCATTCAGAAAATCTTTATTGAATTACTCGCATTCCGTGAAATCAAATTACAGATTTTTACAATGAGTAAAATTTTCAGAGTACTTCAAGAAAGATTTGTCCTTCATTCATTTTTTCTTGTTCTTATCCCACAAAAAAAATCATTTAAAGTTAGCTCGCAACTGAACGGAATAAACAAAAACAGCAAACAAATTACTTGGTGTGAAATCTCACCTTGAAAACGAGCATAAATTTAAAATTTTTTGATCTATACTTTACAAGATATCGATCACTACAGCTATCTACCGAGGAAATAATGAATTTATTTGTCCCCAAACTAATATAAAATTGAAGTCAGTATTCAAAAGCACAATTTCAAGATCACTGTTGACGTTTGAAACAAAAATATGACTGCTGTCAGTCGTCAATAAAAACCGGTGTTTGGAAATTTTTTTGTTTTTTGTTAATAACTAAAAACTCAGTAAATATGTCTTCATTTTGATTTCTAATTTGCTGTTAAGTGCATGATAATTATTTCATTAGTTCTATTGTCATTATTTATCATTAATTGCTTTAAGTTTTCGTGGAAATAGTCGTTCTAAAAAATTTATGAATCAGCTAAGTGTAATTTGTTTTGCTCATTAAAATATTCGCAGTATATTGCTATGTTTTTGCACAATGTACGCATACATACACATAAATGGATTTAAAATGAAAATAACAAAAATTGCAACCAAAACAAAAAACACAAATCACAAAAATAGTCAATAAGTTTTTTACAGTTGTAAAATTAATGACTGTAGCTCTTGGAAAACACTAAAGTCTGTTTTAGTGCTCTTTTCATTTTCAATTTGCCGTAAATTTCAATTTGATGTGTTTGCGTTTGTATTGATATTTACCTGTACATGTGTAGGTATTTTTAGCATGTAAAGGTTTGTTTTGTCAAGCTATTTAATATTAGTAAACCCCCTACGGTGTATGGAGAAATACTTCCGCACCCATCCACCGATTTTCATTATCAATCAATTGAATGCAGTTAGATATGCAAATATATTTTTACACTTGCGTTTATTTTCTCTAAACATCGTTCTACTCATATATGGAGAAATGATTGTTGAAAGTACGGCAAAAGCAATAGACGAAAATTTGAATTTTCAATACAATATTTGAATCAAACTTTTATCCGCTCGATAATAAATTTACATTGGATTGAGGCATTAAGGCACCTAGACACGTTCAAATCGGCTTGGAATTTTGTACAAATTCCTTTGTCTTTTTTAATAGTATGCGCATATGAGGCCCCAAAGATAAGTTCCAACTCCTAACGCACGTACACATCCTGCAGCCAACTCATTTGGAACTATTTCACAGGTGGTTCAATTCTGTTGAAATACTAAATAAGGCGATTTTGAGAATTTTATTTAAAATAACGATTCATATTTAAGCTGAGTTTTTTTTTTTAGAATAATAATACTGTAGAAGTTGGTAAACGTATGAATTTACTATGCTGAACAGAGATTTTTGTGCAGTAGAAAAGTTTTGCGAATATTTGTAACTGCCTGCTGAGAGCGGAACGCATTGAGAGAAACTAGTGCCTTACTAGAATGTGAATCAAAGTTCTCACATGTCTCCTCAAACTCTGATTTTTTTTAAATGAAAATATATTGGCCGCAATGATTTCATGATAACTAAAATTTTCTTTACAAATTTAAATTAGTACAGAGAAATACTATTTTCATTCTCTGGCAAAGGCTAGACGCTGCATCTCCCAAATATATTTGAAAAACGTTATATATATAAATATTATGTATGTAATAATGATGGCAAAAAACAACATTTTTTTCCTTGATGCTACTAATTTCTGCTGTGGTAAAAACAAAAATAGATATATATTTTTTTATTTTTTTTTTTTTATTTAATTTATCCGGCCAAAATTTCAAAAACAAATAAAATGGGATTTAGCTCTTATCTGAAGTTTGGTATATTTTTTTGTACATTTGCGAAGATAAATGCAAAGAGCGGTTTACTTATTATCGATCTGTAAACATGTTGCACCAAATTTACGAAAAAGTGCATTTTCCCCATAGGAAATCAACGGTCAAAGCATTGGCCATAAAGATAAAAAAGGAATAAAAAATATAAGTCTCATTTTTCCCCCCGTAGAACCAGTTTAGGGGCTTATACAAAAAAAATTTGTTTCTGCGCTTCATAAGTAGCCTAAGAGGTGACTATCAATCGATAGTTTCTGAGTTCGAAGCACTAAATGATAGAATGAGTTTTTTCTAATAGCGGTCGCTCCTCAACAGGTAATGGCAAACCTCCGAGTGTATTTCTACCATGAAACAGCTCTTAAAATTTATAGCGCACGCCTTGATGTTATCCTTTAACTACTGAGTCTCAGCTGCTGTGAGTAAAATCATTGCCAATAATTTGATGTTTCATGCCCATAGTGTACTCCAAACCGAGATTAACTGAATAGTAGTCACACAGAAGCCCATTAAACTATGGCGGTTGGATTTAGCTCAATGCATTCTGGGGCACTTTGATTAATCTACAAAATTCATATAAATAAATTAATTTGCATTTACGTACCACTGGACCTCTATTTACGTACCCCGCCTTGTTGATCGTTTCTTTCTCAAATCGAATCTACCAAAAATCCCTTCTGAGAATTTCCATAACATGCTACTTCTTGCAAATCAGCGCACTTCTCTCCCTCACATTTATCTCCCTATTTAATTGCCAATATCCTATACTCGATCAAGTAAAATAAAGTTCGAATTCGGATCAAAGTTAAATATGAAGATATTTGTGCATAACTAACCGTGCAACAAATGTTAGCAATAACCAGAAAATGCAGGCTATGCAACTAGTATGCACTATCTATATATTATTTCAAACCTCACTTTTCTCGCAACAAATAACCTAAAGACTACAACAAAACTATATAGTTGACTTACCCTTGACATTAGTCGATCCGCGCCGGTACCTTCATCATCCTTAAATATAATATCCTTATTGTAATTTGGTACCAAATTCTTAAATTTAGGCGAATCCCGTTTGATAGCGCCCTCATTGAGACCGGAAGCGCCCAACGTTCGCTCGGACATATTCGGCACATGTTGCTTGAAAACTAGTGGCGTAAGTTTGCGATTTTTTCGAGGCCCACCAATACCCCGCCCCGGACCGCAGCCCTCTGCAACAGAGAATAGAGTACAAAGCAGCAGCAACGTACACAGACGACGCATTGTAAGTCGGCGGCTTTGCGCAATAGCGCCACCAATCTGTGGTTGGGTGTCGTTGCTGGCAATAGAATTTTGAGCGGCGGGATCTTGCAGCGCTGGTGTTGTGTTGGCGAGCATAATGTGGCACTCGGTCGATGGAACTAGAGATGCAGGGGAGTTAGTGAAGGTTGTGTTGGTGGTGGTGGTGGTGGGGTTAGCAAAGCTGGTGTCACAGACGTCCTTGTCAGCCACCCGGCTGCGCTTCTTTCTTTCTGGCACTTTTTTACAAATCTTACAGCAATTGGAGGTGCTGGGTATTTGAAGACGTTGCTCCGGCATAAAATCTAACTGTATTAAAGCGGGTCGATACATTTTAAATTTATTCTGTTTTTAATTTTTTTATTTTTTGGTTTGTGTGTTTATTTTCGCTTCTTTACAAGGCGTACTTGTTCGGCAAATTCTTTTTTTTTTACTTCATTTATTTTTTCGGCGCTTTTATGTATTTTGAGAATTCTCACATTTTTTCATATCACCATTTTTTTTGCATTATTTCACCAAATACTGCATTCAAGTACATTTACTACACGCTTTATTTTGACAAAAAAAAATTATAATAATGATTTGCCAAATTTAGTGAATTAATTAAATTTTTTACACTTTTATTTTCGTCCCGCACTTGTCACTTTTTTGTTTGCAAATTGACTTTGCTTGAACGTACTTGCATACGGGTGGGATTTGGACACTAATTAGCTGCGATTTGTGACTTCTACACTTTCGCATACGCATTTGCATTCGGTGTGTACGAAAGCGGCTAACAAACTATCGCATCTGTGCTATTAACTTCAACTGTGGCCGGTACTCGCACACTGATTGACAAATGACATTTTAGCGCTGTATCGACGAGGTTGCTGTCCAGAACTCGGTCGACAGTCCGCTGCTGCTGCTGCTGCCCCGATTATACATACTTTCCTTCATACTTGTCGCGTTCATCCCGGTAGAGTTCACTTCGTTCCCAAGCACTACTACATGCATATAAAAAAAAACAAACACCAGTGGTAGCAGCGTGCACTGCTCGCCTGCCTTACTACTCAACAGAAATTCATTTTCATACTTCTGTGCTGCGTAGGGAGTGATGAATTGTAGCAGCCAGCGCAAGCAGGTAACCAACACACACTGATAAAATGAACCTCAAGCCATGTCGCACACACTCACGCCCTTACATACATTAATTTCTACATACACAACGAAGAGGTGCAAGCGTGAGTGGTTAAGTGCGTGGAGCAGTGAAAGAAATGCCAACCACTATCATGGGCGCGCAGCTCATGTACATAAATACCCACTCCGCTCCCACTCGCTCTTGTGTACGAGCATGCATTTAAACAAACACACACACACTTGTATATGCACTCACAGCATAGTTTGGCCGTGCCGTCTCATTGGACTCTTTTCGGCGCTGTTCAACTGCGCGTTCATCTATTTACGATGTTGTTGTCCAGGTTTTCGGCCATCAGCAAAGTACCTCGTTATTTGGGCTCCTTGGCGCATGCGCGTAAAAGAGATGAATAGTGTGAATGGCAGAGAATCGTACATACATACGTATAGGAAAGGGAACCAATTGAGACACATACACTTATGCAAAAACATTTACCAATACAAGTGTTAGTCTACATGTGCGCATGGGTAACTGTATTTGTATGTGTATGTGCATATGTAGGAGTACGCTTATATAAACCACAAGTGAAATTGAACCAGAGCCAGCCTTAAGCCCAATTGGAGTTGCTGCGCTTTGATTTTTTCACCTGCATGATATGCTGTGCGCGCATGCCGGCTTCTTAGCACTCAACTTCAACACAAATATTAATGAGGTTTAATGGAAATTATTGCTAAGTTGCTCGAAATGCAGCCAGACAAGTTTTTGAAAAAAGTACATACTTACATATTTTTAAATGTTTTTGGTGAAAAGTAGCAATATCAATTTTTAGGGATGTCACAGAGAGGCTATAAACTATTTATATAATTGCTTACATATAGTATATGCTTGAATGTATATAAACATATATGTATATTTTATTTATGCATTGTAAGTAGACGCCACATCAATAATAGTTCCTTATTTAAAAATATCAGTCAGCACAGACGATTTTTTAAGTTCGATTCATATAAACAGATACCTGGATAGAAGCCTAGATAAGCGAGATCTGAAGGAGTTTTTTCGCTTAGGGAAATTTTTCATTTACTTCTGTTTCTCACATACGAAGGTCGTGAGAGAATCGAGCTTTCTCACACATGTATTCCTCGCTTATCTAGAGTAGACTGAAGGGAAGTATAAAAAATAAAATGAGAAAGTTCACATATCATTTTAAGGAAGGAGGTTTGTTTTTACCGACTATATACACACCCGCACACTCGCGCAAGTTTAAACAACAATATAATGTACATGCGTATGGGCACGAATCTAATTCTTGACCAATGATATGATCTGATTATATCTGATCAATCCTTTTGTGCAGCAAAAATTAATTACTTTTTTATTAAATTTTATAAATTAAATAAAAATGCTTACAGAACAGTTCAAAAATAACAATTGAAGACAATAACTGTACACATGTATGTTATTACTTCAGATATCTTTGATATTTTCTTTTAACGAAAGTTTTTTTGTTATTTTTTTATAAGAAATAGTTCATTATATACCAAAAATCTTATAAATAAAGGTTCCAAACTGTGTACAAAATTCAAAAAAGGTTAACAGATTTAAAAAAAAAAGTGTCCTCAAAGTTTTTAACTTCTTAATAACAATTTTTAGAAAACTTTTAGGTATGCAGTTTTATATCCCATTCAGCCCAATTTTAGCAAAGTGAAAGTTTGTAGTCGTTCAAAAATCTTGTTGATTTTTGTGCATTTCTTGTGCACAGTGCATATCCATATAAAATACTTCAAAACATGTGTTTTATATCGAAGAAATGTCTTGACTTATATTTTTGTAAAAGGTTCTACGGATTCTCGAAAAAATTATGTAGATGGCCATTATTTATTATAGAATTTTTTTTCAACAGTTAAAATGAATAATATGGACGGTTTTCTTATAAGTCTCAAGAGAATTAAACAGATTCAAGTACAATTTTTTTTTATCTGATAATGGTTGACAAATTGACAAATCCAAAATGGCGCCCCCAGTATGGCGTTAAGTTCCTTTTAAATTTAAAATTTCAACTTAAAATATGCTCTTAAGGATTTTTTTATAGCATTCATTCATTCAAATTCATTCAAAATTTGTGTCCAACTCTGACGCTCGTTGCAAAAATTAGTCAAAGTAGTGGACTTGCGCAGAAGATCTGCCATTTTGAATTTGCCAACTTTGTCACAGATTTCAATTACCTACATTAGCAAAACTGAATAAGTATTTCATATCTCTTTTTTCAATTTTTTAGGATTTTCGGGGTCGTTATAGACACTGATATTAGAGGGTTTCGACGTAGCAGCAATTGGAATTTACGATACGCTCAGAAATGATCGCTATTCAAAGCATTGATGTTGTATGATTGCGCCGTTCTGCATGAAAATGCATGGTTATCCAGACCCCCTTTATATACTGAGTTTTGCAATTTCTTTATTATATCCAAAGTAAATTTACTCTTATAAACAAAAATTGCTTTGCCCTAAATAGTCGAAGCCACATGTTATATGTTATGTAAGCGTTACCATATTAGACATATTTATGTAAATATAAATTGCTTACTTTTCCTGGAAGCTCCAAACTTCTTTAAGAAATACTTCCTTGAACATTTTTTTAAATATTTTCCCCTAAGTCTTCGGGAGCACCCTAAGGTAATGAACTTTTTTTCTGTTTTAAAGATTAAAACCATTAAAAATGAATGGGGTTAGCAATTAGGTTTTTTATTTTTCTTAAAATAAATAAATAAAAATAAATAAATATAATAATATATATAATTAATTTTTCTAGTTGATTTTGAAATCAAAAATTACGAAATTGTGAAATACCGCAAATTAAATGTAAAAGTAATAGCAATATTTAAAATAAGATTTACAAATATTTAAAATAGTTTTGGGTGATTTCAGATAAGATTTTCGCCACAATTACTCAGAATTTCATATAAAATGAGAATTGCAAACTTTGAGGGACATATAAAAAAAATTGTTAAAATACGGATAATTTTATTTTCCATAGCCTTTCCGAAAAATACTATGAGGGACACATTTTTTTTTTCATTTTGTTGCACTGTGTTATCGCCCATAGTTCATTTGCTGATAATATCATGATGAAGGAAGCGAAAGGAAAGTTATTCAGATTCTGGCTATTAATTTTGGTTTTTAAATTCGTACTAAACCTTTGCAATAAAACTAGTTTACTTCAAGTTCGTCGGCTTACAGCTTTTTAGAACGGATCCCTGAACTCGATATGTAGAAATAGATGCCTGTTTGATAGAGAATACAGTGCAAATGTGTTTGCTTTTTATATGGGAATATGAGTTTACATCACTTTCAGTGTTTTTATATACGTAAATATATGAATTGAGCTCGCTGATTACAACTCCGGTGAAAATGTTTCAAAATTCAGTGACTCCAAAAATCCAAAGTGTTCAGTTTGATGGCCTTAGCTCAACTTTTAGATTTTGCGTTCGCCATATTATTATTATTATTATTCCTACGCCGCTTTAAGAATTTTCTTGCTAGCCTCGTTTTTGAAGAAATATAGGCCGATAATTCTTCCTGCCCATAGGCCGCACCAAACGGTTTTTTGGATGTAATGGCTGTGCTTGATTTGCTTCGGATTGCTCTTTTACCCAAATACGGCAGCTTATTAATCGGTGAAAATCGCTAAGTTGGTGTGAGTGTGCGATAAACACTTTTCACATAGGGTCGATTTCCGTAATTGAATTGTATGATTTATAAACATTGTTGAGGCGTAAGCCTTTTCGTGATGAAATGTCTATGAATACTGAAAAAAATTATTTATTTGGTTTGACAGTAGTCCCGCGTGATCTGTCAAAAAAACCCTATTGGAAAAAAGTACCTCTAATCTGATCACCCTTTACTTACACACATATGTATATGTTTCAAAACCTTATAAACCGAATGTATTGTAAACATATTACAAAAAACGTATCGAGAGGCAACTAAGATTAGTAGATCTTTTTGAAATTAAATGCACAGTTTCGAAAATAAAAAGCAGTGTGAAAATATTTGTTAGGTATTCGGTAATTACCGATTTCCATTTACTCAATACATACATCTGTCGCATAAATTTGTATGCAAACGTCTGGTCGAAATCACAGAAAGAACTCAATTTTTATATGGCAATAGGGGATAACGGTTACTTTCAGACTACAAACGCTGCCATTAATGTGTAACTGTGGAATTTATGTGTGTTAAAAATAATGGTTTTTCACAAGCCGAAAAAAAATTAAAATCATAATTAGCCACTTTGCCATCATCAAAAGCTGCATTTTTATGAGCACAAAATACTGCAGCTGCCTACCATCATCACTACGGCTACAACTCCAACCAACACTAACACCACCGCCATCGATCGAACGATCAATGCGCAACAACAAATACATATAAAGTATGAATTAAATCGATAGAATAGTATATATGTCTGTATGCGCGTGTGTATGTGTGAATATGAGCTGAGCCTCCGGGGCTTCAGCATGTGTACCCATTTGTTGGTGTTTGTTTGATGCTACCGTTGTAACTGTGTGCGTACATCAATTCGTGGCAAAGTGTTGGAGTGAAGGGGCGGAGCTGCTGTAGGAGCATATTTGTGAATGGAAATAAGAATGAATTCATATGAGAGACAATATAATAAGAAGTAAAACGAGAAAATAAAATTAAATTAAAAAAAAAAAAAAAATAGATACGACATCAAGGTACCGCGAGAGCAGCATGGATGCTGCAGTTAAAATCGCATTCGATGCCACGAAACTTTATACGAGCCAAAGATAAATGGAAGCGCATACGCTTTAGATGTTTCGTTTTTGTTTGCATTGTTGTTGGTGCTGTTGAAATTGGCGGCATGGCATAAGAGTACCCACTGCACACTATACATACATACACATTCATATGTAGGTATGTAGATATGTATGTATGCATGTAGGTATTTTGGGCTCTTACTGGTACACTTTGTGGTTAATGTTCAACACCGCAAAGTACCTAAAAATATTTCATGCATTCACTGTGGCATGAGGAGTGAACCATTTTAATTTAACATTACCACAATCACTGACGGTATTGTTAGCCATACCATGCATTCCTACCTTTATATACATACGTACATATACATATTTATGTGCGTGCATATACACGTAAAACCAACTGGAAGTTAATGCCATTGTTATCTTAACCTGTTGTTATTATACTCCTGTTTTCGCTTGATAATTGGTGACACAAATACTACAAAATCCAGTCGATCTGAAACGCTAGGAGATCTGAAAAATTAAGACAATTTGTCTACATTTACATAACTACTAGACAATAAGATTTTCGTCTGTCCGTGCAATTATCACATTTATTAAATTCGCAAGCGAGGAATCAGTACAAAATGGCAAGCATACAATAAGTTAATGTAAAAAAAGCCAGTTTGGCTGCGTAGTTGGCATTTCACGGAAATTGTTTTACAATAACTGAAACTGCATACATATAAATAGTATTTCAAAAGACGCCCATAGATGTTGTTTTGATATAAAAGATGTAAAAATTTAGATCCTTTTAGGATTCACTATTTTTATTTCAACTACTTCTCTTAACAATGTGACTCTTAATATGTAACATAAAAAGTAACATCATTAAATGTCCTCCGAGTGCAATGCAAGTCTGCAGGTAAAATCCACCAAACAGTCAATTCACGAATTCCTAATTGTTGAGGGCGTGGAGATTTCTAATAGGTTGTCCCTACAGCAGCAATATTCTCAACAGAACGTCAATTTGTTGGTTTACCAACCTCCTTCGCTTTCCTCGACTGAACCAGTTTCTTGACATTCTTTCACCAACCTTTGAATTGTCGACTCATCCGCATGACTATTTTCACCAATAAAACCACGAATTTTACGATATGTATCATAGTTCTTAAAGATCGGCCATTTCTAACGCATTGTATCCATGATTGAATTTATAAATATGTCTATTGCCGTTAAAAGATACGTTGAAAGCGTATTACGGAGGATAGACTTCGGAGCAGTACCACAAAGCGAAGCCTCACAGACAGAGACATAAGAATACGAGCATATAGCATGAAGCTGGCTACAAGCAGACGTGGGCCCAGACGTGGGCGAATAGATCTGGTCAATTTTAAAGACGTTGTTCTGGGCCCCGCCGAAGTAATCCAGATAGTAGTCCCGGAAAGGTAGTCTCCCCAGAAGAGAAAGCGGAATTGTTTTAGTGGTCACACCACTCGACGCTATAATCGACAGTCGCTGTAAGTGCGAAAGCATTTTAAACTCTACCTCATCCACTAAAAAAACAAATGTGTCTACGTGAAAAATGTCAAAGAAGACATACGAGTATAGTAATTACATAAAAAAAAGTACCATCTACAAATTATTCATTATTGCCATCTGGGCGTTACTTTTGAAAGACCCTTTACACCATAAACAGCACATACAATAACCACATACTATATAATATAATACAAGGTAACGCAAAGTTAAACACCCTATCGGAAGATTTATAATTTTTGCAAATGGCGTCGTACGTCATATTTGACACTTGGGCACGCAACAGTTGTAGTATACAAACAGACAAGCAAAGAAGCGAATACAGGTCAAAATAAATAAATATTTCCATCACTCATAATATTTTCTTTTAATTTAGTAAAAAAGGGATTAAAAAGTACAATTGAATGATTATCGGGTGTTTCTTTAAAGCTTAAGAACTTAAAATGTTAATACAAAATAAAATTATTGTTTTAATGAATTTTTTTATTATAAGATAGATCATTTCATGGCATTTTTTTCCGAGTTACATGTCCATTCGATCAGTTCAATAAATTGATTGTTAAGCGCGCTGTGGGGCAAGTTGCGCCGTCTTGTCGGA
Source organism: Anastrepha ludens (assembly GCF_028408465.1). NCBI lineage: Eukaryota > Metazoa > Arthropoda > Insecta > Diptera > Tephritidae > Anastrepha > Anastrepha ludens. Next base: position 116,701,095 of record NC_071498.1, on the reverse strand, counting down.
ACCAAATATCGTCGATACTTAGCTGATTAAATTTCGGCAAGAAAAATTCAGTCAGAATGGCATAGAGCCAGGCGCTATAGAGTGCCCGCCGTTCACCGTAACGGCAGCTCCTGTCTCATTTCGATAGAAATAATGGCTGATTATGCTGCCTACGTGTAAACTGCACATAAAATCAACGAAGTGCATTATGAACTTCGCGAACAGATTTTATTTTTATTATTATTTTATTGCCGATCTGAACAGAAATGTCAACACAGATTATTATTCAGAGCTGTGAAAACATACATAGTTATCGATATCGACATTTTTTAACACTTTTGCTCTTTTTCTGTGCTCCTTTAACTGTAATGAATTTTTAAACTGAGTTAAGCCCTGCAAAATTGGGCAATTAAACTTAATTTAGCTGGAAAGCAAAGTTAAATTTCCACTGAAAAACTGACCCTTACTACTCTTCGTCTCGATTCACGCAGTAACTGTCTAAGCAATTTGGAGTATCGAGGATGTGGCAACAAAATGGTGCGGAAGCGCTATTTGGATTCTGGATGAATCACCACTCTAACCAACCAACCAAGCGATTTGGAAAGAGTTCTAAAATGAACGCCAGTCGTTTCTTCTTTTCCATGCTAACCAACCCTGATTAAAAGCACCAAGTGAGGACAAGTTCTTTTTTAGTAAGGAGGTCTGCCTTAGTCCCAAAACCAGCAGGCACCGAATCAATACTTATACATCAGATATAGGGTTTTTGCGTCCGTTCGTACGACTTGACCTAGCCAGCGGTTCACCGACTAAGCCTTCGCTATCACTTGAAGTACTTGCAACGTTAACTTCGGCTAGAATAATGGCAAATATCGGTGGGCCAAGGCTGCAGGCAAGACAGGTTCTGGCAGGAGGGTCTATGCTCCCCTACAAGTATGCGGCAACAGTTTGGTGTGGTGCACTTAAGCACACTACATATGCACGAAGCATAAATTGCACGTACCGCTTGTGCGCTCTCGGAAGACACGGCACTTATCATAGCTGGCCTATGTCCACTTGAGCGGGTAGCACAGGAGATGTGTGCAGATAAAGACATAACACAGAAATGTCAACAATGTCAATGTTAAGGCGCCACAAAAACTAGTACGATCCCAGTGTACACATAAAATAGTAAAACTGCGAAGCGTTGCCCAGTGGCATTCATGATGGAATAGTTCAACAAAAGGCAGATGGACCCACCGCTTCATCCCCAAAGACGAAGAATGGCTTGAAAGAAAGCATGGATAAATGGGTTATTACTTCAACCAAGTCCTCAGTGGTCATGGATGTTTTAGAACATATCTTTATTGCATGAGGCATGAAGAGACTTCATACTATGAGAAGTGCGAGCCAGCAATCGACGAAGATGCTAAACATGTGCTTTTCGGCTTTTATATTTTTATATGCATTGCAACTTATATATTTATATACATATGTATATTTTCTATATCAATATTTTAAAATAATCCCTTTTTTGCTAATATACAAAACAAATTGCTGTACATATGTACATATACATGGAAACCTCTCCTAACGGGCACCCCTAAGCGGACACTTTTTACTTTATCAAGTTTTAAATATACAAATTTACGGAACAAATTACTCTGTCTTACGCGGACACTCTCTTGGCCAGACAAAAGTCGTGAGTGTCCGCCCGAGGGAGGTTTCACTGTATACTCATTTTGCCCGACTGTGCTAGATACAAGTTACGCGTACAAAAGAGCATTGATGCCATGTTAACAGCTCCCATTAAAATAAAGCAAAGAAGGCACAAAACGCAACTAAAATGGCGCATCTACTGAAAAATGGATGTATGTACATACCTACATATGTAGTTGCAGATCATATTGACATACACACATGCATACTCGTACATGTTTGCACACGTCTTCACTAGCTTAGGAATAAAAACATGATACCATTAATGTGTGTGTGTATGCATGGGCGCCCATAAGCTGCGGATGAGGGGCTGCCATTCGTGAAATTATTTATAACCTTGAATAAATCGCCAATTTCTAAGCGGAGCGCGCATGATTTTAGTATTTAAGAGTGCAGTACTTGTATTTGTAGTTTGTTTGTATTAGTGGCATGTCGACGCATTCTAATTTTTTTATTTATTATTTTTTGGTTTTTGTACTAAATTGAGATGAGCTTTGCATTACGGAGAAATGAACATTACGTATGGGTCCATCGTAACCAAGTGGGCTCATGTATGGCTACCATTTCAGACTCTATTTCCACCATGCACATGAAACATCAAACTTAAGAAAATATTTTTTTCTAATAGCCAAAGCACCTTGGCAAATCTTTGAGTACATTTTGACCACCGAAATATTATTCATCAAAACACTTGGCCATTCGAAGGTGGCATAAAGTTGTAGGTCTCTCCATTTGTACATGTAAAACATGCAGACGCATAACAAAAATTATGCGCCAATTAGTTATATACATATACATATACAAATGTAAGTACAAGGTGGCGCACAAATAATCATCCAACTTTGTTTTGATACATTTTTTTTAATAAATAAAAAGAAATGATTTTAAGCGATCGAAATCTTTACATATTTTGACATTTATGCGCTTAATTGCTTGCCTGTACTTCAGCTATTTAGTTCACAAGTGTCCAACATAATTGGCGTACGACGCCGTTTGCACAAGTTATAAATCTTCCGATAGGGTGTTTAACTTTGCGCCACCTTGTATATATTGCCAAGCATATATGCTTTTATGTATGTATGACATTTTGTGCGCTACAGACTGCCCTTCGAACGGTCGCGGCTTTTTCTATTGAAATAATTTTAACTCACATTTTATATGTTAACTCATTACTACTTTTATGAATTGTTAGTTCTGCCGACAAATAGTGAAAAAAGGAACCATAGAAAGCCGAAGGAACTCCAGAACACTCATGCTGGGAAAAAGTGAGTGCATCCTTGGCAGCGACAATAACTTTTCTTACAACCAATCTTGTCAATACACTATAAAGTTACACCTTTTGGCACAAATTCATACTAAATATTTTCTCATGTCTGTCAAAGTCAAAGCAGGCTGGCTTAAAACTGCATGATAGCCTAGCAACAGCAATAGCAGCGGCGGCAGCAGCATCAAGATTGGACTTGGGAGAGCATCGGCGTAGTGCAAAGTCAAAGCAATACAAGACACAAACTTACCAAATTCTGGCGGGCAAACGATTGGGAGGTCAGAAGATCGGTCAACAGAGCGGCCGACAGACCGACCGATCAACAGTTAAACCTAATCGAACAACAGCAATAGCATCAGCAATGATACAGTCCACAGCAGGAGCACCACGTCTGCATGAGTATATATATGTGTATGTATGTATATATATTCTCTGTTCTGTGTGAGAGCATGCAACTCGACTAGTGAGTACAAGCCTAATGGTAGTTTATATACATACATATATTCCAGCTTTAAACAATTCAGCACAGCGAAACAACAACAGAAATGGATGCAGGTAGATTGGCATCATTATTGTTAATGAAAAATTGTAATGACCATTAACGTTGGGAAAAAAATACTAACTGCCTTTTTTTTTAACTATCGGACATCGAAAATAACCAAAACGACATAGTAAATGGCGATGGCAGGGACTAAACGTGAGTGTACTCGTATGCATGTGTGTATTGATGTAATTTCTGCAAGGCACACGAATTTGTACATCTTCTTTCTTATGTGAAGGTTTTTATGTATGTATATGTAATAAAACTATACATATATGTCTGTATGTGTATGAGCACGATTATTCAAAAGAAGCGTTATTGCATCTACAACCTCGAAAAATGACGCAAATTCACGTGAATTTGCTGCGTCTCAATATTTGATATTAGCTAATCGTATTCCCCCTTCAACGTATAAGTAATAAATTTTTAGAAAAAACTTAACAATTTATTTGAAAGCAATAATTTGTGGTGTGCGTCTTGCTGTTTTCCCCCTCACAATGTTATGCCGTGTCAGAATAGTTTTTTTTATGAAAAGCTTTTTTTCGTGGCCGAAATATGTTTAGAATTTTCCCTTTGTCTGCTGATAAATGATTGTTGTTAGAAAAAATGTTTGCCTGGTTATGTTCGCAGTGAGCCCATATGTCATGTATCCGCACGTAATCGCGATATAATTTATTATTCTCGTAAAACCTTAAAATAAAACTTTAATGCAGTTATTTTCTGGAATAACTAAATCTAAGCACCAGATTTTACATCAATCCATTTTTATGGCTCGCAACCGCAGTGTTGTACCAAATTTTTGGTAAAAAAAGAAAAGTCTTTAAATTAAAAGAAAAAATATAGAAATCAATATTAATTTTTAAAAATTCACAAGAAGAGGAAACTCTATTACTCCGAAAACAAAACTCAATCAAAATCGTAAAAATTTATTGACTTTAAGAAGTATTTGTAAATTTTTCTAAGTGATTTATTTTATCCGTTAAGACGATATTTTAATTTGCTAACAATACCATCCACTCACGATAACTTCTGTTCAAAAAGTATCCGGAATTTCTCGTTTGAATCGCTCTAAGATAGAAGTTTCCATAATTAAATTAGGCCAAATTTCTTGGAAGTTGAAATGCGTTTTTGTAATAAAGTTTAGTAATTTTGTTTTTTACATTCTTCAGGACCCAGAGTGGAACAACTTCTTTTCTTAAGGGACTCTGAATATGTCTGTGATTCTAGATTTATATATGTATATAGGTGCTTCAATTTATTAATTTTATTAATTCAGATTTATTATCACTAGAAATAATTTTAGCTAAAAAAGGGTTTATAGTAATGAATTTTAAAATAAAAATCGCATCTCTAATTATACTTGTTATTAATTATAATAAACATATTTTCTGAAATTTCGGAAGTACATATGTCATCATAATGTGGAATTTTCTTGGCAGCTTTTCTGTGCTTTATTTATTACGTTCATAATTTTATATTAAATTGCATGCAACTTTACATTTTTCTAAAATATGGATACTTTACCTTCAATACCAATACAACTATCGATCCTTATCGCCTGACTAGTGCAATGACTATTGAAGTATACGCTGGGATATACTGTCCAAAATTAGACCTAAGGAAGTCGTATAAGCTTCCAGATCACTGCAGTGAATTCCAGTCTGAGATTTTGTAACTGAAAAGGCAGCAGAGATAGCTTGTGAAGCTACTGGAACCAACTGCAAGGTTAACTTTTATATGGATAGTCAGGCAGCCATTAATGCAATAACATCGTTTATTATAACGTCCAAAAACGTAGGTACTTCTATTGGGTTGCAGGGCATAAGGGCATTGAAGATAACGAGATAGGAGACGATATAGCTTAAAATGAGGTCTCTGACTTCTCGGATTTTGTCAATGAAATACCAAAATCAATACGAATAATTTATAAATAATTAGACGAAAACATGATCAGAAAATTCATAGGAGAACTTTTACACATGCAGGAATGCTAAAGTCTTGTGTAAATTTGACGAGCACAGTATTACTCGGTTATAATATCACCAACACGAAGAGATTGTAGAACTATGATAGGCGTGCTGACGGGACATAGCCCAATAGCTGGATGTGTAGGGAGCAGGGGTCGAGGGAAACTGTAGAGCATCTCCTTTTCGGATGTCCTGCGTTACACAAAAACACGCTTAAAATATTTGGGGGTGCCAAAGTTTGAAGGATCGGAAGATATCTCCGCAGTAGGATCGAAATGTCTCTTCAAATTCGCAATGGAATCAGGCAACATGCAGGTAGACTGTTTCAGAACACATATCTAATGAACTCCATCTGGTATCGCTATGGACCGTACCGGTCTATATGTGACTGCAAGTCAACCAATTCAACCTAACCTAACTTATCTTCTTATATATCTTTGGCACTGGTATCGATACTTTTTGGTATCGCAACATTCTTACATACAATCATCAATTTAAAAAATAATATCCGAGTATAGATGGGACCTTTATTTATTTAATAACTGTTATTAGTAAAAAAAGTAGTTAGGTTAGGTTAGGGTAAATGGCTGCTTATGTAAGATGCCACTTGGGCAAAGAATCAAATTTGTCCGCTGTAATGAGAGGAAATCAAATGGAGAAAAATAGAAAAGAGATGAAAAGGAAAAGGGGCTTTAGAGTAGAGGAGGATGATGACCAAGGCGTGGCTAATTACAAATGTTTTAACCATTTCAAGCTACTTATGAAATTCGCCATATACTCGTATGTGATATCCAAAGCTGCTATATTCGCAGGTATAGCAAAATATTGAGCGCCAAGATGTATGATGAGAAGGTGCTGAGATGATTCCACCTCATCCTCCAGAGAGTTGCTGCGAAAAGGGCTTGCAGCAATCCCGTACGGATGCCCACACATGCGGCTTGGTAGTCTTAGAAGTTCCCTCGAGCTCCGTCGAGCTCCCTCGATCTACCCGTGGCGAGACGGTTATCACGACTTTGCACATTTGCGCAATAACAGAGCGTTCGCTGAGTTGATGCGAAGCCCATCTGTCCAGGAGCAAACTACAGATTTTCAAAGGAATCCCAATCCATTCATTTCGCGGAGAAATCGTCTCGAGGGTCTTCTGTCTAGCAAGCGCATCAGCCCAGCAGTTTCCCACTATGCCATTGTGATCGGCTATGCCAAATGAGCCTAATAATATTGAGTATTCTGCAGAATTTAGCCATTCCCCACTAATTTTGAACATACCAGCAACGAGCCCAGGGCGCTAATTGCTGTTGATGTTTACCTCCCTTACAGTAGTTACAGAAGTAACCACCAGTTCACAGGTTCTTTGGTTGCGGTTACCACCGCTTGGAAAACATTACAGTGGTGCGGTAGCCATATAAGCCCTGGTATTTCTTATATAACACCTCAATTTTTTTATTTAAATGGCATTGCAGTCATTCATTGATTTATTTATCCCCTTTAGGCGTCCCTTGTGCATTCTTACTTAAATAGATATGGAAAACAGATGTACGAGTAGTAAATTACAATTTTATGAAAAACTAAACTCTCTCGGGCTCGTTGCGGTAAACCAAAATACATCCTTAGAAAGGCGTGACACATTGAGCGAATATAAAGGGCCGGAATTGCAAATCATTTCACTTATTTTCCATACAATATTTGCTTCTGGTAGTTGCAAAAGGTGAAAAACAACAAATGCGCCTGCGGATATCGAAATAATGAACAGAAGAAAGTTCATGAAAAGGTAGTGGGACACATTGCGCTGCAAACATTCGAGACATTCATAAATTGATAATTGGTACAAAGGTGGACATCAAAAGGGCAATAATGGAAGAATCACTAGTGGCAGTGTTTGCCAATATGCGCCACATGAGGTCGAAATAATGCGGATGGCAGCAGAAATAGCAGTCGCAATCGCTGAGTCCCTGTGGAAGTGTGATCAGACAAACAATTGTATTTAAATAGTTAACGCGTCTCGCTTTGATGACAATGCATTTTCTTATTGACCAAACGTTATTTCCTTAAGGAGAACAAGTCACGGACAGGGAAAAAGGAATGGCACGGACTGAGGTTAGAGATCAAAGTAAATTACCAGCAATTGATGTGCAGCACTGCAGGCCCGATGTATGCTAAGTGTTAGCACAGCAGATGTTTAGTCTTTTTAGTGTTTTGTCTTTCACTTAAAATACATGAATTTCTGAGAAAAAAAAAATTTTTAACTATCAATCTAAAAATGTTGTTGTTGCTGGTTTTGGCAGTATTACAGAAATATTACCTACAATTGTTTTTTTTTATTTCTTGCGAAGCTTTACCATAATCGAAGTGCATATGCAGACTTGTTATTGCGCCTATCTAGGAACGTCCCACAAACTAATTCGGCAAGGGTGGTCCCATGACGCCTCCAGTGTAGTTACAAAGTTGATAGGTTACCGAAGCAAAATTGTGAAAGTACCTTTGGCTGTTACATCAAAGGGGATTTGACAGAGAAAGAGGCGAATTAAATCAAAACCAAATCTATAAATTGAGGTTAGTTAAATGCATACAAGAATGATAGAAACAAGATTGCGCCCATCAGTGAGCTCTTGATGTGCACTTTCATGAGAGAGACGTGAAAATGCGAAAAACAATAATGCAAGAAGAATAAATTACACAAAAGCTGTGAGAATACTGCAGAGAAAGAGATTGTTGAACAATTTCTCTGCAAATGTCCGGCTCTGGCGGCTAGGCGCTTGAGATTCCTTATCATACCTTTGGGGATGACTTGAAGAAATTCTTCAGCCTAGATCCCTCTTCTCTCCTCCACTACATCAAAGGCACTGGAAGGCTATAGACGGTTTTATCTTCCCTAAATTTTTTTTCCCAGGCCCACATTATGGTATCAAAACGGCACGTAAGTGCTAATTGTAGTGTACCTGGGGTACTCTTGCCATCTAACCTCCCCACCTACCTACATGCTAATAGTAGTATCGGGTTTTTTTTAAGAGTTAGAGAACTTAAAATGATAACGTAAAACAGAAATATTGTTGAAATCCATTTTTTATTATAATTTGATAAATAGCTTCATGACATAAATTTTTTGAATAGATATCCGGCACACATATGTCCGATGCGTCCAATTTCTGACTACTTTTTCCAATGAATCTAGCTGTAAAGCATCAATGCTGGCTTGAATATTGCAATAAATCGATTGAAAAGTACGCTGTATAGTAACTTGGGCCGCCTTGTTGGTACCAAATGTCGTCGAAGTTCAGCTGATTAAATTTTGGAAACAAAAATTCAGTCAGCATGGCTCTATAGCATTCGCCATTCACCGTAACAGCAACTTCTTTCTCATTTCGAAAAAAATAAGGGCCGATGATACCGTCAGTTCTCTAAGCACTTTGCGAACAGAATTACCTTTTACAACGTAAATTTCCACAATTTGGAAGCGTTCTGACGCTAAAAGATTGATCATGACTTACCAAACCTTACTGAATAGAAATGTCAACACAGTTTGCCATTTTCAGCTGTTATCGATATCGACAGTTTTCATGCTGCTTAAAAGAAAACACACAATTTTCAAAAAAAAAAAATCTTTAAAAATCTATATATATAAAAGAAAGTCATGTTAGTTACACTATTTATAACTCGTGAACGGCTGAACCGATTTGGCTGAAAATTGATGGAGAAGTAGCTTAGAACCAGGAGACGGGCATAGGACACTTTTTATCCCATTCGAACGCGTTTCCGTGAAATCACTATAAAATGTGGTATAACAAAAACGCATCTGATATGGAATAACAAAACGCAAATGACAGCTTCACGTAATTTTGTCTATGGTTAAGTAGAAAATTTGATATTACAAATTTTCTCAGAAATATATAATCACAGTAATTTGTATTCTCTTTGAATCGTCATTATCAATGCCGCGACCAAGACGATCGAATCTTTCCCGACAAAGCTGTAATGCAAGAAGGATACGAAATATTGCGAATGAAACGACTGAAGAAGCACAAGGAATTGCTCGTGAAGAGCGCCGCGTTAGTATGGCTCGACTTCGCGCTTCTCAATCACAAGAGCAAAGCGAGGCAGCCCGCGAAACGGCTCGGTTGGCAATGCGAAGTCGTCGAGCGAATAACAGAGATCAACAAGTAGATCATTTTCGACGCACAAGAAGAGAGTTATCAAGTGCTGATTTGAATCGAGCAGCGTTTCAATATGATTGCAACACTGATTACTGCTTGCATTCTAGCGTTTGCATTGGGCCAATGAACGTTGTTTGCGAGTATTGTGGCGCATTCAAGTTTTCCGGAGAAACACCCGGATTGTGCTGCCTTAGTGGAAGAGTGAGATTGCCATTATTCCGCCAAACACTGCCAATAATTCCAAGATCAACGGCTGCTGACGAAATAATCGCATACCTCAAATCATCAAATCTATGGCGCTATGTGAAGAAACTTCAGCTGACAACAAACATGAGAGTTGCATTACTTAATGATACATCTATTGAAGATTTCTCTGAGCAATTACTGACTATCGGTAATGGTCGAGTACCTGTCGACAAATCGAGCGGATTGATTTCATTTCCTCAGAATTTCTGTAACTTTGTCTCATCGAACGACGAGCTTATCAATAAAGTATTCCCAAGCATCATTAATAACTACAAAAATAATGAAAGGTTGAGTGAGCGAGCAATTTTAGCGGCTTAGAATAAAGATGTAGATGACCTAAACTATATAATTCAAAATGATATCATTGGAACAATGTATTCATTCAAATCCATTGACTGTGTAACAAATGAAGATAAAGCCACCAACTATCCAATTGAATTTTTAAACTCCTTGGATGTGCTTGGCTTACCGTCGCTCAATTTACGCTCCGTAGTAATCATGCTTCGAAACATAAGCCCACCAAAAATTTGCACGCGTTTGGTGGTAAATAAATTGATGAACAATGTGATTTACGCGACGATACCCAAAGGAAAAATCGAAGGTGAAGAAGTTCTCGTTCCGAGAATCCCGATGATCCTAACCCATCTTCCGTTTGAGTTTAGAAGACTTCAATTTCCGATCCGTCTTGCATTCGTCATGACCATTAACAAATCACAAGGCCAATCCTTGAAAGTGTGTGGTCTGAATCTAGAAAATCAATGTTTCTCACATGGTCAATTATATGTGGCATATTCATGGGTCGGAAAACCATCTGCGTTGTTTGTTCTTGCACCTGATAATAAAACAAAAAATGTCGTGGTGCTTAACTGAAGAGTGTAATCTATTACAGCTTCATTGAAATATTTGATTAATAAAAAAATTAACTCAATAAAATTAAAAATCTGTTTTTTTATTGCCTCTAGGGCGGAACAAAGTTCGCCGGGTCAGCTAGTTTATTTATAAAACAGAGCCAAAATAGCAAAAAAATCCTGTTGTAATTAAATGAAGAATATAATAGAGGGTTTTTTAAATAAGAGGTGTTATTTTGATATTCAAAGAAAAATGCTATTTTTTAATATAAATGATCGGATGTTTATTTCATTATAAAGAGGACGGTATGCCGTTAATAGTGGAAAATAACATCAGGCAAATGACTACCACGACCACACTTACAGGACAATATCCTTTTCATGAAATTTTCCATAACCGAATTGCAAAGTGGCTGCCCTATGTACTCAATGGTCTCACGAATTCCATCTTTGAGGTCTTGAATCGGCCCTGGGTTGTTGGCGTAGACATTCTCCTGCACGTGGCCACAAAGAAAAAAGTCACAAGGTGTTAAATCACAAGATCTCGGTGGCCAATTGAGATCACCTCTTCGAGAGATAACACGGCCCGGTAACTTTTCCCGTAAAAGATCAATGGTTTCGTTGAATATGTGGCACGTAGCGCCATCTTGTTGAAAATAAACGTTGTTCAGATCAATACCATCCACTTCCGGCCATAAAAAATCGTTAATCATCTCTCGATAGCACAATCCATTCACCTGTAACACCTGCTATTGGAAACCCCTTTATATTTGAAAGAGTTATGAGTCCGACCGTCTAGAAAAATGTAGTCCCGAATAAAAAACGTTTCAATTTTTCGGAGCAGTACGCATAGGATTGAGGAAGGCTGTGCCAAAATTTAACATAATTATACTTAGACATTTTTCTCACCTTAATCCTTGGAACACATCATGTCCAAGACCATATTTTGAGTAAACAAAATTTAAGATTTTTTTAATTCCAAGGGTTAGACCCCCTTCTAATATATAGTTGCAAGTAAATTTAATATCTAATAAAAATATGTGATATGCTTAGCCAAGGATCTTATAGATCAGGTGGAGAAATACTTTATGGAGGCGGAAATAATCTGCTTGAACACGATTCAGAAAAAAATTTCTATGCACAAAACTCTATTTTTACTCCTCGACTTATTAAAAGGGTTTAATTTAATATGTAATGTATTGACAAACAAATTATGTATATATATATATATATATATATATAATGGCGGGTTCACCCTTTTTGGGTATTTGGCCGAGCTGTGACGTGCGTCTGGATGTTATTCCACAAATGGAGGAACCTACAGTTTCAAGCCGACTGCGAACAGCAGATATTTTTTATGAGGAGCCTTTTCATGGCAGAAATACACTTCGAACCTACGTTCTCTCTGTGAATTCCGAATGGTAGTCACGCACCAACCCATTCGGCTACAGCGGCCGCCTTGGCGCTTTCTAAAACCGCATGTCTATGCCTATAAATCGTAATCGATCGCTGCCCCCAAAGTCTATACAACTCAGGGCATTGCTCAAATTCAACGGGAACTATGCAAGAGTGTCTTAGAAAATTGGATCTCTCAGAACCGTTCCGTGTGAAACCGCAAACATTTGAATGATGTCATATGTGAAGGTATACATGGACCTTCCAAGTATTAAAATACAAAAATTTGTAGTTTATGGTATTCCACATCAACATCAAGCCGCCATTTTAGAAAATTCTTTACACAACCCTTTAAAAGTTTCAATTGAAAATATTATTTGACGATAACTTCTTGCAATAGAGTTCAATGGATTATAGATTATAGTCGCTACTATTTTTTTACAGCAAATGTATTAAAATCAAATGTCTGCCATTCATAAGTAGTTACATTCGTTAAAAATTCATATGGATTATGCCTTGTCTTCCTGAGGTATCAGACTTTAAGATTTAGTGCAGATCAACATTACACTGTATGACTGTCGAAATGACTTGTCCCCTCCAGCACCAGTCACCCAGCTCTGCATGTGTCTGAACGCACTTGTTGCGATATGGCTCGAGAGGCTTCACATGGATGTTATAAATACACACATACGCACATCTATTTGTAAAAGACAGATCAAACAATGTACTCGCACCTTAAAGTTTATAAACATCTTAAGTACGTACATTCATATGCACGAGTATATGATATGTGGATTCTTTAACGCATTGCATATGGAAAAGTGGATCAAATAGGTTTTATGCAAAGTGAATGCATGCTCGATCACGCTTGAACATTTCATCATTGCAGAGGTACAAGTGGGAGCAAAAATTAAAAGTCATTAAAACCTCGGTACAGGGACATTACCACACGCACTCTTCAGTAGTTGCGGTTACCGAGGTAGTCACTTCATTCACTACCGTTCAGGTTACGGTCTACGCTCGCAACCACTCATTTGTTTACGCCACCTTAGCATAAGGTTCTTGTGAGGCATGGTGCAGTAACAAAACAGTGGGATGGATTAAAAAATAAAGTAAATATAATTTAATTCATTCAACTTCAATAATTGAATGTCATATTATTTCCAAGGAATATATAATATATTTTTAATTTCTGAATTTTTAAAATAAAAATAATAATATTACTTTCAGGTAACGAATTGGCGTCGATCTTTTCAGTGTTACTATTTCATTGGAGGTTTGCCACTATTTACCGAGGGATAGAAAATAAATAAATATTAGAGAAACCGCTTTTTCAATTGTTTCGATTGCGATTTCGAAGCACAATTCTTTGCACATAATATCGGGTGTTTCTTTATTTGCACGAGAATGCATCGCTTAACGCCAGAACAACGCTTTCAAATTGAGGAAACTTACGTTGAAAAAAATAAATCGGCCCTTATTTCTTTCAAAATGAGGAAGGAGTTGGCGTTGCGGTGAATGGCGAATGCTATAGAGCCATGCTGACTGAATTTTTGTTTCCAAAATTTTTCCAACTTACCATACAGCGCGCTTAACAATCGATTTATTGCAATATTCAAGTCACCATTGAAGCTATGCGGATTTTTTATGAAAAAGTAGTCGAATATTGGACTGATGGAATAGAAGGTGTAACTCAGAGCCGCGGCGGGCATATGCCGGATATCATACCTATTCAAAAAATAAAGGGCATGAAATTAGCTACCAGATTATAATAGGAAAAAAATCATTCCAAAATTATTTCTCAAGCTCCTAAAAAACTCCCCATATATTCATACAAATATGTATATTATATGTAAACAAAGTATTTCCTGATTTAAATAAACGAATAATGGATGCCGTTGGCAACAAAGCAGTGCATATTTGAGCCCCTCTAGCACCGTCACTCGATAGCATAGACGAGATATTATTCGCACCAATTGGAATCAACTTAATGCCAATTAGTTCCTGTGTGTATTCAAATTTCCCAGAGTTTCGTTAAAGGATGGGGGCTGGGATTAAAATTTGAAGTTTTTATACGTTCTCTGATTCTATGCAGAAAAGAATGGGTGATATCATATATACTTTTTGCATAATATCAAGATATTCATAGGCATATCTGCATCTTAAGCGTTTTTAGCCTAGTTGATTGCTTATATTAACTTTTTTGTGTTAAACATTGGAACCTTTGGCACAACTTTATTTTTTTTTTATTTTTTCTATTTATTTCAGATAATTTTAACTCATTAATTTTGTTTTATTTTAATTCGTTTTATTTTCCATTTTTCCATTTTATTTTATGGAATTTTTTTGTTTTTTAATTTTTGATTCTAATTTTTTATTTATTTTATTTTACTTCATTTTATTTTATGTCTTTATATTTTATTTCGCTTCATTTAATACAATTTTTTGTTTAATTCATTTGCTTTACGTTTTTTTCTATTTAATTTTATTGTATTTTATTATACAGGGCCCGCCATCTATCGTTACGGATTTGAACTAGGTATTATTTGAAGAATGGTAACACTTAGCTGTCATCTGATTTGACAGAAAATTAGTTTTATTCTTCCGCTGAACGAAAATGGTTGTGTATACTCTCAAAGAACGCTGGGAAATATTGCGACATTACTTTGAAAATCGACTTGAAGAAGATGAATACTTTTACCGAAAAATCATCTTTTCGGATGAAGCTCATTTCCATCTCGGCGGGTATGTTAACAAGCAAAATTGCCGCATTTGGGGCTCAGAAAACCCGCACGCACTCGAAGAAAAGCCGATGCATTCACAACGAGTCACTGTTTGGTGCGGATTTTGGTCAAGAGGCATCATTGGTCCATTTTTCTTCGAAAATGAGCAAGGAGTGGCCGTAACCGTCAATGGAGAGCGTTACCGGGCCATGTTGAACGAATTTTTGTTCCGAGAAATTGAAGAGGAGGATATTGGTGGCATTTGGTTCCAACAAGATGGCGCTACTTGCCACACAGCGAATGCTACGATCAATCTTTTGCGCACTGTCTTCGAAGATCGCATTATCAGCCGAAATTCTGATATCGTTTGGCCGCCTCGGAGCTGCGATTTGACGCCGTTGGATTATTATCTTTGGGGTGCCGTCAAAGACCAGTGTTATGCCAACAAACCAGCAACAATTGATGCACTGAAGACCAACATAGGCGATGTCATAGCTGAAATACAGCCGCATACAATCGAAAATGTGTTGAAAAATTGGACCGATCGTATGGGATGGTGCATGGCTAGCCGAGGCAGCCATATGAATGAAGTTCTGTTCCATCATTAACCGGAAGGATTGTACTTCAAAATAAAAAAACTGTTTGGAAAAATATTGAGTAGTTTCTTTTTTATAGCATTTTTAATTCCGTAAAGTTATATGGCAGACCCTGTATTTTATTTTTTTGTTTTTAATTTTAACCTGGGGTTTGTCGCTAGGCAAATACAAACACTGCGACCGTTTGTGCGGCCGGTAAAAATTACCATATAATATATACACACACAGGTGTTTAATTCATTAAATATTTATTTAACGTAGGGTGCGTCTTTTTTTCTATGCAGAAAGGCCCTTGAAGCGGCAGGTAAGGATATTTTGTAGCAAAAAAGTTAGAAGTGGTTTTACTACCTCTATGGTATTTTTACCCAAAAGCGACGAACGCCGGGTTAATATGTTTTTATACAATAGTTCTTATTGTATTTTGCTTTATTATATTTTATTTCACATTATTTTATTTTGTGCCATTATATTATGTACTTTAATTCATTTAATGTTATTTAAGTTTTTTCTATCTTATTTTATTCCGTTTTTTAAATTATATCGATATATGATGTAATAGTATTATTTTATTTTATTGTTTTTTATTTTATTTTAATTGTTTTTAATTGTAAAGTTGTAACTTCAGTTCATTTTATTTTAATGCATTGTATTTTATTTTACGGCCGCCGTAGCCGAATGGGTCGGTGCGTGACTACCATTCGGAATTCACAGAGAGAACATAGGTTCGAATCTCGGTGAAGCACCAAAATTAGGAAAAACATTTTTCTAATAGCGGTCTCCCCTCGGCAGGTAATGACAAACCTCCGAGTGTATTTCTGCCATGAAAAATCTCCTCATAAAAATATCTGCCGTTAGGAGTCGGCTTGAAACTGTGGGTCCCTCCATTTGTGGAACAACGTCAAGACGCACACCACAAATAGGAGGAGGAGCTCGGCCAAACACCCAAAAAGGGTGTACACGCCAATTATACCTATGCATATATATATTATTTTATAGTTTAATAACGTTTTATTTTAATTCATTTTATTTTATGTTTTTTGTTTCTTTAGTTTTATTTAATTTTTTCCGTTTTTAAACTTAAGTTTTTCTTTTTACTTTACCTAATTTTTTTCATTTTATTTTATTTACTTAATTTAATTTCTATAATTTTTTTCTTATATTATTTTGCCTTATTTCCCTTTTTTTGAACAAATTTTTTATGTTTTACGTTTTTTTCTGATCTATTTTATTTTAATTAGAATTTTTTATTATTTTTTTAATTTATTTTATTTTACTTCATTTTATTTTATTTCATTTAATGTAATCAATTTTTTTCTTTTACTGTTTTTCTATATTATTTTATTTTAATTTGTTTTTCTTTTTTGATTTGAAAATTTTACCATTTAATCATTTTACTTTATTTCATTGTATTTTACTTCATTTAATATAATTTAATTATGTTTCATTTTAATTCATTTTATTTGAAGATTTTTTCTATTTTATTTTAATTTGTTTTTGTTTTTAATTTTAAGATTTTAGCTTTAATTTTTTATATTATTTTCATTTTTTTATTTTACTTTATTTTATTTTATTTCATTGTATTTTGTTTTATATTTTAATAACGTTTTATTTTAGTTCATTTTATTTTTCGGTTTTCCTATTTTATTTGGTTGGTTGGTTGGTTTAAGGGTGACCCCGCATCGGAGTGCCACATAGACTGCAAGTTGGGTCCGTTGTGTTGCCCTAGAGCTCATTATGTTATATGATTTCCCCACCTAACCGAGATTTTTATTGTAGATTTTGGTCAAAGATATTAATTCGTTTCGAGAATTTGATGAGAGATTCGATTTTCAGGTTCGAGAGTACTGAAAGATTGTCAATTGTTGGAGAGCCTAGAAGAGCCTAGAAGAGCGAGTCGACTTCTGGCTAGAC
Source organism: Anastrepha ludens (assembly GCF_028408465.1). Classification (NCBI taxonomy): domain Eukaryota; kingdom Metazoa; phylum Arthropoda; class Insecta; order Diptera; family Tephritidae; genus Anastrepha; species Anastrepha ludens. The sequence continues at coordinate 116,683,782 of NC_071498.1, read as the reverse complement.
CGGGACAACTGCACAGCAAAAGTCTGCTCGATACTTCCTCATCTTCGTCCTCGCAGTATCTGCACAGGTCGTTTTGAGGAACCCCGAGTCGACGTGCGTGAGTGCCCAAAAGGCAGTGGCCGGTGATAAGAGATATTATATGCCTTAGTTCGTGTTTCGAATGACTTATAAGGGTTTTTGTCTGTTTCAGATTGTAGGATGGCCAGATTTGTCTGGTCGTAACGCAAGTAGTTTCCACTCGCCACCTCCGATCAGCAATGCTGTGAAATTATCGATCAATGAGCAATTTACATGTTGAGAGCGGAATGTGGATTGTGGGTAAGTTACTAGCATTTGATTGCGCAGCTCCAGCTCTTGCGAGCTCATCAGCTTTGCAGTTACCTTCGAATCCACTGTGACCCGGTATCCAGATAACTTGGACAGAATTCTGAACACTTATCTCGTTAAGAGATAAGAGACAGGATCGAACCACTTCTGAGTGGGTATAAGAGGAGCTGAGTGCTCGAACGGCCGCTTGACTGTCGGTGAAAAAGCGGATATCCTCTAGTGATATTCTATTTTCTAAGAGAGTTTTCTCAGCATACCAGATAGCGCATACTTCCGCTTGGAATACGCTACAGTAGTCGGGTAATCTAAATGATAGATTGATGTGAGGGGAATTGGAAAAGATTCCAAATCCCACTTTGCCGTCTTGTTTTGAACCATCTGTATATAATCAGAGGGCCATCGATTTCGGTTAGATTTGTCTTCCATTCTTCCCTAGTTGGGAGTGAACAGGAGAGTAGCAAAGGTGGTGATGGAAGACTTACATGATAGTCTTTGTCGAAAGAGATAACAGTGTTCCTGTTCAGATACTTATTCCATTTGGATATAGCATTCATGCGTGTCGCTGCTTTCGCTGCTATCGCTTTGCCAGCCAGATCGATAGGGAACAAGTGAAGCAACGTATTTAGAGCCTTAGTAGGTGTTGTACTTAAGCATCCTGTTATCAGGAGGCAGGCTGTTCTTTGGACTCCATCAATTGTGGCTACTCTACACCGTTTTTCGAGTGCTGTCCACCATACAACCCCACCGTAGAAGAGTATCGGTTTGATGATCGAGGTATATTATATTTCTATTTTATTTGGTTTAAAATTTTTTTCTTATTTTTAAATTCTATATTGTAATATTATTATACTTCATTTTATTTTATTTACTTCATATAATTTTTATAACTTTTTTCATATTACTTTGTTTTATTTTCCTTTTCTGAAATATAATTGAATTTTTTTTTCTGTTCTTCGTTTTTTTTTCTATTTTAGTTTATTATAATTTTTTTAAGGTTTGGTTTTAATTTTTTTATATTATTTTCATTTATTTTATTTTACTTCATTTTATTTTTTTTATTTAATATAATTTTTATAATTTTTTTTTATATTATTTTGTTTTATTTTTCTTTTCTATAATATACAATAATTAAATTTTTTATGTTTTACGTTTCTTTCTATTTTAGTTTATTTTTTTTTTTTAATTTTAAGATGTCAGTTTTAATTTTTTTTTTTATTATTTTCATTTATTTCATTTTCCTCCATTTTATTTTATTTCATTTAATATGAGTTAAATATGTTTTATTTAATTAATTTTATCTTATTTACGCTATTTTATTTCATTTACTTAATTTAATTTCTTCTATTTTATTTTTTTTTTTGTTTAATATTATTTGGCCTTATATTATTTTATTTTAATTATTTCATTTCATTTACCTCCTTTGATTTCATTTTATGTTTTTTTATATTATTTTATTTTATTTCCTTTTATTTAATTAAATTTTTTGCACGTATTTTATTGCCGCGCACTACTGTGCATCAACAAGATGCGCATCAAGCGCACGCAATGAACAGCGTTAACAATGGCGATAACAATAGCAACAAACAAATACAACCGGTTGCATCGTCAACTTAGAGAGGGTTAATATTTGTTTGCTTAGCATTTTGGATTTGACAGGTAAGTGGCGCTTAAAGAATCAAAGTCGTACTCATACGAGTATGAGAGTGAAGAAATTCAAGCTGCATTACTTTCACATACATACATATACGAGTATGCATGGCACTTTTTAAAGCAAGAACGATTGTAAATCAAAGTCATTTAAATACCAAATGTGCCAATTGAAGTGCAGCGTCAAGTGACTATACAACACATGAAAAAGTGTGAGAATTTCAATAAAAGATTCGTAAAGTGCAGTAAAGGTTTGTAATGTTGTGACTTCGCGCATTAGCGTATGAAGTGTTGTAGCAGTCATCGAAGGATTTTGAGTAGATTCGAGAACAACTGTAATTCATTTAGTAAGCTCTGATATATGTAGTACTGTGTAATGATAATCTGTCTATGAAACATAGAAACTATTGCGAAGACTTATTTATTGGATTACAATATTATTTCAACAATTAGTTGCGATGGATATGGATATATAAAATAAAAGGCATAGAGATAAGAAGGTAGATCATTGTATATGCATTGGGGTAGACCATTTTGTATAGAACGATTTTTTCCAACATCATTTTTAACAGGTTCGGATTCTCCGTAGAATTATAAGAAACAGTCTACTAGTCTACCTCTAAAACAATTTCGAGTCTCCCAAATTTTGAAAGAAGCTATTTTTACTCTGTAAGAAAATAGAAAGTATGACATACATAGAAATAAGTATGAAGAAAAAAGTAGAAACAAGGCACATCATGTTAAAAGTAAATACTAACTAAAATCAAAATATTTGAAAAAACTTTGTTAATTGTAAAAAATAAATTAATGATTAGAGACAAACATTTTTTAATATAATATTTTTATATTTTTATTTTATTTTATTTCCTGAATTTAAATATTTTTGGCTTTTAACAAGTTTTAGTTTGATTTACACATAAAAAAAATTACACAAGGTCACTTTCCTATTAAAACATTAGACAATTACAATAATTTGCTTTTTAGCACCACCTTTTGTTTCTGTAAATAAAAAAATAAAAAGTTATTAAAAATAAGTTATTCGTCCCAAAAATCCCCAAGTATAAGTTTGTATTAAAAATATAGCAATATAAAGATAGCATTCACCATATAAATTGAGTTATTCCCAAGGCTTCTCCAAACGAGCCTTTTTAAAACGCCATGCGAAAGATTTTAAGGATCTTTATACTAGAAACTCATTGTTTAATTCTCTTGCTCATTCCAAGTTGAAATATGCTTCTATTATCTGCTATCCATTTTATTTCTGACACTCTGATAGAATTGTCGAAGTACAACGTAGTTTCGCTCGTTTCTGCCTCCAACCGCTTCATTTTGATGAATTCTATCCATCTCAAAAGCGAGCATCATCAAAAATCACTTGCAAGTAGACGAAACATTTAGTCTTCAATGTTTAATTGGCTGTCTGTCATTACTTGAGTACATACGTTTCAAGCTATCAAATAGAACATTATGCTTCCATTATTTTATCAGTTATTGTAGCAGTTAAATTTAATTATTTTGATATGCAAAAATTATAATCTTCCGATAGAGTGATTACGCCCCTTTTTATAATAATAATTATTATTATAATTAGTTGCCATCACGCCGTCTTTGAGCGCGTAGTGGCGAAACAAATGTTTTCCAATATTATCTACTTCTCGTTTTCGTCTTAATTTAGGTCCTTTAGAGAGATTCGTCAATTTCTAAAAATTTTTCGTTAATGCCGTACGCCAAGATCCTTTAGGGCGTCCCTTGCGGTGCGATCCTTGTGGGTCCAAGTCCAGTGCCATTCTCCTTATGTCGATCGCTTGCTTGCGCAACGTATGGCTAATCCAATTCGATTTGCGTTCTTGTATTTCAATGCCAATTTGTTTTTGTCAGCTTCAATTGATGGGTTGTTCGTTTGAAATCCAATTGCAGGACAGAATTAACATTCGAATTAAAAGTTTGTAGTTTGGTACGCATTGTCAGCTGTTTGGAAAACCAGATCTTTTTGAGGCTTGCAAATGCTGCTTTGGCTTTTCTGATTTTTACATCGATATCGTCTTTTGCTCCACCGTCCAGGGTAATTTGGCTTCCTTAATAGGAGGAGCTGTTTACATTGTCAATGGATTCCCCATAAATAGTGAACCTGTTTTGTAGTAAGATGTTGATTTCCATGTACTTAGTTTTCCCGACATTGATTCGTATTCTAACGTTTTTGGCTTGGGAGCTTAGCTCATTAATGATAAGAGTGTGATGTCTTCGGCGTATTAAAGGTCGTCTAAATGCTCCATACTGATAAAATTCCAGAGAACTCCCTGTCTGAACTGGTATCGAGAGCGCTGTTTAGAACGTGAATATAGTAGTACACTCTATTATCTGGTTTCTTCCCAACTGTCTCCCAGACATAATTAGAGAAATCGATGATAAAATCGCTTCCGTCTGTCACACTATTGCAGAGGCGAAAGAACAGCAGTTTAGTCCGTACGACGAGTCCATCTCTTCATCACTTTCTCACCAGCCCAAAGGAGTACTCATAGCACAATATCCAGCGATGATACCTGTGCTTCCAATCATGGCCATCAACCTAGAAATGCTGTATATTTTTAAACAAAAGTTGGCTATACAAGTATAATGATTCGGGTGCATACAATTAGTAGGGGATGACCATAATTGTATATACCCTAAATGCTTTATTGGGTGGTGCGTCTTGATGTTGTTCTACAAATGAAGGTACCTACAGTTTTATACCGCCTCCGAATAGCAATTGGCTTTTATAAGGTTTTTTTTTTTTTGTTTTGCTGAGAACGAGAACGCTTTTGAACGAGAAAAATCTCGAAAGAGTTTTTCCGCCTTCATCCCTTCTTTATTTCCTTCAAAATTGCAGCTCCTCAAATGACCTGTATCCGTGATCGGGGCAACTGTTTATATGATTTTTATTCTTGATCTATTTTACACGCCGTCCTTTCCTGATTTTTCGCATTTCGATCATATTTATTAATTTTAATCAAAGTATTAATCAGTATATGTATTTACAGGGTTTGATTGAAAACTAATGAGCCTTCCCGCGCGTCTGCCAAGCGATCGACCGAATCGGCTGGTGGGGGAAAATGATCGTTGGACCTTCCCCTTCCACCGGTCCCAGTTCGCTGGCAACAGCGGTGCAGTCAACATTGCTCCGCGCGTGAAAGCTGTTTTAAAAGTGTGTTAGGATTTTGCAGTGGCGCAAATGCAGCGATCGTTGGAGCAACGATACGCGATCAAATTTTGCGTAAAGCTAAACAGCTTGTACCTCTAGGAAGCACTGTAAGCGCGGCATTTTACAAAAAAGTACTCCTTCGGCTGAAAAACCGCGTCGCCCGGGTTCGGGCCGACCTCGTCAACAATTGGGCACTGCATCACGACAATGCGCCGGCGCACACCGCCTTCCTCTGCACCTCTGCATTGGCCAAGATGGGGGTTCCGGTGCTTCCCCACCCTCCCTACAGCCCAGACCTGTCCCCTCCGGACTTCTTCTTGTTCCCGAGACTGAAAAGAAAGCTGAAGGGGAGGCGACTCCATCGAGGCGATCCAAAAAACTGTGACAGCCGAATTGAACGCGATTCCGGCGGATAAGTTTAAAAAATGTTTCCTGCAGTGGAAGGACCGCTAGCAGCGGTGTATTGACGCTTAAGGGTCCTATTTTGAAGAATATTAGTTATATAAGCCAAAAGTTTTAATAAAACTGCTTAAAAAAAATAAGGCTCATTACTTTTCAATCAAACCCTGTAGTTCATTCGCATCATGAGAGCATCTTTATGAAAATTGAAATACTTTTACTGCAGTCCATTTAGGAATATACTAACTATTTAAATCTAAAAAAAATCAAAAAGGAGAAATGAGATTGCATTGAGTAGACAATGAATCCTGTCTCGATATTGCATTCATCCTTCGATTCTACTCGTATAAGGTGATGCTACTCATACGTTCACTTTCAGCGTCTGTTTACCAACTTGGGCTCAACTTTATAAGTCACGAAGCTTTTTAGTATTAAGGGTGACATCAGGATAAAGAGCTTACGCAAAATTATTCTGCTGCCTTCACACTTTTTATCACTTTGTAATAGAGCTTTAGAGCTATCAATTTAGTATAATCTTAAAACTTACAAAAAGCCTGGCCTTTACTTGCATATTAGAAAATGTATTTCTACTTTCGATTGCTTAAACCGAGTAGAGTTGCCCTTAGGCAGACCAACCCTCTCCGTGCCTCTCGAGTTTTACACGGCAGTCTTTCTGAGACCACTAGCCGGTTCATTTTCATTTCTTCGTTATGTTTGTTGGTTGAAGTGATGCTTCTCCAAGAATGCAATTAGCGATACCGCACCATTTTCTTGCCACATCCCCAATACCAACAAATTATCCTGGTTATTCCTACACGGGCTATTCCAGTCTGTGTGATTGAGAAACCGTATACGGTTGTTTACGTCTTATTACCAACCTCGCCCTCCATAGGGCAGAACATGCACAGAGGAAGTGGAGGATAGTTTCCGTTTTCTTCGGTTGATTACAACTAAGGCAGTATATATTGAAAGAGATACCTATTTTGTTTTGTTCTTATCAATAAGGCTTTGCTGTAAATAAGCGTTACGATTGTGAGAAAAATAGTGATATCACAATTTCGTTCAACCATCCGGTATCTCTGAGAAATCTTATCCAACCTTTTGCTGTAATGTCCTCCGCTTTAGATGGTGAGCCACAATTTGTTTTCTTCTACTATGTTTTTCCGCTCAATGCTCAATGAAAGAACGCCTTGTGAGGGCTTCAAAGCCTCTGAATATACCCTCTATTTTCAGCTAGTGCACATTTCGCGATAGTTTCCGAGCTGATTTCTGAGATGTTTTGCTGTAGACTAAAGTATGGGACCAAATGATATGAAATATTTCTCTGAGCGATTACTAATCGAAGACTACTCAGATACTTATTTAGGTGCATATGTATGTTTAAAGCCAAAATTTCTCCATTTTAAATTAATTATTTAGGGTTTTTAGAAAACGGTTCTATATTCCCCGATAATAATAATCATATACATATAAGTATGTATGTAAGTATGTGTATAATGAGCGCATAGTAAGCTTAATTAAAATTTGTTCGCAAAAATCCATATCCATGTTCAGTGTCGGCTATAATTCTTTTCTTTGCATTCATACTCAAAAAAGCCGGAATAACAAGGAGACAAAAACAAAAAATAAAATTGACATGAATGCCACTTTGAAGCCGTTCGAATGAGTTCCCATGCATGATTTCGATCAGTATACTTCTTCGCCACCGCCTTGCCCCGCTTTTCGCCCATTTACTGCCTATGATATTCACAGCTTCCACGCAATACAAAATACGGACATGAATACGGAAGAGGTAAGGCGGGGATCAAAGACAAGGTGTGCGCACAAAGCTCGTAAGAATTTTAAAATGCATGATAATCATTCGGTGATAGCACAGTGGTCGACGCCACTACCACAAGCGATTTTAGCCGCAGTCCAGATATGAAGCATGGCGCAGAAACAGACACAGGCACACAGCTACAAGTACTTATGCGCACATACGAGTGCATATCAGCAACAACACAACATTCACAGACACAATCACACTCGAGTTACGACTTGCCTGTGCTCGCTCATATGTCCATCAGTTTGTCTGTCTTTCTGTATGTCTGTACGTCTGTCCGTCCGTGCACCGGCCTGTCCTTCTGTTCGTTTTGGTCGTGCTGTAGCCCTCATATCGTCAGCTTGTAAAGCCGGGTGCCACCGCCACCGCCGTGTTGCGCACACGCGGACGCGTTAAATGCCAAAGAAACAATTTTTATTCTGTCAGCGAACGCGTGCCTGTGTTTGTGTGGTCCAGCGATCAATGCAAGAGCTCGCTCGCTCGGTCGGCTACGGTCCAACACTATAACCTTCATGTCAGTCCGACCTTCTTTGGCCTGAAGTTGACGGTGCGGTGCACCCTTTTCATTTTGCGCCGCGACAACAGCAGCACTTCATGCTTATAAACATACGTACATACAGACTTACATATTTATGTACATAGGTATGTGTGTGTATGTTTGTCGATATGCAACTTGCCTACTCCCAACGATGGAAGCAGAAGTGGCTGAACGGTGCTGTTAAGGTCCATGTTATTGCTATTGTCATTATAGCTCTTGCTTTCGTTGTTCCTTTTTATCTGAGCGCATTTTAATGCTTTGACGAACACTAATGAGCAGGTTCACCGGTTTGTGGAGGGTTTACCACAATGTTTGTGTGATTATTGTAATTGTAATTATTGGCGTCTAATTAAAAATTACAATGGGCAATTTAACAAATTAGGCTACTAATATGTGAACTATTTTGTAAGCCGCAGAGCCTAGGTGCCGCCTTTCGTAAATTAATTATCTTAAATTCCTTCCTCCTTAACTCAAATTCCGCTGTGCACGAATGCCGCGATTGCACGATTGTACAATTGTCCTTTTTTCATATTTCATTTTTTACGAAGTCTTAGAGGCCTATCTAGGATGTTAGAGTGCCCTTTCCATGATATTCGTTACAATACATTCTTCATTCCTACATAATCTGTGGTCTATAAGTATCAGTTTTTGTCTTCGTATTACGCTCCATGCATAGGTTCTAGCAAGTCATCACTCAAAAGAAATTGATTAACATGGCCCAAATATACAAACAAGGTGGTGAAGACAATCTTGACAAGTTTAGGCTGAGCTTCTTCTGCAGTGCATGGTGTGCGTGAGGGTCCTGGCGAGGAACGATCCGTTTTATTCGAACAGTTTTTACTCACAACCCAAAAGATATCGATCTAAACGAATGGGTACTTGTATGGTTAACAGTCGGTTGGTCACAGATTCGAAACCAAATTGTGTACCTGAAACACCAATAGTTTTCTTGTTTGTTTTCTCAAAGCGTAGTCACCTCATTGCAGGCAATAGCATGGCAAACGTCGGAGTGTATTTATGTCAAGGAAAATCTACTTAATGTGCAACGGGCTCTGGCTCTGTGCTCTGAGTGATTTCGTAGACGAATCTAAATAAAATTGACACTTTCTATAATCCAACTGGAAATGATTTAGGAAGAAGAGAGAATAAATAAAGGAAAGTATGAAAAGAGCAAATAGTTTTTAAACGAAAATGATTTCAAGTCTATAAGAGAATCGCCACTGTCTGATGAGAAAATTTCACTTTCGGCGTATACCCACATTTGGTATATACTTAGCAGCATTAATAAATGAGAATTGAGATGTCGGATGTTGATGAAGGATTTCCAACACTATACTTATATCTACTTGCCGTATTTATTAGTTGGGTGAAAATTAAATCCATTATTTTTGCGTAAAATTTTTCCGCAACGGTTTAAAACAGTTTTATGGTCGATCTTTAGCTACTGGACGATGCCACGACTAAAAATATGCCGGTCGACTTGGATTATTTCTATGATTTTATTGGCATTTTTGACATTTTCTTTAACATCAAAAATGCCGGAACGGAATCGACGAAACCAAAAGTACACGTAATTTGAAAAATTTTTGTATTTTCGCCTTTATCAAAGAAAAACTTTGAAATGTACCCAATTTCTTCTTCGTTAACTTCCATTGTTAACAGCCGTATAACTTACAACTGAATGGGAAAAACAAAAAACAGCAAAGGATTTTTTAATGTGAAATGTCAGCTTGACATCCAGCGTAAGCTTTAAACTGTTTGATCGATACTTTCCGAGATATCGATCACTACAGCCATCTACCGAGGGAATAATGGATTTATTTTTCCCCAAGCAACATGTATACATTCGAACTCGAGCACTAGTGAATGGAAGCCACGCATCAACCCATTCGGCTACGGCGATCACGCGTAAAATTACCTAGCCAGCAGTTGAACGCTTTTGCAATGTCGCCGGTTGGTAACAAGTTACACCATAACAGCCTGATTAAAAAATACTCCGAATTATAAGGCAACCATTGATCTCGCAATAGCTGGTTTAATACCGCACTGTAATTATTATTATTACTGCCCCTTGAAACTTTCAATACGTTCCGCATGTCCCGCTTTCTAAAATCAGTTATTGAAGCAAGTTTGCTTATTCACTATTCATTATTTCATTTTTTTATTTCTCTCAACGATTGCGAGTAAGAGGAAGTTATATATGGCTCACAGAAAGGATTGCATGCGACTCATTTGTTCGCATCTCACTTTCCAGGGTTTAAAATTGGTTGAATATTTTTTACAGCAATGCTTTTGCCTTTGCTTTAGCTTTGAAAAGAAAATAGCGACAGCGCCAGCAGAAGCATTGGTTTGAAGAACAAACAGGAGGCTGTTGCTTTGATTTTGAACAATACGAATAGTAGGAGCGGTAGCTCATGACAAGGCCGCAGCACATTTCGGTTGTTGTAGTTAGCACTTTGAGAAGGGAAAGCAGAAGCACGTTGCAAGTGGTAATATCTGCTGAGCAACAAGTAGCAGCTAGTGCTACACAGCAAGCGATTTTTTAGCAATAATATCAATCGAATATGTATATATGCCGCCTATTTGCATAGCCAATATGAACTAAATTTCAAATTTGTATGTTTATTTATATATATATATAATAGTTTATCTCTTAGCTCCTAGACTCTATTTTGACTACAACTAAGCTTACTTCGTTTAAAAAATAAACAGATATTTTTAATGCCCTTTAAGAGTGGAAACATGGCGTGGTATGTTAATAAACATAAATAATTGGCTCGTACACTTCTGTCAGGTGTTAGGCCGTGCTTCCCCTCCTATTTGTGGTGTGCTTCTTGATGTTTTTTCAGAAATTGAGATACAGTGAAATTCCCCATTACGGGCAGTCCTTATAACCGGACAGCTCCAATAACCGGACAAATTTTGGGCACACAGGTTTTTCATTCATTTTTTCATACACATATCATCCTAATAAACGGACACTCTAATAACCGGACGCGGACAAAGTATTTCAAACCATTTTCATAAAAAAATTTCTCATAAACGGACAAAATTCAAAAATATCACAAGCAAGCTTTGTTGTTCATTATAAAATGAAATAGGTGATTCCCCTTTTAACATGTATGCACTCATTCAAGTCCTGTGTTTTAAATTAAGAGTAGTTTTCCATTCAGTTTGTTAAGTCAGTTGCATGCGAATGGTTGCGTTCAAAGATTTTCTCCAAATGGATCAAAATGTTTTCACTGAGGACAACAATATAGAAGTTCAATTTGACCAACAAGATGATACTATGGACATAAGTGATTCAGAAAATGGATTTTCAGAAGAAATAAGTGAGCCTATAACATCATATGATGAGGCTTTGAAACTTGTTACGGGCTTGAAACAATATGCAAAAAATGACTATGTAGCTTTTCAGCACATTAATAATATCGAGAGTCTCTTTGAAAATGAACATTTTAAATTAAAGCAATCAAGCATTATCTAATTTTTTCAATCAAGCTAGTATTGAAATGTAAAGACTTGTACAATGTACTTAATCGCTATATGTACATATATGTATTTACATGTAATACTAAAGTATGCAAATATTCTTTACTTCCAAAAATTTCTTAAATAAACTATGTACAATACAATTTATATGTGTGGTATATATTTTGTGACTTCATCCCTTATAAGCGGACATCTCCCATAGCCGGACAAAAACACTGCGACGGTGAGTGTCCGGTTATAAGGAATTTCACTGTATTTGCAATTTTATGCAGCCGCCGAATGGCAAATAGTTTTTGTGAGAAGTTTTTTCATGGCAGAAATAGACATGGACCTTGCACACTGTTTCTTTTTATTTACGGTATGCTATACCTGACCTTGGTTCATGTAAAGTCCGCATTGATATTTCTAATAGTTGGTCACTAGAAGTTAACTAGAAGCAACTGAAATGTTACTCCACCGACGTAGTTTCGAATGTACTCCAAACTACATTGCATTAAATTCTGAGGGGCTCAGAGTCCTTAAGTCCCCTTGAAATATTTTGGTGAAATGCGAACGACTATGCTTATTTTTTTTGTTTGTCTTTGTTTTACTCCCAAATGCAGAAACCTCGTTCCCAAACTATGTGATGTGTCTGCGCGTGCTAACCCGACTCCACTCAAACAAAACCGGGTGACGCACTTCTTAACTGTGCACGCCTTGACGTGCCGTGCCGTACCGAGTTGCTTCGCTTTGCTTTAGTTGTGGTTTACGCTTAATTTTTTTTCTGCCCCTTCGACTCCACATTTAAACACGGTTTTTATTGAATTTTTATTTTTTATTACCACAACTTAAAGTGTGCTCCTCTGCCCGAACGGCGGCAGCTCCCAAACATCGTTTGGCTCATTTTAATGGTTTTCAATGTTAGACCGGTCATGGGAAGCTCCCATGGCTGTGAACACGACTGCAAATGCGACAGTGATTGTGGTTGTGGTAGGTTGTACGTATTATGTACGTATACTGATTGCAAATAGTCAGTGACCAGGAGAGTCAAGAAATAACAAAAACGAAGCATCAATCGTATGTATGTATTTATGTAGCTAATGCGTTACCACAATCACGGAAGGAAGCTGCACAAATGTTGACTAGCCACATTTGGTTAAGTTCTATACATGAAGTGGATGCCATTCTCTGCAGCTCTGGAATACTTTATAGGGAAAATAAATGTATATGTGTATTTATGTAATTCAACCATCGGTGATCACTGGATTTTCAAACGCTTTTAATGCACAATCCAGCAGAGGTACGTACGTACAGAAGGGCGCTTAATTCAACGGAATCGCGCGTAACCCATTGTGAAGCAAATTGTATTAATACTAATTATTTATTAAAAAAAAAAGAAAAACTAATTGGCAAATTGCATTCCTAATATGTAATATGTTAAATATTTACTTAGAAACATGTAATTGGCGCTTACACCCTTTACCGAATGTATTTGGCCGAGCTCCTCATCCACTTTGTGGTGTGCGTCTTAATGTTGTTCCACAAATAGAGCGACCTATAGTTGTATGCTTCCTCCTACCTGCAAAAGGTTTTTATGAACAGCTTTTTTCTTTACTTTTCCCAAAATTTGGTGTTTCATACTCGAACGCCTGGTGATGCTTTCTTAAGCTCACTAGTTGTAATTGTATCACTGAACTCCACATCCATGCATCTTAGGCATCGAGAGGCTGTTATTAACGAAATGAGAAAGCATTCATCGTAGAGTTCAAGATCATGCCTTAAGGACTCATGACTTTATTTGAGTCATTCGACAGATTCGAGTTAAGAATGCATTAAAATTGAATTGCCTGCAAGAGGGCATCGGTTTTGGAACAAACAGCTCGCTGTATGTCACGTTTATAGAGCTTGACCGTTAAGCATAAAACCACTTTCTACAGGTTAGCCCAGTGTTTTTTTTAAATTCAAAACTTAATTTTTTCGGTATATTATTGGTATATTCGAAAGAAAGAAACATTTCCATTATTCACGGAATACGATTTCATTCATTTCACAGATTTTACAGACCTTGGTGATGACTTCTGGCTCTATCTCACGAATACATACATATATATATATATATATATATAGATAGGGTCCTCTAACTCCAGATCAGATGATGTCTCACGATTTCCTAGCATATTGAGTTTTAGGTAAGGAGGTTGCTAGCCTTCCTACCCCAGCTTGGTGATAGACAAACTATCCGCTCCTCCGAGCAAGTCTTTGTGTGTTTTGGTCCACGAGTCCTTACTCTCACTTACCCTGAATAATGCTGAGCCTTTCCCGATCCGCCACCTGGGGACGTTTCCGATAAGAGACAGGCAACAACTCCGTGTGGAGTTGCTCGATGCTTGTCTTAAGGGCTTTAAGTTAATGGATCGTTCGCGTAACATCGATGTTATGTTGCAAAAAAAGTCAAATCCCAGTTCCGAGGTGGCGAATTGACATCCCGGGACGGCTGTTAACACGATTACCGAAACATGCTGAAGCCAAAGAAAAATAAATCAATGATGCCACTGCTCCAAAATCCGACGATCACGAAAACGCGCTTTATCAGAAAATACGATTTTGACTCATTGTAATAAATGCCCATTGCCCACTGAGGCCATGTACTGACTTTCTGTCAAGATTTCCAGTGGAGAAAAAGCTGTCAATGTCGAAATATCTAGTACACAAAAACACTTTATGAACCACCCTGTATAATATAATAATAATATACTGCATCCTTGAATTGTGTCTAGACCAACCTACTTTATACCAAAGGTACCATGGAAATCAGCTTCGTTAAAAAAAATCCATACATACACTGGAAAAAAATTCACGATAAATTTAAAACATTGACTCAACATTTGACATTTAAAATTCTAACTAATTCTCACCAATTTATCTTTTTAATTAGAGTTTCTTGAAATTTTTTTGGCATACAGTTTTATAGCTAATTAAATTTTATTGTAATAAAGTGCAAGATTGATTTTTTATAATTTTTTCCCCTTGACGGTGTTGCGAACTTTTTGGATATAAAAAAAGCGAGCAAAGATCAAAAGGGAGGAAATTTTTGGTCCAATTGGAAAATTCAGCCTGCATAACGAAAATCTGGTAACGGACAGAGGTCGATCGAAGTCGCCTGAGCTGGGAACATGGTAGTCTTCAGCATCAGATTCCAGAATCAAAAGTTACACCAAACTACGTGGCTGTCTCCCAATCGAAATGTTGCGATAGATGGAAGGCATGCTTCTAGTGTTTTAAATGTGCATACGTACAATCCAAGGACTCAACATCGACTCGGATCATTACCTTATTGCAGCCAAAATACGCACACGCGTCTGTGCACCAAAAAGCGTATATCTAACTACACAAAGAATGTTCGACATCGGAAAGCTGCAATGCACTAGCAATGGAACATTTCTCGTTCTTTACGTACCGCCGCCGAAGATGAAATCGGATTTCGGCGAACCCGAAAAAACAATTGGTACAACGAGGAATGTCATGCTGCCGCGAAAAGAAAGGATGCTGCCTATAGAGCCACGCAACGGTCGCTACTGGGAGCTGAAAAATGGCGAGAGACGTATTATCAGACGGCAGTCTGGTGACTGACATCCAGAGCGTGCTTAAATTATGGAGGGAACACTTCTCAAACTTGTTAAACAGTGACTGCTGCGCATGTCACAGAGAATGTGAAGATACACCAATCGCTGACGACGACGAAGATGAAGTTCAGTTTTTCCATTTACCATTTCTATCTATTGGTATTTTGTGCGCGGTATTTCAAACCTATACACATAGCAAAAAAAAAATGGGTAAAATGATGAACAAAAAAATTGCAAACATTAATAATTAAACAAATTATTTAACACATTTCTTAAATAATTTTATTTTTTAAATTTATACTCATATGTATTAATATATACATATATCTATGCATATATACATATATATAATAATTCACTCTTCCTATATACTCCAATTCGTTAATGCAAAGAATATTTAATATATATATATATATATATATATATAATATTTATATACATATATATATTTTTTTATTTTAGTTTAAAGATTAATAATGGTATATTTTGTTGTTTTATTCATTTACTTTTGTTGCCTCTTTTCTTAAAACACGCTTTCATTCTGCATATTTTATTGAAATAACGTACTTTTTCCTATGTTGGCTATTATTGTACATAGGTAATATTTGTTTAATATTATTTTTTAAATTTTTATCAATTTTTTTATTATTGCCTAGTATTGGTCTCCATTTTACGGTTATTTTGATTTGTTATTTTTATTTGGATTTATTAATCAATAAACCAGTTTTCATAACGCGAATTACTCAAAAGGGTCTTAATTTTAGAGGAAAGTTTCGCTAAATTTACTTTTGTGGTTGTTCTTGCTTTTTTAATAATTGCTGTTTTTTTTGTTTATATTTGAATTTTATTTGGATTGTAAAAGTTACATACGCGTACATTCATATATATGTACATACACGCTCAATATATGTACATACATATGCATGTATGTATATGTATGCTAATATTTAATTTTTTTTTTGTTTTAATTTTTACCATATCTACTAATATTCGTAACTACATACATACACAAAAATTTAATAACTACCACAAATGCATTATTTTTGGGAATTTATTTTTATTTGGTTTATTTATTTTTTTGCAACTTGTCAACTTTAACGCTTTCCTTTCATTATCAGTTATTAGTTACTTTCACAAATATCTACTTATTAGTTGTTGTTTAAATTTTGTATTATATTATTATAATGTTATAGTGTATCTAAAATTGTATAAATTAAAAATCCATTCCTATTTCATTATCATTGTATTTGTTTTTAATTAATCATTTTTTTCTTAATTTTTTTATTTTTATAGTTTAGCTAACACTTTTGTAATTGCTTTGAAATTGCCCAACTCACCGAGAACATAATTCTAGCATTCTATACGTATATATACATACACACATACATATTAAAATATATACATATGTATACTGTATTAAAAACGAAAACGACTCAAAAATTAGTATAAAAAGGTGTAAATTTGTATGCTTCCCGTGTCTGCGGCCAGGCAAATACTCGTAAATAGTATTATTCAATTAGTTAGTTAGTTAATTAGTTAGTGGTAGGTAAGTCATCTAAATTTTTTGTAGCTGCTAATATTTTTACATCTCTAAAGTGCCAGCCAGGATTTTTGTTTTTGTTTCTTAATTTTCCCGTAAATTGTTCTATTTTATGCTTGTTTTTGTGTTTGTTTGCTATTGTTACAATTGTAGTAGTTAATTTTTTGCGTCGCTCTCCTAAATTTGTTGTGTTTTGTTTTTTCTTTATCCTCGCAATGAAATTAGTTTCACCTAAAATTTGGTAAATGCTCTCAGTGGATTTGTATCGGTTAGTTGTTGCTTAGCCAATGGGTCGCTAAGCTGTGTTAATTAATATTTTCTGTTTTTTTTTTTAATTTTATTTTTTATTATTTTTAATAGATTTCTTAGTTTTGGTTTTATACGTACCGCTTCTTAAAAATACACTTGTACCAATATAAAAATTCCTGTTCGGTGTTCTCAGTTAGTTTTAATAGTAACCTGAAACATTCTGTTGCGAAGATTGATTTCAACCATATTTGTGTTGTTTTTGTTTTAGATTATATGTACATGCATACACATATGTATATGGCTAAGAAGTTTTGCAAAACTCTTGCACTATTTTTCGAGTAACTATTTTATTTTTTATTTTCTAATTTTTTGCATTGTTTTTTTTGTTGTTGTTTATTTATTTATTTTATTTCATGCATATGGTTATCATATAAATTCTAAATCTTTGCATTTCCTTACACTTGCATAGCTTTGCTGCGAGATTGTTTTATTGTTCTAAGATTGTTACATGTCCATACATTCTATACGGCTTCTTCCATTGTGCTTCTCATTTCTTTGTTTTTGTCGTTTTTGTAATA
Organism: Anastrepha ludens; assembly: GCF_028408465.1. NCBI lineage: Eukaryota > Metazoa > Arthropoda > Insecta > Diptera > Tephritidae > Anastrepha > Anastrepha ludens. The sequence continues at coordinate 116,666,410 of NC_071498.1, read as the reverse complement.
TTGTTAACTATCAAATCACTAACTATATATATATATATATGTATATATATTTTGTGTTTGTTTTCAATTTGCATTTGAATTCTATTTATGTTGAAATTGGAAAATTCTATAAAAAGCAGCAGTTCGGTGAGTTTTCCCCGAATGTTTAATTGATAACCGCTTTTACAAATACAAATACTACACATACATATATGCTTACACAACTAGTATTTACCTACACATGTAAATGGGTATTTTTGAGTCACTGTAGAACGGGGAAGTAATATTTGCGCAGATGTGAATGTGTGTAGTAAGAAGGAAAATTAAGAAAAAAAATTTAAATTAAATCAAAATAAAAAAATTAAAATAAAAAAATTATAATAAAAAAAATTTAAATAAATAAAATAAAGATAAAACATCAATAATATAAAGATAAGAAATTTAAATAAAAAAAAAAAATAATAATTAAAAAAAAATTAAAACTAAAATAAAATAAAAAAATTAAGAAAAAAAAAGAATTAAAAACAAACAAGTATTTAAAATAAAAATTAAATTTAAATAAACTAAATATAAAAATATGTTAATAAAATAAAAACAAAAATTAAATAAAAAAAACAATTAAAAAACATTAAAACTAAAATAAAATTTAAAAAAATTAAAAATTAAAAAACAATGAATAAATAAAAACAAAAAGTTAAAAAAATTTAAATTAAAACCAAAAAAAACTGTTTCCTACAATACTAACGACTCCAAAATGTGATAAAAAGTGATACGTTGTTTTTTTTTTGCAATGACGCGGCAAGGTAAAGACGGCACTAACCACTAAACCAAACGGAATTTAAAAATTTAAAAAAGTTAAAATATTACTATATTTAATCATCATACATTCATACATTTACATACATATGTGCATATCTGATTGTTAGAAACGTTTTTATGTGAATATTTGGAAGAGCTTTCAATATTAAACAAAAATTATTTTAAAATTACAATATTTGGAGTTCAATTTTGAAAATTCGGATAAAACTTGTTTTTAACAATATAACCAAAACGTTTTTTATTATTAACCATCTTCATTTTCGTGAATAAGCGACAGCTTATTTTAGTAAAGGAATTGTTTTTTTTTATCAGTGCATTGCGTTCGTTTTTGTAAGCAACTAAAGTAGCTGAATTTTCTAAAAACGAAGCCAATATTAGTGGAAGTGAAGTTTTCGAGTTTTAAAATAATATTTTTTTAAAACAAAAATTAAATTTTCTATTTACTTAAAAAAATTAAATTTACATTTTATTTAAAAAAATTCAAAAAAATAAAATAACATAATATAATAAAATATTTAAATTAAAATAAAATTTTAAATCATTTTAAATTAAATATTTATATTTTAATGGAATATATTTTTTTAAGCCCTTCATTTGAAATGGTATTTTTTGGGTGTTTCTTTAAAAGCATGTAAAACGGAAACGAAAACAGATTTTTTTATTTTTGTTTTCAATATTTTGAAAATTGAATATTGAAAATATTTTCAAGAACAAACTCCAAAATATGAGATAAGATTTATAAGATAAGACAGTTACGAAAAATTAAGAAAAAATTAATTTTTTATACTAAAAATATTTTAATAACCACTATATTAGAAAAAAAAATTTGAAAATCATATTTTCTGTCGACTATGATGGCCAAAAAGTAGATAAAAGTGTACATACGTAGTATATTGAATGCGGCTAAGCGCATCAACAGTGAAAGCTCTGAGCACCCGAATATGAAGTTATACGGAGCGTTATATATTATATATATATATATATATATATATATCCAACTCTGTTCGATGTTTGACCTGGCTCCTTCTGCGGCATCCTGCTTTTGTTCCACCAATGGAGGGGCCTACAGCTTAACATCGCCTCCGAACGTCAGGTGGCTTTTTATGAGGAGCTTTTTCATTGGCTACTTAAAGCTATATTAATAGCAACTCTTTAGAATAATTTAGTTTTTTTGGTTTAAATTTTTTTTTAATTGAAATTTGCGCATGTGAAAATTCTAATTCCTTTGTTTATGGACAATGACAATCGTTTTTTTATGAGTAAGTATTTCGCTGATCGGCATAACTTTAAGTTTGGATTTTATTCTGCTAACATTCATGCGGAATAGCCAGCTTTCATTGCATTGAGTTGAGCTTTTATTATGCATAAACAGAAATTCGCTAAATTTTATACTTCGGTAAAAACAAAAATATTGCAGATGGTTTTAATTCTATTTTCGCTCAATATTAAGATAATATTTCCAAAAGTTGTCTAAAATGAGAGAAAGTCTAATATGAGAGAAAAAACTAATTTTTATTTTAACCTAAAGCCACAACGTACAAAATATACATTTAAGACACGGCTTACCCGGTGCCCCAAAACTGCGCACTTTATTATTGAAATTGGAAAGAGGGATTGAAATTTAGAAGCGAAAGTTCATCTCCAACTTTGCTGTACATGCGACGCTTTCCCCCGTCAAGCCATTCAAGTTCGAAGTAGACCGGAGATTATCCTTCAATACGATGTAAAAAAAGTATAAAAAATCCCTTTTAGATATGATTCATTATTTGAATTTAAGTGTCAATTAATCAAAAATTTCTATTTCCTAAGATTTAATTATTCAAGTAAACTGCCTTGCGATTAATCAAAATTTCCAATTAATTCATTGAGCAATCGAAATTATGATTAATTACAATAATCAATTAATAATTTTTGCTGTTGCATGCAATTTTTGAACATGTCGTACCATGTCTTACCAATTTCACGTTACTGATTTAAAATTTATCTTCACTTTTTATCAAGCAGCTCGAGCTTTTGAGATACCAACACCATAAGAACTGTACTTCTTAGTCGACGAATTGCTACGATCAAAAAAGTTTTTAACCAGCATCAATTGAGATGTCAAGAAGAATCTTAAAAACATACAATAGTTCATCATGCCTGGTGAATGCACGATTAAAAAATGTCGCTCAGATGTGTGTGGAACAAGCCTGAATGGCTTACCTCAGGAAGCTATTAGAATTAAAATGTCGGTACGTGCAGTCCAACATAATAAAATAAATGTCGGAAAACAGTTGTGTCTGGTAAGAACAATGACTTTGTGGCACTCTCGACAAAATAAACTAGATAAGTAATATTCCTGTTTTTATTTTTCTGTGGGCAGCAAAGCTAAATCCGAGCATTAGACTTAGAAAGATTGACCTTTGAATGTGATAAATGCTTCACTAGCTGAGTATTTAGGTTTGGGTGAAACTTCCATTCCATTGGTTGAGCATGGAAAATTAGTTTATAGAAAAATTGTTTTCAAACCGCGATCGGCCCTCAGTAGGCACTATAAACCAGCTGCCTCAAAATAGCTACGCGGAGAGGAGATGATTTAAAACCGCTCCGTCTAATACCGCAATTGAGTAATGAAAGAGTTAGTTTTGCTAGCCTCGGTTAAGAAAATTAATAAATAACTCATTTATTGTTGAATAAAAACTTGATGCATTTCGTATTCAAGAAAATCAACATCAGGAGTGCAAATAAGGGGTTTTCAAGGGTGACGCCTAATGTCAGTAGTGAATAATTTCGATACCTTTTTTTATGTCACCTTTGGCATGTGTCAAGTAAGCAGATGTACAGTTTTAGAACAATCGGACAACGCGTTAAAATTATTGAAACTTATTATGAAAATGGTCGATCTTTAAGAACGATATATCGCAAAATTCATTTTTTGTTTTTTAGAAATGATCGTCCGAATGAGTCGACCATTCAAATGTTAGTGAAAAATTTTCAAGAAACTGCCTCTGTCGAGGATACAAAAAGTACTGGCAGACCAAAAACTGGAGGTTATGTTGAGAATGCTGCTGTATCGCAAAGTGTTGCTGAACAACCTTTAACATCAATGCCTCGACGTTCTCAATAATTAGGCATTCATGAATAGACAGTTTGGCCGATTTTACTTCATGGCAGATATTTAAGTGATGTCATTTTTCACATATAAAATGTTTGAGACCCGTATTTTGAATAAAAATAGTGAAACATGAATCTGAATGTTTACACATTTTATTAAAAAAAAAAAGCATCTAGGCGCGTCTGAAAGTAGCTTTACGCCTTAAAAGTCTTTAACTTCAAAAATGTCTTCCCTTCAAAATTCAATAACTACAACTGAGCTGCTATTGCAAAATTTATTTCATATTTGAAATCAGCGAGGCAAATACGAGTACAATAAAACTTCATGTAAAAATCCACGTATAAAAGTGCAATTGTTTTTGAACACAAAAAAGCTAAAAAAAAGTCACTTAGCAATAATTTAGAATATTTTGTTTATTTATTTCTATCCCTAAGTCTTCAGAAAACTACATTTTCGGGACCTTTTCATTAACTAAATATGCCCGCCCCAAAATTAGGTAATCTCCTTTATATACTTGTAAGATGTACATATTTTTCTCGAGGGGCAAATTTAATCACTCAAAGAACCACGATTCAACACCGTTCGCCCGATATTCAGTTATACGTTACCGAAACGACCCGGATTTGTATTCAGCCAATTTCAAGTTTATTTGGAAAATCAGTTTAGAATTTTTCCTGACAAGAAGCCACTACTTGGTCTAATTCGCATGCTAATATGATCGGTCCGGCCTTTCCAAGCTCATAGTGTATTGAAATAGTTTCATATGTGTATTTTAAGATGTCAATACACAAATTTATTACAAAATTTAGAACTTTCCATTCGATGAATCAAACCTACACATTTAAGTTCTAGGAATCCACTATTATAGCTTAATTAGCAAAGAATTCTTTACTGCCGATTTACTTACAACTACTTTATGTACAAATTCATATATATGTACTTAGATGCTTTTTTATGATCAAAATAGAGCTGCTTTAAAATCATAGTTACTAGATTTACTGATTTTTTAATTTAAAACGCAAAAATAAATGGTTTAGCGCCAGAGCCTTTTTAGTGTTTTTTTTCTGAACTTTGAGTGCCTTTTTCAGTGCAATGCTTTTAAACCAAAATTCATAACCGTACGTCCTATTCAAGGTGGTGGCATCCGAGCAACAAAATGTTTTCAGTTGTTAAGGGAAAGATAATAGAAGAATGGAATGAATGGCAAATAGATAAAATTAGTTTGTCAACAACAAACTTCCGTCATTCCGCTTTACTAGCATTTCTAAACTAAAAACGAAATGAAGAAGAAGCAATCAACTACTCTCATCCCAACACTTCTATAGACACGCCTTGATACTGCTTTACTTTCTACTTTTATGAAATACCATCTTGTTATACAAAAATAATTTTCTGATTTTAAAAACTTAGTACTATTGAAGTGGAAAACGTTTTTTTTCCACTTTTGGTACTTTTTGAAACTCGAAAGCTGGCAAATAGCTGCGAAAAATCCGAAGTGATTCGCGAAATGCTAAGGTATAATTAGGCGCGAAAATATATAAAAATGTTTAACTTACATAAAGATACGTTTAAATAAATTAATATCGAATCAAAATGGCTTTAATAGTAGATACAATAGTAATTTTGAAAATTGTTGCAAAAAAAAAATATTATTTAAATAAATGCCTTCGCGAATGCTTTAGCAGTCTCAAATGATGGCAATGTCGAAGGTATTAATCTTTACAGGTATGCATAAAATAGCTTTGCCGAATCATTACATTCGAGATTTTTTTTTTGCAAAAAATCAAATTCGTCTATGCCATCTCTTTCATATTTTTAAATCTTTTTGGTATTCATCGCCTGCACCACTTCTGCATTTTTTTATTATGAGTATCATTTTTTTATTTAATTTTCACACAGCAAATCACATTGTCCATCACTCAGTTATTATTTCATCATTATTAATTTATATTTCTCGCTTTTCACAATTATTTTCATTTGCATCTTTTCATATGCGCTACAGATGAGCTAGAATTCATTTCAAATGGTTGAAGCAGTGCCGAATTTTACTTTCATTGATAATTAAGGGAAATAAGCGTGGATCGACTTTGATACATTTAAATAGTTAACCATATATGTATTGGGACATAAAATACCGTTATTTTTTAAATAGTAAGCTTTATGCTTCGACGACATTTGCCGCGGCAAAAGAAAATCAGAATTCCCCTGTTCCGCATGCCAATGTATAATTAATTTTTTGCTTTTGTGTTTTCTTCTTAGGTTTCACATTTAAGCTGCGACGCAACCGTTCTTCCATTGTTACACCTTTTTCGATGTTTGGGTTGTCAATTATTGTTAGTTTAATCACACAAATTTTGTCAACATTTCTCTTTCATATTTTAAATATTGTTTAAACACACGTAATATTTTTTTTTAATTTTATTTCGATCATTTTTATTTGGCACTATGAACTTAATATGGATCTATGCATGCAAGTAAATCATTTCGAAATACTGTTTTACGTTTCGCAAGTGCTAGTTTGCGCCAAAATTTAATATGAAGTAATTTAAAATACTAAATGAGTATAAAGCAAGGCGAATCTATTAAAGGTGGTGTTGGTAAATCAGCTCATTTTTTTTTCTTTCGCCGTGTCCATGTGGCTGTATGTCTGCGAATGAAACAAGGCGAGTTCATTATTTGTATTTTAGTTTGCCAATACTTTGCTTTGACAAAGAAACGTACAGAACATTGTTGTTGGTCTAATGCCACCACCTTTAATGAATGCGCCTTGAGTAATAAGAATTTGTACATCTACTCAGGTAGCTTGAAGAAATAGAATGGCTATTCTAACTTTTTATTTCTGCAGTGAAATTTCGCAACTCGAACCAATTAAGTTTCTTTAGGTCGTCAATTTCAAAATTGAAACGTCTACAATTGTGACACATCAATAACACGCCATCAACCTGTTCTTCTTAACCCATTACTGCCTATTGTGTATTAAATGTACATATGGAACAGTGTTTACGATAAATGTAATATCTCATAATTAGTAAAATACTTAACCGACGTAAATGGGCAGAGTAAATTTCATTGAAACTTTTTAGTTACTACATTGCTAGAAAAATCAGATAGTTAATAATGAAAAAAAAAACGAGCGCGACTGGTTGTTCTCATAGCCAAAAGCGGGATATTTTCAAAGTGCAAAAAGAAATAATTGTACACAAATTCATTACAACTTAGTAATATGTAGACTTAAATTAGTAATTTGAGTATTAAATTTGGGTAGTTTCAGGATTTTAAGTGTTAAAGTACCTAACAGAGCTGGGCCGTAATGATTCCTTTTGGAATGAAATTACTCTCAATTACAAATTATAATGAAATTATAATTATAATCGATAATAAACGGTGACACAATAGAAGAATTGATTACTTTTTCAATTCCATAGAAGTAATTTCAAAAGATTTTTTTTTTTCAATTCCATCATGAGGTAGTGTATTTTTTTTTCTTTTTTTTTTTAGAATTAGTTATGTGTTACTGAAGTAATTTTTTTCCAAATATACTTTGAATATCCTGTATAAATTTGCTTGTAATATTGATAATAAATTGGGCGGTGGGATGTACACGTATAAGTAGGCAGTAGTGGGTTAAATAAAAAAAATCGCTGATTACGCAATGTTTCTATTACTCGCAAACTTTTTTGAAATTGCATAACATTGGAGAAGCAAATTTCAAAATTGAACTGCAAGTAGCTAATTTTAAAATTTTCTAATATTATTTCAATTGGAAATTTCTTATATTGCATTAAATAACTGCGTAGAATCAAATTTTACTTTTACTATATTATATATAAATCATTACGATTTGTCATATATTCACGTTTAATTCTAAGAATTTTAAAATTTCTCTGCTGTACTATAGAAATAATAGATTAACAATAATAGAAGAAACACAAAACCCGCAAAAACAAAATCACAAAAAAAAAAACAACAAAAATTAAAAAAACAAAACTTAATTAAATTTTTACTTAACAAAAGTTAAAAAAACAATTAAAAAACACAACAAAAAATAAAAAACAACACACATTTAAAAGGAATATTAAAAATAAAAAAATATTCAAACAATATTAAAAAGTTAAAAAAAAATTTAATTACAATTTGTGACATATAAAAATTGTGGGTTATTGGCGTTTGATTCTAAGAGTTTTAAAATTTCTCTGCTGTACTATGGAAAAATAGTTCACCGCAAACTGCGTATACATTTATAGAAACACAAGAACCGCCAGTCAAAAAATACAATGAAGAAAATTTTTTTTTTACAATACAATAATTAAAACAAGAAGGAAAAAAAATTGTAATAAAAAAATTACAATAATAAAAATAAATTATTAAAATAAAAAAAAAACAAATTCCAAAACTTAAAACAATGATAAAAATTAAAAAAATACAAAAAAAAACAATTACAAAGAATTTTAAAAATTCTCTGCTGTATTATAGAAAAATAGTTCTCTGAAAACTACGCATGCATTTATAAAAAACAGCCAAATTACAAAAAAAAAATACATTCCACAAATTATAAAAAACATTACATTCCAAAAATTACAAAAATAAAATAAATAACAAAATCACTAAAAATTTAACAAAAATTAAAAAAAAGCATACAAAATTACACAAAAAAAACCCATTAAAATTAAACAAACAATTACAAAACCCTAAAATTGAATAAAAAAAAGAATTAAAAACAAATTTTTAAGTAATAAAAAAAACTTACAACAAAAATAAAAAAATAAAAATTTGAAAAAATAATTATTAAAAAACAATTAAGAAAACTGTGTTCCAGCCACTATGTCGCTAATTGCTAAATGTTAAATTAGAGGTGCCATAGCATAATGCCATAATTTTAACCGTAGTCATAATCATAACGATTTTTACTGTCATTTATTATTGGTGCCATAGCCAAAAACAGCTGATGTTTACATAAATTTTCATTTATTTGTTCATTTCGAAAATGCAGAAATTAAAGGAAAGATGAGCAGTGACGAGGAAATCAACAATCAGCTGTTTATGGTTACGGCGAAAAACCAAAATTCAACTGGTCTGTACAGTTACGATTATGACTATGACGATCAGCAGATTTATGTGGTCATGGCTATGGCCCCCCTAATTTAATCTTAAGTCTCTAAACGATTAAATGAGCCTAACAATAGGCAACACCTCTCATATGTACAGACTTTTGGTCGCATTTTTTACTTTGCATAATAAACTTTAACTGCATGAAATACCTAAAAGTGTGCAACCGGATCACTTAGATGTAATTTGTTATAAAAACTTCACCAAATCTTCGGTTAAAATTAATAGCATTTCGAAATCATTAAAAGCAAGATTTGAAGGAAAGTTGAATAAACTAACTGTAATATCCTGTAAGGTTAAATTTCTTATGAAAAGCAGACACTAACTGCAAGTTGCAAGTGAAGTACAGATTAGCGATAAAAACCCCAAATTAGATCGCTAGCTACAAACTCTGGAACTCACTCACTAATTGTTACAACTTTTTTTGGTTACAACCGAACGACTTTCGAGAAATCAACACTTCCCAACACAGTTTTCCATACTTTCGTTATATCTTACTAAAATACTCATACACATTTATAATTTTTTTTAATAATTCGAAATATTATATTAGTTTCATGATTATGAAAAATCACTACATTAGAACAGTTAAAACTGCAGTTCTAAGTTAGAAAAAATTTCGTATATTCATAACCTATAGGACAATAAATGTAATTAGTTTAAAGGATGCACTGATAACGCCAAGTCTAAATTTAATACTTTGCCAGCATAAAAAGAATACTAATGTTATTGGTTTGTTCTAGGTAAAAGCTGATGTAAATTAATTATAAATAATAAAATTTTATAACTTCGATGATATATGTGCATGCATTTGTGCTCACATAATTAAGTCACTTTATTTTTTTACAATATTTTTTATACTCAAATTTTTAGGTTGATTTTTCATACAAAATTTGTAAGGTTTACAAATGAAAATTCCAAATTTTTCACAAAATTTATAAAAATTGAACTAATTCCAAAAATATTTTAAAGGACTTCTCAAATTTTTTATCAGCAGTTTTATGAACCCATTAAGTTTTTTGAAATTTGTTCTTTTTTTTTTAATTTTGTACAACACTTGAAACTTTGATTTATAAACTAACGAAGAAACCTTAGCCTAGAAAATATTGCGCATATTGTAAAAAGATACGGAGGCTTAATTGTGTGAACACAAGTGTATGTGCTAACTGTACAATTATTCTCTGAAAAGTTACTGAAATTGTCCATAACTAAAAATGACAAATATTAATTGTATAGAAAAGATATTAAAACTGAATGGTGTAAATATTAAATTATATTACTTCATTAGTTTACGAACATATTTTAACTTACAGTTAATGCAAAAAAATATAGTGCGCTGAAAAAGGATCTTTAAAAAATGCTAAAAAAACGGTGTGATAGATATGAATATATATGAAATTTGTTTTTTATATTAAGTGCAAAATAATGGAAAGAAAACGTATTCTTATTGCTTCTTGATGAATTGCTTTGTTTTGTTTGCTTTTGGAAGTGTTGCACTATTTTTAAATTTTACTGAAATTAACTAGATCTAATTTCACTGATTTTTGTCACCTAAACTTATTCGCTAGTTGTACGAACAACACATTTTTTATATGGTATTTGTTACTTATAAGTTCATTTCAATTCGATTGTTTAATAAGGTTGTTTTTCGCCTTCCTTCATATTTCTCATCCGTCCAATACTTGGTTATTTGAGAACCTATTTATACACTTTTAATAAATAATTTGATTGAAGCAAATATAACTAAGTTTTTTTATACTGAATCCGTATGGTTTTTTGTTTTGCTTTTGTATCAAATAATCTCATTTAAGTGTGTGTTGTAACTACCGACACTTGACAATATGGGCATTCTGTCACCGAGCAGGCGCATGAGTCGCAAAGTATAAAATGATTGCATGGCTCTAAGGTGACCGTACGATTGTTCTCTTCACATTTCATGCATTTTTTTGCATTTTCCAAATATAATACTTTTTCTACATCTTCTAAATCTGTACGCAATTTAGACTGAAAATGAAATAATAAATTATTTAAAACGAAAAATAGGACGCTTATGGTTGCAATAAGATATTACCTGCAGTTGCTTTAGCTTTTGAATTGATAAATTGCGTAGTTCGGTGGACAAATGAAGCTGTGTTTGTGCCAAATCGTAACGCTCTTTCCATTCCAATGCCTCTTGTTTAGCTTTGTCACGTTGTAACTCGGTTAAGTTTAACTAAAAGCATATACGTAAGTGATAATCAATATATACATGTAATTCCAGTGGATAAATTAGTGTAAATTTCGTAGTGAAATGACAAGAATGCTTAGCCTGATATGCAATGTCTCTTAATGTTGTTAACCCAAAAAAGGGCCAAATGAATGTTATTCGCACATTCAGTGTCTCTTTGCATTCAGTGTCGCTTCTTTAACTAATTTTCCCAAAAATATTAGCAAGAATAATTTTAAGAATCCCACTACTTGTATACATTAACAACCGTACCTTTCTAGCGGTCTCATCAATTCGATTTGTCAGCTTTAGGATTTGTGAATTTTTTGTCATTAATTCGGTCGATAAACGATTAACATCCGAATTGTTTTGATTTTGTAATGATTGCAATGAAAATGCATTTTTAGTGGTAGTCAAAGTGTTGTCAAATAAAATATTTCCAACAGAACTGCTGTTGATGTCATCACGTATTGAGTTTAATTCAGATATTCTATAACATAAAGTGAAAATTTAAGTTAACTTCAATTTAGTAGAATTGTTAGCTTACCTAACGGAGGGGCTTATTGATAAACCATCGGCAAAACCTGGAGATATGATTCGTGATGGAAAGAACAAGCTGCTACTATCATTTTGAGTGGCCGCTGAGAGAGAATTACTTAATTTATTTGTATTGGAACCGCTATAGTTAAATGCATCGGACACGCTGAATAAATTACTGTGACTGGTTGGGCTGTACGTGAGCGAGTTGCTTGGAATGTTGACGGAAAAGCCGGCAGAATTAAAATCTGTAAAATACATAAAAAAATTTATTTAAGTTTTGCATCACATCAAAAACATTAATTTGCGAAAAACTTACACTCACCGTTCATTGAGTTATTCAATGTGGAATTAGGAATGTTAATTGGCGCCGAGGAACGTGATAATAAACTTGTGTTGGCCAAACTAGCTGAGAGCGCGTTTTCGCGCAGTTCATCAATAGGACAAGCTGCACCAAAAAAAAACAAAGAAACGTTGTGAATTGTGAGTAGAACATAGAATCGAAAACAAAATTAGCTATTAATTATATACGGAAGTATTTATTTATATATTTAAATTATTGAAGTACATTTATGTATTTATACACATTTTTGTGGATGATATCGTGCATTTTGTATATATAAAACATATGTTTTATATGAAGAAAAAGTTCAACACCATAAGCAAAAAAAATTTACCTATTTTTGAAACATTTCAAACTTTCACTTCATAATACTAAATAGCTAATTAGCTATAAAACTGCATACACAAAAGTTTTCTAAAAAAAAACCCTTTAAAAAGGAAATGTTAAAGGATCTTTCTGAATTTAGTACAAAGTTTAGAACTTAGACTTTTAAGAATGAGCGATTTTTTTAGAATGGACGAATGTCAAAATACAGCTAAAGTTGAAAGTCGATGACTGGCTGTTAACAAGCTCAACATTTTGGGGGTCAGCTTTGACAGTTTGTTCACCTTTTCAGCGCAAACAATCGCAATTGGCACTAAAGTCCAAAGCAGCAGCAAGATCCTTGCACTTGGAAAAGACAAGAAAATGGTTGCTAACGCCATTTAAAGCAATTGGCCGGCCGGTACTGAATTTAGCTCGTCTGGTCATCTGGCACCAGTGATAGCTGGTACTTCATCGGAGCCAGAGCGTTTGCATTCATTCGAACTGCATGACCCGCCAACGAAGCCGCTGGATCTTTATTCGCTGCACTATGTCTATGTCATCGAAAAGCTCATACAGCTCACTGTTCCATCGTTATCGGAGGCCAACCAGCGAAGAGCGTCAGTTGCATCATGAGACCCTCGTAACTTTGGCTCCTTCTTATCCAGAATCGACCCCGACATGTTCAATATTTATCCGGCATGTGAAGGTACACCGCACAATACTAACCACCTTTTCACATGTCCTCTCAAACCCACTCACCTAACACCCCTCTCCCTGTGAACCTAACCTGTCGAAACAGCACATTTCCTGGGCCTACCGTTAGATGAGTTAGACGATGACGATCGGTGACTACGCCGCCATGGCAGGGCCAAGTGAACTGCTACAACAACATGGCATGAAATTATCATTCATAAATTGCAAAATACTAAGTATGCAACGGCACAACTCGTCGTAAATAATTCACAGCAAAGTAAAATTGCAATCAATGAACTTACGCTCCACATGTGCGAAAGCGCAAAAAACGCTGCGTGGACAGTAACCAGCTTGTTGTACGTCATTACATTTAGTTGACTTGTAGATTTCCGGATGAAATTGTTGCTCGGTACGTGTGTGACAATATTGACAATTGTCTCCAGCCTCACAGTTACCAGGCTCACCCCATTCTTCGCCGTGCTTGACATTTGGGCACGGAGTGGATCTGCATATAAAATTAATTATTAATAGCTAATTGCTATACACACATATTAATCTACTCACTATTCCTTCAACAGGTCTTACCTATATTTAAATTTGCGTGGACTTCGTCGTTTATCCTTGCTATTGTGATATTGTGGGCATGCGTAACCTTGTCGGCAAAGACGAGGTGGACGTTTACATGGCTCAGTTTTGTAATTTGTCAAAACATAATTAGTATCCTGCCACTTTGGATCTTCATTCATTAGATTGCGTTCCTTATCCAAAGCATTTTGTACATTCGTACCGTCGAGCGCAAGCTCTGCATTTTGCAATGATTCCAATTCTTTAATATCATAGACTGGCGGACGTTGATCCTGAATGCCATGTGCAAAAGCACAATGATGCCCATTTTTAACACAATATCCACGACTATCCGTGTCGTGTACACACATACATGTTTTATAGTAACGTAAATGGTAACGACGCTCAGTATCACCAGCGGTGCGATGAAGAAATGGGCAACTATGTAAAGAAAATTAAATATTGCATTAAAGATGCTAATATAGACAGGTTAATTAAGAACGCGTTATATTTGTAAAACTATATATTTTAGCCTACTTTCTAGGAGCGGTCGCCCCTCGTCAGGCAGTGACAAACCTCCGAGTGTTTTTCTGCCATGAAAAAGCTCCTCATAAACATTAAAAATTTGCCGTTCGGAGCCGGCATAAAACGTGGTACATAAATTGTTTGTTGCTTTTAATTATCTCTATATATATAAACAAAATAACTTAATTTTTAAGTGACTTAAAAAAATTTTAACTTTGAGTGAGACCTCAAAATGCATTTTAAAGCGTGGATTTTATAATTTTTGTACACCACTTCAAACGCAATACAAATATTATTTTATATTCATTGCAAGTTCATATGTATATTTCGAATTTCATTGTTTATTGACATCCTACTATTACATCCCTCCCACGCACACGCCTATGCCTATATTTATTTACATTTGAAAACTGTATCGGGTTCGCTTCTCCGGTAGCCGCAACGGGGTGGAAAACACCGAAATTCCCGTAATAAACATAAGTGAGAATAAGTGAGACAAAGACAAAAAGAGTGTATGAGTGATACAGAACCAATGAAATAGAAGAAAACATAAACAAATTTGCATTGAAAACACAAAATTGAGGTAAAACACAACAAAAATAAAACAAAGAAAAACAAACATATAAGCAATTGCCGATAATGACGAAAGCAAAGCAAATGTTAGGGATATCTACTAAGGTGTTGGGATATAATGGAAACGCAATTTCTTTTTCAATGAAGAGGTGGAGGAGAAGGATAACAACGTATGTTATTCCTGTTGTTTGTCACTGGTTGCAGACCCTCGTTTGCATTCGCAATACACCAAAGTAAAAGAAAAAAAAATACTCACTCGTCACCATCAGGACATATCCCTGTAGTTTCATCATATTTAGTGCAATAATTGTCTGCACTATAATTAAAAGTACCGTCACGTTTGCGGACAGGACGACGACGGCGTTGATTTTGAAAATGCCAATTAAAACATACGAATGGCCTATGTTGGTTACATTTGTGCTGAAGAAAAGACTGACACTGTTCGACACGAAATTCCTTTAAGTACCTAGAAAACACCACAACACACCAACCATTAAGTAAACATTTAATAAAACATCTCCCTATATTACTGTTCACTAAAAATCACAATTTTTCTAATTATGTTTTATTTACGTGTAATGATTTGGTTTTTCTTGTTGTGTAGAAAGCTGCAATTTGCCTGCTTCATTCGCCATTTTGTCACTTTTAAAATGCGCAAAGCGTAGAAGACAAAATTGAAGCGGAGCAAAAATCGCCATAAATATGGCAATTCGATTAATGTTGCCACAGTTTTCGAACATTTGTACTCTTTCGAAAATTTTATGAAATAACGTAGAGACGTAAAGGAGATTTATGTTTGGGGTACATAATAAAATAAATAAAGCAAATAATCGGTGCTATTCTGACGTCGCGAATTCGCAGTGTTGGTGCCTGTTCGCAATTTTCCTGCGATGAATTCGCAATTACAATTAACACTTTTTATATTTGGTATTTGTGTTTTACTATTATCTCTTATAAAATGGGACTGTGACAACTATTTTCTATTAGCTTTTCGACATTAAATATTTGTTTTTTTTTTTTAATGTAAAGTTTTCATACTTTGACACTTTCACTATGACGCTTTCAAATCGCTATCAAAGGTGGAAAATTCAATGTTCGCAAAATACGTAACGTACGATTAGCAGTAGGTGCGCTTTGGATGAACTGAAAACGAAATTGTTGCCTTATGAGGTGGTATGCGTTATGTGTTTTCTTTTCTCGCAATTCATTCCGCCTTGTCTTAAATGTTCGTTATCTTTTCTCAGCATATTCATAGAGTAAAGTTGTCTTTACTTAAACTGTAGCATTTTCTACCCTTAAATAAAGCGAGAAAAAGCGTTATTCAGCTGAGTTTAGTTTACGAAAACTTTAATTCATATCAAAATTCAACTAAAACGTTCTATTTCATTATATGCAATGTATGTATATAAATTAAATAAATTAAAGATTCGATTTGGGGAAGTGTTCTACTTTCTCGTTCTGTTTTCACAAGGACGGGATGTAATGAGGGGGCATTTTTATGAAGAAAAGAAAATACTATTATTTCATTTTCAAAAATTGAGCATAGCGAGTACGTGTACTACACTGCACAGCGTTTTTGCAAATGGTTTTAACCAAACGGGAAAGTAGGCGAGATATGAACATGATCTGAAACTTTTTTTTAATCATTTTTTTTTTCTTAAAAAACAAGAAAACGGAAATTTCCGGGATTTCACTAATTCAACATTCAGACCTATGAACAAACAGTCAGACATGAATATAAAATTTCGCTATTTTGAACGTATATTAATAGCCTATTGATATGTGGGGGACGTAAAAAACCTTATATGTACTTTTACCTCATTAAATATTTTTTCTTTGTATTCAAGACGAAATTTTTTGATTGCACAATAAGTTGTATAATATATATATAAGTTGTTAAATGCACAATTGAGAGAACACGTCCTTTGACTCTTGCAATCCTGCCCACCACCAACCAAAAATTTAATGTTATGTTAGTAAAAATAATAATACTGTATATAGTATAGTGCATAAAGTTTTTCAAACTCATTGTCTCGCAATATAAATTTTATATTTGCATGTAAAGTATTTCGAATTATTTGGTAGGTATACAAAAGATTGGTTCATATATTCGATTAATACTGTTTCGGGTGGGTGATGAAAACAGCTGTTGAAATACGATGACCGGAAACAGGTCGTGAAATTTTTCTTGTAATTTTAAGGATATGTGTTAGTATTTAATTATTGAATAAACCCGGTTGTATAGTAATAAATATACCTTAATGGCGAGAGAATTTTGACGTCATGGCCAGTGAATTCCCTGAAATCGGACAGTTACCGAAATGTGTAAAAGACATTTCTAATTCTGGAGGATACATAAAATATTTGGCTGTGAGTAGCAAGTTTAATATGTATGCAAACTATGCAAGTTTAATTTTAAATACAATCTTTGTATTGACAGTCAATTGCCACAAAAGCGAAAACTAAGGAAGAAGTAGACTCTGTGCTGCAACACATTGTGGCTGTAATAGAATACGAATGTTCTGCAAAATCAAGAACTGGCGAAACGGGTGCAGCCAATCAGGTCGTCTTAAACACGGCATATCGCGCATACTACCAGCTTTTCCAGCAACACGCACTAACAGATGCACAATTGAATACTTTGCCTAAGCCAAATTTATTGTATTCCGAAGAATGTGGTTTTCAGCTGCTATACGCCATGTTATTGACTGATCAGAAAGCCAAGACAATTGATCCAGAGAAACTAATGGTTGAATCCAGCAAAGCACTAGGTGGTGCAGTTAACGAAGACTGCGGGAGCCTTTTACACATTCTCAGAGTGTTAAATTTATTGTTGGCGAAATTTCCTTCTCTGCAGGCAAACATTCCATTGCAGCAAATCTATCATTGCTTGCAAAGTAATCAATTCGGCATGCGTGAGGAGTCGATGAATCTTTTTACGAATTGTTGCCGGTCAACAACGTTCGCATTTGAAAATTTTCAAACAATTTTAGAGTTTTGGCCATGGTCAAACCGTTATAAATTTTACTTACTTAGCTGTATATTGAAAATGCATAACCTCAAGGATTTCCTGAATAGCGCACAACGCTGTACGGATGAGTTTTATGCGGGTGTACGCATAAGTTTGAGTCATAAAAGTGTTCTAGCTGCTAGTCAACATTTAGTAAAAGCGCTTAGCTCCCAAAACTCTGATGAACTGCTGCATATGTCTGCGAAGATACTAACACGTGGTTCATTAAAAGAAATCAAGAATTTCAATGCTCATTGGTTCGGACGCATAGAACAACGGGATAGATTATTTGAATTTCTACAAAAGCAGCCTGAAATAACCAATTTCCTTGAACAGACAATCGATGGCTCTGTCGAACAAAATTATTTTCGCTCAACACTAATATTTAGTATGTTTTCACGACAAATATTTCAAGTATCTAAGCTGCACTTTTTTAAAATCAGTACTGAACTTATAACGAACTGCTTTCAATTTGAAATGGAAACACAAATGTTGGTTTTTAAATTCATTGTGGACAACCTGGCCAGCTTTGCCATTGAAGATTGTCTGGAATTTACGTTGGCATTTATAAAGAAGCACAAGGGTGTAGAAAACGCACAGTATCGAAATGAAATTTTAGGCAAAATACCAGCTATAATTAATTATGTCGCCAAAGCTTTTAGCAAATTGCATGATGTTGAGGGTACCACTACGCTTGAGACTAGCATTCAGACGTTTTTCAAACAAGTACATCACCTAATTGAAGCGGACATTGGAAGCACAATGTACCAATCGAAAATATTTTCATTACGCCTATTAGACATTGTACTAAAGTCATTGTATGCAGAGCACTTGGAAAAGAATGCCAAAAATTGTTGCTTAGCACAAAATAAAAAACTTGGTTACTTTTTGGTCGAGCAACAAGTATTTGAAGCTGCTAAGGTAACTGCGGCGGTCTTCAAACTACTTGACGATCCACTGGGTTACGACGATGCTTTAGAATTGATTTTGGTGCTCTTGCAGCAAATAAATTTCAACGATGCTGCGGAAAGTGTGCGTTTGTGCAAGGAATTTAGCCGACGTTGTGCTGTAGATGAGTGTGTGCTAACCACACTCTATGCACGAGTGGTGTTGCATTGCAGTAAAAGCACAGGCAAAGACGAACCGCTTTTGGAATTGCTTGAATTTGCAGTAGGGCACTTGAAAAAAGAAATCGCAGAATTTCAAGAAGATCCACTGCTTGTTTGCAAGACACGCAATCATTTATTTAGCTACATCAACATCGTAGGAGAGGTGGTGCAAGGCAATATTTGTTTGTCAATGGAGAAGCAAAGTGAAATACTTGACCTGTTGGAAAGAGTACTGAATTTAGTTTTAGATTTTTTGAATGTGTGCAAAGCTGATCCAATGCAAGCGGCCCTTAATGCAGCGAGCTTCCAAGATATGGACGAGAGCCTAGAAATATTGGTGCGAAAAAGTGCATATAAAATGACAGACGACGGAGAATTTCGAAAATTTCTATTAATGTCATTTTGGCTGACATTAAAGGTGGGTATCATCACTTAATTATGTACATACATATTTATTTACGTAATTTGAAATATTCGTACTCTCCGTTTTGTAGGCTGCGTGTGACTTGGCAACAGAAATCGGCGTCCGGTATGTAACAAACGGTGGGTGCGATAAAACAGATTTCAAGATTCTGGGGCGGTGCTTAGATATAAATGTAGCTGTGCTGACTCGTTGCAGGCACAAAGGCGCCATTGAAGCAGCTGGCGTAAGCATTGGTTGGTACATGCCTACTTCTAATTAGGAGCATATTACAATTTTCTTTCTTTAACTAGGCAAGCTTACTAAAAGTATAACATCTAATTCATTGCCCACTTCAGCAGTTTACCTTTTGTTAGATAACTGCTTGCAGCTTTTATTCGATAATACCAAGCAGGTGAGCGTAACACGGCGTGGTGCTGGATACTCTCTTATGATGTTACATATCGTTAAAAGTGAACAGCAGCGCTCTAGACCCTTGTTAAAGCGTGTAGTGGAAAAATGTATTGGATTACTTAATAAATGTCGAGTAAACGACGCATCACATGCAGATAATTTCGATCGATTTGAGGCATTACTACTGCACTACCTCGGCGTATTAGTGCGAGATACGGAGCTGCGCGATGCCACTTCTCATTACTATAATGAAATCCTATGGGTTACTTTGAAACGCATTGAACACACTGAATGGACTGAATTCAATGCAGCGCTGCAGCTTTTTGGTGCGCTAATACCAAAAATTGTTGGTCAAACCCCAGCAAAAGACTTTGACAACGCAGCTGGAAATGAAAACAATGACGTTACATACGATGAAATAATACGAAAACTGCCAACAGCTTGTGATTACATTTTAAATTACTTTACAGTCAATAGCGATATAACCACCCGCACCATGGTACTGTTTCTGGGCTTTCTTTCCAAAGTAAAACACTTACCTAAGCAACCTGAGCCAATTCAACTCTCATTTTTGCAAAATATCCGCGAGTTAATGTGGCGTTTATTGGCTCATCGTTGTGAAAGCGTGCGCAAATTGGCAGCGTTGTGCTTTGCTCGTGCTCACGATTTTAGCCACGAATTGCCGCATGCGCTACTAAGTGTTTCAAATATACTTGATAACATAGCCGACGAGAATTTTTTTTTGGGTCTAGTTTTTACGCTTGCTGAAGGCATATTGCGCATTAAACATGAAAGTCTGCACACCAACGATAGGGCACAGAAAATATTCATGCAGCAGCTACGCATGTCATTGGCCAACTTGAAACTGACGCATCAATATAAACCTTACTCGTTATGTAAACTGCTAGACGTATTCTTAATGGTAGGCCTTGACAGTCAGATGATGGTTGTCCAAAAATTATTGGAAATATCTGTCGAAAAAGATGCCATCGGCTATGAAGTGTATCAGGAACGAATAGCAAAGTTTGTATGCGAAGCGTAAATAAAAAAATGGAGCTTGTCGTGATTTTTCATTTTTTCAAAATATTCCCATAAATTTCAATACAGTACAATAATAAATTTGACCACTTTGCTATTGTGCACGTAGAATAAAGGTGGCTCTTATCGAAAACTTTATTTTTTGGCGAATTTGGCAATTGAATGATGTCAGTAGCAAAGTAGCAGCAAATAGATGTCTGCACGTGTCAACGATGCGGCCACCGTAGCCGTTGCCGAATGTGTTGGTGCGTGACTACCATTCGGAATTCACAGAGAGAACGTAGATTCGAATCTCGGTGAAACACTAAAATTAAGAAAAACATTTTTCTAATAACTGTCGCCCCTCGGCAGGCAATGGCAAACCTCCGAGTGTATTTCTGCCATGAAAAAGTTACTCTTAAAAAATATCTACTATTCGGAGTCGGCTTGAAACTGTAGGTCCCTCCATTTGTGCAACAACATCTAGACGCACACCACAAATAGGAGGAGGAGGAGCTCGGCCAAACACCTCAAAAGGATGTACGCACCAATTACTATATGAAGGGGTTTTCAGTAAGAGCGTAAAATGGCCGTAATGCTCTTAAAGTAGCAGCAACAGAACGATTATTTTCATAAAAAATTTGCACGATTTGCAATCGTTGCTCAAGTGTGGAGCGTTCCATGATGAAATGTATACTAATGAAGTTTACAAATGACAAGCGAAAAATAAAAAATATTGCGTCGTTCGCCCTCCCTATCGGAAAAAAGTTGAAGCGCACCTATTGAACAACCCTTTATATACGTGTCAACGATTTATTCTATATTCTTGTCTACTCTAATGTACTGAAATTTGTGGAATGTTTGCTCACAAGGGAATCCACAATAAGGCCAAATAATTATACTATCTATGCATTTAAGACTAAAAATTAAATAGTTTAGAGGCTTTAGTTTTACATATTTATTATAAAAATTCGACTGTAATTAAGACTAAGTTGAAAAATAATGGATCAGACAAAATTTCAGTTTAAGGCATCATTTGAGCAGAATATGTTAAGTCAAAAATGTCAGATTTGCCTAGAAGCTGTAAGACAAAGTATTGAATAAATACCGATGTAAACAAACGTACATGTATAGAAATATTGTGTGTTACATATATACTCCGTTGTACAATTAAAGCACTAACACATATTGACAAATTTTTAATATTTATTTTTTAATAAATGCGGTCTTACGCATTTTCTCCGTATGAGAAAATGTTCTGTATTCGTTTTATGGAGAAAATGTGCAACATCATATGTAAAAAAAAATCAATGAGCATTTTGGATAATTTATTTCACTAAAATTGACTGGCGACATTTTCTTTTAGTATGGTTGAAAATATTGAAAGTTTGATGACAAATTGACGAATTTTCAAAATCCTGTGCTTAATATGGCCTTTGTTATAAAATGAACTTTATTTTCACGAAAAATTAATAGATAAACAAATAACAGTTAAAACTTATCAATGGGTTGGTTTTATAATTTTAATGAAACTCATTCGAAAGTGAATTACAGAGCCTGCCCGAATATGTGGTAGTGCTATAATTTTGCAACCGATATGTAAGGTATTTAAAAAGAGATACACATAAATATATGGATCTTGCGTTTTCATTATACAGGGTGATAGACCGAGTTTGTATAACGTAAAATTTTACTAAACTAATTAAGAGGAAATTTTACTATTTGGCTTAAAGACTGGCAAATGCTCTTTAAAATAAAACAATTATTAACATGATTCCCGGAGTAAAATATCACTAATTTAAACAAATTAAGTGAGGATAATTATTTGCCGCATTAAGTTTTGCTATTTATTGCTCTTCTGGCGGCATCTGCTACTAAATCAACTGAATCCTTCACTGTCTTGCTGTTGCTTCTGCTTCTCATGTACTTGCGACTGTGACATTTGTTGCAAGGTGTGGCTCAGTATGCTGCGCAAAATATGTGGCTTGCAGTATTCCTCTAACCACGGTATGACACCTGTTGTCAGCTGCTTAAAGTTATCCATAGGTATATGCTGGAATGTATCGAACATTTCGTCCATAATTGCCTGAAACTAAAAAAAATACGTACTTTTTTAAATATTGGGGATTTCTTCAATTATCAAATTATAATTGGTATTGATTTAATAAATAAACAATAACAAATTCAGCCCAGTATAGGTTTTAGTATTTATTAATTTGGTCCTCTGTAAAAACCTTGTATTTGCGAAATTATTTTGTTTCAACGTATCACTTTAAAATCATAGTTACATGAACCATGTGTGTAGTTTTTTCGGTTGGCTTCTTTAAATAAACCCACATTCGGAAAAAATCATTTTCAGTCGTTCCCACGACAGTCGAATCTACGTAACATGTATAGGGAATGTGTATGCTGCTGCTACAACAACAACCTTTAAAAAACTTAATTTACCAACAAACATAAAAATTTCATCATAGTTACATGAACCATGTGTGTAGTTTTTTCGGTTGGCTTCTTTAAATAAACCCACATTCGGAAAAAATCATTTTCAGTCGTTCCCACGACAGTCGAATCTACGTAACATGTATAGGGAATGTGTATGCTGCTGCTACAACAACAACCTTTAAAAAACTTAATTTACCAACAAACATAAAAATTTCATCATAGTTACATGAACCATGTGTGTAGTTTTTTCGGTTGGCTTCTTTAAATAAACCCACATTCGGAAAAAATCATTTTCAGTCGTTCCCACGACAGTCGAATCTACGTAACATGTATAGGGAATGTGTATGCTGCTGCTACAACAACAACCTTTAAAAAACTTAATTTACCAACAAACATAAAAATTTCCAAGTGAAAAAAAAAAAACGGTTGGCCTCCGCACGTTCTCCCGACAGTCGGTTCTAAGTTACTGGAACGATCTGGACTTTCTATATATCAGGCCAAGGACTGTCACTCCAGCACCACTCCCTGTACATGTATGGGGAATGTTTTTGCTGTTACAACAACAACTCTTGAAAACTAATTTACCAACAACCATAAAAAATCTCAAGCGAAAACAGCGATTCGCCTCCGTATCAACCGCGTAATGCTGCATAATAATGTTATGAATACCCCTAGGACTTATACCCAACTTTTACTACGACTTCTTATACCCGGGTACAGGTGTGGCCAGTAGCCTGTTTTACCCGTTTTTTCTCATTTTTTCTGAGAAACAAGTTATTTTTTTTAATGCAAAGCTGACTGTCTTACGAACATTTTAAGTAGTTATAAACATATATTTGTAGCCTGCTTCTAAGAATTGCGCGCATTCTAAGTTATTTCTAAAAAGTCAATCATTTCTATTGTTAGAATTTTTAGAATACAACCTTTTTCGCGCACTCTTAATTATTTAGAAGAAGACATTATATTGTACCCTTGCTAGAATTTGCTGACAAACAACATTTGATATAATCCTGGCAGGTAAGAAATGCTTCCAGAAACTTAAGGGTTGCAGCTATATAAACGGCAGTTTTGCGAGTTTATATTCATTGTAAAGCGTTCTTTTGAAGTGTGAAGTTGATTTATATTTGTGAAAATAACAAGTCAGAAAAAATTCAAAATATTACAACATGGATAGCAGAAGAAACATGGAATATTTGTCTTCGAATCAATATATGAGGTAAATACAAATAACTCAAATATAATTTCATAAATGGAATAAAAATTAATTATTTTTATATAGATTATCTGACGCTGAAAAAGAGCAGTACATACAAAACCTGTTTGACGAAAATTCAGATGATGAATTATTTGAATTTTCCGACCCTGAAGGGGATGTAGAAGACCTTGTTTACACAATTGACAATGCCCAGGTAGATGAGGCTGATTACGAAGAATCTGACAATGAATCCGATGCTGCAGATGATTCTGAGGAGATTAATTTGCGTGCAGCTGAATTCATAGCACGTGATGGTACCATATGGAGCTCACAGCCACGACTTGCACGCCAAACTAGACAACAAAATATTTTGCGACAGCGAAGTGGGCCCGCAAGATCAACTACTATGATGTCAATAGTCAATACATATAAATGTTTTATGACTCCGGAAATGGTGGATATTATAGTACGCTGCACCAACAAGAAAATAATAAATAAATATGTTTTTCCTTCAAAAAATGAGAAAAAACGAGAAAAAAAAGCTACTGGCCACACCTGTACCGGGGTATAAGAAGTCGTAGGTGTCAACTTTGAAAGCTTATATCTCCTCAATGCATGGACCTAGCATGACAAATAAGACACCAATCGACGTATATTTACTTCGTTTTCCTAGATCAAGTCAATATCTTTAGCGATTTAGGAGCTACATCACTCCAAAGTAGCTACTGGCCACACCTGTACTTGGGTATAAGTCCTAGGGATACTGCGTTAGTATACACCCAAGTTTATCTAACAAATTACACTAATCCCGTTTTTCTTTGCAGAAATCACTTTCCCTATTCAAACGTACCACTTGAAATTTCGCTTCATCAGTTAGACGTGCTTCCTCAGGCCCAGGATTAGCTTGCTGATGCTGCAACATATGCTCATAACTTTGTTGTATTATACGCAGAGCGGCCACTTCCTTTTGCAGTGCACCACTTTCTTCCTCTTGCTTTTTCTTTTGCAAATTGAGATAACCAATGTAATCGATGGACTTTTGCAATATAAGCGCTTTGCTTAATTTGTATCCAGACGCTGAGTCATTTTGTTGACATGTGGGCACTAACTCCTGAAGGCTATCATATCCCTTCTTAATGGCATCACGCCTTTTTTGCTCTGCTTGAGTGTGCGCTTCTCGACGTCTCTCTTTGTAGCTTAAAGTTGAAGAAGCGTGTGCCGAACTACTACGGCCATCACCGCTGTCATCATCTTCATCTGGAGGAGATGTAACGTGCAACATTTTAAATTTACCTATACAATATTTGGCTGAGCTTTCCTTTTCTACCACGATATATTTGCTTATAATGTCTAAGTGCGTGGACCGAATTTAAAAATTATTACACGCAAATGTAGTCACTATATCAGCCTTTTGATTTATATTACTTTTGATAAATTGAAATTAAGAATTAAAAGCAATATTTAACGTTAAAAATGCAGCTTTTTTGCATAAGCTTAAAAAAATGCCCTATTACAGACGCTTATTTCACATAAATACAAACACAGAAAAGTAACAAAATCACTTATAAATATTCTTTATTACATTAAGATTCGATTTAAAGCTATTTTTACTAAATGATAGTCCAAATTCTATTAAAACTCTATTATTACAAATGTTCTTCTAACCGTTTGTAATACCGTGCAGAATAAATTTGAGGAGCGAACTGTCAAACGGACGATGAGAGAGAGAAGAACAAAGCGAAATAAGAAAAACCCAGTCAACCAAAAGCGAACAATTCTTTTATTATTTATAGGGGCGCTTTTTTAGTTTCATATATACATAATATGACAAAAACAAATATTTTTACAAATACTGAAAATTTGGAATAAAAATCGCGCGATTTTTGATTTCAAATATACATATATATTACAAAAACAAAAATTTTTACAAATACAAATCCCGCGATTTTTATTCCAAATTTTCGCCTGCGGCGCTTTTTTGATTTCAAATATACATATATATTACAAAAACAAAAATTTTTACAAATACTGAAAATTTGGAATAAAAATCGCGCGATTTTTAGTACAAATTTTCGCCTGCGGCGCTTTTTTGATTTCAAATATACATATATATTACAAAAACAAAAATTTTTACAAATACAAATCCCGCGATTTTTATTCCAAATTTTCGCCTGCGGCGCTTTTTTGATTTCAAATATACATATATATTACAAAAACAAATATTTTTACAAATACTGAAAATTTGGAATAAAAATCGCGCGATTTTTAGTCCAAATTTTCGCCTGCGGCGCTTTTTTGATTTCAAATATACATGTATATAACAAAAACAAATATTTTTACAAAAAAAAAAATTTATAAATAGTGAAATAATGCAAAATCGGACAGTTTTTGACCTAAATTTTCGCCATCGGCAATCATAACTTTTACGATAAAACAACGTTTTCATAAGTGCTATGAAATATAAAACCTAAGTTAAATGCTTGTTGGGTTGACGACTGCTGTATACTCTTCTCTTCAACTGTATTTCAGTACAAACTGCAAATGCGGTCGGAAAAAACCTAATTTTTAAACTTCTCCTGGGGGTTCTATAGGGACACTAGGAGGTTGGGACTTTCACATTTATAATGGTGTGACCTTACTCTTTCTAATGGGCGGGTAGGGTGGTACCACGCCTCCTCCCCCTCCGCCCCCCCATTCAAATATATCGTGGTAGTAAAGGAAAGTTTTGCCCAATATTTTAATTTGTTTGGACCAACCTGTGTTATGAGCTGACGAATTTGGTGTGTGTGTGCTGTCTTCTCGACTCTCTTGCGTATTTGGATCCGCATCGTGGTCCATTGTCATAGAGTAGTCCTCTTGTGGGCGCGTATTATTACCTGTTGGTATTTCTTGTATAAGAGTAAGATTTACAAGCTACAAAAATTTACCAAACTCGCTTTGTGCGGAGCTAAGATTTTCCGTCATTTTTGTTAAACACACTCAAATTTTACTTTGCAATGCAAGCATAATCACCAACAATCGAAAATTAGAATTCACGTAAGCGAAAATACACAAAAACAAGTGAGCAGGAATGAATTTTTTGTGTGTTAATGTTGCCACTGTCTAAGAATTTTATCAATATAAATAATGCAGCAATAAAGCATCCCTACAAGAATTGGACGATGAGCACTCATTTTTACACTTTTTACTAATGCTTGTAATATCGATTATGTAAAATAATATATAAATTCTCTCAGTTCCTTGTCTCGAGACATCTATGGAGCACAATTCATCCATCCACCCCAGGTGACTCGATAGCAGCAGCTGATTTTTTTTTTTTGAGATTTGTGGGTTTGAATGTCAAACTGCTATGTTGCTTTGCTGATGTGTTGTTTGTTTGCTCACATTCTAATAGAAATTTTGGCATTCAACCCACCAATTTACAAAAACAAATACATATAAATATTGTTGCGCTACCGATGCAATCTTCTATAAATTCACCTTCTATAGGGGTAAGGCGTATCTATACAACATCACTAAAGTAACTGCTTTGTGTTTTGTTTTCTTACGATTTGCTATCTTGAATGTCAAATGACCTACTTCTATATTGTTGCTTTGTTTAAATTCTTATTGAAAACTTGATATTCCACATACCACCTTGCAAACACGAGACACATCTAAAGGTTGTTATTGCCCCAGTGCCACCACCTTGTATAAATTTGGTTTTTGGGCAGATTTCACATCTAGATCAAGATGAAATAATGAGTTTTCTTGCGATTTGGTAGTTTCGGTCTTATAATGTTGTAGAAAATATCTCAAAGAAATTATTAATGCACCAGCTTATTTGTAATGCCATACAAATAAAGTGCTTAATCGCATTTAAACGTAGAAATATTGGATTAAGTAAATTGTATGTGAATTTATTTTAAAATATTACAATTTTAGTGAATGTTCTGATGAAAGGTATTGAAAATATTATCAAAGTAGGAGCATAGTAAGTTGTTGCCAAGCATAGTAAGTTGTTATCTGCTCAAGAATGCTAATATTATACTATATTTTCTCAGCTGCATTGGTTATCAAATATTCAAAGATTTTAGACTGTTTACTTTTTTGTGACATACTACTTTATCTCCAGCATTAAGCAAAACACTAACTAGACACAACTATTGCTTCTGTAAATATAAAAGTTGATTTAAGAAGATTAATTTTCATTTAAACGAGAGAGAATAACAAAGTGACGTTCACACTTAGAAGAGTTTACAGAACTACTGTATAACGAATACCATCTTACCGCTGTGAAAACCCTTTACGTAATTCTACTACTTTTTTTGATACTAGTTAGTAATGGTAGTAGAGTATATAAAAAATATAATTCTTAAATTAAGAGGTATTTGTTGTAGTTTTGCTCTTTTAGGCATGCTTATTAGATAATTTTGGAATATAAACGTGGCGCCATTCGCAAACCGCTTATTTATTCCTGGTAAATTTGACAGAAAAAGTGACGCCAACACAGCAATTAAACTAACCTTTAAAATGAGTTTATTTACATATATGTATATTCTTTTAAAAAAGAAATGATAAGATTCAAAGTCACCTCAGCTAGAAATTGCAGAGTACTCATCAAGTGCTTCCGCCACCATATTAAGTATGCATTTAAACGCAAATTTGTTCCATTGGAAGTTCTTAATAAAAATTTAACAAAAAAAAAAAATCTGAATTCGATATTGTTATTTTTTTATAACCACTTTTAAACTGTTCATATTGAACGCTAAATGTGTATATATAATGAAACTTTAAATGTACATTTTTCTATGTAAAACTCTCTATCTAAATGCAACTAACAGCTAAATATGATTTGTATTAAGAATCTAAATGCTGAAAGCAATTGTGTAATATTCAAAAAACTGATTCATTTGAACAACATTTTTAGCGGTTTTGTAACAGTCCGCAGTTTCCAAAAATTTTGAACGAATTTTTATTAATTTTGTAAATCGAGAAATTTATTTTTTCAATTAAAATTAAAATATAAAACTATTTAACTTTATACAACTTTGCCGTAAATGCAATAAACTGTATCTGACCCATTTCACACTGATTTAAAAAATCCATATAAAATACAAACGTCTTGCTTTTTACCTTATATCGTCCAAAATGTTATGTATGGAATTTCATTACTTTCCACAGCTTCTCGACTGATAGTATGCATTGAATAACACAATACAATTATAACATTATCCAATAAGAACAAACTTACAATTACAGTTATGAACAAAAGTACATTTAATAAATACGACTCCATGAACAAATTTCAAAAAAGCAATGTTCCAAATTGCAAAATGTTTGGTCGTCCAAATATATATCCACAAGCATCTCTTTGCGCTCTACTAGTAAAAGCTGTTTTGGTCTACCTTCCTCTTCTACCAATAAAACTGCTGCAGTTTTGGAATTCATTTTAATTTTAAATAATGTTTTTTATTTAGTTATCATTTTAAAATAATTCTTTCTGTGCGATTAATTATCAAAGATTTTAACAACATCTTAATTTAATTTGTTAGTTGTAATGGCTTACAGCACTAACTATGAAAACTTCGGGCCTACTAATGGTATGTTTCCCGAATTCTTTCGTAATACGAACATAATAAATAATGCGGCTACCTGGGAGATTTGAAGATTAAAATTAATGGTTTATTTATTGATTCATATGAATTGAAAAGATAAACATTAAGTACGATAGTGTACCCCGAATAATTTATATGATACACAGTGTTAATTAAGTCAAAAGTTTATTACCGTTTAAAGCGATAAGGTAACATTGTTCGTGAAATTGCCTTCGTGTCGCTGGCCGATTAATTTTGCATAGTAGGTTATATTAAAGTGAATGAGTGTTATATTAATTTAGTTGCTAGCTATTGTACAACTCTTGGTACAAATTAGTCAGATTTTTGAAAATTTTTCAACAATTGCCATTGTGTAACAAAAAAAAGCAAAATGGGTCTGTTATATGGCATTGGTGTTAGGATAATGAATTTTATGGTATTTTTCCTGATCGTCATTTTGCTTCCGGGTCTGCCACCGCGAACCACTTTCCCTTACAAAGAATTTCAGTAGGTCTAAAGGTTCACCTTTCTTCCGTTAGAGAAAAATTATAAAAATTTACTTACAGTGTTGCACCTGCTAAAGATTTAAAAGGCGCTTTGGAGCCTAATCTGCTCTTAGATGGTGGTGAACGGCTTTTAGAAGGGCGTGTCTATGGACCGGAGTGTCTTATAGCACGTAAAAACGAAATTTATACTGGCATCCATGGTGGTGAGGTGATCAAATTGACGGCAGACCATGTAACACACGTTGTAAAAATTGGGCAACCATGCGGTATGTTTTTTCTCGAGAAATTCATGAAACTATAAAAATGTATATGTATTTTTCCATTGCTAGAAGAAATATTTGAAGAATCACGTTGTGGTCGACCTTTGGGACTTGCCTTTGATACAAAAGGTAATAATTTGATTGTGTCAGACGCATACTATGGTATATGGGAGGTGAATCTTAATACCAACCAAAAGAAATTGCTGGTGTCGCCTCAGCAAGAGTTACCCGGAAAAGACATTAATCGTAAAGCTAAAATTTTCAACACTGTTGCTGTGGATCAGAAGGGTGATATATATTGGACAGATTCAACTTCAGATTTTTTACTGCTCGATTTAGTATTCAGCTCGCTTGCAAACCCCTCTGGCCGGTAAGTCGATTTTGAACTTTATATGACCTAATGCCAAAAGAAAGTTTCTATTATAATCTATGCATAAATTGAGAAGAAATAGTACATGCGATAAGCAAAACTGGTTTTTTGTTTGCGTGTAGTAGTGTTTTGTTATTTTTTATTTTATTTTGGATTAATGCCAGCAAGTGCGTATGCACAAACTGTTCCTTAAATAATCATCACGTCAAGCTTGCTGACGACGTCATTTTCACACTGAAATATTTAATTTTTGGAAGACCTTCCTTTAGTTTTGCATATGAACTCACTGTATAGATTTGAGTATTCCTCACCTGTGAATCATAACGGCCTATAAATCTTAATATTTTAAGCTATGGCGAAGACAAAATATTTTTTAATTTGGTCTGTTTTAAAAATATTTGGTTGAGGGCTTCAATGTTAAAATAAG
The DNA here is from genome assembly GCF_028408465.1 of Anastrepha ludens. Classification (NCBI taxonomy): domain Eukaryota; kingdom Metazoa; phylum Arthropoda; class Insecta; order Diptera; family Tephritidae; genus Anastrepha; species Anastrepha ludens. The sequence goes on along the minus strand of NC_071498.1, from coordinate 116,634,939 downwards.
TGTGCACATTACGATCAAACACGAGGCATGAATGTTATTGAAACAAGTGGTACTAAAAAAATATACTGTTAGGTTTTTTCTTTAAAAACATTTTGAATTTCGTTATATCAAATACATATGTGCTCAACTTTCCTCCATTAAAAAAATTCTGTATAGTTCGAAACTAATGAAAGAAGAAGAAATACAGTATTCCATTGAAAGAGTATTTTGCCGTGATTGAGAGTTTCGGAAACTTTAATTGAGATATAGTTAAGATACCTTGAGATAGTCGGGTTATGCTATTGTAACGACCCCGGTATATATTCAACCAACGGCTACAACTTGAGGAGTACTTCCAAAAAATTTAAGCAAAATATTTTATATTGTTCAATTACAACAACAACACGAAGAATAAATATTATTTTGTTCTAGTTTTAGGCTGCAGAGACCATCGCTCTGCAATAAATTTAAATGGTGATACGGAGAACACTAATCAGGCCATCAAATTATCGAAATTAGGTTTCTTATTTTTAATGTAATTAACTAACACCGCGGCCGCCGTAGCCGAATGGGTTGGTGCATGACTACCATTCGGAATTCACAGAGAGAACGTAGGTTCGAATCTCGGTGAAACACCAAAATTAAGAAAAGCATTATCTATCTACCGCTAGTCGTCCCGCGGCAGGCAATGGCAAACCTCTGAGTGTATTTCTGCCATGATAAAGCTCCTTATAAAAATATCTGCCGTTCGGAGTCGGCTTGAAACTGTAGGTCCCTCCATTTGTGGAATAACATCAAGACGCACGCCACAAATAGGAGGAGGAGCTCGGCCAAACACCCAAAAAGGGTGTACGCGTCAATTATATATATAGTATACAGTAGATTCTGTTTTTATGCGGTATATACGTTCCACAAGAAACAGCATAAAAAAAGCTACCAGTTCTATAGTAAAACTACAGATGCGTTTCGAAAGTCCTAAGAACCGCATAAATCTGAAATAATGTAATAAAATCGCATAAAAAAGGGTACTAGTCCCATATTATAACTATAGATACGTTCCATAGACCGCATGAATCTGAAATAATTAAATAAAATCGCATAAACAAAAAATGGTTTTATGAAAATTATATATTTATTTAAGAAACGTCAGAATCGAAAAATAAATTTACATCGTCAGAAATAGAATCGGTCAATACCCGCATTTTGCGCATTCGTTTAGGATTTGGCGTAAAATCACTTCCGTCACCCGAGGAAATGTACACGTCTGATCTGGATGGTGATGCAGGCGGTTCCATACTTGTAGGGTTAGCATTTTTGATGTAATCTGTGATGAGTTTTTGCTTAGCTGGTTTAGAATCTTGTTTATATGTACAATTCCCGATAGGTCGACAAGCATTTTTCAATTTTTTTAAAAACCCCACTACTTCAAAACCGCATAAAAACAGAATCTACTGTATAACTAACACCGTTATTTCACAAGTTTTATAATTTGATGCCATTGCTTACTAAAGATGCTCAGATTTCAAATTAAGAAATACAAATAATTATTAAACAAGTTACATTAATTTTACAACTATTAAACAACCACATATTTTTATACTCTAGTCTCTTTAAATACGATCGTGCCAACAACGTGAGTACTGTACTACTGGATGAGTTATTCTTTGCTAACGGTTTGGCTCTAAGTCCGGATGAAGATTTCATTGTTGTCGCCGAAACTGGAGCGATGCGTTTGATGAAGTACTATTTGAAAGGCGCTAAAGCTGGCCAGAGTGAAGTTTTCGTGGAAGGTTTGCCTGGTCTGCCCGATAATTTGACTCCTGATGCCGAGGGTATTTGGGTGCCACTCATAATGGCTGCCGATAGTGAACATCCCACCGCCATCAATATGTTCTCGAAATTTCCTAGTATACGATTATTCTTTTCACGTCTGCTTAACCTCTTCGAGCTACCGTTCCGTTTAATTAACAACGCATTTCCCAACAAGTTGGCTCAAAAGTTTATCCATTTCATTGGACATGGTGAGAGTATAACCTTCTTGGCAGCCAAACGTGCGACTATCGTGAGGGTAGATTGGAATGGTAATATTATTGGTTCGTTACATGGATTCGATAAGTCTGTCGGTGCTGTTTCGCATGTCTTGGAATTCAATGATCATCTCTATCTTGGTTCACCGTTCAATCGGTTTCTGGCGCGTGTAAAGTCACCGAGAGCCGGCAAGCAGCCCGAGGTTAAAGTAAAAAATGTGAGGTATGAGGGCGTTGGAATGGAAGCTTCTGTTAAGCCACAAACTACTACTAGTAAGCCAAAGCCTGCCGCTACTAAACCAATAACTACGACTTCGCTACCAACGACAACAACAACGACCACAACTACACCGCGACCGACTACGACAACGTCACGACCAACTACGACTACACCTAAACCGACAACAACGACAACCACAACAACAACAAGGAAACCTGCAACGACTACGACACCAACAACTACGACACCTAAACCAAAAACTACTACAACACCAAAACCAGCTACAGCGGCACCTAAAACTACAACTGCTGCACCAAAAGTGAATCCAACAACCACAACTCCCCGACCTCCCACCACTACTTCTGCACCAAAACGGGTGCCACCCAAGCAACCCGCACCGATTAAGGAAGAAATACCGAATGACACCAAACCGCCCAAATTCGACAAACTTAAAGTGATCACCAAAACTGGCGAACACATCGAACTTTAAATCGACTAACAATCATTCACTTAACATAGCATCATTACCTTCCCCTGGCACCAAAGGTGTCGATCAAGCATAATACAATAACAACACCCACATTCGCAGGCATAAAACATTAGCGCTTACAGGGATTTGCATTTAATGTGAGAAAGGGACGTAGCAAAAATCTAGTAAATAGGTTATATCTAACGATTCAGCGAACTCAAAAGCAAGCGCCCAGCTACGTTAGTCGGTTCTATGCTACCGGAACGTACCGGTTTTATATGCGGCCAAGGATTGTTACTACGAAAAAATTTCAAAAAATTGTTTAATTGTTTTAGGCTGTTATAACAACAAACATAAGTAGCATGTAAACGAATACATTCCAATTAACATTCCAACTGAAATATGTAACTGCAAATACGCAGCTGATATTTTACCTTTATTTATTTATTCCGCGTAAATAGAGTAGACAAAGCGCTATCAAATCAAAAATGTATAATTATTCAGTCAACTTCCTTGGCTAAAGAAGTAGTTATAAGATCAAAACCAAGTCGGATCTCTGTAAAAAAAATGTAATTTCTGAATTATTGCTCGAACAAAAATCTGTAATTGATTGCAAAAATGAACGCGTTTCGCTAGTACTATGTTTGCTTAGTACTTCTTCGCACTGATTAAGTATATTGAGTATGCTTATTTGCACAAAATTATAAAAGTGATTTTTATAAAATGGATTACGAAGTCCTTTGCTCCATTATGGTCACGGTAAATATTCTATCTAAACTGTCTAGTAAGTTTACGCACTTTAGCTGACGGGCGATCTAATGAAATAAACTTCTTGTACTGATTTTGAAATTGATCATTTATTTAGTAAGTGTTTGTCTTAAACTTTTTCTTTTCATTTTTTACAATTATAATATTGTATATTTCTTTAAAGTTAAATAAAGCATAAAGCATAAAGCATTTTTCGATAAACTACCTAAGTACTTGGAAGTTTTTATTTTTTAATTAATAATAGCCACAGTTGTATTACTTAAACAAAATTTTCAGTCATCGTCTAAAAGTAAATACGTATGTATGTTTGTAACTGATATTAAAATTATCTTCCTTACGAATACATATTCAGTTGCCGCTAAACTGTTAAATCACATCGACAAACTTTGTGGCATACTTATCTAAAAAGATGTATGTATGTATATGAATGTATATATGTACACGAATTTGGGCTGCATTCATGTGCTTGCTCTAATCACGTTTATTTAATTAGTTTGTTGTTTTTGCTTTGAAACCACCTTCATATCATTCAACTTCACGTGCTTTTTGCGCTTTGCGGACGGCTTGGTGGATCGGCTGGATCCGTCCATTGCCATTCGGTATACATAACACATTGGCTTTGCGAATCCATGTAGAGATGAGATTGTGGACAACGTTTCAATTTCGCCGGACGTCCTTGTGCCTCACATGTCCAATATTTTGTAGGGTCCCAGTAGTGCCGGAACATGGCGTTAACCTCGTGCAGTGTATGGCAGCCGGGTTCGCCGTCGTAATCGCCAGCGTGTTCATGTGTTGATCGCTTTGTCGATGCCATTGGATGGACGGACGGTATATGGTACACAGAGTACGTATTTATGCTAATCAATTTTTAATAATTGCAATTAATTCTTGCAACCGTTTGTTTGTTTTCTAGTGCCAAGTTTTAGAGGCTTATTGTTGCACTGCTGCTGTAATGTGCTGAAATGGAAATGTTACTGCTGTTTAAATAGTTTCCATCCAATAAAGTGATTCATCGTAATTTAAATATATTGCGAATATTGTTCTTGTTAATTTGGTTTTTAATTATATATAAATAAAGACAATGAATTGTGCGCTACTACAGTGAGAAGGTTGCGGCGCCGCATGTGTAAGAGATGTAAAGTGAAGTAATAAAAGACGCTGCTGTGCAAACAAACAAATGTTCAATGTCTGGTTTGGCATATTTCACAATACAAATAGTAGTATGTAAATAGATGTAAAAATATAATAATATAATAAACACAATTTACATTTTTTATTTGAAAATGAAAAAAAAAATCTTCTGAATTCAACCACAATGGTTTTAAAGTGCTCAATACAAATTGCGGCAAAAATTAGTATAATAAAAAAATTATAATAAAGACAATTTCAAATTTTTCTTTAACCCTTAACGGCCGAAAGGACCGCCCTACGGGGAAATAGTATTTATGCGATAGAAAACGCAAAACGCCCCAATTCGAGGGCATGAAAAGAATTCAGTTTTCATTTCATTTATTTATCATCGCTGTAGTTTTAAATATTTAGTTTGAGTTTTCATCCTTATAAACGTTCTAGAATTTCACCTAATTTCCCGTCGTCTTATGGGCGAGTATTACAAAAAAAAAAGCTCTCGACCGTTAAGGGTTAAAATTTAAAAAACGTGTTCTGAATTCAAACACATTGCTTTTAAAGTACTGTTGTTGTTATTGCTGTTCTTGTGCTCAATACAAATAGTGTTTAAATAGTTGAGAAAAATTATTATAATAAAAAAATGTATAACAAAGGCAATTTAAAATTTCCTATCTTAAAATAAACAAAATTATCCTGAACTTCATTAGTTTTATTGTAGTTCATTTGATTTTTTACTTTTATTTTAATTAATTTTTTCTCTATGTTTTATTGAAATTTATTTATTTCATTTTAGTTTTGGTCCATTTTGTCGTGCATAATATGTACAATTTTTTCATTAAATTTTACTTTTTAATTCATTTCATGAAATACATTTTATTTTCCTTTTTTAATTTAATTCTTTTGGGTCTTCACTCCATGCGCTTTAATTTTCATATAACGAATGTCTACTTTTTATTAAAAATTCCAAATTCTATAATTTAATTACGATTTCTTTGTTTCTTTACAGTTCTTTGGCACATTATTGGCCATAATTCTTACCTTGCGACGTTGTTGCTAATTTTTGTTGATTTGTTGCTGCGGGACACAAAAAGATTTCTTGAAATTTCGTTCGCTACTAAAATGTACCGCTCAAATTTTAGCTATTGCTGGCGCTGACAATTCGAAAATATTTTTGCGCTTGCAATTTTCTTTCTTTCTTTATATTATATAATTTCGCCTCTTTTAATACGAGTATATTTACTGCTTGTCACAAAGAAAGTGCAATTTTTTTTTGTCATATATATATATAGTAATTTTATTGTTACAACACATGCACCACTTTCTAACTGTATATTAATTAATTTTATATTATACTAAATTTTTGTATATTCGAAAAATGTGCGACCGAGTGCACTGAGTGCTCACAACGCTGAAGGTGGTTGCGCTGTTGTGTGAGCTACTGTCTCGTTGCCTTTATATTTAACCCTGAGCATGTTACCAAGTTCTTTTCTTTATTGTGGTTGTATTTCCTTTATTTCTCTGTGATTGACTAATCTTCGAAAACATAAAAAAAAAGAAAAATTATTATTTCAAAATTGAAATTTGTTCACAAGAAATGACATGAAGAAGTGGGTTGTGAGTTGAATTCCAAAATATCTCATATTTTACTGGAGAGAAATCTCAATACACGTGCACGTGAGTGTTGGTGCGAGTATCAGCTGCAGCGTGGTTATGGAAATTTTTTTAATAGTCATACCTAGTCATAGTGAGTGTGCCTGTAGGAAATTTTTTTATGTCTCTTAGCAGATAATAGAATACATGTGAATATGCACGACATACATACGTACGTAGATAATCGCTATAAATAGTAGTTTGGGGGAAATACAAATCTATTATTTTTGCGTAAAATTTTTGCGCAAATGGCTTAAAATTGTTTTATGGTCGATCTTTAGCTCCTGAGCGATGCTACGACAACTAATCTTCAACTTCGGACAACTTCGATTATTTCTGCGATTTTATCGGCATTTTCGACATTTTTTTAACATCGAAAATGTCTGAATGGTGCCGGAATCGACGATTCACCATTTCAGCGGTCTGGTAGGCATTTTCGTCTTTATCAGAGAAAAACTTTAAAATGCACCGAATTTTCTCTTTGTTGACTTCCTTTGTTAACACCCTGTAACTCACAACTGAATAAAGCACACAAAAAAGGATACGCTTTTTTTGATTAGTGTGAAATGTCACCTTGACACCGAGCGTAGACTTAAAATTGTTTGATCGATACTTTACGATATATCGATCACTACAGGCATCTACCGAGAAAATAATGGATTTCTTTTTCCCCCAACCCAATCTATATAAATATATCACATTCATAGCTTATCAGATATGTTACCTTTTATATATGTACATACAGATATGTATTTACATATGTATGTACATAAATATGATAACGTATTACCCAGTTACTTAATTTCTCTTGGGGTTAGAAGGTACACGCAAACAATGCGTGCGTCCAAGAACATTTCGTACACCTTGATAATGAAAAAATATTCAAACATTTTTTTCATACATATACTCATAAGCATACATACATACATATGTACGTCTGGTTAGTGAGTGAGACTCTGACACTTAAATTTTACTGCCGTCTGATGTCGTCACAGGCAACAGCGAAGCAGTACACTAATATGCAGTACACCATGTTAAAAAAAATTTCTATTACATATTTTGCTCATTGTTTCTCACGCTGCAAGAGTGCGTCGAGCGTGCGAGCCTTCAATTACAAACATTTAGTAAAAAATTTCTTATCTATACAACTCGCGAAAAAATGTAGATATCTCAACCACTTCGGGCACTTCCGATACAACGGCAATTTTCTACACTGTAAAAACGACATTTCAGAAATTATTAATGTAACAGCAACATTTCCAGATTTGTTTTAAAATCTTGAAAAATGTGCGCGACGGCGCATGCTCTCGGGTAATATATATACGCACTTGTGTATAGAGGCAACTTCTTTATTATTATTTTTTAAACTCTACTGATTTGAAATTGTATTCAGCTTACTAGGGTGGAACAATATGTTTGTAAGAGTTAGAACAGCTGGCGTTGATAACTCAAATTCAGCAAGAATACCACAAACACAATTTATGTCCGAGGACGTTTTCACCCAAATTAAACAAAAGCTTGAAAAGTATTCTGGAGGCAGTTTATTATCGATTGGGACCATCCATCTTTGGTGTACTGCGTCAAATGCTCCGCTTCCCAATCGTTCCGCTGCACATGGAATCATATCGGCAGATCGGGATATGAAAGGGCGCTAATTTAAAGAGATGAATGCAGTTTTGCAGCCGCCGTTGCCGAATGGGTTGGTACGTGATTGTTATTCGGAATTCACAGCTAGAACGTTGGTTCGAATCTCGGTGAAACCAAAATTAATAAAAACATTTTTCTAATAGCGGTCGCTCCTCGGCAGGCAATGGCAAACCTCCGAGTGCATTTCTGCCATGAAAAAGCTCCTCATAAAAATATCTGCCGTTCGAGTCGGCTTGATGGAAATGTTTATTCTGCTATTCTGCAACAACAACGGGTTTTGAGTTTTGAGCGATGTTCAATCGCAATCCGATCGAGTTGTTTCACTGTTTCGTGTAGGTGTACAAAATATGGATTCGTCACACATCACCAGAGACTATGAAGCAGTGGACTTCTCGTGGTAAATCGAAGTCGGATGACTGGTTTTTTCTTGTCACCTGGAAAAGAAAAACCTTTGTGTGCATCACAAATCATCTACCGTTTGGAGGTGGCTTAGAACGGGCCAATTTTAAGTTGCGGATTAGAAATTGAAGATTAAGCTAGGCCTAATCAATTTTCCAAAAACTATATACGTCTTCTTGTTTGGTGCAATATCCGCTGGCGTGATTTTGGTCGAGTGTAACAAAGCGCGCCAGTCGTTTCTTTTTCGTGTTAACCCGCGTTAGTTGGACACTCCAAGTGAAGCCGATTTGTTCTCCACTTGATCTTTCTAACGCAGTGAAGGCCTTTCTCTTCCTCTGTTACCACCAGCTAGTACCGTAGCGTACTGGAGCGTTTGTGTTCATTCGGACGACATGATCCAGTCAACGAAGGCGCTGGACCTTTATTCGCTGCATTACGTCTATGTCGTCGTAAAGCTAATAATAATAAAGCTCATTATTCCATCGCCTACTCGCCGTTGCCAACGTGCAAAGGTTCAAAATCTTTTGCCGAATCTTTCTCTCAAATACTCAAAGGGACGTCTCATCGGATGTTGCCATCGTCTGCGCCATACGATAGGACAGATAAGATGTGAGCATTATAAAAGTGTTAGTTTTTTGTGCGTTGGGAAAGGAGTCTACTACTCAATCGCCTACTTAGTCTAAAGCAGCAGTTATTGACAACAGAGATTCTCCGTTGGATTTTAGGCCTGACATTGTTATCGGTGTGAATGCTGGTTCTTAGATAAACGAAGTCTCTTACAACTTTACAAATTATATATTAGTCTATTAAAAGGAAGGAATTGTGGGACAACAAGTCATGGTTCTTGCATCACGATAATGCACCAGCTCACACATCACGTCTTGTTCGCGATTATTTGAACAAAAATAATGTTAATATCGTTCCGCAAGCACCGTATTCGCCTGATATGGCTCCATGTGACTTTTTCCTGTTTTCCAAGCTCAAGTTGCCGCTCCGTGGAAAACATTTTGAGACAATTGAAGTCATAAAAGAGAATTCGAAGAAGGAACTGAAATCCATACCAAAATCGGCCTTCCAGAAATGCTATGATGATTGGAAAAAACGTTGGCATATGTGTATCGCCTCCAATGGTGATTACTTTGAAGGAGATAAAACAAAAATTGAACAATAATTAACCGTTTGTGTTTTATTAAATCAGTCTCGTTCATATTTGAGCAGAAGGTATATCTGAATTAGTGGTCTCATAACTACCTTCTTCTACTTATAAGCTCGTGCGCTCTACTTTTTACCTAATCAAACTTGAAGCTACAAGAAGCATATCGTTAAAGGCATGAAGTTATGATCTGATCGTCACTTCCCATCCCAAAACAGCAGTTAGGTGTACGAATAATTTTTCAACACACTGTGCAGCAAGTGGCTCTTTAGCCGATTGTGCGTATCATATTGACTGAAAGTGCGAAGGCCGGATATGAATATTTCGCTATCGGTCACCTATCGATAATCAGTGATAAATGTTGAAATTTTTTTGTGTCCATATACATACATATCAGCCATTCGGGGCCGGCATGGAACTGTAGTGGTCCCCCATTATATTGCATTATCCCAAATTTCGTGAGGAAGTTCAGCCTAAGCCCCTCAAGTTTGCATGAGTCACGTTATTTTATGATATAATACATTTCATATGTACATATGTATGTATGTATGTATGTATATGTATGCAGTGATCATTCGCGCAACAATTTCTTCATGATCTTGCTATTTTTTCTAACAAGTGTGAATTCATAAAAAAATGATTGGCAGATGGCCAGAGAGGTGCGCTCACTTAGTGCTCTTGAATTTACATATTTTTCGTCTAAAGATGAGACAGGAAAATATGTATTGTCGATGTTGTTGTACACATCCAAACATACATACATACAAATGCCAAATATTATGTACAAATTGGGGTCATATGGAAATATTTGCGTGAAATTTAGAAGAATCAAAAAAGTATCTTCTTCATATCAATTTGAATACATGGGTAGATGAGATGGGTGTCACATTAAGACTAGCAAATTTATACTTAGCGCAATTTGTGTAGGCTGTTCTTGTTGTAGTACCCTTATCCGTTTCAACGGTTGGTGAAATCAGATAAGTTGATTTGAGTGGACATTTGAAGAGGAGGGTGGCGTCGTACATTGAGGATGGTCATAGATTTATTCTGCAAAACTATGCGCATGGAAATTGTACCATCGCTACGCGGTTTTCACGAAGCAGCTCGAGCTCATCAACTTGCGTCTTTCATAGGGCGAGAGTCGATGAATTTCATTATTTGTCGGTCGATAGTTCAGTGGGTGCAGTAGTTTCCTAACTCCTAATTTAACTTATGTAGCTCGCGTTTGTTGTGTCTAGCCCCCAGCTGGAGTTTGTTGGGATGGTGCTTACGATAACAACCCAACAAAAACTGATACTGGGTATTACACATATTATTCTCTTAACAGGTAGCAGAATGGCCTCGTTCTGTGGGTTGTGCTCGGGCGATTTCAGAAGATCCTATGGCTATCCTAAATGGGATGTTTTGTCAGGTTCGCAGCTTTGTTCCCGGTACTGCACTGCTCCGGTGCAGCTCGAAGTAATGGAGAAATTAGTAAAGAAATGTAGAGGTTGAAGACGAACGCATATTTGGGGGATTTCCTTAGAGTTTTCCTTACTTAATTTTGCAAGGGCTATTGACACACCCTCGTATCTAAGGAAGTGACGTGTATTTGTCTTTTTTCACATATTGTTTTTTATAACCTCTAACTGGTAACAAGAATGATTTAGGAACTGTTTTCAGATATCGTTTTCTAGGTCTAGGCAGCTATTTGATACTTCATATTTAATTAAAGACTCCCCATTATGAGAGGCCCAATGTTCCACTGAGAGGAAAGGATAGCAGTACGTAAGTATTATGACTGAAGCTTCGGATCTGGGTTTAGTTTTTGATCAAAAATACGTAATCCTGAGTCTTTTAAATTATATAATTTGTAAGTCATATTCCACACGTGTCTTCTTCTTTGCCTTGGTTCATACTTTACTGATCCATATAATCACTTGTCACTTGTCTAAGTTGGAATATGCTGTCTTTATATGGAGGTCGCATCACCTTTGTCATATTAATACACTTCAACGAATTCAAAAGAATTTTCGTCGTTTCGCTCTCAGATCGCTTAATTTTGTTTACTCGTTTCTTTCGTATGACGGTTTATGCCTCTTACACTCCGATGCATAGACATTGGAAGAATTTAATAAAGCTTCATAATTTCTGGCTTTTGATATTTCCTCCTCAAAGTAAATTTTTTAATTGTCACTCAATGAATTATATAGATAAGTATTTTTGTTGTAGTCTGTAAGAAATAATATTGGGTGCGAAACTAAGTTCCCGCTGTTTGTCAATAGATGCCGTCAACAGTGTGTGCTAGTCGATTCTAACATAACCTAAACGTCATAAACCAAGCTTAGACATATGGTAAACAAACTGCTTTGACAAATTAGTGAGTTTGTTTTGGTATTATATACTTTTGGCTTTGTGGAAATGTCTCGATTTCATGCCGAATAATCGTTATTTGCGGGAAGTGTTGCTTTTCCTCTTTCATTCGAAAAAAACGGCGGCTGAAGCGCATCGAGAGCTACAAAAAGTTTGGAGATGCTGCTTTAAGAGAAACAAAATGCCAAGATTGGTTCCGTCGCTTCAAAGACGGTGATTTTAATGTTGACGACCGTCCGCGTGAAGGAAGGCCAAAAACCTTCCAAGACGCTGACTTGGATGGATTGCTCAAAGAGGTTCCGTGTCAAACGCAAGAAGAGCCTGCTTTGGTATTAGGAGTTACCCGCCAATCCATTTCCAAGCGATTGCATGCTTTGGGAATGATTCAGAAACAGGGGACTTAGGCTCCTTATGAGTTAAAACCAAGGGATGTTGAATGTCGTTTTTTCGCGTGTGAACAACTGCTGCAGTGGCAAAAAAGGAAGGTTTTCTTCATCGCATCGTGACGGGTGATGAAAAATGGATGCATTACAGCAATCCAAAGAAAAGAAAGTCATGGGGACTGCCCGGTTATGCTTCTACGTCGCCGCCTCGGCCGAATATTCACGCTGTGAAGGTTATGATATATATTTGGAGGGACCAAGTTGGTGTTATTTATTATGAACTGTTAAAACCAAGCGAAACCATCACTGGGGAACGGTATCAACTTCAATTGATGCGGTTGGGCCGATCACTGCGCTAGAAGCGGCCGCAATTCGCGGAGAGGCATGAAAAGTGATTCTACAGCATGACAACGCTCGGCCAAGCCCGTTAAAACCTACCTGGAGACACAGAAATGGGAAATCCTACCCCACCCGCCATATTCTCCAGATATTGCGCCGTCCAATTATCACCTGTTTCGATCGATGGCGTATGGTCTAGCTGACCAGCAGTTCCATTCATATGAAGACACCAAAAAATGGCTTGATCCGTGGATAGCCTCAAAAGAAGTACAGTTTTACCGCGACGGTATACGCGATCTACCATCAATGATTCACTTGTAACCATTTTTTCAGAATAAAGTTGTATTTCATCAAAAAACAGCGCGATATTAGTCGCGCACCTAATATTGTAGTATTTGCATTTTTAGATTTACTAAGAATAAATAATAAGTAATAAATGTCCAAGCGTACTTCAAGGTGCAAAAAGTATTATTCTATAAGTTCAAATGATGATCAATAAATTTGGTTGAAAAATTTAGGTCAAATGCGATTAATTCTCAAAATTCGGAAAACTTGTTTAAAGTGGAATTAATCACTATGGTGCTCTTTATTTCACCATTTTATTCTTCTTCCTCTTCATAATTGGCGCGATAGTCGCTTAAGCGATTTTGCCCGAGTTTAACAAAGCGTCGTTTTTTTCTCGTGTCAACCGGCGCCAGTTGGACAGACGAAGTGAAGTCAAGTCCTACTCCACCTGAACTTTCCAACGCAGAGAAGGTCTTCCTCTTCCTCTGTTACCACCGGTACCGCATTTAATACTTTCAGAGCCGGAGCATTTGTATCCATTTCGACGACGTGAGTCAGCCAGAGAAGCCGCTGGATCTTTATTTGCTGCACTATGTCTATGCCGTCATTTTATTATATCGAATATCGGACTAAAATATCAATAAGTATAAAGCTTCTTTTCCTTCTACTACTTGCGCTAATCACTATTAATTCGCACCCTCATGATTTTTGCGCATATACGTCCCGCTTCACGCCTTGTCTTTCATACAAAGTGAATGCACGAATTTTTTTTATGGAAGAAAAAGCAACGCCAATGAAAAAAATTGCCAACAATCAACGGTAGTTGGAGTTTACTCGAAATTAGCGCTTTGTGCTTTGCAATAAAATTTAATGGGTTATAAAATTGGGTACCCAGAAAAATTTTAAAAATTCTGATTAAAAAGTTGAAAGTGTTGATGAAATTTTAAAAAATATTAAAAACTTTTAAACAAAGTTGAAGCTTTACGGTGTATGGGTCTTGTTGTAGTATAAATTACATTTTCATAAAAAATAGAGGTGTGCTTATAATTTTGCAACTCCCCGTTGCGAAAAAATCGTAGGATTACGAATTAACAGTGGTTTAGATCAGGCATAGCCATGCAAAAAGGTGTTTTGCTCGTATATTAATTAACATTTTCGTATTAAAAAATAGGTGGCAACATTTTTAAATATCATTTGATATGTTTATTTTAATATGTTCTCTAACTCTTCAACTAATTAATTAACATTTTTTATAGACATATATGAATGTGTGTGTAGTAGCTTGTGCCAGGTGTGTGTATGCATGCAGGTGTTTTCATACATATACATATACCTGTGTACTTATTGTGTACGAGGTGTGTTCAAAAAGTATCGCGAATTTTGTGTTTTTTCAAAAATTATTTATTTATTCATTAATATCTATTTTGTCCCCTTCAAAGTAATACCCATGAGATATTATGCACTTGTGCCAACGTTTTTTCCCATCTTCGAAGCACTTCAAAAAATCATTTTTTTATCTTGTTCAGCTCCTCCTTCGATGCCGTCTTTAACTCCTCAATCGTAGCGTAGCGTCATCCGATCATTGGCCTCTTCAGTTTCGCGAACAAGAAAAAGTCACAGGCGGCCAGATCTGGGGAATACGGTGGCTGTGGCATCATTAGTGTGTTGCTTTTGGCCAAAAAGTCGCGCACAAGCAACGATGTGTGAGCATGGGCGTTATCGTGATGCAAGAGCCAATTTTTGTGCTTCCACAAATCCGAACGTTTTTGGCGGATTGCTTCGCGCAAATTACGCATAATTTGCTGGTAATATTCCTTATTGGCCGTTTTACCCTGTGGCAAGAACTCATGATGCGCGCTTTTTTCGGTCTTGGTTCGTGCGGCAGCTTCCATTGAGATGATTGAACTTGGGTTTCCACGTCATAACCATAAAACCACGATTCGTCACCAGTTATGACCCTCTCTAGCAAATTTGGGTCTTCGCGGACAGAGTCCAACATCTCATTAGCAATGTTCATGCGATGCTGCTTTTGGTCGAAATTGAGCAGTTTTGGTACGAATTTTGCGGCGACCCGTCCCATGCCCAAATCATTGAAAAAATCGAATGGCTTGAGCCAATCGATATGTCTAGGTCCTCAGCAACTTCTCTAACGGTGACGGTCGATGATTGGCTAATACCATTTTCTTCACTTCATCAATTTTTTCATCTGTTGTTGAAGTGCTCGGGCATCCGGCACGCTTTTCGTCGTTCACATCTTCTCGGCCTTCTGAGAACATTTTGTATCACCGATAAACGGTGCTTTGGTGTAAAGTAGCTTCTCCGTATGACACAGTCAACTTTCGGAATGCATCCGCGCACTTAATTTCGTTTTTCACACAAAATTTGATGCAGGTTCTTTGATCCATTTTTTTGAATAGGTAAAAATCGAAGACGAGCCGAAACACGTGCAAACAAAGTAGCTGTCAACAATTAACTGAACATTCAAAATGGCCGAACTCGTCGGCATGGGTGAGAGACAAGAATACCAACATATCGCAGCAAAAAAATCGAAATTCGAATATACGTAACCTGCGAAAATTCAAAATTCGCTATACTTTTTTGACCACACCTCGTAAATGTTATTAGGGGTACAAAGGCTTATAAGCATTTTCAAAGAGAAATCTTAGCAAATCATAAAACTGCTCCGTAATTGCTCCATAGTCGTACTTGTGTGTTGGTATGCATACTGTATAATACTTTCAGCAATAATTTTCTATTGTAAAAACTTATGACTGTAGCAATAAAGCCACTCCGCCAAGAATCCATTTAGCTGGCCGTTCACGAGTTCTCAAATTGAAGGTCCAGACGTAGGTACTGCCGCGCAATCTGTAATGAAAAAAGTAGTTTTTTTATGTATTTTTTTTTTGTGTGTAGCATGAAACAAGAGCAAGTCGAGTATACTGTATACTCGTCTTCAGATTTTGTCATGGAATCCCTTTTAGGTTTAAGTAACTTAAGTTCATTTCAAAATAAAAGTTAATTTTCTTTTGTGCCGTCAAACATGAATGCGTGAGGACAATAGGAAAATTATTGTACAACTCTACGATTAAGATATTTGGGGTGTTCAAAGTTCGTTTCGAATTGTGTCTGGAAATGAAGACGTCTATGTACATTAATTTAGCATCAAGCAATGCGCACTCTTTTCTAGCAGTCGTCGCTTGACTTTACTGGTGTTGCCAGATATTAATTCTTTGTCATTCCGATGATACGAGTAATATGCCGATTACAAGTGAACAAGGAAAGCTGTAAAATTGACGGTGCTTCGAAAATGCACTCGATTTATTAACGAAGGATTCAAGTAAGTATTGTTTTCATACTGAACATAGTTAATAATGGTTCTCATTCAATGGTGACGATGAAAATGAGGAGGACATCGTGTTAAGGAGTAGTCAGGTTTTTCAAAAAATTTGATTTTTTTAAAGTATAATATCTTAAAAATACTGTGTGAAAATTAGAAGTGAATCCGACAAATACTTTTCGAGTTATTCAACAATCAACAAAGGGCACCCGGGCGCTTCGGTTCGATAGCAAAACTTCCATTGCGTTTTTCTCAAAACTATGTTTTTTGAACTGGGGATCGCAGTAACTTAAAAACCGCTCGGTAGATCTCAATAAATGTATACTGCTTTTCAGAAACATAAAAAACGCGTGCCTGATGGAATGATATTTTTTTTTTTTTTTTTTTTTTTTTTTTTTAAATTAATTGGCGGTCTTTTTTCTCGAAAATCTGAAAAATATTTCCTGAGGACGCCATATTGTTAATTTTGAAAAAAAAGTTTCGATCAGGTACAAGATTATCTATTAATAAAATTAATTTCTCTTGTCCGATTGCTTTTAAACGAATCTCCGAAGACTTGTGGCTTAAAAAACATACCTTTGAGTATGATAAAATTTATGGCGCATACAGACACCGATGTTATCATAGTACCTGTTTGTTGCTTGTGAGATAGACAAAATTCAACAAAACTTGAGCCCGTAGAAAACAACTGCTTTGGTTACATACTACATGGTCCAATAAGTTCATGAGGTGAGGCATAGATGGCGGCGTCAATATCAAAAGCATATGGTATTTAGCGAGAACCGCCCTTTAGGAGCTACTTGTCAAATTTTCATGACATTTTGCCGATTAGTTTGTGAGTTACAGTCGTTTAAGTAAAGCTACTTTTGGTTTTGTGAATTCAAAAGAATTTCGTGTATTGATAAAACACTGTTTTTAATTAAAAAAAAAACACTGTAGAAACACACCAATGGCTAAGGAAGTATTATTCGGACTCCGCTCCGTCGATCGGAACCGTTGAACGATGGTTTCGTGAATTTAGATGCGGTCGTACGGGCACTGAGGACGCAGCGCGCTTAGGACGTCCAAATGAAGCAGTTGTTCCAGAAAACATCAAAAATATCTATCGTATCATTCTGAATGATCGTTAAGTGAAAGTGCGCGAGTTAGCAGAGGCTGTAAGCATATCGAAAGGGTCAGTAGGAACGGTTTTGCATGAACATTTGGGTGTGAAAAAACTAGTCGGAAGATGGGTGCCGCGTTTTCTCACAATCAACCAAAAACAACAACGAATAATGGATTCTGAGCATTGTTTGGAGCTGTTTCGCCGCAATCCAAGCGAGTTTTTGCGTCGATTCATAACAATGGACGAAACATGGATCCACCACTACACGCCACAGTCGAATAAACAGTCGGCAGAGTGGTTGGAAGCCGGACAAAGCCGACCAAAACGTCCAAAGACGCAACAATCGGCTGGAAAGGTCTTGGCCAGCATTTTTTGGGATGCTTGCGGTGTAATCTTCATCGACTATCTTGAAAAGGGTAAAACGGTCACCGGCGAGTATTATGCCAGCTTGTTGGACCGTTTGAACGACGAAACCATTTAGTAAAAAAAAGTTTTGTTCCACCAAGACAATGCACCGGCTCACAAATCAGCGATTGTCATGGCAAAATTGCACGAATTGCACTACGAATTGCTTCCCCATCCACCGTATTCTCCAGATTTGGCCCCCAGCGACTATTGGCTGTTTCCAAACATGAAGAGATGACTTCAGGGAAAGAGATTTCGATCAAATGAAGAAATTGAATGGGAAACAGACGCGTATTTTGAAAGACTTTCTATCGATCATTTTTCGAAAGGCATCAAAATGTGAGAAGACCGTTGGGAAAAGTGTATCGCTCTAGAAGGGACCTATGTTGAAGAATAAAATGAATTTTGGTTGAAAAAATGGTTTTTACCCTCTCACCTTATGAACTTATTGGACTATGTAGTATGTACTCAATATATCGGTTTGTGTGGGTTAGTGTTTGGTTGTATCGACACAATGTTGCCATTGATATTTTTGCATACTTTAAACACATCCGCGTTATCAGTTACAATTTTTTATTGTTCATTTATCTATAATTAACCTTATTCAACATTAATTTTTCAAAGTTTGGCAACACTGTTTTTTTTCATTTACTCACGAACACGATTTACAATACTACTTAACGGAACGGTGGTGATTTTTCATTGACATGGAGCTCTCATTATTTTATTCGTGTCAGCTGACACGAAACGTACGTTTACGTTGGTGAGTGTGAGTTCCATTAGACGGAAACGTAAGCCAGCTGCTCTAAGAGAACATTGCCGTCTCAATAAAGACGTCAATTGAAGTCTAGGTAGACCTGAGTATTTTAGTTTGTAAGAAGATGGGATATTAAACTTTTATTTACGTCATCAATACCAAGAAATAATAATTAAATAGTGCAGCCTCGGATAAAGTTGGAAATTTGTTGGGTAGTGTAATAGAAGATATAACAAATCGCAATTCTAATCGTAGCTTGTTTAATTTTATGGTTAGAATGGTTAGATCAACTCACTCTCCAACTAGTTTTCCTGGAAAGTTTACCACAAATTACTTCCTTATGGAGAAATTTATATTCTTGCCAATTTGGCGGTATTTTTCAACAACTCACAATTTAAAAACTAATAATAATACTCGCAATATTATTATATTGATGCTGACGATATACTAGTATATTTTAAATGTAAGTCTTCTTTCCAAAAAAAATTGCACGTATTTGTATGTGTGTGCCACTGTGCACGTATACTTATGTATATGGACATAAATTGAGTCTTACCTTGTCTTGTATAGAGGACACTCATAGCTACGTTGCGACTCCTGTTTGTCCTGCACAATAGATTTTATATAAATCACCGGCATGGCGCAAAACAGTTCCTTGGGTGGCAATGGTACAATGGAATTAAGCTGACAATTCCAACTGGCTCCATCCAAGTAGAGAGCATGCACGAGTGCGCCTTCAGCGGGTGGCAATCTGTGTGGGAGAATAAAAAATGCGCATACAAACTGATATAAAAAGTAGAGTCCTCGAGTACAGTATGCAGTAACCAGAGCTAAAATTTCAAGAAATACTGTGGTGACTAGTCTGGTAAAGTTATTTGTTCCTTGAAACTGTTTATTCTGGCATGAAAAAATAAAAGCAACTTGTCACGTAACCGAGAAAGAGACAAACTTAGTGCTTTCAAACTTAGAAAATTTATTCGATACAGAATTTTATTCCTACCGAACTCAGCTTGAACACCCCCGTAGTAAATTGTTAAGCATCATGGAATTGAACCACGAATCGTGAAATCGCTCCATTTTCATAAATATATAATGGGCCACTTCTCTACTCGCTATACTTGGGCTCTGCAAACTGGACGAAAAAGTTCATGCAGGGGACTTTTCTTGCTATAATTTTCCGAATGATGTTGGCATATCAAAATTCAAATTTTTCAAGAGAGATGCTCCTAAATGAAAATTTGGCAGTGCTTTTCCAATGCTACCAACATATGCCACTTGCTAACGCTTGGCGATTAGTAGATACCTAATGACTACATATAATAGACGTTCTCAGACCGAGCTTGGCAAAGTCACAATTTGATCTTCGGAATACTTTACATTATAGGATGAGACATGAATATTTTTCCATCACTTTTATTAATAAAAAAAAATAAGAAAAGTTGAAAAACTGGTTTATTTAAATACTTCCACGGCTGTCTTTATAGTGACCCATTCTGTCCCCCGAAATTTTCTATATATTTTCGTGAGTTTCGGTATTTATCCCAATTTCGCTTTCATATTTGAATTCTTAAATTGTCTCTAGAAAATTGTTCTTCTTTTTGATTGGTGCGGAAACTGCTTCTGTGATTTTTGCCGGCTTTAACAAAGCGCGGCAGACGTTTCTTTCTTGTGCTAATCGGCGCCAGTTGGACACACCAAGTGAAGCCAAGTCCTTCGCCACCTGATCTTTCCAACGCAGAGGAGGACGACATAGACATAGCGCAGCGAATAAAGATCCAGCGGCTACGTTGGCTGGGTCATGTGGTCCGAATGGATACAAACGCACCGGCTTTGAAAGTATTTGATGCGGTACCAGCTGGTGGTAGTAGAGGAAGAGGAAGGCCTCCTCTGCGTTGGAAAGATCAGGTGGAGAAGGACTTGGCTTCACTTGGTGTGTTCAATTGGTCAAAATCGGCCAGAATCGCATAAGCGGTTATCGCGCCAATTAAGAAGAAGAAGTATGGTGTCTGTATCTTATGTGTCGAAGAGAGCATGCAGTAGGAATCACTAAACCAATATTTCTACATTAAAAAATGGTTTATACTTACGTAATATCGTCTTTCTCCTTTTTCGTGACCTCGCAACTAAGACACATTCGGTCTAAAGGCAAATCATGCTTTCGTGCACTCTCTTGCATAATGGCCGTGAGGAAACTTTGAGGATTGAACAATCCCCCGAGCCAAATGGTACAGGGTAGCTTAAAATCATTAAGCCAACTCGATAATTCTTTTATACGATGCAACAAATCTCCATACCAACTTTGTAATCCCAGCGTGCTGGGATAAGCCAACTGAGACCAAGTTATCGGCACGCTATCATAGAAAATAGCATGATCCAGACGTTCCATATCGGGAGTTATGGTGAGTTCACCCTTTAAGCCTAACAGTAACTCGCGCAACGATCGCTTTATTTCACGTATCAGCGCATTCATGCGTTCACACTCCTGCAGCGCCACCACAACGAATGGCGTTTTACGCTCCACGCGATTCAGCAAGGCCTGTAAATTGAACTCATCCTGCATTTTATCGAGAAAGTCTTCGCTCATGATTTTCACAAGCTCCTCTCTAGGAGCACTACAATTTGTGCAAAGTTCAGATTCGCGTGGCTGTAGTTCGAATATGGTTTTAAGTAGTTGTTCGGAAGCACTGGTAAGGAAACCTATTTCTGCATTTGCATGCAGTCCATAGAGCACAGGTGATTCGGCCGGTAACATTTCGTCAATGTAGTTATGATAACCTTGATAGTCAAGATTAGGAGGTGCGACAAAACCCGGACACAATTCCAAATCGCCGTCAATTAGCTCTTGTTGCAATAACTCTTCGAGATATGTGCGACAGAGACGACGATCCCAGTCGTCCGTAATATGGCCACCATACATGATTTCACCGAAAAGGTACCGGAGATCCTCCCACGGTATGCGACTGCTGCCTTCCAAATAATTATGCAACACATTGGCCGAAATGATGAGATCGCTAACGTTGAAGGGATATGCCTTATTCCAGCCTTGTGGGCCGAATTTACAGCGCTCACCCGACACAGCATGAAAATAGCAAAGCGCAAAGAGTATGGCTTTGAACTCGGCCTCTTGTGTGCAAGTTTCCAAAGATTCTTGTGAAAAGTTGTCCCAAGCCTTGTGTAAATTGGCAGCCATTCCCGACGGTGGTTCATTGACAATTTTTAGTGACGACTCAAGTATGCCTTGCGGTATGACGTGATATTCTGGATCTGGTGCGGGCTCAGCACTGATAAACAAGCGAAAATTAGAATTGGTCTTGCCATCATTGACCTCATATTCGGCGGCAATGCGTTCGATTAATTTCTCTAGAGAAGGAAGCCAGTTAACAACTAAATGAATATTCTGCAGTACGATCCATTGCTTCTTATTGACCAAAGCATTTATAATTGCCTCTTCAGCTAGCTGCTCTTGGCCTTGTCCCAACGATATATTAATAAGCGAGTCGCAGTCCGCGCGAAAACCCAACTGCTGGCCAAGTTGCTCCACATCGCCTATGGGATTGACGCCGGGTGAGAGAATAAACAAAACCGGCGTATTGGCGTTAATTTCTTTGAATATTTCTGCAAAATTTGGTATCTGCGTTTTTGTGTATTCCTTGCCCATCGTAAGTTCCACAAATTGTCTGAAAAGGTACATATACGAGTATTTACGATTGACACATAAAATCTCATCTCATTATGTTTGAGGGTTAGGTTAGGTTAGGTTGATATGGTTGCCCAAGGAATGGGCACACTTGGACGAAGAAGGATTCGTCCTTTGTGATGCCATTATGGAGGGGTGAGGCGGGAGAGAAAGACCGATGGGTTACAGGGAGAGGGCGGGGAGAGATGGTGCTGGGATGGTTAGGAGCGTGCGGATTACGAACGATGACTATGCTTGCGTCGACCGCTTAATGCTGCTGATGAAATTCATCAGATTTTTAATGTCAGCACCAGCTATATCAGCAGGCGTGGCAAAAAAGTAGGAGCCAAGATGCCTAGATCTTAGCCCCGCCAGAGCAGGGCAGCTAAGGAGAAGGTGCTGAGATGATTCCACCTCACCCTCCATACATCCGGCGCAGAAAGGACTCGAGGCGATTCCAAGTCTCACAGCATGCATTCCTCGCGCATTGTGTCCTGTGAGAGAGCCCACGAGATTAGAGAGCTGATATTTTGTCAGCCTCAGAAGCTCGCCCGAGCGCCTCCGGTCCACACGTGGCCAGAAGGATTTCGCGACCTTACACTTTTGTGTACTTGCCCTGCGCTCGCTGAGTTGGTGCGATGCCCATCTTTCGAGAAGCAGATCGCAGGTAGTCAGGGGATTCCGATTCTCTCCCTTCGCGGGGAAATCACCTCGCATGTCCCTTGTCTGGCCAGCTCATCTGCCTCACAGTTTCCAGCAATGTCGCTGTGACCAGAAACCCAGATGAGGCTGATGTTAAAGAATTCGGACGCAGTCGAAAGTGAGGTCAAGCATTCCTTGACCAATTCCGAATGCACCGTCATAGACTCGAGGGCCCTTATTGGCGCTTGGCTGTCGGAGTAAATATTTACTTTCTTGACCGTTAATACGCATTTGAGCAGCCAATCGGCTGCCTCCTTGATTGCGGCTACCTCTGCCTGGAACACACTGCAGTGGTCCGGTAGCCTGAATTTGAGTCTGATGGGGAGTAGCCCTCCGTCCACTCCTCCCGTGACGGAATATAAGTAGAGAAGGTTCCGGTTGGACTAAACGAGGGTATACACTGATCCGTTGACAGAGGGATGAACTCAAGTTTCTGAGGATGCTTGAGTGCCCATAAGTGAGATTAAGCTTATAGCTCCAGCCCCACAGTCTGATTGCGGTACGCGAAGCGGCAATTCTGCCTGCGATGTCTACGGGTACCACATTTAACATTGCGTTGAGCGCCAGAGTAGGAGTCGTTCGAAGCGCCCCACTGATTCCAATTAGTGCCGACCTCTGAACTCTCTCCAGCTTCTTCACCAATGTCGTCTTCTCTATTGAGTTCCACCAGATTATGACTCCATATAACAAGATAGGCTTTACAATAGTATTATATAGCCAGAAAACAACTCTAGACGAGAGGCCCCATCTTTTACCAATTGTGCCCTTGCATCCATACAAGGCGATTGTTGCCTTCCTCACTCTTTCCTCAATATTGGGCTTCCATGTAAGCTTGCTGTCAAGGATAATACCTAGGTACTTTACCTTGTCAGAAAGCATCAGAGGAGCACCACCTAGTGAGGGAAGTTGAGCTCTGGGTATTTTATGCTTCCTCGTAAATAAGACGAGCTCCGTCTTAAGAGAATTCACCGACAGGCCGCAATCCGTTGCCCATCTAACAACTACGTTAAGATATCCCTGCATCAGGTTGTACAGAGTATCGACAAATTTTCCTCTGACGATTAATGCGACGTCATCCGCGTAGGCAACCACTCTGCAGCCCCCTTTCACCAGCTCCTCCAGCAAGTCATTTACGACAACGACCCACAGGAAAGGCGAGAGAATACCACCTTGCGGAGTGCCCCTACTCACCTGCCGGTGAATGGAGATGTCGCCCCATTCCGCCGCGACAGTTCTGTCGCTAAGCATTTTATAGATAAATCTGATCAGGTCTGTTTCGACCCCCAGTTTACCCAGAGACCTGGTGATTGCCTCCGGGAGGACGTTGTTAAAAGCCCCCTCGATATCGAGGAAGGCCCCCACCACAATCTCCTTCTGAGAAAGAGACTCCTCAATCTCTTTCACAATTGTGTGCAGGGCAGATTCCACCGATCTGCCCTTGTAATAAGCATGTTAGGTTTGTTTTTTCCTTGGTCTTTAGTGCAAATATTTTCATAGATATGTGCAGTATGACATTCAGATACATTACAAATATTTTCGATAACATATTTTATAGTTTAACAAAGCCAACTGAAATAACATGCCTGCGATTAGATACAAGCAGTTTATTAGTTATTCTACTATATTACATACTATTATGATTAAGTCATGAGGTAGGAATGTTTGAAGTATTGAAATTTTTTAAGTTATCGATAATTTTTTTGACAAAATCTTTGAATGATGTTATCAAACTAGCACACTTTCCACTTTGTTTAATATGTATAAAATGCTGGAATATCATACTGTGCACAGAATGTTGCGAGTCTCTGTCTTGCACTGTGAAAGCGTGGGTAGTCGTGAAAAAGATGATGCATACTCTGCACAGTGAGTTGGTCACACGGGCACCAGTCTTCGTCAATGATTTTGAATCGCTTTAAGTATGCCTCATTGAAGCCAGTAAAGAGCTGGGTCAATTCGAATGATATCTCAAAGAGTTATCGGTATAGTTGCGTATCTTCAAGAATTGGGCAGAAAGTCTTTGTAATGGAGCCAGTGGTATCGTCGGCTTACTCCTGCTGCCATGACTCGAATATTTTAAGACGAATTTGCCGTATAGCGTAGCTTAAAGGATTTGCAGTGTATACTCGATCAACTCCTTGATTTGCAGATTCTTTTGCCTGTTCATCTGCGCGCTCGTTTCCTTCAATACCGATGTGTGATTTGACTCAGTAAAAGTCAATTCTGTCTCCTAGGCGAAGAAGGCGCATGTGCTGATGAATTGATGCAATTAAGGGATTAGGATTGCTCCGATTTTGGATAGCTTCCAAACAAGAGCGACTGTCGCTATATATGACTAGTTTTTCTGTTTTCAATTCTTTCTGAGCCTACTTCAGTGCAGCGTCAATTGCTAGAGCTTCAGTCTGGAAGACAGTGCATATGTCAGGTAATTTAAATTTACGTGACGTCCAATCGTCACCTTGTTTATGAACGACAAAAGCTGATCCACAAGCGCCTGTTTCAAACTTGCTACCATCGGTATAGATGTGGGTCGCATTTGCGTCGATAATATTGTCAGCTGCCTGTTGTGATGCTATACTTTCCAAACGTATAGACTGACGCTCGGAAGGATGTAGTTGATTTTTTGGTGCAGTACGTTGTTCATGCATAACGTTTAATGTTTCATCATATACTCCAGATAATTTGACACTTTCGGTTTGCATAGTTTCATTTATCTTCAGATGCAGCGGTGTGAACCCTGCAAGCGCCAGAGACGAATTGGCCGGAACTGTGTGAAAGCCTTCCAATGCGTTAATTGAAGCAGGCTTGTCTGAATAGACATGAGCTTTAACATATCCCCACAAAAAATAATCTAAAGGCGTTATATCGCACGATCTGGGTGGCCAATTGACAGGTCCCGAACGTGAAATAAAATGTTCACCGAACTCGCCTCTCAACAAGTCCATTGTTTCGGGTGCTGTGTGGCATGTGGCACCCTCTTGTTGAATCCACATGTCATGCAAGTCAAGCTCTTGCATTTTGGGCAAAAAAAAGTTGGATAAATATCATTTCACGGTAGCGCTCACCATTCACAGTTACGTTACGATTCGCAGCATCTTTGAAGAAGTACGGTCCAATGATACCTCCAGCCCATAAACCGCACCAAACTATAACCTTTTCTGGATACATTGGTAGCTCTTGCAATTCTTCTGGCTGATCTTCACTCCAAAATCGACAATTCTGTTTATTTACTTACCCATTGATCCAACAATGAGCTTCGTCACTGAACACAATTTTTCGATAAAAAAGTGGATCTTCGGCCAACTTTCCAAGAGCCCATTTATCAAAAATTCTGCGTTGCGGTAGGTCGTTCGGCTTCAATTCTTGCACCAGCTGTATTTTGAAAGGCTTTACACCTAAATCCTTTTGCAAAATGTTCCACGTTGTTGAGTAACAGAGGCCCAATTGCTGCGAACGGCGACGAATCGATAATTGATGGTCATTATTAACACTGGCCGATACAGCTGCGATATTTTCTTCAGTTCGCACTCTACGTAAGCGTGTTGGTGGTTTGATATGCAATAATGTAAATTTGGTTCTAAATTTAGTCACAATAGCTCGAATAGCCGCTTCAGTGGGTCGATTAAACTGACCATAAAATGGAAGAAGCGCGCGATAAACTTTCTTAACAGAACACGCAAGCGCTGTTCGTTTGTAAGACGATTCATGATTAAATTATAGACCAAACTGAAGATGTTTGACTGTGAAACAAAACACGAAACGTACGTCAGCTGTTTAAACCAACTGTTTAAAAAGATAATAGCTAAAAAATCACCCGTTATAACGATCGTTGTGCTAGGGGCAACTTAATGACGCTGAGATTTGGAGTTGAGTATTGAAAAATACCGGGTGCAGCACCAATAGTATTTTTTATTAAAATACACGCTTTAATTGTTCGATTCACCATCGGGAATTGGAACGTTGCGAATCCACTTGTGCTAACAGTTCTAGTACCGGTGTATGGTTCAGATAAGAGTGCAATGTCTACATCATGTGAAGCAATATATTGTATTAGCTTATTGTGTGCTTCCTGGCTTAACAACCATACTCAATACGTGAGTTGATTCGCTGCTGCATAAATTTGATTTGCGGGCAATGTTTAGTGCTAACCGCAGAATGCTTTTCATCTACTTTGACGCTGGTTTTTTCGTTTCCCGAAGCATATTTGAAGCATTTGAGCTTAGATGCATCATTTTTATCTGGGCAATCAGCATGCTGGTGATTTTTGCTTGCACAGTGGGAACAAGGAGTTATTGTATCAGTACATTTAGTTTTGGTATGGCCAAATTGCAAACATTTAAAGCATTGTATGAAGGCACTGAAGTCAGATACATTTACTCGTTGCATTTCGAAAATTCCCTGATACCTCTAATACTGCATTATAAAGTGTCTCCGGATTTCGGCGGTTCCTGCGGCCAAAGTGATATATGATATCGTCATCGTGTTTAATTTCCGAACTGATTTACTATGATGTTAATCAGATCACTTACTGGAATTTCGTTTGATATTCCTCTCGGAATGACTAAGGGGCGCTTATTTATTGCATTCTCCGCTTTGAGATTAGTAACTTCTGAAAGTTTTCGCAGTTAGGTTAGGTTAGATTAGGTTAGAGTGGTTGCCCATAGGATGGGCACACTTAGACGAGGAAATAAAATTCATCCTTTGGGATACCATTGCAGGGTAAATAAGGTGAAGGAAACCGATAGGACGAAAGAAGAGAGAGAAGGAGCTGGGGCGAAGGAGGGGGGTATGTCAGCATATAATAAATCGTGTAATTTTAAAAGTTACTCATTCCTAAATGATTGTTCTTCAATGAGACTGGTCTGTATCATTCACTCACCTCATGGCATACAACATTCTGTCCGGACGTAAGGCCCGTATAATACACAGTTTCTGTAGGGGCGTACGATACTTCCACTCGCCCGGAAATTGCTCTCGTTCTGGTGCTGCACTGGCAAGGAATTTATTCCATCTTTTTGGATAGTTTTCCAAGTCCTTGTCAATGCCATAAAAATGTTCGATAGCGCCCAGTGACTTTATGCCTCCCCAAGCCTTACGACTAACAAATTCCAGAGGAGACAGTGAATTTGGGTCATGTGGAAAGCGCAGCAAGAAATCAAATTCATCTTTGGAAATCTGTCCAGCTGCGTTTTGAATACGCAGGATCATATGTGATGTGAACGTCAATTTATCGGCTTCGAAGAGTCCACGCATTGTATAGATAAATGTTTGCAGCGTGATGGAGGCCACCAGATGATTTACGCGACGCTCGTGATTTTTGCTCTTTGGTGCATTGGCAATTGCATTCTTGAAAACATTCATAAAGGACTTGAGTGAGAATTTGTAGATCGGATTTATACGACTGAGATCGGTTAATACAAAGTAAAGTATGGCTGCGCGCTTTGCTGCCGCACGATACATATTTCGTGCTTCGTCAATTTGTGCGCTCGTTATGAGCGCTTCTCTCACCTTCAGCTCAATCTCATCTACTGTGTGCTTGGTCGCCTCTAGATTTATGACAAGCGCATGATCGTCCAACACATTCGTACTGGCTGATGCTAAACGCACAAGTAGCTCATCCTCCAAGGCTTTCAGTGAAATCTTGAATTTATTCTGTTGTACAGTTACGTCAATCTTCATTTGCTCTAAATCAGGCCGCTCGATTTTCACAACTTCAGCGAGTAACTGCTCTTCCAGCCCATCCGGAGTGACTGTAAAGTTGATTAGTGTAGTTTGTGCCTGAATTTCAGGCTTGTAATGTGGATTCGGTAGTTTGGTATGCAACAGCAGTCGAAAATTGCTATTAAAGTCCATTTCCTTGCCACCGATGCGTATATAACGCCCCTTTTTTATTAAAGCTCGACTGAGTAGTGGTTCCAATACAGTGTCTATCGATTCACCAATTTGCTCAATCAGCACAGGATTGCCATTAGCCATTGATTTTTCTAACACATCTAAGAAACCCTTTTGATTAAGACGTATAATAACGAGCTCATCTCCGTATCGATTTTTGATCCATTTTATGCCTTGACTGTAAAGGAGAACATTAAAAATATACATTATTGATAAAGAAACACTAGAGACTACATATATTATAGGCAAATTTAGTAATGTATACGTCCCTGTAGAGCACAGGGACACGCCTCATAGAACGCTTAAATGAAGCTTTGAATAGCAACGTATAATTGACAATACGGTATTACTAGAAGAGAACTAGGAAAAAAACAGTCAAAAAGAAAGAGATAGTGAAACTTTGAACAATATTATTCTTCTTGTTGACTGGCGCGATAACCGCTTACGCGATTCCGACCGACTTTATCAAGGCGCGCCGTTTCTTCCTCGTGCTAACCGGCGCCAGTTGGACACGTCATGTGAAGCTAAGTTTTTCACCACCTTTCTAACGTTGAGAAGACCTTCAACTCCCTCTGGACCCACCAGCTGGTACCGCATCGAATACTTCCAGAGCCGAAGCGTTTGCATCCATTCGGACGACATGACCCAGCCAACAAACCCGCTGGATCTTTATTCACTATGCTATGTCTATGTCGCCATAAAGCTTACACAGCTTATTGTTCTATCGCCTACGATACTCGCTGTCACCAACATGCAAAGGTCCAAAAATCTTCCGCAGAATCTTTCTCTCAAATACTCCAAGGGACGCCTCATCGAATATTGCCACAACTAAGGTTCTGCGTCATACGTTAGGACGGGCATGATGAGAGCCTTATAGAGTGTTAATTTGAACAATTTTATAATATAGAATTGTGCAAAAGAGTCTGCGTGCTGATGAGATAATTTCTTGAAATACATCCCAGATAGACCCTCAGGGTTGTTGTTCGTTTTATACTTAGCATATCAGTATATCCACGCATATATAAAGGGTTTTCCAATAGCGGGTGTTATTTTGAATAGCCCGCTATTTCGGTAGATGTCACTTTTGAAGCTGTCATTTTTTGATATTTGACAAATATAAACTACGCCATTAAAATTCACTATAAAAAATGATAAAAATTTGGCAGAGATGGTTCGTAAAACTCGAACATTTTTGGGTCATCGTGAAGCACCTTGTCGGACCGCAATACAGAAATTGGTGAAAAATTCGAGCTGTTGGGGCAAGTTAGTGATGTGAAGAATAAAACCCGTGCACGTCGCTCAAGAACAGCCGAAAATATTGCTCCTGTGACGGAAAGTGTTGAAGAAACCCCATTTTTGTCCATTCCTCGTCGTTCGTTGGAATTAGGCATTCCACAAACGTCATTACACCGTATTTTGCTTAAAGATTTGGGTATTAAGGCTTATAAAGTCCAGTTAGCACACGAACTCAAGCCGGCCGATCATCAACAACGTCGTATCTTTGCTGATTGGGTCGTTGACATGCATGAAAATAATCCGGAATTCCATCGAAAAATCATCTTGAGTGATGAGGGCCATTCCCACCTCGGTGGCTTCGTCAACAAGCAAAATTGTCGGATCTGGGGCTCAGAAAATCCAGAAATCCCTGTTGAAAAGCACATCTCTCCTTAACGTGTGACTGTTTGGTGCGGCTTATGGTCCAACGGAGTTATGGGACCTTACTTTTTCGAAAATGATGCTGAAGCAACAGTTACGTTGAATGGATTGCGCTATCGAGAGATGATTAACAATTTTTTATAGCCGGAAGTGGATGGGATTAATCTGGACAATGTTTATTTTCAACAAGTCGGCGCTACGTGCCACACAAGCAACGAAACCATTGATATTTTACGGGATTAACGCCTCTTATTGGAAAACCCTTTATATATATATATATGTCACGGTGATATGCATGCGTATATATATATCAGAAGGCATGGAGTATAAGAAATCATTGTCAGATGGATTCACTCTATGCTTATCACAGATGGATGAAGCGATAAAGGAGTCAAGGTGGAGGTTAAGAAGGGCTGCCCACAGGGCGGTGCATTCTCTCCCCTACTTTGGTGCTTCGTTCTGAACTCTTAACAATCTGCAGGAAATTGGACACTTTCAAGCTTATGCGGATGATGTATGCGTACTAATCTCAGGGCCGTCCCTAGTACCTATATGCAACAAAATGCAGGTAGCCCTAAACAAAATTGATCATTGATGCGAATTTGCATAGTCTATCGGTGAACCCCATAAAAAGTGCCTTGCTACTTTTTACTAAGAAACGCAATATGGAAGGCCTGTTACTACCCGCCTTAAAAGGAGTAACACTGCAACTGTCTTCTGAGGTCAAATACTTAGGGGTAATACGTATTGTAGATTGTAAGTTGACCTGGAAGACGCACGTCGAGCAGAAGGTCGCTCGAACACTAAAAGTCTTCTGACAGTGTAAGAGAGCCGTTGGCAAGAAATGGGGTGTAACACCGGGGATAGTACACTGGTTGTACATCACCCTGATTATACCCATTATTAAATAAGCCTCTGTAGTCTGGTGGAAGGCTACTATGATTAATTCCAGACTAAAACCCCTAAACAGGCTACAGAGAAGTGTGCGCTTGGGTATCACCCGTGCTATGAGTACGACATCTGGCGATGCCCTTAATGCCATCCTGAACTTGCAACCTCTAGATCTTCAAATACAGAAGAAAGCAATGAAGGCGGCGTACAAACTCAACTCACGGAGTCTGGGGAAATGAAGAAAACACTGGCCTCTGTCAGATTTGCCACAAGTTGTCGGAGCGGTGCACACTGTTCTCGATGCCAGCGGACAATCGGGTGCCTTACATTAGCTTCGGGGAAGTATGGCGTTTTGATTCCAGATAGAGATTAATGGTTAAGTCCAGATTAATAGGCTCAGGGGATTTCAGTACACTTTCTACACCGACGGATCCAAAACCAGCGATGGTAGCGGATCTGGATGGTACTTAAACGAAGACACTAAGTACTCCTACGCTACAGAACAGATGGCTATCAATTCCTCCGTCCAACTTCGACTCGTTCGCAAACAAGTTCACTAGATTTCGATTCCACATGCTACACCTCTGTTACTTCTCCCTCTAATGTCTATGGGACCCAATGATAAGCTCTAGAGCAAGGGTGGCTCGAAAATGCAATTATTTGCACTTGCCGGAGCTGTTTACGGTAACTATTTATTCTCCAGAGAGTTTTATACAAGAGCATTGGCTTTATTCTGGTGCAATAAAAGGTGATTGGCGCCATCTCTTACCTAGGGTCCCCTGTAACAAAACAAGGTAACTAATGCGTCCTTAATTCTTTCCATTATATGAGGCAAAATTAACAGATCAGTTCTTATTAGAAGCAGGGATCATTCGACAGCTTTTCAGACTAGATCACCAACTTTTATGAAGACTATGCCAAACGATCAGCGAACGCTGATTTGAGCACATAGACCTGAAGACAGATCGTTTATTGGTCTCTAGATAGATCATTTATTTGTTTTATCGAACGATGTTGGATACATAGGCGAATGAGTGAATTCGAACGAGGACAACTTGAAGCAACTCTAGCCATCAAGAAAACAGTTAGTGCTTTCTAGAACCCATAAGAATTACTTAAGAATTTCAACAGAGAACCACTCTACTTATAAATGCTGCACAATCCGCTTTCGCGCTGCATGAAGAGCGCATTCTCCAAGTCTCATCAGCATTTCAGCTTTGAAGGCATTACATGCTATATACTATATACTCACTTAGTGGTGGGAGGGAAATTCTGACTCTTCGCTGCGTTTGAAAATCAAAATGTAGAAGGATTTGACTCCACTTGGCTTTTCGAATTGGCATGAGGAAAAATATATATCACAACGACCAATAGGGGACAAACTCACATACCTAACTAATTTGGCTCTACATAACTATTTTCGCTCTATTGCATTAAAAAGCTATAGCACTGGGGCTTATTCACGATATCCTTGCTTCTTGTTTAATTTGAATAAATTTTATACGAAAATTTAATTCATTTTCCCACAAAAAACCATACAAATCCAAGTTTCAAACTTTGCGCAGAACAAAAAAAAAATCACAAATTTTCTTCAAAATTTCAAGCTTTTTAATCACAATTTTTAGAAAAATTTCAGGTATTCGGGTTTTTAATATAGTTAACTCAATTTTGGTATGGAAAGTGTAGGTTTTAAGTGACTCAAAAATTGCGTTTATTTTTGACAATTTTTTTTTTAGCGGTCTTTTGTAGTTTCTCTATATCACGAATGTTCAACATTTTTTTATATGGAAGAAAACACCTCATACCGTCAACAAAAGAAAAAAACTTTCAAAAATAATAATAAAAAAATACGTTCTAAAAATTCATACGTCATCTTATTTATTTATACAGTCTGTTTAAGGGGGGAAGCTGGTCTAGAATTTTGAAAAAATCGAAAAATTTTTTTTTGTCTTAAAAGGTGCTTTAGGGTCTTAGAAATAATATACCAAATGAGGGATGCCAGCAAAAATGTCTAAATGCCCAAATTTTTCATTCGACGGCAGTGCCTCGCAGGTATGCCCCGAACGCTACTTACAACTTTAAACGCGTTTTTCTCGAAATCACTTTTTTTAAACTGGCCGAAGACATAACTCGAACAAATCTTTACCGATTCTTACGAAATTTTGACAATACATTCGAAATACCTTTCTCCGGAGACGTACGTAGGATTTTTTATTTATATTACATAGATTTTTTTTTTAATCAACAATTTTATGTCGCTCTTTATAGTGAAAATTGTAACTTTTTGTTCAAACGTGCACCATTTCGCGAAAAAACAAAATATCGAAAAAATCCTACGTACGTCTCTTTCTGTTGTTATATAGAAACTAAAAAAATTTTATTTTTTGATCCAGGACAAAAATTAAGGAGTTTACGTCTTCGGCAATGGACCCACTAGAAAAAAGGCGCCTTAGGAGAACTGCTGGACAGCGGCCATTTTGAAATTAATTCAGACGAAAAATTTTGTATTTGTACCATGAAAGCTATATTATTAAACCTATTTCACAGATTTTCGATTGATTCCTTTGTTGAGTCAAAATAAATTCATAAAATATGCCCATTTTTTGCGCTCTAGACCAGCTTCCCCCCTTAACAGAAGCGCGACCGCCATAACTTGGAAACAGTCGGCGCACTTGCGTATCGGCACCCACTTCATTGTTGACAGTTATAATTTCGCGGTTGTAAAATATTTCGTATATTTAGGAACCAGCATTAACACCTTTCATAATGTCAGCCTGAAATCTAACGTAGAACCTCTCTTGCCAAACAAGTGCTACTTTGGACTAAGTAAGCAAATGAGTAGTAAAGTCCTCTCGACGAACAAAACTAACACTCTTCAACGCTTACATCATGCCCGTCCTAACGTATGGCGCAGAAGCGTGGGCGATGACAACATCCGATGAAGCGTATGAGAGAAAAATTTTGCGCAAGATTTTTGGACCTTTACACGTTGGCAACGGTGAATATCGCCGACGATGGAACGATGAGCTGTATGAGCTTTACGACGACATAGACATAGCGTAGCGAATAAAGATCCAGCGGCTGCGCTGGCTGGGTCATGTCGTCCGAATGAATACAAACCCTTTGTCTCTGAAAGTATGATATTTGATGCGGTACCAGCTGGTGGTAGCAGAGGAAGAGACCTCCTTTGCGTTGCAAAGATCAGGTGGAGAAGGACTTGACTTCACTTGGTGTGTCCAACTGGCGCCGATTAGCACGAAAAAGAAGCGATTTGTTAAGCTCGGCCAAAATCGCGTAAGCGGTTATCGCGCCAATTACGAAGAAGAGAGGTGGTAATGATGCTTTTTGGTAAATTTGACTCATTACCTGCCTTCAAATTGGCGGTAAACACAAATAAACGAGCAATAAACAGGGTGTGTACATAGGAACACTACTTTATATCGTTTTTCATACGCGGAACTCATCTTCTAAAAACAACGTACGCTTTCCAAATTTCTCATACAAGTAATAAATTGCAGAACTCGTATTGTGAAAAGGATGCACCTATTTTGAGGCATTTAAATTGTTTTTATAACTGAGCTCTAAGTTTGAATTTCGTCGCTCACGCTTTTGTGACATACTGTATCTTATTTTTCTCTGTGGCTTTCAAATATGGTGAGAATAAATACCAATGCAATAAAGAAATTGCTAAAATATTATACATATATGCACCTACACATAATGCAAGGTGACACACAATTAATCACCCTGTCGGAAGATTTGTAATTTTTGCAAATGGCGTCGTACGGCAATTACACAAACAGACAAGCAATGGAGCGCATAAAGGTCCAAATAAAGACTCAAAATAAAAAAAATAAAAAAAGTAAAAAACAAAATAGGATGATTAATTTTAAATATGAATAAATCTTACAGCTGAGGGTCAATCATCAGTGGCCAGCGGGTGGAGTGGGTTAAAATGGTTGCATTTTCTGTTGACATGCGATCCACGGGTAATCCTTCATTATTCCATGTCGCAACTTGTGCATCGTCGGTCAGAAGTGTCAGAGGATCAACACCCATTGTGTGCGGCACAAGAGGCTATTCATGCACAATATATAAAAATAAACAAATTAAAAAAAGTCATAGATAATTTTCTACAACACAATTTGTCCACTATACTCACACATACAAAGTGTTTCAAGCATTCACGTTTTTACCTCAATTTTAGCGAAGCTCGTCATCCACATCTTCTGCTGCAACTCTTCCCGGTAGCGTCTTGTAAAGCAGCCAACATATGACAAGAAGGAGGAAATTAGCAAGATATCGCCAGGTAGTGTACCAATTTTTTCTTGTAAGCTGCTTATTGGCGGCAACAGCAAGCAAAATCAGTAGCATCCGCAGCGGGAGCAGCAGTTGAAAAGAGAAAAAATAAAAGATGAAACCTTAATAAATATGTATGGGTAAAAGCCAAGGGCAGGCAGTCTTCGTAGAGACGGAAGTCGAAGTTAATGCTCTTAAGCAAGGGGAAATTGAAAAAATAATGACCTCAACCTCAAACGACGGGCAGTGGATGATGTGCGATGGCGGACAGCGCTTTAAGGATGCCAGGATGCAAGGATGCACGGCTGCATTTTAATATTTCGTATGATGGTGCATGTATGTATGTATGTATATGTAAGCCCTTATATGCATTTATTTAAGACTATCACTAATTTGTTGCATGTTAATGAATTTTCGATTAGAACAAATATTATAAAAGCTTTGCTTAGAGCTCAATAACTTTTGATCAAAATTTTCCACAAATGTGAACTTAATATTAAATTATAATAATCTGCATATTTATATTAGCACGTACACACACATGCACAAATATACATGCACAAAGAAATCATGCTTCTCTAATTTAACGTTAAATTTCTGTTGAGTTTGTCTGGATACGTTGGCAGAGGGGCAATTTTAGCACTTGAATGAGCAAAGCAAATGGTAAAACTCAATTTTAATTAAAGACTTTACTAATATTATAATATTCCTATGACGTGCGCTTAATTTTAATATAAAACTTTGCATCTGCAATTCAATGAACACAGCCCGGGCATCAGTAATGAGTTGAGATTATTGCACATTCATTAAAGAAACAAAAATCAAATGAAAGTTTATGTTTTAAGGTTTTTTCCAATGCTTATGAAATTCAAAATACTTCCATTAGTTCTAGTCGAAATTTGAAATCGTGCTATTGACTTTATTTCGTTTGTGTTTTATGCGTGCTTTTCGCAAGTAACTTCTTTAGTGACGTCATGAAAATTAGTGACTCCCTTCAGTTGATTAGTCACTAGAGATGAAACCTGGAGATTTGTGTATGATTCCGAGCCCTGTAAACAAAGTTAGCAGTGAATGGAGAAGGAAAGCGTGTATGTCCAAGTCACAATTGACGGCAATGTTTATTTTTTGTTTCGATATCAGCCGCAGCATTCATCGCCAATAAGTTCATGTCGCTCAGATCGTGACTGTACAGTTCTATGATGGCATCCTGAAGTGACTGCGGTTATTACTCTTCGCGTGTTTGGCGCGAATTCGTCGAACATGGCAGGACCTTGCACCACAACAATGCCCTAGCTCCTTCCCCGTTATGGTATTTGTGGTAAAGTTTTTTGCGAAAAAAGGATTTCTAATATTTCTATATCGGTCTCTGTTCTTCCTTTTTTTCTCAAGATGAGGTCGCATCTCAAAGAAACTCGTCATGGCGACGTACAGATCAATTTCGGAACTGAAGAGATTCACTTCGGAGGATTAACAAGGATGAGTAAGCAACGTTGGAATTGATTTTTTCAGTTGATAAAGTTTTTTATCTAGGAACCAGCATTAACACGATGCCTTGAAATCCAACGTAGAATCTCTAAGTAGGCAATATGCAGTTCCTCTCTCGACGAACAAAACTAACACTTTATATGTCGCTCATCATGCCCGACCTAACGAATGGCGCAGAAGTTTGGACGATGACATCATCCGATGAGGCGCACCTTGGAGTGTTAGAATTAAGGATTCTGCAGCAGATTTTTGCACCTTTGCGTGTTGTCGACGGCGAGTACCGCAGGCGATGGAACAATGAGCAGTATGAGGTTTACGATGGCATAAACTTGGCGCAGCGAATAACGATCCAGCGCCTTCTTAGGCTGGGTCATGTCGTCCGAATGGATACAAACGCTTCGGCTCTGAAAGTATTCGATGCGGTACCAGCTGGTGGTGGCAGAGAATGAGAGAAAGACATGATTTTACTTGAAAAAAATTTCCGGTCTTGGTCTATCCCCTGAATCTCCCTTCCATTATGTCCTTCTTTAAGAGTGGCAATCAAAATGACTTTAGAAATTATAGGCCTATTTCAAAGCTACCGTCTGTTTCCAAAATTTTGAGCCCGCGTTCAATGCAAGATTGAGATTTGCGGTTAAATCTTTAATTTGCTCAAATCAACATGGGTTTCTTGCTACCAGATCAATAGTATCTAATCTGGCTGTTTTTAGTGAAGACTGTATTGATTATTTCTGTGCTGGTTTGCAGGTCGACTACATTTACACTGACTTTTCGAAAGCCTTCAACAAAGTTTCTCATATAATAGAATCTTAATTAAAAAATTAGCTTGTTTTGGCTTTCGTTCTGCATTTCTGTAATGGATAAACTCTTATTTGAGCAATAGACCTTGTGTTGTAACAATTGATGGTATTTCATCTACTCCCTTTGCCCTGCCGCAAGGATTTACTTCAAAATCTTTTTCGATGTTGGGCTTCGCCAGACGTAACGCCACGAAGTTCTTTGATCCCAATACCATTAAGTTACTCTATGCATCATTTGTTAGGTCTCATTTAGAATACGCTGCTTTTATTTGAAGACCATGTAGTCAGCAAGCTATCAATAGAATAGAGCGTGTGCAAAAAATATTTCTTAAACATGCCCTTCAGTCTATGAATTTTACTGATCTCACGCCATCTCAAGTCCTTAGAAATTCATAGGTCTATACTGTGTCTGTATTTTACTCATAATGTTTTTACTGTAGTCATTGATTGTCTCTACTTGTTGGAAGGGATTCGATTTAATGTTCCACAGCGATCTCTTGGGAACCTCTGCCCTTTTTCTGGGGAGAACTTTAAACCTAAATCTGCCAGTAATGCTCCCGTTTTTACCTTGTTGTTCTCGTTTGTTAGCTTTCAAGAGTAGCTTTTTTAAATCTCTTTGGGTATTTCAGCTGCGGGTCAGTTGTGCTCTAGGGTCCAGTGTTACCTGTTACCAGTGCTATATATTTGGGGTCCAATTATTATTTTAAGTAATTCTTAATGCCGGAGGATGGTTCCATGTGTAGAAGTCCACGCAAGTGGGGAAAGTTACTGATCGCCATTCACTTGGGAGTGGCCAGGACGATTCTTCTACATATGGTCCAAGCAGCTCACAACGTCCGGGATTAGCCCACGTATCCTCTGGTTAGCTTCCGAACACCCGTCCGGGAGTGAGCTAAAGTGAGAAGGCGAAGCATCCCAGCATAGCTGGTTGTGCGCTGGGTTTGGGACCCGCCACTTAAAAAGCCCCCCCAATGAAAACAGCAACAAAGCCTCGGATGAGAACTTCCAACACTGATGACGACCCCTGCAAACGAAATAAGGAATACGATTTGAGGGCATGCACCTGGAATGTCCGGCCCCTTAATGGGGAAGGTGCCTCTGCCCGGCTGGTTGATGTCCTCGTGAGAGTAAAGGCTGACATCACTGCCATCCAAGAGATGCGATGGACGGGGCAAGGTAAGAAAAACATAGGACCTTGCGACGTCTACTACAGCTGCCATGTAAAGGAGCGCAAATTCGGTGTCGGATTTGTTGTGGGAGAGAGACTTCGTCGCCAAGTACTGTCGTTCACTCCGGTGGACGAGCGTCTCGCAATAATCCGCATCAAAGCGCGATTTTTTAACATCTCGCTAATTTGCGCCCACGCATCGACGGAAGAGAAGGACGATGCGACCAAGGATTCTTTCTATGAGCGCTTGGAACGTTCCTATGAGCGCTGCCCCCGCCACGACATTAAAATCGTGCTTGGCGACTTCAACGCCAGGGTGGGCAAGGAGGGAATTTTTGGTCCCACAGTCGGAAAATTCAGCCTGCACAACGAAACATCCGGTAACGGACAGAGGCTGATCGACTTCGCCGAGGCCCGAAACATGGTAGTCTGCAGCACCAGATTCCAGCATAAAAAGATACACCAAGCTACCTGGCTGTCTCCTGATCGAAAAACGCGAAACCAGATCGATCATGTTGTGATAGATGGAAGACACGCTTCTAGTGTATTAGATGTACGTACGATCCGAGGAGCCAACATCGACTCGGATCATTACCTTGTTGCAGCCAAACTGCGCACACGCCTCTGTGCAGCAAAAAACGTACATCTACCTACGCAAAGAATGTTCGACATCGAAAAGCTGCAATCACAACAGACAGCCAGAAGATTCGCCACTCGATTCTCACTCCTGCTCTCGGAGAGCACTGCCCAACACACCGGCATGCGCGAGCAATGGAGCAACATTTCTCGTTCCCTACGTACCGCCGCCGAAGAAGAAATCG
Organism: Anastrepha ludens; assembly: GCF_028408465.1. Taxonomy (NCBI): domain Eukaryota; kingdom Metazoa; phylum Arthropoda; class Insecta; order Diptera; family Tephritidae; genus Anastrepha; species Anastrepha ludens. The sequence goes on along the minus strand of NC_071498.1, from coordinate 116,595,149 downwards.
GATTCCGGCGAGCCCGAAAAAACAATTGGTACGACGAGGAATGTCATGCTGCCGCCGAAAGAAAAGATGCCGCCTATAGAGCCACGCTGCGATCGGGCGCAACGCGAGCCATGTGGGATCGCTACAGAGAGCTGAAAAAGGAAGAGAGACGTATTATCCGACAGAAGAAACGAGAGGCCGAAATACGTGAGTGCGAGAAGCTTGAGATGCTGGCCAATAGGAACAACGCCCGAAAATTCTACCAGAAAGTTCGGCGGCTTACAGAAGGTTTTAAGACCGGGGCGTTGTCCTGTAAGAACAAAGACGGCGATCTGGTGACTGACGTACAGAGCAATCTTAAATTATGGAGGGAACACTTCTCGAACCTGTTAAACGGTGACAGCTGCACATATCATAGAGAATGTGAAGATCCCCATACCCCAATCGTTGACGACGGAATTGTCGTTCCGTTACCCGACCATGACGAGGTGAGAATAGCGATAACGCGGCTAAAGAACAACAAAGCCGCGGGCGCCGACGGACTGCCGGCTGAGCTATTCAAACATGGCGGCGAGGAGCTGGTAAGGTGCATGCATCAGCTCCTATGCAAAATATGGTCGGATGAAAGCATGCCTGCCGATTGGAATTTAAGTATGCTCTGCCCAATCCATAAGAAGGGCGATCCTGCAATTTGTGAAAATTACCGCGGGATTAGTCTTCTAAATATCGCCTATAAGGTTCTAGCGAGCGTATTGTGTGAAAGGCTGAAGCCCACCGTCAACCAACTGATTGGACCTTATCAGTGTGGCTTCAGACCTGGAAAGTCTACCATCGACCAAATATTCACAATACGCCAAATCTTGGAAAAGACCCATGAAAGGAGAATCGACACACACCATCTTTTCGTCGACTTCAAAGCTGCATTCGACAGTATGGAAAGGAGTTACCTGTATGCCGTGATGTCTGAATTTGGTATCCCCGCAAAACTAATACGGCTATGTAAGATGACGTTGCTCAACACCAGCAGCGCTGTCAGAATTGGGAAGGACCTCTCCGAGCCGTTTGATACCAAACGAGGTTTCAGACAGGGTGACTCGCTGTCGTGTGACTTCTTTAACCTGATGTTGGAGAGCATCGTACGAGCCGCAGAACTTAATCGCTCAGGCACAATATTTTATAAGAGCGTACAATTGTTGGCGTATGCCGATGATATTGATATCATCGGCCTTAACAACCGCGCTGTTAGTTCTGCCTTCTCCAAACTGGATAAAGAGGCAAAGCGAATGGGTTTGGTGGTGAACGAGGACAAAACGAAGTACCTCCTGTCTTCAAACAAACAGTCGGCGCACTCGCGTATCGGCACCCACGTCACTGTAGACTGTTATAATTTCGAGGTTGTAAAAGACTTCGTTTATTTAGGAACCAGCATTAACACCGATAACAATGTCAGCCTTGAAATCCAACGTAGAATCTCTCTTGCCAACAAGTGCTACTTTGGACTAAGTAGGCAACTGAGCAGTAAAGTCCTCTCTCGACGAACAAAACTAACACTCTACAAGACTCTCATCATGCCCGTCCTAACTTATGGCGCAGAAGCGTGGACGATGACAACATCCGATGAAGCGACGCTTGGAGTGTTCGAGAGAAAGATTCTGCGTAAGGTTTTTGGACCTTTGCACGTTGGCAACGGCGAATATCGCAGGCGATGGAACGATGAGCTGTATGAGCTTTACGACGACATAGACATAGCGCAGCGAATAAAGATCCAGCGGCTTCGTTGGCTGGGTCATGTCGTCCGAATGGATTCAAACGCTCCGGCTTTGAAAGTATTCGATGCGGTACCAGCTGGTGGTAGCAGAGGAAGAGGAAGGCCTCCTCTGCGTTGGAAAGATCAGGTGGAGAAGGACTTGGCTTCACTTGGTGTGTCCAATTGGCGCGGGTTAGCACGAGAGAGAAACGACTGGCGCGCTTTGTTAAGCTCGGCCAAAATCGCGTAAGCGGTTATCGCACCAATTAAGAAGAAGAATTCTTAATGCCCGTCTTTACAAGTTTTAACAAGTCGTTCAGTCTTTTGTCAGGAATTTCTTTCAAAGTTGAAAAATATATTGATCCTAGGCACATTTGTCGAGTCCTACAAAGAGCAGGGCATTGGCAAAGTAGGTGTTCCAAAGCACCCCTAGCATTCGCTTCGTTGAATGTTTTACACGCATCGCTCTGGACTAATCCTATTTTGGCTGCGTGATGTGGTGCTTATTAACAAGGTTAACAAATACGTGAAACAACTCTTGGAAATTTTTCGAATCTGTCACAGCAGACGAAGAGCTCGGGCTGTATTTAGAGACTCCCATGGCACTGCTATAGATGTATTCTTGATTAAGCAGCAGAATAAATGTATAATTTTCCAGAAATCAGCTCGGCGTATGCAACGTTTCAGAACTTGCCGGGATGTCATTCGTTTGTTTAAACTTTTGCACCCGCTGCCACGTACATTCAATGACGATTTGATAATACCCAACTACGTTGGAGGTGAAACTCGCTTTCTTGTTTACGGCACGACTGATATTCTGAAATACTTGCTTTTTTGTGACAAGATGTCGCATATGATACAGACTACAGTTTCTGAGTTCTGATGGAAGTAGAGCTTTATGCGGTAGTAATTTATGTGGAGCTTGGTTTATATGGATATGCCGTAAAAAATTATAAATTTTAAGTAAATTGTTCGTGCCATACCTCTGAACTGATTCCCTCCAGCGTACATTCTCATTGGCCAGTCCATTAATTAGGCGATGTGCCAAGTCTATTGTGAATGCCGTTTTGTCCGCCTCACGTTGACACATTTGTTTTGCAGCTACAGCCTCCTCAAATTCCGCTTGAATTTCTGCCAGCTTCCTTTCGAATTCATTAATTTTTACTTTCAGATATTGTAAACGTTCGCGTGCTTCTTGCAATTCTTTTTGCGAATCCTGCAACGCTTGTTGCTTGGGACCGACAATGAGAAACACTTGATGATAACGGTGCAAGTTGATAACCCAAGCGCAAAGACCAGCCGCAGCTACAGACTTTTGTACAACCTTCTCAGGACTGAACTCAGGATCCTGAGTAATACAAATTGAATTATTCGAGAGAGATTTTTTTTTTACTCAAACTCACTAACCTTCAAATATTCCTGCAACACTTCAATAATATTTGGATGTATATTGTCTTTGTTGTAATTGACTAAGTCAAAGAGGAATTGATCAACGCGCACCATCATCAGTTTGGCTGACTTCCAACTGCGATCACGTGGTATTTTGCCATTCTTTGCAAACAAAACCATAACTGCTGCACACACATTTACCACAGCTTTGGGTGGGGAACCGAACGACTTTAGTTCGGTGAGATTATTTTTGTTCAACGTATTCAGAGCGGCCTGGGCGGCGACAAGTGCTGGCTCAGCTTTGCGCAAATCTTCCTCACACAACTTCGTTTTCATGCAAACATCCTCTTCAATGATACGTACACGCTTCTCCTCCTCAGAGGCAGTTGATTTTTCGCGCTTTACCTTCTCACTCTCAGCACTGACGATGACGATCAGCTTGTCTGCAGCAGCATTTTTTACAGCTAGTTGAACTTCTTGGATGGCTAATTGGTTCTGTTCATAAAGCGGAGGACAAGAAAATCAATTAATGAATGCAGTCAAATAATATTCGTAATAAAGAATCAAAACAGTAATTTGGTCAACATTATGTGAATCGTAGTATCTTTAATGTGTCAATGTGTAATAGTTTCTGTGTATAGTACACCCAAATTTTTATGGTCTCATTCTGTCGTCGCCCAATACGTCTGTCTCCACTCTACTTAATCTTCACCTCCGTCTCCGATTGCTTTAAACAGTGCGCTGGAGGTCTTTTGCTGCTTTCAACGAACTCAAATTTTATTATTTTTAATGCAGATTAAGTTAGAAACTGGTATGCTGTGTTGGGCTAGAAAACTCTTTGAAGACAATACAAGTCGGTACATTGTCTCACTCTATTGGTATTTTTTCAGACGAAACAAAAATAACTCTAATGCAAATGAAGGCTACATATATCTGTACTGATTTCTTTACGAAGATTAAAGCCCAAAAGATTTAAGCCTCCCAGAATATTCTCCACAATTTAGGTGAGATGGTTGCCAGTATCCCAGTTACTGAAATTTGTACTAAGCTATTATGATTCGCTTCCATATGAAGTCGATAAGTCTGAAACGATAAGCTGGAATTTTTAACTTTGAATCTTTGAATACCGAGCTGACGCTCATTGACGTTAGTTTGACTCTTCGGTAACTGCGGCAAAAGTCGTTGAAAAGAAAGCTCATTATTTTACTACGTGAACCCAGTAGATAGAGCTCTACTATACCGACTATTCAACCCATTGTAAGGGCTCATTTCATCGACCTTTGATCAGATAAAAAATAAAATATTGGCCAATTGCAAATTTGCTTACTCTAATTCATCATATTTCTGATATTCTTATTTCGGACAGAAATTACCAAGAAACTATCCGCAGAACATGTGAGCGATGTCTCTGATCGGAAACTTATAGGTACTACTTCTGTAGGGTGGTACAGTTGGACTGCAATCATGGAAATAGATATATAATATAACAATTACAATTTTTGAAACCCAAAGTACGTCTCACCTCTCATCCGAGGCGTGCGATAGGTGGATAAACAGGTAGACCGATGATCGTGAAAAATAGCAATCCCGACTGTTGAATAATTTCTCGGTCGCGTTTGCGAATATACACTTTATTTTAGGCGCCATATGAAAACTCACAGCTGACTCTTGCGCTGTGTGCGCGCGAAAATTTAACAAATAAGCCAAGATACTAAAACTAACACCATACTCTCCCTCTTTCGAAAGTAGGTACTTACATATTGCAAGATCCAAAAAAGATTAAGCCTTGTCCCTTCTTTGCGTTGACGTTAGATATATAGATCAGATAAACATGATTTGAGTTTCGCAATTCAACCTTTTATATGCTCTCAACTCATCGCAGTATGGTACATCATCCAAACCCAGTTCCCTTATTAAACATAAGATAGAGCTGGGTTGGGCTGAGCGTATATGCTTTTCTTCAGTTTGCAATTGACCGACATGTCTCCGCACTATAGCACCGCATTCAAAGAGAAAGTGTAATGAAATCTGCGAGGATTGGTCGCCAAACCGACAAGAGTCAAGTTACCATATCCCAAGCCTGTGTAGATGACTGCGTAATTTACACTTATCTGTGACAATGCCCATGAGCATTCTCAGTTTATCCATAGGAAGGGCTATGAGTTTCTTAAACTTCTTTTGATTGTATCCCTCCAGTAAGAATTTCCCGTGTCGTAGCCACATAATTTTGTGCCAGCTAACCTCCGTTAGTCTTAGCTCTTCATTTCTAAGCTTCTCCTTGATGGCATGTTGTCCCATAGCAAGGAAGGGGATTGACGTAACATTAACGAATATAAGCGCTTTCGTCTTGTGATATAACAGATGCTCTTCCGTGGTCGTCAGCAAAGACCGTCATCTATGAAACATTCTATCCCAGCCGCTATATTGAGCCAAATCTGCCAGGCCTTACTGCTTGGTAAATGCTGTTATAAAATTGAGAAACTGACATTCTAGATGTTCGTTTCTCATTCATACATATATTATTCATCTCTATTGTTGTCACTGTAATCTTACGTATGTTCCAGGAATTGCATAATTTTATCGAAATTTGAGTGTTTATGGTACTATATTGGGTGAGTTACAGTGCGTTTCACAAAGAAGATGAACCGTTGTTCTGCTTTGGGCATAAATAGTACGCTCCGAGTTACCAGCTGAGCTCACGGACTCAATTGTATTACCTTAATTTTAAAACGTATTTATCTATACCGTCGCTAAATGTAATGAAAGTAGTAGTAGTAGTTGTTGCTCTTGTTGTATCAGCATAAAAATTCCCCATACATGTCTGGGGAATGCTGCTGAAGTGACAGTCCTTGGCCATGTATAAATTCGAGTAGTTTCGGTAACGTAGAAATGACTGTCGTGGGAATGATGAAAAATAGTTCGACTAAGTCGGTGTAACAACCGCGAGGTGTCATTCTAAATCAACTTATTTGCGTTATGGTTTTTTGTTAGGTTGTGAGGTACATTCGTACCAAAATTTTATCAATTTTATTGAAAATTTTATTCAATGGTTCGAAAACCTTAAACATGTTAGGAAACTGTTTCGGTAATCATACTCTAAGGAAAACAGCCGTTTACGAGTGGCATGAATGCTTCAGAAGAGATCGTGACTCCATCGAGGGTGATGAGCGTAGTGGCCGACCCAACATTCATCATTGCTGGGTACGACACGCAATCAGACATCAGGCGAGTGAGTGGAGAGCTCCGTCAAACAGAAAGCGATGCTCACGGGTTGTATGGATTACAACGGTACTGTTAGGCCCGAATTATTGCCAGAAGGTTAGTTAGTTAATAAGGGCTATTATGATAACGCACCGTTGCACAGTGCCATAATTATCCGTGAAGACAGAAACGAATAGCATCCAAAATCCATCGAATTCACCTGGTGTGGTTTACTGCGATCTTTTTCTGCTTGATCGAGTTAAAAAAACCTCTATGGGAAACTCGTTTCAACAGACGAAAGAAGTAATGGAAAATCCAATGTCGGCTCTGATGGCTACACTAAAAATAGAATTCCAAAAAGGCTTGGATCAAACGCTGGCATAACTACGTTGCAATTGATGGGAAGTAAAGGCGATGATATCGTTTTTCGAGAATAAACTTCCTATTTGAATTTTGTGAATATTTTCCAGGAACTTGTTGATCAAGGTGGTATGTAACTCGGCACAATAGCTCTTTTACTTAAATTCGGTTCTAGTGTTATAATACAAACGAAAATATTGGACATTTTTAGGTTACCAAAAAATCAGGTGATAAGTGAATCAATCGTTTTCAATGCCGCAGAAGAATCGAAAAAGTGTCGAAAAGGTTATTTGGCTTGTGACTACTTACTTTCAACTCCGTACTGAACCCAAAATAGTATTGAAAAAAAGTACCATTCAATTTCGCCTGACACACTCGCTTATCTCTCCTTTGCATCGATTTTCACATATGTATAGGAAAATATTTGAAAATAACGTTGCACGGCGCACTTAGCCGCGTAGACAACTCAATTACGAGTACTAATTGAAAAGCTGACTGTCGATTGTCCACTCAACTGGCTGTCCAAAGCGCACAGCTTCACACGCTTTGCTTCTGTTTTTGTAATTTCTGTATGCGTATGCATTGACTTGGGCGTGGGTGTCTGTGTACGAGTATGTGTGCGTGTAAATTGTGAATTTGCATTTCATACCTTCAGCGCGTCCACTTGACAAGCGCACTCGGCCAATTTAGCCATACCGCTCTGCAAACGTTGAATTCGCCCTGCATGTTCATCGTTCTTCTCCACCAGCAATTTACGATAGAGGAAAATATATTCGAGAAACGTTTTCGGTGTCGTGTAGTTGTAGCGTTTTTCGTTTTGCAAATAAATTTTCGAAATCTGATTGACTGTGTGGTGAACGTAGGCCATAAAGCAACCGATAGGTGTGACCATGTCACGCTGCATTGCGACGTACATACATGGCACAAGCGTAAAGGAAAATCAATAACAGTTAACAGGAAAAAAGAAAATGAGAAGGAATGAAAAATCGAAGCTTTATGCTGTACTTACAGGCAAAATTTGCATATCAATTTCACTGAGAAATTTCTGCGATACAGACTTAAGCGCGATTTTGGGCCATTCATGGAACCAATCGATACTGGTGCGGCTAAGTATTGCAGGGAACTTGCGTGCACGCACACGCAAAGTCTGCCCCACCGGTGAAAAACAAAGAACGATTTTCAAAAGACGCCTTATTTTCTCTATGAAAAAGCGCCAGCAGTTTTCTTTAGTGTCGAGGGTGCCATTCTGCTTCACTTCGTTGCGTATACCATTGACAATTGTCTCCAGTTGGTCTTCGTTAAAGAGTTCCGGTATCTCGCCTGAAGCCAGGAGATCATTGATAAGCATTAGCAAAGATTCTTCGGGTATTTGTGCATCGGACATAAGAAAAACCGACGCCACATTCTTCAGGCCTACTTTCATGTACAAAGCGGCGAATTCCTCCTTTAGATTTTGTAGGCCAAAACCGCGTTTTAATTGAATTTGGAATACACTTAATGATGAAATATACGAGGCTAGACGCGCGAGTGTCTGTTTACCCGAACCGCCGACACCAATCAGTAGTGCATTGCCACGTGGACTCTCCAGTATGCGATTAATGCTGTAAAGAAAATATTCAAAATAAAATGAATAAAAAATGAAATAAAGTGCTGCCCGGAATAATATTTCTAGCTTCAAAACATACCGACAAACATGAATCATTGCATCCTCGAACATCACCAAATTCATGTACCCTACGACCTCATTATAGTTGGCTTGAGCTTCCATTAGCAATTGATGAAGCTTGTCCCAACTGCGCAGTGGCATGTATTTCTGATCCACAAGCGACTGCGCAAAGTGGCTGTATATAAGTGGCTCAGCGAACACGAAATCCTCATCGAAGTCTTCAAAATCCTTCTTGAAAATATCGCGTATTGTCGCCTTGAAGGATTTGATATCATATTGATCCACTAAGCGATCGTGATAGACACGATATGCCTCGTGCACGTATAACCGTATCAAGTCGGCGGGCTTGGTACAGATCGTGCCATTGTTAGCCAAAATCGCACTACTGACAGTGTTGTCTGCTTGACCAGCCGGCGTGCCACAGCTAAACATTAGCCCTTGATATATGTTGGTCAGATCACGAAGATTGAATGCGTAATGAAATTTAACCGCAGTCGGTAGGAAAGCGTATTCCACACGACGATGCAAAGCGATGCCGACCTGCACTAGCAGCTCACCCATGTTTTTAATTTCTTTGCTGAAAGAGTTATATGGATTTTCCAAGTGGCTGCGTAAAATTGTGCCGAAGATGAATTGCAGCGTATCCTCAGTGGGTGTTGATACGGAAAATACACAAAAATGTCGCTGTAGTCGGGGATCGATGGTGAAAGAGCCAGCGGTGGGATTCATGCAAGCCACAAATTGGCAATGACGTATATCCTTTAACTGTAAACGCTGACGATCGTACCTGTTACGTAATAAAACGATAATTTTTGAAGCAAAAGACTCAAATTAAATTTCCACCACCTCACCATTGCCTGTAGTCCATGAATTGTCGCATAATGGTGTGCGGCTGTACGGTTCCATACACATCGACTTCCGGCATATTTAGATCATTAACGAAATAAATTAGATGGCGATTGGCGCCACTTGGCGCATAACAGCGGCCCGATTTCTTCTCTAGCGGCCGCTCGAGAATCTTCTGGAACATCTCGGATGTGGTATAGTAGTTGAAATGTGTTGTCTGCACGGTAATGCTGCGTGGCCTAGTCGATATAAGTTTACTGTGTTTTAAGTCCAGCGGCTGCCTTTGTATTACGCTACCGGCTTCGCATACACCTTGTTCGCTCTCGTAAGCAGTGAAAAGTTCACGAAAAATTGCGCTTTTCCCACAGCCGGAAGTGCCAACCAGCATACAAGCGTGCCTACGTTCAATAAGCAATTTCAAGAAGTATGTGAGTCGCACTGTTTCCGCTGTGGGTACGAGCAAAGCCTGTGGTGCGCGTAGAGGAAGAGTATTCAGATGTGAGATAAAACATTTTTTTTGCAAGTGTACGCAACTAGTAAGGACCTACTTGTATTGGCATTTCAGTATCTATTGGCTCGATTTTTCGCTCCAACGCCAACTCTGACCAGCGTCGAAATTTATTTGTCCGCAGATCCAGTTGGTAATCGAAAATTGAATCTTGGGCAGGCAACTTGACATCTTTGAATTCACTTGTCCACCATTTATGAAATTCACGGCGCGAGTCAATAATGTGGTCCTGGTGCAAAGCCGATCCGAATCCCCACATTGTTGCGTAGATAAATACTAATTCGATGGATAGATCCAAGGAACTGGCTGCAGCTTCACTATGATTCATAAGGCTATGATGCGTGTCAACGGTTATCTCCACGAGCTGATTTACCTAAAGAGGAAATGGGAAAGTGTTGCATTTTAAAAGAATTACCGACAAAAATATTCTGCCGAATACTCTCCGTTGTAGAGAAGGATATTCATTCAATAGGAAACTGAACTTCATTTTGGATCGTAAGCGATCATAAGAAAAAAACTATCTCTGAAATGAAATTTACGTGGTTCGTGCAGAAACTGGATCTCTTACGTGTATCGAAGTACATAATTTGTGTACATATACAGAGTTACCAGGAAAGTCGTCCTAAATACTTAAGGACATTACTGTTTATAAAAAAGCACATTAGTTTTCAAAATAGTTTCCATACAAAAGTGTTTTGTTTTTACTGATGTGAAGTAGGAAAAGCTTAGGGAAAAATCGTAAGTTGAAAACTGTATCAAGCAGCCATTTTTAACTGTCTGGCTTTTATGAAGGATTTAAATTAACTGAAATACTCTTTAACTAACAACAGAAAATCATCGGGTTCTTGAACTAATATTTAAAAAAAGCAAAAAACAAAATTTTTTTAAATGATCTTTAAAATGAAATATCTTGAAAACAGTTGCATTTTGGACATCATCTTGTTTAATCAAATTAATCAGCAAAGTTCGAAATTATATTGTAACATTCTCAAGTATCTAGAACGGCAGCCCCGAAACGGCAGCTCTTTTCCTACAATCTTCGTACAATTTGCAACTGTAGAATAAAGAATATAAAACTCCCATCTAAAAACTCGATTTTTTGCCTTCTATGATGGTTGTATTGTTACAACGATTTTTATTCACTCAGTTTTAAATTGATCTTGTTCTGGAAATTCTTCTTCATACCAGCTTTTACTATTAAGTTTTGTACCGCCCAAAGGTCGAGGTGCGGAGAATAAAATCGGGCACACACTTTTATTATAGAGCTCTTGTTGTCTGATGCGAGTGGCTCACTTCCGTTGTCGCACTTCAGGCCAAATAGGTGCTGCAGACCTCTCTAAAATACTTATTTTTTAATCGTGTCCCAAAGGCCCACTCACGGATGGTTAGCACACTTCGTTCAGGTGTTATTCCCGTGGGTTGCGGTGCGGGTATTACCTAAATAGTTTTAATGCTATAGCTTCTAAGTAAGGAACGAGGATATAGGCTTTTTAGTCGCCACTGAAGTTCCGCTGAAACTGATCCCTTATGCAAAATAATGAAGGCTGTGTAAACTCAACCAATCTCATCGCCATGCAGCGATTTCTATTTTCAGTGATTAATAATTTTTCTCTTGCATTTACTTTTACACTTTCAATTACCTGCTTCAGGTTGTGCAGTAGGCTCTCGAGTAAATGACAAGTCATTTGTATCATGGCCATTTCGCTAATCGGTGTCGTACGCCGGAATGTACGTTGTCGTGTCATAAGGCTGGGGAAGTACTTCTCAAAAAGGGTAGTGAGTGTTCCTCTTTCAATGGGGTCACTACGCGTTTCTATCCATGACAGCACATATCTAGAACAAAGATCCGATTTCCGACTTATAAGAGTTTAATACAAATTAATTAAAACGTATCTATCTCACAACTTACGGAGCCCAGCCCATATCTTGAGGATTAATGTATAAAATACCGGCTCTGGAAACTGTTGCTGGTGTGGCCGCCTTGAGGTGTCCCACCTCGAAAAGTAACCGCATTTCACGCTTCAAGGTGATCCTTTCGTTGCTTGCGAGTGTTAATATTTTGTTGTCATCCATTAGGGTATTCAAACTCTCTATCCACATGGGGTCGATGTCGCCGTCAAGCACCATCCACTTGGGATTACCTGCTGGCATATTCGTTTGCTCGCGCATTATCGACGAGAAAAGTCCATCTTTCCATTCGCGTGTTGTTGGATTAACGACACCAAAAAGTTCATCATTGGATAGCGCTTTTGGGTTGAGTACGCTGCATACAGGTTTCAATTTCTGTATGCGATAGGTTTCAAGTAGTGTTTGCCAAATCTTCGTTTTACCCGTACCAGTATTGCCAACAATAAACACCGAATGCCGCACATCCAGAAGATCTTGCAGCTGCACCACTTTCATCAGAAAACCTTCTTCAGGTTGTAATTTATTCTCGTTAACTGCACGTCGTATAGTCTTCTCAAAGTCAAAGATGCGCTTGCGTGGTACATCCAACGTGGGGAAAAGATCGCCGATGAGACCCATGAATATAGCAACGTCTTCGGTAACAATTTTCGGAATATTAAAGTCGCGCAGAGCACGCATGAGTACCTTGAGAAGGAAGACGCCACTTAACAAGCACTCATAGCAAAATTATCTTACCGTTACCCACCTGATCCTCCGGGCGACTATGGTCATCACGCTTCAGTGTGCCCGCCACCACCAGCACGGACTTGATTGCACGCAAACCCCAATCGTAGTGATCTTGTTTGGACAACAATTCTCTGCACAGTGTGTAAAGTGTTATAAACTTGCGTGCGAGCATACGGGCATCTTGGAAGCCTTCAGCCATAAGCATGATTTCGCAGATTAGCGCAAAGTCCGGTACAACCATTGCGCAAGGGCGAAAGAGTGTCTTTAAATTTTCGGGCAATTCAGTACGTCCAGCATAACCGGGATTAAGCGTAATGAATATGCCCACAGATGGCACCAGAGCGATAGACTCGCCCATGAATGTGAAGCGATTTCGATGCATCTAAGTCAAGTGAGTTTAGAAATCAAAAAGAGTACCCAAATTGTAGAAATTATTGTGAAAATAGATATACCTTAATGGCGTCTTGTATTGTCTTCACCTGCACGGCTACAACCGAGAGTACCTCCACTGCAATACGATTGAATTCATCGAAACAACCCCAGGCACCGGTTTGTGCTAGTCCCTTATAAATGTTACCACAAGATTTATAGTCCATTTGCTCAGAGCAATTAAAAACATAGACCATCATGCCGAGTGCTCGTCCCAAGTCTTTTGTGGTTTCAGTTTTGCCAGTACCAGCTGGTCCAGCAGGTGCACCGCCCATTACAAGATGCAACGACTGCAATTGAAACATGAAACATTTTTTAGGAATGAAGAGTAGGTAAAAATCGATGAGAAGTATGCTGCCTTGCCCAACTAACTTGTCAAGACAGGCATGTTCTAACTTTCTTGTTGGAATGAGAGGTCTAGAGCAGTTTCGTTGTTTGCATACCGACTATGGGATACGAGCGAATGCACGTCCGAAGTGTTTACCACTTTATAAGAAACAACTTTCATTTAAACATCGAAGCTTTACCTCGGCACGATCAATAACCATAATGATCCTCTAAACTTTTGAATGCAAATCAATTTTTAGAAGATTGTTTCGAACATTTAGGATGTCTATGAAGCATTTTTTCCCCTGATTAAGGAAACATGTATATAAATATAATATTTGCATGAGATTTATTTTTCGTTTCAATTGTATCCACTTTTGTCCTCTATACACAGCTTATCGGTGGTATACCAAAATCTATCGGCGAGGATCGATTGTTTCAGACCTCCACCCTCAACCCTCAACCTACAAACAGACATCCATTTTATTTTAAATATAATATTAATATGCTGACTGCGTCATAGAAATACCAGGTTGTGCAAAAGGTTTTGCGGTTCGATAAGAGAGGGCATTGTAACCAGCCTAAACTTTTTTGTTATGCTGGTACACTTTCGTATTAGCGTACGTGAAGTCTTATTTCAATCTGTCAACTTATTCTTCGATTGGAAAAAATCCATTTTTATTTTTGGAAAATTTAAAATCAAAGGAAATTTTTGATCGAATGTTGAAAGTGTATAAGGACTTTTTGCCATCAATTAGTACAGTAGAAAAATGGGTTGCTGAATTTAAACTTGGTCAACCAAATCTTGAAGGCGATCCATGTCAGGGGCTTCCAAAATAGCAACAACAACAGAAATCTTAGGAAAAATATTGGGGCGTATTTTGGGCAATATTTTGACTGAAGTATGGGGTTTCAGAAGGCTGTGTGCACAATGGGTGCCGCATTCATTAACAATGGAACGAAAACATATTCGTATGCGATTTTCTCAGCAACATTTAAAGCGTTTTCAAAACCGTAAAGTAAATTTTGTGCGTGGACTCTTTGATATGGATGATCCTAAATCAAAACAATAGGTTAACGAGTCCGGCGAGCCAGGTTCTTCGGCTCCGAATCGAGTTCGTGTCCAGAAATCGGCCAAGAAGGTGTTGGCATAAGTTTTTTGGGATGCGAAAGGAATTTGGTTTGCCGATTACTTGCAAACTGGAAGGAAAAAATTCGTAAAAAAATAGAAAAAATCTTTCAAGAACATTTTGATAATGGCTAAAATCCATGAATTAACGATCGAGTTATCGGAGCATCCAACGTATTCACCAGGTTTGGTGCCTAGCGACTTCCATCTGTTTCCAGACCTAATAAATGCATGCGTGGAAAGCGTTTTTCATCAAACGATGAGATCATAACAGCCTTTCCAGTTCTCAATTCAGGGATGGAATTCATAAATTGGAATCTCGTTGGAACAAGTGTATTGATGTTCAGGGAGACTATACTGAATAACTATAAAATTGTGCTTTTCTTATCGAACTGCAAAACTTATTGAACAACCTTAAACATTTTCCACCCAAAAATATTTTGAATATATCAATTTGAAAGTATAAGGACATGTTTTCACCAAAAAACACGAACATCTGAAGAGTAGATGCTGAGCTGATCCCACATTTTCATCTCCCAGATAGCTAGTGCAAACTGGTCTTGAAGTTATTTTGAGTCTCACGGCATATCCATACACCTTTCGGAAGATGTCGGGTTGAGGCATCTGCCACTATCAAAAGTTTTGAAGTTTTTAACCTCAAAAGTGTTATGGAGCGTTTACGGACTACACAGGTCTAGAAAGACCTTGCGTGTATTAGTGCTCTCACCTAGCGCTCGGTGAATTGACCCGAGGCCCCCCTTTACAAGAGCAGACGTCGAGTAGCAAAGAGAACTTGGTATGCAGGAGCCGCCTCACATGTTTTCTGATTAGCCAATTTCCCAGTCATGTCGTTTTCTGCAAAGTCTCTATAACCTCTGGATACTTGGTTTGATAGCGAAGTACGCCAATGCGACCAAAAGGGAAGTTAGGTATTCGCTGACTTATACTCTTATACTTACTCGCTTTATATTTATGTCCGAAATTGACATGTTTTATTGATATATCAGGAGCTTTCGATACATATCAGCAGTATTTCAAAAGGTCGTACCTAAACCCACCATAAAATTGATTGTTTCGATATTGGAATCTAAAACAATCATTGCAGTATTAGGAGGAACAATAAAGTCTATCACGGCCACCAGAGGTTGTCCGCAAGGGTGAGTGCTCTCTTCTTATCTATGGACACCAGTAATAGATGAACTTCTCCAAAAATTGAACAATTAAGGTTTCCACATTCAATGTTATGCTGATGAGCGATAATGTACGTACAATTCTGGCATGAGGAAACTATTTCTAACCGTAGTATAATAAGCAAATGGTTCACCGACAAAGGGATATCTGCTATATTAACCCAACGAAAGCTGCGCTAGTGTTGTTCACTAGGAAAAGAAACTTCAACGATCTTGGCATCAATCTTGATAAAACACTTTTTGGAACTCTCATCATGAGAAAGTTACTGCAAAAGCCACAAGAACTCTCTTGGACTGCACAAGGCTTTTTGGAAAAACATGGGCGCCGAGCTCCAGAATGACACACTGAACATAGGAACAATGAAAACATGCTCAACTGCCGCATTACGTGTGCTCCTATATGTATGTGCGAGGGAATCTCTCCGTAGATGAGAGGAGCCCATATTTACAAACTTTTAGATACTCAGGCAATTTTGAAAGCCCCTCTACCAACTCCAATTTCCTCAAAAAGAGTAAATGACTATCTGAATCATCTTAGCCCGTTAGGGAACTTCAACATAGTATTATTCGGCTGGGTTCCTGGACATGCAGAATATGCAGGAAATGAAATGGCGGACCTAGCTAAAAAAAGGGGGAAACATGCCTTTTATTGGCCCTAAGCTTTTTTGTGGACTTAAAAAAGGCCACATTAATGCATTTCTTAGGAAATGGAAGGAGAAGAAATTCGTTGAACACTGGCGAAGTTTCATCGGTCAGTGACAAGCGAAACAATTCTGAATGCCGGGCAGAGGAATTTGTGATAACCCACTTTCGCTCAGCAGAGTATACTTCAGACTTGGTTACTTTACAGGCCACTGTAACCTTAGATATCACTTAAACAAAATTGGTCTCTCTGGCACATGCCATGTAAATGTCCTGCACTATGCAAAAACCGGTGCACCACCTTGATGGTGGCAGGCCTAGATATTAACCATCTGATGAGTTTCATGAGTAGCATGATGCGGTTAAGATAGCTGCGATTAGTCATCGTTCGGGTTTCTTTGCTTGTTTTTCGTAACTCTATTTTTTTTTTAATTCAGGGGGATGTCTTCTCTTATTTGTTCTCACTCCCCTTTTTCGATTGCAATGGTTGGAGATGAAACCGATTTGATTTCTCGTCCAAGTGGACCCTCTCTAACTTAGTTATAGTCAATTCTTAGTTATTCTTCATTGTAAATCATTATTATTATCTTTACTTACCTGCGTCAGTGTAATGTAGCATCGATCCGTCAGGGGTGTAATAACCAGGCGCGAAGTATTACCAAGATATTCGTAGGCATAGCGGAATTCCGCATCGCAGATGTTCGCAAAACAGTCCTCGTCAGCTGCTGCTGGTCGGCGCTCTGCTTCGAGCATAGCATCATCCCAGCGATGTCGTAACTGACTTTGCCACTGAAATGCTAGCGCACTATCGACTTTAGCTTGTATAATCTTGCCGACCACATCGCGCGAATGCACATCGATCGTGCAAACAGTCATTACCTTTTGACGATCGCCGGGTGTGAGTTCGCCCAACAGCAAGTTGATGAGTGAATTCAGTTGCGTCATCTGTCGCTTGTGGAGGTCCTTCATAGCCGCCTCATAACCCTCATCCATCCATGCAAATGCACGATTCACATCTGCTGCCCAAGCGATTTGACTGCAACATAACGCGACCTGTGCAGGCCACTCGTGCAGCCATAATTCGCGCGGTTTATTCACGTGTGCATGCAGTGCGCGCCGAAAGAGTTCATGCAACGTATTACGCATCTGCAATATTACACCATTTAACCACACCTCTACACGCTCTGCACACTCCACATAAGGTTCGACCATGTGAGCTGCTGCAAAACGGACATACTCGTCATTCTCTTTCGAATACATACCGATCGCCCTGTAGGGACCGCTTTCAGTGCACGAAACGTACTGAAGTCGTAGTATAGAATCGAAAAGCTTGATCAAATGGCGATCAATTATGCGTGGTGAGTTGCCATTTGAGAGTATATCGAGCAGATCGACTGCGGATATGAAGTAGAAGCGTGGGAAAACCATACGTTTTGTTTCCAGATAATCGTTTAGAGCCTTCTCGCATACAGCCAAGCGTTGCTGCAGCATAGTTAACGTTTTGAAAATTTGATCACACTGCAACACGATTTTCATAGCGATTCCAA
This sequence comes from Anastrepha ludens, assembly GCF_028408465.1. Classification (NCBI taxonomy): domain Eukaryota; kingdom Metazoa; phylum Arthropoda; class Insecta; order Diptera; family Tephritidae; genus Anastrepha; species Anastrepha ludens. The sequence goes on along the minus strand of NC_071498.1, from coordinate 116,577,555 downwards.
TATGTATCACTTCGGCAAGCAGCTGTGTGAACTCGCTGTCGATTATCTCGAAGCGTGCAGCGTCTGACGGCAATTGAGCGCGTATATCGGCAGTGCCGATGAAAATCGCCTCCAAGTAAACCCATTTACGTTGCACATCAAACCAGCTGCCGATCAGTGTATCGATGTCAGTTAGAATACGTTGCCAGTAGATAAGCTTATCGAGTAGATATTCAATATTCTTCGATGTGGCGATATTTTGCAATTGCATTTGGTTATCATCTAGCGTTTCCATTAGATCTTCAGATACTTTAAGTAAATGCACTTCCGTACGCCGCTGGTGTCTTTCTGTTTCGAAGCGCATGCGCGTCCAGGTGATCTTGATTTCATCTAGCACTTTGGTGACTGTCATTTCTTTGACTGCGCGATCGACGGTGTTTTTTATTTCCTCCTCATGCAAATGAAGTTTCAGTTGAAGTAGTTGCTCCAGGGAGGTGTTGTTATTACATTTAAAAGACAGCTAAGTGTAAAAAAGAAATTAAAGTTTTTTTATGGACCAAAGTGAAGTGAATCAAAGAAACATTTTTGGATTTCAAACAATTTTAAGTTTAAACACTTAAACTTTTAGTTTGGCATATAAAATTTGTATTTTTCAAAATTTAATTGCTTATTCTTCAAACTACTTGAAAACAATTTACTTGTTCAAAAGGAATTATTTGAATAATTTTTTTTACCTTTTCCTCGTGGGCCTTAGCACTAAACCTACCGGTATTTTATGTATTCCTATTCATACCAATGTGGGTCAAATGACCCGTCTTTAAAGTATTATATATATTATTAAGATCACATATATTTCTCGGTAAAACAATTAGCAAGAGAAGAGTAAATCTTGAAAAATACATTCGATGTATTTTTTAATAAAAGCCGTGAAGGTAAATGACGATTTAATAATGTTATTTCTAAGAACTTCTGACAAAAAGTTTAAAATGGGTCATTTGACCCGTCCATGGTAGGTTTAGTGTTAGGAAAGGGTAAATGACACTTTTCATTACTCACCATAGCAAAAGAACCGATAATATCGTTAGATAAACATTTTATTTCTATGAGATTGTTTGTCTAGCTGACCAAACAGCTAGCTGAGCTAAGCAATGGTAAGTCTTCGAGTGTATTTTCGGCATGAAAAACCTCCTCATAAAAAACCTAACAGCCGTTTGGAGGCTGTGTAAAACTGTGGAAAACAGCAAAAGAAATACCACAAATGGGAGGTCAAATACCCAAAAAGAGTGTAAGCGGGTTTCTCTTGATTTTTATGCCACCAACTGAGAACAAGGAATTTAGCTTTATCATTTTTACAATCATGTTGCAGCATACTTAGCAAAAATAGGCTCCCATACTTCATTGTCTTCTTATTGCAAAGACGCTCTTCATAACTGGCATACATTTCTTGCATAAATACAGTTCGCTTTTCCATAAAACCTTCGAAGTAAAAATTTCTAAATTTTTTTTCGTTTTATTTTTACGATAAACGCCGTTTTGTTCGGTAACTTTTGTTCATTTTGAAAGCAAATCACATAATTTCACGATTGAAGAAGTCCTTCGCCTTTTTGCTAAAAACTTGACTAAATCACTTTCATCTAAAACTGTACATTGAAGAAAGTTTTGAAAATGCTTAAGAAAATGATAATCGTCTGGGCTATGAGGCGGTTGCTTTAGTAACTCCCCTCAAGTCGCACGTAGAATAGCATATCTCCATTCATATAAGGATTTTTGTTGACATATTCATACATATGGAGATCTAGTAGACCTCAATCGAAACATATTATTATTAATAATTCGTAAAAGATAAAATATTACAACAGCTCGTATAGCACTTTTGATGTAGGTGTTATCGATTACAAGGAGTTATTAAGCCACTTTCAAAGCCATACTTTTTATAGTCTAAGGATTTATCGTTTATTTAACCTTTCTAATAATATGGCGGCCGCCGTAGCCGAATGAGTTCGTGCGTGACAGAATTCACAGAGAGAACGTAGGTTCGAATCTCGGTGAAACACCAAAATTAAGAAAAACATTTTTCTAATAGCGGTCGCCCCTCGGCAGGCAATGGCAAACCTCTGAGTGTATTTCTGCCATGAAAAAGATCCTCTTAAAAATATCTGCTGTTCGGAGTCGGTTTGAAACTGTAGGTCCCTCCATTTATGGAACAACATCAAGACGCACACCACAAATAGGAGGAGGAGCTCGTCCAAACACCCAAAAAGGGTGTACGCGCTAATTATATTGTATATATATATTATATATAATAATATGACTAATTATGCATTTAATGAACCTCTTGTGCGATCATCACGATTGTATAACAATTATTATAACGTCATTAACTTCAATGAAAATGTTGTTAAATGTAAGCTTGATAAACATGATCTTGATGATCTGCTTACCATATTTAATTAAGTAAATTAGTCTTTAAGAACATTTTCTGTAGACTGAAATAGTATTAAAAATATTTATTTGTTTATTCATCTACACTTAAAATAAATAAATAATAGGCACCTACACTTCTATCAGGTGTTTGGCCGAGCTCCTCCTCCTATTTGTGGTGTGCGTCTCGATGTTTTTGCACAAATGTAGGGACCTACAGTTTTAAGCCGACTCCGAACGGCAGATATTTTTCATGAGAAGTTTTTTCATGGCAGAAATACACTCGGAGGTTTGCCATTGCCTACCGAGGGATGCCCCCTGTTACAAAAACTTTTTTCATCGCTTGGTGTTTCATGCACGGAGATTCGAACCTGCGCATTTCCGAATGGTAAAATTCACTAATTACTTTATAGCGAGTTTGAAAATGTAGATCTCCCAACAACAAAACTAAGCTGATACGTTTTAATAATAGAAAAATGCGTATTCAAAATTTTTGGAAATATTGGAAATAAACAGTTTTATTGCCACTTTCAAAGATAGGTGTTATTGTTGCAAGGTGCAAACACCAAAAAAAGTCCGAGAATATAACAATTTATTAAAAATTACCTTCAAGGCTCGACTAAAGCTGATGAATTTTAGAGTAGAGTTGCGGGAAATCCATCTACATCCAGAGGGTTGAATTGTAAAAATTGCATTACAAATGTCTTCTAATCTAATCTAATGTCTAATAATCTATATAAAAATTCAGCCGTTTTTCGCGTTGTGATGAGCTTTACGGAGAATGGCTCAACCGATTTTAACCAAACTTTTCCACATTGAAGAGACACATGTGGAGAAGGTTTGTGTTTTGAAATTTTAAGAATCGGATACCAGGGTCTCGAGAAATAGGCCAAAACGTGGACCCGGGTAACCCTAGGATGTGTTTGTACAATATGGGTAGCAAATGGAAGCTGTTGATAAGTGCTTTAATACGGGGTAATTTTCATACCTATTGATGACTAGGGTCTCGAAATATATGCCAAAACGTGGACCCGCCGTGTCTTTGCACCGAATTAAACCAAACTTACACTCATTGTTAAGTAAGTATTGAAAATGGGTTTCGTAAAGTTTGGTTGCAATTCGGAACACCGGCAACGCGTACAGCGTTCTTTTGAACCAGCCATAATGTCGTTTACTTTTTTAACGCTTGGGTCGGAACTGAACTGTCAAATTGACAGTGTGAGTTACAATGTGTCAATATTTCTTTCTGATTTGGACGCCATAAGGAGAAGACGTAAGTGAATTTTTTTGGAGTGGATTTTGGAACAGTGAATAATTTCTTACGAAATTTGAGAATCTAATGTGAAAACCGAATGTTCAAGTGAAATTATGTTTTGTGGATTTATTTTTTCGGTTCATATGCGATAAGCTACGATACACCATGAGTGAAAAAAATGGTAAAAAAAAAAAAATGAAAAAACAAAAGAAATTGTTAAAGGATGCAAAAGAAGAGCACGAAAAATGCGTAACTTTGATGAAAAAATTAATAGTCTTATCATGCAAATTGCCAACAATTTTAAGAAGAAAAGAGATGATTTAAGGAAATCACAACAAAATAAAATAATCCTGACCATGTGGTCTTGGGCTTTTAAACGAAATAACGCGACATCAGAAGAACGTCAAGAACAAAATGAAGTAGTCAAAGGATTGATGAATAATGCTATCCAAGCAACTATTTTAATTGGCAAATTCAAGAATGAAGACGTTCTAATACCAAGAATTCCAATGATTCCACCTGAATTGCCATTTGAATTCAACCGTTTGCAACTGCCCATTCGTTTAGCATTTGCAATAACTATCAATAAATCACAAGGGCAAACTTTAGAAATATGCGGGATGAATTTAGAAGAACCAGTATTCACCCATGGTCAACTATACGTTGGTCCGCCGTTCACGTGTTGGGAAGCCAAAAACATTATATATTTACTCAAAAACAAATAGAAAAACAAAAAATATTGTTTATGCCAAAGCGCTTGAATAAAGAGTAAAGAAATAAATAATATGAAAACCATATCTTTTCTGTTCTAAACCATATCTATTCTATTTTAGTGTGCCCAGCGAAACGGGCCGGGTTTGCTAGTCTTCTTATAAAGGTTGGTTAAGTTTCAAGGGCCGGTGTTGCTTTTGAATAAAATACAATTTTTTTAAGAAATTATTGTCATTTCTCTTTATTATGATAATATTGGTATGGCTCAATGGAACATGGATTGACATCGCCGCGACGTGAGATTATTCGGCCATCAAATTTTTCGCGCAAAAGAGCCATTGTTTCGTTAGCTGTGTGACAAGTGGCACCGTCATCCGTCCGACGACGAGTTGAGGTGGACGGCTCTTCAATCACACTATCGCGAGCAGCAGCAATATTTTCTGCAGTACGAGCTATACGAGCATGGACTGGTGTTTTCACATCTCCGCTCAAACTTTTGCACAATTTTTCTGATAGTACGCACATTTGGACGATTAAATCGACCGAACAAATCTCGAAGTGCGCGATACGCATTTTGATTTGAACGCCCGTTTTCATAATAAGTCTAAATAACTTTAACGCGTTGCTCGATTGTGTATCTTTCGATGGTTCAAATTGAGTTAGTCTGAAATTGAAAAATATCAAATGACTTTTAGGTGTGGTTCACATTCAACATCGGCCCTTAAAATTTAACCACCCTTATAAAAATGAATAATTGTTTGCCTGTACGTATTTTAAAAGCTGCTAAACCAAGCATCGGTTTGCAATGAAACTTCGTCAACTTATTGCTTGCAATTTCTGGAAGCATATAGGCATAGTAAAATTAATTGAAAATATAAACCAAGTTTTTTATATTACATTTTTTCGGAACTATTCGTGCCTGAATATTGAAATTTGGTACAAAGACATACAAAATTAGTACTTTAACAATTCAGAAAAGTGGGTGTCATTCCCTATATAAGACGATTTTTTATTACTGAAGTACTGAAAGAATATAAGCCAGCAATATTTATGTTATAGCTGAACAAAATAAATAACTCTTTCAATAAAATAAGTTTTTTTTTCCGGCAACGACGTGCCGGGTGAAAGCTTATAAGCAGCTGAACCCTTCAAAAGTTTCTGCTTTATATGGCTTGCATGTCGGAGACATCACTCGGCCACATTTTTCCAATAATTAAACAATTACAATAATGATACTCTCAATATATACGAGTTTTTGCGATTGAAGTCAGATCGGTGCTGAATATTTTTACTCTGTGGGCAAAAAGTAAGGGGAATTTGGTTGTAAAATGAAAAATCTTTATTTATTCTTGTAAATCAATTTCATCGCCTTCAAAATAATCCCCTCTCGATGAAATACACTTATGCCAACGATTTTTCCAATCCCCGAAACATGCCAAATAGTCCATTTCCGGTATAGCCATCTTCGATTCAGCTTTTATCTCCTCAATCGACTCGAAACGCGTTCCCCGGAGTGGTCTCTTGAGTTTTGGGAATAGCCAGAAGTTACACGGAGCCAAACCAGGCGAATACGGTGGTTGCGGAACGATATGCGTGGAATTTTTGGCGAAATGGTCACGAAGAACGAATATAGTGTGAGACGGTGCATTATCGTGATGTAAAAACCAAGAGTTGTTGGCCCATAATTCTGTTCTTTTTAGAGGAATTGCTTCACGTAAACGACGCATAACGCTCAAATAATATTCCTTATTAACAGTTTGGCCAGGTGGAATGAATTCATAGCGCACCACACCACGAAAATCGAAAAAAACTGTCATCATGACCTTTATTTTTGAACGACTTTGACGTGCTTTTTTCGGTCTGGCCTCGCCTTTAGCACGATATTCGCTTGATTGGTCGGTTGTTTCAGGGTCGTAAGCGTAAATCCAAGTCTTATCTCCCGTAATGATGCATTTGCGCTTGTCCTGATAGTCTGAAAGCATTGTTTCACACACATCAACGCGACGACTTTTTTCCAGGAAATTGAGAGTTTTCGGTACCAAACGAGATTTGACTTTTCGTAGGCCCAAATGGTCTTTCAAAATGGTTTTCACGGATCCTTCTGATATTCCGATCATATCAGTAAGGTCTTTAACAGTCAACCGACGATTTTTGAGCACTAACTCCTTCACTTTATTGACGTGTTGGTCATCTGTTGACGTCGATGGTCGTCCGGAGCGCTCCAAGTCATCAACACGTTCTCGACCCTTTTTGAAGTCTTTGTACCACTTATAAACATTTTTCTGCGACATGGTCGAATCACCAAATGCCTTCTGCAACATGCTAAACGTTTCCGCAGCCGAAATTTCATTCCGCAAACAAAATTTGATGGCACTTCTCTGCTCAATCAAATCAGATATTGTGAAAATCGAAAAATGCACTCTTGGTCGTTTGGTAAACACAAGCGTAAATATATTACTGATAATGACATTCACATGAAAGTTGGGCCAGGTGTTATTAACAGTGCTGCCAACTCATGAAAAAAATAACTAGAGTGAAATTTTAATCCCGCGAAGTTTAACAAATAAATTCATCTTAGTTTTTGCACAGTAGTATACTGGAAGACGTAGTACATAATTGCATCAACGCTCTTGGGACAACGACAACGTGTAGACTCAAAATTAATTATAAATACTAAATATTAAAAAATTTGCAGTATATTAGAGGAATTGAATTGTTTCTGCGTGCTTTAAAAAACCCACCATTATTTACTATTCATAAGTGTCCTTTTGCCCTTAATAAACAATTTGGAAAGAATTTAATATGAGTAACTAATAGGTTACTAATAAGTTCAACTAATAGGTTTAATATGAGTAGAAAAAAGATTTAATAGGTAACTAATCAAATGAACAATAAAATCTAGCAATGTTGTGAAAATAATTTAATATCTTTGATTTTCTTTGTTGTTTGCACTGCCCCACTTAGTTAAAATTTATTTAGTTCTGCTGCAGAGTTCACTAACATACGCATACGCACAACCAAGAGGGGTTTTTGGGATGCAAACCAATTATTCCATCAGTTCTTTACATAATATTTTGTGAGAATTAAAGATAATTTTCATTACTTTGCCGATTCAACTTTAGAAAAATTTACAGAAACAGGCGACGGGCAAAAATGAAATTACAATTTTTTTCATAAAGATATATATTTTTTGTTCCATTGTGATTTGGATTTAATATGTTTTCATTAAAAAAAAAAAACCTTTTTTAATTTAATCTTTGTGGAAAGTATAGCCTGACCACCTTGAGTGAAAACCATAAAGTTACCTCAATCTGGGTTCCGATACATCGGAACATTTAAGAAAACGAAAAAGCAGATGAACTGGCAAGAAGGGGATCTGCCACGAATAACGCTCTTGCAGAATCGATATTCACACCATTAGGTGCAGTCAAGAATATAATTTCCCTAAAATACCTCCGAATAGCGGATTGTAGATGGAGAGGCCAGACGAAATGCAAAATTAGCAGAATGTTATGACCCACCTACAACCTCAAACAATCATCGTCATTGATATACATGAAGCGACGGGCTGTCTGGAGACTCACGGTAGTCTTAAGTCTCCAGACGACTCCAGAGACTCACGGCTTTGGGTCTCTCGGGGAACAAGCAGTCAAAATGGGCATCCCTCACAGGACATACTGTCACACTTGTAAAAAACTGGAGAAAAAGGAAACGATTTTCCATTTCCTGCCCTATGGAATGAGAGAATGTCAATCCTTGGCAAACCACTGTTCGAGAGTCTTGAACAACTGTCTGGCTTTGACGTGAACAACCGAATAAGGTTTATAAATCGCACAGACTGGATATAAACAAGTTGGTAGCAAGGATGTAGCAACATCTCGCGCTAGTTGGATTCCGGATGCATCACCACTTTAACTAACCAACCAACCAACTCTGTTCTTAAATAATATAAAGAAAAATGTATAAAGTGCATCCCTACTTTCGACAGTAAAAAATTTGCTCAAAATAGTTTTACTGGAATAATCAAAATACTTCCTTAGCAAAAGTTTAATGGTTTTTAGTGAGCTTTAATTTGCTTACGTTATGGTTGTACGTTAGAATGTTAGGAACTGAGATCTGGGAGCAAGTTTCAGACCTCAAATAACTTGAGCTTTGAAACAAAAAAAAAATGGCTCCTTGCGACAAAAACATAGACATATTACACTTTAAGATCTGCCTGCATTTGACGAAAATTTTTTTTCCAAAGTTAGCTTGCTCGGTCACAGCGGCATAGAGGGAAACTGCTGGGCTGATGAGTTGGCTAGACAGGGTACTTTGGCGACGGTTTCGACGCGAAATGAGAGAATTGGGGTTCCCTTAAGAACCTGTGGTCTGCTCCTGGAAAGATGGGCCTCGAGTCAACTCAGCGAGCGCTGGGCTAGAGCGCAAATGTGCAAGGTCGCGTGATCCTTCTGGCCACGAGTAGATTGGGGACGCTCGAAGGAACTCCTAAGGCTAACAAATCCCCAGCTCTCGAATTTGGTGGGTATCCTTACCGGACATTCTCCGATAGGTTTTCGAGCGGTGAGACTTGGGATTGCCTCAAGACCGCGTAAGCTGTTCTTCATAAGTTGTCTTGAGGACGAGGTGGAATCATTTCAACATCTTCTTCTCAGCTGCCCTGCTCTCGTCTGGCAAAGACTTAGACATCTGCGGGGTGACATCAGATATAGCGGGTCTAAATATCATAAATTTCGTGAAGTTCATCAGTAGCTTGTTGCGGCTAACTACGAATGCAAATCAGCCACCGTCGGCGCCGTCATAAAATGCATCGTCATCATTGTCTTTAATCCCAAGCCTCCTTCTTTCTTCCCTCCTCCTTTCTCCTCTCCCATGCATGGCATCACAACGGTCGGATTTCCAATATTTGTCCAAGTGTGCCCTAAGCTAGGGCAGCCATTTAACCTAACCTAACCTAGCTTGCAAAAGTACTTTAAACTCACGGGTATACGGCAAATTTATTTTTCGTTATGGTCTAGTGCACATATGAGGTTATATACCTGAATATGTATTACTTTTTCCAAGTTTTTCTCACTTTTTAGAAATAAAGTATTGTAAGAAAACTTCTCAGAGGCCAGCCACCCGCTCATTGGCATACCTGACTGTTATTAAAGAAGAATTGCGCAAATTATTTCTCAGATCAGATGGAGCTTTATTTCTCGAGTGCTATTCCGAAAACTCTTTGGCCATAGTGTAATAAACGCAGAAAGTCCTGGGCACTCCACGCCATTCAGTTTCCAAACCCGTGGCTGTGTTTGCCGTTCATTGGACGATCGGCACACCCGCAGAAAAGCTAAGTTTACCATTTTATTCCTATTGCAGAAGCTGAGGGGGAGAACTGTTCAATCCGGGCTGTAAATGTCCGAGATTGGCGGCTATACCCTTAAGATCACTGCGTGCTCCTTTCTTGGACAGCCTGGGGCAGTGCTCCAATTTAAATCCCATCAACCGTGTCCGTTACATTAGTAGCTCTCGTTGACTGTAGATATCTCCCCGTTGCAGGTCTCAAAATGGTCTCAAAACGGCGATTTAGTGCTAACTTCAGGAGTGCCAGTCTGGTACTTTATCCTACCTACCTAGAAAACCTATAAATATTTATTTATTTTAAATATATTAAAATTTATGAGAGGATTTTATACAAAGGCCAACACACTCCCCTCGAATAAAAATTCTGGTTGCGCGCCTGCGCATATGTAAGTATCTTTCTTAAGGGGTCCTTAACTTCCTCACTGCTTCTAGCTAAATATTCTATTTGCCACAAATTATTCGTAATATGTCTTGAAAATACTTGCAGCAACTAATACTTGTACGAATTTTATAGCTACATATAAGAGCTCTTATTGCAATAATAAAATACATTCGCAAAACTGAGCGTAAATGCAAATATCCTTTGGTAATGAGCGAACATTTGCAGCATAATTTGGGAAATTAATTTTTACTTAATGAGAAATGTCGAGTACAGTTATATACAACACACAGGTATACAGGTAAGCTTGCTGAGAGGCTTATTTGATGCATTAACTCAAATTCATCATTAGAAGCTTTTATTAATATCACTCATACGCACTGACATTCAGCTAACGACCTACATATACATCCACATACATTGATGTTCATACAGTAGCCATAAGCCATGAATTAAGGTGTATTTGCATTTATGTATTTTGTGATTTCACAAATATTACCAAAGTTATATTAAAAAGTAATGTTTTTATTAAAATTTGGTTTATTTCATTTAAGTAGAGAACCGACTGTTACAAGGATTGCGAGGAACGTCAAATGAATTTATGTGTTGTATGTATACGCCTTTGTGTTGATTGGTTTATTTGTATTTAGTGCTCAGGCTTCAAAGTAAATTTATTTGACATCGAAAATTTTTGAGTTTGATGTTTGTTTCTTTTTTACTAAGTTAAAACTGTATGTTAAAAAATAATTTGCATAATCAAAAAAGACTATAAGAAGCCACTCTTAAAAACTATGCTGAGAAGATTTTACTGCTATTGAAAATTGGTTGATTCTTATTAAATTTGATGTTTTGAAAGTCGAAATTTCGAGGTTATGCAAAAATATCCGAAAAAAAATACCAGAGAATAGTCAAGAACCCATAACGACCTTAATGAAAAAAGGACCTCAAATATAGCAAAAAAGTGTTTTTCGATAAGTTTTTTAAGGAAATTCTCTTAACATAAATAAATGCATGGATTTTTAAAACTCTGTTTTTTCAATACGGACAATTCTAAGTAACTATAACACATTTATTATAAAACACGCACACAGTAAACGAGATTTGTCACGCCTACAAGGTTCTTTAAGTAATTTAATAAAAATTTGATATTTTTTTTTCTTTCAGTGGGCATTTTAACGCTTTTTTTATGATATATCCAAAACTAGGCGAAAGGCAGTTGCGAAAAAGATATTTGACTGCTCGAAGGAGATGAAGAAGAACAAATTTGGAAAAAATGTAAGTAAAGCGAAGAAATGCCACACGCATATAACATACGAATAATTAACAACACATCGCCGTCAATGTGACCAGTAAAAGTAACTAGAAAAAAATAAATAATTGACGCGTTCATTTCTGGTAGGTGTTTGGCCGCGTTCCTCCTTGTATTTATGGCGTGCGTCTTGATGTTGTTGCATAAATGAAGGGCCCTACAGTTTTAAATCGAATCCGAACGGCAGATATTTTTATGAGGAACTTTTTCATGGCAGAAATACACTCAGAAGTTCGCCATTGCCTGCCAGGGAAAGAAAGGTAAATGGATATTTTATATCATTATAAATATCACAGTTTAATTAAAAGAGGCTAGAAAAATGTCAGGAAGAATGAACCGAACTCGTAGGCTATAGAACAAAAAAAAATACTAAATCAAGTTATGAAAATGGTAATCTGGTCACACTGATCAGCAATTGCACCAGTGTGATGACACGAAAATCAACTGATATTGTAAAATTTTCTGAGAGAAAACTAACACCATCGTCTTATTCTCTTCATTGTGATCAAGACCTTCAAAATTACGGTTAAGAAAATTAATTAAATAGTTTTGAAGGCGTTAGCGGAAAATATATACTTTGAATAATTTGTATTTAATCACGGCTATTGGCATACGAGGTGTATTAAAAAATAAGGTGAAGGTTTCAAATTTCGCGTGCTACGTACATTCGACTTTCGAGTAAAATTCCGTCCCGAAGTTTGTTTGTGAGTGGCATACGTACATAAAGCAAGTGTTCGGCGATTTTCTGCTATCAACTCTGGGCTCTCATGGACTCTTCCATTGGAACGATTGCGCTCTGGTTTCGATGTCATAACCATATACACATAATTCGTCACTAGTAATGAGCCTTTTAAGCAAATCTGGATCATTGTTGAGGTCATTCAACAATTTCAGAGCGATGCTCATGCGACATTGTTTTTGGTCAAAGTTCAGCAATTATGGAACGAACTTCGCTGCCACGTGCTCCTAGCTCTGTGAAAAGTTTGTACGACTTGTAAACAGTTTTCTGACTTAGTGTACTCTCACCGTATACCACTGTCAACATTGCAAGAGTTTTTGAACACTTAACTCTTTTTTATTTTCTTTTTTGACTAACTTTAGATTAGAGGACGTTTTTATTATAGTTCCGATAAAAATATGGGCAATCCTCTGCTTTTCTCCCATTTTCTGCTCCTACAATCAATTGCAAATACAAAATGTATGTACATATACATAGCCAAAAAGTTCTAAATTAATTAGTGTGCACTAACTACACATACATATGTAAATACATACATACATGCACATGCGTAGTTTCTCTCTGCCTTATGAGGCAGTTTATGCATTTGTGAGCAGAACAGTTGCAATCAAGTAAATGATACGGTTGGTTAATTTGACATGTAGATAAATCGTCTGAATAATTTTGGGCAGCTGCTGAATTATCAACAAGGAGGCAATCTATCTACAATTTACTGCAATGTGAACGTGTAGTATGAGGCTCTGCTTACGTGATTTTGGTTTGAGAATTTGTCTTTAATTGAAAACGTAATTCTAACTTGTGTATTATTTGCTAATGTCGGAGCTCTTCCTCAGCTGGATGCCACATAGAGAGATTTGCAAACTATTTACATTCATTATATTACATTTTAAATGCTTGTACCGGCGGATGAGTGATAACGCATACACACACATATACATGTAAACTTGTTACTCACTCTAATCTAGAAATAAACACGCATATGATCACATATAACCATGCGAATGTGTGTGTGTGTAGAATTTGTAGCATTTTTGGTGAAATTAATTGTATATCCTTCAATGAGTCGTTGTTACTTGCACATATATTTATGTAGGTAAAGAGAGCAGAGAGTTTCAAATCTTCAGTTTTAAGAATATGGGTATTTCCGGAAGCTAATTTACATTTATGATGCTTAAAAAAAGGTTAATTTATGTAAATGAGACATTTTAGAAATGAAGTAGCTGGTGCCCGCGGCGATGTCTAGGTGGCTTTCCTTCAGTTGGCGGGTAGCGATTAGCTCTCCGTAAATTGAATTTCGCACGCACTGCAGTCAATTGCCATCCCATACGCAATCCAGTGAAAAAGCTCATCATTACATTGTAGGTAGCAAACTACATGCCAGGAGTCCAATGCCCTCCCTGCATTACATTTCGTCTGTCCTGGGACAGTCACATTTAGTTTCTTTTCGTAGGAAAGACAGGAGACGAATGGAAGGCGAAGAAAAACAAAATAACTTCACAGAAAATGAAGTAACTGCGCAGCAACCATGGTGAAAACAATTCAAAAGCTATGGCCAACATCAAACCCTCAACTGGTTCTCAGTGAATTTGAACGAATCGGCCAACTTGCTGACGTAACAGGAGATGTGACGGTGGTTTGTTGCCGACAAAATTGTGTTGGTTGTAAAATAAAAAATTAGCCCAACTATTGCTTATGTTGCTACGTTGCTTTCTGAGCAACAACTGATCGGATGAGTGTAAGAATAAGTGTGAACTGATCGGGCACAATTCTTCTGAAAAAACTTTTTTTTTCATTTTGGTGTTTCACGCAGATTCGAACCCACGTTCTCCGAATTCCGAATGGTAGTCTCGCATCAACCCATTCGCCTACGGCGGCCGCACAGTGCGGCCGATTCCCGAAAAGCTGGCCAAAACTCAAAAAATTAAGTAATTGATTCAAAATTTCTTACTCGGGGGTTGTCGGGGTCGCTGATTACGAATTTGATCTTAAAATTTTGAAAATCCACCCCGTTCCACCCCTATTGGCCACCCCCTCACGTGAAATAGCGTATATTCTAGAACATAATCAAGATGCATGTTAATTTATGTTTTCAGGGTCGCTGATTACGAATTTGATCTTAAAATTTTGAAAATCTTTTTTTTTCGACTTTTGGCCAGCTTTTTGGGAATCGGCCGCACTGTGGGCCGCCATTAAAATTTAAAGTTAATGCGTTTATGTGTTTACTGTATTGCAGGTAAAGAAGAATTAAAAGAAAAATAGCAGTTGTCGATGCTCGAAGTAACAGAAACGGAACTATATACAGAATGTCTCATGTGGTTTAAAACGGGAGAATCAAAAATATTGGCCGAAGAAGATTCACAGAACATCACTCTAATTTTATATATAATGAGTAAGTGATTCTTTATATGCTTAATAATAGTATTATATAATACATAATAGTATCAATAAAGTTCAATATAACGAAAAGTTAAGTTAGAAAATAATTTTCATTATAAAAACTCACCAAATACTCAACGGAGTGATGTTGGCTTAACTGTTTTAAGCAGACGCCCACGATGCAGGTGGAAGAAAAAAGTTACATAAATTATACTAATATAAAGTGTAAAGAGCCTGCTTAGTAGTAAGAAATTTGATTTTATTATTAAAAGTGTTGTATTTTTTATACCACCTTGATCAAAAAGTTCTCAGAACAATCGCCAGGTGACGCTCTAAGCCAATTGATTTGAGTTGTGTGTTTTTTTTTGTTGGGCTGCCATATCTGTGACTAACATTACTAAAAACATGTTATCGCCATTGCTTGACATTTGTAAAAGTTACGCAGTCTTGCGTAAATCTATCTTTGCACGTGTTTTCGACTTTTTACAGTTTTAAAAATGGATTTGAATTTGCAACAACGAGTTTGTATTAAATTAATCGTTAAAAACGGTTCAATAGTGCGAAAACCTTAGAAATGTTGAGAAATTGTTTCGGTAGTGACATTCTAAAGAACACAGAGTCCATCGAGGATGACGAACGTAGTGGCAGGCCGACGACATCGAAAACTAATGAAAGCATTAATAAAGTAAAAGAAAAATTGATCAATAACCGCAAATTAACCATCGAGACGGGCAAAAGACTTGAACATTGCTTATGGATCCGTTCAGGACATTATATGTAGATAAAGATTTGTCTTTGCACCGTGTTGCTCCTAAGTTAGTCGCAAGGGACCTGAATTTTATGCAAAAAAGAGATATCGTTCAGGACATTATAGTTAAAGATTTGTCTTTGCACCGTGTTGCTCCAAAGTTAGTCTCAAGGGACCTGAATTTTATGCAAAAAAGAGATATCGTTCAGGACATTATAGTTAAAGATTTGTCTTTGCACCGTGTTGCTCCAAAGTTAGTCTGAAGGGACCTGAATTTTATGCAAAAAAGAGATATTGCCAAATACATGATTTTCAAGGCTGTATACATTGCTGGAGACGACGACACGCAATCCTGACATAGAGCGAGTAAATGAAAAGTTCCGAATGAACCAATACCAAGAACACCACGTCCTTTTCAGTTAAAAAAAATGTCTACGGTTTTTATGGATTATTTACGACTGTACGGTACACCACGAATTTTTGAGTACAGTATGGTACACTCTTCACACGCGATCTTAGGCTCATTTGGGTTCCCGATCACAGTGGTATAACAGGAAACTGCTGGGCCGCTGAGCTGGCTAGACTGCGTACCTTGGTGACGGCTTCATCGCTATATGAGGGAATTGAAGCTCCCTTGAGAACTTGAAAGATAGGCCTCGCGTCAGTTCAGCGAGCATTGGGTTGGAGCGCAAACGTGCAAAGTCGCGAGGCCCTTCTGACCACGAGTACATCAGGGGCGCGCGAGAGAACTTCTTAGGCTAAGAAAGCCACAACTATGGAATTTGGTAGGTTTTCTCACCTAACACTGTCCGTTAGGTGTCCATGCAGTGAGGCTTGGGATTCCTGCAAGTCCTTTCTGCAAAAAGCTGTCTAGAGGATGAGGTGAAATTATCTGAGCACCTTCTTCTCAGCCACCCGCGCTCTCGTCGGGCTAAGATTCAGACATCTTGGCTCTCAGTTTTTTGGTACACCTGCGGATATGGTGGGTTTCAATATCACACACCTGGTGAATTTCATCAGTAGCTTAAAATGGTTAATAAAAACGTAAATTGCCACTGTTGGTCATCATCCTCTAATCCAAGTCCCTTCTTCATTTTTTCCACCTGTCTGGATCCTCCTCCTCTCCTTTTCTACTCCGTTCCCCCCTGTATGGTATCACAACGAACAAATTTTAAATTTTTGTCTAAGTGGCCTCCTCGCAAAGGCAGTCGTTTAACCTAACGAGCTTCACAACGCCTAATGTGAACGGAAGAAATTTGAAGCAACTTGAGAATATACATTTGAGCTTACATATTGAAGTTAATACTCGTACATCTTTTTACAATATTTGTAATACCTATATTACATGCCTGATTTTTTTGTAAATTTTTCATAAAAATATATAATAGTTCATATAGTTCATCAAAAGACTTCTGAACTATGCTTTATATGGAGAAAATTTTAAACATTGTAACCCCAAAAAATTAAAAATTGTTAAAAATTAACGCTATATTTGAGTGGATTAAAATTTACTTCATTATACTGAAATTGAATGGGCTGGAAAACTGCATACTCAGAAGTTTTTTTTAAATATTTATATATATATAATAGTTGGCGTTTATACGCTTTTTGAGTGTTGGCCGAGATCCTCCTTCTATTTATGTTGTTAATGTTATTCCACAATTACAGGGTCCTTCAATTTTAAACCGTTCGGAAAATGATTTTTTTATGAGGAGCTTTTTCATGGGAAATATTCAATTGGTGGTTTGCCATTGCCTGCTGCGGGGCAACCGGTATTAGAGACAACTTTTTCTCTCAGTTTATTGCTTCATGCACGAAGATTCCAACCTTCGCACATCCGACTGGTAGTCACTCACCAATCCTTTCGACTAGGGTGGCCGCCAGTTTTTTAAATATACTGATTAAACAGTTGCAAACCCTGATACAAGTTTGTTGAAATTTAATAAATATTTGTGAATTTCGTGCAAAAGCTTTGATAGTTTTCAGTTTTATAATGAATCATATTTTTATAAAAAGTCTACAAACAAAATTTAGCCTAAACAATATTGCAAATATTATAACGTAATAAAGTATGTAAGTTATGTAAGCGCAAGAGTACATTTCGAGCATTCATCAGTTGATTGCTTCCGACCACCTTCATGACTTGAAATATTACTTTCAAGGTCATGGCTCGCATCCCCCTCCCCCTCATCGAAGCTAATTTCGTTCAAAAACAGTCCCTACCTCAAATGTGCTGTGTTTTAGGTAAGTGATGGAATACAGGCATGTTTTTGTGTGTATGTATGAAAAGTGCACCGTAGTGTCGCCATACTCGTACATCCAAATTACCTTGGTTGCTTGCATTAACTCAAGCCAATGCCGTTCGCTGATAGCTGGATTTTGTAACTCTGTAATGGCGCGCAATGATGCCATCAACTCCTTCAGGATATCTACAATGTAAGCATAGGGCGCCCAATCGCGAATGCATTTGTCGAGAGTGCGTAGATCGCGTGTAAACTTTTTGCATTCAGTTTCCAACTCGTCCGTGTCGATGCTATACCACGGTGTGGCATGCCACTCCACTATACACGATTCAATGACGTAGACATAGTCCCACAGTTGCTGCAAAGAAAGGCACAATTGCGTATATGTATGCATGGGTACGAAGGCAAGTGTGGCACATAGGTATGTATGTATGATATAATGGTAGTTATGTGTAAGGCCACATGAACGTACAATCGTGGGAGTAAAATATTTGATATCGTTGCAAAATTAATATAGTAATTTTCAATGTGACCATTTCTCTTCTTCTTGATTGGCGCGATAACCGCTTAAGCGATTTTGGACGAGTTTAACAAAGCGCGCCAGTTGGTGAAGCCAAGTCATTCTCCACCTGATCTATCTAACTTAGAGGAGGTTTTCTTCTTCCTCTACTACCACCAGCTGGTACCGCATCGAATACTTTCAGGACGACATGACCCATCCAACGTAGCCGCTGCGCTTTGTCTATGTCGTCGTAAAACTCATACAGCTCATTATTTCATCGCCTCAATAATCGCCATTGTCCAAAAATTCATCGCAGAATCTCTCTTTCAAATACTCCCAGAGACGGGTCATCGTTTGTTGTCATCGTCCAAGCTTCTTCGCCATACGATAGGATGGGTATGATAAGAGCCTTACAAAGTGCTAGTTTTGTTCGTCGAGAGAGGACTTTACTACTCAATTGCCTACTTAGCCCAAAGCAGAACTTGTTAGCAAGAGAGATTCTCCGTTGGATTTCAAGACTGACTTTGTTATCGGTGTTAATGCTGGTTCCTAAATAAAAGAAAGTTTCTTACAGTTTGTCAATATCATCGGCGTACGCTAGAAATTGTACGCTCGGATAAAAAATTGTGCCTGAGCGATTAAATTCTGCGGCTCGTGCGATCTCTTCCAGCGTAAATGGTTGAAGAAGAAGAAGAATGTGACCATTATATATTTACGGGTGAACGATATGAAGAGTTACCAATTTCACACTGCTTGTATCTGTAAAACAGCTCATGACATCAACGTCAAAATTGTTCAAATGACAGTTCAATATATTGTTTATAAGCCACCAAAAGCATTTGCGTCTCAATTGTGTTGCATTTTTTTTCTGTGATGGAATTCAAACGTAATAGTTTGATTGCGTTATATTTGGCTGAAAAATCACAATCAGCCATTGTTCGTGAGCTCAGTCACCTCAAAGTGAATAATATGTTTGTGTATCGCACTATAAAACGTTACAATGATACTGGTAGCATTGCAAAACGCTATGGAGGTGGACCAAAAAAACCGCAACAACGCCAGAAATGGTTCGGAAAGTGAAGGCTCGACTTGAACGAAATCCACGTCGAAGTGGAAGAAAAATGGACAACGAACTGAAAATATCGCAAGACAGCATTCGACGCATATTGAAAAATGAGCTCAAGGTCAAGGCTTACAAGTTCCAAAAAGCACACGATCTTTCACCCCAGCAAAAAAAAAGTTCGGTGCGAAAGAGCAAAGGAGTTGTTGCGCTTGCACGAACGTGGCGAATTTCCTAACATAGTGTTTTCTGATGAAAAAAATTTCCCAATTGAGCAGTTCATGAACACTCAAAACGATTGTGTTTACTTGACCGAACGCTCATACGAGAATTTGAGCCTACGTATGGCCACTCGAATCAATTTCCCATCGCAAGTAATGGTTTGGGCCGCAATGACCGCTGATGGACGCCCTCCAATCGTTTTTATCGAGCCTGGTGTCAAAGTGAATGCGACTTATTATCGGGAAACTTTTCTGAAGCTGCTTTAGAGCCGTGGGCACGCAAACATTTCGATCGTAGACCATGGCCGTTCCAACAGGACTCGGCACCGTCTCATAAAGCTTATGTGAACCAAGAATGGTTAAAAAATCATGTTCCACACTTCATTTCGTCCACACAATGGCTTTCGAATTCGCCAGACGCAAATCCGATGGACTATTCCATCTGGTCCATTTTGGAGAGTAAGGTGAGGACTAAAAAATATACCAGTATGGATGCGCTGAAAAAAGCAATTCTACGAGAATGGGCCAAAATACCTCAAGATCACATTCGTGCAGCATGCAACTAATTTTTTGACCGGCTATAGTTGAGGCAAAAGGTGGTCATATCGAGCTAAAGTGAATATTTGCTAAAATTGTGATCATTTTTGAACAATTTTGTCTTTGAAATGTATAAAAACTAATTTCACACAAAAAAGTTATGGTGTTTTGAATAGGTAACACTTCATATCGTTCACCCTGTATACAAATGGCACATTCACCCTTTGTGGGTGTTTGACCGAGCCACACCTCCTATTTGTGGCGTGCTTCTTGATGGTGTTCACAAATAGAGGAACCTGCAGTTTCAAGCCGACTCCGAACGGCAGATAGTTTTATGAGAAGCTTTTTCATGGCAGAAATACACTCGGAGGTTTGCCATTGCCTACCGAGCGGCGTCCGCTATTAGAAAAAAAAACTGTTTTTTTATTTTGGTGTTTTACTGAGATTTGAAGCTGCGATCTCTCCGAATTCCGAATGGTAGTCACGCACCAACCCATTTGGCTGCGGCGGCCGCGGTGACTTTTACCCCGTCCTAATTAGCAAGGATTGGAGGAACCTTTTGAAAGCAATTGAGATTTTAGTCAAGGCGACTCTCTTCGTGCGACTCCTTAATTTGATATTTGAAAGTTTTTGGAGGATTTCATTTAATTAATTTGCGTTTAAAAAATAAACTCGAACTGGAAAGACTTAGTCCACATGTGCCAAACCACGGAGTGTTTTTGGAGTCTTCTTATAACTGAATGTTTCATGTGGGCTTCGAACCCGTATCAACTACAACATAGGGTCACGAAAATCATTGCGCTGTCAATATGGATAGGTGATTAGCCTACCGCATTTGATTCTGGTGCTGAGGTTAACAGTTGATCCTATAGACAGGAATCTTGTTGGCTGTCCATTCGGATACAGCGGCCACTAAATATCAGTTAACAATACTTAGTCTGCGCTTAATCTCAAGGCTTATATGGTCTGTTGTGGCTAATATTTTTACTGATTCCCAAGTAAAATATTCCCTTGCATATAATTTTTTAAGTACACTATAGTATTTTCCAACTTTAGTAAAGCTAAGTAAATAACTTATAAAATATAAACAACAATACGCGTTTGACGCTAGTTACAATTCAGTACTTCGGCTATGTAAACAAATTTCCTCCTGGGTGTGACTGCTTGTAAATATGTATGCCTATTCGCACGAGTTACCATCGGGAGCTGGATGATGTGTGTGTGTGTGTGGATTTTGCCACTGTACATAAAACGTCTGCTCAAATCGAATGCAAAAACAGAAGAGATTTTTTATTTCAGTGTTTTCAGTTTCTTACATTTATATGTGTTTGTGTGTTTTTACAAAGAATCAATGTATGTACATATATGCGTTTGTGTGTTGTTGAGTCCCGTTCCAGAGAACTAGTGGCAAGAGTGTTAGGTTGGTAACTCACGCACTCACCTTAATGCGTTTCACTTCGGCAGCACATAACTGCAATATTGTTGAATCCGCTGCATCAATGCCTAGCAGCGTAGCATAGCGAAGGTAGCGGCGATGAAGGGAAGCAAAGTAATCCAAGCGCGCACAAACTTTATCACAGTGGTCATACACATTGGGGCAAGGGACAGAGAAGAACTGGAAAAAGAAGACGAGTGAAGTGAATGTAAATGTTTAGCTGTGTATTTGTAAAGAAAAAAGTTTGAAAACTGCGATTTAGAAATTTAAATAAATTAGTTGTCCACCAATTTTTTTCAACATAATTTTTATACATAATTCTTTTCAAAGTGGAACTTAAGAGGGGGAATCCATAATTCGCTGAAAATTTGAACGTTGGTCAATTTAAATTAGCTTAAGGTCTACTGCTAGAGCTAACAAAACAAAAACCGAACCAAAAAACAAGGGCAAATGATTTTATTCTTGCTTTTGTTACCTACAATGTCATAGTCTAAAAGCAAAAATTGACACTTTAGAGTAATTTAAAGAAAATTTGACTATTTAGACCAGATAAATGGAATAAATCAAATCAGACGCTCTACTGCTACTACCTGTTCAATGTGCCTTGACTCAGCATAATTTGCTATATGAACCCGGAAAATGTTTTGCGGTGATATTTTATTTCAAACAAAACAATTCCGTAAAAATGAAATAAAAAAGAGAATTGTAGGTGCTTGTTGTTGTAGTGGTTGAGTATTGCTGCTAAAATATTCATAATTAGCGACTAGCGCCACTGTTCTCGTGTGATGATGTCTTGTTTTGCTTTTTCGTTTTTTCTTTTGAAGTCAGATCCATTTCATTAGATCTAGGTATAACAGCAAACTTTTTATCTCTATGTCTGAGATTTCCTTGATTTGCTGTAAGAAGGGCTTGCCAAAATAGCGAAGTCTTGCTCTAGCTAGACCTGGACTTTCGCATAGATAGTGGAAGAGACTTTCTTTCACCCCTTCCGCTTCACAGCTTCTGCAGATGGGATTGAAAGGGAGGTTAAGTCTTGCTGAGTGATCCCCTACTTTTCAGTAAACTGTAAGGGTTACAGTTATACGTGAAATGTTTGGCCGAGAGCATCTGAACAGGTTGTACGACGGCCATGTTTTCTTTCTAGCACTACACGTATTTATTTGCTTCCACCTTCTTTCGGCTAAAGCATAGTAGTGCGAAGCAATGGATGTTTTTATTGTGTTAAAAGTGGTAGCAACCGCCACTGCTTCTGTTATGTCTAGTGCAGAACCTTTTCTTGCTAGCTCATGCGCCATCTCATTATCCTCTATGTTACTATGACCGGGAACCCATATCAGAGTAATTTGAAGCCAATGACTAAGTAGCTCTAGTTCCTTTCTGCACTGCAAAACTAACTTGGATGAAATGGAATTGGAATCTAAGGCCTTAATAGCTGCTTGACTGTCTGAAAAGATAGCTACTCTTGCACCAATTTCTTTGTAGTATTTTAGTGATTTGCATCCTTCTCTGATTGCTAGTAGTTCTGTCTGGAATACACTGGCATATTCAGGAAGTCGGATTGATTTGGATATGTTGAGCGGCTCCGAACAGAGGCCAACACCAACAGTTCATATTAGTACCATCAGTGTAGATTTCAATGTCGAATGTAGCAATCACTTTGCCTTTCCTCCATTCGGCTCTCGGTGGAAAACGGTCTAATGGTAATATATAGTAGTATTAGTACATTAAGCGCTTCAGTAGGACTGGTGCTAAGTGCTCCTGTGGTTAAGACACACGTTGTTCAGCTTGATTTGGTTGTATTTCTTTTCTATTGTGGGCCACCAGACTAGTGCCGGATATGTTAGTATTGGCCTTACAATGGCTGTGTAGAACCAATTGGATAGTTTTGGTTGGAGACCCAACATTCTCTTACACGTGTAAAGTTTTATATTCCCCTGTACTCTACGTTGGACCTCCAGCTGAGTTTGGAATCTAAGATGATTAAGTATTTTGGCTGTTGGTTTACCATAAGACTAACCGAAATGGCCAAGAAAATCGACAGTGTCTTCGACGCAATCGTTTTTCGAGTTTTCGCGCTGCTTCGTAACCGTAAGCAAAGCGTGAATCCAGGACAATATACTAGAGGTCAATGGACAGTCGTCGTAGTTGAACCCTCTTAGTTAATTGAAGCCGAAGAAGACTAAAATGAGCCTGGCGGAGAAGATTTATCTTGAAAAACAAAACTGTTAAATTTGGCGGCCGCCGTAGTCGAATGGGTTTGTGCGAGACTACTATTCGAAAATTCTCGGGCTTGAAACCCCCCCGTGTCGAAACACCAAATGATAGAAACCATTTTTTCTAATAGCGGTTAGCCCATGGCAGGCAATGGTAAAGATCTTCATAAAAAGGACCATCAACCGTTCGGAGTCGGCAGAAAACTGCAGGTCCCTCCAATTGTGGAGCAACATCAACACGCATGCCACAAATAGAAGGAGGAGCTCGGCCTAACACCAAGATAAGGGTGTAAGCGCCAATTATATATACAAACATATATATATATTGCAAATAAAATTTGCTTTTTGAATCGGCTATAAAAAAAAAAACTAATCAATATTTTGTCAAACATTTTTTTTTATTTTGAAGATTGAACATTGTCATTTATGAATGAAAAATAATATCGTTCAAATGACTGCATAGCATTTGTCCTTAACGGCTCCCCACAAAAAATAGTCCAACGGGCTTAAATCACAGCTCCGAGGCGGCCAATTGATATCGGAATTTAGGCTGATTATTCGGTTTTCAAAAACGGTAGCCAAAAGTTCGAGTGTAACTTTGGCAGTGTGGCAAGTTGCACCGTCCTGTTGAAACCAAATGTCGTCCATGTCATCCTCTTCAATTTTTGGAAACAAAAACTCGTTCAGCATGTCACGGTAACGCTCGCCATTTACTGTAACCGTGGAAGATGAAGAAGACTCATCACTTTGGAAATAGGTTTTCAATATTTCCCAATTTTGTTCAAGCGTATAGCGTCCCATTTCGTAAATGTCAAACCTTTAGTAAATTATGAACACATTCGACATGTCATTTGTGTTAGCATTCTCAAAAAAATAGGTGGTTCAAAAAGCAAACGCTATATGGCCCACCCTGTATAATATATAATTCCCACTTACAACTCCTCCTTCAATTTGTGGTGTGCATCTTGATATTTTTCTACAAATGATGGAACCTACAATTGCCATTGCCTGGCGAGGGCCGACACCCATTAAAAAAACTTTTTCTATCATTTGAGTTTTTGTGCCTGGTGACTTCAACCTGCGCACATCCGAATGGTAGTCATGTACCAAACAAGACAAACAAGCCGCGTTATCGACTTCACATCTCTTTTCAGTCGTAACTAATTTTGCAGAATTTGATTGTCACACCTCGCAAGCAGCCTAATTGGAATTGCAATGAATTTGAAACACCCCAAATTATTTTTTCCCCACCTCATACTCACTGGCAAACGTGGAAACTGCTTAGCGTAATTCTGTAGGCGACACATATATATGACGACCATGGCATTAACCCGCTCTTTCTGGTAGCACTGCGCACTCTCCAGCGCCTCCGAACGTGCGGCAGCAACATCCTTCAGATGCTTCCACTGTAGTGGTAAATGATCGATGTCACGCAAAAGTTGCTGATCAAATTCAACGTTATATGTTTTCAACAAGGCAATAATATCCCTTAGAGGCTTGAACATATTATCTGCATAGAAGGCGTGCTTACGAATTTGTGCCATAACGGCCAGCACGCGAAGGAGGCGTTGGAAGTTCTTCGTGCCTACGGGCAATTGAAGAATTGCCAGGCCATGGCTAATGAAATTGGTGAGCTCCTTGAAAAAGAAATAAAAACAAAGAGCGCATAAAAATTTTCTTATACAGGCATTCAGTTGTTGCAACATGATAACTTACATTTAGAGTACGCTCTACATAGTGTAGCAGCCAGCGTTTGTGTAGGTGCGCCCATTTGCAGACATGGTTAAGTAACGCATACTTCAGCGGATTCAAGTCAATACTCAACCAGCCATTTATGCGTTGTTGGCCGGCCAGTTGCTCGATGGATTCATGGTGTTCATTGTAGCGATCAATCTGTTAAACGGATTAAAATAGAAACGAAACAAAAATTCAAAATCAAGAAAAAAACGACCTCACATAAATGTGTGCATATGTATGTAGGTATGTATGTATTTTTGTTCGACAAAAGATACACTGGGGCAAAAGTAAGTAATATACACCATAAAGAAATTGGAAGTTATTGCTGCTTTACCCAGGGCCAACTCGGCACAGCTGCGAACGCGTTAACCACAATTTAGCCAAGTAAAAAGCTACAAAAATATTCATATAACAATATGAAATTGTAAATCTGTGAATTGTTGGTCAATCCTTAGCCCGCATGCAACTCACACTCGCACATTTGTATAGAGTGACGCAGGTGCTTTGGTGCTGACCAATTCAGTGAAGCAATAAAATGCATGCTTTACTAGTTCGAATGGACTTTGCACATAGCCACATATTGTGCCGATACATAAGTATTAAACATACACACATACATGTGCACGGCTGTGTGTATGAGAGATGGACGCTTAATTTGGGTATTTTAATTTAATGCGCACACGCAGCCAATACATTTTGCAAATCACACACTCATCTACAATGACGGCAGTGGGCATTGATTGTAAATGAGACGCAAAAGGGTGGTATAAATACAGGCTTCTTTTTTTATTATAGGTAAATGGTTTTAACACCGACAACTCTTTATTGCCGGAAATATTACACGTCAGCGGCAGAATGAAATGAGTCGAGACAATTGAAAAACGCTAACTTATTTTCAAAATCTGTGTTCTTTTGCCCAGTTGTCCAAATAGTGCGGGATATTGAATGCGGCATGAAACACCAAAATGATTTAAAGTTTTTTCTAATAGTAGTCGCCCCTCGGAAGGCAATGATAAACCTTCGAGTGTATTATATATATATATATATAATTGGCGCGTACACACTTTTTGGGTGTTTGGCCGAGCTCCTCCTCCTGTTTGTGGCATGCGTCTTGATGTTGTTCCACAAAGGGAGGGGCTTACAGTTTCAAGCCGACTCCGAACGGCAGATATTTTTATGGGGAGCTTTTTCATGGCAGAAATACACTCGGAGGTTTGCCATTGTCTGCCGAGGGGCGACCGCTATTAGAAAAATGTTTTTCTTAATTTTGGTGTTTTCACCGAAATTCGAAGCGACGTTCTCTCTGTGAATTCCGAATGGTAGTCGCGCACCAACCCATTCGGCTACGGCGGCTTCGAGTGTATTACTGCCACAAAAAAACAAACTTCTCATAAAAATCCATCTGCCGTTCGGTGGCGTCGTAAGCCTGTAGGTCCCTCCATTTGTGGAAAAATATCAAGACGCTCATCAAACACCCAACGAAGAGTGTAAGGGCTAATTATATATACCTTCTGCTCAAATATGAACGAGACGTTGTCAATAAAACGGTCCGCGGATGACATATAGCAAAAATATTTTTTTTTGTTTTTTGGTAGGACTGTTATAAGCTTACATGGCAAATTTCAGCGTGATATGTCACATAGTTTGTTTTCTGTGCTACTGTAAACAAGTCAAGCTCGAGTGTGTTCTTCGAATTCTCTTTTATGACTTCAATTGTCTCAAAATGTTTTCCACGGAGCAGCAACTTGAGCTTGGGAAACAGGAAAAAGTCACATGGAGCCATATCAGGCGAATACGGTGCTTGCGGAACGATATTAACATTATTTTAGTTCAAATAATCGCGAACAAGACGTGATGTGTGAGCTGGTGCATTATCGTGATGCAAGAACCATGACTTGTCCCACAATTCCTTCCTTTTAAGACGAATGTTCTCGCGCAAACGCTTTAAAACGTCTAAATAATATTCAGCGTTAACCGATTTTGCGATTTGTGCGGTTTTCAAGCACAATTTCCTTTACTTTTCCGATGTTTTCGTCGTTTATTTTTGGTGCTGGTCGACGTTCATGAGGCAAGTTTTCAACCGATGTACGGCCCTCTTTGAACGATTTGTACCACTGGAAAACACGTGCACGCGATAGAGCAGAATCCCCATAGGTTGTCTGCAACATTTTTAAGGCGTCTGAAGCCGAAATTTTGTTGGAATAACAAAATTTCAAACAAATTCTTTGTTCAACTTGAATTTCCATCGTTAAATTCGAAGAACACACTCGAGCTTGACTTGTTTACAGTAGCACAGAAAACAAACTATGTGACATATCACGCTGAAATTTGCCATGTAAGCTTATAATAGTCCTACCAAAACACAAACAATTTATTTTTACCATATGTCATCCGCGGACCGTTTTATTGATAACGTCTCGTTCATATTTGAGCAGAAGGTATATGATTAGAAATATAATTTAGCCATTAAAGGGATGTAAAGAAAACAATGTGCCGATTATTTCGTGGTTCTAATAACGCATTTTATTTAATTTTAATTTTAAAATGAAACTTGTTTTTAGACCACCCTTTAGATATGTACATATGAGCGCAATAACTAAGCCTAGCAAATAAATTAGTAAAGTTAGTTCCGGGCGTGGAAAGTATGCCTGCTTGTTTATTTGTTCGCCTGTGTATGTGTTTTTCGCAAATCGAAATGGCTTCTGGTAATCGTTGGCCAATTTTTGGGGGGAATATTAATGTTGTTTTGGCTTAGCTGCTGTTGGGAAAGCAGCAGGCTTGAGAAGAAGCTGGAAATTGGCCAACTCATCACTTCTTGAGAAATTAGCCAACTAAAATTCCATGCATTATGAACAGCTGAGGCAATACCAATTGCCACTCATAAATAAAAGAGTTAGCAGTTGGCATTGTAGCGCATGGTCATTGTGATAGCCTGTTGTGGTGCCCATCAAACCGGCGATGGCACCAGAGGCTTTTTGTTTTGCATTGCAAATTATAACACACAATCATAGGTACATATATTTTTTGTACAAACAGGAAGATTTATGCATATTGCGGTTTTTGAGGCAACAAACGGCATGCACTTATTGGCCGATTGCTATTCGAGTTTCATTAATCGCTTCGAAATTTTCTTACATAATATCTAAATCATAAGAACAGCGACCTACTGATCGAGAGTTAGAGAATTTCGGAAGGCTTACTTACTAAGTTGAAAATGAAAATAGGGTAAATAATAGAGGTTTTTAGGAATCCGCAATCCCAAATCTAAATGAGGGAATTAACGTCTTACGGACTGATTATGGCGAAGTACTGTAACTGCACGAACGACAAAGCCACCTGAGCTGTTGAGTTTCACTCGAAGTGTAACTAACTTCAGACCACTCGCGCAGCTGGTGCACGGGCATAAGCTGTCTGTTAGTTGTAAACGACGAGAGTAAACGACAAAAAAAGAAAATCAGTAATGGATTTCAAATGCAATATAATATAAATAAAGATGGTTTTGAAATTATTAAAAAACATGTTTAAAGTATTTATTAATCAATAATATATTTTCCTTCATTATTTACAATGTCTTTCTAACGTTTAGGCAAATTTTTAATTCCCTGCTCAAAAAATTGTTTGTCCTTAGAGCCAAAATACGCTTCGATATCCCTTTTCATAGTTTCTTTTGAGGAGTAGTTCTTGTTACTCATATGGGATTGAAGTCCACGGAAAAGGTGATAATCACAAGGTGTAACATCCGGAGAGTATGGTGGATGCGGCATTAGCTCCCATCCGAGCTCGTTCAGCTTGCCTCATGTTTGCCTTGCGGTATGAGGTCTTGCGTTGTCGTGGAGAAACAAAACTTTGCGTCTATTCACTAAAGACGGTCGATTTGTGTTAAGTGCCTCATTCAGGCTTGATACCTGATGAGAATAATAATCAGCAGTTATCGTCTGGTTTGGTTCCAGAAGTTCATAATAAACAATACCGGCCATATGCCATCTCTAGGGGTCGTTTCTTGTGTTTCATCTTTATCTAACCATTGGCGTTTGCGAAAAAGATTATTGTAAAGCACCCATTTTTCATTACCAGTATCGATACGGTTCAAAAAACTTTAATTTTCAAGCCGTTGCAGCAGCTGAAAACATACATTCACTCTCTGTTGAAACTTTTCCGAACTGAACCAGGTGCCTGTGAACTATTCCATGCGATGAAACTATCATATTGACTGTCAAATTTGGCGCAGCTTCCACGAGTTTGAGCAAGGCGTCGGAGTTAAAGACTTAAGAACGACCAGCGCGCAGGGCATCCTCCACGTCGCAGTTACCACTTCGGAATTTTGCACAGTCCTTACACTCACGGTATCCTCTCCGTGAACAGTGTTTATTTCTGCAGCAGCAGTTGTTGCATGCTTCTATCCGCGATTAAAATCACTTGTTGAATGCACAATATATCAAAGAAAATATAAATAGTTTCGTTTTATTCCGCGAATAATTTTTTGTATGCAAAAATCGTACGAAAGTGAAATTATGCGTAAAATACGCACGAACTTATGGACTGACCGATAAATAAAGTTTTTGTTTATCGCACCATTAGCTAATAGTTTAGGCTGCAACCGCAGATGGGCGCTCTCTAATCGTTTTCATTGAGCCTGGCGTCAAAAGATTCACCAGTTTAAAGGGGCTGAAAAAAGCCATTGTACCTGTAAGTCGCATTCGGGCAGCTTGCGATTCGTTTCTGGACAGTCTCAAGGCCATAGTCAAAGCCAAAGGTGGTCAAATCGAGCAAAAGTATTGATTCTTAGTTTTGTATATTGTAATTTTCACACATTTTTTACTTTGAATTGAAAAAAGTAATTTTCCAAACTAAATTTATGGCATTTTTAATTGGTTACACTTCGAGTGCTGGAATTTGTAGTAAGGCATCATTTTAACTTTTGTATGGCCGCCGTAGCCGAATGGGTTGGTGCGTGATTATCATTCGGAATTCACAGAGAGATTGTTAGTTCGAATCTCGGTGAAAGCAAAATTAATAAAAAAAAAAACATTTTTCTATTAGCGGTCGCCCTCGGCAGGCAATGGCAAACCTCCGAGTGTATTTCTGCCATGAAAAAGCTCCTCATAAAAATATCTGCCGTTCGGAATCGGCTTGAAACTGTAAGCCCCTCCCTTTGTGGAACAACATCAACACGCACACCACAAATAGGAGGAGGAGCTTGGCCAAGCACCTAACAGAAGTGTACGCGCCAATTATTATTTTTTTTTTTATGGTAAAAAAATATTTAAGAATTGTGATTTTTTTTACTTTGTGGTTAAAATGCTTGTAAACAAATTTGGAGTTTGGCTGTTGTAATAATTCTTGCGTTAAATATCTCTTGAAGCTTCAAGATATCTACTTCAGATCGCGGGTTTTAGGAGAAGGTTAATTTATGCATTCAACTCTGGTACACAGATGGGTCGAAGCTTGCGGATGGTAGGACTGGTATGAGTATCTTTGGTCCGATCTTTGAAATAACAGCCGAGCAGAGATCTATGTCATAGAAGTTTATGGCAGAGAATGCCTTCGAATAAGTACCACCTGTAAACGCAACAGCGTTTTTTCAGAAAAACTTTCAGCTTTTTGTGATCTGCAGGCTCACACACAAACATTTAAACTCGTTGAGGAATGCTTCACTCTCTTCAATATCCTAAGGATAAGAAACACCGTTTTGCTAGGCTGGGTAATGGCTCAGAAAATGATGGCAATGCCAGCATGGAACAGGCAGACTGCTTATCCAAATTAGATGATACTACGGAATTCCATGAACCAGAAACCGTTTGTGAGTTTACCAAAAATCTACTTAAAGGAAGTTATCAGGACTGGAAAGACAAAGAACTTATACGACTCCGGGTGGAAAATGCAGAACAGAGGCAGGTAAAACAATGTATTCCTTCTTCTAAAATAGCGTTAAGTGGTCTCCTAAACCGGCATAAAAAGGAATTACGAACTCTCACTGGATATTGTATGACGCATTGTAGTCCAACGTTAGAGTTTCCGAGAACTAGGACCAGTAGCAACAAGCGTTTGCCGTTTTTGTGAGGTGGTAACGAAACACCATAGCACTTCCTCTGCGAATGTGCGTCTCTTGCAAGAAGAAGACGCCTTCAACTTGGTCACAATCACGTACTCATTTGAAGTCGCAGTGCATTATGGGCCAATAATAGTAATAATAATATGATAATACAGCATTTCATTTTTCAGAAAAATCTGTAGTTTTCACAAGTTTTTTGCATCTGATTTTTTGTTTACTGATATTTAAAATAGCGTTGCCACCTTATTGAAAACAATTAATTACTAACTAGTTTAAATTAACAAATTGTATTAACAAAATGTGTTAAAAAAATGGGCAAAGCTTTTATTAAAATTATTTGTGTATGGCGTTGCCACCTAACATTAAAGGCAAACATTTTAAATAACGGTACAAATGAATTAAAACATATGGGGACTCGACCAAGGGAAGGCTCTATTCGGCACAATTTGCAGATTTTCTTTTAGAAGTCGGTAAAGGAAAACATACTGCAACTGTAAGGAAAAGTTATATGGAGGTTTTTAGAAGGAGCTTTTTAATGGCAGAAATGTAATTGTGTAATGGCTGAAAACTAATCAGGTAAAAGATAGAGCGACTGCTTGGTGACTCCTTCTCAACCCGAGTAAGCTGTCCAAACAATTTATATATTTACGCTACAGAGAATAAAACTAGAAATATTGTGCCCAATAAATAAAAAAAAGAAACAGAAATAGTTTGTCTGTCCCTTTGAAAAATCTACTACTACAAAAATACTATTTCATTTTACACGCAAGCGTTGCCACGTACAAGAGCAAGTAATCATCATCGTTATTTAGCTTTACAACGCGGGTTGGGTTTTAACCTTCTCTACGATATTCCTCCAGGCTTCTCTGTTTCTTGCCAGATATCTCCAGTTGGTTACTTCGAGCGTTCGTTGGTCTTCTGCTATGCAGTCCATTAGTCGCTTACACTGACTTCTCGTTATCATAAGTTTGTGCTGCATTATTAGTTTCTGAGCACGCGTGTCTTCCATTCTTAGAACTTGCCCAATTCACCTTAACCTTTGATGAATTTGACAATGTCCTCGCCCTGCATAAATTGGAGTAACTCTTCGTTGGTTCGTATTATGTAATCACCTCTTTCGTTTAACCTGGGGCCATATAGAGCAAGCAGTCTATAAAAATTGTTTGTCGTTGTTTGACGGTAACTGCATTTCATGAATTATTCATGAAAACATACATCTTAAACCGTACATGACAAGGCTAAAATCGAAATGTAACATTTTCTTCAATGCTTGAATATATCTTAATTCTTAAAGATTCATATTCAATTTAGCAAACACTAAGATAGTCAAATCAAATATTTAACTTTGCAAAATACCCAGATATTCATATCATCTACACACATGTAAATCTTAACACATTTTCTAGAGAAGTATTCATTTCAGCCGCCCACATTTCATGCCTAAAACAACTGAAGCGATTATGTTCAACACATCAGCATAATCAACCAAGAGTGATGTTGGTCAATTTTCCAATTATTTTTAAAATTTATTTATCTACACACATAACGTGTTGCTTAGGAATAAGGGTTTTTGCCAAGAAAGCATCAATAAACTTTCATAACCGCAACACATCATTCATACTCTGCTTATGGCATTCCTTAGTTTCGTTTTCTGCTTACATCCTTTATACTCGTATTATACATATATAGGGTGGGCCATGTAAAATTTGCTTTTTGAATCGGCTATAAAAAAAACTAATCAATATTTTTTCAAATTTTTTTTTTTATTTTGAAGATTGAACATTGTCATTTATGAATGAAAAATAATATCGTTCAAATGACTGCCACGACTGGCTTTACAGTAGGCCATTCGATCAACCCAATTTTTAAGCACATTTTCGATTGTTTGGGCTCCAATTTCATGAATGGCAATTTCGATTTCGTGTTTTAAAGCATCAATCGTCTCTGGATGGTTCGCATAGCATTTATCCTTAACGGCTCCCTACAAAAAATAGTCCAACGGGCTTAAATCACACCTCCGAGCCGGCCAATTGATATCGGAATTCAAAAACGGTAGCCAAAAGTTCGAGTGTAACTTAGGCAGTGTGACAAGTTACACCGTCCCACAGTGCGGCCGATTCCCGAAAAGCTGGCCAAAACTCAAAAAATTAAGTAATTAATTCAAAATTTCTTACTCGGGGGTTGTCGGGGTCGCTGATTACGAATTTGATCTTAAAATTTTGAAAATCCACCCCCTTCCACCCCTATTGGCCACCCCCTCACGTGAAATAGCGTATATTCAAGAACATACCATAATCAAGATGCATGTAAATTTATATGTTTTCGGGGTCGCAAGGTAGCAAGTGGTAGCAGCTGATACTTGTTTTATTCAGTAACCATTACTTTTTTGAGTAACCTTTAATAGGTTTCAAAGCAGCATATGACGGCGTTGTATTACTATACTTTTTTTTCGACTTTTGGCCAGCTTTTTGGGAATCGGCCGCACTGTGCGTCCTGTTGAAACCAAATGTCGTCCATGTCATCCTCTTCAATTTTTGGAAACAGAAACTTGTTCAGCATGTCACGGTAACGCTCGCCATTTACTGTAACCGCGGAAGAAGAAGAACACTCACCACTTTGGAAATAGGTTTTCAATATTTCCCAATTTTGTTCAAGCGTATAGCGTCCCATTTCGTAAATGTCAAACCTTTAAGTAAATTATGAACACATTCGACATGTCATTTGTGTTACCATTCTCAAAAAAATAGATGGTTCAAAAAGCAAACGCTATATGGCCCACCCTGTACTACTACTTATATACAATACACATATACGAAATGGGATTTGACCATCTCAATCACTAGCAGTCTATTGGCCAATTATTAACAATTGCCCAGCATTTATCAAATGTAATGTGTCATCACAGTTTGACTTGACGAATTCTAATAATCAATTTGACTCAATATGGAAACTATGAATATTACAAAAAAAATTACTTTAATCTCAAATCAACATTCACTCTTCCATTTATCTATACTAATATTATAAAGAGGAAAACTTTGTTTGTTTGTAATGAATAGGCTCAAAAACTATTGGACCGATTTTAAAAATTCTTTCACCATTCGAAAGCTACATCATCCACGAGTAACATGGATTATATTTTATTTTGGAAATAGGGTTCGAGATATAGGTCAAAACGTGGACCCGGGTAACCTTCGGATGTGTATGTACAATATGGGTATCAAATGAAAGCTGTTGATAAGTGCTTTAACACGGGGTAATTTTCATACCTATTGATGACTAGGGTCTGGAAATATATGCCAAAACGTGGACCCGCCGTGTCTTTGCACCGAATTAAACCAAACTTACACACATTGTTAAGGAGGTATTGAAGATGGTTTCGGTATAGTTTGGATACCTATTGGTAGATAGGGTCTCGAGATATAGGTCAAAACGTGGACCCGGGTAACCTTCGGATATGTATGTACAATATGGGTATCAAATGGAAGCTGTTGGTGAATGCTTTAGTTCAGAGTATTTCCATCCGCTCCGTGACTAGGGTCTCGAGATAGAGACCAAAACGTGGACCCTAGAATGTGTTTGTACAATATGGATATCAAATGAAACCTGTTGATAAGTGCTTTAATACGGGGTAATTTTCATACCTATTGATGACTAGGGACTCGAAATATATGCCAAAACGTGGACCCGCCGTGTCTTTGCACCGAATTAAACCAAACTTACACACATTGTTAAGTAGGTATTGAAGATGATTTCCGTATAGTTTGAATACCTATTGGTAGATAGGGTCTCGAGATATAGGTCAAAACATGGACCCGGGTAACCTTCGGATGTGTATGTACAATATGGGTATCAAATGGAAGCTGTTGGTGAATGCTTTAGTTCAGAGTATTTTTTATGCCGCTCCGTGACTAGGGTCTCGAGATAGAGACCAAAACGTGGACCCTAGAATGTGTTTGTACAATATGGATATCAAATGAAAGCTGTTGATAAGTGCTTTAATACGGGGTAATTTTCATACCTATTGATGACTAGGGACTCGAAATATATGCCAAAACGTGGACCCGCCGTGTCTTTGAACCGAATTAAACCAAACTTACACACGTTGTTAAGTAGGTTTTGAAGATGATTTCCGTATAGTTTGAATACCTATTGGTAGATAGGGTCTCGAGATATAGGTCAAAACGTGGACCCAGATAACCTTCGGACGTGTATGTACAATATGGGTATCAAATGGAAGCTGTTGGTGAATGCTTTAGTTCAGAGCATTTTTCATGCCGCTCCGTGACTAGGGTCTCGGGATAGAGACCAAAACGTGGACCCTAGAATGTGTTTATACAATATGGATATCAAATTGAAGCTGTTGGTGAATGCTTTAGTACAGAATATTTTTCATGCCGCTCCGTGACTGGGGTCTCGAGATATAGGTCAAAACGTGGACCCGGGTAACCTTTGGTTGTGTATGTACAATATGGGTATCAAATGAAAGCTGTTGATAAGTGCTTTAATACGGGGTAATTTTCATACCTATTGATGACTAGGGACTCGAAATATATGCCAAAACGTGGACCCGCCGTGTCTTTGAACCGAATTAAACCAAACTTACACACATTGTTAAGTAGGTATTGAAGATGATTTCCGTATAGTTTGAATACCTATTGGTAGATAGGGTCTCGAGATATAGGTCAAAACGTGGACCCGGGTAACCTTCGGACGTGTATGTACAATATGGGTATCAAATGAAAGCTGTTGGTGAATGCTTTAGTACAGAGTATTTTTCATGCCGCTCCGTTTTTGGGGTCTCGAGATATAGGTCAAAACGTGGACCCGGGTAACCTTTGGTTGTGTATCTACAATATGGATATCAAATTGAAGCTGTTGATAAGTGCTTTAATACGGGGTAATTTTCATACCTATTGATGACTAGGGTCTCGAAATATATGCCAAAACGTGGACCCGCCGTGTCTTTGAATCGAATTAAACCAAACTTACACACATTGTTAAGTAGGTATTGAAGATGGTTTCCGTATAGTTTGAATACCTATTGGTAGATAGGGTCTCCAGATATAGGTCAAAACGTGGTCCCGGGTAACCTTCGGACGTGTATGTACAATATGGGTATCAAATGGAAGCTGTTGGTGAATGCTTTAGTTCAGAGTATTTTTCATGCCGCTCCGTGACTAGGGTCTCGGGATAGAGACCAAAACGTGGACCCTAGAATGTGTTTGTACAATATGGATATCAAATTGAAGCTGTTGGTGAATGCTTTAGTACAGAGTATTTTTCATGCCGGTTCGTGACTGGGGTCTCGAGATATAGGTCAAAACGTGGACCCGGGTAACCTTTGGTTGTGTATGTACAATATGGGTATCAAATGAAAGCTGTTGATAAGTGCTTTAATACGGGGTAATTTTCATACCAATTGATGTCTAGGGTCTCGAAATATATGCCAAAACGTGGACCCGCCGTGTCTTTGCACCGAATTAAACCAAACTTACGCACATTGTTAAGTAAGTATTGAAAATGGGTTTCGTAAAGTTTGGTTGTAATTCGGAACTCCGGCAACGCGTACAGCGTTCTTTTGAACCAGCCATAATGCCGTTTACTTTTTTAACGCTTGAGGCGGAACTGAACTGTCAAATTGACCGTGTGAGTTACAATGTGTCAATATTTCTTTCTGATTTGGACGCCATAAGGAGAAGACGTAAGCGCAAAGTGTAAACATTTTTTGTGGATTTTTTTGGAGTGGATTTTGGAACAGTGAATAATTTCTTACGAAATTTGAGAATTTAATATGAAATCCGAATGTTCAAATGAAATTATGTGTTGTTTTTTTTAAATATAAATGGATAATGGTTATAAAAGCTCCAATGCTTAATAAAACATAAATTGAAACGAAAAATTCATGGATGATCAGGAAAAAAGACGATTGTTTCTTAGTTATTCATTTGCGATGATTTCAAATTTAAAAACAATCTTTTTTTTCCTGATTTTCAATTTTCAAAAACAAATAGAAAAACAAAAAAAAAGAATAAAGAAATAAATAATATGAAAACCATATATTTTTTGTTCTAAACCATATCTATTCTATTTTAGTGTGCCCAGCGAAGGGGGCCGGGTTTGCTAGTTTAGTAGAATTTGGGAGAATAATTTTGAGTGTTTTTACTTGCTTATACCACTCGATTGGCAATTCTATGTTTGATATGCTCTTTCTCTCTCTCTCCAGTCCGGTTGTACAGTGGAGAGCTACTTAAGATTTTCAGATAATAAGCACGTCTGTAAATACTTCAAGCGCTCGCCTCAAGAGAGAACATACAGATGCAATAAAAATCAACGATAGGTAGCCATAACCAAAACTGATTTAACGATTGTATAAAAGTAAATAAGAATAGTTTGAGAATTATCACAGAAAATCCAGCAGGGCATTGCAGATTGAATACTATCAGAATACTAACATGGGACTATACTCTAATGGAATTTGCAGGTTCTATAGAGAGGAAGATGAGAACGCCAATATATGCGCTGCCATCATGCCCAGTACTGTTGCCTCAACATATTCTACCATAGAAGGAAATAAAACTCATAAAAATATGCCAAATACAACAATTTATTGACGAAGTTGTGTTCAGAAATACTAGGATTCGATGAAGGGGGCACAATAGACATTTCAGTGCGAGACCGGGAAATGGCTCTCAAATTACCATAAATGGTGGCCAACCCTAAGGTAGAGTAATAAGCGCGCGTTTTTCAAAATCCATACAAATTGTACTGCCGTGAAATATGCGTGAAATTTCACAGGGATTTTTCTTTGCCGTTGTCCAGCTTTTGCCAGACCTTGATGGTACATTCTCGGTTCGGTTGTTCTGAGAATGGACGAGCTACATTCTCTTTCCCTGAACGAACTGCTGAGATTCATAAAACAATCTGGGAAATTTGTAGAGGAATAATGTCTCTACCTATCCATTCAATCCTCTCTCTTGACCTTAAGTGTAATGTGCAGTATGCAATATTGTCGGAGTACTTGACGGCAGAAGATACGCAAAAATTATTGCAATAACGAAGAATAGTCAGACGAAGGAAGGCACCTCTCCGAGCCGTTTGATACCAAACGAGGTTTCATACAGGCTGACTCTTTGACGTGTGTCTTCTTTAACCTGATGTTGGGAAATATCGTGCGAGCCGCAGAACTTAATCGCTCAGGAACAATTTTAGGGTAATTATTTAATTTTTGAATATAGTGAAAATAATTTAGTAATTTATAAAAAATTAGTAGTTTAATTTTATCAAATCAGAAGATATTTTTCTTTTTTCCGCTGGGGTTTGATGGTCATGGAAAAGTGTACTACTCTGTATATATATAACACACCTAATGGAAAGGTTAGTTTTTCTAATTGCTATATTTCAGCAGCTGTCAAAGTTACCAATGACATTTCCCATCTCATCATGCACCGGTTCACGCCTGAAATAAGCCAATGCGAAAGTCGTGGCTTAAAAAAAATCAACTGGCGTCGAAACGCGTCTTTATTGATTAAATGGTAAATTTCAATTACAATTTTGATATGCTTACAGCTAGTATTTATAATATTTCCTATTGCTAATAGTTGATTCACTTACAATACAATATTTGGTGAATCAACGAAATACGAATATTGCTTATTCTAAGTTTCCTAAATTATTTGCATAAGTGTCGTTGCACTCATTTCTTTACAAGCTAATTGTGTCGCTTGCGAAATGCGTTAGTGCAATGGCACTTATTTGGTTGGGTATCGAGTTACGATGACCAGTCCACTTCAATTGTATTTTCTTTTGGAGTAGAATGGTTGAGTGACGTAACTCCCCTTTCCTTTGATTGAAAACACTCCTGGGTTTTTGCATTTACGTTAAGTTCAATGGCTTTGTGCTTGTTTGTGAAATAAATAAAAATTACAGATAAGGCTAATGTGCTTACTGCGATGAATGAAATTGTTAGCCAAATATTAATTTGATATGATTTTTTGTGGAAGGTTAGTTCTTTGATTTTTTGAGCGTTTTCAATTTGGTTGATAATTAATTCGTCAAATGTAGGTTCGAGTTGTGTGTTATTTATATTTGATTCAAGGTGACGTATTACATATTTTTGTGTAAATGATTTATTTGTATTTTTATAAGTTTCGTTTTTTACATAAAGTTCACAATCATTGAATAAAATAAGTTGAGTTCCTATGGAATTTAAAGTTCTTCCGTTACATGTACTTTTTATTTCAATTAGTTTTGAATTTTTTACAATTATTAAGCCTTTTTCGATTTCCATAATTTCTTCTTTATAATTTTTGATTTTCTTACAATTTTTCTTTATTACACATGATTTTGAGGCTTTTAGGCTTTTTTGATATAAATTTCTTGAAAAAGTGAATCTTGTTTTATTTATTTCCAAAAGATGTTCGCTTTTGAATTGTAATTCTTCCGAGTTCTTGTTTGCACATGGAGTTATGAATATATGTTTTGCTATAGTTGTATTTGTTGGGATTTTTAATGAAAATATAATATTATCTGCGGCGGTTGCTGCTCCTAATTCTATGTTTTCTAGTTTAAATATATCTATATTGTATGTATTTATTTCCTCAGGGGTAAGAATGTTGCTGGACATTAAGTTTAGTCTAGCTGATGCTAAGTTATTTTGGATGTGCTCTATACTATTGCTAAGCGATCTAATTCTCAAAAGAATGTCAAGATGTAGAAGTTCTTTATGTATGTCTTGATTTTGATGTTGTACTGAATTTAATTTTAAAGAGACTTGTCTTCTATCTGATTCTATAGCTTTCTGAATATTTTGGAATGTTTTGTTAAAGTTATCATTTATCTTTATATTCTTATTTAAGGTGTCTATGGCAATATGGTTATTCGTGTCAATAACTTTAAAATGTTCTTCTATATTTTGTCTATCGTCGTCGTCCATACTTCCATATAGCCATTTCATTGTTGTACCTAATATGTTCATTAGTCCTCTTTTCTGTCTGTGAGGTAGTAATGTATAAAGTTTGCTTCGTAGTATTGCAAATTCCTGTGTTAGAATTTGCCCCTTTTCGGTCAGTTTCGAGTCTTTTGCTAAATTCTCAAGTGCGTCAATAATACTTTCTATTTCCTTTGGTTTGATTATGTGGAGGATGATGTCAAAATCTGTGATCACCTGTATGTTGTCGAGTTTTATTTCAGCAAACCCGTCTTCACTTTTGATGTCTTCAGTTATTATCGTTGCGGTCGATCCTATTATCAGTGTTATTAACATCATTGATGTCAAGAGTACCTGCAAATTTTCCTGGTCTTTTAATGTTACTTGCATGAGTGTTTTGAAGTGGTAGCTTTCGATATCTAGGTTCGTGTTTATGTCTAAGTGCTCTATAATTTTTTACGTGTCCTGTACTTCTTTCGTCGTTAAAAACCTCTCTTTTGTTATTAATCTTGTTAATAACTCTTTCTTTAGCTTCTTTTATTCGGTCATGGATTATCCCTTTGTCAATTTTACCAGATGCTATATCTGAAGGTCTTTCTTTCAGTGTGGAATTGATATTATTGTTGTAGGTTTGAATACATTTGTACATTTTCTCTCTTGTTGATAGAGTTGGTGATTGGAGTTCCATAATTCTAAATTTTTCTCCTATCGTGTTATGAAGTCGTTCAATATCTGAGTTCCCTGTATGACTATTCGGTTTAGTAAAATGGACTTCAACCCCTTCTTCTCTTAAAAAGTCTTTTACATTCACGCAATTGAATTCATTATCAGTTATAAAGAGTTTAGGTTTTCCTCTCATTGCAAAATACATCCGTAGGTTTTCAACAAGTGTAATGCTATTTCTGTCTTCTAAGAGGATAGCTACTGCGAATTTAGAAAATTTGTCGATAAAAGTCATAAAGTTATGCTTCTTAATTGTGTACGTATCAAGGTGTACTATTTCGTTAGTATCCTTTGGTGTTTCGGTCAGATGAAATTTCGGTTTGATAGGTTTTCTATCATATTTTGTTTGACAACATATATCACAGTTATTTATACATTTTTGAATTAATTGTTTTAAATTTTTGTGATATATGAGTTTTTTCAGTCCTTCGTAATTTTCTTTTATGCCTGAATGGCCACTTTCGGTGAAGTGATAATTTTTTATATACCTAAATGTCTCGTCTTCGTTCTGCATGTCTTTAGCATGGTAAGAGCATTTGAAAAATTTTATGTTTCCATTAAATAATTCTATTAGTTTTTGCTGTACAGTATTGTAATCACTGTCAGAAAGCTCAGAGAAAATTCCAACTTTTCCTGATTTGAGAAATCGTCTGAATATATCTGAAATAAAACCGCTATTTATATCGTCTAGGCAAATATATATCTTTCTTTTATTTCCAATAATTTCAATCTCTCTATATTTGTGCTCAACTAATATTATTTGTGTGTGGAAACGATTGACTACTGTATCTAGAATTGGGAAATGATCATTAAGGTCCTCTTCTTGAGAGTGTATGGTTGCAGAGGTACTCATATTGTCTAAGTTATCCTCGATTTGTGTGTCCTCATTCGTTAGGTAGATGTCACCTGTTTCGCTATTAATTCTACTTAGGAAATCGGCTAGGGTATTTTCTTTACCTTTAATGTAACCGATGTTGATGTCATATTCACCTAATTTCAGTATCCATCTTTGTAGTCTTGGATTTATGTCCTTTCCTCTGTATTTTGTTTGTAGCCACTTTAGTGGTTGATGGTCTGTTAGTAAGTCAAATTTCCTGCCGTAAACATAGGGCCTAAAATAATTGACTGCCCATACTATGGCGAGAAGTTCCTTTTCTGTGGTTGAGTATTTTTTTTCGTGCTCATTCAAAGTTCTACTTGCGTAGCATATGGGATGACCTGCTTGCGTTAATGCGGCACCTATAGCGTAATCGCTTGCGTCTGTAGCAATTTCAAATTTTTTTCCGAAATCCGGGTACTTAAGTATCGGTGGGGATATGAGTAATCTCTTTAATTTATAAAAGGCGTCCATGTACTGTGTATCGTGGACGTTGACTTTTGTATCCTTTTTTAGGTATTTAGTCATAGCTTGAGCTATTTTAGCGTAATTCTTTATGAATTTGCGATAGTATCCAGTTGCTCCCAGAAATGATTTAATCTGTTTTGCTGTTTGCGGCAGCTTGAGCTTTTGGATTGCCTCCACTTTGGTGGGGTTTGGTTTTGCACCTTCTGTAGTCAGGATGTGCCCTAAATATTCTGTGGTTGTAGCGAAAAAATTACTCTTATCAATTTGAACTCGTAGGTTATGTTTTCGTAGTCTATCGAAAATTTTCTTGATACTGTCCATGTGTTCTTGGGCTGTAGTGCCAAATATAAGAATGTCGTCTAAGTAAACAACGCAAATTTTATTGATATAGTCTCTCAAGACTGAATTCATAAGTCTTTGGAAGGTGGCAGGAGCATTTTTTAGTCCAAAGGGCATACGAACAAATTCGTAGTGTCCTAGTGGAGTAGAGAATGCGGTTTTCGCCCTCTCTTCCTCTTTTATAAGGATCTGGTGGAAACCTTTGGCCAGATCTAAAGTTGTGAAATATTGGGCTCTTCCCAATTTTTCTAATATGTTTTCTATGTTGGGTATAGGAAATTTATCGCTTACAGTGATCTCGTTAAGGGCTCTATAGTCTATAACGATGCGCCATTTCTTTTTACCTGATTTGTCCACTTTTTTGGGGACGATCCACAATGGTGAGTTATAAGGAGAACAGCTTTCTTTAATGATGCCGTGCTCTAGCATTTCCTTCATTTGCTTATTTATTTCCTCTTCCTGAATTTGAGGGTATCGATATATTTTAGAATATACTGGTCTGTCAATAGTTGTGAT
Source organism: Anastrepha ludens (assembly GCF_028408465.1). Taxonomy (NCBI): domain Eukaryota; kingdom Metazoa; phylum Arthropoda; class Insecta; order Diptera; family Tephritidae; genus Anastrepha; species Anastrepha ludens. The sequence goes on along the minus strand of NC_071498.1, from coordinate 116,534,440 downwards.
GATTTCGTGTCTTATTTCATGTGTGTGAGATAGTTTTTGTCCTTCCTGAAAAAATAGGTCGCCATTTTCGTCTACTATTGTTTGTAATAGACTTTTTACTTCTTCGTTCATATCTTCACGTGAAAGCTTTTGTAAAATTGTACTGTCTATTTGTGTAGTTTCCAGTGTGTGTATGTCCTCGTAACTGTGTGGGCATGTATCGATGAACTTCGTCCTTGTATTATGGATTTCCATGTATCCATCTTTTAGGTTAATTATTGCCTCCATTGGCTTTAGAATGTTTTGTCCAAGTATTCCGTCGAATTTTTTGTTCTTCAAGTTTGTCAACTTCCAACTCATTAAATTTTTTTCGTTGAATTCAGTTGGGAGTGGTGTGATAATCTCTGTATCCACTCTTACATTTCCGTCCAATGTCTTAAAATTGAGAGGCTTCGTGAGTCTTTGTCGTTTATAGTTTTGGAGTTTGTCTTCTCCGAGAAGAGAAGTGTTAGAGCCTGTATCAATAAGGCACGTCATTTCGTCTTTTCCTATTGTCAATTTAACTACCGGTAGGTTGTAGTATGGGCTGGAAACCGAAAATTTTCACTCTCTTCGTTAGTGGTTTCTATGTTATCCACTTCCATGGGTTCGGTCTTATTCGACTTGTACTGTCCTGAACCCCTACTTGTTGTGTTATTTGGAAATCGCCTACTTTGTTGCGAATTTCTATGAAATTGTCCAGAAGCAGGTTTATTCTGCTTAAACTGTCCTGACGTGTCGGAACTAGTAGTTGGTCCGTAACTCGTTGTGTTTTGTCCGGATCCTTGTCGAGGATAGTTTTGTGTCGATCTATTTGACCTATTGTTCCTATAGTCATATTTCTTAAGCATGCCAGCTTCTTCGAGTGTATAGTAAGATTCCCTAAGTGTCTTTTTATTCCTACTATAAACTATACTAGCTAAATTTGGGTCTATCCCGTTAAGAAATGTCTTTAAAATTATTGATTCGTTAACCTCAGGTGCAAACTCTACTGGCTTGCTTTCGTCCTGTTCATATTTTGTGTTAAGTTTGTCTAAAATGTTTCTTAAATTAGAAAAATAATCACTTACATTATAATTTTTCGTTGTGATCGCCAGGTGGTAGAGACTGTGGTATGTTTCTTTCACGCCGAAATTCCTGATCAGCTCTTTTTTTATATCGTCCCAAGTAGGTGATTGTCCCAGTGTTCTGATTGTATTTAATGCCTGTCCCTGGATCTTCGTCCTGATGTGACGCTGGAATATGAATTCTTGCAGCGGTAGATTTTGATTAAATAGCGGAAGGATGATTTCAACTTCCCGTATAAACGCCGATAAGTCATAAGATCTGTCGCCTCTGAACTCTTTAATGCGGGACGCCTCCTTGATGAGTTCGGTTACCGCTATTGCTGGTTGTGGTTGGTCGTTCATTTTGTAAACTTTTGCTTTTGTTTAAATATGTAGGAGCAATTTAAATCACTTGTACGAGTATACAAACGTCTTTAGTGTCTTTTGATCACTGTTCACTATTATTTTTCGGTTTACCGATCTGCCAGTGTTCAAGTAGCCTTTTATCACTATTTCTTGACTTTAGTCAGAAATTTTTGTTTTTCGGTCCTTCGGGATACCGACGTTCTTTTAATCACTAATTCTTGACTTTAGTCAGGAATTTTATTTTTCGGTCCTTCGGGATACCGACGTTCTTGTAATCACTAATTCTTGATATTAGTCAGGAATTTTACTTTTTGGTCCTTCGGGATACCGACGTTCTTTTAATCACTAATTCTTGACTTTAGTCAGGAATTTTATTTTTCGGTCCTTAAGGATGCCGATGGTTCTTTTAATCAATTCTTCAGAATTGATTTCCGGTGACTGCGCCAAATAAGCCAATGCGAAAGTCGTGGCTTAAAAAAAATCAACTGGCGTCGAAACGCGTCTTTATTGATTAAATGGTAAATTTCAATTACAATTTTGATATGCTTACAGCTAGTATTTATAATATTTCCTATTGCTAATAGTTGATTCACTTACAATACAATATTTGGTGAATCAACGAAATACGAATATTGCTTATTCTAAGTTTCCTAAATTATTTGCATAAGTGTCGTTGCACTCATTTCTTTACAAGCTAATTGTGTCGCTTGCGAAATGCGTTAGTGCAATGGCACTTATTTGGTTGGGTATCGAGTTACGATGACCAGTCCACTTCAATTGTATTTTCTTTTGGAGTAGAATGGTTGAGTGACGTAACTCCTGCTATTAAAAATTACCAAAATTCTTAATGCTGCACATATTCGTACGAGCCTCGAGATGGCGAGACCTACAGTTTTAATATATATTTTATGTCGCCTCAGAACAGCAGAAGGCAGAAATGCGCGAGATTTGCGAGAAATGCGGAGATTTGATAATGCCTGCCGATAGGCGACCGCTGTTTCGACTCGAAAACTACCGAATGTAAGTCACACTCAAACCATGTATGTTTACTTGTTACTTGCTTTAAATAGTGTAAGTTTTGAATAGAAAAAGTTAATTTACATTGTTGACAGGCCATTGTGGAAAGTACAAACTTACTTCCGAACATTTGTGTGCATTACACCGCCGATGAAGCAGAGAGAATATTATTTGTATGCCAATCTTCGCGTAGACAACCCTTCTTATTTTTCTTATCACTCGTTTGTATATATTTGTCTATGTACTTATGGTATATGTATGCTCTCTTACTTATGCACTTGGTGACTCACCTGCATTTTGAATGCTTCCATGATGGCATATCCCTTCCCAGTGACAGCTTCGTTTTCGCGCGCGACTTGCAAAGTAGTCTGTAACATCTGTTCACGCTGTTGCTCCCATAGAAAAGTGTACGAATTGAATTGCGCGGCAAAACGTTCCGCGTCGTGAATAGTTGTTGCAAGTGCCGTTCGTATGTCGGCATTTAGCTGGCGTAGTTCATCGGAGGAGATGTCTACAGAAGCGGAAAAAGAAACTATAGAGGCTTAAAGGTATGTCTGGATGGGTTGGGGAGAGTAATTTAAACATGCTCGAATGCATAGCGCTTACACATATATAATATATTTATGTGTATCCTTTTACGTCCCTACATATGCCAGCCAAGTGCAAAACTTGCAAAGTAATGCATAACAAAATTCAAAACAAGTGAAAAAAAATAGTTAAGCCCATCACTGCATTCGGCTGTACCGAAGGTTTTCGTTTTTGTTCTCGTTTATTCCAAGTCCAAAACATAATTATAGTTTCTACAGACTATTTAGAGCTAATATGAGCTTAAAGTTAAATAAATAAATTTAAAATTAGGATTTAGAAAGCGGAGTAGAACTTGAGGTCTCATTGAATTCTCTTAGAGCGCGAATAATGTTTTGTGCATAACAGGAGCAATGAAAACCATTCCAAAGCGGCGCTGGAAATGATACTCAGCATATTACTTATTAACCTTATGGCGGAAAATCTGGCAGCGAAATCCGCGGAGAGGTTAGTGGCTGCTGAAATGTCCACATGTAGAACCTTCGGACTTAGCTCAATAGGTATGAGAAGTTCATGTTGCACAGCCTACATTACTCCGTACTTTAATTGGGAGAGAAGCTTTCGTCCTACTACAATTGAAGAGGAGGGATGGCACAAAGGCATGAAGCCTGGCCGTAGGACTTTTCACATCTACATAGACGGCTCTAAAACATTGAATGGAGTGAGAGTGGAGAGTTATTGTTCAAAAACTAGGGATTAGCCAGCCTTTCAAGCTGCCAGGTTGGTTGGTTGGTTAGAGTGGTGATTCATCCAGAATGCAACTAGCGCTTCCGCACCATTTTGTTGCCACAAACTCGTTACCAAATTGTTTAACAGTTAGACAGCAAGACTATATCCATTCTGCCAGACCACAGCAATATTTTCCAAGCGGCCGCTGTAGCCAAATGGTTTGGTGCGTGAATACCATTCGGAATTCACAGAGAGAACGTGGGTTCGAATCTCGGTGAAACACCAAAATTAAGAAGAACATTTTTCTAATAGCGGTCGACCATCGGCAGGCAATGGCAAACCTCCGAGTGTATTTCTGCCATGTAAAAGCTCCTCTTAAAAAATATCTGCCGTTCGGAGTCGGCTTGAAATTGTAGGTCCCTCCATTTGTGGACAACACCGAGACGCATACCCCAAATAGGAGGAGGAGCTCGGCTAAACACCCAAAAACATGTATATTATATATATATGTATATTAGGCCGGGTCGATTTGTGGGGAGGCAAAAAAATCGCCCATTGCTCTGTGAAAATCGTCTCATGTCCCCCAATTTGGGTTGAATTTTTTAGTTTCTTTTCTATAACGAAAAATGGTGATATTTTGAAATTATTGTATGGGGAACCCCCCAGAGGAGTTCCAGGGGGTGTGCCGCTGGCATGGGTGGATTGGCTGTCCAAAGTTAGTGGGGGTCGGTCATACATTTCTCGATTGGAGCACTCTAAATGGGTCAAAGTGGGATTTTTCAAAATTTGCTCCTCCTAAAAGTTCGACCCAATTTGGGGGACATCAGAATTCGTTTTAGAGGTATGGTTCCTTCGGCAAAGTTTCTTATTAGGATCCCTAGAATACGATTTTCACAGAGCAATGAGCGATTTTTAAATCGACCCGCCCTAATGTACAATATATATTATATAAGTTTTTGCTGTGGGACTGCCAATCCAGTAAGGCGACTGGAAAAAAATTTTGAAGCGAAATAAATTCCAATCGCAGCATAGGGACATCCTCAACTTTACTAAAAAGCCAAAAAAAAAAAAGCCAAATTAAGTTACGAAAATGGTAATCTGGTCACACTGATCACCAATTGTACCAGGGTGATGTCATGAAATTTAGCTGCTATTGTCAAAAGAGACAGAGTAAAGTAGCGATACCACGATAGGCGCCGCCTTGTTATTCTGTCCATCGTACAATACGATTCATGCGATTGAACCGCTGCTTGTGGTTTGCATTTTACCTTTTGTGTTTTTGCTTTTCAAATAGTATAAAATAAAACGGCTCTGCAATGGGAGAAGACGTCAGTTTATTTTATTGGAGAAAAATAGTAATTTTAGTCAATTAGTACATACTTACATATGTATTAAATATATGAAATTATTTATTATAGTCATCTTCGAAAAGCTCAATATTTATGAGCTTAGTGTTTTGCAGATTTTGTCGCAGCGTTTTATGTGCGAGAGGTTAGTATGAACCCCAGTGCACTTTTCTGCTTTCTAAAGTAGACAAAAGTTTTTTTGTGAGGTCTTCTAGCAACTATGTACATCCCTCGGATTGATAGATTCTCCATTCAAACATTACCATGAAATTTAGACCAATTGAAGCTGAACTATTATCTCGGAAGTGCCAGTGAGTTAAAATTAACATCGAAAACAAAGAAAATCTCACATTTACTTTGAAAAAACACATTAAGGTGGAAATGAAGAAACCATAATTTTCATAAAGGTCAATATTTCCATCCGATAACAATAAAGTTAAGAGTTTGATTTGCATTTAATCCGACCGACAGACACATTTTGGTATGCTCAGTGATTCACTACGAGGTGATAGGTACATCATTTCATTTTAGTCAAAGGTGTAAAAATGTTGGCTTTTTTACCTGTGTCAGTTGCCGATGTTGCGCCCTCCGTCGATGCGCCTTCGCTGCCCCTCTGTGAGACGCGACATCTACCCAGTCTGTACGCTAGTTGATGCAGCTGCTGACGCTTTGCCGCTGCCACCTCATACAACGACGTCATAGCCGTGGGTAGTTGCCGCTGTCTTTCTACTTTGCCCCGTTTGTGCTGCAACCGCGCATACCTTTCAAGGTTTTTACCTTGCGCAACGTATTCATTATTATTACATTTAGCTGCGTCTACCCCACCGTCATCGTCGGCATTGTCGTCACCATCACCATCACCGTCACTATTATCGTGGGTGCTTTTGCTTTTGTTGCCACTACTTTCATCTTCGTCGTTGTCTTCGTTTTCATCAGACAACGCCTTGTCGTCAACAATCCGTCGTGGCATGCAGTCGTGGCTAGTCTGTTGTATGTCCTCCAGCAGCTGCTCGACAATTTGTTGAAAATTATTTTCTACACTCACTTTGAATGATGGCACGAAACGTATTTCCGTATTTGTATATAGCGCATCCGTTCCAGTCATCGCGTCTGCCAACGTTTCGGCTGGCAGCAACTCTAATTTCACCTCAAAAAGAGGCATTGCGGTTGCCGCAGACATTACAGTTTGTCTGTTTAGTTGGTGGTGATGGTGGGCCGTTTTAATGGCACTGCTGCTGATTGCAGAACCTACTCTATTAGTTGTTGTTGTTGTACGTGGTGCCAGTTTCATCGCCGTGTTTGTTGGTGTTTGTGGGCGTGGTAACAACAACTGTTGTGCGCTACCTGCTGTCGCCTCTGCTTGATTATGAGGTGAATTGATTGTATGCACCCCCGTGACTGTGTCATCATCATTCGTAGGTGTGCTGGTCCACGTATTCGCTACAGTGTTTGGTGTTGTTTTTGTTGTTGTCGTTGTCAACAGCGTTGCTTGAGTTTCGTTTGCGCTTGCCATTTGGTTGTGAAAATACGCTAAACTGTGTGGGAGGAAAAGGCGACCGCCGTGTGCGACGGAGCGTATGAGTGATGTGCAAATTAAATTGAGTGCATGTTGAGTGAGTTACACGCAAGCGTCGTTGCAAGTAAATAGCGAATGTAGTAGTGTGTAGCGGTGTGTGGCATGTTTTCAAAAAACTTGCGGCGAGAAATGTGAAAACATTAAAGTGTGCCAAGATAAAATAAAGTAAGGAGTATGAATGCCTGCCAGAACAGCAGCGGGGTGGATGTACATACATATAAGCATACTTGAATGTTGTAGCGCTCGTCTGACAGCCACACATTTGGTTTTCGCGGTTAACGAATTTGTATGCCGGTCTTTATGCAGGGATATTTGCAAGTTTTTGTTGAAAGTGTTAAATTTGAAACTATGAAAAACTGTAACGCCATAAAGAACTACAATAATGTAAATGGTAATTGAAGGGATTTTTCACTGCCTCCGTTGTGGTTGCCTAGAGAGTTTGTGCATGACTATCGTCCGGGCTATGTACATATTAAAATTTCAAATAATAGAAAAAGTTCTTTTAGTAAGGACTGCAATGGCAAGGTTACGAACGAATTTTTGAAATGAAAAATCTTCTCATAAAAATATCTGTCATTAGAAGCGGCATTCAGTGCTTCCTTAGTGGAAAAATTCCAAATAAAGGAGATTTAAACGTTTTTTTACCATATTTTTCTGGTTAGGGAGGTTCTAAAAAAATTTTTTGCGATTTCTGTGTATGTATAAACGCTTCAGCAAAAATCGGCAAAGTTATTCGTTATTCATGGTGATATACCTATATTTCGGACTGGTTTAATGAAACTTTGATTAATGTTCTTCTGCTGGGTGAATGATTTTGACATTATTTTACTGTTTTTATATTCTGGGTATAAGAACCTCAAAAGATTGATAACCTCCGCTGTTAGTTGCCTTAATTATGAAATATAGTCATTTTCATTTATTAGACCTTTTTCAAAATTAACTGAATATTCTGTGAATGACTTTGAGCAATAACGAACTATGAGTATATTTGAAATAATAACTTTAATGAAATAATTAATGAACATTTTTTAATTATTAAAAAAGTAATCCATTTTTACCACTTCGAGTTTTTAAGATTCTTAAAATACTCGTGAAAAACTGGAGGGTATGGTAGTAAACACAAAATATCTTTATGTTTTTCTTCCGTTACTGGTCTAGTGGTGGTGGAAAATCGAAGTAGCTTAATATTTCCATATATTTTTGGTCTTCCTCTTTTAGCTGAAAGATCAAAAACATGAAATTTTGAACCATCCAAAGAATCTCATCCATTTTACTTGCAGCCAAGAGACATTTTCGTCTGCGTTATTTTTTAATTTTCTCGCCTTTGACTCTTCTAGTGATTTCGTTGAAATAAAATCCGACTGCGACATTCGTTTTATCGAAAATGTATTTTCTCTTCTACACTCTTCTATCAATTCATAATAATGCTCAGTTGTTGTACGAGTATAAGTATCATGTCAGTGATTGTATTATATTTGGCTGGAAAATCACAACCAGCAATTGTTCGTGAGATCGAGCACCTTAAAGCAACAGGTCAGTCCATAAGTTCGTGCGTTTTTAAAGGTGGTTTTAAAATTAATAAAAATGATGTTTAAAGTATTTATTAATTAATAATATATTTTCCTTCATTATTTACAATGTCTTCCCAACGTTTAGGCAAATTTTTAATTCCCTGCTCAAAACATTGTTTGTCCTTTTAGCCAAAATACGCTTCGATATCCCTTTTATAGCTACTTTTGAGAAGTAGTTCTTGTTATTCATATGGGATTGAAGTCCACGGAAAAGGTGATAATCACAAGGTGCAATACCAGGAGAGTATGGTGGATGCGGCATTAGCTCCCATCCGAGCTCCTCCAGCTTGCCTAATGTTTGCCTTGCGGTATGGGGTCTTGCGTTGTAGTGGTGAAACAAAACTTTGCGTCTATTCCCTAAAGACGGTCGATTTTTGTTAAGTACCTCATTCAGGTTAGATAGCTGATGGGAATAATAGTCAGTAGTTATCGTCTGGTTTGGTTCCAGAAGTTCATAATAAACAATACCGGCCATATGCCACCAAATAGAAAGGATAATATTCTTGGGGTGAAGGCCATCTCTACGGGTCCGTTCTTGTGTTTCATCTTTATCTAACCATTGACGTTTGCGAACAAGATTATTGTAAAGCACCCATTTTTCATTACCAGTATCGATACGGCTCAAAAAACTCTCATTTTCAAGCCGTTGCAGCAGCTGAGATCACACATTCACTCTCTGCTGAAGGTTGGCGACGGAGAGTCTATGCGGGACTTATTTTCCCAGCTTTGAAACTTTTCCCAACTGAACCAGGTGCATGTGAACTATTCCATGCGATAAATTTAACCTCTGAGTTCAAGCAAGGCGTCGGAGTTAAAGACTTAAGAACGACCAGCGCGCAGGGCATCCTCCACGTCGCAGTTACCACTTCGGAATTTTGCACAGTCCTTACACTCACGGTATCCTCTCCGTGAACAGTGTTTATTTCTGCAGCAGCAGTTGTTGCATGCTTCTATCCGCGATTAAAATCACTTGTTGAATGCACAATATATCAAAAAAAATATAAATAGTTCCGTTATGTTCCGCGAATAATTTTTTGTATGCAAAAATCGTACAAAAGTGAAAGTATGGGTAAAATACGCACGAACTTATGGACTGACCTGATGATTTGTGTTTTTTATTTTCATTTCTATCAACCCAAATTCGCGATCAATCGGTACAAAGTAACGACCAGATACCAAACATTTGTGGTCTATTATTTCAATATTATTATTTGATGACTGACCAATTTTTAGCCATGTCAGTGCTACTTTACCAAAATGTACGTATGATACTACTTCCCATGCACCTCTTGAAGCTGTCGTTTCATCCAATACATGCATCTTGACTTTACCATCATAGAAATTATGGAAACCCAAGTTGTATAAACACATATTTCGCTTACATATATTAGGATAACTAAGAGGAAATGTTAACATATGGAAGTGCATTTTGCAAGTCAAATGAGAGTCCATTATATATCCTGGAATTTTTTTTTTGCTTTTTTCTGGTCCTCTACAAGACAGTTCCTAGCTCCGGTTCTCCAACTTTCTTGTGTATGCTTCCAGTCTACCAATCCTCCCTACCTTCAAAATAATAGCAGCGCAACGAATGACCAAGTTTTTACTTTTTTTTTGTATTAAAATTTGTTTATGTTTTTATTGAAGTATAGTGCATACATCAAAAGCCATATAATCAAAAATACAAAAAAAAAAAAAAGAAATCATCAAAACTCTTCAGAATATTCAGAAATCTTCAAGGTATGCGTGAAAGTTTCAAGTTACTCGAAACACGCGTTGATTTTTAACAATTTTCTGTGCTGATGTTTTGAGCATTTTCTTCCATATAAACACCTGCGAACATCACTACATATTATAAAACAAAGTCGCTTTTTCTGTCCCTATGTCCCCTTATACGCTTAAATCTTTAAAACTACGCAACGGATTTTGATGTGGTTTTTTTTTAAAGATAGATTGATTGAAGAGGAAGGTTTATATCTATATAATGTGAAGAAATATATAAAGGGGGCGTGGCAATCGGTCAAAATGTGGCAAAAAAACATAATTTTTTTTGTTTTCACGGCCATAAATCATAAACGAATGAACCAATTAAAATGAAACTTTCTTGAAGTTTAACTTTGAAATATTTACTTTCGTTCTGCATCAAAAAAAAAATTGATTTATTTGTTATTTAACCAAAATTGTTTAAACAAAAGCAGCTCTTTTTCCAAAAAAGCTGTTTGTGTGTGTGTTCGCTGTCAACCGAATGAAGCAACAGGCGTTAAGCGATAATCTCACCACACCTCATTAATGTTGAATTACATCGTATGGTGACGTATGTATGTATGTATTTACGAATAGCTCGCATTATTTCATTTCGGACATATGTACATATGTATCTATGTATGCACTGAATTCCATGTAATTATATGTACATACATACAATTTTACAGCGAAATAAAACGCTATTTTCAGGTTCTATATTAGTAAATCGCACATAATTAAAATACAGTTTTTGAATAGTTTTTATTGATTCGGAGCGCGTTTAGTTTGCTATCAATTCCATACAATAACATTTTTTGTCATTTACTTTTTACGACAACTAATAGCTTATTTTCGAAGCGATTTCAACAAATGGGTACAACATTAATCCCTATCCAATTAAATACCTTAAATACATTGTTGTTTTCATATAGATCTACATATGTATATGGCTCTTTACAGCATATAATTAAAAACAATATTTTTCAAGATATTACAACAGTAATTAGTAATTGAGATCTACCGGAAAAATTGCGTTAGCTGTTGCGTCATCCGGCATTGCCGCTACTCTTTTGGAAAGAGTCTTTTGGAAAGAGGCCGAACCACACACTCTACAATGAAGCACCCGCTGAAAATCGCCACCGATGATGATAACAGCGTCTGTAGTGTTTCTAGACAGAGCAATACAGGAAAATTGATGCGTGACTGCTCATTAATAGTCTGGGACGAAGCTACCATGTCAAACAAGACGTCTGTGGAAGCACTGGATAGGACAATGCGCGATTTGCGCAACAAAAATGCACCTATGGGTGGATGTACAATTCTGTTCTCAGGAGATTTCCGTCAAATCCTACCAGTTGTGACTCGAGGAACACGTGCTGACGAAATAAATGCTTCGCTAAAAAGATCCCACCTTTAGTCGTATTTCAATAAATTAGAGCTTAAAACTAATATGAGGATTTCGTCATCTTCACGTGAGAACAGGCTATTTCCAGAGATGCTGCTAAAAGTTGGCAATGGAGAATTAACACAAAGTGAGGGAAGGATTAACCTAGAAAACCTTTGTGTTTTGATAGACAACATCCAAGAGTTAGTCAACAATGTCTATCCAGACATTGATAACATAAGTTATAAGACAATATCTTGGTTTAAAGAAAGAGCTATTCTGTCACCAACTAACGAACAAGTAGATAAAGTAAATAACTTGATTATTTCAAAGATTGATGCGCCGACGAAAATATACTACTCGGTCGATACTGTTCTCGATTTGGAAGAAGCTGTTCAATTTCCTACAGAATTTCTAAATTCTTTGAAACCGTCTGGACTCCCTCCTCACAAAATGGAGCTGAAAATAGGTTGTCCTGTTATTTTATTAAGAAACCTAAGTCCACCTAAACTTTGCAATGGCACGCGTTTGATGGTAAAATCACTGAAAACTTTCATAATAGAGTGCACAATACTCACAGGATGTGGTACCGGAGAAGATGTATTGATTCCCCGAATCCCTCTGATACCATCGGATCTACCATTCCAATTTAAACGCTTACAATTTCCGGTAAAGACATCTTTTGCAATGACCATTAATAAATCTCAGGGTCAAACCTTCAACGTTGCAGGCTTAGTTTGAGTGTTGACTGTTTTTCACATGGCCAACTGTATGTCGCTCTTTCAAGAGTAACCTCTAGAGAAAACATGTTTGTATTGTCTAATGACAAGAAGGCTATGAACGTTGTATATAAAGACATTCTGTAATATAGTAATTGTTGTAAAAATAAAATAAATACATATGTAAAAATGCAAAAAGTTAATATGCAAAAATGTAGGGTATGAATTTAGATATCCCAAAGATAGCAGGAAATCTTCATGCTATAAAGAAAGGATAATTGTTTTACTCCAAATTTAACGCGTGCGGGCAACGGGCAATAATGAATAAGCCAAAATTACTGGATCGATTTTAATCATTTTTTCAGTGAGTGACATAGGGTATATATTTTATACCCGTGCGAAGCTGGGCGGGTTGCTAGTATTATATATATGCTTTATATGGAAAAATTCTCAACATCCTATTACAAAAAAAAAAAAAACAATCAATACGATTGTTGATCAACTTGAAACTTACGCTTTATTATAATAAAATTGACTGGACTATGATGCTGGAAAAACTATCATGTGCCCATATTTTCGCATTAATATCATCTTGAGATGATTATGGTGAAATAAGATTTGCTTATGCAGAGATATGATGTCATGCGATTTGATGTTGGCATGATTTGGCTTGAGATGAAGTGGTGGTAAAATTATCCTCTGACATATTTTTGTATTAAATCAATTTCAGATAATATGAGTAGCTTAGAAAGAGATATGATAACATATGATTTGAAGTTGATGTGATTTCACATGAGATTAAATTAGTTCATATGGTTTGCTTATGCAGAGATATGATGCCAAATTATTATCTGATATATTAACTTCAAAAAATAATGATGTGTTATGAGTTGGTGGAGAAGTGATGCTGGGAAAATTATCCTCTGATCACATTTTTGTATTAAATTAATTTGAGATGATGACGATGTGATGTGAGTAGCTTAGACATAGATATGATATCATGCGATTTGATGCTGATATAATTTGATATGAGTTGAAGTGGTGCCAATAAAATTAGTTCATATGATTTGCTTATGCAAAGATATGACGCCATATGATTTGATGTTGATATGAGATGAATTGGTGTTGTTAAAATTATTATCTGATATATAGTTTTTTTTAAATCAACTTGAGATAATGATGATGTGATATGAGTAGCTTAGGAAGAGACATGATGTCATGCGATCTGATGTTGATGTGAGGAGAAGTGATGCTATGCTTTATTACTTGTCTAATAGCAATATTTTTGTATTAAATAAATTTGAAATCATGATGATGTGATGTCAGTAGCTTAGGAAGACATATGTATGCTTTCAAGCGATATGATGTGGTATGATTTGGTAGGAGATGACGTGATGCTAGTAAAATTATCATGCGATCATGTATATATTTGTATTAAATTAACTTGAGATGATCATGGATGATGTCAAGCGATTTTACATATGTTGATATGAGATCAGGTAATACTGGAAAAATATCATCTGATCATATTTTTGCATTAAATCAACTTGAGATGATGAGGATGTGATGTGAGTAGTCAAGGAAGAAATATGATGTCATGCGATTTGATGATACAATTATCATATGGATATACTTCCGTATTAATATTAATATGATTTGATATGAGATGATGTGGTGGTGGTAAAATTACCCTTTGATTCTATTTTTATATTAAACCAACTTGAAATGGTGATGATGTGATATGGGTAGCTCATGAGAAGATATGATGTCATGTGATTTGATGTTGATATGCTATGTAGTAAAATTATCATGTGTTTTTATTTTTGTATTAATATTATCTTGAGATGATGATGATGATGAGATAATATTTGGTTATGCGGAGATATGATGACATGCAATTTAATATATATGCAAAGTGGTGATGTGAGACGAGTGAAATTGATCACCTGACTTTTATAGCCACTCGCACTTCTCGATTGATTAATGCTTCAACTTCGGCCAAGTATTTGTTGTAGCTGCGTCTTTGGATAGTAGGAAATTTGCGTAAAAACTGCAAAAACAACAACTCACATACATACAAATCTATATACCATCACATGAATACCATTGTTACTCACTTCTTGAATGCATTGGTCGTCATGTCCTTCAATTTCACAACGTTGCTGATCATAATCGAAAAATAAACAAAAATTGGCAATCAACAGCCGATTCAATAGCCGCCGTGTTTCGTCACATTGCATGCGTCGTTGACGCAAACGTTCTTGTTGTTGTTGTACGTCCAATAGATTTCGCCCATAGGCATTGCGTTGGTAGAGGGGCTCACGACTCCAGCGCCGTATGCTTTGAACAATGGACAATAGGTTGCGTTGTGTTTGCTTTAAGCGATTGTAGAGTTGTTCTGAACATTCATAGATTTCATTCATCAAAGCGATATCTGTGTAAGGCACAAATTGGACGGGTGTGACATTTTAACATACAGTGTAGGGCAAAATAAAAGAATAGGAGTAATATTTTAAAATAGTTTCTTTGCTACACATTTAAATTCAAATTTTATTGTACTTAAACGTAAAACTAAGGCGGTTCAGTGAAAATAGGCTCGCAGGTATGCCATGCAGCCATACTCGAATTGTTTTAAACGCCGGACCGTTGAATTATGTCCCTTCCTAGAACGTTCTTACGAATTCGTGCCTGACGGCATTAGAGATCGTCCGCAGTAGACAACAGCAAACTTTCATGCACGTTTTTCGTTATGAGAACGATTTCCATTAAAATTATATTATCTGATTTTGTGGTAGGGGCAAAACTATCAAAAAAGAGTTAGGTCCCAAACTACATATGTAGACGCATTAGAGGATTAGCGTTGTACTCGTTTGCCCGACACAAGTATACAGATCATCAAACAAATGGTAATAGAAATGACTTTATGCTATGTTGTCTAATTATGTAGATAACCTTTTACTTCGACCCTCACTTACCATACGCGCGCCATGTGAGTTTGGCACAGGCCTCCCTCACGCGCTTGTCAATTGTGTCCACTTCGTGGCGAATCAATTGCAACTCTGCAGCGCTGCCAATGATGCCGCCATCGCAACCATCATCAGCAGCAAGTCCACGAATGCCATTGTAAAATTCACGAATTTTGATGAGTTTCACTTTGCGTTGCCAAAACTCGTCTCTTCCAACGTACAAATTCAGTAAAATGCTCTCCAATGCGTATAGTTTTTGTTGTTGCTGCTGTGCCATCGACACATTTGTACACGCCGACGGGTATACCGTTGCTCCTACTTCTGCTGCTTCAACTGACGATTGGTTTTCTAATTCATGTTGAGCTTGTGTGGTTTCCATGGCGCCGGCAGCCTCGTTCAGTGATATATTGTTGATGCTAATGTCGTTGCTACTGCTGTTGCTACCCCGCCGCACGCTGTTTGTCTGCTGCATTGCCAGCAAATACTTAGCTTCTTGCAAAAGTCCAAATAAATCTGGCGAGAAATTCATTTGCAATGATTTTGCTTTTGATGACGACATTAGTTCGTCTTTGATATTGTTGGTGTGGCTTTGTTGGCAATCGCTGTTGCTTTCATTGCTATTGGCTTTGCGCGATTCCGCCAGCGCTGCGGTGATTGCGCTTCGGAAATTCACGCCAAAGGTGTAATTTGCTCTTGTGCCGGTTGAATGTTCTTTGTTGCTGTTGTTGCCACTCATGCTGCTGGTATTGCCGCCCAGGGACATCACACGTGCGTCAAGTCCTTTGGTAATCCTTTTGTCTATTGTTTGCTGCCAATTGTGCCAGATTTTCAACTGCAAATTGGTAAGCTTTGTTGTCAAAATATCGCGTCGTGTATTTAGTCGTTTATAGGCGTCTGCTGTGTTGGCGGTCTCCTCTGTGGCCACACCTCGATTCCAAAACTCATTGAAGTATTCTGTGTTGGCGGCGATGTTATTGCCGCTAGCAGCATTACTAATTGCTTCGCTCCTCACGCTATCGCTGTCAGCGCTATGGAGCCTAAGAAAGATTTCAATTTAAATTCATTGCGCATTAACATTAAAAGCGGAATTGTGGCGCAATTCGTACAGAAGTTTGAAATGGTTTTCGATTTTCTATGGAATACCGCCAAGTATGCGTTGAAAGGCTACATATAAAAAAAACATGGCAGTGTTCCTCCTATCAATTCATTTTAGAATCTGTCTTTTCCTATTATGTTAACTATGTAGGCACTTTCTTAAAACAGGGCCGGAAATTTTGTTAAGCGATAAGTGCGGAGGGTTAGATTGGCTGGTGCGTTGAAATGATCCCATCGCAATTGGAGTATGGAAACAAGGAAGAAGCTCTGTGTTAATGGAGGACTACCCCAAATAAAACGCTCGGGGAGCTAGTCCACTTGCTTGCTCTAAATCTGGTAGGAAATTACGTGGCCGCCGCTTCAGCGCTGAGACTTAATAGTATGGTGCTATGGAATACCCGGTGGTTCGGCCACGATTTTATATTACATACTATGAGTAGTCATAATCAAGAAATGGACTACTCTTTGCCTAAACCCACCTTCGACAGGCTCTTCAAGACTAACATCCCGCCAAGAAGAGAGTGGTAAGCTCAAACCATAGAGAACAGGGGAAATAAGTTTGTACACCGGTGGATCCAAGCTAAAGCGTAAAGTTGACTATGGAGTTTTTTCAAAAGAATTAGAATAAGTCCGACATGCCGACTACTGTAG
This sequence comes from Anastrepha ludens, assembly GCF_028408465.1. Taxonomy (NCBI): domain Eukaryota; kingdom Metazoa; phylum Arthropoda; class Insecta; order Diptera; family Tephritidae; genus Anastrepha; species Anastrepha ludens. Next base: position 116,517,691 of record NC_071498.1, on the reverse strand, counting down.
CGTCTACGAGGCAGAAGTCTTAGCCCTAAAGGAGGTAACTGTGTAACTACGATAATATCTTCTCGAATAGCCAGGTGACCATAAAATAAATGGAGACAGTTATACTAAGATCAAAGGTTATCCAAGAATGCCTGGCAGCTCTAAATGATATTAGCACCGCCTTTAAGGCCAGTCTTATATGGGTTCCGAGACATAGAGATATTGAAAAAAATTGCAAGGCCGATGAGCTAGCCAGAAAGGGTTCTAATCTTGCACTGAAAAGGAGGAAATAGTAGAACACTTCCTCTGAAATTGTCCAGCCTTAGCTAGGAAGGAGTAGAGTACGGTTGTTAGAAAAACACTCTTTTGACTCTCTTACGGAACTATCCTGTGTTGGAATAAAACCAATCCTACACTTCACATGAGCAGCTAAATGGTGCCACGATGAGTATACACTGAGATTCCCGTGTTACACAGTGGTCAGGATAGAAATGAGGTGAGTTCATGGCCGAAGTGAGTTGGCTACTCTAAATCGATTGCGACAAAAATCTAACCTAACCGTCGTTTCTCGGCAGACAATGCCAAACCTCGGAGTGCATCTTCCATGAAAATGTTCCTTATAAAAAACCATCTGTGGAACAACATCTAGAAGCACAGCATATATACGAGGAGGATTTCGGCCAAATACCCAAAAAGAGTGTAAGCATTAAGCATCAGTAATGGTTTTTCCAAGTCTCATATCTCGTTCAAAAATTGTGTCTCCATTCAAAACAACTCATTGCTCTTATCTTAAGAAAGAAAGCAAAAAAACAGTTTTAATGTTAACAAACACTATTTGTTTGCAAAAACAAGAGTCGCCGCCTTGGAGCGGGAAGGCTTTCTGCTAGCAGCTGGTGTTTGGCGTATGACAAGGCCATTATTTTTTCTAATAACCACACTTTCTGTTTATGTTTAAATCACTAATTGATATGAACTTTTGCCATTTACAATTATAACCTTTCCAGTGCAAATTGTAAGTTCCATTTATACGCACTGCTGTAAAATGAAACCAATGCTGCCCTATTGTGCCCTGCGAATTCAGTGGGTGTGAATGAGTGCAAATTCGAATCGATTTCCTCAGTTTCATGACTACTCATTGAGGAAGGTGCACTCACTATACGTGACCGTCCACAAAATCTCCGTTAGGTACTTACATTTTTATCAAAAATTTATGCAATTCACGACATGCCAGAGCGTCTGTGCGTTGCATATGCTGTTCCAGCCACATTAGAGCACCGGCGGTGGGTGGGAATCCCCGTTGAATGGGTACGGCAGACACACCACGAAATTCGAATTCCAACAGCACTTCATGCACCGAACCTTCCAGCTGCTGTAGCTCTTCGCCGTAGATATGAAGGAGATGGGAATCAATGACACACAGTTCCGGCAGAATAGTGCGGCGTTGTAGAATGCCACTGCCAAGCATTATCGTCAGCTGTATTATAGGTATATATACATACATACATACACATATAAAAATATAGTAGCGCATAGATATGATAGGAAGAAAGTGGATATTAAAGTCAGACGCACCTTAGTTAATTGCTCCCAGTTTTGGCAGTCCTTGTAGGCCTGCACGAATATCGTAGCTAGTTTCTGCTCCAGCGCGTGTATTTGCTCGAAAAAGTTGCGTAATTGTCGTTTGAAATGCGCCCATTTGTTGTTGTTTGGCTGTTGGGTATCCAGCTGTGGTGCAACAAATTCTGTTAAAGTCCATTGCTCAAAGAGCTCCTTGAATTGTGTGTGCACCTGTGGAAAATGTAAAGCATTTAATTCTTAAATGAGTGAATGAGAAAACCGAATCAACTTTAATTTGCAGTTATGGTAGCGATGCGATGCTGTAAAGCCTGCAGGGAACGGCTTCTATTTGAGCAAAGTAAAGTCGAGTTATTTTTGCATAAATTTCATGTGCCGAGAAGGTTAATGCCTTGTGCGGAAATTATAGAAAAAGTTAAGGTTTCTTCATTAAACATTACGAGCTGCTAACAAGAATATCTAGTAGAAGAACAACTTCGATTACCAGGCGTGAGCCCACAAACTATGGAATTGATTTTTCGAATTGCAATGTTTTGCAGGATATTTTTCTAGCCCGGAAAGTTCACACAGTTCATTGTTCCAACACCTACGATACTCGCCGTCACCAACGTGTAAAGGTTCAAAAACCTTGTGCAGAATATTTCTCTTAAACAGTCCAAGGGACGCCTCGTCGGATGTTGTCATCGTCCAAACTTTTGCGCCATACAATAGGGCGGGCATGATGAGAGCCTTGTAGAATGTTAGTTTTGTTCGTCAAGAGAGTACTTTACTGCTCAATTGCCTACATAGTCCAAAGTAGCACTTGTTGACAAAAGAGATTCTCCGTTGGATTTCAAGGCTGACATTGTAATCGGTATTAATGTTGGTTGCCATATAAACGAAGTCTCTTACAACCTCGTGGGTGCCGATACGCGAGTGTGTTTGTTTGATGACAGGAGGTACTCCCTCCATAATTTAAGCAGATCTGGATGTCAGTCACCAGATCGCCGTCTTTGTTCTTATAGAAAAACGCCCCGGTCTTGAAACCTTCTGTAAGCCAACGAACTTTTGAGTAGAATTTTCGGATGTTTTTCCTATTGGCCAGCAACTCAAGCTCTTCGCACTCACGTATTTCGGCCTCTTGTGTCTTCCTTTTGGTAATAAGTCTCGTAACTGTTTTATACTGCTTCGAAAAACAAAATGAAAGTACAATTGCTATTGACGACCGTAGAGAGCTCAATGAAAGTTTGTTCCTAAAAGTGCGAGAACAAGGTTTAGAATATCTTGAACTTCGGCAGTTCCACACAGCATGCAAGACCGCCCTCGAAACTTTCGATGTGTTCAATTATAAGTTCCAGTATCGGACTGTTCACCAGCCATCAAGATCAGCCTTTTAATGCCTCGAAACTATTTTTATAGGGTTATTTTGAAGTTTGGAAACCAAAAACTAGGGAAGGTAGTCTAACACGGGTGCGTCAAGAACATGTACTCCAGGCGTGTCATGGTGGTCGTCCAATTTATTTTCCTTTAATAATATGGTGAAACTACGGAATGAAAGAATTGCTTTTTCATTTTCTTTTATTTCAATTTCATGCGTCGAAAATGCCTCACAATTCTTTCCACCTACCTTAGTCTGTTTTGAGAGACTTCATTCAACCTCGGTAATCTATCGGGGTAGGATGGAAGAGAGAGGTCGGAAAACAAGAGGTCATCAGGTCTGGCGTATTTATAGAGTTAACAGCTAAACTAATTGCTCAGCTAGACTCTTTCTTGTATTACTTGTTTGGCACTGCATTTCAAGCTACCTCTATCGCTCTTTCATTCCTTTTGGGATTGCTCGAAAAAATACCTTTGAAGCATCGGGGCAATAAAAAACTCTGAATGAATAAATGCGAACTTGACGGTTTCGACTATTATCCCATTACTGAATTTCTTCCAGGTAGATTGTTTTATTTTCTTTAGAGTACATTTTCTAATAACGGTCTCCCCTCGGCAGGTAATGGCAAACCTCCGAGTGTATTTCTGCCATGAAAAAGCTCTTCATATTGTAAAAAACCATTTGCCATTCGGAGTCGGCTTAGAATTGTAGGTCTCTTCATTTGTGAACCAAAATCACAACGAACGCCACAAATAAGAAGAGGAGCTCAGACACTAGAGAGGCCAAGAAGACTGATTATTTAACTAATAACTTCGAGAGGCTTTCGATTTTGGGTCTAAGAGTGCCGCTATTGTTATTGGAGACAAATGCAGTCTCACGAGCGCCAGTGAGTTCAAGGATTGCTTCAAATACGTCGCGGCTCTATAATTTAAATTTGAGTAAATGAGTGATGCCGTAAATGAGGCGCTATTTGAAGACAGGCAGTGTAACGTATCCTGAATTTTTTTCGTAATATTTGTCTTGTTGGGTCTGATAATGAGAAAAAGTAAAACAAAACAAAGCGCCTAAAACGCGCAAACAGTTGATCAACTAAATTTTTAATATCAAATACGCAGAATTAAAAGAATTATTAAAAATGTGCACATCCACAATTGAATGATAAGAATTTACCTGCCGAACGCGCTCGTTCAGCTGCTTGCCGCGCATGCCGCCAAATTCTATTTTCTCAAGATTCTGAAACGATACTGCTGCCTCAAATAGTTTTCGCATATCGTTTAGTTGCGCCAAAAAACCATTAAGTGTATAACCAAATACGTCTGCGGGTGAAAAACGCCAGAGCTCATGCGCTGTGCTATTGTTAGCGTTCGATTCTGTAGATGCTATCGCCACTGCCGCCGCTCGTGATGTGCTTGGCAGAGCTGGCAGCAGTGGCTGATTGCTAGAATACTTTTCTTTATACTCCAACAATTTGCATCTGAAATTGGGAAACAAAATAGTTCCACCACTAACATAATTTGTGTTCACCAAAATTTACTTACTTAAATTGCTCCATAACTTCAATTGACTTAGTTATTTTGGTCAAGCCCTCATCGGCGTCGCCCTGAAACAGTAATGGAAATTCCAGATCCTCGCTGGCACGTCGCACCAACAGCTGACAAATGCACCGCAGTAGCACCGTCATGCGTTGTGTGCTGCGATAGTAACGTGCATGTGTCCAAATGAGGTGTAATACATGCACTAAAGGATTCACCAGCTCGGTGGCTGCATGAAAATTGACAGCGTTGAATGCAGCTGTTTGCCGCAGTAGCGGCGTCAGCCATAGCGTGTTGTCTTCGGCTTCATGCCAGGCGCATACCAAACGTTTGAATACCTGTACAAACGGTTCATAGTACGCTGAATCGATGCTTTTGAGAATGTGTGTAAGTGTTTTGTGCGTTGGTGTGCGCAATTGCTCGTAAATATTTTGCAAATTTTGCTTGCGGTTAGTCCAGTAGGTGATTTCGTGTGCAGGTAGTGCTACAGGCACTACACTTTTATTTTGTTCGAGGGTACACCTTGTTTGCATGCTGGCGGTGCATTTCGAACGCTCGATAAGTATTTCGTGTATCTGTGTTGTCCAGTTAATGTACATCTCCTCGAGCGCTGCACGGAACTTTGGTTCGATAGCCGATGCTAAATTACTGTAATAAGTAAAATAAGTTCAAAGATAAATGTGGTGGAACATGAATGAGTGTTTATTTATTGGATATGTGAACTAAGACCGAGTAAAGTGCGTTCTAAATGCAAATATCTTTTTAAAAGTAAGTAATACACTCATTTATACCTGATTATACATACGACATAACGCAAAACTGGTGTCGGGAGAAAGGACTTTCGTTAAATCCGAACAAAACTTTGTGGCCCCCTTCACCCGAATACGAAAATTAAGTCTGGGCATCCTTAAACTAGGGGACACCGACTTAACTCTATCTGGGGACATGAAATATTTGGGAGTAATCCTTGATAAAACCTTGACCTGGAAAAATCACTTATCGTACATCACAAACAAAGCTTTGAGAGCAATATACGTATGTGAAAGGCTTTACGGTAAAACATGGAGTCATAACACAATAATAGTGCCAACGATGCCCTATGGTATGGTGGCCAAAAGTAGACCAAACTAAGACTCAGATAACACCTAACAAGGTATACAGAATAGCCTGTCTGAGCGTTACGGCAGCAATGCGAACATGCCCCACAGCGGCTTTAGGAATGGCCACTGGACTCATATCACTATATCTTGTAGCCGAAGAGATGGCAATCAGTGCAGTTCTACAGCTTCCTAATCTATTCCATCTCAAAGAAGGCAATCTTACAGGACATATAAGGATTCTGGGTTCAATCCTGAACTCTCCATACTTGACAGTTCACGACAAGATGGAAAGGAAACTAGAATTCCCCAAGAAATTCAAAGTGGTCATTAGTGACCGCTCTGCGTGGGAAACAATGAAATATTCTTAAAACAGGGCTCACAGGTGTGGTTTACTGATGGGTCCAAAATGGAAGACGGTAGTGCCGAGGCTGTACAGCAGAGACGAGTGCACCAACATAAAACAATAAGAATAATCGAAAGCCGAATATACAGGGTGAACGATATGAAGTGTTACTTCACACTGCTTGTATCTGTAAAACAGCTCATGACATCAACATCAAAATTGTTCTAATGACAGTTCAATATATTGTTTATAAGCCATCAAAAGCATTTGCGTCTCAGTTTTGTTGTACTTTTTTTCTGTGGTGGAATTCAAACGTAATAGTGTGATTGCGTTATATGTATTTGGCTGGAAAATCACAACCAGCCATTGTTCGTGAGCTCAGTCACCTCAAAGTGAATAAAATGTTTGTGTATCGCACTATAAAACGTTACAATGATACTGGTAGCCTTGCAAAACGCTATGGAGGTGGACCAAAAAAACAAAAACCGCAACAACGCCAAAAATGGTTCGGAAAGTGAAGGCTCGACTTGAACGAAATCCACGTCGAAGTGGAAGAAAAATGGCCAAAGAACTGAAAATATCGCAAGACAGCATTCGACGCATATTGAAAAATGAGCTCAAGGTCAAGGCTTACAAGTTCCAAAAAGCACACGATCTTTCACCCCAGCAAAAAACAGTTCGGTGCGAAAGAGCAAAGGAGTTGTTGCGCTTGCACGAACGTGGCGAATTTCCTAACATTGTGTTTTCTGATGAAAAAAATGTTCCAATTGAGCAGTTCATAAACTCTCAAAACGATCGTGTTTACTTGACCGAACGTTCATACGAGAATTTGAGCCTACGTATGGCCACTCGAAGCAATTTCCCATCGCAAGTAATGGTTTGGCCGCTGTGACCGCTGATGGACGCTCTCCAATCGCTTTTATCGTGCCTAGTGTTAAAGTGAATGTTGAGCTTTTTTGCAACTTGGAACGCTCAAACCAAAGATTGCCTAATTGTATGGCTTTAATTCCAGTCTGAAAGAAGATGGCAGCCCTTTATTTCTAGATCTCATTCTTGATTCGCTTAAAATAACGTTTGGGATCAAAATGTATTTCGTAAGACGAGATGAAATTTTTTCACCAAATTCGTCCTTCAATTCGATCGTTCTGAATACTGAAAATGCCAATAACCGACTAAAAGTGGATGTTCACAATTTTGTAGGCTCGTTTTTTCAGTACTCAACATACTAATTTGATGCGTTGCTCACGAGGCACCTAGCACTAGGGACTGGCACGAGTGGGAATAGTGGAAGGATATTAGCAGCCTACCACCAGAAACAGAAGAAGTTGCTCATGACCTCACCAGATAGAGTGACACTCTGACACTTGCGGAGTGTTTTCATTCGGTATACATTAGCGTTTTCAATGGGATTCAGCTCTGGTTCTGGAATCTTATTCGAGGCGTAACGTCCAAACTTGTTTCTCCTTCGAGTAACACTACTTTCTTTCCTAAGCCGCTACAACGAAAGATAAGCCAGGCTGCTATTGATGCCTGCTCGGTCGTAGAGACAAAGCAGACAGAGTGAGCGTGGCTGGCACGGTACACTAGACAGGGCTAGTTTACTGGGGCGGCAGCCCTTGGTCGGCAAAAACTCGAGTCATTCCGATAACGTAGAACCGGCTGCCATGGCAATGACCGGTACCCACTCATATAAGCCACCTCTCCTTCTAGACCCTACCTGTCGAAACAGGTCGGTGATTACACTACACTGACAGGGCAAAGTTACTGCCACAACAACGACAAGTGTGGCTGGTACAAAACCGTCACACTAATATATGATATAAATGCTAAGGTAACAATAATACCAGATGCATTAGCAGGAGCTGATTCAGTGAACAAATTCAAAGACCTGCAACTTGCTCTGAGATAAAGGTCAGTAAAGCACAAGGTTGCAACTGGCCAATTTTTGTTACAGAAACGCTATTACTAAAATCAAATCTTAACACTTGCCGATAGTCTAAAATATTTCTTGACACCCACGCAGTTATGTTGGTGACGGGCAAACGTTATTGGTGGACTCTTCTTGGCATGCCGACGTAATGTGTTTTCTTGCCAGATAACGAGACGGCTCACTACAAACTATTACCATGGCTTACACTAACATATTTTTCTTTAGAAACACTTTTCTTGAGGAATTCGGAGCCTAAATGTCAAATTCAGTTGTAAACAAAGAAAATCTATTTTTAGTCCAAGAAAGTTGTTTTTATTTGTTCAAGCAGATATATACATATATATATAATTCGCGCGTGTACCCTTTTTGGGTGTTTGGCTGAGCTCTTCTTCCTATTTATAGCGTGTGTCTTGAGGTTATTCCACAAAATGGAGGGATCTACAGTTTGAAGCCGACTCCGAACGCCAGATATTTTTTAAGAGGAGCTTTTTCATGGCAGAAATACACTCGGAGGTTTGCCATTGCGTGCCGAGGGGCGACCGCTATTAGAAAAACCTGTTTCTTCACTTTCGGTTGTCACCGACATTCTAACCTACGTTCTCCCTTGATTCCGAATGATGCTCATGCACCAACCCTTTCGGCTACAGCGGACGCCAAGCAGATAGAGATTGAAAAATCTAACATCAAAAATCGAAGCACACTTCAAAAACTAGAGTATGAGTATGAGTATGAGGAAAATGTGTACGGCGATCGGAATAAAGCAGTAGTTGAAAAAGAATCGGGTTTCCTTGGGTTGGTAATGGCACACAATTTATTTAGTGGCCTGTTAAACAAGCGACACAGTCTCCTTTTGGGCTTATACACTACGTCCAACGCTGTTCTAGTTTGTTCATCCCTGCCGGATATTAGGGCTGTCCTATTTACAAAAATAACACTTCGTTTTTGCAATCACCTCACCGTTGGAATAAAATATTTTTTTCGCTAGACATCTCTTCAAATTGGGGAACAAATAGTAATCCGAGTCATTCGACTTCTTCGATTCAAACGAATGCTAAACACAAAGAAATAGACCGATCAGACTGAAATTTGGGGTGTGTTACTCCGAAGGATGCTGCTAATTAAACATAACCTCGATATGCGCCAGCAGTTCCATCTTATTGACTTCACACGGACTTTTCAAACGAAAACGCGAAAACTCGACATAAGGTTTATGACCAAAATTTAATAAAAATGCTTGTTAAAGTCGGCGGTCGATTTTGTATGGCCGAATACAAATGGTTGCATTCTTAAAAAAAAAGTTTTGCATCAGTTATATATATTGTATATAATATAAAATTGACCCTCATACCCCTTGTTTTGGGTATTTGGCCAAGCTCCTCCTTCTATTTATGGTGTGCGTCTTCAAATTTCCCACAAATGGAGGGACCTTTGAGGGTTTTTTACGAGGATCTTTTTCATGGCAGCAATACACTCGGAGCTTTGCCATTACCTGCTGCGGAGCAACTTCTTATAAAAAAAATTTCCTCTATCAATTGGTGTTTTGTGCCCGGAGTTTCGAACCGGTGTACTTCCTAATGGCAGTGACGCATCAACCCATTCAGTTACGACAACCGCCAATGTGGAGCAAATGCCAACATCTTCAGGAGGAAAAAATTATTAAAAATCAATGAACATTTTGAGCGATTTCCGACTTGCATTTTGCTGTATCAAAATTTAATGCTCCATAGAACTGCGTATACAAATTTTTTTTTTAATTTCGGCTCAAAATTTTGATAAAAATTTGTAAAACTTTCATAAATCTCGTATAAAGTTTGAAATTTGGATTATTGTGATATTTACTATAGAATGAACTGTACCTTTATATGTAAAAAAATTATTGAAACTAGAAAATAAATATGTAAAAAATCAAAACTTATCAATATTTGGTGCCCGCATATGTAACAAAAAGCAAGTAGTAAAACTTTTGCACATTTTTCATTTTAACCTTACAGGCGTATCTGCTTTGTGAAACCCACTGGATGTATGCTTTCAAAAGTGTATACATATATTTCTATAGAACAACAAATATTTTTCAATTTTGATGCTACTTAAAATATTCAAAGTTTGGAACTCCATTCAATCTTTCTTTGACATTTTATCTCAGCTATTACGGCGTTGAACTTTCACCGGAACTAAACCCTTCAAGCATCTCTGTTACATTACTGTCAGCCATTTTCTATAAATTTGCATTGATTGCTTTTTGTCTGACCAAACTATAACAAATTCTGCTTCATTTTTGTGGGGAGTTAATCGACAAAATGTTGTGTTTCGATTTTTCGGCTTTGTTCAGTGACTTTAGCGATGACTCAGATACTTCCAAAATGCTTTGATTTCTCCGTTTTGTTTATACTACAGTAGGAGTGCAAGGTACCCCTTGCTCTTATTCCCTTTGCTTACTCGTATAACTGCTTGTCAATCCGCGTCTCGTTACCCACAGTCAAAGTGTTCACTGACCTATTTAAGTTGTTTATTATTCGTTCACATTGACCAGGAGCATTACCGCCGCCTGTGGACACTGAGTGTAAGCAAGGGGTGGAATACTCTGAATGGGTGGGAATTTGGTATCTAAGCTGTTGCTATTTCATTTGATTGATTTGTATTTTGAACAACACACTCTGGCACGTTTGGCTATGCTGCTATGCTTCGTCGCCGTGAATCCGGTAGTCGTCAATCGAGAATTTGACTAATCGCCTAAATGGTTAGACGACTGTCATCAAGCTGTACTGCCTCGGCCTTTGTTGTCCCGGCAGCAACTAAAATTTAAATTTGAAGCGAATCAATAAAGTAAAAAAGAAATATTTGGACAGGGATTAGCATGGAGAGGAAACCTGAAGCTGAGTGCTTTTGTGTTATTGTTAAAAGTTGATCAGAGGCGAAACTGATTGCTGCTGTTGCTCTGTGCTGCAGTGAAGTGGCAGCACCATAGTTGTGAATGGCAAAGTTTACATTCCGTACAGTGTTGATATGAAGGTGAAATTTGGAGTAATCGAAATAATTTTAAGTAGGAAACGGAAAAGCATCTATTTCATATATCTGTAGATAAGAAAATGAGAACAGAACAAAAGTTCTGTAAATAGCGGTAAGATTTACGTTGTCACTCATACTAAGATTCACGGTAGGTTTACGGGAAGTGGCGTAGCGCATGAAAGGTGCGAAGCCCAGAAAAGTCATTATTTCAAATTTGGCTTTGCATCTGCCCCTCTGTAGCATATCCGCATATACTACTTATATGTATAAGCAAAAAAACTTGGGTCAAGAAAACGATTCAATCTTATTTCAGAAAAAATAAAAAACGGAATTCTTCACAATCAGTATTTATCTAAGTAAGTTAAAACATAGTTAAAATATCTACTTATATATTTCTCATGAAGAGTCCTCATTCGAGCAACATATAAGGTCTATTCGACATCCAAAAATTTGGAAGATATATCGAATTTCTAATTTCTGTTTTGGCAAACACAATTTGCGCCAATAATACATAATAATAGGCTAATGGCATAGTTTGAGAACTATTTAACATTTCTCAACCTAATGAGAAAAAAATAAATTTTTTTTGTTTTTATAAAGTTTAGGTAAAACGGTGATAAGTTAAGGTAAAAGTAGGAGAGGGGCCTTGGAGTGAACTCTCCATTAACAGAACTGTTTCGAATTTGAAAAAAATTTAGTAAACTTATTTTTTAAATTCGTAAATAGCCTTAAAGTGAACCCTCCATTATCAAAACAGTGGTGAAATTATAGAACGATCAGCGGAAATGCTTCATCCCCACATCACCGCCGTCTGGAGCAATGAAAAGCTGCCTCCGTCCTGGACAAAAGGCATCATACTGAAGCTGCTCAAGAAAGGCGACCTGCGTGACTGCGGCAACTGGCGAGGAATAACCCTACTTAACACCATCTACAAAATTGTAGCCGTAATCATACAAAGCAGGCTCAAAGATATCGAATGCTCCTTAAGAGACGAGCAAGCTGGTTTTCGCCCACACCGAATCTGAGTTGACCAAGCTAACACACTTCGGATTATAGTAGAACAATCGGTTGAGTGGCGCTCCCCGCTCTATATGCATTATGGCTGGCACTGAGTAGAAAGGCAGTTCCCTGCAAGACAATCTGCCTCATCAAAGCCCTCTACGAGAACTCCGAACTGGCAGTGCTTCACAAAGGCGATATCAGCGATCTATGCACTACGCACGCATTGTCGCACTGGAGGTCAATATCGCCAAGACCAAGGCCATGAGAGTTAACCACAATAACGCAAGGCAGATATTGGTTGACGGATGCCCGGTGGACGGTGCAAAAACAACAGCACATAATTGTGTACGCTGGAAGAGTATTGTCGAGGCCCTATGCTCCCGAGAGGAGGGAAAAAGGAAAAAAACATATATAGAAGTTTTTATTATTTAGCTTAGATTGACAGCCATTTATCCTATAAAAGTTCCACAAATTTCATCAAAGTTTCAAAATTTTTAATCCGAGTTTTTTGAGTACGGAGAAAATTCGCGAAGCCGTCAACAAAAAAAAATTGTTAAAAATCAATAGGAATTTAGAATCACTTTAAATTTGCATTTCGTATATTGAAATTTAATGGGATTTAAACAGCGTGAGTACGCTTGTTTTGAATTGACAAAAACAATTTTTTTTTTAATTTTGTAGATTTCTTGAAAACCATAAATCGTAATATAAAATCAAGGTATTTAAACTAAATTTTTTTGTGAGCGGTTTTGTTATTTTTGAAATATTGTAACTACATCTACAAAAATCGACCAATTTCAAATCAGTCATTTTGAAAATTTTCACAGTATTTGTTCACAGACATATATCGGGGGGGATTCTTGGGTGCTATGGATCATAGATGTTCAAGTATGTAGGTACTAAGACATCAAATTCAGCGTTTTAAAGTCTTGTGAAAGTGGCTGATTATATGCAAATTTTATTATTAATCAAAATTTATACTTGGATGGAGCGATTTTTAAATAAATCACCTCAGATTCACAATATTTTATTTAGCATCCAAGTAATCAAATACTTTGGGGCTCATCTGTTCACTTGTTCGATTATGGAAAAGAGTCAACACACGGGGACTTAATAATAAAAAAAAAAATTTGCTCGACATTTTTCAGTCTGGAGTGTATGTGAGATATGCGCTAATAAGGTATGTATGTATATAATATAAGTATGTATATATATAATATCTTTTTTTAAGTCAGTTAACGGACGGATTTTTTCTTTTTTCATCGCATCAAAATGCCACACTGTGCATTTCTGCAATGTACATATTTAAATTCAGCTTCAAAGTTTGTTGTTCTTTTAACTTTGAATTTCTCTTCGTTGGCCTGCTCAAATAATCCATTTACAATTAATTTATGTATGTACATTTCTGGCTACCAAATTTAGTCTGGCTTAAGCAGTGAAATTATATAAGTATCTTCTTGCTTTTATCCTGAAGGAAATCACTTCAGGTCAGGCACTGCACTAACATAACCGAGTAAATATTGTGAGTAGCAAAGAAAAATAAATCGAAATATAATTTATAATTTTGTTTACATTTAAAACGGAGCTTTATGATGAAAATAATTAATGCTGGGTTATAATTAAAGTTCTTGTGAATATAGTAAAATGATTATGGCATAATTATTACGCTATTCTAAGTATTAAGATAAACTTTGATTAATTTGTACAGCTAAAAACAGCTAACCTTGCAGAGAATTTAAAATCTTTGTATGTGAAAATAAGCTGGTGCTTAGAAAACGGCGCTTTTAAAGGCAGTGAAATCCAGTGATATGCAATTCAGAGTACTTCCTAGGACTATGTTTGCTTCTGGTAGAATACAAAACCGCACATATCTACTAAAATAGTCAGTAATTATTGATTTCGGAATAAATAGGTTAAGTTAGGTTGATCTGGCTGGTTGAAAGCCATCACATAGACCTATTGGTCCTTAGTGTTACCAGATGGAGCTAGACCTTTACGTTTCTTTGTACCAGACATCTTGTTCTACGTCTGCGTCTTTTGCAATTCTAAGTAAACTCTGAACCCGAGAGGCATTCGGAATAAATAAATAAATAAATAAATATATTTTAGGAATCCTGAATGCGATTAACTTTCAGATGGCCAGCAGCTTGAAACAAGAGCGACTTTCGCCTTTAAAGTTATAGTAAAATGAACGTTGGACTTGATTTTATTACCTTATCCTATGTTTTGAATTTGGAAAAAAATTAGTAAGCTCATTTTTTAATTTCAATTATTTTTTATAAAAATATGGTATAAATCATTGTATAACAAAGGCCATACTAATCAAAATTAGTACAAAATCTACAAAAATAGGCTCGCATGGGCAGCCATTTATCCTACAAAAATTGCACAAATTTTCATGAAAGTTCCAGAATTTTCATTCCGACTTTTTTTGTGTATGTAGAAAATTGGCAAAGCCATCAGGAGAACAACTTGTTAAAATTCAATAAGAATATTGAGCCACTTTAAATTTGCACTTTCTTGTATTAAAATTTAATGGGATATAAAACAGCGTACTCAATTTGTACTCAGTATACCATCTTGATCAAAAACTTCCCGGAATATACTCTATACAGAAAATTTTATATACAAATTTATTCCTCAAAGTGATATTATTTCAGCGTTATGCACTTATTCCAGCGGTTGCTTTAGCTCTCGAAGGTTTTTGTAGTACTCTATTTTCGGTTTAGCCATCCGAGCCGTCTTCGATTTGGTATTCCTTTCTTTCGGCTGTTAAAACGCGGCTGTTGACTCGATAAAAGAGAAAAAAGTCGCAGGAAGCCATATTAAATGAATTCGATGGTATTCGTTTCGTTCTTGGTTAAAAATTCATGGATAAAGGTGATACTTAATGACTAAATTTGGGAGTAATGCACCCGTTGCTCGCGCACTTCGAGACTATACTTAATTCATTATCCATTTCCAGCCTGCTTGACTTTGTTTTATCTAGATGTAATTTTGTAAAAATTTTCAATTAGTTGCTTACTATTGTATGATATTTATATTGATTGCTAATAGTTTAGTTGCTTGTTAGCTTGTTTTTTGCTACATTTTTGTCTAGTCTGTAAAGTAATTTGTACTGTAGATTATTAAAATAAATAAATGAATGACCCACAGTGACTGCGTAATTGTAATTAATTTATTTAACTTTTATTAATCCAAAATTTTATTGTGAAACCAAAGTGTAAGAGCTTATTTTCACCGAGGCTTAACTTCAGTTATCGTTTAAATACAGTTAGACATCTCATTTAAAACCGTAATTCCTAAGAAATTGTTGTTGTAACAAAGCTCTATTCCAGTACAAAGTTAACTCAACTTTACTGCCTTTCAAAAAATGCTAAGCTACCAATGCTAGCCGTATAAAAATGTAGACGCCGCTTAAGCTGTTATTATACAAAAAAAAAGGAAGCGTTGATTAAATTTTGCGTGGCAGAATTTTTACGCAGAAAGTTGGAAATGAATGGAATGGAATTGTGGATGGGTGGAAAAATGTTTTCCAAGTACTCAGGCAATATTGCTCATTACACTTAAGGAAAAGAAATAGGATTTACAGGTAGGTAAAGATTAGTTAGGTTACATAAAATTACATTTCGCCTTATTGTGGGCATAAATACGTATTTTCTGTAATAAGCGAATAAATACTCCCATTATTTGGAAATAACTAATACTAAGAAGTAAATCAAAAATATAAAACTGGTGAAGTGCGCTATTTACATATAAACATAGACAGCGCTGGCCCACATTCATTGCCAATTATATTAGAACTCCACACCTAGCGTTCCACGCGATGTGATATTCAGCGCTTTGTTCAGCTATGATTTTTCAGCGCTGAAAGCCAAAACGTCTTAGAACGCTAGGTATGGAGTTTTGCCTAAATCTGAAATGAAAACTAAAATCGGCCGTTTGAGTCAATTCAACATTAAAATTCAGCAAAGCTCTTTACTGCAGTTAAGCGCTTGGTGGATGTAAGCCATAAAATATAAACAATTTTTCACCTATAAAGCAGTTTCTTCACAAAACTCATATTACATTTTACATTTCCCAGTTTAAAGCGGACGAGTTTTTTTTGTAAATAACCTTTTCACTAAATAAAAAAGATCTTGATAAGACGCTCTTTTGGAACTGCCATCATAATAAAGTTATTGTAAAAGCCCTAAACGTATTCTTTGCCTGTACAAGGCCTTTTGGAAAAACATGGACATTTACTACGGTAGTTAAACTTTTGTTAGTTATGCTTCTTTTGCATGGTGGCCTAAAGTTAAACAACGAAAAGCGTCTCGTCAGTGTCAGTACAACGGGAGCAATGAAAATATGCCCAACTGACGAATTATAGTAGGTGTGCTCTTATGCATACCACCGCTTCCGATTTTAATTGAAAAAGAAGCTCGTTTGAGCGCATGAAGATTGAAAGGATCTCTGATCTAAAAATCAGGTATAAGAAAGCGCATTTTGAGATCTTATAAGACTTTTTCACAATACTCCTATTCTTTGTAGGGTTGATACCTACATGATCAATCAATCCTTTTCCCTTCAGGAACTTTTAAATTTTTATTAATGAATGTACAGCCTGGAGAATATCGTTTTCAAACCTGGCTCCCAGATATGGTCTACTGATCTGTCGAAACTAGAAGATGGATTAGAAGAGGGTGGAAATCAAGGGGCCTAAATTAAAAAAATCGATTCCAATTGGTTTTTACCTAACAATCTTCCAGGCAGAAATACATGCCATCGAAATTTGAGAGACAATTCTCCATAGGAAGATGAGAGGAGTCCACATTTACATACTTTCAGATATTCAGACAGTTTTGAAAGCCCCTCTACCAACTGTAATCACCTCCAAAATGGTAAATGAGTGCCTGAACCTTCTGGTTAAGGAACTTCAACACGTTATTATTCAAGAATGATAGAAGCAAGATTGCGTCCATCAGAGAGTGCGTGACGTCGCTTAGCTGAGTTGTGCAGTGTTGCAAACCATTTGCTCTTCGTAATAAATTTAGTGTTTTTAAAACCAAAATGCGAACATTTTTAAGTTTGGTGTTTGTTTCTTTTTTTATTTAAAGCTACTGAAACAGTAATTAAAAAAACTGTATTATTAAACAAGATAATGTTAAAAAAGTTCACTCTGAGAAGATTTTAGTGTTAATGAAAATTTCTTGGTTCTTATAAAATTTGATATTTTGAAAGTGAAAATTTAATTTTTTGTTCCTTTTAAGGTTATGTTAGAATATTAAATCTTGTTCTCTTAACTGTTCTTCACATTGAAAACCTTTTTACTCATTTTCTTCCGGTCCTCAATCCTTAGTGGGACATAGGGCATCAAGAAGTGTATTCATAGTAAAAATAAGCATTAAAATACCAGAAAATACTGAAGAAACCATAACGACATTTTTACGAAAAGAGTACCTTATCTTGTTACATAACCCGAAATATAGCAGTTCTCTTAACAAAAGAGTTTCTCTTAGCAAAAAACTCATAAATTATAACATATTTATATCACCATAACATATTTATTAAACAAAATGCATATTTTGAAGAAGATTTGTCACGTATTCAAAGTTCTTTAAGTAATTCAATAAAAATTTCGATTTTATTTTCTTTAAATGGGCATTTTAGTGCGTTTTTATATCCAAAGCTAGGCAACACTGTTGTAGCGGGAGAGAGAATTGACTGCTGAAAGGAGAAGAACACCAACAATAACAGCAATCGCGGGCAATGCGTCCAGATGTTAAAAAAAGTAAAGCTAAATAAAACTGATGGATTATTGAACTAATTTAAAAAAATGTATATTTTACAAAATTATAAACATAAGATTTTAATTAGAACAGGCTAGAAAAATGTCATGAAAAAAGAACTAAAACTTCGAGACTAAATAACAAAAGAAAATGCTAAAACAAGTTACGAAAATGGTAATCTGGTGCTAATACGACGTTACTCATTGTCAAATTTGCTGAGAGCAAAGTAACGGTACCTCGATAGGCGCCATCTAATTATTCCCTCCATCATGGGTATTATTAGGTTGGGTTCCTGGATATGAAGAAATGAAATGGCTGATCATTTAGCTAAAAAGTGGCAAGCATGCCTTTAATTGGTCTTGAGACTAAGACACCACTGAAGAGGTAGCGAAGGTTGCTCGAAGGCTTCAGTATTAGACTTCGGGATGTGACAACTTACATGCATACTGGGCTAAAAAGTTTACACATGTATTCAAACCAATAACCCGTCTGCCTGTTATTTATAAAATACCCACTTCGTGCATATCTAACATCTTTTATGAGCATATCGAAACACACAGTCTTATTGCAGAAGAGCAGAAAGGATGCATACGTGCATTACAAAGATGTAAAGAGCAATTGATCATAGATCAAGTAGTCCCTGGCCAATTTAACACAGATACGTCTATGCGGCTTATATTGACTGGATGAAAAGATTTGATTCAGTTCCACATTCCTGATTATAGAAGTACTTCATCTTTAGAACTTCAACCCCAATATCATAAATTGGAGGACAAGAATAAAAATGCATGTCTCTGAAAGTTTTGAATATACAAGCGAAATCAGTATTCGAAATGGCATCTTCCAATTGGAGTTTGTTGAATTATTTTTAATATGTAATACTTTATCCACTCTGGTTTGTATGTTGAATGAGACGGGATATGGATTTGTGTTAAAGCATGGACACCATTGCGGAACAACATCAACACGCACACCACAAATAGGAGGAGGAGCTCGGCCAAGCACCTAACAGAAGTGTACGCGCCAATTATTATTTTTCTTTTATTTTATGGACGCTCTGGAAGATACCGGCTGAGCTGCCTTTTCTACGTAGACGATTTGAAGCTTTATGCCAGCAAACCCAACCATCTAGAAAACCTTTTGAAATGTGTCGCAATCTTCTCCAAAGATATTAAAATGCCCATTGGACTTGACAAGTGCCGAAAGTTCTCAATACTAAAAGGAAAAAGGGTTCCTCGACATGTCCTTGGGAAAATTGGCGGTCTGAACATAACAGAAATGGAACCGGCAGAGGTATGCAAGTATCTTGGAGTTATGCAAGGCAGCAGCATTGATATAATGCAAGTGAGGAAAAACCTGTTAGTAGAATTTAACAGAGAAGAGGCCTTCATATATAAACTTCATAAAACCCAACTAAATGGCAAAAACCAAATACACATTGTAAATTAATTTGTCATTCCCGTCGTATCGTATAGCTTCGGAATTGTAAAATCGCCATCTACTTTAATAGAAAATCTGCAGCGAATTAAAAATATAATTAGGATTAAACACAATGCCCGACATTCGAATGATTCGAATAGTGCTACCTAGGAAAGTGAAGGGTAGAGGAGAGATTGATGTTGGATCCCTCTATGATAAACTAATTTTTTTTTTTAATTTTATTATTATTTATTAATTATAATATATTGGTTGGTTGGTTGGTTTAGGGTGCCCCCATAGACCGCAAGTTGGGTCCGTTGTGTTGCCCTAGAGCTCATTATATTATATGATTTCCCCACCTAACCGAGATTTTTATTACAGATTTTTTTTCCAAAATATTGATTCGTTTCGAGAATTTAATGATAGATTCGATTTTCAGGTCCGAGAGTACTGAAAGATTGTCAATTGTTGGAGAGTCTAGAAGAGCGAGTCGATTTCTGGCTAGGCCGGGACAACTGCACAGCAAATGCCTGCTCGATACTTCCTCATCTTCGTCCTCGCAGTATCTGCACAGGTCGTTTTGAGGAACCCCGAGCCGACGTGCGTGAGTACCCAAAAGGGAGTGGCCGGTGACAAGAGATATTATATGCCTTAGTTCGTGTTTCAATAGACTTATAAGGGTTTTTGTCTGTTTCAGATTGTAGGATGGCCAGATTTGTCTAGTCGTAACGCAAGTAGTTTCCACTCGCCACCTCCGATCAGCAATGCTGTGAAATTATCGATCAATGAGCAATTTACATGTTGCGAGCGGAATGTGGATTGTGGGTAAGTTACTAACATTTAATTGCGCAGCTCCAGCTCTTGCGAGCTCATCAGCTTTCCAGTTACCTTCGAATCCACTGTGGCCCGGTATCCAGATAACTTGGACAGAATTCTGAACACTTATCTCGTTAAGAGATAAGAGACAGGATCGAACCACATCTGAGTGGGTATAAGAAGAGCTGAGTGCTCGAACGGCCGCTTGACTGTCAGTGAAAAAGCGGATATCCTCAAGTGATATTCTCCTTTCTAAGATAAGATAGTTTTCGCAGCATACCAGATAGCGTATACTTCCGCTTGGAATACACTACAGTAGTCGGGTAATCTAAATGATAGATTGATGTGAGGGGAATTGGAAAAGATTCCAAATTATATTAATTAATCATAATACTACCAATAAGGTTTCGCTCTTAACCTATATTAGAGTACCTACAGCTTCTTGAAGAAGGTCAAGGTTGCTATGGGGGTCTCAAATATGCGTCACAGGGAGGGAAGGCTAATTCTTCTGAGACGTGACGAATTTACAGTATACAACAGCGACTAAGCCAATGGATTTGGGTGGTGTCTCAGCGTTTGATAGTAGTTTTGCTGGATTACTGCTATTTCTGCTGCCACTAATGGAACATTTAGGTCTCGATGGATATTTTCATTGCCTATGTACCACGGCGCTCCAGTAATCATTCTTAATGTTTTAGATTGCCTTCGTTGTATAATTGCAATTTTGCTGGCACTTGCATTACCCCACAGTTGTGACGCATACGTCCATGATTGTATTGTAGAGGACTCTGTGATCAAGGCTAGGCCTGGAACGGGAATTGATTAGCCATGAAGATATCTTATTTTTAGCTTCACTGTCCACTTTTGACCTCATTGTGCCTTTCTCCATGTCGGACGCCTCTCCATACGAACACCAAGGTATGTAACTTCTTTAGAATAAGGTATAAGTGTGGAGTTTAGGTATACACTCGAGCTGTCGCTTCTATTTAGCGTGAGAGTTACATGATTACACTTTTGCTAATTAACTTTGATGCGCCAGTATGCCAACCACTTTCCTATGTGTTTCAGATGACTGTTGAGTTCACCCGACGCTCTTATTGGACACTCGGATCGACAAAGGATTGCAGTGTCGTCAGCAAACGTGAATGTAAATATTTGCGGGTTTGTTGGAAGGTCAGCCGTGTATAATATATATAAAAGCGGGCCCAGTGCACTGCCTTGTGGTGCGCCAGCTTTAATATCGACTTCATCAGTTAGGTAGTTTTTATATTTTACCATAAACACCCGATTTGCAAGATAATATTCTAATTTTTTGTGAGCTATATGGCAGTGTGCGTTGGATTTTGTAGACAAGTTCCTAGTATCATACCTTGTCGAAGGTTTGAGCTACATCAAGAAATATGGCTGAGCACTATTCCCGGCGTTCAAAAGCATTCCTTATTTCGGAGCTGATGCGACTAACTTGTTCAATTGTGCAGTGTTTCTCACGAAAATCAAACTCATGAGCTGGAACAATGATGGAATGATGCCACCTAGGAAAGTGAAGGCTAGCGGAGAGATTGATGATGAATCCCTCTATGATAAACTAATCTTAAACGTCAGAGCTGTCTAGGGCTGTTAACCCTATGAAATCAGCAATACCATATCAACATGAAAATATGCCCCACTACCCCAACAATATGAAAGATGCTGACTAACTTAGTGTACCCGAAGCGCCACAACGACATTGCGCAAACAATTCATCAGAAATTAGCAAAAATTTGTAACTTTAACCAGAGCAAAATATTATATTTCAGATATATCCCACAATCTGTGTAAAAAGAGAACAACTTCTTCCTGTATTACGACTTAACTTTTTTAACGAATGTAACGAGATACCATAATAGACCAGACATACTCGTATTTTCCTGTAATAATGAGAAAGTTTATAGGGTCTCAAAATTCTTATTGATTTTTACAATTTTCTAATAATGTTAATTAAAATAATATTTAAAAAAATTTTTTTTAAATTATATTAAAAACAATTCAATAAGTTCTAATTACAATTTTAAAAAATTAAAAAAAAAAAAAAATTGTGGGTATGCAGTTTTATACCTCATTAAGTGTTCAAATAATATCGAAAAAGTTTAGAGTGGATCAAAATTTGCATTGATTTTTTACAATTTTCTAATAATATTAATTAAAACAATATTAAAAAAAAGTTTACAAAATTATATTAAAACAATTCAATAAATTCCAATTACAATTTAAAAAAAGTGAAACAAAAATTGTAGGTATGCAGTTTTATAGCCCTTACTGTTTTCATATAATAATGAGAAAGTTTATAGAGGCCCAAAATTTGCATTGATTTTTGATCATTTTCTTTGTTGAAAGTGTAATTTGAGAAGTGTTTAACTGGCAGTTCTGAACAAAAAAGTCTATGGAACACCTCGCAAATATATTTCCAGCTTCCTTATTTTTTATTTCAGTTCATAATCCATTAATTTTTTTTATATTTTATTATATAAAAATATTTATAATATGAAAATTATTTAAAGTTTATTAAAGTAGCTGAACACTCTGTAGAACATTGCGTACATGTACGTACGTGTGCGCTTGAAAGTTTCACTTACCCCTGATCAACATCTGTTGCTACTTCTTCGATGGTGGTTGGTCCAACTAGCAATGATAAAATTGTGCGATTGTTAGTTTTCCCCTTGATCTGTGGAGATACCGAAAAAAAAGAAATATAATTATTAATACAAGCTATATTAGTATGCCCCTTCACGTCATATCATATGTTGGCACGTGTGCGTGAAGGCCAACTTCATTCGTTTCAGCAGCAGTATTGGGGCCGTAAATATAAAATAAGAGAGAGCTGTATTAGTAACGGTTGGCGTCCACCGACCCATATGTTGGCGCAATTGTTTTACATCCGCATAGATAACTGCTTACAGCCAACAGCAACAAAAACATAAAAAAAACGACAATTCCATGAATAAAAGTCAGACATGAAAACTTTTGCCAATTAGCAAAAATGAGCACGCACACGTCCGCCTGATTTCTCACTGCTCTTACTCTGCATTATCATTTGTAATATTCTCAATTAGATTAACGTAAATGTTATTATATATACATACATACAAATATATACATATATCTGTGTCTGTAAACAAACTTACATAATAAGGTGAATGGTTATTTTTACCTGCTATTCGCCCCTTTGGCAAATGGTCCTTGTGATTGGGAAGGTTCTATGCGTGCATGACTCTAATGTCAAAAGTGTGTGTCTGGGTGAATATGTGGCTGTGTGTAACTAATTCGTAGGACTAGGCATACATATGTATGTACATAGTTTAATCCAATTTTTAATTAAATAAATTCAACAATACGAAAATGGCTTTTGATGAAAAGCTTTTTCATTGCAGAAATACAGTCGGAGATTTGGCATTGCCTGCCAAGGAGTGGCCGCTATTGAATAAAGTTTAAAAAAGGTTTTATACTATCATTTGAGTCTCGAATCTGGGCCCTACAGGGTGGTAGTCAAACATAAGCTTATTCATCTACACCGGCCGCATTAAGTGTGCAAGTATGCACTGTAAGTAATTTTAGGTTTGTGGAAGTTATTGAGTTGTCTAATGGCTCAAACAATTTTGTATTCATAGAAATTTAGTTTCCATAGTTGCTACGTTTACCTGGATTTTCGGCATATCTATCCATCTGGTTGAGAAGTGTGTATACTTGATACTATTTGTCGTTAAGTCAAATTCTTATGTATCTGTATGTGTATTTCGGGGAATGGGATTGATTCTGTCATCCAAGAGAGGATATCTATTTAACTGACGTGTGCGCTTGAAATTCTATACGAATTTATATCCGACGTGGCGTTGCAGGGCTAGGCATGCAGTTAAAGTTAAACTAAAAAAAATTCGCCAGAAAGCAGAAAGATTTGTGTGTGACTGCAATTCGTTTGGCCACGGTTCCATTGTAGAAACCAAACATTAAGTAATAGAAGAGTGATTTTTCTAATAGCGGCTACCCCTTGGCAGGCAATAAGAAAGCTTGTTTAATTTTTATTATTCAGTTCAACTTTTAATAAACTCTTATCCAAATTCAAAAATTTTTCATCACTAACAAAAGGAAAACCAACATATTTTTAAAACAAAAAAAAAATACAGTATGCAAATATTCCCACCTGTGTCTATCTCGTTTCCGTTATGCTGTTACGTACCACTTTTTCGTGACAAAGTTATAATACCCTACTGCATCAGCGCGTACTCATCAAACCTCTGGGTTCACCTTATTGCCTGTGTGCGTTTGTAATGGGGATGCATCTCCCTTCCAATTTGAACTTACCTCAACTAGCGTGTTGCGCACTTCCTTGGTGCGTATTTGCAAATCCTTCTGCACCGGCTTCGGCCATGATTTCCGATTGAGTGGACATTCGAGCAGCGGCTGAAATATTTCATCGAAAAGCAGCGATAGGGTCTCTATTTTGCTGTGCACTGGCAAATCGCCGCAAAGTATTTGCGTACGGAAATTAGCCGCGGTCAGCGGTATGTCCGCGCTTCGACGCACAAAGTAAACGCATTTGCCACGCGGCACACCATCGAGCGTCGAGAAGCTGCTGGAAGGTGGTGGCATTGGCAGCATCAACACTGCAGCTGCTGCAACTGCAGCTGCAGATGCCACAACGGCAGTTGAACCTGTCGTGTTAGTCGTGGTAGTTGTTATCTGCCTCACATCATTAGAATTTGCTACTGGTACTGCTGTTGCTGTTGCTGTTGTAGCGTTGTTCATTACGTTCGACCTCGCTTGATGTGGGTTGCTGACTATCGCTACGCATGGATCAGTGATAGCTGCTGATGCTGTTGTTGTTGAGCTTAGGGATGACTGCAGTGCATAATTGTGGTGCAACTCAGTGAGCCCAATTTTCGGTACCAAATATCCGCTATGATTGAGCGTCATAACCAGGATGCGCTGCTGCGCGCCATGCAGCCAATCAAACATAATGACCTGGAAAATTGTGACGGCACCGGCTTAGAGGCGTTAGATGAGAAAATTTTGGTAAATTGAGTTTTATAAGTTGAGAATGCTCATGATAAATGACCCGTCTTGTGTGCATGAGCGTGTGAATAACTTTAGTAAATGTAATTTATATCTACTGCTTGGAAAATAGACATCATCTTCCGCATGTGATGATTTTCTAATTAAATTGTTTCTGTGTTTTTTTCTTCTTTTTTTGTTATGAGAGAAGAGTTGTAGGTGCTGAGAAACTTAATACAGTTACAGCCATTTTGTAAGGCTATAGTTCAGTAATGGGTGTTAGCTCAAATGCTATTGGCGTGGAAGTAGATGGTGCAGGGCGCCTATTATATTGGACTATGTAAAAGTAGTTGAAAGATTAAGAAAATAAATGCAACGGAGGGAAATATAGCCAAGCAATATAGTAAATCTTGAAATTAAACCGAAACCCCTGACCATAAGCCGTAACCGTTTTGTCAACTTTACCATAGTACAATTTGGGAAATGTGAAGCACAATGAATATATTATATATTTTTGTTTGGGTATATCGTTAAATATACTTAGTCCTGCCATAAATTAAGTCTGTTATAAATATGAAATTATAATACCTTTTTAATCAACTTAGCTTTATTTAATCATGTAAATATTAAAAAAAAAAAAATTAATTTTCATTTTAAAAGGTCACCATTTGCTCTTACACAAGCCTTCAAACGACTAGGCCATTTAGTTATTGCAGCTCGCACGGATTCCATGGATATTGACATCGCTGCTCGAACCAAAGATTGTTTCACACTTGTCAAATGCCTGTAAGGTCTTCAACAGGCCAACTTCTCCGATTCTGGCCACAAACTGTAGTCCAATGGATTCGGATCTGGTTCAAGAATATTGTTTATTAGCCACTGCTGGGTGGTTTTTGCCCTATGGACGGGAGCGGAATTTTGCTGGAAGATCCAACGCTCTCCATTGACGAGAGTACAACTCAACTACTTCACCACGCATTCTAAGACATCCTCCTGGTACACTTTTGCCCCAGTCTTAATCCCTTTTTCCCAGAAATGAAGCGATGTAACGCCTTTACAAGACACCCCCTACCAAACCATTACGGGGGCCGAGTGGTGGCCTCGCTGAACCATTGGAACAATATTTTTTGCGTCTTTAGAAGTTTTAGCATAGATTTTGACATTTTGCTTATTAAAGACTTCTTCAAGAATGAAAATTGTCTCATCTGTGAAAATAATATTTTCATGGTCATTGATCGCGAGCCACCGAAGAAGCTGCTTGTATCTGTCGAGTCTAATTTTCTTCAATCGTGTTGTCAAGAGATGAGCAGTTAAGCGACGGAAGGCTTTCATGTGGAAATCATCTCTAATTAGTCTTGACATGGATCTGTTCGACATATTCATTTTCTTGGACATGATTTTCTGCTTTCTAAGGCGATTTCTACGAATTCTTTCTCGAACGGATTTTACGGCTGCACTGGTTCGAACCACGCAAGGACGACCACTTCCTGTTCTGTCTACCACTTCAGACGTTTGGGAAGAATGATTGATCGTGCGGAAAACAAATATTCTCGAAATATTAAGTTTATTTAGCAATTCGTATATTTCATCTGCACTTTTACCATACTTTTGTAATGCAATCACTGCAATGCGATGCTTCTGAGCATTGGATACATTATACATTATGGATTTTTTGGACAGTTTAATGCAAATAAAATCAGATTCTTATAATGAATGGAAACATTGTTTTTCCAATGGCAAGAAAACGAAAGTGCTCACTGCGGTTTTATATATATCACGAAGAACCGAGCCATTTGCCAGTTCTCGATCCTATCGCGGAATATTTAATATCGCTAAGGTTGCCATTTGTAAAGACTAAGAAAATACGATAGTTCCCGGGTGGTAATGGCTGAGAGAGACACACAGAGATGGTTTTGAAAAAGCTGTTGACAGTTCTTCGGAAAGTGAAGATGGATAATCCAATGCAGTTAATAATAATAACAAATACGTAATAAAACATAAAGTGAAATTTTTGATTTTGATATTTTAAATGATTTTTTGGCAGATGTGAAAAAAATTATCCGGGTCTTGTTATTGATAAAGCGGATTTCGTAGGCAATAGAATACAAAAATTTAACTACTGAAAGTAAGGAAAAAAAAACTTCCACAACCATCTTACGAGTACGTTCACGCGTTGAGAGTTGTACATTTTACTGGCTTCAAAATAACAAAAAAATGGCATTTCTTCGAATTTATTGTATCTTTTGATTCTTAGGCAATGTTCTGCTGAAATACATTGACATTGAAAAATCTAAATCTACATATCTGACACCTGAGTTTGTTCAACCATCCAAAAAATTTAAAACTTCTAAGGACGACGAAAGCAGTGACAATGAAAGTGATAACGAAAATACCGAATATCAATTTTAAAAGATTCAAAAATATAAGGTTTTTCAATAAGGGCGGGTAGATGTTGAAATGGAATAAAATGGCGTTTGCTGTGTGGCACGTAGCGCCGTCCTGCTGGAACCACATGCCGTCTAGAAGACGGAAGGGCCACCACGTCTACCAAAAAATGGGCGCAATGCGCGCAACGTTTGCGTTAATGAATACTCATTTTGATAATAAAGTTTTATCATTTGAACGTGCTGTTCAAACAAGCTAAATGTTTTTCTCTTTTACATTTTATGGACTAATATCATGCAAATTATTTTTAATTTCACTAATTTTATGAGCAGTGGCGGTATTCTCGATGGTGCATAGCGGTGCAAGTCAGCCTAGGTCCTGTATACTCTTCAGAAAAGAACTAAGACCATTTATTTTTCATAATTTCAGCAATGAAGACATTGCTCCCAGAAGTTTGGGGAGCACTACAGTAAAACTTTGGCTAATCTCAGCCTATATGCCGCACGATGACGAGGTGGAGCAATCTCACATGTTGCTAAAGGAGGCCCTAGCTGAGGTGGTACGAAGGAAAACCGACATCATCCGTGATACAGACACCGATTTCCCACCACACTTGTTGGGGGAGTATGGACATTTATAAAAGAGATGAGTCACTTTTTGATTTTATTCTAAGTGAAGATTTGATTATTTATAATAGGGATAAGGAGCCCACTTTCATTACTACAGTCAGGGAGCTGATGCCTCTACCTCGCTGATGTGCCAAATCTCTGATTGGCGGGTGTTTAGCGCTGATTCCTTTTCAGATCACAGGTATATTCAGTCCTCTCTAAATGAAACCAGACCGAATAGATCCCCCTGCAGGAACATAAGGAGTACAGACAGGGGTTTATACTGCAGAAATTTGCAGAACATTTTTCCGGAAGCACCGCAAGAAAAAGTAGGAATCAACGAGCCCGAAATCGAGAAAGCGTGGTAGGCTGTCATGCGTAAGCGAGGTTCAGAGACGTTCGGATGTTGAACGTTGAGCAGCGAGAAATTACACAATTTGCTTCTAGACAACTATTTTCCGGCAATTCCGACCTCGAAGAATACCAGATGAGGTAGCGTGATAAACTTTTCCCGCACCCATAGCTATTTGCTGGATAAGCCCCACCTGCCATATCTGATTGATTCTTTCAAATCCTTAAATACTCCTGGTCCCGTTTGCACTATGCCTACTCAATTGCAGAAATCTGCGGAGGTATCTTGTCGCTCGAGCTGCATAGATAGAGGTTACCTACCCAAACCTTTGAGGGTTGTGAAACTTGCTTTCATACCCAAGGCAGATAAGAGCTAACATGTATCCTCCAAGCATCCTAGGCCAGTGAGTCTCTCATCGTCCTTGCCGAAGGCTCTTGAGAGGCCATCTGATCTGTACAAAGTTCCTCCGGGGCGCTTATCGTACGTCTAATTATTGACTTGTCTCTTTCTCAGAGAGAGTTCAAAGTAGGCGCCTTCATCGACATTGAGGGATCCTCGGTATAAGTATAACGATTACTTCATAACATAAAAGTAGTCAAAGTCTCAAACTTCTTATTCAAAATTTCTAAAAAAAATTATTACTGTAAAGTGTAAATTTGACGTCGCTCTTTTTCTCATGATCGTGAAAAAATGCTCAGCATTGTTCAGGAGAAAAATTGTATCAAATCAACTGGATTTTTTCACAACTTCAAATTTGTACTTCATTGTCCCGATGGAGAAAATAATGAGATGGCGCCTATCGTGGTTCCGTTACTTTGCTCTCAGCGAATTTGACAATGAGTGACGTGCTTTAGCACCAATATGGCCAGATTAATATTTTCGTAACTTGATTTAGAATTTTTTTGTTATTTAGTCTCCGAGTTAGGACTATGAATAAGTTCGTGCGGTTTTTTTCGAAATTTGAAACTTTATTGACGTAAAATGGTTACAAATTTAATATTCAAAATATTGTCCATCGCTTACTACTACTTTTTCCCATCTTTCTGGCAATTCACGGATTCCCTTTGTGAAAAATTCGGTCGGTTTTGCCGCAATCCACGAATCGATCCATTTTTTGACTTCATCGTAATTACGGAAGTGCTGGTCAGCCAGGCCATGTTGCATCGATCGGAAGAGATAGTAATCGGATGGCGCAAGGTCTGGACTATACGGCGGGTGGGGTAGGACATCCCATTTGAGCGTTTCTAAGTATGTTTTGACCACTTGTGCAACATGTGGCCGAGCATTGTCATGTTGCAAAATAACTTTGTCGTGTCTATCGGCGTATTGCGGCCGTTTTTCTCGCAGTGCTCGGCTCAAACGCATCAATTGTCGTCGGTAGACATCCCCCGTAATCGTTTCATTCGGTTTCAGTAGCTCATAATACACAACACCCAGCTGGTCCCACCAGATACACAGCATAACCTTCAGGCCATGAATATTCTGCGCCGACGTCGATGTTGAAGCATGGCCAGGGTATCCATACGTTGCCCGACGTTTTGGATTGTCGTAATGGACCCACTTTTCATCGCCAGTCACAATTCGATGCAAAAAACCCTTTCTTTTGTGCCGTTGAAGCAGTTGTTCGCATGCCATAAAACGGCGTTCAACGTCTCTTGGCTTCAATTCATACGGCACCCAATGGCCTACCTTTCGGATCATTCCCATGGCTTTTAAACGTTTGGAAATGGTTGATTGATCAACTCCCAAAGTTTTTGCAACCTCTTCTTGCGTTTGAGCCGGATCTTGATCGAGCAATTCCTCCAATTCGGTATCCATGAACTTTGGCGGCGCACCCTCGCGTTCTTCGTCTTCCAAGCCAAAATCACCACTTTTAAAGCGTGCAAACCACTTCTGGCACGTTCGCTCAGATAGAGCATGCTCACCATAAACTTCCACCAAGATACGATGACTTTCGGCTGCTTTTTTCTTCATATTAAAATAATGAAGAAGAATTCCCCGCAAAAACACATTATTTGGCACGAAATTCGACATTTTCAAGTGTGGTAAAAATATTGTTGTTTACGCTTCAAATAAAAAACTTATACTGACGTTTGTGCCTTACGACAGTAGCTCTCCAATGAATGTTTGGAAATGTGGATCGATGGAATAATAATCAAGTTACGCCATTTGTTGTAAAACCGTAACGAACTTATTCATAGACCTATTAATTTTGTAAAATATACATTTTTTTAAAATTAGTTCAATAATTCACTTAGTTTTATTTATTTAACTTTACTTTTTTTTAAGATTTGGTCACATTGCCCATGATTGCGGTTATTGTTGATGTTTATGAATATTCGTTTCGTTTTTGAAATGTGCGTTAATTAACCAAACGTTTTAGTGAATATTTACGCAAAAATAAGAAAATTCGTGAAAGTGTATAAGTGAAAAATAAGGAAAAATGAAATGTGCAGTGAAAAATTGTGATAGTAAGAACCTCAATAAAGCGTGTGATATAAGCTTTTTTATATTTCTTAACAGCCAATTAGACATTTCCCGCTTTATTTACATTTTTAATTTCCAACTTTTTCTTCTTCTTTCAGCAGTCAAATCTATGTCCC
Organism: Anastrepha ludens; assembly: GCF_028408465.1. Lineage (NCBI taxonomy): Eukaryota > Metazoa > Arthropoda > Insecta > Diptera > Tephritidae > Anastrepha > Anastrepha ludens. The sequence goes on along the minus strand of NC_071498.1, from coordinate 116,486,888 downwards.
GCTATTGCAGTGTTGCCTAGCTTTGGATATAAAAACGCATTTAAAGAAAATAAAATACCAAATTTTTATTGAATTACTTGAAAAACTTTGTATGCGTGACAAATTGTCTTTAAAATGTCCGTTTTGCTTTAAATAAATGTGTTATCGAAATGTACAATTTAATTTATGAGTTTTTTTGGTAAAATAAACTCTTTTGTTAAAGGGTTACATGGGTTTTGTGGCTTCAAAAAATCGAATTTTTTTTTGGCTTATTAATTTCTACAACATCTCAAGAATATTATCCTAAATTTTCAAGTCGGCCCGAATAATAGTTTCGGAGATACAGCCTTCGGAATGTGTGTGCTCCAAGCCACTTTTATTGTTGTTAAAGTCGGTTGTCAAATTTTCTCGAAAACTACTCAACCGATCTTGATGAAATTTTACACAAGTGTTCGAAATACAATTTACTCGTGCTTGAACGAAGGATTTTGTTTTTTTTTTTCAATTACAACTATTAAAAAAAAAAAAAAAAATGTCAAGCAAATTTGACAGAAATTTTCATTTTTTTGCAAAAATGACTGCCAAAATTCCAATTTTTACTTTTTTTTCTTTCCTTCGTTTAAGCACGAGTTTATGGCCTTAACTAAAACACTTATTTTTGTTTTTTCATTTTTGATGAGCCTGTCAGGAGTTATGCTGACAACGCGGCCGCACCTTTTTTTCGAGGGGTCACCGGAAATGACGTCACAACGGAGAAGTTATAATTGTTTTTTTTTTGAAAATTTCAGAAATTAATCTTTAAATATGTATCTATAAAACAGAAAAAAGTTTGAATTAAATAAATAATTTCTTATATAGAAAAAAAAAAATATTAAAAGTAGCCCTTTTTTTACCCGACGAAACCCATGTAACCCCTTAAGGGAATTACTTATTTGCGGTATTTCTTTCTCTTTTTGTAAAAATGTCGTTATGGTTTTTTCAGTATTTTCTGGTATTTTGTTGCTTATTTTTACTGTGAATACACCTCTTGATGCCCTATGTCCCACTAAGGAATGAGGACCGGACGAAACGATTACATGTCTGTGGTTTTAATTCGCATTCAGTAAATTCAAACGCTTTTAAAAGGTTTTCAAGGTTAAGAAGAGTTAGGAGAAGAAGATTTAATATTCTGACATAACCTCAAAAGGAAAAAAAATTAAACATTCACTTTCAAATCACTAAAATTTATAAGAATCAACCAATTTTTATTAGCACTAAAATCTTCTCAGAGTGACCTTTTTTCGGTCAAACACCCAAAAAGGGTTTAAGCGCCTATTATTGTGTTTGTACAAAAAATAATTTAAAATTTTATATTATATGGACTGGGCTTATGACAGGATGGATAATGAATATTTAAAAACAACGTGGAGAGCATTTTTAGAACGATATAATCCTAAAAGTACTCCAAGAGTAGTAAGTATTGGTCCATACACCCTCAGCTTTTTTGAACAGTAAATCACGACTTCCAAATTTTGGTCATAGAAATCTTTGTATTACGTGTAAAAAGTGTTATATCCGATATTCAATCTTTCTTAGTGGAACTTCCCAAGCATAATTTTAGGTGTCATTTTTACTAGTTTCGTTAAGAAAGCCTATACAATTTTTCTCATCTGTGAAAATAATATTTTCATGGTCATTGATCGCGAGCCACCGAAGAAGCTGCTTGTATCTGTCGAGTCTAATTTTCTTCAATCGTGTTGTCAAGAGATGAGCAGTTAAGCGACGGAAGGCTTTCATGTGGAAATCATCTCTAATTAGTCTTGACATGGATCTGTTCGACATATTCATTTTCTTGGACATGATTTTCTGCTTTCTAAGGCGATTTCTACGAATTCTTTCTCGAACGGATTTTACGGCTGCACTGGTTCGAACCACGCAAGGACGACCACTTCCTGTTCTGTCTACCACTTCAGACGTTTGGGAAGAATGATTGATCGTGCGGAAAACAAATATTCTCGAAATATTAAGTTTATTTAGCAATTCGTATATTTCATCTGCACTTTTACCATACTTTTGTAATGCAATCACTGCAATGCGATGCTTCTGAGCATTGGATACATTATACATTATGGATTTTTTGGACAGTTTAATGCAAATAAAATCAGATTCTTATAATGAATGGAAACATTGTTTTTCCAATGGCAAGAAAACGAAAGTGCTCACTGCGGTTTTATATATATCACGAAGAACCGAGCCATTTGCCAGTTCTCGATCCTATCGCGGAATATTTAATATCGCTAAGGTTGCCATTTGTAAAGACTAAGAAAATACGATAGTTCCCGGGTGGTAATGGCTGAGAGAGACACACAGAGATGGTTTTGAAAAAGCTGTTGACAGTTCTTCGGAAAGTGAAGATGGATAATCCAATGCAGTTAATAATAATAACAAATACGTAATAAAACATAAAGTGAAATTTTTGATTTTGATATTTTAAATGATTTTTTGGCAGATGTGAAAAAAATTATCCGGGTCTTGTTATTGATAAAGCGGATTTCGTAGGCAATAGAATACAAAAATTTAACTACTGAAAGTAAGGAAAAAAAAACTTCCACAACCATCTTACGAGTACGTTCACGCGTTGAGAGTTGTACATTTTACTGGCTTCAAAATAACAAAAAAATGGCATTTCTTCGAATTTATTGTATCTTTTGATTCTTAGGCAATGTTCTGCTGAAATACATTGACATTGAAAAATCTAAATCTACATATCTGACACCTGAGTTTGTTCAACCATCCAAAAAATTTAAAACTTCTAAGGACGACGAAAGCAGTGACAATGAAAGTGATAACGAAAATACCGAATATCAATTTTAAAAGATTCAAAAATATAAGGTTTTTCAATAAGGGCGGGTAGATGTTGAAATGGAATAAAATGGCGTTTGCTGTGTGGCACGTAGCGCCGTCCTGCTGGAACCACATGCCGTCTAGAAGACGGAAGGGCCACCACGTCTACCAAAAAATGGGCGCAATGCGCGCAACGTTTGCGTTAATGAATACTCATTTTGATAATAAAGTTTTATCATTTGAACGTGCTGTTCAAACAAGCTAAATGTTTTTCTCTTTTACATTTTATGGACTAATATCATGCAAATTATTTTTAATTTCACTAATTTTATGAGCAGTGGCGGTATTCTCGATGGTGCATAGCGGTGCAAGTCAGCCTAGGTCCTGTATACTCTTCAGAAAAGAACTAAGACCATTTATTTTTCATAATTTCAGCAATGAAGACATTGCTCCCAGAAGTTTGGGGAGCACTACAGTAAAACTTTGGCTAATCTCAGCCTATATGCCGCACGATGACGAGGTGGAGCAATCTCACATGTTGCTAAAGGAGGCCCTAGCTGAGGTGGTACGAAGGAAAACCGACATCATCCGTGATACAGACACCGATTTCCCACCACACTTGTTGGGGGAGTATGGACATTTATAAAAGAGATGAGTCACTTTTTGATTTTATTCTAAGTGAAGATTTGATTATTTATAATAGGGATAAGGAGCCCACTTTCATTACTACAGTCAGGGAGCTGATGCCTCTACCTCGCTGATGTGCCAAATCTCTGATTGGCGGGTGTTTAGCGCTGATTCCTTTTCAGATCACAGGTATATTCAGTCCTCTCTAAATGAAACCAGACCGAATAGATCCCCCTGCAGGAACATAAGGAGTACAGACAGGGGTTTATACTGCAGAAATTTGCAGAACATTTTTCCGGAAGCACCGCAAGAAAAAGTAGGAATCAACGAGCCCGAAATCGAGAAAGCGTGGTAGGCTGTCATGCGTAAGCGAGGTTCAGAGACGTTCGGATGTTGAACGTTGAGCAGCGAGAAATTACACAATTTGCTTCTAGACAACTATTTTCCGGCAATTCCGACCTCGAAGAATACCAGATGAGGTAGCGTGATAAACTTTTCCCGCACCCATAGCTATTTGCTGGATAAGCCCCACCTGCCATATCTGATTGATTCTTTCAAATCCTTAAATACTCCTGGTCCCGTTTGCACTATGCCTACTCAATTGCAGAAATCTGCGGAGGTATCTTGTCGCTCGAGCTGCATAGATAGAGGTTACCTACCCAAACCTTTGAGGGTTGTGAAACTTGCTTTCATACCCAAGGCAGATAAGAGCTAACATGTATCCTCCAAGCATCCTAGGCCAGTGAGTCTCTCATCGTCCTTGCCGAAGGCTCTTGAGAGGCCATCTGATCTGTACAAAGTTCCTCCGGGGCGCTTATCGTACGTCTAATTATTGACTTGTCTCTTTCTCAGAGAGAGTTCAAAGTAGGCGCCTTCATCGACATTGAGGGATCCTCGGTATAAGTATAACGATTACTTCATAACATAAAAGTAGTCAAAGTCTCAAACTTCTTATTCAAAATTTCTAAAAAAAATTATTACTGTAAAGTGTAAATTTGACGTCGCTCTTTTTCTCATGATCGTGAAAAAATGCTCAGCATTGTTCAGGAGAAAAATTGTATCAAATCAACTGGATTTTTTCACAACTTCAAATTTGTACTTCATTGTCCCGATGGAGAAAATAATGAGATGGCGCCTATCGTGGTTCCGTTACTTTGCTCTCAGCGAATTTGACAATGAGTGACGTGCTTTAGCACCAATATGGCCAGATTAATATTTTCGTAACTTGATTTAGAATTTTTTTGTTATTTAGTCTCCGAGTTTTAGATATTTCTTCAAGAAATTTTTGTAATATGTTCTAATTAAAATGTAATGTTTATAATTTTGTAAAATATACATTTTTTTAAAATTAGTTCAATAATTCACTTAGTTTTATTTATTTAACTTTACTTTTTTTTAAGATTTGGTCACATTGCCCATGATTGCGGTTATTGTTGATGTTTATGAATATTCGTTTCGTTTTTGAAATGTGCGTTAATTAACCAAACGTTTTAGTGAATATTTACGCAAAAATAAGAAAATTCGTGAAAGTGTATAAGTGAAAAATAAGGAAAAATGAAATGTGCAGTGAAAAATTGTGATAGTAAGAACCTCAATAAAGCGTGTGATATAAGCTTTTTTATATTTCTTAACAGCCAATTAGACATTTCCCGCTTTATTTACATTTTTAATTTCCAACTTTTTCTTCTTCTTTCAGCAGTCAAATCTATGTCCCGCTATTGCAGTGTTGCCTAGCTTTGGATATAAAAACGCATTTAAAGAAAATAAAATACCAAATTTTTATTGAATTACTTGAAAAACTTTGTATGCGTGACAAATTGTCTTTAAAATGTCCGTTTTGCTTTAAATAAATGTGTTATCGAAATGTACAATTTAATTTATGAGTTTTTTTGGTAAAATAAACTCTTTTGTTAAAGGGTTACATGGGTTTTGTGGCTTCAAAAAATCGAATTTTTTTTTGGCTTATTAATTTCTACAACATCTCAAGAATATTATCCTAAATTTTCAAGTCGGCCCGAATAATAGTTTCGGAGATACAGCCTTCGGAATGTGTGTGCTCCAAGCCACTTTTATTGTTGTTAAAGTCGGTTGTCAAATTTTCTCGAAAACTACTCAACCGATCTTGATGAAATTTTACACAAGTGTTCGAAATACAATTTACTCGTGCTTGAACGAAGGATTTTGTTTTTTTTTTTCAATTACAACTATTAAAAAAAAAAAAAAAAATGTCAAGCAAATTTGACAGAAATTTTCATTTTTTTGCAAAAATGACTGCCAAAATTCCAATTTTTACTTTTTTTTCTTTCCTTCGTTTAAGCACGAGTTTATGGCCTTAACTAAAACACTTATTTTTGTTTTTTCATTTTTGATGAGCCTGTCAGGAGTTATGCTGACAACGCGGCCGCACCTTTTTTTCGAGGGGTCACCGGAAATGACGTCACAACGGAGAAGTTATAATTGTTTTTTTTTTTGAAAATTTCAGAAATTAATCTTTAAATATGTATCTATAAAACAGAAAAAAGTTTGAATTAAATAAATAATTTCTTATATAGAAAAAAAAAATATTAAAAGTAGCCCTTTTTTTACCCGACGAAACCCATGTAACCCCTTAAGGGAATTACTTATTTGCGGTATTTCTTTCTCTTTTTGTAAAAATGTCGTTATGGTTTTTTCAGTATTTTCTGGTATTTTGTTGCTTATTTTTACTGTGAATACACCTCTTGATGCCCTATGTCCCACTAAGGAATGAGGACCGGACGAAACGATTACATGTCTGTGGTTTTAATTCGCATTCAGTAAATTCAAACGCTTTTAAAAGGTTTTCAAGGTTAAGAAGAGTTAGGAGAAGAAGATTTAATATTCTGACATAACCTCAAAAGGAAAAAAAATTAAACATTCACTTTCAAATCACTAAAATTTATAAGAATCAACCAATTTTTATTAGCACTAAAATCTTCTCAGAGTGACCTTTTTTCGGTCAAACACCCAAAAAGGGTTTAAGCGCCTATTATTGTGTTTGTACAAAAAATAATTTAAAATTTTATATTATATGGACTGGGCTTATGACAGGATGGATAATGAATATTTAAAAACAACGTGGAGAGCATTTTTAGAACGATATAATCCTAAAAGTACTCCAAGAGTAGTAAGTATTGGTCCATACACCCTCAGCTTTTTTGAACAGTAAATCACGACTTCCAAATTTTGGTCATAGAAATCTTTGTATTACGTGTAAAAAGTGTTATATCCGATATTCAATCTTTCTTAGTGGAACTTCCCAAGCATAATTTTAGGTGTCATTTTTACTAGTTTCGTTAAGAAAGCCTATACAATTTTTTTAGGCAGGAAATTTCAACACTGAAATGTTCTATGAAAACAGAATAGGCCGGAAAATGGCAGAGTGGGTTACCGAAGGTCCCAAAGCCTTAATATAAGCGTTTGCTTGTAAATGTTAGAAATATTCTACTAAATACAAATGTATATGCAAGGTAGCACAAAATAAATATTCCAATTTAGTTTTTTAACTTACTTTTTTAAGAAATAAAAAATAATGATAATTTTGAGTGATGGAAATTTTTATTTTGACCTTTACCCGCTCCATTGTTTGTTCGCTTGTATCCTGCAGCTGTCTAGTTTACAAGTGTCAAATGATATACTACTGTGGGCAAAAAGTAAGGTGAATTTATTTGTCAAACTTCGCGGGATTAAAATTTCGCTCTAGTTATTTTTTTCATGAGTTGGCAGCACTGTTAATAACATCTGGCCCAACTTTCATGTGAATGTCATTATCAGTAATATATTTACGCTTGTGTTTACCAAACGACCAAGAGTGCATTTTTCGATTTTTACAATGTCTGATTTGATTGAGCAGAGAAGTGCCATCAAGTTTTGTTTGAATGAAATTTCGGCTGCGGAAACGTTTGGCATGTTGCAGAAGGCAGAAAAATGTTTATAAGTGGTACAAAGACTTCAAAGAGGGTCGAGAACGTGTTGATGACTTGGAGCGCTCCGGAAGACCATCGACGTCAACAGATGACCAACACGTCAATAAAGTGAAGGATTAAGTGCTCAAAAATCGTCGGTTGACTGTTAAAGACCTTACTGATATGATCGGAACATCAGAAGGATCTGTGAAGAAAACCATTTTGAAAGACCATTAGGGCCTACGAAGAGTCAAATCTCGTTTGGTACCGAAAACTCTCAATTTCTTGGAAAAATGTCGTCGCGTTGATGTGTGTGAAACAATGCTTTCAGACTATCAGGACAAGCTCAAATGCATCAATATGCGAGATGAGACTTGGATTTATGCTTGCGGCCCGGAAACAACCGACCAATCAAGCGAATATCGTGCTAAAGGCGAGGCCAGACCGAAAAGAGCACGTCAAAGTCGTTCAAAAATAAGGGTCATGATGACAGTTTTTTTCGATTTTCGTGGTGTGGTGAGCTATGAATTCATTCCACCTGGCCAAACTGTTAATAAGGAATATTATTTGTTATGCGTCGTTTACGTGAAGCAATTCGTCTAAAAAGACCAGAAATATGGGCCAACAACTCTTGGTTTTTGCATCACGATAATGCACCATCTCACACTGCACTCGTTCTTCGTGACCATTTCGCCAAGAATTCCACGCATATCGTTCCCCAACCACCGTATTCGCCTGATTTGGCTCCGTGTGACTTCTGGCTATTCCCAAAACTCAAGAGACCACTCCGGGTCGTTTCGAGTCGATTGAGGAGATAAAAGCTGAATGGAAGAAGGTGCTGATGGCTATACCGGAAATGGACTATTTGGCATGTTTCGGGGGATTGGAAAAATCGTTGGCATAAGTGTATTTCATCGAGAGGGGATTATTTTGAAGGGGACGAAATTGATTTACAAGAATAAATAAAGATTTTTCATTTTACAACCAAATTCACCTTACTTTTTGCCTACAGTAGTATGCACGCCGCCATTTGTAATAGAGTAAGATGATATATTTTTAGAAATATTAATTTTTTTATTGCTGGTACTCTCTAAATGTGTTTTTATGGTAAAAAAAATTAGACACCTATTTTTGGTTTTTTTCGTGTGCTTTTTATTTAATATTTACCCGTGCCGCCAAAGCTTTGAAAATTACACTTAAATTCTTTTGGTAAAAATATACTTTTCCGTAAATTTGATATAAAGATCTTACCGATCGATATTATTTATTCTCCTCTTTTAATTCCAAATTTCCAAATGTGATACCCTCTGCTATGACGAGAAAAAAGGACATTTTTTTAATACACACTGAATGACAATTTTCAAAGCGTTGGCATTATTATTAAAGATAAAAAATTAGAGGTCCAATTTTTTTGGTCACAGAAAAAACTTAGGAGGAAGCATGAAGAATAAAACAGTTCTTTTGGGCCATGTAGCTAACTGTTCTAACTAAAAAAAATGTAAGCTTGTTGTTGTGAGCTATACAAATTAAAAACATTTGTATTTGAAATATTAAAAACTGAACTTTCTTTATACCTTTCACTAAAAATCCGGAAAATTTTCACAAAAAACATATTTCTGCAAACATTTTTTTAATTTCATTGGATTGTTCTCCAAAAGCAACGTAAATTAAAGAAGTTTCAAAGTTCTTGCATTTTATGTTGAAATACTTACGCGAAAAGACTCGGTGGCCATCATTCGATGCCATTTGTCCTGCTTCAGTCGCAGCGAACTCAATGTGAACGAGCTGATAAAGTCCAGGCGCAGTTCGTTAGCCGGCAAAGACAACATCGCTCTCGCTGAGCACTCCACCGTCCCCGACTCTAATTCATTGGTGGTGGACATTGAGGTTATTTACACACACTCACACACACACACAAGCTTAATATGGATATATTTTTTTTCCACAATGCAACACTATCCGCACCTCGAGTGCTGCACTTGCCTTGTGAGCTGTAAACTGCAAAGTGACCGTTAATGCCAATTGTGGTAGCGTCAACGACTCGTAAATGCGCTTTCGAGTTGCAGGTACACCTGAGGTGTAAGCGTAGACAGACCAAACGCTAGGCCACATGACCAAGGGCGTGCAAAAGGGATTGGTTGGAGTTGGTTGATGGACGTAACCGCTACAATTGGCGACTGTGATGTTGGTAGTGGTAGTGGCGCGTCTATTAGCGCTGCTCAATAGTATCGATCAAACTTCAAATTTTAATTTGAAAATTCAACTGTGCAGAATGCACTCGCACATGAAGCGTTGTGATGAAGTGGGGAGCAGCGGACAATAGCTAATCAGATGCGAGCGTTCGAGTTAAAGCATGAACTAGAATTTTAGAATTTTAATGCCGCACTTACGAAATGAGGCCTCCAAGGTAATTGGAGCAAATATGTGCGCTATTCTCTCTCCCTAACATATGCATATACTTGTAGGTATATGTACATGTGAATGTATGCATGTGTGCTCGCGCGTAGAGTTTGAAGCAATTTCCGGCTAACCCCCGTCACTCAACGGAAGTCGGAAGTGACGGGAGTTAGGTTGTTGGCTTAGAAAACGCCAAAAAAGAAGAGAAAAGTATTTGTGTTTTTCTGTTGAATGAGTAACTGCGTGCGGCTTCAAAGCGCATTACTTCACTCCTTTTTACGTGCCACAAGTGAGCGGCTCTTAAATCGCGTATGATGAGAAATGGTCGCAAATTAAAGTTAAATTCAAAGCGCGCAAAAAGGCAACCTAGCTGCGCTGGATCCTACCCACAACAGCCTCATAAACTTCAGCGGCAAACATCAACAATAAATGCCACCGACAGTTTTGTGCGCGCTCACACAAATGAACTCCGCGCCACAAATGCAATACCGCGTCGGCTATAAATGTGTTGTATGCATATAAATTATTCACTTGAGTAGACGCCGCCAGCAGTGATGGCAGCGTGGAGATTGTTTGTTGGTGTCGAATGCCTGGGAGTGGAATGGTGGTGTAGCATCCAAACCCTCAAATGGAGCAGCCGCAGCAGTATGATGATGTAAGCGCAGTTTCCCATTTGCTGAGATATGGGCTATAAGACTCCTTTTTCATTTATTTATTCTCATTTTTTTGGCTTTATTATTAACTGGTATGCCGTGCATGCCGCGGGTCACTGCTGAGTTCAGCCACAAATGCTTTAATTTGTGGTTGACAATGTGTTACGAGTTGGCAATGTTAACTGGTCTCACTACAACTATGTCAGCCGACCGCTGAGTACATCAGAAGCTCCCTGTCAGTTGTCAGTTGCATGTGACGCCTAGGCGATGGAGCGCTTATCAAATCCATGTGATATGTTGGCAACACTTGATCAAACAATCTGCCCGGCAATGGCGGACAACTGCCAGATAGTTTCAGTTATTCGAGCGCGAGGAACGTGCGGTGGGTTTTTTAAATCAATAAGTGTGAAAATAAAATCGAAATGAATTTAAATGCCGGTGCGCCAGAAAATTTGAAATTTTTAATGTCGTAAAATAAGTTTTGAGTAAAAAGTACAGTAATTATCAGGCTCCGTACATTTTCCTTGGCAATTAAAAGTTGAATAGGAAGAAAAGACGGACCGATGTTTCCTTCGTTTTTTATCAAGCACACGCAAATTATCAATAAGTAGTATATTTTCGTATCGCTCGAAAAGAAGCCAAAAGGTAGTTTAACCAGGTGATAATCCGAGCAGAGAATTGGCTAGAAGAGCACGGAGTAAAAATTGAAAATTGAAAACAGAGCTAATCCTTCTAACCAACAGACGTGTCCCATTTGAAGTAGATATGCAAGTGCTCGGCGCCACTTTATCGACAAAAAGATTGTCTTCCAATGCGTTAATTGAAGCAGGCTTGTCTGTATAGACATGAGCTTTAACATAGCTGCACAAAAAATAATCTAAAGGCGTTATATCGTGCGATCTGGGTGGCCAATTGGGACCTGTTACCCGCGATACCCACGTGTCCCGGGTCCCATGTTAGCATCAGGCTATTATGTTTTTATGTTTTTACCGACTTAGTTGAGCCTGGATTTACAGGACTCGACTGCCCCTGATGTGGTTGGGGGGCTGTCTAAGGCCATAAGCGCAGCTTGGCTGTCGCTGCAGACACATATAGATCTGCCTCTCCATCGGTTTTCCACAACAAAGTTCATCGCTTCTTGAACCGCATTCACCTCCGCTTGAAACACAGATGCATGCATTCCAAGAGCAAAGTGCAGTTTTGTCCCGCTCGATTCCACGTAGACCCCAGAGCCGGAGCCATGCTCGGTCCTAGAGCCATCCGTAAAAATGCGAAAACAGTATTTGCCGGGCTCATTTTCTGAGTTTGACCACAACTGAGCCTCTGGCAGCACTAGACTCTTCACGAGAAGAAGGAAGCTTGATGGACTCGTTCTGCCTAAGCTTAAAGGAGTCACAATCTGTCACTGCCTCTCCTTGGATGAAAGCTTCAAGTGGTGGCAAAGCAATCGGAGCATCTAATGCCGGACCTGAAGTAGTCGGAAAAGCTCCGGTGCAACAGATGGCCACAGTGCGTTGTAGTTTCGATAAGGTCGTCCTGACTCCCACGAGAGAGAGTCTGCTCATCCAGACCACTGATGCATAGGTGATAATAGGTCTTATCATAGCCGTGTAGATCCATAGGACCTTGCTAGGAGAAAGACCCCACGTTTTGCGTTCAGGTCAGTGCGAGGCATGCAGAGAATATTTTCTTCAGGGCTTCTGTTACGGACTCTGCGCCTTCCTTCAGCATGGCAGGATATATGCCATCTGGTCCGGGCGACTTGTAGCCGCCAAAAGATTTGATGGCAAATCGAATGGCGGCCTCATTCACCACAGATCTGGCAACGAACCAGTCATGCCGAGAAGGTGTAGCAGCTCTGACAACCACCTCTATCAATAAGGGCTGTTGCCGGCTGACGGTTATCTGATTACCAGGAAAGTGAGATTCTATCAGCAAGCTGAGTGTCTCGCTTTGCCGCTCCGTGAAGGAGCCATTAGATTTCCTAAGTGACTCCAGCTTTGCAGTTGGTTCCCTTTTCAGGATCCTAACCAATCTCGCCGTGTCAAACCGCTTTGTGCATAAACCAGCTTCTATTGAGGTATTGCAAGCCTGCATTACTAAAGTTATTCACGCGATACCGACAGAAGTCCTGCAGCGAGTCATTCAAAATTGGTATTTAGGGATGGCCAAAAAATTACCCATTCAATTTGAATTTTCATTGTTTTATTTCAACTCAACTTGATCAAAGGGTGATAGGTATATAGGTATATGTGTCTAGAAATTGCGTTCCATACAAATCCATCCGCCCTAGTACTCATAAGTGAAGTTGTTCGCAACGTGTTTACGCGAAATGTGTAATCATTAAGTTGAACTAAGCTTTCTTACGCACTTATTTTAATCCGTACGAGATTTTCATCTTCGACGAACCCCCGTAAAATTGGTTGCTTAAAAATTTCGTGAAACATTTTAACCCTCTAATTTCTTTTTTAAGGACTTTCATTATAGCTGTACTAAGAACGGGTCGAAAACGCCCAATGGAGTAGAAGTTAGAGGGTTAAAATATACTACAAGAAAAAAATTCCGTTAAAGTCTACTGCAGAAGTTTGAGGACAGAAATGTTGTTTGAAGTAGTTTTGTTCATTACATTTTCGATAAATAATTTGGACTTTCGTCCAAGAACTTTGTAGAGTTGGTCGAAAAATAACTTTTTTAGTCTGATATCGTAGCATTTAATAACGAGATAATTGAGAAAGTGTTTGGGGATTCCATATAGTTCCAAAAGTCACCACTATTTATGCCACGTTTAATAAGTATTTAAGCGCAAAGCTCTCAAGCAGTAGAATGCACGTAATGACGTCAAGAGCATCAACTAGACAGGTGCGCATTGATCCAGCCGTGATAAACTTACCTCCTGTGAGTAGCCTACTTATTTAGCTTGTCATCGTGTTAAATGGCCGATATATCAGTTTGAGTGCTATTTTTCAAGTTTTCACAAGAAGCCTTTGACAAATATAAAGCATGTTAATGGCATTGATGATAACAGAGTTAGGAATTCTGTCTCTGAACATTCCGTAAAGAGTCACGCCTAGATATTTAACCTCATTTGAACGCTCAACATTCATCTCTCCTAAGGCAGATTTGGTCAGATAGGCCTGCATTACTTTGGTGAAGGAGGAGCGGGGAGTCGATAGACTTATATGAGTTTATCAAAAATCCTATTTCAGTTAATAAAAGTTCAGTGAGGTTTTGTGCCGATTGCAGTCTTACGCAAATGGTGTCATCCTGCCAGCCGACAATATAGATGACCAGGCTATCTTTATAGCCACAAGCAATAAACCCATTAAACCTGTCTTGGAGTTCATCTACAACTAACGTGCCTAAATAATAAAACAAAAATTTCTGCTCATAATGACTGATTTTCATCCAACATACGGACTTGTAAAACAAAAAATTATATCATATATTGTAATATATTTGCGAAATATAAGAAGAGTGTATGTGCGTGTATTGAACGAATTGAAATCGTATTTTCTAGCATGTCTTCCTAATATTTGCACAATAATGTAAAATAAATAAAATACAAATAAATGTTTTCGTTTAGTCATGAGGACGTCGTTAGATGGGGCACTCTAGTTGATCCAACCAAACGCACGCGCTTCCAATGCCATTAAAGTTGTTATCCCATTGTCCTTCTTCTGTTCTTCTGTGTAAATACATTTTAGATTTGCAGTAGCAAGCAAACACCGGCCAACGTCCATTTGGCAGCCTTTTCTTTGGTCTTCAAATTGAAAGTCCACACGAAGGTTGGACCGCGCATGCTGAAAGCATAGACAATATACATAAGTACGTACATTTATATCTTATAATTGAATGGAATCAAAAGAGGTTTGTTTGAGGACTGCAATTTCAATTTCTATAAAAAAAATAACGCTTATAAAGTAAGTTTTATTTTCGATAAAATAAGATTTGTGAAAAAGAATTGAATATCTGACCAAAACGAACACAAACACAAAAAAATAAAATAAAAATAAAGTTACAAAAATAATTATAATTTCATAGCGGAAAAATAACGCTCGAAAAATTAGATTTATTTTCGATCAAAAATATAAAGCTCAAAAAAAAAATCATAATTTTTTATAAAGAATATAAAATTCTCTATTTTTATAAAAGATATAAAACTCAAAAAAAAGAAAGGACATGATATGAAAAAATTATATTTCTGACCAAAAAATAAACCTGTGAAGAAATATAAAGCTCAAAACCAAGAAAAAAATAAAAAAAAAATAAATAAAGTAAAACTAAAAAAACGTATTATTTTTTATAAAAAATATAAAACTTAATAAAAAACAATATATTAAAAAATATTATTTCTGACCAAGCAAATAAAGCTAAACCCAAAAACAAGAAAAAAATTATTTATTATCAAAAAAAAAAATAATAATAAAATAAAGCTCACAAAATCAGTATTTCTAATGAAATATATAAAACTATTTATGATATACATACATATCGGGCGAAAGAATAAAGCCCGAAAAATGTGTTTTATTTTAAATCAAAAACAATAAAACTCAAAATAATCATAATTTTTTATAAAAATTATAAAACTAAAAAAAGAAGATGTATGAAAAAAGATTAGTTCTGACCAAAAAAATAATTGCAGCTCTCTTATACAATATATAACTCTAAAAAAAAGAAAAAAATATTTTTTATAAAAAAAAATAAAGTTCGCAAAAAAATCATTTTTTTTTAACTCACAAAAAATATTTATGATACAAAACAAAGCTCACAAAAGAATCATTATTTTAGAGCTAAGAAATAACACTCGAAAAATGAGTCTTATTTTAGATGAAAAATATAATAATAACAAATTGGATAAATTGGAGGATTAATTTTGCGCCGCCCTGTATATATGTACACACTTATATATTAGAAATTATTCTACGATTTTTGAAAGCTTTATAAAATTTTCGTTGAAAATCTGAAAATAATGTTTATTTTCGATCCGTGATTTTTACAATACTAAAATCTTTCTGTTTTCTTACTGAAGCCTGAGACTACCACTTCCATCTACTTTTCAACAAGAGCACTCTGCGTTTTCTAACAATAGTAAGTTAATACACGCAAGGACACAGCAAAATACTGCCATGCACGTGCGTGCTTGTGTGGGTATATTTGAGCGAACTTGCGAATAAAGGAAATATAAAATATGAAATCATATTAAAACCTAAATAAGTAAGTGGTTAAAAATGCTGTCAAATCGATTTTAGAATATATTTGGTATACGAAATTTGGCAATCCATTTCCTGCTGTTGAGCAAAGTGATGGCTTTGGCCGTGCTGCTGTCGCAGAGGGACCTGCAATTATATATGCTTCAGCAGGAAAGTGGAATTTTCGTTGTGATTTTTCCCCATTCACTGGACACACTTTGCGTGATTGCTCTTATTGGTGCCTTAGCTGCTGATGCGCTGCTACTGCTGCTGCTGGGACTATAACTGTCGTTAGTGCTGGTGATGGCCGATGATGAATTTCATTATGAGCTGCCGCACAAATCATCAACGTCAAATGTCGGCGACAGCAAAAGCAAAATAATCAAAAAGTGCTACCAACAAAAAGTATGGTAGGGAAAAAAATTCAATCTGAGCGAAAAAGTCAGTTGTGAGAAGAGGGCAAAAAGTAAATAGAGCTGCAGACTTTTTGGTGCCTGGAACACACCCGTACATGCATACATATTTATCATATACATATGTATGTGCATGTACTTTGGTATGTAATGGTAGAGCAAGATCCTACAGCGAAAACTTGAACTAGTGAAACAAATTTCTGGCTTAGTACTAGTGACGATTCCACACCAATTTTGAACCATTTCGTAACTGAAGTTGTGAGTAGCGAAATCTGTCCTCAGAGTCTAGGCATCGTGCATTGACTATGACTTCTAACGCATTAAGTTCTTGCTGCATGGCGAGCTGGTGTACAATGTGATGTTTTCAAATACAAAGAGCGTATTTGATTTTACTTCATTTTATTTCATTTTATTTGATCTTATTTGATTTTACTTGATTTTAGTTGATTTTATTTGATTTACTTGCTTTTATTTTATTTTACGTGATTTTATTTACATTTATTTAATTTTGATTGATTTTATTTGATTTTGTTTGATTTTGTTTGATTTTTCTTGATTTTAGTTGATTTTATTTGATTTTACTTGATTTTATTTGATTTCATTTGATCCTAGTTGATTTTATTTGATTTTAGTTAGTTCTACTCGATTTTATTTGATCCTAGTTGATTTTTTGATTGATTTCGGAATTCACAGAGAGGTCGTTGGTTCGAATCTCGGTGAAAGCAAAATTAATAAAAACATTTTTCTAATAGCGGTCGCCCCTCGGCAGGCAATGGCAAACCTCCAAGTGTATTTCTGCCATGAAAAAGCTCCTCATAAAAATATCTGCCGTTCGGAGTCGGCTTGAAACTGTAGGCCCCTCTATTTGTGGAACAACATCAAGACGCACACCACAAATAAGAGGAGGAGCTCGGCCAAACACCTAACAGGAGTGTACGCGCCAATTATTATTATTATTATTTTTTAGTTGATTTTACTTGATTTTAGTTGCTTTTATTTGATTTTATTTGATTTTATTTACATTTATTTGATTTTGTTTGATTTTATTTGATTTTGTTTGATTTTGTTTGATTTTTCTTGATTTTAGTTAATTTTATTTGATTTTACTTGATTTTATTTGATTTTATTTGATTTTATTTGATTTTGTTTGATTTTATTTGATTTTATTTGATTTTACTTGATTTTATTTGATTTTATTTACATTTATTTGATTTTGTTTGATTTTATTTGATTTTGTTTGATTTTGTTTGATTTTTCTTGATTTTAGTTAATTTTATTTGATTTTACTTGATTTTATTTGATTTTATTTGATTTTACTTGATTTTATTTGATTTTATTTGATTTTATTTGATTTTACTTGATTTTATTTGATTTTATTTACATTTATTTGATTTTGTTTGATTTTATTTGATTTTGTTTGATTTTGTTTGATTTTTCTTGATTTTAGTTAATTTTATTTGATTTTACTTGATTTTATCTGATTTTATTTGATTTTAGTTAATTCTACTTGATTTTATTTGATTTTAGTTGATTTTACTTGATTTAATTTGATTCACAAATACTTCAATAAAAATTATATATAAGATTCTCTAATTCCTAGCTGGAGCATAGGGCGCCGACAACTCCATTTCGCCATCGAACACGGCTTTGTGCAAGGGCTTTAAGTTCATTCCAAGTCTTATTAAAATACCTCAATTCAGCCTTCGTTGAACAGATTGATTGAGGAAGCCTCGGTGTTAGATATAGTTCGTGGCCAGAATATTCGCATTATGCGAATATAAATTATAAATTCTCTGAAGGGTTGGTTGGTTGAAGTGGTGATTCATGCGAAATCCTACTAGCGCTTCCGCACTATTTTTTTTGCCACATCCTCGCTACCAACTTTTTGGCAAAGCTATAGGCCACAGTACGCTACCAACTGTTCCATATTTAGAATCCAAGAGCTCATACTCTGAGAGAGTTCCCAACTTCTGTTCGTTAGCGTATTTCCGTTTGGTCCATTTGTTCGTCCGTTATGCTATTAGGTTCGTCCGTTTGTCCGTCCGGCTGTCTTTACGTTTTATCTTTATGTGAGTCCGTTTGTTCGTCTGCCTGGCTGTCCCTGTGTTAGCGCTATCCGATCTTTTGATTGTTCATTTTATGTGGTTTTTTCGGTCACCAGCTCCTCCAGGAGCCTGCATATATCACCCTGTGTGGTGGTCAAGGAGGATATCGGGGAAAAAACCGGTCCGCGATGGCAGCGCCCCATACCATCGTTGCAACCTGAGGCGGCCTGATATCAAAAGGGCTCCGTTAGAAGACAACTTAATTTTATGCCTCGGCTGCAAAACCCACCTTGGGTTGAGGGAGGTTTCTCATAGATATAATTCGCTGAGTTTAAAATTGGGTCGGAACTATCGAAAAATGGCCGCAGAGCGTAACAGGTCTCAACTGCAAAATTTAGCACTACTTCTGGAATCTGGAATCGAAAAATTATGCAGTGGGAAATAATTAACACTGCTAAAAAGAAAAAGATAAGTAACGTCAACTAGTCATAGCGGTAAATTCATTAGAAGCGAACCAGTTCGACACTACCGGCGTTCTCTGCATGGCGGCCATTGTGAAGCTACTGAAATGTCTGCGTGTCTGTACATTTAGTTGTGGCTATTTTTCTTGGCTATTTAAACCTTAAATTACTCTCAAATGGAGCATCAGAGCTCCAGCTCATTGACATACTGAATTTTTTTCTTCTCGACGTGCTACCATAAAATATGTGGCAAGCCAGCGTCTAACTAATGCGTTATGTTACTTCAAACTTGAATATGTATGTGTGTATATACACATCTAAATGACGTATGTGTGTTTGTGTGTCTAAATGACGATTCTTTCTTGGAAGTTTTGTTTTTGTACGAAGTGTGAAGCTCCGCGAGAAATTTTAAGCCAGGGCTGTACTGGACTGTCCCCCCTATCATAGGCTGTAACGTGTTTTCAGGCGGTCAACGGTATCCATTTCATGCAGGGCATCAACGCTAGTTAGATAAGAAGTAGGTGAACGATAAGGGATCGACAGAAGTGTAAAGCCTGTTGGCACTTTGCTAAATTGAAATGTAAAAACGTGCCAAAGCAATGAGTGGAGGTAATGAAAAGTCACAAAAAATTAGTGGCAAAGGGGGGAATTGCAATGGACATGAATTGGGCATTTAGTACACTTACAAAAAAGCAAAAAAAAAGCAGATATCACATGTTAGATACATATGCATACATACATACTTATGTGTGGAAAGAAGTTTGTGGCTGAGGCATTTGCAGATTTGTATAACTATTAGGGCTTGCTTTATGGTTCTAAGCCAAAGCAGCGCACAGTGGTTCTCGCATAAGACTTCAAGAACAACTATTTTCGTCCTTTGCTTGTGGTTCCGAGAATGTCTAAATTTTAAAACAAAGATTGAAAGATTAGAGTAATTGAAAAAAATTGGCAATTTCGAGACAAGGTAGGAAGGTAGGAAGGTAGGTTACAAGTAGATGACAAGAGTACCACGGGTACACCACGTAGCACTAGAGTGCCGTTTTGATACCAAGATATTAACCACTACCCGCAAAAATTTCACAACTTAAAGGAAGATAAACCATCTAGTGCTGTTGATGTACTGAAGCAGAGAAACGGGATCTAGGCTGGAAAGTTGTCTCAGGCTATCCCGGAAAGGCACACTAAGGCACAACTTAAGCGCCAAACCCGGACAATTGCAAAGAAAGTGTTAAACAGGCGGATTTCCACAACTTATGGATTGGGGTTGTACGGAAGTCTAATGTTCTCCGCATGAGTTTCGATCACCCAGTGATCGGAGACCATCGCTATGAGTTTGGAAATTGAATGCCGGGGAATCCATACTTCTGTCGTACTGACGCCAAAATGTTTTTAAAATAGCACACAATACGATAGAATTTAATCTTCCTTGCGCTTTTTTAAGAAGAGAACTCTATGTTCCCATGCCCTGGGA
Organism: Anastrepha ludens; assembly: GCF_028408465.1. Lineage (NCBI taxonomy): Eukaryota > Metazoa > Arthropoda > Insecta > Diptera > Tephritidae > Anastrepha > Anastrepha ludens. The sequence goes on along the minus strand of NC_071498.1, from coordinate 116,466,907 downwards.
CCCAGATAAGATAAATATTTCCTGCACATTCGAGACGTTTGATCTTATCCATGCAGGGGTTGACCTGAAAAGAGCTGCAATATGGCGATGACAGGGCCTTGATCTCTTCCAACAGCGATCCCTAAGCATCTTGCATGCCTGCAGAATCGCGAAGACCTCTGTTTGAAACGCACTACTCGCTTTCGGCAGTTTAAGGGAAACTGAAATATTGATCTAGAGAAAACCCCCGCTCCAACTCCAGATTCCATTAGGCCCAAGTTGGTGAAAACAGAGGTACCTATACCAAAGCACGGTCTTCCTTGCTCTTAATTCGGCTTGTTTGGAAAGATAGCCCTAGGATAACCCTCGAAACCCAGTTTGCGCATCGGGAGATCTGTACGAAGTACCGAGAAGGAAGAAGAAATCTGCCTCAAAATGCTACCATGTCCTACAGGAGATTGCCTCCATAGGCCAACCTTCTTCAACCTAATAGCGCTCTGAGTGGCAATGGATTAAAGTTGAATATCAGAGGGAAGTTAGTGCAGAATGACGTTAAGAGCAGCAGTGGAGTATGTTCTACACGCCCCAGTGATGCCAATACATGCAGCCCCCTGTACTCTCTTTTAATTAGTGGTGAAAATGGCTGAACCACTACGTTGTTCATCCAGAGTATAACACGTGGCTTGAGACCACATTTTTTGCCGAACATAGATTTATAGGAGTGAAAGCTATACGGGCCTTCTTAACTCGATTTTCGATGTGCAAGTCAAGTATTGCACCAAGATTTTTGACTTCCGTAAGATGTTTAGAGACAAAATAAATAGAAGCAAAATCAAATCATCTGTTCTACTGCTACAACCTATTCAATGCGCCCTGGGTAGGTGTATTTATTTAAAGAAACATTTTTATTACAATAAAAAATACTCCATTTTAGAGACTTGTTTTGGTCGTCTTGTGACTCAAACCAGTTATTGAATCTCTTTTTTGACATTCGCTTATGAAGGCAAATATTTTACTGCCAATGCATGCCCTGTCGATGGAAATGTGCATGTATGCAGTTATGTTCGTATGTAATCAGATGCAGCTAAGAGTGATGGTTTCTATCATTACGTGGCACAGCAAAGCTCCTGCGATGCAATTCATTGCAATCAAGAAAAATCGCTTTATGCCGCCTATTTTGCCATTATGGCCATTTGAGAGGCAAAGCAAGGTTCAATCCATTAACAATTGTCGGTAGCTTTGACATACAATCATTTCACTTGATGCGAAAAACTCAACCATAACTAAAGGTAATTGATACACTGTGCAGCAACCAAAAGGGAAAAAAAGAAAACTTTGTATAATATTGGATCACATGCCGCTTTATCCCTTAACCCAATAATTTTTTAAGAGTACTTACATTTTTCTAATTAGTTTGGCCTAAAGTTGATTTAAATAATTTAAAAAAAAAACATTTTAGAAAACTACTTTTACGAAACATTTTTGTCAGTGTACCATCTGTTTTCAAAGACCGCTACTGAAATTTTTCGGACAATACTTTTGCGAAATATTTTTACCCACCGTCGATCCTACAAACTTAATATTTTAAAAATAAAGGTCAAAACTAGTCCCACGGTAAGAAATATTGGGTTAAAATATTCGACAAAAATATGCGCTATTCAATTTTATTTTAAAATCTGAAAAATAATGTTATTGGTATGGTAAAAGTAATTTTATACGAACATTTTCAAATAATGTTGATCAACTTGTACAAATACAAATTGTTATGTTTAGAGACCTCTGGTCTTGTCCCTAATATACTCGTGTCGATTGTTGTAAAAAAATGCTGAAGAAATTCAGCAGCGATGACATCGTACGATTAACAGGTGTCAAATCTAGGATCTGTACATATGAGCCGGAAAGAACACAGTCAGTAATCAACAGTATGGATGTTCCAAGTCGAGCTTAATCGAACAAAAGTTGTTTGCGGAAGAAGCACCTCAATTCAAATGGTCGGCTGTTTTTTCGGAAAATCTGTTCATGTTGCAACTGTACCATTAGAAAAACTTAAGTAAGATAATTCTGAGTGGTACACAACCATTTTTTCGCCAAAAGTTTTCGGGGAATTTAGGAAAACCAACCGCCGAAGACGAATCATCCTTCACCAAGACAATGCGAGCTCCCACCCGTTTTGGTTCACACAAAAGAGTTTTTGGGTCAACCGCCTTACAGCCCTGATTGGGCCCCTAATGATTTATTTTCGTTCCCGAACATCAAAAATAAAATTCGAGGTCAACGTTTGAAGATGCTGTTGAAGCTTTTAAGCAGCCCGTTTTGGAGGTATTCGCTTCTGAGTGGCAAAAGAGCTTTGAAAATTGGTTCAAACGAATCTAGAAGTGTTTCGATTTCCAAAAAGTATATTGTGTTTTTGCTATTGGGTGCAACATATTGTATAAAAGGCAACTCTCATATATATGAGTTAATAACGCGTTTTCCAATAAGAGGTATTATTCCCGTAAAGGATCAATGGTTTCGTTGCTTGTGTGGCACGTAGTGCCGTTTTGTTGAAAATGAACGTTGTCCAGATCAATACCATCCAATTCTGGCCATAAAAAATTGTTAATCATCTCTCGATAGCGTAATTCATTCACCGTAACTGTGGCGCCAGCTTCATTTTCGAAAAAGTAAGGTCCAATGACTCTGCCGGACCATAAATCGCACCAAACAGTCATACGTTGAGGATATAGAGGCTTTTCAACAATAACTCTTGAATTTTTTGAGCCCCAGATCTGACAATTTTGCATGTTGACGAAGTCACCGAGGTGGAAATGGGCCTCATCACGCAAGATGATTTTTCGATGGAATTCCGGATCATTTTCATGCACACGACGTTGTTGATAATCGGCTGGCTAAAGTTCTTGTGTTAACTGGACTTTATAAGCCTTAAGACCCAAATCTTTATGCAAAATACGGTGTAATGACGTTTGTGGGATGACTAATTCCAAAGAACGACTAGAAATGGACACACCTGGGTTTTCTTCAACACTTTCGGCTACAACAGCAATATTTTCGGCTGTTATTGGGCAATGCGCACGGATTTTATTCTTCACATCACTAACTTCTCCCAACAGCTCGAATTTTTTCACCAATTTCTGTATTGCGGTCCCACAAGGTGCTTCACGATGACCGAAAAATGTTCGAGTTTTACAAACCGTCTCTGCCATCTACATCTATTATAAATCTTCCCCACGTTTGCTTTTCGGTCTGAGCTCATTTGTTTATTTTATTTAGAATTCATTATTGCGGCTCTGGGGCTCTTATGGGAAGAGCTCCAGATCTAAACCCCAAAGAGCGCATGTGGGCTATTTTAAAATGTAAGATAAGGGACACAGCATAACACCGCAAACAGTCCCAAAAAGTGCTTTAATTCACGAGTGGAGCAGTATAAGCGCAGTCGCATTACCAAAGCAAAGGCTGGACCTACTAAATATTAATATTTTTCTCACTAACTCCGTTAATTTGTGCTAATTTATTAATAAACGACCATTACTTCACTTTTTAAAACAATTGATATGAACTTATGCATGATGAAATATTCACTGATACTGCTTCACTGTGCGGCAGCTGCATTAGAATTTATTTTTGCATTTGTCTGTGTGTGTAAATCATAGGGAACCACAAACCGCATATGTTACAAACAATTAGAGAACTCATTCATTCGGGTAACCTACAAATTTTTGAGCATCTCTGCTAAAATAACAATTGGCATCGCGCATATCTGTGTGTGCTTAAATAGGTGTGTATTTACGCTCAACTAATTAACAGCGGCATGCAGGCAATCATTTCTATTAACCGGAGTACAGTTATGCAGTTAACTAATACCCCATTTGAAGAGAATTCATATTTAGAAACTACGTATTTATTTGCATACATATACACGAGTAAAGAGCCGTTATGCGCTGTTCTGGCGGTTAGGTGAAGAATGTACAGTGAAACCTCTTCTAACGGACACATCTATTAGACGAACATCTCCCGTGGGCGGACAATTTTTTCCTATACCAAGTTTAAAGTATAAATTTCGGACAAAATTACTCTATTTTAAAATTGACAGAAACACCTCTATTGAGCGGATGCGAACCTCTTATCAAAAGACATTAAGATTTATTTTCATAAGAAATCAAACAAAAGTCTCTGTTGAGTGGACGTGGACTCCTCACAGCCGGACTAAATATACAAAAAATGGAAATGCGAAGGCTTCTGGGATAAAGTGTGATGTTATAATATTTCACGCACACATTTAGATGGGTTTGCGTATTGATTTGTGTTCAGTTATAGCGGATATAGGTAATACGATCAAACCTTAGTGTGCAGGAGAACAATTTGTCTGTTCACGAATTAGGCAGCCTTTTTTTCAAAGCATTACTAAAAAAAACTTTAGCTTTAAAAAATGAGGCGAAACACCAAAATTAAAAAAAAATTTTCTAATAGCGGTCGCCCCTCGGCAGTCAATGGCAAACCTCCGAGTATATTTCAGCCATGAAAAAGCTCCTCATAAAAAATATCTGCCGTTCGGAGTCGGCTTGAAACTGTAGGTCCCTCCATTAGTGGAATAACATCAAGACGCACACCTCAAATGGGAGGAGGATCTCGGCCAAACACCCAAAAAGGGTTTACGCGCCAATTATATATATATATATATATTAGGCCGGGTTGATTTGTGGGGAGGCAAAAAACTCGCCCATTGCTCTGTGAAAATCATATTCTAAGGATCAAAACAAGAAACTTTGCCGAAGGAACCATACCTCTAAAACGAATTCTGATGTCCCCCAATTTGGGTCGAACTTTTTAGTTTCATTTCTCATGTAAAGGCCAAAAATGGTGATATTTTGAAATGAATGTATGGGAACCCCCCAGGGGAGTTCCAGGGAGTGTGCCACTGGCATAGGTGGATCGGCCGTCCAAAGTTAGTTAAATGGGTCAAAGTGGGATTTTTCGTTTGACCCAAATTGGGGGACATCAGAATTCGTTTTAGAGGTATGGTTCCTTCGGCAAAGTTTCTTATTTTGATCCCTAGAATACGATTTTCACAGAGCAATGAGCGATTTTTAGATCGACTCGCCCTAATATATATATTGCATATATATTTATGATGTTGTATATATATATACATGTATAATGAGGCACGTAAATTATCAAAGGAAAAGCTTACTGCCCGATTTTGTGCGAATATGGCTGGAAAAAAAGAAAAAATACTTGTTATTTGGAATTCGCCCGAAAAATGGAATTTGACTAAATTTAAAAAAAATACTATTATTTCTGGACAACACAGCATCTCACCCTCTTGTGATAGCAATATAATTAAATATATCTACTTAAAGTAATATGACTTCAGTTTGCCAGCCTGCTTTTAGATCAAGGCGTGCTTCGAAATTTGAATTTGAATTTAAGAATATCCTGGTAAGTTTAGACACTGGCTCGACTAAAAAAATATATATGTAAATCCCTTAGAGACAATACATTTCGTAAAAGAAGCCTGGACAAAGGTTCAAACAGAAACCATAAAAGACTGTTTACAAAACACAGATTTTGACAAAACTAGAAATGTGTCAACTGAATGCGAATTTTGTTACTGAGGAATATATGAAAACTACTGGCGTTAATACTACTGACACTGCCAATATTGCCGAAGAAACCAAAGAATTTTTCTCAACGAAATTACTTTGAATGCAGTCTCAAACATAAAGCGATTTGCAGCGAAGATTTTACTGCCTTTAATTCTTAAAAAAATGGAAAACCAGAACCAATCTATTTTATGCAGTTTATTGACTGAAATGTAAAAGTTATTTTTATTTTCGTTATTACTTTCTATCCACTTATGCACATAAATGAAATATGCGCTTTTGAAAACATAAATACACATTTCACTTTGAATAATTTGATATTAATATCTTCTATTCAAAAATGAAATCGTATTCAATGATTTGAAAAATTAAAAAGTTCTAAAATAAGCCACCCTTCCCTTGAGCGGACACCTATCTTGGCCGGACAAAAGTTGACTGACGGTGAATGTCCGCCCAAGGAAGGTTTCACTGTATTTATGTATACCGGAAAGAGTAGTGAGCAACATAATAATAAATGCGCAGATTTGAAATCAGAGAGCAGATATTTTTCACCTTTGCATTGCCTGCTTATTCCCGCTTAGTGGAAGTTGGCATACAGCAAACACACACACAAACAGCAGTTTTCCAATAAAATGCTTCTTTTTTTGTTTTCACAATTTGAGTAGTAAAGAAACAATTAAAAATTTTATTAATGCAGAATGAAAATAAACTTTTCAAAGATTCATAGTAAAAATAAACCACCAATCGAAGTTTTGATTTGCTGCAAGAGATATACAAAAATTTGACCATCGTTGATTTAATTATTATAGGTATTTTAGAAATTTTAATTAATTATTTGGGGCATTTCTAGAGCAGAAAAGTGAAATGGAAAAACGGAAACTAAAAGGCTAAAATGTCCGCCAAAAGTGATGCTCTCGAAATTCGGCTAAACAATGTTGACAATGATATTTCTAACAGATATTGATTTCAAACCTTTTTACGCGTAATACAGGGTTTCCGGTGCCAGAACTAGCAATTAAATTAAAAAAAGAATATACTATTGATAAAAGTTTATTTCAATAACTATTACAAAAAATACAAGATCGAATTTTATTTTTTTGAAATTATTTCTTCTAAATGTTTCCTGTCGAATATCCTCCTGGAATCTGCCGCCGTACTTCGTGCCACTTACTGGAGAAGCGATGTCGGGATGGCATTAGCTTCGTGAACCATAGTTTCCTTCAGCTGAGATGATTTCTGGGGTTGTTTCATAGACTCTTCTTCTAAGATATCTCCGCAGAAGAGTTCCTAAGCGTAAGATCGTGCGACCTGGGTGGCCAGGATATGTCACCGAATCGGCTTATCAGTTTGTTAGGGAAGAAATCACGCAGTATCGCCATGTTGTCTCTGGCCGTGTGCGGCGTAGCGTCATCTTGCTGAAGGAAGGATGTTCTCTCATTATTGGCAGAACCAAATCGTGCAGCAAGCGCCGATAACAGACAACGTGCGCAGACATTTTTCAAAAAAATATGGTCCTTTTACGAGGGCGGGTCAATAAGTCCGTGACTTTTTGTATTTCTGACCTCTTTACTGAAAAAGAAATGGGTATTCCACTACTTGTCAGTATCCAATTCCAATCCGTCACTTTGGTTTTGTAAATTGGCTGTGGATGTTTTAATAGTGGGTTCTCTCCTTTAGTTGACCAATAATGGTAATTTTGATTTTAAATGAAAATGGGCTTCATCACTCCAAAAGATAATGTTTACCCTAACGAACGCGGTGAAGTCTAAGATCGTTCCTCAATATTTCGTGCACAATAATTTTCCAAAGCCCCAAGGCAACTGTTCTCGTTCTGTGAACGTTGCAACGAGTTCAATATTTTTATTTGTTCTCGATGTATGCCCGGCTGCTCCCCGGCTGTGAGCTACTTGCCACCTAACTTGTTGCCCGAACATCGATGTTGCACTCTGACATCGTGTCTAAATAACCCGCAGGAGTAACGCAGCTAACGAAGTCCCTCCTGGCATATACGAAACTTTGAATTTAAAGCCTAATTTTGCCACTGTACACCTGTATAATTGTTTCTATGACCAAACTTTGTGAGTTTTGATTCACTGTAAAAAAAAACACTGAGACGTCCTGGTCTGTAACTTTCCGAACTTTCCACAAAAGTGCTCTGCAGATGACGAACTTTCAGTATTGATGAAATTTTATCATACGATATGGTGTATTATTCTCTCTCGCGTCATATTAGAGGTTGACGTGCTTTTAGTGGGAGTTGAACAGTTATTACATTAGTTCACAGCCAAAAAAACAACCTGGAAACCAGCTGGTCTAGACTATGTGAATTCGGTCGTTGGTCTCGAAAATTCACATACTATTTTTTCTGTTATGTAGATTTTCGGACTCAGCAACCAATTTTTTCTAGGAATTTGGATGGTCCATCTCTTGAGCAAAACAATTTGAATTACTTTTAAAAAAGTTTTATAGGAATTTTCTGCAAAATAGAGTTTTTTAGAGCTTAGTAGTAAGACCAGTTTAACTTTGAGATTAGATTCGCAAAATTCGAAATGCCAAATCCATTATTGCGGATGATAATTGAGATGCTATATGGGTAAAGCGCGGCCGCAGGGCCGAATGGGTTGGTGCGTGACTACCATTCGGAAGCGCACAAGTTTGAAACCTCGGCCATGATAGGAACACTTTTTTCTAATCGTGGTCGCTCCTCGACAGACAATGGTAAACTTCCGTATTTCTGCCATGAAAAAAAGGAGGTAAAGGTATTCCCTTAGTGCCCCCGAGACAATGGCCCAAAATCAATCCAATACGACAGAGTAGTGCACACTAAGTACGAGGGTATCTATCTATCTATCTTGTTTCGAAAACTTTCCACACACCTAGACAGCTTACGCCACATTCTGATTTAAAATGAAGAACTATTTGGTACTTGCCGTATTTTGTAGACAGGACATTCATAAACATTTTTCGTATCTTGCTTGTCCAGCAATACTGCCTTGATGAAAATTACTGGCATGGCTGGGAAAAGCTCTTTCAGGAAAGCATCAGCAATGGTACCCAATTTCATGTCCCAGCGTGCACCCTCCATAAACAAGCCGTTCACATAGGCGCCTTCCTTGGGAGGGGCGCTGAATACAAATAAAGAAATATTTCAATAGCACCAGAATGTATCACAATTTATATCTTACTTGACTTCCTCTTTGGTTTTTTTTGTCACATCGCAATTGAGACACATACGATCCAATGCCCAGGAGTTTTTGCGTGCTGTCTGCTGCATAATGGCGGTAAGCAAGCTTTGTGGATTGAAGAAACCACCGAGCCAAATAGACGATGGCATTCGGAAGTCAGCAACCCAGCCTTCCAGCTCATGCAAACGCAACTGTAAATCGGCAAACCACGATTGCAAACCCAGCAAGCTGGGATATGCAAGCTTTGTCCACGACTCGGGCACTTGGTCCATAAATAATGATTGCATGAGCGCTTCCATTATTGAGGAAATAGTTAGCTCACCCTTCAAACCCAGCTCCAGTTCATGTAGTGAGCGTTTCAATTCATTCATTAGTATGTTCATGCGCTCACATTCTTGGAAGGCGACTATGATGTAGGGATTGCGGTCTTCGACACGCGCCATCAATTCGGGAATATTAAAAGGAGAAGGTATTTTATCGAGCAAGTCCTCAATCATGCTTTTGACCACATCTTCCTGGGATTGACCCTCGCCAGCACCAGAATCAGCACCAGCAACGCGCGGTTGCAGCTCGAAAACAATGCGAAATAGCCGCTCTGAAACTGTTGTAAGGAAACCAATTTCCGAATTTAGATGCAGCCCATAGAGCGTTGGACTCTCTGTTGGCAAATTTTCATCAATGTAGTCATGATAGCCCTGGTATTTAAGTATACCTGGCGCTGGAAAGCCAGGACAGAACTCAAGATCGCCGTCGATCAGCTCAGGCTCCATGAACTCTTGCAAGTAGGTACGACACAGGCGACGATCCCAATCGTCAGTTATATGTCCGCCATACATGATTTCGCCAAACAGATAGCGCAGATCCTCCCAGGGTACACGTGTGTTGGCTTCAAGGTAGTTGTAAAGCACATATACCGATATAGTTAAGTCGCCCACATTGAAAGGATATACACGATTCCAGCCTTGTGGGCCGAACTTTCGCCTTTCAGCTACCACCGCATGGAAATAGCAGAGAGCGAATAGCACTCCCTTGAACTCGGTCTCTTTTGAGCACATTTCAAGTGTTTCCTCATTGAAGTTATCCAGCGCCTTGTGTATGTTGGCTTGCATACCGGTTGGTGGTTCGTTTGTTATTTTAATAGCCGATTCGAGAATACCTTGCGGTAGTATGTGGTAAGCGGGATCTCCTGCTGGTTCAGCACTCAAAAATAAACGATAATTCGCGTTCACGTCGATAAGAGATGCTTCCATTTTCTTTTCCAACGTCGGCAGCCAACGTGCTACCAAATGTATGTTCTGCAGTATAACCCAGTGACCCTCCCGTGATGCTGTATCTATAGCATTTTCGGCCACTATTTCTTGTCCTTGACCCAGCGAAACACTGTGGAAGTTCTCATTATCGCCGTGGTAGCCCATAACTTTTCCTAACTTCTCGACATCCTTAAGCGGATCAACGCCTGGCGAGAGCACAAAGAAAACATGGGTCTCGGGGCTGGCCTCTTCGAAAGTTTTGGAAAATTCCATTGACCTTGCATCTGTGTACTTGGAGCCAAGCTTCTCTTCAATGAATACTTGCATGGCGTACGACATGCGATCTGGTCGAATGCAACGCATGATGCACAAGCGTTGGATTGCGGACTTCGTCTTCCATTCACCAGGAAACTTCTCACGCTCCGGACATTCTGAGTCAACGAACTTCTTCCAGCGCTTGTGGGAACCTTCAATATCTTTGTCAAGATTTCTGAACGCTGGCAAATTGCTAAGTGCACGTATACCACCCCAACCAACATTGGTGAGGAAGGACAACTGCGAGGTCTGATTCGGCATATAGGGGAAGCGTAACAAAAAGTCTAATTCAGAATGCTCAACCTCGCCAGCACTGATAAGTATCTGCAAACACATTTGCGTAAGAAAAATCAGTTTATCGGCTTCGAAAAGACCGCGCGACGTGTACAGGAAGCTACAATACGTAATGGAATCGATAAGATTCTCCACGCGGTCTTTTAGCTTCTCTGCCTCGACGGCTCGTTGCATAGCATTCGAGAAGACAACTGTAAATGCTTTCAACGAAAATTGATAGATCGGATTGATTTTGAAAAGATCGTTCAGTATAAAGTAAATGATCGACGCACGTTCCGAGGCGGGACGATAAGCTTCACGTGCTGTATCTATTTGCACGGCAGTAATTTTCGCCTCGGCCACTTTAATTTCAATTTCGTCTGCGGTCTTTTTAGTTTTTTCCAAATTCATAACGAGCGTTACATCCTCTAGTACATTTTCGCCAGCCGAAGATAAGCGTTGCAATAAATCGTCTTCTAGGAATTTCAGCGTAATTTTGAAATGGTTCTGTTGCTGCGTCAAGCGTGTGCGCATAACCTCTAGATCCGGGCGCTCGACTTTCACAACTTCTGCCAGTAGCTGATCCTCGAGGCCATCACGTGTTACAGTAAAATTAATTAGTGTAGTTTGTGCTTGCATTTCGGGCTTGTAATGTGGATTGGCCAATTTTGTATGTAAGATTAGACGGAATTTAGGATTAAAGTCGATTTCTCGATCACCCATTTTGAGGCAGGTGCCCTTCTTAATTAACATACGGCCGAGTAGCGGATTAAGTACGGCATCCACATTCTCGCTAATATTCTCGAGCAGTAAAACATTGCCGTTGCTGACAGCTTTTTCCACCATGTCCAGATAGCCTTTCATTGTCAAACGGACAACCATTAAATTGTTCTGATATTTTTGTTTTACCCACTTGATGCCTTGTCTGTAAGGATACAAAACGTGCATGAATGTTAGCTTGAAAATATTATATAATTTTATTATCAAAATTTCCGAAACAGGTCCAAAAAGAATATGGTAATCAATAGTGTAACTGTTGCAGATTTGGAGCAGAAACATGGAAAGATACGTTTATATAACTTATTTTGACACATCAACAGGAGCCTTTTTCTAATTTCATCACTCTGAGATCTTAATACCACCTGATATAGAAATTCTTGGATTAGGAATGTTGTCTAAATGTCGTATTTCAATTATGCCTTTCTCAGAATCAAAGCGATCATTATTGGTTTGGGATTTTAGAGCCGAATCAGGTCTTAAACAAGATTTATGCGATAAAAATGTTTACAATTATTGAATCTGAGTTTGGCAGAACGTTTTTCTAGCAAACTCAATCGGTTTAGATCGAGATCAACTGAAAAGCCATTTTATTACGTGAAACCGGAAATCGTTGTGGCATTCCATAAATTCAATTGAAGTATTTTTCGACCGTGAGCCTTATGGTTACCAAATGAGCGTTTCTAAGTCATGAAGCAGTTACCAAAATAGTTGAATGTAAAGGCCGTGAAAGACATGAACTAACTTTGATATTCTTTTATTGACTACCAAATCCGCCCAGGTGCTCAAGCAAGCCTATATGGGGTAAATTTCGTCAAGTGAAACTGAGTAAAAACTTCATGCCAGCCAAGAAGCACCGAGAGATTGGTAACTCCTAAACCACTAAGGCTAAAAGTCCATTGTATTTAAAGCTCGGGAAATGAAAGGGGCAGACAGATAGTCAAGGAAGAAAGGAGAGAAGTAACAGAGGAAAAGAGATAGCATAGAATAGAGACAGAGACAGAGATAGTTAGTCTTATGGGAATTTTCCAGATTCTTTGGAAAATTTCCTCCTGTTGGAGAGAACGAGTATTACTCAACTCACGACAAAGCCCAAAATTCGCAGCCTTGCTCTAGCAAAAGCAAAACACTCACAGAGAAAATGCTTTGTGCTATCCACTTTCTCTAAGCAAGACAGGCAAATCGGAACTTTAAAAATTCCAATGGTAGTTATACGCTGACGCCATGGGTTATGTCCTGTAATAATACCGACCATCAACCGAACGTGCTTTCCTCCAAGTTTTAGAAGAAAGTACGACAGTTTTCTGTTTGGGCTTGTCACAAAACACTTTGCAGTTCTGCACCTTTATGTATCTATAAATTGGCCCATAATTCAAAGAAAAAATACCTGAGAAAAGGGAAAATAAGAAAAAGATAAGAAAAAGAAAAATACTCAAAATTGTAAGCCTCTATATCGTGGCAACAATTCAATATTTCACTTGAAATTTCGATATGGTATTCCTGGTGCACTGAGTAGATAAAAAATACAAAATTAGATTCAAAAATTGAAAAGAAATTCCCGCGGGTAAGAGCGCATGCTCCCTCTGAATGCCAACAATTTAGCTCGAAAAATTATATAATTCATGAGTGCTCATAGGCTTAGGTTCAAATAATGCAAATTTGTCTCCTCTGTGTCTCTAAACGCATTACCAGTAGTAGGTTTCAGGGACGGTCGGCTGATATTGTGTACTAAGGCTCAAACTGTTTGACCAAATTATCCAACTTACAATTGTGGATCGATCATTAGTGGATAGCGATCGGAGTGCACTAAAATGGCAGCATTCTCCGAAGACATTCGATCACTTGGCAATCCTTGGTTGTTCCACTCAGCTATTTGTGCATCGTCGCAAATCATTTCGAAGGGATCGCTGTCTTCAGTGGCGGGTATTTTTGGCTAAAATTAAGTTAACATAAGTTTTTTTCAGTATATTCAGGGTTCCAAATGCTTACATTACTAGCTTTAAAAGTTGGCAGCCACATTTTTTGCTGCAGTTCATTACGATAGGGACGTGTGAAACAGCCCACATACGAAATGAAGCATGAAATGAGCAGCATATCACCCGGCAATGTAATTTGCCCTTCTTTGAGGCTATAAAGATATTAATAGCTTTTAATATTTTGCTATACAAATAAGAAAAAAATCACATCTACCTCATTACTGACTCCGACCAACGTATTTTTTCTGAGGCTAAACCACCAATCAAACGATTAGCCAAATCGATGGTAAAGGCGGTCTTGTCGGCCTCATCCTGACACTTTTGCTTCTTAGCCAACGCTTCATCATATTCCATCTGCAAGGCGTTCAATTGTTGCTCCAGTTCATTAAGACGATCGTTCAGCGCTTGTAGCTTGTCTCGTGCATCTTTTAGCTCTTGCTCAGCTTCGCTGAGTGCGCGCTCTTTTGGTTCTACTATCAGGTAGACATCGTAGAAACGGTTTATATTTATGACCCATGAACAAAGTCCAGCAGCAGCTGCTGATTTTGATAGAATTTTTTCTGGATTAAATTCGGGATCATTAATATATGGCTGCAGTGCCTTGATAATATCTGGATGTATATGCTTCTTATCGTAGTTTACCAGATCACCAAGAAATTTATCGACGTTGCCCATGAGCTGACGGCAAGCCTTCCAGCTGCGATCCTTTGGTATTTTACCTTTGGAAGCGAATAATACCAATACAGCGGCACAGACGCTGACCACAGCTTCCGGCGGCGAACCAAAAGATTTCAATTCGGTGAGATTATTTTTGTTTAGTGTATTAAGTGCCTCTTGGGCGGCTATAAGCGCTGGCTGTGCCTTACGGAAGTCCTCTTCGCACAACTTAGCCTTCGCCGTTACATCTTCCTCTATTTGGCGCACATTTTTCTCCTCTTTGGTAGCAAAAGCTCGTTCTTTTGATACTTTTTCGTTTTCGGCGCCTACAACTTTGATCAGATGATCGGCTTCTTCGTTCTTCGCTTTCAGTTCGACCTCTTGTACTTTAAGTACGTCCTGTAGGGCATCGACTTCTTTCGTGCAACTGGCCAGCTTGATTAGACCATTCTCCAAGCGCACACGTCGATCTTGGTTGGCTTTCACCTTCTCCTGCAGTAATTTGGCATACAGATTAATTAGTTCCAGGAAAGATTTGGGTGTGGTATAGTTGTAACGTTTATCGTTGGCCAAATAAACTGCGGATATGTCGTTGACGGTTTTGTGCACATAAGCCATAAATTTTGATACCGGATCGGCCAAACTTTTCGGTAACACGTCGATTTCGTTTAGAAAACGTGCCGATACCGATTCGAGTGCCTCTTGCGGCCATTCGTGGAACCAATCGATGGTTGTGCAACTAACAAGTGCCGGAAACTTGCGAGCACGTACACGTAGCGTAGCGCCGACTGGCGAAAAGCAGAGCACCACCTTAAGCAAGCTACGCACCTTGTCAATGAAATATTTCCAGCAGTTTTCGCGTGTATCCATAATTCCCAGTTGCTTCACTTCGTTGCGCATGACACCGATAATATTTTCAACCTCATCATCTGGGAACAGTTCATGTATGTCACCCGAAGCGAGCAAATCATTGACCAGCACCAAAAATTGTTCCCTAGCAACTTCCGAGTCGGTCATGAGAAAACAACAGGGTGTCGACTTTACGCCCGCTTTCATGTATAGCGTAGACAAGTTTGCCTTTAAGTCATTGTTGCTGTAGTCTTTAGTTAGTTGTATTTGGAATACGTCCAACGAGGAGATGAAACAAGCCAGGCGTGTCAACGATTGTTTGCCAGAGCCGCCAACACCAATGAGGAGCGCGTAGCCACGCGAAGATTCCAGTATACGACTGATGCGGCAAACGTGCGCCATGGCGTCTTCGAAAAGCACTAAATTTAGCGCGCCGACAAAGTCATTGTAACGCTCTTGTGCCTCCGTTAATAGCCGATTGAGACGTTCCCAGTCGGGTATAGGCATATACTTAATATCGGAAAGTCCCTTGGCAAAGTGACAGTAAATGTGTGGCTTCGCAAAGACGATATCCTCCGTGAAGGTCTCAATGCCCTTCCGCACCATTTCGCCCATTAATTTTTGAAAGTTGACTATGTCTATTTGATCGACTAGCTTGTCACCATAGACTCGATTACATTCGTGTACCCAGAGCCGCAGCAGCTGGTTTGGATTGGGACATGTTTCGAAATTCGAATATAGCACACCCTGATCGAGCGAGGCAGGTGGGGTTAGGTTAAGTAGAATCAGTTGAGACATTTTGCCAAACTTACCGTAAAAATGTTAGCTATGTCACGCAGGTTAAAATTATAATGGAACTTGATGGCGGTAGGCAAGAATGTTGAGGCGACCTTTTGGTGTAATGAAATGGCTGTTTGCACTAAAGGTTCACCCAAATTTATTACGGCTTTATCGAACTTTAGATGTGGTGTGGCCAAATGTTGTGAGAGAATCGAGTGTAGGATGTGGAAGAGCGCATCGGCCGCTGGTGCACTGCAATGAAAGAAACCTTAATAAAATGTACACCGTTGATTGAATAACATTACAAAATGGCACCTACTTGACGGCAAATGAACAGAAGTGTCGTTGTAAGCGTGGATTTATAGTGAACGAGCCGGCCGATGGATTCATACAGGACACAAACTGGCAATTGTGTATATCGCGTAGTGTCATCTTGATACGATCATACCAATGGCGATAGTCCATAAATTGACGTATGAGTGTGTGTGGCTGCACGGTGCCATAATTGTCCACTTCCGGCATGTTCATATCATCCACAAAGTAAAGCATGTTCTTGTTTCCCTGCGGGCCATAATTACGTCCAGCTTTCTTCTCCAAAGGTTTCTCCAGCACACGCTGCAACATCTCCGATGTGGTATAAAAGTTGAATGGCACATTTTGCACGGCATACTTTTCGGTGGGGAGCGAATTCAGTTTTGAACCCATTATTATCGTTTTTCCAGAGCCAGCTGCGCCGATAAGCATTACAGGATGATTATCGGCCACCAGCACGTCCATGAAATAACGCAAACGTGTCGTCTCGGAGGTGTGCACCAAATTGGCTTGCAGCGGTACATCCGGATCAAGCTCAAATGAGGGCACCAGTTTAGTCCAAGGCAAGAAATTCTTGGTTTCGTGGTCCACATAATAGGCAAATACATTATTGCCTGGTGGAAATTTAACCGCCTTGAACTCATTAATGAACCACTTATGAAATTCGTTACGCCAGTCAATGATTTGATCTTGAAAGAGCGTGGAGCCGAAACCCCAAATTATGCAGAAGACAAAGTATATCTCATACCAGTCTTTCGGACAGTCGTTGGGCACATTTTGCTGCGTTAACATGCAATTCAACAGGAAGCAGGTCATTTGTAGCATGGCAATGTCCGAGATGGGAGTAATGCGCTTTAAACGCTTGTGGAAAACATCCAACATGGGTGGTACATATTTGTCGAAAAGTACATTGAGTGTGGCCACCTCAGTTTGGTTGGGGCGTGAACTAAGCCACGACTGTATGAATGGACTCCAGCCCAAATCTTGCGGATTAATATAAAGTATACCGGCGCGCGATACGGTGGCTGGTGTTGCAGTTTTTAGATTGGCGATTTCGAAAAGCAGTCGCATCTCTTTGGTCAACGCAATGCGTTCGTTGCTGGCCAATGTCAATACTTTATTATCATCCATGACAGTATTCAGACTTTCAATCCACATCGGATCAATATCGCCATCCAATACTATCCATTTTGGACCGGTACCACCCAAATTTGCCTGATCGCGCATAATAATAGAGAATAGGCCATCTTTCCATTCACGCGTAGCCGGATTGACAATGCCGAAAAGCTCATCGTTGGTAACGGCCTTGGGATTGAGATCATTGTAGTGTGGTTTGCGTTTCTGATTTTGATATGTTTTGTTCAATGTTTTCCAAACTTCAGATTTGCCAGTGCCAGCAAAGCCAATTAT
This sequence comes from Anastrepha ludens, assembly GCF_028408465.1. Classification (NCBI taxonomy): domain Eukaryota; kingdom Metazoa; phylum Arthropoda; class Insecta; order Diptera; family Tephritidae; genus Anastrepha; species Anastrepha ludens. The sequence goes on along the minus strand of NC_071498.1, from coordinate 116,449,544 downwards.
GAATACCGAGTGTCTGACAGCAAATAGCTCCTCGAGTTGTACTACTTTCAAAATGAAACCGTCTTCGGGCTGCAGCTTAAGGTCAACTGCTGATTTCTTAATGATAGCTTCAAAGTCCAATGATCGCTTTCGTGGTACGTCCAGATTGGGGAACAAGTCGCCAATGAGGCCCATGAAAACAGCCACATCGTCGGTGACGATTTTTGGTATATTGAAATCACGTAAGGCACGCATGAGTACTTGATCTTCGGGACGATAGCGGTCATCACGCTGAAAGTGAAACGCGATAAATAATTAGTAGGGTGAGGATTTCAGGCAGAACTACTGTTCTCTTCACTCCATATCACCGTGTTTACACTAGTATCGCTGTTTGTGCTGGTGGCTTTTAAGTGTTTTATAGTACTAAGTAAGGACATACATAAAACGCGCCGTGTTTGTTGCTCTCCCGATGCACGAAATGAAATGAATACTCATACAAATTATTATTTTTGTTTTGAACTATTCGCTTTTTAGGGATCTTATATTTATTTACTAAATCCCTTGTAATAATAAGAAGATCGGATAACATGACCTACATTGAAATCAAGTAGAATATTACATAAAAAAACCATATTTCACTTTCATCAGTGGTCGCAGGGCGGTTAGGGAATTTATCACGAAAGACGTTAGGTACCATAGATAAATCATTAGGGCTATTTGAGCATATTTGGGTATTTATCTTCTTTGCTGGGTTTCTTATAAAATAATAAATTTACTAGAGACTATTAGGTACTTAAGGCTTTGGCACAAAATAATTTTTTGGACTATATCTGGTGCTATAAGTTGGTGCGTTTTAGAAATTTGGCTTTAGGGGAATAAAGTTTGCGGAGGGATTTGATAAAACCTCGCTAGGTTTAGATTACCAAAGGTTTTTCTTTCTACGGAAGGAGTATATTCAAATGGTTTGGAGGATGTGGAGCGAGATTTAGAAAGGTTTGGTTTTTCCGGAAGGAGTATTTTCGAAAGGTTTGGAGGATGTGGAGGTAGGTGATTGTTGTATGTTCCAGTTGGAGTCGCTCAGGAGTCTAGTCTTGTTATAGATAGCAGGTTGTAGATAAGGAGTTTGTCTATCCAGGATCCAGCATTAACACCAACAAAAACGTCATTCGAGAGATCCGGCGAAGAATAAATTTTGCCAAACGATGCTACTTTGGGCTCGGTAAGCAATGGAAAAGCAAATCCCTCTCTTGTCTTACTGAATGGCGCCGAGTTCTGGACATTGACGAACACCGATGGACGGTTACTAGGAGCATTCGAAAGAAAAATTCTACACCGGATCAATGGTCTAATTTGCGTGAATGGTGCATACCGAATAAGGTGAAACTACGCGCTATACGCCGATATCCAATAGGTTAGGTCACGTTGAGCGAGTAGACAACAACGCTCTACCAAAGGAGCTCTTTTCGAATTATACTGGTGGAACTCGCAAAAACGGACGTCCTTATCTACGACGACGAATTGATAGTGTTTCTAATGTTTCTCACTCGCGTCAATGCGTGCAGTGTAGAGGCGCTTGGCACAACAGTTTGGTAGCGGCCAAGAACGGCCATCGGATATAGTTGTTACCTAAGTACGTAACTAAGTCTGGTTGTTTTCTTGTTCCTTATCATTACGAAATCTTTTCTTTGGTTTCTTTGATGGTTAATTTGCTTGTAGGTCATTGAAGCCGAATGGGCTGGTGTCTGAGTACTATACGAAAGTGCCCAGATCGGAGAACTCGGGTAAGAAAAATCAATTTATAGGGAAAGTTTCTTCTAATAACGGTCGGCCCAAGGCAGACAACGGCAAACTTCCGAGTGTATTTCTGCCATGCAAAAGCTCAATCTGCTTTTCGGAGGCGGCATAAAAATCTAGGTCTCTCCATTTCTGGGAAAAACAACAAGATGTAGAGCACAAATTGGAAGAGAAGCTCGGCCAGACACTCTACAAAAATTGAAAATTATGTCTTAAAAGCTTGTGTAGATTTTTATTGAACCGCTTATCGGTTGAGGTAATGTTTACAAGCTTTCGACAAATTCGCTCTGACTTAAGGGGTTAGGGGTAGTCAGAATTTTCAAAAAATCGAGTTTTTTTTTTTGCATTTTCTTAAAGTATAATGTTTTAAAAATATTGTGTAAAAATTTGAAGTGAATCCGACAAATACTTTTCAAGTTATTCAACAATTAACAAAGGGCGCTCGGCCGCTCCGGAGCCGATAGCAAAACTTTAAATGCGCTTTTCTCAAAACTATGTTTTTCAAACTGGTGAACACTGTAACTTAAAAACCGCTACGTAGATTTCAATAAAATTTATACAGCTTTTGAAAAACTTAAAAAACTTGTGCCTGATCGAAGGATTTTTTTTTTCAAAAATTTCGATTTTTTTTTAACAATTAACTGTTGGTTTTTTCCCGAAAATCTGAAAAATATTTCCTGAGGCCGCCATTTTGTTCATTTTGAAAAAAAAAAAAAGCTTCGATCCGGCTCGAGATTATCTATCAATAAAAATAATTTTTCTCATCCGATTGGTTTTAGATGAATCTGCAAGGACTTGTGATGTTCACCGCAAGGGACTTCTGGAGAAACGGGCTTCACACAAACAGCGATAACTTTTGCAATTATTAATTTTTTTTTTTGAAATTTTGGTGAAGTCAAGTTAAAACATGATGTTTTTATGCTATGTTTTTATTTTTGTTAAATAAATTAATTAAGTAGCAAAAAAAAATTCGTGAAAATCATCATTTTTTCGGGCCTCTGACTACCCCTAACCCCTTAATAAATCCAGTACTTAACACACCTTGTTTCATTCACATTGCTTTTATTATTCTCAGGCCTACAAACAAATAAATTTTGAGAAAAATTTACGACAATCTCCACAATAATCTCCATTTCCAAATCACTTAATATGGAATCGTTACAGGATCTTTAGTTCGATTTCTCTCGAGATTCGCTGCCAATTTCGTTTAGGAAGGCTATTACGTAATGGAGCCGATATTATTGTAAGTGTGGTAGCACAGGATGACGAAGCAGATACGGACGTGGACTCACGCATTAAAAAAGCTCGCGCAGCCCTCTTCAAGCTCAAAAAAATCGGTGACTCCAATTTTATATTCCGAAAAAGGTAACTAAGGATATTCAACGCAAGAATCAAATCAGTTTTTCTGTATGGCTCAGAGACATGGAAAGTCGCTAACGCGATCTGCAAAAAATTGCAACAGCTTTGTTGGCTCCAAATGGATGCAAACGCTACCGATCAAAAGGTATTTGATGGGGTACCAGCTGGTGATAACAGAGGAAGAGGAAGGCCTCCTCTGCGTTCGAAAGATTAGGTGGAGAAGGACTTGGCTTCACTCGGTGTGCCCAACTGACGAGAAAGAAACGACTGGCGCGCTTAGTTAAACTCGGCCAAACTCGCGTAAGCGGTTATCGCGCCGATCAAGAAGAGGAAGAAGTTTCAGAGAAACCTTTCTAAAATAGGCAATAAGTATTAGTTGTTCACTTGACAAAATAATTAAAAAAAACATGAATAAAAATAAGAAAAACAGTCAAATAAGCAAGTGGTTCCTCTTTCCGCAATTAAGAACTTTTACTCCTATTGAAAAAGATTTTTTCTTTGATTCACCTCTCACTACATAGGCAGGGACACTATTTCTCCAACTATTGCTCAGTCATAAAATGTGCCGTAAAATTTGCCAACATGCCCAGTTAGTGTTTGTGTTGGTTTCCCACAATCAAGAGTTGCTTACTATTACTCGCACCTCCCCAGAAATTCATTGCCTTATTTTCTTCAGCGCCCATATATTATGGGAAACTAAATTAGCGCTCTCTCTCTTAATGACACTTAGTCTGAGTCGAATGTCGTCAGTGCAGCGATGGTCTAATTTAGCGCATGTGAATTTCCCATTACCGTGCACTCGAAACTTTTAATTAAAATGCTGCACTTCGACATGCATACATACAGATATTTGCGCTACGCAACATCAGCGCAGCGTGCATCTGAAACTTTGGCAACTGTTAATAACATTAGATGGCACTGAGAATTGTTGGACTCAATTGGCGGACTTGGCGATAAAGTGGCAACCGACATAAAGGTGCTGACGCTAACAATCAAGGACACACGAAAGTGTACTATAGATAACAATTCCAAACTCCATAAACTAAAACATGATATGACAACGGAAAATCGTCTTAAATGTACCAGAGCGGCAAATGACAGTTTCAAAATTTTGGTGCTACGAAAGCAATACAATTCGGTGCAATGCATGTGTGCTGCGTGTTGCAAAATGTGACAGAAAGTTCTAAAATTTAGTAGCCTAAATATCCTTTTGCGAGGCAATGTACAACGGATGCCCGTGCTTCATGCGCTGTGTGCCAAAGGCGATTAAGCTTCTGGATAAGTTTGACAAATTTGTGGCCCTAAGGATACGCTGTCATTTGTGCAGTTGTTAGTGTGCTAGTGGTAATTAAAATGAAATATCCACACTTACACGCAGTGAACCGGCAACAACCAACACCGACTTGATGGCACGCAAACCCCAGTCGTAGTGATCCTGCTTTGACAACAGTTCTTTGCATAGTGTATAGAGTGTAATGAATTTTTGCGCCAACGGACGTGCTTCTTGGAAGCCTTCCGCCACCATCATAATTTCGCTGATGAGCGCAAAGTCCGGCACCACCATGGCGCAGGGACGATAAAGCGCTTTCAAGTTTTCGGGCAATTCGGCGCGCCCTGCATAACCTGGATTCATAGTGATAAACATGCCGACTGTGGGACGTAGCGATATAATTTCGCCCAGAAAGTTAAACACAACCTTCTTAGCCTTGAATTGGAAAGGAAAAAACGAGTTAGTCTTACGCAGCCACGCAGAGTTTGCACCTATTAGGTACTCACCTTAATGGCGTCCTGTATGCACTTCACTTGTACAGCGACCACAGAGAGCACTTCCACAGAAATACGATTGAATTCATCGAAACAGCCCCAAGCGCCCGTTTGTGCCAAACCCTTATGTATATTGCCGCAAGATTTGTAATCCATTTGTTCGGAGCAATTGAATACGTACACCATCATGCCTAGCGCACGTCCAAGATCTTTGGTGGTTTCCGTCTTGCCCGTTCCAGCCGGTCCCGCAGGTGCGCCTCCCATCACCAAATGCAGCGACTGCGTTAGAGTTATGTAGCAGCGATCGGTCAACGGCGTGATCACCAAGCGTGGCGTATTGCCCAGATATTCATAGTCGTATTTAAATTGTGCATCGCAGATATTCGCAAAGCAGTCGTCGTACTTCAAGTCCCAACGATGACGTAGCTGGCTCTGCCATTGAAAGGCTGTTGCCAACTCGACTTTAGCCGCAATAATTTTCGCCACAACATCACGACTGTGAACGTCTATGGTGCAGACGGTCATGATTTTTTGACGATCAGATGGCGTTAGATCGGTCAACAAAATATTAATTAAATTGTTAAGTTGTGCCACCTGCTTCTTATTGTAGTCCTTGATAGCGTTCTCGTAGCGCTGCTGTACTTTCGTGAAGGCGTCATTTGTTTCGGTTGTCCACCAGATTTGTGTGGTCACCAGAGCCGGTTGAGCGGGCCATTCGAAAATCCATATATGTCGCGGCTTGTCTTCGTAAGCGATAACTGCGCGCCGAAAGTGATCACGCAGTGTTTCACGCATTTTGTCCGTAACACGATTAAGCCAACCTTCGACTTTGCCGCTGCAGTCGCAGTTCTCTAAGAAAGGCACAAGCTCTTCATGTTCCTTAGCAATCATACCAGTGGCCAACTTTGTGCCTGCGATTAGATTTAAAAGACCCATGGAGTCGTAGAGTTTGGTTAAATGGCGACAAACCATTTTGGGATTATTGCCGTTGGATAGAATGTCCAGTAAGTCGGCGGACGAAACAAAGTAGAAGCGTGGATATGCAAGTCGCTTCGTCTCCAGATAGTCGTTAAGCGCTTTTTCGCATAACGTGAGTTGTTTGAGCAGTGATTCGAGTGTCTCGTAGAGTTTACTGTTAGGTCTGTTAGTTGAGCGCACCACATTGCGATCGAGATTCATTTGATTTAACAATGCCTTGAATTCACGGTCAATGTAATCGAACCGTTTGGAGTCTTCTGGCAGTTGCGATCTAATATCTTCCGAACCGATGAAAATACTTTCGAGATATTGCCATTTGCGTTGCACCTCGAACCATGAACCGATTATTTGATCAGCATTGGATAATTTATGTTGCCAAGCAGTGACTTCATGCTGAAAGTAGCCAACATATTTAGATGAAGCCATATTTTGCAATTGTACTTGGTTGTCCTCTAAAGTTTCGATCATCTCTTCTGAAGCTTTGAGTAGCTTGAGGCCAGTGCGTTCGTGTGCTTCATTCTGAAACTCCATGCTAGCCCACGTGTTAGTAAGATCTTTCAGCATCTTTTCCATGGCCTGTTCCTTGACAGATTTGTCCACAATACCTTTTACTTCCTCCTCATATTCGTGCAGGTTCAAATCAATCAGGTTTTTCAGCGTAGTTGAATCATCCATGCTGAACTTGACACCTGTCGTTGTCATCAACTCAACCCAGTGACGATCACGAATCGCTGGGTTTTGCAGTTCAGTTACAGCACGTAGCGAAGTCATTAAATTCTTTATTTGATTCTCAGTATATATATAGGGTTCCCATGAACGCATATCTTTGCCCAAACCACCCAACTCCTTGCCAAATTTCTTGCATTCTTGATCCATTGATTCAATGTCGATTTTCTTCCAAGGAGTCTTCTTCCATTCATCGATTGTGGTTTGAATCGTTATTGCAAAGTCCCACATTACCTTTTGTAGCTGTAGTTCATGTCGGCAGAGCTCAATTTTGCTTGGTTCTGGACCTTGCAGTTCGAAAAGCACAGCAGATTCCGTGAGCGATTTCAGACGTTCCTCCAAAGCGCTAATCTCCAAATCAGCTTCGTCGATCAACTCATACGGATTATCGCAAGGAACGTAAAAGAACTGATGGGAAAAATAAAAACGTGATGTCAATAAGTTATATGCCGTTAGAATGAGAAATTGGTGTGTACCCTTTTGCGCAGGAAGCGTTTACGGTATTGACTAGCCATAGTGTCACAAAGTATGATTCGTTTTTCAATCAGATCCACTTGGTAGGACTGTATGGGCGCAATTGTTTGTTTAACGACGGCAGCATTCTTTTTCACTTTCATCCATTTATCGGGTAATTCGTTTAACTAAAAAATATTAGAAAGGGGAAATTAGTTTTTATTGTGCCCGTGTATATCGATTAGTCTATAAACTGCTGTCGGGTGTAAGGAGCTGATGACAAGAGATCTTCATTTGCATTAGGGGCTGCTCCGTTATCCAGCGTGCTATTTAGGGCCCGAAAGTTGGGGACGATGCTGACTGTTTCTGCTTGAACTCAAGTTTATGATTGCCTAAAGAACTTTGGACATTTTACATATTGTTAGATTTTGTAAGCTGGTTGAAGGTTATGCAAAAGATTTTGAGTGTAGAAGTTTTGAAGGGGTGGAGTTTTTGTGAAGCTTTGTGCATTAGCTTCATCCGGAGTTTTTGTGCTGTAAGGTGAATAACTTCCTTCGTGGTCTAGTTGAGTATGTATTGTAGTTTAGTTCACGGAGAGAGTAATCTAACACAAGCAACTGCCTGGCATTTGATATATTGTGGGTGCATGAAAGTAGCAATAATTTGCGGAACAACCAAAAACACGTATTGTAGACCGTGACGTGAGACTATTAAAAAATAATAATAATTTCAGACCGAGCCCTGGCCTGACCGATCCTGGCGATGAGCCAGGAGCGGCGACAACCTGTAGAACATGCAGTAGAAAGAGACCCAGTAGCGCTGTATAACAAAGCGTTTGGAAGTCCAAAATTAGGTGTTAAATCCGACGATTTGGCTTCTCCCCAGAACATTTTACCTGCGCCAATACGCTATCCTTAAAGTCGTAATTGTACTGCTTCAGCAAATCCACAACCTCACGCAGTGGATCAAACATGTAATCGTAGGTGAATTGCTTCTCATTGATTGTGCTGAGCACAGAGAGAATTTTTAGTAGACCTTCAAAGTCGTCTTTGTTGAGTTCGATTTTAAGTGCCTCATTTGCTTCTGCAACGAAATCCTCCAGTTCCTGTTTGTTATGAAGAGAAATATATTAAAAAAATACTATTGCATTTATTTTAATCCACATCACCTGTAATGAGTTCTTTACTCTATCGATGAGATCCTGCTTAAAGAGACTTATCCACTTGCCTACTAGATTGAGCACAGCGTTTTTAAAACCTTTCATATTTAGGCGCAACCAGATATGAATGTCATGGTAGGTTTCCCATTGTGAGATTACATCTTGCATTGCAATAAATTTGTCCAACTGAAATATAAAATATTGCAAGTTATATGAAAAAATTAGCTCAGGAGCTGAAAAGCGGTGAATAAGTTGTTTGCCCTCGCTTGTTTATTTCTTTCCAATTAGCTCACGACCTAAAGCGGCATCATATTATAAATAAAATTCGCAAGTAAAAAGTAATGCTTATTTGAAAACGAATTTATGCTCGAGCTGAGCATAAAACTTACGCTTTTTCAAGTGCAGTTGAATTAAATGATTCTGAATTTTCTAGTCAAAAAGTCGGATAGTGTAGGAATTGAAATATAGTAATCATTCTTTTTGGATAAATTTGATTAATCATACCTGTTCTTTGTAGACACTTAAAGGTGGATAGTCTTCCTTCAATGGCTTTATGCCTGATTCGCCTTCACCCTCAAGTTCGGCATCGCGCTCGGCGACCGTCAACGGTCTTCCATATTTCTTAACATCGGCAAGATATTGTTGTTTGTTAGAGAGCCACAAATGTGAGTAGTCCATAAAAGCCTTTGAGTAGGATTTTATCTGTTGTAGTGCGAATATTACCTTAACCGATATATCATGGCGTTGCTTTTGAAGGTCGGGTTTATCAGTTAATTCGTCTAAGGGTTAATATGGAAAAAAGTGTTTACTGAGATGTTTGCGGGGCTTGATATATTTTAATGGAATCTGTACCCCTAGAAGCTGTAGTTATTCTTACTCTGCATGAAAGTTCCTGCTTTTTAAGAAAATTCCAGTTATTAAAGAAAAGTATCAAATAAGCAAATCACCGGAATCGGCCAGGAGAAGGAGGAGCGAGTAGAGCAATATCGGTCAATGGTTTAAACGAGCCATAAGAGAGGCGGTGTCATGAGTTAGTCGGAAACTGACGGCCAGTTTTTGTAATAATGAGGATGTGTTAAACAAATTATAGTCGATATTTTATTTTACATGCCAAGGTTGTGTAACAGAACCGCATACTGTCATCTGTCCGCGACAAAATGATAGCACATCAACATTTCGACCAATTTTGAGTATTTTAATGTTTTATTTTGAATGTCATAATTGTTTATAAAAGTATAGCTCAGACTTAGTACTCTTTACAAGGAAGATTCCAAACTGGGCACATCCCAGGCTTGGAGAATTTGAGTTCACACCAGAAATATCGACTAGATACGCATGGGCTGAAAAGTCGCGATACCTGTTTTATTGCATTCACCTCTCTTTCAGTTAGTACTAACCCTAAAAAGGGCCGCCGTAGCCGAATGCGTTGGTGCGTGACTACCATTCGGAATTCAGAGAGAGAAGATAGGTTCGTATCTCCGTGAAAGACTAAAATAAAGAAAACGTTTTTTTCTAATAGCGGTCGCCCCTTGGTAGGCAATGGCAAACCTCTGCCATGAAAAAGCTCCTCATAAAAAAAATATCTGCCGTTCGAAGTCGGCTTAAAACTGTAGGTCCCTCCATTTGTGGAACAACATCAAAACGCACATCAAAAATAGGAGGAGGAGTTCGGCCAAACAACCAAAAAGAGTGTACGCGCCAATTATATACATATATATAAAGGTTAACAACTGACTTTGGCTGCTACTTAATCCTTTGATGTGATTTGGTGGCATAAGTTTATTCCCTTTCTGAAAAGGGAAGAAGGTTGATGTAAATCATAATAAAGCAATAATTTTATGCCATCTATTTTATGAATAGTATTATTATTTATATTTTTAACTTAAACATTCTCGTGGATTTGTGGTTAGCACCTATTTTAACAATTTCTGCAACGTTCGGTACGTTTCACAAAAGCTATGACAACCTATACTCACAAACTATAAGTTTCCCACAAAAAAGATATTTTTTTCATTCTCTGAAGACCAATGTATGTCAATCCATGTATGAATTTTGGATATTGCCTGTGGCACACCGTCCCAAGCCCAATGAATTGTTTTGGTTGGGTCTCCCAACTTTTTGATCTGCCCTCAGAAAGTATTTCACTGACGTTGGATCTGAATTAATCCAGTTTCACGAGTCTCGTTCCTTAAGATGGGCCTAATTCTTTTTCCAGGTAAATATTATATATAATCTAAATCCAAATACGTTTAAATAAAACTAAACTTCTTAAATAAAAAACGTAGAAACGTCATTCCGCAGGATGTTCCATCTCGCGCTCATTCCAGCAATGCAAAATTGGGGTAGGCATTTGAAGAGCATCACTAGACCACTTCGCCTTCGTCCGATCTGGTCCGATCTTGAAATCTGTGCCGAAAAGTGATGCACGCATTCTTTTTCGCCTGGTTTCCAAGAAGTGCCGCTCGTTCTTATCCCATCTTCTCTTTTCATTTTGTTTTTTGAGACATGGACAAACTTATCACTATCTTTTGCCCACATTTCGTGGCACAATAAAAAGAGTATAGTCTGCTAACTTTTTTAGCAAAAGTTTTCATTCTTATGCTTTTAAGTCTTTTTCATTGGAATTTGTTCTAAAATAAAAAGTAGTTTTTCCAAGAGGACATCACGGATTTATTAAGTAGCTCAAGATGGCTGACACAGGGTGAAAATGAGACATTTTACAACACCTTTAACTATTTGTCTTCATGATAAAAAAAGACATATTCCAAAGTTTAATTTTTGGAGAAGTTCCTTGAACAACGAAACAACTGCTTAACAGCAGCCAAACTCATTCTACATAAGACTTAATTGAGGATAAGCCGGTTATAACATTTGAAGTGTTCTTACAAAAGTTGTATGTCTTATGGGGTGGCCACTTATTGGTATTTGGTTAGGCTAAGGCTTTTATCCACTGCGACCTGATTGATCTATTGTGCGCCCCTAAGTACTTAATTATAATTATTTGGTTTACCGAGAAGTCGAACCAGCCCCTTAGGAGGGAGCAATTGTAGGTCTTCGTCCTCTAGTAGATACGAACCCAGCATTATGTGTCTCCTGTGGCTTAATGCCTGATAGTTGGTGATTAAGTGTTACATAGACTCTTCTGTGGAGGATGGTTCCATATGTAGAAGTCCACGCAAGTGGGGAAAGTTACTGATCGTCATTCACTTCAGAGTGGCCAGGACGATTCTTCTACATATATCTTAAGCAGTTAACAACTTCCAGGATTAGCCCAAGTATCCTCTGGGTTTTGTTAAAGCCGAAAAATGGTGTTGGCCTAATAAATGGCCTTTCCGCCCCTTTTTTGGCATACAATTCCTTCGTGTCCCTCATGTCCTGGAACCCAAATCAGGGAAACCTGAGAGTCGCTAGTTTGTTGAGTGCATTGCTACATTTATAAGGACTTTTGAAGTGAATGTAAAGCTATTTAAGACTTAGAGTACTGTCACTTATAAGGCCGAAACTTAAGGGAGTACTCTCTGTCCTCTTCTGACTATGAATAGCTGAATATTAGCTTACAAAATTTGGAACAGTTCATCTTAGTAATATTAGATTTCTACTGGAAGTCCTAACTAATTTCGTCTTAGCCATTGGTGTTTATGGGTATATTTCACAATCAAGAACATTTAGTCTTCATATTATCACTCGCACTTAACGCATCAATTAGTCGACACCGCTGGACTTACTTTGCTAGGTACCCTATGACCGGGAGTGTTTAAATAAAAGAAAACAGAGTTAAATTTCAGGCCAATTTATTTTATCTCCTTCAAAATTTGACCCGTCTGAAGCAACACACATGTACCAACGTTTAACCCAGTCCTCCATGCACCCCTGGTAGGCCGACGAAGGGATGACCTTCAGCTCCTTCGTCCCATTCTCTTTGATCTCCTCTATCGACTGAAATCTTCTTCCACGAAGTAGTAACTTCAACTTGGGAAACACAAAGAAGTCGCACGGGGCCATATCAGGTAAATACGGTGCTTGCACGATAGTATTTACTCCGTGTTTGGTCAAATAATTCAGCATAATTTGGGCTCGGTGCGATGGCGCGTTATTATCATGCAAAATCCAAGAATTGTTTGCCCACATTTCCGGTCGGCCAGGCAGACATTAATGATCCGATGACCCTAAAAAGGGGAAAATGTGTGTCTTACAGTCCTACTAATATAAGAAAAAAATATGGACCGGTTCCCACGTGCGCGGTTCGTTTAAATTAAACATTTCCGGTACTTTTTAATCATAGGGTATATCAGTTTGAGTGCGACTTTCTTCAGTGCGTTCTTTGCAAGTGCAAAGGGAGAGGTGAAATGGTCATTCGAGCTGCTTATCAATACGCAGCAATATTTAGTTTTTTCTATAACCATGGAATGTCTTGAAGATTTATAACAACTTTTTTTTATAATATATCAAACAAATTATAGGCACGCTGAGAATTATAGGCAAGCAATGGGAAAGTGTGAAATCGTGAATAACAATAAAGACATTTTTCATTTAATCAAATTTAACTCCGAATTAATCTATAATACCTACCTATGAAATTAGCAGGTTCCACATCTGGCGGTACGGGATCCTGTGCCACACGCGGCAACATCCTCATCATATCGTACATATCATCCATCAAAGATTCAATATGCATTGTGAAGCCGTTCTTTGAATTGTGATCCAAATTTCGGAAGTACACGACAAGCGGCTCTTGCAGTTCCATTAGTATTTCAAAAATTGGCGCATCATTTTCATAACGATTTTCAATTTCCATGCGTAGATATGTAACGCTTGTAATGACAGCGTCCAATAGCTGCAAAGCTATTTGTTCATCAACATACTTTTCATACTCACGAAATTGTTCACGCTCTTCCTCACTGAGTGTCTGCAGCAAGTCGTAACGATGCTGAGGCGTTATCAACTGGAAAATTACGTGAAATATTAGATTTAAATACAAATCACTCACAAAAATGTTATAGATGCTTTCCATTTCAATTCAACCGAGCTATTCGGGTCATGTTCTTCGATTTCGATGTAACTTAAATATGTTGCTCTCGAAAAAAATTTTTTTCAAGAGTTACCGGCAATTTTGTTTTTCGCCTCAAACTCGATTTTTTTTTAATTATATAAGAAAAATTTTTTTTTAAATGCCCATAACTTAGTCAAATATGAACCGATTTTAATAATTCTGGGTTCAAAATGATTGTAATTACTTACACAAGCGACTGCATGTAGAAACAATTGCAGAAAAGTAGTAGACAATTTTTTATTTAGCAAAAAAGAAAAAAAATTGAAATTTTTTCAAAATTCAATATTTCAAAAAGTGTATTTTTTTTTTTTTTATAACTTTTTCCAAATCAAAAAAACATCTCAAACTTTAATTGAGCTGCATGCCTAGTAGCTAAAATGAGTTGTTTTTGAGTAATGAATTTTTAAGTAAACACCCTGTTTCGCACTTTTTGTTTTTGGCAAAATAACAAATTTTCTACTACTTTTTTGCAACTATTTCTAAATGAAGTCGCTCGTGTAAGTAATTACGATTATTTTGAACCCAGAATCATTTAAATCGGCTTATTTTTGACTAAGTTATGAGCAATTAAAAAAAATTGTCTTATATAGATTCCTTCCATTTCAATTCAAAAGGACTATTCGGGTCACGTTCTTCGCTTTCAATGTAACTCAAATATGTTACTCTCTGGTCAAAATAATGAGACACGTATTTTTTTGTTCGCCCGAAAAAAATTTTTTTCAAGAGTTATCGGCAATTTTGTTTTTCGCCTCAAACTCGATTTTTTTTAATTATAAAAGAAAAACTTTTTTTTTTAAATGCCCATAACTTAGTCAAATATGAACCGATTTTAATAATTCTGGGTTCAAAATGATTGTAATTTCATGTAGAAATAGTTACAAAAAAGTAGTTGAAAATTTGTTATTTTGCAAAAAACAAAAAGTGCGAAACAGGGTGTTTACTCAAAAATTCATTACTCAAAAACAACTCATTTTAGCTACTAGGCATGCAGCTCAATTAAAGTTTGTGATGTTTTTTTGATTTGGAAAAAGTTATAAAAAAAAAATACACTTTTCGAAATATTGAATTTTGAAAAAATTTCAATTTTTTTCTTTTTTGCTAAATAAAAAATTTTCAACTACTTTTCTGCAATTGTTTCTACATGCAGTCGCTTGTGTAAGTAATTACAATAATTTTGAACCCAGAATTATTAAAATCGGTTCATATTTGACTAAGTTATGGGCATTTAAAAAAAAAGTTTTTCTTATATAATTAAAAAAAATCGAGTTTGAGGCGAAAAACAAAATTGCCGATAACTCTTGAAAAAAAATTTTTTCGGGCGAACAGAAAAATACGTGTCTCATTATTTTGACCAGAGAGCAACATATTTAAGTTACATCGAAATCGAAGAACATGACCCGAATAGCCCGGTTGAATTGAAATGGAAAGCATCTATACAAAGTGTATTCTAGGTATGTAAGTGTGGGTGTGTACCTCTTCCTCCAATGATGATGATTCTTCTGCAATCTCATTTATGTTCTGCGGAATTATAGATGTATGGGTAGTCGTTGCTGTACCCCGCCTATTAGTCGCCATATTCTCCTCCTCCTCTTCAACAGCTTCGACACTCTCCTCATCAATTTCATAGCGATGTGGTATGTCAAAAAATAGCTTAGCATTTTCGAACATTAATTTGTCAATGAGTTCTTTAGTGGCCGATGCCTGTCTAAACCGTTTTTCAATAATGACCGCACGTGGTTCGACCTCCAGGAACGCTTTCGGATTGAGATCTTTACGTTGGAACAGCGGTACCTTTCCCCATTCGTTTATGCTCTTTTTAATGGCTTCCAAATTTGCTTGACATTTCTCAATACGCTTTTGCAAATGACTTATTTTTGAAAATACTTTGGTGATGAATTTTTGGTCTGAAAGTGAATGGAGGGAAATGAGTGGAGCACATTTGTATATGTGACGTTTTAACAATGGAAATACGCCGTACTCACCAATCGACATCCAGGCTATATCATTAATTAATGGCTCCATAAAAAGCTCAATTCCACTCAACTCTGCTCGTATTAGCTTCAGTTCACTCGGCTGCGACCGCGCGATCACGTCATTGTACCAGTCAGCTATGCGCCGCAGTTTGAGGCGCGCTTGCTGTGATAATATGCGATTATATGGTATGTTCGAGCAAATTCCGTTCGGCTGCAATAGAACTTTTTAAACCCCACGCATAGGTTAGGTAATAGGGGCAATTCTAGAAAGAGCCACTTGAGCATGTAAAGAGAAGTAAATGTTCGCATACTAGAGATTATCTCCATTTTCATTTCATTATCTCTAATTCGTAATTAAAAAAGAGGATTAGTCAAAACCAAAAAAACAATGTTCAACCTCGATAATCCGGGATTAATAAACCCTAAATTATGTAACTTCTGCTGTGCAACTCTGTGTTATCGACTATTTTTATATAACAAAAATAGGGACAAGCAAAAGAGTTTATTGAACGTATTTTCAATAAAATAAATTACGGATTTGTGTACAGGTTTCAAGACCGGGGCGAATTCCTGTCAGAACGAAGACGACGAACGGATAACCGATATCCCGAATACTCTTAGGATATGGAGGGACAACTTCTACGCACTACTGAATAGTAACCGCGGAAACAACTGCGGAGAAAATGAGAAACCCGTATCCATAATCGTGGACCTTACCGAAGTGCAAGTAGCGATATTACGATGGCTACCAGCTGAGCTATTCAGGCGGCGTAGACTTGATAAAGTGAATGCACCTGCTGATTTGCAGTATTTAGTCATATGGATGAACGCCTTTACTCATTTAAGTTAACGAAAAGGGTGATTCTGTATTATGCGACAATTTAATATTGCATGTAGGGTTCTATCGAGCGTATTGCGTGAAATAGTAAAGCTCACCGTCAACGAAATTATTGTAGCTCATCAGTGTGTTTCAGACCTGGTAAATCAACCAATGACCAAATATTCACAGTACTCCAAATCTTGGATAATACTCGTGAGAGGAGACTCGACATAAACCATTTCTTTGTCGATTTCAAAGCTGCCTTCGTTAACATGAAAAGGAGCTGCCTACAGGCTGCGATGAACGGATTTGGTGCTAAATTAATACGCCTATTCAAAATGAAGTTGAGCAATACCAGCAGCTCCAACAGAATTGGGAAGTACCTCTTCGAGCTAGTTTTTAGGCAGGACGATTCTCTGTAGCACGATTTCTTTAATCTAATGCTAGAGAAGATATAGCGAGCTGCAGAACTAAACTGAGCTGGCATAACCAGATCCGTGGGTCTGGAAGTGAGCGAAGGTAAAACGAAGCACCTCCTATTATCACACAAAAAGCCAACACATTCGCGCTTTAGCAAGCCCGTTACTGTTGGTAGTTATAAATTTGGAAAGGACTTCGTCTATTTGGGAACCTGTATTTACATCGATAATACTGTCGGCCTGCGAATCCAATGGACAATATCTCTTGTCAAGTAGTATTACTTTGGATTAAGTAGACAATTGAGTAGTAAAGTCCTTCTTCGTTGAACAAAAATCACACTTTATACATAAGTCCCTCGTCCCCGCCCGTCCTTTTATCTATATAGCGCAGATGCTTGAATGGTGACAACATCTGATGCTACAGACTTTGGAGTGTTCACGAGAGAGATTCTGCGGAGGATTTATGGATCCCTCTAGGTCCTTACATTTAAGGTCTTGTCCAGTAGTATGGGCTGCAATCTTGAAAAATTCCTTTTTTCTATTACCTCTAACTAGTTTAAAGCAATCGCGGTTGGTAATATTCCGATTACCGTGATTACCTTAACTCCGGCATAAGTCATAACTTTAGCCACCCTTCATTGAGTTCAGCAGTATCAAACAGATAGTTTGGGGCGAAAAAAAATCTACACATCGCTAGCCTGTGTCTTTTAAACCAAGAATTTCAGCTTCTTCAAATATAGACGAACTGGAATTATACTGAGATCGACATGATGATGTATGAGCATTAGAGTGCGTCGAAAAAGACTCGAAACAAGTTCAAAAAAACATGATGACAAAAAGCATTTTTTGGGATACCCTAAATACCTATCAAGTTGGCATGCATTACACTCTTATTGTATTTGGTTCGGCTGGGAAGGCTATGATCATAAGAAAGTCTCTTAAATTTTTCACCAAACTAGAGCTTGTGATGAACTACTGAGCTTCCATATATGGCATCCACTAATAAATGTACATTGTGCAAAATAAGTACCCGGAATTTATAATTTAAACTCTCCCTGGAATACCTGACACTTCAAATTTGGTTTTTTCATGTTGGTACACATGTCCTTGAATGCACAAGCCTTATTAGAACGGGATCTATTACTTAGTGTGTTTTATTCTGCAGTCAAAGTGAGTTGATCTTTTGTTTACTTGGCGAATTTTACTATGGATAAACTTGTGGAGCAGAGGGTTTGCATTAAATTTTGCGTTGCGAACAAAATTACGTGTGCCAATACATTAAATATGTTACGGGAAGCCTATGGTGACTCGTGTTTATCCAAAACACAAACCTACGAGTGGTACAAGACGTTCAAAGAGGGCCGTGAAGTGGTAGAAGATTTGCCTCGCTCCGGACGACCATCGATCGTTACGACCGACGAAAACGTCGAAGAAATTAAGAAAATTATATTTGAAAATCGTCGTTTGAGTACCAGAGAGATCGGTCGTGAGCTTAACATCTCTCACATGACCGCTCAGAACATTTTGACTGGTGTGTTGGGCATGCGCCGCGTCGCCGCTCGGCTTGTTCCGAAAGAGCTCAATTTTTTGCAAAAAGAGCATCGGAAGGAGGTCTCTGAAGACATGGTTTCCCGAGCTAATACGGACCCTACGTTCATGAAACGCATAATAACTGGTGATGAGACATGGGTCTACGAGTACGATATGCAAAAAACTAAAATTGCCACTTCGGGGAAGGCGTTTTGAGTCGATTGAAGACATTAAAAAAAATTCGCCAAAGGTGCTGAAGGCCATCCCGGCGCCGGCCTACCAGCGGGCCATGGATGACTGGGTTGTTCGTTGGAATATTTGTATCGGCTCAAAAGGAGCCTATTTTGAAGGCGATCCAACAAATAATGATGAATAATATGAAAAAATGTGTTTTTTTTTTAAATTCCGGGTAATTATTTTACACAATGTATATAGCTTCGAATCGAAGAATGCGATTTGTCTAATAGTTCCGCCACAATAATGGCATTTGGAGTAGCCCAGATGGAGGCTGCTTGCTTCGGCGTCAATTTAATATGGATATAAGAGCTTCTTGGCGGCCGCCGTAGCCGAATGGGTTGGTGCGCGACTACCATTCGGAATTCGCAGAGAGAACGTCGGTTCGAATCTCGGTGAAACACCAAAATTAAGAAAAACATTTTTCTAATAGCGGTCGCCCCTCGGCAGACAATGGCAAACCTCCGAGTGTATTTCTGCCATGAAAAAGCTCCTCATAAAAATATCTGCCGTTTGGAGTCGGCTTGAAACTGTAGGTCCCTCCATTTGTGAAGCAACATAAAGGCGCACACCACAAATACGAGGAGGAGCTCGGCCAAACACCCAAAAAGGGTGTACGCGCCAATTATATATGTATATATAAGAGCTTCATCTTTTGCAAGACCAACCAGATTTACTTCCAACTAAAATATTTCGCGGTTTGCATTTATGCGTTGGATTTAAAAAAAATTGCTGATTTTGTTAATAAATACCCATAATGCCTCATCACGCTGGTATAACTCTATAAGCTGCTCAGGCACTTCGCATTCCATAATGCGCAAAACTTTGATATCCTTCAAAGCATCCACCAGTTCTTGCGTAAAATTCACCGAGAGTACTCCATTTTCATCCTTTTTCAATAGCATTTGCGCCATGCCATTATTGATGTGTTCGCGTACAGTGATATACCACTCCTCCAGTATAGCCTGCTTCAATGCGTCAATCTGTTCCAGCATTTGATGATAGATACTCAGCGTATGCTCGCCAATTTCATTATCGAAGAGACTATGAAAGTGAAAATTCAAATTGCTATTCTCAATCTACTATATAATTCGTAATTTGTTACGGGTATTCGTAGAGCTCATAATCCGACTTGATCCAAGTGATACGATGCCGTAATTTGAGTAGCCAAGAAATAGCGCCGGAAACTTTTGGGAAACACTCATCGGTCGGCAGAGCCTGCATTGTCAAGAGCAAGTAGTGTATTACTTTTGTTAATAAAATAATAAAGGATGCGACATTGGCTGGCTTCTTTTTAAATTATCATACATGCGTTTTTGGTATACAGAGCTTTTTGCGCCAAAAAGGTTCTAAAAATTTAGTATAATACCTCCGCAGTACGAAACGCATTACCTGACGGTTAACGCTTTCCTACCGGCCGGGCTCTATGAGAGATTAGCAATATTTAATGGTTTTCAACTATGTAACTCTGTCACTGCATTTTATTCCTTATCTTCTGTAATATTAAAATTTTTTGTAGATAATTGGCACTGCTAATAAAAATTTCCTAGAGAGAGCTACTATCCAGACGGTATGTACCTGTAATGTGGCTATGTTGGAGAAATTGCCTCCACTCTGAGTTATTCAATGTTAGCTTTAAGATAATTCCGGTTAAAAACCTTGGTTTGTTAAAAAACTGAAGATAATAAATCATCCGCTCCGAAGTCGCTTCCCTGCATAGATTTTGATGCAGTAGGAAACTGCAAGAAACTGATTCTACTCAAGAAATATTTTCAAATTGGGCTCATTTTCATCTCGGTGGCTACGTCAAAAAGTAAGTTTGACGTATTTTAGGCTCAATTAACCCACACATAGTCGTGGGCTCGTGCTTGCCTGGTCTGCTTTTTGTAGTTGTGGCATTATCAGTATTTTTTCTATGAAAGTTAAAAGTACAACAATGTAACGATCAACGGAGAGCATTACGGAAGCATGCCAACCATTGTTTTTTGGCTACACATTGAAAAATTTGACTTTGGCAAGCTCTGGTTGTATGTAGAATAGCCATGTGTGCCATTCAAGTCATCGCGCTAGTGAAGTAAGCTTGCTTGGATACACTTAGATGTTCTTCTAGCGTGATTAGGTAGAAAGACGGTAGAAAGAATGGGTCAACAATGAGGCTATCTTTCATAATTAGTCCCTAATTTTACTCTTTCCAAAATCTTTTAAAAATGTTGAGCGATGTTTTCGTATAGCATTTTGAAAAAGAAACCAACTGATGACCTACCCTATAAAAGTATTCTCACCTGCACGCCCTTTTCCTTATAAATAGCTTCGAAATCATTGAAATCTCTCTTGACTGCATGTATTTCATCGACTAAATCGTCCACGAGTATGTGCATATGCGGATCAAGCTGTTTCTGAACGATCGGCCGCAGCAACAGACTGCCGCAGAGCATCAAATCATGCGAGTCCAGCAGCGCTAATTCGAATTGAAATGCCATACGTCGCTCTAGTTGCTCGGCGAAATCATGAAATTTTGCAACGTCGCTTTTAAATTGTTCAACCGATTCGTCAGGATCGAGCACATTGTATGCGATGCCGGCTATCCAGTCGCGATATTTATTGTTGAATTCCTCTAGAATTTTGTTAAGTGCAGCTGATATTTGACGTCCCTTCAAACCACCAACGACAACTTTTTCGAGTTTAAGAAAATCGCGTCCCGTATCGAAGATGATTTTCATCACATGCAGCCGTTCCATAAAACGATCCAAACGATCGAAGATTGTCTTCGGCTGCCATGTCCAGTCTTGTGAGTTAAATTCTGTGCCAATTTTGAATTTCTTTAGGCTGGCACGACAATTTTCATAAGCTTTCCTGCAATAAAAAGTTAACGTAATTAAAGTGTGCCAGACTAAGCGCTTCTGGGCATCCCCGCCCCCTGAATCCCACTCACTTATAGTACTCTAAGTGATCGATATTCATTACAACTCGTTTGTAGGCCTCGTCAACATCACCAAAGCAGCTCTCTGGTTCGATAGTTAGGATGACACTCTCAATAATTGAATTGTGCAACAGTTCGAAGAGTAGCACCATGTTGTCCAAAGTATGGAAATATTTTGAATGCCCCCAAACTAGACCCACGGTTAAGAGCAGCGGACGCAGTTGGGCCCGATTTTCATCCATTCGATTGGCTTCGAATTGGTCGACCATTTTGCGCTAAATAATTTAGTAATGAATAAATAATTGAAAACGTATTGTATTCGAAATTATTATTTTCTCAATTCCTTACCAATGGTGACAAAAATTTCGTAATATCACGCGTTTCTGCCAATGACAGCAGCAGCAATCTCATGACCTTTCGAAAAGTGGCGACGAATTGGGAGTCTATTTTTTCGAGAACAAAAACGATGGTTTTGTTACGTTTATCACCTAATTGATCGGCTACATTTTCTAGGTTCTCCAAGCGGGTTTCCCAGAAGCTGAAGAGCAAATCGGGTTTCGGATGTGTCTCTTTTTCATATACGTGTTCACGAGGTTTCCTCTTAATTATTTCATCTATCGCGTCGAGCCATTTTACCACCATATTTTCTAGGGCCGGCTTGTGAAGGTGGTTGAATTTACTGAGGTCTCTGGGTAAGAAAGAAGGAGTGAAAAGGAAAAAGAACTGCTGAATGCTCGACAAAAAGTGTAAGGGTACTAGACGAATTCCAGAGAAATAAACGAATAAGAAGCTCTCTAGCAGACATACATGAGTTGGTTGGATAGAGGGCCAACTGAAATGAGAACAATTGAAGGTAGAGTGAGGAGTGATTAATTGGTTGAAGTGATGATTCAGCCAGAATCCAAATAACGCTTCCGTATCATTTTGCTGTCACATCCTCGCTACCAATTTGATTAACGGGTATTTACTGCATGACTATATCCCGTCTGCGCGGTTTAAGAATCTTATTAGGTTGTTGACGTCTAAGCTAGAAAGTTATTCTATGATCTTGCAGAGTGGTTTGCCAAGGGTTGACATGCTCTCTTTCCATAAGGCTGGACATTCACAGAAGAAAAGAAAAATCTTGTTTTTTACTCTGGTTGTTTAAAACTGTGACAGTGTGTGTTGTGAGGGATGCCCACTTTGGCTACTTGTTTTCCGACAGACCCAAAGGCAGTTATGACTGCCATGAATGGTGCTCTTGGAATAAAATTGAAGTTGGCTCCTACAAAAGCATGCCATCCAGATGTTTTTATGTGCGAAATTTGTCAAGACATTTCTACATCGATATCAATGCTTCCACGGTAGTCGGTTCTACATTATTGGAATGACCCAGACTTAAATACGGCCAAGGATTGCCACTGCAACAGGATTTTCCACAAATTGATGCGGAATGTTCTTGTTCCTATAACAGCAACAAATATCGGTATAGATGAAGTGTCGTTTCTGATTTTTCTTCAACACCTTTAGAAAATTTCGTTGCACAGTACTTTTTCTTTACTTTTAAATGTGAAGATTCTTAGCACTCCGCTTCGGTCTCAAAATAGGTATTTGTGGGCTACCTTTTAGTTCCGAAAAAATATATACTTATATACAAGTATATATGGACTGTGAAGTACACCAAGATGGAAAAAGTGTTCGCGCTAATTAGTTTCTTCTTGACCCGAAAATATTTCGAAGCCGTGAAAATTGAAGCCATTCATTACACAGAGGATGGTATTAACTACAGTGCAGACTTGTTAAAGAATTATTCATATTACTGGGCGTGTGTATTTTTTCATATGCCAAATATGCAAGGTGAAAAGATTACAGAGGTGTGACCAATATCAGTCCGTTAAAAGGCTCTTAGCGAATTTGAAATAAATAATTAGCTGATTGGCTGACATCTCATGAGTCATGACGGCGGTTTGTTTACGAAAAAATTGAGATTATGTTCGTGATATACGAAAAAATCAATGCAGTCTCTGGTCAAGTTGCTTCGTTGCCGTCTGAACAATGACTGATGGGACGAGTGTGTGAATATGTGTGAAATGAGCTGGCTGAATTTGACTGCCGAGTCCCCGATGTTGTGACGGCCGAAGGTACTCACAATTTTACTTCCGTTGGTCAAACCTTGTAATCTATCTTTCTTGCCATAGAATTGCTTTGCAAGCTATCTTTTACCAATTGTACTTTATTCTGCCTGCAGTTACGAGGAAGAAATGCCCATCTAAAAGCTTTTACTGAAAATGTTTGGAATAACGGTATGCAAATAAGCTGCTCTTCTAACATTCTCTGATATATCTTCTTCTTCTTAATTGGCGCTATAGCCGCTTACGCGATTTTGGCCGAGTTTAACGAAGCGCGCCAGTTGTTTCTTTCTCGTGCTAACCGGCGCCAGTTGGACACACCAAGTGAATCCAAGTCCTTCTCCACCTGACCTTTCCAACGCAGAGGAGGCCTTCCTCTTCCTCTGCTACGACCAGCTGGTACCGCATCGAATACTTTCAGAGCCGGAGCGTTTGTATCCATTCGGACGACATGACCTAGCCAACGAAGCCGCTGGATCTTTATTCACTGAGCTATGTCTATGTCGTCGTAAAGTTCATACAGCGATATTCGCCATTGCCAACGTGCAAGGGCCAAAAATCTTACACAGAATCTTTCTCTCGAACACTCCAAGGGACGCTTCATCGGATGTTGTCATCGTCCACGCTTCTGCCCCATACGTTAGGACGGGCATGATAAGAGCCTTGTAGAGTGTTAGTTTCGTTCGTGAGAGAGGACTTTACTGCTCAGTTGCCTACTTAGTCCAAAGTAGCACTTGTTGGCAAGAGAGATCCTACGTTGGATTTCAAGGTTGACATTGTTATCGGTGTTAATACTGGTTCCTAAATAAACGAAGTCTTTTACAACCTCGAAATTATAATTGTCGACAGGGTGCCGATACGCGAGTGCACCGACTGTTTGTTTGAAGACAGGAGGTACTTCGTTTTGTCCTCGTTCACCACCAGACCCATTCGCTTTGCCTCTTTATCCAGTTTGGAGAAGGCAGAACTAACAGCGCGGTTGTTAAGGCCGATGATGTCAATATCATCGGCATACGCCAGCAATTGTACGCTCTTATAAAAAATTGTGCCTGAGCGATTAAGTTCTGCGGCTCCTACGATGCTCTCGAACATTAGGTTAAAGAAGTCACACGACAGCGATTCACCCTGTCTGAAACCTCGTTTGGTATCAAACGGCTCGGAGAGGTCCTTCCCAATTCTAACGGCGCAGCTGGTGTTGAGCAACGTCATCTTACATAGCCGTATTAGTTTTGCGGGGATACCAAATTCAGACATCGCGGCATACAGGTAACTCCTTTCCGTACTGTCGAATGCAGCTTTGAAGTCGACGAAAAGATGGTGTGTGTCGATTCTCCTTTCATGGGTCTTTTCCAAGATTTGGCGTATTGGAAATATTTGGTCGATGGTAGACTTTCCAGGTCTGACGCCACACTGATAAGGTCCAATCAGTTGGTTGACGGTGGGCTTCATCCTTTCACACAATACGCTCGCTAGAACCTTATAGGCGATATTTAGAAGACTAATCCCGCGGTAATTGGCACAAATTGCAGGATCGCCCTTCTTATGGATTGGGCAGAGTACACTTAAATTAAAATCGGTAGGCATGCTTTCATTCGACCATATTTTGCATAGGACGGCAGTCCGTCAGCGCCCGCGGCTTTGTTGTTCTTTAGCCGCGTTATCGCTATTCTCACCTCGTCATGATCGGGTAGCGGAACGACAATTCCGCCGTCAACGATTGGGGTATCGCGATCTTCACATTCTCGGTGACATGCGCAGCTGTCACTGTTTAATAGGTTCGAAAAGTGTTATATAGTTCGGTATAAATATCATAACTAAATTTCTAGAATCAAGTTTGGCTACGGTGCTCTTTTGACATATCACATTCTTCACCTCAACTACATACACCACATGATCATAATTACTCCAATAAAACTCCATATTTCTTATATTGCGAATTTCGAACTCATATTTGGGTTAAATAAATTCTTACCCGACTGCAATTTGTGGCGCGATTTCCATCACTTCATCAATACATATGGGCAAGGGTAGAATTGTGCGATTAATAACTTTTCCTTTCATTAGTGCTATGCCAGTGCGCAAGTCCTGAGATTCCGTTTTTATATCATTAACTATAACTGCTGTCCATCCATCTTGATTGGCTGGATTGGTGACCATGGGGAAAATGACATCATCACAGAGCACAGATAGATTTTCCAAAGCATTTGGCAGTACGTCACCGACCATTAGTTTCTGTTTGTTTATTGACCAGTATTTATTGAAATGTTAGGCAATAGGCTATGGGTTCTACTTACACTATCCATATCCTCCAACGTAAGGTCGGTTGGCATTTCGTTGCGCATGAAGTAAACCATTTTACTGCGTGCCTTAGCGGGAAAGTCAAAGGAGGGCGTTAACAACGAGGCAACATTCAGGTAGAAAATCAAACGCGGCTGACTGGGATTGTTTAGAAAAGTTTGGATAATTTCCTAGTTAAAATACAAGAAAAGAAAAACAGAAAGGGATTCGAGTGAGATATAAAATTAAAATCTTTCTAGCAAATAGCGGAGAAACGGTGAATAAGTTGTGAAGTAAATTCTATAGCTCGGCTATAAATAAGGGTTCATTAATGCCGAATGGAGATTTCATAAAGTGGTAATTTTTCCATAAAAAACTACGTCAGCCCCATTCTTATTGAACTAAAGATAGCAATCAAGTGAGAGTTAGACAAGCATGCAAAGTCGCGAGATCCCTTCGGCCTCGGGTAGAGCGAAGGCACTCTAGAGAACTTCTGAGGTTAACAAAACCTGGGCTTACGAATTTTTTAGGTGCCCTTTCCGAGCATTGCGCGTTAGATATTCATGCAGTGTGACCTTGGTATTGCTCCGTGTTCTTTCGGAAGCAGCTGCCTCCTGGGTGAGATGGGAATCATTTTGGTAGCTCACTCGCCAAGCTGAGACTCTAACACCTTGTTTCTCACTTTTTTGCTACACCTGCTGAAGTAACAGGCTCAGATATGACACACTGGATAAATTTCAGTAGTTTGAAGCGGTTAATGAAATCATTAATGGACATCTTTCAGTCTTATCTACAACCCTCAAACATAAGCCACTCTCCCCTATCCTTTCTTTTCTATCTTTTCCCTTTTATTCTCTCAATAGTATCATAACGGCCGAAATTTGTGTTTCTAGGGCGAAGAAACTAAAAAAACAGATCAGATTTCCTCGAAGCTGCTGAAATAGTGCGAGTCAACAGAGTAATACTCGTGGAGGAATGGCTATGTCGGAAATTTTTTTGAACAAGCCTTCACTCGCGTCTGTAAGCCAGTTCGATTCATTTCAAGCGAAACCCAACTTCTTTACTAAACTCAATACAAGAGTGGTGTCTTTCCAATCACTTGCTAGATCTTGGATTCTATAGACAAAACCGACCTCGTGGCCTGATATTCCTGAATTCACATCCTTGACATTTAACAGCGCCTGCAACTCAAATTCATTAAAAACGAGAGCCAAGGAAGGATTGTTGATAACAGTTAGTAATATGACGAAAACAGTTTGCCTACATGTAGGGAAAGTTTTACCCTGAAGTGATGAGGCGCACTACCTAACCAGCTAGGGTAATATATGTAAAATTTATCTTAGTTGCTAATTGAGTCTTGAGTTAATATCGTAGTCGTCCAATGCTTTTGAAGCACAGATTATTCAGCTTCGAAAGACCACAAATCGCATACAAAAGTAAGCCATACAAAAATTTTCCCCAACCCTGTCATGAGTCCATATTTAAAAAATAATAATATTTTGGCAAGTCCTAAAATATTGTCATACTTTTTGTAATCAATCCCTTATGTATTTCTGTCATTTACCTTCGATTCAGGTATACCCATTAGCTTGGCCCATTTTTCATTTTTTAGTCGTAAAGTTTTCATTACGTAATTATTAAAATATTCGAAGCGCTCATCGATTTTCTCCTTTTTCTCTTTTTCTTCTGGCCCCGCCATGCTGCTTCGCTGTTCAACTGCTTACCACCCCTTGAACCAGTTGCTTTGGGGATCTCTTAAATGAGAGTTTGCTGGCTCTGCTCTTTTTTCTTTTGGGCCCGCGGAATTGCGATAAACGTTGCCTTTATTCTCTCTTTTGATTTTCCTCTTCTCGCTGGACGATTATCGGGTAATGTTAAGTTATTTACCACCTTTTGTGTGGTATTTGTGTTTTCTTCTTATTTGCGTATTGTCTTAATATTTTTTAAATATTTTTTTATAGAGAAAATCTGCGTCCGTTCTTTTTGAAATAATTTTTCAGTTTGAAAATTTTCGTTCAGATTTTTTTTGACGTTTGTTCAAGTTTTGTCAAATTCGGCTCTATTGTAAACGGTGCATTGTGTGGAAGGAAATAATATTCGGTTTAAGTAAGTTTTTCGTCATGATGAGTCAAATAAGATTATTTATTTTTACACAGATTATGAAAAAAATGAATCAGGTAAAAACAAAATTCGAAGGAAATTTTATTATAACAATGAGAGTCTTACATATATGAAAGAAACTTTACTTTGTAAGCGTTAGAAATATTAAGTCTTCACTTTTTCGAAAGCTATAAGCTCTAGGCTGAAAACATATTGTCCAAGCCAAAGACCAAACCAAATGACTTCTTACGGGTGTGTTAGTAACCAATGATAGAAATCATCAGCCGAGTAATATCTAATCTATATCTGAAATAGTAGGAAAAGAGTGAGAGTTGAGGCTCTATGGTTAGGATAAATGGCTGCCTAAGCGGGGGCCCATTTGGACAAAAAGTCAAAATTGTCCATTGTGATGGCATACAGAGGAAAAAAGGGGGAACACAAAATAAAAACCGAACAGGGGGGAAGAGGAAGCTTTGGATTGAAGGTTTACGACTAAACGACTTATTACATTGCGCTAACCGCCTCAAGTTGCTGATGAAATTCACCAGGTGTGTAATGTTAAACCTGCTATATCCGCAGGTGCCCAGATATCAGAGCCCAGATATCTAAATCTTAGCGCGATGAGAGCAAGGAAGCTGAGGAGAAATTGTTGAGATGATTCCGGCTCATCATTCAGACAGCTTCTGAATCAATCCCAAGTCTTATCGCAGGGGTACGTAATGGACAATGCCCGGCAAGGATACCCACTAAATTTAAGAACTTAGGCTTTTTTAACTTTAGAAGTTCCCTGGGGCGCCTGCGATCCATCCGCGCTCAGAACGATATCGCAATTTTGCACGTCTGCCCCCTAACCCAGAGCTTACTGAGTTTACCCGAGGCCCATCTTTCCAGGTAGAAACCACAGATTCGCAAGGGGACCCCAATCCTCTCATTTAGCGGTGCCTCGAGGGTCTCCTGTCTGGCCAGCTCATCAGCCACTGGGCCGCTATGCCACTGTGACCGGGAACCCAAATGAGCGTGGAGTAGATATTTACTTCCCTTATAGTACAATAATTGCAAAGGTACGCAACTGGTACTATGGTGGCCCGGTGGGCTGAATATGAGCTTGATATGAACTCCTCGCAGAATACACCTCCACTAAGCCTTCTGTCCGACTTCGAACCGTCTGTTTTTTGCCAAGCCTTGCCTGCAAATGATCAACAACCAGGGGGATGAACTCAACGTTTCCAAGAATACAGAAGTCAAGCTTGTAGGTCCTCTCAGTCTGACTGCGGCTCTTGCGATTGCAGTTTTGCTTACGATATTCATTGCTTTAAGCGCCAGAACAACCTTAGATACAATTCAACTAAATCGTGCGCTTTCTTCGCTTAGGCTCGGCGTCAGATGGACGCAATGATATAACTGTAAGTTTGGGGGTCCTTCGGCTCCAAAACATATTATTAATTTTTCGGAATTAGCTGCTTCAAAAGTGCAGTGCGAAATAAAAAAAATCAATAAAAATTTTTTTCGCAACTACTTTGTTTTGCAAACATATTGAAATACCAAAAAACAACCTATTATGGAAATTGCTACAACGTTTGTATATTTTCAGTTCAAACATTAGTTGGAGTCACATAAGATCATAAGATAAGTGCAAAACTCGGGAGGTAGCCAGGCGCGAGGTAGCGAAATGAGTTCACGAGCTTCATATACCTCTAGTTTTGTGCCTTCACCAATCCTCTTACGACGTGTAGTGAGTTGATGTTGCCCTGTTGTTATTCTACATCAAAAGAGAAAGAAGGTATACCGGGATTCTCCTTCATTACTTCTAATACCAGACTTGCAAGAATTATTGGTACCGCGATATACTTATACGCTCTTCACTATCTCTGTAAACTTAGCTTTTTACGCGGTTGACTCTGAAACTCCTTGGAACTCTCAGAGGAGGCCTCTGCCTTTTGAGAGGTTCCTTCTTTACTCGAAACTCGATGAGTGCTCTCATTTTAGGTAATGTGATATCGACGCTTTACACCCATCACAACCAACTATTTTTGTAGATGTTTGTCGGCTTGGATGAATCCGCTGAAATTGTCAAAGCTAGCCTTCAGCTGTTGATACTTTACTAAATTTTTTATGATATTAGTATGCCTGGTGTGACATTTTCCCAGTTCAAAGATTTATGTTACAGTGACTTGTACGTTTTCCTTCGATTGTAATTTATTAAAACAATGCAATAAAATATAAAATAGTTAAAAAAAAGATATCAAAACAATAAAAGTGGTGAATAAAATATTTATTGTGCGCCCTAGAATAAATATTTTATTCCCCCCTTAAATTTTTTTTTTACCTTCACTGTAAATTGTCCGTTTGAAGTTGTTTGAGATAATTTTTTTTCTATCTTTACAAAATTTCTAACTTGCTATAATATTATTTACTTTTTTTCTGGCTTTGTACATATCAACAACTTTTCGAATAAGTTTTGGCGCTTCTTGAATGAGCTCTTAAAGGTACTGCGAATAAGCTAAAAATTTCACTGCTTCCTTTGGTTTGTCTTCCAATCATGTTAAATTTTGGTACAATGAGTTTTCTATGAACTAAGCCAAAAAAGTTTTATTATCCATAATCCTGTTGCTTTTGATTTTTCTCGGCATGGTTCGACTATGATGTAGTAAGACCGATTTTGCTGAAAGCTCGATTTGAAGAGTCGATTTGAATAAGTCCAATTTTTCTTTTCATAGAAGCAAAGCAGGTGTCATAAATGAAAGAAAAATATAGATAAAAGGTCACCCGTCTGACCCTGAGACCCGTCTGAAATATAATGCATGAGGCAAGGAACATTCATTAAAGATGGTGACACTAGACCAACAACAATGTTTCTTACATAAAAATGTAACGACAATAGAAAATAGGTAACGACAAATGAGCAAGGTAACACTAATGAGCAAGGTAACGACACATTTTTTCGTGCGTGCAGCCTGTTAAATCGAATTATAAGACGTTATCACGTCAATAGAAAAAAATGAAAAGAGGAGCTATGTTGCGCAACCGTCATGAAGTAGAAGCATTCGCCAATAGCGCGAATGACAAGGCTTCATTTCATTGTGGCATCCGGACGCACGCGGGGCAAGAAAACACAAATCAGCTGGGCCACCGATACCACTTTTAATAGATTTGCCTTGGTATGAGGTATGTAAAAAACTAGCATCATTTTAAATTTCATAAAATTCCTTTATTATACTTCATATTTTGTTTTGATCTCCAAATATACTTAAATTCGTAAATCACAAAAAATTTTGCTCATCTATCTAGTCCCAACTTAAGTAATCATAACCGTTTCATATTCTAGTCCTTCCCTTCATTGTCCTCTCCATGCCTGATTCCGCAATAATGGATAGTCCGAACTGCGCTCATCCTCTTACGTTTCGGTTTCACATTCTTTTGCTTGACATCATTTAGCTTTATATTCACCGGTTTCTTTCGCTTGCCCGCGAGTCCGGCTGTCAAGCGTACAATGGGTGTTTTTTTATTCTTGTTCTTGATCTTCTCATGGCGGCTGCGTGATTTGATTAATTTTCCACCGCCGACCAAGCGAACATTACTTACACTCTTTCCGGTTTTTTGCATCACCGGACGCGTGACTTTGCCACCTTTCAATCGCTTCCTTGCTACGTTTTTCTTGCTGTTAGATTTGTTTGGTGACTTGGCAAGAAGCGCGCGTGTATTAGTAGTATTAAATGTGGATAAGCGCGCTTTGCCGCTGTTGAAAGCCCTTCCGGCTTGAACGATGGTTTCAAAATTGCCAAAGACTTGCATAATACTCTTGTTCACATATTGCAGGTACTTGAGCGATGAGTAGCAGAGGCCACACTTCGACTTCGAATTGTAGTTGTTGCGTATGAGGCTTTCGAGGTAGAGGAAATTCTTGGCCATATTTTCGCAATGTGGACACTTTACGGTAGCTGGTTGCGTGCTTCGCAATGAGTTTTCTAGCGGTATAAGTGCTGGCATTTGTTTACTACTTTGTTGCTCGCTGAGGCCCATTTTTTTGCGTATATTTGAGACGGAGTTCTGCGGTACGATGAAATGTGGCTCGATTTCTTCGCCTAAGCCGATCATAGTTCGTAGTACTGAAATTTTTGCATTTTTTTCAATCATTTTAAATGTCAATTATGAAAATTTGAAAATTTTATGAAAATTTTAATTGTTTATTGACAATTTTGAGTTTTAAAGCTGAAGCGTATTCGATTTTGCTGGAGGTATTCTTTTAAAATATATTCGTTTAAATGAAGTAGTTACAAAAAGGATATTACATGCTAGCTGAAAGTTATTTAAATTAAACTCACGCCCCTCAGTCAGAGTCACATAAGCCCATAAGTCCATGATTGACTTAGTTTCATGAGTTTCTCAGCTTACTCAACTTAAGCAGTGTTTTGGTCTTCTAATCGTTTCGATGTAAAAAGAGCTTTGAAGGAAATTATCAAATATAGAGTTGCATCAGGATGTTGATAGTTTACCACTGCAGCGCTTCTATAATAATTTACTGAGGTATAGAAAATGATCGCCCGAGACAATCTTAAGGGTCGGAAGTGTTACAGAACCACGGACTAAACGATTTTTGCTTAAAACTACCTTGAAACGCATTCTTTTCATAGAAAATTCATCTTGACAGTAAGTGAGATACTGCAATCTGCACTTAGGGACCTAATTTAGTGAACAAGAGACAACGGGGGTTAATGAAACCGAACAGAGAAGTGAACCGGATAAAATTTATTACGTTTATTATGTTGATGATATTTATTTGACAGTATCGGAAAAAAAATAATACATACAATAATTGGCACCTACATCCTTTGTTGGGTCACTTGTCCGAGCTCCTTCTTTTATTGGGTGTGCGTCTTACTGTTTTCCACAAACAGAGGGACCTGCAGCTTTATGCCACCACCGAACGGCAGGTGGTTTGTTATGAGGAGTTTTTTCATGGCAGAAATACCCATTGCTCTCCGAGAGGCGACAGCTTTGGAGAAAACAATTTCATTATTGAAAGTGTCAAGCCCGAGTACTACCAAATGGTAGTCCCGAACCAACCCATTCGGCTCGGCGGCCGGCAGTATCCGAATCATCATACATAACTAAAATTGTCGGAATTACCAACAATCTTTTGCTGTCAATAGTTCCCTGTATCGTAGGGAAACTAATAAGTTGCAAACGATTTGTCCGTCATGTCGCGGTCTAAACCGCGGTGAACATAAACACCCTGACTATTAAGGATTAAGGAAATTGACTTTGCCTACAACTTGCCGGGCAGAAGTGACTGAGAATCGAATATAATTCTAAGCAACGGGATTAGTGTCTACACACTATTACAAAATGCTTGTTAGAGTAGGATCTGTCATTTTTTGTCAAGAATTCTCGTTTTTATTAAGATTTTACAAAAATTCGTACTATTGCAATCAATTGACATGACGGTAAAGATGGTAAACGTGTTAAATATATCTCGCTTCTTCGAAATTAGCCTCCGTTGTACAAGGTTGCCCATATTCAACAGGCAACCATCTTTGCGTCAATTGAATCTTATACGGGAATAAATGCAAATCAATGCGGATAATTCGTTGTAAAGTGGTCCGAGCAATGCCCAACTGCTGAGAACGGCGATTTTGGGATGTCCTTGGCGACGCCTTGGTCGATTTTGATTTGGCCTCTTTGGATTAGAAAGAGCATCACCAGTCAAAAACCTTTCATACAAACGTTCAATGGTGTTCTTAGAAGGCGCACTTTTCACATTATTTAATTTTTTATACGCACGTTGAGTTTTCACAATTGACTTCTTTTGTTGAATGTAAATTTCAACAGGTCGGTAAAGGCTAACTCGAAGTGTGTCTAAGTATATCGAAGACACTTACAGTCTTACAGCGCTAATCCATACTAAATCCCAGACCAAGTGGTGTGCTGGGAAACAAGGAAAGGGGAAATTAAAGGATATGAGGCAGGAATTGGTAAATCAGCCCTAAGCCATTTAGCTCCTTTGAACTTATTGGATGCTCACGTAACAATTCCAATAGGAGCTGTGGAAATACAAAAAATGTATCGTGCCAGAGAGTAAATTTATTGTAAGGACACCCATTTAATCTGTTCAGACTTAATAAAAATAAGATTTAACATGGTAAAGGGATGGTATGTGGTACCCAGATAGCCTATACCGTCTGCGACTAAAAATGTATTCCTATTTGAGCAATAAATAAATGTCCCAAAAGATAGGAACCCCACCTTCATGAAAGGCATCTTAAAATGACTTTCCAAAAACAATATAAAACTCAAAGCCCCTTCAAAGTGGTTCAAAAATTAAGATTAAGTGAAAGTCGATTACCTGAGAGCGATGCACACTGAATCTTTTTTAAGGCGTTAATAATCTGGCTTATGTATCTTAACATAAATATGTATAAATGTGAAAATTTGTTTGTAATTTTAACACTCGTTGCCGCCCATCCAATTAGTAAGATCTTGTGAGCACAACTGGAAAAGTTCAGCAATCAGTTTGGATCCGCTAGATGGCACTGGGGTAGATATATTGCAAATAATGTATTTATGATCCGATTTTGTTCATAATTGGAATATATACTTATGAACTACTTTAAAAGCAATGCGCCTGAAAAAATGTGGTCAGATATTCTTAAAAAAATGTACCTGTATATAAGTATAGTTACATTTAGTTGACTGCCGAAATATATTAACCAAATGGGCGAATCATTCAGTTATTTAAATGGATGAGAGAA
Organism: Anastrepha ludens; assembly: GCF_028408465.1. Taxonomy (NCBI): domain Eukaryota; kingdom Metazoa; phylum Arthropoda; class Insecta; order Diptera; family Tephritidae; genus Anastrepha; species Anastrepha ludens. Next base: position 116,415,152 of record NC_071498.1, on the reverse strand, counting down.
ATCCAAGCAAGGGTTGAATTAATGTTGTTTATAGAAGTAAATACAACAATTTGTTTCCTTCCTCTCCCTCTGCACCATCTGGTACCGCATCGAATACTTTCAGAGCCGGAGCGTTTGATCCATTAGAACGACATGACCCAGCCAACAAAGCCACTGTATCTTTATTATTACAAATAGAGTTAAATAATTACAAGAAAAAAGTATTATTTAGAAAAAGTACATAAAAGTCCACATATAAATATACTGTACATACATACAGGTACATACCTTAAGGGGGGAAGCTGGTCTAGAATTTTGAAAAAATCGAAAAATTTTTTTTTGTCTTAAAAGGTGCTTTAGGGTCTTAGAAATAATATACCAAATGAGGGATGCCAGCAAAAATGTCTAAATGCCCAAATTTTTCATTCGACGGCATTGCCTCGCAGGTATGCCCCGAACGCTACTTACAACTTTAAACGCGTTTTTCTCGAAATCACTTTTTTTAAACTGGCCGAAGACATAACTCGAACAAATCTTTACCGATTCCTACGAAACTTTGACAATACATTCGAAATACCTTTCTCCGGAGACGTACGTAGGATTTTTTATTTATATTACATAGTTTTTTTTTTAATCAACAATTTTATGTCGTTCTTTATAGTGAAAATTGTAACTTTTTGTTCAAACGTGCACCATTTCGCGAAAAAACAAAATATCGAAAAAATCCTACGTACGTCTCTTTCTGTTGTTATATAGAAACTAAAAAAATTTTATTTTTTGATCCAGGACAAAAATTAAGGAGTTTACGTCTTCGGCAATGGACCCACTAGAAAAAAAGGCGCCTTAGGAGAACTGCTGGACAGCGGCCATTATGAAATTAATTCAGACGAAAAATTTTGTATTTGTACCATGAAAGCTATATTATTAAACCTATTTCACAGATTTTCGATTGATTCCTTTGTTGAGTCAAAATAAATTCATAAAATATGCCCATTTTTTGCGCTCTAGACCAGCTTCCCCCCTTAAGGAAATTTACCAACTAACCCTCACAAAAACGATTGAATTGCTATGAAAATGTATTCCACTATGCGTCAGAAAAACGCTGACCTCATTTATTTCGTAATATTTATTACCGATTAGGCAGTGATTACCTTCGCGGCAACTTAATTCTCGCAATTAGTTTGTTCGGCCGTAAGTGATTAAGTATTTATTAATGCAGACTTGTATATTTAAATATTCCCCTTTATTCTTTCATCGTATACTCGACGAGAAATGAGAGTTTTAGCCGTGGTTGACCTTTACTGGATAATAATTTAGGTCAATGTTTGGAACTGATTATTCGTATATGCAAAATAAAGTCATGAGCAACTAAATCAAATGTGAGGCAAACTTTGTCGTACAAAGAGAAAAAAAGGTTTCATATACAAATTATTCAGGAATTCGCTCGATTGGTGCCATAACCAACATATTTGTATATGTATGTATACATTCTCGTACCTACCTATTTAATTTTTATGTCTTGAAATCACTTTGAAAGTAAAATAAAATCAATTTACATTTTAGGGCTTAAATTTTCATCATTTATAGCATTCCTGAGGCAGTCAGCCTGAGGATACCACATAACTCGATGCCGCAGCGAAGTCTGTAAACTGTATTTTTCATTGTGAAATGATTTAAACAAATGTAGAAGGGCGGTATGACATGCTTTTTAAAAAAATTATCTTCCCTTTTGATAAATTACACTAATCAATAAACATTTTTTTCTACCTACCATATATGATAAAAAGAAAAAATATCTAAAAAAATATCTTTAAAAAAATCTACTGTTTTTTCGTGAATTGTACGTAGATAACATAAAAATATTTTTTGTAAAATGCGCTAAGCTAAGTTAGGGGAGAAATATCAAATACGTTAAAAAATCCGTCTTCCACTTGTTAAACTACAAGGCCGCCGTATCCGAATGGGTTCGTGCGTGACTACCATTCGGAATTCACAGAGAGAACGTTGGTTCGAATCTCGGTGAAACACCAAAATTAAGGAAAATATTTTTCTAATAGCGGTCGCTCCTCGTCAAGCAATGGCAAATCTCCGAAAGTATTTCTGCCATGAAAAAGCTCTTCATAAAAATATCTGCCGTTCGGAGTCGGCGTGAAACTGTAGGTCGCTCCATTTGTGGAACAACATCAAGACGCACACCACAAATAGGGGGAGGAGCTCGGCCAAATACCCAAAAAGGGTGTACGCGTCAAGTATATATATATATATATATAATTAAAAAGCAAATAAATTTTTTGCGAAGCTTAGAAAAAATGCATGAAGGTGTACGAAGAGAAAGCTCACTTTCGTTTTAAAAATTTATTGTTTATATTTAGCAAAATAAAGGGTTTTCCAAAAAGAGGTGTTATTTTGATATTCAAAGGAAAATGCTATTTTTTAATATACATGATCGGATGTTTATTTCATTATAAAGAGGAAGGTATGCCATTAATAGTGGAAAATAACATCAGGCAATTGACCACCATGACCACACTTCCAGGACAATATTCTTTTCATGAATTTTTCCATGGCTGCCCTATGTCCTCGATAGCCTCACGAATTCCACCTTTGGAGTCTTGAATCGACCCTGGGCTGTTGGCATAGACCTTCTCTTTCACGTGGCCCCAAAGAAAAAAGTCACAAGGTGTTAAATCACAAGATCTAGATGGCCAATTGCGATCATCTCTTCGAGAGATAACACAGTCCGGAAACATTTCCCGTAAACGATCAAAGGTTTCTTTGCTTGTGTGGCACGTAGCGGCGTCTTGTTGAAAATAAACGTTGTCTAGATCAATACCATCCAATTCCGGCCATAAAAAATCGTTTATCATCTCTCGACGGCAATCCATTCAGTCATAACACCTGTTATTGGAAAACCCTTTACATAAGTCTACCAAGTTTTTTATATTTATGAAATAAGATAGAAAAATGTCTATGAATGTGCATATGGAGAAAGTTTTGGTTTGTACATAAATATGCACATTGTTTTTGATAAATTAAACTAGTCAACAAATATTTTTTTTTTCATAAAATAAATTAAGCTACCTATGAAGTGAAATAGGAGAGAGATATCTCATCGTTTTAAAAAATTAAATTTTTTTTGGTAAATTACACTAGTTAACAATTTTTTTTTTTTACAAATGAACTTAGCCTACTTATGAATTAATTTAGGATGAAAATATCAAACCAGTTTGAAAAAAATTCACCTTTTTTCGGTAAATTACACTAGTCAACAAAAAAAGTATTTCTATAATATGAACTAAACTTACTTATTGATTAACTTAGGAGAGAAATGTCACATCCGTTTTTAAAAAATTCACCTTCTTTTCTTTAAACTATACTAGTCAACACAGACTTTTTTGTACCTGTGAAAAAAGCTCATAAAATATCTATGAATGCGTGTATATGAAGAGAAAGACCACACAAAAGGATGGATCAATACTATGTTAGAATTTCATATCAAATTAAAAAGGTATTTATAATCCTGAAAATACGAGTAAATCATCACAGTATACTACTTTTATAAATCATGTTTCAGTTTTTCTTAAGGGAGGGGTCTAGGGTTTGAGCATTTTTTTAATGAATTTTTGAGACTTTGCTTTAGAGATATGAATAGTGAAAATGTATTTAAACTTTTTGTACATTATAAAGCATCATTTCAACAATATTGTACTAAATTTTTGTAAGAAAATATCGGGAAATAAGCCGGTGAGGTAACTTTTCCGAAAACGCCTTTTCCAAAAGGTGATTTGCGGTGACTATCGTATCTAGTTGTAGAATCACCTGAAATAAAAAAACAGAATTATTTAGTTAAATTATCACCAAAACCTCCCCCCCACTGGCTCCGATTTTTTTTTCTTCATTTTTACGTTGCCAGCGCGTTTTTGAAGCAAAAAGTGCGATTTTCACTGATTTTTTCGCTGTATAAGTGGAAACCGCCCTTAATGTAAAACAAAAAAGTGAAACATCTCTCAGTGGGGGGGGAGCTATTTTATATATAGAAGTTGTATACCAAATTTGAAAAGGATCGGTTAAATATTGTTGAAGTTCTAATAGTCACGGACTTTGAAAAAGTGGTTTCGAGAAAAACGCGTTTGAAAAAAAGGCATTTTTGTAACGCTCCGCTCCAAACGCTAGCAGCTGTCGCAGAGGAGTGGGGACAAAAACGTCTATAACTCCAAAAGTTTTGCTCCGATTGAGCTGAAATTTTTGGACAATATTTTTGAGATGATTTACTATAAGAAAAAGCTATTTCCAAAAAATCGATTTTTTGAAAGTCAAACCCTAGACCCCTCCCTTAATTAAAAATTTATTTTTGGTTAAAAACAATTTTTATTTTTTAATTTCATATCAATGTTTGAATTACAATACAATTTTTTATTTCGCAAATAAATTATTCTTCGCCCCATTTTTCGGCATCAAAGTTCAAGTTCAAGTTCATATATATATATATGTACATCTAAAAGTGGAGGTATAGGTTCACAGATGTGCACACACATATACATATATACATATGTATACGCATGTATGCACTTGACGCGCCTTCGGTAGCGTGACAATATTGCATGATTTTAAATATTGAAAAAATAAATAAAGAAATAAGGCGTAAGTGCTTTTTAAGTAATAAAAATGCCCCATGAGTATTTTACGCTCATACAAATATGACTCAGTGGCACTGTTTCTTTATGGGCTTAGTCCGTATCGGTGGAATTAGTGAGTACACATCCATATACTAAATTGCATGTATGCATGTTTACCTATACATAAGCACATATGTCATAATCTAGTTATTACTTTTACTTGTTTATTCACGCCTGTAAATAAAAGTCATTGGTGAATTATTTATAATTGAGCAATGAAGAGGCGTTAATGGGACTTTCAAATGTGACAATCAACGGAGACTCCTTCAACCGTGTCTCGTAGCAGATATAAATTACTAATAAATGCTCTTCTGAGTTTCAGAAGTTAGTAGTTAAATAAATAATTTTGGTTACATCTAAATGAGTTTCGAAAAGAAAAAAATTAGTGTTATCCATACGATCTGTGTACGAAATTTACGGTGGAGTAACTTTTCTTGTTCTACCAAAAACTGAGTATAAGTATAATAAACTTCTGGACTTCATCTTTTGAGAACCCCCTTAATTTTAAATGTATAGGTATAATGAGTACTATGAAAACCGGATTAAGGAACTGTGTGAACATGGAGAAAACCGCTGTTATTCTCGTTTGTTTGCGTGAAAATAAAAGTGCTACCCTTTGATGCTATGTGTTATTGATCCGAACAAATAGAAGATCTATAGTACGTGTGGTTAGGACAGCTTATTGCAGTCTTCTCAGGTTAGTTTTAAGGACGTGAGTAACATGCAACACAGTGGTATAGAGATGAGCAATTTTTCTTTTGTTCTTTGTAATGTGGCCATTTTTTTTGCTCAATTCTCGGCTCAAGGGCATCTGTTGTGTTCGGTAGCAATCTCCCGTGAAGATTCATAAGATATTTGTAGCTCATAATATACCACGTCGAGCTGGTCTGATCAAATAGAGCTATAAATACTAGGTTCGCCAATCAAAATTTATATGATCCGTGGCACGTGCATAGGCAGTGCTTTATTGTGCTGTCTGGAGTTCCTGGGACTGATCCTTGACAGAAATCCAACAGAGTAGCCTAATATTAATGAACGGATTATTAGGCTGGCAACAATTACCTTGTATAGCTAGCTACAGAGATGACACTAATGGCGCGAAATTTGTGTGTTCTAACCGACGGCAGGTGTAATCAAAGAAACCGCGACTGCTGGCTCACTTGCGATACAACTGTCAGGAAAGTAAACATTTATTCCGAAACTAGTCGGTGAATGTCTAATTTCTCTTTTAACACTATGGAAACACGTTGAAATTAAATTGATATAAGTACCCGGCCACAAATACACTACAAGTAATTGCTGGGCGGATGAGTTAGGTAAAGAGGTGATCTGTTGTGGTAATGAGGGGAGAGAAGCTGCCTTGACTACTCTATCTTGACTACTCAGGTGGGCTTCGTGTCAACTCAACGAGCATTGGATAAGAGCGCAAACTTGCAAGGTCAAGGTCAGAAGGATCTGGCCACGGAAGGAGCGAAGACGTTCAAGGGAACTTTAAAGACTAATCAAGCTTTAGCTCTAGAATTTTGTGGGTATCCTTACCGTATACTATCCATTGGGCATAAACTCGGTCATTCATTTGAGTCCTTTTCGCAATAGCTGTTTGGAGGATGCGGTAAAATCATCACCTAACCTTCGCCTCAGGATATATAACAGCTTCTTATATTGCCCACCTGATGAACCGCTTAAAGCGGATAACACATCCATGCTTTGACCATTTTCATAACCCTCCTCTCGGCATAACTACCTTAAGGAGTGCCTATAATGATCTGAAATTCTTTTGAAGTTGAAGAGCTGTTGCTGCTGATACTCTTTTTGTGCTCGCTCTAGTAATATACTGGTGATTTGAAGGTGTATATGTGAGGCCTCGATCGCAGTAGTTGACATTCGTTTGAAGCTAAAATATCCTTTTTATCTGACGTCAAAAATGGTTACGTTCGTCCCAAAAACAGCATCCTTCATTATTATCTTTTAAAGAAAAGTGCAGCTGAAATATGTCGTATACAGGTCAACATTTACGGTAATTATGCTCCATCAAATACAACTTGTAAAGAGTGGTTTCGATGCTTCAAAGTGGCAATTTCGACGTGAGTGATAGAGATCGCGAAGGGGCACCGAGAAAATTCGATGATACTCAACTACAACAATTATTGGATGAAGAGGCATGTCGGACCCTTGTGGATATGTCTAAAGACTTGTATCATGTCTCATGTATCATTGTGTTCATACATCTCGGCGGCGCGCGGATATTTCAATGCTTCGGCTGACGCAACTGACCATCATTATTATATTCTCATATGTGTCCAAAATTATGTATATTAAAAAAATTTCAATCGGCATAAGTAGTTTGATTTTTTAATTTATTTTACAAGTTCGCCTGTTCAGCTGACGTATTTTCCCCCCCTACGGCGCAGCTGACTATTTTGTTTTATTCCACTAAATGTCAACAATACACAAAAAAAATTTTAGCCGGTATTAAAGGAGTTGTTAAATTTTTTTTTTCGACACGTTTCGCAGCATCCCACGCACGTACCCACCGCTACAGGACGAGCTGACGGTTGGTCGCGTCATCCTTTGGATGGTTCCCGGACTATTAGCTTTGAGGTACATTGCGTTAATACTACTTTGACTTCCTCTCGTGAATATGCGACATATATTATATAATAGGTTACTGGGCATGTGTAAAAAAAATTGTTCCTTTTGATTACCAGCCATTTTTGAAAAGGGCCTTTCAAAAGACGCGCCTAGATGTTGTCTTCAAATAAAACGCGTAATAATTTAGATTCTTTCAGGTTTCACTATTTAACTATTCAAAATACGGCTCTTATCAATTTTATGCGAAAAATTGAATCATTTAAATGCCCACGTCTACAGCTAAAATCCGCCAAACAGTCAATTCGTGAATTTTGCGAAAGATCGAACATTTTCATAATAAGTTCTAATAATTTTAATGCGTTGTTGGATCGTGTGAAATTGTATGTACATCTGATCTCATCTGCTTGACAAAAGTCAAAGATGATATAAAAAGGGGTACCGTATAGAAATTATTCACTACTGACAATTAGGCGTCACTGTTGCCTTTGATACCGTTTAGAGTTTTACTTCACATCATTAAGAATTATTTTTTTTTTGTATGGAAATCATTCTGAAAATTATTTTAAAAAGTAACTCTTTCTAGCTCTGTCAGGTGCTATCTGACGTGTTTATAGCATTAAAAAGTTTTAATTCCCTTATTAAACTTAAGATTGAGCTGGGTGTTGTACCTTGTCGCATTGTTTACAGTGAATCTAAAAATCATATCGAAAAAAGGTGTAGGGTTTTCCAATGACAGGTGTTATTTTGATATTCAAAGAAAAATGCTATTTTTTAATATAAATAATTGGATGTTTATTTCATTATAAAGAGGAAGGTGTGCCGTTAATAGTGGAAAATAACATCAGGCAAATGACCACCACGACCACGCTTATCCTTTTCATGAAATTTTTCATAACCGAATCGCATAGTGGCTGCCCTATATTCTCGATAGCCTCACGAATTCCATCTTTGAGGCCTTGAATCGACCCTGGGCTGTTGGCGTAGATCTTCTCTTTCACGTGGCCCCAAAGAAAAAAGTCTCAAGATGTTAAATCACAAGATCTCGGTGGCCAATTGTGATCGCCTCTTCGTGAGATAACACAGTTCGGAAACATTTCCCGTAAAGGATCAATGGTTTCGTTGCTTGTGCGGCACGTAGCGCCATTTTGTAGAAAATAAACGTTGTCCAGATCAATACCATCCAATTCCGGCCATAAAAAATCGTTCATCATTTCTCGATAGCGCTAGATAACACCTGTTATTGGAAAGCTCTTTATTAAGTGGTGAATATTTTCGTCCGATTGTTTTTTCACAATTCTCGACGTGAGGTCGAGTAATTGGCTAAAACCGAATTTAAGTGGGATGAGGCTTATACTTCTAGAAGTACATAAAGCACATTGAAAGTATCAAATCCTATATGCTTACACAAGTATAAACTTTTCTCCATTTACCTTATAATCACCCACCAAAGTCGCCGCCGTTTCTGAATGGGTTGGTGCGTGACTACCTTTCGGAATTGCGTAGGTTAAAATTTCCGTGCACGAGCATCAAATGATAGAACAAGTTTTTTCTAATAGCGGTCGTCCCTCTGCAGGCAATGGGAAATCTCCCAGTGCATTTCTGCCATGAAAAAGTTCCTTATGAAAATCAGTTGCCGTTCGGAGCCGGCTTAAAACTGTAGGTCCATCCCATTGTGGAACAACATCAAGACGCACACCACAAATAGGAGGAGGAGCTGGGCCAGACACCTAACTGAAGTGAATGCGCTAATTATTTACTTTATTTTCATGTACCAAAGTAATGTTCCTACATCAAATATTAATTTGAAGTGATTGAAGCCGTGCCACGCCTCTTTGGTTATACTCATCCGCATACCATCTACTGTGTATATTTAACTTAGTGGCCTCCTCATATAAAATTTCATTGAGGTGTGGCTTGTAATTCCAAAATTACTGCTCACAAAGAATTTCACGCCTAAGAGACCATCCTTAAGTCATTTTTTAAGTCATAAGTGCATATGTAACCAGATTCAAGGCAGAAAAGCGTTCTTGCACTCGTGCTACATCTGAATATACATACAATATACATATAAAGATGTAATAGACACAAAAACAGGTTCTTTTTTTTACTTTTTCACCATCTTCTCCATAAAAACCTTGACATGGTAAACACCTTTACTTGTGAATATAATCACAATAATACGAGGAAAACTCCGGTCTGTGCTCAGCAATTTGGAAATATCAGCTGGCTGAGTGGCATCTACTTGTCTTACCATTAGCGCACCTAGTAGTAAAAACAAATGCTTTTATTAAAAAATCAGAAAAGTTGGTTGAAGCTAAGTCTTAAAGCTATCAAATAAACCTTTAGATGAGTCAATTATTCACTAGAAATTCGACAAGAAGTTAGAAGCTACTTGACTTTCATGTCTGCAGTTGTTTTCGAGCAGCAAATGCATGTATATGTGTGTGTATGTGTGCAACTATCTGCTTCATTACTTGACCACATCAATGTGCCAGCATATGTGTTTGTGTGTATGTATGCACAGAGGATAACCTGTCGGCTTGGTGGCCCACATTGATTTGTTGCCGCCTGACCTACAAAAGAAACTCATTATTTTCTCCGCCGCAAAGCGATAACACATCGCTGCCTTCGCTGGCATTAAAATATACGTACATACATATGTAGGTAGTGGGGAAGGACTGAGTGACTTAGAGAGCGTTCAAGTTGAAAGCGAATAAACGGACGATAAGTGAAAGAAAAGAGTAGCTGCAATAGTAAAACGCGATGAAGGCGTTAAAATGGTGCAGTGTTTTTTTAAACATTTTATTTTTTATTAACGCGCTCGCTCTCGTGGTTCGAGGTTTCGGCTTGGATGTATGGTAATAAAAGCAAAAAAAAAAATCTTTATAGCTCATCCACCTTTTTCCAGGTCTTGGATTATTGGTTACTGGTGTTATTTCGATGTTCGTTGTGGCTCTTTTTGGAATAGCGTAAACAATTACTATATATTTTTGGGGAAATACTGCCAAGGTAACAGTACTTAGCCGGATATTAATCCCTGTCGCTATAATAACGTAAACTCGACTGGCGAGGTAGCGAACTACCTTTTAGTCCCGGATAGTTCATGCTTATCTGGCATCGTTTATTTCTTTTTGCTGTAATAATAAAGGGTAAACTGACAGAATGATAGAAAAGAAAACGTAAATAAAAAGCGAAAAGAAAGGGAAGGAAAAAAATTAAATAAAAAAAAGAGAGCAAAGGAAAGACAAAAAGATTTAAATATTGTAAAAAAATAAAAGGAAAGGAAAATAACTTTAAATAAAAAAAGAAAAGAAATACTGAAAACGGAATTTAAATATTAAAGGAGAAAGGAAAGGAAAGGAGAGGAAATGATGAGAATAAAACAATAACAGGGTGATTTAACAAATTGAATCTGGCTTTATGTTGAAACCCATTTATGCCATTATGAATGGAATGGCGCATCATTCAAGTGTCATTTGGGCACAATACAATTTTCGGTGATTCGGTTCAAGATGGGTATGATACGTTATTTCAGCATTCACATTTTGAAAGTTGGCCTTGAGCTTGTCCGAAGTGGTTGGCTTGGCAGCTTAGACTATGAAAGTGACGTAATCCCAGAGAATTGACCACTGATCTAATTTGTCCTTCACAATTTACTGCATTGTATCGCTTGTAAGGCATACAGAGTTGTTGCGTTGCGACCACAGCTCGGATATATCGATATTGCTGAGCTTTTGGAAAGTTGGCTAACATGACTCTATACTGAGGATCTTTGACGATACCGGCGTCTCCTTCCTCCTTTTGAAAGAAATAAGTTCTGTTGATGTGCGGATTTTTTTTACCCTCAACTGTTGTTATAAAGTTATAATTTAAAATGATTAAAGGAAGAGAAAAACTTAAAGTAAGAAATTAATAAATCAATCAAAAAATTGGATTGTCAACGATTAATGTATGGTGATATAAAACAAATTGATTATTATTTTATCACCCGCATACATTAACATAATTTTTTCTTAAAACTGCTTAAATTTCACGCCACGTTGAGTTCGGTTCTGTCACAAGCAAGCCAATGATTTTCTGATCTTGCTTTGGTGAGGTATTTCTTTTGGGCCTCGTCGGGAAGTCGTCAAGGGGTTTAGCCTCGATATACCGTTGCACCCATATATTTATGAGCGTCTTGAATATTTTGCTGCAGATATACGTGAAATTTTTAGATGTTTAGAGTGTGTACATAGGAAGCTGTTTCAAATCGTTTTTCATACGCCGTGTTCATTCTGTAAAAAATCTACGGCCTCTAAATTTCTCAGCAAATCAACAAATTGGACAACGTGCATTGCGAAAAGGATAAGCCCATCTACATTTTTTTATAACGGAACTCTAAGTTTGAATTTTGCCAAAACTAAAAAAAAAATCCCAATTCCTAATCTAAAGGAAGCTAACATCAACTGTACTTGACCTTTGGACCATACGTTATTTTGTGATCTAAATAGCAGCAAGGCGAATTTAGTACAATACATAGGTGGCGTCTTCCCGATTTTGCGATTTTAACAAATCTGACGAACGAACAAAACAAGTAAAAGAAGGAGAAAGTACTTGTTTTTGAAATTCAGGGAATGCGGATAAATGCAATTTTTTTTCGTTTTTATGCGGATGATGCCGTGGCAAAAAAGTGCCTGTGTGTGTATAACTTCTTATGCTTGGTAGTTTCTATTGCTTTCGCTTACTCTTCCGCTTCGCAAATATGTAATTCTGCTTCCTTTTGCTCGTTTATTCATGGACTCTGGCGACACAGCGAATTCGGAAGGCGCAACCTGGTATTCTATCAATCTTGACCTAGCAGAAACCAACCGAATCGACATTTAAAGACATTCCAACTAATTTTTCTGTCACATCTAAGCCTCATTTGACAAAACCCACTTAAGGTCAGTTTTGTACCATCAAGAAATTATTGAGAAAGTAATCACTTGGAGCTATGTTTATACTTCACAGTGGTTGAGATAGAACTTCTCATTCATGCTTTCGTATCTTTGGCATTGTTCCGATGAAGATTAAAACCCCGCTTATTCGCCAATTCTGATCAATCTTCTTCAATCTGGTCAGTTGTTGTCAGTTGAGGCTCGAGTTGAATTTTCGTTATTACCCGCTGAAAGCAACTCGTTGTGAATGCCAGTGCCACCTCATATGCAGTACACAGCGAAACATTCGAGGCTGTTCTCCCGAACTTTGTGAACAATTCGGATAAATCTCCACCGATTTTACAACGTCCTTTTTCAGTGGGCTGTTATTTTCATATATGAATTATTTTTATTGCCATTCCGCTTCTAAAATGGACCGGCTGCAAATAATTGCAAGTGTCAAAAAAAAAAAAAAAAAAAAAAAAATTCTATCGTTTGATGATTTATGTTCACAGTGAGCTTTGAACCCGGACCCTAAGGAATGTTAGTAACCCATGGCGGCTGCCATAGAAAATATAAATCACAGATATGAAGATTAAATGAACTTAGAAGTATCTTGTTCTGTCCCAGTGTCACCTTGCGGATCCAAATTAAGCTTTCACAAACTTTTGCCAGCTTGCACAAGCTGCTCAAGCTTTCACTGCAATCGGATGCACGGTATAAGCAGCAGGTAAAACCGGAGAAACTTTCAAGTTTACATATTACAAAAACACTCATACAAACAAACAAGTGCACATGTGGATCGTCGTCCTTACTTGAGCTGAAAATATACATACAAACTATGTCCAAACATAACACAGAGAATGAAGTTAGCAGGAAATTGATTTAAGTCGACAACACCAACAATAATATTGAGCTCATCGATCTTAACAAACTAAGCAAATCAAATTTTTTCATACTCGCTTTAAACCAGGATATTCAAGTAAGAGCAAACCAATTTTATGAGCTTCCAAATTGGTTTAAATCTATAATGTTCATTTTCTTCGACACATAAAGTAAAGTATGCTGGCTAACTTAGTAACAACTTGCCTTACATAGCTGGTTCATAGAATATGCACGCTTTTGCACAGTTATCCATTTTATAGCTGCTTGTAATATTTTTGCATGCAATCATAAATACACACAGGCACAAACACATACTTTGGCTTCAATACAGGTGTAAAAAAATTCACTTGGAAAATTGAAAATACTTTGAGAAAAGTACAGAGCAGAGAAAAAACTGTGGGAAAACTCGACTGAACCTTTTTAACCGAGGCTGCAGGACTGTGGCTAGGCAGAAGCGTGAGAGAAGGAGAGAGAGAGAGAGAGAGAGAGAGAGAAAACGCTGGTGGCGGACAAATTTTCGTTTCATGTATATATTAAAAAAGAAAAAAATCGAAACGAAAGTAAAAGTTTTGCCATACTTTTACAACTTTTCTGTTGATACGTTTGTTGCCGACGCGTAGCTGGAATTTGTTTTTGTCCACTTTTGCTGAAATTTCAATATCATTTACCCTTCACAACTGACCTCAAACCCCTTTTACCTGGTGCATCGGCATTAACACGCAAGCTAAGCGCTTGCTTAGTTGTGAGCAGCAGGTGAAAATAATAAACAGGGAAAGAAAGTAAAAGTGCAGAGCCAAAATGTGGAACAGCCCAAGACGGGAAACGGAAACATTTCGGGAAGGCGCAGCGGATGGCGGAAAGGTAAGTCAACGGGTCAATCGAGTGATTGTGGTTACATGATGGCACTCATATATATATACATATATATGTATATGTGTATTTACATATGCACCTAACTACAACACATATTGAAATGGCCAGAATTGAGTACACTGAAGCAGGTCAAATTTACATTCATTTAATTCTTTTTCTTCCACTTCGCCTGTGTTGATAGGATGCCTGTTGAGGCGGTGCGACGGTTTCGTACTCATTCTGGTATGTGTTGGCTGTGTGAGGACGGTTTGCGTCGAATTCGAGCCGTAGCCGCAGCCGCAGCCGCAGCTCGCAGCTCTTTGGCCAACAAACCAAAGTGGCGTAACCAATTCGTCTTTGTACAGAACTATTTTTGTTATGTTTAGTTTTTTGCCCCCTTTTTTATTTTTAGTTTGGCTTCAGGCACTCATACTTAATAGTTTTCATTGGTGTTAGTGCCGTTAGCCATACCCTAACCGCTAAGTGTGGCGGGGGTCAAAGGTGCTGCTGGCTGTATGCGAGTCAATGCGGTCGTATTTGGTCATTGGGGACCAGCTGATACTCTGTGTGGTTCTTGCAAGCGTATACTTGTTTGTGTGTGTGTGTGTGTGTTTGGGTTTGTTTGTGCTTTTGTGGTCGCCAAGTGTGCAAGCAACAGCAACAACTTCTAGAAGTGAGTTTGGTAAAGTGCGCTTAAAGTAAATCAAAGCAGAGCAAACGAAGAATTTTGTGTTTCAATGACAACAACAATAGAAACAAATATATTCATACATACTACAATATGACTCCATAACAATAAAAATAACAAAGACGAGTATGTAGTGACAGCAAATAAAGTTAACTTTACACATACATATAGGTTTTATTAGTATCAAGTATTAAAACCCAATGGACTCAGCCAGAATCCTAATTCCTGAACTGGTATTTTAACTAATTTTTTCAACTAGTCCGAAACTAGTGATTTTTGTCCCAAAAGTGAAGTAGATACTTTTTTGTGCATAATAAACCAGCTCGATAGCAGGTATAAAAGCGATGGAAGACGAACGAATTTAGCTGTAAAGAAACCTGATAATAAGGTAGTTTAGAAGAACAAATTTCGAAATGTGTACTTTTTAAAAATAAAATCATATCAAATCGAAAAAAATTTATTTATAAGAAAAAATTTTAGATAATAATTTAATTCATATATTTAAATATTTTTGAGGTTTTAATTTACGTTTTTGTTTAATTTTTCAACTATTCTGAAACTAGTGATTTTCGTCCCAAATGTGGCCTAGATTTTTTGGTCTAGTATGCACCAGTTCATTACCTGATATAAAAAAGATAGGAAACGAACTACACCTGGTAGTAAAACAGTTCAGTAGTGGTAAGTTTGACTGCAATATCTAGTACAATTTTTTTTGGAATAAATTACGAAATGTGTAATTTTTAAAAATAATATTATTTAAAAAAATTGGGAACAATTTGTAAATTTAATTCATATTCAAATCTTTCTGAAACTTTCATTTATCACTTTTATTTACTTTTTCATCTGGGCCAAAACTAGTGATTTTCGTTCCAAAAGTGTAGAAAAGATGAAAGACGAACTACTTTAGGTACTTTGACTGCAATATATAATTTTTTTCATACAAATTTCAAATGGTGTAATTGGAAAAACTAAAATCATTAAGGCGAACAATAAAATTAGAAAAAAGAAACAAGTTTCGGTAACGATTTAATTCATATTCAAATATTTCTAAAACTTTTAGTAATCATTTTTATTTACTTTTTCAACTAGTCGAAAACTAATGATTTTCGTACCAAAAGTGGATATTTTTTTGTTCATTATGAACTAGTCCATTAAATATTATAATGCTGATCCATAGGCTTGCAATTGGCATTTCGTAGGAAATTTTCATGCAAAAACTAACGAGTTATGTATTTTAGCTGTAAAGCAAACTGGTAGTAAGGTACCTCAGAAGTAGTAGTTTTGACTAAGGGGTATACATGTATGTTAACACATACACACGCATCATGTGTGTGTGCTAGTGCACTCGTCGCCTTTTCAATAAATCTTCAAGTTAGCCATTTAGCATAACCCTACTTTCTTGTTGGTATTGCCTATCGGCTTGTTGTTGTTATTTTTGTGCTTGTTTGATTTCATATTACCACAGACTTGTTCGACCGCAATCAGCCTGAACCTTTTGACTTAGCATTTAGCCTTGCTTTAGCAGCGCGTTTTGCGGCTAGAAAGTGTGAACGATTTGCGGTCAGTCTGTCAGCGGAGTTTGTGTGACACGTTACGTATACGCCGCGGTGTCCGCGCAACTTGCAATTTTGGCTATTTGAATACTCGCCGCTGGCTGCAATAGGTTGGGTATTGTTGCTGTTTTTTTTTTTGTATTTGACTTTCACCACATTGCGAGTGTTATCTAAACGTTTGCGGTGATACGGTGACGGCATTGAGTTTAGGCCTTTTGTGCGGTTCGGTTAGTCTTGATTTGCAGGCGAGCGCTAAATGTTTCTTGGCTGAGTGTGCTTAGCTAAGTTTTGTAATAGACATAATAAAATATTAAATTTTATATTAATATAAAAAGATTAAATATTAACGAAAGTTATAAGCACAGTTTTGTGTCTAACATAATTACTAAATATTTTCTTCATTAATTTCAACAGCGGAATTTGTGTGTCAGCGGCGTTGGAAAATTCGCATAAAACTGTAAGCCATACGAAAGGTGAGTTCTGAAAAACAGAAATATTGAAATTTCGTAATTAATGTACAGTGATTACAAAATTTATTCGTACACCCTATACTAGATTTGAAAATCGCAATTATACTCCAAGATTTGGATATCACTTCAATTTATTTTAGCTGAACTCTATAAGGTTTGTTTTTGTGTATGAGCTTCCCAAAAACCAAAAAAAACATCAGAGAAAAGTAGAAATAATGGCATACAAGTGTTCCATAGAGAGCACTCAGATTACTCATATTGATGTATTATGATTTTGTTGTAAATCTAGCAGGAATCGAGTTTGTATTTTGACTAAGTTATTTGAAAATGAATTGTAGCGGCTTTTAGTTAGGATCGTCATATCATCGATATGACTTCAGTTGCGCGTTGTCTTGCGTTTGAATACAGCAAAGTTGATAGGACAGAATTACTTTGGAAATGCCTAAGGTGATCATTGAACTACACTTGGCAAACAAGAGTCTTGGCGATATCTGTAAAGCAATTGGCAGATCGCATACCACTGTGCGGAGTGTTTTATTATTAGTGATGTTGTTGGGAATGGACAATTGTGATCTTAAGATCCATTCTAATCTAAGAGTAAAGCTGAATTATGTAACCTGCAGTTTCCTTCTCTGCTCTGCAGAATCTGAAGATTTTCTTACATGGGAAACCCATATTTTTACTAAACGCAAGGCACTAGGAATCCAACTTTCAAGTCTTCATTAGATGTTAAAACTCAATTCCCTCGAAAATAAGCTCTCACTGTACTCAGCTATCCTAAAAGCAGTAGCATGCAACTCTGGCGCACCGCAGCTAACTCAAACTCAAACTCGAAATACTGCAAATCTTAGAGTTGAGAGTTGTCGATTCTCTCAGAATGATCACAAATGCTCGAATTCACTGTGACCTCGAAGCTGCCACAATAGCTGAAGAAATCAAAAAGCATGAATCACACAATATAAGAGTTCAATCGCACCCGAACCCCTTAATTACAGGAATTATACCACTCCCATTTCCTTGAATAGATTGAAGAGGAAATCTACAATTGATTTTATGTGGTAAAAAGGAAAAAATCGAGGAGTGGCTGCACCATTGGGTGCATTTCATACATGCCTCTTCTTTGAAAGCTTGTCATTAATTCCATTTGCTTCAGTGCTCCCTACCAGGAGAATTCAAACTTCATTAGTTATGCCATACGCATTTATTTTTTTAGTCTTTTTATATTAGTAAATCTAGAAATACGAGATTTCGTAATGTATTGAACTTGAAGTTAAATTCTTTCAATATTCTATGTATCGAAGTGTAAGGGCAAAAACCAGTCTAATCTGGTCTAGAAAGAATGAATTATTACACCGCACGGTTTTTCATAGAATGTAAAAATAAATGCGCTGTAAAAGAAGAGGGCAGTCAATCTCACCACTGGTGATATCAAAGAGAAAGCGGAGTGACGGTATACTCCTTCTATTTTGTACGGACTTCAAATTTTATTATTATTATTTATTAGAAAAAATATATAGATATTAAACCTAATTGCATAGAGGTCTGCAAGGTACAATCGCCATCGACGCCGAATATAAGTTCATAGCACTAAAACTTTATATTTTGTTACAAAAAAACTATAAATTCCCAAAATATTTATATATTAAGTTGAGGAATAAGTTCGTAGAATTTTTACCGAAGACTTTTATATAAACAAAAACACAATAATTATATCAATAAGTTAATCAATTATATATTCGCCGTTGCTATTTAAAACCTCACTTCCCACTTATCGACCAATTTGTTGATGCTGTTCCGCCAAAAATCGTCTGGTCAGTTTTTAAAGTCCTCTTTGTTATCAAAGGTAACGCCTTTCATATGATTTGACAGGGAGCAGGAAAGATGGTAGTCGGTCGACGCAAGATCCGAAGAATACGGAGGATGCTGAAGGACCTCCCATTCGAGCTCGTGGTGTGCGGCTTTGACAACTTGTGCAACATGGGACCTGGCGGTGTCATGAAGGAGTATGATTTGGCCATACCGATCAGGTCTTTTTAGTCGAATAGCCTCATTCTCGCGGTCTAACTGGACAATGTAGAGCTTCTTGTTGTTCGCGGCATTCTTTTCAAGCATTTCCCAGTGCACCATGCCCTCCCAGTACCACCAAACACATATTATGATCTTCTTTGGATGAATATCCGGCTGACTCTCTGCTTTGGCGTATCTACTGGAGCCACTCACCCCTTTCTTTGCTGCATATAGATGTATAGGCACCATTTCTCAACTCCTGTGATGATTCGCTACAAAAAGCGCTGTTTATTACCGGGTGTTGCTCGATGACGGGCGAGTTGCTGAGAAGCAATTTGCAGAAGACTTTCTTTGGCTCCCAGTTTTTCCCATTAAATGAAGATAATCGAAGTTCGTTGTATGATCACTCTTCATTTTTTTCGCCAATTCACGACCGTTCTCCTTCAAATGAGATTAGAGACGTTCTTCATCGAATTCAGAAGCCCTTCCGCTGCGCGACGTGTCATCGACGTAAAAGTCGCCATTTTTGAACTTTGTTATTTCCGTGCTCTAGAGTTGCCTATGACACCATAGGCCTCAAATGTCCCGAGCTGCTTCAGTAGCTTTTTCATGTCGACGAGAAGCAAAGAAGACCAGGTGTCGAAAATGATGATTTTTGCCTCCTGGGTATTCCATTTTTAAGCGTCAAAACTAATAGGATTCAAATAACCCAAAAACTCAATTTACATAGTTTTGTAGAGCAGAAAGAGTTTTATCGAATGAATACTTACCCTTTGCCAAACAGTAAGCAAATAGTTCTAAAATTAAAGAAAATATAAAAACGCTAAGAACTTGTTCCCCAACCCATTACGAGTATAATAGTGTTCTTAGCTAAATGCTTTTGGTGAGAATATGTTAGTGAGTTATTTGCTGGTAGAGGAGTGATATTGCTGAGGTAGAGAAGTTTATCGCGAATCGGGTTAAGGTTGGAATGTCGATACTGGTAATTTTTCCATTCTATGAGTCTCTTTTGGTGGGAGTGTCGTAACATTTTTTTCAGGTCGTTATAATCATGTGTCTCACATTGAAAAGTAGGAGCTAACCCAAAGTATTTCGCTGCATTATCTGCTTGTTCATTAGTAGGAATGCCGATGTGGTCAGGCGCCCAGAGCAAAGCAATTTTTTCCTATATTTAATGTAAAGGTCACGGATTTTGACTATTATTATTGAGCTGTTGCGTATGTGCCGAACTGCGTTTCAGCAAGAAAAACTATCGGAACATCTAATGAATTGACCTTTTTGATGAATGACATATTTTAGTGCATTGTGGATAGCAAAAGTATCGGGCGTAAATACAGATACGTGTGGAGGGAGCGTATCACCTGTGATGATATATTACTTACTCCCATTCGATGAGGTAACTGCAGAGGCAGTGTTTGTTGCTTTAACTTAAAATTTATTAAGGCATCATACAAAGGAAATGGATGAATAAAATTAAGCGACTTGAGGACGAAACGAAGAAGCCTCTCTTGAATTTGTTCATGTCTATTAATATGTCAAAGGTGATGCGGGCTTGATATATAGACAGCATATCCCAACTTAGGTCTTACAAGCGAGGTAAATAGTAGCTTTAGCGTGCATGGATCAGTAAAATCTGAATCAAAGTGCCTGATTAAGGCAAGTGTAGAATTTGGCTTAGAATTTAGAAATTTAGTTTACCAAAGCACTTCATCACCACTTAAGAGGTTCCCTAGTTGGATCTGCGAATAAGAATCCAATGTTTTGGTACCAGTATTTGCGGCCGACTTAGAATTCACATATTCCTATTCAATATTTATCTGCCTGATAGATGGAGATAAGTTTTCCCATCGTTTCAAAGTATCTTAACCGCGGTCAACTAAAATTTATTGAGGAAGTTGCGAAAGAAATGCTCGAACCATAATGTGTCCCCACAATATTAAGATTTTTCAAGGTGCATTGTTAAATCTTCTCATAATAATAATAAACGCAATCCAAATGCACTAATAGCGGTGTCTTTGGTTAATGCTAACAGCCATTATTTAAATACCAATTGACAGCGAATCATCGGAAAACCAGAAAACCAAAAGTATAAATTCACCGTGAGCAACGCAATCTCAGAAGTCAAAATCGAAACATTTCCTCCACAATTCTATGTTAAGTCATACAATAACTTGTTTAATCATCCCTTATTTGCTGCATAAAGCTGGGGGGCATACTCCTTATTTCCGATAGTAATAATAACAAAAGAATTTGCCTTAAGAGAACCCAATTATTTAAAAAAAAATTTAACTTGCAGTGGTACAATAAATAAAAATTAAATATTTTCAGACAAACGACGTCCCAAAAGTGTGGCGGAAAACAAATAAAGAGTGGAGTAAGAATTAGTTGCGTTTAAAATTTATTTGGGAATTAGATGATTTTTATTGACAAACAAATTTTTGTATATATTTATACTAGCTTTAACCCGCGGTCCCGCTAGCGTAGGAGTAGTTTTGAAGGATTTAGGATATGCATATAAAAGAATTACAAACAATAATTTCATAGAAAATATTTTTTTATTAATAACCATAATACTCGTATTACAATACCCGGCATCCGTTGCTATGCCTCGTTGAATAAAATCAAAACAACCACTCAGAAAAATATCAAGAAAAATTATTTTTATTAATTTTCTATCTCAAACCGTTTTTGAACTTTGCATTTGGATCATAGTTGAACAGCTTATGCGGATTATGAAGTCTAGAGTGTGCTACAAATAGTGGGAAATAGGAAAAACTAAGATTTTTTAGATTAAATTTACGCAAATAGTCGATTGAGAGTGACGATTGAGAGTGGTGTCGCGGCCTAGGGGCTGTGGGAAGGGAGTTCGATCATAAAAATATGTCTATAACCTTCATTGGGTTAAAATATGAATGTATAAAATTTTTTACATCATTTGGTGTTGTCGTTTCGTAGTAATACGCGGACAACGTACAGACATTCACCTTTATAGTATAGAAGATTCGAATATTTAAAAAAAATTGAATGTAGACAAAAAATTGGTCTAGATGCTGTATAATTTTGGGTTTCATAGTTTGATGGCCCGGAATACTCTTCGTACCTCGTACCAAAATTGCTTACCGACCCCTATTAACACTGTAACCATCTTAGCAATCCGCCGCGGTCACAAAACTTTAATGCTATCGAGTATATCTAAAAAGTGTTAGAAAAAGGAGTCGAAAAACCTAAAATAACACCAATGACGTTCTTAGCTTTATGTGCTTAAGGTTTAGAAAATTGCATAATGCTCGTATACCGATTGATAAATATACGCTTATTTGACATATATTTTGCTTACTGAACCCTTCATATTATTCATTGGCTGGCAAAAGTGCTCTGAAATTCCCTGCGGCACAAATTACCGACTTCAGTGCACAATAGCGGTACGATCCAAAATCGTGTTCCTTCATAGAATTTTCCATTTCCACCTGTAAATTAAGCAATTAATGGGGCTAAATTCTCTCTGAACTATACTTAAAATATCCTCGCACACCCCAAACAAATTTTAATTTAGTTTTAGCTTATACAAATGTGAGAATGTCCCTATGTCAAGAGTAATTTTGTAAGAGCTAAATGATGTTAGGAGCAATGCATTGCCAAGTTTGGGCGAGTTTTATTAAGTGGTTATCATTTACTCGAATGTAGACCAGGCAAAGCGTCGCATAAATTGTTAAGGGTTTAATATACATAATAGTTGTATAAAATTTTAATATTTTTGCTGTAACAGAGATGCCATGTTTTTCTTTTTTTTGAGAATTGGCATTATATGGCAGTTGAGCTTAATTATTTACCGATTACGCCTATTTTCATTGCCAAACTACAGGGCTGATGAATTTTGCTACATTAAGAAACTCAAATAACTTTTTTTTTTAGTGTATGGAATTCATTTATTTTTTTTTCAGGTTGAAGGTCATTAAATTTTATTAAATGTAGCTTAACTAGTTTTAAAAATAAATTGAATTTAAATGCCCCCCATGCTCGTTGACACAAGTGCGGCATCTTAGTAAAAAGTTGTTCATTGCTGCTTTGAGAGTTGCGACAGGAATAGCCGCAATTGTTGCCCGAATGGATTGTTTTAGTTCATCCAAATTTGTTGGCTTTGTTTTATAAACTTCTTGTTTACATAAACCCCACAAGAAAAAGTCAGGTGCAGTAAGGGCAGGCGACCTGGGGGGCCAACGAAATTCGGAGTTTCTTGAAATCAGTTTATTTGGAAATTTTCGTCGCAACTCTGTCATAACAGTCTGGGCTATGTGAGACGTTGCCCCATCTTGTTGAAACCACACAGAGTTGAAAGGAATTCTCTTTCGGCGTAGTTCTGGATAGAAAAATTCTTTC
The DNA here is from genome assembly GCF_028408465.1 of Anastrepha ludens. Taxonomy (NCBI): domain Eukaryota; kingdom Metazoa; phylum Arthropoda; class Insecta; order Diptera; family Tephritidae; genus Anastrepha; species Anastrepha ludens. Next base: position 116,392,178 of record NC_071498.1, on the reverse strand, counting down.
AGCATTTTCAAATAACGGTCTCCAGTAACCGTAACTTTGTGACCATTTTCTTCAAAAAAATAAGGCGTGACAATACAGCGTGAAGAAACCGCACACCACACTGTCACGCGAAGAGGATGCAATTCCGTCTCGTGGAGTATCTGTGGGTTAGAAGTACTCCATATTCGACAATTTTGTTTGTTCACATTGCCGTTTAAATCGAAATGGGCCTCATCAGACATGAAAAGGCAGTTTCACATGTTTTGGTCTTCTTCCACCATTTGCAGGATCTTCTGGCAAAATTCCAACCGAATCGGCAAGTCTGCTGCATTCAGTTTGTTAACCATTTGAATTTTGTAGGGAAATAAGTCTAAATCTTTGTGCATTATTGTTTGCAAAGACTGTCGGCTGACACCAAGTTGAGCAGATAAGCTTCTTGTTGAAACCCTTGGATTGCTTTGTATAGCTGCAGCTACAGCAGCGATCGTTTCCTCCGTCCGAACTGGTGGGTTTCGATGATAAGGCCTTCTTGCGACTGTTCCTTGCTCAGCCAAATTATTCACCAGTCTCATTATGGTCCATCTGCTCGGGGGATCGCCGCCAAACATCCGCCTGTACTCTCTCTGTACCAAAACTACGGACTCCAGTGCGTGATAGCGGCGGACTATCCAAATTCTTGTTTGCGTGTCCCAGTTATCCATTTTAATAAATTCTAAAGATCAATCTGCAAATTGAAACAAAAATGGAACAGATAACTTAAAAAGAAAAAAAGTTATTCAATTTTTTTTTGGTAGCGGCTTTCATCAGCCACCCTGTACCTTGGATAAATGGTGTAATATGCATACCAGTTTTCAATTGAAGGCCAAAATTAAGAATGAATTTACTTTTGCGAAATAGGTATGACCACCTTTTGCCTTGACTATGGCCTTGAGATGGTCCAGGAATGAAACGCAAGCTGCCCGAATGTGACTTGCAAGTATTTTGGTCCACTCGCGGACAATAGCATTTTTAAGCGCTATGAAACTGGTGGATATTTTAGTTCGGACCTTGCTCTCCAAAATGGCCCAAAAAGAATAATCCATCGGATTCGCGTCCGTGTCTGGGGAACTTGAGAGCCATTGTGTGGACGTTATGAAGTTCGGAACGTTGTTTTTAGTCAATCTTGGTTCACTCGAGCTTCGTGAGGCGGTGCCGTGTCCTGTTGCAACGTCCTTGGTCTGCCACCGAAATCTTTATTCCCCCTCGGCTTCAAAGCCACTTCCAGAATACTTTTCCGATAATATTTCGCATTTACCTTAACGCCAGGCTCGCTGTAAACGATTTGTGAGCGCCCATCTGCGGTTACAGCGGCCCAAACAATCACCTGTGGCGAGTGTTGCCTCCTGGTGGCCATTCGATGACTCAAACTTTCGTATGGATCGTCAGTCAAATAAACCCTATCGTTTTGGGAGTTTATGAATTGCTCAATTTGAAAAATTCTTCTTCTTGCCATTCTGAGTCCCGGTGCGCGTGTGTATAAAGCATACAACAAGTCAGTCATTAGTTTCATAAGCCTATCGGGAATTGCCGTTGATATCTTTTCTTGCTATTGGATATTTCCGGCATTTTTATCACATTTGTTATGGTAAGAAAAGAAATAACCAAAACTAAGGTGAATTCAATTAAAACTTACGCAAGTGAAAGTGAACAAAAAACACAAAAGGAATGAGAAAAAGAATGCTTTCAAGTAAAGGCCAAGTCTAGAGCAGTTTGACGTTGTTTTCGGTTTAGGCGCGTGGGGTTAATCATTACTTTATTCATGCATGAATATATTAGAGGCCTCTAATTTCTCAAGTGGGGAAATAAGTGCACAATCATACATACATAAATGCATATGTACCCAATTGAGAGTCAAGTATGCAAAAAGGTGCAAAAGCCAACAAAGTTAAACGCACGTATTTATACAAGGTGGCGCAAAGTTAGTCAACCACTTTTGTAGTTGATGGCCATCTTTATTTTACCTTTAGGCGTTCCATTGCTTGTTTGTTTATATAAAGACATCAGTGCGATAAGATTTAAATTATGTAAACAAAGTAAATTTGCTTCTCTGTGCTCTAAAATAATTTATTCTTGATATAGGCAAAAATATATTAGCCTTTTAAATTGCCTTTTTGAGAGTAAACAGTAAAAAAATTGGTTGTATTCAGTGCCAAAGCTGATGAAAATATTAGTAGATGCTAAGGTGAAAAACTAAGTTACTCTTTTCAGTATGTAAGCACTACTAATGCCGAAACTTTTTTGGTTTTTCTGCATTTGCAAAGATTCATTATTGCACTTTTGGATTGCTATAGCTGCGCATGGCTTGCCTTTAATATAAAATGCGGGCAAAATTTGAATTAGGGAGGGACTTAAATTAAAAATTGTATGTATGTGCATTTGGTGCCAATACATTTCACTTTTCGATAGCATCTATCACTATAAATGCAGTATTATAATTTTGCTCACACAAGTATAACGGTTTTGTCTAACAGCATACAAGTCATAGAGCAAATATACATGAATATACACTCCAAAATGGTTAGAATGCTGAGAGGAGTCGGCTTAGGCATGCCATTCATGTGCACGATAACCCGTACAAAAATTAATATATGTATTTCAATGGAACTTGGTACACATAATACTCTAAGGTAGGACTAAGGTAGTTTATTATTGAAAATGGGCGAAATCGGTAAATAACCAGGCCCACCTGCTACGTAATGGTAAGATATTCGATAAAAGAATATTCCCAAATGAAAATTCTGCTTTTAAGAACTCAGGAGCTTATCAATAAATTTTCTTTGAAACAATATTCATATAAAGAAAAAAATATATATGTAAGGGGTGATCAATTTAGAGGTATCGGATTTTAAATTGAAATAAAACAACGAACACTCAAATTGATTAGTCAAGTTTTAGTATTTTTGTGTGAACTATTATCGATATTTATTTTTTAAAGATAACTTCTTTCAAAAATGTTGGCCGCAAGTGCGCCATAATTCGGCCACCAATTTTCAATGACTCGCTGGAGGACTGCGGTCGGTGTCTCGAGAATAACTTTAGTAATGTTGGCTTGAAATCTCTCAAATTAAGGTGGTTTCTCCACTAAGCATTTGGACTTTACGTAACCCTCCAAATAAAAGTCCAAAGTTGTGATATCACACGATCTTGGTGGCCAACCTACTGGCCCAAGACGAGAGATGAATTGCTCGCCGAAACGACGACGACCTTTAATGCAAGTAGCGCCGTCTCGTTGGAGTCAAATGTTGTGGAAATCATGAGATTCAATCTTCAGCATCAAAAAGTCGTTTATCATGGCGCTTCTTTCACTTCATTCATTCTTACATTGCCGCAGCCTCGTCGTTGGAGACATATGAGCCGACGATTCCTCCAGCCCATAAGCCGCACCCAACGGTTGTTTTAAATGTATGTAATGGCTGTTCTTGAATAGCTTCAGGTTGCTTTTCAGCTCAAATATGACAATTTTGCTTATTGACGTTGCCATTAAGCAAAAAATGGGCCTCATCGCCATACACCATAAGTTGGCCTGCGCGCGATGAACACTTTTTACAGAGCATCGATTTTCGTAACACAATTGTACGACTTGTAAACGGTTGAGGTGTAAGTCTTTCTATGGCGAAATGTCGATTAATACTAAAAAAATGATGTATTTAGTTTGACAGTAGTCACCCGTGATCGGTCAAAAAAAAAAACCTATTGGAAAAAGTAAATAAAAAGTTAAGTACCAGACTGGCACCCCAAATAATATTATTTCACTTTGTTTTTTATAAAAACATAGTTAATTCTATAACAATACTCTCGAACTGTGTATAAGATTTACAGAATTTCAGCCAACTGTAAACAAAATGTTAAATTTTTTATTCGAAATTTACAAAAAATTAAGGTACGCAGTTTAACGGCTCATTAAATTTTAGTGTAATAAAGTTCAAGTTTGAAGTGACTGAAATTTCTCGTTGATTTTGATAATTTTTTTTCTTATGGTGTCGGGTATTTTCCTCAGATAAAAAAATCATCGTTCATATGTTAGAGAGTAAAAATGTGCAACACAGTCCAAGAAAAAAATTATAAAAAATCGACCGTATTTTTTGACAGCTTCAAATTTACTTTTTATTGTACTACAATCTAATGAGCTATAAAACTACATCCCAAAAATCTTTCTGGAAATCCCAATTAAAAAATATAAATATTAAATAAAAAATTATAAATAAGGAAGAAAAAAATAGTTTAAATTGGCCAAAATGTCATAGAATTTTCGAAGGTTTTATATCGTATACAAATATATGGATACAGTGACACCTTTCTAGTTATTAGATTTATTGTTTTGTCCATATTGAGTAGAAGTTTTAAACTACTGCATCAATCATTTTGCTTTGACTCTTAGTCCTCACCCACACAAAACTAAAAGGATGGAAATGTCAGCTAAAAGACCAAAGTTAAATGGTGTATTCGTCGTTTTCAGTCGTTAGCTGCATTGGAATATAGATGTAGAAAAGGTAACTAATAAGAAAAGTGCATATTGAAGCCTTGTAGACAATGAAGGCTTGCAGACAACAGTGTCTGCCTAGAGCTCTGAAAATGAGAAGTAGAAATCTGAAGGTATATAGAAAATACAACTTCACAGTTCCTTAACTTATAATGATCTAAGTTTTATAAGTTATGAGCTTCTTCTTGTATTCGAACATTAGCAGTTTTAAAGTGGAGTGTGGAGTTGAGCAGATATTTCTTATTCTATTGTACTTCAGAGCCAGAATAGATTTGAATCTGTTCGACATACGAGTACACTATTGGCTTTTACAATTAAGGGGGAAAACAGTTCGGACTTATCAAAAATTCGACTTTTTTTATTGCATAAATTGTTAGTATAACTACTCAAGAATATGTGGTAATGCGAAACTCGCATTATTCCCGATTCTATGACCAATTAAGTGACTGCCCGTCGGTTCCGCATCGTAGCGCGCGTAAATTAGAACGACATTTTTCTCGAAACTACTTTTTTCAAGTGGTGGGCACTCTAGCTCAAAAAATTATCGGCCAATCGTTATAAATTTTTTTCGGAGTATTCTCTATTCAATCCTAATTTATATGAACCTAATTCTGGGATTATATTGTATTATCATAAAAAATATTTTTTTTAAACAAAAGAGGTGAAAAATATGGTATGAAAAAATTACATTGTGTTCAAGCGTCCCAAAGATACGTAATTTTCAGTATTATTTTATCACAATTAGGTTCATATTCTAGGGAAACATGTTGTTAACGAAAAAAATAATTGTTGTTGACTACGGAGAAAAATTGCAAATGAAGGTCCCAAGTGAGAAAGTGATGCGCGAGATGTAATTTTACCACTTTTAACAAACAGCCATCTGTGATGTCTATAAACTACTGACGAGTTAAATTTGTTAAATCCGAATATGACCTCATTAATATTCAATCTATTTTTGCTAAAGATATTGCGATAAATGCGCAACTATTATTTCTATAGAGGCTTTATGATTGAAGGTAGTAGCCTGGTCAAATACTCAATTTTATAGATATTTTTTAGGACTTTTATTTTTAAGAAAATAAAATGCGATCGCTTTGATATTATAGTTACATAGTTTTGATTTTATAGTGCTACAGTTGGACATTTTTTTGGAAAAATATCAAAATGGCGGACTTTTGAAAAAAAAGGTATTTTTTTTCGGGTGAAAATCAGACTGTGGTATGGAAAGTAAGGGCTGAAAAGAAACGAAAGTAAAACCTGCCAGAATTACAAGCCTACAGAATAATAATCAGTTTAACTTTTTCGTTTTAGATGTCCTGAAGAGCCAAAATCCTGTTGATAAACCACCTATCTTTTTTTAAGACTACAAAAAAATATTGTATATTTAAAAAAATAATTGTTTTTGTATACTATTTTATGTCAATATTAACATACTATAAAATCAAAACGATCGCATTTTATTTTCTTAAAAAAAAAAATCCTAAAAAAATATCTATAAAAAATGAGTATTTGACCAGACCTTTGACATACCTGAAGTGAGACGGTGGCCACTTTTCTGCGCAGATTCCCAGCCTATAAGAGCAAGTGTCATCTTTGCGGTGTCATCGAAAGATGAGCTATAACTTTTCTATTATAATTTATCGAAAAAGGAAAAACAAATTACTATCTTCAAATAAAAATGTCTGTAAATGAATGTGCACATGCATCAGCTTTGTTTTCATTTAATTATTATGTTCGGTCAAAAAATAATAAATCCTTTCCAGCAGCTACTTCCAGTGATAATTTTTAAAATTCAATTGTTATGCATCCTTTGTTGTGAATTGTCACACATACATATGCATACGCATATGCATATAATACCAGATTAAGAGGGCATCCCTGTGGGTGATAATGTTGATTTCTTACTCAACTGATGACATCTTATTCAAGAAAATTTACGTTGCTTGGATATCATTGTTTCAATTTTTTTTAATGGCTTCCGATGTACAGGGGGCCCGGTCACAGAATTGGTTTTTAAATTTTAAGTTTTTCCCTAGCGTATGAGCAGAGTTTGCCCCAGTCACGATGCGACTGTGGACGGGTGAACGACATGCATTCGCAATCGAAACGTATTTTAGAGCTAATGATTCATGTGCAGCTGCTCGTCGTAGAGTTCGTCCTCACGCTACAATATTCGACGTTTACGTGAAGTCTCAAGTAAAAATTTGCTTTGTTCATGGTTGCGAAGGTTTCGGGCAACCAGATCGACAAAGAGCCCATGACCGGAGCCCATCCGGACAACCAGAGCAAAGAAAATATTGAACTCATCGCTACAAATGTGCACGATAATCCACGTAAGTCTGTGCGCAAGAGAGCGATTGCCGTGGGACCTCCAAAACCGTTTGTACGTGAAATATTGAGGGAGCATCTAAGACTTCACCCCTTCAAAATTCAAATCATGGAAACGCTTAGCCCTAGCGATTACATTTGCGTTAACATTTCTGCGAGAAAATGTTATAGTGATTTCGTACGGTAAATACCATCTTTTGGAGTGATGAAGCCCATTTTCAGCAAAGAGCAAAATTTCCGTTATTGGTCATCTAAAGGACAGAACCACTATTGAAATAGAAACATCCACTTTATAGTCCCAAAGTGACGGTTTGGTGTGCATTATCAAGCTGCGGAATAATAGGATCACATTTTTTTGAAAACCGTCGAGGGCAAGCAATTTTTGCGGACTGTGTCTGTTATTGGCGGAGCGATTATTTTCTGCCAGTAATGATTTCAGCAAGATGGCGCCACGCCGCACACGTCCAGAGAGAACGTGGCGATACTGCGTGATTTCTTCCCTAACAAACTGATACGAGAAAAATAAGTAGAATAAAAAATTATTGATGAACAAAAGTTTAAATTTTTTGTTCATAATCTACACTGACGTCAACTAAAAACCTGATACTACCAATTTCATCGAGAACCAATTAGCAGTACCGTGATATGTGTAGTCTTCTGAATTCTCTCAATCGTGTTCGCTTGCCAAGTCTAAACTCAATTTAGGGATTCAGCCATTGAAATAATGAAAAGTTGTTTTTCTGATTTGCCGAGAGCAACCGGTAGACATAATTAAAAAAGAAAAACGAATTGAAAAAGTTTGGAAAGAGTGCTGGTGCTGTAAACAAAATAATAATTTTTTTTTAATTATTTAAGCATTTTTTTAATTTTGATATTGATAATTTCTGTCTACGGTAAAGTGACTGCCACACTAATAATACACAAATATGCATGCACATATACGAACGCGTAGTTTTGTATGTGTGGATATCCGCTTTTATATTAAATGCAACTCGGTTGTACAAATTCCTCATTCGAGCACTTACATAAAAACACAAGCTTCCTCCGATTTACTCAACTGCCATTGTCCATCCGCCATCCGCCATTTAAGTCACTTTCCATCAATTATCTCAATGCATTAAGGCGATAATTGCAATAGTGCTGAGCTGAGCTGATTGCAGGAACTGCCTTCAGTCGTTTTCTGATTTTTCTCCACAAATGCAATGAAACGAATAAGAAGTGTATGGAAAAGTCGGAAAATTAAAATGTTAATTGGTCTTGAAGGTCCCACAGCGCCAGCGTTGTCAATTCAAGGGGTAGCAATTTAATCAAGGCATTTGCTTCAGATTGACGGTGTTGCTTCTTCTTTATTTGTTTGGTTATATGTATTTAACACACATGTGAAGAAAACTTTTAAAAGCGTATTGCAATTACACTGTGCGACAGTGAAATTATACTTTTATGGAGACCTAGTTCAACTTGTAGGTATAGTAAAACTAAGAAAAATGGTATATGAGAAATTTCCAATACACCCCCAGAATCCCATTTTATGGCCATAAAACCGTTTTCCAGTAGGTTGATGTGAAGAATAACTCCTAACTTCGCCAATTTCCATCCGATTTCGAATTTGCTTTTTTAGTTCGAAAGAACAAAAACAAGCCTTTTTGACAGTGTGTTGACATTTTTTCTGAAATGACAACTGACGAGACTGTAGACGGAAGTATTTGGATTTTTTTTATTTTTTCTCTATTTTTTCAACTTTGACATAATTTTTACGATATTATCCGATATTGAGGATTTTTTTTAGTACACTACTGTTATAGTAAATTTAATTTTGCGTCGAATGAGCTATATTTGACTGTAATTGAATTAAAATTAAAAGAGTTGTGTGAGTTTTAAGATTTTATTTACTTTTTTTTACTAATTTGGTATGTATGTAGGTATAGCTAAATGGGAATAAGGACGTGTTTTGATGCGTTATTATAGATACGTAATATTTATTGGAGTGTATATGTATACATAAGAGTACACTGTACTGCATACAACAGAACTGGTTAGAACTTACGAAAATATCTGACATATTATAGCACATTTTTATTTAATATAAATATGAAAAAGCTCCCAAGTGTACCAAAGTTCACACTGTACATTGATTAACAAAAGAAGTTTGTTATTATAATTTAACCTTATTAAAACGTCAAAGTTTTATTGTTTGTTTCATTGAAATTCAAGAGATATAAATCAAAACGTTGCCAGAAAAGTCGAATTTCTCAATATTCTCCGATGATGTGGCATCATCAGCCTTATCATAAACCAGATGATTGCTATTTTTGTAAAACGGACGTAAACGGTCATCATTATAAAACTCATAAAGTATGCTGATGTTGCAACTGTTAAGAACCCCGTAGTCTTGGACGATATGATTTACTCAACTGCAGGTCATGAACTGAAGGAAGTTCAACTCATTGCTGATGATGATCAAACTGATACAAACTGAACAATAAACCTGATGATGAAGAGAACTTTCCGTCTGGTTCTAAGTCTTCAGAACGACACATTGTATCAAATTCAGATTTTCAGGATCTTTCTCGTGATTTACTTCTATCGGGAAGACAATCTGAAACGCTCGCTTCTCGATTTAAACAATGGAATTTAGTTGATGACGACTTCAGATGAATGATGATGATCGAATTTCTTACAGAGAAGTATTCGAAACTGATGAAGAGAATGACAAGTGTACCGTACCATACTAAACTCCAAAGGGCCGTTTCCAATGCATTTTTAAGTTTGGAACCAGTTCCGTTGTGTACTGCACCGTACCGCACCGTACCATACCGTACAATGCTGCACTGCACAATACTCCAATAAATATTATGTGTTTATAATAACACTTGTTATCATTTTCATGCCTCGAAACGCATACCAAATCTCGTAGTAAAAAAAAAGAAAAAATCTTAAAACTCACACAACTCTATTAATTTTAATTCAATTACAGTCAAATATAGCTCATTCGACGCAAAATTAAATTTACTATTACAGTAGTGTACTAAAAAAAATCCTCAATGTCGGATAATATCGTAAAAATTATGTCAAAGTTGAAAAAATAGAGAAAAAATAAAAAAATTCCAAATACTTCCGTCTACAGTCTCGTCAGTTGTCGTTTCAGAAAAATTGTTAACACACTGTCAAAAAGGGTTGTTTTTGTTCTTTTGAACAATAAAAACAAATTTGAAGTCGGATGGAAATTGGCGAAGTTAGGAGTGATTCTTCACATCAACCTACTGAAAAACGGTTTTATGGCCATACAATGAGATTTTGGGGGTGTATTGGAAATTTCTCTTATACCATTTTTTTTAGGTTTTCTATAGCCACAAGTTGTGCTAGGTCTCCATAAAAGTATATTTAATTTTTTTTTTTTGTCACACAGTGTTATCGTTCAGATAAGCGTACAGAATAGGTGTAAATACATAGATATATGCGAGAGCCCATTTTGTGGCAAGTGTAAAGCATTTGTTTGACGTGAAAATAAGCGCCGAGCTGCTATGGAGGGGCACATGTGCATATAATATAAGATATTGAGGGCTCAGTAGGTCTGTTTTTGCATAACAGGGCATAACAGTGCATAATACTACTTAACAGAAAGCTTAAAAACACAGTTTATTGCAATATTTCATGTTAACTATAACCCCGGTTACGTCAGCAAATCAGCTGATTCATTCAAAATCGCTAATAGCCGGTTAACGGTCTGATATTGGCCACACCTCTGCATTCTGTGCATCGTAAGTCACATACGCATTTATGTGCAGGAAAGTATCCTGCAGTGAAAAGCCAAACTCAGCGAAAATTCTAGTTCATGAACTGGCATTTGATACGCGAAGTTACACTGGTTAGAGGGTGACTAGAACTGTACCAGTTGCAATATAACCAACTAGAGTGCGATGCAAAACAAATATGCTTCGATTAACATTTAAGCGTAACTACAACAATAGATGCAAAGCAATCCTTATTGATAGACAGGCAGCAACCACGGCTTTCAACTTTCAACATTAAAATTAGTGCTGTTAAATCAAAAATTTCTCTATAAGCTGAATGAGGAATGGACACGAAAAAATTAGTTGCTTGCGTAAAACTAACTGTAATTAAGAAAAAAGTCCTGTAAGGTATCGTTTTATACAGTAGATACGTTCTACAGGAAAGCGTATATAAAAAATTTACATTAAAAAATACTTTACTCACCATGAAAAAGTAGGGATACGTTCCGGAATTTTCTGAAATTACACAAAATTAAAACAACGATTTAAAATTAACTTAAAGCCGCATAAAAAAGTTTGCCGAAATCAAAAGAAATAGACTGCTTCATAAATGACTTCGAATGTCTGAAAGAAATTCCTATAAAAGCTTAAAATAAACTTGTATTCAAATTTAATTCACTTTATTTTATTGAAAAGTAATATACAAGGAGAAGTCCAAAATAAACAAGACTGAGGTAAGATGAGGTTGAGATGACAGGAGCATTGTTCTGATAACTATTATTTATTCAAAATAGTCCCCTCTGACCTCGACACCTTATTTTGCGCGATGTAAAAGCTTTTCGAAAGAGTGTTTCAGTTCGTTGAACCGAATGTCCTTCAGGATGTCGGTACAAGCCCTTTGGATGGCCTCTATGGACGCAAAACGTTCTCCTTTCATGGCCAAATGCAATTTTCCGAATAGGTAGAAGTCACAGGGAGCCATATCAGGCGAATATGGTGAGTCAGTGCTTAAAATGCGATTTCTAGTCAAAAAATCAATCACGAGAGTGAATCGCTGAGATGGTGAATTATCATGTAATAAGCGCCAACCTGAATTCAGAACAAACACTTGATAGAAAATTACATTGACGGTTGGCCCATTGACACTAACTCGTTGTGGACAATTCGCTTGGAATCACATTCGTATAAACAAATGCCCATCGACTTGATGTTTGACTTCTCCAAATGCGATATTTTGGATGGTGGCTCGTCTGGGCCTTCCATTCGGCACTTTGACGTTTAGTTTCACGTTCATGTTGGAAATACCACGTTTCATCACCAGTTACAATGTCGTAAAGGAAGTTCTCGTCTGTTCTCGCCGCTTTAATGAGGCCTTTCGAGTGTTGAATTCTAATCATTTTTTTGTCCTCAGTTAACTTGTGTGGAATGAAATGTGCACAGACCTTTCGTAAGCCCAAACGATCAGTTAAAATGCGATAAATCGATGTTTTGTAGATATTCAACACCCATTCCATGAATTTTAAAACTTTAAATTTTAATTTCGCTTCGAATGTCACCAAGCTTTCACTGGAAGTCAGCGAGGGATGTAACTTCCAACGCATTAACTCATTAAAAAGTTGACACCATTATCAAACACTTTTATGACGCCTGTTTTGTTTATTTTGGACTTCACCTTCTAGTTTTTATGAAGCTCACGACTTCCAGATGTGCAGCTCTGCAGCTCACATACGAATTTAAAGGTACGTTCAGAATTGGGGTAATTAATAAGAAAAACATTTTCTAATTCACTGCCAAGTTGAAGACCTTCTCCAACTAATTTTGTAGTGAGGGGGAGTCCCCGAATTGCAAAAGCTCAAGTATTTTGTGGATGAAATATAAACCGCACAACTTCAAAATCGGATAAAAATAATCCGCATAAAAAGAAACCTTACTGTACACATTTTCATAGTGCTTGTTGCCACTATTAATTTGGGGTATTCGCTTTTTGTAACTTCTACATATCCTTCAAAATGTGTTCAGTTAAGTGAGAGCTTCCCGAGAAAATTGTGCGCAAAAAGCAAGTAAATAGTCATTTGTCGCACTATGCTAAAACTTTGATTTGCCCGAAAAGTACGATAACTTAAGGGGTCCCGATGGCCTAGAGCTCGAAGATTTAGGGTATTTAAAACGATATCTAATTTTTTCGTTTTTTTTTTTGATGTTGTGAACAACATATTAAAATTTCAGAGGATTCGGTTGAATAGTTTTTCTTTTTTTTTTGACAACACCAGGTCGAAAAAGGCGTTTCGAGATAAATGAGTTTAAAGTTTGAGGTACAGGAGCGCGCGGACCGCTCTCTACCTAGTTAATGGGCTGTAGAAGCTGTAATATTGGGAATTTCCGCACGAAAATATATTTTTATGATACTATACTTTCGAAATATCGAAAAAACAAAAATTGATTTTTCGAAATTTCTGGACCTCCGGGTCCCCTTAAATATTAAAAAAGTTGAATGAAACTTTGTCGGTGGAACGAAGGCGTGGCAGTGCCACTATTTCGAAGAAAGCGGACCTTTCTCTTCGAAATGCTAAAAAAACAGCGCGAATATCGGAAGGCTACGTCTAAGAAATGTGTAAAAGTGAAGGCTTACGGTTATTTAAAAAGATTGTAGGACCCAATCGAAATGATAAATTAAATAAGAGTGATGAAACACGTGCGCGAAATTTATACAGTCAGGGTATTCTTAGTTATGGCTGGGTGGCTATGGACGATGAAACATAGGTCAATGCAGACCTTAAACAAAAGGCAAGACAAACACCTTGGCAGCTCAATAAAATAGGCCAAATACTAAAATTTATTGAAGCAGTTGAGTTCAGAGAAATATTCCGAATTCATGAAGGGGGAAAAAGATTTGGTTGCAGTACCAAATCCCCACATAATGGTAATATTTATTTTAAGCGTTTTGTGTCAGTTTGACATAATTTTCAAATTGAAGTGCCTTGTTCTAAGCACGTAAAGGCATTATTCTCCAGATAATGTCTGATTAATTCTGTTATGTATGCTATAAAATTTATGTTCAAAATAATGTTCAAAACTTAACAGTTTTCGAGATATTAGTTTTTAAATATTCTTAAAAAGAGTACATATAAAGGGTGGTTAAATTTCAATGACCGATGTTGAATATGAACCACACCTAAACATCAAATTTTTTCAGCATTCCATTTAACATTTTTCAATTTCAGACTAACTCAATTTGAACTATGGAAATATCTATACACAATCGAGCAATGCGTTAAAGTTATTCAGGCTTATTAATATATGAAAACGGGCGTTCAAATCAAAATGCACATCGAAGAAAATCATCTTCTGTGATGAGGCATATTTCACCTCAGTGGATTCGTCAATAGGCAGAATTGCCACATTTGGGCGAATGATAATCCAAGAGTGATCGCCGAAAAACCAATGCATCCACAAAGAGTGACTGTTTGATGCGGTTTATGGGCCGGTGGCATAATTGGGCCGTATTTTTTCCAAAATGAGGCCGGTCAGGCAGTTACTGTGAATAATGTTCGCTATCGTGAGATGATAACGAACTTCTTATGGCCCGAATTGGAATATATGGATGGGGACAATATGTGGTTTCAAATGCACGGTGCCAATTGTCACACAGCTAACGAAACAATGGCTCTTTTGCGCGATAAATTTGATGGCCGAATAATCTCACGTCGTGGCGATGTCAATTGGCCGCCGATGTCAATTTGACACCGTTGGGCTTCTTTCTTTGGGGGTATTTGAAAGAAAAGGTGTACGTCGATAAGCCAGCAACAATTCAAGAGCCAAAGGATGAGATAATTCGGTACATTAACGGCATAGAACTTCAATTATGCCTCAGCGTCATCGAAAATTTGGACCATTGGATGGAGGTGTGTCGCCGAGGCCGCGGCGGCCATTTGGACGATGCTTTGTTCTATACGTAATTGAGTCATACCAGTGTTATGATAATAAAGAGAAATGACAATAATTTGCTAAAAAAATGTATTTTATTCAAAATCAACACCGGCCCTTGAAACTTAACTTTCCTTTATATGATTTGTGCTTTTACGCCCACTTATTTACATGCTAGTACACAAATCTCTTTTTTTTATGTTTTTAGTTAAAGGGTATGGGATGAAAACTAAAAATAGCTGCTTGATAAAGTTCGGAATTTACGATTTTTCGCTATGTGTTTCGTACTTCGCATCAATAAGAAACAGAATTTGTATACAAACTATTCTGCAAATTATTTTTAAAAACTAGTATGTCTTTTAACTATCCAAAACGGTATTTTTTATGGAAGGAACAAAGTCAGCAAAAGCCACGATTTTTTAGCCATTTCAAAGTTGCACTTTATTATACCAATATTCAATGGGCTGTAAAGATGCATGAATGTTTCTTGAAATTCTGATTTAATAAGTGTGAAATTGAAGAAAAAGCCTTTGACATGCTTGTTGGATGAACTATATTTTCATAAACAAATTATTTAAATGAAATGTGAAACAAATAAATTGTCAAAACTTGTCCATTGAATTATACGAGCTTGAATGTGTGCGGAGGATGTATAGAAATTTGTGTATATATGTATGTGCATATATAAGTATACCTACCATATGTTGCTAAAAGTGTTGCTGTGCGTAATGCTATCAAAATTTTGTTAACAGTTGTGAAATAATTTAATGTTAGCAATTTACATCTGCACCTAACACCTGCGTTCATTCCACTTGTATTAAGCCTTTGAGGTCGTCGGTAGTGGGCGGGGGAATTTGGTATATCCGAAAGAGTCTGTTCTATCTACTATAATCTATTTTGCAGAACTTAATGTGAACGATCAACAGAGTGTGCAAAATTGTCTAATATAAAATGTAAAATATTAATTTCCATCTTTTGGGGCCTTAAGTGTAGTTCGAAGCATTTAGACTAGTTCAATTTACCGTTGCATTAACATTAACGGGAGCAGCGGCAGTCTTTGCGTTGGACCCAAATACGGCCAAAGAGAGGATAAGAAGAAAATTAAATCAAGTAACGTCAGGAAAAAAGCTTGTTAGAAGGGCGCAACCTGAAAAGGTTAAAAGTCATGCTTCATTATAACCTTTTAAAGAAAAGTGCAGCTGAAATGTGTCTTATATTGATCAACATTTACGGTAACCACGCTCCAACAAATACAATGGGTAAAGAGTGGTTTCGACGCTTCCAAAGTGGCAATTTCCACGTGACTGATAAGGATTGCGAAGGGGCACGCAAAAAAATTCGAAGATTCTCAACTACAACAATTATTGGATGAATACGTATGCCGAACCTTTGATGATATGTCTAAAGAGTTGGATGTGGACAGATCAGCAGTAAAAAAAATATTCATAATTCAAAGGTTATGTTGAGTAATTGGTGGGATCAGAAGGGTGTTATCTATTATGTCACTCTTAAACCATCTGAAACCATCACTGGCGATCGTTACCGACTGCAGCTAATGCATTTGAATCAAGCTCTCAAAGAAAAGTGACCGAATGTGACGGTAAATATGACAAACTGATTTTGCTGTATGACAGCGCCAGACCCCATGTTGCTAAATCGGTTCAGAAATATTTAAAGAGAGTGAGTTTGGAAATCGTGCTCCACCCGCCGTATTCCCCAGATATTCCATCTTCGGATTACCATCTGTGCCGACCAATGAAGTCAGCCCTTGCTGGAGAGCGGTTCACTTCTTACGAGAGCATCGCAAACTGGCTCAATGAATGTACCAAGTCAAAAGAACTCGATTTTTTTGTCAGAGGAATCCTTATGCTGCCTGAAAGATGGAAGAAAGTTGTAGCTTCCTATGGCACATACTTCACATAATATCATGTAAATGAGTCGTAAATTTGGCTAAGAAAGGACGGAAACTTATTCCCATGCCCAAGATTGCTACGAATAGTGGCTATGTTTGAATATTGCACGCATTAGTTGCAAAGCATTCTGTTAGGCCTTCAAGGAGAAGTCATTTGGATTAAGTATTGCTGAACCAATTCTATACTTAAATTACCACAGAAAATCATCCATACTCAGAAATTCGTTTAAAATTCGCAGTAAAGATAAAAATTTATCAAATTTGCTTGCTAGATTTTCCATACTAATCGATTTCAATGTTGAAGTCTTAATTGTTATCTTAGATTGAATAAGCTGATTTTGAGTCTAATCTAGCCCAAGAGGCTGACTGGCTCAACAGTTCAGGTCATCCAAGACGAGGTTCTACATCAAACTGTATGAAGTATAAATGAATTCTACACATTTCTCACCACTATATACTTATATATAACTTTAGCATGCATAGGTATATACTTAAATAATAGGCACTTATAATCTATATGGGTGTTTAGCCAAGCTCCTCCTATTTGTGGTGCGCGTCTTAATGTTCTTCCACAAATGCGGTGATCTACAGTTTTATCGCACCTCCGACTGGAAAATGGTTTTAATGAGAAACTTTTCAATTTTATAATTCATGCCCGGAGATTCGAACTTCTGCAATCCATTAGGTTGCAAACACAGTGCACGCTGAGACGAAGATGAAGACGAAGCTGAAGACGAAAAACAGTGCAGAACAAATCGTATGAATTCGCTCGCTCGTACGCATAGTGCGCGCTGTGACGAAGACGAAGATGAAGACGGAACGCAAGCAATCAGCTTCAAACGCTGCTGTACTGAATTTGAAGATGAATCGCTTGCTAGTTACCGTGGTTTTTGTTTGTTTGTTCTGTCTATGCTTTGGCACGTTAATTAAGTTAAGACAGTCGATAAACAAGTAATTAAATGAGAAGTAATAATCAATAAAAGACATAAAACTAAATATATTTTAAATTATCTTTTACCTTAACGTCACAATTAGCCTTTCAGCACATATTTTATAATTGGCGTTTTATTAAAATTAGTCCAATTTTTAATAATAAGAGGCTCAATTTTAATTAAATTGTAATCGAATGTGCTAATTGTCATTCTGGTATATTCCACAAATTTCTTTTCATCGTGGCGCAGCTCATCATACAAATGATGAAATTCACCAAATGCTTGTCTTCCCAAATTTATAGGGTGTACTTTTTTATTTACTTTTATACGTTTTAATTTAAAATATAGGCTTTGCTCAATCAGCAGGTCATCATCTGATGAGAATCCATTGCGCCTAACATAACAAAAGCGCAACCAATTCGTCTTGCACTGTGCAACCTATTCGCTTACTCGCAACGCAAGCAATTTCTCTTCAGCTTCGTCTTCATCTTCGTCTTCGTCTCAGCGTGCACTGTGTTTGCAACCTAATGGAACGTACTAATCTATTCGGTTAGGGAGCCGCTGCCATGAAATATGAGCTTTTTCCATCCAAAACCATCTGGTGCTCTGTAGATTTCAACATTTGTGGAAAAACATCAAGACGCATATATATATATATATATATATATAAAGGGTGGTTAAGTTTCAATGGCCGGTGTTGATTTTAAATAAAATACAATTTGTTTTAGGAAATTATTATCATTTCTCTTTATTATGATAATAATGGTATGGCTCAATTACGTATGGAACAAAATATCGGCCAAATGGCTGCCGCGGCATCGGTGGCACACCTCCATCCGATGGTCCAAATTTTCGATGACGCTAAGGCATAATTGCGGTTCTATGCCGTTAATGTACCGAATTAACTCATTCCTTAGCCCTTGAATTGTTGCTGGTCTATCGACGTACACCTTTTCTTTCAAATAACCCCAAAGAAAGAAGTCCAATGGAGTCAAAGCACATGATCTTGGCGGCCAATTGACATCGCCGCTAATTGAGATTATTCGGCTATCAAGAATTGTTCGCTGTGTGACAAGTGACACCGTCCTGTTGAAACTACATATCGTCCCCATCCATATCTTCTAATTCGAGCCATAAAAAGTTCGTTATCATCTCAGGATAGCGAACATTATTCACAGTAACTGCCTGACCGGCCTCATTTTAGAAAAAAAGCGGCCCAATGATGCCGGCCCGTAAACCGCACCAAACAGTGACTCTTTGAGGGTGCATTGGTTTTTCGGCAACCACTCTTGGATTATCATTCGCCCAAATGTGGCAATTCTGCTTATTAACGAATCCACTGAGATGAAAATATGCCTCATCACTGAAGATGATTTTCTTCGATATGCATTTTGATTTGTGAATATGATTCAAGTTAGAACCTATAGTTGTGGTTATATGAAGCTAGGGAACTCTACTTAGTCGAATCGTTTTTCGAACTCCGATGTTCAAATATTGCCAAGCCCCAACAGCATGATTTATATATTTGCAAAATAATAATTCGGGGAGAAATGCAAGGTAATACTTTAGCCGTATAGTCCCCTTGGCAATTTAGTACCGTTGCTAGTCCGAATATAGGGCGGAGCCTCCGTTTCTTAGGAATTTTGATTTTACGACTGGGCTAACAACCCTGCACAACACTCCGTGGGTATGCAGTTCTGCCCATCATATCACATTTTTATAACGAGCCGCTTGTTCCAAGTACAGACACCCGTTTTCGACCGCATCTCACATGATTATCTGAGTGATCCGCGGGAGATATTCCATGTCTCTCCTACCAACCCATACCTGAGAGGCATTTCCCTAGCGATAACAAGTTCCCTCGAGGGAGCATTCACCTGAGTACTTGCACAAAAAGTATTCAATACCCTAATAAAGTAAAAAATATTTATTCGCATCGGAACAGCACCACTAATTAAAGTAATATCTACAGAAAAAGGCAGCTCTCTCTGCTTCAAAGAGATCAATTGTGGCTCTGCAATGTTATAAGTT
Organism: Anastrepha ludens; assembly: GCF_028408465.1. NCBI lineage: Eukaryota > Metazoa > Arthropoda > Insecta > Diptera > Tephritidae > Anastrepha > Anastrepha ludens. The sequence continues at coordinate 116,372,822 of NC_071498.1, read as the reverse complement.
CGTACAGGATTCAAAAACTTTTTATTTCCACTATACAAAATCATGTAATGAGGTCAAAACCTTGGTGAAAGTTGAAATTATATGCATGACTGAGTTTATTTATGGTAGGCCAGAGAGTAGTTTGTACTCTTTCAATTAAACAAATCACCAGTACCAGTATTTAAGTAGAAGTGAGCCAAGGATGATCTTGTCCTCAAAGCTAATGCTTCATTTGTTCGAGTACGCAAAGAGCTTTCCGTTACCATCCGTTAACTAGGTGTACTTTTCACTTTCTGCCAATAAATTAATTTATTTAAAAGTTTCTTGAATCTCTTTCTCTACTTTTCTACTTCTATTAGAAAGACTTTCTCTATTTCATGCTCAATTTCATTTCTTTTTAAGAAATTTTCATTCGCCGTTGGCAGCTCATGGGCAACACATAGTGTCGGTAGCAAAGAGCAAAGGAAAAAGTTTTATTTAAGCTTTTCTATGCCAAGTTGTTTTCATTATATCGAACTTCAGCTTAACACATTCGGTGCGTGCAGCTACTGCACTGTCATACGCCGCGCCGTACGCCGTAATGCATTGCCAGTCAGTTGCAGCAGCAGCAACAGTAACAGTAGCAGTAGTAGCGCAACACCACATGCAGTTTAATTTAGTTCAATTTCTGCTGAGTTCAGCTGAAATTCCCACTTTGTGTCGCTCCCTATTCAAAAGTTGAAACTGCTATACTAATACACGTATCAACTTTTTTGATTGCAAATGTTTGCAATGCCGCGTTCATATAAATATATGTAGTATAATATGATACTTGCACGCACACACACATATGTAGGTGGACACATTCACGCATTTCACATATCCCCCATACTCTAAAGAATGACTATACTTACATATACGCGTGTATTTTAGTTTGTAAGAAAGTTATTAAAAAACTTGAGTGAGTCTCACTGAGCCAAGCTATAAGACTAGAAACTAAATCGTTTAGCTGCCTTTGGAGGAAGTTGAAATGAGTTTGGCGAAAAAGCTTCAGGTGTGTGTTTAACAAATAAATAGTTTGTGTTTTGGTTAAAAACTTTAAGTATTCGCAGCATTCGTCTATGAATAAGCCAGAAGAAATAAGAAATAAAAAAGAGCATCCATCATAATTTTGTGGAATTTGGAAACCTATGCGCAAATCCTTCCCCTCACCGTCGAACGAAGCGAAGTCAATTATCTTACCATCCTCATTATAAAGCGTGGATATAACTATTTTAAAAAGTGAACTCAGCAGAGGTTGGTTTTCAAATGGAATAATTTTTATTCTTAATTGAATGAGTGAGTTTTTAATCCGTTTAAAAGAACATCACTATTCTCTTTCCACTAAGTCCGAAGCCATGGTGAAAAGAATGCAGAGGTGTGGCCAACATCAGACCGTAACTCGGGTGTCAGCGATTTCGAAGGAATCATCTGACTCGCTGATGTAAGCGAGGTTATGACAGCGGTTTGCTTACGAAAAAAAATGAGATTATGTTGGTGATATACGAAAAAACAACAACACAGTTTCCACTCATGTTACTCCATTGCCATTTGAACTACGACGATGGGCTGTTGTGTGTGCGTGAATACGTGTGAAATGAGCGCACAAAATTCTGCTGCCTCGCCTCCAGTGACGTGGGGATCTTGCTGACGAGATAAAAGAGCTGCTTTATGAAAGTTTTTATAAAACTTCGCAGTGCCGTTGAAAGCCTCTATAAGATGATAAACTTCGGGTGGCATTTTATAACTTACTTTCTTATCTTAGAAAATGTGCCTTTCTTCTTCCTTTAAGCTTGAGGTGCTATCGTTCTCGGCTTAGTTCTGTAAGCAACACTCCTTCCTTCTGCTGCAGCATAGTATTCTGAATTTCTTTGGAGGCAGAACCAGGTGAACCTGTTCACGGATGGCTCGAAGTTGCATGACAGGATTGTCGGAGGAGTATTCTGCGAGGAACTCTCCATCAAACTCAATATAAGGCTACTGGACTATTGCAATGTGGTCCAAGCAGAGGCATCTGCAATCAAAGAAGCAGCTGGTTGCCTGCTTACTTGTGCCTTAAGTGTCAGGGAAGTAAATATCTATTTCGGCAGCCAAGCGGCAATTAGGGCTCTGGACACGGTGATGGTGCGCTTGAGACTGGTAGGCGGGCTATGAGTCAACTCAGTGAGCTTGGGATAAGTACATAAACGTGCAAGGTCGCAAGATCTTTCTGACCACGTGAAGATCGGAGACGCTTGAGGGAGCTTCTAAGATTGATAAGTTCTCAGTTCTCGAGTTCTTGAGCGCTTTACTGGACATTATTTGCCAAGTACGTACCCTGTGGCACTTTAGGCATTACCTCGAGCCCTTTTTGCGCCAGCTGCTTGGCGGTATAATCATTTCGGCACTCTCTCCTTATCTGTTCAGCTCCCAGCTCTAAGATATAGGCATCTTGGCTCTCACTGCATTGCCACGCCTGGTGATAAATAAGGCCTCAATATTAGCTATAAAAAGATGAACACAACCGTAACTCAACCTTGAGTGATTTGATGTAATTCCGCATAAGATAATGCACAGGAAGAGAATTATAAGAATACAATTTTATTGGCAAGCCCTTTTCTTGATCACCGAGAATTTGCCCCAATAAAGTAACGAATTCAACTGGCTTAGAAAAAAATCAATATATTTTTGGAACCACTGAGCTTCTTGCAGATTAGTACTTGCGTAGAAAAATCATTTGACGGCGTGCTCGCCATTGATGGCAATTTGGTTCTGCCTAGAGTTTTGAAAATGAATGAAACCAAGAACAACTTTTGCGAATGGTTTCGAGAGTCTTGTACGGGCAATGAAATTGAAATTTGAAAAGGTCGAGCCAAGGAGCACCTGGAGATTTGGTGGCTCCGAAAACACTCAGGTTAAAAAGTCCATTGTATTTAAGGCTCTGGAAAGAGGGTAGATAGTCAAGGAGGGAAGGAGAAAAGTATCAGAGAAAGAGATACTAAAGAATAAAGACAGAGATAGAGATAGTTAGCCTGTGAGAATTTTCCAGATTCTTTGGTAAATCTGTAAATATCCTCCAGTTTTAGAGAACGATCATTACTCATTCTCACGACCTCGGAACCCAAAACTCGCAGCCGTGCTCTAGCAATGGCAGGACCGTCACAGAGAAAGTGTTCAGTGCTATCCGCCTCCTCAAAGCACGACAGGCACATTGGTTTCTTAATGATTCCAATGGTGTTCATATGCTGACCCCATGCGTTGTGTTCTCTAATGATACCGACCATCAACCGAACGTCTTTCTTTCCAAGTTTAAGTAGAAAGTTTGACAGTTTTCTGTTCGAACTTGTCACAAAACACTTTGCAGGTTTGCAGCGTTCTAGACCGGACCATCGCTCTTTATGTAGATTGCATGCATAATCGCTGATCCACTTCATGATTCCTGCGGAACTGATTCCGATTATTGGCTCTGGCCCTTGTGGGGGAACCGCTGATCCACGGTTGGCCAATTCATCGAAAATTTCGTTTCCTTGAACACAGGAGTGTCCCGGAACCCATATAAGAACAAGCCTGTATACAAGCCTGTTTTGCCTTGCGACAGAATTAAGCTTCTTCTTACATTCTTGAACAATCTTTGAGGTTTGCTTCGCGTTCTCCAGGGCTTTCAGTGCAGCCTGACTGTCACTGAAAACTCCAATCTGTTTCCCGCTCCACCTGCTCTCGATTATCCATTCGGCTACTTTCAGGATGGCAAAAACTTCCGTTTGGAAAACAGGTGCTGTTTCTCCCATAGCATAGTGTTACTTATTACTATCGTTTGAGTACCATCCGGCTCCAGACCCTATTTCATTTTTAGACCCATCGGTAAAGAAACTAGAGAACCGGGCAATGGTCGCTACAGCCTTGCTTAGCACTATAGCCAGAAATGCGAATATTCACTAATGATTACTTCAAGTTAAGGCTCATAGTTTATTTTCTTATCATTCCGCGGACCTACGATGCTAACGTTGGTTCAATGATCTCACTTCCTGTACCATCTGGATTTTGTATGAGTGTAAGCGAAGGTCTTTACTCAAAATCGTTCACTAAGTGGGCTTGATCGAGTTAATGGTAAAGATGTCAGTTTTGCAATTTGGGATCTTCGCTTCTGTTTGCTTCCACAGCCGCGAAGGCTTCTTACGGTACGCATAGTATACGCAATATTGGCTATAATTGATCCCTTTCACTGCGTATAAGCTGCTCAGATGGATTATTTTGCGCATCACTATGAATGGGTGGAGTGCCCTGTAAGTTTTTGTATGGTAATTTGGTAGAATACCTATAATAAACATAAATATGAAAAAAGTTTAAGAAATACTTCTATCGAACCTTTTTTTATGTTTAAGAAACTGTTACTACCTCTAAGTCAACCGTACATCCTGCCTTTGTAGTGAGTGCCAAGACTTGGCAGTGAACTTTCTCATATTTTTTGTAGCTCAAGTATTTCTTGTATGTCCAACAGCTTAGTTGTGTATCGCTTTAATACTTCGTCGGGGGTCATCATCAAATTTGGGGCGCATTCAAAAGCCAGCATTCAACCCGGGTTTGCTCGTTTCTTGCCACAAAGTCTAACGCACATACTCCTCTAATGTTGAATCTACACAAGTGAAGACCTCAAGGATGAGCGATATGCGTAATGCGCTACTTTGTAGTAGTCAAAAGCAAACTTTGCTTTGTGGAATGCCCGTATAAGTAAAAGTGCTCTGTATGTATGCAGGTGTGACCACTATCTAACGTGTGGCAGAGAGAAGAGCGGAGAGTTAAGTTTCGAAGTATCACTCATACACCTCGTAAAATAATAAACTGCACGTATAAACAATTTTGCCTGTCAAGTTGAACTCAGCAAAAATTTCCCTCAGTTGACGGGCGTTATGCTGCTCTTTGTTTGCGTTTGTGAGCAGGGTTTGTAGGTATGGGTATGGGTATGGGTATGGGTATGGGTATGGGTATGGGTGTGGGTGTGGGTGTGGGTATGGTTATGGGTGTGGGTGTGGGTGTGGGTGTGGGTGTGGATGTGTGCGCAGCTTGCACTAAGTGCACTTGTCAGAGCATTTAAAAAGAGAAGCCGCTTTTACCTCTCGCTATGTCAGGTTCTACTCTGCTATATGCCTTTGTCTGCTGCTACATTGCCATATAACTAGTGCAACACGTACATACATACAAACAACATATACACAATGCCTTACAACCGCACACTGACTGCTGCTGTCTACTAGTAGAGCTGACATTTTGACAGCAACAAACAAGGCTAAATAACACATAAAACCGAAAAATGTGTTTCTACTTGTTCATTTTGATGGTTCTGTTAATGTGGGTTGCTGATGTTGCTATTGTTGTTGTAGTTGTTGTAGTTTTTGCCATCGCTCTCTTTGTTTGGCAGGGCTTGCAAGTTTCACAATGCAAATACATTCATGTTCAACAGCAGTAATCATAGAAGAGCCAGTGCTGAGCGGACAGCCGGACGACGGGGCCGCCGGGGGGAAGGGTTGGTGTGTTGATGCTGTTGCTGTTGCTGTTATTACGGCAAGCATACCACTTTCGCCAAGTGACCAAGAGTGTTGGTGGTGCTTTGTCGAAGCCAGAGGCACAGGAAAAATCGAAACGACAACAAAAAATTGGACACAATATGCTGTTTCTGAATGATGTCCACTTTGAGAAATTTCAAAAATCACTTAACAGCATAAAAGTGGTAAACTCTGCCAGAAGTTCGGCCAGAGAGCTGGAGATGCAGTGCTTTTGTAGCGAGTGCACTTTACATGCCAGTATTTAAACTCTTTTTTGCGATTAAAGAGGTTTTATAAAAAAGGGCTTGCTCACATTGAGAGACGCTGAGCTTATGGCCGACCTAAAAACAATTTGTTTGGATATGACATATTTTTTTTTTTAGCTAAAAATGTTAATGTATACTTAGAGCGTCAGTTTACATAAACTGTATAAACAAATTTTGAAAACAGTACCTGCGTCAGAATAGAAGTTATGGTAAAAGTGGCATTAATGGATGCAAGCGAAAATAATTTTTCACAATTAATAGTCATTCTTTCAGGATGAAATGGCAAAAAAACAGTTTTTTTTTCATTTGACTGACTTAGGTTAAAATAAAGCTCAAATAATTGTAATGGGTGATCAGATTGGAGGTATTTTTTCCAATAGGGGTTTTTTGACAAATTACGAGTGACTACTGTCAAACTTAATACATAATTTTTTTAGTATTAATTGAAAGACTACCGCCTCAACAACGTTTACAAATCGTACAATTGTGTTACGAAAATCGACGCTCTGTGAAAAGTCTTCAATGCGCGCTCAGACCAACTTATGGTATTCAATTACTGAGGCCCACTTTTGGGCCAATGGAAACGTCAATAAGCAAAATTGCTGAAGCGCAACCCGAAGCCATTCAAGAACAGCCATTAGAACCATTGAAAAGAACCGTTTTGTGCGGCTTATGGGCTGGAGGAATCATCGGCCCATATTTCCTCAAAGACGAGGCTGGCGCCACTGTGGCAGTGAATACTGAACGCTATCGCGCCATGAGAAAGAACTTTTTTTGATACCGAAAATTGAAGCCCGTGATATCTATAACACTTGGTTCCAACTAGAAGGCGCTACTTGCCATACAGCCTGTGAAACAATGGATTTACTGTGCCGTCGTTTCGGTGAGCAATTTATCGCTTGTTTCGGGCCAGCGGATTGGCATCGAGATCGTGTGATATCACACCTTTAGTCTTCTATTTCTGGGGGTATGTAAAGTCTAATTGCTTTTTGGATAAACCCACTTCGATTGAGGCATTGGAAGCCAAAAATTGGTGTCATTAAAAATTATTGTATACGGATAGCCGAATTACGGCGCAGTTGCGGCCAACATTTGAAAGGGATTATCTTTAGAAAATAAATTTTATGATTGGTTCTACACAAAAATAATAAAGATTGCCGAATCAATTTGAACTTTCGTTGTTTTATTTGACTTTAAAGTCTGATTCCTTTAAATTGGTCACCCTTTACATACAGCAAATATATTCCGCAGAAATCATTCAATGGTGGTTTCGGTGAATAACGGTATATATTATTGCGACATGTGTACACTGGTTTGAAGTGCCCAGCGTTGTTATTTTTATAATTTTTTACTTTTCAAAAATGAAGACCTTCACATGGAGAGTTAGGCGACTAAAAAGCTCTCCGGAGTGCCGATTGATATAAACAAAATTAACTGCAAGGTGATAAACGGAAAGGTTCAAGAAGGAAATATTTACAGTAACATATTTGCAATTTTTGACAGACCACGTGCTAGCATCTAAAGGGTCGTGAAAATATATGAAAAGAGTGGAACATTTAGTAGTAGTAGTAGAGGAAGAAAACAAGTTTTGTGAGAAGGGCATGCGAGTAATAGAACGGATGGTTAAGGCTGACCTAAGATTGCAGCAAGCCTTGAGGAAATTGAACGAGGAATTATTAACCCGCAAACTATCAGAAATCACCTAAAATCAAAAGGATACAACGGATGTACTTCACGAAAGAGCCATTTACGCGAAAACATGAAAAGATGTGATATTTATGGATGAGAGTAAATATATTTAATATATTTAAATCAGATGGGAAAAGATTTGCATGAAGAAAAGCGAATACTGCGTCGAGGAAGGGGCACCTCACTCTTACGTTCAAACACGGTAACAGCAGTGTAATGGTTTGGGACACAATGGCAGCCAACGGAGTAGGCTTTCTTGCAATTGGGGAAATTACAATGGGTAGATTTCAATATTTATCCATTTTAAAAGCTAATTGAAAGCTAAGTACCGAAAAAACTGGGTCTCGGCTTGGATTTTAAGCTGGTGCTTACTTCACAATTGTAGATCTGGGCTCCCACAAAGGAGGATCCCAGTCTGCGGTTTTTAATCCTATCGACTATTTGTGAGATATTTTAGGAAAAAATCAGAAAACACTGAACTATAAATAGGGAGTAATTGAGGCCGATTCTTGGAGAAGAATAGTAAAATATTTCTTCAGATGAAACAAAAAGTTGGCGTTAACTAAGAAAAATCGACTTAAATTTGCGCAAAAGGGCACATCCTATTAATAACTCTTTAATTACACTGCGTTACAAAAACGAACTTTTTTTCTGTCCTATGAACCAAATATACTTTTTCGGAAAGGGGAGAAAAAATAAAAATACACGTGTATCAGCGATTTTCATGTACACGTCAGAATTTCTTTTTTTATGTATAAAATATAGAGCTGGTAGTCCGCCTGTGTGAAAAACTTTGGATCAATTTTTAACCCGTTTTCCGTGATCCAATCGCGCTGAATTTCTGCAGGCAGGCTCGTGGAAGTGTTTTATTATGTAAAATTAAAAAAAAAAGTTGTATCAATTCTCAGATTTTGTTGAATTTTTTTTTCTAAAAAAAAAAGTTTTCTAAATTTTCGGCATAACTTGAAGGGACTCCAAATTTTTAAAGGACTTATTAACCTTTAATTTATTGTTTCATATAACACACTCTGTGCCGTTTGCGTGTTTGTTCCAGTTCCGGAAGTTCCGATTATCTGACAGTTGCGCTACTAGGAGACGTATACTTTGACAATTGTTTTAAGTTCTGTTGGGCGAAAACGTCTTTCTGTATATTTCATCTTAAGAAAAATGCAGTGCCCGACTCGAAATAACTTTTGTTACGTTTGTGGCTTATTCGCACCAAGTAAAAATTTTAAAAATATTACGAAAACAGTGGTTAATTCGTTTCAGAAAATATTCAAGACTGCTTATGTTCCTTACTTGTGGTATACTCCGGAAGTCGTGTGCGACTATTGCTATAGAAATTTATGCAAGTTTACTGATGGAAGGTCAACAATAAAGTACTCTGTACCAACAATTTGGCTACCACGTACGGAGTACTGAAGTGAACTGTGCTACTTTTGCGTAACTTTTACTCAAACTAAAGGGTACCAATACTTTCGCCGCAACAAAATTCGCTACGCTAATGTAGAATCGGTTATTTCAGCGGTTCTGTACTCACCAGAAGAACGTATAGCGGCTTCAGTGGAGACTTTTGATGATGCTCCCGAATTAAGGGATGGAGAACCAACAGTAGCACCAACAATGCTATCAACATTTCTTGCATCGAATGCGAGATGCGGGGAACCAGAAGTATCGGAAGTTGTACCAACACCCAGTGAACTTGGGACTGCATGGGACTCGTGATCATAAAAGGCCTAAGTTTCTTTAAAAGCATTAACATTTTTAATGTAACAATTTTTAATTTTAATATAATAAAATTAATAAAAAAATTCGGGGTTTTATATCTCTATTGTAATGCGGAGTGAAATACCTTTCTTTTGATACCCACATCGGCATATCTCATGCAATTTTTTTTTAATTTCGAACAGGTTGCAACCCTGTGAAACATTGTCAGTGGCAACACCTAGGCGAAAAGTCTAGAAATGGGATACACTATCCGTGTGCCCAATTTCATTCAAATCCGTTAAGCTAATCCTGAGATCGCGTGGCTATACAGATATGCATACAAGAATTGCTCGTTTAAAGTTATAAAATACAAAAAAAAAAAATTGTCACGTGTACATGAAAATCGCCGATACACGTGTATTTTTATTTTTTATCCCCTTTCCGAAAAAGTATATTTGGTTCATAGGACAGAATGTGTGCAACGCGGTGTTATGGGTAAACATAAACTTTTTCCTACCATATTTACAATTGTGAGATGCAAGATATTGAAAATAATTAATTTTGTGCTATTTTTTCCATGAATCAACTAAATTGTTTTGCAGAAGTTGTTGTTAGTTTTGTCGGCAAAGATAGGAACCAATTCTATTCTAAATACTGAATATGAAGACGCAAAACAGGAAAATGCTCGTTAAATCATATTTTCGTACTCGAGCTAGCAGCTCCTTCAGCAGTCTAGAGGATATTTCCACTTCACTAGCCAAAAGCTGAACACTTTCAATCGAGACCTTCCTAAAGCCTCTAAAGCTCTCTGTGGTGCTCTATTCCCAATACTCCAAGGGTTGCTTCCTCAGATGTTAACAGCAGCGAGCCATAAGTAGGCTTTTCTTATATAGTTACACGTTTCTGCAGCAGGTGCAAATGATAAAATTTTATTAAAAACGATTGGCGGATGTGTTTATTTCTCGCAAAGGTTAAGTGAATAGGTCAACAAAATCCTGTTATTTGGCCCCGCTAACTTTTTATTGTAAGATTTTCTGAAGTTGTAGGCCAATCAGCGACAGCTCATCTAATCAACTTATCTAACGGCATCTATTATTACTTTCATATAGAAAACACGAATGTCGAACGTACGGTGACAAGGTGACTCAAAACTGTTCGCCCTATCAGAAGATGTGTCAATCATATTTGACACTTGTGAACTAGACAGCGGCAGTATATGATACAAACAGTCATGCAATGGAGTACTACATATGGCAAGGATGTGGAATAATTGTGCCGATTTTTTTAGACCAATAATCTGTCGGTGGTGTTGGGGCAGCGTGAATGTCGACGTTGATTTCCTACTCGTGTCGCTACTAGGCAAATAGTCCAGCGCTTAGCTACTCGACGCGAATATACTGGAACCAATGGGACTTGCAGGGCGCGGTTGCCACCAGGCTGGTCTTGAGAATGTTGTGGCTGTAGCTCTCCATGTCGGTGGGAATGAAGAAACATCAACCAGACGACGAGTCACGCAGTTGGGCATCACCAGATGGACTCGACTGCGAATTCTAGTGGAAGTATTTCTTTTGTTCCTATACAAAGTACAGACAGTGCAACAGTTAATACATGCTGACCATCAGTTGTGTGTAATCTACTGTGACACCATCCTCAATATCAACAACGAAAAGGATGATTTTGTGTCACATTTGCACTTAAGCAGTTACGTCAAAAAGCAAAATCTTCGTGCATAACCCAATAAATGCGAATAGTTAATCTTGCGGAAACCCATGGAAATGCGATCAAATGTCCACAAATATGTATCGACACCGGCTGCAGCCACTTGACGGATATCATCTTGTCTACTTAACAGACAAATTTGTACTTAAGTTAAATTAAAAAAATAAGCAAATAATTGTCGTGCACACTTCCGTTAGGTATTGGGCCGAACTCCTCCTCCTATTTGTGGCGTGCATCTTGATATTTTTCCACATATGGAGAGACCTATTGCTTCAAACCAACTCCGAATGTCAAAAATTTATATATTTTTTATGAGCAGCTTTTTCATGGCAAAAATACTCTCGGAGGTTTGCCATTGCCTGCCGAGGGGCGACCGCTATTAGAAAAAAATTGTTAATCGTTTTGCTGTTCCATGCACGGAGATTCGAACCTCTACCCTTAATTGTAGTCACGCACCAACCCGTTCGGTTACGGCGGCCGTAAACTACAGCTTTCTATCTCCAACAAGATATGTTTTTAAAATTATTAGAAATTGTATCCCGAAAGCAATTTAGCGGAAACAAAAATTATGTAAATTTTCGGATTTAAAGGCGTATTTTACATATCAACTTGATAGTCTGGTTCTAGGGTAAGAAATCATTAAGTATTTGTAAACCAGTGAAGCAAAAACTTTCTTCGGTTGCTTGGAATTCCGCAGACGTAATCAGATTTCGCGAGTCTCCTGCTAAGAATTAAAAACGTCAGTGTTCTTAGTTGGCGTGTGACTTTCACTTGGTAGTGTCCGAGTTCGAAATCCGCTGCGAACGCAAAATGAACGAACGCTCCTCGGCAGGCCATGGCAAGCCCCCGAATATGTTACTACCATGAAAGACTTCTTATAAGAAAGAACCGTATGCCGTTCGGAGGTGGTAAAACACAAAAAAGAAAAAAAAAAAAAAATAATTTGGTCCCTCCACTTGTGGAACAACATCAAAACGCACAACACAAATTGGAGGAGTGGCTCAGCCAAACACCCAACAAAAGGTGTAAGCGCCATTTATAACGACGACGAGTTGAGGTGGACGGCTCTTCAACCACACTATCGCGAACAGCAGCAATATTTTCTGCAGTACGAGCTGTACGAGTATGCACTGGTGTTTTCACATCTCCTGCAGACCCGGTTTGCTCAAACTTTTCCACAATTTTTCCGATTGTACGCACACTTGGACGATTAAATTGACCGAAAAAATCACTAAGTGCATTTTGATTTGAACGCCCATTTTCATAATAAGCCTGAATAACTTTAACGCGTTGCTCGATTGTGTATCTTTCCATGGTTCAAATTGAGCTAGTCTAGAATTGAAAAATATCAAATGAAGTGTAGAAAAAAGCTTGACGCTTAGGAGTGGTTCACATTCAACATCGGCCCTTGAAATTTAACCACCCTTTATATATATATATGTAATTATTAAATAATTTACTTTATTTTTGAAAGCATTTAGTAATACCGGTAGGTATGCATGTATAAATGGCTGTATAGTTGAATGGTGAGGTTATGATTTCTCAGAAATCGATTTTGTGATAAGAATTCGTTCTGCGTCTATGAACTTGGCAGGTAAGAAAATCAGTTTACTCACAGTGCAGCATTTTTTCGTTTTTCATTGTATTAATAAAATGAACACCAACATTTCCTCATTACTAACTCCACCGAAAAGTTAAGCCCAAGCTCCACACTGAAAAATAATTTCCTCCTAACTGCAAACAAAGCTACTAACTCTAATACGGGTACTGGCCAACTCATTTCCTCATTACTCGCTGACCGTGAGCCATATGGTGACGGTGGTGTCAAATGCTGAGCGTTGATTCATATTGGCGGGCATTGGGCGCATAGTGTGGAGCTTTGTGCGTGGACACCACATACTGATTGCCATGGCTACGATGGGCCACTACAATAATACCTACATGAACTTGCACACAAGCGCACTCTAACACCCATTTGAAAGGCATAAACTCACAGAGCCATTGATTGCAACTAGCTAAGTACGAAGAAGTGTTTGCCTGCAAATGTTGTTGGGGCAAGTCGGCAAGTCGACATGCACATAGAGACTTGTGTACACAAGCACATGCATACATGCAGACAATTTTTGCTGTTGTTGTGGCTTTTGTGTTGTGGGCTTTTGATGTTGGTGGTAGTAGTAGAAATTCTCTGCAGCTAAACGAATAGTTGAAAGAAATATTTCGAGCACAAAACAGGAATTTTTACTACGTTTTTACATTTCTCTCGAACTGGAAGCGGTGGCGGCGCGGTGGTGTCGGCAAAAGCGACATCAATAAAAGATTGCAAATTTCACTTGAAAATGTGTTGGTTTGCAGCAGCTGCTGCTGCGTGCCCGCTGTGAGTGTGGCGGGCGGGCAGTGTGCTGCGTGATTTTATGTTGTATATCTTCTGGGTGTTGTTGCTGCTGTTGTCGGATTTTTTCTCAAACAGAGCCACAACAGCTGTGGCGCAGCAAATGCCTAGTTGTTTGTTGAGAAACGAATCTAAAAAATAAAAAGTGAACCATTGAAAAAAAAATAATAAATATCAAAACAAAACTGGCGTGCGTCGCGGTTCGATGATTTGCCAAAGTGACACAAGAAATGCGTAAATCTGCAATATAATATTCTTGGACAACAGAGTCGTTGCAATATTCGGTTGAAAGAGTTGTGTGTAGTGTGCCGTGATGGGAGAACGGGAGGGGTCGACGTTTGGCGGGCGTTGGTGATTGCGTCAACTTCAGTGCGTTTGAAAAAGCTTCCTAAGAGTTTATAGTGATTGAAAAAAAGCTTAATTTTTTGTTATATTTTACAATCTTTAATGCTGTCACACACACACACACACAAACTTGTTCAACTAAGGGACTAAAGAAAAATAAGTGTATTTTATTGTGCCAATTTATGTGCTCATGTGCATTGTGGTTGTATTGCTCCTGTTTAGTGGAGTTTAACTCTTTCGACTTCTCCTTTTTTAGCTTTAATTTCAAGTTCTTTTTTCTCTCGTAATCGTATTAGATATTTTCTAAAAGTGTCTACACAAAATTTCTAATCGCCCCTCCCAACTGTGTGGGTGCTATATGAAGTACCTTGTGAGTAAATTTTGGCTATTGCTGGCAAGAATTTGCTCGAAGTGGTATTTCCTTAAATGAATGAATTTAACGTTAAGCCAAACACCTACGTACCGCGCCTCAAACGGGGTGCATCTCTTCAAGCCATATAAAATATAAAACATAAAAAACAAAAAATATGAAATCAGGCTCAAAATGTCACGGCTTGCACTTCATGTACATTAAGTTAATTCCATCAAGAGCCTGTGGTGAGCAAATTCGTTAGGTGCACTTGGACTTCACCTATTTCGCGCTCTTCAAGATCGTCCCATTAACCTAAGTTACGTAAATTACTTAATGTTGGAATTTAAAACAGATTGCAAAAAAAAAAACAAAAAAAAAAAATTTGGCTGCAGTTTTTTAAAAATTACTTTGCTAACTTTGTCGCACAAATTAGTTGTAATTTGATCACACTTTGTGCAGAGCCATTTGACTACCGTTTTCGTTACAGTTGGTCAAAACAAAAAAAAAAAATAAGAACACTGCTGGTAAGCCTATAAGCATGCGAGACTGCTCGCAGGCAACAGTGCGTTCGTATGGCTTAAGTTAGGTTAAGTATATCTGGCTGATCTGAATACATAGATCTCACACAAATCACAAGGGTCCGTAGTGTTACTAGTGTTGTTGGAGTCGTGTTGTACATAGTTCGAGTTTTAATAAAAAGTTTAAATTTTTGTCAGCAGTATCCGTCAGAGATGAAAAGTATACCAATCCCAAGCAGTTGTAACGAGTTCTGTTTAAAGCAGGGCAGTGGCAAAGGAGGTGGCCTAAAGTACCCGTTCTTATTTGCATAAGTTACACGCGTCGTTCTACATAAATATATTCGCTAATGAGTTCTTCTTTTACAATGAATATTTTGATCAATTCCGAAATTTTCAGTCTTTAAACAACGACTTAACTGCAGTGGAGCCCGGATATTTTGTTATTCTGCAGCCTCGTTTTTGCATTTTCTGCCTAAATCGTGCAGGCTTAAAAGTTAGAGTTCTTTATTCTATCCACCGCAGATTTTTGCTCTAATTAGTATTGTTTTTTCTTATTTATTCCTAGCTTCATACTTGCCATAAAAATACATTTTCAAATCGGAAAATATTGTTTAAGTATATTGAGAAATTATTAGATTTTCGGCCTATCTTTGTCTCCCTCTTTTTATATAGCATACCTATGTACGGCCACCGTAGCCGAATGGGTTGGTGCGTGATTACCATTCGGAATTCACAGAGAGAACGTTGGTTCGAATCTCGGTGAAAACACCAAAATTAATAAAAACATTTTTCTAATAGCGGTCGCCCCTCGACAGGCAATGGCAAACCTCCGAGTGTATTTCTGCCATGAAAAAGCTCCTCATAAAAATATCTGAAGTTCCGAGTCGGCTTGAAACTGTAGGTCCCCCCATTTGTGAAACAACATCAAGACGCACACCACAAATAGGAGGAGGAGCTCGGCCTAACACCTAACTGAGGTGTACGCGCCCATTATTTATTTATTTTATGTACTTATATAGATATAATACCAATATTAAACAAAATCACACGAAATGGGAAAAATATTAGTAAATGAGGCCCTTCAGTTTCCGCTGTTGTTATACCGCCTATTTGCGCTTTGCGCATACATAATAATAAAAAATTCATTCACTTTTAAATCATTTTTCCTATAACCGAAAATCGGAGTGCGAAACAGATATTTTCAGCAAAAAGCTTGATGCCTTCCAGCTAGCTTTAACACCCAACTTCATTACACTGACCAACTTGTTTAAGTTATGACCTAAACTGAAGAATCAGTTTTGAAGTTACTAGGGAACTTACCATTACTTTTTACCCAACTTTTCATCCAATTGGTGATGTACGTGTTGATGCTGCTTCACAAGTGGATGAATCTACAGTTTTATGCCGCCTCCGAACTGTAAATAAAGGGTGATTTTTTAAGAGCTGTAGGAAAGTTTTTCAAAAAAATGCATACAATTTTTATTTAAATCGATAGTCCATATAATTTAGTGTTTGAAGATTATTTCATGCAAATGTTGACCGCGACTGCGCTTCAATGGTCCATCCGCTTAGTCCAATTTCGGCATACTCTTTCCAATGCCTTGGCCGGTATCTCACATATAAATGCTTTAATGTTGTCTTCCAATGCGTTAAGGGGGTGGTAGGGTTTAGCGCTAAAAAAAAACACTTTTTTTTTGAAATTTTTACAGAAATATGGCTTAAGATACTTTAATAAAATCAGTTGCATGTTATTGTACATCTTTTCAATAAGTTTTTAAAAAAAATATTAATAATAAAATATTGACAAATAAGCCCATGACAGAGTAGAATCATCTGAAACTAAAAAAGTCGAATTTTTCAGTTAAAGTATGACGTAATGCTCCCCCCTACATTAATAAAATTTTTTTTTTTTCATTTTTGTAGTTTTGGTGGCAAAAAAACGTAAAACGAGCATTTTTGGCGAAAAATTTCGCCATATTTGTAAGTGAAAAACAACCTTAAAAAAAATAAATAAAATAAAAAACAGTGTGGGGGGGAGGTATTTTTGATTTAGAAAACGTGTGCCAAATTTGAAAAGAATCAGTTGAATAGTTTCGGAGTTGTGATTGGGACCGACTTTTAAGAAGTCGTTTCGGGAAAAACGCGTTTGAAAAAATGACTCTGAGAAATTATCGATGCTTCGCATTCGAGGTAGAGTGCCTACAAAGGCTATAACTTTGAGAGTTCTGCTCCGATCCACTTAAAATTTTGACACAACATTCTTGAAATGATTTACTATAAGATGAGTGAAGAAAAAAAATTTCGATTTTGTGACCCTACCCCCCCCCCTTAATTGAAGCAGGCTTGTCTGAATAGACATGAGCTTTACCATAGCCTCACAAAAAATAATCTGAAGGCGTTATATCGCACGATCTGGCCAATTGACAGGTCCCAAACGTAAAATAAAATGTTCACCGAACTTGCCTCTCAACAAGTCCATTGTTACGCGTGCTGTGTGGCATGTGGCACCGTCTTGCTGAAACCACATGTCATGCAGGTTAAGCACTTGCATTTTGGGCAAAAAAAATTGGATATCATTTCACGGTAGCGCTCACCATTCACAGTTACGTTACGATTCGCAGCATCTTTGAAGAAGTACCTGTACGGTTCAATGATACCTCACCAAACTGTGACCTTTTCTGGATACATAGGCAACTCTTGCAATTCTTCTGACTGATCTTCACTCCAAAATCGACAATTCTGCTTATTTACGTACCCATTGATCCAAAAATGAGCTTCGTCGCTGAACACAATTTTCGTTCGATAAAAGAGTGGATCTTCGGCCAACTTTCAAAGAGCCCATTCGCCAAAAATTCTGCATTGCGGTAGGTCGTTCGGCTTCAATTCTTGCACCGGCTGTATTTTGAAAGGCTTCACACCTAAATCCTTTCGCAAAATTTTCCACGTTGTTGAGTAACAGAGGCCCAATTGCTGCGAACGGCGACGAATCGATAATTGATGGTCATCGTTAACACTGGCCGATACAGCTGCGATATTTTCTTCAGTTCGCACTCTACGTAAGCGTGTTGGTGGTTTGATGTCCAATAATGTAAATTTGGTTTTAAATTTAGTCACAATAGCTCGAATATCCGCTTCAGTGGGTCGATTAAACTGACCATAAAATGGAAGAAGCGCGCGATGAACTTTCTAACAGAACACGCATTTTTATAATAAAATTCAATGATTTGCAAGCGTTGTTCGTTTGTAGGCACGATTCATGGTTAAATTATAGACCAAACTGGAGATGTTTGACAGTGAAACAAAACAGGAAACGTGCGCCAGCTATTTAAACCAACTGTTTAAAAAGACAATAGCTAAAAAATCACCCGTTAGTTGTTTTGTAAGAAGCTTTTTTCATGACGGAATTACACCCGGAAATTTGCTAGCGGGTTATTGACTTTATTTGTTTCTTGTTATTTAATGGTAAACAAATTTTTCTCAAAACAAATTACATTATCCAGCAAAAACCATATAAATAAATGTTTCAAGTTTTGGGCTAATTAAAAAAAAAAACAATTTTCATTTAATTTTAATTTTTAAGTTTTTAATCAGAATTTTAAAAAACAATTTTGAGTATGCCGGTTTTTAATCCATTGAACTTTAAGCTGAAAAATCGCGTGTTTTGTTTTTTTTGTTGTTTTATATTTAATTCAAATAATTGCAATGGCATAATAATAAATAAGAGAACACACGACTATAACCTAAATTATCAGTCGGGAGTATTATAAATAAAGCGATTGCTTTGGCACATTGTTAATTTTATTTGTCGTTACATTTTGTTTTTTGGTCTTCAACATTTCTTATTCAAAAACTAATCCTAAAGTGAAAATATAAATTAATCAGTTCACAACAAATAAAAAGCAGATTACGAGAATTCATTAAGAATAAGCTCGCTGCATCTGAGGCTGAGAGATAAGAATTTGTATACAGCTTTATAACCACAACCGTTATAAATCATGTTTATATTTAAGAGATCCAATATCCTTTCACCAAAATGTTCACAACAAAAATTTGTATAGACAGGTTAGGTGTCAATGACGTGCTGAATATTTTCTGGGACAGCCAAGTTACAAATTGGACAAGCGGTAGAAGTTAGGTCTTGCATTTAGATTAAGGAGCCCTGTCCTTGCTCGAAAGATCAAATTTATGGCATAAGCAGACAAATCTTCACTGAAATAGTTGATGTTTGTAAGTGATAGACCAGGATACAAATCGTGAGATATTGAGTTTTTGGCTGAGTTTAAAAATACCAAAAAATCTTTTACACTTAGGTTTTCTATAAACTGCAGAATATATGCCATCAAGGAAGTAGAAGAAAAGACCTTTAGGGGCTTGATGCTCAAAGATTGCGATAAATCTTTCCATTTTTTAACCCAGTGTACACTAAGGCGCACAGTCTCTTTGGAAAGGATATTTGAAAGTCTGTCGTTTGGGCAGAGAAAAGAAGTGCAAAACAGAATACAGATGAGCTCTAAGAGTATGTAAATATTGCGGAAGCAGATTAGATGCAATGCCAATGACCAGTTTTTAATAAAGAAACGCAAAAGTTTCTCTACTGGCTCACATTTTTCAACAACCCAAAACTGTACATCATAAAATATAATCGATGTTGAGCACGCATCAAAGACCCTTTGATTTTTAAAAGTGGTAAACTGAATGTTACTTATATATTTTAGCTGCCTAGGATTTATTGCTGTTTTAAAGCAGGCAAGCTTTAATTCCAAATGTTTGGTGTAAGACAGTTTCTAGTTAAGATATTTATATTCATTGACAGTCGCTATACTTTCATAGCCAAACTCCCACCTGTATGAAGTAGCAGTTCTGGCCCACTCCCGAAACACCATACATTTAGACTTATACAAATTAACTTTAAGGACCCATTGAAAGCTATAATATCGTATTGCATCGACCATATCTTTTAGGCCGGTCAAAGACTCGGCAAAGAGCACTAAGTCGACAGCGTAAGAAGCTTAAGTCATTTAAGTCCAAGTCATTTACTTGTAAGTACAAGGCAAACGAGATTGAACTTAACATGCAACCTTGTTTAACACCATGATGTACAAACAGTGAGGGGAGAGTTTTTCTTGCAGCCAAATCTGGTTTGTTGATTCTTGTACACAATATTTAGAATTTCGACTATATGGCTCGAAAGCCCATAAGATGCAAGTTTATAAAAAAGCATAACTCGCGAGATAAAACTGAATACACATGAGAAGTCAACAAAAAATGCAAAGCATTTGTTACAACTGCATATTAAAAAAATAATAATAATAATGTTATAAAAGGTTTTTCAATTGGCGCGGGTCGATTTTGGCGCCCTGTGGCAGCCATTTTGTTTTGGTGACATCTGTCAAATCTTTTGTTTATTATTCAGTTGTTTATGCCAAATCATCATGGCAAGTTACACGATTGAACAGCACGTACAAATGATAAAACTTTATTATCAAAGTGAGTGTTCATTAACGCAAACGTTGCGCGCATTGCTCCCATTTTACGGTAGACGTGGTGGCCCTTCCAGTTTCTTATGGCCCATATTGAACCATATGTACCTAGACGACATGTGGTTCCAGCATGACGGCGCTATGTGCTACACAGCATACGCCATTTTATTCCATTTCAACATCTACCCGCCCTTATTGAAAAACCCTTTATTTGCAAGAGGGAGTGGCATCTTCTTCTTTGCGCTTGCCATACAAAGGCGAGATGAGTCAAGGAAGGCGCAATCCCATAACAACAGCGGGCCATAGTGTTATAGTTTTTTGATAAAGGCCTAATTTTGGATCCTGTTCACCTGCAGTGCCGTTAAGAGCACAAGCAAACCAACATCGCTGCTTTTTATAGAGTGATTTACAGTGGTAATTTGGTAAATTCGTTGAGGTGGTTGAACTCTGCCTCTGACTGAATTCAATAGTTTTCTTAAGATCTCAGGCGCACTGTCAGCAATTGAAAACATGAAGAGAAGATGAAGCCAGTTATTGAACACGAAAAGTGCTTACCAATACAGAAAATACTACAAACGCAGATGTACTCCGCAAAGGAATTCTGCATTGGAATTGTGAAGCGCCCTCACCTTCAAGTCACTCAATATGAGTTCTGATGAGTGTGACTATTTTTGCAGTCTGATCATATGCTCAGTCCTTCACCCACGCATTCCATATCGTCATTCCTTCACCCATGGCATTCGCATCAACCCTCATGTGTTGCCCTAAATAAAGAAAAATAGGTCATGGCACTTAATTGCTGTATTTGTATTTGCACATTTTATTTGTGCCTTTTCTTTGCTTCTGTTTGAATACTTCGCATTCGATGCTGTGGCCGGAACTCAATATAAAAAAGTTGTTTAAAGATCAATGCCTCAACGAGTTTAAGAAAAGTAAACATTTACTCCCAATTCTTCCCTCGGGCCTTTCGCCCATATAAGTGAACCTGTGTAAACGTACATAAGTGCATCCGCATGAACGCAAGCATGTGCGAAAGTGTGTGCATTAGCTGTAGCACTGTAACAAGTTTGGGACCAATTGCCGCAAAATGAACATAGAATGGTGGCGAGCCACATACCATAAACGTCAACAATCCACAACCGACAACAGCAAACAAATGTGGCATATCCATAAGTGATGTAAAAAGAGGCGAGCGTGTTTGTAGACAGCTACTACTCAGGGCTAGTGAATGGAAGGAACCTACGCCGATGCATGTTAGTTGGAGGCCAGGATATGTGCAAATATGTTTACTAGTATGTACCAACATAGGTATGTATGTGTAGAGAACTGTGACAGGTTGTGAAAAAATATTATAACACAAAATGTAAGGGAATCACTGACTAAGCAAATATTTCAAAGGCTCCACAGCATCATCGCAAACAAGGCAACACGCACGCCCCGGTACACAGGTGCACATTGCAAACCGAACGAATGGTGAACGCTAACAAGGGCCGCATTTGCGATGTGATGACACCTTTTCGTGATGTTGTTATGCCTCGCACCGAAAGTGGCTTTTTAAGTAGCATTTCAATTAAGTGCTAAGTGGGGAAACCTCTGACGGCGGGGCGTTGTTTGTCGTACATCGGTCCATATGCTATCCAGAGTGCTGCTTTAAATGTGACTGATACTATGTGGTATAAGAATACTTCTGTGCTCTCATGTATGTATGTGTGTGTATGTTTGTGTGCATATATGAACCTAGAAATGTGAATTTGATTGTTTGCTTGGATTATTTGTGCAAATATTGCAATCTGTTTGCTCTTTTTGCAGTTGTTGTTGTTGTTGATGTTGATGCGGTGGCTGTTACTGCCGATGTTGTTATTGCGATTATATGTGTATGTAGTGTGGTGTTTTTAGAAGTGACAGCTGCCAGTTGTTGTAGAAATTTGCGTCTCTACGGCATTACCCATTTACATATACTTAAGCAGATTTGCTTACACATATGGCCCTTGTGAGTGAGTAAGCGTATGCACTCATACACACACGTGCACATGTAGTAACTCCTTTCTGTAATAGCTTTTGTATGGGTTAGAAGAAAAACGTTTGCATTTGCGGGTGGTTGTGGCTGCATGTTGAGAAGCTCAGGTGACAAGATATTTAGTGAAAGGCAAAGTTCGGTTGGAGGCGAGAAAAGAATATGAATGTTTTCACGCACCTATTAATAATGCATGCGCTTACCAATATGATTTGCTTTTTATATTGTGCGGTGCGTATACGTAACCTGTATGACCCTGAACTTATATACAAGTGTGTTCATGTAGGACAAAAAACCAGATTGAACTGAAAAACGGTATGTTCTTTTCAACGTTTTATTACACACTAAACTTAAATCTATACAAGTAAAAAGAAATGAAGTAAAAAAGAAACTAAGTAGGAATTCGGGTTGCCAACGACTTACAATTCCATTATTTTCCAATAGTTCAAAATAATAGGAACACAAAAAAATTTATTTTATTCAGTAATTTTTTTACCACAATTTGTTTATTTCATACATTCTCTGCATACTTTTAAACTTTTTTATTAATATTAAGAAAAATAAGAAAATTAAATATTAGCATACAAAAACTTAATAATCCACTGTTCGATAATAGGAGTGTAACACACGACTAGATGAATGAAATATTTAAATTTTTTATTACTGCTGCGTATCTGCGTGGCGTGTAATCGATCACGACACCTGTTCAGTGGGATTTACTTCCATGCCACCTGGACTGCATTCCATGGATCTGTGGAGCTTGATAGTCTAGGATCGGCAACATTCTTTTTCATATTCGTCCAAAGATTTCAGGCAACTGAGCAGGCCTTGACATTAAATCAACTCCCTTGAGTCGAAACCTCTCCTTGGTAAATTTACTTGTGAGTTTCGCGTCGTTCTTCTCGATGGAACTACCACTTCAATGGCATATTCTATTCAGCGTATGACAGCATTGAACTTTCTTAAATTCCCACATACACCTACTGATCTATTGTTTCCTTTATCAAGTGGATTGGTCCAACGCCACTATAAGGAAAACTTCGCCATACCATCACTGTTTTAACTGTGTATTGGGGATTACATATATTCAGTATTTCGCGGTCGACGGACATACTGGCTAGACCCAGTCCCTCCAAATAGTACCATCTTAGTTTAATCGGTCCGTTTATTCTTAGGCCAATTTCCGTGTTTTTCTTGCAAATGTTAAGAGTGCTGCAGTCTGCTTTTTTGTCTACAAAGAAAGTTTTCGTGTGCTTTGCTTCAACAATTTGTTGGAATTTGTGCTTCAACCAGCGTCTACGAACTATTATGTCACTTACATTAAGATCTAAGAATTTTGTTACTTTTGGAGATGACGCTGATGACGATTGCCTTAGCTGGTTGTTTTGCTTTGCATTTCAGGTGTATGGTACCTTTATACGTCCAAGCGTTCGCTGTCATTTGTTCAGAACACCCGGGTATTTCCCTTATTTCCCTATATATTTTACCTTTTTTCCGCAGACTTATAATAACTTAGCGCTCTTCTTCGCTACAGTATTTTCCCCGACCCTCTACTGGAAATTAAAAACAAAGCTAAATGTTTAAGTTTTACTAATTCTTATCTAATTTGTTGTTTTTATACCTACTTCTAAGTTTTCTACATAAAATCTTAACTCATACATTTTTTCTAATAGCTTGTTGCTCACTCTTCTTTTTTTAACAGCACCGAAGAAAGTCTCACACATAAATTGTTGTCTAAAAAGACTTTGATAGCTACTCCCCCAAGATAGTGCTTCATGTATTAATTGAGAAATCCCTTTAGAAGTACCGCTAGAAGATTTTATTGTGTACATGTTCTTACATGCTAAAAAATAGTGATTGAAAATAGTCGGCACTCCTCTTAAAATTTACCTTCCTCTACTCGCGACCAACTCATTTTCATAAAATATGTATGTAATTTTATTTATAGTACTGGAGCTTCAAGATATTCATTTCCTTTCTTAGTTACATTCCTAACTTTCATGTATTGCTTATATTTCCATATCGATCGAACTACATTTCGAAAAAGCCATCAGCTATTTTTCAGCTAATTTATATGTATATTAGCTACACAGAGCTTCGAATAAGTACTTAATTAAAGAGCCAAAGAAAAAAAAAATATATTTAATGGCTTTAAAGTTATTAGCAAACTTTGTGGTTATTGCTGGCATGCGCGCTGTTTAGCCGTCATGTCATTAACCCAATCAATGACCAGTGAAAAAATTGATATGTGAATCTCATTGACGTGCCGACAAGGTCGACTGCCTAATGACTGGTCCGGTATGCAGTAATATTACGCTGAAACCAGAGGTTGTGTTAGCTCATTTTAAAGCGAGTTAATCTGCATTGTTCCGTAGCATACTATGCTTGTCGAAGGTGGGTTAATTATTAAACTTGGCCATTCTTGTTGGCCACTTTTCACAAATAATGCCAAATTTTTACTAACTGTGCTTGCATCTCTGACTTCTCTCCATGCATGGGCGACTATTTCGAATATAAAATTAATTAGAATTTCTTAATTTATTAACAAAGATTTTAAAATGAAAGCGCACTGCATTTGAATTCATAATTTTTAAAGCTGCTGTAATGAGCAAGCAGAGAAGATGTGTCAATTGCTTAGTCAATCGCAAAACATATTTGCTGTGCTCAACCGAAAGCCTTCGCTGCTAGCGCTACGTTTGCTTTGGTTTACCTAATAATTTATTACCACAGCTTATTAAAATAAAAAATAGATAAGTATTGCTGTGTTATCATCTTTGAACATAATTCGCAGCCGGTTTTCTAATGAAATTTGTTGAACTAAATAATTGCCTTTCTGATGGATAATTTCTCATTTTCAGATTTTTTTCATTTTTCGTACAGATCCATTAATCTGTGATACTCGGTCTGAATAACTTCTAGCCATTTCTTATACAGTCCGAGATAAATGATGGCACACCAATAATTGAACTAATTGTAATTAGTATTCTTTTTGTTTTATTAATATCGTTTATTTTTTTAATGAAAGTAAAACCCATCCAGGTTTCAAACTTTATATGAAATTTATAAAAATGCCACGAAGTTTTCATCAAAGTTCCACGGTTTTTAATTAGAATTTCTAAAGCTATTTTTTCCAACCTTTCTCGTTCATGTTGATGCTGGTTTTTTCCATGTAACACGACAGTTTTTTATATGGGGAAAATGCGCCACATCATAAAGAAAAAACTTAAAAAAATCAACGGGGCTTTTAGCAACTTTAAACTGTCACTTTATTATATTAAAATTTTATTTAGCTATAAAACTGCTTTCCAAAAGATTTTGTGGAATTAAAATTAAAAACCGAGGAATTGTTAGGAAAAGCCAGTGCCTTTTTTCTAATTTTTGTGTGAAATTTGAAACTTGGATTTATATGGGTTTTGTTAGGCAACACGTTTTTGTTTGGGCTGATGTTTGGTAGCGATACTGTTATACAAAAAAAATGAACTTAAAAACAGAAAAATAGTCAAAACTGGTAAAAATGTTGATGCACTGTAGTTTTATCGCGATCCCGATGCATTTTTAGCAAATATTTTTGGTATGAGCGACGGCTGAGGTACTTAAACTCTTGCGCTGAAAGGCGCGCAATGCACGTTGAGTTGTTATCTGCTCTAGACTGGCAATGATGTGCAATATACGCTTGCTGAACTAACTGTAAAAAAGCATGTTGTTTATTTCGAAAATGAAAACAAATTCCAAATTCTAAGAAATATTTATTTTCAATATTTCGGCTAAACATAGCGGAACAAATTGTATAAAATGTTAATATTCCTGAATACCCATCACGCGGAAGGACGTCTTTAGATAACACACCACTGCGTTTGCAGGCAAAATAGCGTGGACATTTCCCGAGAAAATTTCCTCCTACACAAAGCAAACAAAAGTCTCGCGGGAAACAGAATAAATGCAGGGAAACTGTATGGGAATGTAATAAATGTCTTGATGCACTGAACATTACTGATTGTTTTGGAATACATCAGACTGTACAAAATTATTAATAAAATTCTTGAATGTAATTAATTTTATTCACATTCTTTTATATATTGTGACTACTCGTATATGCATTTGTTAAATACACTTTGCTAAAAGCCTTCTTCTTCTTCGTAATTGGCGCGATAACCGACTTGGCGCGATTTTGGCCGAGTTTAACAAAGCGCGCCAGTCGTTTCTTTCTCGTGCTAACCGGCGCCAATTGGATACACCAGGTGAAGCCAAGTCTTTCTCCACCTTATCTTTCCAACGCAGAGGAGGCCTTCCTCTTCCTCTACTACCACCAGCTGGTACCGCATCGAATACTTTCAGAGCCGGAGCGTTTGCATCCATTCGGATGATATGACCCAGCCAGCGCAGCCGCTGGATCTTTATTCGCTGCGCTATGTCTATGTCGTCGTAAAGCTCATACAGCTCATCGATCCATCGCCTGCGATATTCGCCGTTGCCAACGTGCAAAGGTCCAAAAATCTTGCGCAGAATCTTTCTCTCAAACACTCCAAGCGTCCCTTCATCGGATGTTGTCATCGTCCAAGCTTCTGCGCCATACGTGCTAAAAGCCCTAGTATAAATTATTCCAAGCAAGCATATCATTAAAAGAAATTTGACGATTTTCTGAACGTGAAGTAATCAGTGACTTGGCCTTTGACTTTGTGTGCTGTGCGGATAAGTTTGCAGTTTTCTGATATTTGCTCTGCATGTCATGGACTTGTCTGTGGTACTGATTTTCTTATCGTAACTCCCGGTGCCGTTTTTAAGCGCTTGAGAACTGCAAATAATAATACAAAACATAAATGCTGTTGGAAAGAATTTTTTTTTATAATAATCTGTTAGATCATTTTTTGGCATTTACTTTTTGAATTTGATATCAGGCGTAGGCCCGCCGCGGCTACGATTTACATGGACCATTCGATCAGCCCATGACATTGACTGCTTTTATTGTAGTATTCAAGTTCAGCCTTATTTGGGTTCCCGAGCACAGAGATGTTGAGAAAAATTGTAAAGCTGAAGACCTAGCCACGACAGGTACTACTCTTCAAGTGCTTAGTGATGGAAGTTCTATTGGGATACCTATGGCCACGAGAAAACTAATAATTAAAAACAACATTATTCAAGAGACCAATAGCACATTCCGAGATGGAAGCACATGCGTAAAAGCTAGGCTTCTGTGGCCGTAAATAAATAAGAAAACGACAAAGGAACTGCTTAGCCTTTCAAGCGAAGATATCTCGAAGGTCGTGGCTTGTATAACCGGTAATTTTCTCCTAAATATTGTAGAGGTTGCAGAGATTAGGAAGAGGAAGAAACCGTGGAACACTTCCTTTGAAATTTTCCAGCCTTAGCTAAAATCAGAGTAGGTTTTTTGTATAGATATTTTTTCAGTTCTCTTACGGAACTGTCCCATGGGGAGATTGAACCAATCCAGTGCTTCATAACCGCCACAAAATGGTTTCACGAAGAAAACTAAATGAGTTTCCCGGTTAATACAGTGGCATTACAACGAACTTGCAAGGTCTAAGTGAGTTGTTTGTACAGATCTACTACCACCATAATCTAAATTTACACAATTTTGAAGTGTTGTTCTGGCGTTCAACGATTCACGATGACTTGCCAAATATTACTGAACAGAAATGTCAACACAGTTTGCCCTTCTTAGCGGTCAAACGACTTATATACTTATCGATGTCGATAGTTCTCATGCAACCAAAAATACCGGATACTAACAGGTTGCCTTATCTCCTTATTCCACCAGTTTAAAAAGATAAAAAGGCATGACGCCACATCCTTTGCTGCTTTTTTGGAACAACATTGTCTTTTTAGACCTCGGATTTAGTAATTATTTTGTATAGAGCCTTCAAGTAAATACGGATCCCACCAGATTCGATTCTAATTTCTGTTTCGATTATATTCGGACATCATCATATAAAGCGAATATTCGTAAAGCGCATTTCGAAACTAATCAAACATCTCCACAAAGCAAATTTGCATATTGCAATGCACTTGGGTTCGGTTATTGAAAGACGAAAATATATTATATTCCGCATTTGATATAAACATTTCACTCAGTGCTTCTGACATATCGAAAACTTACTCTCCATTGGCAAAGCTTGACTGATTATAATATCATTTGTACAGCATTTTACGGAGATGTGATGTGTAGCGTAATCGACATGTGACAGGTCAAAGGTGTATTTGAAAATTGTGTTTTGCTCAACATTTGCAAGACATAAATTTATACATTCATACATTCATATACACACATATATGCGCATGTAGTCAGCAGAGCGTTCTACATTTCCTCTATGTGTAAATTCATTATCATAGATTACGGAAATTGTACGACAGAGCAAAAGTGTACATTTTGATATTTGATTGATATGCATGCTGGTGATCAGCACATCCATATACAGTTTGTGTCATAAGTCTTTTCATATGAAAATATTTGACGAGGAAATGTGTTTGAAGTGGACTTATTTATTTATTTTTACGACAAAACAAATTTATTATTTCTTCCACCGCTTACAAAAAACCGGATAATTATTTATTGAAAGGGATTTGAAAAAAAAGCAATTGATGTTAGCAAAAGATGTTATATTCGGCACTGTCTCAAAATTCTTCTTACAAATCAACAAAATAAAATATAAAATAAAACTATTTTCTAAACTATAATACTATTTTCATTTGCAAGATAGCCAGGCGTTTTTGCAAAAAGTTTTTTCCATTGATGCAATGTAATGAAAAATATGAATCACTTGTATGACCCATCTGACCCATCAAATCTAAGTGTAGCAGCAACCGCAAATATAAAAAAAACCATGGCAGACCGTCAAGTTTCAGGTGTTTTTTTATGTTTCTTCGAGTTGTGAAAATAATTTGGGGACAACGCAAAATATGACGCATTTTGGTGTTCGTTGTTGTTTTTGCTTATTGCGCGTTCAAATAACAATTTTTGTTTGCAGTATCAAATAGAAGGCGTTAGCAGAGTGTTTTGCTATATTAATATATAAAAAATGTAATCGAATCTACTAAGAAAATAATGAGACTACAATTTTAAATTGTGAAAACAATTATAAGACAAACTGTATGCATATCCAATATAGATACGTTAGATATACACGTATACAACACGTGATACACATGTGTACAATATATATTTCTACCTTAGTTGCAACCACAATATTTGTTGTGTTGCTCTTCGTAAGACAGTTTGTGCCAAACTGCATATGAATGCTTCATTTTCTTGCTTTTCCCTTCAAAATATTTTATTCAAAATACAAACTTCTTTTCAATTTCATTCCATCAAAAAATAAATTGTATCTCGCTTTGTCCATTTTATTTGCTTTAGATACAAATAATATATAATATTATACAAATAATCCCTTTTAACGCTACTCATCGTTGAAGTGCAGTTGGAGGGCGTGAGAAAGTGAAATTCGCTCCACAATAGTGACACGGCTGCGGCTGCATTTGAAGTCCCTACGGCGCACTTTTGAACTCAATTGTCAAGCAAAGCATTGCTGTTAAATATTTTCAGCTCACTGAAAGTTTCTAAGATGTTTTAAATATCTTTATCAATTCACCTCAGTTTTTTTGCGTTAAAATTTATATAAAATTTATTGAGTGCTTTCGTATTTCAAAAAGAATCAACAGCTGTGCGCTTTCAAGCATTTGCTGCTTGAATCGAAAGCTTGCTGAATAATAAATGGAGAAGTTTATTTGTCAATGAAAAATACTTGTCACGCTATTGGCGTCAAGTAAGAATTCTGAATAAGGGAGTAAAATCCTTAAGCAGTAAAAATGTGTTAAAAAACTCAAATAATCAGAATCTAGAAAACTAGATATACCTACAAGGTGAAGTCCAAAATAAAAAAGACTGGTGTCATAAAAATGTTTGATGATGGCGCCATCTTTTTAATGAGTTAATGCGTTGGAAGTTACATCCGTAGCTGACTTCAAGTGAAAGCTTGATGACATTAGGTTCAGTGGAAGCGAAGTTATTGCGTCTAAAGTGTCAGTATGTTTTTTGACATCGGTACAAATATGACTTTCGAACAAAGAGCTAATATCAGATTTTGGTTTAAAATCGGTTTGCCGAAATATTTGAATTGATGAAAAAAGTTTATCCTATCTCCTGCCAGAGTTCATGAGTGGTTTACACGTTTCGGGGGTGGTTGTGAGGACATAAAAGACAAGGAGCATACGGGCCGCCCAAAATCAGTAACCACCAAAAAATCCATTGAAATTGTTCCCAAATTTATCAAAAATGAACCGAAATCATCGTTGAAATTCATGAAATCGGAGTTGAGTATCTCCAAAACATCGATTTATCGCATTTCAACTGATCATTTGGGCTTATGAAAGGTCTGTGCACGTTTCATTCCGCACAAATTAACTGAGGACCAAAAATTGCTCAGAACTCAACATTCGAAAGACCTCATTAAAGAGGCGAGATAAAACGAGAACTTCCTTTACAATATTGTAACTGGTGGTGAAACATGGTGTTTGCAACATGAATCTGAAACTAAGCCGACTAAGTGCCGATTGGAAGGCCCAGACGAGCCACCACTCAAGAAATCGCATTTGTAGAAGTAAAAAATCAAGTCGATGTTCATTTGGTTTTACGATTCCAAGCGAATTGTCCACAACGAGTTCGTGCTAACGGGCCAAAACGTCAATGGAATTTTGTATCTTAGCGTTTTGAAGCGTTTGTTGCATCACGTTCGTTGAATTCGCCTTGAATACCGCGAAGGAGGAAGTTGGCGCTTATTGCATAATAGTTCACCATCTCATCGATCCACTCTTCTGACTGATTTTTTGACTAGAAATCGCGTTTTAACCATCAATCACTCACCGTATTCGCCTGATATGGGTCTCTGGGACTTCTACCTATTTGGAAAATTGCATTTCTAATAAAAGGAAAACGTTTTGCGTCCGTAGAGGCCATCCAGAAGGCTTGTACCGACATCCTGAAAAAGATTCCGGTCAATGACCTGAAACACTCTTTCGAAAAACTTTTAGCACAGCTATGGCTGTGGCGTTATGGGGCGGCACCTATGTATAATCGTTTAAGAGAAATAACTTTAAAGAAAAATCAGTACACAAATATTCAATTCATTCTAAACCATTTTTTTCTTTTTGTTTATTTCGAAAAAAATGTGACATTACAAAGTTTAGTTTTGAATCGAAGTTTATTGAAGTGCTGTGGGATACACAATATTTCTTGTTTTTTCATGTGGTTTCCAAAGTTTTCCGACACGTCGGCAAGCCTCATAGAGCTGTCTATATTCTCTAAATTTAGTCCGCAATTGCCCTTGTGCTTTATTAATTGTTATTGCGCAAGCGAGTCGCACCGGGAACTGTAAGCGTTTCAATTCGAATGGCATATCTGTCGGGATCATTGGGATACGTGGCAACAGTACGTCTTCACCTTTGAATTTTCCAGACCAAATTGTTGCCTCGATAATATTGTTCATCATTTTCTTGACTGAGAGTTTGGTTCCGTTGAAAAGTCGAGGTCGATTTTTGTTTCAAATAAGAATGATAGGCACGCCCATTTTCAATGTACGAACGTGCGGCGGCATGCCAGGCAAATCAAGCGGATTCAAGAATTCAGTTGGATAGTTGACAACCTCGTCTTGATTCTCCACAGTATAGATGGACTTATATGTTGTCGTTTCACTGGGTATTCCATGCTGAATGGTGAAGTTGATGGTATTGCCATCGATGTTTTTGGCTTATATTATAATGTAGTACGCGTACTGAGCCATTGATGGATTTTGTAGTTTTGTGCAATGTTTGGGAAAACTTTTTGGACCAATTCGTCGATGCTTTCTGTGATCTTACAGAAGTTTGCTGGCAGGGTGATACATTGTGTAGATTCACCAATTTCCAATATCCAATAATTGTTTTGCAAAATTTCCAGCCGATGCATCCCGTTTTAGTTGTACACGCATGTTAGTTTTCAAAGTCAATTTCTGTAAATGACGCCATAGAACTGATGATTTAAGACATGCATTAAGTTCATCCGCGGGTGTTGAACGTGGTATAATGGGCAGTGTTTGTTGAAAATCACCAGACAGTAAAATGAGTGCGCCACCGAAGATCCGTCTGTTTCCTCTCAAATCTCGCAGTGTACGGTCAAGCGCTTCCAATGCTTTCTTGTGAGACATTGTACATTCGTCCCATATAATAATTTGACACGTTTGGAGTACTTTTCCCATTCCAGAGTTTTTGCTGATGCTGCATGTTGGTGCCTCAGTGGTTTGCCTCAAATTCAACGGCAGTTTCAATGCTGAATGTGCTGTTCGGCTACCATCCAAAAGAGTTGCCGCAATTCCAGAGGATGCAATAGCCAGTCCAATATTGTCTTGTGATTGTATGGTTGCCAAAATTAGTGAAAGAAGAAAAGTCTTGCCTGTACCACCGGGCGCATCTATGAAAAACAGTCGACCGCTTTGTTTTGTGATTGCACGCATAATTCTGTCAAACGCAATGCGTTGTTCTGGAATCAACTGCGGAAGATTTGTTCTTACGAATGTCCCCAGTTTGTCAGAATCATAGTGTGTTTCTCGTTGCAAATCACGATCGAAACGGTTATTTGCATTTCCAGTTGTACCAGTGCCTTGTTAGCGATTGTCAAACATATGCCTTCAATCAAAATCTATGTTACATCTATGAACATGTCATAGTCGTTTCCTCTGTGTAAAAATACATGGTCATACTATTTTTGCGACAATCGGTTGAACGGGGCAGAAGTTGCTACTCTTCAGCGCCACCTGGTGGCTAGCGGCATCAATGAGCATATTCTACAAACCTTCTCCGTGGAAAAATACATATATCTACCAATTTTTATAATAATCGGTCGAGTAGTTTTTGAGTTCACCGAGGACATACAGACAAACATTCATTTTTATATATAAAGATAAACTTCTTTAGCTTTAATTCATATTAAATAAATTCAAAGGTTTTTAAAAAACTGATAAAAAGTTTTAATGTTAAGAAGAGTTGAGAGAAAAAAATTTGTTCTTTCAACACATCAAATTTTATAAGAATGACTAAACTTTCAATATCACTGAAATCTTCCCAGCATCGGCTTTAAATGCAAAAGTGTCCTTTTTAGCCTTTTTTAATTATACAACATTTTTTTAACATTCAATTATGTTAGCTTTAAATGAAAAAAAAACACCGAACTCAAAAATTTTCGTATTTTGGTTAAAAAAACACTAAATTTATTGTGAAGAGCAAAGGGTGGACAACATTCTACATCTACATTAATGTGGCATTACGCACTCTCTGAAGGGCGCAATCTTGTTTCCATTCTTGTTTCACACTTATTCACCCGCTCGTGCAATCGTCGGTGTTCAGACGGCAACGAGGAAACATGAGCGTAGACTGTATTGATTTTTTCGTGTATAATCCACGCAATCACAGTTTTTTCGTAAAAAACCCTTGCCATGACTTCGATTACGTCTGCCAATCAACTGATTCCTTCAGAATCGCTGAGAGACGGTTAGCGATGTGATGTTGGCCACACCTCTGCATTCTGTACATCGCAATCAAAACCAACACCATCACCAGCTCAGCTTATCAATGGTAGGTGATGCTTTCCATTTCAATTCAGCCGGGCTATTCGGGTCATGTTCTTCGATTTCGATGTAACTCAAATATGTTGCTCTCTGGTCAGAATAATGTCACACGTATTGTATTTTTTTGTTCGCCCGAAAAAATTTTTTTCAAGATTTATGGGCAATTTTGTTTTTCGGCTCAAAATCGATTTTTTTAATTATATAAGAAAACTTTTTTTTAAATACCCATAACTTAGTCAAAACAGAACCGATTTTAATGATTCTGGGATCAAAATGATCGTCATTACTTGCACTTCATGTAGAAACAATTGCAAAAAAGTAATATAGTTGAAAATTTTTTATTTAATATCAAAATTTTTCTTATATAATTACAAAAAAATCGATTTTGAGCCGAAAAACAAAATTGTCCACCGAGATTCGACCCTACGTTCTCTCTGTGCATTCCGAATGGTAATCACGCACCAACCCATTCGGCTACGGCGCCTCATACTTAGTGTAACAAGAAATAGTTTAATGATATCACTGGTATCAGCGCTCTGGCTGATTAATCGATCTTGGAATTTCGATATTCGGTTTAAATATTTTCCAACTTTATCCAAGCGAAAATCGACGCATTTTATAAATGTCTAACCACCGACTAAATTTTTGACTCATTATTGAAGTGAATTTTACTATCAAAGTTTGGAAAATCGAGAGCTCATATTCCATGATGGACCACCCTGTAGAACATATATCACGATGTCTTTAAAAATAGTGTATCTTTTAATCGAGAGTGGTCTTTAATTCTCAATCACGTAATCAGAAGTAGCAAATCAAAAGTAGCAAAAGTGTTTTTCTCTGTTGATTTTCAGCTGACGCTGACATTGAGCCGAGTAAATAAAAATGTAGTTTATGTTATATACACCACACGAAACAAATATAAGACCATCTAAGTTGCTTATATTTTTATTATCTGTTTAGGGATACAAATTTATTTTTAATATTTATACTTTTTAGCAAGAGTGTTTTTAAAAAGTCCGAAAATAAGCGTACATTTTACGAAACTTAAATTAATTATTAAGAAAGGTAAAATCTGTAGGACGAAATAAGTATAAGACCAAAATAAACAAATATAATTCTTGGGGTAAGTTTATAATTTGGAGCTTAGTGGATCTTCTTTTGATTATAACTCATTAAAGTCGTCGAGGCATCGATTTGATTAAGTTTTCTATAATATAATATATAATATATTTTGATAGATTTTTGAAAATCTGACAATAACTGCCCTTCTTATCACTTTTAGCTCTATCAAACTGCGTTCCTTTTTTTGAAAACCGATTGAGAAGGTATTTTTCTTTGGTGGGTGAGGTAGGGTTCAAAATGCTTTCGTGGTGTGGCCACTGAAACAGTTCCTCCTCTCCTTCTGGGGAGACACCTTTCGCGGGACTACTTTCTGCATTACTTCGGGAGGGTCCAGAACGGCACCCGCAAACGATCAATTATATTCAACCACGTCTGGGTACATCGTATATATAGACAACTTTGATGCTATAGGCTCGTCTTTTTGTGTCTCTATTTGTGCGGCTTCGCTTTGCTGTCGAGGTCTATCTTTTTTAGGTAGTACGTGCTCGATATATTTCTTTACCACGAAACGAAAAAAAAACGTGTGGTCAGCGTCATCGCTTATCGCTCGGTTCTTCGCATTATAAGCTCTTGGGATCGCTTACAGGGTTTGATTGAAAAGTAATGAGCCTTATTTTTTTAAGCAGTTTTATTAAACCTTATGACTTATACAACTAATATTTTTCAAAATAGGACCCTTGAGCGTCAATACACTTCCACTGCAGGAAACATTTTTTAAACTCATCCGCCGGAATCGCGATCAATTCGGCTGTCACAGTTTTTTCATCGCCTCGATGGAGTCGAAACGCCTCCCCTTTAGCTTTCTTTCAGCACGATGGTCAATGTTCAAAAATTCACGAACCCGGTTCACATCTTCATCTGTTTGCGTCGTCGAAGGCCTTCCAGATCGCCAGAACGACTTGTGCCACCGTTTTACCTGGGCACTGGACAGGGATTGGGCCCCGAAAGCCTCCTTGAGTAGCCTAATGGTTTCGATTCTCGTTTTGTTTAGCTTTACGCAAAATTTGATCGAGTAACGTTGCTCCAACGATCGCTGCATTTTCGCCACTGCAAAATCCTAACACACTTTTAAAACAGCTTTCACGCGCGGAGCGACGTTGACTGCACCGCTGTTGCCAGCGAACTGGGACCGGTTTCTAGTGGAAGGGCAAGATCCAACGATCATTTTCCCCCACCAGCCGATTCGGTTGATCGTTTGGCAAACGCTACGCGCGGGAAGGCTCATTACTTTTCAATCAAACCCTGTACCTTGTCCATGCGGTATAGGTATCTCTGGAAGTATCCGTAACATAAGAGAAACTGAGTTAGGAAGTAATTCACTTCCCCGAAGTTCCTTTGGACCCATTTGCCTATCGATGGAATGAGTTTCTGTCTATCTGCTGTCTATCTGCCACTCGGTTCAATGTCCCATCGGCTTTGCCGCTGCAGCATGGTTTGGCACCTACGTTCCGCAATGTTAATGATGACGTGTTTCTTCTTGTAGTCCCACACATCCATTCAAAATTGGTATTTGTTTTGATGCCAAAAACTCCTCTGTTACTTTGGAAACATGAACGGCTGCATTGAGATGCTGGAAAATCCACTCCTCTTCGAAATTATCATCGAGAAAATGAATAATTTGTGTAGAAGCTCGATATACTTGACACTATTAATTTTTGTGTATATGAAACTAATAGGCGTTTTGTCTTTGACACTAATGGCTGCCAAAACTATGACACAACCCTCTCTGAAATTATGAGCCATTCTCTCGTCCTTTTTCTTCCGTTTATCATACCATTAGATTTGTGAATCATCCACTACTTTTTTCCATGCGTCTTCCCAAAATTTGTACTTTTCCGCAAGTGTCAAACTGGGCTGTTTGTGTCGAGTGGTTAACTTAGGTTTAGGTACTTATAAAACCCAAGTTTTGCTTTTTTGTAATTTTGAAGCTTTTTCTGGCATTGTAAAGTCTCTCCATGCTTACATTTTTCCGTCTTAAAATTCAGTCAAAGCTTTTCTGCGCGGTATATTTTTCATATTTCTCAACCAAAACCACCACATAGGTATCTTTATATATGAGAACGAGAGAAAGCAATCAAAAGCACTTATAAAAATATTCTTAAATTAAAGGCAATCGCTTTTCGTATTATATTGTAATTATTTCGTTTTGCTTAGAATAAGAATTTGCGCGTTACTAAAATACTAGCAATAAATGCGGACGTCTTACACGTAGATGTAAGATTTGGGAATTCTGGCAACTGCCAATTATTCTCTTTTCATCTACTTAGCAGTATAAATTTAAGCAAATATTTTTTTTTGTTTTTGTGTAGCAGAAGGTATAGGTGCGACTATGATAGCGTCGATAGCCTAGGTAATATTTTTATTTTTTTTATTGTTTTTGTTCATGCTATTTGCCTCATGAGAAATTTTTAGATTAATCTAATCGAATGAGCTACTCTCTTCATTCGAAAGTTGAAAGCCTGAACGGTTTTAAATTGACCGATATCTAAAAATTGTATACAAACTACTTCCAGCACAGATTACTTGGCTAGAGAATGCTTTAATAAAATACCGCAAATAGGATAATAGAAATTCCACATGAGCACGAATGTAAGTACTTGCATAAGCAACACTCTATAATAGAGGAAATTCAAGAAATATTTTAAAGGAAGCGGTACAAACACCTTCGCACGTACTTCGGTTCCGTCGAAATCTATTTAAAAGGATTTCAGTTTCTGCTTTGTTGCGCTCGAATTGTAGTGAAAACTATTTTCCGCGCGATTAACTGTGCCGCATACGTGGCATGCTGTGTGGGCCAACACACATACTCGTACGAAGAGACGCGTGAAGTTGCAAGCGTGAATTGATCAGCGTAGTGGAGAACATCAGTGCACGGAAAATTGAAAGCGACATCGATTGCGATGCTTTTTAGGGATATTACATGGAAATTTCTGTGCGGCTTCCAACGAATGGCAAGCGATTTTCACACTATTCACGCGAGCAACTAAAAGGGTGGCGCATACGCGTATAAGCGTATAAGTGTATGAGTGTAAGAGCATAAGTGTGTGTTTGTGAATTCTTAATTATTTAAAATCATGCTTCTTTTTGTTGGTGTTGGCGTATGTGAAGAAAGAAAATCGTATAGCGAAGATATAAAACGCGGACAAGACCTTAAGCTGATTGTAATGTGCAGTGAAGTGGAGTAAGCGCTTTTAAGCGCAAATCGTAGCATGCGCACAGGCGCACATGAA
Source organism: Anastrepha ludens (assembly GCF_028408465.1). Classification (NCBI taxonomy): domain Eukaryota; kingdom Metazoa; phylum Arthropoda; class Insecta; order Diptera; family Tephritidae; genus Anastrepha; species Anastrepha ludens. The sequence continues at coordinate 116,334,866 of NC_071498.1, read as the reverse complement.
AAGTAATTATTATATACGTACAAAAACAAAAAAAAGAAAAAAAAAAAACCATTCGATATGCAGCATATGTGCGGAAATAAAACTTTTCGCGCTATTACGAATTCATAAAGGCAATGTTGTTTTTTTAAGTTCATCGTAAAGAATTTTAAAGTGAATCCGAAAAAATCGCGCGCTGCTGAAAAGCAACAAAGTGCATATGTACATTGCACCCACAAGCATATATGTTTGGCTTTGGCATTGTATTCTGTGCTAAGATGTGGCCAGTTGTGCGAAAATGACTGAGACAGAGAAAAAATCGAAAGTGCGTCGAGTACACCAGGTGAATAATAAACGGAAACACAAATTTAAGAGACGTCGGAAAGCGCGTACGAAACTAAAGAAAGAAGAATGCGTCAAAGAGAAGCGATGATAATTGAGTGGCCGCAAATGCAGAAGGCGAGTGCGGCGACTAACGCTGAAGCGCCCAAGAAGCCACCGCGCCTGAAAGCTAGCAATGTTGTGATCCAAAAGGTGGCCGAAGAAGGTGTTAACGCCAATACTAGTTCAAGAAAGCGGCTACAATTCCAAAGTCCACTACACGTACACGCTAACACACCACCACCACAAGCGGCGACACGGCGAATGGTCGGCTCCAGGCCTGCTGAGGCAACGTCAATATCACTTCCTATTGCTAGCAATATGAAAGACGATGACAGAGATGCAGCTGATACAGGCAGGAAGAGCAAAACAAGGACAGCAACAACAACTGGCAGAATAAGCAAAAAAAACATGCTAACAAGTGCAACACATTGTGGGGAGATCGATGTGGCTGGTGCTCCTCCTGCTGCTGCTGCTGTTGCTGCATTTCCGATGAAACCGACGCCACCGACAACGACGGTTAAAAAATACGCCTGCTCGCTGACAGGTCGACGAGACACGACACCAGCTGCAGTAAAAACAGATGCGACTGGCATTAAGATTGGCGAGGGTGCTATCGAAGGCGGCAGAGAAGCTGATGGGAGTGGCGGTGCGAAAAGCCGCTTGGCGCACGGCTGCACAAGTCTTATGTATGCATGTCAACATGGCGACATTGCTGAAGTTTTGGCACAGCTACGCTCGCGGGTAAGTAAGCATCGACACTAGCAGGGGGTTATGTGTGTGTGTGCGTGTGTGGATGTTGGAATAAGTGCACAAGTAAGCACTTAAGTTATGGCTGTGCACATACTTATGCGCAGTCGTTGCAATTTGCACATTCGTGTGTCTTCTATGCGAAGACGCGCTCGTGAGAAAGTACATATTTACATACATACATATGAGCTTTTAGTTCACACGTACGCGTATCTGTGTTAACCTTTATAAGATGTGTATTTTTTACTGACGTCAAGTAATGGTTTGTGGGGTCAATGCTTTATCAATTAGTAATTAAATTGATAGAATTATTTATATAAAGAACTAACAATAATGTTTTAATTTTTATTTAGCTGAATTATAGACGACTGAATTTAACAACTGAGTTATAGACTCTAATCAAAGGATTTAACATTTTACAACATGATTTTTTTTGTTACTATCAACTACTTTCTCTATGTATGTACACTAATTTCACCGTGTGATAATTTATTTACTGAAGATTTCAAACTTACTGAAATGTGACCCAAACAATGTTTTCGATAGACAGTAATGAACTTAACCGTTGCACATTTTCCGTTTTAACTTTTTTTCAGGCGTTCAAGTGAAATTTTCAGCTAATTAAATTTTGAGTAATAAGAGATTTATAGTAAAGGGTGGTTAAATTTCAAGGACCGATGTTGAATGTGAACCTAAACACCTAAACGTCAACGACACCGTTGGACTTCTTTCTTTGGGGTTATTTGAAAGAAAGGGTGTACGTCGATAAGCCAGCAACAATTCAACAACAAAAGGATGAGATAATTCGGCACATTAATGGCATAGAACCTCAATTATGCCTCAGCGTCATCGAAAACTTGGACCGTCGGATGGAGGTGTGCCGCCGAGGCCGCGGCGACCATTTGACCAATATTTTGTTTCATACGGAATTGAGCCATACCAATATTATTATAATAAAGAGAAATGATAATAATTTCTTAAAAAATTGTATTTTTTCAAAATCAACACCGGCTCTTAAAACTTAACCACCCTTTAGAATTTTTCGGAAAATATTTCAGTGGCATATTTTAATCTGTTATGTACCTCTGTTGTTGACCTTTTTACCATTCCCACAAAAAAGACCCGGTTAGTGAGGAGCTGGGAGGTTAAAATATTCCATGCAAATATTCTCCACCATTTTTAAAGTATCGGATGTTTTTAGCTGCATGAGAACTATCAATATCGATAACTATGGTTTGACAGCTGAGAAGGGCAAACTGTGTTGAGATTTTTGTTCGGTACGGCTTGAAAAGTCATCATGAATCGTTTAACGCCAGAACAGCGCTTCCAAATTTACTTTCAAAATAAATAAATGAATAAAATAAATCTGTTCGAGAAGTTTATAGAGCGAAGTGTTGAAGAGGACGTGAAAATGTCTATTTGTCGTCGACCTTAACTTGTTAGCCTTTGTCCTTCGACTATGTGGAAAATAATAGTATCTTGGCATACGTACCCATACGTTTGCATTCCTAATTATTTGGGACATCTTCTGGTTCCCTCATGAAGACTAGACCACTTAGAATTCCAGCTGTGAAGCGATCGGGGCATGGTGCGTCAATTAGCAAATGTTAAAGAATTTGTCGATGAAGTGCGAAAATTGTGCCGAGACAGTGGATTATTATCATGAAAATAAAAAATTAAATTACGAAAATCGCTACTTTGATTTATAATCCCAAAGCAGTGCAAAGGTTAAATAAACTTACACACCTTTAGTGTTGGTTTAGTCCGTATAACTAAAGTCAAAAGTCGACTGATGAAGTGCTGCAATATTGTTTGTGCAGGCGTGGCGGCTACGTGGAGGTATGCATGCGACACTATAATCAGATCCGAAGCTTCCCTAGGTGCTTAAGTGTTTGCGCATTTCGAGCTCTGTTAGCTTCTTCCAAACTTTTATGCAAATCCATTTCTTCACACTTTGGCTGTCGACATCCGGCTTCCATATAAAACTTGCACAGACAAGTTAACGGCGCACTACACAAATATACATCCTATATGTATATATGTACATACTTGGAAGCACAATCACACGCACACACGCATATATGTATGTTGCAAAGTTCTGGCTGTGCCATACAAGTACAAGTATTTGTACAGTTTAGTAACTCTTTACCTTAGCTGAGGCAATATTTTCGTGCAAAGCAAACAAATAAATAAGCAAACAAGCAGAGAAGTCAAAAAAGTCTTTGACGCTGCCAAATGTTTCATTTGGGTAGGCGAAAAAGAAACTATTTTGCATAGAGAAAGGGGTGCAGGTAGTGGTGGAAGAGTTGGGAAACGTGGCAGGCAACGTGTCTCGCCTTTGAAATAGTCTCAGGTAGCAATAAAATTTGCACATAGCTACTAAAACAGTTGCCGTTTCACCACCACCACCGCCACGATTGACTTATCCGAGATTAAGGGTAAATATTTTGCGCGTAATTTGAGCAACACATTTTATGGGGCACTCAAGAGCTTTCGGAAAATTAAAAGCATTAGCTAGCAAAAGCGTGGCAGCAGAAAAGTGTGTGTCAATGGCCCAAAAGCAACGGCACAGCATTTAGGAATAATAAATCCACTATCAAAGCGGGCTACTATTATTATTATAATTATTATTTTGTTTTTTAGCTCAAGTAATTCCTTTAAAGCGAATTCGCTAGAACATTTCGAGTCGTGATTACCGAGCTTTAGGGTTTGATAAGTGAAGAAAATAAAATAGTACTTAGAAATTAGTTTCGAAGGTGTTGCAGAGTTACCTGAATTATTATGAAAAGAAGATAAGAAAAATTCCAAAAAAAGTATTCCGTAAAAAAATAGTTTGGAAAGGAAATGGGTACAAAAGTAAATAAAATAAAAAATGAAAAATTTAAAACAAAATAAAAAAAAAATAAAAAAGTGGTTTGGAACGTAAAACCGTACAAAATTAAATTTAAAAAAATGTAAACAAAATTGTTCTTTAAGAGGTTATCTACAGTTAGAAGGCCGAAAAAAGCGAATTTTTCAGCATTTTTTCTGAGAAAACTTTTAAATTTATTGATTAAGACTTGGTATTAGTAAAAATATTTATTTGGAAAGGAGCTACAGCTGAGTTCCTCCGGGAGTTCCTCTCAAAAAAGACGTGAGAGCACTATATCTCTGAACTGGATCCTCTGAAATTAAAAAAACCAAACAGATTTCCTTAAAGTAATGTTAAATCTAGTAATTAATCAGAGGTATAAGCAAAATAATTTTTTTTGACAAAATGACAGTTTCTAAAAAGAAAATTGCTTTTTGACTAAAATTTCGTCCTTAAATTGTGTATAAAAAAAAAATATATTTATGGGTGACAAAACAATCTTTGATTAATTACTAAAAAAATATATTTAGAAGACTTTCCAAATTTGCGCGTAACTTCGAAAATATTCACTGGATCGATAATAAAATTTCTGTGTGTAGTCTTAAATATGGACATTAAGAAAAAATAAAAATAAAAAAAAATCGATTTTTTGAAAATTCTAAATGTATATAACCCTTTAGAAATTGTATGGAAAGGAAAGCAGTACAAAATCAAATAATAAAATAAAAAAATGAAAATAAAATAAAATACAAAATAAGGAAGGGAAAGCACAAACAGTACAAAATTATAAACAAAAATATAAAGGAGCTAACAGGTAAGCGAGCTTTCGAAAAGTAAAGAAGCATAAAATTGAAAAAAGGGGCCTTTTTAATCTAAATATTAAATGAGCTTAAAGGAAAAAATAATTAAAAAATTAAAAACAAAACACGAGGATTTAGATCATATTTTTAAGAGAAATATATTAAGACAACCAAAATAGGTAAAGAAGGTACAACAAAAAAAAAAAAAAAAAATTGCATTTTCTGTTCTTTAAAAGACATGATTTTGTGAAGGGAAGAACTAAAAAATTAAAAAAATAAAATAAAATAAATGCTCACTATTTTTTTTAATGAACATCTAAATTCTGTGATGAAAAGAAAGTGATTTCAGAATAACTTCAGAGGGGTTTTCTGCGCCAAGGAGTCAAATGTGCTTAGTGGTTACCTACAACTATAAGCATTTACTGCCTGCGACAAAACGATAGCAACTCAACATTCTGATCATACGAAACAGGGTGGTTCGTCTAACATTTGGCATTTCAACTATCTTAGCGATCGATTTGTCAAAAATTTAACTATTAGTTAGACATTTAAAAAATGAGTTGCTTTTTGTTTAAGTAAATTTGGCATATTTTAAATCGAATACCTAAATTCGAAAATTGAATAATGAGCGGAATCGTTATTGTCAAATTTCCGCCTAAGAGCTACAATTAGACTATTATTTTTGTGAGGCCCCGTTAAGTTTAAATGTTACGCCAACCATCGACAGACAATTGTAGAGTTGAGACATCGATATCCAAGTTTCTAGTTGTCATTAGTAAGATATGTGCCGAGGCGTGCGAAATTCTACAGAAAAATTTGGTTGAATAAAATTGGAAAAATAGTTGGACAAAATTTATTCCCCTTAACATGTGTAATGGTAAGACTCCCAAAAAAAGAGATACTTGTTGAAAAATATTCATACCTATGTTATTACGGACCAAATTAAATTTCATACCAAACGTTAGATTGACCGACCTGTACATCGTCTATATATCTTCACTTTGAGCTTTCGGGCGATCTTTATTACTATTGGACTTACATGGGAAACCAAAGGGAAAACATAAGAAATATACCTGGTCGGAAGTCGGAAGAACTGCTTACGGTTCTTTACTGATGGCTTAAAGCTTGGCGATAAAGTTGGCTTTGGTGTCTACTGTAATAAGCCAGAAGTAAGCGTTTCAGCTCGCCTTCCGAATCGATGTAGAGTATTTCAGGCTGATATTCTATGCATTAATGAGGTAACTGTCTAGTTAGGTGAAAATGTGTCTAGCTTTAGAGTGATTATCTATTTATTCTGATATCCAAACGGCGATTGAATCTTTTGCTGGGGTTTTCACTAATCCCATCATTGCTCGCAAATGCCGGGTGTCTTTTAACGAGATGGGTGCCAGGGCATAGTGATATAAGGCAAACAATTTATCGAGAGAGGGTCCTACCACTCGCCTCCACTCTCATCTTACAAACTACGTGGTACAAGTATCATGATCACTTCAGCCTTCACGAGATGGGTTGATAGTCTGACATGTAACGTTATAAAAAGAATTTGGCCAGAATGGAACGGCAGGCGCTTAAAAGCGCTACTTAATCGGTCAATGAAGAACGCCTCTATGATAGTTGCTTTGATCATAGGCCACTGTCTTCTAGGTTGACATGCTTAAAAATTTAACGTATCTCATTTCGATTATTGCAGAAGTTACAAGAATGAGGAGGAAGAAGTGTGTGTCAGACATCTTCTCTATTTCTGTCCCGCGTGGCATGCCACTAGGTTAATATACTTTGGCTCATCGTTCCTAAATGATACTGATGACCTTAGGGATATAGGTGCCACCTCGATCAATGGGCTTGCACTTAAAACAAAATTGTTGAAAGAGGAGTAGCAGATAAACTGCTGCTGTTGTATCACAATGCATCGGCAGCGGTATAAGTGAGTAGGTTTAGCGAGCGATTACCACTTCTACCGATCTACCTACCCTCTTACATTGGAATCAATTACCGAAATTGCCTACAAAGTTGCATCTGATCATTTAATAAAGTTGTTGCTTCTACGATAGTGACGTGAGATGTGGTTTTTTGTGCGTATTTCAATAGTGCTTGCGAACCAAGTGTTGTTTGGTAGGCTACAGTGTCTCTGAGCAGAATAATTTTTGTCTGATTTTCTTTCATCAAATACGGACTTTATAAGCTTTTATTTGCTTGACAAATTTGTTAGTTTGGGTCTGTACTCGTACTACTTTCTGCTCTTATGAGGTTGAGGAGTCCTCTCTACTGCCTTCTCTGTTACTTTCAATACATGATTTTTATGAAAATTTTCTATTAAGTATGCCACCCAGGTATTTTGCTGCCTTTGAAAAAATAGTGTTTTTTTTCGAAAGGAGAAAGTTTTTTTTTGCCGAAATTGAAAGTTTTTTTTCGGCAAATCATTTCGGGTTAATTACTAGGTTACTCTTCTGTACAAGGTGGTCATTGCAGCGGCACGTGCAATGATTTAAAACTGTGCGTATTCTGACTCGAGAACGCCACTCCGACTCAGTTCAATCTTGTTCAAGAACAGCGGGTAAATTCAGCGTGTAAAGTAGGACAGAAAGACATCGCTGCATTTCTTGACGTCATTGACGTTCAAAATAATTCGTGCAACAACAAAGCTTGAACATAATCGACCTTATGGTCGAAGTCGGCCGAAATCGGTCAGGCGCCATTTAAGAAGAAGCCAGATCAGTTTAATGAAAAGATCAGAGTAGCAGCGAGAGGATTCTCCCGTTCGGACATTCTGTGATGAGTCCACATTCTTGAATGTTTTTTGGCATGCATTCGTGGCAAGAGGTCTCATCTTTTTCACTAGTAAATGTACATACATACTTTTGAATGGGAAATGGGTCAAATGCGCCTTTATAAGGTCTATTCAAAAGCACTCCTAATTTCACACGAATATGAATACTCGAACTTATTTGAATCGCGTGCGAAGTTTTTATAATATTTTTCTAGGTTTCTACATCTAAGAGTATCCGTTTTTACGTGCCATTATTGATGTCAGATTAAGGGTAAGCAGTAGATTTCACCATTAGCTCCGACAGCAATGTCAGCCTAGGAATCCAATGTGGAATCTCTCTTGCCAACAAGTGCTACTTTGGACTAAGTAGGGAATGGAGAAGTTAAGTCCTCTCTCGACGAACAAAACTAACACTTTATAAGTCTCTTATTACGCCCGTATCCTAGCGTATAGCGGAGAAGCTTGGACGATGACACTATCCTATAAGAGGGAGATTCTGCGAAAGATTTCTGGACCTTTGCATGTTGGCGACGGTGAGCATCGTAGGCGATGGAACACTGAACTATATGAGCTTAACGACAACATAGACATAGTGCAGCGAATACAGATAGATTGGCTTCGTTGGCTTGGTTATGTCGTTCGAATGGATACAAACGCTCCGACTCTGAAAGTATTCGATGCGGTACCAGCTGTCGGTGGCAGAGGAAGCAGATGGCCTCCTCTTACGCATTGGAAAGATCAGGTGAGGAAGGAGTTGGTTTCACTTGGTGTGTTCAACTGGAAGGAAGAAACGACTGGCGTGCTTTGTTAAGCTCGGCTAAAATCAGCGGGTATCGCGCCAATGAAGAAGAAGGAGTAGATTTCTCAACAAGTCATTGTTTGAAGTATTCTCCGAATTTCTTCATATCAAATTCAGTTGTACAATGAGTCGGTCTGACATTTTTAGGTTATGACAAAATACAAAATATTAGGTCCATTGAAAATGTTAACTTTGGCATATGTATGCTCGAACTCGCTGGAACTGGACTTCTCAGAAGAGTTAAAATCCAAAAACCACACCAACTGTTTTCTCTTAAAATTCCATTCGGCAAGTTAAAAAACAAACAGGGCTACTTAGGCGTGCTGCAGCGTTTGAGGGAGAGAACCGTTTAAAGTGACCTGTCTATTGTAGTAAGAGCTCGCGCACCGATCCCCGCAATTTATTTTGAACGTGACTATCTAACCAATTATAGCTCAATATTCACTTAACAGTGCCGTATTCACTTGATTTTTTTTGTTCTCATTTCTCGAGTTACCATTTCGGGGCACTGATTCGGAGAGAGTTTAGGCGATAAAGGTGAATTCGAAGAAGGAGCTAAAGATAATTTGAGAGTCGGCATAAAAAAGTGTTTTGAAGATTGGAAGAATCATTGAAAAGTGTATATTGATGAGCATGGAGATTAATTTGTACAAATGTTAGGAGTTTTTTCTACAGTACCTCAGTCAAATATAGGAAGTTCGTTAGTTAATATAGGCTGATCCCAAAAAGATGAATTTTTGATTAATGAAATAAAGGTAACGAAATTAACGAAATTTTATGTCATCCCTTTATTACAGAGCAAAAATATTGTCAGTATTTATTGAACACGATTTACTTCTTGTGGCTGCCTCGGCTAGCGTCGCAATAGCGCACCATAGCGCTGGGCATAGCTCGCGAGTGAGCCAGGTGATATGTAACTTGTGGTTCGATTTAGCGGCACACCAGAGGAAAAATCCAACCACAGTTCCGAGATGGCGAAATGACATCGTCAAGGGCCGCTGATAACAAAATTACCAAATTTAGTACGGAAGAAATTGATTGTTCTTGTTGTATATGCAAATTAAAATTTACTAACAACAATGAATTGTATTCTCTCAGTGTGAACTAACCTTATTATATGATATATTTGACATAACTTTTGTACATTTGGCAATGCTGAATTATATCTATCAGAAATAAAGTGTCATTAAGTTTATAGCAGTCAATGCGTGTATATCTCAACGGCAGCCGAATTGCGTGAGTATACACATACAGCAAACATAACAACTGGCGACGAGGAAAATTTTAAACTTTTACAATGGCTGAAGAATTTTACAAGAAATTGTTGGAGGAGCAACGTGTCTTCACAATGAACGTTCTAAAGGAGCAGAAGGCGTGGATGGACAACTTTGCGAAAAGGTCTCCAGGTCAAGATAACACTCCCGTTCCAGCATTTGTTCAATTCAACAGTCAACACCAGAAATGGGACTCATACTTGGAGCAACTAAAACAACACTTCTCTGCTTACGCGGTAATTGACGCCAACAAGCAGAAATCATTTTTCTTATCTTGGTTGGGCAGTGACGCATACGAAACCCTCAAAAAGCTTGTCGGCGTTGACGAGTTACAGAAACAAACATTTAATGAGCTTTCTGCAAAACTAACAGAGTTTTATAAGGAAAAGGTTCATGTAGTTGCAGCTCGTTATGAATTTCATAAGGCTGAAATGGGTAATCGTACATATAAAGAATGGATTGCCGAACTACGAAGCATAGCCCGGCAATGTGATTTTGTTTGTAAAAAAGAAAATTGTCTACATGATTTCTCAGACGATATGATTAGGGACAAATTAATTTTGAAGTCACCGCATGATGCAGTTCGTACAGCTGCATTACAAAAACAACAACCAACATTGGCAGAAGTGCAGCTAATCGCTGAGTCATTTGAAACAACAACGAAAACAGTAAGTACAATCAAAGACAGAACGGACACTGCAAATGCAATAGACAGCAACGGAATTTATTCGATGACAACGAAAAACACAGAAAAATCTAGCATGCGTAACAAAAACAAAAAGAACCAAAAATCAAAATACCGTTCATGCACAGGTTGTGGAGTTTCACATAATCGTGATGATTGCAAATTTAGAAGCGCTGTTTGCAGAGGTTGCGGTAAAATAGGCCATATCATAGCTGTGTGTTTATCGAATGAAAAAAAGCAGGAACAAAAGCAGAATAAAGGGAGTAAAAACATCAAAGGTGAGAAAGGTGACAAAATAGATTACATTTCAACGGCATTTTCGGTAGCTAGCGCAGCTAGCAACAAAAGTAAGAAACAGTTTGTTCAAATTGTGGTCAATGGAAAAGAGACTCGGTTTCAAATGGATTCGGGCGCGGAAGTCTCAGTTATAACTCTAGACACTTACGAAATGTTAAATAAACCGCCAGTAAAGCAATGCTCGCGTGTACTATATGGGTACGGTCATACGCAAATAGAAACTTTAGGAGAAATCGCTGCCAAAATACAATACGGGTCAGTAGAAAAAATACTGCCTCTTGTGGTTTCTAACGTGCGTGGTTCAAACAATCTATTGGGCGTAGATTTATTTGAACAATTAGGCTTTAAAATTGTGCAAGTTGATAGCGTGACCGCCAAGTCGAACGCAAAATTACATACAATTTTGTCCACCTTCGCGGACGTGTTTACTCCAGCACTTGGTACAATGAAGTCAGTCAAAGCCTCGATCAGACTTAAGGAGAATGCAGTGCCTAAGTTCATTAAAAGTAGGCCAATTCCTTTTGCTCAGTTACCAAAATTTAAAGATGAAGCACAACGGTTATCACAAGCAGGTATTTGGAAACAGGTAACTTTCAGTGACTGGGCATCCCCCATCGTCCTAGCAACAAAACCGGACGGATCGATACGCATTTGTGGAGATTTTAAAAAAGGTGTTAACCAGCAGATTGATGTAGATCAATACCCTCTACCCACAAGAGAGTGCCTATTGCATACCATTCGATACGGTAAATATTTTTCTAAAATAGATTTGCGTGATGCATACCTACAAATGGAGCTCGATGAAGATTCGAAAAAAGTGCTGGTGGTCAACACACCGCTCGGTTTATTTCAATACCAGCGATTACCGTATGGGGTAGCAAGCGCACCAGCCATGTTTCAGAAACATCTCGAGCAACTATTATGTGGAGTCGACGGATGTGCAAATTATATCGATGACATCATTGTGGCCGGTGCGAGTGAACAAGAACATATCGAACGCTTAGCCAAAGTTCTGCATATACTCCAATCCGCGGGCATAAGATGCAAAAAGGAAAAATGCGAGCTCCTAAAAACAAAATTAACTTACTTGGGGCGTGAAATAAGCGCAGATGGCATTCTGCCCGACGAATCTGGTATTCAAGCAGTGAAGAACTTACGACGGCCCAAAACCTTGAAGGAACTTGAGGCATTTATGGGTAAAATAAACTATTACCACAATTTTATTCCGAATTACTCTCAACTCGCAGCACCCATGAACAAATTGAGGCGAAAGGGGGCGTCATTTCAGTGGAAGTTCGAACAAGAAAACGCGTTTAATTTGCTAAAGGAGCACATCATTAAAGCTACGATGTTGGCTCATTTTCGAGAAGACTTACCTATAGTCGTGGCCACTGATGCATCATCGTATGGGGTGGGAGCCGTGCTTTCACACATCAATCCAGACGGGACTGAGCAGCCGATCGCCTTTGCCTCCAAAACACTCAACCGACATCATGAAAACTACAGCCAAATTGAAAAGGAGGGCTTGGCGATAATATTCGGAGTCAAAAAATTTCATCAGTTTCTATACGGGCAGAAGTTTACGCTGATCACGGATCACAAACCATTAGTCAGCATATTTAGTCCCGATAAAAACCTCCCAACAATGACGGCTCAACGTATCCAGCGATGGGCTATTACGCTCATGGGGTACCAATTTCAAATAAAATATCGCAAAACAACAAATCACGCAAACGCTGACGCGTTATCGAGATTACCATCGGGTCCAGATGAAGACTTCGACAATGGTGAAATTAACCAAGTTGTCGCTATACAAACTCCAATTGATATTGAGGTCATACGAAAAAGCACCAACAGCGACAAAATACTACGAAGAGTTAAAGAATATATTCAGAAAGGATGGCCGCATAAGTTGTGTCCAAACGACCAGGATCTCCGGCCATATTTCAATCGTAAGTTGTCCTTGATTACTCAAAATGACTTGATTTTATTACAGAGTGATGTCACACGGGTTACTATTCCATACTCATTACGTGATCAAGTTTTGCGTCGGCTTCATGATGGACATTGGGGTGTGGTAAAAATGAAACAACTAGCACGACAACATTGTTGGTGGGATGGCATCGATAATGATATAGCGAGAATAGCAGCTGGATGCGAAAACTGCAAACTAGCGGGTCCAAGTGATCGGCGGGAATATTCAAGCTGGCCTGAACCACAAGCACCTTGGCAGAGGGTTCACATTGATTTTGCTGGTCCGGTATTTGGTTCTATGTGGCTTCTGTGCATAGACGCGTTCTCGCAATTTCCATTTGTTTACAAACTAGCAAATACAACGACGGAATCAACGATTTTCGCATTAACTACCCTTTTTGCTAGTGAAGGTTTGCCAGAAACTATAGTAAGTGACAATGGCCCACAACTTACGGCCGATGCGTTCAAAACATTCTGTCACCAAAATGCTATTAAGCACATCACGATTGCACCGTTTCACCCACCTTCTAATGGACTGGCTGAAAGATTTGTGCGTACTTTTAAAACAGCCGTAAAAAAGAACATAGATGACGGCTTGCAAGTAAATGAATCGGTTCTAAAATTTCTTTCATCCTATCGCACTATGCCAAACGCAAAAGGCATATCACCAGCACATCTTTTACATGGTCGTCCTGCACGTACTCTCTTTTCGCAAATGTTTTCAGTGGAAAATGACAAAAATGACTTTAAACAAACTTCAACCAAATTTTCATCTCACGAAAGTGTCTATATTCGAAACTATGGCCGCGGAGAAAAATGGTTAAAAGGGGTCGTGGACAGACATCTTGGAAAAGTCATGTACGTAGTAAGAACTAGTATGGGCTACTTTAAACGACATCAAAATCAAATGAAATCTCGCCATCTTAACGACGCCAAACCAGTTGAAGACAGCAGAGGAGGACCTAATTCAGTTACCAATATATTGCTACCTGATACTATGGTGGATACTGCTAATGAGCAGTATCAGGAACAACCAAGAAGTCCACTAGAAGTGCGTCGAAGTGGCCGTATTCGTAGATCGGTACACCGCTACCAAGCTGAAGATTTTCGTAATTAAAGCGGAGGATGATGTTGTATATGCAAATTAAAATTTACTAACAACAATGAATTGTATTCTCTCAGTGTGAACTAACCTTATTATATGATATATTTGACATAACTTTTGTACATTTGGCAATGCTGAATTATATCTATCAGAAATAAAGTGTCATTAAGTTTATAGCAGTCAATGCGTGTATATCTCAACGGCAGCCGAATTGCGTGAGTATACACATACAGCAAACATAACAGTTCTGTTTAAAGTAAAGATCGTTTTCAGTCTTATCTTCAATTTCAGCACAAAACCAAACGATGGGAATTAAAAAAAAACGAATTATATATATTTACATACTTATATAAAATCATCATAAAATTGTTACTTCCTGCATATACATTGACTGCTCGCTAGTCATGGCCAAGTTAAGATGCAGTCATTCCGCGGATGTGTAATACTGGCTGACAGTCAAGACTTTAAGCGAGGAAAGTCTGTCGATGTTGAAATTGCATTTGATTAAAAAAGACACTTATGTTTGGACCACCTTGTATCATAAAATTACCAACTGAACTCCCCAGCAAACGCATTGTTTGACACGTGCAGGGTTACTTGTCAACTAAAAAAGAGAAATATGTTAGTTAAGGACCAAAAATGTGTCAGTAAAGGTGTTGAATTCAATCGCCGATTTCGACTTTTGATTAACTGCGTTGACGTCATGAGCGCCAACGTTCATCAGCCTGCGGTGAGGTAGAATACAAAACTCGCTCAGGGTTGGCATATTGTTTGGCTAATAATGGGATTGTTGGCTTTTAATTGCTTTCGTTCAGCGAAAGAAAATGTTGAAGGCTGGCTGACAGATTTTTTAATGACTTAACTGACAGCGACGCTTTGACTTTGGCTGATATTCGATTTCCTCATACACATTTAGAGGCTTTTGTGTGAGCTGCATGTTTGCCTCTGACTAGTTTCCTTCCTTCTGCCTTTCCTTTGCACCACCTCTGAATTCGCCAGTAGCTTGCGTGCGTTTACTGCGAAACTATTTGGCAGTTAAAAGTTTTAAAGACAAAGAAGCAATCAAGTAACTAAAGGAGTATTGCGTTGGAGTTGGTTTTGTGTAAGCGGTGATGGGGATATTAAATTCAAATAAAATTAAACAAAGGCAGTTGGCGTCAAATTTGAAGCTGATGAAGCTGAAATGTTCAAGCATTCGGCTACGAAGACATACCGACGTACATAGGCACACATCTATACAAAATCTAAGACGTTAATAGAAGGCACAGCGTAAAAGTGCAAAGTGTGTGCGTGTGTTTGTGTGTATGTGTGTGTGTGGTATAAAATAGTAAGTGTCGGATATCAGTATTGCAGCGATAGCAGCAGGCCAGAGGCGTCATTGTCGTACTTGCTGTAGACTAAATATTTGATGTTGTGTGTATTTGTTTCGTATTTGTTTGAAATTTAATTGAAATTTGAAAAGTTTTTAATTGGTACAAGATAAATGGTGGCCAAGACACAAGCTTTGACGGCTCTTGGAAACTCGAGCAAACTTTTTATATTGGAATACGCATAATGGAAGCAATAATAGAATTTCGCATGCTGAATGCTGAGTGTTGAGTGCGAATGGACGAGTTTGATTGGTTTAGTGTGCGTACGAAGTGGGGCATGAAAGAAGTGAAAGCTATTGAAAGACATTAATTATGCGGAAATTATTTAAAGAGTGGAATTCATTGTAAGTTTTCAGGCAACTAACCCAAAAACGACTGGGAAAATAAGTAAAAAGAGAGAGTGTAAAAAAAAACGAGAGAGATATTTATGCTATTTTCTTGACTGCGTCGGAAACCACGGTAAGTATATATCACCCACACAAGCACATGCACACATACGCATTGCAAGTTAACTTAACTTGCAGACTGGCTTTATTTTCGAGTAGCTCTATTGAAGTAAACAATGAAGATGCTTTGCTAATGTGGAATAATTTGGGTTTGCTACTGGGAAAATTTTAAGATTTAAGACGAAAAGAACAACTACCCAAAAAAGTGATACTGAAAGTACTCGAACAGTTCTATAAAAATACTTCTATAAATTGGCTGATTTAGAGAAAACCCTCCTGATTCCATCTTGAAACCGTCAGTGAAGACAGAGGTACCAGCATCGGTACATGTTTCTTCTCTCGTTCCAATTCGGCATACTTGGAAATATTGCCCTGGCACGGCCCTCAAACTCCAGTTTGCGGATAGAGAGATCTGCACGAAGTCCAGAGAAATACGGGGCTAACTACCCAAAAATGCCAGCATGTCCCTTGAGAGACTTTTTTAAACCTGATTCAACTTTGAGCAGAGACGGAGAAAACGTGAAAGTCGAAGGGGAGTAAGTGCAAAACGAGATTAAGGGCAGCACTGGGACAAGTTCTACATGCGCCGGTGATGCCGATACTTTCTGCTAGGCTGTTTCCGTGGATTTCCTCTTGCCACTTGCGTTTTGCTGATGACATTTTGTTGATAGCCGAAAACTTAAGCGATACCTCGGGAATGCTTAAGGAATTTAAAGAAGCTACAGTCAGCGTTGGCTTAAGGAGAAAACACAATTTATGACAAACTTAGTAGCAAATGGAAATCTTATAATAGATAAAGGCGTTCAATAATATCTCGGATATGAAATCATAATCGGTGAAGATAAATACTACTATACTACTACTATACTCAATAAATATCACGAAAAAATTGTTAGGATGCGCGCCCATTGGAAAGGTCAAACTTTCATTTAAAAAAAATTGCTTATAGCCCCTAGAAAAAAGTTGATGATCAGTGTGTTCTACCTGTTATAATATATGGCTGGGAAACTTGTAGTCTTACGACGAGTAAAGTTCTGAAATCGCGCATGCGAGCTCTGAGGCAGAAAACAAAAATTACCGTTGTGATAGTTACCAAAGCAAAATTAAGATGGGCTAGTTACGTAGCGCGCATTACGGATAACAGATGGACAAAAAGAATCCTAGAATGGAGACCACGAGAAGACAAGAGGCGAATTAGAAGACCGCCCATCCCAGTAAACCAGCCCTGTCTAGTGTACCGTTTATCATCCCCCCTCTATCGTCACAGGCAGTCTTGCTCCTAATACTTCTTCTTAGCGCTAGTATTGAATCCAATCCCGAGCCAGAGGTATTCTATTGCTGCGTTTGCCATAAACGGCTTCACGCGAACTCCACCTCGGTTAGGTGCAATAAGTGCAACGGGTGGAGCTACCTTAATACCTGTTCAGGCCTTAAGTCACATAGGGAGTGGCGCACACGTTATGTGGCCTCGTGTTGCTCCCACCACCAGGCGTCCAATGCCTCAAAGGCTACCACATCCCCTGATAGGCCGGCACTACCAACCACCACTACAATCCATACAACCACGGTAAGGACCTTATCGGCGCAACACAACTCCTCAAACATAGTCCATCCCCTTCCCTCCTGTTCCAACCCCAGTGCGGGGACAAATCAGCAGCCCTTGTCCCCCCGTACAGTCTGTTCCGTGTATCAGACCAGACCGATCTGCAGACTTTATTCAACAAGTGTAAACGATCATTAACAAGAACCCTTCAGAATCAATGAGAACCCTTGCGAGGGAGCTTAGTGTTTCTGAGGGTCTTATCTGCCGAATTGTTCATGAAGATCTCCGGTATAAATCCAAACACGAGAAAAGCGAATTATCCAATCAAAAAACCTTCTAAAACTAAATTAAACACTCTAAAGCGCCGCGAGATGTTATGGATTTTTTTTTCAGAAGAAAAAATTTTTACCAATACGCTAGTTTCTTTGCCTTTTGTAGGATGCTCCTGTTCATGGTTTCAGAGGTTTAGAGGTTTATCGAGTGAATTCTGTTGCATATATTAAGGTTCTAGTGGCAGAGGAGAAATCCTGAATTGATAGTACAGGGTCCGACACTCGAAGTATTACCAACTTCTGACCGCTCGCGCAGTTGATACACGGGCATCAGCTGTCTGTTAGTTAGCTAAATGACAGTCCAGAGTATTGTTTACAAGCGCGCGGAAGCTTTTTGTCGAGATTAAACGCGAAAAAAGAAAATCATTAATGGATTTTAAACGTAATAGTGTGATTGTATTATATTTGGCTGGAAAATCATAACCAGCGATTGTTCGTGAGTGCGAGCACCTTAAAGTAAATAAAGTTTTTATTTATCACACCATTGCTCGTTACAATGATACTGGTAGTATCGCGAAACGTCATGGAGGCGGTCATCAAACGACTGCAACGTTACGTGAAATGATTCAAAAAGGCAAGAAACGACTTGAGCAAAATCCTCGACGAAGTGCTAATCAAATGGCAAAAGAACTGGAAATCATTGACCGTAGCATCCGTAAAATACTGAAAAATGATCTCGAAAGTCAAATCAATGGTCTCAAAGTTAATTTATGGCTTTTTTAATTGGCTACACTTCGAGCGCCGGACTCTGTATACCCGGTGACAGCCCATACATCTGTCAGCAAAATTCTGCTGCTTCACACAAGATTGGATGGTTGAAACCAATACGAGTATGCATCCTCTTAGCACCATTCTCGGAAGGCCACAGCTAATGCCGTTATGATCAGTATGAATAAGGAGCATTTGATTCGGCCATGCAATCGTTTCCCGACGCCCAACGATTAGGTTAGTGCAGCTAATGGAAATTCTATTGAATGATTTTACAGATAAATGCAATAAAAAAATTTCAATAATTACTCTCAAATTGTCCTCAAATACCGTGCTTACCCTGTATATTGAGGTTTGACAGATATTGACTGCCCAAAAATTTCGCCGCCATATTACAACCGCTATTTTGAGCGCAATATTGTAGTCAGTGATTAAAGTCTAATACAATTTTTTTTTTATTTTGACCATTTAGTTATTTTCAAGACATCGACCACTGTAAGGTGACAGACTCTGTTGCAAGCGAGCCCCATTCTGCTGTTTTCACTAGGCCAAAGTTCACTGCCCATTTTGCGAAATTGTGACTTTACTGACCGCCTTTTATGTACAATAATAAGAAAGTATTTTTTTATGCATCATTTAATGTTTATGGCAGCCGCCGTAGCCGAATGGGTTGGTGCGCGACTACCATTCGGAATTCACAGAGAGAACGTCGGTTCGAATCTTGGTGAAAACACTAAAATTAATATAATAAAAATATTTTTCTAATAGCGGTCGCCCCTCGGCAGGCAATGGCAAACCTCCAAGTGTATTTCTGCCATGAAAAAGCTCCTCATAAAAATGTCTGCCGTACGGAGTCGGCTTCAAACTGTAAGCCCCTCCATTTGTGGAACAACATCAAGACGCACACCACAAATAGGAGGAGGAGCCCGGCCAAACACCCAAAAAGGGTGTACGCGCCAATTATAAAATAAAATTTAATATTTTAAGTTTATCCTCATTTTCTGTATATTTTTCGGCAGGAAATATCCCCATTTATGTATGTTACAAGATAATCTCTGCATTGAGAAGCCGACTTAGCCAGCAGGCATTCTGAAATATACAAAATGCTGGTATTTGATCGAAAAACGAATACTAGTTCGGGAGTGGCTAGAACTGTACCAGTTTCAAAATGACCCTCAGGGCTTTATGCAAAGTAAAGTTATATCTCCTCAACTATTTGTTCCAGATTAATAATCTTTGGATATATTTATCTCATATATCGTGCTGTAAATCATTTTGGAAAAATGGTTGCTGCCACGCCCCTTAAAAAAAATTAGCAAATCACCTACATATCCGCAACTGTTTGGCACATATAAGTATACCGAATTTGATACGAGTATAAATGATAGGTTATAGACAAGAAGTTACAAATTATTTTGGGGGGAAAAGACGGAGCCACACACTTATTTCAGAGCAAATATATTTAAATTAGATTACTTCGAGGTTTGTACTTCGGCCGTATGGGCTTTTGTGCCCTGTAGTCATCAGAGTACCTCATCTAGATCCAGTTCCCTTACCCTAAGATTGAGCTGAGTTGGGCTGAGCGCATGTGCCTTTTTCTGGCTGCAATTGGCCGAGATGTCTTACCTTAATTTTCTTAATTGTAGTTTTCTGGAGTTGAACGCAGCAACAAAAAAAGTGAGTGGACCATATCTCGATCATATGCAGATGACTACGTAGTCTGCAGTGGCCTGCGAGAATGCCCATGAGCATTCTCAGTTTATCCTTAGAGAGGTGTTAGGTATGCGAACTTTATTCAAGTAAAACTATATATATAGGGTCTGCCATATAACTTTACGGAATTAAAAATGCTATAAAAAAGAAACTACTCAATATTTTTCCAAGCTGTTTTTTTTATTTTGAAGTACAATCCTTCCGGTTAATGATGGAACACAACTTCATTCATATGGCTGCCTCTGCTAGCCATGCACCATCCCTTACGACCGGTCCAATTTTTCAACACATTTTCGATTGTATGCGGCTGTATTTCAGCTATGACATCGCGTATGTTGGTCTTCAGTGCATCAATTGTTGCTGGTTTGTTGGCGTAACACTGGTCTTTGACGGCACCCCAAAGATAATAATCCAACGGCGTCAAATCGCAGCTTCGAGGCGGCCAATCGATACAGAATTTCGGCTGATAATGCGATCTTCGAAGACAGTGCGCAAAAGATTGATCGTAGCATTCGCTGTGTGGCAAGTAGCGCCATCTTTTCAAAGTAATGTCGCAATATTTCCCAGCGTTCTTTGAGCGTATACACAACCATTTTCGTTCAGCGGAAGAATAAAACTAATTTTCTGTCAAATCAGATGACAGCTAAGTTTTACCATTCTTCAAATAATACCTAGTTCAAATCCGTAACGATAGATGGCGGGCCCTGTATTACAAACTTATATATGTAATGAGTGCTTAACTATGTTGATAGGAAGACGCGGAGACGATGCGTTCAGGTCGGTGTCTCAATTGCAACTGCGTTACTCTCATATATGACAGGAGGGTTATGGGTTTTTTAAATCTCTTTTTGTTGTATCCTCCCGGTTAAGATTCCATAGTTTGGTGACAGCTACTTTCCTTTAGCCTTAGCTCTTCACTCCTAAGCTTCTCATTGATGGTGTGTTGTCTCATATCAACTAAGGGATCGGGTTCTGTTAATGTCGAGGCCACATTCTCTCTCGACAATGCGTCCGCTTCTTCGTTTCCAGTTATACTCCTGTGCCCTGGGACCCAAATTAACCAGATGCTATTGTAATTGATATTGTGGTAGATTCAGTTTTTTGATATACTTAAGAATCAGTGTGGACTTCATCTCACAGGATGACGGAGCCTTGAGTGCAGCCCAACTGTCGCTCGGAAAGGCAATTCGCTTATTCCGGAAATTTCTGTCTAAGTTTATCCCTGCACTCAAAGGAAGATGCTTGCAAAGTTACCCATCAGTACAGAATGCTTGGTTTGGGGGCATATATTTTGAGAGCAAATATCTATTCATCATACCTCTCCAGCTATTTCACGCAGATGTATTGAATTGGCATCCGGAAAAGCAGGAAACACGCCCCGGTTTAGGATCGAAGCACAATCTGCCATATTTTCTCTGTTCTTTGACGCAGATTTATGATATTTACTTTAAATCATACAATAAAAAGCAATTAATGCCTTGATTATAATGTAAGAAATCGTGGAGAATCATGGAACGGAACGAACACATTTTTTCTAGTTATGTAGCACATTAGTACGTGGCTTTATGATAACATTGACAACAGCGACCGAAATTGAGAACGACCATGAGATTTTCAAAGGCTTAGTATTTCAAATTTCATTTACTTTTTAAACTTTTTTAAAACTGGTGATTTTTGGTAGAAATTGGAGTAGCATTTTTTTGAACTATGAACTACGTGGTTTTTAAAGTGGTATAATTTAGTTCCAGCGACTGAGTAGTTTGTTAACTGATGGACTGCTGATGCAGAAGCTAGCAATAGAACATTTCCTATGACGACGGTATATACCAGTTCTTAGCATTGAAAAAAAAAGAAATAGAAAATCAACTTCTTCACGTGTAATGCAAACTGGTAGTAAAGTGATTCAAAACCAGCCGGCTTTATTGCAGCAAATGGTATGTCTGCCTGATAACGTCATAGTCATTTGTTCCCTGCTGATTTATGTTAGCATTGCTGTATATTTTTTGGCGCTACTTTGATACGCTAACCTTGTACTGAATTTCATGCATTGTGCTTTATGTAGTACAAAAGTATTCAATTACACGAACACTTTAAGATGCGTAGTTTAGTAGCGGTTGAGGTTATTTCGAAAGCTTTTACAGGGCGCCCAAGCCTCTCATTTCATTTTCATGATTACAAATATTTCATTTGTATAATTTATGCCGTATGAGCCGTATATCAGTTGTCAGCATCTGTGCGACTTTTTATTGCTTCTTTGACCTAATTTTGGCTGTATGAAGTATTTAAAGAAATATTTACTTATGTAGTTGTGACATACTTTTCAGCAAAACTTTGCCAATGGTGAAATATGTAGGTAAGGGCGAATGTTTAGCTGATTGATACTTTGCTGTTTACCTTATAAGTTTTCTAGCAAAGTTAGTTTTGCCTTTGTTTTCGTACTTGTATCCAATCGTTTGTCATATATGCAGTACTTCTGGTTGACATTTATTTATGTTAATAAGGATGTGCGGAGGGGGGCAACTTTGCGTTCTACGCTTATGCTGTTTTGCCACGAGGTTAGTTATGGCCTAATTATAAGCCATTGATTGGTATTAATTATATGCTGGATGTAGAGGATAAACGGGAGTGAGTGCGGGCGAGTAAGGCGCAATGAGTTTTTTTATATAGTTGTACGAGAGTTTTCTTTTATATTTTGCGCCCAATAATGAAAATAAAAGTAGAAATAGCTTTATTGTTTGACAAAACATTCTCATTGGAAGTCAGTCAGAACACATCTGCATTCGCTTGAACCAATTTTTAATTTGGCACTCGGAAGTGGATACCTCCAAAACGAGCCGCTTAAATGCTTCAACCGCTATTTCTGACGTTGAAAAACGTTTTCCTCGTATTTTCTTTCTAACGTCGGGGAACTAACGGAAATCAGAAATTATTAGGTACCTGATTAGGGTTGTAAGGCGGATGATCCATCAATTCGATTTCTTGAGTGCTCAACAACTTTCTTGTATGAGACGTTAGAGCTCGCCTTGTCTTGGTGAAGTATAATTCATCTTCGCCGGAGGTTTTCCGTAATTCTCTAGTAAATTTCCGGCAAACGAATGGTTGCGCAACACTCAGAATTTAATGTGTTAAGATCCTCGAATAGCACATTTGTGACATGAAGAGATTTTTCGAAAAGACAGGCGACCATTTGCTTATAGGTGCTTCTTCCGCGAACTACTTTTGTTGGATTAAGCTCGTCTTGGAACACCTATACTGTCGACTGCTGTTTTGTTCTCGGCGCAAATGCATAGAGCCAAGATTTGTCACCTGTTACTCGTACGATGTCATAGACGTGCCTTGAACCACCGCGTCTGAATTTCTTCAACATTTCTTTACACCAATCAACAAGAGGCCTTTTTCGGGCAATTGTCAAATTTTGCAATATCCAACGTGAACAAATCTTCTTGACGACCAAATCCTCATGCAATATTAAATCTATGTTGGTCACTCTAATGCTCAAGGATATTTCTATCCTGCGATATGTCTCATGACAATTTCGCGTTATTAGTTGACGAACAACATCGATTATTTCTGGAATAACAGCAGCTTTTGGACGGCCTGTAAGGAGCGGCGGTTACATTGAAATTGTTGGGTGGCGACAGTGGCTAAGTGTGTTGCTTCAATGCCAAAAAGCGAAGGGAAGTTTATTAATACCCTCGGTCTCGATAATACATGTCGAGAATCATAATAAGTTATCGCACGAACATTTTCATGTAGAATTAGGGCGAGATAAATTTTTCAACTCACTGAAAAAATATAAAAACAAGTAAAGCTCGTGAGTGGATGCAAGTTTATGCAAAAAAATACTAAAACCTTCTTTAAAAATTATCCAATTACAGCTCATCAAACGCAGTGACGCAAAATGAGAACGCAAAAAGGCAACCCTTGTATTTTTCAGTAGCGAAGGCATATCCACCTCTAAATCATGTAAGCTGTTCGTGAACTGTTTCGGTTTTAGTAACCAGATATAAATTCGAAACACCTCACGGATTGCCACAAATTTATTTCACGTCTTTGGTGCTTTTAATTTGCGGCAGATATTCAAAAATTTTATTGGACAAAATGCCTGTAAATATGGGACCACCTTACTCGCCATAAAATAAATCCACTATTGTCTCGTTTATTTTTATTTATCTATAAAAAAACTTAAAACTGCACACTGATTTCCTTAAATTTACCTGATCTTGTCTATGCCAGCTAAAATCAGAAGTCCAATGTAAGCTAGCAAAAGAGTAGAATTAGTTTGTACAAAATTCGACTATATTACTTCGGCATATGCATTTGACACCCTATGCTTCAAGTAAGAGTTAACGGAACTTATATTTTAGGTTTTTCTTGGGGAAAAATGGCGAAATGAGTCTCTGATATCATTAACATGGACTTTTCAAGCCGGGTGTCGCCATTAAGACTGTTCTGACTGCCATAGTAGTATTTTATATTTGATCCTTTTATTCCTATATGGAACATAGGGCCTCAACAAATTGCTTCCACTGGTTCCGATTTTCGCTTTTTTGCTTTGTGGCTTACCAGAGCTCGGTGTTTTGAATTGTATTTGGCCAGAATATGTACATGATTTTGCGCAAACAGCACTTTGCAAAGCTTTGAAGTGCTTGCGCATCGTTTTGCAACAAGTTCCACGTTTTGCAGGCGTAAAGGAGGACCGACTTTACGCTGGACTCAAATATCCCCAGTTTGGTATTTCTACTTACCTGTTGCGAACACTATATGGGGCTTAGTTTACTGAACGATTTGTGTGCTTTCCTTATTCGCTCCTTAATATCTGCACGTTTGCGACGATAACACTGCCGAGGTAGGTAAAAGAATTTACTTGCTCTATCGCAGATCCGTTTATGGTGTAGGTTGCAGTGCTACGTACCATAACTTTCGTAGCCTTTTTCAGTTCGGCTTCGTTCATTGACCATCCGCTCGTGAGTAACTTTGCAGCTGGCGTGTGCATAGAGTGCCTTTACTAATCTTATTATCATAGTTTTGTTGGCACGCCTTTGCATCTCATCGCTTCCAAAATTGCAATGCGGTCTACGATAAAAATAAGGTAGAGTGGGGGTCGCCTTCCATATGATTGCTCAACGAATATTCGTATGCTCTTTATATGATCCACACATGATTTGTGCTGTCTAAAACCTGCCTGTTCTTTCCTTATATTTACGGGCGTACTTTAAAGTTTGTTTATTACATGTGCGATTACTTTGTTAGACATGTTTAGAAGGGTGATGCCTCTCCAGTTGCTGCATGTCACCAGATCACCTTTTTGGGAATGTTAACTATCAGACCTTCTTTAAGCTCATCCTGCAACGTTTTGTGTTTTCCAAAACTAGTGGTATTTTGGGGTCATCGGCTGCAGAACCTGCATCAGAACCACTATTACTCTGTTTCAAACCGCCAGAACCGCAGAAACTCTGCACCACAAATACCAGAAAGACCTCACTCATGTTCACTCATGTTATTTTCTTGATTAACTTGAGAATGCAATGAAGGAATAAATGAATAAAATATGTTTTCAACTAAAAATTTATATTGTGTTTTTAATACGAGTAAAATTAAAAATATTTGTTAGGTGTACGCAGTCTTTATGGGCTATGTGTATGTTTCCTGATACCATAAGGTTCGAAAACGACGCATGGGGGTAGACAACGTAGAGCCTAGAGCTCAATCACCTCCCGACGGTTTAAAGGCCCTTCACAATGAGTCCGTTACGTCCGTTGCGGCGCCGAATTTGACTGCCGGCAAAATATATTATATGTACAGTCTGTTACATAAGAGCGTGGTCACTGTTACACGTAGATAAAAAATCAGAGCGTCCTGTTTCTTTTCCTATGACATAGAGGGCACCTCAGTCCTTCATGCTTTTTGTAAAAAGTCAGCTATCTGTCAAATTTAGTCTTCAATTGAGTGGTTTTTGAAATGAATGCTGTTTACGCCTCTCGCTTTAAGGCAATTTTTCTATGTTTGCATGAAAAAGGACCCAAATTAACGCAAACTGCTGCTGTGAAATATATGGGAAAGTCGAAGCAGTTCATTAGCAAGTGGATAAATCGCTATAAAAAGGTCAGTAACGTTGATGATTTTCCTGATCGCGGAAGTGCAAGCAAAGTCTCAAAAAAAGACGAAAAAAGATTCTTGCATTGTTCTCGAAAGATCCAGCTTTGACTTTACGTGGAGCTGCTGTGACATTGAAAGCAAAAGGTGTTGACATATCTTACGGAACGAGTCGAAGGCACTAGCTTGCCAATAAACTGAAATATCGCAGTACTTTGGAAAAACCAATGTTGAGTGCAAAACACGTTGAAAAACGAGTGGAATGGACGAAGGAAAACTTGGACCGCGATTGGAGCAACGTAATTTTTTCTGATGAATCCTCCTTCAGAACATTTCCGACGCAAGCCATGTAATTTAGATCAACTCTTAACTCTCTCGACAAATTCGGAAAATTTCGAGGTCTGCTACTGAGGTATTTGCACTGAGTATTGTCGACCAAATTAATAATAAATTTGCGAATTTTCGAAAAATCAATTGTTGTTATTATTTTACAGTGACAACGCTCTTATGTAACAGACTGTATATGTACGTGCCATAAGCCATGCTGGAAACGGAAAGTACGGCGAAAATCCCAACTGTTTAAAGAAAAACAATTTTGTATTGCGCAAATTTTTATCGATGTTATTTTTTAAAAGTAAGTGTTTAAAGTATATCAAATTAGAAAATAAATGGAATTGCAGGAAATAAATGGAGTCAGTTCAAGTACACACTTATCTTTTCGATAAAGTTTGAAATAGGAGAGAAAAGCCTCGGCTTAACTAAGTTGCCCTGAAAAATGAATGTGCGGACCGATTCCGCAGTTTTGGTCACACTCACCGTCTACGACTACCATAAATTCTATTAAACTGAGCATTAATTTTATAAAATATTTCACAACCAACAAAAACCTGTTTAAACGCAACAAAATTTGATTTTTGATTTCACGACAAGAACCAATGTGAACCAATGTTGTTTTTGTTTTTTTTTTGCTTATATCCGGCAATACTTTCATTTTGGGCCCACGGTACTTTTCCCACGTCACGTCAGTCAAATGTGTTGCCGCAACGGACTCGAATAACCCTTTGTGACAGCCCTATTACTTAGCGGCAGTACCGGGAGTGGATCGGTTCATTGACGGTAAAAGCTTTAGTTCCACGCTTTTTCTTCTTAACAAAAAAAAAAGTATAAAAATAAAACTTTACTTTTTAACTAAAATCCCATTAAACTACTTTTGTTCAACCAAGCATACTTTAAGTGTAGCAAATTAAAGGATATTCATTAATTTCGAATCAACGGTTGCCATAAAAATTTTAAAATATTATAAGTCATGCGTGCAGTTAAAGGGTAAGCATATCGGCCGACTTACGCTGCTTGTCACCTTAAAAATTATATGCGGCCGACTCACTTCAGAAATACTCCACCCCTACTCTAGTCGGATGTACTCCTTATTAGCACTAAGTGTAAAAAATCTTTGAAATTTTTTTTGTTATTTAGAAAAAATTTCATATCCACGTGAAATTGTAGATTTTATATAAAAGTATTAATATTTTACTAAGTAGAAGAAAAAGTAATATTTTACTACTCTCTTGCCAACAAGTGCTCGGTACTTTGGACTAAGCAGGCATTTGAGAAGACTTTACTTTCTCGGCGTACAAAACTCACACTCTACAAGGCTCCTCTTATCATGCCCGTCCTAGTGTATGGCACAGAAGCTTGGAGTGTTTGAAGAAGATTCTGGAAGATTGCACGGACCTTTGCACGTTGTTGATGGCGAGTATCGCAGGCGATGGAACGACGTCATAGGCACAGTGCAGCAAACAAAGATCGTCTGACTAGGTCATGTCGTCCAAATGGATACAAGACTCTGAAAGTGCTTGATGCGGTACCAGCTGGTAGTAGCAGAAAAAGAGGAAGTCCTCCTCTGCATTGGAAAGATCAGGTGGAGAGGAAGTTGGCTTCACTTGGTGTGTCCAACTGGAGCCGGTTAGCACGAGAAATAAAGGAATGGGGCGCTTTGTTAAACTCGGCCAAAATCTCGTGTCAATTAAGAAGAAGAAGAAATAATATTTTATATATAGTAATGCTGCATACTCAGTTCTTCGTTTTTTCATCAATTAAATTTTTAAAGGATTTTCCCCTTTCAAAGGTGAACTGTAAGCAAAGGCATCTATTCCGTATATTATGTTTCATGGGAAGAGAGTTCAATTATTTTATCTAAATCGTGGTGCAAAATTAAACACCCTATCGGGAAATGTTATAATTTTCAGAAATGTCGTCGTGCGTTAATTACATTTATCGTTGGCATCTAGACAGCTGCAGTATACAAACAGACAAGCAATTGAGCGCGTAAAGGTCAAAATAAAGACTTTTGTTACTAGAAACCATTTATTTTATTTAATAAATACGTTATTCAAAAATCCAATTGGATGATTACTTTTGCGCCACTTTGTACCATTAATATCATAGAATCAGTAATGATAAGTTTAATACCCGAAAATGGAAAGTTTCGAATATCAATCGCGATAAGTTGGTAGTTCTTCGTGAAATAAATTTCCTTTTGTTTGCAAAAGGCAGAGCTTGACTATAGGCCGAACCGAACGCCATGCGGTGCTTTTAACGTAACTATTCTTACTCGTCTATCGGCACCAGGATGGCATTTAATAACCCGTGCCAGTGTCCTCTTCGTCGGAGGAGTAGGCTCGTTGATGACCGCAACCACATCTCCTTCTTCAATGTTGCATAAAGAGCGAAACCACTCGGTGCGACGTTGCAAGCTGACGAGATTCTCTCGTCTCTCTAACGGCGCCAGAAATGTTGTGTCATGACAGATTTTACTTATCACTGCTGGTGAAGATTTTCTCGGAACCCTCAGGTTCCGGGATTGACTTAAGTGGTTCACAGACAAAAAAATGGGTGCGAGTATTATTTTTGATTATCTAATACTTCCATTTTTAATACTTCTAAAGCACCAGAAGCTGCAGAGTTATCACAGAGTGGGCGCGAATTTACACAGGCTTTTGCTTCTGCCAGCAGCGGGTTGATTTCTTCATACGACGGGAAAGTTTCACTCAGTACGCGTTTCAGGTTATACATGATGCGCTTGAAGCCAATTTCCCAGAGCTCCCACATGTTAAGCGCGGACGGGGGGTTGAAACGCCAGTCGGTGTTTTAGTTAGCAAAACAAACGAAGTCTGGTATCAGCCATGCGCCTTTGACACGCAATTCGAAGCTCTTCCTCAGCCCCAATGAAATTTGTTCCCATGTCAGGCGACATGATGATGCAATAGTCTCTGCGGCTTACGAATGTCTTAAACGGGTTCGTAAAGCCCGGTGTTGACAAATCTCTAACAAACTCCACATGCCTTGCGTCGAAGCACATGCAAACAAGTGCGCATATGTAACCCTTGGTGGCCTTCGCTCCTCTTCCATGAGTGAATTTGGTCATAATATGTATACATTAGGGCGGGTCGATATAAAAATCGCTCATTGCTCTGTGAAAATCATATTCTAGGGATCAAAATAAGAAACTTTGCCGAAGAAACCATACCACTAAAATGAATTCTGATGTCCCCCAATTTGGGTCGAACTTTTGGGTGGGGGCAAACTTTGAAAAATCCCACTTTGACCCATTTAGAGTGCTCCAATCGAGTCCAAATGTATGACCGACCCCCACTAACTTTGGACGGCCGATCCACCCATGCCAGTGGCACACCCTCTGGAACTCCCCTGGGGGGTCCCCATACAATCATTTCAAAATATCACCATTTTTGGCCTTTACATGAAAAAATCAGCTAAATGGCTATGTTTTTTCTTTATTTTTATTTATTTATAATAATATTTATTATTTATTTATAATAATATCTATTTTTTCTCTTAAGAAATTTATTTAGTCAGAACATATGTAAATGAAAAAATTAATTTAAGTGAGTTATGGAAAAGAATCTAAAAAGTTCGGCCCAAATTGGGGGACATCAGAATTCGGTTTAGAGGCATGGTTCCTTCGGCAAAGTTTCTTATTTTGATCCCTAGAATATGATTTTCACTGAGCAATGGGCAATTTTTTTGCCTCCCCACAAATCGACCCGGCCTAGTATATGTATATATATACATACATATTTTAAATCAAAGCCTTCTTAATTTCACAAACAATTCACAAATAACAATTGCTGATAAAGTTGAAAGTATTTATAATTAAAACATATTTCACTTAATTGGTAAGTTATACGCATGTATATATGTACAAGAACAAAGGATATAGCTTAATCCAAAGCATAAGTGGACTCAACAAGTATAAAAAATGTAAAACAACAAGTTAGATGTGATCAGAGTATGAATCAAAGAAGTCGAGTAGCTCCGTCTTTCCAAAGCGCTCTCCATTTGGGAAGATGACTTTAATGTATTGGGTGTTGTGCATTCATGACTGAATCTCAGTTTTCACACATGACGGCCATCAACAACAAACATCGACTAAAAATGCGCTGTATGTATCTGCATTGTTGTTGCAGTGATGTGGAATATTAAGAGAAGGAAAAAGTTTTGCCCACAGTTTTATTTGAGGCGAGTGCTACTAGTGCATGCCTAGTCCAAAATTAATTGAAGAAAAGTGGCGCAAAAGGTTTCGACATTGTTTCCAAGAAAAACCAAACTTATTTAACAAATTACTATTTATTTAGTTCGTATTGCATAATTTAGTGTATTTTTGCATGAACTTTCTATGTGGCCATTACTCGCTTTCATCAATGGGCTCCTACAGTTCACTGGGAAATACCAAACTTAAAAACCAACTTCGTTTTCTGAGGTTTGCGCTCAACTGCCACGTTAGCTTGACTACAGTACCTGCTTGGTTGCGTGTACGCGTGAGCGCGCGTGTGGCTGCGTGCAGAGGATGAGCAGCAAATACTGTGAAAAGATTGACGTAGTCATTCAGCGCCATTCGGGCCCTACAAGCAATCAAACGAAAGTGCGAGCACAATAAATTGTTGCGAACAATTTCGACGGCAAAAACCGAAACAATGTTGACTTTAGTGCGAGTATCTTTGGCTAAACTTTCCCAGTGTTTTTTGTTAATGTGTTATTGTTGGTTTTGCTTGTGCTGTGCATGCTGTTGCTCAGCCATGTTGTGTGGCGATTCAATTTTTATGCTGCCTCAACGATGAAGGAATGCCTGAACGTGTGGAGGGTGCCACATGCACACCTCTTGCCGCTTGCGCATTGCAGCTTATCCCCCTCGAGCACAGCAGGTGTGAATTATTTATTTTCACTTAAAAGTGAAAAACACTACTAAAAGTTTTGAGAAGTCAAGCTCCCTGGCTTCAGCTGGGAATGCGTACATGAATAAAGTGTGTGCTGTTGCTGTGCCGCCGAGATGAAGTTGGATGGGCAGCAAATATGTATTTGAGTCTGAGCAGGTGCGCATAAGGTGGCAGTAAGCGCATTTTCATATGTGCAGGCGTGTGTGTGTGTGTGTGTGGGCAAGTGTGCCGGTGTACAAGTTTGCGGTGAACAGTTCAAAAATCAAAAGAAACAAGTTGTTGTTATTGTTTGTTTGTTTTTGCTTGGCTGGACTATTCGGTGGCTCGGTTAGATAACCTAAGTTTCTAAGGAGGATTTTCTGTGCTGCGACAGGGAGCGGCATGACAGGTGGAAGGTGGCAGGTGGTAGATGACTGTGCCTTGTTGTTAACGCGAAACTCCTCAGCGCATTTGGGAGTTCAAACTTAAACAACTGTTGGATGCCGTTGGCGATAAGGCAGCAGTAGCAGCAGCAGCGGAGGCAGCAGTAAAGGTAGCAGCTGCGTTTTTGTGTTTACTTGGTGGTCGAAAGAGTAAAGATTGAAAAGGTAAACCTACGCAGAGCGAGTGGCAAAGGGTAAATTCCGTATGAGATTAATTCAGATTGCATGAGAATACACACGCACCCTCACATATACGTAAGTATTTACACACACGCATACATTTATACAGGCACGCTCTAAGAGCAGGATGGAAATTAATATGAAATTAAGATAAGCGGAAAATGAAAATACACACATACATACACGCATACATATGCACACACATATTTGTGTTTGCCGGCAAATGTGATTTAATTTGCAACTGTGGACATCAGCATAGTAATGGAGGGTGCTGCGGGTGTTCGTAAGTATGCACACTTCTCGGCTACATTTGCTTTAACCCGCACATTTGTAATGCGAAATTTATGCACACACGCCAGTGGTATAGGGGATACTGCTGCATTTCTCCGCACTCCTTGCTCAGCATAGTTCTTCAAAACCTCTGTTCAAGTTTTCTGTTTTCTATTTCTATTGTTTCTCGCTGCTAAATATATACCGTTGTTGGCTGCCTGCAGAATGTGCTTTAATCGAGATAGAGCATTCTTCCAAATATGCGGCTTGTTTGTTTGTGTGTATGCACTTATATGCCCCCTTTGTGCTAACATATTTGCATATGAATTTTTTTGGTGCGAATACTCTGCTCTTGAGAGTTTACAGCGCGACACAGTGGGCAACTTTGGCAGAAATTTCACACACTATCGTTTGAAAGGTAACACGTCTTTTTGCGTTGCAAATCGGAGTCAATATTAGAATAATTTGAAAAGTGTTAAGGCTCAGTTTCTGCTCATATTTGTGGTGCCTATTTTACGATGACTTTCCGATGGTCAAATGCAACTACTAGAAACTTGATTATCTTTCATATCCTCAGTAGGCAACAAATTCTAGATATATTGATAGTAAACCAGTCGAGTGGGCAAGTGGCAGAGCTTATGCGAAAGAGCTTGAATCCCTCTGTGGAGAGGAAACAACTCTTGATAGTGCAAGCTTTTTCTAGCACCGATCGCCCCTTGGCAAAAAACCAGTTGAAAACATCTACTTAAGATCGTTAAAATCTCACTTTGTCAGAAGCTGGTAACTATACAGAGAAATAAGCCTGCTGGTACCGATATAATACGAGGGTGCCTTTTATATTTTCCGCCTTTGCGGTATTTTTTAACAAAAATTTACACATAACGTTTTCACTTACGAGCTTTATTTGATCTTTTTTCTTCTTCTGCTTGATTGGCGCGAAAAGCGCTTAAGCGATTTTGACCGAGTTTAACAAAGCCCGCGTTTTCAAAGACGTTTTCGTGCTTATCGGTGCCAAGTCCTTCTTCACCTGTACTTTCCAACGCAGATGAAGATCTTCCTCTGCCAACACATCCAACCAAGCATCGAATGCTTTCAGAGCTGGCTCGTTTGTATCCGCAAAGTCTAAGCCGTCGTAAATCTCATCTTCCGCATAATCCTTTTCTCAAACACTTCAAGTGACGCCTCATCGGATACTGTCATTGTCCAAGCTCCTACGTCATACAATAGGATAGGAATGAGAGCCTTATAAATTGTGAGTTTTTGTTTGTCGAGAGAGGAATTTACTACTCAATTGCCTACTTAGTCCAAAGTAGCACTTGTTGACTAGAGAGATTCTACGTTGGATTTCAAAGCAGACTTAATTCTCGGTGTTAATGCTGGTTCCTAAATAAACAAAGTATTTTACAACGGCGAAATCATAACTGTCAGCAGTGACGTGGGTGCCGATATGCGAGTGCGTCGACTGTTTGTTTGATGACAGGAGGTACTTCCTTTTGTAATCGTTCACCACCAGACCCATTCGCTTTGCTTTTGTATCCAGTTTGGAAAAGACAGAGTTAACAGCGTGGTTGTTAAGGCTGATGATGTCAATGGCATCGGTGTATGTCAACAATTGTACACTCATTTAAAAACTTTTGCCTGAGCGATTAAGTTCTGCAGCTCGCACGATCTTTTCCAGCATGAGGTGAAAGGAGTCACGCGATAACGAGTCACCTTGTCTGAAACCTTGGAATCAAACGGCTCGGAGAGGTCCTTTCCAAGGGTGAGACAAAGGGATCACTTAATCAATTGATACGACGTAATGTTCTTTCTCCAATGAGTTGAACAATTCAACTCAGAAAATTTTCGTACGATGATTTATTATGGTTGTCGACATGATTTCTCGAAACAGGAGTGTATTGATCAACTTATCTTGAATTTTAATGTTGAAGCACCACATTTAGCCACTGCGAAACGCTACCATACCGAGTTCCAACGTGACTGTCGATCCCTGCAGTATGAATTTGATGAAGGTCGTCCAAGAACGGTTTTTGTGCCAGAAACAGTCGATGCTGTGTGCTAATTGATAGCTCGAGAGTGTCATTTGTCATATCGCGAGGCAGAGGCATCTTCAGGCATTAGTAGAACTGGAATATAAGCAATATTGCATTTGGCCTTTATTAACGTTGGAAACTGCATAATTTCACAACTGACCGAAGGTTGGTCGGTTGGTGTAAAGAAATGTTGAAGAAATTCAGAGGGGGTGGTTCAAAGCACGACACATCTTGGATCTGGACATATGAGTTGGAAAAAAACAGGAACTGACATTTCGGGTGCTTCAAGAAGACCTTAATCCAACACAAGTTTTTCGCTGAAGTAGCATTTTAAAGCCAACGGTCACCTTTTTTTGAAATCTGTTTATGTCGCAACTGTACCACTGGAGAACCTTAAAACAGTCAATTTTAGTGGTACACAACCATTTCTTTGCCAGAAGTTTTCAGAGAATCAAGGAAAAACAACAGCCGAAAACGAATCATCTTTCAGCAAGCCAATGACGTTTTGGTTCTCACAAGAAAGTTTTTGAGCACTAAGAAGAGCGAATTAATGTATGATCTGCCTTAAAGCCATGATTTGGCATCAGATGATTTATTTTGGTTCCCGAACATTAAAAATAAAATGATAGGTTAACGTATTTTCAACGACTGAAGAAGTTGTTGAAGTCTTTAAACAGCTGGTTTTAGTAGTGTCTACTTCTGAGTGGCAACAGTGTTTTGAAAACGGGCTCAAATGAATGAAGAAATGTATTGACATCCGAGGAGAATATCTTCAGAAACAGTGAAATCGTTTTCACTATTACTTCCCCGTTTGAGTCGATAGAGGCCATTAAGGAGAATTCGCTGAAGGAGCTGAAGAAGATCTCCTTAAACGCTATAAGGTGCTTTGTTAACTGAACTAATCGTTGGTAGTTGTGCTTGGAATGGAGCCTATTTTGAAGGCGACAAAAAAAATGTTGATGATTAAACAATTATGTTGCGTTTTATTGAACAATTCCCGGCAATTTTTTGACAGAATGTATATTATGGGCGAAACGTGTAAAAGACTACCCTCGTATTAATAAGTATGCGAGCGGTGTTGATTGAGTCTTAAGTTTTAAATCCTGGCACGAATTGCTGAGTCGCGAGAGTAAAGTTTTCTGATATTATTAGCAACCCTAGTACATATAAAGGGCCCGCCATCTATCGTTACGGATTTGAACTAGGTATTATTTGAAGAATGGTAACACTTAGCTGTCATCTGATTTGGCAGAAAATTAGTTTTATTCTTCCGCTGAACGAAAATGGTTGTGTATACGCTCAAAGAGCGCTGAGAAATATTTCGACATTACTTTGAAAATCATGGTAATGTTACAGAAGGTGTACGAAAATTACGTACGGCAATGGGAAGAAGAAAAGCACCAATGAAGCGTATGTGCGCTACTTTGCGAAAAAAGTAAGAGAAACTGGGTTTCTTATTGACAAACCAACGAGTGACCGACCAAAAACCGTGCGTACACCCGAAAATATTGCTGCTGTGGCCGAGAGTGTTCGTGAATCACCAGGAACATCAGTTCACCGTCGTTCTCAACGCATACAATAGAAAATCGTATGGGATGGTGCATGGCTAGCCGAGGCAGCCATATGAATGAAGTTGTGTTCCATCATTAACCAGAAGGATTGTACTTCAAAATAAAAAAAACAGTTTGGAAAAATATTGAGTAGTTTCTTTTTTATAGCATTTTTAATTCCCTAAAGTTATATGGCGGACTCGTATATATGTATTTCACATAAATTTCCCATTGTCATAATTTTGAAATTCCACTGCTATTTATAGTACAATACTATAAATATCAGCGGAAAAATCAAATTACAAAATCAAAATTATGGCAATGGGTAATTTATGTGAAATACATATATGTATATATGTTATAGGGTTGCCAATATTAGCATATTTTCTTATAGAATTCGTCACACAATGCACCCACTGTGTGCGCTCAATATGCAGAACTGAGTTCAAACATTTTTTAGAACTGTTCAGGTTCCTCCCATTGCACTTTACTTTCCCGATGAGCGATAAAAGGATGCCCCGCATATATTACTATGTTTTGCAATCTCACTCACACTCAGATTCCGACATACAAATACACATATGCATGTGTATGTATGTCAATAAAATTCATAGAAACGTACTTACGTACAAATGGTAGTACAACCGGCACCACAGCAACGCTTTCACTCTAAGCTCCTATGCGTGCGAAGCATTCAAGCTGTGGCATTAACAATAACACCGAACAGAGCAGCTTAAAAATAGAAATAAAAATAATTTACAATAAATACAAGGAACCAATCATAGGGTGTTTTTAAGACAGTCATAGCTTGGTGGAGGCAGCAGAGCATCGCTATAAACAGCAACGCCAGCATCAAATGTCAAGTGACAATGAAAGCAGAATATTAAAAAATACTCAAGCGGGGCGAACTGACATGACCTGACGCGCAGCACATCCCAGCTGGATGCTATATGTTTGGCTCCTGCACCTACGTCAAACGCGTGTGCCCTTGTCCGCCTGTACGTATGCTATACGTACTCGTACACTCGTATACGTGTGTATGCATGATGCATGCCATTGCATTGCTAGTCTCATATCTATAAGTGTTGCTCGCCATGAGCCAGTTCAGTCAGCTCGGCTGGCATTGCACTCCATTTTGCAACAGCATACTTTAGAATTCAAAAAGCAATTGGGAATGTATGTTCATCTGTGTCTACATACAGACTTTGTACATACATACGCATATGCATGCAGTTGATTATGCTAACAATCGAGCTTAGTTTGGTGCTTAAACTGCTAATGTTGTTGTACTCGAAATAGTATTTGTGAATATGTTTTTCGTTTTTTTTTTTTTTAATTTGCTGTATGAAAAGCCAAAATCCAGCTGTTTGCTCTCTTTAACTGATGGCCTACTGACAAACTGATTGCTTGCTTACGAATAAATACTAAGCTGAAATGTGTAGATGCACTGACAGTTACTAGAACCAAGTATTGTATTGATATATACACACAAATATTTATGTGCTTGCAGCCATTTGGAAATGAGTTGAAGTAGAATAAATGAGCATCGAAGTTGAACAGGCAGACAGGAAGGTTGGCGAGCGGGCAGCGGAACGGTAGCTGGAGGAGTTCAACTGAGAAACGGCGTTTTATTGCTTTCCTAGCAGATATTTGTACTAAATGCCACGTGTACACATATGCACATATATGCATGTGTGTATATGTATATTTATATTTTGTAATTACACTCAAAACGGCCAGCTTAAAAGTATTTCCCTTTTTTGTAGCCATCTGTCGAAAACAGTTACATTGGCATATTCTGCGAAGACTCGATAATGACTCTGAAACACATTTGTGCTCGCTTACACATATAACAAACTTATTAGTATCATCAGCATGGTGAAATAAAGTGAGCGTCATATTGATAAGACGCCCACGCATTGAAAAGTTAAAACACAATTTTTAATTTTTTTTTTCAAACTATTTTTTTTTATAAAAATATATATCGCTTTATAGTAAAACATGAACCCAAGTTTCAAACCTTGCGAATATTTTCTAAAAGTTCATTTAATTCCTAAAAAAAAATACACTTTTTGCTCCGTATCTTTAAAATATTTTTGTGTACGCAGTTTGCAGCTTATTTAACTTAAACGTCTAGTCTGAGGCAAAAAACCTTAAAATACATAGATACCTGGGTCAGAAAGTGTGGCTTACACGTCAATGCAGCCAAGACGAAACTAGTGTTGTGTACCAGGAAATATAAAATTCCCGACCTTCGGCTTCTGACACTAAACGGAACTGCAAGCTACATGGATATAATTGTTGACAGGAAACTTTCATAGCAGCTGAATGTTCAGGACAGTGCAAGGAAGGCTGCTACAGCGCTCTACTCATTAAAAAAATGTAGGCTAAAACTAGGGCTTAGTTCTAAACTTGTTCACTGACCATATACAGCTATTGCCAGACCAATTACGACCTATGGAGTTCTGGTCTCTTGGCCAACCCTTGATATGAAAACGTCAATTAAGAGCCTAGATAGTATTCATAGGGCGGTTAGCATCAGTATTACTGGGGCGCTCAAATTAACGCCAGCTTCGGCTTTAAATATTATTCTGCATTTATTTTGCCAATTGACCCATACAGTAGATAAAGCGGCGCTACGATTGAGGGAATCATCGATACTCAAAATAAAGAACTAGGAAGCCTCGAGCAAACTTGGGATGTTTCCTGCTACTCCTAACACCACTCACTTTTGTGACTCGGTGAATACATACCTAGACAGCCCTTATATATACAATCCATTTTCTATGGGTCAAACAGAGAACTGGAAAAATGGCGTGATAAATATGGAGAACGAGGTCAGTATATGCGAGTATACCAATGGTTCAAAAACCTATAATCAAGTGGGAAGAGGTGCGTATTCCTAAACTTTAGACACCAATATATCCTTTCGCTTGCGTGATCGTTGCAGCATATTCCAAGCCGAAATCTTGAAAATCTCAGTAAGTCGTTTAGTATTAAATAAAAGTGTAGTCACAGATAGAGACATTTTCATTTACTCCGACAGGCAGCGCTGAATCCGCTCCTACCACGTAAACACTCAGCTAAGACACTAAAAGAATGTTACAAATTATTAAAAATATTTGCACAGTATTTTTCTATAAATCTACTCTGTGTATCAGGACATAGTAACATTAAAGGTATGGCAGATGAGTTAGCTAGTTAGGCGCCTCGTTTAGTCAGGACAAGGCCGAAATACCGAAATACCCTTGGAAACATGTAAACTTTTAATAGACAAACTCACCATTACTGTTGCAAATTCTAACTGGAAACATTTAAATACCTGCGCTATCAGTAGATAAACGTGGCCCGAATGGAACACAGGTCGCACTAAGAGCCTACTTAATTTAAGTAGGAAGGATCTAAGAATCGTAGTAGGTAGACATGCCAGTAGATTGGAAGCACCAGCCAATGACTATTGCAGAAGTTGTCAGGATATAGAAGAGGAAGAGAAAGTCAACAGACACTTTCTATAGGGGGGCATGGCTCTGTGTAGAAGACGGTTCAGATTGCGTGATCTCGCTTTTATGTACAACATTGCGGATTGTTCGAATCTCAAACTAGCTAGTACAACCAGCGTTTTAAAGTCCACACAATGGTTTAGAGAGGACCAAGTACAGCAAGAATAGGGCAGTTCTGGTGGCCTCACAATGGGCTCCTAACTGTCTTAGGTAAATCGAAGGACAGCCATTTCACCTAACCTAACTCTAACGAAATGCAGTTCACATATGTAGCTATTCTATTTTTTTGTTGTTGCTTTATTCCTTGATAATATTGTATGTATATACTTTTAGATGATATTTTTAAGAAAACCTAAAGAACTAATTACTTTACAAAAATCTCTCTGCATATATTGTCGCTCCTTGTCGGAGCATAGGGTAAAAAAGGCTTTACAACGATTTCCGTCAGACGCTATACGAAGATCGTTTGAAAAGTCCGTGCAAAAATAAAAACTATTTAATTGTTCAACTTACTTTCCTTCTAGGCTTATACACTTCGTCTAATGCTGTTCTAGTTTGTTGATCCCTTCCGCATAGGATTTGTTTAAGTCTGAAAAATAACCGTTCGAACCTGCAATGACTTCCTCATTTGAATACTTTTTTTTAGCCGGACATTTCAAATTGGGGTACAAAATTGTGGATACCCCGAGGAATCCGAGGGAGCGAAGTCTGGGTTAAAGGAGGGTGGTTGGAGTTGGGACGCTATGCCCAAAAGGGAAATAACTCGACATCCTCGATACAAACGAATGCCAAACACAGAAAAATATACCCATCTGGCTGAAACTCGTCGCATTTTCTTCCCAAAGATGCTAATTGTTTAGTTATTATTTACCTCTAGTACGCGCCAGTAGTGCCACCTCTAACTTTGCGCGGACTTTTCAAACGACCCCCATCTGTCTAATTTCGTTCCATATGGCGGTGGCAGAGCTCTCATTTAGGATTGTGCACGACCAAGTTTGCCGTGGGCATCCTCTGCGCCGGCTTTTTTGTGGGTTTCATTGCTGTCTTCTTTACGCAGAATCCAGTTCCATGTATGCCCAATCCAGTTCCATCTTCTTCTGTTAAAGGTCAGCATTGAAGACTGTTCTTGGCCAACAAAGTACGGCATATAATCCTAGGGCATTAGTTGACATACCTTTGTAGGCATTTGCTTACATGCTCAGAGATAAGCCAGGCCCAAATTCATATAAGTGGACCGACTTGACGCTGGAATTAAAAATTCTAAGTTTTGTTCTTAGCGACAGAATACGAGAGTGACCTGTAGTCGAATTCACTAACACTTTTTAACGATATTCGTGATTGGAGGATATCTCAACAGTAGGTTGGAAATATCTCCTTAAATAAAAACAGGCACCCTGCGGGTGTACTATTTTAAAACCCATCACTAATGAACTCCATCTGGTACCGAACCGGTATGTGCATGACTGCAAGTCAGCCAAGGAAATAAAACAAAAAAGTAATCTAATGTTTGGCCATTTCATTTATTGATTAGTGAAAAAAATTAAAAAAAAAGAAAAATTCAATGTGTGCGGCCTCTGTTTCAAATGCTTGCAGAAATTTTAAACTTCATACGTTCGATTTTCTTTGCGCCACTGCCCAAGCCATTTATTATTTCAATTTAATTTAGTTGAAAATACATTTTAACCTTTTAGTAATTCCATACACTTAATTATACCAAAAGAAGACAATATAATTTAAAAATCATAAACAAGTACACACACAAATAAAATATATTAAAATATTTTCAAAATTGAAAATGTGGCTTCGCAGTAGAGCGGCGCTGATTGCAAAAGATTGTGGGCAATTCACTTTTACGTCGATAAAAAAACAACATTTTCAGTTGGTTTGCTACAATAATTTGCATTTTTTTGACATTAGTATTTTCGTATCAGTGATTCTTAATCGTTTGTAAAAACTAAGGAGGTTAGCAAGCACGCAGGTAGAGAACTCTTAGGTTTGCGTGCCTATTAAGTCGGTGACCAGATTATTTTCTTGCAGTTGTTTATTTTATTAAATTTTTATTTATTTTTCTAAAATATTTGGATGTACATGTATGAAAGCGTATTCAAGCGAATTATGGTAAGTTTAATATTTTGTTAGATATTTTGCTTTTGCTATTTCCCATATCAAGAAACATAAAAGATTGGAGAATTGTTTTCTAATATACCATGCATTTCTGCCTTGAGTTTACCATAAAAGCAATTTGCTGAAAACAATTGTTTATTCTTAAATTTCACCATCAATATGACGTATGCGAAAAATTGCATAGAGAGGCTGGGGCCAAAGCATGAAAGAAATATTGAATGGATGACACATTATTTTTACAGTTTCGTGCGCCTAATTAGCAACGCGATTTTTTGACCTGTATTGGTTACTTGTCTTTTGCTTTTACAATTCGCATCAATTCTTTATAAAACATAAGCTCATTCTACAATAAATTTTATTTAAATCAAATTTTCAAACTTTGTACAAAATTAATAAATGTTTCACAAATTTTGATCAAAATTTTATACTTTTTAATTAGAATCTTTAGACAAATTTTAGGTACGCAGTTTTATAGCCAACTAAATTTTGACACAAAAGGTTTAAATTTGAAGTCGCATGAAAACCGCGTTGCATTTTGACAATTTTTTAGGGGATGCCGATGAACATTTTCTCTTTGTAACGAATGTTCGTAATTTTTCTTATGTGGAAGAAAAACTTATGACCGTCAGCGAAAAATTTGTTCAAAAATTAACGCACTTTATTGTGGGCCCCTGCAACACACTGGAACTCCAGGAATTTATGAACGCACTTTAGTAAGGAAAGTAATTTAGTGGGATATAAAAGCACCTGCCAGAAATATATCTAAAAACTCTGATTAAAATTTATGAAATTTTGAGTTTCTTTTGTGCACAAAGTTTGAGAATTGAATCTATACGACTTTTGTAGAAGAGAATGTCGATGTTTACATAAAAAGTTATTAGAATTAAATAAGAAGGAAATGAATTGTGAAAACTTGTCAATAGGTCCTTGTCCTGTAGTTATTTAAGACAGTTCATGGTTATTAGAGTGCAACATTCCCCATAGAAAATAAAAATACAAAAAACAAATCAATACTGTTTTCCCATTGGAATTATAAGATTTAATAAACTTTATTGCTTTTATGAAAGGACACTTGTAAAATTTACCTGAATAGAACCGATTTGAAGTACCTCTAAAAATTTCATTATTTTGGCTCCGTCGAAAAAATTTTTAAATACTTTTGTACAGACATTTTACGATTCTATCATCTGAGATGATTGGAATAAATACTTTTAAGTTTTGTTTTTGTAAATTCGATTTTTGGAGTTATTTTGAAATTGGTACTGCTCACATACATTTTTATATTTTTTGGAGATATTTTGGGCGGAAGTTCGAAATTTAATATATTTTAAAACCGTTACTGATTTATTTTTTATATGAAGAATGTTACATTCTAATAACTAACATTCGTTAACATTACGTTAAATAACTATAAAAAAGGGACTTGCTGACAAGTTTTTACAGTTTAGTTATTTTTATTTAATTTTATTAATTTTTTATGAAAAAAATAAATCATTCCGACACAAAAGCGATATAAATCCATGTTTCAAAATTTGTGAAAATTAAAAAAAAAAATGCAACAAATTTCAAATTTCAGGCATGCAGCGTAACAGCTCATTCAATTTTACAAATAAATTGTGTGAACTTGCAGCGCTCAGATATGGGGTTGTTCCAGCCAAAGCAATATTCAACTAATTCAAAGATTTCAGAATAAAGTGCTAAAATGTGCCGTTGGTGCTCCCAGGCATATCCGTAGCTCTGATCTCGAGGTCACCGCTCTTGATTCAGTTCCAGACGCACCAAAGAAGATATCAAATTCTCATAAAGATACTGAATAAACCCACAAACACAGAAACAACCATCCTTGCTGACTCAAATAAATGAAGAAGATGGCTTAAGCAGAAAAAGCCACAAGACCTGGGCATTTAAAAAAACAACTCGTTTTTTTATTTCCATAATATTTAAGTAGAGTATCCCAATACTAATTTTTTATACCATCTCGCTACAAATTGCTCGTTAGTTTTTAATATTTTGTAGATAGTCGGAAT
This sequence comes from Anastrepha ludens, assembly GCF_028408465.1. Lineage (NCBI taxonomy): Eukaryota > Metazoa > Arthropoda > Insecta > Diptera > Tephritidae > Anastrepha > Anastrepha ludens. The sequence continues at coordinate 116,291,662 of NC_071498.1, read as the reverse complement.
GAAAACTTAATAAAAAATTTTAATTTTCGCGCGAAAATCGCGTTGATGTTGGGTAATACCTTTTGCTGACGGTGTTGAATGTTGCCCTCTATATAAAAAAAATCTTGAACATTTGTTTTATGGAGAAAATTATTTTATTAATTCCGCAACTTTTTTTGGTGAGTGCCTATAAGATTATAATAAATTTTTACGCATTGGGTTACGTTGATATAATTTATATCAGATGTACATTTTTTAAACTTAATTATGTGTTTGACTCACTGAGCTACTTCATTGTGTCTGGAAAGACACTTCTCATTTTTACAATTGCAAAAGTATTAAAAAGAAGTTTCTTTCTCCACCATTTCTCCATAGCTGCGGACAGGATATGGGATGACCATGCCAAAGCAGTTGTTTAGTCTCTTATGCGTTATATTCAGTCTTTGTTCTCTTGGATATTGCTTAGGTTAGTAGATCTACCTCTGTCTACTTGCATTACTGTAATAGTGGAAATCCAGTTCCGCCTTACTTTGGCTCAAGGGAACTTCACTGGCTCCACTTCGGAGCCAAGCAAATTCATTCGCCTTCTCGTTACCCTTCTTTACCCTTTATGTTACTTTTTTCTTGGCTAATAAAATTCCTAATATGCATTAAATGGCCAGTTGTTCTAATACCCGTGTGGTAAGGAATTTTTGGAATATTTTTTGTGAAAAAAAAAACGAACAACGATATATATTTTTTGGTATATTATAAACGGCTTTTTATAGCAAACCAAAGATTAGTTATTCGAAAAAGGGCGTTGAAGCTGGTCTCCTCGAAAAATTAACTGGTTTCCATGTGAGATTTTGGCTATTCCGCTTATCTCAAAAATGAAAAAAAAACAATATATATATTATATATATTCATTAAACATTTCAAATTAGTTAAACACTTACTTTGTAAGAGAAAGTGCCTTGAAAAAACATGTAAGCATGATCAACAAATATGATACTTATATAGGGTGGGCCATGTAAAATTTGCTTTTTCAATCGGCTATAAAAAAACTGATTACAATTTTTTCAAACTTTTTTTTATTTTGAAGATTGAACATTGTTATTTATGAATGAAAAATAATATCGTTGAAATGACTGCCCCGACTGGCTTTACAGTAGGCCATACGATCAACCCAATTTTTAAGCACATTTTCGATTGTTTGGGCTCCAATTTCATGAATGGCAACTTCGATTTCGGTTCGCATAGCATTTGTCCTTAACGGCTCCCCACAAAAAATAGTCCAACGGGCTTAAATCACAGCTCCGAAGCGGCCGATTGATATCGGAATTTCGGCTGATTATTCGGTTTTCAAAAACGGTAGCCAAAAGTTCGATTGCACCGTCCTGTTGAAACTAAATGTCGTCCATGCCATCCTCTTCAATTTTTGGAAACAAAAACTCGTTGAACATGTCACGGTAGCGCTCGCCATTTACTGTAACCGCGGCTCCTCGCTCATTTTCGAAAAAAAATGGCCCGGTGATGCCGCCAGACCAAAAACCGCACCAAACAGTGACTCGTTGTGGATGCATTTGCTTCTCTACAGTAACGTGTGGATTTTCTGAGCCTCAAGTCAGCGCCAATTAAGAAGAAATCCGACTATTTTGCTTGTTGGCGTAGCCACCGATGTGAAAATCAGAAAAGAAGAAGAAGACTCACCACCTTGGAAATAGGTTTTCAATATTTCCCAATTTTGTTCAAGCGTATAGCGTCCCATTTCGTAAATGTCAAACCTTTACGTGAATTATGAATACATTTGACATGTCATTTGTGTTACCATTCTCAAAAAAATGGGTGGTTCAAAAAGCAAACGCTATATGGCCCACTCTGTATAACTATAAAATTATTGGAAAAATTTACAGCAAATGAGGGCAAATTTTATCTTGAAATTAGAGCATAAAATAGTTGAAAGAAGAAAACTGACTAGAAAGATGATTCAAAATTGACAGAATTGAACGAATCCAGAATATATTCTTACATTTCGCTTAAATTACGCTTTGCAGATCCTATCCATACCTATGAAGTGCGATGCTTACTGATTAGCTTCGAATCTCTGGTGAGCAGGAGAATAATCTTATCTTTGTCTTTAATTTTTGATTTAATCTGTGGTGCGGTTGACTGTCCAGCGCTTCTTGAGAGGATTTATTTAATATTCCCACCAGAGCTCTTCGTAGTTCGGAGTTTTTCTATGTTAGTTCCAAAATTTGTTGAGATAGATTTTTAATCTTCAAATTTTTTAATATTTATTATAAATGCATTAATTGTACTTTCTTTTTTTAATGCCTATGTTAAAATATGTTGACTTAGCCTATAAGGATCTATGATATGCATTTGCTTCATAAATAAATAAAAAAAAAATTACCACAGAAATATACAGAAATTACAAAAACTATAGTTGGAAATTACTTGAAAATATAGATCATAAACCATTAATCTGGGGTAGTCATATGAAGGATGGTATTTTCAGGCGACACATAGTCATATTAAACAAGGTGGCGAAAAATAGGAGAATTGTAATATTTTGGAAGATTTCTAATCCTTACGTCGTACGTCAATAATATTTGACATTTCAGCCGCAGTATACAAACAGAAATACAAAAGAGTGTGTAAAACTCAAAATAAGTATTTCTATCATTCAAAATCATTTTTTTTTATTTAATAAAAATGTTATTCAAAAACAGAGTTCGGTGATTAGTTTAGCGCCAGCCTGTATTTCATTTAAGAATTAGTGCATATGGTATCCTGTGATTCTTATCGTCTGAGAGGCTTAATTGCAAACACTTTGTGTTCAAATATTTTACAGAATACTGGCTGAAAATTTTCGAGTCAAGTATTTTTTATGCCATTTACTTCAACTTTTCTGTCAAAAAGGGTTTTCTATTTGCACTATACATAGGTATTATTGTAGTAATAGGTATTTATTTTTCATGGCGCCATTATGCTAATGACAAATTTTTGCTATTGCTTATGTACTTATATATTTAATACGTATGTACATAGAAGACACGTGTAACAACCCTGCAGGGAAAAGTACTAGTTGTGAACTGGAATACTATCAGTTCAGCTCGATGCAACTCGAAATGCCAATTGTCCGCCCATGACTCAACAGAATATCAGTTGATACCAGCTAACAAAAAATATATATTTCAAGTCCAATATGTTTCTAAAGTAACCAGTTTTAGCGCAGTAAAAATACGAGTATAAAAACAAAAACATCCACTCTGTTCTATGACAATGCTTTAAAGTATTTAAAAACGTTAAAAAAATATAGTTATTGTACATTATCAACCCACCTATACCTATACGTTATGCTAACTCTCATTCACTTATTATTAACTCCACTAACATTCTGTATAACACTCCCATTCTCTCAGTAGAGTATAACCTCTTTACATTAACAAATATTCGAATGTTAATACTTTCCTTTACCTTACATATTCATACTTTCTTTTGTAAATGATACTATCAATTCCAACTGTGGGCAAAAAGTAGGGTGAATTTATTTGTCAAACTTCGCAGGATTAAAATTTCGCTGTAGTTACTTTTTTCGTGAGGTGGCAGCACTGTTAATAACATCTGGGCCAACTTTCATGTGAATGTCATTACCAGTAATATATTTACGCTTGTGTTTACCAAACGACCAAGAGTGCATTTTTCGATTTTTACAATGTCTGATTTGATTGAGCAGAGAAGTGCCATCAAATTTTGTTTGTGGAATGAAATTTCGGCTGCGGAAACATTTAGCATGTTGCAGAAGGCATTTGGGGATTCGACCATGTCGCAGAAAAATGTTTATAAGTGGTACAAAGACTTCAAAGAGGGTCGAGAACGTGTTGATGACTTGGAGCGCTCCGGACGACCATCGACGTCAACAGATGACCAACACGTCAATAAAGTGAAGGAGTTAGTGCTCAAAAATCGTCGGTTGACTGTTAAAGACCTTACTGATAACTACTGATACTGATCGGAATATCAGAAGGATCTGTGAAAACCATTTTGAAAGACCATTAGGGCCTACGAAAAGTCAAATCTCGTTTGGTACCGAAAACTCTCAATTTCATGGAAAAAAGTCGTCGCATTGATGTGTGTGAATCAATGCTTTCAGACTATCAGGACAAGCTCAAATGCATCAATATGCGAGATGAGACTTGGATTTATGCTTGCGGCCCGGAAACAACCGACCAATCAAGCGAATATCGTGCTAAAGGCGAGGCCGGACCGAAAAGAGCACGTCAAAGTCGTTCAAAAATAAAGGTCATGATGACAGCTTTTTTCGATTTTCGTGGTGTGGTGCACTATAAATTCCTTCCACCTGGCCGAACTGTTAATAAGGAATATTATTTGAGCGTTATGCGTCGTTTACGTGAAGCAATTCGTCTAAAAAGACCAGAATTATGGGCCAACAACTCTTGGTTTTTGCATCACGATAATGCACCGTCTCACACTGCACTCGTTCTTCGTGACCATTTCGCCAAAAATTCCACGCATATTGTTCCGCAACCACCGTATTCGCCTGATTTGGCTGCGTGTGACTTCTGGCTATTCCCAAAACTCAAGAGACCACTCCGGGGAACGCGTTTCGAGTCGATTGAGGAGATAAAAGCTGAATCGAAGAAGGTGCTGATGGCTATACCGGAAATGGACTATTTGGCATGTTTCGGGGATTGGAAAAATCGTTGGCATAAGTGTACTTCATCGAGAGGGGATAATTTTGAAGGGAATGAAATTGATTTACAAGAATAAATAAAGATTTTTCATTTTACAACCAAATTCACCTTACTTTTTGCCCACAGTAGTAGATATTGAATTTTGTTGTTGCTACTCTTTATTTATACTCGCCGTATGTACGTAAATATGTACTTCTATTTATTCTAATGTTAACCGATACTTATGTACATACATATACAGGGTTTGATTAAAAAGTAATGAGCCTTCCTGCGCGGAGCGTCTGCCAAGCGATCTACCGAATCGGCTGGTGGGGGAAAATGATCGTTGGACCTTCCCCTTCCACTAAAAAACCGGTCCCAGTTCGCTTGCAACAGCGGTGCAGTCAACATCGATCCGCGCGTGAAAGCTGTTTTAAAAGTGTGTTAGGATTTTGCAGTGGCGCAAATGCAGCGATCGTTGGAGCAATGATACGCGATCAAATTTTGCGTAAAGCTAAACAACATTGTACAAAAAAGTGCCCTTTCGGCTGAGAAACCGCGCCGCCCGAGTTCGGCCTGACCTCGTCTACAATTGGGCCCTTCAACACGACAATGCGTCGGCACACACCGCCTTCCTCTGCACCTCTGCATTGGCCAAGATGGGGGTTCCGGTGTTTACCCACCCTCCCTACAGCCCAAACCTGTCCCCTCCGGACTTCTTCTTGTTTCCGCGCCTGAAAAGAAAGCTGAAGGGGAGGCGTTTCGACTCCATCGAGGTGATCCAAAAAACTGTGACAGCCGAATTGAACGCGATTCCGGCGAATGAGTTTAAAAAATGTTTCCTGTAGTGGAAGGTCCGCTACCAGCGGTGTATTCACGCTCAAGGGTCCTATTTTGAAGAATATTAGTTGCATAAGCCAAAAGGTTTAATAAAACTGCTTAAAAAGGATAAGGTTCATTACTTTTTAATCAAACCCTGTACACATCTGTAATTGAGAGCTAGTTTAGGTCGTTTTTAGCTTTTATGTGAGAGTTTGCATTTGGATATTAACGAATAAAGAAATTTCATACAAAATATCTCCCAAATATATTTTTTGATTTAAATAAAACCACTTTCAGGTAGAGTAATAGAATAAATATTCAAAACTTGGTTCAAACCTCAAAAATTTAAAAAAATATTCCTTAAAAAACTAATAAAGAAATAAAATTTAGGGCATTTACTTTAAGAACATAAATATAATTAATTCTGACTAAATTTCGGATTCATATTTTATGCATCTGGTTACTGCGGGGATCTTTCTGCTCCTAAGTAGAGTATAAAATTGCTCCGAGCGCTTGGAAAAAAAAATTGTTTGTGGCAAATATAGGGAAATTGATATTGTTTGGTAAGTGTATGGAAACAATTTGAACGTGTAGCAATATTATAAATTTGCTCTTATCTAATCTTACTCACTTCTGATATAAGGTTACATATAAAGAGAATAAATTCGATGCTAATATTAATTAATTCTTGCTTTTATTTTATAGACTTAGATATAGGGGTTTTAGAATACATTTTTGCCTTTGTGCATTTATACAGACTTCTCAAAGGCATTCGACAAAGTATCTTATAGAATCTTATCATTATATCAATGGCGAAGTTTATAGCAATCGCCTCGGTAGTAAATATCGAGTTGTGTGGGAATAGAAGACCAGTCCTAAGTATGCTTCCCTTATCAGATACCACAGCAAATGCAGTTGAGTCGGTTTCTTTAGAGCCGTCAGTGTAAATAAATTTCCAGCCTTTGGCATCCCAATAGTTCTTGAATTCAAAGAATAGCATTTGATAAACATGTTTAGAGGTGTTTTGTTTTGGATACATCAGTAGGCTAGTGATGAAAATGGATGGAGGAAGTTCCCAGGGTGGGAATCTCGATTGAAAAGTTAACATGGGCTTTATGGAAACGTCGAATTTCGCGGTTTCATCCACCGCTCTGTATATAGCTGATTCACGCTTCAATTTTGTGGTTCTTCTGATGACATTTTTCAAGTCATTGTTTATAATTGGGTTACTGGAACACTATATCCTTGGAATTAAACGAAGTGTATTATACCTTACTCTATCACTCATTTCGGGGAGTCCAACTTCGGCTAAAATATTTTTTGTCGGGGAGGTTGGAAAAGCTCGAAGACTTTTACGAACGGCTGAATGGTAGATTGCTGATATGTTCGCGAGGGTACCTTTTGAACACTGTCCATATATTGGTAGACCGTAATCAATGCAAGATATTATTAATGATTTTGTTAGATTTATTAGAGAATTTTGGGTAACATTACTATATTTTGAAGCAAAGTATTTAATGAGATTTAATCTCTTATTAAGTTTAAATTTAAGGTATTTACAATGTTCCTTAAAGCTAAGATTTTTATCAAAAATTATGCCTAATATTTTCAGGTTCAGCATCTTAAGTAATAAACGTCCTTCTTTTGGCTTTCTCTCGGCATTCTCGCGTTAGATTAGCTGCTATTTATGTAATAAACTTTGTGTTACAATAGATTCAGTGAACTCGACTCCTTTTATTGCTCTCTCTCGAGTACCATAAGATCGTGGATCTTGGCCCGCTTCGTTTCATAAATTTTATAAATTGTATCAGAAGTGATTTTTTCTTCGCGAAATCCCGACTTCATAAATGATTTAAAGATTTTTTCGTAATTGAAAGCCTTTTGGACCTTTTGAATGTTATTAAACCTCAGAAGGATATATATATTGATTTGACTGAAGTTGCGACTTTCTTCGAATTTGAGCAAGTGTTTTCACATGACTTGCCCAGATCCATTTAACATCGTGTATTCGTGCTAACATCGTGTGATTTTCTTCTCGCTTATTACTTATAAACCTCATCATCATCTTGGCATTACTGTCCGGGGTAGGCCATTATATATATACTATATAATTGGCGCGTATACCCTTTTTGGGTGTTTGACCGAGCTCCTCCTCCTATTTGTAGTGTGCGTCTTGATGTTGTTCCACAAATGGAGCGACCTACAGTTTCAAGCCGACTCCGAACGGCAAATATTTTTATGAAGAGCTTTTTCGTGGCAGAAATACATTCGGAGGTTTGCCATTGCCTGACGAGGGGCGACCGCTATTAGAAAAATATTTTCCTTAATTTTCGTGTTTCACCGAGACTCGAACCAACGTTCTCTCTGTGAATTCCGAATGGTAATCACGCACCAACCCATTCGGCTACGGCGGCCGAAATTACATCCTCTACAATACGCCTCCATTCTTCTCGACAGTCCGCTTTTATCTTTCGTATATCGTCTTCTACGTCTTGCAACCATCGTCTTCTTGGCCGGCCTCTCCTTTCTTGCTCCTTCAGGGTTTGCTTCAAATATTTTTTTTGGTCGTTCTTTCGCCGCTCAATCTTAAAACGTGTCCATATCACCGTAATCTTTGGGTCTTTATAAACCGCATTACATTTCCTCCCGCGATTAAAATACTGATGTCGTTTACGATACGTACCACCATCTAATCGTATAGGGCCGAATATTATTCTACGAATTTTTCTTTCAAATCGCATCAGTAAATTGACGTCATTAACTTTAAGGAAAGCCGTAGGTGAGAACCGACATTATTATAGTTTTGCACATCTGTTCCTTTTATATCAGTCAAGATATCTCAAATCTCGTGAAATTCTTAGGCCTATCTTAGACAATGCCTTTACTTACAAAATTATCAATAGTGCAATTGATTGCTCGTATTTGTTGGACTGAATCCGATTAAATGTCTTCATGATTTACTGTTACTTACTTCTATTCTATGGGGATTATGTGAGAACTTACTATTCTTCTAATGCTCCTATCGATCGATCTACTTGTGAATTTCATGTTTTTAGTCATACTGCCTTCCTTGACTTTTCTGTTTCAAAAATTTTCCGAACTATTTTTTAGCTTTTGAAGGTATTAGATGTAATTAATTTAAATAACATTGTGCTATTCATGGTCTGTAAGATTGTAATTTCTTCCTTCATGCATTTGGCATGTCGTGAAATGTTGCTAGCAACATTGATTATCAAATGAGAAGAAACGTGAAATTCATGAGCATCACCCCAGAAGCAATTGGCAAATTCTGATGGGAAAAGCATTTTTAAACATACTACTTGTACGTATATGGATATGACACCAGAAAAAATGAAGAATATTTACTTACGCCTTTTCCGAACAAATTTCGCTAAAAATGCCGTATCTTTGGAGTATTCGAGCTGAAGCGCTTCATTAAAGTTTAGATGGCATGCACATTTTAAATAGGTATGACAAAATATTGCTGGCATGTTGCGCGGTGTTTTCACGGCGTGAGCTGAGAAATACTTGGCCATGAGATACATATGAATTTTCACGCATATTTCACGGCAATGCAATTTGTATGAATTTTGACAGCCATTTTAAGTGAAACGCAAACTTAATAATATGGTTAAGACTCAATAAATAAACAAATATATTTATCAGTACCTACTTATACACAATCCACTAATCATCGTGACAATAGACGAATATTAAATTTTTTGACCAAAAAAACAAAAAAAGTATCTAACTTGCAGACCAGTGGTATCATTCTATTCAATAACGAACTAGTATGTTTTCTTCCACTAATTACCAGTGTCTAAATCAAAATGTTGCTATTCTAACTTGGCTTTTCTCTGCAGGGTAGTTTCGAACAGCATATATACAAATACAGACACGCCACTCTGTTCAGGAGCTATTTGCATGAGAAAATTTTACTCATGAAAATTAGGCAGTTCACTAAAAATGTGTGTATGCAAAATTGATAACATTTGTGTGGCTGCAGGTACATTAAACGTTTAAAGCAAATGCAGTGACGTTGAAAAGCTATACTCTTTTAATATTAAATATTTTTATTATTGTCTTTAAAATGTTCACCTTACTACTACGATTTTACTAAAATTGTGTTTTTCTTTTTTCTTTCAGGCAAGTGACTATAAGTTTATATAATTATATAAATACTTATATATATATATATTATATAATATTGATATCTATCATCGTTCAAACCTGCGTAAGTAAGTAGTCTGCAGAGTCAATTTATTACACTGGAGTTATGGAAATTTTATGTAAAACATATTATATTTTCTAACCGCTTCCCACTATCTGAAAGTAATTTCCCCAATCTCAATATTTCTGCTTGCGAACCGAAACTTATGCAAATAATATGACCAAACGACTCATTTTAGATTACACACATATAAATGTAAAAATGACTGTGTGGTTTAAGGGACTTGGTGTGGTAGAAAACGTTGCTTGTTGAACTCACTAAACTTCGTGTCTGAAGGTTCTCTCTTCACCCAAAAGCATTAAAATTCAAGCCATTTCCCTTACAGCAAACTCTTAATGACTGACGTACCAGTCATTTACATATAGAAAGCATTTGACGGTGTATTGTCGGAAATCAACGAACAGGCTCTAACCACTTTAGGGACCATTAATCATTACGGCGACTGCTGAATACTGATTACACTGATTTACTAATAACTAATGATTTGTTTACCCGAGAATCAGACCAGGCAATTCCTATGTGAAATTAGTCGGCCCAAAAAATGTGGAAACATTAATTTTTTTCCACGATGTATACTTCGAGATGTCGCGCAATAACGGATTTGGATTCATGAAAGAAGTTAGATAGTATAACTCTCTAAAATAAAGAGGCGCAAAATTAATAATCCTATACGAAGATGCTATAATTTTTGAAAATGGCGTTTGACATAGTTCAATTTTTCATCATATTTTACACTTGTGAACTAGACAACTGCAGTGTTCAAACAGATAAACAGCGGAGCGCGTACAGGTCAAAATATTTTTTTTTCTTTAGTAAAAAAGTTATTCACTCTGGGTGATTAATTGGGCTGCGGAATTCGTGATGTATCAAACTAAGGGTAGTTAAATTTGCCATCATTCGTGTATTCTCTGCTTATACATATTATATTAAAACGTAACGTTCATAAGATTTTTAAACATAAAAAAAAACAATTTTTTTTTGTAAAGATTTGAAAATTTCGACCGATATTTTAAGACATTTTTATATGATGTGGATTTTATATATACACTTGTGGCCACATAAGTACTCCATATATTCCCTTCATCAGCTATGGGGCTGTGCCAAACCAACTCATATCGAAAAAATACAACGATTTCAAAACAAGTTCCTAAAGAACGCAGAAAACGCGCCATGGTATGTGAGGAACACTGATTTACATCGTGACATAAAGATGTCATTAGTATCAGAAGTTGTCAAACATTACGCTGTAGCTCATGCCGAAAGACTCGAAAAACATACTAACCCGGAGGCTCGGCGACTTGCCAATTTATATGACCAATGCTGGAGACTTAAACGAAAAAAACCAAATGGTCTTGTTCCAGAAATTTTGATGACTGACAAATATATGTAAATTTCTGTCAGCTGTCTTCCAGTTATATACGTATTTCCTGTAAATACTGTTGAATTTAATCAAATAATGTTACTTGATAGTTGTGAACTAGGTGTAATAGAATGAAATGTATTTAAATATTTATAACGTTTCAATAAAAAAAAAAAAAAATCTGTTTTACAATAGTCCCAATATTTTTAATGACAATTTTTTTCGTTAATTTGTTTCGCTTAAATATAATTCGTTGCGTATAGAAACCCTTCTAAATCAAAGTTTCAAATCGAGATCCAGAAAACTTTAACAGAGTTCAGAAAATTGTCATCACAATTTTATGTTATATAATTTTTTCTCTGAATATTTAAAGAACTTCTGGGTATGCAATTCAATGGGCTATGAATTTTGGCATGAAAAACTATAATTTGAAGTTGTTCAAAAATCGCATTGATTTTAACAATTTTTTCTGCTAAGGATTTTGGGCGTTTTCTGCCATATAAAAAAATTCGCTGAATGGGAAAATGCACAAGGCCGCAAGCACTGATGAATTTGAACTTCAGACTCAGTGACGGATTTTGCGTACATTGAAATTGGATGGTTTTTGGATTTTTTGTAGTCTTTGATCGTAGGGATATAGGTATATATTTTAAATTTAAATATTTCTGCAAACATATGGTAAATAATTTTATCATAAACCGACTATAACACCCACCTTATAATGCTGAAAGTACTTCATGAGTAGACCACTTTTGTAGAACAAAATTATATGTGCCTAATTTTTTTCGGAGGGCCGAAGCTTATAAATTTTGCTTGTCGAAACCTTTCTAATTAGTTATTACATATAATGCTAAAAGTCTTGTATATCGATTTCTGATTTCTAATATTTTTGTTGGTATTCTATAGTAGAATTTTGCGAGGATAATTTGTTGTAAAGGGTTATCAATTTAGAAGTATCGGATTTTAAACTGAAATAAAATAACGGAAATTTAAATTGATTGGGCAATCTTTATTATTTTTGTGTAGAACTGTTCATGACTTTTATTTTGTAAAGAGAGCCCCTCTCAAATGTTGGTCGGAACTGCGCCGTAATTCGGCAATCTGGAAACACCAATTTTGAAGGACTTCCGTCGGTATCCCGTGAATAACTTTCGTAATGTTGGCTTCCAATGACGCAATCGAGGCAGTTTATGCATTTACCCGCAAAGCATTTAGACTTTACTTACCCCGACAAATAAAAGTCGAAAGTTGTGATATCACATGATCTTATTTTACGGCCTGTATGGCACCAAATGTTATGAGATCACGGGCTTCGACTTCCGTCAACGAAAATATGTTTATCATGACGCACTAGCATTAGCTATTCACTGTTATATTGGCGTCAGCCTCGTCTTTGAAGGAATATGGGCCCATAGACGATTCTTCCTCCCCATAGGCTGCATCAATCGATTGTTTGCAGTGAATGTAATAACAAATACGGCAAGTTTATATATTGACGTAGCCACTAAGCCAAAAATGGGCCTTACCGCTGAACACCATAAATTGGCCTGAGCGTGCGATGTACACTTTTCACGAGGATCGATTTCCGTACTACATTTCGTTGTATGATTTATAAACGTTGTTTGGTCTTTGCATGATGAGATGCCAATGGATACTGAAGAAAATTACGTATTTAGTTTGGCAGTAGTCACGAGTGATTTTGCCAAGAAACCCTATTGGAAAAAGTACTTCCAATCTTTACATTTAAAATACTTAGTTCCACATTTCACGACCCAAAATGTGCTCTAGATATTTTTGCATCTGTCAAAAGTCTAATGTCCGTGTATGTAGAGAAGATAAACCAAACGAACAATTGCAAATTCATATTAAATTTAGTAATTTTGGCCCTAAGGGTAATCGAGTTTTTATATTTATTGTTGTATTTGGTTTTGATATGTTATATGTAATTATATTATTGGCGCTTTCACCTTTTATTGCATGTTTAACTGAGCACCTCCTCCTATGTGTGGTATGCATTTTAATATTTTCTACTAGCCTTCAGTTTTATGCCACATCGAGCGGCAGATGGTTTTTCATGAGAAGTTTTTTTATGGCAGAAATACATTGTATCTACTTATACATTCCGTTATTAAAAAAAAACTCCTTGCTACATTTGATGTTTTATGCCCGAGGTCATGCACCAACCCATCAGCCATTTCATGCTTAAATACTCGCCTTAAAATAAGTTTAAAAGGTTTTACTTAAGAAGAGCAGTAGAGGGTTAGAAAGAAAGGAATGTTACATTTACCATGACATAAGGAAAATATTTGTTATGCTAAAGGTTTGTTGGCTCCGGTATTTTACTTCCCAATAACCACTTTTCGGGCGTAGCTGCAGGTAATATCTTCTTGTCCTCAAAGTGCTGATCTTCTTAGCAATCCGTTATAGTTTGTAAACAATTTTCTCTAAATTCTATTAAAGGGTTTTAAACAATTTCAATATCAATTAACGTTGATATAATGTGACAGCGAAGTTACTCCTTTATTCATTTTCAACTTGTTTTGTTATTTGATTTTTTTACCAACGCAACCCTAACCTCTAAATGTGGCCATTTAACTTTTCGCTCATTTTAGCACCCATTTGAACAGCAACTATTCTATGCCAATCAGTTGTCTTTGACGCGCTTCCATTGCGAACTCGTAATTTCATTAAAAGCTTCACGTTGTCATCTACAGAACGCTGACTGCGCAACTTCAAGACTTTCAGCCTTTTATTTGGCCTTGCCTTCGTCTTCACTCTCGCACTCACCGTAATTTTCTTCAACGTAGATGGCATCAGCCGAACAAAAACATTGCTGCTGTTGTTGGCCTACAATCATTTTGTGTAGAAATTTGAAGTATTTAAATTTTCCATTTCAATCTTTAATTAATCCGCAATGTCGTTGGGCATTCGTCCGATAGTTGATTGAGAAGACAGCAAGAAGGCGTCTGTAAGGGATAAGGAAATTTAGCAGAAGAGTAATTGCGTAATAGAAGGCTGATGGTAAGAGTTTTAAGGGTTTGATGTGCAATTATTTGTTGAAATGTAGGAAATTTCGCAATTAAGAAGAAGTCCTGTTTAATGTGATGACTATGTTGTTGTTGTTCGTTATTGTTATTGTTCTAGTTACCGTGGAAATCAGTTCGCCTAACTATGATAATGCTCGGAAAGTACAACTGTGTTTAATTAAACAAACATACACACATACACACGCAGATGCACATAATATACGAGTATTATTGCTCTGTTTACTGATTTACATATATGCATGTGTGTTTGTGCAGGGAGTGTTACTTTCTGCTTTAAGTTCTTCTAATTCACCAATCTTCTTGGAATTATACGTGTCATTGTCTGTTCTCGTTCATTTATCGAGAATAACTACGCCAACTAACTATTGGTGTTCAATTTATAATGAAATCATTAGGCTGCATGCAAGCGGAATTCTATGGAATATTGTGACTATGAATGTACAAATGTGGTTCTTCATTAGTAAGAGTGATAAATTCTTTGAAAATACAATAATATTTGTCTCGGTGCACATTGCCACATTTATGTACAATATGTAACTACTTACATATATACAGCAAGAAACTTTACATGTAAATGTTGGCACTGTGAAATGTGTCAGTGTTCTCGACATGTTTTCAAAACAGTTGATTGCCGGATGTTCGCTTTGCTGTCCACAATTATTCAGTTCACTCGAAGTGTTTGCGTTTAGAAGTTATAAATATAATTTTAGTTGGAAAAATACTTATTGTTTTGCTATTTGCCCAAACTAATCTGAAGACACTATAGGGTAGATTGTTGGTCACCGTGGCGTATGATGAACATTTTGAGTTGTGTAAGAAGCCATTTGGGATTTTGTTGGTAACAGTTGGTTTTGCTAAAGTCAATGTTGCGTCCACGTATGCTATTAATATCATCGATGCCGTCACTATGCCTTCTGTTACTATTATGATTCGCTGGCAATGCTGAAAAACGTCTGCTGATTCTGCTGTGCAATCAAATTAAATCACAAACTTCGGCAGTTACGCCAAAAAGACCAAATTTCAAGCTTGCTTACTTTTCTGAGAGCAAGTTTTCGTCTGACCTTTGGCCAGCCAATCTCAGCTTACGCCCTTTCCTTTTTTTACAAAAACTTGAGGATCAAGAAATGACACCGTAAGTGGAAATAAAAATATACGGAATATAAATTATTTAAAGGCGGCCGCCGTAGCCGAATGGGTTGGTGCGTGATTACCATTCGGAATTCATAGATAGAACGTTTGTTCGAATCTGGTGAAAGCAAAATTAATAAAAACATTTTTCTAATAGCGGTCGCCCCTCGGCAGGCAATGGCAAACCTCCGAGTGTATTTCTGCCATGAAAAAACTCCTCATAAAAATATCTGCCGTTCGAAGTCGGCTTGAAACTGTAAGCCCCTCCATTTGTGGAACAAAATCAAGGCGCATACCACAAATAGGAGGAGGAGCTCGACCAAACACCGAAAAAGGGGTGTACGCGCCAATTTTGTATATATATATTATTTCAAAATATATCTGGTTATAGAAGAAAAGCAGAAGGAGGTCGTGCTTTTATTCAGTGAATTTTATTGCCTATTGAGTTTTAGTTTAATGAAGTGTAAGTTTGAAATGACTCAAAAATTGCGTTGATTTGTTATAAGTGTTCTTATTTATTTTTTTTTTAATTCTTTTCTTTATTTATTTATTCGAGTATTTTTTTCTTCGTTTTTATTTATTTATTTACTAATTTTTTTCATTTATTTATTTGGGTTGGTTTTTCCAGTACGTGGACGTAATTTAAAAATGTTTAAACCCAAATGTAGCCAATATATCAACCTTTTGGCTTATATTACTTTACATAACTTACTACTAAGAATTACTAAGTATATTAATCGTTAAGGGGGTAGGGGTAGTCAGAGGCCAGAAGAAATGGTGACTTTCAATAATTTTTGTTTTGTTAGTTAATAGCTTTATTTTCAAAAATAAAAACATAGAATTAATACATCATGTTTCGACATGACCTTAGCAGCATTTCAAAAACAAAAATGAATAACTGTAAGAGTTATCGCTCTTTGTGTGGAGTCCGTTTCTCCAGAAGCCCCATGCGGGGATCATCACAAGTCCGACAAGAGAAATTAATTTTATTAATAGGTAATTTTATGCTTGATCGAGGTTTTTTTTTTCAAAATTAACAATGTGCCGCCTCAGGAAATATTTTACAGATTTTCGAGAAAAAAACCAACAATTAATTGATTAAACAAATAGAAATTTTTGAAAAAAGAAAATCCTGCTTACGCGATTTTGGCCGAGTTTAACAAAACGCGCCAGTCGTTTTTTTCTCGTGCTAACCGGCGCCAATTCGCCACACCAAGTGAAGCCATGTCCTTCTCCACCTGATCTTTCCAACGCAAAGGAGGCCTTCCTCTTCCTCTGCCCCAGCTAATAGCGCATCAAATACTTTCTGAGCTGGAACGTTTGTATCCATTCGGACGACATGACCCAGCCAACATAGCCGCTGGATCTTTATTCGCTGCGCTATGTCTATGTCGTCATAAAGCTCATACAGCTCATCGTTCCATCGCCTGCGATATTCGCCGCTGCCAACATGCAAATATCCAAAAATCTTCCGCAGAATCTTTCTCTCAAACACTCCAAACGTCGCTTCATCGGATGTTGTCATCGCCTACGCTTCTGCGACATACGTTAGAAGGGGTATGATGAAAGCCTTGAAGAGTGTTAGCTTTGTTCATCGAGAGAGGACTTTACTACTCATTTGCCTACTTAGTGCAAAGTAGCATTATGTTGGATTTCCAGGCTGATATTACTATAGGTGTTAATGCTGGTTCCTAAATAAACGAAGTCTTTTACAACCTCGAAATTATAACTGTATACAGTGACGTGGGTGCCGATACGTGAGTGCGCCGACTGTTTGTTTGTTCGTTTTGTCTTCGTTCACCACCAAACCCTTTCGCTTTGCCTCTTTATCCAGTTTGGAAAAGGCAAAACTAACAGCGCGGTTGTTAAGGCCGATGATGTACAAGTTACAGTAATCACCAGTTCAAAAGAACATAGTTTTGAGAAAAACGCATTAAATAGTTTTGCTATCGATTGCCGATATGCCCGAGCGCCCTTTGTTAATTTTCACACAATTTTTTAAAGATATTACTATTTGGACCACCCCTTAGAAATGTTTATTTTTCCATAAGCTTGAAAAAATTCCCTTATTTTGCTTAAATACAAACATCGAGAAGGGACGATATCCACTTATAAACATTCTTTACTGATTGAGCATTTGAAATAAAGCTTTGTTGTTTAATAAATAGTTTTTCGTATTTCGACAACCTTTTTCAAAATCGCACGGGAGAAAATTCACATCATAGTGAGGAAAAAAAGTATGATAACGTCTTATAATTCTATGTAGCCGGCTGCACGCACCAAAAAATGCGTCGTTATCTTGCTCATGCGTCGTTATCTTGCTTGAACAGCATGTTATGTTATGTTATGTTATGTTATATTATGTTATGTTATGTTATGTTATGTTATGTTATGTTATGTTATGTTATGTTATGTTATGTTATGTTATGTTATGTTATGTTATGTTATGTTATGTTATGTTATGTTATGTTATGTTATGTTATGTTATGTTATGTTATGTTATGTTATGTTATGTTATGTTATGTTATGTTATGTTATGTTATGTTATGTTATGTTATGTTATGTTATGTTATGTTATGTTATGTTATGTTATGTTATGTTATGTTATGTTATGTTATGTTATGTTATGTTATGTTATGTTATGTTATGTTATGTTATGTTATGTTATGTTATGTTATGTTATGTTATGTTATGTTATGTTATGTTATGTTATGTTATGTTATGTTATGTTATGTTATGTTATGTTATGTTATGTTATGTTATGTTATGTTATGTTATGTTATGTTATGTTATGTTATGTTATGTTATGTTATGTTATGTTATGTTATGTTATGTTATGTTATGTTATGTTATGTTATGTTATGTTATGTTATGTTATGTTATGTTATGTTATGTTATGTTATGTTATGTTATGTTATGTTATGTTATGTTATGTTATGTTATGTTATGTTATGTTATGTTATGTTATGTTATGTTATGTTATGTTATGTTATGTTATGTTATGTTATGTTATGTTATGTTATGTTATGTTATGTTATGTTATGTTATGTTGTGTTATGTTGTGTTATGTTGTGTTATGTTATGTTATGTTAAAGTATATTATGTTATGTTAATGTTAACTCATTCTCTATATCCATACAAAATATCTATCAAACAAATAAAATTAAAATTTTCTTTTGAAAAATGCAAACATTCAATCAGTATTTTCTTATGACGTTATCACGTTAAACTATCGTCAGTAAACCGGCTTTACAGACAACCTCTTTTTTTTTTTTTATTATTTATTTGTGTAAACTTTTAATTAATTGATACCTTTTTCATTTTAAAAAAAAAGCTTCTGGATGTCGGCACAGACATTCACGTGCTCTGTACACTTCATTCAGCAAGTCGTTTTGGCAACATGTTTCATTGATCTCAACTTTCTTATGGTGTATGATGTATTCTGGAGACTGCCAATTCTTCTCAAGATTTTAGCTCTTTCTTATATGCAAGCTCGTCGAAAACATGAACTCCTCACCTCATTAAAATATTCTTTTAGGCGAAGCCAATTAGTTTGATTTAAGTGGCATGCCAGGATGCATTCCATGTAATTACTAGTAGTACTAAGCACCATTTCTAAAATACCATAAAATTACTTTATGACTTACATCGACCTTTTTTAAATTTTTTACTACCTTTGAACTTGATGCATTTGCATCAAAGAATTAAGTAGGATCCGAAATCAGCTGCTAACCTTTATACAACCTTTTATTATTGAATCATGGGAGTGTCAAAACTCTAATACCCCAAGTGAGCAAACCATTAATAATTGAATTCAGGTTTTGTATCATACAATTTTATACATAGGTAGGTAGGTAGGTAGGTAGGGTGGTTGTCATAAATACACACTTAGACCTTTCGCAAGTCCATTGTGATACCGCTAGAGCTTATCCTTACCCTACGTGTTTCTTTTCAAACCATCCGGTAGCTTTAATAAACGAGCGGAGCTTCGTTAGTTTTAGATGCTGTATCAAAAGTGCGCAGCCTTCTCATAGCTAAGCTTTCACACTCACATAAAAGGTGTCTGACTGTTTCCTCTTCTTCTGTATTAAGACAGCTTCTACAGAAATCGAAGTACGGGAGTCCTAACCTTCTAGCGTGGCTGCCTATTAAACAATGACCAGTTAATACACCTATCGTTTTTCTTATAGCTTCTCTGTTAAATCTTAGCAAGATCTTCGATCGACCGCTGTTCCAGTTCGGCCATGTGAAGACTTCATTTGTGGATAATAATCTCGTTTTTATATATGTAAGTCCCTCTTTTCTGGCAGTGACTTCCGCCTGAAATACACTGCAACGATCAGGTAGGCGAAATGATTGGCATACTCCGAGTTTATCGGTAAACCCCTTCACCTACTTTGTTTTCCAGTTTTGAGCTATCTGTGTAGATGTTTAAATCATGTTTCTTAACAATAAGCCCGTTATCCCATTCCTCTTTGGAAGGAAATACTGTGATAAAGGATTTATTTAAATTGATGTCCTTGGTCTTACAGAAATCCGTTGTGCCAGGAATGCAGGGGATTTTTTCTTGAAGAGTGTCTTCTTTGGTTCGTTCTGAGTAGGCCGATTTCTCTTAGTCTGAGAGCTGCTTTGGCAGCTGTTTGCTTACGGAATCGCTCTATTGGTAAAAGGTAATATTTAGAGCATCTGTGGGTGTGGTCCTAAGGGCCCCGCAGATGCAAAGACTGGCCATTCTTTGTACATGACCCATGGTTCTTTTAATGTATAATTTTTCTAAAGCTGGCCACCATACTAATATGCCGTGTGTTAGGATTGGTTTGACAATTGCTGTGTAAAGTGTGTGCGTATTTGTGTTAGATTTCGATAGAAGGGAAGAGACCCCAACTTAGTCCTATCAGCTGTTTACAAGAGTATAGTGCTATTGTCGCCTTTTCTACTCTATCTTCGACATTTGCCTTCCAAGTTAGTTTTCGGTCTAGTATTATACCTAAGTAGCGGGCCTCATCACTAAATGACAGTGCCGTTCCACTTAGAGTCGGGGGAGCTATATTTGGAATTTTATGTTTCCTGGCAAATAGGATGAGTTCAGTTTTATTGGGGTTGACGCTTAGCCCATTTGACCAGTTTTCAACCATGTTTAGTAAATCTTGCATGACTTCTCTAAGTGTATTGGGAAATTTCCCTCTTACTACCATTGCAACATCGTCCGCATATGCTACGACATGTTGCCCTCTCTCCTCTAGGCTCTTTTGCAAGGAGTTTAATGCCAGCACCCATAGGAGAGGGGACAGCACACCGCCTTGAGGTGTTCCTCTGCTAACTTTTTTCTTGATCTCTGAGGTCCCTAGGGTTGCGATCACAAATCTGCTCAAGAGCATGTTTTTGATGAACTCAACCAGAGCGCCAGAGATCACGAAATCCGTCAGTGCCTTTATTATGGTATCCGGTAGGGTGTTGGTGAACGCCCCCTCGATATCAAGGAAGCCTACCAGTGTGAATTCTTTATTTTAAATTGACTTCTCGATTTCTGTAACAAGTGAGTTAAGTGCTGTTTCAGTAGATTTCCCTTTACAGTACGCATGTTGTGAGGTACTAAGCTTATTAGGGGTGATGTTAGCCTTAGTATGCTTTTCTATTACATACATTCGTATATTTCAAATACATTTGTAGGAGTATTAAAAGCTATTCAACAAAATAGTTCTTTGAGCAGACTTAAATTGCCATTTCCCGTGGAATGCTCCTATTTCTCCGATTATAGCATATTTGTATGTACATTTGCGCAATAGAGCAATAGCCACTGGCAATTTAGAGCTCGCAGCAGAAAAGCATATGTACATAATTACGTTAGAAGAAAGGCCAGAAGCGACCAGTATACCAGAAGCTGCTGCATTTATGCTAACTAAGCCATTCGACTAAGCTCCTAGTTGAATGTTCTTAACTAAAAGATTATGTCGAGCTGAAAGTTGTGCTTATGAAATTGCCTAACTGCAAATCTTACGTATGCATTTAGTTGCTATATTTGTGCGAAAGAGCAAACGTCCAACTTGGGCAAACCATCAAATCAAGCAGCTCTGTACAAACACAAAATCCTCAAAGGCACAACCTTCACTCAATACAATTCAACTTAATTCTAACACAATTCAAAGTTGCCAGAATTAACAGTCTCTTATCGACATATTCAAATATGAGAACAAGAAACCAGAAACAAGCAATGGCACTGCACAATCACAAGTCTCGCTAGCCATTGCATTCTAATCCTTTCCAAAAGAGCAGAAACAGACAGAGAGGTCTGGTTAAAGTTTCGTCATCCATATCAAAATACCATCAGAAACTTTGCCACAATGCGCCCCACTGTACCATCCGCTGTCTTCGCTATCAATTGGCAAAAAAAACAAAGTTCGCTTGTTACGCCCGCCGACCGTTTGTCTGAGTATTGGCATTTAGGCAGCCATCTAGTCAGTTAGTCAGTTGGTCGGCTAGCCGGTTGGTCGGTTGGTCGGTTGCACCCACAATTAATTCAAGTCCTGCTAATTTGTGTCAACTTTCCTGTCATTATGCACTTTAACAAATATTACATTATCCTGCAGCGCATTATCCGTACAACGGAACTTTGCCATGCTATGCCACTGCATACACACCCATACATATAAAAGAGCTTAAACACATGCTTAGATCATGTAGGTATGTGTTCGTGTGTGCGTGTGTGTGACTTTTACAAGTCAATATATACATAAAACTTTTGCCTTAGTCGCCTGACCTGAACCGCACTATGCACTGACATGCTCGAGTGGACCGCAGTTCCTTTTGAGGGCGCCTACAGCGACAATAATGGTAGTGGAAGTGGTTGGTGCTGCTGCTGCTGCTGTTGATGCTGCTTCTGCTGCAACTTATGGCCACTTGCCACATGACATGCTATTCGAGTCGTGCGCTTCCTTTCGGCCGAAAATTTCCAAATTCAAATTCATACACGGAAATCCTTAAACACACAAATACGCACACACTAATACATCCATAGAGCATTTCGACAGACGAGAAGATACTCATATGCACATATCTATGTATATGAATGACTACCAAGCAGCAAAAACTGGAGTATTTCCATTAAATCGGCCACTAATTCCTTTTTAGTAACTATGAGATTGGCAAAAGAAAAGTTGCCCAGCCATAACCATTTTATTTTCATTGCTGACTAGTTTTTCTAAGCCTTCTAAATCGGTGCAAAATGAACACTTGGGTGAATTTGAAAACTAAGGTGCCAAAATCGCTCTTATAACCTGCAGGTAGGCTGATTGCTACTAAAACTAAGTATTGGGTTGGGGAAAAAGAAATGTCGTATTTGTGATCGAAATTTGATGCTTTATTTAACGTACTTAGAATTATCCGATTCAAGTCAAATATGCCTCATTTTTTTCGCAAACTTGTTGCCATTTAGAAGGCTACTTCATTATCCCCCCTCTATAAAACTCCCCCTCCTTATTTGCAACCAGACAACCAGTTTTCGCAAGCCTCTTTTGAGGCCAACTTGGTATCACCAAGGGCGTTTTGCATGGACCGGAAGAGATGATAGTCACTTGGTGCTAGGTCTGGACTATATGGCGGGTGTGATAGGACATCCCATCCGAGCTCTCGTAGCTTCTGGCGGGTCATCAAAGATGTGTGAGGACGAGCGTTGTCCTGGTGGAACACAACACCATTCCTATTGACCAATTCTGGCCGCTTCTGGTCAATTGCCTGCTTCAAACGGTCAAGTTGCTCACAGTAGAGGACCGAGGGTTTAGCCATAGTTGAGCAGCTCATAGTGGATAATTCCCTTCCAATCCCACCAAACACACAGCAAAACCTTCCTGGTCCGGGCTTGGCGATGGTTTGGGCCGGCTCGTCGCTTCTCGACCACGATCTTTTTCACTTGGCGTTGTCGTACGTGATCCACTTTTCATCGCCAATCACCAGCCGCTTCAAAAATGGGTCGATTTCGTTCCGTTTTAGCAGATAATTGCAAGCGTTGATTCGGTCCAAGATATTTTTTTGCGTCAACAAGTGTGGCACCCAAACATCCAGCTTTTTTTGGAATCCAATCTTCTGCAAATAGTTCCAAACGGTTTTGTAGTCTACAATTAGTTCCTGACTAATCGAGCGAATGCTCACATGCCGGTTTCTTTGGATAATTTCAACGATTTTATTAGTCTCTACGACGATTGGCCTACCAGTACGGGGTGCATCTTCGACATCTACTACACCAGAATGAAATCGATTAAACCAACGCTGTGCTGCGCGAATCGTTACAGTATCAGGCCCGTAAACTTCACAAATTTTTGCCGCCGCCTTCGTTGCATTTTTACCTCTAAGGTAGTAGAAACGTAAAATATGACGAATTTCTTGCTTGGTGGATTCCATCCTTGACGCGCTATAACTTAAGACTGAAACGTACGATTACAACACTGTCAAAGAGACACTTGTAGTACAGATTTTCGTCTTCAAATCGCCGTTTGGTGTGACCCGATGCAATAAGTATAACGCAAGATATGTTTAAATGTCGCGCTCAATTGACAAAATACGACATTACTTTTTCCCCAATTGAATATTTTTGAAATTTGTAATTTGCGGAAAATTAACTGATTTATTACTCAATTAACTACGATATTGAAACGGTAACTCCAACACTGTAAAAATTTTGCACCAATTATGCAATTTTTTTGCATATATACGCACTATGTTCCCACGAACTAGTTGGGAACTAGTCTGAATATAGCCTGTTTTCCGCAGGGCGTGTTTGCAAATAATGTGTGCATGCTTGGTGCTGACGGCATAAAATTTATCTATTTATTTGAAAGTATTTAAGCAATGCGGTCTTTCCAATATGCACATTAGGGCACTCCTTACATTTATGGAAATGAGAGATTTCGCATTTGGTTTTATTTTTGCTTTATTGTGATGTTTGGCATTAAAGTGAGCTTTTTCGATAAAAATTAATAAGTTAAATATATTAGTTATTATTTCGGTAAATGAACAGCGCTGCGAAAGGCTGTAAAAGTACTGCTGGAATTTGTATGAAGTGCTATTGCAGATCTTTTGCAACTAAAAACTTAAATGGAAATATTAGACAGTAATTTTTTTATAACATAGAAGAAGATGAAATTATCTTCATTTAATAAAAAAACTGTATGTTAGTAATGTTCGATATAATTTTTCGAAGTAAACCAGACCTTTCTTGGATGTAGTTGCAACAATAATTCGTGGTTTATCATCACTTCAAATATGATAATTCTCTTTATTGACATAGCCGTTTAACCAAAAATGTGCTTCAACATAGAAAAAAATGCATCCATCCTCATCATCACTATTTGCTTCACTGCAGATCATAACTTCTGCAGCTACATTCCTTCATTTAACTCGATCATTGGTCAGTTCCTTCCAATTGGCAGCGCCTACTGTCTTTAGATTTACGATATGATCCAGCCACCTCTTCCGTGGTCTTCCACTGCCTATTTTTCTCACCGATTTTCTGAGATACGCTATGCTAGTAGCTCAACTCTTTGGCATTCTGTGAACAAGACCCAGCCATCTTAACCGCTGACTCTTCACATATCTTTCTGCATTTTCCCTTTCTAGAAGTAAATCGAGCCCATCGTTATAGCTTATTCGATACGCGGCATCTGCTAAGCAGAGTGGACCATATATGATATATTTCTGAGTAGAAAAAAAGGTTCAAATAATAAACAAATTAAATTTCGCTTCGGCCCATTCACCAATCGCCTCTTCATTCACCTATAAATTCAATCTATGTAAGTCAGGACCTTCACGGAAAATTTTCTATAACGTGGATGTCCACAAATTTAATTATTGATTATAATGGTGAATTGACACCTTTGGATCATCAAAGTTCTACGCTGAACGAGTATTCATCAATGGCTTGCTGTGTGCGCACTGTACGATGGCCTACAAACTGATTTCTGATGTATTTTTGTAGGCTGAACAGGATTCTGCATCCTAAAGTTCATATCATGTCGGGATTTGGAGCGAAGTCAAACTAAAAATTGATTTTCCATCCGCTATTTGAAAAACCTACACCGAGTTTGCTATCAGTGACTCCAGAAACCCCCGAATGAATTTTTATGAGCTAAGCTTAGTTTTAATTTAACGATTGGGAATTCTACCATAAGCCCATTTGTGCAAAACTTGTATTTTTTTGGAACTTTCAAACCTGTCTTTCAGATATGGTTTATTGATGGGTTGAAAGTAGAAGATGGTTGGACAGCAGCGGGAATTAATTGGCCTAAGATCAAAAAATCGCTTCCAATGGGTTTTTATCCAACGATCTACGAGACACGAATACTTGCCATCAACATATGTGTGAAGAAATGTCTCTGTACTAGGAAAATGAGCGGAACCCATATTTACATACTTTCAGATAGTTAGGCGGCTTTGAAAGCCCTTCTAGCAACTGTAATCACCTCAAAAATGGTAAATTACTGTCTGAACCTTCTAAACACGTTAGGGAACTTTAACACAGTACTATTAGGTTGAGCTCCTAGACATGAGGGTCATGAGAGAAATGAAATGGCTGATCATTTAGCTAAAAAAGGAGCAAACATGGCTCTCATTGGTCCTGAGCCTTTTAGTGGATTTACAAAAGGTCACATTAACGAATTTCTCAGAAAGTGAGAGGAGAAGAACTTCCTTAAGCACTGGCGAAATTCTATCGGTCAGCGATAAGCGAAACAACAAATAACATTGGACAGGTGAATTTCTGATAAGGTACTTTCGCTCAGCAGCGTAGACTTAAGACTTTTAACTGGTTACTTTACAGGTCACTGTAGCCTGAGATATCACTCTAACAAATTTGGACCATCATCTGTAAATTTTGTGAAAGGGACACTTAAAATTTAGAATACATTCTTTGTGAATGTCCTGCACTAGCCAGAACACGGCTATACCCCCTTGGTGCGAGTGCCGTGAATCCATATGAATTATGGAACAATAAACTCAAAACAGAATGGGCTACAATTTGTACAATAAAACGCCTTAACATATAGGGCATCTCAGTAGGCTTCAGCACAATAGATCGCCTTTGGTCTCAGTGCGCAGTAGTCTAACAATAATAATAATAATTGGTTGTTATAGGACAAAATCTAAGCTTTAATTTTGTTGTACGTTGCACAGCAAGTGTAAAAATATTCAAAACTACCTTCGATTTTCGCCAGATACTGACAAGATGGGCACTTAATATTAGTTTGAAGAAAAAGAAATCCATTATTTTTGCGTAAAATTTTTGCACTAATAGCCTAAAACTACTTTATGATCCATCCTTTGCTCCTGAGCGATAAAATATATAAAGAATTTTCAACCAAAATTGGTGCTTTGCTTGTGAATGAAAATTCACAACCTGAAACCTTATCGATTTAACTACTATTTGGCGGCCAAACAAAAAAATCGGTGCATCACAACTAAAAGCTGAACAAAGCGATCCACCCTAGTGCACATATAATGCAGTCAGTAAACGAGAGTTATTCATGAAGAGAAAGGTTAACTGTTTTTCTTTACAGTGCATATTCACATACTTTCATACAGATTTTCGCCTTTTAAGGAAAATCGAGTTATTTCATATTAGAGATTTTTTGTTTGAGTTTCCTTTAGTTGAATTTGCTAGAAGCCCT
Source organism: Anastrepha ludens (assembly GCF_028408465.1). Lineage (NCBI taxonomy): Eukaryota > Metazoa > Arthropoda > Insecta > Diptera > Tephritidae > Anastrepha > Anastrepha ludens. The sequence continues at coordinate 116,264,765 of NC_071498.1, read as the reverse complement.
GAGCGAAATACAATGCTTCATAACGATATTATGGATTTAGAGGACCTGAGATGTGAACTTTTCAGATGGAGTAATGTAATAAATTATTATAATGTTGAGTTACACACAAATATGCGGCCACCGTAGCCGAATGGGTGGGTGTGTGATTACTATGTATACGGCAGACCCCAGTTTCATAACTCAAGGGATGAAACATCAAATGATAGAAACGGTTTCTTCTAATAGCGGCCACCCCTCGGCAGGCAACGGCAAAGCTCCAAGTGCATTTCTGCCATGAAAAGGCTCCTCTTAAAAAACTATCTCCCATTCGGAGACGGCATAAAGTTGTAGGCCCCTCCATTCGTGAAAGAACATTAAGACGCGCACCACAAATAGGAGGAGGAGCTCGGTGAAACACCCAACAAAAGGGGTAAGCGCCTATTATTACTATTATTGTTATCGTTTCCACGGCAGTCGGTTCTATGTTACCGAAACGACCCAGATTTATATTCGGCCAAGGATTGCCACTCTAGCAGCACTCCCCGCGTGTAAGAATGGGGAATGTTTATGCTGCTACAATGACAACAACTATTATTATTAGTATTATTATTGTTATTATTATTATTATCAACTAAGTACATTTGTGCGTGAGCTATTTTCAGAAGATTCTGCGCTTGTTCTCTGCAAACTTATATAAAATGAGAAATGCAATGAGTGAATTTTTTCGATGAAGAAATTGTCTCTATTTCGTCGAAGAGGTTATTTTAGTTGCAAAGGTATCCCCTCTTGGGGCGAAACTTAAATGCAACTACTACATACATACAAATATATACATATCTGTATTTCTGCCCAATTTGTCAACTTTAAACTAAAGTTACTGCTGGCCATGGTGGAATTCGTAAATGCTGCAGCCCGCCCGAATTAAGTTTACAAACATAAATGTGCGCAATGCGCATACTAATACATACCTACATACGTTTGCATGCGTGTACAAGTGATCTTACCCAAAGTCTAGCTTTAGTGGCCGGAAGTCATTCAAATGTCAGCTACGTTGACAGCGACAACGGCAAATGCCTGTAACGGAACACAGAGCAACAGGGATTGTAACAGGGATAGCGGCAGGCACAGGCACAGTGACATACTACTGAAATACTACTCGAGATGCATACAAATAGTGAATAGGAGTAGGAGGTTGGAGAGCCAGAGAAGAAGAATAAGACAAAATTTGGTGACTTGCAAAACAGATCAGTCGAAGAGCACAGAAAGGAAATAAAATATTCTAACAATTATTGCAACCTCCAAATTACTACAAACTTCTCTGGATATGCACATAGTGACTCCCATTCGCAATCCCCGCAACTTGCGTAATTAATTTCACATTTCGGCAGCCCCATCAATGTTTGCTGCAGCAGCGAATAACATCACTGTGGACGGTTGGTTTCTCGATTTGCTTGTGAGTGCGCAAGTGAGTCATACCACAAATAGGCCATTTAATGCTAGCAGACCATCCGTCGGAATGCAATTAATTATCAGTGCAGTGTGGAGTGGAATGCAGTCAGCTAACATTGTTAACGGCATTTGGTGCGAGAGCAGTCACCGAAGCTTGTCCTGTTGTGGCTAGCAGCGGCTCTAATGGCGATGTTGGTGGTACTAGCAATTCTCATGTCTTCCTATTGTGACTTAAGCTGCAGCCTCATCTATGTGTAAGTAGTTACGTATGTTAATGCAGTTGCGCAATTAAAGGAACGTCTACTACTAAGTGTCAATGGTAAACGTCATTTCGTAATTAATTAATATTCATGCGACCCATCATTCAATGTTGGTGAATCTCGCCAGCGGACCCAATGCATATTTGTAGGCATTCGGCTTTGTTATGCATTACGGCGTAGCATTTAGCTTTATTAATTACTAGCTAATATTACTCGGCACACAACTCGTAGAGAAGTCTCCGCAGTTGGTTAGGGGTTTTGATTCCCAGTCACCTTGACATGCTTGCTGAGCGTTCTTCTTGGATTTTTTGAGTTTAAGCTGTGATGTTTGCTTAGTGACCAGCTAATTTGAAGAACTTCGAAATCTTTTGTTCAATCATATGCATACCTAATTACGTTACTGCTTGATTGGTTGGTTGAAGCGGCGAGCGTTGGTAGCATCCATTAACGTAAAAAATGTACATGAACTGTTTCTGTAAATAAAATTTCCTAGGACATGCCATTTAAAGCTAGCTCGTGACAACCATACCATGCATGTTATAGTGATCTAGCACCCAAGTCAATGTACTGCTAAGTCTGCCTGCAAGGTATTTCCTGCACTGTCTTACAAAGCTTGAGTTAAAAAGGAAGTAACCAGAGCTAACTGACTACCTAGAAAGATAGATATATCAGGTTCGGGTCATTTCGTGGTTAAGACTATAACCTAGAAAATACTTCCATCTGAAGGACACTTGTTTAATCATATCGATGGTTTTCGAGAAAAGCGACACAACTCAAAATTAACTCAAAATTCGGAGTTTGCCGTTGAAAGCAAAAATCAACTACAGAGTTTATATATTTTTATCTGGAAAAGCGTCATAAGCGAATCTTGAAGCAATTCCGAGAGATGGCGTTAGTGTCGTTTTGTCAGGTGATCGAATTGGCGCGTCACTTATCTAGAAAACTGACCCAACTCAGTATTTTGTATTTTTGAAGTATGTCACTTTTCTCGAAAACCATCGATGCGAATATGATAATCGATGGATCTCTCCTCTCTGCATGGTCACTACTCTGAATACTCAATGAAGAGACTCACTCTTTGCTCACTCTCAAATCGATCGTGAAGGCAGATGCTCCGCAGTTTTTGATAAATAATATGTATATGTATATATTTTTGATAGTTAGTTAGATTCTCTTCAAACTCTTGCAAATTTCGGTGCTTTTGACGTAGTAAAGGAATCGTTTATGTCCATATGTTTGATGTTTTCATAGTTCGGTTCAAAGCCAGCGAGAAAATAAAAATAAGTGAGCCAATTACTACAAGGAGATATGCAGAACTCCTTGCAAAGGCTCTATTACTTCACGAGTGTTTCGATAGGGATTGGATTCCGTATTCAACTTTTAGCTTAGCATAGGGGGTAGTATGAGCTCTAAAAAATACACATTAAAGACGTGGCAGAAGGAGGGTTCCAATTCGTTAAATTGTGTTTGTTGATTTTGCGTTGTAGGAATGAAATGCTATAACAAAATATCTTTGTTGTTTTTGCTCTACTAGTTTCACCTGTTTAATGTGTCTTGCCGTTAGGTAATTAGCACTGAATGAAAGAAAAAAACACTGCACATTTTGGTTACGTGGGATGTAGTTAGAAATTTTTCTATGACGTTAAATGGAAGTAGTTTGGTATACGTTAGTTTTACATTAAGTTCCCTGCTTACGGACCTTCAAATCAAGCCATTTAGTACTCTTTGGAAAACCTTGCCTACTACAGTAGTCCTACATCATCAGCTACCATTTTAAGTCCATTTCCGTAGAACCTTAAACATAAGACAAAATCGCCTTGCGAAACTTCCGGTGTTTTGTGGTTGTAATTCTTGTGTGCAGAATTATTGAGATTCCATTACAATGAAGTCTTTAATAACAAGATTAACAAAAGGCTGGCATATGGCCTTTAAGGAAAGCGTTTGATATACTCGGTGGTAGATACGACCGAAGTACTCGTACGATCCCATCAAAGATGGTAGCATAATTATTTAATGAGTTGGGTATATTTTTCAAGACTATATTCTTAGCGTGCGGCCGTCGTAGCCGAATGGGTTGGTACGTGACTACTATTCGCTCGTGCATGAACATTGAATAATAGAAAATTTTGTTGCTAATACCGGATTTCTAAATGCGATTTCTAGTCAAAAAATCAGTCACAAGAGTGGATCGATGAGATGGTGCAATAAGCGCCAGCTTCCTCTTTTGTGGTATTCAAGACGAATTCAACGAATGCGGTGCAACAAACGCTTCAAAACGGTAAGATAGAAAATTGCTTTGACGGTTTGGCCCGTTGGCACGAACTCCTTGTGGACAGTTCCCTTGGTACAGATCTTTCCTAAGCCCAAAAGATCAGTTTATCGGCGATAAATTGATTATTGACTTGAGATATTCGACTCCGACGAATTTTAACTATGATTTTAGTTAATTTTTTATAAATTTGCGAACAATTTCGATGGCGTTTTCGGTGATTACTGATTTTGGGCGGCCCGTATGTTCATTGTCATTTATGTCCTCACAACCATCTCTGAAACGTGTAAACCACTCATGAACTCTGGCACGAGATTGACGATCATCGCCATCAACTTTTTTCATCAATTCAAATGTTTGGGTAAACGTTTAGCCATTTTAAAACAAAATTTTATATTATTTCTTTGTTCGAAACTCATTTTTGTACCGATAACACAAACATGCTGACTGTTTAGACGCAATAACTTCGCTTCCACTGAACCGAATGTCATCAAGTCAGCTAGAGATGTAGCCTCGAACGGACTAACTCATTTAAAAGATGGCGCCATCACCTTGTATTTGTAAATTATAAGAAGAATGAATTAAGAAATAAGTAAATAAATAATACATTTGAATTGAAGAACTCCTGCCAATGAAGTCATGGCAGCGATATACCGCGAAGGTGATGAAATATATTTTGAAGGATAGTTGAGGATTTTAAACTTATAGGCAGTTTCACCGCATTTCCTGATCTTAATAGTCCCACATTTGAACAAGAGAATTACGGGGATTGAAACTTGAACTATTAATTTGTTTGATTTTGACACTTATAAAATGATTCATTCTGCCTAAACTATGTAGGAAAATATGGTTTGTGGAATGCTTGGGTGCAAATACCATTTTTTTATCTTTTTATATGAAGGTCGTTTTGAATTCGTCGGTTTTATTAATATACAGATTTATCGCATTAGGTCAGAAAAGACCAAAAGTCGTCAGGGAGAAGTCGATGTACCCACCACGAATAACTGCTTGGTGGGGATTTTGGTCGGACGACATCAATGATTGGATAATTTATTTTCGCAAGTCAGCGCCATTACTTTATTTGAGAAAGCTGGCTATGTATGAAGTGCCAATCGGCCAAATCTGGTGAATACGGTGGGTGCTCCAACAATTTGAACTTGAATTTATGGATTTTATCTATTCTGACGCTTTAGTGCAAACTGGGGTTTTTTCACTAATGTTTTCCTTCATCTGGTCCAAGAGGTTACAATAATATATAGAATTTATTGTTTTGCCAGTTTGCAAGTAATCCACAAACGAAATTCCTTCCACATCTCAAAAACTGATGCTAACACTTTCTTGGCCGATTTCTGGACACGAATTCGTTTCGGAGCCGAAGAACAAGATTCACACAACAAAATTAGACTAGTGTAATGGTGCACACTAGGCCGGGTCGATTTGTGGGGAGGCAAAAAAATCTCCCATTGCTCTGTGAAAATCATATTCTAGGGATCAAAATAAGAAGCTTTGTCGAAGGAACCATGCCTCTAAAACGAATTCTGATGTCCCCCAATTTGGGTCGAACTTTTTAGTTTCTTTTCTCATGTAAAGGCCAAAAATGGTGATATTTTGAAATTATTGTATGGGGAACCCCCAGGGGAGTTCCAGGGGCTGTGCCACTGGCATGGGTGGATCGGCCGTCCAAAGTTAATGGGTGTCAGTCATACATTTGGACTCAAATGGAGCACTCTAAATGGGTCAAAGTGGGATTTTTCGGTCGACCCTAATTGGGGGACATCAGAATTCGTTTTAGAGGTATAGTTCCTTCGGCAAAGTTTCTTATTTTGATCCCTAGAATACGATTTTCACAGAGCAATGAGCGATTTTTAAATCGACCCGCCCTAGTGCACACACTCACCAACGTATCGTAGCCCGTTTCCGTTGCCCGTAGTATACACAAAATTGAGCAAATCTGTAGCCCGTAGAAAACAACTGCCGCTCTTTTAAATAGTTACATATTTACACAATACATTGGTTTGTGTGCGTTTGTGTTTGGTTGTATCGACACAATGTTGCCACTGACAGTTTTGCATGCACACTTTTACACACATCTCCCTTATCAGCTACAATTTTTCATTGTATAAATGCCAAAGTCCAAAACCACCAAATGTAAATAGTTCATTTATCTATAATTAACATTGCTCAACATTGTTTTTAAGTTCTTTTAATAAAAATTAACATTTTTCTAAGTTTATTTTGTAAATTATTTCGACATCTACTATTTGGCAACACTGATAGTGAGAGAATACTCAGCTGACAGGTTTCTACGGAAACAATCCAAAATCTCACGTCAACGATCTACGATACTACGGAACGGAACGGTAGTGAGAATTCATTTATTGTAGTATACATGGGGCTCTCATTAGTTTCATTGTGTCAGCTGACACGGGCGTACGTTTACGTTCGGGAGTGTGCGCACCATAACGTCCTCTCTTATCGAAGCCGCAAAACTTATTGCACAACCTAGTACATTAACTTCTAATTACGTTCAGCTAGTACGAAATATTACACAAGTGCACGTATGTCTATCGATTAATTAGAATAATGCAGAAAAATAAATAAATAAATGGCAGGGAAAACAGTGAGAAATATTTGCCAACTCAGCCCTTACAATCCACTGCCAGCGAATAAATAAAGAAGTACATAATTTGTGAGACCTTAATCCAAGCAAATATGCGCATATTTAAGAAGGAAATATTTTAGAAGAAATAATTATGCGTATGCGAGACTTTCTCTTGAATTGTTGTATGCTGCATACTTTTTTTTTCTACCTCAAACGTGAAGGTTAAGCGAATTCTTCCAACTGTGTTTGCCTATATGGCCGTATGATTTGCATCTTAATTCATATTCGCCCCAGCCTTATGTCTACTTACTATGCTGGTTGCTAATCGGACTCTGCTCCAGTACTGGCGCGCCGCTTCTGCACGAGTGCCCATGAACGATAAGTAAATGACTGAATGACAAACAAAGCGTCTGGAGATAATTGCCACTACTACTTAACGTTTATATACACACATGTGTAAACACATACATACTATGTACATACATATGTACCCAGGTGTGTGAGTGCGTGTTTATGTGGCTATGTTCGCCACTCAGTTTGAATAAGTAAAGTGTCTACTGCATGACACCTAATTCGTTAAGAACACCTCTTTCGCAGTTGTTGCAGAACAACAATGGCCACCGAGCTTTAAATACATATTTACATATACGCATGGGTGTGATGCATGTGGTGTATGAGTAGTCGCCTGTCAGCTCTTAAAGTATACTCGAATGTCTTTGCTCATCGCCCTCTGTCTGCAGCCATCCTGACAGCCTGCTGTGATCCTGTTGTGAATTGATGCACTAATTAGGAGTGTAGAATGCAGTAAGGTTTAGAATTGTTGTTGCAAACATTATAAGTATATATATATGAATATATGTGGGAGTGTGTGTTCATCATGCGAAAGCATAAAAAAACTCTGTCTAAGTGTTGATGTGAACTTGTAAGTGCGGGTTTTCCCCATACTTGTATGCACTTAAGCATATCCATATGTATGTATGTTTGCCTGTTTTTATGTATGTGTGCGTCACAAGCATTAAGATTCTGCATAATTTGCAAGCATTTTGCATTTGTACGTGTAAGTATCTACGGACACACATCGTCGTCGGCTTGCACTTCCGCACTGAAATATGGGAAGTACGTAGCCTCTTTACATAAAATTGCATTTATTTGCTTTGTCTTGTCAAGGACTAAAGTCCTTAGATTCTGTTGCTGCGTGAATTCAAGCTTCTTGTGTTACTGCCATCCCGCATGGGTTTACTAAGCTTAAAATGTTCTTGCCTTGTTAAGGAGACACAATTTTCATACACACATACATATCCGTTAGCAAATGCTGTGTATGTACTTCGCCGTAGATCCTTTTAAATGTCGGTTATCGTAATCCTTTAATTTTATTTAATAACTTGGATAAGCCTTTGAGTAGATTAAATAAGGCATTGCGGCTATTTGTGCTATATGAACTGATGTGGACTTATCAACAGTACACAGCGAATTTCATTTGTATGGCCGGATGCAATGCTTCTCGGTTTACTTCCTAAGGTAAAGCGACAGGAAGGATGTGGCTTTTAAGGCTTAATACAATAATAATATTATAATATTTAGTGTTGTGCGTGTCTTTTTGACATATTTAGGATGAACTTCTCCTATATTCAAGTGTTGTTACCTAAAATGAATATTCTTATAGCTTTATGCAGCCTCCCTAAGATAAAGCGGGGTGGTACGGGAAAAGTACTCAGAGGCTAGCAATTGGCTGCTATCGCTGAACAGCTACTGTTTATAGTAAATAGAAAAGTCTTGTTAAACCAACTTTAAGTTTTTATAAAAGAAGTGCAAAATTTAACGCGCTTATTTTTTTCTATGATAAAAGCAAACTTTTCTCATTCAAGTCCAGCAGAAACCCTCCTTAAGGGGTAACACCACTGTAGGAATTTCAAAAAATTGATTTTTTTTTTATAAGCTTAAAAAATTCTTTGAACCTTTTAAAATACAGAACAAAAAGTTTTATACGTTACCGAAGTTTATTTCATAAATATTTTAAGCTTTTAACCAAGCATTAGTGACTGCTACCTAACGACTTCTCCAAATTTCCAAACTTTAAACGCGTTTTTCTCAAAACACGTTTTCTGAAATTGGCACGCAGCATAACTCAAACAATTTTAAATATTTTTAATCGGTGTTTTCACTACGTCTGTATAATAACCTTCTTAAGAGAAGAGCGTAGGGGTTTTTCGATAGATTAATTTAAACGATTGTTATAATTATTTAAGTGCCGTTTTTGTAGTCCAAAATAGAGTTTTTTCCTTCAAATGCTTGCTAATTCCACAAAAATAAATATTTTTTAAATTCCCTACGTGTTTCTCTAGCTATTCTTATCTAGATTAAGAAAAAAAATGTTTCTTTGTTCCAGATTAAAATTTGCACCCTCTGTGTTGCGTGCCGCGGAGCTCCTTCAAGAGAAACCACATTACAAAAAAGTCTCCAATGCCGCCATTTTGTAGAATTTTTCGATCAAACTTTGTAGTTTTGTATTTTAGTATATAAGTAATAACTTCCCAAATCAGAGTGATTGCTTTCCCTTTCCTTCTATACAAAAAAATTCTTTAAAAATCGTGTTTATTTTACGCGTGTACAGTGGTGTTACCCCTTAAGGGGACTCGGTGGTTTAGAAATTAAAAAAAAATCGATTTTTCGATATTTCGAAAGTATAGAGCCTTAAGAATATGCTGTGAAATTTTCATGCAGAAATTCCCAATATTATAGCTTCTACAGTCCTTTAACCAGGCGCTCCTCTACCTCAAACTTTAAACTCATTTATCTCAAATCTACTTTTTCGACCTGGTGTTGTCAAATATTAATAATAAAATACTATTTAACCGAATCGTTTGAAATTCTAATATGAAGTTTCACAACATCAATGGTTATCGACCGTACTAGAATCATGATAAAAAACTGAGAAAAACTCGATTTTTAGAGTGTGACTCTCACCAGGGGCACCACTATCTTCCAAGCGGAACTATACGCAATAATGGAAGCAGCAAACATCATGCAACGTGGAAACCACAAGAGAGTAAAGATCAAAATACTCTCGGACAGCCAATCAGTTCTAAAAGCTTTAGATAGCTATACCTACAACTCAAAAACCCTCTTAGAATGCCACAAGGCACTCAATAACCTGGCATCCAAAAACAATGTTTCATTAATTTGGGTACCCGGACATGAGGGATATGACGGCAACGAAAAGGCAGACTTTCAAGCCAAAAAGGGGGCAGATGAAAACTTCATCGGACCTAGTCCCATGTTCGGCTTGAACAAAAACAGCCTAAAACAAAAAGTAAAATACTGGGTCAAAACTCTACTAAATCAGCATTGGAACAACGTAGAGGGTCTTAGACACTCCAAAAAGTTCCTAAGTTTCAACGCTAAAAGAGCTAACATGGCCCTCACGTTAAACAAAAAGAGCATTCTCACTCTCACAGGCGCCCTCTCGGGTCACTTCACCTGCAACAAACACTTACATAAATTAGGCATAACTAACACCAGCTCCTGCAGATTTTGCTGCGAAGATGAGGAGTCTATAGTACATCTCATTATCGAATGTCCGGGGTTGACACATAGAAGGAAAAGGTTTTTAAACAAGTTCATGCTTACAGATGAAGGCCTTCAATCACTCCCTCAGAAGGAGCTGGTACAATTCATAAGCATACTTAACAGTCAATAGACAGCATAGGGTGCACAATAGATCAATATGGTCGCAGTGCTAAAGGGCCATACCTTAACCCTCTACAACCATTAACCATTAACCATTAACCATTAGAGTGTGAAATTCAAAACCGCGCCATTTTTTTCAAAATTTTTTTTCTAGTAGCGGGACATAGCTAAGGTCATACTGAGTAATACGTTTTTTGGTTTTTGCGGGAGGGTCAACTGCAGCGCCATTTTTAAAATTATTAAGATTAAAAAAAAAATTTGTTTTTCATTTTTGTAATATACAATATGTAAAAAAGTTAAGTACAAGCCTAAAAAATTTAAATATCTTTTGTAATTTTTTTTATTGTAAAAAAAATAAATTTTTAGCTCTAGACCACCGGGACCCCTTAAGACCACTTACTGTGGTGGTTGAAAATTGCCTTTTGAACTTTTTTCAATTTTGCGGATAGATGGAAGGAATGGATCGGCTTTACTACTTAATTCGATTCACCATTGCTGTAGTTTATTGATTGGGGTAATGCCACCCGAGAAAGGATCGCCTAAAGATGAGTCTCACAAGTTATTTTGTGGAAAGAAATAATTGTATCGTGTATTAGTTCATGTCATCAGACAACTTTTTACGCTAACATACCTTTGATTTGTTATTTGGAAAAAATAAAAATAAATACATGTCCTGGAAAAAAAATTATTTCTGGAAAATATTATAAATAAAAGTAATAAAGGCTGATCAGATTGGGTGTACTTTTTCCGATAGGGTTTTTCACAAATATCTACATAATTTTTTTCAGTATTCATTGACATTTCATCATGGAAAGATTTATACCTCAACAACGTTTACAAATTGTGCAACGAAACGTATTACGAAAATCAACGCTCTGTGAAAAGTGTTCATCGCGCGCTCGGGCCAACTTACGGTGTTCAGCGATGAGGCCCATTTTTGGTTTAATGGCTGCATCAATAAACGAAATTGCCATATTTGTGCTGAAAAGCAACCGAAAGCCATTCAAGAACAGTCATTACATCCGTTGAAAATTATCATTTAGTGGGGCCTATGGGCCGGAGGAACCATCGGCTCATAAATCTTCAAAGATGAAGCTGGCGCCAATATAACAGTGAATGAGGAACGCTATCGCACCATGGTAAATAACTTTTTGAGACCGATTGGTTATACTGCGTCCTCGTTTTGATGATCAATTTATCGCTTGCCTCGAAATAGTAGTAGTAATGTTATTCTCGCGATACCGACCAAAGTCCTCCAACGAACCATTCAAAATTTGTGTTTACGTATGACTGAATTACGGCGCAGTTGTGGCCAACATTTGAAAGGGGATGTCTTTAAAAAATAAATGTTATGAATGGTTCTACACAAAAGTAATAAAGATTGTCCAATCAATTAAAATTTGCGTTGTTTTATTTCAATTTCATCCGATACCTCTAAATGGTTAACCCTTTATAATGGAAGAGTATTTTTCGGAAGAAGTGTTTTTTTGATGAAGACTTTTGGGACTTTTCGGAAGCCTTAGCTGTTGAAGAACGCAAGCAGTCTCATCCCTTATTGTCAATTGCCACTGGAACGATTCCAGCACTACTCAATTCGATCTTCGGAAAAGTTGTTACCAAACAATTAGTATAAAGTAATTACGTCGAATTTAAATCAGTACTGAGAAACCTTTCTGTACTGAAATCACGCACTTAAGATCACTTGCCAACATATTTGGGTCCTTTTACAGTTCTAGGACCCTAATTTGGGGACGACACTAGTGTCCATCCATTCTTCGTTGCTAATTCTACTGCATTTAATTTATATTAGAAACATAAAATACATTTTCCCAATATACCAGAATAGACCTGCACTACTGAGTTTTCAAACCAACCAATTTATTTGCAAAACTTTACATAAATACACACAAGATATTCTTAATTAAGGTAGGAAGACTTTGGAGCTGAAGTTTTTGTGTGCAGGTAGGATAGTTTTCTTCGTGAGAAATACTACCATACAATATAAAAGTGCCGTATACGTGCAACAGGCCAACAATTTCAGCGACCCTCTTCCCATAAGCCTCTAAAATTACTTTCAGCTATGTATGTACCTATATACCTGTAAATGCAAGCTTCAGCTTTATGCATATATCTGTATGTATTTATGTATGTAATTTTTGTATCCTGTTGCTATCTTTTTGCAAATAATTCCAAGCCTTCTATGTACTCACATGGAATATACGTAGACCTCGTTTTATTGCTTTTATCGGTTTTTTTATTACCCAGTATGCATGCATGTGTGTACGTATGTATGCCTCATACAAAGCTTGAGTACAAAGAGTGCCTATTAGTATGAAATTTTCAATTTGAAACACAGCTCTAATTAAAAGTGGGAAGTTTCAATGTTATTGTTTCATTTTTGGCAAGCAAAGAATTTATGGAAGACTGCGTATATGTGCATACGTATGTGTGTGCACATATAATTAAGGCACTTAACCTGCGAAATTTAGTTTGGAGTTTACCTACACTGACACGTGCGGTTGCATTTGCGGAATTTCAACAAAGACATTGGAGGACTCATTTAGGAGAAGAATATTAGCAACTATGCCCAAGTAGTTGGCAAAGTTCAGAGAGGAACGTTTTGAAACGGCACTGCTTTGAGTCGTTTAATCTCTTCTTAGTCTAAGCTAAATTTGTTGGCTAAAGTTTTAAATGTAAAGGGTGGTTTCGATCATCAGGGCATCACTTAAATCATAAGCACAATGTGTTTGACATTTCCTCTCAGCATAATACGAAAAACTGGTATGCAAAGGCAACGTTTGTGAAGCGCGAAAACTTATTTCTAAAATTCGAGTTTTGTCTGGGAAAATTGCAGAGCACTTCGTCCGCATTCTAGCGATCCATCTAAGTAGCTTATAAGCAATATAATATTTCAATTTATGTATAAAGTCAGACCTGATTTTTTTATGTCCTTGTTCACTTCACTCCGGAGCATAGGTCTCGATAAGACTTTCCCATCGTGCCAGGTTCTGGGCTGTTCTTTTTGCGTCGTCCCATATGATGTCGGCATCTGCTAGTTTGCGCAGCATCGACCTTCGCCAAGTAATTTTCAGACGACCGCGACCTTTTGTCCCTTGGGGGCTTGTGTCCTGTTGAAGACCAGCCATGTTTCAATTCCGCGCATCAGTACAAACATCACGCATGAGCTGAATATTCGGAGTTTAGAGCGCCTGGAGATTTGAGAACTCGCTGATACTGTATGAATTCGCCTGAACGACGACTTGCTTTGTTTAGCCTGCAGTTGACATCTTTATCTGCTCCGCCGTCTGTCGTGATAGTGCAGCCGAGGTAGCAGACCTAATATTTATGAAATCTTGACTCATTTTGTGCTTAGCAAAAAATATTCGGGGAATAATTTAACCTATCTATACGATGCCGTTATCAGTAAGCAGCTACTGATCTACCACAATCTGAAAGATTATTCGATCAGGGTTTGTGAATAAGGTGGAAACCAACTGAAGGTAGAACCGGGTTTTAAAAATTAAATCATTTTTAATGCTGCGAGCCATTTTCGGTTAGAAGTTGTGACGATAAGCCAATATTTCCATATCTGCAGTGAAAGTAATCTTGAGGAGCCCATATTGAAATCTGAGCAAAAATAGTGGGGGCCGCAGGCAAACCACGAAGCACACAACACATAAGTATATCCAACATTAGAACGTTAATCGGTACTGAGGGATATTGACGGAATCATCTGATTTCGTGTCGTAACCGGGGTTGAATGCAGAAAAATCGCTTTTCAAAAAACAGATACATTATTATTATTATTAGAAGGCCATTACGCATTGCGACCAGAGCTGATCTATTGTGAAAGGCCTATTTTTGAAACCTTAGAGTTTTAGGCTTTTTAAAAATTTTAGCACAATTTTCGGTTTGTTGTTCCAAAGGTTGCATGGAGATACTACGACACCACCAAGGTGATGAACTCTCTGTCTGCCCAACGCAGGACATTCACAAAGCACATGTTCTGAGCTTTCTATGTCCATTTCGCAAAAGCGGCAGATAGACCAATATTATTTAGATGATACCTCAGGCTGCAGTGACCTGTAAGATATCCTGTTAAAAGACGCAGATCTACTCTGTTTAGTGAGAGAAGCTTGCCAGATATACCTTTGTTGGGACTTAGGAATAGTTTGGCTTAACGCTGACCGGCACAGTTTACCCAGTGTGCAGCAAGTTTTCTTTCTTCCCATTTCCTAAGGAATTCATTAAAGTGGCCTTTTGTGAGTCCACAGAAAGGCTCAGGACCAGTAAGTTGCATATTTGCTCCTTGTTTTGCGAGGTCATCAGCCATTTCATTTCCCTCATGCCCTTCATGTCCCGGAATCCAGCCTAATGTTACTATGTTGAGGTTTCCTAACTTGTTTAGAAGGTTTAGGCAACCATTTACCAATTTAGAGGTGATAGTTATTGATAGAATTGCTTTTAGAGCCGCTTGGCTATCTAAAAGTATGTAGATGTGAGTACCTCTCTTTTTCCTGCTAAGGCATTCTCTCACACATATTTCGATGGCATGTATTTCTGCCTGAAATATTGTTGGCTAGAATCCCATGGGAATCGATTTTTTGAATTTAGGCCCATTGATTCCTGCCCCTGTTCTACCATTTTCCAATTTGGACCCATCAGTAAACCATAGCTGGGAGCCAGGTTTGAAAGTGATAGAGTTAGTTCGTTCAATAATTATATCTTGGAAGTTCCTGAAGAGTATTGGTTTGGGTGATAGTATATCATCCCTAAGAAAAATGGGACTATGTAGGAAGTCTTCTAAGGTCTTTAAATGTCCTTTCATATCTCCTCTTTTAAGTTCAGATATTCCTTTTAATCTTAAGGCACCCGAGCGAGCTTCCCTTTCAATTAAGATTGGAAGCGGTGGTATGTTCAGGAGCACACCCAATGCATCCGTGGGACATGTTTTCATAGCCCCTGTAATACCAACACATATCAGGCGATGCAGTTTGTTTAATTCGTTTACTGCTTTTCTTTGCTTGACCTTGGGCCACCATGCTAAGGATGCATAAGTGACTATAGGTTTCACAACTGTGGTGAATGTTCAGAAGATCTTTCTAGGGTTTAGTCCACATGTCTTACCAAAAAGCCTTGTGCAGGCAAAGAATGCCCTTGTGGCTTTTGAAGTAACTCTCTCAATATGGGAATTCCACGTAAGCGTTTTGTCAAGACTGACATCAAGATAGTTCGCTTCTGTCGAGAGTTCAAGTGTTGTTCCATTAAGGGTCGGACATTTGAGATTTATGTTCCTTCTCCTAGTAACCGGTACAAGTGTTGTTTTGGATGGGCTAATGGAGAGCCATTTTTCCGTGCACCATTTGTTTATTATTGTAAGGGCTTGCTGCATGCGATCCGAAATAGTTTCCTCATGCCAGTTTAATACATAAACTACTAGGTCGTCAGCGTAGCCCTGAGTGTGAAATCTTAGGTTTTTCAGTTTGTGGAGAAGTTCATCTATGACTAGAGTCCACAAAAGAGGAGAAAGTACGCCACCATGAGGGCAACCTCTTGTGGCTTTAATAGATTTGATTGTTCCTCCTAGTTCGGTGCTGATCGTCCTGGATTTCAGCATGAATATTATCCATCTAGTGATGGGTTCAGGTACCTCCTTTAGATATACGGCATTATAGATTGCCTCTTAGGAAGTGTTATCAAAAGCCCCTGATATGTCAATAAATGCACATAGAGCTATCGAATTATAGGAAATGAATGCAGAAAAATAGCTTTTCAAAAAACAGGTACATTTACTTACCTTTTCTTCAACTACTGTTTTATTTGAAGGTTTTTGTTGTTATCCTCTTGTAAGCTTAAAAAGCAATACGTGCAAATGTACACCTTTGTTGTGAAGAGTTACGCTGGTTGGTTGGTTGAAGCGGTGATTCATCCAGAAGCCAACTAGCGTTTCCGCTCCATTTTGTTGCCACATCGTCGTTACCAACTTGTTTAGCAGTTATTTACAGCAATACTAAATCCAGTCTGTGCGGTGCAGGAACCTTATTAGGTTGTTGACATCTAAGCCAGACAGTTGTTTGAGATTCTCGAACAACGGCTTGTCCAGGGTTAACATTCTGTCCTTACATAGGGTTGGGCATTCACAGAGGAAATGGAAGATTGTTTGCTTTTTTTCCGGTTGTTTGCAACTGTGACAGTTTGAGTTGAGAGGGATGCCCATTTTGGCTGCTTGTTCTCCGACAGACAAAAAGCCAGTTATGACTGCCGTTAGTCCCACGGTTTCCCGTTGTTTCATGTTTATCAGAGTTGACGATTGCTTAAGGTTGTCGATAGGCCATAACGTGCTGCTAATTTTACATGTAGTCTGGTCTCTCCATCTACAATCCGCGATTCGGATATGTAGGTCTTCTTGATATGTAGGTTTTCAGAGCCTCCCTAGTTGCACTGAATTTTATTTCTTACTTTAACATTAATTAAATGTACTAAAGCCTACTGCATTCCGCTTAAAATGCCTTTTTCGACTTCCTTCTTAGCAGTTTTGGGTTCTATTTGAAACTATAAGAAAAACATAATTTCGAGCACTTGAAATTTTAAAATAATGCACCTATGAACTATTTTCTTCTAATTTTATATAGTACCCGAATCTGATAGAAGGATATCAAACAAACAAAAAAATCGTTCCATAAAAATTAACCCATTCTAGCGCCACATACAGCAGACGAGAGTGGTTAGTTCTGCCTGCCAGTCTTGTGTCTCTCTACACGAATTTTATTGCTATCTTTATCACTTAACGGTTATTTATAGAGTACTAGTAGATGCTGTGCAGCAAACCATCGCTTTAGCTATTGTTACTGATTTTTATAGCAACCAACATTTTATTTGCCTATGTACATTTGATTGTGTAAGTTTTTCTATAGGCGTTTCTGCTGCTGCAGCTTTTTCTCAAAGACCTCGCCCTTGTCATTTAACTGTCATGTTGAACACACTTCGTTGACTCGTCTGCATCTGTTTGTAGATAAATGGACGGCGGATGCGGCCACTCGCTTTGGTATTCATTTAACCGCTGCCTCCGTCGACTCTTTGTATTTGTGGGTGTATGTACATATCACATGCATACCCATGCATATATTATATTTGTGTTTGCCTGTCCTTATGTCGCCGTCGCGTCTCTGGTTCGGGCATCTGATGATGGCTATTAGTATGCTAATGGTTTGTAAATAATGGCTACAAGTACGAAGTTTTACACTTAACAATGAAATTAAAAATGCATCAAAGCGTACGAGTATAAGTATGCATGTGTGTAAGTATATGTGTATGTAATCATATTACCCTTGCATTTAAGTAATTATGGTTTTCATGCGCCAACTATTTAATTTTAAAAAAATCATTATAAATCTTTCCATGTGACTACCCAGTCGTTTGCTGATCGCAGCTAAACTGTCCTGATTCTGATTCCTTCCCGCAGGGTTAGTAAGGTGACGTGTTAGGCATTTGCTCTAAAATGGCAAGGAAAGCAATCTTTGCACAACTTTTAAAGAGTCTTTGATGTTTGATCGCAGTTCGAACAAGTTTTTTCCGCGTTTATAATCGTGGATGAAAAATATACTCATCAGATTGCACCAGTGCCTAAAAAATAGTAGCGACAGTAGACAACTCGTGGTGAATAGAAGCAGAAGAGCCAAAGAGCAAGCAGCCAAAATGGGAATCCCTTACAATTCATACTGTCATTATTGTAATCAGCAGGAGAAAAAGGAAATTGTTTTCCACTTCCTCTGTGAATATCCTGCCCTTTGAAAGGCAAGGATGTTAACCCTTCGTAAACCGTATTTTAAAAACCCCGAAGAGCTGGCTGGCATAGACGTAAATACCTTATAACGTATCTCAATTTCGCACAGACTGGATATAGTCGAGGATACTTGTTGGTAGTGAGGGTGTGACAGCAAAATGGTGCGGAAGGACTAGATGCAACTCGGAGAATCACCACTTCAACCAAACAACTAACCAGAATCTGAAGAAGGTGAAGGTGGATGGAATGGTGAGCGCTTTTTGCAACATGCGCAGTGGTATTTTTATCGACTACCTTGAAAAGAGTAAGGCTCCCATAAAAGTGGGGCTCCCATATGAAGTGAACATATTACGTAGAGCGGTTGGTTCGACTGTCGGCCGTATTGAGTTAGGAAAAGTTCTCTTCCATCAGGATAAACTAC
Organism: Anastrepha ludens; assembly: GCF_028408465.1. NCBI lineage: Eukaryota > Metazoa > Arthropoda > Insecta > Diptera > Tephritidae > Anastrepha > Anastrepha ludens. The sequence continues at coordinate 116,246,315 of NC_071498.1, read as the reverse complement.
CGACGTATAAGTATGCAGTAGTAATAGCAAAATTACTTACACAGGTTGAGATTACAAACTTCTGTTTCATCCTTTATATTCTCTACATAATCCTTTACAAGTATTTCTGTCTACAAAGAAATAGCATTGTCCTAAGTATTTTGCGCTTGATTTCTTCATTGAGTCATATCTCTTCTTGAGATCAGTCTTATGTAAATGGTTCAAAACGGGTCTGGCGAAATTTCAGTTTCTCAGCGATATAAGAGCTTACATGAGAGTTACCGATTTAGATCGAATATTTGCCTACCAGAGCGTGTTTTTTCCTTTGGTTTCCGTATTACCTTAGCGGAATCATTAGAACTGCCGCTTTGTTGTGGCATTTGATACTGTAGTTCATAACCAACACTCATTTCTTTGGCCGTCTACTTCGTCTCTTCACCTAAGTCGTTCTCGGAGTGAGCGATTCCATATCAAGTGATCCACGTATTTCGGATATTGTTTTAAAGTTTTCTGAAAATTTTTTTATAGGTAGTAGTAAACTTAATACTTTATAAGTCTCTCATCATGCCCATCCCATTGCGTAGCTCGGAATCTTGGACGATAACAGCATCCGATGGAGCGTCCTTCGTAATGTTTGAGAGAAAGAGTGGACCTTGGCATGTTGGCGACGGCGAGTATGGTAGGCGATAACGATGAGCTGTATGAGATTTACTTCGACATAGACATAATAAATAAATAAAGAATTGGCGCGTACACTTTTGTTAGGTGTTTGGCCGAATTCCTCCTCTTATTTGTGTTGTTCCACAAATGGAGGGGCCTACAGTTTTAAGCCGACTACGAACGGCAAATAGTTTATTAGCAGGAGCTGTTTCACTGCAGAAATACACACGGAGGGTTACCATTGTTGCCCGAGGGGCGACTGTTTTTTATCATGTGTTGCTTTGTGCCCGGGGTTTCGAACCCAAGCATTTCCGAACGGTAGTCACGCAACAAGCCATTCTGCTACGGCGGCCGCCATAGATATAGTGCATCAAATGGATACAAACGCTCCGGCACTGAAAGTATTCGCTGCAGCACCAGCTGGTGGTAGCAGAGGAAGAGGAAGACCTCCTCTACATTGGAAAGATCAGGTGAAGAACAACTTGGCTTCACTTGGTGTGTCCCACCGGCGCCTGTCCCAAATCGCTTTGGTGGTTATCGCACTAGCATACCTACTCGTACCAAATGGACTCTTTGACTCACTTTCTCAAAGCCGAAATTAAATTTATTATCTGAAAAATTAATAATTACACTGCGATTATATGCGATAAATTTTTATAAAATAGCCCTGCTGCTATTTTTGACGAAATTCGATTTCCACTTAATATAACTACTAAACGAACTTCTACCACCATGGGTATAACATAAATATTCACTTATAAGCACAGGTGTAGCTCATTTGTTTAGCTAAGCTTTGCCACACACCCTGTCATATATACTTGAGCACCTGAATCCGCCTTCCGCCGAAGAGTAAGCAGCCTTTTCGAATTGCATGCAAGTATGCGGCGAGCAGGTGGACGTCTTGTTGGTAGCGTTGATGGCTTTAAATGGCTTCTCTACTCCAGTTCACTGCGTTTTTATTTTATCAAAAGGCGGCAATGGAGGCGACGGTAACAGGAACGGCAGGATAATGTGTGAAGTGAAATGCACATCAACTCTGACGACTTATTAGAGTAAAGCTATTTTGCATTCTAGCCAGCCTTTGAAGCTGTTCGAATGTTTTTTGCTTTGTTATTGCTGAGGTGGATTTAATGGCTATTAGAGTGAAACGTCAACCTGTCATTCCAAGGAGATGAAGTTACATGAGCATATATTCACACACACATACACACATACACACATATCTAAAAGCAGTCGCCTACAACGGCGGAAAAAGACCGCCACAGCAACAAAGGCAATAATGACAGCATTGACGCCAGTTGAGATGCAAAAAGTCACACCAGCAAATGCGCAAAAACAAAAGCCAAATGAAAAACAAAAATAAAAACAAAAAGGAAAAAGAGAAGCAGAAAACAGAAAGCAAAAATAAAGATAAGTAAAATGACAAAAAAGGAAAATTATAAACAACGCCACGCTGTGACGGTAAAGCGCCTGAAAGTAGACTTAACGTGGCATTTCGCTGAACATTCTGTCGGACAGTGTTAGGCTAGCAGCGTGTGTTTGTAGCGGTAATGCTTGCAAGAAAGCGGCAGGGGGCAGTTAAAGTGTGATAACGCAAAGGAGTGTTGCTGAAAAAAAAAAAATGTAAATTAAAACAACAACAGAGTAACCAGAAACAGCAGCAGCTGTAGCAGCAAATACGTACAACAATAACAACAGCAAATAACAGTTAAAATGATATAATGTGTTAAGAGCAAATGAAAGAAAAAGAATGAGAACGAAAAATATAAAGGAAAAATACATAAAAGCAACGCCAACATCAACAACAACAAAGCGACAACAATAAATTGCGTCGACAACTATAAAATATAGCGCAGGGCAAACAACAGCAGGCGGTGTGTCGCTTTCGAGGCGGGCGAGGCGGGCGAGGCAGATGCCAAGTGGCAGCATCAGCGGCGCTTTCGAATGACAACATTTTGGAGCTTGGCGTAGTCGTCGTTTGTCGTTCATTTCTCGGCTCTCGTATATTGTTGTTGTTTTTGTTGTCGATGGTACGTTTTAATACACACTGCAATAATAATAACAACAACAGCATATTACAATAGAAGCAGAATTGGTGAGCCAGTGGTGCATTGTGGGACAAACTCGGCGTAGTGTTGATTTCTGAAAAACAAAAAAATTTAATTAAAGACTGGCTTTGAAAAACACTTGCCAGCTGTTATGAATTGTAGGAACTATAATTATAAATTTCGTCTAAATATCTTCAGCATGAAATATAAAATTATTTACTTTTATATTGCTTTATTTATTTCTGTATTGAAAGTTTATAAACAATGCAAATTGTGAGTGCGTACTACGACCATGAAAGGTTTGGTAAGATCCTGGCCGAAAGAGATCATCCAAATAGAGAGCGTTCCGATCCTAACACCGCGTTACACACATTCTGTACTATGAACCAAATATACTTTTTCGGAAAGGGGATAAAAAATAAAAATACACGTGTATCGGCGATTTTCATGTACTCGTACACGTCACAATTTTTTTTTTTTTTTGTATTTTATAACTTTAAACGAGCAATTCATGCATACCTGTATAGCCACACGATCTCAGGATTAGCTTAACGGATTTGAATGAAATTGGGCACACAGATAGTGTATCACATTTCTAGACTTTTCACCTAGGTGTTGCCACTGACAATATTTCAGAGGGTTGCCACCTGTTCGAAATTAAAAAAAAAAACATTGCATGAGATATGCCGTATCAAAAGAAAGGTATTTCACTCTGCATTACAATAGAGATATAAAACACCGATTTTTTTATTAATTTTATTATATTAAAATTAAAAATTGTTACATTAAAAATTTTAATGCCTTTAAAGATACTTAGGCCTTTAATTTTTGGGTTTGTAGGCATTTGTGTCAGTATCGCGACAAATAGACCAACAGTATTCGCCAAGCATATGCGTAATGGCTTGTCCTTTAAAGCGTTTTTCAATAGCCGCAATGCCCTGATGGAACCTTTCGCCATGTTCGTCGCTACAAGCTTCTAAATCACCAGGGAAACAATCTAAATGATTGTGAAGGGAATGGATCTTTAGCGACATTAATATGCCCATTTCGCCATATGCCAAAATCATTTCTGCAACAATATTTTTATAATTGTCAGCTCGTTTGTTGCCAAGAAACTGCTCAATAACGGCAACTGTGCCTTTCCGTGCACGTTGTTCGATAGCATTCAATTTTGATGAAAATTCATAACTTCAACTATTGTTGTATGAAACAATAAATTAAAGGTTCATAAGTGGTTTAAACATTTGGAGTCCCTTCAAGTTATGCCGAAAATTTAGAATTTTTTGTTTTTAGAAAGAAAATCTGAGAATTGATAAAATATTTTTTTTTAATTTTACATAATAAAAACATTTCCACGAGTCTGCCTGAAGAAATTCAGCGCGATTGGATCACGGAAAAAGAGTTAAAAATTTATCCAAAGTTTTTCACACAGGCGGACTACGAGCTCTATATTTTATACATACAAAAAACAAAATTCTGACGTGTACATGAAAATCGCCGATACACGTATTTTTATTTTTTCTCCCCTTTCCGAAAAAGTAATATATATTTGGTTCATAGGACAGAAAAAAAGTTCGTTTTTGTAACGCAGTGTAATGAGTCAATTTTTGAGTTTTGGTGTTTTTTTCACAAACTATAAAAAAATATATTTTTATGGGAGGATTTTTGTAGTTTAGGTTAGGTTGAAATGGTTGCCCTGAGTGAGGCCACACTTGGATGAAAATTAGAGGTGCGTTCTTTGTGATACCATTGCAAAGAAAATAAGAAGACTAGGAAGAAAGTGAGGAGTAAAGTGAGGAGTAAAGGGTGGATGCATATTCGTTTATGACTACCGAACGATGACTGAGTTTTGCTGATGAATTTCATCAGGCTTTTAACATCAAGGCCCTGTATTTCAGCATGCGTAGCAAAGAGATCAGAGTCAATATACTTAAATCCTATCCCCGCGAAAATAGGGCAGCTAAGGAGAAGGTGATGAGATGTATATTTCGCGACCATTATCCTGTATGAACAGCCACGAAACTCGAGAATTGAGATTTTGTTAGCCTCTCTTATTTCGCCGAGAAACCACCTCATAGGTCCCCTCCGCTACCTATGTTGGGAATGCATTGCAATGGTCTGGCAACCTGAACTTGAGCGCCTTTTTTACGCACTGTTTAGATTGTTCTTTGGTCCCAGAAGCGTAGTGATGTATCCATGTTTCATCCACAGTAATGAAACGATGCTTAAAATCTTTAGAAATAGCTGAAATCCATCCTTGCAACACTTCACACGATTTTGTTTTTGGGCAAGCGTGTGAGCAATGGCGACACCCATCTTGCGGAAAGCTTTGTCCATGCCCAAATGTTGATGCAAAGTATTTTGTACCCATTGATTCGAGATACCCAATGCTATAGCAATTTCACACATCTTCACTCTTCTGCTATCCATCACCATATCATTAATTTTGCCAATTATTTCTAGAGTAAGCGCCTATATGTCTACTCCGAAAATTTTGAACCCACTTATAAACTGTTCTAATCAAGCCATCATTATGTTTATTAAGCTTATTCCTAGTTTTCTGAGGCGTTTTGCTCTTCATAAAGTAATGTTTAATCATCACACGAAACTCTTTTGCGTCCGTTTTTTGACATTCACTCGAATTCCTCGATTCAAACGAATGCCAAACACAAAAATATATACCGATTTAACTAAAACTTGGTATATGTTCTTCCAAGAGATGCTTCTAACTAAATATGACCTCGATACGCGCCAGCCACTACTAACTATCTCTTTGACTATGCACGGACTTTTCAAACGACGCGCGTCTATTTCTTTACTGCTACGATTAGCGTTGAATTCCAAAAATTTAGGGCTTTTGCTAGTTGGAGCGATGTAAAAAAAATTATTTGCTACAATTTTTTTTTCCAAATTTTCGTTAAATGAAGTCCGGTAAATTTTTTTCACCAACATTTGGTTGATGATGATATCCATCTGTTTTACATGTATGCAATCCGCCTCGAATACGAATTAGCAGCGTGACGTGCACAATTTTCCTTCCAAATTTTAGTACCACAAGGAGATATTTAGTAGGTTTTGTAAATTGCATTAATAAAAATTAAAAATTGGCATCCAAATTTGAGCTTAACCAACGAGTTTTGTCGAGGATATAGTAATTTTAAGTTAAATCTAAGACAAAGTGCCCAAAAGCCATGCAAGTTATATGGAAATACCTAGACACCTTATCGCAACAGGTTGTTTTTACCAATTCGTGTAACTGTACCACAACCATCACTGTTCTCGTCGCGAATGACTAAGTTCAAATGCGACAATGGTATGTGTACGAGTATATGTGTGTATGTATGTATATAACATTTTTATTCTTTCCTACCATTATTATTATTGTTGTTGGCAAAGTTGCTGAACGCGCATTTCGGAAGCACTGGCGCAGTGGGCGCTGCCTGACGGACGCATGAAATAGCGTTTTAGCATTTTTATTAGTTTTTCGGTGCAAATAAAATGGAAAAATTGTTATACCTAGAAATGGCTAAACAACAACATCAAACTCTGTTTGGCATTGTTAAAATTTAAGTGTGTTTATTTAGGAATATGAAATATGAACGAGCAAAATTGCGTGTTGACCATTTATTTTGCATGGGGCTGTGGCTTTTTCGCCTCATGAATGTTTTTTTTTTGTTTTTGCCAACATCAAATATGTATGGGTGCATCTAAACACGTACATACGTATGCATATACTTGTAAAATGTACAGCATCAAATATTATGAAATACGAAAAATGCTTTAACTTTTTTTGCCCCACTCTTGCATGTGTACAAAGTGGCGCAAAATTAATCGTCCAATTTTATTTTTGAATAACTTTTTTTACTAAATAAACAAAAAATGATTTTGAGCGATGTACATTTTTAGTTTGACCTTTACGCGCGTCAGTGTTTGTTTGTTTCTATACTGCAACTGCATAGTTCGCAAGTGTCAAATATGACTGACCGTACGGCGCCATTTGCAAAAATTATAATTATACGGATAAAATTCATTAAAATATATTTCATTCTATAACAAGACTAACCTTGTAAAAGAATGGTTCAAAGTCCCAAACATTTAACAAATTTCAAAAAATTGTCATCAAACTTTTTAATCAGAATTTTTAGGAAACTAAATTGTTAGTAAAGGGTGGTTAAGTTTCAAGGGCCGGCATTGATTTTGAATAAAATACAATTTTTTTAGAAAATTATTGTCATTTCTCTTTATTATGATAATACTGGTATGGCTCAATTATGTATAGAATAAAATATCGGCCAAATGGCCGCCGCGGCTTCGGCGGTACACCTCTCTCCGATGGTCCAAATTTTCGATGACGCTGAGGCATAATTGAAGTTCTATGCAGTTAATGTGCCAAATTATTTCATCCTTTAGCACTTGAATTGTTGCTGGCTTATCGACGTACATCTTTTCTTTCAAATAACCCCAAAGAAAAAAGACCAACGGTGTCAAATCACATGATCTTGGCGGCCAATTGACATCGCCGTGACGTGAGATTATTCGGCCATCAAATTTTTCGCGCAAAAGAGCCATTGTTTCGTTAGCTGTGTGACAAGTGGCACCGTCCTGTTGAAGCCATATCTTCCAATTCGGGCCATAAAAAGTTCGTTATCATCGCACGATAGCGAACACTACATATTTTCAGTAACTGCCTGACCGGCCTCATTTTGGAAAAAAATACGGCCGAATGATGCCGCCGGCCCGTAAACCGCACCAAACAGTCACTCTTTGTGGGTGCATTGGTTTTTCGGCAATCGCTCTTGGATTGTCATTCGCCCAAATGCGGCAATTCTGCTTATTGACGAATTCACTGAGGTGAAAATGTGCCTCATTACTGAAGATGATTTTCTTCGAAAATTGGTCATTCACTGTTGCCCGTTTTCATAATAAGCCTGAATAACTTTAGCGCATTGCTCGATTGTGTATCTTTCCACGGTTTAAATTGAGTTAGTCTGAAGTGGAAAATATCAAATGAAATGCAGAAAAAAGCATGACGTTTAGGTGTGGTTTACATTCAACAGCAGCCCTTGAAATTTAACCAGCCTTTATAATAAAGTGCAAGTCGGGGTTGGAGCCGGAAATGATTGCTTGCGCTCTTTCAATCGTCAGCTCCTATGCTAGTTTACGCTCTTCTGGCTGGGTTTCATTCACCCTCCTTAACAGCCTTTCAGCGCTTCTACAATCCTGATAGCTCGCTTTTCGCTAACCCTCAGAAGCGGCCATCTTTCGGCACGTAAGCTAGAACTAGTTGAGCTGGTGCAGTTTTGCTTATGCTTGAACCTGCGTGAAGTACTGCTGCTGCTGAAGTTACTGGGTCGGCTTTCGCACTGGTTGTCACTGCTTGTTTCCCTTGACTCGTTTGGCCGATATGCGGTGTATTTTGAAGTTCGGTGCAACCGTGTCTCGGTTTGCGGAACTGGTTGTTTCTGTCGGTCTGTCAGTAGGACGGACTGTTCATTTTAAGGACCCACAAGTGCCATAGGAAAGATGTCCGTCCGTGCATAACTCCGGACAACTTATTACGGAGGACGCTAGGTATCCGTAAGCTCCATTCGAGGCTCTTAAAATATCACAACTGTGGTATTTATTTCCAGCCGGCGCCCTTGAGGAGAATCGACTGGAGGATTTTATCACCCTCTGAAGTAGGTTAGATTAGAATAAATGGCTGCCTACTTATATATAAATTCGGCCATTGTGATACCATACAGAGAAAAAATAGAGGGAAAAGAACCCAAAAGGAAGAAGGGGCCGAAAGTAATAAAATCACAAATATCACAAACACTCTTCTTGTAACTCGAAAACAAAATGTTGCTAAAAATGGGTTAAAAGTAGAGTAAATGCCAACTATCACTTGAATTGGACAGAGACAAGCCAAGCCCATTTTTGTTGTAAACCAATTGTAAATCGACTAACATGGGGCTCATAACTGCTAAACAACAACACTTTCAGCAATCACAGGACTACTTACATCTTTCTCTCTCTTACCCCTCCTCCCTCTCTCTCTCCCTCTTGAACAAAGTTTAATTAGGATGTTTTCTAACCCCGAATTTCGGGTACGATTCCGTGGCTTCCTAGGAATATTCTGCTGTCAAAATCAAAATCGTCAAAAGTTTGATACCAATGGCAAAGTTTTACGTAATAATCATGAGAAATATTACACAAAGCATTTAGTAACCACTCGTTTCCGGCACTGTTTCCAAAAATTTGTTGAACAAAAAATTCCTACGGCTCTCATTATGCGACAATAATAATATGAATGCTACCTGTTTTTTTTTTTTAAGGAAACGATAATTTGAATTTTAAAAACTTACGAAAATGCCATAAAATCAGGAATTTAAAGAAAAATCCAAGGTGGCAGACGTCAAAAACGGTCTACTACTGTCGATTGGCAGGCGGATAGAATTTCAGATCGTATGGAATACTTCCCCGATATTAAAATCCATTTTTATCGCAAATGGTCTGTTTGCTGATTTTGCTTTTTAAGGTGAAAAGTTCGAAGGGTACCACAAAGTCACACCAAAAAAATATTCAGGGTTAGAAGACTTTCGAATTAAACTTTGTCCAAGCATACCGTGGAAAGCAGAAGAAAAACTTTGCTACGAAATGTAAAATCTATTAGCCGAATCGACTAACATTAATACTGTATGTAGGCGTCTTTGTATGTAGACGACTTTTCAAAATTGTCAATTTGGCAGGAATCAGCTTTACTTAAACGCTACAAAATTCGCTAATTCGCTTGATGACCCCTGCTTGATTAGTTCATCCTTAAAATAAACGTTTCCCTTTATTGGAGGGCCATTTGGTTTCTGTTTATTTTTATTTATATCAATAGTACAAAGTAAGTCTAAGGTCTTTTTATAGTACTTCAACATAAGTATATTCTTGTACAACTAGAATGATTTTAACACGAAAGTTTCTTAGTCTAAGTTTAGTTTAGTCACCAGTTTATTAATAAATCATTCCAATATATGTAACTTAACTTATAATAATAAGAAGATAAGGTTTTGGTAGTAGGAAAAGAAAAGAGGAATTTAGAAAAGAAAAAACAAAAGTAGTAATTAGAAAATATAGAGAGAAATTTAATGCCCTAATTCAATGCAATCAAACACTTTTAAAGTAATTAACTTTTAAAGTAATTATAGACTTGTGCTGTTAAGTCCAGCCTTCACAGTGTCGGGTAAAAAAGTTCCACACTTTAACAGCGTTAAAGAAGAATAATCTAGATGATGCTGTATGTGATGCTGATGTAATTATGGTATATGTTGGAACGATGAATTTGTTGTGTCTGCGAGACCTTCCTGGTATCAACTTCTCTGTCAGGTAGGGAGGGGACTTGAATAATGTAAGTTTGCACATAAATATGCAATTTCTAGCAGACAAATAACTGTTAAGGCAACAACCCCGTGAAGCGGTCTGCTCACATAATCCAAATTATTTCCTTATATGTATGAGGCTACAAAAGATTACCTTGAGCACTCTAGTCGTTAACTCTATTGCATGTTTGACGAATTATGTATTGAACTTTTTTCCTTTGCCTTTTGCCATTGACTGTTCAGAACAAAGAATTATGCGTAAGGCTGTTAAAAATTGGTAATCGCTCTTTCTGCCACTCCGCCGAATCTAAGCGACTACAAGCGTTCTTCAAAGTGTTAGTGAAATTAATTTTTTTTCACATTGAACAAATATGAGGAGGGCTTTTATGATTTTCTTGCTTGTATAATTGATTAGACCTCACTTGGTAATTACTTATAGGCGCCTTAAGGAACTACTGCATCGCAGTTTTCTCATTTATGCAACGCATATTTTGGCATTCATAAAGCTGCAGGAATTACGTACTTGAAACAGACTGCAGACGTGGATGTTCTCTTAGCCGCATAAGTGTTTCGATCCTTAGATCTTTACAATCTAATATTAAGTGGCGCATAAGCAAAATAACAAAAATTCAAAACTCGACACAATAAATTCCTTTCATTAAAATGAGCGAATATTATTCCGGCGCAAGAATCACAGAAGCTGGAAAGTATTTCATAATAAATGCGCTAAAAATTTAGTCGTACTCGTATTAGTGTGGTGGGTGGGTGGATGGACCATCACAAAAAAATTCAATTTAAAATAGAAGTTTTTAATTGCGAATAAGTTAGAATAACCATCAATAATTTTCCCGGCTAACATTTCAATATGACAGTAGCGGCCACATAATTAGAAACGACATTAGCGCATGATTTTGCTTTCCAAAACAAATTAGGGATTAATATGAAAATTTATTTTTTTCAGTCAGTGAGGTCGCAGCTTTGAATACCGAAGCCCATTCTCGGTTGCGCGCATGCATACACCAAATACTCTGAATGATGAGAGGGGTCGATATAGCCATAGCTGTATGCACGATAATTCTAACAAAATTTATATATTTTAGTGAAACTTAGTACACATATAAATTTATGATCCGGTTAAGTTGGTATTGGAGATGCCGGAAATAGGTCAATAACCACGCCCACCTGCCACATCATGATAATGTTCAAAAAAAGAATAGAAGAAACCTGGTTATCTTATAAATAAGTAAAATTTTGAAAAATAGGCGGTGCCACGCTTCCTTCTAAGGCAATGCGTGTATCTCGATAACGACTTAATAAAACTCCCCCAAATTTGATACACCTATTGCACCCCACCTCATTTGACATTTGAATCCGACATACAATTATTATTGAGATAGAATATGAACCACGCCCACTTTTTCATATTGGAATACTTAAGTTGTGGACATCCATCTGATGGTATAAGCTATAAATCTAGCATTGCCTATGGATTTATTTAGTTTCAGAGGTTAACAGGTAGCCCAAATTAAATTTTATCAAAATGTGTGCAGATATTTGAAGTTGGGTTTCGACTGAATTTGCCATTTCCTTAGTTTCCAACTATTCGTCTACAATTGCTATTGAAATGCTACCGAACAAATTATTAGTCTTCTTCATGTATCAAAATGTTGGCGATTCTATGCCCATTTGCCAAAATTGTATGGAAAGATCTATGTCAAACATTAAAGAATAGGTAAATTTTTGGTGCACATTTCTCAAAAACGATATTTTGGATTTTTTCGCTTTTATTTTTATTATAAATTCATATGATAAATTATTTTCTGAAATAGGTAAAAGACATTAATTGGACTAAATTAAAAAAAAAAATGCAAATTGTGCAATTTTTCTGAAGTTTTAAAAATATCAAGTACAACGGAAATGTATTATTGTATTTTCTAATTTTTCGAATTACATACGAGTTTTCTCAGACGTAGACGTAATTATTTCTCTGACATATTTCTGTATAGTACAAGGCTTGGCAGCCTTAGCCGAATGGGGTTGGTGCGTGACTACCATTTGGGAGTGTGTAGGTTCGAATCTCCGCGCATGAATATCAAATAATAGGAGGCTTGAGGAAATGCGTAATTGGTAATTCCTGACCTTCTTTGAATAGATCTTAGATATTTTTGGTTTTGGCACAGCTCTGTCAAGTTTATGACGCGGAAGAAGCTATCTTGCAGGAAGATGTCGAAAAGTGACTTGTTAGACTGTCTCCACCATATCTAGTATACTTGTAGTTACCACCGATGTGCCGCAGGTATTGTTTAGTATTTCTGTCAATGATATTTTCTCTGTATGCCTGTATGCCAGTATGCCATACAGTAGTTTTTAAATTTGAGAAAGCTTTTTGTAAAAATGGGTTCCATGTAATCGTCCGTAATAGTGAATGCGTGGACTGTCATACTTCAGGAGACACACTGCCTCCGTTGTCTTCCGTTGATTCTCGTTTTTATTAGTGATTTACCAATACATTTTCTTAAAACGAAATGCTTAATATTCGCGGATGATGTGAAGTTGTTTTTGAGAAACCGTAACGTGACTGACTTCAAACTGGCCTTCAATAAATTACATCTACCTAAACAATCAAAAATGTTGTGTTGTGTCCTATTCTAGGCGGACTAGTCCTTATACTTTCAATTACAATCTGTATGGTAAGAAAAAAACAAGTAAGATAAAAGGCTTGGGTCACATTTTCAATTCGACACTAACTTCTGAGGAGCATATTGTGTCTAAAGTACTTTCGATGATTGGGATTGTTCGTAGGAACTACGAAGGCTTGTAATCTTGAGGTTACGTACCTTACAACCCTATAGACGAATAAATAAATAAAAATATTTTCAAACCAACTACGAATGGCAAATGGTTTTCATGAGGAGCTTTTACATAGCAGGAATACACTCGGACGTTTGCAAAGGGCGACCGCTATTAGAAAAAACTCTTTCTTCATTTTGGTGTTTCACCGCGATTTGGACCTACGTTCTATCTGTATTCCGCATGGTAGTCACGCACTAACCAATTCGGCTACGGTGGCCGTAAAGTAAATTAGTAAATTAGTAAAAGTAAATTAAATTCACAAGAAGGATTTCCTGCATTTTCACTACCTTGAAAAGTTGTTTCTAATTATATGGCCCCCGCTATATATAACAGCCAAAACCGCTGCATCTTTATTTAATTAATTTCAGAACAAACAAAATGAGTAGAGAATGAAAAATTCTCAAAGTTTTTGCTAATAAAATTTGTTTGATTCTTGATATAAATAAGCTTACGTTTTCGTTTTTACTCTCTCCTATTATTTATTTGATTACTTGCAACACATTCCGCTACTGGGTTTTAAGGAGAAACAGTGCAGTAGGGTGGCATTTGATTTTTTTGAAAGTAACGATTACAATTTTTTTGAATTATTCATAAGTAAGCAAAAAGCTCCAAAATAAATATTTTGAGTGCTTTGCTTATTTCTTCTATGCAAAAAGTATTTGTTAACTTGTTCGCGTTTCGTGTTTCGCTATGGCAGCAGAAATAAATAAACCAAAAAAAGGCGGCAACAAAAAATAACCAAATACATTTAAGAGGGATCTACAAATTAGATTGAAAGCGCATTTGCATGACTGCTGCTGCTTATTCTTTAACTTTTTCATATCCACTTCCATTTCCAATCTAATCCAAGGGTGTTTTTCTTCAAATGCTTTTAAAATAAATATGAATTTTTTTTTGGCAAATATTTCACTTGAAAAGTTTCGTGCTTACGTAAATTCCCTAAATAATGCTAACACATATTTTCATAATATTAACTAGAGTTTTATTTTCTTTCAACTTTATTTGTTTCGTTTCATGAAGAGTAGTGGTGCTCCTATAAATCCTAAGCTCTTCTATGGCTTAAGATATGTGCGTATATATTAATTCTCAAATGAAAAATATTCAAATGTTGGGCAGTGATTATAAATATGTAAAATTGTAAATAAATAGTAAATATTTTTTGTATGTTTGTATTTTATTAAAATAAACAAATTTGTGAAGTTATGGTCCATCATCTATTGCAATATGTTTTTGTTTTTTGTTTTTGGAATAATCCATTACTACTTATTTGTACTCTCAAGTTTTAGAAGCAAAAAAAAAAAAAGCTATTAAATTTTTTTTCAAATCAAAGTTAAGAAACAAAAACAGACTTTGTATGGGCGCCAAGTCCAGCACTCTATTGTGGATACATCAAACTTAAGCATACTGGGTATGGCTTCACATCGTATTTGACCAGTAGTGAAATACTAAATACGAAATGAATCATCAATGTTTGTGCTTGAATAACTATTTTACTAAATAACAATAAAAAAAAAATAAGTAAAAAAATTAAAAAAAAAAATATTATTTCGAGTGATGGACCTTTAACATTTTTCGCTTTAGGTGGAAAAGTTGATATCCTTCAAATGGTCGCCGCCAGTATTGATATAACTTTGTGCCTGTATTATCGCACTTTTCATGACTTTCCGCCAGATTCTCGGCAGTAATTGTTCACATTCCTGTCGATTGTCGCGTGACTTCAAGTAGCCACAAAGAAGGAAGTCTGGGATGGTTAAATCGGATGGTTAAATCGGTTGATCTTGTTGACCAGAAAATGCGATTTTCGAATTTTTTTTTACCTATTTCATAAATTTATATATCTACATACATCATGTCAACAGAAACTAAATTTATTGTTCAACCTTCATAAACAATGGTAAAGAATTTCCTCGATTAGTTCAACGGCCACCGAAGCCGAAAGTTTGGGTGCGTGACTACCATGCGGAAGAGCGTGACAAAGACGGTTTTTTCTAATGACGGTAGCTTCAGGTAGCTTCTCCTCATAAGAAACTGTCTGCCTTTCAGAGTCGGCTATAAACTTCAGGTCCTTCTATTTGTGGAACATCAACAAGACTCACAGCGTAAACAGGAGGGGGGAGCTATAATTCTTATAATTCTCTTGTGATGCCCGTCCTATTGTGTGACACAAAGCGTTTGAGAGTAAGACTCTGCGGAAGATTTTTGAACCTATGCACTTTGGCGACGGTGAGTATCGTAGGTGATGGCACGATGAGCTGTATGAGCTTTACGGCGACATAGACATAGCGCAGCGAATAAAGTTCCAGCGGCTACGTTGACTGGAATTGAATTACATAAGAATTTGTTATGACACATGAAACAAATAATTGCGAGCCAAGAATGTGCACATTGCTCGAGAAACAGCGGCGATTGGAAAGTGGTGTAGATCGAATTGCGAAGATTGCCTTAAATGCTATCGGATTCGTAGGAATTCACCATTCGCACAACAGTTCGGAGCTGTTTCTCTGAGTGACTTTTTCCTTTTTTGAAATTTAAAAATGAACTTACGGCCCAGATGGTGAGTTGGAGTTAGCCGTAGAAAACTATTTTGAGGGGAAATCTAAAGAATGTTTTTAGTGTCACAAAGGCGTTATATTCACGATGAGAGAGATGCATTTCACTTGAGGAGCATGAAGTGCTAAAAGAAGAGAAACATAAGCCTTATAAAAAAAATAAATAAATAATTGGCGCGTACACTTCTGTTAGGTGTTTGGCCGAGCTCCTCCTCCTATTTGTGGTGTGCGTCTTGATGTTGTTCCACATAAGCCTTATACTTCATTCAATAATGGAGCCCCCTTAGAGCGCAAACTCATTAGCTGCCCACGTAGTGCTACCAGATGCATTGCATTTATGTATTTGCTCGTATTTCTTCGAATTATTCAACTTTTGATTTTTTACTGCATAATTCTCTTCACGCGCACTCGTTTAGACAAATGCGCACTTTAATGCAAAAAGAGTTCAATGAAGTAAAAATCCATTCAAGTAAGTGCTTCCGTATCCCTAGAGTTTACACTTTAATGCAGGCATCCCTTTCCCCTACTGCGAATACTGCCGTACCCACTTCTCAGGACCTTGGCAAATTCTGCTGCCGAAACGAGTTCGAAATAAGTGATTGATTGCTTCGCCTCTCTATTTTTATTTTGCTATTCTATTGAATAAAATTTAGCCAAATATGCGTGTATGTATGTGTGTGTGATCAATGGACTGGGTATACGTGTCAAAAAAGTGCCATAAATAATAATAAATATTGACACGCAAATAAAAAGTAGTGCTCAGCACGTATCAATAAGAAAATAAAGTTAGCTCTTGAATACGCTGAATGGAGTGGTGGAAAGTTTTTATGAAAGCTTCATCAATTCTGCACCGCATACTTTATCGTAGTATCAAAAATTAAAATGTATTCATATAGAAACAACAACAACAACAGAGTTTTTCAAACCTCTCTAGCATGCTGCCACTTGCTAGTTGACTACTTCGCTTAGTAGGTATGACTGCATAGTTTTGGATTCAATGATTCAGTCTGAATTGCCGTGTGGCTTTCATACATAAAATGCTGAGTGCATGAGTGTAAAAGGAAGATATTATGAAGGGAATTTAAGATATATTTTTCAGATGCATTAGACACATAAAATTTAAGTCTGATATTTACTTACAGGGTTTATCGCTCAGCACGTTTGCAGCGAACGTTTCTTTGGAGCCTGCTTTCTACCACACGCCCACTCTTATCGGCAGGATAATTGGTAATTTTTTTCGATATTTTTCTTGAGCTCCTCAAGCTTTGTGGGCTTGCTGACATAAATCAACGATTTGACGTATACCGATTAAAAATAAATCCCTAACCAAAGAAAAAAGACAGGTTATCGTGTGGGAAAATCATGGAGTTGCTGAACGAGATTTGGTAGAAGCTCTATTCATCTCATTGAGCAGTGTAAGCAATATTTTGACTGAAGTATTGGATTTCAGAAAGCTCTGTTCACAATGGGTCTGCATTCGCTAGCAATGGAATAAAAATAAACTTGAAGGATACAGTGGATTTTATACATCGATCCATCACTATGGATGAGACTTGGGTCTATCACCCTGATCCTAAAAAATTGGGTGAACCTGGTTCTTTGGCTCCGAAACGAGTTCGGGTCCAGAAAGCCGCCAAGAAGGTGTTAGCATCAGTTTTTTGGGATGCGGAATGAATTTCGTTTGCGAATTATGATACTTGCAAACTGGTAAAACAATAAATACTTAATATTTTTGTACTCTCTGAAACCAGCTGTAGAAAAAAATTCGTGAAAAAGACCCAGTTTGCTAAAGAAAATTCTTTTTCATCAAGAGCATTTTGACATTAGCTCGAATTGTAGGAGCAACCACCGTATTCACCAGATTTGGCCCCTAGCGACTTTCATCTCTTTGCAGACCTAAAAAACTTTCTGCATAGAAAGCGTTTTTCATCAAATGTTGAGATCAGAACAGCAGCGGAAGCATATTTTGAAACTCTTCCAGATTCTCACTTCAGAGATGGAGTTGTATTGATGTTCAGAGAAACTTTTCGAAATAATAAAGTGTATTTCAAATCATAAAATTGTGTTTTTCTGATCCAATTTACGCAAAACTTATTGAACAACCTAGTATATAACCAAAAATTCTGTTAGTGCTGCCTTAAATACCATTTGAATGAAGTTTCCCAATTGTTGCAAGGTGGCTCCATTCCATTAAGAAATCCAATGGACATTAAATACCTATCGTAACTTTACCTTTTCTGTCAAAAGTGCTCGGGCGCATAATGCATTCTCAGATAAACCCTTTTCTGAGGAGCAACATTTTGGTGGGTCAATAACAGACTGGTTTCCGATCAAGATATATTTTCTATCTCCCGTTCTAAGTACGGTGTTAATTATGTGCTCTTATAACTCGAGAATTAGCAATACTGCGTGATATGCCTGAAAAGAAGGAAACTTTCTCTAGTTTTAGTTGAAGTTTGAAGGCGACTGATCGTTTGGTTTGTGATTTGTACAAGTATTTCAAAGGGGCTTTCTTAGTGGCGTCGTGAAATTGAGTGGAAATCGATCAGCAAAGATTTGTTGCCTCGCATTCAGAGCGACAGCAGAGACTGAAAGAGTCGGGTAGTCACTGAGCTGCAAATATTTTCAAGACGTGCAAACTAAGTCTTCAATGTTTAACTTGGAAATAGTCAAGTTGATAATAGCAGCTAGTACTTCTTTTTTATGAACAAAGTAAGGTAGTATAAATCGGTAAAGTGTAGTAGCTTGAGTTCTTTGAAATCAACTATTTTCTTCTTCTTTTTATGTGGCGCTACAACCGTGTCGGTTTTGGTTGATTTCTAAACAGCGCGCCAGCCGTTTCTGTCCTGCGCTCGCTGGTGCCGCAGCACTTGGTCCTTCCAACGGAGATGTCTCACCCTTCCTCGTCTTCCTTTTTGGGGTACCGTGTCGCAGGTTCACCTTGCTGGAGGGTCTTCGTTCATACGGGTGACTTGGTAAGAAAGCTTAGCCGCTGTATTTTTACCCGCTTAACCATGTCGATGTCCTTATAGTCCTTATATAGCCAGAAAATCATGTCCATGCATCGACCAGATCCACGTCAAGACTAATTAGAAATGATCTCCACATGAAAGTCTTCCGTCACTCAACTTTTTATCTCTTGACAACGCGCTTGAATAAAATTAGACGCGACAGATACAAGCAGCTTCTTCGGTGGCACGCGGTCAACGGCCATGGAAATATTCTTTTCACAAATGAGACCATTTTCACTGTTGAAGAAGTTTTTAATTATCTAACTACAAAATCTTGACTAAAACTTCTAAACACAAAAAATGTTGTGACAAGACTTCATCGTGGCCACCATTCAGCCTGCGTAATGGTTTCGTAGGGAATGTTTTGTAAAGATGTTACATCTCTTCATTTCTGGGCGTTTCAAGGGCGTTGGAACTTCTAACAAGATTCTGCTCCAGCTCATAGGGCAAAAACCATCCAACTGTGGCTAAAAACAAAATTCCTGTGTCCATAGCCGTAGAAGATTGGCCGTTTGGAAGTTTTGATCCGAATCCATTGGACTAGAGTCTGTGGTCAGAATTGGAGAACATGACCCGTTGAAGACTTTACAGAAATTTGGAAAGTCTGAATCAATTTTTGGTTCGAGCAGGGATATCAATATATGCGTGCGTGCTGCAATAACTGAATGGCCTAGTCGCTTTAAGGCTTGTGTAAAAGCAAATGGTTACAAAATTAAATAAAACTAACATCATTGACAAAAGTATTATACCATTTCATATCTATAACGGACTTAATTTGTAACAGAACTTATGGTAAGACTAAGTAATACATATGTAAATGCATTTAATGGAGCTTTCATAGATTTCCGTCGCTCTGAATTCGGCATACTGCTTATTTACGAAACCATTTAACCCCAGTTGATAAGAAGACAATTTTCTTTTCGAAAAGGGAACGTTTAGCAAGTAGTGCTCTGATTGTGATAAGAAATTTTTACAAAACGAACTCGTTGTTGGACCGTTTAGCGTTTGATGCATAAATGTTAACTCTAAATAAATTATCCCGCCACATTTGACAGCTGTAGCTTTGTCAAGAATGCCCGTTGCATATTCTTTCTTTCCGATTTTCTTTCAAGGAATTTTGTTTTGGGTGAATCAGTAAAACAGAAGGCCTCTTCTATTCGCCCTCTCCCCGCGCGCTAACTCTCTGCATGCGAAAGCAACAACAAAATTATCGAGTAAGTTTCGCCGGTAGCGAGAGTGGCTATAGCTCATTAGGCCGCACTGCCTTACCAGCACATGCAATTTAAGGCAGTTCTCTTCCGCCATATGTTCATTTGCTTCATCTATGCGCCACTTGCTAAGTCTTAGCGCAAAAAAGAGGCCTAGAGTGAGATTAGCAAATTTCAACTCATGTTGCCTTTAGCATCGCTGTCAAAATGTTTGCTGTAACCATTTATAACTTGTAAGACATAACCTGAGTTCGCATTGTATGATACTACGCATCACCAGCAATGCCTTCCAAAACACATTACCACTAGAAGCACTCCAATATTATTTGTTGGCTAGTTGAAGTGAAAGTCAGGTGACGGCGGAGGTGGTTGAAAGCGCATTGGAAGTGTGTTGTAAATCATAAAGCCGTGAAAAATTGCTTGTAAATTTTTTTCTTTGTGTTTGCTTTTGTTCGACAAGGCTGCGATGCAAGCTGAATGGTGCTTGTGTAGCTGCTGTCAACGTAGCTGTTACTGCCCTCGTCTCAACTTTTATGTGTAGCGCAGTATGTAATATCAAATAAAGCTATTGTCGTTTGAGTATTCACATGTTTTTGTTGTTATTTAACATCCAGCTAGGCGCCCACGCCAAGCATTCCTTTTATGCATTGCTATTGTGTTTACGCGATGTTTCTGGTTTGCTTTCGTGACTTTTTCCAGCCACATACAAATATGCTTGTACATAGATGGGCTTGATCGCTCGTTCGTTTAACAGTAAATAGAAACGTGTGTTTTCATGTTTACGCCTGAGTGTGCTCGCGGCGTTTTTACTGTGTTTGTTACCTAATTTTGGGCGCCAAAGCGTTGCCAACGGTGAGTACTAATAGCTGAATTAAATTGAAACGCCACCGAAGCGCTGAATCAATGCGCCGCTGGGTAGCAATTGTGACAAGTTGATATTGTGTATTCTGGCGTCTTAAGGCGCATTTTGAGTTACTTATGAGCAGAGAGCGCTTTGATTGTCAAGTCACTGGCTCTTGGTTAGGCTTTTGGGGCTTTGCACGTAATAAATAGTGGACTATATTTAATGAAACTTTTGCATACAATTTAAATTCTTCGACGTTTCAGCATTCAGCGTTATATTCTTGAGTATGACAGTATGGAAATTTAAAAAAATAACGTTTTTGTTTTACTATTAAAATTATGGGCGATGGAATAAGTGCTTATATCCTGGTCTGAATTCCATGATTTTTGATAAGTCGCCTACCTCAACTTCGAGGCCCATATTATCCGAATCAAATCGTTGAAACCACCACTTTGCTGTTGCATTCTTAAAAGAGCGGTAAATTAATGGTACTATTCCGATAATGAGGCCCTTTGTTCCTCCTAGAAAAGCATAGAAAATGTATATATACATTAGGAGGGGTCGGTTTGTGGGGAGGCAAAAAAATCGCCCATTGCTCTGTGAAAATCATATTCTAGGGATCAAAATAAGAAACTTTGCCGAAGGAATCATACCTCTAAAACGAATTCTGATGTCCCCAATTTGGGTCGAACTTTTTAGTTTCTTTTCTCATGTAAAGGCCAAAAATGGTGATATTTTGAAATGATTGTATGGGGAACCCCCCAGGGGAGTTCCAGGGGGTGTGCCACTGGCATGGGTGGATCGGCCGTCCAAAGTTAGTAGGGGTCGGTCATACATTTCGACTCGATTGGAGCACTCTAAATGGGTCAAAGTTGGATTTTTCGTTCACCCAAATTGGGGGACATCAGAATTCGTTTTAGAGGTATGGTTCCTTCGGCAAAGTTTCTTATTTTGATCCCTAGAATACGGTTTTCACAGAGCAATGAGCGATTTTTAAATCGACCCGCCCTAATATGTAAATATACTTATATATTTATATTTTCTGATGATGTGCACTATTTTTGCCATTTCCTATTAAACAAACAAACCACACACTTAGGGCTGCGTAACGATGAATGTGTAACGTGGTTATGTTGATGTGGCTGATTACGGATCATTGCCTATAAGGATAATTTTGAAATCCGTTACAAATTCGAAGGTCATGTTGTTGTTGGTCGTCAATTTAAAAACAAAAAAAAATTCTCATAACTTTTTAAGACTAAAAGTGCATAAAATATACAACAAAAAGTTGGTTTTGAAATTTTCAGAATTTGATAAGGCTCAAATGATATGAAATAAATTCGCGTTTTATAATTTTATAAAAATATCAACTTTATTCATTTGATCTCTGCTAAAAACTCCAAGTTATCACTAACATTACAGGAATCCAGCGTACATTTACACTTACATGAAATAATAACAGAAAATGTTAAACAGAATTTTAATGGTATTATTATATTAACATAATTAGAATAGTAATGAGAGCGGCAAAAGGAGGAAGGTGGCTGAGTGAGAGATCAGTGTGGGACTGCATAAATTAAAATATCAGATTTCTGTTTCATTCAACTTCTTAGCCTTAAGTTAAACTTACCAAGCCTGTGTAAAGCAAACTGAAGACACTTTTTAGTTATTTAGCTACCGCAAAACCAAATGTTGCTGTTACTTAGTGTGCTTGACATTATCAAACCTTCTCAATAAAGATCATTAGCGCTATTAAGTTGCTTGCTTCATTTATTTATTGCTGTTGTAGAGTGTCATTTACAGAAGTTGCTGTTACTCACTCAGAGCGCGGCTGGCGTAATTAAAAATTAGAAGATGATAATGAAGAAAAATACAGGACCGCATTCAATGATCCCTTGAAACGACTTGGGAAATCGAACCGATTTTGCCAATCCACTAACTTACCATATATAAATAAATATACATATGAGCCGCTCAATGCACACATCGATTAACTCCTCTTTTTAAAAAATCTTCAATTTAAGTGTCAAAGCCCTTGATATATATATATATATATATATATAATTGGCGCGTGAACCCTGTTTGGGTGTTTGGCCGAGCTCCTCCTCCTATTTGTGGTGTGCGTCTTGATGTTGTTACACAAATGGAGGGACCTAAAGTTTAAAGCGACTCCGAACGGCAAATATTTTTATGAGGAGCTCTTTCATGGCAGAAAAACACTTGGAGGTTTGCCATTGCCTGCGGAGGGGCGACCGCTATTAGAAAAAACGTTTTCTTAATTTTGACCTTTCACCGAGATTCGAACCGACGTTCTCTCTCTGAATTCCGAATGTTAATCACGCACCAATCATTCGGCTACGGCGGCCGCCTTTGGTATAGTCTTAACTTTTTATATTTATAGTATAATAACTTTCCTGACTAATAAATATTAACACCGTCTGTTCTGGCCGTGCATCGACGCTTATTTGTTTATAAACAGCCGAAGATGCTCTCTCCCTCTCAATAATATTCGTAACAAAATCGTATCGGTAAACAGATAAAAAGAAGCACAAAGCTAGCGGTAGTTAGTATCATAGATGACTAGAAGTGAAACTCTTTCATTTTGAGAGAGAGCGCGCCTATAAGCTCGTTTCAAAACTTGGCAGCATTCACACATTATGGGATTATGAACAGCTGATAGGCGAAATGGCGGGCTGCCAGAGAAAACGCGCCAAAAATAACTAACGAAAGCAGTTCGTTTTTGCTTATAATTGTTTATAATTTGTCTTAGAAGTAATTTAATTGAAACATAATAATTTAATTCAAAGGGAGTTTGTAGAATTTTCCAAAGCTTTTTATATCCTTTTCGGCTTCTACTTTTAATTTGTCTTGTGTACATATCTGAATACATTTTACATACAGGTAATTTTATTGAAAATGTGTGTTGGTTTATGAACGTAAATTTGTATATAGGTATGTAAGTATTTTATGGTTAAAAAGCGTAGGTAAGGGATTTGAATTTGAGTTTGGAATATTTTGCAAACATACATAACTATTTTTAGGTAATAAAAACTTGAAGGTTATTATTCTTATATATTGTAGCATTTGTGTATCAATTTTGAATAATTATATTTACATTTTTTTGATTGTTTAGCTTATTTATGTATTTTAAGCTGATTGTGCTTATTTTTATTATACTATATGTAAGTTTATACGGGTGAAATAAGGCTACTGGGGAATCGCGAACTATAGACTAACCTAGATGGCGGTGTGGAAACTGAAAATTCCCAATTTTTGTTTAAAAAATACCCATTCAAAGTTTTTTCCGGTTATAAAAAATGCACATTTTTCAGCGCTCTCACGAGAAAAAGGGTTTCACATCTAGTCATCTATGATTAGTATAGCAGTGATCTCACGCGCTGAATGTTACTGTGTACTTCTTAGTCTTTTCAACATCACTCCCAGATTTTTTTGAAGAAATAAATATTATACTGTTATAATCAAGATGAGTGAGACTAGTAATGTGAGTGAGGAAAGCAGTGATGATTCTTCAATGCGATTTATCAACAGAAATTCTGGTTAAGAAGACTACTATTTCGGATGAGACAGAGGCTGCCATGAAAAAATTACATAGTTTACATAGTCAACTTGACCAAAATATTTTCTTAAGAGGTTGTATCAAAGTTAACGAAATAAAAAGATGGCGCCCTACGAATGAAACTAAAGAACGAAGACCACATTCGTTTACATATTAATTTCGAAAAGAGGGACTTCATATTACCGTTTGTAAAAAATATTTTAGAGACACTTATCAGGTGAGTGGCAAGAGGATATACGATTGTTGTTCTAAAGAAAAAGTTACATCTTTGGTCGATAAGCGCAAAGGTCGCATTGGAAGCAATAAATAGATGATACAAATGTTATAAAGCATATATGATAAAGTCATTTCCAGCCTACAGTAGTCACTACACCAAAGCTCATAATCCAAGACGAGAATATTTAAATCCTGACTTAAATATTAAGAAGATGTATGAACTATACGTCACAGAATGTCAAATGGAAAACGTAGCACCAGTGAAAGAAAAATATTACTATAATGTGTTCTCTACAAAATCTAATTAACATTTTAAACAACCAGCAAAGGATACGTGTCAAACTTGTGATGCTTTTGAAATAAAAATTCAATCTTCAGACGATGAGGGAATTAAGATGGCAAAAATTGAAAAGGAAAATCACTTGGAAGAGTCTATCATTAACAGAACAGTAACCGTCAGAGGGCTTCCAGTAAATTGGCTTACAATAGGCTGGACAAATTTAGAAAGGTCCAAACCCTATCTCATACAATTAAAATGTGAATATAATGAAGATACAGAAGTTCAAGCCATTAATATAAGAAAATCTTTAGTTGGTAGACCGCATGGCTTGAAAAATATAGATAAGCCTTTATTATATCCTAAACGTAGAACTGTGACAAAGGAAAAATGGAGAGACATGATGGGCCTGTTAAAATTCATTCCTCCTCTTAAACGCGATTACTATAAGAACTTGCCAAAAAATCGAAAGGACGAATCCTCCCATACAGCTGATGGAGAAGACATTATTTATAATATTGCTGAATAATCCCAAAGAATAATGCCGCTAACATAAAGCTGCTAGAAATTAATTACGAAAATTATTTCATATCCGAACTTCCAATATTCATTACTATGGAAAAGCTGTGATAAAAATGAATAATAACTAACTTTTTCTGTAATAAAAACTTAAAAATGAAAATTCTAAATTTAACTTTATTACTTTTTTCAGTTGCCAAATGGATTAACTCCATCAGTCACATAAAAACTGTAACATTACTGACGATTGTTTGTTGGCTATTCTTTCTTATTAATTTTATATACCGTTAGATGAAAGCTATATCGGCAATTATACATTCCAATTATATATTTGAATTCATAATTCTCAGAGGAATTTTTAAAAACAAAATACATTACATAGTGTTTCTCAACTTTTCGTTTCATGGAGTTAATCGATGACACAAAATTCGGTACAAAATACCTAAGAATAAAAATATAATAATAATAAATAAAAACAAGGTTTATACTATAACAAATGTTAAATTTGATTAAAAAAAATTTTATAAGTATTACATATAATAAGTATTATATTTATTATAATATTTCATAATCTTATAAGACTGTAATTTGATATAAAATAAAGCGTGGTTAAGTTTCAAGGGTCGCTGTTGATTTTGAATAGAATACAATTTTTTTAGGAAATTATTGCCATTTTTCTTTATTATGATAATACTGGTATGACTCACGTACGTATGGAACAAAATATCGGCCAAATGGCCGCCGCGGCCTCGGCGACACACCTCCATCCGATGGTCCAAAATTTCGATGACGCTGAGGCATAATTGAGGTTCTATGTCGTTAATGTGCCGAATTATCTCATCCTTTAGCTCTTGAATTGTTGTTGGCTTATCGACGTACACCTTTTCTTTCAAATAACCCCAAAGAAAGAAGACCAACGGTGTCGTTGACGTTTAGGTGTGGTTCACATTCAACATCGGCCCTTGAAATTTAACCACCCTTTATAATATATCTATGTATGTATGTATATGTAAATAAATTTAACATTGTATAATTTCAAAAAAATCAAATTAGATATCAAATATGAGAACGAAATTTTCATAATTGTATGAGTCTCAAATTTAGTTAAAATTTCAATAATTGTTTAAGACTCTAATTTGACAGAAAATATGAAAGAAATTTCATATAAAATATTCGTTATTTTGTGAAACTGAAATTTAATATACAAATTTGAAGTAAGATGTATAATAATGAAAATAAAATTTAATATAATTTCATGAAACTCAAATTTGATAGCATATGGGGAAAAATTCGTTAATAAATTTTGATAAGTTTGTAAGACTCAAATTTGATATAAATTATGGGGAAAGAAAGAACTCGTTGGATTTATAATGTTTCATAATTTTACAATTTTTAAGATTTTTAAAGATTAATATCTCAAAAAAGCTGGTGCTACAAATAATATTGTACATTGGTGAAAACGAATACTAATTGAGGAAGTAATAACGCATACATTTACAATTCCGTTTTTTGTTGCACATTCTGGTGAATTTATAACCCATTCAGGACCAATGAGTGAAATGTGAGAAACAACTTTAGTGTTATTTCAAAAAGGAATATGTGAAAAGATGTTCATGAATTTTGCACATACTAGAAAAAAACAACTAACATCCCTGTAGCTGCTCACATGCACATTCCGCCAACAATTCACCATCCTGCTCACGTCATCGAGCAACTATCCACCATACCGTTGTTGCTATGGTCACGGCCATGTGGGCACACGAAAGTTTGTTGCACTACCGCATGCACTCCACTAACACCTGAGTTACCCCTTAAAGCCTTCGGCGGATTGTTTACCAGCCATGAATGCGTTATTAGCCGCATCGTTTCGTTAGTAACTTTTTACGTTTTCACAGATTTTGCAGCCTTTGTTCCAGCCAAATTGTGAATTACGCTAACGAATATAATAAACTAAACTAATTTTTTTCGGTCTTTATGTTTTTAACAAAAGCTCTTTCTTTTCCATTATTGTGAAAGCGGTATGAAAAATTTACGTGAAACAATGTGAACTGTGCGAGATTATCACAATAAATAACCAAATTAGTGTATGCATTTGCCAAAAACAATAAAACCAAAGAAAACAAAGAAAGTTTAGATACAAAAAAATCTACATTTAAATTAAAGTGAGAAGAATAAATTTAATTGAATAAAAATAATTTTGTTCAGTAAAAATGTATTAATACCTACACATCCACAGTTTGTCGTATGTGTGCGTGTATGTTTATATTAATAAGTACATACATATCATACATTAGGGTAACTCACCAAGAAAATGGTGGGGGTTTTCCACCATATTTATAAAATTTACTACATTCTTATAATTTTTTTGCAATATATTACGGAAAAACATTAATAACTCCATCAGCTTAAAAGTGTTTTAACTTACAAAATCGATTGTTTTTAATAAAATTAGATTTTAAAAATATTCTTCCAAAAAATAATAGAAGCGTACACTTAAAAATGTTAAAAATTTATTTAATAGGAATCAAAATAATGAAACTTTTTGAAAACCATTTTTGGCTTTTTTTCGGAGGATAGGTTAGGTTAGGTTAGCCTGGTTGGCAATACGTCACGCATAGACCTTTTGGTCCCTAGCGATACCAGATGGAGAACGGCCCAATGAATACCTAAAGTAGACATCATGTAGGATGTCAGCGCTTTTGGCAAATATGAGTAGAGCTGGGAGCTCCGCTTCTGAGACGTCCTCCAGACCCTCAAACAGTGGGGCTTCCAGGCATTTTAGTCGCGTTTTTAACAATGCCGGACAAACGCACAGAAGGTGTTCTAAAGTCTCCTCAACATCCTCTCTGCATTTTCTGCATTTGTCCGTGTTAGCAATCCCTATCTTGTACGCATGTGCAGCTAATAGATTATGACCTGTTAGCATACCTATGATAGTTCTGCAGTCCTTTCGCGAGAGCGTAAGTACGAATTGAGTCAGTTTTTTGACGTTAGTTCTACACTTTTGCTGTTTTGCATGTGGTCAGATTAGACCACCTAGCTTCCACTCGCCTTTTCATGTGGTCGTCCATTTCATTGTATATTGTATTTAGCGGTTTTGGTTTGTTGTTCTCTTGCTCAAAAGGTAATCTAACAGCGCATTTTGCTATCTCATCTACTATTTCGTTCCCCATAATGCCTTTGTGACCAGGTACCCAGTAGATATGCAGCCTACTGTTTGTGGCTAGCCTTTCTATGGCCTCCCTGCTCGGTCGAACATTTTGACTGCCCATGTATATATTAATTGTTGAGTTCTTTCTTGTTCTAGTGTAGGCTAGCTCCGCGGCTTTCCCCAAAGCAAAATCTTCCACTTGGAAAATACCGCAGCTTGATAGGCTGCCTTATCCCTAGTTTTGAGTTTTCGGAGGATAAGTTTAAGAGAAACTTGAATAACTCTGCCAAATCTTGACTAATTTAGATTTTTACTGGAAAGTTCTCGAAAATTAACATATTCACCCACCAATTTTTTTTCGAAAACATCATTATTTGAATCTGTTAAAAACATTTTTAATAATTTTTTAACCGTCACTTTAAGTTTCAACTCTTACCTGAGGTAATTTTTTCGAAAAACTGATTTTTAAAATTTATTTATAAAAATTCTATTTTTGAAGGTACTTTCGAATCAGCTTACCTAAACCTTAATGTGTTTTCCAAATATTTTGACGAATGTCTTAAAATATAATAAATTTTATAATTCTGCTGCAAAATTAATTCCGAGTTTTTTGTAAGGAGAGTGATGCACCCTAATATACACACATATATTGTATATGTATGTACATATGTAGTTCTTCATATCGATATGTGTATGTCAGGACCTGTAAAGGGTGTTTAGTAGTGTTTTCTTCCGTCATAGATGAGGTAAGGTTAGGTTGGACTTGGTTGATCCTGCATATCGCACCTAGGCAAAAAAGTGATTCCAAGTATTTGTATGGAGTGTTTAAGAACTTTATATTTTGTCTTTAGTACACCGAGTTGTTTAGATACAGTTTAGATATGGTTGACAATGATATACAAATAAGCAGTTTACTCGTGTTCCAAGTAGGTGTTCTAGAGCTCCTCTCGCGTTGACTTCATTACATATTGTGAATGTGCAGTTCTGCACTAGCTTCAGTTTGGCCGCGTACAATGGACTGAGACAGTGTCCCCTGGGAAGAGATAAAATATAGTTTGTAGACCAGACATTGTGCCTGTGTATGGTTTTTGCGATCCTGCATGAGCTGGTTCTTTCCTATCTTGAATTCGCTTCTTGAATCATTGCTGCATCTATATCCAGTCGTTATTTGCAGGGATGAGATTATACCGGCTTTGCTGGCCACAGGAAGATTTGCGCCTGCTTCGGCTAGCATATCCACTTTTTCTTTCAAGAAATTCGTATGTATATACTTTTTCTTTCAAGAAATTCGTATGTATATACTTTTTCTTCTTCTTGACTGTCGCGATAACCGCTTAAGCAATTTTGGCCGAGCTTGACAAAGCGCGCCAGATGTTTCTTTCTCCTGCTTACCAGCGCCTTAGTTTTGTTCATGATGAGAGGTTTTTACTACTCAATTGCCTATTTAACCCATAGTACTATTACTTGTTGGCAAAAGAGATTCTCCGTTGGGCTTCAAGACCGATATTGCTATCGGTGTTAATACTGGTTCCTAGATAAACGAGGCTCTTACAACCTCCAACGCGAGTGCGCCGACTGTTTGTTTGATTACAGGATGTACTTAGTTTTGCCTTCGTTCATCACCAAACCCATTCGCTTTGCTTCTTTATTAAGTTTGGCAAAGGTAGAACTAACAGCGGTGGTAAAGGCAGATGATGTACGCTCGCATAAAAAATTGTGACTGAGCTATTGAGTTCTGCCGCTGCAGCGCGCTGACACGATCTCTTCCACCAGGTTAAAGAAGTTACACTATATACTTGTATGTGTATAGTATATTATAATGCACAGAAAGGAGAAACTTGAAGTTATTCATGAGCAGAACTATGTTGAAAACCTGAAAAATATAAATGAGAAAATTTATGTGACAACAATTTTTCAGTAAATGGGATTATAGTATAGCTGGATGTTAACCCATTTATCATCTTGGATTTTCGAAGGTCAACGGTACCATCACTGCAACTTAAAAATTCACACCAAATAAGGGCTCATGTTGAATAAATGACCGTTGAAGATTCTCAGTTCCCAAATAAATGAATTCTGCTTGTTCAAAAAAAAAAATAAAAATAATTACATCCACTAAAATGTGCAGTTTTTTGTTGTTTTTGGGCAGGTTGAATAATTCGCTCGATTTGCTTAGAGATGAAAAATAAGGCGCTGTTACTGTCTATGGACATCGCTATAGGCAACTGATTCAAGATTTTTTGATTGACCTGAGCTTGAAGCAATAGACATAGGCGATCTTTATTTTCAAACAAAGTGCAGCCTGTGTGACAGGGAAAAACAATGCACCGTTTCCCGGTCGATCAATTTCTCGTAACGGTGACATAAAATGGTCACCTAGATCATGCGACCTCACTGCACCAGGCTACTCTTTGTGGGGTTTTGTTTATAGGAAAGTCTATGTGAACAAGCCATGAACCAGAGCTGAAACACAACATTCGAATCGAGATTGCTGAGCTTAATCCGAAGATTAATTAAGGTTAAGATTAATCCTTCAAAATTTTAATTCGCGTATGACAGCTTATAAACGTGCTCGTTGTGGACATTTAAATGATATAATTTTTCATAAAAATGAAATGGAAAAAGTGAAACCTTGAAAAAATCTAATTAGTTCTTGATCAAAAATGCACGGGTAATCATGGCATTGTGCGAAGGTGCGCTATCATGGTGCAAAACCCACGCGTTGTTTTCCCAGAAATGACGAATTGTTTCACATATGCGTAATGCCCGAATAATATTCCTTATTAATTATCTGACCTCCTGGCAAAAATTCGTGGTAAACAATACCATTGTAATCCATAAAATTCGTGAGCATCGCTTTCTTTTTTGACTGAAGTGGTTTTTCGACGTGTTTTTTTGGTCTTGGTTCATTCGCAACTCTCCATTTACTCGCCTGATGTCTGAAATGCGTGTCGTTTTCCAAACCCACTCCTATCTGTGGCCCGAGAGGATCTGAGCCCACTTCCCCGAAGTTCCTTTGAACCCATTTGCCAAGGTGATAAGTATAACCCAAAGGAGACAAATTATTTTGATAAGTTTTGCTCTTAAGAAATTTCGAGATTTTTCGGAATACTCATTGCGAGAGAGGATAACATGAGTTTAATATTAGGAGGCTTTCATTGGATGACAGTTTTTGCAACCTTTTATGTTGCAAATGATTTTGAAGGAATGGATTGCTGAATCGGTCGTTTCTCCTTCGCTGTAAAATTTTTGAGAAAATAATTTGTAGATTTTTTTGGTGTATTCCAAGCATTTGAAACTTGGCAAGGTACCCACAATACAAAATATTGACGTTTTTATTTAGACACCCTTTAGAAAGCATGTTTGTTTAAGTGTGCAGATACTTGCGTAATAATCTTTGTAGTTGCTGCAGTTTTTTTTTCAGTTTTTACTAAAGCTGATTTAATTACCGTTTCATAGTTGATAAAAGCGCGCGATGTGTGGCTTGTGTAACGCGACCGCCATGCGGTATTGCCGATAAGCCTATTAATTATATGCGTTTACATCCTTCCATATATTGCTCATATACATACATACATATACAAAAATATTTAATAATTATTTAATTAAAAAGCATTTATTTATCTACTGCACAGGTACGCCACTACAAATTTCTTGTAATTGGGAATTTGTATTGGTATTTCATGTTTGCGTAACTTACCTTTTGTTTTATCTCGGTTATATTAACGAGTACGCATATTGAATTTAATTTAAACACCAGCTGGCAACGAAGCTCCCAATAGTGTAACTTCGCAAATTTATTTGTATTCTCAAATGAAATGAATATTAATGCAATGAAAAATTATAGTTAAAGGCCTGCATAAGCAAAATGTGGAGATGGAAATTGTGACATAACTTTAAATTAAATAATCAGCCTTTCACGCGTACACTTGGGTGAAGATCAAAGAATGGAAAGTTGCTTGCCCTCATAGCGAAGTCGTGGTAGTTATTAACGCCTATTCCACACATATTCTTCTGTCTTTTATATTCTTTTTCGCCCAATAATCAAAAGACAGTTGATACAAATGGCTTTATTGTTTTTCAAAATATTCTCTTTGGAAGTTAGTACACTTCTACATCCGCTTGAAATTTTCGCGTCTAACTGCATCTTTTGGGTGAGATGGATTATTCAACTCACTGTCGTAAGTTTATGCCACAAAATACCAAACTGTCTATAAAAAATTTAGTTAAAGCTCATTCCACGTAGTGTGTCAGACCACCATCAGACACTCAACGCGACCGTCTCCTTTTTAGAGATGCGTGCAAAAATACCTTCTGGCAAGATATTCATCTACTTATCATCCTTCTTTGCTGCCAGTTCACGTTGGGAAAATGCATTCAAAAGCTCCGGCTCTGAAAGTGCCCACTTCAACTGCTAGTAGTGGTGACGCAGAACGGCCTTCACTGCATCAGAAATATGAAATGGAGAAAGGCTAGACTTTAGCTGGTGTTTCAAATTGGCGCCGTTCACTACAAGGAATAAAGTAGGAGTGCCAGTTGTAGATATAAGTGCATTTAATATATTTTGAACTAACTGATTAATTACATTTTAAATTAGTTAATAGCTTTATTTTATTTTTATTTAAATTTATGAGCTTTATTTCAATTGAATTTATATTTAATTACTTAATTATATTTAAAGGTAATTCGTTTTTATAAATTATTAATGTAAATAAATATTTTGTTTTTTACATTTTACTAGCGTACCCTCGCCCGCTTCGCTCGGTGATAAATTCAATGATTAGCTGAAAGAGAATAAAATTAATACGAAACAAAGCAAATTCTTTGATACAATTTCATTCGAACTTTATTGTAACACTTTTTGGTAGACAACGTTTTTGGTTTTTCCATCTTTCGCGTAAATGAATAATGACGATGGTTTGCCTACTCGTGAGCAAGCTACATATATACAATTGTCCATGAGAAAAAATTGGGTATTCTAAATTAGGAATAGGGAACTGCAAACGTTTGAAATCAAATGGTAAATCCGTCGGAATAAGTGGAATTCTGGGTATCAAAACGTCTTCTCCTTTGTACTTCCCTTTCAAAATTGTTGCTTCGATAACGTTACCCATTAGCTTCTTCACAGCGAGTCTGGTAGCGTTGCAAAGTCGTGGCACATTAATGTTGCGCAGCATAATAATCGGTGTTCGAATTTTTAATCGTAAATTATGAGGTGGTAGGCCTGGCAAATCGAGTGAGTTTAAGAATTCAGTTGGATAATTTACGACATCATCTTGATCAGTAATAGTGTCCATTGACTTACTT
This sequence comes from Anastrepha ludens, assembly GCF_028408465.1. Lineage (NCBI taxonomy): Eukaryota > Metazoa > Arthropoda > Insecta > Diptera > Tephritidae > Anastrepha > Anastrepha ludens. Next base: position 116,212,767 of record NC_071498.1, on the reverse strand, counting down.
ATATGCAACTATGTCACCAGGTATTTGATCCAAAATAGCTACATTTATATCATTGACGCCCTTATTTTTCCCAGCTAAAATTGCTCTTTCGCTGAGCCAATCATGGTTTTTGTATTGTTGAACTATGTTTGGAAATACACTCTGTATCAATGCCTCTTTAGACTGTGCAAAAGTGCAGAAATTGTTAGGCAATGTAATCATTCCTGTTGCATCGACAGACATTGGGCCATTTCCGATTTTCAGTAATTGGTGTGAAAATTCAGATGCGGACGGATCGTTCTGTAGTTGAACACGTACATTTGTAGCAAGTGTAAGCGTGTTTACATGTCTCCATAAATACGATGATTTTAAGCATGCATTGATTTCATCTGTAGCCGTAGATTTTGGGATCACAGGTAAGGTTTGCCTGAAATCTCCAGCCAATAAAATCATGGCACCTCCAAAGACTGTTTGGCTTCCTCGTAGATCTTTCAAAGTTCTATCAAGTGCTTCCAATGATTTCTTGTGTGCCATAGTACACTCGTCCCATACGATGAGCTTACATATTTTAAGAACTTTTGCCATTCCAGATGTTTTCAAAATATTACATGTTGGTGTTTCATTTACCTGCATATTCAAAGGCAACTTTAATGCAGAATGTACTGTGCGACCGCCTTCCAGTAATGTAGCCGCAATTCCGGAAACAGCGAGTGCCAATGCAACGTTATTATCTGATCGAATTGTTGCTAATATCAATGAAATCAAAAAGGTCTTTCCTGTTCCCCCAGGAGCATCCAAGAAAAACAATCCACCAGTTCCATGGCTAACATTATTCATGATTTTATCACCAACAGCAACATGGGTCATTAAATTTCGTTAAATTTGATGTTACAAATGTGTTTAGTTCATTACAATCATAATGGTATTCACGCTCCAGTTCTCGATTGAGAACTTCGGATTGTGTTTTCGTTTCGTGATGAACAATTTCCGTCTTTGACTCGTTGTTCGTTGAATTTTCGACTGAAACAACAATAACATTGCCCTCATCGATCTGAATTCCCATGTCTTCAAACACGCTCATATCGTTGGAGTTATCTGAATTTTGTGTATTCATGTGTTCATCCTCTTCGGTAAATAAATCCACAACTTTATTTAAATCTGCCATTCCGAAAATGTAATGTTATGTTTTTTTCAATTCGTATCAATCCGGGAACAATGTATTCTATTATAATCTTATCGATGTCTTACCCAAAGAAAACTTTTAACACACAAGGCCTATAGATTTACCAGGTCTGCTTGAAACTGCAAAAACAAAAAAAAACAAATTTTTTCTGCCACATCACATGGGGAAAGGTATAAAGTGGTGTGCTCTGGTGTGCGGTATTCGTAAACAAACCGTTTGAACACTTCCTTTGTTCTTACAAAATGTATATCTCGTTTGACGTAAACCCAAAAACAACTTCTGTCAAATTCTCTGAGAGGCGAATAACTGTTTTCTTGTCTGGCAAACCTTGGTAAATCTGTCATCCTTGCCTCGTTTGACGTAAACCCAAAAACTTAGCAACACGACACAAATCGTTTCACAATAACGAAAAATTCGTATATTTATTCAAAAAAAGTTGTACACATAAAATTAATGTTAATTCGAAACTTAATCTAAGAATCGAGCAAGTTCTGCGGCAATTTTCACTAAAAACACAATTTGTACAATATTCTGATTTTTTCTTTTTTTTATATGAAGAAAATATTTAAAAAAAAATTTTTTTGCTAAAAACCTTCCCCTAGTAGATCCCTATAATATGAAAAAAGAACGAGTAAAATTGGCCTCGTATCGGCCCAAAAAAATGCGTACAAACAAACATCATTCCATTTTTATACAATATATATAGATTAAGTTACACCAATTCAATTTGGTAAAACTTTTTTTATTTTATTAATTTATTTTAATTGATTTTATTTTAGTTTATTTTAATTTACTTTATCTTATGTTGATTTGCATTATTTTATTTCATTTTGCATTATTTTAATATTCTTTTTTATTTAACTTAGTCAATTTTTTTTTTGATTAATTGTTTTAATTAATTTTTTAGTTTACTTTAATTTATTTTATTTTATATTGATTTGCATTATTTTAATCAATTCATTGTATTTTAAGGGAACAGATGCCAGTAAACAGCCATATTTTCGATGATTTTCATTAAAATTATTTAAAATGAAGAATATATATATATATATATATATTGTATATATATCTTTTTCAAAGCTGGTATACAGTTTATTTATACATTAAAATGATATAATATACATTTATTTTTTTTAATAATTTAAAATGGCGGATGTACACCCAATTCTTCCAGGAAAGTTGCGCGGGTCGTTTCAATCGGCGGCCAATTCGAAAAATATAGTTTTGAGACCTATACCTCTCCCAGCGCTCGAACGCAAAGAATAGAGTCGTCACGGTTGACGATCTATAATATAAGAAATACTTAATTTACGTTCTAAAATTTGTTTGACATATTCTTAAAGGATTACGTCAACATTTAATGAAAAAAAAAAAATTTTTTTTTTCGAAATTTTACAGGTATCTGTCCCCTTAATATATTTGTAATTTAATTTAGTAAGGTTGTCTTTAATTCTTTATAATGCTTTTAATTAATATGTTTTTTATTTTATGTTGACTTCCATTATTTTATTTCATTTTACTCTATTTTAATATATTTGTAATATAATTTAATTTAGTCAAGTGTTCTTTAATTTTATATAATTTATTAATTAATTGGTTTTTTATCTTATTTTCGCTTATTTTATTCTATGTTAATTTGCATTATTTTATTTCATTTTACTCTATTTTAATATTTTTTTAATTTCATTTCAGTTCATTTCAACACAGTTTTTTATTAAACTCCTTTTATTAATTTTACTTTTTTTGTGTTGTTTTGCATTAATTTTCTATTCTAATATTTCAAAAAAATTTTCATTTAATTGAGTATAATTTTATTTTTTAATATAATTTTTTATATTTATTTCGCTTTAATTTGAATATTTTATTACATTTAACTGTATTCTAATATTTTTTCAAATTAAATTTTAACACAATTTTTTCGAGTTTATAGATTTTTTAGTTAATTTTATATTTTCCATTATTTTAATTTATTATAGCACATTTTATTCCATTTGGCTTTAGTCTATTTATATTATTTTTAATTATATTAATTTAATATTAATTAACTTAGTTTCGTGGCAAAAATACACTGAAAGGTTTGCCGTTGCCTGGCGGGGGTCGGCCGCCATCAGAAAAAACTTGTTCTATCATTTTGGTGTTTCATGTACGGTGATTCGAACCTAGGCACTTCCGAATGATAAACCCGCACCAACCTATTCGGCTGCGGCCGATTACTTATACAGGGTGGGCCAAACAAGACCTACTAATGTTAAGCCCAAATAACTTTTTTTATTTTTTGACATATTTATTTTTCTCTTTTTGTACGTTATAATTGAATTGTTGGAAATGTATTATGGAACCCTACAGTACAACTCAACGCGTTTAAATTATAGAGTTTTTCTATCTTGTCAGCGTTCAATTGTTTTAACGCAGCGTAAATATCGGCCTATGCCGGATGAAGCGCATTTCCATTTAAATGGTTATGTCAACAAACAAAACTGTATATTTTAGGGCTCTGAATATCCAAGGGCAACACACCAACATCAGTTGCACCCATCTAAATGTATTGTTTTCAACAAGATGCAGCAACTGGGCAAACTGCTGGGCAGTAGTCTTTAGTCATTAGTAGGTCATATTTGGCCCACCCTGTATGTATGTACTATATTGTACATACATTTCGTTTTATATCAATTAATGTAATGCAATTTTGTTATTAGTTCTATTTATTTTATTTTGTGCCATTTGAATTTATTTTTAATTTTATTTAAATGAGTTTAAATTGTTTTAATCTGAAATCTTTTTGATTTTTTTTTTTTGTTTTATTTTACCATATTTTAATTTATTTCTCATTTAATTTTGCTTTGTTTAATTTTATTTTAAGTCATTACGTTTTTTAAATTTGAATTTACTTTGTCTTATTTTTACTTATTAGAGCTTAATTTAATTTTAATTTTTTTAATATAATTCATTTATTCTATTTAGTGTTTTTTATTTTATATTACAATATTTTCTGCTATAATTAGTTAATTAATTAATTCTTGAATTTAGTTTTATTTTATTGTACATTATTTTTAACTTCTTAACTTATTTCAATTAAAATATTACAATATATTATGGGCGGCCGCTGTAACCGAATGGGTTGGTGCGTGACTACCATTCGGAATTCACAGAGAGAACGTAGGTTCGAATCTCGGTGAAAGATCAACATTTTTGTTTCCCCTTTATTTTATACATCTATCCATTGACATTAAGTACGTTGTTTAACAATTTGGGCAGGATTTACATACATCGCTTAATGACCAGTGCTAAAGTGATGAAAATTATAATAAACGAAATAATATAATAAATAATATTCAATACAAGTTTGACTCTACATACTCGTAATTACAATTGTACAACAGTATAACAATATAACAGCAATTTAACCCCTTTGCACATTTATTATTTTCTAGCATTCATTAAGTCGCTTGGTCGATTTCTCTTTAAGCGTCTTTCAGTGTTTTTTCCCCCTTTCCAGAAGTTTGTTGATTCCTGCATTATTGTGTTCCTGTATTTTTTCAAAGTGCCTTCTTGCTATTTTTTGGTCTCTTCGTCTACTGCTGCTATATTAAAAGTCTTGTGGATGCCATCATTTTTCGTGTACTTGTCACACATGGTCAAAATTCGAAGAATCTTCGATTGTCGTCGTTGAATCTTTACTATATGAGACTTTTTAGCCGTTCCCCACACTTGTAGTCCATATAGCTAGATTGGTTTAATCATGGCTTTGTACAATAATAGCTTATTCTGTATAGTAAGTCAGGATTTTGTGCTGACTTACCAATGAAGTTGTCGAAGTTTTTCTTTTATTTCTTTGATCTTTTGCTTTATGTGGTGATTCCAATTTAGTTTCGAATCCAAATGTATTCCAAGGTATTTAGTAGTTGGTTTAATTGTAATTGCTTTGCCATTTATTTTAATTGAAACTGCAGTAAATTTTGTTTTGGTAGTAAATATAACCTGTACGGTTTTGTCTTCATTTATTTTAAGGCACCAATTATCTAACCATTCCTTAACTGCGTTTGAGTATCGCTGCAGTTTTCCAGTAGCGATAGTTAAGGTTTTGTCCGATGCCAGTAGTATTGTATCGTCTGCGAACGTAGCAATTGATGAATTAGTTTCGCCAGGAGGTGGTATGACTGCGGTGAATAAAACCTATAGCAGTGGTCCAAGAACGCTTCCTTGCAGAACTCCAGCTGTTATTTGATGAATATCTGAACATTAATTGTCATATTTAATATAGAAACTTCGGTCAGTTAGGTAGCTTTTTATGATAAGATAGTAGTCAAAAGGTTTCACTATTTTTATTTTGTGGAGTAAGCCTTTGTGCCACACTTTGTCAAACGCTTTAGCTACGTCCAAGAATACTGCCGCACAGTAACGATTGTTTTCAAGGTCTGATTGGATTTTATTTGTAATTCTATGGATCTGTTGGATAGTCGAATGTTTTTTTCTAAAACCAAATTGATGATCCGGTACTATACGTTTTTTTTCAGAAATTGGCTTAGTCGATCATGTAGTAATTTTTCAGAAATTTTAGATATTGTCGGTAGTAAGTATAGTCGGATGATACGGTAATTGGCTCTTTACCCGGTTTTGGCAATGCAATAATCTCTGCCACTTACCAGAGCTTCGGATAATATTGTTAGCGAAACATTGCATTAAAAGCGTTTCTCAAGTATTTATATATATGCCTTGGTTGGTATGGAAATTAAGAAAAAGTTTTTTCTAATAGCGGTCGCCCCTCGGCAGGCAATGGCAATCCTTCGAGTGTATTACTGCCATGAAAAAGCTCCTCATAAAAATAGCTGGCGTTCGGAGTCGGCTTAAAACTGTAGGTCCCTCCATTTGTGGAACAACATCAAGATACACACCACAAATAGGAGGAGGAGCTCGGCTAAACACCCAAAAAGGGTGTACGCGCCAATTATATATGTATATATATTATGCATAATTTTTTTTTTAATTCTATTCTATTTTAATATATTTAAAATGTCATTTCGTTTTCTTTTTAATTTAATTACATTTAATTGCAAGAACATGCTTTATCTATGCCACTCGATTCGGCTGCGAATTGAATTACAAGCCAATTAATTACGAGAACAATGCTACATATGGCCGGCTTCAAAGTACGGCAAAAACGCCGATAAAAGGCAAAAAATGGCGGAAAAATGGATTATATTCCCATAAATATTTAAGAATAAATTCTAATTTTTTTACCCTAGGCTATTGATGAAATTTAATCATTTATATACCTTTACAACCAGGATAATATACGTACACTCACACATTTTTACAAGAGCAATATTTCTGCATACAGCTCGGAATAAAAACCTTTTTATAAAAAATAATATCACGCTCTCATTAATGTTTTATATATTTTGTATATCACATGATTTTTCATATCTACTTTCATATATAGATAATCACAGAAATTAAACATATTTACAAATTAATTTTTCCCACATTTGTTACTAATTTCATTTCAGGGATAATATAATATTTGCTTTTAAAATGCTGACTCCATTTTTTTGTAGTAGTTAAAAAATCCAACACGTAAAACCTATTATTTAATACATTTTTTATACAAATTATTTCATTAAAAAGTTATTTTATCCTAAAGGGAGTAAATGTTTAATCAGAGATTTCCAGTTAGTAAAACGTATATACTCGTGCACTCACTTTGATAAACTGGGTAAAAAATTATAACAATTCGATGGAAAACTGAAAGCATCCGTTAATCATCCAATTTTTTTTTTTAATTTTTTTTTTCTATTTTTTTGTTTCAAGAACTTATAACAATTTACTTAAATATTTATGTACGTATTTCATCCAAACTAGTGGTATAGTTAGCGGCCGCCGTAGCCGAATGGGTTGGTGCATGCTTACCATTCGGAGTTCACAGAGAGGTCGTTCGTTCGAATCTCGGTGAAAGCAAAATTAATAAAAAAAAAACATTTTTCTAATAGCGGTCGCCCCTCGGCAGGCAATGGCAAACCTCCGAGTGTATTTCTGCCATGAAACAGCTCCTCATAAAAAATATCTGCTGTTCGGAGTAGGCTTAAAACTGTGGGTCCCTCCATTTGTGGAACAACATCAAGACGCACACCGCAAATAGGAGGAAGAGCTCGGCCAAACACCCAAAAAGGGTTTACGCGCCAATTATATACAATTAAAGATATATTTCGTTCTGCTTCTTGCTGCGTAATAGTCCCACTGAAGCGCTAAGACGCCAGTACTAACTCAGATTAGTGTCGTTCGAAACTTTCCCGTAAACGCAACCAAACAAAAATGAGTAGGAAGTATACGAAGCGTTTTCAGGTGGTATTTTTATGCATGCATTCGAAAGGGCTGAAATTATATTACGCCGCGGCTGCAAAAGTTTGTTGTGATGTGAAATCAGCGTACAAAAATGTTGATGACTTTTCCGAGCGTGGCTTGAAACGAGTGACGACAAAAAAGCAAAATAAAATGATTGTCCCACGGTACCCTTTATTGTGACTACGCCAAGCATTTTCGGTTCTTGCTAAAAAGGGAATAGATGCGAGTATCAACATCATCGAACGACGACTGAAGAAAGCGAACATATCCTACCACCCCACATCATTAAAACCAATGCTCTCAGAAAAACACATTGAGAAACAACAAAACAAGAAAATGGCGTCACAGTAATGGACTGGCCTTCCCAGTCCCCAGACGCCAAACCCCATTGAAAATATGTGGGGAACTATGAAAACGCATCTTGCCGGAAGGTCAGTTCATGATTTAAAGTAACCCGTGCGTCAAGTTCGCAAAATCTATGTAGTCCTGTTTGTCAACGAGCAGAAAAGCTGGTTTTGAACCATGAAGAAGATGCCACGCTATACTCGATAACGATGAAGACTACACGGCTTATTGAGTAATTGCGACTCATAGTTTTGTAATATACATATATACTTTCATGTGAAAATTTTTTTAAATATATATCCTCTATACTTCATGAATAATCGCGGTTCCTTTTTACTGTATGTAGAGGTACCACATTGGTTCTCGGTTATGGAGAGTGACAACCACCGAAACATAACCTAACTTCCCTATGTACGGTCTGTCTAATGGAAGTGTGACCACCACAACTTAGAAACTATTTGACCAATTCGATTCTTACAAACTAATTTGTAGGCTTATGATATTTATTGTTCGCAATATATTCAATAAATTTTGTAGTCGCCACCATTAGCTGTACTGTTTTCAAACCTTTGAGTCATAGGTATTGTCCGAAGGAGTCGCCAACGGTCTTAACTTCGGTATGCCGTTGTGCCCATTTATTTATGAACGTCTTCGACTTCTACAATTATTTTGCTGCATATGCACGTGACGTTTTTGGACCTCTAGGGCGTGTACATAGGAACACTGCTTCAAATAATAATTTCATTCGCGGAACTCAACTTGTTCATTTTTGTATTCACCTTTCCTGTATGGATGTTGCCAACCTAATCTCAATATATATTGAGAATTTGATTTTCCTCTTCAAACTATGAGTCGCTTCGAAACCACCTGAAAAGAATTAAGTTTTGGTAAGTCAAATAAGTCTAGCAAAGTACGGTACCGTTTGTAGGTCGATGGCACTCGTTGAGCAAATTGAAAAAATTAAAAAAGATATATGTGACCTGGTCTACGAAAAGGCATCTTACGTGCGAAAACAAGTTTTCGAGAAAACAGCAGTTAAAGATTAAACTTTTCAGTCTTTTTCGTATTTGTACTTTTTTTTTTACTTTTAACAAACTTTTAAACAAATTATGACTTTCTGGTTTTCACCATTTTAAAGAGCCTATCACACACTATTCGAATCAACAAAAAAGTGAAAAATGATTTTTTGACACGTAAGGTACCTTTTCATAGACCAGGTCACATATATTGTTGCTTGAGAGCCTCGAAACATAACGAAATTGATTGTAAAGTTCGTGGTCTTCATTTCAGCCGATTCTAACACGAATATCGAATTGGAAACTGATCGAACGATTATCACATACAATACACACACAAAATCTAGCTTTCGTAGCCGGTGGGTGACTTATGCACATATGTACTAGAATTCTTATAAATCTCATACTAAAGAAAGTTGGATGCGGACTTACCGACAGCCAAAGGCGGAATGACAATGTGTCCATAGAAGGATAGATAGATTTGAGGATTGCACCTCATGGTGTTGTGTGCCCTCTACTTGTCACAGTACCTCATCCACCAAACCCAGTTCCTTTATCAAACTTAAGATAGAGTTGGGCCGAGCGTATGTGCCTTTCATTCGGCTGCAATTTGCCGAGATGTTTAAATCATCTCCGCGCTATAAACCTATATTGCAGAAGAATGTATATTGGAGTCTTCGTAAATTGGTCGCAAAACGACAAGAGTAAACTTCCTAAATCTCTTCTGATAGTTTAAAGATTTAAGAAGGTATCAAAATCGAAATAGGTTTCTAATCGGTGGAATAGTATATTACAAAAAAGTAAAATATGTGGATTATTTCGTAAATTATATTATATAGATTACAAAATTTCACTGATCAGTTCGGAATAAACATGCATTAATTTTTTTCAGTTTGAACTTTTTTCATATATCTTTAATTAAAGTTGGCAGTTCAGCCACCTTTATTAGAACTAGCCATCCTTAACGTTTATTTCTTTTTTTCTTCTCTTCCATGTAATCTCATACCAACTTGGGAAATCTTAAATCGAACTTATTTTCACTCCGTGCCGAACAATTTTATTAACTCATGTGTGCGATGAATTCTTGCACAATGCAGCCCGAACGCATTCGTCAACGTGACAGTCGCAACAAAAACGCACTACACTATTGTGCTGCACAGAACGCTCACACGCGTGAACTCGTGGCGGCGGCCAGCATCGCCGTCGCAGCTCCAGATTTGCTGGAGTCTGCCGACGAGGATGGCTTTACGCCGCTTCACTTGGCTGTTATTCAGGGCAACTTGGCAATGGTCAATTTGCTGCTGGCGAATAAAGCCGACGTGAATGCGGTCGATAACGAGGGCCATTCTGTGGTGCATTGGGCGACGGGTAAGTACCAACAATCGCTAATGGATACGTCAATGAACTGGCGATGACATTTCACACCATCACACTCTACGGCTGTGTGAGACTGAAAAAATTTTACACTGCACGCATTAACCCAGCAAACCAAATAGGTAGCGTTAAGAAATTAAAGTCTTGAAGAGCCTCATTCAGGGAGAGCTCCTCAAAAGCGGTACTTATCAAATAATTGTTGGAGGTAAATGTTTCCTTTAGCGAATGTATTGCCTATTTAGAAGATGAGTCAGATATTAACGTAATTACATTTTAGAAAATTCCCTGTTCTAGCGGCATCAACCGCTTAAGGTATACAAATAAAAGAAGTTCTAATAATGTTGCCTTTATGATCTAAGTTTAGTGTTTTTTTTTCACAAGAAAAAGTAAGCACGTCTTTAGGGCGTTACTGCAATCAGCAAAATGATGTGCTAAATTTTTATTTAATTTTCCTCACTTTCAAAAGTTGTGGTACAGGATAAAATAGTAGTCCTACGTCACTGAATAGCAATCAGGTAAAATAATTTTTCAGTAGCAATAAATTTCAACTACAGTAGATTAATAATAAAAATTTACGCGGTTTTGGTTTGGTTGAAAAAAAAAAACGCCCCAGTCGTTTCTTGCTCGCGATCTCCACCTCATATCGTTCTAAGACAGAGGAGGGCTTCCTCTACTTCCACGAACAAGTACCGCATTCAATACTTTCAAAGCTGGAGCTTTTGTATCCGTATCTTTACTCTTTATACTCTGTCTATACCACCATAAAACTAATTCCATCATCTGCGATATGAGCCATCAACAACTGGCAAAGGTACAGAACTCTGCCGAATATTTCCTTCAAACATTCCGAGTACTCTTTCATCGGATTTTGTTAGTGTGGCTGGTTCCTTTTTTGGGTAATTTTGAATTCGAGATGCCAGCACCACTGCTTTTTAAAACTTGTGTTTGGTACTTTATGAGTCCACTAGGAAAATTTCTGCTTTTCTGCTTGAGTTTCGTATCATTTATGAATACTTAAAATACTCCTTAAGAATACGAAAGCTTCGAAGAAGCAATCAATAAAATTTTATTTCACGACCCTTATGGTTTGCTGGGGAGGCACACGCACTCGCAAACGAACATTATTGAACATGCTCACACATACATACATACAGTAGACACATTCCTTTCTATCGTTATAGTTTGCGGTGAAATAGAGGCTTTACGTTCGGTGTTGGCAGCTGGTGCGAATATCGCTATTTCTGACTTGAATGGTGGTACGCCGCTTCATTACGCCGCGCAGATGTGTGGCGCCAATGTTGACAGCAAAATGGGTCAGGCTAATGCCACTAAGCTGGCATTTGAGATACTCGGCATTCTGCTAACACACCCGCATTCCAGCGTTGATGTGCAGGACAAGGATGGACGCCAGCCATTATTGTGGGCTGCTTCGGCGGGGTCAGCGAAGGCTGTCGTTGCATTGGTAAAGGCTGGAGCACGTGTGGAAAGCGCCGATAAGTAGGTTGCTACTTTGAAATTTTAAACGTATTAAATGTGTATGAATATACATATACTTCCCAATATCGTTTTGCTCAAAATTTAATTGAACTAATATTGTGTTTACGCTTATCTTCTATAGAGATGGGTTGACGGCACTGCATTGTGCGGCTTCGCGCGGTCATACCGAGTGCATCGATACGCTGATTAGTCTGTGTGGTGCACCCACTGATCTGATTGATTCGAACGGCTGTACGGCGCTGCATTATGCGGTGACATTGGGACATGCGGATGCGACAGCGCGTTTGTTGGATTTAGATGCGGATCCGAATCGGCAGGATCGAAAGGGGCGCACACCGGCGCACTGTGGCTGTTCGAAAGGACAATTTGAAACGGTTAAAATGCTAAAGGAGCGCGGTGCTAATCTGTGGTTGCGAAATGCTAAGGGTGATCTGCCTGTGCACGAAGCCAGCTCATCGGGCAGGCGAGAGCTCGTCGAGTGGCTGTTGGAGCAACGACCCAAACAAGTCAACACTACAAGCAATGATGGGCGTAGTCTTCTACACATTGCCGCTCTCAATGACTACACTGATGTGTGCAAAACCTTGTTGGACTACGGCGGAGACATCAACGCCATATACCGAAATAGTAAAGGTATTGTGTTTACGCCACTTGACTGTGCTTTGCAAAAAGGTCACCGATCTACTGCCAAATTTCTACAGTCACATGGCGGTTTGCCCTCTAGTAAGCTCCGTTTGGCGGCACGCAGGTCTAATCCTTTTCAGGAAGTTAGCACTGATATGGTGCGTCCGTTGCGATATGTGGAAAAAGAAGAGCTACATGACTTGCAAAACTCTAAGAAGTATGTCGTGTACTTGAAGCACTCGGATTCGGATTGTGCTGGCGGGGAAGGAGATAGTAATTGTAGCTGCCATGAAAGAACATACCGCAGAGAACAGAAGTTTGCGCACACCTGCCGTCGGCACCAGCGCAGTAGACGGCAAGCGCGCAGACGCACCAGCAGCTGTGGGGAGCCAAAAGAGAGTCAAGGACACGGTAGCGATGAAGTTGATATATGTCGTTCTAAGAGCAATATCGAGATAAGGCGTCGGAAGTCACGTGAACGCTATGCGAGCTCAAGCGAATGGGATGACAAAGGTGAAGGAAACCATGAGCAAGATGAAGACTCTTGCGAAAATTGCTGTTATCATAAACGCCAAAAACAGCGGGTCATACGTAGAAAGTCAATATCGCGGCGTCGGTCTAAAGAGGGAGGTGATCACAGCAGCGAGAAAGAATCATCACCGGAGAAACGTAGAGTAAGAGAGGTGGAGGTAGAGCGTGAGAAAGAGGAAAATATACAAGAGCCAACATCTAAACCGAAAGATGGCAAGGAAAAGGATGCAGAAAGGGTTAGTCGCCAACAATCTGCAACTACGCGTGCAGCAACAACTATACTTGGCGACGCAGGAAAGGAAGCAACTTTTATCAAGTCTGCGGAGAACTTCAATGCAAATATGCAATCGCAGTCTATGGAACTAACGGATGAGGAAGAGAAACCGGCCGCTGAATTGGTAACCACAAAAGTCGATGTGCATCATGAAGAGGATACAGCTAACCTGCAACAGGAAGAGGAGACTGAAGAGAAGTCACAAGACGATAAGGTAAAGGGCGACGAGAAAGATTTAAGCGTACTGGCAGATGAGATGAGAAAAGAAGTCGACCAGGTAGTGAAAATCGCTGCCCTTGCACTAGAAAGCGATACGAAGAATGCTGGAAATGGAAATGGTGAGAGATATGAGGAGAGTGAAAAGCCAGAAGATGCAGAGGACAAGCAGTTAGCTGCACAAGCGGAGGCTGCTGTCGGAACAGATATTGCAAAAACTGATGCGCCTACACCACAGCTCGAAGTGACAGAAGTAACTAAAACAGTACCCAGTGTAATGGAAACTCCAGCAACGCCAATACCAACACCATTGCCAAGTCCCACCCCAGTAGCAGCTGATGAGGCGGCTGCTTCGACTGTTCCATCCACTATGCCCGCACAATCTGTGGAATCACATGCTTCCGCAACTGAAGTGAAACCGCTTGAATCGTCATCCACTCCTACTGGTACCTCTGTTACGCCTCCAGATGCTACAAATGTTGCAACTGCCGCTCAAGCATCGGCTGATCCACGCGCAGATGGTGGAGCTGACGTCGCAGAAAAAACGATTCCAAGTTTAACGGCAACCGAAACAGCATTAGTAACTGACCACACTGCACTTCCATCCGACTCTACTTCCGAACAACCACAACCACAGCCCCAGCCACAAACGCAAGCACAAAAACCGCGAGAACAAGAAACTCGGCGTTCGTTTACACTATTGCCATCGGATTCAGCTGAAGATGATGCAACCGAAGAAGTAGCGCGCAAATCAAGCTTCCAAATTTTGAAAAGCGATGATTCCGCAGGCGAAGGGCTGAACGGTGGCGTTAACGGTCAACATGAAGATCACGAATTTAGCGACACTCAGGTTTTTAAAATAGTTTCTGAGCCACAAACGCATTTGGGAAAGCCATTCCACGAACTGGAAGCAAGTTCAGCTGAAGACGAGCATAGAATTGCAGGTGCCGACTATGAGCACGAAGATCACATGGATGACGAAGACGATAAGGAGGAGTTTAGTAAGAGCGTAGCTGACATTCGCAATAGGCATGGTGTGGGTGGTATTGAGGGCCCATTACCCGCTAGTGCTGTACTTGGCGTCTACGACTACAGCAATGGACGTAAGCGTCGCCTAAAGAAACGTATCAAGAGTGGACCGAAAACGCGTAGCAGTTGGAAAACCAAAACCGATGACGAAAGTGGAAATGTGCAACAGGCTGGCAGCTATGCACATACCGCACAATCAAGCAAAGATCAGGATTCCGGTTTCGAGCCAAGTCCACGCGCCATGAAGAGCAAGATACCGACACCGAGAAATGTGTACACCGCACATGTGCCACGTCGCCACATCTACGCCACGCTCGATGGACGTTCATGCAGCAGCCGACTTGAGGGACGAAAGCCGGGCGATCGGGGTGCATGCGATATGACAGCGGTAACGCGGTCCATTCAGCGCAATATCAGGAGGTAAGTGAAATAAACAATTGCTCAAGCACATAAATAAAATAATATAAAGTGCTGTTGTTATTATTTTTTGGTGGCTATAAAATTTTAATTTAAACCAAATTAAATGATTCAAGGAATGTCTTCATTTCGGTGGCTGCGCTTGCCGTTCATACCCAGCATCTTGTAATTGAGTTCTCACAGTGACGCTTGGAGTCATTGGCAGCGGAGGCAATAACTTTCGTTACATTTGCCTAATTTATGAGCTGATGAAATTTTTTGCGCAGCTTGGTAGGCTGTGTTATTACATACAAAATTCCACCAGCATTCCTTTAAGACATAAAACCATCTGTGAGCTTTTCAATCGGCACCTGGTCTGCTGGTTCCATCTGCCAGCGGCTCCTTGTAATTGCGGATACTTGTTTGCGTATTGTGTGCATGTATGTGTATTAGGTCGACCATATTATATTTATAATCGAGTCTGCATCTTCACTTCTTTCATCTCGCTGTGCAACATCACTTAAACGACGCTCCCGAATGCCATCTTTAGGGCTGTGCTTAAGATTTATTTAGAATTTTAGAGTGGCTGCTGTCCGCAAGCGCAATGTTTACCTACACTCCCATTGACACATATACGCACACACACATACACAATCTGCTTCAATTATATTGTTAAAAAATCCTCCTTGGCTTGGCCAGTTTTGTTAGTTTGGTGCTTCCGGCTACATTTAGTGAGCAGGTGCCGGCAAATATGTACTTGGCTTCTTAATGGCGCCACACTGCCAGCACAGCCGTCGGTCCACAATGTTAGAGATTACATTTTTTTAAGTAAATTTAGTTAAAATTAAATGACCTGGCACCATTTCTCATTTTTGATTCTCAATTTTTATCAACCTTAGTACTTTGCCTGCTGACGAATGGACGGACGGGCGGCTGCCTGCCCGTGGTTTTACTGTCGTTGGAAGCTGTTGATTGTTAGGTGAGAATTTTAGTATCTTTTAATGTGGTTAAGTGCAATCAAAGCGCTATTCATGGCATTTTTAATGGTATTTTCTTTGAGGCTCGTGCACTTTGCATGAATTTCGTTTAAAGAGGGAGAGGAATTTTTATGGTGTGCAAGTCAAGTCAAAGCGGAAAGCAAGTCATATATGGAATGACAGCAAAACAATGTACACAAAAGGAGGCTGCAAAAATGAATAAAATATTTTCAACAGCTTGAAATGATAAAAATTTATAAGCTTTGAGTTAAATTTTGGAATGCTGTCGAAGGTATTACTTTCGTCTTTTCTTTCTTCATTTTTTTCTACCTGGAACACTAAATGTTGTGTCGAGTTAAAAAATGTGCAAAAAACTGCTCAATATTTATTTAGGTGGTAGCTATCAAAAAAATAATAATAACAATAAAGGGTTTTCCAATAAGAAGTGTTATTCCCGTAAAAGATCAATGGTTTCGTTGCTTGTGTGGCATGTGGCGCCGTCTTGTTGAAAATAAACGTTGTCCAAATCAGTACCATCCAATGCCGGCCATAAAAAATCATTAATCATCTCTCGATAGCGCAATCCAATCACTGTAACTGTTGCTCCAGCTTCATTTTCGAAAAAGTAAGGTCCAATGGCTCCGCGAGGCTTTTCAACAATATCTCTTGGATTTTATGAGCCCCAGATCCGACAATTTTGCTTGTTGACGAAGCCACCGAGGTGGAAATGCGCCCCATCACTCAAGATGATTTTTCGATGGAATTCCGGATCCTCTTCATGCATTTCAACGACCAAATCAGTAAAGACACGACGTTGTTGATGATTGTTAACTGGACTTTATAAGCCTGAAGACCTAAATCTTTATGCAAAATACGGTGTAATGACGTTTGTGGAATGCCTAATTCCAAAGAACGACGAGGAGCGGGCAAACCTGGGTTTTCTTCAAATATTAATATCGCATCACAGACATTTCCTAGATTTCAAACCTGCGTTCCATAGCATTCACTGCTGAAAAATCCCTGAAGTTTTCGCTGAACTGGGCATAAGCAGTGGGACCAATTTGGTTATGGTCACCCTGACAATTACTACCGGAAAAATAATAGCCCTTGACATTTCCTGTGGAGTCAAACGAGGCGACTCTCTCACTCTCTCTCCGCAACCATTTTCAACTTGAGAATGCAATTAGAGATGAGGTAAAATTTAGCAATCTATTTAACCGCCCAAGGCTAAGAATTGCATATGACGATGACATCGCTGTAATCGCGCGAAATAAAAAATAAAAGTTTTACTCATCGAAAAATGAGCTGCGACCGTAGGACCCAAAATAAATGCAGAAAAAAATATCTGGGGATTTCACGCATGCTGGTGAGAAGATAGACAGAAGACATGGTAATTGGCACTTACCGCTTCGAGGGCGTACAATCATTCAAGTATCTGGGCGTCACGATATAAAACGACTATAGCTCACACAACGCAATATAAAGCTGGATGCGGCCAAACTATTAACATCTAAACTTCTTACGAGAGATTGCAAATTACGTCTATTCTAAAGAATATTCGAACAAAAAATGCTGCGAAGGGGGTTTGGTCCGCAACGACTGTAAACTGGTATCTACTGGATACGCTTAAGTGAAAAATGTATGCAGCTATGTAATGGCGAGGACATCGTAAAATATGTCAAGTCCAAAAGATTGCGATGGCTGGGTCATATTACGCGCACGACAGATGAGCGCCTCCAGAAATCAATCGTGTCATACAATCCCATGGTGCCTAAAGCACGAAGACGTCTAAGTCTAATATGGTCTGAACAAGTTCTAATGAACCTGAGAACATTGGGTATTAATATAGAAAATGGAGAACAGTTACCGAGGATTGAGAATCATGAAAATAAACCTAAAGCTCAGTCCAAGCAGTAAAGCTGCCCGATGATGATGATAATGATGACAATTTTTTTATTACAAATTGTCATTAAAAACGAACCACATTCTCATTTAAACGAGACCCATGTTTGGCTTACAGTAGCCGACTCCATCAATCCAATTTTCCAATATATATCGCGAGTCTTGTCATCTATCTTATTAACGATTTTATGTTTCCACTTCTCAATCGCTTCGGAATGCTTGACGAAACATTTACCCTTAACGGATTGCTACAGAAAATATTCTTATGAAGTCAAATAGCAGCTTCTGGTGGCCAACTGATATTCGATTTTCGATATTCGATTCCAATATTTATTTCCCAACTTTGGTGAATCAAAAAAAGACCATTTTGCCATTTGCTAGACAATAAACTAAATTTCTGGCGTATCACACGGGTTATTTATTTTTGTAAAACAAATAAAAATGTCACAAATTCCAAACCCGATACAGACCACTTTGCATTATTAGATCACCAAGAAAGCTCGTGAGTTGGTTTCCTGTAAGTTCCATGTATGACCCAGGCGAATTTTAAGCTGGTTTTTTCATGCAATGAAATTGTGGAGATTCCCTTGTCTATCTGTAGTTTGCTTTTGTATAAATGTATCGACATACAAAGTTGCTGAGCCCTTTTGGCCTCTGGTGGTTTGTCTTCTAGGGCTATCAAAGCCATAGCCGCAGTAGGAGAGATTTGAAACGGTTCTGAATCTTTAATTTCTGCTTTTAATGACAATGGTTGAAACCATTCAATTCAAGCCGCCTAAATTTATCGGCGTAAAGGAAACTGATCAACATAACAGGTATCCTATCCCATCGTTACAAAGCCAAGTCACATATGCTCGTTTTGAAAGAGCTTGGTAATAAGGTTTGAATGAATCCACTATGTACTCTAAAGTTTTGTCCTTATACCCTTAAGATATCTCTTTTTTATTCACTTTAATGAAATAAAGGTGAGCCAGTTTTTTGCGCAGAAGTTGTACACTGTTGTAATTCTTCATCGATGTATAGGCGTTACTCGACAAATCTTATAAGTTTATCAAAATTGTGGATATTCGGTTCAAAGGGTTAGGCCAGCGGCGCAAAAAATAGCATATTTTAGAGGTGCTAGAATGAAAATTTATGTAATTTTATACTTTTCAACGTAATATAAAAAATGCGTTTGCATGAGTTTTTTGTGATTAAGTATCAGGTCAGTCCATAAGTTCGTGCGTTTTTTAAAGGTGGTTCTAAAATTAATAAAAAAGATGTTTAAAGTATTTATTAATTAATAATATATTTTCCTTCATTATTTACAATGACTTCCCAACATTTAGGCAAATTTTTAATTCCCTGCTCAAAACATTGTTTGTCCTTTTAGCCAAAATACGCTTCGATATCCCTTTTATAGCTTCTTTTGAGTAGTAGTTCTTGTTACTCATATGGCATTGAAGTCCACGGAAAAGGTGATGATCACAAGGTGCAATATCCGGAAACTATGGTAGATTGGGCATTAGCTCCCATCCGAGCTCGTTCAGCTTGCCTAATGTTTGCCTTGCGGTATAAGGTCTTGCGTTGCCGGTGTGAAACAAAACTTTGCGTCTATTCACTAAAGACGGTCGATTTTTGTTAAGTGCCTCATTCAGGTTTGATAGCTGATGGGAATAATAATCAGCAATTATCGTCTGGTTTAGTTTCAGAAGTTCATAATAAGCAATACCGGCCATATCCCACCAAATAGATAGGAGAATCTTCTTGGGATGAAGGCCATCTCTTGGGGTCGGTTCTGGTGTTTCATCTTTATCTAACCATTGGCGTTTGCGAACAGAATTATTGCAAAGGACCCATTTTTCATTACCAGTAACGATACGGTTAAAAAAACTTTCATTTTCAAGCCGTTGCAGCAGCTGAGAACACCCGTTCACTGTCTGCTGAAGGTTGGCGACGGAGAGTCTATGCGGAACCCATTTTCCCAGCTTTGAAACCTTTCCCAACTGAGCCAGGTGCCTGTGAACTGTTCCGTGCGATGAATTTAACCTCTGAGCTATCATATCGACTGTTAAATTCGGCTCAGTTTCTACGAGTTCGAGCAAGGCGTCGGAGTTAAAGACTTCAGGATGACCAGCGCGCGGGGCATCCTCAACGTCGCAGTTACCACTTCAGAATTTTGAAAACCACTTTTGCGCAGTCCTTACACTCACGGTATCGTCTCCGTGAACAGTGTTTATTTCTGCAGCCGCAGTTGTTGCACAAAATATGCATCTTATACCCGTTCGAAGATTCCATTTTATTTTTTAACAGCACGCGCTTCTATCCGCGATTAAAATCCATTGTTGAATGCACAATATTTTAAAGAAATATAAATAGTTCCGTTATATTCCGCGAATAATTTTTTGTATGCAAAAATCGCACAAAAGTGAAATTATGGGTAAAATACGCACGAACTTATGGACTGACCTGATATTTCTGTTTTTGAAAAGCGCGCGGTGGAATCAATGAGACTAGCAAATATTAATTCATTTTTTTTCGATTATACATGTGAATAGCATTATAGGTGAGAAAAGCGTTTTCTGTAAATCGATTTTTAGAATAATTGCGTTTATGAGAAAAATGTTAATTAACTAACAACAGAAAAAAGCACAAAAAAATTAATCGGCGGAAAAGTGTTTATGCAGTGAATCAGTAAATCGAAAGGCTGAAAGGGAGCGAAGCATCCGTACGAGGAGTGGAAGCTTTCTAAGAACGAACGAATTGAATCAATTGATTCCGAATATCTCGAAATGGATAAACCGAAAACATGGGCAGATATACTTCTACCTGTGCCAAGTACTTGATTAATCATGACGAATACTGCATTTTTTGTGACAACTTAGTTAAAGACGCAAATCAAGTTTTCCGTCTGTGCCCTCGTTCGAAATTCCAAAATGAAGACTGGAGTATTAAGGTTGGAAAGCCAATAATGGTTAATAACCTAGTGTATATTATGCTTAACTCAGAAAAACAATGATGCGCTGTCAAACAATATGGCAAAAATAGTCATTACCAAACTGCGTCGCGCTGAACAACAGCGCCAATTTTCATAAAGAGACAATAGCCCGCTCCCCTCCTGTGAAGTGATACTTGACGGTTGTCCCGCTGTGGGGGGACGGAGCGGTGGATTTTTAAGGGGTGAGCCGAAAGACAAGTCAGTCGTACACGTTTCGACTTTTCAACGCTTTGTGCCACCTCAAAAAAAAAAAAAAATGAAGTATACCCATTCCTCATCCAAGAGATAAAATGGGCCGACATTACGAGTCACAACTTGTTCATTCAGTGTTTCTTTTGTTGAAGCTTTAGCCGCTACAATAAAAACATGCGCTACAATAAATACATAAACTTACAATTACCAACAACAACGGCTTAAATTTGCTAAATCGTCACTTATTAGTTGAAAGTAGCAAGCGCGAAAAGCGTCTAACATACATAATGTGCTGGTAAAGTTGTTGGCGGTGGGATGCGCTGAGGTGGCGACTCTTAAAGCCACTTGCAAATCTATGAATATATTTACTACTTAGTACTTGTAAATGCAGACGCACGCCCAAACGAATTTGTCGAGGCTACACCTAACGGCATACCGCTGTCATTGTCAATGGTGTTGTTATTCCGATTGTCGTTGTTGTTGTGCACTATTTGCATTCACGCTAATACCAATTGTAAGCAGAATTAACAAGGATTTAGTTTTGCTAAGATGATGTCGTTTGTGTGTGCGTGTGTGTATTAGTGTGTAGGTGTTTGTTAGTGTGTAGGTGTGTGTGCTTCTTGTTATTGCTGTCGCTGAGCTGCTCGCGTTCCCGTTCCCCTTCCACTACCACTTCCCAGTGGCATAGCGCGCTTTCCATGTTTATTGCCATTTCACCGATTAAGTAGTTGTTGTCACTGTTGCTGCCATCACACAGATCTAAATTAAATACACGCAGCACAAGCAGCAAGGTCTCCATCGCTGCAGCGAACATTTAATTCCCGTAAAATACTTTAAACTTGTCACATCGCGCCTCTCACACCGCCCACATACATCACACTTCCACGTCATAGTGGCTGTCAACCAATTTGGTTGCGTTCAACCGCATTCAACACGTACATTTACATACATACATTCATACATATATACATACATCCATAAACACACACATTCATATGTATGTACATCCCCGTGCAACCGCGTACCCACATTTTCTCGCTTTAATTCATTTGTGTAGAACTATTTTCTTTCACAAGTCATTGTCTAAAAAGTGTATCAACAGCTTTGAATATGAAGCGTTTATTTACACTATGCTCGCATTCCGTTGTTTTTGATGTCTAAGTAAGCGTATTAATTTAATTAGATTCAACAAATTACAACTGTAAATAAATACACAACGTTTGTGTGTGACACTGCTTTCGTTTGTTATCTTTTGTGTGGATATTTAAGGGTGAAACTGCGCTCTCAGAATCTTATAAATTTATATTTTTACGAGTAAGTACACACATACATACGTACGTGTGTATGTAGATGTAAACCGCCTAATTAAAGTAGAGTTGTTAAAATGCTAATTTCTTCATAAGAACGAAAAGTTTGTGCATAAAAAAACTATAGAAAGGAAACTAAGACTATTGAAAAGGCTTCTATTCTTACTTGCTGGGCATTCTTGTAGGCTTAGGTTTAACGTTGTTTCAGTGCTATCAAAGCTTCCAAAAAATATGAGCTTCAAAGTAGCGCTAAAAAAATTCATATAATTTTAAAATCCTTATTGTCTAGTCAAATGGTGGCGTTAATCGGGATTATCTCATGAATTAAGTGCAACTAATGCGGATTGACAACTAGGCTAATTCTCACAATTTGAGCAGATTAGGGTAATTTTCAATAGGAGCATTGTCGAAAAATGACAGTTCATATAAAAACTTCATAGTAAAACTTTTAAAGGGAAGAACAATAAAGACTGCATGCAATGTTGGTTTGCTTTAAGGGGGGAGCCTGGTTTATAAGGTCAAAAAAATCATTTTTTTTCTTCGTTTTAAGCGATTCCTAATACATTTCAGAATATTCACACAAAGTTACAGAGCCTAATACTCAATACTTCCGTAGATACAAAGCCAAAGGTAGGTGAGCGTTAGGTAGTTACGCTGTGACCGGACAGCTATAGTACAAACTTTATCTTCTTTCCTCGACTTTTCATTTTTATGATTTCTTTGAATTGGCGTACATGAATGAAAAAAACTAATGAAACTTTTGAAATGAATCATAGCTTGTTCCCTTCAGTATTAAACTCTCTTCTATTTGAACTAACACAATAGATAAAAAAAATTTTTCAAGATTTTTATACCAAGTTGAAGTGAATTTTTTTTTATAGAAAGGCAAATTTTTCTTTAAAATCTTCAAAAAGTTGAAACTTTGGAATTTCTCTCAGTTTTCTTAGTACATCTAGAATAAAAAATCATGATAATTAGAAATCCATTTGAATTGTTTGCTGTAGATAATAATTACGAGCTGTATCTTGTACGCCAGTTGGAAACTCCAGCGTTGCAGCGCTCTACTAATTTCTATGTTAAACATTTTTTTCAACTTATTTTAACCAGTACAAAAATTTGTTATACTTTTTAAATGTTCATTAAAAGATAGAAAAAACTTTGCAGTGCTAAATTAATTTTTTCCTTAAAAAAAATCGCAAAGAGATGCAATTTTTATACCTCATAAACCAGGCTCCCCCCTTAACACCTTCCAAATTACATTAATTGTTTTGATACGTCAGCTGTGTTGCAATTTAAGATTTTTTTTAAATAAATAATTATTTCTTAGTAACAGGGCAGCTAATACCCGTATTTGCTGCTTGCGGTCCATCTTTGACTGATGAGACTATCCAATAAACAAATCAACTGCTCACTAATCCGTGTAACAATTTTAATCAGAAGTAACTGCGCCGGTAAATCCGATTAACGCCGCCGTCTGTGTAAGCTATTCATTCTGAATTTGAGCTAAACCGAACCTCAAGTAAGACTTTAAGAAATACATATTTCGAGTCCTTGCATCACCCAGTGTATCGTGTTTTTTATATCCATTTCTTTATTGCGATCTGTTTTTTAAACATTAAGCAATATTTTTGCTTAAAGCTATTTAACTAATTTAAAAGAAAAAACATTTATGGAATACACCCAGTGGTACAACCATTCACTAAATTTATGATAAATAATAATATAGACTAATTTATTAACATTTGAGGTCTTTTGTAGATTTTCTCTTGAGTCTGGTGAAGGTTATGGGATTTGCAATTATTCCTGTGACAAGAGGGTTGAGTGCGATTTCAGTCGCACCGCCGCACAGTGCGGCCGATTCCCGAAAAGCTGGCCAAAACTCAAAAAATTAAGTAATTGATTCAAAATTTCTTACTCGGGGGTTGTCGGGGTCGCTGATTACGAATTTGATCTTAAGGGGGAAGTCTACTGTGAATTTTTCAAAAAATCGATTTTTTTTTTATTAGCTTAAAAAATACTTTGAACCCTCTTAAATAAGGTACAATATGTGTTACAGCTGGCTAAATTTTTCTTCGTTGAAATTTCGACCTTTTCCCGAAGCGCTCCAAAGCTTTAAACGCTGAAAACTGAAACTTTAAACGCATTTTTCTCGAAACTAAGTTTTTGTATACGGTGTACACGATATCTCGAGTTCTGATAAATGAATCAGCTTAAAAATTTAATTATATATTCTCTGTAATAGTGTCTCTCGTCTGACATAGGATTTTTTTGATATCGTTATTTGTTAAATTGTTATAAACAATAGTAACATCAATTTTAGGCAAAAAAAAAGAAAAAAATTTCAAGAATTTTTTTTTCAACGCCAAAATTTTTTATCGACATAATCCTACGTCAGACGAGAGTCAATACTATGTATATGATAACAATATTTTGTTTTTTTGTTTTAGATCACCGAAACGTAAGATTTCATGTACACCGTTTAGGCACCTAAGAAAAGCGGACCTGCGCTTGCAGAAGTGCCACAGCGGCCATTTTGAATATTTTGACTTAAAATTTTTTTTTCAAAAACTTAAATATATAATAAAGATAAGAGTTTAAATAGATTTTATGTACGAGCAATATTTTGTTAGAAATAAAATCCGGAAAATAAGCCTGTTTTTTCTCTTGTCACAGTAGACTTCCCCTTAAAATTTTGAAAATCCACCCCCTTCCATCCCTATTGGCCACCCCCTCACGTGAAATAGCGTATATTCAAGAACATAATCAAGATGCATGTAAATTTATATGTTTTCGGGGTCGCTGATTAGCAAGTGGTAGCAGCTGAATCTTGTTTTATTCAGTAACCATTACTTTTTTGAGTAACCTTTAATAGGTTTCAAAGCAGCATATGACGGCGTTGTATTACTATACAGTTTGAAAACTCAAATTTTATAAAAAAAATTGCAAAAAATGTATCTACGTATTGCTGCAGCTAAAAATTTTGTGTCGAGGTATTGATATGTACTAAAGATTTCTCGTATTTTACTAACCTTCCGAAGATGATTCCATTTGGTTTTGTTCAATTTACTCCATTACAAAATCTTTCAAATGTGTACAACTTTCACTATTCATCGACAGTAATACGATGCTCAAACGAAGGCCACGTTGCGACTGAAAATACAGAGGATACTTAGGGTACAGGACGTTGCTATGAACGGTTTTCACTACTCAAGGCATTACTGCAGCCAACCCAAACACAAAAAACTCTATCTAGACACTTTTTTTTTCGACTTTTGGCCAGCTTTTTGGGAATCGGCCGCACTTTGCGCCGTGGCTTGGTGTAATTTACGGCATTGATAGAGTGTTCTTACATTCCATGTGACAATCATGGCGCGCGTCTTAAAGGTGAATGTCGTTTGCTGTTTATTTATGTGGCTATTATGATGCTTCTTTGAAGTTTCTGCTATAGATGAATTCGTGTTAATGTTATGTGAATTTTATGTCTCCAAATGTGCAGGCTGCCGAAGCAGAAAGACACGCGATAACCCTTTGGAGACTCTCCAATCTTGACGTTTTTATCCATGTTTAAACTAAGACTTATTCAAGTTTAAAGATTTCACGCGGTAGTTATAAGCTCAAAGAGTTTGGTAGCAACTACCGTCCTTTGATGACTAAAAACATATTGGTAGTAAACTTCTCGGAAGTCTGTAGATGCTACCGTTGGCGCACTAGGAGCTCCTCCATTACCGTTCCTCCGATATGAGTCTATCGATGGTGGTACGGATTAGCTATGCATAAAATGAAAGTTTATTCGCGTGAATTCGGTTGTTGAATGAATCCTCTTGCCATGGCGCTAGGCACATAGGATTTATAAGAACTTCGTTGTAACACGAAAAACCTCTCAGATACTATCACCTCCTAGCCGCTGAACGTGGTCCGGGACTGCTTATTGGTTATTCGCAGCTGACCTTCTTATCTATTGTAAATTTATTTTTATTAGAGCCTGACATTCGAGAAATATTCCTAATTCCGCGATCCGGATATTCTTTTTACCTAACCAATATGAGCTAAGTCGGTACATAAATGGGGCTTTTCTAAATATTTCGATGCAGGTGTCACCTAGGGAATAATATTTTATGCATGAAAGGTAGTCTATAATATGCTTAGAGAATTATTTTACCTGTCTGTTCCCGTCAAATTCAGTTACATTCCCTACATCATCCAATTACCTTTCACACCTTTTCTTACGCTCTTCCACACAGACGTTGTTCACAAGGCAACGAAATATTAGCTTTGATAGGTTAAGTTAGGTTGTAGCAGTTGCCTACTATGGGACAAACACAACGTCACAGCCCATTGCGATGCCGCGTGAGAAACTTCTTCTTATCGCTCCAAAAACCAGTGTGAACTTTTCGAACATTTTACAAGATCTCTGAATTCTACAGTACTGAGATCTTCCAACTCATTAAAAAGTGTCTACCTAAAGTGGTGAATCGACGTCTGATAAAAGCAGAACTATGGGACAGAAGGCGGGGATCGTCACTTCCTTTTCCTCATTTAGACAACTTCTGCAGAAGTTATGTGTCTGCACATCCATCTTCTGAGCGTGCCTGCCGATTAGGCAATGCCCCGTTATAACTGAAATCAGTATGCTAAGATTGTGTTTATCTCGTCTTAGCACAGTCTGCCAGAATTGTCGGGTCATTCTGAAGGTGGATTCATTGCGCCCCCTTTCATTCGTTGCCCATTTTTTTCATAAATAAGCAGCTTACAAGCCTGTAAAGGTATGCTTACTCGTATGCCATTGTCTGTTAACTCATGAGTCAAATGTGTGCCAAGTTTTAATAGTTCATCGTCACTGCAGTTCCTCTCAATATTACAATGTGCAGAAACCCATGTTACTGTTGGGTGAAATGATTCGGCAGTTTATGGCTACCTTATCAACTGTTTTGTGAGGAGTTTTATCGCCGGCTGATTACGAGTGAAAATGTAAATATCATCTCCAGGTACTGCACCAGTGTCACGGCTTTTATTATTGCCAATAGTTCCGCCTTAAAGAGACTAGTCGGGAAGCCGAAAACTGAAAGATATTCCCAGATGTTTAGAATATACACCTCCGCTCATTATTTCCTCCGACCTTCTTCCACCTTGCCTTACATCGTCCCATTCCCACTCTTTTGATGGTAGGTGGGTCGAGCTAGTTTTAATGGCAATTTTGGATGGGAGAGCATGTTCACCAGTCCGGGAAGCTCTGAAATATAAGAAATCTTATCGTAGCCGTTGTCTATTTTTGACCACATACTTAAGTTGTTAAGCTTTATTGCCGCACTGCTACCGATATATTTTTGCCTACAGAGCTACTGGATGGAAGTTTAGTGTTTCACATAAGGCTTTCGATTGCGTGCGAATACCATATTTGAATCTTGTCAACCCTTTTGATGTTCACATCCTTCTCTATTCCATCTTTCTATTATTACAGATTTAGCATATCCGCCGCTGTGTAAAGCTAATGCATTACTCTGAGTTTCAACCTTCATTTTTTCAATTAGCTTTCTGCAGAAGTGCAACGACATCATTGGTTTGGGTTCTTTATCTATAACTGTGAGTCCTCAATTTACCTCCCTGTCCAGTAGAAGGCTGAGATACTTAGTCCTTTCCGCCACTTTAAGGGGTTCGTCCCTAAGAATAATTGCTTAAAAACAGGTATGTTATGTCTCCTGCTGAAAAGAGTTAGATCTGTTTTTTCCGTATTTACTTCTAAGAGTTTTGTGACTTAGATTTTATTCACTCTTCATCGAGAGCACTTGACATTTTAACAAATTTATTGGAAACATTTAGCACTTAGACGATTGGTATTAATGTATGGAAGTGTCGCAAATCATTTTCCTATGGAGCTTACGGCTGATGGTTATATTGACTTTATCTCACAATTTGAAGAAGTTAGTACCCTTACTTGATGTGCAATAGCATTTGTTCGTATTTCTGATGGTCTTCCACCACACGAGTTGCTGAGAACAGTGTCGAGTACAAGATCATATGTAAGTGACAGTGAATCGGAAAAAGTGCAATTGAACTTTCCCAAGTAATGTAATTCAAATGTGCAATAAATATATTATGGCGTTTTCTGCTCACGCGGCAGTCTGACAGTTTTCACAAGCTCGCCCAAAGGAAAAGTTTGAACGTTTTTGGGTTGCGTCTAATGCTAAATGGGGACAAGGCAAAGTTCCTCCTGTCGTCAAACAAGCAGTCAGCGCACTTGCTTCTCGCGACGCCAGTTTCAATGTTGGTTGCAAGAGTCCTCGTTCATGTGGTCAGCTTTGATATCAAATGAAGAGTATCTTCTGTAAATAAGTTCTACTTTGGGAAATATCCTATTATCAGAAAGTACCGGGAATGTTTAAATAAAACAAAACAGAGTTAAATTTCAGGCAAATGTATTTTATCTCCTTCAAAATATGATCCGTCTGAAGCAACACACATGTGCCAATGTTTAACCCAGTCCTCCATGCACTCCTGGTAGGCCGCATTCTCTCGTCGCAAATCTCCTTCCGCGAAGTGGTAACTTTAACTTGGGAAACAAAAAAAAGTCGTACGGGCCATATCAGGTGAATACGGTGATTGCGCGATGGTATTTGCTTGGTGTTTGGTCCAATAATCCTGCACAATTTGGGCTCGATGCGATGGAGCGTTATCATCATGCAAAATCCAAGAATGGGAACCTTTATACACTCGAATATTTAAAAAAATATGCATTGGCTATGCATTTCGATGCAGCGCGTTCGTTTGGACACACTTCTTTTCGCTAAAGACTACATACATAAACGACATACATACATTGTTCCCCGGATGTGCAGTGAGTAAAGATCCAGTGAGTGAGTAAAGACGCAGCTGCCCCGCTGGTGAAATCATTTCGTTCGAGAGGATACAAATTCTCTTGTTCTGGTAGTATTGGATTTGGTATCAGCAGAGTAAGAGGAACCTCGTGTTTGTGATAATGCGGTGAAGGGCATGACTTTACCTCACGTGTTTAATTGCATGTTCTGTTAAACTTCTTCAAAATCGGGAAGAAGTATAGGGTCGGCCATGTAAAATTTGCTTTTTGAATCGGCTATAAAAAATAAAACTAATCAGTATTTTTTCAAACTTTTTTTTTTTTGAAGACTGAACATTGTCATGTATGAATAAAAAATAATATCGTTCAAATGACTGCCACGACTGACTTTACAGTAAGGCCATTCGATCAACCCAATTTTTAAGCACATTTTCGATTGTTTGGGCTCCAATTTCATGAATGGCAACTTCGATTTCGTGTTTTAAAGCATCAATCGTCTCTGGATGGTTCGCATAGCATTTGTCCTTAACGGCTCCCCACAAAAAATAGTCCAACGGGCTTAAATCACAGCTCCGAGGCGGCCAATTGATATCAGAATTTCGGCTGATTATTCGGTTTTCAAAAACGGTAGCCAAAAGTTCGAGTGAAACTTTGGCAGTGTTACAAGTTGCACCGTCCTGTTCAAACCAAATGTCGTCCATGTCTTCCTCTTCAATTTTTGGAAACAACTCGTTGAGCATGTCACGGTAACGCTCGCCATTTACTGTAACCGCGGCTCCTCGCTCATTTCCAAAAAAAAAAAAGTGGCCCGGTGATGCCGCCAGACCAGAAACCGCACCAAACAGTGACTCGTTGTGGATGCATTTGCTTCTCTACAGTAACGTGTGGATTTTCTGAGCCCCAAATCCGACAATTTTGCTTATTGACGTAGCCACCGATGTAAAAATCAGAAAAGAAGAAGAAGACTCACCACCTTGGAAATAGGTTTTCAATATTTCCCAATTTTGTTCAAGCGTATATCGCCCCATTTCGTAAATGTCAAACCTTTAAGTAAATTATGAACAGATTTGACATGTCATTTGTGTTACCATTCTCAAAAAAATAGGTGGTTCAAAAAGTAAACGCTATATGACCGATCCTGTAAATGAGTTCGGGTTTGAAAGAAACATAAATCAAACTCTCAGTGTCTCCCTCAGTTCTTTGTGAATCAACAAAGGATTCTATTTTCGGACCATTTTCGGTACCCGCACACGCAAAGAAGCACTCAACTGGTTTCATAGAGTCGCACTAGGGGAATTTGCAAACAAATCACAAAAGAGGCAAAAATATTAAATATTTATCATAGAAAAGAATTAAGAACTTAATGTCAAAAATCTATACTGAATTACCAATACTATGCATTTTTAATTTACTTCACGAATGTCTTGGTGATTTACGTCTGTACACCTTTTTGCTCCCTGCCCATTTCGATTTGTTACCCTAATTTTTAAAGTACCGTACATTTCTTGTTGCTTGCAGTTGCTTATGCCTTTTTTGATCCCTGCATTTTTCGCTGCACAGTTTCCATTTTACTCCATCTTCTCTACTTCTATGCATTTTTGCTAACTCACTTTTAAAAATGATAGCCATTAAGAGCTCGTCACTCCAACCACACTTCTTTGCTGAGAGAGACGTTCAAATTGGTTAAAGTGAGCAAAAGATGAAAAACAGTTTCTTTGCTAAGATTTTGCCGCTGGCGTCGCTTAGTTGCTGCCAGTTGATTTGTTGAGTTGCTGGTTTCACGTTTTCGCATATTTTCGCTTGAATTTCTTTTAGCATTGTTGTTGTTTACTTGGCATTTATTAGAGGTGTGTAGCAACTCGCTGCAAACACTTCTCGAATTTGTGTCACTAAGTGGAAGTGTCAGGTGGTACATAGTATTGCAGTTGCGGAGCTGTTATAGTTCAGCCGCGGGCTGCAGAAATAAAACAAAAATGAAAAATAAAATGAAACCTATTTACATAGCAGATAGAACAGTGGTGGCGCAACAGTAAAAGTGTATTCTTGCAAAGCTGGCGAAAATAAATGAAAATCGCACAAAATATTTATGCCAAGGCCAAAGTTGAAAGTAGTGAAAAAACAGCAACAACAGCAAATCAAGTGTAGGAGAAACAAAATTCAAAGAAAGTAAAGTAAAAGTATGCAATGAAAACTGTTGATCCTGGCCAGTGCCAAAATATCTACGACAGCACCACGAATCACGCGCTGCCCGATGAATGAGTAGCTACATGAAACTGAAAGAATGAGAAAATAACACAACGTTCGTTCGTTTATGAGCTAACAGCGAGCGTGCACGAAGCCGTCCAAGTCGAATGCCATGTGACGCCCCCACAATTCGCCGCAATTTTCGTTGTATTCCTTTGGCAGGTAAAGTTGCCTTTGGGAGATCGTTAAAAGCACTTAAAAGGCCATTCGTACAAAGATAAAGGTGAAGTGGGTATTTAAGATTACATTGCTGTGTGTTTTGGTTTTTTTGTTTTTGTTTTTGCTGCCCCCAAAAGGCTAAAAAGCGAAATGAATGCAGCAAAAGTTAAAACCCTCGCTGATTTTCGCGTTTTTTTTTTTTTGTGGTTCGTTTTGTTCTTCTTAGTGATGCGTGCTGTTGGTTGGTCAGAGGGTCAGCGGGTCAGGTTGCTGAGCAAGCTATTCCCTATCAACCGGGGACTTGCTTTATGCTTCTTCAGCATTTGCATTTGCGTACTTGAAAATTCGTTTTTCCGGTGCTTGATGCCGCTTGTCTTGTAATTGTGAGTGCTGCGATGGGTGACTTAGTACCCATGGATGGTGCTTATTTTTTTCTCTTCATTCGGTCGCAACTTATTTTCTGCCATTTTGCTGGGACTTAAAAATAGCCATAAAATGGTATTGAATGAAAGTTAGAGTGTTTCAATTTAATTTTTTCATGACATTAAGGCATAAGACTGACATTTTTAATACGTGTTTTCAATACCCGCATATCAAATATATAAAATAATTAGTCTTGCCATAAATTCTGTGACATTTTTTAGAATGCGAACGATCGTGTGCATTGTCAACACATTAATTATATTCTGTTTCGTGGCAAATTTCGCTTGTTAACAATGGAGTGGGGAGCTAAGAAAATGCATTTCATAAGTGAGGTAAAAGTGCAAGTGCGATTTGCGAATTGCTGAAAAAACTTAATATTTCGAAAATCGTTTTTCCGTTTCAAACGTCTGAAGTGAGAGGCAAAATAAGAAGTAGTCATCCTCGCGTGGTTCGAACCAGTACAGCCATAAAAGTCGTTCGAGAAGCAATTCGCAGAAATCGCCTTAGAAAGCAGAAAATAATGTCCAGGGAAATGAATGAATCGACCAGATCCACGTCAAGATTAATTTGAGATGATCTCCAGTTGAAAGTCTTCCGTCGCTCAACTTGTCATCTTTTCACAACGCGCTTGAATAAAATTAGACCCGACAGATGCCAGCAGCGGTCAACGACCATGAAAATATTATTTCTGCAAATTAGAAAATGTTTCTTCACTGTTGAAGAAGTTTTTAATAAGTAAAACGACAAAATCTGTGCTAAAACTTCTAAAGACGCTAAAAATGTTGTGCCAATAGTTCACCGTGGCCACCATCCAGCCTCCGTAATGGTTTGGTACGGAGTGTCTTGTAAAGGCGTTACATCTCTTCATTTCTGGGGAAAAGAGGTTAAGACCGGTGCAAAAATGTATCAGGAGGATGTCTTAGAAGCCATGGTGAAGCAGTTGAGCAGTAATCTCTTCAATGGAGAGCGTTGGATCTTGCAGCAAGATTCCGTTCCAGCCCATACGGCAGAAACCACCTAGCAGCGGCTAAAAACAAAATTCCTGTATTCCTAGCCTCAGAAGATTGGCCGTCTGGAAGTCTTGATCTGAATTCATTGGATTGTAGTTTGCCTCACAGGTCTCACAGAAATTTTGAGAGTCGCAATCTACCTTTGATTCGAACAGCGACGTTAACATCCAAAGAAACGGTGCGTGCTGCAAGAACTGAATGACCTAATCTTTTGAAGGCTTGTAAAAGCAAATGGTGGTCGTTTCCAATGAAAATTTTAAAATTATTTTCCTTAATATTTACCTGATTAAATAAAACTTCATTAAAAAAGTTATTTCATATCTATAACGGACTTAACTTGTAACAGAACTTATGGCAGGACTATGTTTGTATGCCTACCAACTAACTATAGAGGGTGCTTGAATTCTAACAATGTAACTTAAACCTAATATCAGCCGTATTGGTAAAGCAAAAGCTGTAGTTTGTGTTTTGTAGTTTTAGGGATTCGATGGTTGTACTAAACCATCACTCGAGTTTATAGTGCCAAGCAAATCACACGATTTTACTTTCGTCGTGCCTGTCTGCCGCCGGTTTGTTACTTATTTTATTAAAATGTTCGATTACTCTAATTCGTTGCCCTTTTTTGTCAGGCACAAAAATATGTGTAGAAAATAAATGTATGTATAAGTACATACATCCAAATTGTCCAGTCAGAGTGAATATTAGTAGACCTTTTCAGGTGAGACCCATTTAATATCAGATGCCAGTTTATTAATTTCTTCTCTAGTACCTATAAAACCAATTGACTTATCAACAAACTTTGTAGTCTGGCAAAATACTACATGCTCTTCACTCTGCTATTGTCCACCTTTTTCCTTAAAATTTGTCAAGCAAACTCCAAAACAGACTAAAGAGACTGTTGACAATATCAAGCGACAAATTGAAGAGTTTCCGCCATCACTAATAAACAAAGATGGCGCTGTACTTCGAATCAAATATGAACTATTCATGACCATGATTGGTGGAAACATTGCCGAAGTACTAACTAATACATCATCAAGTTCTGTGTACTATGATATATGCGGAGCTAACAATAGAGATGAATGATCTGAGCAAAGTTGGTTCTAAACCAGAAAACGAAGAAGCCTGCCGGTATGGCCTTTCCACCTCCATATCTGGATTAGATTTATGGAACCCATTTTACATATTGTTTATAATCGTGCGTTCGGGAAATGATCAGCGAAATCTCCAGAAAATAAAAAAAGCAAAGAAAAAAAGAAAAAATATGTATCAAAGCAGGTTTCGAAATGAACTTAGCTCCATATGGGTGGAACTGGCAACAGTAATAACGCAATTTTCCCTATAGGTCAATTGTCTAAGGATGCACCAGAAGCGCAAAGTGAAGATTATAGACGATACTGATAACATCATATCAGGAACAGTTCTCGCTCAGGCACTAAGGAAGATGTTCCACATTCATTATTATTTACATCAGATCCATATATGATATTTCAAGCCTAAGACCACCAAACGTCTCTTTGGAAAAGGAATTACTTGACGATGCCAAAATGCTCTTGGATCTGCCTAGAAACCCAAAATACAATAAATAATATACCCCGTTCTGACTAATAAAAAAATCTATGACTGTCTTTATTAATAGATACTCATTATTTCATAATTTAATTATTTATTATTTATTCATTTTCGGCTTTTCAAATTTCAAACCTTTTTTACAATAAAGTTTAATGTTGATTTAAGTAAAATTTATTGCATAAGAAGGTCCATATATTCAATAATATTTGTACAAATTTTCAAGTTCTTATCATTTACGATAACAGATACACATTTTTGAGACACTAAGCCGTTTCCGTTCTATGTATTGTGTGTCGGTTACCAGAAGGACCCGGGGATGAACTGTCACAACCGCAATGTTTCCCTAAAAGTGTATTAGGAATGCACAATATACAGACATACATACTTACATACATACCTGTGATGTACTTTTAAATTAAATTTAAATTTTTGCGATCCCGGGGGTTTCGGGATATGCCATACTGGCATATTTTTTAGTCCTCACCTTGCTCTCCAAAATGGACCATATGGAATAGTCCATCGGATTTGCGTCTGGCGAATACGAAAGCCATTGTGTGGACGAAATGAAGTGTGGAACATGACGTTTTAACCATTCTTGGTTCACACAAGCTTTATGAGACGGTGCCGAGTCCTGTTGGAACGTCCATGGTCTACGACCGAAATGTTTGCGTGTCCACGGCTCTAAAGCAGCTTCAAAAACATTTTCCCGACAATAAGACGCATTTGATAAAAACGATTGGAGAACGCCCATCAGCGGTCACTGCGGCCCAAACCATTACTTGCGATGGGAATTTGCTTCGAGTGGCCATACGTAGGCTGAATTTCTCGTATGAGCATTCGGTCAAGTAAACACGATCGTTTTAAGTGTTTATGAACTACTCAATTGGACATTTTTTTTCATCAGAAAACACAATGTTAGGAAATTCTCCACGTTCGTGCAAGCGCAACAACTCCTTTGCTCTTGCGCATCGAACTTTTTTTTGCTGGGGTGAAAGGTCGTGTGCTTTTTGGAACTTGTAAGCCTTGACCTTGAGCTCATTTTTCAATATGCGTCGAATACTGTCATGCGATATTTTCAGTTCTTTGGCCATTTTTCTTCCACTTCGAAGTGGATTTCGTTCAAGTCGAGCCTTCACTTTCCGAACCATTTCTGGCGTTGTTGCGTCTTTTTTTTTTGGTCCACCTCCATAGCGTTTTGCAATGCTACCAGTAACATTGTAACGTTTTATAGTGCGATACACAAACATTTTATTTACTTTGAGGTGACTGAGCTCACGAACAATGGCTGGTTGTGATTTTCCAGCCAAATATAACGCAATCACACTATTAAGTCTGAATTCCATCACAGAAAAAAATGCAACAAAACTGAGCCGCAAATGCTTTTAATGGCTTATAAACAATATATTGAACTGTCATTAAAACAATTTTGACGTTGATGTCATGAGCTGTTTTACAGATACAAGCAGTGTGAAGTTGGTAACACTTCATATCGTTCACCCTGTATATGAGACATTGTCTCGGAAAATCCACGCCTTGACTACGTTTTGTGTGTTACCTGTAAGCAAAATTAGTTAGACGAAATGCACAGAAATATTTAGTTGAGTTCAACCAAAATTATTATAAACCAATTTGATGGCAATAGAAATAAGCTTTTTTTTATTTCTTCTTACTGCCGCAACCAGCAATACGCTTTCCAACTAATTTTTATTTTTGCTTATAAAGTTAAATATAAGCGGTTTATTTTCGTCATCGTTATTTCTTATTACGGTTAATAAAGATGGTTAGATACCAGTTTATTGGTTTCTGCTCAACTGTTTTGCGACAATAAGTTGAAAATTTCATCAAAATTAAATTTGAGACAGAGGGGAAAATTTTAATTTATAGAGAATTTCTGTTTACATACTTCTACCAATTCTTGTTCGAAAGCCACTCAGTACTCCAATACATACTGTCAAAAAAGTATCGGAAATTAGTCAGTATATCATCAAATATTTATTTTTCATTCAAATTGCGCTCTTGCTTTTAAAGTATGCATCTTTCTATATAATTCTACATAATCGCAATCCAATAAAAAAATAAACAATAAATAACTGGCGTGTACGATTCTGTTATGTGCTTGGCCGAGCTGCTCCTCCTATTGTTGGCGTGCGCCTAGATGTTGTTGCCCAAATAGGGGGACCGACTCCGCACGGCAAATGATTTTTATGAGGAGCTTTTTCATGGCAGAAATACATTCGGAGGTTTGCTATTACCTGCCGAGTTTCGACCACTATTAGAAAAACTTTTTCATGATTTGGCACGGATATTTGAACGCATTCAACTACCGAATGGTAGTCACGCACCAACACATTCGGCTACGGCGGGCGCCAACAATTCAATTACTACTTACTTACTTAATTGGCGCGATAACCGCTTACGCGATTTTGGCCGAGCTTAACAAAGCGCGCCAGTCGTTTCTTTCTCGTGCTAACCGGCGCCAATTGGACACACCAAGTGAAGCCAAGTCCTTCTCCACCTGATCTTTCCAACGCAGAGGAGGCCTTCCTCTTCCTCTACTACCACCAGCTGGTTCCGCATCGAATACTATCAAAGCCGTAGCGTTTGTATCCATTCGGACGACATGACCCAGCCAACGAAGCCGCTGGATCTTTACGCTGCGCTATGTCTATGTCGCCGTAAAGCTCATACAGCTCATCGTTCCATCGTCTGCGATATTCGCCGTTGCCAACGTGCAAGGGTCCAAAAATCTTACGCAGAATCTTTCTCTCGAACACTGCTAGCGTCGCTTCATCGGATGTTGTCATCGTCCAAGCTTCTGCGCCATTCGTTAGGACGGGCATGATGAGAGTCTTGTAGAGTGTTAGTTTTGTTCGTCGAGAGAGGACTTTACTGCTCAGTTGCCTACTTAGTCCAAAGTAGCACTTGTTGGCAAGAGAGATTCTACGTTGGATTTCAAGGCTGACATTGTTATCGGTGTTAATGCTGGTTCCTAAATAAACGAAGTCTTTTACAACCTCGAAATTATAACTGTGTACAGTGACGTGGGTGCCGATACGCGAGTGCGCCGACTGTTTGTTTGAAGACAGGAGGTACTTCGTTTTGTCCTCGTTCACCACCAAACCCATTCGCTTTGCCTCTTTATCCAGTTTGGAGAAGGCAGAACTAACAGCGCGGTTGTTAAGGCCGATGATATCAATATCATCGGCATACGCCAACAATTGTACGCTCTTATAAAATATTGTGCCTGAGCGCTTAAGTTCTGCGGCTCGTACGATGCTCTCCAACATCAGGTTAAAGAAGTCACACGACAGCGAGTCACCCTGTCTGAAACCTCGTTTGGTATCAAACGGCTCGGAGAGGTCCTTCCCAATTCTGACGGAGCTACTGGTGTTGAGCAACGTCATCTTACATAGCCGTATTAGTTTTGCGGGGATACCAAATTCAGACATCGCGGCATACAGGTAACTCCTTTCCGTACTGTCGAATGCAGCTTTGAAGTCGACGAAAAGATGGTGTGTGTCGATTCTCCTTTCATGGGTCTTTTCCAAGATTTGGCGTATTGAGAATATTTGGTTGATGGTAGACTTTCCAGGTCTGAAGCCACACTGATAAGGTCCAATCAGTTGGTTGACGGTGGGCTTCAGCCTTTCACACAATACGCTCGCTAGAACCTTATAGGCGATATTTAGAAGACTAATCCCGCGGTAATTGGCACAAATTGCAGGATCGCCCTTCTTATGGATTGGGCAGAGCACACTTAAATTCCAATCGGCAGGCATGCTTTCATCCGACCATATTTTGCATAGGAGCTGATGCATGCACCTTACCAGCTCCTCGCCGCCATGTTTGAATAGCTCACCCGGCAGTCCGTCGGCGCCCGCGGCTTTGTTGTTCTTTAGCCGTGATATTGCTATTCTCACCTCGTCATGGTCGGGTAACGGAACCATAATTCCGTCGTCAACGATTGGGGTATCGGGATCTTCACATTCTCTATGACATGCGCAGCTGTCACTGTTTAACAGGTTCGAGAAGTGTTCCCTCCATAATTTGAGATTGTTCTGTACGTCAGTCACCAGATCGCCGTCTTTGTTCTTACAGGAAAACGCCCCGGTCTTAAAACCTTCTGTAAGCCGCCGAACTTTCTGGTAGAATTTTCGGGCGTTGTTCCTATTGGCCAGCATCTCAAGCTCCTCGCACTCACGTATTTCGGCCTCTCGTTTTTTCTGTCGGATATTACGTCTCTCTTCCTTTTTCAGCTCTCTGTAGCGATCCCACATGGCTCGCGTTGCGCCCGATCGCGGCGTGGCTCTATAGGCGGCATCTTTTCTTTCGGCGGCAGCATGACAATTCAATTCAATTAGCAAAGAAAAATATTTTCCAAATGTAGTTATTTTCCACAATTGACTTTAATTCTCGACGCGAATTCTCTTGTAAGTCCTCTGTTGACTGAATTGGACTGTTACGAACTTTTATAAAAGCGAAAGGTTTTGGTTGTTCGATAATATTTGTTATGCTTTTTGCTAGGAACTCGTTTTCCTTGATAATCTTGAGAGCCAGCGCTTTCAAGCGCTGCAAATTTCATTAGTTTTTTTTTCCACAAAGCCAGCGTATTTGCTCTCTCAAATAATGTTCACAAATTTATTTCCACATTCCCTTCAAACGGGCTTTTTAAATGATCTATTTCCGGTAGATACTTTTTTGACCGAGTGTATATGACATAAATTCATAACTATGCACAATTGTAAGGCTTCAGAGCCGGTTTGGATTTTTTTTTCAATTCGTGCACTTTATGGAATGCCGTAAAAATCTCGATGCTTTATTGTGTAGATGAAAGTGGGAAGTAGTGCGATAAGTGACAGTAGGGGGAGTACGAGACAGGCATTGCCGGCCGAAGATTGACAAGCCAATGCGCCATTCGTTTGCGTTGCCTTGGTGCGTCACAGCGTATGCTTTTCATATTTTTCCCTCTGATTTTATTCCCATCCCCTGGTGATTTGCTATGCTGACAGTAACAAGGGCCTTTGAAGCCCAAACAAATATCAGCATCCCCCTTTTGCCTTTGTCATGTCAAATACAATTCAACTCGCTTTTTGCACGAACAAGAAGAAAAAAAACGTACAATAGTCATAACAACAACAACGACAGTGCGTACAAAAAACCAACAATACTGCCAGCTGCAGATAAATGAATATTGCCCGGTATTGCCGCTATTTATGCTCGTATTTTGAGGCATTTTTTCCCACCCACATACAGGCATGTTTACTTACATATCTATCTATTGCATTTGAATCTGCACAATGCATGTGTGTGTGTGCGTGTGCATTCAAGGCCTATGCGCTAGCTCCTCTTTGATTCACTTATCATTATTTTAGTGTGTATGCACGCGTGTGTGTGTGTGGGTGTGTGCGTTTTTGTGTGGTCTTAAATTTTTATCACCTCTCTTTTGGTTATCCCTCGCAGGTATTACATGGAACGAAAAATTTTCCAACACCTGCTGGAATTAAAGTCACTGCAAATACGTTCGACTAAGCTAAATGAAGCTGTATTGGTGAAGCGTGCCGTCGACGATTACCACAAATCATGTGCGGCTCTTGGCGGCGAGACTGGCACGCGCCTGCGGCGTTATCCATTCAGCGAATACACATTCAAGAATTTTGAGTTGTTCCTCTACGAAACACTGAAAACGCTGCAAAAGCCAGGCACCTATAATTTTCAGAATATCAATGAGGTTTATGAGGAGGTAAGTGGCGTCGCATACAATATGTGCATATATGTATACATACACATACTGCATATACATATGCATTGTGATTGACATGTGTTGAAAATAAGCTTCCGGCTGAAAGTTATTGAAAATTATGTGTACTTTATATGCATAACGCTTGAAGGCGAGCTTAAGCAAGCGAAGAAGGATGTGGATGCAAGTGGGAATGTAATAAATTAAATTTTTATTTGCATACTTTTAGGCGGAACGGCGCTTGAGTCCCGACTACAACGCATACGAGAAGGCACTCCAATGCACCACAAAAACCCACCGTTGCCTCCATGCGGCACACGCATACACTGGCATACCGTGCGCGGCTTACAGTAAGTAAAATATACTTGAAAGTTACATACAAACACAACCACACAAGTGGGTCCATATGTATGCGTGTACACGTATGTATGTATGTGCATACTTAACTTAAGTTAAAGGACTTTGGTGATGGTTTTATGGGCTGTAAAATCGAATGGCAAATTTGTATGCAGATGGTAAAATTAACTAGAGCTGAAGGGTTGCCACATTGTCGATTAAACGCGATTGCAGTAAAACTTTTCTTCCTCAACTGCACAGAATTCACAATTTCTTAAGATACTTTGGTGATGCAGTTAATTCAAGCGAATGTACACACATGTATATGCATGTGTTTGTAATCACTATGTTCAATTTCTTCGAAGGGAAGCTTGCCTGCGTACAAGAGAAACTTCTTTTTAATTTCTTTAGCTTCAATTTTCTATTGAAATATTTTTAAGTTATTTAAAAGGCTACTTCCATATGAGAAGGTCAAACGAGAGGTAAAATTGCAAATATATAAAATCTTCCGATGAGTTGACCAGTCAGGGAACTCTTGAGACGGCTTCATCGCAATATGGAAGGATTTGAGTTCCCTTAAGAACCTATGGTGTGCTCGTGGAAAGATGGGTCTCGCGTCAAATCAGCGAGCGCTGGGCTAGTGCGAAGCGTGCAAAGTCACGAGATCCTTCTGGCCGCGGGTAGATCAGGGGCGCTCGAGAGAACTTCTAAGGCTAACAAAGCCACAGCTATCAAATTCGGTAGATGGTGCGGTGTGGCATTGCGTGAGTCCATTTCTGCAGAAGCTGTCTAGCGAACGAGGTGGAATCATCTCAGCTCCTTCTTTTCCGCTGCCCTGTTCTCGTCGAGCTAAGGTTTAAATATCTGGGATCTCACTTTTTGGCTACACCTGCAGATATTGCGAATTTAAATACCACAAATCTGGTGAAATTCATCAGCAGCTTGAAGCGGTTAACACAAAAGTAAATCCCCACTAGTTGGTCGGCATCCTCAAACTCTTTAGTCCATGCCTTGGATTCTGTCTGGTTCCTCCCCCTTTCCTGATCCCCTTCCCTCCCCTGTATGGTATCACAACGGACAAATTTTAATTTTTTGCCCAAGGGAGCCCCTTGCAAGAGCAGTCGTCCCTCGGCAGGGCATGGCAAACCTCCGGGTGTATTTCTGCCACGAAAAAGCTCCTCATAAGAAATATTTACTGTTCGGAGTCGGCTTGAAACTGGAGGTCTCTCCATTTGTGGAGCAACATGAAGACGCACACCACAAATAGGAGGAGAAGCTCGGCCAAACATCCAAAAAGGCTGTGCGCGCCAATTATATATATATACAGGGTGGGCCATGTAAAATTTGCTTTTTTCACCGGCTATAAAAAAAAACTAATCAATATTTTTTCAAACTTTTTTTTCTTATTTTGAAGATTGAACATTGTCATTTATGAATGAAAAATAATATCGTTCAAATGACTGCCACGACTGCCTTTACAGTAGGCCATTCGATCAATCCAATTTTTAAGCACATTTTCGATTGTTTTGGGCTCCAATTTCATGAATGGCAACTTCGATTTCGTGTTTTAAAGCATCAATCGTCTCTGGATGGTTCGCATCGCATTTGCCCTTAACGGCTCCCCACAAAAAATAGTCCAACGGGCTTAAATCACAGCTCCGAGGCGGCCAATCGATATCAGAATTTCGGCTGATTATTCGGTTTTCAAAAACGGTAGCCAAAAGTTCGAGTGAAACTTTGGCAGTGTTACAAGTTGCACCGTCCTGTTCAAACCAAATGTCGTCCATGTCTTCCTCTTCAATTTTTGGAAACAACTCGTTAAGCATGTCACGGTAACGCTCGCTATTTACTGTAACCGCGGCTCCTCGCTCATTTTCGAAAAAAAATGGCCCGATGTTGCCCCCAGACCAAAAACAACACCAAACAGTGATTCGTTGTGGATGCATTTGCTTCTCTACAGTAACGTGTGGATTTTCTGAGCCCCAAATCCGACAATTTTGCCTATTGACGTAGCCACCGATGTGAAAATAGGTTTTCAATATTTCCCAATTTTGTTCATTTCGTAAATGTCAAACCTTTAAGGAAACGGGATGGATTGCGATAGGATCATGAAACTTTACTGATCTAAGTGGATATTTTAAAGACACCTTTTGCACAAGTTTGATCCTATCGATCAAAGATTTGTGGTATGGGCTCCAAATAAACGCCCACCTACAAAGTCCAGTAACTTCAACTAACTCCATATTTAAACACTATATTCTAAAAGAAACAATGGTTCGAATGGAACTTAACTAATGACTGGTACAAAAATATTAACTACACAAATACCCATATAACAGACTTCCTACAAAAAATACCTACCTGCAGGACTAAAAAACCATCTGCACGACTATACATTATAAAATTCGAACATCTTCGGTTAGGACACATGAAAAGAACACGCGATCATCATAGTTTGCTATGCCGATTTACCATAAGAATGTTCAAAGCATGAAAACTTAAATTAGCTAACCCCAAAATGAAATTCAGACGTAAACTTTTAAGTAACCGACAAGTGATTTATTTTTTATTTCCACTCTACCAGACTTCGTTGTTCGATCACTTGGCTTATACTTGGTCTATGCCGATTTACCTAAAGATAGTGCAAGAAGAAGAAAAAATCCAGACTTGTGTCTTGAAATAGCCGACCTGTATACCTTTTGTATGCCCACGCTACCAGAACAAATTGCTAGAACCTTTTTGTTTTTGTGTTGCACAGTGTATTTAGCATATGCGTCCACAGGAGCGGTAAGCATGGGAGTTGGCCACACTCTACCATATTTCATATTTATTCTTTCCCAAGTACGAGTAGATTTTTTATAGTACTATATTTGGGGACGTTACACTGTGCATCATAGCGCAGTTCGCCGGTATTATGTTTTTAATATTTTTAAATAATTTTGAAAAAGAAGGCGCCATACAAAATAGTATGACTTGCAACACAGGCTCTTATATTTTTACCAAAATCGTGGCTCATTAATCGAATTTTTCAATATTTACTTTGAACGTGCCAAGCAAATTGTATTAAAATTTGTAGTATTTCACTAGAATCAGAAAATAAGTAGAAAGCAAGATCTTAGAGGAGATTTATGGGCGATGGCGTATATTCCAGTCGTTAGAACAATTAATTGTAGGGTTTGAAAAACGTACAGGGTCCGGCACTCGAAGTGTAATCAAGTTCAGACCGCTTGAGCAGCTGATGCCCATGTAAGTTGGCTAAATGACAGTCCAGAGTATTGTTTACAAGCACGCAGAACCATTTCGCCGAGAGTAAACGCGAAAAAAGAAAATCAGTAATGAATTTCAAAAAAAGTGTTATTGCATTATATTTGGCTGGAAAATCACAACCGGCGATTGTTCGTGAGCTCGAGTACCTTAAAGTAAATAAAGCTTTATTTATCGTACCATTACTGCAAAGTCACGTGAAATGGTTCAAAAAGTGAAAAAGCGACTTGAAATCCCTGACGAAGTGCCAATTCAATGGCGAGAGAACTGAAAATATCTGAACGTAGCATCCGCCACATGCTGAAAAATGATCTCAAAGTCAAGCCTTACAAGATCCAAAAGGCGCTTGATCTCACACCAAAGCAGCAACAAGTCAGACTTGAGAGAGCGAAGTAAT
Source organism: Anastrepha ludens (assembly GCF_028408465.1). Taxonomy (NCBI): domain Eukaryota; kingdom Metazoa; phylum Arthropoda; class Insecta; order Diptera; family Tephritidae; genus Anastrepha; species Anastrepha ludens. The sequence goes on along the minus strand of NC_071498.1, from coordinate 116,168,656 downwards.
TGCTTTACTTGGCCGTCAATTTCCGAACTATCGAGAAAATTTTTCAAATTGAACAATTCGTAAGCTCTCAAAACGATAGGGTTTATTTGACCGACCGTTCAGACGAGAATTTGAGTCATCGGTTGGCCAACAGGAGGCAGCACTCACCACAGGTAATCGCTTGAGCTGCTGTAAGCGCAGATGTGCGCTCTCCAATCGTTTTCATCGTGCCTGGCGTCAAAGTAAATGGAAAATATTGTCGGGAAAGTGATCTGGAAATTGTTTTGAAGCCGTGGGCAGCCAAACATTTCGGTGGCAGACCATGGAGTTTTCAACAGGACTTGGACTGTCTCACAAAGCTTGAGTGAACCAAGAATGGCTAAAAAACAACGTTCTGAACTTCATAGCGTCTATACAATGGCAAGGTCCGAATTAAAAGATTCAGTCTCGAGGGGCTGAGAAAGAGTCATTGTTCGCGAGTGAGCCAAAATACCTGCAAAGCACATTCGGCTTGCGGCAGCTTGCGATTCGTTTCTGGACCTTCTCAAAGCCATAGCAAAAGTAGTCATATCGATCAAAAGAAAATTGGTTGTTAGTTATATTCGAGTGCCAGGTCCTGTAGATGTAGAGCAGTGAGTTAAGGACTTTACTACTCAGTTGCCTACTTAGTCCAAAATAGTACTTGTGGGCAAGAGAGATTCTCTATTGGCCTTCTAGGTTGACATTGTAAACGGTGTTAATGCTGATTCCTAGACAAACGAAGTTTCTTGCAACCTCGAAATTGTAACTGTCGACAGTGACGTAGTTGCCGATACGCGAGTGCCTCGACTGTTTGTTTGATGACAGGAGGTACTTAGTTTTGTCTTTGTTCAACACCAGAACCATTCGCTTTGCCTCTTTATACAGTTTGGAGAAGGCAGAATTAACAGCGCGGTTGTTGAGGTCGATAATGTCAATATCATCGGCAAACGCCAACAATTGTACGCTCTTATAAAAACGTTTGCCTGAGCGATTGTGTTCTGCGGCTCGCACTGTCTTATTCAACATCAGGCTTAAGAAGTCACATGACAGCTAGTCACCCTGTCTGAAACCTCGTTTCGTAGGAAACGGCTCAGGGAGGCCTTCCTCAATTCTGATGACGCTGCTGGTATCGAACAACATAATTTTGCATAGCCATATTAGTTTCACGAGGATACCAAATTCAGACATCGCGGCATAGAGGCAGCTCCTTTTTGAGCTGTCGAATGCAGCTTGTAAGTCGACCGAAAGATGGAGTGTGTCGATTCTCCTTTCATGCATTTTTTCCAGGACTTCGCGTATTGTGAACACGTAAAATTACGTTGCCTAAATTAATAACTTAAGTATCAGCCATTTTAAGGGGTAGTTGTTAATTGTTAATTGTCAGAAAAGAACTGAATTTTTTGCATTGGAAAGCTCACGTGAGGAGGACCTTGATTGCCCTTGGTATTTTTAAGGGACACCGCTCACCAAGGGACACAAATGTACGGCGCACTTTTCGGAAAACTGCTTTTACCGCGCTAATTAAGAAGGAGGAGAAGGAACTCAGAACAAACGTAACTAATTTGATGCATCGAAAAGCTAAAAATTTGTTAATTTTTGTCTTCAAAAAATTATTATTATTAATATTTCAGAGCAATCAAATTTTTGCGCACAATTTGAGGCCGTTTATACTGCGTTATGTGCCAACGAGAGCAGATACTATTCTCTTTTTGTCTAACTGGGTCTTCGTCCCTGTCACATTTTAGAAGAAAAACAGCCTGAAAATGTCCACTCATTTAAATTAATAATTTTGTGTATGTATTTCCAACACTCTTTTTGCTTGATATTCTAAAGAAACACAGACAAAGCGGTTGAGCTTGACAAGCTTCTAATCCGCCCGCTTACACAAAATAAAGTAGAGTGCATAAATCCTTTAAACGCAGCTGAAGCCGGCGGCCAAGCGCAGGTACATTGCGCGTGTTGACAAAACGCCAAGAGTGCGCGGGTAGGTACGTAAAGGTGGAAAAGAAGAAAGGTTAAAGGACTAGTAAAGAGAAGTGACTCATTAAACAAGAATTAAAATTTAAATATAAGCGGGGGGTTAGGAGGCAGAGAGTGCGCTATATTCGTAGTATGCAGCATTAGGTACGGGATGGAGGCGATAGAAGGTGGTAGAAAATTTCAGATTCCAGGCATTTACGTTTTACCTTAAGTTGAGTAAGAAGCAAACAAAAAAAATATTTGTAAAAGGTTGAAAACAACAATGTGGTGAACGGGAGCAGATGATAACTGAGTTGGGCGTGGAATCACATTTCAGGTGCCAAAGATGGTTTTGTTATGCTGGTTAAGCAGGTTTGCTGTCGTATCTGCATTGACTTTGACGCTTTGCTTACTTTTGCCCCATCGCGCCGTGCCTTGTGTGTGCTCAGCTATGCCATACTGTATGCATTGTTTGACGCATATGAAAGGCAGAAGTTTCGGTAGTTTTTAGTGTGCTCGGGGTGCGTCAATTACACTAAGCATTTTGGGCTTTTGAGGATGGCAAGACATTTGCTCTGCGGGCTAGGAGCGCTTTATGAGCTGTACAAACAGTGACACCTAATGGTCCAACAACCACGGGGTTCACTCTGACTACACGCGCCCATACATACAAAATATCTAATTATGCAAAAATGCTCTTATTTGTATTTAGGAGCTTTTCATTTGTTTTTAGCCGCAAACAGAATTAGTTCAGAGTTAGCGAGGTGTATTTGTGAATTAACCTCTGGCTGGACTGCGAAATAATGTTTGACACTAAGTACATATATAAGTTAACATGAGCCATGTTTTCTCTTTTTGAATAACGCCCATTAAAAAAGGACACTGTTTTGAGTACTGCAGCATGAACGAAAGGTAGCGTACTATAGCCACATACTAAATACCTCTGCCTTGGAACTGCTAAAAAGGTATTACCTCAGGGGCGCTGGTAAGAACGTAGGCTCCAGCTATTGTTGGCGCATACGAAACTCCGCACACCTTAGATCATTATGAATAATCTTTATCAACGGCCTTAAGGTAGTACGGATGAAGATGTAAAATCTTGTTGGTAAAGCTAGAGCCGCCTTTGGTCTTCTGTGTGGCGCAATAACAACATCAGCGTTCACACAAAATGAAATTTTTCGAATCCTACCAAAGTGTCGGTTCTACTTTATGCTTGTTGTGCATAGAAAGTGACCAAATTTGTCACTAGAAGCCTTCAGGTTTTTATAAATCGCTGCCTGAGAAAAATCTTTCGCATTTTTTTGGTCCAAAACAATTTCGAACTCAGATCTACGGAAAAATACGCAAATGAAGCCAATCGAAGTGCTCTAAAACGACAAAAATGGAGATGGATTACAGACATTGCACGAAAGGCATTGAAGCGGAACCCTCTCACGAATGCACAGTGGTCCGGCGGCCGGACAAAATTCAATTTTTCAACATTTTTTAAATAAAAATTTGATAATGCAGATGTTTTCTTAAATATTCAAGGCAGATTTCTTCAAAATATTACTTAATTTAAAAAAATTTTCATTGTAGTTTTTTGACTTTAAACATGAAATTGTATGCAAATCGTACTTCATACAAGAGTTTCATTTTCATGTCTGCAAATAAATATTACCATTTGATTGTTAACCAAATATTGAAAAAAAAAGATAATTGAATATATTAACGGAAACAGTAATAATTCTCTTAAGTAGTGGTACAAAATCCATTTTTTTTTTTTTGAAATTTCAAAATTTTTCGAAAATTTTTTTTTTTTAAGATCAGTTTTTCGAGTGGTCCACACCGGTCCACTTGAAATCAACATGAGTGATGTAGCCACATATTTCAGTTATGATCTCAAACTGAAACCTGTTGCGCAAATTAAAAGTAATGTAGCTTTTGTGCATTTACCCACAGGCAAAACGTTACATATGGCTTATGCAATTTTGTGTAAAAGACAGAAAAAGACACCACAGACCCCATCAGCATTAAGACACAACTAAAGAAAAAAAAAATTTTATTAAAAAAACAAAACTTTTTTTTAATATTATTACAATATTAATATGATATATGTATATATAACACTATATACCATAAAATTATATATAATAATATAACATTTTTATCTGTCACTGGAGGAACGGGCATAAGCCGATTAGAATACTTACGAACATCTGAGAATAATAGGACTATGAATAAGTTCGTGCGGTTTTACAACAGATGGCGTAACTTGATTATTATTCCATCGATCCACATTTCCAAACATTCATTGGAGAGCTACTGTCGTAAGGCACAAACGTCAGTATAAGTTTTTTATTTGAAGCGTAAACAACAATATTTTTACCACACTTGAAAATGTCGAATTTCGTGCCAAATAATGTGTTTTTGCGGGGAATTCTTCTTCATTATTTTAATATGAAGAAAAAAGCAGCCGAAAGTCATCGTATCTTGGTGGAAGTTTATGGTGAGCATGCTCTATCTGAGCGAACGTGCCAGAAGTGGTTTGCACGCTTTAAAAGTGGTGATTTTGGCTTGGAAGACGAAGAACGCGAGGGTGCGCCGCCAAAGTTCATGGATACCGAATTGGAGGAATTGCTCGATCAAGATCCGGCTCAAACGCAAGAAGAGGTTGCAAAAACTTTGGGAGTTGATCAATCAACCATTTCCAAACGTTTAAAAGCCATGGGAATGATCCGAAAGGTAGGCCATTGGGTGCCGTATGAATTGAAGCCAAGAGACGTTGAACGCCGTTTTATGGCATGCGAACAACTGCTTCAACGGCACAAAAGAAAGGGTTTTTTGCATCGAATTGTGACTGGCGATGAAAAGTGGGTCCATTACGACAATCCAAAACGTCGGGCAACGTATGGATACCCTGGCCATGCTTCAACATCGACGTCGGCGCAGAATATTCATGGCCTGAAGGTTATGCTGTGTATCTGGTGGGACCAGCTGGGTGTTGTGTATTATGAGCTACTGAAACCGAATGAAACGATTACGGGGGATGTCTACCGACGACAATTGATGCGTTTGAGCCGAGCACTGCGAGAAAAACGGCCGCAATACGCCGATAGACACGACAAAGTTATTTTGCAACATGACAATGCTCGGCCACATGTTGCACAAGTGGTCAAAACATACTTAGAAACGCTCAAATGGGATGTCCTACCCCACCCGCCGTATAGTCCAGACCTTGCGCCATCCGATTACTATCTCTTCGATCGATGCAACATGGCCTGGCTGACCAGCACTTCCGTAATTACGATGAAGTCAAAAAATGGATCGATTCGTGGATTGCGGCAAAACCGACCGAATTTTTCACAAAGGGAATCCGTGAATTGCCAGAAAGATGGGAAAAAGTAGTAGTAAGCGATGGACAATATTTTGAATATTAAATTTGTAACCATTTTACGTCAATAAAGTTTCAAATTTCGAAAAAAAACGCACGAACTTATTCATAGTCCATTAATAAAATCAAAATGACGTATAGTTTTGAAAAAAAGGAGTTATTTAATTTTTGGCGTTCTTCAGAAAAAAAAAGTTTTGAGTCAAAGAAGTTGGAATTACAAGATTACGTTCTTGAGAAGCTTCAATAACATGATAGTGTGAAAGAATTGAAAGATCAGGTTTTGAAGATTGTTAGTAATTTTTGTAAAGATATTAATAGAAAATTAGAACGATGTAACAGACATTGGGGTCGCGTATTAAATGAGAATGCATCTTGGTTAGCTGAAAAAATTGATTTTCCCTGAAACGACAACTTTAAACCCTCTTCATCTGGCTCTGGTAGCTGTACTAATGTTGGCCGCCCGTAAAAACATTCAATGATGTTTGCGAACGTTCCAAGAGACGTAAATTAGAGAATTTACGTAAATCAAGCGGGCCTGAATTGGCGTATGCTGCATCAGTAAATTTGGGCTCAGAAGGTAACGTTCAGGGTGCAATTTTAGTGAGACATGTAGCACATACTTCTAAAATGGTTGAAGACATTCCTAAGCCCATTAAAACTTTTACCTCTTATACCAGCGATGAAGCTTTAGCTTTCTTGGTGGCTAATAGACTGACAAAGCATCAGTATCTTTCTATAAGATCTGGTGCAATAGAAAGAGGAATTGATCTATATCCTTCTTACCATAAAATTCTCAAAGCTAAGAAAAGGTGTTACCCTGACCAGATTACAGTAAAAAAAATTTAAAAATTAAAAAAAAAATTAAGAAAAAAATAAAGAATAAAAAAAATCTAAAAACAAACAAAAAATGAGGAGAGAATAACCTTACCGTAGACCTCCACGTGGTACTCTCTGGGGTCGTGAAAAATGTAAAAATGAACTCACCAGCTAATTACGGAAGTAAAAATGTATTTATAGTATTCAATGAATTTAAAATTTGCTAAAACTAAGGTCAGATTCGTCATCACTGATCCTTAAAACCCCTAAATATATATTTTCAGCTTAATTAAATGAGCTTTTGAGTTTTGTCCGCCAACGCCTTCTGGTCGGACCACTATGGAATGGTGCGGGCAGTGGATCAAGGAAAACTTGGAGGTGAACAGTTGAAAGAGAAGCTGGAAACATCGAAAGAGCTGGAAGCATCGGAACTGGAACCAATTGAAGTACATTGCCATTAGGGACGTGAAGAATAAGAAGAAGCTGACTTCAGCAAGAAATCTGATATATTTTTTCATTCTAGATTTTCTAGGTTTCGGGAGCATAGTGGTGGTTTATGCCGCCATAGGTCTTGCTGGAGGAAAATTGAGTGGAGCCTTTCTATCTTGAGTATCTTGTTGCCTAGCTTTCCTGCAGTGCTTTTATGTGGACATGTATATAATTGGCTCTCACCCCTTAATGGGTGTTTGACTCAGCTCATACTTCTATTTGTGGTGTTGTTCCACAAATAGAGGGACATAGAGTTTTATCGCACCTCTGAACGGCAGATGGTTTTCATGGGAAACTTTTTCATGGCAAAAATTTTGTGTTTCGTACTTGGGGTCATGCAGCTCCGAACGGTGATCACGCACAAACCCATTCCGCTACGGGAACGGCCTATTACATTTTAGTAGTTTTTATTTATTTACGATTCTCGCCGTTTGGGAAGTAGGCTCTAGATCTTGCAATTTTCTCCACCTGCATAAAGTACATTTAAATATTTTTTACGAAAGTGTCTGAACCTGATTTTATGATGGAGATCAGTAACGCGACTCCATGAATTTGGAATTTATGCTCATAATTATTGGATATTCAGGGTTTAATGCTTTTGTAACCGGTAAACAGTGCAAATAGCGAAAATGACAGTTCGAAAATTCAACAGATCGATTTTAGTAATATACTTCGTTGTACTGCTAATTCATTTCGCCGTTTTCCTTGTGCCTTTCGCATTTATAAATTACCGTGGTGTCTGAGACATCTTCCCACTGCGCCACTTCTTTGGGACTACAGCGCAATTAAGTAAATAAATATGTACATACACACATGGCCATTAAAATAAGTACGCTGCCTTTACCTATCGATTTCCTTATAAATAAAATTAAAAAATTAAAAATTTCGCTATTTTTACAAATGACATCACTGCTTCGTTGTGAATTTGAAAAATCCTTTATATAAAGTTGCGTTATCGGTAAAACTACCAACTAAGTAAAAATATAAATAAGTAGCGAATTGATTATTCGTTAATAACTGATAATAATATGAGTTTCTTTCAAATATGGGTCGTGCGCAGTATTACACAGTTGGGAAAGGAGGCTTGTGGTTAATCTTCGAAAACAAGAGAATCGTAGAAATCTCTCGCTGAGTCATTTGGATGGTCCAAAATTTTGGTTTTAAATGCCCTTCATCATCATCATTCGGCGCCACAGCTCTGTGGAACCTTTGGTGTGCTGCATAAAATGTCTCCATTTGCTCCGACCCTGAGTTTCTTTATGTCGCCTTCTACTTCGTCAGTCCATCTTGATTTTGGCCTGTACCTTGCTTTCGTCGCAAATATTTGGTGTGAATAACTTTTTTAGTAGCAAATGTCTTGTAGCTCAAAAAAATAAAAAAATAATAACAGAACGACTTGGTGGCAAAAAGAAAACGACTTTCGTTACTGATAATTTAGTTGTGACTCTTGCCAAGAGGGATCCTTTTAAGTCGCCATTGTAGCTGAATTCAACAACGCACTATCAGCGGGAACCGTATGGCGTCAATTGTACAACATGAACCTACCAGGCAGAGTAGCTCGTAAAGTTGCTCTGTTGAAACAAGCAAATTTAAGAAAGAGGAAAATGATGCTGGGTGAAATGTCAGATTTCCTAAAGGACAAGACTTCCCACCACGGCTCACAGAACACATAGTTAAGCACGGTGGCGGTCTATTGCACTTTTGGTCAAGCTAGTCTATTAATGCCATGAATTCAATTCAGTTCGAGGAGGACGGATTACATCTTCTCAACGGTGATATTCAATAGGCATTTCACCACTCTCTTTCTATCTCTGGAGAAATGGAGTAAGAGACTTTTATTAAACGACACTACACTCTACACAAATGGTTCAAAAACGGATTGTGGTATTGGAGCTGGTACGAGTATACATTCTCATAGACTTGGAACTGAAAAATCTGTGCGTCTTCCCGATATTTGCATTATCTTTCAGGCGAAAGTATTGACAATAGTGGAAGCTTGTAAGCTACTAATCACAGATTACTCTTTTAAGTGCAATGACGCTATTCTTTCGGATAGCCAAGCTGCAATCCAGGCACTGGATTCAGTTACAACAACTTCTAAACTGAAATAGCTATACCTCCCTAAGTATAAGCCAGAAAGTTACCTTAATCTGGGTCCCGGGACATCGGAACATTACAGACGAACTGGCAAGAATGGGATCTACCATGAATAGCATTCTTGCAGAATCGGTATTCACAACACAGGGTGAAATCAAGAATTAAATTTCCATAAAATATTTACAAATCGTGGAATGCAGATGGAGAGACCAGCCATAATTAGCAGGACGTTATGGCTCACATTCAACCTCAAACAAAATTCAACATTAATAAGGGGACATCTGGAGACTCGTGGTATAACTGGCATCCCTCACAACACACTCTGTCACAGTTGTAAGCAATCATAGAAAAAGGAAACGATTTTCCATTTCCTCAGTGAATGCCCTGCTCTATGAAGAGGGAGAATGTCTACCCTGGACAAACCACTGTTCGAGAGTCTCGAACAACTGTCTGGCCTAGAAGCAACCTTATAAGGTTCTTAAACAGAACGTACAGACTGAAAATAAGCGTTACACAATTAGTAGCGAGGATGTGGCAACAAAATGGTACGGAAGCGCTAGTTGGACTCTGGATGAATTCCCACTTCAACCAACCAACCAACGGTAGCGGCAACTTCATGGTTTGGAGATTCATATCGTGGTGTGGAGAAAGACCTATTCACCAAAGAAATAGACACATTTTTTACAAGAATATACTTCAAAAAGTGATGCTACTATTTATATAAGGAGAATATGCCATTAAGGCGACTTTTTATGCAAAATAATGACCCAAAATACTTCCCAATGCTAGCACGAGAATGTTTTTACAAAATAATGTTAAAGCCAGTCACCCAAGCCAGTCACCCAACCTAAACCGCATGAAAACATTTGGGCAGATTTAAAAAAGCGGGCCGATTTATAACAAAACTCAAAGAATTATGGAGTTCCACTCCCACAGCAACCTGTCGTAAGATAATCAATTCTATGCCAACTCGAATACAAAAAGTCACTGACAATCATCAATCAAGCGGTTATTGATTAAACTACGATAATGTAAACAAAATTTTTTATATTGTAAAATCACAAAATTCTTATTATATCGCTATATATATACTTCGTAATTATTTTAATGATCACACGAATATTTCCTTTTTGTTTCTATTGTCACTAGTTTAAGTTTCAAAAGGAAATTCATTATATTCTCAGTAGATGTATGTAGTGATCGATATTTCGTAAAGTATTGATTAATTTAAAATTTATGCTCGTTGTCAGGGTGACATTTTACACTAAAATTAAGAAAATTCTGTGCATTTTACTGTTTTTCTTTATTAAAGGTCAAAATGCAAGACAAGCCGTTGAAATTTTGAATGGTGTTTACGGTGCCAATGCTGTAATAGCTAATTACGAGCAATTTTGCCTTCGTCGATTCCATTCAGACAATTTTGGTGTTAAAGTTGCACTTCGGACAGGCAGGCCCGTCGTCGAAAATGTCGACAATATCACTGAAATAACTGAAGTTGAGCGGCATGTTAGTAGTCGTATCATCGCCCCATTTCTTAAACAGATGGTGACTGAGGAAGAGAAATGGATCCCATACGACGATATTGACAAACGGTGGCCAAACCAGAACTAACAACCAAGAAGATTCTACTGTGTATTTGGTGTGGCTTTAAAGAAATTATTTATTATGAGTTACTTTCGTGTGGCCAAACACTAAATTCAGATCTCTACTGCTACCAACTGGACCCCTTGAAGCTACCAATTGACCACAAACGGCTCGAATTGGCCTACAGAAGAGGTGTTCTGTGCCATCAAGACAACGCAAGGCCAAACACTGTGACCCGGCCAAACATAAAAACCCGTCTAATGCATCACCATACAATCCGGACCTGGCACCAGGCGATCAACACCTTTTTCTCTCATTGCAAAACTTTCTGAGTGATTGTGAAATTGGAATCAAGTGAATATTTCGAAATTCAAATGCTACAGTTTTTCGCCAATAAGGACCAACACTTCTATGAGAGGGACATTATGAAGCTAGCCTAAAATGACAACAAATTACACAACAAAACAGTGCATATTTGATCCAAAGCGAACAATCCGAAACATCTTAAATGAAGTTTTCAATTTTACACAAAAATAGTAGATTTCTTTTTCCATAAACAATATTTCTTATATTAGTATACATATATTAATCTATGAAATCTATAGCGTAGAAGCTTGGATGATGACAACATCTGATGCGGCATCTCTTGAAGTGTATGAGAGAAAGATTCTGCGTAAGATTTTTGGACCTTTGCACGTTGGCAGCGGCGACTATCGTAGTCGATGGAACGATGAGCTGTATGAGCTTTACGACGACATAGACATAGCGCTGCAAATAAAGATCCAGCGGCTACGTTGGCTGGGTGATGTCGTTCGGATGGATACAAACAAAAGTATTCGATGCGATACCAGATGGTGGTGGCAGATGAGGAGGAAGGCCTCTTCTGCGTTGGAAAGATTAGGTGGAGAAGGATTTGGATTGGCCTCTGCTGAATCGTTGAACTCTGCAACAACATGCAATTGAGTATCTCTTACTATTAATTTAAAAGCTTGCATTTTCCTTAAGAACGTGGGGGTTACCTACTTTAATGGCCATATGTGTGCATTTATTTTGAACTCATTTTCTTCCCTTTTCGAATATCCTTATTACTTTCCTGTTTGCTTCCGCTTAAAATTCCTAGATATTTAAATGTCACTTTTGCTTCGCCTTCTATTTATTTTATTTGATGCTTTTCTTTCATTTCGTCGCTGTCACTGTGTCGCTTTTTCAGCTGTTATCCTTGTTCGTCCTTTTCGTTTGCAATCAAGTCCATTGCTGACATTGTTGTTGCAGCTTCTTTCGTAGTTTTTAATCCTTGCTCACATCGTGCTCGAATGATACGATTTTTCAGCGCGTCCCCCGTGGGGTATAAAAATGCAACGAACGGCTTTTATTATAATTTTTTTTGTTTTTTAATTTTCTACTTTACAACGCTACTCCGAATTCTCGCTCCTTTCACCATCTTCCTAGCCCCTGCAATGCTGCTTCATTTTGGCTACGGAAATATCTTAGCCATTTCGGTTCTTCTTGCATGAATGCATGTAACTGCATACACATACAAGTAAATTGCGACTGCATGGGAGTATATGAACATTCCGGTAACTTTTTTGTAATATCAGTTGTTGTGGTAGTGGTGATTATACTGGTGTTCCAATATGCAGTTGATGTAGCGGCTTGATGTTGTAATGTTGCATTAGTGACAGTGTTCGCATACCAGGAAAGTGGTGAAAGAGTCCCCGCAGGCAGTGATGTATCATTTGTTGTGTACATACATACATTCATACACACATACTGATGTACATTTGTGAGTTGTAAGTATTCTTGTCGTAGGAGCCGTACGAGCAGCAACAGTCAGCAAATGCAATTTATTTTGGTTAAGTAACAAAAAACGAGTTTCTTAGTGAGAATAATGCGAATATAAACTTAAAACAATGGACATGGAACGCTTCATGTAAGCCGGCACACATACATAGTAATGCACATGATTACATATGCATAAATTGCACACCCACTACCGGACACCGGAAGATCCATCAGACGGCATTGCTAAAGCTTTTTCTTGCATAGCGCAAAGAACTTTAGAGAAGGCGTGCGAGAATTTAAAATTTACACAACGAAGGCTTAGCTAAGATCTATGAAGGATAATGAAAAATTTCGACGTAACCTTTAACTTACAACGTGGTAGTAAGTTTTATACACTCTGTTTTTCTATGCCACTAATTTATGTTTGTGTTTAAAAGGCTGTGGAAATATTAAAAAAAAAAAAATAATAATAATAATTCGAAAAGTAATGAATTACAATCACAATGAATTAAAAAGCATTAGCGGCTAGGCAATCATATTTAATAATGGCTGTGGAAATAAACTAGGAAGTTTCTTTAAAAAAACTAAAATGTTTTATATTTCCCTTTTCGAATACTGAATTGAACTGAATCGAAATTACTTCAGATTCGTTAATATTAGTTTGGGGAGAAAGAAATCCATTATTTTCCGTGTGGATGGCTGTAGTGATCGATGTCTCGCAAAGTATCGATTAAACAATTTAAGGTTTATGCTCATTGTCGAGGTGACATTTCACGCTAAAAGAATTATTTTGCTGTTTTTTGTTTGTTCCATTCAGTTGTAGGTTTCAGGGTATTCAAAAGGGAAGTCAAGAAAGGAAAAATTTGGTACATTTTACAGATTTCTTTCATAAAGGCGAAAATGCAAGCCAGACTGCTGAAGTTGCGAAAGGTGTTTATGGTGCCGATACTCCAACAGCCAATTGCGTGCAATTTTGGCTTCTTCGAATTCTCAAATATTTTATGTAAAAATAGTGGATTTATTTTTCCCCCAGGCTAATATAAATTTCCAACTATTATGATATTTAAACGTCTATTAAATGCAGTCCCACTTACACCCTGTCCACCCTTGTTCACTTAAATTTAATACTTGCAATCTTCGTTGCCCTACAATCCGTTTAAGAAATGAAAGACTTGTGCGTTAGTTTTGATTCTAAGTTGAATTCCACTAGCCACGTTGACTATGCTTTAGTACCGCCATATTCGATGCTAACATTCGTATGCCGAAATGGTTCTGCACTCACTAATCCACGCACTCGCTAAACATTGATTGGTGCTTTTGTCAGATCGAGGTAAAATCATGCCGCAGTTTTCTGGACACCCTTCTAAATAGGTCTCTCTAATCAGGCTGCGGAGCTATTTAAGAGCCCGGATCCAGTGGGGGAGGAGAAAGTCCACACTTTGCTCACGGAGGTCTGGAAAAGCGAAACGCTGTCGAAAGCATTGTTGACTGGATGATTGTCTCAAATCATAAAAAGAGAGACAAACTCGTGCGTGAAAAATACCGCGGTATACCTATAGCATTGCTAAATGTTTGTTATGTTATGAGGAGCTTTTCCATGGCAAAAATACATTCGGAGGTTTGCCATTGCCTGCCGAGGGGCGACCACTATTCGAAAAAACTTTTTCTTCATTTTGGTGTTTTACTAGCTCGAAATAGAAGGTACCTCGGATATCTTTTTAAAAATGTCGAAATGCCAGCCAAAAGGTTTCATTTAGCTGTGAACCAGCAAAATATCAAATACAAGGTTCTGTCTATGTTTTGATATAAACAAATATATTGTTGAAGGCTTAGATAAATTTAAATATCTAGACATTCTAGTAACAAGCGTCTACTCGCAGCAAGCAAAGATTTTCATGAACCTGTTTAAATCAAAAATTCTATCTAGAGCAAGTAAGATGCTGATGTCCAGAACAATAGTCCGGCCAATAGCAATTTATGACTCCAAAGTATGGTGCGTGACGAATTTAGTGGAAGAGTTTCTAAAAGTATTCGGATGGAAAATACTGAGTAAAATACAGGGTGGCTGATGAATTTTGCTACATTAAGAAACTCAAATAACTTTTTTTTTAGTGTATGGAATTCATTTATTTTTTTTCAAGTTGAAGGTCATTAAATTTTATTAAATGTAGCTTAACTAGTTTTAAAAATAATTGAATTTAAATGCCCCCATGCTCGTTGACACAAGTGCGGCATCTTAGTAAAAAGTTGTTCATTGCTGCTTTGAGAGTTGCGACAGGAATAGCCGCAATTGTTGCCCGAATGGATTGTTTTAGTTCATCCAAATTTGTTGGCTTTGTTTTATAAACTTCTTGTTTACATAAACCCCACAAGAAAAAGTCAGGTGCAGTAAGGTCAGGCGACCTGGGGGGCCAACGAAATTCGGAGTTTCTTGAAATCAGTTTATTGGGAAATTTTCGTCGCAACTCTGTCATAACAGTCTGGGCTATGTGAGACGTTGCCCCATCTTGTTGAAACCACACAGAGTTGAAAGGAATTCTCTTTCGGCGTAGTTCTGGATAGAAAAATTCTTTCAGCATTTTCAAATAACGGTCTCCAGTAACCGTAACGGTGTGACCATTTTCTTCAAAAAAATAAGGCCCGACAATACAGCGTGAAGAAACCGCACACCACACTGTCACGCGAAGAGGATGCAATTCCGTCTCGTGGAGTATCTGTGGGTTAGAAGTACTCCATATTCGACAATTTTGTTTGTTCACATTGCCGTTTAAATCGAAATGGGCCTCATCAGACATGAAAAGGCAAAACATGTTAGTCGGCAAGTCTGCTGCATTCAGTTTGTTAACCATTTGAATTTTGTAGGGAAATAAGTCTAAATCTTTGTGCATTATTGTTTGCAAAGACTGTCGGCTGACACCAAGTTGAGCAGATAAACTTCTTGTTGAAACCCTTGGATTGCTTTGTATAGCTGCAGCTACAGCAGCGATCGTTTCCTCCGTCCGAACTGGTGGGTTTCGACGATAAGGCCTTCTTGCGACCGTTCCTTGCTCAGCAAAATTATTCACCAGTCTTATTATGGTCCATCTGCTCGGGGGATCGCCGCCAAGCATCCGCCTGTACTCTCTCTGTACCAAAACTACGTACTCCAGTGCGTGATAGCGGCGGACTATCCAAATTCTTGTTTGCGTGTCCCAGTTATCCATTTTAATAAATTTTAAAGATCAATCTGCAAATTAAAACAAAAATGGAACAGATAACTTAAAAAGAAAAAAAGTTATTATTTATTTAGATATATATTCTTTCTCTCTCTCTCATTCTCTTTCGGGTCTCCCCCTCTTTCTTTGTCTGCCTTGAAAGTTTCACTTCTGTTATGTGTACTACGCTACACGCACTGTTTTTTGACAACACCAGGCCGAAAAAAGTCGTTTCGAGATAAGTGAGTTTAAAGTTTGATATAATATTCGGAATTTCCGCGGAATATTGAAAATTTCAGAGAATATTCTTAAGATACGATACTTTCAAAATATCGAAAAAACTAAAAAGTACGTGTAGCGTAGTACACATAACAGAAGGGAAACTTTCAAGGCAGACAAAGATAGAGGGAGAGAGAGAGAGAAAGAGTGTATATCTAAATAAATTCACAACATTTGCAGAGAATACAAATAGACAAAATTTACAAAAAACGAGGAAGGGTCGACCGGTGTAGGTAAACGCCGGACACAAAGCGTGGCAACAACGCGCACTACTCCGAGCGTTTATCACCCGCACAAATTGCAGCGACTCCAGGACCCCAGCAATGGCACACATTTTTTTTTGGTAACGGCTTTCATCAGCCACCCTGTATTTGGCCCGAAGCGAAATAAGAGAGGCGAGTACATGCTGCGGAGCAAGTCGGAACTGCTCGGCCTAATGAACGAAAACGATATATTCAAGTTCATTAAATCGCAGAGGACAAGATGGATGGGACATATCATACGAATAGAAAGCACTCACGCTCAAAAAAACCATAATGGACCATACGCCGATAGCGGAGAGAAACGGCGCAAAAGAAGACTAGACGTCGAAGATGGTCTGAAAACAATTAGAGTGAAAAACTAGCGGTCACTAGCAAATGATAGAGAAGCCTGGCTGAGAAGAATGTAGCAAGCCAAAACCCACCCCTGTTAATAGCGCTGACTGATGATGATGATGAATAAGGCTTTGTGTTAGTATCTTTAAACTTTTCAGTAATCTTACCATCGTACCGCTCTCGATGTTCATTGATTGACTTTAAAACACTTGATGGCAGAAGAACTATTCTATCATGTTCATATAAGTATCCCTACTGGGACCAGGATTGTCCTCCCAATCTATTCTATTCAGTTTGGTGTTTTTTACAAAAATTTTCGATACTTTGAAATCATAAAAAGTGGCTCCTATTTTTAGGGAATGTGCGAATTTTAATTTGTTTTTAATTCTTCTGATGCGGATTTTACATGGCCGTATGCCATCTTAGTCCAGCTTCTTAATTCGTTTTTTTTAGTAAATATTATGCTATTGTACACTGGCTTAATAGGTTAGAATTTGTACATTCAAAGACTTGATATATAGAAATAAACAATAAATAATTAAGCGGTTACATACGTCCAGCAACGCTAAAAATGCGCTAAAAGAAAAACTGTTTTTAGAAGGGATGACAATAGCAAAAAATATTAAAAAAAATGTATAAAATGTTTATTAGTATTATACATTCGGCCGCCGTAGCCGAATGGGTTGGTGCGCGACTGCCATTCGGAATTCACAGAGAGAACGTCGGTTCGAATCTCGGTGAAAACACCAGAATTAAAAAAAAAACATTTTTCTAATAGCGGTCGCCCCTTGGCAGGCAATGGCAAACCTCCGACTGTATTTCTGCTATGAAAAAGCTCCTCATAAAAATATCTGCCGTTCGGAGTCGGCTTGAAACTGTAGGTCCCTCCATTTGTGGAACAACATCAATACGCACACCACAAATAGGAGGAAGAGCTCGGCCAAACACCCAAAAAGGGTGTACGCGTCAATTTTATATATATATATATATATATAATATTTATTTAAATTTTTCTTTACAAAAATTAGTATATAAAAAATCACGCGACCTAAAGTACAATGAAAAAAGTTGCTCCACGGCCTGCATCATTTCCCTTTGAAATGTTGATGGATCTGTAAAAAGTAAAAAAAAATTATTGTAATATAATATAAAATAAAGCGGTACCTTCTTAGTTATAGTCTGTGGAGCCTGATTTTGGAATTTCGAAAAATTCTGCAAAAAGTACGGGTTTTACGTCATAAATGTCACAATTTAAATATGTTTACACAATTTTTAATAAAAATACCAAAAATCAAATCTATAGAGAAGACACTTTCGGATATTTAAAAAAAGCCGCATCAAAAAATGTTAAAAACTGTATGAGTCATCATGCAGACCGTGCCGGAAGTAGTTTTGAGAAAACGAGTTTCAAAATTTGAGGTACAGGAGCGCGCTGACCGCTCTCTACCTAGGTAATGGGCTGTAGAAGCTATAATGTTGGGAATTTCTGCCTGAAAATTTCACAGTATGTTCTTAAGATACTTTCGAAATATCAAAAAAAAATTGGTTTTTTATGAAATTCTGGAAGTATGTAACCCCTTAATGGAAGAAAGTGGTCTAGAATTTTCTACCAACTCCAACTGTGTTAAAAAAATAAGGTGAATTTTCATTTTTCTCAAAAAATATCTATTTATTCATCAATGTCTATTTTATCACCTTCAAAGTAGTCCCACTCATAGTCCCACTGCTGCCAGCGTTTTTTCCAATCCTCAAAACAATTCTGATATGCACTTTTCGGTATGTCCTCGAGCTCTCTCAGCGGTCCGGTTTTTATCTTCTCAATCGTCGCAAAACCCGTCCTTTCATGGGTCTCTTCAATCTTGCGAACAGGAAAAAGTCGCGGGGGCCAAATCTGGTGAATACGGTGGTTGAGGTATGATAACGGTTTTGGCCAAATAATCTGTCACAAGCACAGATGAGTGAGCAGTTGCATTATCATGATGCAACAACCATAATTTTTTTTCCACCATTCCGGGCGTTTTTTTTTCGTATTGCTTCACGCAAACGGCACAGAAGTTCAAGGTAATAACCCTTATTTACCGTACGAACCTTGTGGTAAAAACTCCTGATGTATGGCAATCGAAGAAAACATTGAGCGAAACCTTGACATTTGATCGAACTCGGCGTGCTTTTTTTGGTCTTGGCTCCCCTGGATTCTTCCATTGGGGCGATTGGGCTTTGGTTTCGATGTCATAACCATACACCCATGATTCGTTACACATTATGCCCCTTTTACGCAAATCAGGATCATCTTTGACGTGATTCAACAATTCCTGAGCGATGCTCATGCGACGTGGTTTTTGGTCAAAATTCAGCAATTTTGGAACGAATTCGCTGCCACACGTTTCATGCACAAAATTTCCGAAAAGATTGCATGGCATGAGCCAACCGATAAACCGAATATGACGACATCCTCAGCAACTTCTCTAATTGTGTTTCGACGATTCTCCATAACAGTTTTCTTCACTTTCTAAACATTTTCATCGATTGTTGAGGTACTGAGGCGCTCAGAGCGAGCTCCGTCATTCACATCTTCTCGACCTTCTGTGAAAAGCTTGTACCACTTGTAAACCTTTTTTTGACCCCGAGTGCTCTCAACGTATGCCACTGTCAACATTTCAAGTGTTTTTGAACACTTAATTCCATTTTTTATACAAAATTTCATGCAACTTCTCTGATCCATTTTTTTGGATAGTAGAAAATCGCCGCATACAAAAAATACTTGTCTTATTTATGCCTCTCACAAACAAACCGTGAACATATCTGCGAGACGAGTGTACCAATATAAAAAAATGTCGAGAGTCGAATGTATGTATCCCGCGAAATTTGAAACTTCGTCTTATTTTTTGAACACACCTCGTATAAGCGGCTTCATCCTAACGAAATGTTATGAATTCAGCCGCGAAGGAGGATTGTTATAGAATAAGTGGGAGCTTATCTCACATACCACTAGTGCGACGGCTTCTTTGATGATGTTTCTGACATTTTGATTTTAGTCCCCTAAAGAGACCGGTTGCAGTTTAATCGAGCTCACGGTATTGCCATCCTTGAAACTTCTTTAATAAATTATATTCCAAAGTTAGCCCAACCCCCTCTGGCTTATTTACCAAATACTTGTTACAATTTTCTTAACAGAAAAGAAATTAAGACGGAGATATTTTGGAACAGCATCAAATATTTAGTTATTCTGTTTATTCTTTTTTTTTGTTTTGTAATTACTATCTGTGCGGTTTTTCGCTACATACACACAAGTACATACATAAATCTACTATTTCGATGTTTTTGTGGGGTGATTTAACAAAATCAAATAATTTAACATTAAACTGCGGTGACAGTTAGTCGTGACTCCTGTGATGCTTTACCAGCAACTCTCCCTCTTAGCCAGCCATTAACGACCAACTGAATTTCGCCCACGACTTAATCTTCTGTAAAATTCACAGTAATCACTTTTTTGCACTTTAATTAGCTAAGAAATTTCTCAACTTTGTATTTATATTGTATATGTAAAGACTAACAACTATGTTTGTTGTTGTTTTTATTTTATGTTTTTCAGTACCCATGATGAACCATCATACGATGCCCAAGTTTGGATTCGGCCCCTATAAGAAGACGGGCGTGGGGAGTTTCTATCTGCCAAAGATACTTACCAGTGGCGGATGTGGTGCAAGCGGAAGTGGTTGTGGTGGCGGCAAAGTTGCGTTGGAGCTATCACATGGCAAGAGCAAACAACTAATTTCACTGCCGTCGGACAAGTTGGATAGCAATAAGCGCTACTACGTCACATTTACCGTAAAGGAATCTGGTGGTGGTGGTATGTCGGGCGTGACGGCTACAGGGAGTGGCGGTGTCACTGCTGCGGTTCAAGTAGATGCCGGCGGTGTTGCAGCCGATAAACAGCCAACTGCAGGATGCTGTGGTGGCAACGATGCAACCGGAAAGTAACAACCAACCGCATACTGTTATACTACTCCGTCTCCTCTATGCCGCACTTCCCGCGTCAGCTGGACAAGTTAATAACAAACGGAAATCAAATGCAATAATGTCGTGTGCACTTCCTCCGCACATGAGCGATGTCCGAGTTTGGTGGTCTTAAGGGATGATGTGTGGCGCGTGATGGGCGGGAATATCAGCAGGGATAGGAGAGCTAAGCAACGCTGCTGAAAAAGTTTGATTTTTGATAACTACAAGCGCGCACGAAAACACAAAACAGACATAACGGAATGGTAGAGAAAAAGCGCGGATTTATTGCTTCATTGCTTCAGCAAAACTTTCTCCGTTTTTTTTTTATTTACTTTTATATGAGTAGTTTTTTTGTGTTTCGTTTTGTTTTTGCTCAAAGGCAATACTTTGGTACCCTACACAAAATGCTCGGGATTCATGTGGTATAGCACTCAAATGTTGAAGACAAAAACAACTTGCGCCAAGCAATTATAAGATAAGCATTTGATTGCTCTCAAGTGAGTTGGAGCTTCTTAAAAAATTAAGTAGCTATAATTAGTAAGTATTAAAGCGAGGCTCCCTACACCGCTAGCCTTCTTACTTCTGATAATCGTCGCAACTGGGCAAGATTGCGCATTACATATGGGCTAGTAACCTGATGGTCCTAATTTGAATGCCTATTTATTGCAGGTGAAATTTTAAGAGTGTTTTCTATCGAACGAGAGAGGTTCAAAAATTATTAAACGTTCTTTTGCATTTAGGTATACAATATGAAGTCCAAAATAAACAAGACTGAGCTCAAATAGAAACGACAGAAGCTTTTTTCTGAAAACTTCGACTTTACCTCCGACCTCTGACCTCGATATACTGTTTTGCGCGATCTTAAAGCTTTTCGGAAGATTGTTTTAGGTCATTGACCAGAATCTACTTCAGGATGTCGGTACAAGCCTTCTGGATGGCTTCTACGGACGCAAAACGTTTTCCTTTTATTAGAAATGCAATTTTCCGAATAGGTAGACGTTACAGGGAGCCATATCAGGCGAATACGGTGAGTGATTGATGGTTAAAATGTGATTTCTAGTCAAAAAATCAGTCACAAGAGTGGATCGATGGGATGATTAATTATCATGCAATAAGCAGCAGCTTCCTACTTCGCGGTATTCAGGGCGAATACGACGAATACGATGCAACAAAAACGCCAAGTTTGGCCTATTGGCACGAACTTCTTGAGGACAATCCCCTTGGAATCGTAAAAACAAATGAGCATCGTCTTGATTTTTGACTTCTCCAAACACGATTTTTTGTGTGGTGGCTCGTCTTTCATTCGGCAGTTTGACGCTTAGCTTCAGCTTCATGTTGGAAACACCACTTTTCATCACCAGTAATAATGTTGTAAGGGAAGTGTTCGCCTCTTTAAAGAGGTCTTTCGAATGCTGAGTTCTGAGCAATTTTTGGTCCTCAGTTAACTTGTGCGGAATGAAACGTGCACAGACTTTTCGTAAGCCCGAATGATCAGTTATAATGCGATAAATCGATGTTTTGGAAATATCCAACTCCGATTCCATGAATTTCAACGATGATTTCGGTGCATTTTTGATAAATTTGAGAACAATTCGATGGAGTTTTCGGTGATTACTGATTTTGGGGACCCTAATGTTCATTGTCATTTGTGTTCTCACAACCATCTCTGAAACGTGTAAGCCTCTCATGAACTCTGGCACGAGACAGACAATCATCGCCATAAACTTTTTTTTATCAATTCAAATGTTTCGGTAAACGTTTTACCGATTTTAAAACAAAATTTTATATTATTTCTTTGTTCGAAACTCATTTTTGTACCGATGACACAAACGTACTGACACGTTAGAAGCAATAACTTCGCTTCCACTGAACCGAATGCCATCAAGCTTTCACTGGCAGTGAATGTAACTTCCAGCTAGGGATGTAACTTCCAATGCACTAACTCATTAAAAAACATTTGTATGATGCCAGTCTTTTTATTTCGGACTTCACCTTGTAGACCAATGGACTCATAACTAGTGGAAGAATTATTATTATTACAGAAATTAATTAATTTAAAAATTGCTTTCAAGACTAAAAATAAAAATAAAATGGCTACGAACTTACTAATATAGTAATGGTTGTAAGTAAACATCACTGTAAAGCAGCCTTTGAGAATAGTCGAAACATTCAAAGTTAAGTCGTATTTAGTGTGCAATAGGCTAAGTTAGTTGGCTGGCTTCAAGAGCTCCAAGGAGGCTCATTTGGACCAGAATTATACATATGTAAAATAGAGCTCTAAGTACCCGGCCATCGAGTAGTGCATCTAGTTTGACACGCGCTCGAATTTCATTCATTGCGCAACTACTCAAATGGGTGTGCGAAATTTTCAAGCTTTAACAAAAATTTTCAATTTTATTTGTAAGCATTTCTTTAACTTTACAGGAATGTTAGCACTCTGTATGAATAATTAGTAAAACTTTAAGAGAAGGGTTAACAAAAAAGTTGAAATTGTCAAAAAAAGCATCGCTTAAATTAGTCGAGGCAATTCGATATACTGGAGTAATGTGAATTCAGTTCGTTGCTCGTCGATAGCTCTAATATGATTTCATTCATTAAGGTTGTATGAAAATTTGTTTTTTTCTTGTCTGTGTAGTGTTGCATACACTGCATATTAGCGCATTTCATACAATTTGTTCTTTTTAGTTTTTTTTTTTTACCCGCACGCGCAAGCTGGAATTGACTGACCGCGGAATGTGGATAGATTTCATTGAATTCCGATCTCTGGAACAGAAAAAAGAAAAATACAAGAATAAAAGTGACGTAAAGTGCACAACTTTTGATGAAATACAACAAAATTAATGAGAAAGCTACAATTCAGCACGCGTGGATAAAATAGCAAATGCAAAATGATAGTTTACGAAGGCAACCTTTGTTAAAAACTTCAAATGGAGTTTCTGTCGGTAATCAATAAATAGTTTTAATGGCTGTACTTTTAATAGTAGCTTATTATTGAATGAAAACTTCCAATATGTAGTATTTTTTAAGTTTTACTTTACATTCAATCACACCAATCATTTATACAAGTAGATTCAGCCAAATTTTTTACCAAATCAGCCAATTTTATATTCATCAAATTTTTTTTTCATTATTCTCCTATGTTTGCCTTCCGCGTGTATAGTTTCCTTTATAATCATAAGCGATTTAATTTTGTACCTCATTTCATTTGTACTCAACCGGAGCTATACATGAAATCATTTTGGGTAAACGAGTTGTACAGAAAATCGCATCGTATGAGTCTCAATGGTCAGAGCTTCGCGTGACCAATCGCACAATCTGATTACATTATTTGCGAGCGGTAAAAGAATTGCACACCTCTTTCAAAAACAAAAAAGAAAACCTCGAGCTAGTGGCCATACAATAAAACAATAGCAAATACAAATTTAGTTTTATTTTAGGGCAATTCGCAATTAAATGGCAAATATTGTTAATTCAAAAATTACAAACTTCGTATACCACGTACATGGACACATTTTATTAAGCGAATTCTCAAATTAATTCTAATCAGTATCGGCATCCAGTGAGTTAAATAAACAATGCGATTCTAATCTGTGAGAAAGTGGGATCACAAGAGAATATTATGCATATGAAAAAAGCCGAAGATTGACTACTTACAATTGTGGGTAATATCTAAACCCGGTTATGGGGTGCTATTCTTGTTTACCACAGCTCGAAACGGTAAAAATGATAGAACAATTTTTTTACAAAGCAGTCGTCCCTCGGTAGGCAATGGCAAACATTTTATATACCCCTTGCATTGCTTTCTTAGTGCCAATCTATTAAAGGTGGTGTTGGTAAATCAGCTGATTTGTTTTTCTCTTTCTTTCGCCGTGTCCATTAGGCTGTCAGCATAGAATAAAACTAGGCGAATTCATTCTTTGTTTTCTATTTTGCTGTGACAATAAAACGCACCACCTGTAATGAATGCGCCTTGGAGCTGTTATTTAGTCCACATTTCATTTCATAGCATGGACATCCAGCGTGGGCTTGTTTCGGAGCTGAATTTGCTCATGAAATTGTGAAGTCCCTGAAAAGGTTTAATGTAAACAAAAGATTTGTTCAGCGAACCGTTGTACGCTTTGTTGATACTGGAAGTATGCAAATAAAGAAAAGAAAAGAAAATTGAAAGAAATCGATCCATGAGAACTAGGAAGACGATTAAAACTGTGCGTGAAAGGTTTCGTAAAACTTAAGCCGTTTCGGTGCGAAAACTTGCTAAAATTCGCCATCAAACCGCGCTTTTCATAATTATGGAAGACCTTAAGCTTAGGGCTTATAAAAACTGCATGGGCGGAGGGAGTTACAAAAAATAGTTTAAAATGCTTCTAAGGAGGCATGCAGAACTAGAAATCTTTTCTTTTAACGAATAGCGATTTTTATTGCAGCAACCCAATAACCCTCAAAATTATCATTTTGAATTCCAAATTATTAAGGCACGCTTCTACTTTCTAAATAAGAAAATAAATAAAATTCGCCAATCTTTGCTGCGAGGCAGCAACCAAGACTGCAAGGTGGGGCCACTCGAAGCATATTTGTGAGTGCAACTTCGGCTGCCATGTCCTAGAAAATTCGGCAGCAGAATTCAGCCCTCATTTCACTCACATCCTCGTCCAATCAGTCGTTGTTTAGACGACAACGAAGTAAGGTAAGTGGTGACTGTGTTGATTTTGTTTATACGAGTATCACCAACAAATTTTGTTGTAAACAAATTGCTGTCACATCTCCGGTTACGTCAGCAAATCAGCTGACTTCTTCAAATTCCGGTTAACGGTCTGATGTTGGCCACACCTTCCAAATAGTCTCCACCGTGGACTATCAGAAAGCGCGCACAGGGTAAGCTCTTTTCCTCGACGAAGATTTCGTACTTAGCCGTCCGAACAACATTTCGTCATAATTCGGATTCTCAGTAACCATAGCCTTAGGAGTAGTTGAAGTTTCTCTAACTAAAAAAACAAAATAGCTTACAAGTATGAAGAGCTTAAGAGCTTTCTAGAACGAAAAAGCTTACGTAAAAGTCTTATACACTTTTCGCCATTATTTTTAGATGGAAGCCAGCTGAACTGGAAATGACTGGAATGAATTAATAAATTCACTATTTTCTTTCTGAAAAAGTTAATTTAATTGGGTGACTGGGCAAAGGCAAACCTTTAGTTTCTTTCCTGTTATCAAATAGTTTCTCAGAGAATCATCCACATTTTAAGAGCGACATCAAGGCATAGAAACTCGCATCCGAAACTCCACCTAAACCTTTCAAGTCTAGTCAAGTAATATACATATATGTATATAGTATATATTTAATTGGCGCATACACCCTTTTTGGGTGTTTGGCCGAGCTCCTCCTCCTATTTGGTGGTGTGCGTCTTGATGTTGTTCCACAAAATGGAGGGACCTACAGTTTTAAGCCGACTCCGAACGGCGGATATTTTTATGAGGAGCTTTTTCATGGCAGAAATACACTCGGAGGTTTGCCATTGGCTGCCGAGGGGCGACCGCTATTAGAAAAATGTTTTTCTTAATTTTGGTGTTTTCATCGAACCGACGTTCTCTCTGTGAATTCGAATGGTAGTTGCGCACCAACCCATTCGGCTACGGCGGCCGCCTAGTCAAGTAATACTCGTACATATTTTATTTTGTATTTGTCGCATTTTGTATTTGTCTCATTTTAGCGACAAATTTTATGTGTCTTTTTGTCTTATTTTGTTTTGTCCTTGGTGCCGTTCATGCAATAGGGAGAGCAAATTTTTTCTTGCTGATACCAAATATCAGTGAAAAACGAAAGTTTAGTGTTTCGCAACAAAAATTTGTATGCTTTAGAGACTAAAATGATTTTATTTAGCCTTCTCTTGCTTAGTTGAGCTTAAAACTTGTTAAATTCTTCTGGTTGCTCAGTCACTTCATTAAGAAGTTGCATTGCTTGAAGGACAAAGCTGCAGAACTTTTATTTACTAACTAAAAGAGCAGTACGAGTGTGATAACATTTTTGTTGTTGAATAGAGAGAAAAAGTGTGGTTGGGGAAAGAGGAGATATGTATGTGCAGGAATGTTCAAAATTTGTTGCTTTAAGTTTCCACTGCAATGCATTACTCAAGCGTATTGCACTTTTATTATATGCAGGGTCTTTCAAATTCGGGTTTTTTCAATTCAAATTAAATTACAAAAATTTAATGGTTGTTCATTACACTGTTCGGTATTCGGCTAAAGGAGATGAAAAAATTGATGAAACCAAGTTTTTCTGAAGCTCTTGGTTTGATATAGAAAAGTAATTTATCAGTTTTCTCGGATTGCCCATCTTGGTTGGTTGGTTGGTTGTTTTAAGGGTGACCCCGCATCGGAGTGCCACATAGACCGCAAGTTGGGTCCATTATATGATTTCCCCACCTAACCGAATTTTTTATTGTAGATTTTGGTCAAAGATATTAATTCGTTTCAAGAATTTGATGAGAGATTCGAAGAGTACTGAAAGATTGTCAATTGTTGGAGAGCCTAGAAGAGCGAGTCGACTTCTGGCTAGACCGGGACAACTGCACAGCAACTGCCTGCTCGATACTTCCTCATCTTCGTCCTCGCAGTATCTGCGCAGGTCGTTTTGAGGAACCCCGAGCCGACGTGCGTGAGTGCTCAAAAAGCAGTGGCCGGTGATAAGAGATAGTATATGCCTTAGTTCGTGTTTCGAAAGACTTATAAGGGTTTTTGTCTGTTTCAGATTGTAGGATGGCCAGATTTGTCTGGTCGTAACGCAAGTAGTTTCCATTCGCCACTTCCGATCAGCAATTCTGTGAAATTCTCGATCAATGAGCATTTTTATCTTATCTTTATTTGTGTTTTTTTTTTTTTTTGTTTTGATTTGAAGTTGGTGGTGCCGGAGGAATATTTAAAATAATTTTAATTAATTTGAAACAAATAATTTTATAAATTTGTTTATTTCGATAAATTCACGGTTTTTTTTTTTCGCGAGCGCAATCCAAAATTGTGGTTGGTAGGAAAAGGGTAAACAATGTTCCTAGATGTGATTAATAACAGTTTATTTTATGAACCGACTACTAAGAGACGAGATTTGTAGGTAAGGTACACTATTGGAACTGTTGTTCAATAGGCAATACATCGCAATCCATTTAGGCGCATGTTGTGTGATCTTTTTTTGTACTGAACTTTTGAAACGAGCCTACACTAATTTTTTGGTATTGTACTGAGTCCATGATTAAAACTTGTTTATTCACTTTGATATTCCGAGCTCTTTTAGACGTTCATATACAAAAATAAATAATTAATAATTGCCGCGTACACTTCAGTTGGGTGTTTTTCCGTGCTTCTACTACTATTTGTGGCGTACGTCTTAATGTTGTTCTACAAATGTTGGGACCTACAGTGCTAAGTCAATTTTGAACGGTTTTTTCATTGTCGTTCATGTCATTTAATATTTCATGCCCGGAGATTCGCACCTAGGCACTTTCGAAAGGTAGTTACGTACCAACCCATTCGGCTACGTGGATGATCATAAAGACCGAAAATATTCAAATGTTTAACGAAATTGTCTTAGTGTTCGAGTTGAATTATTTTTAAAAGGGCTCTCGAGTAAAATCGAACTCAATTTCTTTAATTTTATATTTTCGACTAAATAACTATCAAAAGAGATACCCACTAGGGTAACAGTTGTCAAATACAAGAAGCTGGTAAAAAAAGAAGCTTGGACTGGAAACATTCTGTTCTTTAGAGCTGCTCAAATACACTTTGGTTTATCATTTGGAAGCGGTGTGGCTCTAGAATTAAAATGAAATCAATACTTTATGCTAAAAGATTACTCTGGGTCTTAAAATAAATATGAAATGTGTCCTTTTTTTAAAACTCCGATTCTCGTATTTGTCACAGTGCCTCGCAGCTGCTCGTAAGTGCTCGTACAATATTAACGCGTTTGCCTTGGTATTATTTAGTTAAACTGGGCGGATAGATTAAATTAATATTTAATTACATTAAATTACATTCAGTGAAATAACAGAATATTAAAATCTGGCTTGACTTTTAATTTCCAAGTAATGACTCACTTAAAATTTCACAATATGATTGGTGCCAAGTCCTTTCCATACCCCACTTTTATGTGCGTTTTCTAAGAGCTGGGTGGAATACTCTCAGTTCAATACAGTGGATGATCTTCAAAGTAAGAACTGGGATATTTAACAGGATAATCGATATTGTACGCTCAGTGCCTGTTTCTCGTTTGTATTCTAGCGGTAATGTTTCCCCGGGAAGGCTCGCCGATGTAGTTGTTTTTCCACCTGTTACCCTTGCTATAAATACATCTATGCATATACAGCGAAGTCTTGAAATAATGAACCTCGATAAAACGAATAACTCAATATAACATAATTATTGCTGGAAAAACCTGGTTGTTAGAAAATTTCCTTTACAAAAATGCTCCATATACCTATAAACGAAGAAATGTCGAGCATGAAAACCTTCGAAATGTATTAACGGTTATAGCTTCGTTAGCGCAAGCTTCTATAAAACGAAGTATCAACTCAAAAGCCCTCAATTCTCAATATGTTGACGGTTAGAAGGGTTCTGCATACAAGAGCCTCTCATAATGCAGAGTAGTCGTTGAGTGCACATTCTTAGTTCTGTTTTAATTATTGTCAAAATGAGTTGGCCAGTGAAGCGTAAGTCGATTTGTCACAATTTATTTAATTTTAATTTCTGCTGCATTCGATGAAATTGTATGTGGAATATAAATTTGGGCAAATAGGTGCCGCGATGCTGCTGTGTAGCATAAGGTGAAATCCTAAATAATCAAGACTGACCCAAAAAAATAAAAACGGCAGGAGCTTTGTTCTGATATATTCGAGTTTACTTATTCAATTGATGAACTTAGTTGTCTAGAGTAGATAACTTGTCGTTGGGAAATTATATTGTACTTTCTCAAATAATGAATAAGAAGAATAAAATTCTTAA
The DNA here is from genome assembly GCF_028408465.1 of Anastrepha ludens. Classification (NCBI taxonomy): domain Eukaryota; kingdom Metazoa; phylum Arthropoda; class Insecta; order Diptera; family Tephritidae; genus Anastrepha; species Anastrepha ludens. The sequence goes on along the minus strand of NC_071498.1, from coordinate 116,139,506 downwards.
TAATGAAATAGAAGATCCAATAGTTGAGATAATATTTCATGTCTGGCCTCGATACATCGAAGTTTCACAGTACATATGGAAGTGTTTATATATAGTATTTATATACAATATAATATTTAAATATACTAGCGATCTAGTAATAACTTTTGGAAAGTAATACCTTTTTCTAATTTTATGCTTTATACTTACGGTTGACTTGAGAGTCGAACCCAGTTATGCCCAAAGCTACTCAGATACGCCGGCTGCCACCATATCTACATACAACCCGCGAAAAATCTATAGCGCCCATAGCACTTTTTGACCATTCGGCCAATTATAGCGGTCGCAGTAGCTGAATAGGTGCACGAGTTCCAAACCCGTTTCGGATACGAAATACTAAAATTAAACAAATTTTTTTTTCTAAAACATATTTCTGCCATGAAAAAGTTTTTCATAAAACACCATCGCGTAAAACTGTAGGTCACTGTATTTGAAGGAAAATATCAAAACGAATGCAGAAATTTAGGGGCATCTCAAACCACAAAGCTTACAACTAACAAAGGATGTCATCACTAATTAAACTTAAAAAGGGTTTTTCAAAAGATGCACCTAGACGTTGCGTTAAAATAAAACATATTTAACAGATTTAGATCATTTCTGGTTTCATTATTTTTATTCAAAATACCACTCTCAACAATTATACGTGAAAAATTATAGCATTTAAAAGTCCCCCATTAGCACGTCTACAGGCTGTCATACAAGAATTAAATTTGTTTGTGTTTCAGCTCTACAATCATTGTTGGCTTATTCTCATATATTTTATTTTTCAAAAAGCCCACAATGAGTAGTTTAGCGGAGTAAGATCGCATGATCTAGGTGGCCAGTTTAGTGGCCATGGTGACACCATTGAAATTAATGGGTCGGGAATCTTAGATCGCAATAACCCTGTTGTGCGGCTAGTGGCTCCATTTTGTTGAAGTTAAAGATCGTCTATGAATATTGCTGCCAGCTCAGCCCACAAAAAATTTGTAATCAGTTGTCTACAGCAAAGCTACAGCTGCCACTCCGCTACTCTTACATTTTCACGCCAAACAGTACGTTTTAGTAGATGCAATGATTTTTCTGAAATTATTCGCGGGTTTTCTTCTTCTCAGATACGGCAATTTTTTTGTCGAGAAATCCATCCAGTGTGAAATAAGCTTTCAATTCTCGAAATTTCATTATCATTGATAATCATCTGTTGGCTTTGATTCTTGTGTTAATTAAATTTTGTTAGGATGCAAATGCAAATCCTTATGTAAAGCCCGCCAAACAGTCGATTCATGAATGTCGAATTGTTGAGAACGTCGAGATATCGATGCTGGAGATTGTTCAGCAACACATTGCGCTACAGCAGCAATATTCTTGACAGCTTGTTCCTTTTTTGGTCTACCACTCCTTTTTCTATCCGCGACAGAACTAGTTTTTAGTGGTAATTTTTTGACCAACCTTTGAGTTGTCAATTCATTCGGACGATTATTTAACCCCAAAACAAAAACAGGAGTTCTTACAGACCCTTCATTATCATGATAAGTTGTTCTATAGTTCAAGTATATATGGTTTATATATTCACTACTGACATCTAAGAGTTACTTTTGAAAGACTATACACTAGGGCGGGTCGATTTAAAAATCGCTCATTGCTCTGTGAAAATCGTATTCTAGGGATCAAAATTAGAAACTTTGCCGAAGGAACTATACCTCTAAAACGAATTCTGATGTCCCCCAATTTGCGTCGAACGAATAATCCCACTTTGACCCATTTAGAGTGCTTCAATCGAGTCCAAATGTATGACCGACCCCCACTAACTTTGGACGGCCGATCCACCCATGCCAGTGGCACACCCCCTGGAACTCTCCGGGGGGGTTCCCAATACAATCATTTCAAAATATCACCATTTTTGGTCTTTACATGAGAAAAGAAACTAAAAAGTTCGACCCAAAATTGGGGGACATCCGAATTCGTTTTAGGGGTACGGTTCCTTCGGCAAAGTTTCTTATTTTGATCCCTAGAATATGATTTTCACAGAGCAATGGGCGATTTTTTTGCCTCCCCACAAATCGACCCGGCCTACTATACACATTTATAAAGTACATAGTTTATTCTATAACAAAGGCCATATAAATTAAAGTTTGAACCTTTGTACAAGGTTTGTAAAAGTTCAATAAATTTTCGACAAAATTTCAAACTTTTCAATGGAAGGAACTCTCGCTGATTTTTGATAATTTTTTTCCATAACCATATAAAATCGCAAGAAAGGAAATTTTAAAAAGTCAACAGGATTTTTGAGCAACTTCAAAATTCCACTTTATTGTACTAAAATTTAATAAGCAGTTAAACTACATACAACATTTTTATCAATAAATTCTAAAACCGTGGAATTATGCTGCAAATTTTGGTGAATTTTTCTAGTTTTTGTATAAAGTCTGAAATTTTGATTTACAGAATTTTTATTGAACAATGAGCTGTGCTTTTATAAGAAAATAATAAACATGCTAGTACAAAAGTAATGAATATACGCTCTTGGGACCAGTTATATAGAATGAACAACTGTCGAAGTTGTTTCGCTTCGTTCGTGTCAGGATGGTTTCCATTTGTCAAACACCCAGCTGAGCATCACATTTTATTATTTGTACGTTCTTGGCTTTATTTCTCTTTTTCTTGAGACGCAGAGCCAACTTACAACTGCCCTACCTTAAATTGTTTGCTTCTCACAATTCGTATATGGAGTGATGTTGCTGGGATTCGGACTATGGCTGGAGTTTGGGCAGTTATGGTGAATGAAGAAGGAAGAAATACAGCTGTAAACTAATTAAGCAGACGCTCCTAAAGTACGCACACACACTTGCGGGTATACAAATAAAAATTAAAATACAAATGAAAATGCAATTACAAATACAAACAAGTATTTATGTAATTACATTTATAAAATATGAAAAAAATGTAAACAAATTTATTGTTGCAAAGTGTAATTGCTACTTAAATTCATACTCGTATATTAAATAGCATTCTTGAGAAATAAAGTATATCCGACTTTTAGCTAAGAAATCAAAATATTTTGAAAACTAAAGTGGAGCGAGAGGAGGAGCACAGCTGTGACGCACAAACTCATACAATTGTAACCTTAATGTGAATCATAGATAGCTGTATGTATGTAAAATTTTACTGATAAAATTGTGAAATAAATACATTTGAATAGCCTACAAATGGATTTAATAAAAATAAATGTCGTGCTTTTATTTCCTTTGCCAAGGATTCCTTGTACTTGTCGTAGTATCGATTGGCAATTGATCTTGGATTCTGTATCTAAACTAATGTCGATTTAAATTTATTCTACTTGTATTTGTTGGGCACCACATATTTAGTAATTTAGTTTGAAACTTTCAAAAATAGCATAGACACTCGCACATACAAATTTATCACCGAACTTACTAAATGCCAATTTTAGATTCCCCAGTGATTATGTTGCAGTGATTTTATGTGAAATTTTTTACACATCTTCTATAAAGGTGTCATCAGACGTGGTGAGGAGAGCTTGCAACAAGCATGTTGAAAAGTTTATAAAAAGCAGAAAAGTAGCTCCAAATGGAAGGAAAGCAAAGTGGGAATAAAAATGTAGAAATTAGGTCAGGTTTGGTTAGGTTAAATGGCTGCCCTTGCGACAGGCCCATTGGGGCATACATTTATAATATGTCCGTTGTGATACCATACGGGAGATGGGGAGGAACCAGACCGCATCCAAGGCTCGGATTAGAGGATTTGAGGATGACAAACAACAAACCAATTTACGCATGTGTTATCCATTTCAAGCTGCTGATGAATTACACGAGATGTGTGATATTTGAATCCGCAATATCCGCTGGTGTGGAAGAAAAGTGAGAGCCCAGATGTTTAAACCTTAGCCCGACAAGTGCAAGGCAGCTGAGAAGAAGGTGCTGAGATGATTCCACCTCGTTCTCCAGACAGTTTCTGCAGAAAGGGCTTGAATCAATACCAAGTCTCACCGCATGTACATCTAAATGACAATGCCCGGTGAGGACATCTAGCAAATTCGATAGCTGTGGCTTTGTTAGCCTTAGAAGTTGTCTCGGGCGCCCTCGATCTACCAGGGACCAGAAGGACCTCGCGACTTTGCGCATTTGCGCACTAGCCCTGCGTTCGCAGAGTTGGCGCGAGGCTCATCTTTCCAGTAATAGACTACAGGTTCTTAAGGAAACTTCAATTCTTTCATATTGCGAAGTTAAATGAGATTGAAATGAGGGAAATGGGAAACGCACTTTAAGTGTGTTGTAGGAAACTCAGTCGAATCTGATAATTTATTAAATATTTGATAACAAATTATTTGAAATTAATAGGTTAAAAATATAAGCCTTAGCTTAACACCCGATCACTAGTGAGAATCCAATATACAGTAAATTATTCTTAAAAAAAAATTAAAAGAGGTTAGTAGAACTTCGCTTCCATTTACTCAGAATTGAATGAGTTGAACAATTACAAAACTGAGTTGTGTGAGGCGTAACAGTTTTGACAGCGAAGGGAAATCCAGGTAGAACGAAGGGGAATACATGTTGAGCGAAGAATGGCGATAATAAAAGATATAATGAAGAAATTGTGTTTGGGTATACTTTTTCCCTGGTTTGAAACTATTGACAAAATGTATACAAGGAATTTTGAACTTAAAATCTGTACTTTGGGTAGATAAATAAAAATTGCATAGGGTGAATCATATACAGGGTGGACCATATAGCGTTTGCTTTTTGAACCGCCTATTTTTTTGAGAAACGTAACACAAATGACATGTCAAATGTGTTAATAATTTATTTATAGGTTTGACATTTACGAAATGGGTCGCTATACGCTTGAACAAAATTGGGAAATATTGCGGTTCGTGGGCAGAAAATCGTTAGACCGAAGATGAGCTTTTTACCGAAAAATCATCTTTTCTAATGAAGCTCATTTTCACATCGGTGGCTACGTCAATAAGCAAAATTGTCGGACTTGGGGCTCAGAAACTCCACATGTTACTGTAGAGAAGCAAATGCATCCACAACGAGTCACTGTTTGGTGCGGTTTTTGGTCTGGGGGCATCATCGGACCATTTTTTTTCGAAAATGAGCGAGGAGCCGCGGTTACAATAATTGGCGAGCGTTACCGTGACATGCTCAACGAGTTGTTTCCAAAAATCGAAGAGGATGACATGGACGACACTTGGTTTCAACACGACGGTGCAACTTGTCACACTGCCAAAGTTACACTCGAACTTTTGGCTACCGTTTTTGAAAACCGAATAATCAGCCGAAATTCCGAGCTCGGAGCTGTGATTTAAGCCCGTTGGACTATTTTTTGTGGGGAGCCGTTAAGGACAAATGCTATGCGAACCATCCAGAGACGACATACATACATACACATGCAAGGTAAAACGTGAAAAAAGGTTTTAATCGTTGTACATATTTGTCAACATAAAAATTGTTAACAGCTCTCAGTTTTTCTAATTTTTTTCCAAAATACGAGGTGAGTTCAGAAAGTAAAGTGACCTTTTATTTTTCTCCCACACTTGTGCCAACAACTTTTTCAATCTTCTAACCACACCTGACCAAACTAGCGCTTTGTTTTGGCCTAAGCTTTCTTAAGGCTGCGGAGTTTATCTCCACAAACGTGGCAAATCTTCGTCTTTTCAGAGGATTCCATTCCGTTTTGGAACAGGAAAAAGTTTGAAGGAGTTAAGTCCAGTGAACTCGGTGGTTAAAACAAGATTATGGTTCTATTTATGTCTATAAAATTCAAATTTCAAATCGCCGATTACACCAAATCACGCCTATACTTCCTTTTTGAACAGTTCACATCAGGGACCTATCCAAAAAATACTTTGTAATAAGAAACCTTTTTTTTTTGCCACGCAGTGTTTATCTACCAGGCTTGCCATTACTGTTTGATTACACTATGCAAAAATTTCAGCACCATTGTGTGGGAATGATTATAACTTAGCATGAGGCCCCTAGACCCATATATGATAGTAAAGCCTTCAAATCTTTCAGCATTTTAAGGGAATATTTTTATGATCATATTAAGTTTGCAACCTTTTGCCTGTGTGTTTTTAGAATAAATGGGAAAATGGGTGGAAATTCTTATCAAAGAGAAATGTGTAGTTTGAGTAGGTTTAAAATTTCCCAAGGAAAAACTTTGTAGAGTATTTAACCCATTATCTCTGTCACGAAAGGGACGTTAAGATCCTTTTTCAAGGCTTAATAAAATAGAATTTGGGAGGATTAGAATTGTCTAGAAAATTATTTGCCTGAAAATTTGACTATTCTTATAAAAAATCTTTAAAAACAGTGCGTAAAATTCCACAGAGAAAAAAAGCAAATTTTTTATGCCTTCTTCTATTTATAATACATTTTGTTCATAAACTCAATTTTGTTCTGAACCTCCAGCATTTTTCATATTTAATTCATACATCAAATTTGGAATGATTCTGCCTCCAAAAACTCTGCTGCACTGTGTTAGTAAGCCAAGTATCCATTTCGAAATTGATTGCCGAAACGTTGAAAAGATCTTCCTGAAATTACTTTTCCACAGCAGAATGATTCGGAAAATCCCTTTACTTGCCATGTCTGTTCGCACCTTAAGTTGCTCTCAATATGAGTTCTGCTTTTAGTTTTTTTTTTGCTGTGCGCACAATCACTTTGTTTTGAGCTTTATGCAGATTTTGTATATCTAAATTGAAATCAAAATTTATTGCCACACTGTAGGGCGGCGGGTGCAATGGAGCCATCATTGTTGGCAATCGGGTATGAAATTTATGTTTTCAAGTTCAGACTATATTTTCAGTTTGCTTTCCTTGGCTTGGCAATGGCGCGCGATAAAACCAAAAACAACAAAAGAGCAAAACAAAACAAAAAAACAAAACGGGAGCAACAGCATCAAATGAGAAATGTGCAATGCAAAAGAAAACAGATAACAAATCGAAACTTGAGCAAACGTATCTTAGCTATAAACTTTGCGAAGAATGGATGAGTAACGGTGAAAAAATAGGAATAAATAAACAAAAATAAGTGCGAATATCTTCAAGAAGCTACATTTCGCTTTGGAAGTAAATTTTACTCTTTCTTTATGTTTTTATGCACTTTAGTATTAATAGCTCGATTTGCTGTCAGAGTTTACTGAGAGAACCTGTAGGAAGACGATACGTCTGCCGGGAGACTTAACAATGGCATGAAATAGCGCCTACCCTTTGTGCGTCCAGTGAAATGATTTCGGTAATGTTGTTGGCCAAAAAATAAGATAATACTTTGCGTTAAGAAAATCAGTATTAGACTGAGTGAAGCGTCAAAGTGTTGGGCACGCCTCGGCGGCATCTTTTCACAGTGTACCTCACGCAACGTCCCGATAACACAAAACAGTTCGTAAATTGGCAAACTGAGCTCGCATCGATGAAAGTAGATGGAATGCTCGCTTTACGCCGGAAAATGCTTGCTTCTTAAGATACTTCCAAAAACGGGAATTAGGGCGAATAAATAACCGAACGCTATTCTCCGCAACTCATATGATATTTCTTATCAAATTGCAATCAGCTATTCGGACGCCGATAAATGTTGACACGACAATAATGAAAAAATGCAATATTGCGCAATTTCATGTTGTATTTTGATTGTAATTTTGCCTTGACGTAATTTTTAATGGGTTGAGAAAGAGCTGAGTGAAACTTTCAAAATAGCTACATTTTGTGTATCGAAATGGAAATAGTATTAAATCGGTGTTAACAGATGAGATAATAGAATAAAATTGTTTAATTGTACGAAAAATCCTCTAATAATACGTCAGCTCAGTCAGAAAAAAAACCAACCATTCGTTATATGGGGAAAATGCTAAACACCGCAGCAAAGAGAAAGAAAAAAAAAATGAATACGATTTTTCAGCTACTTGAAAAAAATTTACAAATTTTGAACTTAAAAAAAATTAACAAATTTTGATCAAAGTTAAATTTCGCAAAGTTTGAAACTGAGACCTGAGACTATTATTGCTTTGTAGTAGAATGAACATATATTTTCAAATGGAAATTATTAAAATTAAATTAGAAATAAATAAATTGTCAAAACTTCTCAATAAGTTGTTGTATAGTTATTATTTTGCTTACTATACCATCTTGATCAAAAAGTCTCCAGAACAACCGCCCGACGAAGCCCACTCAACTGAAGTCAACTGACTTGAGTTCTATATTGTTTTTGTTAGGTTGCCACATCTGTGATTAACATTACTGCCAACATTTTAACGCCATTGCTTGAAACTTGCAAAACTACTTATGCCGTCTTGAAAAAATCTAACTCTATACGTATTTTCGGATTTTCACATTTTAATTTGAGCTTCGATTAAATTTTGGGTAAAAATGGATTCTAAGATGAGGAAACCTTAAAAATGTTGGAAAACTGCTTCGTGACATGAACGCTACAAAAGTGATTGTGAGTCCATCGAGTATGACGAACGTAGTGGTAAGTCGTAAGGAGGATGGTTCCATGTGTAGAAGTCCACGCAAGTGGGGAAAGTTACTGATCGCCATTCACTTGGGAGTGGCCAGGACGATTCTTCTACATATGGTTCAAGCAGCTCACAACGGCCGGGATTAGCCCACGTATCCTCTGGGTAGCTCCCGAACACCCGTTCGGGAGTGAGCTAACGTGAGAAGGCGAAGCATTCCAGGATAGCTGGTTGTGCGCTGGGTTTGGGACCCGCCACTTAAAAATCCCCCCCAATGAAAAGAATTACAAAGCCTCGGATGAGAACTGCCTTTACTGATGACGACCCCTGCAAACGAAATAAGGAATATGATTTGAGGGCATGCACCTGGAATGTCCGGTCCCTTAATGGGGAAGGTGCCTCTGCCCGGCTGGTTGATGTCCTCGTGAGAGTAAAGGCTGACATCACTGCCATCCAAGAGATGCGATGGACGGGGCAAGGTAAGAAAACCATAGGACCTTGCGACGTCTACTACAGCTGCCATGTAAAGGAGCGCAAATTCGGTGTCGGATTTGTTGTGGGAGAGAGACTTCGTCGCCAAGTACTGTCGTTCACTCCGGTGGACGAGCGTCTCGCAATAATCCGCATCAAAGCGCGATTTTTTAACATCTCGCTAATTTGCGCCCACACCCCGACGGAAGAGAAGGACGATGCGACCAAAGATTCCTTCTATGAGCGCTTGGAACGTTCCTATGAGCGCTGCCCCCGCCACGACATAAAAATCGTGCTTGGCGACTTCAACGCCAGGGTGGGCAAGGAGGGAATTTTTGGTCCCACAGTCGGAAAATTCAGCCTGCACAACGAAACATCCGGTAACGGACAGAGGCTGATCGACTTCGCCGGGGCCCGAAACATGGTAGTCTGCAGCACCAGATTCCAGCATAAAAAGATACACCAAGCTACCTGGCTGTCTCCTGATCGAAAAACGCGAAACCAGATCGATCATGTTGTGATAGATGGAAGACACGCTTCTAGTGTATTAGATGTACGTACGATCCGAGGGCCCAACATCGACTCGGATCATTACCTTGTTGCAGCCAAGCTGCGCACCCGCCTCTGTGCAGCAAAAAACGTACATCTACCTACGCAAAGAATGTTCGACATCGAAAAGCTGCAATCACAACAGACAGCCAGAAGATTCGCCACTCGACTCTCACTCCTGCTCTCGGAGAGCACTGCCCAACAAACCGGCATGCGCGAGCAATGGAGCAACATTTCTCGTTCACTACGTACCGCCGCCGAAGAAGAAATCGGATTCCGGCGAGCCCGAAAAAACAATTGGTACGACGAGGAATGGCATGCTGCCGCAGAAAGAAAGGATGCCGTCTATAGAGCCACGCTGCGATCGGGCGCAACGCGAGCCATGTGGGATCGCTACAGAGAGCTGAAAAAGGAAGAGAGACGTATTATCCGACAGAAGAAACGAGAGGCCGAAATACGTGAGTGCGAGTAGCTTGAGATGCTGGCCAACAGGAACAACGCCCGAAAATTTTACCAGAAAGTTCGGCGGCTTACAGAAGGTTTCAAGACCGGGGCGTTTTCCTGTAAGAACAAAGACGGCGATCTGGTGACTGACGTACAGAGCAATCTTAAATTATGGAGGGAACACTTCTCGAACCTGTTAAACGGTGACAGCTGCGCATGTCATAGAGAATGTGAAGATCCCGATACCCCAATCGTTGACGACGGAATTGTCGTTCCGTTACCCGACCATGACGAGGTGAGAATAGCAATAACGCGGCTAAAGAACAGCAAAGCCGCGGGCGCCGACGGACTGCCGGCTGAGCTATTCAAACATGGCGGCGAGGAGCTGGTAAGGTGCATGCATCAGCTCCTATGCAAAATATGGTCGGATGAAAGCATGCCTGCCGATTGGAATTTAAGTGTGCTCTGCCCAATCCATAAGAAGGGCGATCCTGCAATTTGTGCCAATTACCGCGGGATTAGTCTTCTAAATATCGCCTATAAGGTTCTAGCGAGCGTATTGTGTGAAAGGCTGAAGCCCACCGTCAACCAACTGATTGGACCTTATCAGTGTGTCTTCAGACCTGGAAAGTCCACCATTGACCAAATATTCTCAATACGCCAAATCCTGGAAAAGACCCATGAAAGGAGAATCGACACACACCATCTTTTCGTCGACTTCAAAGCTGCATTCGACAGTACTGAAAGGAATTACCTGTATGCCGCGATGTCTGAATTTGGTATCCCCGCAAAACTAATACGGCTATGTAAGATGACGTTGCTCAACACCAGCAGCGCCGTCGGAATTGGGAAGGACCTCTCCGAGCCGTTTGATACCAAACGAGGTTTCAGACAGGGTGACTCGCTGTCGTGTGACTTCTTTAACCTGATGTTGGAGAGCATCGTACGAGCCGCAGAACTTAATCGCTCAGGCACAATTTTTTATAAGAGCGTACAATTGCTGGCGTAAGCCGATGATATTGACATCATCGGCCTTAACAACCGCGCTGTTAGTTCTGCCTTCTCCAAACTGGATAAAGAGGCAAAGCGAATGGGTTTGGTGGTGAACGAGGACAAAACGAAGTACCTCCTGTCTTCAAACAAACAGTCGGCGCACTCGCGTATCGGCACCCACGTCACTGTTGACAGTTATAATTTTGAGGTTGTAAAAGACTTCGTGTATTTAGGAACCAGCATTAACACCGATAACAATGTCAGCCTTGAAATTCAACGTAGAATCTCTCTTGCCAACATGTGCTACTTTGGACTAAGTAGGCAATTGAGCAGTAAAGTCCTCTCTCGACGAACAAAACTAACACTCTACAAGACTCTCATCATGCCCGTCCTAACGTATGGCGCAGAAGCTTGGACGATGACAACATCCGATGAAGCGACGCTTGGAGTGTTCGAGAGAAAGATTCTGCGTAAGATTTTTGGACCTTTGCACGTTGGCAATGGCGAATATCGTAGACGATGGAACGATGAGCTGTATGAGCTTTACGACGACATAGACATAGCGCAGCGAATAAAGATCCAGCGGCTTCGTTGGCTGGGTCATGTCGTCCGAATGGATTCAAACGCTCCGGCTTTGAAAGTATTCGATGCGGTACCAGCTGGTGGTAGCAGAGGAAGAGGGCGGCCTCCTCTGCGTTGGAAAGATCAGGTGGAGAAGGACTTGGCTTCACTTGGTGTGTCCAACTGGCGCCGGTTAGCACGAGAGAGAAACGACTGGCGCGCTTTGTTAATCTCGGCCAAAATCGCGTAAGCGGTTATCGCGCCAATTAAGAAGAAGAAGAAGTGGTAAGTCGCCGGCATCGGAAACTGATGAAAGCATCAATAAAGTGAAAGAAAAGTTGATCAATAACTGCAAATTAACCATCAGAGAGCTGGCAGAGAACATGAACATTGCTAGTGGATCCATTTAGGGTATTGTAGTTAATGATTTGAGTTAGTGCCGTGTTGCTCCAAAATTGGTCTCACAGTATCTGAATTTCATGCAAAAAAGGGACCGCGTTGATATCGCCAAAGACAACATTCATCAACTCTATCATTACTGAAGACGAGACGTGGGGTTATGAGTACTACATGCAATACAGACATAAGGCGAGTGAGTGGAGAGCTTCGAATAAACCAAAACCAAAAAACCACGGCGGTTTAGGTTAAAAAAGAAAGCAATGCTCACGGTTTTTATGGATTACAATAATACCGTTGAATTTTTGCCAGAATGTCAGACAGTCATGTCTTGGGCGTTATGAAACGGTCCCGTATACCAATTCGCTAGAAAATAAAGGGTTTGTGAGAAAACAATCTGTGGATTTTGCTCCATGATAATGCACCGCCGCACAGTGCTATCATTATCCATGAATTTTTGTCCAAGAACGAAACGAATACCATCCAACAGTTATCGAATTCAACTAATATGGCTCTGTGCGAGTTTTTTTCTGTTAAGTACTGTGTTTTATCTCACGCAGCTCCTAAAGGCGGATACATATATAGGGCCCATATAATAGTTTATATTTAAAAATTAAAAATAAAATTTACAAAAATAAATGTTTTCGTTAAATTGCTGGTTTCTTCCAAAGAGCAACCATTTTCATTATTTATAGAACATGATTTCGTTCATGTGGCTTTCATTTTAACCCAGTTTTCCAAAACCTTCGTAAAGCTTTCGGGCTCTGTTACCCGTATGGCTAGCTCGATATTAGTCTTAAAAAATTAGTCAAAAACAGTTTAGCAGCGTGAAATCGCAACTTCGACGTGGTTAACTGACATCGCCGAAGTGACTTACATCGCCTTTAATTACTACCTTTGACTTTTTCTTACTGGACGCACGAATATCTTCAATAACGTCAATCAGTACAGTTATACAATTATGTCCTTTTCGAAAACCAGATTCCCGTTGTGTAAAAAAAAGTTCTTAGAAAGAAAAATGCTCAACTCTTTATGCACGACTAATTCGAATGCCTTTGAAAGATAGGGTGAAATTGCAATTGATCTGATTTCACCGTCGGCTTTAAGGGCTGGCAAAATTTAAGCGATTTTCCAACAATTTGGGAAAACGGACGTTGCTAGTATCATGTTAAAACAGTGAGTAATATATGGAAGTAGAATCGGTAGAACAGCTTTTAGAAAAACAGGGTGTATACCATCCATCCCAACGGCATTTGACTTGATCGGAAGAAAACATTCAAGGACGTCGGACTGATCAACACACGAAAAGCTAAATTTTAAATCATGTGGTAGAGGGCTAGAAAAATGTATGTTAGTGTGTTAGTGACTTGACGTACCGAAATATTTACAAATTTTTCATATATAGAGCCAGAATTTAACAAATTTTGACAAATTTTCACTTTACTTTAACAAGACCAAGCCTTTGATTTTTTGGCAAGTTTGTTTGCTGCTGATTGCCTTTCAAAACTGTTTTCAAAGTACTTGTATTTGGTATTTCTAACCATTCTAGTAACCTCTTTCTTCATAGCTAAAAGCTGATTGTGAGAATCTTATGTTTTGTATTTTTTTCCAACGATCAAACGTTTTATTTCGGCTCTCTTCAGCCTTTCTCGCTTAGTCATTGTCTTGAGTGGAATAGGAGTGCTAAATATATTTACTAATTTCGTCTGCAAATATTTCATTTGGTCGTCGGTAAATATCATATTCTTTACAATTTTATTTACCTCATTGTTAAGCTTAACATAGTCAATATTTCTAAAATTTCTAAAGTTTAAGTGCTGAACGTCATCAGTTGTAGTGACGCAGAAGTCAAACGTCAAGAAAATTAACTCATGTTTGCCAAAGGAGGGCATAGATAATTGGTCATATAATAAATTCGTTTTAAGTTATTCGTATAAAAGTGGGAAATAAGAAATACACTACAACTGGTGAAGTGCGTTGATGTCACTGTATTCACTGGTACAAGACCTTTACGGACGCAAAACGTTTTCCTTTCATGGCAAAACGCAACTTTCCGAATGTGTAGAAGCCACAGGGAGTCCTAACAGGCGAATACGGTGAGTGATTCATGGTTAAAATGCGATTTCTAATCAAAAAGTTAGTGGCAAGAGTAGATCGATGAGATGGTGCATTATGATGCAATAAGCGCCAGCTTCCTACTTCGCGGTATTCAGGGCGAATTCAACGAATGTGACGCAACAAATGCTTCAAAACGCTAAGATACAAAATTCCATTGACGTTTTGGCCCGTTAGCACGAACTCGTTGTGGACAATTTCCTTGGAATCGTAAAAACAAATGAGCATCGACTTTATTTTTGACTTCACCAAACACGATTTTTTCGGTGGCGGCTCGAATTCCATTCGCCACTTTGACTTTTTTTGTTTTCCAGTTACAATGTTATAAAGATATTCAACTCCGATTACATGAATTTCAACGACGATTTCGGTTGATTTTTGATAAATTTACGAACAATTTCGATGGAGTTTTCGGTGATTACTGATTTTGGGCGGCCCGTATGTTCATTGGCATTTGAGTACTTACAACCATCTCTGAAACGTGTAAACCACTCCTGAACCCTGGCACGAGATATACAATCATCGCCATAAACTTTTTTCATCAAAATTTGACAATAGTTCTTTGTTCGAAACTCATTTTTGAACCGATGACCCAAACTTACTGACACTTTAGACGCAATAACTTCGCTTCTACTTAACGGAATGTCACCAAGCTTTCACTGAAAGTCAGCTAGGGATGTAACTTCCAACGCATTAACTTATTAAAAAGATGGCGATATCAAACACGTTTTTGTGATTTGTATGTAAAGTGAACCATGTTTCTGATATGCACACAATATCAATGAGAGAATTCTCAAAGTGTACTTGAACTCGTCAATTTTCCTTCGTAGACGCTGAACATTGATATGACTTATTTTTAGCCCTTTTCTTATCTTACAAAGCACCCGTAATATACTTTGACTATTCCCTTCAATGACAGACTCAGGCAAAGGTGTCACTTAAATGAAAACTAAATCAATAATAGATCTAAAATTAACGTGAACATATTCAAATAACAAAGCAGTTGTAAATACGAACGAAACTATCGCCAAATATGGAGATATAAACGTAATGAAGTATTAAATTGAAAAATAATTAAAATAAAATTCAAATGCTTCAGTTTTTCATACTCATTCTTCTGATATGCTGTTCAGTATACAAAGATTGTGCTTTACACAGAGCAAGGTAAGTTTTTTGTACCAATGAGGCATCCCTAGTAAACACCTGTTGCTTTTAAGTACCAGCTTGCGTGGTCTATTATCCATACACTCGCACTCACACACACTCACTTACAGCCGCAGGTAATTTCTATATCAAAGGTGTTGCGAGTACAGCGTTGACATTTCGCACAATGGGGTCGACATATTTTCGACTTGACGCTTGTCACTGTTATTGCCCCTGCTGTTACTCCAATATTTGTACACTCACACACATACATCTGCAATGAATATAGAGCAAAATGGTTTTGGGGCGTGT
The DNA here is from genome assembly GCF_028408465.1 of Anastrepha ludens. NCBI lineage: Eukaryota > Metazoa > Arthropoda > Insecta > Diptera > Tephritidae > Anastrepha > Anastrepha ludens. Next base: position 116,124,032 of record NC_071498.1, on the reverse strand, counting down.
ATTTGTACATACATGAATCATATTTGGCACAATTGTTAAAGTGGCTGCGTTGTTGGGCCGATAGTGGAAACTGCAACAAAACCAAACATTGGTTGGCTTGACAGAGGCTAGAGGGGTGTAATAAGGACAGTTACAGCAATAAATTCATTAATTAAGTTACGTAGAAGACCAACAATAACAACAAGGACTACAACAACAACACCAATAACAATGACAGCACCACTAATAACAACAATACCTGTAAAAAACAAGAACAGGAGGAAGATTATAATCTCAAAGTCATAACGCTGCTCAACTTATAAGCGCTGCCACTGCCACTGCCTGTACCGCAACCACAAACACAAACGCATACGTATACGCACTCAATCACATGCAAATCAACTTACGCACGTCAGCCTTTTCCATACGCGTTGGGATATTTACATACATACACCTACAGGAAGGTATGGAAGGCTGTTAGCTGTGGAGTGTAACAATGGGACTATTTTGCGATAATGTGGGGACTGTGGCGATGAGCGCCGCTTCACAAACCCATTGACTATCGATTCACTGACCAAGTGTGCATAGCCAAGTATGGATGTACTCGTATGTACGTAAAAGCACTAAAGTACTCTGTCAGCTACAGGCGTCCACTCACTCATTCTAACTGTTGCGTGCACACCAGAGAAACCATCACTAAATGCGGCGCTTATATGTACATTAACCTACATGCATGCACAGGTACTTACTTATGCATATGTATGATATGTGTGTGCGCAAATGAGTGCGTTCAAGTGTGTTGGACGTGCCACTTGCGCCTGTTACTGTTGCTGTTGATTTTGACTATTGACCATTTGTGAAGATGCCGATGATGTCGATGATGGGAGTCTGAAATTGAATCCAGGACATTATGCTGTTGAAGCTCATACACTATTGCAAGTGTGGTTCCAGGCATCTGGACATTGGAGCTCTCATCTCCTGCCCAACGCTGCTCATCACAAATCAAAAGTTGAGTGTAAGTGTGTGAGTGTGGAACGCTTGGCTTGGTGCCGCATTTATAGTAGTGGATATGTGGTAAGTTGGTCCTTTAGTACACCTACACGCTAGTACAGACTTATGAAGAAGTGATATCTGCGGTTCACTCGACTTAGTGTTGCTACTTGGTGAGTGATTTTTTAAGAGCTATAGGAAAGTTTTTCAAACCACGCACGTAAAATTCAGAAAAATGCATGCAATTTTTATTTAAATCGATAGTACAGTCCATATAATTTAATGTTTGAAGATTATTTCATGCAAATGTTGACCGCGACAGCGCTTCAAATGGTCCATCCGCTTAGTCCCATTTTGGCATACTCTTTCCAATGTTTCGGCCGGTATATCACATATAAATGCTTTAATGTTGTCTTCCAATGCGTTAATTGAAGCAGACTTGTCTGTATAGACATGAGCTTTAACATAGCCCCACCAAAAATAGGCTAAAGGCGTTATATCGCACATCTGGGTGGTCAATTGGCAGGTCCCGAACGTGAAATAAAATGTTCACCGAACTCGCCTCTCAACAAGTCCATTGTTACGCGTGCTGTGTGGAATGTGGCACCGTCTTGCTAAAACCACATGCCATGCAAGTCAAGCTCTTGCGTGTTGGGCAAAAAAATTGGATATCATTTCACGGTAGCGCTCACCATTCACAGTTACGTTACGATTCGCAGCATTTTTGAAGAAGTACCTGTTCAGTCCAATGATACCTCCAGCCCATAAACCGCACCAAACTTTGAACTGTTCTGGATACATTGGTAGCTCTGACAATTCTTCTGGCTGATCTTCACTCTAAAATCGACAATTATGCTTATTTACGTACCCATTGATCTAAAAATGAGCTTCGTTGCTGAACACAATTTTTTGATAAAAAAGTGGATCTTCGGCCAACTTTCCAAGAGCTCATTTACCAAAAATTCTGCGTTGCGGTAGGTCAATCGGCATCAATTCTTGCGCCAGCTGTATTTTGAAAGGCTTCACACCTAAATCCTTTCGCAAAGTTTTTCACGTTGTTGAGTAACAGAGGCCCATTTGCTGCAAACGGAGACGAATCGATAATTGATAATCGATAATCATTAACACTGGCCGATACAGCTGCGATATTTTCTTCAGTTCGCACTCTACGTAAGCGTGTTGGTGGTTTGATGTCTAATAATGTAAATGTGGTTCTAAACTTAGTCACAATAGCTCGAATAGCCGCTTCAGTGGGTCGATTAAACTAACCATAAACTTTCCATAAACTTTAACCGATAAATTTTCTTAACAGAACACGCATTTTTATAATAAAATTCATTGATTTGCAAGCGTTGTCCGTTTGTAAGACGATGCATGGTTAAATTATAGACCAAACTGAAGATGTTTGACAGTGAAACAAAACACGACACGTGCGTCAGCTGTTAAAACCAACTGTTTACAAAGATAATAGCTAAAAAATCACCCGTTATATTAGCGTCCAGCCCATTATTTTCTTTGGGTTAGTACAAGTACAAATGAAGTCGCGTAGAGGCAGCGTAATATTTAATACGGCTAAGTGTGATAATTATACATATCCTTCTTCTTCTATTCAAGTCAGTGTATTAGCTAACATCCGCATAGTGATCTCGTCCCAAGAAGCATGTCATGGCAGAAGGTGCATTGGAGCACCGTTACCAACAATTTCACATTCCGACTTAAGCTAAACTTATGAGGAGTGATTGTGGTTTTGAGCATTTCCTACTCAAATTCTTGAAGTTCTTAATTTTGGTAGGTTGGTGGCATGTTCGCAGCTTATAATGAATTTTGCTAGGTTTTGGATGTGTCTGCCGTTTCGTTTAGACGACATCTGTCAAATCTGTTGATTGCTATTCAGCCACAATCACCAAATCACCAGAACAAGTTATTCGATGAAGCAGCACGCGTTAATTATACAATTTTTTTATGAATGATTTGGTGATAAGTGTATTTTTAGTGGAAATTAAATAAATTTACCACCATTTGAATCTAATACGACTTTTCTTTTTAACACACTTTTATTAGGTCGGGTTGTATGTATGTATGTATGTATGTATGTATGTATGTAACGGAATCTTTGAGCTTAATTTTCACTGGCTTCTAAACATCTGATCGACTTGAAATTTTGCACACCTATCAAGGACCGATGACAATGCAATAATTTGATAAAAGTTTTCCATTATCCTTATTGGTATTGCCAGGATTAATATTTTCTGTTTCTACCTGTGGGCAAAAAGTAAGGTGAATTTGGTTGTAAAATGAAAAAATCTTTTTTTATTCTTGTAAATCAGTTTCTCAGGCTCCCTCCACGAAATAAGTTCTTCATCCCGATTACTTCTTTATCACGGCCGATAACTGCATAGCTTTAGACTCACAGTCGATAAGAAAGGAATTAAATATAACACGAATATATCGAATCATTTATTCACTGACTGCAATGATAACAATAATTTCCATTCATAATAAACAAAAAATAGTTTAAGAAACTAAAAAACACGCTTTTTTGCTAATCGAACTAAAAAGTAGAAAATAAAAAATAGTTTAAAAAAACTAATAAACACGCTTTTATTGCTAATCGAACTAAAAAGTAGAAAATAAATTTTAATGACAAAGATACCTATAATGAAGTAATAGCAAATCGAACGATCAGTCATAGTCAACTACCTCAGAACAGAATTATAACAAAAATTAAGATACAAATAGAGTAATTCAAATTAGAGTTAAAAGCGTGGGATGCATTTTGCTTCACTTTCATAACCCTCTGTACATAGGTAGTTGCCAATAGAGTGATTGTAAAATTTACTATATCAAGCATCCCACGCTTTTAACTCTAATTTGAATTACTCTATTTGTATCTTAATTTTTGTTATAATTCTGTTCTGAGGTAGTTGACTATGACTGATCGTTCGATTTGCTATTACTTCATTATAGGTCTCTTTGTCATTAAAATTTATTTTCTACTTTTTAGTTCGATTAGCAATAAAAGCGTGTTTTTTAGTTTTTTTAAACTATTTTTTTTGAGGTTTTCAATCTAGTGATGTCCTCAACGTCAACACAACTCAGCCTTTGCTCAAACTTAGCCGAAACTAACACATGGCCAGAAAAGTCTCGTGCCTAACACATAGATGACACTAGTTCATTCACCTCTTTTTCAGTTAGTACTAAGCTTAAAATTTTATGATGTTGTATTTATTAGTTCGTGAGTTATCGAGTTAAAAGTGACGCTACTTTTGTTATTTTTAAAACAATGGATCCAAGATAATTTCGTGTTTTAATTATTTCTTGATGGAGAAAAATACCGTTCAACTCACGCAATGGCTTAATATAGAAAGTGTTAGAAACAATAATAAAACGATGGTTTGCTGACTTCAAACGTGGTCGTAGAAACACCGATGGTGCGCAACGCAGTGGGCTTTCAAATGAAGCGATAACACCAGAAAACATCGAAATATCCACAAAATCGTTTTGAATGATCGAAAATTGAAGTAGCGTGAGTTAGCTGACATCGCAAAGATATCAAAAGAATATATTGACATTATATTGCATGAGCATTTGACTATGAGAGAGCGTTTGCTTACTTGCTGCGTGTCACAAGCCAATAAAAGCAATGACAAATCTACATGAATTGAACTTCAAATTGCTCCCACATCCACCGTATTCACCAGAAATACGGAAATAAGCATCTAAACTTAAAACATAAAGCTCGAATTTATAAAACATGCGTTTGACCAGTACTCACCTATGCCGTTGAATCCCGAGCAAATACAACTGCCACAAAACAAGCAATGAACAAAGTTGAGTTGGCAACATTGCGACCAATTACGGGAGATACTCGCAGAAATATTATGCGGAAAGAAGAGATTGGGAGAAATTCGACACGCGAGACATTGTTAGGTGGGGCGCAGGGCGAAGAAGGGAATGGAAATCGATAGTAGGTTGGCTAAATTAGTAGTGATGAAAAAGGCGATGTCGACAAGGTCTCCCGGACGCCCTTCCAAACGCTGGAATGAGTACTGAACATCCAGCTCTATCGATAATTCATATTTTTGTCCATACAATATAAAAAAAACAAGTTGTATCTCTTGTACAAAAATTGGTACAAAAATTGTTGAAGAACAGGATTAAATCATATAATAATGCAGAAGAAGAAGAAGGAAGAAGAAGACGAGAAGAATAAATACTGTTGGAATGCATTTTTTTTATGGCACTTATTTTCCCAATATGATAACCGGCATATATCCATTCGATCATTCATATTTTTGACTAATTTTTCCAATAAATGTAACTAATAAATCTAAGTGAGCCCAATCAGCAAAAACGCAACGTAAACGATGATAATCTGGCTTCGTTTATGCACAAGCAATTTGAAGGCGACTTTCTTTGTTTTTTCGTTGAGTTCGTAAAGCACCCAGGCTCCCAATTTTTCGGTAAATCTCATTGAATGAAGATGATTGAGAATCGTTTTATGATCGCAGTTCATTTTTTCCGCCAATTCACGACTGGTTTGGCGACCGTTCCGCTTTCAAACGTGATTTGAGATGTTCGCTGCGGGACGTGTCATCGACGCCTTGATCTTTGCAAACCATTCCCGTGCTGTAGAGTCACCTATGCCACCTTCTGCATGTACGTTGTAAATGTCCCGGCCTGCTTCAGTAGCTGTTTTACTTCGATGAAGAACAAAGAAGAGCAGATATCGAAAATGTTGATTTTTGCCTCTTGGGTATTAAATTTTTAAGCCTCAAAAGTAATAAAAAAATAAATAACTCAAAAATACAATTAATACAATTTTGTAGAGCAGAAAGAGTTCTATCGAATGAATACTTACCCTTTGCCAAACAGCAGAGAAATCGTTGTAAAATAAAAAAAGAAAAATGATATGAACTTAGTGCCCAACCCAATAGAAGAAGACAGCTGTTTAGGGTTAGTTGACATAATATTGTGAATAGCACAATCAAGAATAGCAATTGCCGAATTGTATAAAGTTAGTGAATCGCACTACGACTAAGCATAATTATCGATATGGATAGCTCTCCAGCAGCTAAACAAATACCCGACATCAATGTATGTATGTGGTAATTCCAGGTAACGCAGATCTTTGACACCTATTATTTGTCATATGTTAAATCTTGGACAATATGTACTACAAGGCTTTGGTACACTTAGCCAAGGAGCGATACTCAGTTGAACAATGCCCAAAAATTGATTCAAACGTGAAAGATCATCATGAGCTTGAGGCACATTTTCACCCAAACGGGTTTATAAGTAAGCAAAACTGACACATTTGATATACTGGAAATCCACATATGATTAAAGAAATAACTGTGTGTCCACAACGAGTCCCTGTTTGCCGTTATGCTGACTGAATTTTTGTTTCCGAAATTTAATCAAATAAACACCGACGGCCGCCGCAGCCGAATGGGTTGGTGCGTGATTACCATTTGGAACATTTGGAATTCACAGAGAGAACGTTGGATCGAATCTCGGTGAAAGCAAAACTAATAAAAATATTTTTCTAATAGCGGTCGCGCCTCGGCAGGCAATGGCAAGCCTCCGAGTGTATTTCTGCCATGAAAAAGCTCCTCATAAAAATATCTGCCGTTCGGAGTCGGCTTGAAACTGTAGGTCCCTCCATTTGTGGAACAACATCAAGATGCACACCACAAATAGGCGGAGAAGCTCGGCTAAACACCCAAAAAGAGTGTACGCGCCAATTATATTATATATATATTATATAAACACCGACGACATTTGGGTTCAAAAAGATGACACAATTTACCATACAGCGCGCTTAATAATTAGTTTATTGCGAAATCAATTTGACAACAACTTTCTTTCCAGAAGTGGTCCTATTCACTGACCTCCTCGTTCGTGCGACTTAAGCCTTCATCAAGTCATTGGTTTATGCGGCCAAACCTCTCTTGACGCATTAGAAGCCAATATTACCATAAAGACACCATGGACGCCATGCAGCCAGATTTATTGGAAATTTGGAAAAATTGGGCCGCGGCAGATATATTTCGTATATCACATTCCAAAAATGAATGCTATAATATTATTTACCAGGTTATAATAAAAAATTAAAATTAATAAAAATAAGTAAAACTGCATTCGGACAATATTTCTGTTTTGTGTTATCATTTAAATTTCTCTAGCTCTTGAAAAACACTCGATATAACTTGGAATCTATAGGGTTGTTCAATAGGTGCGCTTCAACTTTTTGCCGATAGGGAGGGCGAACGACGCAATATTTTTTATTTTTCGCTTGTCATTTGTAAACTTCATTAGTATACATTTCGTCATGGAACGCTACACATTTGAGCAACGATTGCAAATCGTGCAAATTTTTTATGAAAATAATCGTTCTGTTGCTGCTACTTTAAGAGCATTACGGCCATTTTACGGTCCATTTAACAAGCCGTCCCGTTTTGGGGTTATGTGAAGTCATTGGTCTACAGTAACAAGCCGGCGACGATTTGTGAGCTCAGAGCCAATGTTGAACGCGAAATTGATGGAATTTCGGCCGATTTATGCAAAAGAGTGGTCGAAAATTGGATTCAACGATTGGACTTCGTAAAAAGTGCACGCGGTGGTCATGCAAAAGAAATCGAATTTTATACTTAAATGCATATGTTCAAACTCGATAATAAAAAAAAAATAGTTAAAAAAGTCAAACCGTTTGTGTTTTATTCAAAAAAGTTGAAAAGTTGAAGCGCTTTTACTGAAAAACCCTATACTATACCAGCAATTTCGAAATTTTCCACAGTACTTCTGTGTATAATTCACCAAGCGTAATTGGTTTTTTTTGTGTGCGTCTGTTTAAGGCGTTAGGGGTATGTTATGTTTTTTTTTATCATTTTCTTAAAGTCTAATCTCTTAGAAATATTGTGTGAAAATTTTAAGGAAATCCGACAAATACGTTTCGAGCTATTCAACAATAAATGAAGGGCGCTCGGGCGCTCCGGAGCAGATAGCGAAACTTTAAATGCATTTTTTTCAAAACTGTGTTTTAAAATTTATAGTGCTTTTGAAAAACACAAAAAACTCGTGCCTGATCGAAGGAATTTTTCTTTCAAAATTTTTAATTTTTTTAAACAATTAATTGTCGGTTTTTTTCGCGAAAATCTGAAAATCTGCGAAATATTTCCTGAGGCCGCAATATTGTTAAGTTTGAAAAAAAAACTTCAATCAGGCACCAGATTATCTACTAAGTGAAATTACAACGCACTGTGGCCATCTGTTGCACCGGAGCTTTTCCGACTACTTCAGGCCCGGCATGAGATGCTCTGATTGGCACCACTTGATGCTTTCATCCAAGGAGAGGCCTTGAAGGCCATCTGCAGACTGAAACCCAATGGGAACTGATACGGGCCCTGTCCGGCATTGGAACACAGAGAAGGCATGGACGTCGATCCAACGATTCTCTCCATGCCCCTTGACTCCATGCCATCAAGAGTCGTACTTGAAAAGAGATACAGTGTAGTGCTACCAGAGGCTCAGCTGTGGGAAGACTCAGAAAATCAGCCCGGCAAACACTGTTTTCGCATTTTTACGGACGGCTCCAGGACCGAGCATGGCTCCGGCTCTGGGGTCTACGTGGAATCCAGCGGGACAAAACTGCACTTTGCTCTTGGAATGCATGCATCTGTGTTTCAAGCGGAGGTGTATGCGGTTCAAAAAGCGATGAACTTTGTTGTGGAAAAACGATGGAGAGGCAGATCTATTTGTGTCTGCAGCGACAGCCAAGCTGTGCTTATGGCCTTAGACAGCCCTCCAACCACATCAGGGGTAGTCAAGTCCTGTAAGTCCAGGCAGAACTATGTCGACAGACATAATAGCCTGATGCTAACATGGGTCCCGGGACACGTGGGTATCGCGGGTAACGAGACCTCTGACTCCTTAGCTAAGATGGGCTTTGAGGCCAACTTCTTTGGCCCAGAGCCCGTTTTGCGACTCCCCTCTGCGGCCATCACGGCCACGGTTAGCAAATGGGTAACTACCAGCCACAAGCGAGCTTGGCAGGCTGAGAGAGGCTGCAGATGGACTAAACTGATGTTACCTGTCATGTCCGATCGACTGTCGCAAAGCCTTCTGTCATTAAGCAGAGGGGAGTGCAGACGGCTGGTTGGACTGATGACAGGCCACTTTCTGTGGGCAAAGCACATGGAAAGGTTGGGCATCTCAGATAGTGTACTCTCCCAGCTTGTGAAGAGGAGGATGAGACGGCGGGCCACTTCCTGTGTGTCTGCCCCGCCTTCGCTCGAATCAGGTTTGAGGTCTTTGGCACTGATGTGTTAAGAAGCGACCATCTTGGCTCCTTGGCACCACAAGATCTACTCAGATTTCTGATTTCTTTGGAGATCGGGTAGATTTAAAGAAAATTAAAAGGGAATCCAAGTGTAGTACAATGGACTTAATTAATGTCTGAGTGATGCACTTGCTAGTTGTCCCGACAAAAAAAAAAACAAAATCTATTAATAAAACTAATTTCTCTTGCCCGATTGATTTCAGATGAATCCCAAGGATGATCTCCGCAAGGTGAAAATTTTTTTGAATGTCATAATTTTTTCGGACCTCTGACTACCCCTTAATAGTTAATAATCTTACAATAACAAATTAACCAACTATTTTTAGCATCAGTTGATTTTTGGCTTCCAAGTGCTAAGAAAATTTTAAACATTAGGAAAGTCAACTCAGGAATACCTCGGAAAAAATCTCCTTTAGAAATATATATTTTTTTCTAGATGATTCTGTTGCTAGCTATGATATCCACCGCAAAACAATTTCTATTTCTCAATCCCTTGATTTTCAGTATTTTGCTATTTAATAATATTACGACAATTTTTTTAAGTGTTGCATTATTATGTGAAGACTGGCTGAATAAACTAACATTATCTGTATCGCACAAAAAGTTCTTAAAATCATTCACCGAAGCCGTGCACGGCATAAGTTTCGAAGGGCTCAGGTAAAGATGCGGTCAAGAATCAAGCCGACGTCAACATTGGCAACAAAATAACGGTTGGCGTAGCGAAAAATAGGCGAGGTCCCGCTGCTAGGTAGACATCTCGCTGCTACCTCCCGAAAGGGTGGGAATCGGGTGTGTTCACAGCGGGTAGAGGGTATGGCAACTTCTGGTTTTAAATCAGAAACACAAATTATTCCTCTAAATAAAAACGAGAGGTATACCTATATATGAGTAACTTACCTATGTTTTTGTACAACTGTATACTCACACATACTCATATATCACTCCATATTCAACTGTGATTGTGGAATTGCATAAACTTATCACTTGAAGACATTCACAAATTCAAACTAAGAAAAAAAACTTTTGTGTCTTATTGATGTTTTTCTTACGAAACACGTTCATGCAAGCAAACATACACACATACAAACATACTTGAGTAAATACTTGTACGTTCGTAAGCACTGAATAAGTGTACGCTCCACCTACAGCTGCCACAACCAACCATCAGACCACAACACCGTTGTGGCGTAGAACTTGTTAACGAGCCCGGTAATCGATCGCTCTACTTTCAAATCCCGTTTTCCTTCATGTTCCTACAGCGAAATAACTATTCTCACTCAGAATATGCTCCAGGCAAACCACACACATACACACACACGGGTATGCGTGCATGGGAATTAGTGTGCATAAACACACATACATACCTGTATCTATACAAATGTTGTTGTGATTGCATTTACACACATGGGCACATACGCATACACATACATGCATGTAGAGCTAAAAAAAAACGTGGCGCGCAAAGAACGTGCAATTCACATTCTACGTTAGGTGGCGTTGTCAGTGAACGCAGCTATAAAGCAAATAGAAACTGAATGAGAATGCATTGGAGCCGATACTCAAGTAGACGGGTAGGATGTTGTGTACGAAGCATCAGCTCGCACGTGCATTAAGGCGGGTACATATTCGTTTTCAACATCATTCCTAGCAGAGTCGGATTCTACATGAAATTATAAGAAACAACTCAATGTAGCATAGCTCTGAAGACAGTTTCGAGCCTCCTATTTTTTTTAAAGAAGCTATATTTCATTAATACGAAATTAGTGAGGGAAAAGACACCTGTTGAAAGTAAGAAGCACATAAAACCAGAATATTTCTAAAAAATAGGTTGTCTGTAAAGTCGGTTTACTGACGATAGTTTAACGTGACAACGTCATAAGAAAATATTGATGGAATGGTTGCAATTTTCAAAACAAAATTTTAATTTTATTTGTTTGATAGATATTTTGTATGGATATAGAGGAGGAGGTAAATGGAATTGCAATGGAATAGGTCAAGTTACATTTACACAAACGTGAAAAATGACGAAACATTTATCAAATTCTTGAAAGATATGTTGAATTTCGATTGTGCATCAGACGTTAATAAGTCAACAACACTAAGAGGCACCACCATCGATTTGACTTTTTCAAGACACTTTACACTCGAAACACCACCCCTTTCATTTCCTACTTTTTCTATCATCGTCCTATTCTCAACAGAGAAATGGTTCATTACCATGCACACAGGAAGAAGGCATATGCAAATACAAGTAAATATGTGAATTTATATATCTACATATGCGCATATAATATACATAAATATATACGCTCACTTAAGTAGGATAGAGCAAGATGTCGAACGTTGCCGTTCGTTTGCTTTGTCGTTCGTTCCGCGCTTTCGCTTGCAGTTCATTCAAGGTAACGACAATGAGCAAGGTAACGACAAATGAGCAAGGTAACGACACATTTTTTCGTGCGTGCAGCCGGCTAAATCGAATTATAAGACGTTATCGTCAAAACGCTGCGAATTATAAAAAAGGGAAGATTCGAAAAAAACGCGGAAAATACCTAATTTTGTTTTTTGGCTGCACGTTTTGGTTTGATTTACATAAAACAAAAATTCAAGCTTTTACATTTCATATAACAACATTCAAAAACTACATATAATTTGCTGTGTTTCTCTATCTTGCGATTCTTTAATTAAAAAATCAAAAGATACAGGATGCATACGGTACTTGAGGACATGCATATTAGGGGCTATAACTTTCCGAAATCATTATTTTTCTTTTTGCTCTTCTTCAGGTAAGACATGGAGGACTAAACCTTTATTCGAGAAATGAAGAGACATGCAGTTATCGTCGCTATATGCGCATTAGAAATTGCTGATTTTATTATGTGCTTCCGGCCGCCGTAGCCAAATGGGTTGGTGGGCGACTACCATTCGGAATTCACAGAGAGATGGTCGGTTACCAAAATTAGGTTAGGTTAGGTTTGGCAGCCGCATCGCACATAAAGACAACGATGCCATTTAAACCGCGAAATTGCTCCGTTGTGAACCGCGGGGGCTGAGCTACTTTGCCCTCTCCATATTAAACCATCCTGAGCTTTTGACAAAGCGTATAAGGTTGTTGATACTTAAAATGTATAGATTATCTATATTCGTTAAGAAGTAGGATTTTAAAAATCGGTTCCTGCTTCTGGCTAGAGCTGGGCATGTGCAAAAAAAGTGTTGAATTGTTTCCAACTCCTCCTCATTTCTGCAGCTACGACACAAATAATGCGTGTAAACGCCTAATCTCTTTGCATGATTTCCTATGAGACAATGTCCTAATTTGAAGTCTATTCAGTTTTATAATACTCTTGGACAGACGTAAATTTAGCCTTGGCCATGTTTGCCTAGCAGTTTCACAGGTGTTAACGCTAATCCATCTTTGATTTGCAGACCTGATTAATGCGTCCTTAATGAGAAGCTTACAAGTTGCGAGAGGTATCTCCATAAAATTACTTGCGTCTGGCATACGAGTACCTTCTCTTGCAAGTTGGTCTGCCCTACAGATCCATGGTAGATCTCTGTGGCCTGGAACCCAGCATAAGATTATACGATATTGTTTGGCCATCTCGTTTAGAGATTGGCGACAACGTAAGACACTCCTTGATGTTGTTTGGAATGCATCCAGGGCTCGTAGGGCAGCTTGGCTGTCTGATAGAATGCAGATATCCGTTGATGATATTCTGTTTATCTTTACCCATTTTAAGGCTTCATGAATAGCATTTATTTCCGCTTGAAAAACACTACAGTGATCCGATAGTTTAAAGGATTCATTAATAGAAGCTCTTTGCAAAGTAACCCTGATCCTACACCGGTGCCCATTTTAGACTCGTCCGTGTAGATCTTAACGGGTGTGTAAGGTGTTGGATCTTCTTCAAGCCATTCCAGTCTAGAAGGGATTTTCATTAAGAAATTCCTTTCGAAGCAGAGAATGGGAGGGTGATAATCACACATCACTGGGTATATCCGTGTAGAAGTCTAAGATGGTTGAATGTCCATGTGTGGCAGTCTTCCATTGTGAGCTCGCTTTGAGCTTTAAAGCGGTGCAGGCCGCTGAGTATTTGCAGAAGAGATCTAGGGGTGGCAGATGTAGTATGATATCCAAAGACATGGATGGCGTGGTTTTCATGATGCCACATATTGCTAATTCCGCTGATCTCTGCACCTTATTCAATAAATTATAATAGGTTTTTTTCTGCATAGCACATCACCAGACAACATTTCCATATATATAGAAGAATGGGTCTGACGACAGCAGTGTAAAGCCAATGTGCAACCTTAGGTTTAATTCCCCAGGTCTTACCTAAAGCTCTCTTACAGGCATAAAAAGCTAGGTTCGCTTTCCTGACTCTTTCTAAGATGTTTGACTTCCAAGTCAGTTTCCTATCTATGGTTAGCCCCAAGTACTTGGTTCCTTCCGAAATCACAAGAGCTTCCCCCTTGAGCATAATTGGACTTAGTTGAGGGATTTTGTGTTTCCTAGTGAACAATATGAGTTTTGCTTTGTCTGGGTTGAAACACCAAAATTAAGAAACACATTTTTCTAATAGCGGTCGCCCCTCGGCAGTCAATGGCAAACCTCCGAGTGTATTTCTGACATTAAAAAGCTCCTCATAAAAATATCTGCCGTTTGGAGTCGGCTTGAAACTGTAGGCCCTCCATTTGTGGAACAACATGAAGACGCACACCACAAATAGGAGGAGGAGCTCGGCCAAATACCCAAAAAAGTGTACGCGCCAATTATATATGTATATATACTCATTAGTTCATAAGGAACTGCGAAACGCAAAATAACACTAGGAACGTTCTGACACTGTCCGAACTGCAGAACTTATTCAATAAGTGTAAGCGATCATTGACGCGGACGCTTCAAAATCAATAAGGGTCCTTGCGAGGGAGCTTAATGGAGCTCTTACCTGTCGGCTAGCCTATTAGGATGTCATATAAATCTTACGCGATGTGACGAAGTCAGTTTATGTTTGAGCAAATACGAGAACAGCGAGTTTTCCGATCAAAACGCCTTCTAAAGAAAATTAAACACCCTGAAGCACCTGAGATGTTTTAGCTTTTTGCTGACGAACAAAATGTTGAGCAAGACCGCAAGACCAACAACAGAAATGACGGAGAAATATGTTCCAATTCTACAGAGGTTTCTGTTGTCATACAGATGAAGTATCCAGCCACTGTTATGCGTTTATGCGTTGTGAGCCAGAAAGGACATGCCATGCTACCACATTGCTTTACTAAAGGATTTCGAGTGAATTCTGCTGCATATATCGAGGAGGTGACAGCCTATACAACCTTCGGCAAATCTCTACTCCTCCACACAAAGCGATGATGACACAAGATTGGATGGCTGTAATTCTCCATGACGATATAACACCGAACTTATGGGCGCCTAGTTCTTAGTCCTCGGAATTACACCGAATTTTTTTTATTTTTTTGCTCTTCTCGGGAGCATAGGGCCTCGACAAGACTCTTCCATCGTACACGGTTCTGTGCTGTTGTTTTTGCACCGTCCCATGAGATGTTGGCATTTGTTAGTTCGCGCAACATCGACCTTCTCCAAGTGTTTTTTGGTCGACCGCGACGTCTGCTCCCTTGCAGGTTCCAGTCCAGTGTTTATTCTCGTTATGCTACCTTGTAGTTTTCTCAATGTGTGCCCTATCCATTGCCACTTTCGGCGTTTGATTCCTCATTCATTAATTTCCACAGTTACTAATGGTGCTTGGCCAGAATATTCTGCAGATGATGCGGAGGCCAATATGAATAAGGTTATGCAATCATTTCCGGACCCTAATGGAAACCAAATTTTATGGATGTTTTAACTTGGTGTAAAAAATTCGTGAAGTTCCAGCCAAGTTGAACACTTTCTTTCATATAAAAAACTTTCGAACATCTCAGAAAATGCTCATCGAAAACAACCGCAATTTTAAACGAATTTGAACTTTCACTAGATGGGCTATACAACTGCATGCCCAGAAGTTTTCTAAAAATTCTGATAAAAAATTTAACCTTCATTTAAATTTGTACAAGGTAGTGAACTCTCATTTTTCAGGTTTTTGTTATGCAATGAACTGTATTTTTATAAAAAATTACAATTGTAGCCACTTTTAAATTTTAGATGCCTGAAATTGTCTTTAGAGCTTTTCCTATAATCTTATGCAGAATCCTAATCTGCTAGGAACGATTTGAAACAAAAATATGTAGTTCTAAATAAAATGACCCGCCTTAGCGTACATACACACTTAGAAACATATACAAACGTATGAATATGTTTGTGTGTGCGTTGTAATTTCAACGCATTCATTGCAATCAATCTTGTATATTCCTCTTCTTCTTCCTGTTCTTCTTCTGATTCAATATTTTCTCTTCGCTTTTCCCTACTTGTGTATGACATTGTTGCCGGCATCACCTGTCTGTTTGCTCGTTCGCTCGATATTTTGCGTGTGTGTGCGCCAGTTTGTGTCGCATCTGAACGCCTGAATGTATGCAACAAACGTAAATACCAATTTAGCACTTGCTTCGCTTTCGCCATTGTTTATTGCTTTACTTGAGCGACGGCAACACTACTTTTCTTCTCGTCGCTGTTGCCATAAGCAATCGATTGGAAACCCTAATCGAGCCGAACGATGCACAATGCAGCCAATATGAAAGCCGCAACTGCTTGCGTAGCGGCATTTGAGAAGTCTTCTTGCATGCTGCATACAAAAATGATAATATTTTTGTTTCTTTTTCAATCTCCAGTTTGAAAAATATCTAAAAGTGTTTGTTTGCTTATGGATGAGTGTGTATGTATGCATATACACCTATGTATAAGCGACGGTAAGGAAGGCACTTGAATGCATTTTGATGGTTAGATAATTGAGCGTCATGGTGACGGATATGGATACTGAAGAAAATATGGTTACGAGCACGGAGAATATGCAACAAATTAACGAAAATCTTCAAGCGTATGTAAATACATTTTGTTTTTTGTGATTTTTTTTTTCTTTAAATAAATGCTTGCCACTTAGTTAATTATGCCGGAAGAAATATTTTTCCATTCAGATACACAGAGGAGTGTTTCTGATTTGATTTAGCGAAGTGAAAATTAAAACAACGCGAATTATTAAACAATTTTTTTCGGCAAATTTTCGAATGCTTTCTTTTTTTTTGTTTTTTTTTCTATTTGCAGAAAAATTCCCCTCTTGAAAAATAAAAGTATATAGTCGTCGTTCCGCTGATTTTTTAATTCTTTTCATTTCCTTGAAATTTAAACATAATTTTGAAATTAAAATTTCCTATAAACAAGAAGTAATATTTCAAAACGAGAAACTCAAACAAAAATTTTAAAATTTAAAAATAATAAACAAATCCTCCCAGTGCGGATATTGAGCTATTCTGCATAAAACTACTGATGCTTAGCGATTATGCTGAAATATTTATTAAATTTTAGTTAATTGAAAATATTTTACAGTAAATAAAGGTAGATATCGTTTTCATGGAATTTTCCATAACGGAATTGCAAAGTGGCTGCCCTATGTCCTCGATAGCCTCACGAATTCCATCTTTGGAGTCTTGAATCGACCCTAGGCTGTTGGCGTAGACCTTCAGACCTTCACGTGACTCCAGAGAAAAAAGTCACAAGGGGTTGAATCACAAGATCTTGGTGGTCGATTGTGATCACCTCTTCGGCCCGGAAACTTTTCTCGTTAAAGATCAATGGTTTCATTGCTTGTGTGGCACGTAGCGCCGTCTTGTTGAAAATAAACGCAGTCCAATTCAGAATAACACCTGTTATTAAAAAACCCCTTACAAGGTGAAGTCCAAAATAATCAAGACTGGCGTCATAAAAATGTTTTTGATGGCGCCATCTTTTTAATGAGTTAATGCGTTGATAGCTACATCCCTAGCTGACTGCCAGTGAAAGCTTGGTGATATTCGGTTCAACAGAAGCGAAGTTATTGCTTCTAACGTGTCAGTATGTTTGTGTCACCGGTACAAAAATGAGTTTGGAACAAAGAGCTAATATCAACTTTTGTTTTAAAATCG
Source organism: Anastrepha ludens (assembly GCF_028408465.1). Classification (NCBI taxonomy): domain Eukaryota; kingdom Metazoa; phylum Arthropoda; class Insecta; order Diptera; family Tephritidae; genus Anastrepha; species Anastrepha ludens. The sequence goes on along the minus strand of NC_071498.1, from coordinate 116,106,658 downwards.
GTAAAACTTTTACCAAAACATTTGAATTGATAAAAAAAGTTTATGGCGATGATTGTCTGTCTCGTGCCAGAGTTCATGAGAGGCTTACACGTTTCAGAGATGGTTGTGAGGACAGAAATGGCAATGAATGTACAGGCCGCCCAAAATCAGTAATCACCGAAAACTCCATCGAAATTGTTTATACATTTTTCAAAAATGAACCGAAATAATCGTTGAAATTAGTGGAATCGGAGTTGAGTATCTCCAAAACATTACATTTTCACTGATCATTTGGGCTTACGAAAGGTCTGTGCACGTTTAATTCCGTACAAGTTAAGTGAGGACCAAAAATTGCTCAGAACTCAACATTCGAAAGTCCTCATTAAAGAGGCGAGATAAGACGAGAACTTCTTTACAACATTGTAACTGGTGATGAAACGTGGTGTTTCCAACATGAAGCTGAAGCTAAGCGTCAAACTGCCGAATGAAAGACGAGCCACCGCCCAAAAAATAGCCTTTGGAGAAGTGAAAAATCAAATCGATGCCCATTTCTTTTTACGATTCCAAGGGAATTGTCCACAAAGAGTTCATGCCAAACTTGAAGTTATCAGAACAAAGCTCCTGTCGTTTTTATTTTAGCTCAGTCTTGTTTGTTTTGGACTTCACCTTGTATATATATAATAAGCTCTTACACCCTTTGTGGGTGGCCTTTAATTCGTGGCGTGCGTCTTGATGTTGTTCCACAAGTGGGGGGCCCTAGAATTTTTAGCCAACTTCGAACAGCAGCTAATTTTTATGAGGCAGATATACACTTGGAGGTATGCCATTGCCTGCCGAGGGGTGACCGCTATTAGAGAAAACTTTTTCTTCATTTTGGTATTTTTCGGAGATTGGAGCCTGCGCTTTCTCCGAATCACGAATGCTAGTCACGCACCAATCCATTCGTCTACAGCGGCCGCCGTCAATATTAGTCAGGTAAAAAACCAAACCCACCACTAAAAGATCAACTGCAGTTGCTAGGTCGCTCAACATAGAGTTGTTTAAAAAATTGTTTGGCCGATCGTGACCTTTACTCCCTTGCGAGTTCCACTTCACTGCCACTCTCGCGATTTTCTGGTGGCTTTCTAAACGTGTGACTCACGCATCCATGACCACTTTATAAGTTTGATTTGCCATAGAACGGGTTCTTCACTTGATGATTCCCACAGCACGTCGTTGCTGATTCGTTGCGGCCAGAATATTCTACAGATGCTGCAGGGGCATTTGTTGGCGAAAGATTGTAGCCCCTGTATGATGATGAGACCAGCCATGTTTCACTTCCGTACAACAATACTGACGTCAAACATGAGCTGAATATTCGCAGTTTAGGGCGCCTGGAGATTTGCCAACCCGTCGATACTGTATTCATACGCCCGACAGCCGTCCTTGTTTTGTTTAGCCTGCAGTTGATATCTTTATCTGCTCCGCCGTCTGTCGTGATAGTGAAGCCGAGGTAGCAGAAGCTCTCGGCAAATTCCAGTGGGCATCGGTCAACCATTATGTCTTGCTTTATTGTGGTTGACTCTCATAGCTTTCGTCTGGACGATGTTGACCTCCTGTCCGACAGTGCGTGCCAGCGTGACTAGTCTGTCCCCGTTCGCTTGCAAGTCAGAGAGTTTGTGAGAGAGGTGACAGATATCATCGGCGAAGTCTAGGTCCTCAATATGTCTGTGGAAACTCCATACGATTCCTCTTTTGTGCAGAGTCAATTGGCTCACGATGTCGTCTAGGATAATGGCGAACAGAAGATACTTCAGGGAACAACCTTGCCTTACCCCTACGTTGGTGGTGAATGAGCCGCTGATGTTGCCGTTGCGACTCACTGCCAATTCGCAGTTCTCATAAAGGTTCTGATTAGAAGGATTATCTTAGTGGGAACTCCATTTCTACTCAACGCGAGCCATACTGAGTCCCGTTTGATTGTGTCGAATACTTTCTTAAAATTAACGCACTGCATGTAAAGCGAGGAGCGTCACTCAACTGATGGCTCTGCTTGTTAGTCAACAAATCTGCGATTAGGACGAAATTGGGATTGATCGTCCCTTAAGGAGCGATACCTTGGAGTGTAGTTTGTATGCTCGTGGGAAGAATTTTGTAGACGGCGTTGAGCAGGGTTACTCCTCGCCAGTTGCCGCACCCATGTAAAACGCAGGACGGAGGCAGCTTTTCATTGTCCCAGATAACGGCGATGCGGGGATGAAGAATTTCCGCTAACATTTGCGGGTCGGCGTTGTTTTGGAGATTAACTTTGGAACTAAAAATTAAGTCAGAATCGTTCGACAGCGCTTGCCATTCAATGCAAAGGCAGCTCCTTCCTCATTTCGAAAGAAATAAGGGCCGATGCCGCCAGTGCTCTATGAACTCCGTGAAGAGATTTATTTTTTTGCACAACATTTAAGAGTTGTTCTGGGGTTCGAATGATTCGTGATGGTTTACCAAACCTTACTGAACGGAAATATGAACACAATCTGACATTCTCAGCTGTCAAACCATAGTTATCGATATGAATAGTTCCCCTCATTTTGCGAGTTTAGAAGGTGGTCGTATTCTGTATGTAATTAAGACACAAAATAAAGGGTCCGCTATATAACTTTACGGAATTAAAAATGCTATAAAAAAGAAAGTACTCAATATTTTTCCAAACTGTTTTTTTTTATTTTGAAGTACACTCCTTCCGGTTAGTGATGGTACACAACTTCATTCATATGGCTGCCTCGACTAGCCATGCACCATCCCATACGATCGGTCCAATTTTTCAACACATTTTCGATTGTATGCGGCTGTATTTCAGCTATGACATCGCGTATGTTGGTCTTCAGTGCATCAATTGTTGCTGGTTTGTTGGCATAACACTGGTCTTTGACGGCACCCCAAAGATAATAATCCAACGGCGTCAAATCGCAGCTCCGAGGCGGCCAACGATATCAGAATTTCGGCTGATAATGCGATCTTCGAAGACCGTGCGCAAAAGATTGCTCGTAGCGTTCGCTGTGTGGCAAATAGCGCCATCTTGTTGGAGCCAAATGCCACCAATATCCTCCTCTTCAATTTCTCGGAACAAAAATTCGTTCAACATGGCCCGGCAATGGACTAATGAAGCCTCTCGACCAAAATCCGCACCAAACAGTGACTCGGTGTGAATGCATCGGCTTTTCTTCGAGGGCGTGCTGGTTTTCTGAGCCCCAAATGCGGCAATTTTGCTTGTTAACATACCCGCCGAGATGGAAATGAGCTTCATCCGAAAAGATGATTTTTCGGTAAAAGTCTTCATCTTCTTCAAGTCGATTTTCAAAGTAATGTCGCAATATTTCCCAGCGTTCTTTGAGCGTATACACAACCATTTTCGTTCAGCGGAAGAATAAAACTAATTTTCTGTCAAGTCAGATGACAGCTAAGTGTTACCATTCTTCAAATAATACCTAGTTCAAATCCGTAACGATAGATGGCGGGCCCTGTATAAGGGTTTTCCAAAAACAGGTAGTACAGGTCAATTAATTGCGCTATCGAGAGATGATTAACTATTTTTTATGGCCGGAATTGATCTGGACAACGTTTGTTTTCAACAAGATGGCGATATGTGCCACACAAGCAACGAAATCATGGATCTTTTACGGGAAAAGTTTCCGGACCGTGCTATCTCTCGAAGAGGTGATCAAAATTGGCCACCGAGATCTTGTGATTTAATACCTTTTGACTTTTTTCTCTGGAGTCACGTGAAAGAAAAGGTCTACGCCAACAGACCAGGGTCGATTCAAGACCTCAAAGATGGAATTCGTGAGGCTATCGAGGACATAGGGCAGCCACATTGCAATTCGGTTATGAAAAATTTCATGAAAAGGATATTTATTGTCCTGTAAGCGTGGTCGCGGTGGTCATTTGCCTGATGTTATTTTCCACTATTAACGGCATGCCTTCCTCTTTATAATGAAATAAATATCCGATCATTTATTTATATATTAAAAAATAGGATTTTTTCGGTCAAAATAACACCTCTTATTAGAAAACCCGTACATATTTAATAATGACTATTTCACTTATTCACACTAACTTCCATTTAAAAGAAAATGCTCCTTATCATTCAAAAAGATTTACCGTACGAATTATTGCATAATTTGAATTTTGAAGAGGTGAAGTAAACATAGATCTTCATTATTTCATGCACAAAAGTTGTTGGAAGTCCCAGAGCAGCCACTCTCTGGTTCGGGAATTTCGCGGATTATTGTCCGAACTTGTAGCGACCACTTCGATATTTTCATTTGCTCACGATGTCCGCCTGGCACCTGGCCGTGGGTTGTTTGAAACCGAACTTTTTACACGGAATCTTTGTATCCGTGGACGAATAAAAACCATGTACGCTTGAAGCAACACATAAATATCGAATATTGTAACGTGAAAAAATATACGCCAAGAAGGTGCATACGAATATTTGGCCTTGAAACACGCTTGTTACCGAACGCCCTTATTTCACCCGTCTACTGCGACATCTTGACTATATAACACATACGAATAATGAAACTAACATGGTCCGCGGTCACGTCCCACTCATACGTTCAGTGGTCACGGAGACACTTAAGATTTAAAACCTAATTCTGCCATAGAAGCCTGTTAGTAGCTTAAAATACTTTGTTGCTTGAATTGAAATTTTTTTTCTGAATAGCCAAGTCGTTTATCGGCTTAGCTTGTTTGATTTTTTCTTGCATATACATATATACCTATATGTAATAATTTTCCATGTGTACAACATCTTTTTCACGCTTTTTGTGAGAAAACACTCAACAGGACATTAAATCTGGATTTAGTGCACCGAAGCAGAATGGAAAATTAATTATCTTGGCTGAGATTACATTCTCACCTTCGCTGTTGATTTATTTTTCACACTCTTTGCTATTATTTTTATGCACTCTAACAAAAAAGAAAAAATAAATATAAAGCAAGCCACAAGTGGCTTCTCTAATAGGTACGTTAACGTAACTTATTTTCATGTGGTGAAGGGATTGTGACAAAAAATATTTTAAATACATACTTACTTCTTCACGATCCGCCTACAAAAAGTTGCTAAGTTTTTTTCGATTTCTGCAGAAAATATTTACATTTCTAGAGTAAAAATGAGTGGGAAAGAAATATGATACCTGGAAAATACTATAATATTGGGTATTACAATAAGTTTTCGTTATTTCTTAGGCAAAGTTACGAATTATTTACAGAATTAAATAATACGTGATATTATGTGAAGTATGTGCCATCGGAAGCTTTAACTTCACTCCGTCTTTCAGGCAGCATAAGGGTTCCTCTGACGAAAAATTCGAGTTCTTTTGACTTGATCCGTTTGCGATGCTCTCGTAAGAAGTCAACCGCTCACCAATAAGGAGATCGGAACAGATGGTAATTTGAAGCTGCAATGTCGGTAGAATACGGCGGGTGGGGCAAGATTTTCCATTTCCCAGTCCCTGTAAATATTTTTGGACCGATTTAGCAACGTATGGCCTGGCGCTGTCTTGCCATGTCTACCGTCCCATTCCGGCCGCTTTTCTTTGATAGCTCGATTCAAACGCTTTAGCTGCAGTCGGTAGCAAGTGCCAATGATGGTTTCAGATGGTTTAAGGGGGGAGCTTGGTTTATAAGGTCAAAAAAATCAATTTTTTTTTTTCATTTTAAGCGATTCCTAATATATTTCAGAATATTCACACAAAGTTACAGAGCCTAATTCTCAATATTTCCGTAGATACAAAGCCAAAGGTAGGCGAGCGTTAGGTAGTTACGCTGTGACCGGACAGCTATAGTACAAACTTTATCTTCTTTTCTCGACTTTTCATTTTTATGATTTCTTTGAATTGGCGTACATGAATGAAAAAAACTAATGAACCTTTTGAAATGAATCATAGCTTGTTCCCTTCAGTATTAAACTCTCTTCTACTTGAACTAACAAAATAGATAAAAAAAAAATTTTCAAGATTTTTATACCAAGTTGAAGTGAATTTTTTTTTTTATAGAAAGGCATTTTTTTCTTTAAAACCTCCAAAAAGTTGAAACTTTGGAATTTCTCTCAGTTTTCTTAGTTCAACTAGAATAAAAAATCATGATAATTAGAAATCTATTTGAATTTTTTGCTGTAGATAATAATTACAAGCTGTATCTTGTACGCCAGTTGGAAACTCCAGCGTTGCAGCGTTCTACTAATTTCCATGTTAAACATTTTTTCAACTTATTTTAACCAGTACAAAAATTTTTTATACTTTTTAAATGTTCATTAAAAGATAGAAAAAACTTTGCAGTGCTAAATTAATTTTTTCCTTAAAAAACAAAAATCGCAGAGATGCAATTTTTAGACCTCATAAACCAGGCTCCCCCTTAAGGATTTCATAATAGATGACATCCTTCTGATCCCACCAGATGCACAACATAACCTTTGAAGCATTCAAATTTTTTTGCAGTCGATGGACTTTGTTCACCTGGCGAACTCCAACTTTTTCGACACTTACGGTTATCATAATATATCCATTTTCATGCGATACAGAAAACCTTATGTATTCTGCAGGTCACGAAGCATCTTACCAAACGTCTCACGATATCCCATTCCCATCGAGTGCAAACGTTTACCAACGGTTGATCTGTCAACATTCAACTCTTTAGACATATCATCAAGGGTTCGCAAGATAAAAAAGGATCCTTACGCTTCAAACGAATGTCAACCACTGCGATCGAGAAATCACATATACGCCTTCAAATTAGTAGAGCGAACACAAAAATATGTAGTATCAGCACCGACACTTTTTTTAGGGGGGGGCGGAAATTTATTCCCGTACCCTATATTTGGAACAGTTTTGATTACTTTTGTTTTGTTGTTCCACGAAAAACAGGCAAGCTCATACAGCTCATCGTTCCATCGTCTGCGATATTCGCCGTTGCCAACGTGCAAAAGTCCAAAAATCTTACGCAGAATCTTTCTCTCGAACACTCCAAGCATCGCTTCATCGGATGTTGTCATCGTCCAAGCTTCTGCGCCATACGTTAGTACGGGCGTGATGAGAGTCTTGTAGAATATTAGTTTTGTTCGTCGAGAAAGGACTTTACTGGCCTACTTAGTCCAAAGTAGCACTTGTTGGCAAGAGAGATTCTACCTTGGATTTCAAGGCTGACATTGAAACTTCTAATCTTTGTAAAAAGCAACTGAGCCGTACCCAACTACAATATAACTTTGTGCTAGAGAGGTGGTCTACTTTTAAAGTATTTACTTTCATAATTGTACAGTCGCTTTTCTTTCTCAAAAATTAAAATGGAAGAGTTTTATAAACATAAACTTAAAATTATCGTACGAAAAACAAAATGATTTAACGTCAACTGCTCATCATCAGATTCTTTAAGAGTGAGCGCGCAGGTTTTTCAAAACAAGAATAATTTTTGCTATTTGAGATGTATAGTCCTCGCAGATGGAGGAAGTGAGACTGTCGTTGAAATCAGAATTACCAAAGCCAAAGCGTCACTCGACACTTTTGCACCGCTCTTGCAAAATAATAATATAACTACTCTCACTAGACTGCGAATTTCCCGGATGCGTTGGTCAAGTCTGTTCTGCTATACTGCTATACAACGTGGAAGGTCACCGCGCAATGATTACAAGGTGCCGAGGCGAATTTTCTGGCCTTTTCTGACAGCAAATTAATGAGGAAGGCCAATCAATCTTATGTGGTGACTAAGATCCGTAGAAGGAAACGGCAATGGATCGGCCACACCCTGAGAAAGAGTGACGACAACACCGCCAAACTGGAGCTGCCAATGAACTCCTTCCAATAGACAGGACGAAATGTAGGCAGACGACGAACAACCTGACGCTGCTCAACGGAGGCAGGAAATGAGGTCTTTGAATAAGACTTCGAATGAATTTAAAGCCCTTGCACAAAACTATGTTCGATGGCGAAGAGGAGTTGTTCACGCCCTATCTACCAATTAGATACATACTTACTTTTGTATAAAAAATTTCGGCTTTATAGGATTGGATTTTTATACTGTACCTTTACTTACGATTCAATAAAATCCGCAGTTAAGGTCGTTTTATAATTGTATTTAATTTTATATTTATTAAGTTTTTTTTCCCAAATATTTTCTTTTAGTCTTCGTTAATTTAATTTCATTATATAATATTTATTATTTTGTTGTATGAATGAATTTTCAATTACAATTACATACATATGAGTCATCGTATGTGGATGGTGTGATGTGAGTGTATGAGTATTGAAAAATGTAGTATCGAAAGAGTTTATGTTGAGTGTATGTGTGCATAGGAAGCCCGCAGAGAAAAGCCAAGCTAGTATAGAAACATAATAGCTCAGATACTGGTATTTAGTAGAAGAAAGCATATAATACAAGTTCGTTATTGACTAGAAAGTACCAGTCGTCAAATTATGAGTTTCTCAGCAAATTAGTTGATTTTTATTTCAAATAGAGAGTTTAAGACTCGTCCATGGTCCCATATACCCTAGTCTATTAAAAAAAGCCACCAATTAATCAAAATTTTCACATAATTTTTTCATTTTATATGTAACCCCGCACCTTAAGTGAGTAAGATTAGAGGAATGTATTTGCAATATTGTTACACCGGTTCAGTTTAAGCTTTAAAATGTCAAAAAAAAAAAAAACAAAAATCATTATTCAACTTTGTTAATGTCGGCACTGGCATAGAAAAAAATAATTACAGAAAAAGTGGATCGACAAGATATCTCCGAAAGGTCGATTAAATACAATTTTTTTCTGAACTCTACAAAATACTTAATTAAGATGAATGAAAAGGTGGTACCGGTAAGCCGTACCATGATGGTCTGCCTTATTTTCGATCACAAAGAATATGCAGGGTGTAAAGTATCAAGTTTAGATTTCACAGATTTCTGTAATAAGGAGTCTGCTTCAGCACTTATAAGCAAAAATGTGAAAGACGTGTTTAATTTTTTTTGAATAATAATTATTAAATACTTGTAATAATGGAGCACAAAGTAGGCTGGACCCACGGCAAAACAGCTCGAGGAGCATACAAATTTCTAATCTCAGAACAACCGAGAACTGTCAAATTTATGGACATAGCAAACAGTGCTGACAATATAAAGTTATCTACCGGTGAAAAAACACCCTTTGAAATAGCAGTTATCATATCTACAGATTCTGTTAAGTGCTACTAATATCCACTGTTGAAAGAAAATAAAAACAAAATTATTATTCACTCATTACTGTTATTTGTTTTATTTTTCGAACAATAAATAAAATCGATGAATGTTGCATTTTTCGCATTTGCTTTGTTTTTTTTCATGTTTTGGTTTCTTCTGTTTAACAATTTCTTTTACATAGTAGGCGCCATCAATTCGGTACTTCTGTGCTCGCTATGTTTGTGTTATGTTCGCTAGACGAAAAATTTGCATGCGAAAGCGACAACAAAGTTATCGAACAAGACTCGCCGCTAACGAGTCTGGTTATGCCTCATTAGACTGGTAAAACTCACTATTTTCAGTGCCGCAAAATCTCTCTTTTCTGATACATATTAGGCAATTTTCATATAGGGAGAATTTTTTTGCTTCAAATTGGGGAATGCGCTTTTAGTGTTTCCGTCTTGTTCATACACTTGGCAATTGTTAGTTTTAGTCTACAGTCTGTAGTCTGTAGAACACAAAGTGTGTTGACAGAGCTCGAGCAAATCATGTAATAAGTTGAAGCAATAAAAGAAAAATCCTCCTAGCAACTGGATACTTAAAATATGATGCCTAAATTTAAAGAAGATCAATTTTATTATAAATAAATCAATAAGATCTCGCATTTTCTGAAGATGTTTTGGCCAATAGGTTGGTTTGCTTGTCGATATCGATGTGCAGCCTATTTTTTACAATAACTAGAGGAAGACAGTTGTGTGATGCACTCCAGAAGACTAACAAAAAAAACTGTAATCCCCATCAGTGCAGAGTACACCAATCAAGACGCCGGATAATAAGTCGATCAGATCTATTCGCTAATTACGAGTACCATATATAGAGGATGTATTTACTCCTTACGGCTTGTTAACTTCAAACGAGGAACACGTTAAAAATCATAATACTGCAAATGCAATACCTCCGGCAACCGCAGCGAAATAATAAATGTAATTAAAAGATTAAAGCAAAACAAATCGCCTGGTTATGACCTCATAACTGCGGAGTTTTAAAGCAGCTGCCAAAAGAACTACTAAGTACTTAACGTTTATAATCGGCGTCACATTTAAGCTGAACTACTTTTCAATTTACTGGAAAATGGCGGACGTCATAATGTTCCACAAGCCTGGCAGACCAGCGTACGAAGTAACGCCATACCGACCTATCTAACTGCTGCCCACTCTATCAAAAATTCTAGAAAAATTATTAATCAAACGAATTAATACAATAATTGAAGAAAAAAATACAATTCCTGGGCCCGAATTTGGATTCCGCGCTAAACATTCGACTATTGATCAAGTCCGTAGGATTGTTCGAGTAATTGAGATTGCATTTGAAGAGAAAAAACGCTTGAAGGCGTTTGATAAAGTATGTCAAGCTGGACTACTAAACAAAATAAATTTACTATTACCAATTGAATGCTATGCTATCTCATTTTACCTTGTTATTTATCCGATCGTTACTTCAGAGTTAAAGAAACAAGATAATTTTGCTCCAGCTGAAGCATTATTCCACAAATTCAAAGATTTCAGGATAAGGTGCTAAAATGTGCCGCATCAACGGTATATCCGTAGCTCTGATCTCGAGCGTGACCTCGCTCTGGATTCTGTTCACGACACAATACCTGTATAGAAGATAGCCAATTCTTATAAAGAGAGATTAGTTTATATTAGATTAGATTTTTGGGGGGTTGGACAAGTCCAAGCACTCAGTCAGGAGACCATTGTACTACACCCGGATAGATTTCAGTGGAAAGAATGCAGAGATAGGAAAAATAAAATGTAGGTGGTAAGACGGAAAAAGTAGTTTGGGTCACTCTTCCACAAATCTCTTGAATTCATTTATGACATAAAGAGAGACTGAATGATCAAATGAACACAGAAGCCTCGATTTGGCTGACACAAATAAATGGAGAAGAAGACTTAAGCGCACAAAGCCACAAGACCTAGTCAATTATATCCAAATACTAATTTGTTTTCCACAAACTCACTATAAATCGCTCCTAAATTTTGAATATTTTGCAACTAGTCGCAAGGAAAACTTAATAATAAAAAATAAGTAACAAATTGTATTATGTTCCTTAAGTGAATACTTTAAATATTATTTCCTTATAATTTTTTCTTTTTAAATAAGTGTTTTTATTGCTTTAGGACTTACTTGTAGTGTATATTTTTATTTGCTGAAGCAATTACTGTGCCTGAAAGGAGTTTCAATTATTTTAAGATAAAACAACTTATGAACACACTTTTCAAATAAAAGAAAATATTTTGAAGCGTTGGAATGAAATTGATATTTTTTTTAATTTGAACTGGTCTAAAGCTGATTACTTTATAAACATATTGGACTGGGGTTTTTTTGGCTGGTATGAACTGGTATTTTAACTGGTACTTTGCTGATGCATGGCCGAACACTTGACATTCCGTAGCACATCGCCGTCTTAGAAATACCACTGGCAACGATGGAAAAAAGATAGAATACGAACTGTTTGAGCTGAAAAGTGTACTGGTAGTATTATTTGTTCACAACCAGCATTTTTTCCTACCGGGAATGTATGTAGCTGAATGTGCTGTACTGTGGTTCCACTGGAATTGCTATTTGCATAAGAGGCGACTCGCCGGTCTTGCTGCTTATGAAATTCGCATTATTTCCCAATGATGTTTTATTAATTAAATGCAAGTTTCGGCATAATTGTTCTGTTTTTAATTTGTTTATTTTCAACGCATTAGTATAGATAAGCCTATATGTATGTAAGTGAATGTCTGCATGTATTTTTGTTACCAATTTTTAATTGCGAATTCGGTAATTATTTATAAAATAGTCATTAGCAATGGTGTACATTTAATTGCACGAGTAATGTCCGAAATGAACAAAAAAAAAAAAACAAATGCCACAAATTTTTAAACAGTCAGCGAAAAATCCTATATACTCGTTTCAGTGAGTTAAGTGTTTTGGGTAAAAAAATGTCATTCGCAGGAGCTGATGCGACTTGAAAAAAAAAAGAAAAATGTAAATGCAATATTTTGTGTCCGATGCGAAATAATTGTAGTGAAACTCAGAGAAAAACACGAAAAAAATGTGAAAAATGCAACTTTCATCAATTTTATGCATTGCGCGAAAAATAAAACAAATAAAAGTAATGAGTGAATAAGAATTTTTTTCAACAGTGGCTATTAGTAGTACTTAACAGAATCTGTAGATGTGATGACTGTTATTTTAAAGGGTGTTTTTTTCACCAGCAGACAATATTATATTGTCAACAATGCCTGCTGAGTCAGGCAATTTGACAGTTCACGTCTGTTTTGAGGTAAGTTTCGTTAGGCAATTCTTCTTCTTCTTAGCTTCACAATCCGTGGTGGACCATAGCTTCATCAACAATTTTTCTCCACTTTATTATATCCATGGCTACATATCTCCAGTTGTATACGTTCATTTGCTTAAGATCTGATTCGACGTCATCTAATCATCGCTTTCGTGGGCGTCCCCTTTTTCTTCCTCCAATGGGTGTTAAAATAAAAGCTTTCCTAGCATCTCGCTCTTTCGGCATGCGCAGTAGGTGCCCAATTAGGCAATTCATTATGAATAAACTTACGCCGAATCAATAATTGCAAACTTTTCGAATTTAACTCGAAACAAATGGTTCAATTCGCAGTTATCAAAAAAAATAAAAATAAATAGAGTAGCATTGCATGGCATTTAACTCCTTTAGATTATTTTCTCTGTGGTTGGGTAAAGTCGCATGCCTTCGCCAATTCACCAGATACATTAAAGCGAACATTTGACGCGCCGAGAAAATCTAACGCGCCGAATTATATTAGAATTACTACGAAGCGTGGTCTCGGACTTCCTCTGTAAATGTCCAGCCTTAGCTAAACTCAGAGCAGGTTTTCTAGGTAAATATTCTTTTCAATTCACTTATGCGACTGTCTGGCGTGAAAATGGGACTAGTTCTGCGCTTCATAAGAGCCACAAAATGATTCCACGTAGAAAAATAAATGAAGTTCCAGTGTCGCACAGTGGTAGCACAACGAACCTGTAAGGTCTAAGTGAGTTGGTCATACAGACCGGCTACCACCATAACCTAACCTACCCTAAGAGCTAGTCTTTAAATAAAAAAATAAATAAATAATTGGCGCGTACACTTCTGTTAGGTGTTTGGCCGAGCTCCTCCTCCTATTTGTGGTGTGCGTCTTGGTGTTGTTCCACAAATGGAGGGACCTACAGTTTCAAGCCGACTCCGAACGGCAGATATTTTTATGAGAAGCTTTTTCATGGCAGAAATGCACTCGGAGGTTTGCCATTGCCTGCCGAGGGGCGACCCCTATTAGAAAATTGTTTTTTTTTTTTTTTTTTTTATTAATTTTCCTTTCATCGAGATTCGAACCAACGACCTCTCTGTGAATAGTCTTTATATATAATATATTTACGCGATATTATATTATTTATATGCATATAATTGGCGCTTAAATCCTCTGTTTGGTATTAGCCGAGCTACAATTAGGAGTGTTGCATCTTGGTGTTTTCCCACAAATGAAGGCATTCATCGACTCCGAGCGGAAGATTTTTTTTTTTTTTGCTTATTAAGGTCCTTCTGACCTTTCCTTTCCTGACAGAAATGCACTCGGCCGGTTTCCCATTGTCTGCCGAGGTGCAGCTGCTATTTCAAAGAACTTTTCCAATGATTTGGTGTTTCATGTACACAACCTGGACAAACCCGTTCGCCTACGGCTGCCACTCCATATTAAAACAATATTGTCATACATTTTTTATTAAATTAATTAAATTAGAGCTCCAAAAAAGAACACCTTTCATAAGTATGTGCGGATGTGAAATACACAGCTGCTGTTTTCCAGATATGTGGCATTTGTGTAGCGAAGTGAAAATAACATACTTTCACTCTGAGCTGGTTACTTTCGTGAATTATTTACACCGCAGCTGGTTGCAATCTATTAACTGTAAAGTGTGTATTGGCTGGTGTCACTAACACGAATTTTAAGCGAAAGTGCTGTTTTCGATAGCTCAATATGATGATTTTCAATGAAACTCAGAGTGCTGATGGAAAGCTTGCATCATTTGAATTTGCTGAATTAGGGAGCTTATTAAATCAGGTTCCCTGTTAAGGGGACAGTAAGCCATTCACTTTTATTTGATGGCCATAGGTTTGCTTTGAAAATGGAAAATTAAACCGAGGTTCCTATGTTAAGTCACAGTAAACGGGTACGATGACCCTAAGACTTACAATTCCCTTGAAGGTGAAGACGGTAATGGTAATTATAGATCGTTGATACAAATTATAGACAGTAGGATAATAGTTGATACGCATTTGTCCTTAACGGTGCCAAAACATAAAAAGTGCAATGTAGTAAAATCGCAACTTCTTCATTATTAAATTTTCTATGTTCAGTTTTAATATTTCTCAACCAAAATGCATGTCTGATACAGCTATCAAAGCAGAAAAAAATTAAAAATTCAAATTCCAACACTAGAAGAACACCCTGTAAATCAAAGCAGCAAAAAAATCGTTGTTGTCATTAAACTTTAAATAAAAATTGCGTATGAAATGCGCGTTCCGCATAGTAAATTTACTGTTCACTTTTGGATTTTATTGCAATATTGACTGTTTTCTCAAATGGGTACACAATCTTGATTTTTATTGTGCAAGCAAATCAGTATCAACTCGTTTGGTATAAAAAAAACTTAAATTTTTTATTTGTTATGTGTTTTTTATATGAATTTTTTCTGCCTAGTTGCTTTCGATACATTGTATAAGTACAACTGTGCATATGTGAATGTGTGCGTAGCTACTAACTACATAATTGTATGCACAGGCACGTTGTATGAACCCTACAGGTAACGGATTAATACCGAAAAGTACTCGAAAAAAGTACGAGTTCGCCAATTTTCAACACTTTCCGCTACTTATGTGACCTCTCGTGTCGAAGCAGGAAAGTATGTATGCTCAATGATGATAGGTTACAAAGCTTGTCCATTCGTTATGGTGAAAAACAATATTTTGCGAGTATCTTCTGCTGCCACGTCATGGGAGAGTAGACAACAGAATTAAACCTGCTCATTTCACAAGTCAGTCACAGTCACACACTCGTCCAATCGTCGTTGTTCAGACGGCAATGAAGTAAGGTACTATAAGTGGAGGCTGTGTTAGTTTTTTTGCATATCACCAACAAACCGCTGTTATGACTCTTGTGATGTCAGGCAATCAGCTGCTTCTTTCAAAATCGCTGAGAGCCGGTTAACGGTCTAATCTGAGCCACAGCTCTATAAACATTGATGATTACGATTTTGGACGCAGTTAGTTCGAATCAGGTTGGTAGATAATTCTTTTTAATTTCCGCGTTCGGGACTGCGCCCTGTATTATAAAGGAAATAATTCAATTAGGAACATTTCAAAATATAAATCAAAATTTTAATTTAGGTATTCACAGAACTTAGAGTTCCAGGGATTTTCAAATTTTTTGTGTTTTTGAGAAAAAGGAATACCCAGTGAAACGTCCATCGATAATGTGGAGAATCAAGACGAGGTTGTCAACCATCCAACTGAATTCTTGAATTCGCTTGATTTGTCAGGCATGCCGCCGCACGTTCCTACTTTGAAAATGGGCATACCTATCATTCTTCTTTGAAACATAAATCCACCACGACTTTGCAACGGAACCAGACTCTCAGTCAAGAAAATGATGAACAATGTTATCGAGGCAACAATTTGGACTGGAAAATTCAAAGGTGAAGACGTACTGTTGTCACGTATGCCAATGATCCCGACAGATATGACATTCGAATTGAAACGTTTACAGTTCCCAGTGCGACTCACTTGCGCAATGACTATTAGTAAAGCACAAGGGCAATTTCGGATTAAATTTGGAGAATCCAAGCTTCTCACATAGACAGCTCTATGTGGCTTACTCACCTTCTGATTTATTCGTCTACGCACCACATGGAAAAACAAGAAATATTGTGTATCCCACCTATGCATCAGTGGTCTGGATTAGTAGACTCTCTCTAGTGGGAGTCAGGAAGACCTTGTCGAGACTACAACGCACTGTGGCCATCTGTTGCACCGGAGCTCTTCCGACTACTTCAGGCCCGGCATAAGATGCTCTGATTGGTTTACCACCACTTGATGCTTTCATCCAAGGAGAGGCCTTGCAGGCCATCTGCAGACTGAAACACAATGGGAACTGGTACGGCCCCCGTCCGGCATTGGAACACAGAGAAGGCATGGACGTCGATCCAACGATTCTCTCCATGCCCCTTGACTCCATGCCATCAAGAGTCGTACTTGAAAAGAGATACAGTGTAGTGCTACCAGAGGCTCAGCTGTGGGAAGACTCAGAAAATCAGCCCGGCAAACACTGTTTTCGCATTTTTACGGACGGCTCCAGGACCGAGCATGGCTCCGGCTCTGGGGTCTACGTGGAATCCAGCGGGACAAAACTGCACTTTGCTCTTGGAATGCATGCATCTGTGTTTCAAGCGGAGGTGTATGCGGTTCAAAAAGCGATGAACTTTGTTGTGGAAAAACGATGGAGAGGCAGATCTATTTGTGTCTGCAGCGACAGCCAAGCTGTGCTTATGGCCTTAGACAGCCCTCCAACCACATCAGGGGTAGTCAAGTCCTGTAAGTCCAGGCAGAACTATGTCGACAGACATAATAGCCTGATGCTAACATGGGTCCCGGGACACGTGGGTATCGCGGGTAACGAGACCTCTGACTCCTTAGCTAAGATGGGCTTTGAGGCCAACTTCTTTGGCCCAGAGCCCGTTTTGCGACTCCCCTCTGCGGCCATCACGGCCACGGTTAGCAAATGGGTAACTACCAGCCACAAGCGAGCTTGGCAGGCTGAGAGAGGCTGCAGATGGACTAAACTGATGTTACCTGTCATGTCCGATCGACTGTCGCAAAGCCTTCTGTCATTAAGCAGAGGGGAGTGCAGACGGCTGGTTGGACTGATGACAGGCCACTTTCTGTGGGCAAAGCACATGGAAAGGTTAGGCATCTCAGACAGTGTACTCTGCCCAGCTTGTGAAGAGGAGGATGAGACGGCGGACCACTTCCTGTGTGTCTGCCCCGCCTTCGCTCGAATCAGGTTTGAGGTCTTTGGCACTGATGTGTTAAGAAGCGACCATCTTGGCTGCTTGGCACCACAAGATCTACTCAGATTTCTGATTTCTTTGGAGATCGGGTAGATTTAAAGAAAATTAAAAGGGAATCCAAGTGTAGAACAATGGACTTAATTAATGTCTGAGTGCTACACTTGCTAGTGGTCCCGACAAAAAAAAAAAAAAAAAAAAAAAAAGTGTATCCCACAGCACTTCAATAAACATCGATTCAAAACTAAACTTTGTAATGGCACAATTTTCTCGAAATAAACAGAATCAATAAAATGGTTTAGATGAATTGAATATTTGTGTACTGGTTTTCTTAAATTTATTTTAGTTGCTGGCGTAGCAACGCGCGCCGGGTACAGCTAGTATAATTATAAACATCACCTTTTTATTAGAAGAGGCTAGAAAAATCTCAGAGAGGAAAAAATTAAAACGAAGCTAGAGAGAACACAAACCAAAATGCTAAATCAAGTTACGAAAATGGTAATCTGGTCACACTGATCACCAATTGCACTAGGCTGCCGTCATAAGAACCACGCGATATTGTCAAATTTGCCGAGGGTGCAGTAACGGTACCACAATAGGCGCCACCTCATTGTGCTCTTCATCGCGGATTATTGGGATTGCAGCTGGAAAACAGTTTTGTTTCTCATGGATACTTGGTGGTGCAAAATTAATCACCCTATTTGAAGATTTACAATTTTTTCCAAAGGCATCGTACGTCAATGTTTTTTGACAATTGTGAACTAGGCTGGAGTGTGTAAAAGTAAAAATAAAGACTTTTATCACCAATTAGAACCAATTTTTTATTTTTTTATTTAGTAAAAAAATTTTTCATAAACAAAATTCATGACTGAAATTACGCCATCTTGTAGATATAAATTAATGTAACACTGGTTTGGAACTACCGAAAAGCGATGCTGAAATCTGATTTCGATCTGAAATATTTAAAAAGGGTTGAGGCCGCAGACTTTATACACTTTCTCGGGCATCGTCATGAAAAGATCCACCATTTATAGTTTATACGAGTATGGAGTACTGTAAATATTGTAAATAAATTAATAATAAATAATTGGTGCTTATACCCTTTTTGGGTGTTTGGCTGAGCTCGTCCTCTTATTCGTTTTTTTATGTTTTCCCACAAATGGACCAGTTGCTTATATTTATTTATAAAAAAGAGAAGTCATGGTACTATAGTAACAGCGCAAGAAGAGCCCAGTTCGGTAATAGTGGTTTTTCCCTGCGGGTTATGAATGAATTGTGTGTGTGTGGTTTTCATGTGGTCATGACATATCTTTACTGTAAATTCAATCAGATAATTAATTAATAACATTTACATTTACATTTACAATAATTTGTCGAGTATTTTTAATACTCGTTTATTTATTATAATTATTATTATTTATTAGTCGCTCAATACTTGCATCTTACGCACACGCACACACAGATTTTCTTATGTACCTATGCATGCATTTGTGCAAGAGCTTGCGCAGTTGCTGGCTGCAGCTATGTTTCAGTGCAACACTGCGGATTCTGGTTTGCTTATTTGCAGTTTTTTTAATTTCTATACCAAATGTTTTTCTTTGTTTCTTTTCTATTTCACGGTTTTCCTAATTCGAAGAGGAGAAATTACATTGAGTAAAAAGTGGTGAATTTTTAACATATTTTATTGTTTAGCTGCAAGTTTCTATGTATGCATGTTTCGTATATATGTATGTATGTATGCACTAGTATGTATACATCGTCACTAACACTAATTGCCACTAATGCTGCAGTTGCCGCGTCCAATGATTTCTTTTGTGATTTTTTTGTTTTATTTTTTGTTTTTTTGTTTTTGGTTTTTGTTTTGAATGTTTCTCCATGCATTTTTATTATTATTGTTTTTGCTTTTCATTAAACTTATTTACTTTGTTAAACTTAAATGAAATTCTTTTTGATTTTCATCAGCTACACTAATCAAACTTAACTTATACATATGTATATGTATGCATGTATATATGTATGTATGTATATATATATATATATATTTATCTAATTTCTATATAATGAAATAATTTACAAATGATTTTGATTACTATTTTGACTATTTGATCATTGGCTTTTCTCTTTTGATTTACTTTTGTTTGTTTATTTTTTGTATTTGCTTTGGTTTAATTAAATGATTTTCTTACAACTATGCATCTATGTATGTATGTGTGTGTACATATGTATTTTCATATTTACAATGTTCTTTGTATGCTGTGCTGTAGGCTTAACCAACAATCGAGTCATAATTTACATTAGGTTTAATTAACTAAGTTTTAGGCTTTTATAAGTACTTTGTTTTTGAAACTGAAATTATTTTCTTAAAAGTGCACTATTTGGCAATATTCATGCATGTCAGAGTGAGATATGCATTTCCTTTCCATTAATTTAGCATTCATTGTGAGCCTATTCGTAAACGCAGTATTATAGTTGCATTGCTTGATTGACTTTTAAGGTGTTGACCGAATGCAGGCTGACTTCGCCGTACTTCAAGCGCTTCATGCTTCATTTTATATATTTCAGGATTGCTCAATTCATTTTAGACAGTTATCAAATCCAAGCAAACAAAGTCAGCCTGTATTTTGCCGGCACCTTTACATTTTGGCCCCTGCTTCTCGCAACATCGAAAAATTTACGGCACTTGCTGTAGAAATCTTATGTCTTACTGGCACTGCTTGTATCAAAACAAAGGGTTGTTTCAAGAGCCGATGTTGAATGTGAACCACACTTAAACGTCAAGTTTTCTTCAGCATTTCATTTCACATTTTTTAATTTCAGACTAACTCAATTTGAACCATGGAAAGATACACAATGAACAACGCGTTAAAGTTATTCAGGCTTATTATGAAAACGGGCGTTCAAATCAAAATGCATATCGCGCACTACGTGATTTTTGCGGTCAATTTAATCGTCCATTGTGCAAAAGTTTGAGCAAACCGGGTATGTAGGAGATTTGAAAACACCAGTGCATGCTCGTAAAGCTCGTACTGCAGAAAATATTTCTGCTGCTCGCGATAGTGTGGTGGAAGAGCCATCCACCTCAACTCGTCGTCGTGCCCAACAATTGCACCTTTCACGCTTGTCGTTGATGAACATTATGCATAAAGTCTTGCATTTACACGCTTACAAGGTGCAACTGACTCAAGAACTAAAGCCTCTTGACCATTTCAAGCGTCGTCAATGGTCAGAATGGTGGCAGGAAATGGCAACAGTGAATGACCAATTTTCGAAGAAAATCATCTTCAGTGATGAGGCACATTTTGACCTCAGTGGATTCGTCAATAAGCAGAATTGCCGCATTTGGGCGAATGATTATCCAAGAGTGATTGCCGAAAAACCAATGCACCCACAAAGAGTGACTGTTTGGTGCGGTTTATGGGCCGGCGGCATCATTGGGCCGTATTTTTTTCCAAAATGAGGCCGGTCAGGCAGTTACTGTGAATAGAGTTCGCTATCGCGAGATGATAACGAACTTTTTATGGCCCAAATTGGAAGATATGGATGTGGACGATATGTGGTTTCAACAGGACGATGCCACTTGTCACACAGCTAACGAAACAATGGCTCTTTTGCGCGAAAAATTTGATGGCCGAATAATCTCACGTCACGGCGATGTCAATTGGCCGCCAAGATCATGTGATTTGACACCGTTGGACTTCTTTTTTTGGAGTTATTTGAAAGAAAAGGTGTACGTCGATAAGCCAGCAATAATTCAAGAGCTAAAGAATGAGATAGTTCGGCACAATAACGGTATAGAACCTCAATTATGCCTCAGTGTCATCGAAAATTTGGACCATCGGATGGAGGTGTGCCGCCGAGGCCGCGGCAGCTATTTGGCCGATATTTTGTTCCATACGTAATTGAGTCGTACCAATATTACCATAATAAAGAGAAATGACAATAATTTGCTAAAAGAATTGTATTTTATTTAAAATTAACACCAGCCATTAAAACTTAACCACCATTTACTTACTTAATTGAAAAAGGTATTTTCACGCGACTTTTTTGCTATCGCCTAGCGTGCAGTGATACTGTAATACTGTGAAACCCTGAAATCAAATGGAGTATCTCTCTTGCCAACGTCTCTCTCCACTTTAAGCTGAGTATGCCACTAAGCAGTGAAGTGCTCTCTCGATGAAATAACGGCCTGAATAAATATGTTTCTCATCGTGCCGACCGTTATTTTATAGCGCGGAAATCTGGGTAATAACAATATCCAATTTGGGGGCTCCTGAAGTTTTCATGAGAGAGGATCTATGAAAAATTGATATACCGTTGCGCGTTGCTCACGGCGAATGTTGGAATGATAAGATAAATGAATTTTACAAGAACGTTGAGGCAAGTCGTATGAATGCCCTAGCTCGGCAAGCCCTTTATCCGGTACCAACAGGGGATTGTAGAGGAAGTATTCTTACTTCTCAAGTCGAGAAGTTCTTAGTTGTTGAGTTCCACACGGTAAACACGAAAGAAAAATACTGACAAGCATTTTTGAAGTCGACCAAAATTACTTGGAGAAATTTTAGAAGAAGAAAAATACTGACAAGTATTTTTGAAGTCGACCAAAATTGTTTGGCGAAATTGTAGAAGAATGAATTTCGTATGCAATTACTTTTTCACCTTTTTTGCAAGAGGTTTACTTTTTTCACAGGAATGAGTTGGGCAGCTCCTCTCAATACTTCCTTTATACTCTTAGTCATTGAACTAAACCAATGAAAGTGGTCTAATAATTCAAAGGCGTAACGGTCCTTATTCTTAATTTATATCCATCATCTTAAGAGTCATGAATATAGATGGCATTCGAGCGCAGGTTGCAGAGTAGCTAAACTTACTTGGTTCGATTTGGACCCAAATAAATCACTTGGTTTACGCTTTATGAATTTGAGTGAAAGTCTGGCAACTGTTGCATAGCACCGTTGAGTATTCAGAACCATGAATAGAGAAAGTGGGGAACCGAGCATGGCGAAAATGTTAACTGTGTTTCTACATGAGCTCGTTTACGTCCGTCTTTATGTAAGCCTGATAGCTGATGAGATTTGTTAGCGCACCCCAATGTATTCCAGCTAACCACCTTGTGATAAACTTAATTAGGTATTTGTCAGTCGTAGAGCATCTAAAATAGTTTAATCAAATAATTTTTCAGTTTTGTAAAATATTAATATACATGAAAAGGAAAATAATGAACATTTATTAGAAATTGGGAAAATTTGCTTAAAGTATCTCGTATTTGCCAGACACGCCCAGAGCGAGGTCACCAGGTAGAATGACTTATCGTATTGCAATCTGCGGGCTTATACGATACAGAGGAAATACATAAGAAGATACAATCAATCAGTAAAATATAAATTATTTGATTTTTTTTTTAACAATTATTAGAAAAACTTTAACTATACGTATTAATTTTTTTTTTCTTGCCAAAGATTGAATTAAATTTATTTCTATTTGGGGCATGGAATCAAATCCATTAACATTTTTTTCTTACCAATAGTCATTCCATTTTCAGGCTCTTCAGTGCACGGTAGAAAATGCCAGTTCGCACTCTGATAATAATTTTTATTAAAGTAAAAAATAATTTTGTAAAATGTGTATACGATTTCTTCTAGTTTCTAGTCATTTCATGATTATAGAGCTCACTCGCTAAACACCAACAACAACGTTCGACGACTGATGCTGTTTTGCAAATTTCATATATTAGGGTTACTTGCGCCTACTCGTTCTTTTATAAATTTAGCAATGCAGCTTTAGCGTTAATGATTTACAGAATCTCACTGCAGATTTTTTATTTACAACATTCGGAGTTTTTTGTTAATTTTCCCTCTTTCATTGCAGCATTAATTTACATTTATTCATAATACTTTTAAGTGATTCTATTCTCTCTTAATTTCACTAAATCTTAAATTTATTTAACTAATTTTATGCTAATTTGTTTCATAAAAAAATTCGAGCGTCAACCTTAAAATAGACATAACTAAAATTCCTTAAAATGCATTGTTTCATGTTGTTGTTTGTTTTTTTTTTTCTTATTAATATTTTTTTTTGTTTTTACGTTTATCCGACAGGATCGGCAGGTAAGTTGTTTATTTCAGCGTCGGGTCCAACGTTGTAAATTCCATTTCGCCGCGTGGCAAAATTAAATCTGGGTCTGTAATGTAGACTAGCGTTGCAATAAAAGAAAACACCGCAGATAGATTTGAGTTTTTGTTTGATTAGTGGAAAAATGTAAGGTCACAGTTAAACAAAATTGTGGATTAAAGAAATTATGTAAAATCGGGGTGGGGTGTGGTTGGGAGGAAATTAAAGCAAAAGTATAATCAAGCGTGAAAATTAAAGCGAAGGCATTAGTAACAGTGACGTGTACGAGTAGTGATATATGTAAATATATGCAGGCCTGGCTACAGGTTTAGGTACATAGAAATATACGTATGCTTATTACACCAAGTCAATTTGTTTTGAAGTGAAAAACACCCTAAAATGCAAAGAAAAAAATAAATCCAAAATTCTCTTTCTTAAATTCTCTGCCATGAAAACATAAAGAAGCAGGCAACAAGGAAAAAAACAGAAAACAAATATTTTTTGTATAACTCATTTGAAAAGTGAAAAAGTACTAAATAAGCATTGATTACACTCAACGACAGCATTTAAGTAGTTTTTTGATGCACCTTCGTTAGTTTGGTTACAAAACTAGATGTGATTCATTTTGGAATACAGTAAATTTAAAACCCTTCATATCGCAAATTAAATTTTTTTAATACAAGACATTTCAAAAGACGCGCCTAGATGTTGTTTTAAATAAAAATTTGTAAAAATTTAGATTCTTTCAAGTTGCACAATCTTTTATGGAAAATACGACTCTTAATTTATATATTATATTATTTATATATTATATCTGAAAAATGACACCATCTAAATGCCCACCAAGAGCACGTCTACAGGCTACCTTTACGAAAATTAAAATGTTCAAGGACTCGCTCACACATTATCGCATTAAGTCCATCAATATCGTTGTTGTGTCCAGGTCTGGATTCATTGTGGGCTTATTCACTTATAGTTTACTTTTCAAAAATCTTCAATTTGGTTTGCCAGTCCTTTTTCTACCCTCGACAGAATCAGTTTCTTCAAAATTTTTCACTAGACTTTGAAATGTCGACAATTATTTCCACCAAAAAATCACGAATTTTGCGATTATTGTTCTTAAAGATCGATCATTTTCATAATCAGTTTCAATGTACTTTGTGTTAGGTTAGATGAAATGGCTGTCCTTGCGAGAGGCCCACTTGTACAAAAATTTAAAATATGTCCGTTGTGATACCATACAGAGGGAGGGGAGTGGAACAGCGGAGGGGGAGGAACTAGACAGAATCCAAGGCTCGGATTAGAGGATTTGAGGATGACAAACAACATTGGCGATTAACGTGTGTGTTAACCGTTTCAACCTGCTAATGAATTTCACCGGATGTGTGATAATTAAATCCGCAATATCCGTTGGTTAGCGAAAAAGTGAGAACCCAGATATTTAAACCTTAGCCCGAAGAAGGTGCTGAGATGATTCTACCTCGTCCTTCAGACAGTTTCTGCAGAAAGGGATTGAAGCAATGTCACACCTCACCGCATGGACACCTAACGGACAGTGTTAGGTGAGAAAACCTACCAAATTCGATAGCTGTGGCTTTCTTAGCCTAAGAAGTTCGCCGAAGGAATTCCCGACTTTGCACGTTTGCGCACTAGCCCAGCGCTCGCTGAGTTGACGCGAGGCCCATCTTTCCAGGAGCAAACCACAGGTTCTTAAAGGAATCCAATCCTCTCATATTGTGAAAGAAGCCGTCTCGAGAGTCCCCTGTCTAGCCAACTCATCGGCCCTCTATGCCGCTGTGACCGGGAACCCAAATGAGGCTAATATCGAACCCCGACTAATTTCGAACGCACAAACAACGAGCCATTGCCCTAATCGGAGTAGATATTTACCTCATTTACTCTAATTACAGAAGCGAGCAGCCTATCACCAGCTTCCTTAATTGCGGCAACTTCTGCTTGAAAAACACTACAGTGGTCCAGAAGCCTCAATTTAAGCTCGATGGGGAGCTCCTCACAGAATACTACCCCACCGAGTCTTCCGTTCAACTTCGAACCATTTGTAAACATATTTGCAAAGCAATGCTTCCAAATGTTGCGCCCCGCCCACTCTTCTCTTGAAGGAATATGAATGGGAAAAATTCCGCTCGGACCTACCGAGGGTGTAAAATAGTCCAGCACCATGGGGATGAACTCAAAAGTTGTTAAGAATGCTGGGGTACCCATAGCTTAAGTCTAGTTTATGGCCCGAATACCTCAATCTGATTGCGGCGCGTGTAGCAGCAGTTTTTCCTGCGATGCCCACGGGTGCCACATTCATCATAGCGTTGAGTGCCAGAGTAGGTATGGTCTGAGGCACTCCATTGATTCCAATGAGCCTTTGAACCCTCTCTAGCTTTTTAATTGATATCATTCCAGCGAGTTCCACCAGACAAGGATTTAGTACAGTAAAATTGGCTTTATAATAGTGTTATAAAGCCTAATGTTAACTTTAAGCGAAAGGCCCCATCTTTTGGCGATAGCGTCCCTCCATCTACACAAGCCGACTATTGCATTCCTAATTCTCCCCTCAATGTTGCGCTTCCACGATAACCCTCTGTCAAGAACACGTTAACCCTCATGTGCTTTGTGTGCATCGCCTTGTATTCCTGGTTAAAGTTGTAGTGAAATTATTCACTACTGAGATTTAAGCGTCACTTTTGAAAAAACGGTTATCCAACAGACTTTCAAGCTGAGATCCATAGCATAGAAAGTCGCGGCTGAGAATGTCCAAGAAGGGGTACTTCGAAGCGCATCTGTATTTTATCAGACAGCCAGGTAGCTGCTCTATGTGCTGCCTCTCACACAATAACAGCTAAACTCGTTGAGAAATGCTTCACAATAAAATTAAAATTTCGAGTATACAGTTCTTTATTTCTCGAGTAGATCGAACGTATATGCTGTATGGCGTTCGAAGTTACACCTTTTTTTTACCAATACTCGGAAATCACAATGCTGAGATATATCATGCAATAGAAGTTTTCTTTTATAAAACACTCCGAACGGAACTTATTGGCGGAAAGAATTGTGTGGTGTACTCGAAATATACATGAAACCCCAATTTTTGATATCCCGGTATACGAATGGTTTGATAACTAAAAATGGTACCGAGAATATTGTACTTGGACTGATGTTAAGATACTTTGAAATCACGAGAAAACAGATGTCGATCTCTCGAAAATATGTATGCGCAATAGATAGATGTATTGCCTGGGCGGCTGCTTTTTCTAGCATTGCTGATATTGTTCGGGGTACCTTCTAGAAATTTGAAGAAATCCAAAAACTATTGATTTTAAATTTTAAGCCAATGGGTTAAGATTTAGAGGGAACCTCTAAGGCTAAAGTTAAAAATGTTTGTATTTTTATTTTTTATGTAAAACATTATGCAGTTAAGACCTTTGTTTATTTTCCAAGAAATATTGCAGTAAAGATCGCATACTCAAAATTTCTAAAAATTGTGATAAGGAATTTGGAATTTTGATTTTTAATTTTTCTACGAGGTTTAAGACTCTAAGATATATGTTGCTTGTTGTTATAAGAACTATATTAAAAGAAAAAACAAAGAATAATATTGTATTAATAATAATGGAGTTTACTTTTTTTAAAACCTATGCTGATGATCCGAATCGCTAGATAAATGACGAAGTATTTTGAAGTATTTCAAAAGTCGCAGCAATCCACTGAATCAGTGAAATGCGCTACGCTAGCATCGCAATATTAGTAAATACATTACTCATTATCCTAAATTATTATTAAAAACAAAAAAAAAAAAAAAAGTCTGGGAGAAGTGTTTTTAGAAATTGATAAGAAAAATATTTCTTCTCCAAAAAACATTTTTCAAAAATTTTCACTGAGTAGATTTCTTATGTCCTTACGTTTCTAGAGGGTTTCGCGCAAAAATGAGTATTTTTCCCCCAAAGAAATTATGGTCATGCTAGTGAAAACTTCAATATAAGTTGCAAATACTGTGTGCGGAATATTACAAACTTGCCAGTCTTAGTATCTTAACCAGTTTAGATTATTTGGGTACTGGGTGGCATTTGCATTTATGAGAATGAGATTGCTGACAAACTTGCACAGAAGGGAACATCACTTGCCTCACAGGTCTAGAGCCTTCATACGGTCTCGACAGTGTGGCACTATTCACTGAGGGACAAGAAAGGGACGTAGTTTATATAGAAGGATATAATTTGCTACTGAAAATGCTATAAGTATTGCATGAATTTATCTCGGAATAATCTAAGAATTATTATAAGAATTCTGGCAGAAAATTGTAGTCTGAAGTAGCACCTGACTAAACTGGGAATTAATTCGCGTGAAATCTGCATATTCTGTAGAGTAGAGAACGCAACTATCAGGTCCGTCCAGAAATTCGTGCGTATTTTACCCATACTTTCACTTTTGCACGATTTTTGCATACAAAGAATTATTCGCGGAATATAACGGAACTATTTATATTTTTTTTTGATATATTGAATGCACAAGTGATAAGTGATTTTAATCGCGGATAGAAGCACGTGTTGTTAGAAAATAAAATGGAATCTTCGAACGCGTATAAGAGGCATATTTTGTATTTTTTTTTATAAAAGTTGGTAAAAATGCAAAAACTGCTGCTGCAGAAATAAACACTGTTCATGGAGACGATACCGTGAGTATAAGGATTGCGCAAAAGTGGTTTTCAAAACTCAGTAGTGGTAACTGCGACGTGGAGGATTCTCCGCGCGCTGCTCGTCCTGAAGTCTTTAACTCCGACGCCTTGTTCGAACTCGTGGAAGCTGAGCCAAATTTGACAGTCGATATGATAGCTCAGAGGTTAAATTCATCGCATGGAACAGTTCACAGGCGCCTGGTTCAGTTGGGAAAGGTTTCAAAGCTGGGAAAATGGGTTCCGCATAGACTTTCCGTCGCCAACCTTCAGCAGAGAGTGAATGTGTGTTTTCAGCTGCTGCAACGGCTTGAAATTGAAAGTTTTTGAACCGTATCGTTACTCGTGATGAAAAATGGGTCCTTTACAATAATCCTGTTCGCAAACGCCAATGGTTAGATAAAGATGAAACACCAGACAAACACCGACCCCTAGAGATGACCTTTACCCCAAGAAGATTCTCTTGTCTATTTGGTGGGATGTGGCCGGTATTGTTTATTATGAACTTCTGGAACCAAACCAGACGATAACTGCTGATTATTATTCTCATCAGTTATCAAACGCGGCCGCCGTAGCCGAATGGGTTGGTGCGTGATTACCATTCGGAATTCACAGAGAAGTCGTTGGTTCGAATCTCGATGAAAGCAAAATTTATAAAAACATTTTTCTAATAGCGGTCGCCCCTCGGCAGGCAATGGCAAACCTCCGAGTGTATTCCTGCCATGAAAGAAGCTCCTCATAAAAATATCTGCCGTTCGGAGTCGGCTTGAAACTGTAGGTCCCTCCATTTGTGGAACAACATCAAAACGCACACCACAAATAGGAGGAGGAGCTCGGCCAAACACCTAACAGAAGTGTACGCGCCAATTATTTATTTTATTTATTTATCAAACCTGAATGAGGCACTTAACAAAAATCGACCGTCTTTAGTGAATACACGCAAAGTTTTGTTTCACCACGACAACGCAAGACCTCATACCGCTAAGCTGAACGAGCTCGGATGAAAGCTAATGGTGCACCCACCATACTCTCTGGATATTGCACCTTGTGATTATTACCTTTTCCGTGGACTTCAATCCCATATGAGTAACAAGAATTACTCCTCAAAGGAAGCTACAAAAAGGGATATTGAAACGTATTTTAGCTCCAAGGGCAACACATTTTTTGAGCAGGGAATTAAAAATGTGCATAGGCGTTGGGAAGTCATTGTAAATAATGAAGGAAAATATATTTTTGATTAATAAATACTTTAAACGACTTTTTTATTAATTCTAAAACCTCCCTTAGAAAACGCACGAGCTTATGGACTGACCTGATACAAGGCACAACGGGAGCACAGGCACAGCAAAATAATCGTAGATGAGCATCGAATAATAAGCGGAAAGACTGATACATGCGCCTTAGGGTCCCCTTTTTTTAAATCTGTGAAGGGGGCACAATAGATCTTAGAATCGCAGAGTTTGCCCTGTAACCATAATAATAATTTTTGTTTTTGCTTGCTTTATATATATATTTATTTGTATCCATTGCCTATTCTTATCAAAGCTTACGGGTAGCTGCTAATGAACTACTCACTTGATTTTTAGTTTTTCGGTATTTCAAAACAAATTGACTTAAAAAAATTGTTTTCAGTTATTCATAAAATAAAATGTATTAGTTAATAGGAATTTGTAGGTACAAGGTGGAGCAAAATTAATCATCTACAATAATTTTGTTTTTACATACTGTCTAAAAGAAATGATTTTGAGTGATCGAGATCTTTATTTTGAATTTACCAGCTCCACTCTTTGCCTTTTTTTATGCTCCAGCCTGTCTAGTTCACAAGCATCAAATATAATTGACGTACGACATCACTCGCAAAAAATGTTGAATCTTGCGACAAGGTGATTAATTTTGCGCCACCTTGTGTATTACGGTAAACACACACACATAGTATACAAAAAATAAAAATACACAAAAACGCTGTGCATAAGCGTAATTTAAAGCAAAAGCAAAAGCTAAAATAAAATTTGCAAAAAAAAGACGAAAGCGCATGAAAAGCCATTCTTTAATAAATAAATTGTAAGACGTCAAAATTTTCAAAAATATCAGCATTGCATACGAGTACAAAAATCGTTTTTTTAACATCACTTAAATATTAAATTCGGCCTGTAGTCGCGGTCTGGCTCAGTGTTTACTTAGATGTTCGTTTGGAGGGGCAAAATAAATAGACGCACATTTTATTATTTTATTTTCACTCTACAATGCCATTTCGTTTCGAGTTAATATCGTTTTTATATCATTTTATTATGTGCGCCAGTACGTGCATTGCTGTAGCTTTGCTTACACTTCTCTCAAACTCTTTTCCACAAACGTCACACTCTTCTTTAGCAGTTGCTCATACTGATAATGGTTTTATGCGACGCAACAAGCAGCGTACAACGTGTGGTAACACACACAAGACACCCCAGATGATGTGTGCCACACTCATATGTGATTATTGACCACCCTCTTACTGCCACTGCATACCTCCTGCCACCCATTTTGTAGCCTTCCTTTGCCCGCCTTTCGATGCCATTCTCTGGCATGCGTTTACATTAAGCTTTGCGCTGTTAACTTTCAGCTTTTATATTGTTCCGTTATATCCGTACATTTTATTGTTATTGCATTTAGTGCACAATCACATACATATGAGTACGAGTGTATGCGTTAGTGTGTCGCAAATGCGAGACTGCGGCATCTTATGGTCATAAAGACGCTGCATAGAACTCTCGAACGAGACTCACACGGTTTGCCATCAAACTGCGTGCACGTTCAGTGTTAATGTGAGAGTGTGGCGAATTGTATTTGGGAGAGTGTAACTAAAAGAAAAAAATTAAAAAATATTTACATTTTTGTAGTCGTAACACATCAGCCATATCCTACCACAACTGACTTTTTATTATTTCTATTACATTCATTTGGTGGTGCCTTCAAAGCTGCTTGTTAAGGCGGAAATTACGCAACACTGTTATTGCTTTTAGATGGATTCGCATACCTATATAGTTACACTTGTGTGCACAATAGCAGCAGTGCGATATATTGCAATGTTTTGGTTATTTATTTACTTTTAATTTATAAAAAATTATTTAGACTACAAAAAAATGTGTATGACTTAAAGCTTCAAATGTGTGCGAAATTTAAAAGAAGGTCAAAAAAATATTTATCGAAATTACAAACTTTCTAGTAAACATATTTAGAAAAATATAGAAATATAGTTTATGAGCTTAATGCTGTTCCAGAATTCCATCCCTTTATTAGACTTTTTTTGCTGACATTTTCGGGTATTTTTTTTCCATATAAACAAAATTTCGCGCTTTCTTTAGATGCTTTCAAGTAGTCATTAAACAGAAAACTTCCCGTGTGGAATTCAATACAATATTCATACATATCTTTTCCGATACGCCAACTCACATGTCACCACTGTATTATTTCCGTTTTGACAAACTGTTATCAGAGATCTTGGATTTTCAAACCGTTACACCTGAAAGCATGCAAAATGATTTGAACCCATCGTAGAATAGTTAAATGCCAAGCGTCCTCTCCCCCTCATTACATAACAAAACTCAACATATTGTACAAACCACTGCTTTGGAAAGTATTTCAAAACATAATCACTACATATTATAAAACAAAGTCGCTTTTTCTGTCCCTATGTCCCCTTATACGCTTAAATCTTTAAAACTACGCAACGGATTTTGATGCGGTTTTTTTTTAAAGATAGATTGATTGAAGAGGAAGATTTATATCTATATAATGTGAAGAAATATATAAAGGGGGCGTGGCAATCGGTCAAAATGTGGCAAAAATACATAATTTTTTTGTTTTCACGGCCATAAATCATAAACGAATCAACCAATTAAAATGAAACTTTCTTGAAGTTTAACTTTGAAATATTTACTTTCGTTCTGCATCAAAAAAAAAAATTGATTTATTTGTTATTTAACCAAAATTGTTTAAACAAAAGCAGCTCTTTTTCCAAAAAAAGCTGTTTGTGTGTGTGTTCGCTGTCAACCGAATGAAGCAACAGGCGTTAAGCGATAATCTCACCATACCTCATTAATGTTGAATTACATCGTATGGTGACGTATGTATGTATGTATTTACGAATCGCTCGCATTATTTCATTTCGGACATATGTACATACATATGTATCTATGTATGTACTGAATTCCATGTAATTATATGTACATACAATTTTACAGCGAAATAAAACGCTATTTTCACGTTCTATATTAGTAAATCGCACATAATTAAAATACAGTTTTTGAATAGTTTTTATTGATTCGGAGCGCGTTTAGTTTGCTATCAATTCCATACAATAACATTTTTTGTCATTTACTTTTTACGACAACTAATAGCTTATTTTCGAAGCGATTTCAACAAATGGGTACAACATTAATCCTTATCCAATTAAATACCTTAAATACATTGTTGTTTTCATATAGATCTATGTATATGGCTCTTTACAGCATATAATTAAAAACAATATTTTTCAAGATATTACAACAGTAATTAGTAATTGAGATCTACCGGAAAAATTGCGTTAGCTGTTGCGTCATCCGGCATTGCCGCTACT
This sequence comes from Anastrepha ludens, assembly GCF_028408465.1. NCBI lineage: Eukaryota > Metazoa > Arthropoda > Insecta > Diptera > Tephritidae > Anastrepha > Anastrepha ludens. The sequence goes on along the minus strand of NC_071498.1, from coordinate 116,073,984 downwards.
CTTTTGGAAAGAGTCTTTTGGAAAGAGGCCGAACCACACACTCTACAATGAAGCACCCGCTGAAAATCGCCACCGATGATGATAACAGCGTCTGTAGTGTTTCTAGACAGAGCAATACAGGAAAATTGATGCGTGACTGCTCATTAATAGTCTGGGACGAAGCTACCATGTCAAACAAGACGTCTGTGGAAGCACTGGATAGGACAATGCGCGATTTGCGCAACAAAAATGCACCTATGGGTGGATATATAATTCTGTTCTCAGGAGATTTCCGTCAAATCCTACCAGTTGTGACTCGAGGAACACGTGCTGACGAAATAAATGCTTCGCTAAAAAGATCCCACCTTTAGTCGTATGTCAATAAATTAGAGCTTAAAACCAATATGAGGATTTCGTCATCTTCACGTGAGAACAGGCTATTTCCAGAGATGCTGCTAAAAGTTGGCAATGGAGAATTAACACAAAGTGAGGGAAGGATTAACCTAGAAAACCTTTGTGTTTTGATAGACAACATCCAAGAGTTAGTCAACAATGTCTATCCAGACATTGATAACATAAGGTATAAGACAATATCTTGGTTTAAAGAAAGAGCTATTCTGTCACCAACTAACGAACAAGTAGATAAAGTAATATAAATAACTTGATTATTTCAAAGATTGATGCGCCGACGAAAATATACTACTCGGTCGATTCTGTTCTCGATTTGGAAGAAGCTGTTCATTTTTCTACAGAATTTCTAAATTCTTTGAACCCGTCTGGACTCCCTCCTCACAAAATGGAGCTGAAAATAGGTTGCCCTGTTATTTTATTAAGAAACCTAAGTCCACCTAAACTTTGCAATGGCACGCGTTTGCTGGTAAAATCACTGAAAACTTTCATAATAGAGTGCACAATACTCACAGGATGTGGTACCGGAGAAGATGTATTGATTCCCCGAATCCCTCTGATACCATCGGATCTACCATTCCAATTTAAACGCTTACAATTTCCGGTAAAGACATCTTTTGCAATGACCATTAATAAATCTCAGGGTCAAACCTTCAACGTTGCAGGCTTAGATTTGAGTGTTGACTGTTTTTCACATGGCCAACTGTATGTCGCTCTTTCAAGAGTAACCTCTAGAGAAAACATGTTTGTATTGTCTAATGACAAGAAGGCTATGAACGTTGTATATAAAGACATTCTGTAATATAGTAATTGTTGTAAAAATAAAATAAATATATATGTAAAAATGCAAAAAGTTAATATGCAAAAATGTAGGGTATGAATTTAGATATCCCAAAGATAGCAGGAAATCTTCATGCTATAAAGAAAGGAGAATTGTTTTACTCCAAATTTAACGCGTGCGGGCCACGGGCAATAATGAATAAGCCAAAACTACTGGATCGATTTTAATCATTTTTTCAGTGAGTAACATAGGGTATATATTTTATACCCGTGCGAAGCTGGGCGGGTTGCTAGTATAAAAATAAATAAGAAATATGCAAAATATATGAAAAAAGACTTGGAAGCACTGAGCTAAGTAGCTGTAAACAAAGTCGCTTAATCACCGCTAAATCGTTGTTGTTTTTACATACGAATTCTTCGCTTGCCGAGCAACAGAATTCTCTAGCGAGCAGAGAAGTGGTAATCGAATGTGGCATTGAAAAGTAGAAAATGCAAAAGATGGCTAGCAAAAAAAAACGTCGCAAAATTCAAAGCAATTTTCGAGCAACTTCAAACTTACACTGTGTTACACCAAAATTCAGTGGCCTACAAAATTGTGTACACAAAATTTGTCTAGAAATTGTAACTAAGAGGCTTAAAAGTTTTTTTAATTATTTATGTATGTATTTTATGTATATGAATTACACTCCTTACAGACTTTGATACAATAGTGGCTTAAACTATACTAATTTGCAGAAAGTTAAAACCTTGTGTTACGTGGTTTTTGTTGTAGCATAGACTATATTTCTATAAAAAAATATAAATAAAAGAATTGTAATGAATAAGTACTTAAAGCTTTGCAATATGACAGCTTTGAATACATTTGAGTGCCTGAAATGTAGTAAAAATGAAGTGTCGTAAAAATTATTTGGTTGTATTCAGACGTCATCTTGTGCGCAAAGAAAGTTCCATCAGTGACTTTCATTTCGGAAAAAGACTATTAAATCTAACTACAAATCTGAGATAGAAGTAGCACGTAGCTGTATGTACTTATGTGCAACATCGTAAGATCGATTAAAGCATAAAGTAGAGGTGCCATAATCAGAACGCCTTAAATTTGCTGATCGAACCAACATATGAGTAACACTCGATTAGAGGTGCCATAATTTCGTAGTCATAGTTATAACCGTAGAGTCCAATTGAATTTTGGTTTTTCGCCATAACCATAACCAGTTGCATTGTGGTGCATTTTGATTTGCTGCATTGTGTATATACCAATATATTAATGTATATTATAAATTACTAATTACCTCCACTGGTCATGTTGTTATCTCTTCTTTAGTTTCTGAACTTCGAAATGCTCAAATAAGTGATAACATTTTTAAATATCAGCTGCTTATAGCTACGGCACCAATAATTGATGACATAAACATGGCTATGGCTCCTCTATTGTGAGCTTTGCAAAATATACAGCGACTGCCCAATTAAAAATCCAGTGAAGCATTAACCTATTTTAGAGATATTGCCTTAGAAGAGGGCCAGTTCCTTAAATTTCAACTCTACTTTTTGAGTTGTTTTTAAGGGTAAGAGCAATGGCTCTGCTCCTTGTTCGCCTGGAATGCAAGATACCGCGTAGCGGTAGGAAAAATTATTCACTATATGGCTACATTCTTTTCATTTTCATTACTATTTTTGATTTCTCAATTGGTCAATATGTTCAGGTGAGTGCCATCTGAATTGCCATTCTTCCATCACCAACTGTCCAACAGTCTTCAAGGAAGATCTAAGTGGATTGGAGAAATGTACATAATAGGACTATGAATAAGTTCGTGCGGTTTTTTTCGAAATTTGAAACTTTATTGACGTAAAATGGTTACAAATTTAATATTCAAAATATTGTCCATCGCTTACTACTACTTTTTCCCATCTTTCTGGCAATTCACGGATTCCCTTTGTGAAAAATTCGGTCGGTTTTGCCGCAATCCACGAATCGATCCATTTTTTGACTTCATCGTAATTACGGAAGTGCTGGTCAGCCAGGCCATGTTGCATCGATCGGAAGAGATAGTAATCGGATGGCGCAAGGTCTGGACTATACGGCGGGTGGGGTAGGACATCCCATTTGAGCGTTTCTAAGTATGTTTTGACCACTTGTGCAACATGTGGCCGAGCATTGTCATGTTGCAAAATAACTTTGTCGTGTCTATCGGCGTATTGCGGCCGTTTTTCTCGCAGTGCTCGGCTCAAACGCATCAATTGTCGTCGGTAGACATCCCCCGTAATCGTTTCATTCGGTTTCAGTAGCTCATAATACACAACACCCAGCTGGTCCCACCAGATACACAGCATAACCTTCAGGCCATGAATATTCTGCGCCGACGTCGATGTTGAAGCATGGCCAGGGTATCCATACGTTGCCCGACGTTTTGGATTGTCGTAATGGACCCACTTTTCATCGCCAGTCACAATTCGATGCAAAAAACCCTTTCTTTTGTGCCGTTGAAGCAGTTGTTCGCATGCCATAAAACGGCGTTCAACGTCTCTTGGCTTCAATTCATACGGCACCCAATGGCCTACCTTTCGGATCATTCCCATGGCTTTTAAACGTTTGGAAATGGTTGATTGATCAACTCCCAAAGTTTTTGCAACCTCTTCTTGCGTTTGAGCCGGATCTTGATCGAGCAATTCCTCCAATTCGGTATCCATGAACTTTGGCGGCGCACCCTCGCGTTCTTCGTCTTCCAAGCCAAAATCACCACTTTTAAAGCGTGCAAACCACTTCTGGCACGTTCGCTCAGATAGAGCATGCTCACCATAAACTTCCACCAAGATACGATGACTTTCGGCTGTTTTTTTCTTCATATTAAAATAATGAAGAAGAATTCCCCGCAAAAACACATTATTTGGCACGAAATTCGACATTTTCAAGTGTGGTAAATATATTGTTGTTTACGCTTCAAATAAAAAACTTATACTGACGTTTGTGCCTTACGACAGTAGCTCTCCAATGAATGTTTGGAAATGTGGATCGATGGAATAATAATCAAGTTACGCCATCTGTTGTAAAACCGCACGAACTTATAAATAGACCTATTATATACATATATATATATAAATAATGTTTTTTCTTCCATATTATCTTAATGGTAATATCTTTTTAATGTGCGATGAAACAAGAAACGTTGACGGCGGCCGCCGTAGCCGATTAGGTTTGTGTGTGACCACCATTTGGAGGTTCAAATTCAGAGCCCACTGTAAGCACGAAACATCAACTTATAGATATTTTTTTATCAATCTCATCTCAAAGCCATTATTAATTTCTTCTAAATCGAAATTCTCCATCAGGCTTGCAGATTTCGAGTTGATTCGCATATACAAACATACACACCTAGAAATGTGACTAAATCATTTTTCGCTCGTCAACTCATTCATTTCTAAGCAGTATTTTAGTACATACACAGTATGTTCAATAAATAACAGAACTTTTTATTTAAATCATAGAACACGTAGAGCTATCTATTAAACTTTGATCACATTGAAAAGGTACAAGCGTCAGCTTTAAACCGCAGCCAACTTTATGTAAATTGTTTGACAAGTTAAAAAGTTGCGCGCCTTTTATTGACAGTATATTTCGTAAAAATACAATGGAGCAAAGAGCAAATATTAAATTCTGTGTTAACCTTGGAAAAACAATTAAGTGAGACGTACGAATTGATGCAAAAAGTTTATGGTGATGATTATTTACATCGTTCAAATGTATATAATTGGCTTAAATGATTTAAAAATGGTCGTGAAGATTTGAATGATGATGAAAGACCTGGTCGTCCAGAAGTAAGTAATCTTGCTGAATTGGTGGAAAAAGTCGCGAAATCATTGCTGTTGACAGAAATTTCACTGTAAGAATGTTGGCTGAAAATTAAATTCATCTTCTGGTACTATTTGGAAAATTTTAACTGACGATTTGGGCAAAATAAAGGTTTGTGCACGCTTTGTTCCACACCAATTAAATGAAAATAAAAAATCGCTCGTGTAGAGCATTGTAAAGACATCATTTCAACAGCTGAAAACGATCCAGATTTTCTTGATTCGATCATAACTGGTGACGAAACATGGTGCTTCAAATATGACCCTGAAACTAAGCGTCAATCTGCGGAATGGAAGACGAAAGGGGAGCCAAAAGCAAAGAAATTGCGTTTTCAAGAACATTCCCTTATATGACATAAAAAAGTCCATGCAGAAATTGGTTGATCGTTCTGAACGTTGTATCGACTTAAATGGAGACTATTTTGAATAAAAAATAACTTTCAAATACAGTACGATACGTGTTTTATTCTACATCTGAAAAGTTATGCTATTTATTGAACATACTGTGTATATGGTGGCCAGATAACTGGGTTGATAATGACGCACTACTTGCTCGAAGCGTAGAAAGGCCGTATTTCAAAGATTGAAATACGCGAAGGAAAGTGGAAATGGATAGGCCATACAATATATAAATCTACGACTGACATTAGCAGAATGTTCCTAGACTGGAATCTGCAAGGCTCTCGACGAAGAGGACGGTCGAAAGGAATATGGAAACGAAGCCTGTATGACGAATTCACGACCTCTGACGACTCGCTCACATGTCACTCAAAGTACCGACTAAGTAGACTCTACTAGAAACTAGGCTATGAGTCTAATTACAGCTTCTACTTGCACTGCTTGTCCTCTTCATCAATTGCAAGCACATCAAAACAATGCTTGTGCAGGATTTCAGAATAGATTTTTACAATAGAGATGAAGATCATACTTTTATACTGGGCTACATCTGAAACTCTAGAGATAATCATTAGCTGCACAGGAAAAATTTCTTGTTTGAACATATTGCTCAAATATTCTAGTGCCGAGACCCCAGAAAACGGTTCTCTCTCTCCCGGAAATTACTGTAATACTTAAAATAAGTCAAAAGCAGATGGGCGTATAAAGCTAGAGAGACTTACTTTAATTTCGGAGTATACCACTACTAAATTGGACAGAGTGCAGAGAACTGCATGTATTGGCATCACTGGGACATGTAGACAATGCCCCACTTCCGCCTTTAGTGTCATTCTGCACTAACTTTCCGTTGATATACAAATTCAATCCATTGCTGCTCAGGGCGCTATTAGAGTGAAGCAGGTTGGTCTCTGGAGGCAAATATCTTTTCCAATAGTGAAGAGCTGCTCTGTCGTCACCATGTTGCAGATCTCTTGTGGTCAACATGTAAGGAAGTGACCAAACGTGCAGGAAACATTTCTTTTATCTGTGTTCCAGGGCATAGGAATCGATTTGAGTTGACCACATCTCAGACATCGGTGTCCCCTTGACCGTTGTTAAAGGAAAACTGCACAATTTCTTTCTTAAAGAAAGCGCAAGACAGATGATGTTCTATTTTATCGTGCGCTATCTCAAAATCACTTTGGCCTCACTGAAGGTTTCATAGTGTGTCTTTTGGGGATATCCCGAGGCAGGTATCCAATCTTGAGCCCGTTTCTCTCATCCACTACACCCACAGCACTAAATGGGTGTAGATGGTTTATCTTCCTATAAGTTTTGTAATTTGTCGCAGGTAGTAGTCTATATTATGCTATGAAAGCGGCAGTCTAGTGCAACTTGCAGTGTACCTGTGGTACTCTTGCCATCTAATATACCTATCTACCTACTCTAATTTGAAGCAAATAATCTGACGAGCTGCGCCTTTGCCAGCATACATGAGGATACGAGATGTAGCATTGCTCCCCCTCGGTCCAATCGCCCGATAATGCAACGCGTGACCGGAAACAGGAATAGTCTCGACTGTTCTGCCAGAAAAAGTAATCATGAAAATATGCGAAAGGTTTACCCTTGCCGCATAATCTAGAAACAGCTATAGTAGCAATGTATCAACTGCCTTTAAGAGAAACTATTTTCCGAATATAGCAAGTAATATTGTGAGTCAAAAAATTGAATCGGTATAAACCCTCTTCTGTGAATGTCTGGCACTTCAAAGATTTAGTGCAGCATGGAAATTTGCCACATGGCTCACTGGAGAGAGTAGTTACTCTCTTCAAAAGATCTAAGTGGTTTAAGTAACTTAGGAGAGGGAAATCAAATGCAGATATTACATTGGCCTTAGGGCCATCCAGTGTCTTGTCTCATACAAGAAATCTGACTAACCTAACCTAAGTAATTTCTTAAAAATGTATAATACTATTTTCTGAGTTAGAAACAGCGAGTCATAATACCTTTCAATGCCCTGGCATAAATAATTAAGAACGTCACGTATTTCAAAGTTACCCTCACATGTGCTAGGCTTAAAATAACTACATTGAGTCTGGAAGGAGTATTGAAATTTACCTCATAAAGTAAGGCAGGAACGAAAAGTCCCTCTCTGCTACTATGAAGCGTAGGCAATTCAAAAACTTTGAGATTTTATTGTATGGAGGAACATCTCTTGATAAAGATACATTTTTACTGCAAATAACAAAAAATGTATCTGATTGTTGGCTAATTCCAGCCGGCAAAAGTATGTTTTATACTTTGAATTTTGTTCCATGAAGACTTGTTCCAAAATTGTAATATTATGTGGAGGAGATAGGGACTTTGGAAACGATAATTATTAATATTTATTAATGCAATTATTTTGTAATTAAATATTGTCAGTACACAAAAATAAAAATAAGGTAACAACTTCACTTACTCAAAAAAAAAAACACAAACAATACTTCATCTCTTGATTGATTTGAGTGATTTCACATTCTTCATTCTTCTAAGCTCATTGAAGTATTTTATCGTCTCCTTGCGGACAGTATGACGCCATGTGTTTCTTGGCCTGCCTTGGGGAGTTCAATGTAGCGCCGCATGTGAGACGTCATTTACTTTCTTTATATCAGCTTGGCTTTTGACCACATATCCTATATGTATGTATGTATGTATGTATGTATGTAAGAATGTAAATAAGCTTATATATCAAAGGAAACTAGGCAATGAAATACTTGTGGTTTGAGTGTGCTTTTGAATGGAGGTCGCGCTCTTAAAATAGTTCATTGAAATTAAAACGATTATTTTCACCTGCAGGTCATAACTAGGTTTGAAAACAAACATATAATATTTCATTACACAATAAAGGCTATATTTGCGAAATGCGAAAATGCCACAGAGATTAGTGGAATGAAACAATATTCTTTAAGCCCCCTCAACAACATAAATGATACATCTAATGCCCTAAGATAACTGTTGCTTCATTTGAGATTTTGAACTTTTTGAACTTTAAGAGCGTGAGTAAGTACTTTGTAGATAATAGAAAAGTAGAAATGTTTTTGTTTTTTGTAAATTTCACTTCTTTTATAAAAATTTTTCAATTTTAGAACAAGCAAAGGCTGAACGTTGTAAATAAACCAAACAAAAATGCATTTGCCCTTGTCCAACAGCACAGGTATATTTGTATGTACCTAGCAGTGGAAAGACATGGAAAGACTACGCAGCGCTTATTCAGACTCGTGAACTGGTATTTGATGACAGAAGTAATACTAGGCCGAAAGTAACTATTATTATACTTGTTGCAGTAGAAAGTATTCATCCATCTCTATAAGTAGGAATGCTTTAATAATTAATAAAGCGCGAGATGAGTTTTAGACCATTATAAATATTGATTGTTGTTGTGGGTGTGGTGTCAGTTCACTAGACCTTGCCAGTGAGGTGTAGTCACCGATCGCCATCGTCTAATTCATTTAACGGCAGACTCAGTAAACGCGTCGCTTCGACAGTTTCGGTCCAGAGGGAGAGTGGTGTTAGGTGAGTAGGTTCGATGGGGCCTGTGAATAGGCAATTAGTATTGTGCAGTGTTCCTTCCCATGGCAGACTGAGTGTGTCGGGGTTGATAAGTAAGAGTTTAGTCTGCTACAATATACAGACCGTAATTGAGCTTAAGTTACGCGGGACTCTCGCGGCAATGGTTGGTGATTGGACTCCGCTAACGGCATTCGGTGGTCAGGAGTTTGGGAAGGTGGTGGGATTCTCCCGATGAATGGCGTTTAAAGTCTGTCTATATATGAAATATTGATGAAGTCAATAAGCTTCGGAGTGAATCCTAAAAATCCAACATTGTCCTTCGTGCATTTAATCGAGAGACAAATTGTAGGATAACTGCGTACGAAAGCCTGAGCAGCCAGCTTCTTTTATAAATACCGAATTATTCAATAAGTTTTGCGGTTCAAGTTGAGGGGGCGTTGCTATAGCCTAGATTTTTTTGTTATTTTGGTACACTCTTCGTATGAACGTATATACGTGAAATCTCATTTCAATTTGTCAATTCATTTTTTGTTTACAGGCCATCTAATATCGACGTATGTATCACAGCATTTTTTACAATGGAAAAAATCAAGCATCGTACAGTGATTGAATTTTTATTTCTGGAAAGTTGAAAAGCAAAGGAAATTTACGAACGAATGTTGGGTGTATAAAGACTTTTCATTTTCGCTATCAATAAGCATACATAGTAGAAAGTTGCTGAACTTAGACATGGTCGTACCAACCTGGAAGGCAATCAACCTCAAGGACGACCAAAATTAGAAACAATACCAGAAGTCGTAGAAAAAATACAGGATATCGTAATAGAAAAATCCTCGAATGACTGAAAGAGATTTAGTAGAAGCAATAGGCATCTCACTGGGCAGCGTAAGTAATATATTGACTGAAGTATTGGGTTTCAGAAAGCTACAGGGTTTGATTGAAAAGTAATGAGCCTTCCCGCGCGGAGCGTCTGCCAAGCGATCAACCGAATCGGCTGGTGGGGAAAGATGATCGTTGGACCTTCCACTAGAAACAGGTGCCAGTTCGCTGGCAACAGCGGTGCAGTCAACATTGATTCGCGCGTGAAAGCTGTTTTAAAAGTGTGTTAGAATTTTGCAGTGGCGAAAATGCAGCGATCGTTGGAGCAACGTTACTCGATCAAATTTTGCGTAAAGCTAAACAAAATGAGTACCGAAACCATTGGGCTACTCAAGGAGGCTTACGGGGACAAATCTCTGTCCAGTGCCCAGGTGAAACGGTGGCACAAGTCGTTCAAGGAAGGCCGGAAGGACATTGAAGACGAACAGCGTTCTGGAAGGCCTTCGACAACGCAAACAGACGAAGATGTGAACCTCTGCATTGGCCAAGATGGGGGTTCCGGTGCTTCCCCACACTCCCTACAGCCCAGACATGTCCCCTCCGGACTTCTTCTTGATCCCGTACCTGAAAATAAAGCTGAAGGGGAGGGATTTCGACTCCATCGAGGTGATCCAAAAAACTGTGACAGCCGAACTGAACGCGATTCGGGCGGATGAGTTTAAAAAATGTTTCCTGCAGTGGAAAGACCACTACCAGCGGTGTATTGACGCTCAAGGGTCCTATTTTGAAGAATATTAGTTGAATAAGCCAAAAGGCTTAAAAAAAATAAGGCTCACTACTTTTCAATCAAACACCCTGTATGTGTACAATGGGTGTCGAATTTGACTTTGTCAGTAACATTTATTTTGTTTTCGAAAGGACAAAGTAGAGTTCTTGTGGATTTTTCATCAAATGATGAAGCCATATCCTCTGTGGAAGCTTATTTTGCAGCCCTTCCACATTCTTACTTTAGGGATGGAATTCACAAATTTGAAAACAAATGAACTGATATTGAGGGAGACTATACTCGATAATGAATTGTACTTCAAACCATAAAATTTCCTTATCGAAATGCAAAACGTATTGAACATTCTTACAGTTTTTAATAATCAAAAAATAAAAAATGAAAGACCAAATTTAATGGAACAGCAAAATTTAAATTAAAATAAGATGAAAAGTGCAGTTTTGAAGCACGAAATCAATTTAAATAAATAAGAAACACTTTTGCATTTTGTTTTTATTCATAAAAACTATTCTTGACACTTTTTATTCCTTTTTCCAACTCACCCAAAACTGGTGATTTTAGTCAACAAATGGACTAGTTCGTTAAATAGTTTATACCAGTTAAAGAGGCCGACTTGTTCGTTAAATGGTAGGTTTGCCGCTGAAGCATTTGCTTACAATCGAAATTTAGTGGGACATCGCGATGCAAAAAATACCAATCGGTAGTATTGCAGCAATTTAAAAGACGGACTAGTTGAGCTGCTAAGTAAACTAGTGTAAGGCAGTAGGTTTGATTGCAGAGGACCTACGAACATTTGTACATACATACATATAAGCACATTCTACTCAAAGTGTTATACATATATACGCCATGACCATCAAGTTTTGCAATTCCTTATTTCCCATACTATGCACACACACATGCATATATTTACGGTGTCATTATTACCCATCAAATTTGTTTTTCTTCCACAGCTGCAACAGTTGTTTATGCATTTAAGGTAAATATTTACACTTGTGGCTTGCTTAATTGGCCTCCCATCGCACGCCTACCTGAACGCATACAGTAGCCAATACATGTGTATGTATGTATGAGTGAACACACACCCATAGTTATGCACAATAGGCGTAGGCAACGTAAACGGATTTTAATGAAAAAATGTTGATTTTATTTGATTTCAATTACTCTCCCATTATTTCTTATTAATCATGGAATTTTTAGGTTATCAAAGCAGCAAAATACACACGCGTCCACTGGCATGTGTAAAGATGCAACCCTTGTAAGATTTAAGGCAAACATATGCGATAACAAAAATAAACATTGAAATATTGAATCTGTGCAGAGAAAACAATGACAAAGAAAGTAAAAGAAAGTAAACTTTGAGTGGCAAGAACTAAAATATAGAGACATAAAATACTTGCATGACTTGCATGATTGTGATCTAATTTCGGTATACAAATGTAGGTATGCATCAGAGAACTGCACCGGCTCAGTGTAAAACATTCATACGCTTCGCTTGAACAAAAAAACAGGCCTTTGTGTTCAAACGATCGAACTTGTTCAAATAAGTTATTGTCATTGTTTATTTCAGCTCAATCAAATCATGTGCTGCGTTTTAGCCTCCGATGTTATCACCAATCGTCTTCATAGCAGCCGTTTCGGGTATTTGCTCGTTCGGCTATACATTCATTTTTTTGAGCAAGAATAAAAGGGCTATAGAGCCAAATGAGCCGGTTTGAACACGTATGATCCCGCATGAGTTGTTGCTTGTAACTAACGATATCAAAGTAAAAGCAAAATTTTAAAGCAAAAACACTATATTTTCATATTTGTTTTTTTTCTTAAAACTTATAACTTATAAACACGAAAGAAAATAATGTAAATAAGGAAAACATTGCAATTCATTTTTTCAACGGCTGAAACCAACTATCCTTTCAAATACGAAACGCAATTTACAGCGTACATTGTACGCCAACGCTCGTTTGCTCGAACATGTGCTAGTTTGATCGTTTGAACGCAAAGGCCGATGCTAATTTCATTCAATGCTGCTTTTTGTTCAATGATTAGATTTGAGCCGAAGACATTAGATCATACGTGTTGACTGAGCTGAACTACGCGTTCGCCTGCATGAGCTGACTGCACTTGACCAAATATTTTGGTTCAATTGACTGAATGTGAGCAAGAAATTTAGCGTATGAACAACTCAAGAAAACAGTGAGCCATGCAGGTCTCTGGTATGCATTAGATCAGGTCGGTCGCCATACAAGCAAAACAAGAAAAGTAAAAAACGAGATAAATAAAAATATTAAAAAAAACAAAATTAAAAAAACAAAATTATAAAACATTATAAAATACCCAAAAAAATTATTTTGCGAGGATTTCGGCATCATAAAAAAATTGTTGTGTATCCTTCTAAAACCCGCTGAAATGGTTTTTACCTTAAAACTTAGTTCTTTGTTATCCGATTTTCGACAACAATGTGCCACTATTCTAGTCTTGGAGAGTTCTACATTTCGTTCTTAAGTCGTTTTCCCTTAGTTGGGCCAGTTACGCCGAGCTGTAGCCCTCTAAAACAATCAATGTTTCATCAATCGTAAATACTTTGAAATTCATTAAAAGTGTACCTTTAAGAAGAATTGTGAAAAACTTTTAGTTGTGTAATAAAAATAAATTATATGAAATATTAATAATAATAATCAAAATCATAAACTAAAAATTACACATAACAAAAACAAAAAAAAATTTTGAAACCAAAACAACCAAACTTTTTTTATGGTGCTGAAGTCCATCCCACATAAGCTTTAAATACTTCACCCCGGTATTTAAAACTTTTTTCTGACCCAGTTGCGGAAGTTTTCCCCAGTTATGAAGAAGTTAAGAAAAAAAAACAATAGTTCACAATGCATCAGAAAGGCCACCTCTTACGAAGGTACCTTCGGGAAATGCATGAGTTTGCAAAATATATTCAATATTATGCCTCAAACATATGTAAGGGCATGTAAGGGCGTTCATAGCAGATAACGGCAGGTAATTTAGTGCGAGAAATATAGGATGGGCCATGTAAAATTTGCCTTTTGAATCTTCTATAAAAAAAAACTATCAATATTTTTTCAAACTTTTATTTTGGAGATTGAACATTGTCATTTATGAATGAAAAATAATATCGTTGAAATGACTGCCCCGACTGGCTTTACAGTAGGCCATACGATCAACCCAATTTTTAAGCACATTTTCGATTGTTTGGGCTCCAATTTCATGAATGGTAACTTCGATTTCGTGTTTTAAAGCATCAATCGTCTCTGGATGGTTCGCATAGCATTTGTCCTTAACGGCTCCCCACAAAAAATAGTCCAACGGGTTTGAATCATAGCTCCGAGGCGTCCAATTGATATCGGAATTCAAAAACGGTAGCCAAAAGTTCGAGTGTAACTTTGGCAGTGTGACAAGTTGCACCGTCCTGTTGAAACCAAATGTCGTCCATGTCATCCTCTTCAATTTTTGGAAACAAAAACTCGTTGAACATGTCACGGTAACGCTCGCCATTTACTGTAACCGCGGCTCCTCGCTCATTTCCAAAAAAAAAAAAATTGGCCCGATGATGCCGGCAGACCAAAAACCGCACCAAACAGTGACTCGTGGATGCATTTGCTTCTCTACAGTAACGTGTGGATTTTCTGAGCCCCAAATCCGACAATTTTGCTTATTGACATAGCCACCGATGTGAAAATCAGAAAAGAAGAAGAAGACTCACCACTTTGGAAATAGGTTTTCAATATTTCCCAATTTTGTTCATGCGTATAGCTATATGTTCGTTGAACACTCCAAAATGCTAGTTTGCTGACTGATTGCCCTACCAAAAAGCCACTCTTTACAACGAAAATATATCGAAAGCATCTTAATTGGGTCAAACAAAACTCAACTTGGACCACAATTGTTTGGAGGGAAGTTTTATTTTCAGGGGATTTCAAATGTAACGCAAAGATCGGTTGATCGCCCATTAGTTTCAAGATAATCTTTGCCCTTTTTGTTCTAAGCTAAAAACTATTTTGGCAATGTAGGGGCTCAAAAGAGTGCCTGAAATTGTTCGTACTTCAATGGCATATTTTAAAAATAGAGACAACAAAGAAAATACGCAGTGCTTTACTTGAGCAGGATGAGGTGTTTGCAGAAGTGATGAATTAATAGTGTAATGCTCAAAAACCATTATGCATTCTACTGAAGCATTTTTTTTTTCAGAATACCTAAATTTACTACTGCAAAAATCAAAGTTTTTCTATTCTATTCCAAATGCCATATTTTCATATTACTGTGCTCAACCCCAGTTAGCAAAATTAATCATCCAATTTTGCTTTTGAATCACTTTTATATATATATATAAATTATATATATATATAATTGGCGCGTACATCCTTTTTGGGTGTTTGGCCGAGCTTCTCCTCCTATTTGTGGTATGCGTCTTGATGTTGTACCACAAATGGAGGGACCTACAGTTTTAAGCCGACTCCGAACGGCAAATATTTTTATGAGGAGCTTTTTCATGGCAGAAATACCCTCGGAGGTTTGCCATTGCCTGCCGAGGTGCGACCGCTATTAGAAAAATGTTTTTATTAATATTGGTTGCACCGAGACTCGAACCTATGTTCTCTCTGTGAATTCCGAATGGTAATCACGCACCAACCCATTCGGCTACGGCGGCCGCCTTTTTTACTAAATAAAAAAAGGATTTTGAGTGATGAAAATCTTTATTTCGATCTTTACACGCCCCGCTGCTTGTCTGTTTGTTTAGTGCAGCTGTCTAGTTCACAAGTGCCATTTCCAAAAATTATACATCTTCCAATGGTGTGTTTAATTTTGCGCCATTTTGAACTTATTATGAAATTTTATATTTTCAACCAACTTTTTGGACAAGCTATTTCACATTTCCATTACTAGTAGTTAATGCAAACTAAACAAAACATTCGCATGTAAAAAACGAATGAAGCAGAAACAGCAATTTTTTCGGCAACCATATTTGTGTGTCCGTCACTGTATATCAGAAATCATTCGTGCATCAAGTGTTATTAGAATTTCTAACAGAGCAGCGAACACAGCTTCGTCATAATTTATTTTTCGGTGCATGTAAATATGTATGTCTGCATCTAAGTAATTCTATTCCATTAGGCTGTTAGGGACCACTTCCATGTGAACAAAAAATTGCTATTCCATTAGTATTATTCTGGATCCAGGGATTAATGCAGCTTGTGGAAAGAAGGTCTGGGTAATTGAATACGAACGCAATAACCCAGCACAAATGATAAAGACGTACAATTGGCAAAATAACACAAGGTTTTAGTAAAGTTAAACAAAAAAAGAAAAAAAAAATTAAAAGGTAGAAACCTTGCAGTGTATACAAAATTCCAGTCACATTTTTTTTACTTTAAGCTAACTGTAAATATCTGAGTGTCTGTGCAATCAGTGAATTGGAAATTTCAAAGAAAATTTTGTAAGGGTAAAAACCAAAAAATAACAATGCATAGAAAAAGTAGTTGCGTAGAGTTGCTGAACTGTATGTAGGTACATGTAAGGGTGTATGCATGTATGTTATGTACATATGTACGTGTACACAATCATTCATTAATTAATCAAATTTCTACTATGTTAGTATGTATTGGTAACTAAATTGAACGAACGATTTCAAACATCGCTGCAGCTCTGATAAATGAGTAATTTCTGTTGAGTTCCCTTAAACGGCGCCAGCATTTTGTTGCCTCTGCCTCCGCATGGAATCGAAAGGTATGGATAACGCTTCGAGGAACTGACAGCAGCAACACCTTGGTATTGCTTGCTTTTGCCACTTGTGTTGCCGAGTACTGTGGCCTTAAAATTGTTGGTATTCTTGGTGCAATCAAGCAGAGGAATTAGGAAGTCGCCTAAGAGAAAATTTGTTTGCGAGTGAAAATATGGAAAAAATTTTCATTTTGGAAATTCAATTATATTCTGCTATGAGTACTACGAAAAGAAGAGAACAGGAGTATATGAATATGACAAAAAAATGCAATTAAATACCTTAAAGAGTGAGGAGTAGAGATAGAAAGGGAGGGGTAGGAATATTAAGTGATATATACGTAACTATTAACTAACTGCAAAATGTACTATGGGGGAATAACAAGAGAGGAGCAGATGCTCAATCTACTCAACTTATACGAGTATGTATGTACAATTATAGAGAAATAGACTGAAAATATATTACAAGAAGGTCGAGAAGTTTCAAAAGTCTTCATTTATTTTATTTTTTGTTTTTTGTTCACGTTCATTAAATAAAGTGTAAAAGGGTTACATTTTCGCATTTATGCGTCATACTTAGAGAAGTGATGAAGTAAGATGGACAAAACTGATGTTACCCGTCATGTACGACCGACTGTCGCAGTTCCTCCAGTCACTAAGCAGATGGGACTGTAGGAGGCTGGTTGGACTGATGACAGACCACTTTCCATGGACAAACACATGGAAAAGGTGAGCAACTCAGACAGTGCACTCTGCCCAGCATGTGGTGGAGAGAAGGATGAGACGGCGGACCATTTTCTGTGCGTCTGCCCCGCCTTCGCTCGAATCAGGCTTGAGGTCTTTGGCACTTACTTATGTGTTAAGAAGCGACCACCTTGGCTCCTTGGCACCACAAGATTTCTTCGGAGGTCGAGTAGATTTAATAAAAAGGAATCCGAGTGCAGTGCAATGGACTTAATTGTGTCTGAGTGGTGTACTTGCTAGTCTGTCCCGACAAAAAAAAGCAGTTCTAGGCACTTTTCGTTAGATGTTTTCGGTGAGTCAAATCGAAAGATATATCCCAGTGCATCGGATCCTACTATACGGCGATTTAAATATGACATTACGTTTCAAAAGGTGATCTTTGGCAGTTTCGTGCTGCCATTTGCAGATAATACTCGTAGCATTCCAAAATAGAGAAAATTCGACACAGCTGACACATTTTTAAGTACCACTACTACTGAAGAAAAAAGTGGGACCAGACAAATAAAGTTGCGCATGTAATAGCAAGACGGGTGTTGCGACCGCTTCGTTATGGTAATATGAACGTCTAAAATCAGCGACAGCCTAGTAGGTCAATCGTCGAAAGTGTTGATAAAATCGCAGAAGCCGTGATGCTGGATTATTATAAGACCACTTTTCCATTGCAGATTGCGTATTAACTAAAAATTTGTCGGAAACTCGGAAACGGTAGCGCCGACATAGCCAATTGACATCGCTGAGGCGCCTAACGATGAGGCATGAGCTGTGTAACATGGCGCACCCTCGTGCTGAAACCAAACTATTGAAATTTGCTTATTAAGGTATGCAGTGTCGCTTCGATCGATTTACAAACGGACGTCGTATACTAGCACGTCTGCTAGCGGTCGCTAATACTTTTCACTAGTTTGCTGTATGCATTTGAATATAACTCGAAAAGTTACGGGTATCCCATAATGAAACATTCAGAGACTACATAGTCTCGGCTTTTATTGTTAAATATTTATTTAACTGCCGCCCTGGCATACATACTTGACCTACCACCGATAGATCTTTCTGAAGAAAGCCTTCTAGCAAAATCTACAGGAAGACTAAACGCCTTAAACAAACTCTCATACTATGTATGTACCTAGCTCAATAAACCGGAACTCTATAGTCAATATGGACAATATGGCTCCAGTTTTTAAAGGGGGGAAAAGGTTCAAAACTACTGTCTAAAAAGAAGGGTATCGTAAGGGCGTTAGCTCCAAACACAATACACTAAACTTTTATACGGACGGTTCTTAAATGACTAGTGGAATAGGCGCTGGTATATACTATTCAGAGTTAGGCCTAAGGAATTCGTGTAAGCTTCCAGATTTCTGCAGTATATTCCAGGCTGAAGTTTAACATCGATAGTCAGGCAGCCATTAAACCAATTACATCGTTTCGTATAACGTCCAAGATCGTGCTTCAGAGCAGGAAGGGAGTAGAATATAGCCAATAGAAGCTACATTTCTATTGGTTTCCAGGCCATAAGGGCATTGAAGGGAACCAGATAGTAGACGATATATCGAAAGTAGGCGTGTCTCTATCTTCGGATTTTGTCAAGGAAATAAGAATACTATACAACGAACTAAATGAAAACATGATCAGAAAATTGAGGACCAGATGGGAGAGCTTGCAGGAATGCTAGAGTCTTGTACAGGGTGGCTGATGAAAGCCGCTACCAAAAAAAAATGGAATAACTTTTTTTCTTTTTAAGTTATCTGTTCCATTTTTGTTTTAATTTGCAGATTGATCTTTAAAATTTATTAAAATGGATAACTGGGACACGCAAACAAGAATTTGGATAGTCCGCCGCTATCACGCACTGGAGTCCGTAGTTTTGGTACAGAGAGAGTACAGGCGGATGTTTGGCGGCGATCCCCCGAGCAGATGGACCATAATGAGACTGGTGAATAATTTTGCTGAGCAAGGAACAGTCGCAAGAAGGCCTTATCGTCGAAACCCACCAGTTCGGACGGAGGAAACGATCGCTGCTGTAGCTGCAGCTATACAAACAATCCAAGGGTTTCAACAAGAAGCTTATCTGCTCAACTTGGTGTCAGCCGACAGTCTTTGCAAACAATAATGCACAAAGATTTAGACTTATTTCCCTACAAAATTCAAATGGTTAACAAACTGAATGCAGCAGACTTGCTGATTCGCTTAGAATTTTGCCAGAAGATCCTGCAAATGGTGGAAGAAGACCAAAACATGTTAAACTGCCTTTTCATGTCTGATGAGGCCCATTTCGATTTAAACGGCAATGTGAACAAACAAAATTGTCGAATATGGAGTACTTCTAACCCACAGATACTCCACGAGACGGAATTGCATCCTCTTCGCGTGACAGTGTGGTGTGCGGTTCCTTCACGCTGTATTGTCGGGCCTTATTTTTTTGAAGAAAATGGTCACACCGTTACGGTTACTGGAGACCGTTATTTGAAAAGGCTGAAAGAATTTTTCTATCCAGAACTACGCCGAAAGAGAATTCCTTTCAACTCTGTGTGGTTTCAACAAGATGGGGCAACGTCTCACATAGCCCAGACTGTTATGACAGAGTTGCGACGAAAATTTCCCAATAAACTGATTTCAAGAAACTCCGAATTTCGTTGGCCCCCCAGGTCGCCTGACCTTACTGCACCTGACTTTTTCTTGTGGGGTTTATGTAAACAAGAAGTTTATAAAACAAAGCCAACAAATTTGGATGAACTAAAACAATCCATTCGGGCAACTATTGCGGCTATTCCTGTCGCAACTCTCAAAGCAGCAATGAACAACTTTTTACTAAGATGCCGCACTTGTGTCAACGAGCATGGGGGGCATTTAAATTCAATTATTTTTAAAACTAGTTAAGCTACATTTAATAAAATTTAATGACCTTCAACTTGAAAAAAAAATAAATGAATTCCATACACTAAAAAAAAAAGTTATTGAGTTTCTTAATGTAGCAAAATTCATCAGCCACCCTGTATAAACTTGACGATCATAGCAAGATGCTCGATGTATACTATCACTAATACGCAGACATTGTAGAACTATGATAGGCGTGCTGACGGGACATAACCCAGTAGCAGCGTATGCTCGGATAGCGGGAAATGTAAGGAGCAGGACTAAAAAGCAACTCTAGACCATCTTCTTTGCGGTTGTCTTGCGTTATTCAAAACACGCGGGGGGCACCACAGTTTCATGTATGGGAAGATGCCTTAAATTCGCAATACAAACACATGCGGGTGGACTATTTCAAAACACAAACACATAACTAATGAATTCCATCTGGTATCACTATGGAGCATACCGCTCTATACGTAGGTAGTTAAGTGAAATGGTTGAAGTGCTACTCTGGGCTCCTTAAATAGCACTAAAGCGCCGTTTTGATATCATTATGAGACCTCCAACAGGCACATATCCTGTTGATATAATGGAGAATATGGATGGGATTTAGGTTGGCGCACTGCTCCAGGCTGTCGGAGAAAGGAGCACCCAGTGATTTTAATCGTCTAGCTGCCAAACCCGCACATTTACAGGGAAAGTGCTCAAACGTTTCCTTCTCTGAAAGGTCCCACAGCTTCTGCAATGGGGGCTAAATGGTAACCCCAGCTTTTCCGCGTAGGTGCCGATCGTCCAGTGACCGGTAAACAACACAGCTAAGTGTTTGGAAATTGAATGGCAATGAATCTGAAGGAAATCTAAAGTCCTTTGAATATTGTACTGCGACCAAAGGGTTTTCGAAATAGCACATAAGAAATGGAGCTCAATCTTTTTTGCGCTTTACTGTAAAATAATTTGTGCAGTGCCCCTTTAGCAGCTGTCAGGGGGATGCCGATGACCAGGTAGGAGGTCTCTGAGATCAATTCAGTCCCCTTCTTAGCAATTTCATTTCCCTCTATGTTCCTATGTCCTGGAACCCAGATCAGAGAAATGTTACCTGCGCACCCAAGAGATGTGATCTTCTCCTTACAGGAGTTTGCTAGTTTCATTCTGCACCATGGCGTCGTGAAAGCCTTTATCGCGGCTTGACTATCAGAGATAATGTTAATATCTCCCCGCTCCCATGTTCCCTAAGTAGATATTTTGCATGCTTGCAGGATCGCAGGCCTATACGTGACTGAAATGAAAAATAATCTGGATGACAAAAAAAATTACAAAAATCCAAAATTAATGATACACAAAAAAAAGTTTCCCCCCACAATTTTGAGAAAAGTTAAACTATATTTTTGTTTGGAAAAAATGTACCCCAAAAATGTATCTTTCTATGTACTTGATGAAAAGTAATCTGAATAACAAAAAAAAAAATCAAAATGACAAAAATCAAATATCAAGAATGATACACAGAAAAATTTTGAATAAATTAAATTATACTTTTTTTTTGGAAAAAAAAATGTATCACCGCCTGACTATGACTGCAAAGGTATACTCTTCAGGTATCGCATCACACTATTTCAGTGTCACGGCCTTTATTATTACCATCAGTTCGGCCTGAAAGGCACTGCAGTAGTCGGGAATTCGAAAGCTAAAGGAGATTCCCAGATGTTCGAAATAGTCATACATCTCCGTCCACCCCGCCCGCGAGCTTTGAGCAATCTGTGTATATACATATGTACAAAATTAAATAAATAGAAAGCATAAATGAATTTATAAATGTTTAAGTCACTGTGTATATCATGATGCATGCCCCGCTAACTCTTCTTACTAATAAATAAAATAAAAATAAAAATAGTTTTCTGGAGTTTTCTTTCACGAATTAAAGTATGTATGCAAAAAAAAAAGTAAAAAAAATATACAATATATATATTTTTTTTTGATATGTGTATAAATCCGCTTTCGTTTGATATCTCCATTGATTGCATAGAGCGAGTAGAAGTAATAAAAATTATTTTTTGAAAATTTAGTCCTTTGAAACTTTAAAGCGCTTTCAAAATTAAATATAATAATTTTTTCTGAATTCAATAAACAAGTTGGTTTTGGTCTCACGGTGTTGTACAGAAATGAAGAGTAAGACAACGAAAAAAAATTGTAAAGCCTCTACAAAAAAGAGAAGAGCAGCCATCCCGTTGAAGAGGCACGTGTTGTTGTTTCTCAATTTGCGTGATTGTTAGGCTAGCATAGACATACAAGCACACAAGGGTATTAAATACAACATACACACTCACACTCAGGTACGGTGAATGTGGCACGAGCGGAAATGTTGCACGTTAAGTTTATTTAGTTGTCGGTTTGGTGGACACCATTGTTGATGCTTTCAACTTCATCATGTTGACATCAAATAACAAATTGTAAATGTTGTTGCAACGAGTTGTTCGTTGCGGCAGCTTTTATTTCATGGTTGGTTGCTGTTACTCAGTTGTTGTTGCTTTGACGGCAGTAAAATGCATTTTCGATTGTATAGCGGTTGTTAGGTTTCGTGGCTATTTGCGCTCTTCATTGGGTATTTTTGTGTTTTCGCATTCCTGCTATTACTTTTTGTTGTAATTGTTATGGATTGCGAAGTTTTGTTTTTTTTACTTACTTTTATTGTTTGCGCTTTGTTTTCTTGTTTTGCTCCCATTTTATGTAAAAACTGGTTTTTTTCTTACTTTTGTTGTATTGCAAATTCATTTTCCGTGTTTTGATGCAACTGCAGGCCACAAACTGCCGAACGCAACAACCATCAATGGCGGCCGCAAGTGCGTTGCAGCGTTCGATATTTATTACATAAACGTATACATACGAATGCGATTATTTATGTGAATGTATTGTATTTTCACAAAACACTGACTGGCAACTCGCCGGAATAAATGAAATTTAAACAATGGCGCACACAATAAACAACAATACAATGCACTGCCTGAAAGCCCCACACATCAGCCGCATTCACGTGTGTCCTCGAGTGTTGAGTAATCGAAATTTTAACTTCAATTTCCAATTGGTGCTGTAAGGTGGTCGAAGTTTTTCGCAATTGTCAGCTTTAGGCTAAAATTATACGAGTAGTGCGCCCGGAGTTCGCTTACACCTCCGTGACGGAAAATGTCCTGCGGTGGAGAGGATGTGATGCCTTTGCAAAGAACGATTTTAACAAAAAAAACATGAGTAAGTAAATGTGATGGAAGTGAGAGGAGTGTTATGGAGGGTGCTTCCTACCTTTGAGGTTTAAAAAACATATATATTTTCATCTTTTTTTGAATCTCGAAGTTGCAAAATAAAATATTATTATTCTCATGAGCGGTCACTTTTTCTAACAAAGACATTATTTTGTAATTTTTTACCATTATTAACGATATTATAAAGAACAAGGCGACATTTTTCGATGCATACATCAGCATACTCAGTTAAGTCGGTTTTTTTAAACACCTGCCCGCTATTTTACGCTCACCACTCAAATTTTCTGGTGAAGCTTATGCTGAAAACAGTGAACGACGTACGTAATCCCTTACCGCAGCCCCTAACGAGCACAAAAACTCATCCCGTGAGAACAACTGCGTTCTTTTAGTTACATATTTATACAATACATCGGTTTGTATGTGTCTGGTTGTATCTACACAATGTTGCCATTGACATTTTTCTTACAGACTTTTTCACACATCCGCGTTATCAGTTACAATTTTTCATTGCTTAATAAACCAACGCCAAAAACCAACAAATGCAAATAGTTCATTTATCTATAATTAACATTATTCAACAGTTATTTTAATAAAAATTATAATTTTTCTAAGTTTATTTTGTAAATGATTTCGAAATGTACTGCTTTGTAACACTGTGTGGTGAGAGAGTAATCAGCTGACAGGGTTTTACGGGAATTTTCAAATATCGTGAAATAAAATCTACGATATTACGATACGGAAGGAAGGAGTTTTTAATTTACATGGGGTTCTCATTAGTTTGATCGTAACAGCTGGCAGGGGACTGCGTTTACGTCGTTCACTGTTTTCAACATTAGTCTTTGCAATACTCATTACGTTCAAGGCGAATGGAATACCGAATATTTGTAAAAATTCAGCGAATTGCTTGTAATTTAAAAATGTGTGGCTTTTAAAATAAAGTGTGTATGTATAATTTCTTGGGTTTGGTAGTTTCTATTGCCTCCACCTCTGCACAAACAAGTAATTTCCCTTAATTTTGTTTGCATATTCTCGGGTATGACGTCGCAGCGAATTCGGAAGGCGCAATCTTGTGTCCTGTTAATCTTGAGTTACTTTGGCAGATGATTCGATATTTTAAATCTTGAAGCAATATTTTGGAGTCCATTCATTATCTACAACCGTGGGATAAAACTCATCGTCCACTTTGCAAATCAACAAATAATTTTGAGCAAAAAAAATCATCAGTTTTTCTGACAGGTGGCGCCCAAAAAAAATGTTTAACCCCTTGTCGTGTCATTTAGCTCAATGCAACTCGGGCCCAAGTGTTACGTGTGAACGCGTGGTAAACAGATCTGACTGATGCGTGAGATGATGTAACAGCAACTATGAGACTCGCGACTAACTCTGGTGGCGCACAGATATTTATGTTTGATCTGTACACAACTTCGGCTCGTGATATTTACGTTTGGCCCGACGATCTATTCACGAGCCTGGTTCGTCATATTCATGATTGGGGCCATAAGTTTCATCACTCAATCAAACCTTACATTGAGTCATTGTCTACATAAGAGGAACAACAATTTATTAGAACACGCTTGCTGTATAGACACACTCGGTTACAGCGTCCATTAAGTCTTAGATTTACAAATAAAATTAAAAAAAAAAACGTATTCAATGGAGCTTAGAGCAGACATATATGGATTTCTTGCTGTTGCCTGTCTAAAGTTGTTCCTGTTTTTGAAGGCATTCACTACTTTATACCCATCGATAAATACTTCTACAAGGTTATCCTTATTATTCACGTTACACGTACTTCTTTATGAGTGTATTTAACTCATAACTGTTTCACATCTCTGTACATACATATGTAAATAAATAGTTAGGTTAGGTGCTGGACTAAGCATAAAAAGTCCAAAACGATAATTGGAAATAAAATAACTAAACAAAATCATTTAAAACCATACAGAGTTGGCCATTTAAAGTGGAAGCATATGCACTCGAAAAATAACTTCTTAATTTAGAAAAAAGAGAACAAAATATTGGGAATGGGAATAAGTTTCCGCCCTCGTAAAAGAGGTGTCGCTGCCGATACTATTTTTGTGCTGGCTCTACTAATTTGAAGGCGTATATGGCATGTGAGGTCTCGATCGCAGTAGTTGACATTCGTTTGAAGCGAAAAGATCCTCTTTTATATGACGACAAAGGAGGTTATGCTTCATTATTACCTTTTAAAGAAAAGTGCCGCTGAAACGTGTGGTATATTGATCACTATTTACCGTAATGACGCACGGCGTTGTAAATAGTGCTTTCGACGCTTCCAAAGCGGCAATTTCGACGTGAGTGATAAAGAACGCGAAGAGGCACCGAAAAAATAGAAGATACTGAACTGCAGCAATTATTGGATGAAGACGCATGTCGCACGTTGGATGATATGTCTAAAGAATTGGATGCTGACAGATCAACCGTCGGTAAGTGTTTGCACGCAATGGGAATGGTCCAGAAAGCACATAACTGGGTACCACATCAATTGAAGGAGAGGGACGTTTGGTGCCGTGTGAGATGCTTCTTGACCGCATAATAGAAATGGTTTTCTGCATCGCATCGCCACTGGCTATGAAAAATTGATCTATTATGATAACTCTAAACGTCGAAAAAGTTGGAGCCTGCCAGGTGAATTAGGTCCATCGACAGCGAAAAAAAATATTCATGCTTCAAAAGTTATGTTGTGCATCTGGTCGGATCAGAAGGGTGTCATCTAGTATGAACTCCTTAAGCCATCTGAAACCATTACTGGTGATCGTTGCTGGCTGCAGCGAACGCGTTCGAATCGAGCTCTCAAAGAAAAGCGACCGAATGGCACGGTAGACATGACAAACTGATTTTGCTGCATGACAGCGCCAGGCCACATGTTGATAAATACCTGTAGATCTAGAAATACGTAGAGGGACTGAATCTTGCCCCACCCGCCGTATTACCCCGACATTGCAGCTTCAGATTACCATCTTTTCCGATAAATACAGTCAGCCCTTGTTGGAGAGCGGTTCACTTCTTACGAGAGCATCGCAAACTGGCTCATTGAATGGATCAAGTCAAAAGAACTTGAATTATTCGTCAGAGGAATTCGTACGCTGACTGAAAGATAGAGTGAAGTTATAGCTTCCAACGGTACATACTACCTCACATAATATTATTTATTATTCAATTGTTTAAATAACTCGTTTTTTTCCAATAGCGGTTGCCCCTCGGCAGGCAATGGCAACCTTCCTAATGTATTTCTGCCATGAAAAACTTCTTCCTAAAATCCATTCGCCATTCGGAGTGGGAGGAGGAGTTCGGCCAAATTCCAAAAAGACTGTAAGCGTCAATTATATATAATTTTCGCAGGTTACGTATATTCGAATTTCGATTTTTTTATGGCGATATGTTGGTACTCAGGTCTCCCACTCATGCCGACGAGTTCGGCCATTTTGAATGTTCAGTTAATTGCTCACAGCTGCTTTGCTTCCTCGTCTTCGATTTTTACCTATTCAAAAAGATGGATCAAAGAACCTGTATCAAATTTTGTGTGAAAAACGAAATTAAGTGCGCGGATGCATTCCGAATGTTGACTGTGTCATACGGAGAAGCTACTTTGGACCGAAGCAACGTTTATCTGTAGCACAAAATGTTCTCAGAAGGCCGAGGAGATGTGAACGACAAAAAGCGTCCCGGATGCCCGAGCACTTCAACAACAGACAAATATATTAATGAAGTGAAGAAAATGGTATTGGCCAATCGTTGAATCACCATTAGAGAAGCTGCTGAGGTCCTAAACATATCGATTGGCTAGTGCCATTCGATTTCTTTCAATGATTTAGGGATGGGACGGGTCGCCGCAAAATTCGTACCAAAACTGCTCAATTTCGACCAAAAGCAGCATCGCATGACATGGCTAATGAGATGTTGGACTCTGTCCGCGACTACCCAAATTTGCTCCAGAGGGTCATAACTGGTGACGAATCGTGGGTTAATGGTTATGACGTGGAAACCAAACCTCAATCAGAAAGACCGAAAAAAGCGCGCCAAGTTCGGCCGAATGTAAAAGTTTTGCTAACCGTTTTCTTCGATTGCAGGGGCGTTGTGCATCATGAGTTCTTGCCAGAGGGTAAAACGGTCAACGAGGAATATTACCTGCAAGTTATGCGCAATTTGCGCGAAGCAATCCGCCAGAATCGCCCGGATTTGTGGAAGAACAAAAATTGGTTGTTGCATTACGGTAACGCCCCACAGCCACCGTATTCCCTAGGTCTGGCCCCTAATGACTTTTTCTTGTTCCCGACACTGAAGAGGCCCATGAAAGGATGACGCTACGTTACGATTGACGGGATAAAGACGGCATCGAAGGAGGAGCTGAACAAGATAAGAAAAAATGATTTTTTGAAGTGCTTCGAAGATTGGAAAAAACTTTGGCACAAGTGCATTATATCTCATGGAGATTACTTTGAAGGGGTCAAAATAGATATTAATGAATAAATAAATAATATTTGAAAAAACGCTAAATTCGCGATACTTTTTGAGCACACCTCGTATATATAAATAATTTATAACTTTGGGTATGAATAGACGGAAACTTATTTCTTATTTTTTTTAATTAATTCTAAGTTAAAAACAGAAAAAAATAATTAAAATATGGGAAAATTAAACAAAAAAAATTTAATTTAGAAAATAGAACAATATAAGAATAAAGAAGTTAATAAAAAAATGTTTCTATAATAAAAAACACATTTTTTTTTAATTTTAATATAAAAAAGTAAAAATAAAATTATAAAAAAAAATAAAAAGAAGTTGTAGGTTTTTAATTAAAAGAAAAGTAAATGGAAATAAACCTATTAAAAAAATGTAAGAAAAAAATTTTAATTTTATTTTTTTAATTAAACTTTAATTAAAAAAAGTGAAAAAGAGAAAGAAATTTTTAAGTAAAAGAAAAAAGTAAAAAGAAAAAAAATTGTTTTAAGTAAAACAGAAAAAATTATATAGAAAACCAATGCTTTTAGATTAAAAGAAAAGATTAAAAAAAAAATGTAAAAATCACATGAGCAAAAACTTTTTTTGTTCTGCATTAATTTTAGTTTAAGAAGATTTATTCCAGCTGCTTATTAAATATTGCATCACCCAGCCAAATGTGGCGGCCACCCGTGGGGTTTTCCATTTTTTTTTTTATATGAAGTTAATTTGTAGGTATGTACACCCAAACCCGCGTTCTTTCGAAGTACTGGGTTCCATCGCGTAAATCACTTTAGGCTGTGGCTTCCACGGCGGCATTAGTTGATCTAACAGAGCTGTCAAAAGTTATAGAGTACCCTGGTACTTCCACTTTAAATGACCAACAGTTTAAATTTAGAAAAGATTATAAACAAAAGTTCAGGAATTTTCTCAGCGCATTATATATCGATAATTTTATTATGACTGATTCGATTAATTTTCTTAGGATGACTAGACAAGTAACCAATTTTTTCTTCATAAAATTAAACGTATTAACTAAAGTAAGAGCAGATTTTTATGTAAATTAGACTTAAAATTTACAGAAATAGTTCAAAAATTTACACAAGCATTTGAAAAAATTGTAAATATTTTAGTCTACATAAAATTAAAATCTATAAGGTACGTCACCAAAAAAAAAAAACACTGTTCAGAACCAAGGCTTAAACGTAAGAATTTTTACATGCCAGAGAAATGAAAAACAAACACAAATTGCTAATAGGAGTGACTTAACAATAATACTTATACTCGTACACATATTTTCATTTTGGTTTCTCGAAAAGTATGAAAGAAACTATTTAAAAATTGTAGTTCCGTTTTTACAAAATTCTCTACATACATATAAAGTATATACATAAATGCACACATTTTCTTCCTTTCAATCTGCAACTTTGTATGTTTAATGCATTGCAAATTGCTGTGAGAAATACAGTTATAATTGCATGGTTGCAAGTTGGACAACTCAAATTCTTAAATGCCAGTCTGCAACTACTATTTATAGTATTTATTGTGCAATAAACTTCTAATCCAACCGCTTTCATTCATTGCATTGCAAATAAAAACGATCCGTACATACAAACAAACGAAGTATTCCATATTTAGATAGGGTGAAAGAGAGCGGAAGTTAGCGTCAAATCGAGCTGCATAAGTTTTTACTCAAAGCCATACAATAAATAAACACAGATGTACACACAAATACACAAATAAAGCAAGAAAGAAAGGAAGAAAGAAAGAAAGTTATGCTTAGAAGTATTTGAAAGGAAAGGAAGTGCAAAGCAATAAGAAACTTTCAACTAAATCTACTACTACAACTACAACTAAAACAAAGATTTGCAACTAAATAGAATGCATGTATGCATGTGTACACACACACACACATACACACGCGCACAAAACTAAAGACTAAAGTCGATTAAGTATAGATTTGGGTATAGTACCATTGAGGCTGGGCTGCGCGTACTGAATGAAACCCTCGGAAATGTAGTGATGTTGACTGCCCGTAGTGCTGGCACTGCAGCGCGGTCCCAGCGTGGAGGGGAGTATGCGTGCGGCACGTATGTCGGCAGAACGTGTTCCGGCCACCGCCTCCTCGTCGTTCAGTGCGTCCTCTTCGATATACATGGACGGCACATCGCTGCGCGCGGGTCTGCAAGAATTGTAAGAAAGAAAATTAAGCAAATACGTACAGATGAGTTCATGTGAAAAGTTTTTAAATTTTTTTTAACATATTTACTATGTAATACAGTGAATTGTAAATCAAATTAGCTATGTGATTGCAGTGATTGCAGATTTTTACAATATTTGTACTATTTCGACCGCAATACTTTTAAATCATTCTTTTTTGAGCTGATAAAATATAAAATAAACCAAAGAATAAAAACATTACTGATCCCTTCAAAAAGTGATCTATAAATTGAAGTGCTGGCATTCAGTAATTTATACCAGCTTGAAGTCATAAAATATGAGATTTTGTGTAAGAGACTATTTTTGTGACTTGCGGTGTGTCGGGTATTGAGTAACTTGCAGTGTTTCGGGTATTGAGTAACTTGCAGCATTGAGGAAGTAAGAAGATAGAGTCACAATCAGTCAAACAAACGGGCACGTTGATGCGGGGTAGGTCGATTGAAGAGAAGAGGAAGAGCAAATCATCGCAACGAGATTTGAAGGCAAGCCTTTGCGATGCCTTTGCTCGTTGTATACGAGTACAAAGCAAGAGTAAACGTCTCACAGTGCTATGAGTCCATATAAAAAGTGGGGAAATGGATGGATTTTGCTAAAAGTATGTAACTTAGTGGGCCAGAGCATGCTGAACTCGAAATCAAATTGGTTTTTTGTAAAATTTTAGCATGTGTATTTAAAAAAAAAACGATGTTATTTAGAAAAAAAAAAAAAATTGAAAAAAAATTAAATTTTTTTCTTTAATGTTTTCTTTTCTTTTTAATATTTTTTTTTAAATATTTTTTTTAATTTTAGATTAAAACAAAATACGAACACATTTTTTTGTTATTATTTACAGCTGCTTATTAAACATTTTATCGCGATGTGACGGTCGAACGTGCTCTTTCGACTTTTTTAAGGGGTTATATACAGTTAGAATTTCTAAAAAATCGATTTTTTATTTTTTTTTTTCTTCTTAATATACCTGTATTTAAGAATGCACACAGAAAATTTAATATCGTGCCGCTGAATATTTTCGAAGTTAAAGGCGTTTCAGAGTGCTTGAAAGTATAAGGCAAATCTTAAATGAGTTTTTCTCAAAATGGTGTTTTCAAAGTCGGTGATCACGAAAACGTCTAAGCCGGTTAGTCTCCAATTTTCACACGAGCTTTTTAATATATTTTTTGGCAATTAATCGAAGGTCTTTTCTCATTGATAAATTTTTTTTTCTATAAACAATTCAAGGCCGAAATTTTGGTCAAAAATCGATTTTTGTTTTTTGAGAAACAGCCATTTCGTCAAAAAAATGTATTTTCCTTATACCTCCGATTAATTACTACATTTAAGATTACTTTAACGAAATCTGTTTGGCTTTTTAATTTCAAGGGATCCAGTTCAGAGACATAGTGGCCACCGCAAAACGTCTCTTTTGAGAGAAGCTCCCGAAGATCAACTGTAGCTCCTTTCCAAATAAATATTTTTAATAATACTAAGCTTTAGAATACAGTTAAAAGATAACATAATATCAGGTCAGTTCATAAGTTTGTGCGTATTTTACCCATAATTTCACTTTTGTACGATTTTTGCATACAAAAAGTTATTCGCGGAATATAACCCAACTATTTATATCTTTTTTGATATATTGTGCATTCAACAAGTGATTTTAATCGCGGATAGAAGCACGTGTTGTTAAAAAATAAAATGGAATCTTCGAACCCGTATAAGAGACATATTTTGTACTTTTTTTATAAAAGTGGTAAAAATGCAACAACTGCTGCTGCAGAAATAAACACTGTTCACGGAGAAGATAGCGTGAGTGTAAGGACTGCGCTAAAGTGTTTTTCAAAATTTCGAAGTGGTAACTGCGACGTTGAGGATGCCCCGCGCGCTGGTCGTCCTGAAGTCTTTAACTCCGACGCCTTGCTCGAACTCGTAGAAACTGAGCCGAATTTGACAGTCGATATGATAGCTCAGAGGTTAAATTCATCGTATGGAACAGTTCACAGGCACCTGGCTCAGTTGGGAAAGGTTTCAAAGCTGGGAAAATGGGTTCCGCATAGACTTTCCGTCGCCAACCTTCAGCAGACAGTGAATGTGTGTTCTCAGCTGCTGCAAAATGAAAGTTTTTTTAACCGTATCGTTACTGGTAATGAAAAATGGGTCCTTTATAATAATCCTGTTCGCAAACGCCAATGGTTAGATAAAGATGAAACACCAGAACCGACCCCAAGGGATGGCCTTCATCCCAAGAAGACTCTCCTGTCTATTTGGTGGGATATGGCCGGTATTGTTTATTATGAACTTCTGGAACCAAATCACACGATAACTGCTGTTTATTACTCCCATCAGCTATCAAACCTGAATGAGGCACTTAACAAAAATCGACCGTCTTTAGTGAATAGACGCAAAGTTTTGTTTCACCACGACAACGCAAAACCTCATACCGCAAGGCAAACATTAGGCAAGCTGAACGAGCGCGGATGGGAGCTAATGCCGCGTCCACCATACTATCCTGATATTGCACCTTGTGATTATCACCTTTTTCGTGGACTACAATCCGATATGAGTAACAAGAATTACTCCTCAAAAGAAGCTGTAAAAGAGATATCGAAGCGTATTTTGGCTCCAAGGGCAACACATTTTTTGAGCAGGGAATTAAAAATTTGCCTAAACGTTGGGAAAACATTGTACAAAATGGAGGATATATTATTGATTAATAAATACTTCAAACATCTTTTCTATTATTTTTAAAACCACCTTTAAAAAACCCATGAACTTTATGGACTGACCTACTACGTGTACAAATTTTTAGGTCAATAAAAAAGGTTTGTCAGAAAAAATTCTCTAAAATTTGCTTTTTTTTGGCCTTCTAACTGTAATTAACCCCTTAACTAAGAAGTTACTTTGGCTGAGCTCCTATTCCTATTTGTGGTGTTCGAACGGCAGATTATTTTTATTAGGATCCTTCTCGTGACAGAAGGACACGAGGAGGTTTTGCCATTGCCTGCCGAGGGACGACGGCTATTAGATGGCACTTTTTCTATCATTCGGTGTTTCAGGGCCAGAACTTGGAATCCGAATGGTAGACATGCACCAACCCAAACAGCCGCCAAGTCAAAGTCCAAATAAAGTGGAACAAACCATATTTTTCTGTGACCTGCTAAAAGTTCATTAAAAAAATATAGGTATTTTTTTTAAACGAGAGACTTTTCTAGCTTGGCAACTGGTGTAAATATGAGATTCCGCAGTTGAAAGTCTCTATTTGTGTATAGGGACTGCTATTGAACACATTTCCTTTAAATTATGAACCGTTGATGCGAAATTTCCTCCCATATCCCAACCACTTTTTATATTTAATAATCGGTTTTTTTTTTTTTTTGTTGTGTTTGAAGAAGATGATCGTCAGAACTAATATTTTTTGTGTGAGAACCGACTGTTATGAGCCCTTTCGTTAATTCCGCTGCTGCAGTTGGCTCAGCAATTCTGAAGAAAAAAACATAAAATGCTCGGATCGGCAGATAAATTCCCAGCCCAATAACTTAGAAACACGGTGACTTTAATCGGGATTAATAACTTAATTCGGAATTATATCAGAAATTAAGTGCAACTAATGCTTATTGACAACTGAACTTAATGGTTAAAAGTGGAATTTTCGACGGCAACCTTGCCGGAAAACTACAGTTAATATCTGTTATGAATGAAAAATAATGAAACTTACAAAGGCTCTTACAGCCTTTTTTCGATGTGTAGCCAAGCTCCTCCTCTTATTTGTTGCGTTCGTGTTGAATTTGATACACAAATGGAGGGACCTTCAGTTTTAAGCCGACTCCGAACAGCAGATATTTTATGAGGTGTTTTTTTATAGCAACAATACACTCGGAGGTTTGCCATTCCATTGCCCCTCGGCCGAATTAGCAAAAACATTTTCTTCATTTTGGTGTTTCACGGAGATTCGAACCTACGTTCTCCGAATTTCGAATCGTAGGCACGCACCAGTCTATTCGGCTACGGCGGCCTAAATTAAATTTATTATTGATAATTTCTTTACTAACACCCCAGAAAATGGTAATCATAATCATTGACATAGACTTTTCCACTTTGAAGTCTTTTGATGGGCGCTGTCTCTATTAATCCATTCCAACATATTTTGCTTGAACTCCGGTCCAGTCGTCAAAATCAGTCTGACACAGCTACAAAAAATCGTTGCAACCCTCCAATCATCCCTATTTGTGAAGCGGTGTGAAAAATTTTTCAAATCCACCCAGTTCTTCTGTTATCTGTCACAAATAGTAATTTTCGACTTTTTGGATATGTTCTTCGATCACTATCGTTATTAGGTAACCAGTAATAAGAAATAATTCAAAATTCTCGTTTTCTTTTTGAAATTTCTTAGTTATTGCTTATATTATTAGCGCCCATTGTGTAAGTACCTGATTATTATAATGTTTCTTCAAAATAAAGTTCGATCAAAATAAACGAAATTAAGTGAGTAGTTGGTCTATATAATTGTTTATGGGGCTGGCTAAGTAATTTCATCAGAAAATGTGTTTTTACGGCCCAATCGACAAAAAAGTTTTGGACGCCGTCATCTTAGGGAAGTGCAGTATTCGATGTTCTTAAATTTTTTTCTTAATTTTTTTTTTCATATTTTTTGTTTTTTGTTTTTTTTTCATTTTAATTTTTTTATTTTTATTTTTATATTCTATATATTTTTTTTAGTTCTGCATGTCAATGGAAGGATCATTTAGTCACCATTACAACAATATAAATTTTTTACATATCGGTGAAAACTTTTCAAAATATGAGGTTTTCATTTTTTCGAATATATGGTTTTTGACTTTTAATAGCACCTGTGATACAATTTTGTTCAAACAAGTGATATGCTTTTTAAATGGATGAAGTAAGCGCGTAGCGATCATGTTTTTATTTTCTAGTTATTTACCCACATTGGTTAGTTGGTTTAAGTGGTGATTCTTCCAGAATCCAACTGGCGCTTCCGTACATTTTGTTGCCACATCCTCGTTACCAAATTGTTTACCAGTTATTTACGGCATGACTATATCCAGTTTGTGCGGTTTAAGGACCTTATTAGGTTGTTGACATCTAAGCCAGACAGCTGTTCCGAATTCTCGAACAGCGGCTTACCCAGGGTTAACATTCTGTCCTTCTATAGGGCAGGGCATTCGCAGAGGAAATGGAAAATGGTTTCCTTTTTCTCCGGTTGTTTACAAAGGTGACAGTATGTGTTGTGAGGGATGCCCATTTTGGCTGCTTGTTCTCCCACAGACCAAAAGCCAGTTATGACTGCCGTTAGTCTACAGGCGTCCCTTCGTTTCATGTTTATCAATGTTGACGATTGCTTAAGGTTACAGGTGGGCTATAACGTTCTGCTAATTTTGCATTTCGTCTGGTCTTTCTATCTACAATCCGCGATTCGGAGGTATTTTAGGGAAATTATATTCTTGACTGCACCCAATGGTGTGAATACCGATTCTGCAAGAGCGTTATTCATGGCGAATTCCCCTCTAGCCAGTTCATTTGCTTTTTCGTTACCTTCAATGTTCCGACATCTCGGGACCCAGATTAAGGTAACTTTATGGTTTTCGCTCAAGGTGGTAAGGTGGTAATCCAGTGCCTGGATTGCAGCTTGGCTATCCTAAAGAATATCGATATTGCCCTTAAAAGAGGGATCTGCAATTATTACCCACATTAATTTTAAATAATTTTTTACTAAAGCGCTATTTCGAACTTTGAAGGCTCATATCTCGCAATTGGATGCTATCTTCGTAAATCGGAGAAATTACTTGTTTACTTATAGTATGACTCAAGCTTTAAAAAAAATTAGTTTGATCCAATACCAGCAAAAAGCAAACGAAATTTGCGTATCATGGCGCAAAAGTTTAAAATTGTTCCTACTTAAATTTTAACTTCAGAAAATTACATATGAAAGAGCTGCGCATCACTTGAAATAACAGTTAATAACAATAGCTGACGGTATTTATTCAGTTACGAAACTTCAGCAAATGAATCGAAAAACAATAATGATTTTTAATGCATATTTTTTGTTAAATTAACACATCGCGAAGCAATTGACAATAACATTTGGAATAAATCTGAAAAATATTTGCAGCATTAAAACTCGCATTTATGACCGCCATATTAAAATAAATATAAAATATTAAAACAATACATAAAATAGGCAGAAATGAACTTTCATATTTTTAGGTGTACACTCTGTCAAAAAAGCGACGGGAATTGGTAAAAAAATGCAAGTGATTTATTATCTATTAAAATTTATTTTGCCTCTTCAAAGTTGATTACTTCTAATGAATGTTGCAGCGCAACACAAATTTTTAACCAATAACAATTTTACTCAACAACGTGGAACATTTTGCGAAAGGATTTAGGTGTGAAGCCTTTCAAAATACAGCTGGTGCAAGAATTGAAGCCGAACGAGCTACCGCAACGCAGAGTTTTTGGTGACCGGGCTCTTTGAAAGTTGGCCGAAGATCCACTTTTTTATCGAACGAAAATTGTGTTCAGCGACGAAGCTCATTTTTGGATCAATGTTTACGTAAATAAGCAGAATTTTCGATTTTGGAGTAAAGATCAGCCAGAAGAATTGCAAGAGCTACCAATGTATCCAGAAAAGGTCACAGTTTGGTGCGGTTTATGGGCTGGAGGTATCATTGGACCGTACTTCTTCAAAGATGCTGCGAATCGTAACGTAACTGTGAATGGTGAGTGCTACCGTGAAATGATATCCAACTTTTTTTTGCCCAAAATGCAAGAGCTTGACTTGCATGACACGTGGTTTCAGCAAGACGGTGCCACATGCCACACAGCACGCGTAACAATGGACTTGTTGAGAGGCGAGTTCGGTGAACATTTTATTTCACGTTCGGGACCTGTCAATTGGCCACCCAGATCGTGCGATATAACGCCTTAAGATTATTTTTTGTGGGGCTATGGGCTATGTTAAAGCTCATGTCTAGTCAGACAAGCCTACTTCAATTAACGCATTGGAAGACAACATTAAAGCATTTATATGTGAGATACCGGCGGAAAGAGTATGTCAAAATTGGACTAAGCGGATGGACCATTAGCGCAGTCGCGGTCAACATTTGCATGAAATAATCTTCAAACATTAAACTATATGGACTGTACTATCGACTTAAATAAAAATTTCATGCATTTTTCTGAATTTTACGTATGTTTTTTTGGAAAACTTTGCTAAAGCTCATAAAAAATCACCCTTTAGTTATTTCTAGTCCATCATGCGATGGTAGTCCGATTCCAAATATTGCCGGCACGTTTAATGCAATTATCGAAATATTTCTAAAAAAATAATTTTTCAGATCCGACCTTAGTTCTTGCCGGAACTTCTCTTTTATACCTGGGTGGTTTGGAGGTGATAACTGAAGTCTCGGAAAATAGTCAGCGGAATTTAGGTCAAAATTTAGGTCAAAATTTAGGTCAAAGTGGAATCATCTTAGCACCTTCTTCTCAGCTACTCTGCTCTCAACGGGCATATCTGGGCCCTCAATATTTTGTTACACCTGTGGATATAGTAGATTTTAACACTACGCACCTGATGAATTTCATTCGCAAACTCAAATGGTTAACGTTATTAGTCACCGTTTGGACATCACCCTCCTTCTTCTCCCTTATCGGGGGTTTTTTTTTTTTGTTTTTTTTTTTTTTTTTTTGTTTTTGGCATCATAATGAACGAATTTGATTCTTTGGCCAAGTGGGCTCTCGTTTTAGCACGCTTTTCTCCGAACCTAACCTAGCCCAATGCGGTGGTTTTCAAATTATATGATTTGATTTTTCACAACCCTTACTTTTTTGAGTAATTTTCTCGCCTTAACACTGCATAACAACCTGTTAATATTTTTTGTTAAAGGGAATTCTTTTAAGGGTACTTTTTAAACTCCCAATTCCTGGTACTTAACTAACAGAATTTGCCTGGAATTTTTGTAAATATGGATATGAATGACCACATTCACTTGCGTAGATACTCACACATACCACCAGCATGTTTGTGTATCTCTTTAGAGTTGTTTGGCTCTGCCCATTGATAGCATCGTGGCTTTGTAATTTAAATTCATTGGTGGTTCCGCAACCAATTGTAGTTTTTATACGTTTTGACTTCATTTTTTTCCTGTTAAAATTTTATTTAAATATTTGTTATTGCTTCAACGCAGTCACTTAAAAAAACGTTACATACTTTTATGCGCAGCAGACCCTAATGGAAAGCGAAATGTCCAGGCATGCATTGAATGTTTTCGGGGTAAAATTGTAGCTTTGGCAAATAATTTGTTAGAAACTCAAATTCCTGAAATATTCAAAATAAAATTCCCTTACAAAGAAAAATTTGTTTTCTGAAATTATTGCTTTAAATTTTATTAAAATAATTATTTAAGCTCGGATTGGTTGCAATATATCGCAAGTAGTCAATTATTTCGTGCATGCGAAATTCTAAGGCATTTCTCATTAATATTCTATTCAATTAAACTTTAAATACACAGCGACTGTTTTTGGTGATTTTGTAAATGAGGCAAAACAATAAGAGAATTTTATGTATGTAGGTATTTCTATTGTATATATTGAAAATTCGGCCACCAATGTTTTATCAGCTTTATTAGATGCCAAACGAGATCAAATGGCAAGCGATTGAAAAAATTTGATATAATTTTTTGATATGTTATGCCCGATTATCGAAAATGTATTGTATAAAGAATCACTAAATCTTAAATACCTTGCGATTTTAAAACTACAATTTGGCGCAAAGTTAATCACCCTATCAGTTCAATCATATTTGACACTTGTGAACTAGACAGGCTGGAGCATAGAAAGAGACAAGCAATAGAGCACATAGAGATCAAAATAAAGATATCTATTACTCGAAATTATTTTTTTTTATTTAGTAAAAAAGTTATACAGAACAAAATTGGATGATTAATTTTGCCACACCTTGGATTTAAAAACATTTTTTTTTTTTGTACCAGGGCAACTTTTGTTGCTTCGATTCGTAACTTGTGGAAGATGGAAGAGAGGGAGACGACGACAGGAGAGGGGCACCAAGTTGCTCGGTCTCGGTCGACACGCTCTGAGCTCCTATTCTTCTCAATGCTTTTGAGGTTTGGTCGAGCTCCTCCTTCTATTTGTGGTGTTCGCCTTGATGTTTTTTCACAAATGGGAGGTACCTACAATTTTAGGCCGACTCCGAACAGCAGATGCTTATTTTTATGACGAGCTTTTACATGACAGAAACACACTCTGAGGTTTGCCGTTACTTGCCGAAAAACCTATTAGAAATAACTTTTTTGTATCACTTTGGTGTTTTATGCTTACGCACTTTCGAATGATAGTCACACACCAATCTATTCGACTGTGGCGGCCTCCTTTTTATTACATACTTCTATTAGTTTATGACTTTGATAAAAACATTACAGTTTACAATAAATTCCCGTAAAAACCGTAAAATTACTATAAAAACCGTTAACACAACTTTCATAAATCGAACTTTCTCGCTCTTTGGAAAACCGCATACTCTATTATGGTTTCTGAAATTTGATGCGGAAATCGAAATAAAAAAGTATTTGCAGTTGCCGGTTAATACAATAAAAACTAGCTGCATGTCGTAAACAATTGGTCCGGCAAAAAGCTGGTTAAAAACAAAAATCATGCAGATGATTTCCGATTTGTTGCGGTAGCCGCCATCAATGGCGAGAGAGAGGCAGGCCTGTGTAGAACTGGCTATTGACATTTGTGGCAGCAGAGGCAGAAGCACTAAGATGTACATAACCAAAAACAAAGGTTGCATACGAAAACAACGGTAAAGCGTATGCATATGTATGTGCATTTATATGTGGCAGATTCACTACCTATGCATTAAACGCGCACTCCAACCAAATACCAACATCACAACAATGCCAACATCCGGCGGTTATTTCAGTTCGAAAAATTATGAAACCACATTCATAATTGTTTACGTATGTAGGTTTGAGTGTGTGCATGGATATTTTCAAATCCCAGTCAAGCATTTAGACTTAACTTGATTCAACTCACTGCGAGGAGATCTTTAGTGCCACTAATCCGATACCTTTGGTTTAGGCCTGCCGCATTCGCGGTGAAGCATTTGAAGATGATAGTCCATATCCGATCGAAAGTTTCAAGACGAGGATTATAGGATTTCAGGATTATGACACACGAAAACCACTTCTTTAAAACGAAACAAAAAGTTATTCGGAGAAAGCTATGTATATGATGAATTTGAATAAATTTCTGTTAGTGTCCTCTACGCTTGGGTTGGTGGGAAGCTCTCCGGAATGGCTATAATAGCGCTAAGCTGAGGAGGGTGCAAAAGTACTTGTATTATTGGCATCGCCTAAGTATGTAAAACTTGTCCCAGTGCTGCCCTTAATGTCGTTTTGCATTTACTCCCCATCGATTTTTACGTTATTCCCATCGCTGCTCAAAGTGCAATCAGGTTAAAGGAGGTTGGCCTCTGAAGGCAATCGCTTAAGGGACATGGTAGCATTTTTAGAACTTCGCACAAATCTCTCTATCCGAAAACTGAAGTTTGAGTGACCTGGTAGGGCAATTTTTGCAAGTAGGGCAGGATTAGAAAATCTATGCCGATGCTGGTACCTCTATCTTCACTAACGGTTCCAAAATGGAATCGAGAGTCCGAGCAAGTGTTTTCTCTAAATCAGCCCATTTATCTACATATTTATTTAAAACTGTCGAATAATACTACATAGTAACATAGTCTTTGCGATCCTGCAAGCATGCAAAATGTTTTGGGAACGTTGGAGAGAGGGAGATATTAAAATTTGTTCCGATAGTCAAGCCGCGATCAAGGTACTAACGGTGCCATGGTGCAGATCTAAACTGGACAACTCCTGCAAAGAGGGGATCAAATCTCTTGTGAGTGCAGGTAACAATACTTTGATCTGGGTTCCAGGACATGTAAACATAGGGGCAAATGAAATTGCTGATGAGTTAGCCAGGAAGTGGTCGACTGAGTTGGTCTCACGCCACGCCAATAAATTCTAAACTCGTAGCTGTTTTACTGGTCACTAGACAAACAACACACACGCAGAAAAGCTAGGGTTACCATTTATTGCAGAAGTTGTGTGGACATTTCAGAAAATAAGACTGTTGAGCACGTTCTCTGTAAATGCCCGGGCTTGCTGACAGACGATAAAAGTCACTGGGTGCGTCTTTCTTTGACAGCTTGCCACTTAAATCCCATCAATCTTCTCCATGATATCAACATCTCTGGCTGGCTGTAGATGTCTAACCGTTGAAGGTCTCATAATGGTATCAAAACGGCACTTCAGTGCCACTTACGGAGTGCCAGACTTGTACTTCAACAATTTCATCTACCTACATATCCTCGAAAATATCAGAGTTGTCTTATCCAGATAAGAGGCAGATTAACGGCATACACTCCGACATGCTTAGAATTGCCATTCAGTCGTGACTGCTTCCCCGAACGATGTTCACCTTCAGAGCCGTATTTTGATTGGAGTTCTGGACTTTCACGTAATATCGACCTTTAAGTGCACCCCAAAAATAAAAACTTTTTTTTTAAATGTGCAACTTTTTTGTTAAAATGTTCCATAATAATGATCTTCGTGAAATCCTGTCATAGAATATTCTGAACAGCATTTCCGATATTTACTTTTGAGACTGTTGCACGCAAAATACAAATTTCTGTGAGTCGAATTTTTATATACTGACCCGTTCTAAAAAATCCAATTAAGATTTGTCAGACTATAACTTGGTTCTACAAAAGCGGCATTCTAATGATATATGAATGAATACTGGCGAATTTTTGTATCGAAAATAATGTCGGTTGTGGAATTAATAATTCGAAAGAATACTCGGCAAGTCTTGATTAGGCATCGGCATGTGCTGCACATAAAGAAGACATTTTTTTGTTGCGATTGGCGGAATTTTAAATTTTTCAGTGAACTTTACATGGGAGAGTTTAAAATGTTCTTGTCAATACCGAACTTTTGATAAATAAATAGTTTATGGACTTTGTTAAATGCAAAATCGAACTTCGATTTTGATATGATATTATTTTTGTTTAAAATTAAAAAAATATATATTTTTCCCAATATGTAAATCAATGCTTGTTGGGTATTTGGTACTAAGGAATATTGGGTTACTGGAAAGCTATTCTAAAAATTTAAGAAAATTCGCTAAGCAGACTAAGA
This sequence comes from Anastrepha ludens, assembly GCF_028408465.1. Lineage (NCBI taxonomy): Eukaryota > Metazoa > Arthropoda > Insecta > Diptera > Tephritidae > Anastrepha > Anastrepha ludens. Next base: position 116,031,970 of record NC_071498.1, on the reverse strand, counting down.
AAAAAAAACTATGATTAACCTGACCCTTTCCGACTGCTTTAATTATTTCGGGATGCTTTTTAGTTGCAAGAGAGCTACCAATAAATAATATTAGGTGCGCAACTAAGTTTCCGTAAATAGATGCCGCCAGCAGTGTGTGCTAATCGATTCTAACATAACCTAAACGTCATAAACCAAGATTAGACATATGGTAAACAAACTGCTTCGACACATTAGTGATTTTGTTTTGGTATCATATACTTTTGGTTTTGTCAAAATGTCTGATTTTATGCCGAATAATCGTCAGTTGCGTGTAGTGTTGATTTTCCTCTTTCATTCGAAAAAAAACGGCGGCTGAAGCGCATCGAGAGCTACAAAAAGTTTATGGAGATGCTGCTCTAAGAGAAATAACGTGCCGAGATTGGTTCCGTCGCCTCAAAGACGGTGATTTTAATGTTGACGACCGTCCGCGTGAAGGAAGGCCAAAAACCTTGCAAGACGCTGAATTGGAGGCATTGCTCAATGAGGATCCGTGTCAAACGCAAGAAGAGCTTCCTTAAGTATTAAGACTTACCCCCAATCCATTCCCAAGCGATTGCATGCTTTGGGAATGATTCAGAAACAGGGGACTTGGGCTCCTTATGAGTTAAAACCAAGGGATGTTGAACGACGTTTTTTCGCCTGCGAACAACGGCTCCAGCGGCAAAAAAGGAAGGGTTTTCTTCATCGCATCGTGACGGGTGATGAAAAATGGATTCACTACAGCAATCCAAAGAAAAGAAAGTCATGAGGACTGCCCGGGCATGCTTCTACGTCGTCGCCTCGGCCGAATATTCACGTTGCGAAGGTTATGCTATGTATTTGGTGGGACCAAGTTGGAGTTATTTATTAAGAACTGTTAAAACCAAGCGAAACCATCACTGGAGATCGGTATTGACTTCAGTTGATGCGATTGAGCCGAGCACTGTGGGAGAAGCGGCCGCAATACGCGGAGAGGAAAAAGTGATTCTACAGCATGACAAAGCTCGATTTCACGGTGCAAAACCCGTTGAAACCCGCCTAGAAGCACTGAAATGGGAAATCCTACCCCACCCACCATATTCTCCAGATACTGCGTCGTCCAATTATCACCTGTTTCGATCGATGGCGCATGGTCTAGCTGACCAGCAGTTCCATTCATATGAAGACATCAAAAAATGGCTTGATCCGTGAATAGCCTCAAAAGATGAACAGTCTTACCGCGACGGTATACGAGATCCACCAGAAAGATGAGAAAAAGTAGTAGCCAGCGATGGGCAATACTTTCAATGTAATCATTTTTTCAAAATAAAGCTAAATTTTCATCAAAAAAAAAAAAAAACAACAGCGAGAACTTAGTTGCGCACCTAAAAAAAATAAATTTGTTCACGAAGTTCATAGAACGAAGTATTGAAGAAGACGCCGAAATATCTGTTCGTTCTCGTTCTTAACTTGTTGGCCTTTATCCTTCGACTACGTAGAAAAAGGCCTTTTGGGTGTTTGACCGAGCTCCTCCTCGTATAATATAAGCCCTCGTACCAGAATTGAAGCCAGATGGCCATCGTTTGGGTTGCGTTTTTGCGGATTGAGCTGATTTAAATTTATTATTCAGATTTTTTGGGAAAAGTAGTGAAAAATTAGGCTGATCGAATGAACCATGTAATTTGTAGTTGGATATCATATTCAGGAAATAGATGTGATGAAATTATCTGCCAGATTATAAGCAAAATGCATTCCAACATTATTTCTGTTTTGTAATATTATTTCAAGCTCTCAAGATCTTAGCAAAACACTCGATACTAAACAGGTGGTGTTTGTAATCGATATTTGGTTATGTTGCATTTCCTGCTGAGTTTATTCAATTCGATTATTTGTGAATACTATACGTTTTTGGATAGCTAGAAAGACATGCTTTTCAGAATAGTTGTCCAGAGTTTTTCAAGTAGATATTTTAAAAGTGTCCGGGCTTGGTTGAAATATTATTAAAGATTTTTAAAGAAAAACAGAAAAGCATTGGACCTCTGAACTAGCAATTAAGAAAAGAAAAATACTTACAAACAGAAAAAACAGGATTTTTGATTTTAAATAAGCTTTGAAAGCGAATATCTCGAAAACGGTTAAGTTTTTGGCATCACATCATAGATTAATCATCACACTGAATGAATCAGAAATTACCTAAAGAATAATGGCAGAAATACACTCGGATGTTTGCCATTGCCTGCCGAGGGGTGACCATAGCGGAAAAATGTTTTTCTTAATTTGGTGTTTCACCGAGATTCGAACCTACTTTCTCTCTGTGAATTCCGAATGGTAGTTACGCACCAACCCATTCGGCAAGGGCGGCCGTCTGTATACTCATATATTACATAAAATGTATACCTATGGCATTGTTACACACATTGCTTGTGCACGCATATTGCACATGTGTTAGTGTCTACTCTTTACCTAGTAGGCACTACGCACAAACACTACCTTCGACCGTTTGTGTTATCATAAAGCCGAGCACTAACCGCCACACAATCAATATAGTAAGCCATGCAGTGCAATAAAAATGGAAGTGAACATCAATTTAATCAAGAAATTGACTCAATTAATGTAATTGAACAGAATGTTCGGATAGACGATGGGCCAAGCGAGCTGTGCGGGCATTCACCGTGAAATGAGAGAAGCCTTATGGTGGCGCGTTGCTGGGCACGGTGAGATAACCAACAACTTCAACTTGTAAGCGGATGTTAGTGTATCTTCTGTGCCTTTAAAATAACTGATTATTAAAGCGTCAAATCTAAAACAAATTCAGTTGAAGGACAAAATGTTGTAAAACAATTTGAGTATGGCACAATTTGTGCAATTAAATTTAACTACCGAAAAGTATAGAAAAGTTTAGGTTTGAGGTAAGACCGAACTTTTTCATTTCCCATAAACAATACGACTTCAATAATGAGTTTTGACATTGAAAATAAATTCAATGTTTCGATTTCAATAGAAACAAAAGAACTCTTTATATATCTTTGACTTCTTTTTTGTACTGATTCATATTTATTCGCAGTATTTAAAGGGATTTAATAAAAAACTTCAAATTCTTTGGAAAAAAACAACTAAAGCAACAAAAACCAATAACATACTATTTCCACACTGTCCATAAACTGTTTCAAAGTGTAAAATTTTTACTCGATGCTTGAATATACGCAATACTTTTTACCAATATTTATGCAGGACAGGATACTTTGCTCTTATGCCAGAACCAAGTTAAAATATGAATAATAAGGTAGTATCCAATGAACACCACATGTAAGGCCATTCGATTAACCCAACTTTTAAGCACATTTTCGATTGTTTGGGCTCTAATTTCATGAATGGCAACTACGATTTCGTGTTTTAAAGCATCAATCGTCTCTGGATGGTTCGCATAACATTTGTTCTTAACAGCTCCCCACAAAAAATAGTCCAACGGGCTTAAGTCACAGCTCCGAGGCGGCCAATTGATATCGGAATTCAAAAACGGTAGCCAAAAGTTCGAGTGTAACTTTGGCAGTGTGACAAGTTGCACCGTCCTGTTGAAACCAAATGTCATCCATGTCATCCTCTTTAATTTTTGGAAACAAAAACTCGTTGAGCATGTCACGGTAATGCACGCCATTTACTGTAACCGCGGAAGAAGAAGAAGACTCACCACTTTTGAAATAAGTGTTCAATATTTCCCAATTTTGTTCAAGCGTATAGCGTGCCATTTCGTAAATGTCAAACCTTTAAGTAAATTATGAACACATTTGACAAAAAGCAAACGCTATATGGCCCACCCTATATATAATTGGCGCGCACACTCTTTTTTGAGTGTTTGGCCGAACTCCTCCTCCTATTTTTGGTGTGCGTCTTGATGTTATTCAACAAATGGAGGGACCTACAGTTTCAAGCCGACTCCGAACGGCAGATATTTTTATAAGGAGCTTTTTCATGGCAGAAATACACTCGAAGGTTTGCCATTGCCTGCCGAGGGGCGACCGCTATTAGAAAATGTTTTTCTTAATTCTGGTGTTTCACCGAGATTCGAACCAACGTTCTCTCTGTGAATTCCGAATGGTAGTTACGCACCAACCCATTCGGCTACGGCGGCCGACATAATATTTTGCTATAAATATTTGCTCACATCTATTTGGGAACTACTCAAAAACGGCTCATGTCGAGTGCCCCGAAAATTGTCTCAAATGTAAGCAGAAGTGCATTCACCGTCGTGGACAATATTTTGAAAATCAATAAGGCCACTTTTGGTACTAATAATAATAATATTTACTAGTATTACTTGTGCATCTCAAAAATTGGCAAAAATCGAGTTTGTACATGCGGTAAAATAGAAATTATGCATAAAATATTTTTAGGTACAAAGTAGCTTCTTCTTGCATTAACCGCTATTAATTCGATTTCTTCTCACATACGCCCCGTTTCAAAACTATAAACATACCACTACTTTTTATATAAATATAGCTCAAAATCAAGTAATGCAAAATTACAAACTTTGTAAAAAAATAATAAAATTTATTGAAAACTTTTCAAGGCTCTCAACTGTTCAACCAGAGTCTTAAGAATTTTTCTGAGTATGCAGTTTAAATCAAATTTTAGTATAAAAAAGTGCTAGGTGAAGTCACTTAGACTTCAAAATACCATTGATTTTTGATAATTTTTTTCGCTGAGGTGTTACGCCTTTTCTTCCATACGAAGTATGTGAGTGCTTGGAATTTTCTTTATATCGTAGAAAAAGCTTAGCACAGTCATCAAAAAATAGTTGCGTGTCTATAATTTTGCAACGGTGTGTTTATGTGAAGAACTAATAGTGGCTTGGGCCAGTATAATAATAACAAATAGTTACTTTTAAGTTGAGTAGGTCACAAATTTTCGCATACTTAAACGAAGAACTTTTGCTGCATTACAGCAAACGGAGCAAAAATATATGTGTATACATTTTTTCAACCTCATTGAAATTACTAAGCTCTCGAGCTCATTTCTATGCGAGTTTAATGCCCTTTTCAATCACCTCTCGAGTGCGCACAAACGATGCCGAATTGTGCAGGCATTGCACACAGAGACTTTTTGGCTATTTAGAAGTTAAAAATTAAATAACTATTCCACAAGAAAATATAGTTCAGTTAAATTTTATATAATTATAGTCAGGCCAAATACTCATACGTGGATGAAATATTGTTCAAAAAATTCCATTTAGAAAAGATATATTTGGTATTTGTAGAACAATATCAAGACGCACACCACAAATAGGAGGAGGAGCTCGGCCAAATACCCAAAAAGGGTGTAGGCGCCAATTATATATATACATATATATTAGGTACTTTGCTAATAAAGGTTGGATTATGGGCTGCTTTCCCTTGCAATCACGTTATTCTGATACTGTCAAGGCTTTTGCTACTTTTCGCGGTACGAAATGGAGCGTTTTGGACTACAAAGTTCCCAAATATTGAAAATTTTTACCTTACCTTGGGTGCTTAAGAGGTTCTGGAATGCCTAAGAGTTGGTGATAAAATAAAATAAACAAAATGAAATACGAATAAGAGTTAGTGATACCTTTCAAAAAATGAATCGAATTTTGTTTCCATTTTTTTAAATGCATATAATTTTCTAGTTCAGCCGTTGCAAATTGAGTGAGATATATGAAGATAATTTTTTTTTCATTATAAAAGCACGAGATATATTTCCAAGTTTTCAATATTTCTTCTTTAATTTGAAATATTATATTTTTTGTACAAAATGTAGTTAATTTTACAACAAATACCATATTACTCCAAGTTTGAAACTTTGTATAAAATTTATAAAAATTCGAAAAAATTTCATCAAACACTTCTTAATCAGAATTTGATCCACATAAAAAAATTTCGTGCCTTCTATAGATGGAATAGGTTAAGATAGCTTGGCCAGGTTCCTTGTCTAAGACAAGACACTCCGTGGCCCTGAGGCTCATTGGGGCACCTGCATTTGATTTCGATCCCTTGCTTAAACTTTTTAGATAATTTTAAGAAAGTCACTAGTCCGTCCAGAGATTTTGAACACTTCCCAGGCCTCAAAAAAAATAACTGCCAAGATGTTTGGCACTGCACAGGACATTCACAGACGAGGTGTTGTACCGACCCAATTTCTTCTTCATCTCCACAACTCCTGCAGAAGTCAGTGCAAGGTACATCCATTCTACTGGCTAGAGTGCCAATAGTGCAGTGACCCGTTATAACACCTGTGAGGACGCTGGTGGTTAATCTGTTGAATCCAATTAGACGTTTTGTAATTTTTTTAAGAATCTCCTATTTATTTAGGAAATACTATATCGACAAAAAACTACTCTTTCATTACATTCAAGGTGATTCGTAGTTTGCGGTTTGCCTAAAATTCGGTTTTATAAACACAGCGAATATTTTCATTTATCCTGTGTCAATTTGTTATAATTTGTTGATCTCCTGCAAAAAATCTATAGTGGATTTCATTGCTCAATTTGCATTGAAGCGTGCCGAAGTTCAAATCGCTCGCCACGCTTATCTCTCACTACAACAAAACCTTTATTTCAACAAATCGAATGATGAAGTACAAAAACAATACTCTGATCAACTGAAGGGTACTGTCAACAATGCTCAATACTGTAACGCAACTGCGCTCATAATATCTCTCTCTTTTTTGCAATCACTCTGGAATGAAAAAAACAAACAAACAAAAAAATACGTCAAGAAGTTTGATGATCTAACACCGCTCCACTAAGGCTGCTACAGTTACTAATGCCATAGACAACACTGTTGCGCTGACTTCTCTTTTCTCTCATCTATCTATGTACCTCTGTTGAAAATATGAAATTTGTTCTCACGCTGATACTATTCCCATAGAATGCCATTTCCATTTCATTAAAAATTTTGAAGCCATTAGAAAGAAGAAGATCTGTACTTTAAAATGCGTGAATGCACTATGATTAAAAAAATAAATAAATAAAAATAAAAAAATAAATCGCGATGCTACAAAATCGCGTTTTTTTGCATTTTTAGGTTAAAATAACTCGGCAGCCTGAGCCAGCAGAACTATTATGAACCCGGACTTGGACTCAAAACGTCGCCCTCGGACAAGTAAAGGGTTTTCCAATAAGAGGTGTTATTTTGATATTCAAAGAAAAATGCTATTTTTTAATATAAATGATCGGATGTTCATTTCATTATAAAGAGGAAGGTATGCCGTTAATAGTGGAAAATATCATCGGGCAAATGACCACCACGACCATGCTTACAGGACAATATCCTTTTTATTAAATTTTCCATAACCGAATTACAAATTGGCTGTTCTAGGTCCTCGTAAGTCTCACAAATTCCATTTTTAAGGTCTTGAATCGACCCTGGACTGTTGGCGTAGACCTTCTCTTTCACGTGGCCCCAAAGAAAAAAGTCACAAGGTGTTAAATCACAAGATCTCGGTGGCCAATTGTGGTCACCTCTTCGAGATAACACGGTCCGGAAACTTTTCCCGTGAAAGATTAATGGTTTCATTGCTTGTGAGGCACTTAGTGTCGTCTTGTTGAAAATAAACGTTGTCCAGATCAATACCATCCAATTTCGGCCATAAAAAATCGTTAATCATCTCTCGATAGCGGAATCCATTGACCTGTAACGCCTGTTATTGTTTATATACTAGTTTTTTGGGTAAAATTTTGTGTCAACTTATTTTATAAATAAAATTAGAAATCTGTAAATTCATCAAAAATAAAATAAAACAATTAAAAAGGAACAAATTAGTGCAGAGCAGCTTTTAATTTCGGCACTTGAATTTAATTACGCATTGATTTGTGCAGTAACTGCATGAATGAATTGAATAAACGAGGAACAAACAAAATTTAAATTAAAAACTAAGAGACTTTTTAACATCTAAATACCTTAAAAGTGCCACTGTGCGTAACTTCGTCAAATTCCTATGCAGAAGGCAAAGGCAGAATTTGCACTCACACCCCTCTCAGCAGTATTGTCAGGTATTGCGGTTCAGGTAAGTTGGTTGAATGAAATTATACTATTAGAAACTTTTTATTTGTTTATCAACAATAATAATTTCAGTGTAGTTTTTAGTGCACAACAAACGATAGCGGCGGCGATGGGACAATAAAAATTACACCAATGAAGCTGCTGCGGCCTTTTCGGGTGGCCACTTGCATTGGTGGCTGACAACTTTAAGTGCCCATTGTTGTTGATGGCAGTTTAGAGTCGTTGAGCCGTTTTGGGACCACAGCAGCGGCTTAATACTTTGAACTCAAACTAAACAAATCGACGTGAGCGAATGGGCATAGGCAGTATAAACACCATACACACACGCGCACTTTTGCTGGTTGGGGAACAAACATTTTTTTCTCTCTATTTAGTATACGTTAGTTTTATAGAACTCTCCTGCCTTCCTTAAATCGACAAGGTGTTAAGTGGATGTATGGATTATTGAATTGAATGTTAAGGTTTTGCTATTTGCTTTCTCCAAATATTCAACTTTTTTTCTGTTGCCTATAAATGGACACTTTTTACCTAACTTGCGTACTTAAGCACTATTTGAGTGCATGAGAAATATTATTGAAATAAATGTGGAATATTAAGCCCCACAGGAGCAGCTCAATAATTGGATTTTAAGAGGAGATAAATGTAAAAATAAATTATTTACACACAATTTTCTAATAGTTTTTTTTTAATCCAAATTCAAGGGAATTATCATAGCTTAGCTTTCAAACATCTCGAATACTTGTCCATACAAAAAATTAACACAATTTTAGGAATAAGAGACTAATTAGTTTTTATTTAGTAAAAAAGTTATTCAAAACAAAATTGGATGATTAATTTTATAGTCAATGATGAACTAAAGGGTTTTCTAATAACAGGTGTTATTTTGAATTAGTCCGCTATTTCGGTAGATGTCATTTTTGAAGCTGTCATTTTTTGATATTTGACAAGTAAAAACTACGCCATTAATAAAAATGGAACAACACACGCTTAAACAACGCATTGAAATTATTAAAACTCACTATAAAAAAGGTTAAAATTTGGCAGAGACGGTTCGGAAAACTCGAACATTTTAGGGTCATCGTGAAGCACCTTGTCGGACCGCAATACAGAAATTGGTAAAAAAATTCGAGCTGTTAGAGCAAGTTAGTGATGTGAAGAATAAAACCCGTGCACGTCGCTCAAGAACAGCCGAAAATATTGCTGTTGTAGCCGAAAGTGTTGAAGAAAACCCAGGTTTGTCCATTCCTCGACGTTCGTTGGAATTAGGCATTCCACAAACGTCATTACATCGTATTTTGCATAAAGATTTGGGTCTTAAGGCTTATAAAGTCCAGTTCACACAAGAACTCAAGCCGGCCGATCATCAACAACGTCGTATCTTTGCTGATTGGGTCTTTGACATGCATGAAAATAATCCGGAATTCCATCGAAAAATCATCTTGAGTGATGAGGCCTACTTCCATCTCGGTGGCTTCGTCAAGAAGCAAAATTGTCGGATCTGGGGCTCAGAAAATTCAAGAGCTATTGTTGAAAAGTCTCTCTATCCTCAACGTGTGACTGTTTGGTGCGGTTGATGGTCCGGCGGAGTCATTGAACCTTACTTTTTCGAAAATGAAGCTGGAGCAACAGTTACAGTGATTGGATTGCGCTATCGAGAGATGAGTAACGATTTTTTATGGCCGGAATTGGATGGTATTGATCTGGACAATGTTTATTTTCAACAAGACGGCGCTACGTGCCGCAAAAGCAACGAAACCATTGATCTGTTACGGGAAAAGTATCAAAATAACACCTCTTATCGGAAAACCCTGTATTACGATTTCTTATAAAAAATACCAGTATCTGAACTAGAATATTTATATAGTTAGTTTGGCTGTTCCCTGCAGGGTAGTGACAGTAAAAACAACAAGATCAAAGTATTGGTTTCTAAAATGTCAAAATCTATAAGCAAATACAGACAGTTTAGAGTAATTGAAAGCAAGTTTTATATTTTCGAGATAAAATACATAGAAGCAAGTAAATAATTGGCTCTACTGCTATTACCAATTAAATGTGCCTTGGGTTCGAGCTTTTTCTATACATCCCTGGACGTCTAACTAGCCTGTAGTCATCACTAATTTCAAAACCAGATTCAACATTTTCCAAAACGACAACTTTTTTAACATTAAAATATTCAGGAAAAAATAAACACAAATACAAAAAATTCAAAATTGTATTAAATTTTAACACTTTGCTTACTAATTTCGTACTAGTTTTGTCCCAGGCTCTGCAATTGTTACTCCTTACTGCTGACCTACCTCACTCCAATAAAGTCCTCTCTTGCTGACAAAAAATCACTCTTAAAAAGTCCCTGCTTATTGTATGGCGCAAACATATAAACGATGACAACGATGAGACTGTCATTGTAGTGTTTGAGCGAGAGGCTCTGCTGTTGACGTTTATAAACGCCCCTGCATAAGAGACAATGAATATCGTACACAATGGGTTTTTAGTGAGCTTTTAAAGAGACACTGGCGTAGTGCAGCGAAATAACATACAACAGCTCCATTGGGTCACGGTAGGGAGTAGTATAAAAGATGGCGGCATCCGCGAACAGCTTTTGTGCTAACGTAGTGAGTGGGCATTTGTTTTCATTTTATTGTTATTACGAGCAAAAGTATCGTACTACGCCGTACTCTTTCTTCTTTGCCTACTTGTTACGTCATAGCAAGAAATACTCTCACTTATGTCGAAATCTTGCATTTGGGTAGATCTTGCCATACAAGTGGGTACACATTAGGCCGGGTCGATTTGTGGGGAGGCAAAAAAACGCCCATTGCTCTTAAGAGAAAAAATAGATATTATTATAAATAAATAATAAATATTATTATAAATAAATAAAAATACAGAAAAAACATAGCCATTTAGCTGATTTTTTCATGTAAAGGCCAAAAATGGTGATATTTTGAAATTGGGGGACATCAGAATTCGTTTTAGAGGTATGGTTCCTTCGGCAAAGTTTCTTATTTTGATCCCTAGAATACGATTTTCACAGAGCAATGAGCGATTTTTAAATCGACCCGCCCTAGTACACATCATTCAGGCTCTGAGGAAGCTGCATTCGATTACTATTTTTCCATATATGTATGTATGCTGATAAACTAGCGGGAAATACACTTCTGAAAAAAGGACTCTATGATTTGTTTGACTCATAACGAAAATACAATTTTATTTGGCAAAGTTTTCAAATTCCGACACTCGATATTGATCTGAATAGATAAAAAGTGCGCAGTAAATTTTTATAGGAAAATACACTTGAAAAAAAAGCATTTATGATTTGTTTGACTCAAATTGAAAATCCTTTTTCTTTTGCAAAAACCCAAACTCATAAATTGGATATTGATTTGAATATACGTATATACATATATAAAAAGCGTTTAGTAAATTTTGATAAGATTTTTTCACATATTTATATCTACATACATATCTGTATGAGTGTTCCGACGTATTTGATTGGGCAAAACATTTGCACCAAATGCCATAACACTTTAGGGATAACAGAAGTAATGTGAGAAAGCTGTATGGTTACGCAGCCATTGCTGACAGCGATACAAGCAGCACAGTTAACATAGTCAGCTTAGCTGATGCGATCTGCTTACTGATGCGCTACTTGTCTCTTATCTACAAAAAGGCGCCTTCGATTCCCCAAGCGTTAGAAAGTGGCGACTAGATGAAGCAACTGATATAAATAAGCATATCTTGGCAGCGCTGAAATAGAACTGCTTAAAATGACAGACCTCTTTTCTCTACAGGCCACTCTCTGCTCGGCTCACTTGACGAAAAATTTGCATATGAGACCAACAACAAAGTTATCAAGCAGGATTCGCCGCTAGCGAGTCTGGTTATGCCTCGTTAAACTGGTATAACTCACTATTTTACAAACAAATTTCATTTTATGTAGCTCTATTCCAGGAGTGTCAAGATACGATTATTTGTATAAATGTAAGCTAACGCTTGTCGAAAAGAAGAGGCCTTATTAGTCCGGGAGCCAGGGGTCATTTTGACCTCATCATTTCATGCCGACTGATTTTAATACTGAAGGCAGACGCCATCCAATGGATAACCAACCGTCAGCTGGTCCAGTAGCGGTGGGTACGTGCGTGGAATGCGAACAGGCGAACTTGTAAAATATTTTTACGTATTTTCCCCCCTCTACGGCGCAGCTGACTATTTTTTTTATTCTACTGAATACCAACAATACACAAAAATATTTTAGCCGGTATTAAATGAGTTGGTAGAAACTTTTTTTGACACGTTTTGCACCCTCCCACAATCACACCCCCCGCGGGTGCGCCAGCTGACGTTTACTTTCGTTATTCATGAAAGCTAAATCACAAGTGCAGTTCAGAATTTAACGGTATAAAAACGCAGTCCAAAATAGACCCCTGGCTCCCGGACTATACGTATATGCCACTAACGTTCGTTTTTCGCCCTATGCGTGGGCGCCAGTAGTTTTTTGCCACTACTACCTTACAATATCGGTTGTTTGATCGCTCATTAAAAGGCACGGGCTATTTGAACCCGTTTGCAGTTATCGCCATAGATGTCTAGATGCGAAACTCTTTTTCTCGTGAGAGCGCTGGCGTCACATTGGTTGCAGGAGACAGATGTGATAATGTGAACAAGAATGCAAGAAGTAAAGATACTCCATCATTTATTTAACTTCATGCATTTTATATAACTTTCCTGAGTAATGGCACTCCAGAAGAAACATTAATTGGGTGCTTATTAAACAAAAATCGGTACCGAAGTTAGTACAGAGTGTTTGCTATTTAGTTATGGTGAAAAAGAAAATTGTGAGGGTAACTTTTACTACATCACCTAAACAGTCTTAGTTTTTTGGCAAACACACTTCAAGTGACGTCAGCCCATCGGCTGATTCTGTCTTCCTTGTAACGGTCTGTTAGAAAGCTCACCTTTGAAATCTTTTCACCTGATATCACCCAAATTAACACACACAAACACACATACACAATAAAAATGCGCACAAGCAATATAAAATACATAAACAAGACTATATAAATAAGCAAAAAATTTAAAAATTAAGAAATATTGGTAGTCGAAAAAGTCTTTTCGTATTTTGTCAATAGATGTCGTTGGAGTCATCTATCTCCAGTGCTACCAATCACATTGTGTCAAATCATATGGTGTTAGAAAGGTGACATTTTAAGCTTCATTTAGCCAAAAAAAATTAAATTCGGAGAAGTTGAAAAAAATTTACAGCTGTTCAAAAATGAGTGAAAATAATGAAGAAATTCGCTATAGTTTGAAATCTATATATATAAAAATTAAGCCGAAAAAAAGTGTGCATTTGTCCGGGGTAATCTCAGCAACGCGTGTAAGGAAAACAATGAAAGTTTCACACATTGTTGGTGCTGCTTTGGCAAAGGTTTCTGTGAAGTTTGGTTGAAACCCGATAACGCGTGTGTGTGCGGTGCGTCGGTTAAGTGAGTGTGTTTTTGCTATTTGCCGCACGTATTTTTTGTACCGCACATAGCATTCAATAGAATTGAATTTATTTTATTATTCTGAAATTTGGTATATATATATATATTTCCACGGTGAAGGTTAGTATAATATGATTATTGATTCCACTCGCCACCAGATGGCGCTGCCGAAGGCCAAAACGAGGACCCGGGTAACCCTAGGATGTGTTTGTACAATATGGGTATCAGATGGAAACTGTTGATAAAAGCTTTTAAGTGAAGTAATTTTTACTGCCCGTTTCCGGGATAAAGAAAGGAGATGGAGCTAGAGATGGAAGAGGAAAAGGAATAGTTACAGGAAGAGGAAGAGGAAGAGGAACAGGAAGACCACTTATTATTAAAAATTAAAAAAAATTCTAAAAAAATTTTAAAATGTTACTTATACGCTTATTATATAAACGTTAATCTGAAGTCAGTTATAGTGAAAAATTCATTGTATCATTGCCGGCGTGTTTGGTGATCGTTTCCTTAAGTTTTTGCAGAAAGGTTATGCTAATATGAGATATTACCTATATCATTCATATAATTACGTATTACCTGTGTACTCACAAATATACGGTGCAAGCATATATATGTCAGTTTTTTTAGTTCGCCTGGAAAAGTTTATATTATATAAATTTAAGAAGAGTGAATAGAACTTATTTTATATCAGACTTCACGCAAAAAAGTCATTTGCACCTGAACACATAGCTGGCTTAAAGCGGGGGGGAATAGAACAGTTCTCTTCTCCTTCTCCGCTTTTTCGCACACGTAATTGTATGGGATGAGTGCACGATGGCACATAAAAAGTCACTGGAAGCGCTTGATAGGACATTACGAGATTTACGTAGTAAAAATGAAATGTTTGGTCGTGCCTTAGTGCTGCTAGCAGGTGATTTTAGACAAACACTGCCTGTTATTCCTCGAGCAACTGTAGCAGATGAATTGGTTGCATGTTTGAAATCATCATATTTGTGGAGACATGTTCAAACACTCAAACTAACTACAAATGTACGTGTTCTTATGCAAAATGATCCATCAGCTGCTGAATTTTCACAGCAATTATTGGATATTGGAAATGGCAAAGTTCCTGTCGATAATTTAACTGGCTTAATAACTTTACAACCAAACTTTTGTCAAATAAGTCAAACGAAAGAACAGTTAATTCAAAGTATTTTCCCAAATTTGCCTCAAAATTACAAAAATCATGATTGGCTTAGTGAACGAGCCATCATGGCTGGCAAAAATAAAGATGTGAATGAAATGATTGCGGCTATTTTGGCTAACATACCGAGTCCAGAACAAACATATCGATCCGTTGACACTGTTACAAATCAAGATGATATTGTAAATTATCCCACTGAATTTTTGAATTCCCTTGATTTACCTGGATTACCGCCACACATGCTAAACTTGAAAATAGGAGCACCGATTAATATGTTGAGAAACATAAATCAACCACGTTTATGTAATGGCACTCGATTAACAGTTAAGAGATTGATGAATAACGTCATTGAAGCAACAATTTTGAAAGGAAAATACTCTGGGGAAGACGTTTTAATACCGCGAATACCAATGATACCATCGGATATGCCGTTTGAATTCAAACGTCTTCAATTTCCTGTTCGCCTTGCATTCGCGATTACTATTAATAAGTCACAAGGCCTAACTTTATCAATTTGTGGTATTGATTTAGAATACCCATGTTTTTCTCATGGCCAACTTTATGTTTCATGCTCAAGAATTGGTAAGCCATCGGTATTGTTCATTTATTCAACAACGCATGGAAAAACGAAGAATATTGTATACCAAAGAGCATTACAATAAAAAAAGTAATAAAGTAAATCACATCAAACGTTTTTTAATTGCTGCTACTACATTATAAAATACACACAGTATTTTTCGGCTTAATTTAATAGATTAATCGACCAGCGGAACGGGCGGGTTTTCGCTAGTTTTTGTATAAAAAAAGGAAGAATGCCACGCAAGCCACCAATGAAATTTGTGAAGTTTACGGAGACGATGCTGTATCAGTTCGTGTAGCACAACAATGGTTCCGTTTTGAAAATTTCGATGTGAAAGATGCAGCTCGCTCCGGTCGACCTATCATTGAAAAAGTCGATGAAATTCTGGAAAAGATTGACCAGGACCGTCACATAAGCTCCCATGACATCGCCAAGGCACTAAACATTCATCATCAGACGGTTTTGAACCATTTTAAAACGGCTGGTTACAAAAAGAAGCTCGATGTTTGGATACCATAAGAATTGTCTGTGAAAAATTTAATGGACCGATGAACATCTGCGATTCTTTGCTGAAACGAAATGAAATCTGAAGCGAATGGTAACAGGAGACGAAAAGTGGATCAAATACGACAATAATGTGCGAAAAAGATCATGGTGCAAGGGTGGTGAAGCTCAACAAATGGTTGCAAGGCCTGGATTGACGCCTCGAAAGGTCATGCTGTGTTTTTGGTGGGATTGGAAAGGAATCATCCACTATGAACTGCTCCAACCTGCTCTAACGATTGATTCTACACTTTACTGTCAACAACTGATGAGACTGAAGCCAGCAATCGAAAAAACCGCCAGAACTGATCAGCAGAAAGGGCGTCGTCTTCCATCAGGACTACGCTAGGCCGCACACATCTTTGATGACTCGACAAAAACTGGGAGAGCTCGGCTGTGAAGTTTTGATGCATCCACCATATAGCCCTGACCTTGCACCATCGGACTACCATTTGTTTCGGTCAATGCAGAACTCCCTTAATGGAGTAAAGTTGGCTTCAAGAGAAGCCTGTGGAACTTACTACTTTCAGTTTTTCACCGAGAAACCACAAAAGTTTTACACTGATGGAATCATGTCTCTAGAAGAAAAATGGCAAAAGGTGATCGACCAAAATGGCACATATTTGGTTTAATAAAGTTCATTATAAATATAAAAAAAAATGTGTTAAAGTTTGATTAGAAATACGAAAAGATTTTTTCGACTACCCAATATATTAATTTATCCAATCAGTCACCAACGAACTCTCGCAGCGTACAGATAGGAATAAAGGTATAGGAAACTGAATATAGAGAACACGCTGGTATGAGGGGTTTAACTTGTGGGTGTGTCGTATTTATATTATATTTACATATGTGTGTGTGTGCATTTAAAGGCAGTTCATAATTAAGTGCAAACAACTTGACATGTAGCCATTTCAAAATGACTATGACAAAACAACCACAAAATTATCATCATAACTTTCCAATGCCATAATGCCAGGCTGTTTGCACTTAATTGTGTACTAAGACTGTCATTAGCTCAGGTAATGTAAATAGAGCAAATAAAATACCTTCCAGCACTTCCGCATAATTTTACGTTAGAAAAGCGCTCTCACAGGGCGCATACGACACATAAAAGGTCAGTCGCTATAAGTTTACGATGAAGTCGATGCTGTGCTTGGCTGTAACTCTGGCATGCAGATTAAGCTGCTCCCTGTCTCTCTTAATGGTAGAAATTAAAATGCCAAACTAATTAAAATGACGTTCGAATCCATAAACCAAAGTTGAATTTTAATACAATTACATTTAGTAGAGTGGACTTTGAGGCCCAAAGGCTACATTAGTATGCTAACACACATACATCCATACATTATTATGTACATTAAGGCATATGACAGCAGCTTTTGCTTTAATTTATACGAAACTCGAACTTCGAATAGCCCAGTGCACATGCGGTAGAACATACAGGGTCTTTGAAGTTTGTGACTACTAATTTAAAATGTAAATTTAAATTCGGAATCCCTTATCTGCTTATTGACATATGCACTTACTCGTATAATATAAGAAATTGTTTGCCTTTTTGCCAAGATGCCACTACTGAGCTTCTACCTTGTTTTCAATCCCTATATAAGTTTGTGGAAAAAGAAATCCATTATTTTTTCGGTAGATGGTTGTAGTGATTGATATCTCGTAAGGTATCGATGAAACAATTTAAAGTTTATGCTCTTTGTCAAGGTGATATTTTACACTAAAAAATCCGTTTAGGTTTTTTCTTTATTCCATTCAGTTGTGCGCTACGGGGTGTTAACAATGGAAGTCAACGAACAGAAAATTCTGTACATTTTACAGTTTCTCTTTGATAAAGAAGAAAATGCTAGCTAGACTACTGAAAATGCGGGTTTAGTGGGTTACAGTCCCACAACACAAATGTTTCATTCAGTTGTGAGTTACAGGGTGTTAACAATGGAAGTCAAGAAAGAGAAAATTCGGTATATTTTACAGTTTTTTTTTTTTTATAAAGGCGCAAATGCAATTCCAGGCCACTCGAATTGTGAATGGTGAATGGTGATTATAGTGCCGATGCTATAAGAGCCAATTGCGTGCATTGTTGGTTTCGTCCATTCCGTTCAGGTATTTTTGATGTTAAAGAAAATCTCGATAATGTCGAAAGTGTAGATAAAACCGCAGAAATAATCGAAGTTGTTAGTAGTCGTGGCATCGCCCCGGAGCTAAATATCGACTGTAAAACAGTTTTAAACGATTTCTGCAAAATTTTTAAGTAATTACAGTAGAGCGCCGATTATCCGAAACAATTGGTGCAGAGGGTGTTCGGATAATCGATTTTTCGGATAAACGAACATTTGCGAAATTCCAGTTCTTTGTTGAGGGTAGGGTAATAAAACATGTCATTGAATTAGGAATACATCTTATGTATGTAATGCTTTTTAATGATACACTAGAGTACAGTACATATTATGAATAGTCACATTTAAGTAGGGATTGCACACACGGAACATAAATACATATATCTAAACATTTTTTAATAGTACAAAACTAATCTAAAAAAAAAAGTCGAACATATTTGTTTGATTAAGTTTTGAGACTCGTTTTTTTGCCGCCAAATCCCTTAGGCGTTTTAAAGACTGCACAGAATCGCATTCGCC
Source organism: Anastrepha ludens (assembly GCF_028408465.1). Lineage (NCBI taxonomy): Eukaryota > Metazoa > Arthropoda > Insecta > Diptera > Tephritidae > Anastrepha > Anastrepha ludens. The sequence continues at coordinate 116,013,539 of NC_071498.1, read as the reverse complement.
TTGGTGTCCCAACCATTTAATAGCAGTCTCAAATCATTTAAAGGCTTCTATTGGACGGACATTTTTCAGCTGAGACGATGTCATCACTAATCTCGTCTTCATCGTCGTCATCTTCAGGAACTTAAACCTGTGCTATTATATCGTCGTCTGTCAACAATTCGATCATCCTCGTCAAATTCTAGCCATTCATGCACGTTTTCTTGGTCACTTTCTTCAAATCATGAAACGTCTTTCATCAACTCAACCATTTCTGAAACAAAGTTTTCATTTGTTGGATCTTCAGATGTAAGGCTAGCTTCGGATTCAACTGCTGGACAAAGCTTATTCCAGGATTTCTTTAGAGTAGTCGCTGTGACATAAGCCCACGCTTCTGCTGCCATGTAAACAGCATCCTTCAACTTAATACCTTTGTAGATTTCAAGAATTGTTTTATCTTCCTCCTGGCACTACGAAACAACAATTTTCTGTTGTAACGTTGGAAGGCTTCGATAACCCCCTGGTCCATAGGTTGAACGACTGAGGTAACATTGGGTGGCAAAAAAATCAACTTAAATTTTCCATCTTCTCTCTCAAGTGAAAGGTTTGAGGGATGACTTGGAGAATTACCAATCACTAGTAAAACATTTCCAGTGTCTCCAGTTTCTATCTGATGTTTTTTAACCTCTGAAATGAATACAGCGTCATACCACTCGATAAATACTTGAGTGTCCATCCTGAAATTAATAAGAGATTGCCCAAACAAAACTGTCGGCGTCGGATGCGCGTTCGATACGCGTTCGTTTCGCGCACGATAACACCACCGACGCTGTTATATTTAGGAGCTGCGATACTAACTTAAATTCATAAAGCGCGTGACAGAAAGCAAGTATGTACATATGTACAACGCTGTTAATACCTGTGAATAATGTTCTAAATATAACATGCTATCGATGAAGACACGGAAAATCCCAAAATCATGACGTTCCCTTGCGTCGCTCTCTGAGTCATTTCTATTGAACGTTTCTATTTCATTTGTACATACTTTTTTTTATTCTTTATATCCGAAAAAGGCGTCATGTTTCCTTTCGGTTAACCGACGTTTCGGACGACCGGCTTTCGGATAATCGACGCTCTACTGTATAATGCTTTTTTCCAAACTTATGTTATAAGACAGCTATTAGCTAGCAGAAAGATAGAGCGGAGTGGAACAATGCGAGCGTCACCAAATATGCATGCAGAGGAACTCCGCAAGGTGGCGTACTATCGCCGCTATTATGGTTACTTGTAGCAAATGAACTGCTCAAGAAACTAGGAGGGGTGCCAAAACTAGTGGCATATGCAGATGACGTAGCTATAGTAGTTACGGGAAAGTACCTGGGCACCATCAGTAATGTTTTGAACAACACACTTAAAACGGTACACCAATGGACATCTCGCGCAGGGCGAGAGATAAACGCGGAAAAAACGGACATGGTACTTTTTACTAGGAAGTATAATGTCCCGGCGTGGAACCTTCCGATACTATGCAACAACGAACTACTTCTCAAAGATCATACGAGGTATCTCGGAGTGATACTTGACAGTAAATTGCGGTGGAAGCACAATGTTGAGGAAAGGATGAAAAAGGCCAGTAATGCGTTGTACGCATGTAGAAGAAAGCTGGATGTTACTTGGGTTCTATCACCCTCTCTGATGCATTGGTGCTACACGGCAGTAGTTAGACCGATATTGCTGTATGGGACCCTTGTATGGTGGATTGCGACAAGAAAACTGACATACTTAATGCAACTGGAAAGGATTTAGCGGCTCGTTGCTCTGTGCATAACAGGAGCGATGAAAATGACTCCAACGGTGGCGCTGGAAATGATACTCAGCATGCCACCTATTGACCTAATGGCGGAAAAGCTGGCAGCGAAATTCGCGAGGAGGTTAGTGGCTGCTGGAGTAGAACCTGCGGACACAGCTCAAGTGGAAAGTGGAGCTCAGGTTGGGCGGACTACATGATTCCGTAATTTAATTGGGAGAGAAAGTTTCGTACTACAATTGAAGAGGAGGGATGGCACAAAGGCATGAAGCCTGGCCATAGGACTTTTCACATCAATACAGACGGCTCTAAAACTTTAAACGGAAAGGGAGCGGGCATTTACTGTTCAAAACTAGGGATAAGGCTGCCTATCAAGCTGCCAGACCACAGCACTATTTTCCAAGCGGAAGTTTTTGCCTTGGTGAAAACCGCAGAGCTAGCCTACACTAGAACAAGAAAGAACTCAACAATTAATATATACGTGGACAGTCAAGCAGCAATAAAAGCAATAAGCTCATATTGTATTAAGTCCAAAATAGAAAGGGTACCTGGTCACAAAGGCATTATGGGGAACGAAATAGTAGATGAGATAGCAAAAAGTGCTGTTAGACTACCTTTTGAGCAACAGAACGACATACCAAAACCGCTAAATACTATATACAACGAAATGGACGACTGCATGAAAAAACTAGTGGAAGCTAAGTGGACTAATCTGACCACATGCAAAACAGCTTAAGTTATGTGTAGAACTAACGACAAAAAAGCGGATCTCCCAGCTCTGCTTATATTCGCCAAAAGCGTTGACATCCTACATGATGTCTACTTTCAGTATTCATAAAAGTTGGTCTCCATCTGGTATCGCTAGGGACCAAAAGGTCTATGCGTGCCTTATTGTCAACCAGGCTAACCTAACCTAATTTAGGTTATATAATATTTGACTGCTGTTGGATTAAAATTTATCATTCCAGCAATGCCAAACTTTGATAGCCATCGGAAGAGCATCACAAGACAACTGTTTCTTCTTCCGATCTCAAAATCTGTACCCGAGAAGTGATACACGCAAATGTTTCGTCTGATTCCAATGAAGTGCCGCTCGATTTTACCCAATCTTTTTTTTTCATTTCGCATTTGAGATTCCAAAAATCTCATAACGTTTTATTAATTTACTTAAAATAGTATCTCACGAAAAGTCTTAAGCTATAAAAATTAAGTACTTTAGAAAACCATTTTCCATTAATTATATTTACTTATTTGGCTATAATTTACGATTACTAAAAATATTAAGCCGATAACGCAATTTTGGTTTGTTGGAAATGTCAAAATATGATATAATGATGATAATGAGAACTCTAGAAGGCCAGAAATATTAGTACCGAATATTACAGAATATTCATATCGTACGTTCCTGTCGTCTACAGAAAGTCAAAATAAAGCAGAACTGGCGAAGTATTGCATGTTAACTTTCTATTCTATTTCTATGCCTTAAGGGGTTACATACGTTCAGAAATTACAAATAAAATCGAATTCTTATTTTTAAAAAAATATTATTCTGTGTAGTTTTATGCGTATTTCTGTGCAAGTCGATTGGAAAAATTCCCAATAGCTACAAAGTTATGGTGGAAAATGTAACTGCCCGATAAGAGTTTGATGCGCACAGGTAGCTGTCCTTCGTTTGGGGCAGCTGGCCGTTACTACTCGTTTTTCTCGAAAGTAATTTTTTCGGCACGGTCTGCATGATAACTCATACAGTTTTTAAGATTTTTTGATGCGGTTTTTTTTTAATATTCAAAAGTTTTTCCTCTATATTTAAAAAATTTTATAAACATAAATAAAGTGTGACATTTGTGACAAAAAACGCATGCTTTGTTTCAAATGCCGTCAATTGCAAAATTTTTCGAAATTCAAAAATCCGGCTCGACAGATTATAACCACAACTTTATTTAAAAAGAATTTTTTACTTTTTACAGATCCATTAACATTTGAAGGAGAAATCATACAGACCGTGGAGCAACTTTTTTTCATTGCACTTTGGGTCACGTGATTTTTTATATATTAATTTTTGTGAAGAAAAATTAAAATAATTTTTTTTATAAAGTTTAAGTACTAATAAACAATGTATGTAACTTTTTATATTTATTTCTATTGTTATCTCTTCTAAAAACAGTATTTCATTAGCGCATTGTTGGCGCTGCTCTCAAATAAAAAGTAGGTTTCCAGTGGGACTTATTCACAGACGGATTTATTAAGTAGCTCAAGATAGTTGACAGTTGATAGGTGAAAATGAGATATCTAACATCATCTTTCATCATATTTGCTTCATAGATACTAATAAAAGTTAAGATTGCATGCAATAAATGCAGAAAATTTTAAATAAATTTTGCTATTAGAGGGCTAACTAAAATAAATTGAACCCGCAGCAAAATGATTTGTTGTTTACGGTCGATATTATTTCACAAGCTCTTGCCCTTGTTGCGAACGAAAACGTCTTGAAAACATGTAATGAATGGTTTTGAATGGTTACATTCGCTAAAATGAATTCTAAAATGCTTATGGTGTCTGCGGTAACGTCAATCGACAACCACGAACCGTCAGCCACCACCTTATAATTTTTGAAAATCCTTCGCATCACTTGAAATTATAAGTAAATACATAGAAAAGCATAATCGAAATTTCTCTAATTTATTTTAACAAATCCACATTTATTTTGAAACAAAAATACAATCCAAAACGAGACATTTGCATTCGTATATCGTCATCGCATTCAAATGATACGATTGAGGAATCGTGAAAGTTTTTTTCGTACGATTGCCGATGCCTTGACGAATGACACGTTTCGAACAAAGCTTCCAGTTACAAAGCAAGTTTATTAACTTGATTAAATCAAACCATTTACGTCCAACAAAGGTGTTTTTTGCAGTATTTTTTGAATGTATTCAGAGCAACTAAGAATCTTACAAACTACATTTGAATAAAAGTGCCCTTTGTTGGCTGTTTGACCGAGCTCCTCTTCAAATTGTTTTGATGTTTTTCCACAATTGAAGCGACCTGCCATTTTATGCCGCCTCTGAATGGCAGATGTTTTTTATGAGGAGCTTTTTCATGGTAGAAATGTCACAGAGATTTCGCACTGGCCGTTGAGGGTCGAACACAATTTTTCTATCATTTGGTTTTACATGCTTTGGAGATTCGAATGGTAATCACACAAAAATCCGCTGAGCTACGGCGGTCGCCTAAAAATGCTTAAAAATTAACTTAAAACAGAGATGATAAAAGAATCTTGAAGCAAAACCTAGTAAACGGAAAATCAATGCCATAAGATTCATCAAACAAACTTTATAATTCAAGTGACAATAGTTTTATTAGTGATAGTATCTTTAGCTTAAGTATGCCGCAGTATCTAGCCGTTACAACCTCCGTTGATCTATTCACAACTTAACAAAATTAATTATGGCAAATTTTCGATTTTCTACTTCACTTCTGTCACTGAGGTCCGCACCAAACTGTGCCAGTTTTCAAAACACCTCTTTGCTAAAGCAACTTCACACTTGAAATACCTTGTACCTGCTTTGTATTCAGGTAGATGTCTGCTACCATTCGCTATTGGTTCTTAATATTGTTATTGCCCACTGAGTGTGCCGTTTAGTTCACAAGCGCCAAATTGTAACATGCAGAGTTTAGCTGCAGGGCCCATAAAAATTATTGTGATATAATTTCTCGTTTAATTCCAATGCGTTCAGGCCATTGCTTCTGCTGCTTCAACCTACCACTACCAGTTGAAGAAATTAAAGTTCATTGAAGTTCATTAGATTTGCGAAAATTCCAGCTGTTTGGCTATGTAACCGCCCAATTTGGTCACATGCATACCACCTTCTTTGTGTAAATGCTTGTAGCAAGACTTGAGCATCTTTCTTCTACACAAACGGCAGTACTTGCATGGTCAGCATAGGAAGCAAAGTCAGACATTGGCTAAAATGGGCAATGTCTATAATGGCCACAACTTCAACCTGAACATTTTCATTGGAATATCAATCGACTGCAATAAATTTTCTATCGATGTGACCTCCACTGATTTTGGATATGGATTCGAATTTGGATTTGGCTGTGACCAACTAAACGTAAACGAGTAGTAGAAAGGTGTAGTGATTTTTGCTTTAATCAGCGCTTTACGTTCGAGGTGGACGGATGACGACGGTTTGCTCGCAGAGAGATAGATGCTGTTGAGTGGAAACGGTGGAGGGTTCAGGAGAGAGCGTGAGTGGGAGACCAGAGAAATTTACGATAAGCAAACATTTCACTCATTCATGCATAGGTTTAGATGTTCGCCGGTGTATGTGTGCGTGGCTGTTGTGTCTATTTTCGCACATGCGAGGTTGGTTAGGCGTGCATGTGTATTGGTGTCTGCTTGGCCCGTGGCGGTGTCGAAAGGGAACGCCAACAAATTTCATCTGTTCAGCTCAATTAATTCGAAATTGAGATTGAGCATCAACGATAAGTGTATCCAATTAGGAAAAATGGCCGCTCACTTGTATGGGCGGCTGCCAAAAAAGCCGCGCAAGTGTGTGCGTACGGTATTTGTGGGTGAGTTACGGTACATTTAGACAAGAACTTAAGTCATCTGAGCAGAAAGAAAACGCACACAAAGAATGAAAAAAATAAATAGAAATGATTTACGGATTTTCCAGATTGAAAGTTTTTGAAGAAGAAGTAGCAGCAGTAAGCCAACAAAAACTTGCAAAGAGTGAAAACACTACAAAAAGCCCATTCACACACACACACACACTCACACATACACAAAAACTTGTAGTTATTTGCAATGATGAGAGTCTCACGAGCCATATCCCAAATGGAATAATACCAAATCACGAGTCATTGCTTTGTCGATTGAACGTTAAATGACCGAAGAAATATTTTTATGTTTCGGCTAAGACGCAAACAAAAACAGGATAAAAAAGAGGATAAATAAAAATAAAATGTACCGAAAATCATTACATTTTATCAAATTCGTATTGGTGGCGGCTTATGCCTTGAAAGTTTAAGCTTCGCAGCCACATCAACCACAATTTAGGGCAGATTCATACGAAATTTATTGGCACGTCTCACAAACTGAAGCACCCAATTGTTTTCGGCTCAGCCACTTTTTGAAATGACGTCAAAGAAAAGGTTGTTTCGCGTAGAGCGAGGAATGCAATGTGAAAAGTTTCATCATTAAACTGAATTGATAACAATTTACGCCGCGTGAAACTTCTTCTTACCTAAATTCCATTCGCTTGTTTAGCCAGTCAGCTGCTGGCGTGTTGGCTTTGTTCAATGACTACGAAGGAAAACTAGTTAGGGCCCACGCTTGTGGTCTGAGTTAATCAACGCCAATTTGAAAGTTGGCCCATGCATTTAGACCTAAGAGCTAGCATACAATTATATAAGAACATATTTTCGATGTTGGTGTACTCGCATGTGGGGGTTGGTTTGGATTGTACTGAGAGAAATTGCAAAAAGTGATGGCTATATTATCGACACGAGTTTTGGGGTATGTGAAATTAATTTTTGATATTTATTTTGTTCACAACTCGCCACTAATTTTTAAGAGGAAACATCCATTTTCCTCAATCTTAAATAAAAAAGGACTATTTGTTGCAATTATTTTATTTCAAATTAATAAAGTAAAATATAATACATAAAAAACCTGAAAATATTTGATAAAAAAAATTCGAATAATAGCAGAATATTCCAGAAAGAATTATACTCACTCTAATTCACTATACTTGTCTATATAACATTACACTGTGTAACAAAAACAAAAATTCCGAATATAAATAGTTAGTTAATAGTTTGGTTAATTACAAACTGTCTCCTCTAAATATTGAAAAAAATTGAGCTCTGGACTTAGGTTGAAAAACCAAATTTTCCTAGGCTAAGGCATAAACTTACCAGTAATTTAATTTTTTTTTGATATTTCATTTAAAAGAAGATATTTAGCGGCTAACAAAGCCATAAAAATGTTAATAAAACTTAAGCAGTTCCAGACCATGAAGGTAAAACATAAGAAAAATTTGAAAATATTGTAAATTTTATTCAATAACGTTTTATATGAATATTTTGTTTACCAGTGCATATGCGAATATAATTTTAATTCCGTTTTCAACGAGCTTCTAATTTTGTTTTTGAATAACTTTTTTACTAAAAAAAGAAAAAATAATTCTGACTGATGGAGATCTTTACTTGGGCCTTTACTCTTCTTCTATTAAGTGAAAATGCTGGCATTCTTCAAGTGGCTGCTGCCAGTGTCGATAGATATTTGTGTCCATTTTATCGCATTTTCAATGACTTGCCGTAAGGTTCCCGGTGATAACTGTGCGCATTCCTGTATAATATTCCCTTTAAATGCTGGAATTGCCTGAGGCTTATTGACATAAACCCGAAACTGCAAGTAGCCCCAAAGGATGTCTGGGATGGTTAAATAAAGCAATCTTGCTAGCCATGCCAAATCGCCAAAGACGGCGACTACGGAGACGCGAATTTTCCGAGTCCCAAACACCACGATTTTGCTTTTAATGACGTAACCGCTTAAGTGGCAATGCACCTCGTCTCTTATGATGATTTTCGACACAAAATCCTCCTTTCCGTTGTTGCGATTGAAGATGGCTTTATAGTAATTCACACACGTCTGACGGTGCGCAGGCATTAACTGATGCACTGTTTCCTCCATGTTTCCTTCATTCTCAGCGAAATAGGCAGCCACAGTCGCGATATTCTTGGCCAAACGACTAGGCTGGTGGCGACCAAGCCCTGCAAAACTCGCGTTATTCCAATCTGTTTGACTTCAGCAGATAAGCGCCAAAACGCCAACGCCACCGACTGATTTTTGGTCAAAAAAATCTACACAATTATTCCACGCCTTTGCGGAGTGCAGTACTCTATTGCTTACCTGCTGTATACTGCAGCTGAATAGTTGACAAATGTCAGTTTTGATTGACGTACGACGCCATTCACAGAAATTCTAATGATGATTAATTTTGCGTATAAATATTAAAATCCATCAAGGGCCGGCGAGAACATTCCACCATTTTATTACATCATAAAAAATAACATACATATTTTGAAAAAAATATGGGAGTAATTAATTTAATTTTCTCTGCAAAAAATAGTGGCTTAAAATTTACCAAGAAATATTTGTGATAAAATTGTACTAAGCCTCTTAATAAAACAAAGATCAAAATTCCACTTAAACGCCAGAAATTGGCCAAGTTGATTGCGTTGGAGTCAAAAAAGGCCTACCTACTCAGGAATTTGTGTCACAAAATGTTCCCTGTTGTTTTTTCATTGAATTTCTGAACATATTATGTATCGAAAATGTATGGATCGCATATATCATGGATCATTCCAATTTATTATTGACTGTGCAAAAGGGTAAAAATTGTATTCTACCTAAAAGGAAATTCTGATTTAAACTTTCAAATCCCCGATACCAGTAGCTATAATTTTTTGTCCCTGCCATCCATTTTCCATTTTCAGAACCTTGTTTGTTTGTGCTCTACAGTATGTTATATAAAAAATGTATACCATTACACTTGTTGTGGTGCTTTCTACATTTTATGAGCTGCTATTTCGTCGTGTGTGAGATGAGTTGGAAAAAGCGGAAACGAGTTGGCACTACAGATGGGTTAAAGTGAATAACTGGAAGATGCAACTAATGCAATGCACTCTGGCGTAGGTATTTGAGCAATGTACAGGTATCCTTCGAGATGCAGCGTTTTTGAGTTCACGATTTTCGAGTTATATGAAAAAAAAAATGCGACATTCCTTTGTACGAGTATGTTTATAAAAGCATAAAGTCCGTGGTAGGCCTCAAAGTGTCTAAAGACAGGTTCCCCTTACTTTTATACCTTAATGCATCAGGAGATCTTTGAATGAAGCCGATGAAGCCGATAAATAAATCATTGAAACCCCCGGCATTAAAAAATTGTGAGAATTTGAAAGAGAAGAAAATTATCTTTTAAAGAAAAATTTAGGTATTAAGGCGCTATTGCTCACAGATAATGCCCCTTGGCATCACGAAGAACTACATCACCAAAATGTGAAGGTTGTGTTTCTACCACCCAATACAACATCATTAATTCAGCCATTTAAGCAAGGAGTCATTAACCACTTTTAAGACATACTCTTCTATATACTCATATTTTTTCAGTCTATTTTGGAAAGTATAGAATATGGCGAAGAATTTTCATTGCTCCACTGCATAAAACCTGTATCGTCTGCTTTTAAATCTTCAACTCTTATGCCTGCTGGAAATCTCTTTCCTTTTCTCTTTCCTGACGTGGTGTCCAAAGATATTTATGTTCTACATAAATAAATGGAATATGACCGCGTTATGAATGTTGCTCATTCGCTGCTTGGTGAAGGATTCGTCGATATGTCTAGTGAAGACATAAAGACATTGATAACTTTTGGAGGAAGAAGATCTTTAGAGCGCCTTTCAAAGTCAACGTTAAATTTAGTGACAGCCGAAGAGGAGGAAAGTTCTGAGGACGCATCTACTCAGAAACTCTCAATGACTGATGTAGAGCATCGCCTAAATATGGAGAAAGAGTTGGAGACTAATTTTGCGGAAAGAGGTCCCTGTTTAGCCCGTAGATAAATATTTGCAGCAAAACTAAATAAATATTTAAATCCATTAAAAATATGTATCGCAGACTTGAGTGACTAAATTGTTTACCGAGAATCAACAACATAAAGACGTTTTCAGTGGCGAAGATTTTTTGCGTCCGAACAGAAGGTATATTAAATTAACAACATTTTTTGATTAATTAGATTAAGGATGCCAAAGAGTTATTCATACTATGTGTTAATATTTTTTTATGAAGCAGCCTAACAGTCTTCAGTCTTCTTCATTGAAAATCTTGTACTAAATCTGAGTTTCTACTCATACGATTTTGACCTACACAGAACCGATTAATCGTGCAACTCAGGCATACTTGCACATATCAAAATTTATTATTTGTACTCATTATTGTATTATTCCAACAAAATTTAACACAAAAAATAAAAAAATTAAAAAAGTAAATGGAGATTAATAAATAAAAACAAGGAAGCTCAAAATGCATTTTAGAGCTTTACTTCTGAGGACTTTTTTGTTCAAAATTGCCAGTAGAATACTTCAGTCGGCGAAACAAAATAGAGGATGTAACTTAAAGTATATCAACAAATCTCGCTGAAAACAAAACTAAAAACTGAGAAGTGGCTTCTGGAAAAAATCTGTATTTTATTTTTTGAACTTGAAATTATAAAGTCAGAACGTGATTTTAATATTTATATAGATAACTGAAGAGGATGACGGTTCATTTACTACACGAATCTCAGTATTTCAGTAATTTGAATAGTTGAATGTTGAGTACAAAAAACCCAGCTGGTTTCTGTCGCGAAAGTGTTATATATGCTAAGTTCTGTTTTTATTTTTGTTATTGTAGCAGCACAAACCTTCCCCAGAGATGTACGGGAAATGGTGCTGGAGTGACAAGTCCTTGACCGCGTCATTCCGGTAACGTAGAACCGACTGTCCTGGAAATGTTTTTCAGTGTTGCTTTTTTGCTATAAAAGTGGATTCTTCTGTCACCATTTCATATGCTGTGCCAGACAATACAACAGCCGTGGTATTTTGAGGACTTTAAAAAATTGTATCCTGGAATCTCGAGATTGACATTCCCAGTATGAGTACTCTGGAACTGGCTACCCTCGTCGTAATTAAATATTTCAATTATTTTAAGTAACTAATCACTTTCAAAAATAAATTATTAGAATTTAAGGTTTAAATATTTTTGTATAGCAAGGCCCATACGCCTTTAAAAATGTGTCATTCGCATAATTCCTGCACCCTTGCATTGTCTCATGACAGCACTCATACAACTACATAAATTAGTAAAGTTTCTCTCTAACTTGTTAGGCCTTGCTTTTGTCTTTCCCTCATCAGGGCTCGCATTGTCTGGTGTCTTTTCAATTATTTCTATTTTTTTCATTTTTTATACTCTCTTACGCTTTCGCTGCTGCTGCTTTTGTTAATTTTATCTTCATGCATACACCCTTCATCCTCACCGTCACCGTCATCATCATCATCGCCCCCATCATCAGCTAGCACTTCTCTGCTGTGCTGTGATTAGCTTAATTTAAAGTTAATTTTAGCTAAAACAAGGTTTTGTTATTCTTGACTGCGGGACTAGGGGAGGTGGCGGCACCGTCGCTTCGTAGACACCACACAATAGAAGAGCATACGCAGCTGCTAACTTACACACATACATACGTACATACATACATGAAAGGCATGAGTGTCTAAAGAATGGGTGCCCTACAGCTGTGCTAGCATCTGCTAGGGATCGCATACACGGCGCCGTTGGCGCAAGAGCCACACCTGCAGCTTCTGCTTGACAATCCTAACAAGTGACAGCACAGAAAATTCAATAGCATGGGAGAAATGTAGTGGCTGCAAGAAAGCCAGAAACAGCAACGCAACAACTCACCCAACACTGTGACTGACCGTCTCTGACTGGTGACCGCCCAAGTGAGATTTCTATCTAAATTGATGCGTTTTTCCATGCTTTTGATGAGTCCAATTAAATTAATTACCGGGCATTAGATAATCCAGTTTATATGAGCAAGCGGAGTAGACGCAGCACGGCATGCATAGTGCTGTGCGGAATTAGTTCTAATCAAAAGGTAGTTCAGATAGCGCATACGACTGCGTTTACTACTACAGACTTTCCCTAGTTTTTTGTAATGGTTTCTGTACTTTTCTGTTTGCTTGTTTGTTGTTGCTTTTTTTTATGCTCGGCTGAAAGCGCTACACTGTGGCTAGTGAGTGAAGGACGCAATGTAAAGGATGAGAGTGCGCCAAGTGGACCGGACAGCATTTTCAGTTTCTGCATCTACACGCCTACATACAAACGCAATCTGATTTATGCACTCAAGCTTGTTTGTGCGCCTAGAAATAGGTATGCTTTTCCGAATACGCAAAGCTGCGATAAGCAATTTTGTATTGATGGGGATTGATTAAGTTAATTGAAATTCACACAAAGCTATTTAGCTGCTGCTAATAAACTACTAGTAAACTGGTTAATTGATGCAGAAGCTGTAGGAAAAACTTGAATGTTTGCATTAAATAGTAATTACCTATTTGATGGCCTCCTCCTACCACTATGCTCAAGCTGTGATAAGCGAATCTTTGTTGGAGCAATACACTGGCTGTGGTTGAGATTCACTTTGTGGTCGAATGTGAATTGCTGTGGAATATGTTGAGTGGCTAGCCACCGATCATTAAAACTCACACATTCGAGTTTTGTAAAAATACAAATACTATATACATACAATATAATAATTTGCGGCCGCCATAACCGAATGAGTTGGTGCATGACTACCGTTCGGTAGTGTCCAGATTCGAAACACCAAATGATAGGAAAAGCCTTTTCTAATTATGGTCGACTCGAGGCAGACAATAGCAAAACTTCCGATTGTATTTCTGCCATGAAAAGGCGCCCCATAAAACACCATCTGCTCTACGGAGGCGGCATAAAACTGTAAGAGCCTCCATTTTTAGAAAATCATCGCACATAGGAGCAGGAGCTTGGCTAAAAACTAAGTAAAGAGTGTAGGTGCCAATTATAAATATATATGTAAAGGGTGATTGGAGGTACTTTTTCGAATAGTTTTTTGCATCACGCGTGACTATTGGCAAACTAAATACACAATTTTGGTCAGTATGCTTTGATATTTCATCATGGAAAGGCTTACACCTCAACCACGTTTACAAATCTTTACAAAAATCGACGCTCTGTGAAAGGTATTCATCGCCTGCTTAGGCCAACTTATGGTTTACATAACCGTGCAGCGGTGAGGCCCATTTTTGGCTGAATAGCCACGTAATTAGCAAAATTGCAGTTTTTTGGAATGAAAAGAACCTAAAACCATTCAGAACAGCCATTACATCCACTAAAAACAATCATTTGGTGAGGTCTATGGGGTGGCTCTCCAGCGATTCATATTTCTTCAAAGACGAAGGTGGCGCCAATTGAGGCCCGCGATCTCTACAACGGTGGACAGCGCTACTTGAAATACAGCCCGTTATCTCTCGTCTCGGACCAGTGGATTGACTACCAAGCTCATATGTAAAGTCTAAATGCTTTGTGGTTAAACCAGCTTCGATTGAGGCACCAGAAGCCTCCAATAACTCTAAATTGATCACCTTTATTACGAAATAAGTATGCAAACAATGCAGACGATATTGATTTTCAAAAGTTAGCTTAGAAAAGATAGAAACTAAAAAAAGAAGGCTGTTTTTTTCTAATATTTCTATGAAAAACATATCAGAAAATTAATTACATTATTACGCATCTGACTCTTGGAAACGATTCATTCGTCTGACTTTTCGTGCGCAGTAGAGAATGAGGATATTAATAGAACATTGTTTGATATTTCTCTTGAATATGAGATGTCAATATTAATATCCGACTGATTTGGTTAACGGGTCCCGGTGGTCTGGAGCTCGAAAACTGAGAGTATTTTCAGGTTTTTTTTAGAATTAAAAACGATATTGTTCTAGAATTAAAAACGAAATATTTTTTAGGAATTAAAAACGATATTTAAATTTTTTAGGCTTTTTATTTAACTTCTTTTACATACTAAAATGAAAAAAAAAATTGTTTTTTAATTTTAATAATTTTAAAAATTTCGCTGAAGTTGACCCCATTGGCTCTTCTATTTATCTGATAAACAAAACCCAACACAAATTAATAATTAGTATGACGGTAGCTGTGTTCCGCACTTGAAAAATTGAATAAAAAGAAAAAAAAAATTACAAACTACACGGTTTTTAAATTGACATTCTAAAAATCGGGTTTTTCAGTTTTTTAATAAAAAAAAAAACGAAATAATTGAAATAATAATATGATGTATGGACGATAGCCATTGATATTATGAACAACATATGACAATTTCAGACGAGCGGGTGAATAGCGTTGTTTTTGTTTTTGACAACACCAGTCCGATAAAGTAGTTTCGAGATAATTGAGTAGAAAGTTTGGACCAATTAAATGCAACCATTGATGCCGCCGTGTGACAAATCTGACTCTACCTGCTAAAACAGCTGTAGAATCGAGAATACTGGGAATATTCTTCCAAAAGTTTGGCAGTATATTCTTAAAAGCCTATACTTTCGAAATATCAAAAAAAAAATAGATTTTTCGAAAATTCTAGACCACCCTACGGGGTCCCTTAAGTGCTCCAAGAGCTCGACTGATGGCTTGGTGGTATAATTTGATTTACCTGAATAAGTGGAATAAGTTAGGGTGACCCAAGTTTCTAGTAGCTTTATTGAGAGTTAGAGAAATCTTAAATACATGAAGCAAGAGGCAATATCATTAATAAAGATGGCCCAAGTGTACTTCCCTGGAGAATAGCTGGACATGCATGAACAAGCGAGAGAGGACCTCTGAACAGTATCTGTCGTTTATAGTTAATAGATAAGGTCAGAAGCCAATACAAATAGCTGTGGAAAAAATACAATATATAGCACTGGCCCAGCGAGGTAGCTAAAAAATAATCACCCAATCGGGAAATCTATACTTTTTTCAAATGGCGTCGTATGTCAATCATAGTTGACACTTGTGAGCTATACAGATGCAGTATACAAACAGACAAGTAATGGAGCGCGTAAATATCAAAATTAAGGTTTCCATCAACAAAAATATTTTTTTTTAAATTTAATAAAAAAATTCTTCAAATACAAAATCTCCTGAATATTAGACTTAAAGACAGGGAGAACGTTTTGTTGAAGATTCATTTAACGATGCTATCGTGGCTCGAAAAGTTCACAAAACTCTATTCAAAATCTGGGTGATTTTAAAAAATTTGGAAAATTGTAAAAAGATAAACAAGGAAAGGTAGAAAAGGAAGGAATGAATAAAAACTAACTACTTATATTCTTTAACATAAATTGATTTCAGTTACAGTCTATAGGTAGAGTAGGGCCGTTTCGGGCTACCACAATGATACCCTTTTTAAAGTCTCTTCCACTCCGGCAGCGCACCAAATATCACTAACTCGTTTATTTATATATTTACATGCTGGGAATATTCATATAAATATTTTATTTTTCGCTTTTTCTGCACTTTCAACTCTCCCTTTTCCTTTTCATAAAACACGTTTCTCATTCTCCCCATTACGTTCGGCTCTACACGACTGCATTACACAGGCACTACACTGCGTATGAGTGACTCAAGTGCGTACCTTTGCATTTCAATGACTCACAGAAGAGTTTGAAAAGAATTTAGAAATAGGAAGCAAATAATACTAAACGAACAGAAAATGAAAATAAAACACAAGAAGCCCTCTGATTGCCACTTATTTGTATGGCCTTGGCTGGCATTTTCACACTTGGCGTTAGCCATAAATTTTCTGTCTAAATAATTTTCGCATAATTTTTATGCAAATGAAAATTCCTTTTAAACTTTGGTTGCTTACCGTTGCCGCATAACTTGTAATTAGCGCATCCTTCCTTACACAAATAGTCAGAGTGGTCAGTGTGACTATGGAGTTCATACAGCTGGCAACCCCACCTACTGTCTGCGTGCACACTTGCCCACCCTCCTGCCTATCCTCCCGCCGCCTCGCTTGCCAACCAGCACAATCCGAGCGGCACACTCTGTTTGGCCACAAAGTAAACTATGGTTGCTTGCTAGCGCTGCACAGGTGGGGTACTAATTTAATTTTTCATGAGCTCCGCAAAACTTTCGCATTTTTGCAGAAGAAAACAAAAGCAAATGCGAAAACAAATAATGTTGAAGAAGAACTTGCAAAAAACCAAAAGCAAAAAGGCCATTCACTGGCGGGGACCAGTTCACCGCAAAGCTTTTAAAGCAAGTTATTTATTTGTTTATTTCCTTGGTTGCAAGTTGTTGGTTGTTTATTTGCAGGCCGCCGACCGGCGCGAGTCGGAAAGTCAGCTCGTACTAAGGCAGCCGCAAGAAGTCATTGCTATTTGCAGTGTAGGGAGATGCGTGAGTGCTGCGTAAATTTGCGTGAATCTGCGTTTCTGAAGTAAGTTGTTGCCTGGAAGGTGGGTGGCGACGGAGAAGAAGCCAGACTTGTGTGGATATAAAGTTTTGTGCTTAAATGAATGCCGTGCTAATTACTTATAGTTAAAATGTTTGCGAGATGAGTTCGGACAGAAGTGGCATTTACACGAGTTCGACTTGTTTAAGAACGCCAAAGAGATGTCAAGAGTTGCTAAATACTATTTGGTCAGCGTAAATGTAAACGTAAATGCCAGTCTGTTGGATGGGCGTTTGGGTGGTTCAACTTGTGTATGAACTGCTACTATCTGGACAAGTAATTAACGGTAATTAGTGTTTGTTCGTAGTTTTTATTTATTATAAATGTATATGGGTATGTATGTGTGTACTGTCTACATTTGGCTTAATTTTTGCAAAAACTGTATAGACTTCATGCATTCGATTTATAATAAATTTGAATGGATCGAAGAGGTTTCGGCGAAGAGGCGACCACCATACCCGAGTGGGTTAGTGCGTGTGCCAAAATTCAATGGGTTATAAAACGACTTCTTCATTTTTTCTAAAAATTCTGGGTAAAAAGTTTGATGTTTTGATGGACATTTTTCGAGTTTCTCTATAAATTTGCACAAAGTTTGAAGCTCGGATTTGTATAATTTTTGTGGTGGAATGAAAGATATATATATTTTTTAAATTATTTTATTTAAATTAATATAAAAGAAAAAAATGGCCAAAACTTCTGCATAAGTCCCTGTGCTATAGTTATGAAATGCTCTTGTATATGTGTGTATGCATAAAGAGAGCTAAAATGAGGCCAGTTGAGGCGAGGTGTGTCGAATAGACTTTGCGTGCGATGCAAAGATGATAGATTCCAAGGTTCGCTCTTTAACTATGGTGAGAAAAAAATTGTGAGGGGAACTTCGACTGCCACGTCGCTTGGGGGATTCATTTTACATGTATTCAGGCACTCGTCCTATCAGTCGTTGTTCACACAATAACGAAGTGTCATTGGTTGATTATGTTCGTATATCACTAACACAATCTCAGTTTTTTTGTTAACACAAGCCAAATTCACTCAGAATCGATTAGCGGTCTGTTAAAGAGCTTACCTTTAAAATCTGTTCACCATGGGAGAGATCAACTGAGGTGAGTTTAGATGAGGTACCTGTTTGGCGGTTTTTCGATATGCCAAAATAACAAAAAGGGAAGGTTTAGTAGTCTTCAAATTTTCAGTTTTCATATTTTTATTTTGTGAGCTCCATGCGGGTTAAAAATAAAACAATGAACTAAGTTATTTCTATTATTTATTTGTCTGTAGTTTTGCCTCAATTAAGAGACATCTTGAGGGCAGTTATTATATAAAAGGTTATTCTGTTGCAAAATGAGGAGCTATTTGCTCTTCTGTACAAGTTTTTGTAGAATAGTTCTTTAATAGATTAAACACAATGTGAATTTTGGAACACATAACCACATAATGTGACAACCTGGGCGCATAGACTGAATCAACCCGAAATTGAAAATCAGCTGAACAATGAGATGCTAATTTTTGCGAAAAATCGATTTGGAGCGGCGAGGCTAACCATTTACCTTTTTAAACAAGTGTGTGAACTGCATATTTTAGTTTTAAGTACCGACAATACCTGTGGCCTCCATAAAATACCAAACCACGCCCACGGGTATGGTGCGCAGTTTACTTAAAGCACGTGACGACTGGGCCAGGATTTTTTTCAAAAGACAAACGAAACGCGAAAACTCTTACTTGTGAGTGCTATTGGGATAGTCTGAATGAGTTACTAATACCGAAACTAGATTATTTACAGTATATTTGGAGAAAATGTTACTCCAGTAAAACGGTGGCATGACTAGCACCGTCCGAAATTTTTGAAAACAGTTTTCTAGGCCCATTGTTTAATAGATTGAATGATTTTGGTTCGCCGGCGACTTTCCGCGATTTGACGGCACCAAACTGCTTTCTCTGAGTTTACCTGAAGGAACTGATCTACGTTCATATGCCGTGAAATGTCCAAAAAATTAGTATGCAGCAAAAAATTGGCATTTAAAATAATTAGTTTTGACGAATGTGATGCAAAATGTCATAAAAAAGCCGACATTTACGTTAACTCTGGCGGCGGCTTTATATCAGGCATCCTTTGCGAAACAAATAAACAATGTACCATTAAAAATTAATATAAAATGCTAAATTAAGTTCACTTTATTTATAACTTCAGATTTACCGCAAAAGAAAATCGGATGATGATTTTTTTTTTTGTATTTTTTCCTTTTGTATTTTTTTTCTCGTAGCGCCAGAAAATATAAACAGTACGAGTTTTTATCGATTCGACGCCTCCGCCTCTTTGATAGCTGGTGGATAAATTTATGTTTTTTGTTGACTGAAATTTAATACAATGAATCATGAAGCAAAATTCACGCGTATTTGTTTTATTTATGTGCTCGCGCAATTACAAGAGCTGCTTGCCTAGGCAACAAGAAGCGTTGCTAGGTGCAATCTGATGTCTCTATTGCAAAACTTACTTTTTTTAGTAGAAGTGTACTTTTCAGAGGCGTGAATTATTTGTGCCATTTAAAGTGATTCGAAAAATTCATCTCCACAAAAAAAATGTTATTAAATCGTGAAAATCGTTCTGATACAAAAAAAGTAGGAGATAGTTCCATTAAATGTTTTGATTGTGATGTTAGCCATTTGGCTTTTGCTGACATTATCACATCTCCATCAAAATCAGGCTAGCAGCTACAATAAATACATTGTTTTTCAGTTGATTCTTAAAATATTTCATATAAAAGATAAAAAATAGCAGCTTTTTCAATGAAATAATAACAAGAATAAAAACAGTTGCGCAATTGAAGGCTGTGTGAATTTTGTACATAGGTACATGTAAGGGTTCCGGGATGAAATTTGTTAAAATTTGATTTCTTTCCTTTTTTAGGAATAAGTGGTTAGAAGCTTGTGATGTGAAGGAAGAAAATCTGCCCAAAGCGAAATTTACTTGTTCGAAGTATGGGATAAAACGAAAGCAGCATAACATTTAGACCAGAGTAGTTTAAAGGTTAGAAGTAGTTAGACTGCAGTTTTAAGGGGTTACACGCAGTTATGAAGCAAATAAAAGACGGGTTGTCAAGGATTTATCCTGAAGAAACTTCAGAATATTTTAATTTGAAAATTTTGGCCGTTATAAAAGCATCCTTCAAGAACGTAACAAAATTTTTTATTTATGAAAATGTTGATTATAGAGCGCGCTGCAGGCGATTTCTGGAACCTCCTTTAAAAAAAGACGATTTACGGTGTACATCGTAACTCAGGATTGGACTATCTGAAATCAAAAACCCCAACAAATTTTGTTAATATATTAGATTATCTAGTAATTAATCGTTCGGCTATTCAAAATAGTGAATTTTCACAAAATGGCAGCTTTTAAAAGAAATGATTTCGATTTTTACGTTAAAATTTGGCCGTAAATTGATTATAAAATGGAAAATAAGTATCAGATTTACAAAAGGAACGATTAATTACTAGAAAATGTATCTTTAAAGATTGAGTTAAAACGGTTGACCGATCAAACAAGCCGTTTTCGAGATATCGTGTACACCGACGTGAAAAAACACGTTTAAAGTTTCAATACCTACCTTAAAACGTGCCGAGGCATCTCTACATATTTAGGTATAACTCCGAAAGTATTGCTTAGATCTACTTCAAATTTCGTGCGTATACTTTTGAATATATGTAAATTACAAAAATGCAATAAAAAAAATCGATTTTTTTGAAAGTCATAACTGCGTATAACCCCTTAAAGTACCGTGCTTGTTTCATAAATTTTATTGTAGTCGATATATAGTTCCATAGTTTTTGCCACTACCAAGGATAATACGCTCTGATTCCCAGTATCTTTTTATGTCTGAGAATAGCCAGTAGACGCTGGGAGCCGGATCTGGCGCATACGGTGGATGTGGGAGCAATTCGAAGTTCAATTCACGAAGTTTTGTTACTGTGTTGATAGACTTATCACACGGTGCGTTGTCTTGATGAAACAAAACAGTGAGCAAACGCGCCACCCAACAGAGTTTTCTTATAGTCAAATGTTCACGTAACATAAAGCCAACATATTCCTTTGATATCTTTATAATGTCAGTTAATTCCGTAACTTCACTTTTCAATCATTCAAAACGATTTTGTGGATTTTTTTATGGATCGGAGCTCCCTAACACTTTTCAAGTCATTGCTTCGCTTGACCGGTATTTTTCGCCGTCATGAAGCAATGTAAAATTAAAACACCAAATCTTTTTTGATACAATAACAAAAGTAGCGTCACTCTTATCAAATAAACTCTTGAACTAATGAAATTTTAAAGACAAACGAAGAAAAGAAACGTTTGCAACGTAGCAGAAATAACGAGATGGATTGGAACTTGCAGAAGGCATGGAGGGACCACAGCCAAAAATGCAAAAACGCTGGAATGAGTGCTCGATGTTGGGATCTGCTGATATGCAAAACTAATCACACAAAATAATGCAATTCATGTACATGTATACAGGGTGAACGATATGAAATGTTACCTATTCAAAACACCATAACTTTTTGTGTGAAATTAGTTTTTATCAATTTCAAAGAAAAATTGTTCAAAAATGATTACAATTTTAACATATATTCACTTTAGCTCGATATGACCACCATTTGCCTTGACTATAGCCTTCAAACGGTCAAAAAAATGAGTTGCATTCTGCACGAATGTGATCTTGAGGTATTTTGGTCCATTCTCGTATAATCGCTTTTTCCAGCGCATCCATACTGGCATATTTTTTAGTCCTCACCTTGCTCTCCAAAATGGACCAGATGGAATAGTCCATTGGATTTGCGTCTGGCGAATTCGAAAGCCATTGTGTGGACGAAATGAAGTGTGGAACAGGATTTTTTAACCATCCTTGGTTCACACAAGCTTCATGAGACGGCGCTGAGTCCTGTTGGAACGGCCATGGTCTACGACATTGATTAATTAATTTCATTTAAGCTGAAGCGCTTAATCTCTACCTCAAAGAAGGTCGTTTAGGCTTCCAGGTAGTCCAGGCTGAAAATACGAATCTCGGACAGTGAAGAATGCAGGAAATGTAGGAAGCAGGGCTCAAGAGAAACTGTAGAGCATCTCCTTTGCGGATGACCTGCGTTATTCAAAACACGCTAAAAATATCTGGGGCTACCACAGTGTGAAGGATTGGAAGATATCGTAGCAGTTGATTGGAAACATGTCCTTAAATTCACAATGCAAACATGGTGCGCGGGTGGACTGAGTAAGTAATTAAGTAGTAATTCTTTATTTAATTTATAAAAGTCATTGTTTACAATTGATTGATGTCATACACAAATTCATTTGATAAATAAAAATAAATAAAGCAATGTATTCTGTCAAGTATCAAAATAACGGGAATTGCTTCATAAAACGCAAAATAATTGTTTAATCATCAAAATGCATTTAGACGCCTTTAAAATAAGCTCCTTTCGAAGAAATACACATCTGCCAACGATTAGTCAAGTCATCAAAGTACATTTTAAACGCGTTTGAAGAGATCTTCTTCAGCTCCTTCAGCGAATTCTCCTTCATGGCATCTAATGACTGCAAGCGGCGTCTGCGGAATGGCAATTTAAGTTTTGGAAAAAGGATAAAGTCACACGAGGCTAAATCCGGTGAAAACGGTGGTTATTCAATGATATTTGTCGAGTTTTTGGTCAAAAAAGTATTCAAAATATGAGCCTTGTGAGGCGGTGCGTTATCATGGTGCAAGATCCTTGAGTTTTCTTTCCACAAATTGGGCCGTTTCCTAAATACATTCTCTCTCAAACATCGCATAACTTCCAAATAATATTCCTTATTTACCGTAGAACCATTTGAAATGAACTCCGAATACACAACACCAGGATAATCACAGAAAACTAGTAGCATGACTCTCTTTTTTGACCGACTTCGACGTGGTTTTTCGGGTTTCGGCTCATGTCGATAGCGCCATTCCGCCGCCTGTTGACTGGTTTGCACGTTAAACTCATATACTCACGTCTCATCATCTGTTATGATGCACTCAATAAACGTTGGGTTTGAATTCACTTGGTCAAGCAGATCTTCAGCCACCTTCTTCCGATGAATTTTTTGAAAGAAATTCAACTCTCTTGGAACGAGTCGAGCAGCCACGTGTCTCATTGCCAATTGATGGTGTAAAATATTGCGAATGGATTCGTGAGGCGCGCTGGGATCACAAGCTCCTACCTCCCTGAAGCATAAATGATGGTTTTCCAGCACCATTTCCTTGACTTTTTCGTCGCTCTCATTCGTTGCAGACGTTGATGGGCGTCCAGATCGAGGCAAATCATCCACGACTTCTCGGCCCTCTGCAAAAACCTTATACCACTCGTAGGGCGATGTTTTTGATAAAGCACACTCGCCATAGGTTTCGTGTAACATTTTCAACGATTCGGCACACGAAATCCTGTTCGAAACACAAAATTTAAGACAAATTCTTTGTTCGATATTTTTATCCATAGTGAAAATCGCAGAGCACACCTGCGGATGACTGATATAACTAAATGCCAAAAACAAGTAAATTGACAGATCTCGCTCAAACTCTCCGACACTACCGAGGACAGTTGTACCAACATTCCATCAAAAAAAAAAAAAAAAAAAAAAATAGACACATAGTGAAACGCGTGCTTTTTAACCCTTTGCACTCGTATGTCACACTGGAGGTGACAATACTAATTTACTCTACAACTCGTATGTCACACTGGAGGTGACAATACTAATTTACTCTACAACTTGTATGTCACACTGGAGGTGACAATACTAATGTATGCCTGTAACCAA
The DNA here is from genome assembly GCF_028408465.1 of Anastrepha ludens. Classification (NCBI taxonomy): domain Eukaryota; kingdom Metazoa; phylum Arthropoda; class Insecta; order Diptera; family Tephritidae; genus Anastrepha; species Anastrepha ludens. The sequence continues at coordinate 115,989,849 of NC_071498.1, read as the reverse complement.
TAGCACTAAATAACTGTAAAATACATACGGTATTCGAGATCTTACACAGTTATAATTTGTCAAGTTTTGTTAATCGAGTGCAAGTCGTGCACGGAATCAACATCAGATGTAGAGAATCGACTTGATGGAAAACTCCACATTTTAGTACCTCATCCGGGAAAAAAACATAATGATTGTATGGTCTGTTCTAACAGAAAAGCTAAGGGCGAAAGGAAGACAACTGTTTATTTCTGCGAAACATGCGAAAGACATCCTTTTCTTCACGTTGGAAATTGTTTTAAAAAGTATCACACTGTAAAAGATTACAAAAAATAAAACATTTTATATTAATAATTAATGAAATAAATATAATACGTTGAATTCTACGACTGTAAATTACTTTAATTCATTTAGCTAAAAATAATAACAAGTTGACACGCAACAACTTTGAAAATAAATCGAGTGCAAAGGGTTAAATGAACAATTCCCGATCGTTTTTTGACAGAATGTGGATAAGAATGTTTGTGACAATAACAATGTTGTCTGCCACATCTCTTAAATAAAGTAATAGTTGAACTCTGCAATATGTAATTCTTTATAGCATTATGTCTTCTTCTTCGTTTAAGTGCATAGGGAGCAAGTTTTCATCGCGTTTCTATAGGCTATTGCATTCAGTTTTAGCAATCCACATCCTGCTTTAAATGTTATTGAGATTTCAGCTAGCAGCGTATCTTCTCTAAAATATGATTCTTCTTTCGTGTGATCTAAGTTATCTAATTTGCATCATACTTGATTGTGCTTTTTGTTTTGCCATATTTAAATTTTGTAATTTCATGCTTAATAAAAGCTGGGTACAGCGATCTTGCCTGTCCCTAGCAGCTATTCTTTCTTCAAGCTTAAATCCGAACTCCATACCAAAAGACGTTTGTGCGTGAGTCTATTGCTGCTGTATTCACAAATGTGTTTCCACATGTATTTCATGTGTAGTTCTAGCGAATATGAGAAGCTATCTTTCATGTCGTTCGGGGTGAAGTTAGGTAATTTGAAAATTCTTTCAATAAAATAATGCGCAAGTTTATTTCTTCTTTTCTTCTTCTTCTTAGCATCACATTCCTTGGTGAACCCTTGCTTCATTCACAACCTTTCGCCACCCGTCTCTATCAAAGGCTACTTCCTTCCACTGCCGCACACTCAACTTTGCAAGGTCATCTTTAACGCCTTCGAGCCATATTTTGCTGGGGCGTCCCCCTCAAGTTTATTTACTTCTTTAAATATTTTCAACCCGATTGATGAGTTTTTCACATATTTGGAAAGGTTGATGCTTCCGTACATTTGTGTAAAAATTTGAAGCAAATCAGACGAAAACTGCGGGGGCTATAAAACTTTGATTGAAAGGATTTAGCCAGGGCAACTAGGTGCTAGGTAGGTTTTGGGCTAATTTGATAGATTTTTATTTTCAACCCGTCTGTTGGGTTTTTACATTTTTGTGGCTCTACACACAGCTTCCATTTTGCTTTGTATGAAATGTATGTTTCAGCTAAGAAATTGGCAATTAATGCTAGGTTTTGCTAAATTATTTCTAGCTTCCAAATGCTTAGCAAACGTCGTTTTGGGTGTGAGACTGGATCCGAGATATTTATATTATATTTTGGCACCTCTTTTATTTCTTTGCTTTTGTACCACCATTTTTCAGTCTTGCCTAGTTGACCGTCTTTTCTAAAGACCATCTCAGATTTTATTGAATTTATGTCCATGTTCCACTCAGCGCAATATTTGTCTAGTTTTTTGAACATCGATTTCATGACACTGGTATTATCTGACAGGAGGACAATATATTATATATATATACAATTAGCGCGTACACCCCTTTTGGGTATTTGACCGAGCTCCTCCTCCTATTTGTGGTGTGCGTCTTGATGTTGTTCCACAAATGGAGGAACCTACAGTTTCAAGCCGACTCCGAACGACAGATATTTTTATGAGGAGCTTTTTCATGGCAGAAATACACTCGGAGGTTTGCCATTGCCAGCCGGGGGGCGACCACTATTAGTAAAATGTTGTTCTTAACTTTGGTGGCCAGGAGGACAATATCATCAGCTTATTGAGGAAGGCGTACATTTAGGCGGGTGGACTATTTCAAAGCGCACAACTAATGAACTCCATGTGGTACCGGTATGGTAGAAATTGTTCCACTGAAACCAACGAATACATGAAATTGGCATTAAAATCATTCGTAACTGGAAATGTACAGAACAATTTTTAGAACCATCATCTTTGATAATCCACTACTTTCGACTAAAAAATGATCGCAGCTTTCGAAACAAGAAAAAAAAACAACAGCAGCGACTGAGATTTTTTGCTACTCGCAACTGTACATTTCGAAGTTTGTAGTAAAATTACTTTTAATGGCTTACATTTACACCGAAGTTTTTATGTAATGCACGTGCACACATACACAATCGTATATTTAAACTTTTTATGAGAAATCGCTGGCACTGCAGTTTTTTATTTTAACTCAGCATGAAAAATCGCTTCACAAACTACATACACACATGTATTGGTATATATATATATATATCTGTATATGCATACATGCATGAAAATGTACTTACCGCATACTTTTGCGCACATCCTGCGGTTCAGGTGGCCGCGGTCGATGCCTGCAGACGACCACAATACCCGCCACGATAATTGACGTTACAATGACGGCACCTATCGCCACAACGGCGGCCAATATAAGAAGTGTCGACTGCTGTTTATCATGTCCATGTACATCGATGCTGGCGCCCGCACCCACGCCCGCACCACTGCCACTAGCGCTGGCACTCAGGCCGCCACTTGAATGGTGTGTAGTTTCTGCTGGTGTGGGATCCTCGGAGAGTATAGACTCGTCTGTGTATCAAACATTGAATAAAAATGAATGCGAAAAGACAAACCAAAAATAAAAAAGAGAAAAGAAGAATTAGTGTTGAGGTAAGCAGAAAAAAATGAGTCAATAATGTTTAAATGAAGTATAGTAGCTACGTATGCATGCATGAGTATACTCGCACTGGCACACTTCGACAACTGTGAAAGCCACATGCCAGTTTGCAAGAATATGTTCACGCACTCTTGCACTAAATGCATACATACATACATAATACTTATCTATGTATATACACAGATATATTCACGAGTCTGCAAAATAAATGAGTGGCATACAAACCCACACTCACACACTGCACACTCGCACACGAGCAGCGTAAGTTGAAGACAGTCTCAATATGCTGGTGCTTTTTTCTATGTAATTTGCCATGCAAGGCAGTTTTTATTCATGCATTGGTACCATAGAAGTATGTCCTGAGTATCTATTGAATACATATACGACGCTAAAATAGATTTGCTCCATATTTGCTTGAAATTAGTTTACTTTAATCTCATTCCAAGCTTACTCGTAAGTCTCGCATCCTTCGAATTCATTCCGATATACCAATTCGTGATAATTTCAAACTAGGAGGTAAAGAATTCATGAGGATATTGTCAACAGGCTTACATAATTCTGGTTCTGCTTTATTCAGTTAAAACTGTCCTTTTTTACGAAATTCTTAAACAAAGTTAAGTTTTTTTGCTAGAGTAGGACGTTAAAATCAAAATGTAAGAATTATCAGAAAAGGCGCCGTCGCACCAGTGGTGTGTGAGACATGCTCTCACTAACACTATAACATTGCTTCTGCTCTGCTGATTTCCACCCTGAGATCGCTGTAAGCATTTCATCAAGGTGGAGCCGCGTTTATGTCTGTTGACGCAACCAGGCACCTGCGTCCCATTTTCTCTCTTGTGGGCGTATGAAGATCTTACTCCAGCTATAGTATTCACTCCTCTCACTGTTTTCATAAGAGGTTTGAGGGAAAGTCGAACATCAAAAAATTTGCGATAGTGCAGTATTTACGATCTATCGTCTTGTCTTCCGTCTGATGTCATTGTTATCTTTGTAGTGAAATCTGCTAGTTGCATTAGCTTTGATATTAGTACACTTAAGTATACTTGCTGAATAGTGACAAATGTGGCTGCCGCAGAGAAGAAGAAGATGAAGATCCTGATCCCCCAATCGTTGACGACGGGACTCTCGTTCGGCCACTTAACCATGACGAATTGAAGATAGCGATAATGCGGCTAAATAACAACAAAGCCGCGAGAGCTGACGGGCTGTCCGCTGAACTATTCAAACATTTCGGCGAGACGCTGGTAAGGTGCATGCAACTGCTCCTATTCAAAATATGTTCAAACAAATGCATGCTTTTCGATTGAAATTTAAGTGTACTTTGCCCAATCCATGAGAAGAGCGATCCTACAGTTGGCAATCCAACTACCGCAGAATTAGTCTTCTAAATACCGTGTACAAGGTTTTACCGCGCATATTGTGCAAAAGGCTGAAGCCCATCATCAACCAACTGCTTGGATCTTATCAGTGTGGCTTTAGACCTGGAAAATCCGCAATTAACCAGATATTCATAATATGCCTGGTCTTGGAAAAGATTCATGAAAGCGGAATAGATAGACATCATCTTTCCGTCGACTTCGTATTCAACAGCATGAAAAAAGAGTTGCCTATATGCCACGATGTGTAAATTTGGCCTCATCGCAGAACTTAATCGTTCAGGCACAATTTTTAATAAGAATGTACAACTTTTGCCGAATGCCGATGATTTTGACATCATCGGCGAATTCATTCTAATTACTTTATTATTCGAGTATTTTTTGGACTGCTTCAGTCCGTAATTCAATTTGCATAAACGCCCCGGATACTTGCAGTCTTTGCAGCCTTCAGGTTGACGCATGGAACCTCCGCACTTCGCCTTATATGTACTTCTCTACAGAACCGCTGGCATCATTTCTAGTAAACACCCTCTTGCTTCCAATAACATTTTTGTAGGCCAGTCTATCTACAAGTTGTATTTCATTAAAGAGTCGTCTCCATTGTGCACTATCAACCCCATTCATTGCATCGGATACCAAGTAAGGTTTTTCAAAACCCATATTTGAACACTGCGGAGGAATTACATTCATGAAAGAGTCGCGGCAAATCTCTTTTGCGTTTTTCAGCAACTGCTTCGCGCTCAATCCTACTTCCGTCGACGCTTTAACTCACTTCAACACCGTCAGCGATTGACGATTCCGGCTGCCCAGTTTTTATTTCGTTACATTTTTATACCGATCACAACCCCTTTTTTATTAGAATGTTCAGAATCATGGTCTTCATTCATATTCACATACGAGCTATTAAAGTTGTTTTCGAAAAATATAACGTCACTTCCTACAAGCTTTAGTGTGAGATGTGTAACCAACAAAGCAAACATTTACACATCTACCGTAAAATTTTAATCGGCCAGACCCATGTCTTGTTAATTCCCATGCCTTCGCAGCCAAAAACTTTTAAATGTTTAATACGAGGTTTTCTGCCATTTCATCATTCATAGGGTGTCTTACCTTTTAACATCTTTGTTGGGCTACGATTGCGAGTATATGCTGCTGTGTTAACTGCTTGCGACCATAGAGAATGAGGGAGATTTGAAAAAGATAGCATACATCGTGCCATTTCAGCAGCCCGGATCTAGAGATTATACCCACTGTGGTCTCGTAAATAATTCCCTCTTTATAAATAAATTTCTTACAATTATCACAAATACTCGTATATTTTTTTCCGCGTCGATTGCTGCTGAGGTGACAGTCTTTGGTCAGGTGTAAGCAAATCTTAGTCGCTGCGGCAAGACAACCCCGATTATCATGGAAAGGTCTGTTTTGATCGGTCTCGTGCATCCCCGTACAGTAAAAAATGTCAGTATATTCCTTAAAAGGTGTTGGATTTCAGTATTTTCGTATGTTCATTTAAGTTTAATCTTTAACTTGACCATATTTTTCATGAAACAGGGTATTAGGTAAAAGTCACTCTTACGATTTATTGCTATATCTTGCAACACGCTTCTTCGCTGCGGTATTGTTTCCACCTTTTTTTATGGTAAACTCGAGCGAATTTACCCCTCACTTAGAGCTCCAGTTGGTATGGCTAATAGCTTTTATGTTCGAGTAGAGCTAGGGCGTACTCATGTACATCTGTATGTATGTGTGCCCATAGACACAGTATATGTAATTTACGTACTACATACATGCACATATATGTAAATACTAGGGTGCATCACTTCTTTTACAAAAAAAAAATATATAAGAAATCTTTATAATTTTTCGACCGGCACTAAAAAATTATAGTAGTTTTAGATTTATGTCAAATTATTTGGGAAAAATTATGAGAGTTAAAAAATATTTGTTTATAAATAAAATAAGCAGGCCTTGATACTAAAAACTTAACTAACTTCATTAGCAGCATAAAGCGCTTAACATATCCGTAACTCAATCATCGTTCGTAATCCGCAAATACTCAGCCCCACTCCTTCTCCCCATCTCATTTATCTCCTTCCTCTCTCACTTATCTCCTTTCGTCCCATCGGTTTCCTTCAATTGTTTTCTTTGCAATGGGGTCACAAAGGATGAATTTGATGTCTTCTTCCAAGTGTGTCCACTCTCTGGGCAACCATTCTAACCTAACCTAACTTAGCCTTAGATAATATAAGAGCTTAGAAAGGTAAGAGACCTGCATAGATAAGGTTCCGGTGGTTGCCACACTCCAAAAGAAGGCCTAGGCTCATTATGATATTATATATATATATTATGATGTTTGAACTCAAGCCCCACCTCCAATTCCCATTACAGGTAAAATCATTTTGTCTCTCGAATAAACTATAAAATACTGTGAATGGCTGTTGATTCAAAGTCTGTAAGACTTTCAAAGAAGTGAGAGTTTGGACAGCGATATCGCATTTTGGCACAAGCGACAGGACAGAGGAACTGCTCAGTGCTCTTCACCTCCTCCGCATTTGTACAGCTACGACAGGTGTCATTTGAGGCAAACCACATATGTTTCCCAATTGTTCCCATTAGACAGTGCCCGGTGATGGTATCAACCGCCGTACTAATGGAAGGCCGGTGTAGATTGATAAGGGATAATAGTTATGTGCTTATTCCCTCTGGGTCAAGCCTGTTTAGTTAGCTTACCAGTAGGTTTCATGGTCCATCTACTGTTGGCTTAGGAAAAGTAATTCAACCGAATAAAGAATAAACAGATGCCTACAAGTTGGGCAGAATTGGTGGATTTAAAATCAATTTCGTTTCTGGCCAGCTCAACCGCGTTGAAACCCAAACAACACTGGTGGTGCACCGCTTAGCCAGCTCATTTAGTTCTACTATACTTATCAGAGTAGACAGACGAGTCCCTTACCCACAACGCAGCCTACCATAAAGCAATTAACCCATCATAAAAAACGCTGCTGTAACCGTGCAGTCGTAGACTTGAGTTCAGCTGCACCACTTCTGAGTGGATGTCACTGCCGACCTTATTATAATATTTAGTCTCTAACCGTCAGTAATGACAGCCGCTGGACCAGGACCAAGATCATTAACGTTATCCACTTCATATTTCTCTGGAATTACATATGTTAGGTTAGGTTAGGTTGAGTGGCTGTCTTGCCACATACTTAGGCCCGAATAGTCCCATTGTGATGCAACTGTAACTAGTCCTTTACACTTTTTAGTCTTCTCTGAATCAACCTACGTATTTAATGAATTTCAATCCTCTCAAGCAAGGCGAATCCGAGCATGGAAAGTCTTTTTCTGTATACAGCAACGCATGTTCACGATGGTGTTCCCCGGTTCCCTCTTCTTCAATATCTTGACAGCATTGGCAAAAGTCATCCCCAGTATCCCCAGTTTATATGCATGCCTTCCAATTAGACAAAGCCTTGTTAGTACCCCATTGCACTTCTCATGTCCTGTCTAGTTCCATTCTGGCCACGTTCGGCTACTTATTTAGCCAAAAGGTAATTACCCCCAACGGGAATTTGCAGCATTGATGGAGTGTCTATCTATTAATAATTTACACGTAGCTAAGGGAGTCGTTATTAGTGCATTTTCGTGATGAATATTTAGTGTTGTGCTTTCTCTTCCAAGCTCATCTACTTTTGAATTACCTTCTATATTTCTATGGCCTGGCACCCAAATGAGGTTTATTTTAAAATATTGCAATAATAATTTTGTGGCATCCAACTACCGTTTTTGACGAGTGTTTTACTGATTCTAACTGATTTCCAGAGCTGCCTGACTATACGAGTAGATAAACACTTTCCTCGTAGTTAGCGGTATCTTCTTTAAGAGGAATACAACCTCTTTTATGGATATAATTTCCGCTTTAAAGGCGCTATAGTCATTAGGCAAGCAAGAAGATGCACTGATGCGTAGGTTTTTTAGCTTTTCAGAGTAAACTCCTCCCCTCCCTGTCTTTCTAGGATTTGTGTGGGAAAATTATTTTCAAAACAGAATTGTAGAGCAATTTAATCTTGTTCCGTAGTGTTCCCGAAAGAGTTCCGAGAGCCCAAATCAGCATAAAATTTTTTAAAATTTTATATACGAAATGAAAATTATTTGATTTTTTACGCTGATTTTGACTTTTTTCGGATGATAGGTTCAACGGAAGCTTGAAAAGCTTAGCCAAATCTTGACCGATTTAGATTTATGAGATATCATTAGAGAAATATTTGCTCACGCCTTTTTTAGTTTTTGAAAAATTTAAGCATTCACGTCGGAAATTTTTTTGCAAATGTTAACATATCTGTGTTCCATTGATTTTATTGAAGATATGTTTAAACATTACTAACCGAGGCATTTTAAGCTCTAAGCCTTCGTTTGTCTTGTTTTGCAAACTACATTCCCAAAAGCTCACTTTGTTTATTAAAAACTAAATTTTTGGAAGTATGTATTTTCAAATCAGAGAACAAGCACAAGCAAATGCTATTATTTTTCCGAAATATATATTAATATTTTGGGAGAAGTCTTAAAATATAATTTATAAATCAGGTGGAAAACTCGCAGCTCTTTTTTGGTGAAGCACCCTGGTGTATGTATGTATATGTGCATATGTATGTATCATATTTATGTATGCTCATATCCATATATACACTCGCATCATATGTATGTATGTGTCTGTGTGCGCTCTCCTATATGGTGATGAAAATTGAAATTAGTTGAATGAATGTGGGTGTTAATGCTGCTCGACATTTACCCACACATCTACACACATAACCATACTTGCGCATATGAGATGCGATGGCTGCAAGCGAGGACAAGAAAGTTTATGGCTTTGCAAATGGGTAAAAATCAAGCGGCAGGCAGACGTAAATGTCTAAAAACTACTATGGGGTTAAAGGCTGACTGCAGGGCAGAGGATAATAATTTGCCAAGCCATTTCACAATTCTTTAATTTTAACGTATTGCTATAGGACTTGTGACTTCGAGTTGTATTTTTAAGGGCACACATACAGGCCAATTTATTATCTGCACATAATGCTGGAATAGGGAGGAGAAGCATGAGCGGATATGCCAACTGAAATATGAAAATTAATATTGCGAAAAATTTTGTTTATTTACTTAAAGAATGTGTGTATGTATTTTTCAAAGCCAATACCAAATACATAGCTTAAAAGTTGTCTTCTAAAATTCAATGCATGGCTTTCTTCTTTAAACATTTTTTTTGTAAATTTGTGCTTTGGTAAATTTGTAATGTATTTTGTAATGTATTTTTGTAATTTGTATGTAGGTATTCTGCAAAAATCGCATGGGAATTTAAAAGGAGATCTTTTTTTAGCAAACAATTTTTCAATTTTGATATTATTTGATTGATTGATTGATTGATTAAAAAAATAGAAGTTTTTCCTTTAAGAAAAATATTAAGTTTTCGTTTTAAGTGAGAAACGCTTCTGTGGCTTACATAATAAACACAATATGCCAAAAACTTACGTTTAACAGAAAATGGGCATACAAATGAAAAAATTCCTGTACAATCTGAACTTAAGCCATTAAGCTCATCATGCAATGATGAAGCGACGAAAGCATGCAGAGTTAATATTTCCTTAATTTATAACTTTAATTGCTGAATACAGTCCTCCAAGTCGTAATATTAAATCAGGCCTGTATAAACAACTACTGGTGAAGGATATGGGGAGGCTTATAATGGGAGGCGACTTCGATGCAAAGCACATTCATTGTAGATCAAAGCTTACAACTATCAAAGGCCGAGAACTTTACAAAACAGCAATAGAAAGTGGCTGTGAATTTACCTCAACAGGCAAATCAACTTATTGGTCAACATATCAAAATAAAACTCCAGACATGATTGATTTCTTTATTGTTAGAAAAGTTTGAAAAACCTTTCAAGATATACATTCTGTCAAAAAAATATCGGGAATAGTTCATTTAAAAAGTGCGCGATATCTAAACTTTTTTTTGCAGGAATGTTTGTACAATTATCCTCTATAGAGTCGCAGAGTTTGAGCGAGATCTGTCAATTTACTTCTTTTTGGCATTTAATTATATTAGTCATCCGCAGGTGCGCTCTGCGATTTTCACTATGGATAAAAATATCGAACAAAAAATTTGTCTTAAATTTTGTGTTTCGAACAGGATTTCGTATGCCAAATCATTGAAAATGTTACAGGGAGCCTATGGCGAGTGTGCTTTATCAAAAACATAGGCCTACGGGTTGTATAAGGCTTTTGCAGAGGGTCGAGAAGTCGTGGATGATTTGCCCCGATCTGGTCGCTCATCAACGTCTTCAACGGATGAAAACGGCGACAAAGTCAAGGAAAGGGTGCTAAAAACCATCATTTACATTTGAGAGAGGTAGCTCGTGATCTGAGCGTGCCTCACGAATCCATTCGCAATATTTTACACCATCAATTCGGCTGCTCGACTCGTTCCAAAAGAGTTAAATTTCTTTCAAACAATTCATCGGAAGAAGTTCGCTGAAGACCTAACGTTTATCCAGTGCATCATAACAGGTGACGAGACGTGGGTATATAAGTTGGACATGCAAACCCGTCAACAGGTGACTGAATAGCGCTATCGACATGAGCCGAAACCCAAAAAATCACGTCAAAGTCAGGTCAGGTCAAAAGAGAGAGTCATGCTACTAGTTTTCTGTGATTATCCTAGTGTTGTGTATTCGGAATTCATTCCATATGGTTCTACGGTAAATAAAGAATATTATTTGGAAGTTATGTGTAGGAAATGGCCCAATTTGTGGAAAGGAAACTCAAGGATCTTGCACCATGATAACGCACCGTCTCACAAAGCTCATATTTTGAATACTTTTTTGACCAAAAACTCGACAAATATCGTTGAACAACCACCGTTTTTACCGGATTTAGCCTCCTGTGACTTTTTCCTTTTTCCAAAACTTAAATTGCCACTCCGCGGACGCCGAAGGAGCTGAAGAAGATTTCTTCAAACGCGCTTAAAGGATGCTTTTTGATGACTGGACTAATCGTTGGCAGATGTGTATTGCTTCGAATGGAGCCTATTTTGAAGGCGAAAACATAAATTTTCATGATTAAATTATTATTTTGCGTTTTATTAAACAATTTCCGGTACCTTTTTGACTGTATACCAAAACCCCTAGAAACAATTAATTAATTCATAAAAAATTTTTGAATGTCTTAAATCTGATTTCGAGACACTCAAGGTGTACAGATCACTTAAAATAGTAAATATTTATTTTATGACTTAACCCATTACAGCATAACGTTCGATATGTCGGACATGAGTTAAATTAAATTTGTATCAAGCAAGTGTGATGTGGAGGTGGCTTAAAGGTTGTAATCGACAGAAAACTATTTCTTCAACAATGGCAACCCTTCATTTGTCGACCCATCGCAAAGAGTTCCCGTTATTTTAAAATTTTCAGTATAGCGGATTGCAAGCAGACTTTTTCGCGTAAAGGGTAAACTATTTTTTTATATTTTTTTGGTATATTTTTAGCAAACAATTTTAGTGACAATTGTTTATTAGTGCATAAGTGTGTTAGTAAGCAAAACATAAAAAATTGTGAAGTTTGCTTCATTATCAAGCATTTACTGTAGTATTTAATTGTGGCGTCCGATATATCGAACCTTATGCATAGCAGACTCTAAGTGGTTTGGTTTTTTGCGTTTTCCAGATTGACTGTAGATGACATTTTGAGCATTTTAGAGAGCGATGAAGGAAATATTAACAATGAAAATATTATTTACGTAGAGCCACCAATCGAACTTGAAGGCCAAGCCACAGATGAGGGCAGTGATAAATCGGATGAAGAGCACGATGCTAATTTGAACCATTTAGGACGTGAGTTATTGCGAACTAAGTGCGAACTCAGTCGTTTTCACACAAATAGGGGATCTAATCAAGATCAGTGCTTGCACGAGTCCTCTTCGAGTAGCGATAGCGAAGTTGATATATGGTTGCCTTTAGTTTAACCACAGGAAAAAGTGCTGAGAAAAAAACGTTTGGGCTAGGTGGAGATGTAGTCCTCACCCTTTAGACCTCTAATAATGGGATAAAAATGTATTTCTATAATTTCTTTACATCTTTAAGTTTGTTGAAGCACCTCCGAGAAATAGGATTTTATGCAACAGGTACTTTACGAGCCAATCGCACAGAAAATTGTCCTCTGAAAGATGTAAAAATATTTAAGAGTGAAGACCGAGGCTACACCGATTTCAGGACGGCCGACGAAGTATTTTTGTGTCGCTGGAAAGATAACAATGTAGTTACGGTCGCAACCAATTTCGAAAACATGACAATGACAACTGCCACGCGGTGGTCACACGTGAATAAAGCAAAAATTGCACTCCCCCAACCGTCTTTCATTTTTAACTAATATATAATAAGTATATGGGTGGAGTGGATAAATGCGATCAGGCGATTGCAAATTTGCGTACAAGGATGCGGATAAGGAAATGGTGGTGGCCAATTTTTGCCTATTTTGTTGCTGTTTCAATTGTAAATGGATGGTTACTTGCGAAAAAAGTTGGCTGTAATAAGGACACTGAGTCCTTGTTTGCATTTAGGAGGCATGTGGCTCGAACTCTGCTTGTGACACTCGGAACACCCCCACATCAAGGGCGAAAACCGGCTACACCATTGTCCTCTACACGGTTTGATTGTCTCAACCATTGGATTGTTCCAATAAATTCCGAACGCCGTTGTGCAAATAAGTGTGGTGGGAATTCAAAATACAAATGCCAAAAATGTGAAGTAGGCTTCCATCCTAAGTGTTTCATGGAGTATCATGTCGAGACCAATACCTAAATATATTTTATATATAATTAATTTACTTGTATTTCTTCATTTTCAGTAATATTTTAAATAAATTTCGCTAGAAGCATTTTTTTTATTTCTCATGAGATAGCTTGAGGTGCCGGTATGCATAACGTTCGATAAATCAGACGGCTTGTTTACAACAAACTGTAACAAATGTGTAACTTTTCTTTCACCACTCGATTTATGTGATCTCCATAACCCGAAATTTTCACAGAAATTCATTATAAGTATAAGGACAAACTTTATGCAGTAATGGGTTAATTTACTCATGTTTCTGGTTGTACAGAAGATTTTTGCCTTTTAAACACATCATATTCATTGCACTAATATGAGTAAATTATAAAATAAACCTCTTCAAACGGTGACGCGAAGATGTTAGAAATTAATATTTTCTAGATCATGCGATGGAAAATGTTTTGCAGCCAATATCTTATTTTGCTCGACTTAAATCATCTAGCGCACAGTAGGCAAACCCGACAAAGAAAATGTCTTTGGATTCGTTACATATCTTTAATCTTTTTTTGAACCTTTTCTTAGCAAAAGCTCCGAATGTGATAAAAAAAATATACGAGTTTCTATCAACCCTTTCCAAATGGATTTTCCGACTTTGAAATTTACTTGGAAGGAAATAAAAGACGCATCATGCAAGGCATTAAACCCAAACAAAGCGCCGAGCTACGATCTTATAACGAGCAGAGTAGATACTGAAGCAACTACCTGCTTGCGGCTCTAACTTCGTCGCGTATATATTTAATGCGATGATTCGAACAGAGTATTTGCCAATGCAATGGAAAGTACCAGACATAATTCTAGTACCTCAGCAAAGAAAACACTAGACCAGTAAGTCTGTTTCCTATTTTATCGCAAGCCTTCAATAAAGTCTTACTAAATCGGTTCAACCCTATAATTGCACAAAGAAATCGTATCCCTTTGCAACAATTTAGATTCTGGAAACACTATTCTACCAACTCTTTACATAATTTCGTTAGACAAGCATACGAAAATATAAAATACTGTGTTGCTGCCTTCCTAGGGGCCTGCCAAGCAAACTAAAAGTTAATCTTCTTCATCATATTTTTATGCTGTTAAAATCGTATTTACAAAGCAGACATTTGGGAGTTAAAATAAATGCAGAAGCTATCAATCTGTTTGAACCTAAAGCAGGTCTGACGCTGGGAAATGTTCTGGGACCAGTACTTTATACGTTTTTCACTGCCAACCTACCTTTAACAGTCGGCAAATATCCAGCCTCAGATGACGCTGTAGTAATGGCAAGAAATAGTCACACTTCAACTGCTTGTAATGAACCTCAACAAAACCTTGACAGTCTTAGCATATGGCTAAGCAAATGACGTATAAAAGCCAATGAAATAAAATCAGCGCAAATGACTTTCACGAATACTTTTCTCCCAGTGTATCTTAATTTCAGTATACCAAACTGACCACTCTAAATACTTAGGCACTCATTTTTCACAATCAGATATAATTTTTTTAAAACGTCCAACGTGCCGGCTAGTAGTAAATATTTGAAGTGTTTTTCGTTTTTTTTTTTTTATTGTTCAAATTTTGGTTTTGGCATTGTGCTGTGAGAGTTCAAATCCACTGCATCTATTGATGAGCTACAGCCACGCAAGCCACGCACCCCAATCACGGCGACCAATAATAACTTATCTATCTTCTATACTAATATTATAAAGAGGAAAACTTTGTTTGTTTGTTTGGTTGTAATGAATAGGCTCAAAAACTACTGGACCGATTTTAAAAATTCTTTCACCATTCGAAAGCTACATCATCCACGAGTAACATGGATTATATTTTATTTCGGAAATAGGGCTCGAGATATAGGTCAAAACGTGGACCCGGGTAACCTTCGGATGTGTATGTACAATATGGGTATCAAATGGAAGCTGTTGGTGAATGCTTTAGTCCAGAGTATTTTTCATGCCGCTCCGTGACTAGGGTCTCGAGATAGAGACCAAAACGTGGACCCTAGAATGTGTTTGTACAATTTGGATATCAAATTGAAGCTGTTGGTGAATGCTTTAGTACAGAGTATTTTTCATGCCGCTCCGTGACTGAGGTCTCGAAATATAGGTCAAAACGTGGACCCGGGTAACCTTTGGTTGTGTATGTACAATATGGGTATCACATGAAAGCTGTTGATAAGTGCTTTAATACGGGGTAATTTTCATACCTATTGTTGACTAGGGTCTCGAAATATATGCCAAAACATGGACCCGCCGTGTCTTTGCACCGAATTAAACCAAACTTACACACATTGTTAAGTAAGTATTGAAAATGGGTTTCGTAAAGTTTGGTTGTAGTTCGGAGCAGTGGCAACGGGTACAGCTTTCTTTTGAACCAGCCATAATGTCGCTTACTTTTTTAACGCTTGGGGCGGAACTCAACTGTCAAATTGACAGTGTGAGTTACAATGTGTCAATATTTCTTTCTGATTTGGATGCCATAAGGAAAAAACGTAAGTGCAACATGTAAAAATTGTTTGTGAATTTTTTTGGAGTGGATTTTGGAACAGTGAATAATTTCTTACGAAATTTGAGAATTTAATGTGAAATCCGAATGAAATTATGTGTTCGCGGAAAAAAAATTTTTTTTCGTTTTTTTTTTTGAAAAATATAAATGGATAATGGTTAAAAAAGCTCCAATGCTTAATAAAACATATAAATTGAAACGAAAAATTCATGGATGATCAGGAAAAAAGACGATTGTTTATTCATATGCGTTGATTTGAAATTTAAAAACAATCTTCTTTTTTCCTGATTTTCAATTTATATTTTATATTTACTCAAAAACAAATAGAAAAACAAAAAATATTGTTTATGCCAAAGCGCTTGAATAAAGAATAAAGAAATAAATAATATGAAAATCATACATTTTCTGTTCTAAACCATATCTATTCTATTTTAGTGTGCCCAGCGAAGGGGGCCGGGTTTGCTAGTGCTAAATATGGCCAGCAGCTATCTTTTGTGCAACGAGAAATTCTTTGGAAATAAGTACATATTCGAAGAACATGCAAAGGTATTAAATTTTGGATAAAAGTCTTCGCTGAAAACCCAATTGTGTCGGGTCGTTTTCATGCAGTACTTGGAATTCCATATTTTCGAGGTCACAGCGAAATCAAACGGTAAAGGTTAAGACGCGCATATGTTGGTAACGGTGCAACAAACTACCGTTTAATTTTATTGCTTCACTCGTGCTCAATTTTATTGCATTATGAACATTTCTCCTTTATCATCGATTGATATTTTTATTGAGCTGCTTATGAAATTCTCAATGTGCACCTTTAACCAACCAAAGTCTTTAAAAATCACTTAAGTGCCTTCACTGCCGCTTATTGGCTCATTTGCCTGTGATCGAATTTATACTCGTATACTTAATATTTAAGCATCAGCGGCATATTGTTTTATAGCCACGTTAAGCAGCAAAGCCACATAAATTATGGGGAAATAAATTTAAGATGCGAAAGTTTGCTCCACAAGCAAACAGTTAACGGGAACTCACGTACGCTGGCGAGTATCCTGCGACCTCTTTTGTTTATGCTTCGTGGTTTTCAGTGGCGAGAGTAGAATAAAATCGCCATAAAATATTGCCCACTGAGCCGGCTAGGCGCAGCTTTAAGCCCCCGAGCGATTTTCGATTCCAGCGGTGTAGGTCTATTAACATACACATGCACACATGCCTATATACATACATACATACGAATACGTGCACATTATATAGGGCATATGCTCATTTTCGTTTATGCACGTCTTTTTGTGAGAGTGGATGGGTGCGCGTACGCACAAATCCGGTGCTTGGCATATTGTGAGAATCTTAATATGCATGTGATTAGAAAAAGAAGTCATGATTCCAAGTTGCGGGCGCCTCCGACTTCCTAAATGTTTGCAGAAATACAGAAAAATTGTGGCTGTCAAAAATGCTTACTCATAGACTAAGGCAAGAACAAAAGGAAAAACTCAAGCCAACTGCTTTGCACATAACACAAAGCCGACTGATGCGCCGCTGTGGGAGGTGAAGGCGCCGCCGGTGTTTAGGTAACGAAAAGTAGCATAAAAGGATGTTGTTAAATTTTTGGGAGCGTAAATTGCTATTCTACGAGTAGCAGCACATAATTGTTGCCTGCTTTTGTTGCACTCTAACAAACTTATGCACATATGGCTGCCTAGGATGGCCACATTTACTTAAGTAACTGTTTGTTATGAGTTTACGGGATAGTCCTGCTTGGGAGCTATGAGGCCTATGTATATGTATGTGTGAATGTACATATACATAAATGTATGAATGTATTGTATTTATGTAAAATTGCACGTAATTTGATGGCGTGTGTGTATGTGTGTGTAGAGAGAGATTGACAGCATTTTCTTTTCCACTTTAGTCCCCTTGCATCGCCCGCACCTCCTATCAGCAACATGCTTTTCTCTTGCGGCAATAATGCTGCAATTGTTTGCCCGTAATCTGAGCTATTGTCTAGGTCCCGAGGTCAGGTTGTTGACGGGCAGAGTGGCAGAGGGAATTTATGCGGAACGAACGTGTTGCTGCCATAAAATGCGAGCACACATACGCCCTCTTGCACATGAGCGCTGAAGCTTCAACATAACCGAGTCATTAATATATTTGCACATTTGCGTGTGTATGTGTGTAGGCGTTTACTAATATGTTGCCCAAAACTAACATTATGTGGAAGTAGAGAGCTTCTTTCGACTTAACCCACAGAGAGCACCAATGTTGCTCATACGCCTTAGACGGCTAAGAAGGCTCACAGCGTACTTATCCAAGTAATGCATTGCTTCGTGCCACAGTAATTATTTAATAGAAGGGTATTTCCCTCACTATTCTTTGGATCGAGTGCTTGTTATACTTTGTACTACTTCCCGTTTTGTATGAAGAGGAAATTTTATAATTTTTTTGTATTTACTTAATTTCAATGCAATGAAATCTAAAATTTTAACTTAGTATGCATTTAATGGCGAAAACGTTAACTGATATCGACCCAAAACTCATTTGCATTAGCAACGACAACATCGAGAGTATTAAACAGGCGAGAGTCAAAAACTGGAAGCCTGTGAACTATTAGCATGAGAAACTTATGTCGATTAATGATGACAACATGCGATGGGGCGTTTCTTGCACTGTTTGAGACAAAGCTTCTGCGGAAGATTTTTTAACATTTGGAGGTTTTTTAAGCTCTGATTCGCTAGCGCTTTATGGTGTACTTAGTGTGGCTCTGATACGGGTAGCAACAGTTATTTGGACTTCCACCGTCTTGCCCATGGGAGCAAGATGTGTTTTTTTCTGCTGCACTTCATTATACTGCATGGATTTTTGATATCGCCGTACACAATGCGCCGCGGTTCACAGAAATGGATGAGCTCATCTCTTGTTGAACCCGTTTACCGACGAGATCAATGGGCTGATCTTTCTGCATTGTTAGCACCAATTCGATTGCCACATCTATTCCTATCTGTACCAATTTACTTCCCATGATATTCCTTTTTGCATGCCGTTTTTGTGGGCTTTCAAGCTATTTACTAAGATTGTGAGGGAACACGTCCGAGCCCAAGTGCCTCAATTTCAAATCGTGTATAGTATGTCGAAATCAGAATCTTTCTGGTCTGTATCCTGATGTCCTGTCTACCAGGAATCAGCTTTCAACAACCGTTCCTATCATGGAGAACAGACGCTGACCAGGTAGCCGCCCACTATGAGTTAGTGGCTCCTGGATTTTTTCATTTTTCACCATGCCCATGCTTGATGAGGGGGACACATATTTAATTAGGTGTTGTTTGTTCGTCTGGAATAATGAGCACTAGACATAGTGCAGCGAATAAAGATCCAGCAAGTCCGTTGACCGGGTTATGCCATCCGAATGGATACTCCGGCTCTGAAAGTATTCTATGCGGTACTAGTTGGTGGTGACAGAAGAAGAGGAAAGAAACTTTGTGTAAATTGTTCAAGTTTTGAAAATTTAGCAATACTGACAGTAACACGAAAAATTAACAATGTTGAAAACCGATTTTTCTTTCTTTGTGATACCTGTAGTACCGCCCGTTCTACATAACTTTTGCATTTTGATATTTCTTTAAATCTTAAATAAATAATAAAACTAATTCAAAATGTATAACATCTGGTTAATCAAAATTAGACATATGCGACAGAACCCCTCGATTGAAAAAGCTAACAACCAATAGACATTGAAGTGCGAGAGTGAAAATGGAAATGAATTAGCCACTGATATGATGATGCAGATCATACCTTCTTCAAATGCGAGAGGTGGAACATAGAGTAAAGAGCTCTGCAACGAGCTATTAGTGTATGTAGACCTGAAGAAATCATCGAGGAAATGTTGATAGGTGAAGAAAAGTGGAATGCCATCGCAAACATGTGACTGTGGTCGCAGGGTGAGTTACTGAATGTGTTCTTCTTAGGACGCCGTCTTGGACCTTTACCTGGAAGCAATGCGGAGGCAGTCCCGGGGTTGAGCGAAAAATTCAAGAAAATAGCAGGGATGCTTTTAGTGGAATCACCACACACGTAGTAAAGACGGTTCCTGCATGGTGCGAAGCCATTTTGAACCAAAGCAAAAACAAAAAAAATTGCGCTAGAGTTACAATTTATCTCACTTATATGATCTACGTTGGAAGGTGTTGCGCTTGAAGGTGTTGTGTTGGAGGCCGAATCACCTTTGAACGAATGCAAACGAATTTTCTTCGTTTCACAATCAGTTCGCTTAATTTTGATGACCCGTTTCCTTCGTATGTTGCAAGATGTGTCTTAATAAATTTGAAGTCGAGGAATATTCTTTCGCTCTGACTTATCTTTCATATTAATTGATGTAATGTACTGTTCTCTTATTTTAGAGTGCATTTACGAGGTGTGTTCAAAAAGTATCGCGAATTTTGAATTTTCGCAGGTTACGTATATTCGAATTTCCATTTTTTTGTGGCGATATGTTGGTACTCATGTCTGTCACTCATGCCGACGAGTTCGGCCATTTTGAATGTTCAGTTAATTGTTGGCAGCTGCTTTGCTTACGTGTTTCCGCTCGTCTTCGATTTTTACCTATTCAAAAAGATGGATCAAAGAACCTGTATCAAATTTTGTGTGAAAAACGAAAATAAGTGCGCAGATGCATTCCGAATGTTGACTTGTCATACCGAGAAGCTACTTTGGACCAAAGCAACGTTTATCTGTAGCACAAAATGTTCTCAGAAGGCCGAGGAGATGTGAACGACAAAAAGCGTCCCGGCTGCGCGAGCACTTCAACAAACTTCAGCACTTCAGACAAAAAAAATTGATGAAGTGAAGAAAATGGTATTGGCCAATCGTTGAATCACCATTAGAGAAGCTGCTGAGGTCCTAGACATATCGATTGGCTCGTGCCACTCGATTTCTTTCAATGATTTGGGCATGAGACCGATCGCCACAAAATTCGTACCAAAACTACTCAATTTTGACCAAAAGCAGCATCGCATGGACATTGCTAATGAGATGTTGGGCTATGTCCGCGACGACCCAAATTTGCTCTAGAGGGTCATAACTGGTGACGAATCGTGGGTTAATGGTTATGACGTGGAAACCAAACCTCAATCAGAAAGACCGAAAAAAGCGCGCCAAGTTCCATATAATACCTGCGGAGCTATTATTTGTTCTTTCTCTAAATATTTTTGTTGTAGTCTGTTAGAAGTCATACATTTCTAGATTTATATATAAAGGCTGGTTAAATTTCAAGGGCCGATGTTGAATGTGAACCACACCTAAACGTCAACGACACCGTTGGACTTCTTTCTTTGGGGTTATTTGAAAGAAAAGGTATACTTCGATAAGTCAGCAACAATTCAAGAGTTAAAGGATGAGATAATTCGGCGCATTAACGGCATAGAACCTCAATTATGCCTCAGCGCCATCGAAAATTTGGACCATCGGATAGAATTGTGGCGCCGATGACGCGGCAGCCATTTGTCCAATATTTTGTTTCATACATAATTGAGTCATATCAATATTATCATAATAGAGAGAAACGACAATAATTTCCTAAAAAAATAGTATTTTATTCTAAATCAACACCGGCCCTTGAAACTTAACCACCCTTTATAACTGGCGCTTACACCCGTTTCGGGTGTTTGGCGGAGCTTCTGCTCCTATTTGTGGTGGGCGCCTTGATGTTGTTCCACAAACCTACAGGACGGACCTACAGTTTTTAGCCGACGCCGAACGGCAGATACTTTTTATGAGGAGCTTTTTTAGAGCAGTAATGCACTCAGACCCCGAGCGGCAAGCGCTAGATTTACTAAGAATAAATAAATAAATATAAAATGTCCAAATGTTATGCCAAATCTGGGGAAATTCCCTTGGTAAACTTGCTTGATTGCTGGCTTTACCGATATAAAGTCCATTCCTATTTATTCGTAAATCTCGCAGTTAGAGGAATGTTTCACAAATTGCCACTTCGGTGCTCTTAATTGATCGATCACATTTGCAAAATGCGTATGATTTTGGTTCTACTAAGTGTTGCATGTAAATACATATATACGTATGTATATGCATAAGTATAGGCACAAGTAGCAATTTGACCATTCTGCATATCACTCTACACATACGTACATACATACCTACACACATTGGCTGAAATTTCTACAATAAACAGCGTTAGTTTCCTATTATTTAATCTGTTGGTTTTTATATGCGCATAATTTGATGGCTAAAATTAGCAAAACATGGGTAAATTGATTAATATTCCCTCAACGAAAATGAAATGTATACACAAGTGGACAAAGCAGTGATGATGGACGAGAGCTAAAGAAGAACAAGAATGAAAAGCTTTTTGTTCAGACATTTGTAAGCACAAGTGTTAAGAGATCGCCGATGAATGTCGTATAAATTATTAGTTGTCGTGCTTTGCGAGTGCTGCGCACATACCTATGCACAAAGCCTTTTTGTTTTCCCTGTGCGCTTGAAGTAAAACTTGTAATATACGAGCTCATGTTTATAGTACTTACTCGTACATAGGAAAACATAGTATTGTGCAGAACCTAAGCAACCTTTTTGGCTGAGTCTTATATGTATGTATTGTTTTGTTTTTTTTGTTTTTTTTAAATCTGTAATACATATAACTCTTTAAAATATTTTATGATATTTTTTTATATATAATTATATAACATTACTTGAGTAATGAATTTTTAGTAGTTTTGCTTTGCAATGACTAAAGCGGCAGTTACGCGCAAAAAACTTCTATGCGAAATGCAGACAAACTTTTTCTAATAAGTTTTCTTACGCTGCACTGAGAGTTTAGTTTGAAAAATTCTTTATGTCTGTGATATTTTGTATTCCAATGCGCATTAAAAAAAGTTTAATTAAAAAGAAAATATTAAAACAAAACAAAAAAGCAAAGTTTACTATCGACAGGCCGGGAAACCTTGAAAGTGCTGCTGATAGGCTAACAGAAGCATATAAGGATGTGAAATTCTACTGGACTAATGCTTTAAAATCTTTTTGTTTTTTAATTTCTTAAACATTTTATTTTAATCAGCTTCATTATACTTTCTTTTTCTACCTTCACAAAGCTACATGCGAATCTTCTCTCCTTGTGGATTACCCATGGCTTGTGCTTCCACAATTCAGACGGTTTTTTTTATTTTATTCTTTTACTGAGCTCTGGAGGATCGTTAAAGTGGTGATGATAAGTCTCGATTTACACAAAGAGACATTTGGAAAGGAGACACTGGAAATTCTCTCTGAATATTTCATTGGCGGTCATACGGGCAAACTTGTTTTCGGCAGCATTCGTTGCTTTTGACGTTCACTTCTTTAAGTTTGACAATACGAAGAAGCGCAAAGCGTGTCGCCAGTACGGGAAACAAAATCCCCTCTGTTTTCCACGCCCATCAAATTTTTCCCTAAGTAAATCGGGACTAATATATAGTTCAACCTTTACCAAGGGAGTGAAAGTGCTAGATTGGATCAGATTACCAATTTTCGTGATATTTTTATTCGTTTTTGACGCGGTAGGATGAACCGGGCTTGAATCAGCTTGTAACTCAGCAGAGAAAGAAGAAGACCTCCTCTTCCTTGGAAAGATCCGGTGGAGAAGGACTGGGCTTCACTTGGTGTTTCCAACTGACGCCGGTTAGTACGAGAAAAAAATGAATGGAGCACTTTGTTGGGCTCGGCCAAAATCGCGTAGGCGGTTATCGCGCCAGTATACGAGGGGAGATTTTAGTTTATTCGAAAGCGAAGGTTTTATAAACTTATTCCTCATATTCAATATTAAATTTTAAAAAAGTGTGAATTGAATGCGGCATTGTAAATAAAATGTCTTTATGTAATGAATGAATAAAATAAAAGAGCTCGAGCTAGGGGGAACTAATCCGGATTGTACTGTAGTGGTGGCCTTCATGCACTGACTCTTCTTAGTTTCACATAATGCACCCCTGCGCCCACTTCGGAGTTTCTTTCCGTTCGGATATTTCTCACGGTTTTCATAAAATATACTACGGCCTCTGACTTTTCGCCTTCAAGTAATAGTTTTCTAAATTTTTTTTGCACTTTTTTTAATTTAGTGGCTAAGTTTTGCCCAGCCTTCTTTATAACTATACTAAGTATTTGCTTCTAAATTAATTCCTCATAATAATTCATTAAATTTTTAATTTCTGGAAAGTAAGTGCGCAATAATCTTTGTGAGCGAAAATATGATTGAAATCAAATAATTTAAAGAATTTCTTCAATCCTTAACTATAAGAAAAAGTTGCTTGAGTTTTGCACATTGCTGTATGTACGTAAGTGGGTAAGACTGTTTGTACTCGTACATACATTTATGCATACATATCTACAACACATTTATAGCGTATAAAATGCTGTAAGAAAAGTGGCGGCGCTGGAGACACAGCTCATCAAATAACGATAAAGCAGCAATCAAAATACTAATAAAAGTTATGGCAAAAAATTCAAGCGAAAACAATGTCTTCCTTTTTGTGTACATGTGAGCATACATGCGCATCTAAATACATCCATACGAGAAAAACACAACCCACAAATTATTTAAAGGAGGATTCTGCAGGATGGGCACTTTCATTTGGTTTGGCATAATACGAGTATGTGTAAGTGAGAAAACTAATACGACGGTATTAAGAAAAATTATAGAGAAATGCCAATCGCAATCACCTATCATCAATTTTTAAATTTGTGAAAAAATACTCACATATGTATTGTAGTATACACTGAAAATAGATTAACCATTCAGCTTGACACAATTTTTATTCGTTTTCTCCCTGGTTGCTTTAAATATAGCGTTTTCCTGTAAATAAAAATTGCTTATGGCGCCTTCTTTTAGAATATTTTTCAACTCAATCGGCACGGGTACTAGTCTCAGAATGTGAGGGAGGTGTGATATTTGTAGATTAGCGAAAATAACAGAAATAGAACTGGGAGTTTCTCAGGCAACTTTTCGATGGAGTCTTTATGTCTTCGTAAGTTTAACGTAAGGTTTGTGCCACATAAACTGTTAGATGACGAGAATACACAATCTCATCTGTTAGGAGTTGAAGGTGTATTTCAGACAAGAAGCAAACTATTTCATTGCACAATGCCATCACAGGTTCACACGTACGCATTTTATTGTATATAAAAACTTCAACGAAAACTAGGAAGAAGAAGTGTGCGTGCAGGTTTTCTTCCTACAATATTCAGAAATTTTATGACTCGCAATCTTTTTTCTAATTTTTGGTAATGATTCAATACTAAAGTTTTGCTCAAAAAACAGCCTTTTCGTACCCTCTTGATAAATCGACTCCCTTAGCAAGTAAATATGCTGCTTACTCTAGAGATTTTAAGTAAAAGTGGAAGAAAGTAAAATTTGTATTTCAAAAGGGTGTGCTTATAAGCAAAAATTCGCTCGATATATCCAGTAACAAGGAATACATCGAGACATACCGCTTTAATTAAGATATCATAAAGCAGTTTTTTGGGGCAATATGCGCGAAAGGTGGGCATTTTACAATCCGAGGCCAATGCATTTCAAATATAGGTTAGTTTAGATCGAAAAAGTCCCTTAACACTTCAGAGCCTTTGGACCAACCTGTGGATTTAATGAGTTTTTTATTTTTATTTCAGCAACCCTATTTGTGATACCTTTTCAATGATGTCAAAAAAGGCGAATCCGAGCGTGAAAATACTTTTTCTATATACCTGTACATCCATGCATCGTGTTTCAAGGTTTCCTCTTCTTCAATAACTTGACAGCTCCGACAAAAGTAATTATGTGGTATGCCCAGTCTATTTGCATGCCTTCCAATTGCACAATACAAGGGATACGTACTCCTATCATATTGCTCATATCTAGTCTCCGAAGATTCAGCGGCGAGTTTGTGCGGCCGTGGTTCCATTTTGGCCAAGTTCGACTGCTTATTTGGCAAAAAGGTGATTGCTTCCAATAGTTCACTTAGTTATATGTAATTAATTACAGCCCTTAACAGCCGTAGTAACAAGCAAACTGATGAAGCTGAGTGGCTTCGCCTAAGTGAGATAGCAGTGAATAATTCAAAAAACTTTCCTTTTGATAATGAGGTGATTATGAAGGAATTCACGTTTTGCAATGAGCTACTACAGGGAAAAGAGTTAGATAATCTCTACGAGGATGCAATCGAATATATTTCATGTTTCATTACAAGAAAGTTGGGATTAACGGAAATTTGAGGTCGAACCAAGAAACACCGAGAGATTTGGTAACTACTAAAACTTCTCCTTCTTCTTGATTGGCGTGATAATCGCTTAAGCGTTTCTGGCCAAGCTTAACAAAGCGCGCCAGACTTTCTTTCTCATGTTAACCAGTGCCAGTTGGAAACACCAAACGAAGCCAAGTCCTTCTCCACCTGATCTTTCCAACGTAGAGGAGGTCTTCCTCTTCCTTTGCTTTCAGACCCGGAGCGTTTATATCCATCCATTCAGATGACATGACATTTAACGAAGTAGAATAAGCACGGGAAGATGAAACCATGGGTGGCAGTCCACACAAGTAGGGGAAGTCCCTGATTGCCATTTCTTTGAGAGTGACCAGGACGATTCTTCTGCATATAGTCTAAGTAGCTCCCAACTTCCGGACTTCACCCAAGTATCCTCCGGGTAGTTCCCGAATATCCGTTTCATACCGAGCTTATGTGAAAAGGAGAAGCTTGCCAGGAAATATGGTTGTCGCTGGGTGTGGAATCCCCCACGTAAAAATCCTTCCCCAATGAAAACGTCAACAAGGCCTCGGATTAGAACTGCTAACCTCCAACACTCAGGCTAAAAAACCCATTTATTAAAAATTCTGGAAAGCAAAAGGGTCGATAATCAAGGAAGAAATGAGATAAGTAACAGAGAGAAATAGATAGCAAATAATAGAGAGAGAGAGATACATAGTCATGTGCCAATTTTTCACATTCTTTGGCATAATTGAAAATATTTGAGTGAACCAATTTTACTCGTTTTCATGACATCGGAACCCAAGACTCGAAACTTTGCTCTAGAAAATGCAGAACACTCACAGAGCAAATATTGAGTGCTATTCGCCTCCTCTAACAAAGACAGCGAATTGGGGCCTGAAAGATTCCAATGGTGGTCATATGCTGACCCCATGGCTTGTGTCCTGTGATAATACCGACCATCAACTGAACGTATTTTCTTCAAAGTTTTAGAAGAAAGTTCGAGAATTTTCTGTTTGGGCTTGTCACAAAACACTTTGCAGTTTTGCAGCATTCAAGACTAGACCATCGCTTTTTATGTAAATTGCATACATAACCGCTTATCTAATTCATGATTCTTGAAGAACGGATTCCGATTATTGGCTCTAGTCTGGTGTAGAACAAAATTCTATTAACTAACTTTTTGATCAGAATTTTTTGCATAGTATGGGACATATTTTTTCCACACAGAAGATTTATGTAGAAGAACTATATTTTCGTTTAAAGTTAGAGCTAAGAGCTCCGTTGCTAACAGTCTAATGATCTGGGGTTGTTGGCCTAGCCAAAGGTTAGATCTTTTCACTGGAATGAGAGAAAGCTTGAGCTTTTGACGAAGAAAGAGTAGATATTGCAGATTAGATGTAAGATCAGCACACACTTTTCTCAAATATGAGAAATGCGGAGTAATGCATATAACAGCAGTTCTTGATTTGCGTATCATTAACCTATTGAGAACTTTTAGGTGAATATTAACAAAGAAATCAAGAGGGAAAATTACAAAATCACATAAGATCTATTTGAACTTTAAAAAATATGCTGGGAAGGAGCATCTGTTAACTTTTACATATTTTAAAATTTTTCCCCATAATGAAAAACCGAATATTAATCCCAAATCACCAATTTGGCTTCAGAAAAACACGCTGTACCATTGAAGAAGTGCACAGACTCGTAAATAGTGTTCTCAAAGCTTTTGAGCAGAAAGTTTATTGCACGGCCGCATTTCTAGACATATCTCAAACCTTTCGTCCGTGTCTGACATGACGGCTTACTTTGTAAAAGTCCTAACTCAAAGACCGACACCTAGAAAAAGACCGAAAAAAAACGAAGAACAGTCTGAAATCTATGAAAGTTTAGGGGGTGTTCCCTAAAGCAGTATAATGGGGCCAATACATTACTTGCTTTACACATAAGATCTACCAATCACAGAGGAAATTATCGCCGGAACTTTTGCAGATGACATTGCCCTAATTGCTAAAGACTTTCACCCCGAAATGAATTCCCTCAAACTCCAGAAAGAATTTGATAAAATAGCTCAGTGGCTGAAACACTGGAAAATAACGGGTAACAAAGTTGTAGTAGACAAAGTCTGCTGAAGTTACCTTTACACTTAAACGAAACACATGCCCAGCCATTAAACTCAACAACACAATCATATCCCAAATTAATGTTACAAAATATCTCGCCATGCACTTCGATAGCAAGCTTACATGGAAAGCCCATATTTTCCCCAAACGCAAGGCACTAAGAATTAAACTCCGAACTTGTACCGGCTACTTAATCGATATTCTCATGTTTCTGTAAAACAAGCTCTCATTCTACACAACCATACTTTTCGAGCTATACAACAATTAACAAAGAGCGTATAACTCCACATAAATCCATAGCAAAACTTTAAATGCGTTTTTCTCAAAACTATGTTTTTTGAACTGGTGATCACTGTAAGTTAAATACCGCTTGGTAGATTTCTGTAAAATTTGTTAATTATTGTTAATTGTGAAAAAAAGCTTCGATCAGGCACAAGATTATGTATTAATAAAACTAATTTATCTTGTCCGATTGATTTTAGATGAATTTCTAAGGACTTGTGATGATCACCGCAAGAGCTTTCGGGAGAAACGGGCTCCACACAAACTGCAAGAACTTTTACAATTATTTTTTTTTTTTGTTGAAATTTTGCTAAAGTCAAATCGAAACATGATGTATTAACCCCATGTTTTTATTTTGGTAAAATAAAGCAACTGACTAGCAAAACAAAATTACTGAAAATCGTCGCACTACATCATCATAACACACATTACTACAAAAATTCCAATCAACCTAAGAATGATTACAAACCCACCATATTACCTCAGAAATGCCCAAATGTATCGTGATCTCAAATTTCTCACAATAGCTCGAGAAATAAACATAACTTTCTACATGACACAATATAAGAATGCAATCGGATTTTGTTTTGGCCGTTATTATTATTATTATTAGAAGGCCATTACGCACTGCGACCAGAGCTGATCTATTTTGAAAGGCCTATTTTGTAACCCTAGAGTTTTAGGCTTTTTAAAAATTTAAGCACAGTTTTGGGTTTGTTGTTCCAAAGACTGCATGGAGATACTACGATACCACCAAGGTGGTGAAGTCTCTGTCTGCCCAACGCAGGACATTCACAAAGCACATGTTCTGAGCTTTCTATGTCCGTTTCGCAAAAGCGGCAGACATTGGTCTCGGATAGACCATTATTATTTAGATGGTACCTCAGGCTGCAGTGACCTGTAAGGTATCCAGTTAAAAGACGCAGATCTA
This sequence comes from Anastrepha ludens, assembly GCF_028408465.1. Taxonomy (NCBI): domain Eukaryota; kingdom Metazoa; phylum Arthropoda; class Insecta; order Diptera; family Tephritidae; genus Anastrepha; species Anastrepha ludens. The sequence continues at coordinate 115,960,618 of NC_071498.1, read as the reverse complement.
CTCTGTTTAGTGAGAGAAGTTTGTCAGATATTCCTTTGTTGGGACTTAGGAATAGTTTGGCTTGACGCTGACCGGCACAGTTTAGCCAGTGTGCGGCAAGTTTTCTTTCTTCCCATTTCCTAATGTGGCCTTTTGTGAGTCCACAGAAAGGCTCAGGACCAGTAAGTTGCATATTTGCTCCTTGTTTTGCGAGGTCATCAGCCATTTCATTTCCCTCATGCCCTTCATGTCCCGGAATCCAGCCTAATGTTACTATGTTGAGGTTTCCTAACTTGTTTAGAAGGTTTAGGCAACCATTTACCAATTTAGAGGTGATAGTTGTTGATAGAATTGCTTTTAGAGCCGCTTGGCTATCTAAAAGTATGTAGATGTGAGTACCTCTCATTTTCCTTCTAAGGCATTCTCTTACACATATTTCAATGGCATGTATTTCTGCCTGGAATATTGTTGGGTAGGATCCCATCGGAATCGATTTTTTGAATTTGGGCCCTTTGATTCCTGCCCCTGTTCTACCATTTTCCAATTTGGACCCATCAGTAAACCATAGCTGGGAGCCAGGTTTGAAAGTGATAGAGTTAGTTCTCCAGTCTGTTCGTTCATTAATTATAACTTGGAAGTTCCTGAAGAGTATTGGTTTGGAGAATGGGACTATGTAGGAAGTTTTTTAAGATCTTTAAATGCCCTTTCATATCCCCACTTTTAAGTTCAGATATACCTTTTAATCTTAAGGCACTCGAGCGAGCTTCCCTTTCAATTAGAATTGGAAGCGGTGGTGTGTTCAGGAGCACACCCAATGCATCCGTGGGACATGTTTTCATAGTCCCTGTAATACCAACACATACCAGGCGATGCAGTTTGCTTAATTCGTTTGTTGCCTTTCTTTGCTTGACCTTGGGCCACCATGCTAAGGATGCATAAGTGACTATGGGTTTCACAACTGTGGTAATGTTTTGGCCGTTACTGTACCTATATACTTGAAATACTGTATTCAATATTGGCCGTTAGTGTATATATCAAAAATTCCAGATTTGTAGGTATAGATACATAGATAGGTATATGTACATACAAATGCTTTCATAACCAATGGTATAAGTAAGTGCGTGCCAATTTGTTGCTTCCTCGAACACTTCCAGCTTGTCACGCTAATACCCGTTTGTCATACTTTCGTGCTTTCTAGTTCCTTTCGACGATTGTGTTTCTTGTTTAGTTTCACTCTTATAATTTCACTTTTGCAATTGAAGGAGGAAAGAAATTCATAACGCTTCATCAACCAGGCACGCGTGCGATGCCGTACAAGTACCATAAATGGAGCTCAAGCTCGCTAGCACTTGAAAGGGACAAATTTTACTACTCGCCTGAAAAATATGTTATGATTTTGTAATAGGATATTGCAAAAGTACTAAAAACTTACGCATGGAAAGTAGTTTTAGATGCCAAGAGTTGAATTTTTGAATAGAGAACTGGGTCAAATTAAGAACTCTTGAATGATTAGTGGATGTGGAGCACAGATGCGCTAGAAAGGACAGAAATAGCAAGAAACCAGAAACTGCACTCATATACTACTTTTCTGGAGAGTTAATCGATGATCGGTGGGACAATATTAAGATGCACACCACAAATTCGAAGAGGAGGTTGGCCAAATACCAATACCTTCTTCCTGTGTGCATGGTAATGAACCATTCTGTTGAGAATAGGACGATAGTAGGAAAAATAGGAAATGAAAGGGGTGGTGTTTCGAATATATTATGTCTCGAAAAAGTCAAATCGATGATGGTGCCCCTTGGTGTTGTTGACTTATTAACGTCTGATGCACAATCCAAATTGAACATATCTTTCTTGAATTTGGTAAATGTTTCGTCATTTTTTAAGTTTGTGTAAATGTAACTTGATTAATTCCATTGCATTTTCTTTTACCACCTTCTCTTCTTCTTCTTAATTGGCGCAATAACCGCTTACGCGATTTTGACCGAGTTTAACAAAGCGCGCCAGTCGTTTCTTTCTCGTGCAAACCGGCGCCAATTGGACACACCAAGTGAAGCCAAGTCCTTCTCCACCTGATCTTTCCAACGCAGAGGAGGCCTTCCTCTTCCTCTGCTACCACCAGCTGGTACCGCATCGAATACTTTCAAAGCCTGGAGCGTTTGTATCCATTCGGACGACATGACCCAGCCAACGTAGCTGCTGGATCTTTATTCGCTGCGCTATGTCTATGTCGTCGTAAAGCTCATACAGCTCTTCGTTCCATCGTTTGCGATATTCGTCGTTGCCAACGTGCAAAGGTCCAAAAATCTTACGCAGAATCTTTCTTTCGCACACTCCAAGCGTCGCTTCATCGGATGTTATCATCGTCCAAGCTTCTGCGCCATACGTTAGGACGGGCATGATGAGAGTCTTGTAGAGTGTTAGTTTTGTTCGTCGAGAGAGGACTTTACTGCTCAGTTGCCTACTTAGTCCAAAGTAGCACTTGTTGGCAAGAGAGATTGTACGTTGGATTTCAAGGCTGACATTGTTATCGGTGTTAATGTTGGTTCCTAAATAAACGAAGTATTTTACAACCTCGAAATTATAACTGTCTACATGGACGTGGGTGCCGATACGCGAGTGCGCCGAATGTTTGTTTGAAGACAGGAGGTACTTCGTTTTGTCCTCGTTCACCACCAGACCCATTCGCTTTGCCTCTTTATCCAGTTTGGAGAAGGCAGAACTAACAGCGCGGTTGTTAAGGCCGATGATGCCAACATCATCGGCATACGCCAACAATTGTACGCTCTTATAAAATATTGTGCCTGAGCGATTAAGTTCTGCGGCTCGTACGATGCTCTCCAACATCAGGTTAAAGAAGTCACACGACCTCCTTCTTTATATCCATACAAAATATCTAACAAATAAAAAAAAATTAAATTAAAATTTTCTTTTGAAAAATGCAACCACTCCATCAGTATTTTCTTATGACGTTGTCACGTTAAACTATCGTTAGTAAACCGACTTTACAGACAACTTCTTTTTTCTTTTCTTTAGCTAAGTACATTACACTGTCTTGCTGGGTCTTAGGTTAATGAACTGCTTCTCCTCGTTAAGTACTCCGACGAAAAGACAGACCAACAAAATCGAGAATATCCTGGAATAAGTATGTATATATCATTTTTCTTGATATTCGCCACAATTATATTAGGTTTTTTCGTTCTGCCGAAGAAAGGGGCGATATTCTCACCTTTGTCTTTTCGTATTCCCCGATTAGAAATCATACCCCAAAGTACTTATCAAGTCGGTGTATAGGAGATCAAGAAAATTGTAATGACCACGCTGAACGTAGAAGTGCTAAGTGAGGCCGTGCTGGCCGAATGGGTTGGTGCGTGAATGTCATTCAGTAGTGTCTGGATTCAAAACCATTAGCACGAAGCATTAAAATTACAAACAACGCTTTCCCTAATAGCAGTCGCCCCTCGACAGGCAATCACAAATCTCTAAGTGTATTTCGCACAAAAAAGCATCTGCCGCTCGGAATCGGCCTAAAACCGGTGTCGACCTTCCATTTGTGGATCTAAGCAAAATTTATCATTTTTGCAAATGGCGGTGTAAGTCAATCATATTTCATATTTGTAAACTAGGCAGCTGCAGTACATAAATAGGCAAGCAATGGAGTGCGTATAGGCCAAAATAAAGATTTTCATCACTCATACTATTTTTTTTCTATTTATACTGCCTCTACTACATATTAAACTGGATCTAATTTAATTTCATTAAACGCTCGACTTAGGCGGAGTGACTTTCTAGTACTCAGCTCGTTTAAAAGCAAATATTTCTTATGTAAAAATACAAGAAGGGGCTTTTGTGGGACCTGAAAAAAAAAACGTATGGCTACTGAAAACTTTGCGCGACGTTTAACACCTACAGAAAAGGCAACATGGACGACATTCAGGAGCATTGTCTGCAATTTACTTGGCAATCGGAAAAGTGACAATTTCAGGTGAATTATCGCGGAACTATTCCTGAATATGCCGCTTAAAATTCCTTTTCTGCATTCCTGCCTCGGAAAAAGTACGCGATAAGAGTGACGAGCAGGACAGGTGATTGCAGCAAGTTTTGCAGGGAATACAGAGAAACTACCGAGGGCGATAATTCTTAGAGTCTGTTACATGAAACATAACCACCACAAGAATGCTAATGAAAAAGTTATTCCGGACTTTATTCCTGAATTCGATCGAGTATGGTCGGAAATTGCAAAAATTCGCCATCCAGATTTGGAATCAGAATAAAAAATTATCTTAGTAACAGACTTTGCGCATCCTGTGCTATTAAAAAGGTTGTAAAGAATAATTCTAACGGCGCACACTAAACAATCTTTTGCCCAATTTCTAATGCACGATGTACAGAATGCCAATATGTGGCCACCATCAAACCATTAATCGGTTCTCGGCGAATTTGAAGGCATCAGCTGATGTGCTGACGTAATAATTGTGATAACAGCTGTTTGTTCACGAAAGAGGTCGGAAAAACTGAGAGTGTGTTGATAATATAAGAAAAAATTAATTCAGCCATCGCCCATGTTGATTCATTGCCATTCGAGCAACGATTGGTCGGAAGAGCGTAAGAATACGTGTGAAACGTGCAGACGCAATTGTGTTGTCAAGTCTCCTGTAACGTAGCCGTCGAAGTTGCTCTCAAAATTTTGCTTCGGATGGCCAAATCCGATCATTCCTATCATTCTTGCTTCTGGTATAGATGATGAATAAAATTGTGGCTTGTGCTGATTGAGACATGCAAAAATATTTTTTAATCCTTAAAAATAATCTAATCACTCTTTTACGATAAAATCTTAGTGAAAAGTATCGGGTTTTTCCGCTTTCTTGCGCGGAATTCTTGAAGGTGGAGTGTTGCTTGCCTGGTATTTGGGCCACGATTTCTTACAGAACCTGTTCAAGCATAGAATATAATAGGACTATGAATAAGTTCGTGCGGGTTTTTTTCGAAATTTGAAACTTTATTGACGTAAAATGGTTACAAATTTAATATTCAAAATATTGTCCATCGCTTACTACTACTTTTTCCCATCTTTCTGGCAATTCACGGATTCCCTTTGTGAAAAATTCGGTCGGTTTTGCCGCAATCCACGAATCGATCCATTTTTTGACTTCATCGTAATTACGGAAGTGCTGGTCAGCCAGGCCATGTTGCATCGATCGGAAGAGATAGTAATCGGATGGCGCAAGGTCTGGACTATACGGCGGGTGGGGTAGGACATCCCATTTGAGCGTTTCTAAGTATGTTTTGACCACTTGTGCAACATGTGGCCGAGCATTGTCATGTTGCAAAATAACTTTGTCGTGTCTATCGGCGTATTGCGGCCGTTTTTCTCGCAGTGCTCGGCTCAAACGCATCAATTGTCGTCGGTAGACATCCCCCGTAATCGTTTCATTCGGTTTCAGTAGCTCATAATACACAACACCCAGCTGGTCCCACCAGATACACAGCATAACCTTCAGGCCATGAATATTCTGCGCCGACGTCGATGTTGAAGCATGGCCAGGGTATCCATACGTTGCCCGACGTTTTGGATTGTCGTAATGGACCCACTTTTCATCGCCAGTCACAATTCGATGCAAAAAACCCTTTCTTTTGTGCCGTTGAAGCAGTTGTTCGCATGCCATAAAACGGCGTTCAACGTCTCTTGGCTTCAATTCATACGGCACCCAATGGCCTACCTTTCGGATCATTCCCATGGCTTTTAAACGTTTGGAAATGGTTGATTGATCAACTCCCAAAGTTTTTGCAACCTCTTCTTGCGTTTGAGCCGGATCTTGATCGAGCAATTCCTCCAATTCGGTATCCATGAACTTTGGCGGCGCACCCTCGCGTTCTTCGTCTTCCAAGCCAAAATCACCACTTTTAAAGCGTGCAAACCACTTCTGGCACGTTCGCTCAGATAGAGCATGCTCACCATAAACTTCCACCAAGATACGATGACTTTCGGCTGCTTTTTTCTTCATATTAAAATAATGAAGAAGAATTCCCCGCAAAAACACATTATTTGGCACGAAATTCGACATTTTCAAGTGTGGTAAAAATATTGTTGTTTACGCTTCAAATAAAAAACTTATACTGACGTTTGTGCCTTACGACAGTAGCTCTCCAATGAATGTTTGGAAATGTGGATCGATGGAATAATAATCAAGTTACGCCATCTGTTGTAAAACCGCACGAACTTATAAATAGACCTATTAGCTTTTATCAAATTTATCATTTGAGGACTTTAGGTGGGCATAATCCTCAACTGGCAATTCCCGGAAAACTTCTTTGTATTTGTAAGTGTTCTTGTATGTAGGACACTTACATTTAAACATTTACATCGCTTCTGAAATTTCTCCACCATTGAGCAGTTAAGTTTAGTATGAATGGAATATTTGTAGCTGAAAGATGTTAGTTAACTCTTTGATATGAGTTAATTCAACCCTATAAAAATGGTCCTGCCACTGGGTATTATGTTTGATTTCTTCCATCGTTGAGTTTTCAGTATAGTTAGAGTAACTGTCTTAGTTGTTGTAGTGGCTGAAATACTCGGAAAGCATTGGAATTGATGATTTGAAACTGTTTTAGTGTTGAAGTGCCTACGCAACGAAGCGTAGAATGAGCAAATGAAAAGGTGCTTTCGAAAAACTGCCACTTTTCTTGGGTGCCACACGGCACATATACGCACACACACACACACAAAGGAGCGCATATATTTTCAAGTCAGCGTGTAAGTATTTGTATGTGCCTAGAGTGTGTGAAATCAGTTAAGTGGAAGGCGTTCAAATGCAAGAAACTACCGAGTTCTCAAAGCGAATTTGCAAAAAAAAAAAATAGAGGGAAAAGTTTATCAAATGGAACCAGTTTTGTGACTTTCACAGCAGAGACAATTTGGTAGTCATGTGCGTATATATGTCCGTACTTACATACAGATATCCAGATTTACATGTATGCAACCTTAGAAAATTAAATGTGACTTACCGTAAGGCCCCAGTTGTGCAGCCACACGCACACGCTCGATTACCACCGGCGGCTCGCTGCGTCCCTTTGCATTGACGGCATACACCAAGAATTGGTATTCTCGCCCGGGCTCTAAGCTGTTGAGGCGAAACTGTGGTTGCGGCTCCTGCATGCGTAGCACCGGTGCTGATGTCGCCTGAAAGTATGCAAAATATGCGAATTGAAAAACAAAATTCTGCAAATAGCAAGAAAATACGCATAACTACATCTACATATACATACACACACCCCGTAGTAAGTTCGAGAAAAGATAAGAAAATGGAGGGTAAAGTGATGCAAAGCATGGTATTGACCATTGTTGGCAGCAAGCAATTTGTCGGCTCAAGGCAAAAATATTTGAAAACTTTGCTTTAACAACAGTCAAAAGAGCTTTCGCTTGATTCGAACAAAATGCGCTTCACTTTTGTGGCAGAAAATGCTCTCAGTAAATTTATGGTTTGAAAGTCGATTTGAATGGAATCGATAAGCAAATATGGCAGCGCCTGGTGCATGGCGGTCTTCAAAAGCTCTTGCCGCGAATTCAGTCATGCAAAGGCAGTCGCCATTTGACGCAGCACAAAACTATTCAAAACTTTGCCTTTACAATAACAACTGAATAGGCTTTGAGCCAATTCACGTAGAATGTGATGAAGAAATAGCAAAAAGAAAAATCTTAATCGCTTCAGATCAAAGTAAGTTCTTGGCTGCCAAATATGCCAGTAAGTTGAATAAAGCAATTTAGAGCAGAGCGGTCGAAAGTGTTTGAAATACGAGTAATTTAATAACTTCTTCTTCTTCTTCATTTCAGTGACAGTCATAAAGATTTCCTTTTCATCTAATAAAGAATACTTAAATAAATCGTGTAACTGAGACAAAGTCAGATTCATTCTTTCTACTGAGGCTGGACTGAAACCACTCAGCGTTTACACTACATACAAGATGTTCTGGAGGCTTCAAGCCACCAACGGTTAATTTTGCATTAATAAATGCGTCGTAAATCCACTGAAAGCATGCGGGACTCGCCCTTTATATTGACCGCGCAATAATAAAAATACAGTAAAATAATAATAAAAATGACTTTATTGTGTATCTAAATATTCTTCGTCGAACTCAAAACACTTCTAAAATTCACTTGAGCCAATTTTCAAAGCACTTTTGTCACTCAGAAGTGGATACCTTCAAAACGACCTGTTTAAAGACTTCAGCAGCTCCTTTGTGTATCGAACAATTTTCACCTCGCATTTGGTAATGTTCAGAAATAAAAAAAATCAGAAATCATTAGGTGCTAAATCAGCGTTGTATGGTGGACGATCCATTAGTTTCATCTTTTAAGTACTCAAAAACTCTATTTTCTGTGCCGATACGTGAGAGCTCGCATTTTTTTCGTGAAGGATGATTCGTCATCGGCGTTGGTTTTACTTAATTTTCCGAAAACTTCTGGCAAACAAATTACTAAGAGTTGACTGTTTTGAGTTTCTCTAGTTAGGACATGAAAAGACCTCCCAAGAAAAACGGGCGTTCATTTGCTTTGTGGATAGAGCTCATCTTTGAATACCCATACGGTCGATTGCTTTTTTATTTCCAGCGCATGTGCTTATGTCCAAGATTTGATACCTGTTACTCGTACGATATCATAGATGCATGAATCGTTACACCGATCAACACGAATCCGATATTTCTCATATTTTGTGGCATTCAATGAGAACAAGCCTTCTTGACGACTAAGTGTTCATGCAATACTGTGGGTATGCTGACCCCATCAGTGCCCCAGGATGCCTCTATCTCGCGATATGTCTCATGATATTCTTGCTTTATCAATTGACGCAAATCATCCATTGTTTCTGTAACAACAACCGCTTTGGACGCCCTTCGCGAAATCCGTCCTGCAAAAATTAACGACCACATCGGAACTCCTTATGTCAGCGCTTCACAGTTGCTAAGTGCGGTACTTCAACACCAAAAGTTGAATTAAGTCTGTCTTGATAATCAAAGTTGAAAATCGTAACAAATCATCGCATGAAACTTTTCGGTTAATTCCATTTTTGGGCGAGAAAAAAGCTCGCAAGTGAAAACATTACATGTAAGTGTATGCTAAAAACTACCAGCTTTTCGATAAAAATATCGAATTACAGCTCATCACACGGAGTGTTGCAAAGACGTGTGATAAAACTTGTATCGCCGAAAGCGAAAGCAAATCTGATATAAGGTCTTATGGTCTTGATATGTAGCATAAAATTAAATGCGTGACTCGATTTTTAGGCATCTCGTTTTATACTGGCGAACAAGGAAAGTTTGAGCAACATTTCTGCAGTCTTCTCGCAGTGAGCGAAATGATGTAGCTAAATAGAAATGGGCTTTAGTAACGATTAATAGTTATAATGCAAGGGGGCGCAAAAGTAACCTTGCAATGTTTTTTAAAAACAATGAAAAACTTTGATTCTTCTTCTGGATTACTTTTATTTGGTCTTTTAATTTTTTTTACATCAAGTCGAGAATATGATGTCATGTAAATGGCCGCCGCCACAGTTGATTGTCATTTGAGCCCTTTTTATGGCATTTTCCATCACTTTGGCCAAAACTTCCGGCGATAGGTCCTCACATTCTTGATGGATATTGTCTTTAAGAGCTGCAAGAGTCTGAGGCTTGTTGACATAAACCTGCGACTTCAAAAAGCCCCACAAAAAGAAGTCTGGAGCGGTCAAATCAGGCGATCTTGCTGGCCAGTGCAAATCGCCAAAACGGGAGATTAGGCGCCCCGGAAATACATCCTTCAGCATATCGGTTGTGGTACGTGCAGTGTGTGCCGTTGCACCCTCCTGTTGGAACGACATGTTTTCCAATCCCAATTCATCAAGTTGCGGCAAAAAGAACTCGTTCATCATTGCTCTGTAGCGCTCACCATTCACAGTAACCGTTTGGCCCGCGACGCCTTCGAAGAAAAAAGGTCCGCTGACTCCTCCTGCGAAAACAGCACACCACACAGTGACTTTGAGCGGGTGTAATGGCTCTTCGTGGGTTACACGCTGATTTTCAGTGCCCCAGAAGCGTAAATTTTGCTTATTTACGTACCCGTTAAGATGGTTACGTACCCGTCACTCATGATTATTTTTGATGAAAAATCATCTTCCCCTTGGTGGTGACTAAGGATGGCTTGAGCGTATTTTAGACGCATTTGGCGATCAGCAGCTAACAGCTGGTGCACCGTCTGGACTCTGTACGGAAACATCTTCAAATCTCGTACCAAAATTCGCTGTAAAGACCGTCGACTGATACCCATATGCGTGGCACGTCGTCTGGTCGATGTCGACGGCGCTTCCATGACATCCTCGGATACAGCAGCAATATTCTCCATCGCTTGGCTTTCACTTATGATTTTAACAGCATAGAATTAATTTTTGTTCAAATTCTTTGCAGTTTACTTTTTATTATTCTCAGGCCAACATATAAACTAAATTTCAGAAAAATTTGTGAAAAAAAGAAGTGAGATCACTTAAGATAGGATCGCTCTATATGCTGCCTTCTCATATATGTAGTTATCTCTCATTAAGAAAATTAAATGAATACAGCAGCTATTTCCGGGGCGAAATGCAACTTAACTCGTATGATAGTGAGCTCATTGGTTTACTTTGATAGATGTATTGTATCACAAAGACTTTGGTCTTCCAAATATTGTGCAGTGAGGACAGATGCTTACTCCAACTCTACTGCACATCTTTCGAGTATCACTCATCTGCCATCGTTTTATATAATATCAGCAACTTAAAGCCTGCACATAATAATAACCACGCTGAATCACGCAACTATTGATTGTGACAGTAGCAAAATTATTAAAATTTAATTAATCAAGCGGGCCTCAAAAAATGCCTTAAGTGTGGAAATACTGCAGGCTCTCCACCTGTGTTCCAAATAATTTAACTTAGTAAAAAATGTATTTAAAAGCTAAATTAGATGATTCATTTTGCGCCACCTTGCATATATGTATGTACATCTGTTCTTGGTCAGAGAGCAAAATTACTTCTTGTAATCATTTTCCAGTTTTTTATTGCCTAGAAAACAAGTTTTATTTTTTAACTTTAATTTCTTGCTTAAGAAATAAAATTAAATTTTCGATTCTTAGTTGTTTATTCAGGAATTAAATTTACTTTATGAAATTTATTTTTTGCTTAGAAACTAAAACTTAATTTTTGGACTTAAGTTTTTATTTATTAAATAAATTTTAATTTTTAAGTTTTATTCTTTCCTAAGAATGAAAATAAATTTTTTGGATTGCATATTTTATTTCTGGAATAAAAACTATTGTTTGAGTTTTCTTTTCCTTAAAAACTAAACATAATTTTTTGAGTCTCATTTATTATTTTATTTTATTTAGAAACAATATTTTTTTGAACAATGATAGCGCGACATATAGCAAAGTGTTGACTACAAGGTGAAGTCCAAAATAAACAACACTGAGCTAAAATAGAAATGACAGGAGCTTTGTTCTGATAACTTCGAGTTTATTTATTCAAAATAGTCCCATCTGTTTTGCGCGATCTAAAAGCTTCTCGAAAGAGTGTATCAGTTCATTGACAGGAATGTCTTTCAGGATATCGCTATAAGCCTTTTGGATGGTCTCTATGAACGCAAAACGTTTTCCTTTCATGACCAAATGCAATTTTCCTAATAGGTAGAAGTCACAGGGAGCCATATCAGACGAATACGGTGAGTGATGGTTGATTTAATTGCGATTTTTAGTCAAAAAATCACTCACAAGAGTCGATCGATGAGACGGTGAATTATCACGCAATAAGCGCCAGCTTCCTCCTTCGCGATATTCAGAGCGAATACGATGCAGCAAACGCTTCAAAACGACAAGATAGAAAATTCCATTGACGGTTTGGCCTATTGGCACGAACTCCTTGTAGACAATTCCCGTAAAAGCAAATGAACATCGACTTGATTTTTGACTTCTCCGAGCGCAAGTTTTTAGTTGCTGGCAGTCTGGGGCCTTCCATTCGGCACTTTGATTTTTTTGACTTAGTTTCAGGTTCGTATTGGAAACACAACGTTTCATCACCAGTTACAATGCTGTAAAGGAAGTTCACGTCTTTTCCCCCCTCTTTAATGAGGTCTTTCGAATGTTGAAGACACAGCAATTCTTTGTCCTCAGTTAACTTGTACGGAGTAAAACGTGCACAGACCTTTCGTAAGCCCAAATGATTTGGAGATATTCAACACCGATTCCATGAATTTCAGCTATGATTTCGGTTCATTTTTGATAAATTTACGAACAATTTCGATGGAGTTTTCGGTGTATACTGTTTTTTGGACATACGGAGCGTTCATTGCCATTTATGTCCCCACAACCATCTCTGAAACGTGTAAGCCTCGCATGAACTCTGGCAGGTGATAGACAATCATCGCCATAAACTTTTTTATCAATTCAAATGTTTTGATAAAAGTTTAACCGATTTTAAAAACAAAATGTGATATTATATTAGCTCTTTGTTCGAAACACATTTTTGTACTGATGACGCAAACATACTGACACGTTAGACGCAATAACATCGCTTCCATTGAACCGAATGTCACTAAGCTTTCACTGGCAGTCACCTAGGGATGTAGCTATCAACGCATTAACTCACTGAAAAGATGGCGCCATGAAAAACATTTTTATGACGTCAGTCTTTTTTATTTTGGAGTTCACCTTGTATTTAACTATTTTATTTAATTTCTTTCATAACTCAAAGTTTCAAGCTTTGTTGAGAATTAAATAAAAAATCATCAAATTTTAAATTTTCAATCAAAAGTTCAAATCTTTTAGTCAGAGTGTTTAGATTTCCGAGGTATGTAATTTTAGATCGCAAAATAAAGTACAATTTTAAAATGTCATAAAAATTGTAGTGATTCGTGATAATCATTTTTAACTGGCAGTCTTGTGCATTTTCTGGAAGAAAATGTATAACTCATCAACGAACAAATTCTCAAAAATCAACACAAATTTTGAATTACTCTTAACTTACACAATACTGTATCAAAATTGAATGGGCGTTTAGACCGCGAACCCAGACCTTTTTGGAAAAATCAGGCTAATAAGTTTGAAACTTTTAATTATATGGATTCTTTAAGAGCAATATTTTATATAAAAAAAAAGTTTTAAATAAATAAATTTGGCAAAACTTTGCCAAATATCACGCTGCTATTTAGGCACAGGTGTACGAGTATACATATGTCGTTATTTATATATATTATTTACAATACAGTCGCTGCCCCATACCAGTTGACCAATTTTGTGTAGACCGATGGCTCATGTGAGATAAAATTTTCTCATAACTTATATTGAATTTGCATATTCTTCCTCTTTTCGATACAATCAAATGCTGGCATTCTAGGTGAATCACCCCCATCTAAATCATCTAATCTACAAGTATGAAGGAGAAAACTTTAACAAACGATTTTTTCTCGTACAACAGCAAATCTAGTTGCGCTGCTAAACCGCTAAAGAAGGCAAGCAAAAATGCGACGGTGGAAAAGCGGAGATGCAGAGATGCAGAGATACAGAGAAGCAGAGAAGCGCACATAGTTGGCAAAGCAAGTAGCAATAATCGAACAAGTTGCAAAAGTTTCCCAAACAATTAATCATCCTTGCAAACTCTATTATAAAGTTTGTGTTCAATGCAGATCTTGGCAATTTTTTCTAGCACTTTTTTTTGAATGTATTTTTCTTTGTTGCTCAGTTTGTCTTTATCAAAATTCTTTCTTGTTATCTCTCAAATACATATGTATGCCATAGAGCATTTGTATTTTTTGATGGCGCTGTTTTTGGTTTTTCTGTTTGTGTTTTTGAACTCTTGGTGCACAATCGTCTCGCTGACCACTTGCCCGTATGCATGTAATCATTTATACTTATATTAAACCATAAATATGTATGTGTGTGTGTATGTGAAAGAAAGAAAAACACAATTACAATGAAACATATACCTCTTATTCCAAAAAAAGAAGAAAAAGAAATAAAGGATAGAGAAAATCGGTATTTATGAAAATTATTCGTTAAACGCAAAACTGATGGCTGTTTTTCAAAACAGTGTTTTCGAAGATTTAGTTTTTGTTTTTTGCATTTCATAGTATTTCGCTAAAAATTTATAATTTTAGATAAATACTGTACAACTTTTTTTATTTTTTATCTGATTGTCGTCTAAGCAATCAATCTAAGTATTTTTTACCTTAAATTTCAAAAATACAGATAGTAAAAGCTTTTCGACTGTAAAATAAAAACTAAAATTGTGAAACTTTGCAAGCTGGTAGAGAATTATACTTGTCTTTGAGCCAACTAAATTTGCATTTAGTTAGGCAATACTTATCCAATAATAGCCGGGTTGCGTCGCACAGTGATAAAAGGTGGCCCAAATTGATTTAATTATTAAAAAATTATTTGTGTGACGAAAATCTTTATTATAATCATTACTAGAAACCAAAGTTTGTAATTAAAATTATGACCCTCGTTAAGAAAGCTATGACTGCTATGACCTTCAGCTTAAATGGAAATCTTTATTTTGGCCTTTGCGCCCCATTGCTTGTCTGTTTGTACAGTGCAGCTGTCAGCAGTTCACAAGTTAAAAATATGTTTGGCGTTCGACGCTATTTGCAAAAAAATATAAATCTTTCGATAAGGTGATTCATTTTGCGCCACTACCGTGAAATTAACAATATTTTTATAAAAAATGTACGAAAAAATTTCTCGTGAAAAATATAACGAATATTGTAAAGAGATAAAGTGACCTATTTACGTTTTACAGAGAAATGCCAATTTTGTACCCCCAAAAGTAATATCTTTAACGTCGACTGCGCACTTTTTTATATGAAATAAAAAACTCAACACCGTCGGCAGAAAAAATTGTCAAAAATCAATGCAATCTTGCACTATGTAATACCAAAACTCAATGATTTATAAAAATTAAAAAAAAATTCTGAGTAAAAATTTGAAATTTCGAAGGAAATTTGTCTAATTATAATATAAAAATTGTATGCAAAGTTCGAAACTTTGATTTATGTGGTTGTTATTGTAGTAAGAACTTCATTTTTTATACAAAAATAATTGAAATTAAAAACTAAATAAAAATATAGACAAAACTTAATAATATGGGGTGTACACCAGAGAACTGCACCGGTTGAGTGTAAAACATTCATACGCTTCGCTTGAACAAAAAACAGGCCTTTGCGTTCAAACGATCGAACTTGTTCAAATAAGTTATTGTCATTGTTTATTTCAACTCAATCAAATCATGTGCTGCGTTTTAGCTCTCCGATGTTAGCACCAATCGTCTTCATAGCAGCCGTTTCGGGTATTTGCTCGTTCGGCTGTACATTCATTTTTTTGAGCAAGAATAAAAGGCCTATAGAGCCAAATGAGCCGGTTTGAACACGTATGATCCCGCATGAGTTTTTGCTTGTAACTAACGATAGCAAAGTAAAAGCAAAATTTTAAAGCAAAAACACTATATTTTCATATTTGTTTTTTTTTTTTTAACTTATAATAAAACACGAAAGAAAATAAGAAAACATTGCTGAAACCAACTAATCCTTTCAAATACGAAACGCAATTTACAGCGTACATTGTACGCCAACGCTCGTAGAATAATTCAAATTCGAGTTAAAAGCGTGGGATGCATTTTGCTTCACTTTCATAACCCTCTGTACATAGGTAGTTGCCAATAGAATGATTGTAATATTTACTATATCAAGCATCCCACGCTTTTAACTCTAATTTGAATTACTCTATTTGTATCTTAATTTTTGTTATAATTCTGTTCTGAGGTAGTTGACTATGACTGATCGTTCGATTCGCTATTACTTCATTATAGGTCTCTTTGTCATTAAAATTTATTTTCTACTTTTTAGTTCGATTAGCAATAAACGCGTGTTTTTTAGTTTTTTAAACTATTTTTTTTTATGCTTAAATTCAAAAATTTGTTCAGAAATTTTTATTATAGGTCCAAGGCAGGTGTCTCAAGGGAGTGACAGATTTCAACCATTTTCGGAATTTTGGTTTGGTTTGCCATTGCCTGCCACGGAGCGACCGCCATTGGAAAACTTTTTTCTATCATTTTTGGTCCTTCATGCACGGAGATTCGAACCTAGGCACTCTCAAATGGTGAGAGCACTGCTTCTAGTGTTTGCCAAAAAATATCTGAGGCCGTAAAACGCCAAACGTGCGTCGTTTGGATTCAATAATACCCAAATAAATGTTTTTCAACAAAAAACAAAAAATATATCCAAAGCATTTATTCGGCAAAATGGATATTATTTTTATTTTAAACAGCTTAAAATAAATCTAAAAATAATTTTTTTCGTTCGGATTTTTGCTTGTATGCTAGTCACAGGGTGCCAAATCAGGTGAATACGGCAAATGGTGTAATGAAGTTAATAAATAAATAATTTCCCTTTTTATTAAAACTTCACGCACAACTCTTTAACGATTAGATTGATTTTGTAGTCGCCTGTCAGTTTCTTCACTTGAGTTCACGAAATCATAAAGACTCATTCAAACAGTGAGACTCAGTTGCCTGAGAAATACCATTTCTGTGATTTTCACAGCCATCCAAATGTCACACTTGACTCACAGTATGGCAATGTTGACCTAGCAGTTTCATATCGAATTCAAAAATGTTCCACAAGATGTGACTTTAAGTACTTTTTCCTTAAAAAAGTTCCGGTCTTTTTTTGCACACAGGGTATGTAGCCCTCCATGCCGCAGTGCATAAGTACATATTTTGGTATGTAAGCAGCATGCTTTCCTCAAAGTTCGAAACCTCTTTGGAAGTTCTCAGCCATGGTCTTTATTGTTGATACTTGTCTAGCCATTGACTGCGCTTCCTTTTACGAGTATTACAGTTACTTTTCTTTTCTTTATCTTCGTTATTGTTTACATCTTCTTCTTCTTTCTACTCTACAACTTATCTTTTCGTGCACTTGTGTTGCTGTTCTTGTGTACTCGTACATATACTTGTAGTTTTGTTGATTGCTTCAGCTGGCTCGAACGGTCGGCGGAGCTGCTTGGTCTCTTTAAACGGTTACGCACAAATTCCCACTCAAGTAAGTGGAAGTAATTTATTGTGTGTCCCTTTTGTAACTGGCAATCAGTGAAGCGCTTTACATTCCTTCCTCTACCATGTGCTTGTGAAGGCTCGCGGCGCTTTGCATCGTCGAACCAATTGCCCATTCGTTCATTCATTCAATGCTTTGTTTGGCTTATTAAAAAGCTTTATTGTTTCTTAGCTGTTCGAGTGGAAGCAAAACTATGAAACTAATAATAGTTGCGTAACATCCATAGGATGATAATGTTATTGCCATTGAGAATTAGAGTGTTGGAATGTGGCACTTGAGGCATTCGAAGCAGCAAGGGTTACAGCTACTACTTACTTACTGACAATACACTCATAAATAGACATATGTATGTACATATGTGCGAAAATGGCGGCCAATAAGCAGCTCGCAGTTCGCATTTCATTCGAATTTCACATATTTCCGACCCTGACCCTGGCGCCTACCCAAACTATTCGACCCAATTGGCATGATATCTCATGTTCACATGCGAATGTGTGTGTGTTTGTGTGTAGTCTGCCTTGCCTGCGAAGCCAGTTGGGTCCGTTTGAGCAATAATTGACCGTATGAATAACAAAGTTGTGTTGTTTAATTTGAATTGGCTGGCAGATAGTCATAATTGCTGGCCAACTCACTCATGTATGCAATTATTATATATACACAAATATATGAACAGTAAAGATACCTAATTGAATTAAATTGAATGATGAAACGGTTAAGAGAACGTTGTTTGTAGTTTTTTGTTTTTTACCCTTTAGAGATTTTTTTTTATTGTGAAAATTTAGGAAAAATAAATTGAAATTGGAGGTGCATGGCAGCTGAGAAAGAAAAATAGGACAAGCATGAGTACTTCGATACTACATAATGTTAAATCTATATAAAGCATATCTAAGTACATAATTTGAGTCTTTTGTGAAAACAGCTTATCTGACCTTAGCAGGTTTTGCTTTTAGTTCAGTGTTGGTAAAACATCAGCACACAAACACAAGCATATTTTACTAATGGCAACTCTTGGCTTACCATGGAGCGAACTAAGGGTATTAGTACAAAACCGTACTCGCTGGCAATCAGGAATTTTTGATGCCCTATGCTCTTAAGGAGTTAAAGGAGAAACATATATATATTGGGTATGGGAATAAGTTTCAATTATTTTTTAGCCAAAGTTACCAATTATTTAAACAATTAAATAATACGTTATATTAGGTGAAGTATGTGCCATTGGAAGCAGTTGTAGCTTCTCCATCTTTCAATGCAGCATAATTTTATTAATATTTATGCATCTTTTTTTTGATGGATTCTTGAAATGTTTCATCGCTTCCTGCCAGTTTATATTATTTTGGGTCAATAGATCATGAAATTTCACAGGAAAATTTAACTTTTGTATTCAAATTGTATTCATATAAATCACTTAGGTATAGTAATTAGTGTCCAATAATCCAGGTATCCGGCAATTTAGTGTCCAATAAGTAAAAAGTGCTAAGCCGACTAAGGTTGTTTTGTTAAAAATGAAGTTCTTAAATTTCTTCCCTTTTCTCAGTTGCTCCACCCTAAATTTGTGCATTTTAAACTTTCACGAAATATTCTAAAAGCCAAAAAAGGCATCTTAACCATTTAATTACTTTATTTGATTCAACTGGGTATCTTTACTGTTTATTATTATTATTATTATTATTATTATTTGTTTGGGGAAATAAAAAATACAACTTTGGCAAAACTAGGGCACTGGTTGCTAGGCCTTCGGAGCGTACGTACTTGTAATAATTGCACACATGAGTGAATTGCCCAACGATTATGATTATCGGAAAAAACGTGTTGCTGTGCAATGTGAGTTGGAGTAAATTGAATTCTGTGAACCATTAGAAATGATTTAGTAAGTGGGCAAAGGTATTTACATATCTTAATTTTATTTACAAATCTGAAATTTATTTACATATCTGATACTTTCTTAGAAAGGAATTAGCAAAATTCAAAGTATTTTAGAAAGGAATGAGCTAGTAACGACGCAGCGTAAATAAGTAAATAAAATTTGTGAATAAGGCTGCTCAGCAGGAAGGGGAAATGATGGATCTCAGATATTTTTTAAATTTGTAGTATTGTGTTAGGTGCTTGAGATGCTAAATAACAGTGCAAATTTTTAGTCTGCAAGATATTCACAATTAAGGTAGATAGCCCCCTTGGCCAAGCAATTTTAGAATACTACAGCAGCAAGTTTTACTGTTGGAATTACTGCCGTAGATCTTATAGATTCGTATAGCTCGTGAGATATGCTTCTGAACACGGAATTCAACGCTTTCTTGGAACATTTTGTTGGAGGATAAAATTTCAAATGCATGTAACTTAACAAGTGTAATGTAACAAAATTGATGTACTTATGTACTTGTGATCGTCACTATAATTCCGTAATATGTATCAAGTGATTCTTTTCCTATTTTTATCTTAAATAATTTCTTCGTTCATCGAAAATATAACGGAAGCCATTTTTTTGTTTTGTAAATTCCTTTTTTGTTTCCTGAATTACTGAGAGATGAGTTGTTTATTTATTTCTCTCTATGTATTTTGTCCTTTAACATTCGACAACTTTGGTAGCAGGTAGGTGCAATTTCGCATAACTAATAACTCGATCCGACACTTTTGTAGAATGGAATTCGAACAGATTAAAGCCCGAGCCACTTGAAATAAGATGTAAATTTCTTTCATGGTACTTAAATATCATCTCTCAAAAATTCACTTCAATTGTAGACTCCGTCTTGAGGATTATGAAATCACAGAGCTTATCTTAGGTAATGACATTGCCTTGGAAAATACAAGATTGCACATTTTTCATCAAGATCAAATGGACACGAATGAAATCAAGAATGCTCCAGCTGCAGGCTTTCAACCAATTCCCAACCTAGGGCAGGGAACATAAGGTTTAATAGAACTGGTTATGATGGTAGGTAGCTAGGTCTGGGGGCGGCTATGGGATCCCTTTTAAACCATCCTGTGTTTCTTATAAACGAGCTTAACTTCGTTAGTTTAAGGTGCGCTATATCCGGTACATCTGTTAAAAATGCACTACCAAGCGTGTCAAGTCTTCTTCTAGCTAATCCTTTACACTCACAAAGGAGTTGTTTAAAAGTTTCCTGTTCTGCTGTCTTGTAGCAGCTTCTACAATAATCATAGTATGGAACTGCTATTTTCATGTTCAATAAGGTCGTTATCCCAATTTTCTTTCAAAGGAACCATTGTGGTAGACGATTTATTAGCATTAATGCAATTGGTATAACAAAAGTCTGTTTTGCAATGAATACAGGCGAATTTCTCCAATATGGTCGAATGACCTTTATGGGTCGTTCTAAATGAGTTTATTTCATCTAACCTAAGAGCTACCAATTCAATTGGTAGTAAGTTCAACATTATATTTAATGCATCTGTAGGAGTAGCTCTAAGGGTTCCTCAAATACATAGATTTGCCATCCTCTGTATAGGATTCATAGTCTTTTTGATGTACCCACTTTCTAAAGCCGGTCTGCATACCAGCACGACGTAAGCTAGGATTGGTCTTACTATTGCTGTGTAAACCCAATTGACAATGTAAGGGGAAATTTTCCCAAGTTGATCCAAATCTTTTACAGGAGTGAAGTGCTATAGTGGCTTTCCTTACTCTATCTTCGACATTTGACTTCCAATTGAGTTTCCTGTCTAGTATAAGTCCCAAGTAGCGGGCTTCCCCACCAATCGAGGGTACCGTGCCACTTAGTGGAGGAGGAACTACTTGCGGAGTATTGTGTTTCCTAGTAAATGGAACCATTTCGGTTTTGTTTGGGCTGACGTTTAGCCCGTTTGCTTTCGCCCACTTTCCAACTGAATTTAATAGTCCTTTCTTAATTTCACATAGCGTAATGAGAAATTTCCCTCTTTCTGCCATAGTAACATCATCCGTGTAGGCTATGATGTGGGCTCCCTCTTCTCCAGTCCAGTTAGCAATTCATTTATTGGCAGCACCCAGTGAAGAGGAGAGAACACGCCGCCTTGAGGTGTTGCTCTGCTAACTTTTTTCCGAAATTAGCAGTGCCAGTCAATTGGACTAGTATTATTTTATTATTAGTACATAAAACATGTAGTGAGACACAAAAGTTCTTTCAGGGTGAATTGTCTGCCATTGGGCGCGATACATATACAAAATTATTATTATTAAATATTATTAAACTTTATTTGAATTTAATGATATCAATTGTCAAAACTTAAATCATGTACAACTTAAAAATATCACAAAATTTTCGAAACAGAAAGAAATAAAGTTTTCTTTGATTTTTATAAGCGAACTTGGATAATTTTCTTTTAATATAAATAAAAGTAAATACTTGTAATTTAATAAAAAAATTTACATTTTTTAAACATGCCAGGAATTGAAATAAATTTGTTAGAAAACAACCTTTTCAGCTTCCATGTTTCATTCATCCACTTAAAAACCTTAAAAACAAACAGAATAAACTTCTTAAACAATTTTTGCAAGCTGACAATCAATCACTCTTTATAAATTACCAGCAATGCTTAAAAAAATTCAACTGGTTAAATAATTTGTTGTACAGGAACTATATTCTTAGGATTGAACAGAGTAATAAGTCAAATCCTAAGGCTCTTTGGCGATTTGTTAAATCTAAACAGTCAAGCACTGGAATTGCTTCTGCAGTTCGTTTTAATGAGAAATCTGCTATTACACCTGCGGGCGTAGCCAGTTTGGTTGCCGATTTTTTCGAATCGAATTTCACTAGCGATGGTGCATACTCGTTTTCTTCTTGCCATGTTAAACTACATTCATCTTTGAAATTTGAATATTTAAACCTGCTTTCTCTGGACATTGAGAATGGGATTTTGGGTTTAAAAGCTTCTTCGCAGACTGTTGAAGATGGGCTGCCCGTAATTTATCTCAAAAACTTCCCGGCTATTGTTAAATAACTTTTAATAAATCTCTAACTTCTGAAGTTTTTATCTATGATTGGAAAATCGCAACTACAGGGTTGCCCATATTCGACGGACCCATGTTTTTTTTTGGGCCCATTCCAATCGACGAGGCTTGTCCGCAGGCAACAATCTTTGCGTCAATTGAATCTTATGCGGGAATAAATGCAAATCAATGCGGATAATTCGTTGTAAAGTGGGCCGAGCAATACCCAACTGCTGAGAACGGCGATTTTGGGATGTCCTTGGCGCTTAACACTGGCCCGTACAAGAGCAATATTCTCATCCGATCGCCTTGGTCGGTTTTTATTTGACCTCTTTGGAAAGAGCATCACCAGTCGAAAACCTTTCGTATAAACGTTTAATGGTGTTCTTAGAGGGCGCACTTTTCACATTATTTAATTTTTTATACGCACGTTGAGTTTTCACAATTGACTTCTTTTGTTGAATGTAAATTTCAACAATTTGGGAGCGCTCGCGTGGCGTGTACTGTTCCATGGTAAAAATCTGCTTGGACTGTCGCTTCCAACGCGGTGTGTCATTAAGCGATCTGTCATCCCTGTCAAAAGATACAGGGTTGCCAGATTGGTCCGTCGAGTATTAACAACCCTGTATTATCCTTATTTTCAGCAGTGGTAAAATGATTGACGTGTGCAATTACAGTTCGATCTCCACGCTTTCTATCATATCCAACTTTTTCGAAGGAATTGCAAAACAAAAGATGTAATATGCGTTTAAGTTTAATTTCACCCAATCAGCATGGACTTGTCATTAGTAGGTCTGCAGTCTCCAACCTAGCTGCTTTTGGTGAATATTGCTTTTGAACTTTTGCTGATTCGTCGAATTTCTAGTCGATTGTGTTTACATTGACTTTTTTAAATATAATAATGATTGATACAATAGGAATTCAATGTATACGCATCCATATTGGCAGCAAACTGCAAAAGTTAACATAAACAACGAAACTACAGACGCTATACCTATACTAAGAGGGGTTAGACAAGGATGAGAGAATACACCATTACTATTTAACATCCACTCCAAAAGAATCTTTCAAGAAGCACTCCAAGGATTAGAAACTGGCATTAAAGTAAATGGGACAAACATTAACTACATCAGATACGCTGACGACACAACTCTCTTATCAGACAGTCAGTGGACTACAGGAGCTAGTCAATGTTGTTACGCGTTGCAGTAAAAATTACGGTTTAAAATCAGTGAAAAAATGAAGTATTACGAATTTCTTACAGAAAATGGTAACTTTATATAATAAACATTTATTTACATGTGATATCAAAATTCGATATTAATATCAAGCCACAATTTAAATATTTTCGTCTGTGACTTCAGTAATAGTTATATTCGATGTTTCCTCTGCCGGTATTACTGTGACGATTGGTCGATGATAACTAAAGTGCGTTACAAAAGTATTGGATGAAATATTATCAAGATATCTCACAAATACAGAATCTATTGTTGTGCCATATTTGATAGTAGATTATCTTGGATTGTTGTTGATTTGCAATAGAAATTCTTTTTGAAGTGTGCTTTGAATGCTGAAATTTTTTGAATTTTAAGGTGGCGCAAAATGAATCATCCAGTTTTGTATTTGAAAATTATTAAATAAAATTAAAAAAAATTAAATAAAAAAATGACTTTGAGTGCTGAAATTTTTTGACGTTTCTGGTGGCGCAAAATTAATTATCCAGTTTTGTATTTGAAAATTAATTAATAAAATTAAAACAAAATTAAATACAAAAACTACTTTGAGTGCTGAAATTTTTTGACGTTTCTGGTAGCGCAAAATTAATCATCCAGATTTGTATTTGAAAATTATTAAATAAAATTTAAAAAATAATAAATAAAGAAATTATATTGAGTGATGACTTTTAAACCTTTACGCCCGCCATTGCTTGTCTGTTTTTATACAGCAGCTCTACACTTCACAAATTTCAATTATGATTGACGTACTGCACTATTTGTAAAAAATATAAATAATCCGATAGCATGATTAATTTTGTGTCACTTTGTATGATAATCAAAATGTGTCTTTAAAATATGCCTTCCTCCATAGGCTTAAACTTATTCAATTTCAACTTTTGCTCATTATGAGCTGGCATATCTCGAATTTGCTTTTAAATAAGTTTGCACTTTTCATTTCGAATTAATAAAGCAATAAATGTGGCATTGCAAAATAGTTTCACTTGGTTTAAATAATTGAGTAATGAAACTTCTTTCTGCTGTGGCTCTGCTTTCTGTGACCTTTTGATATTTTTCAACTCAAACACGGACCTTCGTCATTTCTTCTTATAATAGAATTTTATATTTTAGTTAAAAAGCTAAAATTTTATTAAAAGACGAGAAGACCCTATAAATCTTTATATTTAATACTAACTAAATTTTTTTGATTTATTTCATTTTTTTAATATCAATTATTTTGTTGGGGTGATATTAAAATTTAATGAACCTTTAATTTTTCAAAATCATTAATTTATGAATTATTGATACATTAATAGTGATTATAAGATTAAGTTACTTTAGGGATAACAGCGTAATTTCTATTGAGAGTTCATACCGATGTTGGATTAAGGTGTAATTTCGACTTTTAAATCCTTACGTGATCTGAGTTCAGACCGGCTTCAGCCAGGTTGGTTTCTATCTTTAATAAATTGTAATATTTTAGTACGAAAGGTCCAAATATTAAAATAATTATATTTTAAATAATAGAATATTATTAATATGATTAAATTATTTTGGCAGATTAGTGCAATAAATTTAGAATTTATTTATGTAGTTTATACTACAAATAGTACTTGATTTTTATGGAAATAATTTTATCTTTTGTTGGTAGATTAATTTTGGTAATTTGTGTTTTAGTAAGAGCAGCTTTTTTAACTCTTTTGGAACGTAAAGTATTAGGTTATATTCAGATTCGTAAGGGTCCTAATAAGGTTGGTTTAATAGGAATTCCTCAACCTTTTTCTGATGCACGTAAGTTATTTACTAAGGAACAAACTTATCCTCTTTTATCAAATTATATTTCTTACTATTTTTCTTCTATTTTTTCTTTATTTATTTCTTTAATTGTTTGACTATGTTATTCCTTCCTCAAAGGTGCCCACTCTAGCCAGCCTTCCAGTTTCCCATGAATTCTCTGTAATCGAATTCCTATTATCTACATAGCAAATTACCGAACACATTCAAAAACACATAACGCACCAACAATTACTAAGCACTCACGAGCATCCAACTTGCCGCTCTTTAGCATCTCTACATTTGGCTCTCTAACAAGGCACACATACTAACACACTTTAACCCACATCATTTGTGAGTTGTTCTTTTGAAATTGGCTTAGCACTTCTCATACTATTACTCATAAAATATATATATGTATACCTTAGTATAGCGTGGCGACCCGTCGCCACGGTAAGCGTCGCCACGCCAACGATTCGGTTTACAAGTGAGGCTATAGATGTTTTACATCAAAAATCGATTCGTTAAATGTTACGTGCTGTCTGTACTTCTGTATGATATGGACATATGGACTATTAAAACCACTGAAATGAATCAAATAGAAGCATTTGAAATGTGGATATATAGAAGAATTCTAAGAATACCCTGGACAGATAGAGATAACAAATGCTGAAGTATTGCGTAGAATTCAGCATGATCGACAATTACTAACCACCATAAAAAGAATAAAAACTGCGTACTTGAGTCATATTATGAGAAACGACAAATATCATGTACTTCAACTAATCCTCCAAGGAAAAATAGAAGGCAAACGAGGCATAGGCAGAAAACAACTATTCTGGCTGAGAAATATAAGACATTGGACTGGAATCGGCAATGTAGGAACCTAATTGGAGACAGCGAGAAATCGAGACCTTTATCATGAAGTTATAACAAATTTATACTAAACGTAAAATATTTTTGTAATTCGATATTTAATTGTAATATATATTGTAGAAATTGTATGATCGCCTATATTCGGAATCGAATTGGGAAATAAAGAAGAAGAATGATTGATAGTTTCTCCCACAATTCTGTTACGTAAATTAGCATCCCTGGGTTCTCATTCTGTTCTCTTTCAATGATTGAAATTTTATTTAGCCGATAGACGAGGTGTGGTAGTGGTTGAGGGTGAATGTTCGAAACCTTACATAGCATCTACAGGTGTGCGACAAGCCAGTATTTTAGGGTCTCTTTTCTTCGTTCTGTTTGTTAATGATATTAGCACCTGTTTTTCGTTTGTAACTTTTCTTCTGTATGCTGATGATTTGAAAATGTTTTCTACGATTAGAAAAGCTGATGATGTTCCCATGTTGCAATCATAAATAAATGCGCTCGTTCGCTGGTGCAGTAACTCTTGCAGCTCAAGAAATATTTTCATGTTACTTTCGCCATAACTCAAAAGGTTTTCCCGTCAATTTATAGTATTGCCCTAATATTTTACATCAATCTGTTCATTAATTCAAAGATCTAAGTGTGATCTTTGACTCCCATTCTTCTTATTACTTTTCTTTCACTTCCCTTGTTCGCTCTAATTTAGAGTATGCAACATTTATCTGGATGCCTTGCCACCAATATGCAATTGAAGGAATTGAACATGTACAGAGGGCGTTTCTGTGCGCTCAGATCGCTAAAATTCTCAAATCCTATCCCTTTCTATTACCGCCGTTTGATTTAATTCACTTAAAGTCTCTAGAGAGTCGTGCTCGCCATGGTTTCTGAACAATAATATAATAGTGTTTTAAAAAAATGATTTGAAAGAAAGTTTATTAAATTTTATTTATTAAAAATTATTCAAAAATATTTATTTATTTTTTATTAATGCAAAAATCTTACTTTTTTTTAAATTTTGTACAAATTACATTTTCTTGCAAGACTAATATTCTTCGATGTAAAAATTCTTAAAAAGAGGCAGTTGTTTAAAATTTCATATCTTCATTTGTCTTAATATTTAACACACCAAGCACACCTACAAAACTACAAAGTTGAAAAAATTTCTTTGATCCATCATTTCCCTTTCTTATGGAACTGCCCATTATTTTCCATTTGCCTGAGAGACAATAATTTTCTTCACTTTTAGCTTAGACCAAATTAAATAAAACTCAACGAGATGTAAAAATGCTAAGCTCAATGATTTGTCAAAGCAGCGTAGGCGTCATTGATTTGAGCGCATGACATTTAATCAAAAACAGTGACTCTTCAGAATGATTATGGAAAACTTATTCAAGTGGGCACTACAATAAGCATTAAAAAGCATTACATTAAGCATTACATGACAAAATATAACAACCTAATGTTAAATTATAGTAGAATAAAATTGTGGTTCGGGAAGAACTGTACTTATTGCGCGATGCAAAGGAGCTCAATTAAGAACTTTTTGTCATAGTTCAGCTTTTGGTGAAGCCAGTATTTTTCTATTCCAAGAAATTTCAGGATAAGGAGCAGTAAGCAATTGAATATTGCTATTTTAGGTGGAAAATTACTTACACCAGTTGCTTTATGATATATTGTGAGATATATTTTTATCCATAACTGCCACAGTGTGAATGTCACACTTACACAAAGCTTGCACATTTTATATTCAGCTCAAGATACTGAAGATAAATACAAGCAGGTCCTACCAGAGTCAAAAACTAAAGTCCAGACTATAAAAAAATTCAAAAGTATTAAGCATTCAATTTTATTTGAATACAGTTAGTTAATATACCCCCGCGGTGAAATGTTTGACAATTGCGGAATTGGTCAACACATTTGAGACGAGTCGTAAACTGGTGCCAGATAGATATTTAACATCAATTGTTTCAATATTTAATGTCCAACAATTAAACTTACCAACACACTGCCTATAATGAAGTTCCTTGTCAAACTAAACACACAAACTGTTTAATATTTGGTTGCAAAGCCATTGAGAATGAAGATAATTTTCAATGTTTGCTTTCACTTTCACTCAATCATACTCGAATGTATGCGTATTTATATAGAACTATTTACCATATGTATGTACATATAAACATATGCAAATTGGTAAATATGTAAACGTCTTACCTGGTCGTTCATAGTGGAGAGCTCATTGTCGCCCACATTAGCATCGGCAAAGCTACGCCCCGCATCGTTGGCATAGAGTGGATCACCACCAATTACTTCGAGCAGGAAATATTGAGTGAGGCCGCCATCGTTACCCGCCACACAAACTACCTCCAAGACGGTGTCGTTGCGCAATTCACAAGCTTTAGGTGCCTCTGGTGGATCTGTAAGAAGTTGGAGAAATAATTAATTACAAACATTATGAAAGTATGTATATATATATATATATATATATATGTATATATGTATATGTTTGTACATACAAACATATGTATGTATGTGGTGTGTATACAGCTACGACCAACATTCTACAAACTTGCATACACCGAACAGCAATTTCAGAGTGCACTATGCAAATATAATGCAAGGTGGCGCAAAAGCAACCTTGCGATGTTTTTTGGCTGTAATTTAAAAAAAAAGAAAAACTTTGATTCTTCTTGTGTTTTATTTTTATTTGGTCTTTTAATTTTTTTACATCAAGTCGAGAATATGATGTCATTTAAATGGCCGCCGCCGCAGTTGATTGCCATTTGAGCCCTTTTTATGGCATTTTCCATCACTTTGGCCAAAACTTCCGGCGATAGGTCCTCACATTCTTGATGGATATTGTCTTTAAGAGCTGCAAGAGTCTGAGGCTTGTTGACATAAACCTGCGACTTCAAAAAGCCCCACAAAAAGAAGTCTGGAGCGGTCAAATCAGGCGATCTTGCTGGCCAGTGCAAATCGCCAAAACGGGAGATTTGGCGCCCGGGAAATGCATCCTTCAGCATATCGGTTGTGGCACGTGCAGTGTGTGCCGTTGCACCGTCCTGTTGGTACCACATGTTTTCCAATCCCAATTCATCAAGTTGCGGCAAAAAGAACTCGTTGATCATTGCTCTATAGCGCTCACCATTCACAGTAACCGTTTGGCCCGCGACGTCTTCGAAGAAAAATGGTCCGATGACTCCTCCAGCAAAAACAGCACACCATACAGTGACTTTGAGCGGGTGTAATGGCTCTTCGTGGGTTACACGCTGATTTTCAGTGCCCCAGAAGCGTAAATTTTGCTTATTTACGTACCCGCTAAGATGGAAATGATTATTTTTGATGAAAAATCATCTTCCTCTTGGTGGTGATTAAGGATGGCTTGAGCGTATGTTAGACGCGATTGACGGTCAGCAGCTAACAGCTGATGCACCGTCTGGACTTTGTACGGAAACATCTTCAAATCTTATACCACAATTCGCTGTAAAGACCGTCGACTGATACCCATTTGCGTGGCACGTCGTCTGGTCGATGTCGACGGCGCTTCCCATGACATCCTCGGCTACAGCAGCAATATTCTCTGCAGAACGGCTGCTCCGGGGTCTGCCACGCCTGGCAGCATCTCATGTTGTGCCAGTGTCTTCGAGGCGAGCGGCAGTCGCAGTGTTTCACCAGTAGGCGTTGGACGGAGAGGAAATCTGCGACGAAATTCACGTTGTGCCAAAGTCACCGACCGATTATTGGTCAAATAAATAGTCAGCAATATTCCGCGATCTGGAGCAGTGTAGCGTAACATTGTTTATTAACGTGTATTTCGCATGTGTTTACTACACAAATGTCAAAACAGAACTGACATTAGGGGCCAATCGCAAAATTTATAGCATTTTCTGATAGGAGGATTACTTTAGCGCCACCTGTTATATTTGCATGACATATACGAGGGCTGTCTTTTACATTTTAAGCCTTTGCAACACTATGTGTGATGAGCTATAATTCGATATTCTTATAGAAAAATGTAACATCTTTTAGCACAAATTTACGTACAACGTTTTCATTTACGATCTATATTCGTTCCTTTTACAGTGAGTTGAAAAATTCATCTCGTTCAAAAGTTGGAATTCACTAGTGAAAATTTTGATACTATGATTTATTACGGTTTCCGTTATGGACTACCAAGACAGGAGTGTATTGATCAACTTATGTACTTTGACTCTTGGCATGGAAGCACCACATTTAGCCACTGTGCAATGCTGATACAATGAGTTCCAACGTGGCTATTGATCCTTGCAGGATGAATTTCGTGAAGGCCGTCCAAAAACGGTTGTTGTGCCAGAAACAATCGATGCTTTACGTCAATTGACAACGCAAGATCGTCGCCTGACGTGAGGTCAGCATTCCTTCAATATTGCATGATTATTTTTCGTCTAGAAGATTTCTTGCCGTTAAATACCACATAATGTTACAATTGCCCTAAAAAGGAGTCGTGTCGGTTGGTGTAAAGAAATGTTGAAGAAATTCAACTGCGCAGGTTTCAAAGATATCGTAACAGGTGACGAATATTGGATCTAAGCACTTGTGCTGGAAACAAAACAATCGAGCGTACGGGTGTTTCCAAGGGAACTTTATCCAACTAAATTTGTTGACAAAAGAAGCAACTCAAAGCAAATAGTCGCCTTTTTTCAAGAAATCTCTTTTTTTTAGTACTACACAACTATCTGTTTCCCAGAAGTTTTCGGAGAATTAAGTAAAACCAACCGCCGAAGACGAATCATTCTTCACGAAGATAAGCCCAGCTCCTACGTATTGGCTCACAAAAGAGCGTTTTTGATTATCCGCTTACAGCTCTGATTTGGAACCCAATTGTTTTTTGTTTTTTTTCTTTGAACATCAAAAATAAATTGCCAAGTCAATGTTTCTTAAAGCCTAAAAAAACTGTTAAAGCCGTTGAACAGCACGTTTAGGAGGTATCCCCTTCTGAGTGACAAAAGTGCATTGAAAATTGGTAAACTTGAATGCAAAAGTGTATTGACTTCCAAGAAGAATAATTTGACTGAAAAGCTATTTTGATTATTATTTTACCCTATTTTCATTATTGGGCACAAAAAACAAAAACCAGGCTGCGTATATTCTAATATGACTATTACTATATATAAATAAAGGGTGATCAATTTAGAGGAACCAGATTTTAAATTGAAATAAAACAACGAAAATTCCAATTGATTGGTAATCTCTACTATTTTTGTGTAGAACCATATGTGAAATTTTCTTTAGAGATAATCTCTTTGAAATGTTGCCGCAACTGCGCCGTAATTCGACCATCAGTAAACATCAATTTTGAATGATTCACCGGAGGACTTCGATCGATATCTCGTGAATAACTTTAGTAATTTTGGCTTCTAATGCCCCAATCAAACCTGGTTTATCCACAAAGCAATTAGACTTAACATACACCCACAAATAAAAGTTGAAAGGTGCGATATCGAACGATTTTGATGGCCTGTCCTCTGATCTGAGACGAAAGATAAATTGTTACCGAAGCGACGACGTAGTAAATCCATTGTTTCACGGGCTGTATGGAAGTAGCGCCGTCTTTTTTGAACCAAATGTTGTGGAGCTCACGGGTTTCAATTTTCGCATCAAAAAATCGTTTATCATGGCGCAATTGAGTTCGCCATTCACTGTAACATTGGCGCTAGCCCCGTCTTTGAAGAAATATGGGCCGATGATCCCTCCAGCTCATACACCGCACCAAACGGTCTTTTTTAATGGATGTAATGGCAGTTCTGGAATGGCTTCGGGTTGCTCTTCAGCCCAAAAATACTCCAAGTTTTCTTATTGATCGAACCATTCATCCATAAGTTGGCCTGAGCGCGCAATGACTACTTTCCACAATTTGTAAACGTTGTTGTTGTTTAAGTTTTCCCATAGTGAAGAGTCAATGAATATTGAAAAAATTATGTATTTATTTTGACAGTAATCATGCATGATCTGTCAAAAAATCTTATTAAAAAAGGTACCTCCAACTTGATCACCCTATAAAATGGACTTCTTTTTGCTAAAATAATAATAAAATTTTTTTTTTAATAATAAGAACTTTGCAATATATCGTGCTGCTATTTTTATGAGCACAGGTCTACACTGTCTACGAAACTATTTTGATTCACAATTGGCTCCTCTTTGCATTTTTTTACATGGTAATTGACATAATGTAGCACCAGCATTGCACCAGATTCAACTAGTCCTTTATGCACCAGTTGCGAAACTAGAAGCTTTCTATACCTCAACGAATTTTCCGGCAAGCTATTGACTAAAGTAAGCTTTCATCTACGCTGAAGATTGTGTGAGTGTGTGCGCAAATATCTCTGGTGATACTTGAAATGCAGTTCGTGGAGTGTTTGAATAGCTTGTTGGCTGAGCACTTGCACCAGCTCATCCTTATTCAGCAAATACCATAATGGCGTTTGCAACTGGTTGTAGTTGTTGGCATTGCGCCGTTGTGCGAGAAAATTGCAATTTGGAAAAGGAAAGCTTGCAACCAAAAATGCCAACTATCACACTATGTTGGGCTCAAATTAAGTGCCACTTTCATCCCTTCATCCTTGTTTGGGTATTATGTGTCCCACAACAACAACATAAACCGTTTGACCAACATTTAAACATTTACAAGTCGAATTGCCCGTCCTTTGAGCGTAATAAGCAGTTGGCTTTGATTTGAGTAGACATTTTTGCAGAATTTTCTCTGGATTACTTGCCATTTATTTCAATTTTCACTTACTTGCTGGGAGTATATGCACCAGACATGGGGTGGTTTGACGCCCCACCGAGTTGCTCGCCCAGCAGGCGAGCGTTATCAGCTCGGAATCGGTTTGTGGCAGATAGGTTACTGTGCTGACCAGTCCATTGGAAGTGATTCTCGAGTTGAGTACCTGCAAATAGAAGTATATAAATTCAGAGTTGCAATGAAAATTCTAAAATAAATAAATGAAAATTCAATTTGAAGCATAGAGATTTAAGTTAGCAACCTTTGAGGCTGAAGATATTAAAATAAATATTTATTTCTATGAATGTGAATATGAAAGTGCCCATACTACTAAACACAAACCTTTGTGGATTTCAAAATCTCCCATGAAATATGGTATGAAAGAAAAAGTAAGGAAGTGCTGAATTCGGTTCGTACTGAACTTCAAATACCGGCACACATTTCAGTAAAATTTAATTTGGATCGACTGTTAGGTTTTGGAATCAAACAAACTCATAGACATTGATGGAGTTACAACTTGCACAGCAGACGGACGTACGGAAATTAAGTCTTAGCATATAAAAGGGCGTGGCTTTTATCTGATTTTAATAATATTTATGGTGAATCTAAGTATCGTAGGTGATGGGCCATGGCTTTACTATGGAGCCGGTGGAATATATAAAAGCGAGGTGGGATACTAAATATTTACCAAGTGAATAAGTTTAATTCATAATAGAGAAATCAGGTGTTTGCTTTTCTCAATTACCGTTATATAGTGGTAGGTGTGCTTATTGACCGACTACATTGACGTACTCCGTATGTACAACTTAGTGATTCTGCCAATTTTGACATATGGTTGCCTGCTTTGATGGGTAGCTCTTCGGAAGGACTACAATACCACTAAATTAGAGAGAGTGCGGAGCATAGTAAATATGGCATCATGCGTGTAGAACATGTCTCATTACCGCCCTTAATGCCATTCTGCACCTACTTCTGTACTTACTTATGAAGTTCAATCCATTTCTGCTAGGAGCACAATTGGGTTGAGGGAGGCTAGCCTCTAGAGCCGATCTTCTGAAGGATGTGGTTGTATTTTGAGGCAGATTTCGTTTAATTCGCTCCATCCGCAAACTGGATTTTGAGGACTGTGCTAGGACTATCTTTCCAAGCAGGCTGCATTGGAAGGATGGAATCTGGAGCGGGTTTTCTCTATGTCAGCCAATATTTCAGTCTTCTAAAAACTGTTGGAAACTAGTAGTGTTTTTCAAGCAGAAGTCTTAGCCATCCTGCAGGCATGCAATTCTTAAGGCTCGCTGTTTGGGAGGGAAACCTATATATCTTTTCCTATAGTCAAGCTGCGATCAAGTCCTTGTCGTCGCCATATTGCAGATCTCTTCTGGTCAACTCCTGAACATAGGACCATAGAGGAAAATTAAATTGCAAATGAACTTGCCAGGAAGAGGTCGACAGAATCGGTTTCTGTTGTCCCCACTTCAAGCATGGGTTTCCTTGACCATTGTTATCGTGCGCTATTTCAAAAACACTCTGGCCTCAGTACGACAAAATCAGGACGCCGAAGAGCCGCGCATACGCTGCCATTCAATTTCCAACTCATGGCGGTGGCCACCGGTGACTGGGTGATCGGAACTCATGCGGAGAAGCTTCAACTTCGGACCAACAACCCCCATTACAGAAGCTGTGGGAATCCTGCGGAGAAAGAGATTGCTGAACACGTTATTTTGCAAGTGTTCGGGTTTGGCGGCTAGGTGCTTGTGGTTACTTATTCTTCTTGTCAACGTTATGGTATCAAAATGGCTCTCTGGTACTACTTGTAGTGTACCCGTGGTACTCTTGCCATCTCATCTAGCTACCTACGCACCTTGGACAAGGACATTGAAATACATTAATTTTTGTGCGATTATCGTGCGCACGGGGAGGCGCCGTAGCCGAATGGGTTGGTGCGTGATTACCATTCGGAATTCACAGAGAGGTCGTTGGTTCGAATCTCGGTGAAAGAAAAATTAATAAAAACATTTTTCTAATAGCGGTCGCCCCTCGGCAGGCAATGGCAAATCTCCGAGTGTATTTCTGCCATGAAAAAGCTCCTCATAAAAATATCTGCCGTTCGGAGTCGGCTCGAAACTGAAGGTCCCTCCATTTGTGGAACAACATCAAGACGCATGCCACAAATAGGAGGAGGAGCTCGGCCAAACACCTAACAGAAGTGTACGCGCCAATTATTTATTTATTTTTATCGTGCGCACGGAACGAAAGGGCTAAATTGACTCCTCTCATCATTCTTAGCATTTTGGTATAAATCAATATGACTATATTTATCTATGTAGATTCCTTTATGCTGTTAAAATTACAATACCCTTGAGCTGCAGGCGGGTATAAAAATATGTACTTACGAATACGAGTAAAACACGAACGCATACAAACGGCCACAAGCAATCGTAGTTGTAAATATTGCATAACTGCTGATAGCAGCCAAAAGGTGATGCGAAGCAGGACGAGTACAGGGAGTGTAGGAGAAAGTGTGCACACGGGAAGAAATAAAAAATTTATAGTCGCACAACTTTATTAGATTTTCCTGTAGTCACGTACGACGCTGGTTGTGCTGGCTGTTTGCGTGTCGGGGAGTTGTCTCTATGCTTTTACGCTTTGACAAACAATGCAGCGTGTTTCATTGAATGCTTTAACGAAATCACATTCTTAATATGGCAGAGCTTCTGCCCGGTGAGTGCAGCGACCGAAACGGGCTTGAATCGAATAAGAGATGCATAACTTCGAATGACCACCGAAGAAACCTGCAGCTATAGTAAGTAGTTTGCAACTGGCAAGGCAGGGATGCCAACTGTCCTTTTTTAATAGTGTGCGATTTTAAAAGAAGAAATTTAATATTTAACATTCTCAGCAGTTTGCATATTTACGTGCGTCCATTTAGAGTGATAACTGAAGCAGAGCGGGTGCCAATATTAAAGCTACAATAATTTGATAGAGTCCCGAAGGTGTTGCGCTCCAAGATTTATTGAAATAATGCAAAGTGCAAGGCGAAGTCGAATGAAGTGCTTTAAGGGAAAGTAGGTCATAAAAGGAAATACAACAAAAAGTAAGAATAAAAACAGAGTACATCAGTAAAAGCGCTCTAAATGTTAAGCTGTTTATGCGAAGGCTTGTGGCTCTATGGAAGCAAGGAATTTGTGCTTAATTTTTATTTCTATTATTGTATAAAACAACCAAGTCGCTTTAATAAGCCGCTTTTATTGCTGATTTGAATTATCATTTTGCTAGCTCGCGCGCCAAGCGCTTCAAGTGCAAACTTTTTCTTAAACAAAGAGAGAAGCAAAAAAATGCACAAAAGCGCACAAAATGTGAAAAAACAAATAAAATTATAATTTTGAGATTTATTCAATGTTGAAACTTTTTGAACTGGAATATCTTCAGTTCTTTTTAACATTTTAAATATTCTTTTTGATAAAATATATTTTATTTTAGATAAAATATAATTCTAAAATATTTTTGTTTTTGAACATGAATTCATTTTAATGGTTATAAAAAGTATTGGAAAAAAAAATAATAATAATAATTTCGGTTCTTTCTAACATTAAAAAGTTTTTTCAGAATAAAATATACTTTACAAACTTCGTTTCTTTGAAAACGAAAAATTTATAATTTTGAGATTTAGTCTATGATAAACATTTTTGAAGTTTGTAATATCTTCGGTTCTTTTCAATATTAAAAAAAAAAAATAGTTTGGGATCAAATATACTTTTGAAAATTTTTTTTTGTAACTAATGTAGTTGTTTGTTAAAAGTTTGGAAAAACATTTTCACATTATTTTTGAAAAAATGGACGATTCAGTTTCTTTTCCTAAATTTTGCTAGAAAGAAAAAAAACAATTTATTTTCCAAACAGTATTTTTTTAAACTAAACGTCATCCTAAAATATTAAGCAGATTATTTAAAAAAATCGAAGATATTTTACTTTACGAAGTTCTGGGTATATCAAAATTTAAAATTTTTTGAAAAAATCTCTCATTATAATTTTTACTTTCAATCTGCTCAGCTTACTAATTATTACACTTAAGCCTACAAAAAAACCAATTTTAGAAAAATTTATGAGAATCTTCGAAATACCTGGATCATTTAACAACATTATTGGTTAATTTCAATCAGGTCCCGTTTGGAAACCTTTCAACCTGACAGAATAGGTTGGATCTACTCAAAGGAGTGGTAGCGTCTACTTAAATATACTCTATTTATATTCTCTCTGTTTGAAGTACTTTGCCTCTTTGTCACAGCAGTTTTATAGTGGAACCAATAATGAGCATTTCTAGCTATCGAATTTATCCCCACACTTCACTGGCAATTTTAGTTCTAAACAGAGGCAAATTGTACAATAAAGGTATTGGCGCGCGAAGATACTTTTAGTTTTTTTCCAAAAAAAAAAAAAAAACTCTTCAATTGGACTAACAAACTATTGCAAGACTGACGCAAGCGCAATGGAAACTGATTAGACAAAAAATCGTTAAAAATTGCAGGATAAATGTAAGAGAAAAAAATCGACTTAAGAATAGGAGTTGTGTGCAGAAATGCCCACTACTGTATTCCAATAGCTTTCATAAATAAGTATGTAAAGGGTGTTTTTTTTTAGAGGTTAGGTTTTCAAGTTGGCACTACTTTTTTCGTAGATGGTCTTTTTGACAGCTGTCACTTGATTTATGCTTAGTTTGGTTTGCCATTTCATAATGAATAGACTTACACCTGAACAACGTTTGCAAATCGTGCAAATTTATTACGAAAATAATGGTTCGGTTCGCGCGACGCATCGCGCGCTGCGTCCAATATTCGGTCGACATAATCGTCCATCAGAGTCACTAATTCGATTAACCATGGATCGGTTTCGCACCACGTTTGCTCTAGTGGATAATACGCATCCTCAGAGACGTCGTACAGTGCGCACCGAAGACGCTATTGCTGCTGTGGAGCAGAGTATAGAAGAAGACCC
This sequence comes from Anastrepha ludens, assembly GCF_028408465.1. Lineage (NCBI taxonomy): Eukaryota > Metazoa > Arthropoda > Insecta > Diptera > Tephritidae > Anastrepha > Anastrepha ludens. The sequence goes on along the minus strand of NC_071498.1, from coordinate 115,923,000 downwards.
CAATGAGTCCATCCGCCATCGCGCGCAGCAATTGGAGATGTGCCCATCCACTTTATGGAAGATTTTGCGGAAGGATCTTGGTTTGCGGGCTTACAAAATCCAACTCGTGCAAGAATTGAAGCCGAACAACCATCAAGCGCGTCGCACGTTCGGTGAATGGGCCCGAAACGAGATGGCCACCGATCCCGATTTTCACAAGAAAATTTTGTTCAGCGATGAAGCTCACTTTTGGTTGAATGGGTATGTCAATAAGCAAAATTGTCGCATTTGGAGTGAACATAATCCACAAGCCATTGCTGAGACGCCGTTACATCCTCAAAAAGTCACTGTTTGGTGTGCTCTATGGGCAGAGGGAATCATTGGTTTATATTTCTTTAAAAATGAAGCCGGCCATAATGTTACAGTCAATGGAGAGCGCTATAGAGCCATGATTAATGACTTTTTCGTGCCTGAATTGGACGATGTTGATGTGGACGACCTTTGGTTCCAACAAGACGGCGCTACATGCCATACAGCCAACGCAACAATCGATTTATTGAAGGAAACTTTTGGTGAGCGCATTATCTCGCGCCGTGGACCTGTGGCGTGGCCTCCAAGATCGTGCGATATAACACCGCTGGACTATTTCTTGTGGGGCTATGTGAAGTCGCTTGTCTACGCAGATAAGCCCGAGACGATTGACGTCTTGGAAGAGAATATTCGGCGCGTTATTGCTGACATACGGCCCCAATTGCTGCAAAAAGTGGTCGAAAATTGGGCCTCTCGGCTGGAATTTATTCGAGCCAGCCGCGGCGGCCACTTGCCCGAAATCATTTTTAAAACATAATGGCAAACCCTTATCTTTATAATAAAGCTAAATTCTTGGCCATAACATTAAATTATATACGTTTTATTTCATCTTGAAAACCTAACCTCTAAAAAAAACACCCTTAATGTAAATATTTCATTAATAGAAACTTAAATAATCCTGTCATCTACTGAACGTTTCTCTATGCAAATTTTAAGTTAAGTACATGAAATACCCAACGGTATTTACAATAATGAATCCCGCTTTCTTACTGGTAGTCACGCGCTGCAGCGAAAAAGATGCCAAGCTAAACATTTTCTCTCTCCCTCCACGTAGTATTCAATGTAGTCGATGATAAACTTCAATTATTGATTAGAAACATATTTTGCTTATAGCTACGTACATATGCAAGTGTGTACGTATATACTCTTATCTATGTATGTTAAATCAACCTCATACTAACCGGCGACACATTTCTTGTGTTGTTGTAAGTCCAACTGAATTTCACTGAGTCTGGCGGATCCGCATCCACTTCGCATTTTACCTGCACCGAGTGCATATTCAGTGCTCCGAGTGATGTTTGCTCTGTGCCCGGTCGGCATCTGGGCGAGTCTGCAATTGGAAAAGGAAACGATTTATGTAAATGTATATTTTTTTTTCATTTGCTGCGAGGATAAAAAAAAACTAAAATGCTGAAGAGACCAAGCACCAGGCATTTAAAGATGCACTACCGGAATACGGTTGCATTCGTTACACTGACATTGCGGTTGTCGGCTTGCGGTTGATGATGACTTGCACACACTACGCACATATATACATATATACAAATATACACACACACACACTCATATATAACCAAGTTTTGTTTGGTTTCCTTCAAGTGCCTCAAGGCGAGTAATTAACATGGTTCAGTTTGGTGTTGCGGTTGTTTTCTATATATGCGCTTGTATGTGTGTGGGTATTTGCAACCGAACGATATGAGCTAAGAAATATTTACTTTCATATTCGTTCACGTACATATTATATATACATATGTATCTAAGTATCTGTGGAGTATATAGACAAAAGTATATCCCCTCATTTATAAAAGATACTTTTCGGTACATATCTGAATATTTGCGAGCGTAGGGTATATCAAGCACATGTATTGGGTGAGGATTCGGGGGCTCAAACTCTTACGAAAATTTCAAAAAATAGAAATTAAAGAAAACAAGAAGAAATAAAAGCAATGAAAGAAAATTCTCTATAAAAAGTTTGCATAGACATTTCAGCTTTTAGAGGTATTTAAGGGGTCTCGGTGGCCTAGAGCCCGAAAATATAGGTATTTTCAGGAATTTATTTTTACAATAAAAAAAGGAAAACGATATTTACATTTTTTTGACGTTTTATTTAACTTATTTTACATACAAAAATGATAAGGAAAAATGTTTTTTAATATTAATAATTTTAAAAATGGCGCTGAAGTTGACCCTCCCGAGAAATTGGACCTGGACGGTGTTGCCCATTTTGACTTTTATGTTTATTTGAAACACAAAACCAAAAAAATTATTAATCAGTATGTCTGTAGCTATGCCCCGTACTAATAGGACTATGAATAAGTTCGTTACGGTTTTACAACAGATGGCGTAACTTGATTATTATTCCATCGATCCACATTTCCAAACATTCATTGGAGAGCTACTGTCGTAAGGCACAAACGTCAGTATAAGTTTTTTATTTGAAGCGTAAACAACAATATTTTTACCACACTTGAAAATGTCGAATTTCGTGCCAAATAATGTGTTTTTGCGGGGAATTCTTCTTCATTATTTTAATATGAAGAAAAAAGCAGCCGAAAGTCATCGTATCTTGGTGGAAGTTTATGGTGAGCATGCTCTATCTGAGCGAACGTGCCAGAAGTGGTTTGCACGCTTTAAAAGTGGTGATTTTGGCTTGGAAGACGAAGAACGCGAGGGTGCGCCGCCAAAGTTCATGGATACCGAATTGGAGGAATTGCTCGATCAAGATCCGGCTCAAACGCAAGAAGAGGTTGCAAAAACTTTGGGAGTTGATCAATCAACCATTTCCAAACGTTTAAAAGCCATGGGAATGATCCGAAAGGTAGGCCATTGGGTGCCGTATGAATTGAAGCCAAGAGACGTTGAACGCCGTTTTATGGCATGCGAACAACTGCTTCAACGGCACAAAAGAAAGGGTTTTTTGCATCGAATTGTGACTGGCGATGAAAAGTGGGTCCATTACGACAATCCAAAACGTCGGGCAACGTATGGATACCCTGGCCATGCTTCAACATCGACGTCGGCGCAGAATATTCATGGCCTGAAGGTTATGCTGTGTATCTGGTGGGACCAGCTGGGTGTTGTGTATTATGAGCTACTGAAACCGAATGAAACGATTACGGGGGATGTCTACCGACGACAATTGATGCGTTTGAGCCGAGCACTGCGAGAAAAACGGCCGCAATACGCCGATAGACACGACAAAGTTATTTTGCAACATGACAATGCTCGGCCACATGTTGCACAAGTGGTCAAAACATACTTAGAAACGCTCAAATGGGATCTCCTACCCCACCCGCCGTATAGTCCAGACCTTGCGCCATCCGATTACTATCTCTTCCGATCGATGCAACATGGCCTGGCTGACCAGCACTTCCGTAATTACGATGAAGTCAAAAAATGGATCGATTCGTGGATTGCGGCAAAACCGACCGAATTTTTCACAAAGGGAATCCGTGAATTGCCAGAAAGATGGGAAAAAGTAGTAGTAAGCGATGGACAATATTTTGAATATTAAATTTGTAACCATTTTACGTCAATAAAGTTTCAAATTTCGAAAAAAACCGCACGAACTTATTCATAGTCCTATTAGAATACAAAAATAAACAAAAAAAAGTGACAAACTGGCGCGGTTTTGATTTTCACACCCTAAAAATCTTTTTTTTTTTAGTTTTTTAATAAAAGAAATACGAAATAATTGAAATAATAATATGATTCTAGCACGGGCGATAGCCATTGATGTTGTGAACAAAATATTGAAATTTGAGACGATTCGGTTGAACAGTTTTTTTGACAACGAATAAAGTGGTTTCGGGATAAATGAGTTTAAAGTTTGAGGTTCAGGATCCGCGCGCTCCTGCTCTCTATCTAGCTATATTATTGGAAATTTTCGCATGAAAATTTCACACTATATTCCTAAGATACTATACTTTCGAAATATCGAAAGAACATAAAATTGGTTTTTTGAAATTTCTAGACCCCCGGGTCGCCTTAAGCGGATCTATTGTCCAAGTCGGTAAAGTGCAATGGAACTCAGCTTAAGTTTTTAAATTATTGTCATTGATGTTGTCATGACTTTTTATTGGCTGTAATTGGGACTCTCATTGGCGCACCAACTCACATTTGCACCAGCATGCGCAAATTCGAACTCACCACGTGGTTGGAACAGTGATTGCCGAATTTAACTCTTGTTATTCATTGCCTTGCCAACTTAGAAAGTCTATACTAATGGATGGCTCCAGTGACTTTATGCAGACGTACATATATTAACCGCTTAATGAATTAGTGTCTTATATTAGATCAAATAGTGGTGTCTCCGCGTTCATCTACTGACAATATTTCTATAGTCACAGTGCGAGATTGTATATTCCTTCTACTATTGAGATCTTTTTCACACTTTTGAATAACCTTGAAAAAAGCTTAAGTTTTGCCTCCAGTGGTTCGTTTTCTAACATAGCACACCATTTTTTCTATTTTGTCAATGCATAAAGTAGAACATAAAAGTTAGAATAAGCAGAAAATGTGTTTAAAAAATAAGGGAACTTTTCAGATTTCGTAGGCATGGTAAAAAAAATTCATAAGGTCTGGGTAATAACACCGAATGTGAAAGAATCAGCTGATTGGCTTACGTAATCGGGGTCATGACAGCGGTTTGCTTACGAAAAAACTAACACTACGTTGGTGATATACGAAAGAAATCAATACAGTCTCCCCCATGTTGCTTCGTTGACATCTGAACAACTACTGATATGAAAGTGTGAGCAGAAATCAGTGTTGGCAGCTGAAGTTACTCGCTCATTTTCATTTTTCACCATAGCCGAAGGTAAAACCTTGCAGTCTATCATCCTTGCACTCAAAATACTTCCCATGCATTCCAAGGCAAGACGTATATTGATGGGCTCGACGATTTTCTGCTATAAAAAAAAAAAATTATAAAAAAATTTCAACTTTTTGGCCAAAACTACCAGCGTAATCTTGCTTCAACCACCATATTTGCCAGACTTGACTCCTTGAGGCCTTTTTGTGTTCCAAAACAGAAAATACCTATGAAGAGGTAAATACTTTCCCCAATAGTGAAGATAAAATCGGTGTAGTTGGAAGAGCTTAGGCCGTACCAAAGTGCTTTTTGGTCAGAGGTTATTCGAGGATTGGAAAAAGCGTGGGTACAGGTGTATTGTATATTTTATCTGGTTACTTTGAAGGGGACAAAGTAGATATTGGTGAATAAATAAATATTTTGCGAGAAAAACAAAAAAAACTTTTAATTTTGAGGGTGTTTCTTCAGTCAGAAGAGATGTTGAGTCATAAAATAATGGCTTAGACTACTTACCTACTGTTATTTTCCAATGTATACAAACAAAGGGTAAGAAAACACTTCTTGCATTGAATATATGCTGCTGACAGGAGCTTACCCACAAGTTCAAGCGTGAGAAAAGTACAAGCGGCTACGCATATCGCTTTTCTTCTACTAATGTCTCAGAATACAACCAGTTGCTCAGCTGCATGAATTATAGAGTCTTTTATATTTCGCTTTGTTAATATAAATTTTTTTAATTTTGTTTTTTCCTACTTTCTTTGCTATTCTCTTCCGTGTTTGCATTAATCTAACTTAAATTTTCAAAATTTTGTTTAGCAAAATTTCCCTCTTTTCTCACCTTTCTCACAGCTAATCTCAATTGATATCTCTGCAAACATAGTCTCAAAATTCAATTTCAATCCATGTAATCCTTTGTTCTATCACTTTAGCATTGAATTTTAGGGATTTGGTTTCTGTCAACAGCATTCAAAGTTTCTCGAAATTTAATATGTTTTCCTTTGTTATTTATGTCAAAATTTCTACCCTCAACCTTTCCCCATTCTACTGATGAATTAATTAAAAAAAACCATTTTTTTTCATAGAATTCTCATGGTTAATGAATTTATATGTAGATTTAAGTGTAGCTTATTGGCATAAGTCTTGTGGATGCCAAAAGAAGAAATTCATAGGCCAGATTAGGTGGTCACATGGAATGAAAGTCCAAATCGTTTCAGTGAAAAACCAATGATCCATGTTTTCTTAGATTACGTCTGCGTATTCTGATATGCGCTTCTAAGTAAAACCAGTTGAACCTGGTAAGGAATATCAAAAGAGACAAAATAAAGAGATTTTCGTTACATCTGATAGCCATCTTATCGTGTCATTGATGAGAGATGCACGTGCAATCCAGCACCACATTTCCTATGAAAACGTGAGAAATTAGTTTGGCTCAAAGGACGAATAATTGGCGAAGCATTTGCAGTATAATTGAGAGGTAAATAGAAGTTTGAAGGCGACCGCTGTAGCCGAAAAGGTTGATGAGTGACTACCATTCGGAAGTGCACAGCTCCGAAACACCATTTAATCGAAATGGTGGTAAGTTATCGGCAAACATCGGAGTGTATTTCTGCCATGAAATAGCTAAGGATTAAAAACAAAGCATCTGTTATTCGGAGTTGCCTTATACTGTAGGTGCTTCCATTTGTGGCAAAACATCTAGACGCACATCACAAATAGAAGTAGCAGCTCAGTCAAAAACGCAACGTGTAGGTGCCAATTATACAAATAAGTTCATAAGTGATTTTCTTCCACATTGTGGCTAGAGAGATGATTAACGATTTTTTATGGCCGGAATTGGATGGTATTGATCTGAACAACGTTCATTTTCAACAGGATGGCGCTACGTGCCACACAAGCAACGAAACCATTGATCTTTTAAGGGAAAAGTTTCCGGACCGTGTTATCTCTCGAAGAGGTGATCACCGAGATCTTGTGATTTAACACCTTGTGACTTTCTTCTCTGGGGCCACGTGAATGAGAATTTCTACGCCAACAGCCCAGGGTCGATTCAAGACCTCAAAGATGGAATTCGTTAGGCTATCGAGGACATAGGGCAGTCACTTTGCAATTCGGTTATGGAAAATTTCATGAAAAAGATATTGTCCTGTAAGCGTGGACGTGAACTTCATTTGCCTGATGTTATTTTCCACTATTAACGGTATATCTTCCTCTTTATAATGAAATAAATATCCGATCATTTATATTAAAAAATAGAATTTTTCTATGATTGTCAAAATAACACCTCTTATTGGAAAACCCTTTACATGCTGGTTCAGTGATCTTGCGTTTTTTGTAACCTTACGTTGATTTTACAAATTACCTCAATATTTTGAATTTCAAATTACAAGCAAAAATTGTTCACTTCCGACTATGTTTAATTTGTTAATCGGATTCAAAGCAAAATTAATCCTCAGAAAATATTAATATTGTATGACAATCAAACATTTGAAATATAAACTCAATATCGCCACTGGCAATCGATCCGACTTCGAATCTAAGATTAGACGCTTATTAAATTCTTGACCTTGAGGGCCGATTTCAAGATTTTTAGAGCAAAAAAACCAAATATACTATTTTTAAGAACTCACTTCATAATCAGTTTGACTGAAATAATTAGTTATCTTGCCAATATTTTAATCGAACTAACTTTTTACCATAAAGTTTCTACGAAACTACAAAATTCTTTAGACTCTGCAGATTTTTGGAAATTGGGACCAAGAGAAGACTTTTCTGTGACAACTTAGAGAAATTTTATATATATACATATGTAGGTATATATAATTGACACTTACACCCTTTGTTAGTTGTTCGGCCGATCTCCTTCTCCTATTTTTTGTGTGCGCCTTGATATTTTTCCACAAAATGAAGAATCTAGAGTAAAAATACATTCGAAAGTTGCCATTGCGGCTGCTATTAGGAAAAAACTTTTCCATTGTTACTAAGCACTACCGAATTGCAGCACGCACCAACCCATTCAGCTACGTGAGCCCCATCAAACCTTAATTATATTATATTAAAAAAAAATCCGCACACCACTAACCGAAGAACCTACTATATTTGTGACTTGCATTGATTTTGTGAAATATTGCCACTTATTTTTTAGACTTGAATTTACATAATTAGGTACACTTCATTATATTGGATTTTTTATTGCATAAGTCTTAAGGGTAACTAAAGTAGGAATGATCAATGTCCCGCTGAAAATAGCTGAATCATCCGTTTGGTCCGACTGTTCACCATTTGCCCTGTTAGCACGGCGCATTCGTAATTCCCTTTGGCAACTCTCTTTCTTGTTTGTGGCATATTATTACTGAATTTTTTTTAATTGCAAGATTTTGCTTTATTTTATAATTCCAGAATCCAACTAGCGCTTCCGCACATTTTGTTGGCACATCCTCGTTACCAACTTGTTTACCAGTTATTTACGGCATGACTATATCAAGTCTGTGCGGTTTAAGCACCTTATTAGGTTGTTGACGTCTCGTCGAGATTCTTGAACAGCGGTCGGCCCAGGGTTAACATTCTGCCCCTCCATAGGGCAGGGCATTCACAGAGGAAATGGAAGATTGTCTCCTTTTTCTCCAGTTGCTTACAACTGCGACACTATGTGTTGTGAGGGATGCACATTTTTGGCTGCCTGTTCTACCATTGACCAAAAGCCAGTTATGACTGCCGTTAGTCTCCAGGCGTCCCGTCGTTTCATGTTTAACAATATTGACGATTGTTTGAGGTTGTAGGTGGGCGACAAGGTTCTGCTGGTTTTCCATTTCGTCTGGTCTCTCCATCAATCCGCGATTCGAAGGTATTTTAGGGAAATTGTACTCTTGACAGCACCCAATGGTGTGAATGCTGATTCTGCAAGAGCATTCATCTGCCTTTTAATTACCTTCAATATTCCGATGTTCCGCGACCCAGATTAAGGTAACTTTATGGTTTTCGCTCAAGGTGGAAAGGCTATTCCTACTTTGTTCCACCACCATAGAGGTTGTTGTAGCTGAATCCAGTGCCTGGATTGCAGCTGGACTATCCGAAAAATTGCCAGTACTTCCGCCTGGAAGACACTTCAGGTATTGGGATGACGAACGGACTTTTCAATTTTAAGTCTATGAGTATATATACCAACTGCGACACCACAATCCATTTTAGAGCCATCTGTGTAGACTGTAGTGTCGAAGTGGTTTAGTGAGAATCCCTTATTCCATTCCTCCTTAGATGGAAAGAGAGTGGCAAAATTCCTATTGAATGCTACCGTCGGGACGATGTAGTCAGTCCTCACCGAGGTTAACTGAGTTTGTCACAATAGCAGACTGGCACGACTATAAGCTTTTTCTTTCCAGCGGCCCGCTTCGTTTAACCCTAATGCACTCCTGGCTGCCGTCTTCTTAATGTGTAGTTCTATTGGAATAACGTGTGTCAGTGCGTTGAGAGCCTCCCTAGGACATGATCTGATTGCACCGACCGTTAATGCACAGACTACCGAACCATACGATAAAATTGGTCGTATAGCCGTCCTATACAGCCATAACGTATGCTTAGGTTGAAAGCCCCATCTTGTTCCAAGCATACGCTTACAGGCATATAAAGCAATTTCTGCCTTCCTTACCTGTTCTTCGACGTTTAATTTCCAGCTAAGTTTGGAGTCCAAAATTACACCTAACTATATTACTTTGTATTGGGTGAAAGTGAGAGGGTTTGCCCGTTAATATTTGGTAGGGTAAAGATTGGTACCTTATATCTGGTGGTAAAGAGCATCAGTTCTGTTTTACGCGGGTTTAAACTTAGGCCACAGCCTGTTGCCCAATAATTAAGCTCGCCTAATGCCATTTGAATGATCTCACTGATCGTACCAGTCCTGACGCCATTAGCATCTGCGTACGCCACCGCTTTTACCCCACCCTCGGTGCATCCTGAAAGTTCACCAGCGCCTAGGCTGGCTGTCTTCCAGAAGTATTGAGTTCGATCTTAAAATACCACATTTGTAAAAAGATATTTTACAAAAATATTCATAAGTTCATATACAAATTTTAAAAGACTAATTTTCTTCTATCGGTTTCTTACTGATAGCTAAAAATAGATGATAAAGTTGGATTTGTTGCCTACTGTTACAAGCAAAATGTAAGCGGTTTCGACTCATTTTGTAGTGTATTTTAGGCTGAAACTCTGGTTATTAGTGAGTAGATATCTGGTTAGGGTGACTGCCTTCAGAGAAGTATACATTTACTCCGATAGCCAAGGGGCTGTTAAATGTCTTGGTGGGGTTATCACTAATTCCATCATTGCTCGCAAATGCCGGTCATCTTTTAACTGTTGACAGAATATTTTCGCATCCACTTGATATTGGTGCCCAAATTCACAATTCTTCAACTCCACAATTCTTGAACTGTTCAGCTCATATAAACAGCTCATATAAACTCATATAAACATAATAATTTTCTCCCACCATCTTTGTTTTAATAAAATCTAACCTTTTCTGGTTATAATTCAATGTTTGTAAATTTTTTTTTGTTTACTCTTTCTTTTTGGCCTGAACATTAATTTCGATAAAAGTATGATAAAAATTAGAGAAGAGAATACCTTTTTCGTAAATCGCAAGGTAATTGAGACTGAATTACTTGCAAATGAGATAAAAATGTGTTCTTAAAATGTTGCATTGCGAATTGCATAATTCGAAGGGTAACTGGGAAGTGGATTACGAATAAAAGAGCGAATTACGTATGAGCAGCGAGTTGTGTGCCCTGGACACTTAGCACTAGTCTCAAGGTGGAGGTGTTTACTCCCAACGAATTAATTTTCAAATAATACTCACTAGATCACTGAGATTTGTATAAACATTATCTTTCACCTTTTTATCAAACGTCGCTAAAAATTTTACAAAAACCCCTACAGAAGATATTTCCCACGTACACCCTTGGACTTTATTTATACATGCATACATACGCATATTCACTTAAGTTTGAGCTCATGTGTATAGGTATTTAAATGCATACAAATAACCAAACACACATGTACCGTTACCGCTATTATGCACTGAAATGCACACATGCAGGCAAATGTAAATATGTTATATACATGGGAGCACATATACGCCCAAGCAAATTGGAGCGATTTTCAAAGCTTGCATATATAGGATGCTTGTGTGCATATTTGTATGTATGTAGGTACCTACACGCAAGTTGTTGCGGAAGTCATTTACTTGCACTTAGCTGTAGGGCAAATGCATTTGTGAGTATCTGTGATCCCTTTTTAAGTTTTGCAGTGAAGAAGTTGCACAAAACGCTTTCATATTTTAATCAAAATTATAACGATACCAGATTTATTACACCTACTCTACATGTATGCACTTATACGTATTTCTTTAAATTCAATCACAAATGTTTGATAAAATGTATTGTATTGATTATTTATCGGCTGATTCAACTCATAGACCTATGCATATATCAGGGTAAGTAATGAGTTAAGCCAGCAGTAAATTTGGGGTTTACTTACACACACATGCATAAGCAAATGTTACTATGAACTAAGAATGCTCAAGTTTATCCGTTTCCCTCTTTTCATTTTGGAAGATTTTTTTCTTTTTTACTATCAGTGAAGACATTTTTCTCATTATAAATAAAATAAAGATTAAGTTTTTTGAAGAGGTTTATAGTAAAATGTTCTGCTCTAATTTTTTAAATAAAAATAGTTTCTTTCTTGAAGGTCCTGTTCCTTTTTTCCTAAGAAATAAATTAAATAATTAGTTGTTTTAGCAGTTCTATAGTAAAATGCTCTGTTATTTTTTGAATTTTTTTAATTTTTAATGCATAAAAAAAATTTTTTTTTAATTTTTAATTTATAAAATAAATTAAAAAAAAATATTATAAATTAAAAATTAAAAAACAAAGTATATCTAATAAAAAAAAGTTTTAAATCAATGCGATTTGTGAGGCACTTAAATTATGCGCTGTAATCTTGCATACGTGAAAATTTCCTAAAAACTCTGATAAAAATTATGATATTTTTATGAATATTGGTAGAATTTCTGATTTTTTTCCCAAAGTTTTAATTTTGGATTTATATGGTTTTTATAGAAACTAAACTAAAGAAATAAAACAAAAATTAAAATTAGACTTTGGCGACGAATACCTGCGCTAAAGCTTTGTTAAAAATAAAAAGAAAGCCCTTGCTGACTGAAAAGAAACGTGATACCATTCGCATACAAATAAGAACCTAGGTGTATTTTGTTTTTGCTTTTTGAATTCTATCACGTCAAAATCAGCAGTGACCTGCTCCTCACTTATCATTTCGGATCTTCACCAGGAATTCCAAAACAAGGACCCTCCATTACCCCACTTCACTTGTTTTAAGCCTATACACACTTTTCCAAGTCTTTTTTTTGTAATATAATATTTCACTTAGATATTATTTGAATCACCAACTGTAAATCACCCAAAAATGAATTACACAAATGGCAAAGTAAATTCACAGATGTAAACAAAACAAATCGTATGGACGTTATTCATATCTACGGCGAAAAAATCGGCTGGGTGGATGCCATCACCTGTAATAAATCCTCCTTGGCAAATATATTATTTTTATATCAGCTCATATTTCAATTTATTTTTATGCATTTTTTTCAATTCTTTTATCTTGCTTTATTTTGCCACTCGTAAACGTTTTGGAATGGTGGCGCACGCAGCACGAATGACATCTTTATTCCATATCTTCTGTCATTTGGCAACTCTGTCGAATAAAGACTGTTTCTGTGCAGTGTGAATCAAATATATTTAAATATTCGAAGTTTTCTGTCGAAACAAAACTTATAAGCAAGGAAATTCAAAACGCTTTTTGGAAGGGAAAGCTGGAAGCTGAAGTGCAGTAAGTTGGCCAATGAAATACAACCAAAAGTGCTGAAATACAAATCTTCCTACGTGGGACTCCTACCCAGCTGTCAACGACGATTGGACTTTGACCCGAGCAGGTGTTGCTGTATTTGTAGAAATTTATATTTTAGTACTAAAAAGCTCCTTGTGGTTCTAAAACATAATAAATAGCAGTTGTATTAAATAGCTCCTAAAAGTAGGCAAAAATTTCTGGTAAAGAGAAATTGATATAAATTGTCTGGTACAATATATTTATATTACAATACTTCATAACATACTGTTAACGTATTTGCAATTATCATACTACATATACAAGCGTTGAGTTTATGTTGAAAACCCCCTAAAGTCATCCTTTAAATTTATATATATGTATTATTGTTTAATTCATACTAACAAAGTTCATCCGGATGTATTTGAAGATATCTCGCGATTTACGATTACAACAAACACCATACTTAGATTAAACTTATTTTGCTTCTAAGTAAATCGCATAAACTAAACTCTGCGTTATTATGGGAGACGATCGTGCACCTCCACCGGGAGGTGGCGGAAATCAAGCAAAGCCAATTGCAACTAAAAATAACCAGTATGAAACAATAATAAATCAGTTATCAGAGAAATTAAAAAATTTGGACAAGCTATGCGCCGATCTTAAAAAAGAAGTAGTACACCTTAAATCAGAAAATTGCCAATTAAAATCCAATGTTGAAAAAAATGCACTTCAAATAGAAAATGCAAATGATAAAATATATCAAACCGATGAAGAAGAGCTAACCCGTGAAACGGGATACTCAAAAAGAGATCCATCAAAAAGAGGAAAGCCGATTCCTCCCCCGAACTATTGATTTCTTCACCAATTATTCAAAATCCTCAAGAAACCAAGGAAGTAAAAAAAAGGCCCATCGACCTCCACCTATAATGGTATCGGTAGAGTGTAATTACCAACAGCTTTTTAACATAGCGAAAGTTGAGGCAAGCGAAGAGTTTCAAATTAAACTGCTCAGCAACAAATATTACAAAGTATCTACCAAGGACCCAAATGATTATAGGAAAATTACGACGGCACTGAAAAACAAAAATATTTCATGGTACACTTATGAAGATAAGCATTCAAGACCAATTAAGGTCATAGCCAAAAATTTACACCATTCATGTGACCCCAAGGATATAATTTCCGACTTGAATAAACAGGGATTAAAAATAACCAACGCGATAAACAAATTAAAATGGAAAACTAAGCAACCGCTTGATATGTTCCTTCTTACATTTGAAACTTCGGAAGATATAAATAAAATCATATCATCAAAAGAAACTTGAAACATCACGAAGACCGAAAAATATGCACGGAAGAATTCCAGGTAACAACTGTTACGATATACGCCAAATCTGAAATATCAATTTCCGCGGTTTATAGCCCTCCACGACATACAACCAAATGCGCCCAATATATTGAACTGATAAACAGCCACAAGAATAGATTTATAATGGGTGGCGACTTCAATGCCAAGCATACTTACTGGGGATCGCGACTCAAAACAACCAAAGGAAGAGAACTTTACGATGCACTTAAGAAGACAGGATGCATTGCTATATCGACGAGCAGCCCAACGTACTGGCCAACAGATCCACATAAAACACCGGACTTAATTGATTTTTTCATCGCTAAAAAAGTATCAACCGCTTATGTAAACATTGAGAATGGCATGGATATGTCATCAGATCACTCTCCTATTTATCTAACACTGCACGAAAATGGAACGACAATACAACATCCATTTAAACTGACTAACCACCTTACAGATTGGGATTACTTTAAACACATTTTGGAAGGCCCTGATGACCACCTGCCGGTAATCAGCACAAAGGATCAACTCGATGACGAAGTACTTCGATTGACAAATAACATCCAACGCGCAGCTTGGCAGAGTACACCAACTATAAGGAAAACCATTTCAGGTCACAAGTATACCAAAGAAATAAAGGAAATGGTATTGAAGAAACGGAAAATACGAAGAAGATGGCATCAAACAAGATCACCTCTTGACAAAGCTCAGCTAAATAAAATAACCAAAACACTTAGCGACGAAATTAAAGCGTACAAAAACAGTTCATTCACAAAATACCTGCAAGAATTAACAAATGAACGGAAGACAAATTATTCACTGTGGAAATGTACTAAACAATTAAAACAACCGTTATCTCAGAACGCACCCATCAAGATACATGGCAATAAGTGGGCCAAAACAAATAAACAAAAAGCAGATACATTCGCAAACTACCTCGAGGAGACGTTCACACCATATGGATCGGTAATGGCTGATGATATGGATCACGACGGCGATAGCAATGCTATAAATGAGATCCCTCCGGTTTCACAAGACGAAATATTAGAAGAAATTTCATATCTTAAGATAAAAAATCGCCAGGCTGCGACCTCATTACTGCTGAAATATTGAAACAGCTCCCGGACAATATTATTGCTGTATTGACGAATATCGTCAACACCACATTTAAGCTGAAATATTTTTCAATATATTGGAAAACAGCGGAAGTCGTTATGTTCAATAAGCCAGGTAAAGATACTCACGATGTAACATCATACAGGCCTATCTCCCTTCTTCCAATACTATCGAAAATGGTGGAAAAATTGTTAATCAAAAGGATCAACATAATAATAGAAAACAAAAAAATTATACCGACGCACCAATTTGGATTCCGAACGAAGCATTCGACTATCGATCAAGTACATAGGATAGTGCGAATAATAGAAAATGCTTTCGAAGAAAGAAAAACCTGCTCTGCGGTATTCCTTGATATATGCAAGGCGTTCGACAAAGTATGCCACTATGGGGTACAGAAGAAAATAAATGCGTTGCTACCCAAGCAGTACTCCACCATCCAACATTCGTATTTATCCGACCGTTACTTCAGAGTAAAACAAGAAGATTCATATTCATGTATCAAACCAATCAAAGCAGGGGTTCCCCAGGGAAGCGTACTTGGCCCTTTATTATATTTGCTATTTACATGTGATCTGCCATGCAATTCAGACTGCGTAACAGCTACTTTTGCCGACGATACAGCTATTCTTTCGATAGGAAACACGGAAAACACATCGACATCACAATTACAATTAGCCATAAATGAAATATATGACTGGACCAATAAATGGCATATTAAATTAAATGAAAGCAAGTCTGTGCATATAAATTTCACCCAAAACAAAATCAAATATGTTCCAATATATTTAAATGGTAGACAGGTTCCATACTCAAATACTGCAAAGTATCTGGGCATGACTCTAGACTCCAAGCTAAGATGGAAAGCCCATGTAAAGAAAAAAAAAAGAAGAAATGGAATTAAAATACAGAAATATGTATTGGCTTATGGGAAAGGAATCAGCACTATCCACCAATAATAAAATGATTGTGTACAAACAAATTCTGAAGCCTGTATGGTCCTACGGCGCACAGTTATGGGGTTGCTCCAGCCAAAGTAACATTCAATCTATATAAAGGCTCCAAAACAAAATTATTAAATGTGCAGTCGGTGCTCCGTGGTATATCCGTAGCTCCGATCTTGAATGCGACCTAAATATTGACTCGGTGGTAGACACGATAAAAAAGATAGCAAAAGCCCATGATGAAAGGTTAAAAAACCACGTCAATACGGAGGCCACTATTCTCGCTAATCCAGCTAATTGGAGAAGAAGACTGAAACGCAGAAAGCCCAAAGACTTAATGTACTAACCACACCTTAGCGTTAACTGTTGTATATACCTTATTTTCGAAATTCTAAACAAATTGCTCGTTAGTTAATACAATTTTTTCTTTGTAACTAGTCGCAATGTAAAATAATAAAAAAAAAAAAAAAAAAAAATCTTCTGTGAGCGTCGCTTGGATTCTTCCAGCTTGAATTATTTTATGTTCCTCATATTGTCCAAGTTGAAGCTACATTTGTAGTAATTCAATGGGTTCAGATCTGGAGAATAGGGCGGCCATTCATCTGATGAAATAAAACCGGGAAGCTTGTTTTCAAATGAACTTTGAACAATTTTGGCTTTGTGAGCTGGAGCGAAATTTTGCTGGAGGGCTAAATGTCCTCCTCCCTCCTCTGGCAACACTGGATGAGTGTAACACAATTTTTCATTACTTTTTCGTTTTTCATTGATAATGAGCATGATTTCTTTCTTCAGCCCTGAAAATGTCTAAGGCTTGTTGTCATAGACCATACTTTTTACGTAGTCCAAGAGAAAGAGGTGCAATGATAACGACAACGTTCACTGTTCACCGTGCCAGCGTCACCGATGAACTAGGATCCGATGACTCCGCCAGCCCAAGTACAATACGAAACAACGACTTGTTGTGGGCGCATAGTTTTTTTTTAATTTTCAGTACGCCAAATGCGGCAGTTTTGCATGTTAACGTATCCGTGAACTGAAAATCTGCCCCATCACACCTTGTGATTTTTTTTAAATTAATTGTTCAAGTCCATGACTAAATTTCCCAAAGCATTTGGTACCAATTCCGGAAAAGATATTATATTCAAGTATTTACTGTCAAGATCTGCATCACCCTCAAATCAACCTATACGTCTGTATCAAATTAAAATTATGGGAATTATAGGGAATATGGGAATGGTCTTGTTAGCTATTCGTTCCTTCATATTTCTATTAAATATACTTAACATTTATTCAGCAAAAGTTGACTAATTTCTTTTTAAGAAAACCATATAAAGTATTTACAGCATTTTTGCTGATATTATTCTATATATAATATTACCTAATTTGTACTATTGTTGAGAAACTAATATTCCGGAATTTTTTTGCTTTTTTCCCTCGATATGGCATAGACATTACATATTCAAAACGTAATTTGTTTCCAAATTTTCGTTATCCATTTATTAACAACATCAATTGCTTGTCGGCTTGGGCAAAGACCAAAAGACTTCGCCAATTGCGTTTCTCATTTGTGAAGCTTTCCTAGTTACTCGTAGTAAGTGCTGGAGTAGTGCTAGTCCGACTTGCAGGGATTATCAATGTTTGTGCATCTAACTATCAGACAATTTGGTTATTTTCATGGGATTTGGGTTTTTATGAGGCGGATCCCAAGCTCAATGCATATCCTGTTACAGGGAAGGTTTGGTAGTTTCACATTTACATAGGGTGCCATTCACTTCCACACAGACTACTTACTGGTGCACAGACGTACCCAATGATGAACAAGCGCTGCCCATTTTTACAAGTCTTTAAATCGAATATGTCGAAGTGGGTCCATCAGGACTGACGTTTTTAAATTAGTTGCATTTCAAATATATGATATTTCTTTGATCGTACTCAGAGAATGCTTGCCTGAGATCAATCGACAATTTCGACCTGTTTGGACCCTGTGCAAATAATATCCTTTCTGGCCACTCTCAGCTGAGTAGCAGTAAACAACTTTTCTCGCTCACATGGACTTTCACTGAAGGGACTAGACTCCAATTCAATTTGCTATTAACAGTAGATAGAAAAGATTTTATTTCAAGGAATGTATTTTGTTAGGACATCTGTGAAACCATTTCAGATCGCATGCAGCAAGCCCTTACAATAATAAACAAATGGTGCACGGAAAAAGGGCTCTCCATTAACCCATCCAAAACAGCACTTGTACCGTTTACTAGGAGAAGGAACATAAATCTCAAATGTCCGACCCTTAATGGAGCAACACTTCAACTCTCGACAGAAGGGAACTATCTTGGCGTCAGTCTTGACAAAACGCTTACGTGGAATTCCCATATTGAGAGAGTTACTTCAAAAGCCACAAGGGCATTCTTTGCCTGCACAATACTTTTTGGTAAGACATGGGGACTTAACCCTAGAATGGCCTTCCGGCACTTCACCACAGTTGTGAAACCCATAGTCACTTATGCATCCTTAGCATGGTGGCCCAATGTCAAGCAAAGAAAGGCAGCAAACGAATTAAACAAACTGCATCCCCTGATATGTGTTGGTATTATAGGGGCTATGAAAACATGTCCCACGGATGCATTGGGTGTGCTCCTGAACATACCACCGCTTCCTATCTTAATTGAAAGGGAAGCTCGCTCGAGTGCCTTAAGATTAAAAGGTATATCTGAACTTAAAAGTGGGGATATGAAAGGACATTTAAAGATCTTAGAAGACTTCCTACATAGTCCCATTCTTCAAAGGGATGATATACTTTTACCCAAACCAATACTCTTTAGGAACTTCCAAGTTATAATTAATGAACGCACAGACTGGAGAAATATTTCTATCACTTTCAAACCTGGCTCCCAGCTATGGTTTACTGATGGGTCCAAATTGGAAAATGGTAGAACAGGGGCAGGAATCAATGGGCCCAAATTCAAAAAATCGATTCCGATGGGATCGTACCCAACAATATTCCAGGCAGAAATACATGCCATTGAAATATGTGTGAGAGGTACTCACATCTACCTACTTTCAGATAGCCAAGCGGCTCTAAAAGCCCTTCTATCAACAACTATCACCTCCAAATTGGTAAATGATTGCCTAAACCTTCTCAACACGTTAAGGAACCTTAACATAGTAAGACTAGGCTGGATTTCGGGACATGAATGACATGAGAGAAAAGAAATGGCTGATGACCTTGCAAAACAAGGAGCAAATATGCAACTTACTGGTCCTGAGCCTTTCTGTGGACTCACAAAAGGCCACTTTAATGAATTCCTTAGGAAATGGGAAGAAAGAAAATTTGCTGCACACTGGCTAAACTGTGCCAGTCAGCGTCAAGCCAAACTATTCCTAAGTCCCAACAAAGGAATATCCGACAAACTTCTCTCACTAAGCAGAGTAGATCTGCATCTTTTAAGAGGATATCTTACAGATCACTGCAGCCTGAGGTATCATCTTAATATTATCTATCTGAGACCAATGTCAGCCGCTTTTGCGAAATGGACATAGAAAGCTCAGAACATGTGCTTTGTGAATGTCCTGCGTTGGGCAGACAGAGAGTTCATCACCTTGGTTGTATCGTAGTATCTCCATGCAATCTTTGGAACAACAAACCCTAAATTGTGCTAAAATTTTTAAAAAGCCTAAAACTCTAAGGTTACAAAAATAGGCCTTTCCCAATAGATCAGCTCTGGTCGCAGTGCGTAATGGCCTTCTAATAATAATAATAATAGGACATCTGTGTCTGAGCAACGTTCACCTACTGGGTTCATTTAAGAAATTGAATGTTTGCTGAGTAGAACACTTCCCAGTTAAAAATCGTACAACGAGACAAAAAAGCATAGAAACAGATAACAAATACGCAAAAGCCGAAATGATGTCAACAAATTTACTGAAGTTATGTTGGGCAGTAGTAAAGCATAAAATTATCAATGATATATATGTATGTATATATACACACACATATACATACACACAAATATGATTGGCGAAAGACACATTTGCTACTTGTTAGGCCGAGCTTATCCTTCTATTTATTTATGAATATGTGATGTATCTGTTGATGATAAGATACAACTCGAGCGCTTTACAGGTTTCAAGTACAAGTAGATTTACCATTGAAGGAGGTACCGGATCCCTGACTGGAAAAATCTCTTCTATCATTTGATGTAATTTTGTAACCTCGTATCGGGCAACGAACTCGATACCAACAGAATTGCGGTCATGTACAAATCTACTTGACGGCGGCAACCGACATTCATTACGCCATACAACATGAAAAAATATCAAAGTTCAGACAATGGATTCTGTGGGGAGAACAACAAGCACTCAGTGGGTGTATCGGCGGTTTAACACATTGCGTCTGAATTTAGTTTTAGGAGGGGATACAAGTTTTCATCAGTTTGCACATATTTGTGGTGCATCGGGTAAGGGTTTAATTCCGAATAGAAAGACATTGTTTTCAATGTAAGCGATTTATAAGCGATTCTATGCCAAGAGATCCAAGTATTTATTGCAGAATTTAATCATTTTAAGACAAATATCTGCGAAGTCTTTAAATATTCCATAAAACCCGTTTTGTGTGCAAATTATTAAAACAATAAATTTTGTAAAATTTCGCAAATGTAAAAAAAAAACAATTTTTTTTCATAAA
Organism: Anastrepha ludens; assembly: GCF_028408465.1. Taxonomy (NCBI): domain Eukaryota; kingdom Metazoa; phylum Arthropoda; class Insecta; order Diptera; family Tephritidae; genus Anastrepha; species Anastrepha ludens. The sequence goes on along the minus strand of NC_071498.1, from coordinate 115,902,133 downwards.
CATTTTTTTCATAAAATTTTTTTATGTTAACAATTTTTTTGGCATTTGTGAAACTCTTAAAAACAACGGAGTATACTTTACTTTTACATTTTAAGGTTTGATAAAACCCTAATTTGTACACAATTTATTTAAAAAATATTTTGTGAAATTTCGCGAATGTAAGAAAAAAAAATTTTATAAATTTCATAAATTTTTTTTCAATTAGATTTTGTTATAACATTTTTTTATGCAAACATTTTTTTGGCATTTTTGAAACCCAATTTCCTCCTAAAGATTTTGGTTTTTTTTTTTTATTTAATTTTTTTTAAATATATCTTATCCTAGAAAATAAAAAGGAAAGGAGTGTATTTGACTTTTAACATTTTATAAATCCAGTTTTGAGGTTTTAACTCAAAATATTAGAAAAACATATTTTGTTTAAATTTTAAAATTTCGAAATATATGGCAAAAAAAAAATTCTAAAAAAGATGCCTCTATTTTTTAAATTTATTTCAGCATTTTCAAAACCTAATTTTTCCCAAAAATTTGGAGCATGAGTTTTTAACTCAAAATATTGGAAAACAATGTTTATTGAAGTTTTTAAATTTCAAAAAATATTGGGAAAAAAATTGAAAAATGGCTATTTTTTTAAATTGTAAAAAAATGGATGTTTTTAAAATTTGTTTTCAGCATTTTCAAAACCCAATTTCTTTCCAAAAAGTTGGAGCAAAAAAATTTAAATTATTTCCAAAAAGTTTTGTATTTTGCCCAAAAAAAATTATAAAAATTTAAAAACAACGAATAGTATTTGACTTTTAAATTTCGACATTTTATACATTCCTATTTCTATTTTTTAACAAATATTAAAGAAAGTCTGAAAAAATATTGTATTTTGATTTGTTTTTTTGGCAATTTCGTAATTCAATTTCTTCTCAAAAAGTTAGTCAAAAACAATTTAAAAATTGTTTTTGATCCTAAAAAAATAAAGGGGAAAAAATTACAAAAGTGTTAAAAACACACTCCGCTACAATTACGATTTTGGGGTTTATTTGTAGGCTTCTAAGCTAAAAGAGTAAAAGTCAAACTGAGAAAAAAAAAAAAAAGATTTACTCAAATTGTTGATAATTGTGGTGTAGAGTTTTTAAAGTCAAATACTTTCGATTTCGTTTAACATTTTATAAATTCATTTTTGTGTGTTTTACAGTTTTTTATTTAATTATTTTTGGCATTTTAGAAACTCAATTGCTTTCCAAAAATTTCACACAAAAACAAAGTTTAATTTTTTCTATTTTTTATACAAAAAAAGTTTTAAGTTTTTCCAAAAAATCGTTTTTAAAAAGAATTTTTTATCCAAAAAAATAAAAGGAAAAATTATAAAATCGGTAAAAGCAACCAAATGTGTTTGACTTTAAAAAGTTCCGTACCAAAATTTTCAACATTGAATTAATCTCCAAATTATTAAACAAAGGTCCAAAAATCTTCCGCAGAATCTTTCTCTCGAACACTCTAAGCGTCGCTTCATTGGATGTTGTCACCGTCCAAGCTCCTGCGCCATACGTTAGGACGGGCCTTGAAAGTCTTGTGGAGTGTTAGTTTTGTTCATCGAGAAAGGACTTTACTGCTCAGTTGCCTACTTAGTCCAAAGTAGCACTTGTTGGCAAGAGAGATTCGACGTTGGATTTCAAGGCTGACATTGTTATCGATGTTAATGCTGGTTCCTAAATAAACGAAATATTTTACAACCTCGAAATTATAACTGTCACCAGTGACGTGGGTGTCGATACGCTAGTGCGCCGACTGTTTGGCTGAAAGCAGGAGGTACTTCGTTTTGTCCTCGTACACCACCACACTCGTTCGCTTTGCCTCTTTATCCAGTTTGGAGAAGGCAGAACTAACAGCGCGGTTGTTAAGGCCGATGATATCGATATCATCGGCATACGCCAACAATTGTACGCTCTTATAAAATATTGTGCCTGAGCGATTAAGTTCTGCGGCTCGTACGATGCTCTCCAACATCAGGTTAAAGAAGTCACACGACAGCGAGTCACCCTGTCTGAAACCTCGTTTGGTATCAAACGGCTCGGAGAGGTCCTTCCCAATTCTAATGGCGCAGCTGGTGTTGAGCAATGTCATCTTGCATCGCCGTAGTAGTTTTGTGGGGATACCAAATTCAGACATCGCGGCATACAGGTAACTCCTTTCCGTACTGTCGAATGCAGCTTTGAAGTCGACGAAAAGATGGTGTGTGTCGGTTCTCCTTTCAAGGGTCTTCTCCAAGATTTGGCGTATTGTGAATATTTGGTCGATGGTAGACTTTCCAGGTCTAAAACCACACTGATAAGGTTCAATCAGTTGGTTGACGGTAGAATTCAGCCTTTCACACAATACGCTCGCTAGAAACTTATAGGCGATATTTAGAAGACTAATCCCGCGGTAATTGGCACAAATTGCACGATCGCCCTTCTTATGGATTGGGCAGGCATGACATTTTTCTAGTACATTTAAATCCACTATATTCCTCGCCTGTGAGCGAGGGCTCTTTTTTTCGCAAAACAGACGAAAGTGGCCCTTCCATTGAGGAGCTGGAGGGTTAAAATGTTTAACAAAATTATGTTCTCTGTTATTTTTTCCACATATCTAAAATGTAAAAATATTATTGTTTCCTATGACGCTTTGTACTAAGACTGTGCAAATGGGTGCTTTGTTTTTACCCCCCCTAAAAAAAATAGAGACGTATATTTTTGTGTCCACTCTGCCAGAATCCATTGCCACAACCTTGTTATTTTGAAAGAAGTTTGATTTTGTTGTGCGGTGTTATCAATGGTATTCAGTACACAAAACAAGAACAACACACAAAACTCAGTGCGAAGAGAAAACAAAACACGATGAATAAGATGTTGTGCTTGATGTTTATTTCTTTATTTCCCTGTTTCCTTGTTTATTCGTTGCTTCGTTTTTGTTTTTTTTTTTTTTGTTTTTTTCAATATACTTTATATTTTCTTAGCAAAGCTCAATAGCAACGCGTGCCACAAATTCGTATAACGGCTTTGTTTTCCAACTGAGTTTCCATGGCTCGGTTTTTTCTCCATTGTTTATTGCGTTTTTATCGCTATGGTGTTGTTGTGTACGAAACTTTTGTTCTGTCAACTTTTTTTCTCCTTGCGTTTTGTCATGGCATTTTTTTTTATTTGAAATGTTTCGCCTTGCTTGAATTTTCATTAATTATTCATGACATTCTCGATTTGTGCTGCGAAGGTGAGGGGCATTTACATACATACATATATAGATGGCATTACGCTCCAGTCAAGTCGAGGCTGAAAACTACTTCACACGCATACACACGTACAGATAACAACCATACAACTACTACAATAAGTTTAATGATGATGATTTGCCTGCAGCAGGAATTTACTATTCAAATTGAAATTTGCCATTGAAATAAAGACAGTTGTTGGTTTTGGCATATGTAAATCGCCTATGCGTCGTCGATGATGTACGAAGTCGGGGCCGGGGGCATGGTAGTTGGATACCTGAACTTCAGTGCTCAATATTCAAATGGCAGAGCTTTATTTTATGCAGTTTATTCATATGTGTCATTTGTTCTGCAAATAATATCTATTTCTCAATTTCACCTCACACTGGATCTGGATTTATTTTTCATGACAGGCTAGGGAAATGACAAACATTTGTCGAACCTTTTGCGAACTTACTGAGATGAATAGGAGTTTATACGGGTTAGGCATAATCGTGAAAGAATTTATGATACATGGACCTCTGGTCTTGCATAATAAGTACTCGCTCGTATTTGCGTACTTTATGTGCAGGTATGGGTATAGCATAATTTTGTAAAAAAGTAAATTCACATAAATTTGCCAACAAAAAAAATATATATATTTAATGTAAATATACAAAACAGTAACAGTTCTGCCATAACGAACCTCCCAAATGAGTGATTTAATATGCGGTTTATTTAACCCTTCCGTGAAAGTTGTTTTTTTGAATTTAATAACAAAAGTTTTGCAAGTAATAAAAATTAGAGGTGGAATTATTTGCAATTTTTTTCTTACATTTTTTTAATCTATTTTTCCAAATTTATTTCCTCACTCTCCCATCGAAACATACTAAAACCCGATTTAGGAAATGGCCTTCACTACACGACTTCGATTTATTTATTTATTTTATATTAATAATCTACAGTACGAACTACTTTACAGAATGTACAGAAAAACAAGCCAAATTTGGCAACCCAAATTAGAAATCACTATAAATAAAATACTAAGGAACCAAATTGAAACTTTGTACAAAATTATATCTAGATAAAGGGAAATGAAGCACGTTGGATTTGGATAATGCATTATAGTCTCGAAGTGCGCGAGCAATAGTTGCATTATTCGCAAATTGAGTCTTAAAATTTTCCCCATAAAAGGGTAAAAATTCCGTCGAGTTCTTTGTGGAGGTTAAATACTGAAAATAAACGAAATTAGGGACTGCCCTTCCTTTTTTAGATATTCTAAATGTATTAACTTCAGCTGAGGATAATAGAATTGAACAGGTCCCTATTAAACGAAAGTTGGTCATAAAGTCTCCAAATAATAACATCCTACTCCAAGTGAGAACGAACAAGAGCCGTAAACAGCAGTTTATAGGTATACGGATCAGAAGGCTCAGAGAATAAAATTAATGCGTCCACTGAAGGAAAATTGAATAAAATTCCAATAATCCTTAAACTCTGTTACACTTTGTAGTAAATTATTAGAAATGGTGTGATACCTTCTATTCAAATATGAACGAGACGTTATCAATAAAACTTCCGCGGATGACATATGGCAAAAATAAATTTTTAGTTTTTTGGTACGACTGTTATAAGCTTACATGGCAAATTTCAGCGTGATATGTCACATAGTTTGTTTTCTGTGCTATTGTAAACAAGTCATGCTCGAGTGTGTTTTTCGAATTTAACGATGGAAATTCAAGTTGAACAATGAATTTGTTTGAAATTTTGTTATTCCAACAAAATTTCAGCTTCAGACGCCTTACAAATGTTGCAGACAACCTATGGGGACTCTGCTCTATCGCGACCACGTGTTTTCCAGTGGTACAAATCGTTCAAAGAGGGCCGGCCGTACATCGGTTGAAAACTTGCCTCATGAACGTCGTCCAGCAACATCAGTAAACGACGAAAACATCGGAAAAGTAAAGGAAATTGTGCTTGAAAATCGCCTTGTGACCAAAAGAGAGATAGCTAGTGAGCTGAGCATATCAAATGGATCCGTTCATACTATTATTCATGATGTCTTGGGCATGAGACGAGTGTCCGCGCGTCTTGTTGCAAAATTGTTGAATTTTCTTCAAAAAGAACAACGCAAAACTGTCGCTCTGGAAATGCTCGCCATGACTGATATGGACATCCGGCACATCATAACTGGTGACGAGACTTGGGTTTATGAGTATGACGTCGAAACAGCCCAACAATCATCGGAATGGCGCTCCCCGGAGGAGCCGAAACCCAAAAAACCACGCCAAAGTCGCTCAAAAATTAAGGTTGTGCAGACTGTTTTTTTCGATTACGAAGGTGTGGTGCACTCGGAGTTCCTTCCGCAAGGCCGATCGGTTAACGCTGAATATTATTTAGACGTTTTAAAGCGTTTGCGCGAGAACATTCGTCTTAAAAGGAAGGAATTGTGGGACAACAAGTCATGGTTCTTGCATCACGATAATGCACCAGCTCACACATCACGTCTTGTTCGCGATTATTTGAACAAAAATAATGTTAATATCGTTCCGCAAGCACCGTATTCGCCTGATATGGCTCCATGTGATTTTTTCCTGTTTCCCAGGCTCAAGTTGCCGCTCCGTGGAAAAGATTTTGAGACAATTGAAGTCATAAAAGAGAATTCGAAGAAGGAACTGAAATCCATACCGAAATCGGTCTTCCAGAAATGCTATGATGATTGGAAAAAACGTTGGCATATGTGTATCGCCTCCAATGGTGATTACTTTGAAGGAGATAAAGTAAAAATTGAACAATAATTAACCGTTTGTGTTTTATTACATCAGTCTCGTTCATATTGGAGCAGAAGGTATTTCTCGACCATTAAATTTTAAAACACGAAAGAAGCAGCCCTACAGAAAAGTCGCCGATTAAGTAATATCAGAAAAATTTTTCCCCAAATTTTTTTGGGAATTTTACTAAAAAAATTTTAATTACCAAATAAAAATTGCAACGAAATAAATTAAATTTTGTAGGCATTTCAATGGCGTATACGAGAGCCGCTTAAAAAGGCAGGGCAAAAATAAAATGATATAAATTGTTTAGAGTAAATCTTTTTATTTTCTACATATTATCCTCTTAGGCCTATACATATACTCCGCCCAACGCGGTTCTAGTTTGTTGATCCCTTCCGAATAATAGGATTTGTCCAAGTTTGAAAAATAACCATTCGTTACAGCAACCACTTCCTCGTTTGAATAAAATGCTTGTCCCACCAGTAATTTCTTCAAATTGGGTAATAAATATTAGTGCGTTGCAGTAGTTGTTTGGAATCCTATAATTTTGCGACCACAGGACCACAACTGCTGAGGCGTGCACTAGTGCGCTGGCTCTTTGAAAATCATTCGACTTCCTTGATTTAAACGAATTCTCAAACTCAGAAATATACCAATCTACCCTGCGAAACGAGATATGTTCTTTCAAGAAATGCCACTAACTAAATATAACCTCGATATGCGCCAGTAGTGCCAACTCTTTGCAGGAAGTTTACAAACGACCCTCATTTACTAACAATATTATAGTGCATGGCGTTATAAAGTACAGTATTGGCAGTTTTCTATGGGAAAAAGAAGTCGGCTCGCACTCGCTCAGTCATCTTACTACAAATAAATGCAAGGTAAGCTCATTCACTGCTTCAGTACTTACTTCGATAGTGTCATAGTTCAAAAAAACTTAAATGTTGAGAAAACGGTTTAAGGTTCTCAATTTACTATGCCTCCCTTAGTTGAAATAAATAAATATTTTCATCTCACGGGAAACGGTTAATAGATAAAGCATAAAGGCTTGTGGTTACTTCTTCAAAGATATCTATTGTATTATCTTATATTATCAAAAAACTAAAAAAGAAAAAAAAAAATACTAGTAGAAATGCTGAAGTAAATGTGTGCTGCGTTCTTTCGATTTACGTGCACCGTTTCCACCAATCACTGAACAGACTTAGAAAGACGAAGGTCACGAAAATTTTAATGCAAATTTCTATGTTGCATACTCCTGGCTGCAACTTTTTTACTAAAGCCGATATAACAATTATTTATTGATTTACAGAAAAACAAATGGATTTAAAAAAAGAAAAAAAAAAACCATAAAAGCCACCATTAAAATTTGAACCACTAAAATCATTTGAATTTACGGTATACAATACTGGGGATGCGCTAATCAAAAGTACACCACCTCTATTCAACGTCTGCAAAACAAAATTCTGCGGAGCATAGTAAACGCGCCAAACTAAATCAGGAATAGTGACCTTCATCGTAATTTTGCCATACCAACTGTGATTGAAGTAACGAAGCATTGATGTCAAATTGCCATTGCTTGAGCAAGGGAGTAATCCAGAATGCATTCAGGGAGGTTTGACGGATATTTTCTTTACCGATGGGTCCAAGACTGAAAGAGGGTATGGCGTCGGATGGTACTTAAACGATAGTAATTAGTATCACTATGCTATGGAGGAAATGGCAACTGTTTTCCAAACGGAAGTTTTTACCATGCTGAAAGTAGCCGAATGGATGCTCGAGAGGAGACGGAGCGGGAAACAGATCAGAGTTTTCAGTGACAGTCAGGCTGCACTGAAGGCCCTGAAGAACGTGAAGCAAATCTTGAAGATTGTTCAGAAATGTAAGAAGAAGCTTAATTCTGTCGCAAGACAAATCAGGCTTGCACTTATGTGGGTTCCAGGACACTCCGGTGTTCAATAGGGTGGTCCAAAAATGCATGGGAAAAAATTTATATTAAAATTTTTATGCTGCCGCCCCCCATAATGGTAAAGAATGAAAAATAAAAAGACCCGTATTTTTTTTTTTTTTAATCAGACCATATTTAATGGTGCCGCCGGGGCTTTGAAATATCCCATGTATTTTGCATGGGAAAAAAATACTTTTTCGTAGATTTCATGTAAAAACCTGGAAAATGAATATATTTTAACCGGATAACTCAGTTTCTCTTCATAATTGGTCAGGGAATAACAACCAATCTCACAAAAAAATTTCATAAAAGTAATATAAAATATTGTTTTCCGATTTTTTCTTAGATTTTCGTTTTATGGGGGCTTTTTGGGGTTCTATAAAAAATAGTTAATACAAAAAAAATTAATTATTTCATAATTGGTTGTTATTCCCTGACCAATTATGAAGAGAAACTGAGTTATCCGGTTAAAATATATTCATTTTCCAGGTTTTTACATGAAATCTACGAAAAAGTATTTTTTTCCCATGCAAAATACATGGGATATTTCAAAGCCCCGGCGGCACCATTAAATATGGTCTGGTTAAAAAAAAAAAAATACGGGTCTTTTTATTTTTCATTCTTTACTATTTTGGGGGGCGGCAGCATACAAATTTTTTTTGGACCACCCTAGTGTTCAAGGAAACGAAATTGCCGATAAATTGGCCAGCCGTGGATCAGCGGTTCTCACCACGAGAGCCAGAGCCAATAATCGGAATCAGCTCCGCAGGAATCATGAGTTGAATCAGCGATTTTGTATGTAATTTACATAAAGAGGGATGATCCGGTCTAGAACGCTGCAGAACTGCAAAGAGTTTTGTGACAAGTCCGAACAGAAAACTGTCAAACTTTCTACTAAAACTTGGAAGGAAAGACGTTCGGTTGATGGTCTGTATTATTACAGGACACAAGCCATGGGATCAGCATATGACCACCATTGGAATCATTGAGAACTCGATGTGCCTGTTATGCTTGGAGGAGGCGGATAGCACTGAGCACTTTCTCTGTGAGCGTCCTGCCATTGCTAGAGCACGGCTACGAGTTTGGGTTCCGATGTTGTGAGAATGAGTAATATTCGTTCTCTAAAACTGGAGGATATCTACAGATTTGCCAACGAATCTGGAAAATTCACACCGGACTAACTATCTCTATCACTGTCTCTATTCTTTCCTATCTCTTTCTCGGATACATTACTCCTTCCCTCCTTGACTATCTACCCTCTTTCCAGAGCTTTAAGTACAATGGGCTTTTTAGCCTGAGTGTTTTAGGAGCCACCAAATCTCTTGGTGCTCCTTGGCTCGACCTTTTCAAATTTGAATTTCAATTTTTCAACGAAGCATTTTGTAATCGCTCCCAAGCAGCGACTAAAAAGTCGCTGAATTCTTTTCAAAGACATTTAAAAGGCACAACGGTAGCAGACCTTATGGAGAGCGAATAGCGATTATATTGTAAAATGCTTCAGTTTCGAGAACTGCATCAAACTGGGGCAGTTGATAGGGTATACTTTGAATATAATTTTGAGGAATAACCTTGAATTTTGAATTTTCTGAATATATTCGTTTAACTTTTGAAGATTAATCCTATATTTGTGGAGTTTAGAAAATCTTCTTTATTATTTTTTCAACACATCGCCCGACCATCCCTCAGACTCTTTGTTAATTTTGTCGTTAATAGCTTAGACTATACTTAGTAGTCCCTGCAACTTTCATAATGGGATTCCTTCAACTTTGCGTCCAACTAAACAAGCAAAGCATGAAACTAGGAAATATTTGTATACACTTCCTTTCTCATTTAAGAATAAGCCAATATTATTTAAAGTTTTTTCGAGTATTCGCAAGGTTTTTGTTAGATTATACTAAAAATTTGAATCCTTAAATTGCATGTGAGTTGCTTTGGAAATTGTCGAATGTAGGGATTTGTAAAAGCCTCACAGATTGTCACGCCTAGTGAGAGCTTTATTCTAACATAAATACCCTATAAGTATTTACTTATGTGCTGCTCGTGGGAATCTCCAGACGATACTTATTGCAGCATTGCAAATTTTTTTAACACACTCCAAAGGCATCAGCACAAACGGATTTACTGTGAAAACAATGGAGCGACTACAAGTCGCGCAAAAACGCGATGCGTCGCACAGACGACTTTGGAAATGAAAATATACGCATTAAATTGTTGTCGTACATACATATGTACATGTAGTGACGGTATAATGATGTGGGGATAAAGCTGTCGCCAGTCAAATCGAGTAGAAAGCGTGCGCCCAGTGGGGATCAAATGTTGTCGGCAAACACAATCCAGCTTGCTCACATATGCATGTGCATCTGTATGTGTAAGTGCGTGTACAGTAAATCGCCAAAAATTTGGAAACAGATATTTTTTCTATACAAATTTTTAAGTTTCTGAAAAGGTAATAATGCAGTTTTTTCGCGAATTAAATTTAATTCTATTTCTTTTAATTCTTTTCTTTGTTTGAATTTTTTCATATACTCATTTTTTAATTTAATAATAATTTTATTTTATTTGTTTATTCTATTCCCTTTTGATTGTCTTTTATATTGTTTAGTTTTATATTTTATAATTATTTTTTTTTTTTATAATGTTTTATATTTTAATTTATGTTGTGAAGTTAATTTGATTTATTTTTATTCCAGATTTTATTAATTATTGAAAATTATTAAGAAATTATTAGTTATTATTTTCGTTTAATTTAATTTTATTTCTTATTATATTTAATTTTGTTGTACTTTACATTGTTTAATTTTTATATTATTTTTTCTTTTAATTTAATTTTTCAAGTTGGTTTAAGGGTGACCCCGCATCGGAGTGCCACATAGACCGCAAGTTGGGTCCGTTGTGTTGCCCTAGAGTTCATTATGTTATATGATTTGCCCACCTAATCGAGATTTTTATTGTGGATTTTGGTCAAAGATATTGAATTTGAATTGAATTTGAAGAGGTCGAGCCAAGGAGCACCAGGAGATTTGGTGGCTCCTAACACACTCAGGCTAAAAAGCCCATTGTATTTAAAGCTCTGGAAAGGGGGTAGATAGTCAAGGAGGGAGGGAGAAAAGTATTAGAGAAAGAGATAGGAAAGAATAGAGACAGAGATAGAGATAGTTAGTCCTGTGAGAATTTTCCAGATTCGTTGGCAAATCTGTAAATATCCTCCAGTTTTAGAGAACGAATATTACTCATTCCCATGACATCGGAACCCAATACCCGTAGTCGCGCTCTAGCAAAGGCAGGACACTCACAGAGAAAGTGCTCAGTGCTATCCGGCTCCTCCAAGCAGGACAGGCATACCGGGTCCTCGATGATTCCAATGGTGGTTATATGCTGACCCCATGGGTTGTGTCCTGTAATGATGCCGACCATCAACCGAATGTCTTTCCTTCTAAGTTTTAGTAGAAAGTTTGACAGTTTTCTGTTCGGACTTGTCACAAAACACTTTGCAGTTCTGCAGCGTTCTAGACCGGACCATCGCTCTTTATGCAGATTGCCTACATAATCGTTGATCCAATTCTTGATTCCTGCGGGACTGATTCCGATTATTGGCTCTGGCCCCTGTGGGGGCACCGCTGATCCACGGTTGGCCAATTCGTCGGCAATTTCGTTTCCTTGAACACCGGAGTGTCCCGGAACCCATATAAGTACAAGCCTGTTTTGTCTTGCGACAGAATTAAGCTTCTTCTTACATTCTTGAACAATCTTCGAGGTTTGCTGCGCGTTCTCCAGGGCCTTCAATGCATCCTGACTGTCACTGAAGACTCCAATCTGTTTCCCGCTCCATCTCCTCTCGATTATCCATTCGGCTACTTTTAGGATGGCAAAAACTTCTGTTTGAAAAACAGTTGCCATTCCCCCCATAGCATAGTGATACTAATTACTATCGTTTAAGTACCATCCGGCTCCAGACCCTATTTCAGTCTTGGACCCATCGGTAAAGAAAATATCCGTCAAACCTCCCTGCATGCGTTCTGGATTGCTCCATTGCTCACGCAATGGAAATCTGACATCAAATTTCCTTCCAAACTGTGGGTATCAGGTCATCTTTAGGTGCCAAAAACAGTGGATACTGCTCCGACAGCAACTTAAAAATTTCTCTGTGTCCCGAAGTTCCATCTTCGTGCCAGAAACCATATTTATGGAGTCTACACATTGCTTTTATTGCTTCCTGTTGTATCTTAAGATCCAGGGGGAGCAAATTAAGCATAGCATTTAGGGCATCACCAGAGGTTGTACTCATGGCACCCGTGATGCATAAACATACACTTCTTTGCAGCCTGTATAGTTCCCGGATTGTGGACTTAACCATGCTCCGTCGCCACCAGACCACAGAAGAGTAAGTGATGATTGGTCTGATAAGTGCCGTGTATATCCATAGGACCACAGCAGGTTTCAGACCCCAAGTTTTGCCAAAGGCTCTACGGCATTGCTGAAAAATCTTCAATGCACGATTCACCTTCAGTGAAACGTGTGTCTCCCAGGTCAGCTTCTTATCCAAGATTACTCCTAGATATTTAACTTCGTTGGTCAAAGATATTAATTCGTTTCGAGAATTTGAGGAGAGATTGGATTTTCAGGTTCGAGAGTACTGAAAGATTGTCAATTGTTGGAGAGCCTAGAAGAGTGAGTCAACTTCTGGCTAGACCGGGACAACTGCACAGCAAATGTCTGTTCGATACTTCCTCATCTTCGTCCTCGCAGTATCTGCACAGGTTGTTTTGAGGAACCCCGAGCCGACGTGCGTGAGTGCCCAAAAGGCAGTGGCCGGTGATAAGAGATATTATATGCCTTAGTTCGTATTTCCAAAGACTTATAAGGGTTTTTGTCTGTTTCAGATTGTAGGATGGCCAGATTTGTCTGGTCGTAACGCAAGTATATTAGTTTCCACTCGCCACCTCCGATCAGCAATGCTGAGAAATTTTCGATCAATGATCATTTTACATGTTGAGAGCGGAATGTGGATTGTGGGTAAGTTATTAACATTTGATTGCGCAGCTCCAGCTCTCGCGAGCTCATCAGCTTTGCAGTTACCTTCGAATCCACTGTGACCCGGTATCCAGATAACTTGGACAGAACTCTGAACACTTATCTCGTTAAGAGATAAGAGACAGGATCGAACCACATCTGAGTGGGATAAGAGGAGCTGAGTGCTCGAACGGCCGCTTGACTGTCGGTGAAAAAGCGGATATCCTCTAGTGATATTCTATTTTCTAAGAGAGTTTTCGCAACATACCAGATAGCGCATACTTCCGCTTGAAATACGCTACAGTAGTCGGGTAATCTGAATGATAGTTTGATGTGACGGGAATTGGAAAAGATTCCAAATCTTACTTTACCGTCTTGTTTTGAACCATCTGTATATATAATCAGAAGGCCATCGATTTCGGTAAGATTTGTCTTCCACTCTTCCCTAGTTGTGAGTGAACATGAGAATAGCAAGGGTGGTGATGGAAGACTTACATGATAGTCTATGTCGGAAGAGATAACAGTGTTCCTGTTCAGTATGGCCGAATGGCCAAGATACTTATTTCATTTCGATATAGCATTCATGCGTGTCGCTGCTTTCGCTGCAACAAGTGTCAAGTTATTTTAATTTAATTTTTTTATTGATTTTAACAAATATTTTAATTGTTAATTTAATCTTCGTTAATTTAATTTTAAATCACTCGGTTTTATTTGAAGTTACTTTAATTTAACTTTATTCCTAATTTTATTAAACAAAATATTTAATTATTAATTTCATTTAAATAAATTTAATTTAGTAGGTATTATTTTTTTATATTTGATTTTATTGTATTGTACTTTATATTGTTTTATTTTTATTTTATTTTTTATTTTAATTTATTTATTTCCTTTATTCCCTTTTGTTGTTTTTTATATTATTTTATTTTATAATTTAATTTAATATATGTTTTGAAGATAATTTATTTATTATTGATTTAAATAAATATTCTAATTGCTAGTTATTATCTTCTTTAATTTAAATTTATTTCACTCATTTTTATTTTCTTTATTTATTTATTAAATTTTACTTGTTTACCCTATATAGTTCCATTTCCTATTTAATTCTATTTTTTTATTTTTTTCTAATATTTTTTTAACTTTTTTATTTTACCTTACTTCGTAATATATTATTTTATTTTATGTTGTTTCATTATTCTACGTCTGTTTTGTAATTAATTTTTTCATTTAATTTAACTTAGTTTCACTTTATTTAATATTATGTAAATGTTTCTATTTTATTTTAGTTTTCTTACTTATTTTACAATATTTTTATTATTATTATTATTTTAATTTAACTTAGTTTTATTTTATGTAATATTATGTAAATGTTTCTATTTTATTTTAGTTTTCTTATTTATTTAATTTTGATTAATTCTTATTTCAATTTAATTTTGCTTTGTCTTACTTGACTTAATATTATTTTAGTTTATATTTCAATTTAATGAAGCTTCGTTTTATAAAATTTTAGTTTGCTTGTTGTACATATTTTAACAAATAATCTTTTTAATATAATTTATATTATTTGGTTTTTGTTTTTATTTGGTTTTGCTTTGTTTTGCTTGTATTAATTTTTTATTCCAATTCAATTTAATTGCATTTTATTTTATTAAATTTTTCTTTTTTTAATTTAATTTAATTTATTTTTTATTTGGCTTTATTTTATTTAATAAATTTTAATACATCTTTTTAGTTTATTTTTATATATTTTTTCTGTGATATTTAATTTTATTTCACTTCAGCGTGTACTATTTAATTTTATCTTATTTTATCAAAATTATTTCCACTTCATATTAGTTGTTTTTATTCCACTCTCAATTTTTTGCAGATATACTGTATTTGCAGCTGTGCCGGTTCAGCAGCTTCTATGTCCTGCGAACTGTAGCACAACAAATCTGCATATCAATGTTTCTGTCAAAACGTGAAATTTCCATTTGAATTGATAAACTGAGATTCACCACCAGCATTGCTATTCTGTTTTTGTGCTCCCTCAAGCTTTTGTTCTTCACGATACTCTTCTGTATAGCCTTCCTTAGGCTCTTCGTCCAATGTAACTATATGTATTTATCGATATATACCTACATACATAAATGTATGTGCGTGTATGTGTTTTTGTAACTTTTGCATAAATTTCAAAGTAGATCGAACCGCTTCGCATTTCATTGCGGCTTAGCGCAAAGTGTGGGCTTAGAGGAGAAGGTGGAGTAAAGTGGCAGATAACAATGGTGAAAGGCAAGTCGAAGAAACGCATATTTGGTCTGAGGGATTTGCGGCCTAATCTGAAATTGATACGGTTCGAAAGTGACTACAGTGAAATTTGTAAGAGATTTGGGTTTCGTTTGCTTTTCTCTTACTTTTATCGGAAATTGAGAATAAAATCAATTGAACGCTTAAGTAAATTCCAAGCATCTTAGGATTGGGAATATTTGTTTAAAATATATATTTTTACCGCATTGCTTTCATTTAATATCCAATCGATTTATGCAACTACTTTACTTACATTGGACTTTCAGCGTTAAGCTGGAGCTGCGCGTCTCTCCCTCCGTATTGGCTGCCCCACAGGCGTAGGCACCCGCACTTTCGCGCTCCAACTGCGTCAGGTATAATATATCCGAACTTTCACCAGACATACGCATACCCTGAAATGAAAAAAATTCAATATTTATTGTAACATTTTTGAACATTTTTAAATGAAGTGAAATCAATAATGATGATAATGGAGAAAAATAATTATTTAATTTACATCTCTGTGCAATTGTTAATGGGACAAGTACTACAGACGGAAAGCGAATTCGAAAAATTTCACCCAATTGCTGCCGTTTATGAGGGGAGTACACATTTGTACAATTATTCGAAGAATTTAGCCGAGAAAAAAAAAACGAAAAGAAATTGGCAACACAAAGCAAATAATTTTGGGCATCATTAAACATAAAAGCCAGTTGGGCATCTGTGTCATGCGCTCGCAGGGCAAACCCTAACTGGTAATGCCTCTGTTTCGGAAGCATTTCATTCAAACAACGACAAACGCGCGCCTATAGCACTTGAAAGCGCCACAACTAGGCCTTGCAACCTTGGTTCATATAATTTCCTACTCAATTAAGTTTCGTCCGACTTAAGTTTTTTTTTCCTTTTGCTTTCGTTAAAAATGGCAAATTGTATTGAATATTTCTTTTTTATGCCTTTTTCCACCAAAGCCACTCTCAATTTCTCTGCGGCAGTCAGCTTGTGTTGTACTCGTATATATTTACATATATACATATGTGTGCGTGTCAGCGTATGTTCGTATATTTATCCTTGCCTTTAAATATTGTGCTTGACAGTAGCTTAACGCCACAGGACACACTGAAATGCATAATTCTCAATGGAAAGTTTTACGGATCGCAATAAAGATTATTAAGAAACCAACAAATATGAATTCCTCGAGCTGTCAATATTATTAAATTTTCCATATGAAAACATATTCCAAACAAAAAAACTAAAGATTTTACAAATAGAAGAAGTAGTTTTTATGAATCAGTTGTCCGACAGTCTTAGCAACTCGTTCGTTTCGTAATTTAATATAAACTTTCATAATTATAAATAAATATTAATAAATATTTTCGCCTTCGGATTTGATACAACATTTTGCATACTTTTCGAATTACATATCTGTATCGATACAAGGATTTTTTCATGGCGGTGGGCAAAGCGATTTGACTCTTTACAATCGATTCATGACGTTTTTCTTGCAACGCCAAATGTAGCGTCGGGAATAAATAGTAGTCGTGGAGCACCAAGTCAAGTGAATACTGCCCATGGCGTAGCAAAATAATTCGCTATCAGAAATTCATTCACAGCCCTTGTTGCATCGCCTGTCACCTTGTGCGGAAGAAATCTGTAGTTTAGCTTACGTAGACGTAAAAATAATGACTCGGTCAAAAAGTGATACACATTTGTCTGAGGAGCCCCCAATTCCATTCCAATGAGCCCTCAATTCCATTCCATTTTAATAAAGTCACTCACTTTTTCAATGTTTGCTCTGGATTATCCCTTCTGTGGTTTATCCCTTCTGGGTTTACGTCATCATTAAGTGTTTTTCCTACCGATTGTGTCGATCGTAAATTTTCACAATCATCCCCATATACGGATTGAAGCATAATTTAATTAACGGAAAACAGGAGGGTAGATCTCTCATACTCATAACTCGATTAAGAGCCGCATTTTGAATAAAAGTAGTGAAACCTGAAAGAGCTTACATTTTTACGTGTTGTGTGTTAAAACAACATCTTGGCGAGTCTTTTGAATTAATCTTTATGAAATACCACCAATAACCAACATCAAAACTGCTAGTTTCCCAATAAGATTTCATCCACTACAAAGATATTGAATGAAAACCAAAAATAGCTAACTTAGCAACTAAGATTTTGAAGGAAGTTGTATTAAATCATCAGCGTGGATGCCACTTCAAAAATACGCTAAGTATTTTTCCGTAAAAATTGAAAGCAGAATTAGTTGATGTAAATCCGGTGCTGATTAGGACTAATCAGTTCTTCCACGGCAAAATAAAGCGTATCTTGAATAATTCATTTTCATATTTAATGCGAAACCACTTCCATTTCGATCTGCGAACTTTTTGATTTCCCCGCGTAGAAAGCTTCCATCAGCCCGTTGCCCTTGCACGCAATTGTCGCAGACTGTTTTCAGACTGGAGTTCAGAAGGCAGCATTTTCGTATATTTGGCCATCCAACTTAGTGTCGTTTTTCTTCGTGGTTTGATTGAGAGAAGGCAATTACTCGCTATCTGCAGCACTCAGCAGAGTGGACAAAATGTTCCCTCCATAAGATAAATATCTATTTAGTGGACGTCAGCTGTGAGGGTAGATTGCTGTCGTCCTTACAGGAGCATATTCGTTAACATTATAATTAAATTTTAATTAACCAACTTTGCCCACATAAATTTGACATTTCTAATTAAACTTAGTTTGGTGAAAAAGTAGACATTTTCAAAAACATTCAGGCTTTCAGTGCAACTAGTTAATCTTTAAGCGGGCCTCACCACAACAAAACGAATTTTATTCTCATTCTTAATGTTATAATTTTTGCTGCTGCTCAGATATGCTCAAAAGTAAAAAAAGCTCCACCGGAATTTCCAGGTTGTTCGCTGCTTCGCACTTAAGCACGAGAAAGGAGAATTGTTTTGTACATCTAAGTTCAGCTGGCAGCTTAGCGCTCGGTAAGTCATTTGTGCAAAATATTATTAATATATTAATAAATTCAAAACCTAGTGAGTCAAGTTAATTGAAGGATGGCTTTTTTGGAAATTATCAAACAAAATGCGGATGTGTATGTATGTATTTGTGTCTAATGAATGTTGATGCTGCAGCTGCTGTACCGTTAATACGTTCTAAGGTAACAAAGGGATCTGGATGGCATGATGTGTACATATATTTATGTATATAAATATATATTGTAAGTTAGTCTAATTAAAGTGAAATCCTGTGGTGCAAGCCAACAACTCAAAAACCGAATGCTCATGAACACAAAATTAACAGTAACAAGTATTATGACGTGGCAATAAGCCGCAAAAGTGTTGTAAATGTTTTTGACAATCAACAATACGGAATATGCTGCAAAATTATGCGTACGCACACAGAAAGTGTCAAAAGAATGTTGCAAGCATTTACTATGTATTTTTTATTTTTTATTTGCTTTCTTTTTTTTGAACCCACCGTCTGGTAGTTAAGCACAGAGGCAGGATACGGCAATTTATTAATGAGTATTTTTTTTAATGAAATTAATTCTTTATATGGGAGAAATGCGTAACACCTCAGCGAAAAAAATTATCAAAAAACAACGCGAATTTTGAGCCACTTTCAAATATCACTTCCTTATACTAAAATTCAGTGAGCTATAAAACGGTATACTCATATTTTTTTTTTAATTTTTCTAGGTTAGGTGTCTAAGGCAAGACACTCGGTGTCTCTAGTTAAATGGCCCTTCCATTCCCTAACTTAATTAAATAAGTCTCTAGGTCTTAAGAAGGTAACTAACTAGTCCCTCCAGTGAGACAATTTTCCATTTCTCTGGTCTTCAAAAAAGTAATCGTGAAGACATTTCACACGGCTTCTTTGAAGTGCAGGACATTCACAGACTCAATTTCTACTTCATCTCCGCAACTCCTGTAGAAGTCATTACAAGGTACACCCATTCTACTGAGTAGAGTGCCTATATGCCTACAGTGACCCATTATTGCACCTGTGAGGATGCTGGTAGTTGAATCCAAGCAGTATTTTATGCATTTAAGATTCCGTTTTGGTGCCTTGCAGACACGGTAGTTAGTAGTCGGTGACCACTTTTCATTGGCTTCCGCTCAAGTCAATCGGTGGGTGCAGTTCATTTAGAGGAATTTATGTCTTCAAGCACTGAGTATTGTTTTCCACACACGTCCGCTCTTTCGTTTCCCTGCACACCAGAGTGGCCGGAGACCCAACAAAATGTGGTGTTGTGTTGTTGGATAAGCGAAAGCTTGTTGAATTGATGCGCGCTGAGGCCAGTGCCTTGATCCCTGCTTGACTATCAACAAAAGTTTTAGGGTTTGCCGGAGATAAGTCCATTAGTCTTATCGCTTTTGCTGCTTTGCCTATGGCGTAGCTATTAGCTTGGAAGACGCTACACCGGTCTGGGAGTCAAAAGGAGCAATTTAAGTCCGATTCAGTCGTCAGTATAAATACAGTGAATACTATCGTCAGATATGACTCTGGTCTGCCAATTCTTTCTATAGGGTGTTTGTATTTTAGAGCAAAAGTTCAGATCTATCTTGGGAACCGGATATTCTGTTTTCAAAAATTCTGCTAGAAAGTAGGACCTTTTTTAATTCGCCGATTTTTTTGTGCAAATTTGGAAATTTTGCCTTATAGATTTTGTTCTAGTATAAACTATATTCTTATAAAAATATATATTGTAGAAAAATAGGTAAATAGTCAAATAGTCACCAATATGTGGTGTACACCTTCTTTGGATGCTTATATGCAAGTATGTATATATTTATAATACAACTACAACTGAGGTGAAAATAAATCAGTGGTGCAATCCACATCATATAAAAGTTTTCAACTCAACCAGCCAACATTATTAGGGGCCACTTTCTATTGAGCTTAGCTAACTGGGAATTCTCAACGAAATACATTCAATTTCAATTTTCATGGGCTAATTATTGATATTTTTAATTTATTTGCTTACTCAAATATTAATAATCCAGAAATGCCGTATTTCTTACAGACTATGAAAAGGAGATTGAAACCAAATATTGTAATTTAATCTAAAATAAACTAAACTTATAATTTATTAAATTCATTTTAATGAAGAAAATGTGGCATTTCCTATCATTTACAGAGAAAATTATTAGATAATACTTAGAATCTGGTTAAAGAGTTTGTGGAAGAAAAATCATGACCAAGCAGGTTCTAGAGCGAATTAAATTATCTCAAAATTCTAGAAATCGGAGCATTAGAAGCATAATTATTTCGACCCATCCCTAATCAGAAAATATTATGATTTCGTGCGCCTCGCTAAGGAATAGTGAACTAGTTTTCTCTAGTAACGATGACGAGTCAATCGTCCCTCTTATCAAATAAAAAAGGAGCAAATAGTGGTTCTACTATTTAGTCTCTCTCTCTCTCTCTCTTCTTGTCTTATCCCTATTTGGGGTCGGCCCTTCTTAACTTCATGCGGCAGTTTCTTCTGTTCTGCGTCGACACATCATCAATGTGCTGCTCTCTTATGTCCCTTTCTATCGTATTTAGCCAGGTCGATTGTGGTCTTCTTATAGTTATTGTTGGCTCAGTTATGTTCATGGCGAGTTTGCCGATGTGGTCCTCGTCTCTACGCATTACGTTTCCATACCATCTTATCCTGCCTTCCCTCATTTTGTCCGAGATTTGTGCAATTTTCATATATTTCTTTTTCACTTTGTCCACGCGTGTTTTTCCTTTTGCCTAGCCAATCACTTTCATTTCCGCCACGTGCACTTTCGGTGTGTGCTTAGCTTGCATTACCCTACGTTCCAACCCATACAGCATTACTGGTCTCACGCGGGTTTTGTACACCTTTCCCATATTCGTTAATGGCATTTTCCTGTCACATAAGACGCCCCGTAAAGCTGCGCTACTTTACCCACGCCGCAACACTTTTTCAAATGTAGGTTTCATTTTGAAACTAATGAAATGTCAAGTGAAATCACAAGATCAGAACATCTGAGATATAAAATATACTCGTCAATTTTATGTGCCATACTAGGCCGATTATTTTCTTGATACATATTAACCCTCTACCTCTTTCCCTAATGGGACCTTTTACCCTTTGCAGAATATTTAAGAAACGTGGGAGCGAGGGAGATATAAAATTTTTTTCCGATAGTCAAGCTGTGATCAAGAAATTGACGACCCATGGTGCAGATCCAAATGGGTTAACTTCTGCAAGAAGAAAATAAAATCTCTTGGATGCGCAGGCAACATTTCTCTAATTTCGGTTCCAGGATATAGGAAAATAGACGGAAATGTAATTGCTGTTGAGCTTGCCAGGAAGGGGTCAACTGAATTGGTTGTTGTTGTGTTAACAGCATAGGTCAACTAAATTGGTCTCAGAGGTCTCCTACCGCGCCATGAGGAGACTGACTACATATTGGCGGAACTTAAAGAGACATAAGATGGAGTTGCGCAATTTATTTCCCATAAAAGCGCAGAATAGATGTAGCTCCATTTTTCCATGTGCTATTACGAAAACCCTTTGGCCTCAGTGCAACAGACCCAGCACGCATATAGTTCTGGGGAGTCCACGCCATTCAATTACAAACTCGTAGCTGTGTTCGGTAATTAGACGATCGACACTCACGCGGAAAAGCTAGGGTTACCATTTAGCCCCCATTGCAGAAACTGTGGGGACATTTCAGAGAAGTAGACTGTTGAGCACTTTCTCTGCATATGTCCGGATGTGGCAGCCAGGCGTTTAAGGTCTCTGGGGTTTTCCTCGAAGTACTGAGGCAGTGCTCCAACCGAAATCCCATCAACCTTCTCCATTAGGTGAATAGCTGTGGTTGGCTGTGGTATTTGCCCAATAAATAATAGTATCAAAATGACGCTGGCAGGAAACTCCAATTCATAGAAAAGGTCGCCCCTTGGTAGGCGAGGGGGCAAACCCCCGAGCCCATTTCTGTCATGAAAAAACTTTTCATAAAATCCACCTGTCCTGCATAGGGTACATAATATCGTTGATCGCTCTACTTGTTGAACAACATCAAGACACCAACCACAAATCGGAGGGGTTCTCGGTCAACAGCCAATGAAGAGCGTCTTTAGAGGATTATATTTATATTGACGGAATTAAAAACTTAAGTTTTTATTTCTTGTTTGCTTTTATTTATGTGCATCTGTTCCTTTCAATCGAATTAAGTCTATTTGAAAGATAAAAGCATTGTTATCTTCGTAATATATGCATATGAACGTCTATCCAACAATATCCTACATGGCGACCTTCATCGTGGCCTTGGTGTACCAACTGTGACTGAAGTAACGAAACAATTTGCCATAGCTCACAAACGACGACTAAAAAATGTTGTCAACGATGCGGCATCAAATTACTTCGACCGAATTCTGCTGAAACGTTTGAAGTTCACAACGGTAGCAAACCTTATGGAAAGCGAAGAGCGATTGTATTGTAAAATGTATATTAAAACAAGTTCAATTATCAAATGAAAATTGCTCATTAGTCTCATTTTATAAATACTGTGTGCAATTGTGCAATGCTTCTAAAAGTGAGTGAGCATCGATAATAAAAAAAAATAAAATAAAAAAACTGAAAATTAATATATTTTTCTAAGAATAGATTTATTTCCCGAGAGATTGTCTTAAATTTTTTCTCTGCTATCTTTTTGGCCGCACTTCTACATACATGACTAGATCTAATTGTGGCGCTTCTAGTTTGTAGATTATCATATTTCTATTCGGCTGGAAACAGAAAAATAAGCAGAATGACAGCAAAATTATTATCTATGTATATCTGCATGAATAGGTTTGCATTAAACATACACTGACACGTGAAAGGAGCCCATATTTGTCTCCTGGCTCCTTTGAATCTTAAATTTCCTTTTGTCTGAGTTTTACGGGGGCAACAACAAAACACGCTCCACCAATTTCAATTATATTTATTAATGTCGTTTTTCATTAGGGAAACATTTTTGTTAAGCAAAAGAAATAGCAGAATGAATAAATGAATAAATGTACCAAAGAAGATAATGGAAACTGAAAAATAAGACTGCAAATACAAATTCAAATAAAAATAAAAATAAAAATAAAAATCATACTCGAAATTAGAATGAAAATGAAAATGGTGTTGCCAACACTGCCCTCATGCTTGTTCTAGCTTTTATGCTTTGTACCATCTTTGGCGCTAATTTTTGATTTTTTTTTTTTTTTGCTGCAAGAACGCCTATTCTGGCTATTAAAATTTCTGGGCACTCTCACCCGCAACTACACCGAACCACTCTGCATTTTGTGGCTAAATGAGTGTTTGTACGCTTCGATTAGGCTCCGCGCTCAAAGCTTTGACTCTTCCGCTTCCACCACTAACGTATAAGTAAACGAACGCTGCTTTCGCTTCATGCGCCGCCATTCAAAGTTGGTGTTTTGTCATTATTTTCCATTTTCTGACAACGCGAAATGAATTTCATTTTCTCTCCATTTCAGTCATCTATTTAGTTGAGCAAAGGACATAGTAGAACAGGCACACACTCATATACACACAGGCATACATATCTTCAGTGATATTATTTTGTTTGTCTTCAAGGGAACTCTTGTTAAGACAGGCATATGCTGAGTGTAAGGGAAATATTACTCATACGCTCAGGTGCCCCACGAAAGTGCTTTATTCTGCTCGCTCCACTTTTTTACAGCATTTCAAAGAAAAATGAAACGCTGATTGTATGTGTTTTTAATGTTAAATGGTTAATTTGGGAAAATAGCGGTTTTAATGTGACCCCAGAGAATCCGCAGCTGAGTAACAAACATAAAATTTGGTACTGGAGTGTTGGAGTGTGAAAGGTACTCGCAATGTAAGCAGTGGAGGAACGCGGGATTGCACGTGGAAGTGATTTTCTTAATATTGCTTAAGATATATATATATATATAAACAGGATGTTACCGGAAAAGGAATCTTATGCAAATGTGTCTTTTTCTAGTACAAAAACGGCATTTATTCAATTAAATTTTTTTATTCGCACATACATCATTGAAAAACGAATTGTGCTGGTGTAATGCATGTAAGTGATGTAAGAAGTATGCAACATTTTTTGTTAAAGCAAAGAGTCTGTAAAACGAGTTCTTATGAATTAACTCAAAGCAGTTTTTTATCTATTGATTGTATAATATTCTTTAAAAAGTTATATTGAAAGAGCTTTCTTAAGGATGTATCAACGTTGATCTTGGGTGATATTAAAGCGGATGGCTTACTAAATATAATCAGAAGTGATTGAGTGAAGATTTTTGCATGCTCGGTCTCTATTTAGAGCATTATTAGATGAGGCCCATAAACGTCGTCTATCAGAGAACTATACAAACTTTTGTTATCCAGAACACAGCTGCTTCCTTGATATTGTCGTTTTTATTTTTATTTTCATTACTTATTTACAAAGTAAATTTTTTTTTATTATTATTTACATTGTAACTAGTTAATAAATTGTAAACTAATGAACAATTTGGATTTAATTTTCTACAATATAACTAAATTTAAAAATACTTTGCAACAAACTTGCAGGGAAGTGGGCTACTGCGTGAGTTGGTACGATTTTTTCGTTTTAGACTTTCTTTTAATTTACCGGGGTCAATTAAGCCTGAGGCTTCGCTATTTATATGATGGCGTAGTCTTTACATATGACACTTAGCGTTTATGTTGATCGAAGTGGCAACTGATTCGATACCAAGGTCGCGTTCGATATCGGTGTTGCGGACGTACCAAGGTGCATTAACAGCGCATCGTAGTACCTTATTTTGGAATCTTTGATTGGATTATATATTGGTTGAGCTTGAGCAGCCCCATAGCTGGATCCCATAGGTGCAAATTGGTTTAAACACCTGCTTATATACAAGAATTGTATTGTATAGGGATAAGGCTGATTGGTTGCTTATAAGCCTGTACATATTTCTAAATCTGATATCTAACTCTTCGTTTTTCTTTTTAACGTGAGTATTCCATCTAAGCTTGGTATCTAGTGTCATACCTAAGTACTTGGCGGTGTTGTGGTACGGAATTTGCACGCCGTTTATGTGTAGTAGCAGATATTTGATTTTCTTCTGTGTGAAGTCTAAATGAACCGATTTTCTTTCGTTTAGTTTTATGCGCCATTTAATGGTCCACTCGGAGATTTTATTTAAATAAATTTTAAGGTTTTTGCTTAAGTCAGTCTGAGTTCCTCCTACCGATAAGACGGCTGCGTCTTCAGCTAAAGTTGCTGTTGAGCAATTACGAATATTAAAATATTGTGTTGGTAGAAGCGCATTTATTTTTTTTCTGAGGAGCCCACCGTGGCACACTTTGTCAAAGGCTTTGACACGTCCAAAAAGACAGCAGAGCACACTTTTCTTTCCTCAAAGACGTTTTCAATGATGCGAGTAATTCAGGCAGCCTGGAGTAGCACTTCGGAAAAAAGGATTGTGACATCAAGTCATAATAATACCAAAGATATGGTCGCAGAAAAACGCAAAGTTCCTAGACGATGACAGCAAACAAGATCTCCATCCGACAAAAAAAGGACTAAATAAAATTACGAAAGAAATTTCCAAGAAAATAAAAGATTTTAAAAACAGGTCTCTGAGTACTTATCTAAAGGACTTATCAATCGAACGCAGCACTGATTACGCGCTCTGAAAATGCACGAAACACTTTTCACAGCCAGTAACACAGTACCCACCAATCAAAAAAAGGCAGTTCTTGGGCCAAAAGCAGTGAAGAAAAAGCTGTTCAGTACACACAATGGTTTCAGCAAAATGGTGCCACGCCGCACACGGCCTTGGCGATGCAGCGTGATGTCTTCCCTAACAAACTGATAAGTCGTTTCGCCCCATGAAATTTTTTGTGTGGGATACCTCAAAAGTAAAGTTTGTGAGGCAAAATCAGCGATCATCTCAGCGCTAAAAGAAAATATCATTTGCGAGGTTAATGGCATCCCGACATCACTTCTCAATGCACAATATCTAAGTCTACTGAAGTAATGAACGTCACATTCAAATTACACCATATCTCTATATATTGAAAAAACTGCTGAAATAATTATTTTTAATAAACCAAGGAAGCCAGCGCATGATGTCACATCTTATCGGCCTATCTCGCTCCTACCAATTATATCAAAACTGGTGAGAAAGCTTTTAGCCAAGCGTCCCAATATAATTATTAAGCAAAGAAATATAATACCAGTACATCAATTTGGTTTTCGCACGAAACACTCTACTATTGATTAAGTGCACAGAATTACTCGCATCATTGAAAAGTAAATGAATTAAAATTTTAAATTTTGCGTTCTAGCACTACGTTCAGCTGTCTTGGGATACTTCTGCAAGATAGTACCAGATACGAGGTTTTAAAAACAAAAGGTGAATTTTCACATTTCGTGGGATATTAATATATTATTATTTTTTTTTTTCTTTATGTTTGCACACTCGTCTCGAAAATATGTTCACGGTTTTAGCAATATATCATTTTTAGTTTGTTTGTGAGAGGCACAAATAAGACAAGAGTATTGCGTGTTCGGCGATTTCCTGCCCTATAGGGAATTCACTGATTATAAAACAAAGTATCATTGATACTGCGTGACCACCTCAAGTTTCAAACAGTTCTCTGTTGGGTTATCAAACAAAAAAACTGAGATTGCGTTGTTGATATACGAAAAAATTAACAGTTTGTTACTTCGTTGCCATCGGAATAACGGCTGTTTGAACAATTGTGTGAATACGTGTAAAATTATCGCGCGGAATTCGACTGCCGAATCTCCCTTGTGACGTGGCAGCCACACATTTCTCTGCTCACAACTTTCTTTTTCACCATAGTTAAAGAGCAAACGTTGTGAATCTATCATCCTTCGTGAAAAATGAAATTGAGCTAATAACTTCGGCTTCTAGATCACAGGCGATTCGGATATCGAAATCTACTCGCT
Organism: Anastrepha ludens; assembly: GCF_028408465.1. Taxonomy (NCBI): domain Eukaryota; kingdom Metazoa; phylum Arthropoda; class Insecta; order Diptera; family Tephritidae; genus Anastrepha; species Anastrepha ludens. The sequence goes on along the minus strand of NC_071498.1, from coordinate 115,874,981 downwards.
TATTTATTATTAACCAACGCAATCGCAGCTTTTTCGTACACGAACCACTTCATGACCTCAGTTACGTCAGCTCATCAGATGATTTTGTCAAATTTTGCTGAAAGCCGGTTAATGGCCTGATCTTGGCCCCAACTTTTGTATTATTTTCACCAAGAGTGATGAACTCAGTAGCAATTTAGTTCAAATCTCATCTGTGATAGAGGTGTGAGATTTATCGGTGACAATCCTGCGCTGACCTTAGACATAACAAGATTATCAAAATTTTACTACTACTACTCTACTACAGCATTTCCAATAATGTCCATGAACGTTTTATCAATCAGCCAGCCTGAGCGCTTAGCGCCTTCAGTTGATTATCTACTTTATTTGAATATAAACTTTTACTGAGTAAGTTTCTTCACAGACAAATATCATCTCTTCCCTAATAATCAGCGATATTTTTCTTTTCCTACTGCGGAACTTAATTGCGACACAAACTGTGGTTTGCTTTTGATTCCCGATATATAAGTATGTTCAGAGATATCTGGAGGTTTAACGAGTCGAAACTTTTTTTACTCATTTTATTGCGTAGCCACGAGAGTGTACTCTTCTCTCCCTTCACCATTTTTCACCTATTCCACATGAATCTTTTAACGCTTTAATTCTTTTGCTGAACGCTTTAATTTTTAATTAAGTTTTATTTGTGGGTTTCAGTGGTTTATTGAAAATGCATTAGACTTTAGACTGTTTAAGCTTATTCTTTGTTTCCACAGCCCATGCCAATTGGGGAAATTTGAAATTCTATTAATTTTAATATTTACTTGGAATGAAGTGAAAATTCATTTAACTTGTGGAGAAACTTCAGCTGCTATTCTCTAGACTACTTTTATTTATATTTGCTCATTCATGACAAATAAGTAATCACACAGCTATATTGCATAATTCATACAAATTGTTTATATGAGACACCCTGTAGGGAAAGAAAATTTCATGATTTCACGAATTTTATAGCTGATATTATAAATTGCCAAATTAAGGGAATCAAGTGAACGAAAATTTATGTCTGGAGTCTAACCAAAGCAAAAAAGAAAAAACAAAAGCAAAAGAAACCGTTAATTATTACATCAACAATAACAGGTATAATACGTATTTTAATAAATAGTTTTATCAGTAATTTTTTTTTTTTCATTTTATGCCATCTCAAACCTTACAGTTCTCATTTTCTATCAATTTCTAAAATATTATTTTTTGAAGAACATATTTATTTAAGCATAAGTTCTAGATATGGGAGCTTTAATACCATAACTACTTAACAAAAAAATTCTTGGGAATTCGGAATGGAGAAGAATTCTAGAGGGAATATCACAATTTTCCAAAGGAGAACAGCCAAAGGAATAGATCCAGTTTTGGTGTTAATGACAACTAAGTACTTTAAAATAGATCTTCAGTCCTGGAGTGTGGGAAAGCTGATTAGTTGGAATCGACAACAGTAAGAAAAGTAGATACAAATTTCGTGAGCGGAAACCAATTTCTAGAAACAAATTTTTTACTCGTTAAAAGCTATTAGAGTGTTGAAGAAACAGGTTAATTTCAGCACAAGCAAACACCTAGCGAAGAACAATTTAAAATCTTCAACAATCTCGAACGAGTAATTTGGAAACTGAAGATAACTTTGAGATCGACTTATAATTGCGGACATCATTTTTGTTGCCACTAATAAAGACAGGGATTAGATAGGTAGGTGAAATGGTTGAGCTACCAGTCGAGCACTCCACTGGCAGATATATGTATACAGCCAACCAGAGCTGCTGATGTGATGGAGAAGATACATGGAATCTAGATTGAAGTACTGCCCTAGGCTGTCGAAGAAAGGAGCACCTTAATCGTATAGCTGCCAAACTCGGAAATTTACACGAAAGTGCTCAATAGTCTCCTTCTCTGATGCCAATAGCTCCTGCGTTGGGAATTAAATGATACATTTACCTTTCCTGTGAGTGCGCCGAACGTTCAATGACCGAACCACAGCAGCGATTTGGGAAATTTAATGTCGACGAGCTCCCAGAACTTTCTGCGTCCTGCGTCCATTGTACTGGAGCCAAAGGGCTTTCGAATCAGTGTACAAAGAAATAGAAAAGAATAGCTTGTGCAATGCTTGTGCCCCTTATGTCTCTTTATGTTCCCCCAATAGTCAGGGGGATGAATGCCTATGGTAGAGATGATAGGAGACCTCTGAGACCAATTTACTTGACCTCTTTCTGGCAAGCTCATCAGCAATTCCATTTCCGTCTATTTTACTATGCCCTGAAACTTAGTTCAAGAAAATGTTACGTGCACAGAGCTTTTATCGTCTCCTTGCAGAAGTTAATCAATGTGGATCTGCACCATGGTGTCGTCAGTGCCTTGATCGCGTCTTGATTATCGGAAAATATATTAATATCTCTCTTGCTGCCACGTTCCCTAAGCATTCTGCATGCCTGCCCAATTGCAAAGACTACTGCTGAAAAACACTAGCAGTATTCGACAGTTTTAGGGAAATATGTAGATAAATTGGCTAATTTATAGAAAACCCCTGCTGCGACTGCCGATTCCATTTTGAAACCGTCAGTGAAGATAGAGGTACCAGCATTGGTATACATTTTCTTCTCACTCCAAGCTACTTACTTGGAAGGATTGCCCATGCACGGGAATCAAACTCCACTTTGCGAATGGAGAGATCTGTACGAGATTTAGAGAAATGCCGTCTCGAATGCCTGCACGAAAGCTCCATCAAAGCAACACCGCGAGCAGGAATAAAAACTGTTAGTGAAATATATGCTCTCATATATATAATTTGTCACATTCAATAATCAAAAAGAGATGCAGATGGCACTACTTAGCTTAGAGCTAAACTGCCGAGAAAAGAATGGCTCGAAGCAATACATACTTTCAAAGGCATCGTGTGCAAAAGTTCATCAGTTGCTTATAAGGAAGGGGGAAGGAAACTTTTAAAGAAAGCAAAGTAGTTATAATAATTATAAGTTCTCCAGTAGCAAGCCAATTCGGCACAGGGACTTTGCTGCGCATTTAATTGAATATGTATGTGTCGGCGTGTAAACAAAAAATTGCCACTTTCAGTAGCCAGCACTGCACAAATTTTTGCTTACACAAAATCTTACTTGTAGATGTATCATACACACGTATATGTAGATGTGTATGTGCACACACACGGGTAAATATTTTCTCATACGCACCCATTATTTATTACGGCTTGTTTGTGTGTATGTAATAGCAAACACGTTTATGCAATAAAATCTCCGACTGTAAAAGACACGCACAGTCAATAAGTCAAACATTACGACAACAATGTCTTTGGCACACGCAATAACAACAACACCAACAAGAAAAGTAATCAATGACTGCAAGCGTCCGAAATTTATTACTTTTCAATGTCACGTTCATCATCACGTTTTGCCCATAATCACATAGGATTTTTCGCCATTACATGTGCGTATCCTTAAGGATCACATTTATTACGCAGCCAACCCGTATCCCATACTCTAAGCTCTTCAATCATTTTCTACATACGCGCATGTACATACGTACACGCATATGGATGGGCTTAAAAGGGAACCCATTGCTTTGAGTGTTGAGTTAAGAATTTATATTAGCGTACGTACATACATCATTTTGTGTGAGTGTGAGTAAGTAAGGGTTAGTGTATGTGTGCTTAGGTATTGGAAATAACTGAAAACGCAAATGTACGATTTGTCCCCGATGAAGCATTTCCTATGTAGATGAAAATAACTTTCTCGAATGAGTATTCGGTATACAAGGTGGCACTAAATTAATCACTTAATCGGCCAATTTATAATTTTTGCAGTATACAAACAGGCAAGCAATGAAGCGCTGGAGGTCCCAATAAAGATTTCCATCACTCAAAACTCCAATAAAAATAAAAAATAAAACCGAATGTTTAACGTAAACAATTTTGTTTCTTTTATTAATTTTTTTTTAAGTCAATAAATTACAAAGATTTTTGAAATTTAAATTTGGAAAAGGCGAGCCAAGAAGTACCAATAGATTGGTAACACCTAATCTCTTGGTTTAAAAGCCCATTAAGTTCGAAGCACTGGATAGTAAAATGGTAGTTAGTCAAGTAGGAAAGGAAAGAAATGACAGCAAAAAAGAGATAGGATAGAATAAAGACATAAAGAGAGACAGAGACGGAGACAGAGACGGAGACAGAGGCAGACACAGAGACAGAGACAGAGACAGAGACAAAGACAGAGACAGAGACAGAGACAGAGACAGAGACAGAGACAGAGACAGAGACAGAGACAGAGACAGAGACAGAGACAGAGACAGAGACAGAGACAGAGACAGAGACAGAGACAGAGACAGAGACAGAGACAGAGACAGAGACAGAGAGAGAGACAGAGACAGAGACAGAGACACAGGCAGACACAGAGACAGAGACAGAGACAGAGACAGAGACGGAGACAGAGACAGAGACAGAGACAGAGACAGAGACAGAGACAGAGGCAGAGACAGAGACAGAGACAGAGACAGAGACAGAGACAGAGACAGAGACAGAGACAGAGACAGAGACAGAGACAGAGACAGAGACAGAGACAGAGACAGAGACAGAGACAGAGACAGAGACAGAGACAGAGACAGAGACAGAGACAGAGACAGAGACAGATATAACTAGTCCTGTGAGAATTTTCCAGATTCTTTGACAAATCTGAAAATATCCTCCAGTTCGACAGTACGAATATTACTCATTCTCATGATAACGGAATCCAAAATTCGTCCTCAATGATTCCAATGGTGGCCATATGCTGATCTCATGGCTTGTATTCTGTAATAATACCGACAATCAACCGAACGCCTTTTCTTCCAAGTTCTACAAGAAAGTTTGACAAGTTTCGGTTAGGGCTGTTGTTGTTGTTGAGGTGGTTGAACATTTCTGAGCTGAATATGCTCCTAATTAGTGACCAGCACCGTTTTACTACCACTATCTCGCGTGAAGATGATGTTGTTATTATTTTTTTTTTTGTTTTTTTTTTTTTTTTTGTTTCCAAGTCAGATCCAGTTAGTGAGGTCCAAGTATAGCAGCAAATCCTTTATCTCTATGTCTGAGATTTCTTTAATTTGCTTTAAGAAAGGCTTACCGAAGGATCGGAGTCGTGCCCTGGCTAGTCCCGGACATTCACATAAATAGTGGAACAGACTTTCCTTCGCCCCTTCCGCTTGACAGCTTCTACAGATAGGATTGAAGGGTAGATTGAGTCTAGCTGCATGATCCCCTACTTTCCAATGTCCTGTAAGGGTTGCAGTGATACGTGAAATATTTGGCCGAGAACGTCCTAGCAGGCCATTCGTCCTTTGGATTTTGTATGACGGCCATGTGTTTTTTGTTGTAATACATGTAGGTATTTGCTTCCATCTTCTTTCGGCTAAAGCATGATAGTATGAAGCAATGGATGCTTTTAGTGTGTTCAGTGGGGTGGAGACTGCCACCGCCTCTGCTATGTCTAGTGTCGAGCCCTTTCTTGCTAGCTCACCGGCTGAGCAGTTTCAGCTCCTCTCTACACCGTAGGACCAGTTTGGATGAAATGTAGTTGGAGTCTAAGGCCTTAATAGCTGCTTGACTGTCTGAGAAGATAGCTACTCTTGCACCAACTTCCTTGTAGAGTTCTAGGGATTTGCATGCTCTCTGATCGCTAAAAGTTCTGCCTGGAACACGGCGGCATAATCAGGAAGACGAATTGATTGAGATAGGTTGAGTGGCTCCGAATGGAAACCTGCTCCCACACCACAGCTCATCTTAGAACCATCGGTATAAATTTCGATATCGTGTCTTCCAATCACCTCTCCTTTGCTCCACTCGGCTCTCGGTGGAAAGCGTACCGTAAAGCCTTTCTTGAAGTTGAGGTCGGGGACTGTGTAGTCTGATCCGTTTTTGAGCAGCGGGGGTCCCTGTAGGAGGATCTTCGGTTAGGGTTTGTCACAAAATATCTTGCAGTTCTGCAGCGTTGTAGATTGGCCCCTGTGTGGTAACAGCTTAAAGGTGCTTACTGACTAAAACGTTAACTTTTACGTAAATTAGAAAACGGAGTTTAAAGAAATATATCATAGAACACTGCTTAGCTGAAAACTATTCAAACTTAAAATTACCTTAACTTTTTTTTTGGGAACACGGCCCTTAGTGATACTGATGCCCCAGTGAGCACGGCTATCGCAGGATTTTTGAAGTTGCAGAATGAAGCGGGATTTTTTTGAAGGGACAGTCTGTGTAATAGATAGTTTTTTGCCGAGATCTTGCACTCTCTTACTGTTCACTCACATACTGAGCTGTATTACTCGAAATGCCATGGCAGACTGCTCCGGTTAATGTTTTATACTAGCTAAAAAACCTTGGAAACTCTAGTAACGTGAATAATAACATCCACTACACTGAATGCGTTGCGCATTTTCTCTATATAGCGAATGCACGGAACATCGTCAAGGGAAAAGCTATCAAAATTCAACGAAAATTTTGAGAGACTTTAAGCTTGCACTTTATTTTGTTGTACTAAAATTTAAAGCGCTAGTATGGGCCACATTGATTTTAAATTTTAAATTTTTTATGAACTTTTTTTTTAACTTTGATTAAATACCTACTTAAAACTTTTACGAACATTTTTTTTTTAAATATTTTACGAAAATTGTAAAATTTTTATAAATCGTATGCCAAGTTTGAGACATGAATTTTTGTGGTCTTTGTTATACAACGTGGCGAAAATCTTTATTTTTATCTCTACGCGCCTCAGTGCTTGTCTCTTTGTATACTGCATCTGTCTAGTTTGCAAGTGTCAAATTTGACTGACGTACTACGCCATTTGCAGAAATTATAATCTTCTGATAGGGTAATTAATTGTGCGCTACTTTGTAGAATGAATGAACTACATATAAAAATATACTATTGAAATTAAAATTTTTATAATATAAAGTGAAAAAAAAATTGTTAATTCTCCGAAAACTACAGAAATGATTGGGACACCTGGGCGAGTTATGTTTAATGTCTCTGTAACCTGTTTTTAAGTTTGTATAGAGTCTTCGTCCCGTAATGCGAGCAGCTCGGCGTTCTCTAATATTTTTGGCCTTCTAGAGCGCTCCTTCTCATCGGAGTCGAAGTAACTACGTTTGTTCCGTTTAAACCAATATTCGCATGCCATTTTCGATGATGAATGCTCGTCGTGGGTCTTTTCAAGCAAATTACGCAATTTTTTTTTCTCAAAAGACTATCCCACTTTTGTTTTATCAAATTTAATCTCATTTGTCTTACAGATACAGCCTCATTTCTGAAACAAATATTGCCACAAATAATTGCTACATCATTTTGGTTGTGATCCACTGGATACAAATACTCGTATATGAATTATGAGTTTGTTTTTCTTTTGAATTTGTAAGAAAGTTTAAAGTATTCATATTTTAATAATGAAAAATGTGATAAACTTAAACACTTTGTAGTTTACTTTTTGTATGTAAATCATCCACATTTTTTTTTTAATCTATCATAATTTTAAGGCTTATCTACTACTATAAAAATTTGTAAAGTCTGTCCACCGATTACCAACTCTTATGGCCAGATAATCCGCTCACTAATACAATCGATTATTTTAAGCAAATAACAAGCTGAGTTATTTGCTTAGCAATAACGTTTTCTCATTGCCCAATCTACTGCTTTTTAAGTGAAAAATTGAGTTGAAGTGATGGAAAATAGGTTAGAATCGGAATTTTAGCTATAGATACCTATGTATCGTATGCTCGTATATGACCTGTAAGAAGCAGTTGACATAAACACGGTTCAGTTTAGAAATTTTTGCTTAGGCAGAATCAGTAAAATGTAGTTGGATATTGAGTTTTGCGATAACGAATGCTGGAATCCAGCTACAGTACTGAGTATTTTCAAGTACATTCTATTTCCGAAAAGAGATGTTAATATAACTCGTGACCAGTTTCGTATAATGACACAGTTTTCGGAATGCAAAGGTATGGTCAACATCAGACCATTAATCGGCACTCAGCGAATTTGAAGGAATCAGCTGATTTGTTAGTGTAATAAGAGATACGACAGGGGTTTGTTTGCAACAGAGAAAAAAAAACACTTTATTATTAAATAAAAGAATGTTAAAAAAGGTCACTCTGAGAAGATTTTAGTGTTAATGAAAATTTGTTGGTTCATATAAAATTTGATATTTTAAAAGTGTCAATTTAATTTTTTGCTTCTTTTACGGTTCAGCAAGAATATTAAATGTCCCTCTCTCAACTCTTCTTATCATTGAAAACCTTTTTACACATTTTAAAAATCGTTTGAATTTACTCAATGCGAATTATAACCATAGTGTTGTAATCGTTTCTTCCTTAGTGAAACATAGGACATCAAGAGGTGTATTCATAATAAAAATAAGCAACAAAATACTACTGAACCTTATCTTGTTACATAACCTCAAATATAGCAAAAATGTCGTTTTCTTAACAAAAAACTCATAAATTAAGTTGTACATACCCATAACAAATTTATTTAAAAAAACGCACATTTTAAAGACAATTGGTAACGCATACAAAGTTCTTTAAGTAATTCAATAAAATGTTACTGTTTTATTTTCTTGAAATGGGCATTTTAGTGCGTTTTTATATCCAAAGCAGAAGAGCACCAACAACAGCTGCAAGTTAAATAAAACTAGGTGAATTATTGAACTAATTAAAAAAAAATTATAAGCATTACTTTTAATTAGAAAATACTAGAAAAATGTCACGAAGAAAGAACTAAGACTCCGAGACTAAATAACAAAAAAAAAATTCTAAATCAAGTCATCTCGTAACTCATTGTCTATTTCGCTGAGAACAAAATAACGGTACCACGATAGGCGCCGTCTTATTATTCTTTCCATCATGCGATAAAATGAAAGCAGTCATTGCTCATGCTACTTTGTTGCCGTCTAAACAACGAGTGAATGGAGAGCGTAAGAATACGTGTGAAATGAGGGAGAAGAGCAACAGCTACTCTCGCAGTGCTGCTTCGAATAGCCACATCGTATAATCTATTATTCTTGAGGTGAAAGAGTAAAAGAGGTCATCTGCTTTACAAGTATGTATATACAAATACTTACATATACATATATTTATGTATTAGCCTAGACCCCATATTTCCAATATTTTATCCAATTTTTCAATTATGATCCTGATCAGCGCTACTCTCTGAGCTAGTCATAATTTTTGCGTATGAACTACAAGTATATGAGAGGAAGAAGAGCAAAATATTGCATTATGACTGGTAGAAAATGGCCAGCTCACAAATTCATAAAAGCAACAACTCATAATCAGCGTTGGGGAAACAATTACGTACATGAGTGGCCAATAAAATGAAATGATTCATTGTTATTGCGTACTAAATGGCGATTGAGAGACCGCGGGATGAGTCCACCCATTTGCTTCTTGGCACATTGGTACAAATGCAAGTATACAAGTCAGTGGCGCTAATAAATATGTAATGCCAAGTTGAAATGCTGATTTTCAGATAAGTGCGAGTGTAGGGGGTAATTGTGGTAATTGGATGCATATGTGGTGCTCGTAAATTATTTTTGCCACTTTCGGGCAAATATATAATATGTAAAAAAAATTAAATATAAATCAAATTTATTGTTTTTATGTAAGTTATTTTGCTGCACGTAGCTGAGTGTCGCCTGTTAGGTGTAGAAGTTGTAGGAATTACAATAATTAAATAATGCTAAAAATTTGATAAATATAAAAAAGTCTTCCACGAAAGAGATATGCTTTTTCCATTCATTTTATACACGCATCTCTGCTTACAATGTCTTACGTGAAAAATTCAACTGACAAAAAAGCAATTCGCATCATTTCACCTCTAAGTGCATACGCACACATACATACATTCATAAAATTACATGGTGTTATGTATTTAGTATAGGTATACGCAGTCTCTCGCACTCGCAGCTCCACCTGCAGCTGTATACTTAACTCCGATGATTCTCCATCGGAATTCGCAATGACATTCACCGACTTTCGATTCAGAAACGTTAATGGGAATAAATAGGAAAGTTTTAATACGAAAATGTGCGTGCTAGTGGCGAATATGCCAGCGCGTTTCATGGTATTGGTGCGGATCTATGTGCGTACATATGTTTTTGCTACTTTTCTGTTTGTGTGCTGCTCGCTGGTGATTTTATACAATAATAAAGGGCGGTTAAATTTCAAAGGCCGATGTTGAAGGTGAACCACACCTAAACGTCAACGACACCGTTGGACTTCTTTCTTCCGGGTTATTTGAAAGAAAAGGTGTACGTCGAAAAGCCAGCAACAATTCAGGAGCTAAAGGATAAGATAATTCGGCACATTAACGGCATAGAACCTCAATTATGCCTCAGCGTCTTCGAAAATTTGGACTATTGGATGGAAGTGTGTCGCCAAGGCCGCGGCGGCCATTTGGCCAATGTTTTATTCCATACGTAATTGAGCCATACCAGTATTATCATAATAAAGAGAAATGACAAGAATTTCCTAAAAAATTGTATTTTATTCAAAATCAACATCGGCCCTTAAAACTTAACCACCCTTTATTACTTTTATTATTCGTGTTTTTTTTACATCTGTTATTGCTGGCGAGCCTTCGTATGTGTTTTTGCTGCCTGTTTTCCACATTGCCTCTTCGCAGACATCTTCTTATTTTTCTTTCAATTTAAATGTAAATGACGTTAAAAGCAAACGAAAAAAAAATCGCGTAAGAATTTCATTTTGTGCGCATTGAAGTGCATCGGCAACGGAATCAACTTGCCGAAGTTATGGCTAAAGTCAATTGGACAAGTGCCCTTGGGACTATGGGGCAGGTTGTTCGCATTGCTCGACAGAAATTCATATTAAAAATATATTAAAGAAGAGAAATGAGAGGTTAACAAAAGGCCTCAATTGGGTTCGCAATTGGGGTAATATTTGGTTAAACAAGAGGCGGCTGCCCTAGCCGAACGGTTTGTTGCGCAACTGACATTCGGGAGTGCTTCGGTTCGAATCTCCGTGCATTATACAGCAGAAATTATAGAAAAAGTTATTTTCAAAAAGCGGTCGCCCGTCGGTAGGCAACGATACACCTCCGCGTGTATTTTTGCAATTAAAATGCAACTCCTAAAAACCATTTGCCGTGCGGAGTCGGCTTAAAACTGTAGGACCCTCCATTTTCGGAACAACATCAACACGCACTCCACCAATAGGAAGAAGAGCTCGGCCAAATACCTAACAGAAGGGACATGCCCATAATTTTACAGTATCTAGAGCCATTAAACTGGTGAGAAGGAATAAATCTGAGTTCAAGACCTTCTCTAATTGAACGTTTACATTTGAGGGGGAACACGCCTACGATCCTTCAGAAATCAGTTATATAGCACAAAATTACTCTGTTACTCTATTTTTACTGAATCTGTGTGCGATTTGACCACCACTGCGCTAGTGGGCTGGATTCATCTTGCATGGTTTATTTTAAACTATGTCGAGTAAAGATGGTTCAGAAGGAGCTGCAGCTTCAGTCGCGATTCTAAAACTTCCTTATGTTGGCACTCGGGTTGATAACGAACCTGCTTATGGAGATTTTTTTCAATTCGATAGCCAAGCTGCAATCCAGGCACTGGGTTCGGCCACAACAACCTCCAAAGTGGTGGAACAAAGTAGGAATAGCCTCACCATCTTGAGTGAAAACCATAAAGTTACCTTAATCTGGGTCCCGGGACATCGGAACATTGAAGGTAACGAAAAAGCAGATGAACTGGCAAGAATCGGTACTCACACCATTAGGTGCAGTCAAGAGTAAAATTTCCCAAAAATACCTCCGAATCGCGGACTGTAGGTGGAAAGCCCAGACAAAATGCAAAATTAGCAGAACGTTATGGCCCACCTACAACCTCAAGCAATCGTCGGCATTAATAAGAATGAAACGACGGGACGCCTGGAGACTAACGGCAGTCACAACTGGCTTTTGGTCTATCGGAGAACAAGCAGCCAAAATGGGTATCCCTCACAATAAATACTGTCACAGTTGCAAACAACCGGAGAAAAAGGAGACAATCTTTCATTTCCTTTGTGAATGTCCTGCCCTATGGAAGGACAGAATGTTAACCCTGGGCCAACCGCTGTTCGAGAATCTCGAATTGTGATGACTTTCGAGAGATAACACGGTCCGGGAACTTTTCCCGTTTAAGATCAATGGTTTCATTGCTTGCGTTGCACCTAGTGCCGTCCTGTTGAAAATGAACGTTGTTCAGATCAATAGCATCTACATCCGGCCACAAAAAATCTTTGATCATCTTCTCATAGCCTTTTATATATTTAAATAACTACTGTTATTGGAAAACCTTTTATTTGACTGGTAATTCACCACCAGCGCTTGTTCGTGAGCTCGAGTACCTTAAAGTAAATAAAGTTTTTGTTTATCGCACCATTAATTGTTACAATGATACTGGTAGCATCGCGAAACATTATGGAGGTGGTCATCAAAAGACTACCACGCCACGTGGTAAATGGTTCAAAAAGTGAGGAAGCGATTTGAGGGAAATCCCGAGGAAGTGCTAATCAAATGGCGAAAGAACTGAAAATATCTGATCGGTGCATCCACATACTGAAAAATCATCTCAAAGGCAAGCCTTACAAAATCCAAAAGGCGCATGATCTCACACCAAAGCAGCAACAAGTCAGACTTGAGAGAGCGAAGGAGTTGCTTCGCTTGGCCGAAAGCGGCCAATTTGCAAACATTGTGTTTTCAGACGAGAAAATGTTTCAAATTGAGCAATTCGTAAACTCCCCAAACGATAGGGTTTATTTGACCGACCGTTTATACGAGAATTCGAATCATCGAGTGGCCACCAGGAGGGAGCACCCGCCAAAGGTAATGGTTTGGGCCGCTGTAACTGCAGATTGGCGCTCCCCAATCGTTTTTATCGAGTCTGGCGTCAAGGTAAATGTGAAATATTTTCGGGAAAGTATTATGGAGGTTGTTTTGAATTCGTGGGCAGACAAACACTTCGATGGCAGACCATGGACGTTTCAAAAAGAATCGGCACCATCTCACAAAGCTTGAGTGAACCAAGAACGGCTAAAAACCAACGTTCAGAACTTCATAACGTCCACACAATGGCTTTGAAATTCACCAGGCGCGAATCCGATGCATTATTCTCTTTGAGTCACTTTGGAGAGCAAAGTCCGAAATAAGAGATTCACTAGTCTCCAGGCGCTGAGAAAGAGCATTGTTCGCCAATGGTCTAAAATACCTGCAAGTCACCTTCGGACAGCTTGCGATTCGTTTCTGGACCGTCTCAAGGCCATAGACAAGGCAAAAGGTGGTCATATGCCGCAAAAGCAAATTGATTCTTAGTTTTGTATTATTTCCATACATTTTTCACTTTGAATTGAATAAAAATAATTTGGCAAACAAAATTTATGTCCTTTTTAATTAGTTACACTTCGAGTGCCGAACCCTGTATAAAAGTATTTTTTTAATGCTGTCACATATTTGTCATGCGGGTCTATAGTAGATATTTTTTGGTATAGACTAGGTTCACATTTATGTGGCAGTCAAACTGGTTGGTTTTACACAACTCAGTTTTATTCAAAGATTCAAAACTAGCATAATAAAACAAATTAGCTAATTTCTTCGAAAAGTTAAGGTCAAGTGCAATATCTTCACGGAATTCTAAACAAGTTTTTTTTATTGAAGATTGAAGATTGATACGTCTAGTAGCAAGTAGTAGGTTGAGTAGTAGGATACAATTTAACTCTCTCAATACCTGACACATTCAAATTAAAATTAATTATGGTAACAGGGTTTGACTTTTTATGTTCTCTTTTATTTGTGGTTTCCCCCATAGTGGCCTTGTGTTTTGTAGAAATAATCAAAACGCCTCTTTTGGCTTTCCAGTTTTGTAAAAGAACAGAATGGTTTTGATATTCTTGTTTAAAATCGGTTAACACTTCCCCACGTGCAATGTAAAACAAAACGTAACCTCATACTTTAAAAATAACTGTAATCTTCAGACCATTCGTCACAAATGTGTTCCAGATCTTCGTATAGATCCCCGCTATCCCAAACGGTGGTGAATGAAGTTATAATTGAATTAAGTTAAACCAGCGTTAGACATTTGTGTCGGTGGCACTACATGAAAAGCCAGCTGACCCATTGTGTGACGCTTAGAAGCGAACGTGTTAAACAGTACACTAAGCTTGTGTTTGCTCGCATAACCCCAATTAGTGACGTTCAGTATTTATTTTATGTGTTTTTTTTAGTTCTTAAGAAGTTCCATTCGTATTTTTTAAGCGCTAGACTAAATTTTCACTCTCTCCATTTGATAATGCTTCATATTCGGTGGTTTGGCGTGTGTTATAAAGTCTTAATCTTTGTAATGCAAACGGTTTGAAAAAATATAATATATGTATGGCCTAAATCAGTAAATAAAAAACTGTCTCCCGATTGATTGCTTAAATGTTTTTTCGTAGCGTTCTACGCCCTTGCTTGAATGCTGTACATCAATAGAGCGCGATCGCAACAGCCATAAGCACTAAGGCGTTAGCATCACTGCTACGTAGGGTGTGCTAATGTATGTGTGAATGCAGTACAGTCTCTTTCGCATGCGTGCGAAAGCTGAAGAGAACAAATTATAACGCGTTACATTCTGCTACTATACGAGTAACAGCTATGCTATTTCCCTCTAACAGTTCACTATGTTATGCTATCCTTCCGTTTTAAGCTGATGCTGTAATAGAATCTCAAGATTCTCGTTGAATAAAAAAAAATTGTCTACACATTACTCGTGCGCTTTTAATGAGCGAGAATCACTACTTTATATAAATTATTTGTACCAACCAAGCCATTTTGAACAGGCAGTAGCACTAGAGCACTAATAAAATTTTTTTTATTTATTTGGTCTCTAGCCCTTTAATGTCAAAAGTTGTTTATAGACAACAATATATATTTCTACGCGTAGTTTCTATAGTTGTTGTTATTTTTGCTAACGGTTTTTTTTACAGTAGCTAATGTGTGTGGGCATTTTCTTAAGAATTCATATTTAGAAAAGCTTAACAGGTGTTCATTTGCGAGCTAGTTGAAGTGGTGTGCTGACGTGTGCAAAAAAAAGTGAAAATAATCGTTCTATAAAAGATTTTTCGTAAGATTTTTTTTATAAAAAGTGAATTTTATTATAAATAACAGGTAAGAAAATCGAATAAAGTTTACAAAACTAAAATAAAGTTTTTTGTTTTATGTCAGGAATTTCGCGCACACAATGTTGCTTATAGGCAACATTTGGCCATAGTAGCAATAATATTTTGTATTTTATTCCTTTAGAAATGCGTCCGAAAGGTCTTACAGATCTAGAAATAAAACAGATAATAAACTTCGATTGGAATAATTCTGATGATGAAGAAGATGAGGAAGAAGAAGAAGAGTTATATGATTCGAATCTGGAGAAATTCATTGAAGAAACGATGGATAAAGTAATGGAAAGAAGGGAAAACGTTGAAATAAATTTGATAGACTGTATTGTTGGAGAAGATGATCATACTGATGAAGAAGTTGAAAATGTTACGGACACAGAAAATATCGCCGAGGTAAGTTATGAAAAAATCAATCTGGAGAATTTGAGATGGAGGAACGCGGGCCTAACCGTTTTTGAAACTGCTTGGAAAGAAGATCAAGTTTGTCGAGAAGTCAAAGTGCCAATCAAATACTTCAATGAATTCTCCGATGATGAAATAATAAACAAGATTTGCAACGAAACAAATCTGTATTCAATGCAAACTAAAGGAGTAGAGCTAAACTGTACGCCATTCGAAATTAGGCGATTCTTTGGTGTACTTCTTTATTTAAGCATTATACAACCGGATGAAAAACTGTTGCCTTACGGATGAAAGGGAACTTATGAAAGAAGGTCGTGGTTCTTATGATTTTAAATATAAAGCAACATATAATTTAGTTGCTTGCCGCTGGTACGACAATAAGAGCGTTCAACTGGTATCAAACTATATAGCTGAAAATCCAGTTTCAGAATGCAAACGCTGGTGTCGTAAGCAAAAAAAGTACATAAATATAGCTAGACCTGCTATTGTTGGCTGTTATAACAAGCATATGGGGGGCGTAGTCCTAGCTGTTATGTTGCTAGAGTTGTATAAAATCAACCACCGTTCCAAGAAGTGGTATATGCGTATAGTGTACTGGTGTCTTGGCACAGCAGTAGTCAATAGCTGGTTGATGTATAGAAGGGACCTAAAAAATCAAGCTGGGAAAACGAAACATATGTCATTGTTAAACTTTCAACTGATGATATCAAATGAGCTTTTACATGCGTCTGATATGGAGCCAGTAAACCAACGCAAAAGAGATCGCCCATTGTCAGCTCTTTCAGCATAGACTCAGATTCATCATCACCGTCGCCTCCAGCACCATCAAATATTTCAAACGTTTCATCACAAGATTCATCGCAATCTACAAAACGATCATATATATCTAAACCTCCAAAATCCATGCGCCTCGATCAAGTCGGTCATTGGGTTGAATGGGGAGCAAAGGGAAGGTGTAGGTTATGCCATACCGGGATTCCGAAATCCAAATGCTCAAAATGTAAGGTACATTTATGATGAAACCCCCAAAAAAACTGTTTTATTTCATACCATACATAAAAACTTAATGAAAGTAATAAAAAAATAAATAAATATCAATATTCCTTTGTGTTTTGAAATATACCACTATGGCTAAATGTTGCTTATAGGCAACTTCTCATAACTGTAAAACCAGAAGTCCTAGAGCCTTGAAATTAATATCAGTTCATACTTAGGACTCTAACATCAACCTAACGTAGTAAAAATATTTTTAACCGCGCCCACTTTAATTCTGACATTAAAGGGCTAAATTGTCAAATTTTCTTTCAATTACACTGAACAGTTAATTTTTGGTAATAGATTTAGACATTATAGGTACCAAAAGCAAATATAGGTACATCCCTTTTTTGTTTTAGCTCTATTGCTACTACCTGTTCGATATGGACTGGTACCAATCAATGAAAATTTAAAATTAAACTTTCAAACATATTTTTTTGTTTGCTTTTCAAATTATTTCATTAACGC
Organism: Anastrepha ludens; assembly: GCF_028408465.1. Classification (NCBI taxonomy): domain Eukaryota; kingdom Metazoa; phylum Arthropoda; class Insecta; order Diptera; family Tephritidae; genus Anastrepha; species Anastrepha ludens. Next base: position 115,857,863 of record NC_071498.1, on the reverse strand, counting down.
ATAATGTTGACTATTCCACTATTTTGTTCACAATTTATATGAGCGCGCGTTACTGTGCGTACCTATAATTAAAATCAATAAGATGCAACGAAATGTGCATGGCAAACAAGAAAAAAAGGAAAACTTTAATATTGTAAAAGTATCAAACGAAAATTTTAAGTAACAATTCTTGTTCGTCTGAAAGCGTTTGTGTTTTTATCAGAGTCAATAAAGGTGCGTCGCTATGTTGCCAATGGCAGCCTTTGCTGGACTTCAATGATTTTAATGAAAAATCGTGACGTTTTATGTCACGAAATCGAAAACAATTAATTTTAAACAGTTCCCCTGATGCAATTTTTTTATTAAGCAATCAACCCAAACCAAAAGTCGAAAAGAGCTGAATACTTGTGACTATGACCAGCTTTAATTTTGAGTAGTTTATGAAAATAATCACCGCATAAAACGAACACCTGTCAATCTCTGCATTTCAATAAATTTGTTTGTATTATTAATAATATTTTAGCTATATTCGTAATATTTGCCATTAAGTACGGGTACGGGAGGCCCAATTTGGAATTGCTGAATAAATCTGGTTGAATTTGATGGCTTGAGGTACAGTAACTCTCAGTGCATCAGTCGATTGCTGTTTATTAACAAAGACTTTAACGATTTGACCAAACCTAAAAAGAAAAGTCTAGTGATTCATACAGAATCCACCGTGACGCGCGCTGTATAGCAGGTAGTCCTGCTGAAACCACAAATCGTTTACTTCAATGTCGTTCAAATTCAGCAATAAAACTACTTCACTTATGTTTTAAGCTAATTTTCAAACTTTTATTAGGATGATGCCAGTTAGGCCGAAAGCCTTGTAAAACGAAAAAAAAAATCAATATATCACTCAAGAAACGTTTGCAAATAAATCTGGGTTTAAGATTTTTTCTGATGCCTGAGAAGCCGATAAGTCGCTAACCGAAAGGGCCAATTATAACTTTGAATTTTCGAATCATTGAATTATCGAATGTGTCAAGTGTGGATGTTTGCACATCGACAGTAGGTGTAATTGATGTATGGGAAAGTAGGATTGGTTCTTAAAGGGTTCGGTTGAGGTTCAGGTGGAAATGTGGCAAACAAATGAGAAACAAGATACTTAAATCTTAGCCCCTCGAAAGCACAATAGATAAGGAGAAGGTGCTGAGAAGGCTTCACCTCTTTCTCCATTCAGCTGACGCAAAAAGGACTTGATGTAATGCTGAGTCTCACAGTATGCAAACCTCGTAGAAAGTGTTTTGTAAAGGCATCTACAAAATTACATAGGTGACGCTTTGTTAACTTCAGAAGATTCCACGGGCGTCTCCGAACTACAAATGACGTCACACGTCCTCCGCCTAGCCAGCTCATCTGATTCGAAGCTTTCTGTAATATCTCTATGACCAGGTACCCAGATGAGCCTTATTTCAAAGAATTCGGAAGCGATCGGAAGAGAAGTTAGGCATTTCCCTACCAGTTTCGAGTGATCCATCATCGAGCTCAGGGCATTGATTGCCGATTGGCTGTCTGAATAGATATTTACTTCCGTGACAGCCATTACGTAAGTGAGCAGCCAATCAGCTGCTTCTTATCCTGCAGTAATTCGATAGCACGAACTTGAGTCTGATGGGGAGCTCCACGCCGAATATTTCTCCGCCAACCCTTCCATCCAACTTCAAGCCAACCGTCAGCAGGTTCTCCATGCCCTCTCTCCAAGTACTGCACTCCACCCAGTCTCCCTTGAAGGGATGTGAGTGGAAAATTTTCCATTTGGATTATGTGAAGATAAGCATTGATCAGCCACCAAGGGGAGAATCCCAAAATTTCTAAGGATATTTAAGAGCGGCCCGCAATTGAGGTCAAGCCAGTAGCCGCGCCCCTCAGTCTGATAATGGCACATGCAGTGGCAGCTTTGCCTGCAATATATACATTGCATTAAGCATTAGAGTAGAAGTAGTTCCAAGCGCTCCCATGATTCCAATGAGAGCAGACCTTTTAACTCTCTCCAGCTTCTTCACCAATGGCATCCCTTCCTGTGAGCTCCACCAGATACAGACTCTATACAACAGAATTGGCTTTATAATGGTATTAGAGTAGAGCCGGAAAACAACTTTAAGCGAGAGGATCCATCTTTTATTCTCAAAGAGGCTATTTTGAAAATAAAATTTATTGTAGGATAAAATATTCAATTTATTGATAGTGGAATAAGAAAGAAACATTTTTGCATAAATGAAATAACAATAACAAAAAATAGAGTAAATGACAAAAAAGTAAACGACTCATATTTGCATATGCCTAGTAGCATAAATTAGCTCTTTAGTGAAGAGTATTTTTTTGTAATAGCACTCGCTTCGCAAGTGAAAATTCTCTTATAAAAAATCAAGAAAACTATATTACCAGGATTGGCCATCAGCTATGGTAAAAACAAATTCGTGAGAGTAACTTTAGCTGCCCGGTCACTGAGGACTCGGCAACAGAATTCTGCACGATCATTTCACACGCATTTACACACTCGTCCAATCAGTCATTGTTCAGATGCCAGCGAAATCAGCGCCAGCTGTACTAATTTCTTTTTTCGGTATATCACCATAACAATATCAGATTTTTCGTAAGCAAACTGCCGTCACCACCCCCATAACGTAAGCAAATCAGCCGATTCCTTCAAAATCGGTCAGAGTCGGTGAATGGTCTAATGTTGGCCACACCTATGGAAACCTAATAACGGACGTCCAGATCATGCTTATGATTTAGAGAAGTCACTTCTCAAAAGTACTAAATGGTGAGCACGTGAACACTCCCACCAATGCATAATTTGATCCGAGTAGTGCAGTTTCTGATGACGGTGTCGATGTTCCACGCGCCATCGTGCTTTGTCCATACCACAAGTAAGGTGATTGCGCTAACTAAACAATAAAATGGAACCACTAGCTGTACGCCAACAACGACGTAGTGAAGTGCATTAAAATTCAGTGGCTGCGCTGGTTACGTCACCTTGAGCGAATGGACAATAACGCCCCAGCAATAACGCTCTTTTCAAAATATACTGGTGGAATTTGGGAAAAAAGGGTATCCTCATCTACGTTTGAAAGACCAAGTCGACCTGACTTCGCTTGGTGTTTGTAATTGGCGTCAATGCGCCCAATGCAGAGGCGATTGGCGCAACATTTTGGTAGCGGCTAAGAGCCATCATCGGTTGTAGTTGTCAGCTAAGTAAGTAAGTAAGTTGGTCACACCTCTACTTTCACTAAATCGTGGTAAAAAGTCATCGTCTTTCCAAGGAGCATAAAACTATAGGCCCTTCCATTTATAAAGAAGCATTAAGATGCGCATATGAATATCGATATTTCATGCCTGATGAACCGAGTTTTCGGCGTAATAGCCATGATGCCTCTGCCTGCCTACATATCTGCATACCTCAATGTTTGCACCAAAATTTAAATATTTGTAAGAATAATTTAATCAAACCATTTCCTAAATTCATTTCACATTTACCGCTAGATTTCTCTCCTATTTTTTTTCAATAAAAGCGAATATATGGGACACAGCTGACGCCGAGAGCACAATTGAATTTGTCTGTACCAAAAGTAGCAGCGGTTTGCGCCATAGCCGTAGTTGCTGACGTTGTTATTGTCAAAGTTGCTCTAAAAAAATAGAAAAATGAAAATCGATTGCAGCAATTTTCACTTTTTAGGCGACGGACATAAAAGAAAGACAAGAAAAACAACAACCACAGCAACGGATTGTTGGAAAAGTGTTTCAGTGTTAAAAAAAAAGAAGAAAATGTTTAAATGGAAGAAAACATTTAGACATATTAAAAAGCGTAGGCAGTTTTGGCATACGCCTGATGAATTTACAAATTAGCTTTTGCCATAATTTCAATACGTCCTTTTCTTTACTGACCTTTATTCAATGAAGGCCATTTTCGCATGTGCAAGTTACATTTTTTTTTGCTGTAGTATTAAAGAGAATAAAAGAACCATAATTCAATAAACTTATTTTATTTCAAGTTTTTGCTAGATTCATGAATTTCTTGTGGCGACTTACTCTTTAGCGCATCATTTAGTGGGCAGTTGGCGACTCATTTATTGAAATTGGTAGTAACTTCTCATGTACTAATATATGTAGTAAACTATTTGTTTGTAATTTGTTAGAATAAAGTGCTTTTGAAAGTAAATCCTTTGAACTAAAAATATGAAGAGTAGAAGAGTTAAGTAGTAGAAGAGTTAGTTACTCAGTTGCCTGACATCTGAATCAGTTGAACGTGTTTTAGAACCAAAGTTCGATGTTTCCAAAATAACACACGAAACTTTTTTACAATTACATACCTTTACCTAAGTTTTCCCTAACAAGACTACTTCGGTTAAAGTCATTTATCTCCGTAAGCTTTTCGCTAAATTACTTGAAATTTTGGCAAAGTACTTAGGCAGTTTAATGCTTTATAAAAGGTGGTTAAGTTTCAAAGGCCGGAGTTGATTTTGAATAAAATACAACTTTTTTAGAAAACTATTGTCATTCTTCTTTACTATGATAATATTGGTATGGCTCAATTACGTGTGTTATTTTATTTTATTTTATTTTATTTTATTTTATTACATTTACCAAATAGCCTTTGGCGGCACACTTCCATCTGATGGTCCAAATTTTCGATGACGCTGAGGTATAATTGAGGTTCTGTGCCGTTAAAGTGCAGAATTATCTCATCCTTTAGCTTTTGAATTGTTGCTGGCTTATCGACGTACATCTTTTCTTTCAAATAACTTCAAAGAAAGAAGTCCAACGGTGTCAAATCACATGATCTTGGCGACCAATTGACACCGCCGCTACGTGAGATTATTCGGTCATCAAATTTTTCGCGCCATTGTTTCGTTAGCTTTGTGACAAGTGGTACCGTCCTGTTGAAACCACATATCGTCAACATCCATATCTTCCTACTCGGGCCTTGAAAAGTTCGTTAGCATCTCAGAGTAACTGCCTGACCGGCCTCATTTTGGAAAAAATACGGCCCAATGATGCCGCCGGCCCATAATCCGCACCAAACAGTCACTCTTTGTGGGTGCATTGGTTTTTCGGCAATCACTCTTGGATTATCATTCGCCCAAATGCTCGAATTTACTGAGGTGAAAATGTGCCTCATCACTGAAGATGATTTTCTTCGAAAATTGGTCATTCACTGTTGCCATATCCTGCCATTCATTCTGACCATTGATGACGCTTGAAATGGTCTAAAAGGCTTTAGTTCTTGAGTCAATTGCACCTTGAAAAATGCGCGTACACATTTTTTTTTGTGTTTGATCGGGGCCCTTCTTTTATTTGTTATGTACATTTAGGTGCTTGGCCACAATTGGAGAGACCTACCGATGGCGATGATATTTTATGAGAAGCTTTTTCATGGCAGAAATACACCCGGAGGTTTGCCATTGTCTGCCGAAGTTGGCATTAAAAAATCCCATAAAGGAACGATTTCATTCGCACAAGATATCTTTGAATTAGAGATATTTTCTCTAGGTCCTTCTCTATAAATTTTTATATCTCACAAGAAAACTTTAAGAAAAAGAAAGAAAAATACCTCAGTTATGGCATAAAGATCACACTTTCAACTGAGCCTAGTTTAAAGTATATACGAAAATTTTGGAAAAACTGAAAAATTACACCTATATTTTTTCCAAAAACCATTGATTTTATAAATACATATATCTGTTTCTTGTTTTCTTTTTTTTTTTTGGGCATAAATTTCCATCCAAAACCTGTTGCCATGCCATAATGTGTCCGTGAGAAAGCTTACACAGGTAACTGAACCTGGCGTGCCTGGGCTTTGAAAACGTGCATACACCTACTTGCATACCTACATGCATAACTCCATCTGTGCATATCCACAAGATTATATGCATTCACACAAGAACAAAGGAATTGCTAGTTAAGTTCGTTTAGAGTATTCGCCATGAAAATAAGAGTCAGTACGACTTTGATACATTGCACTATCCACAATTTTATTCGAAATAAAGTTACTCAACTCACTTAAAGTCATATACTCATATGATACATATGAATGTAGGTATAATACATAACTATTTTCATGCAAGAGGATGTATGAATTTCTAAGTGATTTATGATGTATTACATGTTGAGCGCAGCATTTTAATCCAAACTACAAAAGAATTAAATTGCATTGGTCTAAAAGGAAAACAGAGTGGCAGCCATGGCAAATGTGCATGAACAAATATGTACATACATAGGTATATGTACATATTAGCACACAAATAGGTGCAGAGATATAGTATGTATGAGTGTATGTAAATATACTGGGTAGTCCATCCTCGAATGGGATATGGCCGGCATTTAGTCTGTTGTTAGATATTTAAAAGAATTGAGCTGGTTGGGAAATTGCGGCGAACAAATATTAATATTATTATAATATTATAAATATAATTTTTCGAAACTGGCGCTTATAGATCAATATGATGTTGCAATTTGAGCATCTTTTCAGTTCTAGAAAAATATTTGAGGTTAATAGCAGCGTTGATATTTCTCAAGCAATTATTGCTTTGTCAGGTAGATTCCTTATAATTGCTCCCAAAAATAGGTCGTATCCAGGAGAGTAATTATTCTTTGGTGTTATGATTATTTGTTTTATCTCATTTAATGCAATTTTTTTCTTTTCTTCTTCCACTCCTTCTTCTTCTTCTTCTTCTTTTTCCTTATTATATAGGAGAGTCAAGCGGCAATAAAGGCAATAAACTCATATGAAATTTCGTCTAACAACGTTCTAAAAAGCAGGGAAGCCATAGAAAGATTAGCCGCAGATAGACGGTTACACATCTGTTGGGTACCCGGACGTAAGGGCATTGCAGTAAACGAAATTGTAGATGAGATTGCCAAAAGCGCTGTTTACATACAATTCGAACAAGAAAACGACATACTGAAACCTTTAATTACGGTATACAAAGACATCGCAGCGGACATGAAAACTCGGATAGATAGGAGGTGGAATAATCTAGCTACTTGCAAAACCGCGAAAATCATGTGTACCCAGAATGCAGATAAGTACGCCAGATTCGCAGTAGCCTTGTCTAGAAAGGAAAGCAGAACTATCATAAGTATTCTGACAGGCCACAATTTGCTAGCGGCGCACACATACAAGATGGGAATTGCAAACAATGATAGCTGCAAACTTTGCAATGAACTAGAAGAGAGGGCAACTCTTGAACATTATCTATGTTCTTGCCCTGCATTAGCTAGAATCTAAATGAAATGCTTAGGAGCTCTACAATATGAGAGGTTAGAATGGCTCTCGGGGTTAGAGCTTCAGAGATTGCTTAGATTCGGACGCATGTTTATTAGAAGCCTACTACGTCGAAACGTAAGGGTCATCTGCTACCACTAAGCACCAATAGGTCTATGTGATGGCTTTCATCCAGCCAGGTCAACCTAACCTTTATCCATATTTGTTGTGTGAGACAAACTTATGTTTTGGTCATTTTGCAGTGTTGAGCTAAGACGGATGCTTTTTCTGATGATGTTCAGCCGTTTACCGCTTATATCAAAAATCTTCGAAAAGTTCTTATTTTACCGCACCGAGCCTATTATGAGAAGCATACAACTGATAATCCATCACCAAGTACACAGACTGGTACATAAAGTTAATGATGACTTGAACAAAAAAAGTTTGCATGCCAGTTTATGTAGACATACCTAAAGCTTTCGATAAAATATGGCAAACGCAGTGTTCTAGGACCAGCGTTGTATCCTTTATATTATATAAAGTCGATTTATTGACACCGAAATCAGGAAACAGCCCCGTCAGTCACATAGTCACTGAAAATGTAATTGACATGATGCTAAGTAGCCAGAAAACGTGGGAAATCATCAGTGGTTTCTCGGAAAAAACACTCTGGATGAGGAATATGGAACGCCACTCTGAAGTGACTCAAAAGCGAGTCCAGGATGAGCGACAATTCCAAACAAGGGGAAGTTTTTTGGTCTCCGGACATACCATTGCTGCGATGGCAGCTTTAATGATGCATTAGGCATTTTAAACGTCCTCATCCGCAAAAAAAGAAAACAAATATTATACAAAAAACAAAAAAAGTCAAGAAACTGCATGATTGCTGACGACACGGCCCTACTGTTATCTTATAAAGGCACAAAAACGGCAAATAAAATCAGCGAAACGAGCTAAATATAAAAGTTAAAAAAAAGCAACAACGAAATTATTACAAATAAAGCAATACAAGTTAACTACATAAATAAAAAGCGCCCACGCAACTTATTAGGATTGGCAATTCTGATGCATTTCACAATGCAGCCGTATATCTCTGCATCACAATCCACTCCAAATTATTTGAACTGGCAAGAACACTTACAAAAAAAGCGGAATGAAATCAAAAATCGCGTTCGAAATCTGTACAACCTCTTTGGAACTAACATCCAATTTTCATTGAGAAACAAAGTCCTTATTTACAGAGTTGCCCATATTCGACGGACCCGACTGATTTCGATGACTCTTTGAGCCCATTCCAATCGACGAGACTTGTCCGCAGGCAACAATCTTTGCGTCAATTGAATCTTATCCGGGATTAAATGCAAATCAATGCGGATAATTCGTTGTAAAGTGGGCCGAGCAATACCCAACTGCTGAGAACGGCGATTTTGGGATGGCCTTGGCGACGCCTTGGTCGGTTTTGATTTGGCCTCTTTAGATTAGAAAGAGCATCACCAGTCGAAAATCTTTCGTACAAACTTTCAATGGTGTTCTTAGAAGACGCACTTTTCACATTATTTAATTTTTTATACGCACGTTGAGTTTTCACAATTTACTTCTTTTGTTGAATGTAAATTTCAACAATTTGGGAGCGCTCGCGTGGCGTGTACTGTTCCATGGTGAAAATCTGCTTGGACTGACGCTTCCAACGCGGTATGCCATTAAGCGATTTGACGTCTCTGTCAAAAGATACAGGGTTGCCAGATGGGTCCATCGAATATTGGCAACCCTGTACATATAATACGACAATTGCACCGATTTGGAATTATGGGATAGTGGCTTGGGGCACTGCTTCTAAATCAAACTGAAGTATGCTGCCAATCTTAAATACTTTGGACTATTCTGATATTCATCGTCATCTTGAAGTCGATACAATTGACGAGGCAATAAAAAACGCTAGCAGAAGACACATAAGCAGGCTACTGACGCAGAAAAATTTTATGGTGAAAAGGCTGCCAAATGTAGAGAAATACTTGTATAGCCAACGATGGCGCCAAAGAAAGGCACCAACAGATCTTGCATAATATATTATACATATTTAGTCTAATTGTAGGGTTACGCTGTAAAAAATTTTCATATTCGCTTTTGTTTTTTAATGTTACCAATGCTTTGTTTATTTTTCTAAATGATCTTATGGACAATGACCCTTCGATGTCACAGCAATTGCTTTTTTTCTTATTAATAAAATTACTTATTGTTAAATTTTATGGAAGCAAATTCGGCGGTCGTCGTAGCCGAATGGGTTGGTGCCTGACTTCGAAGTTCAGAGAGAACGTAGGTTCGAATCTCGGTGAAACACCAAAAATGAAGAAAAAGTTTTTTCTAATAGCTGTCGCCCCTCATAAAAACTATCTGCCATTCAAGACGCACGCCACAAATTGGAGAGGAGCCCGGCCAATCACCCAAAAAGGGAATATGCGCCAGGAAAATATATATACAGGGTGCGCCATCTCGAGCTTCGGTATGGAAATATTGAATAACTTTAGCAACTAGCAAAATTGAATGTTTGTTGTTGTTTTTTTATTTGATTTTGTCCCCTACAATCTGTTTCAACTGCACTTAGAACACAACATCCAACAAATAACCACCTTTACGAGCCACAGAATATTGTGCTCTTTTTTTCGAATTTTCCATTACTTTTGCTAGCATTTCGGGTGATATTACCTCTATTTCAGATCTAATGTTGGTCCTGAGCGCTTCCAATGTAGTGGGCTTGTTGGCGTATACTCTACTTTTTAATAGCCCCACAAAAAAAATCCGGCGGCGTCAAATCCGACGATCTTGGAGGCCACTCAACATCGCCACCTTTCGACATCAACCGACCAGGGAACTTTAGCTTCAAAAAGTTCATCGTTTTGATCGCCGTGTGGCATGGGGCGCCGTCTTGTTGAAACCAGAAGCTCAATAAATTTTTTTTGCGCATTTCTGGAATCAAAAAAGTAACTGGCGCTTCCGAAAGTCATCTTTTCTGATGAATCTCTATCTCGCGATTTTTGCTACCCAAAATTGAAGAGAATGACATAAATGACATTTGGTTTCAACTGGACGGCCCTATGTACCACGCATAGCAAATCGAGTAAGCAGCCGAAACAGTGATGTCACTTTGCCGCCTACAAGCTGCAAATTGACTCCATTAGATAATTTTTTGCAGAGTGTCGTTATGGAAAAATGTTACGTCAATCAAGGATGAGATAGGGAGTTGAAGCTGTTATTGATGTGATATCCGTCAGAACTAGCGAAATTCAGCCATGGAAGTCATCATACTTAAACGTTTTTTATAGCCGCAAAATTTAGTTCATCTTAAATTAAGTCACCCAGTTGCTCTAATTATTAAATTAAATTCCGAATGCTAGATGGACCATCCTGTGCATACTTAAACATATACACGAATGTACGAGTATATGTATAATCGCATCATATAAAAGGCGTTCGAAACTAACAACGACATAAACAATGCAACGATATTACACGAAAGGAAAACGAAAGAATGCAAGAAACGCAAAACGTACATTTGAAAATGTGAAGGACCAGCACTGCAAGAGCCCAAGCGTTGTAGTTGTATTCTCAAACGCACACACTCTCACACACTCTCGCTTACTCATAAGCCGTGACTTGACGTGACGTGGCGTATATACATCTGTATGTACATATTTGCGTGGTTGTGAAAATGGTAAGGAAAACAGCGGAAGTCAGAGCTCACATCCGGTTTTAATGTTTTTCATTAAACAAATAAAACACAGGCGCATATGAATGCAGAGATACAAGCGCAATTGGGCAAGTTACCATCACACCCACGCCCATGCTTATAAAGGGTGCTTCGAAACGGGTGCATTAACCGTGAAAAAATCGTACTGCACTTGGCGTGAGTGAAAGGTCCCATTTTTGAAGTAATTAATCAAAGTAACAAAATACTCCCTTTAACAATTAATATAGTCGATAAATCGCGTTGGGTGGTGCACTGCTGGGGTCTTGGAAATTTATTCACCTAACAGTTGTTTACCCATTTATTGGGTTGGGCTTACAAAATAAGCGGTCTTGCAAGTTTTCAGCACTAATAAATTATTTATTTTTATTCTAATGCTGGTTACATTTCAATCGGTGCAACCGTTTTAGTTCTTCAAATTAGTCCAAACAAAATTTGTAATTTTTTTATTTCATATCCTTTAGGAATTCCTTGGGAATTCCAGTCTAACGCAGCTCTTATAATATGCTCCCGGAGTTTACGCAACGCTTGATTGATCCAATACCTTTTGCGACGTCGTACATCGAGTTCGATAGGTGTTTGTTTAGTTGCCGGCCAAAGGTCAGCGTTGCTAATGTCATAGGGCCAGAATATCCACACGATCTTGTGACGAGAACGATTGAAGGACTGCAACGCCTGCAGGACACATTCAGTTTTACGCTGTACGTAGTTGTTGGAGATTGTGAGGTTGGTATTCAAGATTTAATCACGCTATCGGAAAATTTATACTTTTCACAATTAGCGTCGTAGCTGGAGTGCTCGAGATCTAAATAATGATTTTCATCACTCTAAGTCATTTTTCTTTATAAAAAGTTATTTAAAAATAAGCGGCTGATTAATTTTGAGCCACTTTGCAGTATCCTGACCAAATGATATAAAACCTTCTTTTTTCTAATTTCCATATTAAACCGTCGACTACTTTTATGTCATAAAAAAGAACTTCTCATAAAAAATATCCGAACCCGGTTAGGACATAAGCCGCTCTCCATTCACAAGACAACAGCAAGCTTAATACCGCAAATTGGCGGGGCAGTCGGGTTCAAGACTAACACAGAATTTAGCTGCTACCTGCGGCGTCTAAAATAAAATATCGAATATATTTAACGCTTATAAATATCTCAACAACATCAAAATTTTTGAAAGGGAAAGACAAACAAATCCTGTTTTCAGTGGATTCTTTTTAAATTTCAATGTACATACACATTTTATATTAAATTCCAATTTTAATAATTTTGTACCTAAAAAAAAACTGGCAACGCCGTTTAAAAATTACTTTATAATTAAAATGTTACTACTCATAACTTCCACGATACCCACACTAATACGTTATTGAACTTTGATATTATTAAGCATTTGGGCCTTAAGCGTTAAGTGGCAACGCCATACACAAAAAAGTTTAAATAAAGCTTTGTTTATTCTGTGGAACACATTTTACTTGATAACCATATCAGAACCTATAATTAAATATCGTTAATAATTAAAATTTTTGAAATTAGATGGCAACACTTTCTAAACAATTTATCGGATTAAAACTTTTTTTACCTTTACACTGATAAATTTTTACCATATATTTGTTACAATTAATTTATTTCTGCTGAATAGTGCTTAATTTAAGAAAGGCAGGTGGCAACACCGCTTAAAAATATTTTTTTTTATTAAAATTTGTTTAAGCACCTTTCGTTGGAATTTGAAATGTGTGATAAATTGCTATTTTTGTAATAAAATTCAGGTGGCAACGCTGGCAGAATTTTTTTTTTCATTTGCTTTGGTATCCATATGGCAGGTATGCACATTTTTTAATAAATCACTTTTTTTTAGTAAACAGGTGGCAACACCTATCTAAGGTGGTCACTCGAGTTCTATTCCGTTCGACTTCTCGGTGCCAAAGAATGAAATTTATACATTTCGAAACTCTTTTTTTAACTAACTAATATTTTTAGCTGTAGTAATTTAAGCTCATAGTAACTCTAAAAGGTCTGTAAAAACTAGAACTATGTTTTAGACTTAATATTGTAGAAAGACACGAAACGAAAAGTAGGAACTGTTGACAGTTTTTTTCTAGATGGCTTTGCATTAGATTACACTACCCAGCAATTTAAAGGGGAAACGTTTGGAAACATTTCCATAAAATACATGCAATCAAATTGCGGAGGGCCCGCCGAAACCCTAGCCAATTCCGCTTTAACGATCAAGCAAGTTCTTTGTGTATTTGCCGGAATTGGAAGAGAATCATCCACTACGAGGTGCTTCCATCTACAGCGTACAGAATACAGAAGGTGACGCCTTTCGTAAAACGCTTCTTTATTTTTCGCGATTTTAACAACCGATGATGTGAGTAGAGCAACGAAACAAAGCTTGTACGAGTTACTTGTTTGCGAATATTCAGTGAATGGCTTGGTGATTATTGTGATTTCAAGATTTGTGATTTTTAAGTCAAGGAAAATAATAAAACTAATGGCCTTTTAATGCACGATTGTTTGCTGTGTGTGTAAAATTCCAAACGTTTGGTAAGCAAGTGGCAAGGCTTTTGCTTACTTTCCCCTTCTTTTGTTTTTGTTTGTTCGCTGTCCTCAAATCGCGGATCTTATATTTTTTCATTATTGTATTCTTTCATTCCTGGAGAGTGAAGCAGCCCAGTGAAGCAGGATTGATGTTTAAGTTTCCTGTTATGAGGCAAGGAGTTCATCAAACAAATTTCCATAAAAAAAGGAAAAATATCTAACATTTTATTTAATCTTAAAATTAGTAATTAATTTTATTGTCGAAATAAAATTATCAAATGCATTTTACTTGACTTACGGAGGCTGTCGAATGGATTTGTGCGTGAGTGTCTTTCGGTAAACTGTGACCCAAAAAACACCAAAAATAGTAGAAAAGGGTTTTGTCTCGGGAGACAATCGTCTGCCTTCAGGGAGGCTAAACTCCTTTCTTATATGACCATCGGACCATTGGTCTAACATATAAAGAAGTAGGCGTACAGGTACATACATTTCCAAAATGCTTAAGTTAATGGTTAAGTTTTGGACATCTTGCCTTGTAAGCAAATTAATCAGAAATGATATAAGTAATAATGGTTTTTTTCGCTGACCCAGCACATGGGTATGTACTGATATACCACTGAACTCCGTAACTTTACCTATGAAATGAGACTTTCAGCTATTAGTCCATAGATGCCGCTAGGAGTATTTTTAAACCTTTTAAATATCTTGTCTTTTTCATACGCTTCTTAAAAATGCAGAATTTCGTGCCTTCAAACTACGATTTGCGGACATCGTGAAACCACTTGTGAAATGCTGCTCTCCCGGTTCAAAAGGAAGTCTTTTTTGCATCGAATCGTTAAGGAGTGATGAAAAATGGGTGTATTTTTCCAATCATAAGCGTAAACGATCGGACCCGGCTACGAGTTAAAAACAACGGCCAAACCAAATCGCTTCGGCCGCAAGGCAATGCTGTGTGTTTTCTGGGATCAGCGTGGTATGATTTGGTACGAGCTATTAAAACCAGGTGAAACAGTTGACAGTGTACGCTACCAATGACAATTGGCCGATTTGAACAGCGCGATACACCGAAAACGCACAAAATATCCCGATCGGCATCACAAAGTAATTTTTCTTGATGACAATGCACCGCCACATGCACCGTCACATCGAACAAGAGCGACCCGGGAATTGGTGGAGGCGTGCGATTGGGAATCGCTGGTGCATGCGGCTTACTCACCAGACTTGGCACCTTCCAATTATCATTTGTTTGCATCGATGGACCACGCACTTCCAAGCAGCGCTTCAATTCTCACGAAGAAGCCAAAAAAATGGCTCGATGATTGGTTTACGCCCAAAGACCAACTTTTTTGGCGCGGCATCCACAAATTGGCTGAGAGATGGGAGAAATGTATCGCTAGTGCTGGTTATTAGTTTGAAGATGAAATGTGTAACCATTTGTTGTTAATAAACGTTTGAAATTGAAAAAAAGTCTCACTTCATAGGTATATTGTAAATTTTTAGAAATAATAACAAAATTCAGGACGCTTTTTTTAAACCTTCGGTTGGGCACCCGGGTCTGGACTTTTCTCGACCTGTTTGATGATCCTTTTTTAAAGAGGATATCGATAAATTGATAGAAAATTAAATTTTAGCAAGCTCAAGCCGTTAGCTATAATAGAAATATGTTAAATTTACGTCCGAAGCTGAAAAAGGTCTGAACAGAGACGGCTGCCCGTCAGGCACGGAGGGTTCAAACGTCAGTGTTCTTTAAGTTAGGATTAAAAAAAGCGAGCTGCATGTACCAGTTCTTTTTATAGCTGCTCTCGAATTAGGAACTACTTTTGTAACCAGGTGCAATAGTATTGCTCATAAAACAAATTCAAATTTAAAGTGAACTATTTTTGAAAAATAGCAATACTTGTTGAGACACCCTGTACCTCATGCCCATTGGCACACATCCTCGTGACGTTCAAAAGGCGTGTTGCTGACATCACTTCTTTCCTGTTTCTTAATTTTCTTTATTTCTTTCTGCCTTTTTTGTCATATTGTTTTGTATATTCTGCCTCTTGCCGATGCGTCCGCCTCTCGCACTGCTGAATCAAAAAATGAAAAATTATGGGGGTTAAGAAAACAAAAGGATTAAACGAATTTGTTTGTTTCTATATTTTCTTTATTGTTGATGTTTTTCGTTATTGCTTTTTCCGGTTTATCCGGCTTTTGTTTGCTTTTGGATTTTTATTTATGCAAAGAAAAATTAATTAAACACATGCGTATATAAACAAATTTATCAACGAGTGTGGGTGTGACCAAATTGCAAAAAATAAATTATAATTCTGCAGCGAAAGTGCTTGCTTGTGTTGGTGCAAATATGACATGTATGTGTATAATATTTATTATATTTGAATATTAGCACACCCGCTGAAGGCAAAATCCCTTCAAGTAAAAGCAAATCCTCAAAGATACAAAAAGATACAATAATAAAATATATATACATATTCCTATGTATGTATGTGTGTATTGATATTAGACTTGAGAAAATACCATAATAACTAAAATCCTTAAAAAATAAGCTTATCAGACATCTTAAAAAGGGGATTTTGGGTCGGTTTTTTTTATTTTTCGTAGATTGCATATAACCTTAAAAGTTCATGAGTTTCTCTTAATATTTTTTTGATTTTTCCCTAATAACAAAAGACCTAATTTTAGGTAAAACTCAACATAACTTTAAATCACATACATATGCAAGCAAATATATTAAGGCACGGTAGCCCAAAAACAACTTTGCTTTCACAATTGACAAAATCTACAACATTTTAGGTAAAATAAAAAACATGAAACATTTAAAAACCACATACTAATACCCCTGTCATCAAAAATTTCTTAGAGCAGAAAAAAGGGATAAATATATTTGTTTTTTAATGCTTTGAGCTTTTTAAGTTCTGGAGAATTTTTGCGGTACCTATAAAAAGTCAGAATTTTTGTTTTTTATATAAAGCAAAGGGCGTCGTTTTGTTAATATAAAAGAAGCTTAAAAATATCGATCTGCAAACCTTTCATACCAAATTTACGGAAAATTACATTTCCCCTATGGGATACGAGTGGTAATTTTCAAAGCGTTAGTATCGCGGGTAGGTATTACATGAAAAATAAATAAGAAAACTGATGCCGCATTTTTTGGCCACAGAACAAATATAGGAGGCAGCATCAAGAACAATTCTTTTGGGGGTTTTTTGGCCATTCTAGAGTAGATATTAGTTAGGTTAAGTTAGGTTGAAGCGGTTGTCCTGTGGGACACACTCAGGCTCATTGGGACACACTCAGGCTCATAGCCTATCTCTCCTAAAACCATTGTGTGCTTTTCAAAAATTTTAGAATACCGCCTATTTCTGCGGAACTGAGATTTTCCAATTCGTTAAAAAATTGTCTGCCCAGAATAGCAGACTAGACAAAATATCCGTCTGGATAGAGCAGGACAATGACACAGAAGGTGTATGATTGTCTCTTCCTCTTACTCATCAAGACAACTTTTTCAGAAGTCATGTGCTTGCACACCCATCCTTTGGGCGCGCCTAGCTATTAGACAATGTCCCGTTATGACTGAAATCAGTGTGCTAAAACTGTGTTTATTTTGGCAAAGATTCTGTGCGTTTAGCACTAAGAGTCGACCACAGTTGATGGGCGATTTTGCAAGTGTCTTCATTACGCCATCTTTCGTCGCTTTCCTTACGATTTCTTCAAGGATAAGTAGCTTACATGTTTGTAAGGGTATGCTTATGTCATTGTCTATGTACTCATCGGTCAACTTGGTGCCGAGTCTCGCTAGTTCATCGGCTCTACAGTTGCCCTCAATGTCGCGATGGCTACGAACCCATACTCGTATTATCCTTAGGGGAAATGACTCAGCCATCTCGTTAAGAGATGTGCGGCATTTCATAACTACCTTGGCAGTTGTCAACTGTTTTGTGAGGGATTTTATAGCCGCCTGGCTGTCAGTGCAAATGTAGATGTCATTTCCGGATATCGCATCACACTGCATCAGTGTCGCGGCTTTCGTTATTGCCATCAGTTCGGCCTGAAAGACACTACAGTAGTCGGGTAGCCGAGAACTGAAGGAGATCCCCAGATGCTCGGAGTATACACCTCCCCCCACCCTGCCCTCGAGCTTTGAGCCATCTGTGCATACATGGATAGACTCGCTCTGTCTTACATCGTCCCATTCCCACTCTTCCCTTGAGGGAACGTCGTGAACGTTGTAATCGCAAATATGGGCGTGAGGGCACAGTCCACAAATCCGGGAATCTCCGAAGTGCCAGCCAGGATTTCCGCGAGACCGTAGCTCTTATTTCACCACTTACTTATTAAAGTCTTCAGCCTTATTGTCGAGCTACGCGCGATATAATTTGCCTGCAGATCTACCGGCAGGAAGTTTAATGTCGCATATAATGCTTTGAATGGTGTGGTTGACATCGCGCCAGTTATGAGAACGGATGCTAGTCTCTGAACCTTGCCAAGTTTTTTGATATTCACCCCCTTTTCAAGGGTATTCCACCATATTACAATACCATAGTATAGAATAGGCCTAACCGCTGCTGTGTACAGCCAGTGTATCATTCTGGGTTCCAATACCCATTTCTTTCCAATTAGCCAACGCCATCGTAGATTTGAGTACTCTATCTGCGACTGTGAGCCCCCAATTTAGCTTCCTATCCAGTACAAGTCTCAGATATTTCGCCTTTTCTGTTACTCTAAGTGGTTTCCCTCTTAGGAATATGTGTTTAAGAGCAGGTGTTTTATGTTTTCTGCCAAATAGTATCAGATCCGTTTTTTCCGCATTTACTTCAAGTCCTCGACTTTTACATCAAAGTGATAGTCTGTTGAGGGATCTTTGTTGAAGATAGCATAATGTAGGAAGGTGTTTCTCCGAGATTGCTATAAAAATATCATCGGCTTATGAGATTATTTTCCCTCCCATTTTTTAAAGATCTTGAAGAAGATTATTGACAGTTAAGTTCCACAGAAGTGGAGAGATTACCCCACCTTGGGGTGCACCCCTGATCGGGAATTTCTTGTTGGATGTGTCACTCAGATTTGCGCTTATCGATCGCCCAGTTAGCATTCGTTCTATAAACGAGACTAGTGCCCTGTTTACACCCATTTCCGTTAGCGAAGCTGTAATAGCCCTCGGATATATATTATTAAAGGCACCCTCGATGTCTAGAAAGGCAGCGAGAGTGTATTCCTTATAAATAGTAGATATTAGTTACCCGAGAAGAAAAAATTTTGCAAAACATTTATCTGCCAGGTTATTTGACCTTATAAAAGGTAACCCAAAATTAAACAGCCTATCGGAAGATTTATAATTTTTGCAAACGGTGTCAATCATTTTCACCACACGTCATTAAATAAATTATCTGTTAAAAAAGTTATTAAAAAAAAATTATTAATTTTGTGCCATCTGTATAATTGGCGCTTATACCCTTTTATCGGGTGTTTGACCAAGCTCCTCGTCTTGTATGTGCGTTTCGTTGTTATTTCACAAAGGGAGAAACTCACAATTTTATACCGCCACCGAACGGCAGGTTTCTTGTGAGGACCTTCCGGTCTGACGACATAGGCATAAAGTCTCATTTTTGCCATATTTATCCCAAACTAGTTCAACAAATTTCGGGCAGAGGGTCTGCATACATATAAATATATATATTTTACATACATTCACCGTCAAAATAATAAATACACTATAAAAGTTTTGAAAAAAAAAAATCAAAATTAAGCGAGAATTTTGAGCCAATTGAAATTTGCACTATATTTCGCTGAAATTCGATGTGCTATAAAGCTACGTACCCAAATTGTTTTTTAAACATTCTAATAAAAATGAGATTTAAAATTTTTATGAAAATTTGTCGAGTTTTAATGTTTTAATACTTGTAGATAGTTTTAAATTTTTATTTAAATCGGTGGATATGGATTATTCATTAAAAATTTATGAAGTACAATTAAAAAAAAAAAAAAAATACTTATTATTTTTACCAGAAGTGTATACAAGTGACTATAAATATATATACATACACATAAAACTAAAAGTCCCTATAGGCATACCTACATCCATATATACACGAATAAATATATTTATTTGCACATAAATGCTTCATCTCCAATCCTAACTTTGCATAAAAATTTTCGCTTCACTTTCCTCTCTTATCTAACTACATGCAAATAAACAGCAAACAAAGTTAGTTGGGGAAAAGTTTCTTTAAAGTGAGGATCTATGAGAAAAAAAATTGTAAAAACTAACTAAATTGTATAAAAGAAACAAAGAACTTTCATGAAAATAAAATAAAAAATAAGCATTGGAAAGTGGAAACCTCACAAACACATTTTTATTAAATTCGCATGGAAAACAAAACTAAACATATTAATTAAAGAGAGAAAGCGCGTGGAATGAAGCCCTTCATGTGACAAGCGGCTGTTACAGATACACGAACCAGCCCACCGCCTGCCAACCACGAACTTCGTGTGCAAGAGTAAGTACAGTATTTTGGTGAGTTTTTTGTGGTAAAGTAAATCCTTGCAGTCACGTCCATATGTATGTATAGGTACCTACAGACATATGTCTGCCCCGCAGCAAAAACTACAGCTAGTGATGAAGAGGTAGTCCTATTTCGCCGATTGGGGACCTTTTCGCTAGATACATATCTGTGAGGGGAGTAGCGAAATTGATTTAGTGCGTGACGAAAACTGAAAAGTTGGAAAATTACCCTTTTCGTCCATTACAGCTATGAGACAACTACAATAAAAGATTTATTGGCGAACTAAAAATTTCTCAACGTATTTCGCTAGAAGTGATTTCGGCTTTGCCGAACCATATCTCGCGATATATAAGTATGTACATTTCATCGTTGCAAATCGGTGATACAAAAAGAAGAAAATTGGATATAGCCTTCACTACCACGGCGGCCGAAGTAAAAGAGCGTAGAGAGGGATAAAAAAAATGGTGCTATTTATGGACTCAATACTTTTCCTCATCCACATTCCATTAAGGAAAAAATGGGCGGAGCGCATTACTTGGAGACAGGACTCTGTGAATCTGTTCACGGATGGCTTGCAGTTGGACGATAAGATTGATGGAGGAGTTGTCTACGAGGGACATCAATTCAAGCTCAATTTGAGTTTATCGGACCACTGCAGTGTGTTCAAAGTGAGCGTAATTCATAAATATAATTAATGCTTACACCCTTTTTGGGTATTTGGCAGAGTGCCTCCTCCTATTCGAAGTGTGCGTTTTAGTGTTGTTCCACAAATAGAGGGCCCTATAGTTTTAACCCGACTCCAAATGGCAAATGGTTTTTTATGGAAAACTTTTTCATGGCAGAAATAAAGGCATCGGTTTGATCCTGCTTGCCTAGGCGCGACCCCTATTAGAAAAAAAACAGTTTTTATCATTTGGTCCTTCATTCACGATTATTTGAACCTGAGCGCTTCCGAGTATGACTCACGCACCAACCTATTTGCCTGCGGCGGCGGAATAGGATTTGAATATCTATTCTGTTTTCTAAGTGGCAATACTAGCCAAAACTATCCTTTCCGCTGCATAGGAAAACTTTGGAATTAAGCTCGTTTGGGTATCTGGCCACAAATACATTGCAGGAGAGTAGCTAAAGATCTGAGCTGAGCTGACCTGGAGATAGTGATCGTGAAGGGATTTTCACGCAAAATGAGAGGATTTGGGCCCCTTGACAATTTACGGACTACTTTCTTAAAGATGGTATGCCGTCCTCTCAGTGAGCGCTGGGCGCGTGTATTAACTTGCATGGTCACGAAATTCTTCTTGTCTCGTGTACCTACTGCGGAGGCGCTGGAGGGAACCTCTAAGGCTAAAAAGGCTTTTTAACAAAGTCTGTTGAGGGTATCCTATCCGGACATTGTCCATTAGGCATCCATGCGGTAAGACTTGGGGCCTCTCTTAGTGTAGACCTCTCGAGTCTCTTTTGCAAAAGCTATGTGGAAGATGAAGTGCAATCATCTTAGCACCGTTTACTTCTGGTTTAGATATCATCCGCTTGCTGAAAATTTTCAGCAGGCGGTTAACATAAAATGTAAAAAATCAACAGTTGATTTTTCACTCCCCTCCCCCTTGTGTTTGCCTGTTTCTCATACAAAAGCATCACAATTAACAAATGGGGGCTCTTATGGGCAACCCTACCGAGTACCACTACGAAGGCAGTGATTCAGTTTTGTTAATATTAACATCAAAGATGAGATTGTCGAAAATGTTGGTAAAATTCACAAAATATTGTGGGCAGCCAAGCGTACACTTAGTCGATTCCCAGAAATTTGGGATTAGTCAGAAAAATCTTTGGAATAATTTGCATAAGAATATTTGTGACTCCCTTGATTTTATATTCGAAATAAAGTAGAAAGTTGTGAATTTGTTCCTCCACCTAATAAAGAGTCAAATTGAACACTGGTGTGGAACTATTTAAAAAGTAATGCGCAGCGTACTAAACCTCATCTGTCGGGGCATATCGGCATTTTCTAGAAATTAGTTATGTTCACAGTTCCCTATTTGCGTACTACTCATGGTTCCAAATCCACATGAGACGAACCACTTGAATACTAGCGGATTTTTATGTCGGGCGTGCTCGCGTTCGCATGTTTGCATGCAAATGTGAATACAATTAAAGTGTTGCGAAGCGCAACAATAACTGACATAAATAAGACCATCAACTGCCGACGTCGCCTGCGCTCTGACTTTACTCGTAAATTAACACGCAACCCAAAGTTAATATATAGCTCCGGAATTTAAATGCACAAATTCGCACACAATCCGTCATTTGCGTCCGAAGTCATTGCGTCATTTGCATGCATACACGCATACACACACACATACACATCCATACGGACATAAGTATGGTGAGTATGCACTTTAAATTTCATGAATCGACCGATCCACACGCGCCGGCACTTTCCACTCCCGACACTTTCATTTACAGTGGAAAATTGGAAAATCTCCTTATGCGAGCAAATAAATTGAATATTGTCACTTCTTGGTGTTTGTCGGCAACTGTTGGTAGCGCGCAATGATGCTTTCGGCGATGACGGCAGAAAATCGCAATGGCGGATAACCTTTGCGCTGGTAGTGGTGCTTCAGCACTTTGCGGTTCACCGAGCAATTTGCCAAATTAAATTAGACCACAAAAGTGTCGTCAACGTCAAGACAACAAAAATAATGCAGTAGTAGCAGCAGGAAGAACAGTAAGAACTCAAATCAGCAGCAGTATCGGCAGCAAGAAGTGTGAAAGCTAACCATTGCCAACAACAACATTCCCATAAACTTGTGCCAATATTACCGTCCACGATGAACGATTACTTCGCGTAGAGAGGGAGAACCTAACGATGGTTGGTTCTAACAGCTGGGAACAGTTGGCAAGATGCTCGGTTAGGCTGCTGCTGTAGCAAAAGCAAATATGTAGATGTGAGAGGGAGTGAGTAATGATGGCTGTTAGCGACATCTAAGTGCGGAAAAGTAAATAATCAAATTGTGCTGGTGCGTCCATCAAAGTGCGCAGTTATGACCCCAATGCAAAACATAAACGGATAAGCGTTCGAAAGGGAACACGGCATAAAAGCGAAACTGAAAATGGATAAATCAATAACTGTATATTATGGCCATTGAGTTAAGAACGAAAGTAGCGTTGTAATGCCGGGTTTCGTAATAATTAAATAGTCAGTTGGACTACTGTTGGGGGAGCGAGTAGACAGCAAGTGGGCGGTGCTGTAGTCTAAAAGTTAGCTCAACTGAGACTAGGCAATTCATTTATTTTTTCATTAGTTTTGAATCAACATGCGAAAAAAATTAAGCCTTCCAATCGAGGCTAACGGGATAAGGGAAGAGGAGCCTAGATAATACATATTGGGTAGTCGAATAGATGTCGTTGGAGTCATCCATCTCCAGTGCTACCAATCACATTGTGTCATATCATATGGTGTTAGAAAGGTAACGTTTTAAGCTTCATTTAACTAAAAAAAAAACTTAACTCGGAGAAGTTGAAAAAAAGTTATAGCTGTTCAAAATTAGTGAAAATAATGAAGAAATTCGCTATATTTTAAAATTTTTGTATAAAAAAGGGAAGAACGCCACGCAAGCCACCAATGAAATTTGTGAAGTTTACGGAGACGATGCTGTGTCAGTTCGTGTAGCACAACAATGGTTCGCTCACTTCCGTTTTGGAAATTTCGATGTGAAAGATGCACCTCGCTCCGGTCGACCTATCGTTGAAAAAGTCGATGAAATTATGGAAAAGTTTGACCAGAACCGTCACATAAGCTGCCATGACATCGCCAAGGCACTAAACATTCATCATCAAACGGTTTTGAACCATTTTAAAAAGGCTGGTTACAAAAACAAGCTCGATGTTTGGGTACCACATGAATTGTCTGTGAAAAATTTAATGCACCGAATTAACATCTGCGATTCTTTGCTGAAACGAAATGAAATCGAACCATTTCTGAAGCGAACGGTAACAGGAAACGAAAAGTAGATCAAATACTACAATAATGTGCGAAAAAGATCATGGTGGTGAAGCTCAACAAATGGTCGCAAAGCCAGGATTGACGCCTCGATAGGTTATGCTGTGTGTTTGGTGGGATTGGAAAGGAATCATCCACTATGAGCTGCTCCAGCCTGCTCGAACGATTAATTCTACACTTCACTGTCAACAACTGATGAGATTGAAGCAAGCAATCGAAAAAAAACGGCCAGAACTGATCAGCAGAAAGGGCGTCGTCTTCGCTAGGCCGTCGGACAACGCTAGGCCACACACAGCTTTGATGACTCGGCAAAAACTGGGAGAGCTTGGCTGTGAAGTTTTGATGCATCCACCATATAGCCCTGACCTTGCACCATTGGACTACCATTTGTTTCGGTCAATGCAGAACTCCCTTAATGGAGTAAAGTTGGCTTCAAGAGAAGCCTGTGAAAATTACTTGTCGCAGTTTTTTGCCGAGAAACCACAAAAGTTTTACACTAGAAGAAAAATGGCAAAAGGTGATCGACCAAAATGGTACATATAATAAAGTTTATTATAAATATATATTAAAAAAATATGAGTTGAATTTTGATTAGAAATTCGAAAAGACTTTTTCGACTACCCAATATTTGGCTCATGCCTGGAGTTCCCAGAGAGGTCAGGTACTGAAGAGTAATTAAAACTTGGTTTCCTTAAAGCCTGAGAGAAAATACAACTTATTAAATAACAGAAAAAATCTTTCCAGCGGTCGCTCTCCGACAGGCAATATCTAACCCTCGCGTGTAATTCTGCCATGAAAAAACTCCTCATTCATTACCTTATCCGAGGTAATTCAAAGAGCAGAGGGCGCTCTAGAGAACATACACTATACCATGGAGGCATTCTTGGATATAGAAAACGCCTTTAATAACGTTAGTACTGATGCCATCCCCCGAGCGTTGATAAACTTAGGGGTGGACAGTCCCATTGGTAGTTGGGTCATCTCGATGCTAGAGACCAGAATCATTAAAAGCTTATATGGGGAATATCAAGAGGGTAAATAGGGGAACTCCGCAGAGAAGGGTATTATTTCCCCTTCTTTGGTTATGTGTGATAAGTAAAGTCGTGATTAAACTTAATCGAGGTGGTAATGGCATGTGGACTGTGTCCGAACACGATCAGTGAGATCACTCAAAGGGCACTAGTTGAGCTCAACTCTGAGGTACAGGCGGGGGCATAAGCTTGAACTTACTTAAAATAGAAGTTATGCTTTTTACCACTAGATACAAGGCACCCAATTTTACCCTACCACTAATTAATGGACAAACTCTCTCAATTTCTCCCAGCGCAAAGTACTAAGGGGTAATTTTGGACTCCCAACATAACTAGAAGGTACCCATTGAAGAATGGGTAAGGAATGCCGGAATAGTTCTGTATGCCTGTAAACGTATGCATGAAAGGAGATGGGGTATTGGACTAGTCTTTTATATGGATCGGGAGTTTGGTGGAAAGCTCTAGGAAGAAATTACAATATCAAATTACTTGGTAGAATACGAAGATCAGCCTCTACAATAACGACCGGTGCAATTAGATCATGTCCTAGGGAGGCCATCAACGCACTGACACACGTTGTTCCGATTGATCTCCATATCAAGAAGATGCCAAGCATAAGAGCATTTAGGTTAAATGAAGTGACTCACTGGAGGGAAAAACTTATGGTCATGTCAGTCTATTATTTCGCCACACTTAGTACATCTTGGGCAGGACTGATTACATCGTCACAAGGGTGGCATTTAATAGGAATTTTCCCACTCTCTTTCCAACTCGGGAGGAATGGAGTAAGGGACTTCTACGAAACAACTTCGAAACTACAGTCTATACAGATAGTTCAGAAATTGATTGTGGTGTTGGAACTGGTATATATTCCCATAGACCTAGATCTGAAAAATATGATACTTGCAGTGTCTTGTAGTATTGACAATAGTGGAAGTTTGTAGGCTACTAATCTCAGACTTTTTTTTAAGTGCTATATCGCTATTCTTTCGGATAGCCAATAACAATCTCTAGACTAGTGCAACAAAACAGAAATAGCAGTAACACCTTGAGCGAAAACCATAACGTTACCTTAATCTGGGTCCCGAGACATCGAAGCATTGAAGGAAATGAAAAAGCAGACGAACTGGCAAGAAGGGGATCTGCCAAAGGTAAGAGTCTTGCATTCACACCACTGCTGATTGTAGATGCAGGGATCAGACGACATGCAAAGTTAGCAGAACGTTATGGTTTAGCTACACCACAAACAAACGTCAACATTGATAAATGTGAAACGAAGGGATCCCTTTAGACGCACGGCAGTGATAACTGGCTTCTGGCTCTTAAGTGAGCAAACAGCTAAAATGGAAATCTCTTATAACTCATACTGTCATAGTTGTTATCAACCGGAGAAAAAAGAAGGTATTTTCCAATTCCTCTGTGAATGCCCTGCCTTATGGAAGGCGAGACTGAGAACGTCGAAGAGTGAGCCGGTATAGACTTAAACAACCTTCTGGAGTTTCTTAATCGCACAAACTGGATATAATCGTGAAGGAATAACCGTATGAAATATGTGTATGATACAGTGTCATTCACGTTTGAGTTGATTTTTTATATTTAAAATAAAAATATATTTTGAATAGGAAATAATCATCTGTTTATTGAAATCCATATATTGTAGCGGGTTTCCTATTTCTCACTTGTACGTTCCTTCCCGCTATTTTTTCTTCTTTAAATTTTAAGTTAGTGGGCTGATTTGAATAACCTCTGGATATTCTATGCTGTACCTAAACCCGGAATGCAATGCGTATAAGGAAACCAAAATACGCTGTCAAACTTGACGCCTCAACATTTCCATTTTACACATTCCTATTTCCGGTATAAGGGGACGATGTTATTTCTTTTTTGGTAATGAAAAGTACGATGAAATATCTCAAGACATAATTGGTGCTCTATCTTGGCAAATTTCTGCTAGTTTCAGCAGTTTTATTTAAAACTTCAATAGTTCCTGATTTATTCACATAAATTATATCTTTAAGATAGTGCAAAAAATACAGAAGATAAAAAGATGTATTGAAGAAAATGCTCACACTCCGCTAGAAAAAAAAATTAAATTGAAATTAAAGTTTGAACCTTTCATTTACGTAGTTTTGGTTGTAGAATAAGCCATTTCTATAAAAAAGGTAATGTTAATTAAAAAAAAAAACAATTTTCTAAAACTTCCCAATGAGTCACACTCCCATTATTTCGAACACAGGTAAATAACGAGCAAGTTTGATGGCGGAAACAGTCAAATTGCAGCAGAATATCGTGAAATTGTTCGACCCAATAATATTTTTTGCCACAAAATTATTTACTTTGTGGGCTGTATAGTGGCATGCCTCACCTTTCTGTTGCAAGCAAATATCAGTAATATAATACAAACGCTGCTAACAAACATACACAGGTACAGGTACATTCGTTGACGGAAACCGCACTTGCTGCTTTATTTTGGAAGAAAAAATGGTTTGATGACAGCGCCAGACCACAATGCGAACGAAATAAGGAGGAATGTAGAGTTTTCTCAAAATATTGATGTTGGATTTTCAGACGGCAGTGAGCATTGTCAGCGGTGATTTTTTAAGTTGGCGGTGAGTTTCAGAATTCGGCATTACTTAAATTAATTTAAGTGCTGCATCAAATGGGCACAGAGGGTTGTGAAGGTTGGTATGCGATACATGGTTCATAAGCATTTAACTGTAGCATATATCTGAATTCAACAGGACAAAATGTGGGTAGACCACGAACCCCTGGCGAGCCCTTCCTTACTATGGGACAACACTCGCCAAGGAGAAGGTAAGAAGTGAAGAGCTCAAGCTAAGAAAGGTTAGCTGGCAACAAACTATGGGGCTACGCCAAAAGAGGTTTAGAAAATGCATAGCCCTTCCTAAGCATAAATTGACAATTCTCACAGCACATTCAGCTTGCGTACTCATCTGTACAGCATCGGGATATGGTCCACTGATTTTTGGCGTTTCTACGACCAATCCTCGGAGGCTCCAATACACCATATCCTTGAATGCAGCGCTATATCGCAAGGAAGGTTGAGACATCTCGGTCATTTGCAGTCAAAAGGTACATACGGCTCAATCCAGCCTAGCTCTACCTTAAGTTTAATAAGGGAACTGAGTCTGGATGAGCTACTGTGATGAGTAGAGAGCACAATATACCATTAGGTAGAGGAGCAAACCTCCAATAAATCTAAATTGTCACTACTACGTCCATCATTATTATTTAGTACGTCTTTTCCTTGTATAAAGTTTTTCGGCGCTCAATTGTGGAAATATGGACGTACAAGCGAAAAAAAAAAATATTTTTTAAATAATCTTTAAAATAAAATATCACGAAATTGTAAACATATGAAATTACATAAATAATAATGTAATCCTGCGTATGCACCAGGATGATAAATTACAAGATTTTACTCTCCGGAGGTAGATTGTGAAAGTAAATTCGGTTGCCACTTCATCAGGGTCTCAGCAGCAGAATTCTGCCCGCTCATTTTAGATGTATTCACACACTCGTTCAATCAGTCTTTGTTCAGATGACAACGAAGAGATTTGGGTGTAGGCTATGTTGATTTTTTCGTGATTCCTTCAAATTCGCTAAAAGCCGTTTAACGGTATAATATTTGCCACATCTCCACACATTTTTCAATACGATTGAGACGGCAATGAAGTAATTTGATTCATTTTTTGATTGATTTTTTGATTGATTTTCTTTGATTTTTTTATATCACCAACACAAATTCAGTTTTGACGTTAACAAACCGCTGTTACACACCCTGTTACGTCAATAAATCAGCTTATGTTGGCCACACCTTTTGAATTCTTTTCACTATGGAAAGAAAGAGCCATTTCGATATGCATGTATTTTCAGAAATGGTTTCTCTAAAGCGATCAGAAAAATAATTTTTCCTTAACTTTCTCGTTAATCGTAAAGTATGTGATAAAAAGTCTGCAAAAATACGATTTTTTCATTTTTCTTGCAATTGAAATTTGGTGGCAACCATTAGGTTGCTACATGTAATTTTTGAAAGGAACTAACTTTCAAAACTTCAAACCGACAATTATATGTAAACCTTGCCCAAATATGTTTATTGATGGTAGGTATAAAGGGTGATTTTTTAAGAGCTATAGAAAAGTTCTGCAAACAAACACACGTAAGATTCAGAAAAATGCATGCAATTTTTATTTAACAGTCCATATAATTTAATGTTTGAAGATTATTTCATGCAAATGTTGACTGCGACTGCGCTTCAAATGGTCCATCCGCTTAGTCCCATTTTGGCATACTCTTTCCAATGTGTCGGCCGGTATCTCACATTTAAATGGTTTAATGTTGTTAATTGAAGCAGGCTTGTCTGAATAGTCATGAGCTTTAACATAGCACCACCAAAAATAATCTAAAGGCGTTATATCGCACGATCTGGGTGGCCAATTGAACCGCCTCTCAACAAGTCCATTGTTACGCGTGCTGTGTGGCATGTGGCACCGTCTTGCTGAAACCACATATCATGCCAGTCAAGCTCTTGCAGTTTGGGCAAAAAAAAGTTGGATATCATTTCACGGTAGCGCTCACCATTCACAGTTACGTTACGATTCGCAGCATCTTTGAAGAAGTACGGTCCAATGATTACTCCAGCCCATAAAGCGCACCAAACTGTAACCTTTTCTGGATACATTGGTAGCTCTTGCAATTCTTCTGGCTGATCTTCACTCCAAAATCGACAATTCTGCTTATTTATTTATTGCATTTGATCCAAAAATGAGCTTCGTCGCTAAACACAATTTTTCGATAAGAAAGTGGATCTTCGGCCAACTTAAACTTTCATAATAGAACACGCATTTTTATAATAAAATTCAATGATTTGCAAGCGTTGTTCGTTTGTAAGACGATTCATGGTTAAATTATAGACCAAACTGAAGATGTTTGACAGTGAAACAAAACACGAAACGTGCGTCAGCTGTTTAAACCAACTGTTTAAAAAGATAATAGCTAAAAAAACACCCGTTATAAAACATACTTCATTTCAGTACCAAATTGTTCCATTTCAGTTATCTTTTTCAATAATTTGTAGCATTTGGTAACCTTATGCGGACGGTTTTAAGGCTGACATCAATTTCGACAGCGCATTTTTAACATCAGTTTTTTATTGCCTACTTATATTGTATTTTAATTTTTGAAATGATTAACTAACTTTTAATTTGGTATTGAAAATTGCGTGGCAACTCTGTTCGAAAATAATTTTGGTTACTTATCTATTCACAGATGTATTATTATTTATTATATCTTAATTTTTGAAGTGATTGATAAATTATAATTTCCACTTTGAAAACTCGTTGGCACCCCTATTCAAAATTTTGTATGAACTAAATATGCTAAACAATATTTTTAATTTGCTATCGGTTTATAGATCATTGCATAAGTATTATATTTTAATTTTTCAAGTGTTTAATTAATTAAAATTTTCATTTTAAAAACTAGTTGGCAACCCTACTCAAAAATATTATTGAAATAAAGCTGCAAAAATACAGTTCGCTTGATACCCATATTTTGTTATTTTAATAAATTTTTAAATAATTCATAAATATTTATAAATTAAAGCAGCTTGAAGCCCATATTTTTTATTTTAATAACTTTTTAAATAATCCAAAAAAGCTGGCAACCTTAAGCGAGTTCTGACGAACCGCACCTGCCTAGACAAAGTCAGAAAGTAAAACTTTAATTAAAATTGCATTCGAATACAATCATAGTCATTATAATTGGTATAACGGTTTCAAGCAAACAGATGTGAGCAAAGCCTTCGCCTACGGAATTCGGTTGAAATTGAGTTTGTGCCACTTAAAGCCACATTTATAAATATATAAGTAAATAAATTTCCACAGTTTTCCACTTAAAATTTAATTTGAAACAAAATGGCTTTGTGTTCTTGCTGCAGATTCCAAACAACAACGAAGAAGTGCACACCCAAAATCTATTTCTAATAACCCATACTTTAAAAACCTATTCAAGCAAAGAATCAATTTCAAGTATACGAATATGAAAAATGCGTCATGAAAATTGTGACTTTGCAAAATTAAATCCATTTTAAAATTGCTACGTTATTAAGTTCACTTACATTTTTGAACCAGGCATACGACATTACTGGTGGTCTAGCATCCGCGCGACACTTGAAAGTCACATTTTGACCCTCAGCCTTGGTAACAAAGCGACTGGGATCCTCATTGGCTAAGTGCACCGACACAGTTGGTGGATCTGAAAATGGGGAAACAAAAAAAAATTAAGTATTAAATAAAATAGCCCTATAAATAGACATGTATGCATTATACATACATACAAACATCCAAACCTACATAAATACATATGAAAATACACCGACAGTCATCCTCTTTCATAAATGTATAATAAGGACTAATAAAGAGAATCGTTAATAAAATGTAAAAATGTAAAAATAAAAAAATAAAAATATAAATAAAGCTGAAGTTAGCGGCAAGTTTAATGAGCGTTACAAATTACAGCATAAAAGCGAGCAAAAATAAATTTGAATGGGTCAAAAGTTGCCACCACTACGAGTCACAAACGACTCTGTAGGGAAAGCTGGAACTAATGAAATAAATTTCTGGTTCAGAACTAGTCGCACTTTGACAATTACGTGGCTGGTAGCTGTCTTCACCGAGAAGTAATTGCAAGCAATTGAACTTCGCATCGTGTAACGACTACAGCAATAAACAATGTTTTTTTCTTACTCTAACAATCGAACTAAAGATTTACGGAACGCCTCTGCATTACTCCTTCGACTATTGTATCAGGGGCATGGGCGTTAGCTGTTTATAAAGCCTCTTCGTTTCGCCATGCGTTAGCCAGTGGCGAAAATATGAAGCAACGCTGCCATAAAATACATTTGTTCGTAAAAATAGTGAGCTTTACCAGTTTTATGAGGTATAACAATACTGGCTAGTGACGAATCTTGCTAGATAACTTTGTTATTATTGCTTTAACATGCAAATATTTCATCAAGTGATCAGAGCCCAGAGATAGCGAGCGGAGAAATAACGAATCGAAGGCGCCTACCATTTACAGTACCCATCCCATTCTACCAAGTATTTATGTTACGTAGTACGTAAAAAAACAGATGATTAGCAAGGGGACGTTCTACGCTGGCGCTCCACGAGAACAGTCTGTTTCACTGGTTCAATGTACGTATTTCAATGTTACTCGAAAAGTTAAGGGATTCAATTATGAAAATTACAGAAATTACATAGCATAATCTAGGCCATTACTAGGAAAAGTAAAGAAAAATTTGAGCAGGATATTTGATGGGCTCAATTTCGAAAGTTTCAGTATATTCTTTTTTTATTATTTATATTATTTTTAATAAACGAAATTGCATTTTATCTTTGATATTTTTATTAAGAAGGTTCATTGTTTTTCCTCAAAAACTTAGAGCTTGGTCTTTACTTCAAAAATATTCATACCATACTTTTCAATGTAGAATAAATTTCAAATTGATTAAAATGTTTGAAATGCTTTTTCAGTCTCCTTCTACAACCGACGCCTAAAACAACACCTTTTCAAGAATAATTGAAGACAATGTATACATATCACATATAATAGTTGAATTTAACACTGAATAGATCGTAACTATATATCTTGAAAGCGATGACGAAGGTATTAGATCTTACCTATCGAATTTGGCAGTAGTTCAGAACTAGTGAAGAGCGGCTGTAAGTGGAGGTATAGTGGACTTGGTATAGTGTACTAGAATGTATTGTATCAGTTACTTGCATTTGTAGGCGCAGGAATACGAAATAGTCAACGATACTCTTTAGAAGCTAGAACTTCAGTACTATTAGTAGATTTCCTGCAGGGCAGCAAAGCATAGCGCACACCAGCAACCGACTCAAAAATCATTTGTGGCAGGGCTTAGAAGGAACACTTGGCATGATGTGGTCAGTCAGGCAGAGTTGAAAGGATGAAAGGCTATGATGGAGGTCAAAGTTGACGCACAGTGTGGATATTGATATGGAGCCCATAGAGATGAATACAAAAAGTTCTTCTAAAAGCCACATTGAGCAACTCTATTTGGATTTTTGTGGCCCTCAGTTGCTTCTCTGACCATAGCTTTATTTGTTATATTACTTTTGTTGCTTTTATTACTTATATATGCATAACTATTTATAATTTTTCTATTATGCTTAGATTATTTTATTAAACTTTTTTCAAACTGCACCGCACTCATCACACCGTATGGCGCCTGCTGTGCCCAATGTTGTTTTTATCTAAAAAATATTTCACTAATATTTACACTGGATACTTTTGTGTACCAGTAAGTGTTGCCATATAAATATACACGTATGTAGAAGTACATTAAGGCGGCTCAATTTTTTTCGACAACGTTGCTGGCGAATGCGGATTCTGGATTAAATTTTCTAAAGTCAATTTCGAGCCCTTCAAAGTTTATGTTAAAAGATGTTATCTTTTATACAAGGCGGCACAAAATTTATTACTACAAATAAATTTTACTAATTACAAAAGAATAGTGAAGATGACTCTGAAAGAAACTGTATCCAAAGTAATGATACAAGATAAAAAATCCGACTCCTTCAGAATTAAAACTGGAGTAAGACAAGGGGATACGCTCTCATCAACAATCTCCAACCTTATGCTATGCTGTGCCATCGATGAAGTAAGTGACGCAAAAAGGACTGGACATATTTTAAACAGAGCAACCCAATTATTCGCATACGCAGATGGCAAAAATATCCACGCCCTAACCAAAACCATCGCTGATATTGGGATTGCTGCTAGTAAAATTGGTCTTAAAATCAACGAAGATAAGACAAAATATATGATGATGTCCAGACAAAATAAACCAACATCAGGCAAACTGAAAATTTGCGATTTTTCTTTTGAAATCGTTGAATCCTTTACCTATTTAGGCTTCAAACTGAGTAGCGACAATGCAATAAGCCTCACCATCGATGAGAGAATTCTGGCAGCCAACAGATCGTATGTGTCGTTTACGAAACTCTTCAAATCAATACTACTAGACAGACAATGCAAATTGACTATGTATAAAACCATCATTAGACCAGTATTATGCTATGCAGCTGAATCGTGGACGCTAATTGAAGCAGATAAAACAAAACTGCCAGCCTTCGAACGAAAAGTACTCAGAAGAATTTTCGGAGCAATCAAAGATCGCGGCTAGATGGAACGACGAGCTAGATCAACTGATAAAGGGCGAAAATGTTATACGTTTCATCAAAGCGCAGCGGTTAAGATGGCTGGGTCACATTACAAGAATGGACGTTACGAGGGGGCAAAAGAAAATCGTAGAAGCCAGACCGTTCAACACTAGAGCAAGAGGAAGGCCGAGAACAAGATGGACCGACGAACTAGAGGACGACATCAAGAAAATTAGCAAATAAAGATAACGAACTGGAAAAAAGTCGTAAGCGTTCGAGACGTATGGAGGTCCCACGTTTAGCAGGCCAAAGCTCACAAAGAGCTGTAGAGCCAAAAGATGATGATGAATTACAAAAGCAAAAATGATTTTGAATGATTAAAATTTTTATTTTGCCCTTTACGCAAATATCTGTTCGTGCACCGAAGCTGTCTAGTTCATTAAGGACAAAGATGATTGACTTATGACGCCATTTGTAAAAATTATAATTCATCGAAGGAGTGGTTAATGTTGCGCAGCCCAGCCTTGGATATGCAAATTAGGTATATATTATGATTTTCTTAATAAAAATTTGTACTTTGTTATATTTATTTTTCATTGATACCTTTTTGTTTAAAGAACCCCATAATGGCGCTACAAAGTATTTATATGCAAATATTTCATATTGTGAGAGGAAAAATTACTATAAATAAGTTTTTCAATTATGTAACATAAAAAGCCGTAACATATTTCCTTTTTTGTTTGTTAATTTTTCATCCTTACTCATTCGTTTTTTTTTACAATTAGCTTATTTACACTTATTTTGATTTCAGATCTTTTGCAATTTCAATCGTACACTCTCTCAATTAACTCCCTCTCAAATGTCGTATTAATTAAAAATAGCTCGTTTAAAAATTTGGGAACTTCGAACTTGACTTTAGAGCCCAGCTGGAATAGCCTTTTTCTAGAATTTTATATAGAATTCAAATCAGCGAGAAACGACGTCGAGAATAATCATTCCATATTAATGTGCATACAATCGGTATGTAAATATGTATATATTTGTATCCCAAAGCTGTCTACTAAAGAGAAACGCATTAAATGCGGCCCATTAGACACGCTTCCGCGCGTTTTACTTATATTCCCATACAAAGCAGCAGTTGCTCGTAGTTACACCACGTCCACATGGAGTGCATCCAGACGCAGCCAAGGAGATTCATTTGAACTGAGGTTATATGAAATTTACCGACTAAACGAGAAGCACTATAGTGAATTTGAGTAGCTTGGCATAAAATTAGGCTAATAGAATGGAGTGTGGCGTAATTGGTTACATTCTCCACTCTGATCACTAAATCACTTTCAAGCATGAAATTGGTTTGACCAAATAAAATACAGCGAACAAAGAAGATATTTGCGTAGGCTTGTATGTACAGGGGCGAGAAAAAGTGGTCAGATGTTTGTAGTTTCTTCTTACAAAAATCGTTCGCATTAAAGAAAATTTAATCAAATTAATTTACTAACTTATATTGCTTATTCATTTTGTCTATAGAGTATATATGTGTGTGAGTATGTATATCAAAGAGCAAGGCACAAAGATAATCAGCCTATTCTTAGATTTATACCATTTTGCAAATGGCGTGGTACGTCAATCATGTCTAACATTTGAGAATTAGAGAGCTGCAGCGTACACGCAGACAAGCGGTGGAGCGCTGAGGATTTCCATCACTTGAATTCAGTCTTCTTATTTAGTAAGAAAGTTATTGAAAAATAAAATTTCTTTGCAAAATAAAGATAGATACAAAAATTTAGACTTTAAAAATTACTGGGCGTATCAATCGATTCAAAATGGACAGGCCCGGTCACAGATTTGTTCTGCAATTATTTATTGTATAAAAATTGTTTTTGGATGAACGGATTTCGTCGTTTATGAAAATCACTCTTTTTATAAATGCTATTTTCTTTTCATGCGTGAAAAAACGGGTATTTCAGTTTCTCCCAAGCAACTTTTTATTCGAAGGGTAATAACTTCTGCAAAATTGCGTGGATTGATTGATTTGTTTCACTCTGCTATGGATATATTTCCTAAGCTGAAAAAAAACTCTGATATTTGCATATTGATGAATAATAATTTAAAATATTAGAAATTAATTTTAAAAAAGTATGGCAATGCCGTATTTTTTGGGCAAAATTTATGTAACTTATTTTTTATGAATTTCTGGGAATTCTAAGAGAAATTTTTATTTATCTACAAGAACTTCAAAGACGTTAATAATAATAACAGAAATTGTATTGAAGAATTTATGAAACCATATTCTTAGTTAAACAAAATGTTTTTCTGCGTTGCCATAGTTCTTTTCTTTTGCGAAATTGATGTAACTTATTTTTTTCATTCTCTTTCAAAACTGCGTTTGCCGAATTCTTTTAAACATTCCAGTTTTTCTCCATTCTCTGTGTTTTTGTGTTGCGAAATTCTTTCAGTTCCTGATCATTGAGCAGATAAACTTCCACTTTTGAGGTACAGATTTTTCGGCTTCTTGAATAAACTCTAATAGTATTTTGCGGAAAGTTTGGAAAATTTTCATATTTTTGTAGAGCGCACTTGTTTTTAGAAACGCATGGGTTTGCAAAGGAAGCCGGAAAGTTTGTGTCATGCGGTATATACGGCATTCTACGGATTTTCTCAGATAATTGAGCGTCAAATTTAGAATTTATTGTTTCCGTTTTTCGGATGCTTATGGGAAAATGTTCTTGTGGTCGTGCATTTTTCCGTTTAAGAATTGACGTAGTTCATTTTTACGTCAGGATCATGAAAGTTTTGGGAAGAAGATGGAGATTATTGGCAGTGCGATAAAGCAAAATTGATGTCGCCATCGCCAAGTCGATAGAGATTTGTTTTCGAAGAAACTGTTTGGAGCTCATTTTGAGGAAACTCTGAGCTAAGGCAACTACCTTTTACTGAAATAATCAAAGTACTATTGAATAAAAACGCATGCTGGATTATTGATTTAATGTAAACGAGATTCGGAAAGCAGCAGCTTGTACCGAAGACAGTTTTGAGACGCTCGATAGTCGGTAGTAGAAAGCTTTAGTCTTTGACAGTAGTGGTTTTCTTTATCCTCCAACAGACTTGTGTTTCTGAAAATACTGTAATGAAAAGTATCCATCCAAATAGCTATGCCAAAACATTTTGGTATAACTTCCAACAGACGATAACCTAGTCTTTATTGCACAAATGGAGGCATTCGCATTTGATGAGGGAGTAGTTAATGTTTTCAATTATTAAATTGTATTAACTAAAAGATATCCCAAACAAGCAATTCGTGTTTTTTTCTTTTGGTATTAAAATCGAAATGTCAGAAACATTGTCAAAGGTGCCCTCACACCAATCGTATGTGGTGCGTACTCCCACTATCACTATAAAATTCCTCCTCCTCGGCTGATTTTATCCAGAAACATTTTTTCAAAGTGGATGCGCATTGTCTATTGATGAAACAGACATCTACTTCCAGTTTTTACTCTTATGGTCGTATGGA
Source organism: Anastrepha ludens (assembly GCF_028408465.1). Classification (NCBI taxonomy): domain Eukaryota; kingdom Metazoa; phylum Arthropoda; class Insecta; order Diptera; family Tephritidae; genus Anastrepha; species Anastrepha ludens. Next base: position 115,820,099 of record NC_071498.1, on the reverse strand, counting down.
GACTATACGCCATCGATAGTATCCACTTCACCTATTGCGTTCACAAGTGGTACAGAAGGAAATGAAACATCGGGAAATGTGCAATAGTCGGATACATAAAAACTATTGCGTTCTCTGTTTTTGATACAGTAGTGAGCTATGGACTCGAGCATCTGTATTTATCGTCGGTCCATCTAAAATAAGGGTTTTTCAATAAGAGCGGGTAGATGTTGAAATGGAATAAAATGGCGTTTGCTGTGTGGCACATAGCGCCGTTCTGCTGGAACCACATGTCGTCTAGGTCCATATGGTTCAATATGGGCCATAAGAAATTGGAAGGGCCACCACGTCTACCGAAAAATGGGCGCAATGCGCGCAACGTTTGCGTTAATGAACACTCATTTTGATAATAAAGATTTATCATTTGAACGTGCTGTTCAATCGTGTACCTTGCCATGATGATTTGGCATAAGCAACTGAATAATAAACAAAAGATTTGACAGATGTCACCAAAACAAAATGGCTGCCACAGGACGCCAAAATCGACCCGCGACAATTGAAAAATCCTTTAGTTTACCTCCACTGCCAAACTGCTTCTAGTGCTGCTGAAGTTCCAATTTTTTCAGCAATTCCCACTAGAGCTGTCAAACTATCGATAGTTGAGAGCACCGATGGATTGATGGATATTGGGAATGAATGGGTATTGATACTTGCCTACTGGTTGTTAAATATTTGTATCAATACACACATTTCATGGCCGATAGGGGTATGATCTGCCAAATTATTGACATTTAACAAAATCACGCCCACTGTACGGCTGTACTCGCAATGAATAGCTCAAGTAAAATTTGAGATATCCTTGCGTGCGTCAAAGCTTCCTTCAAAATGCTCCTCCAAAGCGGTCTATCTTGAGCTGTTGCTTCGTAGTTACGTATTCCCAGCTTTTTAAGATCGTATTCCACTGCGTCTATCCAACGGTTCCTCGGTCTGCCTTTAGCCTTCACGGCCATTAGCTTTCCTGTCAAGGCTTTCTTCACTGTACAGTCAACAGGCATAAGGATCACATGACCTAGCCATCTCATGCGCTGCGCTTTAAAAAAACGCACAGCTGTCTCGTTCTGAGTTAGATCATTCAGTTCCGTGTTCAATCGGATTCTATAGGTACCATCATCAATTTCTTATTGGGCCAAAGATCTTTCTTAAAATTTTTCTTTCCATACGAGCAATCTGAGCACAATCATCAACCTTAAGAGTCCATACCTTACAACCATATGTTAGGATTGGTTGAGTGAACTTTGTAGCTTTAGCAAGTTAAGGTGGGCTTAATACGCTTTTTTGGCGGCGTTGATGCGATCCCTGACGGCGGAAGTTGAATCACCGCTACATGCGAACATAACTCCTAGGTACTTCAAATGCTGCACGGCTTCAAAAGTATAGGCTCTCAAATGGAAGTTTGGCATCTGCGCAGGCCGCCTCGATTTCAACAGATATTTGGTTTTGCCCGCGTTTACAAAAAGGCCAATATCGTTCGCAATTTGGTTAATTTTTAAGAAAATTCCTTTTAAGTCATTCCTATTTCTTGATAGAATAGCGATGTCATCTGCATAATCAAATATTTGCGTTGCTTTAGTCATCAAGGTACCACCTTTGTTGACTTCCCTTACGACAAAGTGCAGCATCAAATTGAATTTGACTGTTGATAAGGCATCAACTGGTTTTACACCTGTTTCCATCGGCAACGACTTTGTGAGCTTCCCTTGAATGATCACTTTTGCTTGTGTATTTGTGAGCGTTGCGCTAACGAGTCTTATTAGTTTGGCAGGCATTCCAAGAATAAGCAATATGTGCTGGATCCTATCTTTTTTAACACTATCGAAGGCTTGTTTGAAATCAATGAACAGGCAGTAAACATCTAGCCCGTATTCATAGTGTTTTTCAAACATTTGGTTAAGAACGAAACATTGGTCGATTGTAGACTTGCCACTACGAAATCCGCATTCTTCTTTATTTGAGATATCCTACCGAACTTAATTCTGCTGTTACTCTTGACTTGACTTGAAATGTACGATGAAATGTTGCCGGAAAAATACGATATTTGTGTAACTAAAAGCAAAGCTCGGTAAAGAAACATATTGCAGGGCACACCACAATCATCTCTTTACAAAGCCATTCTGCACACCGCTTTAAGAGACAACGCTCAACAAAAAAACAAAAAAAATTGGCAGTATCTGAACCACGATTTGTTCAAAGTAAAAATTACACGCACTTCTTAAAATAAAACTAAAGCAACTATGTCAGTCAAGTTAAAGTCCACAAATAATCGGTAGATTTGGTATTTCTAATACAGAAAAAAATACTGAAATTTTTTTAAACCAATTTACCGATGACCACCCTTTATAATATGCACTAAAAGATATTTGTATAAATCAGGTTTGATAAATTTATACTACTGTATTGCAAGTGAATAAACCATTCGCATAAATTACAGTATTAACCTAAAAAAAAAATTGTTTTTGTAAATTGTTTATACTTTTCCTATTTTCTGCTTTTTTCCAACGTTTTCAGGAAGGTATACTAACAAAAGTTATTCCAATTATTACTAAAGAATTTAAAAGCCACATATTTGGAAAATTTTATTTTCTGTAGAGATCTCAATTATTTAACACATACGTACGCAGATACTCGTACGTGCATGAATGCCAGATATACAAAGCAGTTTAAATTTATTTTATATCTTTTTGTTTATTTTTAATCTTTTTATTCATATGTTACCCCAACTTTGGTTATTTTATTGCGAAATATTAATTTTCTTGTACAGAATCCAATTCTGCAATCCACAAACTTCAATTTAAATGGCTGTTATTATACTCATATGCACATATACCCCTTCTCACCTCTACACTGCTACGACATTCACGTCACTTACTTATATGCAAATGTATTTGCCTGCTTTTAATTTTATCTCACACATTTGTTCCTATACAATACAAATACAAATAATACATCTGTATGTACTTACATGCCACACGAATGATGCGCTTGTCCTCGATGGCGCTACCAGAGAACCAAGGATTCGACGCACGACACGTCAACTCGGCATTATCATTGTCCGATGTTACCTTCAAATTGAGGATGCTGGTTGTGGTATTAGAGTCCTGCGAAGAAAAACAAACAAATATATATATACGAGTGTATGCATATATGAGAAATTCGTGGTTTGCCATTACATATACATATATGATATAGGGTGTGTGCCTGTGTATGTGTATTTGATAGAAAAACGCTTATGGAAAATATTGAAATGAATTTTTAGCATCTGTCAGAATGGCTAAGACATTGGCTCCATGACACTCCACTGCCGAGACAGGAGAGATAGTTCAAATAATAGCCAATATAGCGAAAGGGACAACTATGGCAGTAATAACGGATAAAATGAGCACAATCCTCGTATACTCGCATTTACTATCTGACATTCGATTACCAAGGGGCTATAGCGATAGCAGCAGGAAACAGCGAGCAATAAGTAAATCGCACAACGACATGCCGAGCTGTTGCCAACGAAAGTGGCACAAAAATAAATATGTATGTTTTGTATTTAACAATGTCAGTAGGAGCTGAGCAGCACACACACACACATACACACACAGATTCACGTTCATATTTAGGTTCTTAACGAGTAGGTATATAGATGTGTATGTGGCATGTAACGGGTAGCCGACAGAGGTGGCACTGCCGTGATGTGGCGATATGGTAATGTCTCAACCTACGACGCACAGTGGGGGACGTGTGCTCAATTTTTGGTCATAAGTAGTTATAATAGTTAGATATCCAAACATACATACGAGTATAGTCATACATATTTCGAATCTGTCGTATACGGCTGCAAAAGAGTTTTCCATTACCAAATTATGCTTCTGCTTCAAATGGGAAGAACTATAGTTTTATGCCAGCCTCGGAATTGCTAAGGGTTTTTTATGAGAAGCTTTTCATGGCAGAAATACACTCGGAGGTTTGCCATTGCCTGCCGAAAACATTTTCTATCATTTGGTGTTTCATATCCGGAATTTCGAAGGCAAATTAACCCTGATCTATATGTTGATCGATTGCAATGTGTCGACAATAAATTGTATCTCTTCATGAACAGTTAGGTTGAACAACATCAAAACGCACGCCACAAATAGGAGGAGGAGCTCGGCCAAACACCCAAAAAGGGTGTACGCGCCAATTATATACCTATATATATAAACAGTTAGGTATTAGTTTAATGAAAGAATTCCAAGCATTCGGTTGCGCATAATTTAAAACAGTTAATAATGTCAAAGTTTGAAGGTATTAAAAAAAAATGTTTAAGAAAAAATTGTTCCAGCCTTTTTACATTTTTTATAGGAAAGTACGGAAAAATCTTTTAGAATTTTTTGTTTTTTCTCTTAGACCAACAATTATTTGGCTTATGACTCAAAGAAAAAAAAATTAGTGGTTGCATTTCAAAGTAAGAATTCCAAGCTATCATTTAAAAATAATTTAAGAAAATTAAAAATGTCGAAATTAAGAAAAAAAATTAACAAAAAATCAAAGCGGTCGAAATTAAAATCAATCAACAAAAAAAAAGTGTATGTTTTTTATTGGAAAGTACGAAAAAAATCTTTTAAAATATCTGTTTCATCCACCGACAATTACACGGTGCAACACTGAAAATACACCTGATAAATTACACACTGTAGGTTGTTTATATGGTCGAATAATGCATAGAAATATTTTTGTTATATTTTTTGTATCCTCCAATTTTTATTTATTTATAAAAAACCGTTTTTTCAGACTTTGCCCGGTAATCTACGGATATCTCAGACATTTTTTTACCGATTTTCAATATTTTATATGTTTTGAAAAGGATATTGCCAGACCTTTCAAGTGATGTATAACAAGTAATTATTCAAACTAGTTAGTTGTGATTTTTATTTGATTAAAGGAGAAAGTGCTTTTTTTTTATCATTTTTTTAACTTTAACAATTTTTTATTGCATAATTTTACAACAAAATTAAAGATGTTTGTTAATATTCTTTGAGTGCATTTATTAACGAAGAAATTAATGTATTACTTTCAATAATCGGACAAAAATTGCGTAAACTACGCTAGTTTTTCGTAAATAGAAAAAAATGCCTTGAATATCTATCCATTTGTGGAACCATAGTTTTTGTCTTTAATGATTATTTACTTGGAAAAATCACTGCATTCTTTATGTATTGACAATAAATGTTTGACAATGACAATTTATCATAAATTACAAATGAAGGGTTTAACATACGTGTTTCTACATAATTTTGCGACATAATTTTCGCGCGATTTCTGAGGCGCAGAGACCCTCCTCCTCCCACGCAGTAATTTTACCTCTCTCTAGTTCGGTAAGCTTTGAACCGCGTGGCATATTGATATTTATTTACTTAAAAAACAATTAAAATTAAAAGTTGTACTCAGCGAACACATAAATGCACTTTAAAGCTTCAATTCCTAATGCGTTCTATAGTTATGAAACGGCAAAAGTAGTAACGAATTGCTCTGACTCGTGCTCAAAGTAACGGTACAAACAAACACAAAAACACCACGATGAAAAGTTGTTGTTTATTGATACTAAGAAGAATAACGGTATTATTCCATATATTCATTTATTTTTACAGAGTACCTACATATTTTTGGAGTAAAGATGAAATATTCATGTTATGTGTCCTAAAGTTATGAAACGCACCTTAGTCTGAAACAGCTATTAGACCAGTCTTTGGTTGGCAGTGCCTTTTTATCTCCTTCTTCCAAAATCGCGTTTTTCTCAAGTGTGTTTTTTTGTTAAAATTGTTTATAAGTTAGTTAAAGATGTGAGACAAACGCAATAATTTCTGCTACGTTTGCGGTTTATTTGTTGATAAACAACATCGCCGTGAATTAAAAACAAATACCATCGTGGTTGAAGCATACAATCTTCACTTTGAGCGCAATTATAGTGAAAGTCGCTGGTATGGACCAGAATATATATGTTCCACGTGCTCCATATCACTAAAAAAGTGGAAATCTAGTCAGTGTTTTCAAGATTGTTTGCCATTTTCGAGCCCAATGGTGTGGTATCATCAAGTCATTCACAGACCAGAAGACTGCTACTTTTGCCAAACCAACCTCCAAGGTCAGCGCACATTGTACACACTGCAATACACATGGTGGCCCATATTTTCTATTAACGAAAATCTAGCGTGATTTACGCTATTTTTGTCCGATTATTGAAAGTAATACATTAATTTCTTCGTTAATAAATGCACTCAAAGAATATTAACAAACATCTTTAATTTTGTTGTAAAATTATGCAATAAAAAATTGTTAAAGTTAAAAAAATGATAAAAAAAAGCACTTTCTCTAGGTTTAATCAAATAAAAATCACAACTAACTAGTTTGAATAATTACTTGTTATACATCATTTGAAAGGTCTGGCAATATCCTTTTCAAAACATATAAAATATTGAAAATCGGTAAAAAAATGTCTGAGATATCCGTAGATTACCGGGCAAAGTCTGAAAAAACGGTTTTTTATAAATAAATAAAAATTGGAGGGTACAAAAAATATAACAAAAATATTTTTATGCATTATTCGACCATATAAACAACCTACAGTGTGTAATTTGTCAGGTGTATTTCATTTTTTTTTTTTTTTTTTGTAGCGCAGTGTTATTTAACTTACATTTTAAAGAACAATTTGACGCATGCATTTTAATGTAAGGAAACCAAGTTTTCATTTGCGCATAATTTAAAAAAAAGGTCAAACAATTTTAGAATTTCTTCGTTTTTATCAGAAACTACGGAAAAAATTCTTAAGCAAGTTTTTATTTCTCCCAAATCTACAATTATTTGGCTTGTAACTCAAATAAAAAGCTTTGCGGAGACATTTAAAGTAAAAATTCCAAGCGTTCATTTAGAATAAATTTAAAAAAATTAAAAATGTCGAAGTTTTGAAAAATGAATTCCGAAAAATGTTTAACGAAAAATCAAAAAGTGAAGGTTTTAAAAAATTAATTAACAAAAAATGTATTTACGTTTTTCATCTGAAAGTACGCAAAAAATCATTTGTTTTCTCTTAGACCAACAATTCGCGGGTGCACTTCAAATTAAAAATTCCAAGCTTTCATTAGGAATAACTTTAAAAATCAAAAATGTCAAAATTTTAAAAAATTTAAAAGAAAATTTTAAAAATTCGAAAAAACGTGTTTAACAAATCAAAAAACAAATATTGTTGGAATTTTTCATGTTTTTTATAGAAAAGTATGGAAAAAATGCTCTAGAAAAATATTTTTTTTTTACTTTCCCTTAGACCGACAATTATTTGTCCTAAATTTCACAGCAATACATGGGCAGATGTATTTTAAAGTAAAAATTGCAAGCTTTAATTTCAGGATAATTAAAAAACAATATACAGAAATGTCGAAAATTAAAAATTAAAAAAAAGAATATCGGAAAACAATTCTGTTCACAAATTTTTTCGAATTTCGTTCTAATTTTTTATGTTAAATGTATTTTTTTTATTGCTTTCTGTTAAAAACATTTTTTGTTTTGGATTTCCTTTAAATCGACAATTATTTAACTTAAAATTTTAAGAAAAATATACAAAAAAAAAAAGGAAGAACAGAATTTTTTATCACTTCAACTTGGCAACCACTAAAAGTTTCTTGTCCCATTTCCGAACAATTTATGCTAGAGGAGCATTTTCTCCAAATTTGTTCATTTCTCTAACTAACTTCTTGCGATGATTCTTCAAGCAACTGCACTTGATGAGCTTTTCCCCATTTATGAATTGTATCAAAGCCTTCACATTCAGACTACTATAGATAAATATAAGATATGCCATCCTTAAATTAGTTCTCTAACAAAACTAGGAAATTTCAATTACTCATAAAATATCCAAATAAACTAATTAGAATCAAAGAAGCAACTGGCTTTTGTATAGTAAAAATTCCTAGCCAAGTTTGTCGTGATATCTTCCGTGCTTATTTCTAACGTTCAATAATTTTTTTATTTGTTTTTTTTTTTTTTTGAATAGTTGTGGACTCCCACTTCAGAAACCATTTCCCGAAATGTGATTTTTAGATTTTGTATTTCAGATTTCTCAATCCTGATCCCCGATCAACTGTCTGCCGTATGACAAAGATTTTTATAGTAGAGAACAAAATGTTACCGCAATCTATAAAATAACAGAAGGATGTCTAAAAAGTTCATGTTCAAGTTTGATGAACGCACTAGGAATTTTTTTTGAAAATCTTACTTTTTCTTCATCCGTAAAGGGTACAGGGGGCATGCAAATGTTAGTTTTAATGTTAAAGGTTATGAAAAACACAATAAGACTTTTTGTATGTATGGTATTAAGAATTTAGATAACTTTTTAAATTAATTTAATACGAAAAAGTAAGAGATTAATCGTTTATTTGGGTAGAGGGACCTACAGTTTCAAGCCGACTCCGAACGGCAGATATTTTTATGAGCAGCCTTTTCATGACAGAATTACACTCGGAGGTTTGCCATTGCCTGCTGAAGGGCATTTAGAAACAACTTTTTCTATTATTTTGCTGTTTCTTACACTGCTACGGACTCCCGGACGGTAGTCACGCACTAACCCGTTCGGCTATCACGGAAGAGCTTATCAAGGGTAATCTTTTCTTCAGTCGGCTGGATCAACCCATTATTTTCTTATAGTTAGAAGCCGCCAACAGTTTATAGGAAACCTAGTTTCTCACCAATGTCTTACTTCACAATTAGTCAAGGCAGCTGATAGAATGAAATCATGTTCCACAAACGATAAGAAGGTTTTCCCTTTCAAATAAAGCACTAATAAACCGAACAATATTAACATTTATGACCGTCAAAGAATTTCTATACCTCCATTAAACTCACTTCGTAAATTATTTATGGCCAGAACTCTCCCACTGTGCAACAATTTGACAGGCAACGGTGACATTCTCTTAAGTACTGACATTTACATACTTATGTGCGTTCCACACGGAAGCACGGCAGTACCGAAACCGGAGCAGTGGAGCAGTGGAGCACTGGAATGGGACATACCCGAGCGCTTGTGTATGTGCAGTTACTTTTAAGGCTTACGGTAGTACATATGTTGTAGTTTGTGGCTGTGTGTGTGTGTGTATGCGAAAGTAGGCACCGTAAGTGTTTCACGGACAAAGTCAAATAACAAATTGGCTGCACAAAGCAGCTACAAGAACAACAACAACAACGATAACAACGAGTATAACCAGTATACGGCAAGTAGTAGTAGCTACTCCTGACAAGATGAGATCAGACGAGATGACATAATTAGGTTAAGCAACATAAGCATTCTTTGCTACTGCCATTGTTAATCCCTACTCCCCGCTATTACCAGCTGTAGAGAATTTGTTATTGCAATTGGTATCGTTGCTTCCGTTTACTTTGTGGCTGCGCTTTGAATGCCGTTAGCTGGCGGCGAAATTGGTAAGGCTGATTGGTGCGCTGCCAACTTTCGCTAATACCTTGATTAGATGGTAGTCGTTGTAGTTGTATGGTATACCATTGCTGAAGCGTGCAAGAATCCGATTGTAAGCCACGTTTACTCAAATCTTTTATTTGTTGTATAGCTATGTGTATAGATATTCCTACACATACATATAAATATATGGAGCTACGTAGCCTAAGTGTCTGTTATACTTTATGAATTGCCACGCGCGTTTTCTTCCATTCTTTTGCAATGATTTAATTTCATTTCATTGATGGCTTACAGTACACATACATACTTATATATACATATATACACACATACATACACATTCCCGCGGGAGGGAAACGGAGCTGGGGTGGGTTTTTAGTGGGTGAGCCGAAAGGCAAGTCTCACACTTTTCGGCTTTCAATGCTTTGTGCCACTTCCATAAAAAAAAAAAAAAAACAAAAAAAAAAAAAAAACATACATAGTTACATACATATATTAGTATGTGTGCGAGTGTACATGCCTTTTGTGCTTGGCTTTCAAAAATTCTGAGTGCCCTAAGTGAAATTTGTCCGTCCAAAAATCAAGTTCGTAATTCTAATGTCCTTGACAAATTTTTGTGGCAGTCTTTGTGTAATCACGCTCCGCATTCACTCCCCGCTCACCTCACCCACTCAACCACTTACATTTCAAGTGCAACTGTTTGCTGCGGAAACGCTTAGTTACACTCTTCTCAAAAATGTACCGTCTAGCAAATATACCATATATGTATGTGGGTGTATGTAGGTATGTATACTTCACTTTTCTTCTGCACTGCATTTACTCTGATAATACTCTGCTCAATTCCCCGGGCGAATTCATTTCAGTTGATTTCAGTAGTTGACAATTGACAAAAGGACTTGATGTAATAGCAATGAGCTGTGGTTGCGGTTTCTTGCACTTGGGGAGCCAGTAGTGGACGAACTTGGCATGCATCTTTGGTTCACAATTTTATAATTCATGTACATTGTAGTTACAATACTTGTAAATAAAAACTACTGCAATACTTGTGAGCGAGCGAACAAAGGGAATGCTTTCATTTGATGCTTTCGAGCTTTTGTACTTGTACTTATTTACGAGTAACAAGCAATGCCGGTTTGTGAAGTAAATTGTTTTCTAAATTATTATTTCTGAATGATATTAAGCTGCCACAATTTAAAACCCACAATGCATTAGGTTTGCTGAAAATGATTTATTTATTTTTTTTTTTTTTTTGTATATACAGTTTTAGTTTTTGGGTAGGTAAGTACATCCTACTAGTTCCAGGATCCTTCCCCTCAGACATGACTGAAATTTCGGAAGGAGCATTGGTTGTATGCAGTTGATAGGCGACCAGTTGCGGTCTTAGAGTCAACTCTGTCAAAACCGAATTGGTGCTATTCACCCGAAAATACAAACCTCCAACTTTTAGACTTCCCAGACTAGACAACCAATTTCTTACGCCCGTCGCAAGTCCAGCATCTTGGTGTAATACTTAACCCAAATTCTATCGGAAGCTGCACACTGAAAATCGAGTTAAGAAGGCCAGTATAGCGTGCCAGTAAAGCTATGTACGACCAAAAATGGGGTCTCAAGCCACATGTCGTACTCAGGATGGCCCACTTAGTGGTTATGCTAATTTTGATATATGGTTGCCTAGTTTGGTGAGTAAATGTTCAGAAGGGTTATATCACCACTAAATCACAGAGAGTTCAGTGGACTGCATGTATTGGCATCTCTAGGACGTGTAGAACATGCTCAAGTTCAATCCATTGCTGCTTAGAGCGCTATTAAGTTGAAGGCGATTGGTCTCCGGAGTCATTCTGCTGTAGAACATGACAGCATTTTGAGGCAAATTTATCCGTCCTTCTCCGTACTTTGTCTCCTTATTCGCAAACTGGGTTTTGAGGATTGTGCTGCGTAAGTTATTGCGGCGGTCGCCGTAGCTAAACCGGAAGTGCTGGACTCGAAATCCACTGTGAGCATTAATCACCAAATGATAAAAAAGGTTTTTCTAATAGCGGTAGGCCCTCAACAGGCAATGGAAAACCTCAGATTGTAACTTGTTGTAGCTAAAAACAATCCCCTCATAAAAGCCATCTACATTTCGAAGTTTCCTCCATTTGTGAAAGCACATCACGGCGCATGCCATAAGATGGCGGAAGAGCTCTTCGAAATACCTTACCGAGGTGCACGCACCAATTATATAGCATAGTGAGATATGACCCACGATTGCACCGATTCATCATCGTCATCATCCATCATAGCTCTACAACGCCTACAACACAGGGTGCGTTAAAGTTTCCTTCAGAATGCTTCTACAAAGCGGTCGATCTTGAGCTTTAGCTTTATATGTAGTTACACGATAAAGTCAGCAGACATACGGACAATGTGATCGTTTAGTTTCCAGTTAAAATTCGTCAAAAAAGAAAGGACTTGTAGGAAAAAACTTGTGGATTTTGCTCCATAAAAATGCACTGTCGCACAGTTGAGAATTTGGCTGAGAATTTTAGATCAAGAAAGAAACGAATACCATCCGTAAAAGTAGCCACACACAACATGGCTCCATATGTAGAAGTCCACGCAAGTGGGGAAAGTTACTGATCGCCATTCACTTGGGAGTGGCCAGTACGATTCTTCTGCATATGGTTCAAGCAGCTCACAACGGCCGGGATTAGCCCAAGTATCCTCTAGGTAGCTTCCGAACACCCGTTCGGGAGTGAGCTAAAGTGAGAAGGGAAACATTCCAGGATAGCTGGTTGTGCGTTGGGTTTGGGACCCGCCACTTAAAAAACTCGCCCAATGAAAACATACACAAAGCCTCGGATGAGAACTTCCAACACTGATGACGCCCCCTGCAAACGACCTAAGGACAATGATTTGAGGGCATGCACCTGGAATGTCCGATCCCTTAATGGGGAAGGTGCCTCTGCCCGGCTGGTTGATGTCCTCGTGAGAGTAAAGGCTGACATCACCGCCATCCAAGAGATGCGATGGACGGGGCAAGGCAAGAAAACCATAGGACCTTGCGACGTCTACTACAGCTGCCATGTAAAGGAGCGCAAATTCGGTGTCGGATTTGTTGTAGGAGAGAAACTTCGTCGCCAAGTACTGTCGTTCACTCCGGTGGACGAGCTTCTCGCAAATATCCGCATCAAAGCCCGTTTTTTTAACATCACGCTAATTTGTTCACGCCCCGACGGAAGTGAAAGACGATGCGACCAAAGATTCGATCTATGAGCGCTTGGAACAATCCTATGAGCGCTGCCCCCGCCACGACATAAAAATCGTGCCGGGCGACTTCAACGCCAGGGTGGGCAAGGAGGGAGGGAATTTTTGGGGGGCCCGAAACAGGGTAGTACCAGATTCCAGCATAAGAAAATACACCAAGCCACCTGGCTGTCTCCTGATCGGAAAACGCGAAACCAAATCGATCATGTTGTGATAGATGGAAGACACGCTTCTAGTGTTTTAGATGTACGTACGATCCGAGGACCCAACATCGACTCGGATCATTGTTGCAGCCAAACTACGCACATGCGCTTTGTTAAACTCCGCCAAAATTGCGTAAGCGGTTATCGCCCCAAATTAAGAATAGAGAAGAAGCAATAGGGATACAATTTTGGCAGGAATGTTAACCACAGATGGAAACCTAAAAATATAACCGGAAACAATTCACTTAAGCGTCGCCTGGCGGTTCTTCCGGGAACTTTTTCGGCGAAGTTCTATAGCAGGGTCGGATTCTACAAAAAAAATTAATTAAGATGAATGAACAGGTGATACAAACGATACCATGATAGTGTGCATTGTTTTCGATCACGAAATAATACAGAGTGTAAAGCGTTCAGTGTAACTTTGACAGATTTATCCATTAAGAAGCCTGTTTCAGCATACTATCCCACGGAAAAAAAGGTCAAGTTACATAAAAATGGTCAAGTCACATAAAATGCATTTTTTTTTTGTTTTTTTTTTTTTTTGAGTAATTAACTTTGTAATTTTAATGAAAGTTGATGTGAACAAACGTAGGTATGCAGATATATATTAATGTAATATAATCTATTAAAAGCTTTACTAGCGTCGATGAAGCAGAAATGTAACTAACAAAAGCATTTCAATTAAATAAAAAATTGGCTTTTAAAAAGAGTGTCATTCCAGAAAAATTCTCGCAGCAACCGCACACATTAAATATGAATCCGAAATTATACTTTCATTAATTGATTAATTTTATTTATGTTCCTAAAGTGAATACCTTAAGTTTTGTAGCTTATAAAGAATGTTTTGCAATATATTTAAAATTTATGGAGTAAGTTTGACCTAATTTTTTAATGCTTAGCCAATTATTGTACCTGAAAGCAATGTTATTTAATCTGAAGAAAAAATAAACTCTGTTTGGGCTTTCAATACGAAATAGAATATTTCAAAGTTGTTGGAAAGGTATTAATGGCATTTTTATTACTAAATCTGGTCTAGAACTGAGTATTTTAGACACATTTGGAGTCGATTTTTTTTTAGTTAGCATTTTAAGTAGAATTTTGCTGATACGTGGCCGAAGCTTTGACCTTTTGCAGGGCATGGCTGTGCTAAGAATATCGCTTGCTAATATAGAAAAAAAAAAAAATATAGAGCACGAAGTGGCTAAGCTGAAGCTTGAAAATTGTCAAGGGTATTCAAAAATAATCAATTTAAAGGACTAGCCGCATCTTTTAAAGGCATCTGTATAGAAGGTTATGCCTGAACATACTAAAGCATTAGTTCAAAGCTCACGCAGGGAAATGAACTCTTTCAAAAAAACTTACACTGAAATAGAAACTCCGACTATTTTTGACGCTAATTAAATTTGTATTGTATCGCTCGCTCATCCTTTGTATTGAGTAATGAACTTTGAAAAGGCCACTTTATAAATAATTGAACCTTCTCTTTGGAGGCATCATCACATACATATGCAATATATATTGGGTTTTTGTTTTTGAGCTGCGTGAGCGCTATTGGTATCGATAATTATGGTACAACAGTTGAGAGTGGCAAACTATGTTGGTATTTATTTTCCGTATGGCTGGGCAAGTCATCATGAATCATTTAACGCCAAATGAACATTTCCAAATGGTGGAAATTTATTTTACCAAAAACAAATCTGTTCACGAAGTCCACCAGTACTGGCGTTATTGGTCCTTATTTCCTTCGAAATGAGCAAGGAGCTGCCGTTGCGGCGAATGGCGTGCGCTACCGAACCAGTGTGACTAAAACTCTAAAAATTAGTCAGCTAAACAATGGCGCAACTTGCCATACAATGCACTTAACAATCAATTTATTGCAAAATTCAAGCAACCATTGACGCCATAAGGTCAGATTTATTGGAAAAACCAGTCAAAGATTGGACTGATAAAATGGGCTATGTAACTCGTAGACGCGGCGAAAATATGCACGATATCAAATTCAAAAAATAAATCCCATCAAATTTTCTAACAGACTATAATAGAAGAAAGATTCATTCCAATTCAATATTTAGGTTTTGTATCTGTAAGTTCTCAAGCTCTTAAAAAACACCCGATACATATCTACTTAAATAGTAAAAATATTTCTGAAATAAACATAGACGCGAGGATGTATGTGCAGAAGAATAGCCTACCTCTTTGTCACTGTGTACGGTCACTTCCGCATTCCGTATCGGCTCACCATCCAACAACCATGTAATCTTCGCCGCCGGATATGAACCCCACGAATCGCAGCGCAAAGGCACAGGCTGACCGGCTGTCAGCAGATCATTGGCTGTGAGGATTTTCACGCGTACCGGTTTCACTGCGGGAAAAAAGCGTATTTTTTTATCGAATATTGGTTAATTTTTTGTACGTTAATTGTTCAGTAAATCACATTATTGTACTTATATACTTATGTATGTATGTAATATATCACGCATAAGATATATAAAAGTGCATAAGTATGTGTAATAGTTGCACTTACAATGAACTTGCACCGTTACTTCTTTTATTACTGGTGCTATCAGCTTTGTGCCTTGCGCACGACACTCAATTTTCGCACCAAAATAATCACGTGTCGTTGTGCCGATCAACAATTGATTCACCATAACGGTCGCACCCTCCTCTACAGACGTGTGGCTGGTGCCTATCAGTTCCATGTCATCACGCCACCAGGTGACCTTGGGTGCTGGACGACCTAGACGGTGGAAAAAAATAAAGAAAATCATTATTTTGAATCAGAGAAAAAAATTTATAGAACTTGTACAGCTGGTAGGGAATTGGATGGCAAATTGAATGTACTTTAATATTGTAGAAGTATTGCTGATGCCCTTACAAGCCTCCATAACAGAGACGGATCGATGTTGGTAGGCTGGCACCAGCACTTCGATTAAGGGAGGAGCCTGGTTTATAAAGTCAAAAAAATCAATTTTTTTTTCATTTTAGGCGATTCCTAATATATTTCAGAGTATTCACACAAAGTTACATAGCCTAATTCTCAATATTTCCGTAGATACAAAGCCAAAGGTAGGCGAGCGTTAGGTAGTTACGCTGTGACCAGACAGCTATAGTACAAACTTTATCTTCTTTTCTCGACTTTTCATTTTTATGATTTCTTTGAATTGGCGTACATGAATGAAAAAAACTAATGAACCTTTTGAAATGAATCATGGCTTGTTCCCTTCAGTATTAAACTCTCTTCTATTTGAACTAACAAAATAGATAGAACAATTTTTTTTTATACCAAGTTGAAGTGAATTTTTTTTTTATAGAAAGGCATTTTTTTCTTTAAAACCTTCAAAAAGTTGAAACTTTGGAATTTCTCTCAGTTTTCTTAGTTCATCTAGAATAAAAAATCATGATAATTAGAAATCCATTTGAATTTTTTGCTTTAGATAATAATTACGAGCTGTATCTTGTACGCCAGTTGGAAACTCCAGCGTTGCAGCGTTCTACTAATTTCTATGTTAAACATTCTTTTCAACTGTCAAATCAGTTACTTATTAATCACAATTATTAGTCTTCAAATCACCATGGCAGTAACAGGTTTGAACTGCATAGGCAAATTCATTTTTATGATTGAATCATTTGATGTTAAAGTTATCTCGCAGGAGAGGCGTGAAGTGTTGAATAAGGTCATGGGTTCTTACGCTGATAGATTTTTTCTTGGCGGTTTTTGAGATGAAATAGTTTAAGTACCAGTCTGGTACTCCCCAACTAGTCGGTTTTTTAAAGTTGCAATCTATATCGAAAATCCACAATCAACTGCTGACCTCAAAGTCAGGATAAGCCAGCAGAATTATTGAACCCCTAGAATCGATGTCACCGGACAAAGCCTTGGTAAAAATTTCAACGATGTCATGTGACATACATTTTAATTAAAAAAAGGACAGACATTTGTTTGATCTCATCCACATCTTTTTTTATTCCGTTTCTACCCAGGCTTATTGAGTAATCCTCTGTAATATTTCATGAGCCAGTTGAGAGTTACATACCCCTACATACTAAATGAAGGAGATAATAAAAAAAGATCGTAAATGTAGATTCTTGCCGGAACTAGCGAATTTGTATTTGTCAAACAGTTGAGAAATTAAATGTTTGAAGCGAGAAATAGCTTATCGGCAGTCAATCTGTTTTACAGAAAAGAGAGTGAATTTCAAATGATATAGGGTAGCGCGGCAGGGCCGTGTGTTCATTAAAATTTGTGGTATTAGTCCGAAATAATACACACAAGTGGATCCCCTCCAAAATAATGCACTTATGCCAATTAATAATCCCAGACTATACTCGATAGTCAAAAACCTTCTAATATTTGTGTACCACCATCTAAGATGAATTCTACGTATTGGTGGCCAGAACATGGTACCATCAAAAACATTATGTAACGTAAATTGAGGTGGATTGGTCATATTGAAACCAACAGGCAAGGCAGGTGGTATTGAAATTAACAAACAGATACTGGACAAGAACCATCAAGAACAGCGCAGGAGAGACAGGCCTAGAGCTCCTTGGCTATAGCCGTGGACAAAACCCTCACTTGGAAGCAAGTGAAAACTAAAACCAGAAACCGTACAGAATGGAAAAAGTTTACTTTGGCTCCATGATCCGCAACGGCGATCAAGGAGTGATGAAGATGTTGAATTTAATGAAAAAAGTTAGTTACTTTTTATGGAATCCTTAGTATTGCAGCACCGACAAAGTTAAGTGATTTGTGCGGTATGGGAAAGTTGAGATATTCAGGTATCTCCTTAAAACTGACAGCTTAGAGGGTGCATACCCATTGAAGAGCCAGAACATACTTACATCGTTTAGATTAGAGCTTAGGAATTATATTTTGTTGAATTTGAGTTGATTGTTTGCTTTTAGCTTCAATGTCCAAAGTGAGTACCGATACTGCAGGTATGACAAGCAAATTTTTTCTTTTTCCTGATGCTACCCCCTAAATTTGTATTATGACTAAAAACAGATAACCCTATTTTTTGTCTTTTTATAATATCATACTTATCCGTGCCGCAAGCGGTCTGAAATTGACCATTGAAATGCACTTTTCCGTAAAACTCTTACAAAATATTTATTGCGCGATATTATTTAATACCCTCATTTAATTTTTCTTAAGAAATGTCAAAAAAAAAATTTTAAAAAATAAAAAAAAAATTCAAAAAGGATTAAGTGGTTTCGAGTTTTTTGTTTTAATTTTTTAAATTTAAAATTTCAGCTAATCATTTTGTACAAAATTTACGGCACAGTTTATTTTTCAATGATATTTCAATGAAATTCAATAGTAATTTTCAAAACGTAGCGTCAAGGGTAAGTATCAAACAGAAGTTAGAACAAATTTAGAGGGTAGCACTAAGAAAATAATGGGTTGATGCGTGATTACCAAGAGGAAATGCGTAGGTTCGAGTCTCCGTTCATGAAACACCAAAACGATAGAAACAGTTTTTTTCTAATAACGGTCACCCCTCGGCTTTTATGCCATGAAAAAGCTCGTCATAAAAAAAATAGCCGACGCCGAAGGCTTAAAACTGTATGCCCCTCCATTTGTGGAACCAAATCAAGACGCACACCACAAATGGGAGGAGGAGCTCAAAAAATACCCAAAAAGGGAGCAAGCGTGAATTATAAATAATAAAAATGAGGAAAAGAGAATATTTTTTTTTGGACTTCGAGCACTCATGCAGAACCCAATTTGCCTGCGGTGGCTTGTAAATAGTTAATAGTCAAAAAGGTGAGCCCGAGTTTTTACACAAAACATTCCAGGCTCAATAGTTTCAATTCTAACCCGTTTGCTGAACTCACTCACTGGCCCATTTTGGAATTGTATAATTCAAAAAAAGGAGTACTAATTACTTGCTGGTTATAGGCACTATTCCTTTTTTTGCCGTAACTGTACGAGTATGTGAGCATACAAATAAGCTAATGCATGTACATCTACGTGTACGCGTGCGATTGTATTAGGAAAGTTAAACTGAACTCCAAGTAAACATTAAAAACATAAAAATCAAATGAAATCAACTACAACAAGAGAAACAATAAGCGCATGACTGTGTTGCGCATCGCTCATCAGCAAGAGTTCTGACGCATGCGACGAAACTTTGCTACAGAGCGTTAAAAAATAAGTTTTTTTTTTAAACAACTCAAACAAAATCTAATCAATTCAAAAAAGTTTGAAGCTCAGTTAGAGTACCGCATAACAACAAAAACACATATGCTTGCTTTTATGTGTATATTTGTATGTATGTGTATTACTTATGAGAAATCACATTGAAAACGATGCCATGGCGTATACGCAACAAAGTTGTTTACCAACTACTTTCTATATATTTTTATGGTTGTGCGCTGCAGAGGACTATTTTATACACATTCATGCACTCATACATACATATATATATATAATATACGTATATAATCGCACGTATAAAGAATATAAACATTCGCGTGTGAAATAAACAAACAGCTGATGCCTCAGAATTATTCATTTACTTCCAATACTTTAGTGGCGTTACCATAATCGCGCTTGCAGCCAGCCAAAATCCACAAACATTTTCGGTCCCACAAACATATATGTAGTTCATACACATGCTGATTTGAGCAGTCTAACTTGCGCATTGAGGCAGAAACATGTATGCTCAATTGAAAAAATGTCAACATAAATTAGATGACAAGAATGGAGTGGTGCATAGAAAATTGTTGTCATGGTCATGCTTGGCCACAAGCCAACACTGGCAGCCAACGGCACACAAATGTCACGTCATGTTTATCAGGAAGTGCTCACACATTTTTTGGAGACACATACACATATACTTACATGTGTATGTACACTTATAATTGTATGCGTATATGTTGACCTTTTTTGCTTGTGTGTTTGTATATTCATTTTTATGCGCCTTGCAAATGGCTTCGACGGACGGAAAGGCGAGAATCAAGAGAATTGGTTAAGAATTTCAGCTGAGCCATGGTGCACATGGAACCCTTTCATAGTAAATACACACGTAAGTGTAATTATAGTCTGTAAGAATGTTTGTGCGCTGATATGCGAACTGTAAGTAAAAGTAGACAAGTAGAGAAAAAGTTAGATTCTGATACTTTTTCAAAGCCATTTACAAATTGAGAGTGTCTATTCTACCATCCAACAAAGTAGCTACACGTACATGCGAACGCATACATATACAACTTTTTATCTATCATACCTTTTTATACAAATAAAATTAGAGCGTTCATCTGCAACTGTAAGTCTGAGGTCGATATTTGAGTCTTGAAAAGTATAGCTTTTTCTACAATTTTGGAAAATTGTAACAGAGCGATTAAGTGGTACAACTCTGAACTCTGCCTCCAACAGAACAAAGATTGGCGAAGATAAAGCAGCATTTACGCGAGCGATTTTCTAGGCGATTCCCATTATGTGCCAAGAAAATCGCTTGCCTCAAAGCAGTCAGCAGGTCAATTTAGCCAAGCGATGTCTCAAGCTATTATCGCCTGTCTAAAAATCGCCTCATGTAAATGCAACTTTACACGACAAACTGTTTTTTTTTAGTATTGGCTACAGCCACTTAAGCCTCAGAGTTCATATAAGCATTCGGTCGAGCATTTTCCGCATAATATGTAGTTTATTTGCTTAGGGCCATTTCTCATTAATTTAGATCATCCTAATCAAATAATGAAATACCGAATCTGTCACTCACACTTAGGAATTTGATTTTTTCGTTTCTTCTAAATATTTCACTGCATCTACATACGAGAAAAAATAAACCGAAGACTTGAAAATAAAAGTTTCCAGTTCAGTGGAAGAAAAAAGGTCGTCAGGGTAATGATTGAATGTGAGATGTGTCCAATATGTACTTAGTAATTTTTTAATTGATTTTTGTTTTGCGTTATAATTTGATAATTTCTTTCTTTTCAGCAAACAAATACCCTTCGATTTTTTTTTTTAATCGGCAAATTACCTCTGACCAAATATATAATCAAATTATAAGCATTTTTTGTTTTGGGAACAAGAAACAGTCACACGAGGCCGATTGCGGTGAGTCAAATAGCTGAGGGTAGATTACGGTGTTAATTTTGGTAAACAAATTTAAGTTTTTTAGTAGTTTTTCCCGATAGCAGGTGATCGTAAAAGACACTAAAGATGTCTAAAATTTGTCTTATCTGTCAATAACAAACTAAATAGGGGTATACCAAACTATAAACAGGGCATGTGTCCGACAAAGCCAAATTCGAAAATCGGATGTACGTTGCCCAAGAAATTTTGAAAGCCTGCTTATTTTTGGACGCACTCTATATTTTATAAATACTAGGGTTCCCTTTGAACAGGCTCGATTTGGTAACACTAATGAGCTGTTATTTGATATTTCTATTGAAAAGCGTAGTATATTTAGCATAAGCGCGATTTATTTATTCTTTCTCCAATGAGTTGAAAAATTTATCTCGTTTACATTCGCTCGAGAAATTTTTCGGGCATTGATTCTTTACGCTTGGATTATCGAAACAAAAGTGGGATGATCACTATTTCGGTTTTTGGCATTGAAACACCACACTCAATCACTCTTGTAGCTGGCCGTCCAAAAGCGTTTGTTGAGTCAGAAACAATCAATGCTTTGCGGCTATCAATAGATCGAGATCGTCATGGAACATATCGCGTGATAGAGACATCCTTGGGAATTAGTGGGATCAACATATATTCATATTGAATATTACATCAATATTTGGTCTTCAAAAAGATTTGTTCTCGTTCGAAACCGCATAATTTGACAAGGAGACAGAAAGAATTCGTGACGAGTGTCGATTAGTGTAACGAAGTGGTCATAACAAATGGTCGCCTGTTTTTTTCAGCAAATCTGGGCAACTGTCTCGCTAGAGAAGCTTAAGACAATCAATTTTGAGTGGTACAAAGCCATTTTTGGAGAATTAGGGAAAACCAAACGTCGAGGGCGAATCGTCCTTCGCCACGGCAATGCGAGCTCTCACGTTCGACTCACAAAATAGAATTTTTGTGTGGCAAAAGTGCTTGAAAATTGATTAAGGCGAATGTAGAAGTCTATCGACTTCCAGGGAGAATATTATTCACTGTGTATTCATTATTCGGCGAAAAATGTTAAAGTCGACCTTCGTTGTTTGCGATAGTTTGCTTTTTATAGTTGTTTAGATGGTTCCTACAAACGACAAAGCCAATGCAATTGTAGTTGTTACACCACCCAAAAAATAGCAAAACAATATAAATTTTCAAATCTTTTGTATGAAAAAATAGCAAAACAATATAAATATAAAGATTTTTTATGTTGAAAAAAAAAGTAATAAAAAAAATTTTCAAATTTTTTTACAATAAGAAACAACAAAACAATACATACTTTAATTTCTGTGACGTCATATTTTACATTTCTTCTACACATCTTCTTTGCATTTGGTTATGATTTTTTACGTTTTGGTATTGATTTATCTGCCGTTTTTGATGCGAAAATATAACAATTAAAACAAAGTGAAATTTAATTGGTTGTAAAAATAATATTGTAGCAACAACAAAACTAAACCTTTTCAAAGAATTGGTAAACGGTATAAATTTCATTTTCTGTTGCTAAAAATTACTAAATTTTCTTATTAGAATAAGTTCATTTTAATGATATGAAGCGCACGAAAGTTATTACAATTAGTGCTCTGAACCGATTTAAACTTTCCAACTTTTCTTCTTCTTGAATTTAAACAAGTTTCGTTCAATTTAAAGCGACCTTTTCCTTTAAGAAGTTGCTTGAGTGTCTACACACTTCCAACGTCTGTTTTTGTGATACACACACACATATACATATGGACACATAATTTTTGATAGGTTTATTTCTTTTTCCAACAAAAGCGTTATATGTCATGAGGGCAAAGTCTAATATTGTGTTTTTTACAATTTTGTCATTTAAGTTAAAAATAATAAAAAAATGTGAAAATGGTGGAACTGAAAAAGTTAAGTTTTATAAAATTCGTGATATTTTTGGTCAATTTAACCGTCCGTCTGAAATCATGAAGTTCGACGCAATACACAGAGCTAGTTTGGGGAACAGCCTTTGGTCCGGAAAAACCTGAGGCCCTTTGCTGCTGGGTTCTGAGATCGTCCTTGTAGTTGATAATTTAAAGTCAACAGTTTCCCTTGAGTCCTCCTCCTTATATTTTCTACATTCCTCGCTGTCGGAGATTCCCATCTTATAAGCATACGCTGCCACTGGACTGTGTCCAGTCAGCACGCCTGCCATAGTTATACAATCTCCTCGTGTTAGTGTTAGTATGGACAGCTCTGCTCAGGCTGCCTGGAGCCAAATAGTCTCCAACATATGCGACTAAAATCTTTTACAGCGCTTTTCGCACTAACGAGGTCAGACTTGTCGGACTATATTTTTTTCAGCAAGGAGGATTGAATTTTGCTTCTCTCCGTGAATGTGGCACATAATTGAACCTCAGACATCCCATGAAAATTGCCCTTGGCCGAAAGTCGTATTACCTTCAGAAGCATGACCGAAAATATTTCATCAATTCCTGGAGATTTTAATTGGTCAATGGAAGAATATTACGGGCTATTTGATTTCAACAGGACGGCGCCTTACTACACACAACGCATTTATTGCAAACCAAATTTCCCGAATGCATAATTCCACGAAATTCAGTTAACAACTACGCGACCGTACCGAGCATCCCATTCAACACCACTGGATTATTTTTGTGAAGCCATTCTAAAGATAGTCTGTACGGAGCCTATAGAAGTGTTTGCAGTCTTAGAACTTCAAATCCGTGAAGTGATTAACAAATTCAGCTCACCATTTTGCCAAAAAATGCTTGAAAATTAATGATGAAAGGAAACATCTGTAATTGTGCCGTGATATTGGATTACTTTTCATTCATAAATGCAAAATCTTTACTTCCTTTCGAGTTTGTATTATTTTAATTTAAATTACATTTTTGTTTTTTTTTTCGGTTTGAAAAACACAGTCTTTATTTTTGGTTTTGAATTTTCTGTTCACTATTTACTGAGCATAGTCTCTGCTAATAATGAAAAAAATTAAAAACAAAATCTAAATGTTGAAAAAAAAAAAAACTTTAAAAAATTTTAATATTAACCAAATATGTTTCACCTTAAAAAGCACTGTTGGAGCTAGAAGCGTTTTTCTAGCTCTGAATATTTGAAACTTTCTTAAAATTTATTTCTATTAATTTTAATTTATAAATTTTTTCTTTACAATTAATTAAAACGACCAGGTGCGTTGAGCGATCAATCGAGGAATGAAACTCCTTTTGAAACTCCTTTAGCAGTAGGTAGGCGATGACGAAGAATGGTGGGTGACGAAGACGAAAAAGAAAACGGTGATGTATGGTGGTGTGATTTTCGCTGCAGCTACTACGAGTGGTGGAGTGATGTTTGTCGTGCCGAAATTACATTTTTTATGCACGCACTTTTGTATTGGCTCCCGATTAGCGGGACATCCAATCGAACGATGAAACTGACCTACCGCTAAGTATAGTGAACTCAGTGCACTGCTATGGTTCTGTGTCTGCACCGGTAATGTGTAGCGTTGCCCCAGTGGGAATTTCTGTGTTTCAACAAGCACTATACCAAAATTTCAACAAGAATTATAATTTATTATAATTATTTGCTATTAATTTTTATTAAAATTTAAGTTTTTGGGCTTACTTCGCATTATACTCAAACCTTCAAATAAACAAATTTTCAGAAAAATGTAAGACAACGTCCCAAATAACTATAATTACTTGATATGGAATCGGTCTAAAAGTAATCCGTTGCTTGCACTCGTGAAACTAAAAGGTAATCCGTTGCTTGTACTCCTCAAACTGTTGCCTTACACGAAACATCTCAAGAAATGAGCTGGATGGTGATTAGCCGTCTGTGGTCTGTATCATCTGACTTGCTTTCTTTGTGGAGATACGTCACATCACTGGCCCATGCTGATGAAACAACCACATTTGGCTACCTCGAAGCAAGCATTCCGCATGAGCCAAGGATATGACAAAACTGGTAGAAATGGGCCCATCGGGGCAGTCGTATGCGCGAAATTACATACAAACAGTAAATGACATACAATTTAACTAATAATTGTTTTTGTATTCTTTAACATTTTGGTTGAAAAATGGTGCGTACGTCAGAAAAAACAACACCCGTTACATTGTACATATTGTACATTTTCAATCTTCCAACGCGAATCAAACAAATTTCAAGCCAAAGCAAAAATAATAAGATTTGCGGTCCCGCACCACAGCCTACCCACTCACTTCTATACACTCACTCATACCTACACATACATATAAATATTCAGGAATATACACGTTGATTAAAAAGGGACTGACGTTTACAAATCACTTACCTCCTTTAACTTGACAGCATAAAAAAAGCTCATAGCCCTCACGAAATGGTCCGGCCATTTGGGCGATCTCCTTGCCTTGTGCATCGAAAATACGTGGCTCCTCGGGGGGAACTGTCGACAAGCAAATTACGAAAAAAGGAAAAATGAAAAAAAGGGTAAAGAAGCGTAGAGTTAGTCGTGCAAATAAAGTAAATTAGTGTTGAAATGAGCAATTGGCTTTGAATTGCATCAAATCACATGTGTCTGTATGCATATTCGCATGTGTGTGTGTGTGTGTTTGTAGATTAATATGCCGCTCACTCACCGACTAAAGTTAAATTAATTCTAAAGTTGCGTGTTGGCGAATTGAAAAAATCTATTCTACAGCGGTAAATTCCACCATCCGTTGGCTTCACATCGCGTATCTGTAGGCGAGAGTCCTTCGGATTATCGCCAATGGAGAAGAACAAACGCTGACCCAAATCGCTAGCTATGGCCGAGTGCGGTGCTAATTTGATATTTCCGCCGCGCGAGTCCAAGCTGCAATGAATGATTACAGAAAATTATGTATAAAAAAATTTTGAAAAATAATTTATAATCGATTGCAT
The DNA here is from genome assembly GCF_028408465.1 of Anastrepha ludens. NCBI lineage: Eukaryota > Metazoa > Arthropoda > Insecta > Diptera > Tephritidae > Anastrepha > Anastrepha ludens. The sequence goes on along the minus strand of NC_071498.1, from coordinate 115,794,217 downwards.
AAATAATATAAGAAAAAATGTATGCAATTTTTTCTTAAGTTTTACGCAATTAATATAAATATAGTGCAATTAATTCTAGAAAAAAAGAAAGTAGTTACTTGTTTATTTAACACCAATTTATTTACTATTTTTTTTTTTAACATTCGCCATTCAAAAATCACACGTCCATTGCAATTATAGAAATACGACAAGTCTGAACATCGTCTTTGAAGTGTCCCCTTATGGCTCATGACTATTGGCCTCTTATGGCCATTTTTAAACAAAAAAGTTAAAAAATTTCAAACAAAATATCAGCGGACAATTTTTTGCCGAAAAACTGTGTCGTATATCTAAACCTTTCTGCCCTATACTGCCCTCCTAAACATAGGAACTCTAAGACGCTATATTTTGACTTTCTCAAAACCCTTGAAGGCCGGTTTATCGCAGGCTAAGTTTCCAATGCAAAGAAAACCTTATGCGAATCCAGAATAACGAACACAAAAAAATAAAATCTTTGTGATGTAATTAAAAAAAAATACTTTTTAAGCTCTGATTGACTTTGAAAGAACCCTAAGTTTTGACCTCACATCTGACCATTCTCCAAAAATCATTAAGCTATAAAATCAGTCCTATCCTAAACTACCAGACACATAAGTTTTCAAATAATTATTCGAATTGCGACTATTTTTGTGAAATTATGGCATGTGAAATTAAAGTTGAAGTCCCTCTAAAGAGTGAAAAAGAAATACATAGACTCCGCGACCGTATACTTCAGGGACAGTATGGCACAATAACCTCCACATCTATACTTAAAATGTGTAACAACAAATACAAGGTATCCCATAAAATTTGGAAAAATCCGAGACAAACGAAAACTACAGCAAAATTGATACACGTTGACTGGACATTAAAAACTGGCTATCAATAAAAGAAATTAAAGATACACTGCTGGTCTTAGGTTAGACGCACCATCTTTTTTTTTAACAAAATCAATTATTTATTATCATGCTTGTTCTAATTGTCCAAAATGCTTTTCTTATCAAAGTGCGAATCTTGTTCGAAAAAAAAAATGCTGACAGCTGGTTGATTTGCGAAAAAATAACTGTACATTCGGAGATTATGGAAATTTCTATGGCAATCACACGTGTTTTCGGTTGGTCATTGAATTAGACGCAGCTTAAATTTCTTCGTATTGCGTGGACAAGTGTAAACTTTCGTATTGAAAAAATATCAAAAATAAACAAATAAAGTGTTTTCGAGCTACATTTCAAGAAAAGAATGGGAAAAGCTGCTGTTATGAGCTTATTGGAACGTCAAAAAGTAGACTTTCTTCACTCGCAAGGACTGTCCAATCGGATCATTTCGAAACAAATAAATCGCAGTTCCAGAACTGCTGACAGATATTTGAAGGATCCAGAGGCATATGGAAATAACTTCAAAGGGAAAAAAATGCACTATCAAAACAAGCAGTAGAATTGGTTCGAATTCGACTAAATCTGCTGCTAAGATCAAGGAATTGGCCGGAGTAAAAGCAAGCCTGTCAACTGTTCAGCGTACGATCAGAAATGCAGAACACCTGAAGCGTCTAAAAATCAAGAAAAAAACCCCTTTGAACGCAATACGGAAAGAAAACCGGCTTCAATTCGCGAAAGAATGCATGACGTGGGCTGTCCAATCTGACACTCGACTAAATGATTGGCGTTCAGTTGTATTTACTGATGATAAACGTTCTAATTTAGACGGCCCTGATGGATTTCAATATTATTATCACGATTTGCGGAAAGATGAACTATATTTAAGTCGCCACCATAGCCGAGAAGGGGTAATAATGGTGTGGGGTGCTATCACGTTTTATGGAACAATTGACTTGATTTTTATCGATCAAAAGATCGCTTCAAAACATTGTTGGAGTCCGTATTTCCAAAATTAAAAGATCTCTTTGGACCAATTGCTTGGATTTTTCAACAAGACAATGCTCCTATTCATTACTCTCGAGTAGTAAAATCTTTTATTTCGAGTCAAAACGTTAATATCGTGACCTGGCCACCATATTCTCCAGATCTTAACGTAATTGAAAATGTTTGGGGCTGGATAACACGGAAGGTATACGGAGGAGGAAAGCAACACGAAGAAAGGGAAACATTAACTGCAGATATTAAACGTGCTTGGAGCGAGATTTCCTTGAACTACATAGATTCCTTGTATCATTCTATGAAGGACCGGATTTATGAAGTTATTACTAATAAAGGAGGCAGTACTCATTACTGAAATTATTTTTTTTTTTATTTCAAATAAATCAAATAGTAATTTAAGTTAAAATCGAAATACTTTTCTTATAAAAATTAAAAAGCCAAAGTGCGTCTATTCTAATGACCAAGAAAAATTCGCCTTATTTTGAGTAGCATTGAGAAAATGTTTGAAAAACACAATTTTGTTAAATATGTATAATCATTTGAATATTATATTTAAAGTATCATTAAATAAGAAATGTTTTTGCATATCAACTTCTTTTCTATCGTCCTCTAATAAATAAATATGAAGCAAAGTTGTATGCAACTAAACGTGCGTCTAACCTAAGACCAGCAGTGTATATTAGAAGTGGATACGGTTGAAAAATTTGAAAAATACACCGCATCGCCGATATATAATATAAACTATACACCATGGAAGGCATGCAAAAAAATCGACTGCGTAGGTATGCGACCGCCGTAGCCGAATGCGTTGGTGCGTGACTTCGGAATTCAGAGAGAGAACGTTGGTTCAAATCTCGCTGAAGCATCGAAATGAAGAAAAACATTTTTCTAATAACAGTCGCCCCTGGGCAGGCAATGGAAAAACTCCGAGTGTATTTCTGCCATGAAAAAGCTTCTCATAAAAACTATCTGTCATTCGGAGTCGGCTTGAAACTGTAGGTCTCTCCATTTGCGGAACAACATCAAGACGCACGCCACAAATAGGAGGGGGAGCTCGGCCAAACACCCAAAAAGGGTGTACGCGCCAATTAAACATATTCTATATGTACATAGTAATGGTCCAACCTCCTCTAAAGACAAGCTGAAATTCTAGAGCGAAAACTCTAAAAGTCATTAATAACTCTGAATTTCAGGTCACTTCAAAAAAAAAAAAAAAAAAATGTATGTTGATATCTAAAACAAATAGCCTCATGCTCATGAAGAATGTAATTTTGAATATACCGTTAGCAATTAACATTTTGTTTTACATGTTTCTTCCATATAAAGACTTTCAAACATTTAAGAAAATTCTCAACATCGTATACAAAAAAAAAAAAATTGTCAAAAATCAGCGCAATTTTAAATGACTTCAAACGTACACTTTTATTTTATTAGAAGGTGGCGCAAAATTAATCATCCACATCTATATTTGAAAAATACTTTGTGCCCCCGCCCTACTCTTCCCTGGCAAATGTCCCATCGTATCAAGAGTGCTGATGGTCGTATTTCGCTAAATGTTTATTTTAACTCCTTATTAGTCTGATCAGTTCTATTGGAATCTTAAATCGATGCGAATTGTACTTGTCACATAGGAATAATAAATTTTAATGTTTTTAAATATAAGATTGCAAAAACCTTTATTCACTTGCTAAATGTAAAAGAAAAAAATATTTTCATGGACACAAGAATTTGCGTGGATATTAAAGTCAGTAATAAACTTCTTAGCATTGTGAATTTTACGTACATTTTTAATTAAATTTATTTTAGCTCAATTACAATACTTTCCCAAGCATTTTTTTATTACCTTTCACATTCAAAAAAAACTATTTCAGTATATAAGTAAGTATACGAGGAATTATTACAAATTCAATCAACGAGTTTAACTCTCATCACAAGTCATGATGCGCTGAAGAGTTTATCTCGAAATATAATAAATTTATTGAATTATTGCATTCTTCTTCTTTCTAATACTTTCAGGCAAACCAATTTAATTGGACTCAATTCCTACGCGAAAGTGTACCTGCATTGAATTAAGGTCAGCAAACAGGCCTACACTTTCTAATATGTTTAAATGCTTTCTGTTATTCACACATTTTTTTTTCTTTTTTTTTTTTAATACTGAGGTAACAACCTTCCAAAAAGGGTTAATTCACTTTAATTTCACTTTGTATAAAAAAATTAGTTTGAGCTGACCAGGGAATAACTATTAGCCTAATTATGAAACTTTCGTTCAGCGAAAATTTCGTGTAACTAATTGCAAAATCCGTGCAACTTTTTGAAAATTTCAAAGCCGATTTAATTTCATTAAAAATAATTAAACATTTATTTAACCGAGTTCGATTATAATTAGTCGTCAGAGGGCAGTATAGAACTATATGACAGGTACACTAGAGGATATCTTATATATATATAATTGGCACTTACACCCTTTTAGGGTGTTTGGCCGAAGAGGAGGACCTCCTATTTGTGGTGTGCATCTTGATGTTATTCCACAAATGGAGGGACCTACAGTTTCAAGCGGACTCCGAACGGCAGATATTTCTATGAGGAGCTTTTCATGAGAAAAATACACTCGGAGGTTTGCCATTGCCTGCCGAGGGGCGACAGCTATTAGAAAAATGTATTTCTTAATTTTGGTGTTTCACGGAGATTTGAGCCTACGTTCTCTCTGCGATTTCCGAATGGTAGTCACGCACCAACCCATTCGACTATGGCGGCCGCCATGAGACAAAATTTATTTGCTACTTCAAAAGTTACAGACAAGTTCGAAAGAGCTGTTTCCAGCTGCTGGGACAAGTTAGTGATGTGAAGAATAAAATCCGTGCACGTCGCTCAAGAACAGCCGAAAATATTGCTCTTGTAGCCGAAAGTGTTGAAGAAAGCCCAAGTTTGTCCATTTCCCGTCGTTCTTTGGAATTAGGCATTTCGCAAACGTTATTACACCGTATTTCTTAAGGCTTATAAAGTCCAGTTAACACAAGAACTCAAACCGGCCGATCATTAACAACGTCGTGTCTTTGTTGATTGGGTCGTTGACATGCATGAAAATAATCCGGAATTCCATCGAAAAATCATCTTGAGTAATGAGGCCCAATTCCACCTCGGTGGCTTCGTCAACAAGCAAAATTGTCGGATCTGGGAGTCAGAAAATTCAAGAGTTATTGTTGAAAAGCCTCTCTATCCTCAACGTGTGACTGTTTGGTGCGGTTGATGGTCCGGCGAAGTAATTGGACTTTACTTTTTCGAAAATGAAGCTGGTGCAACAGTTACGGTGAATGGATTGCGCTATCGAGAGATGATTAACGATTTTTTATGACCAGAATTGGATGGTATTGATCTGGACAACGTTTATTTTCAACAAGACGGCGCTACCTGCCACAAAAGCAACGAAACCATTGATCTTTTACGGGAATGACACCTCTTATTGGAAAATCCTTTATTTGTATCAGTAATTGTTTTTATGATTTTATGCCACCTCAAAGCTTAGAGCTCTCATTTTATATGAAATTCTGAGATATTGTAGCACAACCCATATCTGGAATCGTTCAAGGCAATTTTAAATATTCATAAGTTTTACTTTTGAGCATTTCTTATACCTTAGTCTTTAATTTGAGCTATAGAACTTGAGAAGCCGCTTAATATTTGTTTCGCAAGGGAAATTGTAAAACTGTATTAATAAAAACCCCAGTTAAAAAAGGGTTACACCAGAACCAGCGCGGAGTTACCATAAATTTGAGCTGTAAGCGCATTAGTTCTTCCTATGCAAGTAACGAAATTTCAGAATAATAAATTGCAAATGTTGAAGTTAAGAATGAGAGCATTCCTAATCGTCAGCTATCATCAATAATTTATTGCAATATGTTTAGACCCTCGCCTTACAAAAACAAGAACAGTCATTAAAAGGGACATGCGTTTTAACTCAGCCTATTTGGGAAAGCCGTTTGGCAGATGAGATGGCAAAAAGAAATTCTCATTTTAAAAGTGCAAAAAATAAGCTAAATCGAGACCGAAAAATTGTGTGAATATCGGCACCTTAATGTTTGCGGTCCACCCAGTGCACCAATACATAAGTTTGTATGAATGTACATTTGTTTGAATGTTCACGCGACTGTTGTCAAACGTGAGCGTAACGAATAAACAACGAAAAGGATACAGAAAGGCTCAGAAGCAACAGAATAGCAACGACAGCCACGGCGGCCACCACTTCGTATGACATTTGTGGTTGTGCTGCTTAGAATTGAGCCAATCACTGCTTCAGGCAAACTTATATGCTGGAAAGCAGCGCAAACAAAAAGAGCAAGGCACATTTTGGCAATGGCAATACATAGAACATATACACCAACACACGTACAATATGTACATACACACACATATATCAAACAGTAAAAAGTCTTGGTTTACTATTCGATTTGTGTTCAACTGGCGTGGAAGCCAACATAGCCGCGGGGGTAGATGAAGCTGACCGCAGTGATGAGTTTTCAATTTCCTTTTAAAATTTATGACCTTCAATGCAGCCTTTTAACCACTTGCGAATCCTTTTACCTGTATTTTCCACTTTTCTCTTTTCAAGTAGTCGTGTAGCACAAATAACTGGGCTGATAAGTAAGTAGCATTCAGTGCTTGTGTACAAGTGTGAGTATGTGAATGTACATAGTTAGCTAATGATTAAGTGTTTTTAACTACCTGTAAAGTGGTATTCCGGTGGAGTCCTTGAACCACAACAACAGCTTTACGGAATCTTGCGCCGTTGGTGGCGTTAAATCGCACAGCAAATCGACGCTTTTGCCCACCGCAGCCCAAACCACTCTGGCGGGTACTGTAAATAAAATGAAAATGAAGAAATATATAATAAGAAAATGTTGGAATGAATATTTGGAATATGGTATATCTTTATGTGGACAGCAACTTGAAATAATCTTGTTTTGTTCAACGTAACTAGTCTATATTTACAAAAAATACACCCTGCAGTCAAATCGACTGGTTCTGAACTACCTTACTGCCAGTTTTGTTTGCAGTTGATGGTGTTCGTCTTCTCTCATTTTCCTATACTAACAATAGGAAATTTTCTCATTGCAATACTCTACGGAATTATTATGAACTAGTAAGCCCATGCACCAGTGTTAACTAGTTAATGAACTACTTCATAATGGACAAGAAAAAGAACAGATGATTGACTGCATTAACAGCTAAATAAAATAAATTTCAAGGTACTTATTATTCATCAAATATTTATGAATGTTTATTTATTTTGCATGCTACCTATAGACTCCGAAATTAGTTGTCTAATTCTTTTTTATATTTGGACACAATAATTACAAAAATGTTACTCAACACGAACAAACGCTCGTACATATGAAAGAATTTGTCTCCCAGCCAACTTTAGGGAAGACGTACTAGTACAGTACCAATACTAGTCGTTTTTTTTACGGTGATGTAAAGTTTTAGCATCTTGACATTTTGACCGAAAGGGCAATTATTTTATCAGAAATATCTTGTGTAAGATGACTTTAACTAAAATTTCTGTTTTCAGGCTGCTACAGTAGAATTGAACGCTGCATTTTTTGTAGCAGATTTTTAACCCATAATTCCTACTTAACCAGGCTCCCCCCGGTTTATAAAGTCAAAAAAATCTATTTTTTTTCATTTTAGGCGATTCCTAATATATTTCAGAATATTCACACAAAGTTACAGAGCCTAATTCTCAATATTTCCGTAGAAACAAAGCCAAAGGTAGGCGAGCGTTAGGTAGTTACGCTGTGACCGGACAGCTATAGTACAAACTTTATCTTCTTTTCTCGACTTTTCATTTTTATGATTTCTTTGAATTGGCGTACATGAATGAAAAAAAACTAATGGACCTTTTGAAATGAATCATGGCTTGTTCCCTTCAGTATTAAATTCTCCTCTATTTGAACTAACAAATAGAAAAAAAAATTTTTTTCAAGATTTTTTTTACCAAGTTGAAGTGAATTTTTTGAAATTTTGTTGAAATTTTGGAATTTCTCTCAGTTTTTTTAGTTCATCTAGAATAAAAAATCATGATAATTAGAAATCCATTTGAATTTTTTGCTTTAGATAATAATTACGAGCTGTATCTTGTACGCCAGTTGGAAACTCCAGCGTTGCAGCGCTCTACTAATTTATGTGTTAAACATTTTAACATTTTTTAACTTATTTTAACCAGTACAAAAATTTTTTATACTTTTTAAATGTTCATTAAAAGATAGAAAAAACTTCGCAGTGCTAAATTAATTGTTTCCTTAAAAAAAAAAAAATCGCAAAGAGATGCAATTTTTAGACCTCATAAACCAGGCTCCCCCCTTAAGTGAGCATTTTTAACTCGTTCTCAAAACGAAATTTTTTCTAGTAGATTTTAACCCTTTAACTCCTGCTTAACTGAGTATTTTGACCCGTCCTAAAAGTAGGTTAAAAAGGGCAATTCGAAAGTTAAAATGTTCCACGAATATTTTAAGCAGACAATTTTACTGGAGGTCGCTTCAGATGACAAATTCGGAAAGGTTCGTAAGTGCACAGTTCACAACAGCTATTTATAATAATAATAATATTTCCTTGTTTATACTGTTGATTTAAAGATATACTCGGTTATTGCACAAGCAATTTAAATTACACCATTTCAAAGCTACATTTCGTACTTGCATTTATTCGGCGTTTTAGTTCGGACTTTGTTGGCCCGTACACAGCTTTAGAGTGTGTTATATACTAGGCCGGGTCGATTTGTGAGGAGGCAAAAAAATCGCCCATTGCTCTGTGAAAATCATATTCTAGGGATCAAAATAAGGAACTTTGCCGAAGGAACCATACCTCTAAAACGAATTCTGATGTCCCCCAATTTGGGTCGAACTTTTTAGTTTCTTTTCTCATGTAAAGGCCAAAAATGGTGATATTTTGAAATGATTGTATGGGGATGTATGATATGTGCCACTGGCATGGGTGGATCGGCCGTCCAAAGTTAGTGGGGGTCGGTCATACATTTTGACTCGATTAGAGCACTCTAAATGGGTCAAAGTGGGATTTTTTGGTCGACCCGAATTGGGGGACATCAAAATTCGTTTTAGGGGTATGGTACCTTCGGCAAAGTATCTTATTTTGATGCCTAGAATACGATTTTCACAGAGCAATGAGCGATTTTTAAATCGATCCGCCCTATTATATACGTCTCTGGTGTGTTCGAAGTTGGAATACGCCCTCTTTATTTAGAGACCATATTATGCTTGTCATAGGTATTAGTAGGCTTGAACGTGTCCAGAAAGCTTTTGCGCGTTGTACTTTGCGTTCTTTAAATTTCACTGATCCAATTCCATCCTAAAAAAATCGGTGCTTGCTCATAAAGCTAAAAGCACTAGATATTAGAAGGACTATTCTCTCCATCACTTTCTTTTTCGAGTTGATAAGTGGGGTCATGGATTTCCCATCATTACTCAATTTCAATATCCCTCAGCGAAGCTTATGTAATCATGATTTTTTCTGGTTAGGGATGGCAAGAACTAATTATGCTTCCAAAGCTCATATTTCTAGAACTTTGGGAGAATCTAATTCACTTTTAAATCACACCTGCCTAGATTTTTCTTCAACAAAGAACCGCTTCAAATTGGTACTGATTGAATTCTTTAACTAAATTCTTAGTTCTTCTTTGTAAGTTATAAGAAATGTTACCTTTTTCTTTCATCATTGCAATTGAAACTAGTCAATTATAAGTTTAATTTTACTTTGCTTAAATTATTTAGCATTAAGCTGTTTTTCATAGTCTGCAAGAAATACAGTATTTTTCAGACTACTAATTGATAATTGAACAAATAAATAAATATTATAAATGTGAAATAGAAAAAGATTATTTCATATGGCTACCAAACGAAAGATATTTGAGAGCTCTCAGTTAATATATATTTTTGAATAGGGCTACCAACTATTTAAAAAATCAAATACCAAAAGTATTTAATTAAATTAAATATTAATATATGAAGTACGAATAAGATATCAAATCAAATGTGAGAAGACTTATTAGTTGACATTTTTTTAAAGATTGCCACCTAACCAACATTTTTTTTTTAAATTACATGAAAATAGGAACGAAAATTGAGAAACCTTTACGAAAACCTTATTACGGATTGCCACCTATATAGAAAAAGAAATTCTAAAAATTAATTGCAAATAGTGACGAAAAGTGAGAAGGCTTTATGAGACAATCTTTCTAAGGGTTGCCACCTATCAAAAAATAAACATAAAAAATTAATTGAAAATAGAGACGAAAAGTGAGAAAGTATTATGAGACACCTTTTAAGGGTTGCCTCCATGTACAACAAGAAAATCAAATGAAAAAAAAAAGTTTACAACATATAATCAAACGATTGGCGTTCGAAAACTCTTTGATTCGGAAACTTTTAAAAAGGTTTGCAACTAGTTTTATAAAGAGGAAGCAGGGTATACGCGAGCTTGTGACTACCAACTATTGCGACGGTCCATTTCAAGTTTAATCTGTTCAATTTTAGCTGATGCTACAAGCGCAGAAAGTGGAAAGTAAATTCGATTTTACTATCGCGATTCTCTTACTTTTCTGCATTGATTTGCCTGATTTTTTTGTATCCATATTGGCGGCTAAATTGGGGAATAACCGTGTGCTTTTTGAATAAAATTTTGTTTAAAAAAATTCCCGCTTTGATTATTACTATAAATATATTATTATCAATCAATACACTTCGACTTCTTGTTGGATGCCATTATCGCGAACACCGAATTTGCTTGTGTTTTGAATTAATAGTGAAAATCGAGCTTGTACTGTACCTTAAAATTTACAGATTAGGCTTTTAGTTATATAATTGAAATACAAATAATGAAACGCATACGCAACGAAAAGTATTAAAAACAAAACGTATCATACACGTGGAAACAAAAAAAATAATAAAAGGCTGCAGAAAAATATTTAAAAATATCAAATGAGAACTGTTTAAAAAATGCTTGATAAAAACTTAACATTTTTTGTGTAACCGAATCAATTAGTTCCTTCACCCTGATCCGCAATACACGTCGCATATTGCGAGTGCAGACAATTTCCTCGAATGAGCTTCAACTTTTTCCGATTTTAAAATAACTTCTATTGAATCTCAGACTTAACTTTCAACTTATTATTGTTGAGTTTAATGCGATATTGCTGCATGGGGAATGTTTATGCTGCTACAACAACAACAACACTTTTAACATGCTTTAGTTTATTGGATTTAATAGAAAAAACAAACGATATGCAGACCATTATTTAATTTAATACTTTTGTCCAAAATTCGAGCAGAGTCCGACTACAGTTCCAATTTTGTTGTTTTAACAACTTTTTTACTGCATAAAAACGTTATTTTGAGTAATGGAAATATTTATTTAGACCTTTACATGCGCCATTTTCTGTTTTTGCACTGCAGTCTAGTTCACAAATGTCAAATATGATTGACGTACGACGTCATTTGCAAAAAGTGTAAATCTTTCGATAGGGTGATTAATTTTGCGCCACCTTATATCTTGCATATCATATATTTCAAACTCTTTGGAGACTTTTGGAATACCATCTATTTTCTTCGAAAGTTTGCACAGCACTAATGCTCCTACGAAAATGGATCCACCGCAGCTATGCACAGGAACAAGGCTTTTATGTAGTTTAAAAACGAGTGACGAAGTATATTCGCGCTACAATTATCGATTGCATACGAAAAGGCGAAAATGTGCTACTTATGCATATTCCAATTATACCTCACGAACTGCCATTCAATTTGTAGGGACTAAAGTTTACTCTCGTTCTTGCATTTGCACTTACAATAAATAAAGTCCGAGCACAGTTTTTAAATTTAGTTGACTTGTAGTGAAAAATCCCGGTTTTTCCCATACTCAAACCAAATTTGTAGTTTGCTCCAGACCTGTTACTCCGGATAGTTTGTTCATTTAGGCCCCAAATGCGAACCCGAAAAATGTTATTCGCTCGCTTGCGTTAAGATGAAAAATAAACGCAGAATAATTTTGTTTCATATTTTTTAATTGGCTGTTTTTACTTTATTCATTGAGGCGTAGCAATGGAAAAACGCATTTTTTGTTCGTACACCTCCAATTGGTCGTTTAGCAACTAGTACAATTGCAGTCACTTGCGAACTAGTTTTACTTTTCATACCAAATACCAATTTATGAAGTTGATTGTTTGCTAAGTAGTTTGGCATTCACCACAGGCTTTGTGCTTGCTTGCATTTGTTTAAATGTGAGGCTGTGTATGCTTGTGTGTGTATGCTTACAACTACAATACCGCAATAAATATACTCATTGCTACTTAGTACAAACGTTTATTCGGTTTCCTTAACGAACTGCAGAAACTATTTCCTATTTGAACTTCCTTTTTCTTTTCACTATTTCTTCCTTATTTGCACCCACGCCCACGCCCACGCTCGCGTCCATGTCCATGACCATACCCATTCCACCTCGGACTTAATCTTTATTGTTCTGCTGCTAGAGCTGCTGGGGCTGTTCCTGCTCCATTCCTGCCTGCGCGGCTGTACTGTTGTTGAAGGGCAATAATTTTGCGCTATTGATTGCTTGTATATATTTTTCTACAACTTCCGTTCTGTTTCATTGATTTCATACTACCCTCCTTTGCGGCAACATATCTACTTTTTGAAGCACGCTTGAGTGAATGCAATTATGTACTGCTGCCTTTCTTTCCTTTCCAAGTCACTCTCTTCCCTTCTGCCCCTGCCTACTTATACATTGCGCCCCTCTTGTTGGCGCTCTGCTCCAGTGCATGGCCAGTCGACCATACAAGTCTTTACTTCTTTCTGTTTTTTTGTTTTTTTTGATTCAGCGTTATCGCCTTTTTTGTTTTGTTGTTATTTTTATGTTTTCCTTTTTGTGCTTGGAACAATTCGTTTGCTACTTAGCAGAAATTTCTTTTGGTGAATGGATTTTTATAGCCTTAGATTGTTGTATTTACGAGTTTGGCGTGAATTTGTGTGGCAGCCTACGAACCGGCACATGTGGTTATCGCCATCCATCCCAACATCCTTGCGCGCTGGTGGCTAAGGTGCCAAATTTCTCTCCATCTGGGATTGTCTGGAATTTTCAGTAAACTACTTTGTTCCATTATAAATATTGAGCTTCATTTTAAGGTAGAATATACACATTTTCAATTAAGTTAAAGTGCACTGTTTCTCCAGATGCCGGATAATTGACTGATTTCGGTTTTATTGATCTGCAGATCCACGAATTGAAGTTTTCGAATTTGCAAGAGAAATGTATAAAATAGTGTTTTATCATTTCTAAAGAAAAATTGTATGGACTAGAATGAAATAATATAGCGTAGAGGTTAAATTGGAACTTAACGAAATAGGCTCATCAACGTTCCTCGTAAATACGCGGTAATGACGCAGTGCTACTATGGGCGGAGGTGTATATTCCGAGCAACTGAGGATCTTCTGCAGTTTTCGGCTTCCCGACTACTGTAGTGTATTTCAGGCTGAACTGATGGCAATAATGAAAGCCGGGACACTGGTACAGTGTAATGCGATACCTCGATATGATATCCACGTTGCGATAAAATCCCTCACAAAACAGTCGCCAACCTCCTAGGTAATGAAATGCCCAGCTTCTCTTAACGAAATGGCTGAGGTATACCCTTGTAAACATGTAAACTACGTATCCACGATAAGATTGTAAGAGTAGCGAATGAAAGATGGTGTGATGAAACCACTTGCAACCGACTCTCAATGCCAAACGCACGGAACTAAGAAGAGATAAGCACAGTCTTAACTCACTGATTTCGGTTAGTACGGGGCACTGCCTAATCGATAGGTACGCCTAGAGAATGGATGTGCAAACACATTACTTCTGTAGAAGTTGTCTAGACGAGGAAGAGAAAGAGACGATCTCGCACCTTCTGTGTCACTGTCCTGCTCTATCCAGATGTAGATTCGCCATTTTGGGTAAACCATCCTATAATGAATTGGAAGATCTCGGTTCTGTCGAAATTAACGATCTTACAAAATTTTTGAAAAGTACACATTGGTTTTAGGAGGGACAAGGGCAAGTTCCCCACGCAACATCACAATGGGCCATAAGCCTGAGTGTGTCCCACAGTGGATAACCGCTTCACCCTAACCTAACCTACTACGGAATAGGAGGAAATGGCATAAGCGATACTTGAGGAGAACATTATAATTTTTTCTGCAATTCTAATTAAACATTTTTTTGTTTTAAGGTTAGGTTCGGTTTGATAGTCGATGATATTTTGTTAGCTCGGCTGCTCCAAAACTGTTCACCTCAAAAGAGCTACCAAATATTTCCGTCGAAACTTAAACCGACATCTGGATCTATTGTTTTTTGTGTTCCACTCACAAATACTATAATTTTTTTTTTATTAAAAAACCAGACTTACGAAATTGAAATAAAATATACCCGCAACCTTTTTTTTTATATGTATCTTGGCCTCAATGGGAAACTATTAGCGATATCGAAGTGGAATTCGTAATTGTGAAATTCTGGGCTATGCCCAAAGTAATTTCTTGAAGCTGTTACGCCCTAGAATAGGAGTTAATATATACCTTTCACCTTTCTCTTCATATCACTTAACATGTCAGAGGCAGAATGAAATCGTAAGGCGTTACAGCTTAAAAGACTGCAGAAAAGATTAAAAAACCCTTTGACGAATTGGCCTTTTAATACGATTTCTATAAGTATCTTGACTCCAACGCCACTTAATGCATCCGAACAATAAGTTTAAGAAATAAAAATGCACGTATTTTAGCGAATACCTGTATTAATATTTTTTTCATTTTATGTTTGCTCAAAGTTCACAGTTCTCATTTCATAGGAAACTCTGGGACATTATGACAAAACTCATATCAGAAACTACTTAGTGCTATTTAAAATATTTATAAATCTTATTTTAAAATATCATATTACTCATACTGTACTGCTACCTTTAATTTGAGCCATAGCTATAAGCAAAACTGCAAACATTTTGCTATTTTGGTGTAGGGTAGATTTATTTTATTGGACTGGGTTAACATGTGCAACACTATTTTTTATTCTCTTTCTTTTTTCTTTATGTATTACAATAATAAAAAAAGTTATTATTATTATTATTTATTAGATATATCAAAATGCTTATATCTAAATATAAAGGAGTACTAGCTGCCAGGGCTTACGACTCTTTCTTTAAGAATATAATACCTGAGTTGATTTAGTTCTAATTATGGAGTTTAAATAATCTTTATTGACTTACATTGTTTCAGAAAGTTATAAATTTTATGAATGTTTTCAGAGGAAGTTTTTTCAAGAAGTGCGGAGGGTTTAATGTCGCCAAATATTTTCATCCTGTGGCTTCGGAGACTGTGGCATTCATCTAGTAAGTGGTCGACCGTGGAAAGTGATCCACACCAAGGACATGTGTTTTTGGGTTTCCCTGTGAGGAGGTGTTCGTGTGTCAAGAGGATGTGCCCAATGCGTAACCGTATAAATGTAGTGGTTTGGCTCCGAGTGTTATTATTTGGAAAGTGGGGCTTTTGTCCTGATGGGTTAAATTTGCTGTACCAGGATGAAAATTCTTTCGAATTCTTATCTTTCTCACTTTGAATATATGCTGCAACCGTCCTAATCGAATCGTGTTTTTCAAGTGTTGCAAAAGTAAGGCAGGGTTGGAGATGGATTTGTTTGGCGGCCGCATCTGCTGCCTCGTTACCTGGGATCCCAACATGACCCGGGACCCATAATAAGTTGATCTTTTTATGATGAGTATTTAGTGCTGCTTTAATATTTTTAATTAGACTACTGGAGGTGTTTACGCTTTGGAGTCCACTCAAGCATGATAAACTGTCTGTGCATATACGAAAAAAACGTTAATGTTCGGCACGTGGTATTTATTAAGCTATTAGCTTATTTTCTATGTGAAACTTAGGCAGCGCATTTATATTCAGTAGAAGTCAATCATATTTGGCACTTGTAAACTAAACAGCTGCAGCATACAACCGGTCAAGCAACGGAGCTTCAAAGTAGAGATTTCTATCACTCAAAATCATCTATTTTTTGTTTAAGAAAAAACGTTATCCAAAAACAAACTGGGTTGCAATTAATGATTAATTTTGCGCCACGGTGTATATGTAATTTGTGCTTGCACTCTTTCTGGGTGTTTGTATATTTTGATATTTTTCTACAAATGGAGGGAAATATGCTAAGCTCGTTTTTTTTGACCAAAATGAAGCTATTAGCTTGCGATGCTCCAAAAAAATACGCATATTATAAATCAATTTTCGCAGCTACGAAATACCTACCTTAAATTTTGTTTGCCTCGAACACTATTAATTCATATTATTATTACTTTATATCAGATGCTCTCTGAGATCTCCTAGAAGAAAAAGTTATTAAAGAAATCGTTTTTAACGACTTTTTCAATTATCAAAGAAGTCGAACAATTCTCGAACAACTAAGCAATACTCTGTGTTTTTTTATTTACGTACGCATTCACATCTAGCAAAAATTCCAGTGGGTGCTTTGAAGTCTAAAAAATGTGACGGCGACTGAATCAATGCGATAAAGCGAGTGATCTATGGATATACAAAAGGGAACACTAAAAAAAGTAATATACTTACACATACATACACACATATGTATAAATCCCTTGGCATGGCATGCGTCCCCCCACTCAGCCCAGTTCAATTTAAGTTGAAAATATTAAAGCCGTATGGAAAATATTTTAGAAATCTAATTTAATTTCAAGCTATACTAAAAGTGGTACGCGTGCACACACAAATACATGCATACATGCCTCCACCTACACACAAAACACCTCATTCCTATGACACAGATACCATTTTCTCCAGCCGCAAACTTAAGGAAAAATCATTTTCAATTAACGCAAATCGTTGCTTTTCAAATTTTCAGTGACAAGATAGACGACGACGTCCTTCACAGCAGATGGAAACATACAATAGAAATAAATGCACAAAATGGCAACAACAACAACGGTAACAAAAAAAAAAAGACATAAAATGACAGTGGACCAATATTTTTTCATGTTTTAATTTATGAAAATTTGAATTGTAAAAAGCTTTCGAAGCATCACAGCGTCGCGTCGTGTCACATTTTCCCCCCCAACACACAAACGCACTCACACACATACACATAACACCATACCTTCAGCTCGAAAAAACACCCCGAATTGCTCATTTAAACAAATTGCGCTTGAGGTATTGTCATAATCACTTTTTTCTAGGTTGATTCAACAGTCAGTTGTAGTCAAGTCAAAAAGAGTCGGTTTCAAATGTGTATTTGCGTGGGGAATGTTAATGGCAATCTAAGGGGCTTAAGGCTGTCGAAAGCCCAAGGCCACGATTTGCACAAAAAGTTTGAAGAGAGTTGTGCTGTGGTTGATGATTTGCATTGTATTTCGGTCTAACATTCACAGCTGTGACTAATAAAAAAGGAAATAAACTTTACCGAAGATCGTCTCGTGTGCTTCAGGAAGATATTGGATCCCACGGATCAATGTAGAGCGTTAAGCGCAATGTGTTGGAAGTAAGACGAGTTTAAGTGCGGTTTGTATCGCAAGTGCTGAACTTTTTGCAAAAATAGAGCAGCTTAGCTTTCATTACAGAAATATAATCTTTGAGCAATACAATCATTTCATCTGAAGGGATATGAGTGTGTGGCATGAGGAGTGGCAATTAATATCCAGGAATCTAGTTGTGATTCGGGAGCTGGTTCTTCACACATACTTATGTTTAAAAACAAGCCACCTTCCTTTAGTCCCATTCGACGTTCGACTGGCATACCGACACGAATGCCGACCGTTTGCTCGCCCTCAAATTACATTTGATCTGCCTCTGAGAAAGCACAGCTCACATTTTGCGAGTGCAAATTAAACGCGTAGACTCATTTCTTATTCATTCTACAAGAGTTTTCTGGCGAAAGAAGGTATTCCAATATGTATGCAGTCAATCTGTGTCGCCGAATCGGCCTTTGTGGCTTTTTATTATTTGCCACAAATATTCGGATTTCAAGGAAGCTCATCATGGCTATGTGTAAGAGCTCAAGAAAGTTACGAACGCGATGCGAAATATGCTAACTTCGGGAAAGTACTAATTGACAATCGGGGGAGTAAGGCCTGAATTGTGTAGAAATAGTTGTTTTCTTTCGCATAACAGCAATGGGCCTGCTGACATATTTCATCCTTTAGGTGACTATTTGTAGCAAAAATAAATTGAATACTGATTCACAAGTTCAACTGGCATCACCCTGGGCAACTTTGTCCTGTTTCCAGAACTCAAATCAGCACTTTAGCGCGAGTGATTTGAGATGATTCAAGCGACAAAGGTGAATTTACAGAAGGAGCTGAGGATGATTCCAAAATAAGCAAAGAGTTTTAAAGATTGGAAAAACTGTAACTGGTAAGTAATTAAAAACTAAAGTATCTGGAGTATTTCTACAGCACTTTACATTAGTTGAAAGCATATGTCGAAAGGCAAAATTGTACCCCAGATCTTCGAAAAGAAATCTTAGAGCAGCAAACGACCGGATCATCCTACTGTGCTTTTTCAACGAAATTAAACGTTTCAAAAACTATGGTTTTTAATGCTTTGAAATATTTTACTGTGTATAAAACAGAAGAAAACGTTTCGAGCAAAGCAAAGTTCTCAATGTCGAAACAGAATCCCAGGAAGAGTGCTACTGCCATCCATTGAGGAATTTTTCTTGACTTGGAAAAACCAATAAGGAAAAGATCAGTTACGCTTCGATTGGCCGAAGCAGGCCTTCACTGTAGATTGGCACGGAAGAAGCCATTGGCAACAGCATCGCAGTGCCAACGCCGAATTTGAGAACATATCCTGCACCCAAAATTAGTGGCGTTATATTTTATTCAGCGACGAAACGTAAATAAATAGAGTTGGTGTATGTGGTAGGAAGCACGTGCGGTAGCCAAAACGAGCAGCAACCGATCCCAAGTTCATCTCTCCAATTATAAAGCACGCGAGAGACTCAATAATGGTTTCGGTCTGCTTTTCGTTGAACGGTGTCTTGGAAAATTCATCCTATTGAAGGCAATATGGATGCGGTTAAGTAAATTTAGAAAATTCCGCAGAGAATTTACCACTGATTTGTAAACTTCAACAAGACAAAGACTAGTAGCACACTTTTCGTGTGGCAAAAAAGTTTTTCGCAGGTGTTCTAAATTACATATCTTCGAGTGCCGACTTAAACCCCATAAAACATCTTTAGAACGACGTAAAAAATGTACTCAGTATGCAGAATATCACAAATTTGCATCAGTTATTTGAAAAGGTCAACAAAAAACAAAGACGTTCGTTCATTCCTGTTGAACGTCGTAGAGGTGTAATAATGGCAATGCAAACGCATTGGGCAGCAGTACCAACACAAAACGGATTTTTAACAAAGTATTAATATATATTTTCTTGAAGCAGATCTCCCCTTTCTTCTTTGTTCTTCGCACTGATCTCTCCATCCGCAAACTGTGTTTTGTGGGTTGTGCTAGGGCTATCTTTCCGAGCAGGCAAGCCTGGAAGGAGGAGAGAGTCGGCACGGATATAGGTACCTCTGTTTTCGCTGACGGATCCAAAATGGAATCTGGAGTGGGAGCGGGGGTTTTCTCTAAATCAGCCAGCATTGCGGTCTCCTTTAAACTGCCGGAAACGAGCAGCGTTTTTCAAGCAGAGGTCTTCGCGATACTGCAAGCATGCAAAATGCTTCGGGATCGCTGTTGGGAGGAAGACATTAATATTTTTTCCGATAGTCAAGCAGCTATCAAGTCCCTGTAGTCGCCTTATTGCAGCTCTCTTCTGGTGAACTCCTGTAAGGAGGAACTCAAATGCCGCGATCGAGCAGGAAACATCTCCCTTATCTGGTTCTTGGGCACAGGAATATAGAGGGAAATGAAATTGCCGACGAGCTTGCCAGGAAGGGGTCGACAGAACCGGTTTCAGCTGTCCCCTCGCAGACATCGGTGTCTCTTTGTCCGTTGTTAAAGGGAAACTACGCAATTTCTTTCTAGGAAAAGCGCAAGACAGATAGAGGTCTGTCTCATCGTGCGCTATTTCGAAAACACTATGATCCCAATACGATAGAAATAGAACGCTTAAGGTGATGGGAATCCCCTGCCATTTAATTTCCAAACTCATTGCGGTGTTCACTGGTCACTGGGTAATCGGTACTCATGCGGAGAAGCTTGGAATTCCGTTGAACCCCTATTGCAGAAGCTGTGGGGATCTTACAGAGAAAGATACTGTTGAACATTTTCTCTGCAAATGTCCGGCTCTGGCGGCTAGGCGCTTGAGATTCCTTAGCGTTCCCTTTGGGGATGACTTTAAGAAATTCTGCCACCTAGATCCTTTTGCTCTCCTCCAGTACATCAACAGCACTGGATGGCTGTAGAAGGTTTTCTCTTCCCATAACTTTTTTTTGCACAGGTAATGGTCCACATTATGGTATCAAAACAGCACGTAAGTGCTACTTGAAGTGTGTCTGTGGTACTCTTGCCATTTTACCTTCCTACCTATTAATATACAATTTCCCTTCGTCTGCATTTTTTATGATTATACTATTATTTCGCTTCCTTCTTAAGTATTCTCGAATTGTATTAACTTTTGTATATGAAGAAAACAATTTATGTTTTTTATATAAAAAAAAAAGGTTTGAAAAAATTTTCAAATCTGTAAACTAAAGCCCGATATACAAAACATTTAAGGGATTTTTATTGAAACAAGTCTCGAATGCAGAGAACTGCGTATCGTTCTTAAGTATTTTTCAACGACTGCATACTCCTATATGTATGTGCAGGAAATATTGAACGTTCTTTCAGTTTATTGACAAATTCCCGGCACTTTTTGAACAGGAGTTATGTACATAAAAATCCAAGAGCAATGACGTTGTTGGTTCTGACTGAACACACTAAACGTAATATTCTTATTTTCCCCCCCAATCCATACACATTTGACAATTTATTCGGCTCTTTGACGGCCCTTTGCTATTTTTAACTGCTGATGGCAAGCAACAAAAACGAAAATCTTTCGAAATGATTTAGTTCTTTTTTATGATTGCTTTTGAAATACTAAAATACATAATTTTCTAAAAATATGCTGACGGCACACCCCAAGGCGGATATCAAACTATGAATGCTGCCGCATTTACTTGCAGGTATGTTTGTATGTTTGTGCGTGTGTATGTACATGTACATATAGGTGGAGCGGAGTGGAGCGTGTCCGTGTTGACAGTTGCACTGTTGTGCCACGCATTTAGCTGCCACAACTAGAATGGCTCCGTGCAACTATTCAACGTGCATTAAGGTTATAATTGAAGAGAATGAATGGCATAGCTGGTCGTGCTTTTGTTCTTACAACCAAAGTGCCCCTGCGCTAAGAGAAAGGGTAAGTGAAATGCATTTCTAGTTGCTTAAGCAATTTCAGCTGCAAAATTTACAACTTAAATGTTGGAGTTGCTTAGATATATAGATATACATATATGTATATATGTACGTATATACTTATATGTATGTATCTATCTTGCTTTTTTGTTTTTATTTTGTTTATATTGAATTTGTCAATTAAGGTATTAAGTGGGGTATCGACACAAATGCTGCTGTTGAAAGGTTCCTCTTTTACCTCCTTGCGATTAAAGAAAATTGATGAGTGAAAGCACTGGCACTTTCATATTTTTCGTGTCAATCCATTTGATGCGGTGGATATGGCGGAATTGTTTATTTATTATGCGTTGTTTACGATTGCGGTGCTAATGAGGGGCAAAGGCGAGAACTGAGTTTGAATATAAAGTGAATGTATTTTTATATTTTTTTCGAATGCACTACAAGGAAGGGTGAACATGTAGCTTTCACCACCTATTGAACTGCACTCCCAACCTTTATGACTCTATTTTTCTTAATGAACTCTGCTTTTCTAAAGTGATAATTACACTTTAATTTTGAATTAACTTCCTGTATTTTTTCAATTTATTTATTTTTTTTTTCACTTTTTCCTTTTGATTTAATTCCTAAATTTGATTTTCTGATAAGGAGTGGGCGATGTGCACTTGAAGTAAATACCTAATAGTGTTTACCCAGTTCCGTTAACAACAAAAAGCGTTACAAAATTATTGTAATTATATTGTTAAACATGAAACGACGGGACGCATGGAGACTAACGGCAGTCATAACTGGCTTTTGGTCTGTGAGAGAACAAGCAGCCAATATGGGCATCCCTCACAACACATACAGTCGTAGTTGTAAACAACCGGAGAAAAAGGAAACAATTTTCCATTTCCTCTGCGAATACCCTGCCCTATAGAAGGACAGAATGTTAACCCTGGGTAAACCGCTGCTCGAGAATCTGGAACAGCTGTCTGGCTTAGATGTTAACAACCTGATAAGGTTCCTGAACCGCACAGACTGGATATAATCATGCTGTAAATAACTGACAAACAAGTTGGTAACGAGAATGTGGCAACAAAATGGTGCGGAAGCGCTAGTTGGATTCTGGAAGAATCACCACTTAAGTCAACCAACCAACCAATGACGGCAGCTATGTCCCGTACTAGAAAACAAAAATAAGAAAAATTTGACAAAATGGCGCGGTTTTGAATTTGACATTCCAAAAATTGGGGGTTTTTTCAGTTTTTGTATAACAAAAAAAACGAAATAATTGAAATAATAATATGATTCCAGTACGGGCGATAGCCATTCATGTTGTGAACAACATATTAAAACTTCAGAGGATTCTGTTGAATAGCTTTTTTTTTTTTTTGACCAGGTCGAGTTTTAATTTTAAAGTGACGAATCTGATTCTACCTGCTAAAACGGCTGTAGAATCGAAAGTACTGGGAATATCCGTCTAAAAATTTGGCAGTATATTCTTAAAAGTCTATACTTTAGAAATATCAAACAAAACAAAAAACGATTTTTTGAAAATTTGTTACTTGTAAAGTGCTTTTCAATTGGCGCGGGTCGATTTTGGCGCCCTGTGGCAGCCATTTTGTTTCGGTGACATCTGTCAGATCTTTTGTTTATTATTCAGTTGCTTATGCCAAATCATCATGGCAAGTTACACGATTGAACAGCAAGCTCAAATGATAAAACTTTATTATCCAAATGAGTGTTCATTAACGCAAA
The DNA here is from genome assembly GCF_028408465.1 of Anastrepha ludens. Taxonomy (NCBI): domain Eukaryota; kingdom Metazoa; phylum Arthropoda; class Insecta; order Diptera; family Tephritidae; genus Anastrepha; species Anastrepha ludens. The sequence goes on along the minus strand of NC_071498.1, from coordinate 115,771,141 downwards.
CGTTGCGCGCATTGCGCCCATTTTTCGGTAGACGTGGTGGCCCTTCCAATTTCTTATGGCCCATATTGAACCATATGGACCTAGACGACATGTGGTGCGAGCAGGACGGCGCTACGTGCCACACAGCAAACGCCATTTTATTCCATTTCAACATCTACCCGCCCTTATTGAAAACCCCTTTACAACATGAGTGTTTTTTCCATACAAGCACTAAATGCATTGTAAAACATTATTTTAAATCGCTGTTTTTAGTTTGTCAAAACAACATTTTTTGACATTTTATTTAGTTTTTAACATTCCATTTTCATACTCAGCTGCCGGAGAGAGGATCCGAATACTTTAACAAAATGCATGGAGAAAATAAATGATCTAATGAATATATCCGTCAGTGCATAAATCGTAGTGGGTTGTGAAAAAATACCACGAATTATTTTTCAACATTTTATTCAGACTCACACCCGCCGCACTCAAGTATACCTGTGTTTAAAATAATAGGAGCGAGATGAATTAAAAAGTTCCAAATATATAAGTTTTTGTACTTAATGGAGTCCTCTTATCAGTCGGCTTCAAAAAATCGATTTTTGTTTTCTCACTGCAATCGATAGATATATTATAGGAGAATATGCCCTCAAAATTTTATAGCGGAATTCAAAGTGATTTCGGAGTTACAGGCCTGTGTACCGTCCCTCGTGTGAGTTACCATCTGAAAGCTTTGAAACACCTTTTCTCAAAACCAGGTTTTTGAAAATGGCGTGTAAGATTAAAAAAAAACGACGAAAGTTATCGTTTCAAACCGATAATTTATATAAAGATAATTAAAATGCGCAACTAATTAACTAACAAAATACAAAAAAAAATACATTTTTTAATGTTATTTAGCACCTTTTTGAAAAAAAGCGAAAAAAGCACTTTTTTCAATAATTAATTGTCTGCGCATTTTTTCATATTTTTATACAAGAGTAATCTATTATGTGCGGGAAAGCCTTCTGAATAAGACACTATTTTTCTTTTGTGTTTCAGATGAAAACTACGACCGCAATCTACGCCGTTTTAGTAAACGCGCAACGAGAAGCTTTGCGAGATCCCACATGTGTCCGCAATTTTGTTTTTATATTTAAGTTAAAAAATGTTTTATTACTCTTCAACCACGCCTTCAAATAAATGCAAAAGATTATTACTGTGTGTCGCTTTTTTCGCCTCGAAAAAAAATTGAGAAAAAACCCCTTTTTTTGAAGCCACTGATAAGAGGCCCCCCTTAATTTTTTTTTATGTTTTTGTAAAAATATACGAACCAAAGAACTTAATGCCCGAAACTTTTCACGAGATTCACAAAAGTTTACCAAACTACAATAAAAAAATGTTTATCTAAATTTTCAACTTTTTAATCAGAATTTTCAGAAAGCTTTGCGCTATACAATTTTATAGTGCATTAAATTTTATCATATGTAATTTGAAGTGGCTCTAAAGCCACGTTGATTTTTGGAAATTTAGTTTTTGCATACGATTTTGAGAATTTACTTCTAAATAAAGCACTTTTTCAGACTTTTTATATGGAAGGAAAGTGGACGTTTAGGAAAAGAAAATAACTTTTAAATAATCTTTCAAGTCAAATATATCGAAAAGGGTTACATTTCGTGCATCATATCAGATAATAAGCAGAAATCATTTAAATAATAGTGCCTCTACGTATCTAAAATGACTTTCCCGGGAAGCCTGTAGATAATGATTTGAAGTAATTACCATATATGCAATTTTATGACAGACTAATTCGGCGGCCGCCGTAGCCGAATAGGCCAGTGCGTGACTACCAATCGGAATTCAAAGAGAACGGGCTCTCGGCCAAGCACCTAACAGAAGTATACGCACCAATTACACCGCGTTACACACATTCTGTATATATAAGAAAGGTATTTTACTCCGCATTACAATAGAGATATTGTATAAAACCCCGAATTTTTTTATTAATTTTATTATATTAAAATTAAAAATTGTTACATTAAAAATTTTAATGCTTTTAAAGAAACTTAGACCTTTTATTTTTGCGTTTGTAAACATTCGGGAACATCATCAAAAATCTCCATTGAAGCCGCTATACGTTCTTCTGGTGAGTACAGAACCGCTGGAATAACCGATTCTACATTAGCGTAGCGAACTTTGTTGCGGCGAAAGTATTGGTACCCTTTAGTTTGAGTAAAAGTTACACAAAAGTAGCACAGTTCACTGCAGTGCTCCGTACGTGGTAGCCCAATTGTTGGTACATGGTACTTTATTGTTGACCTTCCATCAGTAAACTTGCATAAATTTCTATAGCAATAGTCGCACACGACTTCCGGAGTATACCACAAGTAAGGAACATAAGTAGTCTTATTAACGAATTAACCACTGTTTTCGTAATATTTTTAAAATTTTTACTTGGTGCGAATAAGCCACAAACGTAACAAAAGTTATTTCGAGTCGGGCACTGCATTTTTCGTAAGATGAAATATACAGAAAGACGTTTTCGCGCAACAGAACTTAAAACAATTGTCAAAGTATACGTCTCCTAGTAGCGCAACTATCAGATGATCGGAACTTCCGGAACTGGAACAAACACACAAACGGCACAGAGTGTGTTGTATGAAACAATAGATTAAAGGTTAATAAGTTGTTTAAAAATTTGGAGTCCCTTCAAGTTATGCCGAAAATTTAGAAAAAATTTTCTTTTTTAGAAAAAAAATTCAACAAAATCTGAGAATTGATAATTTTTTTTTTTTTAATTTTACATAATAAAAACATTTCCACGAATATGCCTGCGGAAATTCAGCGCGATTGGATCACGGAAAAAGGGTTAAAAATTGATCCAAAGTTTTTCACACAGGCGGACTACGAGCTCTATATTTTATACATAAAAAAAAAATTCTGACGTGTACATGAAAATCGCCGATAAACGTGTATTTTTATTTTTTCTCCCCTTTCCGAAAAAGTATATTTGGTTCATAGGACAGAAAAAAAGTCCGTTTTTGTAACGCAGTGTTATATATAATATAAACGGTACAGGGATGAAGGCAGAGTTTAGTGCTCCAATCATTTTATTGCGCTCGCATATTGACAGAGTTCAAGCTTCTGATGCTTCCTATCCTAAAGAACAAAAAAAAAAAAAAACACAGAAAATCATGCTTCCTACCGCAGGCAAAATGGTTATTTGTGCTTTTGAACTTGGATTTTATATTAATAAAAACATAAATCAAAAAAATTTACTTAAAATTTAACGTTTAAAGTTTGGCAATGTCTTCCTAAAAGGTCAAAGAATCCTTACCAAGCACATTTTACAAATGAAGGGCTATTGTAAACTACCTCCAAATGGCAGATACTTTTTATGATAAACACTTTCATGATAAAAATACTCTTGCCTGAGGGGTGACTGCTGTTAGAAACAAATTTTTTATATCATTTGATATTTGATGTCTGCTTCGGGTTCGGTACTTACTAGCAACGGCGGTCTATTTTTTTACCTTTTCCGAAAAAGCGTCCTCCCGTGAAGGACAATTTGCATATTGGCTCTGTCACCATCATTTTGCACCAGAATGATAAGAAAATATTTTATGCATACTTCCTTATATATCCAAACTCTTATTAACAAAATTGAATTAAACGGCCTATTTCGGCCGTCAAAGTGGTAAATATTCCCCCTCCACGCCACATTTTCTATCCAAAAATCTAGTCTCAGCGGTACTAATTTTAGTATAACTGTAAAATGTCTATGAGCTAAGATGCCACTGTCACTATGAAGTGGGAGGCTGTCTTCGTGTTTGGTAATTCTCAGATATAGGAGAGGCAGGCAATGGCAAACCTCCGAGCTCCTCATAAAAATATCTGCCGTTCGGAGTCGGCTGGAAACTGTAGGTCCCTCCATTTGTGGAACAACATCAAGACGCACACTACAAATAGGAGGAGGAGCTCGGTCAAACAGCTAACAGAAGTGTACGCGTCAATTATTTATTTATTTTTTTTAGAGGCATAATGTGTAAAAATTATTTTTAAAAAAATCTTCCGATTTTCTTTTCTACGCCTTTGATTGTTGTGTGGGTACATCAAATAAATCGCTAATAGGTATGGAAAAATATCTTTTATATGTATGTATTATCTAAAGCTAAAAACGCATATTAAAAAGTGTAGTGTTTATTTGTGGAATTGTGCCCAAACAACATCGCACAGGAAAATATGCCATACAGACCATACACGCAAGAGTTTTTGTTAAATGTAGTTTTGTTTATATGAATAAAGGCTGCTTGTGTGTGTGTGGGTGCAAGAGTGAATTGGTATGCACAACGCCATTTTGTAATTAAATCCCCGCACAGTTAGTTGCTTGCTTCGCTGCGAATATTTTGTGCAACTTTTTTTCTTCAACATTTGCAATACGCAGGGCGTAAGCTAAGAGCCATTCAGGAGGGTAGTGGGTGCGCAAAAAAAACAAAGCCTATTGGTGCACTATGGAAAAAATGTAAAACATTTTTAATTTTCTGGCGATTCCGCGAATAACTTACAGTTATCAAAGTGAAATACGCATAAATGGCTTCAGTGAGCACATATTCGCTGAATTGCATTACATTCATTGGTGAAGTTTGTGTGAAAATGGTACAATTTCCACGAATTAAAATGCCAAAAGCAATGGCAAATATGACTTTCATAAGCTAATTAAGAGAAAAAAATTAGTTTTTTCTTGAAAAAAATTGGCGTTTTTATATTTACTAAAAAAAATGTATTCATTATTAAAAATAAAAATGCATTCAAAAAATAATTGACCACCGCCACATAAATTGTAAATTAAATCCCACATAAAGCTATGTATTACCTATGCACGCATCCCTTGGTCGATGATATCCTGGCAGAAATTCTATTTTATTTATTTATTGTTGTACCTGTGCGCCCATGTTTTCTGCGCGCAGTTGGGTTGTGAATTGCTGCGTACCACATGGCGCATACCAGTGGCCTCAACGACCCGCATACCAACTTAGTTTGCTGTTTGGCGTGCCTGCTGTGGCCTCATTGTGTCTTTGCAATTCTCTATGTTTTTTTTCTGTTCAACTGCTTCTATCTTTGCTTTTTTATTTCGATTTGTCATGTCTTCAATTATAGTCATACTATTTTCTATGTACATAATGAATGCGCACCGCTGTTCGCCGTAACCCACTCTACGTGTGCTCTCTACGCGCCCACTCACACAGGCACCAGCACAAGCACAAGCTTAGGCAGAGGCAGAGGCTCGAGCTCAGGTTCTGGCTCTGTTGGCGACGGAGTGTCCTTGACATTTTTCATTACACTAATGAAGTTGCCGACTGCCTTCAGAAAACGTGTGCACAGCTACAATTTTCACACAGCTAAACAACTAAGCACGCACGCATACATTCATTCGTGAATTTTATAAGCATGCACATACATATTACGTATATATTTATATGTATGTATACACATGCATATGTACAAGGTAACGTTTGTACCGAAGTGGGATGCAAGCAATTATGTTTTGTTTTTCAAATGTCATCATTAAGTTCATGAAACACGAACTGTAGATGTAATAGTACAGGGGTCGCCAAGTAGTCGGGTAACTTGGAAAACGATTTGGACAAGAAATAGAAAACTTCATATCAAAAATTATTTTTCTTTCACAAAAAGTTGAATCCTTCTGACAGTGATGGCTGCATTGGCTATTTCTTAAATACTACGGCAATTACTCTAAACCATTTAAGTGTTTAGGAACAAAACTTAATCTGCAGATCGACAAAGCTTAAGCTACAGCTCCAGGTTCCTGGATACTACGATTGTGATGCTGGTGAATATATTGGTCTAACTAAGATGAAGCGATAAGCGTGGTGGCATTATTGACATAAAATATGAGATCAGAGAATGTGAATGCAAAATATTTTCACACGCAGTCAAAAATTTTCAACGTAAAGGGGAGACTGTGCGTTGTGTCTTACATACTAGGACTGCCCACTTCCCAATTAGTTTGGTTAATAAAGAATACTAAAGGAAGTAGCAAGTTAATGCAATAATGGATTTCGTTTTTGTTGCACCAGTTTTTTCAAGTGCTTTTTAAAACACTAAGTCCATTTATAGGGCATCATCAGTGAGACTACATAAAGGGTGTTTTTTTTAGAGGTTAGGTTTTCAAGTTGGCACTACTTTTTTCGTAGATGGTCTTTTTGACAGCTGTCACTTGATTTATGCTTAGTTTGGTTTGCCATTTCATAATGAATAGACTTACACCTGAACAACGTTTGCAAATCGTGTAAATTTATTACGAAAATAATGGTTCGGTTCGCGCGACGCATCGCGCGCTGCGTCCAATATTCGGTCGACATAATCGTCCATCAGAGTCACTAATTCGATTAACCATGGATCGGTTTCGCACCACGTTTGCTCTAGTGGATAATACGCATCCTCAGATACGTCGTACAGTGCGCACCGAAGACGCTATTGCTGCTGCGGAGCAGAGTATCGAAGAAGACCCGAATGAGTCCATCCGCCATCGGGCGCAGCAACTGGAGATGTGCCCATCCACTTTATGGAAGATTTTGCGGAAGGATCTTGGTTTGCGGGCTTACAAAATCCAACTCGTGCAAGAATTGAAGCCGAACGACCATCAAGCGCGTCGCACGTTCGGTGAATGGGCCCGAAACGAGATGGCCACCGATCCCGATTTTCACAAGAAAATTTTGTTCAGCGATGAAGCTCACTTTTGGTTGAATGGGTATGTCAATAAGCAAAATTGTCGCATTTGGAGTGAACATAATCCACAAGCCATTGCTGAGACGCCGTTACATCCTCAAAAAGTCACTGTTTGGTGTGCTCTATGGGCAGAGGGAATCATTGGTTTATATTTCTTTAAAAATGAAGCCGGCCATAATGTTACAGTCAATGGAGAGCGCTATAGAGCCATGATTAATGACTTTTTCGTGCCTGAATTGGACGATGTTGATGTGGACGACCTTTGGTTCCAACAAGACGGCGCTACATACCATACAGCCAACGCAACAATCGATTTATTGAAGGAAACTTTTGGTGAGCGCATTATCTCGCGCCGTGGACCTGTGGCGTGGCCTCCAAGATCGGGCGATATAACACCGCTGGACTATTTCTTGTGGGGCTATGTGAAGTCGCTTGTCTACGCAGATAAGCCCGAGACGATTGACGTCTTGGAAGAGAATATTCGGCGCGTTATTGCTGACATACCGCCCCAATTGCTGCAAAAAGAGTCGAAAATTGGGCCTCTCGGCTGGAATTTTTTCGAGCCAGCCGCGGCGGCACTTGCCCGAAATCATTTTTAAAACATAATGGCAAACCCTTATATTTATAATAAAGCTAAATTCTTGGCCATAACATTAAAGTATATACGTTTTATTTCATCTTGAAAACTTAACCTCTAAAAAAAACACCCTTTATTTAACGATGACCCTTAGAGGCGAGTTATATTGATGGGATCAGAGGCCAATCATGTTTCACTTCCATACAACAATTATGACTTCTCAAGTGAGAAGAATATTCGCAGTTTAGAGCGTCCATTCGCCTGAATGCCGCCCTTGCTTTGTTTAGCCTGCAGTTGACATCTCCTCTGCTTGTCCCGTCTGCCGTGAAAGTGCAGCCGAGGTAGCTTTCGACAAATTACGCAGGGCACCAGTCAACCATTATATTTCTTGCTTTTTTGTGGCTGACTCTCATAGCATTCGTCTTGGCGATGTTAACGTTCAGTCCGACAGTGCGTGCCAGCGTGACTAGTCTCTTCGCCTTCGCTTGCATGTCAGTGAGCTTGTAAGGGAGCTGACAGATATCATCGGCAAAGTCCAGGCCCTCAAAATGTCTGTTGAATCTTCACACGATGCCTCTTTTGTTAGTTAATTGGCTCATAACGTCGGTTAAGACGATAGTGAAGAGAAGAGGCCACGAGCAGACAGCACATACACAGAAGCGAGCTCGAGCAAGAAGTCTTTGCTTTCTGGAAACTCTCTCTGGATCTTAAAGCATTTGAGATCATCAAGCTTCTAAGATCAGAAAAGATTCATAAGTCTTGCAAAAAGTGACGAGTTTGCAAACCCTCAAGTTGTGCCAAATAAGAACTGCCGCCGCTAAATGAAGAACCAGACTCTTCAAGAAATAGCCAGGCTGCTGCGGTTGAGTAAAGATTTTATGCATTGAGCACACAACAGCCAATTTTTCTCTATCCATGTGAGGAATTTTTTAATTTACCATTTTTTTAATTAAACATTTGCAGTTTTCTATAGAATTTTTTTAATGTAGGATAATTAGCTGAATAGAGTTTCTTGCTGACATTCAGCGAGGAAGTGGTCTGGCATCCGAAAAGAGCAAAACAACAAAAACTTAAGGAAATGTATCGGTCGTACGATTCTCGATTTTTTAAATCATTTTTGTTCCACATTATGCCAGGCACGGGTGATAATAAGACGACTATTATGACATTTGAGTGAAAAGTCCTGTGAAAATTTTAACATCTTTGAGAATTGACGACGGCAAATATCACAGGCGATAGATCGATTAACGGAATGAGAAGATCTTGATACTAAATTAATACATATTTACTATATAAGTGGAGTAGATATAATTAATTTAATTTAGTAGTAAAACTACCCGCATAAAGTGGCCTTCAAATCACTTGATTAATTAAGTAGTACTCATACAGGCTTCAAACAGCAGAGAATTTTTATATTTTTTAAAGTCCCAAAAGGGGTTATACAATCTTTTAAAAAAATAATATCACAACATATACAACAGTACGGGGAACATTTTTTCGACAAACCAAAACCCTGCTTGCGTTGCCATCCTTCGTCAAATTACATAAACTAACCGCGGTAAACACAAACTGACCCCTGGCATTAAGTTATAGATTTTCTACTCTCCTATTGTCCTTGGGAAAACAATATGACCGGGGAAGCATATTGGTGTGGATAATAATAATTTTTTGCATGCACATTTTCTGACCTTTCTTTTTACTTTTGAATATTGCTACTGTTTATATAAAGGGGATTCTTGTTGGGAAACGAGTTAAGGAAAATTAAAAACTGTTCATGCCCATTTTAGGCGAGCTTTTACTAAGAAATGGTTAATCTTGGGATGTCTTTTAAACATCTCCCATCGACCCGATAGAGTTCAGCTATACTCGCGTGCATACGAAGTTTTTTCATTAAGGTCTAGAGCTCGAAAATTAAAAACGATATTTACATTTTTTAGGTTTTAACTAACTTCTTTTACATACAAAAATGAAAACAATTTTTTTTTTTTTATTTTAATAATTTAAAAATGACGCTGAAGTTGAGCCTCCCGAAAAATTGAACCTGGCCGGTGTTGTCCATTTTGGCTCTTCTATTTGTCTGAAACACAAAAACCAAAAGAATTATTAATCAGTAGGACTATAGCTGTGTCCCGTACTAAAATACAAAAATAAAAAAAAAAAATTGACAAAATGGCGCGGTTTTAAATTTGATACTCCAAAAATGGGGGTTTTTTCAGTTTTTCAATCAAAAAAATACGAAATATTAACATAATTCTAGTACGGGCGATAGCCATTGATGTTGTGAACAACATATTAAAATGTCCGACGATTCGGTTGAAAAGTTTTGTTTTTTGGACAACACCAGGCCGAAAAAAGTCGTTTCGAGATAAATGAGTTTAAAGTTTGAGGTACAAGAGCACGGGGACCCCTCTCTACCTAGTTAATGGGTTGTAGAAGCTAATATATAATATTGGGAATTTCCGCATGAAAATTGAAAATTGACGAAATTGAATTGAATTGAAAGAACTGACGAAATTTTATACAATGCAAGCAAAAACGCCGAGGAGATACTATATGGAAGCACCTAACCGTTGGGCATCTAAATGATGAGGACATCATTTTTTTCTTAACAGTCTCATCTGCAAGCCAAACTAAATGATTTGCGCGGCCAATTTCTAAATAACAAGAAAACGAAAACAATTAATATAAATGCTAAACGTATCTTGGGGGCCAAACGGTGTGGACAAATGGTTGCACGCTGATACAACAGCGAGTTTAAATAAAAGAAAATCAGCCTTTGCTATGCCCAAAAGCAGCTTATGGAGAAAACGCAAATATTATATTTAATTCCAATATCAATTTCGTCTTATTGTAGGCTGTGAATCCTGGTCAACGCCAGTGGAGAATGTTTGTAAATTGCAATCGTTTGTAAATCGATGCCTCCGCACAATAGTCGGCGCTTGGTGGCCAGAAAACTTCATATCGGACGCTGAATTGCAAAGAAGGTGCAATCGGTTACAATTGACGTTAAAACCCGTCAGAGGAAGTGAGCATGAATTGGATTCACCCTCAGAAAACCAGCCCAAGAAATACCAAGCATAGCTTTGGAGTGGAGCCCACAAGGGTATAGACGCAGAGGGATCCTCAGGGTAACGCAGCCTGCATGACGAAATAACCTGCAATGATTTTACCTGGACTCTATAGAGGCAAATCGCAAACGATGGAAATAAGTGGAAATCAAATCGCACTATGCGCCACATAGACTGCGCTTAAGCTAACTATAATAAGAATATTATTGATTTAGAATGCTGACAGAGATGTATCACCATCTTCATTTTGGAATAGGGAGCATGGATGAACGATTATTATGATCATAAACTGGCAAAAGTGCAGTAAAAGTTGCAACCGGAGAACGATTGCTTTGATAATAAAACTTATTGATTTGTACATGTACGTTTTTGAGGTGTATATTCTCAATGAGGAAACGGTAAACTTTATTGAATACATTTTGAAACAAATGGCACTAAACATGGATGAAACGTAATGGAAAAATCACATCACCTTTAATGAAGATCATTAGGTACCAAATATGAATCAAATCGAATGGCAAATAAGACTTTTAGAAATCTATTGACTCCAACCTTACATGGCGTGCACATTATCTAAAAAAAATTTACTTAAATACGATGGGTTTGAAATATCTCGTTGCCAGTGCCTTCACGGGTATTATTTTCGGTATTTCTTGAGAAAATTAATTTAGCCATATGTACATACATGTGTACAAGAGATGTGAATTTTTTCGACCTTTACGTTAACGGGATTTTCGGGATTTTTTTAGAATTCCTGAACTAGTCCCGAGACTTAGATATTCTCCGTTCGATATAATTCAGAAAACATTAATAATCACGGGATTTCGGGTCTTAAAAAATCGGGATCTCGGGAAGTAAGTAGGCACCTTTTTTGAATTGCGAAATTTTGAAAATAGTACTAAACTTAAATAAAATATCCATACTTTTTGCAAGAAATGATATTTTGATTTTATTTGGAAGTCATTGTAGTGATGTACCAAGTGAATGGTATTTTTTTATTTTTGTACTCCGATGCAGCACCATCAGAATAGTTAAAAAAAAATGATTTAGCAGATCCAAGAGCAAAATGCTTACTTTAGAAAAACTGCAAATATTAAATTCTGTATCCATTTCGATATTTCCGTGCATAGAGATTTTTGGAAAGGAGAGTCAAAAAATTTAATTTAAATACTAATTAATTTTAGTCTGTAAGGATATGCCATACTTCATTGACTTGAATTAATAAATAAATAATTAAAGCATTCTTCAATCCAATGGAAAATAATTTAGTACCTTAGCTGTTGGCTTTTGTTCCTAACCATGATGATCAGGCAAATTAAAAGCAATTTTAGCAGAACGACTTTTAATGCGTGAAATAGTCGCCATATTTCGGTATTTTATTTCTTAACGAAATAATAAAATTTAATGATTTTTTTTTAACTTATAGCGTAGCTTTAACTACGATAGCTTATTTTGCTCATTTCTGGAGGTGGGGGCGTGGACTAAACCTACTGCGAATATCACAGCAGAGAATAAATCGCGCTCAATGCCTCCTCCATCCCTCCTTAAAAACATTTGTTTTGTTTTAATTTTAACACAAAAATAGTCGACAATTAATATTCACAGTCGACAAACTCTAAGGTAACTAGGAAATGTCGCATATCTTTTAACGAAATGGCTGAGTCATTTCCCCTAAAGGTGACTGTAGGGCCGATGAACTATCGAAACTTGGCACCAAGTTGACTGAGTACATAAACGATGACGTAGACATTTCCTTCCAGACTTGTAAGCTACTTAATTTGAGGAATTTGTAAGAGTAACGAATGAAAAATGGCGTAACGAACCCACCTGCCGACTAGCCGTACAATTGTGGCCGACTGTCAATGCTAAACACACAGAATCTTTGCCAAGCCAAAATAAGCACATTCTTAGCACACCGGTTTTAGTTATAACAGGGCACTGCCTAATAGGGAGACACACCAAAAGGATGGGCGTATAAACGCATGCCTTCTGCAGAAGCTGTCTAGAAGAAGAAGACGCCACGATTTCACATATCCTGTGCCGCTGTTATGCTCCATCCAGACGTCGATTTTTCATTTTAGGTAGACATTTGTTTCCTGAACTGGAAGATCTCAGTACTGTGGAAATTAGGGATCTTCCAAAATGTTTGCAAAGTGCGCACTGATTTTCAGAGCGATAAGGCGAGTTCCTCACGCGGCACCACAATGGGAAATAAACCTGAGTGTGTCCCATAGTGGACAACCGTTTCAACTTAACCTAGCATTAAAATAGCAAAATTTCATTCGAAAATCAGGTATTTGCGGTTTTAGAGTTTTTTTATAAAAAAGTTTCAATAGCCGGCGGGCACTGCCACGAAAACATGCTAACCGAGCCATATCGCCAAAAATGCAAAAATGTATTTCTCGAAAGCATCATCAATTAAAAAAATTAATAATTGGAGCGTACACTTCTGTTAGGTGTTTGGCCGAGCTCATCCTCCTATTTGTGGTGTGCGTCTTGATGTTGTTCCACAAATGGAGTGACCTACAGTTTCAAGCCGACTCCGAACGGCAGATAGTTTTATGAGGAGCTTTTTCATGGCAGAAATACACTCGGAGGTTTGCCATTGCCTGCCGAGGGGCGACCGCTATTAGAAAAATGTTGTTATTAATTTTGCTTTCACCGAGATTCGAACCAACGATCTCTCTGTGAATTCCGAATGGTAATCACGCACCAACCCATTCCGCTACGGCGGCCGCCATAATCAATTATTATACATATTTATAGCATTTCCGAAAGACACTTTCAACTTTAATAAAGTTATATTTTTATAATTTTTAATTATTCCTTTGGGGTAAGAAAGTAACACAACCAAACAAATATTTGAATTTATTTTTAAGCTAAGTTGAGGAATTTCAGAAAAATATATCTCTATTTCATTTCCTACAATTCCACACGGATTGGATCAACAGATTTCGAGATAAAATTGCCGGAAAAATGATGACTTAAACATTCTATTCGCAATAATTTGCAAAGGATTTATATTTTGCCTCAAGATAGATAAACGCCTCGGGAGGGACAGTTTTCCAGAGTTCCTGAGAGTTTTTATGTAATCTTTTTTAGTGTAAAATAGTTCGTATTTGAGATTGTTCAAATCGCAATTCAGGCATATTTGTATGTGCTTCCTTATGAGATTAATCATAAACCATAATTATCTATTCTGTGAACTTTGGATATTTTATAGAGGTGACTATAAGAATAATATTTTGTGTAATTACTTTGTGGCGGCCGCTGTAGCCGAGGGACTGGATGCGTGACTAACATTTAGAAGTGCGTAGGTTCAAATCAACGTGCACGAAGCAACAAAATAATAGAAAAAGTGTTCTCTAATAGTCGCCGGCTCTCGGTAGCCAATGGCAAACCTCTAAATGTATTTCCGCCGTGAAAAAGCTCCTCATAAGAAAACATTTGCCGTTCGAAGTCGAACTAAAACTGCAGGTCCCTCTACTTCTGGGAAAACATCAAGACGCACGCCACAAATAGGAGGAGAAGCTCTACCAAACACCTAAACAGGGTGTAAGGGCCAATTATTTATTTATTTTTTTAATTATTTTGTGATGTTCTGATTAGAGAGGCGCATACTCCGAGACATTCGTGTTTAAAGGTTGTAGTTTTTTCATGTAGAAGGGAGATATGTAGAATTATTTGGTTACGGCGTATGTGATTATTGGTCGTGTTAAGCATTGGTATTTGATTATATTGACTCTAGACAATATGTGTCGTGAATAGAATAATATGTTAAATAAAAATACTGCACTTGCGGCCAACTATTGATTTACGCGATGGTTGAAGTACAAAAACTTGTTGAAGTTTATTAAAAAATATTCCATTGTGCTCCACACCGAAATACTGCAGTCATTTATGTTTGATTATACTACAAAATTTTTTCAATTTTTTCATGTATCACAATTACATTTTTTTATGACGGGCCAATATTGTTTAGTTCCTCACTTTTTTGGATTTATTTTCAGGTGCTAATTTTTTGTATATTTTATAACAGAGATATTGTTGTGCGCATGATAGATGACGAGACCATCAGCATATGAGATGATATTTTCAAAATTATCTAAAAGGTGCAGATAGTATTGGTGAGTTTATTTTGCAAACCCCGTAGGCACACTTGAAACACGAGCCAAATACAACAAAATTGCCAAGTAAAAACAAAATCTAAAACTCAAAAAAGTACAGGCAGATGGGCCGGCCCAATAGCAAATATCGCTTAAAATAATTTTTTTTTTTTTGTTTATTGAGTATTGGCAGAATTTTAAAAATGTTTCCTTAGTCGGAATGGATGTATGCGGTCCTATGTTACTATTTGTATCTATTTTGAATTTATTTCACTGATTTTTGAATACAAAAATTATTTACAGCGAAAGTATAGCATCGCTTTAGTAAGTTTTATAGTAGGTATTACATGGTATTGGTTCCATAAAGGGCACTAGTGTGCAACTTGAATAATAATCTTGAGACATGGTGTATATGACCTCTTACTGTCAATCTCTCAGCTTGAATCGTTCAAGCTGTGAAACTGTTAACCCCAACCAGTGACTGGCTACCTCACAAGGTGGGAACGCCACTGGACGCGAATGAAGCAAAAGAAGTGGGTGATCTGGCTATCCTAAAGGGGGCTGGTTCTAAAGTTGGCAACCTTATACCAGTATTCATTGGCGCAAAGTGGAGGCAATGGTCTGCACAATACTGTAGTGCTAATGATGTGTATATGACTAAACGAAGTTTTCAAAAGCATTAACTTTTGCTCGAAAAAATTGCTTCTACGAGTAAAGTAAAACAAGTAAATTATCATTTTTTTTGCAAAATATATAATAGGCTTTTAATAATTATAACTTGCATCGGAGCTTTCAAAAATATTTCTTTTTAATGGCTGATTTCGCGAACTCTGATCCACCTAGAAAGTGTAACCTTTTTGTTTTGCGAATGTGACCTGCTAAACGCCAGTTGGCTACCGCTGGCGTGGTAGTTGCACGCATTCATAATTTCATATATTTTATATGTATTGTGTATATGTTCATATACCTATGTATATGCATATGTGAGTATGCCTGTGTGTAAATAGCACACGCTCTCAATGCAACTAACAATTTTCCTTTCTTTATTTTCTGTTTTGCTATTTTGCCGCTTCGCTGTTGTCTCCCATCGCCATTGGTGCTTCATATTGCTTGTTGCATTTTGTCGTGCTGGTGCGTGCGTAATGTTGCATAATTAATGAGGTAAGAGTGGCAGGTATATGCGTTGACAAATACACTTATGCTACAAACAAACGTAAGTATGTACCTGCACGTACATTTATATAAGTAAATATATATCTATGTGAGCATACAATTGTGTGTGTGTACGCGTCAGCCAGCAGTGTCGACTTGCGTCCTGTCCTATGCAAGGATGAAGCTCATCTTCAGGGCCGTCCTTAACACTTCAGCTACACAGCATCAGTGAGCAAATATGCGCGCTTTGATATTTGTTTGTGTGTGTAGTTGTATGGATGTGTGCGCGTGAGTGTGGGAAAATATGGTTTCAAGTTTGTCAAGTGGCACACAATAGTTCCAAAATGAAATTTACTGCTACTACCAGAGCTACTGCATGTTGCGAACTGGCACTTCACACACACATACATACATACATATATACGTGCGATATAATTTAATAATAATAATAATAATAGCAATAATGTTATAAGAGTATTAAGGCGATGTAAGCGCTATGTGATAGATTTGGGTCAAGCTTTTGGTTTATGTGGCGCGGTTGACTTACAAAATGCTGAGTTCTACAATTTTATGTCATCTCTCCATGAAAATCGAGTTGCATGGAAGTATTTTTCATGTCGCTTTCCTGTCGAGAGGCGACCATCTCTCTCTCTCTCAGGTTGAAGAAAATTTCAAACCCATATCTTTCGTACAAAAAGTCGATTAGCCACGTGCAAACACACTTGCGCCGGCTAGCGTTTCTGCAGAATAACCATGTACACATACATACATGCATACGAAATGGCGCAGGGAAGGGATAATCGAGTGTAAACAACAGCGCATCATATTTTTAGAATATTTTTAGTGTCAGTCTAATTTAAATATTTAAGTGCGTGCGCCCACTTCATTGGCGCGCAGATAGGCGTGTGACTACGCGCAATAAAAGAGAAGCTGAATAGCAAATAAATAAGCTCATCCAGCGGAGTACCATACACACACACACACAAGTACAGATCGGAAAAAGGCGCGCGCTGGTGATGGGAGGCGTATGAGTAACCTTCTTTCACTAACCGCCCCCATTTCAGCCACTTTGCTGTTTGCCATAGTTTATCGCGCATTCTTTTCTGATTAACTACACACTAACATTATTTCTGTTCTCGTTGTACAACACGCCGCCAGCTGTCTTAGCGCGCTGCAACGCGCCCAACCCGTCCGACCCGTCACTGCATTTTTCCCAAATGGCCTTAGCCAGTGTATTTCGCTTTACCCTATTTGCTCGCAGTAGTCCTTGTAACGATTTGGCAAAAACTTTCCAAGCTGCGCACATTTCTAAAGTAGCAAAAGTAAATTTTAGTTCGCCATTCGCGTGTACGCTTCCGCTGCCAATAGCAGCCAGTTCACTGGTCGTGCTGCCGTCCCGCTGAGTGTTCCAACTATTTAGTAGGATAGCGCCCAGGAGCAGCAGTACGAATGCATTGCGTAAGCTTTCCGTTGAATTTATGGCATCGCAGCACTGACACATGTAGAAACAGACAGCTGCAAAATGGCACGGAGTAGCGCGAAAATGAGAATGTTGAAGAAAGATTTCGTAAGTAAGTAATTTTAAGGATGTAAGTGAATGTGGATAGATAAATTGAAAAACGCGACGTGCAGCGTTAGCAAAAGTCCAGCACAGCAAGGAATGCCTCAACAAAGTTTCGTTTGTATGTGTGTGTGTGTGTGTATGTATGCCTGGACGTGTGCATGTGCGTACAAGTACTTTGGCGAGTGCTTGCAGCAGCACTTTAGCATTCGATTTAAAGAATTGAGTATTTACACTGCTTTCAGCGAAGTGCAATTTTTTGATTTTATTTCGATTTCCGCGCAAAAATGTCATTGACTTTTGATTCTGGCCAAAATGAAAGCAGCAATAAATGGATTTGATTGGATTTCGATTAATCGGTGTGAACACGTTTCGTGGATGCTGGTGCGCCATGCTGAGAGTTCTTAATGAAATTTTTAAAGAACGAAGGCAAGAGTATGAAACACCGTGAAAAACAATAAGTTTACTGGCATGCGGCAGTCAAGATTATTCATCTGAACCACAGACTTTACTGATTCTGGAAGTATTGAATTCAAAAATTCAAATCTAAGTTATTCGGCAGAGTTATGAAAATATTATCATAGAGGGTGATCAATTTAGAGGTATCGTATATTAAAACAACAACAACTCAAGCTTAAAAAATTGCCAGCATAATAGCAGCAGTACTACAAAATATGCTGTAGCGGTGCCAAAAATTTTTTTAATGCAATTTTGGTTTCGCTCTGCTGCTACGCTTCAACAGGCAGAGCCACAGCACAGGTAGGAGGGTAGGTAAAAGTGGCCGTGGGGCTCTCATAGACCGTCAAATCCCACTTTGTTTTAAATGCAAACGGGTTGATCTGACTGACACTTGTATACCTAAGGTCATCAGTATCATTTAAAAGTGCTGAGCCAAAGTACCTAACCCTAGTGGCATACCACGCTAGACCGTAACAGAAAAGGTGTCTAACGGACTCTTCCTCCTCCCCATTCTTGCAGCTCCTGCACTAGTTGCAATGGCGTACATTCAGTCTTTGACCATGTCGACCTATGAGGCAATAACCTGCGATTAAAGCAACTAACATAGACATTTTTTCCTTGACCGATTAAGTAGCGCCTTTGAGCGATTACAATCCCATTTTGACCAAATTATTTTTGTAGCATTACATATCAGACTATCAATTCATCTCTTGTTGGCTGAAGTGGCAATGCTACTTGCATCACGCAGTTTATAGGTTGACACGGGTATATCTACAAACACCTTATCGAGAGGGATGCGGGTGGAGTTACAGCACAGCACGAATAAGTTTTTCGTTCAGCAGTGCTGTGAATTCAATTGCGCTATTTCAAATAACTCAGCCGCAGCACAGTCTCAAATTTTTACTCCTGTGAATATACTATGACTATTTTAGGTACGAAAGAACGACGGCACAGCACGAAGAAACTTGTTTCGGTATTCCTTTGCCCCAATATAGTCGAAGAAAATGAAATGAAAAACTGAGAGCAATTTCAAACAATAGAGGGTTGCCCATATTCAACGGACCCGACGGATTTCGATAACTCTTTGGGCCCATTCCAATCGACGAGGCTTGTCCGCAGGCAACAATCTTTGCGTCAATTGAATCTTATGCGGGAATAAATGCAAATCAATGCGGATAATTCGTTGTAAAGTGGGCCGAGCAATACCCAACTGCTGAGAACGGCGATTTTGGGATGTCCTTGGCGACGTAACACTGGCCCGTACAAGAGCAATATTCTCATCCGATCGCCTTGGTCGGTTTTGATTTGGCCTCTTTGGATTAGAAAGAGCATCACCAGTCAAAAACCTTTCACACAAACGTTTAATAGTGTTCTTAGACGGCGCACTTTTCACATTATTTAATTTTTTATACGCGCGTTGAGTTTTCACAATTGACTTCTTTTGTTGAATGTAAATTTCAACAATTTGGGAGCGCTCGCATGGCGTGTACTGTTCCATGGAAAAAATCTGCTTGGACTGACGCTTCCAATGCGGTATGTCATTAAGCGATTTGACGTCTCTGTCAAAAGATACAGGGTTGCCAGATGGGTCCGTCGAATATTGGCAACCCTGTAGTGATAACATCTTCATCTTAAATTTTGCAATTTTTCTTGAGTAGGACTATAGCTATGTTTATGACTATGATTGGGACTACAATTATGATTATGACTATGATTATAATAATGATTATAACCATTATTATGACTATTAAAAGAATTATATTATGATTATGATTATGGCTATGGCTAAAATTCTGACTATGATTATGAATATGACTGTGACTAGGACTATAAAATGATTAGGATTATGACTACGACTAGCACTATGATTATGATAATGGCTATGATTATGCCTATGATTATGAGTCTAATTATGATTACGATTACGATTACGATTTTTACTATAACTATGACTGCAATTATGTCTATGATCAAGATTATGATTACGAACTGACTGATGCAGATGACTGTGACTATGGCTGCGACTATGACTACAAATATGATTTTGATTATGACTATAAACATGACTAGGCTTATGATTATTCTTATAATACTAAATACTCATATTCCCGAAATACCTGAACAGGATAACGCTCTAATCAAAGTAATGAGAATATGTTTTTTAAAGTTGGTAATACTTTAAGTAAGTAAGCAATTTCGAAAGGGACGCGGGAAAAATAAATAAATAAATAATGAACGTCTCTGATATCAGTGCAGAGAAATATTAAGAGCCATCTATATCTTCAAGAATGCGACAACTGTTTCACTGACTATGACAACAACTTTTTAGTCATCCGAAGGAAATAGACTTGAAGTTTGTGTGTTCACCTCTCAGAAATATGTTTGTCTTATACAGTCTGGTTACCCTATTTTTTTTGTGGCGGTGAGGTGGGGTTTAAAATGCCTTCGCACTTGCAGCGACCATCGTCTGTTGCATCGAGCGGTGTGCCACTAATACAGGGTGGACCAAATAAGACCTACTAATGTTAAGCGCAAATCACTTTTTTATCTTTTTGACATATTTATTTTTCTCTTTTTGTAGATTATAATTTATTATGGAACTCTACCGCAAGACCACCAACAACGACTACAATACGCTATTCGTTTTACACAAGTAGCCACACAAATTAATTTTTTAAACAATGTTTTGATGTCGGATGAAGCGCATTTTCCATTTAAATGGTTATGTCAACAAATAAGACTGTAGATTGTGGGGCTCTGAAAATCCAAGGGCAACACACCAACATCAGTTGCACCCATCTAAATTTACTGTTTGGTGCGGTGTTATGGCCGCTAGAGTTATCGGTCCATATTTCTTCGAAAATGAGGATGAAACGCCGGAATTGATTTCAGGAGCTTCTTAGAGAACATTGATTGAAGACTTTTTGCGGCAAATGGGGGAGCAGTATCCCTATTGGTGGTTTCAAAAAGATGGAGCAACTGCGCATACTGCTAGGCAAACTATGGACCTGCTGCGTGAAATTTTTGGCGAACGCCTGATTTGAAATTTGAAAATTCCTTGCCCACATCGTTCGACAGATTTTACTGCGTCCGACTTCTATTTATGGGGATATTTAAAAGACACAGTGCATCTTAATGAACCAGAGACTATTAGACAGCTGAAACAAAATATTCGAGCCTTCAACCAGAAACATTATGTGGTGTAACGGAAAACGCGTTAAAAAGAGCCAATCTTTGTATCGAAAAAATGGTGGACATTTGTCTGATGTTCATACATAACTTCCATAAAATATATTTAATGTATAAAAACAATTAACCAAAATAAATGATTATTGCAAAAGTTATTTGCGTTTAACATAAGTAGGTCTTATTTGGTTCACCCTGTACAATCCCTCGTCTTTCTCTTCTGGATGCTTCCTCTTCAACTATTGCCTCGAATGAACCGCACTGTAGCTTCGGTTTTTTTTTAACAGGTAAACAATCTGTTTGATGTTTTAAAATAAAGTTGAATTAAAAAAAAATATTTTTTTTCGAAAATTTTGTGAATTTTTTTGGAAACTTTTAAGGGGGAAAAATGTGTTCATTAACTTTATAGGAAAATTTGAAAAAAATCTGAATAATGCCCATACAAATTATTGGCTTTAATTAAGTGAACCAGCCTCTGGTACAGTCCGGCAAAACCTAGAAATTTAAAGTTGAAGAAACGTTCAAGAAATGGGTTTGACTAAATTTTAAAGCTACACTTTTATAGGTAAAAAGACCAGAATTACAAGTATGTTATTTTGGACATTGCCATGCATTTTTATAAAAATTGGATTATTTGTGGGATTTAGTAGAATAATAAGTAAACTAAAAAAAAGGTTTGAAAAAAGTATAATAATTTTCAGATTTATTCATTGTTGAAAATTTTGTTAGTGAGTTTTTAAAGTGAACTATTTTTGGCAATTTTTACCACTTTTTTACTTTTTAGGATAAAATATAAATTTAGAATCAAATAAATTCTTTTTTTTGACCAAATTTTATTTAATTTTTTGCTAGCTCTGAGACCATGGCTTTAAGGTTTTTTCTTTCTGCTATTTCATTAAAAGCTGTGCTTATTTTTTGAGAAAATTTTAAAGGTTTTTAGGTTAAACTATAAATTAAGAATATATTAATAAATTTTTTTTTACAATTTTTTTTAATTTTTTCATTAATAGCTGCGATTATTTAAAAAATTTGGTTCTGCCAGTTTTGAAAATATTCAGTTGAAATGTCGTATTTGTGATCGAAATTTGACGCTTTAATTAACGTACTTAGAACTATTTGATTCAAGTCAAATATGCGCCGTTTTGTTCGCAAACTTGTTGCCATTTAGAAGGCAACTTCATTATCTCCCCTTTGTAAAACCCCCATCCCATCCGAGCTCCCTTAGCTTCTGGCGGGTCATCATAGCTGTGTGAGGACTAGCGTTCCTGGTGGAACACAACACCATTCCTATTGAACCATTCTGGCCGCTTCTGGTGAATCGCCTGCCCTCAAACGGTCAAGCTGCTCACAGTAGAGGACCGCATTAAGGGTCTGGCTATAGTTGAGCAGCTCATAGTGGATAATTCCCTTCCAATCCCACCAAACACATAGCAAAACCTTCCTGACGGTCAATTCGGGCTTGGCGATGGTTTGGGCCGGCTCGCCGCTTCTCGAGCACGATCTTTTTCGCTTGGCATTGTCGTACGTGATCCACTTTTCATCGCCAGTCACCATTCGCTTCAAAAATGGATCAAGTTCGTTCCGTTTTAGCGGAAAATCGCAAGCGTTGATTCGGTCCAAGATATTTTGTTGCGTCAACAATTGTGGCACCCAAACATTCAGCTTGTTTTGGAATCCAATCTTCTGCAAATGGTTCCAAACGGTTTTGTGGTCTACACCTAGTTCCTGACTAATCGAGCGAATGCTCACATGCCGGTCTCTTTGGATAATTTCAACGATTTTATCAGTCTCTACGACGATTGGCCTACCAGCATCTTCGACATCTACTACACCAGAACGAAATCGATCGAACCAATGCTGTGCTGTGCGAATCGTTACAGTATCAGGCCCATAAACTTCACAAATTTTTGCCGCCGCCTTCGTTATATTTTTACCTCTAAGGTAGTAAAAACGTAAAATATGACGAATGTCTTGCTTCGTGGACTCCATCTTTGACGCGCTATAACTTAAGACTGAAACGTACGATTACAACACTGTCAAAGAGACACTTGTAGTACAGATTGTCGTCTTCAAATCGCCGTTTAGTGTGACTCGATGCAATAAGTACAACGCAAGATATGTGTAAATGTCGCGCTCAATTGACGAAATACGACATTACTTTTTCCCCAACCCAATATGTCCCTCAGTTCTTCTAAAAGCTGCGACTACGTGCGCTCAGTAATGCTTGAAAATTCCTTGGCGCAACTGTCAAACCTTTCGATCATATTCAAGTTCGCAAAGCGAATCAGTGAAATATGTGCTTGTATGAACCCAAAATAAAAGATTTGTATATTTATTATACTTTTTTGCATGCTATACCTTTGACAGCCGAATCAGTTTACCTTTACTTGTGCGGAAAATATCAATAAAAAAGTTTTCATAATTGTAAAATTATTTAAATACACTCTTACATATAAGACACCCACATATACGTATACGCCTTGAATATGCCTATAAGAAATCGTCCTTTTACAAGTAATTGGCAAAAAAATGTCTTTTCATTCTTACTTTAGCCGCAAGAAACTGCTTAATTACTGCTGTGCACATACTCGGAGTCAACCACCCTCTCGAGCAATTCATCATTTCTGCAACACTTTTATGTGCCAGCGATAATTACCCAGCAATGGCAAAGATAAATATTAACTCATATAAATATATATACATAAAAAATTTTCCGTATTTATTTCATATCAAGCTGCATATGCTTTCAAGATTGTCCTTAATGTTGTAAGCGATGAGGAAAAACAGAAAAATGTGAAAAGGAAGCACAACGGCAAAGCAAAGTAAAGGAAAAGGAAAAAAGAAATACGCTATGCAAATAAGAATTAATTGTGATTACACATGGCGTATGTGAAATTGCAAAGCGCACGTACGCATACACACACACGCACACGCCACTGAGAGGCAGTGGCACATTAGCGCCGACTAACGTTAGTACTTAAGTTACTTACTCGTATAAATGAACGTAGCAGACACTCAGAGTGTTTTTAGTCTATCATTGGACTAGGCACTTTTTAGAAAGTGCCGCTCTGCGCTCATTACTCAGTAAATGTCTTGAATTTGCAAATCGCTTATCCTTTTTGACCAGTAGTCGATTGAGCGATAGATTTGGATAAAGGCCTGATATGGAGAAAATAAGTTTAGACGAGATACATTCGTCAAGTTTTTTAACTTAGAATGGTGAAGCAATGACACAAGTTCGTTCGCCATTTCATTAGTTAGTCATTACCACGAACACATCACATAAGTCCTTGAGTTCAAGCTCACTCTTCGTGTGACGGGGTTGATTTTAGCCTCTACTAGTATTTTTGTATAATTTTTGAGAAAACGAAAGCATGCCTTATATGACTGTCACGGCAGACTTGGATCTGAAAGCAATGCCAACTCATTTAAATAAACCGTCTTCGGCTAGGGAAATCAAACAATTTATACAATATGCTAACCAGCACCAGTTTTTCTGTCTATTTTAAAGCGATCCGTGATGAAATTGTTGTCCAAATCTGGAAAAAGAAATCTAAAATGCTACAAGGCTGGGTTGAACGCATGGGTCTCTCTTCTTCTTCTCGATATGGGATAGTATAATAATGTTTCTGCATATGAGGCTCATAATCAGTAGCAGTTATTAGAACATATCCCGGTTATGTTTAGATAACCTCATAGTCTACTGTGAGCAATGGAACTATTCATTATTCTCAAAACAGCAGACCGACGTTATACTGCTTTCGGAAGCATACCCCTGGAACAAAATTCCTCGTGTCACCGTTCAAAACAATGCAACCGAAACGTCCCGTAAAAAAAACAAAATACCTCTTTTATAAAACAAACTAAGACACCTCTACCTTTGACAAGATGTTCCCCTGATACACAGACGTCTCAAAGGAACTTAAAGGCAGATCGCAGGCAGGCGTTTATAGCTTTGTTACCAAAGCTAGCGGATTCGATGGGCAGTTTTCAGAGCGTCGTTTAAGCAGAGGTATATGCCTATGCCTATGGGACCGAGCGAATTGGCATTCTAAGCGAAAATCGAGCTTCATTCAAATACCCAGCAGTTCTGGAGGATTTCAACTCATAAAGGGCTGCAGTGAGAGAAAGATTCTGCGGAAGATCGGACCTTTGTACTTTGTATGAGCTTTAATGTTTTATATACATATGTACATAGCGCAGCGAATAAAGACCCAGCGGCTACGTTGGCTGGGTCATGTCGTCCGAATGGATATAAACGCTCCGGCTCTGAAAGTATTCGATGCGGTACCAGCTGGTGGTAGCAGAGGAAGAGGAAGGCCTCCTCTGCGTTGGAAAGATCAGGTAGAGAAGAAATTGGCTTCCCTTGGTGTTTCCAACTGGCGCCGGTAAGCACGAGAAAGAAACGTATGGTGCGCTTTTTAAACTCGGTCAAGTTCGCGTAAGTGGTTATCGCGCCAATGAAGAGAAACAGAGGGGCACCATATCACATTCAGCTTATATTAGATTCAGGATACAAGGGTACAAACGGGAATGACGTAGTGGATGCATAAGCTAGAGATTCTGCGGTTTGAAAATTACTAAGACCGAGGCATTTCCTGGCGATAGGATGACACGCTATCAAAATGAAAAGCTCAAAAGAAAAGCGCAAAGCCTACGAAACTCAAGCAGGCAACACTTAGGACTTCGTCAAGCTAAAGGAGGGTATAATCCTAGAAACAATTTAAACACCCTCACTGCTCACTGCAAACTGTGAAGTTATCTGCATACGCTTGGAATGTAGTCTAATGGCTTTTACTGATTATGAGACATTTCCGCGAAGGAATCATCACACTTGCTTTTCTAAGGCAATATCATATCGAGAAGAAGAAGTGAGCATCTTGGAAAAGAGGCAGGTGCGCTCATCCCAGCGCTGTAGCGTTTTAGATTTGCAAAAGTACTGATGGGGTATTTCGAAACATTGAGGGTACAATAGATCTTAAGGTCCAGTGCATAGTTTTATAGCATATCTAAATACACAAATACCCTGCAGTCAAAAGCTCACTTCCGCCTTTTATCTTTTGCCTTTTTAGCTAAATTACCAGCATCTTAATTCACTACTTTAAACCTTTTTGTGGCATAACTCGGTTATAGCACTCAGCCTCAGCCCCCACAAAGTGAAACCAGTCATCTGATGAGTCTACACATTCATTTCACTACAGGTTATGCAGCAAATTAATTTTTATATAAGTAATATATTTGCATTTTTAATATGTATGGTTGCTTGTGTGTGTGTTTAAATATTCCTATATGCACATACTTATACTCTTAAAAATCTATCTGCAAGCAAACGCTCTGGCGCACTACCAAGTCCATATTCATTAAACTGCCGCAAACTACGAAACACACACACACACACATACGTACTTAATTGTCCGACCATCACGATGGACGTGAATGTAGAAGTGAAGGCCGTAAGTGACCGAGCGGCGGTTGGCGTCAGAACGGGACCGTTGCTGACCCTAATGGCGGTTTTCTCACTTTTCAATTTCTGACTGCATTGCGGCCGTGCAGCTCAACACTTGCCTTTATTTTTTGCGGCTATGCGTGTGTGTTTTTAAACTCCTGCATATGAATGTATGTGTATGCATACATGTGTATGTATGCATGTATATTATGTCCGTATGTAGCTTTGGACAAGTAAATATCCTTTAAAGCGTTTTTGTGTTGCCCCACTATTACGATTTTGAAAATTTATACCGCACCGCCTGTGTGTGAACGCACACACACAGTGCAGAGAGTTGCACACAAAATAAAAAAAGAGTTGCACACACGTAGCAGCACATGCCATAGCCCAGCTTTGTGGCTAATGGTTAGTTTATTTATCATTAACTCAAAAATTTGCGTAGTCCGTGCGAGGATTTGGTTGTCCTTTAATTTTGACCGACAGAATTTACATATGAATAATTAGAATTTTAAACATAAGTTTATAAAAATAAGCATATCAAAATGTAAGCTTTGAAGAGACTTAGTTGTGGTTAGCCGCTCACCGATTAACATTAGATGAATGCAACTTTTTTTAAATGTAATGCGAAATGTCGTATATTAATCAGCTCATAGCCTGAGGCTTTGCGGTTGTGTAACTATTTTAGCCATGAATTGAAAAAAGAAGTGGAGTAGGGCCTAGCTCAGTCTGATGCTGATACATGGCGACGGTTAGCACGACTACGAAAAATGGCAACAACGCCTTCTTCAACTCGGCCACTTACGAAATAAACACTTAGGAAAAAAGTTATTGCTTAAAGAATGTTGTTAAAGAGCTTAACTGAGGAAAGTGGTGTGAACATATGTGTTTAAAAGAAATTCAGGCAGCAAATTTTATTAGGTCTAGAGGCACGTTTGTTAAATGATGTAGTGGAAGAGACTTTCACTGTAGTTTCAACCATGCAGTTTACAGCTGAGTGTGGACGGAGAGTCACTTGAAAAGTGCGTGCAAAAATAAAAACTACTATATTAATTTTTTTTTTCCGATATAGTTTTCTTTTAGGCTCATACACTTTGTTCAATGCTGCTCTAGTTTGTTGACCGTTTCCCAATAAAAGATTTTTTCAATGTCTGAAATAATATTTTCCCGCCAGCCATTTCTTCATATTGGTGAACAAAGAGTAGTCTGAGAACTCTGAGGTATCTGAGGTAACCAAGTCTGGAAAATATGGGTTTCTCATCCCGAGTTGGGACCCAACATTCATTTATTTTATGGCCATACCTGCTGAGGCGTGAGTTGGTGCATTGTCGTGATGAAAATGGAAAATCACTCAACTTCCTCGATTCAAACTAATGCCAAACACAAAGAAATATACCAATCTATTAAACATGGCCTCGGAATTTTCAATTAGAGTTTTTGCCATTAAATTTTTCATCAAAATCCGAGCGTTCGTCGGCAGCGCCATTTCTTATGACCACGACACTGGAGATGAACCAGTAAAGCATGAACTAATTTAGCATTACTGCTATGAAATAAAACATAAAAAGAGAGAAAAAAAAACACGCAGGCTTTTACCGCATGACTCATGACTCACTTAACCTGTTATGATATTCCTACTCTTGTAAATTTTCGAGTTGAAATACTTTTCTTGAAAAACTATGCTTCAAAAGCTGATAAATTTAGAGTATTTTATAAAAATAGTGATTATGAAGAATCGACTTCTATTAACTAGTGCCACAGAAAGTGTAATAAAAACCGCATAACAAAAATCAACTTTTCTGCTATTCCTAAAAAACTTCGAGTCTCCGTAAAACCGCATATTTTATGTACATAGTAATGCTGCATCACAAGGGGAAAAATTCCCCAAAATTACTGAGAATTCCAAACGCTACTTCGAATGGTCATGTTATTATACTATAATACAATGTAATGAGCTATGAAACTGAGAACTGAAAGTTTTTTCAAAAACTCTGATTCTGATAAAAATTTGTGGAATTTTTATAAATCTTGCAGAAAGTTTGAAACTTGGGGTTATGATCTTTGCTGTTAATTTAACTACATATATACTTTATAAAAATATAATTGGAATTAAGAAAAAAATTTAGTAAACAGTCAGAACTTTGTAATACATGGGTTCTTGTTTTAGCCCTAGAAAAAAAGGGTAAATTGTGAATGGGCAAGTTATGAGGCCTTCCGCCTCCTTTGCTACCACCAGGTGGTACCGCATCGAATATTTTAAAATCCGGAGTATTAGTATCCTTTCGGACGACATGACCCAGCCAACGAAGCCGTTGGATCTTTATTCGCTGCGCTACGTTTATGTCGTCGTACAGCTCATACAGCTCATCGTTACATCGCCTGCGATATTCGCCGTCGCCAACGTGCAAAGGTCCTAAGATCTTACGCACAATCTTTCTCTCAAACAACCCAAGAGACATCTCAGAATACACACAGAAAATTAAATATCGTTCCAGTGAATATTTTCGAAGTTACACGCAAATTTTAAAAGGCGTTTCAGAGTGCTTGAAAGTGCTTTTCAAACTTTAAGCGCGTTTTTCTCAAAATTGTCTCTTTAAAGTCGGTGGGTGATCAACATTGCGCGAAAACGGCTAAACCGATTGGTCTCACATTTTAAAACGAGCTTCTTAAATATATTTGCTTGTACTTAATCTGAGATTTTTTCTCACTGAAATTTTTTTTTTTATAAAAAATTTAAGGCCGAAATTTGAACAAAACTCGGTTTTTTTTGGGAATCCGCCATTTTATCAAAAATATTTATTTTTCTTATTCCTGCGATTAATTACTAGATTTAGCATTACTTTAACGAAATCTGTTTCAGGGGATCCACTTCACATATATAGTGGTCACCGCAAAACGTCTGTCATTCATTTCCAAATAAATATTTTTACTAATACTAAGTCTTAAAATACATTTAAAAGTTTTCTCAGAAAAAAATCTGGAAAATTCGTTTTTTCGTCCTTCTAACTGTACATATATAACTCATTATCTAAAGAAAGTCAACAAGACCACCAGCAAAATAAAATAAAAAATTAAAGCCATTTTGAACTCCCACTTTATTATACCAAAATTCAACGGGATTTAATGTATAATTTTTGAATATTTCTTTTAATTTTTAACTCAGCAACATTGCATGGATGAACTTAATTCATTTTGTGGCGATGAAGCTCCATCAAGGACCAGTGTTTATCGATGGTATGGTGAATTCAATCGTGGTCGTAGTTCACTCCAAGACGAATTTCGTGAAGGTCATCCAAAATCAGTTGTTGTTCCGAAAACCATTTATGCTTTGCGCGAACTGATATTGCAAGATCGTCATATGACCTACCAATCTTAGGTATTAGTGGGACCAGCATACATTCAATATTGCATAAACATTTGACTGTCAAAAAAATTTGTTCGCGTTGGATCCCACACAATTTGTCAATCGCTCAAAAAAAGGCTCGTGTCGATTGGTCGAAGGAAATGCTCAAAAAATACGATCGCGGGGCTTCGAAACACGTCTATGACATCGTGACAGGTGATGAATCATGGATTTACGCGTATGAGCCCGAAAGTAAACAGCAGTCGACTGTATGGGTGTTTCAAGATGAGCCAAATACAACAAAAGTTGTTCGCGCACGAAGCACTTCAAAGCAAATGGTCGCCTGTTTTTTCGGAAAAACTGGACATGTCGCAACCGTACCACTAGAACAACGCAGAACAGTAAATTCTGAGTGGTACACAACCATTTGTTTGCCAGTTGTCTTCCAGCAAATTAGGAAAACCAATCGCCAAAGACGGATCACTCTTCACCAGGACAATGCGAGCTCTCACACATCGGCTCACACAACTGCATTTTTGAGCACCCAAAACATCGAATGAATGGGTCATCTGCCGTATAGTCCTGACTTTGCACCGAATGACTTCTTTTTATTCCCGTACGTAAAAAACAAACTGAGAGGTCAACGTTTTTCGACACCTGAAGAAGCGGTTGCGGCATTCAGAATGTATGTTTTGGAGGTACCTCATTCAGAGTGGCAAAAGTGCTTCGACAATTGGTTCAAACGCATGCAAAAGTGTATAGATCTTCATGGAGAATATTTTGAAAAACAATGAAGTGATTTTCTATGATTGAAATTTGTTTTTGTTCCCTAATCCCGACATATAAAAGGCACCCCTCGTACCGGAAGGAGCCTCTAGAATGAAAATTTAAATCTTATTAAGTAAAGTATTTCATTTACATTGAAAAGATTTTTGTGCAAATCAATATAAGTTGAATTTTAATATTTATTTATTAATTGTTTTTGTTGTTAATTTAATGTATTAAAAACAATTATATAAAATAATGTTTTAGTAGTTTTTAGTGAAAAAATAATTTTAATAATAGTTTATTATGTATTGTGAAAGAATATTGAAATAAATTGAAAAATGTTTAATTACAAAGAAAATTTAGTTTATTGTACCTTGTGTATCTGGGTTGATCAAATAATTAGGAAATATTTATTAATCTCGATTTTATAAGAGTTAAAAATTTATTAAAGTTAATGTATCAAAATTATTTTAAAGAAATTATTAGAATTGAAATGTTATTCGTTTATAAAGGTATCTACTTTTTTAGAAATAAATTTAATTTAGAAATTTTTAGTTTTTAATTTATTTTTTAAATTTAAAAGTTTATTAATTTGAATGTTCTAAGGGAGGAGCTTTAAAATAAAATATTAAAAATTATTGAATAATTGATTTAAAATGTGTGCATAGAATTAGCAATCATTTGTAAGTTTGTTATAAATTATTTTATAATTAATTCTGTTTTCATTGAATTTATAAACAATTTTTTATTAACTTTAAATAAGAAGTAATAATGATTAAATTAGTATATTTAAAATATTTTCAAAATATTTTATATTGAGAAGTTTATATAAAGAACTCGGCAAATTTTATTTGTACTCGCCTGTTTAACAAAAACATTTATTTTTGAATTATATTTAAAGTCTGACCTGCCCACTGAATAATTTTAAATGGCCGCAGTATTTTGACAGTGCAAAGGTAGTATCATCATTAGTGTTTTAATTGAAGGCTGGTAAGAACGGTTGGGCGAAGTATAAGCTGTTTCATATAAATTTATAATAGAATTTTATATTTTAGTTAAAAAGCTAAAATTTTATTAAAAGACGAGAAAATCCTTTAAATCGTTTCTGAATTAAATTCAATTTCGATATTGCATGAGAAGCAAATATGTTGGCAAAATTTTTCACTAAGGCCTAGTGCTATAGTTATTTAACGCATGCGAGTAGGCTCCTACTTTTAGTTCAAGCGCGTTTCTTTTATTTATAAAGAAATATATTTCAACCTCCTCTTATATAACTTCAAACTCCTACAGTTTTTTAGTTGCTGTATGCCAAGTACAAATGGCGGCCGCCGTAGCCGAATGGGTTGGTGCGTGATTACCATTCGGAATTCACAGAGAGGTCGTTGGTTTGATTCTTGGTGAAAGCAAAATTAATAAAAACAGTTTTCTAATAGCGGTCTCCCCTCGGCAGGCAATGGCAAACCTCCGAGTGTATCTCTGCCATGAAAAAGCTTCTCATAAAAATATCTGCCGTTCGGACTCGGCTTGAAACTGTAGGGACATACATTTGTGGAACAACATAAAGACGCACACCACAAATAGGAGTAGGAGGAGCTCGGCCAAACACCTAACAGAAGTGTACGCGCCAATTATTTTTTTTTTTTTTATGCCAAGTACGTTCAAATAAAAACAAATTGTTGCTCCTTTATGAAACGAGACGTCTGAGGAGGCATACGGTAAATTTCGAATTTTATCTGGCTACATTTACACCATATTCCCCGTCAATCAATTTTTCGCATTTTGTATTCCTTATTTGTTTTAAAGCGCATTACACGTGTATTTATATGCCAACATATGTACATAATTGGCGATTATGTTTTTCCACAAACTCGTAGCACTTGTTTGGCTCAAATTCATTATGATCCAAATATCCGTAAATATTTGTGGATGGCAAAGCTTCTCACTGCCAAAGGAGAACTATGACAAGATATTGTCCAATATAAGAAAAATAATGCCAAATTAAAACAAAAGATGATTGGCCACCCGTGTGGGTATTGATAATATTCGTACTAAAATTCTCTGGTAATCCTAAGCTAAGCTGCACGCATTCCAAAGCAATTGACAGAAAAAGACTTGCTGCTCCGTTTCGAATAATAGAAGACTGGAATAGAGTCTTGTAAGCAAATATGATAGAAGGTGAAAATAAGTAAATATAGTTAATATGCTGTCAGAAAAAACCTTATTACCTATTAGCCGCATCTCTTATGCATCAAAGTGTGCTCAGAAATCTCAATTTTTCCTTTAGTCATCGCATGCACAGATATACCTATAAACGACTAAATAGATACCGAAGAGATATAGAAATAACTAAAGCGTTTCGCCCCATCGACTTGAATATTTTGGTATATGTATATATATATTTATCGCAATTCCGTTATGTGGTTATAAGCAACAGTAATCTGCAGAAAAATATGCACGAGTACACAAATTAATTAAGGTCAGCGTAAACTGCAGACACTAAAACACAAAAAAAAAAAATAAAATAACAAGAAGCTAAACTTTTTAAGAAACAAAATTAATAAATAACCAAGAAATTATCAGAAGATGAATTAACTTTGGATAAACAAGAAAAGTGTGTAGGCGTATGTACAGGGTGGTGCATCTAGCGTTGGGAAATTAAATTACGCATTTTTGACATTGCTACGTAAAATCACATCCGTGATGGGTCAGAAGTTTTTGTTTAGGGCTGAACACAGGTTTATTTTCACTTGAACAAATAGACTGTACACTGTTTCATAGCTCATTGAATTTTGGTATAACAAAGCGCAGGTTTGATGTTGATTTCAATATAAAAGAAGAACCGCCGCAAAGAAAAGATTTCGATTTTTGAGGTCCCTAAAACGTGCACTTTATTATATCAAAATTCAATAGGTTATTAAGCTGAACATCCGCCATTTTTCTAAAGGGATCAATTTAAAGCTGAAATTTTTCTGAAAGTGAAAAGTAGAAAATTTTGATGAAAATTGCTAGTTTCTTTTAAACTTGTACGACGTTTGAGGATTGGTGGCTTTATTTGGTTTTTGTAGGAGCACGAAAAATTATATAAAAAAACACAAATATCTCGACAAAACTTCAAAAAATTAAAAAACGCTTCAATATAGATTTTTAAATATGGAAATGGTTTTGTTTCATACAAAAAAAAATTTTGTTATTTTTAACAATTCAGCATTCACCTATGAAGAATTATGTATATAATTGGCGCGTTCACCCTTTTTTGGTGTTTGGCCGAGCTACTCCTCCTATTTGTGGCATGCGCCTTGATTTTGTTTCACAAATGGCGAGACCTACAGCCTTTAAGCCGACTCCGGAACGGCAGATATTTTTATGAAAAGCTTTTTTTCATGACAGAAATACACTCGGAGGTTTGCATTGCCCACCGAGGGCGACCGCTATTAGAAAAATGTTTTTCTTAATTTTGGTGTTTCACCGATATTCGAACCAACGTTCTCTCTGTGAATTGCTAATGGTAGTCACGCACCAACCCATACGGCTACGGCGGCCGCCTATCAATAATTAAAATAAGTAGATATGCATCAAACTGGCTGGCATACTTTATATCAAGGCGAATGTATTCAAGGTGACATGAGTGGAACTGCTGATTTCATTTTTTTATTTGTCTTGGCTTGAGATTGTCCTGAAGCACAAAGCAATAATTAAAGTTGATATAAGATTTATAATTTTCGCCCTGTCTCGGCCATCTTGAGCTACTTCATAAATACGTGTCTCCTCTTGGAAAATCTACTTTTTATTTTAAAGAAAATTCTATGGAAAAAGATTGAAAAGCGAAGAAATTAAAACTTTTGCTAAAGTAATTAGCAGGCAAACCTTCTGCTTTTTTTTGTGCCACAAAATGTTGACAAAAGAGGGCGATAATGTTGTTAATGTCCCAAAAGACAAAATAAAAAGAAAATATTAGATAAAATCCTGCGGGACTTCATTGAAAGCAGGCGAAAAAGTTTGCATGTATTACTTTTCGGCAACGAATATCGAGAGCGGATCAGGTCGAATCGATCAGAGAAGAGAAGAGGGCGAAGTTGCCTAGTGATGCTCTTCCGATGCCTATCGAAATTTTGTACTGCTGGAATGGGCCCGAGAAGGAACATTATTCGGAATGGCGATTCTAAGCAAACAGAGAAATTGTTGTATTATTTAAACGAATTTTTATTTAGATCACGTTCTGATAGTCGGGTGTTTCATCTGGAAAAAGAATTTACCCATCTTAAGGAACGGCTTGTGAAAGAGAAAAAATTCACATCTGACGTCAGTCAAGATTCTGAGGGTAGTTGCAAAAATTGCAAGACCCAACCAAAAAAACGCAATTAATTGAACTCGGGGAGATATGTTATAGGCAATATTCTAAATTGATAGATCTTCAGGGAATACGAAAAATATCTTTTTTGTGAGGCATTTATATAGCTTTTAAGACATGGGGTATCAAAGCCTTTGTGAAACATACCGCAAGTCGAAAAATTGTTAAAATCCAACAATTAAATTGAAAATACTAAGTTAAGTTGTATTTTATTTCTGTATGGCTTTGGTAATCGCAGTTGTTTGTCTAACTACGAGGTTTCGGATTTAGGATATTCCTCTGTGTAAAACCTAAAAAAATCACAAGAAATTTGGGAAGCTTTACAAAAATAAATGTTTGCACACAAAAACACTTAAAAAATAGTACAAAGAGATCTCGGTAACTGGGCACATGTAGATGTCAATCCATTGCATTGATAACACAACAGGAAGGATTAAGTTAAAAATATAAATAATTAGGTACCATTCATAAAATAACAAAAAATTAGTCTATGGCTTATGTACATCGATCTATTTTCAATTTTTTACCACTTTTTCCGAAAGTGGATTAACTTAGACCCATTTTGCACTTACTTCCAAAATGCATAAATGGATCAGGTAGCATCCGAAATTATTTGTTAAGTTTCTGAAGAAGATTTTTGACAGTTGGTTCCACAGAGGCGGAGAGATTACCCCACCTCGAGGTGTACTCCTGATCGTAAATAAGTATATTATACTCGCATATGTTTTTTGTTTTTCAAATAAATTTAAACCGTCACATTGATCGACAGTTACACTTTTGAGCGGGTAGCGTCGTTCAAATATCCAACATCTCTGCGGACGCAACAGCCAAACAAGAAGTGAGTTCGAGGCTCCAGGCGGAAAGCCTGGTCTTCTTTTCGCTATCTAGGTTCTTCACTTCATTCTAAGCGAATGAAACTGAAACTCTAAAAATCAAAAATTAGGATTTGCGTTACTTTCAGTTCTGAAACCTGGGCGAAGCGGATGAAGAAAAGCTTAACATATTTGAGCGAAAAATTCTATATTACGCCCCGTGCTTGGACCTACGTTACAACGATGAATGCCTAGCTGAGGAAAACAAATTCCAAATTGCCGACTACATTAAGCTTCAGCGTCTTAAGTGAGTAGGGCATATTCTGCGAATGGGCGCAAGCGAGATTACAAAAAGTAAGTAAATTATATTAGTAAAGCGTTTTTCAGTAAGAGCGCTTCAACTTTTTTTTTTTTGAATAAAACACAAACGGTTTGGCTTTATTAACAAATTTTTTTTTATTATCGAGTTTGAACATATACATTTAAGTATGAAATTCGATTTCTTTTGCATGACCACCGCGTGCACGTTTTACGAAGTCCAATCGTTGAACCCAATTTTCGACCACTCTTTTGCATAAATCCGCCGAAATTCCAGCAATTTCGCGTTCAATATTGGCTCTGAGCTCACAAATCGTCGCCGGCTTGTTACTGTAGACCAATGATTTCACATAACCCCAAAGAAAATAGTCTAGAGGCGTCAACGGCCATTCGACCGGTCCATTTCTAGAAATAATGCGCTCATCGAACTTACTCTTCAACAAATCAATTGTAGCGTGTGCTGTGTGGCTTGTGGCCCCGTCCTGTCGAAACCACATGTCGTCTAAGTCCATACCATTCAATTGCGGCCAAAAATAATCGTTTATCATGTCGCGGTATCGATTTCCATTCACAGTAACGTGGCGATCGTTCTCGTCAACGAAAAAATATGGGCCAATTACGCCGCCGGTTTGTAAACCGCACCAAACAGTAATTTTTTCGGGATGCAACGGTGTCTCATGAATCACGTGTGGATTGCTTTCTGCCCAGTAACGCATATTTTGCTTGTTGACAAAGCCATTGAGCCAAAAGTGAGCTTCATCACTGAAGATGAGTTTTCGACTTTAAACTTTCTTAACAGAACACGCATTTTTATAATAAAATTCAATGATTTGCAATCGTTGCTCAAGTGTGTAGCGTTCCATGATGAAATGTATACTAATGAAGTTTACAAATGACAAGCGAAAAATAAAAAATGTTCCGTCGTTCGCCCTCCCTATCGGAAAAAAGTTGAAGCGCACCTATTGAAAAACGCTATATGTAAGCCATATGTGCCTTATAAAAGGGGTCGCCCAAGGAAAGCCTGGTTTGATACTGTTAATGATGATGCCAAGATTTTTTGATTGAAAACTGGAGGATGTCTGTAAAAGGCCCAGATTTTTGGTCGAAGTTATTGAGGGAGCCCAGGCTCAACCCGGACTGACACTGCAATTATTAGTGAAATTAAATTTTTTAATTATCAATCAAACAAAATTTTTATTGACAAATTCTTCTGATAATTAACGAAACAAAAAATGTATTTAAAAATTTGTCTCATAATCAGCGAAACAATATTTTTTGTTCAAACGTTCATATTACTGATATACAAGGTGGCGCAAGATTAATCCGCCAATCAATCAAAATGTGTTCAGAGAATTCAATTTTTACTCACGGCATCGCGTGCACGGATTTAGAAATTCCTAAATACTAGACGGCGCAGAATGAATGAAACAATTTTAGTTTTTAATAATTTTTTTAATAAACAATAAAATACGAACGTTGCGAGCAATGATTGGCGACACTAGGCGCGATCCTAAACGAAACGGGAAGACACGAGGAATGTGCGAAATCACTGGCGTAGCAAATGGAGCCGGAAGGGAAGAAATAATGGTGCCAGCATATAAAGAGAATGGGAGACGATCGATTGGCAAATATTGTAATGAAAGGTCAACTTAAAACAGAAAGACCAACAAAGCGTTGGCGCGAGTGTTGGACGGATCCCGATCCGTGTGAAGCAATAACTATATTTTTATTTAAAAAACTTTAACTTTGTTGTTGAAAAAACAGGACCTAGTCCTACAATAATGATGAAGAAGAAATAAATAAATGATATTGAGTGATGGGAATCTTTATTTTGATCTTTACCCACTCCATAGCTAGTCTGTTTATACAGTTCACAAGTGTCAAATGTAGCTGACGAACAGTGCGGCCGATTCCCGAAAAGCTGGCCAAAACTCAAAAAATTAAGTAATTGATTCAAAATTTCTTACTCGGGGGTTGTCGGGTCGCTGATTACGAATTTGATCTTAAAATTTTGAAAATTCACCCCCTTCCACCCCTATTGGCCACCCCCTCACGTGAAATAGCGTATATTCTAGAACATAATCAAGATGCATGTTAATTTATATGTTTTCGGGGTCGCAAGGTAGCAAGTGGCAGCTGAATCTTGTTTTATTCAGTAACCATTACTTTTTTGAGTAACCTTTAATAGGTTTCAAAGCAGCATATGACGGCGTTGTATTACTATACAGTTTGAAAACTCAAATTTTATAAAAAAATTGCAAAAAATGTATCTACGTATTGCTGCAGCTAAAAATTTTGTGCCGAGGTATTGATATGTACTACAGATTTCTCGTATTACTAATTACTAACCTTCCGAAGATGATTCCATTTGGTTTTGTTCAATTTACTCCATTACAAAATCTTTCAAATGTGTACAACTTTCACTATTCATCGACAGTAATACGATGCTCAAACGAAGGCCACGTTGCGACTGAAAATACAGAGGATACTTAGGGTACAAGACGTTGCTATAAACGGTTTTCACTACTCAAGGCATTACTGTAGCCAACCCAAAGACAAAAAAAACTCTATCTAGAAACTTTTTTTTCGACATTTGGCCAGCTTTTTGGGAATCGGCCGCACTGTGTGACGTAAACGTGATTAAATTTGCGTCACCTTGTAAAAATCAAAAATATTTTTTTTTCGCGTATTGATAAAACTAACATTACAATGCAGCCTCGGTTGAGAGTATGGGCTACTAGACTGCCAGTCGTGGTAATGGCAAGCTTTAATCTTTTTCATTAAAAAAATTCATTGAGAAATATTCAAGTTGCTTTTATTTATAGTTGAATTGAGTTTCCAATGCTTTATGGGTCACCCTGTATATACATACACATTTGTGTACAAAAACTGCGTCTAAGTTACTCTCTAATCAAAAGTTTTGATTTTCTCAGGTGATGCAAAGACAGTAAAAAAAATAGCCAAAATCGGAAAGTGAACTAAATAAAATGGACAGTAAATTAAGTAGAGATTTGTTTCTAACCGAATTTGTCTCGGGGCGGCCAATGTTTGCTAGTTGCAACACAAATGACAGCACGTACGCTGTACTGAAAATACTTTCGTACTTACTTTGTCGCAAATTCGAGCTGAACTGTCAAAGTGGCCACAACAACGACTGAGTTGCGAGTGAGCAAGCGCTTAATTTGTGAAGAAGGAGCTCATTAGTACAGCTAAAGGATATTCGCTGCTACTGTACACTTTGCCCATTGCTACTCGTAGTTGCTGCACCTAGTACATTTGCGAATGTGCTAAGATTCATTACCGTTGTGTTACTAATTTAGTATTCGTGACACACAAAATGCCTCCAACTGTTGCACGTATCGCCAGTTAACGGGCATGCACAGTGCGGGTGGCGTTGGGCACACTAAACACCCGTTCATTTACAATGCCGCAACTCTCAGTAGTTCAGTAGTACTGATGACAGCATTAAAGCCAGGCGAGCGTGCAAGGAGACCAACGGAGTTAACTCAACGCGGGAACGGTCAAAGGTTTGAGGTGCGAGATCTGTGGGCGGCCGGTGCAAGTAATGCTTGTCGGTGACGGAAACTTAGGACGTGGACTTAAAATGAATCATTTAACTTCTTATTAAATAATTTATAAGAATTAGTCAAGATTTACATTATGCAAAAGAGTGAAGACGTTGAGGACGCCGAGGACGCCGAGGTAGCAATCGAAATATGTGCAGGCAAGGCCAAAGTTAGTGCGTGGAGTGAAAGGCTACTACATTTGCCTTGGCAAAACAAATTTTCGCATAATTTAAAAATTCCTCAGCTGCACGGCGCTTTAGTGATTTGATGCTGTGTCTGTTGCTAGCTGGTCTCTAGTAGCTGATTGCACTCACAAAAGTTACGCAGCGCATAGCTAGCTGGTGCAGAACTTATACACATCCAAGTATATGTGTGTGTGTACATGTATAAGTACTTGCAAAAAGAAGGTGGCGCTGTTGGAAAATCCAGTGCGGAGGCCGGTTAGGAGGGCATTTCGCTAAGTTGAATTTATTAGCTGCCACGTAATTTGCGTACTTTTCGAGCGCTTCATTTTTGCGCAGTTGATGCTGAAAGCACAGCGTGACAAGGGAAAATGGATAATGGAATATGGAAAATAGGAACTTAAAACGGAATAGAAGGAGTTATCATACTTGGTTTCTGGCATGCACGAGTGCGCGCTCTTCGCTGTCACTGTCATATTCCTAGTTCAATTTGTAATTTATATTAAGCGTTAACGCGTATTCGTTGAAAATGTTGACTAATCAAGAATCATTGCGTAGATATACACACTAGGGTGGGTACAAATTTCTCTTTAGATTGTTTCGGCGATTGACTTATTTTACTAGAAGTTATGAACAAATGAGTTTAGAGCCTTCTTGTTTTTAATTTTAGTTATTAGCACCGAATAGTAATCTTCGTTCTCGTTCTGAAATTTAGTTGTACTGATTAAATTTTTTTTGCATTTTTTGCAAATTAGTTTCGTAATTGTGTACTTATGTCGAAAGTACATTTTACATATACGGGCGTGTATGTATGTATCATCAGCATATTGGCATTACAGTCCGGGTGGACCATTGCCTCGGCAACAATATGCTTCCATTTATCTCTACATTCCGCCGTCGCTCTGTGTAGTGGAATTCCCATCTTTCATGTATCATCTTCTACGTCTTGTCGGTCTCTTTTTCTCGCCCCTTCTGGTTTCACTTCAAAAACTGTTTTGCTCGTTTTTTCGCTGCTCGTTCTTACGGCGTGTCCATACCATCGAAATCTTTGCGTCGGTATTTACCGTCTTCTAATCATATAGGGCCGAATATTTTTCTAAGAATTTTTTCTTTCAATTCATATCTGTAAATTCACGTCATTAGTTTTAAGGAAGCATGTTTAAAGTATGTTGGAACCGATCTTATCATAGTTTCTGTAATTATCGTGCCTTTGATATGAATGAAGATTAACTGTTAACTGCCCGAATGCTATCTTGTATTGATAAGAACGGATCTTTATTCATACCGAGTACTATGCCCAGATATTGGAACTCCTATATGAGCTCAACTTTCTAAGTTCGGATTCTGATGGGCCTATCTTGAAAGGATCGTGTCATTTTATTGCTTTTTTCTTCACATGCTGGTGACTATAGACCTACCAGCATACTGCCTACATTTTCCAAAGTTTGCGAAAACTTGATGGCCACGCAAATCTCATCATTCGTACAGGACGACCGTCTACTTTCTCCACTACAATCTGGCTTGAAACAAAGTCACAGTTGCTCGACAGCAACGGTTAAAATACTAGACGATATTAGAACTAGTTTTGGCAACGGTGAATTGACTCTACTTTGTTTACTTGATTTTTCTAAAGCATTTGACACAGCGGATCACAAACTGTTATGTCTGAAGCTTAAACACTATTTCGGCTTCAAAGACAGGTACCTTGGTGGCAGAACGCAGAAGGCAAAGACTAGAAAACTAAGATCTCAGCCTAGATATGTACACACTTGTGTTCCGCAAGGGTCCATCTTTGGTCCACTTCTAGTTAGTATTTTTGTCAATGATGTTTTTACCGTTTGTCAGTATGTGAATGTCCATGCGTATGCTGATTATATATAGGGCGGGCCATGTAAAATTTACTTTTAGAATCGGCTATCAAAAAAACTAATCAATATTTTTTCAAACTTTTTTTCTTATTTTGAAGATTGAACATTGTCGTTTATGAATGAAAAATAATATCGTTCAAATTCCTGCCACGACTGGCTTTACAGTAGGCCATTCGATCAACCCAATTTTTAAGCACATTTTCGATTGTTTGGGTTCCAATTTCATGAATGGCAATTTCGATTTCGTGTTTTAAAGCATCAATCGTCTCTGGATGGTTCGCATAGCATTTGTCCTTAACGGCTCCCCACAAAAAATAGTCCAACGAGCTTAAATCACAGCTCCGAGGCGGCCAATTGATATCGGAATTCAAAAAGGGTAGACAAAAGTTCGAGTGTAACTTTGGCAGTGTGACAAGTTGCACCGTCCTGTTGAAACCAAATGTCGTCCATGCCATCATCTTCAATTTTTGGAAACAACTCGTTGAGCATGTCACGGTAACGCTCGCCATTTACTGTAACCGCGGCTCCTCGCACATTTTTGAAAAAAAAATGGCGCGATGATGCCACCAGACCAAAAACCGCACCAAACAGTGACTCGTTGTGGATGCATTTGCTTCTCTACAGTAACGTGTGGATTTTCTGAGCCCCAAATCCGACAATTTTGCTTATTGACGTAGCCACAGTTGTGAAAATTAGAAAAGAAGAAGAATACTCACCACT
Organism: Anastrepha ludens; assembly: GCF_028408465.1. NCBI lineage: Eukaryota > Metazoa > Arthropoda > Insecta > Diptera > Tephritidae > Anastrepha > Anastrepha ludens. The sequence goes on along the minus strand of NC_071498.1, from coordinate 115,728,956 downwards.
TTAGAAATAGGTTTTCAATGTTTCCCAATTTCGTTCAAGCGTAAAGCGTCCCATTTCGTAAATGTCAAACCTTTAAGTAAATTATGAACACATTTGTCATGTCATTTGTGTTATCATTCTCAAAAAAATAGGTGGTTCAAAAAGCAAACGCTATATGGCCCACCCTGTAGAATTGTTCTTGTCCAGTCGTATTGGTCTGGTTGAAGATTTATGTTTCAAAATAAACAATGATTTGTCTGCTATTTCTGTATGGACTAATGAAAACTTTTTATGCTTGAGGGCGTCAAACTCATATGGCTTACCTATATGTAATAGTGTGGTGCATTGACAATAACCCTAAATTGTGGATAGGTACTAAATATTTGGGTTTGTTCTTAACACAAAACTTACCTGTGCTGACCATATAAATAGGGTTGTGGGGAATGTTTATGCTACATTGCGTACGCTGAGAGTCTCTGCAACATTCACGCCAGACAAAACGAGGCGTAAATTAGTTCTCCAGCTAATTATGCCTCCATTACATACTCTGAGGTGGTATACAGCAAACTCGACTCCACATCTTGCAATAAACTTAATGTGGCATTTAATAACGCCATGCGGTCCCTATATGGAATTGGCAGATAAGACCATATCTCTGTCTGGCGATAAAGGTTACTGGGCTGTTGCCTTAACAGTTATTTGTCTGCTAGAAATTCCATATTTATGTGCAAAGTTACATTATTCAAGTCACCTCCCTATCTGATAGAGAAGTTGATACCAGTAAGGACTCGCAGATACAAAAGTTCATCGTTCCAACATATACTATAATTACTTAGCATCATCTAGATTATTTTCATTAACGCTGTTAAAATGTGGAAGTCATTACCCGACACTGTGAAGACTGGACTTAACAGATTTAACTTCAAGGCACAAGTCTATAATTACTTTTTTCAGTAAATTAGGGCATTCCATTTCTCTCTACATTCTCTAATTACTACTTTTTCCCCTTCTTTTCTTTTTCTACTCCTTTTTTTCTTCTTTTTATTATAGCTAAGTTAAATATACTGGATTGATTTGTTAATGAACTGGTGTAAAATTTAGATTAAGAAACTTTTATGTTAAAAATATTCATATAATATTGTTGAAGTACTATTAAAGTCTTAGTCTTAGTATGTACTACATATTTATATAAATAAATAAATAAAGATATGAATAATATAAATACATATCTTGATGCCCGCAGGTCTTGTAGCTTTCATTAGTCGCACGAAAACGTTCGGAAGGGTCTCCCTATGTCTAGCAAAGATGACGATGATATGTGTTTGAATATAGTAAATGCCAATATAGTGAACACTGATTCACTCAAAATATTTTTTTTTGTATTTAGTAAAAAAGTTAACCAAAAACCAAATTGGGTGATTAATTTAAAAGTTTCAGAACGCATGAAAAATTGATAGTGACATCAGGCCTTCGGGAAAGCTCCGTTTCTTGAAGAAAAAGTCATTGAAAAAACCGGAAAATGCGATAGTGTTTCAACATTGGCAAAATTAGGGATACCTCAATCAAAACTTCCGGAAATAAACAAAAAGGGATGTAATATTATTTCTCACCAGACAATTTTAACTTCAAAGAGGGGCACTCTTAGAAAAAGCGAGTACAAACGGAGCAATGGCTTGAAAAGTGCTAAGGGGACTCCGCTCCATCAGAAACAACAATAACATGATGGTTTGTTGACTTCAAACGTGGTCGTAGAGACACCGATGATGTACCTGTACAACGCAGTGGACGTCCAAATGAGGCGGTGACACCAGAGAACATCAAAAAATTCGTTTTAAATGATCGAAAAGTGAAGTTATGTGAGTTAGCTGACATCGCAAAAATGTCAAAAGAATGTATTGGCTCTATATTGCAAGAGCTTTTGACTATGAGAAAACTCGGTTGACTAAAAAAAGCGCGTCAGCAGTAAATCAAAACAATAGCAAAACTACAATTGAACTTCAAATTGCTCCCACATCGACCATATTCGTATTCGCCAAGTTTGGCTCCCAGCGGGTACTGGCTGTTCGCAGACCTGCTTGCCGGTAAGAAATTTCGCTCGAGTGAAGAGGTTAACGTTGAAACTGATGCCTATTTTGAGGCAAGAGATAAATCGTTGTATAAAAGTGGTATTGAAATGTCAGAGCGGCGCTAGAATGATTGCGTGGTTCTTGATGGAAATTGCGTTGATGAATAAAATTGATTTTGAACAAAACAAAAGTGTTTTCTTTGTAAGTACCGGCATTTTTCAGTCCAAGTGCTACTTATCTTGTTTTTATCTTACTGCGTTGAAAATATCAAGAACTATCTTAAATTGATAATCTACACCTTAAAAACTAGAATTTGTTTCAAGAATATATAAAGCTCAGGGGTACAAAGCTCCCAAGAGTGGTCAGAAAGCAAATTTTTGACTTCCTTTAGAATTACTGACATACAGGGTGGGCCATATAGCGTTTGCTTTTTGAACCACCTATTTTTTTGAGAATGATAACACAAATGGCATGTCAAATGTGTTCATAATTTACTTAAAGGTTTGACATTTACGAAATGGTACGCTATACGCTTGAACAAAATTGGGAAATATTGAAAACCTATTTCCAAAGTGGTGAGTCTTCTTCTTCTTCCGCGCTTACAGTAAATGGCGAGCGTTACCGTGACATGCTCAACGAGTTTTTGTTTCCAAAAATTGAAGAGGATGACATGGACGACATTTGGTTTCAACAGAACGGTGCAATTTGTCACACTGCCAAAGTTACACTCGAACTTTTGGCTACCGTTTTTGAAAACAGAATAATCAGCAGAAATTCCGATATCAATTGGCCGCCTCGGAGCTGTGATTTAAGCCCGTTGGACTATTTTTTGTGGTGAGCCGTTAAGGACAAGTGCTATGCGAACCATCCAGAGACGATTGATGCTTTAGAACACGAAATCGAAGTTGCCATTCATGAAATTGGAGCTCAAACAATCGAAAATGTGTTTAAAAATTGCGTGGATCGAATGGCCTACTGTAAAGCCAGTCGTGGCAGTCATTTGAACGATATTATTTTTCACTCATAAATGACAATGTTCAATATTTAAAATAAAAAAAAAAGTTTGAAAAAATATCGATTAGGGTTTTTTTTTTATAGCCGATTCTAAAAGCAAATTTTACTTGGCCCACCCTATATAATCTTTTATTTCTATAATACTATAAATGTTATCGATATTGGAACTTTAAAAATTATTTTAATTCCAGCTATATCTATGAAATATCCTACTGTGCGCCGAGGTCAAAAGGTGATTTTTGACTCAAATCCTCGTTTTCAATGAAGCATTTGCGCCAGAGAAAATAAACATATGTCTAGCCCCAAACTAAGTTTCTGACACACTGAGATTGTGATTTTAGGTAACAAAATTAAAAAGCGAGTAGTTCAAGCGCTAGATGGACCACCTATCTACCTAAGCTAACCTAACTACCTAAAAATCCTTTTGGTGCCACAGACCTTGAGGGAGCATGTCAGATATAACCGGGAGAGTTTTGTTATATTAAACTTGTCGGCAACATCATTTAAGAGCAAACGAAAAAAAGGCAAATATTTTCATTCCCTCAGTAAAGTCGGTCATATACACAGCTGGTATTTCCATTATATCTTGTTCATCTCATAGGTCAGCTCAGAAAGGAGCCTTGCAACCTCGAGTGTGTGCTATACATACGTACATAATTGACTTAGCTAATCTGTAGCATAATTTTCTATCGATTTGCTTTTAACTCATGATTTTATCAATAGTTCAGCTTGGGTTAAAGTTAAATCTTCGAGTATGCTTAATGAAGATACTTATATATAATAGCCCATGCCTGCCGAGTTAAGTCTTTGGCTGGCATTTTTATTTTTAAGCTACGAGTTCGTGATATATGGTAGGTAATTTTTGGGCTAGGAGATACCAAACCAATTGTTAACTTTTGTAATTTATTTTTTTCCGCTATTATATTGAAATCACTAAATAAATATAATGGCACACAAAATATTGACTTTTTCAGCTGGTTTGCCGAATGCATATTTCAAACAGTCCTAACCACCCGGCAAGTATATAATTTATACCAAAGCAAGTATATAATTTATACCAAAGCACAAAATTCAAAATTCAAAAATATTATTATTCATAATAAATAGTTTGTTTTGCTTCATTTTTATATTCAAAACAAGATGGCTAATGTTTTTAAATAAAACAATGAAAACATGCTAATAATTTGTTGCGCAATTAACGCTTGAAATAATTCATCACAACTCACGAAAAAAAATCAAAACAAATTAGCATACAACATACAAATGTATATCAGCTTGGCCTTTGACTACAGAATGAGCTAAACCGTTGTCAAACAAAAATTTACACTCAATTTCATTTAAATTAAATCTAAAAATCATTTTCAAATTAAATCTCTAGTATAGGATAGGATAAATGACTGCCGATGTGAGACGGCCCACTTGGCCACAGAGTCAAATTCGTTCATTGTGATACCAAAGAGGAAAATACCATACAGGGGAGCAAAAAACAGAAAGAAACTAACCAAGCAGGTGGAAAAGGGAAGGAACTTTATATTACAGGATGACGACCAACAGCATCTAATTACGTTCGTGTTAACCGCTTCAAGGTGCTGATAAAATTCACCAGGTCTTTGATATAATATTTGAAGTCAGAGCTCAGATGTCTAAATCTTTGTCCGACCAGAGTAAAGCGGCTGAGACGAAGGTGCTGGGATGATTCCATTTTATCTTCCCGACAGCTTCTGTAGAAAGAAATTGAAGCAATCGCAAGTCTCGCCATATCTAACGGACAATGCCCGGTAAGGACACCCACCGATTTTGAGATCTGCGGCTTTAATAGCCTTAGAAACTACCTCGAGGGCGCCCGATCTATCCGTACGCAGAAGAATCTCGCAATTAGGCCAGCGCTCGCTGAGTTGACGCGAGGCCCGTCTTTCCAGAAGTCGACCGCAGGTTCTCAGGGGTAACCCTATTCTCGCATTTTGCGATGAAACAGTACCTAGCAACCGTTATCTATATGTACATATATATATATAATTGGTGCGTACACCTTTTTTGGGTGTTTGGCCGAGCTCCTCCTCCTATTTGTGGTGTGTGTCTTGATGTTGTTCCACAAATGTAGGCCCCACCAGTTTCAAGCCGACTCCGAATGGCAGATATTTCTTTATGAGGAGCTTTTTCATGGCAGAAATACACTCGGAGGTTTGCCATTGCCTGCCGAGGGGCGACCGCTATTAGAAAAGTGTTTTTCTTTATTTTTATGTTTCACCGAGTTACGAACCTACGATCTCTCTGAATTCCGAACGGTAGTCAAGCACCAACTCATTCGGCTACGACGGCCGCTGCTATGTAGCCACCTCTAAATCTCTAAAATCAAACTTAAATTAAATCTTAAAATACGAATTTAAAATTATTTGTTGATGCCTCTTAAAAATCATTAGGTATATCTCCATTTCATGGTAGCTGCTGTTACTAGCTGTATAGCTATAGAATAATATTCAGGCCAAAGGGCCCGAAGCTGCTTATTGCTGTCACTTCTGCTTGAAAGACATTGCAATGCTCAGGTAAAAGTAGGCTCAAATTTTGTTTAAAAATCCCAAAGCTTGGCTTAGAGCAGTCGATAAAGGTATCAATCCAGATTGGGTTCATGGCCGAGACATTTTTCCATGCGTTCCTCTTAGTGATTCTTGAGGAAAACTTATCGAATTTAATGGCAACGTATATTCTGTGTACAGCATACAAAGGATACACCCATCCCATAAAAAGCGTATCAAGCTTCTGCCATATAGCCTTCGATTTCGGTAAAGTTTAGTTTATGAGTTAGGCTCAAGGAACTTATGCTCACGACAAGCCAAATGCATGTTGCTGGTGAAATTTCACAGCTGTAACGGTATCTGCAGCAGTTCTCGGTTGGTATCAGCCAACAGTGAAATAAGTTTTCCTTAAGTATTTTATCCATTCGCCTATTGAATGGTGCGAAGCTCCCAATTGCTAGCAAAGACCTGCACAGCAGCGGCAGTCTATCTCTGTAAAAATATATTACGGCTTAAGAATCTTTCAGAAAATGACAGTAACTGCTGTGAATAATGATTTACTCGATATAAATAAATCCTTACCATTCGAACTCGTTGCAATCTACAACAACACCAGTGGGTGTTGCAAAATCACAAAAAAAAGAGAAAAAAATTAACTATACTTTTCGCAAGCTGCCAGTAGTCATGGCCTCTTACAACAGCTTCCATGAATCATGTTTTATGGCAAAAGGATCAAAAGCGAAAAAAAAGAATAAGAAGAAGCATAAGCATAAGTAATATTCAAAGCACCGAAATAATCAAACCCAATATCAAAGTAATAACAACAATTTATTGTACGCCATATAAAGTTGCAGAGCTTAGCTCTACAGTGGCTACAATCACGAAATACGAGTACTCGTATGTGCCAGGTTAAGTTCAATATGGCGAGTGTGACACCAACCACCACCAACTATTGGCTAAGGCCCGTATGTGATCGCGGCATGGCGAATAGCTGCGCGGCACAGCCACATCCAGCGGCAGCAGCACAATGACAAGGACGTTGGCAATACAAAATACTATGCACAAATAACACCAGTCATAAACAACAACAATGCACGAGTATTAAGAGGTTTGCTGGCACATAAGAGAGGGCGAATGAAAAACCACTCACGTCCAACTGCCACGACACGCTCAACCGCCTATCAAGCCAACACATATTAGCCAGCTTTTGCCGTATTGCACGGTTGGCGAGAGAGCCTCAGATCCCAGCAGCTAACCGCACACGTGTCGCGTATATGTACTTGCGCTTGTGTGGCTGTTAGCCATTTCGGAAATGCTGACTTTGTTGAATGACGACGCAACTGAAGCCATTGGTGGTGGTGTTTGGATGGCAAGTGGTCTCTGTGAATACCGCAACGTCGTTGCAAGCAGGCAATAGTAGCAATAATAACTCAAAGATACGATGCGATTTCGAGCACGAACTGCATACAAAGAAGTACTGGCCCCACCGTAGAATGCGCTGGATGAAGAAGTGTAATAAATAAGTAGATTGCTCCAGCGAAAGGGTGGCAGGTAATATGTGTACTTATTGCTCGCGCGGACGTGCAACACTCGTTGTGAGTTGAGAATAATTTTGTGCTTCTTTGTTTACGTTGGTGTTGCGGGTAGCTTCCTCTCTGTGTATGATGTATCTGTGTATATGTGCATACATAGTCGCAGATCGAAAAGTAATTAGAATTTTTACTTTATTTCGATTTTAGTAGTTTATTCATTGTGGAGTACCGTACCTCAGGAAGGACACATTCGGTTAGGAACTGCGATTGTAAAAAGACAATATGAGGGCTCACAAAGTATGAAAAAATATGTGCGAAAAAAGCGAGTGCGTTACACAAAGTAAATGAAGAGGTATTGAATTCTTTTTTTTTTTTTTTGGTTTTTGGATTTTCGCATATGAAAAAACTTATGGGACCGTTTGCAAAAATTGAGAATTTCATTGACATTTTTGAAGTAGATAACGTTTGATAGCAGTTCTGGAGGGTAGATACAATTTGATTTTTGAGATAAATCGGACCCTTGAACTTAAATTCAAAGAAAACTGGACGTAAAAGCAAAAAAAATATTTTTAACACTTTTGAAACTTGAGATGAGTAGCGGTCTTACCAAGCGAAAAAGTGCGAAGAGAAATATTTGAATGCATTGTTCAATGAAGATTCGTTGCAAACGGAAAAAAAGTTGGCGAGATTAGTAGAAGTGAAAAAGCAGTAACTTCAAGGAGCTTGAAAATAAAGAGACTCATACAAAACCAAGAAAACTGAGAGACAAATGAGTGGAAGCCTCGAGATGGCAATTGGGTATCGCAGAAATGCTTCTTGAAAGTTATAAAGCATTTGTGCATCAATTGGTAACTGGTAACAAAAAATGTAGTCACTATGACAGCCCTTGATGCAGGCATCATAACTCGTTTCAAGAGAGCAGTGAAAAATTACCAAAATATGCTCGACTTCTTGTGACAATACCGACTCAAGACTATTTAATTTATAAAACTGTGATCTTATGGCGCAAAAACCTGGAGGATGGAAAAATCCAGTGAGGCGTCCCTTGAAGTGTTTGTCAGACAGATTCTGCCCAAGATTTTTGGACCTTTGCAAGTTGGTCACGGCAAGTATCGAAGGCGATTGAACAATGAGCTGTATAAGCTTTACGGCGACATAGACATAGGGCAGCGCATAAAGATCCAGCGACTACGTTGGCTGGGTCATGCACCTGCTGGTGGTAGCAGAGGAAGGGGAAGGTCTCCTCACTTAGTGTGTCCAACTGGGGCCGGTTAGCACGAGAAAGAAGTGACTAACGTGCTTTGTTAATCTCGGCCAAAATCGCGTAAGCGGTTATAGCGCCAATCAAAAAGAAAACCAGATGACAGGGTGCTCCATATAGTGTATTTATTCAAAAGTAATTTTTTCTGACGATGCGCATTTTTCTGCTGGCGGCTATGTTAACGAACAAAATTGCCGGATCTGGAGGTCAGTATACCCCAAGCGATAGTTGAAAAGCCAATGCGTCCTGAGAGAGTGAAAGTTTGTTACGGATTGTGGAGCAGTGGCATAATTGACCCATTTTTCTTTGAAAATGGCTGCTGGTAACGCCATTTCGGTCAACCGTGAGTGCTACAAAGGCACGATAAACGATGTTTGCGGCTGAAAATTACAGGTATGATCTTGGACTGTCAAGGACTTCGCATGCTTAGGAACCGCCATTAACACCGATAATAATGTCAGCCTTGAGATCCAACGTAGAATCTCTCTTGCCAACAAGTGCTACTTTGGACTTAGTAGGCAATTGAGTAGTAAAGTCCTCTCCCGACGAATAAAACTAACACTCTACAAGACTCTCATCATGCCCGTCCTAACGTATGGCGCAGAACCGTGGACGATGACAACATCCGATGTAGCGACGCTTGGAGTGTTTGAGAGAAAGATTCTGCGTAAGATTTTTGGACCTTTGCACGTTGGCAACGGCGAATATCGCAGACGATGGAACGATGAGCTGTATGAGCTTTACGATGACGTAGATATACCGCAGCGAATAAAGATTCAGTTATCGCGCCAATTAAGAAGAAGAAGATCTTGGACTGTATTTGGTCTTAGAATGGCGATGCAAGCTACACAGCCAATTGCGCCATTGATCTTTTGCGCACTAAGTAAGGTAGTCGTGTTGTCAACCGTCCCGGCGGTGTCAAGTGGTCACCTCGCAGCTACGATTTGATTCATCACCAAAAACGGCAGATGCTTGTTTCTACTAGTTCTAATTTCCTGAAACGATAATGAAGACTACAATGTCCTGTATGGTATCCATTGAGAGTTTCTAAGCCCTTTCTATCCAAGGTGTCGGAGGCTACTTGATGTTTTTTCCGAAGGCAAAAATAAACTGTTAGGCCTGCTCGTGTGGTGAACTATCCATTTGATGTTGTGTAGATGCCCTATCTTCTAAGATCCATGAAATTGTCAAATAGTGATGGGGGATATATTTAGGGAAGTTTTGAAATCACTACCACATAAGACTGGTTGAAGTAATTTTCTGCCGAAACGATCATTTACATAAACATCTGCATTTTGTCGCCACTATTTTTTATTTAAAATTTTAAAAGGTCACATTCGTTTGCAACGCGTCCAAAAACACAAAAGTTTCAAGTTTTATACAAATTAAATTTTTGCATATTTTTCGAATTTTTCCTGTTTGTTTCAGGAAATCGATCACTGTGGAGTTTTTCAAATCAGTAGCCGACTTTACCTTTTAACTTAATACTTCAACAGCAATTTTGGGTACCAGTAAGGCTTCAAGAGCTCGAAAAAGTTGTAAAGGGTTTTTCAATAAGGGCGGTTAGAAATAAAATGGCGTTTGCTGTGTGGCACGTAGCGCCGTCCTGCTGGAACCACATGTCGTCTAGGTCCATATGCTACTTTTAGATGAAGGTCGCACACGATAGAAAAAAAGAGACATCTTCAAGTCTGCACTATCCTAATTATCTCATCTCACACGAGAGTCCGTCCACAACTTCCTCCAACCACATCTATCACATTCGAAAAAAAAACAAAAAACAACAACATTTTCACAATCGACATGAGGGACAACGCAAGCTCTAAGGGAGACTGGAAACTAGGCCTTTCCGACTCCCAGCTACGAAGAATCGGAGACTGGAAACCCGTCCTTTCCAGCTCCCAACTATGAAGAATTGGAGATTCACAACCGATGTAATCATATATGTAAATATTATATATATTCATTTGAGCAAATAATTCGTTTCTTAGCACTGGCAAGGAAACATATTACTCTAGTATATAAGATTTGTAAACATATTGTTAGTTTCTTATACAAGAAAGATTCAATAAATAAATTAAAAAAAATGGTTCAATATGGGCGATAAGAAATTGGTTATCATCGTTGTGTAGCGCTCGCTGTTGACGGTGACCGCCTCACCAACGTCGTTTTCAAAAAAGTACGGACCAATGACGCCGCCGGCCCAAAGTCCACACCAAACGGTAACTTTTTGAGGATGCATTATCACCTGGTGAACCTCGTGTGGATTGGTGTCGTCCCATATACGGCAATTTTGTTTGTTAACAAAGCCATTCATCCAAAAATGCGCCTCGTCACTAAAGATGATTTTTCGCCCAAAACTGGGGTTCTCTTCCAAACGAATCGAAGCCCAGTCAGCGAAGAAACGGCGTTGTCTATGGTCATCAACTTTGAACTCCTGGGTCAGTTGGATCTTGTACGGGTCTAGGCCCAAGTCCCGACGCAAAATTCGCCAAGTTGAAGTCTGCGAAAGGCCAAGTTCTTGTGCACGGCGAGGAATAGACTGCCTCGGGTTCTGCTGTACACTTTCGCGGACCGCGTCAATGTTCTCGGCTGATCTTGCGTTCCTTGAACTTACGGGTGTTGGCTGATTGTTTACTGACCCGGTCGTCTCAAATTTGGCCACCAAACGTTAAAGAGTCGACTTTGAAGGGCCACCACGTCTACTGAAAAATGAGCGCAATGCTGGCAACGTTTGCGTTAATGAACACTCATTTGGATAATAAAGTTTTATCATTTGAACGTGCTGTTCAATGGTGTAACTTGCCATGATGATTTGGCATAAACAACTAAATAATAAACAAAAGATTTGACAGATGTCACCAAAATAAAATGGCTGCCACAGGGCGCCAAAATCGACCCGCGCCAATTGAAAAACCCTTAAGAAGTCGGGAGTGCAGAACTACATCCATTGGACGCCTTCTTGGTGGCCACGCGCTAGAAATCATTTTTCTTCATTAATCTGATAAAGTTGTCTACTCATTAAAGAACCATTCGTATTCCCTTAACACTTGTGTTTTCTATATCAGAGAGGCAAACTCAAGAAAGAAAAGAGGAACTATTCCACAATTTTTTTTATTTTTTATTTCTTTTATTTTATTTTTTTGTTTTGACCAAAGCATCGTTTTCTACTGTGCGCTTGTAAACATTTGATTAGCTGCGGTGCTTATGCAATGTAATGAGAAAAACGCAATTATAATTTTTTTTGGAGAAAAATGTGGAACGCCAGCGGGTGGAGCTGCCAGTTCCCATGGTTCTTAACAAATTTGTTGCTGCCGTTGTACGCCACATGACAAGTTCGGGCGAAATAAGAACTGCCAGTTTCTCAACAATGAACGGCCTGCCAGCCAGGCGCTGTAAATGTGAAAGCAAAATAATGTGAAAAAAAGGAATGCAATTCAAGAAGCAACGCTATGCACAAATGATTGTCAACATTTGTGTTGCACTTGCTGTGTGCGGCGGTAACGCACTGGCATGTCAATGCATCACATCTTTTTTCCAAATACGCATGTACACACATACACACATATAGCACATGTGTATAAGCATTAAAAATTCTTGTTTGCTTTTTATCTCGCAGCTGCTGATGCGTAAACAGTGCGGATGATTAATTTTGATGGTGGTGTTTTTACTCTTGCCGCTGCTGCTGCTGCTGCGACCGCCTTAATGATGCGCGCTTTTATTTGCATTCCACATCAGAAGCGGTTAATCGGCAAAGCGCATGTTGTTGAAACAAGGAGGGTTGTGCAAGTATATTTTTTACAACACCAACAAGTGCAGTTCGTACCCGCGCGCCCGCCGAAAGACCAAACGGCTCTGCTCCACCAGCAATACCTTCGTTATGCAGCTACATTTTAATTATTTGTTTGCACACCCAAAACACTGTTGCTTTTGATGATTTGACATTAATTCCGAGAAATACTCGAAGCGAAAAAATAAATAATTACATATGTGTGTGTGCGTGTGTGCCCGCACATGTATGTATTAAGAACTTCAGGCATTTACAAGTACGCTTAGCGCCATCAATAAATGTAGCGCGTGTAATTAACTGAACGAAGCGCAGTCATCAGGAATTTTAAGTTGCAACAAGTGCGCAACGGCAGCCAATAGCCAGCAATACATAGCTATAAACACCAAAGTATTGGCGCACAGAGGGGAAGAGAGTGCGGGTGCGCGCGTAAGTGCAGCAAAATTTTGCAGAAAATAAATGAGGCCCCAGGCAATGAAGTTCCAGGCATACACAGTCATCGAACAGCAGAGTGCGACGCGGAAGGCGCGCATTGGAAATACTTATGTACTTAAAAATTGTACAAAATAAACAAACGCCGCAGTAAAGCAGAAAAAGCAATCACACGTAAACGGACATGAGGCAGCATGAAGTTCACTATCCGTTGCGCCATTGGCATTTTCAACTCGCAGCTTTCAATTTTAATGCGCAGATACAACATGCAACGCGAACACACACACGTACACACAGGCACACTGCAATCGCACCTATGCGCAATATTCACCGTGCGTATGGCAAAGCGTTGGTAAGGATGCGTCGCCTTCGAAGGCGTAGACTAAGAGTGAGTGAACGTAGAGCAGCATTGGCAGCAACCATTGCCACCGAAATACGCACATTTTTGGATGAATTTCTGTAATTGCGGAAGCACTTTGAACTGAAATACGAGAAAAACTCTCAAATGCCGCAGGACATGCGATTATCAGCAAACGCTCTACCGCCCAGCCGCGCAACTGCCCAAGACCCGTTACCTGCGAACCATTCATCCTAACAACTTTCGCGCTAGGGTGTGGGAAATTAAATTTTGATTTTTTTCCTTTTGTTTTAGCAGCGGTTTGTTTTCCCTGCTTAGCAAGCTGAAGGCAGCGGACGTGAGTGGCAGTTATTTATTTTAATTTACGTCTCTGTCATTTCTGATGCCGGATTTGAGTGGAAATGAAATGCTGACTCGCAGGTAAAGTCGATTTGATCCTGATTTAATGTAATTCGAGATGAGTTTGCGAGTTGTATACGTTGAAAAGGCCATGAAATTATAAAATATATAATTAGATATGTCCCTGGAGCGGTGCCAAGTGGCAATGACTGCGTAATTTTTGTTATCAAATATTCACCACCATGCACGTAATTATTTTTTGTGAATGTTTATTGCGGTAGGTCAGGGAAAGCAATCTGTTCGTGAGCCTTTACGGTGGAACTTTTCAGTGATAAGTGGTGCTAACGCGCCCGGCACACATACGAGGCTGATGCTGTGGAATATATTAGCTTGATTTCATAAATATTTTTTTTTCAGCATCAAAATGCGACCTCCTTTATTCCTACACTTTTTCGTGCAAAACTTTCATTGTTCAAATCAGTGCTGAAAGTTTTAATCTGTGAATTCCTTCATGGAGCGCGGCTTTTTCTCTTTCACTGCATCAACTACCCCAAGCTGTATGCTTTTAAAGCAGATCTCATCTTACGAAATTTTAACATATTTCAGCAAATGCGGCGCTGTGTCAATCAAGATACTGTCTAAAATATTCTTGCCAGACCAAGCGGAAGGAGCTGGTGCATTGTGCTAGCATTGGTTCTTTAATTTGTCTTTCCCCAATTTGGTCCATTCGTAACTACTTTGAATTTTCATCGTGGGTGGACGTGAGTCACCTTCAACGTGAACGAAAGTGAGAGGTATTGCGTTTGAAAAATAAGGCTTCACGCTCTACAGCTGAAGGTCACTGACGCTTGACACATCGGTATTTTTTCTGCAACATTTGATGCCAGCCACATCTCGTATTCTACTTAAACAATTTCTTGCTGTACTGCTTGTTCCCGAGATTACCACACTGAGTATGACCGAATTTACTGGTGGCAGTTTGATAGTACATTATTTTTTTTCCAAAAAAGGAATGTTACGAATTTTTTTCAAAACTAATTTTGTTTTGTTCAAAAGCAGCATTCATTGAAATTTTCAGAAAGTGGAGGTGCGTACTAATAACACACCGTCAATTGCACATTAAGCATAGTACTGAGTTCGCGTTTTACGTGAAATGGCTGTCAAAATATTTATAAATTGTATTGCCGTGAAATACGGGTGAAATTTCGTATATAGCTCATGGCAAAGTGGTACTCACGCCGAGAAAACATCGGACCAGCAACAGTTCTTACCCCTACATATTTAACACTAGATTTATCAGAGCAGTCACTTTGACTGGTTGTGCAATTTCAATTCTACATTCCTACTACATATAACATTTTCTTTCCGAAATGGTGCTATGACTTTTGTAGCTATAAGTGGATAATACATTTTATGAACTCAATGTTACTTTATATATATATTAATAACAAATATATTTTTTGCTATTGACATTTATACCAGTACCAGTCTTCGTTCGTTGCGTTATCTGCATTGAGCCGTTGCTATTGTGTTCCTATTACAACCATATTTTGGAACATATAAGTATCTACAGGGTGAACGATATGAAGTGTTACCAACTTCACACTGGTTGTATCTGTAAAACAGCTCATGACATCAACGACAAAATTGTTCTAATGACAGTTCAATATATTGTTTATAAGCCATCAAAAGCATTTGCGTCTCAGTTTTTTGATTTTTTTTTTCTGTGATGGAATTCAAACGTAATAGTGTGATTGCGTTATATGTATTTGGTTGAAAAATCACAAAAATCACAGCCATTGTTCGTGAGCTCAGTCACCTCAAAGTGAATAAAATGTTTGTGTATCGCACTATAAAACGTTACAATGATACTGGTAGCATTGCAAAACTCTATGGAGGTGGACCAAAAAAACCGCAACAACGCCAGAAATGGTTCGGAAAGTGAAGGCTCGACTTGAACGAAATCCACGTCGAAGTGGAAGAAAAATGGCCAAAGAACTGCAAATATCGCAAGACAGCATTCGACGCATATTGAAAAATGAGCTCAAGGTCAAGGCTTAAGAGTTCCAAAACGCACACGATCTTTCACCAAAAGTTCGGTGCGAAAGAGCAAAGGAGTTGTTGCGCTTGCACGAACGTGCCGAATTTCCTCACATTGTGCTTTCTGATGAAAAAAATTTCCCAATTGAGCAGTTCATAAACACTCAAAACGATCAAGTTTACTTGACCAAACGCTCATACAAGAATTTGAGTCTACGTATGGCCACTCGAAGCAATTTCTCATCGCAAATAATGGTTTGGGCCGCAGTGACCGCTGATGGACGCTCTCCAATCGTTTTTATCGAGCCTGGTGTCAAATTGAACGCGACTTATTATCGGGAAAATGTTTTAGAAACTGCTTTAGAGCCGTGGACACGCAAAGATTTCGGTCGTAGACCATGGACGTTCCAACAGGACTCGGCACCGTCTCATAAAGCTCGTGTGAACCAAGAATGGTTAAGAAATCATGTTCCACGCTTAATTTCGTCCACACTATGGCTTTCGAATTCGCCAGACGCAAATCCGATGGACTATTCCATCTGATCCATTTTGGAGAGTAAGGTGAGGACTAAAAAATATGCCAGTATGGGTGCGCTGAAAAAAGCGATTATACGAGAATGGGCCAAAATACCTCAACATCACATTCGTGCAGCATGCAACTCATTTTTTGACCGTTTGAAGGCTAAAGTCAAGGCAAAAGGTGGTCATATAGAGCTAAAGTGAATATATGTTAAAATTGTAATCATTTTTGAGCAATTTTGTCTTTGAAATCAATAAGCCCTAATTTCACACAAAAAAGTTCATATCGTGCACCCTGTATTTGTACTGAGTTAGAAGCCTCTCGAGTTTTGGGGAAAAACTAGACAATTACGCAAGCAAAATTGAAGGTATTTATTGCAATATTGTTCGCGTGTGGGGCGTACGAAGGAAATATTTTGAGGCTTCAATATTTCTAGAACAACAAGTGGGGAGCATCATTTTTCTCCAGCTCTATATGTAGACGAGAATTTATTCAGTTTCTGCGATACATTAGTTTTGACAAAAGAAATTAGAGAACTCAATGTTTGCAAAGAGACGGATGCTCTAGTTTCAGCAGTTTGGAACAAAGTTATTGAAAACAGTCAAAACTGCTTCGAACCGGGAGATCATTTTGCCGTGGATGAGCAACTGTTTCCAACGAAGGCCAGATACAGATTTACTTCATATATGCCAAACAAACCACATAAATTTGGCGTACATTTTTGGTTGGCGTCTGAAGTAGAGACGAAATGTGGCTAACCGTATTTAGAAAAAGACGAGTCTCGAAATGCACTAACCTAACCTAAAAATACTTCGTTGCTTGGAACAATACGTGCAAACAAAAGGGAATTTTCGAAAACTTCCACGTTTCACAACCTTGTTGTACCAATCCAATAGATGCACACTAACCGTTTATAAAGGCAAACCAAATAAAAAAGTGCTTATACTAAATACAAAGCATAGAAACATCAAAATTGATAAACCTGATAAGATATTATCTGAAACTGTATCGTTTTATAATATAGCCGGAATAAACAGCGGAATATATTGTACAAAAACAAAACAGGAGAAAATGTTTCACATTCTCATAGACTTTCTGTTTAAATTTGTTGTTGTTGTTGTTGTTGTTGTAGCAGCAAAACTATTCCCCATACATTTACGAGGAGTGCTGCTGAAGTGACAATACTTGATCGGATATATAGTAAATCTGGGTCGTTCCGGTAACGTAGACCCGACTGTCGGGGGCACATATTTACAGGGTTTGATTGAAAAGTAATGAACCTTATTTTTTTAAGCAATTTTATTAAACCTGTTGGCTGATACAACTAATGTTCTTCAAAATAGGACCCTTGAGCGTCAATGCTGGTAGCGGTCCTTCCACTGCAGGAAACATTTTTTAAACTCATCCGCAGGAATAGCGTTCAATTCGGCTGTCACAGTTTTTTGGATGGCCTCGATGAAGTTGAAACGCCTCCCCTTCAGCTTTCTTTTCAGGCGCGGGAACAAGAAGAAGTCCGGAGAGGACAAGTCTGGGCTGTAGGGAGGGCGGGGAAGCACCGGAATCCCCATCTTCCCCCCGGTTCACATCTTCGTCTGTTTGCGTCGTCGAAGGCCTTCCAGACCGCTGTTCATCTTCGACGTCCTCCCGGCCTTCCTTAAACGACTTGTGCCACCGTTCTACCTGGGCACTGGACAGAGATTGGTCCCCGTAAGCCTCCTTGAGTAGCCCAATGGTTTCGGTACTCGTTTTGTTTAGCTTTACGCAAAATTTGATCGAGTAACGTTGCTCCAACGATCGCTACATTTTCGCCACTACAAAATCCTAACACACTTTTAAAACAGCTTTCACGCGCGGAGCGATATTGACTGCACCGCTGTTCGCAGCGAACTGGAACCGACTTCTAGTGGAAGGGGAAGGTCCACCGATCATTTTCCCCCATCAGCCGATTTGCTTGATCGCTTGGCAGACGCTCCGCTCGGGAAGGCTCATTACTTGTCAATCAAACCCTGTAGATTAGTAAAAGAACTTGCTTCAGAATTTCAGACTTCACGGCAAAAACTACACAAATCTGATATTCCAACTTTAAGTGCCACGATTTCTGTAAGCAAATGATGCCAAATAGAATATTGCAATAATAATCAGACTACAAATATTTGTAAGACATGCAAAAAAAAATATATGCGGAGAGTGTACACACATGAAAATCTACCTATGTAAAAATTGTGACCGACAAACTGTAAACAATTAAGTATTTATTTTGCTATTTGACGATGTATATAAATTCATTTATCTATTACAACTAATATTGTTCAACTTTTTTTTGTATTTTTTTAGGAGTTTATAAAGACTGGAAGTCACAAAAGCAGTTTTTCTTATACACCAGTCATTTTGACTGGTTTTGGTAGAAATAGGGATACTTAAATAGCTGGTAAATCTAGTGTTAAATGCACATTTCATTTAAAATTGAGCGAGAGCTAACCATTCGCTTACGAGTAAAATGCCTGAGTTTGAATATTCCGAAGATATGTCATTTTTAAACGAAAGGTCTTCTAAAAGAGTGCAGATAAATCTTTTCTAATTTTTTGTGTGTTAATATTAATTTGTTTAAAAACATTTTTCTTATCAAAATTTATCAATTGCTTCTGAGGCGATGAACACTACTTTGACAATCAATTTTGCGGCCGAAATTTTACGGCTGTGAAGTTAGTACTGGCCCTTAAGTATGAGTGATTCTGTTCATTTTAGCTAAAGGCTTGGATTTAAAAAAAGGGTTTTTATGATACGACAATAACAAAGGCCCAATATATTCACTTGTATTTTGGCATTATTGCTCTGAAAAGGTTATTTTCTTCAAATGTGACTGCGTTAATTTCATTTTGCTATTGTTTTTTTTAAGAAATGCTGCATTTCTAGATTATTAATAATTAATTCGTTATATTATATTTTTTCGTGTCAATATATATGAGTATTAAAATATCAGAACAGAAGTAACTTTTTCAAATTTCAGAATGAGCGATCTTAAGAGCTAATATATTAAGTCTGTGTGCGGAAAAACAGGCATATCTTTGCTTGCTCTGATTTTATTGCTATTTCTACCAAACTAGTTGGTTAAGGACACCAAGCTCGAGGGGGAGATTACAAAAAAGAAATGAAAATATTTGAACACTTGTAAAAAATCTACTTTTTTGCTTAACAGTGAAACGATTTATTTATTAAAAAAAAAGTACCTTCATACAAATTTAAACTCTAGTCTTAATTATGCTATTCGTAATTCGCTCGCCAACTCGTAATTCACTTCCCAGTTGCCCTTCAAATTGCATAGATTGCAAACCAAAATTTTGAATTGATTCAGTCCGAATTAGCTTGCGAATTACAAATAAATCGTTGTCTTCCATAATTTTTATCGAAAATCTATCGCAATTAGCTGTTAAACAAAAATGAAAGAGTAAACCGAAACCAGAAAAACTTAAATTTTTATAAAGCAAAACAAGATTTTGAGAAAAAAATTATTATGTATCCCGAGGAGATTGCTGAACTCTCAATAATTGTGGAGGGGTCCAAATTGTATTCTAGTTTCTTCAACTCTTTATTTCTAATGGGGTATGGCAGTTTTCCCGGTAGCCACGCCACTCATTTATCTTCTCATCCCATATTTGCTGTCATTTGCTGAATATTTTTTTATTGCAGGAAAATGAAAAGAAAAAGTTTAATAAAATCTTAGCTTTTTCTTTCTTCACCGATAATCAATAATAATAGTCCTGTTGGATAATATAAAAATAGTCATGTTTAATGTTTGTAAGCACACGTTCGTTGACGCCAAAAAAATTATGCAACTGTGTTCTCTGCCATAGGTATTAAGTGGCATTATTATCAAATTTTGCTTCGGAAAAGAAGACGACAATAACTTTACGGTCACTGCTGATGCTACATGCCAAGCAAGTCGCTCAACAATCGACTTTTTCCGCACTTTGTTCAAAATTGTGAAATGAGCCGTTCAGGTGATGTCAGTTGGCCTCTACGGGTATACGAATTGACACCGTTAGCCTTTTTTGGACTAGAGGCCCGTCAAAACCGATGTTCGGCTCAATCCAGAAATGGTTCGCTAATACTAATTTGCTACAAAATTGAATACATCAGATGATCTACTGGCGGCCGCCGTAGCCGAAAGGGTTGGTGCGAGGCTACCATTTGGAATTCACAGAGAGAACTTAGGTCCGAATCTCGATGAAACACCAAAATTAATAAAAACATTTTTCTAATAGCGGTCGCCCCTCGGCAGGCAATGGCAAACCTCCGAGTGTATTTCTGCCATAAAAAAGCTCCTCATAAAAATATCTATCGCTCGGAGTCGGTTTGAAACTGTTGGTCCTCCATTTGTGGAACAACATCGAGATGCACACCGCAAATAGGAGGAGGAGCTCGGTCAAACACGCCAATTATATATACATACTAGCAACCCGCCCAGCTTCGCACGGGTATAAAATATATACCCTATGTCACTCACTGAAAAAATGATTAAAATCGATCCAGTAGTTTTGGCTTATTCATTAGTGCCCGTGGCCCGCACGCGTTAAATTTGGAGTAAAACAATTCCCCTTTCTTTATAGCATGAAGATTTCCTGCTATCTGTGGAATATCTAAATTCATACCCTACACCTTAACATATTTCCTTTTTGCATTTTTACATATGTATTGTATTTATTTTATTTTTACAACAATTACTATATTACAGAATGTCTTTATATACAACGTTCATAGCCTTCTTGTCATTAGACAATACAAACATGTTTTCTCTAGAGGTTACTCTTGAAAGAGCGACATACAGTTGGCCATGTGAAAAACAGTCAACACTCAAATCTAAGCCTGCAACGTTGAAGGTTTGACCCTGAGATGTCTTTACCGGAAATTGTAAGCGTTTAAATTGGAATGGTAGATCCGATGGTATCAGAGGGATTCGGGGAATCAATACATCTTCTCCGGTACCACATCCTGTGAGTATTGTGCACTCTATTATGAAAGTTTTCAGTGATTGCAAAGTTTAGGTGGACTTAGGTTTCTTAATAAAATAACAGGACAACCTATTTTCAGCTCCATTTTGTGAGGAGGGAGTCCAGACGGTTTCAAAGAATTTAGAAATTCTGTAGGAAAATGAACAGCTTCTTCCAAATCGAGAACAGTATCGACCGAGTAGTATAGTATATTTTCGTCGGCGCATCAATCTTTGAAATAATCAAGTTGTTTACTTTATCTACTTGTTCGTTAGTTGGTGACAGAATAGCTCTTTCTTTAAACCAAGATATTGTCTTATAACTTATGTTATCAATGTCTGGATAGACATTGTTGACTAACTCTTGGATGTTGTCTATCAAAACACAAAGGTTTTCTAGGTTAATCCTTCCCTCACTTTGTGTTAATTCTCCATTGCCAACTTTTAGCAGCATCTCTGGAAATAGCCTGTTCTCACGTGAAGATGACGAAATCCTCATATTAGTTTTAAGCTCTAATTTATTGACATACGACTAAAGGTGGGATCTTTTTAGCGAAGCATTTATTTCGTCAGCACGTGTTCCTCGAGTCACAACTGGTAGGATTTGACGGAAATCTCCTGAGAACAGAATTGTATATCCACCCATAGGTGCATTTTTGTTGCGCAAATCGCGCATTGTCCTATCCAGTGCTTCCACAGTCGTCTTGTTTGACATGGTAGCTTCGTCCCAGACTATTAATGAGCAGTCACGCATCAATTTTCCTGTATTGCTCTGTCTAGAAACACTACAGACGCTGTTATCATCATCGGTGGCGATTTTCAGCGAGAGCTTGATTGTAGAGTGTGCGGTTCGGCCTCTTTCCAAACGAGTAGCGGCAATGCCGGATGACGCAACAGCTAACGCAATTTTTCCGGTAGATCTCAATTACTAATTACTGTTGTAATATCTTGAAAAATATTGTTTTTAATTATATGCTGTAAAGAGATACATAGATCTATATGAAAACAACAATGTATTTAAGGTATTTAATTGGATAAGGATTAATGTTGTACCCATTTGTTGAATCGCTTCGAAAATAAGCTATTAGTTGTCGTAAAAAGTAAATGACAAAAAATGTTATTGTATGGAATTGATAGCAAACTAAACGCGCTCCGAATCAATAAAAACTATTCAAAAACTGTATTTTAATTATGTGCGATTTACCAATATAGAACCTGAAAATAGCGTTTTATTTCGCTGTAAAATTGTATGTACATATAATTACATGGAATTCAGTACATACATAGATACATATGTACATATGTCCGAAATGAAATAATGCGAGCGATTCGTAAATACATACATACATACGTCACCATACGATGTAATTCAACATTAATGAGGTGTGGTGAGATTATCGCTTAACGCCTGTTGCTTCATTCGGTTGACAGCGAACACACACACAAACAGCTTTTTTTGGAAAAAGAGCTGCTTTTGTTTAAACAATTTTGGTTAAATAACAAATAAATCAATTATTTTTTTTGATGCAGAACGAAAGTAAATATTTCAAAGTTAAACTTCAAGAAAGTTTCATTTTAATTGGTTCATTCGTTTATGATTTATGGCCGTGAAAACAAAAAATTTATGTTTTTTTGCCACATTTTGACCGATTGCCACGCCCCTTTATATATTTCTTCACATTATACAGATATAAACCTTCCTCTTCAATCAATCTATCTTTAGAAAAAAACCGCATCAAAATCCGTTGCGTAGTTTTAAAGATTTAAGCGTATAAGGGGACATAGGGACAGAAAAAGCGACTTTGTTTTATAATATGTAGTGATAATCTACTGCAGGACAGGTCAACGCCTTCGAAATTTTGAAGCCTTCCAAACCAAACCTTCTGAAACCAACTTCGCCAAAGATAATAATTTCAACTGAATCAATAATGACGAAAATGTTTCTCAGCCACCACCGCTGAAATTTACTTTAGCCCTTTATGACTTCTTCTGGAGTGGCCACTTTATTACTTAGCGAGCAGTAAACCCCAAATTTAATTCCAAAATTGGCGCACCACATTTCGTATTTTTCATATTTCTGTGCACCTTGATTAATCAGTGAAATATATCGGCATTTCCATTTCACATTCTCGTTGCAAACAATATATTGGTGTTTGAGAAAAAAACAAAAAACGATTCCAAAGGGAAAGTGGTTCAAAGCGAAATCAACGAAGGAATATAAGATACTCAGATATCGACCGCATAGGCGCACACTCCACCGCATCCTCGGGCCATACACGAAAGCGTCGAGCATCCGGTTTGCGAGAACAAGAAACCATTCAACCAGCTACCAAGCCAAGAGTCTTCGTCAAGTATTTGCGTAACCAGAAACAAGACGCGTTGGTATGATGGCGGAGTCGATTGCAGCAATAATGCTGTTGCGTCGCATACCAACTGGTGACGGTGGTGGCCAACTCAATCAGAATTCCATACAAGTAGCTTTTGTAGTCCAAGTCGAACTTAATAACGACGCATTGAGTGCCATGCGGTAATTGTGCTGATTTAATTGTCCACTTCAGATACTCGTCGTATTGAAGTTGATTTCCTCCTTGATGACAGCAGCATTTTCAAGGAGCCATATGATATATTTTCAATAAAATTTAGCAAATTTTTGAAGTTTTCTCCACTTGCTATTGGTCATTGTCACTGACAGACATCAGTAAGGAATGAAAAAAGGAAAGACACTTGACAAGTTGTAATTGTGGATGTATTGAGGATAAAATTTAATTATGTTGCATGTGGAAAGCATACTCAAAAACAATTATTTCGAGTGCTGCTGGAAAAAATTAAGCACTTAAACTCTTGCAGACAAAGTAAAAGAAGAAGGCGGAGGTAATAAATTCAATAAAATTCAAAAATTGCACTGAAATCAAATTTGGAAAAATCGTATACCGTCAAACTGGTGCCAAAGTAATATAGAGTGGGCCAGTTGGTTTTCGGTTTTGGCCTAGAGAAGCTAACTTCTATACTATTTCCGTTTCTACTGTGAAAATGGAAAATAGAAAGTCGCACGATCGACCTGCTCGCACTGCTCTCACAGTATAACTAAGCATTCTCCAGACATCATCATCCGAAAGTAATAAGGAATTAAAAAAAAACTAATAAAAAATTAAAAAATTAAACTGTCGAAATCGCTATTACAGAACTTACAGTTTCTTGAATGTTCTCTTTTATCGAATATAGCGAGCGCAGAATTGCACGACCTATGTTCAAGTTTTCTTTTTTATACAAGACAGAACGTGTCCAAAAATGTTCCATAAGTAGGCTAAATCACCAATGAGCAGAACAAAAGAGAACAATTAAATAAATTCCATGGAAATAGAGCCATAACTCGTACGAACTAGCCCGCACTTGGGCGGGTTCTGTGCTACTTCTAAATGACTTCGATTTACTGCGGGGTGATTTTGCTAAATTTAATCGAATTAAAATTTTATATTTTTAGGCATGTATGTATGTATATGTGCTTGTGTTTCATTTTCCAGTAGAAACAAAGGAAAATATTATTGCACTTTAGTTGTGGCAAGGAGCAATTAAAATTTTATAAAAATAAATAGCAAGTTTTAGAAATAAAGTTTAATTAATGGACTGCAACTCATGTGTACAAATTTCAGTATTCTTATAGGAATGACTTCTATATTTCGTATAAATCAAAGGTGTTAATGGGATGGATACAAGCGATTAGTTACAGCTGTTATGTATGTATGTATATTTGGCGCTTATCATCTTTCTATTTTCTTATTCTTATTATATCAATACCAAGAAATTATATTCATAGAATGCGGCCTCAAATAATATCAATAAGTTTCCAATCTACAGAGTAATTTTATCCTCGTGAAATTCTACTATCGGTCCTCTACTTTTGCGTTCCGAATTTAGTCTTGAGCTGTTGGGTCGGCCGAACACAAGCAGTTGTTTGGTTTTTTATACGGATGTCTGGATATGGCGCAGGTTGGCAGGCCCTTCTATAGTTGGGGAATAAGTTCGTAGCGTTTTTATATTTTCTTTCATTTTACAACGAGTGTTCATTCGATAGAAATCTTTCTGCTCTACAAAACTGTGTTAATAATATTTTTGAGATATTTCATTTTTTATTACTCTTGAGGCTTAGAAATGGAATGCCCAGGAGGCACAAACCAACATTTTCGACACCTGCTCGTCTTTGCTTTTCATCGAGGTCAAAAAGCTGTCAAAGCAGCCCGTGACATTTGCCACATGTGTGGAGAAGGTATCATAGCCGAGTCTACAGAAAATAAATGGTTTGCAAAGTTCAAAAATGGCGACTTTGTTGTCGATGACACGTCCCGCAGCGGAAGGCCTTCTGAATTCGTTGCAAAACGTTTCAAATACCTCTTGAAGAAGAACGATCACCGAACTGGCGAAAAAAATTAATTGCGATCATAAAGCTATTCTCAATCACCTTAATGCAATTGGATTTACCGAAAAATTGGGAGTCTGGGTGCCACGCGAGAATTGCTTCTCAGCATCTCGTCCACTTTTTGTGCCGAATCATCACGGAAGAAGATAAATGGTGATTATACAAGAAATATGAATGAAGCAAAGAAAGGAGTGGGTGGCTCCGGAACAATTGCCAAAGCCGAAAGTCAAGCCGGATCTTCATCCAAAGAAGATCGCGATATGTGTTTGGTGGGACTAGGAAGGCATGGTGCACTGGGAAATGCTCGGTGCACAAGGAGCTCTACATTGCCCAGCTACACCGTGTAAATGCGGTTATTCAACGCCAGGCTCTATGTTGCACAAGCCGTCAAAGCCGCACTCCAAGAGCTCCAATGGGAAGTACTTCAACATCCGCCGTATTCTTCGGACCTTGCACCGACCGATTACTATCTTTTCCATTCCCTGTCAAACCATTTGAACAAAAAAAACGCATTTTTTTCAATTTTTTGTGAAGCTGTTTAACATGCTTATATAAGCACATAGGTATACATACATATATGTACAATACTTAAATTAGGCCATGACAAATATAAGGTTTTTTAATAAGAGGTGTTATTTTGATATTCTAAGAAAAATGCTATTTTTTAATATAAATGATCGGATGTTTATTGACGTGATAACGTCTTATAATTCGATTTAACAGGCTGCACGCACGAAAAAATGTGTCGTTACCTTGCTCATTAGTGTTACCTTGCTCATATTAGTGTTACCTTGCTCATATGTAGTTACCTTGCTCATTAGTGTTATCTTGCTCATATGTAGTTACCTTGCTCTTTAGTGTTACCTTGCTCTTTAGTGTTACCTTGCTCATTGCATTGAATGAACTGCAAATTCTTTCACCATTCGAAAGCTACATCCTCCACGAGTAACATGGATTATATTTTATTTTGGAAATAGGGCTCGACATATAGGTCAAAACGTGGACCCGAGTAACCTTCGGATGTGTATGTACAATATGGGTATCAAATGGAAGCTGTTGGTGAATGCTTTAGTTCAGAGTATTTCCATCCGCTCCGTGACTAGGGTCTCGAGATAGAGACCAAAACGTGGACCCTAGAATGTGTTTGTACAATATGGATATCAAATGAAAGCTGTTGATAAGTGTTTTAATACGGGGTAATTTTCATACCTATTGATGACTAGGGTCTCGAAATATATGCCAAAACGTGGACCCGCCGTGTCTTTGAACCGAATTAAACCAAACTTACACACATTGTTAAGTAGGTATTGAAGATGATTTCCGTATAGTTTGAATACCTATTGGTAGATAGGGTCTCGAGATATAGGTCAAAACGTGGACCCGGGTAACCTTCGGACGTGTATGTACAATATGGGTATCAAGTGAAAGCTGTTGGTGAATGCTTTATGTTATGTTATGTTATGTTATGTTATGTTATGTTATGTTATGTTACGTTATGTTATGTTATGTTATGTTATGTTATGTTATGTTATGTTATGTTATGTTATGTTATGTTATGTTATGTTATGTTATGTTATGTTATGTTATGTTGTGTTATGTTATGTTATGTTATGTTATGTTATGTTATGTTATGTTATGTTATGTTATGTTATGTTATGTTATGTTATGTTATGTTATGTTATGTTATGTTATGTTATGTTATGTTATGTTATGTTATGTTATGTTATGTTATGTTATGTTATGTTATGTTATGTTATGTTGTGTTGTGTTGTGTTGTGTTGTGTTGTGTTGTGTTGTGTTGTGTTGTGTTGTGTTGTGTTGTGTTGTGTTGTGTTGTGTTGTGTTGTGTTGTGTTGTGTTGTGTTGTGTTGTGTTGTGTTGTGTTGTGTTATGTTATGTTATATTATGTTATGTTAATGTTAACTCATTCTCTATATCCATACAAAATATCTATCAAACAAATAAAATTAAAATTTTCTTTTGAAAAATGCAACCATTCAATCAGTATTTTCTTATGACGTTATCACGTTAAACTATCGTCAGTAAACCGACTTTACAGACAACCTATTTTTTCATTACAAGGTATGCCGTTAATAGTGGAAAATAACATCGGGCAAATGACCACCACGACCATGCTTACAGGACAATATCATTTTCATGAAATTTTCCATAACCGAATTGCAAAGGGGCTGTTCTATGTCCTCGATAGCCTCACGAATTCCATCTTTGAGGACTTCAATCGACCCTGCGCTGTCGGCGTAGACCTTCTCTTTCACATGGCCACAAAGAAAAAAGTCAGAATTAACACCTTCACAAGATCTCGGTAAAAAATCAATGGTTTCGTCGGTCTTGTTGAAAATAAAAATTGTCCAGATCAATACCATCCAATTCCGGGCATAAAAAATCGTTAACCATCTCTTGATAGCGCAATCCATGCACCTGAAACGCCTGTTATTGGAAAACCCTTTATTTTAATCGGCTGGAATAATAATAGGCCTCATTTTACATCAGAAACATCTATTCTTCTACTTAATAAATTGAGTGCAAAAGACAGAACCTTGGCTAGTTTTCTTTTTTTCCAAGAAAAATAAATTTTTTTCATTACAAAGAAATTCTCGATAAATGGAAGAAGACTAGTAAAGCACAATTGTTCTTTACATTTATATAAATTAAATATTTTATTCGAGTTTACGTTTTCGCTTCAGAAAATTCACTAAAATTTTTGGTACGAGGTTGTTTGATATTAAAATGGGGAAATTCGATATTAACGTCCAACGTACATGTAAACGTGGTTATTTTCAAAAATGCCAAAAAATTGGATTTAATTAAAATTAATAAAAATTAAATGAAGTACAAGGAAGGAAATAAATGTAAACATAATGAAATAAAGAAACACATTTCTGATTCACTTTTGTTTTATTTTTTTTGCAATGGGTATGATACCACCCACTTTTAATGAATGCATGAAACTATGAAATTTGGCGCACACACTGTAACTCTAAGTAGTAGTCAAAAAACATTCGACAAAAAATACAATAAATAAAATTCAAATATTTGTTTGGAAAAATTTCGAGTTTTTCGGGAAAAAAAAGTATTTAAAAATTTTTATAATTTATTAAAAAATTTTAACATAAATGCCTACAATTAAACAATTTTTTGTAAGGACTTTCGTGATTTGGAAATTCATAGCTAGCAAATATTCTCAGTTCGGGATAAAAATTTCTCCTGCTTTGTGTAATGTGAGGACTAAAATGCCGTCTAGTTAAGAATCGGCAATTGCCTTTCAGTCAGTTCATGCGGCACCCATCTTCCGACCTTTAAAATCATGCCTATGTCTTTCAAACGTTTCGAAATGGTTTTCTGGGTCACTCACAACTGCTCTGCCATCATTTCTTGCGTTTGACCATCATCTTCATCCAACAATGCTTGCAATTCGGCGTCCTCAAACTTTTTCGGTGGCCGGCCACGGTCCTCGTTCTCCACGCTAATATCACCACTTCGGATTTTTTCAAACCACCAGAAGCACTGTGCTCTACTTAGAGCATGTCCACCATAAGCTTCTATAAGCATTTGATGAGCTTGAGAAGCGTTTTTCGTCAATTGATAACAGAAAATCAACGATGTCCGCAAATCGTAGTTTGAAGACACGAAATTCGCCATTTTTAAGAGCGGCAAAAATGATTTGTTGTATGAAACGTAACAAACAATGAACTGAATATTGTTGAGAGATGACAGACGAAAAAAAACAAAACATTTGGGAAGGTTTAAAAATACTCTTAGCGACATCTATGGACTAAAAGCTGAAAGTCTTATTTCATAGGTAGATACCATGATGGAAAGAATAATGAGATGGCGTCTATCGTGGTCCCGTTACTTTGCTCTCAGCAAATTTGACAATGAGTTACGTGGTTTTAGCTCCAGTATGGCCAGATTACCATTTTCGTAACCTGATTTAGCATTTTTTTTTTGTTATTTAGGCTCGGAGTTTTAGTTCTTTCTTCACAACATTTTTCTAGCTTGTTCTAATTAAAATGTAATGTTTATAATTTTGTAAAATATAGATTTTTTAAAAATTAGTTCAATAATTCACTCAGTTTTATTTAGCTTTACTTTTTTTTAACATCTGGTAGCATTGTCCACGATTGCAGTTGTTGTTAATGTTCTTCTGCTTTCTGCAGTCAAATCTCTCTCTCGCCATTGCAGTGTTGCCTAGCTGTGGATATAAAAAGGCACTAAAATGCCCATTTAAAGAAAATAAAACACCAACATTTTATAGAATTACTTACAGAACTTTAATTGCGTGACAAATTGTCTTTAAAATGTGCGTTGTTTTTTTTAAATAAGTGAGTTATGCTTATTTACAATTTAATTTATGAGTTTTTTTTTTTGTTAAGCGAGACTCTTTTGTTAATGAAACGACTTTTTTGCTATATTTGAGGCTATGTAACTAAATAAGGTACTCTTTTTGTAAGCATGTCAGTATGGTTTCGTTAGTATTTTCTGGTATTTTGTGGCTTACAATGAATGCAATCTCGATGCCCTATGTCCCACTAAGGATTGATGACCGGAAGATACGATTACACCTCTATGGTTTTAATTCACATTAGGTAAATTCAAACCCTTTTTAAAATGTGTAAAAAGGTTTTTAATCTTAAGCAGAGTTGAGAGAAGAAGATTTAATATTCCTGCATAACCTTAAATGGAGCCAAAAATTAAATTTGCACTTTTAAATTCTGAAATTTTATAAGAGCCAACAAATTTTCATTAGCACTAAGATCTGCTCAGAGTGACCTTTTTAAACCTTTTTTGTTAAATAATATAGTTTTTTTTTTAACTTAAAGTTTCGGTAGCTTTAAATTTAAAAAAAGAAACAAACACGAAACTTCAAAATTTTCGCATTTTCGGTATAAAAAAGCACTAAATTTATTGTGAAGACCAAATGGTTGGCAACACTGCACAACTTGGAATAACATGACGTCACGCACTCTTGATGTGCGCAATCTTCTTTCTATCATTCTTGGGTAGATACCTGGTATATGTATGTATATAATTGGCGCTTACAGCCTTTGTTTAGTAAGAAGCTCATCATCTAATTTGTGGAGCCTAAAGGTTTACCCCGCCTCCGAACGGCATACGTTTTTTTTGAGAAGAGCTCTTTCATATCCGAAATACACACAGAGGTTTCGGCTTATTGCGTACTGAGGCATAATTTCTATTAGAAAAATTTTCTATCATTTGATGTTTCATGTCTTCTGTAGGTTTCGTACCCGAGGCAGCCGAATGACAAACACACACAAACCCTTTCGGCTACGGCGGCCACTGAATAAATTGAATAATAAACTTCAGGGAGTTAAATGAACCACTAACTAAATTAAAAAAGAAAAGTTATTTTCCCTACAGAGATGTATTTTAATTTACATGCCGCCCCCCCTCGACCACCACACACACATCCGTTTGATGGCATAAGCATTTGTTCGTTTGCATAAGCAAATATTTTCATTTCATTTCATTTCGTCAGCGTAGCAAAATAAATGCGATTTTAAATTTTATGCGACTTAATAATAAAATCACATCAAAAATATCACAAGCGAGAGGCGTGCGACTAAATTTAGATCAAAATGAAAAATTCAAAACTCAAGGGGTTTTCACATTAGTCATTTTTCACTGGCATACCGCCCGTCAGTTGAATACAAATTTTGTTGATATGCGTTTGACGCGCTGAACGCTGTCGCTTTCGCTTTTCGGGTACATGCGCGTTACGTTTTTGCCAAATATTTGCTTTGATTTCCGACTTCTATTTGAATGCGTACAGTTCACGCTCGATTTTGTCAACCAGTTCAGGCAAAGGTTGATCACTAAAACGCTTTGGTTATATACCTTCGAGTTAAAGAGAGAAAAATTAAATTCAAATTAATTCATCCTTTCTTTGTTAATTAAATTAAATTAATAAAACTATTATTTGAATGATACTTGCTTTCTTTCGGACAAAAAGTACATAGTTTTACATTCCTAAAATCTTTGTTGTTCAAACTAATGCTTTGCTAGTCAACACTAGGTAAATTTATTTCAAAAAATTGAATAATACATTTTGAGGTAACCTGAATTTTTTGCTTTCCCTGTTACCAGGGTGTTATGTGTTTATTATTTTGGCACTACGTGCATTCTAAAATTCTCAGAAACTTCAATTTCATTCTCGCTGCTATTAACAGATGCTCACGCAGGTTTGTTCCAATCGCCGATTTTGCTGAAGAGCTACCTAGGCAGGTCACCCTTGAATTTATTTCTCCTCCAGCTAACTGCGGTTTTAATTGGATTGGTTCGGCGATGCTCAAAAGATCTTTTGTGGCGAATAAAGCCGCATCCCGCCTAAAGGTTAAACTTTCTTCCAAAATCACTCCTAGGTATTTAATTAAAGATTTGGTGGATACGAGAGAGTCGCATGTAAATACTTATTATTCCTTCATTCGGCTATTTTTACTTTACCCGAGAGTTGCTTCCGGTATCTGAGCGGCAAATTGGTGTCAAAATTTGTTCCATCAATCTTCAACTTTCTTTATAACTAACACTTATAACGCTTTATTTTATATTTTATAGAGAGAATACATTTCCAAATCCTGAAAAGGGTATTACGTGGGTATGTCACGTGATTTAAATATTTTGGAAATTGTCGTAAATATTTTTAAAAATTTGTTTATTCTTTATTTGCAGGCATGCGTCAGAAGTAAACTGGAAAACAATCTTGCAATAAAATTTAATAGTTTCCAAATTTGTAGAAAATTATATATATATATTATTATATTAATTTGTAGAAATATGATTTTTTTGAAATGAAATATCTGCGCTTTTTCAAGAGCAAAATTTTTTTTTATTTTTTCAAGATAAAATATAAATAAAAACAATGTTTTGCGAAAAGATTTTATATTTTGGTTTTTGATTTTTGAAAAACTACTAATATAGATTATTTTTTTTCTCAGTTTTATAATGAATTATCAATGGTTTATTTAACACCAAATATATATATTTAATTTTTTTCAACAAAATTTACTTTTTTTTGGATGAAATATGAATTAAGAACATTTTAAACATTTAAAATATATTTGTGTAAAATTTTTCACCATTTTTGAAAAACAACGAGATTTTTCATGTACCGATTTTATAATGAAATATCTACGCTCTACGAGGTGTATTCAAAAAGTATCGCGAATTTTACGTTTTTTCAAACACTATTTATTTATTCATTAATATCTATTTGTCCCCTTTAAAGTAATCCCCATGAGATATTATGCACTTGTGCCAACGTGTTTTCCAATCTTCAAAGCGCTTCAAAAAATCATTTTTTTTGTCTTGTTCAGCTCCTCCTTCGATGCCGTCTTTAGCGCGTCAATCGTAGCGTAGCGTCGCCCTTTCATGGGCCTCTTCGGTTTCGCGAACAAGAAAAAGTCACAGGCCAGATCTGGGGAATACGGTGACTGTGGCATCATTAGTGTGTTGTTTTTGGCCAAAAAGTGGCTCACAAGCAACGGGCATTTCTGGCGGATTGCTTCGCTTAAATTGCGCATAACTTGCATAATTTGGTTCGTGCGGCAGCTTCCACTGAGATGATTGAGCTTTGGTTTCCACGTCATAACCAGTAACCCACGATTTGTCACCAGTTATGACCCTCTGGAGCAAATTTGGGTGGTCACGGACAGAGTCCAATATCTCATTAGCAATGTTCATGCAATGCTGCTTTTGGTCGAAATTGAGCAGTTTTGGTACTAATTTTGTAGCGACCCGTCTCATGCCCAAATCATTGAAAGAAATCGAATGGCACGAGCCAATCGATATGTCTAGGACCTCAGCAGCTTCTCTAACGGTGATTCGACGGTTGGCCAATACCATTTTCTTCACCTCATAAATTTTTTCCTCTGTTGTTGAAGTGCTCGGGCATGCGGCACTCTTTTCGTCGTTCATATCTCCTTGGCTTCGTGAGAGCATTTTGTACCACATATAAACGTTGCTTTTGGTCCAAACTTAATTTCGTTTTGCCCGCAAAATTTGACCCATCTTTTTTAATAGGTAAAAATCAAAGACGAGCCGAAACACGTGGAAGCAAAGCAGCTGTCAACTATTAACTGAACATTCAAAATGGCCAAACTCGTCGGCATGAGTACCAACATATCGCCACAAAAAAATCGAAATTCGAATATACGTAACCTGCGAAAATTCAAAATTCGCGATGCTTTTTGAACACACCACGTATTTATCACTAAATATATATTTTTTCATTTTTTAGAATAAAGTGCAAATTTGAAATATTTCTTTCAAAAATATTTTTTTTTTAATTTTTTTATTTTTAGAAAAAATTACTTTTTTTTAATTTTTTTTTTTTTTTTTGGAATAAAATAAACAAAAATTAAAGAAAAGTTTGAGGAAAAATTTGTATATAATATTTTGTTTACAAATTATTTTTGCAATTTTGGAAACATTCAGATTTTTTTTAATTTTAAACGAAATATATACGGTTCTTTGACATTAAAAAACAAAAGTTTTAATTTGGTAATATAAAAACGAATGTCAAAAATTTTTTTCTTTTTAAATATAAAATAGAAATTAAAAAAATGTTGCTTAAAGGTTTTTTTTTTGTACCATCTCTTGATTTTTATTTTATGTCGATGTTAAAATGAAATATCTACAATTTTTTGACACAAAAAAAATTAAATGTTTTGGGAGTAGATATAAAAAAATGAATTATTTTCGAACAAAATTATGTTTTTTTTCGTTAATTTTTTTGGGAAAAAAATTACTTATGTTTGAGTTAAACCTTTTTTTGACAATTTTAAAATGACAAAAATTTTAATTTTTTAGTATAAAATATAAAGAAATGTTTGGGGAAAAAATTAGATGTTCATTAAAAATCAATATTTTTGCAATTTAAGAAAAAAAAACAACCAAATTTTTTTCTCATGCTGATTTAAAATGAGATATATACGGTTTTTTAATTTTTTAATTTTGTAATTAATTTTATTTATTTAGTTTTGTTTTTTTGCTATTATATTTTATCAGTTTTGAAAAACAACTAATTTCTTTTCACATGGCGAATTTAAAATGAAATAACAACGGTTTATGTAACACTTAAAATATTTTTTAAATGTTATGCAAATTTTAAGCAAGTTTTTGCGGAAAAAAACTTGTTTTGGTGTGTCCAAAAAATGTCTTGAAAATTTTTTCAAAACATATTTTATCCTAAAAACATATTTGGTAGTCGGAAAAGTCTTTTCGTATTTCTAATCAAACATCAACTCATTTTCTTTTATATTTATAATAAACTTTATTAAACAAAATATGTACCATTTTGGTCGACCAACTTTTGCCATTTTTCTTCTAGAGACATTATTCCGACATTATATGCGACAAGTAATTTTCACAGGCTTCTCTTGAAGCCAACTTTACTCCATTAAGGGAGTTCTGCATTGACCGAAACAAATGGTAGTCCGATGGTGCAAGGTCAGGGCTATATAGTGGATGCATCAAAACTTCTCAGCCAAGCTCTCCCAGTTTTTGCCGAGCGATCAAAGATGTGTGTGGCCTAGCGTTGTCCTGATGGAAGACGACGCCCTTTCTGCTGATCAGTTCTGGCGTTTCTTTTCGATTGCTTTCTTCAATCTCATCAGTTGTTGGCAGTGAAGTGTAGAATCAATCGTTCGAGCAGGCTGGAGCAGTTCATAGTGGACGATTCATTTCCAATCCCACCAAACACACAGCATAACCTTTCGAGGCGTCAATCCTGGCTTTGCGACCATTTGTTGAGCTTCACCACCCTTGCACCATGATCTTTTTCGCACATAATTGTCGTATTTGATCCACTTCTCGTCTTCTGTTACCATTCGCTTCAGAAATAGTTCGATTTCATTTCGTTTCAGCAAAGAATCGCAGATGTTAATTCGGTCCATTAAATTTTTCACAGACAATTCATGTGGTACCCAAACATCGAGCTTCTTTTTGTAACCAGCCTTTTTTAAATGGTTCAAAACAGTTTGATGATGGTTGTTTAGTACCTTGGCGATGTAATGGCAGCTTATGTGACGGTCCTGGTCAATCCATAATTTCATCGACTTTTTCAACGATAGGTCCACCGGAGCGAGGTGCATCTTTCACATCGAAATTTCCAAAACGGAAGTGAGCGAACCATTGTTGTGCTACACGAACTGATACAGCATCGTCTCCGTAAACTTCACAAATTTCATTGGTGGTTTGCGTGGCATTCTTCCCTTTTTTATATAAAAATTTCAAAATATAGCGAATTTCTTCATTATTTTCACTCATTTTTGAACAGCTATAACTTTTTTTCAACTTCTCCGAATTAATTTTTTTTTTTAGTTGAATGAAGCTTAAAACGTCACCTTTCTAACACCACATGATATGACACAATGTGATTGGTAGCACTGGAGACGGATGACTCCAACGACATCTATTAACAAAATACGAAAAGACTTTTTCGACTACCCAGTATGAAAATTAAATTATATTGAGATTGCAGTTGATATATTTGATTAATTTTATTTAGAAATTTACAAGTCGATAATAATGTGGTCACAGAAACAAGAAGAATAAGAATAAGATACAGATGATGAGTAATAACAGATGACACGCATAGTGTTGCCAGAGATAACTTGAACAAATTAAATTAAAATTTTTTTATTAAATTTTTTTCACAAGTTTTTCAGTTTTTTCTCATTATCCGCATGTCTACAAATCAACCAGTTTTTAGAATGATTGACGACATTTTCCAAAATACCAGGATCACTTAATATTGATGCTTATTGCCAAACAACACGGTCGAAAAAGATTAATTGGTAACCCAACTGTTCACATAATCAATATTTCTCTGAATTTTTATGCGCTTACTCGTATTCAATATTTGATGCTTCGGTATACAGACAAGGAAAAGCGAAATTTGAAGAAAAAAGTAGCCACCAAGTAGGAATACATATAACCATAAGCATTTTAAAGTCAAAAATCCAAGCAGATACCTTCACGCTTTTATTATTGTAATATTTAATATTTGGTGCCAAACATTTCTTGTCGGTGCTATATTTTCTATGGGCTACCTAAATGGGTTTCCCTAACATGTGTTTGGCACTTACATATGTGTAACTTACATGCATACACGCACACATACATATATAGAAGCGACCGAACAGTTGTGTTCTAAAAAAATTCTTTAAAAATATAACTTGGCAATGTGACAGCAGCAAAATATTTTACGCAATTTCCTATTTTTGCCCGGGTAAACAAATCTCACGCACAGCGCACTTTTTTCAGGGATTTAAAATGCTTGCACTTAAAAGCATTTCGTTTTCTATTTTATATTATTTTATGTATTTACATACAAACATTTGTACATAAGTATGCTAACATGTGAGCGCTTGTTTATTTGCGAGGATATGCAAATATTTAAAAATAAATCATAAAATAGTACTGGCACACATGAAAAGCATTTTGCGCAGAGTCATTCACCCCGTTGGCAGTTTGTGAGAAAATATACTACATATATAATATGTATCTATGTACATATATAAGTTTCGCTATAAAGGGACAAGTACTGCAGCCACAAAAATAAAAGAAAAACTATTTTTGAATATTTTTATATTTGTCCTAAAAAGACATTTTTAGTGCGAATGGCTGAGAATGAAAAAGGATGGCAAGTGTAACACTTGAGTCGGCACTTGGATTCTAAATCACGCTTAAGTCTAAGTTTGGCACGGTAGAATACATACATAACAAATATTAGTTTAAGTTGGGCCAGAAGATTTTATAAAGCATCGTTCTAGCAAACTAATGCGACTTGGATCTCGAGTGTCGATTGATTACCGAATCGCATTATCGAGTAAAAATCATGAATTATTTTTTATGCCGTTTTCATCAGCAACACACTGAATTATTACTTTTTTAATATTTTCACCAAATATTTTGTATAAAATAGAAATTTTGAACAATTTTCCCAGTGTACACTCTAAAAATACCACAAAATTTTAAAATTCTTCGGAAAAAACTGCCGTCTTCTGAAAGAAAAAAAATTACGGCTTTCAATGTCAGCAATAGTTTACGAAATTTCACTTCATAGCTCACAAATAATAAAAAAAAGATACATACTACTTATTGGAAGTTTTTGGGGAAGATGTGTCAGAAGCTCTGTATATGTTGTATAAGAAAGATCGAATGGCACACGCAAGGAAAAACTTGAAATTTAATAATGTAATTGATTGTTTTCAATAAAGCAATTAATTTTCCAGAGACGCTTTCCTGCTTCCTTGTCTTTATCGATTTACATAAAATTGGCGCTCACATCCATTGCTGGGTGTTTGGCCAAGTTGCTCCTCTTATTTGTAGGGTGCATGTTAATGTTTTCCTAAATGTAGTGACCTGCAATTTTATGGCGCCTCCGAGCTTCTTCATCTCATAAATACACTCCGAGATTTCCCGTTGCCTACGAAGAGACGACCACTACAAGAAAAAAACCTTTTCTATCATTTGATATTTCACACCCGGGCGCTATCGAAAGGTAGTCACACATCAGCCCATTTAGCTAGGGCTTCCAGCTTAACAACAAAAATCGGAAGAAAAAGAAATTACCCCATGAAGTACTACGAGGGGTGGCTTTTAATATATTTCGGGATTAGAGAACAAAAACAAAATATTCTCCATGAAGATCTACATACTTTTGCATGCGTTTGAGCCAATTGTCGAAGCACTTTTGCCACTCTGAATGAGGTACCTCCAAAACATGCATTCTGAATGCCACAACCGCTTCTTCAGGTGTCCAAAAACGTTAACCTCTCAGTTTGTTTTTTACGTACGGGAATAAAAAGAAGTCATTCGGTGCCAAGTCAGGACTATACGGCGGATGACCCATTAATTCGATGTTTTGGGTGCTCAAAAATGCAATTGTTTGAGCCGATGTGTGAGAGCTCGCATTGTCCTGGTGAAGAGTGATCCGTCTTTGGCGATTGGTTTTCCTAATTTCTTGGAAGACAACTGGCAAACAAATGGTTGTGTACCACTCAGAATTTACTGTTCTGCTTTGTTACAGTGGTACGGTTGCGACATGTCCAGTTTTTCCGAAAAACCAGGCGACCATTTGCTTGGAAGTGCTTCGTGCGCGAACACCTTTTGTTGGATTTGGCTCTCTGGAAACACCCATACAGTCGACTGCTGTTTACTTTCGGGCTCATACGCGTAAATCCATGATTTATCACCTGTCACGATGTCATAGACGTGTTTCGAAGCCCCGAGATCGTATTTTTTGAGCATTTCCTTCGACCAATCGACACGAGCCTTTTTTTGTCCGATTGACAAATTGTGTGGGATCCAACGCGAACAAATTTTCTTGACAGTCAAATGTTTATGCAATATTGAGTGTATGCTGGTCCCACTAATGCCTAAGATTGTCTCAATCTCACGATAGGTCACATGACGATCTTGCAATATCAGTTCGCGCACAGCATCAATGGTTTTCGGAACAACAACTGATTTTGGACGACCTTCACGAAATTCGTCTTGGAATGAACTACGACCACGATTGAATTCACCATACCATCGATAAACACTGGTCCTTGATGGAGCTTCATCGCCACAAAATGAATTAAGTTCATCCATGCAATGTTGCTGAGTTAATCCACGTCGAAAGTTGTAAAAAATAATCGCACGAAAATGTTCACGATTTAATTCCATTTTTGGATCGAGATGAATCTTTTAAGTTACTGTAAACAACACAAATAGCGCTGATATTTCAAAACGTTCTGAGTACTTAAAAGCCAAAAAATGCCAAACTTTGCGATACAGCTGTCAGTTGCCAGATTGCAACACCAGGGTTGCCAAATCCTGCCAAATAAAAGGCACCCCTCGTATGTACTAAAAGCCTTAAGTGAGCTACAAGTATTCAATTAGTTACCAGTGGGATGTGGGAGCAATTCAGATGATTCAGATTCCAATATACCTAAAGCAGGTACTGCACTTCAGCTTGAGATGCGGAAGATTGTTTATTAGAATAATTTTTTCGTTAGAACAATTCATTCCTTTAAAATTTCGTTGAATTTATGAATGAATGAAAAGCAATAGAGTTAGCTTTTCATTCATTTCATATAAATATTTTATGAATATTGCACACTACCTGTTAAGGTCCCAAAATGCTTACTCATATATTTCATTTCAAAGACTGCAGATATTGATTTAAAAACTATGAATTCATATTTTATTCGAATTAAAAATGCCTCTTCTCTTAAAGCTTGCATATCATGATTTATGCTGTAGGAGGTTGAAACTGAAACCGTAGTGATGCTGAGCGCACACTGTACTTTCATAAATCACAGAACGCATAGCACTCTTTGAGTCAGTTGAGGCAGCAAACTATGGTGCAACGCCAGGCGAAATCTTTACTGAGGGTTTTCAAAAAGCTTCGTCATCTGCACATGATCGAGATGTGGTCCACAGATTCTTATTGTTCCTGCGACCAATCCCAGGAAACTCCAATGCACCTTCTCCTTCAATCTTCTCCTTTGAGAGATCTCGGCCAATTGCGACCAGAAGAAAGACACATATGCTAAGACCAACCCACCAATATCTTAAGTTTAATAAGGGAACTGTGTCTGGATGAGGTACTGTGATGAGTAGAGAGCTCAAAAGGCCAAGAGGTCGAAGCGCAAACTTCAAATAAATCTACAGAAGTCTAAATCTGAATACACAACTGAAACGCAGCGAATCACAAGAACTGGTGGCACAAAGTTAATCCTCAAATCTGAACAACGAAGACAACGATTTTGAGTCGATCAACTCACGATGAGCGGGGAGACGAATTCTCACATAAGCGGTTACGTCAATGAGCCAAATATTAATTTATGGGCACTGAAAATTCTTCATCAACTTAAAGGAGAATATTCATCAGGAGTACGAACAATATTTATGCACAATGCAATAAAACGGACACAAATTTGTAGCAACACTGGCAACATACACTTGTCGGATATCATCTTTTCCCCTTCACAGAAAAAATTCAGATTAAAATTTCTAGTACACAAAATCATTTTTTATTTTTATTTAGTAATATTACCCTTCGGAATTCTCAGAGAGAACGTTGGTTCGAATCTCGGTGAAACCAAAATTAATAAAAACATTTTTCTAATAGCGGTCGCCCCTCGGAAGGCAATCGCAAACCTCCGAGTGTATTTCTGCCATAAAAAGCTCCTCATAAAAACATCTACCGTTCGGAGTCGGCTTGAAACTGTAGGCCCCTCCATTTGTGGAACAACATCAAGACGCACACCACAAATAGGAGGAGGAGCTCGGCCAAACACCAAAAAAGGGTGTTCGCGACAATTATATATACATAATATAATAATAGAAATTATTCAAAAACAAAATTGGATGATTAATTTGCACCACCTTGTATATCTACCACACCGTAGTGAGCCCTGGAAATTTTTTGAAACCAGAGTCGGTCTTCGTCCGAAAAGTTAACTCAAAATAAGAAGCTTTAACATATTCGCAAAAAGAGAAAGAACAGTTGAACTACAAAAAAAAACAAAAAAAAATTGTTTAGATAAATCTTTATATTTTGTATTTAAAATTATATAAATAATTCATATAAACTAAGAACAAAGACGGCGAGCTGGTGACTGACATCCAGAGCAGTCTTAAATATGGAGGGATTACTTCTCGAACCTGTTAAACAGTGACAGGCGCGTATCTCACAGAGAATGTGAAGATCCCGATACCCCAATCGCCCTCTCTCGACGAACAAAACTAACACTCTACAAGACTCTCATCATGCCCGTCCTAACGTTTGGCGCAGAAGCTTGGACGATGACAACAACTGATGGAGCGACGCTTGGAGTGTTTGAGAGAAAGATTCTGCGCAAGATTTGTAGATCTTTGCACGGCGATGGAACGATGAGCTGTATGAACTTTACAACGCGGCTACGTTGGCTGGGTCATGTCGTCCGAATGGATACAAACGCTCCGGCTTTGAAAGTATGCGATGCTGTACCAGCTGGTGGTAGCAGAGGAAGAGGAAGGCTTCCTTTTCGTTGGAAAGATCAGGTGGAGAAGGACTTGGCTTCACTTGGTGTGTCCAACTGGCGCCGGTTAGCACGAGAAAGAAACGAGTGGCGCACTTTGTTAAACTCGGTTATCGCGCCAATTAAGAAGAGGAACGTTTCCGCCAAAGAGTTGCAGGTTCGCAGGTACCAGTATATATTAAGTATTCAATTTTGCACTGACATCATTTTGTTTTGGATAAAAAATTTTACCAAGTTTTTCTTTTAAATGCTCTTATTATCCATTATATATGTATATGTATGTGTACTTTTGTATTTATATTAGCTTATAACACTTCAATTTGTTATTTATATTGCACACATTTCACATGAATTCGCTTCCACAGAATTTCGCCACAAAAGAATTAATTTCATTTGCTAATTTCTCACTAATATCTGCTATCCGTAAATTCACTCAATCTAACGAGGCAGGCGTATATTATTCAGTGGCACTAATCGCTTATTGTAATTAGAGCAGTTGGCCGAAATAAATGGCGCTAAAAAATAAAATTTATAGGTATATCTGATTTCACCTAAATCAGCTTTAATAAACCCAAAATAGTTGGACCACACTAATTGGTTTTTAAATTCCACATTTAAGTCAAACAAATACAAAAAGGCCTTATTATGATTAAAGTCATACATACATATAAGTGCATGTAAATATGTATGTGGTTACCATGAAAATCGAAAACATTTGAGTCACATAGCTATTTGAGACTAATTGCTATTTTCCGTTTCAGCACACAAGCGCATTCAACAGCATTGCTGTCATTACTATTTAACAATACATACACACATTCCGATGTGCAAGTATGTGTAATTATGTGAATGATACCCTGCACTAATTCTGATTAGTTTAAAATTTGCATAGAACTAGCTGTTCTGGGTAAGAGACTGCTTTTTCGCTCTACTATCTACATTTTGCATGGTGGTAATCCGAAATGCTTTGGAAAGCTTCCTAAACTAGTTTTGGTCGTGGTGAAAGAATTCAGAAGGTATGACTCAAGCACGATAGATTTACCAGGTTTGCTCTTTAACTGTAGCGAAAACGAAAATTCTGAGAGGAAGTTCAGCTGCCACGTCATTTGAGAGATTCAGCTGAATTCTGCAGGATATTTTCACATGTCTTCACACACTCGTCCAATCAATCGTTGCTCAGACAGGAATGAAACATTATTGATTGATTTTTTTCGTATATAATATTATGAACGCAATCTCTTTTTTTGAAAACACATTCCAAGTGGCGTCAGTCCATAAGCTAATTCTGTCACATTAGCTCAGAGCCGAATAACAACTGTGGTTAAAAAGCATACCACCAAAAATCTTTTCACCATGGGCGTAGCCAACTTCAGACCGTTGAGCGGTTTTCAGCGAATTTGAAAGAATCTTCTGATTTACTAACGTACCCGGGGATGTGAGGGCAATTTGGTGGCGAAAAAACTGTGATTGAGGTGGTGATATAAGAAAAAAGTTAAGGCAGCCAAAGGTCATTTTACTTCGCTGTCGTCTGAACAACGACTGTTGGACAAGTGTGTGAATACGTGTGAAATGAGCGGCCAGAACTCTGCTGTCGAATCCCCAATGACCGAAGTTAGACTCACAATTTGGCTTTGGATGGCCAAGCCGGGTAATTTGTTAGTCTTGGCACAATTCTGCTGCCGAATTTTCAGTGAGGTGGCAGCCGAAGTTACTCTCATCATATTGCATCAGATACCTTGTATTTTATCATTCTTGGGTTATGTTTTGAACATTGCGAAAAAACTCACTGTCTAGGATTATGTTAAAGTGTATCAGGCTACACAGTCATATTATTTAATTATTGATTATTACAGGGTTTGAATGAAAAGTAATGCGCCTTATTATTTCTAAGCAGTTTTATTAAACCTTTTGGCTTATACAACTAATATTATTCAAAATAGGACCCTTGAGCGTCAATACACCGCTGGTAGCGGTCCTTCCACTGCAGGAAACATTTTTTAAATTCATCCGCCGGAATTGCGTTCAATTCGGCTGTCGCTGTTTTTTGGATCGCCTCGATGGAGTCGAAACGCCTCCCCTTCAGCTTTCTTTTCAGACGCGGGAACAAGAAGAAGTCCGAAGGGGACAGGTCTGCGCTGTAAGGAGGGTGGGGAAGCACCGGAACCCCCATCTTGGACAGAGTAGAGGTGCAGAGGAAGGCGGTGTGCGCCGGCGCATTGTCGTGATGAAGGATCCAATTGTTGACGAGGTCGGGCCGAACCCGGGCGACGCGGTTTTTCAGCCGAAGGAGCACCTCTTTGTAAAATGCCGCGTTTACAGTGCTTTCTGGAGGTACAAACTTCTTGTGGACGATGCTTCGAGAGTCGAAAAAGATGATCAGCATGGTCGATCGCTCCATTTTCGCCACTGCAAAATCCTAACACACTTTTAAAACGGCTTTCACGCGCGGATGTTGACTGCACCGCTGTTGCCAGCGAACTGGGACCGGTTTCTAGTGGAAGGGGAAGGTCCAACGATCATTTTCCCCCACCAGCCGATTCGGCTTATCGCTTGGCAGACGCTCCGCGAGGGAAGCCTTTTACTTTTCAATCAAACCCTGTATTTTATTTATTTATTAGAAACATAATTATATTACATTACGAAAGTCAGGAGTAGCTGAGACTCTCGGCCTATTAATTAATTATTAATAATCTATAAGAAATAGATTATGGGTATCAAATTAGTGCTACGCAATTCAATTAAGAAAAACAAATAGCACTGGAAAAAATGAAGTTAACCCAGTCATGTTAGAATAGAAACTGCGCGCGGCAGAAATGCGGATGCTGAGATGGCCATCGGCGTAACACTACTGGACAAGATGCAGGACAACTTTATTCTTGGTAGAAGAAAAGTCGCTAAAATTAGCGCAAAACTTCAAGAAATTTGACTCCGGTAGTATGGGCATGTTA
Organism: Anastrepha ludens; assembly: GCF_028408465.1. Classification (NCBI taxonomy): domain Eukaryota; kingdom Metazoa; phylum Arthropoda; class Insecta; order Diptera; family Tephritidae; genus Anastrepha; species Anastrepha ludens. The sequence continues at coordinate 115,684,711 of NC_071498.1, read as the reverse complement.
TGAGAAGACCAGATGACCAGATAGTGGGGCAAGTATTGCAGATGGATGAGTTAAAAAGAGAATCGGACAGATCACCAAAAACATGGAAATATATTTAAGGGGACCTGTAAAATTTCGAAAAAAATTTTTTTGTTTTTTCATAAAATGTTAATATAATCCTCTAAGAATATGTCAAACAAATTTTAGAACGTAAATTTAAGTATTTCTTATATGTATTATAGATCGTCAACCGTGACGACTCTATTCTTTGCGTTTGAGCGCTGGGAGAGGTATAGTTACGTTGCATCAAAACTTTAGCCCCGTTTTTCTCAAAACTATATTTTTCGAATTGGCGTACACGATAACTCGAAAAGTTATTGACCGATCTCCCTGAAAATTTGCACAGATCTTTTTTATGATATTACGTTCTATGTGTTTTAAGTTTTCGGAAATTTTTTCGAAAAAATAATTTTTTCGAAGCATAAGTATTTAGTAGAAAAATTCGGCCCAAAATTCATTTTTTTTAGCATTTTATTCCGCGAATTTGTTTTTTCCATTTCTGTTTAATTCACATAGATTTTATGACACTAATAAACAAAAAAGATTTTGATTTTTTTGTATTCAGGTCACTGGTGCCGACAATACAATGCCCGCCGATTGAGAAGTCCCGCTGCGACCTTCCTGGAAGAATTGAGTGTACATCCGCCATTTTAAATTAATAAAATAAAAAAAGTGATATTATTTTAAAGTATAAATAAACTGTATGCCAATTTTGAAAAAAATATATAGACTTCTTCATTTTAAATAGTTTTAATGAAAATCGGGGAAAATATGGCCGTTTACAGGTATCTGCCCCCTTAAAACAATGACTCAAGACGATGTGACCTGGAGATATTGCACAAGGAGAGCCGACCCAAAATAGGATTGCCTAGCCTAGAAGAAGAAATGAGCTTACCATTTATTTTAACCCATCCCACCTTTTATTACCTTCGTTTATCGTACCTCTCATTTTATTTTCTTATTTTCTTTTATCATACTTTAACTTATCTTATTATAACTAAATTTTATCTCATGTTATCTTATTTGGCTCTTGCATAGCTCAGTAGAAATTCTGTTAAACCTAATCATCAACTGCTTATCTCGCTGTCGGTTAAAGTCACGAAATATGCGGTTTTTAACCAGTGTTTGAAAAATATGTAATTCTGTATTTACCGGCAAAGTGCTGCTACAGCTCATAAACCAAATAATATTTGTAGAATACAACATTGCTCGGAATACAATAATAATTACGAAATGTAAAATTCAGTATGCTTCCCACCACATTGCGGTTTCCTTGAATGCATTTCACGCTACAATTATTTCAATTGTCACTAAATCACTTTCAGCTTTGGCCACGACAAAGGCAGCCGCAACCACAACTTTGCACGGCCACGCAATGCAATGGAGTCGTCAACAGCTGCACTCTCCTACCGGCTGTCAGCCGTATAAGCACACATACCGACATGCATAAATGCGTATTAAGGTACCCAGTCTCTTGTAGTGAAATTCATAATAACTCATAACCCAATTTCCCCCAACTAGTTTACGTTCTTTATCTTTGGCGCACGTTCGTGCTTCTTCTTCTTGTTATACTTTTCTTTTTATTTTTTACTTTTTACAAAAACACATAATTATATTTATTCTTCTTCTTATTTGCATGTTTGTACGCTGTGTGAAATAAGTTCATTTATATCATTCGAGTGCTCACACACACACTCACACATACAAAGCTGCATAAGTGCATACGAGTGCATTAAAAGTGTGCATATGCGAGTGTGTGTGTGTAATGTGCCAAAAATGTACTTTCAGTTTGTGAAAGCTTGCATCACAGATACTTCAGTTTATTGCTGAATGCAAAAATTTTCCAAGCATCCTGCTACCAAGGATACCGACATGACGCAGCATCGTTTCGCTGGAGTTGATTTGCTGCGCCAACGAATAAGCAGTCAGGGGGATGGCCGAGTGTGTCTCTGGCTTTCTTGCTCATTTGTGCAAGTTTTCTTTTTGTTTTGTTTGCAAATTTTTAAATTATCATATTTGCATTGTAATTGCATTCCTCGGTGTACGAGTATATCCGCATGATATTCGCTTTGCAAGAGTTTAGTTTACAATTTTCCATATTTACATATTGGGTGGTTTAAAAAGATTGTTAGCGAAATTGGGCAAATTGAAAATATTTGTGGGCTTATTTTTAAATGGGATTTATTAAACCTTACAAGGGTGATCTTTTGGCATTTTTCGTTTAGAGACGTTATGACATCAGTGTGGCATTTTTTAGATTTTTGGACCCTCATAGAATGAGGATGCATCAAAACTTCCCACCCAAGCTCACTGGGCTTCCCGACTTCTCAATGTTGTTAAAAGTCTGCATTTTGGTATTTTCATGTTGTTCTACAAAAATAGGAGCCTACATCACCGGTGATAAGATTGATGGAAGTTTAATCGGAGTGATGATTGGCGAGAGAGGACCAACGCATAAGAAACTTCTTACGTTCATTTGAAGTTTCATGTCCACAGCGTACTGCGATACCAAACGCAAGATCGTCACGTACGAACCAACTCAAGAACCAAGCAAATGAATGCAGTGCATTTTGATTAGCACAAGTGAAAATTTGGTTCATTAAAATTCTTATTCTCAAATCAAGAGGCACCCACGTATCCAGCTTGAAAGAAATCACCGAGAATTCGATTACTACCCTACCCAAATCTTTAGTGGCCACGGATGTTTTAAAGCATACCTTCATCAGTTTGGGCATGAATAGACTCATACTGCGAACTATGCCAGTCAAGCATCGAGAAAGATGCGAAACATGTGCTTTTCGTATGCCCCCGTTCCAGAAGACTTAGCAAAACACTACAAGATAATCTACTCGCATACCCGACAATCTAGTAACACTGATGCTGAACAACATCTATGCATGGAATGACGTACATTTGACTCTCTGACAGCGAGCAGACAAGGCGAAGCCGTGAACGCTAAGTAGCCGCGTGAGCTAACAAACCCAAAAATGCAGGCAAACTGACAAAATCAGACAAAAAAAAATGTTCTATGCTATGGACATGGAAATGGTGGGTGGGGAAGTATTGATACGATACTGGGTGGTAACAAGCAGATGCTACTTTCGATTTATTGCATCAGGACAGTAACGGACGTTGAGTCTAGTGCTCACACCACTTCCCGACGAAATGTTTAACCGGTAATATCGGGGGAGTGAGACGGTACTATGACGACAGGAGGTTTGAAAAATAAATAAATAAATAATTGGCGCGTACAATTCTGTTCGGTGTTTAGTCGAGCTCCTCTTCCCATTTGTGGCGTACGTCTTGATGCTGTTCCACAAATGGAGAGACCTACAGTTTGAAGCCGGCTCCGAACGCCAAATGGTTTCTTACCAGGAGAGTTTACATGGCAGAAATACACTCGGAGGTTTGCCATTGTTTACCTAGACATGATAGCTATTGAAAAAATTAATTTATTGTTTCAAGCACGGATATTCGAACCTGCGCTATCGCGAATAGCAGTCACGCACAAATCCATTCGGCTACGGCGGCTGCCAAGTTCAGCGGATTAAAGCCCCACACTGACGGAGAGAAGCTTTCTATAGCTTCTTAAAACAAAAAACAAAAAAAAAACAATATTAAGTTTGGTTTTGTGGCCAGCTTTTCTCAAATGGTTGAAAACTGTTTGTTGAAAAATACTGAATGCCCTAACAATGACGATCAAAACGAAATACTTAGGCATCAGTTTTCTTAAATTTTTTCAAGATTTCATTAACTATTTCAGTTCTTGATCAACTATATATATATGTATAATTGGCGCGTACACGCTTTTTGGGTGTTTGGCCGAGCTCCTCCTCGTATTTGTGATGTGCGTCTTGATGTTTTTCCTCAAATGGAGGGACCCACAGTTTCAAGCCGACTTCGAACGGTAGATGTTTTTATGAGGAACTTTTTCATGGCTGAAATACAATCGGAGGTTTGCCATTGCCTGCCGAGGGGAGACCGCTATTAGAAAAATCTTTTTTTTTAATTTTCACCGAGATTCGAACCTAAGTTCTCTCTGAATTTCGAATAGTAGTCACGCACCAGCCCATTCGGCTACGGCGGCCGCCTACTATCAAGTAGAGCGAGTTACTTCATCAGCATCGATATTTTCATAACCAAAGTTATTAAACTTTATAACTATTTTTTTTAAGTCCGCATTTAATTATTAATATTGGCCACACTCTCCGGTTTTTTAAGCTAAAAACAAATATTTGAATATGAATAAAATATTCAAAAAAGCTTATTTTTAGCTTGACTCTAAAATGTTTCTTCCTACATTACTTTTTACCAAGGCGCCATCACATGCGATGTATATTAAATATGTAAATATTCAAGTTCAAACCTTGCATCAGCAACTTGCTACAGCACCTTTTGGACTTCCCAATATGCGCATTTTAATATTCTATGTGTTACAGCCACTTCCTACTGGTTATTTCGCCATCCGAGCATTTAATGGGAATTACATACATTTCATGTGGCTATAATTCTCATCCGAATAATAACATTTTTAGTTGCAATCGCAATTTAAGTAACCTCACTTGTTCTTGCTACGTCTTTCAATTAGATTTTAACCGCTATCTTTCACAGTATCACGAAGTGGGCATAATAACGCCATACACTTCAAACTACTGCCTTAAATTAAACCGAACTTCATATACGCTCTCCAGCAGTTCGATTTCAATGTGAAATTAGCTGCCAATCAAATCGCCCCAACATTCATATTCATATCATAACCTCATCATTATCTTGCGAGCAGGGAAATTACGCTTGGCAAACCATAATTTGGTGGTCATTTTGCGCATACGTACGTACGTACTTCCCGGCTTCCATTTTTCCACTGACTATTGATTGGAAATTCCGCTTTTAATTATCAATGCAGTGGCTAAGTTTCATTTGCATTCAGTTGCAGCTGTTATTCGAAAAATTCATTTTCTTTTGACATTTTCATCAGCAATAAAAACAAATTTTTGCAGCATCATTTATTTTGCGAGTAGTGAGTGCCAAATGTACAAAGGTAGTGAATTACAATACATAAAACATGAAGCTGGTTTTGAATTCGTTTGGTGTGTTTTCAAATAGGCGGGGGCATACAATTTATTTATTGGAAATTGGCAATTTTGCCTTTGGTGGCAATACATTTTTAATATGATTTGTTTGGCTGTGTGTGTGTGTTTTGTTGGTGGGTAAAAAGCGAGGTTTTGAAATTTTTTTTGGGTATGAAGTAAAACATCCTTTGCAATGCTCTAAAACTGCGCGTGTATTACATACATAAATTTATTTTATCAAATTAAATCTGAAAATTGCCAAATGTTTGATGGCATAGTCACAATTCCCAATATTCAGCTGTACTCAAAGTCACATTTGTCTTATGGCCATCTGTACAAAATTTATCATTCAATTTCGGTTTTGAATAATTTTTTTTACAAAATAGAAAAAAACTATTTTCAGGGACGAAAATCTTTCTTTACGCGCTCCATTGCTTGCCTTATTCACAAGTGTCAAATATGATTGATGTTGATACAACACCATTTGCAAAAATTATAAATCTTCCCATAGGGTGATTAATTTTGCGCCACCCTGTATATGACTACTATGTGCCACAAAATTTATAATAACAATAAAAAATAGTATCTTCAACACGAAGATTTGAAGTGTTTCGACGAGCTTTTCATATCAGCCACTTTTGCGTCAAATGAAGAATCCTCCGAACCTACGTGGGGGGTTCCTCTGAAAACTGTGTGTGTAGTTGAATTTGTAGGTGCGATAGTAGAATATCCGGCTCGAAGTACCAGTAATTGCTGCGGTAAAAATCTAAATCCAAATCTGATTCCAACAGGTGTCGAAGTCAATACTTTACTAGGCCTAGAAGTTTGCATCAACTGAGCTACAAAAATTTCGCCACGAACTATGTTTTGCTTTTTTAAGAGCACTTTTATATATTCTGAGGCTATCTTTATGACGCTCCCAATCGTCTATCAAACAACCAGCTTTAGCCCAATCAAACAACAGTTTTTCCTAAGTGTAATTAGTAGTTCCGACTACCAAGGTTTCGCTCTGCTCTTGATAAAGAGGCAGGCCACATCAAGCGCTTTGTTGAAGCTACTGGTGAGTTTTTCTACTACTTGATTAAGACTAGTGCTTGCTGCTCCACTTTACAAAGGCGCTTTATCATGGAAGTTTTCTCTGCAATACCCAATTGATCTTCCTAATATACCTATATATATAATTGGCGCGTACGCCCGTTTGGCAGAGCTCAAGCCGACTCCGAACGGCAGATATTTTTGTGAGGAGCTTTTTCATGGCAGAAATGCAATCGGATGTTTGCCATTGCCTGCCGAGAAGCAACCGCTTTAGAGAAATGTTTCTCTTAATTTTGGTGTTTTCGCCGATTCGAACCGACGTTCTCTCTGAATTCCGAATGGTAGTCGCGCATCAACCCATTCGGCTACGGCGGCCGCCAATATTTCTTCGAAATATCGGAACTGGTGGAGAGTCTGAAAGATTAAACTCAATATGCCTGTGATCTGAGAACGAGTTCCCCTTAATATTTTTATCTTAATTTTTTTTTTTTTTTTTTATCGGGGCAACTAGTAAGTACAGAACTCAGGTTACCTTTTTAATTTTCTTTAAATCTACGCGACTCCGAAGAAATCTGAGCGGATCTTGTGGTGCCAAAGTGCCTAAGACCTCAAGCTGATCCGAGCGACGCAAAAAAAGTGGTCCGCCGTCTCATTCTCCTCTTCACATGCTGGGCAGAGTGTACTGTCTCAGATGCCTACCTTTTCCCTCCGCTTCGACCATAGAAAGTGGCACATCATCAGTCCAACCAGCTACCTACCTTCTGCTTACTAACTCTCCAGCAATCTCTTAAGATGGAACTAACATTTGAGATCAATGTAATATCTAAAACCTCTTCTTTTCTCTCTAGTGACAAAAGTGGGTTCCTCACCTATGTTACAAAAGAGTAACTTAGTACCTAGGATAAATTATGCAAGTAATTTACCCCTTTCATTTACATCGCTACTTCCCCACAGTGAATGGTAGGCGTTAGCCTCGCACCCCACAATCACCCCAACTTTATGTTTATTCTCGCGGTAATTCAATATGATCATGAGCGAGAGGGGCGGTCACCAACCAATAACTAGAATTGTTGAGTACAAGACTTGCTGCTACCAGATCGCTTTTACTAAGATTCGATAAAATGAATATATCCAGAGTAGCTCTTGCTAAAATTCAACCCCTAGGAACATTCAAAGCGGCATCCCTTAGAGTGTTTTTGAGAGAAAGATTATGCGAAAGATGTTTGGGCGTTAGCAACGGCGAGTATCGCAGGCGATAGTACGATGAGATGTTTGAGCTTCGAGTCAAATCTCATCTAATCTTACGTTGGAGAGAGGGGGGGTCTCGGCAAATATCACGCAATTTTTTTCTGATTGAAACAGAAGAATTGTACATGCTTAAGATTTAATCTCAAGCGTAATCGTAGTATGATTAAGATCATTCACTAATTCGTTCAAAAGAAAATAATTTCATTCATACTTCGACGTTATACATTACTACTGTCAAACCACCATCTTTGTTTTATACCAAATAGCTCAATTTAATCTGAATTTGCGGTACAGTGTAGCCCGTCGGTTGTTTTCGCGCCACTATGAGCCGAACGCCCTATCACTCAGTTTGACGTTTGACAATTCCGGACTTTAAAGAACATGACGGAAAATCATTTGCTCCATTTCTAATACGCGTACCGATTGAACCGCTGAATGCCTTCATCAGCACGCCTACTGATCTCTATTGCCCAAGTATACGTGATGATTTAGAGAAAATATGCTACAGTACATGCGGTATTTACTTCGCATCTATCACAAGAGCTGCAGAGCACAGGCGAGCAGCTCACATTGCACCAGCTAAGCAAGCGCGTATGATCCGCAAAGTGCGACCCTCACGGATTGTCACAAGACGAGCGAATGAGTTACTGTGCGCAAGCGTTAACGGCTTAGAGTGGCTAGATTAGAACGAAGTTGAAGGAGCACATGATTTTACTGAAAATCATATGGACATGTTGGTCCCAATAGTCTCTCTTGAAACCGCGCATGATTCTCCATGGACTTAATTAGAGTAGATATTCTTTTTTTAATCGCAGTAGTTACGATTTAAGTCTTCTATTGTTAAATTTTTATTACACTTATAACTCTCAGCAATATTGATTACTAGTCTTAACTAGTCGTAAATAAAAGCACGAAGCAACTTTTTTTCTTTGGGGGAGGGGGTTGAATAAAATCTCATGACATCTCACCAGGGGGGGAGGGAGGTTCAGAAAATTGAAAAAAACACCTCACGTAATTTATGGACGCCCCCTAAGCGCAAGTGGTACAATTACTAATAAGCTAATCTATTTTTCTATGCTAGAATATTAACATGCACATATACATACCTACCCTACATACATATATACATATATATCATATAATATACATACATACACACGCGCATATCTCATATACTCTAGAAAAAGAACACAGTGCAAAAATTATACGCTTGAACACGCTTATGATTTCGATCTACATGTGTTGTGGTAAATTTAATATACTTGCATATAATCACATACAAATACACATACATAGGTAAATATTGGTTTCATAATTTCGCAACTCATTTTGCTGGAATTTTTTTTCTTTTGTTTTGTTTTGTTTTGCCTTTTGTCTATTCTTTACCGTTTTTCATACTATTAGTTTTTACACATTAAATACTCGCATTGCTGTGTGTATTTTCCTGTTCAGTTGAATTATTATTGTACATTTAATTAAGTGCATATGCGCGCGCACATGACCGGCAACATCATTAATCATTTTGCAGCAGCAGCCTAATAGGATTTGCATTTTTTCCTTCGGCAATTCATTTGGTTTTTCGCACATGGTCTAGTCTATTTGCAGTTCCCGATAGAGCGTTGGTGGTAAATAATAGTTCATTAGAGTAAATTATTTTTGCCGCACAGCTTATCCCTTTTCCCATTGTGATTGTGATACGTGTGTGCATCTGTGCATGTGATTACAATTTATTTAATTTATGCATTAAACAACTTAAATGTATTTATAATATGAGAAAATTTGAATTAAAAAAAAAATATTTTTTGCTTTCATTAGCAAATTTTTTCACTTATGCGCTTTGTTTATATCGACAAAAGCCTTGGTTGACAACTACTATAATAATAGGATAAGAGAGAGATGCATACAATGAAGGTAGAGATAAAATGATTCGAATATTTTCCATATTACATGCAATTTCAAATACGTTTCGAATGAAAGCAGAAATTTATATGCAACACATCCGTCTCTAATAAATCCACTTCGCCATTGGTAGTGTTGGTATTTTTGTAAATGACTCTTTACGTCTAGGTTAGGTTAGGTTTAGCAGCCGCATCGCACATATGGCCTCTGGTGATGCTCCAGCATGCTGTCCAGCAGGCTTATATGTGTGCGTGTCGGGTGCTTGACGCTAATATCTAAAATTTTTGATTTTCATCAAGCAAAAGCCGACAACAAGTATGTGTGACACGAAGCAAGTACGTGTGTCACCCGACACGCACACATGTAAGCCTGCTGGACAAGCATGCTGGATCGTCACCAGAGGCCAATAGAGACAGACATAGAGACTTAGACCACGAAATAGGTCCGTGATGAGCCGAGGGGCTGGGCTCGGCGCACATTTTCCCTATCAGATTGAACTATCCTGAGCTTTTAACAATGCGTAAAAAGTTGTTGATACCTAAGGTGTATAGATTATCTAAAAGGTGGTTAAGTTTTAAGGGCCGGTGTTGATTTTGAATAAAATACAACTTTTTTAGTTAGCTATTGTCATTTCTCCTTATTATGATAATACTGGTATGCTTCAATTACGTCTGGAACAAAATATCAACCAAATGGCTGCCGCTGCCTCGGCGGCACACCTCCGTCCGATGGTCCAAATTTTCGACGACGCTGAGGCATAATTGAGGTTCTATGCCGTTAATGTGCCGAATCATCTCATCGTTTAGCTCTTGAATTGTTGCTGGCTCATCGACGTACACCTTTTCTTTCAAATAACCCCAAAGAAAGAAGTCCAACGGTGTCAAATCACATGATTTTGGCGGCCAATTGACATCGCCGCGACGTGAGATTATTCGGCCATCAAATTTTTCGTGCAAAACAGCCATCGCTTCGTTAGTTGTGTGGCAAGTGGCACCGTCCTGTTGAAACCGCATATTGCCCACATCCATATCTTCCAATTCGGACCATAAAAAGTTCGTTATCATCTCACGATAGCGAACTCTATTCACAGTAACTGCCTGACCGGCCTCATTTTGGAAAAAATACGGCCCAATGATGCCTCCGTCCCATAAACCGCACCAAACAGTCACTCTTTGTGCGTGCATTGGTTTTTCAGCAATCACTCTTGGATTATCATCACTGAAGATGATTTTCTTCGAAAATTGGTCATTCACTGTTGCCATTTTCTGCCACCATTCTGACCATTGACGACGCTTGAAATGGTCAAGAGGCTTTAGTTCTTGCGTCAATTGCACCAGGAAGCTTACAAGTTGCAAGAGGTACCCCCATAAAATTATTAATGTTTGGCATACAGGTCTTCTCTTCTCTTGCAAGTTGGTCAGTCCTGCAGTTCCCTGGTGACACTTGTTCCCTGTTCCCTGCGGCTTTGAACCCAGCATAAGTTAATACTATGTATATTGTTTGGTCAGCTCATTAAGAGATTGGCGACAATGTAAGTTACTTCTTGATGTTATTTCGAATGTACCCAGAGCAAGTAGGACAGCTTGGCTGTCTGATACTCGTAAAATGCAGATATCTGTTTATCTCTAACCATCTTAAGGCTTCATGAATGGCATTTATTTCCGCTTGAAAAACATTGCAGCGGTCCAGTTGTTTAAAGGCAGATGTTATAAAATATCCAAAGCCATGGATGGCGTGGTTTTTATGACGCCACATTTTGCTAATTCCGCTGATCTCGGCACCTTATTCAATCAATTAGAATAGGTTTTTTTCTGCATCTGACAACAGCAGTATAAGGCGGATATTACAGCTTATTATATTCCCGTACGTTTGTTAAGTCATCGGCTGTACGAGCATTTGCGATTGTCATAGCCGCACGTGTTGAAACGTTACATAATGGTAGTAGGAGATTCAGGGTAGAGGGTAGAGGTAGCACGCAGATCGTATTGCACGCAGTCGCTGAAAGGACCTGGTTCTCACCCAAAGTCGAACCATCCAGCTTTGGTTCCAAGCGCCACATCCAGGAAAACCATACCGACTCATGGGCTAAACCTAACGGGGGTATCTGTTCTTAGCCACCACAACTTAGTTGTGTGATTGAGTCAGTTAGAGAAATTGCACGATTGATAGAGCAGGGTTGTGCAACAAGGATTGCAGCGGATGAACCGACAGGCCAACGGTGTAAATTTCAAAAACTGCGATAACTCTAAATCCTGGACCCTTTTTGGTAGCCGAAAACCCCCCAGGTTGGCATAGTTTCCAGGTTAGGAAAGCCCTTTAAAATACTACAGCCGATCCGCAGGCTTAAGCTGGCAGCCCCAATAGCGGACTCGGATACGTAGCCTAATCAGCTGCCTATCTAAACTTTACTGATTACTGAAACCACAGATGGGTAGGTAGGGAGGCAGGTAAAATGGTTGAAGTACCACTCTTGCACTTCCCCTGTAGCGCTAAAGCGTCGTTTTGAAACCATTATGAGACCTTCAACAGGCCAGACCATCTGCAGCCAACCACAGCTGTTGATGTAATGGAGAATACTGATGGGATTTAGGTTAGCGCACTGACCCAGGCTGTGGAAGAAAGAAGCAGCGAGTGAGCCTAATCATCTAGCTGTCAAGGTCGGACATTTACAGGGAAAGTGCTCAACAGTCACCTTCCTACAACTTTTGCAATGGGGGTTAAATGATAAACCTAGTCTTTCCGCGTGTGTGATTTCTACCCTGGTTGCGGATAGAGAGATCTGTCCGAATTTCAGAGAAATACGGTGTTAGCTGCCTAAAAATACTACCTTGTTCTTTGAGAGATTGCCTCCAAAGGCCAACTTCCTTTAACCTGATTGCTCTTTGAGTAGCTATGGAAAAAACGTAACGTAAAAACTTTTACTGAAACCCTAACAATATAAAAATAAAAATTGGCTGGAATCTTCGATGACAAACTTTGGTCGTGGCCCTATGCTTCACTCTGGAGTGAAAGGAATGCTTATATATTGGTAGTATGATCGGGACTCGATCTTCGCTGCGAAAGTTTTGTGAATTTGTGAATTAACTTCAGATTTTCATTTGCAAGCAATACCAAAAGTAAGTAAGTAATACCAGTGTCAGTATCGGTATCCGAATAGGTAACATTATCGGAGTCAGTATTAGTAACAGTGATTAGTACTGAGTACCCGGAGTGTGTTTCTGCCATGTAAAAGCTCGTCATAAATACCAACTGCCATTCGACGGCCTAAAACTGTAGGTCCCTTTGTCGAAAAACTTCAACGCACATCTCAAATAAGAGGAAAAACTCGACCAAACACCCAATAAAAGGAGTAAGCATCAATTTTTACAAATCTTCCCTATTAAATCAATTCACTTTCCCAATAAAAACACGAAAATACCACAACTGCTACCGATTAGCATAACTTCCTGTTGCCCATTTTTACTCAAACTGCTCGCGACCCTCCCTTTCTTGTTTAAAGCAACGACAATTCATGTTTGAAATCAATTATGACACTTATTTCTGATTACCTCCATCCACCATTCGTCGCTTACACACCTAAGCCACTTAAGTTCAGTAATTACGTTTCTCTCACCCCACAAAGCCATTCAACGTCACACTACGAGTAATATGAATTTCTCCTTAAAACGAATTAATAATCGGGTGAGTGCCCGCCCAACTAGCTCGCCCGTAAGATGTTTGTTTACTGCTGTTTATTTAGCATTTAAAAACGCCCCTTTGACTAATTTTCAATTAACGCTAAATCCAAAATGTCGACAAATGTAGCCGATACGATGACTTGAGCAAACAACTCGCTGCCTGGCCGGCTGTCTGCTTGGCTTCCCTTCGCAAATGTTGTTCAACGTAGAAATGTAATAAAATAAAATTTAACGACTTTTTGTCATGCCAATCCACTTGACCCCTTCATAATCAAACCGTTCAGGGGCTTATGTGTGTATGTGTGTGTGTATGCACCCTTTCGCGGCGCGAATTAGTAGAAACTTAGCCTTGCCGTTATGCTTTGTCATAATTCAGAATTCAGAATTCAGAATTCAGTGGAGACGTCACACTTATGCACAGTCACCCGATCGCAAATCATTCCGCTATATGACTAATCTGCACGAAACCAGCCAAGCTTAATGTATTCTCACTAACACAGTCATACGCTTAACTTATACAACTCTCCCACACAGCAAATGTCAATAGTTAAATGAAAGCAGCTGGAAGCCATTAAACTTATTGCTTAGCCAGGTGTCGCCAACGCCATTCCCGTCGTACGGCTTGGTAAGTCATTGAACGCCTGCTCACCCTTCAATGGGCAACGGAAGCGTGCCAAAATGTGATAACGGTGCAGAATGTCGAAAAAACGATATTGCTAAGAAATTAATAAGCGGGAACATTTGCTTGTGGCGCGTAAAATATCATTGATTATGTTGGTACTTTTTTCGTTACGGTCAAATATAAGGGTTTAAGGTTAGTCCAAACATAAATATATTTACGTATACATAAATACTTTAATGCATTCGAAAGGCACGTAGACCAATAAAATGTCGTTAAATGGTTTTTTGTCTGTGAATTGTCTGGTATTTTGGGCGATAATATTCCATATACTTAATTGAATGGATTTGCCGACTAAATATCTGCAGTGGTGGAGATAAATGAGAACTAAATAGCTTAGAGCTTCAGCCATTTTGTCCATATAAGTACAACAGAGATGGCTCTGCTATTTTCTTGTGCTTATTATGGCTATTGAATATCTGAATATTTCGAAATTGTTTTAAGACAATGAAAGCCGGATGAAACTCAATTTTCTAAACAGGCTCGAATCCATATACATGGATGAACTTCCTTAAACCAAATCGTCTGTGAAAATCATTGAAATGAATTTAAGAATCCCTTCGACATTAGTCCATAAGACTTCGTAATCTCAACTCAAGGCTGGCGCCATTCAGATGCTAACAAACTACGCCAAGAGTTGTGAGTGAATTTCTGGCAAAAAGAAAAATTATGTAATTGCAACATTCATCGTATTCTTGTGATTAGGCATCTTGTAAATACAAGGTGGCGCAAAACTAATCATCCAATTTCGTTTTTAAATCACTTTTTTAATGAATAAAAAAAATATTTCGATTGATGCAAATCTTTACTCAAGCTTTTACACTTTTTTTTGTAAAATGGAAAAAATGATACCCGCAAAGTGACTGCCGCCATTCACCGACTTCATGACTATCCGCACAATTGCTGGTAAAACTGTTCGCATTCCTATCGAATATTCTCCTTAGATTAAGATTTATCCGAGGTTTACACTTCGTCTTCTTGGTCTTTTCTGCCCTATACTCATCACAGTAGTCCATTCAGACGCAGTTTCCTTATTGAACTCATGCTAGAGCTCGATTGGACTGAGCGTATGCGCCTTTTTTTTAGCTGAGTTATCTCAACATTCTCCGTGCTATAGTGTTGAATTCAAGGAGAAGAATCATTGGAGTCTCCTGGGATTGGTCGCAGAAACGACAAGAATCGGTGGACCATAACCCGATCATGTGCAGATGACTGCGGCCTGTAATAGCCTGTGAGAATACCCGTGAGCTTGGTTGTAGCCTTGAGTAAGGATTTCGCCTGGCCTAGCTCCATAGTTTGGTGCCATCTAACCTCCTTTAGCTTCCTTAGCTCTTTACTTCTAAGCTTCTTCTTGATGGTGTATTGTCCTATAACAAGGAGGGGCTCGGGTCCTATTAATGACGAGGCTGTAACCTCTCTCACCAATGCGTCCACTAATTCGTTCCCAGTTATACGCCTGTGCCCTGGAACCCAAATTATCCGATTATGATTGTGCATTCTTAACAAATTCAATTTCTTGATACACTCAAGGACCAATGAGGACTTAATCTTACAGGAGGAAAAGCCATGAGTGCCGCTTGACTGTCCCTCAGAATGGTAAATCGTTCATTGCGCAAGTTTCTGCCTAAGTTAATCTCTACACATAGGCAAGTGTATGATATATTCCCGTTTGGAAGATGCCTGGACCCATCAGCACAGAACGCTTGGTTCTTCTTATGAACTGCGCTTGTCTTGAGCTTGTTGGCATACGCTCGTGACGTCAAGTAGATCTAAAGAAAGCAGTGTCGGATGATTAAATCGTTTGATCTTGCTGGCCATGTCAAACCTCTTTGAGTAGATGTAATAGCTCTTCGCGCATCACACGCAGATTTTGAGTACCCCAAAAATGAAGATTTTTCTTATTGGCGTAACTGCTTAAGTGGAAATTCGTCCCACCGCTCATAATGATTTTCGACACAAAATCGTCATTTTCGTTATTCAGGTTGAGGATGGCTTGAATTTACACGCGATTGACGGTCAGCAGACATTAACTGACGAACTGTTTGCATTATGTACGGGAACATGTATAAGTCTTTCACTAAAATTCGCTTTATGGTCCTTCTAGTGATGCCCAATTGCGTGACAAGGTGTTTCTTCGTGATACTTTCAGCCGAAGAACCAGTAATGTGGCGGACACGTCCCCCAAGGTCTCATGTGATTCCGTCTATTCAAGTCGAGCAGCTAAAATACGTATTGTTTGTCCAGGTGGCGTGACAGGATTAGGAAATCGACGTCGATAATCACGCTGCGGAAACTCCACAGACCGATTATTGGTCAAACAAGTCGACATAACTATCCCATTCTACGCGTGCTTTCTGCTTATATACAGCAGCTGTCTGGCTCATAAGTGCCAAAAATGGTTGAAGTACGACGGCATTTGCAAAAATTGTAAAACCTTCCAATAGAGGGATTAATTTTAACCTGGAAAATAGAGTGAGTGAGTATAGTCAATCAAAACAATTTTTTGAAAATTTTGTCCTTCGAAACTTAAAGTCATCTAAAAAAATTAAAGTGATGAGCAAATGCAAAAACTGGATATGGAGCATTACTATATAAAATCTATCGATTCACGTGCTTATGATATTCATCCTGGGTAACTCGACGCTGCTATCTATTGCCGGAAGTACATCAGGCAACGAAAGGAAATCGTCATGAATCGATTTAGGCCTTACCAAGCAACATTCCTATAAAGGGATTACGTAGTTCATTTGATAAATTAATAAATTAAAAATATGTGTCGAAAAATATGCACTGGTTGCAACCATTTATACTAGATCATTTTTTTGCTTGTCAATAGAGTGTGTATTATTAGGTAGCCCAACCGGAGATGCTGCTCGAGCATATTTTAAGGGGGACCATGGCCACTTTTGTTGGCCCAATTTGAGCCACTTTGGAAGTTGCGTTCTTAAAAGTGATAATTTAGCTGTCGATGCCAAATCACCAAAGCAGCTTTGGTGCTATTAGTATCTAATTTTCTACACAACTTGCGACCATTTCACCTAATACGGAAACGGATGTGGGCCCACCGTGAACGTGTATATGAAAAAAGCGCGAAATAATCGTGACCCGGAATCATACGACTATCTTTATATGCCAGGTCGAGCTTGCGCTTTTGTAATTGAGGCAAACGAATACAGCAAAACTGTCCAAACTTTGTGTGAGCATGAAAATCACATTTCGCTTGAATTTTGACAAAAAAGGATGCGTTATGAAATCAAGCAAATGCTATACACAATTATTTCCATATATACATACAAGTATATTTATACGAGCAGTAGCATGTATGTAGGTACATACGCATGTAGGCAGAGCTCAAATGTCGGCAACCAACCAGATGAACATCTGCACACTTGCATCCAAGGGCGCATGTATGTTTGTATGTGTGGACGACATGTAGCTGGAAATGGCAGAAAGGAAACGCGTGTCAGTGCTAAAAAGTAGCAGCGCCTACCGATAATGACAGCAACAGCAATGACAACAATAAAAAGCAATAATCGGTGCTCAGTTTACGCAACTCTCCCTCGCGATGCAGCAATGCTCAGAGCGCCGCGCACGTTCGTATTGTATTTGGACTGATATGTGAAAAGGAAATATAGGCGCTTGTGTTTTCCGCAAATAGCAATCCCAACAAAAATAAGACAAAAACAAAACAGCTACATATGCACAATAAGCTACAAGTGTTGTACAACAACTATGTACACTAAAGAACGACATATGTATGTGTGAAAATGTGCTTGAATAGCATTCTCGTGCTCTTGTATGTGTATGTGTGTATTGTGCAAACATAAATGAAATAGCTTTTTATGAATGTGTGACTGTTGCATATATTTTTCGCATTGAATGCAAATGTAATTACGTGCGCCAAAGAGCTCGCATACTTAGTTACAGTTGCGGATAGAAAAAAAAAGAATCGATGGTGAGCTTCTATTTAAGGGATTGTAGGGTAAATGCAGTACGTGTCATTATATTCGATATACAATAGCACAAATAAACTCAAACGCTTATTTAAATATAAAAAAAGCAGGATTATCATTTATTCCAAATGATATGCAAAAGCATATAAAATAGCAAAAAGTTAATAAAGGGGGTTTAGTTTACATTACATTCAATTCAAAAAAACCGTTTAGTGCGGCCTATGAGCTGGAGGAATCATGGTTCCACGTTTTTGTGATCTCCCCAACAACAACAAGATGCTTTCAATAGGATGACACTACTTGCCATACAGCCCGTGAAACAATAGATTTACTGCGCTGTCGTTTCGGTGAGCAATTTATCTCGCTCGTCCTTTACCAGTGGATTGGCCCCTAAGATCGTGTGATATCGCACCTCTGCACTTTTATTTGTGGGTGTGTGTTAAGTCTAAATGCTTTGTGGATCAGCTTCGACTGAGACATTGGAGGCAAACATTACTAACGTTATTCATGAGATACCGATCAAAGTCGTCCCGCGAGTCATTCAAAATTAGAGTTTAAGGATGACCGAATTACGGCGCCGTTGCGGCCAACATTTGAAATGGATTATCTTTAAGAAATAAAAGTCATGAATGGTTCTACACAAAAATTATAAAAATTGCTCAATCAATATGAATTTTTGTTGTTTTTTTTTTCAATTTAAAGTCCGATACCTCTAAATTGATCACCCTTTATAAGAAAAATTTTAATTATGTTCTATTCCATATTATATTTGTACAAGAATGTAAAAAAAATATTGTAAAATATGAATGAACGATTTGTTTAGTCCCATGCCATTAGGCATATGGCCATTGGTTGGTTGGTTGGTTAGAGTGGTGATTCATCCTGAATCCAACTAGCGCTTCCGCACCATTTTGTTGCCACACCCTCGTTACCAAATTGTTTAACAGTTATTTGCAGCAGGACTATATCCAGTCTGTGCGGTTTAGGAACCTTATTAGGTTGTTGACGTCTACGCCAGACAGTTGCTCGAGACTCTCGAACAGCGGTTTGCCCAGGGTTAACATTCTGTCCTTCCATAGGGCAGGACATTCACAGAGGAAATGGAAGATTGTTACCTTTTTCTCCGGTTGTTTACAACTATGACAGTATGTGTTGTGAGGGATGCCCATTTTGGCGGCTTATTCTCCGATAGACCAGAAGCCAGTTATGACTGCCGTAAGTCTGCAGGTTTCCCGTCGTTTCATGTTTAT
Organism: Anastrepha ludens; assembly: GCF_028408465.1. Taxonomy (NCBI): domain Eukaryota; kingdom Metazoa; phylum Arthropoda; class Insecta; order Diptera; family Tephritidae; genus Anastrepha; species Anastrepha ludens. The sequence continues at coordinate 115,665,862 of NC_071498.1, read as the reverse complement.
TAATGTCAATGATTGCTTGAGGTTGTAGGTGGGCCATAACGTTCTGCTGATTTTGCATTTCGTCTGGTCTCTCCATCTACAATCTGCAATTCGAAGGTATTTTAAGGAAATTGCATTCTTGACCGCACCTAGTGCAGTGAATACTGGTACTGCAAGAGCGCTATTCATGGCAGATCCCCCTCTTGCCAGTTCATCAGCTTTTTCGTTACCTTCTATGTTCCGGTGTCCCGGGACCCAAATCAAGGTTACTCTATGGTTTTCACTCAAGTTGGTGAGTTGTTCCTACTTTGCTCCACCACTTTAGAGGTTGTTATAGTCGCGTCTAGCGCCTGGATTGCGGCTTGGCTATCCGAAAGAATAGCGATATTGCCCTTAAAAGAGAAATCTGCGATTAGTAACCTACAGGCTTCCCCAATTGCTAGTACTTCCGCTTGGAAGACGCTGCTGGTATTAGGGAGACGCACAGATTTTTCAATTCCAAGTCTATGAGAATATATACCAGCTCCAACACCACAGTCCATTTTACTGCCATCTGTATAGACTGTGGTATCGAAGTTATTTAGAGAGAATCCCTTATTCCATTCTTTTTTAATTGGAAAGAGAGTGGCAAAATTCCTATTGAACGTTACCATCGGGACGATGTAGTCAGTCCTCACCGAGGTTAACTGAGTTTGTCGCGATAACAGACGATGGCCATAGACCAAAAGGTCTACCACATACAAATTATTAGAAGCTAATATAATTACATAGTTTTAGTCTAGCATGAAAATCCTGGGGCTGTAACCCATGAATCCTGAGATAGATGTACATCATGTTAATAAGACCAATGATAACATATGGAGCGGTTGCTTGAGTATCGAGAGCCACTCTCTCCACAATGCGGGCAGGAATAATTAACTGCGATGGGGTGATGCTTGGCTTGAAACCGTCTTAGCAATCAGCTGATCGTACCCTGTTGAATATTCCCAGGAAAGGCTTCGGCAGAGGAAAAGTGATGTCATCTCATTGAATTACTAAGTCAGCAGCTCAAACTTACTCAGTTACCCAGAGACGATATCACTAAACACATCAAATTCCAAAAGGAAACTGAAGGAAAACTCCAGAAGTATATCCTGCACTGGTACACAGATGGCTCGAAGAAACCAGAAGGTATAGGCGCTGGAATATATGGTTCTAGAACCAAGCATTTTGTGTCAAGCATTTTCCAAGCGGAGATGTACGCCATCTGTCTATGTGCAGAGATAAATTTGGACAGAAATTTTCGGAATGAGTGTATTGCTATTCTGAGCGGCGCTCAAGGCTTTGCTATCTTGTGAGATTAAGTACTCACCTTTTGGCCCAGAGCCCGCTTTGCCACTCCCCTCTGCGGCCATCACGGCCACGGTTAGCAAATGGGTAACTACTACCCACAAGCGAGCTTGGCAGGCTGAGAGAGGCTGCAGATGGACAAAACTGATGTTACCTGTCATGTCCGATCGACTGTCGCAAACCCTTCTGTCATTAAGCAGAGGGGAGTGCAGACGGCTGGTTGGACTGATGACGGGCCACTTTCTGTGGGCGAAGCACATGGAAAGGTTGGGCATCCCAGACAGTGTACTCTGCCCAGCTTGTGAAGAGGAGGATGAGACGGCGGACCACTTCCTGTGTGTCTGCCCCGCCTTCGCCCGAATCAGGTTTGAGGTCTTTGGCACTGATGTGTTAAGAAGCGACCATCTTGGCTCCTTGGCACCACAAGATCTTCTCAGATTTCTTCGGAGATCGGGTAGACTTAAAGAAAATTAAAAGGGAATCCAAGTGGAGTACAATGGACTCAATTAATGTCTGAGTGCTGCACTTGCTAGTTGTCCCGACAAAAAAAAAAAAAAAAAAAAAAAAAAAAAAAGTACTCACCTGGGTGTATCGAGAAATTGAGTCTACTAGCAACTTACATTGTATTTGGTTAATTTGGGTTCCAGAATACAGGCGTATAACTGCGAACGAATTAGCGGACGCATTACCGTTGCGGCCTCGCCATTAATAGGAACCCAGCTCTTCCTTGCCACATCATCAAGGATAAGATTGTGGCTGAAGAACTAAGGCCAGAAGTAGTCCCGCTCGGAGGGTACACCCAAGAGGTTTCGAAAACTTATAACCCTCTCTAAGGATAAACTTTTACACAGGCTACTACAGATTGTGTAGTCATCTACACATGATCGAAATACGGTCTACTGATTCCTGTCGCTTATGCGATAAATCCCAGAAGTCTCTAATACATCTTCTCCTTGAATGCAGCGTTATAGCGCTGTGAAGGTTGAGACAACTCGGACATTTGCAGCCAGAAGAAAGACGCATCGCTCAGTCTAACCCAGTTCTACGTCGAGTTTAATAAAGAAGCTAGGTCTGGATTAGGTACTGTGATGAGTAGAAGGCACAAAAGACATAAGTAAAAGTTACAATGCAATAAGATAATCAGATATCAGTGATTGAAAACCTAATTCCTTTTTAGAGTTTTCATTAAAAAGGGATTCTGATTTGATCAAATTCTTATAGGGACCGTCAGTGGTAGTGTAATTCGTTTGCAAATATAAATAATTTCCTCCCCTGAACTCTCATTATTACTTTCCTTTCCGCTCAAATCCGAATCTACTGTCCTGGTTCTTAAAAATGTCGTCGCCTGTAGGAAAACCTGCGATTAGAACTGGTTAGAAAACTTAACACAAAGAAGAAACCTTGAAAAAAAAAAACAAGTACATAATTAGATATTTCGACTAAATAGTTTGACTCAAGGTAGCATGTGTCAAAAGTCTTATTCGAACTATAGAGAAACTCGGGGTAGAGAAGTTCGAGTTATCTAAACCATTCGAGCTATGGAAAATTGAAGTTTTAGCAGTGGGAGTTATAGAAGTTTGACTATTTATAGAAACTTTCTTGTTAGCAATGGTGATGTGCCACTGTGTACATTTGCAAATTCCTTTAGCTCTAAACTTAACGTCTCAGTCATGTTTGTGGAACTACTGCACTCTAGATACTACTACAGATGTATCAGAATAAAACGGATAAACTAGTATTGGTGGCATAAAAGTACATTTGTTCACTTTGTTTAGTTGAACTTAGGAGAAGTGCACGCCTCATGGGGCAGAATCATGCAACACGTGTTGGCTGCATGTATCGGAAATGGCAGCTGCTCCAAGCACCAACAAGATCATAAAAGTATTTGCATACTATACTACTTTTTTCGTTGTAATTGCTGATGCTCCATGTGCTCTTCGCGTTTTCACACAGCAGCTGCTGGTGCTGCCGCCTCTATTTAGTACTCGAATCACTTAGTTAATGGCAACGTTTTTGTTGTGCTGCCAAATGGTTGCGAATGGCAATTAACTGTGCAGGATGCTAATGTTTTACAACAACTAACACTGCTATGATTAAGCGGCAATATGAATGCGGACTGACAAAGGAAGTGCGAGAGGCGTTAGCAACCTTTTGCAGGCAGCGCCGCACGGGTAAGCACTTTAAATCGCGCCACCTGTGGCGTTAAGTCACAACATCAAATATCCATATAAAAACTTGAGTCGGATTTCGCAGCTATTCCGTGCCATTCCAACGTTTTTGAAATGTGTTCGAAGGTGCTTTGCATGGTCACTGCTCAGATGAGTGTGTTTATGTGTGTGTGTATGAGTGTATAAGTGCGCGCATACTTATGTACCCGTAGTTATGCATTCAAAGAAAAATCAAAAACTCGTAAAGCATTGAAAGCACACCGGAAATCCACCATGTTGACTGCATTTTTACGACTCTCATCGTGCACGGTGCCGACATTGCGGTCGTCTGCTATGAATGCATTTGCGGCAACAATCATACACGAACAACAACAGTTGCAATGCCGCCACCCACCACGTTCCAAGTACCGTTACGACGAATATCAAGCACAAGTATTCGCCGTGTACTGTAATGTCTTGAGTGGTCGTAAGTCGTAAGTCGTGTGTCGCCTTTATCCGATTCGCAGTCAACGGCAAGACATCTGGGTAACACATAAACTCGCCTTTTATGACTATTCTTTGTTGGGTGCTCGTCGTCGTCGTCGTCGTCGTCCGCTTTTCTTCGAATGCTCACTGTCTTCAAGGCCATTGGAGAGACGTGCGGCCGTTTCGAAATTTAGTTCACAGCTTTTGTCCTCTTTTTATTAGTAGGTATGCAAGTAGGTAAGTAGTTCTTTATTTTTCCGCTTGGAGTTTCTCCATTCATTTTAGTATGTTTTCTGAATGGCTTCCGCTGCAGCGATGTGCTGCCTCCCCCCATTTCCTGACTTAGCACGCCTTCTCTTTCCGCCATATGTATACGTACATGCATGTATGCGAGATTTGGCACATGCATTTCCATCTGTCTGTCCGCCCCCAACATTTATTGGCGTCGCTTCTCCTTCACGCCGTCAACAGATGCAACAAGCGACACTAAATCAAATTCTTGCACATTCATATGTTATGCCGGCACACACACTTTTATATGCAACATATATATATGTATGTATGTATGTGTAAAGGAGTATAATCTTGCTGAAATTAACAAGGCACACCATTACATGCGCATAAAACGTGTACGAGTATATGTAAAGCATTTTGCAGTCTTTGATGTTAAATCTAGCAAATGATTCTTAGAATTTCTGGAAAATGCTATTTGGATAAACATAATTTTTATGAGCGCTAGGCGGAGCTGCACAGGTGTGGCTATTAGCTTGGAATTCGTGATGGTTTTACGAGGGTCGCTGTTTATATTATAAGCCCTATAATAAAAAACGCAGAAAAATGCACGCACATAGATACACGACACGCAGATACATGACTCATCACCTGACACGGCCTTCTTTTGGAGAAACTTCTATTACCGTTTTTCAACTTTTCTACTAATAATCAACATGAGCACCTTTTGAACTTTTGTCAATTTTATTGCAATATATCAAGTACGCTTAGGGTTGCCTTGACCTAACTATGTCCAGCGCGATGATCTTAAATTATCAGTTTTTGCACAGCATTAATATTGCGAATACTCCTTAAGAGACGTGCAAGCTGGATTTCGCCCACACCGAAGCTGATTAGACCAACATCCTTCGCGTCATAGTAGAACAACCAGTTGAGTGGTGCTCCCATCTTTATACGCTGTTCGTTGACTTTTAGAAGACATTCGGCACAATCAAACAGCTGTCGTTGAGTAGAAAGGAAATTCCCGCTATGATAATTGACCTCATCAGAGCCCCTCATGAGAACTCCAACTTGCCAGTGCTTCACATGGCAATATGAGCGACCCATTCACCACCAACGCACCCGTAAGACAATATTGTCCCCTGTCGTATCTTCTCTTGGCTATTGTACTAGACGCCATTATTAGTCAATTGACCCTGCACAAAAGAGGTATCGTATGAAGTTTCATCAGATATTTTGAATAACTAGACTTCGCCGATTATATCTGCTCTTCTTTCACAAACTCATTGACATGCAAGCGAGAGTGGACATACTATTCACGCCGGCATGTATTGTTGGACTAGAAGTCAACATCGGAAGAACCAAAGCTATGAAAGTCAACCACAATAAAGCAAGACATATAACGGTTGACCAAATTGCGGTGGAATTTGCCGAAAGCTTCTGCCCCTTTGGCTGCACTATCGTGGTAGACGGCAGAGCAGATGAAGATCTAAACTGCAGGATTAACAAAGCAAGGGCGGCGTTGGGGCGAATGCATACAACATAGGCAAGTTTACAAATTTCTATGCGTTTTAGGTGCGAATATTTAGCTCACACGTGGTATCAGTATTCTTGTATGGAAGGGTAACATGACTGGTGTTTAACACCATCATACAGATGTTACAATGATTTTGGGCAATAAATGAAATGAAATGAAACAGATGTTACAATCTTTAATTAATAAATGCGTTTGCACCATTTGTAGAATATTCTGCCCGAACACCATCAGCAACGACGCGCTGAGAAGATCAACGAATGAGCAACCCATCCTGTGGCAAATCAAACGTGGATGGATAGGTCACACGCTCAGAAAACCACCAGATAGCATCACGAAAATGGCACTGGACTGCAACCTGCCGCGATCGTACCAAGAAGGCTTGGAGAAGGTTGATATTGCCCGAGCTAGCAGATGCCGACATCACACGGGACGGCGCATAAAGAACAGTCCAGAACCGTGTACGATAAAAGAGTCTTGTCGAGGTCCTTTGCTTCTGAGCGCAGAGAATAAGTCAAAATATCATGTTTTGCGGTTACAACAGCTAATTTCAAATGAGTTTCAGTCCATGCGTACTAGTGCACGTAGTGCTCACCATTAAAATACACCCTTTTAATCAGCATTTCAAAATGTCAAAAAGTGAGGCTTTATCGGAAAAGTTGGAGGAAGTATGTTTACTCACGATATACTTAGGCTCAGAGAAATACTTTGAAGTGCTTAGTTCCTTCATAGTAATAATAATGCTTATTGATACATATATATATATTATATATAACTGGCGCGTACACCCTTTTTATGTGTTTGGCCGAGCTCCTCGTAATATTTCTGGTGTGCGTCTTGATGTTGCTCCACAAATGGAGGGACCTACAGTTTCAAGCCGACTCCGAACAGCAAATGATTTTTAAGAGAAGCGTTTTCACGGCAGAAATACACTCGGAGGTTTGCCATTGCCTGCCGAGGGGCGACCGTTATTAGAGAAAACTTTTTCTTAATTTTGATCTTTCACCGAGATTCGAACCGACGTTGTCTCTCTGAATTCCGAACGGTAGTCTGAATTCCGAACGGTAGCCATTCGGCTACGGCGGCTGAATACATGATACACTCTTGTATTTCGGAGTTCTCATCGGAAATCGTAATAAACCATTGCACGAAAACTTTTAGGAGTTATCTAAATTTTCTTGCTAACACTTATCTTTCTTCATGTTCTTCTAAAGTTACCTAAATTTTATTGCTAGCACGTAACTTTAAAGTGCATTTTTATGAACAATAGAAATCTTGTTGAATAAAGTCAGAGTAAAAAATGTCAAACTTTCTAGTGAAAATGTTAGCTATCTCTTAATAACACAAATAACCTCATGCGCCGACCCTGCAAACGACGCTGCAAACTAACCTCAAATTCAATTAAATGTCTCTTTTAAAGTACCAAATTGTCTGCATCAAAGCTCGCAAACTCTCTCTCTGTCAGAACAGAATGCCACTTACTACCAGGAAATGTTAAGTTCACAGTGTTAGCTGTACAACATTTTTTATATGCTGCTTTCGGGCGCAGTCAAAGCCGTAGTCGGAGAAATAACAAAGGGAAATTAATAAAGTTGTGGCAAAAAAACGCGATTTGCTTTATTTTTTGAAAAAAAAACATACAGTTTCTTTAAAAAACGAAGTAAATACTCTCCAACCATTCCAAAATGCCAAAACTAAGAACAAAAAAAATTAAAAGGATAAAAACTCGCAACTAAAACAAGGCTCTCTGGCACCAAGAAACTACCAAAAGAAAAGTAATTTCGATCGCGAGAAATATGTGCAAGGTGGCAAGGTAGTAACCCTAAAATTAGAATTTAAAACTTTTGAAAATGGTGCGTCAATCATATTTTACACTTGTAATTAGACAGCTGTGGTATACAAACAGACAAGCAATGGACCGCGCAAAACTCTAAACAAAGATTTTCATCACTCAAAATGATTTCATTTATTTTTATTTAGTCAAAAAGTTATGCAAAAACCAAACTGGATGATAATTTTGCATGCCTACCCTAATGTTAAGAATACTCTAGTCAACTTTGACCAAGAACATAGACCTCTTGCAGCGACAAATAGAAGATGAGCTGCGTAATACCTTTTCAAAGCAGCACAATAAATCCAGCCAAAATCTGGATAACGAATGATTTAGAGCCATTATTTATGTTAACCGTATTTTTTAGCGTCATGCTAATGGGAGAAAAAAAGAATAATGAGATTTCCTTTGAATGTTCTCTGCCATTCTCATACATACATATAGGAGTATATACTCGTGTGTATGTGCCTTAAATAATTGAAATTAACAAAGCGCAGAAATTTTAGCGAATCAGCGATTCTTTGTATTTTATAGACCAAAGGAATTCTCAATGAAGCAGAAAATGGGCAGACTTGAAGCATGAAAAAATATGGTATTGCAATGAACTTTTAGGCCTAAAGCCTGGTAGGCGACAACCACTACTCCTCTAAGCCATATGCTTAGAGTTTCAGGTTTCCCACTTTCTATAAAAATGCACATTTTTTTAAATTATAAATTTCCAACTCTGCCTGTAACTGATTTGCTGGTTAAGTTATTCGTTTGAATCGATATAAAAGTTTCAACATGAGAGCCCATGCTAGTACAGTACCATAGGAGAACAGGGACTTAAGAAAGATCAAGTAAAAGTTAAGAAGCAGCTGACCTGAATTTGAGTCTCTACCTTGTGCCAGTTAGTGCATTAAAGTAAAGTAATTTGAAAAAAGGGGGATGCTCTAAATTTTCCAGTTATCAGTAAACTAGATAAGACTCCCAACAAAAACATGAACCAAATTATATATAAAAGATTTTTTTTAAGCTTTTTTCTCTTCGCTTTGACAAAATTTATTTATTTTTTTCACTTTCCACTGCTCTACACCGTTAGCCATGCTGTGTGAATCTCAAGTGAGAATAAGCCAAACTGTTTGTCACATATTAAATTGTCAGGATCGAATGCATTTGCTGCCTTGTACTCTGCTCATTCGGTCTGCTGTATCTGCCCTCCAGAAATACCATATATGTACATATTGACACATTGGAATGAAGCAAAAAAAAGACTGAAAAAAAACAAAACATAAACAACACATAGAAATTCGCTTGAAACTGTTGCCATTGCTCTTGCTACTGGCGTTGGTTTGCTGTCAATGACAGATTGGGAATTTGAGGGAAGAATGAAAGCCCAGCCATTGGCGCACATGTGGCGCGAGTTGGGGCATTTGTTAAAAGCACTGCACATGTGAAAGTACAAAGAGCTGTGAATGCTGGTGTTTATTTATACACATGGAAAGATATATGCCCCCTTTAGGAAAAACTTGAACTAGTGTAAAAAATGTCTGGTTCAAGACTAATACTATTGCACCAGTTTCGCACCACTTCGCTTATCATGTCGCGAGTAGCCACAACTGTCTTCAAAGTGTGATTGTAGCTAAGCAGAAAAGTAAACGAAATGGTTTTTTCGAACTTTATAAATGGCAATGTGTGACTTTTGAAAATTCATCTTAATTAAAATTACGACGTGCATTGTTCATAACTCCACTCCTTGCAAACGAATTTGGTGACATTTTTTTTTACTTATAGGATTAGCTGAATAATTCTAGGCTACATTTGGAGGCGCTACTTGGGTGGCGCAGGAGTCGAAATATTTTTAAAACTCGTTTATTATTATTTATCTCAAGTATCTACAAATAAATGCTTATGAAATAATGGACCTATTAGATGAGGTTCATAAATTTCAAAACTCGATTTTGTGGACTACTCGATTCATACCTATATTAATTAATTGAATTAATTTATTTATTTAGCAATCGACAAATAAGATGCTTACAAACTATGATAGGTATTGGATATGGGAATAAGTTTCCGCCCTTTCTTAGCCATGATTCAATTATACAAGGTTAAGTAAAGTTTGACAACTAATTTCGGATGCTACTTAATCCATTGATGCAATTTGGAAGCAAGGGAAAAAAGGGCATAAGTTTATCCCCTTTCTGAAAATGTAGTAAAAAATTGAAAAAGGTCGTTGTAAGCCATAGAATAATTTTATGTTATTTTATAAGTGGTACTTAATTATTTATATTTTTAACTTAACTATTCCCATGGATTTGTGTCATATATAGGGTCCGCCATATAAGTTTACGGAATTAAAAATGCTATAAAAAAGAAACTACTCAATATTTTTCCAAACTTTTTTTTTATTTTGAAGTACAATCCTTCCGGTTAATGATGGAACACAACTTCATTCATATGGATGCCTCGGCTAGCCATGCACCATCCCATACGATCGGTCCAATTTTTCAACACATTTTCGATCGTATGCGGCTGTATTTCAGCTATGACATCGCGTACATTTGAAACAGTCTTCAGTGCATCAATTGTTGCTGGTTTGTTGGTATAACACTGGTCTTTGATGGCACCCCAAAGATAATAATCCAACGGCGACAAATCGCAGCTCCGAGGCGGCCAAACGCAAAGTAACGCACATACCCTTCATTCGGTGATTTTCTTCTTCCCATTGCCGTACGTAATTTTCGTACTCATTCCGCAACATTATCATGATTTTCAAAGTAAAGTCGCAATATTTCCCAGCGTTCTTTGAGCGTAAACACAATCATTTTCGTTCAGCGGAAGAATAAAACTAATTTTCTGTCAAATCAGATGACAGCTAAGTGTTACCATTCTTCAAGTAATACCTAGTTCAAATCCGTAACGATAGATGGCGGGCCCTGTATATATGTATTTTGACGATGCATCGGGTTGGAATCTATATGTGCCACTTGTAAACCTACACTGAAGTAATAAATAAAACAACTTGAGTATAGAAACTCTTAACGAGGAAAAACCACTTTTATTTCGTCACGTCCGCTAATCATACATTTGATTTTTTAACGATGCGAAAGTCTAAGCAAAATGGAATAGGCAAAACAGTATTGCCTGCTAACTTTTTCAGCAAAAGTTTTAATTTCTACGCTTTTGAGTACTTTTTCTTTAGAATTTGCTCTGAAATAAAAAGTAGCTTTTCCAAGAGGACAACACGGATTTATTAAGTAGCTTCAAGATGGCCAACACAGGGTGAAAATTAGGCTACTTACATCACCTTTAATTATTGCTTCATGTTTCTTAGCCAAAGGTATGAATTATTTAAAGAATTAAGTAATACATGATATTCTGTGAAGTATGGGCCATTGGAGAATCTGCCGTTCGGAGTCGGCTTGAAACTGTAGGTCCTTCCATTTGTGGAACAACAACGCACACCACAAATAGGAGGAGGAGCTCGGCCAAACACCCAAAAATGCTCTACGCGCCAATTATATATATATATACATATATATGTGCCATTGGAAGCTACAAATTTACTCCACTTTTCAGGCAGCATACGGACTCCTCTGACGAAAAATTTGAGTTCTTTTGACTTGATCCATTCATTGAGCCAGTTTGCGATGCTCTCGTAAGAAGTGAAACGCTCTCCAATAAGGACTGACTGCATTGATCGGAACAGAGATGTTTGGGGAAAACGGCGGGTGGATGTAAATATTTCCGGATCGAATTAGCAACGTGTGGCCTGGCGTTGTATTGCAGCAAAATCAATTTGTCATGCCTACCGTCCCATTCTGTTCGCTTTTCTTCGAGAGCTTGATTCAAACGCATTAGCTGCAGTCGGTAACAATCGCCAGTGACGGTTTCAGATGGTTTGAGGATTTCATAATAGATGACAACCTTCTCATCCCACCAGATGCACAACATAACCTTTGAAGCATGAATATTTTTTTTCGCTGTTGATCACCTGCCCGATTCATCTGGCAGACTCCAACATTTTCGACGTTTAGGCTTACCATAATATACCCATTTTTCATCGCCAGTGACGATGGTAACAATCGCCAACCGCCAATTGTTACATTAACACCTTTTCTTTTCTTTTTGCAGTTCTAGAAGCATCTCATACGTCACCAAATGTCTCCCGATATCCCTCTCCTTCAATTGATGTGGCTCCCAGTTACCTTACTTACTTTCTGGACCATTCCCATCGCGTGCAAACGTTTACCGACGTTTGATCTCTCAACACCCAACTCCTTAGACATATCATCAAGCGTTCGCCAGATAAAAAAGGATCTTTATGCTTGAAACGAATGTCAACTACTGCAATCGATACCTCACCTGTACACCTTCAAATCCCCAGTGTATTACTAGAGCTAACACAAAAATAGTATGAGCAGCGACATCTATTTTATGATGGGCGGAAACTTATTCCCATACCCAAATGTCTTATGATAAGAGTCTTATGAGTATCTTTACCATAAGAGTAGACTTAGGGTAGAAATATAGAAGGTAATTACGAAGCAGATGAACTTGCAAGCAAAGGTACTCAGATAATGTCCAATACCGGTTCACTTAGCTACGTGAAATTTGTTACTAGGTAGACACTAAACAATGCTGCTAATACCCGTTGAAGGCCTTTTTGCCAAATAAGCAGGGAAACTTTGCCAGAACGGAACCACGGCCGCACAAAATCGCGAATAAGCTGGCGCTACCACATAATGACTTTTGTCGAAGCTGTCAAAAAATTGAAGGAGAGGAAACCGTTTAACACCTCGTTTATACATGCATTGCTTTATTCAGAAATCGGGTTTCCACGAACGGCTTCGCTTTCCTTAACAACATTGAAGAGGTCTCACTAATATATTTGCCGAAACTAACACTAAACGTATTAAATCCACAGGCTGGTTCAAAGACGCCTCAGGAGTGTAAAGGACAAGATCCAGTGGTATCACAATGGGACTATTCAGGCGTAAGTGTATTAGATGACAGCCACTCAACCTAACCTAACGTAAGTCTACAATAGAAATATATTCATTTAATTGAGCTAGCGTCCTCCTAAAAGGAGCATTCGTCCCATAAACAGTTTTATATATATATATTTTCCCGTGGTTCCTAGGTGGAACAAAGGGCCTCAATAAACAAGTTAAAGTTAAATCTATTAGAAGCTAGGAATTTTATTTGCCGCCAGGAGCGGCCTGCTTGTTGCACTTCTGTTTCTACTAGTCGCCTCCACGTGTTAGATGGTCTGCCAGGTCTGCGGCTGCCTTGGGGGTTCCAATCCAGGGCTGCTCTAGTGATATCACCATATGGCTTTCGAAGTGTGTGACCGATCCATTTCCATTTGCGGCGTCGAATTTCGAGATAGACTGGTATCTGTTTCGTTATAGTCCACAGATCGGAGTTTGATATGACGTTAGGCCAAAAAATGTGCGTGATCTTGCGAAGGCTGCGGTTGATGAATACTTGCATTGCTTGTATGTCGCGTGTTGACGCGTTCCACGTTTCGCATGCATACAAGAGGACAGATTTCACATTGGACTCGAAGATTCTCAGTTTCGTGCGCCTCGTTATATGCGTTGCTCTCCAAACTTTATCAAGCATGCCAAACACTACGCGAGCTACAGTTTTAGCAATCTCTAAAAACAAACAATTGATAACAATGGAAAATACTTCAGGCAACTTAATGTTAATAAATTTTATTGAGCAGATACGGACAATATATTGAGCTCGCACAAATATCAAAGGCAAAACACTAATAATACGCGTAGTATCTAAGGATATGATACTTATTAGTAAGTAACGAGATGTAAGTAAAATGGAATGGGATCAATGAATTTCATGGTGCATAAAACAATACGCACAAAAGCTCTGTGAACAGACTCTAATCTGTTAATAGAGACTGCATGAAATGGTCTTCAAACGTATACCACGTAGTCACGGATGAATCTTCTGCTTGGGCAAACAGTTGCATTTGCTGGTCCTGGTATATTGCTGATAATCGCAAATTGCAACGAACTGTTAAACATCCAGTTCAGATTCATGTTTGGGGCTGCTTTTCCAAAAAATTACTTAAATTTAAACGCAGCTGCGTTGAATAAAATTTACCAAAAAGTGTTATTACCGTCAGCTGCAAAGATGTTTGGATTCCAGCTTTGGATTTTATTCGCCCAATTCGCCCGGTTTGGAGTCGATTCCCTCCACAACTTCGTCTCAGATTAAATAACCAGATTCTCCCGCTTTAGCCGGAATTTAGGTATCTTGGAGTGATACTTGACTCCAAACTCCATTGGAAGCTACACATTGAAAATTGGGTAAAGAGGGTTAGCATAGTTTTCTACTCCTGAAAATCTACGTTCGGCAAAAAATGGGGACTCAAGCCACAAGTCGTTCTTTGGATGTACAACGAATTGGTTCTGCCATTTTTAAGGTACGGGTGCCTGGTTTGGTGGGAAGCTCTTCGGGAGAGCTATAATATCGCTAAGCTGGGAAGAGTGCCAAAGGCTGCTTATATTGGCATCACTGGACATTTCGTTTTGCATTTACTTCCCATCGACGTTTACGTTATTTCCATCACTGCTGAAAATGCAATCAGGTGAAGGGAAGTTGGCTCTGGAGGCAATCCCTCTACAGACTTACATTTGGTGCATTTTTAGGCAGTTAACATCGCATTTCTCTGAACTTCGGACAGATCACTTTATCAGCAAACTGGATTTGTAGGTCGTGCCAGGGCAATCTTTCCAAGTAGGCTGGACTGGAACGAGGAGAAAAACTGTACCGTTGCTCGTACCTCTGCCTTTACTGCCGGCTCCAAAAGGAAATCGAGAGACGCAGCAGGGGTTTTCTCTAAATAAGCCAATTTATCTATTTCGTTAGAATTCGCCGAATATTGCAGTGATTTTAAGGCAGAAGTCTTTGCGATCCTGCAGGCATGCAAAATGCTTAGAGAATGTGGTAGCGAGAGAGATATTAACATTTTTTCCAATAGCCAAACCAATCAAAGCTCTGAGGATGCCATAGCGCAGATCCAAACTGGTCAACTTCTGTAAGGAGGAGTTCAAGTCTTTTGGGTAATCTGCGATATAGGAACATAGCGGGAAATGAAATAGGTGGCAAACTTGCCAGGAAGGTGTCGACTGAATTGGTGTCAGAGGTCTCCTACCCGGTCGTCGGCATTCTACTGACTGTTGTTAAAGAGGAAGTGCACAGCTTATTTCTCAGAAAAGCGCAGAAGAGATGGAGCACCATTTCTTAATATACTATTTCGAAAAACCTATGACCACAGTCCAGTAGATAGAGGACGCAGAAAATATTGGGAATCTCCGGAATTTTCAAACTCGTAGCTCCGTTTACCGGTCATTGCACGGTCGACACACATACAGAAATGCTAGGTTGACTATTTCATCTCCATTGCAGAAGCTGCGGGAACTTTCAGAGAAAGAAACTGTTGGACACTTTCTCTGTATTCATCCGGGCTTGGCAGTTAGAGGATTAAGGTCACTGGGTACTCCTTTCTTTAACAGCCTGGGGTAGTACGCTAACCTAAATCCTATCAACCATCATCAACAGCTGTCGTTGGCTTTAGATATCTGCCTGTGGGAGGTCTCATAATGGTATCAAAACAGCGCTTCAGTGCTACTTGGGGAGTGTTGGACTGATGCATTACCGATTTAATTGAATTTTTCGAAAAGTGTCTACTTCATGGGGGTCACGCTTGTATTGGACAGACTGCACTTAAAGAAAACGTTGTTCAATGTATAAGTTTGTCGCATAATCAAGTCACTCTGTCTTCCAAGAATATTCACAATATTTTCCATTCTAAATTATTTTCGTTAATTTGTATACAATTACAGTTCATTGTACTATAAAAGCCTTATAAATCAAAGTTTGAATTTTTGTATAAAACTCACAAATATTTAACAAATTTCGAAAAATTATCAAAATTTACAATCTTTTAATCGGAATTTTTAGAAATCTTCTGAATATGCAGTTCTATAGCCCAAAAAATCACGTGGATTTTTTGACAATTTTTTGTACACGATCTTCATAAAGCATTGGTTCATATAAAAGTCTTCCGAAGAACAAGTGCTTCACAAAGGAAGAATTTAGTATCTCGATGGAAGCTCTCAACTGAGCTCTTCCTAAGATACAATTGTACAAAATCCAGTAGTTACTTGCATATAAAACCGAACGAACGCAAACCAGTTATAGCATAAATTCGCGAGAAGCGCAGCAGTTCGATGCTTAGTGCATTTCCTTGCTGGGTGTGGAAATATTGCATGTTGTCCTGCTTATGTGCGGTTAATGTTTGACTTCCACTTAGCGCGCTGTCACTGCAGCGTCATGCCAGCGGATGTCAATGGAAGTACAAATATATAGTTTTTTCAATGTCATAGCAGCGTGCAACAAATATCATAATGCATCGTTTGCTGAAATGTTGAAATGCCGGGAGTAAGCAGTCGTCAGGGAGTTAAAAGCTATCATCGTTTAATAGCAGAAATTGCTTTGGAATTACATATCTTAAGCAAGTCAATCCCGGGGAGTTTTTGATGTTAATAAGGAATTTATTTCACTGCGCTTTGAGAGTTGGCGAAATAAGCTGGAAAAGAGATTTCAGTTCGGCGGTCAGCTGCACTTTAATTGGTTTGTACAAATATTTGCAGCAACTGTAATGTCAAACGATATTAAATTGTGGACGATGCGTTCAATGTGGGATAATACGCGTATGTCAAACATCGGGCGTGAAACTTATTTGCAAGCACATAAAGCGCTTAAATCATTTAAATAAGGTAATCAGGGGATTTGCGTTTTATTAGAGCAAAGAAGCGCTACATCGGCATATCAATGGCAGTGTCGCGCTTGGAAGTAGGCAATCGCCCACCTGTCACCTATCAGAAAGAAATGTCATAGCTTTGGACTTTCGAATAAAACAATACCCGACCATTATTTTTAAAGCATTGAAATGAAATTGAAATTTGAAAAGGTCGAGCCAAGGAGCACCAGGAGTTTTGGTGGCTCCTAAAACACCCAGGCTTAAAAGCTCTGGAAAGGGGGTAGATAGTCAAGGAGGGAAAGATAAAAGTATGAGAGAAAAAGATAGGAAAGAATAGAGACAGAGATAGAGCTAGTTAGTCCTGTAAGAATTTTCGAGATTCTTTGGCAAATCTGTAAATATCCTCCAGTTTTAGAGAACGAATATTACTCATTCCCATGACATCGGAACCCAATACCCGTAGTCGCGCTCTAGCAAAGGCAGGACACTCACAGAGAAAGTGCTCAGTGCTATCCGCCTGCTCCAAGCAGGACAGGCATACCGGGTCCTCGATGATTCCAATGGTGGTCATATGCTGACCCCATAGGTTGTGTCCTGTAATGATGCCGACCATCAACCGAATGTCTTTCCTTCTAAGTTTTAGTAGAAAGTTTGACAGTTTTCTGTTTGGACTTGTCACAAAACACTTTGCAGTTCTGCAGCGTTCTAGACCGGACCATCGCTCTTTATGTAGATTGCCTACATAATCGCTGATCCAATTCTTGATTCCTGCGGAGCTGATTCCGATTATTGGCTCTGGCCCCTGTGGAGGCTCCGCTGATCCACGGTTGGCCAATTCGTCGGCAATTTCGTTTCCTTGAACACCGGAGTGTCCCGGAACCCATATAAGTACAAGCCTCTTTAGTCTTGCGACAGAATTAAGCTTCTTCTTACATTTTTGAATAATCTTTGAGGTTTGCTTCGCGTTCTCCAGGGTATTATTCAGCGGTGCACCAGAGTTCCTTCACGCAATTGTTTTTTTTGATACTAAATATGAAAATCTTACTTATTACCGAAAATAAGTACTGTTAGAATCGTTGTCAATGCATTGCGTTGATAATTTTCTATCGCCTGCACAATTCTTCTCCTTGATTGGCACGTAACCGCTTACGCGATTTCTCGTGTTAACCGACGGCAGTTGGAAACACCAAATGAGGCCAAGTGTTTTTCCACCTGATCTTTCCAACCCAGAGTTCTGTGTGTAGGAGTCCATGCAAGTGGAGAAAGTTCCTGATTGGCACTTACTGGTCAGGATGATTTTTTTGCCTACGGCTCAATCAGCTCACTACTTCTGGCCTTCGCTCATGTATCCTCTGCTTAGCTCCCGAACATTCGCTTGAAAGCGAGCTAATGTGAGAAGGTGAAGCAACCCAGGATATCTCTTTGTGCGCTGGGTTTGGGACCCACCAAGAAAAGGCCCTCCTTAATGAAAACAAAAGCGAAGCCTCGGATGAGAACTGTTTACTCTCATGACGATTCTTGCAAACGATATCCGGATTATGATTTGAGGCCATGCTCTTGAAAAGTCCGGTCCCTTAATGGGAAAGGTGCCTCGTCCCGGCTGGTTGATGTCTTCATAAGAACAAAGGCTGGCACCACTGTCATTCAAGAGATGAGATGTACGGGGCAAGGCAAGATGAGCATTGGGCGTTGCGATTTTTTAACGTCTCGCGCATTTGCGCCCACGTCCCGCAGGAAGAGAGGGACGATGCGATCAAAGATTCCTTCTATGAGCGCCTGAAACGTTTCTATGAGCGCTGCCCCTGCCACGACAGAAAAATCGTGTTTGGTGACTTAAATGCCAGGATATGGGCTTCCCTCCTTTATTTGGTCGCACAGTTAGAAATTCAGCTTGCATAACGAATTCGCCAGCATAATTACTACAGGTACGGTAATAAACTACACAGATGATGAATTTAAATATGTGATGGTCTTACCTTACCTTAAAATAATAGCAGCGTAGAATAATGACGCCTAGCCTAAATTTTTTAATAACGGGTGGTTAAATTTCAAGGGCCAATGTTGAATGTAAACCACACCTAAACGTTAAATTATTTTCTGCATTTCATTTGACATTTTTCAATTTCAGACGAACTCAATTTGAATCAGGGAAATACACACAATCGAGCAACGCGTTAAAGTTATTTAGGCTTATTATGAAAACGGGCGTTCAAATCAAAATGCATATCGCGCACTTCGAAGGAAATCATCTTCAGTGATGAGGCACATTCCGACCTCAGTGGACTCGTCAATAAGCAGAATTGCCGCATTTGGACGAATGATAATCCAAGAGTGATTGCCGAAACACCAATTCACCCACAAAGAGTGATTGTTTGGTGGGCCGGCGACACCATTGGGCAGGATTTTTTCCAAAATGATCAGGCAGTGAATAGTGTTCGCTATCGTGAGATGATAACAAACTTTTTATAGTCCGAATTGGAAGATATGGATGTGGACGATATGTGGTTTCAACAGGACGGTGCCACTTGTCACACAGCTAACGAAACAATGGCTCTTTTGCGCAAAAAATTTGATGTCCGAATAATCTCACGTCGCGGCGATGTCAATAGGCCGCCAAGATCATGTGATTTGACACCGTTGGACTTCTTTCTTTGGGGTTACTTGAAAGAAAAGGTGTACGTCGATAAGCCAGAAACAATTCAAGAGCTAAAGAATGGGATAATTCGGCACATTAACGGCATAGAACCTCAATTATGCCTCTGCGTCATCGAAAATTTGAACGATCGGATGTAGGTGTGCCGCTGAGCCGCGGCAGTCATTTGGCCGATATTTTGTTCCATACGTAATTGAGCCATACCAATATTATCATAATAAAGAAAAATGATAATAATTTCCTAAGAAGACCGGCCCTTGAAACGTAACCACCTTTTTCAATTTTCCTAATTTAATTTATTTTTTACGCGTAGCTTTGCGCTTTATGCCACTTAAGCAGAGAATTTGAGTATTGATATTAAATGGTGGCGCAAAATTAGTCACCCTATCAGAAGATTTATAATTTTCTCATAAAGCATTGCCCATCAGTCATATTTGACATTTATGAGCAGACCAGATTTTTGTCACTGAAAAATCATTTGTCTTTTTATTTAACAAGAAAGTTATTAAAAAATAAAAATGGGTGCTTATTTTTGGGCCACCTTATACTGCCGACTGATGTCACACTGATTAGTGATTCATCTAAGCCTAAGCAAAAAATATATGAAATATATCTACATATACAAATGCACCTACATATAAATACATATGAACATAAGAATATTTCCACTTACTCGCTTTCTGAAAGTCCTGTGACTCGTCGCAACCCGTACGACCACACACGCTGGCGAGCAAAACACATACGAGCAGCAGCTGTTCGCTCCAACCAAGTCTGGGCCATTGCCAGTTGCGTGGATTTGTGCTGCTCCCGCTGTGGTGCTCCAGTGTGCGCGTCGTTTCTCCACTCGCTGTTTGTTTGCCATTTGCAATGGCATTGTTGCTGCTGCTGCTGCTGCTGCCGGGCGCAATGCAATAACATTTTCTTCGCACTCGAATCTGTTGAAGGCGGCAGCGCGTAGTTGTTGTGATTTTTGTTGTTGTTTCGGTTTGTGCTGGAGCAGTGATAAATGGGGAATTTTGATTGATAATGATTTGGGAGAATTGTGGGGTTGCCATTTTGTTGCACAAATCTGCAATCCGTCATTTATACGCGCCACAGATAAATTCTAATGAAATCTCTTTGTATTGTTCGTTTGAGTTGTTACTTGTTCTTTTTCTACTTTTTTTTTTTTAGGTAACAGCTTTGACTTTGTAATTCTTCTAATACATTTTTTGTTTACTTCTTCTTGATTTTTGCTGTTCTGCTTTTTTTGTCTGTTACTATGTTTTGCTGATATGTTTGTTTGTTGCGGGGGTAGCCGGCAAATTGCTTGGCAACAATGTTTAATAGTTTTTGTTGCAATTAAATGTCATTGCGTCGAAAATGTTTATGCCTTGCAATTGAAGTTTTTGTGGTGTCTGCTGCAGCAAAAACTCAGCATTAAACATAATTACAGTGTTGCCACCTCTTTGTGAATGCACTCTGCTTGTGTACATAAATACATACACATATTTAATAGTGTTTGTTCGTGTGTAATTGCCAGCTCAAATGACATAAGGGCAGTGACAGCGGAACTACTCGAAACTGTTGGTTTTTGGCTGTGAATGGCAACACTTTAGTTTTATACCTCGAAATGTTGTTGTTGTTATACGAGTAAAATACTTGTGGCACTATTACCGAAACTACTGACACCACTCGGAGGAAGAGCCAACGCCATTACAGCTGTAGTTATTACAGTTGGTGTTGTTGTCACTGTTGTTGGCAGCAGCATTTGTTTTAAATGAGCTTTCGCTATACAGCTGCAATGCCATAACATTTTATTTTCGAGCCAAATATTTGTTTTCGTATTTTTGTGTGTTTTTTTTTGTTTTCGTTTTTTTGTTTATTACTTTTTTCCTTTTTATAACTACTTACTCTTTTTTCCTTCCGTATAATAAGCAGTAAATATGCGCACTGCCGCTGGAGCGTAGAATAGCTATGTACATTTGTCAGTATGTATGTATGTGTGTGGTAAAAGCACTTAAGCGACACGCTCTTAATGTCCTTTGTTGTTCGCTTGCTTGTTTGTTTGTTTTATTATTCGAGTCCTTATTGCTTGTTTGCCCATTTAATTCTTTTTATATGCACTTACGTACGTGTGTGTGTATGTATTTTTCACGTTTTAAATTGCCACTGCTTTTTGACATTTCACGCTCAATATTGCTGTTGGCCCACGCTCACCCAAGGTCTGACATTCACTCACTGACTGAAATCATTCGGGCGTTAATTGTGCCGCCGCATCAATGTGCACAGGAATCTGGAAAATTGGTAGAAAATGCAGAATATTTATAATCTTATATTTTTATATGAATTTGGGCAGAAAATAAATAGGCAATGACGCACACAGGTCAAATGGAAATAATACAAATGAAATAAAATAAAAGTAAGCGCCCCATAGAATTCTGCACATTCAGGCAGAAGCGAAATTGAAAAGTACCTAATTAAATTCGAATAACTCTGTGTGCCTTTAATAAAATGACGTAAGGGGTGCAGAAATTTACACCCCTCACAAAAAATAAAATTATGCAACAACTTCCCTTTTTCTCTTTTTTCACTTTTTGGTACATATTTACCACAGCAGTAGCTGTTAATGTCTGCCTTGCAAGCCTCCGTTTTTTAATACAATGATTCTGCTCTATCCAAAGATTACTTACGCGTTTTTTTACTTGCTACAGACTTACAGTTTTGTTGTACAAAGATTTTGTCTGAGGATACCCCCAATGAGAGTTTAAAGTAAAGTTCCCCACGCAAAAGAAATGGGGCTTAAATTCAGTAGTCAAAGAGAATACAACTGCACTTTACACTGACGGATCCACGATGTACTGCGGCGTCGGCGTATATTCGAAAGACCTCGAGACTTTCAAGCGTTTTTGCATCGGAATAACCTTGGAATAGTAGTTTTCAAGCAGAAGTTTTCAAGATAAGGGCACCTGGCAGGATAATTAGAAACCATCACAACAAGAAGGATGTATTTTTTCAGATAGTCAAGCAACCATATGAAAAGCCATTTTTAAAGTCCCTATAACCAATTCAAATATCGTCAGACAGTGCAAAGAAAAACTTAATGTTGTAGCGCGCACGACAGGCATCACTTTCATCTGGGTACCTGACCATAGGTACCTAGAACGAAATAAGAAAGCAGATGAACTGGCAAGACAGGGAGCAGAAATAGGCTGCTCTCAAGATGTGCGCAAAAGGGAGATCTTTTCGCTATTCCAGAAGCAGGACGTTGACATATGGACCAATACGGATACCTGCAAAATAACTAAACAAACGTGGGTCAAATTTAACAAATCTAGAACTGACGAGCTGTTAAGAAAGTCATGAGCAGACATACTTAGAATTGCCACGAAGATGGGGTGGCCGTACAACGTTAGATGTGTA
Source organism: Anastrepha ludens (assembly GCF_028408465.1). NCBI lineage: Eukaryota > Metazoa > Arthropoda > Insecta > Diptera > Tephritidae > Anastrepha > Anastrepha ludens. The sequence goes on along the minus strand of NC_071498.1, from coordinate 115,643,491 downwards.
AGCTGCAACCAAGAAGAATCTAAGGAAACAGTCTATGTGAGTGCCCAAGTCTGAGGGCTCTACGACATAGAGTGCCGGGCGAATTCTCGATGATTAACTTGAAAGAAATTGCAGAGTAGAAAATAGACGACATAGTCAAATTCATAGTCAAATCAAGATGGTTCGACCAGCAAAAAGCCATGGTTCTAAATACAAGTGGTGTAACAAAATGGCATCTTTATGCTAATTGGGTTTGGGCTGTGTCACTCAGACAATGCATCCACCACCACCCTAGTGATGATTTACTAGAACAATTTAACCCACTAGCGACCTTCAAAATCTTATCTTATTTGGACTTTCTAGGAATGGGGCCAAAATGACTCTTTCGTGAGAGAGCTAAGGAATTAAAATGTTTTACAAAATTATTCCCCGTGATTTTTAATATCTGCCATCTTAACAACATATTTCTCTCTCTTAAATCTTTTGCATTTATTCCTAAATCACTTAGTCAAAATACTGCAAATTTACAATTCCCTTAGCAAATGCCCAAGCTTGACCACAGAATGCAAAACGATTTTGAGGTTTTGCTATATGACTCAAGGTCTTCTATCTAGAATTGGAATCAGTGCGTCACCAGACAATGACCCTCAAATAATTGCATGGCGTTTTTCAACTGTTAGCTCTATATTCCTATTTACTTCCTGCATGGAAGTGCCGATAGATTTTTTCGATACATACCATATTTTTTATGAAAAATTTTCAGACGGTTTTATTCAAGGCGAGTCTAACTATTACAGTAAACCAGCTGGTGTGTTTGTTTTTTTCTTTCGCCGTGTCCATGTGGCTGTCAGCCCAAAATCAAACAAGGCGAATTCATTTTTTGTTTTCTACTTTGCTTTGACAATCAAATGTACAAAACATTGTTGTTGGTCTAGTGCTAGTAGGCTTCGTCGATGAAAAGCATACAAGTACTTTTGTATTTTGTATGATTTAAAAAAAAAACAAAAAAAAGAAAAATAGTGTATATAATTTATGATATGCACAACAAAAAAAGCTTCATCATAATTTTAATTTAATATATTTCAAACTGCTCATCTCTCAGCCGTTGAATTGCTGACTTCTTTGTAACAGCTCTCACACAGGCAATGGTAAGGCTCCGTGTATACAATCTGTCATGAAAAAACGTTTGAGAAAAAACATTTTTATCGATTCAAGGGCATGATAAAGCAGCATAACCCCTAATTGCAGTGTCAGAGTCAGGTTTTGACCTCAGCACTTTGAAGATCAATGTCAATCAATCAAAGATCAACATCAATGCAAAGCCAGTTCAGTATCATTGTCAATCCATATAGATGGGTGACACCAATTCACACTAATCCGTGGTATGTCCAGCTCTTTCTGTGAAATTCCAATAGGATACCTTCTGTGCGTCGGTAAAATATATAAAAATATATTTGCCGAAGTATTTACAAATCACGAAACGGACACTGAAGCCGTACGGATATTAAGAAGCGTCACTGTGCCGGCCCAGTCTGAACTCGCCCTTTTGACACTAACCACACATCTACACCTTCCACTGATTGCGTTTCTATATCTGTCAAATTTATTTTTTAACCTTGTGCCGTTTTTCATGTGCGCGTCTTGCTGTCTTAACATTTCATTTTAAAAATTACATCAAGCAGGTCGGATCGCTGTTTTCGCACATGCAAATAATAATTGAGTTGTCACAATACGAAATGACAACTGATGTCAAAGCAGTGATGGGAAGAAATTCGGTAAGACAGATATACTCTAACAATGAAACCCGCAGTCTTTGCCTGGCATTTGTGTAACAAAGCTTTTTTTTATTGTACATACTCCACAGTCGGTGTCAATGTGGAGTTACGCAACGGTACTTTATTATTCACTGAAACTGATACACGGCAAATTGAGCACTGAAGGTGGCGTCTTCCCAAAACAGTTACTTTATTTTCCGCGATTTTGTCAAGTCTGACGTCAGGTCCCTTAACAATACAAAATGAATGAACAAAACAAACAAAAGGAGGAGAAATTTCATGTTTTTGAAAATTCAGTGAATAGTTTGGTAATTTTGTGATTTGTGAGATTTAAACTAAACAAACTAATGAAAATTAAATGCCGCGTGTTAAATTGTGAAAGCACAAATTAATATGAAGTCTTGTAAAGACGTTTTAGTTTTTGCGTTTATATGCGGGTGACGCCGTGGCAAGAAAGTGTGTGGCTGTATAATTTCTTGTTTCCTGTTTGGTTGTTTCCATTGCGTTCGCCTACTCATCATCTTCACAAACAAGTAATGTCCCTTCCTTATTCATGGGCTTTAACAACACAGCGAATTCGGTGTATGCAATCTTCTATTCTATCCTCCTGATAGCACAAACAGAATCAAACCGCTGAGCGAACTTCTTCGTGCCGTCGGATGATATTTGTCGCAACATGTCGTCCAATTAAACAGAGTCAAGGCAAGATTCTCATCAAAAGAGTAAAGATAAATTCGTAAACTTTTCCATTAATTTAAATTATTATTTTTTATTTAAAATTGGAAAAGTAATGAATTACAATCACAATGATTTTAAAGCATTAAATAATTAAAATTATTAAAGTCTTATATTTCACATTTATAATATGCAATGCATTTTTGCCATCGAGGCAACGTTTGCGAAGAAGATTGGTTTATATTTTCACTGAGAGCTGATTTGTATTGTAAATAAATATATTCACGACGAATTTTGTCAGTAGAACTCGCCGTCGTTTTGGTTGTGTGCAATCTCATAACTCATGCAATAACTTAATCGCTGGATCATTATTCCCTGCGCTAGGGCTATGTCGTCGTAAAGCTCATCGTTACATCGCCTGCGATATTCGCCGTTGCGAACGTGCAAAGGTCCAAAAATCTTGCGCAGAATCTTTCTGTCAAACATTCCAAGCATCGCTTTATCGGATGTTGTCATCACCCACGCTTCTGCGCCTTACGTTAGGATGGCTTGATGGGCGTCTAATAGAGTGTTAGTTTTGTTCGTCGGGGGAGGACTTTACTACTCAATTGCTTACTAAGTCCAAAGTAGCACTTGTTGGCAAGAGAGATGTACCCTTTGGATTTCAGGACTGACATTGTTATCGGTTTATCGGTGTTAGTGCTGGTTGCTAAGTATACGAAGTCTCTTACAACCTCGAAATCATAACTGTCAAGAGTGACGTGGGTGCCGCTACGCGAGTGCGCCGACTGTTTGTTTGAAGACAGAAGGCACTTCGTTTTTTCCTCGTTCACCACCAGACCCATTCGCTTTGCCTCTTTATCCAGTTTGGAGAACGCAGAACTAACAGCGCGATTGTTAAGGCCGATGATGTCAATATCATCGGTATACGCCAGCAATTGTACGCTCTTTTAATAGATGGTCAATGAGGGAAGAAGAGCTTACATGTTGAATAAAAATAAGGTAATTTTATGAAAACTAAATTCTTGTTTCGGATCATCAAAATGTGTCATTTGAATCTGTGAACAATATGTTTAATCTTCGTATAGGATCAGTGGCATAAAAATCTTCGTATTTGTAGCTGCGTTCTCCAAACTGGTTAAAGAGGCAAAGCGAATGGGTCTGGTGGTGAACGAGGACAAAACGAAGTACCAACAAACAGTCGCGTATCGTCACCCACGTTATGATTTCGATTAATTTTACCATTTCTGTTACTAACTCAAATAGTAAGAGTTTTAGGGTTCCTTTAAGGTAGAGTATTTGTGAGTCAACAGTATGGTCCACACGCTGCTGCTCCAAAGGTTATTTTCCTTGTACTTTAAAGTTCAAAGTACAGGTTACATTTCAGTTATCCTCTAGTTATGTAATAAACATTAATTTTGTTTTTATTTTGTTAATTTAAGTGTGCAAAAATTTTTTTTTTAAGATTTCAAGTAAAATTCTGTGAAAACTGAGCCATGAAAATTCATGTCCAGACTCGTGAAAAAAAATCCCAGCAGAACGAAGTGCCGTTTTTCTTGTAGCAAATGACAATTTCAGTGTGGTTAGTTAGTGTAATTCAATATAAATTTGATTGATGGTTTATATTCGCCTGCTTTACTTTACCATTCCTTGGTACTTTTTCGGTATTTCCCACTCATTCAAAAATATCAACCTACTCCACCTATGTACCTATTTGCCATTAAGCGTTATATTTGTGCCAGATTTCTTGTAAATGGTTAGATTTTTATTCATTTTCTTTTTATTTATATTTATTTTTTTATTTTTATTTTTATTCACTTATTTATTTCTACTTTTATCTCTATGAAAATCGTGGCTTCGGTGGACTGTTGTAAACAGGGAGTAATAAACTTGTGCACTGTGGGTATCATAAATGGAAATGGTTATATAATCCTAGAAACTTAAACAAATACCACACAAGCTACAACATAAGACAGAAATGGAAAAAAACATCAGAGAAAGCTTGGACCTTTAAAAATTAAGTGTTTGTCTACCTCCTTCACTATTTGTCGCGAAACGCTGAAAAAATGCAGTGCATTATTTTTGCAAAACAACTTCATTCGCGGAAAAAACTACACAAATTACATTCATTCACTCTCAGCACCAACTCTTTGAAGAAACGTTGAAATGTAAAACGCAAAAATAAAAAAGGATATAAAAGTCATTTTATTGACAGATGCCAAATCGTAAAATCGTAAATTGTGATCGTAAAATGCGAAAACGTGAGCTCATGGGGGTTGATACGACTACAAGCAATTGGCACTTCTGTTGTTGTTTGACTTGGTTTGGAGCGGCTATTTGACGCCCCTTTAACTGTTACATAGTTAAGTAGCAATGCAGATGGCAATGTTTTCGACTCAATGAAACACATTTTTATATACTAATGTCATAGCCACATACATACACATACACACCTACATATGTACATATGTACATAATTACGCAGAGTATGAGAGAATAAGAGAAGTAGTGCTTAATTGACTTCCAAATGAAAACAAAAGGTTCCGATGCGGCATTGACAGGTGGCTCAATGTTTATTACAAAAGGAAGAAGGAAGAATGAAGAATGTATGTGTATACATAAGTATTATGTAGTTTGGTACCCTTGTGCCTAGAAAGCTGAGTCAGCTTTCTCTTTCTTCAAATACAAAAAGTTAGGAAAAATGCTTTCAATATTAAAATCGAAAAAAAGGTTTTGATACCTATTTTCACATTGAACACACATCATCACATACACTTTGTGGCGAATTTATGATTGACAAGCGTGTAAAAACAGAAAACACCATTTTGATAGCTATCCTAAAATAAAATATTCACGCCATGAATATTCTATAATTTTTATGGGACTTTTGCCTTCACTTTCCGCACAATCCAACTACCCTTTGTGAGCACTTTTGTTTCCGTTGTTCGTCGTTTGCGTCTCCAGGGCTAAACGCACATTTACATTTTTATTTATCCACCAGCTATGTAGAGCTTCAATAAATAAGAAAATAAAAACTCAAAACTTTTATTGTGTGTCAAACTTTTTCGCAAATGCACTCATACAAGAATAACAGCAGGATACTGGCAATTAACTCACTTCGAAAAAATGTTTCTGGAAACAAAAATGAAAATAAGTCATAGAATGAAAAATTAATAATAATAATAATAAACACAAGAGTTTCTTCTCCATTATTTTGAGTTAAAGTACTACACACGCTTTAAACAAACAAGCACGCTAGCAAGGACATGACACGCACGCGTACAAACACTTCAGAGGTTCATTAAAGGGTGGAAAGTTGTAAGGTTTTGTTGATTTAATAAAGATACCAAGCACAGTCCGCTTCACGCTACATTAAAGTCACATAAAAATATAATCACGCATACATACAAGTACACCCATGTAAGGAAATAAATTGATATGTGTATATAAATGTAAATATATGCATACGTTAAGAGGCTTGACGGTGAGCAGACGAGTAGCAGTTGACATTCTGTTCGCACTCACCAAAACTTCCACCCTAATTTCTTGCTTGAATGGCAAAAACGGGGCCTGAAATATCTTCTATTAAGTGTAATTCTTACAGAGTATGGCAAGTCCAGCTAAGTAAAGTCAGTTTAAGTCAAGTCAAATTAAGTTAAATCTTCTTTTTCTTAATTGGCGCGATAACCGCTTACGTGATTTTGGCCGAGTTCAACAAAGCGCGCCAGTCGTTTCTTTCTCGTGCTAACCGGCGCCAATTGGACACATCAAGTGAAGCCAAGTCCTTCTCCACCTGATCTTTCCAACGCAGAGAAGGACTTCCTCTTCCTCTACTACCACCAGCTGGTAGCGCATCGAATACTTTCAGAGCCGGAGCGTTTGTATCCATTCGGACGACATGACCCAGCCAACGTAGCCGCTGGATCTTTATTCGCTGCGCTATGTCTATGTCGTCGTAAAGTTCATACAGCTCATCGTTTCATTGCCTGCGATATTCGCCGTTGCGAACGCGCAAAGGTCCAAAAATCGTATGCAGAATCTTTCTGTCAAACACTCCAAGCGTCACTTCATCGGATGTTGTCATCGTCCACGCTTCTGCGCCATACGTTAGGACGGGCGTTAAGATAAATCACATCACGTTAAATCAAGCCGAGTTAAGGTGAGTCAAGTTAATTGAAGGTAAGTTATGCCACGTTCAATTCAAGTAAATAAAGTCAATTTCAGTCAACACAAGTTAAATCGAGTTAAGGTAAATCAGGTCAAGCTAAGTTAAGTCAAATCGAAACAAGTTACGTTAAGTCAAGTTAAATTAAATCAAGTCGAGCTATGTTAAGCCAAGTTAAATTAAGTTACATAAAGTCAAGTTAAGTTAAGTGAATTCAAGTTAAGTTAAGCCAAGATAAGTTAATCCAAATTACGTTAAGTCAAGTTAAGCCAAGTTAAATAAAGTCAACTTAAGTCAATTTAATGTAATTCAAGGCAGGTCAAGTTAAGTTAAGTCAAGTTAAGTTATACCAAGATAAGTTAAGCCAATTATGTTAAGTTAAGCCAAGTTAAATAAAGTCAACTTAAGTTATATTAATTCAAGACAAGTCAAGTTTACGTTAGGTCATGCAAATGCGAGTTAAATCAAGTCAAGTCAAGTTAAGTTATATATATAATTGACGCGGCGCGGCCGCTATTAGAAAAAACTTTTTCTTCATTTTGGTGTTTCACCGAGATTCGAAACTACGTACTTTCTCTGAATTCCGAATGGTAGTCACCAACCCATTCAAGTTAAGTTAAGTCAAGTTAAATTAAGTTAAATTAAATCAAGTGAAGTCAAAGAGGAAAGAAAAGAAAAGAAATTTAGCACAAAGGAAGAGCGGGGTAACCGGGAATTGAGTGAATACTACTGCAGCTTCTGCGTGAGCTCCTTTACAGGTTTATTTATGAAGTTTATTAACCGTAGCCGATTGAATTCGTTCGTGACTACCATTCGAGAGTTTGTAGACTCAAATCTCCGTATAATGAACAGCAAAACCGATATAAAAGCAAACGTCCGAATGGCAAACATCGGCATTACAAATGGCCGAATGTATTTCTGCCATGAAAAAGCTGCTCATAAGAAATATCTGCCTTTCGAAGTCGGCTTGAAACTGTCCCTCTATTTGTGGAACAAGATCAAGACGCATGCCCCAAATAGCAAGAGAAGCTCGGTCAAACACCTAACAGAAGTGTATGCGCGAGTCTTGCGGCTCGGTTAGTCGTCTTCTTAGAAGAACTTGGTACTGCGATGCGGTTGCGCAGTCGTCATGATTGTAGTACGCACGCTGTTGACCTTTCAAGTTTATCATTTCATAAGCCCCTTGAGAAGTGCAGCAAATGAAATAATAAACAAAAATGTTACCTGCAACATACTTACAGGCGCGAATGAATTTAAACGGAGGTTGCTCAAACAACAAGAAGGAATAATACAATATCTTAAATGGACGTTGCAAATACTTCCTTTGACATTCAAAATAACAAGAACGTCACTTTCCTATATAGGCGCGAGCCAAGCTGAGAAGATGTAAACCTTCGCCACTGTATTTGTCACCACTCTTTTTTGAAACACAACATAAAAGTAAAGAAAATCTGTCGAAAAATTAAATATTGGTAAAATTGGGTAAATAACCCCAAAAAAACCTGCACGGAAGAAGAAGTTGATAGCACAAAGTGGAAAATCGTTTTTCAGGAAAATGGATAAATTTTTACTTGCGACAATTTGTCAGAAAAGAGAATCAGCATTTTACAAATAAAAAAAAAAATCGTGAAAGACTTTACCGAAAAACAAGTGAACATAAAAAGTGTGCAGCTACATATATTTAGCACAAAGCATAATTCACAATTTTTCATTAATTTTTCCTCTTTACTTATTTGCTTTGTGCGCCATGAAGGCTTGCAAATTTTGCATGTTTGTGCGTTTTTCGATGTTCTTCTCATCGCTTAAAAAATTCTCAGAAATTTAATTACTGGCAAATTCTTATTGGAAAAAAACGTGAACAGAGCTAATACTTTTTTTCTAGAAGTGGGCAAAAATATAATACGGAGGCGTCAAAAACCAAAAACAAAAAAAAGGAATTGATTGTGGAAGCAAATAAACTCAGTTTAGAAATTCAACTCAAATTGCTAGAATTTCCAATGTGTTCGTCGTAAATATTACAAAATAAACTTCAAACTCAGAGGTTGAGTTCAGGCGTAACCGTTTAAAGTATCTGAAAAGGCGAAAAGCTAAGAGACAGAAATCAAAAACTTATTTCGATGGGCGTGGAGAAGAGAAGAGCACAAAATGAAACTTTTTTGAGAGGTTTTGATGCCGGTGCAGATATTAAGACATCGGCTAGTGCACTGCCTGGCTTTTTAGGCTCTCTTCTACGAGAGCAAGAGCATATCAAGAGTCACTGCCACTGCTGTTGGCATAACTTAAAGTGCATAGGACCTTGACCTCAACTACTGGAGGAAGAAAACTTAATTGAAATACGGTGCTGAAGAAATTTATATTGTATAAACAGGTTGTTTTGGTGCCAGAATTCGGTTTTAAGTTTCAAGTGCCTCCTTAATCGCTGAGCATATGAGCGTGAAGGTAACCGCATTAGCTTCTTTATTAGTGCGAATTATTTTGTCACTAAGTCGAATCTCGGCGAAACACCAAAATTAAGAAAAACATCGGCAGGCAATGGCAAACCTTCGAGTGTATTTCTGCCATGAAAAAGCTCCTCATAAAAATGTCTGCCGCTCGGAGTCGGCTTGAAACTGTAGGTCCCTCCATTTGTGGAACAACATTAAGACGTACACCTCAAATAGGAGGAGGTGTATACTATATATAAGTCGCATTGATCGGTTGAACAACGTGCGTTCGCAATCGAAGCCTATTTCAAGGTCAGTGATTCTTCTGCAATTGTTCGTCATAGATTTTCTTCACGTCACAATATTCGGCGTTAACGTTACGCCCCAAATGTAGATTTGATTCGTATATGGCTGCGAATGTTTCGACAAATAAGTTCAGTAGCAAACAGCCCATGCTCCACGGACCCAGCCGGACATCGAGAACAAATGAAAATACTGCACTCTTCGCTACTACTTCGATATTCCGCATCGGTCCATGCGCAAGACAGCAGAGGCCCTTACTTACTTACTTAGGTGGCCATAACAACCCGTTACCGAGTTACGGCCGACCTCACTAGCTCTCTCCAGGCGCCTCTGCTCCGCAGGCGCCTTCTCCAGTTCTGTACACCAAGCGAGCATAGGGTTTCCTCCACCTGGTCTTTCCACCGGAGCAATGGTCTTGCTCTGCGTCGGCCCCCTTGGACTTCGCCCTCGAACACCTTCTTTGTTGGAGCTTCTTCATTCATACGCACGACAAGCCCTAGCCAACGCAGGCGTTGGATGGCGATACTTTGAACTACGTCAACGTCGGCGTGGAGCTCATATAGCTCGTGGTTGATTGTGCCTGCTGACTTTCAAAACCCTAGTGACTTAGACTTCACCCCTTCAAAATTCACATCGTGCAAGTGGTTAGTTTAACGATATTGATGGAACTGGAACTGGTCCTCAAAGAGATTAAACTACATCAAGTCTTGATGGAATCCATAACGCCGTGATGAAAAAAGCATGACAAGTGAGACCAGATGTTTTTCGGAACATACACAACATGCATTAGAAGTGTAGTTTTTCCTGAAAAATGGAAGCAACAGCGTCTAGTCATACTGCCGAAGCCTGGGAAACCTCCAGAAGATCCGTCATAGAGCAGGCTCCTTTGCATGCTGGACGCCGCTGGCAAAGTACTAGAAGTATGCGAAATATCAGCAAATGCTATGTATGGACGTCAAAAATGCGCTCATTACGGCTAAATGACATCAAATACTGATAGCACTACAGAGTAAGAATGTGCCGAAATATCTGCTAAAGCTAATCGCATCATTCTTTGAAAACAGAACTCTATGGCATAATATAAACGAGGGCCTCAAAAGCTAACTGGAAGAGCTCTCCAAGACTAAGTATTAGGCTCGCCTATTTGGCCCGGTACTATGGGGCCTACTAGAAGAGGTCTCATCAATGTTAGAGGAAACTCCCAATAAAATTAGGCAAACGGGCTAAGACTACCCGACCATAAAACTGAACTGGTTCGCTTAAGCGCTCAACGAAAATTTCAAAACCTTCAAATAAAAGTTGGTGGTGAGGTAATGAGAGAACATTCTTTCTTCAGTAAAAACACAGGCATACATATGGATTGGGCCATATGGCGCCATGCCGCACACGACCAGATATATCAAGGCGATATTGCGTGATTTCTTCCTAACAAACTGATAAGCCGCTTCGGTGACACATTTTGGCCACCCGCTCGCCCGATCTTACTACTATGGATCCTTTTCTATGGGCGTGCTTCAAAACTAAAGTCGTCAAAACAAACCTAGTGACCATCTCAGGACTAAAAGAAAATATCGTGCGCGAGGTTCATGGCATTCCTATATCACTTCTCCAGCAAGTGGGATGGAGATGGAGGTCAGATTCCAAGAATGCATCCGATAGAGCGATCAACATTTACACAAAATAATTAGAATAAGGTACAATATGCACTTCTCTGCTTTGTAACAGTTATTGAAATTAGTTTTTTAATTTCAGTATTTCTCTGTTAATTTAGGTTTTAACTTCTAATTCTGCCACCGGACACCCTGTAAGTAAATTCCCATACTTAATGCAGTTTTTAAATATTAGATTCGGATTTTTAGAATCGGAAAAAACGTTACCTTCTCTAATTTTTTTTTTTATTGAAGTGAAACTTCTTTAGCGGCGGTCTGATATTTGAGCGAGAATGGAGAGTGAATTGGAAAAAATGTAACGTTTAGAGATTTCGTTACGCGAGAGAGAAAAAAGATATAACGTAGAGGAAAAGGAATGAGAGAGAGCTATATATATATATATATATATCTTAGATACACTTTAGGTTATTTTTCCCGAGGTTTACCTTGTGGTTGCTAATTTCTAGTGAGAAATAACACTGGCTACTTTTGGGCGCTTGTTTGTTGGTGCCAACTTGTAGGAAATATATTTTTGGTGCCTAATTTTAGACGTTATATTTCCTTGTGCCTACTGTACAGTAGACGACGCGAATACTCGTTGTCCACGTTGAATTCGGTTATTTAACACCAACTAATCTGTTACCGCATACAACAACAAAATATTGAATGAAGCAACAGTCTCCATAGCAAGACAGCAGAGGCCCTTACTTACTTACTTAGGTGGCCATAACAACCCGTTACCGAGTTACGGCCGACCTCACTAGCTCTCTCCAGGCGCCTCTGCTCAGCACGCGGCAGCACAACAGCTGAGCAAGAAGCCTTCGTACGTCAAAACCAACACAAGATGTCTATCATTGACACTGGAGGACTACCATATGAAACTGTGTTGTGATTGGCGTACTGTACATGATAACAACGAATATAGATGTGGCAGACGGCTTGGCAAATGGCACAGTGGGCAAGTTAGTGCATCTCGAATTTGATGACAATGGAGAACTCACCGTTGCATGTATTGAATTACCGGATTGCTCTTCTACAGGTCAAAAAATCAGAAAAAAAGTTCCTGGTCATACTGCAGCGCATAATATCAGTAAAACAGCGGTACCAATCGGACGACGCACATTAACAATCCCGCTTAACAACAACAAAACGATTAACGGTAAACGATCACATTTATCATTAGTTTGTGCTTATGCGACGACCATTCACAAGACTTAGGGAAGCACGTATTCTGAAGTTGTTTACGAATATGATAAAAAACATTCGCAATCATTAGTTTACGTTGCTTTGTCACGAGTCACTTGTATTGAAGGCTTGTGGATTATAACGAACGGAAAAGATTTTAGATTCTAACATGGTCGACGAGCATCACTCAGTATGTCTCATTTACAAGATGAATTCCGGAGACTATCGTTAAATAGACTGGAAACTGTGGATAAACAAATAATCGATTTCATGGCTCAGAGAAGAGGGCTATCTGTATATACTCTTAATTGTCAGAGCCTACGAGCACATTCCGTAGATTTAACAGACTCTGTCATCCGCAAATCGAGTATAGTACTTTTATCCGGAACTTGGTTAAGCGATAACGAGCGTCATCAAATATAAGCGACTAAATGTTAGAGCTGGCGGTGTGGTAATCTACCACAATCAAGATGATAGCGTAAATATTGTCACACCAAACATGGAAGTGACTGCAAGGCAGTATCAGTCATATTCACCATGGATTCTCGGTGGGGATTTCAACGTAAATTTCGGATCCAATGATTCTTTGCCGTTGATTCAATTTCTTCGAGAAACATTCGGTTTGCAGATAAACAATAACCCTAAAGAATCAACAACAAAATCCGGAACTACACTAGATGCAATTTTCACACGTTATCTAAAAAATATTGAATCACGTATATATATTTCATATTTCAGCTATCACAAACCAATTATATCAGTATTACCAATTGAACCACCAACAGATGATAGCATAATGCATATATAGTTAATAAAATCGAGTTTTGGTTATACAAATTTTATACTGTGGTATTTCTTTTGAAATTGTCCCTGTCTCCTTCTCTTCCTCTCTCGCACTTTCTCTGTCTCTCTCTCTCTCTCTCTCTCTCTTATTCACACTCATTCACACACAGAAGTTTCACTTCTACCACGTGTACGACGCTGCGCATGATTTTTTTTTTCTTCCCAGTATGAAATGAAATTTCATTTTTGAAAATTTATTAATTAAATTTATTTATTTATATTTACTAGTTGCTAAGACTTTGGTAAAATGAAATTTTCCCATTTCTTTTGGCAATTTCTTTAAAAAATTACAACTTTGAGGTTTGGTCACTTTTTTTCTTTTCAACACTTTGTCGCTTGCACATATTATGAAACACATTGAAAACAACAACTTATATAAATATAGAAATGTTGACCGCTCACTAGAAAATACACATATCTTATTGACACCCGTCCTCTCTAAAAGTTAAAATTTGCCGACAATTTCGTTAACAAATTTTATTGCCTACTAATTGAATTTAATTGAATGATATTTCTTAGCAAAGTTTGCATGGAAAGCGCCACTACTTGTTAAAAACAACAACTCTTTACTTTATAAAAAACAACAACTCTTTACTTGATTTTGCAAAAAGAAAGAACCTCTTCAAAATTAAATACCATTTAAATGCTAATCGAGTTTAAGGGAGTCAAGTATTTGCAGCGGCAATTTATTAAGAATTTCCCGCGCGCCACTGAATATTTCAATTTAATTTGCAGTTAATTAGAAAAGCTAGTACGTTTTTTTTCCATAAATAGACTCACAGAAAGCCGAACAAATATTCAGAACAAGTAACGGGGCACATAAATGTAGGCGGCTCTACTGTAAATATGTGTCATCTAAATAAACAAATACACTGGATTATGCATGAAGAAGGTGAGATGAAGAAAAACAAGATTAACAACTTTATGCAAAGAAAGAAGAGCTTTGAAGTTTCTCAAAAAGTCATTAAAATTTTGAAGATTTGCCTGAAAGTAAAAAATTGAAATTACAATCCAGTCCTTTGCTGCCAAGGCGCCTGCACCGCTAAGCAGTCTAGGGCTTTTCAGAAGTGTCGTTGCTTACAACATTACAGCTGTTGCCTACCGCCGGGCGCTATTTGACTATTATCCCTAAAAAACAAACAAAGGAATTCGAAATGAAAATGTGTAGAAAAAGAGGAAAAAAATGCTAAAGAGTAAATAAAAAAAGTTGGATACGAAAAAATTCTAAATCCGTTTAACATGCATTGTTTGTCTTCGCGTGTTATGTTATCACCCAAAAAACGAAACTTCAGCAGCAGCAGTAGCAACAAAAGCAACCCAGAAATAACAAAACAGGAAAAGGACAATGACAAGGTCTTATTTTACAGCACAAAGTGAGGGATTAAACAAAAAACATGAAAAATATTAGACACACTCCAATACTTAGAAGGCGTGACGGTTGGCTGAAGGAGGAAAAGAGAAATTTTCATTTTTTTATTTACTTAAGCCTTTCATTGCAAAGCAAATTATCAACAAAAAAAAAAAGAAAATGCTCTATGTATGTGTATGGGACAGTGAATTCTACGCTCATTCTCACACACACACACACACACTCACTCAATAAAAAGTTAAGGCAGTCAAAGGTTCAAATTCCGGGCACACTTGTGCTGAGCAAAGCACCGAAAATAATAACTAAAAGCGAGAGTGTGCGCCACGATTAATAATTATACCGCTTGGAAAGGGTTAAAGCTGGTATGAAAGTGAAATTAAGTCGAATTTAAATTGCCGACCGACCATGCCAATCTAAGTTGCCCTCATGCTGGTGGGTTGGTCGGACGCTTGGTCGGGCCAGCGGACGGTCGAGTAACAAGGCGTGCAAAAGTTTGCCAGCTGTAAGCTTAGTAATTGTAAATTGAAGTGCCTTTTAAATAAGATGAGGGCAATTTTTTATATTTACCCAACCAATTTGACAAATGGCGTTGAACGTTGCTGCGATCCTACCAAATTTGCGTATTTTCAATTACAAAGGATTGACGGTAAAGCAGTTTTTTTTTTTAAATTTAGCATAAACAAATAATTTTATATGACCACTTAAAGAAAGAACAGAAATTGCACACAATTAGTTTAAAACGTGAGACTGTTTAAAGGCCAGAAAACGTTGACAGGAGGACTGGAGTACATTAAAAATGTATTGTATATTTACTTAAAAAAAGTGCACGTGTATTAACAGTAATAGCAACATGCTAAGTTTTACCTATTTATTTACATTTTTTTATATTCCTTTCAAAAATATTGTCTATACTACAGCAAAAACCAACTCACAGTTTCAAACTCTGCACAAAATTTACAACACTTTCATGAATATTCCCAACTTTTTAGGCAGAATTTTCAAATGAATTCTGGGTTTACAGTTTTGTAGCCCATTTCATTTTGATTGAATATTGTGCCAGTGCGGCCGCCGTGGCCGAATGCGTTGGTGCGAGACTGCCATTCGGAGAACGTAAGTTTGAATCTCCGGGAAACACCAAAATGGTAGAAAAAGTTTTTTCAAATAGCGGTCGCCCCTCCGCAGGCAATGGCAAACCTGCGGGTGTATCGCTGTCATGAAAAAACATTTCATAAAAAGCGATTTACCATTCGTAGTCGGCGGAAAACTGTAGGTCCTTCCATTTGTAGAACAACATCAGGACGCACGCCACAAATAGGAGGAGGAGCTCTGCCAAATTACTAATAGAAGTATAAGCGTCACTTATTTATTTATTTTTTTAGTATGCCAATTTAAGGTAGCTTAAAGTTCGCATGGATTTTTGATATTCATTTTGGACGTTTCCATACATTTTCTTCCAACTTAACGGATGCTCGAAAATGTACAAGGCCGAAGGGCAGCATGGCGCTGGAAGTCGGAGAAGAATACGGCTTCAATATAAATGGTTTCGGGTCAATCATAGACATTACATTTGTCAGCTCACACTTGCAGGTAATCTCCAAATGGAAGCTAAGCGAATGTTACACCCAAAGTAATCACATGGCAATCATTTGTGACATCGACTTAAATTAGCGCCGAATAGGGCAAAACCAATTACGCCAGAAATACCGACGATGTCAAACCAGCACTCTGATCGACGTTGATGTATTCCATGAAATGATGCGATTAGTCGATGACCAAGCCAAGCTACTGTTCAAGCATCGAACAGCTCGCGCTGCGGCAATAGTACCGAAGTCTGTATGGAAACAACACGGTGTATATTGGTGAAACAAACGCATGCTAAAGCTATTGAATGAATATATCAAGTGGAGAATTCGTTTCTAACGAGCTCAAGGAAAACCTCGTTTTAGAGCGAAAATAGAGCGTTGTACAATGCAGCTCGGCATGCACTTATGGTTGCTTTCAAAGATAGCAAATGCCAACGATTTCTTGAACTTTTCATCATTCTTGAACATTCATCATTTCAGCATGCCGAATATTTCTAAGAACCGTAGTAAATACACTATTCCCGTGGCAAAAAAGACAGATCTTCTCAATTTCATGGGAACAGCAAAGCTAATTCGAGAAAGTAACCACTGATAAGGTCTAGGAAGCGGTCATATATATCACGAGGATAATAAGTTACCAGTTTCTAAATCTTGTTTTTAGACTGGCTATCACCAATTGGATATTATCGTTTGTGAATCTATTCAGCAAGTGCTTAGCTGAGGAAGCTTTTCCGGCAATTTGGAAGAGATAAATGCTGGCTTTGTTGCCACAACCCGGTAGCACTTCTGCACAACCTTCCACCTACAAGCCAATTTACCTGCCTTCAACCGCTTCGAGATGGAGGTCCAAGCTTAAGGAGGTATATCCGATAACTAGTTCGGTTTTAAAAAAGGAAGAGCCAGCTGGCACTGGACGCAATAAACGGTACTTGTTGTCTCGGAGGGTTACTGGATATCCAAAACGCATTCAATACGTGAAATTGAGCAAAGATTTTAAACGCACTGGAGGAGGACTCATACGAGGCAACTTTCGAGATCGTTTACTGAAATATAAAACCTCAGCAGGCGTGAAAAAACATATTGTTCGCCCTCAGTCCCAGCACCCTCGAGGTATCCAAGGGAACCAAGCAATTGCTTTGAGGACAACATTGCCGTTATTCCTACTTGAAACAGTTAAGCGATATCTGCGGCAGAGTCAGTAAAACTATAGAGGTTGTACAGACGTGGCTTCTACAAAACGGAATTCAGCTCGCGTGGCAGAAAACAGAGCCGGTGCTGATCTCTAGCAGGAAAAAGTTTGAGGAAATTACTATAAGAGTTCACAACCACAAAGTAACTACCATACCAGCTATTACAGTATGTACTTTGGTTTTATGTTTGGCAAAAGCCTTCCATTTAAGACCCACCTGGAGTAAGCTAAGAAAAAGACTTTAGCGACAGTGGCAGTGAGTGCGATGGCTATCAAGGAGGCGTCAATTACTAGAAGGCATTGTTAAGAATAAAAAACTTTACGGACCACCTGTTTGGCATAATGCCACGCGACACGCGCCCTATATCCCCGAATCACTCGTTCGTGAAACTAGATATTGGCAAGCAACGTAATAGCCGACACAGGAAACGGGCTGAGAACGCTCGCAGGGCTTAGGTTGCAAACACAGTGCACGCTGAGACGAAGATGAAGACGAAGCTGAAGACGAGAAACAGTGCAGAACAAATCGTATGAATTCGCTCGCTCGTCCGCATAGTGCGCGCTGTGACGAAGACGAAGATGAAGACGAAACGCAAGCAATCAGCTTCAAACGCTGCTGTACTGAATTTGAAGACGAATCGCATGCTAGTTACCGTGGTTTTTGTTTGTTTGTTCTGTCTATGATGTGGCACGTTAATTAAGTTAAGACAGTCGATAAACAAGTAATTAAATGAGAAGTAATAATCAATAAAAGGCATAAAACTAAATATATTTAAAATTATTTTTTACCTTAACGTCACAATTAGCCTTTCAGCACATATAATTGGCGTTTTATTAAAATTAGTCCAATTTTTAATAATAAGTGGCTCAATTTTAATTAAAATATAATCAAATGTGCTAATTGTCATTCTGGTATATTCCACAAATTTCTTTTCATCGTGGCGCAGCTCATCATACAAATGATGAAATTCACCAAATGCTTCTCTTCCCAAATTTATAGGGTGTACTTTTTTATTTACTGTTATACGTTTTAATTTAAAATATAAGCTTTGCTCAATCAGCAGGTCATCATCTGATGAGGAATCCATTGCGACTAACATAACAAAACGCAACCAATTCGTCTTCCACTGTGCAACCTATTCGCTTACTCGCAACGCAAGCAATTTATCTTCAGCTCCGTCTTCATCTTCGTCTTCGTCTCAGCGTGCACTGTGTTTGCAGCCTTAGGTGTAGCAGCGGCGACTAATCACTTTTTCTCCCCTACGAAATAATGTTTGACAGAAAGCCCGAGGGGAGCGCAATTCGCCACATTATGTTGTGTTTCATCTCATGGTTTCCCATTAAACGGAGTCCGGTTAAGAACCTCACTACTAAATTGCAACATTATTAGCTCTAGAAACTCCCTTGAATACCCTCTGGCCTTGTGTGCCAGTATCTTTGGCCGGCGCTTGCTGATAGATCAGCCTCGAGGCCCACTTATCGAAGAGCAGATCAGATATCAGCAAAACAACGTCCATCCATGGAGAAACTATTTCAGCTGAGGTGCCCTAGCTAGCTTGTCAATCCAACATTTCTTACCAGTCCTATATAAATTTGATAGATAAGTATTCGAATACGATCAAAAGAGTAGTCAGGTATTCTCCGACTTATTTCGAGCCTAACATCTTATGAACATTATTACACCAGTCAGCAGCCAGTCGATTGCTTCTTCTATTCGAGAACCCAATTTAAGCTTAAAGAGAAGCTGATCACAGAATACCGCTTACCTTTCTGTACAACTTCGTCTCCAATGCTAATCCTAATCCATTCCCCTTTGGCTGGAATGTAAATGTAGAAAGACCCATCTTTGGCTTAAATCACTCAGTTACAGTGAAACTAGGCTCCAAATTTGAACTGAACCAGAATTTCAGGAATAATATACACTGGGTATCTCATATCTCCGCGCAAGAAAGACAACCACCAATTTAGGCTTCCATGCATCAATCCATAGGGACTATTCAAAAGCCTTCTACTAACTAATATAAGCGCCACATAATCTTCTTATGTATTACCCCGATTGCACCTTTCTCCAGTCCCTTCAGTTCATTAACAATTACCAATCAGAATTAGTGTTGGTAAACTACATTTTGAGTACTGCTATTCACTTGTCAGCGGAGAGAGTCATAGCCGCGCTTTGGTCGGAATGTTTCCGCGCAAAGAAAGTAGTCGATAAGCCGGATAAAATCCATCTTCACAGCCAATTTATGCAGAGCCCTAATGTTTTCCTCCATAAGAATGTTAGCGACCCTTGTGGATTACAAATATGCCTCCACTGTAAGCATGTTGAGAATGCAACAACTTCTCTTGAGTTTTTTTTGTCCCGCAATCAGAACTTTTACGTGAGCAGAGAGATCAGAGTTTACGTGAGCCAGCTAGTCACTGGAGATAACACCATAAACCCGAGATACGTAAACAAAATCAACTGTCGGTTGAAAACGGATGCCCATGCCGCGTCTGAAAATAACATTAATTTTTCTTTTTTTGGATATCCGTCGCATTATTCACAATGAATGAATTTAGACCAGACAGCCGACGACTTGACAGTTCTATGGTATATTACATAGATTGACGTGCCACTTTAAATCATCTGGGACGGATGAATCTAGCGCCACGAAAATGCGCCGGCTCTTTCCTCGAACTTTTAGCGAAAAAAGGTATTCGTGCGACAAACCACCATATTGGCCCGAAATTGCAGCCTGTGGGTTTTCCTAATTCTAACAAGATGAAGTTGCATCGCAAAGAAACTCATCAGGTTTGCGTACAGGAGGGTAGGAGTGTTGAATGGGTTAACTTCGGCGGATTACTAAGTGTGCTTCCGAGGGTGAGAGTAATATTGCGATTATTTTGAAGAGTTAGCCCCGATTTACGCAGGGCAACATTTGGAAGAGAAACATGTTGTTCGTGGGAGAAGGGCTGACGGAGAAGAGAGAGGTGTTTTGGTTTACCGTACGTGCGACACGCTTTGTGCTGCTTATTCGTATTGTCAAACTTAAAAATAAAAATAAATAATTGGCGCGTACACTTCTGTTAGGTGTTTGGCCGAGCTCCTCCTCCTATTTGTGGAGTGCGTCTTGATGTTGTTTCACAAATGGAGGGACCTACAGTTTCAAGCCGACTCCGAACGGCAGATATTTTTATGAGCAGGTTTTTCATGGCAGAAATACACTCGGAGGTTTGCCATTGCCTACCGAGGGGCGACCGCTATTATAAAAATGTTTTTATTAATTATGATTTCACCGAGATTCGAACCAACGACCTCTCTGTGAATTCCGAATGGTAATCACGCACCAACCCATTCGGCTACGGCGGCCGACTCAAACTTAAAGGAGTAAAAATCAAAAGCAACGAAGTTTGCCGAAAATAATTTTGGCCGTGTGACCGCGAAAGAAACATCAAAAAGGGATTTTCCAGTGTCTTCCTTCCAGATGTCTCTGGGTGTAAATCTGGACTTAGAGGACGACTATTGCAAAGGTCGATCATCAAATTTTGCTTGTATTTGGTTTTGTTTTATTGACAAATTTTCGGAGTTTAATTGCCATATGAGAGTAGATAATTTGAAGATACCCTATAGGGCCCTTTCTCTTCCCAAACTAATCATTTAGTTTTTGCAAAAATTACATATTGCTCAAACCTCTCCAACTATGGCTAGACAATCCATTCAGTAAAGTTTTTATTTATTTATTTTTAAATTTTATTTTGTGCGTTTTAAGCTTTAGGACTAAGTATTTCCAAAAAAATTTATGTTTAATGCAAACATTTTTAGCACTGAATTTTTGCGACATGCTTCTCCAAAAAATTCACCATTTTTTGTTTTTTGCTTTTAAATAATTCTAAGCAGATTAAGTAATTCGCCTTAAATTCCACGCAGAATATTTTCCTTCTGCGTAAGGCAGACATTTTTTCTATTTTCCCACAACAAATTCTTGAAATATTTTGACAAAAAGACATAAAAGTAAAATTGTTTCAAAATTTCGCTTGGGTGCCGCTTTGATTGTATCACCGCCTGTTAAAACTAATTGGAAGTGTATCTAAGCGCATGCCTGTAGCTATCCGTGGCATATTTGGGGCAATACGAAAATGTACGGATATTAACAAAAAATTTGGTTCAACATAACACAAATGTAAACAAAAATTGCACTTTAAATTCGAGTTGCTTTGTACAACTTCAAAACAACTGCAAAATGAACAGAAAATGCAAGCAGAATGGGAATCGTCAAGTTTGCCGAAATTCTGTTGAAAACTGTAAGTTCAAAAGCTGAGTTTTGCGTCGATAAGAGCGCATTAATTACTAAAATTTATACTGGCACTTAAATTATACTACAAACTTTGCGCTCATCACACACACAAACACACAAAGCCAAAGTATGCACACAGGCAAGTGAATGTATGCATACACCTACGCACACACCCAAATAGGCGTTGCAATGATGGGGCGAGCTAAGCAAGTTGTGCTGCTTTGAACCAGCATCCAACGCTCCGACCCCAAGGACCAATAGCCAGGCGCTGTACTGAATTTCGGTTTGTGTGGGGCACTGGTCAAAGTTTTTTGTTTTGTTTTAATTTTCTTGAGTTCGTTGTTGTTCCTCTTCCGTTTTTCTGATTTTTTTTTGTTGTTTTGCTTTTCGTTTGTTTGTTTGATATTTTGGCTTAATGAAGTTCCATGAAATGCACGCAGAGTAACACCGGATTTTATGCTATTCATAAATATTTGTGCAAACCAACAACGGACGGACAAGTGCCGCTATGCCGGTGTACGCAAACTTTATAAATAAATAAATAAATTGGCCTCGCACATCGCAATCAACGCAACTTTGCAAAAATAACTGAATAATAAAGGGAATGAAAAGAAGAAAAAAAAAAAAATTAATGAAAATTTTCAAAATGAGGTAAACGAAAATGAGGCCAAAAGGTCAATTTGGCTGCGGTGAAATTGTGAGCTCTGCTGATATGTTTGTACGTTTGTTTGTATTTTTTTACTCCTCACGTGCGAATGAGCGAATCACCGTGCGATGGTATGCGCTGCGTTATCCAATGATAGTCCAGAGGCATGCAGTTAACGCAAGGGACGCGCTCACTCATGAACATGCATACATAACTGTGAACGTATGGATGTATGTATGTATGCTTTGTGTAATTAAGTAGCTATGTATGTATGTATGCATATTATGAACAAACTCTGAGTACGTTTATTATTTAATGGGGCGAGAAAAAATTAAAAACAAATGTATGCACAAGAAAAAAAAATGTATGGAAAGGAAAGCATTCGTTGTTGTTTTAAAATTAACTGAAACGCGGATTTCTGGCCTCCGTACATTTTTAGCTGGCACAGGTGCAGACTCAGGTGCGCTGAGTTTTGCTGCGCAATTTATTATTTTCCCGTTGATAGAGGAAAGGGCAGAATAGCGTGAAGGCTCACGCACTAATATTTCATTAAAAAAAAATAATAAAAATTACATAAAAACGAGGAAACAGTGCCAAACTTTACTGCTTACTAATAAATTATGAAAAGATTTAAGTGTTCAGAGGTTTTTGCAGTTTGCTGTAGCCCACTTATAAAGTGGAATAGGGCAGTCGAAATTTTTGGGCTATAATAAATAAGTGAAATGTTTAAATTAATAAATAATAAGTGAATAAATAAATTAATTAATCAAAAATAAATTAATTAATCAAAAATAAATCAATTAATAAAACGTGAATTTGTATACCCGGCACCCATGTACGCTAAAATATCAAATTCTTGTCTTGAAAATACAAGGTGGTTCAACTTGAGCTTGGAGTTTAGTTTAATTCGGCTGTAAGTAAAAACGCTTGCATATTTTTCAAGATGTTTTTTTTTCATTGGAAAGAATAAACTTTGAAATGAACTAAATTTTATTCATATAAGTTCCCCGGCTGGCTGGCCAACCCAATTTCAATGCAAAGTACTGCTCTAGTGAAGCACTAGCGTCGAAGTAGTGAAGCGTCGCTACGTACATTAATAAGCAAATACGCGGTGCTATTTACTGGTTGGGCGTACGTTATTGAGGGTCGATTTAAAAATCGCTCATTGCTCTGTGAAAATCGTATTCTAGGGATCAAAATAAGAAACTTTTCCGAAGTAACCATACCTCTAAAACGAATTCTGATGTCCCCAATTTGGGCCGAACTTTTGGGTAGGGGCAAATTTTGAAAAATCCCACTTTGACCCATTTAGAGTGCTCCAATCGAGTCCAAATGGATGACCGACCCCTACTAACTTTGGACGGCCGATTCACCCATGCCAGTGGCACACCCCGTGGAACTCCCCTGGGGGGTTCCCCATACAATCATTTCAAAATATCACCATTTTTGACCTTTACATGAGAAAAGAAACTAAAAAGTTCGACCCAAATTGGGGGACATCAGAATTCGTTTTAGAGGTATGGTTTCTTCGGCAAAGTTTCTTATTTTGATCTCTAGAATATGATTTTCACAGAGCAATGGGCGATTTTTTTGCCTCCTTACAAATCGACCCGGCCTAGTGTACGTAGTTGAATAAAACACGAAAAATTGTGGAAATTCCGCAATGAAACTTTCTGATCTTAGTCTTATAGAGCTTATATTCTCAGCTTAAAGCTTATAGTCGCAGCTGTTAACGACTTGAGTAGGGTTTTTTAACAAAAAAAAATATTTTTCCCAGATAAAATTTTTGTAATGCATTTTTTCATAAAATATTAAAAACAATAAAAAAATATTAACAAAACCGTTAACATTCCACTTTCAAAACTCTCTACCAAATTTTTTAACGCTGAATAAATCTCAAAATTACAATTTTTTTTTTAATTTTTTTAACTTATTACTATTACAATCATTCTTGGAATACCTGCCAAACTAATAAGGCTCGTTAGCGCAACGCTCACAAATACACAAGCAAAAGTGACCATTCAAGGGAAGCTCACAGAGTCGTTCCCTGTTGAAACAGGTGTAAAACAAGGTGATGCCTTATCAACAGTCATATTCAATTTGATGCTGCCCTTTAACGTAAGGGAAGTCAACAAAGGTGGTACCTTGATGACTAAAACAACCCAAATATGTGCTTATGGAGATGACATCGCTATTCTCTCAAGAAGTAGGAATGACTTAAAAGAAATTTTCTTAAAAATTAACAAAATTGCGAAGGATATTGGCCTTTTTGTAAACGAGGGCAAAACCAAATATCTGTTGAAATCGAGGAGGCCTGCACAGATGCCAAATTTCCATGTGGGAGCCTATACGTTAGAAGCCGTGCAGCATTTGAAGTACCTAAGAGCTATGTTTGCATGTAGCGGTGATTCAACTTCCGCCGTCAGGGATCGCATCAACGCCGCCAACAACGCGTATTACGCCCACCTTAACTTGTTCAAGTCCCGACTTTTGTCTAAAGCTACAAAGTTCACTATGTTCAAGAGTCTTATTCAACCAATCCTAACATATGGTTGTGAGGTATGAACTCTTAAGATTGATGATTGTACTCAGATTGCTCGCATGGAAAGAAAAATGTTAAGAAAGATCTTAGGCCCAATAAGAATGGATAATGGTACCTATAGAATCCGATTGAACTTGGAACTGAACGATCTAACTCAGAACGAGACAGCTGTGCGTTTTGTTAAAGCGCAGCGCATAAGATGGCTAGGTCATGTGATCCGTATGCCTGTTGACTGTACCGTGAAGAAAGCCTTGACAGGAAAGCTAATGGCCGCGAAGGCCAAAGACAGACCGAGGAACCGTTTGATAGACGCAGTGGAACACGATCTTAAGAAGCTGGGAGTACGTAAATACGACGCAACAGCTCAAGATAGACCGCTTTGGAGGAACATTTTGAAGGAAGCTTTGACGCACCCCGCGTTGTAACGCTATAAAAGAAGAATACTGTTACAATTAAACCAACTATTACAAATAAACCAATTTTCAGTAAAAATCAAGGCAGTGTATGTATGAAAAAAGTAAAAAAAAAATCAGTAGGGCTGTTTCTCAAACATTACAAAAAAAAATGCTTCCCAATCCTTTTTATAAAAATATACAATAAAATTGTTCCACAAAATTGTTTGAAAAAAATATATATTTTTTCATAAAAATTAAAAAAAAATGTATAATAGTTTTAAAATACAACGAAGATTTTGACATTAAACTCTTCTTACCAAAGTTTTCAATACTGAATAAATTTCCAAACAATTATTCAAAAATGGAAATTCAAATCAAAAGAATTTCCGAAACTTTTTTATTAAAAATATAAAAATGTTACAACATTTTTTTTTCAAAAACGTATAGTTTTTCTAAAAAATTAAAAAAAAAATGTATAATAATAATAAAATGAGCCGAAGATATTTGATCTTAAGAAACTTCCTACCCAAATTTTCAACAGTGCATAAATCTCAAAATTATAAAATTTTTTGAAATTTTTTGTTGAAAATTTGTTCAGTTTACCTCTCAATATGCTACAAACAAACCAATTTTCAGAATGACAATGTTTTACTAAAAAAAACAAAGTCAGAAAAAACTTAAAGTAAGAATGCTTTTCAAATATTAAAAAAAAATGTCTAAGAAATTTTCACAAAAATATCCAGTATTTTCCAAAAATTTTTTTTTAAAAGTATATATTTTTTTTTTTAATTATAAACAATTTAATAATATTTTATTAAAACAAGCAAATATATTTGACCTTAAAACGGTACATACCTAACTATCAGGTCAGTCCATAAGTCCGTGCGGAGGTGGTTTTAAAAACAACAAAAACGATGTTTAAAGTATTTATTAATCAATAATATATTTTCCTTCATTATTTACAATGTCTCCGTTTATTTACAATGCCAACGTTTAGGCAAATTTTTAATTCCCTGCTCAAAAAGTGTGTTGTCCTTGGAGCCAAAATACGTTTCGATATCCCTTTTTATAGCTTCTTTTGAGGGGTAGTTCTTGTTACTTATATGGGATTGAAGTCCACGGAAAAGGTGATAATAAGGTGCAATATCCGAGCTCGTTCAGCTTACCTAATGTTTGCCTTGCGGTATGAGGTCGTGCGTTGTCGTGGTGAAACAACACTTTGCATCTATTCACTAAAGACGGTCGATTTTTTTTAAGTGCCTGATTCATATTTGATAGCTGATGGGAATAATAATCAGCAGTTATCGTCTGGTTTGGTTCCAGAAGTTCATAATAAACAATACCGGCCATATCCCACCAAATAGACAGGAGAATCTTCTTGGGGTGAAGGCCAACTCTTGGGGTCGTTGGGGTCGGTGTTTCATCTTTATCTAACCATTGGCGTTTGCGAACATGACTATTGTAAAGGACCCATTTTTCATCACCATTAACGATACGGTTTAAAAAATTTTTAATTTTCAAGCCGTTGCAGCAGCTGAGAACACACATTCACTCTCTGCTGAAGGTTGGCGACGGAAAGTCTATGCGAAACCCATTTTCCCAGCTTTGAAACCTTTCCGAACCGAACCAGGTACGTGTGGGCTGTTCCATGGGATGAATTTAACCTCTGAGCTGTCATATCGAAGGTCAAATTTCGCTCAGCTTTCACGAGTTTGAGCAAGGCGTCGGAGTTAAAGACTTCAGGACGACCAGTGGTAGTTGATCGACCAGAAATATTCAAAGCTGGTGAATAGGAAAGATGTAGTGTTTCATCAAGTTTGACCATCATTGTTCTGGCGCATCATTAGTGATGGGCCAGAAACCTTCTTTTTGTGTGCTTTTTTGCTTCATTAGGGAGTAAAAGGAATAAATTAAAAGTATATAAATACGGAGGCTGCGCGCCCGCTTTCCATTGTCAGGTTTTTGGCCGAGCCTAACCCCAAATTTTATGTACGTATGCGTCGTTCTGTTAGTTTACTAATGGGAAAGCCTGGGTTTTTCTGTTTTTCCATGGCAGAAAATGAACTCGTTGGGTCGCAAATCGACAGTATTGACAAAAATGAAACGAAGGGATGCCTGCAGACTCACGCCAGTGATAACTGGTTTCTGGCCCGTAGGTGCGCAAGCAGTTATAATATCATAATTGTAATCAACCGGAGAAAATGGAAGCTATCTTCCACTTCCACTGTGAATGCCCTGTCTTGCCCTTTGGAAAGCAAGGAATCCCATTTTTGAAAACTTGGAAGAGCTGGCCACCATAGACGTAAGCAACTTTATAAGGTTGCTCAATCGCACAGACTAAATATAGTCGTGTAGGAATAACCGGTATGACTTGTTGGTGGCGAGGATTTTGCAACAAAATGGTGCACAAGCGCTAATTGAATACCTGGTGAGTCACCATTTCAACCACCATCCAACCACCCAACCAACCAGGGTCACCATAGCTACTGAGGTGACGGCCGCTGTTAAAAAAAAATGCTTTATTTATTAAAGTTTAAATATCCACAGCGCGCATTGAAAGCTCAGCTATGGCGAGCCCACACTCTCTTTTATTCATATAAAATAAAATATAAAAATTTGAAATCAAATAAATTTAATCAAGAGTAAGTTCATGAAGCACTCAAATGTTTTTGTCTTATATTTTGCGAATGTATAGGCATATTTTTTAATAAATGCACTGAACTACCGTGCTCATATCCTGCTGCTTGTTAAAAATATAGGTGTATGCACAATACATTTAATTTAACTAAGAATATTCAATTAAAATACACAAAAAGAAAAGTTAAAAATCAGAGAATTCAATATAAAATTAATGAATAGCTGCTTTTACATTTCACAAACTCACAGAGATATACACAAGCATACAGCAATGCACTGACAAACTAGTCAGCGCGCATCTCTTCGTCTTCCTCACAACGGGCCGTGGCGTATACGCAATTTTTTCTCCATATTGCCTGTCAGCTGGTTTTTGAATTTATTATATTTTATGGAAGGTTTTAAGCTTACGTTGTTTTTCAAGTGAAAGCGCACAAAACAATCAAGAATTTCATGCAACGGCGCGTATCCACCGGCTGCCGGAGTCCAAATGCAGCGGAAGAAAAAAAGTAAATCAATGCATGCGTTGTTTTTGTCAATAGACAGATAAGGTATGCACACCTACACACGTACATCCATGCATAAATGTTTGCATACATTTATCGTATGCATGCTGAGCGCACACATACACACTACTTACTTACTACCTATCGAGTTTGGCTGTTGACACCTGGTAAATATAAACTAGCACGGACCAGTGCCTCCGCTGCCATTACCTTGCCGGCTTGGATACTCACTGTTGGCTTCTGGTTGCTGGCTGCTAGCTGCTGGCTGCTGGCTGCGGGCTTTCAGCGCAGATGCTACTCGCAGCGTTAAAGCCTCATCAGTGGCATTCTGAATCCAATTAATATGCACTGCTCGCTTGGAAAATATGCCGTCTCATTCGGCTCGTGTTCTACATGCACACGTTTGTACGAATATATGTAAAGTGCAATGCGCAGATGTTTGTAGATGATTGTACGCGTATGTATGTATGAATGTATGTATGTATTCTGTGCTGTAAACCCGTATGCGACAAATAGGAAACGGCGATATGAGTTTTTATAGTCAAGCCAAAATATTGCAGCTGTGAGACATTGCCAGCTAGCCATACGAAAAGAAAAAACTAAAATGTGAATAAAAAAGCATTAAAATAAATAATCGCATCGATTCCGTTTTAGTTAGACTTTACACAAGAGCCATCAATTATTCCCATTAGTTAATTTTACTTAATTTGCTTTAGTAATTGTGTCTATAGCCTTTCAAAAATCAAAAATATATTTGAAAATAAAATAAACTGTGATCTGTGCACACAAATATAGGTACAATAAAACATTTTAACTACTGCAACAGCCGAATTGCTCCACAGTTTAAGTGCCGCGTGCTTGTCACATAATTTTTGTGACACTCTCTTAACTTTCCACCATTCTGCTGGATCGCATTCAAGAATGTAAGGAAAAGCAAAATAATGCGCATTCATAGCCTGACATTCTTAGCCACAATGGCACGCAGCATCGAGGCATCTCAAATTGTCAACAGCTGCTGTTACGTGCCAATGACTCTAACCAACATCTGCGTCTGCTTGCGAGAACGTAATTTAAGAACCACCATGAGCTGCTAGGAAATAGTTTATTTTGAGGATAGCCTTATTTAAAGATGAGCGATACTCTTAGAGAATATTATAATTTTCTCAATGGGGAAAAGTGAGTATGAGGCGTGAAGTGTGCTGGACTGAGCGATATTGGGTTGACAAAAAGATAAAAATTGTTTATTTAGTTCGAAATTAGTTTTCCAAGGCTTCAAAAAATTTTTAAAATTTGAAGTGTTTTGATACTCGAAAGGCTTTGTTATGGTTAATTGAACCGAGCGAAAATAAGCTAGCGACTTTATGAGCAGTTAGATTACTGACGTCTACTAGACTAATTATAATCTGAATTCTAAAAGTACCATCTACCTGGTCCTGCTGATGCTCCGCTGACAAAATTCTTTGTGGCATTCATGGTTTGGCATCAAAAAATAGCCATCGTCTGCGAACACAAAGAAAGGATCAAGCTCAGAAGCAGCAGACTGCAGTTGGTGTTGGTGTATATCCCAGAATGATAGAGACAAGATTGTACTCATCAGAGTATACGTGACGTCACACAGTTTGCAGTTTTTTTTTGCTGTTTGTTTACTTTTTAATTTAAAACTACCAAAATTGTAAGTTAAAAAAAAAATTGTGTTATTAAAAAATGTAAAAAAAGGCCACTCTGAGAAGATTTTAGTGCTATTGAAAATATGTTGATTCTTCTGAAGTTGGATGAAAAAGCAAATTCCATTTTTTGCTCCTTTTGAGATTAAAAAATAATATTGGACCCATTTCTCTCGACTTTTCTTAACATTCAAAACTTTTTGATACATTTTAAAAAGTCTTTGAATGTACTGGATGCGTGTTAAAGCCACAGAGATGTAATTATAGGAAAAGAACCCTAAGAAATGCGAGATAATACTGAAGAAATCATACGAGCCCTTTTGAAAACTGCATACCTTATCTTGTTATATAACCCCAAATGTAGCAAATAGTGTTTTTCGGCGCTGATATTAGAATACATAGATGTTAGGATTTCCTAGGTAGTCTACGTTGTTCAATAAGTTTTCAAGATCGATAAGAAAAATATATTTTTATGATTTGAAATAAACTTTACTATTCAGTATAGTCTTCCTGAACATCAATACGCTTAATACGCTTGCTCCAACGAGATTCCAATTTATGAATTCCATCCCTGAAGTGAGAAACTGGAAGGGCTGCAAAATACGCTTCCACAGTTGTTATGACCTCATCGTTCGATGAAAAACGCTATCCACATATCAATTCGTTTAATTCGACTTCCATCGCTAGATTTTAAATCTCAAAAATACAGCGGATGCTTCAATAATTCGAACTTTGATTCATAGATTGTGGCCACTGCCAAAATACTCTTGTCGCGTGGTGCATTGTGCTGATGAAAACGATTTTTTTTCTCTTGCAAACTGGGTATTTTTTCACGAAGGTTTTTCTTCGGCTGCTCTAAGAAGTTACAATAATATTCAGAAATTAATGTTTCACCAGTTTGCAAGTAATCAACAAACAAAATTTCATTCGCATCCCAAAAAACTGATGCTAACAACCTATTACCCGATTTCTGGGCACGAACTCGTTTCTGAACCGAATCACACCACTCTTTAGACTCTGGTTTTGATTTAGGATCATGGTGATAGACCCAAGTCTCATTCATAGTGCTGAACCGATACAGAAAATCAACTTTATTCTTTCGAAAACGCTCCAAATGTTGTCGTAATCGTACACGCAGCTTTCTGAAACCCACTACTTCAGTCAAAATATTGCTCACACTGCCCAATGAGATGCCTAGGGATAAGTAGAATCTCTTTCACATTTCCACAACCATTCACAAATTTCACTGCACAATACTTGATTTTTCTTCATTGTAGAAATTACTGTGACATGGCCTGCAAGCAAAGGATGAAATCGCAGATTAAAATGAGACTATTGGCAATGCCCTCTCTTATCAAACAGATAAGAGAACTTGTTGAACAGCCTATTATTAGGTGCGCAACTAAGTTCTCGCTGTTTGTCAACAGATGCCGCCAGCAGTGTGTGCTATTATCGATTCTAACATAACCTGAACGTCATAAAACAAGCTTAGACATATAGTAAACAAACTGCTTCAACACATTAGTGATTTTGTTGTGGTATCATATAATTTTGGTTTTGTGACAAGGTCTGATTTTGTGCCGAATAATCGACATTTGCGGGAAGGGTTGATTTTCCTCTTTCATTCGAAAAAAAAAAAACGGCGGCGAGAGATTGGTTCCGTCGCTTCAAAGACGGTGCTTTAAAGTGACGAGCGCGTGAAGATAGGCCAAAAACCTTCGAAGACGCTGAATTGGAGGCATTGCTCAATGAGGATCCGTGTCAAATGCAAGAAGAGCTTCCTTCAGTATTAGGAGTTACCCGCCAATGCATTTCAAGCGATTGCATGCTTTGGGAATGATTTAGAAACAGGGGATTTGGGTTCCTTATGAGTTAAAACCAAGGGATGTTGAACGTCGTTTTTTCGCCTGTGAACAACTGCTCCAGCGGCAAAAAAGGAAGGGTTTTTTCATCGCATCGTGACGGGTGATGAAAAATGGATTCATTACAGCAATCTAAAAAAAAAAAATCGTAGGGACTGCCCGGCCATGCTTCTACGTCGTCGCCTCGGCTGAATATTCACGCTGCGAAGGCTATGCTATGTATTCGGTGGGACCAAATTGCTGTTATTTATTATGAACTGTTAAAACCAAGCGAAACCATCACTGGGGATCGGTATCGACTTCAACTGATGCGATTGAGCCGAGCTCTGCGGGAGAAGCGGCCGCAATTCGCAGAGAGGCATGAAAAAGTGATTCTCACGATGCCAAGTCCGTTAAAACCTACCTGGAAATACTGATATGGGAAATCCTACCCCACCCACCATATTCTCCAGATATTGCGCCGTCCAATTATCACCTATTGCGATTGATGGCACGTGGTCTAGCTGACCAGCAGTTCCATTCATATGAAGACATCAAAAAATGGCTTCACCCGTGTATAGCCTCAAAAGATAAACAGTTTTACCGTGACGCTATACGACATCTACCATAAAGATGGGAAAAAGTAGTAGCCAGCGATGGGCACTACTTTCAATGATTCACTTGTAACCATTTCTTCAGAATAAAGTTGTATTTTCATGAAAAAAAACAGCAAGAACTTACTTGCGCACCTAATATATAAATAAATGTCATAAAATTTGACGATTCTTCAGGATTGAAAATCAATGTTGCTAGCAACATTTCACGACTGCCTGAACGCTTTCGGACGTTAGCAGTACCAAAATTTTTCAATTAAATATCCTATATATTGGAGTGACAATAATTAGCAATAGTAGTGACTTTTTTATCAATACTTTTGATCAGCTTTTACGTTTTACTCTCCTAACTTTATGACCTCTAACTACCCGCGCTTAATCTAACTTAAATGCGAGAGTGTCGTAGTAGTCCCGATCGATTGTCACATTCTACGCAAACTCAGTAGTATTCAGAGTAATGAAACTAGGAAACTGATTTGACTACGAGGTAGCTTTGATCGGTAGGAACGCTCAGCTCAAAAATTCAGTGAAGAGAGGTCTCTCTCTCCTACAGAATGTGAAGAAAGATAGTTAAAAAAGCACTCAGTTTAGAGCACTGAAGAAAAGAAAGCACTTTAACGACGGTTGTAGTCATAAATTGCAGCTGTGAGCATTAAGCCTTCGTTAATAGAGGAAGTTGCTTCTAAGAGGGGGCACCAATGCCGACAGACAATGGCAAGGCCCGCCCTGGTTGTATTTTTGCTCGTTAAAAAGCTTCCAATACAAGTTCACCTAATACTTCTATGGCTATACCCATGTAAATAGAATAGTTCGAGAGTGAAGTTCACACATTTTACCTCTGGTATCTTGAAGCAAGAAAAACATGAAAATAAAACTAAAATATTGTTCTAAGTAATACACAGAATCAAAGTCTGCTATGCGTATTCGAAAACTGGGTTTATAGAAAGAAAGAATGACGAAGTATGAAGCATGAATACTCTCTCTCTCTCTCTTTTGCCCGTTACTGTCAGATATGCCGCAGACTCTTTGCGGTTCTCTTTCCATAAATAACTGATATTCAAAGTTGTATAAGTCTACCTGCTTCTATCATTTATCCCCAGGACTAGGCTTTTCTCTAACTCCTTCCAACCTTCCAACTGCCTGAATTTGAGAGTAAATTAATGAAAAAAAGTACAATTTCGCTAACTCTTAGTCAGTTATCTAGTCATACTGCGACTTTTGCGATAGTGGCCGCGGTACGAAGTAAAATATCGTTTGGGATCTTCCACATAAGGAGCATCGAGTTTCATGTTATATCCCGTTGGAAAATTGTAAATTCATCACCTTTTTATTTCATTTTGACGTGATAACGTCTTATAATTCGATTTAACAGGCTGCACGCACGAAAAAATGTGTCGTTACCTTGCTCATATGTAGTTACCTTGCTCATTAGTGTTACCTTGCTCATATTAGTGTTACCTTGCTCATTAGTGTTACCTTGCTCATATTAGTGTTACCTTGCTCATTGCCGTTACCTTGCTCATTGCATTGAATGAACTGCAAGCGAAAGGGCGGAACGAACGACAAAGCAAACAAAGCAAACGAACGGCAACGTTCGACATCTTGCTCTCTCCTACTTAAGTGAGCGTATATATGTATGTATATGCGCAAATGTACATATATAAATTCACGTATTTGTATTTGCATATGCCTTCTTATTGATTATTATTAATTTGATTCACTTGAAGAATTTAAAATAAAACCAAGTTTGTTAATAATACCTGTTGTTTTAATGTCATAATTATTAATTTTTTTATTATATATGAAGGAAAAAATTTATGGTAATATAATATTTACCATATACCTTATAAGATATGTTGTCTATACTAATATTATAAAGAGGAAAACTTTGTTTGTTTGTAATGAATAGGCTCAAAACTACCGGACCGATTTTAAAAATTCTTTCACCATTCGAAAGCTACATCATCCACGAGTAACATGGATTATATTTTATTTTGGAAATAGGGCTCGAGATATAGGTGGAAACGTGGACCCGGGTAACTTTCGGATGTGTATGTACAATATGGATATCAAATTGAAGCTGTTGGTGAAAGCTTTAGTACAGAGTATTTTTCATGCCGCTCCGTGACTGGGGTCTCGAGATATAGGTCAAAACGTGGACCCGGGTAACCTTTGCTTGTGTATGTACAATGTGGGTATCAAATGAAAGCTGTTGATAAGTGCTTTAATACGGGGTAGTTTTCATACCTATTGATGACTAGGGTCTCAAAATATATGCCAAAACGTGGACCCGCCGTGTCTTTGAACCGAATTAAACCAAACTTACACACATTGTTAAGTAGGTATTGAAGATGATTTCCGTATAGTTTGAATACCTATTGGTAGATAGGGTCTCAAGATATAGGTCAAAACGTGGACCCGGGTAACCTTCGGACGTGTATGTACAATATGGGTATCAAATGAAAGCTGTTGGTGAATGCTTTAGTACAGAGTATTTTTCATGCCGCTCCGTGACTGGGGTCTCGAGATATAGGTCAAAACGTGGACCCGGGTAACCTTTGGTTGTGTATGTACAATATGGGTATCAAATGAAAGCTGTTGATAAGTGCTTTAATACGGGGTAATTTGTTATGTTATGTAATGTAATGTTATGTTATGTTATGTTATGTTATGTTATGTTATGTTATGTTATGTTATGTTATGTTATGTTATGTTATGTTATGTTATGTTATGTTATGTTATGTTATGTTATGTTATGTTATAAAAAATATCGTGCATTCGTTATACGCAGAAAATTCGCAACATTTCAGCGAAAAAATGGGCAAAATTCAAGGCAAATTTTTAGCTACCTGAGATTTTGCTTTTTCATACTGAAATTTAGAGCGCTACCCAAGCAAACTCACCCAGATTTTTCTAAAAATGTTGACTGAGAAAATTAAGTTTAAATTTTGCTGAAAAGTTTTCGAATTGTTACAAATTTCGTGAACATTTTGAAAATTTGCAGTATATGTTTTTTATTATAAATGGACTATATTTTTATAAAAAATAACGAAAACTAAAATACATACATATATTTAAGTACAAAAATAGTCAAAACTTGTCAATATTTGGTGCTATTATATTTTCGCAGCATAGCATAAATCTAAATAAAAAAATTAAGAAGAAAGAAAAGAGCCCGCGCTAGTGATGTTTACAAATTTTAAAGAGACACACAAGTGGATTTCTCTGCAAGGCATGCACGGAGGCACACACACACACATATACATATATGTATTAGTACATATATAAATAGGTATACCATACGCTAGTATGCGCGAAATGCAATTCGATTCACTGGCCTTTTATACACCCCAACAATTGCTGCACCCAGCTGCAGTCTTGGCAACCAGCCTCATTTAAAAATAGCTGATTGAAATAGGAGTTCGAGCATATGTATTCTCGCAGCCATAAATAAGTGGACAATTTTTGTTGTTTAAATTATATGCATTTACTTGACACACAAGCTTTGTGCGCCTTGCGGCCTGCTGTAGAGTTTTTCACATTTTCCAGCCGCGCGTAATATTTCCAACTATTCCGGGGACATATTTACTGCGCGGTTCAAATGATTGGGCAGGAAGCTGTAAGCGAAATCAAAGACAAGCAAGCAGAAGACATACACTAGCAAAGAAAAGTCAACACTAGAATAGGCCTGCTGAGTTACTCAAATGCGTTTTTTGTCTGCGAATATGTAAATTTATAGTGAACCAAAAAAGTGTTCATGGAAAAAGCATTTTTTCGCTTTTATATTTTATTTCTTTTTGCTTTGTATTTATCAATAAAAAAATACAGCAACAAAAGAAAGTACAAGGAGTTTTGGGGGCATCTGGATACTTAAATTTTAATAAACATTTTTGAGATTTGCATTGGTTTATGAATTTTAAGTGCCTTGCGGCCATTTAAAGCATTTTAGTTGGTTGCCTTTGGCTTTTAAAGAAGGTTTTCTTTTCTTAATTATAATAAAATTCTTATATATTTTAGGGCATTTATAGTCAACCAGCCATTCGAAATTTGTAAGGACGGAGTTCCGCGTAATGATTTTGTATGATGTTTTTGATTCTATAGATTTCTTCTTTTTATTATGTCTTACTTTGGAGTTCCTCAACTCGAATGAAAGACTCACAGCCAAATTGTTGAAGACTGGTGAGTGGCAAAATTTTAAATCAAACATAGATCATAAGCACTCATCGCCAGCTAGGCCGTTTTGCTTTTTCTCTCATCTATAATGATCCAGGTCGTGGTGAAAATAATTGAGAAGATGTGGCCAATAACAGACCGTTATTCGACTCTCAGCGAATTTGACAAAAGCAGATGATAGGCCGCCATAACAGAGGCCGACGTATTTACAAAAAAACTGAGATTGTGTTAGTGATATACTGAAACGATCGTCCAGAATTCGGCTGCCGAATCCCTTGTGACGTAGCGCAATTTTTTTTCACCATAGTTATTGACCAAACCCTGTTTGTATCTATCATGATTGGGTCCAGGTGACTATATTTCAACTCTCAGGCTGAAATTCTCCAAGCTTCCACGAATAGCTTATTACATAATGTTATTTTAATTTTCAAAAATAACTTCTACGGCAATTTCTGTCAACCCTGATATTACATATAAGCAATTTCAATTATCTCTTTGCCCCACGACATGCTGCCGCCCCCCATTCTGCATCGTATGTTTTGGTAAAGTCATTTTCTTTCGCATTTTAAAAATTATTTAATTGAAACTTATCTCGAATACTAATTCTTTCTCACAGCTACTCTCTCTCTCTCACAGTTGCGGATAACGCGGTACAGCTACTCAGTTCTCAGTGAATTCGGCAGAATCCGTTATTGTACTGAGGTGAATGTAGAACTTTAACATTAACATTTATAATAATGTTTTAGATTAACATCAACAGTTAGCACTAACATTAACATTTTACATTAACATTAACACTTTACATTAACATTAATCTTCGTATTGGCTGGTTTTGACTATTTATTAATTTTTTTTTTATTTCATTTTATATATTTTTATTCAAGTAAACTTCATTCCAAGACACTTTGAATAGATAATAGCAGCTATTTGGATTTTTTTGGTCTTTAAATTGGACAAATTTCGTTTGAATTGCTTTAAGTTACATATAATTTTTTTTAATTTTAACGTTCTAGGAACCTAAAGCAAACGCAAAATACTTTGTCCTTGTTTTTTCTTTTTTTTTTTGCTCTACTGCTATCACCTGTTCTACATGCTTTGCTTCACACTACAGCAAACACCATAAGTTCCCATTTTGTACAAAGTTTTGAAATTCAACAAAATTTCAAACTTTTTATGACGAATTTTCCAAAAAGTTTTTGATATTCTATGTTTATAGTCTATTTAGATTTATAATAATTAAGTGCAAGTTTTAAGTGACTCAAGTTTCGCGCTGATTTTTGACATTTTTGTCCCTAAGGTATTCTGCATATTCTCTTTAAATGGATACACAACATTTTGGCGCTGACAGTATGTACGTATGTATACACAGCAAATACGCGGCAGGCACTTCTCTGTCTTAAGGCAAAGTATAGTAGATACGAAGGAGTAGTGAGAAAC
The DNA here is from genome assembly GCF_028408465.1 of Anastrepha ludens. NCBI lineage: Eukaryota > Metazoa > Arthropoda > Insecta > Diptera > Tephritidae > Anastrepha > Anastrepha ludens. The sequence goes on along the minus strand of NC_071498.1, from coordinate 115,605,627 downwards.
ATAATTAGAAATCTGCAGAAATATAAATTAGACACGATTTAAAGTATTATAAAGGTGGCTCCTTTATTCTTAGCGACTTTGACGGAATCAGTTGTGCTGAGTGCCGTCAGCAGAGCAAATAAACCAACCCTAATGAGCAAAGTTACTTGTTTGTGAATCAATAAGTGAATATTTTGATATTTAAGGGGTCCCAATTGGTGGTCTACAATTTTCAAAAAATCAATTGTATCTTGATATTTCGAAAGTATAGGCTTTTAAGAATATACTGTTAAATTTTTGGAAGGATATTCTCGGTATTTTCGGTTCTACAGTCGTTTTAGCAGCTAGAATTAAATTCGTCACGCGGCGGCATCAATGGTCGCATTATCCACTCTCAAAATTTTAAACTCAATTATCTCAAAACTACTTTTTTCGGCCTGGTGTTGCCAGAAAAAAAACAACGCTATTTAACCGATCGTCTGAAACTTGAATATGTTGCTCACAATATAATGGCTATCGTCCATACTAGCATCATATTATTATTTCAATTATTTCGCATTTTTTGGATTAAAAACTGAAAAAACCCGATTTTTAGAGTGTGAAATTCAAAACCGCGAAATTTTGGGGTTTTTTTTATTCTTGTAGCGGCACATAGCTACAGTCATAGGTTAGCTTAGGTCAGGTTGAAGCGGTTGTCCTGTGTGACACACTCAGGTTCATAGCCCATTGTGATGCCGCGTGGGGAGCTTTCCCTATTTCTCCTAAAACCAGTGTGTGCTTTTCAAAAATTTTAGATTACTGAGATCTTCCAATTCGTTAAAAAATTGTCTGCCTAGAATAGCAAATCTCCGTCTGTATAGAGCAGGACAATGGCACAGAAGGTCTATGATTGTCTCTTCCTCTTTCTCATCAAAGCAACTTCTACAGAAGTCATGTGCTTGCACACCCATCCTTTGGGCGCGCCTAGCTATTAGACAATGTCCCGTTATGACTGAAATCAGTGTGCTAAAACTGTGTTTATTTTGGCAAAGATTCTGTGCGTTTAGCACTAAGAATCGACCACAGTTCATGGGCGATTTTCCAGGTGGCTTCACTACGCCATCTTTCGTTTGCTTTCCTTACGATTTCTTGTAAGGGTATGCCTATGTCATTGTGTATGTACTCATCGGTCAACTTGGTGCCGAGTCTCGCTAGTTCATCGGCTCTACAGTTGCCCTCAATGTCGCGATGGCTAGGAACCCATACTCGTATTATCCTTAGGGGAAATGACTCAGCCATCTCGTTAAGAGATGTGCGGCATTTCATGACAATCTTGGAGGTTGTCGACTGTTTTGTGAGGGATTTTATCGCCGCCTGGCTGTCAGTGAAAATGTAGATATCATTTCCAGGTATCGCATCACACTGTACCAGTGTCGTGGCTTTCGTTATTGCCGTCGTTATTGCTATCGCGCCCTGAAAGACACTACAGTAGTCGGGGAGCCGACAACTGCAGGAGATCCCAAAATGCTCGGAATATACACCTCCGCCCACCCTGCCCTCGAGCTTTGAGCCATCTGTGTATACATGGCTAGACTCGCCCTGTCTTACATCGTCCCGTTCCCACTCTTCCCTTGAAGGTAGGAGGGTCGTGAACGTTGTAATGGCAAGTGTGGGCGGGAGTGCAAAGTCCACCAATCTCCGAAGTGCCAGCCAGGATTTTGCCGTGACCGTAGCTCTTATTTGACCACTTCCTTAAAGTGTTCAGCCTTATTGCCTTAGCTACAGTCATACTGAATGTATAGTTTTTGTAGTATTTGTGTTTCAGATAAATAGAAGAGCCAAATTGGACAACTCCGCCACGCCCAATTTTTTGGGTGGGTCAACTTCAGTGCCATTTTTAAAATTATTAAAATTAAAAAATTTTTTTTTTTCATTTTTGTATGTAAAAGAAGGTTAATAAAGAGCCTAAAACATTTAAACATCGTTTCGCATTTTCTTATTGTAAAAAAAAAATCCTGAACTTTTCAGGCTCTAGACCACAGGGACCCCTTAAAGTAAACAAAAGTAAAAGTAAAAGGTTTGTCTAGATTTAAATTTCCGCATATCGATAAAAATAATAACTTTATTAAAAAAAAATATTTGCTTCGTAACACCAAAAAGGACAAATATAGAACAGGAAAAGCTTTAGAATATTGAACCACCTGCCATTTCGTCCCTAAAAGTTATAGTTTTATTTTTTATGTTCCTAGTTTGAGCTCAAGTTGATCCAAATTATTATTGGAAAAGCGCCTATAAAAATAGATTTGCCACTGAAAGATCGTAAAAAGCCTTTCAAATAAAATTTAATGGCGCATGTTATTGTGGAACATTTCTTACATGAGTGGGTCATTCTGACCTGTATTTCTTTCAATTAAAAAAAAATAAAAATCGTTGCAGGTTTCTGCGAAAATATTTGCCAGAAAATGTGAGCATAGTTCCTCTCAGTGGAAAACAGTAACGGGCACAAATACGCACAAGCAAATGTTTCAAACGGCAGTCGTGGCGGAATAGTTGGTACGTGACTACCATTCGGGAATGCGCAGGTTCGAATCTCCGTGCATGAACATCAAATAATAGAAACACAAGCCTCCGAGTGTATTTCTGCCATGAAAAAGCTTCTCATAAAAACCATTTGCCGTTCGCAGTCGTGTTAAAACTATAGACCTCTCCATTTGTGGACCAACAATAAATCACACACCTCAAATAGGAGTAGAAGCTCGGCCAAAAACATAACATAAGTGTACGAGCCAATTATTTATTTTATTTTATTTTATAAATGTTTCAAACATTCTACAAATTATAATACCAATTGAAGTGCAAAGTAGAACAAAAAATATAAAAAAAATTTACATACCGCAATATTGTCGTTTTTTCATTACGTTTTGACGTACAGTGTCATTTAGCTGGTTAATAAAAATAAAATTGCAGCAAACAATACTTTAGTCTTACATCGCACGCAAAAATTAAATGAAACTTGCAAAACAGTTGCCAGTGAAATGTTGCCAAGCGACTGTCACTCCAGCAGCATTCCACGTGCATGTACATACATATAAGGAATGTGTATGCTGCTACAATAACAACAGTAGCAGTAGCCTTAAAATCCAAAAAATGTATTTTTAATGAACACTTTTGTGGTTCACTGTATTTATGTATGGGTATGCGCATATGTTATATTCATTTATTATTTTCTTATTGAATATTTCGCCTATAAGTAGCAGATTTTGCGATTCTATAGCTGTTCATATATTTCTATTCCCTCACACATTTGAGCGATGTGCGAAAAAAATTTCTAATATTTACGAGCAGAGGAAAACCCGTGCGTGGAGTGGGAAAATAGTCATCAATAACTGTCAAATTAGTGGCGGTGTAGGCTGTAGACTGTCACCGACAGCCAAAATTTCCAGCAGTGTCAATATCGCTGTCAGCCACTTATGCGCCCACTAACCCTCTCATGCATTCACTCACTCACTCACTCACTCACTCACTCAGCCACCCATTCAGTCACTCATTCAATCACTCACTTATAACAGTTAGCGGTAGCATAAAATTATGACAACCGCCGCCATGCAATGCGACTTAACGCACGTAAATGTGACAGCGACGTGACAGCAGTTGTGAAGATAATGACAACAACAAAGTCAATAATAAATCAACCCTCTGCTTAAAGAAATTCGTTTGGCAGACAAACCAACTAACTAACAGAGAGCTAGGCTAACATGTCTCGTTCTTTGTTTTTGTGCATTGTTGTTTTTGCATACTGTCATAGCTGCCGAATTTGGCTTTATGCTACAGTACCCTCAGAAGGTAAGCGAAACGAGTATAATGAGAAATAAACACATGTTTTTCATGAGCAGCCACATGAAAATTAAAATTGACAGATGACATTTGGTGTTTGACATCTGAGGAAGCAGCCAACGAGCATGCATCGTAAACAATGGAACGGAAGCACAAAAGCGAAGTCTAAATGCTGATATGGAAAATGCACTAAAAAAAAAAAACAGAATGAAAAGGTTCCCAGCAGCATCCGCTCAGCGAACGGGAAAACAAAGAAACAAATAAGTGAAGAAGCAGTTAATGAACGTATACAGAGAGCCAAAATAGCGAAGAGGGGGACACAAAATTTCGGGAAAGTTTAACCCTTGTACAAGTATAACCTTAGTGTGAAAATTCAGCCATTTTCGGCAATTAGCTATCATTTTTTTTTTAGTTGTGGAGTTAAAATATTGCATATTTCAAATGCTTTTCAGAGAAGTTCAGACGTTGTTTAAGACAGGCTGTTATATTTCTTGTATACACATTTGAGATTTTATTGTCGCATTCACGTGGGTGAGCTTCGTATGAAATTTTATCCATCTAAGTTTTTATAAAAAAATTGTATTATGTGACATAAATGATTGTTGAATCTAATTCTGAGGAGAGTTTTCTCCCAGTAAAGGCTATCGAGACTAAAGAAAATATTTCTGACCTGATTATATGCTTCCTCCACATCAAGAGGCGTCGAAATAAAAAATAATACCATATTTTCTAAAGAATTTAAAAACTTCTTTGTATTTCAGAAGCTCGTACAAGTCGTCAGTTACAGGTTGTTTCGCACGTGCCCCATAGCTATGATAAAGGTAATACTCGAGCGTTCGCCATCGTCAGTCAAACATTCTTTATTAAACATGATTAGAAAAGGTTTTGCAAAGTAAAAGCGATATCATGAAAAAATATGGAAACAAGGAGATTACAGCTCCCTATCCTTGATGTCATCCGTTTTGAAAAAAAACAAACAGAAATACATAAGTCAAACTGAAAAACAAAGCGAACTGAAGCATCCCTACCTTTGACCGGAAACTCAAGAAGAATACTCTGCCAAGAAATGAAGGGGCCAAAAGACAAGTGCCAACATATGTCGGTATATTTGATACTAAAACCAAGCTGTCGTTACCAATGGCCAGCTTCGTGAACGTCTTCCAAGCGAAAGCTTATGCCATCAATTTGTGTGCTGAGATAAATCTGTTCAGAAATTTCTACAGCGAACCTACTGCCGTCCTAAGTGATAGTCAAACTGCACTCAAGATTTTATCATTCTCTGAGCGAAGTCTCCACTAATTCTAGAGTGCGTAGAGAGATTAAACCTTCTAGGGCCATATACAACTGTTGTCGGTTCCAGTTGACAAGGGCATGGGCGGTATGGAGGTCGCTGATAAGCTGATTAGAGAGACTGTGGCTTCAAAACTAATAGGAAGTGAGCCCTAACTGGGTATGCATGGGGCTATACACCATCAAAGAGATGTGCAGTTCTACTTTTATGGATCCCGGCTCACAAGGGCATGGAACGTAACGGGGTAGCTGATAGATTGATTAGAGAGACTGTGTCCCCAAAGAGCATGTAATAGGGAGTGAGAAGCTCAGTAAAGGAGAACAAAAACTAAGAGACTCAAGCTGACACCGCACTTTGAAACTAAGCCAGAAAAATTTGTATATATTTTTATGTTTTAAATAACTAATATTTTCATTCACTTTTGTAAAGGAAGAATTTTATGAAAGTCGTCCGTTCAGTTGTTCTGATTGAAAAAATGATGCTGTAGGTGAACTGAGAATCTTTAAGCTCGGCCAAACACTCAACAAATGGATATACGTGGCAATAGTTTGAACTCGTTGATATATAACATGACTTTTAAACAATTTTTTGGGGAACATTTTTTATGAAAAAACTTAGTAGAGATAACTTTAGCGAAACATTATTAATTTTGTCAAGCAAGCAACAAGTTATGAAATATTAGTTCAAATTAAAAGTTTGAAGCATTTTCTTCCTTTTATTTCAACGATTTATCATTTGTACGTATTTCCGGATACTCCTCAATTTTTGTGCATTATAATAAGAGCTCTATGATAGTCTGACTAGGTGACAGCGCATGCTCAATTCTGGAGTTGGAGCAGGGGTTTTCTCTAAATCAGTCAATATTTTAGTCCTCTTTAAACTGCCAAAAGCTAGTAATGTTTTTCAAGCAGAGATCTTCGACTTCCTGTGGGCATCACAAATGCTTGAGCATCGCTATTGGAAGGGAGACATGATTATCTTTTCCGATAGTCAAGCTGCGATCAAGGCCCTGCCACCGCCAACTTTTGTAAGGAAAAGACTAAACGTCTCAAACGTGCAGAAAACAATTCTCTTATCTGGGTTCCAGGGCATAGGAACATAGAGCGAGATGAAAATGCCGATAAGCTTACCGGGGAGGGGTGGACAGAACCGATTTCAGTAGATCACATCCCAGACATCGGAGTCCCCATGACCAGGAAAGCTGCACAATTTCTTTCTTCGAAAAAGCGCAAGACAGATGGAGTTCTATTTTAGCGTGCGCTATCTCAAAATCACATTGGCCTCAGAACGACAGAAGCAGGACGCTTAAAGTGCCGGGGATCCCTCGCCATTCCGTAAAATCCCCATTGCATAAAACTGTGTGGATACTTCAGTGAAGGAGACTGTTGAACACTTCCTTTGCAAACATCCGGGCTTGGCGGCTAGCCGCTTGAGGTTCTTTAGTGTGCCTTTTGGGGATAGCCTGAGGCAGTTCCCCATCCTAGATCCCTTTTCTCTCCTCCAGTACTTCAACAGCACTGGATGGCTTTAAATTAGTTTTTCTTACTTTATGTTTTCTAGCTTTTCGCAGGTGGTGTGTTCTATATTAAGGTATCAAAACGGCACTCTAATATTGTTTGTACTGTATCCGTAGAGCTCTTGCCATCCAACCTAACTTACCGGCTGCTCTTTGTCGTTGTTGTAGGGTTACTTATAAATGTATCGAATTAACTCTCTATTGCCTCCGTTAAGGAACACCTTCAGAATTGCCAGACGCGACTTGTGAATTCTAATTTCACCTTAAAATTGACGAGTCATATACCTCGATGCAATGAATACATATATCGTGAGATATGACTTACTAAAGACAACTAGCGGAAAGTGATCAGAACTTTTTTCCGCCCCGAAAATAACAGTGGCATCCTGTGGCATCCCAAACAAACAAAAAAAACTTGAACCAAAAACGCAGATTTCTAGTGAAGTTCGGCACCAAATTTATGCCTAATGAAGACTACCGAAAAGCATATACGAAATGCTTAAAAAATATAATATGTTTGCATACTTGAAACTCCCAAATATTTTCTTGAAATAAAAACAAAGAAAACAAAAACAATTTATACATTAAACTGCATTTCAACAAAAAGTGTCACTAACATATTTTACATTTCATAGTATTAAACTCTTTTATATTTGTACCTTCAAATCTGCTTATTTCAGATGAAGAGTGTCAGGGTTAAAATTTTCCAACTTTCCAACTCGACTTTTTCGTCGTCCTATTGTTGTTTTTCTTCGTGCTTTTTGGCTCTTATGCTTTTCCGTTCCCGCCTTTCAACTGTCAAATGCACATTTGTGTCGAATCCGTCATTTAGCCCCTACCAAACAACGCCTAGTCCCGCATTTACAAATGACGCGTTGGGTGCGCGACCCCACTTAAGTCCATCCGTTGCAGTGTTTAACTTTTTTTTTGCTGCTATTCGTTTATTAAATTGAAAAGACATAATTTATTGCGATCCACGCTGAAGTCATGGATTCAATGCATGAATGGCACAGCTTGCAATGCACGCCGCATGGGGGGAGGTTGTTGGGACTGATGGCTGATGATGCATGGGTGGTTTGATGTTGTGGGAGGCGGCGCCATTAATGTCATCGTCGCCGTCGTCGTCATCGTCGTCAACGACAATTAACAACAAGTGTTGCCATACTAATGCGTTAATTGCGCCATTGTCACTGATGTAAACATGCCAGAAGTTTGAGTTCGCCTGGATCGACGGGTGACAAAGGGTGCACAGAACGTTGCAACAATTGATGCTCTAATGTTTTATAGCCATTCAAGCAATAAAAATATATGCAAACGTGTGTTTGTAAACTTCGAGCCATATTGGTGGCACACAAATTCCAAAGTTTTCAAAGTAATTTTTTGCAAAATTTATGGCTCCCATTTGGCTGAGAAGTTTCAGTTATTCGAAAAGAAGAAATACAAAAGAAATTTGCTCGAAATACATACTTAGAGGTATGAGAGTTTAGTGAAATTTTATTTCTTTCATATTTTTTTAAATTTACAGACAAGATACCCGCCACCAAAAAAAAAATGAAAAAACTGTTGCACATAAAAAAATAAATTCAGAGAGAGAACGTAGATTCGAATCTCGGTGAAACACCAAAAATAATGAAAAAGTTTTTCTTATAGCGGTCGCCCCTCGGCAGGCAATGGTAAACCTCCGAGTGTATTTCTGCCATGAGAAAAGGCTCCTCATAAAAAATATCTGCCATTCGGAGTCAGCTTGAAACTGTAGGTCCCTCCGTCTGTGGAACAACATCAAGACGCACACCACAAATAGGAGGAGGAGCTCAGACTAACACCCAAAAAGTGTATACGCGCAATTATGTATATATGTATATATTAGGGCGGGTCGATTTAAAAATCGCTTATTGCTCTGTGAAAATCGTATTCTAGGGATCAAAATAAGAAACTTTGCGAAGGAACCATACCTCTAAAACGAATTTTGATGCCCCCCAATTTGGGTCGAACTTTTAGTGTCTTTTGTGGGGAGGCAAAAAAATCGCCCATTGTTCTGTGAAAATCATATTCTACGGATCAAAATAAGAAACTTTGCCGAAGGAACCATACCTCTAAAACTAAAATGGTGATATTTTGAAATGATTGTATGGGGAACCCCCCAGGGGAGTTCCAGGGGGTGTATCACTGGCATGGGTGGAACGGCCGTCCAAAGTTAGTGGGGGTCGGTCATACATTTGGACTCGATTGGAGCACTCTAAATGGGTCAAAGTGGGATTTTTCAAAACTACCAAACTACCTACCCAAAAGTTCGACCCAAATTGGGGGACATCAGAATTCGTTTTAGAGGTATGGTTCCTTCGCCAAAGTTTCTTATTTTGATCCCTAGAATATGATTTTCACAGAGCAATGGTCGATTTTTTTGCCTCCCTACAAATCGACCCGGCCTAATATTTAAAATTAAATTTTGGAGAAACCGACGTGATTTTTATTCCCAAAGCAGGGAAGATTTTGCATGTCCTTCCGAAGCACTTAAGACCAATCAGCCTGTCATCGCTCCTTCCAAACATTTCGGATTATTTGAACGATCTTAACATAAAAGGTTGCGTGAACAGTGGTAACTTCTCGGCAGGTCAACGGGCTTCCAGGTAGGTCAGTAGGTCAACCGCTACTGCCCTGCACACACTTGTGGGTACTATTGAGCAAACTTTCTCAATTAAAAAATATACTCTAGCAGCCTTCCTAGATACTAAAAATGCGTTTAATCTCTCCAGAAAATACTCTCGGCCCTTTGTAGATTGGAGTTGATGTGTCAACCTTTTGTCTGTGCACGTAAGCTAATAGTTCGTTGGAAAATAATTTCCTAATTATATGCTTCTTTTTCTTCTCTTATGTAGAAGCTGACCGTGAACAATCTGCTTTTGATCCTCGATGGTCGGTGATACAAAGCGATCGCCTAAACAGATGACATAGTTGTTGCCACGTGAGGTAGATATCTTCCAACTCCAAGCGATCTAGTGCAGACCGCTCTTAATAAGCTACCTAGCAGTTTGAGTGTAAATTTCGAGTAAATACAAAACTCGACCATTTTTGAGACCATTATTAAATGATATAGGGTTAGAAGCAGAAGATAGCGTCAAATCTTTAGGTGTAAATCTCGACAACAAACTACATGAATGTAGAGCGCAGGGTAAGGAAAGCTGCTGTCGCTTTATTTTCATGCGAAAATGCCAAAGGCCGCAGGTGGGGTATTTCTCCGAAGAACAGTCACTGGCTGTATATAACTCATCATCCTTATATATGACTGCATCAGACTTATCATCCTATACGCGAATAAAGTCTGGTGGACGGCTCTTGGCAAGAGTACGATTAGAAACAGGCGTCAACGAGTTGAAGGGGCGTATATGTACCAAATATTCATATTGCTAGTTTGCAATTAATTCCGTAACCCACAAACACAATTTGATTCGCATCCCAAAAAACTGATACCAATAACTTCTTGGATGACTTCTAGACACGAACTCATTTTGGAGCCGAAGAACCAGGTCCAACCACTCTTTAGCCTCTTGTTTACATTAAGGATCATGATAATATACCCAAGTCTCCTCGAAAGGGATGAGTCGACGCAGGACATCTAATTTTTTTTTTTTTAAACACTCCAATTGATGCTGAGAAAGTCGCATTCGAAAGTGTTTTTACTCCACTGTTGGTGAATATATTAGCGGCATCCCTTGTGCACACAACATTCTGAAACCCAATACTTCAGCCAAAATATTGCTTACATCACTCAATGAGATGCCTACGGCTTCTACTAAATCTATTTTAGTCACAAACTATATCCTAGTACGTCGTATTTCTGTATTTTTTCTATGATCTCTGGTGTTGCGGCTGTTGCTGTTTTTGGATGTCCTTGATGTGGATCGTCTTCAAGCCTTGTACGAGCACCTTTCAATTCAACAATCCATCTCTTTACTGTACTAATTAATGGTGAACACTCCTTATACACTTTCAACATTCGTTCACAAATTTCCTTTTTCCTTGGCTTTTAAACCTTCCAAAAATAAAAATGCAATCATTGCCCGGTACTTGATTTTTTCCATTGTATCATAGAAAATATGGTGACATGTCGACACAAAATGACTTGTAAGCAAAGAAGGAATTCTCAGATTGAAATCAAACTTCACTCCATATGAAGCGCGTAATAACATAACAAAAAACATGTAGACTAGTAGCTACGCCCGCTCTTATGGAATTGAAATCTAATAGCGTTAGTCTAGTACTTCTCCTTCTGTCGCGATAAAAGCTTACGCGATTTTGGCCGAGTTTAACAAAGCGCACCAGTCGTTTCTTTCTCGTGCTAACCGGCGTCAATTGGACACACCAAGTGAAGCCAAGTCCTTCCCAACCTGATCTCTCCAACGCAAAGGAAGCCTCCCTCTTCCCCTACTACCACCAGCTGGTACCGCATCGAATACTTTCAAAGCCGGAGCGTGTGCATCCATTCGGACGACATGACCCAGCCAACGTAGCCGCTGGATCTTTATTCGCTGCGCTATGTCTATGTCGCCGTAAAGCTCATACAGCTCATCGTTCCATCGCCTGCGATATTCGCCGTTGCCAACGTGCAAAGGTCCAAAAATCTTCCGCAGAATATTTCTCTCAAACACTCCAAGCTTCTGCGCCATGCGTTAGGACGGGCATGATGAGAGTCTTGTAGAGTGTTAGTTTTGTTCGTCGAGAGAGGAGTTTACTGCTCAGTTGCCTACTTAGTCCAAAGTGGCACTTGTTGGCAAGAGAGATTCTACGTTGGATTTCAAGGCTGACATTGTTATCGGTGTCAATGCGGGTTCCTAAATATACGAAGTCTTTTACAACCTCGAAATCATAACTGTCAACAGTGACTTGGGTGTCGATAAGCGAGTGCGCCGACTGTTTGTTTGATGACAGGAGGTACTTCATTTTGTCTTCGTTCACCACCAGACCCATTCGTTTTGCCTCTTTATCCAGTTTGTAGAAGCGTTAGTCTCGTTATTTAGTAGCCACGCCATATACATATATGTAAGTACTTGGAAATAAGTGCAGCCTAACTCTTTAAGTATTCTCAGTTCTACACGACTGTATTCGTGATTTCCCTATAACTAAAGAATGTTCAAAAAAATGTCGCACATTCCTTATACGGAGGAAATGACCGGGAGAAAAAAATAAGCTAAAGATCATGGCGATTTTTGAACTCCATAAAACTTTCACTTTATTCCCCCAAAATTGAATGAGCTATATGCCCCTCTGAATACTTGAAATTTTTATAAGACTTTAATTAAAAAATTGCAATTTTGATGAAAATTTTTGGATTTTTAAACACTTTTATTAGCTCGGGTTGTATGTATGTATGAATGAATGTAGCGGAATCTTTGAGCTTAATTTTCACTGGCTTCTAGAAATCTGATCGGCTTGGAATTTTGCACATTTATCAAGGACCGATGGCAATGCAATAATTTGATAAAAGTTTTCCATTATCCTTATTAGGATTGCCAGGATTAATATTTTCTTTTTTTTAGATCTTCTGTAGAAGAGTAAGAAAGACAGAGCTAACGCGCGGTCTGCACATGCCTGCACTCTCCGAGTTACTCTTACTGATTTCGGGAGTCTACGACTTACTCTTTCGAATTCGAACTTGCTCGTGCACACGGCACTGCAGTACGAATAGAAGGCTAAAACGTTTTTAGGGTAGTTGCATTCTCACTTTGTATAGTCTTTCCACATCCGTAGATACTAAAAGTCCCATACACGCAAATTTACTCTATTCAATGTTCATATAAGATGAAATAATTTTCACATAAGATGTAGTTTTGTTAATTACAATAAAATAATAAAAACATAAATTTTGAAATTATTTTACGGAACAAAATTTTGGAATTTATCATGACCATAATTTCATTTATAAAATTTCATCGATTAAGGTACAATTCACAACAAAAATTAACTAAAAAAACCAAACTGGAACTTTACATCTCGTTTTGTGTCAATATAATCCACGGTCTCCTTTTTCTGTGCTGAGAGTATCTATTCTGTGTCAAGGCCAATGCTGGCCTTTCTTTGGACATATAGTCGGTAAAGAAGAAATTAAATATAACACAATTAAATAGGACTATAAATCACTTACTAACTGAAAACAATAATTTTCATTCAGAAAAACAAAGCTCGACCTTCAATCAATGATCTATATGGGAAAAAGTATGTAACATATTGATTATGTCAGTATATTTGGTTGTTACCTCTCCGTTTCAGGAGTGGGGTAGCCGTTTCTCAGGCTCCCTCCACGAAATAAGTTCTTCATCCCGATTACTTCTTTATCACGGCCGATAACTGCATAGCTTTAGACTCACAGTCGATAAGAAAGGAATTAAATATAACACGAATATATCGAATCATTAATTCACTGACTGCAATGATAACAATAATTTTCATTCATAATAAAAAATAGTTAAAAAAAAAAAACTAAAAACACGCTTTTTTGCTAATCGAACTAAAAAGTAGAAAATAAAAAATAGTTTAAAAAAACCAAAAAACACGCTTTTATTGCTAATCGAACTAAAAAGTAGAAAATAAATTTTAATGACAAAGAGACCTATAATGAAGTAATAGCAAATCGAACGATCAGTCATAGTCAACTACCGCAGAACAGAATTATAACAAAAATTAAGATACAAATAGAATAATTCAAATTAGAGTTAAAAGCGTGGGATGCTTGATATAGTAAATATTACAATCATTCTATTGGCAACTACGTATGTATGTACAGAAGGTTATGAAAGTGAAGCAAAATGCATCTCACGCTTTTAACTCGAATTTGAATTATTCTTAATTATTTTCTACTTTTTAGTTCGATTAGCAATAAAAACGTGTTTTTTAGTTTTTTTAAACTATTTTTTTTTAATTGCAGAAAGTTTGAAGCTGGGATTTATATGGTTTCTGTAGTGGAATGAGCTATATTTTTATGCAAACAATATTAAAATTGAATAAGAAACAAATAAGTTGACAAAACGTGCCAGTCCGGTAGATATTTAGCTCACTTTATATACATACAAATATATGTACACTACTTGTGTGTGTATTTACTGGGACATCATTTCCGCATTTCCTTCACGAGATGGTGCAACAAAAACGATGGTATATCCCACAGGATTGGAATAAATTACTTATTTAATGTAGAAAACAATTTTATGTATTTTTGTTGGAATTCAGTCAAAGTAAACTTAACTGTCCACAATTAACAATATTCTTTTGTTAATTATCTTCCTCTTATTCCTGAAATGTACATTATATGATTACTAATAGGACTATGAATAAGTTCGTGCGGGTTTTTTTCGAAATTTGAAACTTTATTGACGTAAAATGGTTACAAATTTAATATTCAAAATATTGTCCATCGCTTACTACTACTTTTTCCCATCTTTCTGGCAATTCACGGATTCCCTTTGTGAAAAATTCGGTCGGTTTTGCCGCAATCCACGAATCGATCCATTTTTTGACTTCATCGTAATTACGGAAGTGCTGGTCAGCCAGGCCATGTTGCATCGATCGGAAGAGATAGTAATCGGATGGCGCAAGGTCTGGACTATACGGCGGGTGGGGTAGGACATCCCATTTGAGCGTTTCTAAGTATGTTTTGACCACTTGTGCAACATGTGGCCGAGCATTGTCATGTTGCAAAATAACTTTGTCGTGTCTATCGGCGTATTGCGGCCGTTTTTCTCGCAGTGCTCGGCTCAAACGCATCAATTGTCGTCGGTAGACATCCCCCGTAATCGTTTCATTCGGTTTCAGTAGCTCATAATACACAACACCCAGCTGGTCCCACCAGATACACAGCATAACCTTCAGGCCATGAATATTCTGCGCCGACGTCGATGTTGAAGCATGGCCAGGGTATCCATACGTTGCCCGACGTTTTGGATTGTCGTAATGGACCCACTTTTCATCGCCAGTCACAATTCGATGCAAAAAACCCTTTCTTTTGTGCCGTTGAAGCAGTTGTTCGCATGCCATAAAACGGCGTTCAACGTCTCTTGGCTTCAATTCATACGGCACCCAATGGCCTACCTTTCGGATCATTCCCATGGCTTTTAAACGTTTGGAAATGGTTGATTGATCAACTCCCAAAGTTTTTGCAACCTCTTCTTGCGTTTGAGCCGGATCTTGATCGAGCAATTCCTCCAATTCGGTATCCATGAACTTTGGCGTCGCACCCTCGCGTTCTTCGTCTTCCAAGCCAAAATCACCACTTTTAAAGCGTGCAAACCACTTCTGGCACGTTCGCTCAGATAGAGCATGCTCACCATAAACTTCCACCAAGATACGATGACTTTCGGCTGCTTTTTTCTTCATATTAAAATAATGAAGAAGAATCCCCGCAAAAACACATTATTTGGCACGAAATTCGACATTTTCAAGTGTGGTAAAAATATTGTTGTTTACGCTTCAAATAAAAAACTTATACTGACGTTTGTGCCTTACGACAGTAGCTCTCCAATGAATGTTTGGAAATGTGGATCGATGGAATAATAATCAAGTTACGCCATCTGTTGTAAAACCGCACGAACTTATAAATAGACCTATTATTTCAATACATTGTACATACATACTAAGTTGTATTCAAATGTAAGGCCATGCGGTGATTTAACGGAGAAGATTGCATTGTCTCTTAAATAAATCATAAAATAAATTATAAAGTAATTGAAATTGTGGAATTTTTCTTCGAATAAGAAAACTATTTCACATTCCTTGGAGTACGGCTTACCTTCATTCTTTTCTACATTGGTATGTAATTGGAAACTGAGTTGAGATTTAAGTATTTCTTTAAAAATAATCAGCTTTCAAGAGCTTCTATTAAACTGGGCTATATTTTTGCTTTTCATGTTGAATATTCAGGGTTTACGTTGCCAATTAAAATTGGCAACGCACACAAAGCCAAACGCACTTGCATATGGGCGCAAACAATGAATGTATGTACATATGTGTGAATGTATGTGTGTATGTATGTATGTATGTATGTATGAATGTATGTGTGTATGTATATATGTATGTATGTATGTATGTGTGTATGTATGTAAGTATAAGTTTGCAACTAAGTAAGTATATGCATTTTTCTGAACATATGCTTTTAGTGCACCGCAGCAGATACCATAAATCATAAAAGTTGGCAGTAAGCGAATATTTGTATCTATACGTATCGCAATTGAAGGATGAGGGGGGCAGCACAGCAATGCTAAATGTAAAAATATCTGAGGATTAGTATAAAGTAAAATATGCATGTACGCAAAAATTGAATTAAAAGTGCCAAGAAGCATTTATAATAGATCCTGGCTAAATACTAGGAAATCTGAATGAATGCAGCTATTGTGCAAAAAGAGCCGAGAATTTATGATTTAATTGAGTTAACTGTCAAAAAATGGGAGATTTTTTTTGCATTTTCTTAAGAATAAAAAGTATCTGTGAATTTTCTGAAGCATTTATAGGTAAAATGAATTATCATTACAAATTCGTGCAAAATTTTTCTGCGAGAGCAGCCGTTGAACTTAAAAGGAAAGAAAGAAAACCTTATAAGATTCAATACTTAATAAAGTTTAATTGGTTATTGCTATTGGTGCTCCGAAATATGGTATGGGACCTGTAACTTTCCATCGATTTTCAGAGGGCTTTACATATCCTCCAACAATGGGCTATTGTGCTTCAGGCATATGACTATTCAATTCAATACAAAAGTACTAAACAACACGCAAATGCAATTGCATTATCAACACTTATGGGGTTAGAGGTAGTCAGAAGCCCGAGAAATTATGATTTTCAATCATTTTTTTACGCTAGTCAATTTCTTTATTTTACAAAAATAAAAACATATAAACACATAATTGTAAAATTTATCGCTGTTTGTGTGGAACCCGTTTCTCCAGAAGTCCCTTGCGGTGATGATCACACGTCCTTGGAGATTCATCTAAAATCAATCGGACAAGAGAAACTAGTTTTATTAATACATAATCTTGAGGTTGTTCAAAGTTTTTGTTTTCAAAATTAACAATATGGTGGCCTCAAGAAATATTTTTCAGATTTTCGAGAAAAAACCGACAATTAATTGTTTAAAAAAATCGAAATTTTTGAAAAAAAAATTCTTCGATCAGGCACGAGTTTTTTATGTTTTTCAAAAGCAGTATAAATTTTATTGAAATCTACCAAGCAGTTTTTCAGATACAGTTCAAAAAACATAGTTTTGAGAAACCCGCATTTAAAGTTTTGCTATCCGCTCCGGAACGCCCGAGCGCCCTTTGTTAATTGTTGAATAACTCAAAAAGTATTTTTCGGATTCACTTTTTCACACAACATTTTTAAGATATTAGACTTTATGAAAATGCAAAAAAAATCCACTTTTTTTAAAAATGTGACTGCCCCTAACTCCTTATTACGCATGCAATAGTTCCACCAGCGTTACAAAAGAAGATTTTAAATATCCTTCATAAGAGTCACTGAGGTGCCTGTAGAATGAAGCAAACGTTAAGACGTTATTTGAGGTTTCCGAAGATAGATTAAGATATTAAAAATGGTGTATATTTTTTTGTGCGTTTTTTCAAACACTCGAAAATGAGATTTTTCTTCATGGCCCTAGGGGTTCACACTCATTTTGCTGGCCCTTTCTTTTTCTGAATGTGGTTGATGTTGGTTGTTTCTTATTCACAATTTCTTTACTTTTTCGATTTGTCATCAGCAACGCCTTGGTTTTTCTTCAGGGCTGTAGAAAATATTTCCAATAGCAGCCTTTCATAAGCTATTGTAAGTGATAGCGGACCACAATTCACCTCGGAGAAATTTCAGACCTTTTGCAAATTAAATGCGAATGAGCATCGCAATTCTTTTCATTCAGCATCGTTTGTTTTGGCAGAACGTTTTGTAAGAACATTCAATCATGCGTTTTCGAAAATTATGTTAATTAAAACTCAACTTGAAAAATCTTTATATAAATACTTGGCTACATATAACATAAGCCCACACCGAACACTCTGAGTGGAAGATCTCCTACGAATTTGTTACATGGACGTCAGTTGCGTACTATTTCACTTGCCTTGCTTCCTCAAAAACCAAATGTGCGCAATTATGATAAAAAAATTTCCAAATATAAAGAAGGATATGCACGTAATTACTACATATATTCCGGAGCCAAATGATGGGCTGGAGAACAAATCCTTCAGGTTATTGGTGACATCATGCTCCATATTCAAACAAAAATGGGAATTAGCAAGCCAGTTAAAAGGCAAGTCCGTCGTTTCACACCCTGATGCTCATCATAGTTCAATCCAATCTACTTATGCAGACGATATTAGCATTGAACAAGATTTTTAAGATCAACGTTTGCATCGATTGCCGATTTAGCCAATTTCTCAAAATGAAAGAACATTTCAAAATGAAAGAACATTTCCAGAGTCAATGGTTTCTAAGCGTCAAGCTTCTACCATTAGATTCAAGCGATCACTTGAATCACCTGTTGTGCGTCATTCTAATCGCAAGCGTTTCAAAGTTGACAGATTTCAAGCAAATTAGCTGCGAAGGAATGTTGTAAGTTCTCAATACTGATGATTTGTTACTTGTTATTCTACCGCTTTTTATCTAAATATATTTCAAGCTTTGTAGATTCTTCAAATAAGTCAGAAAATAATTAGTAATTTTTTTCATTCGATATTAAATACTTGAATCGTTTACATAAACAACTTGCTCTGGCTTCCATTCAATTTTGATGCGCAATTATGACCCAAAGAAATTTAGGCTGTTTAGAATTTATTTTACATTTTTTCCAAAATATTTTATAGAAGAATTTGGGACCGAGAGATAGATTTCACTAAGAGTTGGAGTCTGTTTGCCAAAGCAAAGTGGAATAGAAGTTTTCGCATTCACTGTCCATAAAAAATTATACAACAAATTTTTAATGTGAACTACTTTTGGATTCTCTAACACCGAATTGCAACGACGTTGCCATCAAAAACCAATTGCATCGAAAATAAGAGAACGTAATAGGACTATGAATAAGTTCGTGCGGTTTTTTCGAAATTTGAAACTTTATTGACGTAAAATGGTTACAAATTTAATATTCAAAATATTGTACATCGCTTACTACTACTTTTTCCCATCTTTCTGGCAATTCACGGATTCCCTTTGTGAAAAATTCGGTCGGTTTTGCCGCAATCCACGAATCGATCCATTTTTTGACTTCATCGTAATTACGGAAGTGCTGGTCAGCCAGGCCATGTTGCATCGATCGGAAGAGATAGTAATCGGATGGCGCAAGGTCTGGACTATACGGCGGGTGGGGTAGGACATCCCATTTGAGCGTTTCTAAGTATGTTTTGACCACTTGTGCAACATGTGGCCGAGCATTGTCATGTTGCAAAATAACTTTGTCGTGTCTATCGGCGTATTGCGGTCGTTTTTCTCGCAGTGCTCGGCTCAAACGCATCAATTGTCGTCGGTAGACATCCCCCGTAATCGTTTCATTCGGTTTCAGTAGCTCATAATACACAACACCCAGCTGGTCCCACCAGATACACAGCATAACCTTCAGGCCATGAATATTCTGCGCCGACGACGATGTTGAAGCATGGCCAGGGTATCCATACGTTGCCCGACGTTTTGGATTGTCGTAATGGACCCACTTTTCATCGCCAGTCACAATTCGATGCAAAAAACCCTTTCTTTTGTGCCGTTGAAGCAGTTGTTCGCATGCCATAAAACGGCGTTCAACGTCTCTTGGCTTCAATTCATACGGCACCCAATGGCCTACCTTTCGGATCATTCCCATGGCTTTTAAACGTTTGGAAATGGTTGATTGATCAACTCCCAAAGTTTTTGCAACCTCTTCTTGCGTTTGAGCCGGATCTTGATCGAGAAATTCCTCCAATTCGGTATCCATGAACTTTGGCGGCGCACCCTCGCGTTCTTCGTCTTCCAAGCCAAAATCACCACTTTTAAAGCGTGCAAACCACTTCTGGCACGTTCGCTCAGATAGAGCATGCTCACCATAAACTTCCACCAAGATACGATGACTTTCGGCTGCTTTTTTCTTCATATTAAAATAATGAAGAAGAATTCCCCGCAAAAACACATTATTTGGCACGAAATTCGACATTTTCAAGTGTGGTAAAAATATTGTTGTTTACGCTTCAAATAAAAAACTTATACTGACGTTTGTGCCTTACGACAGTAGCTCTCCAATGAATGTTTGGAAATGTGGATCGATGGAATAATAATCAAGTTACGCCATCTGTTGTAAAACCGCACGAACTTATTATGGAGATGGTTTGGCCATACCTTACGGAAAGGTGGCACTGAAATCAGCAGACAATCAGACTGAAACCCCCAAGGACAACCCAGAAGAGGCAGACCTAGAGGCTCTTGACGACGCTGTATCGGAGAGGAATACAAAGCCGTGGACAAAACAGTGACCTGACAGCAAGTGAAAAATATATCCGGGAATCACTCAAAATGGAAACGTTTCACTTTGGCTTTATGCTCCGCGAAACGAAGAAATGATGCTGACGATGATGATGATTTTTGGATTAAATTTGAATAATTCTGTTAAGTGGTAAGACCGAAGCGTAACAGAAATGCGCGCTGTTGTTTTGTATACCAACCAGCACGAATAAAATTACGAATATATCAACGAATACGGTTACGAGTGTGAATGCGAAGACGTATACGAATACAAATATGAGGGAAATAGAGATATGTATAAATATGAATATGAATTCGAATACTATTGTAAATACGAAAAGATACCCATGTTATATGTAATCACGAACTTTGCCTTGTATTTCTGCTTCCTGAACCCAACAAATTAAGAATAAAGAATTCAAAAAATAAATAATTTGCGCGCACACTTCTGTTAGGTATTTGGCCGAGCTCCTGCTTCTATTTGTTCTATGTGTTTTGATGTTGTTCCACAATTAAGAATAGGAATACGAATAAAACGACGAATACGAATAGGAACGAATACGACTATGAGTATGAATACAAACTGAATACAAACAAGAGTACTAATAGAAATACGAATACGAATAAGAATAGGAATTCGAAGGCGAAGGCGAATACGAGTGCGAATAAGATTACGAGCCGATTCGAATACGAGTGAAAGCACGAATTTGTATACGAATATAATTAAACTTGCCCAAAGCACTCATAATTCCTACCCCAACGATTTTTTCTTATATAAAATTGTTCTAAATTTATACAAAACTTCAAGTGTTTCAACTAAGATTTTTCTGAGTATGCAGTTTTATGGCCCTTTGAAATATAGTATAACAAAGTGTAAATTTCAAGTGACCACAAAATGGCGCTGATTTTTCGCAATCTTTATTTTTTTTTATTTTTTTTTTATTTTATTTTATTTTTTGAAGGTGCCAGGCCTTTTATTCCATATAAAGAAATGCGTGCACGTACGTTGTATGGAGGAAAAGGCGTGACACCTCAGTGAAAAAAAATTCCTAAAATCAGCGGTATTCGTATTTGTTTATTTGTAACACACTCTCCTTGACCTGAAGGGATGACTTCGACAAGACGTCTGGGGGCTTCAAATTCAACTTTGCTGCAGATATAATATTAATTATTATAATATCGGTTGCTTTTTTAAGAGATTGAGAATGTAAAATAATAATACAAACTGAAATATTGTTGGAATGAATTCTTGACATGATAACATCATATAATTCGCTATAACCGGCTGCACGCACCAAAAAATGCGTCGTTACCTAGCTTGAACTGCAAGCGAGCGCACGAAACGAACGACAAAAAGGCACAAGCGGCCCCCGCGTTCGGCAACGTTCGACATCTGACTCTCTCCTACTTAAGTGAGCAAATATATGTATGTATATGCGCATTTGTATATAAATTCACATACTTGTATTTGCATATGCCTTCTTCCTGTGTGCATGGTAATGAACCATTTCTCTGTTAAGAATAGGACGATGATAGGAGAAGTAGGAAATAAAAGGGGGTGTTTCGAGTGTAAAGTGTCTTGAAAAAGTCGAATCGAAAGTCGATCGATGATGGTGCCTCTTAGTATTGTTGACTTATTAACGTCTGATACACAATCGAAATTGAACATATCTTTCATGAATTTGATAAATGTTTGGCAATTTTTCACGTTTGTGTAAATGTAACTTGATCAATTCCATTGCGATTCCACTTACCTCCTCCTCTATATCCATACAAAATATCTAGCAAACAAATAAAATTAAAGTTTTCATTGAAAAATGCAACCATTCCATCAGTATTTTCTTATGACGTTGTCACGTTAAACTATCGTGAGTAAACCGATTTTACAGACAACCTCTTTTTTATTATAAACTGGTCGAAAATTGCATGGCAGTCCTTTTTTGAATCCGATATCCGGCATAAGTCCGCCGCGGCTATGAATTACATGGTCCATTCCATCAGTAAAATTGTTAACTATGATACTTTTTCCAATAAATCTGGATGCATGGCGTCAATGGTGACTTGAATATTGCGATAAATCGATTGTTAAGCGCGCTTTATGGTAAGTTGTGCCGTTTGTTGCAAACAAAAATTCAGTTAGCATGGCTTGCCAGCGCTCGCCACTCAACGTAACATCAGCTAATTCCTCAGTTCGAAAGAAATGCCGCCAGAGCTCTATGAACTTTGCGTACAGATTTATTTTTATTATTATTTTTCTTTTTTTTTTTAAGTAAATTTATACCATTTGATATCGTTGTTGTAGCGTTAAACGATTCATGTTGACTTGCCAAACCTTACTGAACAGAAATGTCAACACAGTTTACCATGCCTAGCTGTCAAATCAACTATGATATCGAGAAAAGAAAAAATCAAGAAAAAATTATCTTTGCTATGTTTAACCGAGTGAAAAAGCATTTGGTTTGCTTAGCATTTACAGAATGTGTAAAGAATTAGAAAAAAGAAAATATTAGTTTATATGCATATTTATGTGACACACTGTACATTGCATTTATGCACGAAAACGAGGGAATATTTAAATGCTCATGCATGCATAAATATGTAAAGTTTTGTATCCGCATTCGCCCAAATGTGTCAAGAGCTTCACAATATTGTGGAATTACTTGATGTTATAGGACTGCAAGGCACTCGCTCACTCACATTTAAATAATTCAAAAGTATGCGATGCAAAAGTATGCCTTCACACACATACACACACACACACACACACGCGTGTGTTTAACCATTTAACCACACCAACATTGACCGACAGCTTGATTTGTGTAGGTATAGCTGCGTTGTATAGTATTTTCAAGATGCTGGCTTAGAAGCTCCACCAAATGGCCTACATATATATGTATGTGTGTGTATGTTATGCATATTTATACGCACATATACGTAGAGATAGATTTTTATAAGTATTCGTTCGAATATGGAAGATGACCAGTTTCCAAGCTATGCTAATACACACACTTATGCTTACTGGGCTGGTCCAGTAAATGGAAAACCCATTATGCCATATGGAAATTTCTTTAGTGCTTGCGGTGCTCTCATGTGTGCCATTGCCATTGCCAGCTTCGTCATCACCAACGCCTTATTGCGTATGCATGGAAGTAAGTCAGTGAGTGAGTGAATATGGAAATCAGTGAGCATGCACACACACACACATACATATGTATTTTTGCATAAAGGCACGTTCGTTTCATCTAATAGAATATACATATCTGCTCGAAGCACAATGTAGGCATGTGTCTGTCTCAATAGAATCAGGCAAGATTTAAAATGATTTATTTGCGTTTATTGGTCCGAGAAAAATTTGTCTACGACTTGGAAATTTTATACATTCATACATACATGCATATATGTACATAGAAATATATTTAGCTACATATGCCATCTTAGTCAAACCGTAACTGCTGAAATAACATTTGACCTCGCCCAATGCAAATACTTACCTACAAATATGAGAGGAGTATTAATTTAGTGATATATATTTACATACATACATATGTATGTAGATAGGAAGACTTTCTCTGCAATATATGCACATAAATACTTGCATTTCCACTCAAACATTTGTACTCAAACAAATGCAAGCAAATAGTAATAAATTAGTTCATAGCTCCCATGAGGAGGAAACTAATAAAATTGCAAGAGTTTTCAAATATTTTCTAAGTTATACAAATGCAAAAATATATGCATTTATGTGTGGTTGTAAAACAATTTTTGGTTTTGCTCGAACTGCAATAACCTGGCCTAACTAGCTTAGCGATGCCGTGCTTATGTGCATGTGCGTATGTGTGCGTCTGTCTAGTACGAACAATAACAAATTGTATCGCACGTGTTGTGCTTATCGTTTGGCAAATGAACGTTCATGTAAAAATTTACTTGGCCTCATCTCTGTTACCGAGACAATAGCGCTTGTTTACAGGGTGATTTACGAAAGAGTTGGAACATTTTAATTCGAAATTTCACAATTTTTACATAGCTTCTATATTGTAAATGGAGATAGGCTAACTTAAGGAGTTCCGGTGGTCTAGAGCTCGATAGTTTAGAGTATTTTCGGGAATTAATTTACAATAAAAAATAAATAAAAAATGATATTTAAATGTTTTAAGCTTTTTGTTTAACTTATTTTACATACAAAAACGATTTTTTTTTTTAATTTGAATAATTTTAAAAATGAAATGTTTCATGAATTTTTGTTTACAATAAAAAAAAGAAGTACATAATTTAAATTGTTTGTGCATGTTATTTAACTTCTTTTACATACAAAAATTAAAACAAAAAATTTAAAATTAAAATTTTTTTATATCAAAATTTTTTTTTTCTTATTTTAATAACTTTAAAAATTGCGCTGAAATTGACTCTCCCGACCTGGCTCTTCTATTTATCTGAAACACAAAAACCAAAACAATTTTTAATCAGTACGACTGTAGCTACTAGAAAAAAAAAATTTGACAAAATGGCGCGATTTGGAATTTGACACTCAACAAATTTTTTCAATTTTTTAATAAAAAACAAAAAACGAAATAAAATATATAATAATAAGATTCTAGTGCCAGCGATAACCATTCATATTGGGAACAACATATTAAAATTTCAGACGATTCGGTTGAATAGTTTTTTTGACGACCCAAGGCCGGAAAAAGTCGTTTCGAGATAAATGAGTTTAAAATTTGAGGTGCAGGACCGCTCTGCTCCTAGTTAATGGGCTGTAGAAGCTATAAACCTGGGAATTTCAGCATGAAAATTTCACACTATATTCTTGAGATACTATACTCTCGAAATATCGAAAAAACAAAAACTCGATTTTTTGAAATTTCTAGACTATGAAAACATGATTCAATAATAAAAGGTGTGACAACTGATTTTGGTTGGTCGTTTCTTTCTCATGCTAATCGGTGCCAATTGGACTCCCCAAGTGACGCCCAGTCCTTCTCCACCTGATCTCTCCAACGCAGAGGAGACCTTCTTCTTTTACTACTTTCAGAGCCGGAGCGTTTGTATCCATTCGGACAACATGACCCAGCCAACGTAGCCGCTGGATCTTTATTCGCTGCGCTATGTCTATGTCGTCGTAAAGCTCATATCGCCTGCGATATTCGCCGTTGCCAACGTGCAAAGGTCTAAAAATCTTACACAGAAATCTTTCTATCAAACATTCCAAGCGTCGCTTCATCTGATGTTGTCATTGCCCACGCTTCTGGGCCATACGTTAGGGCGGGCATGATGAGAGTCTTGTAGAGTGTTAGTTTTGTTCGTCGAGAAAGGACTTTACTGCTCAGTAGCCTACTTAGTTCAAAGTAGCACCTGTTGGCAAGAGAGATTCTACGTTGGATTTCAAGGCTGACATTGTTATCGGTGTTAATACTGGTTCCTAAATAAACGAAGTCTTTTACAACTTCGAAATCATAATTGTCAACAGTGACTTGGGTGCCGATACGTGAGTGCACCGACTGTTTATTTGAAGATAGCAGGTACTTCGTTTAAGTCCTGCGGCTGGTACGATCCTCTCCGACATCAGGTTAAAGAGTTCACACGACAGCGAGTCACCCTATCTGAAACCTCGTTTGGTATCAAACGGCTCAGAGGAGGCCTTCCTAATTCTGACGGCGCTACTGGTGTTGAGCAACGTCACCTTGCATAGCCGTATTAGTTCTGCGGGGATACCAAATTCAGACATCGCGGCATACAGGTAACTCCATCCCGCTCTGTCAAATGCAGCTTTGAAGTCGACGAAAAGATGGTGTGTGTCGATTCTCCTTTCGTGGGTCTTCTCCAAGATTTGGCGTATTGTGAATATTTGGTCGATGGTAGACTTTCCAGGTCTACAGCCACACTGATAAGGTCCAATCAGTTGGTTGACGATGGGTTTCAGCCTTTCACACCAGACGCTCGCTAGAACCTTATAGGCGATATTTAGAAGACTAATCCCGCGGTAATTGGCACAGATTGCAGGATCGCCCTTCTTATGGATTGGGCAGAGCACACCTAAATTTTAATCGACAGGCATGCTTTCATTCGACCATATTTTGCATAGAACCTGATGCATACACCTTACCAGCTCCTCGCCACCATGTTTGAATAGCTCAACCGGCAGTCCGTCTGCGCCCACGGCTTTGTTGTCCTTCAGACGCGTTACCGCTATTCTCACCTCGTCATGGTCGGTAGTAGTGAGTTGTTTCAGTAAAGCTAATAAAATTCGGTGAGTTAATATTAAAGCTCACGATCTTAGTTTTTGCCGTTGTAAGTAACTTTTCATGATTTAACAGCATAAAACACTGCCCAAAGTATTTAGAGAATGCTGCTGTAGGGACAGTATTTGGCAAGTTGTATATAAATCCAGGTCAATTCGATAGCGTAGGTCCTACTGTTTTTGCAGCGACCGATATTTAAATATTGTGACGGTACTCGGTTAGAACATAAATCGTGTAGTTAAGTCAAAACTGGCTCTCAAATAACATTGACCAAAGTTCAGCAGAAACCTGGCTCTGTATAAGGCTGGGTAACCAAGGAAAACTTCACAAAGCCTGCATGGCTTGTAATGTTTTTGGGATATTGGAGGTTTGATAGCCACTCTTTGTAGCAAATAAATAAACGAGCAATATTTAAGTAGCTACTTTGCTGTCAAGGTAAATGTTTATATCGCATGACTAACACTTTTTCGTTTACCCTTTAATAATTTGTTAAAAATATCGTTTAATCTGATGATGGCATTTTACATAAATGAGCTTGAATAAAAGTAGATTAGTTAATCTGATAACAACTTCCCATATTTTACTATAAGATAGCCGAGGATGTAATATTACAGCTTACAAAGGCGGTCTTGATATTTTTCCACAAATAGAGGGACCTACCATTTTAAGCCGA
The DNA here is from genome assembly GCF_028408465.1 of Anastrepha ludens. NCBI lineage: Eukaryota > Metazoa > Arthropoda > Insecta > Diptera > Tephritidae > Anastrepha > Anastrepha ludens. The sequence continues at coordinate 115,578,670 of NC_071498.1, read as the reverse complement.
CTCCGAATGATAGATATTTTTTATGAAGAGCTTTCTCATGGCAGCAATTTACCCGAAGCCCTACGTAATGCCTGCCGAGGTTGTTTGGTGTTTCGTGCAATAGCAGTCACGCACCAACCCTTTCGAGTTTCGATTTTACTTCAATTTTTTTTTCACTTCATAAACTTCTACTGCATTTTGAAAACACCCTGTCTTGGACTGTCATCTATAAAAGAAAAACATATGCACGCATTAGATAAATTTGCTGAAATATGATGAATTTTATTTCATAAATTATTCGCCTCAACAGATTCGGATCCACTTTCTCTCTATTTCTATTGTTTCTGCTATATGTACGTACATGCATATGTATATGTGTGTGTGTATTTAATGCGATTCGACATAGTCTGCGCACAAAAAGCACTCAAATTACTCATTCGAGACCAGTTGGAGCGGAGTTGAAGCACAAAAAAGCAAAATCAGGATTTGAGATGTAACAAAATCTCGGCAATGGAACGCTTTGGGGCCTTAATTAAGCTGTACATTCATGAAAGAAGAACATTTTCTTTTGCTGCACGTCAGGAAAAATTCACAAGTGTGCAGACAATAGTGTATCTGTGCTTGTATGTATGTATGTATAAGTGAAATGATACAAATGTCATTTTGGGATAAAAATATTAAAAGTATTTTAGAATAGCATACTTTTTGTTATTGTTGTATTTTTTGTGAATATTTAAAAAATTAATGGGCCAATTTATTGAGCTTTTTTTTGGCATTCAACTGAAATTTGAGTATGCAAGCGCAAACCTAGACATTTATTTGGTGCTGGAGACCGCTGAGTTGAGGTATTTTCAACAATGTTTGGCTGGCTTCGATATCTACCAATGGGTTTTGTGGGAGACACAATTTTTTTCCTTTGTATTCAAAGCCGATGGAAGGGCAAGGCATAGTAGAGGTATGAGAGGTACTACTTATAATGGCAGTGGCTGCTCTCATGTTCGAGCCCTATGCAAAAGTAAATCAGCAGAGGTAATAATTACTGAATTTATACCAATTTTACTTAGTACCAAAGTTTGCAGGAAAAGAACCCCTCAGTTGCGTGCAAACTCCAAAAATCATCTATGTAATACCTGATCGAAAAGGATTCAGGGAGTTCTAAACAGGCCTTCAGCAATAGGCGTCTTCGATTCGTCAAGCATTAGCAAGTTACGGTTAGATGAAACAATTGGTATAAATAAACATAAGTACTATATGTTGGTAGCACCTGAAGGGAGCTCTGTCCAGAGCCTTTATATTCTCATTCTTCTTAATGTTGTTGTTAACTGTAGACTGAAAACTAATCTAAGAGAGCTCTGTCCAGACCCTTTATGTTCTCATTTTTCTTAATGTTGTGGCTAACTTTAGACTAAAAACTAGCCATTCGCAAAGTTGGAGCAACAAAATTTGCACTGTGTAAACGCAGAATGCTGTCTATGTAATATCATAAGAGTGATTTGGCAGCATTAAAAATAGTCTGTTATACCAGTTTTATTAAGTATAACCATACTTTCTAGTGGTGAATCTTACTTTATAACTTTCTTGTTGCTTTCCATGCAAATTTTTCGTCAAGCGAGCAGGCACAAATATAACCAGCAGAGAAGTGGCGAATCGAAGACATCTAATATAAGTTTGTGTTGCGCAAATGTTTGGTAGAGTGGCTCTTTGGTCGCAGATAAAAAGTAAAATTTATTAATTGTCATTAGAATTATTTGTCCTCTAATGTGTGGTATTTCGTATTGAGTGCCCATTGTCTGACTGTTTTTTCCCCTGGCGGTGGTGCGCATTTTCGCCATATAAATACATGTCCCACATTTAAAATGTTAAGGAAAAAAATTATAAAAAACCAAATGGATTTTTAGTAACCTTAAACTTGCATTTTTTTGTATTAGAATTTAATGGGCTATAAAACTGTCTACCAAAAATCGATCTAGAAACTTTAGTAAAAAGACATGGAATTGGTATGAAAAGTTTCTAGAATTTTGCTAATTTTGGCATGAAATTTTGAATTGGATTTATATGGTTTTTATTAGACAATGAGCTATTATTTTATATAAAAATAAGGAACACTAAAAAAGTTAAAATTTGTGAAAATGTGGATGTACTATCATCAGAAAATGGAACTGAAGTTTTACTTTTGTCCGATAAGGGTGCAACATTGTTTTTAAAAACATTTTCTATCATAACCAGTTTCGAACCCGGTACCTACCAAATAGTAGGCGTACACAAGAAACTCGAATGTGGCGAATATCGGTTCTAAATTAATGACAAGCTTATTTATTTACTTTTTTTCCTTGTTCACTCCTCTCGGGAGTATAGGGCCTCAACAAGACACAGCCTTGCGTTGGTTTCGTTAATCTATTTTGATTTCTGACAGGGTAGGTGATTAGCCTGCCACTACCAGTCCTAAGTAGAGAGTGCCCACCTGTCGTTGCTTGGGAACAACGCCTTCTTACTGCTTGGAGCACCATCTGTGTTTCACATTTTTCTGGCAGAAGGATCGAACAGATGGTTAAGGACTTTGCTAAATTTCGTGTGTCTGCAATATTACCGTGGTCGCCCGCTTCCTCTTGCTGGCGCCACTGATGCAATGTTTTTCTTTGTTTTAGCAGCCTCAAAGCAAATAATGCGCTGGCTATTGTGCGGGAGTAAGGATGGAAAGAATAAGTTTTTGGCGATGAGGAATGATTTTTTTTTTTGTTTAGAAACAGTGAAAGTAGGTAAATTTGGAAAAGTGCGAAGACCGTGCTATACGTCGGATTCGAACCCGCAACCTCTGGGATGCCAGGCTAGTGCACGAACACTAGACCAGCGAGGCCGCAAGCTTATAATTACTTACTTATTATATATCTTCAACACTTCGTAATTAAGTACTTGCGACGACATGAATTGCATGACGTTTATGAGCTCAGAGGGGTATTTAAAGCGACAGCTAATTTCACTTATCTTTAGTTGTTAATAGTGCGTTTATTACTTATCGTGAAAATAATTGAGAAGTTGCGGCCAATATCAGACCATTACTCGGCTTTCAGCAAATTTGACTGGGTGACGTCACATGGGTCATGGCAGCGGTTTGCTAACGACAAAACTGAGATATGTGTTTGTGATTTCCCAAAAAAGTCAACACAGTCTACGCTCATGTTGTCTCGCTGCCAAGTGAACAACGACTGATTGGACGAGTGTATGAATACGTGTGAAATGAGCAGGCAGAATTCTGTTGTCGAGTACCCGGTGACGTGGCAACCAAAGTTGCTAGCTCAATTTCATTTTATACCATAGCTGAAGGCCAAACCTGGTAATCTAACATGCTTGGATATGCATAAGCGACATTTGACGAGCAGAAGTGTGGAGTTGCTTTTTTAATCTCTTCCTCTCTCTCCCCATATTTCCTTTTGATTAACGATTTCATGTGCTACTAAGAACGCGAAAAGTGAAGTGGAGTGATATTTTGTATTTTATTTAAGTCTTTATATAAATATATGGAATAGAAAATTCTTAAAAGATTGTCAAAATTATTTATCCAACTGAAAACCGTATTAATACAATTATTTCGTCGATTTTTCCTGGGGAGTGTATGTAGAATAAGCCGGGTCGATTTGTGGGGAGGCAAAGAAATCGCCCATTGCTCTGTGAAAATCATATTCTAGGGATCAAAATAAGAAACTTTACCGAGGGAACCATACCTCTAAAACGAATTCTGATGTCCCGCAATGCTTTTTTTCGTACCCACATATCATTTTCCAATCAAGTAAAATATTGAGAAATAATTAAAAAAAAAATTTTCATTTGGAATTTTTGTACTTAGTAACCACTGTGTAGCGGCCGCCATTTATCAACTGTTCACTGATTCTCAGTTTTTTTCAAATGTCTCTTCTCTACATTTTTTTATGTTGCTTCATTGGATATCTACTCTTCATATTTTATATATTTGTGCAAAATATAAAGTACGACCACGAAGCTCTGAGTCAGAGTTATTTCACGAAGCTCCTGCTAAGCAAGTGATGGGGAGTACAACTTTAAGTACTCAAATTTTTGTTGACATAAAAATTTTCTAGTTTCTAGTTACCTACCTATTTGCATCGCTTCGTACTAGTGTCGTTATACTCGAAACATAACCTGAAACAATTTCCGATTTTTTTTTAATATTTTTACTTTCGGTAAGTTTTTAAAATTTTGAGCTCTTTAGGCATTTCTAAAGTCAAAGAAAAAATATATTAGTAACACTATAACACTTTGCAAGGGTATAAAAAGCCACGAGGTCGACGGCAGGTGATTCGATGTTAACGGAACGACCCGGATTGATATCCAGCCAAGGATAGTCATTCAGCAACCTTCTGCGTACATGCATGGGGAATCCTTATGCTGATAAAACAACAGTTATGAGGTCGAAGTGCGACTTTCATTTTTATTCAATAGTTCCATAATCCTGTGCAAATTCAAAATTCCGGCCATGGTGTTGTTGGGTACTCTTAAAAATTGAGGTAATTTTAATGACGTGCACCGTTTTGTCGACTTTTTAGCTCCAGTTTTAGAGATATCGGTATATGCACATTTCGCTTGGGGCCGCTGGAAGTTCATTTAGGAACAATCTTACATTATATTTTTTTTTTTTCGAAATTGATAATCATTTAAACTTAATGTTTATATACAAAATATTGGGTAGTCGAAAAAGTCTTTTCGTATTTCTAATCAAACTTCAACTCATTTTTTGTTATATTTATAATGAACTTTATTAAACCAAATATGTACCATTTTGGTCGACCACCTTTTGCCATTTTTCTTCTAGAAACATTATTCGATCAGTGTAAAACTTTTGTGGTTTCTGGGCGAAAAACTGCGACAAGTAATTTTCACAGGCTTCTCTTCAAGCCAACTTTACTCCATTAAGGGAGTTCTGCATTGACCGCAACAAATGGTAGTCCGATGGTGCAAGGTCAGGGCTATATGGTGGATGTATCAAAACTTCCCAGCTAAGCTCTCCCAGTTTTTGCCGAGTCGTCAAAGCTGTGTGTGGTCTAGTGTTGTCCTGATGGAAGACGACGCCCTTTCTGCTGATCAGTTCTGGCCGTTTTTTTCGATTGCTTGCTTCAATCTCATCAGTTGTTGACAGTAAAGTGTAGAATCAATCGTTCGAGCAGGCTGGAGCAGCTCATAGTGGATAATTCCTTTCCAATCCCACCAAACACACATCATAACCTTTCGAGGCGTCAATCCTGGCTTTGCGACCATTTGTTGAGCTTCACCACCCATGACCTTTTTCGCACATTATTGCCGTGTTTGATCCACTTTTCGTCTCCTGTTACCACTCGCTTCCGAAATGGTTCGATTTCATTTCGTTTCAGCAAAGAATCGCAGATGTTAATTCGGTGCATTAAATTTTTCACAGACAATTCATGTGGTACCCAAACATCGAGCTTCTTTTTGTAACCAGCCTTTTTTAAATGGTTCAAAACCGTTTGATGATGAATGTTTAGTGCCTTGGCGATGTCATGGCAGCTTATGTGACGGTCCTGGTCAATCTTTTCCATAATTTTATCGACTTTTTCAACGATAGGTCGACCGGAGCGAGGTGCATCTTTCACATCGAAATTTCCAGAACGGAAGCGAGCGAACTATTGTTGTGCTACACGAACTGATACAGCATCGTCTCCGTAAACTTCACAAATTTCATTGGTGGCTTGCGTGGCATTCTTGCCTTTTTTATACAAAAATTTCAAAATATAGCGAATTTCTTCATTATTTTCACTAATTTTTGAACAGCTATAACTCTTTTTCAACTTCTCCGAATCTAATTTTTTTAGTTAAATGAAGCTTAAAATGTCACCTTTCTAACACCATATGATATGACACAATGTGATTGGTAGCACTGGAGATAGATGACTCCAACGACATCTATTGACAAAATACGAAAAGACTTTTTCGACTACCCAATATGATGCCAAACAAAAACAAAAAAGGAATACATTTTAATGTCTTTTTTAATTTTTTTTTCTTTTATTTTTATTTTTTACTTTTTTGTAGATAACTCCCTTAGTTTTAGACGCATTATGCCAAAATTTTGCGTTACTTCCAATTACGTTCCATTTTTTCGAGAAAACCCACTTTCTCTAGACAACGGCATGTCGGAAAAAAAGACCGCTTCTGTCAGGTTTTTGAAATGTTAACAAAATATAATAAATTATGTTACATTCACCGTAGCTGACGTGAATGAGTGAATTTCAAGAGCTATTCTTTTTTATGCGATTCCCAAAGTACCGAAAATGTAGTAATCCGATCTACTGTGCATTGCTCAGCTTTCGGTTAACTGCACATTGGTTCTCTTATTAAATCCATCATTATCGATGGGATTTTCTTGGTCTCATCATTTACGTATTCCTTGGAATTGTGCCTTAACTCATCACGTTGTTGTGTCGTTTACTAATAATCTAAAATTTAATTTACTTTATAAATGCGTTCCTTTGACGACTTTTGCCATGTCAACTGACTTCCGCTACTCTACTACTTTTATAGTATGCGATTTGAATCGAAGAGTATTTCCGTCCATTTTCCATTACAACGAAATGCCCGAACACATTTTACAACACACGCATACAAATACAACACACAAACGCGGTGTGTTTACATTCATCCGCCTCTGGCAAGCGTCCATCAAGATATTACACACACATCGAAAAGAGACTATGTCGTGAAAGCTTAAGCTCAACAGAACTATTTTGAACACTCCCTGGGGAGAAGGACGTTGCCCTTGTCTGTCCGAAATAGCCGAAATGACGAAATACAAACCAAAAAGCAAGTGCCGCACCCCCACTCAAAGTGCCGTTGACAACATTTGAAAGTGCAATGAATTGAACTTTTACACACACACACACGCGCACTCACACTCTAAAAATGGCTTAGCCTTTGCCGGTTCGGGACCGTCCGAGATGCTGTGTCAAGTTGAGAGTGAGTCGAATGTTTGTATAGTACCATAACTCACAGATACAGAGAAAAATTTTCAAAAAAAGAACAACAACAAGTATTCTAAACTGGGACACGCCGAACAGAGCCTGATGTTATGCAAAAAGCTCTACGCTTGTGTGTACATGCATACATACATATCTACATACACATATGAGATATGAATGCATGTATGTTGGTGAGTTGGTATTGCTGCCAGCGGCTCTTGTAGCTTGTCGCAATTTCTCGCACAACTGGCATTGTTGTTGCCAACATCAATCAAAATCAAAAGCGAAAACACTTCTGACATTAATTTATTCAAAAGGACACGTACATACAATAACAAACACACACAAAGCATACCGAAAATCATAAACTTCTTACTACACACAAATTTGCAGGCATGCACACACACATACATACATAGTTATGACCACATACTAGTTTAGGACAAGCACATCTTATATGCATATGAACGCGTACAAACACACACACACAAATGCATACATTGGCATTTGCGAGAAACCCAGCAGGGTCAATTGCAACTGTATCACGAAAAAACCGATAACTTGCGGCAGGGGTAACTAAGCACTTTTCTAACCCAAGGTAATGCATGGCAAGTACAGTTTAACTGATTTCCTGCTAGATCAGATTCGATTATTTTCTGTATTGTACAAATATACATAAATATCTTAAAAACTAATTATGCAAGACTGACTCGAATAGTGATCAACAATGTCGACAATCACCCGAATAGTCGTCTATCGGAAAAACACAAATAAATTGACATTCAAAATCAAATTTGATCCAAATAAAATGCGCAAAGCTTAATGATATTTGTTCTGACTGAATTCGTACTTACGATCCCGCGAAAGGACTGCAGATCTAGCATAGGTGTGCTAACAGGTCATAATCTATTGGCTGCACATGCGTACAAAATAGGGATTGCTAAGACGGACAAACGCAGGAAATGCAGAGGGGATGTTGAGGAAACTTTAGAACACTTTCTGTGCGTTTGTCCGGCATTATTTAAAACGCGTTTAAAATGCCTGGGGCTCCCATTGTTTGAGAGTCTGGAGGACGTCTCAGAAGCGGATCTCCCAGCGCTGCTTAGATTCGCCAAAAGCGCTGACATCCTACATGATGTCTACTTTCGGTATTCATAGAGGTCGGTCTCCATCTGGTATCGCTAGGGTCGAAAAGGTCGAAAAGGTCTATGCGTGGCTTGTTGCCAACCAGGCTAACCTAACCTGACCTAATGATATTTGTTTACAATATTATTTTTATTAATTTTCTATATTATATTATACATATATTGTCTATATTTTAAAGCACTAGTGACGAAGCAAACTAGACTATTCTGTCCGCCTGAAGCAACTGAATTCAATCTATCATTGACTTCATCTTGGCCTAAGTAGAACTGCCCAAAGTACCGATATCTGATTTATTACTAAGAAGTGTGCTACGTTTTTTAATTCGTTTAAGTTACAAAGAGAGCAGTTGAAATGCTTGTGGCCTCCGAGATAAATAAAATCGCATCTGGCTTTCAAAATCCAAGAGATTTTACAACTTTGAACCGCATCGGTGAAATAGCTTTTACCAATATAATGATTTAGGATCTTGTATATATTATGCTTTTCAAAGCTCTTGCCCATAAGCTCTGTTTGTTCGTCGAGCTCACAGTTGAAAGAAGTACATCTATGTTTGTATTTCACAGCCGCATATCCGATATGTCGCAAGTCAGATTTAGATTTAATTTTCTTTCCAAGGCTTAACGACTTTTGCCCAAAATATTCGTCTTTGTAGGATGCTTTTTGAGAATCTACGTGGCAGTAAGATCTTATGAACATGCCTTAGGTGAAGTTATTATGTAAACAAATAAAAATTTTTAAAGCCAATTTCTAAAACAATACAGTAAGACGATGTATTTGTAAGTAATTTTAAAATTCTTTTTACAAAATACACCGGAGTTTTATCTACTTCATCAAACAAGTCCAAACCCCAAACTTGAGTGGCGTAACTTTGCATTGGTCTTCTTACTGCTAAAAAATAATATTGCATTTTGTTGATAATTTTATTTTATTTTTGGCCAGAAAAGTTCGCCATGTAGCGGTTATACTATTTGTTCTAAGCTGTTTCTATTTAAAACATACTTTTTAAACCTTAACTTTGGAGTCAATTTCACATCAAGATAATTGTATTCTGTTTGTATTGATTTTGTTCTCCTTTGAACGTCCACTTTTCTCCATTTACTAACCTTCCTCTTTGCCGGAAATCCATTACTCCTGACTTTGCTACATTTACTTGCATATATTTGGCATATCCCAAAAGCTAGTTGCCCTACTACTTGCCAAGTAAATATTCATCATTATATTTCGTATAAATAAATATATAAATATTAGGCCGGGTCGATTTGTGGGGAGGCAAAAAAATCGCCCATTCCTCTGTGAAAATCATATTCTAGGGATCAAAATAAGAAACTTTGCCGAAGGAACCATACCTCTAAAACGAATTCTGATGTCCCCCAATTTGGGTCGAAAAGAAAACTTATATACTATTCACCAAACGGAAGGCTCTAGGAATAAAACTCAAAAGCTTATATTGGTTACCACATTGAATTTCTCATGTAAACTCTTTTTTTCTCGAAAGTAAACTCTCACTTTACTCATTTGACATTCAACTTTGTGGCACTGCAGCTAACTCCGACATAGAATACATCAAAGATTCCACTCAGAAACCCTCAGAATGATCTCAAACGCCACTTTTTATATTCATTGTGATCTCAAAGTATCCACAATAATTGAAGTAGTAAGAAAATATGCCACAACACACGAGTCCAATCGCACTCAAACACTCTTGTCACAGAAAAAATTGCTTCATAACCTTCACTAGACTTTAGAGAAAGTCCCCAAAAGACCTCATATGCGCAACTAAGTCGTCGCTTTTTTTGATGAAAATACAACTTTATTCTGAAAAAATGGTTACAAGTGAATTATTGAAAGTAGTGCCCATCGCTGGGTACTACTTTTTCCCATCTTTCCGGTAGATCACGCATACCGTCGCAGTAAAACTGTTCATCTTTTGAGACTATCTACGGATCAAGTCACTTTTTTGATGTCTTCATATGAATGGAACTGCTGGTCAACTAGACCATGTGCCATCGATCGGAACAGGTGATAATTGGACGGCGCAATATCTGGAGAATATGGCGGGTGGAGTAGGATTTCCCATTTCAGTGTTTCCAGGGAGGTTTTAACGGGTTTGGCAACGTGAGGTCGAGTGTTGTCATGCTGTAGAATCACTTTTTCATGCCTCTCCGCGTATTGCGGCAGCTTCTCCCGCAGTGCTCGGCTCAATTGCATTAACTGAAGTGGATACCGATCCCCAGTAATTCTTTCGCTTGGTTTTAACAGTTCATAGTAAATAACACACACTTTGTCCCACCAAATATAGTACATAGCATAACCTTCGCAGCGTGAATATTTGGCCGAGGCGACGACGTCGAAGATTGACCGGGCAGTCCCCCATGACTTTCTTTTTTTTGGATTGCTATAATGAATCCATTTTTCATCACCCGTCACGATGCGATGAAGAAAACCATTCCTTTTTGCCACTGGAGCAGTTGTTCACAGGCGAAAAAACGACGTTCAACATCCCTTGGTTTTAACTCATAAGGAACCCAAGTCCTCTGTTTTTGAATCATTCCCAAAACATGCAATCGCTTGAAATGCATTGGCGGGTAACTCCTAATACTGAAGCAAGCTCTTCTTGCGTTTGACACGGATCCTCATTGAGCAGTGTCTCCAATTCAGCGTCTTCGAAGGTTTTTGGCCTTCCTTCACGCGAACGGTCGTCAACACTTGAAAGCCCCGTCTTTGAAGCGACGGAACCAATCTCGGCACGTTGTTTCACTTAAAGCAGCATCTCCATAAACTTTCTGTAGCTCTCGATACGCTTCGGTCGCCGCTTTTTCGAATGAAAGAGGAAAATCAACACTTCCCGCAAATGACAATTATTCGGCACAAAATCAGACATCTTCACAAAACCAAAATTATATGATACCAAAACAAAATCACTAATGTGTTGAAGCAGTTGGCTTACTATATGTCTGGGCTTGGTTTATGGCGTTTAGGTTATGTTAGAATCGACTAGCACACACTGCTGGCGGCATCTATTGACAAACAGCGGGAACTTAGTTGCACACCTAATATTCATCATAAAATTAGCAAATGGTTGCACCACTGGATGTATTCCATAAATGATTTTTCTCTTAAATAAATTCTATAGAATTAAGTACAAATATTGCTTTATGTTTAAAAAACAGATGGGAATAAAGAAATGGATTAAAAAAATAAAAAAAAAACCTATATCCAGGAATAATTGCCCAGATCGCGGAAATAAAATCAACATCAATCAATGATTAATATCCTCTGCTTTGTGGGAAAATTTATAATTTTCAATTTATTTTTCAAATTTATCTATAAGACCATTCAATATTCTATCCAATGATGTGTCAAAAACCTGTTTAATGGTATTTTTAAAAATAGCTGGGAGTCACTCAAAGAGTCTTTGTTGCTGCTTCAAATGCATGTAAAACTGACTCGTACATTGAAAAATTTGCAAGAAAGGAATATTCCTCACTTGATTTTAAACACAAATACCTACCTACACTATCCGCCTAAAATGTATAGTTTAGGAGCTACAGAACGATAATTAACTGAGCCGTTTTCATACCATTTTTGAAGCTTTTAAATCAGTCTAGCATAACTATTTTACAATGGGGTAACTTAATTTTTTATGCAAAAAAATACTTTCACACATTTCATGTATTTGTTGGGTGCTCTATTATAAAAATATGCACTTATCTTATCCATTATCTGTACTTATATGCATCTTCTATTTATCTTCCACTTTCATATTCATTCGATAGAGAAATGCTAGTTAAAAATTGAATCAAATAAAAAATTTACGAATGGCAATGAAGAGGGAGGACACTTCACTTTCTTCCAGAGCAAGTTAACGTCTAACTCGCCAGATGATTACAAGACAATTACATAGATTGGCATGGGACTAGTGATGAACACCGAATTGCAGTGAAATTGTAGTTCAGGACTAATTACATTCACTGCTGGGTAGCGGCGATCATTGATTCATGTGCGTACACGAGTGTTTGTGTGTGTGTGCAACAGCATCACTTTATGTTAGCTTATGTGTGCATGTGCTTATCTGTCCATAACGGTTTTAAGTGTTGGCGCCATTTTGCATGGGCCAGTGATTTGAGCTGACACACGCATAAATGAGTTCATAAGCTGTATGTATTGAATTGCGCGACCACACAGTAAAACACAAACCATCCGAAAACCGGCGAATTGGTCAATTTACGAGTGGAGTAGAGGAAACCGAGCCGGCGGCTTGAGATGATTTCATGCGTCGCACTGCGCTCAGTCAAAGTCAACCGCCAATCTTCATTAAGCTTGGCTATGGTTGGCGGTTTCTGGATGGACTCTGGCTTATGCAATTCTAACGGCAAACACTTGTTCGAAAGCAAATAGCAATGAAAACGTGGCAAACGGGAAAAGTTAGCTTTTAAATTTGTATGTATGTACGCATGTGTTAATGTGTAATGCTAAGCACGCGTATGTGGATTTGTGGATTTCCATTCATGCTCGCTTTTATCCACTAAAACGCTTGCTCGTTTTTACCTGAATTTTGGAACGCTCTAAGACACTACCTGGGCTCACTAAACACAAAACTGTCGAAAAAATATTTGGAAAGCCGAATGCCGCTTAATTAGTATGACCGGATAGGTTAGGTTAGGTTAACCCGGCAGCGCAGGAGGGTCTGTTTTTGAGGTATAACCGGATAAAATGTGGAAAAGAAAAAAGTAGATCCTAAAAATTTCTAATATCTGGAGAATACTTTAGCCGCTCAAAACAAGTGGCTTATCAAATTAAAGGCAATTAAATCGTTTATCGTTTTTTGTAAAAGTCTTTGTATTTTTTTTTTTTTGCAGAGACTTTTTTTTTTATTTTTTAATAAAAAAAAATGTTGATTAAAGTTAATAAAATGTTATTCTAAAAACAAAAAACGTACACTGCGCAGGTTTTTATTCTTTTAACTTTCATTTAAATGGCTGTGCTAAAATTCAATGTTTGTTTCTTTAATAAACGAAAGCAAATTTACTCTGTACTTTACATTTGCATGGGACGCCACTGATTTGAAGTCTTTACAGTTATCGAATAGTTTATATTTACTCCTTATTAGATTAAGTCTGGCACAGTGAAAGACTTGGTGTCTGTAAGTGTTTACCTCTCCGAGTCGATAGCACGAATCATATGCAAGTAAGTGCCGTCGTAAGTGTGGCCAATCAATATTCTGCTGATAAGGTTTATATCTTTAACATCGAACTTACAATTTTTGAAACAGGTTTTTTCTAGTAACTTTGTGAGAATTTGTGCAAAACGGTTAAGTCGATTACTTGCAGATGACAGAAATTCATCGGACGATTCAGAGAAAATACAACAGCGAATCATTCTCAATGCTTCTTCGAGAGCGCATTCAATTTCGATGAAAGTAAGATTATCTGCTGCTTCTTTTGCAATTTTATCTGCTATTTTTGCAATTTTATCTGCCTTTTCGTTAATTAGGATACCAGAAGGGCCCGCACACCACACCACATGAACATTTCAGAATTCAAACTCTGAGAACTTCGCGTGAAACAGAGACACAGTGGTGCCTAGAAGAATTGTTTTTAAGAGCTCTTAGGCTATTTAACCGTCCGAGAGTGTAACGACTTTGTCCGCGCGTACCTGATGAGCAACATCTAATATCTTTAGCAATGCTCATAACTTTCCAAAGGTGAAGGATTTGAGACATTCCATTTCAAACCCAATACCTTCTTTTTTATTCTGATGCCAAACTCCGCAGCCAACCCAGTTGGCCATGAGCGAAGCATCAGCTGCAAAATCAATTAAATACTCTCGTTATTTTTTGTGCAAAGGTAGCTCTAAGTTCTATTGTGATCACTTTGTTTTTAACGTCCGAGGGAATGTGCGTGTCAACGCGCAAGCTTTCTACACCAATCTTGGTGTTGCTAAAAACGTCTCACAATTTTTTTAAATGCACCGGTGCAACTGGCTTTCGTGCCAGTATTATTGGCAATTGTGGCATTTATTTTAACATTTAATTATTTTAGCTTTATGACTACTTTGGCAGTGTGCCACATTCCTCTCTCAGCTTTAGGGAGCTCGTGCACATAGTGCAGCGCGACGGGAACTAACGGAGGACACCCAAATTTCTCCGAAGAAAAAAGTTTTGAAAAGTTTCAATTTTTTCTAATTGTTCTTTTACATGCTAAAGTTGTTGTAGTTCTACAATACGAGGGGTGCCTTTTGTATGTCAGGATTTGGCAACCCTGGTGTGGCAATCTGGCAACTGACAGCTGTATCGCAAAGTTTGACATTTTTTAGCCTTTACGTACTCAGAACGTTTTGAAATACCAGCGCTATTTGTGTTGTTTACAGTAACTTAAAAGATTCATCTCGGTCCAAAAATGGAACTAAATCGTGAACATTTTCGTGCGATTATTTTTTACAACTTTCGACGTGGATTAACTCAGCAACATTGCATGGATGAACTTAATTTATTTTTTGGCGATGAAGCTCCATCAAGGACCAGTGTTTATCGATGGTATGGTGAATTCAATCGTGGTCGTAGTTCACTCTAAGACGAATTTCGTGAAGGTCGTCCAAAATCAGTTGTTGTTCCGAAAACCATTGATGCTGTGCGTGAACTGATATTGCAAGATCGTCATGTGACCTATCGTGAGATTGAGACAATCTTAGGCATTAGTGGGACCAGCATACACTCAATATTGCATAAACATTTGACTGTCAAAAAAATTTGTTCGCGTTGGATCCCACACAATTTGTCAACCGCTCGAAAAAAGGCTCGTGTCGATTGGTCGAAGGGAATGCTCAAAAAATACGATCGCGGGGCTTCGAAACACGTCTTTGACATCGTGACAGGTGATGAATCATGGATTTACGCGTATGAGCCCGAAAGTAAACAGCAGTCGACTGTATGGGTATTTCAAGATGACCCAAATCCAACAGAAGTTGTTCGCGCACGAAGCACTTCCAAGCAATTGGTGGCCTATTTTTTCGGAAAAACTGGATGTGTCGCAACCGTACCACTAGAACAACGCAGAACAGTAAATTCTGAGTGGTACACAACCATTTGTTTGCCAGTTGTCTTTCAAGAAATTAGGAAAACCAATCGCCAAAGACAGATCACTCTTCACCAGGACAATGCGAGCTCTCACACATCGGCTCAAACAACTGCATTTTTGAGCACCCAAAACATCGAATTAATGGGTCATCCGCCGTATAGTCCTGACTTGGCACAGAATGACTTCTTTTTATTCCCGTACGTAAAAAACAAACTGAGAGGTTAACGTTTTTCGACACCTGAAGAAGCGGTTGCGGCATTCAGAATGCATGTTTTGGAGGTACCTCATTCAGAGTGGCAAAAGTGCTTCGACAATTGGCTCAAACGCATGCAAAAGTATGTAGATCTTCATGGAGAATATTTTGTTTTTGTTCTCTAATCCCGAAATATAAAAGGCACCCCTCGTACCATTCGAAATTCACAGACAGGCAATGGCAAACCTCCGAGTGTATTTCTGCCATGAAAAAGCTCCTCATAAAAATATATGCCGTTCGGAGTCGGCTTGAAACTGTAGGTCCCTCCATTTGTGGAACAACATCAAGGCGAATACCACAAATAGGAGGAGCAGCTCGATCAATCACCCAAAAAGGGTGTACGCGCCAATTATATTGCATTTTCTTCTAAAATATAAAATTATTAAAATACATATTTAAAATGCCACCGAAATGGGCGAAACACATTGTCAGCGTGCGTATTTCGGAATGTCTGTATGTATATGTAACATAAAACGTTTAGCAAAAATGAAAATGTTCTTGATTAATTGATTAATTTACAACTGCAAGGCAGGTGGTAAAATTTTCATCTCGTTTCGTTTGTTTGCTATTTCCACGACCGAAGCAATTTGATATGCCACAATACTGTTTTGCTAACAACCAACGCAAAGCGAAGGAGGATAAGTGCCCTCCCGGCCATCGCCAGCTCGGTATAGCGACGTTGAAGTTATTAGGTGAAATGGATAGGGAGAAGGACAGGAATAGGGAGAGGAGGCAAAAGAAGCGATTAGGTGATAATATTTGTATGTATGTATGCCTGTCGAGTACTTTTAGAATTTGAAATGTAAATTTTCGTTATCCTAATTGTAATTTACAGTTGTGCTTATAAGTAAATCGACCTGTGCTTATGTGATTGTGTAAAATGGAAACGAAATAAGAGAATTTTTATAATATTTTAAAGAAATGTGCAAGAACTAATGTAAGCCTCAGAAAAGCTTTTGCTGTTAAATGGAGTTAAAAGCAAGACAAAGGAAACTCTTACAATTAAATTTTAGTGCAACATTCTATAGTTTGAAGATTAATTTTTCATTTATTTATGTACAGGTTGGTCCATTTATGTTTTAAATTTCATTAAATTTGACTATAAATAAAAGACGCATGCATATTTTTCAAGAGTTCTTTGGTTTTTTGGTTTTTTGTGTTTTTGTTTTTCGTTTTTTTTTTGGAAAGAATAAACCTTGCCATTAAGCATGGAATACAGTTGCATTCGAATGACTTCCATTCTATCAACCAAAATTTTCAGTAGAATTATGCGAGGCTTCGCATTTTATTTCATGGCAACTGGCAACTTTGCTATTTTGAATTCTTTTGAATCGCCTGTGGATGATTGGCGTAATAATTTTTCAAAATGGCGTCACACAAAAATTAGTTTAATGTAGTCAAATTGCAGATTCTAGACGGCCATTGGCATCGTTCTTTCGACTGTCTATTCAATTTTCGGAGAAAGTGCGCAAATCAAAAAAAAATCATGCAGAGATCGTGCAGAGCTCACTCGAATTCAATTATTATATTTTTTCAGAGAATGAAAGTTGCAAGTAGCGCTTGTTAGGATAACATTAATAAAAAGCATACACACATACATATACACATATGCATATCCACACATGTAAGATGGCGCATGAAATGCTCATTAAAGTGTTCAGCAAAATTATTTACAAAACCATTGAAAATTATTAAATATATTAAAAAATATGTATATAAGAAATGAGTTCAGCAACGGTTGGAACAATCCGTCGACTCAAGCAACTTTTACTATGTACTTTTCAGCGGGCAAATATATTGGCGCCCGTAAACGAGATTTGACCACACCAACTGATTCGCGTCAACTTTTTCAACTCAAGCCGATGCGCGATGCTAACTTAAACTTATCCTCTATGATTTTTTTATTGCCACAACTTCGACTACTTGACGTTTCTGTGACCATTTCATTTGTACACCAGTTTCACCGCTATTCTTATTCGCGGACACAGAAGCATTCCTGGGAGTGATAGCGCGGATGAGGTGGCTAGAAGGGAAACTGATCTGAAACCTGCCAATTCTACCCAATATGCATCCAGTTCTTCTCCTTTAGTCTCTCTCTGACCCAGAGAGTTCATATTACTTAGCTTAGGTTAAGAATCGCAAGATGGAATAGAAGCTCCAAGCCATAAGGAAAGTAAAGCTTGTTTAAGAAATATTTTTGTAAGATTGGAATACAATTTGCGTACCCAGTTGCCCATTTTTATTGGGTTCTTCGTTTTCAGTTCGCCTCTTCCGTTTTAATGCGCCTCTTCTGTTTAGCATTACCTCTTCTGGATTGCATTGTAAAAAGTCTTTAAAAGACGCGCCTCCATGTTGTATTAAAATAAAACATGTAAAAATCTAAATTCTTTCAGGTTTCATTATCCTTATTTAAATTACAGCTCTTAGCAATTATGTGAGCAATTTTTGGCAAAGTGAAAATTACATCATTTAAGTGTCCACCATCAGCACGTCTACAGGCAATCATACAAAAATGAGAACTTTCCAGGACTCCCTCTCACATTATCGCATTGGGCTCAGAAATCTCGATACGAATGTTATGCTTCCGCTCTGGGGTCATTGTTAACTTATTCGCATAGACTGTGCTTTTCAAGAAACCCCACAAAAAGTAGTCTAGTGCAGTTAGATCATGGGTACCAGTATCACCCAGTTTATGTAACCGTTGCGTGAAATTAATCGACCGGCAAACTTAGATCGCAAAAATGCAATGATTTCTCCTGTTGTGGGTCTAGTGATTACATCCTGTTGAAAATACAGATCGTCTATGTCTTTCGGACATTTGCTTTCGGTTTTTTTCTTTACCGATCGTCCAAGAATGAAATAGGGTCTGGTCACTATGCAATAAAGGAAATGGCAACTGTTTTCGAAACAGAAGTTTTTGCCATTCTGAAAGTAGCCGAATGGATAATCGAGAGGAGATGGAGCGGGATACAGATTATAGTTTTCAGTGACAGTTAGGCTGCACTGAAAGCCCTGGAGAACGCGAGGCAAACCTTGAAGATTGTTCAAGAATCTAATTGGCCAATCGTGGATCAGCGTCTCCCCCACAAGGGCCAGAGCTAATAATTGGAATCAGTTCCAAAGGAATCATGAATTGGATCACCGATTTTGTATGCAATTTACATAAAGAGCGATGGTCCGGTTTAGAACGCTGCAAAACTGCAAAGTGTTTTGTGACTGTCAAATTTTCTACTAATACTTGGAAGGAAAGGACACGATCCATAGGGTCAGCATATGATCACCATTGGAATCATTGAGGATCTAATGTGCCTGTCGTGCTTGGAGGAGGCGGATAGCCCTGATCACTTTCTCTGTGATTGTACCTACTGCCTCTGCTAGAGAAAGTCCTCGAATTGGGTTCCGATGTTGTGAGAATGAGTAATATTCTTTTTATAAAACTGGATAATATTTACAGATTTGCCAAAGAATCTCGAAAATTCTCACAGGACTAGTTATTTCTCTCTGTCCCTATTCTATCCTATCTCTTTCTCTCTGACACGCCTCTCCTTTGCTCTTTGACCGTTTACTTTTCTGAGCTTTGAATACAATGGGTTTTTAGCCTGAGTGTTTTAGGGGCCACCAAATCTCTTGGTGCTCCTTGGCTCGAACTATTCAAATATTCAACAGCGCTTTCATTTTCAACTACGAAGAAAAATTGCTAATTCTTCCACCAGCAAATAAGCACACCATACAATCCATTTTAGTAGATGTAAAGATTTTTGTGTAATTACTCGACGTTGCCTTCAATTCTTGTGCTAATTAAATTTTGTAAGAATGCAAATGAAAATCCAGTTTTTCTGTTCCACAAAAAGATTAAATTTGATTTAATAATTTTAATTTAAGAAAAAAACCATTGTATTTTACGAAAAAGTTTCTTCACTAATTTATTTTTAATTTTTTTTTTTTAATTGATAATTCAAAAAAACAGTTTCACTGAAAAATATTAATTATGCAAGAAAAACTTGTGCAGTGTACTTCGAATAAAATCTTATTAATTAATTTATTTATTAATATTTTTTCTTTTCAACTTTTTATTCAAAACCCAAAACAAGTTTTCTAGAAAATCTAAATACTTTTTATTTTACTGGAAAGGGTAAAAAATCTAATTGTTTTTACTTTCACCGAGTAACGGAATCTCCAGATATTAGAAATTTTATGATCTAATTTTCCTTTCTTTAATCCCAAACAAATACTTTGTGCTTATTATCTTGTTTGAATTTATTTTTTTATAACATTTTTTCAAGCACATGGAGCCCTTCATTAGAACCTTTTCAAACTTTCCGTACGATCCGTACGATTAACCAAGCACAAGATTCTAATTTAAGATTTTTTAAGTGATTTTATAAAACCATAATTTGATGTTTTCGAATAAATTAGGTTTGTATTGAAGTTTTTTCAAGTATGAATATATATATATATAATTGGCGCGTATACCCTTTTTGGGTATTTGGCCGACCTCCTCCTCTTATTTGTCGCATCCATTTTGATGTTGTTCTACAAAATGGAGGGACCTACAGTTTCAAGCCGACTCCGAACGGCAGATTTTTTTATGAGGAGCTTTTTCATGGCAGAAATTCTCTCGGAGGTTTGCCATTGCCAATGTAAAGTTTTTGTCGAATACTTTTCTTTATGTAATAAAAGGTCTTTCAAAAGATACGTCTGGATATTGTTTTAAAATAAGACATGTAAAAATGTAGATTGATTCACTTTTTTTATTCAAAATACGGCTCTTAACAATTATATATGAAAAATTATATGATGGGCATTTAACCAGACGGCCGTCTGCAGGTAAAATCCGCGAACATTCGATTCATGAATGCCCAATTTGTTGAGAATGCCGAGATTTGGATGTGGAATGTTGTTGCTCAGTAACACGCTACAGCAGCAATATTCTCAATAGACGTTCAGTTTTTGTCTGCCAGTCCTTTTTCTAGCCCTGACAGAACCAGTCTCTAGAAATTTTCTCACCAACCTTTGAAATGTCGATTCATTCGGATGATTATTTTCACCAATGAAATCACGTATTTTGCGATGTGTGCTTCTTAACCTTCGGTAGATACATTGGGGTCACCGGTGAGTCATCCCACAAAATGTTTGATGGGTTGTGTTTTTTTATATCATACGTTTTGAAATATACCGTTAGCTGTATTTTAGCCAAAATACATATGCCACCAAAAATATTTATATATTCCAACCCCTTCATTTCTATCGACACATTCTCCTGGAATGACAATCTTAAAACTATGAATCTCCATTCTTCCCATTTCGAAAAGGTTCAATGGCGCCATTTAATCATCCTTACACCCTTATAAACACTGATTGTCAAAAATCCCTATTCCCAACTTCCCTTTCCAAACATCAAATCACAACGTTCATACGTCTGGGACTCGCTCATACTAAACTAATGAACGAACATCTTCTTTCCGGACTTCGGCTCTTCCTTCCGGACTTGTCAGCTTTGTGGAGGGCATCTCTGGATCAAGCATATCTTAATCCTATGTCCAACACCAAACGGACTACTGCATTTGGAACAATGGTACCATCCACTCTATTAAATAATGTTACCTTTGACAATGTGATTAAGGGGTCCGGGTAGTCTAAAATATTCAAAAAATTATTAATTTTTGGAAGGATATTGCTAGTATTTTCGTTTCTATAACCGTTTTAGTAGATAGAGTCAGATTCGTCACACGGGCACTTTCAAAACTTTAAACTCAATTATCTCGAAACGACTTTTTTCGGCCTGGTGTTGTCAAAAAAAAAAAAAAAAACTATTCAACAGAATCGTCTGAAATTTTTTTAATATGTTGTTCACAACATCAATGGCTATAGACCGTACTAAAATCATATCTTTATTTCAATAACTTCATATTTTTTTGATTAAATAACCGAAAAGAAATCGATTTTTAGAACGCCAAATTCAAAATCGCGCCATTTTGGGATTTTTTTATTCTAGTAGCGACACATAGCTACAGTCTAACTGATGTATAATTTTTGAGGTATTTGTGTTTCAGATAAATAGAAGAGCCAAATTGGACCACACCGCCCAGGCCCAATTTTTGGGGAAATTTTTTGAGAAATATTTTTCTTTTCATTTTTGTATTTAAACGAAGTTAAATAAAAAACCCTAAATAACTTAAATTGTCGACCTCCAGACCACCGGGACCCCTTTAAGTATACAATTACATGAAATGTATTAATACTCGTACAGGTATATCAGACCATATTTAAAATTTACTGTTAGAAAGAAGTCATTTTCTAATCGTCATTAAGCACTGAAGACCCTAGTAGCCAGTGTTGTAATTAAGTTAGGGTTATATTGTATATATCCACGATGAATAATGATAATAATAATAACTAATAATTCACTAACTAATTTTTTTAAATTTGCTATTTTTTCGTGTTCTTACTACTTTTTTTTTAGTTCAAATAGTGTTTTGAAATCTAAGATAATTTTCCGCTAAATTTTTTCTCTTCAGAACAGAAAGACTATTTCTGATATGAATTTTTCTCCAAGCGTGTTATTATATTAGGTGCGCAACTAAGTCCCGCTGTTTGTCAATAGATGCCGCCAGCAGTGTGTGCTAGTCGATTCTAACATAACCTAAACGTCATAAACCAAGCTTAGACATATGGTAAACAAACTGATCCGACACATTAGTGAGTTTGTTTTCGTATCATATACTTTTGGTTTTGTGAAGATGTCTGATTCTGTGCTGAATAATCGTCATTTGCGGAAAGTGTTGATTTTCCTCTTTCATTCGAAAAAAATGGCGGCTAAGCGCATCGAGAGCTACAAAAAGTTTATGGAGATGCTGCTTTAAGTGAAACAACGTGCCGAGATTGGTTCTGTTGCTTCAAAGACGGTGCTTTAAAGTATTGACGACCGCGTGAAGGTAGGCCAAAAACCTTCGAAGACGCTGAATTGGAGGATTTGCTTAATGAGGATCCGTTCGGTGTCAAACACAATAAGAGCTTGCTTCAGTATTAGGAGTTGCCCGCCAATCCATTTCGAAACGATTGCATGCTTTGGGAATGATTCAGGAACAGGGGACTTGTGTTCCGTATGAGTTAAAACCAAGGGATGTTGAACGTCGTTTTTTCACCTGTGAACAACTGCTCCAGCGGCAAAAAAAGGAAAGGTTTTCTTCACCGCATCGTGACGGGTGATAACAAAAGGATTCATTACAGCAATCCAAAGAAAAGAAAGTCATGGGGACTGCCCGGTCATGCTTCTACGTCGTCGTTTTTCAGAATAAAGTTGTATTTTCATCAAAAAAAGAACAGAGAAAACTTAGTTGCACACCTAATATTATCTGATAACTTTGAATAAATTAAATTAAACAATTAATTTTACATTTATTTTACCTAAGCACTTCTAAAAAAATGTATATATAAAAACGTTAACTCTATAAAATAAAAAATTAAAAATAAGTGTGTCTACCGAAGGTTTAAGATCGATCATTTCCTCAATAAGTTGCAATCATTTTAAAACGTTGTTCTATCGCATAAAGTTATACATCTCTCTACTTGACAAATGCCACAGATGACATAAAAAAAGTAATTTAGTAGAGGTTTTAGGTAGTCAGCAAAAAGGAATTATTCCCTACCGACATCTAGGCGTCTCTTTTGAAAGACTAAAAGTTTATTCTATAACAAAGGCCATATAAATTAAAGTTTCCACCTTTGTACAAGGTTTGTAAAAGTTCAATAAATTTTCGTCAAAATTTCAAATTTTTCAATGGAAAAAATTTTGGAAAAAAATTTGGGTACACAATTTTATAGCCCATTCAGTTTTAGTATAGTATGGAATAAAGTTTGAAGTGGTTTAAAATTCTCGCTGATTTTTGATAATTTTTTTCCATAACCATATAAAATCGCTCAGCAGCTTGAAGACCTCTCTTTGAACCCATAAGCCCGCCGCTTTCTCTGAAAAGTTAACTTTTAATATTCCCACGCTGTCTTTATTTGTTGCTTTTATTCTCATAAATAATTAGATAATCCGCCGAAAAGTAAATTAACTCTAAAAAGTCGTAAAATAAAACATTTTTCCATTCATTTAGTTATATGAATGTCATTTAGGAACCGCACATATGTTCTGCACTTTTCAACGCATAACGATTACCAGCAGCGTGTTTTATTACGCTCTAATTTATGGATAACCATTTTAGTTAGTTTTATTGCGGTTTTTAGAGTTAAAAGCTTTGAATTTTTAACCATGCACTTTAGCAGTAAAGTTTTCTCATTTCAGCAAAAATTTCTGCGAATTCGCGGCTAAGCGCACACAACCACCTACGCATATGCTCGTATGTACATACAAGTTTTTATCATTCAAGTACGCCTGCATAGCAGATTATGCTCGTAAGTAAGAGCCTTTCCGCTAAAAATTCACCCCGCAGCATCGCATAGAGTTACCCGACACATCCAATTGTGGCTTTTAGAAAACGTTTTCGCCGCCTCCTCTACAGCTAGCCGCCTACACATGCGTGTATCCACACATACATATGTACATATAAGCGAACGCATACGCATAGCAACTATGTTATGTCAAATGTTGGATGGCATACGCAAAGCTAGCGTTCTAAACGCGCCGTTGTTTACATACATACGCGCATACTTACATGCACACATACACATACATGCAATTCCTTAAAATTTTTTTTTGCTGTTGTCGCCATGACTTTGTGTTTACGATGCGTTACGAAAGAGTCGTACATCATGCTTTCGTTGGCGTTTATGACGTTAACGCACACACCCTGCAAACATCCACACGCACGCTCATTTGTTCATGTTTATGTGCCATTGACATGATAGATATATACACACACAAGTATATGCATATGTAGGTACATATATATGCACACCGTTTTATACTCGTATGCGATAGAAATGTAAATTTTATGCGTGTAAGTCCCAATAGCACATGATGCTTTTCGCTGCTACTACTACATCCAAATGCCAGCAAATACTTTCACATACCCCAGCTCGCTGTTAAGCGCCTTTTCGCATACTACGTTTCTTTTTGTTTGGTAATTTTTTGCCTGTACGAGTATACGTTCAATTTACTACTCGTTCGTTGTGTTCAAAAAGGTAAATAGTTTTAGTTTATTGACATTCTGGTTTTGATTTACGGCATAAAACTATAGCGTAAGCGTTAACGCTTCCAAGTATAACTATGTGTGTGTGTGTGTGTGTGTGTGTGGCAATAGGATTTACAGTATCATGACACTAAAGCACAGAAACTCGTTCAAGTGAAATCGAATTGGCAGTAACTTATTTGAACCAAAGCTTGACGCTCTGCTCACTCAGCGAAGTAGTAAATTCAATTGTAGATATGTACGCTTTTCAACTAACTGAATTCAATAAATTGCTTTCTAAAAATCATTTTGTGGGCATTCATATACTTCCAAGCATATCAAGTGCATGTTACACTTACTTGCATGTTACACACACAGCTACATTTGAAGAAATGTATGAGATAGTGAAAGTGATATCCGTAAATTATTTGTGCAATTTGAAAGCTTTAACAAAGCGAGCTTGTCAGAAAAACGAACACACCAATACACCAACACAATAAATGCGATTTGAAAAATCCCTTTTTCCACAGAAATTTCTTGCAAATCTGCACACGTCAACGAATAAGACTGTTTGCTGTGCGAATACGATTTTCTAATTTTTTTCTGAATTTCTCACAAAGTCCCATTTATATGAGTTTTGTTAAACCATGTACTATATATTTATGTTGAAAATTACTTAAAATTAAATTTAATTAATTAAATGTCGAAATAATATGCAAGGTGGCGCAAAATTAATCACCAAATTTTGTTTTTGAATATATTTTTTAGTAAAAAAAAAACAAAAAAAATTTTGAGTGATAGAAATCTTGACTTTGGCGCTCTCCCTTTCTTGTCTATCCTGCAGTTGTCTAGTTCACCAGTGTCTAATATGATTGATATACGACGCAATTTTTTCAAAAATTATAAATCTTCCGATAGGGTGATCAGTTATGAATAAGAAGCACATAAAACTTGGGAATAGCGTACCAAAATTGACGGCATGTGCTGACGACTTGGCTGTTATCATCTCAGTTAGATGTCCACAAACTATAAGTCAAATACTCACAAGGACGCTTGGAGAAATCTACAAGTGGTCGGACTGGAAGAAAAGCCCGATAAAACAGACTTAGGAAGTACAAAATTCCAAACTGGTCTCCTCCGAAGCTTGGAGTTCAATTAGCACTTGAAACATCGACTAAATATCTAGGTATTGTTGTGGATAGCAAACTGTCATGGACATTTAATGAGAAAGAAAGCGCACAGAAAGCTTCTAAAGCCTTATAGCCATACAGGAAAATGGTCGCTAAGTCTTGGAGGTCCTCGACTCACACATTGGATAGACATGGCGGTCATTAGAGCTGAGTACTATGCTGAAACCAAAGCAGCTCAATTAGCGTTGGAATTTACTCTCCTCGACACTCGCTCTAACATCTTCATCGATTGTTAAGCTGCTATTAAAGTAATGATGTCAGCTTGTGATACGTAGATCCAAAATGGACGAGCTCTGCGAGAATAGACTGGTCACAATTTACTGGGCAGTAGTGCACAAGGGAATAGAGGGAAATGAGAGCGTTGACGAGCTTCCTAAGGCAGGCACCCGCTTGCCTAAGATGAATACGTCGAACCCTTATATCTCCCTCTCGGTTTTTAAAACTAAACTAGACGAGGAACTATACCAGAAACTAGCTCTGGGAAGCCTCGACCTCGCACAGGATTGCCAAAATTATGCAACGAACTTGCAAAATGAAAAAAAACCAACTTAATTTAGGGTAGGTAGGTATGTAAAATATTAGTTGGAACACTGGCGGGACACTGTCTCACTCAACTAAAATGGGATTGGTCTAAACCGACGCGTGTAACTTCTGCGAAGAAGAAAGGGACACATAAGAAAACCTCCTTTGCCACTGCTCTGCTCTAAGCAGAACTCTTTACAACTGCCTGAGATCAGTATACTTGTCATGTCTAAAGGATACTGCTGCCAAATGTTTGAACTATTAATTAATTAAAACTCGCCAAGTGTGTTTAACATGACTGCAACAACACTGGTAATAAACTACGGATCCTTTTGGATCTCTCTAACCTAACCTGGAACGTAAAATATTTTAAAGTTAAAAGTATGGATAAAAAGAAGCAAAAGTCTTAATATTAATTAATCCGCCCAACTAATGACTTTGTTTTACTGCTCTCCTTTGGCTGCAACAACCTCGAAACTAGTGGAGCAAAGCAAGAATAGCCCTACAGCCTTGAGCGAAAATCAATGGCAATATCTTAATCTGGGTCCCGATACATCCGAACATTGAAGGAAACGAAAACGCAGACGAACTGACAACAGGGAAATCTACCATGAGTAACATTCTTGCATAATCGGTATTCACCCCACTGGGTAAAATCAGGAATGTAATCTTCCCAAAATACCTACAAATAGCGGATTGTAGATGGAGGGATCAGACGAAGTGCAAAGTTAGCAGAACGTTGTGGCCAACCTGCAGCCACAAACGAAGGGATGCCTGCAGACTCACGGTAGTGCAAACTGGTAGTGCAAACAGCCAAAATGCAATTTAAACTGTCACAGTTGTAAGCAACCGAAGAAAAAGGAAACTACCTTCACTTCCTTTTGTGAATACCCTGCCCTGTGGAAAGCGCGGATGTCAACCCTTGGCAAAACGCTTTTTGAGAATCTCGAAGAACTGGTTGGCTTAGACGTAAACAACCAAAATAAGGTTTCTCAATCGCAGACACTGGATAGAGTCGTGTAGGAATAATCCGTATAACTTGTTGGCAGCGAGAATGTTACAACAAAATGGTGCGGATGCGCAAATTATATTCTTGGAGATTCACTAAGTCAATCAACCAACCAATCTTTACTCCTCTTGGGAGCATAGGACCTACGTTTTGGGGGTGTGGCAAGTTATTATTTTCTAAAACATTAATTTTTTCAATCATCTGTTTATTTATTAAGTAAAAAAATTTAATAAAGAAAAACAACAAGAAAAAAAAACCAAAGATCAAAGTTACATAAAAAGTTCAAAGTGCATGCCTTCCATTTCCAATTTCCATTTCTAACTCATTCTACGACCCGCTCATTCGGATGTGTTGCCATTTTTTATTAAATCGTAGCTGCAGCTTTCCTAGGCTATTTACAGGATTATTGTAGACTAATATTTTGAAATATCGAAAAAATATTAAAATATATATAAAAAAGAGGGTTTTAATCAGGCAACCCTGCAGGTCACAATGCAGGTCCGCCCCTTCTTACCCATCTACGTGGAAAAGTATGATGTAAATGCTATTAAACGGCAGTCAAAAAATGAGTTGAAGCGCTTTTGTGCTCGAATTATATTTGTTGTCTCTGTTCCAAAGGTAGTCGTCCAAAAGATCAAAAGGTTTAGGGAAGCAGAGCCTGTTAATCGGTTTAATAAAACAATAGAAACCTCTTGTCTACACTTCCTACTCAATTTTTTAAAGGAAAATGCCATATCTCCAGGATACTTTTTTGCTTCTTTTAGTACATATTCTTATTTATTTATTTATTTAATTAGCCACATAAGCAAAATTAAAACAAAACTACTTAATACCATTTAAAAATTACCGCATAACAGGTTACGGGCAGCTCCACAAGGCAGGGAGATTCCAAATCTGTCTCAGATGGAAGTCTTTTCGAAGGCGCAAATTTGGCATATTGCACTTTGGTATTCCACCATAAAATATTGAGACCCAACGCTGACTACTCATGGACAGTTAACTGAATTATTCAGAAGGTGAACTATAAAATTGCAGACAAGAAATCCAAATGTACTATGCAGAGGTTTCATAAAAGTGGGCAAAAAGTAAGGTGAATTTATTTGTCAAAATTCGCGGGATTAAAATTTCGCTCTAGTTAATTTTTTCATGAGTTGGCAGCACTGTTAGTAACATCTGGGCCAACTTTCATGTGAATGTCATTATCAGTAATCTACGAGTATTTACGCTTGTGTTTACCAAACGACCAAGAGTGCATTTTTCGATTTTTACAATGTCTGATTTGATTGAGCAGAGAAGTGCCATCAAATTTTGTTTGTGGAACGAAATTTCGGCTGCGGAAACGTTCAGCATGTTGCAGAAGGCATTTGGTGATTCGACTATGTCACAGAAAAATGTTTATAAGTGGTACAAAGACTTCAAAGAGGATCGAGAACGTGTTGATGACTTGGAGCGCTCCGGACGACCATCGACGACAACAGATGACCAACACGTCAATAAAGTGAAGGAGTTAGTGCTCAAAAATCGTCGGTTGACTGTTAAAGACCTTACTGATATGATCGGAATATCAGAAGGATCTGTGAAAACCATTTTGAAAGACCATTTGGGCCCACGAAAAGTCAAATCTCGTTTGGTACAGAAAACTTTCAATTTCTTGGAAAAAAGTCGTCGCGTTGATGTGTGTGAAACAATGCTTTCAGACTATCAGGACAAGCTCAAATGCATCATTACGGTAGATGAGACTTGGATTTATGCTTATGACCCTGAAACAACCGACCAATCAAGCGAATATCGTGCTAAAGGTGCGGCCAGACCGAAAAGAGCACGTCAAAGTCGTTCAAAAATAAAGGTCATGATGACAGTTTTCTCGATTTTCGTGGTGTGGTGCACTATGAATTGCTTCCACCTGGACAAACTGTTAATAAGGAATATTATTTGAGCGTTACGCGTCGTTTACGTGAAGCAATTCGTCTAAAAAGACCAGAATTATGGGCCAACAGCTCTTGGTTTTTGCATTACGATAATGCACCGTCTCACACTGCTCTCGTTCTTCGTGACAATTTCACCAAAAATTCCACGCATATCGTTCCGCAACCACCGTATTCGCCTGATTTGGCTCCGTGTGACTTCTGGCTATTCCCAAAACTCAAGAGACCACTCCTGGGAGCGCGTTTCGAGTCGATTGAGGAGATAAAAGCTGAATCGAAGAAGGTGCTGATGGCTACACCGGAAATGGACTATTTAGCATGTTTCGGGGATTGGAAAAATCATTGCCATAAGTGTATTTCATCGAGAGGGGATTATTTTGAAGGGGATGAAATTGATTTTCAAGAATAAATAAAGATTTTTCATTTTACAACCAAATTCACCTTGCTTTTTGCCCACAGTAGTAAACTATAAAACGCGGCTCATAAGGCGGAAAGGTTCTCTGAAGTTTAACGAATGGATTGAAAAGGGAATGAATATTTTATAAACTCGCTTCATGCGTCTGATATGACTTGCATGACACGGCCTCCAAACGAAGGCAGCGTAATCAAATGTAGATCTTACAAAAAAGATGTATAAAACCTTCAAAGTATACAGGTCAGATATACGAGTAGATAGACTGTTACGCCGGACAAAAGCTAGCATTGCATAAGATTTCCAAATAATATAATTCATATAGTGATGAGGTTTGGTTTCGAGTCTCAATGTACTCCTAAATATCATACTTAACTTCAGTAACACTATTTAAAGAGAATCCCGAAATATCATCACTCGTGCATAACAGAATGAACCTCCTAGTAAAAGTAGCAAGGGATCACTTCTTCACATTCAGAAACAAATCGTTCCGAGCACACCAGTATGCTTAGTAAGTATGTAGGTTATCAAGCTGTCAGTCTGTAATTGGCAATGTTATTTTTATTACCCCTTTTGAAAATTGGTGCCATGGAAGCCTTTTTTCAGTCAACAATAAACTCACCGGAAGATAACGACTTGTGGAAAATAAGTGTTAAAGTTCAATAAATAAGGATTTGCCTTTAAAAGTAATAGCTGGAAGACCATCTATGTTACGTCCATTCTTTTAGAAGCGTTTAGGGGTTCGTTATCCTTCAAACATATTCGGTAGATAAAGCGTGCCATCCAAAAGCGATTACCAATGCGAAAATGTAATAACTATCGCTAAAAAATTCAATAAGGCTAGGGCATAAACAACATTTATGTAGGTATGTACATATAATTTTGGCATTCAATTTTTTTTTAATTTTCGTTAATTTTCATTGAAAATGTAATTCGATCTTTAAAAAAATAACTCTAAATCAAAGTTTCAAGCCATGTACCAAATTCAGAAGAAATAATAAAAATTTTTCTAAAAATTGCATTGTTTAATTTTTTTTTTATTGATGGTGTTGTGCATTTCCCCCATATAAATATATTTTTTACATGGAAAAGAGGTAAGCAAAAAAAATTTCTTCTAAACTAACGTGCTTTTAGAAAAAAAAAAAAAACATTTCTTTGATTTGGTGTTTCTTGCCCATAGTCGGTTTCGCATCCGGGGAGGTTCGAATGATAGCCACGCACTCGGCTAAGGCGACCGTTTGAAAATTATTATTTTAGCTATTTGACATGAATGTTTGAAAATTTGAAATGCATTAAAAAGCTTTACGGTTCTCTCTGTTTTTTACGGAAACAATTCTAATAGAAGAAATGACGTTTTAAGGTAGATGAGCCCCTTTTACATATCTTACTGTTTGTTGCTACACTGGAATACCTGAAAATTAATAAATTGTATGTTTGTACCGATGGGCAGATGTGACCCTATACTTCACTATGGAGCGGAAGGAATATAGTGAATATAGTGATGGGCAGATATGATTGCAAGTGGCCAATAGCCATTGAGAAAACTGTAGCGATCAGGTCATATGCAAGGAAAGCTTGGAGCGTGAGCTGTGCATCGTATATTGCTGATAGATTAGTTGAGCAAGGAAAATGTTTTCTAAGACTAAGCGAACTAATGATAAGCGTACATTATTATTACTCTTCTCAGTTTCTGCCAATATAAATAATTTTTAATTTTGATCAATACGAAATAGTCGACTTTTTCGGGATTTTTCACAAAAATTAAAATATTTTGAGAATTTCAAACTAAACTGATTTCACATAAATACGTAGCCAGTAACGAATCTCAGTAGGCCATTTTGTATGACATCTTTGTCAAATCTATCCCATGCTGAAGCCCACCGTGAGTAAATACCGCAATTTTTTTGACGTCCTACTTGTCGAGAAACTACTAGCTTCGTACTAATAGATTCCGCAATTTGAGTTTTGCTGACTCAAAAATTGTATATATATACAGGGTGAACGATATGAAGTGTTACCAACTTCACACTGCTTGTATCTGTAAAACAGCTCAACAGGAAAGTGAAGATTCGACTTGAACGAAATCCACGTCGAAGTGGAAGAAAAATGGCCAAAGAACTCAAAACATCGCAAGACAGCATTCGACGCATATTGAAAAATGAGCTCAAGGTCAAGGCTTACAAGTTCCAAAAAGCACACGAACTGTCACCCCAGCAAAGAAAGTTCGGTGCGAAAGAGCAAAGCAGTTGTTGCGCTTGCAGGAACGTGGCGAATTTCCTAACATGGTGTTTTCTAATGAACCAAATTTCCTAATTGAGCAGTTCATAACCACTCAAAACGATCTTGTTTACTTGACCGAACGCTCATACGAGAATTTGAGTCTACGTATGGCCACTCGAAGCAATTTCCCATCGCAAGTAATGGTTTGGGCCGCAGTGACCGCTTATGGGCGCTCTCCAATCGTTTTTATCGAAGCTGGTGTCAAAGTGAATTCGATTTAATATCGGGAAATGTTTTAGAAGCTGCTTTAGAGCCGTGGACACGCAAACATTTCGGTCGTAGACCATGGACGTTCCAACAGTACTCGGCACTGTCTCATAGTGTTGCTGACTCCGAACGGCAGATATTTTTTTTGAGAAGTCACACACAAACCCATTCGGCGACGGCGGCCGAAAAAATTTTCGTTGGATTTTCTTTTTGCAGAACTTTGGTTACTCTATGCATTATTTCTATATCGAAAAAAATTGAAAGGTGTGATACGTGAATTACCTAGCAACAGCGTGGGATTTGACTCGGCTAGACTTGTTCATGCGGAGTCTCCTGAAGTCGCACTTCTATGGCAAAAAGCCACAATCAACTGATTCCCTCAAAGTTAACATAACTCAAACCAATATACAAATTCAACTGAATCTACTCAGTAGGGTCAATGAAAATTGAAGCTCCCGGATCCGTGCCACTATGAGGATGCACTGCAGACATTTGAAGGCTGTCACATTCTACCCTAATGCCATACATTGGCCTTTCACAACAAAAGCTAATTTCATTGATATCGCAGACACAGCTTATTTTATTCAATTTCATCGTTCCCTACTCCAACGCGAAAACCCTATGAAATCCAAGCTTTTGATTGCAATTAAACTTTTTGATCGTTTTTCTACATTAAAACGGGCTTTACGTTGGTAGCTTAAATGAATAAATGTTCTGCCTTGGTTTCGTTTTCAAGGCTGCGCTCAAATAAGTCGTTGACGATTTGAACTTCTCTCTACAGCTCCGCATACTTATTTACACAAGTACTTGGTTTCTTGAAACATTTTGCTACAGTTTCACATAGCCTGTTTCAAACTTTAGTGTACACCAGGATGGCGCAAAAGCGATTTTTCCACCTGATGCTACTCCCTGCAAAATACTATTCCCGCATTTCATTCCACATCGAGTGAAAACTGAAAAAAGTACATGCATTTTTTTCAATTTAATTATTTGGAGATTTATTTAAAGCTAAAAAAATTCAACAAATTTCCAATTCAATAAATTTCTCAGTCCTTAATTAGGACGTCTAGAATTTGTCAGGATATGCAGTTTTATGGCCCATCAAATTTCAGTGTAATATATTATATTAAGTTTCGGCGGCCGTCGTAGCCGAATGGGTTGGTGCGTGATTACCATTCGGAATTCACAGAGAGAACGTTGGTTCGAATCTCGGTGAAACCAAAAATTAATAAAAAAAAAAGAAAAAACGTTTTTCTAATAGCGGTCGCCCTACGGCAGGCAATGGCAAACCTCCGAGTGTATTTCTGCCATGAAAAAGCACCTCATACAAATATCTGCCATTCGGAGTCGGCTTGAAACTGTAGGTCCCTTCATTTGTGGAACAACATAAGGACGCACACCACAAATAGGAGGAGCTCGGCCAAACACCCAAAAAGGGTGTACGCGCCAATTATATATATATAATATATATAAAGTGCAAGCTTCAAGTGACGCGTTAAATTTTGAAAGATATTTTTGCTACCAATCGTGAGCATTTTTTCCATATAATGAATGTTCATTTACATATTTTTATATGGAAGACCACAGCAAACACCGTCAGTACGAAAAACTGTCACAAATCAAGGCGACTTTTGAGCCACCTAAAACTTGCACTTTATTACACCAAAATTCAATGGGCTGCATACCTGAAACTTTTCTCAACTTTCTGTTTGAAGAATTTGAAATTTGATGCAAATTTGTTGAGTTTTTTTAAGTTCTACAAATTTTGAAACTTGAATTTTTATGGTTTTTTTGGGAAAATTAACTTTACTTTCTTGAAAAGTTAATTAAATCAAATAAGCATAAAAAGCATTGTCGAAAATAGTCAAAAGTTCTCAATAGGTCCTT
Source organism: Anastrepha ludens (assembly GCF_028408465.1). Taxonomy (NCBI): domain Eukaryota; kingdom Metazoa; phylum Arthropoda; class Insecta; order Diptera; family Tephritidae; genus Anastrepha; species Anastrepha ludens. Next base: position 115,544,688 of record NC_071498.1, on the reverse strand, counting down.
GTGCTATAGTTATTCAACGCAGTGTGCAGTACACTCTCTCCTAAAGGACACCTCTCTTATGTGCGCACCTACCATAAGGGCGCACTATTTTCAGCACATACCAGAAATTTTTAAGAATTAAAAAAAAAAAAAAATTCTTGACCGGACAACCCTCCCATAACACGTTAATGCTTTCATAATAGATTATCAACTTTTTTTACGCTTTCTCATAAGTGGACACCTCCAATAAGCGAAAAAAATTTTGAGTCCTTTAGGTGTCCGCTTATGGGAGAGTGCACTGTATATGTAACTAGTCCACTTTGCATTTTGCACGCAACCACATGCAGACCAATTCAAATTCCGCTAATTCATATTCTTTTACTTGCATGCAGCTTCTATAACGGTAAATTACAAAATAACACTCACCAATTCACTGTATGTACACCAAGCAGCTCCCAATAAATTTGTTATTATTTTAGTATGATTTACATATCCATACATATATATATGTATGTATGTGTGTATGTATGCTATTAGTTACACTTCTGTTGGGTCACTCGACAAATTTGCGTGCTTTCTTGCCACATATGTGCATATGTATGTATGTATATTTAGCCAGTTGGTCACTCACTAATCGCTTAGCGTTCACGAGCACTTACGCACAAATTGTGATAAATTGAAATTGTTGCATGAAGGCATTCGGTTAGTGGGGCTAGTGCTGCCTGCTGGATGACAACACCATCATATTGTTACTGCAACGTTGCACTCAAATTTTAATGCGAATTTTATTGAAGCTGACAAATGCCAAGCGCCGTTCACTTGTTTTCTTGCTCTGTCAACTTTTTTACTTTTATTTCTATTTGCTTTATTTTGGTTTTGGGATAACGAAAATTAATGATTTTGTTGCACAACACACATACCAAATACGAACTTAGACGCACACATACATATGTATGTGTGTGTGTGTGTGCGTGTATTTATTTATTATGCGGCACCGGAAATCGGTCAGCGGCAAAGAATTGTGGTAAATGGGTCGCCACCTTTGGGCCCAAAAGCAAGCGCGCACACATACACACCCGAAATTTGGGCAATTTTGCACTATGATTTGCACTATGGCAGTTGATTGTATGCAAGGAGGGTTGCTTACGTAGGGATGTATGTATATATCCACGTTCACTTTCCACTTTATCTCTGCTTATTTGGAGTCACTAAATCATTTAGGAGCCGAGGAGGCGCACTATGCTTGACTTACATATTACTTATATGTGTAGGTGTACATATGTGAGTGTATTTGCGCTTATTTATGTTTACGTTTGTATTTTTGGCTGGTTGTAAACATCACATATCTAAAGTTAGTTGCGTATTCGAACTTGTTTTACTTAATTCTTCTTCATATAACTTTTTTTCATAATTTTTTTTTTATTTTGCTTCTAAATACATATTCGCATGTCGCTTATCATAATCTTGTTTTCTTTATGGATCAAACTTTTTGACTTTGATTTTGATTTTCTGCTCTACTCTGGCCTACTCGCCTCCCTTGTAGTTCAAATCACACGCACTACGCCGTTGCCACTGCTTTTGTTATTATGTTCCTCAGCTGTGTGACAAATCGTTTTTGGTTTCTTATTTTTATTTTTTATTTTCTTCTTTCTTATTTTTGTTTTTATTTTTTTGTAGATTTTCTGCTCTGGGCACTATTTTCTCCTCGAGTGGCCCAAATTCATTTCACAAGATGCCAAAGCTAACTTGTGCGTACAACTTTCAGATACTTTAGCGCGTGTTTATTTTTACGCAAACGGCAAACGCACACGCACACCACGAACGCGGAGACGGAGGCGGAGGCGAAGAAAGCGAAAACCACGCGCCGCTACAGCTCCTGCATCATTAGCGAATACACTTGCAAACAGGCACACAAACACACCGTCATGGGCACCACACAATTTACACGCACTTGGTTGACCTGTGAGCCTTTGGCTACCAAGAATTTCGACTATTTAGCGTGAAGCTTTGAATGTTGCTTCTACTTCGAATTCTACTTCTTTAGCTTTCGCATTTGCCATTATCCAATTGAGGCTTTCACTGCTGCACGCATGTTTCGTATGTTGTGAACTTTAAGAAGTCCTATAGTAACGCGAATATTATTGTCGAGCTCGAGCAACTCAGCAGTTGACATTTGACAACTATTTCTGTAGGAACTGCTATTTCGCATATGGCCTCGTCATCATTATGCTACACAGCAGCAGGGTATGTAAAATTAAATTAATTTTTTTGTTGGCTTTAAACGTTCCAATTATCGCGCACTACACCTCACCGCACCGCACGGCGCGCATAATACAATATCACGAACGTTAAATGTTCCGCTGGCGATTTCAAAACTACCGTGTCACCGTGCCGCACACGTATGTTGTAACTGAGACGAGCCACGAATATCAACTGAGATGCACGAATCTCCCAGCAGATACTTTTTGTGATATCAACTATTCGGTACATACATATGTATGCACATTCGGCGGAGCGCCCACACGACACGACGAACAGCTGCGCGATGATGGCAGCAGTAGCAGCAGCAGTAGCAGCAGCAGTAGCAGCAGCAGTGGCAGCAGCAGTAACAGCAACAGTGGCAGCAGCAGAGCAGAACTGAAAGCAGAAGTTAAGCGAATGTGAACGAAAATGAAAACAACAATGGCAACAGCAACAGCAACAGCAGCTGCATTGGCATATCTATGGCAACGACAGCAGCAACCAAGAACAGCAAATATTGCCCTAACAGTGCAAGCGAGCAGCAACATTACGGCCGACTACAGCAACGACAACTACGTCGGCGCTGACGATGTTAACGCCGAACGCACTGTGCGTGACGAGGGCGATGTTCAATGTTTACTTCGTGTTTGGCCTACTCGTTTTTCTCGATTTTCACTGTTTTTCCTTAATTTCCCGCTCACAACACATGACCAGCATCAACTTCGTTCTACTGCGGCAGGCAATGCGCACACTTCACTGCCGTGTTGCATGCAACCAGCACACACTACAACATTTTTGTTCGGCAGCACGTTTGTACGTTTGCTGGGGTGCGCACCCTTTTTATTGGTATACATTTTTGGTTGTAGCAACATAGTTTGTTGCGTCAACATTTTGTGGAACATGAACAGTGGGTGGCTATGTGAATAACAGCGAAAAAGGTGGTGGGAACATTCGAATCGTGACATTCACTGTTAATGGTCGCTGTGTATGGCATATTAAGAGTCAGGGGGATTTCTGTTTGTCACCGAACTGAGCGCATGTTTAAATTTTGGTTTCTTCTTTTTAATTAAAGTGACTTAAAATTTTAAAAAATTTCCATTTTTTTCGAGAATTTCAGTACTTCACCCTTATTATCTTATATTCATTATTGCATAAGGAAAAAAATAATCATACATAAAAAGAAATAATTCACAGCAAGAACGAATGTTTATTTCACTTTGGCACTTTTATGCGGCATCTTGGTAAAAGCTGGCTGACTTGTATCAGTGCACATTCACACCTCCTTGTTTTACTAGTCTGCTTCATACGTCTAGGCCTACTCGCCATTAATTATTCCACGATTCGGCTTGGAATATTTTCTTATTCCAATTTTACGCGGCTCCAAAGCTGTTGCATATTAGCAGGAGCCTGATGGTACCATCCCAATCATCTCTTAACCACAGCCCGCAAATTTGTCTTGACTTTAAGTCCGGATTGTGTGCTGAATAACTTGAAAACTTTACTCAAGCAAACGCTCGTGGAAGTCTTTTTTTGATTTTTCGAGTCCCTGACTTGCAAGGAAAATTATTCTGTCCAGGTTATGCATTTCTTTACACAAAGTTCGGCAAATTAGTTTGAGTTAATCAGCCCTATCATAGAATTCGTCGAAGACTGTTTTTCGTAGAAACTAAGAAATTGTAATCACACAATTCGAATATCTCCGAACGTACATTCGAAATTCGTAGAGTAGCATGCACTGAATAAACTCGTAACGACAAATCTTACAGTTTAGTACAATTTTTCTACGTCAACGTTAGACTAACGGACAGAAATTAGAACGAGTAATAAAAAAAATGTAAAAGGAAACAAATAAGAAAGCTGTAAAATGTAAGTCCTGTATTAACTAAACTTTAAACAAAAAGGAGTTTTTTGAAATATATGTACTTTTATTTGATTTTCACGGGTACAAAGTTGTCACAACAGGGCAGCAGTATGCCAAGTTGTTGGAGCTAATAAAGAAGAAGCCACGGATTGCTCAGGGGTTCTCCAAATGCTCTAAGAAAGAGGTAGACGAGTTTTGGCAAAATGTTGCGAAGCAGTTTAACGGTATGGGCCCGCTAACCAAAGATGTATGATGTCAAGCTGGAAAGAGGTAATAAAGGGCTGTATATACATAAGTAAATAATTTGTTTGCACAACATATTTTTATTTCAGATGTGGTTAGATTGGAAGGCTTAGGTAAAGCGAAAATTGTCCGAAAGTAAGAGGGAGCAAACAACAACTGGCGGTGGCCGATCTAAGCAGCACCACTTCAATGAAATGGAAGAAGAAGTCATCAGACTGACCGCTTTAGAGACCAGCACACACGGAATCACAGGCACTGTAAGTGTGGGACTACCTGCTACTGTAGAAGCAGAGAATAGTGGACCCGATTCGGACGTATCCATACCGTCGAATAACTGCAGTCCTTCTTTCACGATACGTGCACCAACTGTTCAAAAGCGAGTCGATTCAAGTGCTGCAGATCTTATTCAAAAGCAGCTAGCGCTTCAAAAGGACTTCCGAGCAAAGAATCTGCAGCATTTTGTACAGCAAGATATGAAGCTAGACAATCTCGCTTCGACTATGCAGCGAATGTGTTCGACACTTTAAATTATGTGCGTTCTGAAAGCAGCCAACCTGGAAGAAACGCGTAGGCACCATAGAAACATGAAGTGCTTGAATGCGGCCAAATAAAACAACATATGTTAGAAGTAGAAAATAAGAGCCTCGAAGCGTTTCCAAAAACAAAAAAAAAATTAATACACATATTTTATTGAAAACCACAAATGTTTTGTGTTAAAATTTATTAATTTAATACTAGTTAACTCTACATATATCAGTTCAGTCCATAAGTTCGTGCGTTTTCTAAAGGTGGTTTTAAAATTAATAAAAAAGATGTTTAAAGTATTTATTAATCAATAATATATTTTCCTTCATTATTTACAATGTCGTCTCAATGTTTAGGCAAATTTTTAATTCTCTGCTCAAAAAATTGTTTGTCCATGGAGCCAAAAAACGCTTCGATATCCCTTTTTATAGCTTCTTTTGAGGAGTAGTTCCTGTTACTCATATGGGATTGCAGTCCACGGAAAAGATGATAATCATAAGGTGCAATATCCGGAGAGTTTGGTGGATGCGGCATTAGCTCCCATCCGAACTCGTTCAGCTTACCTTGCGGTATGAAGTCTTGCGTTGTCGTGGTGAAACAACACTTTGCGTCTATTCACTAAAGACGGTCGATTTTTGTTAAGTGCCTCATTCAGGTTTGATAGCTGATGGGAATAATAATCAGCAGTTATCGTCTGGTTTGGTTCCAAAAGTTCATAATAAGCAATACCGGCCATATCCCACCAAATAGACAGGAGAATCTTCTTGGGGTGAAGGCCATGTGTAGGGGTCGGTTCTGGTGTTTCATCCTTATCTAAAAATACGGTTCAAAAAACTTTCATTTTCAAGCCGTTGCAGCAGCTGAGAACACACATTCACTCTCTGCTGAAGGTAGGCGACGGAAGGTCTATGCGGAACCCATTTTCCCAGCTTTGAAGCCTTTCCCAACTGAACCTGGTGCCTGCGAATTGTTCCATGCGAGGAATTTAACCTCTGAGTTATCATAACGACTCTCAAATTTGGCTCAGCTTACACGAGTTCGAGCAAGGCGTCGGAGTTAAAGACTTCAGGACGGCCAGCGGGGCATCCTCCACGTCCCAGTTACTACTTCGGAATTTTGAAAACCACTTTTGTGCAGTCCTTACACTCACGTGAATAGTGTTTATTTCTGCACAGCAGTTGCTGCATTTTTACCACTTTTATAAAAAAATACAAAATATGTCTCTTATACGCGTTCGAAGATTCCATTTTATTTTTTAACAACACGTGCTTCTATCCGCGATTAGAATCACTTGTTGAATGCACAATATATGAAAGAAAATATAAATAGCTCAGTTATATTCCGCGAAGAATTTTTTGTATGCAAAAATCGTACTAAAGTGAAATCATGGGTGAAATACGCACGAACTTATGGACTGACCTGATATGTAGATTGTCTAATATTTGAAGCAGCATCATTATAAGTGGATGATGACAATTGTTCTTTCTACAATATTTGCATGTTAAAGATTATTCGCCAAATTGTCTTCTTTACATTGAAGTGAGCTGTTGTCGAAATATTAAAATTTGACATTTGAGTTGGGCAGCACTTTTTTTGTGTTCAAATGGAACCCACGATTACAATTTTTCCGTATTCGTCATTTTTCTTTATTATGATAATATTGGTATGGCTCAATTACGTGTGGAACAAAATATCGTCCAAATGGCCGCCGCGGCCTTGGCGGCACACCTCCATCCGATGGTCCAAATTTTCGATGACGCTGAGGCATAATTGAGGTTCTATGCCGTTAATGTGCCGAATTATCTCATCCTTTAGCTCTTGAATTGTTGCTGGCTTATCGACGTACACCTTTTCTTTCATATAACCCCAAAGAAAGAAGTCCAACGGTGTCAAATCACATGATCTTTGCGGCCAATTGACATCGCCGCGATATGAGATTATTCGGCCATCAAATTTTTCGCGCAAAAGAGCCATTGTTTCGTTAGCTGTGTGACAAGTGGCACCGTCCTGTTGAAACCACATATCGTCCACATCCATATCTTCCGCCAGCGCTCCATGAACTTCGCGAACAGATTTATTTATTCTTTTTTCAAAGTAAATTTCCACAATTTGAAAGCATTGTTCTGGCGATTCATGTCGAATTGCCAAACCTTCTCCTTCTTCTTAATTGGCGCGATAACCGCTTACGCGATTTTAGCCGAGCTTAACAAAGCGTGCCAGTCGTTTCTTTCTCATGCTAACCGGCGCCAATTGGACACACCAAGTGAATCCAAGTCCTTCTCCATCTGATCTTTCCAACGCAGAGGAGGCCTTCCTCTTCCTCTGCTACCACCAGCTGGTACCGCATCGAATACTTTCAAAGCCGGAGCGTTTGTATCCATTCGGACGACATGGCCCAGCCAATGTAGCCTCTGGATCTTTATTCGCTGCGCTATGTCTATGTCGTCGTAAAGCTCTTAGAGCTCATCGTTCCATCGCCTGCGATATTCGCCGTTGCCAACGTGCAAAGGTCCAAAAATCGTACGCAGGAACTTTCTGTCTCTAAACCTTACTGAACCGAAATTTCAACACAGTTTGCCATTCTCAGTTGTCAAACCATAGTTGTCGATATCGATAGTTCTCATTCGGCTAAAAAACACTCGATACATTCCGAACTAAATTATTTCATTTTAAGATATTCTGCATAGACTTGAACAATTTTTTTTTTTTAATTTTTTTTTGTTTTTTTTCTATTTTCAATGAGAGGGTCCAATTCATCATCCTCTATTTAGTAAAATAAGATGAACAGTTTTTAAAAGGCACTGTATAAGCACATAAATATTCATCCAAAGTAAGACCTGGTTGCCTTTAAAGGACCAAAATACCTTTGTAAACCGTTTCTTCATAAGAAGAGGTAGACTTTAATTACTCCTACGCTTCGAACAAATTTTAATGGCTAATATTTTTGTTTTTGTATTAATTTACTATATACCGCCGCGGAATTTTCTTAAAGAGACCCTAAAAATTGGTTACATTTTGAAATTTTTATTTTTTATTTTTTTATTTTTGTGATTTGTATTATAAATTACAATCTGTTAATATTAAAAATCAGTAATTGGTGTTGGAGTTTGGAAGAGAACCTTATTGTCTTTGGTGGTATTTAGTTATAATTTTACTAACACAACATAGTTTTTTATATTTTTAGTTATATTAGAGTACGAGCAAGATCTGTGAAGTTCCATCTCCTGTATCAGTCTCATTTCATAGTTTTTGTGCTCTAATAGTTGCAAGATATGCTTGCTGCTGCTTCTTTTTAATGTTTCAGTGGCAGTGTATATGCCGAGGACGCGGTGAATATCGTCATTCCTTTTGTACCAATTTGCGTTTGTGATTGTCCTTAGCATCTTAGATTGACTTTTCTGTATAATTTGTATGTTTGGTTTGCTGGCAGTCCCCCAAATTTCTAGTCCATAGGTCCATGCCGGTCTAATTATTGATTTATATATCATTTGTTCATTAAATAAGCTTAGGGTTCATTGTTTTCCTAGTAGCCAGTAGAGTTGTCGAAATTATTTTTCATCTCGTTTCTCTTGTTCAGTATGTGTTTTTTTCATGAGAGTTTTGAGTCAATCGTGATGCCTGAATATTTTGCACTTGAGTGTATTTTTATGTCTTCTCCGTTAATTTGGATTGGATGTCTTGCAGATTTTCTCTTCACGTATACTAAAGGGTTACCCAGTAACAGGTGTTTCAAGTGAATGGATTGCGCTATCGAGAGATGATTAACGATTTTTTATGGCCGGCATTGGATGGTATTGATCTGGACAACGTGCCACACAAGCAACGAAACCATTGATCTTTTACGGGAAAAGTTTCCGGACCGTGTTATCTCTCGAAGAGGTGATCACAATTGGCCATCGAGATCTTGTGATTTAAGACCTTGTGACTCTTTTCTTTGATACCACGTGAAAGAGAAGGTATACGCCCATAGCCCAGGGTCGATTCAAGACCACAAAGATGGAATTCGTGAGGCTATTGAGGACATTGGGCAACCACTTTGCAATTCGGTTATGGAAAATTTCATGAAAAGGATGTTGTTCTGTAAGCGTGGTCGTGGTGGTAATTTGCCTGATGTTATCTTCTACTATTAACGGCATACCTTCCTCTTTACAGTGAAATAAACATCCGGTCATTTACATTAAAAAATATCAATTTTCTTTGAATATAACCTCATATTGGAAAACCCTTTACATGTTGTGTTTTGCCTTTATTGACCTCAATGCCACATTTTTCAAACCATTCTGTTGTAACTGATAGCGTATCTTACAGTGTTTTTTTGCTCCATCTTCATTGTTGTTAGCTGACTGCGTCGTCTGCAAATGTAGCTATCATTGATCCTCGAGTAGTTGGCGAAAATTGGAATACCAGTTAAATAGTCATGAAATTGCTCGGAAACTAAACACCCAATGCAATTTCTTAATGCAGATAAATGGCTTCGGAATCGTAAAAAATGTCTGGCAAAACTAATAATTCGCCTTTTTTCTTCAAAAATAAAGAGTCAATGGAATAACTGCAATTAATTCTTTATTATAACTAAAGCCTCAGTGCTGCATTTTTTCTACTTATTCGATTATTCGATTGGGCATTAGAAACCAATAGTATCCTAAATCTCTACATAATGAAATTTTCCCACCGATAAGCATTTCTGGCGAATGAAAACAAAGCCTTCAAATGAATTTAAATTCAAATATATTGCATGAGAGTGACATTACTACATATAAGCGCCTTGAATTTTATCTCATTCGCAATAATTTAGCCTATCAATTCGGGTTGCGTGATGAGGCAAAGTTGAGTCTCACGAGATTTTATCGCAATTCACTGTAACTCCACGTGCACTCATAGCTGCCTTATCAACCAGGCAATTAAGCGCATACATACATATACACGTACATATACACATACATATTCTCATGTATATATACATACATATAGTATAACCGCTGAAAAACAGACGCAGGCGCAAAATCACAAATGATGCATGGATTTAGCTTTTGGGCGATTCCTGCAACGCAGATGTTCCAGCCGCGACAAAGCAGACAAATGGACTAATGCACCCCCGGGACTTCCCCATATGCTCACTACATATGTGTGAATGTGCCTGTAAGTACAACATGGGTGTATATATTGTATGTGCTCGCCTGAATTAAACACCAAGTATTCATGGGCCCGATTAACAAACAGGGATTTGACTGCTGGATTAGAAGTGTCTATATTTTGGGCGTTAATGAGCAAGCAGTGCGGCGGTTGACAGATAGTCAATTGACTCAGTGACGGTGGCGATTAGTTGGCAGCATTGCGTGTGAATTTATAGATTTTAATAGTAGCTGGAGGCTCATAAAAATGTAAACATGCTAAGTTGCGTATGGAGATGGGAGGAGGAAACATTTCGTAGTGGTTTTTCGCTTTTCTGCTACTTTGTATTATATAGAAAATTAGCTGCTAAAATAGCAAAATAGCTTAATTCTACTAGCGTAGAATGCCATCTACAGTTTTTTGTTAGAGTTGTAAGAAAACTCAATATACATATTAGTTTGAGGAAAAAGAAATCCATTATTTTTGCAAATGGTTTACAGTCCATATTTAGCTCCTGGGCAATGCTACGATGAACTGTGAACTTCGATTATTTCTGTGATTTTATCGACATTATCGAAATATTCTTTAACACCAAAGAATGCCTGAACGGGCGGACTTGCATTTTCGCCCTTATCAATGAAAAACTGTAAAATGTAGCGAATTTTCTCTTTGTTGACTTTCATTGTTAACATCTGGTAACTCTCAACGGAATGAAGTGTTGCCTTATTCGGCCTGACGCAGGGATTAGTTTTAGCACCCTGGGTTGAAAAGTTTTTGCTTATCTTGGCTTCGCGACAACTTACGTCCTGTGAATATTAGTTAGGCTGTTGTTGTGACTGGTTAAGCTTAGATGCGACTGCGACCTCCTACTCTTTGTTCGTGACCCCGCCCTTAGCACGGTCCTCGATGTCCCGCTCGTGCGCTCTACCAGCCTGTTCATTTTTGACAATCTTTGTCAGAATGAACTTGGCTCTCAGGTACCGCGCCTTGAGCAGTACGCCGGACGATCTTTTATTTTTCTCTTTCAACCTTCACTATGGTCGCCGAGGTATCCTTGCCAGAGGTTGCTTTTGCAACCCTCCCAGAAGCCGCCTTGAAAACCTTTTCAAAGCCCACTTTGACTACCTTACCAGAGTTGGTCTGAAGTGGGGTTGGCTGAAGTTGGATTCGTTTGAGATTTTTTTTATTTCTGCCATTGCGCTTTGGTCCCTCGAGTAGGCGCGGAAGGGTATGGTCAGCCACGGCAGAGCCGGCATATCGTGGTAAGGCGCTTAATATAACCAAACTTGCCTGGGTGTCGGCGAGGACGGTTGTAGACTGGTTATTTAAGCACTACCAGCTCTCAGTACGGGTACCTCAACAACCTAGCTTAAAGTGTTGACAAGGTTATACCGCCTTGACTCGGTCGACGGAGCCTCGTTAGCAAAAACAACAAGTATATGCCAGTGGGTGAAAGTTGTCGTTTAGAGAAGAGTGTCTGTGTTATTCGCATCATTTTCCGATTAACCCGCCCACTTGACGATATATCGATCACTACAGCCATCTAGAGAGAAAATAAAGGACTACTTTTTCTCCAAACTAATATTTCCTTAGCTCCTAACTAAAACTAAACAAAAAGCTGCACTAGCGATTGTGACAAGCATGACAATCATGAATCTCTACGCCAACCCCAGTTTGGACTCAGACGAAATCATTCAACAACCCTGGAAGTTCTTAGAAAGGCTCCCCAAATTAATGATGACTTGTATACCTCGACGTAACTGAAGCATTTGACAATAAACTGCACTCAGGGTTGTTCCATAAATTAAGAACATGTCCACATAATGACTTTTATCTAATACCTTATATAAGTAGTTTCATCTAAGATAGAAAATCCTATGTTAAATAAAATGACCCATGTTTAGACATCCAACTTACGGACGCGGATGTCAGGCAGTGTCTTATGGTCAACGTTGTATCTCTCATATTCGGACGATCCACCCGTACCGAGGTCAGAAAATAGCATGATTGCAACATTTAGTGTGTTAAAGTCTCATCCTGACGGCATAGTTCCTGTTCGCTGTCTCTAATTTCGGTGAAAGAGCTAAATGAGTACCAATACAAGGTGCCAAACGCTCGCCAGCTCCTGTTTGCTGGCCGTCAAGCGAGGTCAACTAACTCCCACGTTACGTTTAACCTGTTGCAAGGAGAGGATGGCTTCGTATCCTAAAACTTACTGGGTAAGGAAACATATTTTCCCTTATGTGTTTTTGCTTATAGATATGATTTTTATTCTGCTACATAGTGAATCTATACAAATGCACGAAAAGTCATTACAACTCTTCAAAGTGGCTGTTTGGTGCGACATTTGCTGGGAAAAAACCTTTTTAGGACACCTTCAGCATAACAAGAACTGGTGAGTGCTATAGGCAGTTGCTGAACAAGTTTTTTTGTTTTTTTGCATTTCTGATTCCATCAGGCGAGAGCAACAAGTCACACAGCTCGGCTAACGATAAAGACTTTGAAACACCAATTTCGCAATTTTGTGATCTCCCGATTAGTTTTCTTTCTTTGGAGCTTTTGAAATCCGATTTAAAACAATTAATTTTAGTGAATCAACAAATTCTTTCATCCCATTGAAAATGTAAAAAACCATTTCCCTCGTTTTGTTTTAACAATTCGTTGGACAATTATGCGAGAGTGTGTGCTCTCAACGGCAAGGCAAGTGATATTATTTTATTATTATTATTTTTTTTCCTTTAACTTCCAGCTTATATTTATTGTCTCCAGGTGGTACGTGAGCTAACCACTCTTCGGCCAGCTTGTTGGGAGGGGTTCCAATGCACGGCCTGCTTAGCAACATTGTCATAACTTCTTCTAACCCTATGTCATAACCAATGACACTTCCTTTTTCGAATTTCAGTCGCCACGTCTAGCTAGTTAGCTTTTTAGCAGATCCGAGTGGGATCGCACAATACGGTGCAGGCAGCGGTTGGCAAACGTTTACAGGTGTCTCTTGATTCGCCGGTTACATTCCATGTTGTGCAACCATATCTCATATATGTATGATTGTTTGAGATTAGTCTTAAATATGCGCGATTTGGTATGAAAGCTGATTTGTTATTTTTCCACAAAGGCGCGAGATGTTGAAATAGCTTTGCTAGTCCTATACCCATCATCTACCTTAGAGCTGCCTTCGGGGATTACCATGCAGCCAAGGTAGCAAAATTTCTCTACAATTGCATACTGTTGTGCGCCCACTGCAAATGGTTCTGAAATAAGCTCATTGAGTTGCAGTGCTTTCTTTTGTCTAGCATGGATCTTGAGGTCAGTACCTTGAAGCTTTTTCTGAGGTACCTGAGAAACTGATCAGCTTTAATTGCTTATCGTACGGAGTTGGTTGTCTCCCATCGAACGCGTACCCAGGTGGCGGATCGGGTAATACCCTGTAGATATGCAAGGTAAGTACGAAATAAAATACCACCCGCGGTATACAACAATCACCTGCTTGGGGGTGCAGATAGACATCCTATCTCCGAGCTGGGGCAGGCGGGTTAGTAATCTACCAACCTGCAACTGTTTTTGGGAAGGAATCATTAAGTTAGGCAGGTAGGTGAAATGGTTGAAGTGCCGCTCTGGCACTCCTCAAGTAGCACTAAAGCGCAGTTTTGATACCATTATGGGACCTGCAACAGCAGTTTTGATACCATTATGGGACCTGCAACAGGCAGATATTTACAGCCAGCCACAGCTGTTGATATAATGGAGGAGTTTGATGGGATTTAGGTTGGCGCACTGCTCTAAGCTGTCGAAGAAGGGAGCTCCCAGTGACTTTAGCCGTCTATCTGTCAAACCCGGACATTTAAGGAGAAAATGCTCTACAGTCTGCTTCTCTGAGAGGTCCCTACAACTTCTGCAATACGGTTAAATGGTAACACTAGCTTTACCGCATGTGAGCTGATCGTCCAGTGACCGGTAAATACAGCTACGAGTTTGGAAATTGAATGGCGAGGAGTCCAAAGGACTTTCTGAGTCCTTCGTATATCGTATTGGGGCCAAAGGGTTTTCGAAATAGCACATGAAGAAATGGAGGTCCATCTTTTCTGCGCTTTCCTGAGAAATAATTTGTGCAGCTTCCCTTTAACAACTGTCAAGGGGATGCCGATGACCGGGTAGTAGGTCTATGAGGCCAATTCAGTCCACTTTCAGGCAAGCTCATCATCAATTTCATTTCCCTCTATGTTCCTATGTCCTGGAACACACATCAGAGAAATGTCACCTGCACACCCAAAAGATTTGACCTCCTCCTAACAGGAGTTTACTAATTTCGTTCCACACTATGGCGTCGTCAGAGCCTTAGTCGCGGCTTGACTATAGAAAATGTTAATAGCTCCTTCGCTCTCACATTCTTTAAGCATTTTGCATACCCGCAGGATCGCAAAGACTTCTGCTTGAAAAACACTAGCAGTGTTCGGCAGTTTAAAGTTGATAGATAAATTGGCTGATTTAGAGAAAACCCCTGCTCCGACTCCCGATTCCATCTTGGAACCGTCAGTGAAGACAGAGGTGCAAGCTTCGGTCTCGATCCAATCCTGCCTATTTGGAAAGATTTCGCTAGCACGACCCGCAAACTCTAGTTTACGAATAGAGAGATCTGTTCGAAGTTCGTAGAAATACGTTGTTAACTGCCCTAAAATGCTACCATGTCCCTTGAGAAATTGTCTCCAGAAGCCAATCTCCTTTAAATTGATTGCTCTTTGAGCTTCGATGGAAATGACGGAAAATTCGATGGGAAATAAGTGCAAAAAGAGATTCAGCGCAGCACTGGGGCATGTTTTACATGCTCCAGTGATGCCAATGCTTGCAGTCCTTTGCACCCTTCCCAGTTTAGTGATTTATAGCCCTTACGAAGAGCTTCCCACCAAACCAAGCATCCATACGTTAAAGATGGCAAAACTACTGCGCTGTACATCCACAGCACGACCTGTGGCTTGAGTCCCCATTTTTTACCAAACATAAATTTGCAGAAGTAGAAGGCTATACTGGCCTGCTTTATCCGATTTTCAATGTGTAGCTTCCAATGGAGTCGAATTGAAGTTAGGTATCACTCCAAGATACCTAACTTCCGATGAGAGCGGGAGAACGTGGTTGTTTTATTAGGGGAAGTCGAAAGGGTGGAGGTTTATATTTTCTGGTAAATAGCACCAGCTCCGTTTTGTCAGGAATGACTCGAAGGCCCAAGTGGCAGCCCAGCGACTGAGTACAGGGACTGAGGGAAATGGTCCCGATACCAACAGGACCAAGTCATCGGCGTTTACTATTTTGCATTATCAGAACTTCGTCAATAGCTACTAGGCAAAGTAGGGGCGAAAGGATACCACCTTGCGGGGTCCTCCTGTGCACGAATCTAGTGACTTTAGCCCCTCTTGCGACCGCATTAACTTCCCTACAGCCAAGCAGGGACGAGGTCCAGAGACAGATAGGTCTTTCCACTTCTAGTCTATCTAACGTAGTGGTCAGGAATCATTAAATTTACTACCGAAAATTTACAGATAATTTTTTAAAATGGACTCGTTCGACTCTACAGGAAAGTCAAGAAAAGAATTCTAGGAAAGTAAATTCGAAAGTCCGTTTGTTTTTCTTTTACTGTTAATGCTTTTGTTGCCATTTCAAAAATCATATATTTTATTACTACCGAAACTTCAGACATATTTACACTATTTTCAAGAATTAACCAACAGCCAATTAGTAAAATTCTGATTTTTGTTAATACCCATAGAGGTGCATATTTTGTCTGGTAGTATTTATATACTAGTACATACAACGGTATATATACTCGCACATACATATATGAATTCCTCCAATGTAAATACCAACATCTTTTTCACAGCTGGTACAAATTCTTCCTTTTTAGGTGTTTGTTATTGCATCTCCCACTCTGTCTCTGCCAATCCCTTGACAAGTGTGTAAAATGAGGTGTCAAGAATGTGGTTGTTTTTGTGGGAGAAGCACCAACCGGAAAACAACACCAAGTACTCAAACAAGCATTAAAAATATATGTATCTGAACGTGTGTTAATATTCAATCCACTTGCTCCCTTAGAGGTGGAGAAGCTATTTTTTAAGGCGTGTAGTACTTTTTCCTTTAATAAAGAAAGTCATCTGCTGCACTCAATTCCCAAGTAATAGTAGGCGTGTTCGCATCCCCCACTTCGTTTTCGCTCCTTTAATTTTTAAACGAAGCAACGTAGCAGGTGTTGCCAGAGTATTATGAAGCATTCAAATGTGATAAATAAATAAACAAAATATTAAATCTTTGGTATGGAAATACGTATGAAACATAGACAAATATCACTCAATAACTTGCTAAAATATGTGGAAAGAAGCAACAACCACCTTAGATTTTGTTGTTATTAGGTCAAAAAGTTCAGCCATACATTTTGGTGCTACTAAGGTGACTGGTGGTTCGAAATACCAAAAATCTAAGTCGTTTAAGTGGCATAATATTATAGATATTCCCAAAATTAATGAAAAATAGAATATTTTCTTTGAAATTTCGGCACGAAGTTCACTGATCAGAGAAGGCTTATGAACAAATCAATTGCAGGAAACCAAGAAAGGCTACTGCAATGGACAGCAAAACATTCAAAATCAACTTTCTACAAACTGTAAAGTCTATAATCGCAGATAGCACTGATGCTATCCAAAGGGCGTTCATAGACTTAGGGGTGGAAAATGGTATCAGCAATTGGATCATCTCTATGGTAGAGACCAGGATCATCAAAGCTAACATGGCTAATATCAACATAACTAAGAGAGTCCATAGAGGTACTCCACGGTGGGGAATATTATCTCCACTTGTTATGTGTGATTAGCAAAATCTTAATAAAACTTAATAGAGGTGGGGTAAAAGCGGTGGCGTACGCTGATGATGTGGTGCTAATGTCGGCAGAACTGTGTCCTAATACGATCAGTGGCATCCTTCAAATGGCATTAGGCGAGCTTAATTCTTGGACTACTGGCTGTGGTCACTGGGTGTTCGTTTTTTCAACAGCCTGGGACAGTCCGCTAACCTAAATCTTATCAACCTGCTCCATTACATCAACAGCTCTGGCTGGCTATAGATATCTGCCTGTTGGAGGCCTCATAATGGCTACTTGGGGAGGGCCAGAGTGGTTCCTCAACCATTTCACCTACCTACCTAACCTAAGCTACCGAAAATAAGACTGGTAAATGGTAGATAGACTACTTACTGAACCAGCTGAATAGAGGTAATACATTCCAAATATTTTTCTTTCAATATGCGTTTGCCATCTTCTCATTATATTAAAAATAACTGCTTTGGAATTAACGTTGCATGTTTGAGAATCTTTAAAGCTACTACAACAATTTTCCCCTCCCTAAAAACGCATAAATTCATTTAGTTGTGCGGTTTAGAATGCTTACACAGTTATTACAGATAGTTGCTTGTATTTTATGTTTCCAAAATTAATTAGTGAAAAAAGTCTAAACTATAATTTCATTTATGGGGAATTACTACTCATACATTAATTGAATCAATGGTGTAGAGTAAATGCAGGCATCTAATTTTTATGCTAATAAAAATATTAAAAAAAATACGATTGTTCTTTTTTAACCACTTTTTACTGCTTAGCGTTTGGGTTAATGCACTCGCACAAGGTCTAGCCCGCCGGCATATGGAGTCAATATTTAATAGCTACTTTCATACGAAATTTATAGAATAACAGCTAAACAATGCACAGCTGGCCAAAGAGCTGATTGGCTTCTGATTATCTTTGTTCAGCTAATTAACAGCCTTCAGGGGCATTTTTGGCTAATTACGGATAATTGATCGCCTTTAGCTGTGAAACGCAGTAACAATAGCAGCAGCAGCAGCAATAAGTCAACACTCACAAGCACACATACACACATGCACATATACATTGACAAAACTGAAAAAGAGAGGCGATAAGAAAAAGAACACTGAGGTGTTTACTGTTAGCTCTTGAACGAAGGATGAATTGATATGAAAGGCAAACATACACACGTATACATACGCAAATACACGTATCTGCATACCCACTGCACATGCTTAGGTGTGGCTGAATGAATGTGTTGGTCCATCTCAACACGTCGCTCTCATCGATAGGTATTTAACGGCGCACACACGACGACACCCCTTGAGCGTGTTGTCAACAGCAGGGGTGAGTGTTAGAGTACACACACGTGTGAGCGTGTGTTTGTTTGCCTTGACGTTCGTTCTGTCGACGGCCATGTCGATGCCCTTATATAAGTTGCTCGATCGCTCGCTCGTACGCTTGTTTTACAATTCCCTTAACAGTTGAGTCAGAAAAGTGACACAGGATGAAGTCAATGAGCGGCACAGAATGAAAACGTGTAGAAGGCGGTTGTATGTATGTGTGCGCATTATGTTCGTGTTAAACCATAGCCAGCACGAGTACAATACTTTCCAATCCAACATCTGTTATTTGTGTAATTCAATAAGTTTGCGTTTCATTCGCCTTTTGCTGCATAATTTTCTATAAACGACTGCATATGAACTTCTACTCGTACTACTGCTGGTGAATGCGTGTGAGTGTGTGTATGTGTATGTGTGCACTCTAGTTTATAACTAGGTATTGTTTTCATTCCTTCATTTCCTTGAAGTATATGACAAGGTGCTAAAGTACATACTCACAAGCATCATTGCAGCATTATTCAGAGGCATATATCCACACGCACACACACACACACCCCTACCTATACATATTGATTTATCCACTCTCATATATCACGTTGACAAGCGAAGAGTTTTTAAACGCTACTAACGGTGGGCAATAACAGGCAACGAACGGTAGAAACACTGGTGCCAACACAGGCAAACTGCCGTCAATGCAGAGTAGTGCTCACACCTACACTATCACTGGCTGTCCACTTGCAGTCAAAGTGTGAAAAATGAAACCACTGCATTTTTAATGAGGAAACAAAGGATAAAAGGTGTTATATTCATTGTTTGAAAGGAAGTGAAGAGCGTAGCGTAAAAAAAAAGTTCTAGTTGAAGTTGTGAATACTAGAAGTTTACATACATTTTCCGCACATTAACTGTATTTTTTGTTTTTTTTTTTTGTTTTGATTTTTTTAATTCTGTTATTCTATCTGATACACAAACGGCATTGAGTAACTCAATCGAAACTGTTGCTGCTTTAATGATTTTATCATTGAGTACAAGCTACCGTCGGATGCCTTCCGCTGAAGGCGTAATGCAGTGGACTGCTTTTTTCACATACCAGCACTAATTACAAGTTGTAATTGAATAAACTGGCATCCACGAACCGACTTGAGCTTTTCAGTGTGGCCTTAATAGAGATATCCTCCACATTTTCTTAATCACTTAAAGGTACAAATATCCCTGTTGTACAAAGCCGAGAGTTTTCATTAGCTGTTATTTGATTTTTATAACCTTAAAGGGAACCATTCCTTAAGATTTACATGAAAAGCACAGCGTAACAAATCAATGATCAGCGCCACTTAGCGAAGTCAAGGATCTTGGTCTTGTCCTGGCTGCCAAGCATAGCTGGAAGCTGCATGCCAACGTAACCCTGTCCAAAGCAATAAAAGCTCTCATGATCTGCAAACGTCTGTGGCCCAAGGATTCCGAGATACATAGATATGCACCATGCGTATAAGATCAATGACAACATATGGAGCGGTTGCTTGGGTACCTGGACTGTACGAGCGGCACTAACTAAGCTTCAGCGCTTAATATGCGTGTACATCACGGAGGCGATGCGGACCTGTTCTACAGCTCCGATGGAGTTGATGCTTGAGCTAGCACCGCTTTAAATAGTTATTCAGTAATCAGCCAAGCGACCCTATAGAATATTACCAGGAAAGGCTTCGGTAGAGGAAACGTGATGCCATCTAAAAAAATTGGATTGCTGAGTCTGCAGCTCTCACTTACCCAGCTACCCAGGGATTATATCACTAAAGTCATCAAATTCGAAAAGAAGTTCAGAATTGAACTGGACGATAAATTAAACTGGAGTAGACCTCCATTTGAAAGGAAACTCCAGGCGTCTACTCTGATTTGGTACAAAGATGACCCAGAACCAAACGTTTTTTGCTGATCGGTAGTTTTTCAACCATCTTCCAAGCGGAGATGTATGTCATCTGTCTATGTGCAGAGATAAACTTAGACGGAAATTTCCGGAATGAGCGAACTGGCATTCCGAGCGACAGTCAGGTGTCACTCAAGACTCCCTCATTCTGTGAGATGAAGTCCTCACTGGTTCTTGAGCGTATCGAGAAACTGAATCTACTAGGAGCACGCAATTCCATTCGGCTAATTTGGGTTCCAGGACACAGGGGTATAACTGACAACGAAGTAGCGGACACATTGGCTTACGAATGAAAAGCTTAGGTTAAGGGAGATTTGCTGGCATCAAAATAAGGAGCTACGTCAGACGAAATCTTTATTGGGGGATTCAATCAAAAGAGATTCATAGAACTCATATCTCTCCCAAGGATAAACTGAAAATGCTCACGGTCATTCTCACAGGTCACTACAGACTGCGTTGGCGTGTGCACATGATCAGGATATGGTCCACTGGTTCTTGTCGTTTCTGCGACCAATACAATATAACTCCAATGCACCTTCTCCTTGAATGTAGCTTTACAGTCTTATATGTGGGGAAGATTGAGGCATCTCGGCTGACTGCAGCAAGAAAAGAAAGGCACATGCGTTCAATCCAACCCAGCTCTATCCTGAGAATAATAAGGAATGTGGGTCTGGATGAGGTACTTTGGCGAGCAGATGACACAAAAGGTCACAATGTCGAAGGGCAAGCAAATCTAATCTAGCGCGAATTGATAGTGTGCATGGACACGTTAACCACCTGGTGAGGTTTGAGGCCTATTTAAACCTCTGCCATACTTTTGCTGATTGCAATACAACTTTACAATGGGTCTTAAACTGCAACCATTACGTTGCTCCTCACGAACATATCGGAATGAATTCCGAGGCCTCCTGTTCCCCATGGCACCAAATTTAAGTATCCCATCAGGCTTCGTAGTCGAAACTAACACTAATTTTGAGGAAAACAGACTATTCACCCTTATTCTGGTGGCGGGAAGACTCCAGACAATCTTATTTTAACAGTCACATTTTCTGAGGCTTAAAACGCCACCCACAAGGGGTTCTAGTGTACCATCCAGTACCCTGTTCCCTTAGCACCTATACCTATCTCGACTTCAAACATGTTAAAGAAGCTATAGGAATAGGAAACAAGAAAGTCGGTCCTCATCCGCCTCTTATCTGAGCAAACGTTAGCCTCGCTGTTGGGCTCAGCAGTATGGTCACAGAGAACATGCAGCTCTCTCTCTTCAGCTACAGCTTAGACTACTACACGCTGCTACCCTGCTCACACAGAATACAATGTCGTCCATCGCCCGCTGCATTGCCCAGGTTGTCTCCGAGCCACGTCCGTAAGCGCTTTTAGGAGGCTGAAAGTAGGATTTTCACCGCGGTGATGCCCAATGTCCCACGAGAGATTAAAGACCAGAAGAAGAAGAAGGAGACTTTTCGTGTTACTCTCGTTAAATGGCATCCATTATGTTCCGCCTGAACTGGTATTAAATTAGTACGTTTTCACCTTTTTATATGCGAGAACTCTACAAATTTTTATTTTTAGTAAAAAAAGCATTGCATTGCTGTCTTTATTCCCTCAGTAGCGCAAATTTCCATGCTTTCATGTGACTTCTCCCTTTTTGGAGCAGTAACAAGCTGGTAGAGCCCAAGTCCGGCGAATACGGGGTATGATTGCGATTTCGGCCAAAAATCACGAACCATTAATGACGTGTGAGCTGGCACATCGTCGCTTAAGCTCCGTATTTCAAGGAATAAATTAATTTGTGGAGATGGCAGTTGGCTTTTGGATAACATCTCTACCTCATTTTAGATGCGCAGCTGACCGTGGATGCTAAATCTACAAATAATCTACATACCGCAATATTTGTTGTCAATGATTTATTAGCGCACCGCAAAACGATTAGTAAGCGGCCATTAAATTGCTTGCTCTGAAAATTTACACAGTAAACAAAATGTTATTATATTTAAATATCGCTTGACATCAGACTGAAAGCAAAGTATCCGCGCCTAAAAACTAATTATTTAAATTTGGTTGTAGGGATATTCATCAGTTTGTCTCCTGGTCAACTCAAAAAGGCAGTGTACAAAGCAAGTAAAAAAAAGAAGGTCCAAAGAAATAAAACAAAAAAACGCGTGGCTCCACTTTAAAAATTCTAAATGTGGAAAAAAAGAAATTAAAAGGAAGAAAAAATCAAATTTCACTTTCATTTGCTGGTCTGCTTTGACAATGGTTTCGGTGGTTGAGTTCACATTGTGCGGGCGACAAATGTTTGCACTTTTTCGCTTTGCACTTCGCTCTTTGTGTCCTGCAATTTTTTCCATATTTATTCGATTGTCTTTTTCATTTCAATTTGTGTCTTTTTTTTGTATTTTTTCTTCGACTGTAGTTGACAGGGACGTAGAGCCAATGTTGCTGTTCCTGTGGCTGATTTATTCCCATTGTTGTCGATAGTATTGTTGGCAGTGTTGCCATTGTTAACGGAAATGCAATCGCTTTTTTATTTTTCATTGTGATTTAAAAAAAGACGATGTGAATATTTCAACAACTTGGAAAAAAGTGGAGATTATCGATTTGACTGAGCAGCTAGAAACGTTGACTTTAAAAGTCGTTGTAATTTACTTCAAGATAACAAGTAGCCCGGTTGAGAGTTGCCCTTGGACATTAAAATTTAGGGTATTTTATGATTATTTTTATTTTTATTAATCATACTTAAAGTAATAAATAAAATTAAGCACCAGCTGCTGGGGCTATCGGGTTTTTGAAAAGTCCAATTCGTATCAGAACATTGATTTAGTAATTAAAGTCATCATTTTGTTTGAGAAGATTTAGAGATATGCCATTTCGTGCTCTACATTGCTTGTGCGAAATGCGGAAAACTATTCCCTGCTAAAGACACTAACCTCTGAAGGGAAGCCACACAAATGTATACAACATCAAAAGCGAAAGTAGCTTTTCAGAAATTCCTCTGTTCGGCATAAGGAATTCCGATTGAATTCCGCCAATGTTTAAACTAAATTCTTTTCCCCCCTACTTTTTAAGAAATTCGTTAATGTGGCCTTTTGTAAGTCCACAGAAAGGCTCAGGACCAATTAGAGGCATGTTTGCCCCTTTTTCAGCTAAATGGTCAGCCATTTCATCATATCCCTCATGTCCAGAGACCCAACCTAATAATACTGTGCTGAAGTTCCCTAGCGTACTAAGAAGTTTCAGTCAGTCATTTGCCATTGAAGGGTGTTATTTTGAATAGCCCGCTATTTCGGTAGAAGCCTCTTTTGAAGCTGTCATTTTTTGATATTTGACAAATAGAAACTACGCCATTAATAAAAATGGAACGACACAAGCTTAAATAACGCATTGAAATTATTAAAATTCGCTATAAAAATTGTGAAAATTTGGCAGAGACGGTTCGTAAAACTCGAACATGTTTGGGTCATCGTGAAGCACCTTGTCGGACCGCAATACAGAATTGGTGAAAAATTCGTGCTGTTGGGACAAGTTAGTGATGTGAAGAATAAAACTTGTGCACGTCGCCCAAGAACAGTGGGAAATATTGCTGTTATAGCCGAAAGTGTTGCAGAAAACCCAGGTTTGTCCATTTCTCGTCGTTCTTTGCAATTAGGCATTTCACAATTTCACATTTCGCATTTTCACAATCTATTGCATAAAGATTTGGGTCTTAAGGCTTATAAAGTCCAGTTAACACAAGAATTCAAGCCGGCCGATCATCAACAATCAGCAATGTCGTGTCTTTACTGATTGGGTGGTTGAAATGGATGAAAATGATCCGTAATTCCATCGAAAAATCATCTTGAGTGATGAGGCCTATTTCCACCTAGGTGGCTTCGCCAACAAGCAAAAATATCGGATCTGGGGCTCAGAAAATCCAAGAGTTATTGTTGAAAAGCCTCTCTATTCTCAACGTGTGACTGTTTGGTGCGGTTGATGGTCCGGCGGAGTCATTGGACCTTACTTTTTCGAAAATGAAGCTGATGCAACAGTTATGGTGAATGGATTGCGCTATCCAGAGATGACTAACGATTTTTTATGGCCGGAATTGGATGGTATTGTTCTGGACAACGTTTATTTTCAACAAGACGGAACAAGCAACGAAACCACTGATCTTAACACCTTTTATTGGAAAACCCTTTATGAAGCGGTTAAAGTTGAAAGAAGGGTTTCAAAGTCGCCCGACTTTCTGAAAGTACGTATATGTGGGTTTGCTCTCATTTTCGTACAAAGGCATTCCTTTAAATGTATTTCGGTCTTGAAGATTGTTGGGTAAATACACATTGTAATCGCTTTTTTGAAATTATGCCCATGTATTTTCGCTCTTATTCTCCCATCTACTAAATTTGGTTAATCAATAAATCCAAATCCATCTGATTTGAAGCTGAACATATAAGTATTGGGAATGACGTCCAATTTATGAACTGATCGGTATCGAATTGAACGTTTGAATTCGAAAGAAAAACAAAACGTCGCGAATGCAATGTGGAAAGCCGGATTTCATTTCGCCAACCCAAATAAGTACTTCTCTCTATCATCAGCGTTGTCAAATTTGAATTTTTTTCCAAACTACCGGAATGAAAATGACCTCCATTGGCAAAACTGAGCTTTGGATTCAATGTTCATCATTTACCAAACGTTCTGCTATTAAGCGTACTTGTTCTAGAAAAAAGCGATTTATTTTTGCAAATATCTAATTATAAATTTAATTTCTGGCTCATCCCTTATATTAGTTGAGTAACCGAAGTTAAAAAATGGATGCATCAAGCAAAAATACGAAAGATTTCCCTGTCAGATCCGAGCAAATATTCGTAACTGACTACCAAGCGCTTCCTCTCTTTCTATTATTACATTTCACTGCAGTTCCAAGTTTTCTAAAGATGACTGAAAATATGTGCGAAATTTAAAACTTTTTTCAAGTGAAAAGTATCAATATTTGTTGACGTGTCTGATTCTGAATGAATTCTGCAAGAGGGACATCAAGGACATCCCCTGTGCATGCGCTTCTGTATTTTCCGACTTGGTGATACTAGAGCGGGGTTTTGTTTATTATTTATTTACTTATTTAGTAGAAAATTAAACTATGTAGAATGAGATAGTTTGTAGTAACACTTTACATCTGTATCTTTAAATTTGTAGTAACATGAACCGGCTGCCAGGGCCGGCAGCGCTTATCTATAGTGCATCAATTGAACCTCTTGGCAGATGAAATGTTTCGGCTCTATAACGGGCAAGGAGCGCGGCCCACACGGTGGAATGAGTCACAAATCGGACGTTGGACCTACCACGTGTTGATCAGCGATTAATGAGAAAGCATGGAGACACCGACTATTACCTTTCGCAGTTGCTCAGCGGACATGACTGTTTTCAGGAATGCCTGCACCGTTTTAAACTGGCAGACAGCCCTTTCTGTCCAAACTGCCCGAATACTGACGAAAACGCAGAACACGTCATGTTTTATAACGACCGCTTCAGAAAGCAACGAGGTATCCTGGAACAAGCACTGGGTCATCAACCATCCCCCAGCACCCTCTTACGAGATATGTGCGTAACCAGCGGTAAGTGAGAGGCAGCGCAATCGTTCGCAGCTACGATCATGACGCGACTTCGCCATATTGAAAGGGAACGCAAAGCGATGCAGCAAAAGAGAAGGCGGTCAGTTTCTGGCAAACCGACAACAAGCACAGACGTTTGAGTGAAACACTTAATACAGTTTCGTACAGATGAGAAGGCGTTAGTGAGTTAATAAAACACTACTGCTACTTTTCCGGTGTCTCCTTTACTTTGGAACCACCTATAAACATAGTGGGAGTAATTGAGACTATCGACGGTGTATAGCCTTCATATGGCTGCGGGAGAGGAACCTCGTCGCAGGGACTTGTTGAGTTTTCGGACATAAACGCGGCTCTACCCAGAAGTTATACTTTTGTGGTCCCAGGGTAGAATTAGCCGAGGTGGAAGATTGCTTTAGTTTTAGTGGGGGCGTGACCCGCATACCATTGGTGTGACGGCACCTCTGAGATGTTTCTGACATTTTGATTTCAACCTCCTTCCAAAAACACAGGAGAGTGAATTCTTCCAAAAAAAAAAAAAAACAAAAAAAAAAAAGAAATGTGGACTCATTATTTTTAATTAGTTCTCAGGTAAATCAAAGAAACAAATAGTATTATTATTTATTTATTTAATATTTTGTTGTACAACCAAGATTATGCAGTTTTTATATGTCAAACAACAAACCACTACATCTTATACAAACATAATTTGAGCAGCCGCCTTACCCGAATGGGTTGGTGCGTGACTACAATTAAGTTCAAAACTCCGGGCATGTAATACCAAATGTTAGAAAACGTTTTTCTGATTGCGGTTGCCCATCGGCAGGCATTGACAAACCCTCGCGTGTATTTTTGCCATGAAAGAGCTCCTCATAAAAAATATCTGCCGCTCGGAGCTGTCCTACAACTGCAGGTCCCTCCGTTTGTGGAAAAAATCAGGACACACCCACAAATAAGAAGAGGAGAACGGCCAAACACCCAAGAAAGGATGCGAGCGCCAATTATATATATACATAGTCTGTATATTTAGCTGAATTTTCAAAGTTCGCGAGTCGACTTTCGAGCAATCATTTTTTTATGTTGGTTTTACTCGTATCGAAGACATGTTGACGGTTTCAGCAATATAGCCTGTTTAGTTTATTTGAGAGAGGCATAAATAAGACAAGCCTTTTGCGTGTTCGTATAAATCTGCTTTGAAACTTCGGAGCCAAATGGTTTCTGGAATACAGTGTAAGTAAAATTTTCGAATTATAAATTTAGGGTATCGAACCAATCGTTTACCAGTTGCATGTGCAGCATGCTTTGTGCACACTATGACCGGCGGGATAACGGCGTATTATGGTACTTGCTGTAGTATTCGAAAAAAATTTTAAACGTGATTTCATTTGGGTTAAAACTAATAGCAAATATTGAAAATTTTCAACTCATACATTCAAACGCAATGTCAAATAAACAGGATTAAATTTTCTGTTTCGGTTACTTGGTTCACTGTAACAATATACGGACTCGAGTTCCATATTCTTAGAGCGCTAATGAGAGCGCCAATAACAGTTGGCTGGAAGTAAGTGAATAAAGAGTATTTCAAAAGACGCGTCTAGATGTTGTTTTAAAGTAAAACATGCAAAAATTTAGATTCTTAAAGGTTTCACTATTTTTATTCAAAATAAAGCTCTTAACCATTATACAGGGCTGCCCATATTCGACGGACCCATCTGGCAACCCTGTATCTTTTGACAGAGACGTCAGATCGCTTAATGACATACCTCGTTGGAAGCGTCAGTCCAAGTAGATTTTTACCATAGAACAGTACACGTCACGCGAGCGCTCCCAAATTGTTGAAATTTACATTCAACAAAAGAAGTAAAATCAAGAAGAAGAATCAGGAGCGTTATCGCGATATGATAACCCCCTTTGTGATGCCAATTATTCGTGGAAAGCGTATGAGGCAGTTCTGGTTTGAATAAGACGGCGCTCCACCACACACCGCTCGCACCACAATCGATTTTTCGAAGAAATTGTTTCCTCGTCGTTTGATGTCGAAAAATTGCGATTTTGACTGGCCACCACGTTCGCCCGATTTAACGCTACCTCACTTCTTCTTGTGGGGATATTTAAAATCAAAGGTTTATATTATTAAGCCAAAGGCCATAGAAGAGCTCAAGAACAACATCCGTGAGGAAATAGCCGCTATTCCAGCCGAAATGTAAGCTAAAACTATGGAAAATGCTGCAAAACGGGCACAATACGCCGTACAGACTCAAGGCGGCCATTTGAGAGATATCATATTCAAAAAGTGATTACAACAAATCTACTTGAACCAAATAAAATGATTATTATCGTCAACATCAAAAAAATTGTGTTTTTCTTTGATTTAAAAAAAAAACACACAGGTCCGTTGAATATGGGCAACCCAGTATATGCGCCTGTCTATAAGTAAAATCCGCGAAATAGTCGCGGAATGCTGAATTCTTGAGAACGTCGAGATCTCGATTTTGAAGCTTACACAGTAACCATTTGCGCTACAGCAGCAATACTTTCAACAGAGCGCTCAGCTTTTGGTCTGTCAGTCCTGTTTCTATCCTCCAATGAACCAGTTTTTTCAATTTTTTTCACCATCCTTTGAATTGTCGACTTAGTCGGACGATTATTTTCACCAAAAAAGTCACGAATTTTGTGATGCTGTTCTTAAAGATAATTTCAGCGTATTGTTCAATCGAGTAAAAGTATACAACTGTCCAACAAATGGCAAAGATGACCTAAAAAAGGTACCGTCTAGGAATTATTCACCAGACGCCAAAAAGTGAATAATGCTGCTAGCCAGAGTTTTACCCCGCAACGCCGATATGTGAGAATGTCTTGCATTACCAAACACGTAATATGTTACGTTATTGAATGGTATACTCAACTTCTCGACCAATTTCAAATTACTTTTACTATAAGCTATTTCAAAATATGCGAATTGAGATGAGAATAACTGCATAGCGAGCTTACGTCGAAGTGCCTGTGGCGTAATCGAAGCAGAGATTCCAGAGCCAGAGCCGGACATTTGCAGAGAAAGTGTTCAACAGTCTCTTTCTCTGCAGAATCCCCACAGCTCCCGCAATAGAGGTTGTATGGAATTCCAAGCTTCTCCGGATGAGTACCGATCATCCAGTGACCTGTGAACACCGCAATGAGTTTGGAAATTGAATGGCAGGGGGTTCCCTTCACCTTTAGCGTTCTGTTTAAATCGTATTGAGGCAACAATATTTTCGAAATAGCACACGATAAGACTGACCTCCATTTGTCTTACTCTTTTTAGTCACCGATGTCCGAGAGGGGGACAGCTGAAACCGGTTCTGTCGACCCCTTCCTGGCAAGCTCGTCGGCAATATCATTATTATTTCTCTATATTCCTGTGCCCAGGAACCCAGATAAGGGAAATGTTTCCTGCACGTTCAAGACATTTGGGTTCCTTCTTACAGGAGTTCACCAGAAGAGAGCTGCAATACTGCGACGTCGGGGACTTGATAGCTGCTTGACTATCGGACAAAATATTAATGTCTCCCTCCCAACAGCGATCCCGAAGCATTTTGCATGCTTGCAGGATCGCGAAGACCTCTGTGTGTTTTAGAGAAAACCCCCCACCCACTCCAGATTCCATCTTGGATGCGTCAGTGAAAACAGAGGTTCCTTTATCCGTGCCGATTCTCCCTTCTTTCCAATCTTGCCTGCTCGGAAAGATAGCCCTAGCACAACCCTCAAATCCCAGTTTGCGGATGGAGAGATCAGTGCGAAGAACAGCGAAGAAAGGGGGCATCTGCTTCAAGCTGCTACTATGTCCTACAGAAAATTGTCTCCAGAGGTCAATCTCCTTCAACCTAATAGCGCTCTGAGCAGCAATGGATTTAACTTGCAGATCCACAGGAAGTAAGTGCAGAATAACGTTGAGCGCAGCAGTGGGACAAGTTCTACAAGCACCTCTGATGCCCACACATGCAGTTCTCTGCACTCTCTTTAGTTTAGTGGTGTTGTAGCCCTTGTGAAGAGCTACCCACCAAACTAGGCCAAAGATGCATAACATCGTTATGTGTAACATCTCCAAATATTACAGCCAAATTAAATTAAAACTGCATAGTCGAAGTTTTTCTGCACATTCTGATTAAAAAGTTTGAAATTTTGATAAATTTTTTTTTTTATATTATTTTTGTTGCAGTAAAGTCTCAAGATCTTGAGAACTTAAAATGATAAAACAAAACGGAAATATTGTTGAAATGAATTTGTTTATCATAATCAGATTGATAATT
Source organism: Anastrepha ludens (assembly GCF_028408465.1). Taxonomy (NCBI): domain Eukaryota; kingdom Metazoa; phylum Arthropoda; class Insecta; order Diptera; family Tephritidae; genus Anastrepha; species Anastrepha ludens. Next base: position 115,514,757 of record NC_071498.1, on the reverse strand, counting down.
TGTGAGAAGACTAAGCAACCCAGTATAGCTGGTTGTGCGCTGAGTTTGCGACCCGTCACGTAAAAATCCCTCCCCTGGCGACCACTGCGAACGAACTAAGAATTACGATTTGAGGGCATGCACCTGGAATGTCCGGTCCCTTAATGTAGGAAGTGTCTCTGCACGGCTGGTTGATGTCCTTGTGAGAGTAAAGGCTGACCTCGCTGCCATTCAAGAGATGCGATATACGGGACAATGCAATGTCTAGTACAGCTGCCAAATGAAAGAGTGCAAATTCGGTGTTGGATTTGTTGTGAGAGAGAGTCTCCAATCCCAAGTACTACTGCCAATTCCTCCGGTGGAGGGCGCGTCTCTCAATAGTATGCATCAAATCGAGATTTTTCAACATCTCAGTCATTTGCGCCCACGCCCCAAAGGAAGAGAAGGACGATTCGACCAAAAATTCCTTTTATGAGCGCCTGGAACGGTCCTATGAGGACTGCTCCAGCCACGACATAAAAATCCGATGAGACGCTCATTGGAATATTAGAGAGAAAGATTCTGCGGAAGATTTTTAGGTATTTGCACGTTAGCAACGGCGACTGTCGCAGACGATGAAACGATGAGCTGTATGAGCTTTACGACGACATAGACATAGTGCAACGAATAAAGATCTAGCGGCTACATTGGCTGGATCATGTCCTCCGAAAGGAAACAACTGATCCGGCTCTGAAAGTATTCGGTGGCTGGTGGTAGCCGAGGAAGACTAAAGCCTCCTTTGCGTTGGAAGGTGGAGAAGGACTTGGCTTCACTTGGTGTGTCCAACTGGCGTCGGTTAGCGCGCTTTGTAAAGCTAATAGGCTCAAATCGCATAAACGGTTAAAAGAAGAGGTAGACAATTTCATGTCATTCATTTTTGAATATCATATCTGGCATATGTCTGCCGCGGCTACGTTTCACATGGCCACATCGATCAGTCCAATTTTTGACTCCTTTTTCCCAATAAATTTGAATAATAAATCTAAATGAGCCGAATCAGCAAAAATGCGACGCAAACGGTAGTCATTTGCCTTCAATTCTTGCACAAGCTGTAGGCAGGTGAGCTAAGATGCTTACTTAAAATTTTCCGCCTAGTCAAAGAAAGAAGGCCAACAAGTAGAGAAGGACTTCGATATCGATCGAATCGATATTTCGGCGCTCTCGTCAACACTTCGCCTTATGAATTTCGCGAATTTCCACAATTTGGAAGCATTATTCTGGCGTTAAGCGATTCATGATGACTTGCCAAACCTTACTGAAAAGAAATGTTTTCCACCATAGTTATCGGTCTCGAAAGTTCTCATGCAGCTTAAAAAATACCCTATATAATAAGTGTTTATATGAAAAAATTAAACTTTTCAATGTGCCGTACATTTGTTGAGAAGAGCCCTAAAGGTCTTGCTTGCTGGGAAATACAGTGGGAAATGCCCGACCTACTAATAAATATTGAGTTCACTGAGTCCAATGAAATTTCATTCATTTTTCTCTTTAAACGTTTAATTTTGGGGTCTCCAACCCATCTTACAGTGCCCGTTGCTTGCTCATAGATCTGAACATCATTTCGTACAGGTGGACCATTTAATCATTAATGTTTAGCTACGATGTTTTGCTTTAATTGACTGCTTGATACCAATGTAAGCTTCAATGCACTCAAGAGGATGCTATGTTTCTATTATCATTTTCATCTTTTCGTACTTAAATCTTATTACTTTAATTTTGCCTACATTAGTTTGTAAGCTTAACACATTACCTACTGTGTGCTCCTATTTGTACTTTTCGTTAAACTTCCCAAAACTCTCGTGTGCATACATTTGAGTGTGCCAATAACCGTTAAGGGGTTATATACCTTGTGTGCCCGAAAAAATGGACGATTGTCATAATTTTTTTTAAATATGTTTTAGAACTTTTATTCAAATGAGGCATATATCATACTGAAGGGTAACTCTCGAAGAATACATTTTGGTGGTTTTTATTTAAAAAAATGTTATTATTTATTATTGATATCGCCCCTCCCCCGAAACGCCGTTTTTTAGAAGCGGCTTGCGGTGATCACGGTAGCGCATGAGCAGCTCAAGTCAAATAAAAAAAATTAAAAGATTATTGTAGAAAAAGGTTTTGCACCAAAAAAACGATGTTTAAGTAGTTGAAAAATTCAAAAAAAAAATGTATTCGAGCGAACTATGCAAATATTTATAAAAACGAGGTTGTAACTTCGAATAATTAAAAAAAATGTTTATGCGCCGCGACGGTAATTTGCAAAAAACACGACTTCGAGATGATCGCGTCTAAAGTTTTGCGTGCACTTCATTTATGGATAAGGAAATTATACAGAGTGACATTTCTCAGTTCTTCCTTTGTCTAAAGTCTCTTGCTGCAGCGCTAGTGGGTTAGCACATATTCTATTCGCCACTTCTCTGCTCGGCTAACTTGACGAAACATTTGCATTTGAAAGCAACAACAAACTTATCAAGTAAGATTCGCCGCTAGCGAGTACGGTTATGCCTCATAAAACTGGTATATCTTAATATTTTTATAAACAAATGTAATTTTAGGCAGCTCTAATCCAGTGCTGCCAAAATATGTTTCTTTATACCAGTTGCTTCATTTATTCGCCACTTACTAACGCTTGACGAAAATAAAAGGTATATTATTGTTATTTGGAACTATTGCGGGCAAGGCAAAAAAGTTGTTGAAACCCGGTAATGCATAACTTTTTATATATTGTGTTTTTGTTTTTTAGAAAATTATGTATATTGTATTTTTCAACCGGCATATAAAGTGAAACATGGATAAAAGTGCATATATACTTATATATTCAGAAGAGACTTTGAGGATAGCCTTTCAGAATTTTCAGCGAACATGAAGAAAGTACTTCAGAAGAGTCTTCTGATTCTATTTTTCCCAGTTCAAGACAAAGAGTACTACAATTACCAGATTCACGTGATGCTGAAGATTCGGATTGATCACAAATCAATAGGATTTTCAAGGTACATCAGGGGTAAAAATATTTCATGAAAATGCTGACAGCATAAAGGATGTAGCATCACTCTTTACTGGCGATGATCTTTTATCTGCTCTATACAAAGAAACAAATAAATATTACGCACAAATCATACCAAATATGAAACAGTGGACCGTAAAAATAAAAAAAAATAAATATTATGGAATTTATTCCGATTGTTTGAATTTCACATCCCATAACTCCCGACAGAAGAGAAGTCGGAAGTTGACGAAGCATTTCTTGGAAAGCCGGGACTATTAGCTATTATTAGAGATAAATATAACCGTCATAGAATCTACATCTATAAAAAGTTCTAAAATTACAAAATCCCTCCTACTTCCGAAACAAAGCATTTCCCCCCTCCACTCCCATGCGATTTTTTGTTCCCATCGCCATTACTGTTTCCTCACGTGAATGGTCCTACGAAAAGCGACACATATTGTTTTTGATAATTTTGAAATTCCCCCGGAACTTTTTTTGCAAACATTATTGTGTTAATGAAATCTATACCTCCCTTGATGTCGCTTTTGCTATGCTGAGATCTCTGTTTAAATCTGAGATTATTTTTTCTGTTTACAAGAAATCACTTGTCATTGGCCATTAGTCAGTAAGAAATTGCCATTGAGCTCTTCTGCACTTCTAGTCTGTAAGAAATTGCAGCCATAGACTTAACAAAGAAATTTAAAGAAAATATTACTTCGCACTTTAAATACTATCTTTAGTCATTAAATTTATTGCTTTAAGCAATGTGTTTCCCTGAAATGAGTGGAAATTTCCTGCAAACCAGCTCTATTAATTTCTCAGCAAGGGTTTTCTGCACTTGCGCTCCTTTTCGCTCACTTCGCCACATGGCTTACTCACACACTTTGCCTGTTTGCATTGTTTTTCATTCATTTCAATTTATTTATTTAAACTTAATTTATTTGCAATTATTATTTTTAATTAATAACAACAATTATTCATCACTGTTGTGTTTCGTGCAGTATGTCTACGGAGGAGTGCGGTTCCGGATTCTTCCGTTTATTTTACTTTATTTCAACACTTTGAAATGTGCGCAGCCTCCGGAGCTCATTACGCCTTTGAGCATGAAATTGCATTCACATAAAACGCTTCTTGTATTCACAGAATTTTGCTTGAAAAAATTTAATTTAAAGATTGACGACTGTGCGCGAATTGTTATGTATACTTACATACACACACACATAACCTCTCAGAATTGGTGTAAAAGGATATCTGCAAGAGAGTGAATTTATGAAAGTGGATGCTCCCGCTCCTTATAGAAGTCTATAAAAACAAAGCAAAAGTATATATATATATGTTAAAACACTAGAATTTTTAAATTTCTTTTCCCTCTTGATTGATTCTTTCGTCCAAGGGAGTGTGGTCATATTCAAAATTGTTCGCATAAACCCAAAGAGAGTCCCAGTTTTTCCTCCCTCCATACTTCCAACGTAAAAAAGTATTTTTCATCATCTGCTGCCATAAACGGGGACCGCATCGAATAGTTTAAGTGTTGGAAGGGGCGTGGTGATCGAAGCTGCTCATATCTTCTCGATATCATAACTTTTCTTTTATTTTGGAAGTGAAACAAGTAGAGAAAAAGGAGCTACTCCGATAGTAAATTTTGTTGTTGACTTCAAGTGAAATTTGCTATTTCTTTAAAGGCATACAAAACGCTGGCTGACTTTCACATACCGTTTTTGAAAAGATAGGCGAGCAATTTGGGTCTTGCGGTTTATGAAGGCAAAACAAATTACCTGCTGGCAACATACAAGGAGTCTACGCGTCCTGGACAATATGTCAGTGTTAACAACCAACTTTATTTACTTCTTGCCACACTATTCTCGAATCCGTTGCCTTATGTTACCTTCATTGCGAAGTATGATGTTTTAATACCACATAGAGATCACAGGTCAAGTCCTTGTTTGGGTGCCTGGACATTACGGTACTACAGGGGGCGAGTTGGCTGATAAACTGGCTAATGAAACCTACGGAAGCAAACTATTAGACCGTGACTCTTTTCTAGGTATCAATTCTGCATCGATTCAACTATGGATTGACGACTTCATGAGGTCTACCCGTAGAAGACGTTAGCCCGAGTTGCCTCTTGCAGAGTAGCCAAGTGCTTTGTGAAAGAACCAAACAGGAAACTAGCGACATTTATCCTAAAACTTAGTAGGAAGGACCTGAGAATAGTGGCGAGTGTAATAACAGCGCACAATGCGTGTGGTCAGCATATGGCTACGATGGCAATCATCGACGGCCCAATATGCCTATTCTGCCGTGAGAAGGAAGACATTGCAGAGAATTTTCTCTGCAGCTATTCGGCGTTTTCTAGAATCAGACTTAGCCTATTAGGGTGGGATGTACTGGGTATGCATAAAGTTCTACTCTCCCTCTTCCGGACCTCTTAAGATTCATCAGTGAATCTAAAAAATTCGCGGAAGAGTGAACTCAAACCAATTTTTTAGTCTTACCATCCATATGATATCTATCCTGCCTCTCTATCACTTTCACTATAATCTACCGGGTGTAGTACAATGGTCTTCCGAACTAAGTGCTTGGACCTTTCCGAGCCTCCACAAATCTAATGTAATTCAATCAGCATCACCACAAAAACGACGTCGGCCTGGGCATCATACAGAGAATTACGCTTGCCTACAGGGCTCAGTAGTCAATTAAGAAGTATAGTTCTCCCTGGAAGGACCACAATGAGACTCAATAAACGCTTCTCTCCTACTATAAGACGCCCTTATGAACAAAACCCTCCAGCAAGAGTTTACGATTTGGTACCCTAAAACGGAAGAAAAGGAGGATGACTATGACTTTTCCACATAATTCATAGTTCCAGAATGGTGAGTAAGGATTCTAAATTTCTCAGAGTGTGCTTCTGTGTGAACTTAGTTAGCCCATTTTTCGAAAGGTTTACTAAATTTGTCAGACAAAAGGCGAAGTAATCTACACACGCTTTTATCCATCAAAGAAATACTTGGAAAGAACAGAAGAACTCAAGAAGTGAGAGGAGTGAATGCAAAGTGTTTCAGTAAAAGGTTCGTTCTAAAATTTTCAGTGTTTATACAAACTATTTTCTTTCACTTAGGACCACTTCGTTGTCCTGTCAAATTTTCACAGTACGGAAAGTTGAAGAAGTCGAGCCCTTTTTGCGTAGTTGTCTAAAGCAAACACTTTGCACCTTAGTGCTGGGAATGCCAAATACCCAACAGTTTTGCTTCATTTCATTCTTCACCATAACCACAGGTGTTTGGTCCATATGCAGATGTCCGGTAGGGATTGCTGGACGGTTTTGATTTTCGTTCATGAGTAAACCATTCTTTTGCATGGAATTCGAGTAGTTCATAACAAGATCGTTCAATTACACTCTGGTGGGCGACCAAACACGTATATGAAAGTGAACTCAAATGAGAAGGTGAACATTAGCGAGACCATACCGGCACAAGGATGTTAGATTATAAGGTTTGGCCATCTGAAGCAAAATTGTCTGAGTAGCTTCGGCTGCCACGTCATCGTGTATACAACCGCAGAATACCGCGCCACGTATTCGTATGATCGTCCAACCAATCGTTGTGTTGACTGCTTGGATTTTTTTTATATCACTGACACAATCTCAGCTTTGTCATAAACCAACAGCCATCACATCCCAGGTGACGTCAACAAATCAGCTGATTTCCTTAAATTCGCTGAGAGATGGTTTACGGTGAGATGATGATCTGAACTATAGAGTGAGTATCACTTACTCAATGCCTGAACTCTTTCCACCACTATACTGACGTACTCGACTTGAGAGATTACCAATGTTTGCCACGTCTTAAGTTTTGGGCGCACGTTCAACTGCGCTAGTTGTTTGTAAGTACCGTTTTAAAATGTCTTTGGTGTGGCTTGTGCTACCAAAGCAATAAGAATTTTAGGATGGCAAATAAATAATCATTGAATGAGGAAGAAATTTAAAAATTTCTGGCAGAGGACGAAAACATTGTTGAATCGGATTATGATGACGGTGCGATAGATGAACTTGAGTCTGACGTGGGAGAGCTAAGTGAAGATGAAAGTTCTTCTGAAGATTCTTCTTCAGATGAAGACGATATCTCGTTGAATATTTTGTTAGAATGGTCTAATATAACCATTTTATCAAAAATTATATTGTATTACGCGAAAAACACCGTCATTGTAGTCGACGCAAAAAGTTAAGTCTCTAAGACACGGGTAAAATATTGTGCATTAAGTGCGTAGACCTATTCGCTTGTCCAAAAATATTGTGGATCTACTACAAGTTTTCAAACTTTTTATAACGGACGGTATAAATCGAGAAGTTGGTTAGTGGACCAACGTCGAAATCAACCAAAGCTCGTGAGAATAAACCAACGTTGAGGAAAGTGAAGCTTTTATTGGTATCTTAGTTCTAACAACAGTAATGAGGGGTAATCACCTCACATGTGCAAAATATCTTCCTGCAATCACTGAGCGGCCGCCGTAGCCGAATGGGTTGGTGCGGGACTACCATTCGGATTTCAGGGAGAGAACGTTGGTTCGAATCTCGGCGAAAACACCAAAATTAAGAAACCCATTTTTCTAAAAGCGGTCGCCCCTCGGCAGGCAATGGCATTTCTGCCATGAAGAAGCTCCTCATAAAAAAATATCTGCCGTTCGGAGTCTGCTTGAAACTGTAGGTATATGTGGAACAACATCAATACGCACGCCACAAATAGGAGGAGGAACTCGGCCAAACACCCAAAAAGGGAGTACGCGCCAAATAGATTGGATATATTGTATATAATGACTGAAATCAGATTAAAATTTCTAAAGTCCTTCTTGCGATTTGATGATCAAGCAGTACGCAGTTTGCTTACAGCAGACAAATTTGCTCCTATAAGAAAGGTGTGGGCAATTTTTATTCATAAATGTCAGGATAATTATACACCTGGTTCTACCATATATATGGTATGACATTTTATATATATGGAGAGTTGGGAACTAATAAAAAACGAAAAATTTGCGCGACTTGTTCAGCATCTAAACGGCGAATGACTAAATTTTCTTCTTCTTCTTCTTCATCTTTATTGCGTCCTGTTCTTTCAACGAAAAAAAAAATTCGTTTACAATATGTTATTTTTTTTATTTCAGCATTCGGATGGGGATCCCGACGTCCAGCATTCGGGCCAACGCTTTGGTCTGGTCTTCCTGGAAGTCGTTGTATTTTAAGTTGATCTTTTATCACAATCTTTGCCAATCGATCGTCTCCCATTCTCTTTACATGCTGGTGCCATTCTTGTCTTCTCTTGCGGCTCCATTTTACTATGTCAGTGATTTCCAGCATCTCTCGTATCTCCTCGATTCGTTTGAGATCGCGCTTTGTGTAGCCAGCTATTGCTCGCAGCGTTTGCATTTCGACCGTGAATATTATTCGCTCTGTTGTAGTTATATCCGCTCGAGTTTCAATGCCATATGCCATAATTGGACTTAGGGATGTCTTATATAAGCGAACTTTACCCTTGATGCTCCTTGTTTTGTTTCTCCCCCCATGCGGCTTTTCCGATTGATTTTGCACCTCATCAACGACATTTTTTTGAAGATTTATTTTTGCGTCCAAGTAATTAAATTCCATTACCTGTTCGATCCTTTTGCCATATACTGCTAATTTGCATCGTAATGGGTCCTTTGAAATTGTTAGTGATTTCATCTTTGATATGGATGTTTGCATTTTGTATTTTTGTGTAGATTTTTCAAAGTTGTAGTGGTAAACGTTGAAGATCATCTTCTGAATTCGCCATGACCACTGTATCGTCCGCATAACATAATATTTTTACCTAAGTGTTAGAGATACTAAAACCGTGTGTTACGTCATTAACATCAAAAAATGATTTCATCCATTTTAGTATTGAATAGGATTCGGCTTAAACTATCGCCTTGTCGTATACCTGTTGCAGTCAGTAGCTTAGAACTGATGATGTTGTCAGTATTCATCTTCTCTATGACAGATGTAGCGATTTTTTAATTTGTTTATCGTATTTGAAACACATTCACTCGAGATCGCATAAGTTTTGACTTCGTTGCAGAACCACGGTTTTGTATTCGTTCGTTTATTGTTAAGTTTTATTTTTCGTTTTCCTAGAGCTTCCTCTGCCGCTGCGAAAATGTTATCCTTAAATTTCTCTACATCATCTACTGTGTTTATACTGTTTTGATTGAATTGGATGGGTTCTTGACTGAATCGATGTTATATTTTTCAGCGAAAGTTGGTGCAGTTCCATTCTTTATTCGATGAATTTTGTTACTTCTTATTTTCCCAAGAACCAGGTTATGGTCCGTTCCGAGATTTGCAGAGCTTAAAGCTCTAATATCGAGTATTCGTGATGGATAGACATGTCTATTGGTCATGATGTGGTCTATTATAGATGTATGACCTCTAGTATTTAAAAAAACAAATTGTGTGTTGTTGCTTATGATCGAAGAAGGTGTTATTTCATATGCCAAATGTCAAAAAAGCTCGTATGGTGAGAATAAAATTGATCCTTATGTGCAGAATAAAGTTTAAAACAGAGTTTTTATTTTAGTTTTAAGCATAAATTATACCTTCAGAACTTATTTTTGAAATATAATTTGAATAGTGTTATCTTTTATTTAATTTTGTCAGATACCTATACCTTTAGCAACTTGTAAGATGCTAATAAATAAACACACTATCAGTGCTGCCAACAGGCTATGGTCTCAGTCCCTGACCTGTGCAACTAGTAGAATGACGTGGCCGGAATGGAACATGGGCCGTACAAACCGACTGTTGAAAGTAAACGGGGAAAAACATGAGAAATCTTCTCGGGGTCCTAACAGGGCATTGTCTGATTGTCAGGCATGCCAGTAGACTGGGAGCTCCCTATAACGACTATTGCAGAAGCTGTAACGGCATTGGAGAACAAGAGACTATAGACTTTCTGTGCGGGTGCATGGCTCTGGATAGGAGAAGGTTCAATATTTTAAGAAAAAGTTCCCTGAATAACTTGGCAGAAGTAGTCAATATAAAAATAGCAAGTTTTGTTAGATATATTAAAGCCATAGGTTGGTTCAATGGGGACAATGTAGAGTGTGGAGAGGGGACAGCCCTGGTGGTATCACAATGGGCCTACAACAGGCCTAGGTGTGTCAACCGACAACCACTATACGTACCCACCTACGTCTCCTGGGTCACTCCTTTTCAACTTTATTAATTAACATAATTAAATCAAGCTAAGAATTTTACAAATGAGTTTAGGAACTGATTTAAGATAAAATTAATTCAGCATGTGTACATCCGCAACTATTGTATTTTCAATATTTTCCAGTATGCAAACACAATTGAAGATAACAAGTCAAGTCAAGTCAATTGTCCTACACGCTGTCCTCGTTCCTCCTTCTCTTATTTCTCTTTTTTTGCATAGATACTTATCCTTGTTGGACAATTTTGCAATATTCGCGTTCTCTATATTGCAAGCGGAAACATTATTAAAGCAAACTGTTCGATACTGCAAACAGTGAGATGAAGCAAGAATATTTCCTTTTACAATACCCAATGGGAAAAAATCTACAACTGATGGCGAATCTAAACTTTTAGTGGAAACCGAATAATGCATAGCCTTACAAAGTGGCTATTGTCGTTTGTACGTATTTTCTTCGGTTCCATTAATGTGATAAATGAGAGCTACTCCCTACTGCAAGTAATGTCCATGGCAGATCTTTTAATAGTTCCAATTCATTCATTCAAATTTCTTGCCCGTGTTTTGCAAAGTGGTTCAGTTGACTAAATTTTTCGGATAATTATATTTTTTGTTTAAATTGGAAATTCATTAAAATTTGGAAATTGATTATATTTCATTATTGTCGTCATCGTCATCGTCTTTAGAGCGAAATATTTCTGTGAATTGGTCGTCAAATGAATCGCAGATTGTCCGAATAAAAACTTGCATAATTTTTGGAGAATAATTTCCTCGTTAGCATGACGACTTTTTTACTGCAAGCCTTTGCATTAAACATGGCACATAATGCCATTGAAATGTCTTTAACAAATGATCTTATGGGCTACAGCATTCTCTCAGCTCAATGCTTCAGTGCATTTTCGAGAGTCTCGAATTTTATGGTATACCACCAAAAAAATTTCGTTTCGGCGTTTCTACTCTTCAGTTATCTCTGAGCCTAAACGTAACCTTTACTTATTTTTATAGTATAACGGCATCCCGCAAAAAAAAAGGGAAGGGAATAGTCGCAACTTCTAGGCGGAAAATCGGCTGACATACGACTTTTAATCATCTTCGAATATTTTAGTATATCTCGACTTGGTTCGAGAAAAGGCCATCAATTATGCCACAAATATATAATACTTTCTCAAATAATTGACTTTTAAGTTTATAGTATCCTAAAAAAGATATAAAAATGTAAAAAGGAACAGATGATATTTCATTGTAGTAGGGTTTAGTAAGGTATGATAGAACCGCTAAGAGGCTCTTTTAGCGTTTTTGGGGATTGTAAACTATTTAGTCTCTCACTCTCATTTCCTTTTTTTTTTTGATTTCCTGTTTTCATTCAAATAAATGAGAAGTCAAAAACATTTTTATAAAAATATTGTACAAATTGTATAAATAATTAAAAGTTAAGCTCAAGTACAGCCAAATTCTTTTGTCCTATCTTTAGTCCAAAGAATGGATACTCCAATGTTCGCAGCTACAAGGAACCAGTTCCGAATCATACTAGTGCAATATTTTAATTGAGTTCCTGCCAAATTCTTCACTCCCGTACACTTGTCTTAAAACTTATTTGTGTATTCAGCTAAAGAATTATCAGTTATGGGAAACGCTCAATGAAAGTTATAGGGCTTGCTAGTTTAATCTATGCCAGAATTATGACAAAACAAAAAATAAAAATAAGAAAACAATCCAAAAGGCGTATTTTTCAAATATTACGAAAAACTGTTTACCAAAAAAATAATTTTTTTTAAGTATTGTACCTATATTTCATACAAAAAATTAAAACCAAAAAAGTTTTCCAAAACAAATATTTTGATGTTGTTAATAGAAAACCAATCTGTAAGATGTGTTTTTCAAAACTTACCAAAAACATTTTACACAACAATTTTTAACACAAAAATTATTTTGCAAAGAATAATTCTTTTTGCCAAATAATTTTTTTTAGTTTAGTTAAACAATTAAAAAAAAACTTTCAAAAATGTTTACCAAAAAAAATATTTTTTTCTCAATTCTTAAAAAAAAGAACAAAACTGAAAGATGTGCTTTTCGAAAATTAATAAAAACCTATTTCCAATAATTTTTAACAAAAGAAAATTAATTTTTCTCAAATATTTTGTAAGTACTCGTATATTTACTAAAAATTAATATAAAAAAAAATAAAATTTTTTTTCTCAAAGCATTTTTTAAGTACAATATATTTTATTTAAAGTATCATTAAAAAAAAATAAAAGAAATTTAAGGGTGTGTATTTCAAAAACAAACAAAAAATATTTAAAAAAAAATTTTTTACAAAAAAATATTTTAGTTTTTTTTTTAATTATTTCTACTGACAAATTAAAATACAAAAATTGTTTTCCAAAAAATTATACCAAATCATTAAATCGTTTTTATAAGTATATTTTATCTAAACTATCATTAAAAAAAATTAAGAAAATAAAAACCTGTGTGCCTTTTTCAAAAATTACCAAAAAATTTTTAACAAAAAAAATATTTTTCCTCAAATTTTTTCTCAAATAATTTGTTTAAGTATAAAAATTTAAAAAACAGTTTATAAAGATAAAATGAGCCGAGGATATTTCACTTTAAGATGTCCCATATACTTGGCATGAAGTCGCTCGAGTTTGTTTAGACAAAATCAAGCTATAAAGTTTTAAAAAAATTATGTAAATTATAGAAATCCTCTAAATTAAAAAAAAATAACAGGTGACATTATTTTCCCAAAAATATCAAATACATATTTAATTAGCAAATGTGTATATATCAGATGAAGTGAAAAGTTCGAAATATTTTCCGCTAAATGTTTTGAGTGAGTCATTGATTGATTTAGAAAGCTAATATACAATAATTTAAAATTGTGTACTATATTTGATGAAACCTGTTTGAACTTGCAAATTAACCGGGATTCATACGACTACATATCGTCCTCCTTACCGTGCAAGTTTTCCAATTTTCAGTTAATGGGTTGACTTGCTTAAGCTATGGATGTTTTATGTTATACCCAAACCCAGAGGGTGTAACATGCCATGCGGACAAGGAAACCACAAATACTTCTAAAGATCAGAAATCAAACCCCAAATTTTCATAGAGCAATAAACTTTCAAACTTGATTTCCCAATTGTTTCACCTTAACACAGACGCGTTTCTGGCATAAAGGGGCCGATATTATTACATATTTTACTTGCAGGGAGCACAAATACATATATGTACATTTCTGTATGTATGTACATCACGTATGTGGTGTGTAGGTAGTGAATATGTATGTGTGTGTGCACATTACTTATATCCTTATTATTCTCTTTTTGCTGGTGTATTCGAGTTAAATTGGCGCTGCTTTTCGCTGGGCCGCCGGGTGGTATTCATTATTGCTACATAATCGATATGTATAGTTGTCCATCGCCAGTGAAAAAGTTCAACATCCTGTTTGCCGTTCGCTAAGGAAACGGAAGCAAGTGAGGCGAAATTGGCAAAAATAACGTCCGCAACAAGTAACGTGATAACGCAGTGTACGACGAAGACGACCAAGGTGGAGTCGATGGTCGCATACTAAGAGGGGATTCTACATAAACGACAGTGTTTGTATTTTTTACAGCAGAAGCATTTTACAATAATTAAAAATAAAAATGCAATAAGGCAATAAGAGAACGCCAGCGCTAGATATGCAACGAAATATTTTGCATAATATGGCTGGCAATATTTTCGATTAGTTGCATTTGAAGGGAAACTATGTGATTAGTCCCTAAGGAGGCTTTGCACGAAAGTGCAGAGGATTCTTGACAAAATCGATGTCTGGTGCACGAGGCAAGATCTTTCCGTTAATCCGAACAAAACAACCATAGTCTTGTTTACAAGAAAACGGAAATTGGATGGACTCAGTTTTCCAACACTGAAAGGTGTGACACTTGGTCTTTCCGAAGAAGTTAAATATCTAGGTCCTACAATATTTGTTTGGATATATGCAGCACTTATCAGACCAATCATCACTTACGCTTCTGTGCTCTGGTGGCGACGGAGCAGGGTTAAGTCCACAATCCGCGAACTATACCGGCTGCAAAGAAGTGTATGTTTATGCATCACGGGTGCCATGAGTACAACCTCTGGTGATGCCCTAAACGCTATGCTTGATTTGCTTCCCCTGAATCTTAAGATGCAACAAGGAGCAATAAAAGCAATGTGTAGACTCCATAAATATGGTTTCTGGCACGAAGACGGAGCTTCGGGACACAGAGAAATCTTTAAGTTGCTATCTGACCAACATCCGCTGTTTTTGGCACCTAAAGACGACCTGATACCCACAGTTTCATTTGGAAGGAAATTTGATGACAGATGCGTGAGCAATGGAGCAATCCAGAATGCGTGCAGGGAGGTTTGATGGATATTTTCTTTACCGTTGGGTCCAAGACTGAAATAGGGTCTGGAGCCGGATGGTACTTAACCGATAGTAATAAGTATCACTATGCCATGGGGAAGTGGCAACTGTTTTCCAAACTAAAGTTTTTGCCTTCCTGAAAGTAGCCGAATGGATAATCGAGAGGAGAAGAAGCGGGAAACAGATGGGAGTTTCCAGTGACACTGAAGGCCCTGGAGAACGCGAAGCAAACCTCAAAGATTGTTCAAGAATGTAAGAAGAAGCTTGATTCTGTTGCAAGACAAAAAAGGACTGTACTTATATGGGTTCCAGGACACTCCTGTGTTCAAGGAAACGAAATTGCCGATGAATTAGCCAACCGTAGCTCAGCGGCTCCCCCACAAGGGCCAGAGCCAATAATCGGAATCATTTCCGCAGAAATCATGAATTGGATCACGGATTATGTAGGCAATCTCCATAAAGGGCGATGGTCCGGTCTGGAACGCTGCAGAACTGCAAAGTGTTTTGTGACAAGTCCGAACAAAAAACTGTCAAACTTTCTACTAAAACTTAGAAGGAAAGACGTTCGGTTGATGGTCGCTATCATTACAGGACACAACCCATGGGGTCAGCATATGACCACCATTTGAATCATTGAGGACCCAATGTGCCTGTCATGCTTGGAGGAGGCGGATAGCACTGAGCATTTTCTCTGTGAGTGTCCTGCCTTTGCTAGAGCACGGCTACGAGTTTTGGATTCCGATGTCATGAGAATGAGTAATATTCGTTCTCTAAAACTGCAGGATATTTACAGATTTGCCAAAGAATCTGGAAAATTCTCACAGGACTAACTATCTCTATCTCTGTCTCTATTCTTTTCTATATCTTTATTTGATACTTTTCTCCTTCCCTCCTTGACTATCTACCCCCTTTCCAGAGTTTTAAATACAATGGGCTCTTTAGCCTGAGTGTTTTAGGAGCCACCAAATCTCCTGGTGCTCCTTGGCTCGACCTGTCCAACTTTCAAGTTCAATGTGATTAGTAAATATGAATTTTGCATACCTGTTTGGTGTAATAGCTCCAGCATGAGCTGCATAGTAATGAGCGCTTCAAATTGATTGACTGATTGATTGAGTGGTGTCTCTTAATGATGTTGATGCCATATGCAAATGAGAATGCCACACACACATACACATACAATATATGTATCAAAGTAACTGTGGAAGTAAAATGCGATATTTGGTTTTATATAATTCGTGCATCTACTAAATACATTCCCGCAATTCCACACGCTCTGGCACCTCTAATTTCACATTAAGTCAACTCTTTCACTTTCCAAATCAACGCTGCACACATTTTTTATTGAATAAATAGTATTCAATTTGTTTCAAACCCGTTTTTTAAGTATATTTTATACTAAAAAATTACAAAAAAATGTTTCAAAAATTTATAATAAAAAACGTTTGCTTCACCCTGCGCATTCATTTCGGTCTTAATATTACGGCATGATGAATTTGACGGGTATTGGTTTTTCGATCTCGAGAGATTGAAGGATTTGTAGTGATGTTGGTTCCATTTGTTCAGGGAACTTTCATAATTGATACGCCTTACCAGCTATTTTATATCTTCTGGAAGAGTGTGTTCGAGCATGTAGAATGGCTCTTTGGTTGCCTCCTTAGCTCTAGTATCGGCCTGTTCGTTACCTTTGATGCCACTGTCACCCGAGACCCACATAAGTTTGATTGAACCTTTTTTTGTGTGAACATTTTGCGCATTTTTGTGATTACTGTAGAGTTATTAGCTGGGTTCAAAATAGCCTCGATTGTTGATTTGCTGTCACTGCATATTATATATTGATGGTTTTTTCGGGAAGCGAAGTGTACCGCTTCAAGTAACGCAGCAGCTTCGGCTGTGAGAATTGAGCAGTAACTTGATAAAACTCCAACGGTTATAGTGGTATATATTTCGTTTGTTACGGCAAATGAAGTACAGGTATCGGTTTTATATCCGTCAGTAAATAACAGGTCTCAGTCTATTTGACCCATTCTAGATGAGCCGGGTTTTCTACGAGAATAGGTGATATAAGTCTGTTCAGTTCTTTGGCTTGATTTAAAATTTCTGAAATCGTTGATTTTCGGCCATTTTTACTTGTCTTGAGTTGACATGAAGAAACGAATTCAGACAAAACCTTGTTTCTGCAATATAAAACTCTACACATCCGCGTGTTATTTGATACCCTTTCCACAAGGGTAGGTAGACCAGCTTCCGCTAAGATGGCCTAAATGGGAGAAGCAGGGAAGGCTCTAATGCTCCTTCTAGCTGCTGCGTGTGAAGGCGCTTCTAGACGTTTCAGCTGGGTGTATGCGTAATGTCCGTAAACAGCTAATCCGAAGTCTATCTTAGATAACATCAAAGCTCTAGTTATATTTACCAGCGTTTGTGTATGAACTAGACAGTGTTTTGAAGACAAGTACTTAATTATATTTAGTCTTGATAATAAGCTTATTCTAATATGTTCACAATGATGCTTATAAGTAAATTTTTTATCAAATATAATTCCGAGTATTTTTGGATGTTAGTGTGAGTAATTGTGACGTTAGAAAAGGATATTGAGGGGAAAGTACACCTATGTTTACGGCAAATGTGAAAAGTGGGGCATTTGTTGATAGACATAACGGGTGGGCCATATAGCGCTTGCTTTCTGAACTACCTATTTTTTTGAGAATGGTAACACAAATGACATGTCACATGTGTTCATAATTTCCTTAAAGGTTTGACATTTACGAAATGGAAAGCTATACGCTTGAACAAAATTTCGCTCAATGGGCGTTTGACCGAAGATGAGCATTTTTACCGAAAAATCATCTTTTCTGATGAAGCTCATTTTCACATCGGTGGCTACGTCAACAAGCAAAATTGTCGGATTTGGGGCTCAGAAAATTCACACGTTACTGTAGAGAAGCAAATGCATCCAGAAACGAGTCACTGTTTGGTGCGGTTTTTGGTCTGGCGGCGTCATCGAGCCATTTTTTTCGAAAATGAGCGAGGGGCCGCGGTTACAGTAAATGGCGAGCGTTACCGTGACATGCTCAATGAGTTGTTTCCAAAAATTGAAGAGGATGACATGGATGACATTTGGTTTCGACAGGACGGTGCAACTTGTCACACTGCCAAAGTTTCACTCGACCTTTTGGCTACCGTCTTTGAAAACCGAATAATCAGCCGAAATTCCGATATCAATTGGCCGCCTCGGAGCCCGTTGAACTATTTTTTTGTGGGGAGCCGTTATGGACAAGTGCTATGCGAACCATCCAGAGACGATTGATGCTTTAAAACACGAAATCAAAGTTGCCATTCATGAAATTGGAGCCCAAACAATCGAAAATGGGCTTAAAAATTGGGTTGATCGAATGGCCTACTGTAAAGCCAGTCATAAATGACAATATTCAATCTTCAAAATAAAAAAAAGTTTGAAAAAATATTGCTTCGTTTTTTTTTATAGCCGATTCAAAAAGCAAATTTTTCATGGCCCACTCTATATGTGCTCCTGATGATTTCGACCAAAGTCCGAGTTTAGAGAGGATGTCAGTGATTGAGTTTTTGAAAGTTGTTAAATCGGTAGTTTTAGAGAAAATCAGCACGTCGTCTGCATAAGCGAAGTGTTCAATATTTGCGATTAAGGATATGACTGAGCTGATTTCTTTGAACGCTATTATGAACACGATTACAGAAAGAGGACACCCTTGGGGTATTGCGTTGAAAAGTGGGAGAATTTAAGACTCATTGTTGTTTATACGCACGAAGAATTTGCGATTACATAAATATGATCTTATGACTTTGTATATTTTTTCTCCGACTTTTCAGCAACATGGTTTCTGTTTGCTAAGGCTGTTAAGCCAAAGTTTTCAAAGATAAGCAGTGGATCCATAACGCCTAAGTTTTTCTGGAATGCAAACTGATGTGGACTTAAGGGGTTATTTTGCTGGGCAAACCATACAAGACGACGAACAATGATCTTCTCCAAAACTTTCGAGCTGCAAGGTAACAGGGATATAGGCCTGAAATTTGAAATGAGGGAACTTGGTTTGTTTGGTTTGGGAATCGGGATTATTGCAGCATTTTTCCATGATTGTGGAAATGTTCCTTGTTCTATTATCGAATTGTACAAATTAACAACGCGCGATTTTAAGGCGAATGGCAAGTTTTTCATGATATTGTACGTTATTCTATCAGATCTTGGTGTTTTACGAGGGGTTCCTTTTATATTTCGGGATTTGGCAACCCTGGTGTTGCAATCTGGCAACTGACAGCTGTACCGCAAAGTTTAACATTTTTTGGCTTTTACGTACTCAGAACGTTTTGAAATACCAGCGCTATTTGTGTTGTTTACAGTAACTTGAAAGATTCATCTCGGTCCAAAAATGGAACTAAATCGTGAACATTTTCGTGCGATTATTTTTTACAACTTTCGACGTGGATTAACTCAGCAACATTGCATGGATGAACTTAATTTATTTTTTGGCGATGAAGCTCCATCAAGGACCAGTGTTTATCGATGGTATGGTGAATTCAATCGTGGTCGTACTTCACTCCAACACGAATTTCGTGAAGGTCGTCCAAAATCAGTTGTTGTTCCGAAAACCATTGATGCTGTGCGCGAACTGATATTGCAAGATCGTCATGTGACCTATCGTGAGATTGAGACAATCTTAGGCATTAGCGGGACCAGCATACATTCAGTATTGCATAAACATTTGACTCTCATTTGGATCCCACACAATTTGTCAATCGCTCAAAAAAAGGCTCGTGTCGATTGGTCGAAGGGAATGCTCAAAAAATACGATCGCGGGGCTTCGAAACACGTCTATGACATCGTGACAGGTGATGAATCATGGATTTACGCGTATGAGCCCGAAAGTAAACAGCAGTCGACTGTATGGGTGTTTCAAGATGAGCCAAATCCAACAAAAGTTGTTCGCGCACGAAGCACTTCCAAGCAAATGGTCGCCTGTTTTTTCGGAAAAACTGGACATGTCGCAACCGTACTCGTACCACCAGAACAACGCAGAACAGTAAATTCTGAGTGGTACAAAGCCATTTGTTTGCCAGTTGTCTTCCAAGAAATTAGGAAAACCAATCGCCAAAGATGGATCACTCTTCACCAGGACAATGCGAGCTCTCACACATCGGCTCAAACAACTGCATTTTTGAGCACCCAAAACAACGAATTAATGGGTCATCCGCCGTATAGTCCTGACTTGGCACCGAATGACTTCTTTTTATTCCCGTACGTAAAAAACAAACTGAGAGGTCAACGTTTTTCGACACCTGAAGAAGCGGTTGCGGCATTCAGAATGCATGTTTTGGAGGTACCTCATTCAGAGTGGCAAAAGTGCTTCGACAATTGGTTCAAACGCATGCAAAAGTGTATAGATCTTCATGGAGAATATTTTGAAAAACAATAAAATGATTTTGGATTATTAAAATTTGTTTTCGTTCTCTAATCCAGACATATAAAAGGCACCCCTCGTACGCGACAACGAAGAAAGAGTTAAGTTAAATTCTTCTAAAGTTATGCGAGATTCTAAACAAAAAGCTTCGTAGGAGGGTGAGGAAATGTGACAACATTTTGGTACTAGACTTGACTTTTTACAGCTAAAATCCGGAAGAAAGTTTGTCCTATGTGAATAGTTTGACCAAGTTATTGCAAATTTGTCGGCAATTTCTTGGGGGAATATATTGAGCCTTATTATAATTCAATATATGGTATTCGCCATAAATGCATGTGGAATTTAAGTTTCAAACTCTTTGAAGCAAACAAATTCAGCCTTCCCCTGCGCTACATCCACGTTTTGGTGCAAAAGTGCGCTTTTGCATGACTCTTTATTAATTTCGCGTATGCACGAAAAATTTTACTTATGCTAATTAAAAATTCGGTGCATGCTTCCATATGAGTACACTAACTTAATGTTTGCAATAGTTTATTCTATGTAATGCGCTTTAATGTTGTGCAGCGAGAACCAGCGAAGAGTTCGGAGGAGAGCAGAGTTATGCATTCCATTCAATTTTGTTTTTTTTTCTTTAATACCAAACACAAGCAAGCAACCATACTTCTATCACTTTTCCTCCGGAAAGATAACTTACAAAAAATGCCGAAACATTCTTATGCATGCACGCATGCGAGTATTTAGAAAATATTTACCACATCATATTAAATTGCGAAAAATATGTAGCAAAAGAATATTTTGCAATGCAAATGCAGACAGATGGGAAAATATTGCAAAGGAGGAGTGTGTAGAAGAGTTTCACTCCACTTCTTTCTCTCTCTGCCGCGCTTAACCAACCCACATGAAAGTGGCTTACATAAAAGAGGAACAACAAAAATATGTAATACCATTGAAATTTCAAATAACTGACAACATGAAAGGTGACGTTCAGTGAAACACCTGTTATGAAAATACGATCCATTCCAAATATATTATAATTTGGTTTCAACGGGGAAACCTTCATTGCAGTAGAATTTCGGATTAAGTAAAGGGTGATCAGATTGGAGACACTTTTTGCAATAGGGGTTTTTCACAGGACAAGCGTGACCACCTTCAAACTGAATACATAATTATTTCAGTATTCATTTATATTTAACCATGGAAAGACTTACGCCTCAACAACGTTTACAAATCGTATAAATGAATTACGAAAATCGACGTTCTGTAAAAAAGTGTTCATTGCGCGCTCAGGCCAGCTTATGGTGTCCAGCGATGAAGCCCATTTTTGGCTTAATGGATACGTCAATAACCCAAATTGTCATATTTGGGCTAAGAAGCAACCCAAAGCCATTCAAGAACCACCTTTACATCTATTGAAAACAACCGTGAATGACCAACGCTATCGCGCCGTGATAAACGACTTTTTGATGCCGGAAATTGAAATCCGTGATCTCGACAGCATTTGCTTCCAACAAGACGGCGCTATTTGCCATATGGCCCGTAAAATAATGGATTTACGGCGTCGTCGTTGCGATGAGTGGATTGGCCACAAAGATCGTGTGATATCACACCTCTGGACTTTTATTTGTGGAGGTATGTAAAGTTTAAATGCTTTGTGAATAAACCAGCTCCGATTGATGCATTGGAAGACAACTTTACGAAAGTTATTCACGAATACCGACCGAAGTCCTCCAGCGAGTCATTCAAAATGAGTGTTTACGAATGGCCGAATTACGCCACAGTTGAGGCTATCAATTGAAAGCGATTATCTTTAAAAAATAAATGTCATAAATAGTTTTACACAAAAATAATAAAGATTTTTCAATGAAATTAAATTTTCGTTGTTTTAATACATTTTAAAATCCGATAACTTTAAATTTAGCACCCTATAGTAGTGGAAATTATAACTACTGAAAACGTTTGATAAGATCCGTGCTTTGTAAAAAAGTGCTTTTAAACTGCATCGCTGTTTCCTATGATTTTCTTGTCGTGGCCAATCTTGGAATTCTTGATGTTTTCGTACCATAAAAATTCCGTTACTTCTATAGGAAATAGGGCTACAATGACAGTTCTTGGACGGATATAAATTCGGGTCGTTTCTTTACTTTAGAAAGGATCCCCCTGGGAAGGAATGAAAAGAAAAAACAATACGTGAAATCTTTTTCACCTGCCCTGCTGTCCCAATGTCTTCATGGCATATAAAACTAGGGCTTATGAAGAATTTCGTGAAAGCGTTGGCAAAGAATCACAAAAAAAGCATTGAACTATTTGATGAAAATACAAAATATCACTTTGGAAATGGCTGGATTATTTGTTGGATCTCCGATAAGGGACCATTCAACGTTTCAGAGCTTACAAAATGCATGAATGGCGGCGAACCAAAACCATGCAATGCATTTCATGAAGTTGTTATCCTGTTATCGGGGAACAAAAAAAGACAAAAGAACAAGTGATGCAAATTATATTGGAAAACTTTAATGCCAAGGTAAGTGTAAAGTATTTATAAAGTTTTAAGCCTACATTTTTCTTGTTTACTCAAAAGGATAAATTTTACTGATTACAGGCGCTCGCACGCCTACTTCGTCTTGTTTTATTTTACCCGCAAACTCAATGGCGCCGTTTTCTGTCCCAGTTTGGAAATAGCGTAGTTTTTGAGATCGGTGATATTATTATCGACGTCATCTGCGGTGTATAAAACTTCTGTCTCATCAATTTAGTTCATAATACTATGGACACAATTGCAATAGCAACAACGCTAATCATTGCTTTTGAAACCAAGATTTGCGCAAACCTCTGTAAGGTAAAATGTAAATGGCTGACGAGTTCCTTATCCCATATCTACACCTTCTACCTTCTGTCAAATTTCTGATTGATTTCGCTGTCTCAATATGTCATTTTTAAAATGACATCAAACAAATCAGGTCGCTGTATTTGCGGATGTAAATGGATGGATGTAAATGTAAAATTTAGTTCTCAAATTACGAAATGGCAAGAAGGTCGGTAAAAGAGATACAGTAGAAGCCCGATAAGTGCAAAACCGATAACTGCAATTTCGCGGAAAGTACAATTCGATTTTGAGTCCATAGAAAACTCGAAAAGAGCAATAAAAAATTGCAATTTTCGGGCGCAAAAGAATTCTTGTTCGAAGAAATTTTTTACTTAATACGGCAATGTATTTGCGTTCATCACGCGCGAAGATACAGCTTTATAGCTATGCACAGTTATGGTTCTCGGAATTATTGCGACCAAAAACACTGTTCTCACGCTTTGTGATTTTTGTTTTTTACAAATAACTGTAAAATTGTAGCGCTGATATCATAAAATATGGCATCGAATCGTTTGTGACATTCAACTCGCGTTAGTTTCAAGTTGGTTCTTGAGAGTAAAACAATCGTTCGGAGTTTGAATCATTTTTTTTTTGCTTCCATCAAATAAAATCATGGGAAAAGTGATCTACATTTTCTTGCATTGAAAGAAAGAGATGAGATTCTCCAAAAAATTGAAAAAGGCGTTAAACAACGAGATCTTGCATTCGAATACAACGGTTGCGCAACGATTGCCGAATAAAAAAACAATCCCGTTCATTAAAAGAAAATGCATACAATTCATTTTCACTTGGAAATAAACGGAAAACTTTGCGGTTTGGCAATCATCCAGAGCTCGAGAAGCGTTTATACCAGTTTTTCATGAATCAGCGGCGACGAAATGCTCCTGTTTCTAGCTTGATATTGAAAAGCAAAGCATTAAAAATATTTGATGAAATAAAAAAGGATGGAGAACAATTCAATGCAAGTGATGGATGGTTTTCGCGATTCAAGAAACGCTTCGGACTTCGCTATTTGACTGTGACTGGTGAATCATTATCTTGTGATCCAGAAGCCATTGAGCTATTTCAGGAAAAATTGACGGCAAAAATCGCTGAAAAAGGATATGTAACATCACAAATATATAATGCTGATGAAACGAGGCTCTTTTGGAAACTTTTGCCAAATAAAACCTACGTTTCGAAAGATGAAAAGAGTGCTCCAGGCAACAAAGTTTCAAAAGATCGAATCAGTGTTCTTTAGTGTGCAAATGGTGAATGCAGCCACAAAATAAAACCATTAACGATCGACAAATCTATGAATCCGCGTTGTTTTAAAAATTTTCGTCTACCGGTGAATTATGCTAGCAACAAGACTGCTTGGATGACGTGGGATATTTTCAAAAAGTGGTTCTTTGATAATTTTGTCGAGGAAGTAAAAAAATTCGCCAAAGAAAATGATATTCCACCCAAAGCATTACTCTTGCTGGATCAAGCCCCATCTCATCCGCCCGAAGAAGAATTAGTTTGTAGTGAGATCGAAGTGATGTATTTTCCGGCCAATTGCATAGCGATTTTACAGCCAATGGATCAAGGTGTTATTAACTTGACAAAAATTCAATACAAAACATTTCTAATGGAAACCATAATTAGTGAAAAAGATTCTTCATTACATGAACTATTGAAGAAAATTGATTTGAAAACCGCCGCGATCATGTTGAGCCAAGCATGGGGGAAATTGCTCCCTGAAATGATCGCTAAATGCTGGAAAAGCGTATTGGGTACAAGCCCAACAGTTGACGCGATTATTGAATCTAATCCAGACGATATGCCATTGGATATTGAAATTGACGACCCCTTCTTGTTGGAGGATTACAACGGTTAAATGAGATGGTCGAAAACTATGTGGGTGAAGCAGACACAGATGAAATCCGCAATAGGGTTTTGGAATTAGGAATAGATGAAGGTGATAGTGAAGCCAATGAACCCGAAGATACTACTCAAGAAGAAACAACCGAAAAAGTCCAGCATGAATCCATTTTTGGCTGTGTCAATAGAATTTTGAAATGGGGTGAACAGAACGATGTACTGTCATTCAATCAGATCGCTTGTTTGCATGATATCCGATCAAAAGCACTTGAAAAGTGTTACGAGAAAACGCAATCGAAAATAACCAAGTTTTTCCAAAAGAAATAATTGAATTTTGGAGCACACACTCATATGTCCTTCCGCATTGATCTCTTTGTATTAATTTCAATAAATATGTGTTTATTTTTCTTGAATATCGACCTTTTGAGCTCATTAATTGCATTGAATAGAGTTAAAATATTTTTCCCTAGGTATTCCTCGATTCACAGGAGAAATTCGCAAAAGTGCAAATTTTCGTTAAGTGCAATCATTGCTGAAATTTTCCAATTGTACTTATCGGGCTTCTACTGTATTTGTGTTTTAACAGTGAAATTCGTGATATCCACTTGACATTTCTATTTTAATAGATCTGGGAAATCTACAGATAGCAGATTGATTACCAACTTTTTAAAAGATATTTTTTATCAGAAGATTGGTTGATTCTGCAATAACAATTGTTGTTGTATAAACAGAAGCCTTCCCCCATAAATATTTGGGGAATGCTGCTGGAATGGCACTTCTTGGCGGGATATAAATGCGGGTCTTGGGAATGCTGCAATAACGGTTAGCATACTGATATCGAGTTATATCCCAATGTATTTCGAATTCCTTATTAACTTTTAACGTCAACAAAATATTAGGTTGGGGAAAAATAAAACCATTATTTTTGCGTACAATTTTTGAGCAAATAGTTTGAAACTGCTTTATGGTTGATCTTTAGCTGCTGGACTATACTACAATTTTTCTGTAACTTTATCGATATTTTCTTTAACATCAAAAATGCCTGAAGGGATTCGGCGAAAACAAAATTGCACGTAATTTGCGGTTACCGAATCGGCACCATAAACTCCATTCACAATTTACTCATTTTCGCTTTTATCAAAAAAAAACTGTAAAATGTACCGCATTTTCTCTTTGTTGACTACCAATGTTAACACCCTGTAAATTACAGATGAATGAAGCAGAAACAAAACGGATTTTTTTAGTGTTAAATGTCATTAAATTACACTTTACTTCAAGTAAGTAGGTGTTACTGTCAAGTTGATGTTACTGTCTATGCTCTCATGTGCTCTCTCGTTGAATAAGAAGCACACTTCGTGAATGCTTCATGGCTCATAATCGTGCTATGGTGAACAGCACAGAGGAATTGTCGATAGTACAACCGATTAAGTGACTCTCTGAGTGCTCAGGAGAAGGGCCTTTGATTGTTAGGGTCGATTGATACAGCCAATCGATGGATCGTTGAGTTTTTTTATAAATATATAGGAGAAAAGCGGATGCTTCTTCTGCATTTGCAAAAGTCACTTCTCATATATTTAAACTGGCACAATGTTATACCAAAATTTAATAGGCTACAAATTTCTTCAATTATTTTAAATTATGTACAAAGTTTGAAACATTGCGTTACCTGGATTTTGTTGCTTTATTCTTATAAAAAACGGGGGCTTAAAAAGAAAAAAACTGTTAAAAATTGGCATTTAACTGCCTTTCAAAACCATTTGAGTAACTTCTTATATGATACTTAAACTTGGTTCTTATCTGTGAACTTTTGATATTATCCCAACCTACCAATTTGGTTTTCGAGAAAAACGCGGAACTGTCGAGCAAAAAAATTGTATTGCATCGGAAATTCATAGGGCATTTGAGCAAAGAGAATAATGCACAACAATATTTCTGAACGTATCCCAGGCATTCCATCGAGTCTGGCTAGAGCACAATCAAGTTAATTTTACACTAAACAAACACCAGCCATTGATATTAAACCACGTACAAAGTAACTGTATCACGTGCCTTGGGGCCTAGAAAGGCTACAGACTTGACGAAAGTGCATCGAATTTTCAAAAGAAAAAGAAGTGCGAATAAAATTGAAACTTAGTCTCCACGGTGAAAAGATTTTTAGAGGTGTGATACTTAACAGACCGTTATTGGGCTCTGAACGTAATTGACAGAATCAGTCAATGCGCTGATATAAAAGCGGATGTACTTACAAAAAACTGAGATTGCATTGGTGATATATGAAAAAAATCAACTAACTTCACTTCCTTTACCGTCTGAACGACGACTGGTTGGACGGGTGTGTGAATTCATGTGAAATGATTGTGCGAATTTCGATTGCCCAAACCCCAATGACGTGGTAGCCAAAGTTCCTCTAACATTTTTCCTTTTCACCATAGTTAAATAGCAAATCTGGTAAGTCTATCACCCTTGAGTAGTGTCCACTTATTGATTAACTCCTACTCGCCACTCTGCATGAAGCACCAAGTTAGGCTCTATACAACCATACTAAAGCCAATTTGGATGTATGGGTCTGAACTGTGGGCAAACGCCAGCGACAGCAACATAGAAATTATTCAACGAGCGTAATCACAAATACTGCGAGCAATCACTGAAATACCCTGACATATTGTAAATGAGGGCATTCACAAAGTGTTTGCAATGTTAACATTTTTTTGTTAATGAATTCAATGCAACTGTCTTCTGAGGTCAATTACTTAGGGGTAATCCTAGATATGGCGCAGAAGCTTGGACGATGACAACATCCGATGAAGCGACGCTTGGAGTGTTTGAGAGAAAAATTCTGCGTAAGATTTTTGGACCTTTGCACGTTGGCAACGGCGAATATCGCAGACGATGGAACGATGAGCTGTATGAGCTTTACGACGACATAGACATAGCGCAGCGAATAAAGATCCAGCGGCTACGTTGGCTGGTTCATGTTGTGCGAATGGATACAAACGCTCCGGCTCAGAAAGTATTCGACGGGTACCAGCTGGTGGTAGCAGAGGAAGAGGAAGACCTCCTCTGCGTTGGAAAGATCAGGTGGAGAAGGACTTCGTTTCACTTGGTGTGTCCAACTGGCGCTGGTTAGCACGAGAAAGAAACGATTGGTGCGCTTTGTTGAACTCGGCTGAAATCGTGTAAGCGGTTATAGCGCCAAATAAGAAGAAGAATCCTAGATTGTAGGTTGACCTGGAAGACGCACGTCGAGGAGAAGGTCTCTCAAACACTAAAAGTCTTCTGGCAGTATAAGAGAACCTTCGGCAAGTCGTGGGATCTAAGACCGGCGATCGTACACTGGTTGTACATCACCCTAATTAGATCCACTATCACATAAGCCTCCGTAGTCTGGTTGAAGGCTACTATAGTTAATTCCAAAGTAAAACCCCTAACGAGACTACAGAGAAGTGTATGCTTGGATATCACAGGTCCTACGAGTACGACATCTGGCGATGCCCTTAATGCCATTCTGAACTATCAACCTATAGATCTTGAAATCCAGAAGGAAGCAATGAAGGCGGCGTACAGACTCAAGTCAAACGGAGTCTAGGGAAACGAGGAAAACACTGGCCAGTGTGAGATTTGCCACCAGTTGTCGGGGCGGTGCACACGTTTCTCGATGCCAGCAGATAATCGGGTGCCTTACGTTGACTTCGGTATGACGTTTTGATGCCAGATAGAGATCAATGGTTAAGTCCAGAAAACTTATTAACGGGATTTCAACACACTTTCTACACCGACGGATCCAAAACCAGCGATGGTAGCGGATTTGGATGGTAATTAGACGAAGATATGATACTAAGTACTCGGGCGCTACAGGACAGATGGTCACGGTATTCCTTACGGAAGTCTATGCCATCTTGAATGTGGCATACTGGGTAATTGAGAAAAAGTGGAGAGGTAGTAGTATTAGAATTTGTAGTGACAGTCAAGCTGCACCGAGAGCTGCTCTTCGAAAATGGTTGGTAAATGCAAGACAAAACTAAACAAAATACAGCAAAGTTTGTCTTATTTGGGTGCCTGGACACCGCGGTATTACAGGGAACGAGTTGGCTGATAAACTGGCTGATAAACTGAAACCTTTCTAGGTGTCAATTCCATATCGATTCAATTATGGATTGATGACTTTATGAGGTCTACCCACAGAGGACGTTGGTCTGGGTTGAACTCGTGCTTTGTGCTTTGTGAAAGAAGCCAAGTGCTTTGTGAAAGAACCGAATAGGAAAATAGCGACATTTCTCCTAGAACTCAACAGAAAGGATCTTAGAGTACTGATGGGTGTAATCACAGGGCACAACGTCTGTGGTCAGCATATGGCGGCCATGGAGTCATAGACAGCCCGATATGCCTCTCCTGTCTTGAGAATGACGACACTGCATATTTGCGTTGCGATATACTGAGTATGGATAAAGTTTATACTTTTCCTCTTCCGGATCTCTTAAAATTCACCAAATAATCCAAGAGATTTGTGGAAGAGTGACCTACAACTAATTTATCCATCATACCATCCACTTTTGATCTTTCCTATCTTTATTTTTTCTATTTTCTGAAATCTATCCGGGTGTAGTACCATTCCACTGACTAAGTGCTTGGACTTGTCCAACCCCCACAAATCTAATCTAATCTAATTTATTAGGTGTGCAACTAAGTTCTCGCTGCTTGTCAATAGATGCCGCCAGCAGTGTGTGCTAGTTGATTCTAACATAACCTAAACGTCATAAACCAAGCTTAGACATATGCTAAACAAACTGCTTCGACACATTAGTGATGTTTTTTTTTTTGTATCATATACTTTTGATTTTGTGAAGATGTCTGATTTTGTGCCGAATAATCGTCATTTGCGGCAAGGGTTGATTTTCGCATGAAGCGCATCGAGAGCTAAAAAAAGTGTATGAAGATGCTGCTTTAAGTGAAACAACGTGCCGAGATTGGTTCCGTCGCTTCAAAGACGGTAATTTTGATAGTGACGACCGTGCGCGAGAAGGAAGGTAAAAACCTTCGAAGACGCCAAATTGGAGGCATTGCTTAATGATGATCCGTGTCAAACGCAAGAAGAGCTTGCTTCAGTATTAGGAGTTACCTGCCAATCCATTTCCAAGCGATTGCATGCTTTGGGAATAATTCAGGAACAGGGGACTCTTGTTCCTTATGAGTTAAACCCAAGGGATGTTGAACGTCGTTTTTTCGCATGTGAACAACTGCTCCAGCGACAAAAAAGGAAGGGGTTTCTTCATCGCATCATGACGGGTGATGAAAAATGGATTCATAACAGCAATCCAAAGAAAAGAAAGTCATGGGGACTGCCCGGTCATACTTCTACGTCGTCGCCTCGGCCGAATATTCACGCTGCGAAGGTTATGCTATGTATTTGGTGGGACCAAATTGGTGTTATTTATTATGAACTGTTAAAACCAAGCAAAATCATCACTGGGGATCGGTATCGGCTTCAATTGATGCGAGTAAGCCGAGCACTGCGGGAGAAGCGGCCGCAATACGCGGAGAGGCATGAAAGAGTGATTCTACAGCATGACAACACTCGGCCTCACGTTGCCAAACCTGTTAAAACCTACCTGGAAACTCTGAAATGGGAAATCCTACCCCACCCGCCATATTCTCCAGATATTGCGTCGTCCAATTATCACCTGTTCCGATCGATGGCATTTGGTTTAGCTGACAAGCAGTTCCATTCATTTGAAGGCATCAAAAACTGAGTTGATCCGTGGATAACCTCAAAAGATGAACAGTTTTACCGCCTACGGGATCTTCCAGAAAGATGGGAAAAAGTAGTAGCCAGCGATGGGCAATACTTCCAATGATTCACTTGTAACCATTTTTTCAGCATAAAGTTGTATTTTCATGAAAAAACAGCGAGAACTTAGTTGCGCCCCTAATAATTCAGTAAATAAGTTTAAAAGCGAAATTTTTTATGAATATTGAAGTACTTGAGATTGATGAAACGAAAAAATATTGGTTGTGAAAAGGTTGTGGAACCTACTCTGGATAACTGGCTCAATTATGTGGGAACTACTTCGAAGATCAAAAGGACATAGGAACTGAATATAGAATCCCACCTGGCAAGAATAATGACAAAAATAATAATCAAGTTATAAGGAAGAATTCATATCGGTGGTTTTTGGTAGAATTAAAAAAAAAATGTTTATAGCCCGAAATCCTCCTAACATAAATGAACTTTTAAATTTTTTTTTGGTATGGTGACCTAACCAGCCGACTCTCACATCCTAATCAGCCGGCAAAATCTGAGTTAAACGTATCAAGTAACACTCGACTATGTAGAAATTAGATATTGACCAGTCCAGCCACAGTATCCTACAGCAAGTTAAATAAAATCTTACATAGAGGTGTGAATACTTACACTACAATGCAGAATCAACTATTTTTCTGGGTATTGGATCAAATTTGTTTTTAAGTTGAATCATAAGCAAAAAAGTGATGTATGCAATTTTTAGAGTAAGTCTTCAGTTTAAAAAAATATGAGCCTTCGAAGGTTGAAACAGGGGCTTTATTTAAAAATTATTTAGCCCTAGAAAACTAAACCCCGCCTCTGAGGCGCAAAGATTGTCATTTTTACGTATTTCATTAAGATTGAATGCAAGTGGCAGTACGAGCTTTCAAACCATTATAGTAGTCTCTTGTGTGAGTTTGTGGGCGAACGTTCATTGCACAAAGTTTTTTTGTTACGGAGATATATTAATTCGTGTTGCCTGAGAGGCGAGGTTTAGTATTAAAGGTATTTTTCTGACTACATATTATTTGTAAATATTTCCTTTTTTTTGCGACAGTAGCTATAATGTTAATGGCTTTTTCGTTTAGAGATGTGTACTTCTGACTCCCAAATAGAAAAATGGCTGGAGGAGCTGTCGCTAAATGGAAGCGAAATAGAGGACAATTTAGCAATGGATTTCGATTCAGACGATAGTCTAATTGATCCAAACTTTCAAATTGAATCTGGAGATGAAGTTGAAAATATAATTGTAGGCAATCAAGAATTGACTACTGTTGCAGTTTCACCTATAGACGTACCACAAAGTAATGACCAATCTAATGACGCTTTAATAATCAAGCCTTCCGAAGCTATTGTAAGAGGTAAGAACAATTTCATTTGGTCGACTGAACCGTCTTCTATAAAACGAAGCTCAAGTAGAACTCCAGCGAGGAATATTTTTCATATTTTACCGGGATCAAAGAGAGAATTTAGGGACCTTACAAAGCCTTTAGATTGTTTTGAAAAATTTTTCACACCAAATATAATTGAAGAAATTCTTCTTTATACCAACGAAGACATTAAAGTTAAATCCAATAATTACAAAAAACAAACCACAACCACATCATTAACTAAAACAGAAGAACTTCGCGCTCTCCTTGGAATTTTGGTTTTAAGTGGTGCGCTAAAGAACAACCATTTGTCAACTAGAGGGCTTTTTGATCCTTTGCTCTGCGGATCTAAAAATGTTGCTACAATGAGTATGGAACGTTTCAGATTTCTTATAAATTGCCTTCATTTTGATGATCGGAACACACGAGAAAATAGAAGAAAGACCGATAAATTTGCTCCCATTAGACACATATGGGAGATTTTTATTCAGCAATGTAGAGATAATTTTAATAGGACTATGAATAAGTTCGTGCGGTTTTTTTTCGAAATTTGAAACTTTATTGACGTAAAATGGTTACAAATTTAATATTCAAAATATTGTACATCGCTTACTACTACTTTTTCCCATCTTTCTGGCAATTCACGGATTCCCTTTGTGAAAAATTCGGTCGGTTTTGCCGCAATCCACGAATCGATCCATTTTTTGACTTCATCGTAATTACGGAAGTGCTGGTCAGCCAGGCCATGTTGCATCGATCGGAAGAGATAGTAATCGGATGGCGCAAGGTCTGGACTATACGGCGGGTGGGGTAGGACATCCCATTTGAGCGTTTCTAAGTATGTTTTGACCACTTGTGCAACATGTGGCCGAGCATTGTCATGTTGCAAAATAACTTTGTCGTGTCTATCGGCGTATTGCGGCCGTTTTTCTCGCAGTGCTCGGCTCAAACGCATCAATTGTCGTCGGTAGACATCCCCCGTAATCGTTTCATTCGGTTTCAGTAGCTCATAATACACAACACCCAGCTGGTCCCACCAGATACACAGCATAACCTTCAGGCCATGAATATTCTGCGCCGACGTCGATGTTGAAGCATGGCCAGGGTATCCATACGTTGCCCGACGTTTTGGATTGTCGTAATGGACCCACTTTTCATCGCCAGTCACAATTCGATGCAAAAAACCCTTTCTTTTGTGCCGTTGAAGCAGTTGTTCGCATGCCATAAAACGGCGTTCAACGTCTCTTGGCTTCAATTCATACGGCACCCAATGGACTACCTTTCGGATCATTCCCATGGCTTTTAAACGTTTGGAAATGGTTGATTGATCAACTCCCAAAGTTTTTGCAACCTCTTCTTGCGTTTGAGCCGGATCTTGATCGAGCAATTCCTCCAATTCGGTATCCATGAACTTTGGCGGCGCACCCTCGCGTTCTTCGTCTTCCAAGCCAAAATCACCACTTTTAAAGCGTGCAAACCACTTCTGGCACGTTCGCTCAGATAGAGCATGCTCACCATAAACTTCCACCAAGATACGATGACTTTCGGCTGCTTTTTTCTTCATATTAAAATAATGAAGAAGAATTCCCCGCAAAAACACATTATTTGGCACGAAATTCGACATTTTCAAGTGTGGTAAAAATATTGTTGTTTACGCTTCAAATAAAAAACTTATACTGACGTTTGTGCCTTACGACAGTAGCTCTCCAATGAATGTTTGGAAATGTGGATCGATGGAATAATAATCAAGTTACGCCATCTGTTGTAAAACCGAAACGAACTTATTCATAGTCCTATTAAACCGGGGTCATATGTGACAATAGACGAACAGCTACTAGCATTTAGAGGTCGATGTCCATTCCGAATGTACATACCAAACAAACCAGCTAAATACGGAATAAAAATTGTGCTAGTCTGCGATGTCAGAACTAAATATATGTTTGATGCTTCACCATATTTGGGAAAAAATTTTAATACAGTAGCTGGCGAACCGTTAGGTTCTTATTATTGTAAGCTTCTCACTAGAACTATACATGGAACAAATAGAAACATAACTGTAGACAATTGGTTCACTTCCATACCATTAGCAGAACAGCTATTAGCGGATCCTTATAAGTTAACTTTAATTGGAACAATCAAAACTAACAAAAAAGAAATTCCAGATGAGTTCAAGCATAATACATCCCGTCGTATTCGAACATCCATGTTCGGTTTCCATGATAAGTTAAGTCTTGTTAGCTATAAAGCAAAGCCTCATAAAACTGTTTTTTTAATATCAACTATGCACGACGAACCCACACTTAACTCACTATCAAAAAAACCTGTAATTATTGAATCCTATAATGCAACAAAAGGTGCTGTTGACACTTTTGATCAGATGTGTTGTCATGCCAGCTGCAGCCGCAAAACCAGGCGTTGGCCATTATGTATGTTTTACGGTATGATAAATATGGCAGTGTTGAATAGTTATATTCTCTATGTTTCAAACTGTGACCAAAAACAAATAAAGCCAATGAGCAGAAGGGATTTCATGAAGGATCTTAGTAAGGATTTGTGCTGTGACTGGCTCAAAAACGAGTTCGTGAAGCAATAACCGACTCCATTCATAGCTCCGAAGAGCAGCAAGAAAACTCTGGAAAACAAATAAAGAAAGGGAAAAGATCAATGTGCAATTACTGTCCATCAAGCAAGAAACGTATGAGTGTTTATTATTGTGCAGAATTGCATTCTGCCTGGAACATAGATCCCCAAATTGCTATACATGTGATATAAGAAAAAAAGTCTGAATTAATTTTTACGTACAAAACAAAATGTTAATAATATATTTGAAATTCTTTATTTTTATGAAACTTAGTACTAATAGCTATAAGAAAAATATGAATTTTATGTTTTTGTTTTAAAGAAGAAAAAATTATACAATTTTTTCTAAATGATATCCTTGCAAAAAAAAAAATTTAAGTGTTAATTTAGTAAGTACATAATTGGCTTATAGAAACAATTTGATGAAATATTTTTTTTATAATATATTATAGTTAAATAATCCAACTCTCAAAAAATAAAATGTTTTTCAATACAAAAACTTAACAAAAATTACAGAAGAATTTTGGTTTTTTTAAAAAGTAGCCTGATAGGCGAGCTTTAGTTCTAAGCGTTTAAAAAAAAGGTTTAGTTTTCTAGGGTTAAAATTAATTGTATAAATAACTATAAAAAGGAAAATGTGGTTGCGATTCGATTCTTCCATCTATTAAAATTGCACACCATTTTTTTCGAACAAAATTTTATTATCAAACATCAGATCTTCGAAAAATTTAAAACCTTATATTTAAAAAAAAATTGTTGACGGATTTTTACTTCCATAGATGTGTTTCATTTCCTTGTATTTATGTATATGTTTGCATATAAATATTTGGAAAAAAACTTTTAAAATGAAAAAAACATATTTTTCATAAAAAACAAATTTAACAAAAAATGTAATATATTACTATTTAGTTATAGAAAGAAAAAACGGAAAAAAATAAATAAAAAAATCGGAGAGAAAATATTTTTTTTCTTTTTTTAAAATGATTTGGTTTGTAAGCTTCGATGCAGTGGAGGCAATAGAAATCAGTCATCACGCCCATCACAAATGTACTCGTATTGCATGTTTCAGTACCAATGGTTATCCCTGCAGGGCAGGGCCCACTCACTAAAAGCATCAAACAAAAATTTAAACCTTTGAGAGGTAGAGACTGAATTTTGAATTAGTAACGGAATTAACTACAAACGAAATGCAAAACAAATGCACCTCAACTCACACACAAACTCAAGCACACAAGTTGTCTAAAAATCAGAATTCAGGAAAGCATTGCTTATTTTTCGAAAGACTTCACTTTACATTCGTGCGTGCGTGTGTGGCTGTGTGTTTGAGTGAGCCCTTGTAGTATTTTATAAAATGTAAATCAAAATTATTAGCAAAGGACATTCCTTGTTTGTCGGCACATAGAATTTTACATCCTGGATTACAGTTATTTGCATCTGCATTTTAGTGTGCCACATTTTGTTGTCTCTCTTTTTTCCTGCAAATGTGAATGCAAATGTGGCCAAAGTACTCACATTTGGCTCAAAAGCTCATCCAACCACTACACGCTTTCAGACATTTAAGCTTCTGTGTATGTGTGCACGTTGAATAGATAGATGAATGACCTTGCTGATATTTGTCGTTCGGTGCGAAATGTTGATGGAAGCATCGCTTTCAACACATTTTCTATGTTATTACACAATCCGAGTGGAAAATATAGTCGTACAAACACTCAGCTTTTACCCATTTGGCAGCTTGAAAGTAGGACAAAATTAAATAAAATTCACCCATGTGAAACGGAAATGCATATTTACATAGAATTACGATGAC
Organism: Anastrepha ludens; assembly: GCF_028408465.1. NCBI lineage: Eukaryota > Metazoa > Arthropoda > Insecta > Diptera > Tephritidae > Anastrepha > Anastrepha ludens. Next base: position 115,478,473 of record NC_071498.1, on the reverse strand, counting down.
CACAAATGCATCAATCAGTAGGGAAAAGTTGCCAGCAAGATTTACTTTTATATCTGATTGTTTAGCAAGCGAAATAGACCTAAGAAATATTTTCGAATATCAAATTAGGACAATTTAAAAGCAATTCACAAGCGACTTAAAAAATAAAATTAAAATTAAATTAATAAAAATAAATATTTCATGTGCTTTGATTGAAATGAATTTCGGCATCTCTCGAAAGTTTGCAAACAAGTCAATGTGGAATGGAGTGAAAGTTTATTTTTTGCAAAGATTTAATTATAGCAGAATGCAATTTTGTAACACATAACGGAGTCAAGGATTTGATCTATTTTCTTCGTCACATATTTAGTATCCGAGTTTGTCCTATTTAAGGAGTGCGTATTGATTTTATTCCTGAAATGGAGGGACCTACAGTTTTAAGCCGACTCAGAACTGCAGATATTTTTATGGGGCTTTTTTTATGGCAGAAATACACTTCGAGATTTGCCGTTGCCTGTCATTTTAATATAAAAATACTTATTTCAGGATATAACTAACTTGAGCATAAATAGCACATTTTCATGAGGAATATTTTAGCTATTAGCTTCCACAAAATAGCGTCGTTTTGATCTTTTTTGCAGAAGTTTGACAAACAAAGCATTTATAGAGTCGTTGAAGGTCTCAGATATTTTATAAAATTATTTCTCGAAAAATTTCACCAGCGGCTTTCTCAGAAAAAATTTGCTTTCTAATAGCGCAGAAATCTACAGCAACTAAAATATCAAATAGTTCGCAGTTCCCCTTAACATATGCATTTAATACCTTAGAATAGGGTTCGCTTGTTCTTAAACTTCCGTTGAGGGCAGCTGATCTAGTTGACACAAGCGACATTTTTTTACTGTAATGATGTAGCAGTTATTACCTCTTTCTTTGACATTTTAAAACTTCCTCAAGATGTTTTAGAATACTAATCAAAATTTGGAATGCGTTAAGGGTGGTCTATTTGGTGTTGGTCTGTAGTTCAAAACATTTATTTTCTTCGATATTTCGAAAGTATTGTGAAATTTTCATGCGGAAATTCCCAATATTATAGCTTCTACAGCTTATTAACTAGGTAGAGAGCGGTCGAGCGCTCCTGTAAACTTTAAACTCATTTATCTCCAAACTACTTTCTTCGGCCTGATGTCGTCAAAAAAAAACAAATATTCAACCGAATCGTCTGAAATTTTATTATATTGTTTACAACATCAATGACTATCACCCGTACTAGAATCATATTATTATTGCAATTATTTCGTTTTTTTATTTAAAAAACCGTCAACAAAAAACCGATTTTTAGAGTGTCAAATTCAAAATCCCGCCATTTTGTCAAATTTGTTGTTTTTTTTATTCTAGTACCGGACATAGCTACAGTCATACTCATTAATAATTTTTTAGTTTTTTGTGTTTCAGATAAAGACAAACGTCAAAATTGACAACACCATTCAGGTCCAATTTTTCGGGAAGGTCAACTTCAACGCCATTTTTAATGATATTAAAATTAAAAAAAAAAAATTTGTTCATTTTTGTATGTGAAAGAAGTTAAATAAAAAACCTTAAGAATTTAAATATCGTTTTTCATTTTTTTATTGTACTTTCCATCGACTGCAACGCTCTTCTGCAAGCATTTGATCCAGCATTTGAAGGCTTTCTTGGAATTTACAGGGTGCCATATCAGATGCATTCGTTGGCTGTTGGATGGTATTTGCTTCGTTCGTGGTTTGACTTTGAATTCACGGATAATGAGGGCATTATGCGACGGTACATCATCATTGTGCTAAATCCATAATTTACCCACAAATCCTTTCTTTCTAGGCGAATCGTTTCACGTTAACGTTTCGTAAGACCCAAATAATCGTCGTTATTTATTGTCTAACCTTCTGGCAAAATCTTGTGGTGTATAATAAATTGAAATCCGTAAAAACCGTGAGCATCACTTTCTTTTTTGACTGACGTCGAGGTGGTTTTTTGTTTGGTATTGGTTCATTCGGAGTTCTCCACTCACTCGCCTGAAATCTGCATACTTGTAATGCTTAGATTCATCTTTAAACATCATGCATTTGGCGGTATCAACAGTCTTTTCAGGTCGTAAACCCGAATCATTAACTACAACATCCTGAACTGCTCCATAAGCATTGTCGAATTACTCTGCCAGCTCACTGATGGGTAATTTGAGATTTTTGATCTACTTTTATTTCACTTTATTGATATTTTAATCAGTTTTCCATGTCGACGGTCTGCTATTAATTTCATCATCCCCGATGGGCTCACGATCTCCTCTGAAGCATTCATGTCTGGAGTACTTTTCCAAAACAGTTTCCAACATTTTTAAGGTTTTCGCACCATTGCATCCATTTTTAGTATAAAATTTAATAAAACTCGCTGTTGCAAATTCAAATCTATATTTAAAACTACAAAAAACCAAAGCAGGTGCAGAGGTAGATTTACTCAAGCCGGCGTAACTTTTACAAATGCCAAGCAATGGCGATAAAGTGTCGCTAGGAATAATAATGACAGCACTCAAATAAACCGACTCTGAGCGCCACCAGGCGGTTGTTCCGTGAACTTTTTGTTCTATTTGGCATAATAAGTAAACTATTGATTTTACATTTATTTAGTAAAAAATATGTTTCTAATAATAGAAAAATAACACTTACATTATAGCTTTATTTTATAGCACAAATTTAACAATAACTTTGTTTTAAATATTCCAATTCGCATTGCAGTGATTCGCGTATTTTTTACTCTGCAGGACTTACAATCTTTTAAAGGTTGTAGGAATAAAATACTTTCTAACGTTCAACTCCCAATATCCACTTTAATTTTAGTTATAGTGAACGTGAATAATGAGTTTCAGCAGCATTTATTGAAAATTGCGGCCGCCTGAAGTATGAAAATTATAAAAAACTGTAACACTCCGAGATAATTTGACAACCCACTGCAAATAAATTCTAAATTTACCGCATTAATCTGCCAAAACAGTTTTATATTCATATCATAAAAAAAAATATACAATTATTCTATACCTTTTCAACTTCAAATTGGGACTAAACAATTTCAAATTGGGACTAAACAACTTCAAATTGGGAATAAACACATTCAAATTGGGACTAAACACATTCAAATTGGGACTAAACAATTTCAAATTGGGAATAAACAATTTCAACTTTAGTAATAAGAATTTTAAGTTGGAATTTAGCATTTTAAGTAGAAATTAAGCATTTTTAAATTGATGCAAATTTGAAGTTATTTATTGTAACATACTAAACATTATAAATCATCATAACAAATAACACAACTAATAATTGAAAAGGTATATACATATATATAATAACACAACAAATTAAATTGATTAATACAAATAATTATTACATATGATTAAAAAGACATGTCATTCATATTTAACGCATCTGGTATAAATCTTTGGACATGGGCGACATATTTGGCATAAGTAGCTATACTTAATTTGGCGATGTTCGGTTGTATTACATTTTCTAGCCGTTGCAGGCGATACTCAGTTTGAGTCATATCTACTCTATTTTCGCCAGCCAAAATTTGTGGCAGTTCAATTGCCAGCTCACGTTTTACACCAGCTTTCAGGGTTGACCAGGCAAGCTCCATTGGGTTGAGCATTGGGCTATATGGACTTAATCTCAGCAGGCGGTGATCAACAAATTCGTTTTCTGCAAAGACATCCTCAATGGAAGTATGGCAAGGTGCATTATCTATTACCAATATTACTGGTGATTGGTAAATATTTCGAGCATTACGAAGACAACGACGAATAAACTCATTAGCTTCTGCTTTTTTAAATGCACCTCTTCTTACTTCATGATGAATTAAACCCAGATTTCCTATACATCCAATTAGGTGAATATTAGCTCCACGACTTCCAGCTGAAATAAACGTACAACGGCTTCCTTTTTTGGACCGGTCTCGTTTTCTGGATATAAATAAGTTAAAATTGGTTTCATCCATATAAATAATAGGTTTATTCTCCGATTGATATTCTAAAAGTTTCTGAACATACACACATCTTTTTCTTTTATTTTCTTCATTATTTGCTTTGTTAAACTCGGCCAAAATCGCGTAAGCGGTTATAACGCCAATTAAGAAGAAGAAGAAGATATAAATCTGAAGTTTTACTGTTATAGTTTGACTCATCGATGAACCATGGTTTTGATCCTTTTTCCATATTCACGAATTTTAGCACGTAGGCGACTGATAATGCGACAACAACAAAGGACTTAAACTATTGAAAATACAGAGCAGGGACACCCTGGAAAAACCTGACGTTAGTCTTGGTTTTTACAAATGTAAAATGAGGTAATGAGTGCAGATTTTACCTGTCCCAAATATATATTATAAAAATGGGAAAAGGTTCAAAGCCATTAAATTATCGACGAGTGAAGCCGTATCAAAAATTATGTCTGTATTTTCCTGTTTTCAAAGAAAGCCTTTGTTTGAAGGAAGTATTAATCACTGCATTCCGGGAAATGCCCAACCTGTTCGTATCTACTCACTATTGTTGCTTTCTCAATATTTAATAGTTTCTACTCAAAATTAAATATTGAAATCGATTCTTAAATAGATTCTGAAACAGAAATAGTCTTTTGATCGTTTGCGCATATACATACATATGTACATATATTATGGTATAAAATATATGTATGATATGACGTTGATTGTGATATAGCGCCATATTCCAAACTATAGAATATGAAATTATAAGAAATTAAGTAAATGATTAAATCGTTAAAAAAATAGTGAATATATAAATAGCTTAGGGTATCATGAATTTTCTTTTTGTTTCAACAGCTACTAGCAGCAACGAAACGTAGCTTGGAGCGGAGCAAACCATTTGATTCCGCGTTTCATGCTACCTGCTCCACTCTAATCATCTGTTCGAGTTCAGAGCAGTAGAGAGAGCGAATATGAAAACTAATAAAAGTCAGAGCAATTGCAATTTCTGTTTCAGAGAACCGCTACATTATAATATTTTTTGCAATTTTGACAACCGGCTCACGTCAGTGCTGCAGGTATACAAACAAAATGATGAGAAGTCACTTGTTCATCACATGGAATTCAGAAGCCCCAACCTACTATTCAAGCATTCTTGGAAAAGATTGGCACATCAGTCGCGTAACAACTTCAATGCGGAAAGAGGTAATTGGGGAGATTTAATCTATCCTTCTACTTGCAAAATTATTTTTAAAAACACAGAAACAAAAAACACAAAAATAAAAAAGTTTGTACCTACCTGCGTTGACCGAAAACAAAAATTGTTACTGATATGTTTTTCAGGTCATTACTTAGCTTAAATGTGTATATTTTTCGTACTCCTTTCAGCTCAAGGTCGAATTAACAATAAAACAATTCTTAAATTTAAATGCAACTTTGAAATAACATATCTTTTGTTGTTTCAACTCGTTAATTATTTTGCTCGTGCTTCTCTTGTCTATCGTCTTTGCCCACTAGAGGCGAATCTTGCTAGACAAATTTGTTGTTGCTTTAACATGCAAAGTTTTTGTCAAGTGAGCAGAGAAATGGCGAATCGAATACGCCTACCGCTTCAAGCAATGCACTTTTGAATGTGTGCAAGCAGCGCAGTGTTTGTCGCACCCGCGTAAAGCAGAATAGAAAAATGTGGCCTGTGCTCCTATAAAATGGCTCTCTCCTGACTTCACACATTCATTTGGAATCTAACAAACGACTCGCTCGTGCAAGAAGTGTTCAAATTAAGGAGAAAACTAAATTAAAGAATGTCTCGAGGACGTATGCTTTTATGTCTGGCGCAAACTTTGTGGCTGGAGTTTCCCGAATGTGCTGATGAGATTACTAAGGGGACGGAATACACGCAGTGGAGACTGGGAATTGGCGAACAACGCTCATCGTCACCTCTATGTGATCTAGAAAACCAATACAACAATATAAGGGAATACGAAAAAGCGGCAGTACAGGAGCTGACGGCTTTAAGTCATGGATGCATGCACAAACAATAGAATTAACCATCAGAGAACAGGCCAAATTCGTTTAGGAAAATAATTAATTATTATTTATTTTATGTATTATTAATGTTATTAAAATAAAATGTGTTGAATAAAATTAAAGATTTTTATTAAATGTTGAAGAAAGAAGAAATTTACAGAGGTTATGGCCAAGATTTCACCTTTAATCGACACTCAGCTGATGTAAAGGAATCAGCTGATTTGATTAGCTAACGTCACATGGGTCATGAAAACGATTTGCTGACGAATATGATATACGAAAAAAGTCAGCACAGTCTCCACGCATATTTTTTCGTGGTACCAACGTTTTTCTTAAGGGGTTATACGCGGTTATGAAGCAAATAAAAGACGGGTTGTCAAGGATTTATCCTGAAGAAACTTCAGAATTTTTCAATTTGAAAATTTTTGGCGGTTATAAAAGCATCCTTCAAGAACGTAACAAATTTTTTTATTTATGAAAATGTTGATTATAGAGCGCGCTGCAGGCGATTTCTGGAACCTCCTTTAAAAAAAGACGATTCACGGTGTACATCGTAACTCAGGATTGGATTATCTGAAATCAAAAAACCAAACAAATTTTGTTAATATATTAGATTATCTAGTAATTAATCGTTCGGCTAATCAAAATAGTGAATTTTCACAAAATGGCAGCTTTTAAAAGAAATGATTTCGATTTTTACGTTAAAATTTGGCCGTAAATTGATTATAAAATGGAAAATAAGCATCAGATTTACAAAAGGAACGATTAATTACTAGAAAATGTATCTTTAAAGATTAAGTTAAAACGGTTGACCGATCAAACAAGCCGTTTTCGAGATATCATGTACACCGACTTGAAAAATGCCGTTTTGAAAAAAACACGTTTAAAGTTTCAATACCTGTTGCCACATCTCCGAGGCATCTCTACATATTTAGGTATAACTCCGAAAGTATTGCTTAGATCTACTTGAAATTTCGTGCGTATACTTTTGAATATATGTACATTACAAAAATGCAATAAAAAAATCGATTTTTTTGAAAGTCATAACTGCGGATAAACCCCTTAAGTCGTTCAAATTTTAGTAATTTTGTTTTGTTTTTGACAAAAATATCAGTTTTTTGTTATTATCGTTATATCGCAGGTTTGGGTCGTTATGCACCCATTTCATCCATTTGAGTACCAAACTTCCCTGGATAAAGGGTAGTACATCTCATTTAAAATTCAAATGGACTTAATATTTAAGCAGCTACACTCAAAAGTAGGTGAGTTTTAGGAAAAAGAAATCCATTATTTTGCTCAATAGATGGCTGTAGTGGGCAATATCTTGTAAAGAACGATCAAACAATTTCACGTTTAAGCTTGTTGTCAAGGTGACATTACACACTAAAAACATTATTTTCCCGTTTTTGGTTTGTTCCATTCAGTTGTGAGTTACAGGGTGTTAACTATGGACGTCAAGAAAGAGAAAATTTGGTATATTTTACAATTTTTCTTTTATAAAGGCGAAAATGCAAGCCAGTCCGCTGAATGAATAAATTGTGAATGATGTTTATGATGGCGATACTGTAAAAGCTAATTACGCGCAATTTTGGTTTCGTCTAATCCGTTCAGGTGTTTCTGATGTTAAAGATGTACCTCGAACAGTCAAGCCCGTCGTCGAAGATGTGGAAAAAATCACAGAAATATTCGAGGTTGGTTGGCATGTTAGTCATAGCATCGCCCAGGAGCTTCAGATTGACCATACAAAATTAAACTATCGGATTTATTTTTCCGAAAACTAAGATATTCTGTGTGATTCATATACTGATCTTATCGATAATTGGAATGGTGCCAACTCTAGTCCTGAACCACAATGTTTTTGAAAAGATCTGGAGTTTCATATATTTTTGAAAAGTTAATTAAGTTTAAATAATTCAAAGTTATTTAAACAATACTTAAGCGTTTTAAGAACTTTTATTCTACTCAAATACACTATTTCTCTAGCCCCTTAAATGCGAAAGCGAAAGAGCAAAATTAAAGGAACCAAATTGGAACCAAATTGTGTGAGTGTACTACAATACTAAGGATGTAGAGGTATGTAGATAAAAGTATAAATAAAAGTTTCTATCAAGGGAGGTATGCGGGTCTTGATTATGAAATACAATTTTTCATCACAATATAACAATAAATATCTTCGTTCAAATTATTTTAACTTCTCGCTCTTTAATTTATTTTATATTAAGTTCAAAATGTTACAAATAGTGTAGGATTCGCAGCACGGAAAGGAAACCAGTGCTGGTCTTAAGTAATACTTGTAGAAACAATCCACACACTGGCCCATGCTACGCTTTAAAAATTTGTTGGTTACAGCTCGCAGTTGTATTCAGCCCATTGGCTCCTGTAGTGGAATTCACTAACATTTTTTAACGATATTCGCTTTGCTTTCATTCTTTAACGACAATTTTAACGATTTTCCCATAGTTCATTTCATAACGAAAATCGATACGACAAAATCAGCTGTTTTGATTTTCATGCGGATTATCGCAAACCAAACGACAACAACTTTGGTGTGGTTAACCTTTTCAGGACAAAATTAAATTGTTTTTTAATTCATTTCATTTTTTAATTCAATGTATTTATTTAAAAAACGACATGTTTTAGTCTTATATTAAATATTTTTAATACATGTTTAAGTGTAGTAATTCATTCGGAATTCACAAAGAGAACGTAGGTTCGAATCGGTGAAACACTAAAATTAAGAAAAACATTTTTCTAATAGCGGTCGCACCTCGGCAGGCAATTTCAAGCCTCCGAGTGTATTTCTGCCATGAAAAAGCTCCTCATAAAAATATCTGTAGGTCCCTCCATTTGTGGAACAACATCAATACGCATGCCACAAATAGGAGGAGGAGCTCGGCCAAACACCCAAAAAAAGTACACGCATTATATATATATACTAGGGCGGGTCGATTTAAAAATCGCTCATTGCTCTGTGAAAATCGTACTCTAGGGATCAAAATAAAAAACTTTGCCGAAGGAACCATACCTCTAAAACGAATTCTGATGTCCCCCAATTTGGGTAGAACTTTTTAGTTTAGTTTTATACTCTGCTCGAACACACAAAGCAATGGCGACACAAAATTGGATTTCTGAAAATGTCCATGACCACATAACACCGAACTTATGGCCACCTAACTTCCCAGATCTTAGTCCTCTGGGTAACTACGTATGGGACAAACTTAAGCGTAAACCGGTAAGCATCAACATGACACTTTTTTTTTCTGAAGACTGCATTTAATACCGTTATGGCCAATATGAATATGGCTCATTTGATTCGGACATGCCAGCGTTTCCGAAGCCGGATCGAGGAGGTAATTACAGCTAATGGAAATTTTATTGAATGATTTTATAGATATATGTAAACAGGCCCGACGAGAAGGGGGGGGATCGGGTACTTTTTCCCCCGGACCCGGAGTTTTCAGAGGGGACTCGTGATTATACGTATTTATATGAATTAGACATAATTGGAAAGGGCCCGCATTTGCAATTTTCCCCCGGGGCCCGGATATGCTCTCTACGGCCCTGTATGTAAATATTATAGGGTAATCTTGTGTAAAATATTCGAGGAGTTTCATTAAAATTTGTTCAAAATAAATGCTAATTAGTTTCACTCTCAAGTTGTCCTCAAATACCGTAGTTGTGTATTTTTCAACGTTTTTTCATTATTATTATTTTTTTTTTTTGAAAATTTTCTTGGATATACTTACAGCATATCTACTTTTGTTAGGATAGTTTCCGTACATACTGATAGAAAAAGAAAATAATTGTTAGGCTGTAATTTGCTACGAAATCCTTTTCTATTAGTGTGTATTAGTGGTATAACTGGACTGGATGTGAATATGAACTCACTAAATTCGTTTTGATTCTATGAAAGTTTTTGTAAACTTCTATTTTAATATACATGCAGGCAAGAACGCTGTAAGTGTATGAGTGCAACCTGAATTAAAATTCACAAGAAATATTTAGTACCTGAATTCCTATTTACAAATGAAATGGAATTTATCGAATTGGTTTCAACTTGATGCCTTGGTAGACTTGGTCCGTAACCCATTAGCTTCAACAAAAGTAAAAGTTAAATGCAAAATCAAAGAACACAAAACCTTAGTACTTTCATCTGCAATTGGCTGGAACTTGAATGTAGAACAACATTAAGTAGTGATGTATGAAAGTATGTATGTGTGAAACTGGGTGCATTTATGATCTCTGCACTCACATATATTCGGATACACATACGCCCACATGTGGTGTATAAATCAACACAGATGGCGTAGAAAATTCATCGAACTCCAACAGAGCACGACGAGTATAACAGCCGCAAGGGCAATGAAGGGATTTCAAAAACTACACCTGGCTTCGAAATGAAGCAGTTAAATCAACAGAAAACAAATTTAAAAGAAAATTGAAAAAGGCAAATTACTGAAAGAATAACTAAAACTTTACAGCTTTCATTTTTAGAGGGGGCTATATACGACCGCAGTGCCCTCATAGAATTGGCAGAATAGTAAAACTATTAAAAATATCAGTGTACTAGTAAGCGCAGAGGCTTCTCAAAAATTACATGACCAACTTCCTTAGAGATACCTTCAGACAAACTTATACCTGGATTTTGGCAATTATACTCAGAGTATTCATTTGAACGTCAGCAAACATTTTCTTGCCTTCAACGAACTCCCCTCCAATTGAGACTTTCAATCCTTTTGTTGGTATAAACTTTGGTCTTGAAATTTCTGGAAAGTCTTCAAATGAATAGCCTGAATAGATATGAAATAATATTATTAAAAGATTATCAAATATTACGAAAACTAATTTTAGCGCTCTTTATGATGCACTGTCTAAAAGGATGTAGGAAGATAAGTAGGTAGGTGGGAGTGGCGGTCGATCAATTGTAAGTAGTTGAACTGTTAATCCTCGTTAAACTATTTTGTATTAAATGCAATTCAAGTCTAAGATCATCAGTACCATTCAAGAACGATCAGCCTAAGTATCCAAAACTACCGTCATGCCACTCGCGACAGGGACAAAGAAGTGATGTCTACCAGACTATTCCTCCTCCTCGTTCTTGCCGCTTCTGCAATAATCCAAATGGGGTACGTTCAATCTTAGACCTGTCGACCTGGGAGACAGTGGCCTGTGATCAAAGCAACTAGGTTAGGTTAGGCAGTGCAGGCTGATCTGTAACAAGATCTCACTTAGACCTCTAGAGACCATTGTGTTACCAGTGCTATGTATTTGGAGTCGAAATGTACGCCGAACTGTAGTGTGTACGACGAAGTTGAGAATTCCTATATCGACTACGTCTCCAAATCTAGTCCGCTTTTCGAAAATAGAGAGATAGGTACATATATGTATGGCTGACGTACCGAATTTCGGCAAGCGAATACCTGCCTTGGCGAGCTCAACGGTTATCTCATTTCATTATATTCATTTGTGTCCTGGTATGCAATACATAGCGACTTGCCCATTTGAAATATCCTACACTAATTAGGGAGTCTGAAAGACGTTTTGAGATCAAATTGCGGACAAAAAACAGCCGCTTCTACTGCTTCCGCTATTTTGGGTCCATCTGTAAATAAGTTGTAAGAATGGTATGTGGAGCCTCTGAGTTTTTCGTCAAATTTAACTCGTGGAATCACCTAGTCTGACCTTCCCTTTGAATCCAAAATGTTACTGTGACCAAAAAGCCTCTGTGAGAATTGTCTTGCCATCTTCAGTCTTAGAGCAGGTTTTATGGCTGAGTTTCTTTCGACTAAATAGTTTGATTGGATGCCAGTTGAGAATTCTTTCTATTGCCGCTGTTGGAGTTGTGCTCATAGCGCCGATTACACAAAGCAACTAATATAGAGATGCTTTTCCTTGACCGATTAAGTAGCATCTGAATTTTCATTCTGACCAAATTCTTTTTGTAGCATGTCAGTCTATCAACCCATCTCATGTTGAGAGGAATATACCTACAATACCCATACCAGGAGAGCGGCGAGTGACAGTGCCCTCTCTAGCTAATTTGTCTGCCTTATAATCGCCTTATATGTCACCATGCCCTTACACCCAAATGGATGCGGAAATATTCCGCCATCACGTTAAGACATGCCCGGTATTTGTGAGGAATGATGAAATTAGTGACAACCCCACCAAAAGATTTAATCGCCGCATGGCTATCAGAATATAAATAAAGATTTCTCTACAGCTAGTCACATGTTTGTCTAACCAGACAGCTACCTTATTATTGGCCAGAATTTCAGCGTGGAATACGCTATAGTGATTAGGAAGATGAGGCTAAACGCTTTTTTTGACTTCTTCCAGTGAACACCAAAGCAAATATTATCGTGAGACTAAAAGGTTTTAAGTAAAGTTTTGAATTTCTTTTGAATATTCTTAAAGCCCACACAAGCAAATCAATCCTCACTATTTGCCCTCAACTAACCCACCTTTTACTCAAACCCTGGTCCACTCGAACGTTAATAAAAACATTAGCTAAAAATAATAAAAAATAAGTTACGCATAAAATGCAATAAGCACTCAACGAACAGATGTCTCCGGAAATGCGTACATCGTTTCACATAAAGTCCCCAAAAAGAATCACGATCTAATCACATGAAGGTGACCTTGAAAAAATGGAATGTGGTGAATAATATTTTGTATCGAAAATCCGAGAGGAATAGTTATTTCGAACATTAAATCCATAGGGAGTATCTATCTCTCTTGCCAACAAGTGCTACTTGAACTAAGCAGACAATTGAGTAGTAAAGTCCTCCCTCGACGAACAAGACTAACACTCAGAAGGCTCTCTTCAGGACGATGACAAATCCGTTGAGGCGCCCCTTGTAGTGATTGAGATAAAGATTCGGCAAAAGATCTTCGGATCTTTACGCAAAGGCTACGATGATTATCGTAGGCGAAGGAACGATGAGCTGTATGAGTTTTACGGTGGCATAGACATAGCGCAGCAAATAAAGATCTTACGGCTATGGTAGCTGGGTCAGAGAGTTCAAATGGCTACAAGAGCTCCGACTCTGGAAGCATTCGATGCGGTACCAGCTGGTGGTAGCAGAGAAGAGGAAGACCTGCTCTGCGTTGGAAATATCAGGTGGAGAAGTACTTGGCTTCACTTGACGTATCCAATTGAGACCAATTAGCACGAGAAAAAATAGTGCCAAATCGTCACAGAATCGCTTAATCGGTTATCGCGCCGATCAAGAAGAAGAAGAAATACAATTCAAAACTACTAGGCTTGAGTTAAGAAGTCGCATTAAGGAAAGCGCCCACTGACTTTCACGACTTTAAAATAAACAGGTTTTCAGCAGCTGCGAGGGTGCTAAATATTATTGCAAAACCTTAATGCTCGTAGTTTCAGAAAAATTTAAATTCTTTATTAGCTATTATCTTTTTAAACAGTTGGTTTAAACAGCTGACGCACGTTTCGTGTTTTGTTTCACTGTCAAACGTCTTCAGTTTGGTCTATAATTTAACCATGAATCGTCTTACAAACAACAACGCTTGCAAATCATTGAATTTTATTATAAAAATGCGTGTTCTGTTAAGAAAGTTTATCGCGCGCTTCTTCCATTTTATGGTCAGTTTAATCGACCCACTGAAGCGGCTATTCGAGCTATTTTGACTAAATTTAGAACCAAGTTTACATTATTGGACATCAAACCACCAACACGCTTACGTAGAGTGCGAACTGAAGAAAATATCGCAGCTGTATCGGCCAGTGTTAATGATGACCATCAATTATCGATTCGTCGCCGTTCGCAGCAATTGGGCCTCTGTTACGTGTTACTCAACAACGTGGAAAATTTTGAGAAAGGATTTAGGTATGATGCCTTTCAAAATACAGCTGGTGTAAGAATTCAAGCCGAACTACTTACAGCAACGCAGAATTTTTGGTGAATGGGCTCTTGGAAAGTTGGCCGAAGTTCCACTTTTTTATCGAAAAATTGTGTTCAGCGACGAGGCTCATTTTTGGATCAATGGGTACGTAAATAAGCACAATTGTCGATTTTGGAGTGAAGATCAGCCAGAAGAATTGTAAGACCTACCAATGAATCCAGAAAAGTTCACAGTTTGGCGCGGTTTATGGGCTGGAGGTATCATTGGACCGAACTTCTTCAAAGAAGCTACGAATCGTAACGTAACTGTGAATGGTGAGCGCTGCCGTGAAATGATAGCCAACTTTTTCTTGCCCAAAATGCAAGAGATTGACTTGCATGACATGTGGTTTCAGCAAGACGGTGCCACATGCCACACAGCACGCGTAACAATGGACTTGTTGAGAGGCGAGTTCGGTGAACATTTTATTTCACTTTCGGGACCTGTCAAGTGGCCACCGAGATCGTGCGATATAACGCCTTTAGATTATTTTTTGTGGGGCTATGTTAAAGCTCATGTCTATTCAGACAAGCCTGCTTCAATTAACGCATTGGAAGACAACATTAAAGCATTTATATGTGAGATACCGGCCGAAACATTGGAAAGAGTATGCCGAGATTGGACTAAGAGGATGGACCATTTGAAGCGCAGTCGAGTTAACATTTGCTTGAAATAATCTTCAAACATTAAATTATATGGACTTTACTATCGATTAAATAAAAATGTCATGCATTTCTCTGAATTTTACGAGTGTTTTTTTGAAAAACTTTCCTACAGCTCTTAAAAAATCACCCTTTATATATTTTTAGTAAGTTAAGGGTTTCTTTTGTTGATAATTTAATTTTACTCACCTTTTTAATATTAAATATTGTAAGATTTGCATTTTGGTTTTGAATTTATATCTTAAATGTCTGTTCTGAATTTTGTTAGACATTAATGAATAAATAAAATAACGAATTTTACAAAAATCGAATCAAAACCTTTTTTAATTTTTGTACTGGACAATTCCATTCGCTCAGTCCTTATTTTAATTTGGACAACTGCTTTGAAATGTTCGTCTCGGCTCACGGAAGTCAGCTATGGTGACGAAAATTAAACTTTGCACGCCTGGGTGTAAGATAAAAATTAATAATTCATCTATGTATAAATATATGGGGATGCTGCAAAATGATGTGTACCACCGATGCTTGGTTGCATGTGGAGTGGCCCCAATGTCGGATCGGACCGCTGTGTGTGTCCTGCTGATATCAACATCAAGCTCAAAATGAAAAGTGGGACAAGCGCAGCATACACGAATATGCTTACATATGGAAGAGCTTAACACGTGTGCGTTACATACATATGTGCGAGTATATGTGTGTAAATGTGTTGTTAATCGTACAAGCAGCTAAATACTTACATCAGTTCCTTCTGCATACCAGCGCGTTCATCAATGCAATAATGCGTGACTATGGCCCAAAGTTTGCGTGAGTATCTACATTTGCGTATGTGGGTGAGTGTGAGCGTGTCCCTCTACTACAAATACAAATTGTTGTTATTGACGCATGACCCAATTGAAGAGCACACACTTGCAAATAAAAGTATGTACTGTACAATGCATATGCATGTATGGATGTAAGTGTGTGTGCGTTTAAATGCAAATTCCACACAGCCACAAAAAGCGGCAAAAACAGCAGCAGAAAACAACCAACAGTGAGTAATGCAACTAGCGGAGATCGGCAATGGACAATCAACAATACTTCAGCGCTGTTTCTTGTTGTTGCTGTGGTTGTTGGGTAGTTGGTTGTCCATCTCCGCCCGCTGCTCTGTGTGTTTGTGTGCATGTGTGCACTGAGTGGGGGAGGCTTTGGTTTATTTATTTATTTCACGCCATTGTTTGGCACTTGCTTTGCTTTGGTCTCAGCATTTTCCTTTCATTTTCGATTGCATTTGCACGGATTCGTGTCCTTGCCACCAACGGATGCTGTTCTATGGTTGCGCGCACTATTATTCGAACACTCGTACACACACGCATTCATATGTATATAAAAAATGCATGTACATATGTGCGCATATGCTCCTACAGAGGAGTTGGTTTTTTTTGTGTTTTGTGTGTGTGTATGGATGCATGAATGCATGTCCATATGTCTATATGCAGATGCATTAACACATCTTCAAATTTTCATCCAAATAAACTAGCCGGTACTCGCATTGCGTTTGTGAATGAGAATGTGAAAATTGCTATTTTCCGAAATTGGTTGTTTGCACCATTTGAATTTACATGCGCACATACTAAAGTATGTTTTTATTTACTGCGAGCTGCACGTGACATTCGCCATATGCGTAAGCGAGGGTGCATAGAACATTTCTAAGACCCACAGTTAAGTGCGAATTCGACAGCGATTCGAGCAAAGCCAATAGTGGCTTACACAAATGCCTACATACATACATACATAGATGTGTACACATGTAGGTATGAATGTGTGTGATGAAATCTAAATTTTAAAAATTTTTCTATACGCCTTCAAACTAGATATTCTCCACAAGCGACTAACGTGAGAAGGCATTAGGATCAGCTATCCATTGGCACTATCCCATTGAGTACCAAGCGGACTTGCCAATCGCCTTCACCGGAGCCCAAGCAGATATTTTGCTGGAAAGCGGTGTGAATGTTTTTTTTTATAACTCCATTATCAAATATAATCTGCGTTAACTTAACATTCAGTATTATTTATATTTCTTATTAAAATTTAAAGCAGTGTGCGGAAGAGCTCCCAGTGAAGCTCTTAAGTACAGTTCAGATTTGAAATATTTGTTGAAAATCAGTAGGTGTACTCGTACACTTTCTTAGTCGACGCATAAGTTGGTGTTATTTATTAAATTAAAGGCTCGAAGATTTGGTTTGATAGCAAGCCATTTATTATATTTATGACTTATTCTTGTTCTTCTTAGCATCACAGCCCTTGTTGAATCATTGCTTCATTCGCAACCTTGCGCCATCTGTCTCTATATAAGGCTATCTCCTTCCACCGCCGCACGTTTAGTTTTCTAAGGTAAACTGCCACATCTTCGAGACATCTCTTTCTGTGGCGTCCGCTTCATCGGGCGTAAGTCAACTGCTTTTCGAGTTTTTCTTTCCTGGGCAAACACGTGTCCGAGCCATCTTATCGTCTGAGATTTTATAAATCTTATCACAGTTTCGTTTTCTCACAATAGTTCCAGCTCTTGATTATATCTAATACAATTAGTTGATTAATGTTATCACTTTTTAGCATCCATATCTCACAACCATAGATAAGCTCGGGGTGGATCAATGTTTTGTATATCCTTAACTTTTGGTCGGGTGGTAATAATTTAGTCATAAGCGCCTTCAACTTAGAAAAGTAAGACTTATTTGCTGCTAAAACTCTATCGTTTATCTTCAATGATGTATCCTTATTGGTTGACAATAACTTAGGTAGATAAATTCTTGTACACTCTCGAGTGAACACTCTTGTTCCGTTACCTGAAAATGTCGAGGTGAGAATAGCGATAACGCGGCTAAAGAACAACAAAGCAGCGTGAGCTGGTAAGGCACATACTTCAGCTCCTACGCAAGATATGGTCGGATGAAAGCATGCCTGCCGATTGGAATTTAAGAGTGCTCTGCCCAATCCATAGAAGGATGATCCGGCAATCTGTGCCAATTACTGCGGGATTAGGCCTCTAAATATCGTGTTTAAGGCCCTAGCGAACGTCTTGTGCGGAAAGCTGAAGCGCAGGCCTTAGACCAGGAAAATCCATTCACACTACGCCAAATCTTAGAAAATACCCATGAAAGGAGAATCGATACTCACCATCATTTTGTCGATTAAAAAGCTGCATTCCGCAGTTTCCTATATGCCGCGATGTCTGAATTTGGTATCCCCGCAAAACTGATACGGCTATGCAACATGGCGTTGCTCAATACTTGCAGCGCCGTCGAAATTGTGAAGGATCTCTCCGAGACATTTAAAACCAAACAAGGTTTCAGACAAGGTGACTCGCTGTCGTGTGATTTCTATAACCTGATGCTGGAAAGATATTTTATAAGATATTATATGACATCATCATAATCAGTCAGACACAATTTTTTGTAAGATAACATTGACATCATCGGTCTCAACTTACGCGCTATTAGTTCTGCCTTTTACAAACTGTATAAAGAAGTCAAACGAATGGGTCTGGTGGTGAACGAGGACAAAACGAAGTACCTCCTGCCATCAAACAAACAGTCGGCGCACTCGTATATCGGCACCCACGTCACTGCTGACCGTTATCATTTCAAGTTTGTGAGAAACTTCGTTTATCTAGAAATCAATATAAACATCGACGAGGCATCCATTGGAGTGTTTGAGAGAAAGGTTCGTCTGAAGACTTTTGGACCTTTGCACTTGGTGACGACGAGTACCGCAGGCGATAGAACAATGAGCTGTATGAGCTTTACGACGACATAAACATAGTGCAGCGAGTCAATTTCTAGCGGTGGCCGGGTTTGCTCAGGGGGAGAAGGACTTGGCTTCACTAGAGAAAGAAACGACTGGCGCGCTTTGTTAAACTCGGCCAAAATGGCATAAGCGGCTACCGCGCCAATTAAGAAGAAGAGTATCCGTAGCTTACGTCTAGCTTTTATGCGGAACACCTCAATCTGAGCGTTTCAAGAAGACAAACCAACAGACTAAACTTTTAATTCAAAAAGCTTAATCGCACCATTATCAAAAGCTTGTAAAAACGCATATATATATATATATTATATATAATTGGGGCGTACACCCTTTTTGGGTGTTTGGCCGATCTCTTCCTTCCATTGATTATTGGTGTGCGTCTTGATGTTGACCCACAAATGAATAAAAGGACCTACAGTTTCAAGCCGACTCCGAACGGCAGATATTTTTATGAGGAGCTTTTTCATGGCAGAAATACACTCGGAGGTTTGCCATTGCCTGCCGCGGGGCGACCGCTATTAGAAAAATGTTTTTATTAATTTTGGTTGCACCGAGATTCGAACCAACGTTCTCTCTGTGAATTCCGAATGGTAATCACGCACCAACCCATTCGGCTACGGCGGCCGAAGGCAAACGAATGGAGCGTCTGCATACACAAAGTTTTAGCCAAGATCATTTCGATTGTTCTTTATAACTATCCGATTAACTCCAATAACTCTACCCAATTTATGTACATTTTCATTTATAGCAAATATCGCGTTTTAAATACCAATAACCGATCACCCTAGTACCCAAAAAGGTAGATAGACTTTCCTACTGTGGCCTGTATAGTGCGCCAACTGTCGAGTGCACCAAAAGCCATAATAGTTTAAGCATTTCTTGGCGTGTGCACCTCCCCTCATACACTCGTATACGAGTAAAAATACTATAAATCCGCAAATATATGCGTTCATGTGATCCTTCCGCTCTGCTATGCGACTAAGGGTGCGATGGTGACGGTCGGTGGTGCTTTATGACACCGATTCACGCACGTTTGGACACTGCAGTGGACAGCATCAACACACGCACCCATGCCCCGCAGATAGCGCACATATCGTTGCAAGAACACGCAGGCACAGTGGTAGGCATGCCAGTTGGTCTAGTAAAAGGCAGCAATGCAGCAAACAGTGGCCGGCTGCCAGATGCTGCAGTTGCAACACTCATATTTGCACTTCCCGGTCACCCACTTCGATTTGAGGCATCCATTAATTCACTATTTGCAGAAATAATAAAGATAATGGTGGCCAGTTGCTTGCTCCCTATACCTACTTGCTACCCTACTTACTATCTTGTCATGCCATCCCTCCCTCGGGTTTACGCATGTAGGTCAATGGCCCAATTCATGGGTTATAATGCATTTGCCAGGACTTCACTTTTTGATTCTACATAATTCTTCTTTTGTTAAATTCTTCTGCGTGTTTATCCTGTGCATTTGTTCATATGCATGGCTTTGTATACGTGTTTGTGTGTGTATGTATGGTCATATGTCAGTTGGCGCAATCGATATAATCAGTTAAATTTATGGTTATTTTTATTGTTGCTTTGCACTCCTTCGCTGCGTACGCATGCGTTTGTTAACCTTAATGTTGCTAATTTGGTACCTGGACACAGAAATGTGGTTGCATCTATAGCGATTGGCATATTTATAAGGTCACCACATATTTTATTTTTATTTATTTATTTCAAGAAGTCAAGAAAACAAGATATCAACTTCACTACATACTAAAACTATAGAATAATGAAATTATTTGCTTGTGAGTTAAAGTTTCGTACTTACTTACGTCTAACCAAGCTGATGGAGGTCAATAGTACAGAAATGTCTTCCTTTGAAACAGAGAATTCTAGGCAATGAGAATTGGAGATCCCACAAGATTCACGAAAATCACGTTCAATGGGCGCATTACCACCATAAATTGTATTGAAGTTATTTAGATGAAAAGGAAGAGCGTTACGAAGAATTTCGGAGCTGTAAAAAACTTAATATTTTGAAGCAGAAGTGGGCAGTCAATGTCACCCTTAATAGAATAAAAAAACAAGAGAGCAAGAAAACTATTGATCAAATAGATCACGAAACCACCGCAGATGACGCACTAAATCAATTGATTTGAGTTCTGTTTTTTGCTAGGTTGTCGCATTTGTGATTAGGTTGGGTTGAAGCGATTTTCCCCTGAGGAGCACCCTCAGGCTCATAGCCCATTGCGATGCCGTTTGGGAAACTTGTCCTTATCTCTCCTAAAACCTGTATGTACTTTTCAACAATTTTAGAAGATTCCTGATTTAATCACATGTGTGATTAACACTCTTGTAACCAGAGTTGAATTTTGAGGATGTTGGGAAACTGTTTCGGCAATTACACTCTAAGGAAATAATCCATTTACGAGTGCCATAAACGCTTAAGAAGAGATCGTGAGTCCATCAGGAAAAACTGTCAATGCGTTCGTTGAAAGAATAGTTGACCAATAACCGTAAATTAATAATCAGAGAACGGGCAGAGCACTTGAACCTAGCTTATGGAACAGTTCAGGATATCATAGTAAATGATGTGGGTTTGCGCCGTGTTGCTGCACAGTTGGTCCCAAAGGACTTGCCAAAGACATAATTTCTAAGGCGGAATCCGACCCAACATTCATCAAATGCGTCACTACTGCAGACGAGACGTGGTTTTATCAGTACGACACTCAATCCAGACAACAGGTGAATGAGTGTAGAGCTCCAAATGAACCCAGGCCAAAAACACACATCGTTTTCAGTCAAAAAAGAAAGCGATGTTCACGGTTTTTATGGATTACAATGGATGGATTCGCCAAAAAAAAAAAGATTTGTAGGAAAGCATCTCGAAAATTTTGCACCATGATAAAGCACCGTTGTACAGTGCCATCATTATCCGTGAATTTCTCACCAAGAACGAAACAAACAGCATTCAACAGCCATGGAATTCAACTCATATGGTTCTCTGCGTTTTTGTTTACTTTTTGGTCGAGTCAAAGAACCACTACGTAGAACGCGTTTTAACAGCCGAAAGGAGTTAATGGAAAATTCGAAGGCGGCTTTGATGGCTATACCAAAAATAGAAATACAGAAACATTTCGAGAGCTGGATCAAAAGCCAGCATAAGTGCGTTGCAATTGATGGAGAGTACTTTGAAGGCGATAATATCACTTTTGAGGATAAAACTTGTGTTTTAAATTTTCTAAAAATATTCCGAGAATCGTTTGATCATAATGGCAGATCTCCTACTTTTTAAAGATTTTAAGTTGATCAATAGCAAATGAGATGTGTAAGATAGGAGAGGATCAAAAAAATGATCAGTGTATTAATACATTTCTAGATACACCTTTTGCGCACGCTCGATCCTGTAAATTAAGGGTGACCTAGATCGCAACAATTTCAAGGTATAAGGGTTTGTAAAAATTGGAGCTGTTGCGACATACAAAGCCTTAAGCAGAAAATGATTTGTTATCACAACAGTCGGTTCTACGTTACCGGAACGACCGAGATTTATAACCGGCCAAGGACTGCAACTCCAGCTGCAATCCACGAACAACAACGACAGCAGAGTCGAATTTAGATAATATTTAATTATATATATGTACATATATAAACATAATTAATTATATATACATATATATATAACTAGCACCTCGATACAGAGGCAAAGCGAATGGGTCTGGTGGTGAACGAGAACAAAACGAAGTACCTCCTGTCATCAAACAAACAGTCGGTTCACTAGCGTATCGGCACTGTTGACAGTTATGATTTCGAGGTTGTAAAGGACTTCGTAAACTTAGGAACCAGCATTAACACCGATAACAATGTCAGCCTTGAAATCCAACGTAGAATCTCTCTTGCCAACAAGAGCTACTTTGAACTAAGTAGGCAACTGAGCAGTAAAGTCCGCTCTCGACGAACAAAACTAACACTTTACAAGGCTCTAATCATGCCCGTCCTAACGTATGAAGCAGAAGCTTGGACGATGACAACATCCGATGAAGCGACGCTTAGAGTGTTTGAGAGAAAAATTCTGCGTAAGATTTTTGGACCTTTGCACGTTGGGAGCGGCGAATATCGCAAACGATGGAACGATGAGCTGTATGAGCTTTACGACGACATAGACATAGCGCAACGAATAAAGATCCAGCGGCTACGTTGGCTGGGTCATGTCGTCCGTATGGATAAAACGCTCCGGCTCTGAAAGTATTCGATGCGATACCAGCTGGTGGTAGCAGAGTCAGAGGAAGTCCACCATTGCGTTGGAAAGATGAGGTGGAGAAGGACTTGGCTTCACTTAGTGTGTCCAACTGGCGCCGGTTAGCACGAGAAAGAAACGACTAGCGCGCTTTGTTAAAGTCGGCGAATCTATCAACTTGAGTGACCTGTTTCCAATGATCCAATAATTTTATACGATCTCTGTTATAATTTTCCCTAAGCTTTGAAAATTTTGGACTATGGTTTCCAGTTTTGTTTCAATTTTGAACTTTCAGGGTCTCAATTGCAGTTGTTAAGGGGAGCCAAAAGAACGTTCCAACACAGAGGGGAGGGGGTCCTCTTCAAATCGTCAGCAGGTATCTCATTGAGTGCATTGGGGTTGATGTGCTTGCATCCATTCGCCCGCCTGTGCAAACGCTAGAGATGCATTTGCTGCGCTAAAACATATCCCTATGAAGATCATAGCGCTCATCATTTCATCGTCCGTGATATTCACTACCGCCAACGCATAAATATTGTTGAGCAGAGATAAAAAACACGCGTGGTTACAACGTAAGATGCCGATTATTTTATTTAGTAAAAGAAATGTCAATTATAAGTACAATGGAATAATGGAAAGAAGAAAAGTAAAAGCGAGAGTTGCCAAACTTATATAATATTACTTTACAATAAATGTCCACAAGTCGTGCGCAAAATATTTTTGATTCGAACACTACACAGGTAGAATCTTCTGTGGCATAAGTATTTATTTATATAATTTTGTTTTGACTACCATAAATAATCTTCCCATTTTTTATATCCTATTAAAAATTAATGGAAACAGGTACTTGCTGTTTGGTTTATGAGAGCTGTTTAATTTTTTCACTCCTCTTTCCCTACTAATGTAAACACGTTTTGAAATATTAAACGCCAGCATTTTAGATAAAATATTTCAATTTAGTAGGAGTACCAGTATCAAAAGTCTTATCACACGTTTGCTAGCGAAACACAAATGGATGTACACAGGCACATACACACACACACACACACATATGTACATAAGGAATATCCCAACCACTTAAGTTTTATGTTGACACCAAAAATGGGTCAGCGTGTGGTTCACACTAGAACGGCACACGTGACAATGGCGTCGGTTGCACTCTGGCAAATAAATCCAAGCTTACTTTGTATTTACTGCCCAAAAGCTATACGTGATTCCTCTCCGCAATCCGCATCGCATAATCTCTACATACGAACGGCCAAAGGTGTCAGTCGGACAACAAGCAAATGGATTTGGATTTGGTGGCGGCGGCTAAATTTGTGGAAAAATCGTTGACCAAGCGTTCCCTGTAAGTAAAAAAAGTTCATATGTAAGTCACGTTCGCTATGGTAGATGCCAGCAACAGCAAAAACAATGCGGCAACAACGCCAACATAAAAGAACAAAAGAGGCAGAAAAGAGCAGATAACGCGTTAGGCTTTTTGCGCCCAACGGTATTCGCTTGAATCTACCGGTATGTATTTATGTGTAAGCAGCATTGAGTGCCATTTTTTGGTCAGCAGTTAAATTAAAGAACGTTTTAAAGACTGATTGAAATAAACACTTAATTTCATTTCGTAACTTTTTCTTTTTCTTTATTTTGACTTCAATTCGCCTTTTAAAGATACTCTGTATTCTTCTTGATTGACGCGATAACCGCTTAAGCGATTTTAGCCGAGTTTAACAAAATGCGCCAGTCGTTTCTTTCTCGTGCTAATCGGCGCTAATTGCCAACCTGAGCCAACTCAGCCACCTGATCTTTCTAACACGAAGGAGGATTTCCCCTTTCTTTCTTTCCACCAGCTGGTATCGCATCGAATACTTTCAGAGCCGAAAAACTCTTACAACTCATTATTCCATCGCCTGCGATACTCGTCATTACCAAGGTGCAAAACTCCAAAAATCTTCCTCAGTATCTTTCTCTCAAACACTCCAAGGACTTTACTACTCAGTTGCCTACTTAGTCAAAAGTAGCACTTGTTGGCAAGAGAGATCTTCCGCTGGACTTCTATGATGATAATGTCATCTTGATTCCTAAATAAACGAAACCTCTTCAACCTCGAAATCATAACTGTTAGCAGTGACGTGGGTGCCGATACGTGCGTTCACCGACTGTTTGTTTGATGACAGGAGGGACTTCGTTTTGCCCTCGTTTACCATCAGACCTACTCGATTTGCTTAGAAACGGCAGCATACGGATTCCTTTGAAGAAAAATGTGAGCCGTCGTGGGACGCCTGGCAGATGGGAAACATCGTGTGTGTACAAGTAATATGCATAAAAGATAATATTATTACAGGAATTAAATATAGCCTAATGAAAAAATGAAGTATTACGACTTTCTTACAGAAAATGGTAGCTTTATTTAATAAACATTTATTTACATGTGATATCAAAATTCGATATTAATATCAAGCCACAATTTAAATATTTTCATCTGTGACTTCAGTAATAGTTATATTCGATGTTTCCTCTGCCGGTATTACTGTGACGATTGGTCGATGATAACTAAAGTACGTTACAAAAGTATTGGATGAAATAAATATTATCAAGATATCTCACAAATACAGCATCTATTGTTGTTCCATATTTGGTAGTAGATTCTCTTGGATTGTTGTTGATTTGCAATTGAAATTCTTTTTGAAGTGTGCTTTGAGTGTTCAAATTTTTTGAATTTTCAGGTGGCGCAAAATTAATCATCCAGTTTTGTATTTGAAAATTATTAAATAAAATTAAAAAAAAATTAAATACAAAAACGACTTTGAGTGCTGAAATTTTTTGACGTTTCTGGTGGCGCAAAATTAATCATCCAGATTTGTATTTGAAAATTATTAAATAAAATTTAAATAATAATAAATAAAGAAATTATATTGAGTGATGACTTTTAAACCTTTACGCCCGCCATTGCTTGTCTGTTTTTATACAGCAGCTCTACACTTCACAAATTTCAATTATGATTGACGTACTGCACTATTTGTAAAAAATATAAATAATCCGATAGCATGATTTATTTTGTGTCACTTTGTATGATAATCAAAATGTGTCTTTAAAATATGCCTTCCTCCATAGGCTTAAACTTTTTATTCAATTTCAACCTTTGCTCATTACGAGCTGGCATATCTCGAATTTTCTATTAAATAAATTTCCACTTTTCATTTCGAATTAATAAAGCAATAAATTTGGCATTGCAAAATAGTTCCACTTGGTTTAAATAATTGAGTAATGAAACTTCTTTCTGCTGTGGCTCTGCTTTCTGTGACCTTTGGATATTTTTCAACTCAAACACTGACCTTCGTCATTTCTTCGCACAGAGAGCGCGCCTCAAAGGTGTCCACTCTAGCCAGCCTTCCAGTTTCCCATGAATTCTCTGTAATCGAATTCCTATTATCTACATAGCAAATTACCGAACACATTCAAAAACACATAACGCACCAACATTTACTAAGCACTCACGAGCATCCAACTTGCCGCTCTTTAGCAACTCTACATTTGTCTCTCTAACATGGCACACATACTAACACACTTTAACCCACATCATTTGTGAGTTGTTCCTTTGAAATTGGCTTAGCACTTCTCATACTACTACACATAAAATATATATATGTATACCTTAGTATAGCGTGGCGACCCGTCGCCACGCCAACGATTCGGTTTACAAGTGAGCCTATAGATGTTTCACATCAAAAAACGAATTCTTTTGACTTGATCCATTCATTGAGTCAGTTTTCGATGCCCTCGTAAGAAGTGAACCGTTCCCCAATAAGGACGGACTGCATTGATCGGAACAGATGGTAATGCGAAGGTCCAATATCTGGGGATTACGGCGGGTGGGGCAAAAGATTTCCCAATTCAGTTCCTCTAAACATTTCTGGACCGATTTAGCAACGTCTGGCCTGGGGTGGTCATGCTCGATTCAAACGCTTTAGCTGCAGTCGGTAACGATCGCCAGTGATGGTTTCAGATGGTTTAAGCAATTCATAATAGGTGACACCCTTCTGATCCCACCACATACACAACATAACTTTTGAAGCATGGATATTTTTTTTCGCTGTCGGTGAACCTGCTTCACCTGGAAGATTCCAATTTTTTCGAAGCTATAATAAATCCATTTTTCATTGCCAGTAATGATGCGATGCAGAAAACCTTTTCTTTTCTGGCGCTCAAGAAGCATCTCACACGCCACCAAACGGCTTTCGATCAATTTAATTAAATTTTTCTTCAATTGATGTGGCACCCAGTACCCAGTTACCTGCTTTCGGGACCATTCCCATCGCGTGCAAACGTTCACCGATGGTTGATCTATACACATTCAACTCTTTAGACATATCATCAAGGGTTCAACATGCGTCTTCATCAAATAATTGTTGTAGTTAAGTATCTTCGAATTGCGCATTTTTCGGTGCCCCTTCGCCATCTTTATCACTCAATTCGAAATTGCCGCTTTGGAAGCGTCGAAACTAATATTTACAAGTTGTATTTGATGGAGCGATTAACGAATATGCGCCACATTTCAGCTGCACTTTTCTTTAAAAGATAATAATGAAGTATGACTTCCCGCAAATGCTGTTTCTTCCCTCGAACGTAAACATTCTTGACGTCAGATAATTAAGGATCTTTACGCTTTAAACGAATGTCAACTACTGCGATCGAGATCTCACATATACACCTTCAAATCACCAGTGTATTACTGGAGCGAACACAAAAATAGTATCAGCAGCGACACCTCCCTTACGAGGGCGGAAACTTATTCCCATACCAATAATAAAACGTGGCGCTAAATCATGGACAGTCGAACAATAAAATGTAGCCGCTCTTAGAGTTTTCGAGAGGAAAGTACTTCGCAAGATTTTTGTTCACGAGCTGTATTAGCTTTACGGAGATGCTGACATAATCAAACGAGTCACCCTCGACTAAGGTGGCTGGATCATGTCGCCCGTATGGCGGTGTTTGAAACGATAATTGGCGGTCGACGGCAAAGAGAATGTCCTCGTGTCTGGTAGAAGGACCAAATTGGAGAAAGCCCCGCTTATCTTAGCTTAACAAACTGGAACAGGTGTGCGGAAAACAAAGACACCTAGCGAGACATTATTCGGCAGACTGTAGCTCGGTTACGGTTTGTTACGATCAATTAAGTAAGAGCATAAAACGCTCCGACTTATTCGAATTTAGAACTTCCTTACTTACTTTGTTAACAAACAATAATTTGTTTACTTATTTGCTTACTAACTTCTCACATTTGCCTACAACTCTCTCGCTCACCTATAGCTCATCTGAAGTTACAGTGCGGTTACTCACCAACGTAAGTGCATGGGATGGATATGTGAGTTGTTCCTCGTGAGAGTGATGTGGTCATTGCTGTTGCCTGTAGCCGCTGTAATCTCCAAAATGGTGACTTTTTTCGGTAAAAGCATTTGAGCTGATTGCTCTCTTCTAGAGAAGTTGCCAATTTACACTTATGGAAAATATTTTGCATGAAAGGAAATGAATTTCAGGAAATTTACAAATTTTTATAAATATAATTGAAAATAATTATAGAACAATAAAAAGTATTTTAAATGACGCCCCTCAATGTTGTTTTAAAATAAAAAATTTAAAACCTCAAATTTGTTCAGGTTGGACTATTATTTATTCAAAAGGAGCCATTGCACTTAAATGTGAAAAAGTAAAGTACATCATTTAAATGTCCATCATGCAGGTAAAATCCTCCAGCAGCCGATTCATGAATGCCTAATTATTGAGAACGTCGAGATATCGATGCTGAAGCTTGCTGAGCAACACTTTGCCCTGTGGCACTTTGCACAACAGAAAGCCCAGTTTTTGGTCTGCCAATCGTTTTGCTATCCTCGACACAATCATTTTCTTGAAATTTGTTCACCAACCTTTGAATTGTTGAATCATTCAGATGATTATGTCCACCAAAAAATCACAGATTTTGCGATATGTTGTTCTTAAAGATCAACAATTTTTATAATAAGGTTAAATATTTTTTTTGCGTTATTCGATCGTGTGAATTTGTACATCTGTATATTTCACAAATGCCAAAGATGACATAAAAAAGAACCGTGTAAAAAATAAGCACTACTGAGCTCTAGGTGCCACTTTTAAAAGACTCTTTATAATTTATAAGAAAATAAACAACTTATACTTGTTTTCTTTTTTGACGTGATAACGTCTTAATATATAATTCGATTTAACAGGCTGCACGCCCGAAAAAATGTGTCGTTACCTTGCTCATTAGTGTTACCTTGCTCATTGCCGTTACCTTGCTCATGTGTCGTTACCTTGAATGAACGGAACGAACGACAAAGCAAACAAAGCAAACGAACGGCAACGTTCGACATCTTGCTCTCTCCTACTTAAGTGAATATGTGTATGTATATGCGCATATGTACATATATAAATTCACGTATTTGTATTTGCATATGCCTTCTTATTGATTATTATTAATTTGATTTACTTAAAGAATTTAAAATAAAACCAAGTTTGTTAATAATACCTGTTGTTTTAATGTTATTATTATTTTTTGACGTGATAACGTCTTATAATTCTATGTAGCCGGCTGCACGCACCAAAAAATGCGTCGTTATCTTGCTCACGCGTCGTTACCTTGCTTGAACAGCATGGTATGTTATGTTATGTTATGTTATGTTATGTTATGTTATGTTATGTTATGTTATGTTATGTTATGTTATGTTATGTTATGTTATGTTATGTTATGTTATGTTATGTTATGTTATGTTATGTTATGTTATGTTATGTTATGTTATGTTATGTTATGTTATGTTATGTTATGTTATGTTATGTTATGTTATGTTATGTTATGTTATGTTATGTTATGTTATGTTATGTTATGTTATGTTATGTTATGTTATGTTATGTTATGTTATGTTATGTTATGTTATGTTATGTTATGTTATGTTATGTTATGTTATGTTATGTTATGTTATGTTATGTTATGTTATGTTATGTTATGTTATGTTATGTTATGTTATGTTATGTTATGTTATGTTATGTTATGTTATGTTATGTTATGTTATGTTATGTTATGTTATGTTAAAGTATATTATATTATGTTAATGTTAACTCATTCTCTATATCCATACAAAATATCTATCAAACAAATAAAATTAAAATTTTCTTTTGAAAAATGCAACCATTCAATCAGTATTTTCTTATGACGTTATCACGTTAAACTATCGTCAGTAAACCGACTTTACAGACAACCTCTTTTTTTCATCTTGATTCAATTGACCAAAAAACATATTATGAAGGCAGATTCACAAGTACGTGTCTCTGTGTTTTCAAGAAACGATCAGTAAAAAATATTAAGCGTAATCAAAAATGGGTAAATAAATTTTCATCCAAATCTGTCCAATTTATAAACAAAATTTTGCATATGCCGGGTAAGGAAAAGTTTTGGTAAATTTATATTCAGAAAGAAAAATTCTTCATATTCCTCGAATTGGTAATTAAAGGAGGATTTCTGACCAGTTCTGTTGAAAATTTCTTACATTTTTGTTGCTTATTAAGAAAAGAAAGACCTGCCTCTCCAGATATAGAATAAATATTTTTTTACATACCTCAAATGATTGCTATTTTATTATTATTTATTATAAAATTGATAGTTGTGGAGAAAGTTTTGAGAGCGTGAATTATTGGCATGAGTCTGTGCGATTCGGATGTATTCTCTCGAAACATTCCAAATCAATCGGTTACCAATCGGGAGACGAATCAGAAGATTGTATGATTAGATATAATGCAATTAGATGCTCGGAATAATATTTGAAGTCCCCTTTCTGACGAATACAAACACGAGTAATATCATTTGTGAGCACACACATCTGCCATTGGGCGAGCGCTGAGCAAAAACACTTGGCTTCAGGGAGAGAGAACTTCTTAGAGTAGCAAAGCCTCAACTCTCCTTTCCGTAGATTATCTGTTATACGGTGTTCATACGATGTGAATTCTCGGGTAATTTTTAGTTGAAAGCAAAAATTGTCAGTTGAGTGGCCTTTTAGATGGGCTACTTCAACTGAGTTGGTCGCAAGCCAATTTCGAGTTATTCAACTTTTACTTCGATCAAGCACGAGTTTGTTCTGATTCTGAGCTCTGAGTGTGTCCATTTTGATAGTGAAATTATTGCGATTGGCTTAGTTTACGATGGTTTTTAATGTATAAAATACATAATTGGCGCATACACTTCTGTTAGGCGTTTGGCCGAGCTCTCCTCCTCCTATTTGTGGTGTGAGTGTTGACGTTGTTTCAGAAATCGAGGCACCTACGAACGGCAAATGATTTTAATGACGAGCTTTTTCATACAAAAATACAGTCGGAGGCTTATCATTGCCTGCCGAGTGATGGCTACTATTAAACAAATGTTTTCTATCATTTCGCTTCCTGCCTAATCTGTGCTCTTTTCAATGGTAGTCATGCACCAAACCAGCACTGACGGCAGTAGTCGCTTATAATATATTGTACATAATATATTTTTAATAAAATGAATAAAATGGAATGCATGATCATTGTACCAAGTGTTATTATCTCGCATCTCTCATTTCGTTCGGAGTGCTTAAAAAACCTTGCAAAGATGGTAGGAGCAGGGATAGCGATGCACAGGGCACACAAATCTTTAACACTGATTACAGATCCTACAATTTTCTACGTGTAGCATTTCGCCATAACCGAAACGATGGAAATCGTATTCAAAAGAGGGTTCAAAATAGCAAAAATTTAAATACTTTCGGGCAGTCAATCAGTCCTCAAAGCCTTAAATAGCTTTACATTTATTTCAAAAGTCATTATAGAGTGTAACAGTGCACTCAACAAACCGGCAACTCTTAATCAGATCTCTCTGACACGGTCACCAGGACATGGGGAACACGAAGTTAACGAGAAGGCAGACTTTTATGCCAAAGAAAGGCCGGGAGGGTCATTTATTGGACCAACACTAAAGGCTTTAACAAAAAGCCCCTAAAGCAGGAAACCAAAAATGGGCCCAAGTAAAAACCAAGGAATATTGAAATGGCACAAACGACCTTAATCAATCTAAACAGTTCCGAAACTTCAATACCAACATAGTCTCAGATTACTCTGTGGGGCCTTTACAGGCCACTCTGACTATTCAGGTTCTGCTGTGATGAAGGGGGGTCCATGGAACACTTAATAATCAATTGTGAGGCATTAGACCCAAGGAGACGCAGAATCCTAAGCTCGATAAAGACTTACAAATGCTCCCTCCTAAGGAGCTGGTTTGATTGCTCACAATCTGGTCACAGTGCATAAGGGCCCTAACGTAACCCGTACAACCATAACCATTACCAAATGCCAAATTCCTATTCAACGTAAATCACGTCGTGCAAACAACTCATTCCAGTTCTCATTCAATTTGTATTTCAACCCATCGCATCTAAAGACTCCTCATTTAAACGCCTTATTAAACATCCACGCGGAGATAATTAGCAATGCTTCGAGTCTCTTTTGCGGCAGCTGCCTGAGCGTTGAGGTGCGCGGGACTAACATTTAAACATCTAAGCTCTCATTAGTTAGCAAAACCTGCGTATATAGCCGGCTGCAGTTAGCCGTCTTCTGGATTTAATCTTCAACATGCAGCATTCACCACAGCCATAAAGAGTCATCGTTCGGTTCTTCGCTCGAACCTGTACCTCTTGTCTGCTTTACCTTTCCCCTCAACGCGATCACAGTGGATGCATTTAAAATATCGTCCAAGTGTGTCTTCTCATCTTGGAGGGCCACCCTCTAAGCCTAGCCTTACTTATTAGAAAACCGGATACCAATCGGGAATCGTGTGTTTAATTTTTTTATTTTTGCTTTTTTGTGTTTTGTTTTGTGAAAGCAATAAAGCTGAAATAGATTTTTAATGAAATACTGAACATTTAACGCCCTAAACAATTTGTTGCGCTTTATTTGCAAACCGAAATAAAATTATGTGAAAATGTACTTGACTATGAACTCCAATTTAATTGTCGAAATTATAGTCAATTGTTAGTGTGTGTGTGTGGGTGTGTGCGACAGTCGCTTTTGCAGCATTTAGTCGCAATATCATAAATTTTTCCTAAAACACAAAACCATTGTAATTTATTATACTTTTCCGGTGTTTTTCTAACAAACTGCGCAAAATGCAAAACATACTGTCGGAAAATTAAGCGTTCGTTCGCATGCAGGTCACCGCCATTTTACAAACTATTCACGGTACGGTCATGCACATACATGCACTTACTCATACATGTGCACGTACGTCCGTATATGATAGCAGATCATTACCGATACTCGATTTTGTACTACTCTATGGCACAGGTGGAAAATTAAGTCCTTCGCTGCCCAGTTTATGAGGGAAACTCAGATTTACTGATTTTAAACAAATAATTGCTCACAATATTTAATATTGCACTTCTTGCAGCTCGATTATCATAAAAAATTTAATAATTTAGCAATCAGACCACAGTTGCTCAAAACGCTTAAATGGCCCGAGGCCAAAACAAAAACATTGCCGTAGAAAACAGCAAACTTGCAACAAATGGGAAACACAAAACATTTAGCTGCGTTTGTGTAAGTTCGAGCTCACAGGAAAAAACTCGCTACAATTTAATGAAAGAACTAGTTAGTTACGTTGGGTCAAGTGCCATGGCTGCACTAACTAAGGCTCACTGGGGCTAGTCGAAGTTGGTTACTCATTCATATTTCTTTTGGCGTAGTTTCAGGAATTTTTTTCACAATAAAAAAAATTAAAAACGATATTTAAATTTTTTAGGCTTTTTATTTAACTTCTTTTACATACAAAATGAAAAAAAAAAATTTAATTTTAATAATTTTAGGAATGGCGCTGAAGTTGACCCTCCCGAAAAATTGGACCTGGACGGTTTGTCTTTTTTTTGACTCTTCTATTTATCTGAAACACAAAAACCAAAAAAAAATTATTAATCAGTATGACTGTAGCTATGTCCCGTACTAGAATTAAACAAAAAAAAATAGAAAATTGACAAAATGGCACTGTTTTGAATTTGACACTCTAAAAATCGGGTTTTTTCAGTTTTCTAGTAAGAAAAAAGTGAAATAATAATAATATATAACTCTAGTACTGGCGATAGCCACTGACGTTGTGAAGAAGTTATTAAAATTTCAGACGATTCGGTTAAATAGTTTTTTTCTTTTGACAACACCAGGCCGAAAAAAGACATTTCGAGATAATTGAGCTTAAAATTCGAGGTACAGGAGCGCGCGGTCCGCTCTCTACCTAGTTAATGGGCTGTAGAAGCTATAATATTGGGAATTTCACAATATATTCTTAAGATACTGTACTCTCGAAATATCGACAAAACAAAAAAATCGATTTCTTGAAATTTATAGACCACCGGGCCCTGAAGATTAAGATTATTGTCTCGAGTATCAAAGAATCAATCAACCATTTCGATCCCTAGGCCACAATAATATCTTCTTTCAATCAATTAGTTTAGTGAAGGTAATTCAGCTAACGAAGTTTTTCTGTAGTTTCAGTTCTCAACTTTTAACAAACTCCTGTACGTTTTAGCGATACGTCAAAACAAAAATTATTATTTTTTATTTATTTATTTATTTAAAAGCCTAACAATTATTAATAACTATTACACTTACGGATTAAGCGCTGGCTGCCAGGGCCTTCGGCTAAACAAAAATTACGTCCTGAGAACTTCGCGCCTGTGCTTCAGAAGTAAAACCGCTGGGTTTATGACTAGGAGAAAAATCGAAACAAATGGTAGAAAAGAAAAGATTTAAGCAGATTTAAAGAATACTTCTTCTACTTTGTAAAGATTTTATATTTAATAATGCACACCTTGCACCTCAGAGCACCGAAGTTTAAAGATCCGAGTGCTGAACGAAGAAATTTCTATTGAATACGTTCACGTCGCAACGATGATATAGCCTCCAAATAGAGACGGCTAGCTCCAGCTTAGCCAGTGCTAGCGATATAAATAGCAGGCTGTTTACAGGTATTGGAAAGAGCTTACATGAGGCCGTGTTGTGGTGAACTTTACATAAAGAACTTAATTTTGTATCTTCAACATAAAGCAAGAAATGAAGTCTTTTCGTTATTTCGTTTTCGTCAAGCACTGAAACTTCACAAGAGGATCTCAGTCGATATGTATGGAAGAGTAATGGAAAATTGGCGTCAAGGAATCATTGCCTACAAGCACGGTCATATGGGAGATATCGAGTAGATTTTAGCACCATAGCTAAGTTATTCTGTGTTTTATTTAAGTACAAATATTATAAAGCTCCTTTTAAAACATTCAACCACGATGCGATCTGGAGAGTCCTCATCTTTAAAGAAGCACTTGAAAACATCACGAATCTCATAAAAGAATTATACACAGATGCCACTTGCAGAGTGAGATTTTAGAATGTTCCAAGCGGTGGCATTCCAGTGCAGATAGGAATAGGACAAGGATGTGTGCTTACCCCGCTCCTTTTCAACCGGGTACTATATCTAGTAGAGCGTCAAGCATCCGTGGCTAACAGAGGTATATCCTGGAGTCTGGGCGGCTACCTTAAAGATTTTGACTACGCCGACGAAATATGACTGCTATCATACAAATATTCAGAAAGTGGACTTAAAAATCAACATCATGAAGACAAAGGTGACAAAGCCACTGCGGTCTCGCAAACCTTTCGCATAAACGGCATTAAGGGGTTATACGCAGTTATGACTTTCAAAAAAATCGATTTTTTTTTATTGCATTTTTGGTATGTACATATATTCAAAAGTATACGCACGAAATTTGAAGTAGATATAAGCAATACTTTCGGAGTTATACCTAAATATGTATAGATGCCTTGGCACGTTTTAAGGTAGGTATTGAAACTTTAAACGTGTTTTTTTTCAAAACGGCATTTTTCAAGTCGGTGTACACGATATATCGAAAACGGCTTGTTTGATCGGTCAACCGTTTTAACTCAATCTTTAAAGATACATTTTCTAGTAATTAATCGTTCCTTTTGTAAATCTGATACTTATTTTCCATTTTATAATCAATTTACGGCCAAATTTTAACGTAAAAATCGAAATCATTTCTTTTAAAAGCTGCCATTTTGTGAAAATTCACTATTTTGATTAGCCGAACGATTAATTACTAGATAATCTAATATATTAACAAAATTTGTTTGGTTTTTTGATTTCAGATAATCCAATCCTGAGTTACGATGTACACCGTAAATCGTCTTTTTTTAAAGGAGGTTCCAGAAATCGCCTGCAGCGCGCTCTATAATCAACATTTTCATAAATAAAAAATTTTGTTACGTTCTTGAAGGATGCTTTTATAACCGCCAAAAATTTTCAAATTAAAATATTCTGAAGTTTCTTCAGGATAAATCCTTGACAACCCGTCTTTTATTTGCTTCATAACTGCGTATAACCCCTTAAACCCGTAATAGTAAATACGCTCTGCTAGCTTGGAAGCGTCATCAGTAAAAATGGCGCCTCAGCAGCCGAATATCGAAGAGTCGCACTGTGCCTGATATTTAGGATAAAATGTGGGGATCGTGACATATATACAGGCGCACGAAATTGAGGATATTTGATTCCAATGTAAGGTTTGTTATTCTGTATCGAAGTGAGACATGGAACACAATAGTGCGTGATATGCAAGCACTCCAGGTATTTTTCAATCGCAGTCTTCGCAAAATTGTGCACGTTTTCAGGTCTGATATCATCACTAATACTGGAAACAGAAGCGCTACAAGCAGGTCGCACTAGGAACTATGGGTAAATATATTATATATTATATAATATGTAATTGCCATATGCAAAGGTCTTGTCAAAAAAATTTAAGAATAGTTTATTGGATTATACTTCGGACTGAGCTTCAATCGAAAATGAGCTAGTTGCGCTCTGCGCTGGGGGTATTCAGCTTCACTGCCGGGTACATTTTGCCAACGGCCTTATGCGGCGCCAATTGTGTGCACTACTCGAAATTGCAATTAAATTGTAATTTGAATACAGGTGCAGAGCATTGAAAATGGCATGTAGCGTGCGGAATTCAGCATGCATGCATACCTACCGCGCGCGAGTGGTAGTGCCAGCGAATATTATGTGCGCTGTAATATTCAGATATCTGACTGAGCGGAAAAAGTAGCCCACACGCAGCAATAGCAAAATGGCAAAATGGTAGCCACTCGAGCGGTCAATTGCCTGGGGCCACACCAATTTCCACCTGCGCGCCCTAATGGCAGATTCGGTAAATGTAGCTTTGTTATTTTTTCCGCTTTTTTCCACCCGCACAA
Source organism: Anastrepha ludens (assembly GCF_028408465.1). NCBI lineage: Eukaryota > Metazoa > Arthropoda > Insecta > Diptera > Tephritidae > Anastrepha > Anastrepha ludens. Next base: position 115,441,582 of record NC_071498.1, on the reverse strand, counting down.
TTGCGTTTGTTGCAACCTTTATGTATTGTTAGTACTTTATTAATATTTATGGACGTTTTCGTTGCAATGAGATAATTACGCGTATTCTATGGCAGAGCTACTCGAACGCAGCGGTCAATGCGACGACAAAATCTCGCCCACCTATGGCCGAATGCACGAACTAAGCTTACTAAGTGTGCAGCTAATGACGGGCAATAATCCAGTACTTTTTCATTTCATATCTTTTTTTTTAATATTTAGTGGAAATGTGCATTTGGCATTGATACAGTCGCAATTACATGGCACTGCAATACGAAACGTCTTTCGGTTGTCTGTGGCATAAAAATTAAATCAGGCCAACAAATGGTGATTGTTCAATTAAGCAAATGGATATGCAGCGCGAGACGGAGAGTGGCGCAAGTGAGGTATCGAAATGACTAATTAAACAAAGCTCTAATTTGTGGAGAGCGCAGATGAGCTCAACGTGATAGGCTACAACTGTTATTGCACACATACGAGGGTCGTTTGAAAAACTACTTAATGGTTTGGGGTAAACCACTTTTATGCTTCCACATAAAGTACTCTCGTTTTAGGCTTATACACTTCGTCCAACGCTGTTTCCTTCCGAATAATAAGATTTGTCTAAGTCTGAAAAATAGTCATTCCATTCTGCAATCACTTCCTTGTTCCAATACATTTTTTCTACGGAAACCTTTTCTTCAATTTGGGGAGCAAATAGTAGTCCGAGGGATCCGCAGGGGCCAAGTCTGGAGAATAGGGGGAATCTGAAGCAAATTAGAAGCCTTTTTCCATTAATTTTGCGACCACAGCTGCTGAGGCGTAAGCTGGTGCGTTGTTATAATGGAAAAGGGAAATCACTCTACTTCCTCGAATTAAACGCAAGCCAAACACAAACAAATGAACCGATCTGACTGAAACTTGATGTGTGTTCTTCCAAGAGATGCTACTTAATATACTAAATTTAACCTCGATACGCGCCAGTAATGTCATCCTGTCAAACAGCCCTCGTACATAGATATGCGTTGCTTACAGCTGGAGAGTTAAAAAGTTCGGTAACAAAATGTCAATTTATGGCAGCTTTAAAGTCTAATATACCTTCTGCTCAAATATGAACGAGACGTTATCAACAAAACGGTCCGCGGATGACATATGGCAAAAATAAATTTTTTGTTTTTTGGTAGGACTGTTATAAGCTTACATGGTAAATTTCAGCGTGATATGTCACATAGTCTGTTTTCTGTGCTACTGTAAACAAGTCAAGCTCGAATGTGTTCTTCGAATTTCACGATGGAAATTCAAGTTGAACAAAGAATTTGTTTGAAATTTTGTTATTCCAACAAAATTTCGGCTTCAGACGCCTTAAAAATGTTGCAGACAATCTATGGGGACTCTGCTCTATCGGGTGCACGTGTTTTCCAGTGGTACAAATCGTTCAAAGAGGGCCGTACATCGGTTGAAAACTTGCCTCATGAACGTCGTCCAGCAACATCAGTAAACGACGAAAACATCGGAAAAGTAAAGGAAATTGTGCTTGAAAATCACACAAATCGCAAAATCGGTTAACGCTGAATATTATTTAGACGTTTTAAAGCGTTTGCGCGAGAACATTCGTCTTAAAAGGAAGGAATTGTGGGACAACAAGTCATGGTTCTTGCATTACGATAATGCACCAGCTCACACATCACGTCTTGTTCGCGATTATTTGAACAAAAATAATGTTAATATCGTTCCGCAAGCACCGTATTCGCCTGATATGACTCCATGTGACTTTTTCCTGTTTCCCAAGCTCAAGTTGCCGCTCCGTGGGAAACATTTTGAGACAATTGAGGTCATAAAAGAGAATTCGAAGAACACACTCGAGCTTGACTTGTTTACAGTAGCACAGAAAACCAACTATGTGACATATCACGCTGAAATTTGCCATGTAAGCTTATAACAGTCCTACCAAAAAACAAAAAAATTATTTTTGCCATATGTCATCCGCGGACCGTTTTATTGATAACGTCTCGTTCTTATTTGAGCAGAAGGTATGTTGTAATAAACATACGTTTATATATAGTGCATACACTGGGCACAGAACACCAAAATTTATAGAAACAGTTTTCTTATAGTGATCCCCCCTCAACAGGCAATGACAACTCTCCAAGTAAATATCTAATATGAAAAAGCTCCTCATAAAAAGCCATCTGCCGTTCGGGGGAGGCATACGATCATAGGTCCCTCCTCTAAATCTACCTGACCTCCGAAGAAATCTGCGTAGATCTTGTGGTACCAAGGCAGTTCTTAATACATTAGTACCACAAGCCTCAAGCCTGATTCAAGCGAAGGCCGGGTAGATGCAGAGAAAGTGGTCCGCTGTCTCATCTTCCTATCCATATGCCGGGCAGAGTGCAGTGTCTGAGATGCCAACCTTTTCCATGAACTTCGCCCATAGAAAGTGGCTCGTCATCAGTCCAACCAGCCTCCTACAGTCCCCTCTGCTTAGTGATAGCAGGAACTGCGACAGTCGGTCGGACATGACAGTTAACATCAGTTTTGTCCATCTGCAGCCTCTCTCAGCCTGTCAAGCTCGCTTGTGGGTTAAAGTAACCCGTTTGCTAACTGTGGCTATGATGGCTGCTGAAGGGAGTGGCTGAACAGACTCCGTGCCAAAGGAGTTGGCCTCAGAGGTCATCCTAGCTAAAGACTTATTATAACTACCGACATAGTTCTGCCTTCATTTACAGAACTCAACTACCCTTAAAGTAGTTGTTGAATTGTTAAATCTATTAACTCTACCCAGCATGTGGGCCTCTAAGCTCTAGATTTGATCGGTCTACATCGAGCAAGGCAGCAGTAGATGGACCACAGAATACACTAGGTGTGGCCGGGTACGAATGGACACCGAATTAGATCCCTCATCAGTCTGGGCCAGTATTCTTTCCCACAGTATTTTATCGTTTATCCTAGGGACGAAATGCTTTCACCACGTTGGGAATTAGGTGGGAACTTGAGTCCAAACTAGTGGTATCTCAATGGGCTTTCTGGTAGAAGGGGGCAGTTTCTAAACGACTACTGTATGGTGATATAGTCTCTGAGAACACGTATTGCTAAACTTAGAACAACTTTTTGAACGTGTTGAGTTCTACTTATTAAATGAATGTAACAGTGACCACCAAATAACTATGGCATATTCTGAATTGGGAACAATCCTTTTTAAAATTTTTCCCGGTAAACTCCTTCCTTGAAGTGAAACTGTTGCATGTAAGAGCATAAATGAATCAAGATAGAGATAGACATAAATGCCTACATTAAAATGCTCCGAATGATGAGGGGAGCCAACTAAGCTATGTCTATCCGTCCGCCCGTGCCCACGTGAACTCGCGGGAAAATTAATATAATTCAGTGAAATCTGGCATACCTTCTACTTTTTAACCAAGGCAAGGAAAGTTGGTATTAAAATGGACGAAATCTGTCAACAATCATCCCAACCTTCATGTATCGCATCAGATGAGAACCAAACCAACTTTTTATATGATAAAACTAAATGTCCGTTTGTGCTTCTGATGTTACAAGCAATAACTATGGGATTCCAAAAGTTAGCAGCCAGCCGAAATAATATTTTACGAAAACGGGCGCGGGCATATGAAGTTCGATCCGGACCGAATTTAGCCTTCCTTACTTGTTCTTAAATTAATATTTTATGCAATATCGTGCAGACCAGTTGGCTTCCATACAAAGGCAAAAAAATGTTCAAATGTATATGTAAAATAAGTTATGCATATGGCATGGTCAAGTACTCCTTAGCACACATACATACACACATGCATTCATAAGCATGCGTAAGAAGAAGTCTATTTGGAAATAAACAAATTTTTATCTCCTATGCATAGTAAATTTTCTTCCAGCTTCAGTTAAAAGGATATACAGTATGAGGGACTTGATTGCACAGGCTGCTAAGGGGGAACAAAATTAATCATCAAATTTGGTTTTTGAATAACTTTTTTACTAAATAAAAAAAAAAATGTTTTAAGTAATAGAAATTTTATACGAAACTTTATGATTTTTTTTTTGTTAAGTGGAAAATATGATATCCACCAAGTACCTGCAGCCAACGTCGATACACATTTGTGCCCGTTTTATCGCATTTTCCCAGACTATCCGCAAGATTTATGGTTATAACTGTTCGAATGTTCCCCATAAGTACTGCAACTGTCAGAGGCTAACATCGCACCATATTGGCAATGACACTTACTGCTGAAAAACGAAAGATGTTGCGCAGGAGTTAAGTTTACAATCTTTACTAATGATTTGTGAATAGACGTCTTATTCTTGCAACTCTTATTGAGAGAAGCCTTATGACTTGCAAACAACTGCAATGCTCTCAAGCCAATATGTTTGCAATCGCTATTTCAGTCAGGCGAGTGAGCTTGATGGTGTATTTGCTTCCAAAACAGGTGGTTCGGTGATGGCGAAACTTATGAGTGCACAACAAAAGGGTCTAAGATACAGCTTAAGCAGTTGACTGCTAGCAGAGTTACCAGTTTTCGGAAGGGGAGGTGAGGTTATGTCAGTAAATATGCTATTAATAGTGAGTGGAATCTTCTCAACAGCTCCATACTATCGCAGAGTTGGGCCACACTCAATGAACCAAGAATACAGAACTAAGGTTCTCAAAATTATACGTATTCTTATGGGAATAGTAACAATGCACTGAACTATTGGTCGTATGGCTGCTAGTTTCTGAGATCCACATGGCGATTTCCGAAGGAGCTGGGAAAGAGATAGGTTCTCTTCAGCACAGTCTGTGTGAATGCTATGCACTTCGAGGATGTGCTTCTATTTTTAGTCCAAAGTAGCACTTGTTGGCAAGAGAGATTCTCAGTTGATTTCAAGGCTGACATTATTATTACTGGTTCATAAATAAACGAAATAGTTTACAATTTCAAAATAATAACTGTCAACAGTGATGTGGATGCAGGTAGGCGAGTACGCCGGCTGTTATTTTATTGACAGGAGGAATTTCGTTTTGTCCTCGTTCACCACCAGGCCCATTCACTTTGCTTCTTTATCCAGTTTGGTAACGGTAAAACTAATAGCGCGGTTGTTAAGACCGATTATGTCAATATCATCGGCATACGCCAACATATGTACGCTCTTATAGAAAATTTTGCCTAAGTGATTCAGTTCTGCGGCTCACACAATCTTTTTCCAGCATCTGAAACCCCGTTTGCTATCAAACGGCGCGGAGAAGTTCTTCCCAATTCTGACGATGGTTCCATGTGTAGAAGTCCATGCAACTTGTGAAAGCCCCTGATTGCCATTCGATTCTTCTACATACGGTTCACGTAGCTCACAGTTTCATCCAAGTATCCTTTGGGTAGCTTTCGAAAATCTGTTTGAAGGCGAGCTAATGTGAGAAAGCGAAGCAACCTAGAATATCTATAGGGTTTTTCAATTGGCGCGGGTACGATTTTGGCGCCCTGTGGCAGCCATTTTGTTTTGGTGACATCTGTCAAATCTTGTTTGTTTATTATTGTTTATGCCAAATCATCGTGGCAAGTTACACGATTGAAAAGCACGTTCAAATTATAAAACTTTATTATCAAAATGAGTGTTCATTAACGCAAGCATTGCGCCCATTTTTCGGTAGACGTGGTGTCCCTTCAAAGTCGACTCTTCAACGTTTGGTGGCCTAATTTGAGACGACCGGGTCAGTAAACAATCAGCCAACACCCGTAAGTTCAAGGAACGCAAGATCAGCCGAGAACATTGCCGCGGTCCGTGAAAGTGTACAGCAGAACCCGAGGCAGTCTATTCCTCGCCGTGCACAAGAACTTGGCCTTTCGCAGACTTCAACTTGGCGAATTTTGCGTCGGGACTTGGGCCTACACCCGTACAAGATCCAACTGACCCTGGAGCTCAAAGTTTATGGCCATAGACAACGCCGTTTGTTCGCTGACTGGGGTTCGAATCGTTTGGAAGAGAACCCCATCTTTAGTGACGAGGCGCATTTTTGGATGAATGGCTGTGTTAACAAACAAAATTGCCGTATATGGGACGACACCAATCCACACGAGGTTCTCCAGATGATAATGCATCCTCAAAAAGTTACCGTTTGGTATGGATTTTGGGCCGGCGGCGTCATTGGTCCGTACTTTTTTGACAACGACGTTGGTGAGGCGGTCACGGTCAGCAGCGAGCGCTACACAACGATGATAACCAATTTCTTATGGCCCATATTGAACCATATGGACCTAGACGACATGTGGTTCCAGCAGGACGGCGCTACGTGCCACACATCAAACGCCACGATTGACATTCTCAACATCTACCCGCCCTTATTGAAAAACCCTATAGTTGCGCGCTTGGTTTGGGGCCCGGCACCCAACACAATGAAAAACAAAACCAAGTACTGATTAGATTTGCCAAAATATCGGAATGATTTAAGGAGTCACAGGTAGCACAATGGGCCTCTGTGTACACCGAATGAAGTGTTTTCGAATGCAGCCCATTCAATTTGATCAACCAAAGTTATTCTCCATGCAATTAAATTAAACTAAGCTTCCTCTACTGTACATACTCCTCTATATGTACATATGTGTATAGTGTGTACTTAAATAGGTATGCATCCTACTCGCTGCCGATCCAAATGATGTATGTCCAAAGCCGGCATCCAATGTTAGGCAGCGAATTTATTTTGCTGCAATTTAGCAATTTTTCCAGCTACACTCGTAACTCTTCCGCATTGATATGCTGAACATGCACATGCATGTATGCATGAATGTGTTACGTGCGTTACACAGTCAAGACGAAAAAGTGCTTTGTGGCACGTTGAGACGCAAACAACAGCGATATCAAATGGGGAAAAGAAAAAGCTGATAAGTTGCATGTGAGTGGTGGCGGATGCGGCTACGGAAGCTGTTGTGTGGCAGAATGCTATAGAATGCACTTTGTTACAGTATTCTAGTGTGCATGTGTATGTGTCTGTCTGACCGACCGTGCATGAATAGTTATTTATGCTTATGCGTGCGTACAGCATGGCAGCGATGAAACGTGCTCGTGTGAACGGAAATTTATAAGTGTGCATGTATTTAGGTGTATATGTATGTATCTACGTGCTTGTATATGTAGGTGCAAATTAAAGCTGTTGCTATTTGATCGCTTTCCAACCGCATTATATATCGCTTTGAAATCGGTCGCTCCATATGTGTCCGACATTCTTCTTTATAACGAAATTAACACTACCACCGTTACCACCATCACTGACTACTTTTGTCGTAGTTTTCACTGCTTTTTCACGGTTGGTTGCTTTGGCGGCGACGTTGGCTTTTGTCGCCTATTTACTTCTGTCACTAAAAATTTGTGTTTTTTTTCTTGTTTTTGTCGGCACGCTTTTGCGTACACTGTGTGCATGTGTGCGTATGAGTGTTTGCGCGAACACTTGCTTTTCGCACTGGTTGTCAACAAAATTAAGTTATATTTTTGCGATTTTCGCTTTTACTTTTTCACACATCGCAGTTAACTAACTGATGCTCTTTGAGTGAAATAAGAGCCAAGTGGTGAGTAACTTGGAACAACAACACGTGTCGCACAGACATCCGAACATCCGAGATTAATGCGAGTATAACATGCACACATACAACAAAATAAGAGTGAGCATAAAAAACGAGTTGGCGTGCAAATGTTCTCATCAAAATAAAATATGAATTTTCCCACTCGGGCACGTGCATTGACTCTTACCGCTCATGCACATGGAGTATTCCATGACAATTGGCTGACAAACGCAGCAACATCGCGCTGTAGTATTTTCGTCTTCTGCTCGTATAAACTAATATTCGGAAAAAATATAGATAAGTTGGGGTCACCCAAAAATGGTATTGTGGTTGGGTAACGTAGTGTAGGTACAAAATATGCAATACAATTAAATTGGGGTAAGCGTGAGATGTAGCCTGTTTAGTAGCACAGGTGAAAATAAGGAAGAGGAAATATGGCAGATGTCCAATAAACGCACTTGAATTTAAGTCTGCGAAATTGGGTCTTTAAATAATAGTTTAGGTGGAAAGCTTAGCTTAACTTTCCTTGATATCGAGGGCGCGTTCAATAAAATTCTACCGGACACCATAATAAAGGCATTGACCGACAAGGCGATCTCTGAGGCGCTGGTTGAATTCATTAAAAAAGCAACCCTAACTCTTGAGTGGATTTACGATCGCAACCCTAGCAGCCTCGAACTCAAAAAAGAAACAAAGTCAGTAGAAGAACACCTCAAGACGATGCGTTCTCCCCTCTTCTCTGAGTCTTGGCACTAAACTGCTTGCTAAAGAGCGTAGAGCAGAGAGGAAAGCACATCGTAGCCTACGCGGATGATGTTGCTATTGCAGCAAGAGCGAAATTTCCCAATGCCCTTAGCGAAATCAGATTTTCATGCAAGATTTACTAAACATGGTTGAAAACTGAGTCAAAAGCAAACGGGCTAAGCGTCAAACCTTATAAAACTGAACTCATCAAATTTGCTAGGAAGCACAGAATACCAAAAATAACCACTCCGACGTTAGGCACCACTTTCTGACGACTAGACACCACTTTCGCTGGATGTCACTTTCGTTTAGTGAAGCCCGCTACTTAGAACTAAAAAACTCAGATGGAAGTCTAATGTCGCAGATAGAGTAAGAAGAGCGCCATAGCACTCTACTCTTGCAAACATTGAATCGGATTAAGTTGAGATCTTTCCATTTTTATTGTACGTCAGCTTTACACAGCGATAGTAAGACTACTTTTGACCTATCGTATACTAGTATGATCGCTGGCTTTAGTTAAGAAATATTATACATCAAAAAGGCAATAAAACATGCACAAGGGATGTCCAGTCCTTGTATCTGCGAGGTCCTTGGGACTACACCTACAGAGGCACTAAATATTATTCTCAATCTATTACCTATAGAGCAATTCGGCAAGCAAATAGGTGCCAAGTCAGCTCTCAGATTAAGAGATATCGATCTACTCAGAATTCGTCAATTTTAGAAAAATTCTCCTGCATGCCTGATACATCGGATCTCTGTAAGACCAAGGACATTAACTGAAATATATACCTTCCTTCGAAAGAGGAAATGGGATAACAGACTAGTTGTTAACGAAAATGATATACATAATAATCTATACAGGTAGATAAAAATTAGATTACCTTGTTGGAGTGGATTACTCTGCTAAACTTGCCGTTAACCAATCATTTCGTCTATCTGTTCATTACAGTGTATTTCAAGCGGAAGTCTCGCCTATAAATGAGGGGCCTACAGTGATAAAAACGATACTCCAGAACACATTCGTCAAAAATAGTCAAAGAGTAAATTTCAAAAATATATGGATTAGTGCTTCAACTGGTAGACGAGTGAGAAAAGCTGGCTATTATGCAAGAGTTGCTAGGAAGAAGCCCTAATAAATAAACCAAACGCATTATTTCCGAAATTGAACTTATATACCTTCAGAATTTTGGAAAAGGGTTATTTTTACGGATGTAAGCAAGTTTTGTATTTTTGGTTTCAAAAGAATAATAAAATTGCGGGGAGTAACTCTGGCACAGCGCCGAATAAAGAAAAGTTACTACCAACAGTGAGACTTAGTGGGATTGGGGCAATGGTGTGAGGTATACGACAGCTGGTGGCGTGGACAAATCGCACTTTATTGATTCAAAAATGTATAAGTTTGCTTATTTGGTTGAATTCTAAAAAAAAATTTAAAGCAAGACACCGAGATGCTGGGGCTATCAAATGAAGACTGCTTTCAACAAGACAGCGATGCCAAGCATACTGCTCATAAAGTAAAGTTATAGCTTCTCAATAAAGTCCCCAAACTATTGCCAACACCCGCATATTCACAAGGTTTAAATCTATTGCACACTTCTGGGCGCTTCTGGAAAGAAATATAAGAAAACAACAAATTACTAGAAAAGAGTTCTCGAAAGATGCTATGTGAGATGCTATGTGAGTACCAAATTGGTAAACTCTATGCAAAATTGACTTAGGGGATTATTGAAACGTCATAGATACCATAAAAGCTAATAAAACGTGGATAGTTTCCAGAGCTTTTGAAAAATTTAATTTTGTGTAAACGTTTGGAGTCTCTATTTTTTGATCATTTTAATGAAATCTATTATTTCTTTGTTAAAAAGGGGTGAACAAAAATAAATTTTTCATTTTATTTTATAAATTTGTTATATAAGGACTATTTAAAAATTAAAGAAAAAAAACCTATAAAAATTTTAAAAACTTTTTCATGTTACTTTTTCATCTAACTACAAAATAGCCTAGACTTACGACACTAAGTGTATGCGCGAAAGTAAGTTAGTATTAGCGTCCGTTGTCGATAGATTATCTGTAAATTTCATTGGCAAAACACTTACGTATGTATATATTTTCTATCGGCGCATTACACTAGAAAATCTGCACCTACCCAATAAATTCCGGTTCAATATACTTGCAACATGAGAATAATTTCCAGTTAATCTAATTTTTTTTCCACCCTTCGCTGGTAGGCGCAAATTCATTTGAAAATCAGCACACAAAACAGCCGCTTAAAAGCTTAGTAATCGTAGAAGATTACAGCGTCGACGAAATAGCTACGAAGAGGGGGATGAGGGAAGGGATAGTGCTGCTGTATTAGTAGTTGCAGATCAAGTGAATAAATGGCATAATATTCTAGTAGCGAATGCTGCGATATGAGCAAATTTCTGTTCTCTCTCTCTCTCTTTTCCTCATCAAATAATCTATACGAATCAATAGGTATCACCTCTCACGTCGCCAGTTATCGAACCTAAAGTAATGTGATGAATTTCATTTCATCTATTGGCAGTAATCGCGATTTCATTGCCATTGCATAGACACTTAATCCACGTGCTCTGTAGTGGATGGCAGTAAAGTGCATGAAATGCATAAATGATTCGTCAATAGAAGCCTACTAAATAATTTTCGAGAGCGAAATTCCCGCTCATTGCTCCACGCTTATAAACAACTGTGTAGTAGTCGACATTTGTGTTTGCGGTTCGACGACTAAGTGGTTGCCTCTACTAGGCGCTGTGTGCGGGTGCTTGAAAGTTGTATAGTTAGTTGGAAAAGTTGATGCTTGAGCTAGTGCTGCATTTACGCTGAAAATAGCTACAACTCGAAAAGTTGTACGCAAAAACAGTCACCCGCAGCGACATACTAAAACTGCTAATTAACGTATGAACCTACGTCCGCCCTTCTCTGCTGATTAAATAACAATCAATGACTGTTGCATCATCACGACAGCTTTGGCATCATTTGGCGGGTACATTTGTATAAGCACATACACCGAAGAGGGTATGAATGCATATGTATTTGTGCATGTGTGTGTGTTGGTAAGCAATAGCTGAGCCTACTTCAACTGACACATGCCAATTGACGTTGTAGCATTCAACCACCAGTCACTTCCCACACAAAATGACAAACACTGGCACATGTACGAGTATGCACTCGTAGTTATTGATGGATTGACGGATGACAGATGATGTTACTACAGTGAAGCTACATATGTAGTAGTGTGTGTAGTTACGTCAATTGATGTTTGATATTTAGTAGTGAAATGCAAATTGCGAATTTGAATTGTAAATATGCACAATTTTAGATCGAATAAAGCGTGTCCTATACATACGTACATATGGTACATGCATACACGCATACATATATATGTACATATGTGTATATTGCAGATAATTCAGCGAAAGCCTAGAGAATGAAAACAATTTTTAAATTAATTTTACAATGAGGCCAACGACACATTTACAATGTAGCGAAAATAATTGGATTATGAAATAGTGCAAATGCAAAAAAAAAAAACGGAAATAAAAACGTATGCATACAAACTACGAATGCCAGTCCCGCGATTTAGATGTCGGGATAAACTATTACTTCTTTTCATAGTAAGTTCAAAAATTTCACGGAAAAACTTAGTTGCATAATGGACATGGTAGCATTTTTAGGCAGTTAACACCGAAGGGATGATAGATTACTAGGTTTGCTATTTAACGATGGTGAAAATGAAAATTGTGCGGGGAACTTCGGCTGCCACGTCACTTGGCGATTCGGCAGCCGAAATTCGCACAATCATTACACGTTGATTCACATACTCGTCCAATCGGTCGTTGTTCAGACGGCAACGAAGTGTCGTTGGTTGAGTTTTTTCGTATATCATCAACACAATCTCAGTTTTTTTGTAAACAAACCTCAAGTGACGTCAGCCCAACAGCTGATTCTGTCATATTCGCTTAGAGCCGAGTAGCGGTATGTTAAAGATCTCTCTCTATCTGCAAACTGGAGTTTGAGGCTTGTATCAGAGCAATCTTTCCAAGCAGGCAGGATTGGTAAGAGGGGTGAATCTGGTACCTGTGTCTTCACTAACGTCTCCAAGATGGAATCTGGAGTCCAAGCATGGGTTTTCTCTAAATCTGCAAATGAATCAGTTTCCTTAAAATTGGCAGAACTCTTTGCGACCATGCAGACATACAGAATGTTTAGGAAACATGGGAGCAAGGGAGATATTAACATTTTTTGCGATAGTCAAGCCGACACCATGGCTCTGACGACACCATGATGGAAATTCAATTCAAGGAGATCAAATCTCTTGCAGGGAAGAATCTGAGGTGTTTTAGTTCCGTGACATATGAACATAGAGGGAAATGAAATTGACTTGCTAAATCGCTAGTTAGACTTGAATTCGCCGATAATCATAAGCTATGGAATGATGAGTGGCAATCCATCGTTTTTATCGACGAAAGAAAAAGTTGTTAATATCGATGGGCCTGATGGTTGTCAGAAGTATTGGAGAGATATTCGCGGGACATGACAAACACGTCACTCCCAAAACTTCCACGGTGGCTCTCTTATGACCAAGGACGCTTTAAGCTACCGACTCAAGGCTTCAATTAATTTTGTTTCGCAAAAGATGAACCAAGAAAATTGCGTAGAGGTCTTGTATAAAGTTTTATGGAATTTTGCCAAAGAATTTCACCGTGAGTCGTGGACATAACAATAGGGTAATGCTCCAATCTACAGTACTAAGCGTAAAAAGGTGTTTTTCGCGACGAAAATATTCCAGTTATCCCAGACCTAAATCCAACAGAAAATTCTTAGCAAGCAAGTTTATAAAGGCGGACACCAGTTTAATAACCTATCAGACCTTAAAAAAGTTATTCAAGAGACACTTGCAAAATCGAAGTTAGTGTTCTTCAGTCACTCGTAAATTCGATTTTTTATATTGTTTTCTTAATAGCTATTATTTTCTTTGGTTTATATATTAGTTTTAACCCATATAACAGGTGGCGCTAAAGTAATCCTCCTATCAGAAAAGGCTATACATTTTGCGATTGGCTAATGTCAGTTCTGTTTTGACATTTGTGTAGGAAACACATGCGAAATACACGTTAATAACCAATGTTACGCTACACTGCTCCAGAACGCGGAATATTGCTGACTATTTATTTGACCAATAATCGGTCGGTGACTTTGGCACAACGTGAATTTCGTCGCAGATTTCCTCGCCGTCCAACGATTACTGGTGAAACACTGCGACGTTTAGCCGCTCGCCTCGAAGAGACTGGCACAACACAAGATGCTGCCAGGCGTGGCAGACCCTGGAGTAGCCGTTCTGCAGAGAATATTGCTGCTGTAGCCGAGGATGTCATGGAAGCGCCGTCGACATCGACCAGACGACGTGCCACGCAAATGGGTATCAGTCGACGGTCTTTACAGCGAATTGTGGTACAAGATTTGAAGATGTTTCCGTACAAAGTCCAGACGGTGCATCAGCTGTTAGCTGCTGACCGCCAATCGCATCTAACATACGCTCAAGCCATCCTTAATCACCACCAAAAGGATGATGATTTTTCATCAAAAATAATCATGAGTGATGAGGCCCATTTCAATCTTAGCGGGTACGTAAATAAGCAAAATTTACGCTTCTGGGGCACTGAAAATCCGCGTGTAACCCACGAAGAGCTGACACCCGCTCAAAGTCACTGTGTCACTGTATGGTGTGCTGTTTTCGCTGGAGGAGTCATCGGACCTTTTTTCTTCGAAGACGTCGCGGGCCAAACGGTTACTGTGAATGGTGAGCGCTACAGAGCAATGATCAACGAGTTCTTTTGCCGCAACTTGATGAATTGGGATTGGAAAACATGTGGTTCCAACAGGACGGTGCAACGGCACACAATGCACGTGCCACAACCGATGTGCTGAAGGATGCATTTCCCGGGCGTCTAATCTCCCGTTTTACCGATTTACACTGGCCAGCAAGATCGCCTGATTTGACCACTCCAGACTTCTTTTTGTAGGGCTTTTTGAAGTCGCGGGCTTATGTCAACACGCCTCAGACTCTTGCAGCTCTTAAAGACAATATCCGTCAAGAATGTGAGGACCTATCGCCGGAAGTTTTAGCCAAAGTGATAGAAAATGCCATAAAAAGGGCTCAAATGGCAATCAGCTGTGGCGGCGGCCATTTACATGACATCATATTCTCGACTTGATATAAAAAAAATTAGAAGATCAAATAAAAATAATCCACAAGAAGATTTAAAGTTTTCCATTTTTTGTTTTTTAAATTACAGCCAAAACACATCGCAAGGTTACTTTTGCGCCACCTGTTACCTACTTACTTTTACGCCCTTGATTTTTATATTTTATCGATGTACAGTAACTGTTTATACTTCTATAAATGAACGAAGCATCCAGTTTTCAGAGGACAGTAATTTCCTTCAGTAAGAAGCGTAGTAGATCATTATTAACTGCTGTCCCGAGTTTTGTCAGATTTTAGTCCCGTGTCGACCGCCTATTTGCTTCAGCCGTGTATTTGGCAACTCTATGAGTACCAACATTTTTTCTTTGTGCTTTGCAGCCTCAATACTTATTTAAGGCACACTCATGATAGTTTTTGCCTAATGTCTATCAGGAGATTCCGAAATGTAATTTAAATATTCCGAGGTCCCGAGTGTTTGCCGGGATGAATTTGGCAACACTGGCACTGACGTTTAGAAAATTGTCCAGGTGCACTAAAAAATGGGAAAAAAAGAATAAATTTAGTTGCGTAATGGACTGAAATTTTAACATTGTTATACTATATATTTACCTCAGATATACGCTTTTTTGGTGATCCACGTTTTATTTTGAATATAAATATTTAAATATTTACTCAGCGCCAGGTTAAAAAAGTGCTTTGACGTTACAAAATATTTTTTTTCTTTTCAGATTGGTTTTTCTGTGCAAACTTCATTAATTCCTTTTTATGAACTATTTGACATATTTTATTTTGAAAACTAAATGATTGAATTAAAAACTGGATTAAGCTATTGGCCAAGTTATGTATTGCAAAATGTACTTGTAGGCAGTCCGTACAGACGTCCTTAATTTGGCACCTGATTCAAGTCATTCAATTAATTAAAAGTGCTTTAATTTAAAAGTTTCTATTTAAAGGCTATACAAGGTGCCGCAAATGTCACTCATATTTGGCACTAGTGAATCAGATACCTGCAGTACAAAAAATAGATAAGAAATGAAGCACATCAAAGCCAACATAAAGATTTACATATGTATCAGTACACCAGGTGTATCTTTTAAATAACGAGACTGGCGCAGGTATAGAAAAATTACGCATGCGTCAACTACCTCGACCACCAGCTCTATAGGATGCAGTGCCTCTCGCTGCTGTGAAAAAATCGCTATAGACAGAGCCTCTGTTCGCATTAGAGTTGTTTTTTGACAGTCTGTAGACAGGCATTAAGCTACATCTTAGCATGACGACCATTTGACCATTTGGCCGATATTTTGCTCCATACGTAATTGAATCGTACCAGTATTATCATAATAAAGAGAAAAGACAATAATTTCCTAAAAAAATTGTATTTTATTTAAAATCAACACCGGCCCTTGAAACTTAACCACCCTTTAGTATGTTAAACTTTTACTTATCTCGAATCGATCCCGGCATACTTAATATTCATATGTCCGACATGTGGAGGTACACCGCGCTTTACTAACCACTTATTCACATGGCCTATCAAGCCTACTCACTCTGTACCCAACCTGTCGAAACACCACGCGTCCAGCGCCTACCGTTAGAGGAGTAAGACGTCTAGCAGGGTGTAATAAGCTGCTAAACAACAATAACAACAACAACAAAGCGACATGTGTCCTGAACGAGCTGACAGAAAAGACTTCCAACACTGTTTCAAATAATAGAAGTTTCACAAAGAGATGAAATCAGTAAAAGTTAAGGTGATATTAAGTAGAAATTTTCAAAAAAAGTTGGAATACTGCATTATTTTCAGTATATAGGACCCACACCTCTTATCTATGTACTCAGTATATGACGAACGATATAAAAAAGGTCGTCATCAGAGTAGTGAATCCTCTAGGAGGCTTTGCTAGATTTTTCATTGGGGAAGAGTTTTTATGCGATGGGTCTCAAAGCCAGCGCACAACCAGATATCCTGGCCTGTTTCGCTTACTCACATTAGCACGCCCTCAAACGATTGTTCGGAAGCTACCCAGAGGATACTTAGGCGAAGCTCGTGAACCATATGCAGAAGAATCGTGCTCGCCACTTCCAGGTGAATGAAGATAAGAGACTTCATCAAACAAGCAGTCGGCGCATTTGCGTATCGATACCCACATCTCTATTGACAGTAATTATTTTGAAGTTCTTGAAATTGAACGGAGAGTCTCTCTTTCCAACAAAAGCTAATGGATTTTCCAATAACAGGTGTTTTTGGTGAATGGATTCCCCTTACTTTCAACTAAGAACGCAATTGAGTAGTAAAGTCCTCTCTGGAGAACAAAAATAATACTTTATTAGTCTCTGATTATGCCTGTCCTATCGTATAGGGCAGATGCTTCGATGATACCAATACCCAATGAGGCTTCCCTTGAAGTATTTGACAGAAAGATTCGGCGAAAGATTTTCGGATTTTTGCACAATGGCTAGGGCGAGTATCGAAGGCGGTGGAAAAATGAGTTGTATGAGCTTTACGGGGAAATAGACATTGTGCAGCGAATAAAGATCCAGCAGCCCCTGGTATCAGTTATAGCACCAATCAAGAAGAAAAAGAAGAGCTTATGCGTACGAGTATTTTAAAATGTACACTTTTGGGTAGGCATAGCCTCGGCCTCGAAAAATCGAACTAATAAATTTCGTGCGATGAAAGCATTTTGTGGACGCAGCTAAAAACTTACCACAATTATACGTGAAACTCACATTTGATTGAGTTAAATCTGGACTGTTGGAAGGGTGGTTCAATGTGACTCTTGTGAATAGACCCTTTGACTTGGGCATTTGAAGCGCCTCTGCAACATACGAGTGACAGCTTTTTCTATTACTTCGAAATCCCAAAAAGCAATAGATAGATGGTTGCGACGCCTGGAACTTCTTAGATGGAACTGCACCTTTCTTGTGCCATTACATCGACTACTTCTGGGACTGAGCCTCTATGCGTTCGACCCCACTTTCTTCTTTTGTACCAATTCGGTACGGCATCACAAAGAGAAGTCAGGTGGAGATAATTGTATAAATGCAGAGCTCACAAAAGATGGCGGGGAAGAGTTGATTGAACTGAAACATGAGATAATACTTCAAACAGAAGATATGCCTAAAGAATGGTATACAAGCTGAATAGTTCCAATTTATAAGACATGGGACAAATTAAACAGTGCAGATTATAGAAGGATAGCCCTTCTCAATGTGAGCTATGAAATTCTATCAAATATGCTCTAGTTAATTTTGTATGCGGAACGCGACAACAGATAAATGCTTTATTAGACGCAGATAATCGAGAAATGTTATGAGTTCAACATTAACCTACACTGTCTTTGGTACGTTTTCAGCAAACGTTTGATAAACTTAATAGAAAATATATTAATTATCGCCTGAAAATAGTGGGTATAACACAAAAATGTAAACACTTGGTATTTCCGATGCAGTTAAATATCTAGGAGTAATCTTGGAGAGACACATGTTTCACTGAAGGTGAATCGCGCATTAAGGATTTTTCAGCAATGCCGCAGAGCCTTTGGTAAGACCTGGTGTCTGAAACCTGCTGTGGTCCTATGGATATACACAGCACCTATCAGACTAATCACCATTTACGCCTCTGGGGTCTGGTGGCGACGGAGCATGGTTAAGCCCACACTCCGATAATTATAAAGGCTGCAAAGAAGCGTATGTTTATGCATTACGGCTGCCATGAGAACAATCTTCGGCGATACCCTAAATGCTATGCCTGATTTGCTCCGCTTGGATCTTAAAATACAACAAAAAGCAATAAAAGCAATGTATAGACTCCATAAATATGGTTTCTGGCACCAAGACCGAACTTCGGGACACAGAGAAATCTTTAAGTTGCTATCCACTGTTTTTGGCACCTAAGGACGACCTGATACCCATAGTTTCATTTGGAAGGCAATGTGAGGTCTGATTTCCATTGCGTGAGCAATAGAGCAGTCCACATTGCATTCAGGGAGGTTTGACGGATATTTTCTTTACCGATGGGTTCAATAATGAAACAGGGTTTAGAGCCGGATGGTACTTAAACGATAGTAATAAGTATCACTATGCTATGGGGGAAATGGCAACTGTTTTCGAATCGGAAATTTTTGTCATCCTGAAAGTAGCCGAATAGATAATCGAGAGGAGAAGAAGCGGGCAACAGATTGGAGTTTCCAGTGCCAGTTAGGCTGCACTGAAGGCCCTGGAGAACGCGAAGCAAACCTCTAAGATTGTTCAAGAATGTAAAAAAGCTTAATTCTGTCGCAAGACAAATCACGCTTGGACTTTTATTGATTCCAGGACACTCTGGTCTTCAAGGAAAGGAAATTGCCGATGAATTGCCAACCGTGGATCAGGGGTTCCCCCACAAGAGCCAGAGCCAATAATCGAAATCAGTTCCGCAGGAATCAAGAATTGGATCAGCGATTATATAGTCAATCTACATAAGGAGCGATGGTCCGGTCTAGAACGCTGCAAAGTGTTTTGTGACAAGTCCGAACAGAAAACTGTCAAACTTTCTACTAAAACTTAGAAGGAAAGACATTCGGTTGATGGTCGGCATCATTACAGGACACAACCCATGGGGTCAGCATATGGCCACTATTCGAATCATCGACGACCCGGTATGACTGTCATGCTTGGAGGGGGTGGATAGCACTGAGCACTTTCTCTGTGAGTGTCCTGCCTTTGCTAGAGCACGACTACGAGTATTGGGTTCCGATGTCATGAGAATGAGTAATATTCGTTCTCTAAACCTGAAGGATATTTACAGATTTGACAAAGAATCTGGAAAATTCTGACAGGACTAAATATCTCTATCTCTGTCTCTATTTTTACCTATCGCTTTTTCTAATACTTTTCTCCTTCCCTCCTTGACTATCTACCCCCTTTCCAGAGCTCTAAATACAATGGGCTTTTTAACCTGAGTGTTTTAGGAGCCACCAAATCTCTTGGTGCTCCTTGGCTCGACCTATTCAAATTTCAATTTCAAGTAAATGATACGATCCTTTCAAGATAATTACATCAAAATCGGAAGTTATAATTTTCAGCTCGTACAGAAATTTAAACATCTGAGCGTAGAACTCAGTATAATTAAAAATGCATCCTTATCAATACAAGATCGCGTTCAGGCAGATAACAGAGCTTCTTTTGGACAAATTAAACTTTTAAAATCTTCACCAATATCTCAAAAACGGCAGACTGTCATAAGACAGGTTCTAACCTAAAGTTGTGATACCTTAGGAAAACATGCGGCCTATATGATTAGAAGACGGTACATACCGTATACGGTATAACCATGAACTCAGAGGGGCGAAATGTAACGTGGACCAGCTAATGAATGAGCAAACAAGTATTTTAAGCGAAATCAGAACTACTTAACTTGCTTGGATAAACTATGCAGATTTAAGTCATGGCCTTTTCCTGACAAAAAGTTCTAGTACCAGATGACATCTTTTTATGCTAATGGTGTTGATCTTTGTTTCTTTAGGAAAACAATGGAAAAGACCTTCAGTGAAACATGTGTCTCCCAAGTCCCCTTCATATCCAAGATTACTCCTAGATATTTAACTTCATCGGAAATACCAAGTGTTTACATTTTTGTGTTATACCCACTATTTTCAGGCGATAATTAATATATTTTCTATTAGGTTTATCAAACGTTTGCTTAAAACGTACAAAGAGACAATGTAAGTTAATGTTGAACTCATAACATATCTCGAATATCTGCGATTAATAAAGCATTTATCTGTTGTCGCGTGTGTGAAACACTTAAATGACAGAACTAGTTTTTTCTAATAGCGGTCGACCCTCAGCAAGCCATGGCAAACCTCCGAGTGCATTTCTGCCATGAAAAAGCTCCTCATAAGAAACATTTCGCGTTCGGGATCGGCTTAAAACTCTAAGTCCCTCAGTTTGCGGAAAAACATTAAGATGCACACCGCAAATAGGGGGAGGAACACGGCCAAACATCCAAAAAGGGTCCACAATTATCTTCTTATCCGGCTTTGAAGATCCGATTTGACGGTTCATTCGTTTTGTAGTTGTTCAAAGTCACGAAGTAGTGGTAGTTAAAAACTATCCCTGTACTCAACAATCACCCCGTTCGGCGAACTATTTGACCTAC
Organism: Anastrepha ludens; assembly: GCF_028408465.1. Taxonomy (NCBI): domain Eukaryota; kingdom Metazoa; phylum Arthropoda; class Insecta; order Diptera; family Tephritidae; genus Anastrepha; species Anastrepha ludens. Next base: position 115,420,932 of record NC_071498.1, on the reverse strand, counting down.
CTTCGTATATTGAACACTTTCTTTTTGTTGCCAGTGGAGGTTGAAATTTGTAATATTTCCTTAGCGTTCGTAACTCATTGAACAGATACTGTAAATATGTGTTTGAATTTGTGCCAGAACTTCGACAATGCGAAATGCAAACTTGGACATTTTCTTTGCGCAATAAACTTACTTCAATCCTTTCAAGTTTTTTGACCTTTGCGAATTGTTGCCAAGCAAGCGGAAGTCCGAAATTTCTGACATTCCGATAAAATCACAAAATCAGCATCAAAAGCACATCGAAATGGAAGGCAACAATGTATTTAGGTAAATATGTATGTGTGTGTATGCATTTATATAGTACGTTAATGTATGTATATTACTTAGAAGTGCAACAACAATGATAGCACAATAACGAAATAAAGTGGTGATGATGTAGGCAACCATGCAATAAGACAGTCAGGCAGTCAGGCAGCCAGGCAACAAAGTAACTCGTTGACGTCGACAACTACTACAGTAGACACTAATTTCCGGTTACCGAGCGGAAGAGTTGCCATATTTAAAATGCAAACTATACTTTGCTTACTTTTAAACAATGAAACAAAGCACCACCGCCTTCGCTACCACCCTCACTTACACTCTAAACATCAACAACGCCCCATCACCGCAGCAATAACTCTGTTTGTGAAAAGCGACAGCCAACATGTAACTTGAGAATTTTATTTACCTAACGTATTCGCAACTAAAGTTACAAAAAAAAAACAACAACAAGCAAACGAGTTGTTGCTCACTTCTGTAAAAGCTAGGAGGAGAGTTCAGTCACCACCACTTTTGCTTCATGATGCCTGCAAGTCACTTTCCCCCCTCCAATTACGACGTGCCGGTTGTTGTCTGGCCGTATACGCGTTTCCCTGGGAGTACTTCTGGTAGTAGGCACATTAAAATGAAAATGAGTTTGCCGGAAATAGAAAATTGCCAGCGAAAGGACTCAAAAATGGCAGCAACTATGGCATAAACAACACTAACGGAATAAGAACACATTATAAAATCAAAATAACTTTATGGTGCAGCAAATAAAGTGACATTAGGAGAGTGTTTTTGGTTGTTGTTGTCTTCTTGGTTTTTTTGTTTTCTTTTTTGCTTTAGTTTATATTCCAGCTAAGTGTAGGTCTTTGTTATGTAAACTCTAAAACAAGCGCTTTTGTAGCTTAACTAAGTACAGCAACTGAGGGGGCGTAAAGTCATTGAGATCGGAGGAGTAATGGGTAGTGGTGTTGGGGTGCTGTGTCGTTGGTGTTAGCGACATTGCTGGCGTTGATATTACTTATGCGATATTATATAACCAACTTTTAGCGGAAACCAAGTGGTAGAGTGTTTCGTGGGGGCCCGAACAAAACCCAGTTTTAACCCTCTTCCTGTCGGTGTCGCCATGCGTATCGTCGGCCCACACAATTTGTGTCTAGGCGTTTTTTGATTTTATTTTTACTTGTTTGTCATCATTTTATGCTGACATTATTTATTTTTAGCGGCATTTCTGTAAATGCGGTATACTTTTATATTTGGTAGGTGTGTCTGTTTTTTCCCTGGATTCACATTTGTTGGCCTTTGGATGAATAATTTTATATATGTCATTTGAGAACTCGCCCCACCCCCCCTTTCTTCATCTTTAAATTCATACGAATACGTGCACCTATAAAAAACTTGCACGTGTGTATTTAACACACGCACATACATACATATTTGTAGAGAAAAAATCAACTTTAGTCAACTGCGCATTTTATTGTACTGTTTATAGATTACACAGGCCGATATACATTTTGAACTAAGAACCAGAATGCAATATGCCGAAGGTGATATGTGTAATAGAGCCAAATAAAGTGTTTTTACGTGTGAAATGGAAAATCCTAAAATGGAAAGCGGAAATGGAACTTTTTGTATCAATTCTTAAAGCAAATACCGTAAACATGTGGGAAAAATTTCGAAATTCTTAAAGCAATTATCGAATAAAACATTGGAAAAATTGCTCTACGAATTACACTGGTTTTCACTGTGTAATACTGATAATTTAAAATCTAATGTAGGGTAAGATTAAGACCGGGCAGTGTCGATATCAAAAAATCATTAATATTTTAACGAAATCGACAGGCTAGACAAAATGGTGGATAGATAGATTGCACTTAATGAGTTCTATATGCACCATATTTTGCTCGTAGCAAACGTTTTTACAGTCAAATTACAGTCAAATACTATATTATAACTCTAGTGCTGAAATGAATGCCAGTTGGTAGGCGCCAGCGAAAATGTTGCCAGCAACAAGTTTCTGAAACAAATCTTTAGCAGCATTGCGAGTAGATGGCGATCGTAGGTGTAAATGTTGAACAATATTCTTGACCAATCTCCCTGTAGCAATTCGTGCATATCCTCGCATATTTTTGTAAACCCGATAGACAAATTAAATAAAAAATACCAAAATACATTAAAAAAGATTGCGCCGCAAACATGCAACTGAAGGCCAAGTCATATACAGGGTTGCCAATATTCGACGGTTTCATCTGGCAGCCCCGTATCTTTCGGCAGAGACGTTAGATCGCTTAATGACATACCGCGTTGGAATCATCAGTCCAAGCAGATTTTTACCATGGAACAGTACACGCCACGCGAGCGCTCCCAAATTGTTGAAATTTAACACTTCGTTCAATAATGTGTGTGACTAATTAATTAAAACACATTTTTTTGCCAAAATTCGTTTTTATTCATCAACATAGTCCCCTTTTAGGGAGATACAATCATTCCAATGCTTTTCCAATCTTTCGATACCGCCTTTGTGAAACGATTTTTCTTTGCCTTCAAAATGGGCCTCAGTTTCGGCGATTACTTCATCATTTGAGCCAAATCTCTTACCACGGAGCATCTTTTTGAGGTCTGCGAAGAGCCAGTAGTCGCTGGGGACCAAATCTGGAGAACACGGTGGATGGGGAAGCAATTCGAAGCCCAATTCGTTCAATTTTGCCATCGTTTTCATTGATTTGTGACACGGTGCATTGTCTTGGTGGAACAACATTTTTTTCTTCGCCATATGAGGCCGTTTCTTTGCGATTTCGTCTCCAATAACGCTATATAATAGTCGCTGTTGATGGTCTGCCCCTTCTGGAGATAGTCGATGAATATTATTCCATGCGCATCCCAAAATACAGACGCCATAATCTTGCCAGCCGACTGCTGCGTTTTTGGTCGCTTTGGGCGGCTTTCACCGGCTGCATGCCACTCAGCAGACTGCCGATTTGACTCTGGAGCGAAATGGTGGATCCATGTTTCATCCATTGTGATGTACCGACGCAAAAACTCCGACTTATTGCGCGTAAACATTTCCAAACAGCTCTTTGAATCATCGATTCGTTGGAAACCATTTGGAAAACACCTTTTTCATACCCAAACGTTAGCAATCTCCCTCACTTTCACTTTATGGTCGGACATAATGATTTTCAATGTTTTTTCAACGTTTTCCGGCATAACAGCGTCATTTGGCCTTCCAGTAGATGGAATGTCATCGGTGTCTGTACGACCACGTTTGAATTCGGCATACCAATAACAAATGCTTCTTTTTGATGGAGCGGAGTCCGAATAATGTTTTTCAAGCCATTCCTGGCATTGAACAGTATTTTTTTTTTCATTAAAAAACAATAATAAATCAGCACACGGAATTGCTTTGAATTCATTTTTTTTTAAAACTCAAAAGTAGCGTCACTTAAAGCACTGTAAACAAATGGTCGGATTAACATATGATTTTGACAGTAAGCCTAAAAAGGTTGCCAACTTTCGAAAAAAATATTGATTTAGTACTAGTACCGCCATCTATGTGTCAGTCACACACATTATTGAACGTCCTGGTGCATTCAACAAAAGAAGTCAATTATGAAAACTCAACGTGCGTATAAAAAATTAAATAATGTGAAAAGTGCGCCTTCTAAGAACACCATTAAACGTTTGTACGAAAGGTACGACCAAGGTTTGTACGATCGGATGGGAATATTGCTTTTGTACGGGCCAGTGTTGAGACGTCGCCAAGGACATCCCAAAATCGCCGTTCTCAGCAGTTGGGCATTGCTCGGACCACTTTACAACGAATCATCCGCATTTATTTGCATTTATTCTCGTATAAGATTCAATTGACGCAAAAATTGTTGCCTGCGGACAAGCCTCGTCGATTGGAACGGGCCCAAAAAGTCATTGAAATCCGTCGGGTCCGTCGAATATGGGCAACCCTGTATGTAGAAAAATATTTAAAATTAAACTCATATATGGTAATGGTAAGGCAATGAAAGCCGCTTTTGATTTTATTTCTGGTTTATACGAATAGTCAATCATTAATTTTGGAAGTTTTTCGTTTCAAAGACTGTCTCTTTCGACATACATGATTGAACTGCTAAAGAACAGAAAGCGGAAATTTTATGTATATTGGTGTATTCGTGACATATTTTCATTCATATGAGCCATTCAAAGCTTTAGCCTTAAAATATTTGGAATGCCTCTAAAAAATAAATAACTCATGATCTTTCATAACCTCCAATATAGTCCAAAGTAGTGTGTTTCGCACTTTTAAGCCGGAATATCACGTAACAGTGACATGCTGAGGCTTAGGTTTTAAAGTCAGTGTTACACAGTTTCTCATCTTCTTAATTGGCGCGATAATTGCTTACGCGATTTTGGCCGAGTTTCACAAAGCGCACCAGTCGTTTCTTTCTCGTGCTAACCGGCGCCAATTGGACACCAAGTGAAGCCAAGTCCTTCTCCACCTCATCTTTTCAACGCAGAGGAGGCCTTCTTGTCCTTCTGCTACCACCAGCTGGTACCGCATCGAATACTTTCAAAGCCGGAGCGTTTGTATCAATTTGGACGACATGACCCAGCCAGTGTATCCGCTGGATCTTTATTCGCTGCGCTATGTGTATGTCGTCGTAAAGCTCATACAGCTCATCGTTCCATCGCCAGCGATATTCGCCATTGCCAACGTGCAAAGGTCCAAAAATCTTACGCAGAATCTTTTTCTCAAGCACTCCAAACGTCGCTTCATCGGATGTTGTCATCGTCCACGCTTCTGCGCCATACGCCATTTTTTTCGCAAAAATATGGAAATTTTCAAGTTATATTGGAAGCAATATACAGTAAGCATAAAACAAGACAAGTTTTGGCTATTTATTTATTTATTAATTTCCATTATTTTTTATAAAACTTTAAATAAATAGTCAAACTTTCTTTGGCACTGGCATTATGTATAAGAAACCTATTTAATTGTGTTTTTGCTAATTTCCTAAAGCAAGCATATCTAGAAAATATATTATAAAGAGACAATAGAAGAAAAAGTTATTCGCATGAGAATATATTGTAAATACTCAGTAAATATTATCCACGAGCCTACACAGAATGAATTTTTGTGATAGCACTTAAGACTTTTCTTTAAAACCTGTGCTTTTTCATAATATTTTTGAATATTTCTAATGAAAGTAATACATTTTTTCGTCCATCGTTGCCAAATGGATTCATGGCTGACGACGAGTCGGAAGTGCCTAAGTTCAAAATCTCGGGCCCGAAACACCAACTAATGGAAAAGGTGTTCTCTAATTACGGCCGCCCCTCGTCCTCCGATTGTATTTCTGCCAAGAAAAAGCTCTTCATAAAAACTATCTGCCGTTCGTAGCCGGAATTCCATTTGTGGAAAACTAAAAGACTCACACCACCAATAAGAGGAGAAGCTCGGCCAAACAGGTTGATTTCTAATCGCACGATTTGCCGACCGAACATAAGTGATAAAGCTACATAATAATAACATTGAGTGGATTTTTGGACTCAGCAACGGAATTTACATAGAAATTAGATGGTCTGGTTCTTACGTAAAAAAAAATCATTAATTACGTATAAAGCTGTGGAATTAGCACATAAGAAATCTTTGGAAAATTGTTGTATGTTACTTGGTTCGGAAAGTCAATCAAATAATGACGGCCTATATTATTGCATTACGTCCAAGTCAGACGTGTAAGTATGATTTGATGAGGGTAAAGTAAAAAATTCAACGAATGATGGGAAGGAAATATTTTTTCGCAAGGAGTGTCGTTTGTTACTGAAACTGTAAGTTTTTATTTGAAAAGCAGCAATTCTCAAAATTCTAAGCTTTCCTGTAAGAGTGCTCTAGAATGCTCCCTATTAAAAAGCCTTACTACTAATTTTCCAAACAAGCCATAAAATCCAGTAAAGTAATTTGCTTCATCACAAAACTATCCCTTTGTTGGAAATTCCTAAAAATATTTTCAAAAATTGATTTTTTAAACAAAATTTCATGTTGTCAAATATTTTTTCTAGTAATTGACCTCACAAGGTCTTAAGGGAGCTACACCATTTTTTTTTTTAATTCAACCAATACGCTTAAAAGAATCTTCTAATTACTTAATCTAAATTTATTCTAATTATTTAAATAATAAGAAGATTATTTTAAATAATTTAAATAATTAGAATTAGAGGATTCTTTTAGGCGTGAAACATTTCCATCCTCGAAAGGGAACTGTCAACAATTTTATGAAAGGCGGTTTTGCTAGCTTCGAAAACTTTCGAGGCAAAATAAGTAACGAAAGCGCTTTATTATTTGAAAAAATACCAAGTAAATACCATCGTGCAAGCACCGTATTCACCTGATATGGCCCCGTGCGACTTCTATTTGTTTCCCCAAGTTGAACTTACCACTTCGTGGAAGGAGATTTCAGTCGATAGAGGACATCAAAGAGAATGCGACGAAGGAGCTTAAGTCCATCCCTTCGTCGACCTACAAGGGGTGCGTGGTTAGGGCACATGTGTTGCTTCAGACGGGTCATATTTTGAAGGATATAAAATAAATTTGCCTGAAATTTAACTCTGTTTTGTTGTATTTAAACACTTCCGGTACTTTCAGATCATAGGGTGTGCTTTAACCCAAAAAAAAAAAAATTGCTAAAGGTTAAAAAGAACTGAAGAGATTTCGTTTAAAAAAATCTATAAATAAAAAAGTAAATAATTGCCGCGAACACTTCTGCTAGGTGTTTGGGTGAACTCCTTCTCCTATTTGTGGGGTGAGTTTTGATATTGTTCTACAAATGGAGGGACCAACAGTTTTAAGCCGACTCCGAACGGCAGATATATTTTATGAAAATCTTTTCGATGGCAGAAATACACTCAGAGGTTTGTCATTGCCTGCCGGGGGGCGACCGCTATTAGAAAACACTTTTTCTATCATTTTGCTGTTTCATGCACGAAGATTCGAACCTACGCACTGCCGAATGGTAGTCACTCTTTATTATTCCAAAACGTCCAGCATTGAATAAACCTCGAAGCTATTATTATAATTTTTTTTTTTGTTTTGTATTCAAAATTGTGTCAGTTAGCCTACAAATAAACCAAGACCCGTTGAACAAATATGTAGTCGATTTGAAATTTTTCTATTTGATTAGTCTCGAAATTGTCATATTTAGAATTATTTCAATCTATAAATTTTTGTTTGACATTCTAGGGATAAATAGCAAAACCAGAATACCAAAGAAAAGTTTTTTTTGCTCTATTGCTAGTGCCTGTTCCGTGTGCTTTGAAACAAGCCAATTTTCAGAAAAATGTCCGATGACAATGTGCAAAATACTTGGAACACTTGACATGGCTGCGCTAATTTACTGGCATACAACATCTGCGCGCCCGTCCCTAATAAGCAGACTTATTGCACCAGAAGCCGTAGCAATCTAGCCACGCTAAGAGGCAAATATCGCTTCATGCCACATACATCGTAAAGCTATTCACTGTTGGCAAAATCGAGCCATAACTCTCGATTCACTAGCGCAAGTTTTCCCTACGGGGTATCTACGTAAGCACTCTCAGATAAGCTACTCATAAATGCTAACATATTTTGCTCACAAGTGTTTTGCTTATTATGCTTTGCTTTTAATTATTATTTACAAGGGAATCTGAGCAAATTTTGTGTAATTAATTACATACTGCTACTAACCCGTAGCATCTTGCCAAAGATACTGGCTTTGCCCTTTTGTCATATTGTTTCGCGCCTTTATGAATATCGGGGCAAATGAGTTCGCGCTCAAGTATGCAGCAAAGAAAATGGCGGCAATAAATTATAGCAGTGATTATGTGCACAATTTGACAAACTGTTTGTCATTGCAGAGGATGTTTAGTACGAAATCACTTCCGCTACGATATTTATGCATACATGGGTACGTGTTATTGTTCAGGGCGGAAGTCATGGCAGGTCAGGCATAGTGGTAGGGCGACTGGGGTGCTCTTTGGTGGTCCTTGCCACAACTTCCAATCAGCAGTCACAAAGAAAAAAATTCGAACCTTGTGCAGATGATATTATATGTGCGGTAGTAAAAGAAAATGGCCGGGTCAGATGTGGTTATTATTATTCACTCTTGTTCTTCATTGTGGAGTTTGTACAATAGTGGAGTTTTCTATACTGGGAGCTGTAAGTCAGTTCTGTAAGTCAGTAGGTAAGTCAAAGTAATCAAAGGCCACATACTGATTTAAAATTAGCACTTCTAAGTAAGTAAGAGAAGTTAAGTTAAGACGAGTAACTTCTTTTTTTTTTTTTGTCTATTCCCTATTATCAGATTTTATTCCAAGTAGAAGATTTGAAAACGTACTTAGTTATGAACCAATTCGATTACAGATTCCCTGAATTTCGTTTACTAATAAAAAAAAACAGTTATACGAGGCACTCCTAAGAGGAAGTTTAGCCTATGAAAAGCCATACTAAACAAATATTCAAAAACAAGATAGTTTATGTAGTTATTTCGGCCACCAGCAGATTCATTTCGACCACCAGCATATTCATTCCTCCTTTTGCCCGGTCTGCACTGACGAATCAGATGTGTGAACTTACCAAGGTTTTTGACGAGCATCCTCTGGAGGGTAAAGTTCCACACTGACAGCCCCTATGGCCATCTAGGCTACTGAATAATTTCCAAAGACTGTGTACCGGTGGAGCCATACAAATGATAAGCACTGGTTACTATAACCGGTTATAAGAGTGCGCGTTGGTCTAGCGCAAGAGTGTTAAGACCACATTCCATTTGCTCTACTTGCAAGAGGTTCAACGATTGGTACGTCCAGGTTTAAAGGAACAGATATACATATATTTAAAAATCTTTGCCACTAAAGATTTCCTAAAATTTACGGTCCGCAATAGGGTATGGATGACGAACAGAAGCCATACGCTTATATTATATTTAATGGAGTAGGGATCGAATTTAGAAGCTATGGCTATCACATCACATGGATCATCTTTGGTTACAACTTCAAGTTTCACTCTTACAACAGAAGTGATTGGGAATCTGGTATCCTCTTAAGTAACAACGAGTTTCCTATAAAGTTCATGAAGCGCCTGAGCAACAGGATGCGACATCTAATCCCATTAACTTTCACAGAGGGAAGCATTAAGACTTCCAAACTTCTTCCTCTTATTTGACTCTGTTCTTGCCAAGTTCCGTCAGTTGCACATACCAACTGCAGAGAGCGTTCTTGCTCTCACTAGCCCCCGTGAATGCCGAGCAGAAGAATATTTTCGCCGCGACATCACCATCCCAATGTACGACATGCCGAAGTCAACGCGATTATTCTATTTTTATGGATTTGACTAAGGCCACATACAGTTCATTATTCCATCTACGTTGGTACCCTTCGCCGATGTCTTCAGGGGTCACAAATCTTGCGTACTTTGCCCTGCCCTCGTTTAAGTTCCTTCTACAAACTTGGGTAAGCAGCGCTTTACACATACGAAAGCATTATCGTATTCTTGTTCTATGTGTGGTGTTGGGATTTTGATTAAGAGTTCATACTCGTAGTACGTCAGATAGCATGAGATGGAAGAAGTCGCACGAAAGAGAGTTGCCTTGCCTAAAACCTCACTTAATTTCCAGAGATTCGCAGGGGTCATTCTCGATATAGATGGAGTTTAAGATTGTGATCAGATTAATGTACCCTCTATCTGGGCTCGCGCGGTACTTTTCCATTCATATTCCGTCAAGGGAGGAGTGGACGGTGTGCAACATTTAGTGACGGACCATAGCAAACATGTTTACGGATGGCACGAAGTTGGACGGAAGGGTTGGTTGGGAAGTATTCTGCGAGGAGCGGCCCATCAAGCTAAAATGTGAATCAACGGATCACTGCAGTGTTTTCCAAGCGGAGATAGCAGTGGATTAGTTGCTTACCTCTGTAACTGCTGTAATTGAGGTAAATATCTGCTTCGACAGCCAGGCGGTAATTAAAGCTTTGGCCTCGTTGTTTCTGTGTTCGAAAATAGTCAGGGAACGCCTGATTTCTCTCTCGACTACATCCGAGTATTTCGATATTAGGCTCTTTTGAGTCCCCGGTCACAGGGCTGATGAGCTGGTCAGACAGGGAACTCTCGAGACGGTTTCAACGCAAAATGAGAAATTTGGGATTCCTTCGAGAACCTGTGGTCTGGCCTTGGAAAGATGGGCCTCGCGTCAACTCAGAGAATGGTAATGTATGTAGCGACCCCTCGATCGATTTACCAATATACGCGTCTGCTTGCCAGCGCTTCGTTAAAACAGTATTTTGCACTGATTTTCAGCTGGTTTGTTACACGAATATAACTCGAAAAGTTATGGGCATTTCATTATGAAGCTTTCAGGGATTACTGATAATACATAGCCTCATCTGTTAATCAAAATTATAAGAGAACAATGTGGCGGGAATGTTTTTCAAAAATAACAAAAAAAGGTTTCCAACAAAATTTTTGACAAAAAAAGTTAATTTTCATTTTTGAAAAACCAAAAAAGTTTTTTTTCAAGTATACTTCATTCTTTAAAAATCTAAATATTTTGAAAAGAATCGAAAATATTTAACTTAAACTTAAAAAAACCCCACCAGAACTTTCAACATTGAAGAAATCTCAGAATGATAAAAGTTTGTTCGAAATCTTGCTCAATTGAATTATTGTTGTTAACGAATAAACGAATATTTAGAAAAATTTACAACAACACCTACAATACTTGGACCAATTGGCATACAATATGTAAAGCGTTTTTCAGTAAGAGCGCTTCAACTTTTGAACTTTTTTGAATAAACCACAAACGGTGTGACTTTTTTAACTAATTTTTTTTTTATTATCGAGTTTGAACATATACATTTAAGTATGAAATTCAATTTCTTTTGCATGATCACCGCGTGCACGTTTTACGAAGTCCAATCGTTGAACGCAATTTTCGACCACTCTTTTGCATAAATCGGCCGAAATTCCAGCAATTTCGCGTTCAATATTGGCTCTGAGCTCACAAATCGTCGCCGGCTTGTTACTGTAGACCAATGACTTCACATAACCCCAAAGAAAATAGTCTAGAGGCATCAAATCACACGAGCGCGGCGGCCATTCGACCGGTCCATTTCTAGAAATAATGCACTCATCGAACTAACTCTTCAACAAATCAATTGTAGCGTGTGCTGTGTGGCTTGTGGCCCCGTCCTGTTGAAACCACATGTCGTCTAAGTCCATACCATTCAATTGCGGCCAAAAATAATCGTTTATCATGTCGCGGTATCGATTTCCATTCACAGTAACGTGGCGATCGTTCTCGTCAACGAAAAAATATGGGCCAATTACGCCGCCGGCATGTAAACCGCACCAAACAGTGATTTTTTCGGGATGCAACGGTGCCTCATGAATCACGTGTGGATTACTTTCTGCCCAGTAACGCATATTTTGCTTGTTGACAAAGCCATTGAGCCAAAAGTGAGCTTCATCACTGAAGATGATTTTTCGACTTTAAACTTTCTTAACAGAACACGCATTTTTATAATAAAATTCAATGATTTGCAAGCGTTGCTCAAGTGTGTAGCGTTCCATGATGAAATGTATACTAATGAAGTTTACAAATGACAAGCGAAGAATAAAAAATATTGCGTCGTTCGCCCTCCCTATCGGGAAAAAGTTGAAGCGCACCTATTGAAAAACGCCTTAGAATTGCTCATGGTACACGACATTCCAAACAACTGGCTTTTAAAGCCACCGAGTGAGCAGCCCTTTTAATCAAACCTCGCTTTTCCATTAATTCGAAATACTTGAAAACCAACCAAATTCATTTTCCTTTCTCAGTTAGCTTTAAAAATACAATGGCTGTGATGTCCTTCACATTGAACTACACCTGTTAAGTGCGCACTCACACTCGTCAGCCTGTGCTATGTATGCACACGTACGTACGAGTATAGCACAAGATATCCCATCAACTTCTCAAAAACACAAAAATATGACAAAACCAATTTAACATCGCTGACAAGTTCGATTTTCATCCTCCGTCAACAGCAACACGCTAAGCGTCTCGACGAGAGGTCTTCTGTACGCTGCGTTATGATTTTTACTTTGTTGCTGCATAATCCTCAGGCATGCCTGTCGCACTCGTAGAAGTGATGCGATTTATACGCATTCGAATTTGAATCCTGATTTTCTACACCCAAAACGTGCCGAGCGCGATTGTGCCCCAAAGCATCCAAGTATCCGAATAGGCATTATAGTTACATATTTATATCGGCATGTGGCACATAACACAGTGTGAAGGTGGGGGCGAGTGTCACCGGGTGCAGGGGTCAAGGGTGTATAACGCCCTCACATACAAGCAAATGTTTTCAGCCGGTGCAAACGTTTGATACGTGCCTATTTTTTGTGTGTGCATATATGTAATAGGTGTTATGTGCCGACATGTACCTGCTTGTATCTACGCGTGTACGTTTGTTTCCTGTTCCGGTGCAATAAGCACGACAATACTCAACGAAGTAGGGTGCATAAATCATGCTCGACTCAATTAGAATTGTTCTCGCATTGAAATATTTTTCCACTTGCGTTTGTTGTTGCTATCGTAGGCTGTGGGTGGATGTGTGTGGAGAGAGAGAGAGAGATAAATGTACATAAACATGTCGTAATTGTGTAAACACTTTGCTTTTATACGCCGCAATTCATTTTTTTATATCTTACTTTTCATTTCTGTTTGCATTTACGCTTTCTTGGTAAAAACATAAAAAACGGGTAAGCATTTTAGAACATTTCCCCATGAAGGCTTTTATAGTATTGCAATTTAAATAGTAAAGTGTGTAGGATTTGTATAAGCTATTGAATAATTGTGAAAAAGCATTTTTACATTTACAATTCTCAGAAGCGGGGATTCCGTATTTCCCTGTATATTACAGTGGTAAGGTAGGGATACAGAAATCGGATTGTATTTTCCGTGAATGAAACTCCAATCGAATAAAAATAGTTTGCATGGCTCATAATTTAATAACAAGAGGTTGCGTAAAGTTTGATAACTGATGTCGAATTCTACTCAATCCTTTGATGCAAATTGGATATAAGGGAAAAATGGGCATAAGTTTATACCCTACCTGGTAGCATGCAAGATAGCCATAGAGTAATTTTATGTTATTTTCAGAATAATCTATATATATAAAAGAAAGTAATGTTAGTTACACTATTTATAACTCGAGAACGGCTGAACCGATTTGGCTGAAAATTGGTGGAGAGGTAGCTTAGAACCAGGAGACGGGCATAGGATACTTTTTATCCCATTCGAACGCGTTTCCGTGAAGTCACTATAAAGTGTGGTATAACAAAAACGCATCTGATTTGGAATAACAAAACGCAAATGACATCTAAACGTAATTTTGTCTATGGTTAAATAGTAAATTTGATAATATAAATTTTGTCAGAAATATATAATCGCAGTAATTTGTATTCTCTTTGAATCATCATTATCAATGCCGCGGCCAAGACGATTGAATCTTTCCCGACAAAGCCATAATACAGAAAGGATACGAAACATTGCGAATGAAACGAATGAAGAAGCACAAGGAATTGCCCGTGAAGAGCGCCGCGTTAGTATGGTTCGACTTCGTGCTTCTCAATCACAAGTGCAAAGCGAGGCAGCCCGTGAAACGGCTGGGTTGGCAATGCGAAGTCGTCGAGCGAATAACAGAGATCAACAAGTACGAGCGGTGCCTTTTTTATGTCGGGATTAGAGAACAAAAACAAATTTTAATCATCGAAAATCACTTTATTGTTTTCCAAAATATTCTCCATGAAGATCTATACACTTTTGCATGCATTTGAAACAATTGTCGAAGCACTTTTGCCACTCTGAATGAGGTACCTCCAAAACATGCATTCTGAATGCCGCAAACGCTTCTTCAGGTGCCGAAAAACGTTGAGCTCTCAGTTTGTTTTTTACGTACGGGAATAAAAAGAAGTCATTCGGTGCCAAGTCAGGACTATACGGCGGATGACCCATTAATTCGATGTTTCGGGTGCTCAAAAATGCAGTTGTTTGAGCCGATGTGTGAGAGCTCGCATTGTCCTGGTGAAGAGTGATCCGTCTTTGGCGATTGGTTTTCCTAATTTCTTGGAAGACAACTGGCAAACAAATGGTTGTATACCACTCAGAATTTACTGTTCTGCGTTGTTCTAGTAGTACGGTTGCGACATGTCCAGTTTTTCTGAAAAAACAGGCGACCATTTGCTTGGAAGTGCTTCGTGCGCGAACAACTTTTGTTGGATTTGGCTCATCTTGAAACACCCATACAGTCGACTGCTGTTTACTTTCGAGCTCATACGCGTAAATCCATGATTCATCACCTGTCACGATGTCACAGACGTGTTTCGAAGCCCCGCGATCGTATTTTTTGAGCATTTCCTTCGACCAATCGACACGAGCCTTTTTTTGAGCGATTGACAAATTGTGTGGGATCCAACGCGAACAAATTTTTTTGACAGTCAAATGTTTATGCAATATTGAATGTATGCTGGTCCCACTAATGCCTAAGATTGTCTCAATCTCACGATAGGTCACATGACGATCTTGCAATATCAGTTCGCGCACAGCATCAATGGTTTTCGGAACAACAACTGATTTTGGACGACCTTCACGAAATTCGTCTTGGAGTGAACTACGACCACGATTGAATTCACCATACCATCGATAAACACTGGTCCTTGATGGAGCTTCATCGCCAAAAAATAAATTAAGTTCATCCATGCAATGTTGCTGAGTTAATCCACGTCGAAAGTTGTAAAAAATAATCGCACGAAAATGTTCACGATTTAGTTCCATTTTTGGACCGAGATGAATCTTTTAAGTTACTGTAAACAACACAAATAGCGCTGGTATTTCAAAACGTTCTGAGTACGTAAAGGCTAAAAAATGTCAAACTTTGCGATGCAGCTGTCAGTTGCCAGATTGCAACACCAAGGTTGCCCAATCCCGAAATATAAAAGGCACCCCTCGTAGATCATTTTCGACGCACAAGAAGAGAATTATCAAGTGCTGATTTGAATCGAGCAGCGTTTCGATATGATTGCAACACTGATTACTGCTTGCATCCTAGCAATTGCATTGGGCCAATGAACGTTGTTTCCGAGTATTGTGGCGCATTGAAGTTTTCCGGAGAAACGCCCGAATTGTGCTGCCTTAGTGGAATAGTGATATTGCCATTATTCCGCCAAGCACTGCCAGTAATTCCAAGATCAACGGCTGCTGACGAAATAAACGCTTGCCTCAAATCATCAAATCTATGGCGCTATGTGAAGAAACTTCAACTGACAACAAACATGAGAGTTGCATTACTTAATGATACATCTACTGAAGATATCTCTGAGCAATTACTGACTATCGGTAATGGTCGAGTACCTGTCGACGAATCGAGTGGATTGATTTCATTTCCTCAGAATTTCTGTAACTTTGTCTCATCGAAAGACGAACTTATTAATAAACTATTCCCAAACATCATTAGTAACAACAAAAATAATGAATGGTTGAGTGAGCGAGCAATTTTAGCGGCTAAGAATTATGATGTAGATGACCTAAACTACATAATTCAAAATGATATCATTGGAACAATGCTTTCATTCAAATCCATTGACTGTGTAACAAATGAAGATGAAGCCACCAACTATCCAATTGAGTTTTTAAACTCCTTGGATGTGCCTGGCTTACCACCGCACAATTTACGCCTAAAAGTTGGCTCCGTAGTAATCATGCTTCGAAACATAAGCCCACCAAAACTTTGCAACGGTACGCGTTTGGTGGTAAGTAAATTGATGAACAATGTGATTTGCGCGACGATACTCAAAAGAAAATTCGAAGGTGAAGAAGTTCTCATTCTGAGGATCCCGATGATCCCAACCGATCTTCTGTTTGAGTTTAAAGGACTTCAATTTCCGATCCGTCTTTCATTCGCCATGACCATTGACAAATCACAAGCCCAATCCTTGAAAGTTTGAGGTCCGAATCTAGAAAATCAATGTTTCTCACATGGTCAATTATATGTGGCATGTTTATGGGTCGGAAAACCATCTGCGTTGTTTGTTCTTGCACCTGATAATAAATCAAAAAATGTCGTGTATCACAAGGTGCTTAACTGAAAAGTGCAATCTATTAAAACTTCATTGAAATACTTGATTAATAAAAAAATTAGCTTAATAAAATCAAAAATCTTCTTTTTTATTGCCTCTAGGACGGAACAAAGTTCGTCGGGTCAGCTAGTTATTTATATTTTTAACTTAACTGTTCCTGCTATGAAAAAGCTCCTCATAAAAATATTTGCCGTTCGGAGTCGGCTTGAAACTGTAGGTCCCTCCATTTGTGGAATAACATCAAGACGCACACCACAAATAGGAGGGGGCCGAGCTAAACACCTAGCAGAAGTGTATGCGCCAATTATTTATTTTTTTTTTTGTCCCTGTAGAGTTGTCACATATATGATCCCAGATTTGCTCTTTACCTATGCTTACTTATGTACCTACATACTTTAACTATGGTAAACAAGAAAATTTTGAAAACTTTGGCTGCCACGTTACTTGGGGATTCGACAGCCGAATTCTGCACGATCATTTCAAACACTCGTCCTATCGATCGATTTTCAGACGGCAACGAAGTGTCATTGAATGATTTTTTTCGTATATCACCAATGAGTCTCCAAGTGACGTCAGACCATCGAATGGGTTGCTAAATATCACACCTCTAAAAATCTGTTCAGCATGTATTAGCTATTTTCTTTTAAAGAAGTGTATCTTATTCTACATACCTTCTGCTCACATATGAACGAGACTTTATCAATAAAACGGTCCGCGGATGACATATGGCAAAAATAAATTTTTTATTTAATGGTAGGACTGTTATAAGCTTACATGGCAAATTTCAGCGTGATATGTCACATACTTTGTTTTCTGTGCTACTGTAAACAAGTCAAGCTCGAGTGTGTTTTTCGAATTTAACGACGGAAATTCAAGTTGAACAAAGAATTTGTTTGAAAATTTGTTATTCCAACAAGTACAATTCTTACAAAATTTCGGCTTCAGACGCCTTAAAAATGTTGCAGACAACCTATGGGGACTCTGCTCTTTACGTGCACGTGTTTTCCAGTGGTACAAATCGTTCAAAGAGGGCCGTACATCGATTGAAAACTTGCCTCATGAACGTCGTCCAGCAACATCAGTAAATGACGAAAACATCGGAAAAGCAAAGGAAATTATGCTTGAAAATCGTACAAATCGCAAAATCGGGTAACAATATTATTTAGATGTTTTAAAGCGTTTGCGCGAGAACATTCGTCTTAAAAGGAAGGAATTGTGGAACAACAAGTCATGGTTTTTGCATCACGATAATGCACCAGCTCACACATCTCGTCTTGTTCGCGATTATTTGAACAAAAATAATGTTAATATCGTTCCGAAAGCACCGTATTCGCCTGATATGGATCCATGTGACTTTTCCTGTTTCCCAAGCTCAAGTTGCCGCTTCGTGGAAAACATTTTGAGACAATTGAAGTCATAAAAGAGAATTCGAAGAAGGAACTGAAATCCATACCGAAATCGGTCTTCCAGAAATGCTATGATGATTGGAAAAAACGTTGGCATATGTGTATCGCCTCCCATGGTGATTACTTTGAAGGAGATACAATAAAAATTGAACAATAATTAACCGTTTGTGTTTTATTAAATCAGTCTCGTTCATATTTGGACAGAAGGTATATATATATGTACACCCTTTCTGGGTGTTTGGCCGAGGTCCTCTTTCTATTTGTGGTGTGCGTCTTGATGTTGTTCCACAAATGGAGGGGCCTACAGTTTCAAGCCGACTCCGAAAGGTAGATCTTTCTTATGAGGAACTTTTTAATGGCAGAAATACACTCGGAGGTTTAACCACTATTAGAAAAAACTTTTTCTTAATTTTGGTGTTTTACCGAAATTCGAACCTACGTTCTCTCTATGAATTCCGAATGGTAGTCATGCACCAACCCTTTCGGCGGCCGACAAGTAAAAATCTTACATTTACAAAATATTAACTACGGGATCTCAATTGAAACAAACCAATTCCTTTTAATGAAATTTTTATTAAATACTTCAGCAATAAAAAAGTAAAATATAAAAAATAAAAGGCTTTATTTCAAGATTTACTACTCAACTAAAATTATTTTTATTTAATTGCTATTTATATTTTAACCTTCTCATTAAGATCAAGTTTTTGAAAATAGTTACGACGTATTGGAGGGATATACCTACAGTAATAAATCAATCATATCTGATAGTTGTTCTAATTTGATGGACTTCAAATGATTATATAAACGTACTAGTACTATATTTCCAAAAAATTGTGGTCCTCCCCATGAGAGCATTAGTTTAGTGATTTAAAATCCTCATTCTTAATAAATGAAGTTTTATAGAACATTTTAAATGGTTTGCTTATCCAATTTACATCTTCGCCATTGATATTTTCTCGCTTTCTTGGAATCGCACTTTATAAGGCCTTTAGAAACAAAATCAGCTTGTTTCATTTCACGCAAAATAAACTGTTTATATTTTCGGCATTGTAAAGCGTAACACCTCAGCAAAAATTAGTATAAATTCAGTTTGGACAAGCCTCTAAAAAAGACATAAGTCCCAGCTCAAAATGGCAAATGTTGCGAACCATATGCCGTGACACTCAAAGTTATGCCGTTCACGTATGGCGCTACTCTCTATTTAAAGACGTAGACAAGCTCCAACTCTACTTTGTTAAAAGAATCGTAAGACTTCTGGAATCTTCGTCTACTTATGCCATAATGTTGGAGACTAATGTGGAAAGTGGGCACATTTATACTCCTGGGCTACATCGAAATTCAATAAATACAAAGAACAATTTTTGAGTACAGCAACAAAAGGCTGTCACATAATCTGACACTGGAATTATTGCGAAAAAACACATTTTGAAAATAAGAATGGTATTGAATTCAAAATGGGATGATAGAGATCTAAACCCAAGTGTTTGGAAAGGAAAAAAAATGCTTATAACGATGAGGAATGACACAATGCGAGATATCCTTCAAATTAAATGGTATTTATGATATAATATAATAATATAAGAATTGTACACTATGCAATCTAAATGAAAAAGAAGACGCTGAACATTTTATTGCAAGATGTCAATATTATCACAAAT
The DNA here is from genome assembly GCF_028408465.1 of Anastrepha ludens. Classification (NCBI taxonomy): domain Eukaryota; kingdom Metazoa; phylum Arthropoda; class Insecta; order Diptera; family Tephritidae; genus Anastrepha; species Anastrepha ludens. The sequence goes on along the minus strand of NC_071498.1, from coordinate 115,401,451 downwards.
CCGTGTCACAAATTTCCACAAAAAATTATGACGTAATAAAGGTGTTGAATGGAAAAAGTTATGAGTCTTTGAAAGCGCGGAAAGAACTAATTGCAAATGAATTTACATCTCTTTTTCTACAGTGCTCTCCATACTTCCAAAGTAGGTATAATTTTGTAGATAGCAGTGCCCAGAATATAAAAACAATTATGGTCGTTAATTTCTACGTCGTTCTTCGCGGAGTGTAAAATTTTGAAGGGAAGATTAGGGCGAATTTTAATTTGTCCAGTGCACGTATCGATGTAGGCTACATTTCCTAAATACTTCAAGCAACAACACATAATTTCTTGGGCACCGCTGGATGACTTATATTCTAAAATAAACGGGGAAAACCAGAAATTCCGGAAACTACTCGTATAAAAACGTTTGTGTCATTTAGAATCTTTCCACAAATTTAAAATGCAATAAAGAAATTATGTAGCTTAAATTTTCAACAAATGACTTTAAGGAAAGTGGACTTAGAGCATTCAAAACGCGGTTGCTCCCTGAAACCAAAAGAATTTTGCGAATTTTTACATCCTTTTTTGGACGTCACAAAATTTTTTACCCAAGAACTCCTCGAAGTCTTCGCTGCTAAGTAAAAACAGAAGTGTTCTAATTTTACCAAAAATGGTCGCATAGATGCAAACAGGTGGGATAATTCCAGGAATGCTAATATTTTCTTCAAGCAAAGGCCCGCCTTTAAAACATGAAAGTACTTGCAGACAATAGATATCTGAATTTTTACTGTTATAGTTTTGCTCACCGATAATTCAATTGTTCTGAACCCTTTCCCATTTTCATGAATTTTAACAGGTAGGCGAGTGACAATACAGGCCAGGGACACACCCTGGAAAAACCTGACGTTGGTCTTGGTTTTTACAAGTGATGAAGTATTGAGTGCAGATTTTACCTGCGCCAATATATAACAATGGAAAAAGTTCGAAGCCATTAAATTATAGACGAGCGAATCCATAAATTATGTCTGTACTTTCCTGTTTTCAAAGAAAGCCTTTGCTTGAAGGAAATATTAATTATTTCATGCATTCGGGGAAATGCCCAGATTGTTTGCATGTAGACACTGTTGTTGCTTGCTCAATATTTAATAGCCTCTACTTGAAATTCAATGTTTTAATAGACTCTCAAGCAGAAATATTCCTTTGTTAGTTTGCGTATATAAGGCATATATAATATTATGGTATTAAATATGTGATCCCACATATAAGGTGACCTATATTCCAAATTATATATATATATAATTTCTTTTTATATTATATTTTTTATATTTTTGGGTCTTGATGTTGTTCCACAAATGGAGGGACCTACAGTTTCAAGCCGACTCCGAACGGCTGATATTTTTATGAGGAGCTTTTTCATGGCAGAAATACACTCGGAGGTTTAACATTGCCTGCCGGCGGGGGTGCGACCGCTATCAGAAAAATGTTTTTCTTAATTTTGGTGTTTCACCGAGATTCGAACCGACGTTCTCTCTTTGAATTGCGAATGGTAGCCGCGCACATTCCAAATTATAGACATAAATAAATAAATAAATCTTAAAGAAATAGTGAAGATGTCAATAAATTAGGGCATCATGCAAGGACTTTGTTTTGGTTTAAACAGCTACTAGCAGTAATGAAACGCAGCTTGGAGCGGAGCAGAACAGTCGATCTCGCGTTTTGCGCTACCTGCTCCACTACTCCACTCAAGCTCCGAGCAGTAGCGAGTGAAAAAGAAGAAACTAGGAAATACCGAAGCAATGCTTTCGAGAACCGCTGCATTATTTTTCGCGAATTTGACAACTGGCTCACGTCAGCGCTGCAGTTATACTCGTATAGTACAAACAAAAGGAAGAGAGGTCACTTGTTTGTCATATGGAATGCGGAAGCCATTTCAGGATTCTTGGAAGAGAATGGCAGGTCTGTCACGTAACAATTTCAATGGGCATTAGATCGTTCATAAATGGGCAGGGTTCATTTGTTCGTCTACTTGCAAGACTTTTACAAGAACTTTACAAAATTTTTTAGAAATACACAACAAAGAACACAACAATAGAAAGGGTTCTAACTACTTCAATTTACCAAAGGCAAAACTTGTTAATGGCTTTCTTTTCAGCTGTCTACTTAAACTAAATAAATCTACTTTTCATATTTTCATAATATGGTTCCAGCTAAAGGTTCAATTAACAATAAAACAACTCTTAAATTAAATGACGAGCCGAAGATGCCTGCTGCTTCACGCATTGCATATATGAGTGTGTGAAAGCAGCGCAGTGTTCGTCGCGCCCGCGTAAAGCAGAAGGAAGAATTTGGTCTGTACACCTATAAAAAGGCTCTCTCTAAACTTCACACAATCATTTGGAATCTAACAAGCGACTCGTTGGCTTCGCTCGTCCAATAAGTACTTGTATTCAAATTAAGGAGAAAATTAATTGTAGAATGTCCCGAGGACGTACGCTGGTATATATGGCGCAAACATTGCGGCTGGAGATTACCGAGTCTGATGATGAGATGGAGATGGAATATACGCACTGGAGAGCGGGAATTGGCGAACAACGCTCATCGTCACCTGTGGATGACTTACAAACCCGATATAATACCTTGACGGAAGCCGAAAGGGCGGCAGTACAGGCGCTTCTGGCTTTACGCTATGGGGGCATGCCGGAATGGAATAACTAACCATCGAGACATTACAGTTAACAATTTGGGTTGCGCCGTGTTGCTTCAGAGTCTGGTTGCAAAGATCCTGATTTTCATGCGAAAGAGGGACCGCGCTGATATAACCAAAGACATGGTTTCCAAAGCTGAATCCAACCCAACAATTATCAAGGGCATCATTACTGAAGACGAGTGAGTGAAGAGCTCCGAGTGAAACAAGACTTTTCTAGGTCGTTTTCAGTCAGAAAAGAAAGCGATGCCTACGGCTCTTTTCTCTTTGGCTCTACATACCACCGCTATAAAATACATGAATAAAATATCTGTAATTAAATTAAAGATTTTTATTACATATTGAAAAGGTGTATAGAGGTTTGTGTGTAGGATAAATTTATAGAGGGGCCATGATTAGACTTTTAATAGACTATCAGCGAATTTGAAAGCGAATTTGTTTACGAAAAAACTGTGTTAGTGTATACGAAAAAAGTTGTTAACACAGGCTCGACTCATATTGTTTTGAGGCACCAACCATTTCTGTTTTTTGGTTTTTTCTTCAGTCGTTTTTCTTTCAGTTGAACCAAATTTTAGTACTTTTGCTTTCTTCTCTGTCATCAAATTTTTCTTTAATTACCGTTATATGGGAGGTCGGCTTCGTTATTGACCGATTTTGTCCATTTGAGTACCAAACTACCCCGATTAAAAGGTAATTCATGTGACAGGTTTCAGTGAAATATGTGCGGGTATAAAAACATTCCTTTACTCAATTGAGTAATTTTTGCTCTCTTGACTATTTGTTTAACGATATAAAGGGTTTTCCAATGACAGGTGTTATTGGTGAATGGATTGCGCTATCGAGAGATAATTAACAATTTTTTGTGGCCGTATTTGGTATTCATCTGGACAACGAAGAGATGATCACAATTGGCCAATGTGATCTTGTGATTTAACACCTTGTGACTTTTTTGTTTGGGGCCACATGAAAAAGAAGATCTACGCCAACAACCCAGGGTCGATTCAGGACCTCAAAGGTGGAATTCGTGAGGCTATCGAGGACATAGGGCAGCCACTTTGCAATTCCGTTATGAAAAATTTCATGAAAAGGATATTGTCCTGTAAGCGTGGTCATGGTGGTCATTTGCCTGATGTTATTTTCCACTATTAACGGCATACCTTCCTCTTTATAATGAAATAAAAATCCGATCATTTAAATTAAAAAAATAGCATTTTTCTTTGAGTATCACAATAACACCTCTTATTGGAAAACCCTTTATTTAGGTTTATAATTTGGAAAATATCATATATCAAAAGATATATGTAAAAGACACAAAAGTCGATTAAAAAACAATCGCTCAAATGAACATAAAGGCTCATTAGTACCTAAGCTGTACGCTTTCGGTCAAAGTTCTCTAACTACCTTAATTTTTTTCGGATTTCCTCGAAATTTTCACAGAAAATTACTACTCATCTGCTCAATTTCAGAGCAGTAGTGGGAGAAGAGCAGTGTTTTCCTTGATATAGTTAATGCTAACACTGGTTCACAATATAAAATTTCACCCGTAGTTGGATCTATGATGTACAGAATGCCCAGATGAAACATCAAACCGCTGAAAGCCGATTCAGCGAATTTGAAGAAATCAGCTGATTTGTTGACGTAATGAGGGGATGACAGCGGTTTGTTGTGAGCAGAGATCGTCAGAAACTGAAATTGTGTTGGTGATATACGAAAAAATCAACACAGACACTACCTATGTTATTTCAGTTTTTTGATGGCAGCCCAAACAAGCAAACGCTTGTGGTATCAAGTCTGAAGAAGAAGAAGTTATCTTTAGTCACAAGTAATTTTGTTTCAATTTCTTTTACACTCTAACATTTTTATTGTCAATGTATTATCATGACTTTCCTATTCCTATGGTAATCCCCAGAGCCCAAGCCACCTGAAACAAGTGTCAACATCCCATATCTTTTTATAAGTACGCACACATATACATATACAGATGTATTCACTTACTTCATAAGTTGACACAATCATCTGAAAAATGTTTATTGATGCCCCAAGAAAAGCCACTCCCACTGATATACAGTTGTACGTATGTATGTATGTTTGTTGTAAGTATGAATATCCACGGCAATGATAAGCAAAAGCGAAACTCACCCAGTAAATTGACTAGACCGAAAAAATAGTAACACATACAGAAAGGAACGATGAAAGAAAAACAACGCAAAACACATCAAAAAAAAAAACAATATAAAAAAACGCAGACAAAGTCAGCGTATCAGAAGCATTAACGCGTATTCATGAATTGTGGCAGCTATGAGTGCGCCACGCAGTAGGGGGTATTGTTTGCATGTCAACTCATATTGCACAGAAATCTACCTATACATAGACGACCTGCAAGGAAATTTAATTGTCCCACGGGAAAAGGTGCAATCGAAATGTGTTCGATCCATATATACAAGGTGGCGCAAAATTAAGCACCCTATCGGAAGATTTTTAATTTTTGCAAATGCCGTAGTACGACAATCATAGTTGACACTTGCGAACTAGACAACTGCAGTATACAAACAGGCAAGCAATGGAGTGAGTAAGGTCAGATAAGTATTTCCTTTACTCAAAATAATTTTTTGTACTTAATCAAAAATTATTCAAAAATAAAATTGTTTAAGGTCTCACATTGAGCTTTGAAAGAGCTAATCAGAAGTTTTTATATACTGACCTGTTTTATAACTAATAAAAAATTGGCAAGTGCGGTAGCAAATACAACAAAAAGTCCCTTAGATTTGGTAATTTATTAGATCTGCAGCATCTATTTTCATTTTCTACAATACTTTCAGTAGACTAACCAACAACTTGAGCGCCGTCGAGCTTAATTTTTTCGTAAAAACAATAAATACTATAAACTATAGAATAATAAACAAGCAACCACTTACTTGTTGTCCTTCCTCTCAATCGCGTAAAGAAATTTTTGTATACCCGTGCACTTTAGTCCAAGGGTATTGTGATTTTACTCACACAACAGCTCACATGACTCGACATAGATATAGACATTTACATACACATATACCTAAATGGTCAGAATGAAGAGAGAAGTCCCTTTAGCCAAGGATGTCCATCCGTCCGATCATGCGCACGATAACGCGAGTAAAAATAAATATATTTTAGCGAAGCCTGGCTCTTGTACTACACTTTACTCGGGGTAGTTAGGTACTCAAATGAGCGATATCGGTCAATATCGACGCCCATCTCCCATATAACGGTAATTAAAAACAAAATTGATGTCTCTGTCATAAGCAAATCAAAATTAGTAAAATTTGTTACAAATGCAAGAAACACGACCTAAGGAGTATTAAACAAAAATTTGTTGGTACCACGAAGAAGTATGAGCGGAGACTGTGTTGATTTTTTTTCGTATATCACCAACAAAATCTCAGTTTTTTTGTAAGCAAACCGAATTTATGGCCCATGTGACGTTTGCCAATTAGCTGATTCTCTCAAAATTGCTGAGAGTCGATTAAAGGATCTATACACAAATCTCCATACACCTTTTCAACAGGTAATAAAACACTTTAATTTCATTAAATACATTTTATTCGTAGTTTTCAGTGGTAATATCTAGAGCCAACGAAGATAGAGCCGTGACATCTTTTGTTGAGAGTGAAAGCGACGTGGTTTTCTTGGTCTTGATTCATGCGGCGCTCTTCACTCACTCGTCTGCTCACCTGATGTCTGAATTGCGTGTCATAAACCCAAATCTTCTCTACAGTAACGATGCGTTTGATGAATGTTGGGTTGGATTCAGCCCAAGGAATCATGTCTTTGGCTATATCAACGCAGTGCCTCTTTTACATGAAATTCAGATTCTTTGCAACCAACTCTGAAGCAACACGGCGCAAGCCCAAATTGTTAACTACAATGTCCTGAACGGACATTACCTGTTCTGCAATGCTTAGCTATTCAGGTTCGAGAATGCGTCCATGACGTAAAGTCAACAGCGCCCGTAGTGCCGCCCTTTCGGCTTCCGTCATGTTAAGGTATTGGGTTCGTAAGTCACCCACAGGTGACGATGAGCGTTGTTCGCCAATTCCCGCTCTCCACTGCGTATATTCCATCTCCATGGTAGTCTCATCATCGCTCTCTGAACTCTCCAGCCACAAAGATTGCAACATCTTGACTATTTTTTAACGATTTATTTATGTCTGTAATTTGGAATATGGCGTTATGTCACATTCTCCGACATATCATATAATATATCTTATACCATAATATATGTTTTGAATACGCAATTTAACAAAGAAATACTACTGCTTCAGAGTCTATTTGAACATTGAATTTCGAGTAGAGGCTATTAAATATTGAGCACGCGACAACATTGTCTAGATGCAAACAATCTGGACATTTCTCCAAATGCATGAAGTGATTAATATTTCCTTCAAGCAAAGGCTTTCTTTGAAAACAGGAAAGTACAGAAATAATTTTTGTTATGGCCTCGCTCGTCTATAATTTAATGGCTTCGAACTTTTTCCATTGTTATGTATTGGCGCAGGTAAAATCTGCACTCATTACTTATCACTTGTAAAAACCAAGACCAACATCAGGTTTTCCCAGGGTGTGTCCCTAGCCTGTATTGTCAAGAGCCGCATTGTCACTCGCCTACCTGTTAAAATTCGTAAAAATGGGAACAGAACCATTGAATTATCGGTGAGCAAAACTATAACTGTAAAAATTCAGATATCTATTGTCTGCAAGTACTTTCATGTTTTAAAGGCGGGCCTTTCCTTGAGGGAAATATTAGCATTCCTGGAATTATCCCACCTGTTTGCATCTATGCACACATTTTTGCTGCTTGCTCAAAGAGATCTAAGTGGTAAAATTAGAACACTTCTGTTTTTACTTACCAGCGAAGACTTTGAGGAGTTCTTAGTTAAAAACATCGATGGCGTCCAAAAAAGACGCCATAAAATTATTTTTTTCGAAGTATCAGACTTTTTGAAATTTTTTCCAACTGACCTTTTATTATTTCCTCATTCAAATAGTCTCGAAAAACCATGGCTTTCAATTAGGAAATTGGCAGAAAATGAATCTATTATTTGCGGAAAAGTATTGTAGAAAATGAAAATAGATGCTGCAGATCTAACAAATTACCAAATAGGGTGACTAATTTTCCGCCAAATGTCAGATTATGATCTTTTGTTATCAAATCTTGATACATGCAACTCTATTTCTGCACAGACGTTACGTTCCGTAGAAATGTGTGAAAAACAAATCTATGCGACAAAAAGAAGAAAAAATGGTAAAAGTTTTCCCAAAAAACTGTGTAAAAGAAATAATTACATGAGTATTTATAAAACAAAAACAGTTAATATTTATAAAACAAAAACAGTTAATTTTTAGTAAAAAAAAATTTTAATTAGTGCACAGTGAAAATTCAATCCATTAGATCGTTTTGTTGGTATGAAAATTCAAATTGAAATGAGATAAAAATCAATTTTGCAACCATTCATCGCTACTTGATAACAAATGTGTACGTTTATTGGACCAAGAAATGCTATCATAACTTGATATGTCAGATATTTCCAGCACATCTTTCGGGTTTTATTCAAATTATTAACCGCTTCTGTTAGTTTTTCCATTATAGCAAAGTCTGTTGGCCATTGTTTCTTGCTTTCTCGAGTTGTTTATACAAAATGGCACAAAATTATTGTAATCAGCCTATCTGAAAGTTTATAATTTTTGCAAATGGCGTCGTACGTCAATCATATTTGAGACTTGTGAACTAGACCAGCGGCAGTATACAAACTGACAAGCGCGAAGCTCAAATAAAGATTTCCACCACTTAGAATATTTTTTTTTTATTTAGTAAAAAGTTGTTCAAAAACAAAATTGGATGATTAACTTTATGCCACCTCGTATTATACAAGCTGACTTCCAGTGAATGCTTGGTCGCATCCGGTTCAGTGGAAGCGAAATTATTGCGCCTAAAGAGTTAGTATGTTTGCGTCATCGGTACAAAAATTAGTTTCGAACAAAGAGCTAATATCAAATTTTGGTTTAAAATCGGTTTACCGAAACACTGGAATTGATGAAAAGTGATTGATTGTCTATCTGGTGCCAGAGTTCATGAGTGGTTTACACATTTCAGAGATGGCTGTGAGGACAACATCGATTTATTGCATTTTAACTGGTCATTTGGCCTTACGAAAGGTATGTGCACGTTTCATTCCGCACAAGTTAACTGAGGACCAAAAACTAAGCGTCGAAGTGCCAAATGCGAGGCCTCAGACGAGCCACCACCCAAAAACTCGCGTTTGGAAAGGTCAAAAGTCCAGTCGATGCTCATTTGTTTTTACGATTCCAAGGGAATTGTCCACAAGGAGTTCTTGCCAACGGGCCAAGTCGTCAATGCAATTTTCTATCTTAGTATTTTGAAGCGTTCGCTTTCATCGAATTTGGCCTGAATACCGCGAAGTAGGAAGCTGACGCTTATTGCATGATAATTCACCATCTCATCGATCAACTCTTGTGACTGATTTTTTGACTAGAAATCGCATGTTAATCATCAATCACTCATCGTGTTCACCTGATATGGCTCCATGTGACTGCTACCTATTCGGAAAATTGCATTTGCGTCCGTAGAGGCCGTCCAAAAGGCGTGTACCGACATCCTAAAGGATATTCCAGTCAATGAGCTGAAATACTCTTTCGAAAAGCTTTTAGATCGCGCAAAACAATGTATCGAGGCCGGGCCAGAAGGGACTATTTTTAATAAATACATAGTTTCTATTTTAACTCAGTCTATTTTGCACTTCACCTTGTATGTAATATCCTTTTAAGGGCTGCTCCTAGATGTTCTAGTCCTAAACTAGTCCTTGCTGTGAACTACAAAATATTACACCATTTTAATATTTTCCGGCAGGGAAATTCCATGTTTATATATTACATATATAATATTTGCATATGTATGCATGTATGCGGTTGAGTGAAATTATGTGCGTACATATACGAATGTATATGAGCTCACAAGTTCCCATATGTGTGTATTTATGGTGAAGTGTGTACGCGCATATCTAAGGCATTTCATGCACATCTCTAATTCAATATGAATTTCAATAACTTTTGTTATTACCTTGCAAATGTGCGACTGACAGATGGTCCGTCCAGCTTCTGAAGTATGTATGTATCTATGTATGTATTTAAGTGTATATATATGTATTTATGTATTAATATATGTATGGATTTATGGATTTATGTGTGTATGTAAATATGAATGTATTCTAACCTACGAGAAGTTAAAGTATAACTTCATATACATCTGTGTTCACAATAATTGCAGCACGACTTTTGCAAAGTTTTGCCTATTTACTTCATTTTTTTATAAAAATATAGTTTAGACCAAAAAACTCTATTTAACTTAAAGTTTCAAACTTTGTACCTACAAAATCTTAAAAATTCAACAAATTTGCATCCAAATTTCAAACTTTTTAATCTTGATTTTTAGACAAGCTTTGAGTATGCATTAAATTGGAGTTTAAAGTGGCTCGAAAATCGCTTTGAAAATATAAATATTTTTTTCAGCTGACGCAAAATCAATCTTACAGTTTTGGTATTGAATAAATTTAAGAAAAAAATAATTGTGGGTTATAGAAATCTTTTTTTGTGTCTTTAATGTGTTTTCTGTTAAGTGGGAAGTATAATACTGGCAAGTGGCAGCCGCCCATATAGCGCCCAAGTGGCCCATATAGCGTTTGCTTTTTGAACCACCTATTTTTAGAGAATGGTAACACAACTGACATGTTAAATGTGTTCATAATTTACTTAAAGGTTTCACATTTACGAAATGGGACGCTCTACGCCTGAACAAAATTGGGAAATATTGAAAACCTAAGTATTTCCAAAGTGGTGAGTCTTCTTCTTCTTTTCTGATTTTCACAATAAGCAAAATTGTCGGATTTGGGGCTCAGAAAATCCACATGTTACTGTAGAGAAGCAAATGCATCCACAATGAGTCACTGTTTGGTGCGGTTTTTGGTCTGGCGGCGCCATCGGGCCATTTTTTTTTTTTTTTTCGAAAATGAGCGAGGAGCCGCGGTTACAGTAAATGGCGAGCGTTGCCGTGACATGCTCAACGAGTTTTTGTTTCCAAAAATTGTCACACTGCCAATGTTACACTCGAACTTTTGGCTACCGTTTTTGAAAACCGAATAATCAGCCAAAATACCGATATCAATTGGCCGCCTCGGAGCCCGTTGGACTATTTTTTGTGGGGAGCCGTTAAGGACAAATGCTATGCGAACCATCCAGAGACGATTGACGCTTCAAAACACGAAATAGAAGTTGCCATTCACGAAATTGGAGCCCAAACAATCGAAAATGTGCTCAAGAATTGGGTTGATTGACTGGCCTACTGTAAAGCCAGTCGTGGCAGTCATTTGAACAATATTATTTTTCATTCATAAATGACAATGTTCAATCTTCAAAATAAAAAAAAAAATTTTGAAAAAATATTGATTAGTTTTTTTTTCTTATAGCCGATTCAAAAAGTAAATTTTACATGGCCCACCCTATATTTCTGTCGAATATTTTCCTTAAAGGCAGCGATTGTCTGAGTTTTGATACTAAACTTGCGGCTTCAAGCGGCCCTTAAAAAGGAAGTATTGACGTACCGCTTAAGCAGACGTCGCTCATGACGATTTTCGACATAAAATCGCCCTATTCGCTATTGAGATTGGAGATGGCATTGAGCGGTCAACAGGCATTAACTGATGCACTGTTTGCACTTTGTACGGGAAGATGAGTAAGTCTTTCAATAGGGTCCGTCTGGAGATGTCCAATTCGCGGGCCGTCATCTGATTAATGTTTCTTCGTTCTCAACGACATCGGCAACCACAACCCGGTTATGCCCTTCAAGGTCTCTTGTGGGTATAGTAAGTTCGAGTCGAGCAGCTGTCTGTTAGTTCGCTAAATGACAGTCCAGAGTATTGTTTACACGCGTGCGGAAGCATTTCGCCGGGAGTAAAAGCGAAAAAAGAAAATCAGTAATGGATTTCACACGCAATAATGAAAATCACAACCAGCGACTGTTCGAGAACTCAAGCACCTTAAGGGGTAACACCACTCTACACGCGTAAAATAAACACGATTTTTAAAGAATTTTTTTGTGTAGAAAGAAAGGGAAAACAATCACTCTGATTTGGGAAGTTATTACTTATATACTAAAATACAAAACTACAAAGTTTGATCGAAAAATTTTACAAAATGGCGGCATTGGAGACATTTTTGTAATGTGGTTTCTCTTGAAGGAGCTCCGCCGCACGCAGCACAGAGGGTGCAAATTTTCATCTGGAACAAAGAAACATTTTTTTTCTTAATCTAGATAAGAATAGCTAGAGAAACAAGTAGGGGATTTAAAAAATATTTATTTTTGTGGAATTAGCAAGCATTTGAAGGAAAAAACTCTATTTTGGACTAAAAAAACGGCACTTAAATAATTATAACAATCGTTTAAATTAATCTATCGAAAATCCCCTACGCTCTTCTCTTAAGAAGGTTATTATACAGACGTAGTGAAAAACCTGATTAAAAATATTTGAAATTGTTTGAGTTATGCTGCGTGCCAATTTCAGAAAACGTGTTTTGAGAAAAACGCGTTTAAAGTTTGGAAATTTGGAGAAATCGTTAGGCAGCAGTCACTAACGCTTGGTTAAAAGCTTAAAATATTTATGAAATAAACTTCGGTAACGTATGAAACTTTTTGTTCTGTATTTTAAAAGGTTCAAAGAATTTTTTAAGCTTATAAAAAAAAATCAATTTTTTGAAATTTCTACAGTGGTGTTACCCCTTAAAGTAAATACAGTTTCTGTTTATCGCATGGAGGTGGTCATCAAAAGACTGCAACGTCACGTGATATGGTTCAAAAAGTGAAGAAGCGACTTAAGCGAAGTCACCGAAGAAGTGCGCTTTAAATGGCGGAAGAACTGGAAATATCTGACAGCAGCATCCGCCGCATACTCAAAAATGATCTCAAAGTCAAGCCTTACAAGATTCAAAAGGCGATGATCTCACACCAGAGCAGCAGCAAGTCAGACTTTAGAGCTAAGAGGTTGCTTCGCTTGGCCGAAAGCGGTCAATTTCCGAACATTGGGTTTTCTGACAAGAAAATTTTTCAAATTGATTAATTCGTAAACTCCCAAAACGATAAGGTTTATTTGACCGACCGCTTGTACGAGAATTTGAGGTAGTAGCCCGGTGTGACGGGTTCAAAAAATAGAATTTTTTTTTTAATTTTTCGGAAGAAAAACATCTTAAAAATATATGCACTATAAAAATTTCAGACAGAGATTTTAATTATTTTTAAAGTTAAGCTAAAATAAGAGAGCGGGTCGTAGTGTGTATGAAAGCGTGTGACACGCCAGTAGCAGCTGTTGCCGAAACTTTAAACGCGTTTTTCTCAAAACCATGTTTTCGAAATTTCGGGGAATCGCTGACTCAAAACTATTCATCCGATTTGGCTAAAAAATTAACCCGTTATTCTAGACACACATATCTAGATCCCGGACCTTTAAAACATTAAATTTTTTAATAATGAACTATTTCATTTAAACAATTTATGAAGAAAAAAATAGATTTTTTCACAAGTCCGCCATTTTGTTTTTGTTTTTTTATTTTTATGCATATTTTAGGTTCGTGACCTAAAATAAAGTCTACAGAATAATAATCTCTTTGAATTTTTTATTTCAGATGACTTTGGAAGGCTGTGTGTTTCCCCGAACCAACTCATCTTTTTTTAAGGTCCCCACTTTGACGTCAACCATTTTAAACAAATTAATATAAAATTAACTTTAAAAATTGTTTTTTTGTATATCTCAAAACACCAATAAAAAAATGTAAAAACTTTAAAACGATCGCATTCTATTTTCTTTTTAAAAAGGATTCATGAAAAAACGTCGAAATTTCGGTCGCTACACAGGAATACTACCTTGAGTCATCGATTGGCCAACAGTAACCGCAGATGGGCGCTCTTGAATCGTTTTCATCGAGCCGGGCGTCAAAGTAAATGTGAAATATTATCGGGAAAGTATTCTGGAGATTGGCATTTCGATGCTAGACCATGGACGTTTCAACAGAACTCGGCACCGTCTCACAAAGCTCGAGTGAACCAAGAATGGCTTAAAAACAACGTGCCGAACTTCATAACGTCCATACAATGGCTCACAAATGCAGCACGGATTATTCTCTTTGTGCCATTTTGGAGAGCAAGGTCCGAACTAAAGGATTCACCAGTCTCGATGCGCTGAAACAAGCCATTTTCCGCGAGTGGGCCAAAATACCTGTAAGTCACATTTGCGCAGCTTGCGATTCGTTGCTGGACCGCCTCAAGGCCAAAATCAAGACAAAAGGTGGTCATATCGAGAAAAAGTAAATTAATTCTTAATTTCGTATTATTTTCACACATTTTTTACTTTGAATTGAATAAAAGTAATTTTTCAAACTAAATTTATGTCATTTTTAATTGGTTACGATTCGAATGCCAAACCCCGTAGCTTACGACGTCATTTGCAAAAATTATAAGTTTTCGATGGGCTGAATAATTTTGTGCCACCTTGTACAAAATATTCGAGCATTCGCCATGTGAAAGTAAATGTATCACATCGCAAACAAAAGAACTGTTAAAAATCAACGCGAATTTTGAGCCACTTTTAACTTGCTAAAATTAAATGGACAACCAAAAAATTCTAGACATGATTTTTCGAAAGTTGTACAAGATTAGAAACTGGTTAAGTTTCAAGGGCCGGTGTTGATTTTGAATCAAATACAATTTTTTTAGTTAATTATTGTCATTCCTCTCTATTATGATAATACTACAATAGTATAGCTCAATTATGTCTAAACTAAAACATTGGCCAAATAGCCGCCATGGCCTCGGCGGCACACCTCCACCCGATGGTCCAAATTTCCGATGACGCTGAGGGATAATTGAGGTTCTGTGCCGTTAATGTGCCGAATTATCTCATCGTTTAGCTCTTGAATTGTTGCTGGCTCATCGATGTACACCTTTTCTTTCAAATAACCCCGAAGAAAGAAGTCCAACGGTGTCAAATCACATGATCTTGGCGCCCAATTGACATCGCCGACACGTAAGATTATTCGGTCATCAAATTTTTTGCGCAAAAGAGCCATTGTTTCGTTAGCTGTGTGACAACTGGCACCGTCCTGTTGAAACCACATATCGTTCACATCCATATCTTCCAATTCGGGCCATGAAAAGTTCGTTATCATCTCACAGTAACTGCCTGACCGACCTCATTTTGGAAAAAATACGGCCCAATGATGCCGCCGGCCCATAAACCGCACCAAACAGTCACTCTTTGTGGGTGCATTGGTTTTTCGGCAGTCACTCTTGGATTATCATTCGCCCAAATGCGGCTATTCTGTTTATTGACGAATCCACTGAGGTGAAAATGTGCCTCATCACTGAAGATGATTTTCTTCGAAAATTGGTCATTCACTTTTGCCATTTTCTGCCACCATTCTGACCATTGACGACGCTTGAAATGGTCAAGAGGCTTTAGTTCTGGCGTCAATTGCACCCTGTAAGCGTGTAAATGCAAGTCTTTATACATAATGTTCATCAATGACGAGCTTGAAAGGTGCAATTGTTGGGCACGACGACGAGTTGAGGTGGACGGCTCTTCAACCACACTATCGCGAACAGAAGCAATATTTTCTGCAGTACGAGCTGTTCGAGCATGCACTGGTGTTTTCACATCTCCTAAAGACCCGGTTTGCTCAAACTTTTGTACAATTTTTCCGATTGTACGCACATTTGATTTGACCGAAAAAATCACGAAGTGCGCGATATGCATTTTCATTTCAACGCCCGTTTTCATAATAAGCCGGAATAACTTTAGCGCGTTGCTGGATTGTGTACCTTTCCGTGGATCAAATTGACTTAACCTGAAATTAAAAAATGTGGAATGAAATGCAGAAAAAGACTTGACGTTTAGGTGTGATTTACATTCAACATCGGCTCTTGAAATTTAACCACCATCTTGAAATTTATAACTATGATCTATGTAAGTACATACACATATTTAATAGAAAGAAAATCAAATGTACAAAACTGTGGAATATGTCGCCCTGCAATTACTGTGAACACAGGTGTACGTATACAAACAAGTAAATACGTGAATGTATGTATGTTTTACATATATATTAGGAAGTAAAGATAAACACTTTGCTGCCTTAAAGTATCACTTGCTTATGAAGTTTTGGGAATGTGTCTTTATCTATGCGAAATTGGACATCAAAAGTAAACTTGACGTAGAGCCTCATATTTTTAAATCATATTCATGTGTAGATATGAATGTATTTATATGATACATTTTTTTATACCGTCAATTTTATTTGCGCGAAGTATTTACATATCTATGTCTGTATTTATGAATGTGCATATGTCTGTCGACGAGATGCTTACTGGAATGCGAGTTTGTTTGATACGATTTTTGGACTTAGACTTTATGTATGGCACAGTTTCTGTATTTATGTAGATATGTCTAATTACACCTGAGCGATATAAATTATTTTAAAAAATAATGCGCGAAGCCAAATTTCCACACGAATAGAAAGAAAACATAACAATCCCAAGTTTCAAAAAAGACGGTAAAAAATCATCAGACTACTATCGGGGAATAACACTTCTGAATGCGGTACAAAAACTATTCACTAAGATTGTTGCTGAACAAATTGCAAACGAAAGCATTAGCGAAGAGCAGCAAGGATTTAAAAAGAACTGATCAACAAATGACGCAATATTTATATTCAGACAGATAGCCGAGAAAGCCATAGAATCCTGCGTTATTCTGCCTTGTAGATCTGACAAAGCATTTGATCGAGTCTTGCTTCAGCGCTTTATAGGGGTCTCAGACAAAAAAAAGGGTACAGCAGGCTGGTCTCATGTGTCAGACGAAGGGGTAAATTAGCCAATCCTCTACATGGTTTACTTCGAAATGTTATGATGGATATTGTTGAAGCTAAGCTGTGTGCGGTAAAAAAAAATGTATAAGGCGCTAGAGGAAGAACCCGGATTTCATAGAACCTTTTTTTTCAGAGAGAAGACCTTCTGCCTCACACTTAACACGGTTCAAGGCGCGTTTTAAGCCAATAAAATATAGATTTTTGGAGAGTTCATCAGTGATGTTGGTGTTACCCCTGAAATTGAAGTTGAAATTTGAAAAGTCGACCCAAGAAGCACCGAAAGATTTGTTAACTCCTAAAATACTCAGGCTAAACAGCCCATTATATTTAAAGCTCTGGAAAGTGAAAGGGTATATAGTCAAAGAGGAAAGGAGAAAAGTAACAAAAAAAACAAACAAAAAATGGATAGAACACAGAAATAGAGGTAGTTAAACCTATGAGAATTTTCCAGATTCTTTGGTAAATCTGAAAATATCCTCCAGTTTGAGCGAATGAATTTTAGTCATTCTAATGACAGCGGGACACAAAATTCGCAGCCTTGCTCTAGCAAATGCAGGACATGCGCAGAAAAATTACTCATTACTATCCGCCTCCTACTATTGGGTCCTAAATGATTCTAATGGTGGTCATATGCTGACACCATGGATTGTGTTCTGTAATAATACCGCCCATCACTGAACGTCTTAGGTGTTACCACTAATTGGAAGTCTTTGTTTCGAAGTCGAAGAAATCACACGGATTGATGTGAATATTTTAGACGTACACTGGTGGTGAAAGTAGAAGTGTGCGCTGTCCTATCTGTCACGAATAATGTCAACCAACGGTGGCCCCAGCCATAGCAAAATAAAACGATATAGTGTAGTCAGCACTGCAAAACCTTGTTACTAGAGTAGAGCTGGCCATCGACAGGAGGGGCTACGCTAAGGGCATCTTTTTAGACACAGAGAGGGCGTTTGATAATGGCATTTTGATAGTACCTCTGCTAGTAGGCACATCATAGACCGGACACTAGTGAATTTGATTCGTTCGATGCTAACCCCAAGAATCGTCACAGTGCGAGCAGAGGAAAATCTGCTGGGATAATCCGGGGTTAATAGAGGTTAGTAGAGGCTGCCCCCTGGAGTCTACGCATAATAATATGGGGACGACGTTGGTAGTTTTTTAATAGGCACTTCACTTATAAAAGGAGTCACAATCCAGCTATTGAAAGAAATCGAATATCTTGGAGTAAACGTTGAAACAAAGGCATTCACAGCACTGACAGCCTTCTGGCAGTGTAAGGGTGTTTTTGGGAAAACGTGGGGTCTCTCTCCTAGCAAGGTGCTATAGATCTACACGGCTATGATAAGACTTATTATTTCCTATGCATCAGTGGTCTCTCTCGTGGGAGTCAGGAGCACATTATCGAGACTACAACGCACTGTGGCCATCTGTTGCACCAGAGCTTTTTCGAAAACTTCAGACCCGGTATTAGATGCTCTGGAGAGTGGTCCCAGAGGCTCAACTGTGGTCAAATTCAGAAAATGAGCCCAGGTCTTTGGCCCTGATGTGTGAAGAAACGATCACCTTGTCTCCTTGGCACCACTAGATCTACTCAGATTCCTTTGGAGATCGGGTAGATTAAAGAAAATTAAAACAGGAACCCGAGTGCAGTACAATGGACTTAATTATGTCTGAGTGCTGTTTTTGCTAGTTTGTCCTCGGTCATTTTGTATGCCGCACTTCAGTCCTGGGCTGACGCACTGAATATAAATAGGTACGCAAAAAAAACGAATAGCCGTCTATCGGCTAAGCGCTCTGTGAATTATCTGTCGCTTCTTTACTATTTCTGATGACCTTCTAAATCCGGGAGACATTTTCGCATAAAAAATGCATATAGGCTATCTGAACTCGACGGCAGAGCAAGACGTTTAGAAATTGCTGCAGAAAAAAGTCATCGTTCGGTCGCCCACTGGCAGAATCATTGGAACAGGTCTCCTGAGGGTAGATTGAGGCATGAGCTAATACCTATCCTTACGACGTGGGTAGAAAGGAACCATGGGGGGTCAAACTACCACCTAACCCAATCGCTTTCAGGGCACAGGATTTTTGAAAATACTAACATTTTTGGCCATGATAGTTCACCAAATTGCCCAATCAGAAGGGAGAGGGAAGTAGATGTTGATCACGCCGTGTTAAAATGTCCACGCTATGCTGCCAAAGCCTTTACAATTTTAAACGAAAAAAAAAGCCAAAAGTGAGCTTCATCACTGAAGATAATTTTTTGGAAAAAATCTGGATAATTTTCGAGTTGATCTTCAGCCCAATTTACGAATCAACGTCGCTTCAAATGGTCAAACGGCTTCAGTTCTTGTGTCAGCTTGATCTTGTACGGATGTAGGCCAAGATCTTTTCGCAAAATTCGCCAGAAGGACGACACAGAAAGGCCCAATTGTTGAACGACACATTTGCGTCTTCTTGAACTGAAGCCCTGGCGGCAGCAATATTTTCAACACTTCGTGCACTTCTTGCTCTCACTGGCACCGGAACATTATGTAGCGAAAACGTAGATACAAATTTTTTCACTAGACGATCGATTGTCGAACGGGATGGCTTGTTAAATGGACCGTAAAATGGCCGTAATGCTCTTAAAGTAGCAGCAACAGAACGATTATTTTCATAAAAAATTTGCACGATTTGCAATCGTTGCTCAAGTGTAGCGTTCCACGATGAAATGTGTACTAATGAAGTTTACAAATGACAAGCGAAAAATAAAAAAATATTGTGTCGTTCGCCCTCCTATCGGAAAAAAGTTGAAGCGCACCTATTGAAAAACGCCTTACAACAACCTAAGACTCGTGGAGTTTCGTAGGCGTTAAGAATAACTTGGAGCTTTTGAGGCAACTAGCCTCGTGAGGTAATGCCTTTTTGGCAGTTCCGCGAAGAGAGTAATAGATGGTGGAGAGGTGTTTACAAGTCGTGCATCATGCTACGCCAGCATAGCGAGTCATCCCAGAAAAAGAAAAACAAAACAGTACTTGAAATGCCCAAGGCCAGAAATGTTAATAGCAGCTCTCCTACGATTTAAAAAATGTACAATAAATGTGCTTTTTCAGTAACTTTTCTTTACTTCTCAGTCCTACTCCAAGCCATAACAAGGATAAATATGGCTAGTTTATCGGAAGGGTGTCACTATTTTTTATTAACAGTATCTCATTATAGGAAAATTTCTATTTTTATTTACTAACAGTAAATTTTTCAGTCGATTTTCGCTATATTTTGGTTTTTTCGGATATGACGTCCTTCCAGCAATCGCGCGATGATTGTAAGTGAGAAATAAATTTTCATTTTCACAGCAAATCCCCCATCACATCGCATATTGTGTTTGTGTGTATGTGTGTATCTTTATTGTTTATGTCCTCGTTTACTCTCACAAACGAGTGTATGGGATAAAATCCCTACAACTTTAATGATAAGTGGTAGAAAACATTTAAAGCATTTAGTTTACGCTAGGCTGCATATGTGTATGTGTGTATGTGAGTATGTGTGTGTATATGTTGGTATATGTTTAAGCATTGCAGCATATACTTAAAAGCAGTAGAGCTGCATATATTATGCATTTGTGCCATTTTTTCATTTTTCCGTTGAATTGGCGCAAATGACCCCAATTTGTTGCCGCAGTTTGCAAAATTACAGTTTATTTCATGTTCAATATTTTTTTTTCGCAAACGCTTTCGTATTGTTTAGTTGTTGTGCTTAGTAGTTTTGCCAGCAATTGAGGGTTAATTGCCACTTGCTCTGCTACATGCAACACCGCACTCGGAGTTTTGCCACATATCACACAATCCGCTTTCAACATATGTACGCTTGCATATACATACCATACTTATGTGGCACAGTCTCGCTCCTCACCTTTCCATCGACATACATACATACATATGGTTGAAGTCAACACTTTGCCAACGTTGATCCGCACGTCCAGCAGTCATTCAGCCAGCCAGCCAGCCAGCCAGCCAGCCAGCCAGCCAGCCAGCCAGCCAGCCAGCCAGCCAGCCAGCCAGCCAGCCAGCCAGCCAGCCAGCCAGCCAGCCAGCCAGCCAACCAACCAACCAACCAACCAACCAACCAACCAACCAACGTCATCGACATTAACAACTTCAACAAAATGCGATTTGCTAGCAACTTCACTTTTTCATATTTACGTATGGTTTGGTTTGTGTGTGGATGTAGAGTATCTGCATGTATGTGTGAGCATTTGTTGCACTACCACAACGTACTAATAGTCATAGTGTTGTGTTTATTTGCGTGTTGCGCAGCAAATTGTGGCGGTAAATGGCAGTGTTGCACTAATGGCAATGCAATTAGTTGTAAATTTTTCAAGAGTTCACATGCACTGCGAAACCAATTGACGAAAGCCATATTAGCTAGTTGAAATTGAAACACTTCATTTACACCATTCTGATGATTTACTTGAAACAAACAAAAAAATATTGCAAATTTATGCACTTAAGGGTAAGTGTATGTATACAGAGTACTTAAAACATTTACAAATTAGTATTTACAAAAATTAAATAAATTATATTGTAATATTAATAAAATGAACAAAAACAAAAAAAATTAGCCGTAAGCGAAGTGCTTCCAAAGGGGCGTCCGTCATAAGGAGCAAACATTTCTGGGTTAAAGGTTTTGTGTAACATTTCATAGTTCAAGTTATGCAGAATGGCGAGAGGAATTCGCCCAGAATAATTGAGATACGGCTGAAAATTGAGGCACTGCTTTGCTGGCATTGTTTAACCCATTAATGCTCACACATAAAACGGGTTAAGATAGGTGACTGAAATTTTCACCAAGTATTTGTGTTGATGTTAAACGGTTCATTTCTACAATATTTTTCAAAAAAATATCTCAAAAGATGTGGGCGTGGCAAAGCGTATGATATATCATACATAAGCGTATTCGGAGAGCTACTTCTATGAAAATAAAACTTCAATATATACATAGGTTTTGAATTCAAATCAACATTTTATTTATAAAGTGACATATTATGCATCTATACATTTTTAAATTTCTTAGTTATTTGATAAGTCAGTTACATGATATTTATAAAAACAGTTATCTGGGTGCAATCCGAAACTACCTTTCATGCATATAAGTTTCGTACACTTGCCACAAAATTTGCATCGGCGTTGAATTCTTGAGTTATTTACGTAGTGCTTGACTCCATCGTATCTAGTTTCGTTTTCTCGTGCTGAAACTGGACGAAGTTCTACTGGTTTTGAAAGAATGCTTACCAAAATAAGGCTCCATCGATTCGTCTACAGAAAATGAAGTTCCAAATGGTTTTCCAAGCTCTTTAAATTTTGTATTTAAATGATCCAGAATAGGCTGTGCTTTGAATGCTTTATTATTGACTACAATTTGTGTATTATTATTGAAATGAAGGTACCGATGTATTTTTTTGAATTTATTCCGCGCCATTGAACCTTCCACTAAATGGTTGTACACATCACTTTCTCTCCCTCAGTACATC
The DNA here is from genome assembly GCF_028408465.1 of Anastrepha ludens. Lineage (NCBI taxonomy): Eukaryota > Metazoa > Arthropoda > Insecta > Diptera > Tephritidae > Anastrepha > Anastrepha ludens. The sequence continues at coordinate 115,379,304 of NC_071498.1, read as the reverse complement.
CGAATAGCTGGTATCTAAAAATGCAACTAATCAACTTTATCAGGTAATCAAGTAAAATTATGGTTGAGAATAGTCACTTTGTTGTACCCACCCCATATGTGTACAATTCCTCAAGATTTAGGGTCAACGCTTCATCTCCTTTGTTTACAGCGTATTTTATAGTATGTGCCTGTATATATTTCATAAAGTCGTCATCAAAAATTAGTTTAAAAGTTTTAATGGACTTAAATCATTATTCAAAATATCTGCTATAATATCCGGAGTGTGAACGCGTATTTTGTGTTTGTGCCTTCTCTTGTTTTTAGTTCTATTTTAGACCACTTTCGACGAATTGTGGGTTTTTTCTTTTCCCTTTGAGTGAAAGTCACTGACCGCGAGGTTTTTGAATTGATCACATCATTAAAACAACTGTACATTATCCACTTCTGAATTGGCAATTTTTATCGCGCATGGTCTTTTTAGATCCCCCGGGGCCCAAGTCGCCCAGTATACCTTCATCGTTTTCATCTGCATCATTGCAATCGGATAACTCTTGTTCTTCAGGTGGAAATAAAGTCACGTCGATGGAATTGGCATTTCTGTTGTCGTCTATAATATCTGCATTATCGCTCTCATTCAGATCTTCGAGCCATCCAATTATCTCCTCAGTTGTTGCTTGTCTATAAAAAGGTATTATATATGAATGCCCGTAAAGCCAAACTGGGGTAGCGTTTACGTATGATAAAACATACGCAATGATTTACAAAAAGCTAAAACACATTTCGGGGCGAATTTTTCACTGCATTTTATATGTATTCGATGCTTCGTGGTTTCAACTTTGAGTTAATGCACGTATTTATGTATATAATACTGTTGCTTGGTTTTTTTTAAGATATAAAACTCACCTGCGTGGCATTATTCACTTTTCCGAAAAACCTTACATGAATTGGCGCGAAAAATGTAAATAAAAGAGCTTTAAATGACAACTAAAAACCTTTTCTTTTCAAATTACTCTTTTATCTCACTCGCCCTCTAAATATAAAAAGCTTTTATATAACATTGGGTTTTTGGTGAATTTTTGAAAAATCCTCTTTTTGCGTATGATATATCATACTTTGTCATTAATGGGTTAAAGCGGTCGGTATCATTTTCGATGACTCGGTTCAACTCGATTCATTTGTCGTCGATAATATTTTAATAAAGTTTTTAAGACAAACTCAGTAAAATTATATTTCGCATATTTGTCAGCGACAATTTTTTATATTTCGAAGTATCTTAGTCCATTTCCACCTACAAATAAGCATCATATTCCTTTGGTACTTAAGGGGTCCCGGTGGTCTAGAGCTAGACAATTTAGGTTATTTTCAGGAATTGTTTTTACAATAAAAAAAATTAAAAACGATATTTAAATTTTTTTCTCTTTTTATTTAAGGTAAGGTTTAAGTCTGGTAACTTACACATTTTTTGAGGCCATGTTTGGGACATTTTTTGGAAGGGAAAATAAAATTCAATCGGTTTGATTTTCTGATATGTTGTTAAAGGTATCAGAAGGTGTACAAAAAAAATTTTTTTTTTTTTTAATGTTTTGATACTATTTTTGTACACTGCAGCAAGCGGCAAAAAAAAGAGGTACAGTGGCTGGCCGGCGTGATTTCGTCACTTGTGGTCATCTGAAACAGAAAAAAACAAATTGGTTATTAATCAGTGTGCTTGTCGTTCTGGCGGGTAGTAAGATCAAATGATTTTGACAAAAATAACAAAATGGCGGACTTCGTAAGAAAATTGCCTTTTTTAAAGTGGAAATCGGACTAAAAAATGGAAAGTTAGGGACGAAATAAATTAAATCAACTACCCGCCAGAACTATTGATGTGTAGAAAAACATATCTAAATTTCAGCTCAATCCGTTAGATAGAAAATTTGTTTTCACGACGGCCATCCGGAAAAACGTTGTTTTGAGAAAAACGCGTTTAAAGTTTTAGCAATTGATTATTTATAGCGCGCGCAAGTACGAGCCGCTCTCATGTATGTGTTATAATTTCGTCAATATTTCGAATTTCGGTCTAAAATTTGTACAGTATATTACCAATATATCGCACTTTCAAAATATGTAAAAAACCGAAATTCGAAATTTTCAAAATAAGTTATCAGACTACTACCTTAACACACAAATGTGAAAACAACAAGAATTTTTGTTAACTTTAATAATTTAAAAAATGGCGCTGAAGTTGACCCTCCCGAAAAATTGGACCTAAACGGTGTTGCCCATTTTGGTTCTTCTATTTATCTGAAACACAAAAATCAAAAAAATGATTAATCGGTATGACTGCAGCTATGCTACTAGAATAAAAAAATAAAAATAAAAAAAAAATTGACGAAATGGGGCGTTTTGAATTTCACACTCTAAAAATCGGGCGTTTTCCAGTTTTTTAATCACAACATATGAACAACATATTAAAATTTTAGATGATTCGGTTGAATAGCTTTTTTTTTTTGGCAACACCAGTGCGAAAAAAGTATTTTTGAGATTATTGAGTTTCAAGTTCTGCGAGTGGATATTTTCCATTGATGCCGACGCGTGACGAATTTGACTTTACCTGCTAAAACGGCTGTAGAATCGAAAATATTGGGAATATCCATCCAAAAGTTTGACAGTATATTCTTAAGAGTCTACACTTTCGAAATAGCAAAAAAAATCGAGTTTTTGAAAATTCTAAACCACCGGGACCCCTTAAATCAATTTTTTGTGGGATTTCCAATAACAGGTGTTGTGGATTAATGAATTGCGCTATAGAAAGATGATTAACGATTTTTTATGGCCGGAATTGGATGATATTGATCTGGACAATGCTTATTTTCAACAATATGACGCTACGTGCCACATAAGCAACGAAACCATTGATCTTATACGGCAAAAGTTTCCGGACAATTGGCCATCGAGATCTTGTGATTTAACACCTTGTGACTTTTTTCTTTGGGACCACGTGAAAGAGAAGATCCATGCCAATAGCCCACGGTCGATTAAAGACCTCAGAGAAGCCACTTGTAATTCGGTTATGGAAAATTTCATGAAAAGGATATTGTTCTGTAAGGGTGGTCGTGGTGGTCATTTGCCTGATGTTATTTTCCACTATTAACGCTTTTCGATATACCCATCACTCTCCTTTTAGAAAACGGAACTAAATGAGGAACTGGCTCTTTACACGCAGTCGATATGGGACCACTCAACCTCGTACAAAACTGCCAAAATTATGCTAAGGACTAAGAATACGAACACTACAAACTTTATTTTATCACTCTTTAGAAAAAACTGAAAAAGTCTTGACGAGACACTATTGTACCCCACATCATGCAGCCAACATGAGATTAGTCCAGAGCAATGCGTGTATATAATAATCCGTGCACATAATAATCCGACTTCAAATAAATGGCACTGGTTACACAAAGAACCCTAGATGTTTAAGTGAGATCTTTTAATAGATCAGCCAGCACTGCCTAACCTAATCTAGCGGTGTATATGGCTTTGAAGCGTCGTTTACAATGAGTGTCACTCAGAATCTCTATTTGTTTAGGTGTCTATAATTTTCATTGAAATCAATCAGTTTAACACTACCGACCTAAATGGCTCACGAGAATACCACTGAAAACAACGCGGCGGTGTGCAATTAATAAACTATGGTTATTAGTTTTCCTACTTTCCTTCAGTTTTTCTATCCTTTTTCACTAAATTTTTCCAATAAACTGCAGTTAAATTCAAATTATTACTGAAAGAAAGACAATAAAATTTGATTTGCTTCTTTGACTGTAAATACGAGTTACTCGAATCCATTACAGTTAAGAAAGGACACAAGAGTGCGGGCGAAAGGACATAATTCAGAAGTCACTTTATCAGTACTTTGCCATCCCGAAGCCATAAAAATTGGCGTAAAATGCCAAAACGCGTTGGAGAAAATAAATTTTGGCTACCAATGCCTCAACCACATGCACTAACTACACACGCACACACACACGCACGCACACGCATACATAAATATGAACACAATATCCAGCAAGGTGCTGGCAATAGGCAACGGCGTATGTGTCATGTGGCGGAAGTACGAGGTAAACTTATGGCATTAAACAAATAACAACAAGAACAATAAACCAAAAGCCAGCAGAGCATTGAAACAAAGGAACGACGGAGGAAGAAAAAACCTGTAGCGAGACAAGTTGAGTGGAAAATATGCACAACATTGTTCTTAGTTTCTTTGTTATTGTTGTTGTTGTTTTTGTTGTTGTTGCAAGACTTACACTCGTAAATAAGTCCGATATATGAATACCTACTCCGTGTAGCCGTACCAAACCGAACGTAACCAAACGTTTATTGTGGCACTGCTGCCTGCTGCAGTCAATGGTGTGCCATATGCAGGTGTGGGTGATGGTGGTGAACACCATGAATTTCAACTGAAATCGAACGAAGAGCAAGTGCCGACTGGGTTAAGTAAGTAGTAAATAATTTGGTGTAGCTTGCAACGGGAACGTGCGAATTCGGCACCGCCAACGGATTTTCCACATTCTTAGCACTAAGTACACCGACATGCAAGCTCCCTTCTAACAATACTCGAAATGTATAGTATTTGTTCGTAGGTATCTACAGTGACGCACATACAAATCCAGATGCCAGAAAATTTTCAGTTAATGCTTAGTGATTCTTCGAAACGCGAGTTTGCTTTTTGTATTCTTCGCCGAAATGAATGAAATCACAGTAAAATAGTAATGAAAATGGCTTTATTGGTTATCAAAATAATATCCTTCGAAGTAAATACACTTCTGTTTTCGCTTCAATCGATTTTCAAAGCCGATTTTCATTTTTGGCCACTCAGAAGTGCATACCTCCTGCTCAAGCTTTAACCACTTCTTCAGGCGTTGATAAAAATTGGCCTCGCATTTTATTTTATATGTTCGGCAACAAAAAGAAATAAGAAATCATTAAGTGCCAAATCAGCGCTGTAAGGTAGATGACCCAATAATTCGTTTCATTACATGAGAGCTCGCATTGTTTGGTGAAGTATAATTCGTCTTCAACGGTTGGTATTCCCTAATTTTCTGAAAACTTCTGGCAAACAAATGGTTATGTATCACTCGAAATTGACTGGCACAGATGCGACTTGACCCGATTTTCTGGCAAAACATGCATCTACTTGTTTTGAGGTACTTCTTTCGCTTGATACTTTTGTTGGGTTCAGCTCGCCTCGGTGTTCCACGCCCCGACGATCACTGTTTTGTTTTCGTCTCATAAGCGTAGATCCAAGATTCGTCGCACTGTGATTCGTATGATGTCATAGACGTGCTTTAAATTACCATTTCTGAATTTTCTTAATGTTTCTTTATATCAAGCAGCATGAGTCATTTTTTGGGTAAAGTATGCGGAATCAATGCCCACTACTGCCCAAAAATGCTTTCCTCTCGGGTTATGTCACATAACAAACTCTCGTAATGAATTGGCGTGCGGCATCGATTATTTCTCACGCAATAACCCTTTTTTAGGCGGCCTGCACGAAATTTGTAAAAAATCATCGCACGAAAATTTTCACGAGTTAATTCCGCCTTTTGGGCGAGATGAATTTTTCACCTCACTGCAAAAAGAACAAGTAAAACTCGTAAGTAAATGTTGTACGTAAGTTTAGGCTGAAAAATACCAAACAATTTGATAAAAATAACGACCGCAGCGCGTTATGCGTAGTAAATAAAAAAACAACCCTCCTACCTATACTTCCAAGTAAATACCCCATACTTTGTTCCTGAAACAGGTAGTTTTTTCGATGCTCTTTTCGAGCTTCGTAATTGGTATCGCTAACGCTATAACTATAATTATAAAAAATTAATTATAATAAAATTTCAATTTGCCCACATTTTTTCGTCTTTACTTCTCATGCATCTTCTACGTGTAATTGATTTTGAAAAGTTCAGATTTTGCAATATCTTCAAAATCTTTTGCGTTCTTGGAAGAACTTGGAAAAATTAACTCCATATACTTTCAGCTTATAAAATATTAATAAAAATGTAAAGTATTCTGCCCTTGCAAATAGGAATGCTAAATCTGCGAATAGACAAATTAAGTGCATCTGAGGGCAATGATGCCGGCAATTAATGTAATGAAAGCGACTGAGATATCTAACTGTAATTTGTTTATCGCCGAGAAGCTTTCAGTTGGCTGGGTGGTGCTCTAGTTGCTGCACCTCTATCTGCAATGTCCGAAGATCTCACACAACTTGTGGTACGCGCCCGCAATAAAATTCCTCAGGGCGATCCGTTCCAGGTGATTCTCCAACCACCTGCTGAACCATCTCTAACTCACCTCGCAGCACTGACTTTTATTGGCGTAATAAGAAAATACGCCCTCAACCATGCGACTACCACATAGTCTTGTGGGCAATGGTTGTGAGGCCGGTCATCGGTTCCTCTGCTCATGTATAAAATACCAACGGAAGCAAAAAGCATAAACTAGAACTCGAGAAAATTACTTTTATTCGATAAATTTTAATGCCTTCTGGGATATTTACATTGCTTAAAAGTGGACCTGAAGTCGGTTCTTCTGCCACCATTTTCATGAAATCTCACCTAACACTTTCGGTGGTTGTGAATCTATTTTGAGAACTTTTGCGCTTCACGCATAAATATTTGCTGGAGTTCATGAAAAGTCCTGAGTCGTGTACCCTCCTCAAACATTCAGTAATTCAGCGGTTTCACCAAATCCCATTTTGTCACTTATCTCTCGCATATTTACTTAGTAAACGATTTTTCATTAAAAGCGCTCAAGGTTTGAAATTTAATGTATTCATTAAATAATTTAAGGCATATTGCAACAGTAATTTTTTTTTATACAAATATGCATTCAATTGGCTTATATGTGCAAAATAATTCCGGACAAATTTTCCTCCTCGCTCCCCCGTTGATTGCGCTTCCTATTGGACGACTTTTGTATTGGTAGTGAGCGTAGCAAATTACGCTTCTTCAAAAAAGTAAGAATTCCTAGTAGCAACGGACCAAAATTCATAACAAAGTAAGTGCCTTTTTTGAAGTGTAAAGGGACTTGATTAATCTCGCATGGATTTTCGACGCTCAAAACCCGGATAATTTGCTTTTTTAAGAAGCCAATTCACTGGCTAATTTCTGGTATTCTGAAGACTATTTTTTTCGAATATTTAGCCAACAAAGCACTGACTTTAATAAACAATTTTGAAAATTTCAACACATCTGTCTGCAAAGCAGAAAAACAATAAGACTACTGGGCTTACCTCGAGCAAACCTTTTTGTTGAAGTCAAGCAGCGACCAAAGCATCGGTCTCAACACGCATCAATTCAATATGTGTTAAAGAATATAAAGGAGGTCGCTCTTGCTTATCCAACAACACAACTCCCCACTTTGTTGAGTTCTCGGCCACTCTGGAGTGTAGCGAAATAAAAGACCGGTTGAGCATGCACGGAAAGGCTCTGAGCTTGACCTTCAGCGAGTGGGAGACGACATAACGATTCCTCGGAAACCAATAGAAGGTGGTCTCTGACTACTAACTACAGAGCGCTCCAAAACGCTTTGGCCAAAACTGGATCTTAGAAGGACAAAATGTCTGCTGGGATTAAACACTGCGCTATTGGCGCCCTAGCCATTACAATAGGTGTACCTCACAATGACTTCTGCAGTAGTTGTGAAGATGAAAAAGAAATTTAGTCGGTACAATGCCTCCTCTGTGAATGTACTGCACTTCAAAGACCCCGTGTCAAATATCTTGGCGATTATTTCTTTCAAGACCTGGGAAATTTGTAAAATCTCTCACTGGAGGGACTGGTTACTTTCTTAAAAGACGTAAGTGGTTTAAACAACTCAGTTAGGGAATGAAAATCAAATGTAGGTATCCCAATGAACCTTAGGACCACCTAGTGTCTTGTCTTAGGCAAGCAACCTGGCTAACCTAACCTAATGGGTCTGTATAGCATCCCATTATTATATTATATTAAAAACTAGGTAAGTAAACGGCCGCCGTAGCCGAATGGGTTCGTGCGTGATTACTATTCAGAATTCACAGAGAGAACGTTGGTTCGAATCTCGGTGAAACCAAAATTAATATAAACATTTTTCTAATAGCGGTCGTCCCTCGGCAGGCAATGGCAAACCTCCGAGTGTATTTCTGCCATGAAAAAGCTCCTCATAAAAATATGTGCCGTTTGGAGTCGGCTTGAAACTGTAGGTCACTCCATTTGTGGAACAACTTCAAGACGCACACCACAAATAGGAGGAGGAGCTCGGCCAAACACTCAAAAAGGGTGTACGCGCCAATTATACATAAATATATATATAAGTAGTCCCGCTATATTTGGCAGATGTAGCTTAGCAAGATGGCTGCTTTATGTACATTGCCTAAGTTCAAGGGCGCTTATTGACAAGCACTTGACATTATTTTTTCTCTGGGAGCGAAGTTTCACTGTTACGGCTTTCAATAATTTTCCTATGATTTCTTAGATTTTTTACAATTTACATTTACAAAATTTTTTGAAAAATCTGAAATACTTTATGATTTAAAAGGCCACAAACTGCGCGTATTAATGCTAAAAGATAACTTATTGTACTCGTCGAATTGTATACTCATTAGACCTACTAACCCATCGAGTGCAACCTTACGGACAAGTCGGACTTTTATGTCAGCGACTGTATTTTTTTATAGTCATCTCCTAAAAAGTTGAAGCTCTTTGTTCTCTTTATGTTTGATTGTCGTAACTTTTGTTTTTGTTTTATGAAGAACTATGAACTCGAATGAAGCAAAGGAAAAGTCGGAGGCACGGAAATCAAGCAAACTGCAGCGTAAAAGCCAATTATGAGCTCGCTATTTCACTATGTGAAATTCAATTTCACTTAAAAGCATGTAATAAGACTTGTTTTACTACTTATAACGGTAATGTCGTGCATGTGCACGTATATGTATGTATTTATTTTTCACGTATTATTTCGACGTCATTGTTGTCTTTATAAGTTTGCAAAATCTGAAGTTAATGTTTCATGGTACGGCTCGTACACTGGAGCCGCCTCATGGAAGTCGATGCTTGACAGTCTGTAAACGTGGTTTTTCATTGAAATCGATGGAAATTTATAGATATTTCAAAGAGGATATCATTAATTTTAGTTTAGTTATTATATTTAACACAACAAAATAGTTGTTTCTCTTCATTCTACTAATTTTAGAAAATATGTTTATAAGCAGAGTGAAGGACTTAATCTACTTATACATGCAGCGGCTTATTGTCTTAAGGAATAATTGAAAAAAACTGTTGATTTTTTTTTTTTCGAAATTCGAAATTCATATTTATACATCAATTTTCAAAACTTAAAGTATTTCATTTGCTTTATGACAAAAAAATTAACAAGCCAACAAAAAAGCGGTACTACAAAAGTCTACTTCTACATACATCCAACTTATTTGGTTAACTCAAGAAAACCAACTATTGGAAAAGTACCCTTACTCGAGTATTTCAGTTATTAAATCGTCATTTCTATAACATACATACATGTAACAATTCGTATGAAGATAAAAAGCGAACCGGTCGCCGACAGAAGCTGTCCAGAAGAGTCGTAAGCCTCATTTTAAGGAAAATTGGCCAAAATCCGAGAATTAGTCCTCGAAAATTGGTTCAACATATCGTCGAGATATCCGAAAAAAATTGCTCATTCACGAACTATTAAAAGATATCTTAATAATAGCGAAATTTTCAACAGAAAACTACGTAAAAAGCCTCCTATTACAGAAAAAACCGTCGTTTTCGAAATGAGTTTCCACGGGCATTTATTAGTAAGGGAATCGATTTCTGGTGCAAAGTTTTATTTATTGACTAATCGAAGTTAAATAAATGCAGAAGTGATGGCTGGGATAAAATATGGAAAGGAAGAAGTGCGGATATGGAAATGAAAAAATTGTTACCTACTGTCAAGTAAGGCGGTAGTAGCGTAATGGTTTGCGAAGCTATAGCTGCATGATATAAAAACATATTGGAACAACATTTGAAGCCATCAGTAGAAAGCTTGGGTCTTGAGCAAGGATGAGTTTTCCTACAAGGCAATGACCCTAAGCATACTGCACTAATTTTCAAAGAATAGCTCTTATATTGCGCACCCAGGCTACTAAATACACCGCTACAGAGTCCGGATTTAAATCCGATAGAGCATGTTGAGGAGCTTTAATAGAGAAAGCTTCGACTAAGTATAATCACTAACGCAAAATCGATAAAAGAGTTGGTGGAGTATGGAACCAAATACTAAAAGTATTCAGAAAAGCTAGTCTTAAAACTAATAAATTTGTCACATTTTTTTTTTTTTTTTGTTATTTCGTTAATATTTTTGTTAAAAAGTAAGTGAAATAATTTAATTTTTGTAAATTTGTGCATAAATATGAGTTCCGCGAAAAATTACATCCACAGTTTTCTTCAATTATTCTATACCTTCTGCAAAATAAGCAAATATGCTGATGTATGCAGTCTTCACTGTACATAACAAAAAGTGTATGAAAAATACAATAGTTGTACAGATTTCTTACCCTTTAACGTTATTATGCCAGCTTCGGCTTGCAAAACTGCCTGCGTGATGTAACTTTCATGTTAGCAGAATCATTGCGCTGTACTTCTTCTCTCATCCTACGTAAATTTTTCTACCTTGTTGCCTGAAGTCAGCGCGGTTACTCGAAAAAAATAATTGCAAACCGGGAAAGCCTTTTGCGGGTGCCAAGAGAAAGCGAATTCCTGGTTTCTATACTTAATAAAACCTTTATCTTAATAGAACACCTACTGATATAAGATGAAATTTGGAGATCCGATATTTTCGACTGCAGTCCTGTGAAAATTTGAAGGCACTCACATCATGAAGCATTCGTAAAAGAACACATTGGCCTTAGATAGGTTAGGTATATCTGGCTGATCTGAATAGATCTCACATAGACCACAAGGGTCCGTAGTACTAATAGCGTTGTTAAGAATAGTACGTGATATACCTTCTGCTCAAATATGAACGAAACTGATTTAATAAACCACAAACGGTTATTGTTCAATTTTTATTTTATCTCTCTCAAAGTAATCACCATTGGAGGCGATACACATATGCCAACGTTTTTTCCAATCATCATAGCATTTCTGGAAGGCCGATTTCGGTATGGATTTCAGTTCTTTCTTCGAATTTTCTTTTATGACTTCAATTGTCTCAAAATGTTTTCCACGGAGCGGCAACTTGAGCTTGGGAAACAGGAAAAAGTCACATGGAGCCATATCAGGCAAATACGGTGCTTGCGGAGCGATATTAACATTATTTTTGTTCAATTAGCGACAGTTTTGCGTTGTTCTTTTTGAAGAAAATTCAACAATTTTGGAACAAGACGCGCGGACACTCGTCTCATGCCCAAGACATCATGAATAATAGTATGAACGGATCCATTTGATATGCTCAACTTTCTAGATATTTCTCTTTCGGTCACACGACGATTTTCAAGCACAATTTCCTTTACTTTTCCGATGGTTTCGTCGTTTACTGATGTTGCTGGACGACGTTCATGAGGCAAGTTTTCAACCGATGTACGGCCCTCTTTGAACGATTTGTACCACTGGAAAACACGTGCACGCGATAGAGCAGAGTCCCCATAGGTTGTCTGCAACATTTTTAAGGCGTCTGAAGCCGAAATTTTGTTGGAATAACAAAATTTCAAACAAATTCTCTGTTCAACTTGAATTTCCATCGTTAAATTCGAAAAACGCACTCGAGCTTGACTTGTTTACAGTAGCACAGAAAACAAACAATGTGACATATCACGCTGAAATTTGCCATGTAAGCTTATAACAGTCCTACCATCCAACAAAAAAATTATTTTTGCCATATGTCATCCGCGGACCGTTTTATTGATAAAGTCTCGTTCATATTTGAGCACAAGGTATGTCGAGGGGAATTCTAATAAAAAGTTTAAACTGTTGTCAGCAATATCGTTCAGAAATGAAAAGTACACCGATCTCAGGAGGCGTTCTACTCAGAGCAGGGTAGTGACGAAAAAAGGTTTATTTCTTCTTCGCAGAAGTTACGCGCATCGTTCTGGACCAATCCTATTTTAGCTGGGTGATATGGAGTGAGATTTTTTCGTAGCAACCATGCCACCTGTCGTAAGAGGCGACTAAAATCCACACCTCAGCCTGTTAGTTATGAGTTAATCTCAGCGATAACAAACTAAGCGAAATAGGTACAAAAATAGCTTGGTGGGGACTTGGTGGGGAGAATACTGTCATCATTTACTTGCCGTGATGGTTTGAAATTTACTTCCGAGAGCACATCGAATCCAAATTATTTCCAGCACAACATGCTTACCTGAAAGGAAAATTCACGCGTCCGCCTTATACGAGGTTGTAGCCGTGGAAAAATCTCTGGAGGGCAAACAATTCACTTGGCGGCCTTCATAGATTTAGAGGATGCTTTTAATAACATCAGAGCGGAGCCAATTGTCTATGCACTAGACAGATTAGAGGTGGAAAAACCTGCCTGTCTCTGGATCTCGTCCCTGCTTGGTTGCAGGGAAGTTAGTGCGGTGGCAAAAGGGGCTACATTCACTAGATTTGTGCACAGGAGGACGCGGTAGGGTGGTGTCTTTTCGGTCCTACTTTGGCTGGTTGCCATTGACGAAGTTCTGAAAATATTACATAAGGGTGGGGTTAAGGTGGTAGCTAAAGCCGATGAATTGGTGCTCATGGTATCGGGACCGTTTCCCTCAGTCATGGCTGAGATTTTGGAAAGTTCACTGGCTGTACTCAGTCGCTGGGCTGCCAGTTGCGGCCTCCGAGTCTACTTTGACAAAACCGAGCTGGTGATATTTACCAGAAAATATAGACCTCATCCACCCTTTAGACTTTCCAAATTAAACTGGCTTGTTCTTCCGCTTTCATCGGAAGTTGGGTATCTTGGACTGATGCTTGACACCAAACTCCATTGGAAGTCACACATTGAAAATCGGGTAAAGAAGGCCAGAATAGCTTTCTACTCCTGCAAATCTACGTTCGGCAAAAAATGGGGACTCCACAGGTCATGCTTTGAATGCATTTTTATTTTAACGAATGGATGTTCCGTTTAGTGGGAAGCTCTTTCGAAAGGCTATGATAACACTCAGTTCGGGAGGGTGTAAAGGCCTGTATTTGTATCACCGGAGCATGTAAAACTTGTCCAAGTGCCGCCCTGAATGTCGTTTTGCACTTACTTCCATCGACTTTTAGTTATTTCCATAACTGCACAAAGTACAATCAGGTGGCCTCTGGAGGCAATCTCTCAAGGGACGTGGTAGCATTTTAAGCACTTAACACCGTATTTCCCCGAGCTTCGGACAGATCTCTCCATCCGCAAACTGCACCTTTGTTTTCACTGACGAGTCCAAGTTGGAATCGGGAGTCGAAGCGGGGGTTTTCTCTAAATCAGCCAATTTATCTATCTCCTTTAAACTGCAGAATACTGTTTGTGATTTTCAGGCAGAAGTCTTTGCGATCCTGCAGGCATGCCAAATGCTTAGGGAACGCGGAAGCGAGGAAGATATTAACATTTACTCCGATAGTCAAGACGCGATCAAGGCAGAACCAAACTATATGCTATAGTTGGAAACAATGTAGGGAGTTTTCCCAGGCTTTGGAATAAGTATAATTTCAGCAAGTTTCCACTGAATAGGAAAGTACGCGTTTTTGATCATCGCATTAAATATGCATGTGATGTACCTATGTATTTAGAGCCACATATGGGTAACTCTTTTAAAATTTTACTCCTTACAAGATCATATCCCGGCGCCTTTTTGGAGTTCTTTGCTTATCGTGTGCTTTACTTCTTTCCAAGTAAATCGTGGAATCGGAAAACCCATTTGGAATGGCACTGAGACAAAATTTTCAATTTTATGGTCTTCTTCCTCATTTTGACTCTAAAATGGTGCAAAAATCTTTGAAAAGTGTTTCGCAAAATCCAAGCTTTTTCCTTACCAGTTTATGCCCAAATTCTGTTGGACTTTTTTATCGGTGCCATGTGAGATGTTGACTGTAATATTGTTTTCGTTGCCTTTCAGCGTGAATAGTGCGTAGCTTGCGTAGGCGAGAGGTTGCATAAGTACTCTTGAGCTTCTGCATTCTTTGCGTCTTTTAGTGCGACTTTTTAATTGTTTTGTGAGCCTGTTCCCTGTTTTTTGTTATTTTAGTTTATGTTTTATTGCCAAATGTGCCGTAGCTTTCATTTTTCATTTATTAATGCCCTAATGCGATCGTCAATGTGTGTGGCAGCGTAGTTGTACTTTATTTCTGGCGTTGCCGCCCATGCATTTCTTTGAATGCATTTATTGAAAAGCTCGTCGGCAATATCCAAATCAGTGTTGGTTTTTAGCGGAATATTTAGTGACAGCGAGTCCTCGACCAAATCTCCAAAGCATACCCAGTTTATCTGTTTGATGTGCAACCTTGCTTGAGTTTTCTATTCGTAAGAACTAGATTTTAAAGGTAAAATCAGTGATGAGTGGTCTGATGAGAGCTCGCTTGTTATTTTGCTGGCCTCTCAAGGCCAGTAGGTAGCGTGCCCTGAAGAGAAATTATTCAAGTTATTCGTCTGCATGGCTCTGAAGAGTTTGCGCCCTCTTGGAGTTATTAGGCCTGATCCCCATTGAACATATTTCGCATTATTGTCGCCACCTGCTATAAATCGAGCTACTAGCTTTTAAAATAAGTTTGCTATTCTCCGTTTTTAATTGATTCACTTATAGGGTAATATACACGGATGCATTGACTAGAGAGCCCAATTCTCATAGGAATTTGATTCTTCTTTGGACTCTCTAGACTTACTTCTAATTGTAGTCTCTTGCTGGTTTCAAATATGAAACATTTTACAGCCATATTTTTAGCTTTCGTACAGTCCAAAAAAGAAAGGAAAGTTCCTGCTATAATACTTCATTTGTCTTTATATTTTTATCGGCGTACATCTCTGTTTTTCCCGTTTTCTGATAGATGGCAACAATGGCAAGCAGTATTCAAAATAGTCAAGTCAAAAATATTAAATAGTAAACTTGGATATATCGTCCCCTTAGTATAACAATAGCCTATGTGCTCATAGGCTATTATTTTTTTATTGAATTTTAGGATTCTCCATCGTCGATTTTATATGTGGTCAAAATTTTGTCAAATTCTAGTTCCACAAAGTGGGTCAAAACGTCAGTCAAAAAATAATAAATATTTACAGATATAACGAGATTTGAGTGAGAGCTACTTTCGACAAAAAGTTTGAAATTCATTTTCTCAAAACATCAAAAAATTTATAGGTTATTTTAATACTAAGGGGACGATGTAAAAATAACCTCCGCATCGCATCACAGAATTCTTCATAAATTTATTTTCTGCCGAAGATGTCGAAGAAATCTGCAACTGAAGCCAAACAAACGCTCTTTAATGCTTACGGTGTGACCAAAATGAATGGAAAAACTTCTGGTGAGCTATAGGAAGCTTCAAGGGCGGTTCGTTTGATGTAGTGGTGGAGGATATAAATCTATCGAAGATTCAGAATTGAGGGCTCATAAACTCAACCGCTCCGAGCAAACTTGCTGACTCATAGCGATGTATGAGTACATGTGTATGAATATGTGTATTTGTAGCCGTAAAATTTATTCCATGACATGATTATAAAACCAATTTGATTTTGTAAAATCTAAACTTTACCAACCGACGCCAAAGTGATTGATGCTATTAGGAATACACAAATCCTACTTATTCACTTACTCACTCACTCATTCACAGTTGCAGTATTTAATTACATTTTCGTTTGTGCATTTTGCGGAATATCCTCGACCGGGGAGAAATTATCTAACATTATTTATTATTAATACAAAATTTCAATGCATATGCATGTGTTTAATCACACACACATACGCACATACACAGAATATATTCTGTGTATGTGCACACACACATACGCACATACACAGAATATATTAGACATATAAGTGCGGAGTGAGAAAATTGGTTGTGTTTCGGAGGGCTCTCGCTTTTAGAACCCTCAACGGTCAACTTAGTGAAGATTTTTATCCGCGAATAGTGCGAAAGTGTAGTGATTCGTTTTGGCAAAAGAACGTTCACGTTATCTGGGACACACAAAGTACGTAAGTGCTTAAAAACAAAAAAATAAAAAGCGATTCGAAACTTTTGAAAAATTGCGCGCGATCCACAAAACAGCTGTTTAGTATTCAGCAACTCTGTGATCCACTTTTGGAGGGGTGTGTTCAAACTATCACCCACACTAAAGGTAGGTGTCTTGGCTAAACGGAAGGTGGCGCTGCGAACGCAGCAACGGGTGAACCAGCTTCCTTAAAATGGAAAGTACTCCGTCGGTAACCGGTTTGGAATACGTCGGAGAGGACATTCTAAATCCGTTTGAGCGATGACCGCGTTTGTCACATTCTCCGGTGCGCTCAACTTCGTTAAATACCGCGCCCGCTCTAGGTATCACGGCCCCAGTTGAAAAAGAAAATAATGAAAATGCTTTCATGTGCCTCGGACATCTTATAAATGATCTGAAGGATATCTTTAGCAGTGGCAAACGCTCCATAAATCAAAATCTGAGAGATTTGGTGAAGGCGATTGCAACTTCCTACGATCAGGTAGCAGTAGAGATTGGAAAAGCTAAACCCCGTTCAAAAGATACGAAGTATGCGCAGACGACTCCTTCTCTCCTAACTGCGCAGCAAGCAGCAACAAAGCGGACCCATGTACGAACACCAAGCGAGGTATTACAAGGACATCCCAGGAAGGATAACGAAGTTCCTAAATCCATTGTCAATGTCTCACAAAAGACAACTATGGCAAATATGGAGGGGAAAAAGGCAACGGAGGGAGCGTGGATAACAGTAAATAAACGGCAGCGCACAAGGAGTAAACCTACTCGTCCCGATGCCATCATTGTTAGAAGCACGGGCGAATGTTCTTACGCCGAGATTTTGAAGGCAGTCAAAAACGAGGATTCTCTTAAAGGGATGAACGGGCTGGTTCAAAAAATCCGCAAAACCGCGAATGGCGATCTACTGTTCCAGTTGACTAAACCATCTGACGCGAACACGGCGAAACTACAAGCAGCGGTGGGTCTGGCTCTCTCAGGAAAGGCGGAGGTTAAATCGCTAACCGAAGAATCACTTCTCGAGATTCACGATGTTGATGAAGTAACTACGCCCGAAGAAGTTCGCGTAGCACTAAACTCGCAGCTCCTCAATCTCAACGTAGAGCCTTCGCAGATTCGCTCGATACGGAAAGCATATGGTGGTACGCAAACGGCAGTTGTTTCACTACCTTCTGAGGCCGCCAAAAACTTATTGGAAGTGGGCAAAATTCGCATTGGGTGGGTAATATGCCGCATTCGTCAGAAAATCCAACCTAGACGCTGTTTTAAATGCCTAGAATTCGGGCATATATCAAGGAATTGCACCAGCGGAACCGATCTCCAAGGAGTGTGCTTTAAATGCGGAGGAGAAGGGCATGTCGCAAAAACATGCACAAACACCCCAAAGTGCTTATTATGTGAAAAAAGACGTAACAACCGCACTGATCATGCTACCGGCGGCAATAAATGCCCGGTATTTCAAGAAGCGCTTAAAAAGATAAAACAGTTATGAGATTGCTACAACTCAATCTCAACCACTGTGAAGCCGCACAAGATCTCTTGTCGCAAACAATTGCAGAGCTCAAGGTGGATGTAGCTATATTGAGCGAACCGTATAGAGAAAGGTCAGCCAACTGGACGCAAGACGCTTGCAAAAAGGCTGCAATATGGTCCTGCGGACCACATCCCTTACATCTAGAGAGCGTAGTAAAAGAAAGAAGCTTTGTTTGCGGCAAGATCTCAGATATATTTATATATAGTTGCTACATACCTCCAAGCACCCCTTTAGACGAGTTTGAGGAGATAGTAGGGAAAATTGCCATGGATGCAATGTTAAGACAGCGATTCATTATTGCAGGCGATTTTAATGCCTGGGCTATGGAGTGGGGCTCACAGCGGACTACACCAAAGGGCAGAGCACTCCTTGAAGCATTTGCATGCCTGGATATTGTTTTACTGAACAGCGGCGGGGAATATACATTCTTCAGAAATGGCTTTGGTTCAATAATAGACATCACGTTCGTCAGCTCTAACATCTACAGAGAGTCTAAATGGAAGCTTAGTGAGTGTTATACTCAAAGTGATCACTCAGCAATAATATGTGACATAGATTTACACGAATACAAACTTCAAAAACAACCATTAAGTTTGAAGCACCGAGGATGGAAAACCGGCACCTTAGATCCTGGTGTATTTAAAGAGATGTTGCCAACAAGCGAATATACAGGATGCGCGAACGACATGGCAACCAAAATTATGGGTGATATTTGTAGAGCCTGCGATGCGTCAATGTCTCGCAAGACGGCAACAAATAAACACGTTCCTGTTTACTGGTGGAACGAGAGCATTCTTTCTTTCAGGAGAGAATGCATTAAGGCCAGAAGAAGCTTCCAACGGGCAAGAGGTAGACCTAACTTCCTAGAAGCCAGAGAAACGTATAAAGCTGCGCGACGTCAACTTAAGACTGCAATAAAGGAAAGCAAGCGTAAAAGCTTTCTTGAGCTCTGCGATGATGCTGAAAACAACCCTTGGGGGACAGCATACAAGGTGGTGACCAAGAAGCTGAAGTCGGCTAAGGAATCCATATCAACATGCCCGATTTTCTTGAGTGAAGTGGTAAACACACTTTTCCCCAAGCAAAGGAAGTTAGTTTCATTAACCTCGAAGCTAATCTCACATCAGTTTCCAAGAATCTCAGCAGACGAGGTCCTTCAAGCAGTCAATAGAATTGAAAATAATAAGGCTCCTGGCCCAGACGGGGTGCCAAACGAAGTACTTAAACTGGCTTTTACCCAGACAACATCGAATTTCGTACGCCTATTTAATACATGCCTCGCAGAGGGAACGTTCCCATCGATATGGAAGCGACAAAGGTTGGTTCTACTACCCAAACCTGGCAAACCTCCCATGGAACCGTCTAGCTTCAGACCGATTTGCTTGCTCGACTCGGCAGGTAAAGTACTGGAGAGAATAATTTACCACCGCCTCGAAAACGAGATCGATTCCGCCAGGGGAATATCGGACAACCAGTTTGGCTTCAGAAAAGGAAGGTCCACCGTTGACGCGGTGAATACCGCCAAAAAAATTGCACAACAGGCAATAGGTGGTACCCGATGGCTCGAAGGTGCCAAAGAGTACTGCTTAATAGTAACATTGGATGTAAGAAATGCATTCAACACCGCAAACTGGGCCAAAATACTGGACGCACTGGACGAGATCGGAGTATCCCCCTATCTGCGAGCAATAATACGAAGCTATTTCGAAGACCGCGTACTGGATTACGAAACAGCAGTAGGCAAAAAAAGTTATAAGGTTTCAGGTGGGGTCCCTCAAGGTTCAGTCCTTGGACCACTGCTCTGGAACATCATGTACGATGGTGTTTTGCGTCTCAATACACCCAATGGTGCCAACATTATCGGCTTTGCGGACGATATAGCAGTAGTTATCACGGCGAAGAGACTGAGCGACATCTGCGAAAAAGCAAATCGGACCATAGCGTCCGTTAACTCATGGTTGGTGCAAAACGGCCTTCAACTCGCCGAGCAGAAAACGGAGTCCGTTCTCATATCGAGCCGGAAAAAAGTAGAGGTGGCAACGATACAAGTTGGCAACCACAGCATCACGACAGCACCAGAAGTTAAATATCTGGGAATAGTTATAGACAGGAGGTTGTCTTTTAAAACTCACCTGGAGTATGCGGCCAAAAAAGCATCAGCAACTGTAGCAGCCTTATCGCGAATAATGCTAAACGCCCGCGGGCCAAAACAACGGCGGCGCCAACTCCTAGCAGGCGTGGTGAAGAACCAAATACTATACGGTGCCCCTGTTTGGTACATGGCTACGCAACATCCTTCGTACTTACGCGGTATAAAGGCGGCGTATCGTTTATGTGCACTTCGAGTCTGTTCCGCCTTTAAAACGGTTTCAGAAGATGCAGCGCTGGTTATAGCAGGAATGTATCCAATAGATATATTGGCAAACGAAGCTGCAGTATTGGCCGACAGCGAAACGCAACGCATCGCAGCACGGGAAACTAGCACCCAAACTTGGCAGCAAAAATGGAATACCACAACGAAGGGCCGCTGGACACATCGCTGCATTCCAGACTTGCGAAGCTGGATTGAAAGAAAACATGGAGAAGTAGATTTTTATCTGACGCAATTTTTAACCGGGCATGGATGCTTCAAAGCATACCTCCATCGTTTCAGACATGAATCGGATCCCACTTGCGATTACTGTGGGGTAAACGCGATAGAAGACGTTCACCACGTATTCTTCGAATGTGAGCGTTTTTATGGCTCTAGATCGAAGCTTCGGCGCATATTTGATGGAAACTACGATCCAGATACATTCGTACAATCCATGCTACAAAGCAGGGAGAAATGGACGGCAGCATGCGATGTCATAGCAGAGACCATGAAAAAACTAAGGACCCTCGAAAGAGTACGACGAATGACCGGCGACTAATTCGCCTTTCCCCCCCCCCACGATGTAATGCTTGGCGGTTGTCCCGTGGGGTGTGGAGTTTCGACGAAACAACAGGCTTGTCCTGGTTTCAAAGGGCCACTTGAGGGTAGCGCGCTACCACAACGCCCATGAAAAAAAAAAAAAAAAAAAAAAAAAAAAAAAAAAAAAAAAACACAGAATATATTATGCATATTTTCGAAATATTGAAATTATTTAACTGTAACGCAGCCATAACCTACTTCAAGCTCTCCACTTAGTCACCCACTGCTCATTTGCCGCCTAGAATGCTTCTGTGGTTGAATTCCGATTGCAATGCAATTAGTTGGAATGAATTCCATCAACCGGGGTTACCATGGTGGTTCATGTTGTTATTTATCGTTTCACAAACGTGCAACCTTACGATACAGTTACTGCAAATGCATGTGTATGTGTGAATGCAGGTTGGCATGGAAATATCCTGTGAGAAAAAGTTGCTACAAAATTGCACTTATGCTTAGAGTAAATACGATTTAAATCAGAGCGGAATATTTCATATCACTTTTTTATTAAGCTTCTTTTGAAAATAAAATATCTCCACTTTAACAAAATTCTTCATTTATTTAATTTCTTTGCTTTTGATGGTAGGCAGCAAAACAGTTCCCCAAATGTAACGCAATTTTGCAACTTTGTGGCTTTTTTTATTTGATGTGAATGGCATACATGACATCTTCTACTTTTACGTTTATTAATTGGAGAAATTAGAATCAATTGGTGTTTTTTTTTTAATTTTCAGAAAGTCTCTGAAGTGGATCATGATGACGATGAGTCGGTGTAGTAGGATTTTCAACATCTATTAAGGCTCGTTGCTTAAGAAACAATGGTGTATCCACCAGTGGATTTATGGACCAGTAATCGTTCATTCTGGATGGACATCGTAGCCGAATGGGTTGGTGCGTGACTACTATTCGGAATTCATTCAGAGAACGTAGGTTCGAATCTCGGTGAGACACCAAAAGGAAGAAAAACATTTTTCTAATAGCGGTTGCCCGTCGGCAGGCAACGGCAAGCCTCCGAGTGTATTTCTACCATCAAAAAGCTTCACATAAAAATATTATATATGCCGTTTGGAGTCGGCTTGAAACTGTAGGTTAATCAATTTGTGGAACAACATCAAGACGCATGCCACAAATAGGAGGAGGAGCTCAGCCAAACACCAAGAAAGGGTGTACGCGCGTATTATATATATATATATATATATATATATTAGGGCGGGTCGATTTAAAAATCGCTCTTTGCTCTGTGAAAATCGTATTCTAGGGATCAAAATTAGAAACTTTGCCGAAGGAACCATACCTCTAAAACGAATTATAATGTCCTCCAATTTGGGTCGAACGAAAAATCCCACTTTGACCCATTTAGAGCGCTCCAATCGAGTCCAAATGTATGACCGACCCCCACTAACTCTGGACGGCCGATCCACCAATGCCAGTGGCACACCCCCTGGAACTCCCCTGGGGGGTTCCCCATACAATCATTTCAAAATATCACCATTTTTGGCCTTTACTTGAGAAAAGAAACTAAAAAACTCGACCCAAATTAGGGGACATCAGAATTCGTTTTAGAGGTATGGTTCCTTCGGCAAAGTTTCTTATTTTGATCCCTTTTTTGGTGCTTGTCATAATTCTGTGTCAGGTATCTGTTTGTAACCGTGGCAATAAATTCAAACAAGCCCTTCCCAATAAATATATTTACAAACTCATATTCCTTACTTTTATTTATTGAAAACACAGTAGAACCCGGAATGGCTCTAAAGTGCCACAATAGAACCCGGAGGCCCTCTCATTTTTCACAGTTTCATCAAATTCTGTCCAACTTAAACCCATTCCTTCGTCTCATTCTTTAGAATTACTCGGTAAAAGCTTGATCCGTTGTATTCAATGCACTCCAGTAATAATATCTGAATCTTCTCTCACTTGTCTCTTTAAAATAACAATCGTCGATATCCCCAGAACACACCAGCATAATTATCTTCTTAAGTGTTATCTCCTTCGTAATCCATTATCAGGAATTTTTTTACAACGTTACTAAAATTATTCACCGCACTAATATACAATTTGACTTTCTAAAAATAGTTAAGCAACTAACGCTTTGAAAGACTTTGTAAATGACTTTCCAATATCACCATGTTGAGGTCACAGCAATCAATAAACAGGATGCAAATGGCACCACTTCACCGGACGTGAAAGTGCTAAGAATGACCTGATTTTTGCTTTTCATGCCGAATTGAATACCCTTCTCACCAGACTTTTATCATCCATTCATATGTCATCACCAAACCAACACAGCCGTGGTATTTTACGGCATTTAGAATTTCCATACCATTACAGAACTTTCAAACTTTCGCCCTGGTAGACAAGCACATAAATATTTTCCAGAATAGTTTTCTGCTCCAAATACGCCTTCTCATCTTTGCTCGTCGTCGCCCACTGTTTTAAGCCGTATGAAAAAATATAAAATATAATATAAGACACGGTTAATGGCTTTTGCGCATTCAGGGAGTTCCTTGCTTTTCAACT
Organism: Anastrepha ludens; assembly: GCF_028408465.1. NCBI lineage: Eukaryota > Metazoa > Arthropoda > Insecta > Diptera > Tephritidae > Anastrepha > Anastrepha ludens. The sequence goes on along the minus strand of NC_071498.1, from coordinate 115,356,161 downwards.
GCTTGTGAATCCCAAATATTCTTACTGGCAAAAGTTATTCTGCGCTTGATCTTCGAGGGGAAATCGTTGGCGATACTTACGCGGTTCCAAGATTCCTAGCAGCAAAATCCCTAATAGTAAACGTTGAACTACCTCGCAATATGCAACGGCTCTTTGTATTTTGCTAGAAGATACAGCCTTTAGCCTGCGATTACGGCTAGACTAATCACTGCTGATTACTTCGCAAAGCTAACGAAAGCTGCGAAATCAAAAAGTCGGAGATGCTAATATCAGTAGAATACGTACTTCCATTGTATATAGAGCCGTTATGGTTCGAATAATCACGTCTTCTAAAATCATATTTGCAAAGTCTTTGAGTCTCCTTGTCTAAAACCACGAAATGAATTTCAAGCAAAACCCGATTTCGATTTAACTGAGAGTGATCTTAAAATATTATTCTGCATATGGTTGAACGAGCCACAATCTGCGACTTGCGAAAAGTATGATCTTAGCTGTAATCAAACACTTGTGAAGTAGTGCGAAGTGTCAAGTATAGAATACGATGTAATCAGCGTAAGGGCTTGTTAGAGTCTATAGCGAAGTAGCGCCAGTGGTTCGCTGCTACTTGTAATAGAAATGTGTGTATAAATATGTCTTCGAACCCGATACTGTCAATGAGAAGCGAAAACCCAAAATTTTGTTCGTTCGTGGTAAGGAAATCTTTGGATTAGATAAGGTTTTTAATTGTCTCTACTAGTGCATTTGAAGTGAGTAAGGCCGCAAACGAAGTACCTTCTATCATCAAAAAAATCGGCGCACTCGTGCATCCCCACCCACGTCAGTGTTGACAGTTATGATTTCGAGTTTGTAAGGATTAACACCGATGAGGCGTGATTTGGAGTGTTTGAGAGAAAGATTCTGCAGAAGATTTTTGGACCTTTGCACATTGGCGACGGCGAATATCGCAAGCGATGAAATGATGAGCTGTATGAGCTTTACGACGACATAGACATAGCGCAGCGAATAAAGATCCAGCGCCTTTGTTAGCTGGGTCATTTCGGCCGAATGGATACAAACGCTTCGGCTCTGAAAGTATTCGATGTGGTACCGGTTGGAGAGAGCAGAAGAAAAGGAAGGCCTGCTTTACGTTGGAAAGATCAAGTGGAAAGGGACTTGGCTTCCCTTTGTGTATCGAACTGGCGCCGGTTAGCACGAGAAAGAAACGACTGGCGCGTTCTTCAGAAACGAGTATAAGGCTGCAGGTCTCACCATTTGTAAGGCAACCTCTGGACGCACACCATAAAATAGGTGGAGACGCTCGGCTTGGATGTACGCCAAAGAGATGTGCATACTAGAATCAATAGCAGTGTTGAATATAAATACAATTTCCCAGCTGTTTAGCCCACTCCAACAATCCAAGTTATGCGACCATCTCCTAACAAGTGCAATTTCCTACCGTGATGTACACATCTACAGATGTATTATATGTATGTATGTACTCATGTCCGGACTGTCCAACAAAATCAGAATAACTAATTATTACCCAGCACATGTTAATTTGCAAATATCAATTTCGTTATTATAATATTCTTGCTACGCAACACTTCACGTCCTGCACTTCGCCATGCTGTGGCAGTTGTTGTGCCCAACGCCTTTGTTCGCTGCACGTAATTACCAAACATTCTATATTTTAGAGTTTATAAATCACAACAAATTCATTGCATATTACCCATATTTCACACACACATACGCACTCCCATAAACGATTATAACGTAACCTGCTGCCGATGGTTCATTTTTACGAGCGATTTGAAATTTCCAATTCCGCAATAAACGTCATTCATTCTCTTCATTTGCACTTACATTCATATTTCTGCACATACAAACATATACAGCGTACAGCATGGGCGAAAACCTAAGCACACCTTTGGATTTTCTTTTATGCTAATTCCTTTGCAAGTATCCGTATTATTCATACACGAGGTGTGTTAAAAAAATAAGGTGAATTTTTAAAGTTTGCGAGCTACGTACATTCAATTTTCGATTATTATTATTTTTTTTTTTTTTAGTACACTCGTTTCGAAGATATGCTGACGGTTTTACCAATATAGTGTGTTCAGTTTGTTTGTGAGGGGTATAAGCAAAACAAATGTTTTGCGTGTTCGAAGATTTTCTGCTATGGATAAAAATGGATCAAAGAAGTTTCATCAAATTTTGTGTAAAAAATGGAAATAAGTGCTCAAAAACGCTTGGAATGTTGACAGTGGCATAAGAGCACTCTGAGTAAAAAAAAAAAAAACGTTTACAAGTGGTACAGGCCTTTCACAGAAGGTCGAGAAGACGTTAATGACGACGCTCGCTCTATACGCCCCAACACATCAAGAACCGATGAAAATGTTAAGAAAGTGAAGAAAACTGTCGAATCACAATTAAGGAAGTTACTGACGATGTCGGTATATCGGAATATCGGTAGGCTCATGCTATAGAATATTTACGGAAATTTTGTGCACGAAGCGTGTGGCAGCGAGGTTCGATACAAAACTGCTGAAATCGCATGAAAATCGCTCAGAAATTGTTGAATGGCGTCACCGATGATCTAGATTTGCTTAAAACGGTTATAACTGGTGACGAATAATGGGTATATGGTTATGACATCGAAATCAAAGCCCAACATAAAAAAAAATAAAAATCGAAAGTCGAATGTACGTAGCACGCGAAATTTTAAAATTCGTTTTATTTTTTAACACACCTCGTATATCCAGAGGAGGCCTTTCCCTTTCTCTGCTACCTCCAGCTGGTACAGGATCGAATACCTTCAGAGCCGGAGCGTTTGTATGCATTCGGACGACAATGCTTAGCCAACCAAACCACTCAGACAGTTCATTGTTCGATCGCCTATGATACTCGCCGGCGCCAACATGCAAAGGTCCAAAAATCTTCCACAGAATCTTTTTTTCAAATATTCCAAACGACGTTTCATCGGATGTTGTCATCGTCCACGTTTATGCGTCATACAGAAGGACGGGGATGAGGAGAGACTTATAAAGTGTCAGTTTTGTTCGTCGAGAGAGGACTTTACTACTCAACTGCCTACTTCTTCCAAAGTAGCACTTATTGGCAAGAGAGACTCTCCGTTGGATTTCAAAGGTGACATTAACATCGGTATTACTGCTGGTTCCTAAGTAAACGAAGTCTTTTACAACCTCGGAATCATAGCTGTCAAGAGTAACGTGGGTGCCGATACGCGAGTGCGCCGACTGTTTGTTTGATGACGAAGGTACTCCGTCTTGTCCTATATCCCTACTAGACCCATTCCCCCTGTTTGAAACCTCGTTTAGTATCCCTCCCAATTCTGATGGTGCTTCTGATATTGTGCAGCATCATTTTGCATAGCCGTATTAGTTTTACGTGGACATCAAATTCAGACAACGCGGCATATAGGCAACTCCTTTTCGTGCTGTCAAATGCAGCTATAAAATCAATAAGGAGATGATGCGTATCGATTCTCCTTTCGTTATCTATTATCTATCGCAATGAAGGCATCAACCAGCCGAGCAGGGGCACCTTCCCCATTAAAGGACCGGGCATTCCAAGTGCATGCTATCAAATCTTAATCCTTAGTTCGGTTGCAGTGTATGTCATTAGAGGGGTTGTACTCATCAGCGGTCTTGTTTTCTTTTTCACTGGGGCAAATTTGTACGCGGGGGGTCCCTAACCCAGCGCATAACTAGATATCCTGAGCTTTTTTGCCTTCTTACTTAAACTCGCTCTCAAACGAATGTTCAGAAGCCGCCCAGAGAAATAGATTAGAACATGTTCAATTTGTGGGGGGTTGGATAGATTCAAGAAATCAGTCAGGAAGACTGTTGTACTACACCCGGATAGACTACAGTGAAAGTGATAGGAGACAGGAAAATTGGTAAAACTGAAAACTTGGTTTGAGTTCACTCTTCTGCGAATCTTTGGCATACATTTACGAATCTTAAGAGGTCCGAATGAGGAAGAGTATAAATTTTATCCATACGCAGTACATCGCACCCCAACAGCTTAAGCCTAATTCTAGAAAACGCCGAACAGCTGGAGAGAAAATCCTCTCACGGCAGGATAAGCATATTGGGCCGTCAATTATTCCCATGGTAACCATTTGTGGAACAACATCAAGACGCACACCACAAATAGGAGGAGGAGCTCGGCCAAACACCCAATAAGGGTGTACGCGCCAATTATATATATATAATTATATATATAGGTATATATATATATATATAACCATATGCTGACCACAGACCTGTCCTGTGTCCTGTGATTACAACCACCAGTACCCTCAATCCCTTCCTACTAAGATTTAGTAGAAAGTTCGCTAGTTTTCTGTTTGATTCTTTCACAAAGCACTTGGCTACTTTGCAGGAGTCCACCTCAGACCAACTCCTTCTATGGGTAGACCTCATAAAAGTCGTTAATCCATAATTCAATCGAAGCAGCATTGATACCTAGAAAGGGTTGAGTGCCTAGTAGTATGCTTGCAGAGCCTTCATTAGCCATACCCAGAGGATACTTGGGCGAAGCCCGGAAGTTGTGAGTTGCTCGGACCATATGCAGAAGAATCGTCCTGGTCAGTCCCAAGTGAATGGCGATCAGTTACTTACCCCACTTGCCTGGACTTCGACATATGGAACCATCCACCTCCAAACTTGCATTTTACTGTAGTAAATTCAATGGGTTGTAAAACAACATCAATAAACAATTTTTAAAAATTTACATTAAAATGTTGCAAGTTTTGATTCAAATTTAAACAATTTTGTACATATTTTTAAGCTTTACGTTATGTGAATTTGATGCAGTTAATTTTCTTTCATACAATTTCATCCAACGGTCAAACCATGAGCACAGTGTCCCTAACAAGTTTTCCCGCACTGCCAATTTCTATATTTGTTTAGTTCTATTTTCAGTGAGAAGATAATTAATTTTTTCTCTTTGCAAATTTCAACTATGTAAACATTGTCACCGATATTGAAATGGATTTTCTGACCTAAGCCACGAAATTTTGTTCCTAATAACAAAAATACATATATGCCTATGCATGTTTGTATGTGTGTATAATCACATTGTTGTGCACCTATGCGATGGAATAGAAATGCATTCGAATGTGAAAGTGCACACCCACACATTTACACAGAAATTCCTGTGCATATACACCAACATGTAAGGATGTGCATATACTCGTATATGTATGTAACGCATATACATATGTCTGTCTATATAAACAAATAAATTTATTATAGACTATATTGAATTTATCGCGTCTATGTATTTTTGTTTGTATATCTGTATGTATGTGTGAGTGAGGGCGTACGTTGATGTACTACGTGCATATTTGCTCATTGACAAAATTATTTCAGCATATTTAATGGATTTCCAATAATGCCGCTATGGCAAAAATCCACATCATGAGTCACGTGAATCGCGTTGACAAAATAATTTCGTGAATTTGTAAATACTATATATATTTAAATATTTGCTGAATATGCAAAGGCAGAAATTAGTTGGATAAAATTAAATTCTGTTAAAAGGTTGGCTCGCTTCTGGGAATATTGACTGAACTAAATTACTTACATACATACTCGCACATACCTAACACACTTACATAAACACATTCTACTTCCCTGCAGGCAAAACATTTGAGGATAAACATTTGAAAATTGGCTCAAACATACTCCATAAGCAAATTTCTTTTTTGCGATGGCCTTTTTTGGATAAACCATTTTTTATTAAATTGAAGTGCTTTTCTTAATTTCGTTTCTGGTTCAGCGTTTCTTGTAAAGCCTTTAATGGATTCTGGAACAAAACAAATTAATTTAAGTACATATTTACATTTATCTTGTTAAGTTATAAATGTTAGGTTAGTTTAGCCAAGCCAATTGTGATACCTGCATTTGCTCACTGAGTTACTTAAACCACTTAGATCTTTTCCAGAATGTAAGGAACGAGTCCCTCCAATGAGAGATTTTGTAAATTTCCCAGGTATTCAAAGAAATAATCGCCAAGATATTTGGTCCGGCTTCTTGAAGTACAGGACATTCACAGAAGAGGTGCTGTACCGACTTATCTCCACAACTCCTGCGGAAGTCACTATGAAGCATACCAATTCTCCCTCCTTTAACTCTTCTTAATTGGCGTGATAACCGCTTGTTGTTTCCGTTGTTTCTTTCTCGTGCTAACCGGCGCCAGTTGGTCACACCAAGTGAGACCAAGCCCTTCTCCACTTGATCTTTCTCGGCTACCAGCAGCTGGTACCGCATCGAATATCAGACCAGTCCACAAGTTCGTGGGTCTTTTAAAGGTGGTTTTAAAATTAATGAAAAAGATGTTTAAAGTATTTATTAATCAATAATATATTTTCCTTCATTACTTACAATGTCTTCCCAACGTTTAGGTAAATTTTTAATTCCCTGTTCAAAAATTTGTTTGCCCTTGGAGCCGAAATACGCTTCGATATTCCTTTTTATAGGTTCTTTTGTTACTCATATGGGATTGAAGTCCACAGAAAAGGTGATAATCACAAGGTGCAATATCCGGAGAGTATGGTGGATCCGGCATTAACTCCCATCCGAGCTCGTTCAGCTTACCTAATATTTGCCTTGCGGTATGAGGTTATGCGTTGTCGCGGTGAAACAAAACTTTGCGTCTATTCACTAAAGACGGTCGATTTTTTTTAAGTGCCTCAATCAGGTTTGATAGCTGATGGGAATAATAATCATCAGTTATCGTCTGGTTTGCTTCCAGAGGTTCATAAAAAACAATACCGGCCATGTCCCACCAAATAGGCAGGAGAATCTTCTTGGGGTGAAGGCCATCTCTACTGGTCGGTTCAGGATTATAAAGGACGCATTTTTTATCACCAGTAACGATACGGTTCAAAAAACTTTCACTTTCAAGCCGAACCCATGCTGAACCCATTTTCCCAGCTTTGAAACCTTTCCCAACTGAACCAGGTGCCTGTGAGCTGTTCCATGCGATGAATTTAACCTCTGAGTTATCATATCGACTATCAAATTTGGATCAGCTTCCACGAGTTCGAGCAAGGCGTCGGAGCTAAAGTCTTCAGGACGACCCGCGGGGCATCCTTCACGTCCCAGCTACCACTTCAGTATTTTGAAAACCACTTTTGCGTAGTCCTTACACTCACGGTATCCTCTCCGTGAACAGTGTTTATTTCTGCATACGCACGAACTTATGGACTGACCTGATACTTTCACAGCCGGAGCGTTTTATCCATTCGGACGACATGACCCAGCCAGCGTAGCCGCTGGATCTTTTTTCGCTGCACTATGTCTATGTTACCATAAAGCTAATACAGCTCATCGTTCCATCGCCTGCGATCTTCGCTGTTGCCAAAAATCTTCCGCAGAATCTTTCTCTCAAACACTACAAGGGGCCCCTTTTGGATATTGTCATCGTCCAAGCTTCTGCTCCATACGTTAGGACGGGCATGATGAGAGCCTTGTAAAGTGTTAGTTTTGTTCGTCCAGAGAGGACTTTACTACTCAATTGCCTACTTAGTTCAAAGTAGCACTTGTTGCCAAGAGAGATTATATCTTTGATTTCCAGACTAACATTGTTATAGGTGTTAATGCTGGTTCCTAAATATCCATTCTACTGGCAGATATTTTGTTCTTTTAAGATTAAGTTTTAGCTAGAGCGTTTTGGATACCCTTCAGTTAGTAGTCAGAGACCATCTACCAAAAAAAAAAACACCTAAAAAACACGGCATAGATTTGTATAAATTTCAATATTCCCTACACTTTTCTTTTCGTGGCTGCAGTCTATGTTGTACTTGCTTCCAGAAGTCTGTTCAAAATAAATTTAATTGCACTCTGGATTTTTGTTGTGATCGAAAATAATACACCCTATCCTAATACGGTTTTCCGGCACCACCTTATTATGTCATCTCCAACAAAGTCTTCTGTTGAGTTCAGAGGAGAATAAGATTTAATCAACCCTGTCGCAGAATCTAGTCGAAGCATTTTTTCTGTAATTATTTCTTGCTTTGCCAGCGCCGACATTACCGAAGTATAATAATTATTTGTTTTGACGTTTTAAGGCTTAAATCCTTTTTTTCTTGTCCAGATTTATTTAGGACTTCGTCCTGGTAATTTCCAACATATAATCAGTTTTATAACTAAATTATATAAGCTATATTATGCATGTAAAGGGTGATCAGATTGGAGGTACATTATCCAATAGGGTTTTTTCGACACATCACACGTGACTAGTGTCAAACGAATAAATAAGTGATATTTTTCAGTATTCATTGACATTGCATCATGGAAGATCGACGATCTGTTAAAAGATTTCATCGCGCGCTCAGGCCAACTTATAGTATGCAACGATAAAGCCCATTTTTGACTTGATCGTTACGTCAATAAGCAAAATTGCCCTATTTGCGCTAAAGAGCAACCCAAATCCTTTCAATAACATCCATTACATCCACTGAAAATAACCATTTGGTACGGCCTATGGGCTGGATAAATCAACGGCCCATATTTCTTGAAAGACAGGCTGAACTCTATGCGTCATGTTAAATGACTTTTTGATGCCGAAAACTACAGCCCGTGATCTCCACAACATTTGGTTCCAACTAGATGGCGTTACTTGCCATACAGCTTGTGAATTAATGAATTCACTGCGTCTTCGTATCGGTGAGCAATTTATCTCTCGCCAGTATATTGTCCACCAAGATCGCGTACTATCACATGTAAGTAAAACAGTATAAATGCTTTGTAGACAAACCAGCTTCGATTGAGGTATTAGAAGCCAACATTACTAAAGTTATTCACAAGATTCCGACCGAAGTTCTCCAACGAGTCATTAAACATCGATGTTTACGGATGCCCGGGTTATCTTTCTATGAGGAGCCTTTTCATGGCAGAAATACACTCGGAGGCTTGCCACTGCCTGCTGAGGGGCGACCGCTATTAGAAACAACCTTTTTTTCATTTTGGTGTTTCTCTCTGCATTCTGAATGGTAGTCACGCACCAACGACCCCATTCGGCTGCGACAGTCGCGGTCTTTAACAAATAACTGTCATGAATTGTTCTACTCAAAAATAATAATATTTCAATTGAAAATCTGATAATTCTAAATTTATCGCCCTTTATACTAGGTTTATACCTATGAAATGAGACTTTCAGCTATTAGTTCATAGATGTCGCTAGGAGTATTTTTAAACCTTCCCAAATGTCTTGTTTTTTCGTCTGTCATCCGTCTGCCACTTGTGAAATGCTGCTCTCCCGGTTCAAAAGGAAGTCTTTTTTGCATCGAATCGTTACGGGTGATGAAATATGGGTGTATTTCTCTAATCCCAAGCGTAAACGATCGTATGGTCCGCCCGGCCACAAGCCAAAAACAACGGCCAAACCAAATCGCCTCGGCCGCAAGGCAATGCTGTATGTTTTCTGGGATCAGCGTGGTATTTGATTTGGAACGAGCTATTAAAATCAGGTGAAACAGTTGACGGTGCATGCTACCAACGACAATTGGCCGATTTGAACAGCGCTACACACCGAAAACACCCAGAATATGCCGATCGGCGTCACAAAGTAATTTTTCTTCATGACAATGCACCGCCACATCGACCAAGAGCGACCCGGGAACTGATGGAGACGTACGATTGGGAACCGTTGGTGCATGCGGCTTACTCACCTGACTTGGCGCCATCCAATTATCATTTCTTTGTATCGATGGGCCACGCACTTTCCGAGCAGCGCTTAAATTCTCACGAAGAAGCCAAAAAATGGCTCGATGATTGGTTTGCGGCCAAAGAGAGATGGGAAAAATGTGTCGCCAGCGATGGCTATTGTTTTGAAGATTAAATTTGTAAGCATTTTTTTCTTAATAAACGTTTGAAATTAAAAATAAAAGTCTCATGGTTTAGTACAATGCGATGTACCATATGATGTTGTATTATTCAGGCGGTTAGCTCTCAACTGGCTCTTCGGTTCAACACTCATTCCATTTTTTTTTTTTGTGGTCGTCCTTAGCGCCTGAGGTATTGCCTATTTTCCGCCTAAGGCCAGTTTTGGCATCCTTCTATTGGGCATTCTACGAACATGTTCGCTCCATCCTTTTCTTCGTATTCTCGACCAGCGAGCTACGTCATCAATTCGGCAAAACTCTCCAACTTCAGTGTTAGTTTTTCTATCAAGCCGCGAAAATCCATCGATAGATCTTAGGGCACTTATTTCAACAGTCGTGCTGGACGTGTTTCCAGGGCGCATGTTGAGGTTGGTCTGACTCAAGTCTTATACATTCGCATTTGCTTTCTATGTTCACATATTTATTTCGCCACAGCTCGCTTCGTAAACAGTCCGATATTTAAGCAGCTTTATTGGCTTCTATTTTTTGCTTCCTTTATTACAAGTACCTAAATCTCTGCTGCTTGTTGTATGAGCTCCTGGGTAGATGAATTCAAATATGGTACATACCAGCTTTATGAGTTTGTAGTTTACAACCAACTTGCATCGTATTGGCTCTTTGGCTCTTACAAATCCGTTCATCTAATCCTCTGACTGGTGATACGAGGCTACATATAAAGTGAATAAAACTTATGAAAATGTTAATGAATTGTTGCCTTTATTTTATAGACTTGGATATAGTAACTAGTAATAGTAACTTCATTCTACCTACACATAATCATTTTGCATCCATAGACCAGCCTTCAACTTTCTATCTAAAAAAAGCAACTAATTTGCGGACAGATAGGTGTTTTTACTACTGATATTATTCTAGTCAATGACGATCCTTTGTGACTTCTTCCATTAAATACCAGTATTTGAATTACAATAGACCACGTTGGCTTCCCTACAGGGATATTTAAACGATGCACATAAATATATACAATAGTAAGATGTTGGGTGCGTGTGAATGGAAATTTCAACTATTATGTATGTGCAAATTAGGGCCGAAACAGCTATTGCAACAATTTAAAGTTTTTACAATATATTTTCAGCCGACAAAATAGAAGAGAGCTTAGTTTGGTTCAAAGAGTGGCCATTAGTTAATTAATACAAAGTCCATTTTCATTAAAGCTATCAAAGTGTTCGATATTCCACGTAGTTAGATTAAGAGATTCAACTGAAAGGGGATTTGTATGTAAATATATTTCAAAAAGAGCTTTGGACGCATAACACGAACAGTAAAATAATATTTTGATAGAGTAAAATGTATTGGAATGCTAGATATTGAAGTACGACCTGTATACTTCGGTTGAATAAGGTGGTTCTAGTGATACCTAGATCCAGCGGCATACTCATGTCAAAGAAAACTGTTTGTGATATTTATTATATAACTAATAGTCAAAAGTACAAAAAGTGCGGTAGATATGTATTTACAACCACCGCTGTTATAAACAACCGGACACTTTCGAATTTCCGCGATTCGTAAAAATCCATTTGTAAAAATCGTAAAACTCAATTTTTTTAATTAATAAAATATATCCAAAACACAAATATCGAACGGAGGCGCAGGAAATAAAATAAGGTAGGTTAGGTTAAGTGGCAAGCCTCCGATTGTATTTCTGCCATGAAAAAGCTCCTCATAAAAATATCTGACGTTCGGAGTGGGCTTGAAACTGTAGGTCACTCCATTTGTGGAACAACATCAAGACGCACACCACAAATAGGAGGAGGAGCTCGGCCAAACGTGTTTCGTCTTTTGTTTCACTGTCAAACATCTCCAGTTTGGTCTATAATTTAACCATGAATCGTCTTACAAACGAACAACGCTTGCAAATCATTAAATTTTATTATAAAAATGGGTGTTCTGTTAAGAAAGTTTATCGCGCGCTTCTTCCATTTTATGGTCAGTTTAATCGACCCACTGAAGCGGCTATTCGAGCTATTGTGACTAAATTTAGAACCAAATTTACATTATTGGACATCGCCACCAACACGTTTACGTAGAGTGCGAACTGAAGAAAATATCGCAGCTGTATCGGCCAGTGTTAAAGATGACCATCAATTGTCGATTCGTCACCGTTCGCAGCAATTGAGCCTCTGTTACGTGTTACTCAACAACGTGGAAAATTTTGCGAAAGGATTTAGATGTGAAGCCTTTCAAAATACAGCTGGTGCAAGAATTGTAGCCGAACGACCTACCGCAACGCAGAATTTTTAGTGAACGGGCTCTTGGAAAGTTGGCCGAAGATCCACTTTTTATCCACTTTTTTATGGTGTTCAGCGACGAAGCTCATTTTTGGATCAGTGGGTACGTAAATAAGCAGAATTGTCGATTTTGGAGTGAAGATCAGCCAGAAGAATTGCAAGAGCTACCAATGTATCCAGAAAAGGTCACAATTTGGTGTGGTTTATGGGCTGGAGGTATCATTGGACCGTACTTCTTCAAAGATGCTGCGAATCGTAAGGTACCTGTGAATGGTGAGCGCTACCGTGAAATGATATCCAACTTTTTTGCCCAAAATGCAAGAGCTTGACGACTTGCATGACATGTGGTTTCAGCAGGACGGTGCCACATGCCACACAGCACGCGTTACAATGGACTTGTTGAGAGGCGAGATCGGTGAACATTTTATTTCACGTTCGGGACCTGTCAATTGGCCACCCAGATCGTGCGATATAACGCCTGTAGATTATTTTTTGTGGGGCTATGTTAAAGCTCATGTCTATTCAGACATGCCTGCTTCAATTAACGCATTGGAAGACAACATTAAAGCATTTATATGTGAGATACCGGCCGAAGCATTGGAAAGAGTATGCCAAAATTGGACTAAGTGGATGGACCATTTGAAGCGCAGTCGTGGTCAACATTTGCATGAAATAATCTTAAACATTAAATTATATGGACTGTACTATTGATTTAAATAAAAATTGCATTCATTTTTCTGAATTTTACGTGTGTTTTTTGGAAAAAACTTTCCTATAGCTCTTAAAAAATCACCCTTTATATATACACAATGGGTACTTACAGTAGTCACATAATTTATTCGTACACCCTGCGTAGTACGTAAAAATCTTTAGCTTTGCACAAGATATTTGCTGTGGCAATATATTTCTTTTGGGTCGCAGTAAGAATGTTGCATTCCTAGAGAATTGCCGCAAACAAAACTCCCGTTATTTCAAGTCACACTAAGGGGTTCCAAGGAAAGCAGAAAGATGTGGCAAAATGCTGCAAAACATTTATTCGTACCCTTTCAGATCATGATATTGTTGCTGTAACGTTAAAAGTTGTTTGTGTTTTTACTAATATTGCCGAAAACGAAATAAGGTTGGTTTTTCTTAGCTTTTAGCCGATTCAGTTTAAAGTTCGCGTAATATTACGATTGAAAGTGACTAAATGGGATGAAGTGAGTACTAACCATTAGAAATGCGTAAAATTGTTATTAAATTGTACTTGGAAAACAAGTATCTGTGCGAAATCCGCAAAACAATTGGCAAATCGCATTTTACCGTGCAAAGTGTTCCTGCTAATTACGTTAATACTGGTAAATTGGAGGTGCATAGTTGCATCTGGAGTAAGAAAAATGGTTTTTGTTGATGATAAAATTGACAAACATCTGTACTTAAACATTTTAAGGAATAATGTGCATGATAGTGCCGTTAAACTTGGACTGAATGCTAGAGGAGACCCAAAACACTCATCTTATCTCGTGTAAGAATGGCTTATTTAACACTGTAAGCAGCTTAAATATTCACTTCAATCACCGGATCTCAACCCAATTGAGAATGTTTAGGAGCTCTTAGAAAGAAGAACCAGAAAACACAAAATAACATCAAAAGCGTCATTAAAGACAACTTTAAGGGGGCAGATACCTGTAAGCGGCCATATTTTCCCTGATTTTCATTAAAATTATTTAAAATGAAGAAGTCAATATATTTTTTTTTTCAAAATTGGCATACAGTTTATTTATATATTAAAATAATATACAATTTTTTTTTTATTTTAATCGTTACAATGGCGGATGTACACTCAGTTCTTTCAGGAAGGTCGCAGCTGCGCTTCCCAATCGGCGGGCATTGTAGCATCGGCGTCAGTGACCTTAATACAAAAAACCAAACATTATTTTGTTTATTAAAGTCATAATTTTTATATGAATTAACAATAAATGAAAAAAAAAAAATTCGCGGAATAAAATGCTTTAAAAAAAAAAAATTAATTTTGTGGCGAATTTTCCTACTATTTTTGCTTCGAAAAAATTATTTTTTCGAAAAATGTTTGAAAAGTTGAAACACATAGAAATTAATATCATAAAAACGATGTGTGCAAAATTTCAGGGAGATGGGTCCATAACTTTTCGAGCTATTGCGTACGCCAATTAAAAAAATATAGGCCATTATTATGAGCAACATTCGATCTTCGACTGTAGTCGAAAGTGCTGATCGAACGAATTTTCATTTGGTGCTCATTCGCTGAAAAAAATGACTATTGTGAATTTCGATCGCTCGACGCATTTACAATAGATAATTTTTTCCCAGCTGATACAGCAAATCAAAATAAAAGAAAAAGCGATTGTATTGAAATTCCTTGTTAACAACATTTTTAAAAGTTAAAAAAGATATTTTTTGTGAAAATGAGTACAACGGAGTTGTGGTTCGACGATTCATCGGACGTTGAAAGATTTGTGGAACTAGTTAGAAGTAGAAAACGGTTGAGGAACGCATCCAACCCCTTAGAAATGGTTTCCCCTCAGTAAGTTTAGAATTTTCAAAATGTGTTGACGTACTTACTATTACAAAAATTTCTTTACAGATTTTTAAAGAATTTTAGATTATCTAAAGAGGCGTTTATGAACCTACTGTCCAGTACAGAAAACCAGTTGCAGCAGTGCACCCGAGCCATATCCATTCCAAAAATTTTAAAGCTAGCAACAGTTCTGCCATTTTGTGCTCAGGGATCGTACCAATTGAGCATTGATAATGAAGGTATGCTAGGACTTGCTCAACCCACAGTGTCTGTTGTGCTATCGGAAGCAATAAAGGGCATACAACAAACAACATGCTACATCAAGAAGTATCATTGAGAGAACAAGTTGAGTCTTGAAAACCGATTTAGATGTTTGTTGCAGGTAAGAGCTCCCCACTATTCTACAAAAAAAAGCAGCACAAATTATTAATGTGTGTGCAGCTTTGTACAACATTTGTTTGGTTTACAATGTTCAACTTCCGGATGAAGAGTTATCCGATGAGACCCTCAACGATGATGCTGGAGATATTGAAGTGAAGTCAAATAACAGAGAAGCAGTAAACATAAGAAATGAAAGTCTTAAAATATTATAGAAAAAACTAAAAAATATTAAATAAAAACATTTACGCCATAATTTCTTTTTTATTTTTGTTATAAATTTTCATTATTCAAATATTCGTTATTCAAAAATAAAACATGTATTTCAGTTCCTCTACGTATTTTAATATAAACATCACAAACCATTATTAACCCTAATCCATTTTGCTGCTGTTCTAACTGGTGGTCCCTGTATTGCTTAATACAGCTCCGTTGTAAACTCCTCCCATTTTTTTGCTGCTTGCAAATCCCTTTTGCAAATTGTGGATTATCTTCCATTAATGCAACCAGCCTTTCTTATTGCTGTTTGGTACTCACGACTTTCGACCTGCATAAAATTAACAAAATTAGTATATGTTTATTATTTGGTTACTATAAAACAATAAATAATCGCAAACAACTTACAATTTACAAATTTTCCCACAATACGGTACACAATCGAAAGCAAAATTCCAGCGCTCGAACGCAAGAAAGAGAGTCGTCACGGTTGACGATCTATAATATAATATATGAAATACTTAAATTCACGTTCTAAAATTTTTTGACATATTCTTAAAGGATTATATTAACATTTTATGAAAAAAAAGTTTTTTTGTTTGAAATTTTACAGGTATCTGTCCTCTTAAGTGTTTAGTGGGAGAAAATTGCAGCTAATGAAACCAAGGTGTTGGTGAAAAGTATGCACCGACGTTTGGAAGCAGTTATTAAAGCTGGAGACGGGTCGAAAAACTCCTGAATACTCGTTTTTTCTATTATTTTTTTAATAAAATATCTTTATATGGCTATATCCGAATAATACTTTTGCATAAAATTGTACCTTATTTCGTTATTACGTTAAGTTCTCTAATTCACGAAATGAATTTGGAAATTTTTGTTACTTAAATATTGAATAAAAATGTTATTTTTTACACATATATTAAAGTTGTGCTCTTTTGTTTAAATTATGCGAAGTATCAGGTGTATCTGTTTATAAACTGTGAGTGTACGAATAAATTATGTGACCACTGTATAACTAGTAGAACGCACAACTATAACATTGTTATATTAGCAGAATAATTTAAAATAATTATATGATGGCACGTTTTTCTTCATTTTTAAGACAAAGGATTCAGGTTCAAAAGTTTTATTGCGAATTTGGGCGAATGAAAATCCAAGAGTGATTGCCGAAAAACCAATGCACCCACAAAGAGTGACAGTTTGGTGCGGTTTATGGGCCGGCGGCATCATTGAGCCGGTCAGACAGTTACTCTGAATAGTGTTCGCTATCGTGAGATGATAACGAAATTTTTATGGCCCTTTTTATGGCTCTTTTGCGCGAAAAATTTGATGGCCGAATAATCTCACGTCGCGACGATGTCAATTGGCCGCCTAGATCATGTGATTTGACACCGTTGGACTTCTTTCTTTGGGGTTATTTGAAAGAAAAGGTGTACTTCGATAAGCCAGCAATCATTCAAGAGCTAAATAATGAGATAATTCGGCATATTAACGGCATAGAACCGCAATTATGCCTCAGCGTCATCGAAAATTTGGACCTTCGGATGGAGGTGTGTCGCCGAGGCCGCGGCGGTCATTTGGCCAATATTTTGATCTATGCGTAATTAAGTCATACCAATATTATCATAATAAAGAGAAATGACAATAATTTATTAAAAAAATTATATTTTATTCAAAATCAACACCGGCCCTTAAAACTTAACCACCCTTTATTTAGTAAAGAGGTTATTCAAAAACTCCATTTTGTGCCACCTTATATTTGTTTTCGCTCCACCCTAATATCAAGTCTTCTTCCTATTCCTGTACACGAATTCGCATCTTCCATACAGTATTTTTAATGTGCAAAGTCAGAATTGTCAGAATTGCGGCGCCCTAGCGCTGCTAAGGTTTGTCTCCAATACAAAGGCAGATAACATCCATATGTATGTAGTGGGCGTGAATGAGAGTGTCGTGATTGGAATTACTATATTCACACAGATTCAAGTGTGTTCGCATTCAAAATAAACGAATAAATTTCATATACGAGTGCCCATAGGTAATTTTACTTTTATCGCGTCCCTCATTCGACGTTTATTGTTAGACTACTAAGTATCCTCTATTGTATGAAAAATTAAGCTCAACTTGTAGTTGCGGTCGATAGGGACCAATAAAATACTCAAGTCTCTACGAAACTAAATCGCTGATTAATTTAGCTCGCCTGAGAAGCTAATACGCAGAGGCATACAATAAATTTATATGCATAAATACAAATATGGTTATCTATAAATACAAACAAGCATACCTGTACACACATATACATATATATAAATACAAAGGCATACATACATACATATATGCAGTCATATGTAGATGGACATGTGGGCAGCCTAATATGCACAGCTGAGCATTGCGTATTGCATTCATGGGTTTTATTTAGTTCATATTTATAGAACTTAGCCACTGTCCGCCCTCTGCTTCGCCCTGTGTGTACGGTGTACGTATAAGTATGTGTGTGCTGCAATGTAAATACAAAGAGAACCGTAATTTGAATTTGACAGCATTGTTACACAGTAGCCACAATATCCGGTGTTATGCTTCTTCTCTACCTGTTTATCAGAAAAACCACAAAATTTGGAATTATTTTGCGTGCACCCACAAAACTCATACGTCCATTTCAAGAGCAACAGTAACAACAAGTCAGCTCACAGTAAGGATGATGCCACGTGTGTGGCGCACCAAATCCGTTTGTTGGTCGAACATCTCACACATGCCTTAGGTTGCGGGAGTACATTGTATTGCGCATACATACACATAAACATACAGAAGCAAGTACTTGTGTGCCCTGTAGGAAAAGTTGTTGCCCTGTTGTTAAGTTGTCTCAGGCCTGCAGAAGGGCATAATGCCAACCCAATTTTCCAAGAGTTTGCTGAAGAATTCAAACTCTATATCGCAAATAGCTCCGGTAGTATTCGCCCGGAGAAGGTTGAAGTAGTTTGGTTCGACTTTACAGAGCTCCAAGGCAAAAAATGAACGATGCCAGTGCGCCGAGCTCAGCACGCAAAAGATCGTTTCGTTGATAGAACACAACGGTAAAACTAGGGACACGAAACTAGTCATAGTGGGCACAATCTGTGACTATTGACAGTTTTTACTTTACCAACGAAAAATTACCGATAATTTTCGATATTGCAAGCAAATGAAAAAATTGGAAATAATTTATCGGGCAAAAAAATTTTATAAAAATTCTTTGAAAAGTGATGCCTAGATGTTGGCAGTGCATAATTCGTAGGCGGTGACTTATTTTATGACATCTTTAGCATTTGTTAAGTAGACAGAAGTTCACCTTTAAAGAACAACATATTGGAAAATTCGTGACTTCTTGGTGGAAATAATCGGTTGAATGAGTAGACAATTCAAAGGTTTTTGAAGAAATTTTAAAAAACTGATATTGACAAACCAAAAACTGGTTCTTATGTAGAGAAAATTGCTGCTGTAGCGCAAAGTGTTGCTGAGCAATCTTGAATATCGATAACTCGCCGTTCTCAACAAATAGGCATTCATGAGGCGACTGTTTGGTGGATTTTACCGGTAGACGTTATCATGGCGGGCATTTAAATTAGGTAATTTTTCACATACAATTGTTAAGAGCCGTGTTTTGAATAAAAATAAAAATGATGAAATAATCAAAATTTTTCTAAGTTGTATTTTAAAACAACACTTAGGCGGGTCTTTTGTAAGGTCTTTTACAATCAGCCTATGATTTTTTTAACTGTGTTCAATCATGTTCATTTATTTCCGCTTTGATTTAGATTTCCAAATCGTTTTCATAAGACCCGTCTTAAGTTAGATTAGGTTAAGATGGCGTCTCAAAATTTCACTAATACTACTTCAGCTGCGACTACCTCTTTCTAATCAGTCCGTGAATTCTACGAGCTTGAAGACACAAATCTTAAAACACTTGCCCCAAAAACTTTTATCTTCGCCTGCACTTGAACAGCAATTAGTAGATTTCAAATAGTTTTGGACACTTCTTTCTCATGGCAGCTTCAACAGAAATCATTGTAGCCTCCGCTGAGTAACTCCTTAGCACAGATTGGGCTGTACCTAGACTCTTAGCAGAAAATCATACTTTCACTTAAAGAGTTGGGTTGCTGTTGTTGTTGTTGAAGGGGTTGAGTATTTGCACAATAATCCTAATTAGTGACCAGCACCGTTTCTCTACCACTGTCCTCGTGTGATAATGTCTTGTTTTTTTGTTTTTCCTAAGTCAGATCCATTCAGTGAAGTTCAAGTTTAGCAGCAAATTCTTTATGTCGATGTCTGAGAGCTCATTAATTTGATGTAAGAAAGGCTTACCGAAGGAGCAGAGTTGTGCCCTACCTAGCCCTGGATATTCACATAAGTAGTGGAAACGACTTTCCTGTAACCCTTCCGGGTGAAGAGTTGGGTACTTTTTGATTATTTTTAACACGTCTCGAATGAATTTCACGTGGTCCTATCCCATATCCGCTTCTTTTGTGAAGAATTCTCTATTCAAGAGTTTGTAAGAACCGAGTTACTTGAGTGTCCTCTGCGAATTCGGAAGTATTTTCTCTTCTTACAAACTAATCTAGCTCCTCATTATCTGGTATGTTTCCATATAAGAGAAAAAGGACTTATTTACCATCACAGCAAAGTGATCTACGACAGCTGGTCTTAAAAACGTATACATAGTATTAAAATTAATTCAGCACTAAACAAAACAAAACGAAACACTATATTGGTCTAAGAGGCGTTGATCGATGTTTGAATCTTTAGTCCCTGCAGAGCATATAAATGCATAGAAGATCCCGGTGAACCTATTAGCCTTTCTTGAAAGCATTGCAGAGGTCTTATAAATAGGGTTGCCGAAATTAAGAAAACTTACTTAATCTACAGGTTGGTTCAGAGAAGACTCAGGAGTGTAAAGTATGAACTCCCGTCATATCAATGAGATTATTCAGGCAGAAGTGTATCGGATGACAGTCACTTAACCTAGCCTAAATTAGTAGAAAATCGAATAGAGTTGTTAAAAATTTCTGAAGGCTTGTTCTTAATGTGGCATCAGCTGGAATTGCAGTCAAACTTCTATAACTCAATTCACTATTATCCAACAAAAATGTTCTTCTTGTGGAGATTTCGAGTTAGAGAATATAATTTTTTTTTAAATTATAGGTAGTTTTGTAGTTCGAGTTATAAAATTTATTTTTTTATGTGCGATAAAACTTAAATAATAAACACATTTACTACGAAATCAAATTCATTCTACTTATATATCAATATTCAAGTTAAAGTAGGTAGGTAGGTAGGTAAGATGGCAAGAGTACCCCAGGTACACTACAAGTAGCACTTACGTGCCGTTTTGATACCATAAAGTGGACCACTACCTGTGAAAGGATTAAGGGAGGAGATAAGACCGTCTACAGCCATCCAGTGCTGTTGATGTAGCGGAGGAGAGAAAAGGGATCTAGGCTGGAGAATTTCATCAAGTCATCCCCAAAGGGGACGCTGAGTAATCTCAAGCGCCTAGCCGCCAAAGCCGGACATCTGCAGAGAAAGTGTTCAACAGTCTCTTTCTCTGTAGGATCCCCACAGCTTCTGCAATTGGGGTTGTACGGAATTCAAGCTTCTCCGCGTGAGTGCCGATCACCCAGTGGCCAGTGATCACCGCAATGAGTTTGGAAATTGAATGGCGGGCAAGTTAAAGTGTATTACAGTAATTAAAAACTGGTGACTGAAAATCTGCTTTCCTTACCTTCCTTTCTCTTGTTCAAAGTCTTCAAAGTAATGCTATTATTTTCAATTCTTGATTAGGCTGATAAACGCTTAAGCGTTTTTGGCCGAGTTTAACAAAGCGCGACTGTCGTTTCTTTCTCGTTTTAACCGGCGTCAGTTGGTAACACCAAGTCCTTCTTCTTCTTCTTAATTGGCGCGATAACCGCTTACGCGATTTTGGCCGAGATTAACAAAGCGCGCCAGTCGTTTCTCTCTCGTGCTAACCGGCGCCAATTGGACACACCAAGTGAAGCCAAGTCCTTCTCCACCTGATCTTTCCAACGCAGAGGAGGCCTTCCTCTTCCTCTGCTACCACCAGCTGGTACCGCATCGAATACTTTCAAAGCCGGAGCGTCTGTATCTATTCGGACGACATGGCCCAGCCAACGTAGCCGCTGGATCTTTGTTCGCTGTGCTATGTTTATGTCGTCGTAAAGCTCATACAGCTCATCGTTCCATCGCCTGCGATATTCGCCGTTGCCAACGTGCAAAGGTCCAAAAATCTTGAGCATAATATTTCTCTCAAACACTCCAAACGTCGCTCCATCGGATGTTGTCATCGTCCTCGCTTCTTCCCCATACGTTAGGACAGGCATGATGAGAGCCCTGTAGAGTGTTAATTTTGTTCGACGAGAGAGGATTTTACTACTCAGTTGCCTGCTTAGTACAAAGTAGCGCTTGTTGGCAAGAGGGATTCTACGGTGGTAATCCAGGCTGGCATTGTTATTGGTGTTCATGCTGGTTCAACCTGGCTTTTACAACCTGGAAATCATAACTGTCAAGAGTCACGTGCCGTCTGTTTGTTTGTTGACAGGCATCTTCTCGGTATCGTTTTGTCCTCATTCACCACCGGACGCTGTGCTTTTTTAACCAGCTAGGAAAAAGCAGAATTAACTGCACGGTAGTGTCTTTCATTTACAAATATAAATTCAAACCTCTAAAGCAAATCTTTACGCCTTCTTTGTGAGGCTGGTAAATGATATCCTCTACTCAAGCCACTTTCCATTCTCCATAAATCCGAATTTACTGAGTTAGGGCTGCAGTCCTTAGTAGTATCGCCGTTTGTGGGGAAACCTTCCCACGTGTTAGTAAACGTTGCACAAAAACGAGACGCCAAAATGAAAAAAAGCATTTGCTTTATAACTAAATATCTACGAGTGCATTTCACAATAAAAGCTTCACTGAAAACAGAAAAAAAAAACGTGTAAACATAATTTGTTTTTCCCTTAGTAATTCGACTTCGAGATTCATTTGCCAAATTCGTATTCAGCTTAGGAGAAATGAGTATTTTGACTGTATAAGTTCGCACCAGTTCGTTATGAGATGATGTTTCTGCAGGGCATTTAGGTGCTTGCATACATTCATAAATATGTACATATATACATAGTCGGTATATGAGTGTATTAATACAAATATCGTCGTGCTAAGTGCGCTTCCACAAGCATTTTTATAAAGCTCGTGGGAACACAAAGCACACCCCAGCTCGACAACAAACAGCACACACAATCCTATCAGGGTACTTATGCAAATATCTATTCCACATATCTCCATACATATGCACTACGTACATAGAGTACAAGCAAACATCGTACAAACGGACGGGTCTAACTTAAATACCGGATAATCCTTAGCAAAAACACGCACACATACACGCGCGCAATTCGCCAACTGCAAACCTAAACTGTAGTAGTTTGCTTGGCCAACAACATTATTCCTGTGCAGACAAACATACTTATTGCTGTGGTGGTGTTTATTTAATCCATTTAAATATTTAAACTTAAATAATATTTAAAATACTCAGATTTTCATTTGTAAAAAATCAGTTTGCGAAGCTTGTAAGCTACTTATAAACAAATACTTATACATATTATTATACAAATACTTTCAGACCACATTGACCCAACCCTCTGTTTCACAAAAGGATACACAGTTACCTTTCCTGAGAGGATCGAGTGGAAAACAAACCCGAAATGGATGAATGATGATTCACAAAAATGGTACACTGATGGATCAAAAACACCTTATGGTGTAGGAGCAGGTGTAGTGGGGCCCAGAATCCACAAATCATACACTCTCACCAGGGACACCACTATCTTCCAAGCGGAACTATACGCAATAATGGAAGCAGTAAACATCATGCAACGCAGAAACCACAAAAGAGTAAGGATTAAAATACTCTCGGACAGCCAATCAGTCCTAAAAGCTTTAGATAGCTATACATACAACTCAAAAACCCTCTTAGAATGCCACAAGGCACTCAATAATCTGGCATCCAAAAACAATGTATCATTAATTTGGGTACCGGGACATGAGGGATATGACGGCAACGAAAAGGCAGACTTTCAAGCCAAAAAAGGGGCAGATGAAAACTTCATTGAACCTAGTCCTATGTTCGGATTCAACAAAAACAACCTAAAACAAAAAGTAAAATACTGGGTCAAGACTCTATTAAATCAGCATTGGAACAACGTAGAGGGTCTTAGACACTCCAAAAAGTTCCTAAGCTTCAACGCTAAAAGAGCTAACATGGCCTTCACGTTAAACAAAAAAAGCTTAGGCACTCTCACAGGCGCCCTCACGGGTCACTTCACCTGCAACAAACACCTACATAAATTAGGCAAAACTAACACCAGCACCTGCAGATTCTGCTGCGAAGATGAGGAGTCTATGGAACATCTCATTATCGAATGTCCGGGGTTGACGCATAGAAGGAAAAGGTTTTTAAACAAGTTCATGCTTACAGATGAAGACCTTCAATCACTCCCTCAGAAGGAGCTGGTACAATTCATAAGCATACTTAACAGTCAATAGACAGCATAGGGTGCACAATATATCAATATGGTCGCAGTGCCAAAGGGCTACTCCTTAACCCTTTACAACCATTAACCATTAACCATACATATGAGTTGGACCCATTAACTTATTTTGACACATCTGTAGTTTCGTGCAGTCAAATGGTGAGAATAGAAAAAAATGGCAAAAAGTGCAGGAGAAAGCTTTAATATTGGCTGGGGTGGTCTTAAAATGCTCACTTTTATACACATACACACATAAAAATATATAAGTACTAGCATCACCCAGTGGGCTTCGCACCACCATACATAAAATGTTTTTTTTATATCGCAAGAAATTTTTCATATTAAGTTTTCTTTATAGAACTCGTAAAATGTTTAAACAGTTGAATTAGTTGATTTTTTCATTCAACATACTTTCTAAAGATGTCACAATAGCCTTTTCTGTACTTTTTTAAAATTTGATTGTGGTGGTCACCTATATACAGGTAAGGTGACAGAGCCGATAAAAACTTGTAATTAAACTTTGATTCTTTAATTTCCATTTCAATTTTTTACGCTAAATAAATTATGCTAAAATAAATAAAGTTAAAAATGTTTTTCCAGTTCCTTGAATGCTCCAGTTTTTATTATATTTTCGCCCAAAATTAATATTAACATAATACACTTACAACCACAACAGTACAACAGAAACGCTCATAAGCGGCTGTGTATTTGTTATTGTTTTTCCCATACAGGCATTTCGTATGAGAGGAAACCATTACTCACATAAAATATCATAACTCAGGAACGGCTGCAGCGATTTCAATCAAACTTCACACAAACCACCTCCTCAAATATAGAAAAGAACTCTAAAATTTTTGTGTCAATCGGTTTGGCGGTTCTTGAGTTATAAGATTACCAAGGAAATTTAATATATAACGACAACTTGAAATAACCCAGGATCAGCAGTGTGGTTAGGAATTTCAGCTGATATAAGGCTATCGATTTGATTCGGAGTTATTTTATGTACCAGCCAAATTAGTATATGTGCGTGCGGCAATCCCCTTTTCTGCCATTCGATGGAGTACATATGGCAACGCACCTCCCCAAATACATATAATTTCACAATTAAATCCATAAGTGCTTTACATTTATGCCGAAATGGATACTCATGTGGTTCAAACACATCCTAGGGTTATCCAGGTCCACGTTTTGGTCTGTATCTCGAGACCCTAGTTACGGAGGGGCATTAAAAATATTCTATACTATAGAATCATCAGCAGCTTCCATTTGCTACCCATATTGTACAAACACATCCTAGGGTTACCCGGGTCCACGTTTTGGATTATATCTCGAGACCCTAGTCACGGAACGGTATGAAAAATACTCTATACTATAGAAATCATTAACAGCTTCCATTTGCTACCCATATTGTACGAACACATCCTTAAGTTATCGGGGTCCACATTTTGGGCGATATCTCGAGACCCTAGCCACGGAGCGGCATCAAAAATACTCTATACTATAGAATCATCAGCAGCTTCCATTTGCTACCCATATTGTACAAACACATCCTAGGGTTACCCGGGTCCACGTTTTGGATTATATCTCGAGACCCTAGTCACGGAACGGTGTGCAAAATACTCTATACTATAGAAATCATCAACAGCTCCCATTTGCTACCCATATTGTACGAACACATCCTTAAGTTATCGGGGTCCACATTTTGGGCGATATCTCGAGACTCTAGTTACGGAGGGGCATTAAAAATACTCTACACTATAGAATCATTAGCAGTTTCCATTTGCTACCCATATTGTACAAACACATCCTAGGGTTACCCGGGTCCACGTTTTGGATTATATCTCGAGACCCTAGTCACGGAACGGTATGAAAAATACTCTATACTATAGAAATCATCAACAGCTTCCATTTGCTACCCATATTGTACGAACACATCCTTAAGTTATCGGGGTCCACATTTTGGGCGATATCTCGAGACCCTAGTCATGGAGTGGCATCAAAAATACTCTATACTATAGAATCATCAGCAGCTTCCATTTGCTACCCATATTGTACAAACACATCCTAGGGTTACCCGGTTCCAAGTTTTGGATTATATCTCGAGACCCTAGTCACGGAACGGTATGAAAAATACTCTATACTATAGAAATCATCAGCAGCTCCCATTTGCTACCCATATTGTACGAACACATCCTTAAGTTATCGGGGTCCACATTTTGGGCGATATCTCGAGACCCTAGTCACGGAGCGGCATCAAAAATACTCTATACTATAGAATCATCAGCAGCTTCCATTTGCTACCCATATTGTACAAACACATCCTATGGTTACCCGGGTCCACGTTTTGGATTATATCTCGAGACCCTAGTCACGGAACGGTATGAAAAATACTCTATACTATAGAAATTATCAACAGCTTCCATTTGCTACCCATATTGTACAAACACATCCTAGGGTTACCCGGGTTCACGTTTTGGCCTATTTCTCGAGACACTGGTATCCGATTCTTAAAATTTTAAAACACAAACCATCTACTGAATAGTCCAAACAAAGCCTAAAAATTTGGTTTGGATAGGTGAGCCCGTTCTTGAGTTATAAGATTACCAAGGAAATGTAACTTCTTTTTATATATATAGATAATACACTTCTTGCTATGAATATTGCGTGTGTCACTTTCTGATGAGTAGCGACGAAGCTGTGCATGTATTGGGTCTACAATTTGAAAATGCGAATTTTTTTGTGCTATAGAAATGTGTTTCTGTTTTCAATTACACATCAATAAACAATTTTTTTAAATATTGTTCATCGGCATGTATAATCCTTTGCCACCCCTCTGGGTATTAATGGATATTTTTCTACAAACAAAAAAATTAAACATCAGATAAAAATAAAGTCAAGTTGTTGATTCAGGTGAAGTGAACTGTGTGCCTGAAAGAGCATTTTAGGCGGAAATCAGAAGATTAAATGTCTGATGAATACAAACGTTTGCGTACGAACTTCCCAACCCGGTTATATTTAGTTTTTTACCGAAGTATTTAGCAACATGAGACCTAACATTTTCATGATACAAAATTACTCCAAATATTAATACCTCCAGATATTTTGTGATTTTTCTGCCAATGTCCTCTTGAAATGAATTAATCGCTTTGAGTCTTTTAGTTGACTAAATTGTGTTTTCTGACCAGAAAATTTATCAAATTAAGCAGTTCGTAAAGTCCCAAAACGATAGGGTTTATTTGACCGACCGTTCATACAAGAATTTGAATCATCGATTGACCACCAGAAGTCAGCACCCGCCACAGGTAATGGTTTCGGCCGCTGTAACCGCAGATGGGCGCTCTCCAATCGTTTTCATCGAGCCTGGCGTCAAGGTAAACGTGAAATATTATCGTGAAAGTGTTCTGGAGGTTGCTTTAAAACCGTGGGCAGACAAACATTTCGATGGCAGACCAAGGACGTTTCAACAGGACTCGGCACCTGGCTAAAAAACAACGTTTCACACTTCATAACATCCACAAAATGGCTCTAAAATTCACCAGACGCGAATCCGATGGATTATTCTCTTAGGGCCATTTTGGAGAGCAAGGCCCGAACTAAAAGATTCATCAGTCTCGAGGCGCTGAAAAACGCCAATGTCCACGAGTGGGTCAAAATATAGGGTGAGCCATGTAAAATTTGCTTTTTGAATCGGCTATAAAAAAAACACTAATCAATATATTTTCAAACTTTTTTTTTATTCTGAAGATTGAACATTGTCGTTTATGAATAAAAAATAATATCGTTCAAATGACTGCCACGACTGGCTTTACGATCATTCGGCCATTCGATCAACCCAATTTTTAAACACATTTTCGATTGTTTGGGCTCCAATTTCAGTAATGGCAACTTCGATTTCGTGTTTTAAAGCATCAAGCGTCTCCGGATGGTTCGCATATCATTTGCCCTTAACGGCTCCCCACAAAAAATAGTTCAACGGGCTTAAATCACAGTTCCGAGGCGGCCAATTGATATCGGAATTTCGGCTGATTATTCGCTTTTCAAAAACGGTAGCCAAAAGGTCGAGTGTAACGTTGGCAGTGTGACAAGTTGCACCCTCCTGTTGAAACCAAATGCCCTCCATGTCCTCCTCTTCAATTTTTGGAAACAACTCGTTGATCATGTCACGGTAACGCTCGCCATTTACTGTAACCGCGGCTCCTCGCTCATTTTCGAAATAAAAATGGCCCGATGACGCCGCCAGACCAAAAACCGCACCAAACAGTGACTCGTTGTGGATGCATTTGCTTCTCTACAGTAACGTGCGGATTTTCTGAGCCCCAAATCCGACAATTTTGCTTATTGACGTAGCCACCGATGTGAAAATGAGCTTCATCAGAAAAGATGATTTTTCGGTAAAAATGCTCATCTTCGGTCAAACGATTTTCTGCCCATTGAGCGAACCGAAAATGCATTGGATGGTCATTAGGCTTCAGTTCTTGCACGAATTGAACTCCCATTTCGTAAATGTCAAACCTTTAAGTAAATTATGAACACATTTCACATGTCATTTGTGTTGTGGTTTAAAAAGCAAACGCTATGTGGCCCACCCTGTACCTGCACGTCACATTCGGGCAACTTTCGATTCGATTCCGGACCGCCTCAAGGCCGTAGACAAAAGTCATATCGAGCAAAAGTAAATTGATTCTTAATACATTAGGTTCTGTTTTTATGCGGTAGATACGTTCCGCAAGAAACAGCATAAAAAAAAACAGCATAAAAAAGCTACTAGTTCTATAGTAAAACTATAGATATGTTTCAAATGCTAAAACCGCATAAATCTGAAATAATGTAATAAAATCGCATAAAAAAGGGCACTAGTCCCATATTATAACTATAGATATCCATAGACCGCATGAATCTGAAATAATTAAATAAAATCGCATAAACAAAATATTGTATTTTTGAAAATTATATCTTTATTTAAGAAACGTCAGAATCGCAAAATAAATTTACATCGTCAGAAATATATTAGAATCAGACAATACCCGCATGTTGCGCATTCGTTTAGGATTTGGCGTAAAATCACTTCCGTCACTTGAGGAAATGTACACGTCTAATCTGGATGGTGATGCAGGCGGTTCCATACTTGTAGGGTTAGCATTTTTGATGTAATCTGTGATGAGTTTTTGCTTAGCTGGTTTAGAATCTTGTTTATATGTACAATTCGCGATAGGTCGACATGCATTTTGTAATTTGAAAAAAAACCGCACTATTTCAAAACCGCATAAAAAAAAGCCGCATAAAAACAGAACCTACTGTATTGTATTAATTTCACACAGTTTTTACCTTGAATTGAAAAAAAGTAATTTTCCAAAGTAAATGTATGACCTTTTTAATTGGTTATACTTCGAGCGCCGGACCCTGTAACAGCTCATCTATAAATGTAACACTCGCTTCTGCTCCCACCAACAACACAACATCACCTTTGCGCTATGAATTTTGAGCTTCGGATTCGATAGCTGGGTTTCACATATGTTTTCCTGCTTTTAGATGGCGAAAATTATAAATCACCTGGAACCATTGTGGCACCCAGCCTCCTTATCTTAGCAGGAGATTTCTTCTAAATTGCTAGTGTTGTTTTCGGGAAACTAAAGAAATGTATTATATTTTCCTTGATGCTATTTGCCCCCTGAGTTTGTTCCATGGCCAAAAAAATTAGACTTTTTATATGTAAAGGTCGTACAAACGGGCAATTAGAGGGTTAAACAGTTTTAAGCATAGCACTTTACGAGGGCGTTCCCACGACAGTCGGTTCTACGTTACCGGAACGACCCGGATTTATATCTGGCTACTGTCACTTCAGTATGTATGGGGAATGTTTATGCTGCTACAACAACAACAACAACGACAACAACAACGAGGGTCGCCAAAATTGACAAACTCGTACGGGTAGTGCGTAAGAAAGTTTAGTTTGAGCTAATACTTTCACATTTGGCATAAAGAAATGCAAACACCTTCATTTCATGAACATTAAGACAGATCGATTAATACGGAGAGCAATTTTTGGTTCTTCTATACTGTAGGTATATAATAATTATTATTATTAGAGTTGCGAAGAAGAAATAAAAAATTTAGTGATTCAAAGTAATTCGCATTAATATATGCGAAAGCGGAGAACGTGAGAACATACAACGATGGTTGCCTATTATAGTAATGAAAACAAAGTCAAATAATACCAAAAATAGCTTTATTGCTTTTCAAAATATTCTCCATAGAAGTCAATACTCTTCTGGAATCGGTTGAACCAATTTTCAAAGTACATTTCCCGTTCAGGTTTAGAGGCGTACGAAACGAGTTGTTTTAAGGCTTCACAAGCATCTTCAGACGCCGAAAAACGTTGACTTCGCATGTTATTTCTGATTATCGGGAACAAATAAAAATCATCAGCTACGAAAACAAGACTGTAAGGACGGTAACCCATTAATGATCATTTGAGTGCTCAAAAACTCTCTTGCGTGAGCCGATACGTGAGAGCTCGCATTGTCTTGGCGAAGAATGTTTCATCTTCGGTGATGAATTTTCCTTAATTTCCTTTGAGGTGGTTTTACTACTTCTTGAAGCACTCTCCATAGTTGTTTTGTTTCCGGCTCATATGCTTAGATCCAAGATTTGTCACCTGTTACTCCAACGATGTCATAGACGTGCTTTGAACCACCGCAGCTAAATTTCTTCAACATTTCTTTACATCAATCGACACGAGTAATTTTTTGGGCAATTGTCGAGTTATACGATATTATCCAAGGAAGCCAAAACTTCCTGACATCAAAATATTCATGAAATATTAAATGTATGCAGGTTTCACTAATGCCCAAAGATGCGTTATTGATTGGTCCACACCATTGATTATTTCTGGCACAACAACCCTTTTTAGACGACCTTCGCGAAATGCATGTTACTAGGATCTACATTGGAACTCGTTGTAGCAGCGCTTCACATTGGCCAAAGTGTGTTATTTCAACGCCAAAAGTCGAAGTTAGTTGATTAATGCACACTTTTCTCCATAACCACGTCGAAAATCGTAATAGATTATCGTACGGAAATTTTTACGAGTTAATTCCATCTTTTGGGGGAGAAGAATTTGTCAAATCACTGAAAAAAGAGCAAATAAACTTCGGAAGTTGTATGTAAGTTTATGCCAAAATATACCAGACTTTTTAATAAGAATGTCCAATTACATATCATCACACGTCGTATTGCAAAAGCGAAAAATATGAAAAGCAACCCTCGCATTAACCTATTTTGCTTTCTGGCAGGGTTGGTGAATAACCTGCCGCTACGAGTCCTTAATAGTGGGAGTGCCCACCTGTCGTTGCTTAGAAAAAACGCCTTCTAACGCCTTTACAGCGGCATCTGTGTTTAACATTTTTCTGCCAGAAGGATCGCACAGATGGTTGAGGACTTCGCTAAATTTGGTATGTCTGCGCTATTACAGCGATGGCCCGCTTCCTCTTGCTGGCGTCACTGATGCAATGTGTAACTGCGTCTCTTTCTTTTTGTTTGTTGCTTGTTTTAGCAGGAAAAATGAGGTAGATATTTATTTATTATAAACTGATTGTACATTAAAGCTCCAGCAATAAAATTTATTAATTTTTTCCATCGAAAATCGTTTACACCATTTAGAACGTGAACTATTTCGATATTACTAAAGACAGTTTTTTCAAAGTTCAGCGGTATTTGTTTTAATATTGCGTATCGTCCAAGAAACTGTTTCTAAATCATTTTAATTATATACCTTCTGCTCAAATATGAACGAGACTGATTTAATAAAACACAAACGGTTAATTCTTGTTCAATTTTTATTTTATCTCCTTCAAAGTAATCACCATTGGAGGCGATACACATATGCCAACGTTTTTTCCAATCATCATAGCATTTCTGGAAGACCGATTTCGGTATGGATTTCAGTTCCTTCTTCGAATTCTCTTTTATGACTTCAAGTGTCTCAAAATGTTTTCCACGGAGCGGCAACTTGAGCTTGGGAAACAGGAAAAAGTCACATGTAGCCATATCAGGTGAATACGGTGCTTGCGGAACGGTATTAACATTATTTTTGTTCAAATAATCGCGAACAAGACGTGATGTGTGAGCTGGTGCATTATCGTGATGCAAAAACCATGACTTGTTGTCCCACAATTCCTTCCTTTTAAGACGAATGTTCTCGCGCAAACGCTTTAAAACGTCTAAATAATATTCAGCGTTAACCGATCGGCCTTGCGGAAGGAACTCCGAGTGCACCCCACCTTCGTAATCGAAAAGCACAGTCAGCATAACCCTTAATTTTTGTGCGACTTTGGCGTGGTTTTTTGGGTTGATGTACGGCCCTCTTTGAATGATTTGTACCACTGGAAAGCACGTGCACGCGATAGAGCAGAGTCCCCATAGGTTGTCTGCAACATTTTTAAGGCGTCTGAAGCCGACATTTTTTTGGAATAACAAAATTTCAAACAAATTCTTTGTTCAACTTGAATTTCCATCGTTAAATTCGAAAAACACATTCGAGCTTGACTTGTTTACAGTAGCACAGAAAACAAACTATGTGACATGTCACGCTGAAATTTGCCATGTAAGCTTATAACAGTCCTACCATCCAACAAAAAATTTATTTTTGCCACATGTCATCCGCGGACCGTTTTATTGATAAAGTCTCGTTCATATTTGAGCAGAAGTAAAGAGCAGTTTTTATTGCAAAGGCCATTAAGCATAATGCAATTACTTCTGGCTTCAAAAATCCCTGAAATCTCAAATTTTTCTATGTCATCCTTAAAATAACTTTGACCTACGCTATGGTCCAGTTCTTATTCTATTCTGTCCGTACTGTTTAGTGCTCTATTCCACATTTTTTGCCTGTTAGTAAAGTTAATGCCATTTGGAAATATTTGGATTTTATCTGTCCACTTTTTCCTGTTTCTAAATAAATAGCCTAGGTAGGCGAACAGCTTGGCAGCTTAAACATTTTCTTTATGAATTGTAGTTGTAATTTGGGCACATTCTCAAACATACAGTATCCCCATACTTGCGGCGCATAACTTTGAACAGCTCGAGAGACTGATTGGAACATTTTCCTTTTCACACCTAATTTTATTTCTGTCTTTTCCAAAGAATTATGTGAAATTTAAACTTGAAATTGCGGTGTTATTCCTTTGTTATAAATGATCCTGGAAAACCATTTTGGGTGTAAGAATCACCCCCAGATAGCAGTACGCAGCTGTTAATATTCTCTAGTTTATATTACTATTTTTCCCCCGATAGTTGGTCCTCACGACGAAAAACCATTATTGCCAAATTGGCTAGGGTGGGTTAACCTCCAGAATTCATTTTTCGTCTGCAATTTGTATTTATTCCATCTGCAAAATGATGTAGTATATCGGCATATAGAAGCAGCCTTATATTCAGATCGTCAACTTTCAATCCATCACTCAAATTTTCATGAAAGTCATTATCAAATATAGCGCGAATAGTGAAGGAGATTTCAGACACCCTTGCTTTATCTCATAGAACGTTTAAACGTCATTTGAATAATCTTCACTTGCCCATATCATAGATCTTGTCTCTAGATATACCTGCTCAATGAAGTTAAGGGATTTGGAAGATATCCCCATACCAAAGTTTGTACCATTGCATATTAGGTCAAATGACCGTTTTTGCTGTGCAAAAGTCCAAGAATGAAAGTACCGTTTTACTTTTGTTGTTGTTGTTGTTTTGTAGTTAGAAATACTTGAAAACAAAGGTGTCTGGATTTTATTTTCACTTAATAAAAAGCACCGTTACACAGGCACGCGTCAAAGTCAATCGACGTGATTTTTCGTATGAATTTGTTTGCGAGTTCAGCAGTGCTTGGTGAACTTTGAGTCCGCGTTTCTCGAATTGTGTTGAAAATAATTCATTAGTATAAAATGGAAAATAAAGAGGCATGTAAGTATATATGTATATGTATTTAATTAAAACGCTTTATATTTATGTTGCTATATTTGTAAAAAACGTATTAGCCTACATAAGCTTGAAGTGACACAAATTATCTTCCACATTGACTTTCTGGAAGCCCTATAAAATTTTGACCCCATTTGGCATCTTTCAAATTAGAAAAAATAGATGCAATGTCATTTAGGGAGTTATTGGCAATTTATTTAAAATTGCAATTTTTTGCTTTTTAAGAGTAATTCCACTTTCCTTAGGCATCCTCGGTTTAAAAAAAAACGATATGTTTGAAATATGGCGAAGAGAACGTTCACAAGAAGAAAAATTTGATGACATTTTTAACCATGTTCCCGAAAAAAAACAAGGACATTAATATTTCTGATGAATTGAAGAAGGATTTAATGCAAAAAATACATTTTACTTTAAAATTAACGCAAACGTGGAAAAAATACCACAGAAAGATTTAAGGAACAAAATTATGTACCTATGGCTAAATTCGGAGCTAAAGTGGGTGGTAAATAGCATTTCCAAAAAAGCAACTAGTCGTCCGCGTGTGCCATTCAACGAAAAATCAAAATTTGGCAAAAGAAAGGAAGCTGCAGACCTTTCAACTGAGAAAGCTATTGAGGTTTGTTGTGAGGTATTATTTGGTTAATTAGAATTTAGTTGTTGCTCTTCGACTCGAGGTAAATTATTTGTGGTGAATTGTTTTGAGATTGTGATGAGTCATTTTGTTGTTGTTTATTAAGAGTGTTATAATTTGGTGTGACAAAAGCGAAAGAGGGGCCACCAATAACACAGTCCTGCGAGGGTGAGTTTCTAGAATGGCTGTACTTGTTTCTTGTAGTTTTTTATGCGCTGAAAACGAATCTGACCTTCAAAATGCTCCATCACTTGAGGATTTTTGGTAAATGAAGCCTAAAAGGTCAAAAAATGGCCATTTTAGCAATTTTTGATCATTTTTTTTGGGATAGAAATTTTTTTTTTCAAGTTTCGACGAAAAGGTCGCATAGTACAACTCTTTAGCTTTAAAACCCATTTTTTTCAATTATTGTACGATTTTTTAAAAAAAGGTTATGACATTTTGAAATTAACAGTTTCAGTTACGTATACGTTGGGTATAACGTCTATTGGCATAGTAGACCTTTTCGTCGAAAATTGAAAAAAAAAATTTCTATCCCAAAATAAATGATCAAAAATGGCTAAAATGGCCATTTTTTGACCTTTTAGGCTTCATTTACCAAAAATCCTGACGTGATGGAGCATTTTGAAGGTCAGATTCGTTTTCAGCACATAAAAAACTACAACAAGTACAGCCATTCTAGAAACTGAAAAAAGTTAAATTTCGCAGGCCTGTGTAATTCAATGAATTTGGTTTATGTACAGTGTAATTGCTTCTTTCATTGTACATTTATTTTCAACTGGGATTTTTAAAAACTCTTTAGATTGTTGGTATTTTGGACAAACTTTATCATATGCTGGATGATTTCCGGAACAATTTGTGCACATTGTCCGGGTACATTTTTGGGGGTCATGAGGAGGGAGATTGCATTGTTGGCGCATTTGTAGGTTATTGCATCGTTTCATCGTATGATTAAGTTTACCGCAACTCTTACACCGCATTGGGTTTGGGAAATAAGGTTTAACCATTACTAAATGCCATGTGATATCGACTCTATTCGGAAGGTGGAATCTGTCGAAATTAAGAAGATATACTCCGGAGTGTTTTTGTTTTCCGTCAACAAGTTTGGAAAATTTATGAACCTCTACGGCGCCTTGGTCAGCTAAACCTTTTACAATTTCATCCTCGCTGAGGTCATTTAGGCATGGGGCGTAAATGGTACCTTTTGTATGGTTCAGTTTGTCATAATATTTTGCTTTCACCTCACAAACACCATGTAGAGATTTTGCACGTATGAATTTTTCCGCTGTTGGTTTGTCTTTGAGTAAAAGGCAAGGCTGCCGTCACGAAATTCAGTAATTTTAACGATTTCTTTGCTAATTAACTTCAAGGCGGCGTGAACTGCGAAGCAACTATACGATTTTAAAGGTTCATCTTCATTTACAGCAGAAACAACCACGTATTTGGGATTTGGTTCAATTTTAGGAAGAAGGGGGAAAGTTTCAACATTTTTTTTAATTTTCTTACGTTTTGGTTGGGGATCTGAGGCTAGCAGAGCGAACTTGTTATGCCCCGGGCTTGGTGGCCCCGGGGTCATGCTGCACCAATCACACAAATCAGTAATGCACTTTTTTGTTTTTGTTGGTTTTTTATGAAAAAGAAAATATATGTATGTCCTTCGCAACAATAATTAAGAAAAATGTGAAAATGAAAGACACCGTAAATTGCGGTCTAAACTGACTAGAAAAAGCACGTCTTCTCAGTAAGAGAATTAGTGGGTGACTAAAAATAAAAATAAAATGCTCTCTTGTCCTAAAATGTATTTAAAAATAGTTGTTTATAATTTTTATTCTATATCTATGCACATAGACGCGTATGAGTATAGGAGTAGGTGCACATGTACATAAGTATGTATGTATGTGTGTATGTATGTATGTGTATATGTATGTAAGTATGTATGCATGTATGTAAGTATGTAGATATTAGTCAGGAATTTCGTGTGGTTTTTGCACATTTAATAAATTCCTTATGAACTTCATATGAACTCGCACAAAAAACAAGACCAAATGATTAGAAGATAAATGAACTCAGCCACTTTCTCGACAATTAATAAGTTGTGGAAGATGTTTTGCGTGAAAACTTTGTCTTGTCTTCGCAAGCAGTCGCCTTTGTTGCGGTGCCTTTTCCACTACAGTCTCATTTATTCGCCTGCATAAATGTATGTATGTATGTATTTGTGTGTGTGTGTGTGTGTGTGTGTGCGAGCAAATGTACATGTATGCACATATTCATTTGCTTGTGTTAGTTTCGGTAGTTTTCATCTTTGCCCCCCACCTGACAGTCTGCTGTCTTTCCTAATTTTCTTCTTCGCCATTTGCTTTCCACCTTTCCCGCGCTTGCAATAAATTAAACATCGCTGCCCTCCATATGTTGCTGCAAAAAAGCGTGTTTATGCGCCAACAGAAGTTTACTTATTAGAAACTGCGTTTTCGTTGCTGCGTTTCAAGCGATTCTGAAGGGCGTTTGATAGACTGCAGTGTGGGCACTGATCGCACTCTATACACATGCATATGTACATACATATGTATGTATGTGTATGTATATGTGCATACGTGCTAAAGTTTATTACTGGTTAATTAACTTGTTGTTTTTTTTTTCTTCCTATTTGATTCACTACTCTTTGTTGGTGTACCATTTCCAGCTTTAATTGAAAAAGTTTTTCTGCAAAAAAAAGTTCGAATTTGAGTGATTTTTTAGTAGGCTCGTGTTGGTGGTGGAAACCGAGAGCATACCCGAATACCCTCTACTGGGCCATCATACAGGGTAGTCCGAAAATAATTGTTTGTCTCGTTGGAAAATATAATGACAGCTAACAACATACCTTTATAGCACGAAATCTATCGACTTACGTTTGAACAACGCGTTGGGGCATTTTCCTAACAGATTTAACAGTTAACAATTGTCAAAATTTTACAGTAACGTAAAATTTCTGAAAGTTCCTCACTACTTAATAAGTGACACTTTTAAAAATGTTGTATATTTTCTAGAGACAAGAATACCAAGAAAAGATCACCATAAAAAATTTCGAGCAGCAGCAACACGGAAAGTAACAGCACTTCAGATATAAACGAATTAAGGAACTTAAGGTGTTACATGGGTTTCGTTGGGTAAAAAAAGGCCTATTTTCAATATTTTTTTTTTCTATGTAAAAAATTATTCATTTAATTCAAACTTTTTTGTTATACTCGTAGATACATATTTAAAGAATAATTCCTGAAATTTTCAAAAAAAAAAATTAAAACTCCTCCATTGTGACATCATTGCCGGTGACCCCTCGAAAAAAAAGGTGCGTCCACGTTGTCAGCATAACTCCTGACAGGATCATCAAAAATGAAAAAAACAAAAATAAGTGTTTTAGCTAAGACCATAAACTCGTGCTTGGACGAAGGAAAGAAACAAAAGGTAAAAATTGGAATTACATGGGTTTCGTTTTCAAAAAAATGAAAATTTCGGTCAAATTTGCTTGAGATTTTGTTTTTTTAAAGTAGTTGTAATTGAAAAAAAAATCCTTCGTTCAAGCACGAGTAAATTGTATCTCGAACACCTGTGTAAATTTTCATCAAGATCGGTTGAGTAGTTTTCGAAAACATTTGACAACCGACTTTGAATACACGGTTCCGGGAAAAACACGTTTGAAGTTTTGAATAACAATAAAAGTGGCTTGGAGCGCACACCTTCCAAAGGCTGTATCTCCAAAACTATTATTCGGATCGACTTGAAAATTTAAGATAATACTCCTGAGATGTTATAGAATATATAATAAGCAAAAAAAATTAGATTTTTTGAACCAATGAAACCCATGTAACCTCTTAATGAAAAATGTAGCAATTAAAGCAGCGACTATAGTTATAGGACAAAAAACAAATACAACAAATGAATGGTATGACAACGAATCTACGAGACAAAATTTACTAAACTACTAAGTTGAAAGAAAAAATGTCAGAAAGGTAATATAGTAAAGAGAAAAAAATAGTACCTTAAATTGGAAGCAGGACAAAGGGTTTTGAAGCAAATAAAGTAAGAGACATGTATCGAAGAATAAGGAAACGCTCTAAAAGCTTTCAGCCTAGAGCCAACGTCTACAAAGAAAAACAAGGTAACGTGATAAACGATATAATGGTATTTTGAATGTAAGGAAAGATCTTTTTAAGTTGCGAGTGTGAGATTGACCTTGATGAGCTTAACGGCTATTTGTTAGCGTTGGCTATAGTTTTCCCAGCTGTAAATTAGATAAATGCTATTATACTTACGCTGGTGACTATAGACTTATCATCACACTGCCCGCATTTTCTAAAGTTTGCGAACATTTAATGGCAACGCAAATTTCTTCATATGGGTAAGACAATCCTCTACACTCTCCACTACAATATTGCTTCAAACAAAATCATAGGCAGCGATGTTAAAATACTGGACGATATTAAAATTAGCTTTGACAATGGTGACTTGACACTTCTTTGCTTACTTGACTTTTCAAAGTATTTGACTCAGCTTAAATACTATGATATTTTGGCTTCAAAGACAGTGCAGTGAAACTGATGGCCAGCTACCTGGTAGACAGAAGATTAAGACAAGAAAATTAATATCTCAGCCTTGATTTGCGTTCTACGTTGGATTCTAAGGCTGACATTATTATCGGTGTTAATGCTGGTTCCTAAATACACGAAGTCTTTTCCAACCTCAAAATTATAACTCTCAACAGTGACGTGGGTGCCGATACGCGAGTGCACCGACTGTTTGCTTGAAGACAGGAGGTACTTCGTTTTGTCCTCGTTCACCAGCAGACTCACTCGCTTTGCCTCTTTATCTAGTTTGGAGAAGGTAGAACTAACAGCGCGGTTGTTAAGGTCGATGATATCGACATCATCGGCATACTCCAACAATTGTACGCTTTTATAAAATATTGTGCCTAAGTGATTAAGTTCTGCGGCTGGTACGATGCCCTTCAACATCAGGTTAAAGAATTCACACGACAGCGAGTCACCCTGTCTGAAACCTCGTCGTTTCGTATCAAACGGCTCGGAGAGGTCCTTCCTAATTCTGACGACGCTGCTGGTGTTAAGCAACGTCATCTTGCATAGCCGTATTAGTTTTGCGGGGATACCAAATTCAGACAGCGCGGCATACAAGTAACTCCTTTCCGTACTATCGAATGCAGCTTTGAAATCGACGAAAAGATGCTGTGTGTCGATTCTCCTTTCATGGGTCTTTTCCAAGATTTGGCGTATTGTGAATATTTGGTCGATGGTAGACCTTCCAGGTCTGAAGCCATACTGATAAGGTCCAATCAGTTGGTTGACGGTGGGCTTCAGCCTTTCACACAATACGCTCGCTAGAACCTTATAGGCGATATTTAGAAGACTAATCCCGCGGTAATTGGCACAAATTGCAGGATCGCCCTTCTTATGGATTGGGCAGAGCACACTTAAATTCCAATAGGCAGGCATGCTTTCATCCGACCATATTTTGCATAGGAGCTGATGCATGCACCTTACCAGCTCCTCGCCGCCATGTTTGAATAGCTCACCCGGCAGTCCGTCGGCGCCCACGGCCTTGTTTTTCTTTAGCCACGATATCGCTATTCTCACCTCGTCATGGTCGGGTAGCGGACCGACAATTCTGTCGTCAACGATTAGGGTATCGGGATCTTCACATTCTCTGTCACATGCGCAGCTGTCACTATTTAACAGGTTCTTAGAACCTTCTGTAAGCCGCCGAACTTTCTGGTAGAATTTTCGGTCACTGTTCCTGTTGGCCAGCATCTCAAGCTCCTCGCGCTCACGCATTTCAGCCTCTCGTTTCTTCTTTCGGATAATACGTCTCTCTTCCTTTTTTAGCTCTCTGTAGCGATCCCACATGGCGGCATCCTTTCCTTCTGCGGCAGCATGGCATTCCTTGTCGTACCAACTGTTTTTTCGGGCTCGTCGGAAACCGATTTCTCCTTCGGCGGCGGTACGTAGAGAACGAGAAATGTTGCTCCATTGACACTGAATTATTCACTTATAAAATCCCACTGGCTTAGCCACTGACTGCAAAAAAATCTCTCAGCAAAGGGTTGAAAGATTCACACTTGACGATACTCTAGTTTGCCGAGCATTTATATAAATAAGTTTCTAAGCAAGTTGGCAAATTTTTTTATTATGTTATTTACCTATCACCCCTGCTCATTAACAACTTTCGTCGCTCTTACAAACCATCCATCAAATATCAAAGGATTGGTGCGCAAAGTTCAATAATAGTCAATAATATCAACTGACCTAGGAGTGTTACCTCGTATATATTATTTTAACCTTTTACACTTGCGTTGAAGGACCAATGTTATGTCTACGTAGAAACGTCTCACGGGGTATGTTAAATGACGTTTGAACTACTCGATAAACGTTACATCAAGGGCTATAAAGGGTCAACAGAACGTGCTACCGCAAGGCAAGCCAAGGTAGCCATATAAATGAAGATGTATTCCATAAGGAATGGGAAGCTTTACTGTGGTGCGACTCCTTGTCAAAAGATCCAAGTATTTTGGACATAAATAGTCGCCAACTATTTTTTAAAATTAATTTGAGTATAGTAAGAAGTTAACTGAGAAAAAATTAAAAAAAAAGTTTAATTCTCACATTTAATCAATGGCATTTTGGCATAGAGTTTTTGAAGTGAAATATCTTCAGTTCGTTTTAATGTGGAATTGCTCTGTTGATGCTATGACATACCGAAGCTAAGATACATTTTGTTAATTTTATTTTTAAAAGGAAACCTATTCTTGGACCAACCTTTAATTTCTTTAATATACAAATGTGTGTGTGTATGCCTATCGTGCAGTGACCAGACTTTCTCTCCTCGACCTAGGAGCTATGCAGCTCATTTCGGAATATTACAAGTTCGCGCACAATTCCCCGCGAGTATATACTTGCATCTTTCTAATCTACAATTAACATCCACATATTGGGATGGTTCCGTGCAGATAAATAGTTACCGCTATTCGCTGCCATATGAAATGCTGTTTCTAATTTCGTAAAGATAAAGCATTTCGTTGCCGTTGTCGTTTCTATGTTTGATTTTAAGTTTTGATTAACGACATTTATAAAAACATTCACTGAACAATAAGATTTAGTTACAAAGTGGTCAGTGTAGTACCAGATTTTTGGGATATTACCTCATATTTTACTGCCAGGTTTGGTAGTTTCAGTATTTGCATTGCAAGTGTAGAGAGAGAGAGAGATGTTTCCTTGCCTGTGTATATCCCCCGTTCTTTTCTTTCCTACCCTCCAATCACTTAACTATGTACTTTTAGTTTTAGAAGCACCGCAATATTAGGCAGACAAATTTATGCATCAATTTTATATTGAAAATCTTTGACAGGCTATGGTTCAATGGCATATATTTCACATAGTGTGGGCTTTTTTAGTGGTGGGAATTTTTCATTGAATAAAATAAAATGGAGAATGTTTGAGATCTCTTAGCTGGAAAATTCGATGGCACTTATAGGACTGGACCTTTCGGCCGATCTATTTATCCAACACTATTTTGTCAACTGCTGATTTCTTAGCATAAACCGGTACATTGACGTTCCGCATAAAACGGAGTCTAAAGGCGCACACCATATGACCAAGCCAACTTATTGCCACTCCTATTATTTGAAATGTCTGCATTACCAAAAGTTCACTCCAATAAGTTGATACTTTCGTGTGTTGCAAAATATTACTGAAAACCAAGGACGACGCATTACCAGGGTTGGTCATTCGAAGCAAAATTGTGAGAGTAACTTCGGCTGCCACGGCACCTGGCACTCGACAGCAGAATTTTGTTCGCTCGTTTTTCACACACTCGTCCAACCAGTCGTTGTTCAGACGCCAACGATGTAAAATGAGTTGTAAATGCGCTGATTTTTTCGTAGATCTCAGTCTCCAACATAATATCAGTTTTTTCTTGAACAAACCACTGTCATGACCCCACTTCTATCAGCCAATCATTTGCTTCCTTCAAAATCGACGAGAGCCGGCTAACGGAGGGATGTTGGCCACACTGCATTCTGTACATCACGGCTGAAGCAAGAGCTTATTGCTGGTGTTAACGTAGGCTCCATCGTCAGTTTGAGAACTGTATAGACAGAAGCTAGCGCGAGACCATGCAATTCTCAGTGTTTATCAGCAGTCAAGCAAATTCTTGATGAGTGTCGCTCCAAGCGTCTCTATGTCAAGTGATCCAAGTATTTTGGTCATTGACGTAAATTTGTCTAAAAATTGGTTTATTTGTAGGCAAGAGTCATGATTCAATAATAAAAGGTTTGCTCAATAAGCAGCTTTCTCGTTACCTCTTGACAAATCAGCTCCCTTAGCAAGACACTGGGTTGCTAGCTCTAGAAATTTTGAGTAAAAGCGGAGGAAAAGTAAAATTTATACAAAAACATTTCATTTTCAAAATAGTCTGCTTACGAGCAACAACCCGCTAAAGAGTTTTTATCGGTATGTCAAGGACTATGGTAGTATGACATGGAATACATACCGCTTAAGTCAGGACATGATAGAGTAATTGAGGCAATCCGAGATCGATAAAAGGAGAATTTAAAAAGCTTTATTTCTTATTATGTGGTGATTTAGAAGGAATTTATGTTTTGAAAAGAGCATTTCCCAAAGAGCTACGACAGGGAGAATAATGGGATAGTGCCGACGGAATCGATAACATTAGAGACCTGATTATAAGAAAGTTGATATTGACGGAACTTGTTTTCAATGGATGGATGGATTATATAATATTATCAATATAGAAATTTTTCGATGTATTAGTTTTAGACTATATGAATATATTTTCCTAACTATACTAATATTAGGGACGCCAAGTATATTAAGGTAGACAAATTTGAAACAATAAACTAATAAATTTGTAATTTTTTCAATTTTAACTCTTCTAACTCCAATGTTTTTCTTACGTGGAGGAATGATCGACTGAACTTCTGCTTTCGCAATGTCTTTACGGTAACAAATGGACACATATATTGTTATGCTCGAAATACGAAATTAAATTTTCTGTTTTATCTCATTCCTGTCGTTAACATATCATGGCAGCCAAATCTATATCAAATTCAATGGTTTAACAAGTTACTCTCTTAATGCATATGAAGGATGCTAAAAGTCAGCATTTATTTCAGGAATAAAAGTTTGTAAAAACAGTTATGAAACGTACATTTACGTTCGTACGGTACTGAAATGAGGAAATTTGCAACACGTCGTAATGCAAAGGTTACTAAACATGGCTTTATATGCATAAGAGTGAAATAATTTTCCAAAATATTTTTGTTTACTAGCTGCATTTCCATTTTAATGTAAAGAAAATACTCCTTTAGAGACTCCATTTTTTTACTTTTGTCTCGTTTCCCATCTAACTAATATTTGTTTTACAGCTCCGAACTAACTTAAAACACATACATAAGTAACATCACATATTTCTGCGCGCAATCCGAAGGTGTTATGCGTTGGGGCTCATTAAATGAGGACGCTGACTTTGATAGCTTACACGAAGATGCTCTTGAATATATTGCCGGTTACATAATACGCAAATTAAAGTTGACCGATTGTTCATGCATTGAGCCTAAATTTACTTGGGTTGACTCTTTATATAAGGGCGGCTTAGTTAAACCAAGCACCGAGTTCTTGGACAAAATTAAAATGATGGAATCAGCGTTTAACCAGTTCAACGGCGGGGAGCTTCACGGTGGGATATCATTTTTACAAAAATTGTTCACATTAAGTGAAAACGTGAGTTTACGCGATAATGTTAAACGATTTTTTTTTTTAAATGCCGGGTGCACTTTCGAATAAAGCATCTTAACCGGTGCAATAAACAAAAGAAGAGAACAATGAGCATTCGATAAGATAATTGTAAGTAAAGTATGCAATGCTTTGGGCGTCTACTTGTGTTTCGGCGTATATAT
The DNA here is from genome assembly GCF_028408465.1 of Anastrepha ludens. Taxonomy (NCBI): domain Eukaryota; kingdom Metazoa; phylum Arthropoda; class Insecta; order Diptera; family Tephritidae; genus Anastrepha; species Anastrepha ludens. The sequence goes on along the minus strand of NC_071498.1, from coordinate 115,311,762 downwards.
ACATTTATCTTTTTTTAACACAGATTTTATATTGTACTTGTAACTTTGCAGGCAATCTCGTTAAAAAATCAAATGTATGATTAGCGGACGTGACGAAATAAAAGTGGTTTTTCCTCGTTAAGAGTTTCCACTATTCGCAAGTTGTTTTATTTATTACTTCAGTGTAGATTTACAAGTGGCAAAAGTGGTAAATAATTAAGTACCTCTTATAAAATAACATAAAATTATTCTATGGCTTACAACGACCTTTTTCAATTTTTTACTACATTTTCAGAAAGGGGATAAACTTATGCCCTTTTTCCTTTGCTTCTAAATTGCATCAATGGATTAAGTAGCATCCGAAATCAGTTGTCAAACTTTACTTAACCTTGTATAATTGAATCATGCTGCTTACTGAGCAAACCTTTTATTATTGAATCATGCTACCTACGTACCTAGTTTGCTTCCATAGCAAGGAAATGAGGTAATAATAATTAAGAAGAAAAAAAAAACGTTTGAAACAAAAATCACAAGCCTGTGTAGCTATTTTATAAAGCTTTTTATTTATAGTATTTTTTTTTCATTTTTGTATTGCTTTTGCTTCAAATCTTTGTTCGTAGACAATCCTCTTCAAGCGACACTGCTCAGACCCAGTTATTAAGCTTTGAGATGCAGGGCAGTGGAAAGACTTTCTTTAAGAGGTGCTTATATGTCCTAGGACCAGCCGCATTTGGGGTGATAGCAGAGCTAATATTTTCACTGTTCCAGTGAATATTTTTTGAAGTGAAAACTTCTTTAGAATCGTTGGGAGTGATTTGAGACTCGATGAACCGAAAAAGCGACACTAACTGGCTACGAAGCGTTATATGTTGATATATATTACGTATATGTGTGTGGCTGCGTACTGCTGAGCCACGCTAGTATAGTGGGTATTGTAGTATGTATACTACATGTATACTACACTGCCTATTACTTGCTTTGGTGTTTAGTTCAAGCGTCATACGTATGTATGCTAGTACGTATGTGTGTGCGCCTGCGTATTACGGAGCCACGGTGAGCGAGAAGGCATTATGTATACCTATACTACACTACCTAATACTTGCTTAGACCAAGCGTCCTACGAATGTTTGTGTGTATGTTAGTACGTCTGTGTAATATACGCGTTACGACTCTCATAATAGCAACCGCGAGTGCTGTATTGCGTCCGTATTCTTATATTCGTAAATATTTTCATTTTTAAATATTTACCGCAATTATGCCGAAAAATAATGCAAAAAAGTGTCGTGAATATCGACAGAAAAAAAAAATAAAACTAAAAAAAATGTAATAAAGTATACACCTGAAGTATCGCGGATACTTAGAAAAGATTACGATAAAGTTCCAATGATTTTAAGTGGCGATTTTAACGTAAATTTTGCATTGGACACAGCGATTCCTTTAATTGACTTTCTCAATACAACATTCAATTTAAAAATGTGTAACAATCGCACTGAATCGACAACACGATCAAAAACAACAATTGACGCGGCATTTCAAAGATATGTTGACAACATCGAAACCAAAGCATTTGAATCATATTTTAGCTATCATAAGCCACTCGTAACATTTGTTGAAATTGAAAACATTGAGGGTGAATAATAATAAAATGAAGAAAATAAAATATGAACTTTATAGCAATATAATCATGATTCAATTATTAAAGGTTTGCTCACTAGTGACATTCGAATTTTGACACTCCCTTACAAAAGGTTGTATTTAAGAAGGTGCATAAAAAGGAAAAAATTAAATCCTTTTTGGTAAACATGGTAGCAAAATAGTATTTTGTTACTTAAATGGAAACAAACTGCGAACGGTTTAAAAAATAAATTTTAATTAATATTTGAATGTAAATAATGGTATAGATAGAAGTGATTAGCGGAAATTGCCAAGACTAATATTAAAACAAGAAATTATTTCACATAATCCAAGATTTTATTTTGTGAATTAATTTTTAAATTTAAAACCAATCGCAACGTTTCGCCAATATGAAACTATTTTGTTAAAAATAAATAAATAATTGGCACGTACAATTCTGTTAGGTGTGGGTATATTCAGAAACGCATTATAAATACGCAGTAATTGCAGCGCTGGCAGCACTGCCAATGTGACAAGTGTTGCAATTGATAGATTGGCAGTATTAAAATTTTTCCTGCAAATAATGCGCGACGTTTGATACAAAAATGGCGTTTTGGAACGCGATGCATTTGCAGTACTACCATATTTGCATTTCTGAACGCATTGCCAACACTGCAAAAGTACGTTGCGCATTATAATGCGTTATTGAATATACCCTGTTTCGCCGAGATCCTCCTCCTATTTGTAGCGCGCGTTCCACAATTGGAAGCCGATTCCGGTAGATGCTTTTTATGAGAAGCTCTTTCATACTGCTACTGTGCTTTTCTAAACCTCCTCTGGACACTTCATCCATCCATAGGAAGGTGGGCTCATTGGAAACAAGTTCTGAGAACATTTTTATAATGAGATCTGCAATGTAATCGATTGCGTCGGGACTATCCAATTATTCTCACTGTCTTAACTCTTTGGGAAATGCTAGCTCTTTGCAAAACATGAATTCCTTCTAAATCAACACATCACAAGAAATAAAGCTTTGTAAATTCTCCACTTATCGATCTTAGATTACGTCGAATACTCTATCATGTCCTGACTAAAGCGATATGTATTCCATGTCATACTACCATAGTCCTGAACATACCGATGAAAACTCTTGAGCGAGTTGTTGCTCGTAAGGAGTCCATTTTGAAAAAGAAATGTTTTTTCTACAAATTTTACTTTTCCTCCGCTTTTACTCAAAATTTCTAGAGCTAGCAACCCAGTGTCTTGCTAAGGGAGCCGATTTGTCAAGAGGGAATGAGAAAGCTGCTTACTGAGCAAACCTTTTATTATTGAATCATGCAATATAATAATGAACCTATAATTATCCCGCTCCTAATGCTGCTTTCGTCTCATTCTCTCTCAGTTTGTTTTTGCGGAAGGTTTCACTTCTATCGCGTCTAACCGTTAGACTGGTATTTTTTGTTTTTTAAGTTCATAATTTTATTAAATTGGTTTCTAGATTTCTTAAGTCTTCCATCTCTTTTAGAAGCTCATTATTGTATTTCTATAGAACTTAATATTATTGATAAAACAATTGTATTCAAAAGAACTTTTCTTACTCTGTTTGCGTGTCTGCTGGCTTTTTGAAGTGTTTATTTGTGTTAGGGAATTGAATTGTACCCATCACCAGAGAAAACATGTTTCACCCCAAAGTCCACATCGCAAGAAAAATGTTTTTTTATCGTCGTCAGAAATTTGAACAAATCCACAAATTGCATCTTGAGTCCTAAAGTAGAGTTGGATTCGCATAAAACTTCTCTTACAGTTATTTCAAAGGAAGTGCTTAAATGACAAATGAAGGCCCGTGAGGTACAAATATAATGGTGGGATCGGCCAATACTAAGTTTTCAACACAATGAAGCTTTGTCCAACTCCGCTCAATATCTATTACACTTCTTACTGATTATCAGCTTTCGAGATCGTTGGTAATGCGTCTTGACTCAAACGATTTCGCCTCAGGTCTGAAGCAGAAAAGTCATTTGGATTAAAATGATTCCCACAGATGTGAGCTGTGGACGGCAATTAAGTACGACATGCAATTTCTTACTGGTTTTGCTTTGCAAATTTGTCGCGTGGCACACAAAACATCGAGTCGGCAACGCTTGGTTCTTCTGCACAAAAGAAAAATACGATTTGTGCGGTATTTTGTTTTTTAATACTACTTTTTTTTACATTGTACAAAATATTTATATATTTTATTCGGATTAAAACTAATGACACTTAATGGAAATTTCAAAGCATTCCATTTAAACGAATTGTCAAATTAGGATGCATACATTTTTTGTTTCGGCTGCTTGGCTCACTGCATACACTGTGACGGAGACTATGCTCAGTTTCATAGTGGGAATCTCATAACTTTCCGAGTTATATGCAATAAGGTAAATGTTAATTGGTAAAGAAGTGAAGTGATTAGGCGATGAAGGAGGGTAAGCGAAACTATCTTCTGCCATCCAACAAACACTCAGCGGCAGAACTGGTGGCAGTTAAAATTTTGAAGTAGTAGAAGACTTCGATTAGCAGAGGAGCCTGCATTAACAAATGCAGTCATGCTGAAAAGATTTTTAGTGGTATGACCAAGATCAGTTAACCGATACTCAGCGTTTTTGAAAGAATCAGCTGATTGACTGACATAACAGGGGCTGTGGCAACGGTTTGTTTACGAAAAAACTGGAAAACCGCTCATGGAACTTCATTGTAATTTGAAAAATTACTGATTTGACGAGTCTGTGAATACGGGAGAAATGAGCGAGCAGAATTCTGTCAAGATAAGAGTTTGAAATTTATGGGCCTTTGGGCGTTGGTGCTGCAAAATTGTAAGCAACGTAGGTTTTATCCAGTAAATAAGGATCCTGGCGTGCTTTCTTGAACTTAGAAAATGCTTCGCTTCTAGACGCACTCTGTACTTTTTCATTCCAACGCAGAGAATATTTTATTTTTCTAACCAACCGTAACCAGCCAACCAACCAACAGCAGCCGCATCCAAAAGTTGTAGGTCTAGAGCGCCACTGATGGCATTTGAGATGGCAGATTTGAGCAGCAAAATCTTTATTCATTCGATAAGATCTATGTTGCTATTAAACCTATACAACTTTGCAACACCAACGCCCGAGGCCCATAAATTTCCATATAAATCTCCTCACGATTACACCAGGCTTTCTTGAACTTAGGAAATGGGCGCAGTGCTCTGAAGGAATTTTCGGCCATAATCACTTAGGTGGTAACTTCGCCAACCAGGAAAAGAAAAAAAAAACATCATGAGACTTACAGATTTGTGGAATTAGATTATAACTTTAAAAACCTTTTACTACGAAAAGAGCTGACACCATTATGTTCGGCTTGAAATTAGATTGAAAAATACATATAATAGTCCCATTGTACGAATTTCCAACCGCCAAAGTTCCATCAATTAGCCAGTAAAGCATACTTTTAAGAGCAAAGAAAGCACAAAGCACTCGAACCTCGTTGTTACTACGATTTTATCTTCTACATTTGCATACACATACAAGCACACGCGCATACATACATACATACATACATATGCAGGTTGGTTGGTAGTATCCTCTGTCAAAGTGCATAAATCAATGCGGTTTGAAAATGCAATAAATCATCATGATTACTGCCGCCCTAATTATTTATGTTGGCTAATTAAGGCGACGTTGCGGCGGTAGCGGCGCTTCAAATCAACGCTAATTAGGTTATTTGTAGCGTGCAAGATGCGCCACTTGCCGGTTGGGCAAACCAACGAGTGCAGGGCGCAATGGCATCGCAGAGCAAACAGCAAACAGCAAAAGAAGCACGAGCGGCAACTAAGAATGAAAATAGAATAAAGTCATAAATTAAAATTAAATTCGCAGCGAAAGTAAAAATCGCCGAGGAAAGTAGTAAGTATGGGAAATTATGCTGGCCTTTGTTGCAGCTAGCAGGCAAGACGTTTTCACGCTTGAAGCACGTTTCCACTACGAAACAGCAATGTGGAGGCGAACACCAGCGCTGTGCCATGCCAGTACTCTGCCGCTGCTGTCTCGGGCATTCCACGAACGCCATTGAAGATGACGACGATAACCAACGCGCTGCTCACCGTCCACTGAGAAATACTCGTACTTACATACATACATACAAACATGCATACATACGAGTACATGCATGCATATGTGGAAGGGCTGCAACAAATAAACCGAAAAATTCATATCAGAAATTCAAGTGGCACTATTTTCTGATTGTTGCCGCATCATCGCCGGCACTGCAAGTGGCGCCGCCGCTAACTGCTGGCGTGGTATTGCATTACATACTTATGTATGTGGCATATTCGCAAGAGCACATGCGAAAAACACAAACAAAAAACGCAAGTTGATACATTGCCTCTCAATTTCTCGGGCAGGCGGTTGGCGTATTGGCGGTCGGTAGGTGGGTGGCACGAGGCACTTGCATGAGTGACAGACATACAACCGAGTAAATGCCATGCATATGCGCATATGTGGCATACGGCGTGTGGCATGTGGGTGAGCACACTGGAAATGTGAATACTACATCTGTTGCATGCAGGCGGACAGCATTCAGTGCACGGCAACAATTTATGCAATTCAGTATGCTTAAGCGCAAAGAAAAACATTGCTGCAGTAAGTAAGTTGCCCTAGTTACGATGCGGAAGCGCAGCACTTGCACTTGCCACAAACACACATGCACGCGCAAACACACGCATAGTTACAACAGCCACTGCAACAGTTTGCCAGATCATCACGCTTCAAATGTCTCACAACAGGACAAATCACATTTAAGGCAAACACTCACTCACACACACACGCAGCCATTCACACACAGCTGTTTACGCGATGACTGTCGAGTAGCGCATAAATTTGTCATAAAATTCACTGTTGCCTGTGACAGGCGGGGAATGGATGCCATGCCCGTTACTTACTACGTGGATTTGTGGCAATGTTGCACTCGCATTCAACCATTTAGCTGAGCGGTTTGCTTTAACAGAGTTAACTACTAAATCTTTTAATTTCAATCATTAATATGTCAAGCTTAATAAGCGTAAGATGCGATTCAGATAGCTAGGATATATGCATATGTTTGTATGTGTGTAACAGTAAATCCACAAACGGTAAATGGGAACAATTGTCACTTTTCTTCTGCTCATACATTTGCTTAACCCACTTGCGCTCAAGAAGAATGAGGGAGAAAATGAACCCAATTTTATTAGTCGTTGGTAAGTAGGTCACCGAAATCAACAAATCCTTCACAGAGATTGCAGTAGCAGTCCTACGAGTATTGTCATCACCAATTGTGGCAGAATACGTTGAAAGAAGGTCATTTATTTTATTGCCTTTTTGTTTTATTGAATTGCTTTTTGTCAGATTTACGAAGTGAGTCCAATTCTGGTAATCTCCAAACCGGTCTGGGGTTATGTTGCAGTTTAAGAATAGAAAAGGCCTTATTAGGTATATCTAAGCATGACCAACTAAAGCCGCTGAAAATGTATTTTCGATCATTTCGATATATATAATTGGCGCGTGTACCCTTTTTGGGTGTTTGGCCGAGCTCCTCCTCCTATTTGTGGTGTGCGTCGTGGTATTATTCCACAAATGGAGGGACCTACAGTTTCAAGCCGACTCCGAACGGCAGATATTTTTTATGAGGAGCTTTTTCATGGCAGAAATACACTCGGAGATTTGCCATTGCCTGCCGAGGGGCGACCGCTATTAGAAAAAACTTTTTCTGAATTTTTTGATCTTTCACCGAGATTCGAACCGACGTTCTCTCTCTGAATTCCGAATGGTAGTCACGCACCAACCCATTCAGCCACGGCGCCTTGATTAGCGGCACTAATTTGTATCGAAGAAAATGGCTATTCAATCAACGGTATTTGATCTACATAGTAATACAAGTTTCTTTTATAATTCAAATGAAGATTGTACCTTGCTCAAAAATAAACATACATCAAAATGTTATTTCATCTAACGGTATTTCGCAGTAGTAAAACTTCAGTAGAACTTAATCGCACGGGCACAATTTTCTATATGAGCGTACAATTACTGACGTATGCCGATGCTACTGACTTCCTCGGCCTTAACAACTGCGCTGTTGTCTGGTAGTGAACGAGGGCACAACAATGAACCTCCTGTCATCAAACAAGTAGTCGACGCACTCACGTTTCGGCACCCAAGTCACTGTTGACAGTTATGATGTAGAGATTGTAAAAGGCTTCGTATATTTAGGAACCAGTATTAACACTGATAACAATGTCAGCCTTGAAATCTAACGTAGAATCTCTCTTGCCAACAAGTACTACTTTGGACTAAGCAGACAATTGAGTAGTTAAGCCCTCTCTCGACGAACAAAACTAACACTTTATAAGTCTCTCCTCATGCCCGTCTTAACGAAAAGCGCAGAAGCGTGGACGATGACAATATCCGATAAGGCCTCCCTTGGAGTGTTTGAGAGAAAGATTATGCGGAAGATTTTTAGACCCTTGCACGTTGGAAACGGCCAGTATCGTAGGCGATGAAACAGTGAGCTATATGGGCTTTACGACGACATACACATAGCGTAGCGAATAAAGATCCAGCGGCTTGGTTGGCTAGGTCATGTCGTCCGAATGGACACAAGCACTCCGACTCTAAAAGCTTCGATACAGTACCAGCTGGTGATAACAGAGGAAAGGGAATGCCTCCTCTACTTTAGGAAGATGGGGGGAAAAGGACTTGGCTTCACTTGGTGTGTCCAACTGGCGCTGGTTAGCACGAGAAAGAAACAACTGGTGCGCCTTGTAAAACTCGGCCAAAATCGCATAAGCGGTTATCGCGCCAATCAAGAAAAAGAAGAAGAATCATCTCACGGTGAGCATTCTTCATTTGTGTGCCGGGATCATGCGACTCTGTTATTTTCTTTGCCTTAGTCTACGCTAACAAGCCAACGACTATGGACGAGCTTGAAACCAACATTCGAGGCGCTATTGCCCAAGTACGCCGGATGTACTTAACTGAGTCACTAACAATTAGACAGACCGTTTGAAACGCTGTGAGCGAAGCCTAAGGTGGCTATTACGAAATGGTTTAAATGTTGCCTGCAAATAATGGCAAGGGCAATTTGATGCCTCACATTGTTTAAATTTCATTTCTTGTCTGGTCATCGTAGGTCTACAAGCTTATGCTGAATCTCGGATCTGTACAACAATAAGCAACTTATTACTTCATATGAGCCGTTTTATTTCAAAGGGGTGTAAGTCCATTTTATATTATATGGAGATATTTAAGGGTTTGCATTTGAATGGATTGAAAATTTTTGGAAAATGTTAAAGCACTGATTTTATGTTTTTTGAATATTAAATTGATTTAAATTTATAATGTAAAAATTTTTTGAGTGAGATTAACAAAAATGTATACTTTTATATTAATATAATGTCTTCAAAGTCAGCAAAAAATAAAAAAGTAAGCCATTTTCTTTGAAAGCGGTGTAAGTCCATTTTGACAAAAAATTAGTTAATGATAAAAACAACTAATATTTTAACAGATTTTTTTGGAAAAAGTTTATATATAAAAAGTTGATAGTAAATTGTATTAATTTTTATCATTCACTAATTTTTTTGCCAAAATGGACTTACACCACTTTCAAAGAAATGAGCCGTTTTCTTTCTTTCTAGTACTTCAATATTTTGAGTGTATTTTATAAAACTAATTTTATTTATAATTCTGTTTTCTTGTTGCAAGTAATACAATTATATAATTTGTAACCCTTTTATTTGTTAAAGCAACTTCATCTAATTGGTCAGAGAACAAAGTTCGTTTTAGAAACTTTTTTCCATCCTATATGGGTTCGTTTTTGCTTGAATTTTGGGTCGAATGTATGGCAAGACTGTGCTCCGGTGATAATTTTATACTTTTCGTGTGAATACAACTTTAGCTTCCAATTATCACAAAAAGTCTGCTGTTTCGACTATTTCTTGGTTTCTAGTGTTTTGCAATGAGTCTGGATGAACCTTTCCATGTGATTAGCCTATAGCCTCTTCTAGTCTAAGCATCTTCAGTCGCCGATCGCTATACAGGGTTACAGGGAAAGTCATCCTGCGCATTCTTGATTAATTTATATAATAAAGTCCTTAAGTATCTGGAACGGGGTTCCTTGTAGAACTTCGTTATTTTGAGCTATCATTCGTGATGTGCTGGTCTAATTTAGATGACCAGATCGTTTAGCATACTTTGTAATATGGTATACATATGAACGCATAGAAATTGAGTAAGTTGTGCTGGATGCTTCCGATCATCGTCAAAGAGTTCCTATGAATCTTTCCCAGCTTTTGACACATCTTTCGTGCAAAAGAAAATTATTTTTAATAAGCACACAAAATTAATTTCTTTCTTAATTTTCAAAAATACTCATTCAAAGAACAAATATTGGAATTTGCATGGCAAGGCTGGCTGATCTAATTTTCACGAAGCAGTTGACCCGAGTAATTTTCCGCTGATAACTCATATAATTTAATTAATCTGTATACACAAACAAAATTAATATACGAATATTTCAGTTTAAATAATTCACTTTTAATATGAAATCTAATTTAACGGCTACAAAACAATGTGGGCTGTAATTAAAATTTAAATCTCTTATTGCATATGTGATGCTTAATGTAAACTTAAATACCGCATGTGCATTAGAGAGGATCGAAAGCCATCGCATGTGTATTTGAAAATTTATATGGGGATCCAACTAAGGTCATCAGCTCATCAAAAAGCCAAAAATATGTGTAGACGAGACAAGCGAGTCCAATCATCATCAGTATCAGTCCAATAGCCTAGTCAGAGAAGCAGACCAAGCAGCTCAACAAAACAACATCAAAACGCTGTACGATATCTCACGCAAAGTTACTGGGAATTTTAATGCAGTATCACGTCTAATAAGACCAAAAACCAGAGTTCTACTCACAACATAGAACGAACAGCTCAACAGATTCAGCGAGCACTTTTTTGAAATATCATATTGAACTCACCCGACAGTGAAGTGCCTGCTAAAGCTGCGCCGTTGACTGACAGCAATTAAATACCACCCCAGAACAAAATAAGCGTCATCGTTGTTAGAGATCGCTTAAAACTCGTAAAAATCAACAAATCGTCGGGCTACAGTAGAATGCGGCCTTAAATTTTAAAAGTATTCCCAGAGTATACGGCGAAACTCCTGCTTCCAATATTCAGCTTTAATTGGGTGGAAGAGAAGATCCCCGCAGATTGGCTGACGTGTCATTTGGTTGTTCTCCCAAAGAAAGGCCAGTGTAAAAACTACCGCGGAATAATGCTTCGATGCATTACTTCCAAAGTACTGTCCAGTATACTTTTAAGTCGCACTAAACCGAAGCTTAACCAGTCTCTGCGAAAGGAGCGAGCTGGTTTTCGGCAAAATCATTCGTGTATTGACCACATTAACACCTTATGCATCAGAGTTGAGCTAATGAGGGAACCCTCCGACAATTAACTTATTTTCATTGATTTTAGCACAGAGCGCAATAAGCGGATTTCAAGTGCAGAATACTCCACGTTGGCGACAACGGCGAGCTCTCAGACGACATTACAATCAGAGCAGGTTTTCGACAAAGTTCCCTTTCGCCGATCCTCTTTCGCCGAAGATATTTGCTTACATACATAGTATCAATAAAACTGTGCGCCCAGCCGAGTAAATTAGGCCTTAAAATCAACATCGACAAAACGAAGTCAATAAAAATGAACACAAAAAATGGCAATAATTTTATGCTTCATGGGAAATAATTTTAAATAGTCGGAGATTTTACCTATTTTCCTCTTCTTCTTAATTGGCGCGATAACCGCTCACGCTATTTTGGCCGAGTTTAACAGAGCACGCCAGTCGTTTCTTTCTCGAGTCAACCGGCGCCGATTCGGCACACCAAATGAAGCCAAGTCCTTTCTTCACCTGATCTTTCCAACGCATTGGAGACCTTCCTCTTCATTTGCTACTACCAGCTGGTATCGCATCGAATACTCTCAGAGCCGAAGCGGACGATATAATCCAGCCAGCGTAGGCGCTGGATTTTTTCTCGCTGCGCTATGTCTATGTCGTCGATCTTGCAGTTCAATGGAACGATGGTTTGGTAACTTCAAACGTAACATAGACGTAGAGACACCGATAATACAAAAATCAGTGGACATCCAAATGAGTCGGCAATACCAGAAAACATCAAAAAATCTACAAAATCGTTTTGAATGATCGAAAAGTAAAGTTGTGTGAGTTAGCTGGCATCACAGAGATATCAAAAGAACGTGACGGCTCTATAGAAAATATAGCACTCGCCGAGCAACATATCGTTTATAACAATCAAGTCGGCCATTCAATGACAAAGTTGCAAAAAGAAATTAATTTTAAAGTTTTTTAGGGTGTTCTAAAAACATTTTTTTATTTCGAGATAAGTACTCACTATATAAGTCTATAAATACATATATGTTTTATAAATAATCTTGCAAAAGTGCCACCTAGATGTCAGTAGTGAATAATTGCTAGACTGTACCTCTTTTTATGTCATCTTTGAGGTGTCAAATAGTCAGATGTGCGTACAATTTTGTACCATAAATTAACGCTGTAAAATTATAGAAACTTATTAGGAAAATATTCGGTTTTTAAGAACAATTCCAAAGTTCGAGTTTTTTTTCGTGAAAATAATCGTCCAAATGAGTCTATAAATCAAAGTTTTGTTAAAGAATATTGCTGCTTTAGCGCAAAGTGTTGCTGAACAATCTTCAACATAAATAACTCGACATTCTCAACCAATAAGCGTTCATGAGTCGACTGTTTGGCGGATTTCATTTAAGGCTTTGCATATGCATGCTTTCAACATTGAATTAACACAAGAATTAAATCCTACAGGTTAGATATTATCAACGCAAACATTTGATAAATTAGTTCATTTTATATGATGCTGGGTTTTCACCCAGAAACATCTTAAGTGATAAAGCTGGATAGATTTGTCAGCAAACAAAGTTGTCGCATCTGGGAGAAGCAAACCCTGGAATAATAATAATAATAAAAAAAAATCCTTACTTCCACTCAAATTTACCCTTTGATGCTGTTTGCGCTGTAGGCAACTGATTACAGATTTTTGTGGTCTGAGCTTGAAGGAATAGATATGGACGATCTTTATTTTCAACAGGATGGTCGCACAAGGCACACAATATGGAAACCTTGTATTATTGCGATCTAAGTTTCCCGGTCAATTGGTCACTTAATTGTGACATGAACTAGTCGCATTGATCATGTGGGGTTTTTTGAAAATTAAAGTCTATGGAAATAAGCCAACAACGATTCCAGTCATTGAAAACTTTAATTCTTGTATGGCAGCTTATGGTGGACATTTAAATGATGTCATTGACATATAATTGTTAAGACCCGTATTTTGAATAAAAATAGAGAAACGTGAAATAATCGCAATTTTTACACATTTTATTGCAAAACAACATCTAAGTACGACTTTTGAAAGACTCTGGTTGGTTGGTTAGAGTGGTGATTCATCCAGAATCCAACTAGCGCTTCCGCACCATTTTGTTGCCACATCCTCGTTACCAACTTGTTTAACAGTAACTTACAGTAAGACTATATCCAGTCTGTGCGGTTTAGGAACCTTATTAGGCTGTTGACGTCTATGCCAGACAGTTGCTCGAGACTCTCGAACAGCGGTTTGCCCAGGGTTAACATTCTGTCCTTCCATAGGGCAGGGCATTCACAGAGGAAATGGAAGATTGTTTCCTTTTTCTGCGGTTGTTTACAACTATGACGTATGTGTTGTGAGGGATGCCCATATTGGCGGCTTGTTCTCCAATAGACCAGAAGCCAGTTATGACTGCCGTTAGTCTACAGGCGTCCCGTCGTTTCATGTTGATCAATGAAAGACTCTATTCTCTAGACTCTTTTGAAAGACCCTTTCGTTATTTAATTTTTTTTTTTATTTACGAATCGACCCGGCCTAATTTATGCTTCTATATACACATGCACGCATACATACATACGTCCGCAACGTAAAAACAATTAAATGCTAACGACGTGATTGATTTATGTTATATTTGTATATATTTTGGATCAAATCTATCAATTTGATTTGTGTCAGTAGTAGGTGAGTAGTTCCAAAGGCTTTTACATCAAACACATATGCACATATTTGCACTTTGTACACGCGCAGTTGGGTATGTGAGGTGACAGACTGTTAACCGAAACCATTTACGCATTAAGCCGGATATAAATAAATAAATAAATAGATGTTTGCAACTAATTAATGAGCAAATGTGTCATCTCAGGAAGCAGTCATGCAACGATTGACACTGAGGAATAATCCAAAAGAAGTAAATTTAATTAGCAACACTGTTACGTAAAATTAATAGGATCATGGGGCCGTGATGTTGACGAGCCAAAACATGAATTTGTGTACAAATAACCCTCAATGCTCATACGAATAGTACAAAAGGCACGCAAATAAGTAGTAGACAGGCACAGAGATTATTTTCTTGTTTGAAGTCGTTGAAATTTCTTTACAAAGGTCAATATCAATGAAATTTAACGGCAGAATATTGGGTGAAACCTCAGGTTTACAAATTACCACCCCGACCATGCTTACAAGACAATATCCTCTCCATGAAATTTTCCATAACCGAATTGCAAAGTGGCTGCCCTATGTCGGCAATAGCCTCACGAATTCCATCTTTGAGGTCTTGAATCGATCCTCAGCTCTAGGCGTAGACCTTGTCTTTCGCGTGGTCCCAAAGAAAAAAGTCACAAGGCGTTAAATCACAAGATCTCGGTGGCCAATTGTGATCACCTCTCGCGAGAGATAACACGGTCCGGAAACTTTTCCCGTAAAAGATCAATGGTTTCGTTGCTTTTGTGGCACGTAGCGCCATCTTGTTGGAAATAAACGTTCTCCAGATCAATACCACCCAATTTCGACCATAAATGCAACGTTTTGGGCATTTTCGTTCCGCGAGAGAGAAAACGATATAACGTAGAGGAAAAGGAGAGAGAGGGTATACCTTATATACACTTTATGCTATTTTCCCTGAGTTTTTCCTTGTGTTTTCTAATTTCTAGTGAGAAATAGCACTGTAGAATATATTTCTGGTGCCTACTTCTTGGCGTTATATTTCCTTGGTGACTACTGTTTGGAGCGTTTTTTGGTCCTCAATTTTTTGGCGTTTTTTTGTATGCCCACTTTTTAGCGCTTATTTTCGTTTCCTGTCTAGTGCTTGTTCGTACTATAAAGTGCTATCCATTCCGTCGTCGGATTTATTGGTAATGCCTTGCGGTAATTTGTGCCGTCGGAGTAGTGCGCGTTGTTGCCACGGTTTGTGTCCGGAATTTACCTACACCGTCAAGAAGAGAGTGGCAGACACCAAGGCCATGGAGAAGGGGGGAATTAAATTTTTATACAGATGGTTCCAAGCTAGTAGATAAGATTGGCTATGGAATTTTCTCGAAAGACTTAGGTCTGGAGCTATCCGTTCGACTACCAGACTACTGCAGCGTCTATCAGGCAGAGTATAAAATAAGTGGCTACATATCCAAATACGCCCGCCGTAACAAAAACGACTATAAATATAATATATTCTCGGATAGCCAGGCGGCCACCAAATCAATGAATGCGGTTATACTAAGATCGAAGGTTGTACAGGAATTCTGGTCAGCCCTAAATGATATTAGTGTCGTATTCTAGGTCAGCCTTATTTGTGTTCCGGGGCATAGAGATATTGAGGGAAACTGTAAAGCTTATGAGCTAGCCAGAAAAGGTATTGCTCTTCAACTGCTCAGTGATAAAAATACCATTGGAATACCTTTGGCCAAAACATTATCCAAGAGGCCAATGGGTTAAGGAGAGGTGAAGATACATGTGTAACAGCTTGGCTACTATGGCCGCAAATTAACAAGAAAAGGACAAAGGAATTACTTAGTCTCTCAAGAGATAATATCTCGGCTTGTTTAACCGGTCACTAGCTATTTGGCAGGCATTCCTCAAGACTAGGAGTTTTCTCCCATGAATATTGCAGAAGTTGCAGAGATGAGGAGGAGGAAGAAACAGTCGAGCACTTCCTTTGCAATTGTCCAGCCCTAGCTAAAATCAGGTAAATACTTTTCTAATTATCTTACAGAGCTGTGTGGTGTGGGGTTAGGATCAATTCTACGTTTCATAAGAGCCACAAAATGCCACCCTTCTCCGTTTTTTGTAAATTTCGTCCATTTGTATTCTCTGCAAATGTTCTGAACTTATTTAGAAATATACTCTTTCTCTCTCTCTTTCTCTCTCTCATTCTCTCTCGGGTCTCTCCCTCTTCCTTTGTCTGCCATGAAAGTTTCACTTCTGTTATGTGGACTACGCTGCAAGCTCTTTTTTTTATTTTTCATAGATTTAATTTTAATTGAGAAAAAAGCGCGAGATGAATAATTTGAATTTGAATTCCATGGCACTTTTTTAGTTCAAACACATCTGCAACTGAGCCACTGTACATTTATATGGATAAATATCTTTACGATTTGCAAATACGGTTGTATAGAATAATCCCTGTTCACACCCATTCAAATACTCTTTTTGCTGCCGGAAGTGTCGCTGTTTTAAAAGCAACAATTCATTAAGTCCAATTGGGGAATTCAAAAGTCCAACGTTGACAGTTCTACAGTTGTTTATATGTTTAACAATAATAAATTGTCTACGCATGATGCGAAATAAAATAAAAATACTTGTTTTGCCATTTACTGCCATGCTGCTGATGTTTTTGTATAGAGACAATTACTGGGATTACCCGAAATCGATGGCAGACCCAAATACTTCCGTTGTTTGGAAAATTTGAAAATAAACGATAAGTGGATAGATGTGCATAGATAGAGATAAGAAAAAGTGCTATTGAAGAGCCTTAAACAGACGTGGCCTGTAGAATATCCGCAATAACGCGTGACAAAGTGACTTGTTTACTGTTTCATGAATTATTAGCAAAACGAAGAGTTATTACTTTGCTTGGCGACGTGGATAAATTAATCCTAATCAAATATTTTGAAATTAGGTACTTCTTCCCCAAGGTGATGCTGTTACTGATGATGGTGATGATCATGAAAATAGTATTGAACAAAATATGAGGACATTTCTGATAACGATAGTGATGAATATGGTGCTTAGGATTCTAAGAAATCATCATTAATAATAAAAATTATTTACGAGGTTTGTTCAAAAAGTATCGCGAATTTTGAATTTTCGCAGGTTACGTATATTCGAATTTCGATGATATGTTGGTACTCATGTCACTCACCACCACAATCTCAGTTTTTTGATAAACAAACTGCTATTACATCCCACTTCGGCACTCCCCAAGTAACACTAAAGTTACGACACTAAAGCATCATGAGACCTCTAGCAGGCAGATATCTACAGCCAGTCAGAGCTGTTGATGTCATGGAGATGATTGATGGGACTTAGTTGGCACACTACCCAAAGCTGTCAAAGAAAGGACCACCAGTGACCTCAATCGTCTAGATGGCAGACCCGGACATGTAAGGAGAACATGTTCAACAGTCTCCTTCTCTGAAAGGACTTCACAGCTTAACCTAGCTTTGTGCGTGCCAATCGTCCAGTTACTACGAATTTTGAAATTAAATGACGAGGAGTCCAAGGAGGAGAAATGGAGTTCCATATGTTGTTGTGCGATTCCACTTTAACAACAGTCAGAGGCATGCCGATAAATGGGTAGGATATCTCTGAGACCAATTCAGTCCACTTCCTGGCAAGCTCATCAGCAATTTCATTTCCGTCTATGTTCCTATGTCGTGGAAACCACATCAGAGAAATGTTACCTGCACACCCAAGAGATTTGATCTCCGTTTTATAGGAAAAAGATGTTAATATATCACTCTCTCACGCCTTTCCATCGAAAAAGATGTTAATATCTCACTAGTTCCCACGTTCCCTAAGCATTTTACTTGCCTCTAAGATCCCAAAGGCTTCTACCTGAAAAACGCTAGTAGTATTCGACAGTTTTAAAGAAATATATAAATTGGCTGATTTAGAGAAAACCTCTGCTCCGACTCCCGATTCCATCTTGGAGCCGTCAGTGAAGGCAGAGGCTCCGGCTTCGGTACAGATTTTCGTTCATCGTTCTCGCGCAATCTTGCCTACTGCGAAAGATTGCCCTAGCCTGGCCATCAAACTCCAGTTTGTGGATAGAGATATATGTACGAAGTTCATAGAACTACGGCGTTAACTGCCTAAAAATGCTATCATGTCCCTTGAGGGATTGCCATCAGATGCCAACCTAATTTAATCTGATACCAGTTTAAGCAGCAATGGAAATAACGTAAAAGTCGATAGGAAGTAAATGCAAAACGACATTCAGGACAGCATTCTGGCAAGTTCTACTTGATCCGGTGATACAAATACAGGCCTTTGCACCCTCCCGAACTGAGTGTTATCATAGCCTTTCGAAAGAGCTTCCCACCAAACGGAACATCCATACGTTAAAATAAAAATGCATTCAAAGCACGACCTGTGGAGTCCCCATTTTTTGCCGAACGTAGATTTGCAGGAGTAGAAAGCTATTCTGGCCTTCTTTACCCGATTTTCAATGTGTGACTTCCAATGGAGTTTGGTGTCAAGCATCACTCCAAGATACCCAACTTCCGATGAAAGCGGAAGAACGCGGTTGTTTAATTTGGAAAGTCTGAAAAGTGGAGGTCTATATTTTCTGGTAAATAGCAGTAGCTCCATTCTGATGTTGGTCACACCTTCTAAATTTTTTTCATCTTGCATACGTCAACTACGTTCTGCTGGTTTATAAAAACTTAAAACTGATTGTTGTACATTATTTAAGAAATTAAATTTATGAGAATCTATAATTTGAATATCTGAATAACAAAAATAAGTTGATTTGGACTGCAAAAACAGTGACCGCAGAAACTGTCAAAAAATAAATACTTTCAATTTATATTCGGTGATTCATCCTATGCTGAAAACTATGAATTAAGGCCAGCTGCTGGCGCACTGTGTCAAGCAAAATGAGACGTGTCTTGAGTGGAAATTATAGCTGAAATGATTTTTTAATTTATTTTGCAAATGATTTTCCAGTTATTATTAAGTAAAATATATGAAAGAAAGTTTAAAAACTATAATATAAGGCGATGGCAGAATGTACGGATACATACTAATTCGCATTCTACTATGCATTACCAGCAATGCCTAAAAGAGGCGAGTAGGGATTTGTTCTTGAATAGTCACTATACCAATGAAACTCTACATGTGAATGAGTGCATGAATTCGAAGCAGGATTTAACATGGTAAACATTGTGTTAAGCTCGTCTGAATGCCTTAAAGCCAGCCAGCTAAACAGTTGGTTAGTCATCTAGTCAAGCGTGAATAAATTAACGACACACAGAAAATACTTGCAACATATCAGCACAGAATATACATATGGTATGCATGTATGTATGTATGCATGTATGTATGTAATACTCGTATGTGCTCTTTGTTAATTTCACTCTTTGTTTTTAGTGTTTTTTTTTATGTTATTATTTTCACTTCTATTATACTTTCACACTGCTTTCAAATCCGGTGAATAACATGTTTGAGCTATTATTTATTTCAAAGTAAAAAAGGAAAGTATAAACAAAAGCCGCATAGCA
The DNA here is from genome assembly GCF_028408465.1 of Anastrepha ludens. Classification (NCBI taxonomy): domain Eukaryota; kingdom Metazoa; phylum Arthropoda; class Insecta; order Diptera; family Tephritidae; genus Anastrepha; species Anastrepha ludens. The sequence continues at coordinate 115,292,490 of NC_071498.1, read as the reverse complement.
GACACACCAAAAATCATTGCTACGGGCAGTGATGTTCCTGTTTGTCATGGCTAAACTCCCCGCCGGTTCTGACTTTCAGCTAAACCGTCTCCGCATTGGCTGGCGGCATCAGCCACAGGACTTCTCATATATCCTTGTTATTTTTATAATTAAATCCCGAGACAAGTGGCGTTCTTTTTGTTAACTTCTCGTATTTCTTTTGTTTCGTTTTTGTTGTTCACCATTGTTGTTTTCCGTTCACCCACATGGTCGTAAATAAGTTTTTATTTATATTTATGCTCAGTATGTCCGCATGCATGTTGTATGTATGTATGTGATGAATGTTAGCTTGTATGCTAACGGTGAACTTATACAGGCCAATAAATACTTTCGCAATATGCTTGCATTGAAGATGTTTATGCCGTGGTTACATATGTATGTAGAGGCTTGCTGCGTACACTAAGGATGTTAATCTCGGGATTCCAGGATCTCAATGTTAGTTCACAATTTTGGCAGTATATAAACATTTTTGTTGTATAATGCTTTTCGAAACTAAAACAAACAACTTATTCCTTAATTTTTCATAATATGTGACCTGGGCTACGAAAAGGTACCTTACGTGCGAAAGCAAGTTTTAGAGAAAACAGCAGTTAAAGTTTAAACTTCTAAAACCCCTTGTAACTTTTTTAAGTATTAATAGTTTTCAATCCGGTTTGGCTTATTTTCTTCAGCATAGATCACAGTATCAATAAATCACAGAAGCAGTGAAAAACATTTTTTTATAAATAAATAAATAAGAAAAATTTAATGCAAATCGCAGAAATCGTTTTAAAATATAAGTTAGCTTTTGTATTTTCGTATTTGTACTTTTACTTTTGTACTTTTTTTTTTTTTACTTTTAACAAACTTTTAAACAAATTATGACTTTCTGGTTTTCACCATTTTAAAGAGCCTTCCACACACTATTCGAATCAACAAAAAAGTGAAAAATGATTTTTTGACACGTAAGGTACCTTTTCATAGACCAGGTCACATATAGTAAATTATTAGTTCATTAAAACTCTTAAACGTAAATATCTAAGACCATCTATTAAACCAATCTTTTTTTTCGATTTTCTTTAAAAAAAAATTTAAAACTCATTTTTTATAAACCCAGAAATTGTGAGTGCAATTTCGGTTGCCACATCATCGGAGACTCCGTAGCAGAATTCAAAAGATGTTAGATTTAGCAGTTTTGACCAATAACTATGGTGGAAAACCAAATTGTGCGGGGGACTTTGGCTGCCGCGTCTCGAGGGACTCGCCAGCCGAAATCTGCACGATAATTTCACACATACTCACGCACTCGTCCAATCAGTCGTTGCTCATACAGCAACGAAATAACATAGACAATGGTAGTGTTGATTTTTCCTTATACCACCAACACAATTTCAGTTTTGTCGTGAATAAACCACTGTCACACCCCCTGCTGCGTTAGCAAATCAGCCGATTGCTTCAAAATTGCTGAATGGTCTGATGTTCTGAATTCTCTCCAACTTGACATGAAAAAAAATATATATATTATATATATATATATATATAAATAATTGGCACGTACACCCTTTTTGGGTGTTTGGCCGAGCTCCTCCTCCTATTTGTGGTGTGTGTCTTGCTGTTGTTCCACAAATGGAGGGACCCACAGTTTTAAGCTGAACGGCAGATATTTTTTATGAGGATCTTTTTTATGGTAGGAATACACTCGGAGGTTTACCATTGCCTGCCGAGAGGCGACCGCTATTAGAATAATCTTTTCCTTGATTTTGGTGTTTCATCGAGATTCCAAGCTACGTTCTTTCTGAATTCCGATAATAGCCAGGCACCAACCCAATCGGCTACAGCAACCGATTTTGATATTAAAATACAAGAAGGTCTTAGCAGATATGTGTGTACATCTTCCGCTTGGATCAAGTAAAGAAATGTAAGTTAGAGTTTATCATTTTAATAAGGCATTGATTTTGATCGAAATCAAAAGCTTTCGCTGAACAAAAAGCTACTCATATGGAGTGACAATCTGGGGCTCAGCTTCAAAATCAAATCTTGATATCATAAAAAGGTTCCAGTCAAGACTGTTGCGCATGTGTGCCAACGCGCCATGGTTTGTCTACAAAGATGTTATCCATCGTGATCTTGGAGTGCTTCCGGTACATCTAGAAATTGGCAGCATCAGCATAAGATTTAACAACGTTTTTGCTAACCAAACATATCCTCGGGCATGAAACCAAGCTAACGTCTCACACCAAGCTATCGTCTCACGCAGACTTAAAACGTGTATGCCTACTGATCTGCCACACAGATTTAAAATGTAGCCTTTAAGTATTGCACAATTTTTTCTTATATCACCAACACAACTATTGGGAGTTCTTACATATGCCAAGCTATCAAGATTTTAACTAAATGTTATACTGAGCGTTATGCTTCACAGATTGTGTTTAATAAGTGAAGTTAAAAAGAAAAACGAGTTTTTGGCAGAGCAGTTCACAAAAGGGTACTACGTGGCTTGCGCCTTATTAGCGAAGCTTCCTTCCCAAGGTTCCATCTTTTATACTTTTTTCTAATTGAATTAAAACTTTGGAAAAATACTCTGTTTAAATTTTACTGCATAATACGACAATAAAAAATCGATTTCTAAAAACATGCAATCCCTTAAGAATAGCTTTTCTTCACTTTATATAATTTTCCATGAGAGAATTGCGAAAATAGTTCTTGAAGGAGGTCTATAATGTTTTATCGAGAAATGTATGTATTAATTATTATATTTTTATTTCGAAGTGAAACTTCTTGCGCGTCGATGGACCAGCGAGAATGGAGAGTAAATTTTCAAGGCCATGCAACGTTTTGGGCATTTTCGTTGCGCGGGAGAGAAAAAAGATATAAGGTGGAGGAAAAGGAGAGACAGAGAGCTATATCTTATACACAGGGTTGTTAATGTCCGACGGACCCATCTGGTAACCCTGTATCTTTTCACAGAGACGTCAGATCGCTTAATGACATATTGCGTTGGAAGCGTCAGTCCAAGCAAATTTTTACCAGTATACGCCACGCGAGCGCTCCCAAATTGTTGAAATTTACATTCAAAAAAAGAAGTCAATTGTGAAAACTCAACGTGCGTATAAAAAATTAAACAATGTGAAAAGTGCGCCTTCTAAGAACACCATTAAACGTTTGTACGAAAGGTTTTCGACTGGTGATGCGACCAAGGCGATCGGATGAGAATATTGCTCTTTTACGGGCCAGTGTTGAGACGTCGCCAAGGGCATCCCAAAATCGCCGTCCTCAGCAGTTGGGCATTGCTCGGACCACTTTACAACGAATTATCCGCATTGATTTGCATTTATTCCCGTATAAGATTCAATTCTTGCCTGCGGACAAGCCTCGTCGATTGGAATGTGCCCAAAAAACACATGGGTCCGTCGAATATGGGCAACCCTGTATATCTTAGATATAAAGGGTAATTTTTTAAGAGCTATAGGAAAGTTTTTCAGAAAAAACACACATAAAATTCAGAAAAATTCATTAAATTTTTATTTAAATCGATAGAATTTAATGTTTGAAGATTATTTTATGCAAATGTTGACCGCGACTGCGCTTCAAATGGTCCATCCGCTTAGTCTAATTTCGGCATACTCTTCCTAATGTTTCGGCCGGTATCTCACATATAAATGCTTTAATGTTGTCTTCCAATGCGTTAATTGAAGCAGGCATGTCTGAATAGACATGAGCTTTAACATAAATTATAGACCAAACTGAAGATGTTTGACAGTGAAACAAAACACGAAACGTGCGTCAGCTGTTTAAACCAACATAAAAGCTAAAATATCACCCATTACTTTAGGCTATTTTTCCTGAGTTTTTTCGTGTGGTTGCTAATTTCTAGTGAAAAGTTTTTTTTGGCGTTTTTTGTTTTTTGTGCCCATTTTTTAGCGCTTATATCTGTTTCCTGTCTAGTGCTTGTTCGTACTATAAAGTGCTATCCATTCCGGCGTCGGATTTATTGGTATTGCCTTGCGGTAATATGTGTCGTTGCTGCGTTGCTGAAATTGCGGCGTTTGTGCGGTTGATAAACGCTCGGAGTAGTGCGCGTTGGTGCCACGGTTTGTGTCCGGCGTTTACCTACAGCGGTCGACCCCTCTCCGTTCTTTGTAAATTTTGTCTATTTGTATTCTCTGCAAATGTTGTGAATTTATTTAGATATATATTCTTTCTCTTTCTCTCTCTCTCTCTCACTCTCTCATTCTCTCTCGGGTCTCTCCCTCTTTCTTTGCCTGCCTAGAAAGTTTCACTTCTGTTATGTGTGCTACGCTATACGCACTTTTTTTTTAAGTTTAACTGATAACGATGTTTTACCCAATGGCATTTAATAAATACAACTCTCTTGTTTCACTTTTAAATGCGCACAATAGGTGTCTCAGATTTTGATTTTCCTCAAAAGAGAGCAGTGATATAGACTGGAGAACAACACTCCTCCCTAGCTAACACTCTCCCTAGCTATACGTTGAGTACTCAGAGTTGCCTAGGAAATTTAGCATAGTGTTGGTACATATGTATGTATGTGTACCACTCGAGACTATATGAAAAGAAAAAACACTTGAAGCGAAAGTACCGAAAATGTCGAGACTAGGCAATGTGAATAACGGAATAATTTATTGTTTTTTTTTTTTTCAATTTAAAAAAAGTAGAAAGACAATCTTATTGAAAGAAAGTTTCCAGTTATCCAAAATACAAAAATTTCCAGTTTCGCCGTTCGCAAAGGCAGCATGAGTAAGCAAAATTTTAATTGCAGCGCACTTAATTTAAGTTATTACTTCCGAAAATAACTGCATCTTCATCTCGCTGGTGTTCGGTAAGCTAAAGTTAAGTGAAATTATTTAAAAATTGTTTGAGTTATTTTTAATATTCATTTCAAAATTGATTTATCTTTGAATTTGAGGGAAGTGTTCTTGGTATCGCATTATTATAATTCTAGTATATTAATATTCTTCAAGTTTCAATATTCATTTTATATTAATATTCTCCAATAAAAAATAACATAAATGACGTTTTTTTCGGAACGAATATCGGGATCCTGAACTTAGATTTAATTAATCCCGAAATGCCGGTCTGCGTAATTACCCCTTATATTGGCATATCAGGTCTACTACACACACCCACTGCCTTGAAGGTCGCATCAAGTGTGAATAATGTGCCAACGTATAAAAATTAATTAATAATCTTTTGTTAGTGGCCAATGCACCGGGCTATTGGTAGTAGAATCTCGTGTTGAAAAATGTTTGCGCGCTTCAGTGTAGAAGTAATTTGGCGAAATTTACGCATTTCATTAATACTCCTCAACTTCACACAGACGTCAAGATGTTGGAGAGTACTTATGAGTAATTTATTGTAGTTGTGCTAATGTCTACACACTCGTACATGCTCTTGCATACGTCGTATAGAAAACCACAAACCAAAGCAAAGCTATTTGGTATGTCTTAAAGATTCTTCTCCTTCTCATTGAAAGGCGGGTTCATGAAGTAGAAAAAAAATAAAGACACCAGTAGAACTACTCAAAAAAGGTGGCATAGAATTCATATCTCCATTGCTACATTCTTGTTTTTCTGCTTGTTTCTAAGCAGTTTCGGTCGCGGGGGATCGCAAATGAGGGTTTGCTTCACTTTTCATTACAGTTCGTTTTCGTGTGATGGGTCGCACCAGATCCAGGGGCGTTTTATCCAATGCAATGTTCAGGTGTATATCCGCTTGCTTCAAGGTAGACGATCAGTTGCAACAACAACTACTGATAGTTATTTATGTTTGAGTAAAATTAGTGCAAAATTAAGGTATTCATTATAAACTTGGCGACCGCCGTAGCCGAATGGGTTGGGGCGTGACTACCATTCGGATTTCAGAAAAAGAACGTTGGTTCAAATCAAGGTGAAAGACCAAAATGAAGAAAAACGTTTTTTCTAATAGCGGTCGCCCCTCGGCAGGCAATGGCAAGCTCCGAGTGTATTTCTAGGCGCGTAAAATATGCACTAAATTTTGTTTTTGTCTTACAACTTTTGTTATTGTAATTTGTTTTTTTGTTGATTTCTAGTAATTAGTAGAGAATCAAATACTAATTTAAAAAACATGAAATAAAAATATATTGTTTTGTTAAAAAAGACTGAAATAAAATCCATATTATAACAAAATGCTTTGCACACTTTATTTTGACGCTCACAGTATAATGACTGAACTGCTCTATGAAGTTTAAGGCTTGCGATAACCAATCGAGCTTAATGCGAGATTTGTGTTTCGATATTAACAAACTCATTAGAACTCAATTTAATAATAGAGGAGCTTATTTTATCATTTCAACGAATCAAGAGAATATTGGAAATTCGGCTTCGGTGCTTGGTAAACCAAATATCACAAGGCAAGCAACAAAGTGGGCAATGTCCCCACTCTCTTCCTCTATTGGCGTCCGCATACATATATTATATGCCTTGGTATAATTATAATTAGGTGTAATTATAGATATTCAAGTACGAGTGTGCTCCTTGACAAACTTTAAAACAAATTCAATTTTCCTTGGGGTATTTGCTTGTGAAGTGCCGCATAGTGTCACTATTTGTAATTAGACGTGCAACACATACTTGCATTTGGCTGACTATTTCGATTGCTGGCTGGTTGGCTGGCTACGCTTTTGCTTTTCGTGCACTGCCGAAGAACCACAAAACGAATTTTCTTGTCACACAAAATGTTCAATTTAATGAGTGCTAATTAATTAAAAATTCAAAAGACACAACGCTTCAACAAGCACACTTACACACTTACACATATACACACATCCGCATGCATACACTGATACACAAATTCGAAAAAGGACTGTGGGTGTGTGTGTGGATGTGTGCTAGATATGAACAAGAGGTGACGCAAAACTGCTTTGTTTGGATGCAAGCGGCTGACTGTTACTCCCCATTTCACTATTTAGAAGGCGCATGCAACACACTTTCTTTGTTGCTGCTGCTGCTGTAGTCTGTTTGTGCCGCTGCTCTCGCGGCCTGTCAAAATGGTATCCGTGCCGCCGCAACCGCCGTACGTGTTGTAGCTCCGCGCGCATTCACGCGCATACACACACACACACAAATTAATAGAAATGCAGCCTCAGTAGCTTTGACGGCCTCAAGATATTGGCAACAGCTGCAACTACTGTTGTCGTTGCATGCCACAAGCATGCCTGTGCGTGCTGACACTTTGCACTTATTTTTAAAGAAATTCCATTAAGGCCAAGCCCAGACGGAATTTTTCGAAAGGTACAAGTAAATCTCAAAGGATGGGGGAAGTATTTTGAAGTGCCCAGAAGCGTGTTTGCTTATGCTCTGGTTTTCTGCATATTTACAATCATATATCTACATATGTTAGGGGTGTTCTAATTGAGTGGAATGGAGTGTTCTTGAAAATCAAGTTATACAGTGGGAATTTATTATTTCATAGAAGTGCGTAGTCTCTGGTATTGATATTATTATTATTATTAGTGTGGGCTCTAAGATCTTTTATGCTCCCTTCAAGTACTACCAGTAATGTTTTAATCCAATTTCTGAGTATAATTCCTAGCCTAGCCAGGTGATATTTGAGTTATAATTCTTAAATATTTCTTAGAGAGACGCATATAATTCCGGGAGGAATGTTCTAGATGTATTCTATTTATCAGTAAACATTATCCCCTTATCGAAGTCGCAGAAATGCTTTGAAATTATAAGGGGATCTTTCCTGCTAGACTGCAGGGAAGTTAATATGGTGGCAGGAGCAGTTAAAGTCACTACATTCATGCACACAAGGACGCTGCAGAGTGGGGTCTTTCGCCTTTCCTTATATCAGGTTCGCTTTTGGAGGCAATCTCTCAAGGGACATGGTAGCATTTTTAGGCAGTTAACACCGTATTTCTCTTAACTTCGTACGTATCTCTTATTGATTGTTGTGTCAGTGACAATCTTTCCTAGAAGGCAGGATTGGAACGAGGTGAAAACCAAGATCGATGCTTCTATCTTTACTGACGGGAGTCGAAACAGGGATTTTCTCTAAACCAGCCAATTTATTTACTCCCTTAAAATTACTGCTAGTGTTTGCATGCAAAATGTTTAGGGAACGTGCAAGCGAGGGAGATATTAACATTTTGACCCATAGTCAAACTGCTCTCAGAGCTAAATAGCTCTCAGGCTCTGACGACGCCATAGTCCAGACCCAAACTAATCAACTCCTGTAAGGAGAAGAGAAAGTCTCTTGGGCGCGCAGGTAACATTTCTCTGATCTGCATTCCTGAACGTAGAAATATAGAGGGAAATAAAATTGCCGATAAGCTTGCCAGGAAAAGGTCGACTGAATTAGTCTCAAAGTCCTGATACTCTGTCAGCAGCATCCCCCTGACTGTTGCTAAAGGGGAATTGTACAAGTTCTTTATCAGGAAAGCGCAGAAGAGATGGAGCTTTATTTCCTATGTGCTACTCCGTCCCAGCATAATAGTCGTAGGACTCAGAAAGTTCTGGGGACTTCACGCCATTCAATTTCCAAACAGTATTAGGCATAAAATAGTCTGAGGCCAACTCCCGTCATTCTTCACTAAACGAAATGGTAAATCAAAATCACACTGAGTCATCCAAGCACCAAGGCTGATCTGATCTCAAAGGAACTGTACTTTTCATTAGTAGGGAAATCGTTATAGCCGAAGAAATAGATACCCTGCAAACCATAATTTACAGTTATAAAGACGAAGTTATAACCTAGTCTAGGCGCAAAATAGTTTATACAATAATTTCCATATCAATCGGATAAAAGTCGAGCAATGTAACCGAAAAACCTGGAAAAGTTTCTTATAAAGATCACCTACTCTTCATAGGAATAAATAGCTTGAAAATATTACAATAAATAGCTTAAAAAACGTACAAATGATGTAGATTGGGTAAATAAATTTTAGATATACATATATACGTAGGTATATAAGTATAGACTAATTTTAATACTTAAAGTCAAAAATAAGGACCCACCTAATGCATGCTTGCATACTTGAACAATTTGAATATTAAACTTGTTATACTTGTAAATTCAGTTCTCCAGCTGCAAAGTCTTGGAAAAAGTGTTAAATTCACTTATACAATAGAAGATTACTCGAAGGGAGGGGAAAATTGAGAATATATCAATGCAAGATGTTGATCAAATTTAAATTGCAGGTATCTGTTTAAAAAAGTGCTGAGCACTAAAGTCGACGCCAGCCGGACAAGCGTTCATTTAAAATTGTAGTTCATACGAATTTTAGGGATTAGTTAAAAAGAGCTTGGCTTTATGTTGTAAAAAACTGAAAGAGTGTAAATGAACTTTAACTGAAACTTTAACCTCCAGAGGAAAAAAGATATCTGAGAATGAAACTCGGTTGAAGCTATTTTTTGTTAGTCGCACTACCACGGGTCGCATTCTGTAAATTCGAAAGTTGATTCTATTCGAATTTATCATTCGGCTCGAATTTGTGTCAGCCGCAGTTTCGGATCGAGTTATTATTTATACGAAAGTTAAACGTCAAAATTTATAGAAACGTCAAAATAAAAGAAATAACTCAACAACATGATGGAAAGAATAATGAGATGGCATCTATCGTGGTCCCGTTACTTTGCTCTCAGCAAATTTGGCAATGAGTTCCGTGGTTTTAGCTCCAGTATGGCCAGATTACCATTTTCGTAACTTGATTTAGCATTTTTTTTGTTTTTTAGTCTCAGAGTTTTAGTTGTTTCTTCATGACATTTTTCTAGCCTGTTCTAATTAAAATGTAATATTTATAATTTTGTAACATATACATTCTTTAATAATTAGTTAAATAATTCACTCACATTTATTTGGCTTTATTTTTTTTTTAATATCTGGTGGCATTGCCCGCGATTGTAGGTGTTGTTGGTGTTCTTCTGCTTTCGGCAGTCAAATCTCTCTCTCACTACTGCAGTGTTGCCTAGCTTTGGATATAAAAACGCACTAAAATTCCCATTTAAAGAAAATAAAACACCAAATTTTTATTGAATCACTTAAAGAACTTTGTATGCGTGACAAATTGTCTTTAGAATGTGCGTTTTTTTAAATAAATGTGTTAATGTTATGTACAATTTAATTTATGATTTTTTTTGTTAAGCGAGACTATTTGGTTAAGGGAACGACTTATTTGCTGAATTTGAAGTTATGTAACAAAATAAGGTACTCTTTTTGCAAAAATGTCGTTATAGTTTCTTCAGTATTTTCTGGTATTTTTTTGCTTATTTTTACTATGAATACACCTCTTGATGCCCTATGTTCCACTAAGGATTGATGGCAGGAAGAAACGATTACACCTCTATGGTTTTAATCCGCATTCAGTAAATTCAAACGTCTTTTAAAATATGTAAAAAGGTTTTCAATCTTAAGAAGAGTTGAGAGAGGGGCATTTAATATTCTTGCATAACCTTAAAAGGAGCAAAAAATTAAATTCACACTTTCAAAATATCAAATTTTATAAGAACCCACTAATTTTTATTAGCACTGAAATCTTCTCAGAGTGGTCTGTTTTAACCTTCTTTTGTGTAATAATACGGTTTTTTTTAACTTAAAGTTTCGGTAGTTTTAATATAAATAAAAAAAACAGAAACAAACACGAAACTTCAAAATTTTCGCATTTTCGGTGTAAAAAAGCACTAAATTTATTGCGAAGAGCAAATGGTTGGCAATACTGCAGAACTTGGAAAAACGTGACGTCGCGTACTCTTGATGGGCGCAATCTTCTTTCTATCATTCTTGACTCAACAACTTATTTCTCAGTAATTAAAAAAAAAAAAAATTAATTAAAAAAAGAGAAATGGATTCTGTTGCATTGTGGATGGACGATGAAATTAATAATGAAGGAAACGCGACAAGGCTATTAGGGAACACCTAAATATTATGAAATTATCGGAAAGGAGGTAAATACATCCATACGTACGCACAACACGTACATATAATATATACATAGACTGGGCATAAATTTCCTAATGTCTATGCACTTGAAATTTAAGCCTCATACAAAATTTGCTGCTTTCCAAGGAAACTGAGTGAATTAATTTTTGCAGGCCCGCCACCAGTCACCGAAATCCCCACTTCATTAACCCCTTCGCGCCGGAGCATACTCAAAAAAGACGAAAAATATATTAGAAAAAATATGTTCTGCATACTTAAAAAGTCCTTAATTCCTTGCATTATCCTGGGACATATTGTCCCAATAAGAATTTATATTGGGACAATTTAATAAACCGTCGAATTTAGTTTTAAACAATTTATTTGAAAAATTTAGTATTTTTGTGTTTTATTACAGAAAAAGTATTTACTTATGGTACGAGGTAAAACATTTGAAACAAAGGGCATTGTTGCATCCAGAGCAAACGTAATTTGTTCTCGATTCTTTTTGCAGGGAAGTGCATCGTACGCAACGACGTCGAGAACTACCTTTTAATGGTAAATGATCACCTATATTCAAGAGCTCGGTACGTGGACGTTTAGATGGTCTTCCACCAGTTCGCCGAGTTTTCAACTCCTTGTTCTTGGTTCCTTCCGCAATAAGGGACTCTGCTAATGGGACTATGAACTGTATCAGTGTTGATTTCTTACGGTTCAGGTCATTATGCACAATCCAAGCATTAACAGTTGAAAGCATCAGAATCTTGAAAAACACCATTTTCCACCACTTTTGGGATTTCCGGTTGATATCGTATACCGCTCCTTTCTTATCAGCTAGATCTACGCCCCCCATCAAGCGATTATAGTCCACAATAGCTAAGGGGCAGGCAACTTTTTTCTTCTTACCGTCCTTTTGCTTCCTATCTACTCCTTCTATGCTCGACTTGTGACAGTTGGAGACAACAAGTACTTCTTTCGAGTCCATCCAACGAGTAGCTAGTAGACCATCGCAGTTTATTTGGAACTGGCTTTGCCCGCGTTCTAGTCGCGACCCGAACTCCGGTGTTTCTTTTCGATTTCTCATGTAGGATATAGGTATGTACCAATAGCAGGAAATGGAATGGATTTCATCAATGTTATTGATGTGAAAAATCGATCGAATGCAACAGCCACATCATTATCACGGATAGTACCTGCTAATTTCAAAACCACTCTTTCTCTAAGAGTTCCAGAAAGATTAGTGGTGACATCTTTACCAGTAAATACATTCAAATCGTATCTATATCCTGTTTTTACATCACATCGCAACCAAATTTTAACACCGCGTTTGATTGGTTTCATAGGCATGTGTTGCTTTAGACTGGACCTACCTTTGAATTTTGCCATACATTCATCGATTGATTGAAAAGGACTATCACTTCGTATTCGCATGAATTTTTCTTTCATACATGAAACGACTTCGGAAATATAGTAATATTTTGGAGCATTATCGGGTTTGTCACAATCATTTAAATATATGTAGTTTCGAAGAAAGTAGAGTGAACAGATCGCGAGAAATACTTTGCTTTATAATTTCGTTTCGCATTGATGCGTGTTTGCTCCAATAATCATGTAATGATGCCAAATGGTTGTAGTGCATAATCATAGCCACGCCTAAAAACACCATTATTTCATGTTCATCGGTTAATGCTCTATTAGTTTTTTTCTCTTTATTAAGTTTTTTTAGTCGCTGATTTGTGCACTGTGCAATAAAAATACACAAAGTCTTTGGAAAAAATTCTCTAAATACACGGAACTCGGTAGACCCTCTGGGAAGATCTACCAGAACTTGAGAATATGTTTCTAATGGCATTCGCACTATTTACTGATTCGATGCTAACGCAATGACGATCGCGGAACATATGTTTTTGGCATCGTTTGTCTTGCCATATCGTCAAAATTTCTCAACACGTGCTTGTTAACTGGATCAGTGGTGCCACATATATTATAATTATGAATTTTTTTGGAGATTTTTTTTATAAATGAAACCAGGAACTTTTATTGGGACAGTTAAGATGGAAGTTTTATTGATTAACAAAACTAATAAATAACTTTGTACGTGGCTGGGACATATTGTCTCAGTAGACGCGAAAGGGTTAAAAAATAACAAAATAGTAAAATTTACACAAATTAATATTTTGTAGCCAAGCCCTTTTGCTGGATGACCTCTTCCAGGCGTCTCGCCATCGATTAAATACATTTTTGGGTGGCTTCTGCCTCGATATTCTGCCATTCCTCCACCAGTGCCAACGTGAACTCAGCTGTTGTTGATATAGCACGCTTCTTAACTCGCCTATTCAGCCCTTCACACAAATGTTCAATTGGATTTACCTAGATCAGGTGACTGAGACGGATGCGGTAATGTATGTTTAATGTGGTGCGCAAGCCACATACGCTCATCATAAGCAATATTTTTCGGGACATTATCGTGTTAAAATGCGAATGAGTCTGGCAATTTCAGCTCGTTGTCACTTTATTCACGTTTCTTTTCAGGATTTTCATATAATATCTCTTATCCATAATGCCGTCAATGAATTACAGATCACCGATACCTGCAGCGGACATGCAGACCCACACATTGACTACTCCAACCACCATGTTTTACAGCCGCAGCAGGTTCTGTTTTTGCAGTTCGTTGTTAGGCTTTCTCCACAGAGTTTGTCAGCCATCAAATTGAAATATGTTGAATTTGCTTTCATCCAAGAAGAGTACATTGTCCCAAAAGTCACTTGGCTTGTTTAGATACTCCTTAGCATAGGAAAAACGTTTTTTTTGGTTCACTTTTGAAATGAGAGGTTTCATTTCAGAAATCTCGGCCCTGATTATGCAAACAGTATTGTCTTGCGCTGAGATTCGCTGGTTTCACTTTTTTTCCTGCTTAATTTACAAAAAATTAAGCAAAGTTTGCAACAATTCAAGGCAGTTTGCAGTTTGATTTTTGACAATAACATAACAAATGTTATAATAAATAAAGTAAATTGAATATAACAGATAATAAAATTAATTAAAGGGAATATATGTAATAGATAATACGTCCTTCTATCCACCGAGTTTTTTTTTTTTTTTTTGACAAAAATCACTTCAAAAGTGGGTTTCAATACTTTCGTTTATAACTGTATATGTCAACAAATTTGAAATATGTAAATAAAATTAATATAAATTAACTCTCTGATGCATCGTTCGAGGTGTTGCAACTTTAAGTGCTAACCTGATTTGACTCACACCAAAGGTTTTCTCCCATTAGGTTACATCTCGCGTGGATGTCCCGTCTCCATTTAACTCCCCAGTTAACTGCTCACTCATGATATTTATTTTGTAAAGATAATCTTTCAAATGTTGCCCGCAACTGCTCCGTGATTCGGCCATCCGTAAAGACGAAATTTTAATGGCTCGCTGTAGGACTTCAGTCGGTATCTCGTGAATAACTTTAGTAATGTTGGCTTACAATGTCTTAATTGAAGCTGGTTTATCCACAAAGCATTTAGACTTTACATAACCCACAAATAAAAGTCCAAAAGTGTGATATCACACGATCATGGTGGCCAATCTACTGGTTCGAGACGAGAGACGTCTTGTTGGAACCAAATGTTGTTGAAATCACGGGCTTTAATTTCTGGTATCAAAAAGTCGTTTAGCATGTCGCGATAGCGTTCGTCATTCATTGATACATTGGCGCCTGCCTCGTTTTTGAAGAAATATTGGCCGATGATTCCTCCAGTCCATAGGTGGCACCAAACGGTTGTTTTCAATAGATGCAATGGCTGTTCCTGAATGCTTTCGAGCTGCTCTTCAGCCGACATACGGAAATTTTGCTTATTAGCGTAGACATTAAGCTAAAAATGGGTCTCATCGTTTGTACACCATAAGTTGGCCTGAGCGCGCGATGATTCTTTTCACAGAGCGTCGATTTTCGTAATAGATTTGTACGGTTTGTAAACATTGTTGAGGTGTGAGTCTTTCCATCATGAAATGCCCATGAATACTGGACAAATTATGTATTTAATCTTCTTGGAAAACGCACCTCCAATCTGATAATCCTTTACAAGCTAAATTTCTTATTGACTTGGCCGTGCAGATGAAAACGAGCCTTAGTTGAAAACAAATATTTCTGGACCAAATTTATCTGACAATTTGATTTCAGTTGCTTAGTTACTTATACTTAACAAGCAAATAATCCGATATCTTTGTATAGATTTTCACCAGCTTGAGGCGTGTGGTCGATTTGGGCACTCTTGATCACAGCACTCATATTCTCATTCCAATTGCATAGGGATGCTAATCTCCAAATCCGAGAAAACCAATTTTATAATTTTTATAATTTTATTAATTTTTTTTAAGTTAGTGTTAGAAGGGGATGGAATCAAATCTTTTGAAATTTTCTCAAATTATAAAATTTTCACTTTTCGTGATTCTGAAGGCCAGCAACTTTCGCGACTAGAGAGCATATGCAACACGTTTTCTTGTATACTAAACATGACTTTCCAGTTATAAAAGATGCTATATAGTATTTATTTGAGGAGTGCATTTTCGCTCTTTCTTTTGTCGAATATTTTTACTTTGCCATTTTCAATTTTAGCAGTCTGATGCATGGTTCCACCAATCAATTTTAAAGACTGTTAAAATTTAAAATAGCAAAACTGGTGAATCGAGAAGTTTTTTCTACGATCTTCTGTAACTTGTTTTAAGTATTAAAACACTCGCTTAAGAACTCGAGAGCTCTTTTATTGAGCTCTGAACTTATAACTAAATCGAAAAATTTTCATAAGCTGAGACGCTTTTGATTTAATGGAAATGCCCTGCTATTTCAACCTTTACAATGCTAAGGTCACCTATGGCGTAATTTTCGGAGATAGCAGGCAAAAATGGAATGAGTGAAAATATCTAGTCTGAAAAAATAATGCTTTTGTGACGTAGTTATTGGAAATGCATAAGGGAAAGTGTGAAGATAGTGTGGATAAGTTAACGGGAGCTCCAACGAGGACAATAGCAACGTTAGCGACGGCAACAACAACTGCAGTGATGAGAGAGCGTGAGTGCAAATTCGGTAATTGTGACGACAAATTGGAACTACAGATGCGGCGATTATTAAGGAGGGGCGTGAACAAAATCTTCGTATTGAATTTGTACAATTTTAAATTTTAACAGTCCGATACATTCCAAAGTTGATTGGTGCATACAGATAAGAGTTAAAGCATAGCTTTAAAGGTAGTTTTGAACTTATATGTCATTGATGAAAAGACCGCTTTATGAAAGAAAGGTCTGTGTTATTGTGAACTAAATAAGTAATATAAATAAGCAGAAGGCTCAGCTGATAATTTGCGAATCCGGTTCCCTAAATACTACACCGATTCCAAATAGACTTTGTTTTGCGTGTTGGTTTTTGAGTGCTGAATCTCTATTGGTAATATAATATTTTATGCTTAAACTTAGTATTCTTAACAAAAAATTATTAAAATACTTGCATTTGTGAAGATATTTTCTTTTTCTACAGCTCAAAAGCTAACGAAAATAATTTGCGAAGAACGAATGAATTTGAGATAAAAATTCGAGTAGTATACTATAGTTGCCTTCTTGGGTTTTTGAATAAACTATTCGAAATTACAATTGGGAATGCAGAAATAGAGTTATCAAGTACAAAAGAAGCAATCGCGTGCATGAATATGGTCCTTCTGAACGATCCCGGCGTACATACATTCAACAATGGGAGAGGGCAATCTGTTATTATTTAGCCTTTGAAGATCGTGCAACTGCATCGAAAGTTAGGTTACAGAGAAGCGACTCATGGGAGCATGTGAATCAGCAATGCCCAGATGTAAATCCCATAACTGGAGACAACCCGTGTACTTGTGGTCAGACCTCTGCTCCCACGCGTGTTCCAGTCGAGTGCCATTCTCGTGATGCTATCTGGTTGTTTTCTAAGCGTGAGGCCGATCCATCGTCAATTTCTGCGTTTGCGAAAGGATGGGTTCTTAATTCGTTAATCTCCACAGCACGTTGCTGCTGATGGTGTTCGGCCAGAATATTCTACAAATGATGCGGAGGCATTTGTTGACGAAAGATTGTAGCGTCTGTGTGATGGTGTAAGAGATCAGCCATGTTTCATTTCCGTACAACAATACTGGCTTTACACATGAGCTGAATATTCGCAGTTTAGTGCGCCTGGAGATTTACGAACTCCCCCCTACTCTATGCATTCGCCCAAACGCCGACCTTGGTTTGTTTAGTCGAGTTTGGTGTAGCAGAACCTTTCGACAAATTCTACCGGACACCCCTGAACCATTATAGATCTTGCTTGCCTTTGTTTTGCGGATATTGACCTCCAGTCCGACAGTGCGTGCCAGCTCGACTAGTCTGTCCACCTTCCCTTGCATGTCATTGAGTTCGTGCTAGAGGATGCAGATGTCATTGCCGAAGTGCAGGCCAAGATGAGTGGTGAAACTCCAAATACCTTGTTTGTGCCGGGTCAGTTGGCTCATAACGTCATCTCGGACGATGGCGAAGAGAAGGGCGACAGAGGGCAACCTTGCCTTACGCCTGCGTTGTTGGTAAATAGCTTGCTGATGTTGCCGTTGTGAAGCACTGCCAATTCAGAGTTCTCGTAAAGAGATGAGTTGCTGATGAGTTGCCTTTTGACTTCATTTATGCGCTGAATGATGCCTCAAGTAGTATCAGAGATCCATAATTTGATATTGGTGGCTTTTATTGTGCCGATTTTCTCTTGAGGGATTACCCTGAACGTGCCATTTGTAGTTTCCCAATATTTATCGTTCTGAATAGCAGCTTCTCGCGAAAAGCACTTGTCATATCATTTCTGGTCACAGTTTAACGGAGAAGCTTTACGTTAAATCGCCTGCGTATACCCATTGCGTTGGTTTTCTTCCTACTTTTCAGCTTTATCTTAACGTTGCCGGTAATTAGCTCGTGATCATTGTCTAAAACGCAAATCTATTCCAAAATAAAAGCCCTAGAATCAGTATTTCAATGTATAGACTGTTAAATCGTAAAACTCACCTCTCAATGGGCAACAAGCTTATCCTTTACAAATCTGTGCTCCAACCAGTTTGGACTTATGGAAACCAACTGCGAGGTATGGCAACAAACTCAAATTTGGAAATTCTGGAACGTTTTCAGTCTAAGACTCTACGCACTCTGTTAAACGTTCCGGGGTACGTGTCGAATACCCAAATTCATGGGGATTTAAAAATTCCTTTAGTAAAAGGGGAAGAAAAAAATTTAACCAGAAAATACCGAGATCATCTTAAATGACACCCAAATGAAGTGTCCTCTACTCTCAACCGAAAACACCGATTCGGCTTACCTGGGAGCTACCTATAAAATATCAAATTTGTTTAGCAGAATATTTCACAGGATATTGCTTTATTGCTTAAATCAATGTCACTTTTTAAGTATTGTTGGGTGGGGGGAAAAGTTCATAACGTTTTTATATTTTCTTCTACTTTACAATGATTTGTTTGCTGTTTGGCAAAGGGTAAGTTTTCATTTGATAGAACTCTTTCTCTACAAAACTGTGTTAATTGTATTTTTGAGTTATTTAAATTTTTATTGATTTCGAGGCTTAGAAATGGAATACGCAGAAGGGAAAAATACACATTTTCATCGAGGTGAAAAAGTTGCCGAAGCAGCCCGGAACATTTGCGACGTTTATGGAGAAGGTGTCATAGGCGAGTCAACAGCATAGAAATGTGGGCGTCTACTTAATGATTAATTTGCAGGATTTCTCCATATTTACTTGCGAACAGAAAAGCTTAATCAACGAACATTATTTCGCGGTTGATGAAAGGATTTGTGTGTGTGTGTTGAAGGTGCTTGAATTTCACAATATGGTTGGCCCTGCAATTTATAAATTTTTTGTTTTTGCTTAAACGATTAATTTAATTATGAAGTTAATTCACACATTCAAACTCAAATTAGTGGTCAGCCAAAACTGCCGGCAAACCATATTTAGTAAATGAACCGTATAAAAACAGTTTGATTCTCTCTCTCAACCACTCTCATCCTTGACGTCCACCATTCTCATCTCTGGCATCAAGGAGCCAAAGATCTCACCCTACTGCAGATACTCTCTTACCTTCATTGCAGATACAGTGTTGACCAAAGGTAAGCACAAATAAGTTGCTGATATTCACCGGTTTTTAAAATCGCTGGCTGTTTCGAACAAAAAATAGTTAATTAATTATTTATAAATAAGAGTATTTGCAGATTAATAAATATGCGCAAAGACATGCATACGTACTCATTATATATAGATATGTATATATAAATATAGGTATGTATGACTACATACATATGTACATAGGTGCTCACAGCAATGCAAAATAAACGAAGCGCATGTTGCTGCTGATATCCAAGGTCCTGGACAAACAAATAAAATATTATTTCATAGTACGCACACCATATACTGAAGACGCACACAAACACAAACACACACAGACACTCATACATATATGCCCATTTGTTTGGAATACACAATATTTCATCGCGCTGCCAGCACACTTCGCATGGCACCTCGTAATGGCTCGCAGGAAACTTCAAACACAGGCTCCTTTTGATGCCCACAAGTAATGCGACGCTTCGTGTGATGAGCCATGAATGCGTGCATGCATTTCATAAGCAAATATGTTTAACAGCGTATATTTGCTCATTAATAATAATTATTAAATATAAATACGCCATTTCATTTAATTACGAAAACATTTTTTAATCAATGTGATAACACAATTGCTCCGGAAACCTGCAACGTCCTCGTCAGCAACTCAAATATCGGCATGAATATGTAAACGTGTGCGAGTATTCATGAATATTTATGTGTATACATCTTTGTGCGTATGTGTAAATATGTGTGTGCATGTGTTTTCGCAGCAGCCTGATAGCATAATATGTGTTTATGGCGTCAAAAAAAAAAGCTCGATTAAATTCATTCATTATTGAAAAATTAGCTTGAAATTAAATTTTATAATTTTCGCCCAAGGAAATTTATTTGCACTGATTACGTAACAAATTATGCATAAACACATTTTTCAGCTACACCTACTATGTGGTATATACGAGGGCCGTTTGCGAAGTTCGTGCAAAAATAAAAACAACTCAACTGTTTGGGGTAAACCTTTTTCATTTTCCGGCATAGTCTCCTTTTAGGCGTATGCGCTTCATCCAACGCTGTTCTAGTTTTTTGATCTCTTCCAAATAATAGGATTTCGCCAAGTCTGAAAAATCGTTTCGGCATTCACCTTCTCGTTTGAATAAAATCGATTTCCGGTCAGCCAGGGGGTCAAGTGTGGAGAATTGGAGGGACGTGAAACGAGTTGGAGTTGCTGAGGCGTCAGCAACTTGTCGTGATATGAAAAGACTTTTTTGAAAATCACTCGACCTCTTCAATTCAAACGAATGCCAAACACAAAGCATTAATACATCGGCTGAAAAGTCCCTAGCCTTACAAAGAAAACGCGTTTTTTGGTTTTGGTCGAAATTTGATTTAATCATCAACGTAACTTCCACTAACAGCAACGCAATCATTCCAGCGCCGCTCTAACATTTCACAACCTCTTTTGTAAAACGATTTACCTTTTGCCTCAAAATAGGCCTCAATTTCATTTGGAGTGTGTTTTTTCAAGGCACGCTACTAAGTAAACATGATCCTGATACGCGGCAGTAGTGTCATCTCTTTGATTTCGCCTGTACTTTTCAAACGACTCTCATAAATTAACTTTGTATGCCCCGTGGGTGTTACCGTTATAATTGGAATTATATGTTGTTGTTGTTGTTGAGGTGGTTGAACATTTCTGAACTGAAATGCTCCTAATTAGTGACCAGCACCATTTAACTACCACTATCTCGTGTGATGATGAGGTTTTTTTTTTTCTTCGTTTCCAAGTCAGATCCATTTAGTGAGGTCCAAGTATAGCAGCAAATCCTTTATCTCGATGTCTGAGATCTCCTAATTTGCTGTAGGAAAGGCTTACCGAAGGATCGGAGTCGTGCCCTGGCTAGTCCCGGACATTCACATAAATAGTGGAAAAGACTTTCCTTCGACCCTTCCGCTTGACAGCTTCTACAGATAGGATTGAAGGGTAGATTGAGTCTGGCTGCATGATCCCCTACTTTAAAATGTCCTGTAAGGGTTGCAGTGATACGTGAAATGTTTGGCCGAGAACATCCTACCAGGTCATTCGTCCTTTGGATTTTGTATGACGGCCATGTGTTTTTTGTTGTAATACATGTAGGTATTTGCTTCCATCTTCTTTCGGCTAAAGCATGATAGTGTGAAGCAGTGGATGCTTTTAGTGTGTTCAGTGGGGTGGAGACTGCCACCGCCTCTGCTATGTCTAGTGTCGAGCCCTTTCTTGCTAGCTCATCCGCTATCTCATTGCCCTGTATGTTCCTATGACCGGGAACCCATATCAGAGTAATTTCAAGCCAATGGCTGAGCAGTTTCAGCTCCGCTCTACACTGTAGGACCAGTTTGGATGAAATGTAGTTGGAGTCTAAGGCCTTAATAGCTGCTTGATTGTCTGAGAAGATAGCTACTCTTGCACCAACTTCCTTGCAGAGTTCTAGGGATTTGCATGATTCTCTGATCGCTAAAAGTTCTGCCTGGAACACGGTGGCATAATCAGGAAGACGAATTGATTGATATAGGTTGAGTGGCTCGGAATGGAAGCCAGCGCCCACACCACAGTTTATCTTAGAACCATCGGTATACATTTCGATATCGTGTCTTCCAATCCCCTTTCCTTTGCTCCACTCGGCTCTCGGTGGAAAACGTACCGTAAAGCTTTTCTTGAAGTTGAGGTCGGGGACTGTGTAGTCGGATCGGTTTTTGAGCAGCGAGGGTCCCTGTAGGAGGATCTTACTGTGACCGTACGACCTTGTTGTCCAGCTTCCTATGTCTCTGAGTCTCACCGCGCTGCAAGTATCTATTGTTTTAATGTGTAAATCTAATGGCAATAGATGTGTTAGTACATTGAGCGATTCAGTAGGACTGGTGCTAAGCGCTCCTGTAGTTAAGATACACGCTTTGTATCTTGTTCAGCTTAGTTTTGTTGTGCTTCCTTTCTGTTGCAGGCCACCAAACTAGTGCCGCATATGTTAGTATTGGCCTTACAATGGCTGTGTAGGACCAATTGGATAATTTTGGTTGGAGACCCCATTTTTTTCACAACATTCTCTTACACGTGTAAAGTGCTATATTCGCTTTCTTTACCCTGTACTGTACGTTGGACCTCCAGCTGAGTTTGGGGTCCAGGATAACCCCTAGGTATTTTGCCTGATTGGTTAGCGTGAGGCTGACGCTGTTTAGTCTTGGGAGATTAAAGTTTGGCACCTCGGTTTTCTTGGTGAATAGCATCAGTTCAGTTTTTTTCGGGTAATCTCACTGATTGTGGTTGGAAACATTTCTGAAACCATAAGCACTATGGAATTATATGTACTTGAAGCAATAAATTATCCAAAATTGAGTATGGATTTGTTTGCTGTTTGGCAAAGGGTAAGTAAGTATTCATTCAATAGAACTCTTTCTGCTCTACAAAACTATGTTAATTGTATATCTGGGATTCATTCAATGGGATTTACCCAAAAATTGGGAGCCATCGAGCAACACGCGGTCATAAACATAACCGAATCGTCAAAGGAGAAGAGAAGTGGTGCCTATACATCAATATGAAACAAAGAAAGGTCATGATATGTGCTTGGTGGGACTGGGAGGGAATGGTGCACTGGAAATGCTCGAAAAGAATGCTCGATCAACAAAGAGTTCTGAATAGAATTCTGAAGCTATTCTTCTGAAAAGACCTGATCGACATGATCAATCCATACTCCTTCACGATAACGCCAGGCCCGATGTTGCACAAGTCGTCAAAACCGTACTCCAAGAGCTCGAAAGGCAGGTCACTCGGCATCCGCCGTATTCTCCGGACCCTGCCCCGACCGATTACCATCTTTTCCGCTCTCTGTCAAATCATATGAAGGGCGTAACCTGCGATAACAAAGAGGTTCTCAAAAACTGGCTCAACAACTTCTTTGAAACCATACCAGGCGATTTTTGGCGGAACAGCATCAACAAATTGGTCGAGAGGTGGGAGTATTGATATAATTATTGTTTTTTGTTTCAATAAAAGTCTTCGGTTAACCGCTATGAACTTATTCCCCAGCCCAATAAATTCCGAAATGTGCTAAACTTCAACAGTCTCTGGGCCCATAGCCCATGTGAGAGGCTTAGATGCAGTATACAAACGACAGTCAAGTTCAATTGTTTTTAATAAAGTAAAAGAGTATGAATATGTGAAAGAAGTGGACACAGAGTGAATGGAATAGTTGAGATTGCATTCGAACGTAGTCCAACAACTTTATTATTGTTCCTTCGCTTTGAGATTCTGAAACTCCTACTTTTTTCAACGTTTTCTCCATTTAGTCCACTTAGAAGTTCCTTTTCTGGTAATTCTGATTTTTCGAAATAAATGACGGTCGGTGCAATCAGATCATGCCCTAGAGAGGCTCTCAATGCAGTGGCACACGTTATTCCAATAGACCTACATATTAAGAAGACAGCAACCATGAGTGCATTTGGGTTAAATGAAGCGGGTCGATGGAAAGAAAAAACGTATGGTCATGCCAGTCTATTATTGCGAAAAACTCAGTTAACCTCGCTAGAACTGACTACATTGCTCCGACGGTAACATTCAACAGGAATTTTGCCACTCTCTTCCCACCTAAGGAAGAATGGAATAAGGGATTCTCTCTAAACAACTTCGACACTACAGTCTATACAGATGGCAGTACCATAAAATGAATTGTGGTGTTGGAGCTTGGATATATTCTCATGGACTCAAAATTGAGAAATCTGTGCATCTCCCTAATACCAACAGTGTCTTCCAGGCAGAAGTACTAGCAATTGGGGAAGCCTGTAGGATACATGTCGCATATTTCTCTTTTAAGGGCAATATAGCTAATCTTTCGCAATGCCAAGCTGCAATCCAGGCACTGGGTTCGGCTACAACAACCTCTAAAGTTCATTGCTATTTCAGAAAATCATACGATATGTGACCTTTGACCTTCATATTGTAACAGGGGAAATAGCAGGACCTTTCCAATATACCATAAGCGTCTTGGCTTATGCATATATTTAATTTAGTATATTAATAAGAATCATTCTATTGTCAGAGCTCAATAAATAAAATCGTGAAAAAGGCTTCACGATTCACTAACTGGCTTTTGGTCTATCGGAGAACAAGCAGCCAAAATGGGTATCCCTCACAACACATACTGTCACAGTTGTAAACAACCGGGGAAAAAGGAAACAATCTTCCATTTCCTCAGTGAATGTCCTGCTCTATGTGAGGACAGAATGTTTACCCTGGGCCAACCGCTGTTCGAGAGTCTCGAACAACTGTCTGGCTTAGACGTCAACAAGGTTTTTAAACCGCACAGACTGGATACGATCATGCTGTAAATAACCGTTAAACAAGTTGGTGACGAGGATGTGGCAACAAAATGGTGTGTAAGCGCTACTTGGTTTCTGGAAGAATCACCACCTTATCCAACCAACCAACCAACCAGCGAGTACAGGACACCTTCCAATAAAATGCTTCACATTTCCTTCTTCGTTCAAATTGTTAAGGCTGCACATTTTTGATACGTTTCCGAATTCATCGGCACTTTCCACAGGCGGACTACATCGTGCTTTAAAAATAGTGTTTTGAAGAAATATATCCCTTAATTTTCCATTTATTTTTGCCCAGCGATCGAAAAGCCGGAAAGAATTTTTCCATTTAACATTTGAAGTTAAAAACACCAAAACAGAAGATGAATGAGGCATTTTTTTTTTGTTTTTTACATTTGATTTTTAGATTTAATTTGATGCTTGTTAGCCAAGGAATATTAATTCGACATGAATTAAATTAAAATTTTTTAAGTCGGCAATTAATATTTTTTCCAATATTATTTTTAGTCAAAAATGACAGTCAAATTTTACTTGTTATTTTGCTGGACGAAAATAACAGTCAATATTATATTCTTATTTTTTCGATTAAAAATAATTTAATCGTTTAATTAAAAAAATCTAAGTAAAAAATGATCTTCCATATTACTTATAATTTTTCATCTCTTGCAAATACAGGGTATTTCCAAAGACGCGGCTAGATGTTGTTTTAAAATAAAACAAGCAAAAACTTGATCTCTTTCAGGTTTCACAATTTTTTTTTATGGCTCTTAAGGAGACAGATACCTGTAAAATTTCGAGAAAAAAATTCTTTTTTCATAAAATGTTAATTTAATCCTTTAAGAGTATGTCAAAAAATGTTTAGAACGTAAATTTAAGTATTTCTTATAAAGGGTGGTTAAATTTCAAGGGCCGATGTTGAGCGTGAACCACACCTAAACGTCAACGACACCGTCGGACTTCTTTCTTTGAGGTTATTTGAAAGAAAAGGTGTAAGTCGATAAGCCAGCAACAATTCAAGAGCTAAAGGATGAGATAATTCGGCATATTAACGGCATAGAACCTCAATTATGCCTCAGCGTCTTCGAAAATTTGGACCATCGGATGGAGGTGCGCCGACGAGGACGCGGCGGCCATTTGGCCCATATTTTATTTCATACGTAATTGAGCTATACTAATATTATCATAATAAAGAGAAGTGGTAATAATTTTCTAAAACAATTGTATTTTATTCAAAATCAACACCGGCCCTTGAAATCTAACCACCCTTTTTTATAGATCGTCAACCGTGACGACTTTATTCTTTGCGTTCGAGCGCTGGGAGAGGTTTAGTTACGTTGTATTCAAACTTAAAATAATTTTTTCGAAGCAAAAATAATAGGAAAATTTAATTTTTTTTAAGCATTTTATTGCGTGATTGTTTTTTCCATTTGTTTTTAGTTCATATAGAAATTACGGCATTAATAAACAGAACAATTTTTGTTTTTTTGTATTCAGGTCACTGACGCCGATGCTACAATGCCCGCGAATTGAGAAGCCCCGCTGCGACCTTTCTGGAAGAATTGAGTGTACATCCGCCATTTTAAATGATTTAAAATTAAAGAAAATGTTTATATTTTTTTTATCTATACATAAACAGTATGCCAATTTTGAAAAAAATATATTGACTTCTTCATTTTAAATAAAAATCAGTGAAAATATGGCCGTTTATTTTATTTTATTTAATTTTATTGGAACAATGACGTCATTTAAATGACCACCATGAGCACGTCTACACGTCAGACGACAATTAAAATTTTCATGGGCTCTTGTGGCTCAACTGTTGAAAATCCGAGTGATACATTTTCCACTACCACAACAAAACATTTGTGCTAGCTGAAATGTTCAGTTTTTCAGTGTTTTAACTATCCGCTTATTGCATTAATTATTTCGTGCCTATGCTCAACCCTGTAGGTAGGCAGAAGTGGCAGTCGGTCTTTAAGCCAACCCACTTAGAAAGTTGCCGACTCAATTGTGGTACCACAGTAGCAGTTTACCTGCTACTCTTCGTTAAACCATTTTAAGTGGAAACCCATAGAACTCGTTGACACTTATATCCCTAAGATCATCAGTTTCATTCAAGAACGAGGAGCCAAAGTCCTTTATCTTGCTAGAATGCCACGCAGGGCAGTGACAGAGAAGATGTTACGCCTCCTCATTCATGCAGCGTCTATAATAGTCGAAATGGGATACATTTAATTCTTGAGCATGCCGACCTAGGAGACAGTGGCCTGTACTCCATATCCGATAGCATTTAACGTGGAATTTGCAGCTGGCAGCAGAGTAAGAGGAAGACTTCATTTGTGTTGGAAATATCAAGGATTTGACTTCCTTTGTATTGCCTGCGCCAAGCAGGTGCATATTGTTGAATTCAAATTCACGAAAAAGAAGGTCTTATAGCCGTAGGTTAGGTTAGGTTATGGTGGCAGTCGGTCTGTACGACCAACTCACTTAGACCTTACAGCTACGTTGTGATACCACTGTGTTTTCTATCTAATATGAGTCCTAAGTACTTTGCATTCTCCCTCAAAGGAATCTCCATACCCATAAAAGTTAGCGGGGAGATTATAGGGAGTCTATGTTTCCTTTTAAAGAGAATTATTTCAGTTTTTGCGGAGCTTATACCGAATCCCCTGCTCTCAGTCCAGCTTCTAAGTGTGGCCATGTTAGAGCGCAGAATATCCATAAGGATATTAGGATATTTGCCTTTAATAGCAATTGTCAGCTCTTCTGCGTAAGCAGTGGCGTGGCAACTTCCTCTCTCCACGGTCAGCAACAAAGAGTTTATTTATTTATTTATTTATACAAATAGTACATAGTAAGACTAAGGTCTTTTGATAGTACTTTAGTACTTCAACAATATTATAATATAAAAAAAAAAACTGGAATGTTTTTAACATACAAGTTTCTTAATCTAAATTTTACACCAGTTCATTTACAAATCAATCCAATATATTTAACTTAACTATAATAATAAGAAGAGAAAAAAAAAAAAATTTATAAAAATAGCAGTATGAAAAGAAAAGAAGGATTTAGAAAAGAAAAAGAAAAAAAAACAAAAATAGTACAAGTAATTAGAGAATGTAAAGAGAAATGTAATGCGCTACTTTAATGCAATCAAACACTTTTAAAATAATTATAGACTTGTGCCCTGAAGTTAGATCTGTTAAGTCCAGCCTTCACAGTGTCGGGTAATGAGTTCCACACTTTAATAGCGTTAATGAAAAATAATCTAGATGATGGTAGGTAATTAAATTTTGGAACGATGAATTTGTTGTGTCTGCGAGACCTTACTGGTATCAACTTCTCTGTCAGATAGGGAGGAGACCTGAATAATATAAGTTTGCACAAAAATATGCAATTCCTAGCAGATAAATAGCTATTAAGGCAACAGCCTAGTAGCCTTGATCTGAAGGCAGAGATATGGTCATATCTGCCAATCCCATATACATACCGCGTGGCGTTATTAAACGCCACATTAAGTTTATGGCAAGATGTGGAGTCGAGTTTGCTGTATACCACCTCAGAGTAGGTGATGAGAGGCATAATTAGCTGGAGAACTAATTTGCGCCTCGTTTTCTCTGGCGTGAATGTTGCGGAGACACTCAGCTTTCGCAATGTAGCGTAAATATTCCCCACAACCCTATTTATATGGTCAGCACAGGTAAGTTTTGTGTTAAGAATAAACCCCAAATTTTTTACCTTATCCATAAAGGTAAGGGAACTTGTACCTATCCACAATTTAGGGATATTGTCAACATGCACAACACTATTACATATAGGTAAGACATATGACTTTGACGCGTTCAGACATAATGAGTTATCGTTAGCCCATACAGAAATAGCAGACAAATCACTGTTTATTTTGAAACATAAATCTTCAACGAGACCAATACGACTGGACAAGTACAATTGTATATCATCAGCATACGCATGGACATTCACGTACTGACAAACGGTAAAAACATCATTGACAAAAAGACTGAATAAAAGTGGACCAAGAATAGACCCTTGCGGAACACCAGTTTGTACGTATCTTGACTGAGATGTTAATTTACTGGTCTTGACCTTCTGCGTTCTGTCACTAAGGTAGCTGGCCATGAGCTTCACCGCACTGTCTTTGAAGCCGAAATAGTGTTTAAGCTTCAAACATAATAATTTGTGATTCACTGAGTCGAATGCTTTAGAAAAGTCTAGTAAACAAAGTAGAGTCAAGTCTCCGTTGTCAAAACTAATTCTAATGTCGTCCATTATTTTAACCATTGCAGTCGAGCAACTGTGACTTTGTTTAAAGCCAGATTGTAGTGGAGAGAGTAGACGATTGTTCTGTATAAATGATGAAATTTGCGTGGCCATCAAGTTTTCGCAAACTTTGGAAAATGCGGGCAGTATACTGATAGGTCTATAGTCACCAGCATAAATAGCATTTGTCTTTTTTGCGACTGGGAAAACTATAGCCTTTTTCCATGGTGCTGGGAAACATGAACTAGTCAAGCAATGGTTTATTATATGGGTAAGGGGCCCTATTATATATTGTATGACTATACGGACGAATTTTAGCGAGATGCCATCATCGCCTACAGCATTAGACTTTATTTTGGATAAAGCTTTCAGGACATCTACCTCACTAACGGTCAAAAATTGAAACTGTTCTTTTAGAGTAGCACAAAGTGAGGACTCTTTTAAAATAGGAGCACAATTTGTTTTCTTACCAACACTAATGAAGTAGTCATTGAGTTCATCAAGGTCAATCTCACATTCGGAACTTTCCTTGCCATGGATTTTAAATTTTTTTAGGTTGCGCCACAGTTCTCTTGTTGGAAGTGACGGATCAAGTTTTGAGTAACTGTACCAACGTTTCGCTTGTCGTATTATTGCAGTGGTTTCATTTCGGACTACCTTGTACCGACGCCAAGAAGTATCCGTCAAGTTTTTTCTCCACTTAGCATAACACTTGTTGCGCTTTCTAATGGCAGCTCGAACTTTCGAGTTGTACCAAGGACATGAACTATTTAAAACATTTACAGAACGAAGCGGAACATGAATGTTAAATATCGAGGATAGGTTATGGTTGAGGAAGTCAAGTTTATTATCAACAGTACTAAGAAACCAACATTCATTCCAATTTATAGAACCCATGTCTGAATACAGGGAATTAACATTCAACGATTTAAAATCACGATACTCGTAGGTGGCACATAAATTTGGACGATTCATCACAACATCTAAAGTACAAAATATTAA
The DNA here is from genome assembly GCF_028408465.1 of Anastrepha ludens. Lineage (NCBI taxonomy): Eukaryota > Metazoa > Arthropoda > Insecta > Diptera > Tephritidae > Anastrepha > Anastrepha ludens. The sequence continues at coordinate 115,262,801 of NC_071498.1, read as the reverse complement.
GTCATGGTCGGAGATAAAGTCAACTTGGTCGAATTTAAGAATATGTGACAAGTCACATGTTATAAAGTAATCAAGAAGACTAGGTTGTGAGTTATTTGAATATCTCGTTGGTGTAATTCCGTTAACAATACAAAGTCCAGCTGTTGCCAACTGGTCGAATAGTTTACTACTACTAGGCTCATTTTTTAAAATGTTAACATTAAAATCACCACACAACAGGATACGTTCGTAATTTAAGACAGATTCAGACAGGTCAACAAATAGTTTATCAAGAGCAATACTTTTGTTAGGATTGTAAACACATGCAATTAAAATTTTATTCATGCCATCAGATACTTCAGTAAATATATATTCATTTTCACCGTTATTTGATTTTGCTATCAGTTTAAATTTCAAACTTTTTTTGCAGTACACTGCAACTCCCCCCCCTTTTCTATTAGGATTACGATCGTTTCTCAATAAATTGTACCCATTTAAGGAGAGGTTGAAATCAGGGAGGTCATTATGAAACCAGGTCTCTGAAACGCAAATTACATCGACTGCAGAATCTTCAAAAGTGCACCTAGTAAAATCGAGTTTTTCTTGATTTAGGCTACGTGCATTAAAATGTACTACATTAAAACCATCATTTTGTTTGCACATAATATCAATGAGAATTTTCTTATTTTCATTAACGCTGGACCTCACTTTACCGAACAGACCTAAGAATTTAAGTTATGCTGAACAAAAACAGAAGCAACAAAGCACAAGCACGCAAGAGTATATGTATGTTTGCAAAAATTTTTGGCGTAAACAAAGATAGAAGAGCAATAAACAGAACAAGAGCAGTAGTTAGAAGAACAGAGAAAAATAAGAAGTAGCACAAGATGAGCGAGGGTAAGAGAAGAACTATAAAATAAAGGAAGAGAATAAAAAGAGTAAGTAGAGCTTAAGCATAAACACATAATAAATATTCTCAACAGCTAATTAGAGCATTAGAGCATTAGGTGGCTGCAGCAAGTGCATTTTGAATGCACTCAATATTAGTCACCCTAACTGCTTTGCATTTCTGCATTTCTGCCAAAAGCCAAAGAAGAGAAGAGAGGAGTCCGTCCACCTTGTCGTGTGCCTCTGCAGACCTCATTTAGCCAATACTTTTCTTCTAACGAGTATAGCTTCTATCAGAGCAACAACGTTTGGTTCAACTCCAAAATTTTCTAATGCATCTACTATAGCGTTTGTATTTACATATTATATATTGTTGAGGGCGCCTGCTATGTCTACAAAAGCAACTAAAACAAACCCTTTGTTTGATAAACTTTTCTCCACAAATTCGACATCCCTTATGGCCGTAAGAATGACGATTTTTTTAACAGCATTATCTACTTTTTTCTTACATTTTCAAATGCAAATATGTAGCTCCTAATTAAATGAACGACTTTCTAATATTTTGTAATATATTTTAAATACTGTAGCGATACCAGATGCGACGTAAATTAAAAAAAATATTTCATTTCAAAATTATATTTTTAGATTTGTTTCAACAATTTTTGTACCAACTTTTATTCTATTCGTTTTAATTTCCAGTTACGGCTCACTTTTCCTTTGCTTAAAATTAATTTAATTGTGCTTGTGTATATCCCCGCCTCTCTGTGCCACACAAACCTTACTGGCACAGCGAAAGCCATCCGGCCAAGTGCAAAGCAACAAAGTAAAGGCCGTGGACACTTTCATGGCTTCACGTAATTAGCTTGTCTCTCGGCTTTAAACAGACGCCACTACTGCTCCGTTGCACATGTCCGCCGTCGCAGTCGATGCCCCTTAAAGGCGTGGGGTGTACGATTTCATGTTTCGGTATTTATACAAAAACCCAGATAAGTGCGTCACGGGCCAGACAGACAATGTAAATACAAACAAACAAAATTTACAAAATGCAGAAATGTTGAAAAATATCCTATGTTGACGATAGGCGCTCGATTGCTAGGCTATAGCAGCTAACTTTGCAGAAGTGTTTTTGTTTTAATGTAATTTAAAAAAAATTAACGCGGGTGAAAAAGGATGCGAAATGTTCAAAGTATACCTCTTTATTTAAATAGGCTGATGCCCTTGTGAGATAGATCAGTCAAACACCCGAGTGCACTGTATATGTGTCGGTGTTTATGCAACACATTTGGCTCCATATAAATATGCATATTTATGTGTATGTATGTGTTTGTGAGGTCAGCAATAATAACCGTTTTAGTAAAAGCGATTGTAGCAAATATTTTATAAATGTTCGCACATTTGAACTTTTAGATGAATGTACATATATACCTATGTACATATGTATGAATGTTTGATGTATGAATGTACATATGTACATAGGTTTTGTGCGGGAATGTAAGGCATTAATTTAATAGAGTTTGTTCTACATAAAAAGTTGTTAATGGCAAATTTATTTGATAATATTTGTAAAAATGTATTTCCATTAGATCGGGTCGTTCGCCGTACAAAAAAAAAAGTTGAATAAGTTTGCCCATGTATTTAATGGTTATAGAGGGTGGTTAAGTTTCAAGGGCCGGTGTTGGTTTCGAATAAAATACAAGTTTTTTTAAGAAATTATTGTCATTTCTCTTTATTGTGATAATATTGGTATGGCTCATTTACATATAAAATAAAATATCGGCGAAGTGACCGCCGCGTCCTCGGCGGACCATCCGATGGTCCAAATTTTCGATGACGCCGAGGCATAATTGAGATTCTATGCCGTTAATGTGCCGAACTATCTCATTCTTTAGCTCTTAAATTGTTGCTGGCTTATCGATGTACACCTTTTTTTTCAAATAACCCCAAAGAAAGGAGTCCAGTGGTGTCGTTGACGTTTAGGCGTGGGTTACATTCAACATCGGTCCTTAAAATTTAACCACCCTTTATTTTTTCGTTTTTTATTTTTTTTATTTTTTTTTTTTGGCTGTGAGGTTGGGTTACAAATGTCTTCGTCCTTACTATATTACATGTGTGGGGATTCCACTAAAAGTATCCCTCCTGTTCTCTTGGATTTTTCCCTCCACCCCGTGACTGTTTCCGCATTGCTTCGAGATAGAGGTCCATACGGCGTCCTAAGAATGACACTTACTTACTCACCCTGCGTCCAGGGACGCCTCTTCTGAGAAACCTATGCTCAATGCTCTTCAGCATAAGTTTCCATTTCACGCTACTTTTCCCCAAAGAAATTTGCGACGGCATTCCATTTTTCTCGCCTATCATTATTTTATCGATTATTTTTGCAGGTGCAAATGCCCCAATAGCTCGTTGCAGAGCTGTTCTCTCTATGTTTCACCACTCGCATTTAAAGAAGGTGTGCTCCGCATCATCATACTCAGTATCTCCATATCTGCAGTTTGGTTGGCTCACTTTTTCCATTCGCCACAAATTCTTGTGAAAGGACCCATGCCCGGACAAAAACTATGTGCGATTTTTGCATCCCATTTCAAAGGTTGTTCAACGGTTATATTAAGAGGATTTTAGCACCATAAAGCTCGTAAAAAAGCAGAATACGATATTTTTAAATTGGATCCACAAAATTCCTTTAAAGTTTTCTATGCTTCAAGTTTCCCCAACTAAACTACTTCGGTTAAAGCCGTATGTTTTTCTCCATTTTCTTTGAAATTTTTGCAGAGGTTTAAGGAAGCATTCATTATACATTTGAAGAAGTAAAAAAAAGTTCGGAGTTTGCAAAATAAATCCATAAAATTAGTTTTACTAATTTACATCGGTTACACTCATACATATATATCCGTAAGTTTATCATGGTCCTTTTAAAAAACGCCGCTACTTTGTTTTATTATAAATTTGTGTTCCTTGATTTTCTAAGTCAATATGTCGCTATTCTGGTCTTGAGGAGTTCTATATTTCGTTTTTATGTCCTTTTAAGCTTCGAAGTCGTTTTCACATAGTTGGATCAGTTACCCAGCGTTGCAACTCCCTGAGATTATTATTAATTAATAATAAATCTTTATTAGCTTTTTATACTCTATTTCACAACTATTCTTAATTCTATTACAAATTTTGCTGAAATGATTTTACCTTAAACAGAGTGAATAGACTGATTCATAAGTTTTTAATATGGTATACCCAAGTTCTTCTGAATATATTTACAGAGGGTGATCAATTGAGAGGTATCGGTTTTAAATTGAAATAAAGCAACGAAATTTCAAATTTATTATACAATCTTTATTATTTCTGTGTAGAACCATTTGGGACATTTAGTTTTTAAATATAATCTCTTTAAATGTTGGCCTCAACTGCGCCGTAATTCGAGCATCCGTAAACACCAATTTTGAATGACTTGCTGGAGGGACGGGTCGGTATTTCTTATTTAACTTTAGTCATGTTGGCATCCAATGCCACAATCGAAGCTTATTTATTCACAAATCATTTGGACTTTTCATACTCCCACAAATAAAAGTCAAGAGGAGTGATATCACATGATCTTGGCGGCCAATCCACTGCTCCAAGACGAAAGATAAATTGCTCACCAAAACGGCGACGCAGTAAATTCTTTGTTTCATGGGTTGTTTGGCAAGTAGGGCAGTCTAGTTGGAAGCAATTGTTGTGGAGATCATAGGCTTCAATTCCCAGCATCAAAAAGTCGTTTATCTGGCATGAGAGCGTTCGCCATTCACTGTTACATTGCCGCCAGCCTCGTCTTTGAAGAAATATGGGCCGATGATTTCTCCAGCCTATAGGCCGCACAAAACGATTGTTTTCAAAAGATCTAATGGCAGTTCTTGAAAGGCTTCGGGTTGCTCTTTAGCCCAAATATGGTAATTTCGTTTATTGACGTAGCGATTAAGCCAAAAAAGGGCCCATCACCATACCCCATAAGTTGGCCTGAGCGCACGATAAACACTTTTCACAGAATGTCGAATTTCGTAATACAATTTTACGATTTGTAAACGTTGTTGAGACGTACGTCTTTCCATGATGAAATATCAATCAGTAGTAAAACGAAATATGAATTTAGTTTGACTTTAGTCACGCGTGATCTGTCAAGAAACCCCTATTGGAAAAAGTACCTTCAATCTGATCGCCCTTTAGTAGCCGAACGGTCCCGTGAGGAGTTGTCTGATCTCTCATCGGGCGCATCCCAGGTGGTGGATAGAGAAGCCCTAGCATTACACGAGTGGCCTTCCCTGATGGGTTAGGTTCCAACGGATAAAGGGCGCTGCTTGAAGACAGTGATTTGGCGATTCCTCAAAACTCTGAAGTCGAGCCAAAATTGTTGGAATGCGCTATAATCCCGTGATTCTTATACAGTTCTAGTTTCAATTTTAGCAATTTTTATTTTGACAATTTGAAGACTCATCTTTTGACTTTATTAATTTTTAATTGTTTTATTCATTTGTTTAGTATTTTATCTACTAAGAACAATCTAAATTGACCCTCCTAAAATACAAACGAGCTCAGTTTACGCCAACCATGCATACGTGCGGATTAATTTGATCTCGACTTCGTGTGAATTGTCATTTTATGTGCATAGGAAATAAAATTATTCAGAGACCGAAAACTCGTATCACAAAAAGGAACTCTAATCCATCCAGTCCATCGACATACTCTTCCCAACACACTGTGCTGAGAGGGAAGAACTCGAGTATGAAGCAACGGAACCTGTCTTATTCACAGAAGAAGAATTTATGAATGGTGCAAAAGCAATGAAATGCAATAAAGCGCCAGGACCTGATGGCATAGTTGCAGAAATATTGAAACTATTGGCAATCGAACGCCCTCTTTTGCTGGAAGGAATTTTTCCAGAAATATGGAAAAAAAAAAACTAGAACTAATCAGTAAGGGAAAGGGAGACCCAACTTTAGCGTCCGCTTATAGACCGTTATGTATGCTGGATAGCGCAGGAAAACTCTTTAGAGAAACTGATAAAGCATAGGCTTAGCGAAGCCGTAGAGAACAGTGGCGGCCTCTCTGACAGGCAGCATGGTGTTAGAAGTGACAGATCTACCTTAGAAGCCATCCAAGATGTAATAGCTAGCGTAGAACAGGCCCAGGCAGGTAATCGATGCTGCAAACGCTTAGTATTACTAGCCAAGCTAGATATTAGAAATGCTTTCAACAGTTTAAGTTGGGACGACGTAATTGAAGCCTTAAAGGTAAAATTCAAGATCTCGAATAATATATTGAAGATTATTCGTAGCTATCTAAGCAATCGCGTGCTCTTATACGAAACGCGAGAAGGGTGTAAGACGAAGCAAATAACAGCAGGTGCGGCCCAAAGATCAATACTCGGACCTGAACTCTGGAATATATTCTACGATGATGACATTGCAGCTGTAATAATAGCCCGAAACACTGACGAAGCCAAAAGGAAGTTAAATCAGGTGATGACCCGAATTCAGACATGGCTAAAAGACCATGGATTAAAGCTGGGCACAGAGAAAACAGAGCTAATCCTTCTAACGAACAGACGTATCCCATTAGAAGTAGACATACAAGACTCGATGCCACTTTACCGACAAAAAGAGTGGTCAAGTACCTAGGAGACACAAGGCTAACCTACTGGGCGCATATAAACCATGCTGCCAAAGTAAGCGGCATGTTAAGTAAGCTCATGTCAAACCTTGGAAATCCAACGTAGAACAAACGAGAACTTTTAATGGACACGACGAACTCGATTCTCTTATATGGATGCGAAATATGGGCAGATTCGCTAAGGGTACAATGTCGGCGGAAAATTCTGCAATCTGTGCAGCGCACCTGTGCTCTCAAAATGGCTTCGTCATACAGAACAGTATCTGAAGCAGCGGTGTTAGTTATCAGCGGAACCATCCCTATAGATATTCTAGCACAAGAGCGCAAACGGCGATGGGAGGCAAAAAACACAGGAATCCCAATACCACGCTTCTCCGATATTAGAGTTCAAACGATCACACTTTGGCAGGCAAGATGGAACTCTGAACAGTATGGTAGATGGACAGCGAGACTAATATCCGATCTAAAAAAGTGGGTAGAAAGAAAGCACGGTGAGGTTAACTATTACCTCACACTGTTTTTGTCCGGACATGGGTCCTTTCACAAGTGGCGAATGGGAAAAGCGAGTCAACCAAACTGCAGATATGGAGATACTGAGTATGATGATGCGGAGCACACCTTCTTTAAATGCGAGAGGTGAAACATAGAGAGAACAGCTCTGCCACGAGCTGTTGGTGCACTTGCACCTGAAAAAATAGTCGATGAAATGATGATAGGCGAGAAAAATGGAATGCCGTCGCAAATTTCGTTGGGGAAAAGAAGTGTGAAATGAAAACTTATGCTGAAGAGCATTGAGCGTAGGTTTCTCAGAACAGGCGACCTTGGTCGCAGGGTGAGTAAGTATATTAAGTGTCATTCTTAGGACGCCGGATGGCCCTCTATCTTGAAGCAATGCGGAAACAATTACGGGGTGGAGGGAAAATTCTAAGAGAACAGGAGGGATACTTTTAGTGGAATCTCCACACATGTAGTAAGGACGAAGACATTTTTAACCCAATCTCACCGCCAAAAAAAAAAAAAAAAAAAAAAAAAAAAAAAAAAATCCATCCAGTTCATGGTGCCTTATCCGCTGAGCTTATTTTGTTTGACACATCTGTTAGTTTTCACTTTCGTCTGCCAAGGTTCTTTTATCAACCGATTCAAATAATACGTGAGTTTTAGTGACTAAGTAACTTTTGTTGCAATCGAAAGCTTGAGTCCTGAAAGAGTCAGTTATTTTGTCCCTCACCCTTGCCTCTCCAGCTACATTTATAATTAAGCTTTACTTAGTTACACAGATACATAAACTAATGGTTATTGATTGTTATATATAAATTGAAATTGTTGAAATTAATCAGAGTGGCATTAATGATTAAAAAGTGAAAGTAAAAGCTTTATACTTTATAAAATATTTATAAAATGATAATCCTTCAAACGAACAAACAATACATACATACATATGTACTTGGATGTCGCGTAATTGATACCATTAGATATAATAATTGAAGTAAATGTGACGAAGCCCATAAAATGAAATTAAATGTATTTTGCGCCTGCAATTTAATCAATATGGCGCCCCACATACTTGAAATTTTATCCAACAAAATGTCTGGTACAAACATAGGTGCATATATACATGTATGCACACATGCACATATATAGGTGTATATGTGTATAGCATTTTCTACTCTCTATGCCGCACAGACCGTAGGTGGTAAAGTGAAAAATCAGGCGCGAAGTTTACATCAGGCGCGCTTCTGCATAAATTCAATTTAATTATCTGCACGTAGTGCGTATGAGCGTCAACAAGTACATGCATGCATTCATCAGCAACAAAAACAGTGTGCAATATGTCTTCCGAAACCTTAGTCTTCTGGGGAATTCAAAGTCATGACTATGGCAATTTTCGTTTCCATTCAATACGCGCCTAACCTTCTAATGCACAAACCTAAAGCACTACGAACTGTGACAACATATTTTTTCTGGGTAATTTTGGTCCAAGAAATACGATTGTGAAGCCATATTTGTGAAATAAGTTATGGCTTAGCCGCTATTGTGATACCACACAGGGGAGGAGAGGGGAACTGGAGAGGGGAGGAATCATACAGCATCCAGGGCTTGGGTTAGAGGATTTGAGGATGACGACCAACAATGGCGATTTACGTATGTGTTACCCGCTTCAGGCTGCTGTTGAGTTTCACGAGAAGTGTAATATTTAAACCCGCAATATCCGCTGGTGTAGCGAAAAATAGAGAGCCGAGATGTTGAAACCTTAGCCCGACGAGAGAAGGGCAGGTGAGAAAAAGGTGTTGAGATGATTCCACGTCGTCTTCCAGAAAGTTTCTGCAAAAAGGACTTGAAGCGATACCAAGCCTCACCGCATGGACACCTGACGGGCAGTGTCCGGTGAGGAAACCTACCAAATTCAATACCTGTGGTTTTGTTAGTTTTAGCAGTTCTCTCGAGCGCCCCCGATCTACCCGCGGTCAGAAGGATGTCGCAACTTTACATGTTTGCGCACTAGCCCAGCGTTCGCTGAGTTGACGCGAGGCCCATCTTTCCAGTAGCAGACCACAAGTTCTTAAGGGAAATCCAATCCTTTCATATTGCGATGAATCCATCTCAAGGGACCCCTGTCTAGCTAACTCATCGGCCCAGTAGTTTCTCTCTATGCCGCTGTGACCGGGAACCAAAATGAGCCTAATATCGAAGTATTCCGATGCAATCGAGCGGGAAGTCAGGCATTCCCCGACTAATTTCGAACACACAAACAACGAGCACAAGGCCCTAATTGCCGCTGGACAGTCGGAGTAGATATTTACCTCCTTTATTGTAGTTAGGAGGGGGGAGAGGAAGCCTGAGAACCTCCTTGTGAGACTGGGCGGGCAAAAAACAGGTTAGTTGATTATAAATATATTAGACAACAGTTTTTTTTATTGAAAACTGAAGGTACTTAAAAACTATGGAGAACAAATCCGGATGCGGCTAGGTGCTTGAGGTTTCTTAGTGCACATTTTGGGAATAGCCTGATGCAGTTCTTTAGCCCAGATCCCTTTTCTCTCTTCCACTACATCAGCAACACTAGGTAGCTGTATACGGTTTTTCTTCCTTTAAGCTATCGAAGTGGTCTACATTATGGTATTAAAACGGCTCTCTAGTGCCACGTGTAGTGTACACGTGTGCCCTATCAAGCCAGTTACGTGGCAGCCGAAGTTAGTCGCGCACTTTTGTTTTCCACCATAGCAAATGGCCAAAACCTGGTAATCTATCATCGTTGCTTAAAAACTTCGGTTTGGTAAATTATGATAGAAAGCAATTTTTAGCTGCACTGCCACACAAGTTAAGGTCACATTTTCAAAAAACGTATTTCGTTTATGACGTCTTGCATTACTTGCATTTGCTTTAAAATTCTTTCGTGGACAGTCATACAGTCATCTGGTTTAATCGGTCATAACGCACATCTATTTCTGGATGTTAGGCTAGTGGGCATTTGTACTTGACAGCCCTGGTACAGTAGACGGTCTACCAGCAGATGGTTTTTTCGTTTCACCAAGAGCAACAGTTAAATTAATGTGAAACGCGAGATATGTATGATAGTAAGTAGGCTTCTTTTATGGTCCTGATGGATACTTCTATTACCTCCACTGTACTGAATTCAATAATTTGTGATGATCATATCTTTAAAATTGCTTTCATCCGCCTCAATTTCTATTATCCACCAAATCTCTCAGATCACTTATTTGCTCATCCCTTGTTGAGTTCAAGTCGAATTTCTTTTGACCTTCGCTGGAGACCTGTCTTCGATTTTTTGCCTTTTCTCCTCTTGTTAGAACCGTTTATGTGGTTCAGAAATATTTGAAATTTTGTAATATCCAACATAAATCAACAACAGTGGTAAAAAATATTGCTAAAAGTTCATTCATTTTTTTTTCTCGTGCTAACCAGCGCCAGTTGGACACACCAATTGAAGTCAAGTCCTTTTCCACCTGATCTTTCCTCTTGCTCTGCTATCACCAGCTGGTACCCTATCGAATACTTTCAGAGCCGCAGTATCCATTCGGTCGGCATGACCCAGCCAACGGCTCAGTCATAGCCCATACAGCTCATTATTATTTCGACTACGACGGGCATGATGAGATCCTTAGTCCAAAGTCGCTCTTGGGGTTAAGAGAGATTATCCGTGGGATTCAAGGCTGTCATTATTATCGGTGTTAGTGCTGGTTCCTAAATAACCGAAGTCTTTTACAACCTCAAAGTCGTAACTGCCAACAGTGACGTGGGTGCTGATGCGCGAGTGCGTGGCCTGCTTGTTTGATGACAGGAGGTACTTCGATTTATCTTCGTTCACTGCCAGGCCCATTCGGTTTGCTCTTTTACCTAGTTTGGAAAAGGCAGAACTAACAAAGCGCTTGTGAAGACCGATGACTGATGTCAATACCAGTTAATAGATTAACCTCAAAAAATACCAAGGATGGACATTTTTAATGCCTTGCTTCACATGACCACCCCCGATCAAATTAAAAAATCTTATAATTTATTTCTTATGCAACTTATTGATATAGAACCGAAACCGAACCAATAGAGGGTTACGAAGAGTTAGTTGTCTTCCAGCTGAGGAGAAGAAGGCGCTAGCTCAATTTATTGCATATTCTTCCTCCTTAGACTATGATTTTTCTTCCTTTAAGTCTACTTTTAAAAAGTTACTTATAGACACTTTGCAAAAGGTCTTTGTTTGCATCTAAATATATAAAAAATAAAAAAATAGGTCTAGTTTATTTTTTAAATAATTTCAAGTCAGCTCAAATTTATCCAGACACAAATTTTTCGTCACTATATCACAGAATCACAATCAATTTCAAAGCCGTAGGGATTATGGATCTGGGAAACTAAAGGTTGGCAAAGCTTAGCGAAGAGACAAAGTTTTTTAATTTGTTCAAAAACTTGTCTAACTTGAATTCAAATCAAGCACCTGTTGAAAAAAAAATTGTAAATGTTTATATAAAGGGTTTTCCAATAAGAGGTGTTACGATCAATGGTTTCGTTAATTGTGTGGCCCGTGGCGCCGTCTTTTTTAAAATAAACGTTGTGCAGATCAATACCATCCAATTCCGGCCACACAAAATCGTTAATCATCTCCCAATAGCGCAATCCATTCATCGCAACTGTTGCTCCAGCTTCATTTTCGAAAAAGTAAGGTCCAATGACTCCGCCGGACCATAAACCGCACCAAACAGTCACACGTTGAGGATGGAGAGGCTTTTCAATAATAACTCTTGGATTTTCTGAGCCCCGGATCCGACAATTTTGCTTGTTGACGAAGCCACCGAGGTGGAAATGGGCCTCATCACTCAAGATGATTTTTCGATTGAATTCCGGATCATTTTCATGTATTTCAACAACCCAATCAGCAAAGGAACGACGTTGTTGATGATCGGTCGGCTTCAGTTCTTGTGTTAACTGGACTTTGTAAGCCTTAAGACCCAAATCTTTATGCAAAATACGGTGTAATGACGTTTATGGAATACCTAATTCCAAAGAACAACGAGGAATAGACAAACTTGGGTTTTCTTCAACACTTTCGGCTACAACAGCAATATTTTCGGCTGTTCTTGAGCGGCGTGCACGGGTTTTATTCTTCACATTACTAACTTCTTCCAACGGCTCGAATTTTTTCACCAATTTCTGTATTGCGGTCCGTATCGTTGGATGAAGGTACTTCACGATGACCCAAAAATGTTCGAGTTTTACGAACCATCTCTGCGAAATTTTCACCATTTTTATATTTTTATAGTGAATTTTAATAATTTCAATGCGTTGTTTAAGCGTGTATTGTTCCATTTTTATTAATGGCGTAGTTTCTATTTGTCAAATATCAAAAAATGACAACTTCAAAAGTGACATCTACCGAAATAGCGGGCTATTCAAAATAACACCTGTTATTGGAAAACCCCTTAGTTTATTTTAATGTACTTAGGATAAGTTGGTAACGTAAATTTTTGAATTTTTCATACATTTATAACCGTATTCTGCGCCCGTCATAGCATAGAGGGCTTGTGTGGAGCTACCCTGTGGTAGGACCGCATCTGAAACCCACTGGGACTAATGATGTGCTCACCTCTCATCAGGCCATAACGAAATCATTTGAGGGCAATTAATAATTTATTTTATTGAAATACACACGCACACCTCCGAGTGTATTTCGGACATGAAAAAGTCCCTTAAAAAAAACCATCTGCCGTTCGGCGGCATCATAAAATTGTAGGTTCCTCCATTTGTAGGCCAACATCAAGACGCGCATACCACAAATTGGAGGGGCAGCTTGGCCAATGACTAGCAGAAGTGGTCGCGCCAATTACTTATATCTACTCTCAAACGAAGGCGAAACAAACACAATTGACAATTTTTTTTTTTAATTTCCCCCCCTTGATTTTCTTAGTTTTTTAGGGCCTTAATTTTCTTCATTTAATAGCAACGCGGATACGGTTAACCTGCATGTCTTTGTATGTATATATGTATGCTTCTGATAATATACGTATATCCTTTTGTACGAGTATTGATAATTTTAACTGAATTTATTCCAGAGCAAGTTATTCTAGGTATGTCATTCAAGACACTGTCTCGCCTAGTCCTCGCTATGCCTCCTGCCCTGATATCGGAATCTATTGTACGAGTATGTACATGCACATGCATAGGTATGTGTTCGATTGCTATTCGTGAGAATTCGGGTATGCATATGTACTCACATACATATGTATACGCACCTTTCCGTATCGCATTCATTTGCCAACAACAAGAAATATTGCATTTCGTCAAGTATTAAATATGAAGCTATAAATTCAATGCTCCCATCATCGATGTAATCGAGGCATCAGCGACACTCAAACGACCACACAGCAACGCCATCATCATTGCCACAACAACAGCTAACAGCCAGCAGCCAACAGCCAACATTGGCATTGTCGTCGGTAGCGACATGAACTCGCTTATCTTTATTGTCATCATCAAAGATGAAATTGGTGAGGATGTGTTGGTGCCGCAACTTTTAGGCTATTCATCACGCCACCAAAGTTTATGTTTGTATGAATGCTTTTAGGCCACCATACTGAGGACGTCAATCCCGTAATACCGTACTTGTAATGTTTTTTAAATAGCCAATGGAAATCCAAAATTGAAATGAAGCATGCCCTATTTACATATAGTACATATATGCACAAATATATACCCATACAAGTATATATGTATGGATTGATGATTGACTATCATTCGGGAATGCGTAGGTTCGAATCTCCGTGCATGAACATCAGATAATAGAACGAGCTTTTTCTAAAAGCGGTCGCCCCTCGGCAGGCAATGGTAAACTTCCGAATGTATTTCTTCCATGAAAAAGCTTCTCATAAAAACCATTTGCCGTTCGGAGTCGGCTTAAAGCTTTATGTTCCTCCATTTGTGAGACAACAACAACACGCACACCACAAAGAGGGGAGGAGCTCGGCCAAACACCTAAAAGAAGTGTACGCCCCAATTATTAATTTTTTATATGTATTAGGCTTGGGACTAAGTTCGTAGCGTTTTTACCGAGGGTTTTTATTTAAACAAAAAACAATAATTATATCAACAAGTTAATCAGTTATATATTTGCCGTTGCTGTTTAGAACCCCTTCCCACCTCTCGACCAATTTGTTGATGCCGTTAAGACAAAAAGCGTCTGGTCTGGTACCAACGCAGTGTTTGAGCCAGTTTTTGTTATCGAAGGTAGCTCCCTTCGAAGGGAAAGCTGGACAATGTATGCTCCTTGTTAACCGTGACATTCTTTTCGAGCATTTCCCAGTGCACCATCCCAGTCTTACCAAACACATATCATAATCTTCGTTGGATGAAGATCCGGCTTGACTCTCGGCTTTGGGGTATGTCGTGAGGCCACCCACTCTTTTCTTTGCTTCATATTGATGTCTATTTCTCATCTTCCGTGACGATTCGGTAGAAGAAACGCTGTTTATCACCGCGTGTTGCTGGATGGCGGTCGAGATGCTGAGGAGTAATTTAAAGGCAACTTTCTTTGTTTTCTTCGTTGAGCTCGTGAGGCACCCAGGCTTCCAATTTTCGGTAAATCCCATTGAATGATTCCCAAAAATACAATTAACATAGTTTTGTAAAGCAGAAATAATTATATCGAATGAATATTAATCCTTTGCCAAACAGCAAACAAATCGTTAAAAAATAAAGGAAAATATAAAAACGCTATGAACTTATTGCCCATCCCACTATATTTCCAGTCCCAAGCAAAGAGGGCTCTCCTAAGGCTATCCAAAACTACCATTGACTGAGGTACCCATCAAAAACGTAGGAAGTTTGATATTTTTGCTAAGCTAACCTCTGAGATCGCAATACCATGGGGCATGACGCTACCGACCTTTAGTTTTGTCAAACGCTTCAAGATTGAACTAAAAAATAAAAGGACTTGGGAAGGGTTATTTAAAACCTAGAAGATAAATTGAAACACAATAACATGGTGCACGAACGGAACTCGGACCGAGAAAGGTGTCTGTGGCCCGGTGAAAAGTTGCTCGGACTTGCTAAGTAAGAATGCAAGTATTTTTCACGCAATAGAATGATGTGCTCAATTTAACCTTGAACGCAGCTATAGCAAAAAAAGCATAGCTAGTCCGACCGAAGGCCAGGTAGCAGTCAAGGCAATCCTCTATTTCTAGGTTACATCGAAACTGATTCTGGAAGGTCTTGATAAGCTGAATATCTTAGGCCAGAAAACCCTGGTTTCAAGGCACATAGAAATTACTGGGATCGAAATGACAGATAAATTGCCAAGAAAAGAGGAAATCACTTATAGGCCCATAACCACTTTGTAGCTTATAAATAAAACACATAGAAATTACTGGGGACGAAAAGTCGAAAAGGCAAAGAAGATCACACTGGGTAAATCGAAGGGGTTTATGCAAGCAAAATCAATAATAAGTAGCTTTCACACAAACCGATCTAAAGATTGTATGGAATTATGTATTCTTATGAGGAATGTTATAAACAATTTCTTGAACAACTTACTTAGTAGTTTCCTTGTATCATTCCTCTTGGCAAGATGAATAGCTTCTAATCGAGGAAAGTTTTTATCAAATCATAATGACATTCGAATATCGTTTCGTTGGGAAAAAATGTACTCTGTTATTTCGGATGTCTGTTGGATGATTGCAATTTAGGTTAGGCTAGTTTACAAAAGTTGCCACCCTCTATAAGGGTATCTCTCTCCATTTAGGAATGGATCCCGTTTGTGTTACATTAGTTTGGACTCAAGATCCCTCTCTAGTTCACAATGTGGTGAAACCATTTTGTCTCTCGCATACTATACGAGAAAATTCTGTGAATGACTGCGGATTCTAAGTCTGCGAAACATCGAAAGAAGTAGAAGCTCATTTTGACGGTGGCAGAGGAAGCGTTCAATGCGGTTCATCTTCTCCTCGTTACTGTAGCTGCGACAGAAGTCATTACAGGGAAACTACACGCGTTTGTCATGTGTTCACATTAGGCATTGCATTGATGATACCAACCACCTAATGTAAGACCGATTTGGAGAAGTGAAGTAGCTAGTTCTGTGCTCATTACTTCAAGGCCAGATCTGTCAAGCGCTCCCCTAAATAGACTCCGTGGTTCTTCTACTTGGTTGACTTGCGCAATGTAGACCGACCTGAATCAGAGCTTGCTTGAGGGTAAAAGAGTGCCACGTATTGGGCAGAATTGACTGATTTAAGATATGTAAGTTTTTGTCCTATCCAGCTTATCTGCTATACAATTTTCATGAATGTTTTTGTGCTCAGGAGCCCAGACTATGCTCGTGACGTGGCGCTTAGCCAGCCCATTTGGAATAGATCTACATTAGATTATCATTTTATGGCAACTTGACTGTTTTTGTTGTTGTAGCAGCATAAACTCTCCCCACACAATTACAGGGAATGCTGCTGGAGTGCCAGACCTTGATCGCATATCAACGCGAGTCATTCCGGCAACGTAGAACCGATTGCCGTGGAAACGGGTAGCTTGACTGTCAGAGTAAATAGTGATCGGTAGTGATGTGACGGGCAAGTCCCTGACCCACAACGCAGTCGCCTTTATAGGTATTTACTCAGTAGTCGGGTAACGGCAGACTTGGGCTCAGCTGCAGCATTCTCGATGGCACTCCTGAACGTATCAGTTAGTTTTGTCAGCCGTCAGTGAACAGCAGCCAAAGCAAAATTTTTAGCAAAAACCTTAAATATACATTTTTTTACAAATAAACTACATTAAATAACTATAGCACTCGAAATTATTGATAAGCATTGACAATTTATTTGTTCCCAAAAAAAAACCAAATTCAACAACTCAAGCTTTCACACTTTTTGATCATAGTTTTTTAAAAAAATTTGGCGTTGCTTTTTCACATTTTTTTATTGTCGCATAGTGCATTTTCTCCATATAACGAACGTTCGAAATTTGTTTGTATATAAAAGAAAAGCTCCAATACCATCAGCAAAAAAATTGTCAGAAATCAACGCGACTTGGACCATTTAAAACTTTCGCTTATGCTACCAAAATGCATAGGGATACAGAACGCAACATTTAAAAGCTGGTTAAAACGTGAGCATTTTTCATGTAAATTTATTGAGCTTTTTTTTTAATTCGCACAAAGTTTTCAATTTGGATTTATATGGTTTTGGTAATTTAAACAAAAATAGTTGAGGAAAGTAAAGAAAAAAAAACATTGTAAAAACTTTTCAATAAATTCTAGTAGTACATAAATGACCTAATAGTTTTTATAAACCGCGGCTTTCGCAGGATTATGCGCATTTTTCGGCCTAACACTATCTCCAACAACAATCTCTGGGCTATGATGGAACAAACACCTGTTCACTTTAAAATTCGGCTTCGGAAGTGGAAATGGATTGGCCACTATCTACGGAAACCCAATGGAGATATTACAAAAAAACAGTTTTTGACTGAATCCTGCAAGGCAGTCGCCGATGTAGCAGGCCATCGAGGCGACTAGTAAAAGCAGAAGTGCTACAGGCAGGCCGCTCATGTGGACAAGGGAAGTTCCAAGCTTTAAATAAAAGTAGTTTTAAATTGTTTATTCAGGCGCTATGTTCTACCTGGAAATGACGAGAAAATATTTTAAGTAAAATATATATAAGTTTTAAAAGTATAATAATAATAAACTGCGAAGTTTTTTTATTCGAAAATAGTGGAGGAAATGCTCGAGAGACAAAGCAAACTTAAAATTGGAATATTTTAAGAAAATTGCCTGATCAAGAGAAAAGGAAAACAAGCCAGTAATCTTCGACTCAAAATTAAGTTTAGATGGCTCAGCATATATGTGTGTTAATTAGTGTACCTTGAGGGTTATTTTACAAAACCAAGAATTTATTTACAATAGAAAATATAGAATTAAATTTGTGTACCTTGTAGGAATACTTTCTTGATAGTCTGTATGTCTCCAAATACAGGTGTCCCTCGAGTTACACTATTAAATTGTTCTGTGTAACTCGAAGCCGTGTGAGTGGAAGCTCAGTAATAGTACCACATTTTTAATAAAAACGAAAATGTTTTTACTCTTCTAATCTTAGCATTAAATGTTTGACAGTTTTACAAAAACATTAATATATAATATGAATAACTCTTTGGGGTCCTTAATCTAATTAATCACCGTCGTTACTAATACTACTGTGGGCAAAAAGTAAGGTGAATTTGGTTGTAAAATGAAAAATCCCGAAACGCGTTCCCCGGAGTGGTCTCTTGAGTTTTTCGAATAACCAGAAGTCACACGGAGCCAAATCAGGCGAATACGGTAGTTGCGGAACGATATGCGTGGAATTTTTGGCGAAATGGTCACGAAGAACGAGTGCAGTGTGAGACGGTGCATTATCGTGATGCAAAAACCAAGAGTTGTTGGCCCATAATTCTGGTATTTTTAGACGAATTCCTTCACGTAAACGACGCATAACGCTCAAATAATATTCCTTATTAACAGTTTGGCCAGGTGGAAGGAATTCATAGTGCACCACACCACGAAAATCGAAAAAACTGTCATCATGACCTTTATTTTTGAACGACTTTGACAGGCTCTTTTCGACTCTTTTCGGTCTGGCCTCGCCTTTGGCATGATATTCGCTTGATTGGTCGGTTGTTTCAGGGTCGTAAGCATAAATCCAAGTCTCATCTCCTGTAATGATGCATTTGAGCTTGTCCTGATAGTCTGAAAGCATTGTTTCACACACATCAACGACGACTTTTTTCCAAGAAATTGAGAGTTTTCGGTACCAAACGAGATTTGACTTTTCGTGGGCCCAAATGGTCTTTCAAAATGGTTTTCACAGATCCTTCTGATATTCCGATCATATCAGTAACTCTAACTAACTAACTCCTTCACTTTATTGACGGTTTGGTCATCTGTTGACGTCGATGGTCGTCCGGAGCGCTCCAAGTCATCAACACGTTCTCGACCCTCTTTGAAGTCTTTGTACCACTTATAAACATTTTTCTGCGACATGGTCGAATCACCAAATGCCTTCTGCAACATGCTAAACGTTTCCGCAGCCGAAATTTCATTCCGCAAACAAAATTTGATGGCACTTTCTGCTCAATCAAATCAGACATTGTAAAAATCGAAAAATGCACTTTTGGTCGTTTGGTAAACACAAGCGTAAATATATTACTGATAATGACAATCATATGAAAGTTGGCCCAGATGTTATTAACAGTGCTGCCAACTCATGAAAAAAATAACTAGAGCGAAATTTTAATCCCGCGAAGTTTGACAAATAAATTCACCTTACTTTTTGCCCACAGAGTATATATAAAAGTTATTAATTTAATATCCCTTCGTTAAGGAGGCAAAGGATCCTCGTCATTAGACACTTCTTCGTCTTTTTGTTTTCGGTACTACAAGATGGTACATTCAATTCCGCGAACAATTTTCTGTATGCACCTAAACACTTATTTAGTTCTGCTGAAAATATTCCTCTACGGGCCATACACAGATCTCTTTCTGCAAAATAATGCGCCAACTCTTTCGCCATATTTAAATTATGCTATGCATCAGTCATGGAGAGTTTCTGAGTAGATACATCCTCATTACTTTCTTCCTCTTCGGTTATCACTAGATAAGACGTTGACTTTAAAAGGAGCTCCAAAAGATTTTCTTCATGCAAAAAACTGTATAACTTGAAGAAATGTCGTATTCAGGGTTACCTGTATATGAATTCAGGAGTGGAGTGAGCATGTTGCTGCTGAGTATGAGGAGCCTTGCTTGGTCGAATGTTTGTTATTATTTTTTTTTTCGTTCTATGCCCAAGCAATAGCTGCTCCAGAAACTATGTTTGCATTTCCTTATTTGTGTGCGTGAGCCATATTCCTTCCATTAAGTAAATATTTGCCATTCAAAATATGATTTGATTAAATTTTTGCATATTTTATTTTTAATGTTTAATTCTTTGCCTTATTTTTACTGCATTATTAGGCCCTCGTAGCTGAGTGGGGTTTGTGTGCTAGAGCAAAAGTTCTTCTAACAGACAGGCAATAGCAGTGAAAAAGCTGCTCGTAAAATCAATTGCTGCTTTGTTCGTTGGCGGCATAAAACTGTGTGTCCGTCTCTTTGCAGGACAGCATCAAAATGCATAACATTTGTTCTGGCGAACTTGTCCAATCGCCTAACGTAGGATGCACGCAACCATTATTGGAGTACAATATACTATATGTACATACATACATATGTACATACATACATCGAAGGTTCTACTGACTAGCGGTTTATAAAAATTAAATGTTTCTAATAATTGTATTTTTGTACCTAATTGATAAAAATAAATAAATAAATATACACAATAAGTAAAAAATAAAAAAGTACACAAATATCGTCGCGGGTATTGAGGTAGCAAGCAAACTCTCATTGTGTCTTTGATCAGCGGGCTGTCATACTCAGAAACCGAAATACTTCAAAAACTAGTTTGGCAGTCTTCGTACTCAAAGGTGGTTCAACTACCGGTGCGGCGTCATTCGCTAATACCTACCAGGGTATTTTATGCAGTAGGCGGTAGATAGAGGCCAAGTGACATATAAAATCGTTTTTACTGCTCCAGTTCTCATTATGTGCACTGAGACGATGTCGGAGATAGTGAAGGTAGCTCATTAACTAAAGTATAGGTTATGTTAGGTTTTTGTGGCAGCCGGTTTAGAATAGCCAACTCACTTAGACCATGTAGGTCCTTTTACTGTTCATTTCTTTCATGAAACCAGTTAGACTCTGTTATGAAGCGTAGGATAGATTTCATCCCAACACTGGATAGTTCCGTAAGAGCGTAAAAATGGTATTTTCCTAACAACCATGCTCTACTCCTAGCTAAGGCTGGACGATTACAGAGGAAGTGTTCTAGTGTTTCATCCTCTTCTTTGTCTCTACAACTTCTGCAGTTTTCATGCGAAAATACTCCTAGCCTAGAAGAGTACCTACGTAACAGCCAATGGCCGGTGACACTACCCACGATCTTCGAGATGTTCTGTCTTGAGAGGTTGAACAATTTACCTGACCTTTTCTTATCTATTTGCGGTCATATCAGCCTTGTACTTTTTCGATCTATGAACTATTGGCCTCCTGGAGAATACTATTATTTACCGTTAATTTGCAAGTAGCCATAAGAATCCCAGTAGTTCCTCTGTTTTCAAGCAGTGGAAGATCAGTACCCTTTCTGGCCAGCTCATCGGCCTTGCAATTTCCTTCAATATCTCTATGTCCCGGCTATAACCCTTATACGGTTGACCTTGAAGATGTTTTTAATATCATTTAGAGCTTCCAGGCATTCCTGAGAAATCTTTGATCTTACATAGTATAATTGCCTCCAATGATTTGATTGCCTCCTGGCTCTCCAAGAAGATGTTTAGGCAAATATTTAGAAGAAGATATTGAAGTGTAGGCTCGGTGCAGCAGCAACGATTTGTTAATGAAATATAAGTTTTGTTGTTCAACAAGAAAACACAATTTTATGGTTTGAAATGCACTTATTATTCAGTGTAGTCTCCCTCTCCCTCTCACTTGTTCCAATGATATTCCAGCGTAAGAATTTCACGGCTTCAACAGCTGTTATGTGACCTCGTCATTTGATAAAACCCGTAATCCACGCATGAAATTTGTTAGGTCTAGAAACAGATGCAAGTCGATAGGGGCCAAATCTGGTGAATACGGTGGACGTTCCAACAATTCGAGCTTTAATTTGTGGGTTTTAACCACTGTCAAAATGATCTTTCGACACGGCGTATTGTCCTCATGAGAACAAAATTTTTGCTTTTGCAAACTGGGTCTTTTACATGATTTTTCCCTTCAGCTGGTCTAAAAAAGTATAATAGGTACAGTAATATTCTGAATTTATTGTTTTACCAGTTTACAAGAGAAGTCTTTTCGCATCCCAAAAAACTGATGCTAATAACTTCTTGGCCGATTTCTGGACACGAACTCGTTTCGGAGCCGGAGAACCAGGTTCCCACTACTCTTTAGACTCTTTTTTGATTTAAAGTCATGGTGGGGGCCAAAGTCTCATCCATAGTGATGAATCGATGTACCAAAATTCACTTTGTCCTTTCGAAAACGCTTTAAATGTTGCTGAGAAATTTCCATTCGAATGTGTTTTTGTTCCATTTATAGCGAATGCGACACAACTTGTGCACACAGTTTTCTAACACCCAATGCTTCTGTCAAAATATTGAATACACGGTCCAATGAGGGCTTCTACTAAATCCATTTCAGTCACCAGATGATTTTCCAATAAGATATCCTGTATTTTTTCTACGATCTCTGGTGTTGTGGCTGTTACTGTTTTTGGACGTCCTTGACGTGGATCGTCTGGCTTTTAAACCTTCCAAAAATAAAAACTAAGTTACTGTACGATACTGGTTTTTTTCCATTGTGGGAAATACTGTAACACGTCGGTACAAAATGGTTTGTAAGCAAAAAATGAATTGACAGATTGAAATGAAACTTCACATCCACTCATATGAAGAGTGTAGCAACTTAGGGGGTCGGCTTCAAAAAATCGATTTTTTTTACTGCAATCGATAGATATATTATATTATAGGAGAATATGCCGTCAAAATTTTATAGCGGAATTCAAAGTGATTTCGGAGTTACAGGCCTGTGTACCGGCTCTTGTAAGGTGAGCTCGTCTACCTTCTGAAAACTTTGAAACGCATTTTCTCAAAACCATGTTTTTGAAAATGGTGTGTAAAATTAAAATAAAAAAACGACGAAAGTTATCGTTTCAAACCAATAATTTATATAAAGATAATTAAAATGCGCAACTAATTAACTAGCAAAATACAAAAAAAATTTCATTTTTTAATGTTATTTAACACCTTTTTTTGAAAAAAATAGCGAAAAAAGCACTTTTTTCAATAATTAATTGTGTGTTCATTTTTTCATATTTTTATACAAGAGTAATCTATTATGTGCGGGAAGGCCTTCTGAACAAGACACTATTTTTCTTTTGTGTTTCAGGTGAAAACTACGACCGCAATCTTACACGCCGTTTTTCTAGCGCGCAACGAGAAGGTGTGCGAAATCCCTCATATTTCCGCCATTTTGTTTTTTTATTTATGTTAAAAAACCATGCCTTCAAATAAATGCAAATGACTATTCCTGTGTCTCGCTTTTTTCGCCTCGAAAAAAAAATTGAGAAAATACACCTTTTTTTGAAGCCACTGATAGGAGGCCCCCTTATTAAATAAATTTAGGCTAGTAGCAACGCCCTCTCCTATCGAATCGCAAAACTTATTGAACAACCTAGTAAATTTTTTATTAATTTTTGTTCCGATCAATCCTCGGAAAGCGAAATTTCTACCAAGGTGATTCCGAGAAGTTGACCAATATCTTTATAGCGAATTTTTTCTATCTTATAAGCTAACAATAATTCGGCGAGAATTGCATCAAATTATTGGTTAAAGCTTTATGTGCCATTTAGAAACCGTACTGATATTTCCCGGGACTAGTTTCGGGATTATTTTCATAAGAAATTCTGAACTCTCGAATTTGAAAATTTTCACCCGCATCGACAATCTAATAGCCGTACATTTGCCAGCACTGCTATTGCTTGTGTTATTGCTTTCATTGATGCTGTTCATCTATGTTAGTATGTATGTATGCATGTACGTGAAACAAATGGAATCGATACTTGAATGACAAACAATAACGGCGGATGCCTCTAATAACGGCAAGTAAAAATTTGATTATATGCATGATTAATGATTTTTTCACAAATTATTAATGAAATATGAAATGTGTCGTCATGTATGAACAGACGCAGCTTGACATGCGCCTAGGAGGATAAGAAACAAGTGTAACCATATACATCCACACATACATGGATATGTTCTCGGAAATGCGGGCATACGGATACCTTCCCAAAGGCTGGCTTCTATGACCTTGTTCGAAAGTCAGGTTGTCAAGTAGACTTTTGGTCATATCTTTCATACCTACTTACAATATACACATGTATGGATATAACTACACATACATACATACGAGCAGAGCAGATATTTGTATGAATAAAGGTAAATACGTAGGTATGTGCACTGAAGCATGACACAACATATCGCCTTTGAAGCTTTTGCACATCCATACACTTACATAAATGTGCACCTACATATGTAAAAACATACATATATACACACACATACTGCAAATAGCAATTGAACTTCCTTGTACTTTATAGAAGATATTTTGTTGGAATATTTAGGGTTTCCATCATTAAATTCGTTATGCTACTATGAAGTCACACAAATGAGGTGGTAACACCAGACAACATCAAAAATTCCACAAAATCTTTTTGAATGATTGAGAACTGAAATTGTGTGATTTAGCTGACATCGTAACGTATTCGCTTTACAATGCATGAGCATTTGACTATGAAAAAGCTGTGTTCAAAGTAGTGCCACGTTTGCTCACTGTTGACTAAACACCAGAACGTAATTCTGAGCTGTGGTAGGTTAGGTTAGGTTATGGTGGTAGTCGGTCTGCACGACCAACTCACTTAGACCTTACAGGTCCGTTGGGATACCACTGTGCTATACGGGAACCTCATTTACCTTCCTTCGTGGAACCATTATGTGGCTCCTATGAAACGCAGAATTGATCCCAACCCCACGCCAGATAGCTCTGTAAGAGAATTAAAAAAGTATTTACCTGATTTTAGCTAGGGCTGGACAATTGCAAAGGAAGTGCTTCCTCTTCCTCATTTCTGCAAACTTCTGTAATATTCATGTGAGAAAACTCCTAGTCTCGAGGAATGCCTGCCAAATAGCCAACGGCCGGTTGAACAAGCCACGACCTTCGAGATATTATCTCTTGAGAGACTAAGCAACTCCTTTGTTATTTTCTTGTTTATTTACGGCCATAGTAGCCGAGCTGTTAGACACGTACCTTTATTTCTCCATAACCTATTAGCCTCTTGGATAATGTGGTTTTTTTTTATTATTAGTTTACTCGTGGCCATGGGTATTCCAATGGTATTTTCAACACTGAGCAGTTGAAGAACAGTACCTTTTCTGGCTAGCTCATCAGCTTTACAGTTTCCCTCAATATCTCTATGACCCGGAACACAAATAAGGCTGACCTAGAATACGTCACTAATATCATTTAGGGCTGCCCGACATTCCTGTACAACCTTCGATCTTAGTAATGGGTTATTCAATAGGTGCGCTTCAACTTTTTTCCGATAGGGAGGGCGAACGACGCAATAGTTTTTATTTTTCGCTTGTCATTTGTAAACTTCATTAGTATACATTTCATCATGGAACGTTACACACTTGAGCAACGATTGCAAATCGTGCAAATTTTTTATGAAAATAATCGTTCTGTTGCTGCTACTTTAAGGGGTTATACGCAGTTATGACTTTCAAAAAAATCGATTTTTTTTATTGCATTTTTGTAATGTACATATATTCAAAAGTATACGCACGAAATTTGAAGTAGATCTAAGCAATACTTTCGGAGTTATACCTAAATATGTAGAGATGCCTCGGCACGTTTTAAGGCACGTTCAACCGGTATTGAAACTTTAAACGAGTTTTTTTCAAAACGGCATTTTTCAAGTCGGTGTACACGATATCTCGAAAACGGCATGTTTGATCGGACAACCGTTTTAACTCAATCTTTAAAGATACATTTTCTAGTAATTAATCGTTCCTTTTGTAAATCTGATACTTATTTTCCATTTTATAATCAATTTACGGCCAAATTTTAACGTAAAAATCGAAATCATTTCTTTTAAAAGCTGCCATTTTGTGAAAATTCACTATTTTGATTAGCCGAACGATTAATTACTAGATAATCTAATATATTAACAAAATTTTTTTGGTTTTTTGATTTCAGATAAGCCAATCCTGAGTTACGATGTACACCGCAAATCGTCTTTTTTTAAAGGAGGTTCCAGAAATCGCCTGCAGCGCGCTCTATAATCAACATTTTCATAAATAAAAAATTTTGTTACGTTC
Organism: Anastrepha ludens; assembly: GCF_028408465.1. Classification (NCBI taxonomy): domain Eukaryota; kingdom Metazoa; phylum Arthropoda; class Insecta; order Diptera; family Tephritidae; genus Anastrepha; species Anastrepha ludens. The sequence continues at coordinate 115,236,806 of NC_071498.1, read as the reverse complement.
TTGAAGGATGCTTTTATAACCGCCAAAAATTTTCAAATTAAAATATTCCGAACTTTCTTCAGGATAAATCCTTGACAACCCGTCTTTTATTTGCTTCATAACTGCATATAACCCCTTAAGAGCATTACGGCCAATTTACGGTCCATTTAACAAGCCGTCCCGTTTTGGGGTTATGTGAAGTCATTGGTCTACAGTAACAAGCCGGCGACGATTTGTGAGCTCAGAGCCAATATTGAACGCGAAATTGCTGGAATTTCGGCCGATTTATGCAAAAGAGTGATCGAAAATTGGGTTCAACGATTGGACTTCGTAAAACGTGCACGCGCTGGTCATGCAAAAGAAATCGAATTTCATACTTAAATGTATATGTTCAAACACGATAATGTGTTTGTGTTTTATTCAAAAAAGTTCAAAAGTTGAAGCGCTCTTACTGAAAACCCCTATATAACCGCATTTAATGATTTGATGGCCGCCTGGCTATCCGAGAATATATTTATAGTCGTTTTTGTTACGGCATGCTTATTTAGATATAATATGTAGCCACTTCTTTTATATATTAATATAGTTAGAACCTCTGCCTGATAGACGCTGCAGTTGTCTGGTAGTCGAACGAATAGTTCCAGTCCTAATTCCTTCTAGCTTGGAACCATCTGTATAAAAATTTAATTCCCTCCTTCTCCATGGCCTTGGTGTCTGCCACACCTTTCTTGACGCTATACTCGTCTGGAAGAGCCTTTCGAAGATGAGTCTGGAGATAAGGTAATCTTTTTCTTGTTTGTGACTATTCAGAGAGTGCAAAATACAGGCATGGGCAAACCACTGGTCTTTCCATAGTGCCATGCTGCTGTAGTAAAACCACATGAATTGAACTTCGCATTGCACCACTACTAGCCGGTAACAAAATTTCGTTGGAATGAAGAGGTTATCGTTAAGACTGAGGCCTATTTTGAGTCAAAAGGTAAATCGTTCTACGAAAGTGCAGGGAAATGTTAGAGCAGCGCCGGAATGATTAATAATTTTGACCAATTAATTTTCTTTGTCAGTCCCGGGACTTTTCAGCCCATGTGTTACGCTGTTATGTAAATATTATATTGCATTATACATTAATTTCTTCCATCTTCAGTCACTCACACCTTATTTGATACAGATACGATTTTTTTGTAAAGTGGTCTAAAGGGTGGTTAAGTTTTAAGGGCCGGTGTTGATTGTGAATAAAATACTATTTTTTTAAGAAATTATTATCATTTCTCTTTATTCTGATAATATTGATATGATTGAATTACGTATGGAACAAAATATCGGCCAAATGGCCGCCGCGGCCTCGGCGGCACACCTCAATCCGATGGTCCAAATTTTCGATGACGCTGAGGCATAATTGAGGTTCTATACCATTATTGTGCCGAATTATCTTATCCTTTAGCTCTTGAATTGTTGCTGGCTTATCGACGCGCACCTTTTCTTTCAAATAACCTCAAAGAAAGAAGTCCAACGGTGTCGTTGACGGTTGGGTGTGGTTCACATTCAACATCGGCCCTTGAAATTTAACCATCCTTTATTTATTTATTATTTAAAAATGGACACACAGAGTATGCAGACATCTTACTTATTTTGCCTCATTTCATTTCTCAACATGAAATACAAAAAGTATCTACTCATTTCATTCTAATGCAAAAAAAAAACAAAGGCATACAGAGAATTCACGTCGCAGCTTAAATGATACAGTTAAAAAAGAGTAAATATTTATTTCTGATTTTTTGAAATTTTAAGGTACTTAATCCTCTTTTGGGTATCCTTTATTATCAATTACAGCTTGAAGTCTACGTGGCATGGAATCAACCATTTTTTTGTGTATTCTGGACTAATTTGGTTGCACTCTTCAAGTATTGCCTTTTTAAGATCAGATTTGTTATGGATGTCATATTTTCGTATATTTGTCAAAACCAGCCACACATTTTCGGTGACGTGCAAGTCCGGAAATTGTTTCAACAATGTTGGGGATTTATATATTAACCATGTTTTCAGTATTTGTGACTTATGCAAAGGCTAGTTATCTTGATAAAAGCGAAAATCGTCTTCAGTTTGTAATTTTCTAGCGTTTTGAACCAAATTTTCTTGCAGAAGTTTTAAATAAACATATTTGTTCATTGCTTCTTCAATAATGTTCAAATTTCCAACTCCATTTGATGGTACGCAGACCCAAGCCATAACGTTGCTACCGCGGTGCTTTATAGTAGCTCGCAATTTTGGGGTTTGAGCTCCATCAATATTGGTCTCGCGCCATTTAAAAGGTCCAAATAAATTTAATTTTACCTCGTCTGCAAGAAGTACAGTCCCCAAATATGTTGGGGTTCTATTTAGATGGTCCCGCGCAAACTACAATCTCTAACTTCTATTCCTTGCGCTTACGAAACCTTTATTACGGGCTATTCTGCCATTCAAATTTGCATCCGTCAGTACTCTTCGAACAGTTTCTGGATGGCAAGTCTTACCTAAATCCTTTTGGGCCATTCCAGTTAACTTTGGATCACTTGTTCCTGAACGTTTCTTCACTTTACGCCCTAACCACTAACACTCTTTCTCTGTGAAAGTTTTTTTGGAGCCTTTCATCCCTTATTTACCACACGGTTTTCATGCATAAGGCATTCGATAATGTCCTGAACTGTCGAGCTTGAATGTATTCCGAAGACTTTTATTTAAACAAGAAAATAAATAATTATATCAATAAGTTAATCAATTATACATTCGCAGTAGCTGTTTACAATCTTTTCCCACCGCTCGACCAATTTGCCCCTCATTTTACCCCTGCAATGCACCATGCGAATCTCCGATTGTTCGAAACAGTGCTGGATATCTTCTTTTATCGACTACTTCAGCACAAGTGCCGCTAACTCTCTCTGTCGTTTTGTTTTTGTAAGTTATCACCAACATCGACTCGGCCATTTTGAAAATGCTTAAAATATCCAAAAGCACGTGAAAGCGATAAGCAGTCATGGTCATACACTTCTTTAAATAAATTATAAATTTCAATGGCGGGTTTTCCAAGTTTCATGTGAAATTTCACATCAATTTGTAGCTCATTTTTACACTTCCATATTTCTGATTTTTTTTTTTTTTTTTTTTTGAAGACGTTTATCGTGCATATCTACTTTGTCCCTTTCGAAAAGTGTCTTTTGGCAATGAGTGTGGCGCTTATGCTGGGTACCAACAGGCAATAAAAATAGCAACAAGCGGCTTAAATTCTTTCGCCCCTCATTGTGGATCGGCTGACAATTTTCGTTTCACTTTGTTCGCTGCTGGAAAGAAAATAATTTCCATGTTTGCTGTTTATTTCTTTGTTCAATAAATTTTTTGTCAATTATTCTCATTTTGCCGCTCATTCGCACGCTTCGAAATCGCACACACATGCAATCGCCTGGGAGAAAACCAAAAAGTGTTGTAAAATTTCAAGTCTTAAAAACCACGCCATACTCGGATACACGTCGCTCTGTTTAAATTTGAACCGACCGGGAGGAAATAAATAAAATCCAAGCGATTTCGAACTAAGTAAAAGTGAAAGCTATAACCACGTGAATCTCTTCAAGTTGATGCAGTAGTACAAAAACAAAATTCATATGCATTTTTGTTTTTTGCTTTAGATCTTTTCGGGGCTTTCAGATTTTAAAAGCAAGCTAATATTTCCAAGGCGAATTCACTAAAGGTGGTGGAACTAGATCAACAACACTGTTGTCTACGCGAAGTATTGAGAAACTAGAAAAGGTAATAATGAATTCGCCGAGTTTCATTCTGAGCTGACAGCCACATGGACTCGGCGAAAGAAAAAAAAACAACTCAGCTGATTTACCAACACCACCTTTAATAGATTCGCCTTGAATATTACTGAGGCAAATAAATTCGCTTTGACAAAAATAATTTATTTTCAGAGCATTGTTAATGATTCGATTGAAAAAATACAAATAAAATCTTACACCATTTTCGAACTGAAATGTAAACTGCCAACTCATTTGGAAAATTCCCATGCCAAGACAAATAAAAAAATCAAATGAGCTGTTCCACTGACATCACCTTGAATAGATTCGCCTCGAGCTTAAAGCCTCCGTTGCTAACACTGCGTTTCTTTTTCTTTTTTTAATAATTTTATTGTTATTTAAGCTTTCAAAAAATTAAAAGATTCACCTTGAGCTTGAAATAATTCGAATATCCGAAAATTTTTAAATTTGTATTTTTTTTAGCCATCCACATCTTCTAAAAAATTTTGGCCCACTTGTCCCGAGCGGTACTACATTGGAAAAAGAAGGTTTTGGGCTAAACAACAAGCGCTAGCATGTGTAATTTATTTTAATTCGTATATAGGTATGTAAGTATAGTATATGGAATAATTGGCGCGTACATCCATTTTGGGTGTCGGGCCGAGCTCCTCCTCCTATTTGTGGTGTGCGTCTTGATGTAGTTCCAAAATGGAGGGACCTACAGTTTCAAGCCGACTCCGAACGGAAGATATTTTTTTTTGTGAGGAGCTTCTTCATGGCAGAAATACACTTGGAGGTTTGTCATTGCCTACTGAGGGGCGACCGCTACTAGAAAAAACTTTTTCTTTATTTTGGTGTTTCACCGAGTTTCGAACCTACGTTCTCGCGCCGACCCATTCGGCTACGGCGCCCGCCGTGGTGTAAGTAACCTTATTTAAAAAGAATGAAGAAGGGTCTGGAGCCGGATGGTACTTAAATGATAGTAATAAGTATCACTATGCTATAAGGGGAATGGCAATAGTTTTCCAAACGGAATTTTTTGCCATCTGAAAGTAGCCGAATGGATGACTGAGAGGAGATGGAGCGCGAAACATATTGGAGTTTTCAGTGACAGTCAAGCTGCACTGAAGGCCTTGGAGAACGGGAAGCAAACTTCGAAGATTTTTCAAGAATCTAAGAAGAAGCTTAATTATGTCGCAATACAGAACACGCTTGTACTTATATGGGTTCCGGGACACTCCGGTGTTCAAGGAAACGAAATTGCCGGTGAATTGGCCAACCGTTGCTCAGCGGTTCCCCCACAGGGACCATAGCCAACAATAGAAATCGTTTCCGCAGGAATCATGAATTGGATCAGCGATTATGTATGCAATTTACATAAAGAGCGATGGTCCGGTCTAGAACGCTGCAGAGCTGCAAAGTGTTTTGTGACAAGTCCGAACAGAAAACTGTCCAACTTTCTACTAAAACTTAGAAGGAAAGTCGTTCGGTAGATGGTCGATATCATTACAGGACACAACCCATGGGGTCAGCAGATTACTACCATTCGAATCATTGAGGACCCAATGTGTCCGTTATGCTTGGAGGAGGCGGATAGCACTGAGCACTTTCTCTGTGAGTGTCTTGCCTTTGCTAGATCAAGGCTACGAATTTTGGGTTCCGATATCGTGAGAATGAGTAATATTCGTTCTCCAAAACTGGAGGGTATTTACGGATTTGTCAAAGAATCTAGAAAATCCTCACAGGATTAACTACCTTTATCTCTGTCTCTATTCTTTCCTATTTCTTTCTCCGATACTTCTCTCCTTTCTTCCTTGACTATCTACTCTCTTTCCAGAGCTCTAAGTACCGTGGGTCTTTTAGCTCAACTTTTTCAAAATTTCAATTTCAACCTTATTTAATAGATAAACCTCGTGTTATGTCTTTATTCGAAAGAACGAGCATTCAAATTAAATTCGAAAGTCAAATACAAGCCCATTTTTACTGGCTTCGTAATAGAGCATCCATTCAGACCAATTTTACTAAATATTGGTGAAGGTTTCTGACTCTATCTCTTGACTGGTTCAAACTATGTTCACCTTAGGGATCTGGATCGATTCGGGACTATCCGCATTAAACGATCTTAAAAAACATCTCGCAGAAAACAAGATCAATTTATGGCCAATAGACAGCAATAAGATTCATATACCATCAATTACCAATAGAACCCCAGCAAAACCTGCGTGACCGAAACTCTAACACAATTACACTTATATGTTACAAACACCCCAGCAAGAAGAGTGGCGGTCACGTTACCCTTCACGTAACCGCCACGCGTGGCCGTTAAACTGTCACTAACCACGCCCCTTTACAATCACGTTGTTAAAAGCGTTGGGAAAATCGTGCCAAAAACTTTGTGTACGTGTGATTTTTTATCCCTTTCATACATATGGATTCGTTTGCCAGTGCCAGTTTCATATAAACGTAGCGACGAACAAAATAACTTTTAGGCCAGCGCCGGCAGCACAGCGCGATAGCCTAGCGGCTAGCAATGTGGGCTTCCGATCCAAAATCCTTGGTTCGAATCACAAAAAAAAAATTTTTTTATACATTTATTTTATTTTGTTTTATGATATGTTTTTGAGGAGAATTTGCCTGCTGATGGGCGACCGCTATTAGAAAAATGTTTTTATTAATTTTGCTTTCACCGAGATTCGAACTGACGTTCTCTCTGTGAATTCTGAATAGTAGTCACGCACCAACCCATTCGGCTACGGCGTTTGTTTACTTTGACTGATGCAAAAATGAGGAAAAATATTTGAATGAAGTTTGCTTACTGCTTACACATTTGCCAAAGGTTGACAATTTGATTCTCGGCCTACTTTGATATCAAAAAGAGAGAAAAGATATCTTTTTGACTTATTGCTTTGACAGCCACTTGCCGTTTTTTTTGTTTTTTTTTTCTATTGATGCAAAAATGAGAAAAAATATATGAATGAAGTTTGCTTACTGCTTACACATTTTCCAAAGGTGACGGAGAATCAAAAAAAAGTCGATTGTGTTAGAGTTTCGGTGACGCCCCAGCAAAACCTGCGTGCATGGCACCCCTACTTTGGGTTTAGACTGTGGAAATTGCATATACTTCTATTTGTTTTTTTCATTAAGTAAAAGAAATGACTTGCCTTTTAGCAGCATTAAGTAAGTCAATTGGGGCAAATGTCGCTAAAGTCATAGAAGTCGGCAGAAGTCAGATCGGCATTGCTCAGACCTTAGACACCTTAAAAATCATTCACAAAAGGCTGGATCATGTAGAAGCTTAATAAATGGGTCTAACATGAATTGACGCAAGAGAACATTTCGGACCGTATTATCGTCTCTGACTATAATTGTGACGCAATTTATGGTCACATAATTGAGCCTCTTTTTATTTCTTAACTTTTTATAAAAGTACAACTCATTATTTAATAAAAATTAGCGAAAATTTTACAAATTTCAGAATATTACCATCAACATTTTCTACTTTCAAAAAGGGCGTGGAAAAAAACCTCTGGGTGAACAGTTTTATAGTCCATTTAATTTGTGTATAAGATGAAAATCTGAAGTCGTTCAAAAATCGCGTTGATTGTTGAACATTGTTTTTGCACATGATGCTGAACAAGTCCAGATTAACTCTTTCCGGCGCACTGAAAAAAAAAACGCTAAATATTAAACACAAAGATTTTTTTATTTCATTTATTCGAGACATTTAATAAAGAAAATGTAAAAAAAAATGTTTATCCTTGCAGGATTTTGTACAAGGATGCGGTACGATTTGTATACCATCGCGCATGGAGTGCGAGGATTATTTATGAAACTCATTGAAACAAGTTTTTGTTTTGCTAAGGCAAAGTGGCACATAACAACTTGAGCACATCCACTGAGTCCTTCTTTGGTGGCTTGTCGTGCTGCAGTACGCACATCTACGTAAGGTTGTTCTGACTGGTTGGTGAGATGACGAGGATCGTAGGCTTGGATCTACATACGGTTTATTTTTTTTTATGCGGACTCTAGCTTGCTTTTTATTTTTGGTTCCAAAAGTAGGTGGTGAGGCTGAACTGCATAGTATTGAAATCAAATCAAGTTTGAAGTCCTTAAGGGATAAGTGGTACCCTATGCTTTTAGAAATAATAAAAGAATTCACGACTGCAATATCAAGAAAGTGAAAAAATATTCGGTGCCACCACTTGCGGCTTTTTCTGTTCAGCTCGTAGTACTTCTTTAGCTGATCTAACTGTCAACGTTATTCATGTGCATATTATAGTCGTGTATTATTTCAGCCTTTTCGATTTCTTTGACAGAACCATCGCTTTGGCGTTGTTGTACCTTTACAAATTTACTCGGACCATGAAAGTTAGATAAAGCTGTCAATCTACTTCATAAAGAGTATACCAGAATCACTAACTTGCCAATCATAGTCGCCCCGTTTTAATTGCTTACCAGGTCTAATATCGGTAGGAAGAAATTTTTGATTGGTTCGCACTGTTCCGCATCCATTTATCAACTGCTTTTTCAGTTCAAGAATCAAGTTGAACGAAGTGAAAAAATGATCGAAAAACACTTTATGGTGTTTCCCCCCAAAATCAGTAGTTAAGCCGAGAACGACCCGTTCTCCAAGTTTTTTTTCGACTAGATCTCCTTTTTTACCCGTATACAGTATATCTCGAACCCTGCTTAAGTTTTTTAGCCATTGTCATTTACATACGTATTTACCGCGCGGTGGTATACTTTTTGTACCAGGAACTTTAAACACTTTCCACACTAAGTCTTTTGATTATTTTTATTCCATTGGCTGAGTAATTAATTCATTAACACTTTATTTTATTAAAACTGTAGGAAACCGATGCTGTTCGTGCTTTTATTTACAAAATATGATAAATTCTGAGTAACACTTTAATACTTCAATACTCTACTCATTTTGCGCGTAAAAAACATATATATTTATCTCTTTCAATCACTTGTTATATTTTTTTTTAGAAAATTTAAGCTTAAATCTGCCTGTGTAAGTGGTAAAAGAATTATACCAATGCGCATAAAATGCAGGAAAAACATTTAAATAAGTGGTATAAATTTTATACCAGCGCCCGGAGAGAGTTAACGTAGGAGTGTATTCCTGCCACGAAAAAAGGAACCATTTTCCGTAAAGTTTGTGGGAAACATCAAGACGCACGCCACCAATAAGAGGAGGAACTCGGCCAAACACCCAAAATGCGTATTAGGGCCAATAAAATTTATATATATAGTGGCGCAAAATTAATCATCCAGTTTAGTTTTTGAATTCATTTTTCCATGAATAGAATAATAAATAAAAATGATTTTGAGTAATGGAAATTTTTATTTCGAGCAATGGGGTGACTAATTTTGAGCTATTTTTCCGCGTATATGAATGACCGATTACTTGGTAAAGGAGTGCTTGAATTCAAACACTTAAGATACATTTTTCATAAGTCAATTAGAAAAAAATCACCAGAGTTTCCAATAGGTGTCGGTGTAGTCAAAATAGATCAAAAAATGTAAGGTCCAATTTGCTGAAAGTATAGCTGGATGATTTGTATGAATCTCACATAGACCACAAGGGTCCGTAGTGTTACTATTGTTGTTGGCGTCCTGTTAAAATTAGTTCGTGATACATGTCGTGGGGAGTTTTAATAAACACTTAAAATTTTGTCAGCAGTATCGTTCAGAGACAGTATACCGATCCCAGCCATTTGTAACGAGTTCTGCTTAAAGCAGGGCAGTGGTAAAGGAGTTGTTCTAACGTACCGCTTTCTTGTTCGCATCAGTTACACGCGTCGTTCTGGGCACGTAACTGCGTGATATAGAGTGAGATAATATCCCATTAGTAGTTCAACCAATATTTTACATTCTTTCCTTTAGAGTGATAGAATAACGTCAAGTTTCTAGCATTATTTGGGGACTCTGTAGGACGTCGAGGCTTACCATATAGACTGTGCTTCCATAGCTTGTTCCTCATCCAGTTCCGACTTTAAAACAAAGAGTGAGGGATAAATGTTCGACGTGCTCATCCTAGGCAAGCGGGAGCCTGCCTTAGCAAGGATGTAGAAAGGAAAATATTTTGTTTCAAAATTGACTCGTTAGACGAGGAGGTAAATATATGTATGGTCCCATTTGGCTCAAAACCTAATTCCAAATCCATGGCCAAGTTTACTAGAAGGAAGAAAATTAATGGATTTAACACATCATTTGAGACATTAAGACTATCCCAAATTGACCCATGTAAATAAGCCCGAAGAGGTTAAGAAAGCTCAAAGCAAGAGTTAACGGAGAGATAATACTTCAAGTTATATACATATATATATATCTAAGGCCGAGTCGATTTGTGGGGAGGCAAAAAAATCGGCCATTGCTCTGTGAAAATCATATTCTAGGGATCAAAATAAGAAACTTTGCCGAAGGAACCATACCTCTAAAATGAATTCTGAATTCTCCCCCAATTTGGGTCGAACTTTTTAGTTTCTTTTCTCATGTAAAGGCCAAAAATGGTGATATTTTGAAATGATTGTATGGGGACCACCCAGGGGAGTTCCAGGGGGTGTGCCACTGGCATGGGTGGATCGGCCGTCCAAAATTAGTGGGGGTCGGTCATACATTTGGACTCGATTGGAGCACTCTAAATGGGTCAAAGTGGGATTTTTCGTTCGACCCAAATTGGGGGACACCAGAATTCGTTTTAGAGGTATGGTTCCTTCGGCAAATTTTCTTATTTTGATCCCTAGAATACGATTTTCACAGAGCAATGAGCGATTTTTAAATCGGTCCGCCCTAATGTGTATATATATATATATATTTGGCGCGTACACTCTGTTTGGGTGTTTGGCCGAGCTCCTCCTCCCATTTGTGGTGTGCGTCTTGATGTTGTTCCACAAATGGAGGGACCTACAGTTTCAAGCCGACTCCGAACAGCAAATGATTTTTAAGAGGAGCGTTTTCATGGCAGAAATACACTCGGAGGTTTGCCATTGTCTGACGAGATGCGACCGCTATTAGAAAAAATTTTTCTTCATTTTGGTGTTTCACCGAATTTCGAACCTATGCTTCAAGTTACTGACCCTTTTAACCCAAACACAATTAATTTCAGCGTCCGCTTTATATTCCCGTTCTTATTTTAGTTAAGCATCTAATTGACTTTGGGTGACCTCCTAAGTATAAGTACTTTTGTGCTGAGATTTTGCTCTATCCACCTTCTAAGCCAATAATGGTTACTTAAGTTTTACTACTCCATGGTACACAATTTCAAACAATAAGCATAACGTTTGGAAGGAGAAACGCTCCGAATGCGCGTACACACATACATGCACATATTTGTATTCATACCGAATACTGCATGCACAATTGCATGTAGCCATGCACTCTCGTTCATGTTATTTGCAGTACAGTGTCCATTATTTCACTTCCAATTTCATTATTAAATTGCTATCGACAAAGCCATTCAAGTGGCAGTTGGAAATGGTCAGCAATTAAATGGCGAAAATTGAGACTACGAATGCAAAATAGCGATTTGTGAACTGCTGCACGAAATACAAAACGTGGATAAGCGCAAGAAACTGAAAACAATTGTCGTTGTTTGTTAATGTCCACCGAAACCATTCCTTCGTTTCACAATCGATGCACCCGCCCCAAAAGACAAAGCTTATCTCCCTACGAGAGTGCCCTTTCGGTGTAAATATGTATGTATGTATGCACATACTTGCGTGTGTGTTTTCGATGTGTTATACTTGTATTGTTTTATGCATGTGCGTGTTAACGTTCTATATCTGTGTATGCAGAAGTGTGTATGCATGTGAGTAGTTTATCCTTTTAATGAGCATTTTTGTTCACTTCAATCGAATGCACCGGAATGCTCCATCGCATTCAAGCAGCAGACAACTAGTCAATGTTCTAGTTTCACATTATCCAACCTCCTTCTTCCACTTGCCATGCATTCAGACCTGATGTGCAGTGAAATTGAGTCCATTCCCTAATACGATTATCTTCCTCGTTGCACCGCTCTGTGTGCCACCGAGAACAAGCAAACACGTCGACACGCTTGTGTTTGTAGGTGAGTGGACACGTAAGTATCGTACTTGGACTAGTGGAACAAATATCTGGTTAAGAATTAATATTATTTCGCCAATTTTGTACCACTTCACTAATCAGGATGCGATTGGCGAATTCTGTCTTCAGAGTATGATGGAGTCTTCACTTGAACGAGAATCTCAAATTTCTTCGTTGGGGGTAAAGGGGAAAGCAGAAAAGATGAGTAGCTGAGGGCGAATAAAAAAACCAAACGATAACTAATTATGGCTGTGGTAACCACTTCGGGTTTATAATGAAATTCAGCCGGCGGCTAATATCCAAACCTGCAATCTCCACAGGCGTAGCTAAACAGTGAGAGCTGAACCTTCTTCTTTTTCTGGATTGGCGCGATGACCACTTAAACGATTTTGCTCGAGCTTAACAAAGTGCGCCAATCATTTCTTTCGCGTGCTAACCGTCGCCAGTTCGACACACCAAGTGAAGCTAAGTACTTCTCCACCTGATCTCTCCAACGCTGAAGAGACCTCACACTTCCTCGCTTCCACCAGCTGATACTGCATCGAATACATCCGAGCCGGATCGTTTGAATCCATTTAGACGGCCCGACCCAACCAACGAAACTGCTGGATCTTTATTCGCTGCAGTATGTCGTAAAGCTCATACATCTCATTGTTCGATTGTCTACGATACTCGCCAATGTGCAAAGGTCCCCAAATCTTCCACAGTATATTTCTCTCAAACACTTTAAGGAACGTCTGGGATATTTTCATCGTCCAAGATTCTGCGCCATACGTTATGATTAGCATGATGAGTATTCGTTTGGTTCGTCGAGAGGTCTTTAGTATTTAATTGCCTGCTTAGTCCAAAATAGCACTTGCTGGAAGAGAGATTCTTGGATTTCAAGGCTGATATTATTATAGGTGTTAATGCTAGTTCCAAGATAAACAAAGTCTCTTGCCACTTTAAAATCATCACTGTCAACAGTGACGTGGGTGCCGATATGCGAGTGCGCCGACTGTTTGTATGTTGACAGGAGGTACGTCGTTTTATCCTCGTTCACCACCAGACCCAGAATTAACAGCTGTCTTGTTAAGACAGATGATGTTAATATCATCGGCATAAGCCAACAATTATACGCTTTTATAACAAACTGTTTCTAAGCGATTAAGTTCTGCGGCTCGTACAATCTTTTCTGGCTAAAGAAGACATACGATAGCGAATTACCTTGTCTGAAACCTCGTTTGATATCAATCGGCTGGGTTTGGTCTTTTCCAATTGTGACGGGGCTGCTGATGTTGACTAACGTCATTTTGCATAGCCATATTAGTTTTGCAGGAATTCCAAATTCAGATAACGCGGCATATAGAGGCAAGTCCTTTTCGTGCTGTAGAATGCCGCTTTAAAATCGAGGATGTGTGCCGATTATCTTTTCATGGATCTTTTCTAAGGCTTAGTGTATTGTGAATATCTGGTCAGTTGTATATTTTTCAGGTCTAAACTCACACTGATAAGATTCAATCAGTTGGCTGATGGTGGGACTCAGGCCTTCACACAATACGCTCGCTAGAAACTTACAGGTGATATTTAAAAGATTAATCCCGCGATAATTGGCATAGATCACCGGCAGTCCATTGGCTACCACGACTATGTTGTTTTTTAGCCGCGTTATCGCTATGGGCACCTTGACATTGTCCTCCAAATCCTCCACCTACCGGGAAAAGTACTCAAAATAATGCTGAGTCTCACGACATTAATGTCTAACGAACAATGGCCGACCTTGCAACTCAGTTCTTCTGGGACATAACAGCAGTGCCTGTGTGAATCGACCTGGTCTCAGCTTCAATAAGTTTCTTGTTGGAGTAGTGATGGAGTGATGATGTAAAATTTTCAAATTCAATAAATAAATATGAATATGTAAGTTGTTCTGTCACTTTCGAGTTCAGAAAAAAAAAAATTTATTGTATATGCAAGTGTATGTAAAGTACTAAATCTACATATCGGGAGCTTAAGGGGGGAAACCGGTTTAGGAGGCCAAAATTTTGGTGTTTTTCGAACATTTTTTGAACAAAGAAGGAATAATCAGAAGTTGTTTAAGTTTAGAGGATATTTTATGTATAGTTTTAGGTACACTTTTAAATTTTTTTGTAGCCATTAGGTTCATATATATTAGAATTGAATAAAAAAAAATCCCGAAAAATTTTAGAACGCTCGGTCGATAACCTTTTAAGCTAGAAGTCCCACCAGTTGAAAAAAAGGTAGTTTCGAGAAAAACGTCGTTCTAACTAACACCCGCTACGGTGCGGAACCGACGGGCAGTCACTTAAGCGCTCATACCTAGAATAGGGAATAATACGAATTTCGTTTTAAAGTTTTTAACACACATTCTTGAGTAGTTATACTAACTCTTTATGCAATAAAAAAAATCGATTTTTTGATCGATCTAAACCGGTTTCCCCCTTGAGCTAAGTACTTTTGTTTTTAACATTGGCGATTTATCATCGTATTGATCATCCTTTTGATCATCGACCTTCATCAATCTCTCAGCTAATTTGCGGATCGCTTTTTGAAAATCGTATGTGATTTCTAAGGTAATTCATGGACTGAGTATATTTGTGATTCCATTGAAAGAAGGATTGTGGTGTCCAGCCAAAACCTTCTGCATCTTTCGGAACAACCAATAATCGGAATCATGAATACGGCGGATGGATATGTGCCTCCCATTTCAGTATTTTCAAATATGTTGACTTGCTAGCAGCGGAGCGGTGACATTCTGCATATAACTCGATTTTATCTTTGTCCAGGTTCTTTATGATTTTTTTTAAATGCTCTATTCGAGCACATCAGTTGTAGTCAACACCTATCCTCATTTATGGTTGCTGTTAGTTTTAGCTAGTTCCAGCCTCTTATAATAAATGGGACGGCACTCGTCCCGGCAAATACAGTCCTGGTCCCCGGGAATATTTAATTTGGATGTTTATAAAGAAAGTGGATATCGTAGTAAATAATTTTGTTTCCTCTGTCACAATCCGCTGCAAAAACTATTACCTTTCTTGGCATACCATACAAGCAGAACTTCAAATGCTGAGCGACGGCTTTCGATGTTTGTTGGCACACACAGTTCATACAGTGCTCGGTTTCCTTGCTTTGAACCTTTCCTAGAATTTGTAATTTCAAATTTCTGAGAAATAGGGCGTTTTTAAACCAATTGCTGAATTAGGGCGTTCTTCTACTCAACCAAAGATGTGTAACTTGCATAGATGACACTAAATGACACAAATATTTCGCTGTTTTCTTAAAATCGTATCTAATAATTCAGGCAGAAAGATACTCGGAGGGTTAAAATTGCCTGCTGTTGGCAAACGGCTATTAAAAAAACGGTTTCTATCATTTGGTGTTCATGTCCGGGTCTTCTAACCTGGGCATTACCAGATAGACTAATTATAGTTCAAAAAATGTAAGACTTAGACTAGCGAAAGGCCGAAACATACACACCAGTGGCGGATCCCTGGGGTTTCGGGTCCGGTGTAGTACGTCTGTGTAATACCTATACGCGTTACGAAGCTCATAATAGCAACCGCGTGTGCTGTATTGCGTCCGGACCCGAAAGCCGCCCCCCCCCATTGGAATCATGCTCTAAAATTTTATGTTTCAATTCTGTATGAGTCAAGTTAAAAAAAACAATATTTTTTTATATGCATTAGCAGTTTATTAGATTTTTCTTCCAGTTTTAATTTATTTTATAATAAAAACAATTATAATACGACAGACGCAATTCAAAATTTTGAATAATTACACAGGCCTGCGTAATTTCATTTTTGTCCAATTTCTAAAACGGCTACGAGTGTCTCTTGAAGTTTTTTTTGTGCTGAAAACGAATTTGATCTTGAAAATGCTCCAGCACGTCAGGACTTTTGGCAATTTGTGGTTAAATAGTCAAGAAATGCCGATTTTGGACATCTTTATGAATTTTTTTTGAGTAAGGTAAATTTTTTTTTTTATTTTCCACAACGGAATCGCAAAGTAATACTCTGTAGCTTTAAAATCCGTTTTTTAAAAGACTTCTAGGATGAATGAAAAAAAAGTTATACTATTTTGAATTTAAGACTTTTAGACATGCAAATTCATTTTCTTAACGCCCTCTTTAATGGCGCAACAGATTCTTAGAAAACTATGTATGTTCGACATTGGTGTCGATGATTACAAATCTGATGTTAGTTTTTTAAAATTCAAAATGGTAGATGAAGGTGTCCCACGATGTATAAAAACCGCCAATTATTCTTGTAATTTTGAATCAAAGTCCTTTACTATTTTTAGAATTTTTTTTACAAGATATCTAGAGCTATTAGTTTTTTCATCGGCTAGTCACGACATGCAGCGCGAATAATGCCATATTTTATTCACGAAATTGATTTTTAATAAAAACACCCTTCTAAAATACCCCAGACCCCCCCCTTTATGAAATCCTGGATCCGCCACTGATACACACAAACATTCGTAGGACGCTTGGTCTAAGCAAGTATTAGGTAGTGTAGTATAGGTACACATAATGCCTTCTCGCTCACCGTGGCTGCGCAATACGCAGGCGCGCACACATACGTACTAGCATACATACAAACATTAGAGTCGCAAACGCTTTTCGCACTGTATCCCATGAAGCTATTGGGGTAATCTCTGGCATAATGCCCCCAGATATAATGGCTCTGGAAAGTAAGAAAATATATGACAAGAGCCGAAGCCTTGGCAGGCCGTTAATAGCTGAGGAGCGCAAAGAAATCAGACACGAGAGTCTATCTAAATGGCAAAGACGCTGGGATATAACAACCAAAGGGAGATGGACACACCGACTCATTAATGATGTGCAGGCATGGGTTGATAGAAAGCACGGTAGTGTCGACTTTTATATGACGCAATTCCTGACAGGACATGGTTGTTTTAGAGAGTACCTCCATAAATATGGTCGTGATGATGGAGTTATATGCTCATTTTGTGCCGAGGCTAATGAAAATGCGGAGCATATTTTCTTTCACTGCCAAAGATATAATAAAGAAAGAGAGTTGTTGGAGAACCAAGTAGCAGAAAGAATAACACCGGACAATGTTGTTCCACATATGCTACAATCAAAAGAAGTTTGGGATGGTATCAAAAAATTTGTCAGCGTTCGTACTCAATGATCTGAGACAAATGGAGAGAAGGCGAAAAAGCGAAAGGATAGCAATAGCTGAAATTCCATAGTAGTAGATGTAGTACCTTTTCCTGTAGTAGTAGATGTAGTAACTTTTCCTGTAGTAGTAGATTTAGTAACGTATGGTGGTGCTGTAGGCCCACTTGCTAGATAAATTTATTTGGATGCAGGTAAACTGACGATACCAGACATAGAAACTTACGTTTCTGTGGGATGGACAGAGACATGGTGCGTGGGGGAGTACTGTTATGACAGGGGTGGCTCTCTCATCAGATGACCTAAACAATGGGTTGGTAACAAGCAGATGCTATTTTCGACGTATTGCATCAGGACAATAACGGACATTGAGCTTAGTGCTCAAACCGCCTCCCGACGAATACTTAACGGTTGTACCGGGGGGATCGGTACTTTGACGGTAGGAGGTTTAGTTCGGGTTAAAGTCCCACACTGACGGGGTTAGGCTTTCGATGCTTCCTCCTCGTAAAAAAAAAAAAAAAAAAAAAAAAACATACAAACATACATACGTATGACGCTTGAACTAAACACCAAAGCAAGTAATAGGCAGAGTAGTATACATACTACAATACTCACTATACTAGCGTGGCTCAGCAGTACGCAGCCACACACATATACGTATATCAACATATAACGCTTAGTAGCCAAGAGTGGGGAGGCTACGAAGCACCGCACAAAGAGGAGACGGAGAATAGGAAACGCTGTATAACTGTGTTCTATATCATTCTCTCGCAGGCTATATACTATAAGATCTATATGTATGTCTCTTTTTAGTGTAGCTTTTTCGTTTCATCGAGTGTCACATCACTCCCAACGATTCTAAAGAAGTTTTCACTTCAAAAAATTGATTTGTATAAGTGAGGTATTTTTCTTTGGTTTGGTTATTTACAATTTATTAATACTATCTTTTGAATACAATATAAATCAAGTGGCCCCCTTTATTAGCAATCGCAAACTGCGATCTTTTTTCTGCGTTTGTCATCACCTTGTCAAGCATTTCGGGTTTTATAGCGTCGATTTCCGTTGTTTCGGTGTGAAGCGATCTATGGTTGAAATTGTACGGAATTGGCGTATCGAAAACATGTATTGCTGAAGTCGATCGGTTGGTAAATGACAAAGTTATTCAGCCTTTACATACCGACATAAAAGATGGTGCATTCTGTATATTTTCAGGCCATGTGCGTATATTAGACAACGTAAAGCTACGAAAACGTCCTGAATATCGTTGACAAATATCAAGAAAAGTAACGACCCCAGGTGGGTACCAGTGGTTAATCGCATCTGATTCGCAATTATTTACGTCAACGAATTGCGTCCTATCAGCAAGATAAAACGCAAACTATTTGCGCTGCTTTGTGATTATAATTTTTAAAGAAGTATTTTATAGCTCACCTTATCAAAGGCTTTCGAGAAGTCAATGAAAACGGCATTGTATTGGTGACTGATTTCAAGTTATTTGAAAATAAATTTTGAAATTAAAGCCAGGGTTGTGGACGTACCTTTAATGAAGCCATTCTTATAAGGCGATAAGAATCCCGTAATATGGAAAAGAACCGCAACTACTTTTTGGAAAGGTTTCGGTACACCTGAGGTTTGGCCGATAATTTCGGTCGTCTGACTTGCTCTCAGACTTATGAACGGTCCTAATAAACGACTATTTCCAATTCTGAAGAAATTACCCTAAAATTAGTGATTTGTTGGAAATACAGGTCCGCCGAGGTAAATCCGGAAAACATTTCGAAAGCTCTGGAGCAGTAGCGTTAAGTCTAAAACCGCTGATAAAGGGCCATATTTTTAGTGTGTTGTGTCCTGATTGACATTGGAGTGCCGGAGTAAGTGCTAGTGAAACGATGAGTCGAGAGCAACACAGAAGAGCTGCGATACTAGAGTCACTTCGCGCCGGAAAAAGCCCTAAACAGATAATTGAGTGGTTTGGCTACGAAAAAACGCAACCCTGGATGGACCGCATGGCTGCTGGAAGAGAATATGTGTTTCAGCAGGACTCCGCACCTGCTCACAAGGCAAAGAAGACTCAGGCTTGCCTCCAGAACAACCTACCCTATCACTGGTCACCAGATTTTGGGCCACCTTCAAGCCCAGACTGTAATCCTCTTGATTATTACGTGTGGGACACAGTTGAAGCAAAAGTTAACACGAGGCCTCATAACACTAAGGTCGCTCTGAAGACAACCATCGAGGAAGTGATGACCACAATGGACAAAGAGGAGGTAGCTCGCGCATGTGGGCGCTTCAGGTCCCGGCTGGAGCAGGTAATTGCACGAGGTGGAGGTTACATTGAATAATTTTCAACTATGATATGTGTACTCACATTATACAAAGTTAAGTGCAAATAAAATTATTTTTGAGTAAATATCCAATAGTTTTTAAGTTCAACATTCCGGATTTACTTCGACGGTCCTGTATATTAATTATGCATATTTGTGTTTAACGGCAGATTTAATTTGTCTAATTATTTAAAATGTAGCACTGGCTTAGAATTGACGAAATGGTGCGCGGATCGCACAAAATCTCCTGTACCTGTTCCAAACTACAACTAATGAAAATAGGCAGGGAATAGATGCTTCCTAACATTGCCTATACAGAAAAGTGAAGGAACTCGAACTAGAAAACTGTTCCAAGTTTACTAAATGCGCACCAATTCGGTAATAGTGGATTCGCACGCTGGGTAGTGGCTCTGCTTATGCGACTTCTATCAGAGAATAACTTGCAGACTTCTCATTGCATGTTTGCATTGGTTGAAAGTTGTGTACTCTAAGAAGGCACGTGTGAATGTGTGTTCAACACACTTGCTCGGTTGCTCACATAGAAGTTGATTACGGACGATATTTGGCAATTTCACCAGTTGTATGGGTGGATATGGGTGAAGTAAATAATAGGTACACTGCACAGAAGAGGTCAATTCCTCGATACAATACAGTTTGTCGTTGTTGTCACTCTACAGGGTCTGGCACTCGAAATGTAACCAATTAAAAAGGACATAAATTTAGTTTGGAAAATTCCTTTTATTCAGTTTAATTTTGCTTGATATGACCACCTTTTGCCTTGTCTACGGCCTTGAGACAGTCCAGAAACGAACCGAAAGCTGCCGGAATGTGACTTGCAGTTATTTTGACCCACTCGCGGGCAATGGCCTTTTTCAGCGCCTTGAGACTGGTGAATTTCTTAGTTCGGAACTTGCTCTCCAAAATGGCAGAAATAGAATAATCCATCGGATTCGCGTGTGCTGAATTTGAGAGCCACCGAAGTGCTTGTCTGCTCACGGCCTCAAAGTAACCTCCAGAATACTTTACCGATAATATTTCACATTTACCTTCGATGAAAATGATTGGAGAGTGTCCATCTGTAATTACAGCTGCCCAAATCATTACATCTGGCGGGTGCTGAATCCTGGTGGCCAATCAATGACTCAAATTGTCGTATGAACGGTCGGTCAAATAAACCCTATCGTTTTGGGAGTTTACGAATTGCTCAATTTGAAAAATATTTTCGTCGGAAAACAGAATGTTCGGAAATTGACCGCTTTCGGCCAAGCGAAGCAACTCCTTCGCTCTTAAGCCTGACTTGTTGCTGCTCTGGTGTGAGATCATCGCCTTTTCGATCTTGTAAGGCTTGACTTTCAGTTAATTTTTGAGTATGCGGCGGATGCTGCGCTCAGATATTTTCAGTTTTTCCACCATTTAGTGCGCACTTCGTCGGTGACTTCGCTGATTGATTTTCTTGTTGCTTTTACAATTCCATTCTAGCAAATTTCTTGAAGAGTTCAATACAACTCTGGTAAAGTCAGTTGCCCATGCCTTTAAAATGTGCAAAAATTTTGCGTGAGATGGAGGGTGATGCTGTTACCAGGGAAGTCCATCCCTATATCTGACAAATAATGTTCAAACTGAAAAAGGGAAACCGTCGCTGATAATAAAATATTTAAAATAAGCTGGCTGCTAGATTATATTCAACCCAAACACAAATATTTATTCTCGAGTAGTTAATAATTTTAGTTTTAATCTATTTTTTCTCTAGAAAAAATGTCGCCAATTTTATTCCCAGATAGTGGAAGTAGAAAATACGAACTTCGAAATTACTGAATACTTTGTACATTCTTGAGAGTTCTATGTGGAGCGAATTGTGTGAAAATTTCAGTTGTTTCAAATAAAGTAGAGAAGAAGTAAATAAAGTAAGTAAACAATATTTGCGGTTTGCTTGCCTTGCTTAGAGGAGCCGGATAGCACTGAGCATTTTCTCTGTGAGTGTTCTGCCTTTGCTAGAGCAAGGCTGCGAATTTTCGGTTCTCATGTCATGAGAATGAGTAATATTCGTTCTCTAAATCTGAGGATATTTACAGATTTGCCAAAGATTTTGGAAAATTCTCACATAAAAGTTAGCCTCTGTCTCTATTCTATACTATCTCTTTCTCTCTGCCACTTCTCTCCTTTCCTCCTTGACTAACGCTTTTGTTTCCCAGAGCTTTGAATGCAATGGGCTTTTTAGCCTGACTGTTTTCGGAGTTACCATTCTTTCGGTGCTTCTTGGTTCGCTTTTTTCAAATTTCAATTTTAATTAAGTAAAAAAATGATTCTGCAATGCAAAACATAGCTTTTTAAAGATTAGCAGAGGAACAAATTGCTAAGCTGGAGTGCAGCCATAGGCACATAAAGCTTTAAGAAGAAAACAAATCCACTTCAATTGCTCACTGCTATAGCTTCACTTGTTCAATTTTCCACTTTTAAAAGGTTTAAAAGGTGCTACAGACTAGGCAAAGCTGTTTTTCTACGCATGTTAAATGTGCTTGGAATGCAGATGGAACCCAAATGAAAAACCATTTGTCGTTTCGCCTATTATCATATAACATTTAGTGCGACTTTGCGTTGGTTTCTTGAAGGTTGATAACAAACGGTGAAAACGCAGACATTTCTTGGACCCAATCCACTCTCAGTGAAGTTGGTTGAAGTTTTTTAAACATAATTATTTCAGAAGAAATTGTCTCCCAATTTAGCGGTAGCATTGAGGTAAATTCAATCGCTTCGTTCCAATACTTAGCAGTGGCCCAAAGTACCAGAAGTAGAGTGGGAAGCACGCAATAGAACCAGTCGTCGAGATGGAGCACAATTTTCCAGAACTTAGAAATAGTTTTAATTATTATTATTATTGCGGGTAAACAACCTAATGATTAATGGTAGTAAAGGGTTAAGGTATGGCCCTTTAGCACTGCGACCATATTGATCTATTGTGCACCCTATGCTGTCTATTGACTGTTAAGTATGCTTATGAATTGTACCAGCTCCTTCTGAGGGAGTGATTGAAGGTCTTCATCTGTAAGCATGAACTTGTTTAAAACCCCTTTCCTTCTATGCGTCAAGCCCGGACATTCGATGATGAGATGTTCTATAGACTCCTCATCTTCGCAGCAAAATCTTCAGGTGCTGGTGTTAGTTATGCCTAATTTATGTAGGTGTTTGTTGCAGGTGAAGTGACCCGTGAGGGCGCCTGTGAGAGTGCGAAAGCTTTTTTTGTTTAACGTGAAGGCCATGTTAGCTCTTTTAGCGTTGAAGCTTAGGAACTTTTTGGAGTGTCTAAGACCCTCTACGTTGTTCCAATGCTGATTTAATAGAGTTTTGGTCCAGTATTTTACTTCTTGTTTTAGGCTGTTTTTGTTGAATCCAAACATGGGACTAGGTCCGATGAAGTTTACATCTGCCCCTTTTTTGGCTTGAAAGTCTGCCTTTTCGTTGCCGTCATATCACTCATGTCCCGGTACCCAAATTAATGAGACATTGTTTTTGGATGCCAGGTTATTGAGTGCCTTGTGGCATTCTAAGAGAGTTTTTGAGATGTAGGTGTAGCTATCTAAAGCTTTTAGAACTGATTGGCTGTCCGAGAGTATTTTAATCTTTACTCTCTCGTGGTTTCTACGTTGCATGATGTTTGTTGCTTCCATTATTGCGTATAATTCCGCTTGGAAGATGGTGTCGTCTCTGGTGAGAGTGAATGATTTGTGGATTCTGGGCCCAACTACTCCTGCTCCTACACCATAAGGTGTTTTTGATCCATCAGTGTACCATTTTTGTGAATCATCATTCATCCATTTTGGGTTTGTTTTCCACTCGATCCTCTCAGGAAAGGTAACTGTGTATCCTTTTGTGAAACAGAGGGTTGGGTCAATATGCTCTGAGACTTGAGCCATGCTTATGGTGTAGCATGAGTGCTTGCGTAGCTGCTTCCTCTTGGATTACTATATGAAGTGGTGAGAGATTAAGGAGTGCTTCCATGCCAGCTGTTGGGGTAGTTCTCATAGCCCCTGTGATGCATAGGCAAGCCAGTCTTTGTACTTTTCCCAGTTTGGTTATCGCTGTTTGTTGGATAGATTTGCTCCACCATACTAGTGCCCCATACAGTATGATTGGTCTAACCATTTTGGTGTATATCCAAAGGGCCATACTAGGGCTGAAGCCCGAGGATCTCCCAAGTAATTGTTTGGTTGTCCATAAGGATTTCGTGACTTTTTTTGTTATACCTATTATTTATATGTGATTCCCAATATCTATTGTACCCCCCTTCATGTGTTCAGAGTATTTCTCTGAGCCATACATCCCCAATAAATTCTAGTATTTGTCCTATTTTATTGAGTTTTATTTCATCCGCTGGTAAAATATGTTTACTCAGTTATTTGCCTGGCTTATGTATTAGTGCCGGACGGTTTAATTTTCCTCCTACAGAACCTGCAAGCTCCATTGGAGTTATATATCCAGATTAATAGAATTCTTGTAATGATGCTAAAATCACTTTTATTTAATTCCATACTATTTCTATCGATTTAAGCTTAAGCTACGTATCATGGATTTTGATTACGATAAACCCGGTACCTGGTCCCACTATTTGCCTCTCCTCGACTTCCTGAATCGGAAAGGAGATTTACTCTTATCTAGGCCAAAAAAATGGTTCTGCGTCTATAAATGGGGAGGTCGCCCCTTTACGGGTTCATTTCTCTGTCAGCAATTCTTATCGGATCCGGACCTGATTGTTCTGGTCTAAAATATTCAGCTTATCAAGACATTCCTGCACCAGTTTTGATGTATCCAGGAAAGAGTTGAGAGCCTTAATTGTTGCCTGGCTATCGGTAAAGACGCTTTGCTTTGTACTATAAATGTATGCCTCTGTGGACTTCCGCTTGAAATATATTTGCATTCTTGCCTAGTGCTTTCGAGTATCTTTTCCTGGTTCCGCAGCCACCGGCCCTGCTCCTTTCTGCATGAGAGATCCGCCTGTGAACCAGGTTGTCTTGTTCTGGTTTATCTTGTACAATAATAAATAAATAAATAAATATCAACCTTTCTGCAACAGTTTCAATTAAAAATTAACAAAAATTTACTCAACTAAAATTATTATTTTTTTTTTAAATAATTCATTATTTTATTATTATTATTATTTGAATACTTGGTGATAAAAATAATAAAACTGTTTCACAGAAAAATTGCACTATTGCTGAAACATTCATGTTCTTGTTGCTAATACCATTTACAAAGATCAGGCACTTTTTTGGTTGCTTAACCTCCTGCTAATGTCTTCCATGCTGCCTTTATAAAAGCCTCTCGCGATTCCAGGATTTCCTTGCATCAGATTTACTAATAACTCTAGTTGACTCTTTTGCCCTAAACTCAAAACTAAACTTTGTCTCTAATAACTCATTTGACCTAAAAGAAACTCTTTGCATTGTTTTTCGTTGTTCCATTGATATGTTTAAATTCTAATATTTTTGTGAACTGCTCGCTTACACTTTGCTGGAGGAAAGTTCATTTGAAAGTGCCAACACAATCTCCCTTTTTTGCATTCTTTTGAACTTAAAAATAGGTTAGCAACTATGTTCATTCGCAAGGTGAATGCTATTAAATAAAAGAAAAAAAAAGTTGCCGCATATTTCAAGGAGCATATTTGCTTTTTTTATTTTCTGTAGACTTTTGCATTCTTTGTATGAAGATTTTCTCTGAGAATACCCCTAGTAAAGTTTTCCGTCAAAATAGTTTTTTACAACCTCTCAAATGCCATTTTATATAGACAAGAAAGG
Source organism: Anastrepha ludens (assembly GCF_028408465.1). NCBI lineage: Eukaryota > Metazoa > Arthropoda > Insecta > Diptera > Tephritidae > Anastrepha > Anastrepha ludens. The sequence continues at coordinate 115,211,737 of NC_071498.1, read as the reverse complement.
GGCCTAAACGACCCTTTTCATGAGAGACCTAATCGGCTAAACAAAAGTATTTCTCGTGGAATTTTATTATATGTAGCCAAACAACATATTTCGCTCCACTCCCGTTTTTTACTCATTCAAAAAATACTCAGGGAAAAAAATTGCAAAAATAAGATGTCCAGAAAAAATCTCCTTAGAATTCATGGAGGTTTTGCCATATATGTGTAGTTATGAAGTCCTAAACGACCAACTTTTTTAACAACCTGTAAATCACAACTGAATGGAACAAACAAAAAGAGGAAACTATTTTTTTAGTGTGAAATGTCACTTTGCCAACGAGCATAAGCTTCAAATTGTTTGATTGATACGAGATATCGATCACTACAGCCATCCATCAAGAAAATAATGTATTTTTTCCCCAAACCAATACATTTGGCAGAAAATGCATCCGTACACAAAGAATTGAAAACAACATATTAAAAATTCATTGTAAAAAAACTAAAACATTTTAAACTTTTATGAGAAATGTTTAATCAGTAATTTTTCTACAATTTCGATACATTTTTTCGTAAGCACATCTTTAAAAATAAAATTTCTCAAAACAAAAACAAAAAGCTTCATTTCAACGAAGCTTCACTTCCGTGCACATGAAAACATGGATTCGCCGCAATATGCAGTGGCATATTCATACCCAATAACGGTTTTATTTTAGTTTTTAATTGATTTTGCTGTGACTACATTACTTTGTAGTTATTTTAAAGTTTGTGTGTACAAGAAGTAGCGATGGCCCTCCAAACTAAGGAAACTAGTGTTGGCGAGAGAAAAATCATGCTGAAGCTCAGAAATGAAGGCAAATCTTTCCGCCAAATTGGTCAAATCCTAGGAAGAAGGCACTCTTCTGTACAGCATGGCGTGCAAACATACAATACGACTAGTTCAATTGTGTCAAAACCACGTTCCGGTCGACCTAGCAAGCTAACTGTACGTGAAAAACAAACCGTATTGCAATCAATGAAAAATAATCCTCGATTTACGGCTTCTCAAATATGTAAATACATTTCAAATTTCTGAGGCAAGCATGTGCACGACGATACTGTACGTAAAATACTTTAAACTAATGGGTATCGCGGATGTGTAGCACGTAGAAAACCGTACATATCCGAAATCAAAAGAAAAATATGCATGGATTTTGCAAACGAATATGTTAAGAAGCCTCCAAAATTTTGGGAAAGTGTTCTATTTTCGGAAGAAAACTAGTATGGCATAGAGCGGTACTGCGCTCGAAAAAGAAAATCTTGTAATCCAATCCCCAGACCTCAAGCCAGACCATTGAGCATTTGTTGGCTTTACTGGATCGCAGGATCCGTCAGCACAGCATAACCTGCAAGGAAATGCTTAAAAACGTAATAATTAATGAATGGAGGAAAATTACCAAAGATGATACTTCTATTGGTTGATCCATTGCAAGCCACATGTTTTACTTTTTTTTGCAATGAATTTCGTAATATGTTGCTTTGATTTATTTATGTACGGATCCTTTTTCTGGCAAGTGCATATTGAATAAAATGAAATAGAACGGTTTACCTCCATTCTTCTGCAATAATTACTTGATACTTTGACCACCCTGCATACACAGGCAAACTAAAATCAGTTGAAAAGTTCTCATTCTCACTTTTTTTTTCGCCTGTTGCAAGTACAATAACAGTTTGAGAAATGAAAACGAAAATTTGACAGTTATGGCATAGCGCGGAATAAATGCGACATTATTGCGAGAAAAGAAAACATCATTAGTAGACGCTTGGGCGTGTAAAAAGGGTCCCATCATGACAATTCGTCTTGGCTTAGGTTAGGTTAGCGAGGTGACTTGTCTAAGACAAGACACTCGGGCGTCATAAGGTACATTGTGATACCTGTATTTGGTTTCCATCCCCTAACTAAGTCGCTTAAATCACTTAGATCTTTTTAAGAAGGTTACTGGTCCCACCAAATACCACAAGTCTTCAAAGAAATAATCGCGAAGATATTTGGCACGGCTTCTTTGAAGTGAAGGGCATTCACAGAGGAGGTGTTGTACCGGCTCAATTTCTTCTTCATCTTCACAACTCCTGCAGAAGTCATTGTGAGATACACCTATTCTCCTGGCTAGGGCGCCAACAGTGCAGTTACCCATTATAACACAGTTGATCTATTGCATTCAAGCAGACATTTTGTCCTTCTAAGATTCAGTTTTGGCCAGAGCGCTTTGGAGGCCCAGCAATTAATAATCAGGGACCAATCAGATTGCTTTCCGCGGTTACGCTCAAGTCAATCGCAATGTATAGTTCATTTAGAGGAATGCAATGTCCTTTACCAGTCACTGAAGGTCAAACTTAGAGCCTTTCCTTACACACTCTTCCGTTATTTTATATGCCTTCACTCCAGAGTGGCCAAAGTCTGAGGTTATGTTGTTGGACAAGCGAGAGCGACCTCCTCCTACATTCTTTAACACATCTTGAATTAATGCGCATTGAGACCTTGGTCGCTGTTTGACTATCAACAAAAATGGTAAGGTTTGCCGAGGGTAAGTCCATTGGTATTCTTGCCTTTGCTGATTTGTCTATAGCGTAGATCTCAGCTTGGAAGACGGTACACCGGTCTGGGGGTCTAAAACAGCAATTTAAGGATAATAGTTCCGAGTACACTTCCAGTCTAGTGCCATTGTCGATTTGTCTTAGGTTAGGTTAGATTGACCATTTCATTCGGGTTCTAACTAATGCAGAGCAAGAACATAGAAGATGTTCTAGGGTTTCCCTCTTTTCCAGTTCATTGCAAAATCTGCGGTTAACATTGTTTTGATTCGTATCTTGTATGCTTGTGCCGCTAAAAAATTGTGACCTGTCAGTATAACTACGATAGATTCGCTTACACATGATTTTCGCGGTTTTGCAAGTGGCTAGATTATTCCACCTCCTGTCTATCCGTGTTTTCATGTCTGCAGCGATGTCATGTACTACCGTATTTAAAGGTTTCAGTATGTCCTTTTCTTGTTCGAATTGCTTTTGGTAATCTCATCTACAATTTCGTTTCCTGCAATGCCCTTATGTTCAGGTACCCAATAGATGTGCAACCGTCTGTCTGCGGCTAGTCTCTCTATTACTTCCATGGTCCTAAGAACATTTTTAGACGAAATTTCATATGAGTTCATTGCCTTTATTGCCGCTTGACTGTCAACGCTTATATGTATGGTATGTTGGATTGCTCGATGTCCTTGCTAATGCTATTTCTGCAGCCTTTCCTACCGAAAAAAGACTTCTGCTTCTCCTACTCCGTCCATTATTTTATAGCCGTCTGTAAATATATTAAGCGTATTGGGTTTCAAACGATTTGTCTTAACGTAGATGAAATTTTTAATTTGACATCAAATACTGGTTGTTTGTGGTACAAATTTTATTCTTTAGGTGTGAGGCTTCGAGAAGAAGGTTGTAGTTAGATTTGAATTAAACGCAAAATTTAATACTCAGTTACTGATAACTTTCGTGTGCATGTAAAACAAAATTATGTAAATTTGTTGATAGTCCAAGCAGAGTTCACACAGATGTACAATCCTGAACTTAATGATGTATCACATTTCGCCGTAATTATGGCAGCACTGAAACACACATCATAAAATACAAAAATTAAAGAACATCTTCTGTGAAAATATTGCTCGGAATGTTTGTGGGCCAGACACTTAAATACGCAGTAAGAAGCTACAGTCTAGACTTGATACCAAAAGTCATTTACTTGCAAGAAAAAAAATCGCTCTTATCTTAATTGTGCCATTCACGCACACATAGGCATGCAAAATTACATGCATATGCATGTATGTATTTGGGTACGTATCGGTCCACTTTCGGTGTATGGCAAAGTGAAAATTTCGCCAATAAACCGCAAGTAAATCCTTGCAGGTTCACATTAATGGCTTATAAAGTAATTAAACGTGCACAATATTGCAGTCGACGAGGATCGATTTCTGCAGCGGCAACTCTTTTCCCAGCAGCTGTCTACTACACGCTGCCTACTGCCAGCAAAAGAGGGTGCGGAGACTCCGTTGCCAGTGGGTGTGTATGTATGTGCCACGCAATGATGGCATGGGCGTCTATCTGCCTGAAAAGTTTTGCGAAAATTGGCAATTATGGATGGAAATTACGATTTAATAAATTGGGCAGCAACAACCGACTCTGCCTGCACGCGACTCACTTAGTCTCATGCCACATACAAACTTATAGGTACAACACTGTTTTACAGTACTCGATAGCACAAGCATACACATGAAGTCAAGTGGGTATGTGTGTAAGTATGTTTGTATTTTTGTATGTATGTACGAGGGAGTATATAAGTGCATTTACGCATTCCGCTGGCCGCAACATCCGCTCAGCTTACCTTCACGCCACGCTCACCACAACTACCTGTACATACATACATACATACATACACACACACATATATATATACGTACGTACGATGCATATTTTCGCAACTTAGCACCGTGCAAATGCGAACGCTGCAAGTTTCGAGTTATGCGCAAAAATAAATAAACTCACACACACACACACACATTTATTTACTTATAGAGAATACTTCTACATATATAGAGAATGTACATACATATGTTTTGCTACCACACACTTAAGTGGCAGCGATTGCTGCTACTCCTCGTAGTCAATTGCTTGTCCGTCAGTCTGATGTTGCTGTTGCTGTTAAATTTTGGTCGGCAAGTGTATGAAATTGGATTGTTCCTTTGAGTTGAAATCTCATAGAAGGGGGAGGGCATGAATGAAGCTGAAATCGCGTGCTATTTCTTTGAACATATTGCCTCAGCGCATCATCAAATGCCCGCGCAACGACCATATCTCTGGTCTATCTGTTTCCTGTTGTATCGCGTAGACGAGTATCACACAAGCTGCAGGCGGCAAGTCCCCTATTCGCCGAAAAGAGGAGCAACTCCGCTAGAGTATGCAGTCGACTATGCAGCTGCTACTTCATAAGTTCAACAAAGCTCGTCAAATGCAGCTTCCCTCTTGTCGAGTAGCAGCACGTTGCACCCGGCTGGGCATCCACTGATTTTGGTGAGCACATATTTGCTTTAGAAGATACATACAAGTACGCATACAAATGTGCATCTTCATGTTTGCATTGAAAATTGTAATTATTATTTCGCTTGCAACCATTTCCTGATCAAGCAGTTTATCTGCGGGCAAATGCGTATTCTACTTTCCATCACACATATCTACATATATACGAGGAGATGTGTGCGGTATGTTCACATGTGAGTGAGCATTTCTCAATTCAACTACCTTTGTTAGAAACCTTCTAAATATTTGCTTTTTAAATATATGTATGTAAGCAACTATTCAACTGTTCAGCGCAGCTTGAATTCTACTTCGAATTTTCAATCAAGAAATTTTTGTTTGCTTTCAATGCATTCAAATTTACGTAAACGTAAACGGCTGGCTTCTTTTTCAATCGCGTGTTGTTATGTGACAGCTGACAACTATTTCGTACTCGTAAGAGTTACAGAAACTTAGCACCAAATCTCCGCCGAGTAGAGTGGTTGAGTTACGAAAACAGTGTAAATTTGAAAAAGATATCGCTAAGTAAAGATTTAGGAAAGTCTGTAAAGGAGAAAAAGAAAGTTCGAGCTTTCGTCTGTTCTGCTTAAAATTTGTGTTTCGCTTTCCTATCCCCTCCAATTGATCTGCAAAAGCTCATTATCTACACGCAATTTTATTGGTGAGTTCAAATAGGCATTTATTAAGGGGTTAGGGGTAGTCAGATTTTACAAAAAATTCATTTTTATTTTTACATTTTCTGAAAGTATAATATCTTAGAAATATTGTGTGAAAATTTGAAGTGAATCCGACAAATATTGTACTTCTTGAGTTATTTAACAATTAACAAAGGGCGCTCGGGCGCTCCGGATATCGGTAGCAAAATTTAAAACTATGTTTTTTGAACTGGTGATCACTGTAACTTAAAAAACGCTTGGTAGATTTCAATAAAATTTATACTGCTTTTGAAAAACATAAAAAACTCGTGCCTGATCGAAATTTTTTTTTTTTTTCAATTTAAATTTTTGTTTTTAACAATTAACTGTCGGTCGGGCATCGAATTAAACCACATGATCTGGCATGATGGCTGTTAACTTAAGGAAGGGACTATGAAAATCTCTTACTAATCTGTACTGCTCGTTAGTTTATCTGTAACTATATTAGTTGCAGTGCCAACAAACATTGTTATGTATTTTATATTGTATCTATGTTTGTAATAAAAAAAAAAAAAAAAAAAAAAAAAACTGTCGGTTTTTTTTTCCAAAATGTGAAAAATATGAGTATTTGAACATCAGTTCCTCCAGGCAGGGTTTCTGTACCAGCCCAACCTTAAAGATTTTATGCCATGTACGCCATAACTCAACTCAACCAATAATTTACCAAGTATTCCAAGGAGCTTTTCTGTTTCTTCTAATTCTGTGACCATATGGCATATATGGTCCTGAGGCCGCCACATCGTTAATTTTGAAAAAAAAGCTGCGATCAGGCAAAAGATTATTAATTAATATAACTAATTTTTAATTTAATACTTAATTTTTTTTATTTTTTTTCCAAATTTTGCTAAAGATAAGTCATGATGTACTATATTAATGCTATGTTTTTTATTTTTGTAAAATAAAGCAATTGACTAGCAACAATCATAAATTTTTCAGGCCTCTGACTACCCCTACCAATTTTAAAAAACAAAAACAAGAATGATGTGAGTAATTATAGAACTACTTCCACGCTTTCGACAACCTCTACGTTTTTGAATGGATTGTAAAAGACAAGATGTTCTTTGCAGTAAAAACTGAATTTATCTCAACCAGCCGGGCTTCATCCCTGGTGGATCGATTGTTTTATCGGAAGATAGCATATCAGCCTTTCAGAAAGGTTTCCAGGTCGTTGTTGCTTTGTTGAAATAAGAAATAAGCGAGCTTTGTCTACCATTTCATTAATAGAAGTCTTCTCTCATGAATCGCAAGTGTAGGGTTGTCGTCGACAATCATCAGCAATAATATTTCATTGTGTCATCTGAAGGCAAACATGTTTACGGATGGCTCGAAGTTGGACGGAAAAGTTGGTGGAAGAGTATTGTGCGAGAAGCTCCCCATTCTGCTCAAATTTAGGCTTCCGGCCCACTGTAGTATTTTCCAAGCGGAGATAGTCGTAATTAAGGAAGCAGTTGATTGGATGCTGACTTTTATAATTACTGTAAAGAACGTAAATGTCTACTCAGAAAGCCAAGTGCAATTAGGGCCTTGCGCACGTTGTTCGTGCGTTCGAAATTAGTTGTGGAATGCCTGACTTCTCACTCGATTGCCGACTACTTCGATATTAAAGGGTGGTTAAGTTTCAAGGGCCGGTACTGATTTTGAATGAAATACAATTTTTTTAGGAAATTATTGTCATTATTGTCAACGACGAGCGTGAGAGGTGCAATTGTTGGGCACGACGACGAGTTGAGGTGGACGGCTCTTCAACCACACTATCGCGAACAGCAGGAATATTTTCTTCAGTGCGAGCTGTACGAGCATGCACTGGCGTTTTCACATCTCTTACAGACCCGGTTTGCACAATCTTTTGCACAATTTTTCCGATTGTACGCACATTTGGACGATTAAATTGACCGAAAAAATCACGAAGTGCGCGATATGCATTTATTTCATAATAAGCCTGAATAACTTTAGTGCGTTGATCGATTGTACCTATACCTTTCCATGGCTTAAATTAAGTTAGTCTGAAATTGAAAAATGTCAAAGGAAATGCAGAAAAAAACTTGTCGTTTAGGTGTGGTTTACATTCAACATCGGCCCTTAAAATTTAACCATCCTTTAGTAGACGGGTTTCATGGAACGTAACACGAGGGTTGCCATTTAAGTTTTGAGATGGACAAGTAAAAATGTATTTTTATAAGCGAAAACAACTTACCCTTTTTCTCCAAATATTGATCACTTTTGTTTGGGTTGGAATATTTCTTTTCACCAAATGTTACAAATCTTTATTTTGAGCGATTGTTAAATATTATTTTATAAAGTATTTTTCATAAGCAATTTTTAATAAGATACACTAATACTTCCCGTATGCGTGTGGAACTTATGATGAGAGCGCCTTTCACTCACGGTAAACCACAGAAAGATCTTGCAATATCAGTTCAGCACAGCCTCGTTGTTTTTGCTTTTTGTTTTTGAGACAGCGAAGTGCTACCATAACTGAAATGAGTTGGTTGGTAACCCATTATTGATATTGTTTCAGTTTTAAATGTACATTTATTTAATTCAACAGAAGTAGTCGTACGTTTCATTCAATTAGATACATCGGTAATGCTTATAACCGAGAATTTGAGTTGACGCGCAGTCAATGCTTCTAAGCGGGGTTTACTGTTACGATCATAATGCCAGATTTGACATATTTACACTGATGTTGCCATATCTAAAAGATTAAGTAGCAATCTACGTATTGTTCACGCTTTGGCTGAAATAGAAAGCAAAACCAGCAGAAAAGTGCTTCAAAATTATACTAATAAAATGGGCTACTACAGTGCCAGTCGAGCCAGCCATCCGAATGACGGTATATTAAACAATTAATCACAAGATTCACTCTTTCGAATGCAGCAAAAATCATTCAAAAATACTGAACGCCACTTCTAAAATGTAAAAAAAAAAACTAGCCCTTTACTTATACCGTAGACATTGGCTTTAATGTATCGGCACTGCCGTGCTTATTTACATTGCAAATGTGTGAGAAGCACTTCAGCATCTACCTACACCGAACTTTTTCTAATGAGGTGGTCTGGCGTTTTTTTAAATATGGCGCCTGTATTTTAAAATCGCATCGCTTTGTCATTCTTTATGATGTTGTATGTACATTAGGGTGTACCAACAAAAAAACAAGCAAAAAAATCGGTACTGTTTTCCATTTCTGAAAAATGTGGGTTCACAAATATGATATTTTTTCCAAACCTATCTCAGTTAACAGAAGAGTTTAAGTTTAAAAGGTCTGCATAAACATGTCTAAGAATTTTATATGAAATTGCAAACAGAAACAAAACTATGACAAAGTTCGTCTGATGAAATTCGCCGATAATATATTTATTTTTTTATTAATTATTGATGAGAAATATAAAGCTATCAGTTATGAAATATATAGACATTTATGTGCTTAATACCAGTGGCGAAGAAATTCTTGACTGCTGGATGTTGCTCACGAGCCGAAAACAAACACTATTTCAAGTCCAGAAATACTGCTCGAATTCATTGTTCAGTTCAGAAATGAAAGCGTTTTCTCGAATCTTCGCGTCGCAATTCCAATTCTACTGACAATAGCAGCTTCCATTGCTAGCTGCGAGAGATCCTTCAGCAAGTTAAAACTTATATTGTCTTATTTAAGAGCTACAATGGGTGAAGAAAGATTGTGCGATTTGGCGTTATTAAGTGTAGAAAGGGATGAAACTGAAAAAACTGATTTCGATGATAAAGGGTTTTTCAATAAGGGCGGGTAGATGTTGAAATGGAATAAAATAAATGGCACGTAGCGCCGTCCTGCTGTAACAACATGTCGTCTAGATCCATATGGTTCAATATGGGCCATAAGAAATTGGTTATCATCGTTGTGTAGCGCTCGCTGTTGATGGTGACCGCCTCACCAACGTCGTTTTAAAAAAAGTACGGACCAATGACGCCCCTGGCCCAAAATCCACGCCAAACGGTAACTTTTTGAGGATGCATTATCACCTGGTGAACCTCGTGTGGATTGGTGTCGTCCCATATACGCCAATTTTGTTTGTTAACACAGCCATCCATCCAAAAATGCGCCTCGTCACTAGAGATGATTTTTCGCCCAAAACTCGGGTTCTCTTCCAAACGATTCGAAGCCCAGTCACGGACCGCGGCAATGTTCTCGGCTGATCTTGTGTTTCTTGAACTTACTGGTGTTGGCTGATTGTTTACTGACCCGGTCGTCTCAAATTTGGCCACCAAACGTTGAAGAGTCGACTTTGAAGGGCCACCACGTTTACCGAAAAATGGGCGCAATGCGCGCAACGTTTGCGTTAATGAACACTCATTTTGATAATAAAGTTTTATAATTTGAACGTGCTTTTCAATCGTGTAACTTGCCATGATGATTTGGCATAAACAACTGAATAATAAACAAAAGATTTAACAGATGTCACCAAAACAAAATGGCTGCCACAGGGCACCAAAATCGACCCGAAACCCTTTGTTATCAATGAAACCGCATCAAAAAAAGCAAGAAAAGTACAACTGTAATTTTTACAAAGCTTCGAGCGCAGTAACAAGTTAGTTGAAAAAATATTATTGTAACGATGCGAGATCTTTCAACAAATAATTTAAATCTAACCTTAAATGTCTTACGTACGTATTTATTGAAATCCAGCATCCTGAAATAATAAATTATCTTAAAAAGGCAAATTTAATTTCCATTATTTAGCATAATGATAGTGAAACAAATTACGAGGTACTTCTCATTAAATTATTATACAATTTTTTTTTTGAATTCATAAGAATTAAAAATGAATTCTACAGATTAAATACAACACATTCGTAACTTTATAGAAAAAAGAGAAGTGGGCGGGGCGCAATTGTTTCGCTGCCATTGGCGCTACGTCCCCCAGGTACGCCTCTGCTTAATACTAAGTGAAAATTCCCAAATTCAATACAATAAGAAGTGAAGAAATTTTAAGTGAGACTACTTTTAACAATTATTGTATAATTTTTTTTTGGTGCGGAAGAGGAGGTTTAAAATGCCTAATGCATCATCACCGCTTTTGCGTTACTTCAGAGTGGCGTTCCATCTTTCTCAGTACAAGATATATGCTTGTGTGCCTGCGTTCAGGTTCCGCTTTTTCATCCGAATAATTTTTCTCGCGAAATCATTGTTGATTCATGTGTTCAGCATCATCTTCGGCTGCATCACCGTATATGCTTGTGGGGCGTTCGAAAAAAGAACTTCTCGCCGGTGAACCATATCCTGTTAGAAAGGGTTTCAGTCACACGACAATTCAACTGTTGTTTGTTTGTTTTTTAATTAATTTAAAAATGTATATATTTCTACTATTCAAAATGTTGATAACATAATATTTTTTTATTTATCTATGTCAAATTATTCAGTAAAAAATTACGACATAAATTAAAAAAAGCGGCCCCAACCAACGAAAGTGCAATTATCCTTTTAATTACACAATGTTTTCGGTTTTTTATACACGTAAATTTTATTGCAGAAGTTTTGCTGTTTCTATTATTGCTAGTTGATAGTATTCGCATTATTGCTGGTGTAACAATATACGCATTGGTGTAACAACACTTAAATCTACTGCAAATAAAATTAGGAAGAGAATTTTGTCATGGCTATGTGTACTTGCCCTAACCACTTTTAACTCGTACAATTACGATTTCTTCTTATACACATCCCAAAAATTATAAACACACTACTATTTTTTTATAAAAATATCGCACCCTAAATACAAAAGGGTCACAACTCAAAATGTACTTTGTGCTCAAATATGAGCGAGACGTTATCAATAAAACGGTCTGCGGATGACATATGGCAAAAATAAATTTTTTGTTTTTTGGTAGGACTGTTATAAGCTTACATGGCAAATTTCAGCGTGATATGTCACATAGTTTGTTTTCTGTGCTACTGTAAACAAGTCAAGCTCGACTGTGGAAAATTTTGAGTTGTGCCCCTTTTGTATTTAGGGTGCGATATATGTAGTTGATACTACAACAAAAAACATATACGCAAAGTTTGTAACTTTGTAAAAAATTTTTCAAAATTTCCTCCAAACTTTCAAAATCCCATGAAAACTTTCAACTTTTTAAGCAGATAGTAGATTTTTTCGTACGCAGTACGCAGTTCTATCGCCCATTGATTTTTAGTTCAACAAAGTGCAAGTTTTAAGTGACTACAAACTACAGTTAATTTTTGACAATTTTTTTGCGAACGGTGGTAGGCTTTTTCTGCCATACAAAAAAATTCGATCACGTACTTTATTGTATTCGAGCATTGAAAAACCAGATGCTTGCTTTTTCCATGTAAAATAGGGAAGTGAATGCAAATTGTGTGGCTCAGTCTTAATCGAATATAAGACTTTAATATGTCGTTTATACCAGGCAGGATTGTGCCAATCGCTTTGGTTTTATTCCGTAGTACTTATGACCGATGGATGGCGGCCGCCGTAGCCGAATGGGTTGGTGCGTGATTACCATTCGGAATTCACGGAGAGGTCGTTGGTTCGAATCTCGGTGAAAGCAAAATTTATAAAAACATTTTTCTAATAGCGGTCGCCCCTCGGCAGGCAATGGCAAACCTCCGAGTGTATTCCTGCCATGAAAAAGCTCCTCATAAAAATATCTGCCGTTCGGAGTCGGCTTGAAACTGTAGGTCCCTCCGTTTGTGGAACAACATCAAAACGCACACCACAAATAGGAGGAGGAGCTCGGCCAAACACCTAACAGAAGTGTACGCGCCAATTATTATTTTTTTTTTTTTTTTTTACTTATGACCTTGCGTTGACCAATTCAGAGATTGTGTTTTCTGTTTATAGCTCAAGTTGGCAATAGGAATAAAGGTGTTTGGTGGTTTCACGACATTTTTTTGATTGTACTCCGTGCTCCAGTAAATTATAGGTAGGTAGGTGAAATAGTTGAAGTGCCGGTCCGGCACTCCTCAAGTAGCACTAAAGCGCCGTTTTGATACCATTATGGGACATCCAACAGGCAGATATATAGCCAGCTAGAGCTGTTGATATAATATAATGGAGAAGATTGACGGGACTTAGGTTGGCGCACTGCCCCAGGCTGCCGAAGAAAGGAGCACTTAAATCGTCTAGCTGCCAAACCCGGACATTTACAGGGAAAGTGCTAAATAGTCTCCTTCTCTGAAAGATTCCCACAGCTTCTGCAATGGGGGTTAAATGGTAACCCTAGCTTTTGCGCGTGTGTGCCGATCGTCCAACGACCGGTAAACACAGCTACGAGTTAGGAACTTGCATGGCGAGGAGTTCCAAGGGTTTTCTGAGTCCGTCGTTCATTGTATTGGAGCCAAAAGGTTTTCGAAATAGCACATGTAGAAATGGAGCTCTTTATTTTCTGCGCTTTCCTGAGAACTAATTTGTGCAGTCAGGGGGATGCCGATGACCGCGTAGGAGGTCTCTGAGGCCAATTCAGTCCACTTCCTAGCAAGCTCATCAGCAATTTCATTTTCCTCTATGTTCCTATGTCCTGGAACCCAGATCAAAGAAATGTTACCTGTATACCCAAGAGATTTGATATCCTCCTTACAAAAGTTTACTAGTTTCGTTCTGCACCATGGTGTCGTCAGAGCCTGGATCGGGGCTTGACTATCGGAGAAAATGTTAATATCTCACTCGCTTCCACGTTCCCTAAGCATTTTGCATACCTCTAAGATCGCAAAGACTTTCTGCCTGAAAAACACTAGCAGTATTCGACAATTTTAAGGAAATGGATAAATTTGTAGATTTAGAGGTAACCCCAGTGAAGACAGAGGTTGCAGCTGCGGTACAGATTTTCATTCATCGTTCTCGCCAAATCCTGTGCAAATAAGTGCAAAATGGCATTGCAGGCAGCATTGGTGCCAGTTCTATATGCCCCGGTGACACCAATACAGGCAGTCCTTTGCACCCTTCCCAGTTTAGTGCTATTGTAGCCTTTCCGAAGAGCTTCCCACCAAACCGGACAACCATACGTTAAAATTTGTGGAACCACTACGTTGTACATCCAAGGCACTGGCCGTCTTTACCCGATTTTCAAGAGCTTCCAATGGAGTTTTTAGTCAAGTATCATTATAAGACACGACGAAAGAACGCGGTTGTTTAATTTGGAAAGTCTAAAGTGTGGAGGTCTATATTTTCTGGTAAATACACCAGAACCTCGGGGGAATCTGCTATCCCTAGAGGGCGCGTCCCCAGGTGGTGGATAGGGGAACGCCTCCCAGATATGGGTGGTAGGAGGACATCTCCCGCGAACCACACAGGTCGAAGATGTAAACTTCGTTAAAAAAACTCCCTCAACCCAAGGTGTGATGCGACCCGTGCTTATTGGGTGGGTTTGGCAGCCGGGGGACAAAATTTGGCTATTTTCTAACGGAGCCCTCCTGACACCAGGCCGCCTCAGGTTGTAACGGTGGCCTTACCATGGTATGGGGCGCTGCCATGGCTGACCAACTATTTCCCCGATATCCTCTTTGGTCACCGCACATGGCGACATGTGCATGTAAGTAGAACAACTTCAAAAAATGAAGAACTTCATTGCTTTTCTGAAATAAAATCTTAGTTAAAAAAATTTGTGCTAAGATAATTAAATTATTCAGTGAAAAGTAATTAAAAAATTTGTTAAAACTAAGATAAACTATATTCTTCTGAAAAACAGTTGAAATTGGAAATAAGTCAGTAACTTGAAAACGTAGAAAACTTATAGAAACCCATCGTCAAATCGATTTTTGATTAAATGTGTTCAAAAAATATTTGTATATCTTTTATTTTATGGTAATAAATGATTAGTTTTATGCACAATATTTTTTTTTTCTGTTTTGCTTATAGCTACAGTAGCCATAGCCAATAGCTTATTATAGTTTATAGTTAACTGTAAATACAATTGTCAATAAAACAATTATTTTGGCGCTTCTCGGCCTTTATAAAACGTATTTATTTTCTACACTTCAGTGTGACTGCTTTAACAAAAAAGGTATTCTTGGACGATTTTTGATTTAACTTTATAGTTTTTGTTTTAATTCACAAAAGACTCAAAAGAACTCCTGCTACTTGATGAAAAGAATGTGGTCATAACAGGCACAAATGAAAAATAAATTCTTTGGGAACGATATGTCCGTAATCTATTTAATGACAATCGACCACCTTTTAACGATCCGAAACACGTCACTGATTACAGCATTACATTTGACGAAATAGAAAAGGCTGTACGTTCCTCAAAGGATGATTTGTGCTAAAATTTGATTAACGTGTTAAAAATTGATTAACGAAGAAGGTTTACAGATACTTTTGCGCATTTTTAACCACATCTACGATATACGACAGTTTCTACAGGATTTGCTAAAATCTGTTTTCATTCAAAAAAATCTCACGCAAAGAAGTGCGATGAATATTGGCTCATAAGTCTCATGAATCACTCACTAAAATTTTTTTTGAAGATGTGCAAAAGGATGTATTCATGAGTTTTCTAGGCTATGAAAACCCATTCGACACAGTGCAATATGACAAGCTCTTAAACATCCTACCATCACTTGATATTGCCATAAAAGAGTTGCGATGTTTCAGAAACCTTTATTGGAACCAGATTGCCGTGAGTAATGTGGACAATGAAAAATCAATGGAAAACCTCGTTCTAAAATGCGTTAGGCAAGGATGTATATTATCACCCGTCCTTTTAACATCTATGCTGAGAAAATCTTCCAAGAAGCTCATCGGGACTCACATGAAGGCATTAAAGTTTATGGTGTGCTTATAAATAATATTAGATATGCCGACGACACTACACTTTTAGCAGATAACTTGAAAGTTGTTCATTACAGCGAAAATTACGGTCTTAAAATTACATTAATAAAACGAAATTCATTCATGTCAGCAGGAGTTACGCAGGAGCAGACACTAATCACACACGACAGGGCCTCGTTAGCAAAACCTGGAGGGTGTATCAAGTCCAAAACAATATGTCGAGACAAGTGGGTGGAAGTTGTCATTTGGAAAAGAGCGGCCGTGGTATACGAATCATTTCCCCATTAAACCCCGCGAAACCAAACGAAATTCATGCATGCCAGTAGGAGACCCGCAGGAGCAGGAGCTATTCAAACACTAATGATTCATAACGTAAAAAGTTTCGAATTTCAAATACCTTGAATGCTGGTTGAATGAAAATTGGGACACATCAGCCGAAATAAATACCAGAATAGAAATGGCTAGATCTACATACATGTTGCAAATTTAGAAAGAATTCGATATGAATCTTAAATTTCCTTTTGTGAAGTGCTATGTGTGGTCTGTGCTCTTATATGGCATGGAATGTTGGACACTTAAAGTCGCTGACATGAGCAGACTCGAGGCCTTCAAAATGTGGATTTTTAGGCGAATTTTGAAAATTCCATGGACCGATCTGGTTTCTAGTTTAGAGGTTCTACGACCAAGTAATCGAGAACGCGAACTTCTACAAACAATACTTGCGACGTTGACAGCTTACACATCATGAGAAATACCTATGTTGCATATGTTAGAATTAATATTGGAAAGAAAAATTGAAGGGAAACGATGCGTTGGCCGGAAGCAGTTATCATGGTCACGAAATATAAGGCATTTGACGGGCATATGCAATGTTGCAGAATCTAAAAATATAAATATTTAAAAGGAAATTTGATTTGGAAAATTGTTTAACCTTGGCTATTAAGGCAAACGATGGAGTGAGAACCTCTATTAGCTTGACACGTTTTTTTCATTTCAATTTCTTCAATCTTCATTTCAATTTCAATTCTGATAAGAAAGCTTTTGTTGTTTTTGTCGAATTTTGTTGAAATTTTGTCGAATTTAAATAAATCTTGTTTAGTTTAGAACCTTGGTTTATATGCTGCTTGTTGCAGATGCGCTATATTTTTATAAAGAATTAATAACAGTGAAAAGAAAACATAAGTAATGCTGTAAAAACTGGTAAAAATATTGCCAATCTATGATTTTGGCCATGGATGTCATCTAGCAATTGAAATTTAATTAAACTCCTCTTGACTATTTTCCAGTTATTTTTTTTTTTTTTTATTATAAAGAGTAAATCTTTAAGTATGGGGTATTATTTCAATCAAATAAATCTTACTTCTAAGCCAACCGTAAATTCTAGTTCCAACCCAAATTTTCGGCACGTTTTCGCTTATTTCTGCACTTCTCACCAATAGCAAGTGGTAACTTTGATTTCGTGTTTCAACTCAAATGTAAATAAATTCGGTACAAAGTTCGAAACGTCGATTAATATAATATGATCTTTGATGTATAATGAACTAAATTTTAATAAAAAAAGTTTTTTTTTTTATAAAAAAATAAAAAAAAAAATTCAAACCACGTCGAAAAGTTCTACCGAGTGCGAGCGGATCAAATATCAATTTTCCAAATACCACTTAATTATGGTACCCGAAAGTTTTTTTTTAATTCTGCTTAGGACAGTTTCAAGATATAATTTTGTTTTCTCTTTTTATTGTTGTTGGTTCATATATCATTAATAAAAATATTAGCAGTCATCTCTAAATTTGTATGGCATCTTACTAGGTTAGGTTAGGTTAGGTTAAATGACTGCCCTAGCTTAGGGCACACTTGGACAAATATTGAAAATTCGTCCGTTGTGGAAGGAAGAAGGAGCCTTGGGATTAGAGACGATGATGACCATGTATTTTACGACGACGCCGACGGTGGCTGATTTGCGTTCGTAGTTAGCCGCAACAAGCTACTGATGAACTTCGTCAAATTTATGATATTAAGACCCGCTATATCCGCAGGCGTAGCGAAAAAATTAGAGCCAAGATGTCTAAATCTTTGCCAGATGATAAATGATTCCAGGCCAGTTGAGATGATTCCACCTCGTCCTCCAGACAGTTTCTGCAGAACGGACTTGAGGCAATCCCAAGGCTCGCGGCATGCACACCTAAAGAATAATGTCCGGTAAGGATACCCACCAAATTCGAGAGCTGGGGTTTTATTAGCCTTAGGAGCTCACTCGAGAGTCCCCGATATACCCGTGGCCAAAAGGATCTCGCGACCTTGCACGTTTGCGCACTAGCCCAGCGCTCGCTGAGTTAACTCAAGGCCCATCTTTCCAGGAGCAGAGCACAGGTTATGAAAGAAACCCCAATTCTCTCATTTCGCGACGAAACCATCTCCAAAGTTCCCTATTTAGCCGCTGGGACCGTGAACACAAATGAGCCCGATGTCGAAGTATTCGGATGCAATCGAGAGAGAAGCCAGACATTCCCCGACCAATCTCGAACGCACAAACAATGAGCCCAAGGCCCTAATTGCCGCTTGGCTAACGGAGTAAATACTTAGTTCCTTAACGGTAATTACCGAGGTAAGCAACCAGTCCACCCCTTCCTTAATTGCGGATACCTCCGCTTGGAAAACACTACAGTGGTCCGGAAGCCTAAATTTAAGTTTAATGGGAGACTCCTTACAGAATACTCCCCCACCACTCCTTCCGTCCAATTTCGAGCCATCCGTGAACATGTTTGCCATGCCTTGCCGCCAAATGTTGCACTCCGCCCAATCATCCCTTGAGGGAATATGAGTAGAAAACGATCCGCTCGGACCTAGCGTGGGCATACAGTGATCCAGCACCGTGGAGATGAACTCAAAATGTTTAAGGATGCTAGAGTGTTCGTAACTTAAGTCTAGCCTATGGTCCGAACACCATACTCTGATTGCGGCGCGGGCAGCGGTAGTTTTTCCTACAATGTCCACGGGTGACACATTCAGCATAGCGTTAAGCCCTAGAGTAGGAGTGGTACGGAGTACCCCACTGATTCCAATAAGAGCAGACCTTTATACCCTCTCCAGCTTCTTAACTAATACCATCCTTTCTAGCGAGTTCCGCCAGACAAGGACTTCGTATAGCAAGATTGGTTTTATAATCTTATTACAAAGCCAAGAAGTGGCTTTAGACGAGAGGCCCCATCTTTTGGCGATAGCGCCCCTACAACCATGCAAGGCGACTGTTACCTTCTTAATTCTCTCCTCAATGTTTGGCTTCCATGTAACACCTCTGTCAAGGATGAGTGCCAGGTACTTCACCTTGTCAGAGAGCACCAATGGAGCGCCCGCTACTGAGGGGAGAAACTATCTATGTAGGTATTTTGTATTTCCTCGTAAATAAGTTGAGCTCCGTCTTCAGAGGATTTATCGATAGGCCGCAATTTGCGGTCCAGTTCATAACTACATTCAGATAACCCTGCATCAGTTCCATCAGAGTATCCAGAAACTTGAGTCTGACAATAAGTGCCACGTCATCCGCGTAGGCAATCACCTTACAACTCCCTCTCTCCAGCTCCTCCAGCAAACCGTTAAATACGACATCTTACTAACAGAGCAGGCTTTACTATTTCTTCACCACAAGCTCGGCCAAACACTTAACAAACCACAGGTACGTGCCACATATAAATTTTCATAATTTTGTTTTTTTTTAGCTTTTGGGGTAAATTCAAATTTCTTTTTGAAATCGACTTTACTAAGTTTTGAAGTATTTCCTTATCAGTTTCTGCTTAAGTTTCCTTAATTTTCAATTTGAGCTTTATAACCGCATGAAAAGTGTAATTTCAGGGTTTTTGGTCGTAAATCCTAATGCATAGATTTTACAAAGAATTTAAATCGGGACTACATGCTGGCCATTGCCGTAGTGCGATCTGGTGCTCTCTAAACCACTCCAACGTTGTCCTTGAGTTATTTATAGCTGCGTTGTTCTGCTGCAAGTCCTAGTCATCACCCATCACCCTTCATAAAAGGGAGAACAACGCGCTGTGACATTTCGTTGTAAATGACGAAGTCCATTTTTGGGGAAAAAGAAGTCTGACCCCTTCCAGTTACAGAAAATGCTGCCCAAATGATAACACTCCCACCTCCTCCGTTTACTTTGAAGATATGCCAATAACCACTCATGAACTCATAACGCGCGTCCTATCTTTTTTTATAAAAGAAGGCAGCCAACACCTTAGCAAAAAAACAATGCCAAAAATCAGCGCGATTTTTAAGCTGCTTGAAATTTGCCGTTTGTTAAGCCAAAATTTAACGAGTTATATAATTCCATACCCCAAATTTGCATACCCCCTGATTAGAAAATGTGAAACTTGAATGAAATATTGTTTTTTTTTTTGTTTTTGAATTTTCACGAAGCTCAAAACTTTGATTTGTATGGGTTTAATAAGAAAAGCAACTATATTTTCATAAAAAAAAATATTAAAATAAAATGAGAAATAAATAAACTGTCAAAGCTTGTCAATAAGTCCCTGAATTAAGTATAATTATTTAACCCTCCGTTGGGCATCCCGATCTTGACAGACTGGCTTTTTTGGTTTTGGACGTGATTCTTCTATTATAGCTAAGACTTGAACTTCCAGGTAGCTTCGTAAAATTTCATTTTCTATCGATTCATGGATATAACCGTTTAAAAATGATTCTCGAACAGGACGAAAAAAGGCCATACTCGGGTGCCCAACCGAAGGTTTTAAAAAAGGTAACCAACGGAGGATTAAAGCAGCGTATTTAACTTGAAGGAGCTATGATAAATATTGGTATTCCTCAATAAATAGATATTTTTCGGAAAAAAATATAATAAAAACTCCTCATATATCTTTTAACAAACCTCATTGCATCTGTATTCTTTGTGATATCTAAGTTTGTAACAAGCCAAATACTTAACAGAAGTTCGCGCCAGTTATAATTATTTTTTTTATATCTGTAACTATGTTAAGGGTACTCGCTGTTCTTTCCTAAAATTGGCACATTCTAACTTTGAAAGATTGTCAAAAACAATTTATAAGCTCCCCCACCCTGTACTTAATGCTATAAGTGGGGATATACTTTTCCCAAATTGTAATTTTATCTCTTTTTTTCTTTGTTCCGCGCATACACATTTGTGTTATAACTTTTCTGTTTTTGTAAATTAAATCAGTTGACTCAGAACACAAGAAAAGTATGCCAATTTATGGCACCTTTTGCTGATTCTGCTTAATACGCAAAACAAAACGAAAAAAAAAAATAGGGAATAATTTGGCAGGTGGCAAATTGTCGCAAGTAAAGCAGATGCTAAAATTAACGTAAAAGTTCAGAAGTTCGCACAAACTGTGAGCATCCTGCGTAAAAATCATACGGGAGGGGATATGTAATTGGTGCCAACTTTTTGTCCAAGTATCATAAATTTCCCGAATATCGTAACTTTCGTAGCATTTCAACCGCAGCCTAGCAAAATTAGAACAAAGTTATTAGAGTAAGTTGTTCTTTAAGAAAATGTTTCACTATTTAGTTTAGGTATTTGGATTTCCGCGAAGCAGTGACCCATTCAAAATAATGTCATTAACACACAACGCTATAAGTTGGCATTACAACTTAAGATACATACATACATATATAATGGCTGGCCTCATTTTGAACATTTAAAGCTACTTCAAAGAAATATTTCAATACGTCATATGCAAAGCAATTAGTGTTCTAAAAAAAAAACAATTCAAATCGGCAATAAATTACGCTTACAATTTGTTGTATCTGATTCGGAACGGATACTGATACTGTTAGATGTGCGCATACCCAGAATCGCTCAGGAATACGAAATCCATGATGGTCTTTGTGCTTGTATGGTGTCCGATGTTCGATTGTTTCTTGCTCGTCATACCAGCGACATGTTGCTACAGAGACTCTATCAACATGTCGCTGCAATATTGAGTACAGCGAACCAGTGGAACTTGTTCCACACTTGTGTGTTTGTGGGCATGTGTGATGTGAGAATGTGCGCAGCGTATAAATAATGTTAGCAGCAGCGCAGTTGGGCGAAAGGTGGCAATTTTTTACACGCAACAACACTTTCAAATTTCAATCTATCGAAGAAGCCAGCAATTAATCCAGCACTTAAGAGTGCCTAAATATTATTTAATTATGTAAATCCTAGAGGGAGGTGCTTGTTAATAATTGTATGCCAATTAATCTCATTCCTTCTTCTGAACTTCACTGACTTTGTAATGTGGCAAAAACTGTATTCAACATTGGTAGAGAATAATTTGGAGTTAGGGTAGGTTAAATGTTTGTCTTTACGATGGGGTGATCCACTTTGACGGCAACTGGAAGTCCGTCCGTTGTGATACCATTAAGCGAAAAAGGGGAAGTAAGGCGGAAGAAGCAAAATATACATACATTTGAACGATGAGAACTAGGGATTGGGGTCGAGTAAAACGTTGAGTACTGATAAAAACGCCAGAGTTGGCTAATATCTATAGATAATAATTTAATAAATATAAGTATTTCTTCAGGCGTAGTAAAAAAATTATGGGTAGTCTGCAAATTCAGAGCGGCTGAGGAGGGTATGTTGAAACAAGCTTCCCCCAGACAGCTATCGCAAAAAGGTACTCGAAATTAAGGGGTTAGGTGGGTTTCAGAGGTTCACAAAAAAGAAGTTTTTGACTATTTTGTTTTTAGTATCTATATAAAATCATATATTTTATTTAAACAATTCACTATATCTAAGATACATATATAAACAGTATTTTGTGAAATTTTTATTTCTCATCATCTTCCTTGACGTCTCAAAAAAAATTATCTTGCCGTAGACAGCATAACTCATTATTAGTTCATCTAAAATCAAAAAACCAAACGGATTTCTTTAGTACAGGGATAAATCTCGTTATTGTATGGAGGACAAAAAAACTTAAAATTTGAATTTTTGACAGGATTTGAACCAAAAAACACATTTTTTAGTGAAATTTTCGACATACATTGGCTCAAAAAAAATAGTTGTAATTAAAAAAAAATCCTTCGTTCAATAACTAGATAATGTTATTTCAAAGATTTGTACAAAATTTGAACTAAATCGCTTCATAAATTTTCGAGATATCGTGTCCGCCGGCTTAAAAAATGGAGTTTTGAGATAAACACCAATTCCCAAAAAGCTGGCCAAAAGTCGAAAAAAAAGTTTCTAGATAGAGTTTTTTTGTCTTTGGGTTGGCTACAGTAATGCCTTGAGTAGTGAAAACCGTTCATAGCAACGTCCTGTACCCTAAGTATCCTCTGTATTTTCAGTCGCAACGTGTCCTTCGTTTGAGCATCGTATTACTGTCGATGAATAGTGAAAGTTGTACACATTTGAAAGATTGTGTAATGGAGTAAATTGAACAAAACCAAATGGAATCATCTTCGGAAGGTTAGTAAAATACGAGAAATCTTTAGTACATATCAATACCTCGACACAAAATTTTTAGCTGCAGCAATACGTAGATACATTTTTTGCAATTTTTTTAATAAAATTTGAGTTTTCAAACTGTATAGTAATACAACGCCGTCATATGCTGCTTTTAAACCTATTAAAGGTTACTCAAAAAAGTAATGGTTACTGAATAAAACAAGATTCAGCTGCTACCACTTGCTACCTTGCGACCCCGAAAACATATAAATTTACATGCATCTTGATTATGTTCTTGAATATACGCTATTTCACGTGAGGGGGTGGCCAATAGGGGTGGAAGGGGGTGGATTTTCAAAATTTTAAGATCAAATTCGTAATCAGCGACCCCAACAACCCCCGAGTAAGAAATTTTGAATCAATTACTTAATTTTTTGAGTTTTGGCCAGCTTTTCGGGAATCGGCCGCACTGTGTGACGTGGCCTAATGGGCGGAACTTCTGAAGGGTCTATCTCTTAGAATTTTATTCGGATCGACTTAAAATTTTAGGAGAGTATTTTAAACATACTGTACTATTTAATGAGACAAAAAAAATCGATTTTTTTGAAATTTTCAAACCCACCTGACCCCTTAAGATGAGTCATGGATTCCGTGTGTACAATGTCCTGTTGAAACCCTCACCATTCGGTTGAGTTGTTGCTCTATTACACCCAGAAACTTTCCTAAACGACTTGGATTCACACGTGCCCTGACGCACTGCCCAACTTTGTACGTCAATATGCTCGGCCACCGATCGATAGACTGACTCAAGGCTGCCCTATCTATGAGCAAGATAGTCAGAGAAACAAAGCAGAGATAGCAATTCAAATGTGGCCTGCCCATCCAACTCATTAGTCAAACGTTAGTGTGTGCCTGCGACCAGGTACCAAAAGCGCGTTTAGACATTTCTCAACTATCAATTTCAATCGCACTATAAATTTTTACCTTCTCAAATGGTATTACAGGTACCTAGCCAGCAGCTAATTGACTGTCTCTCTGAGTGTAGCTGCCTCCGCCTGGAAGAGATCTGGTAGCCTAAATGGTTTACCAAATAGTAACCAACTCGTCACAGAAAACTCCTAATTCAACCTCACCATCCAACCTTGAAGCAGTCATAAATAAACGGTCTGCTCCCAGCTAATACATTAAGACCATTCCTCATATGAAGGTAGGTATGTGAAGAAAGATCCGCTTTCACATAATGTGCAGTCGCACAGTGCAGTAACAACTCGAAGTTTCGAAAATTATGGCGTGCCCGTAGCTTAAATCAAACCTATTGTCCAGACTTCTTAACCAAATCTCATCACGGGCACCCGCAGCTTTGCCTAAAATCTCTACGGCAATCAGATTTAGCTCTTCATGAAAACGGTCATTCTCTCAATAGAGAATAGCAGATACTTTAAGATTTGCCACGGAGTCTGGAAAATTCTCACAGGAGAAGCTATCTCTGTATCCGTATCTATTCGATACTATCTCTTTCTCTCTACCACTTCGCCCCTTGACTATCTATCTATCGACTTATTTTCCAGAGCATTGAATGCAATGGGATTTTTAGCCTGACTGTTTTAGAAGTTGCCAATCTCTCGGTGATTCATGGCTCGCCATTTTCAAATTCCCATTTCAATGGATCTGAGTCTTTTATTTCGCTTACCAAATCACTGAGCTCATGGGTTTTTATTTCTTTTCCATAAGAGAGCACTTTTCGCAACATATAAAAATTGTAAATTAATGATTTGTCCAGTCGATTAGTTTCTCAAGCTCTCTCAAAACTCTTCCTTTGACACAAGTATTGAATTATGTTACATAATTCGGGTATAATTGAATTAAATTTGGCTTTCAAAACAGAAAAACTTCTCCAAAAATATATTTATTTAAGTGAAAACCTAATTCAGCTTTGGCACCCATTTTTGTCACACATTTCTATTTCAATTAACTGATAAATGAAGTTAAATTTCACTTTTCGAAATCTCTTTTAAAACCTAAAATATAATCCAAATGTTAGTCAGAGTTTTAAACAATCTACATATGTGCCGAATTTCATCTAAATCCAGCTAACCTTTGCGGAGTGAAAATAAATCGTTCACGGTGTCGGTTTTTCATTTCATCAATTTTCGAATCACACTGTACCGAGTTCTAACTTCCAAAATTCGAACTTCATTGCACACCACTGATCAGGTTCTTTATTTCGACACCTCATTTTTCAAAATCGAACAGATATTTAAAAATGAAATATTTTCGCGAGGCGCAAACAGGCGGAGAAAGTAAAAATTATCCCCAGTAATAAGAGGGTTCACATAGCGATAGGTATGTAGGTACGGTTATGTACGGTTTGATACCAAAATGTAGACCACTACCTTCGAAAATTTTCAAAAACTTAAAGGAACAAAAACCATCTACAGCCATCCAGTGTAGTTGATGTAGTGAAGGATAGAAAAGGCATCTGGGCTGGAAAACTACCCCAGGCTATCCCCAAAAGGCACAATAAAGCGCCTAGCTGCCAGACCCGCACATTTGCAAAGGAAATGTTCAACAGTTTCTTTCTCTGCCGGATCCTCACAGCTTCTACAATGGAAATTGTACGGAAATCCAAGCTTCTTCGGATGAGTTTCCGTCACCCAGTGACCGGTGACCACCGCTGTGAGTTTTACAATTGAATGGCAATTAAGAGTCCTCCTTCAGTGGTACTAAGGCTAAAGTGTTTTTGAATTCAGAATTCTGTCTGTCTTGCGCTTTTTAAAGAAAGAAATTGTACAGTTTCCCTTTAACAACGGTTAAGGGCACACCCATGGCTGAGATGGAGACAACTGAAACCGGTTCTGTCGACCCTTTCCAGGCAAGTTCATCGTCAATTTCATTTCTCTCTATATTCCTATGCCCTGGAACTCAGATGAGAGAAATTTTTTTCTGCACATTCGGGACAATTGATCTCCTCTTTACAGGAGTTGGCAAGAAGAGAGCTGCAACATGGCAACATGGCCTTGATCGCAGCTTGACTATCTGAAAAGATATGTACGAGTCCCTCCCAACAGCGATCCCGAAGCATTTCGCATGTAATTGTGATAAACCATAAACAAATTTTAGGTTTTTTTTCGTTTCCCAGTCTTCTAAATTTTCGGATTTTAGCATTTTCAAACACGGATTTTATTGATACTGAAAAAGAAATATTAAAAAAAAAATGTTTTTTCATGATACTTATATTTTAGGGTTCATCATAATCATCTTTACAAAAGAGTAGCGGTACATCTTGTTAAGGTTAAAAAATTATTTTTAACAAATTTTTTACTTGCACTACTTTTATATGCCGAGCGTGAAAGTGTAACGGTGTGTCCAAGTTAGTTATGATTTGAGGAAAAGTATAAGCCTTAAGGTTCGTTTTATCAAAAAATAGATTACAAACTTTTCTTAATGGGAGTTTTACTTTTTAAATGACACCAAAAAGTCCAAAATTCCAAGACTTTCGGTTTTTGCCTTTTTCGACCACGTCAGGAGTCATACGTATGCACCATTTTTTTACGAGGAGGAAGCATCGAAAGCCCCACTCCGTCAGCGCAGGATTTCAATACGAACTAAGCCTGCCACCGTCAATGTACCGATCTCCACGCGGTACTACCGTTAAGTAAATTGTCGGGGGGCGGTTGAACACTAGGCTCTACGTCAGCTACTATTCTCATGCAGACCGTCAAAAGTTGTATATAAATAAATACTTTAATCTTGTCACAGTTTTGTCTATTTGACGAGGAAATCAACCCAGTTGGACCTGTTCACGCTCTCCCACCATACATGTCTCACTTTGACTTAAGAGTCTTGTTTTTTGTTAATTATCGTCTGTTTAGCACATCCCTTACATCTTCTTCTTCATGCCATACGACTCATGTGCACTGAGGCAATGTAGATACTTCCGGTAGCAACCATGACCTGTCAGAAATTGTGTTAGCTGAAAGTTAAGCTCACCATAACTTCGATTTAATCATTTTCCGACGCTTGGGCTAGCAAAAGGATCCACCTTCCTTCCGGCGACTTTTCTCAACGCTCCTGCTGTTTTAGTAAGGATGCAGCCTCCTCTTTATCAATAATTCCTGATATGTTGGAGTGGTTCTGCTCTTTTTGCACGTACACACTCGCCCTTCTGCCGCCAATATATCGATGGGCGTTGTGCCTGCAATCACCAGTGCAGCTTCATTCGAGGTCGTCAACTGCACCACTACTGTGCGGTGGCGATCACGTTGCTTGGTAACAACGTTTTGACATCACCGATTTATATCATAGTTCCCACCAGGTGGTCCGTCATTACACACAATCAATGAAACAATCAATTTATTGCAAGCCAAATTTCTGGTAAGAATAATTTCAAGCTATTCTAAAGTACTTTAGCCATTTTGGTGCTAAGATTGCCGAAATTAACGACTCTGAACAATTTTTGTGAAACTGTCATAAATAAGGATTTTTTTGTGAATACTATACCAAATAATTTTGAAGAAGATTTGAAAGAAGTCATACGCCTCCAGATTGCCGAGATAGAGTCACACTTATGTCTAAATGTCATCAAATGAGTCGAAAATGCGTGAACTTCCAGGAAATTTAATCTATCATTCATAAAATATAATTTATCATTCATAAATTGTAGACCCGCCACTACGCAGGCACATGGTATATATGTATGTATATCAATAAAATAGATTATGAGCATCCATTAAAAAAGATTGTTGAATTTCATTTGAATTTAGTATTTATGAGAACAACAAATCACAGTTCTTGTTGCGTTTGGATATATTTTGTATTTCATCTGTAGAGTTTAAAGTGGAAGCCTCCTCGTTTTTACGATTTAGCTGCCTTGCTTTATGGATTGCAGCAATATTTATAAATTCTGTGTTGACAGAGCTAATCCATAGGACGTGTTTTATTCAAAGCTTCTCTAATACCAAGGCGCTTTGCCAATGCGTTTTGGATTTGCTGAATATAGTTTTTAGTATCTTTCTTGATACATTTCTCTGGCTGAGCATAGGCGTGAAATGTTGATGCGCGTACTCACTTAAAATACCTAGATATGTACATATATACATACATAAAGAATAAAATAATATCCATTTTATATCTTTCAACATTTGAAAATACATTCTGTCAAAAAAATATCGGGAAATGTTCATAAATATGTCTAAATTTTTTTGCTGGAATACTGCTACAACAGCCCTCTATAGTTTCGCAGAATTTGAGCGGACTCTGTCAATTAGCTTGTTTTTGGCATTTAATTATATCAGTTAACCGCGGGTGTGCTTTGCGATTTTCACTTTGGATAAAAATATTGTACAAATAATTTGTCTTAAATTTCTGTTTTGAACAGGATTTCATATACCGAATCGTTGAAAATATTGCAGAAAGCCTCTGACGAGTGCGCTTTATCAAAAACACGGGTCTACGAGTGCTATAAGGATTTTGCAGAGGGCCGCGAAGCCGAGGAAGATTTGCCTCAATCTGGTCGCCCATTAACGTCTTCAACGGATGAAAACGTTGGAACGTAAAGGAAAGGGTATTGGAAAACCATATCTTAAGTTTTAGGGAGGTAGCCCGTAACCTCAGCGTGTCTGACGAATCAATTCGCAACCATCAATTGCGCATGAGACACGTGGCTGCTCGACTCGTTCCAAGAGAGTTGAATTTCTTTAAAAAAATTCATCGGAGGAAGGTGGTTGAAGACATGCTTGAGCAAGTGAATTCGGACCCAACGTTTGTCCAGTGCATCATAACAGGTTATGACAGGTGAGTATATGAGTTTGACGTGCAAACCAGTCAACAGGCGGCTGAATGGCGCTATCGACATGAGTCGGAACCCGAAAAACCACGTCAAAGTTGGTCAAAAGTGAAAGTCATGCTACTCGTTTTCTTTCATTATCATGGAGTTGTGCACTCGGAATTCATTCCAAATGATTCTACGGTAAAGAGTATTATTTGGAAGTTATGTGACGTTTGAGAGAGAATGTGCCTAGGAAACGGCCCAATTTGTGGAAAGAAAACTCATCGATCTTGCACCATGATAAAGCACCGTCTAACAAGGCTCATATTTTTTTTTTACCGAAAACTCGTCAAATATCTTCGAATTCGCCGAATTTAGCCACCCATGTGACTTTTCCCTTTTCCCAAAACTTGAATTGCCACTCCGCGGACGTCGCTTTGAGTCGATAGAGGCCATTAAAGAGAATTCGCTGAAGGAGCTGAAGAAGATCTCTTCAAACGCATTTAAAAGGTGCTTTGATAACTGCACTAATCGTTGGCATTTGTGTATGGCCTCGAATGGATCGTATTTTGAAGGCGAAAAAATAAGTTTTAATGATTAAAGAAATATTTTTCGTTTTATGGAACAATTCCCGGTACTTTTTTGACAAAATGTATTATATTTTAGATTGAAATGTACACAAAATATATTTTTTCTTAAAACTAAATGAAGCGCTCTTTCAGAATAAACATTCAAAAATTGGTTCAATTTTACGCTATAAGTAAATCTTTAACAAATTAAAACAAATTCTTTAAAAACTATCAAAAAAATAAACTTGAAGGTATTCACTTTAGGAACTTTAATAAAATTAATGCTAGTTAAATTTCAGCTTCATACGAGTATTTTGCTTGTGTGTGTCCGACTGCTATGAGAATTTTTCTGAGACGCCTCTTTTTTACAATAGAAAATCCGCCTTTTATTAAATTGAAGTGCTTTTCTTAACTGCATTCCTGTCTCGTCAGCACTGGTAAAGCTTTTGACTGATTCAGCAACAAAATACATTAATTGAAACCCATATTTACATTTATTTTGATAGGATGTAAGAGTTTACTATATTTGTTGAGCTCTTTTTAGTGCTAAACCAGTTTTTATGACTTTTTTGGCACCACCTTTTTATTCCTCTTAATTAAGTCTTCTGTTGAGTTCAAAGGAAAACAAAGTGAAAAGTGAATAGATTTCCTGCAATTGATTTAAATTGTTGTCTTTATTTAATAGTCTTGAATGAAGGAATTTTCAAATAAATATTTTCTTGAGTATCTACTTATTTATTATCAATACTGGATGCACAAACGAGTCTGAGGCTTAGTTATCTAAAAATAAAAGCAAATAATTTACAAACAAATTAATCATTTTACACTGGTACTACACTGTGGAACAAATTCAGGTTAGCAAAAATTAGGTCAATTCTGAGAGTGGCGGGTGAAAATAGAGGCGAAATTAGAAGACCCGTATCGCGCCGTTTGTTTATGTTAGTTCGAATTTTTTTTTAATCGGCCTTCGAAGTTTGCAGTCAAATGCCGATTTTCAGTATATTGTTTCATAAGTACCACAAAAATTTTCGAAATCAATTTTTTCAAAAATTGTAATTGTTGCACAAGTCTCTAGCAATAATTTGGCTTTTACAGATTGAAAAAATATCAATTAGTCGACGAGTTATAGCCAAAAAACCATATAAACAATTTTGCTCCGATTTCGAACTTCGAAGGCCGATTAAAAAAAAATTCGAACCAACATAAAAAAACGGCGCGATACGGGTCTTCTAATTTCGCCTCTATTTTCACCCGCCACTCTCAGAATGGACCTAATTTTTGCTAACCTGAATTTGTTGCACAGTGCTATTCTAGTCAATGACGAACTATTATGTTTTCTTTCACTAAATGCCAGCGAGCTAGAGTATTTCCATACTTAAGTTTTTTGCCGTTTGCCAGCAGGGTATATAGGTATGTAAATGTGCAAATGTATAGGTAAATTGAAAAGGCATATTCGTGTAAATGCATGGTATGAAAATATCCTAATGAGGTTTCCAAATTATATTTATATATATTAAATATAAATTTTTTTAGTACTACTATATTTCTATAAATTTCTATTACTCGGCTGCGCCACTACCTTTTCTAGAAATAAAAATTTTATATGAAAAATATAATAAAGGGTGGTTAAGTTGGTACAAAACAAAATATCGTCCAAATGGCCGCCGCGGCCTCGGCAGCACACCTCCAAAGACCACCAATACCCTTATCTAAAGGGTAGTTAAGTTTCAAAGGCCGGTGTTGATTTTGAATAAGATACCATTTTTTTAGGAAATTATATAATAATATTAGTATGACTCAATTATGTGTGAAACAAAATATCGGCCAAATAGCCGCCGCGGCCTCGGCGGCACACCTCCATCCAATGGTCCAAATTTTCGATGACGCTGAGGCATAGTTGAGGTTCTATGCCGTTAATGTGCCAAATTATCTCACCCTTTAGCTCTTGAATTGTTGCTGGCTTATCAACGTACACCTTTTCTTTTAAATAACCCTAAAGAAAGAAGTCCAACGGTGTCAAATCACATGATATTGGCGGCCAATTGACATCGCCGCGACGTGAGATTATTCGGCCATCGCGCAAAAGAGCCATTGTTTCGTTAGCTGTGTGACAAGGGGCACCGTCTTGTTGAAACCACATATCGTTCACATCCATATCTTCCAATTCGGGCCATAAAAAGTATGTTATCATCTCACGATAGCGAACACTATTCACAGTAACTGCCTGACCGGCCTCATTTTGGAAAAAATACGGCCCAATGATGCCGCCGCACCAAACAGTCACTTTTTGTGGGTGCATTGGTTTTTCGGCAATCACTCTTGGATTGTCATTGATCCAAATGGCGCAATTCTGCTTATTGACGAATCCACTGAGGTGAAAATGTGCCTCATCACTGAAGATGATGTTCTTCACGAAGTGAGCAATATGCATTTTGATTTGAACGCCCGTTTTCATAATAAGCCTGAATAACTTTAACGCGTTGCTCGATTATGTATCTTTCTATGGTTGAAATTGAATTAGTCTGAGATTGAAAAATGTCAAATGAAGGGCATAAAAGAACTTAAGGTTTAGGTGTGGTTTATATTTAATATCGGCCTTTAAAATTTAACCACCGTTTAAGTAAATTATTTACAATAGTTTTTAAAAACCACTTAAAACGTATAGGTATTTGTATCTTCTTATCAGCGGAAAACTAGAATTAAAGAAAAAAATTAGCAGAACAAACTTCTCTTAATCGAAAAATCTAGCAATCTTTATACCATACATACTACTGTGGGCAAAAAGTAAGGTGAATTTATTTGTCAAACTTCGCGGGATTAAAATTTCGCTCTAGTTATTTTTTTCATGAGTTATCAGCACTGTTAATAACATCTGGGCCAACTTTCATGTGAATATGAATTATCAGTAATATATTTACGCTTGTGTTTACCAAACGACCAAGAGTGCATTTTTCGATTTTTACAATGTCTGATTTGATTGAGCAGAGAAGTGCCATCAAATTTTGTTTGCGGAATGAAATTTCGGCTGCAGAAACGTTTAGCATGTTACAGAAGGCATTTGGTGATTCGACCATGTCGCAGCAAAATGTTTATAAGTGGTACAAAGACTTCAAAGAGGGTCGAGAACGTGTTGATGACTTGGAGCGCTCCGGACGACCATCGACGTCAACAGATGTGCTCAAAAATCGTCGGTTGACTGTTAAAGACCTTACTGATATGATCGGAATATCAGAAGGATCTGTGAAAACCATTTTGAAAGACCATTTGGGCCCACGAAAAGTCAAATCTCGTTTGGTACCGAAAACTCTCAATTTCTTGGAAAAAAGTCGTCGTGTTGATGTGTGTGAAACAATGCTTTCAGACTATCAGGACAGGCTCAAATGCATGATTACGGGAGATGAGACTTGGATTTATGCTTACGACCCTGAAACAACCGACCAATCAAGCGAATATCGTGCTAAAGGCGAGGCCAGACCGAAAAGAGCACGTCAAAGTCGTTCAAAAATAAAGGTCATGATGACAGTTTTTTCCGATTTTCGTGGTGTGGTGCACTATGAATTCCTTCCACCTGGCCAAACTATTAATAAGGAATATTATTTGAGCGTTATGCGTCGTTTACGTGAAGCAATTCGTCTAAAAAGACCAGAATTATGGGCCAACAACTCTTGGTTTTTGCATCACGATAATGCACCGTCTCACACTGCACTCGTTCTTCGTGACCATTTCGCCAAAAATTCCACGCATATCGTTCCGCAACCACCGTATTCGCCTGATTTGGCTCCGTGTGACTTCTGGCTATTCCCAAAACTCAAGAGACCACTCCGGGGAACGCGTTTCGAGTCGATTGAGGAGATAAAAGCTGAATCGAAGAAGGTGCTGATGGCTATAGCGGAAATGGACTATTTGGCATGTTTCAGGGATTCGAAAAATCGTTGGCATAAGTGTATTTCATCGAGAGGCAATTATTTTGAAGGGGATGAAATTGAGGACCTTTTAATTCGATCTTTCGAGTGCTCAAAAATTCTCTTTTGTGAGGCGATACATGACAGCTCGTCTTGGCTTGACAAAGGATGATTCGCTATCGGTGATTAGTTTTTCTTTTAATTCTCTTAAAGCTTCTGGTAAACAAATACTTGGGTACCACTCAGAATGGACTGTTTTTAATTTGTCTTATGGTACAGTTGCGACATGATCAGATTTTCCAGTCAGAAATCAGGCGACCATTATCGTTGAGGTGCTGCTTTGCGTACAAATTTTATGGGGTTAAGAGTTCAAGACTGTATATTTTAGTTTATATAAAAAACATATTTATATATCTTTATTTAGAACAACTTAACAACTACTTTACACGAAGACCGTAAAAAAATCAGAATAGAATGAATTAAGACTGATGTTACTTTATTATTTATAGTCTAATTTTGCTTATGTTGCAATTAGCACGGTGAATAATTCTTTGGAATTGTTCACCGTTTATTTGGCAAGTGCCGGAAAAGCAAATTCGGCAAAAAGATGAATTTATGTTCAATAAAAAATATAAGTTAAATATTGGCATTTCTTTGGAATTGCTTAATACCAGACGGCACGTGGCGGAAATGAATAAAAATTAGATTATGTATACATTAAGGGGTTCAACTATAACAATTATGCTCGCCTTGGAACACTCATACTGTCGATTGCTGTTTTATTTCCGGCTCATATGCGTTGTTCTCAGACTCGCTTTCAACCACCTGACTTTCTTCATTTTTGCATCAATCGACACAAGTCCCATTTATGAGAATTCTCAAATTGTGCCATATATCTACAACGAGTACAAATCTTCTTGACGACCAAATGCTAATGCAATATTAAATGTTCGCACTAATGCTACAAATCTCACGATATGTCAATTGATATGTGCGTTATCGATGGACGTACAGCAACGATTGTTTCTTGCGCAACAAGCGCTTTTGGATGGTCTTGACGAAATTCATCCTGCAAGGATTGACAGGCACCTTGGAACTCGTTGTGCCAGCTACCACAGTAGCCAGGTAAGGTGATTTAGCGCCAAAAGTAGAAGTATCTCGAAGTTCGTAATATCTCATTGAATGAAACTTTTCACGGGTCATTTTCATCTTTTGAGCGAAATGAATTTTTCAACTCACTGAAAAAGGAACAAATGAATACCGTAAGTGAAAGCGTTATGTATAATTTTATGTACCAAACTTTTCAATAAAAAGATCGAGTTACAGCTCATCACACAAAGTGTTGCCAAGTCGCAAAATATAAAAGGTAACCATCATAATAATATTGCGAACCAACAACTTCTTAAACTCAATTTGCGCTGAGTGTACACTAAACTGGGTCTCGCAAATAAGTTTGCAGTTATATCCCGTACTTTAAGGGAGTTTGGAAACAATTTTAAGATCATAAGAAATTTGATTTTTGGCGTGTCCACCAAAATTAAGTTTTCTTCATAAGTGTCTTATTTATTACTCAAATTCAAAGTGTAATACGAGTATATCGTTAAAAATCGGAAGAGTGGTTAAGTTTTAAGGGCTGATATTGAGTTTGAATAAAATACAATTTTTTTAAGAAATTAGTGTAATTTCTCTATATTAAGATAATACTGGTATAGCTCAATTACGTATAGAATAAAATATTGGACAAATGCCCGCCGCGGCCTCGGCGGCACACCTCCAAAGATCACCAAATGCAAATAGTTCCTTATCTAAAGGGTGGTTAAGTTTCAAAGGCCGGTGTTGATTTTGAATAAGATACAATTTTTTTAGGAAATTATTATCATTTCTCTTTATTATGATAATATTGGTATGGCTTAATTACGCGTGGAAGAGAATATTGGCCAAATGGCCTCGGCGGCACTCCTCCATCAGATGGTTCAAATTTTCGATGACGCTGCATAGTGCGGCCGATTCCCGAAAAGCTGGCCAAAACTCAAAAAATTAAGTAATTGATTCAAAATTTCTTACGCGGGGGTTGTTGGGGTCGCTGATTACGAGTCTGATCTTAAAATTTTGAAAATCCACCCCCTTCCACCCCTATTGGCCACCCCCTCACGTGAAATAGCGTATATTCAAGAACATAATCAAGATGCATGTAAATTTATATGTTTTCGGGGTCGCAAGGTAGCAAGTGGTAGCAGCTGAATCTTGTTTTATTCAGTAACCATTACTTTTTTGAGTAACCTTTAATAGGTTTAAAAGCAGCATATGACGGCGTTGTATTACTATACAGTTTGAAAACTCAAATTTTATTAAAAAAATTGCAAAAAATGTATCTACGTATTGCTGCAGCTAAAAATTTTATGTCGAGGTATTGATATGTACTAAAGATTTCTCGTATTTTACTAACCTTCCGAAGATGATTCCATTTGGTTTCGTTCAATTTACTCCATTACAAAATCTTTCAAATGTGTACAACTTTCACTATTCATCGACAGTAATACGATGCTCAAACGAAGGCCACGTTGCGACTGAAAATACAGAGGATACTTAGGGTACAGGACGTTGCTATGAACGGTTTTCACAACTCAAGGCATTACTGTAGCCAACCCAAAGACAAAAAAACTCTATCTAGAAACTTTTTTTTTCGACTTTTGGCCAGCTTTTTGGGAATCGGCCGCACTGTGCGCTGAGGCATAATTGAGGTTCTATGCCATTATTGTGCCGAATTATCTCATCCTTTAGCTCTTGAATTGTTGCTGGCTTATTGACGTACACCTTTTCTTTCAAATAACCCCGAAGAAAGAAGTCCAACGGTGTCGTTGACGTTTAGGTGTGGTTCACATTCAACATCGGCCCTTGAAATTTAACCACCATTTATAATTTGGTGCACTGTATGTTTTTTTCAAAATATTTTACCCTAAAGTGCCTCCTTAATCCATTAAGCTCGTATAAATCAATTTCTTCCTCTTTAAATAAAACTTTGCTTTTCACAAAATTAAACATTTCTGTCTTAGTTATTGAATTGTAAGAAGAGCTTTTTTATTAAAAAATTCAAATTATTGTTTCAATCATCCTTCATGCACCTCGTCAAGAACGAAAATTCTTATGACCCTGAAAGTATCTCAAAAAAAGGTGAGCAAAGTAAGCCACAAATTGCAAAGTTTTTCCTATCGCATGGGTACTGACCCAGCCTAGCTTGTCTGATAAATATAATTGAATGGCAAATATCTTACGCAAACTTCATTTTATTAACTTTTTCCAATCAAATCTACCTATACCACATAACACAATAATAATGAAAATTGTTCTCCCAGTTTTGCTTGTCAACTGAAGATATCAATTTATTTGGGCGGGAATATTATTATATATTATTACATATTTGGTAGACGGCAGTGGTGGATTTCGGTAAACAATTTCCTTTTCCCAATTTGCTTCAACACAATTGATTTTTGAAATAACAATTATATGTGAAATAAGTGAGAATAAAACCAGAAATTACATTTTTTCAACTAACCGATCACTGTTGTGTTACAAAGGACACAACTTTCTGAGCTCTTCTGTGAACTGTTATCTATTTTGCATACACATTTTTGCAAAAATACTCAAATAAAGTTTTAATTTGCTCAAATCAATTACTGTTGCTGAGGAAACAATAAAATTTGTATATGAAATATGACTAGCGGCCAACCAATCATAGCCATGTCGAATTCATCATGATGTAAAATTTCGAAGGTCAGTTCGGAGAATTTACATATTTCATTACAAATGGCCAAAATATGTACTAAAATACATATAAACAAATGCAGTTTAGGAAATTAAAAGTTCCAAATACAATATTTACGTTACGTTCACAGGTTGTAAGCTGTGGTACATGAGGAATATGCCAAAATTGTTCACAAAAAAGTGGCATGAAAGTTGAATGGTATAAAATTTTACCATAGTTGTAGTAAATTTGTGTATTGTGTACTTCATTTTTATTTTATAATTATATTTATTAACTTCAAAATTTATAAATAAATTCAAGCAAATCGATTCTCTATTAACTGTTTGTTATATTTTTAAATGTTTCCCTTGATTATATCAGAAAATAATTTAAATAAAAGTTACTTAAATTCTGGAATTTTGGCTTAAAGGACCACAGGAGTGTATAAAGAGAGTTTATGGATTACCTGAGCTCAGAGTTAGCTCACATATTATATTAAGTATTTCATTTTTTGATTGGTACGGCCCCTGTCCTGCACTTTGCTCTTGGAATGCATGCATCTGTGTTTCAAGCGAAAATGTATGCTGTTCAAGAAGGAATGAACTTTGTTGTGGAAAAGAGATGGAGAGGCAGAGCTGTATGTGTCTGTAGCGACAGCAAAGCTGCGCTCATGGCCTTAGACAGCCCGCCTACCACTTCAAGGGTAGTCGGGTGCTGTAAATCCACGCTGAAGTATGTCGGTAGACATAATAGTCTGATGCTAACATGAGTTCCAAGACACGTGGGTATCGCGGCTAACGAGATCTCTGACTCTCTAGCCAGAATGGGCTGTGAGGCCAACTTCTCTGGCCCTTCTGCAGCCACCAAAGTCATGGTTAGCAAATGGGCAAAGCGCATGGAAAGGATGGACCTTTCAGACAGTGCACTCTGCCCAGCATGTGGAGAGGAGGATGAGACGGCGGCCCACTTTCTCTGCGTCTGCCCCACCTTCGCTCGAATCAGGCTTCAGGTCTTTGCTACTGATGTGTTAAGAAGTGACCACCTTGGCTCCTTGGTACCACAAGATCTACTCAGATTTCTACGGAGGTCGAGTAGGTTTAAAGAAAATTAAAAAGAGAAACCGAGTGCAGTACAATGGACGTAATTGTGTCTGAGTGATGTACTTGCTAGTCTGTACCGGTTAAAAAAAGGTATTTTATTTATTTCAACTTAAGCGTACTGATGGTCTGTTAACGCATTACAGCGCTACTACAGCCAATCATCGCAAATTTTTGGAAAACAGAGGCACATCCAGATGGGCAGAAGGCATAATTGTCAAGCTTCCCAAAAAAGGCGGCTTGTTCGAGCGTAAAAAATGGCAGGGCATCACACTTATGTATGAGCATGGACAAAAACTTTTTTTTTTTTTTTTTTTATTGACAATTGTATTTATAGTTAACTATAAAATACAAAAAAAAAGCTATAGCTATGGCTACTGCGGCCTTAAGCTAATATACTGGGTGTGTATATATGTGTATGTAGGGTGTTAGCTAAATTTCATTTAAGATATTACAATATTTTAAATAGTTTATAAGTTTAATAATGTTCTCTGTAGAATTGTTTAAAAGTAGATCAGTAGGTTTTGTGTTGTTTAGTGATTTTCTGTGGTTTGTAAAATGTGTGCAGTCGTCTAGGATGTGTTTGATGTTTGGAGCTGAGGTATTGCAGTATTTGCAGATATTTAGGTCTTTTTTTATTAAATATTCGTGTGTTAGTCGTGTGTGCCCAAGTCGTAGTCTAATTATTTTTGTTATTTCCCTTCTAGTTATGTTAGTATTATGTGTAAATGTGTGTTCATTGATCGCTTGCTTCTTTGGGTTAACAAATTTGTACCAACTTGTTGTTTGTTCGAATGTGGAGTGTTGTGTATTTTTGAATATTTTTGTTATATGTTTTTTAATATCTGTGTGTAGGAGGTTCAGAGACATAGTTAGGGGGCGGTTTTGTGCTTCTTTTGCTGCTAAATCTGCTAGTTCGTTGCCCTTGATTTTAGCGTGTCCTGGTATCCATATGAGTTCGATTTTATTTTTGAATTTTAGTAAGCAGTTTCTTATGTAGTCTGTATAATAATTATTATTGTTTATATTTTTTATCATTTCTAATGAGGCTAAGGAATCGGAACAAATTGCAAATTTTCCAGGTGTTTGGCTAGCATATTGTACTGCTTCAAATATGGCTATCGTTTCTGCAGCAAAATTTGTGCTGTAATAAGGTAAAACCTTGCTAATTAATATTCTGTCATTGTATATAACGCTGAAGCTTGTTTGGTTTGCGCTCTTTGAACCGTCTGTGAAAATTAGTTTGAACTTTTTTTTTATAAGTTTGTTGGTTAATTCTGAGAAGAGTTTTTGGAAACTTATAGCGCATATCCTTAACTGGCGTTTAGCCGCAGTGATATTGCCGAATATGAAGAAAGAGCAATCCGGGTTCCGGTCACACAAATCATGTGTGCATTACGTCAACAGCTTGCGCATCATAGTCGAACAATTGGTAGAGTGGAGATCACCACTTTAAAAGGGAGGCATTCCATGGGGCCTAACTGGAAGGCTCGAGAATTGAGAATACGCCGACGACAACTGCCTTGTAAGCAGCACCTCTGCAAAAGGTAAAAAAAAGCGAGTTGTTGGTTAATTTTGCACAGAAAGTAGGACTTCGGATAAACGTTGAGAAAACTAAATTTCTCCGAATTAACACCAAATGTAACGAGCGCTATTTCGTCCAGAAAAAGTCATTGGAAAATGTAGAGCGTTTTTGTTATTTAGGCTCCATCCTTGACAAAAGTGGTTAATCGTCAAATGCGCCTAGACCCAGTGTGGAACTATGGCGTCATTTCCCGCCGTACAAAAAAAATGTACAAATCTTCGAATCGAACGTAAAAACAACACTGTTGCATGAATGCGAAACATGAAAGAAAATACAAGTGTTTTTCAATAAGTGGCGGAAGTCGAAGTGGAGAATCGCAGCCAAGTTGGAACGAGGTCAAAACTCATGTTAACGACTGAGCTTGGAAAAAATTGTTACGGCCCTTTACTTCTTAACGGATCGAGAGGAACTTATACATATATATATATATATATATACAATATATATTTACTTACGAGGTCAAGTCCAAAATAAACAAGACAGGCGGCATAAAAATGGTTTTGATGGCGCCATCTTTTTAATGAGTTAGTGCGTTGGAAGTTACATCCCTAGCTGACTTCCAGTGAAAGCTTGGTGACATTCGGAGAAGGTTTTCAGGAAATGAATGATAATGAAAATACGGGCCGCCCCAAAATCTGTAAATTCCGAAAACTCCATCTAAATTGTTCGTAAATTTATCTAAAATGAACCGAAATTATTGTTGAAATTCATTGAAAATCAAAAACTTGAAAACATCGATTTATTGTAATAAGAAGCAACGTACACTCGGGGGGTGAAGTGTACGTTGCTTCTCGGGGGAATGCACACAGAGGCGTATGGCAGTTGTGCCAGTAGCCTAAAGACCGACCATTGTGGTAGAATGCCACTCCTGCACGAGGTGCCCCTGCTTTTAACCAAAAATGGCGGATCTAGAGAGGCATAACTCGAAAAAACCCGTAATCCTAGGTGTAATTCGAACCGTGCCTATAGGATGAATGGCACTACGTAAGTGTGTCTTATAACGGTGACCTCCAGATATCGGGCGCCCTCTGGTTGTAATTAGCCTTACCGCGACACCGGGGCACTGTCGTGGCTCGACCTTCCCTTCCCCTTCACTCGTGGGACCACATGGCAGAGTCAAACAATTTATTAAAAAAGGCAGAAGTGCCTAATATAAACCAGGTCGATAACGACCTTTCGGTAAATAGTGCCGAATTACCAACAACATCGCAGGCAGCTAAGGGCAAACAATGCCCTCCAACTGTCAGCGAAAGTACCGATATGGAAGTTGACGACATGGCCCTGGGGCCAGATGGCAAAGCTTCTACCATATCACCAGAGGAAGAGGAGAAACTATTATCTTCTCCCACTCGTGACGCAGGAAGAAAGGACGAAGACAAGGTGCGGCTTTGCGGTGCCGCCAGAAAGCGCCTAAAGTACTTCCTAAGAAAAGGTCACAGCATTGACGAGGCAAGAGAGTTGGCTCAAAAACCAGCTGATCTGAAGCGACAACGCTCCAGCAGCACCACGCCAAAGCAAAGCTCCCCTAAACGTGCCAATTTACAGGGGAGCCCTAGCGTTGGACAAAAGGCAGAAGAGCCTACCGAAACGGAAGGACCAAAGGCAGCAGTGCCTAATCCAGAAGTCAAGGTAGACTCAACAAAAATGTCTTACAAAGACGCGGCGTGTAGCACGAAGTTGGGAATAATTCCTCCTGACTATCCCACTACAGTATGGTCGACGGAAAGACTAACGGCCATACAACATGCTATCCTGGAGGCGATAAGGAAAAAGCAGACTGGCGCTGCAAAGCCCAAATTTAATAGCTGCACCTTTCGCCCAGGATATATAGTTATATCATGCGGCTGCGATGATACGGCTAATTGGCTAAAGGAAGTAGTTCCTAAGCTGAAGCCGTGGAAAGATGCACAGCTGAAGATTGTGCAGGAGGCGGACATACCGCGCCCACAAATCTTCGTTGGTCACTTTCCAGAATTGGACAGCCCCTCAACTGAGGATATCATTAGCCTCCTTGACGGCCAAAACGAGGGCCTCAACACCAATGACTGGCGGGTGCTCAACAGAGTGCGCAAGGGCACTGT
This sequence comes from Anastrepha ludens, assembly GCF_028408465.1. Lineage (NCBI taxonomy): Eukaryota > Metazoa > Arthropoda > Insecta > Diptera > Tephritidae > Anastrepha > Anastrepha ludens. Next base: position 115,170,067 of record NC_071498.1, on the reverse strand, counting down.
GGTAGAAATTACCATTGCTATTGACCCAATCTCCGCAGAAGTCATAAAGACTTCCAATAACTGGTTGAACTACGGGTTCGGTAAAACCCAACTTCGGCCAAAATCTAAAGGCCCGATTGATCCGCCTAAGGTTACCGAACAGGACCCTGACCCCTCGGCGAAACAAAGCTCTGAGAAAGCGGGAACTTTGACTCCAACGGCTTCAATAGCCCAGGACGATAAGGCCAGCTGCTCCAGACACGAGCCAGAAAAGCCAACAACATCCGGCACATGGCGCCATAACGTGGCCGAGGGTATCCGCATGCGACCCCCGCTGCAGGCTGATAAAAAAGCGCACAGCCACAAGAAGGATCGAAGGGGGGATCAGATGTCCGCTGAGGAAGCAGTCCTGCTGAAAAGCAACCGAGGCAAGAAAAAGGCAGCCATTGCCAAACGAAGGATCACTAGATGACCTGGCCTAAGCAAAAACCCTACAACACCAGAAGGCAACTCGGATGCCTTCAAATAAATCTCCATCACGCAAAAGCAGCCTCGGACGTGCTTACGAGGAGATTTAACCAAGAACTCTTGGATGTAGCTTTCATTCAAGAACCATGGGTACGTAAAGGAGTCATTCAGGGACTCCAGAGCGCAAACGGTAAGTTGATATATGCTGCCAACAAAGACCGTCCCAGAGCGGCGTTGATAATAAATAATCAACTAACCTTTATCCCAATATCACAGTTCATTACAGAAGACCTGGTGGCGATTTGGGTAAAAGTGCCAACGAGCAAAGGTGAGCATGAGGTAGTACTTGCCTCCGCCTACCTTCCAGGAGATGAGGTCACTGCTCCAACAAGGGAGGTTATAGCCCTGGTGGAATATTGTCAGCAAAAACGTCTCCGGTGGATCCTCTGCTGTGATGCAAATGCGCACCACACAGCGTGGGGAAGCACAAACATCAATCCAAGAGGTGAGTACCTTATTGAATTTCTACTTAGGTATAATATATCTATCCTAAACCGAGGCAACGAACCTACATTCATTAATGCAATCAGAGGTGAAGTCCTTGACATCACTCTCTCTAGCCATAATGTTTTGTCCGAAGTCTCAAATTGGCATGTGTCAGAGGAAACATCTATGTCGGATCACAGACATATTAGATTCGATATAGGTGCAACCAAACCACAAATGACAATTTACAGAAACCCCAGAAAAACTAACTGGGACTACTTTCACTTCTATTTAGAACAAAGTGTTAACTGCTCTAAGCGTCACATTCAGCTTATATCTGAGCTTGAGTTCGAATCGAACGAACTACATTCAAACATAATATCTGCGTTTCACGAAAGTTGCCCAGTAAAAGTGAAAAAGCCACAAAGAAATGTTCCTTGGTGGAATAGTACACTTTCCAACCTGCGTAAAGAAACAAGAACCCTATGGAATAGAGCTAAAGCAATGGGGGACTGGTCCTCCTACTCAACAGCCCTAACCAACTACAATAAAGAATTGAGGAAATCTAAAAGGGCTACTTGGAGGAATCACTGTGAAAAGATTTGTAGTCTTCCGGATGCTATTCGTATCCAAAAAGCCCTACTAAAAGATCACTCAAACGGCATTAGTACCCTGAAAAAGCCAGACGGAAGCTACACAAAGAATCCAGAGGAAACCAGTCAACTTCTGCTGGACACTCACTTCCCTGGATCACTTGTGCTAGACGAGATCTCTGTACCGGCAGAAGCCACTACATCTGCGGGTGCTGAGAACTTAAAACTAGCAAACAAGCTATTCCATGAAAAGCGGGTACAATGGGCGATATCAACATTCAGCCCATACAAATCTCCTGGTCCTGATGGGATATTCCCCTGTCTTTTACAGCAGGGTGCACACCATATTATCCCTAATTTGACCAGACTATACAAAGCAAGCTTACTGCTAGGGTATTTGCCTACAAAATGGGCTGAGGTTAAGGTCGTATTTATTCCAAAGGTAGGGAAAAAACCCGAACAATTGCCTAAATCATACAGACCAATTAGTCTCAGCTCATTTTTCCTCAAAACAATGGAAAAGATAGTTGATCAGTATATTAGGGAATACAATCTAGCTAAATTCCCACTGCATCGACTTCAATTTGCCTATCAACAGGGAAAATCCACTGAGACTGCAATACACAGCCTGGTAACAGTTATTGAAAAGGCTATTGAGTCCAAACAGATAGCTCTATGTGCATTTATTGACATATCAGGAGCTTTTGATAACACCTCCTATGAGGCAATCTATAATGCCCTATATCTAAAGGAGGTACCTGAACCCATCACTAGATGGATAATATTCATGCTGAAATCTAGGACGATCAGCACCGAACTAGGAGGAACAATCAAATCTATTAAAGCCACAAGAGGTTGCCCTCAAGGTGGCGTACTCTCTCCTCTTCTGTGGACTCTAGTCATAGATGAACTTCTCCACAAACTGAATAACCTAGGATTTCACACTCAGGGTTACGCTGATGACCTAGTAGTTTATGTATTAGGCTGGCATGAGGAAACCATTTCGGATCGCATGCAACAAGCCCTTACACTAATAAACAAATGGTGCACGGAAAAAGGGCTCTCCATCAACCCATCCAAAACAACACTTGTACCATTTACTAGGAGAAGGAACATAAATCTCAAATGTCCGACCCTTAACAGAACAACACTTGAACTCTCGACAGAAGCGAACTATCTTGGCGTTAGTCTTGACAAAACGCTTACGTGGAACTCCCATATTGAGAGAGTTACTTCAAAAGCCACAAGGGCATTCTTTGCCTGTACAAGGCTTTTTGGTAAGACATGGGGACTAAGCCCTAGAATGACCTTCTGGACATTCACCACAGTTGTAAAACCCATAGTCACTTATGCATCCTTAGCATGGTGGCCCAAGGTCAAGCAAAGAAAGGCGGCAAACGAATTAAGCAAACTGCATCGCCTGGTATGTGTTGGTATTACAGGGGCTATGAAAACGTGTCCCACGGATGCATTGGGTGTGCTCCTGAACATACCACCGCTTCCAATTCTAATTGAAAGGGAAGCTCGCTCGAGTGCCTTAAGACTAAAAGGTATATCCGAACTTAAAAGTGGGGATATGAAAGGACATTTAAAGATCTTAGAAGACTTCCTACATAGTCCCATTCTTCATAGGGATGATATACTATCACCCAAACCAATACTCTTCAGGAACTTCCAAGTTATAATCAATGAACGAACAGACTGGAGAACTAACTCTATCACCTTCAAACCTGGCTCCCAGCTATGGTTTACTGATGGGTCCAAATTGGAAAATGGTAGAACAGGGGCAGGAATCAATGGGCCCAAATTCAAAAAATCGATTCCGATGGGATCCTACCCAACTATATTCCAGGCAGAAATACATGCCATTGAAATATGTGTGAGAGAATGCCTTAGAAGGAAAATGAGAGGTACTCACATCTACATACTTTCAGATAGCCAAGCGGCTTTAAAAGCCCTTCTATCAACAACCATCACCTCTAAACTGGTAAACGATTGCCTAAACCTCCTAAACACGTTAGGAAACCTCAACACAGTAACACTATGTTGGATTCCGGGACATGAAGGACATGAGGGAAATGAAATGGCTGACGACCTTGCAAAACAAGGAGCAAATATGCAACTTACTGGTCCTGAGCCTTTCTGTGGACTGACAAAAGGCCACATTAATGAATTCCTTAGGAAATGGGAGGAAAGAAAACTTGCCGCACATTGGCTAAACTGTGCCGGTCAGCGTCAAGCCAAACTATTCCTAAGTCCCAACAAAGGAATATCTGACAAACTTCTCTCACTAAACAGAGTAGATCTGCGTCTTTTAACCGGATACCTTACAGGTCACTGCAGCCTGAGGTACCATCTAAACAATATTGGTCTATCCGAGACCAATGTCTGCCGCTTTTGCGAAATGGACATAGAAAGCTCAGAACATGTGCTTTGTGAATGTCCTGCGTTGGGCAGACAAAGACTTCACCACCTTGGTGGTACCGTAGTATCTCCATGCAATCTTTGGAACAACAAACCCAAAACTGTGCTAAAATTTCTAAAAAGCCTAAAACTCTAGGGTTACAAAATAGGCCTTTCACAATAGATCAGCTCTGGTCGCAGTGCGTAATGGCCTTCTAATAATAATAATAATATTGTAATATATTTCAACTGATCATTTGGTCTGTGGACATTTCATTCCACACAAGCTAACTGAGGACTAAAAATTGCTCAGAATTTAACATTTGAAAGACCTCATTAAAGATGCGAGAAAAGTCGAGAACTTCCTTTACAACATCGCAACTAGTGATGAAACGTGGCGTTTCCAACATGAACCTGAAACAAAGCGTCAAAATGCCGAATGAAAGGCCGCAGATGATCCACCACCCGAAAAATCGCGTTTGGAAAAGTCAAAAATCAAATCGATGCTCATTTGTTTTTACGATTCCAAAGGAATTGTCCACATGCAGTTCGTGCCAATGAGCCAAACCGTCAATGCAATTTTCTATCTTGGCGTTTTGAAGCGTTTGTTGCATCGCATTCGTCGAATTCACCCTGAACATCGCGAAGGAGGAAGCTGGCACTTATTGCATGATAATGCACCATCTCATCGATCCACTCATTCACTCACCGTATTCGCCTGTTATGGCTCCCTGTGACCTACTTTTTCAGAAAATTACATTTGGCCATGAAAGGAAAACGTTTTGCGTCCATAGAGGCCATCCAAAAGGTTTGCACCGACATCCCCGGTCAATGACCTGAAACACTTTCAAAAAGCTTTTTCTAAAAAATGTTCAACTTAAAAATTTAATCAGAATCTTTAGACAGTTTTGTAGCCCATTCATACAGTTTTATAGCCCATTCAATTTTAGTATGTATAAAGTATATTTTAGTAGAAGGTGTAAGTTTGAAGTTAAAAGTATCTTGGATTTTCGACAACTTTTTTACATGCGGATTTGACAATTTTCTTCCATTCAAAGCCCATGTTCGAAAGTCTTTTTTTTCCCCTATGATCAAAAAGTACCGGGAGGGGGATGTTGACGGTTTTCTTCGATTGCCAAGGCGTAGAGTACCTTTCATCGGGCCAGGCAGTCAATAAAGAATATTATTTATCCGTTTTGAAGCGTTCGCAAACGGCCGGAAATGTGAGCAAACAATTCTTGGATTTTGCATGATTATAACGCGCCATCGCGCCCAGCCCAAATTGTGCTTTACTATTTGACGAAACACCAAGTAAATACCATCGTGCAAGCACCGAATTTACCTCCGTGCTACTTATTTTTGTTTCCCAAGTTGAAGTTGCCACTTCGTGAAAGGAGATTTCAGTCGATAGAGGAGATCAAAGAGAATGGGACGAAGGAGCTGAGGGCCATCCCTTCGTCGGCCTACCACGAGTGCATGGAGGACTGGGTTAAACGTTGACATATGTGCGTTGCTTCAGGCGGGTCATGAAGGAGATTAAATAAATTTGCCTGAAATTTAACCCTATTTTGTTTTATTTAAACATTCCCGGTACTTTCTGTTCATAGAGTATATGAAATAAATGGATAAACAGCCTCTTTTGTAGTTTTCTAACTTTCTAACGCGTGCCATTGCAAAACTCAAGAGGTTTTTAATATCATAAAATTATTAACCGAACTCCAATTTTAAATGAGACTTCCAGGAGGGAAGTCCTGAAGGATGCACGCTATCAAAAAATTCAACTGGATACAAAGCAGATTCATTTGTGCAGAATGCCATTTCATCCCCGTTTATTTGTTCCACAACTGTGTAGCTTTTTATGGGTCATTTTTCGGTAACTGGCTAGCTGGTTGGCGAGGCCATGAGATCCTCTTTACGATAGTACTTTTCATCTAAAGCAGCATCAAAAAGTAGATGGAAATATTTTACATTATAATTCAATTTTAATACTTTTTGAATAAAAAATAGATGGCCACACCATTAAAAAATACTTTTTTAACTAAAATATTCTGTATCATAATTTGGGTGCTACTCACATACTAATATCTAATTAATCTGTAGTGGTATTTATCCTATTTGCTTTAAAAGTAAGGTGGCAACGCCATACAAAAATAATTCTAATTATATAAATAATTGGCACTTACATCTCCGCTTACTTCGACGAGTTTTAATATGAATTAAAACTTTGTTAATTCTTTTCAGTTTAAAAATGTAATTTAATTAAAGCTTTCTTTACTTTTCCATTGATTTAGTGTGCATCAAATTTGTATTAATTAAAAAAAGAAAATGTGGCAACACCTGCTAAAAATATGCCTTACTAAAGTTTGCTTGAACACTTTTTATTTTGTATCCATTCAAATCAAAGGTATCATAAGTCGCTATATTTGCAAACAAATCATGTGGCAACACCATGAAAAATATGTTTTTAACTTGTTTGCACACCTCCCATTTGATACAATATTCAAGGGAAATATCTGATAAGTTGCTAAAGTAGCAAAAAATTTCAGGTGTCAACGCTTCAAAAAAGTATTTTTGTTACCCTGCGTGTCTATTTTTTAATACATAATTTTGTTTTTAATACATAATTTTGTTTTTAATACAAACAGGTAGCAATACTCTTGTTTCGCCAAACGTCCTATAAATATCATCACCATCATTGTTGCCTGTACAATAGGGCGGGTCGATTTAAAAATCGCTCATTGCTCTGAGAAAATCGTATTCTAGGGATCAAAATAAGAATTCTGATGTCCTAGAATTTGGGTAGGGGCAAATTTTGAAAAATCACACTTTGACCCATTTAGAGTGATCCAATCGAGTCCAAATGTATGACCGACCCCCACTAACTTTGGACGGCCGATCCACCCATGCCAGTGGCACACCCCCTGGAACTCCTCTGAGGGGTTCCCCATACAATCATTTCAAAATATCACCGTTTTTGGCCTTTACATGAGAAAAGAAACTAAAACGTTCGACCCAAATTGGGGGGCATCACAATTCGTTTTAGATGTATGGTTCCTTCGGCAAAGTTTCTTATTTTGATCCCTAGAATATGATTTTCGCAGAGCAATGGGCGATTTTTTTGCCTCCCCACAAATCGATCCGGCCTACTGTACAATCTTGATCGCTTGGTGCAGCATGTGCCTCCAATTGCCTTGGTTTCGTACCTGCGTTCTCCATACCCGAAATCCCCAAAAAACCCGCATCTCCATTTACGTCTTCAATCCATCTGAGCGACGGGCGACCACAGAGTATTTATTTGGTTGAGTTATAGGTGTTCGACCGTAATATCTTGATTGCAGATTTCACGTACAGTTTTTCGGGTTCATGCTTGCAGCATTTCCATCATTCGCCTTTATCACAACCGGGCCAAAGATTTTTCGCATATACATATATACTGCTTCTGTTTATCCGCATCTGTGGGTGACCAGATTTCACAGCCGTATATCAAGGCTGGAATAATATTGTAATTGAGCGTTACAGGGAAATCTTCGTTCTCCCGTCGAGAAGGCGGCTTTTTAGGTGTTTGCACAAAGTGAAATAGCTGCGATTAGTAATCAGTGACCGATTTCTGCACACATTTGGCTGTCAGGCCACAACATTTGCCATTTCTTTCATTTTTGCAGTTGGAACTGGATTTTGTGGGTTTTCTTCGGTGTCAAAGCCGTTACAGTTCTGCCATTGTAGTTTTACCATAGGAGGCACCTTGTTTCACTTAAAAATCCATAACGTTTGGTCTTCCAGCAAACTTTTTGGCAATTTGACGATTGGAAAGTCCTTCTGAGGTCAAGACATCGATTTGTCCTATCTGTTAACGAACTGGTAAGCCTTTTCACTTTCCCATTTTATTAGAGTTAAGAAGTTCTCGACCAAACACAATTAATGCTTAAAAAAGATTTATTTTTTCAAGATTAATGCGCCAATAATGTGGGCATTCTGAGTGCCTCCGTTTAATTGATCCAGTAAGTCAAGCACGATATTACAACTGTTGAAGTTTTACTGCTGCGAAAAACCGTTAAATTGAAAATATTTTGATGCATGTCTATTTTCGATCAAAGTACAGTCTTCACTTGAATTATCAGAAACATTTGTGTTACTAAATCACATACGGTTGCCTTAATAACAACTTTATTCCAAAAAAATGATTGCCTGTAATCAAGTGCACCGGACTATATACCTATACTTATATCTGTACTATATGCAGATTTATGTTTAGCTAAAAAAATTCTCAAAAATCAGTCGCAACTGAAAACATATAAAATTGCATAGGTGTGCGTAGTCGAGGAGTTGAGGGAGGTTCTAGTATGTATGAATGTTGCAGCGAAATTCTAAGTGGAGCATATCAAACTAGGCGAAAAACAAAATAACTGAGCCAAAAATGAAAATATTGCAACGCTACTTGCGGAAAAAACTTAAAAAACAATTAGCTAGAACGTTTTCCCGGAACTTATGCCACAGCAGTAAAATATTTTTTAGCGTTTGCCTATCAAATTAGCAAAAAGTTGTAAGCAGTGCAGTTGCAAAAAATAACGCAACGCATTCGCCGAAATATGCAGCGAGGCTCTTCAATTTAACCCATCCAGGATGAAAGTGCAATATTCTTTTTTATTAACAAAATTATTCGATATGCATATTTTATACTCAAGAAAAGAGTGAAAGTTGTACTTGGGATAAATCGAGAATAAATTCACTCTTGATGAAGGACAACACATAGAAGAAATCAGAAGAATACCATAAAATACAACGAACACTTCGAGCGTGGTAGGAACCAGTACTTTGCGAACGCTCCTCTTTTCTATCTCTATGTGCAACCCCGAGTGCTACGGTCACAATGCATCTCTACAACTGCATTCAAAAACGTACGTTGCTTATATATGCGCCTACATACACACATACATATCTACAATTATATACCTAAGTATGGATACGTGCATACACCGCTATCTCGGCTCTAGGTTACCGACGGCATTTACAGTCACAGCACCAACATCCACATCAACTCCAATAACCTCTCTAATAAGCCAAGTACATCCGTGTATAAAATGAGAAATAAAATGACAACAAACAAACGACAGATTAACACGTCCTATGCAGGTGTATACGATGGCGCACAGTGAGACAAGTTAGGGGAAAACGGGGGTAAAAAAATGGGGCCAGCTTCTGTTTTATTTGTTACCTCGCTTTTAATATCTTAACTTGCAGCAATGTAACTTACAGGTATGCCTGTTTGATTGAAAGTACGAATGAAAATTTCATGATAGTCACATCAGAATCGGAAGCTATATTTTTCAGCTCATGCAAGAGTTTAAATATGTACTTAGGCATAGTACTCAGCATAAATAAGGATCCGCCCTTATCAAAATAAGACCGTATTCAGGCAGCTAACAGAGCTTACTTTGGCCTTACAAAACTTATAAGATATTCATTGATATCGAAGGAGCAAGATCTACTGATGTACAAAACTATTATAAGACGGGTTCTCACCTACGGCTGTGAAACGTGGGTCCTTAAGTTAAATACGTAAATTTACTGATGCGATTTGAAAGAAAAATTCTCACAAAAATATTGGGTCCTATACGATCGGAAGAACGTATGCGGTATAACTACGAGTTCAGTGTTTTAATAGTGGAACGAAACGCAACGCGGTTTATAAAGCGATAGAACAACCAAAAAAGTTTTTGAAGCAAATAATGAGGGAGCAAGAAGGAAATGTCGACCAAAGCGATAATGGTTGCAAAACATAGAAGACGGCATACGTAAGATAAGAATCTCGGAACATAGAGCGAAAGCGGGCTGTCAAGAAGAATGGCGATGTATTGTAGAAGAGGCAATGGACTACTCCGGACTGTAATGCCAATATAATGAAGATGGTGATGACGAATGAAACTTCTTTCAAATTTCGAATTTGGCTCTTTGGAGATGGCAGGGTAATCCAACAATTTTCAAACAGCTGAAACAGTTTTAGTAAGAACGCAAAAAATTTAAAACCAAAAAAATGGCCCGTAATAAAAAACAAATGAAGATAAAGTTATAAATTTCAAACCTCGTTTCAGTGGAATTGAAAAATCCCTATCTTCCCTAAAAGATTGAAAATTAAGCATAAGTCGATCGATAATAAAACTAACTTGAAAGGGAAACAGCAGGAGGTGTATTTTTCATATTTCTTAATAATTTGACGATAACAGAATTTGCAAAACAATTTAGTTTCTCAAACTATAATTTTATTTATGCAAAAAATCTAGTTTTGAAGAGAGTTTGGGATTACTGTATTCGTATTGTATTCACAATATGTCTAATAGCGGTCGCCCCTCGGCAGGCAATGGCAAACCTCCGAGTGTATTTCTGCCTCGAAAAAGCTCCTCAAAAAAAAATATCTGCCGTTCGGAGTCGGCTTGAAACTGTAGGCCTCTTTATTTGTGGAATAACATCAAGACGCACTCATCAAATAAACACAAGACCTTCTCCACTTGATCATTCAAACCAGAAGGAGGTTTTACTTTTCTCCTGTTACCACAACCTGCTCGTTTGAGAAAGTTTCGTCGTGGAAGTTGTATCTTCCGACTGGGTAACCAAATATCCCTTCATTTGCTACTCTGTAATTGGAATTGTCAATGCCGATATATGTATATATCAGGTCTAATGCTGAAAGCGATCATAAATGTCTTCCAAGCACATACGAGTGAATGAGCGATATTTGGTCTTCTCCTTCTTTCTTAGATGGTAGTCCTGGGTGGATGACTGCTTTCGCAACTATCTTTCTCCAGATTTCTTGATCCGCTACTGAGCGCCACCAGTTTTTCACGTTCATCTCTTTCAGATCGTCGATAACTACATCTAGCTATCTATTCTTTGGTCTGCCCTTAGTTCGCTTCCCATATGGTTGTTTCTTCAAGGTTCGTTTTGGTGCTCTTTGTTCTGATATTCTTTCTACGTGTCCAAGCCAACATATTCGTTGGTCTTTTATGTATTTTATGATGTTTTGACCTTGTATGAGTTGCTCAAGTTTAGAGTTTTATCTAATACGATATGTGCCATCGTCCAGCCTGATAGTATTTTCCTTTCGAACGTTGATATTTGGTTCACGTCATGCCATGACTGAGCAGAGGAGAGCATGATACATACGTAGTTTTTGGTTTCTTGGCCGGAGCTTGGACTTGAATTGCTTTATGCGCGCGAAGTATGCCCTATTTACTGCTTGTAGCCTGTTTTGTATGGCAATTGTTGTATCATCGTTAGCGCTAAGCACCACTTCAAGATATTTAAAAATCGAGCGATATTTGATTTCACCCTACTTTGCTCTAAATGGAAGAAAGGGTAGTTAGAAATTAGCGAGATGTCGGTTACTCTCAGAAACGGGTTACCGATCGAGACTGTAGTTGATCAGTAGTTCATCGGTAGCTATTGTTAAATGTTGAGAGCTACACTTAAGAAGTACTAACAAATATTTTCGACACTGTCTCAGAAGATTTAACCTAAAAATTTTCAGACCAAACTATCCCTAGTTTCTCACTCTCGGTTTCATCATATTTGAATATCATAACTAAGATAACAGACATACTCACGATCCGTATTGAGCGATAGCATAGAAGAAAGTAGTATATAAATTTCTCAAATAGTAGATCAAGATTTATGAGAGGACGAGGTGTAAGTTAAAGATAGGGATGAAGAAGGCAAAATGATATATAATGTATATTCATTTTCTAATTCTTAACTGGAACCCAATTTAGACAAAAAGGAATTAGAATTGTAAATTGAAAGTTTTTTAGCAAACTCAATTCGAGGGTTCAAAAATAGATACTTGTATCAAAGCGTCATCACACTTGAGCCACGCGTATAGCAATAATTGCTTAATAATACTTATACATATGTACATCAAGTAAGTAGATGTAAGAATGATTTCGGTTCAAAAGAGATATTTGGTCGTCGAAAGTATTTCTGTCATGAAAAAACGCCTCTAAGAAACCTTCAACCGTTCGGATGCCGCTGTCCTTCCATTTGTGGAAAAAAACATAAAGACGCGTACCAAAAATTGGAGGATGAGCTCGGGCAAACACCCAAGCCAAGTTTTCCAGCTTTGGCGTATCAAGCACTGCGATTATCCGAACAGGCGATGTATTTGATAGTCATGCCAGATTATGGGTTAAAACTAGGATCAAATAGAGTTCAAAAAAATGCATATTTCTAAGACATGGGGACATCCACTTCAAATTAGTTTCATTAATGGCGAAGTCATAATTCAAAGATATAGTGCCTTGATCTAGTGGAGAGCTCAAATTAACCATGGAAGGTACAGAGAGCGTCTTGCGTTGAATCGGAAGCTCTAATAAGAATCTGTCTCAATGTTATAACATTGCGCATTCTTGTTGGGCTTCGTTTAATGCACACCGCATTTGTAAAGTAGACTTATAGAAGTAAAGGATTAAGGTTAATAACAAGATTATTTCTTTTTTAGCGCTCACTATTAGGCAACTAACCAGCCAACTTCATTTTGGAGTTCTCCCCGCCGAGATCTGACTGGGGTAGGTAAACTGATATACCCAATTTGGAACTTGGTTTTTAAGGCATAGGTTTTTTCTGACTGAGAGAAATGAAAAATAATTGTATATTATTGGATGATAATCGACCGTAGAGACTACGTGTAGCCCGAAGTGAAAAGAATATTGTGGCTGTAAATGAGAGTTGGCAGAAGGCACGGAAGAATCGACTAGGCGCCGATCTCAACGACTTGGCATACTACTTGGGCGATTGCACGCACAGATCTTGGTTTGAAAGCGTATAAACTCTAGCTAGTCCAAGATTTGAAGCCGGCCTATATTACAATACAAAGCGTCATAATTTCAGTTGAAGAACTCGCCGCAGATTCGCATTTGGGGCCCAAACTTCAGCGATGAGACCCATTTGTTGCTTAATTGTCGTATTTAGGCTGATGAGCGGCCCTAACGCGTTCAATAACAGCCATTATATCCTTTGAAAACAACCGTTTGTTGTGGCCTATTGGCTGGAGAAATCATGGGTGCATATTTCTTCCAAAGTAACAGTGAATGGCGAATGCTATCGCGCCATGATAAACGACTTTTTGATGCCGGCAAATAAACCTCGTGATCTCCATAAGACGGCACTACTTGCCATAAAGCAAGCAGGAAACAATGAATTTACTGCGCCGATGTTTCGGCGCGCAATTTATCTCTCTTCCGAACCAGTGGATTGGCCACCAAGACCATGTGATATCACCTCTTTGGACTTTTACTTGTTGGGGTATGTGAAGTCAAATTCTTTCTGGATAAACCAGCTTCGATTGGGGCATTGGAAGCCATCATTACTAAAGTTATTCACGAGATACCGACCGAAGGCGCCCAGCGAGTCATTCAGAATTGGTGTTGGCAATTGCGGCCAACATTTGAAGGGGATTATCTTTAAAAAATAAATACCATGAATGATTCTACACAAACCTTTTGGATTGTCCATTAAATTTGAATATTCGTTGATTTATTTCAATTTAAAATCCGATATCTCTAAATTGATAACACATGTTCAGAGATCATCATTTCGCGTTGCTGTTGTTGTTGTGGTAGCATAATTTTTCCCCATACTACTATAGTGGGAACTTTATTTTCACGTAGTTGGGATCAACACATTTAGATAGATCATGGAAAATCTCTGTACCTTAAAGTTTTGCTTAGATTAAGACAGGTCATCACGTAAGCACTCCATACTAAGCAAAAGCTCTCAAGCCCAGCTCCTACTGCCTACCTGCCTACCTGCTTAAATAATTAGCTTTCTAATTACTTTTTTTGAAGTGATTTATAAAATCTATGCCTCCTCTGGATTGTTGATGCTGCCAACTTGGCTTGAGGCATTTTTGGTACATGCTTTAAATTCCAGAGCTTCGCAAGAATAGCATTCAACTATGTATACTGTGTGTGTGTGTGTGTGCATGTATCTTCAAGCGATTTTCTTAAGTATTTTAGTTCAACGAAACCCTAAACAATCTCACCGATTTTTTGTTTTTGCAATTTTGCGAATTAATATCAACACTTTTTTCGAGACCTACCCGCCCCCGTACAAGCCTTAAAAAGTCATTGAATAACTTAAAGCATATGGCGTGTACTAAAACGAAAATCCCTGAGGCTACTTCCACTACGTTTTTATTTTTCATTCATTTCTTTCGTGGAGTCGTTCAACTGTGCGACATACCCTCCCCACCCACTTTCTCTTTATGCGTTCTTCAACCGCTGTGGATGTTGCTAGTTGCCACATTGGCCGCGTTGGTTATGTTTCTCATGCCGTGTTTAGGTGGTAGTTGTCGCTGTGGTTGTTGTTGTTCTTATTGTTGTTACGATAGTCGCGGTTTAAGTGCAAATTCTCTCGACTGTCGTTTTTGTTTCAATCTCGTTGCTTTCGGCTCTGGTTTTTGTTTTTCTTTTTATTTTTGTTTATTGTTTTTGTTTCCGTTTTAGGTTTCGTTCCTTTTTGCCCAGTTTACTGTGCCACTTTCCAATGTTGAAAGGCAAAGTATGTAATTCAGAGGCAGCAAGCAGGCTATGTAGCAACCAATAGCAATAGCAACAACCAAACACCTGAGTCTTATATTCATTTTATACACTCTAACACACACACACACACATACATGCATACTTACTTAGTACATACACATGTATATGCATAAATTTTGAGCTCACTGTAAAATGAATGTGTTTATAAATGCCTGTGTATAGCCGTATGGGTGTATGTGCGCGTGTGTGTATGTGTGTGTGTATTTATGCTTGCGTAGATATTCGTAATGTACCAATTGTGGCAGTGACTTGCTGACACGTTTTGTTCCTATCCTTCTACTGTTCTACGGTTTTGCAATTGTTGTTCCATTTTTGTTGTTTTGCTGTAACCGTTAGTGGTAGATGTTGGCTTTTAAGCTAAATGAAGTTAAAATCTCAACTAGAACAGTAGTCGGCGACTAACTGCATTTGAGCTGTTAAGTGCATTTGGCAAAAACATTTAAGAATTGACACTAACATAACCACACACACACACACATACACACTCTCTTACACACACTCGCACATACATACACTAACAACACGCCAACAACTCAAGCTCGCCTTAAAACCCTCCTAACTTGTGAGTGTTTGTACATGTCTGTGTTTGTACGCATCTGTGCCAACTGTTGTACGTGTAAGCCCGTATTTTATAATAGGATTCCAGCTAATGCGTCCTCTTCCAAAGAGGAAACTTTTAATTTTGCAACTTTGCATGTCTCTAGCTTTGCAAATTTTTCTTTGTATTTTATAACTCTAAATATTAAATAAAATTTTTTTTAATTATGCTTACACAATCATAAAATGGGAGATTTGAGTGCGAAAAAAGAAGAAGAACGGGTGACATAAATTAACCAAAGTGTTCAGATTTAAAAGCACTACTGTTAGAAGACAAAGCGTGAACTTGACCATAAAGGCTCAAGTTAGCTCCTTAATTATCCCTTCTACAACCAACCCTATACTCCCAACGCTAAATATAAGAATCTGTGTTAATTGAGGAAACACATTTTATAAGTATCGGATGGTGTTTGAATTATAATATTCGAATAAGAAAGCGTGATGTGTCATATAAAAATCCACAAACTTTAATACCAAACGGTTTTAGCGTTGCTTTTAGTCCCCTAACGCATAGAAAAGATGAGTGCGCAGGTGCATCATAAATTACCGGTGCTTTCTTTATAATTTTCATCTCTTTCAACGAAGTTACTCCCACACAAATGGGTCCCGATTTACTCTTTGGCATATCCCGCATACACCCGTTTGAGTTTGTCCGGAAAGAAGCTTCTGTACCACCAAAACTATAACAAATTCCGTATTCGATGGTATTCTTTCCAAATCTCCAAGGAGTTACCTCCAAAATGTTTCCGGGCTGAGAACTAAGTTTAAGGCTCTATTAAATTCGAGTACTCACTAGGACTATGACATACATTCTGTCAAAAAACTATCGGAATGGTTCATATAAAAATCAATTCGCAACATTTTACACAAAAAATTGGGCATGAGACACATGGATGCTCGACTTGTTCCAAGAGAGTTGAATTTCTTTAAAAAAAATCATCGGAAAACATGCTTGAGCAAGTGAATTCGGATACAACATTTATCCAGCGCATCATAACAGGTGATGAGACGTGAGTATATGAGTTTGACGTGCAAACCAGTCAACAGGCGGCTGAATGGCGCTATCGACATGAGCCGAAGCCCGAAAAACCACGTCAAAGTCGGTCAAGAGTGAAAGTCATGCTACTCGTTTTCTTTGATTATCATGGTGTTGTGCACTCGGAATTCATTCCAAATGATTCTACGGTAAATAAAGAATATTTTTTGGAAGTTATGCGATGTTTGAGAGAGAATGCGCCTAGGAAACGGCCCAATTTGTGGAAAGAAAACTCATCGATCTTGCACCATGATAACGCACCGTCTCACAAGGCTCATATTGTGAACACTTTTTTTTACCAAAAACTCGATAAATATCATCCAACAACTTCCGCGGCAGATTTAGCCCCCTGCGACTTTTTCCTTTCCCCAAAATTTAAGTTGACACTCCGCGGACGTCGCTTTGAGTCGATAGAGGCCAGTAAGGAGAAATCGCTGAAGGAGCTGAAAAAGATCTCTTCAAATGCGTTTAAAAGGCGCTTTGATATAAGTTTTGTAAGTTTTGAGTTTCACACTCCACTGCTGACGACTTCAAGAATTTTAAAATTTTACTAAGCCTGTCTAAGCAGCACTCACTGATCTTGGGGTAGAACCGGTCTTGGTAGGCTTCCCTAGCGCAAGGCTAAATAGTAGAATCATTGAAGCGAATCTAGGAGAATCGGTACTCAGGAGATTAGTAAGTAGAGGTACACCGCAAGGCAGAGTCCTCTCACCGTTTTTATGGAACGCAGTTGTAAATAAACTTCAACCCACTGGAATCGGTGGGTTGTAAGGAGAATGCTTACACAGATGATGTTGTTATTGTATCTACATTAAGAGACCTAATACAAAATGCTCTAGATATATTACACTTTATAGGTGAGCAGAAAAGTGTGGTCTAGGGGTCAACCCAGGTAAAACACAGCTCATATTGTTCACCCTGGTGCCATACCCTGTCAAATGCTTGTTCAGCATCTAAAAAGGCTGCAGAACAGTATTTTTTCTCTTCCAGTGCAGCTGTAATTACATTTGCGACCCTGTGGCACTGCTCTGGTGTACCATGTCTTACTCTAAACCCAAACTGATGTTCAGGTATGATGTTATGATCCTCAATTACAGGCAACATTCTTTGCAAAAATATTCTTTCGAATATTTTCGAAAATGTTACCAGCAGACTAATAGGACGGTAAGACTTGACACTATTCTCGGGTTTATTGGGTTTTGGTACCATGACCACAATGGCACACTTCCACTGGGTGGGATAATGGTATAAATTAAGAATAGCATTGTATATTATGGTTAGGAATTGTATAGCTTTTTCAGGAAGAGCCTTAACCACTTTGCTATCGATGTAGTCATATCCAGGTGATTTGTAGTTATTTAATTTATGAATTTCTGTAGCAACTTCATTATTTGATATCTTACTGATTGGTAAGTCCATTTGACATGGAGATTCGAGAAAGTTCAATATCTCTACTTCATCACTGCTGGTACCTACGGAATTAGGTTGAAAAGTTTCAAAGTAAAAAAGATATTACCAGCACATTTCTATCTGGTACTTAAATCTTATTTAACTGACAGACACTTCTATGTAAGGCACGGGGATGCCTCATCTGAAATGTATAACATTAATGCCGGTGTACCCCAAGGTAGTGTCTTAGGTCCTGTCCTTTATACTATATTTACAGCTGATATGCCCAATTCAGAAAAAGTAGAAGTAGCAACTTTTGCTGATGATACAGCATTTATCGCTTATGACGAGTCCCCTGTAGAAGCTTCATATCTTTTGCAAAATCAACTCCAAATTTTGGAGTCTTGGCTTAACAAATGGAAAATAAAAGTTAATTCCGAAAAATCTACACATGTCACTTTTACATTAAGAAGAGAGCAATGCCCTGCTGTATTTTTAAATAATAAACAAATTCCCAATAGTGACAGAGTTAAATATTTAGGGATGCATCTTGATCGACGCCTCACGTGGAAAAGTCACATTCAGGCTAAGCAACAACAACTAAAAATTAAAACAACACGTATGCACTGGCTGCTTGGCCGTAACTCTCAACTTAGCCTAGAAAACAAAATACGGATCTACAAAGCTATTCTGAAGCCCATTTGGACCTACGGAATACAGCTATGGGGAACTGCTAGCAACTCCAATGTGGAGATCTTGCAACGTTACCAATCGAAAACATTGCGAAGCCTTGTTAATGCCCCTTGGTTTATTACCAATGAATCTATCCATAAGGACTTAGGTATTCCTTTTGTAAAGAATGAAATTCGAAAATATAGTACTAGATATCTGAAACGATTATCTAATCACATAAATCCAGCTGCTATTTGTTTATTAGACACAACCAATGAAACTATACGGTTAAAACGCAATCATATCTTAGACTTGCCATTCCTCTAGTATGAATCTACTCAACCTATAAACTTTAAGGTAAAATTAAGTAAGTTAATCTTAAGTGATAATATTAACAAACAATGAATTTAAGCAATCTTGAAGTACTAATGAATTTTAATAATTTAAGAACGAACTGTACAAGTTAATAAGCTGCTGTAATTTCTATGTAGATTTGCACAAAAGCAAAACTACCGCTGCCATTATCTTATAAGATCTAATTTGCTGAATGTCTTATAGTAGATAGATTGCAAATAAAGTAAGTTATAATAAAAAAAAAAAAACAAATATTGTTCACTAGGAAACATAGAATCCCTCAGCTAAATTCAGTTATGCTCAAGGGTGAAGGTATTGTGATTTCGGAAGAAACCAAGCACTTGTGACTAACCATAGATAGGAAATTGACTTGGAAGTCAAACATCTTAGAAAGAGTTAGGAAAGCGAACCTAGCTTTCTATGCCTGTAAAATAGCTTTAGGTAAGACCTGGGCAAATAAACCTAAGGTTGCTCATTGGCTTCATACTGTTGTTGTCAGACCCATTCTTCTCTATGGAAATGTTGTCTGGTTGTGTGCTATGCAGAAAATAATCTACTCTAATTTATTGAATAAGCTGCAGAGATCAGCCGAATTAGCAATGTGTGGCTTTGGACATCATGTTGGAACTGACCGTGATCTCTTCTACAAATACTCAGCGGCCTATTCCGCTTTAAGACTCTGAGCGAGCTCACAATGGAAGACTGTCTCACATGGACATTCAACCATCTTAGACTCCTATGCGGATATACCTAGTGATTGTGTTTATCACCCTCCCATTTTCTGCCGTCACACAGTGCGGCCGATTCCCAAAAAGCCGGCCAAAAGTCGAAAAAAAAGTTTCTAGATAGAGTTTTTTTGTCTTTGGGTTGGCTACAGTAATGCCTTGAGTAGTGAAAACCGTTCATAGCAACGTCCTGTACCCTAAGTATCCTCTGTATTTTCAGTCGCAACGTGGCCTTCGTTTGAGCATCGTATTACTGTCGATGAATAGTGAAAGTTGTACACATTTGAAAGATTTTGTAATGGAGTAAATTGTACAAAACCAAATGGAATCATCTTCGGAAGGTTAGTAAAATACGAGAAATCTTTAGTACATATCAATACCTCGACACAAAATTTTTAGCTGCAGCAATACGTAGATACATTTTTTGCAATTTTTTTAATAAAATTTGAGTTTTCAAACTGTATAGTAATACAACGCCGTCATATGCTGCTTTTAAACCTATTAAAGGTTACTCAAAAAAGTAATGGTTACTGAATAAAACAAGATTCAGCTGCTACCACTTGCTACCTTGCGACCCCGAAAACATATAAATTTACATGCATCTTGATTATGTTCTTGAATATACGCTATTTCACGTGAGGGGGTGGCCAATAGGGGTGGAAGGGGGTGGATTTTCAAAATTTTAAGATCAAACTCGTAATCAGCGACTCCAACAACCCCCGAGTAAGAAATTTTGAATCAATTACTTAATTTTTTGAGTTTTGGCCAGCTTTTCGGGAATCGGCCGCACTGTGCGTCGTAGCTATAGGAATGAGGAGGCGTTGGAAACATTTCAACACCTTTTTTGCACATGCCCGGCATCAGGAACTGATATTTAAGATCCTACTTCTTAGTGAATACAGATAATCTATTCACTTTGGGTATCAAACTTTGCCCGAAGCTCAGGATGGTTCAATCTGGAAGGGCGAATGTAGACAAGCCCAGCCCCTGTGGCTCACAACGGACTTATTTCATGGTCTAAGTGGCACCGCTGTCTCTATGTGATTTGCGGCTGCCAAACCTAACCTTACCTAGCCTAAGCCTGTCTAGTTCATATAATCTTCAATTAGACCTCAACAACGTCGTTGCATGGTGTGATAATAATCTACAATACTTCAGCTAAATATTACGAAAAGCTCTCATGTATCATTTTCTACGTCAGAGCATTTAATCTTTACCTCATATTTTATAACAAACTCGCGTCTTTGACTCCACTTTTCAGTTTCTTATATATCTATATATATATATATATATATATATGTACAATACATATATATAATTTGGCGCGTACACCCTTTTTGGGTGTTTGGCCGATCTCCTCCTTCTATTTGTGGTGTGCGTCTTGATGTTGTTCCACAAATGGAGAGACCTACAGTTTCAAGCCGACTCCGAATGGCAGATATTTTTATGAGGAGCCTTTTCATGGCAGAAATACAATCGGATGCTTGCCATTGCCTGCCGAGGGGCGACCGCTATTAGAAAAAATTGTTTCTTAATTTTGGTGTTTTCACCGAGATTCGAACCTACGTTCTCTCTGTGAATTCCGAATGGTAGTTACGCATCAACCCATTCGGTTACGGCGGCCACGCCAGCTTCTTAGTCATTTGAATTTTGTTATATCGAGCCTTTTACATTGGCCTTCGTTCGACGTTTTGCTTCCGATTTAACGGATCCTTACACTTTGAAGTCTCTATTTCTTTCACTCGTACGATCCAAGCTGGAGTATGCTGACTTTATTTGGAGGCCACATCAATAGATTTGAAGCCATTCAAAAGAAATTTCTTCGTTTTGCATCTATGAACTTCACTGCTCCAATTCCTTCATAAAATGCAAGGTGTGCATTACTAAATTTAAAATCTTTTCAAAGTAGAACAAGTTTAATTTCATTCTGCTTTATTTTTGATACTATAAATGGAACAGTTGACTTATATATATTTCTTACAAACACTGTTAGTACTATGTAGTCTGTAAGAAATGTTGTATTTCTAGATTTTTCGAAATGAATAAATACATAAATAAACTGATATAAATTCAAAATAGATGACACTACAAAAAATGATCGAAAAATCTTGTATAAATTTGTCGTCCTTTTTTGTTTTTTGTCGTGGTTGGGAAGTGACATGCCGATATTAGTGGAATAGTTTCGAAAACATATTCACAGATACATATCACGTCCCTAGTATTAATGCCTTCGTTAGCATTTTCACCTAAATAGAGTTTAAAATACAAGTTTATTCCTCTAAAATGGTATTACCCCCTTCAATGTACTCCCCAGTAACTGCAACGCACTTTTGCCAGCGTTTGATCCAGCTCTCGAAATATTTCTGGAATTATATATTCAGTATAGCCATTAAAGCTGTCTTCGATTTTTTCATTACTTCCTTACCCATAACGATCAAACAGAAAAAATCACGGGGAGCCGTCCCAGGGGAATTCGATGGCTGTTGGATAGTATTAATTTCGTTCTTGGTCAAAAATTCACGGATATTGAAGGCACTGTGAGACGGTGCGTTATAAGGGGGTAAAATTCGTGAGTATTTTTCACACACATCCTTTCTTTTTTGACGAATTCCCTCACGTAAACATCTCATTACGTCCAAATAATAGTCATTATTAACCGCCTGCCCCTCTGGCAAAAATTCGTGGTGAACAATATCATTACAATCTAGAAAAACCGTGAGCAACGCTTTCTTTTTTGAGCTTTCCACTCACTAACCTCATGTCTGGATTGCGCTTCGTACACATAAACCCACGTCTGGTCTCTAGTAATGATGCGTTTGCTAAATGTTGGGTCGGAACTGAGCCATGGAAATCACGTCTTTAGCAATATCAATGCAGTCCGTTTTTTGCATGAAATTCAGGTCCTTTGGGATCAAATTTGCAGCAGCACAGCGCAAATCTATTTTAAATATAATGCCCTGAATGGATCCATAAGCAATGTACAAGTCCTCTCTGCCAGCTCTCTGATGCTTAATTCGGTTATTTTCTTAAGAGTATCATGATCGAAACAGTTTCTCAAAATTTTTAAGGTTTTTGCTCCGTTAAATCCATTTTTAACGCAAAATTTAAAACAAACTCGTTGTTCCAAATCCAAATCCATTTTTCAAACAGTAAAAAAATGTATAACACGTGCAGAGGTAGATTTACTAAAGACTGCGTAATTCTTAAAAGTGTCAAGTAATGGCAATAAAATCTTTGGTAGAAATGTTAATCCCTAATGGGGCAAAAACAAAAACCAGAACTTAAACCAGTTGGCTTAAAGCGTCACGTGGCGGTTATTTTGTGAAATTTTCTACGAACTACGCATATCAGCCGTCATCGCTTTGATGCGCCTCCTAACACCTATCAAAGTGTGCGTGTAAGGGACTTATCGCAAGATTGTTCAAGATTGTAAGAAGCTTAATTCTGTCGCAAGACGGAATAAGCTTATACATATATGGGTGCCAGAATACCGCGGCCGATGAATTGGTCAACTGCGGATCAGCGATTAGTCCACAGGGACCAAAACCAGTAATCGGAATCAGTTCTAAAGGAATCATGAATTGGATCAGCGATTTGGTATGCAATTTACATAAATAGCGATGGTCCAGTCTAGAATGTTGCAGAACTGCAAAGTTTTGTGACAAGCCTGAAAAGAAAACTATCGAACTTTCTTCTTCAATTTGGACACAACCCATGCGGTCAGCATATGACCACCATTGAAATCACTAAGGAACCGATTTACCTGTGATTTCTCTGTGAGCGTCCTGCCTTTACTAGAGCAGGGCTACGAATGAGTAAAATTCACGATCTTACCTTCAGATTTGCCAAAGAATCTGGAAAAATCTCACAAGACTAGCTATCCCCCTCTGTTCCTATTCTATCCAATCTCTTTCTCTCTGGCACTTATCTCCTTTCCTCCTTGGCTGTCTCCCATTTTACTTTTCAGAGCTTTGAATACAAAGGGATTTTAGCCTGAGTGTTTTAGAGATTATCAATCTCTCTATGCTTCTTGGCTCACCTTTCAAATTTCAAATTTCATTGTCTATATCTGTATTTTCTTATTGAAGCAATTTTTCGCAAAACATTTTTTTTGTAAATTCTTGCAACTTTCTTACTCACTATTTTTCTTTTCCTTGCATAATTTCTTTTCTTTACTATCCTTTCGATTTTGCAGCCTTATACTTTTCTTAGGTTGACTGTAGAAATTGATTTGAATGAATAATGCTTCTCCAGGTAATTTACAAAGGAAGAAAAATGATTACGAGCAGCAACTCTGCAGTTGCTCGCTTTCCCCAATGGACGTCCTTACAATTTCTGATTTAACTAATCTCGCATTTGCCATTTCCGCAGCGCTCTCATGACAAATAACTAGGAGTAAATAGAACAACAGGATAACTTCAACATAACGGATACATACATATGATATATATGAATATATATGTATGTACATAGAGATACCGGAAATGTCATCCTAGGTACTTAAGGACATTAATATTTAGGTAATTTTTGATTAATTTCGATTCTGATTTTTCGTTTTCGAGATATTCGATTTTAAAAATTATATAAAATGCAGACCCCGCATTGCAAGTTAAAAACTGCTGCTTGATAAAGTTGACTTTTTTCATTGTTTCCTACTCCACAGCATTAAACAATAAAAAATTTGTGTGAAAACTATTCTATAAATTATTTAAAAAAAAACCGCTGTGTCTTTTTTCGCATCCAAAAAATGTAAAATACTTTAACTAAAAAAGTAACCCTTAGGTGAAATGGTTTAAATACCAGACTGGCACTCTCCATGCAGCACTAAAACTCTGGTTTGATTATGGGACCTTTAGCGGGCAAATATCTATAGCCAACCAGAGCTGTTGATGTAAAGGAGAATGCTGATGGGATTTGTGTTGGAGCGAAGCTCAGACTGTCGAAAAAAGGAGCACCCAGGGACCTTAATTGTCTGGCTGCCAATCACGGTCATCTAAGAGAAAGTACTCAGAATAATTGCCCTTCTCAGAAAGGTCCCCACAGCTTCTGAAATGGGGGTTAAATGGAAATCCAGCTTTTCAGCACAAGTGCCCATCGACAAATGACCGGTAAGCACAGCTACAAGTTTGGAAAATGAATAGTGTGGAGTGCCCATAACTATCTGCGTTTTGCGTCTATTGTATTGGGGCCGCATGCCGATGATCAAATGCCAGACTGAGCTCCAATTCAGTCGACACCTTCCTGGCAAGCTCATCAGCAATTTCATTCCCTCTAGGTTCCTATGTTCTGGAACCCAGTTCTGTTACCGGCATACTCAAGAGATTTGATCTGCTCCTTACAGGAGCTGACCCATGTGGATCTGCACCATGGTGTCACGAGAGCCTTGATCGAGGCTTGACTATCGGAAAAGATGTTAATATCTCCCTCGCTCCAACGTTCCCTAAGCAGTTTGCATGCCTGCAGGATCGTAATGTCTTCTGCCTGAAAAACACTAGCAGTAGTCGGCAGTTTTAAGGAAATAAACAACTGGGCTGATTTAGAGAAACCCTCTGCCCCGACTCCTGATTCCATCTTGGAGCCGTCAATGCAGGCGGAGGTAACAGCCTCAGTACAGATTTTCGTCTCGTCAAATTCTACCTACTTGAAAGATTGCCCTGGCACGACCCTCAAACTCCAGTTTGCGGATAGAGAGATCTGCCCGAAGTTTAGAGAAATACGGTGTTAACTGCCCAAAAATGCTGCCATTTCCCTTGAGGGTTTGCCTCGGAGAGCCAACCCCCTTAAACTGATTGCACTTGGAGCAGCGCTGGCAATAACGTCAAAGTGAAGTGAGTGAAGATAACGTGACTCACACAAAAAACTTAGCAATTTTAACTTTTTTATTCATTATAATTTGTTCTCGTCATGATCGATCCCATCCCTAATGCAAATCTTCCTTCATTTCTTTAAATCCCTTTTCACTAAGATGAATTTCTCGGTAACCCTGTTTATGCACTTTCACAGATAAATAAAAGCGAGTTTTTACTGCAACTTTCTCTGCAGATGTCCGGCTTTGGCGGCTAGGCGCTTGAGATTCCTCAGCGTCCCCTTTGGGGATGGCTTGATGAAATTCTCCAGCCTAGATCCCTTTTCTCTCCTCCGCTACATCAACAGCACTGGATGGCTGTAGACGGTCTTATCTCCTCCCTTAATCCTTTCACAGGTAGTGGTCCACTTTATAGTATCAAAACGGCACGTAAGTGCTACTTGTAGCGTACCTGGGGTACTCTTGCCATCTTACCTACCTACCTTTACTGCAATGCGAATGTTTTCATTAGACAAAACGGTCCATTACAAATCGAAATAAACAATTCTGAGAAATCTTAATGCTTCAATGAAAGAACAAAGCTCCAAGTTGTCATCATCACGGCTGCTACAAGTGCGTTCGCTTATGACAAGTGGGCAATGGGCAGTGAGCAGTAGGCGATACTCGTTTAGCAGTGGTGGCAATGTGTAAGGGTTATTGTACTTAGCGGATGCAGGTTCTGGAAGAAGGCGTTGCCATACAAACGCACAGTTAAATGGGTGAGCTATCAGCACTGCGCTTTGAATATACGATTAAGTGTAAATACCACTTGAGGTGAGTGGATGTAGATGTCAAACGGTTCGGCGCCCAGCATCAACAAGGCACCCGATGGTGCTCATGCCGCACTTTCACTCAAGCAGATATATATTTAACATGGGAATATATGCGTGAGCATAGATACCCTGCAGGGAAAAATACTAGATGTGAACTGGGATAAATAGAAATTCACTTTTCAGCGGAACTAGTTTGTGTTCCAACTTTTTGCATGCAAGGAAGGGGTATTTTGAATACGGCGATGTCCTACAAAATGTCAATTTTCCAGTCATGCTAATACTGGTCATACTAATCAAAAACAATTTACATCAATATGTTTGGAAAATAACCAGTTAAATTGTAAAAAGCAAAATATTCATTCCATTCTATTCAAAATTTTTAAAAACATTTTATTTCATATTAAAACTGTATACAGAATTTGTTTTCTTTTTTCTAATTACACTTTTTATATTTAAACATTTTTAAGATCTGCGTTTTAAATGCCTTCGAGAAGAATTCAGTCGAAGAAATATCGATGCTGCATCGTTGACCTGATTTTTTTGTCGCCGTTCGTCAGCCATGGCAAATTACTTTAGTCACAGTTGGTATGTCAAATCACGATTAAGTAAGTAAGTAATTAAATAAAACTCTTTTCCAGTACAATAATTGTAATACTTTCCACTCCATATCTGTTTAGTGATCGCAAATAAGGGGGTTTCCAATAAGAGGTGTTATTTTGATATTCAAAGAAAAATGCTGTTTTTCAATATAAATGATCGGATGTTTATTTCATTATAAAGAGAAAGGTATGCCGTTAATAGCGGAAAATAATATCAGGCAAATGACCACCACGACCACGTTTACAGGGCAATATCTTTTTCATGAAATTTTCCATAACCGAATTGCAAAGTTAAACTCAATAATCACAATCATACCCCAAAGTAATGTTTCGAAATATCGACAGCAAGTTTACATGGAAAACACATATTTTCACCAAACCCAAAGCACTTGGAATTATATTCCGAAACCTATACTGGTTACTTAATCGAAATTTCCCTGTTTTTCTCAAAAGCAAACTATCTTAAAACCATCTGTGGCATAAAACTTCAGCATCGAAATACTCCAGTCAAAAATCCTAAGAATGATTACGACAGAAATGCCCAAATACATCATGGTCTCAAATTTCTCACAATAGCTGAAGAAATAAAAAAGCTTGTGGCTCACAATAAAAGACTTCAATCACACACAAACCCTTAAATCACCGAAATAACAAAACTCTCAATCCCATCTCTTTGAACAGACAGAAGAGGAAGTCAACAATGGACTATTACGCTAATAAGCACAAATTTTAGGAATTTTTTTTTCGGATAATATCCTCAACGAAATTTGCGAAGGAATGCCATTTTTAGGTCCTCACATTCTTGCCGGATATTGTCTTTAAGAGCTGCAAGAGTCTGAGGCTTGTTGACATAAACCCACGACTTCAAACAGCCCCACAAAAAGAAGTCTGGAGCGGTCAAATCAGGCGATCTTGCTGGCCAGTGCAAATCGCCAAAACGGGAGATTAGGCGCCCGGGAAATGCATCCTTCAGCATATTGGTTGTGGCACGTGCAGTGTGTGCCGTTGTACCGTTCTGTTGGAATCACATGTTTTCCAATCCCAATTCATCAAGTCGTGGCAAAAAGAACTCATTGATCATTGCTCTGTAGCGCTCACCATTCACAGTAACCGTTTGGCCCGCGACGTCTTCGAAGAAAAAAGGTCCGATGACTCCTCCAGCGAAAACAGCACACCATACAGTGACTTTGAGCGCGTGTAATGGCTCTTCGTGGGTTACACGCGGATTTTCAGTGCCCCAGAAGCGTAAATTTTGCTTATTTACGTACCCGCTAAGATTGAAATGGGCCTCATCACTCATGATTATTTTTGATGAAAAATCATCTTCCTCTTGGTGATGATTAAGGATGGCTTGAGCGTATGCTAGACGCGATTGGCGGTCAGCAGCTAACAGCTGATGCACCGTGTGGACTTTATACGGAAACATCTTCAAATCTTGTACCAAAATTCGGTGTAAAGACCGTCGACTGATACCCATTTACGTGGCACGTCGTCTGGTCGATGTCGACGGCGCTTCCATGACATCCTCGGCTACAGCAGCAATATTCTCTGCAGAACGGCTACTCCGGGGTCTGCCACGCCTGTCAGCATCTCGTGTTGTGCCAGTATCTTCGAGGCGAGCGGCTAAACGACGCTGTGTTTCACCAGTAGGCGTTGGACGGCGAGGAAATCTGCGACGAAATTCACGTTGTGCCAAAGTCACCGACCGATTATTGGTCAAATAAATAGTCAGCAATATTCCGCGTTCTGGAGCAGTGTAGCGTAACATTGTTTATTAACGTGTATTTCGCATGTGTTTACTACACAAATGTCAAAATAGAACTGACATTAGGGGCCAATCGCAAAATTTATAGCATTTTCTGATAGGAGGATTACTTTAGCGCCACCTGTTATATTCAGGTGTAAATACAACGGACGCAGTAGCCAAATGGTTTGGTGCGTGACTACCATTCGGAATTCACAGAGAGAACGTAGGTTCGAATCTCTAGTCGAATCTTAGTTTTAAGTACAAATGATGCTGGATGTTAGAAAGCAGATTGCAACAAGTAAACGGATACAAAGAAGAAACAAAACTATTAATTAACTGTTGCATATATTTAATAAGTATCTTCATAAGTATCTCCCTGCACATAAATCTATTTTATAAGCATCAACTAAATTGCAAAAAAAAAGTATCATTTTATAACTAATACTATTCCAGTCAAAGACGAACTATTATGATTTCGTATATTAAATTCCAGTATCTGAACTTATATATTCAGGATTTTCATGTGTATTCTTACATATAGATGTGTGTCGGTTCTCGATAATACAAAAAATTCAGCAACATTTCCTTAATACAAATGACTTCTATTCAAACCAAATAAATTTAGCAAAAGCCTTATCCAAATACGAATGGGTAAGTGGCATATCATTCAAAGATTTGTTTTTTTATTTTTGCCTTTGTAGCAAATCACTATCAGGGCTCGTATTATTAAGTTATATAATCATGAATTTTCTTAACTTTATATTTAGCAGTGTTGAGTGGTATTTTGCTGCATATATACGCACGTACTATATATGCCCATTAAGCTGCTAATCTTTGTTCACAATGATTATGTGTTGTATTTGTAATGTTTTGGCACTATCGATAATTGTCAATGTTGCACTGATAACTACTACTGACAATGACATAAAGATGTTCACCCACAAAGGTTTATCTTTTGAAAGAGATCGGCAGCGTAAAGCAATGAGATATGGCATCGTAAATAGAAATTGACGCACACACACAAACCATATGTGTATATATGTACATGTATTCTTATCTTAGTATTATTGCTGCGCCTAGCTAAGTTATGGAACTTTCAAAGCCGTAGAGGCTCGTCCTTTGAAAGCTTTAAAGGGTAAGAAATCAATGAGCTGAGTAAAAGATTGAATTGATTGGCTAAATTTGCCTTTAAATGATTTTCAGAATCAAGTCTGGTAATGACATACCAAGGATATACGACATTTAGTAGAGTTTGATAAAAAAATTTTAGTATTTTACATATTTTATTATATAAATGTTATATACAGCGTTCGCCAAAAATATTAGACACTCCATGAATTACTGAATTTTTCCTTTTAAAAAGTGAAGTATCGATATTTTATGAAATCAACGTACAAATAAAAGGAATTATGGGTCACGCTACGT
This sequence comes from Anastrepha ludens, assembly GCF_028408465.1. NCBI lineage: Eukaryota > Metazoa > Arthropoda > Insecta > Diptera > Tephritidae > Anastrepha > Anastrepha ludens. The sequence continues at coordinate 115,140,387 of NC_071498.1, read as the reverse complement.
ACAAGACTTGCACATTTCGGCGGTATTTATGATGCTCCACTAGTGAATTAAAGCATTTTTCAGGGCTATTTGTGATGCTATGCTCTGTTTTCTTATCTTACAATTTAAAATAGCCCACATGTGCTCTATGGTGTTTAGATCTGGAGACCGTGCACGGCAATCTAACAACACAATGTTATTTTTTCTAAGCCAACACATCGTAATCGGTCATCTGTGACTAGGAGCATTGCCTTGTTGGAATTAAACTCTATCTAAATTAGTGTCACCGAAAATGCGCGTTAACGAAGGCATAAGTACAGTTTCTAATATATTAGTTTGGGAAAAAGAAGTAATGCATTAAAATTTTTGCGCAAATGGTTTAAAACTGTTTAATGGTCGATCTATAGTCTCTGGGCTGGATGCTACGACTATTACAACTGGCCGGTCAACTTCGACTATTTCTGTGATTTTATTGGCATTATTCACATTACTGGCATTTTCTTGACTTACATACATGTTTGTTATCACAGAAAAGCTGGAAAATATACCGAATTTTAGCTTTATTGATTTCTATTGTTAACACCCTGTAACTCACAACTGAATAGATCAAACAAAAAACTGCAAAAGAATTTTTTTAGTGCGAAATATCACCTTGACAATAAACCTTAAATTGTTTTATCGATACGAGATATCGATTACTGGAGCCATCTACAGAGAGAATAACATATTTCTTCCATCCCTCCGAAAGAAGAACTGCCCTGAAGGAAGGAACTACAGGAGCTTGCGCTGTAGTATCATACTAATCAATGAAGTTTTCTTGCGCTGTGGTTTATCACGACGTCTTAAACCCGACAATGGTAGACAATCTGTCTCGTCAATTATGGAGAAAATAGCGTACAGTATGGGCGCCAAACAGCATCTTATCCAAAGAGTATGGTAAATACCTTTAGCAATGTCAGGCAGTTAGAGCAAACAGTGCTAGAACGCAACGAAGAATACGACGATAAACGCCGGAGATCCCAAGAAGGCACCAAAGTCGGAGCCAAAGTTTTAGTGACCACACACGTCCTCAGTCAAGCAGCTAAAGGTACCACCTCGAGATTCGTGCCAAACGCTACGGCTTCTATGTGATTATGTGGAAAATCGGTTAGTCGACTTATGAGATTGCCGCCAAATCCAGTCCTTACGACCCACTAAGAGCTTACCATGCAACCGCCCTGACTTATTATAAGGGTAGCAACGTAAACAAAGATCCACTCCCAGTGCAGCCCCTTCGGAGGAGAGGACGACCCCGAAAGTTTAATCAAAGGTTAAAAGGTTAAATTACGGTTAAACATACTAGTGACACATTTCCAAAAAGCAGTGGTCACTTTGGGAGCCAAATTCTAAATTACTTGTATTTTAGTGAGGTGCATAATACTTTTGGCCAAGGCTGTATTTAAGGTGTTTCTTTTTATTCGCAGATAAGCAATTCTTCAAGAATTTGTTAAGCTGGTGTCTCTCTCTGAGCAAATTTTCTTCAATAATTAATAAAAAACAATTTTTTTGATTTTTGAAAATTATCACTCTATATATGAAAGGTTGGCGTGATTAAATAGAGTCCAGTTTTGTTCGTTTTCAATGCCAACCTATGTACTTTCGGCCAAGGGCAGCTTTTACTTCAACTGCCGTTAAAATTCCTCAATTTTCATACAAAGTCACCGCTTTTAGCTGCTCGAGAACTGTCGATATCGAAAACTATGGTTTGGTTTCGTTTAACTCCAGAACAACGCTTCGCAATTATGTAAATTTACTTTGAAAAAAAAAAAAATAGAATATATTAGTAAGCGAATCTCATAGTGCAAAGTGTTTATGAAAGACGCCCAAATGTTGATTCGCCGTGGTTCTCAACTTGTTGGCTCTTGTCGTTCGACTACATGGAAATTGTACGTAAGGATCTTGCTGTCAACCACCATTATTTGAAAAAAAAAAAAAACAGCCTTCTTTAAAGTCATTAAATACAGCTGACTTGTAGTGAAAAGTTAAGCTGTTTAGCAGACATTCCAGTTTATGAACTAGAAGGGATTGATAAAGACCCTATTATTGGATGTGCAAGTATATTTGTATATTTTAAAGGATTTTTAACAGAAGTAATAAGTAGTACTAAATTGCGCCGGATAAGCCGAGAAGCATCATCGTCATCATCATCGGTTCCTGTTTCTCCCACTGGAGCATAGGGCATCAGTAATAAACCTCCATCTGATTATATTTTTTGCAAGGAGCTTGATTTAGTTCCAAGTTTTTCCTGACGTTTCAATTTCCTTCTCAACTGAAGTTCAGTGCTGTACAGTGCTTGACGACAGATTTCACTTGCGTCCTTACGAAGCGTATGGCCAATCCATCTCCACTTTCGCAGTTTTATCGTGTTAGCTATCGGCTGGGTTTTGCACCTCTCGTATAGATCGTCGTTACCTATGGTGTTGGGTCACCAGATATTCAATATCCTGCGTAAACATCTGTTCACACAGATTTGAATTTTGTTTTCGGTCCAATTATTTGGGAGCCAGGTTTCCGATTCATATAAGGGTCATGATAGTACATTCGTCTTAAAGATCCGTAATTTTGTACTTATGTATGCTGAGAATGTTCGAAGACCAGATAGCTCGGAGCTGTGCTTTATTTATTCTGACGATAACGTCTAGCTTCGCACTGTCTTCAGCGGCAATGTTACTACCCAAGTAGGTAAAGGTGTCAAAGATCTCAATTTGATCACCATTTAAGAGGAACTGGCGCCTGCTAGTGAATCGAATTTTCATGGCTTTCATTTTCTCGTGATTTATTTTTAGCCCTGCACTCAGTGAGGTTGAGGACAGATCGTCAATTTTGTTCTGCATGTCGGCGTGTTTGACGGAGAGAAGGCATATATCATCAGCGTAGGCAAGGTCTTCGAGATGTTCATATAAGTTCCAATAAATACCTCTTCTCTTCTTCTCAATACAGCTTTTTAGTATATCATCAATAGCAATTAAAAATAATAAAGAAGACAACAGGCAGCCTTGCCGTACGCCAGCACTGGTGGGCGAAAAGCATCGTAAAGCGATTTTATATGTCTATAATGTGACTTCAATGATCCAAAAGGAAGCCTAGAGACCAAAAACAGATCCATTAATGCAACCCTAAACGTATGTAATCATATGTAAAGCTCGGCTGACCACATCAAATCCAAAACAGAATATCCGTGTTTTTAAAGGCGGTGCAGTGTATTTGGAGGGATCAGTAGAGTGCTGCTAAAACCAGGCGAATTCATTGATCGTGAACACACTACCAAACTAACGTATAGCCCAGGTATAGCTCCCTCTGAGTACCGTAGGCAGAATGTCATGTCCGGAATACGTTTCCCTTCGCTTGAAGGTAGCAAAAACTGCGTCGAAAAGTTCTTGTGCTCAAAAGATGAGTTGTTATATGGATTGAATTCATGTGCTCATTTAGCATCACGTCATTAGTTCCTTCACCGACTGTTTCATCGCCTTCATAGTATTCTGCATTTAAAGCTATGGGCATAAAGCATTGTTTGATTTCAGATTGGGAGACTTGCTGCAACGGTTCTACTTCGCATGAATTGAATACTGGATGCCTCATCAGTTATCTATAATCGTAACTCCGAAAGAATGTTGTCGTTACGATCCCATTCAACCACTTTTTCAAACAGTTTCTGAAACTATGACCAAATTAAAGTAGCAGTAAAAGCTTCCCGTGTGCTAGCTAAAAAGCATATTGCATTTTTCAGGTCGACATTTCGCAGTGACTCATCGATTCATCGATTTTCCAAGAACAACAATGTGTTTTAAGAGATATTTTTTGTAGTTCAGTTTAGTACGTTTATAACGTTTTGATTGGAGCCATACAGTTTGGAGGAAAGCGCATTATCGATATGTGCCTGTCGTAGCCCTTTAACTGACCCTTTAATTAGCATTATTAATAAGAAGAAGAAGCAACTAACTCTCTCATTTGTTCAATTTTTGACTAAAACAGGATTCAAGTACTGAGTACGCAAAGGGGGGGAAAAATTGCGTCGCAATTATCTAGTTTCTACTGGATATTGCGAAAAAGTTAAAAAAAAGTCTCAAAGTTATGAAAAAAATATATTTGTTACAAAATACCGAATTAGAGCTGCATGTCGAGCAAATATTCTTCTATAATGCGGCACTGCCTTTGTCATGCTCTTTGTTGTTTTTATTGTGATTATGTTTTTTACAGGCATTGCTTAATAGTTTTTAATTGGCGTAGCTCCCACTTAGTTTCAGATGAAAAAAAAAATTCAAAAATGTAATTTTTAAAAATAAAATTACATTAAGTCGGACAACAAATTTAAAGATCAGAAAAATATTGTTCAACAATTTTCATATTCATAATAAAATATTTTTTAAGCGTTCATTGATGAATTCTCATTTATTTTTTCAACTCGCCCTAATCTGGAGATTCACGCCACATATAGGGCTAGAAGTTTCTGTGCCAATCATAAACTAATTCATTTACTAGTTAAATACTACTTCAGCGGCTGACTTATTCATTATAATGAATACAGCTGAGAAATAGCCTGGAATTGACACTTCGTAGGACAGCGCCATGTTAAAGATACCAGTTGTCAGCATTGATAAAAGACAAAAGTCGAACTACTTCAGCTGCAAAGCAAACTGTTAACAAATTAGTTCAGCACAGTACGATTGACTCTTGTGTGGCTTTTGTTATTCCTTATTAGTACCCACAGCATATCTTTTAATGATAAGGCATGAAACAATTTCTTGCCGCATACGTCCCCGTATATAATGGTTTCTGTCCTTCATCAATTATTTGCACTAATTTTTAGTCAAGAGTGCACCTACAATAACATAATCTGACAGCATACCTGCAGGGAAAAATACTGGTAGTGGAATTGGACACTCACTTTCAAGCAAGCAAGTGGTGTTTTTAACACGGCGATGTGCTAAGAAATGTCAATCGCCCAAAATAACAGTTATAATACCAGTTCCTACTAGAGAAAAAAAAAATCGAATATTTTTCTAAAATAACCAGTTTTAGACCAGTTACACGCTCACTCTATTCCATTCCTACGTTTGTGCTCATAGAGGCGGTTTCGCATATTCTTGCCATCCTTTGCAGGCTCTCCTATATCCACTCTGTGAGTCGAGGAGATAAGCCTCAAGTCTTGCTGAGCATTGTTCTCTATACCTAGGTATAAGGCATTAGGGGATTTCTTTGCTCTTTCTTTCACATTTAATCTCCACTACAGTTTGCTTTTCACAACAATACCTAAGTATTTAATCGATGTTTTTACTGTCAACTCAACTCTTTCAAGCCACGGAGGGGACTAGCTTGGAATCCTGTACTTCCTAGTAAATAGTACTCTAAGTCTGCCTTATCTGGATTTACTTGCAGTTCGACCAATTCCGTCCACTTTAACCAGAATTAAAGAGTGCAGAAAATAATATATATATGTTCTAAGAATTGTCATATAGTTTGATATAATGGTATTATAACATGTAAAAATGTGTAAGTTTTAAAAAAGTTGAAAAGCTATCAATTTGACCAGTATTGGTAGGTGTAGTTTTAAGGTATTTACTTTCTGATGTTTCTTGATTGCCGCGATAACCGCTCAAACGATTTTGGTCGAGACTAAGAAAACACACCAGTTGTTTCTTTGTCGTGCTAACCAGCGCCAGTAAAAAACCACAAGTGAAGCCAAACCCTTCTCCGCCTGATATTCCCGACACAGATGAGGACTTCCTCTGCAACCACCTGCTGATACCGCATCGAATACTTTCAGAACCGGAGCGTTTGTATCCATTATCCATGCGACCAACGAATCCAGCGGCTTATTCGCTCCATTCTGTCTATGACATCGTAAAGCTCATACACCTCGTTATTCCATCGCCTACGATACTCACCGTTGCTAACGTGCAAAGGATAAAAAATCTTCCGCAGAATCTTTCTCTCAAACACTGCAAGGGACGCCTCCGTTAGGACGGCTTACTTCATTATTATATCGGTACTTCATTATTATATCGGTGTACTTCATTATTATATCGGTGCTAAACCCGTTTTTCAGGTTTTTTTGATAGAATGCTAAAGCAGACAACTATTGCAGAAGTCTGTCATTTTAGTTTTTTTGTTTTTTTGTGATCGAAAATAATACACCACTCATTGTACGGTTTTCTGGTACCACGTTTTCATTCATCTTAAATAAGTCTTTTGCAAGGTTCGATCCTGTCTAAGAATCTTGCTCAACCAATATTCTCTAATCATCGCGATGTATTGGAGCGCCCTAATAAGTCTAAAACTTCATTATTAAAAAAAAAAGTCAACTACTTTACAGACAAATTTATCATTTTTATTTTTTTTTCTAGTCAATGGAGAACTATTATAATTTCTTATATTCAATGCCAGTATCTGAACCAGAACATTTCCATACTATGTTAGCTTGGCTTTTCCCTGCAGGAATGCCCATGCTAAGTATTCATCACTTGTGCTTATTTTGGCATTGTGATGCGTTAACATGAAGTAAAATTTCAAAAACAATTAATTCTGGCCGCCCTGCATTTCATAATCTTCAAGCTGAGTGTAAATGTCACAGCGCTCCAAAATGACTGAAATCTGTTCGAAGCATATTTCGGTGAACAAAGTAATTTGAACAAGTAAATTTTAGGAATAGCTAAATTATATAAGTTCGATTACTACTTAGAATACTGGTGAGCCTGCTCTCTAATTGTTTTCTAAGAAAATCATAAAGCATAAATGTCATCTAGGTGTGGCTATTAAATAGCGAGTCCGACACTGCTATGGAAGAAGTCAACGACCGTCAGCTATTTAGGTCGAAGCATTTTTTTTTTGTCAACGTAGTACGTCTCACTTTGCACAGCCATCGTTCGCAACACAGCAGATGTCTGTTTCACCAAAGAAATGTAAAAGCAACAAATTGGTGTGAAATTTCATATGAAACTTGGAAATTGCTATTACATTTATAGCTGTTTAAAAGTGGGGTATGACAGTAAAAGTAAAGCGCATGCATATATTTCGGGAGAGCTTAAGCTTAACGTTGCAGCTGATCCACGTCCAGATCGCTCTTCCACGTCAAAATTCAAAGCAAAGTTTATTGGTTGATTTTTAAACAGAACTAAGAACAAGACGACAACTTTCCGGGACTTAACACAAAATACTCACAATACTTCATGTTTTCGAGATATTCTGGCTTAAAAATGCAAAGCCTCGATTTTTGGACATATTTGAGGTTATGTTGCAACAAGAGATGAAGTAACTAGACAGATATGGCTTAGAAGGAATGAAAACAAAACTAGAACCCTCAGTCCCCAACCCTCCATCATCGGGCACTGAAACACTTTGGAAACATGTAATAACTTCTGTCACAGCTGCTCTCTTGCTGGAATGCGACATCGCTGTTTAAACTCTTACTTCTTTGGGTGACTGACATAGTTAGAATCTGCAGACATCCACATCATTTCATCATTTATTAAACGATGTGAGACGAAGTAGTTTCATCAAAAAAAGGGGAACTATCGTGTCACAATAATTCTCCAGGCTTAATCAAACCGTGTAGAGTGGCAACAATCGTAACCTACTAGAACCTATCCTACTCATGATCATGAGATATATTTTTATTTAAATCTTAACAGTATCTCGAAACTCCAGCTAACAGCGCAAAGAACAGAAGCAGTTTTGATGAGCAAAAGGAAAGAAGAGATACAGGTTGACGGTAAATGTCGGAGGCCTCGACATCCAGCCTAAACCGGCGCATCCAGCGCCAAACCTTGCCTGACTGACTCGCGCGTGACGTTCAGAGAGCACGCGGTGAAAGTCAGCGCGAAAGGTGTCATAGTTATAAATGGTCTAACACGGCTGCTGAAGAGCAATGAGGGAGCCCAAGGTGCGAGGAAGAGGTTTCTATATACTGTGACAGACTCCATCCTGATATATGCCGCTCCCATTTGGTCGCAGCCCAGAGAAACACACCTGAGAGAGGCCAGGCAGAGTTATGGGGCGAGCGCTTTGTGAGTAAATTATCCTTACCGGACAGTATCGGAGGATGTAATTTGCGTGATTGCAGAAAAAAAAAACACTGGATAGCCAAGCTTCTTCTTCTTCTTCCACTTTAATTTAGATTATATCTTGTTATTTGCAACGAAATTTCTCTTAATGTTAGAAATTTATACATTACAATATAAAGTTTTTATAATTATATATATAAGCAATTTCATAAAATGCTATTTAATACATATCACAATTCAATCATTTCGCGATTCAGACGTCCAGCACTTATGCCATCGTTTCGGTGGTCTTCCAGGTAGTCTATTGACTATTGCTTTATTCTCCATTGCGATTCTGGCTATATGGTCGGGTCCAAGCACGTAAACTAAACCGTCTCTACCTAAGGCAAGGTGCAAAACCAACAAGCGAGCAATATTTGAAACAGCGAATTGCGCCACTTAACGAATGGCAGCCAAGATAGGATTTACTGCTAATGGCCGCTGGACACACGAAGTCATCCCTTACCTTGATACGTGGCTGCTTCCAGTATTATCTGCATAGGTTTGGTCTCTCTGCTTCACCACCTTGTCCTACCTGCCCAGAGGAGTTTGAAGACGAGCGGCACGTACTCTTCTATTGTCCAAGTGCGCAAGAGAACGTGAGGAGTTAGCCACGATCTTTGAATGACAGCCAAGTGAGACAAGCAAGTGCTGCGGCGCTACGCAACATTTAAGGTGCTTCAGCAGCCGCAGCTAGAGCCAAATAATATTGATGCAGTGGGCGACGTCTGATCACAGTCTGCCACAGTGTTCCAGAGGAGGTCAACTCAGACGTACCGACGACAATTAGAGACGTAATGCACATAGCATTATTGCTCACTTTCGAAATTCCATCTGCTTCATAGCGAAAGTAATGGAGACTATCAGCGACGTATAACCTCCATAAGTCGTAAGTAGAGAGCCTGGAGACAGATTTCTTTGTGCTTGATAGACATAATCACGACTCTACCCTCGATGTAGTGCAAATGCGGTCCCGGGGTGGAAGTCAAGCGAAGAGGTGGAAGCATGCCCACATATCATTAGTACGACGGTTTCAATCAAAATGGCGAATTTGTGAATATTTTCATTATAACGGTCAATAGATCCCAGATTAAAAAAATTGTCATCACTACTGGACGTTGATCCCTGCTCTTGTTGTTGCTGTAACAGCCTGCTGAAATAACAGTCTTTGACAGCATATGAATTCGGCTCGTTTCGGTAGCATTTGGCGTAAAAATACTGCGGCATGCGAGGTACACCATATTTAAAAAATATGACTTGTATTTTCTCAATTGTAGACCCACTACTACATAGAGATGCGGTAGGTTTATATTTGAGGTTGTTCCACCACAAATGGAAGGACCTATAGTTGCAAGCTGACTTCGAACGTCAAGTGGTTTGTATGAGGAGGTTTTTCAGGGGCGAGGTTTGCTATTGCAACGCCGAGGGGCGAACGTTATTAGAAAAAACCGTTTTCTATTATTTGATGTTCATGCACGGAGACGGGAACCTACGCACACCCGAATGGTAGTCACTCACCAACCCATTCGTCTACGGCTGCCTTATTTTATACAACCTATAAAGTGTCAGTTTTTCGTCGTTTTCTAGCGTCAATCTCATTACTTGATGGGTCGATATTTTTTATCACTTCACAGTGTCTTTCGGTTTGCCCAAAATTCAAGCCCGTTGTGCTCACTGGGAGCACTCACGCATCTACGTGTATGTAACACTACAAGCATTGCAGCACGTACTCGTACATGCAAGTCTTACAACACCAGCTTTACCGGTCTTTATAACCAATCACTTTTCGCTTGCTGGCCCCTTATCAAACGTAATTCGAGCTGTCAATTGCAAAACCTCAAAGATAAGTTATACAGGCACCGAAGCTCAACAGGATGAACAATTACACGTATACAAGTACAAGTGAACTCAATCCCGATGAATTTGCATTATTACCGATTTTTTCGGGTTATTTAATATTTGGCTTAAGAGCTAAAATCATAATACAAAAACCATAAAAGGATGTGCGATGCTACAAATTTATTAAATTTTATATATGGACTTTATTTTATTGTATTTAGATCCTATCCAAATTGAATTAAATAAAAAAAATAGAAAAAAAAAAATTGGTGCGTGCACTTCTGTTAGGTGCTTGGCCGAGCTCCTCCTCCTATTTGTCAAATGGAGGGGTTTCAAGCCAACTCCGAACGACAGATATTTTATATGAGAAGCTTTTTCATGGCAGAAGTGGCGTTCGGAGGTTTGCCTTTGCCTGCCGAGGGGCGAAAATGTTTTTCTTAATTTTGGTGTTTCACCGAGATCCGAACTTGCGGCGGCCGCCGTAGTACCCGTGTTAGAAATGTAGACACCTTTTTTCAATTTTTTTTTATTTTTCAACATAGTTTAGAAAGATACACTTGTCCCAACGCTTCGGCCATTTTTTAACTTCTCTAAAAATAGGTTTTATTGAACTCTTCAAAATACGCCTTTGTCTCGGCGATGATTTCCTCGTTTGAATTAAATTTTTTCTCGCGAGCCATTTCTTCACATTTGTGAACAAAAAAGTTGCAGGGATCCAGATTGGGTAAATAAGAAGCATGCAGTAGTAATTCATAACGCATTCCATGCAGTTTGGCGGCGACAACTTCGGATGAATGTGCCGATGCGTTATAATGGTGAAACAGCACCTTCTTTTTCGCCAAGTGCGGCCGTGTCTCTGTCAATTTTTTGTGAATGCGGTTCAATAACTCACAGCAGTATTTTCCAGTGATCGTTCTTCCTTTTTTTTAAAATTCATGAGAATGACGCAGTTCGCATCCCAGAAAATCGTCGCCATGACCTTTCCGGCCGATGGGACTGTCTTCGCCTTTTTTGGAGCAGATTCACCGGGAGAAATCCATTGTTTTGATTGTTGCTTAGTTTCTGGTGCGTAATAATGAATCATCAATGTGTCATCAACGGTGACAAGTCCACGCAAAAATTCCTTCGGATCTCGCTTAAATTGCTCCAAACACTGCTTAGAACTTAACAGCCGCATCCGCTTGTGGTCCACCGTAAGCAATCGCGGCACCCATCGGGCAGACAATTTTTTCATCGCCAACTTATCTTGTAAAATATCAACTGCCGTACCGGTCGACACACTTATGACCTCTGTTACTTCGCGCACTTTCGTTCGTTGATCAGCGAGAATCATGTCGTGTACTTTTTGAATGATTTCCCCGGTAACTACGTCTGCCGGGCATTCTGGTCGCTCCCCATCAAAAACGGATGTACGCCCAAGTTTAAATTCGTTGAACCAATATCTAACTGTGGTCATAGATGGTGAAATGTTCCCATAGACAGAATCCAGCTTTGCTTTTATTTCCTCGCATTTTCACTCATCCAAAAACAAAAAACTCGAATAGCTGCCTAAACCAAACTAACCTATCAATCAACCTGAAATTTGTTATACCGTCGTTTAATAGATGGCAGCACACGATGCTAGCACCAATTTCCCTCAAGAACAAGCACAGGTGCTTATTGATCTCTCCTTATATAATCTCTCCTAGCGCTTGAGAGAAGCTTGTATTTCATTATGAGGTATAAGCCTTTTTGTTGTCCAAAAAGAGGCCTCGATACTTCCAAGTATTTTTACCTGAGGAATAAGAATAGTATTTTTCAAACAGAAGTTCTCGGAATAAAAGAAGCTTTCGAGATAATTAGAAACCGTCCTAGCTTTAAAGTCATTTATAACCAATTCAAAAATCTTCAGGCAATGCAAAGAAGAACTTAACGCTTTAGCGCGCTCGTTAGACAGCACTCTTATCTTGACTATAGGACCATAGAAGGAAATGAGAGAGGTGATGAACTGGTATGATAGGTGGCATCCTATAACGAATCCGAAGCGGTAGAAATATGCTGTCCACAAAGCGTGCGCAAAAGGGAGATCTTCTCGATATTCCAGGAGCAGGTTGTTGACAGATGAACTAACACGGATAGCTACAAGTTAACTAAACAAGCGTGGTCCAATTTCAACAAATCCAGAAATGGCCAGTTGTTAAGTAAGCCACGAGCGGACAAATTCAGAAATACGGCAACAGTAACCTATGGCCTATGGGAGACGATGCCATTAGGATGGGGTGGCCGTACAACGATAGATGTAGAAGCTGCAATCAAGAAAAATGTAGGGAAACATTCTTTCACTATCGATGTGACTGCCTAAGTCTGGGTGCTCTAAGATACAAAATCCTCGGCGAATTCCCGTTAACTTGAATGAAATTGCAGAAGGAAAATAGACGACTTAGGCAGATTCATAGTCAAATCAAGATGGGTACACTAATAAAAAACAGTGGTTCTACAAGTGGTGCACTAGAAGGGTATCTTTTGTGCTACTTGGGTATGGGCTGTGTTACTCAGCACAAGCGTTCCTTCGCAAGTGAGAAAATCGATATATGCGCGAAACTACAGGTCAATATAGTAAATTTGCATTTTTAGTTTTTTTACAGCACGCCATATTTTTTTTTAAAAGAATCTTAAAATTTCAATGAAAATAATGATTTCCAAAAAGCTCATAAAGTAAAAAAATATGGGTATCAAATGAAAGAACGATTTTTTCTGTGGTAAAGCACCTCGAAATTCTTCTTTGCCGTATACTTATATATATTATTTTAATTTATTATATTTTTAGTCTTAAATATTCGATAATTTTCATAATTTTTTTTTTCCTTGTTCACTCCTTTCGGGAGCATAGGGCATCGACAAGAGTCTTCCATCGTACACGGTTCTGTACTGTTCGCTGTCGCCATCTGCTAGTTCGCGCAACATCGACTTTCTCCAAATGTTTTTTGGTCGACCGCGACTTCAGCTCCCTTGCGGGTTCTAGTCCAGTGCCATTCTCGTGATGCTATTTGGTGGTTTTCGCAATATCTGACGTTTCTATTGCCACTTTCTGTGCTTGATTTGCCTAAGAATGGGTCCTTCATTCGCTAATCTCCACAGTGCGTTGTTACGGATGAAGTTTGGCCAGAATATTCTGCAGATGATGCAGAGGCGTTTGTTGAGGAAAGATTGTAGCCTCTGTGCGATGGTATTAGAGACCAGTCATGTTTTACTTCCATACAATACTACGCATGAGCTGAATATTCATAGCTTAGTACATTTGGAGATTTGCGAACTGCGAACTCCTCCATAATGTATGCATTCGCACGAATGCCGCCCTTGCTTTGCTTAGCCTGCAGTTGACATCTTCATCTGCTCCACCATTTGCCGTGATGATGCAGCCAAGGTAGCAGGAGCTTTCGACAAATTCCACCGAGCATCCGTCAACCAATATCTGCCCTGCATTATTGTGGTTAACTCTTATAGCCTGGGTCTTGGCGATGTTGACCTCTAGTCCGACAGTGCGTGCCAGCGCGACTAGTCTATCCGCCTTCGCTTGCATGTCAATGAGTTTGTGAGAGAGGAGGCAGATGTCATCGTCGAAGTCCAGATCTTCAAGATGTCTGGAGAAATTCCAGATACCTCTTTTGTGCATGGTCAGTTGGCTCATGACGTCAGCATCGTCCTTGAAGATGAGAAGGGGCGACAGGGGACAACCTTGTCTTAAGCCTGCGTTGGTAGTGATTGGATCGTTGATATCGCCTTTGTGAAGCACTGCCAGTTCGGAGTTCTCGTAGAGAGCTTTGATGAGACGAATTATCTTGGCGAGAACTCCCTTTCTATTCAGTGCCAGCAATATTGCGTTTCGTTTGATAGTGTCGAACGCCTTCTTTGACATACCCTTTAATAAAAAACAAAAAAAAAAAAATCGAACCCTTGAACTAATATTAAAAACAAAACCAGACGTACAAGCAAAAACAAAATATTTTTTTTTTTTTAAATCTACAAAATCAAATATTTCGAAAACAGTTAAGTTACATAAATAATAATGTAATACTAATACTCTAGATTTGTACTTTCGGGATTTCGGGAATACCGAAATGGATGGCCTACTCTTATCTTGTATGTCTCAAAAGTTAAATCTGAGCAAACATATGTAGGTATGTATAGCTTCTATGGGTGGCACTTGTTGTTGGCCAACACTGCCAGAGTGACATCAAATTTATTCAAAGTTACCAACATAGCTTCCGTTGCGGTTGAATAACAACGACACCTTCGATCAAATCTATTGTTGTCGTTGTCATCGACATCACCATCATCATCAGCTGAAGGACAAGGAATATACCTGCATATACCCCGGCCGTTGAGGTATACAAAATTAGTTAAAATTTGTGGGGTTTAAGCATTTTTCTTTAAACTGATTAGAAGTGTTGGTATTGACCAGATTTATGGTAAGAATACTTCGTTCTTTTTTTTTTTTACTACATATTTACAGTTGGTAACTTCATATACGAGTATGTGTGGGTACATTCGTATGTAACAGGTGGCACAAAATTAATCATCCAATTTTGTTTTTGGGTAGCTTCTATACCAAATATAAAAAACTATTTTGAAAAATAAATTGGGCATAATTAATCGAGTATTTTCGGTAGATGGGTTCATCACTATGATCCTAAAGAGGGGTAGCAGGTTAAGTGCTACTGTGGTATATCAATTGGATCGGCAACTGTCTAAGTGAGTTGGTTTAAATACCGGCTGCCACTTCTGCCTATGCGTCCGTCTTCCAGGAGTTAAAAAGGGATAATTACAATAAAATAGAATAATTTCAGCTAATACTATTCGTGCAATTACCATTGCATTCTTTTATTTAACATTTTTTTTATTTCATACGCAAATGAAGTTTCGGCTACTGTGCAAGCTTTTCCATACGATTCTACTTGACTTTGTCGTACTCAACACAAACCTCCAAGCATGCAGACTATTTAGAAATAAATTTTCAGTACCACTAATATTTCTTTTCACTACAAACGATGGCCCATAAATTTGTTAGTGCGCAGTATTAGAAAAAATTCACACACTTCTTTTGTAAAATATGTCTAACTCAACCCAGTTTTGGGTGTGAATGTGTGTGTGTACGTAGTATGACTGCATAAAGTGCACAAAGTTGGCCTCCCTGGGTGCGGGCATACATGCATACATACAAATGTCAGACAACTACAGATGCCAGAAGTTCGGCGGCTCCAACAGAAGAACAAATGCCTAGCAATGTTGAGAGTGGGGAGGACGGAAGGGGCATCAAACATTACCGCTTTTAACAAATTCCGCGTTGATTGTGTGCTCCCATTCTCCGCTATGAAACTCACTAATTTCACATTTCCTGGCAGCTTTTCATTTAATTGCTGCCAACTTCTTGGACAAATGCCAAGAAAATTAATTTATTTGTTGCCCTTTTTGGTCGCATAAAAAACTATAAAATGCCAAATGAACAGAATAAACTGAATAAAAAGCAGTACGGAAGGAGAAAGTGAAAAGTAATTAGGAACTCATTGCGGTGACACTTGGCGCCAGAGTCGATGCACTACACACACATACACATACACATGTATTTGGCTGAGTGTACGTGTGGCGAGATAAATGAGGAGTTAATTTGTATCGGCGAAACGTCCAAGAGAATTGCAACAAGAGAAAATGCAACGCTTGGTTTTGTAGGCAACTACACACACACATACATACATACATGCATATGCAAGTTTATGTATGTAAGGACGTATGTAATTAAATTGTATCTGTATTTGCAATGGAATGCGGTCATGTTGACTTCATTGTATTCCTTCTTCTCATTATTGGTGGCAAACAACCGTAATAGTGGACGCGCAGTCCACGAAGTCCTGCCAAAGGATCGATAAATATGCAGTTAAATGCAACGCGCGCACACGTAAGAAAAGTTTGATTAACAGCAAGTGGCGACAGTGCAAATGTATGCATTAATGTACGCGCTTATGTATGTATGTATGTATGTATGTATGTACTACAAATGAGCAAGAAGAATCAATGAAATTTATCAAGCAGACACATGGCTACTTGAAATTTTTCGGCTTGCCCCACTTTCTGCGCCTCACTACTATTTATGGCTTATTGCACACGTCGGAAGGGAGCGAGAAAGACAGAGACAGAGGGCTTTTGTAAGTGTGCAGAGTGTCAACACCAACAATGCGCGCTGCTACAGCAAGTGCAAGTTGCCAGCATTCATTTTGCAAATCCTTATCCATTAGCACACTTGAGTGGTGATTTTTTCAGGTTACTGATTAAGTGTACGGGCGGAACTGCAACGGCGCATCAAGTTAAGTATGAAAGTTAAGGATCGGTAAGGACGCGCCATTCAACATGGCCATGAACAATGAAAATCGCAGTCATTGGAATTACATTCTACGTATGCTGCTGCAATTGCGGAGTACCGCTGCTGTGTAAATATATTTGCGACTCGTTAATAAACTTCAACTTGCAACGTCGTTTCGTTGGCCACAATTCGCAATATATTTGCATTAATTTAATTCTTCTGTGCTTTTCTTGTGCAGTTCGTTTTGTTTTTCTTTTCCTTTTTAATTAGCCATTAACAATTAACAATCTCCAATGAGGCCAATCAAACTCAATTAGGCCGTGGAAATGGTGGCCACATATTAAAGGCAGTAAGTAAGATTTTTTAAATGAAATAAATTCAAATGTTTACGTTTCATTTATTTATTCATTTTTGGCATATAACTGAAGGGATTTTATTGCAATAAATTCTCTATTCAATTATACATCAATGCGTTCATTATTTTGCTATTTTCCCCGGCAAAAAAAGCCTCATCCTTTGAAACCAAGAAAGATCCAAGCTATATTTTGACATCTTCAGTTGTAGTGAAGGTGAAAGCGTATAACTGAAAGCGTATTCCGCATTGACCGCAAAAGTGGAAATCAGAAGGCACACCTAATTGGTGAGTCCCGCGGCTCCACTCGTTAAATTTTCAAGTTTTTGTATAAAAGTGAAAATCTGAAAGTGTCATTTGACTATTTTACTTTTACTACCAAATACAGTACGCAAAGACTTTGAATAGGGGGCATGGAGGTATTTCTTTTCTTATGTAAGTTACTTAGTGATTTTTTAGCTATTATCTTTTTAAACAGTTGGTTTAAACAACTGACGCACGTTTCGTGTTTTGTTTCACTGTCAAACATCTCCAGTTTGGTCTATTAACCATGAATCGTCTTACAAACGAACAACGCTTGCAAATCATTGAAATTTATTATAAAAATGCGTGTTTTGTTAAGAAAGTTTATCGCGCGCTTCTTCCATTTTATGGTCAGTTTATTCGACCCGCTGAAGCGGCTATTCCTATTGTGACTAAATTTAGAACCAAATTTACATTATCGGAGACAGCGCTTCACGAGGTAATTCGAACAATAGAGGGCTCACCATTCGTGGATATAGAAGGTGCCTTTAATACTGATGTCATCCAACGGGCGTTCATAGACTTAGGGGTGCGCAATTGCATTAGTAGTTGAGTCATCTCTACCTACCTGAATCATCAAAACACCAGGATCATCAAAGCCAATATGGGAAATATTAACAAAACTAAGAGGGTTAATAGGGGAACGCCACAGGGATGGCTATTATCCCCACTTCTTTGGTTATGTGTGATGAATAAAATTCTGATTAAATGTAATAGGGGTGGGGAAAAATGGTACCCTATGCTGATGATGTGGTGGTAATGGCATAAGGACTGTATCCTAACACAATCAATGTGATCATTCAATGGGCGCTAGGTTAGACTAAGTTTAAACGCGCGTAAAATAGAACTTACTCTATTTACCACCAGATATAAGGTACCAATTTTTACCCTACCAAATATTAACGGACAAATTCTCTCTATTTCACCAAGCCCAAAGTACTTAAAGATAATTTTGGACTCTACATGAAAATACTTGAAACAATATCGCTATTCTTTCAAATAGCCAAGCTGCAATCCAGGCCCTCGATTCGGCTACCACAACAACTAAACTGGTGAAACAAACCAGGCTTGTCACGTTAAGCGAAAATTATAACGTTCCTTTAATCTGGGTCCCGGGACATCGGAGCACTCAAAGAAACAAAAAGCAGACGAACTAGCAAAGGGGGGTTCTGCAATGGGTATCGGAATCGGTATTCACACTACTGAGTGTAATCAAGAAAGCAATCTTCTCAAACTATCTATAGAATCGCGCAACGTTAATGGAACGATCAAACGACATGCAAAGTCAGCAGAACGTTATAGCCCCTCTATAACCACAAAAAATCGTCAACATTGATCAAATGAAAAAAGGGATGCGTATAGACTTACAGCAATGATAACTGGCCTTTAGCCTATTGATGAGCAAGCAACCAAAACGGGTATCCCTCACACCTCGTATGTCGAGAAATGTGCAATACTCCTTCTGTTCAAATGCTCTGTGAATACCATTTACGAGTCTGCGTACTTGATCGATGGTGTGTTTTTCTGAAGCCGAATCGGTGATTTGGGACTTAAATTCGACCTTCATTTATGGGCATAATTTCTTTGAGAAATAGTGACTCCAAAACTTTTGAGGTAATAGGCAACAAGCTGATGGGTCAATAAGGTTCCACTTTTTTGGCGCTTTTTTACGGGCTTAAGGATAATTTTTATCAGTGCAACTTTCCATTAGGAAGGAACAAAATCAGCTAATAACATATTGAGGCATTGTATATATGGGAAGATATTTCTTCCGCTGGGAGTTGCTTGAGTACTTCTCCAGTGATTAGATCATAAAATCGGGGTGCTTTCTTGGTTTTAAACTTTTTTATTGCTTCTCTCATTTCGTTTTTTTAATATCTTTTGGACCCACCCATACCATCTGATGGATTAGCTCCAGGGTGTCTTCAACTTTTTGAGTAGTACTTAGCGAGGGTTCGTTTTAATGTGGGGTAAAAACGCGGGATAAGTGAAAAGCAAATGTTTGAGCTTTTTGAAGATCCGACTTAGCTCATTTGTTATTTTTCATTTTAATGGCTGGTTGTGCTAAGCCTGGCCTTTTGAACTTTTTTGCTGCCTACCAAAGGGAGTAATCTGAGAAAGAGGATGCGTCGGGGATACTGGAATAATTTTATAGTTGAGGGTTACGTTTATTTTTGAGAAGTTTTTACACCATTATTTGGCTTTTGTTTCCGAAGCAAATCCCATTTTCCCCCGAAAAGGTTTTTTTCGACAATTTAAAGTTTTTCCTTTGGTATTGTGTGACAAATGATGATTTACTTGCTTTTTGCGCACACTTTTTTTCGCAACCTCACACTTAACCGAACGCGTTTGCAGAAGTTGCAAAGAGTGAATACGCCAAATTAGTAATGACAACAGACATCACGAATAGGTATACTTATTTTTTAATTACCGTTAGTTTTACGCAAGTGCTGAGTAAAAACAATTTGCTAGTTTTTTGTGTCCATTCTTTATTCCCAATTAGCTAACGCTTGGCGAAAGAAGAGGCCTAGTATAACAATTTGTCCATTCTGGAAAAATTACCGAAACTTCTAGAAATAAACACTTTCAACAATTTTCAACTTCCAACAATTGTTAATATGCAAGGATAGTTTATTTTTGCGCCTCCAATAAACGAATATCGGCAATGCAGTAAAAAATTTGGAAAACCTTCTGCATAAAGCAGAAAAAACTCGAGCTTTTGAAACAAGAACCAATGTCTTTAACGAAAAGTATAAATAAAATTGGACCAAAATTACTACCGTGTGGTATACACAAAACAAAAAAAATTAAATTTAATCATCGCATAACCATAAACAAGCAAGAAAAAGGTTTAACGAGACCAAAATGGAACACAGGGCAACTTGCACACCCTACAAACGCCAAAATATTTCAAAACTTATTTCTGCACCAGTACGAGCCGCACGCCAAAAATGAAAATATCGATGCAGAGTGGGAGAATATAAAACTGAACTGAGCTGATACTGAAAGCATAGGAAAGCTGACTAACACAGAAAACAATAAATGGTTCGACGCTGAATGCGCCTAGGCAATAGCTAAGAAAAATAAAGCTCGGCAAAGAATGCTAAGAAGGCCCACCAGAGCAAGTAAAGAGGCAGACAAAGCCGAGAGAATAGTCGCCACTAAATTATGCCGCGCCAAGAGAAAGCAGTCGCAAAAGAGGGAACTTGAACAACTCGTGACGGATTATCACTCCAAAGACATTAGAAAATTTTACAAGCGGGTCAAACAACAAACAAAAGACTTTCTGCCACGTCTTAACATCTGTAAGGATAAAAACGGAGTTATATTATCTGAAGAAAGTAGCGTTATCGAATGGTGGAAAGAATTCTTTTCAGATCTATGTAACCCCGTTACAGCGAGCGCATCATCTCTCATACACTTATGTATATGAGTAACAATAAGGCTCCTAGGGAAGATGGCATTCCCATAGAGCTGCTGAAGTACCTCGACGACAACGGACGTCAAGTTCTGCTACACCTCTTTTTAAGAATATGGCATCGAGGCAGCATTACGGAAGCATGGCGTGTAGAGTTGGTAACTCCTATTCACAAAGAGGGAGACAAATTAAACTGTGAAAACTACCGTGGAATCACTCTCCTAAATTCCACATATAAAATATTTTCTTGAATCCTCGCATCCCGGCTAACTGCGGAAGCAGAAAAAATCTTGGGCGAATACCAAGTCGGATTTCGCCCAGGTCGAACAACAACGGATCAAATCTTTATGTTAAAGCAAAATGTTGAAAAATGCTATGAATGCAACTTAGACGTACACATCTTAAACTTATTCAGCTGGTCATGGCAACACTAACTAGTACCACTGGAAAAGTAGTTGTACAACAAGCAGTGTCAAAGCCCTTCGAAATCTCCTGTGGCGTAAACCAAGGCGAAGCACTTTTCACATCTTTATTTAATCTCCTTCTTCATTTCACAAAAGATATCTCATTGAAGCCTTCTGTAATATTGAACTTCGTGCAAAATCAGTAGGCCTTAGAATAAATGAAGGCAAAACTAAATATCTGAAGGTCTCCCGCAGCGAAGCAAGGCGAAGTCCTGAAAACATCCAAGTCGGGGCATTAACCTTTGAAGGTGTTCAACACTTCAAATATGTGGGAGTGTTAATAAAAAATGACAACAGTAGGTACGACACAATACAAGATAGAATAATGGCATCAAACAAAGCATATTACGCCCACACAAAATTTCTGAAGTCCAAACTGCTCACACGTGAAAGTAAACTCCGCCTCTACCAGTCAATAATACTACCGGTGCTGTGCTACGGCTGCGAGTGCTGTACATTGACAAGCAAAGACGAAAATAGCTTAAGAGCTTTCGAACGAAAAGTACTCCGAAGGGTGTTTGGCCCCATACGCTGCAACGATGAAACGTACCGAATACGGTACAACGATGAGTTGCTAAACTTATGCCAGGGAGGAGACGTCGTGAAATAACAGGTGGCGCTAAAGTAATCCTCCTATCAGAAAATGCTTTAAATTTTGCGATTGGCCCCTAATGTCAGTTCTGTTTTGACATTTGTGTAGTAAACACATGCGAAATACACGTTAATAAACAATGTTACGCTACACTGCTCCTGAACGCGGAATATTGCTGACTATTTATTTGACCAATAATCGGTCGGTGACTTTGGCATAACGTGAATTTCGTCGCAGATTTCCTTGCCGTCTAACGTCTACTGGTGAAACACTGCGACGTTTAGCCGCTCGCCTCCAAGAGACTGGCACAACACGAGATACTGCTAGGCGTGGCAGACCCCGGAGTAGCCGTTCTGCAGAGAATATTGCTGCTGTAGCCGAGAATGTCATGGAAGCGCCGTCGACATCGTCCAGACGACGTGCCACGCAAATGGGTATCAGTTGACGATCTTTACAGCGAATTTTGGTACAAGATTTGAAGATGTTTCCGTACAAAGTCCAGACGGTGCATCAGCTGTTAGCTGCTGACCGCCAATCGCATCTAACATACGCTCAAGCCATCCTTAATCACCACCAAAAGGATGATGATTTTTCATCAAAAATAATCATGAGTGAGGCCCATTTCCATCTTAGTGGGTACGTAAATAAGCAAAATTTACGCTTCTGGGGCACTGAAAATCCGCGTGTAACCCACGAAAAGCCATTACACCCGCTCAAAGTCACTGTATAGTGTGCTGTTCTCGCTGGAGGAGTCATCGGACCTTTTTTCTTCGAAGACGTCGCGGGCCAAACGGTTACTGTGAATGGTGAGCGCTACAGAGCAATGATCAACGAGTTCTTTTGCCGCAACTTGATGAATTGGGATTGGAAAACATGTGGTTCCAACAGGACGGTGCAACGGCACACACTGCACGTGCCACAACCGATATGCTGAAGGATGCATTTCCCGGGCGCCTAATCTCCCGTTTTGGCGATTTGCACTGGCCAGCAAGATCGCCTGATATGACCGCTCGAGACTCCTTTTTGTGGGGATTTTTGAAGTCGCGGGCTTATGTCAACAAGCCTCAGACTCTTGCAGCTCTTAAAGACAATATCCGTCACGAATGTGAAGACCTATCGCCGGAAGTTTTGGCCAAAGTGATGGAAAACACCATAAAAAGGGCTCAAATGGCAATCAACTGTGGCGGCGGCCATTTACATGACATCATATTCTCGACTTGATGTAAAAAAAATTAAAAGACCAAATAAAAATAATCCACAAGAAGAATCAAAGTTTTTCATTTTTTTTTTAAGTTACAGCCAAAAAATATCGCAAGGTAAATTTTGCGCCACCTTGTACATTAAATCCCAAAGGCTTCGATAGTTAGGGCACATTGTGCGCATGGAAACAGCCGCCCCCAAACATCTTTTTTATCAACGAATTCTCTAATGACCCGAGCCCGAGGACGTCCAAGGTTAACCTGGCTTGACTAAGCCATAGCCGATCTGAAAAAGCTACGAGTTAGGAGCTGGAGATCTGTTGCTATGAACCGTGCAGCTCACCCTGAGCTGTAATCGCTACCTAATGATGATGATGGTGGTATACACAACGACGCTATAAAAGAGAACGGTTTGCAGTTTTCTATTTCAATTGCAATCTACTCGGGAGAAAGATTTTAGTTCGCCCAAACCCAAAAATTAGAATGAACATCCGGTTGCTTTCGAGTTTTTGCAATAAAATTGCATGTGCCTCCCTATCAGAGCCATTTCAAAAGCACAATTAAGTGCGCAGATATTGAATTCAAATTAAAAACTTTAAGTTTGTTTTAATTCAATATACACAATAAATTCCTCGAATTCGAATTAAAAGCAGTTAATTTTGTTTTAATTCAAAATGCAACCAATAAATTCCTTAAATTTCCTAAAGGTTTTGAATTTAGTGGCATTTGTGAACTGCTTTAAGATCTATTGATTTTTGTTTTTTGTTTTTGCTTTTCTTATATATCCTGGATCCTCAACGGGCTGTGTAACCTTAACCTTCCTAATTACTTTAGGGAAAATTTGCATTTGTCCCTTGGTTAGCACACGACCATTACGCTTGCTCTTCTCCTCCCCCAATGCTTTCATTTTTCGCCTTCAGCAATAATCCGCCAGCTGCTAACCTCCATATTGTGCCGGCAAAGGTATTACTCTCACATTTCTCGCCGCATTGTTGCCACTTAACCACCGCAGCGAAGACTGACCAGCACGAAACAAAAAGGTAAACGGAATTTGTTGAAACGGAAACACCACAAACTGTTTGTATTTCAATGTGCAGGAAGAGAAAAAATAAGAAATAAAAAATAAAAAACACATTTAAAACAAAACAACGGCAATGAAAAAAGCCAGTATTGAAACAAAGGCATAAAGAAAAAATGCCAGCAAAAATTTTAATTGGTTCATTTTTGCCAATTTGCGAAAATATTTCCAACATAGTAAGTGCATTCAGCGAGAGAATGAAAACGAATTGAAACATTTTTACAATTTGCAGTACCCTCATTGTAAGGGCATGCAAAATATTTACCTTTCTCTGGCAGAATCACAACTATACACACACACACACACATAAAAATGTATGTAGCTGAAGTTGATTTTGGGTTATATAAATTTAATTTAATAATCAATTCAAATAAACTTGTGGCTTTAAATCATTCGTTTTAGTTTTTTGGGGCGGATTAATGCAGTATTCGCAGCCGAAAAATTTGGACAAAAAACTCTTTGTGATCTACTCTTTCACATACTTTTTATTTGCCTTATTGTACGCCATAATTTACTTGGAATATTTATATGCATATTCGGGTATTCCGTATGCATAGTTTTTTCTGGGATTTTCCAGAATTTAGCTTAACGTGAATATTTGGTCAGTAGTAGATTTCCAAACTCCTCACTACCACTAATTGCCAGCAACAGGGGCATTTTGATATTGAGAAATCATACATTTTGAATCATTGAGCTCACCATAGCCTTTTATGTATCAGGTCAGTCCATAAGTTCGTGCGTATTTTACCCATAATTTCACTTTTGTACGATTTTTGCATACAAAAAATTATTCTCGAAATATAACGGAAATTTATATTTGCTTTGATATATTGTGCATTCAACAATTGATTTTAAACGCGAATAGAAGCACGTGTTAAAAAATAAAATGGAATCTTCGAACGCGTATAAGAGGCATATTTTGTATTTCTTTCATAAAAGTGGTAAAAATACAACAACTGCTCCTACAGAAATAAACACTGTTCACGGAGAGGATGCCGTGAGTATAAGGACTGCGCAAAAGTGGTGTTCAAAATTCTGAAGTGGTAACTGCGACATGGAGGATGCCCCGGTCTCTGGTCGTCCTGGGGTCTTTAACTCCGACGCCTTGCTTCAACTCGTGGAAGCTGAGCCAAATATGACAGTCGATATGGTAGCTCAGAGGTTAAATTCATCGCATGGAATAGTTCACAGGCACCTGGTTCAGTTGGGAAAGGTTTCAAAGCTGGGAAAATGGGTTCCGCATAGACTTTCCGTCGCCAACCTTCAGCAGAGAGTGAATGTGTGTTCTCAGCTACTGCAACGGCTTGAAAATTAAAAATTTGTTTAAATCGTATCGTTAATGGTGATAAAAAATAGGTCCTTTACAATAATCCTGTTCGCAAACACCAATGGTTAGATAAAGTTGAAACACCAGAACCGAACCCTAGAGATGGCCTTCCCCCCAAGAAGATTCTCCTGTCTATTTGGTGGGATATGGCCGGTATTGTTTATTATGAACTTCTGGAACCAAACCAGACGATAACTGCTGATCTTTATTCCCATCAGCTATCAAACCTGAATAAGGCACTTAACAAAAATCAACCGTCTTTACTGAATAGACGCAAAGTTTCGTTTCACCACGACAACGCAAGACCTCATACCGCAAGGCAAACATTAGGCAAGCTGAACGAACTCGGATGGGAGGTAATGCCGCATCCACCAAACTCTCCGGATATTGCAGATTATCACCTTTTCCGTGGACTTCAATCCCATATGAGTAACAATGCCTCGTGTGGGGTTAAATGTGCCTCGTCAGTCATTAAAATTTGCTTCCAAAAATTGGGTTCAGTGTCAACCATTCGAGCGACTGTTTGGCCGTATTCCAAGTAGCGTGAATGGTCTGTCGGCAATATTCTTTGTGTCAATTGCACTTTATACGGAAACAAATTTATATCATCCTTTAAAATGCGCCGCATTGACACCGAAATGCTGAGCGCAACGACAAGACGGCACTGTTGGAGAGCGTTGCCCATCCCTCACTGCTTCAACAAGTTCATTGGAACGTCTTAGTTGTTGATGAACGGCATGTTAACGATCTCCTGCTGTCCCGTGCTCAAAAAAATTCGATACCAAACGACGAATAGTATTGTCAGACGGTGCCTGTTTGCCGCTACTTCAGTAAAAAACTACTAACAAAACTCAGTTGGGAAGTTCGTTCGCTACCTTTTGTATTTATCAGGCGTTTCACCTTCTGCTTTTCACCTGTTCCGGTCAATGTGAAATGCTCTTTCGGGCTCGAATTTAACTTCAATTGAAGCACCAAATTGACTTTACTTTTATCTGATGTTTAAAAAACTATTTTTTTGTGTGGAAAAATATCCATTAATAACCATAGGGGTGGCAAAGGAATGTATTATATATTCCGATGGACAATACTTTTCAAAATGTGTTTATTGATGAGTAATTGAAAACAGAAACACATTTCTATAGCAAAAAAAAATTCTCAGTTTTAAATTGAAGATCCCACTGGGTCAGAAAATGACACTCACAATATTCATAGCCCGGCATACATACTATATATTATACCATATTTGGTTGCATATAAAGTGAGGGATTTAAGACCGTTCGGCCGCCGTAGCCGAATGGGTTGGTGCGTGATTACCATTCGGAATTCACAGAGAGGTCGTTGGTTGGAATCTCGGTGAAAGAAAAATTAATAAAAACATTTTTCCCGGCTAAGCTATGATGTTTGTTTGTGTGTGAAATTTGGTTTGCGCCGTAATTTTATTAAAGGATAGCAATCGGTCTGTCCCGTCATTAATCAGTAGGTAAGCTTTAGTAAAATCTTGCAAATACAATTTTTTTCTTAACCCCGTGAGGGCAGGGTAGCTAACGAGTAGGTGCTGAGATGATTCCACCTAATCCTCCATACATCCGACGTAAAAAGGACTTAGGGTAATTCTACCTGTAGGTCTCACAGCACGCACACCTCGCGGATAATGTCCTGTGAGAACAACCACGAAGTTTGAGAGCTGAGATTTTATCAACCTCAGAAGATCGCTCGACGCTCCCGATCTACACGCGGCCAGAAGGATTTCGTGATCTTACAAGTTTGTATACTTGCCCAACGCTCGCTGAGTTGACGCTATGCCCATTTTTCCAGGAGCAGACCTGGCCAGCCAGCTCATATGCCTCACACTTTGCCACTGTGACTAGGACCCCAGTAATTCGGATTCAATCGAAAGTGAGGTCAGGTATTCCTTGACCAGTTTTGAAAGCACCATTATTGAGCCGAGCACCCTAATTGCCACTTGGCTGTTTACTTTCTTGACTGTTAGTACGTATGTGAGTAGCCAATGAGCTGATTTCTTGATGACGGCTACCTCTGCTTGGAACACCCTGCTCCCCTAAAAATACTCCTCCGTCAACCTTTCCTTCCAACATCGATGCATCCGTGTGAACAAGTTCACCAGGCCTTATCTCCAAGTGTAGGCCCCCCCCGTCCACTCCTCCCTTGAATGAATGTGAGTGGAGAATGTGTCGCTTGGACTAAACGAGGGTGTAAATAGGTCCGTCGGCAGTGGGATAAACGCAAAGTTTCTTAAGATACTTGAATGTCCGTAAGTGAGGTTGAGGCTATAGCCCGAACCCCTCAGTCTGATTGCGGTACGTCCAGCGGCAACTCATCCCGCGATATCTACAGATACGCCATTTAACATTGAGTTAAGCCCTAGAGTACGAGCAGTTCGAAGCGCCCCACTGATTCCATTAGGGACATAACACTTTGCCCGTTTTAATTTTTTACTAATTCTTACTAATATAACTGCTTATTTTCTAACAAATTTATTTATTCATTACATTACATATACGAAACAAAGGGGATAAAAATTATGCTGATATTACTCCATAATAAAATTCACAAGGCAGAAATGCCTTTTCTTAGCGGTATAAAGGGAAAGCGAATGGTTCTGATGTGCAACCAAAACGAAGTACAAAATTACACGTCAAACACTCTTCTCCTGCCTATTTGTGTGTGTGCGTGTAAGTGATTGGCCTTTTTGCTTGAACATATTGGCGGTAATTTTTTCACGATCAGCTGAGAATCTTTTTACTTATGGGTACGTACAATGGTAGCTCATCAAACAAGCAGACAGCGTATTCACGTCGCGGCAGCGATATCGACACCGGCGCTCATTGTGTAAATGAAAATGAAAAATGCGAGGGATAGAATGAAAAACTTCTCCTTGACTGGATTTCTTATCTTTAATTATTTTTTTCTTTTTAATTAAGCTTATGCAATGTTAATACCTATTATATAAACTGGGTTGTCATGCAGCACTAGCATCAGAGGCCATCAGCTATGCGAGAAGTATGAACGATTTTAAATCCTTCGAAGATGGTCGGCGTCTTTTAGGAATCCATACATCGTTCTTATGTTTTTTTCAGATGGGTTCATAAGAAATGCGGTGGGGTCAGTTCCAGCGAAATTCTGTTAGGAGGGAGGTTGCAAACCACGCAAGCTAGAGTATTGTTGCAGCGTTTGGCTGTGTGTCCTAACAGATTACAATTTTTGCAGCGCATGGAATTGGGGTAGTAGGGACGGACGTCAAGGGTACGCCAGGCGACTTCTGTTCGGCTAGGAAGTGTATACTTATCGAATGTTAGTAGCACCGCACCGCTACTTACACGAGAACCTTTTTCTAATCGTGTAAATTTGTGCACAGCGGATACTCCTTGGTCATTGAGGCCATCAATTATTTCATCATCCGGAAGGTGGCAGATGAAGGGGGCGTAAATCGTGCCCTTGACGGAGTTTAGTGTGGCGTGAAGAGTAACTTGACCTCGCCTGCGCCGGGAAGATATTTTGTTGCCTAGAATTTTTAGCGATTTTGTGGTTTCTTACGAGCAGTAGAAGACGTAGTGTCGATTTGTTAATAGCTTGTACTATATACCTTTGTATACAACAAAGCAGAAGGCGGATGCAAGTGTTTTGTTGGCGTGCAGAGACTTGATTATAAGATACTTCGGGTCATCCTTTTTTATTATCGGTAGTTCCGTGAAGAGATCAAGCGCTGAATATTCGGATTTTTTCCTTTCCGTTTTCTGGACAATAGGTTCCCCCTATTGTCTCCAAGTTTGCTGGCCCCGGGGGGCATTGTAGTTGTTGTTAGTTGTATGTGAGTGTGTATGTGTGTATGAAGCGTGTGCGATAAACAAAGGAACAAAAGAACGCGGCCAGGTGCAAATAGTAAACTTCGAGCGATCAAACACGATGCTTTATTAGTTTGCGCTAAACGTTAGTGTGCGAATAATACAAAATAACACAAGCGGAAAAATAACACCCTACGGGTTAACAGTTCGGTTGCGACTGATTTTAATTAATTAATTAATTTACTGCCTTATTTAAATTACGTAAACCGCTAGTTGCGTTCGCTAGAATATTTCAAAAACGAAATGCCGCAATAATTTTTTCTCATTTTAATTTTAACAGCTTCTGCAGAGAAAATTTGAGAGTAAAGCCCATAGCTGAGTCGTTTGTGTGATGTTTGGCGTTGCGAGTACATACATACACATTTTTAGAGCACCACTTTTACCCAACTCTTGATAAACAAACTCTCATTCTCAAATTCCCCTCAGCCTAACACTTGACATAGCAGTATCTCTCCACATAGTTAACGTAGTATTGATCTTCGGGCACAGTCGGCTATACTCCTAAAAATGTCGCACGGAAAGCATAGACAACTTTCAAATGAATCATAATTGTAACAACAAAACCAATGGATTGCATGTAAGTGTGTAGGCTCGTAATTGCTCCTATTTAAATTACACAGCCATGTAGTTAATTTTAAAGCACAATTATTTCCTTCGTATTTCCTTCCGTTCTCTCTCGCCCTTTGATGGTTTAACAATTACTTGCCATCACTTCCGTGTTGAATACAGAAAAAAATGTTTAAGCAAAAATACTAACGACTCTCTTGCTTGGCAACTAATTACATATTAACGTGAATTGCTGCGGAAGTATCAGTAATAACCGTACAAAGCTAAATATATTAATCAAACTGAACTTTATTGAAATAGCAGTAGAAATCATGAGGAAATCTTTCGAAATTGCGTGCGCTGAATTATTCACCCACCCAATCGTATAGCGAACTTGAGGAAGCACGCACAAAGAGTAGAATGGAAAGAAAAATGAAAGAGGAAAAGCAGAAGAAATAGAAAAATATTGCGTAAACAACACACAACTTAGAAAACATAAACTTACTCGCGTGCGTAAGAGTGTATTTGTACTTATACATAAGTATAAACAAGTCAGGAAGCCAAAATTCGGTGCGGACTGAATTTTGTATACCCGCGCACATTAATTTGGGCTGCTTGTAAATTTTTGGAGTGAAAAAAGCTCATAGACCATGAAAGTGTTAGGTTCTAAGATTGGAGGGACGGACGCAAATTTAGTCTTACCACATAAAAAGTGAGAACTTGTTTTTATGCGATCTCAACCTAATTTAGGGGAGGAGAAGAAAAGGGGAGGGAAGCAATATGCATACACCAAGTTGGAGTGAGTTTTATAAAGTCGTTACCGACATACGAGCATTAACCAAAAAGTAGGTGTTGCACCGCCTTTTTCTAAATTTTACTTGCGTCTTATTTCTTTCCTTAGGCCCATTATTTGGATAGATCATGTAGAGAAGGACTTGGCTCAACTTGTTTCGTCCAACTGGCGCCGGTTCGCACGGAAAAGGAACGATTGGCGGGATTTGTTAAACTAGGCCAAAACTATGTAAGCGATTATCGCGCCAATCAAGATAAAAAGAGGTGCATTATTTGTACTAAATTTGTGTAATTTGTATTTATTTATGAAAGAGACACCTGGTTTTTTGCTTTTTCTTTTAATTAACGTTGTACGGGGGTGGGCGTGGTTACTGACGAATTTCCCCCTCTCCCAATGGCAATTACTTTTGCCAAAAATTAATATGTATACTAAGTTTTTTTGAAATATATTAATTTTTGGACGGACTGGCATGGCAAAATCGTCTCTTCTCACCACTCTGAGCATTTTGTTATCCATATGTACATATGTTTATATCTATTATAATACCCTTCAATAACACCCTTGAACACAAGTGCGTGGGTATAACATACCTTCATATATCCTGCACATTCATAGAAACGTACATACATACCGATTTTTCTGTAGAATTCCGCAACCACAAACACACATTGGTACGAGTGTTCCACGGGAAAAACTCCAACTGCCAGACACTCGGCCAGCGGATGAGCGGCAAGTAAATGTAAAAGGACAGAGATGAAATAGAACGAAATACAAACGAAAATACAGCAAACGATACGAAATCAACGATTCACTTGACGGCGCCAGCATCAAACCAACAGCAGAACATCAACTGAAAAATCAACATAAACACCGCCACAAACCACTTTTACAACGAGCTTTTAGCAAATTTTTAAATATCCAACTAAAAAAAAACACACACACAAACACACAACAAATCATCAAAGGAACCGCGAATTGAGAAAGCAAACGAAAAAAGTAGGTATTGTGTTTGTGGCACAAAGCAACGTTTGCATTCAGTTGTCACTATCAGCGCACATAGCCCCAGTGGCAAGGGAATGTGGCAGCCGGAGTAGAGAGGTGGCGCGCCAGGCACCGTTGGGCTTGACAAAATCATCAGTTACCTAAGCAAAAGCCACACTGTAGCTCGGTCACACATGGATGGCATTGCCGGTTGAATGGAATGAATGGGTGGGGCGGTGACGACAATTTCAACTGAATAACCCAATCATTCAATCGTTCAGCTGAAAAGTACGTTTATACAGCATTTTAGGGTTCAGCCCAACTGGTTTAGGCCACTCAATGGAAAACTATGGCTAGGAAATACAGATTTACGGTTGAGTGTGTAAGGGGGGAGTGAGTAGGAGGGAACTGTGAGAATGCGACAATGTGCACGAATACATATAACAGTACTGCAGCATTTATAAGCTTTGCGGAGCTGAACTTTTCCACTGATTATGATTTTTACTGCAAATGAGGAACATTAGAAATACATTTCACCTCCTTAAACTCAAAATACTGTTCTGGCGCAGCGCTAGCATACGCATTTGTAAATTACGTCCGGTTGTAAATCGATCGAAGCGTCTCTACGTAAATTAGCAAGCAGATTAGGGAATTAGAAATTAGGTATTTTGAAACTATGACTATGAAACTTTCAAAGATTACTGACCACAATATCAGCTGCTAATGACAAAAATAAGGAAGGCAATAGCTGCCTTCTATCTATGCAAGGGGGCTATTGGCAAATGATGGGGCCTCTTCCTAGAGTTATACTATAGTTTGGATCTATAACACCCACCTATACCATTATAAAACCGATTCTGGCATATTGTCTGGTGGAACTCTCTGGTGAGTATGATATCGTTGAAGAAGCTAGAGCAAGTTCATAGGTATGTCCTCATTGGAATCAGCGGCGTGGTTCGAACTACTCCTACCCTAGCTCTTAACTCATTACTAAATGTGATGCATGCCGACATCGCCAGCAAAATTGCCGCTGCATGTGCCGCAATCAGACTAAGACGTTCGGGCTACAGACTTACACTAACTTATGAATATTTAAGTATACTCAGAAACTTTAGGCTCATTCCATTCAGAGCTGATGGATGTACACCCTCGCTTACTACCATCTGCACACACATTTCATCAAGGGCAGAGAACATAAACTTACTCGCGTGCGTAAGAGTAGGTGGAGTGCAGCATTTGGAGACTAGGTATGGTGAATCTGTGCTTGGATGGCATGAAGCTGTAGGAAGGGTTGGCCAAGGAGTATTCTGCGAGGGGTTCGCTTCGCACGCTTGGGCTCCCGATCACTACAGTGTGTTCCAAGTAGAGGTAGCCGCAATCAAACAAGCATTTGATTCGCTGCTAATTTGTCTAATAACTGTGACGGAAGTAAATATCTACTGCGACTGCCACGTAGCAATTAGGGCCCTGAGCTCAATGATGGGGTACTCGAAACTGGCCGCGGAATGCATGACTTCGCTTTCAATCGCATTCGAATTCTTTGATATAAGGGTCATCTGGTTACCTCATCAGAGTGACAGTAAAGGGAACTGCGAGACGGTTAAGCTGACTAGACAAGACATCAGTGATTTAGTTTAACCACGAAATTAGAGGATTTGGATACCCTTGACTACTAGTGGTCTGCTCTTGGATTGATGAGTTTCGCGTCAACTCATCGAGCGCTTGGCTAATACACAAGCAATCGCGAGCAATCTCTAAGGTTAACAAAGCCTCAGCTATCGAATTTCGTGGGTGCTCTTACAGGCTACTGCCCGTGAACTATGCATGCTGTGAGACTCGGCATTACTTCGAGCCCTCTTTTTGCCAGCTGCAGGAAGGCTGAGGTGGAATAAACAAAACTGTCAAATCTCCTCGGTAAAAGTGCTGTAACTCCCCCAACCTTTCAGCAAAAGTGCGATAAACCCCTCACCTCTGCCCCGATTGGCTCGAAAGATCGACATGTAATTGTAGATGCACCAGCAAAAACCACGAAAATCGGTTGTAAAACAACAAAACTGTCAAATTTCCTATGTAAAAGTGCTGTGACTTCCCCAATTTTGCTCTGATTGGCCTGAATCTTTCACTGCAGTAGAAGCGCTATAACTCGCTCAGCCTTGCTCCGATTGGCTTGAAATTCCGAGACGTAATTACAGAAACGTCAGCCTTTCTATATATGTGAAAATCATGAAAATCGGTAGTAAAACAACAAAACTGTCAAATCTCCTATTTAAAAGTGCTGTAACTCCCCTAATTTTGCTCTGATTGCCCTGAAACTTTGATGTAAAACCCTTCAGGAGAAGTGCTCATCTTCTCTTCTCTTTAGCTGTCGCATAGTTGTGGGTCTATAACTTGGCTCTCATTTTGGCTGCTACGCTTACTGATATAGCAGGCCTTGGTAATAGCTACCTGACTTGACACAACCGTAAGTTATCCTTCGGTCGTCATCCGTAAATAAAAAAATGCATTTTGCAACACTTATGCAAAATCTTATTAACTCGAATATAACAGACAAAAAAGTATTGCTTTTAACTCGTACCAAAAACGAGTTGATCCTATGGTCAGTTAATATTACGCTGCACATGGATTTCAGTTCTGGGTACTACCCCAATTCAGTCTGAGTTCTCCACTTGCTGTCTTTAGACACTTTTCACAACATATATGCCGTTTTTCTATTTCTATTCACCGTAAGTCCATACTCGAAAGTCGTACTCTTTGTATCTTAAAATAATTATAATTGTTGATATGTATATAATATATTGTATATATAATTGGGGATTTGGCCGAGGTTCTTCTCTTTTTTGTGGCATGCGTCTTGATATTGTTACACAAATGGAGAGACCTACAGTTTCAAGCTGGGCCGTAGAGAGCATATCCGGGCCCGGGGGAAAATCCGGGCCCCGGGGGAAAATTGCAAATGCGGACCCTTTCAAATGATGTCTAATTCATATAAATACGTATAATCTCGAGTCCGGGCCCCTCTGAAAACTCCGGGCCCGGGGGAAAAAGTACCCGATCCCCCCCCCCCCCTCTCGTCGGGCCTGGTTTCAAGCCGTCTCCGAACGGCAGATATTGTTTTTTTTTGTGAGGAGCTCTTTCATGGCAGAAATACACTCCCCTTTTCTCCCATGAATATTGCACAAGTTGTAGAGATGGGATGAGTTGAGCATTTTCTTCGAAATTGTCCCGCCTTAGGTAAAACCAGGGCAGGTTTTCTAGGTAGATTCTTTTCCAATCCTGCGCTTCCACAAAATGGTTGCAAGAAGAAAATTAAATTAGATTCCCATGTCGCACAGTGGTATTCCAACTGCCCTGTGAGGTCTAAGTGAGTTGGTTGCGGCTCTCAGGGAATTTTACAGAATCAGCTGATAGGCGGACGTAGCAGGGATTACGAATCGGCTTGTTTAGAAAAAACTGAGATTTTATTGGTGATATACGAAAACAAGTCAACACAGCCTCGCTCATGTGGCTTTGTTGCCATCTAAACAACGACTGATTGGACGAGTGTGTGAATACGTGTGAAATGACCGGGCAGCATTCGGCAGCGGAATCTCCGATGACGTAGCAGCCGAAGTTAGTCTCGCATATTTGTTTTTCACCATAGCTAAAGGCCAAACTTGGTAAAATCATCCTTACGTTGGTCGTACAGACCGACTACCACCATAACCTGACCTAACCTGGGTCACTTAAGTGTAGATTATCGCTTAAGTATATAAATGTTGTCCTTCAAGTGTTCAACAGTTTCCGGTTTATCGGCGGGGGCATACAAGTTTACGTGTTCCTAGACAAAATATTCCAAAGTAGTCATCTCACGAACGAGGTGGGCAATGATTCTACCGGCCCATGAAGCATATAAAACGGCGATATTTTCTGGTTACAATGGTGTTCTAACAAAGGCTTGCAAAATAAATAGTTCTTCAAAATCAACATGAGCAATATTCGAGCAACGTGAATCTAATGAATTTTAAAGCTAAACTTATCTCAAATTAACGAAAAACTGTTAAATCGGTTGTAAAATAAAGAAGTCATACCAACTTAAGGTTTTTCACATAAAAACAAAAACACCCTTTACAATTTCACATAAGACAAAGTTGAACATTTCCTAAATTTGGCAATTTTTACAAATTATAAAATAGCCAGATTTATAAACTTAAGTTCCGTAGTCTCATCTCACGTACAATGTATTCCCCCCTTTCACTCGCTTTCTTGGCTACCGCACCAGTGGCTTTCTCAATATACTGCACAAATCAAAGAATCGATAAAGTGAAATACTTTCGTTTATGTGTATTTATTTGTATTTAAACCTTGTTTAGCGTTCTTTCCTCTTTGGTGTTTTTCATTTTCAACTGGCCCACTTTCCACTTGGCAACCTCTAGCAGGAGCTACTGCATCTCTGCACTTCTTCTAGTGCACAAAAATTCCTAGCTAGTGCAGCTTGCTACTGATGATACTTGTTTTAACAAGCTTTCGCCATTTTTCAATTTCATTCAATTCCTCTTAAGCTTTGTAACGTCGAGAATCTACTCAAATATCCAATGTCCCAACGCCCCGCTCATTAAGACTGCTAACAGTAGCGAATTGAATGCGAAGCTCCACAAACTTGTACGTTCGTATGTAGTCATATCGCTTGCAACTGAATATTGTTGATTGTATGGTACACACTTGGAAGCGAGCGTCAAAACCAATTTCAACAATTTATCGTGCATGCAAGTGCATTCATACATAGCACGTGTGCGATGCCCCGAATCGGTATATCCCTTCCAGCGCTCAATTTTGTGCTCGTATGCATTGGAGGTTCATTTCTTCGTCTCTAATTTCTATTTCCATTCGTCTCAACTCGAGGTTATTTCGTGTCTGTTTGATTAACAATTTCCCTTCTTGTGCACATGCACATATGTACATATTTATGTATATACGTATGTATGTATGTATGTACAATACTTAAAAACAACGAAATACTAAATTTTCTTCTGCTTCGTCTGCAATTGCAGGCAGCCAAAAGGAGTGTCTAATTTAATTAGCAACTTTTAAGATTACGCCAAACCCTCGCCAATGATCGAGAGCGGTTTTCAATTAACTTTAGGGAATTTCATTATCTTTAGATGCACCTCAAAATAAATTTACAAGCATAATATGTATGTACGTACGTACATACGTAAATACATATGTATACTAGGAATTCACTCTCATCTTCACTGTGTAATTAGTAATGAAAATGAGTATTTATTCTCTTGTTCTGATTTTTGGAGTATTGTCACCAGTGTGAGTGTATGAGAGAATTTTCTTATGATCACACCCAAGGATGATATGGTGAAAAATAAAATTTTTTTGAAGCAAACTTTGGATTCTTTTTCATCCGATGCGTAAATAAATAGTGAAAAATCAGGTAGAATTTTCTTAATACCCAACCTCGTGTGCAAACAAAAGAAAATTGTCAAAAAATCAGCGTAATTTTTTTCTCATCGAAAATGCTTCGAACACCAACAGCCGCCAGTAAACGATCGAATTTAACCAGTGATGTAAGTAAATTGTGAGAATATACTTATAATTAAATGTGGTTTTTGTAATAAATTTTGTAATAAACTCAACCCCAGCCAAAAAGATGTCATGGTGGAATATATGATCAACAATAAAAAAGCAATTACAGTCTGAGTCAGAAAAAAGGAACTGCGATTATTCATGAAGTATAAAAGATATATATTTACATTATTTTTTACATGAAAGTATGTACAAAGCTACGAGTCGCAATTACTCAATAAGCCGCGTAGTCTCCATCGTTGTCGAGTATAGCTTGGCATCTTCTTCATGCTTTGTACCAGCTTTTCTGCGTAGGGACTAGATTTTGCGAACTTGACGCACGAGTTGCTTTAAACCATAGACTGGTCTTCCGGCAAGATACGTTTTCATAGTTCTCCACACATTTTCAATGGGGTTGGCGTCTGGGGACTGGGAAGGCCAATTTAATACTGTGACGCCATTTTCTTGTTTGGTTGTTTCTCAATGTGTTTTTCTGAGAGCAGTGGTTTTGAGGATGTGGGACGGTAGGATATGTTCGCTGGTGTTGATACTCACTTCTATTCCCTTTTTAGCAAGAGCTAATCGTGCTTGGCGTAGTCACAAAGAAGGGTCCCGCTTAAAAAGTTGGACGATTACTTCGTCCTGTTTTTTGTCATCACTCGCCTCAAGCCGCGCTCGGAAAAGTCAACATTTTTGTGCATCTTATACCGCTGATTCCACATCACAAACCACTTTTTTAATTTTTAATCGCTTTGGCGGCGTAAGATAATTTCGGTCCTTTCGAATGCGTGCATAAAAATACCGCCTCAAAACGCTTCGCGTACTTCACACTCATTTTTGTTTGGTTGCGTTTACGTGAAAGTTTCGAACGACACTAACCTGAGTTGGCACTGGCGGCTTAGCGCTTGAGTGGGACTGTTATGCAGTAAAAAGTAGAACGAAATATATCTTGAAATTGCAAGAAAAAAGCCAGTTCTGTTCTTTTGATACGGACTGTAAAAGCTCTACGCGACAAACTAGGAAATAAGTACCTGCGAGTTTGAATTTAGTTTTAAGTATTCAGTGGAGGATTTTTGATTTTATAAGTTGTTTCGGATATTATTTTACTTCATTAATAAAGTATGTGTTAAAAATAAATAAAAAATAAGTATTCACTTTTTATTTCAAGGCTCTCTATTCCACTTTAAAAATATTTTAAAAACTATTTACAAGATTGCACTTGTATGTGTACATATGTTTTAAATTTCGACCAAAATTCAAAAAAGAAAGTCTTATTTGGTCTCGGATTGTTTGGCCATTTAAGGAATCTGCAAGCTAAAGTTTGTAAATGAGCTGAAATAACTAACTATTAACATATTTACGCTGTCAAACTAACGGAAATTTAGATAGGATACAAATTTCAAGTTTCATTGTTGTTGTTGAATTATGATGCCGAAAACACTGAAGTGAATAAAATCATAATTATGTTTTTGCTCTAAATGCATAATTGGTAAGTTTTTTAACAATTCAAGTGCAACATTTTCTTAATAATAAGGAGGGCTGCTCAAATAGACAGATGAGACGAATAATCGTAAGATCAAAGGTAGTTGTGTGCTTTAAAAACAAAAAACAAAAAAAAACGCTAAAAATATGCTGTGAGGATGCCTATCAAAGACAATAAAAAACTGACTAACCGCCAAATAAACCAAATTATAAAGGAAGCTATGAAAAACTTTTTTTAAATTTGACTCAAATTAAAGAGAAGCTTGCATATTTACGCAACATCCACTTAAAGTGGAAAAACACATACGCTTATGAAGTGGTCAGCATGCAGGCCCGATTTGAACCCGGTGCAAAACCTCTGCGGCTGCATGTCACGCA
Organism: Anastrepha ludens; assembly: GCF_028408465.1. Classification (NCBI taxonomy): domain Eukaryota; kingdom Metazoa; phylum Arthropoda; class Insecta; order Diptera; family Tephritidae; genus Anastrepha; species Anastrepha ludens. The sequence continues at coordinate 115,101,828 of NC_071498.1, read as the reverse complement.
TTTTACTACCACGTATAAATTTACATCCCTTTTGTATTAAAACGTGTCCATTTTCCAATCATTGTAGCGTTCGCAATAACAATACATAAATCTCAAGGTCAGACTCTAGCAAGAGTTGGCGTTTTTCTAAAAAAGGATGACCAGTTGAAGGTGGCTTTAAGTGGAGTACGATCTTGTAAAGATATCAAAGTTAAAATTAACGACCAGAAGAAATGCACTGCAAATATACTTTGGTTTAGATTTTATATTTTGCAGTGGCCGTTAAATAATTTACGTCTTATAAAATATTTAATGAATAAAAATGTGTAAGACCGAAATAAACTCTTTAGTGAACTCTAGAAAGAATTTTTTTGAAAATCTTTTTTTTCCAATATTTCGAAAGTATAGTATAGAATATACTGTGAAATTTTCATGCGGAATTCCCCAATATTATAACTCGTACAGCCCACTAACTCCTGTACCTCAAACTTTAAGCTCATTTACCTCGAAACGAATTTTCTCGGTCTGGTGTTGTTAAAAAAAGGAGGATGGTTACATTTGTAGAAGTTTCGTATATATGGTTCAAGCAGCTTACAACTTCCGGGTTAGCCCAAGTAACCTCTGAATAGCTTCCGAACACCCGTTCGGGAGTGAGCCAAAGTAAGAAAGCGAAGTATCCCAGGATAGCTGGTTTTGCGCCAAGGATTAGAACTTCCTATAATGCTGGCGACCCCTGCAAACTAATTAAGGATTACGATTTGAGAGCATGCACCTGGAATGTCCGGTCCCTTAATGGAGAAGATGCCAATGCCCGGCTGGTTGATGTCCTCGTAAGTGTAAAGGCTGACATCACTGCCATTAAAGAGATGCAATGGACGGGGCAGGGCGAGAAAAACATAGGACCTTGCGACGTTTACTACAGCTGCCATGTAAAGGAGCACAAATTCAGTGTCCGATTTGTTGTGGGAGACAGACTTCGTTGCCAAGTACTGTCGTTCATTCCGGTGAACGAGCGTCTCGGAATAATCCGCATCAAAGCGCGATTTTTTTACATCTCGCTCATTTGCGCCACGCCCCGACGGAAGAGAAGGACGATGCGACCAAAGATACCTTCTATGAGCGCTTGGAACGAACCTATGAGCGCTGCCCCCGCCACGTCGTAAAAATCGTGCTTGGCGACTTCAACGCCAGGGTGGGCAAGGAGGGAATTTTGGCCCCACAGTCGGAGAATTCAGTCTGTGCAACGAAACATCCGATAACGGATAGCGGCTGATCGGCTTCGCCGGGGCCCGAAACATGGTAGTCTACAGCACCAGATTCCAGCATAATAAAATACACGAAGCTACCTGGCCGTCTCTTGCACGAAGAAACGCTTCTAGTTTATTAGATGTACGTACGATCCGAGGACCCAACATCGACTCCGATCATTACCTCGTTGCAGCCAAACTGTGCACTCGCCTATGTGCAGCGAAAAACGTACATCTACCTATGCGAAGAACATTCAACATCGAAAGCTGCAATCACAACAGACAGCCAGGGTTGTGGTAGAGCTATCTTTCCAAGCAGGCTGGATTGGAAGGAAGGGAGAGTCTGCACGGGCATAGGTACCTCTGTTTACACCGACGGATCCAAGATGGAATCTTGAGGTTGAGGGGGGGTTTTCTCTAATTCATCCAATATTTCAATCTCCTTTTAACTGCCGAAAACTAGTAGGGTTTTTCAAGCAGAGGTATTCGTGATCCTGCATGCATGCAAAATGCTTAGGAATCGCTGTTAAAAAGAAAACATAAATAGTTTCTCCGACAATCAGGCTGTCATCAAGACTCTGCCATCACCATGTTGCAACTCTCTCCTGATCAACACCTGTAAGGCGGAAATCAAACTTCTCTAACATGCAGGAAACATTTCCCTTATCTGGGTTCCAGTGCATAAGAATATAGAGGGAAATCAAATTGCTGATGAGCTTGCCAGAAAGAGGTGGACAGAACTGGTTTCAATTGTCACCATCTCAGGCACCGGTATCCCTTTGACCGTTGTTAAAGGGAAACTGCATACGTTTTTTCTTACAAACACGCAAAACAGATGGATTTCTATATTATCGTGTGCCATCTCAAAAACTTTTTGGCCTCAGTACGACAGAATCATGATGCTTAGACTGCTGGGGACTCTCCGCCAACTTTCAAACTCAAAGCGGTGTTCATCAGTCACTGGGTAATTGGCAAAGAGTACATTCATGCAAAGAAGTTTGGACTTCCGTACAACCCCCATTGCAGAAGCTGTGGGGTTCCTGCAGAGCAAGATACTGTCGAACACTTTCTTTGCAAATGTCCGGGCTTGGCGGCTAGGCCATTAAGGTTCTTTAGGGTGCCTTCGGGGATAGCTGTACGGTTTTTCTTCCTTTAAGTTTTGTAACTTTTCACAGGGAGTGGCATGAAAACGGCACTCTAGAGCTACTTATAGTGTACCCCCGCGTACCCGTGATCCTCTTGCCAGGATGACTCGCTTGGAAACTATTGGCTGTGCTTGAAGTAATGTACAGTAACTGAACTGGAAAATGATAATGACCTCAGAATTCATGGGCATACTGCGAAAATAACACTCGATCAACTCTTCAGGAGCTAAGTGGAGTTGGAGCTCACAAAGGTTACTACGCCCCGCCATAAATTAAGCTACCTAGAATAGAAAAATGCAGTATTTTCCCGCTGGTAATAGAATCTTTCGGCGCAAAGTCTGTGGTCTGCAAGCTTTTACATTTTCCTTTCCACATAACCGAAAATTATTCAAAATTCTCGTATACAAATGTTTTAAAGAAAGAAATAAAATACTTAAAACTTTAACAAATCCAAATGCTTGACGTGAGCGTACAAAAAATTAGCCTCATTCATCTGTATTTATTTTGTACCATTTCCGCGATTCTAAAGCAATTTAATTTAATTTTATTTGTTTTGGCAAAATCCCATAAGAACAGATGTTTTTCTCGTGCCGCCTGGCGCATTACCCGCACCAGAAATATCTCCGCACATACAAATTTACTTTCGTACATATATATGTGTGTGTGTATGTATGTGTGTATCTACGTATACAAGGCACCTTTGCCCTCTCAACCCATGCAATTGTTATGTGACCTCGACGAGATGTCACCAATATTTTCTGTGCTTTGCCATCGTTCCGCCTCCTTTTGTGGCACAACCAATGTCACTTTGGCGCCAAAACATAAGTTAAACGTAATGAAAGAATCAGCCGCAGTGACAAAACTCAGCACAAATCGACGCAAATGACCAAGCCCTATGGTAGGGACCGACGATGATGGAAAAGGAAACGATGAAAGCGTGGAAGTTTTTAAAACTTTTATCAATTCCTGATAATCCTTTTTGGATATTTCCCAATGCCATTTTATATTTTAGCTGCCAAATGCGTTTGGTGGCCTATTTGTTGTTGTTATTCGAGCATATTTTGGCAGTATTCGTATGTGTGCCGGTAATAGTTTCTCTAGCCGCTGTTGTTGTTGTTGGACTCTGTTAGAGACGTTGTCGCCATTTGCAGCAATTTTATGGGAATTGTTTCTTTTTTATTGCAGTTATTCACATTGTTAGCGAATTACTTTTTTTCCGTTTTCCATTTAATCTTCTTTCTATTGTGGCTAAATATGTATTTTTATTATGGCTACTACGTACGAATGTTTTCGATGTTGTTGTTGGTGCATTTAATGAGGTGTACATGGACTGAATTGAACTGAACTAAACTGATTAAACTTTCACCACTGACAAATGTCCTCTCTATATTTCCTGGAAAATTATGCGACTGTCCTCACGACGGCAACCATAAGCTACTGGATCAATGTACGAGTAAGTCAACTTAGTTATTTAACTAATGTGAATTTATGATGAGCGAGCCTTAATTGATAAGAGAAGTTTTCGCACTCTCTTACTTATAAAGTTCCAAAAAAAAATTAATAAAAATTACTTTAAAAAAAATAAATAAAAATTCAGGAAGTACAGGAATTCTCTTTTGTGCAAAAAAAAAAATGCCATACGAGTATATAAGAAACTATTATAATATTTAACCTAAAGTCCTTGGTTTTTTATCAGGGACCCACAATAATTACACTGGATCACAAATTTCAACTTTTTTCTGCACCAGAGACGCCGTTATGAAATTCCTATGTAAAATCACCGTCTGATTCCGAAAATCAAGGTTATTTTTTTGTTCTATGGTAACGTTTTTGAGATATTTACGAATTACCGTTATTTCAAAAAAAAAAAAATCGGCCCACTTAATCATATATATCTCGAAAACGAATTGAGGGATTCCAAAACCATTTAAAGCTTTTAAAAGGTATTAAAATTTGCTATAAACTGTGTGTAAAACACTTTTTGCTAGGCCCTGCAGATTCAAAGATAACGAACTATCATAACGGATTTTTTAAATTTTTTTTGTAAAAATATAAAAAAAATTGTACTTTGAGAGAAAGGATATTTAAAAGTTAATTTTTCATATATTTTTTGTTTTCACTCTAAGCTCTGTTTTATTACAAAAAAAAATAAACTTTGATTCAACAAAATCGATGAACTAATACAAAAGTTACAAATATTCAAGTAAATATATCCATTTAATACTTAAGTACCCTACTGGTAATATGTGTTAGTATTCGCATGTCAGTTAGTCACAGGTAGATTTTGGAAGGGTTATTAGATACAAAAAATTGTTAGTGTCGTTATCTCAAACACAGATACATTTCAAGCAAGTTCATATGTTTAAGGCAGGTAGTGTTTTCTATGTATAACTAGGGAACCTTTTTGTATAGGTAGGCTTGCATTTTTAGCTGATTTATACTTACATAGGTATAAATAATAGTACATGTGCCTCGTTCCTTCATAATTTCTGCAAGGATCGCCGGATACTGTTCACTTTATAATTACAGTTTATAATCCGTCATTTACTTAAAAATATAATATGAATAAAAGGGCGCGAGAGTTTGAGTGTAAAAATGATCCAGATATGTTCTGTTTCATCTGCGGGGAATTTATCGTTAAAAGGATGCGACGTGTGATTTCAAATCCTTTGAAATTTGCATACCATAAGTGTTATGGAATTGAGCCTAGAAACAATGAAAAACCATGGCCACCGAATACTGTGTGCACCACATGTCGAGTCAAATTAATATTTTCGGAAATCGGAACCAAAAGGTACATCGTAAAAATTAGGAGTTTTCTCTCTTTTAATGCATATCTGACTAATTTCTTAAACTATCTATTTAGGCGACATATGAAATTTATTACACCAATGAAGGGGAGGCAACCAACTTGCCATTCAACGGACTGCTATATTTGTACTACAAAAGTATTTGGGGTTGGAAAGTCAAGAAAAGTAACCTATGCGAGCGTATCTACAGTGTCATTACCAGAACTAAATTCAACGGAAGCGACATTGCCAGAATCAAATTTAACTTTAGTTCCGGCTCCAGTTTCATTGTCAACAGCAGTATCTGATTACGCGGCATCATGTTGTACTGGATTGCAAACGGAAAACGAAAGAAACCCTTTGTCACAAACACAACTCAATGATTGGATAAAGGATTTGGAATTGTCAAAAGAAAAGGCAGAACTACACGCCTCTCGTATGCAACAATTTAAATTTGTTTCATCCGATGTTAAAGTAACATATTATAGGACTCGTCACGAACAATTCTCCCAGTACTATACGAAGAAGGACAGTGTTTGTTATTGCAAAAACATTGCTGGTCTATTTAAACAGTTTGGTGAACCATATGATTCAAAAGAGTGGCGATTGTTCATAGACGGCAATAAATTAAGTTTAAAGGCCGTATTATTGCATATTGGCAACCAAAAGCCATCTATCCCGATCGCGCATGCAGTAAATACGAAGGAAACATATGAGACAATGCAAAAATTGCTTAAATTAATTAAATACGAAGAACATGATTGGAAAATATGTGCCGATCTAAAAGTCGTTGGAATGCTATGTGGTCTACAATCTGGATACACAAAATACAGTTGCTTTCTATGCAAATGGGATAGCCGAGCACGTCAAGACCACTACATCATAAAGGATCGGCCAGAACGAATCGCTTTTCAAGTTGTTGTGGATAACATAAAATACTCACCACTTATAAAGAAGGAAAAAATAGTTCTACCTCCGCTCCACATCAAGCTCGGCCTTATCAAAAACTTTGTCAAGGCTTTGGACAAAGAAGACGAAGCTTTTCATTATTTGAAAACAATCTTTCCACAGATTTCAGAAGCAAAAATAAAGGAAGGGATTTTTGTGGGGCGGCAAATAAGGAAAATAATGGCCAATACCCATTTCAAAGAACTATTGTCACCAGTGGAGGCAGCGGCGTGGGACTCTTTTGAAAAGGTCGTTACTTCTTTTTTAGGCAAACACAAAAGTCCTAACTTCGAGCTGATAGTGAACGATTTAATCAAACACTATGTGGAAATGGGTAAATAAAAAACACATATAAGACCGTTTTCTCAGTTAACTTTAAAACTAAACAAAAAATTTTAAAGCAAATTTTTAAATTTATATGAGAATATATAGCCCTTAATCTGAATTTATTGCCCTGCTTCGAACAAACAAGAACGACCAAAATTTGTTCTGAATTGGAAGATTAATCCAGCCTAAGAAAATTATATGCTAATGTGTCACTTATGTATTTATCTAATTCCCTTTTTAATTTTCTTTCAGGAGTAAATATGTCTTTAAAAATTCATTTTCTGCACTCCCATTTAAATTTTTTCCCGCAAAATCTTGGCGACGAAAGTGACAAGCATGGCGAAAGGTTTCACCAGCAAATGAAAATGATTGAAAGTCGGTATCAAGGATTCTGGGATGTCGCTATGATGGGTTTCTCATAAGAGAAACCGATCCTTATATAAATAAACGTCAAAACAAGACACATAACTTTTTCAATTATAAAATAAGATCATAGAGTTTAGACAGAATCATATGTATGTACATATGCTATTATTTGTAGGGTACTTAAGTTTTACTATATGGATATATTTACTTGAATATTTGTAACTTTTGTATTAGTTCATCGATTTTGTTGAATCAAAGTTTATTTTTTTTTGTAATAAAACAGAGCTTAGAGTGAAAATAAAAAATATACGAAAAATTAAAAAGTTTTAAAGATCCTTTCTCTCAAAGTACAATTTTTTTTATATTTTTACAAAAAAAAATTAAAAAATCCGTTATGATAGTTCGTTATCTTTGAATCTGCAGGGCCTAGCAAAAAGTGTTTTACACACAGTTTATAGCAAATTTTAATACCTTTTAAAAGCTTTAAATGGTTTTGGAATCCCTCAATTCGTTTTCGAGATATATATGATTAAGTGGGCCGATTTTTTTTTTTGTTTGAAATAACGGTAATTCGTAAATATCTCGAAAACGTTACCATAGAATAAAAAATAACCTTGATTTTCGGAATCAGACGGTGATTTTACATAGGAATTTCATAACGGCGTCTCTGGTGCATTTTGGCTGTAAACCAGTGTTATTGTTCTAAAATTTTCAGAGAAAAAATTTAAATCTTCCAAATATCGTAACACAGTTCCGAATAAGTGTAAGCAGGTAGTTGAAGAGGTTGAAGTAGCACTCTGCCACTCCCCAAGTAGCGCTAAAGCGCCATTTTGATCTTAGATAAAACCCCTGCCGTGACTGCCGATTCCATCTGTTATCTAGCCGTCAGTGAAGACAGAAGAGATACTTGCATATACAAAGTGGTGCAAAAGTGGAGTGTTAATGACCCCATCCTATGCCTGCTATACACATATGAGCTACCAGCTTCTGAAGAAAAAATAAATGAAACGTTCAAGCATATGCGGACGACGTTGCCTATTTGGTTACATTCCCTTCGCTTATGAACATCTGTAAGAAAGAGCAGACAACTCTGGATATGATTGATAGTCGGTGCTGTGCGAATGGGCTATAGGCAAATCCCACCAAGTCTGGCATTGTCCTCTTCATCAGAAAGACGAAGCTTGATGGACTCGTTCTGCTTAAGCTAAAAGGAGTCACAATCCAGCTATCCAAAGAAATCAAATATATTGGAGTAATCCTCGATAGTAAACTCCTTTGGAAGTCACACGTTCAAACAAAGACATCCAAAGCGATTTCTGGCACCGGTATCTTTGGGAAAACGTGAGGTCTTTCTCCTAGCAAGATCCTATAGATCAACACGGCTATGATAAGACCTATTATCAATTATGGATCACTGGTCGGGATGAGTAAACTCTCTCTTGTGGGAGTCAGGAGGGCCTTATAGAGACTACAACGCACTGTGGCCATCTGTTGCGTCGAAGCTCTTCCGACTACTTTAGGCTTTAGGCTTCCGGCTTCCGGCTTCTAACTTGCAAATTGTACACATTTTAAAAATTACGCGTTTTTAAATTCTACATCATCAAACAAAAATAAAACTTATATATATATTAGGTTTCAGTGATTGATAAGTTTACATATTTTACTTACTTCGCGCCATTTAAGTCGTGTCGCTTTAGCACATTTTCGAGCTAAGAAATTCCACATTGTACTTTATAGGGAAGAAAAACCGCGACACTTCGGTTAAAAACTATTTTGGTTTTTTTTTTTAATTCAAAGGCGTTTTGTAAGTAGTCACTTGAAACGTACCCTTTTTTATATTACAATTCATTTCCTGCATACCAAGAAAAATTCAGAAAATTCTGGTTAAAAAGCTGGAAGTCTGAACATTTTTTTTGTTGTAATTTTTTACTATGTTTGAAACTTTATGTTACATGGTTCTTGTTGTAGTAAGTACCACATTTTTTAATAAAAGATAGAGTGTGATTATAATTTTACAATCGGGTGGATAGGAGTACAAATCGTAGTGGTACGAATAAATAGTGGTTAGGGCAAGTTTGAAAACTAACAAGAAAATTTCCATTTATGCGTTTGGAAAACAAGTCGCGAGTATATAAAGGGAAACTTACAACGCTATCTATGATATTACTTTTTATTGTTTTAGTTTTTTTTTTATATATGTAAGTATACAAATGCAAACCCCTGTAGACAGTGCAAACACCAAACAAAATTGTATGCTATTCATGAGGATTTCAATCAAAATAAAATGTATGAGAATGAGGTCAAAGAACTTATATTTGTTACAAATTAATGTTAATGTACTAACTACACGTACGTAATAGATTCCTTTTCTGCCATCTGCCGCCGATAGAGTCAGCCTGTACATGAACATAGCAACAAACTGCACGCAACCTTCCTGACTTCAGTATCCAAAACAACTCAATTAAAATTTGGTTGAGCACAGCGTACGTAGCCACCACCACTCATGAACGACAGGCAGAGGGCTGGCATTAGACACACAAAGCAACACATAAAAATCACATAAAATTTAATAAACTTCAGGGATCCCTCGCAACAGCAGTATTTCGTTCTTGAATGTGTGGGACTTGGATGGTCATAAAATTAAGGAAAGAAAAATACGAAGTGACCAGTGCCGAATGCTGTATTATAGGGAGGAGCAGTCAAGCACCACTCACAATGGAATATTTCAAAGAAAATTGAGAAAACATGTGCATAAAAGGTGAAGTCTAAAATAAACAAGACTGAGCTAAAATAGAAATGGCAGGAGCTTTGTTCTGAGAACATTGAGTTTATTTATTCAAAATAGTCCCCTCTGGTCTCGATACAAAGTTTTGCGCTATCTAAAAGCTTTTCGAAAGACTGTTACAGGTCATTGACCGGAATGTTCTCTAGGATGTGGGTACAAGCCTTTTGGATAGCCTCTACGGACGCGAAACGTTTTCCTCTCATGGACAAATGCAATTTTCCTGATTGTTAGAAGTCACAGGGTACCATATTACACGAATACGGTGAGAGATTGGTGGTTAAAATGCGATTCCTAGTCAAAAAAATCAGTCACAAGAGTGGATCGATGAGATGGTGCATTATCATGCGATAAGCGCCAGCTTCCTCTTTCGCTGTATTCAGGGCAAATTCGACGAATTCGATACAACAAATACTTCAAAACGCCAAGATAGAAAATTGTATTGGCAGTTTGGCTAGTTGGCACGAACTTCTTGTGGACAATTCCCTTGGAATCGTAAAAACAAATGAGCATCGACTTGATTTTTGACTTCTCCAAACACGATTTTCTGGGTGGTCGCCCATCTGGGGCCTTTCATTCGGCATTTGGACGCTTAGTTTTAGATTTCTTTGGAAACATCATGTCTCATCACCAGTTACAATGTTGTAAAGGAGGTCTTTCGAACGTTGAACTCTGAGCAATTTTTAGTCCTCAGTTAATAGGTCTATTTATAAGTTCGTGCGGTTTTACAACAGATGGCGTAACTTGATTATTATTCCATCGATCCACATTTCCAAACATTCATTGGAGAGCTACTGTCGTAAGGCACAAACGTCAGTATAAGTTTTTTATTTGAAGCGTAAACAACAATATTTTTACCACACTTGAAAATGTCGAATTTCGTGCCAAATAATGTGTTTTTGCGGGGAATTCTTCTTCATTATTTTAATATGAAGAAAAAAGCAGCCGAAAGTCATCGTATCTTGGTGGAAGTTTATGGTGAGCATGCTCTATCTGAGCGAACGTGCCAGAAGTGGTTTGCACGCTTTAAAAGTGGTGATTTTGGCTTGGAAGACGAAGAACGCGAGGGTGCGCCGCCAAAGTTCATGGATACCGAATTGGAGGAATTGCTCGATCAAGATCCGGCTCAAACGCAAGAAGAGGTTGCAAAAACTTTGGGAGTTGATCAATCAACCATTTCCAAACGTTTAAAAGCCATGGGAATGATCCGAAAGGTAGGCCATTGGGTGCCGTATGAATTGAAGCCAAGAGACGTTGAACGCCGTTTTATGGCATGCGAACAACTGCTTCAACGGCACAAAAGAAAGGGTTTTTTGCATCGAATTGTGACTGGCGATGAAAAGTGGGTCCATTACGACAATCCAAAACGTCGGGCAACGTATGGATACCCTGGCCATGCTTCAACATCGACGTCGGCGCAGAATATTCATGGCCTGAAGGTTATGCTGTGTATCTGGTGGGACCAGCTGGGTGTTGTGTATTATGAGCTACTGAAACCGAATGAAACGATTACGGGGGATGTCTACCGACGACAATTGATGCGTTTGAGCCGAGCACTGCGAGAAAAACGGCCGCAATACGCCGATAGACACGACAAAGTTATTTTGCAACATGACAATGCTCGGCCACATGTTGCACAAGTGGTCAAAACATACTTAGAAACGCTCAAATGGGATGTCCTACCCCACCCGCCGTATAGTCCAGACCTTGCGCCATCCGATTACTATCTCTTCCGATCGATGCAACATGGCCTGGCTGACCAGCACTTCCGTAATTACGATGAAGTCAAAAAATGGATCGATTCGTGGATTGCGGCAAAACCGACCGAATTTTTCACAAAGGGAATCCGTGAATTGCCAGAAAGATGGGAAAAAGTAGTAGTAAGCGATGGACAATATTTTGAATATTAAATTTGTAACCATTTTACGTCAATAAAGTTTCAAATTTCGAAAAAACCGCACGAACTCATTCATAGTCCTATTAAATTATGCGGAATGAAAGATGCACAGACCTTTCGTAAGTCCAAATGATCAGTTAAAATGCGATAAATCGATGTGTTGGAGATATTCAACTCCGATTCCATGAATTTCATCGATGATTTCGGTTGATTTTTGAGTTTTTGGTGATTACTGATTTTGAGCGGTCCGTATGTTCTTTGTCATTCATCTCCTCACAACCAGCTCTGAAACGTAATATATAAACAACTCATAAGTTCTGGCACGAGATAGACAATCAACGCCATAAACTGTTTTCGACAATTCAAATGTTTCGGTAAACCTTATACTGATTTTAAAACAAAATTTTATATTAGCTCTTAGTTGTTAAAAGAATCAAAAATAGTGACCCACTATCAGCCTTGATTATTTGTATTCGAACTAAAATAGTTACCTCTCTCATTACTTCAGTACTAGGAGCCACATGAACAACAACAAAATCGATGGCTACCTTATTTAAAATATGAACAATTTATGTCTAGTTAGAATAAAGTATTCAGGGCTATGGCGCACTTACATCGACTGTAAGTAATCCAAAAAAGTTGTTAATACGCTTTACAACTTGATCTGCTTTCAATCGAACACAAGTGCAGAGCCATATCAAAGTACTCAAATCACCAAGCTATGCACTTGCTAACACAATGCAATTCGAATACCCTAGAATTTCCCACCGATGTTAAAGCGCCATCTCCACCATGAGGTCCTCCCTCATTAAAACTCGAAAAATCACGTCGTACAAGATTCCTATATGGGATTACCACTGCAAGGTCTAAGCTGAGTAATTTTTTTAGCTCACTTTTTGAGCTATATTACAAAATGTAGCAACACCAGGGGCCGAGGAACTATCAACAGAGCTATAAGATATTCGTCGAGCCAGAATTGATACCTTGAAAACCTCTCGCTACATATCTCACATGCTGTAATTGGAGGCCAAGCTCCTCCTGTGGCAAACACAGAGTTCGAAATTGACTACTGAGACCCTCGATAAACTGGCAAAATTAAGTTTTTGTATTATATGTAGTTCTTCCCAGGGAGATATTAACATTTTCCCTGATAGTCAAGCCGCGTTCAAAGCTCTGACGACGCCATATTGCAGAACGCAACTAATAAACTCATGTAAGGAGGGGATCAAATCCCTTGGGTGCGCAGGTAACATTTCTCTAATATGGGTTCCAGGACATAGGAACATAAAAGGAAAAGAAATTGCTGATGAACTTGCCAGGAAGGGGATTGAATTGGCCTCAGAAACCTCCTCATAGGCATCCCCCTGACAGTTGTTGAATGGGAATTGCACAAATTATTTCTCATGGAAGTGTTGAAAACATGGAGCTCCATTTCTTCATGTTCTATTTCAAATATACAGGGCACTCAGAAAGTCCTTTGGGCTCCAAACTCGTAGCTGTGTTTACCGGTGACTGGACGATCGGCACACACGCGGAAAAGCTAGGGTTACCATTTAACCCCCATTGCAGAAGCTATGGGGATCTTTCAGAGAAGGAGACTGTTGAGCACTTTCTCTGTAAATGTCCGGGTTTGGCAGCTAGACGATTAAGATCACTGGGTGCTTCTTTCTTCGACAGCCTGGGGCAGTGCGCCAACCTAAATCCAATCAATCCTCTCCACTATATCAACAGCTCTGGCTGACTGTAAATACCTGCCTGTTGGAGGTCTCATAATGTTATCAAAACGGCGCTTCAGTGCTACTTCATCTACCTACCTGCCATAGTTCTTCCTGGGTTACTTTCGGTGATTTCCGCCCGGTGAAAAAATTATAAAAGAAAATAACCCGATATCCCATCATCACAGATTTTTAAAAAATACTCGCCCTAACTTAGACTTATAATCACTTACTTTTGAGGCATTGCCCCAGTTCTCAAAACGTTTCGTATATTTCTAATGTTCATAAATAAGTTTTCAAGTTGTTACCAGCATCTGTTTAGAAATGCAGAGATCATTGTGTGGGGTCTACATTTTACGAGTGGTGCCTTTTATATTTCGGGATTTTGCAACCCTGGTGTTGCAACCTGGCAACTGACAGCTGAAATACCAGCGCTATTTGTGTTGTTTACAGTAACTTAAAAGATTCATCTCGGTCCAAAAATGGAATTAAATCGTGAACATTTTCGTGCGATTATTTTTTACAACTTTCGACGTGGCAACTCAGCAATATTGCATGGATAAACTTAATTAATTTTTTGGCGATGAAGCTCCATCAAGGACCAGTGTTTGTCGATGGTATGGTGAATTCAATCGTGGTCGTAGTTCACTCCAAGACGAATTTTGTGAAGGTCGTCCAAAATCAGTTGTTGTTCCGAAAACGATTGATGCTGTGCGCGAACTGATATTGCAAGATCGTCATGTGACTGACCTATCGTGAGATTGAGACAATCTTAGGCATTAGTGGGACCAGCATACATTCAATATTGCATAAACATTTGACTGTCAAAAAAATTTGTTCGCGTTGGATCTCACACAATTTGTCAATCGCTCAAAAAAAGGCTCGTGTCGATTGGTCGAAGGAAATGCTCAAAAAGTACGATCGCGGGGCTTCGAAACACGTCTATGACATCGTGACAGGTGATGAATCATGGATTTGCGCGTATGTGCCCGAAAGTAAACAGCAGTCGACTGTATGGGTGTTTCAAGATGAGCCAAATCCAACAAAAGTTGTTCGCGCACGAAGCACTTCCAAGCAAATGGTCGCCTGTTTTTTCGGAAAAATTGGACATGTCGCAACCGTACCACCAGAACTACGCAGAACAGTAAATTTTGAGTGGTACACAACCATTTGTTTGCCAGTTGTCTTCCAAGAAATTAGGAAAACCAATCGCCAAAGACGGATCACTCTTCACCAGGACAATGCGAGCTCTCACACATCGGCTCAAACAACTGCATTTTTGAGCTGCCAAAACATCGAATTAATGGGTCATCCGCCGTATAGTCCTGACTTGGCCCCGAATGACTTCTTTTTATTCCCATACGTAAAAAACAAACTGAGAGATCGACGTTTTTCGACACCTGAAGAAGCGGTTGCGGCATTCAGAATGCATGTTTTGGAGGTACCTCATTCAGAGTGGCAAAAGTGCTTCGACAATTGGTTCAAACGCATGCAAAAGTGTATAGATCTTCATGGAGAATATTTTGAAAAACAATAAAGTGATTTTCGATTATTAAATTTTGTTTTTGTTCTCTAATCCCGACATATAAAAGGCACCCCTCGTATCGCTTAAGAGCAATGAAAATTATGTTTAAATTTGTATTCCACTACTAGTAGATTCTGAAATCAGCAGACAAGAAGAAACTTTTCAAAAAACGAGAAAACAAATTGAATTCAATATAATATAAGCATATAAATTGCGGCAATAAATTCCATAAAAAACAAAGTCTTTGTGCTCTTCTTCCAACTCAAGCGTATTGTAAAACTATTCTGGCTGCTTCAATCTACTTACTATCTCCGCCGTCGCCGCCGCAGCCGCTGGCTAAGACGAAACTCAACTGCAGTTTATTAAAGCTCAAAAATTTCACAGCCACTGCACCAAAAAGCGTTCTGCATCGAAGATTTGTATTTGATTCTTTCCAGTGCGCATTATCCTGCGGCCACATATGCAACTGGCATGGCTGCCTGCTGTGCTGCACAGCTGCGAACTCACACCTTCCCACACAGAATTCACTTTCTTGCTGCTCGCAAACTTTTCCTCACCCATTTTGGTATTTTTTTTTTTTTGCTTTATTTTTTCATATTTCTTTTATTTTTATTTTTTGTCTTTTAGCGCTTTATACAAAACTTTGCTTGCTGCGCTTCGGAGTTTTATTTAAAAATGCAATATTTCTGAAATCTTGCGCTGTTCGCTTGGCATAAATATGTACATTTCCGAATGGTTTTCATAAAATTTTATAAAATCCGAAATTGAAAAAGGCAGCAGAATGTGATCACCGCTGGCGAATTCCAATGAAATAAAATGAAAACAAAAGGCGTGTGTAAATTTCATTTTATGTTGCACCATCGCACCGTGAGCGTTGAAGTGGTTGCAAGGCGACTGGCTAGGGATAGGCGGCAAGCAGCAGCACGACTGCTTACGCGCCTCTACGTATGCATGGCCAAAGAGAACTCTCTACTGCAGTCGCAAACACACATACACACAGCCATCGATTTTTATAAATATGCAATTGAATATAAACGCATGAGTGTGTAGTGTGAGTGTGTGTGTGTTGTTTGTGTGGATGCCTAGTATTCTTCGCCTACTGCACTGCATAGTACCGCTGCTATTTAACGGCATTGTGGCTGCTAGCAGTTGATTAAATTTTATGAAGCTTTTAAAAAACACTCACAAACTTTGATTCGACTCTCACACACTCCGTATCGGAATGCAATCAACTCTGCATATTCGACTGTGCGCTTGCTGCGTTGCTAAGTGTTAAGTGTATTTACATATAAAACAAGCTTTGCGAACAGGCTGGAGAGCCAGAGTAGAGGGAGAGGGGTGAGCTCTCAGCGGCAACGTTCTAGCGTTGCGTTGAATTCATTGGCCAAAAGCCTTAAATTTACTTGCCGTTTAATATCCATGTGTACATTATTTTTCTCATTATATTCATTTGAATTCACTCACTTCACTGGTATCCTTTCTGCTGCTTCAGCGCATTTTGTACAGCAACTACAGCGGAGTAGCCAAACAAAAATATGTATATGCGTACATTTACTTTGTAATTTTGTATCGCTACCCTTTCAGTGTGTTTTTCGCTTTCTTTAGTGCCGGTTAGCAGATAATACTTTTATCCCTTACTGTCGCCACTGCCAAGCGTTCGTGAGCAAGGAAATAGAGCGGATAGCAGCGAATTTCCTAATCTGAAAACATATTGCTATAAATTTTTATTTAAGTTTCGCAATCTAAGAAATTATTGGCGACTCTTTAACAATTATATTAAAATTCGAAGTATTGCCTTTGTTCCTTAATTCGAAAAAAGTGCTGCTGAAGGTCAGCGAAATTCGTGATTTGGACAGGGAAAACAGGAAGCGATGTAGTTAAGCAAAAAAGATGAAAGAAGAAGATTTATTGGCATTACTTGACATTGGTATCCACGTCAAATACAAGTAGAGCTTGGAGAATCGTTGAGAGTGATAGCAGCATCATTTTTCGAGCGTCTGAAATAATTTTTCTTCTACTCGATAGCCGCGATAGCCGCTTAAGGGATTTTGACCGAGTTTAACCTCTTCAGGGACGAGTTTTTTTAAGTGAAAAAACGTTAATTTAATTTTTCATTTTATTACGAGTTATTCAGCTTACATTTATAACATTTCAGTAAGATAAGAAAGAATAGAAAATAGTAATTTTTACAAAAAAAAAAAGACCACATATGTGGCCATTTAACGTAAAGTTCATCTGTGAATGGAAAGATTTCAAAAAACCTAAACGTACACATATGAGCCGATATCCCTGAAGAGGTTAACAAAGCGCCCCAGTCGTGTCTTTCTGGTGCTAACCGGCGCCAGTTTAAAACAGCCAATTACTTATCCAACTGATTTTTCCGACGCCACATCGATTGACGGATGATATGACCAAGCCAACGAAGCTGCTGGATCTTGCATCTCTGTCTATTTCGTCGTAAAGCTCATACAGCTCACTTTTTCATTGCTTACGATACTCGTCGTGGCCAACGCGCAAAGGCACAAAACTCTTTTGCAGAATCTTTCTCTCAAACACTCCAAGGGACGCCTCATTGGATGTTGTCACCGTCCAAGCTTCTGCGCCACAATTTAGGACGGGCATCATGAGAGCTTTATAGAGTGTTAGTTTCGGTCGTCAAGAGAGGATTTACCACTAAATTTCTAACATCGTTCAAAGTAGCACTTGTTGGCAAGAAAGACTCCTCGTTGGATTTTAAGGCTGACATTGTTATCGGTGTTGATGGTGGTTCCTATATCAACTAAGACTTTTTCAACCTCGTAATTATAACTATCAACAGTGACGTGGATGCCAATACGCGCGTGCGCCGACTGTTTGTTTGGTGACAGGAGGTACTTCGTTATTTCCGCGTCATCAGATATTCATATCATCGGCATACGCCAACAACTGTACGCTCTTATAAAAAATTGAACCAGAGCGATTAAGTTCTGCGTTTCGCACGATCTTATCAAATTGAAAAACTTACATCGCAGAGAGCCACCCTGTGTGAAACCTTTGAAAACATTTGAGTTCATATTAAAACATCAAATAGGCTGCCACATGGATTAAAAGATGTCGAAAAGCGAATTTGCCTGTTAGAAATGGTGCTTGAACGTCACAAAACAATCATTTCAGCATCGATCGTAGGTTGGGACGAGAAATTAATCCATTAAGACAAACTTAAAAGCAAAGAGTTATACCATGTAACCATATTCATATCCATATCACCAGTCAATCCAACACATTGACTTTGAAGTAAAATGTTCATAATGCGAAGGTGATTTTGTGTTGTTGGTAGGACCTAAATTTAATGGCATTGGCAGTTTGCGAGTTATACAGACTGTCCAGTGGCAGAATTAGATTTTCAAATTAAAGCTTCTCCCTAACCGCTGCGCATATGAGCGAGGAGGGGACCGCGTTAGCAATGCACGGGTGAACAACGTGAGTTCTCAATCGAAGTGTGCTTCAAGGCCAATGATTTGTTCGCAGCTGCTCGTCGTAGATTTGTTAGCGTTTCAATATTCCAAGTTTATGTGAAGCTCTAAGTGAAGGTTTGATTGGTTCATAGTTGCAAAGATCCCGGGCAACAAGTTAGTTGACAAACAGACCACGGCAGTAGCCCAGCCGGACATCCAGAACAAATGAAAATATTGAACCTGCGGTTCAAGTTTGCATGAGAAAGCATACTTCCTTCAGTGCAGACATGGTTTCAAAAAGACCATGGCCATACTGCGTGATTTCTTTCCTAATAAACTGATAAGCCATTTCGGTGACATATCCTGGCCACTCAAGTAGGTCGATCTTACCCGTTTGTGAGTGTATCTCAAAAGTAAAATCTAAGAAATAAATCCAGCGACCCTCTCAGCACTAAAAGAAAATATGGCTAGCGAGGTGAATGGCATCTCGACATCACTTATCCAGCGAGTGGTACGGAGTACGGAAGCCAGATTCCAAGAGTGTATCCGACGTAAGGGTCAAAATTAGAGGAGTTAATTAAAAAAAATAAAATCCGCACTCGTCTTCCTTGTACACGTTCTTGAAATGAACTTTTGTCGTTAGTATTTTTTTAAGTTAGCCATTAATTCCTAATTCCGCTACCGGACACCCTATACTTAATCATGCCATCATTTCTGAATGAAAGAAAGGAAAACCCCACTATGACTAAAAATTTCGCAGGATATCGGAATGAAAGAAAGGGTAATAAAAGGATATCAAAGTTGGACACATTTTCTGATATCAGAATAGAATAGAATAAAAGGAGGTTTACACTTCAATCTAAAGATCCCAGGACGCGATATCCACGCCTTCATTCTGCTATGGCAACGCATTCGATTGTACCGAAAGGCCACCGTCTGCCTTCGGAGTCTCGTACGCATGAAATGAGCTCTCGGCCTACCTTATGGAAGGCTGAGTAAATAGGTGGTTACCCAATGTCAAGTTCTTTTGATATCGATTTTGCTATGAAGTGTTCAAGACCATACACGTTTTCGAAGTAAAGTAAAAAAGAAAGGCGAGCACCCTTATAGTGGCCTTCTTATTTTTGTTTGTGTGCTTAGTTCTGCCATAAGTTCTGTTACAAGTTAAGGTCCGTTATAGATATGACATTGTAATACTTTTTTTAATGAAGTCGTCGCTGCTCGAACCAAATATTGTTTGAGACTCCCCATATTGTGAGCTCTTTTACAGGCCATATTCTTCAATTCTGACCACGAACTTTAGTCCAATGGATTTAGGTCTGGTCTTCCAGATGACCAATCTTCTGCGGCTATGAACCCAGGAATATTGTTTTTAGCCACTTATGGGTGGTTTTTGCCTTATGGGCTGGAGCGGAATCAAGCTGGAAGATCCAACGCTCTCCATTGAAGAGGTTACTGCTCAATTGATTCATCTCGTCTGCTAAGACTTCCTCCTGGTACGCTTTTGCCCCGGTCTTAATCTCTTTTTCGAGGAAATCAAGAGATGTAACGCCTTTACAAGACACTACCCACCAAACTATTATGGAGGATGGTGGCCACGCTGAACCCTTGGATTGTTGTTTTTGGGTCTTTAGAAGTTTCAGCATTGATTTTGTCGTTTCCCATTCTATTGTTAACAAGCGAAATTTACGACGAAACTAAGTATAATTTATATTAGTCTAGCGTAAGTGCACTAGCCAGCCATCCCAGACGTTGTGGCCTCGAATCCCACGTAAAGCACGGTCCTCGCACTTTTCCAAACTTACCTGTTTTCCTAGTTTCTATTCAATAAAAATCGAAAAAAACAAAAACAAATTATTTCATTCCTTAACCTCAACAACCTTATCCTTCCAATCCTTAGTCCCGCACAAAAGTCGGGGCATTACTTGCATTGTGGCTGCTAAAACGAAAAAAACAAACAAAGAAAAAAGACACAGTTACACATTGCATCAGTGACACCAGCAAGAGGAAGCGAGCAATCGCGGTAACAGCGCAGACACACTAAATTTAGCGAAGCCCTCAACCACCCTGTGTGATCCTTCTGCCAGAAAAATGTGACACACAGATGGCGCTCCAAGCAGTAAGAAAACGTTGTTAATAAGCATCGACAGGTGGGCATTCCCACTACTTGGGACTGGTAGCGGCAGGCTAATCACCTACTCTTTCAGAAAGCAAAATAGATTAACGAAACCAACGAGGCCCTATGCTCCCGAGTGGAGTGAACAAGGAAAAAAAACGAACAAAAGCAAAACTAAACTTTATCAATTACAAAACTTTAATGCAACGCCCAAATAATTTATTTTAAAAACACAATTTCAGCTCAAACTGCCCGTTAAATATTATATATCAGCCCGAGCGTTTAATAAGCAGTTGAGAGAAGGAAAATATGAAAACCGCAATTATAAAGTGGCCTGTAACGTTGAGAAAGGCTTTGCAGTTGCTTTAAATTAATACTTTTAAATTAATAAATGTCATCTTATATAGTGAAATATTATACATTCAGTGCACTTGAGAGCTCTTGAGTGCCAGCCGCCTAAGAGTAATAATTCATCAGAAGTTGAAACAATCATTGTACCCAATTTAGAAATCGATTCACGACTGCCCTAGTAGCTTCAGAAAAATGCACTGTGAACTCTGCTACAAATACTTCAAAAATAAAATGGAAAGCTTTTAATTTAAAGCAATTAAACTTTTTTCCAATTTCTTTTTTTTCAGATTTTCTCTTTACTTGCCCGATTTTGAACAAAATTTCTCTACCAACACTGAATTCAATTTTTAATATCGCTCATTAAAACTATCACAGATGTTTCTAACGAAACCAAACAGAACCCTTAATATTTTGGCCAAGTTTTGCAATTCGCGAAAATAAAAACGAAAAAAAAATGTTCAAAAATATGCAATCAACACAGTTCGCAGCAGAAAGTCTATTAATGAAAAGTGAAATGCTTGTAACTAAAAATTATAATTTCACTTAAATGAAGCTCTTGGAAAATTTCTAAAAACAAGCATCACCAGCCAGATTCATCTACAAATGTACATTCTCACGCACACACATACAAACGTTTCAGCACCGACGCTATTCGAAAAGTAAAACATGTCACCAGTGCGAAAAGTCTGGAAGTTTTAATGAGCTCTACGCAGAGTGTTTGGCAGTGCAAACTAACTGCCTCATGACTTCGAGTTCATGCCTCAATGGGATTGGCTACTGCAATGCCGATTTATATGCTTGTATATCGTTCGTGTGTACAGGCACACGCTTACTAAATATTGAGGTAGTTATGCTTTCTTTCTCAATTCAACTTTGTAGTAGATAAAAGTAACTATTGCTAGCAAACTTAAGTCCAGTTAATTTTGCTCCCATTTAAAGTCGGCACAACTTTATTTTAATTATTACAACATTTTACAGTTGCGTCCATTGAAATCCGTACACTTGCGATAAGTATAAGATTCAGCAGTAATAGGCACTGATAAGGCAGACCTTGGCGTGTTTGTGATAAAGACTCTGGGGAAGATTTTTAGACCTTTGCACGTTAGCGATGGAACAATGAGCTGTAAAAGCTTTACGACGACATAGCGAATAAAGATCGAGCGGCTTTGTTGGCTGGGCTATGACTCTGGATATAAACGCTCCGGTTCTGAAAGTATTCGATGTGGTACCAGCTGGTGGTAATAAAGGAAGGTCTCCTCTACGTTGGAAAGATGAGGTGGAGAAGTACTTGGCTTCAATTGGTGTGTTCAACTGATGCCGGTTAGCACGAGAAAGAAACGACTGGCGCTTTGTGAAACTCGGCCAAAATCGCGTAAGAGCTATCGCGCCAGTTAAGAGAAAAAATGAAGAAAGAGTTTTAATTGTGAGGAAAGAAAAATTGAGTAACCATCAAATCAGGACTATAAGAATAGTATAGAAAATTAGTATATGTCTTAGAGAAGGTACATATATGTATTATTCAATTTCCAAACTCGTAGTTGTGTTTACCGGTCACGGGACGATCGGCAAACGGGCTGAAAAGTTAGGGTTACCATTTAACCCCCATTGCAGAAGCTGTGGGACCTTTCAGATAAGGAGACTGTTGAGCACTTTCTCTGTAAATGTCCAGATTTGGCAGCCAGCCGATTAAGATCACTGAGCGCTCCTTTCTTCGACAGCCCTGGGCCAGTGCGCCAAGCTAAATCCTATCAATTTTCTCCACTATATCAACAGCTCTAGCTGGCTGTGGATATCTGCCTGTTGGAGGTCTCATATTGGTATCAAAACGGCGTTTCAGTACTACTTGAGGAGTACCAGAGTGGTACTTCAACCGTTTCATCTACCTTCGTTTCAATGTACTTTCGGTCGAAAGGAGATCCATTTTGGCCGAACATTTCTTAAATTTTTTTGTAGAAATATCTACGAGTATTTGCTTCTCTATCGAGATAAATGGCTGCACATGTAAAAACCCACTTGGACATAGAATTAAATTCGTCCATTAGAATACCATGAAGAGGAAAACAAAGTGAAAGAACACAACTAATGTGAAAAAGGAAGGATTTTTATTAGAGGAGGATGACGACCAAACCGTTGCTAATTACAATTGCGTAAACCGCTTCCAGCTACTGAAGGGAAAAAGATAAGGGTTGTTCAATAACTTTTGCGGTTCGATAGGAGAGGGCGTTGCTACTAGCCTACATTTTTTTTGTTATATTGGTACACTCTTTATATGAACGCTTGCGAAGTTTCATTTCAATCTGTCAATTTGTTCTTTGTTTACAAGCCATTTAGTACCAACGAGTCATAGTATTTTCTACAATGAAAAAAATCAAGTATGCAAGTATAAGGTGCTTGAATTTTTAACACACTTTTATTAGCTCGGGTTGTATGTATGTATGTATGTATGTAACGGAATCTTTGAGCTTTATTTTCACTGGCTTATAAAAATCTGATCGACCTATCAAGGACCGATGGCAATGCAATAATTTAATAAAAGTTTTCCATTATCCTTATTAGGATTGCCAGGATTAATATTTTCTTTTTTTTACTGTGGGCAAAACGTAAGGTGAATTTGGTTGTAAAATGAAAAATCTGTATTTATTCTTGTAAATCAATTTCATCCCCTTCAAAATAATCCCCTCTCGATGAAATATACTTATGCCAACGATTTTTCCAATCCCCGAAACATGCCAAATAGTCCATTTCCGCTATAGCCATCAGCACCTTCTTCGATTCAGCTTTTATCTCCTCAATCGACTCGAAACGCGTTCCCCGGAGTGGTCTCTTGAGTTTTGGGAATAGCCAGAAGTCACACGGAGCCAAACCAGGCGAATACGGTGGTTGCGGAACGATATGCGTGGAATTTTTGGCGAAATGGTCACGAAGAACGAGTGTAGTGTGAGACGGTGCATTATCGTGATGCAAAAACCAAGAGTTGTTGGCCCATAATTCTTGTCTTTTTAGACGAATTGCTTCACGTAAACGACGCATACCGCTCAAATAATATTCCTTATTAACAGTTTGGCCAGGTGGAAGGAATTCATAGTGCACCACACCACGAAAATCGAAAAAACTGTCATCATGACCTTTATTTTTCAACGACTTTTACGTGCTCTTTTCGGTCTGGCCTCGCCTTTAGCACGATATTCGCTTGATTGGTCGGTTGTTTCAGGGTCGTTAGCATAAATCCAGGTCTCATCTCCAGTAATGATGCCTTTGAGCTTGTCCTGATAGTCTGAAAGCGTTGTTTCACACTCATCAACGCGACGACTTTTTTCCAAGAAATTGAGAGTTTTCGGTACCAAACGAGATTTGACTTTTCGTAGGCCCAGATGGTCTTTGAAAATGGTTTTCACAGATCCTTCTGATATTCCGATCATATCAGTAAGGTCTTTAACAGTCAACCGACGATTTTTGAGCACTAACTCCTTCACTTTATTGACGTGTTGGTCATCTGTTGACGTCGACGTCCGGAGCGCTCCAAGTAATCAACACGTTCTCGACCCTCTTTGAAGTCTTTGTACCACTTATAAACATTTTTCTGAGACATGGTCGAATCACCAAATGCCTTCTGCAACATGCTAAACGTTTCCGCAGCCGAAATTTCATTCCGCAAACAAAATTTGATGGCACTTCTCTGCTCAATCAAATCAGACATTGTAAAAATCGAAAAATGCACTCTTGGTCGTTTGGTAAACACAAGCGTAAATACTCGTAGATTACTGATAATGACATTCACATGAAAGTTGGCCCAGATGTTATTAACAGTGCTGCCAACTCATGAAAAAAATATCTAGAGCGAAATTTTAATCACGCGAACTTTGACAAATAAATTCACCCTACTTTTTGCCCACAATAGTAGATCTTCTGTAGAAGAGTAAGAAAGCCAGAGCTAACGCGCTCTGCGCATGCCTGCACTCTCCGAGTTACTCTTACTGATTTTGGGAGTCTACGGTTTACTCTTTCGAATTGGAACTTGCTCGGGCACTCGGCACTGCAGTACGAATAGAAGGCTAAAACGTTTTCAGAGTAGTTGCATTCTCACTTTGTATAGTCTTTACACATGCGTAGATACTAATGGACTATGAATAAGTTCGTGCGGTTTTTTTCGAAATTTGAAACTTTATTGAAGCAAAATGGTTACAAATTTAATATTCAAAATATTGTCCATCGCTTACTACTACTTTTTCCCATCTTTCTGGCAATTCACGGATTCCCTTTGTGAAAAATTCGGTCGGTTTTGCCGCAATCCACGAATCGATCCATTTTTTGACTTCATCGTAATTACGGAAGTGCTGGTCAGCCAGGCCATGTTGCATCGATCGGAAGAGATAGTAATCGGATGGCGCAAGGTCTGGACTATACGGCGGGTGGGGTAGGACATCCCATTTGAGCGTTTCTAAGTATGTTTTGACCACTTGTGCAACATGTGGCCGAGCATTGTCATGTTGCAAAATAACTTTGTCGTGTCTATCGGCGTATTGCGGTCGTTTTTCTCGCAGTGCTCGGCTCAAACGCATCAATTGTCGTCGGTAGACATCCCCCGTAATCGTTTCATTCGGTTTCAGTAGCTCATAATACACAACACCCAGCTGGTCCCACCAGATACACAGCATAACCTTCAGGCCATGAATATTCTGCGCCGACGTCGATGTTGAAGCATGGCCAGGGTATCCATACGTTGCCCGACGTTTTGGATTGTCGTAATGGACCCACTTTTCATCGCCAGTCACAATTCGATGCAAAAAACCCTTTCTTTTGTGCCGTTGAAGCAGTTGTTCGCATGCCATAAAACGGCGTTCAACGTCTCTTGGCTTCAATTCATACGGCACCCAATGGCCTACCTTTCGGATCATTCCCATGGCTTTTAAACGTTTGGAAATGGTTGATTGATCAACTCCCAAAGTTTTTGCAACCTTTTCTTGCGTTTGAGCCGGATCTTGATCGAGCAATTCCTCCAATTCGGTATCCATGAACTTTGGCGGCGCACCCTCGCGTTCTTCGTCTTCCAAGCCAAAATCACCACTTTTAAAGCGTGCAAACCACTTCTGGCACGTTCGCTCAGATAGAGCATGCTCACCATAAACTTCCACCAAGATACGATGACTTTCGGCTGCTTTTTTCTTCATATTAAAATAATGAAGAAGAATTCCCCGCAAAAACACATTATTTGGCACGAAATTCGACATTTTCAAGTGTGGTAAAAATATTGTTGTTTACGCTTCAAATAAAAAACTTATACTGACGTTTGTGCCTTACGACAGTAGCTCTCCAATGAATGTTTGGAAATGTGGATCGATGGAATAATAATCAAGTTACGCCATCTGTTGTAAAACCGCACGAACTTATTCATAGTCCTATTACAAGTCTCATACACGCAAATTTACTCTATTCAATGTTCATATAAGATGAAACAATTTTCATATAAGATGTAATTTTGCTAATTACAATAAAATAATCAAAACATAAATTTTGAAATTATTTTTCGGAACAAAATTTTGGCAAATAAAGAAGGAATTTATCATTACCATAGTTTCATTTATAAAATTTTATCGATTAATGTACAATTCTCAACAAAAATGAACTGAAAAAAACCAAACTGGAACTTTACATCTCGTTTTGATTGTGTCAATATAATCCACGGTCTCCTTTTTCTGTGCTGATAGTATTTATTCTGTGTCAAGGCTAATGCTGGCCTTTCTTTGGACACATAGTCGGTAAAGAAGAAATCGACCCGTTTTTGAAGCGGATGGTGACTGGCGATGAAAAGTGGGTCACTTACGACAACGTGAAGCGCAAACGGTCGTGGTCGAAAAGCGGTGAAGCTGCCCAGATGGTGGCCAAGCCTGGATTGACGGCCAGGAAGGTTCTTCTGTGTGTTTGGTGGGATTGGCAGGGAATCATCCACTATGAGCTGTTCCCCTATGGCCAAACGCTCAATTCGGACCTGTACTGCCAACAACTGGACCGCTTGAATGCAGCACTCATGCAGAAGAGGCCATCTTTGATCAACAGAGGCCGAATTGTCTTCCATCAGGACAACGCCAGGCCACACACATCTTTGGTGACGCGCCAGAAGCTCCGGGAGCTCGGATGGGAGGTTCACCGTATAGTCCGGATCTCGCACCAAGTGATTACCACCTATTTCTGTCCATGGCGAACGAGCTTGGTAGTCGGAAGTTGTCCACAAGAGAGTCCTGTGAAAATTGGCTCTCCGAGTTTTTTGACAATAGGGAAGCGAGCTTCTATAAGAGGGGCATTATGAAGTTGGCATCTCATTGGGAACTCGTCATCGAACAAAACGGCGCATATTTGACTTAAATCGCATTATTATAACCAATTTTATGAACAATTGAAAATTCAATAAAAATACCGCAAGACTTTTTTGACAACCTTATATAACACAATTAAATCGGACTATAAATCTCTGACTAAATGAAAACAATAATTATCATTCAGAAAAGCAAGGCTCGACCTTCAATCAATGATCTATATGGGAAAAAGTAATAAGTTCTTCATCCCGATTACTTCTTTATCACGGCTGATAACTGCATAATTTTAGACTCACAATCGATAAGAAAGGAATTAAATATAACACGAATTATTAATCATTAATCATTAATTCACTGACTGCAATGATAACAACAATTTTCATTCATAATAAAAAATAGTTTAAAAAAAAAACTAAAACGCACGCTTTTTTGCTAATCGAACTAAAAAGTAGAAAATAAATTTCAATGACAAAGAGACCTATAATGAAGTAATAGCAAATCGAACGATCAGTCATAGTCAACTACCTCAGAACAGAATTATAACAAAAATTAAGATACAAATAGAATAATTCAAATTAGAGTTGAAAGCGTGGGATGCATTTTGCTTCACTTTCATAACCTTCTGTACATAGGTAGTTGCCAATAGAATGATTGTAATATTATATTTACTATATCAAGCATCCCCCCAAGAAATGCCTACTTTGGGCAGTGTAAGGAATATTTTGAAATATTGGGTTTCAGTAGGCTGTGAGCACATTCTGCGTTCGCTAACGTTTGGAGCGCTCGGAGCGTTTTCAAAAGAATAAAGTGGATTTTGTGTATCGATTCGTCACTATGGATGAGACTTGGGTATATCATGATAATCCTAAATCAAAACAAAAGGCTAAAGAATGATGTGAACCTGGTTCTTCGGCTCCGAAACGAGTTCGTGCCCAGAAATCGTCCAAGAAGGTTAGCATCTGTGTTTTGGGATGCGAAAGGAATTTTATCTGTGGATTACTTGCAAACTGAATATTATTGTAACTTTTTGGAACAGCTGAAAGGAAAAAATCGTGAAAAAAGACCCATTCTCCAGATTTGGTCCCTAGCGGCTGCCATCTCTTTCCAGACGTAAACAATTTCATGCGCGGAAAGCGTTTTTCATCACATTATGAAATAATAACAGCTGTGGAAGAGTATTTGGAAGCCCTTCCCGATTCTCACTTCAGGGCTAGAATCCACAAATTGGTATCTCGTTGGAACAAGTGCATTGTTGTTCAAGGGGGCCATAAAACTCTTAACGAACCACAAAAATTGAAAACATAAGCGATCTTCAAACCTTAGTGAACAAGCCAGATGAGGGAGCAACAGAAACAGCCTAGAGATTAATGTTAATAAAAAAAATTTACGAAACGAAACACATATACCAACTTGATGATTCGAGGAGAAGCGGTAGAAATGGAGCCCAAATTTAAGTGTCTTAGAAGCTGGATTAACCGGAACTGGAACTGCATTGAAGAAACAAGAACAAGAATTGAAATGGCAAGTGCATACTTTTACAATTATAAGAAGATACTATGCAGTCATTATTTTAATATTCGCTTCAAGATTCGCTTCACTAAATGTTACGTGTGGTCAATACTACTATACGCAATGGATATATGGACCTTTAAAATCGCTGACTTGAATAGGCTAGACGCGTTCGAAATGCGGCTGTACAGAAGAATTCTGAAAATACCGTGGACACATCACGTTTCAATTAACGAAGTACTAAGCCGAATATATGAAAAGAGATAACTTCTAACCATAATTATGCAAAGGAAGACAGCGGCCGCCGTAGCCGAATGGGTTGGTGCGTGATTACCATTCGCAATTCACAGAGAGAACGTTGGTTCGAATCTCGGTGAAACATCAAATTAAAAAAAAAAAACATTTTTCTAATAGCGGTCGCCCCTCGGCCATGAAAAAGCTCCTCATAAAATATCTGCCGTTCGGAGTCGGCTTGAAACTTTAGGTCCCTCCATTTATGGAACAACATCAATACGCACACCACAAATAGGAGGAGGAGCTCGGCCAAACACCCAAAAAAGGGTGTACGCGCCAATTATACAGGGTGGGCCATATAGCGTTTGCTTTTTGAACCACCTAATTTTTTGAGAATGGTAACACAAATGACATGTCAAATGTGTTTTCATAATTTACTTAAAGGTTTGACATTAACGAAATGGGACGCTATACGCTTGAACAAAATTGGGAAATATTGAAAAACTATTTCCAAAGTGGGGAGTCTTCTTCTTCTTTTCTGATTTTCACATCAGTGGCTACGTCAACAAGCAAAATTGTCGGATTTGGGGTTCAGAAAATTCACACGATACTGTACAGAAGCAAATACATCCGCAACGAGTCACTGTTTGGCGCGGTTTTTGGTCTGGTGGCATCATCGGGCCATTTTTTTTCGAAAATGAGCGAGGAGCCGCGGTTACAGTAAATGGCGAGCGTTACCGTGACATGCTCAACGAGTTGTTTCCAAAAATTGAAGAGGATGACATGGACGACATTTGGTTGCAACAGGACGGTGCAACTTGTCACACTGCCAAAGTTACACTCGAACTTTTGGCTACCGTTTTTGAAAACCGAATAATCAGTCGAAATTCCGATATCAATTGGCCGCCTCGGAGCTGTGATTTAAGCCCGTTGGACTACATTTTTGTGGGGAGCCGTTAAGGACAAATGCTATGCGAACCATCCAGAGACGATGGATGCTTTAAAACACGAAATCGAAGTTGCCATTCATGAAATTGGAGCCCAAACAATCGAAAATGTGCTTAAAAATTGGGTTGATCGAATGGCCTACTGTAAAGCCAGTCGTGGTAGTCATTTGAACGATATTATTTTTCATTCATAAATAACAATGTTCAATTTTCAAAATAAAAAAAAAGTTTGAAAAAATATTGATTAGTTTTTTTTTTTAATAGCCGATTCGAAAAGCAAATTTTACATGGCCCACCCTATATGTATAGTATATAAGACAGCATATTTGGGTCATATTCTCAGAAATCCAAAGTACCAACTGTTGCAACTACTCTTGGAGGGTAAAGTCGAAGAAGACAATGCGTCGGGCGAAAACAGTCGTCATGGCGAAGAATTAGAAATTGGTCGAGCTTTAGAAATATAAGAGAGCTGTTGAACGTTGTAGGGATAAAGAAGTATTTTTTAATATAGTTCACGTGAATCTAGTCAAGTATATTTATTTACATCAGCTTATTTTATGAATTTAATTACTTTTTATACGATCCCTAATCATTCAAAGTCGAATAGGCAAATAAAGAAGATAGACGACTGCAAAATCTCTTTTCTTTTTTCAGTGGTAAAAAGAACGATGTTCTCAATTGCAGGCCTATTTCAAAGGTGTTGTCTACCGCCAAACTGTTCAAAAGCATAGTAAAAGCGAAAACCTATTTCGTAACTAAAATTCTCATTTCCTCTAAGCAGCTTGGGTTTGTTTTAGGACGTCCGACTGTTTCGAATGTAGCAGCTTTCGATGAATACTGCTTTGACTCATTTTAAGAATTACGGGCGTTTATCCCGGTTCTGTCAGTGCCTCGTCTGACTTTCCACAAGGAAGTAGTTTGGGTCCTTTACTTTTTGTTTTATTCATCCATAATATTAGTAGAAGTTTTCCCTTTGCAAAATGTTTCCTATACGCCGATGATGTGAAATTATTTTCTGTAAGCACACTTGGACTCGTTCAAGGATATGGTGCCAGAAGTGTCGACTTTCTTTAAATATCCAAAAGTGCTGGTCACTGAGGAAAGACCGTTATTAGAGAAAAATACTTCTTTTATTCGATGTTTCATTACCGTAGTGGAAATTGAGTTCGAGCCAAGCGAATCAAGTCACATACAAAACGACTCCGGATACAGCTGCGGCTAATCCCAGCAAATAAGTGAAGTTAATTGACCAAAGAATGCATTCAAACTACACGTCACGTTGCAGCTACAGCAATAGTGAAAACACGATCCAACAAAAAGCACTGGAACAAAACGGTGGAGTGGTACAAAGGGGAAAAGGACGATTGCAATATAATCGCGAGCTTTTGCCATTTATGCACTCATGCTTATGTTGTTGGCACCATGGAAGATGATGAGACACTTCTACCACTTCAGCATGGAAGTATAATACTCCGTCATACTCCTCAGTGACGTTCTCGTGCAATCATTTATCCACACGCCAGAGGACGTGTTTGCCAGTTGTTCAGCAGGGTGATTCAATGGTGATGCAGATCTTTGGCAACAAATATTTGTGAGATGTTCATTTGAATTTTTTTCGGACAATATTTTCCAGTCATGGTGCGATACTCAGTTGAACAACACGTAAAAGTGAACCAAGCATTTTGACAAAATGGTCGTTCTGCACAAAGTGCACTCTGTTAAATGATCGTTGAGTTTTGTGATTTGACACCACTGGGGCTACGCCCCAGCATGCATTTGGCCGAGTTCCTCTTCCTATTTGTGGTGTGCGTCTTGATGTTGTTCGACAAATGGAGGTACCTACAGTTTCAAGCCCGTTCGGACGTCAGATATTTTATATGAGGAGGTTTCTCATGTCAGGAAGACACTCGGAGGTTTGCCATTGCCATTGTCGGTCCTCGGGATCGGTATTAGAAAAACTTTTCCATCTTTCGATGTTTAATGCACGGTGATTCGAACCTACGCCCTTTCGAATGGTAGTCACGTACCAACTCACTCGATTCTTGCCCATTTAAGTTCCATACATAAACTAAAAATATATAGTGAAATAAAAACATATTTCGACAAATTTTATTGCATTTTATTAATAAAATAAAATCTGCGATCCTATTAAATCACCCTATATAAGAGTCAGTGTGCATGAATCATAGCATGCTTAAGTTCTTCTTCAAATGAAAGCGTTACCGATATGGTTCCTGTGTTACGTTTAAATGGCACTCACCAGACCCATTACGATGATGAATTGTGCTGGGAGCGACATTACAAAAAAAACAAAAACGTTGCTTGTTTGATGGCGTATTGGTGCGATTCTCATTACCGAACCCGTTAGAAACCAAAGCTGGAATGGTTATTGCGTCGGAGGAGACTACTCTTCATTCATGTAGTTTAGTCCAATCATAAAATGCTCGATTGCATGTGATTAAATGTGTTTTTCATGAAAACGATTTAGCAGTTTTCCTTTTGTTGCTTTCGATAAAGCTTTTAAGAAGGATAGCATTCAAATAATGTAAACAGAGCAAGAAAACAAAGACTTATTTGCAGAAAAATGCTATTTATTAAAAGTGGAAAATTGATTAAAGTTTGTGTTTCACTGATGATGATGACTGAAAACTGATCTGAAAGTTAGAAAGATGAATGTTTTATCATACATTTTTTATAAGCCTACACTTTAGGATCTTTAAAAAATCGAGTATTGATAGAAAATTCAATGACATATTTCATTTCATCCTAGGCGAATCTATTAAAGGTGGTGTTGGCAACTCAGCTGAGTTGCTTCATGCGTGTCCATGTGGCTGTCAACACCGAATGAAACAAGGCGAATTCGATATTTGTTTCCTAGTTTCTCAATACTTTGCTTTGACAATCAAACGTACAGAACAGTGTTGTTGGTCTAGAGCCACCACGGTATAATAAATGCACGACTCTTTTTTAATAATAATGAATAATCAAACAAAAAAGAAAATTGTCAAAATTCGTCAAAATGTTGATGTGCCATCGCGGGGTGTAAATATGTGTATAACGTTGTGGAATAAGTTCATAACGTTTTTACCGAAGACTTTTATTTAAACAAAAAACAAGAATTACGAGTTTGATCAATATATATCAATAAGATCCGGAGAATAGAGCGGATGCTGAAGGATCTCCCATTCGAGCTTTTGGTGTGCGGCTTTAACGACTTGCGCAACATGGGGTCTGGCGTGGTCGTGAAGGACTATGGTTTGACCATGTCGATCAGGTATTTTCAATCGAGCAGCCTCATTCACATGGTGTAAAGCTCATTCGTGAGCATTTCCCAATGCACCATGTTCGTCCAGTCCCACCAAGCACATATGACGATCTTCTTCGGATGAAAACCCGGTTTGACTCTCGGCTTTGGCGAATCTCCTGGAGCCATCCACTTCTTTCTTTGTTTCATATTGATATATAGGCACCCCTTATCATCTCCCGTGACGATTCGTTACAAGAAATGCTTTTTATGACCGATTGTGTTCATCGATGGCGGGCGAAATGCTGAGAAGTAATTTGAAGGTTTTTTTCGTTGAGCTCTGAGGCACCCAGGCGCTGAATCCCATGAAGGTGATTGAGAATGGTTTTCTGATCGCTGTTCATTTTTGCCGCCAATTCACAACTGGTTTGGCGGCCGTCCTTCTTCAAAAGTGATTTGATACGTTCTCAGAAGGCCTTCCGCTGCGGGACGTGTCATCGACGTCAAACTCGATTTTTGAACTTTGCAAACTATTACAAAGGAAACTATTCCACTGTTCGGTTAGCGATTTGTGACACCTGAACTGATGTTAGAGCTCTTTTGGAATTCGGGCTTTAGAGAACACCTTTACTGAATGCTTGGATTTATAAATTAAACAAAACAAATAAAAAATAAAAATTAAAAATGTTTCATCTTAAAGGCATGAATGATAGTAAAGCCTTCAAATGCAGATTTTTCTTCCTTGCTTTCCGCCATTATTGTATTTATGTACATACTATACATTACGTATTTAATCAGTCTTGGATTTTCACTTACTTTCACTTATTATTCCTCCTCTTTTTGTTTGTTTATTTTTCGTGCTGACGCACATTTTTATTTCATTACTTTTAAGCTTCTCGACTCAAAAATTAAACCTTTTTACGAATACGACGGTTGGCTTTTAACAGGTTCGCCTCGCATATTTTTATCGAAAAATTTGGTATTTTCTGGCATAAGCTTACATATAGCAATTTCACTTACGAACTTTATTTGATCTTTTTTCAGTGATTCGAAAAATGTATCTCCCGCCCGAAAGATGGAATTAACTCGTGAAAGATTTCGTGCTATTGTTTAATATGATTTTCAAAGTAGGTTATCCAGACAGGAGTGCATTGATTACATTCGTTCCTGAATATCAAAAATAAAATGCGAGGTCAACGATTATCAACACCTGAAGAGGTCGATTTGGAGTTAGCCACTTCTGAGTAGCAAAAGTCCTTTGAAAATTGGTTCTAGTGAATACAGAAATGTATTGACTTCCAAGAAGAATATTTTGAAAAAAAAATGAAGACATTTTCATTATCATTTTGTGAA
Organism: Anastrepha ludens; assembly: GCF_028408465.1. Taxonomy (NCBI): domain Eukaryota; kingdom Metazoa; phylum Arthropoda; class Insecta; order Diptera; family Tephritidae; genus Anastrepha; species Anastrepha ludens. The sequence continues at coordinate 115,067,609 of NC_071498.1, read as the reverse complement.
AATAACCCTTCATATATACAAACAATAATAAGATTTGTGGGTAGAGACTTGTAGGTGACACTTCTGCTAACTAACCACTGCCCAGTAGGAGCTTAATTGATAACACCAACTCAGCTGTACGAAGTTTTGCAAGCAAATTAACCAATCCTGCTAAGAATAATCAGAGCTGCTCTCGGCAGTCAAGTGCCATACATTTTGTCGAGAGGAGTTAAGTTGCAAAATCATTGTGGCGCCGTAAAATGCGCTACTAATTAAATGAATTTCAACCTCGTTTAATATTTTTATTTTAGTTTGCACTTTGTGAAAGTATTTGGTATATTTGCAGCTTGGCAGCAACACCAACGAATAAATTACTATATACATACATACATACATACATACATACATACATACATACATACATACATACATACATACATACATACATACATATACACATACATTGGCACAAAGCATTGCCAGGCACACAATTGCTGCAAAGCTCAAATAAAGTCTTAAGAAATTTTATTTATATTTTATACTTTAAACATTTTAATAGGCCGGGTCAAGATTTCACTTCCTCAACGCATACTTAGACTTGCTTTGATCTAAGCAAAGTTTTTAAGCAGCACACATTTAAAGAGTTGAAAGTAAAATTCATCCAGCAAAAGCTTTGCATTTGTTTGACCACCTCGAGTTGAGCCACTGAAAAACGTGCCAAGCGCTTTAGGATATCCGACTTGCAACTGTACCAAGAAGTACAGCGGCAGAGGCAGAGGCAGCGGCAGAGGCAGACAACGACAAGAGCTCTGCAAAGTGCACTGATTTATGCTCGAACTTACGCCGCAACCAGAAGCGCGAATATGTGTGTGTATTTGTGTGTCTATGCTATTTGTGGTTTTCACAGAAATCTGCAAATGTTCTAAAGGCTTTTATTTCTGATAAATTGTGTACATTAACGCGAAAGGAGACGAAGAGGTTTGCAAATTGAACTGAGAGGTGTGCATTTGTATTATTTGCAGTGCGCGTATTTCTAAAAAGCATGCCAAGGACGAGACATTAAGAGACAAACCAAGAATGAAATTCATACACAGTCATTGTTCTAACTAAATGCATACGTATATAAGATCTCAGCCCACAAAAAAAGAGTTTCAAAAGAAAACATTTTAAATATATTGTCGTGACATCAACCATTACAAGTTTAAAAGCTTGCGTTCAATCTATTTGGTGGCTACATAAAATTTTACTAAGTATGCCATAATTGTCTGACCATTCATTATTTATTGTGGCACACAGCACAGCAGAAGTGAAAGGAGCTGAGGTAGTTAAAATAATTTGTGTATAATAAAATAATGCAGGCATACTTGACTGAAGTTCGGATTAGGGGTTCAAAAGGAATTGGCATTGTGGTAGCATGAACCACGAAAAAGAGGAAAGGGAGGGGTTACCGGAGCTGGGTGCTCATAAAAGAGTTTCTCATTGGTCTAGTATCTACGCTTGATAGCTAAAAACTGCGAACCAAGTTGTTTGGATTTATAAGCGGTAAAGACAACGTACAATTGTTGGCAATCGCGCTGTTAGTTCTGCCTTCTCGCAACTGGATAAAGAGGCAAAGCGAATGGGTCTGGTGCTGAATGAGGACAAAACGAAGTACGTCCTGTCATCAAACAAACAGTCGGCGCACTTGCCTATCGGCACCCACGTCACTGTTGATATTTATGATTTCGAGGTTGTAAAAGGCTTCGTTTACTTAGGAACCAGCATTAACACCGATAACAATGTCAGCCTTGAAATCCAACGAATAATCCCTCTTGTCAACAAGTGCTACTTTGGACTAAGTAGGCAACTGAGTAGTAAAGCCCTCTCTCGACGAACAAAAATAACACTCTACAAGGCTCTCATCATGCCCGTTCTAGCGTATGGCGCAGAAGCGTGGACGATGAAAACATCCCACGAAGCGACGCTTGGAGTGTTTGAGAGAAAGATTCTGCGTAAGATTTTTGGACCTTTGCACGTTGGCAACGGCGAATATCGCCAGCGATGGAACTATGAGCTGTATGAGCTTTACGACGACATAGACATAGCGCAGCGAATAAAGATCCAGCAGCTACGCTGGAATGGATACAAGCGCTCCGACTTTGAAAGTATTGGATGCGGTACCAACTGGTGGTAGTAAAGGAAGGTCTCCTCTACCTTGGAAAGATGAGGTGAAGAAGGACTTGGCTTCGATTGGTGTGTCCAACTGGCGCCGGTTAGCACGAGAAAGAAACGACTGGCGCGCTTCGTTAAAATCGGCCAAAATCATGTAAGCGATTATCGCGCCACTTCATCGGCATTCTCCAAAAATATTTACGAGTGAATGAATGGAAATGAATGTGTGCACTTCGACCTCGGGGACCTTTTGCGCCCGATAAAAATCTGTTGTTACTGTTACAAAAAGAATATTCACCAGATTTCGATAGAATAACAGAGGCGTAAATGCTGAAGTGTCCCTAAAAATAGCTACTGTAAAAGGTGCTGGATGTTATATTGACATGGGACAGTGTCCTATTAAGACACCCACCATTAGCTATAGTATCAGCCCCAGAGCTTTGACAGTTGTTGCACAACTTTTTCCCTCTATACCGTATAAGAAATATCTTTGCGACACGGTACACAGCCACAGAAGGCGCAGAAATAGTGAAAGTTTTCTTTAAAAATAACTCTTCGAAAATCTCAACATACCATGCATACCGTCGCCCTCCGCATTCGCCCATAGTCTTTAGCGAACATAGTAAACGCTCTCTTATGGAAATTCGTGGCTTGCGGGAATGTTTCAATGGTGTACCCATCTACATATGTAAGCGAATGCCTACGTTGCGAAGTTTTGAAAAAATGTATAAGTAGGTTGTTCATTAAGGTGTCCGCAGCGAGACCTGCTTTTGCCATCATTCTTCGTACTTGAACATCCCAAAAATCACTTGATCGAGAATTATGGACAAAGACTTGCAAAAATCGTTTGCATTTAAACAATGTTAAAAATGAATATTAACAAAGTAAAATTTAAGCTACATTTGTTATTGGTAGCTTGCACATGTGTACTTGTATGTATGTATGTGTCTAGTCTATCTAAGTAAAAAAAGATGCTATGAGATGCAAATACATAAAATAATATTCGTATGTTTCCTTCAATGAATGCTGTTGCAGATCGATTACTTGTACGTTTGTATGCGGTAAATAGCAGTCATCTGCAGCACTATCTGAAGTCAGAAGTGGTATAAAAAATACACAAAAAGATCCCAAATGTGCGTATCCTGAATTGTTGACCAACTTTTCGTTATTGTTAATGCTCACTTGCCCTATAAATAACTTTCTTCTTCTTATTGATGGGCGCCAGTTGGCTACACCAAGTGAAGCCAAGTCCTTCTCCAGAAAAGTTCTCCAGAGAAGCTTTGTGTTCATTCGGATCATTTGACTCAGCCAACGATGCCGTTGTATCTATTCGCTGCGCTATGTCTACGTCGCCAGAAAGTTCATAAACCTCCTTGTTTCATCGCCTACGATACTCGCTGTCACCAACGTGTAAAAGTCTAAAAATCTTGCGCAGAATCTTTCTCTGAAAGACTTCAAGAGACGCCTCATCGGCACCATACGTTAGGACGGGCGTGATGAGAGCCTTGTAAAGTGTTAGTTTTGTTCGTCGGGAGAGGATTTCAGTACTCAATTGCCTACTTAGTCCAAAGTAGCACTTGCTGGAAAGAGAGATTCGTCTTTGGATTGTCAAGGCTGACATTGTTATAGGTGGTAATGCTGGTTCCTAACTAAACGAATTCTCTTCCAGCCTCGAAATCATAACTGTCAACAGTGACATGGGTACCGTTACGCGAGTGCGCTGACTGTTTGTTTGATAACAGGAGGTAATCGTACTTCGCTTTCTTTACAGAATTAAAATTTTAACCGGAAGAAATCACTATTAATAAAGTACATACAGATCGAACACCCAGTACATAGTTTGCGTCAGTGCACTAAGGAATATCTCTTATAGCGAAGTATTAAAGTGTTCCCAGAGAAAATTGGCATCCCAACCGACTTCAGGTGAACTGTTCCTCGCCTTAAAATTAAAACAAAAGGTATTTCATAGTTAGCAGCTTATCGCCTGTTTCTGAGATGGCAGCATCTTCATTAGAAAAGCACGCCCTAAATTGCGCTTAACGGATACTTCTTCACATAAATCTTCTTCACAAACTACCCTACTGCATCACCACTCTATTCAGCAAATTGATAAGAAAGAAAAAGAAAATCAATAAAAGTCGCAATCTTATTTCAAAATTTTTAAGAGATGACGTGATCCGAGAAGGTTGGTGAAAAATTAAACTCGTTATAGGTCAAAAAAGCTATAAACGGAGCGCTGAGTGGGTTAACTTTAGAAGATTAGAAGGAATATATTATGAAGATCGATAATAGAACTTTACTCGTAACTTAATTTGTTAGAACTTTATTGTCGAACTACAGGTACTAAGCTGCACACATCTTACAAGGTCCGGCACTCGAAGTATTACCAACTTCAGACCGCCCGCAGTTGGCTCAGTGACAGCCCAGACTATTGTTTACAAGCGCGCGGAAGCATTTTTCCGAGAGTAAACGCGAAAAAAAAAAAATCAGTAATGCATCTCAAACGTAATAGTGTGAGTGCATTATACATGGCTGGAAAATAACAACCAGCGATTGTTCATGAACTCGAGCACCTTAAACTAAATAAATTTTGTGTTTATCGCACCATTACTTGTCACAATGATATTGTGATACTGGTAGAATCGCGAAACGTCATGGAGGTGGTCATCAAAAGACTGCAGCGTCACGTGAAATGGTTCAAGAAGTGAAGAAGCGACTTGAGCAAAAGCCTCGGTGAAGTGCCAATCAAATGGCGAAAGGACTGAAAACATCTGACCGTAGCATCCACCACATACTGAAAAATGATCTCAAACTCAAGCCTTACAAGATCCAAAAGGCGCATGCACTCACACCAAAGCAGCAACAAGTTGGACTTGAGAGAGCCAAGGAGTTGCTTCGTTTGGCCGACAGCGGTTAATTTCCGAACATTGTGTTTTCTGTAAACTCCCAAAACGATAAGGTTTATTTGACCGACCGTTCATACGAGAATTTGAATCATCGATTGGCCACCAGAAGGCAGCACCCGCCACGTATAATGGTTTGGGCCGCTGTAACTGCAGATGGGCGCTCTCCAATCGTTTTTATCGAGTCAAGGTAAATGTGAAATATTGTCGGGAAAGTATTCTGGAGGTTGATTTGAAGTCGTGGGCAGACAAACATTACGATGGCAGACCATGGTCGTTTCAACAGGACTCGGCACCGTCTCACTAAGCACGAGTGACCCAAGAATGGCTTAAAAAACAACGTTCCGAACTTCATAACTTCCACACAATGGCTCTCAAATTCACCGGAATTAGTTGCATTCCGTGAGCCGGACCCTGTATGACGTGAAATACGTTTCTTACCATATGAACGCTGCAGCATGAAACGACACTCTGAAAAAGGTAATATGTATTTCCGATTTTATGCCGACTCCGAAAGGCAGATGGTTCTTAGTGAGAAGCTTTTTTATGGTACAGATACTCTCGGAGGTTTCCACTACCTACTGAGGGACGATCGCTTAAGGAAACTTATTTTCTATCATTTCATGTAATCAAACATCAACCAGTCGGTTGCAGGGGCCGCTCATGTAAAACCATAGAAATATAGAAAACCTTCAATCTGAAAGAGGTTTTCCCGGAGATACCTGGTTTTTTGAACCTTTATTTGGGAAATTCCAGCAGGGCAACGATGCTGTCACGAAAACCTGGATTGGGCGTCAAAGTGCAAAGAGGACCGCTGCTAACAAGACCCGCATCCCACATAATAGAAAATGTTTAGCGATGGATATTTGCTTGTTGTGTGGAAAAGGATAAAAACAGAAGAATAAACACGAAATTAGTGAATTAATTAAAAATAGCTGACCCTCTTGATTCATTATTGAATTTGGTAAAAAATCGATAAACGAAGTTTAAGGGCAGTTAGAAATAACATAAGTTTCTTCATAGGTCCACATGAAAAACTCCATTTTGGAGTTACTTTAATTCAACATAAAAAACCACCTCTTAATTGCGGTATTCGAATATTTCTTTGATTAATTTACAAAACTGCATTGCCTTTGTCACTGCAGTTACTTCCTTATTTTTAGATACAATATTTGGTTTGAGAAAAGTGAAACTCGTAGCCGCTATTCAAGAAACTAGCAGCTCACATGAAAAGTTCAATAATGAGGATATGCACAGCTGTTATAGGCATGTACTGAGTCAACATGGGAATCATCAGCGCGACCTTTTCGAAAATAAACGAGCACGTTATTGATCGATTGGCGAGCGAGAACAATACCAAATACGCACTTGCCAACACGCAAATAGTCCTCGCGTCAGGCTTAGAAGGTGTTCTCTGCACTTAGTATGAATGACTGGCGCAAGTTTGAAAACGAAAGAGGTAGACAGCCTCTTTGCGTAACGACTTGGGCCGACGAGCCGCCTAAGACGAAAACAAACTCGCTAAGAATCATTTAAATCCAATAATTATAAACCAGATTAATTACGACGACTAAATTTGTATTAAAACAAATGAGATAAAAAATACAACAACACACTTACGAACTTTTAGCTGCCAAAACAGTTTGCTGGATTGCCCGACCATTGTAAACATCAAAGTCTTAAGCCGTAGCAGCCAAGGCACACGAACGCGATGATGCCATAAGAGGAAATAAAAACGAACTTAAACCGCAATTAAAGTGAATTTTTTTACACGCTTCCACAATCTGGCAAGTGGAAAGTTTTCGAAGGTTGCCAGCAGCAGCAGTCAGCGGCCAATGGGCGATGCAGTGGAGACGGAGTGAAGTGCACTTAAACCGTTTTGGCAAACTTTTCGCACTGCATTTGAGCCAGAGAGAGGAAGTGAGTGGCGAAGGGAGAGTGCCACGTTTATGGCAGTAGCAGCGGAGAGGTATAATGGCGGCGGCATTTATTGCTTTTAATTGCCAGCACTTTTATGCTTACAGTTTAGCCATTTCAATTTTCACTTTATAAATATTTTTTCACTTTCTCTAGATTTCTTTTTAACTTAATTTCTAAGATGCAGCTAAGAATGCAGAAGCATTCCTTCGGTTATGTGGTACAATGTGGTTAACAAGTTTACTGCCTTAGGCCGTGCATTACATCTTGCGGCAGATTGAATGAAGAGTTAAATTTAAAATTCTAAAATAAATAGTTGCTTTTAGAAAATTTAAAATTGAAAAAACAAGGAACTTTCGCAAATATTGCCTTCGTGGGAGATGGAGAAAAACTTATTGGGTCAACAAGTATATCCCTACCTTTTCTTAAGGCGAGTCCAAATGACGAATTATCTATAAACTCGGCTATTAGCTGGACTCTTCCTTATTAACATTTGCGGAACACTTTGAACTGTGACGTTATTACAGCATTTGGGAAGTTCGTGGATTCTGTAGATCTTCCAAATTATGATGCGGATTCCAATTTTCGTTGAGAGAATGTTATCTACTGATTTTGGCAAGTGCGTATTGTCCGCTGAAGATATCTGTAAAGGCATTACTCGATTTAAAACCTCCTGAAACACTGATGTTGATGGTTTGTCTGCGGTGTTATTCAAACAGAGCGTTACAGGGTCCGGCACTCGAAGTGAAACCAATTAATATAAAAAGGACATAAATTTAGTTTGGAAAATTACTTTTATTAAATTCAAAGTAAAAAATGTGTGAGTATAATACAAAATTAAGAATCAATTCACTCTTGCTCGATATGTCCACCTTTTCGTTTGATTATGGCCTTGAGACGGTCCAGAAACGAATCTCAATTTGCCTGAAGGCGACTTGCAGGTATTTTGGCCAACTCGCAGTCAATGGCTTTTTTCAGCGCCTCGAGACTGGTGAATCTTTTAGTTCGGGCCTTGCTCTCCAAAATGGCCCAAAGAGAATAATCCATCGGATTCGCGTCTGGTGAACTTGAAAGCCATTGTATGGATGTTATGAAGTTCGAAACGTTGTGTTTTAGCCATTTTTGGCTCACTCGAGCTCTGTGAGATGGTGCCGTGTCCTGTTGAAACGTCCATGGTCTGCCACCGAAAGGTTTGTCTTTCCATGGCTTTAAAGCAACATTTAGAATACTTTCTCGATAATATTTCGCATTTACCTTGACGTCAGGCTCGATGAAAATGATTGGAGAGCGCCCATCTACGGTTACAGCAGCCGAGACCATTACTTGTGGCGCGTGCCGCCTTCTGGGGGCCAATCGATGACTCAAATTCTCCTATGAACGGTCAGTCAAATGAACCCTATCATTTTGGGAGTTTACGAATTGCTCAACTTGAGAAATTTTCTCGTCGGAAAACACAATGTTCGGAAATTGACCGCTTTCGGCCAAGCGAGGCAACTCTTTCGTTCTCTCAAGTCTGACTTGTTGCTGCTTCGGTGTGAATACATGCGCCTTTTGGATCTTGTAAGGCTTGACATTGAGCTCATTTTTCAGTATGTGGCGGATGCTATGATCAAATATTTTCAGTCCTTTCGCCATTTGATTGGCACTTCACCGGGGCCTTTGCTCAAGTCGCTTCTTCACATCTTGAACCATTTCACGTGACGCTTCAGTCTTTTGATGCCCACCTCCATGACGTTTCGCGATGCTTCCAGTATCATTGTAACGAGTAGTGGAGCGATAAACAAAAACTTTATTTCCTTTAAGGTACTCGATCTCACGAACAATCGCTGGTTCTGATTTTCCAGCCAAATATAAGCAATGAAACTATAATATTACGTTTGAAATCCATTACTGATTTTCTTTTTTCGTGTATACTTTCAGCAAAATGCTTCCGCGCGCTTGTAAACAATACTCTGAACATTTCCAAATTACTTTTTTTAAGCGTGCCACTGTTAGTGACAGCTCTTATCGCATATCTAGCACGCCCCTGTCACGTGTAAGTGAAATTAAAGACTTGGGTGTATTTGTTATTTGATTCGAAGCTTACTTTTGCTAGTCATACAAAGTTTATTATTACCAAGACTTAGGCTATGCTTACCTTTGTTAGACGTCATAGCTCCGATTTCTATGACCCTTATGCACTGAAACTTTTGTGCACGGCGTTTGCGCGTTCCAAATTGGAGTATGCATCCTTCATTTGGCCTCCGAATTATGCGTGCCATACTGCTAGAATTGAACGAGTCCTAAAAGTATTCTTACATTTCGCGTTGCGTAATTTACGCTTATCGGATCCTATCCCTACCTATGAAGCGCGATGCCTATTAAGTAACTTAAAATCATTGCAGAACAGGAGAATAATCTTAAATTTGTCTTTCGTTTTTGATTTGGTCCGTAATTCTGCTGACTATCCGGTGCTTCTTCAGAGGATTTTCTTTAATATTCCGGTCAGAGCTCTTCGTACTTCGGAGTTTTTCTATGTCGGTCTCTCAAAATCCCTTTATATTGGAAATGCTCCTATTACTACAGTCTTAATTAAGTTTAACAAAGACTCTAAATTTGTTGAAATGGATTTTTCATTTTCAAAAGATCGCCAATTAAATGTTTGAATGTTTATTATAAATATTTAATTGTACGTTCTTTTTCAATGTCTATTAACCTTTTAATATGTCTGCTTAGCCTAAAAGAAACAAATGTTCCATTGACTTAATAAATAAATAATATTAATTAAACTCAGATAGCTGCCTCTGTTTTATAATTTTTTGCTGAGCTGCCAAGACGTCGGCAAAGCTTGGATATGCCAAAGACGTAAGCGACATCTTTAGACATTGTAAATAAGATATTACATATTTTACAAGCTCGATTCTAATTGATCGAAAGCTTGATATGTTGGCGGCGGAAAGCCGTGAACTTAAAATTGACCTTTAAGTTTATTTCCAACCAATACATTTATCTCCAAAATACCCTTTCCATTTTGACAAAATTGTCATAATTAAAATTGGTTGATCGGTGAGTTGTTGACAAAAGGATTATGGAAAAGACAGAACGTTGACTACTTACTGCAGTATTAACCGCTTCATACTAGTGATGAAATTCATCAAGTCACCTCATTCTCTAGTTAACTACTGCAGAAATAACTCCAGGTAATATCAAATCTCATCGTGTGAATACCTTACGGACAATTGCCGGTTGGGATATCCACGGCAATCTAGACTTGAGGCTTTCTTAACCTTAAAAATCCACTAGAACGCCTACCGTCCATCAATGGGTCGAAGTGGCGCGCGGTTTTGCAAGTTTATGTACCAGCTTAACGCTCGCTGAATTGACACGAAGCCCAATTTTCTAAAGCGGGCCATAGGTTTTTCTCTAATGTCGAGCGCCTCCTGTCTAGCTATTTCATCCGTCCAGCACTTTTCCGCAATGTAACTCTGACCACGTACCCAAATGAGTTCAACGTCGAAGTATTCGATGCGGTGGAAACGGAAGTCACGTATTGCCCGACTAGTTTCGAGCGCACTATCTTAATTGTCACTTGCATGTTCAAGGAAATATTTACTTACCTGACAGTAATTAAACCAGGAACAACAGGTCAGCTACTCCTTTGATAGTGGCTACCTCCGCTTGGAACACACTGCATGGGTTCGATTGCCCGAATTTGAGTTTGGTGGGGATAGCCTCTCAGAATACTTCTCCGCCAACCCTTCCATCCACCCGTGATCAGGTTCACCAAGCCATGTCTCTACATGCTGCACTCCGCCTACTCTCTCCTTGAGAGAAAATGAATATAGAAAACCCCGCTTGAACTCATCGAACAATTTGAAATTATAATTTTCTGTAACTTCTTAAGATTTTGATACTTTTTGGCACCTTAAAAATGAAAGAATTAATTCAATAATGTATTAAAAAAAATCCCATTTTATCTAAAATTGAGCTTTGCGAAAAATACCACTTTTTTGGTAAACCCTGTTTTCAATTAGGGTATTCATGCCCAGCCCCATATACCAACCCAAAAAATATTTTTAATATATTAAAAATTGGTAAAAACTGAAGTTGGAGAGCTACAGCAGCGAGTAGCGGTGGGTTCAATCGGATTGTTTGCGGCGAGTGTAGGAAGAGAATCAAGTGGGGAAAGACCTGTGACTATGAACTAGGACTGGCCGGTATATGCTTCGAAGCAGAGTAGTATCCGGAAAGATCCGCGTAGCTAACGTAAAGACAATAAGCGTAATCGCAACAGCTTTAGGTCGGAGGTAGTAAAATAACCCCTAAAGACAGTGGGTTAGTATTCCTGCTAACTGTCACAAAAAAAACTTTATTGGTATATTGGCTTATTGTGCACCTTATTGACGGACAGCATCGATAAACGTTGTTTTTTTTTCTTTTGAAAATAACATTTTTAAAATAAATGTTTTAAGCCTTTTCAAAGCCACAAGCTTAATTTTAAATGACTAATGTGAAACTGATATAGTCGAATGGGTTGCTGCGTGGCTACCATTGGGGAGTGCACAGGTTCCAGTCTCCGTGCATGAACATCAAATAATACTTGTAGAAAAAGTTTTTTCTAATACCGGTCCCGAAAGGCGACTAAGCTATAGCAAGCATGCGAGTTTATTTCTGTCATGAAAAAGTTCCTCATAAAAAAACATCTGTCGTTGGGAATCGGCTTATGGTGCTCACACTCACCAACGTAAACATACGCCCGTATATGCTGACACGGTGAAACTAATGAGAGCCTCATGCAAATGAATTTTCACCACCGTATCGTAGATCGTTATTTCATCGTGTAAGCTAATACGGGCGTACAGGCGTACGTTTACGTTGGTAAGCATGAGTTCCATTAAGGCCGGCGGGCCAATTAAAAGGTCAAAAAAATCGATTTTTTTTTTCCTGAAATCAATAGCTTAGATATTCAAGAACATGAGACACAAATTTTCAGAGTTAAATTCCAAGTAATAGGACTATGAATAAGTTCGTGCGGTTTTTTCCGAAATTTGAAACTTTATTGACGTAAAATGGTTACAAATTTAATATTCAAAATATTGTCCATCGCTTACTACTACTTTTTCCCATCTTTCTGGCAATTCACGGATTCCCTTTGTGAAAAATTCGGTCGGTTTTGCCGCAATCCACGAATCGATCCATTTTTTGACTTCATCGTAATTACGGAAGTGCTGGTCAGCCAGGCCATGTTGCATCGATCGGAAGAGATAGTAATCGGATGGCGCAAGGTCTGGACTATACGGCGGGTGGGGTAGGACATCCCATTTGAGCGTTTCTAAGTATGTTTTGACCACTTGTGCAACATGTGGCCGAGCATTGTCATGTTGCAAAATAACTTTGTCGTGTCTATCGGCGTATTGCGGCCGTTTTTCTCGCAGTGCTCGGCTCAAACGCATCAATTGTCGTCGGTAGACATCCCCCGTAATCGTTTCATTCGGTTTCAGTAGCTCATAATACACAACACCCAGCTGGTCCCACCAGATACACAGCATAACCTTCAGGCCATGAATATTCTGCGCCGACGTCGATGTTGAAGCATGGCCAGGGTATCCATACGTTGCCCGACGTTTTGGATTGTCGTAATGGACCCACTTTTCATCGCCAGTCACAATTCGATGCAAAAAACCCTTTCTTTTGTGCCGTTGAAGCAGTTGTTCGCATGCCATAAAACGGCGTTCAACGTCTCTTGGCTTCAATTCATACGGCACCCAATGGCCTACCTTTCGGATCATTCCCATGGCTTTTAAACGTTTGGAAATGGTTGATTGATCAACTCCCAAAGTTTTTGCAACCTCTTCTTGCGTTTGAGCCGGATCTTGATCGAGCAATTCCTCCAATTCGGTATCCATGAACTTTGGCGGCGCACCCTCGCGTTCTTCGTCTTCCAAGCCAAAATCACCACTTTTAAAGCGTGCAATCCACTTCTGGCACGTTCGCTCAGATAGAGCATGCTCACCATAAACTTCCACCAAGATACGATGACTTTCGGCTGCTTTTTTCTTCATATTAAAATAATGAAGAAGAATTCCCCGCAAAAACACATTATTTGGCACGAAATTCGACATTTTCAAGTGTGGTAAAAATATTGTTGTTTACGCTTCAAATAAAAAACTTATACTGACGTTTGTGCCTTACGACAGTAGCTCTCCAATGAATGTTTGGAAATGTGGATCGATGGAATAATAATCAAGTTACGCCATCTGTTGTAAAACCGTAACGAACTTATTCATAGTCCTATTATTTGCAGAGCTACAGAGCCGAGCGTAGTGCGGCGTCGAGCAACCGTGCGCTTATTGTTGTAGTGCTCCGCCCATTGACCATTGACTTTGAAGCGCGTTTTCTCGGCTTTTCATTTTCACGATTTTACCTAATTTATGTACACGATTGCAAAAAACTAAACGAGCTATCCATTTCATTCAAAATGCGTTATCTTCAGTATTGTTTTCTCTTCTATGTGAACTAAAAAAAACATCCAAAAACTTTTTTAAGCGACTTTTTTACCCAGTTGAGGAGTTTTTTTTTTCCTTGAAAAACCACTTTTTTTTTCTATTGTACCTTCCCCAAAAATTCGAATTTTACGTGTTTCTTAGTTCACATCGAAGATAATTACATCAAAATTAATAATATTTTTTTTTTTGTTTTCAGATGAAAATTGCAAGTTGTATCTTGTACAGAAGTTGGATACTTCAGTGGCAAGGCGCTCTGGGAATCTATTGATAACTCGGCTTACAATATATTGTTGGAGATTGTACAAATTTTTTTTTTTTAGTTCAAATATATATTAAACTATCCCCAAAACTTCATTTGGCTAATTGTTTTTTTTTCTCATCCTACAACGCTTCGCGAAAACTACTGAATTTAGGACATCTAATTGGCCCGCCGGCCTTAAAATTGTAGGTCACTCCACAAATAGAAGGAGGAGCTTGGCCAATGAAGGGTGTAAGCACTCCCTTAGTTTGATGTTTTTAAAGTTTTTGATATTAGTTGTGCAGTGAAAATTTCTTAAGTTGGCTAAATTTCCTTTTTTTTTGCTGCTCATTACCCCTCTGAAAGGCTCGCAGTGTACGGCAAACTCACTCTAGTGCCACAATAAGCAAAAGTAACATAACTGAAATGTGAAGGAGCTCGATAATAAAGGGTTTTCCAATAAGAGGTTATATTTTGATATTCAAAGAAAAATGCTATTTTTTAAAACAATTGATCGGATGTTTATTTCACTATAAAGGGGAAGCGCAATTTATTCACCTGTAACACCTGTTATTAGAAAACCCTTTATTTCAGATCCGTTCAGAAATGTCCCAGTGTATCCATGAAGAAAGTTTCACCAGCTCTAGACAGGAAGATCATCATGGTTCAGATAGCTCAATTCGATAGAAACAAGTGCGAAAAAATTTAGGTTAAGCAAATCTTTGAGCCTACTCACAGAAAAGGAAGCAAGGGAAAAAACAGAATAGGATCAACCTAACAACCTCGTGGCTTTTGAAAAACGAATGTCAACTTGTGTCCAACTCAGCTATTTGCCAAGATATACAAGTCTGGCGCAAATAAATATGCTTATCCCTAAAAAGAATTATGCAACGAAAAAAGCCAAAAAGAAAAAAGGAAAAACACAGAGATGCAAAAACAACTCTTTACTTTGAAGCCAACAGAAAGAGGTGTTTTTCGTGTATGAGCAAAAAAGTATTGTGTAGACGCAAGATGTTCTACTGCTATTGCTGTCCTTGTGATTATTATTATTATGCTGTTGATTGTGTTTTTGCTGTTGGTACACAATTTTGTTGCAGTAATAAATTCTGGTTGTCAACAGTGGGTAGTAATTTCTCATGCACCTTCGGCATTTTAGATCAACAACCAAACAACAGACAAACGGCCAGCCCAGCTGCCAAATGATAGACCCAACTCGCATTTGAAGACGGGCAAGCAAAAAGTACCAGAAGGATGTATTAGGTGTTGCTAGGAGTGATATTTTGGTGTTTATAAAAAAAAAATGCATGCATATGCTTAATGATGTGGGTTGGATGGTAGAAGTAAAAAATTGTCTTTACTATGCTGGTATGCAAATAAAGTTTCTAAGAGGTAAGTTGAAGCTCCAAATGATAAACGGTCAAACAACTCCATAAAACATTAGAAGAACGTATAGGCGTATATGTATGTATTTATGTGTATGTGTTTATGTTGCCACTGCATGCCGAAGAGTACACAGGTTTCCACCATGCAGACGATAATAGACAGCCCATTAGATATCGCTAGCATTTGCTAGCATACACAAGAGCAAGAGGTGGGTATACGATTGGGAATCTACAGTTGTAAACATAAAAATGGAAATGAACAAATTTTATCAACTGAGAAAAATTAGGTTAGGTTGAACTGGTTGGCTTGCAGTCCCGTATAGATCGGTTTGGTCCATAGAGACACCAGATGGAGTTAATTAGTTGGGCGTTTTGAAAGAGTCCTGAGAAAAAATCAGAGAAAAATTAAAACTTTGCTAAATTACAATGGGCTACATTTTTACAAAAAAATTGCTAAAAAAATCTTACGTTGAAAATATTGCGAATATTGCAAAAAGAAAAGATTACTTAATTTTGTGAGCGCAAGTGTGTACACCATTTCCATATGTGGAATAACATCAAGACGCGTACCACAAATAAGAGAAAAAGCTCGGCCAAACACCCAATAAAGCGTTTAAGCGCCAATTTTTACATAATACAATTCCAAAATATGTAAGTTAAGTTATAAATTTAATGACTCCGAAACTTCTGACAAATGAAAACTTTTAAAAAATCCTTTTTCGTTTCAAATTAGTTGTGTTCGATTACAAAAATGTGGTCGATCATCCATCCCCAGCTTTTAATGCAAATATAGACCGTACATGAAAATTGTCTCCCAAAGGAAAGACAAGAAAGCCAAAAAGTTAAGCAATGAAAAATTATCCATCACTTACAAAAACTGTCACAAGCCGATATAACAGCTGAATTTGTTTATAAAATTTTGTCTTGCTAAAAAAACATTACCATAAATATTAGGCCGGGTCGATTTGTGGGGAGGCAAAAAAATCGCCCATTGCTCTGTGAAAATCATATTCTAGGGATCAAAATAAGAAACTTTGACGACGGAACCATACCTCTAAAACGAGTTCTGATGTCCCCCAATTTGGGGGGGGGCCTTTAATGGCGAAATGCAATTTTTAGGATAGGTGGAAGTCACGGGGAGCCATATCAGGCTAATACGATGAGTGATGATGGTTTAAATGCGATTTCTAGTCAAAAAATCAGTCACAAGAGTGGATCGATAAGATTTGCATTATCATGCAACAAGCGCCAGCTTCCTCCTTCGCGGTATTCAGGGCGAATTCCACGAATGCGATGCAACAAACGTTTCAAAACGCCAAGATAGAAAATTGTGTTGACGGTTTCGTCCATTGGCACGAACTCCTTGTGGACAATTCCCTTAGAATCATAAAAACAAATGAGCATTGACTTGATTTTCGACGCGATTTCGGTTTCAAACGCGATTTTTTTGGGTGGTGGCTCGTCTGGGGGCTTCCATTCGCCATTTTAACGCTTAATTTCAGGTTCATATTGGAAACACCACGTTTCATCACCAGTTACAATGTTGTAAAGGAAGCTCTTGACTTTTCTCGCCTCTTTAATGAGGTCTTTTGAATGTTGAATTCTGAGCAATTTTTAGTCTTTAGTTAACTTTTGCGGAATGCAACGTGCACAGACCTTTCGTAAGCCCAAATGATCAGTTAAAATACCATAAATCGGTGTTTTGGAGATATTCAACTCCGATTCCATGAATTTCAACGATGATTTCGGTTAATTTTTTGATAGGTTGTCCTCACAACCTTCTCTTAAACGTGTAAACCACTCATGAAGTCAGGCACAAGATAGACAATCATTGCCATCAACTTTTTTTGATCAATTCAAGTGTTTCGGGAAACGTTTTACCGATTTTGAAACAAAATTTGAGATTATATCTTTGTTCGAAACTCATTTTTGTACCGCTGATACAAGCATACTGACACTTAAGACGCAATAACTTCGCTTCCACTGAACCGAATGTCACCAAGTTTTCACTGGAAGTCAGCTAGGGATATAACTTCTAACGCACTAACTCATTAAAGAGACGGCACCATCGAAAACATTTTTATGAGGTCAGTCTTTTTTATTTTGGACTTCACCTTGTACAACCCCATACCATCACCGAACCTCCACCATGCTTTGCAGTTGGGATACGGCTTTTCGGTGGCAGCTCTTCATCCAGTCTGCGCCATATATTCGGTTTGCCATCAGAACCGACTAAACTGAATTTACCCTCATCATACTGGAATGCGAATACGAGCCGTTTCCTTTTGTTGATTTCGCTTATAAATGATTTTCTTCTCGTGCTCAGCTATTATATCTATTTACTCTCAAGAGAATTCGTACTGTTTCGGCATGAACGTTAATATTGCGGTCGGTTTCCAATGCATTCTGAATTTCTACGGATGTTGCTTCCGGATTTTTGTCCACAATACTTTTGATGTATCGTTTAAACCGTTTGAGTAGTTTTAGGCGGACGACCATTTCTATATTTGCTTGCTAATGACTTTGTCTCAAAAAAGTGTTTTCATATTGTTTCCACTGTTGCCTTAGCACGACCAACAGTTTTAACAATGGAATTTAAAGTATTTTTGTTCTTCTTAATCTTATTATTTGTTCTGGGAGTTAAAGAGTTTTCAAGTTGTCTGCTATGTTTTTATGCACGAGTCCGTGGGCTGAGATGATAATTGGTAGTATGTGCACCTTCCTTAGCTTCCACTGGCGTTTAACATAAATCCCTAAGTCCGAATATTTTGATATTTTCTCTGCATATTTTCTTTGCATGTTTTTGTTCAGAGGAACAGCTTTATCAATTATATAACCAGTCGTTTGAGATTTATTGATCAAGAAAATGGCTGGCCTATTGTGGTCTCTTGTTGTGTTCGTTAAAATTGTTCGATCATAATACAAAAGGTAATCGGAGTCTTCTTGAACAGGTTCTGGGATGTATCTGAAATACGGTATTTTGCTTTGAATGAAGTTGTACATCTGCGTCAATTTTAGATGAATTATTTTCGCGATGTCATTGTGATCTAATATCTATAGCATCTTCGGCATCTGTCTGCAGCGGCATTTGGATCTCGCATTACATGCTCAATGTAATTTCTTGTTGGAATCACACCATCTTGAATGCCGAAAATGGTACGCTCCGTTTCGGCGAATATCGACCTGTTGGTAAGCCATAAGTGGGACAATTTTTCGTCAACATGTGGGCTCAGCAAGTCTTTTCGATACACGCCATGAATAGCCATTTCAGACCATCTTTGAATCTTTTCATCTGTTGAGGTTGCGTTCCTGACGTCGTAGGAAAGATTCATCCGGATGTTTATCATCCGCAGCAATTTCAGTCATATGCAGGTCGGATTGGGAGCACTTATTTTGAAAGAGTGCTCTTATGTTTAAGAGAAGTTTGTCATGCAGTGCTCCAACACCAATCTGTCCCCTGCCGTTCGCTTTTCTAGGTAGCATCATTCGAACGACAGAGCTTTTTGAATGGCGTGACTTCTATGTAGTCATAATTGTACTTATTATTCGCTGCAGATTTTCTACTTCAGTAGATGACCATTTTACAATTCCGATGTTTTGCGATACCACCCAAACAAATGAATTAATAGCGTGGATTTAGTTTTTGCCATTAAGTTGGGTTTTACAGACAGCGTGAAGGCGCCTTTTAAATTTTGCTATCAGATTTTTCCTCATTTGCATCGTATTTATGCTGCTGCTTTGCAGTACTTCAAGGTACTTGCATAACTCTCCCGGTTCCAATTCCGATATGTTGAGTCCGCTACTTTCCACAGTTACATGTCGAGAAACCTTTAACTATTGCGATCTTTCGGAAGGAAGCTGAAATTTTTAAATTTTAGTTTTGCTCTTTTTTTCCTATTTTCCCCCTTTCTTTTTCTAATATTTTAGTTTTTAAGCGAACACTGCTATTTGAGCGAAACTGTAAATGTGCTTGGATATAGCAGCTAATGTGAGTGTAATTTAAATGTTATACAATTTGTGTTTAGATGCAAAGTACATACTCGTCCATATGTACAAGGTGCAATTCATCTTTTCAACACACGACGAGCGACTTAGGTGTGGATATGTAAACTAAATGATATTCAGAAACATGTCGTTTGCTCTTCATACTCGTACGAAAACAGACAGGCATAAGCTTACCACATAGAAACTAATTTGCCATTTCAAATTCCGGTGAAGGATAGCCAAAGCTTTCGCATAGCCCGAAACAACTTTGGGATGTCATGTTTTAATAAAGCTAGAAATATTCTTATCACACGTACGAAGTGTCCACAAATTTATTAGCAACATGCTAGCCCACTCCCACTCACAAACGCACACACACGCACACATACGCATGGGCGATAAAAAAAGGAGTTTGTGTGTGTATTTTTACGTGCTTATGCTTGTAAATATTTTAAGTGGGTGTGTGTTAGTTTTGGTTTTTTGGTTCCTTTTTCAAATGGCCTTCTATGTTGTTGTTGTTGTACAAAGTATTTTACACAGAAAATACAAAATTTTAAGTGGACGGAATTAAAAATATGTGCAAGTAGCTGGGACGTGATTTTTAGCTGAAACATTAAAAGCTCTAAACTAACAGTGTCGCATTTACAAATACACACAAATGCAGGTATGCATTTTTGTAGAACGGACAGTGATGCTAAAAGCATGTTTATGCCATTTGGCGAGCGATCTAACGGAAGTAAATACTCCATTGCCATTCCTGGCCGATTTTGCACGCATATCACGTTCCAGTTTATTATTTCTTATCAACAACCCAACAAACTTAAATATTAAATTCATATGTAAGTATCTTCATGTGATGTGTGTCGGTGTGTGTATCCGTATATATATAAGTATTTGAAGCACTCAGCATTTGTATGCATGTATGTGTGTGCATACATTTTCATTTCACGCACACAAACAAGCATACGTTTCTACAGGCAATATTAGCTGTCAGACGCTGTTATAGCCGTTGTCTAGTAAATAGGAAGCAAAAACAAAATTAAATAAGCAAGTGGGTACGTATGTGTGGACATAAACAGGTAGGCATGTCTTGCATAAAGATGGGCGTCAGCTTTATATTCTATTAGAAAATGGAAAATATTCTAGAGGTTTAGTGAAATATTAAAGCCTTGGGTTACAAGCTAACCAATGCATTTCTGTCAGTTTAGATGGAATCTGTAAAGCATTTTATCGTAGCTGCAATTTTATTCTCATATTTTTGTTGCGCTGGTAGAAGAATTAAGGGGAATTTGAATACTCCACACAATGCGAAATTTTCTCACTACAGGACTAATTAAAACGCAAAATGGCTAGAGTCTAAGAATTGAAATAATCTAATGATTGAAATTTACGAACTATGTCTCATTCATTAAATTTGGTATACCTTCTTTTTATACTTCATTGGCCTTATAACCGCCAGCATGCCAGTTGCCCCTTACAAAAAGTGATCAGTTTAGAGGTATGGGAGTTTAACCCTTTCGATCCGAAAAGCCGCTGAGGTAAAGGGAACTTGTACGTATTCAATCGTTACAATAGGAAAAATAAAAGCATTCCATCACTTCAGGATTTGAATCGGCTGAAAAGGGGTGGTGGGAGGTGCTGGGACATATATGTCCCGACAGTGTTTTTGAATGGGACTTATATGTCCCGATTAGTAGTTTATGATCCGGTGAGGTATAATTGCACTTTGGTTTTATATGAAACTAATTTTATTTAGAATTTAATTAATTGTTTCAGTAAAGAATATAATAGAAAATAATTCAAAAGCAATATATTTAACATAAAAAAGTTTGGTATTTATTTATGGTACGGAGCGAAGCAATCTTTACGGAGAGGAATCTGACATTCTTCGCAAACGTTTTTGTTTTCTTCTCTTTTTTATGTTCTGCACAGCCTGTGCAACGTCTTCAATTGGGAATTGGAATGGGTAGGTGACCTGCGGCTAGCTTCCTTTTTCTTCCTGACGTGCCACTGCGTACCAACTCATATTGCCCTGCAATTTGATCAGCCCCCCATTTCAGGGCAGTCCACATTAACTTTTTGATCATTTTTTAATTTATTTTCTATTATGGAGATTTCAGAGGAGTGATAATTGCTTACAACTACTACTTCCTTGGTATCTTGCCATTTAGCACACATTATACCAGTGTTGCTTTCTCGGAAAACGCATTGACCTCAGTTTAGCTTTGTGCTGATGACTGGCAATTTTTTGCGACTCGACATAATAGTTCCTAATGCTGCGTAATTAATAGTCTCTAGAAGATTGATACTTGGGAAGAACCGGTCGAAACACAGAGACACATCCGTTTCTCGAAGTGTTGCAGCTAACTGATTTACCACGCGCTCGTCTAGAGTTCCTTCGACATTCCCATCTTCTCTCCCACAATAGATATTAAAATCCTAAGTATTGCCAGTATATAACGAAACCACTAACACAATAAATTACTATACTTTTGGTTGGTTTTAAAACTCAAAAACCACGAATAATTGCAAAAAACAATGTCACTTACGGAATTCGCGTCCAAACTTGCGATCTTTTTTCAACTTATGAGCACGTGTTTACCATTAAATAACAAATAACGGAAGGAAATACCGCTAAGAATACCATAAACTACGAAATGGGATAAGCTAAGTCCATTTTAGTCTCTTAATTTCCAGGCTAGGCATCCTCGAAGATTACCGGGACACATAGGTCCCGTTCGGGTCGAAAGGGTTGAATTGAAATAAAACAACAAAATTTCAACAGTATTTATTATTTTTGTGTAAAACCATTCATGACATTTATTTTTTAGAAATAGTCCCTTTCAAATGTTCGTCGCAACTACGCCGTACTTCGGTCATCCGTAAACACCCATTTTGAATGACTCGCTGGACGACTTCCGTCGATATCTCGTCAATAACTTTAGTAATGTTGGCGTTCAATGCTTCAATCGAAGCTGATTTTTCCACGAAATATTTAAACTTTACTTATCCCTACAAATAAAAGTCCAAAGGTCTGATAACACACGATCTTCATGGCCAGTCCACTGGTCCGAGACGAGAGATAATTTGCTGACCGAAACGACGTCACAGTAAATCCAATGGGCTATATGGCAAGTAGCGCGGTAGGATGGTAGGACGGTTATGTACACCATAAGTGGGCCTAAATGCGCGATGAAAAATTTTAACAGAGCGTCGATTTTCGTAAAATAATTGCACGATTTGTAAACGGTGTTGATGATTGTCCATGATGAAATGTCAATGAATACTAAAAAAATGCAATTTGACAGTAGTCACGCGTGATCTGTCAAAAAACCCCTATAAGAAAAAGTGCCTCCAGTCTGATCACCCTTTATCTATATATAATTAGCACTTACGCCCTTTATTGGGTATTTGGTCGCGCATCTTCTCTTATTTCTGCTGTGCGTCTTGATGTTTTCCATAATTCTAGGGACCTACAATTTTATGCCGATTCCGTACGGCAGATGGTTTTTTATGACCAGCTTTTTCATGGCAAAACTACTCTCGGTGGTTTGTCATGAGGTTTTCCGAGTGGCGACCGCTATTCGAGAAAACATTTTCTATTAATTGGTGATTCGAACCCGAGGCTTCGAGACTGTGCACTTCCGAATGATAGTCACGCACCCACAAACAGCGACCAATTGCCCTTTCCTCGTGCCATCTAACTGCATTTAGAGCCACTAGATCAAGTCAGGTTCTTCTTCAATTGGTCCTTCTAATACAGATGGAACTTTCTTCTTCCTACCACCACTAACAAGCGGAAGGGTACGCAACCATCCATGTGGCATAATCAAACAAGTGGAGCGACTGAATCTCCATTTATTGCGCTGTATGCAAGTAGAAATCCCCTTACATATCCTTTCCTTGTAATATTTGCCGTCCAATCGTCGAATTGTCCGCAAAATCTTACTCTCGAACATTCAAAGCGTCTCTCTTTGGATTTTGTCGTCGTCCACGCCACTGCACCATTCGTTAGGACTCTCCATTAGGACGGATATGAAGGGGAACTTCTAACTAATCCAAAGTAGCACTTGTTGCTGAAACAGTTTTTCCATTCGTTTTTGAGGTAACTTTACTATCGATGTTAAAGCTCGGAAAGCTATTTTTTTATTCTAGTGGTATGATCAGAGTTATTTCACATGTACATATTAGTTTGCCGAGGCAAGAGACAACTTAGTAGTGGGTGCCCTACCAAAGCCCTCTGGCAAAGAGACCTAGCAGGGTCGCATCGTTGACAGATGGCTAAAGTGATGATCCAATATTGAGGAAATGATTAAAAAGAATCATGGGTTAAAGATGAAGCCCTTTACTGTATGTAATTTATTGGTTTTATGAAGCTATTACGAAACCAATACGATCTGTTGCTAATAAATGACTGGAAGCATGCTGTAAAAAACAGTATATTGATTTTTCTTTTTCTTTTTCCACTCTATTCTCTATCATACATACATCTTTTTTTCTACATCTCACCACGCAAATCTTTAATTATTCGAGCCAGTACGGGAAATATTCTTTAGTCAGCCTCTTCAGAACACGCGCTGCTTTCTCTATCATAGCTTCAATTAACTCAAATCTCTTCCTATTAAATACAGATTTCAACTCTCGATAAATTTAGAAATCGCTCAGCGTAAAATCTGGCACATAAGGTGGATAAATTAACGCTGATATGCTGACGTGGCTCAACATTTATTTTGACACTATGCAGAATAAGCCTGAACATTGTCATAGTGGAGAACCTATGAAGTGTCCATCTACAACTCGGGTCGTTTTCTTCTTATTATTTCAATGAGTTCAGCCAGAACCTACATGCCAGATCGAACTAGGCGTGAATCAGGCATGAATAGTCCTCAACCAACTTAGTAATGCTGAAATCTCTGAAACAGGCGTGGAAGTAATTATGTGTTAAAATACCAAGCAAATCAGAGGAGAACTGAGGGTGCTAGAGAACTTTTACTGACGGAATTTAGTCAGGGAAATTTGGAACTAGTGAGTGTATCGGCTCATTTGACAAATTTTTTCTTTCACAGCCGATTTTCGCGGTTTTGCAAGTTAAGATAAGCTGACGCTTCCTTAATTATGGTTAAAAATTTGAAGTAAAGCAGAGGAGAAATGAGGAAGTTACAGAACTTTTACTGAAACAGTTTAGGCAGGGCAACTACTCGTAGTGAATGCAAAATTTACAGCTACGAGCTAGCGAGATAGAGTATCATTTAAGGGAGAGGTTTATTTGTCTACCTGCGCTCCGCTCTTGGACAGGAAGACCTCAGCGGGTAAGGGGCATAGGAAATGAAAGAAGATGTCCGAATTCAATACAGCTGACATGGAATAATCTTAGGAACTTGACTTCGCGTTGCTATGATTCAGAGATTTTTCTCTAGCGTTTTAACCACGGCTGAGTAGCTATAATTTAAATTTAATTTAAGCCAGGTGTGGAATTTTCTATTCAGTTGGGCTGTCTTTGCATCGCTATGATTTTGAAATTTTGGGGCTCACTTTTTTATACTCAATTTCACATCGATTTTCCTGCAATTAACTGCCGGTACGCGGTCCTCCGGGCCTGATCTAGCCTATCGCCTCTACGAATATCCGATCAGCTGCAGTTTATTGTAACAAACATTTTTGAATTCATTGCCACTTCAATGCATTCTCACTTAAAGCTTTAGAAATTTTTCAATTGCTGCATTTCATCACGATTCATGGGCCAAATTCCGCTAAGTCGGGTAGAGACAAAAGTCTCTTTCATACCTAAGGCAGGCGGGTCCTCACACACTAACCTCAAAGACTTCAGACCAAGGACCAGGAAAGAGTAAAAAAAGGCCAACGTTGCATTACATACTTGAAAAAAGCGGTCGGTTTTAAATGGGGGTTAACACCTCTCGTTACTCATTGGCTATATACTTCGGTAGTTAGACCAATCTTAATATATGGAATATTTGTATGGTGGCCATCTGCTCAAAAGGCGAGTTACGCTAAAATCAGGAGTAAGGTCCAAAGAACAGCTCTTTTATGCATCTCTGGTGCTTTAAGGACTACTCCGACCAAACCGCTAGAAGTGCTAATCAATTTGGCTGTACTAAATCTCGTAGGGAAAAACATGGCTGCCGCCTCGACGCTTAGACTCAAAAGCTTGGCGCTATAGAAAGTACGGTGGTTTGGCCATGCCTGTATTTTGCACACTCTGAACAGTCACAAACAAAAAATAGACTATTCTATTCCTAGACTTACCTTCGACAAACTCTTCAAGACAAGTATACCGTCAAGAAGGGAGTGGCAGACACCAAGGTCATGGATGAGGGGGGAATTAAATTTGTATGATGGTTCCAAGCTAGACGATAAGGTTGGCTATGGAGTATTTTCGAAGAAATTAGGACTGGAACTATCCGTTCGACTACCAGACTACTGCCTTTATCAGGTAGAGGTTTAAGTTATAAAAGAAGTGGCTACATACCTAAATAAATACATATATTCTCAAATAGCTAAGCGGCCATTAAATCAATGAATGCCGCAATACTAAGATCGAAGGTTGCACAGGAATGCCGGGCAGCCCTAAATGATATTAGCGTCGTATTCAAGGTCAGCCTTATTTGAGTTCAGGGACACAGAGAACCTGTAGAGCTGATGAGCTAGCCAGAAAAGGTAGTGCCTTTCAACTGGTTCGTCATAAAAGTACCATTGGAATACCTTTTTATACTAGTAATAAAAAAACAACATTACCCCTTTACATGACCCATTGTGTCACCGGTCATTGGCAGGCATTCCTTGAGACTAGGAGTTTTCTCCCATGAATATTGTAGAAGTTGTAGAGATGAGGAAGAAACAGTTGAGCACTTCCTTTGCAATTGTCCAGCCTTAACTAAAATCAGAGCAGGTTGTCTAGGTAAACACTTTTTCAATTCTCTTACAGAACTATCTGGCGCGGGGATTAGACCAATCCTGCGCTTCATATGAGCCTCAAAATGGTTTCATGAAAATAAATAAAAAAGGTTCACGTATCGCACAGTGGTATCACAACGGACCTGTAAGATCTCAGTGATATTCTTTTATTTCATATTCTTCATTTATCGTAGAATCATTTTGAACGAATTCCGAGTACACAACGCCATGATAACCAAAGAAAACGAGTAGTATGACTATCACTTTTGACCGATTTTAACGTGGTTTTTGGGTTTCTGCTCATGTGGATAGCGCCATTCAGCCACCTGTTGACTGGG
This sequence comes from Anastrepha ludens, assembly GCF_028408465.1. Lineage (NCBI taxonomy): Eukaryota > Metazoa > Arthropoda > Insecta > Diptera > Tephritidae > Anastrepha > Anastrepha ludens. The sequence continues at coordinate 115,041,320 of NC_071498.1, read as the reverse complement.
TTGCATGTTAAACTCATACACCCACCTCATGACCTGTTATGATGCGCTAGATAAATCTTGTGTCCGAATTCACTTGCTCAAGCATGTATTCAGCCACCTTCTTCCGATCAATTTTTTTAAAGAAATTCAACTCTCTTGAAACGAGTCGAGCACGTCTCATGCCCAATTGATGGTGTAAAATATTGCAAATTAATTCGTGAGACACGCTAAGTTCACGAGCTATGTTGCTCAAACTTAAATGATGGTTTTCCAGCACCATTTCCTTGACTTTGTCGACGTTTTCATTCGTTGAAGACGTTGATGGGCGACCAGATCGGGGCAAATCTTCCACGACTTCTCGCCTTCTGCAAAAGCCTTGTACCGCTCGCCGTAGGCTTTTTGCAACATTTTCAACGATTCGGCACACGAAACCAGTCAAAACACAAAATGTAAGATAAATTCTTTGTTCCATATTTTAATCCATAGTGAAAATGGCAGAGCACACCTGCGGTTGGCTGATATAGTTAAATGCCAAAAACAAGCTAATTGATAGATTAGGCTTAAACTCTGTGATACTATAGAGGACAGTGTTACCAACATTCCTGCAAAAAAAAATTCAGACATGCATATGTGTAAAGCGCGCTTTTTAAATGAACAATTCCCCATATTTTTTTTCGCTTAGTGTATGTGCGCATGTGTGTTAACACTTTCGTTCTCTGTTGATTTTTCAACTTTGATTGCGATTCTGGATTTCTACCGCACACCCCTTTGCTTGACTTTGAATCCCATTGTGTGTGTATTTTTACTTAGTTTGAGCAAAACCATCCTTATGCGAGCAATATGGTACCATATGCGGGCAAACACATATGAGTACCTACTTTTAAAAATCTGTTGGAGCGCAAAATAAACGGCAAAGGCGTTTGCTGAGCTCAACTGAGTCAATTGGAATATTCAAAGAAGAACGGAAGACTTATGCAGCCGGTGAAACACGTATTTGCACATACACATATATAATTCAATTGTACCGGAAGCACCGTAAACAGACACCGTTGCACGGTTGACTGCCTCCGCAACCAACAAATTCCCACAATTTTTTTTTCGCAATAAATTCGACGTAAATATTGCAAATTTATTGGAGTATTATTTTATTTCAATTCAATATTTCCCTGCTTGCCCCACACCTCAACCACACACACACACATATGTACATAGAGGCTCAAATGTTTTCCTATTAATTGATTTTCGTATGATTACGACATTTATCGACATTTATTGCGTTAACTTTTTGATGTGTTCATAAAATGACATAAACGGCTTAAATTTTTATTGCTATTTTTCAATTTTTTATGCAAAATTAAGTGCGGTTTTCACGGTTCAAGTGTAATTTGATACATATGTGTGCAGCAATCGAATAAATATATATGTACAGTGCCTCAAAGAAGTATTCGGAAATCTAATTTTCACAGTAGCAAACCACTATACCATACGAAATATCGTAAAAAGTTAAAAGAAACTACTTTGGAGGAAAGGAAAATAATATTTAATTTACGAAATGTAGTAATACATTAAAAGAGATATCAAATTCCACAAAAAGAAATATTTCAATCATCCACAGCATTTTACAGTGGAAATCGTTAAACTGAGAACGGTGATCAAGAAGGTCTGAGAAATTAAAGTCCTGCGATAAAGTGGTTATTATTAGAAAAATCAAGCGAGAGCCACGCACTTCTCTCCCAGAAATTAGGAATTAGAAAGGAATCTCGCAGAGATTAGCAGAATAAACGTTAGTGAGGAAAATGTGCGAAGAATACTTAGAGCGACTCTAACGCATTAAGTCACCTATAAGTGAAAAAAAACGAAAACAAATATTTGGAATTCGCAATAAGCGCATTGACCTTAGCAACGAGTTTTGGTCAAAATTATTCGTTAGGGATAAGACTAAATTTACCATTTTTTTGGCCAGATTGTGGTAATAAAGTGTGGCTAAAAGGGAATTCCGAAATGCACCGTAATACCACAATACCTATATTCAGTTAAGCCAGGGATAACAGGCTACCAGATTCGCTATTTAGCTATGGGGAAAAAGAAAGTTGTGAGGGAACTTTGGCTGCCACGCCACTTGGGAGAATCAGCAAAATCCACGTTTGATTGGTTTTTTCATATATCACTAACACAAGCTAAATATAAATCAGGACGAGCACTTGTGAGTAGATTTTGGAATGCGCTATTCGGAAACACGAAATTACGTCAAGGGACAGCCCCAAAGCAGCGATAATCAAATAATGAGCAGAGATATCAGCTGTGAGAATGCGAAATTTGGTTTTCTCAATGTTAGAGAAGATATTAAAAGAAAAGGATTCGCTACTATACATATTTTTTTTTACATCCTAATTTTTATTACATCTGTCCATGGACACTTAGTAATTTTTATAGCTTGGGTGGGAGATTAATTGTTACTTGAAATCAGCATTTAAGGGGACAGATACCTGTAAAGTTTCGAAGATATTTTTTTTCATAAAACGTTAATATAATCCTCTACGAATATGTCAAAAAATTTTAGAACGTAAATTTAAGTATTTCTTATACAGGGTTTTTCAGTAAGAGCGCTTCAACTTTTGAACTTTTTTGAATAAAACACAAATGGTTTGACTTTTTTAACTAATTTTTTTTTTATTATCGAGTTTGAACATATACATTTAAGTATGAAATTCGATTTCTTTTGCATGACCACCGCGTGCACGTTTTACGAAGTCCAATCGTTGAACCCAATTTTCGACCACTCTTTTGCATAAATCGGCCGAAATTCCAGCAATTTCGCGTTCAATATTGGCTCTGAACTCACAAATCGTCGCCGGCTTGTTACTGTAGACCAATGACTTCACATAACCCCAATGAATGGCCGTAATGCTCTTAAAGTAGCAGCAACAGAACGATTATTTTCATAAAAAATTTGCACGATTTGCAATCGTTGCTCAAGTGTGTAGCGTTCCATGATGAAATGTATAATATACTAATGAAGTTTACAAATGACCAGCGAAAAATAAAAAATATTGCGTCGTTCGCCCTCCCTATCGGAAAAAAGTTGAAGCGCACCTATTGAACAACCCATTATTATAGATCGTCAACCGTGACGATTCTATTCTTTGCGTTCGAGCGCTGGGAGAGATATAGTTACGTTGCCGACTTTAGACGTGTTTTTCTCATAACTATATTTTTCGAGTTGGCGTACACGATAACTCAAAAAGTTATTGACCGATCTCCCTGAAATTTTACACACATCTTTTTTATGATATTGATTTCTATGTGAATTTACAATTTTTCAAAAATGTTTCGAAAAAAATAATTTTTCCGAAGTAAAAATAGTAGGAAACTTCGCCCCACATTTTTTTTTTTTTTTTAAAGTATTTTATTCCACGATATTTTTTTCATTTGTTTTAAATTTATATAGAAATTATTACATTAATAAACAAAAAATGTTTGGTTTTTTGTATTCAGGTTACTGATGCCGATGCAACAATGCCCGCCAATGAGTGTGCATCCGCCATTTTAAATAGCTTGAAATTTGAAAAGGTCAAGCCAAGGAGCACCAGAAGATTTGGTGACTCCTAAAACACTCAGGCTAAAAAGCCCATTGTATTTGAAACTCTGGAAAGGGGGTAGATAGTCAAGGAGGGAAGAGAAAAGTATCAAAGAAAGAGATAGAAAAGAATAGAGACAGAGATAGAGATACTTAGTCCTGTGAGAATTTTCCAGATTCTTTGGCAAATCTCTAAACATCCTCCAGTTTTAGAGAACGAATATTACTCATTCTCATGACATCGGAATCCAAAACTCGTAGCCGTGCTCTAGCACAGGCAGGACACTCACAGAGAAAATGCTCAGTGCTATCCGCCTCCTCCAAGAATGACAGGCACATTGGGTCCTCAATGATTCAAATGGTGGTCATATGCTGACCCCATGGGTTGTGTCCTGTAATGATAGCGACCATCAACCGAACGTCTTTCCTTCTAAGTTTTAGTAGAAAGTTTGACAGTTTTTTGTTCGGACTTGTCACAAAACACTTTGCAGTTCTGCAGCGTTCTAGACCGGACCATCGCCCTTTATGGAGATTGCCTACATAATCCGTGATCCAATTCATGATTTCTGCGGAAATGATTCCGATTATTGGCTCTGGCCCTTGTGGGGGAGCCGCTGAGCTACGGTTGGCTAATTCATCGGCAATTTCGTTTCCTTGAACACAGGAGTGTCCTGGAATCCATATAAGTACAGGCCTTTTTTGTCTTGCGACAGAATAAAGCTTCTTCTTACATTCTTGAACAATCTTTGAGGTTTGCTTCGCGTTCTCCAGGACCTTCAGTGCAGCTTGACTGTCACTGGAAACTCCCATCTGTTTCCCGCTTCTTCTCCTCTCGATTATCCATTCGGCTACTTTCAGGAAGGCAAAAACTTTTGTTTGGAAAACAGGTCGTCTTTAGGTGCCAAAAACAGCGGATGTTGGTCAGATAGCAACTTAAAGATTTCTTTGTGTCCCGAAGTTCCATCTTCGTGCCAGAAACCATATTTATGGAGTCTACACATTGCTTTTATTGCTTCCTGTTGTATCTTAAGATCCAGGCTGAGCAAATCAAGCATAGCATTTAGGGCATCACCAGAGGTTGTACTCATGGCACCCGTGATGCATAAACATACACTTCTTTGCAGCCGGTATAGTTCGCGGATTGTGGACTTAACCCTGCTCCGTCGCCACCAGAGCACAGAAGCGTAAGTGATGATTGGTCTGATAAGTGCTGTGTACATCCATAGGACCACAGCAGGTTTCAGATTCCAAGTTTTACCAAAAGCTCTACGGCATTGGTGAAAAATCCTCAATGCGCGATTCACCTTCAGTGAAACGTGTGCCTCCCAAGTCAGCTTCTTATCCAAGATTACTCCTAGATTAGTCATAATTTCTGCGTCAGCTTCATGTGCGGTATTTTTTGTACCTCTTTGTTCGAATGGGTTAGTAATTTTTGTGTGTGTTTCGTGCTGTATTTCCGCATTACATCTTTTATGGGAACAATTTTTAGGTTGCGGTGTAAGTCTTCATTCCAGGGGGCATTTACAATAGTCCTTAAGATTTTTTATTGAAGTCGTTGAATTATTTGTATATTTTAGTATTTGCTTGCGTGCCCCCATAGTTCTATGCCGTTCACGGTCTTATATATTAGTAGTTTGTTATATACTGGCAGTTTTGAGTCCTTATTGAGTAGCCAATACAATCTGTTTTTCACTTCGTTCCTTTTTTTAATTATATGGTCCTTCCAGGTCAGTTTTGAGTCAATGATCAAACCCAGGTATTTAGCTTTTGCTTTTTGCGTGATGACTGTGCTATTAATTGATAGCGTTCGATGGTCATGTTTGCGTTTAATATAAAGGGTTCTTCAATAAGGGCGGGTAGATGTTGAAATGGAATAAAGCAAGCTGTGTGTGAGTTATTGACAAAATTATTTTTTTATTTGAAAGGCGCATATATGCCATTAAGTGTGGAATATGACATCATTCAGATGGCCTGTGTTATGTTCACCTTTAGAGCATCGGTCGATTGTGGTTTATTTGCATAGACCTGAGACTTCAAGAAACCCCACAGGAAAAAGTCTATCGGGGTCAAATCGCATGACCTTGGTGCCCAATTCACATCACCCCTGCGAGAGATAACCTTACCCTCAAATCGTTCATGCAGAATGTCAATCGTGGCGTTTGCTGTGTGGCACGTAGAGCCGTCCTGCTGGAACAATATGTCATCTAGGCCCATATTGAACCATATGGTTCAATTGGTTATCAATAAGAAATTGGTTATCATCGTTGTGTAGCGCTCGCAGTTGACGGTGACCGCCTCACCAACGTCGTTTTCAAAAAAGTACGGACCAATGACGCCGCCGGTTCAAAATCCACACCAAACGGTAACTTTTTAAGGATGCATTATCACCTGGTGAACCTCGTGTGGATTGGTGTCGTCCCATATACGGCAATTTTGTTTGTTAACACAGCCATTCATCCAAAAATGCGCCTCGTCACTAAAGATGATTTTTCGCCCAAAACTGGGGTTCTCTTCCAAACGATTCGAAGCCCAGTCAGCGAACAAACGGCGTTGTCTAAGGTCATCAACTTTGAGCTCCTGGGTCAGTTGGATCTTGTACGGGTGTAGGCCCAAGTCCCGACGCAAAATTCGCCAAGTTGAAGTCTGCAAAAGGCCAAGTTCTTGTGCACGGCGAGGAATAGACTGCCTCGGGTTCTGCTGTACACTTTCACGGACCGCGGCAATGTTCTCGGCTGATCTTGCGTTCCTTGAACGTACGGGTGTTGGCTGATTGTTTACTGACCCGGTCGTCTCAAATTTGGCCACCAAACGTTGAATAGTCGACTTTGAAGGGCCACCACGTCTACCGAAATATGGGCGCAATGCGCGCAACGTTTGCGTTAATGAACACTCATTTTGATAATAAAGTTTTATAATTTGAACGTGCTTTTCAATCGTGTAACTTGCCATGATGATTTGGCATAAACAACTGAATAATAAACAAAAGATTTGACAGATGTCACCAAAACAAAATGGCTGCCATTTTGCGAACCAAGTCAACATTGTGTCAATTAGATTTTGTAACTTCGATAAAGCAGCATTTATATTCCTATCAGACGTACTGTGTCATCGACGAAGGTAGCAATCATGCTGTCGTCATTTGGATAGGGAATGTCATATGAGTAAATTATATATAATACAACAATGGTCCCAATACGCTGCCTTGAGGTACTCCGGCGTCTATTTTTAATACCTCCAAGCATTCGTCCTGATGTTTAACATAGATGTACCGGTTGCTTAGGTAACTTCGCAGTAATACATAAATAGTGGACAAGTGGGAATATTTGTTTTAACTTAGTAGTCCTGGGTACCACACTCTGTCAAAAGCCTTCGCTACGTCGAGATAAGTTGCATCACAATCGTTTTTCTTCTCAATTTCATTTATGATTTTGTTAGTTACTCGGTGCACTGGTTAAATGGTCGAATATTTATGCCGGAATCCAAACTGGTGGGAGGGAAATGTGTTCTTCGCTTGTACGATGAGGTCAAGACGAGCATTGATCAAGTTTTCAAATAGTTTCGACAGAATTGGTAAGAGGCTTATAGGTCTATATGATGATGGGGTCTTATTTGGTTGTGGTATTGCTATTATTTCTGAAGCTTTCCATGGAAGGGGAAAATATTTTAGTCTAATGGATGGGTTAAAGAAGTTCCTTAAGTATCTTATTCCATCGTCATGTAGTTCTTTTAATGTTTGTCCATTGATTTTATCATATCCAGGAGATTTTTTTTGTTTATTGCCTTGATTTTGCAACGAATTTCGTCTACTAGATATAAGTTAATAATACTATGAATTGTCTTTGCCTGGAATTGTTTTTCCAAATACTTTTGTGACATGAACATACTTTTTACCTTAATGCATAATTTGCCTATTCTATTGCTAGAAAAAAAAAATAGTTTTAAATTTAAATTAAACCTTAGACTACAATGAAATGACTGAATTTGTTTTTGAACATTAAATACAAAGTGAAAGGAGTTTCTGATATTTTTTAAAAAAGAAATAAATTATAAAAAATATTTCAGAATACTTTTGTGAGGCACTGTATATAAATCTACGTTTGTTGAGTTGAACCATTTGCTAAGTGCTTGAATTAGTATAATTGATATCGCACGCAGGTTGCAGATAAATGCACCATTTGGTATGCCATACATAAGTAGATATTTATGTGCACACGAAAAAAGATTAAAATTAAAAAAAATGTTAAAAGCTCTTAAGCACACTAAATTACAACAAACATTTCAAATAAAATGACGGTTGTGCTGAAAATCACTCGTTGTCCTCATTGTACGATGTTAGCTGAAAGAGTTTTCGGAATGAAGTGAAAGGAGTGTGAAATTAAATATGAAGTTATGAAGGAGCCATAACTTGCTTCCCTCATCTGTCGTAAAATTGTTTAATACCACCAAACAATAAATATTTGTATGCCTTCAAAATAAGCAGTGATTAACTTAGGAGGATCAGAGAAGAAGCGAGCATGTAAAGAATCTTTCAAAAGTGACACCTCGATGGCAGTAGCGAGCAGCGATGTCTCTGGGAGAAAGAAAACCCTCGAGTAATTTCATAAAAATTATTGCGTCCACTAAAATATACTGGTTGAGGTAATTTTTGGGCTGTTGGACTAATTGGTCAATTTTTCTTGGAAAATGCAAATAAAATTAGTTCATGAAAGATTAATTGAACCCAGTGGAAGAGCAGAGCGAAAAGTAATCGAATCAGAATAAAGGTCAACAAAGGGTAGGTGGGCCCATAAACTGGTACCATGTGTAGGGAAACCTCCCCTGAGCGGACACTCGTAGTCAGTCAAGTTTTGTCCGCCCAAAAGAGGTGTCCGTTCAAGAGGAGGGTAGCGTTTTTTTTTCAGAAATTTCAGTGATTTTTCTTTTGCTCCTGTCATATTGGCAAAAAATTGCATAGTTAGCCTTTCTTTTGAAAATTTACTTGCACGGCATACCTCATTTTAAAGCAAAAGTTTTGTTTGGCAAAGCTCTGATGAAATGGTCTGCCTCGCCAGCAATATACTGCGAAGACATTATACCAAATACCTGAAAAAATTATGTTTGCAAAATTTGATTAGTAAAACTTACCTACTGCCTAAGCCTCGGACAGACAAATGGGTTTCCTCGTAAGCATTAATAAAATTACTCAACAAGCCAAACTAATCAACACACTTTCTCCGGGTAATCCACTTTGCCATTTTCCGAATGGGTTAGTGTGCGACTACGATTCGGAGTTCAGAGAGAACTTTGGTTCGAATCTCGGTGAAACACCAAAATGAAGAAAAAGTTATTTCTAATAGCGGTCGCCCCTCGGCAGGCAATGGTAAACCTCCGAGTGTATTTCTGCCATAGAAAAGCTCCTCATAAAAAATATTTGCCGTTCGGAGTTGGCTTGAAACTGTAGGTCCCTCCATCGGCCAAACACCCAAAACGGGTGCACGCGCCAATCATATATATCTGTATATATACAATATATATATGTATAAGTAAGAATGTATGTAAGTATTTGCTAATTCATATTTTTTAATATTTTTGTCCGTCTATGAGGAGTTCACGTCCGCTCAACAGAGGATTTTGTTTGGTTTATTATAAAAAGAAATCTTAATGGCTTTTGATAAGTGGTCCTCTCCGCTCAATAGTGGTTTGGGTGTTAATTTTATCAAAACTAGCTGTCCTCGTCCGGCCAAGAGAGCGTCTGCTTAAGAGAGAGTGATTTGTTCCGAATTGGTATAGTAAAAATATCCGCCCAAGAGAGATATCCGTCTAATAGAGGTGTCCATTAGGAAAGGTTCCACTCTATACATAATGAAAGGAATCAGGGGAAACTAATTTTTACTAAATGCATTTTTTCTCTGGCTATTGGGTATTTCGAAAATGCCTCTATAGATGCGGCCACTATAGAACCCGAACTGTCCAACTTGCACTAACAATGGAGCCCCGAAACCAACAAAATTTGTGAGAAGCTATGTATGTGCTAACCAGCTCCGTGAGTTAATACATTCTTGGTAATTTCGCGGGGGACGTAGTTGTTAATGGAGATGTATTATTGACCGTGCGTACTACTATACCGGTATAGGAGAACTCATGAGAGTTTGCTCTTCACGGGTGTCATCTTGAAAAAAAGAAAAAAAGCACCAAGAAATACTGGATCTAAAATAATTTCAATAAAGATCGATGATTACGGAAAAGTGGCCCAAAATTAGTTTCAGCGAATCAAGCTCGTCACTGTGGATAATTATAAGTGTAAAGTTGTAGAAGAGAACTTCGCTTACCTGGGAACCAGCTTTGAAATTGAACAGAAAATTAAGTAGGCAATTTAAATTTATTGGTCCCCTCTGTGCTATTCATCCTCTCTGTGCTGTGTGAGCTTTATAGGTATTTATCTTCATGCAGTGGATAAATACCAGTTACTCCGCTGGTTAAGTCATGTTTTACGAATGTAAGGGTGGCTGATGAAAGACGCTACCAAAAAAAAATTGAATAACTTTTTTTCTTTTTAAGTTATCTGTTCCATTTTTATTTTAATTTGCAGATTGATCTTTAAAATTTATTAAAATGGATAACTGGGACACGCAAACAAGAATTTGGATAGTCCGCCGCTATCACGCACTGGAGTCCGTAGTTTTGGTACAGAGAGAGTACAGGCGGATGTTTGGCGGCGATCCCCCGAGCAGATGGACCATAATGAGACTGGTGAATAATTTTGCTGAGCAAGGAACAGTCGCAAGAAGGCCTTATCATCGAAACCCACCAGTTCGGACGGAGGAAACGATCGCTGCTGTAGCTGCAGCTATACAAAGCAATCCAAGGGTTTCAACAAGAAGCGTATCTGCTCAACTTGGTGTCAGCCGACAGTCTTTGCAAACAATAATGCACAAAGATTTAGACTTATTTCCCTACAAAATTCAAATGGTTAACAAACTGAATGCAGCAGACTTGCCGATTCGCTTGGAATTTTGCCAGAAGATCCCGCAAATGGTGGAAGAAGACCAAAACATGTTAAACTGCCTTTTCATGTCTGATGAGGCCCATTTCGATTTAAACGGCAATGTGAACAAACAAGATTGTCGAATATGGAGTACTTCTAACCCACAGATACTCCACAAGACGGAATTGCATCCTCTTCGCGTGACAGTGTGGTGTGCGGTTTCTTCACGCTGTATTGTCGGGCCTTATTTTTTTGAAGAAAATGGTCACACCGTTACGGTTACTGGAGACCGTTATTTGAAAATGCTGAAAGAATTTTTCTATCCAGAACTACGCCGAAAGAGAATTCCTTTCAACTCTGTGTGGTTTCAACAAGATGGGGCAACGTCTCACATAGCCCAGACTGTTATGACAGAGTTGCGACGAAAATTTCCCAATAAACTGATTTCAAGAAACTCCGAATTTCGTTGGCCCCCCAGGTCGCCTGACCTTACTGCACCTGACTTTTTCTTGTGGGGTTTATGTAAACAAGAAGTTTATAAAACAAAGCCAACTAATTTGGATGAACTAAAACAATCCATTCGGGCAACAATTGCGGCTATTCCTGTCGCAACTCTCAAAGCAGCAATGATCAACTTTTTACTAAGATGCCGCACTTGTGTCAACGAGCATGGGGGGCATTTAAATTCAATTATTTTTAAAACTAGTTAAGCTACATTTAATAAAATTTAATGACCTTCAACTTGAAAGAAAAATAAATGAATTCCATACACTAAAAAAAAAGTTATTTCAGTTTCTTAATGTAATTAGCAAAATTCATCAGCCACCCTGTATGTATACAATCATTCCAATTCCCAATGTATTCGATGCGGTACCTGCTAAGCGTACGTGCTTAACTGAGAAAGTTTTTCTTGCACTTGATACCAGCTATTACGATAATTGTTGAAGTTATCAAAAATCCATTAAGCAGTTATTGTGCCAAATGAGATGAAGAAAAAATATTAATCAATAGGCGTGAGACCGCTGCGGACACATAAGCGATATAGAGTATGAGGAAATATTTGTATGCAATCCCCAACCTTCTTAGCTCCAATATCGTAATTATCGCGAGACATGTTTAATCAGTAGCTGAAATTAATTAAGATGTTATAATATGACATAATTAGGAAAGCTTCATGATCATTCCATTTATTCCCAAATGTGCCAATGTATTTCAATCAACCATTCATTGGTTCGTTGACAAAGTATCCACAGAGGTCATGCTTGGTCGCATCATGAAGCTTTATTAACAGGCAAATATCAAAGCAGAATTAATTTGATTTTACACTCACTCGAGCAAGTACGAAGGCAGCATCAAGTGTTTCTGTTACGAGTAAGCATTTGAGTGCATTGAATAAAGTCTGATAAATGCATACAGGCAAGTAATTAAGATTTTTTTCGTTTTAGAAGAGTGCAACCCCAAAATTGTTAGGAACGAAAGGTGAATGCAATGTTTGTTCAAAGAGGTTCTGAAGCAACATTTAAAATATTAATCTCTACACTAATACATTCCCAGCATCTTAAGAGCATGTTTATACATATGTGCTTATGTGTGTATACTAGGGTGGCACTTTAAATGTACATAGACATGGTGTATGTGATATATAGTTTTCTAAAAGATGGCAAAAAATCAAAAACCCTATCGGAAGTTTTTGCAAATAACCTCGTACGACAGTCATATTTAACACTTTCGAACTGGATGGCTGCAGTATACAAACAGACAAGCAATTGAGCGCTATACTTCGCAAGAGCGTGGAATAATTGAGCCGATCTTACCAATAATCTGTCGGTGGTGTTGGCACAGCGTAAATAACGACGCTGATTTCTTAATCATATCGCGCTAGCTAGGCAAAAATATTATTCACTTAGCGGCTCGAATCGAACAGACACGAAACCTTGCAGGGTATGGCTGCTACCGAACTAGTCGTTTGGCAGAAAATATCGCAACCGATGTCGCTGAGAACGAAGAAATATGAACCACACGACGGACTCTAAAGCGAATTTTAGTAAAAGATTTACACATGTTCTGCAAGCACAGTCTATATGGGAAGCCTGAACCTCCTACAAGATTGCCAAAATAATGCTACAAACTGGCAAATGTGATTGTTCCAGAACGACACATGTAACTTATGCGAAAAAGACAGGGGTACGTTAGAACCTCTCCTTTACCAATGCCTGCTCTAAGCAGAGCTCGTTACAATTTCCTGGGATCGGTATATCTTTCATCTCTGAAGGATATTTCTTACAAAAACTTAAACTGTTTATTAAAACTCGCCAAGACTGCAACAACGCCAATAGCACAATATACCCTTGTGATATATGTGAAATATATTCAAATCGGCCAGATATACCTAACCTAACCTACAAAGTGCAAACAGTGCATCAATTAGTGCCTGCTGATCGTCTGTCGCGTATGAATTATTGTCGAGCCATCCTCAATCTCAACAACGAAAAGGACGATTTTGTGTCGAAAATCGTCATGAGCGACGAGGCATATTTCCACTTAAGCGGTTACGTCAATAAGCAAAGTCTTCGCAAAATATTCGCTTTGAAAATCCGCGTGTGATGCACGAAGAGCCATTACATACACTCAAAGCCACTGTGTGCGGGGCGTAGTACTGGAAAATGCTATAGGGCCATTCCTTATTGCCAGAATTGGATAAGCGGGGCTAGGGAAGCATGTGGTTTCAACGAAACGGTGCAACCGCGCACACAACACTGGCCACAATGGATATTGTGAAGACCTCATAATCTCTCGTTTTGGCGATTTGGCACATTTTTTAACCACAGCACACTTCATGCCCAGCCTAACGTATGGCGCAGATGCTTGAACGATGATTATATTCGATGAGAAACGATTGAAAGAAAGATTATGTGGAAAACGTTTGGACCTTCGCACGTTGGTGATGGCGAGCATCGTAGGCGAAGGAACGATGAGCTGTATGAGCTTTACGGCGACATCGACATAACGCAGCGAATAAAGATCCAGTGGCTTCATTGGCTAAGTCGTATCGTCTGAATGGATATACACACTCCGGCTCTGAAAGTATCGATGTGGTACCAGGTGGTGGTAGCAGACGAAGAGAAAGGTTGGAAATATCAGGTGCAGAAAGATTTGGCCTCTTTTGGTGCGTCCTACTGGCGCCGACTACCATAAGAAATAAACCACTGGCGAGCTTTGTTAAACTCGGCCAAAATCGCGTAAGCGGTTATCGTGTCAACCAAGAAGCAGAGAAGAAGCTTTGGAGCTACTTTAATAAACCTCAGAAAACCGCTGCTCCTAAGGAGAATATTCGACCGGAATGCGAACAATTATCACCGGAAATCTTGCGGAAAGTCAGGGAAACTGCGATAGAAGGGGTTCAAATGTGTTTCAGCACTGGCGGCAGACACTTGGCGGATATCATCCTTTCCAAAATGGTGTTTTCAAAGTCGGTGACCAACATTACTCGAAAACGGCTAAACCGATTAGTCTCAAATTTTAACACAAGCATCTTAAATATATTTTTCAGTGATTAATCGAAGATTTTTTCTCACCGGTAAACATTTTTTTTTTTATAAACAATTTAAAGCCGAAATTTTGGTCAAGCATCGATTTTTTTTTTCTTTTTGTTTTTGAGAAACCGCCATTTTATCAAAAACGTTTATTTTACTTATTCCTTCAATTGATTACTAGATTTAACTTTACTTTAACGAAATCTGTTTGGTTTTTTAATTTGTGAGGTCCCAGTTCAGAGATATAGTGGTTACCGCAAAACGTCTTTTTTGAGAGGAGCTCCCGGAGATCAGCTGTAGCTCCCTTCCAAATAAATATTTTTACTAACACTAAATCTTAAAATACACACCTATATACAACATAATATGTGTACAAATTTTTAGATCAATAAATTTAAAAGTTTTCTCAGAAAAAATTCTCGAAAATTCGCTTTTTTCGGCCTCTTAACTGTATATAACCCCTTAACAAAAAAAATGCAAAAGTCGAAATTAAGATTTGCATCACTTAATGTAATTTTTTTTAGTACAGAAAGTTATTCAAAAACAAAATTGGAATCGAATTGGCATTCGAGCTTCAAAATTAAATTACTCGATCAGTTTAGTTGAGATTGCCTCAATTGTTTTTTTTTTTATATGCATTCGATGGTATTGGTGTGAAATATAATTTCGGCCAAAAGGCGCTACTGCAGGTAACGCATTGTACTGGGCAACTTTTGCATGACATCTGTGAATACGATTTTGTTTTCTTTTTATTTGTTTCCATTTCTTCTTGTCGCAAACAAATTTCTAGAATTAGAAAATGTATTTTTAGAAAGAAGTTGATATTATAAATGTGGAGAAAGGTTCGAAATATCTTGGGAAAAGTTTCGCTAAAATTTAACCCTGCTGTAGTAGCGCACCAAAGTGTGGCACCATTAGTAACTCGTCTCATAAGTGTGCCAAACCAAAAATTAAAAGGCATGAATTTGAAAAATCACCTCATCAATCTAATTGAAGCATTTGACTATGTCAAGTGAATGCATATGGAAATCCTTAGAAAGGATGAGCATTCCGAAGAGAATCATAAATTTAATTAGAAATAGCCACATTGGTGCGAATTATAGAATTTATCGTGATGGAAAGCTTAGTGAAGCTTTTGTCTTAAAATACAGTTAAGAGAGTCCGACAAGGTAGTGTAGTGGACTGAGTTTTCCAAATATTTGCCTCTGTAAATCGGGAATTACTTGGAGAGTGAACACCTGTCTCGTAGTTCTGGAGTATCCAGATGACGCTGTTTTACTCTCGGATTCATATCAATACGTGCAGATGAAATTAAACTTACTGCAGCAAAATTCCAAAAGTCCTCAAAAGCGGGATTCAAAGCTTCAAATTAAAAAGACAGAACCTATGCATATCAAAACTAACAACACAATTGGAGAATTGCATGCCAAAAAAGCATCAACAACGAAATAAAGAAGAAAAAACATTGATCGATAGCGCATATTCAGCGAAAGCCTTCTGATGAAATGCCGCTTGCTGCCCCGCAAAGAACGAGTAGAAGAGGCAGACCACTGATGGCTTGGCAAAGAACTACTGTAGGTTCTGTTTTTATGCGGTAGATACGTTCCGCAAGAAACAGCATAAAAAAAAACAGCATAAAAAAGCTACTAGTTCTATAGTAAAACTATAGATACGTTTCAAATGCTAAAATCGCATAAATCTGAAATAATGTAATAAAATCGCATAAAAAAGGGCACTAGTCCCATATTATAACTATAGATACGTTCCATAGACCGCATGAATCTGAAATAATTAAATAAAATCGCATAAACAAAATATTGTATTTTTGAAAATTATATCTTTATTTAAGAAACGTCAGAATCGAAAAATAAATTTAAGTCAGAAATAAAATCAGACAATACCCACATGTTGCGCGTTCGTTTAGGATTTGGCGTAAAATCACTTTCGTCACTTGAAGAAATGTACACGCCTGATCTAGATAGTTATGCAGGCGGTTCCTTACTTGTAGGGTTAGCATTTCTGATGTAATCTGTGATGAGTTTTTGCTTAACTGGTTTAGAATCTTGTTTATATGTATAATTCCCGATAGGTCGACATGCATTTTGTAATTTAAAAAAAACCGCACTATTTCAAAACCGCATAAAAAAAAGCCGCATAAAAACAGAACCTACTGTATTCGCCAAGAAACTGGAAAATCGTTGAATGAACTGAGACCTATGACTAGAAATAAAAACGTTTGGAAATCTTTTGCTTAAGCTCCTAGAGGAGTACGGAATAAATAAAAATAATAATAATTTATATTAAATAATCAAAATTAAGAAACAGAAAAACACAACTTTTATTTTAAGAAAAATCAACGAAAACAAAAGCTTCATTCTTAAAAAACTAGTGATTTTACTTGAGTGGATCCCACTTACATGTGGATCACGTGACTACCATAGGGTTAGAAGGGAGTTAGTGTACAAATCGATGTATATATAGGGTCATTCAATAGGTGCGCTTCAACTTTTTTCCGATAGGGAGGGCGAACGACGCAATATTTTTTATTTTTCGCTTGTCATTTGTAAACTTCATTAGTATACATTTCATCATGCAACGCTACACACTTGAGCAACGATTGCAAATCGTGCAAATTTTTTATGAAAATAATCGTTCTGTTGCTGCTACTTTAAGAGCATTACGGTCATTTTACGGTTCGTTTAACAAGCCGTCCCGTTTTGGGGTTATGTGAAGTCATTGGTCTACAGTAACAAGCCGGCGACGATTTGTGAGCTCAGAGCCAATATTGAACGCGAAAGTGGTGGAATTTCGGCCGATTTATGCAAAAGAGTGGTCGAAAATTGGGTTCAACGATTGGACTTCGTAAAACGTGCACGCGGTGGTCATGCAAAAGAAATCGAATTTCATACTTAAATGTATATGTTCAAACTCGATAATAAAAAAAAAATTAGTTAAAAAAGTCAAACCGTTTGTGTTTTATTCAAAAAAGTTCAAAAGTTGAAGCGCTCTTACTGAAAAACCCTATATTTGCTTTTAAATGTATTATTTCAATTAAAAGATTTATTTACTGGTTTTTAGATCAAGGCGACTTACCAACAAAGTTTTAAACAAGGTGGCACAAAATGAATCACCCTTTCAAAAGATTTATAATTGTTGCAAATAGCGTTAAAGGTCAATCATATTTAACACTTGCGAACAGACTTGATAGACAGATGGAGTGTGTAAATGTCAAAATAAAAATTTTCATCCCTCACAATATTTTTTTTTTTTTGCTTTAATAAAAAAGTTATTCCAAACGAGTTATTGGATGATTAATTTTGCGCCGCCTTGTTGTTCCGATAAAAACAACAAAAACACGTTTACTTCATTCTGATGGAACACCGAAACAGGGGTGAACTCTGCAGACTCACCAGTAAAGAACATCACTGAGTGGAAAAAGATAAGGGGACCCGTTGGTCTAGAAATTTCAAAAAATCGAGTTTTGGTTTTTTCTATATTTCGAAAGTATAGTATCTTAAGAATATACTGTGAAATTTTCATACGGAAATTCCCCATATTATAGCTTCTCCATTAGACTAGGCCAAAAAAATCTACTTTTTTTTTCACTATATCGAAAATCTTGTTCAAGGTGATAAAAAAAAATATTGTGAAGATTTGAGCCCTTAATATTAATATTAAAAGGTCTATCACCTTCAATTTTGATTTTTTATTTGTGCTTTCAATTTTGCGTCAAAGCTCCCAAACTACTGAGGTGAAAAAATTTGTGTATACATAGATTTTTAGTGAATAAATTCCCTACAAAAAAGGTCTCTTTCAAAATATTTGCCAGATGAGTCGTTTCCGAGTAATCAAGCTTTGAACATTGATGTATTTTTTTTAAGTTTTTTATTTTGCAATTCTGCAACTTATCAAAAAATAAATATAAAAAAACGAACAATAAAAATTTTGTAAGGGACTTTAATTCTCTACAAAAAAGTTTTCTTAACAGTCTATTATACAGCCCTTTAACTAGGAGCAGAGCGGTCCGCGCGCTCCTGTACCTCAAATGTGAAACTCATTTATCTCGATTCGACTTTTTTCGGCCTGGTCTTGTCACAAAAACAAAACTATTTAACCGAATCGTCTGAAATTTTAGTATGTTGCTCACAACATCAATGGCTATTACCCATACCAGAATCATATTATTATTTGAATTATTTCGTTGTTTTTTTATTAAAAAACCGAAAAGCCCGGATTTTTTGAGTGACAAATTCAAAACCATACCATTTTATCAAATTTTTTTTTATTCTAGTTCGGGATATAAGCACAGTCATACTGTTAATAATTTTTTGGAGTGTGTGAACAAAGTGAACAACACCGCGCAAGTCCAATTTTTCAGGAGAGTCAACTTCAGCGGCATTTTTTTAAATTATTAAAATTAAAAAAAAAATGTTTTTCCATTTTTGTATGTAAAAGAAGTTTAATAAAAAGCTTAAAAATGTATATATCGTAAAAAAAGAGTCCTGAAAATACACTAAATTTTCGAGCTCTAGACCACCCGGATCCCTTACTTTATAAAAACGTGATATGTGGCCCTATACTTCACTATGGAGCGGAAGGAATAAATATATCAAAGCAAGAAGTTTTGCTCAAATTAATGATGGCCTGATTTTTGAAGTTTAATGGCAATGGCACCAGGCGGACACAAACGTAAATACACACATTCATACATCCATACAGTAAACATTTTCCCCTCTCGATGTATAAATGCAATGGATTGCAATGCATCCTTGTTCGGCTCGGTTCAACTTCGGTTTATTTTTGTTGGATTAAATTTTTCTTGCGCTCATCCAAATTTTATTTATATTTCTGACGTCAAATAAATGCAAAACAAAGTTCGAAATTCCGTCCTAAAGAATAATTTTCTTTTTATAACCGAATAATGCTTTCGTTTTAGAGAAAAGCTAAGGTACGGCGGAGTGAACTCTCAGTAGTATTTAGAGATGAGCAGTTAATAACTCATATTCAGAAAATGTTTGGGCGTGACATTAACAATTCCAACAGTGATGAATGGTTCTCACCCTAGTATATGCACACACACACACATAAATGTACGTATTTGCATTATTTGCTTAGGCAAAACTTTCGCACCTTCGGTTCTAGGTATAATTAGCTCAACAAGCGTTAAAGACAACACATAGTTTAACACGATGGCAATAATATTGATTAAATTTCGTCGCTGCGTGATTTCACTCCTGAAGTGTTGCACCCTTTAGGCAATAACGTACCGCACGCGTTTGTATTTATACGAAAATAACTGACTATTAATCATTTTGAATAAAGGCCTGGACTCAAACTTCTGCGGGCTAACAGCTTCTAATAATATGAGGATTTTGTTTAAATCTTCAACATTAAACTTTGCCCGAACTTATTGAAAAGTTTGCGAAATTATTAGCAGACAGCAGGTGCAGACGACAGATGACGGAACGCAGGTGATACGTGACATTTATATGTGTAAAATTATGATGAGTATGATCGATGGCGAAACTCTTGCTGCACCATTCAACATGTGGCTTTTTGTATCTTTCTATAGTAAATATCAATCATTTGACATCAAAAGCCAAACGTTCCGCTCGAATGTTCATAGATAGGAAGTAGTAATATACATCGTTCCTTTACTGCAATAGTATCATAATCCAAAAAAAATTTTTTTAGATATGCAGAAAATTCTTTCCGATATCTATTAACAACATCTCATTGGATGAAAATATGTATAATTTTCCTAAGGGAGCCTTAGTAACTTGAAAGCTTTGAGATTGAACTAACAAAAGTTATGTGCTCAAAGTTATATATATTTTTATAGCATACCCTATGATCAGAAAGTGCCGGGAATGTTTAATTTAAACGAACCGCGCGCGTAGGAGCCGGTCCGTATTTTTTTCGTATGTTGGTAGGACTGTAAGATCCACATCTGTCACTTTTTAGCGCCATCGGATCATTAGTGTCTGCCTGGCCGGCCGGAAATGTGGGCAAACATTTATTGGATCTTGCATGATTATAACGCGCCATCGCACCGAACTCTAATTGTGCTGGATTATTTGACCAAACAACAAGTAAATACCATCCTGCAAGCACCATATTATTCTGATATGGCCCCGTGCGACTTCTGTTTGTTTCCCAAGTTGAAGTCACCACTTCATGAAAGGAGATTTCAGTCGATAGAGGAGATCATGGAGGGCAGGGCCAGGGGTCATGGAGGACTGGGTTAAGCGGTGGCACATGTGTGTTGCTTCAGTCAGGTCATATTTTGAAGGAGATAAAATAAATTTGCCTGAAATTTAACTCTGTTTCGTTTTATTTAAACATTTCCGGTACTTTCTGATCATAGGGTATGTATATGGGAGCTTCCTATTGACTTTATTTTGTTGCATAGCGCTAGGAGTCCTACAGAATCAATGAATCTTCATATCATTTCCCAGTACTACCATATTGGTCAAAACGTCACCCGCCAGGTGACGCTCTAAGTCAACTGATTGGAGTTCTGTTTTTTGTTAGGTTACCACATCAGTGATTGGCTTCCTCCCAAAATTTTGCACTCATTGCTTAACATTTGTAAAAGTGCTGCCGTCTTGAATAAATCTAACTCTGCATGGATTTGAATTTGACCCAACGAGTTTGCATTACATTTTGAGTTGAAAATGGATTCAATGCTGCGAACATCTTAGAAATGTTGGAAAACAATGCCAGTGCCACATATTCTAAAGAAAACAGCAATTTATGAGTGGCCTGAACGCTTCAAAAGAGATCGTGAATCCATCGAAGACCTAGCGGTAGACCGTCGACATCTGAAAATGATGAAAACATCAATAAAGTGAAAGAAAAGTTGATCAATAACAGCAAATTAACAATCAGAGAGCTGGCAGAGGACTTGAATATTGCTTGTGGATCCGTTTAGGACTGCAAAGTTGTTCCCAAACGACCTGAATTTCATGAAAAAAAAGGGTCTCGCTTACATCACCAAAGACATGATTTCGAAGGTTGAATCCTACCCAACATTCATCAAATGGATTATTTCTGGAAACGATACGTGAGTTCGTGGGTTCATAATTACGACACACAATACGAGTGAGTGTAGAGCTCCAAATGCACCCAGAACAAAAGAACCACGTCGTTTTCAGTAAAAAAAAACGATATTTTTTATGTACTACATTGTACACCACGAATTTTAGACAAAAGGTCGAACAGTTAATAAGTACTATTATTTGGACGCTATGAGACGTTTACGTTAAGCAATTTGCTAAACACGAAAGGATTTGTGGGGAAACAAATCGTAGACGCACCGTCCCTCAGTTCCATCATTATCCGTGAATGAAACGAATACCCTCCAACATCCATCGAATTAATCTGACACGGCACCCTGCAATATTTTTCTGTTTGATCGAGTCAAAAGTCGCAACGCAAACGGGTTTTAACAACCGAAAGGAAATAATGGAAAAATCGAAGACGGGTATGATGGCTATACCGAAAATAGAGTTCTAGAGAGATATTTTGAGAGAATTGCAGGAATAGATAATTAAATATGGTGAGGAAGTCCACCTACAAATTGTCTGGGCAATTGTGGCCAACCCTCAATGCTAAACGCACAAAGTCACTGCTGAGCCAAAATATGATAAGAACCACCTTGGCACTCTGGCTCCTTCACAGCCTTTATATTAATTATTATATTATTTTCAAAGTAAAACGATTTCAAACGACCCTCCCGAAATATGTCGGTAAACCATCTGTGACCACGAAAAAATTCATTGTACTATTGTAGTTTTTTCCGGTTGTGAGAGATTAGGTTTACTTGCCGTGTGATGGGTTTAGTTCATCAATGAATTCTTGTCTTGTTAATCCTCGTCGAAACTTGTGAAAAATAATAGCACAAAAATGTTCACGATTCAATTAAAACTAATAAGGCTCGCACATCAAAACGTTCAGAGTGCGTTTGTGGTCAAATGTGCCAAACTTTTCAATGGAAACGTCATGTGACGCCCGACATAACTAAAGTTCCCAAGACCAGAAATATAAAAAGCACTACCTGAAGATCTCCGCAACCAATAGCTTAATTATCGCTCCATTGGAACTGCTGAGTCAAGTCCACATTGACCAATGTTCGGTATGGTGCCACATTCTCCGCCTTGCATGGTTTTTGTGACGCCAGTTCATATATGTACTTACGCTGCCGTTACTTATACTCGAACACTAGAGTGGCTTCACTGAAGGGTGCAACAATACCGCGCCTGGAAATTTCGGCTGCGCTGCTGTTGGCTGAGACGCTTCAAAATATACGCGAAGATTTGGATTTGGTCGCATTCAGAAGCAACCGACAATATTGAAAGCGTTTGTTTCGAACCGAGCTCGAAGAACCCAAGAGCTGCCTTCTGCCGACAGGTGGCATCAAGTCTACACGGCGAGAACCCGCCGATTAAGCTAGGCGGGATATAAAATATATTTAAAGAAAACTACGAATACTTTGCTTGTTTTGACGATTATATGCAAAAAGCCAGCATGCGATCAAAAAGTTTCAATATTTCCCATTATCCTAATACATTTTTTCTATTTTTGAAAATTCTTTAGCCTATGAAAAATTTTAACTTAAGTAAGACAATATTTTGTTCTAGACACTCGTACCTTTTCTGTATCGATTCTATCCTACGATTACCGTGGCCGATTAATCAACTTAATATTGTTATCGAGAAGACAATGGCTCTTGCTAGTTGCGCCTATTTTCGACATTGTCTTGCACAAGGGGGATGGCTCTTTTCTTCTTGGAGGAATAAATTTTATTATTTTCTATGAAGTTTCCGTAATTCTGGTACAGTTCGTGTTGGCGTAGGCGAGACTGCTAACAATCTGATCAACAAAACTCTTTCTAACTTGAATTATTCTTCAAACTTTTTCGCTTTAGATTAATTTCATACTAAATTGATACTACAATTTTAAATAAAAAAATATGAGCTTGCCGTTTAATAAAAAACAGTTCGCTCTTAGCTCTTAAAAAAATATAGTTCAAACCACAATTCCCTTAAGGGGGAACGCCACTGTGAAAATTCAAAAGAATCTAAATATTTTTTTTTTGCATAAATTGTTAGTATAACTACTCTAGAAAATGTGGTAAAAATTTTAAAGCGAAATTCGCTTTATTCCCGATTCTATATGCACTTAAGTGAGCGCCCGTCGGTTCGGCCCCGTAGCGCTTACGATACGATGCTTTGTTTCAAACGCGTTTTTCTCAAAACGACTTTTTTGATACGGTGGCAACGATTTCTCGAAGACTAATGAACCGATTTTAATTTTCTTTTTTCAAAATTTTTGTTATCGCATTGGATATCGTTGTACGTAGCCGATTTTTTTAAATTTTGAAAATAACTATTTTTTGGGCCTGTTGAAAATCAAAAAAATGGTGAAAAACACACATCGAAATTCAAATCACACCCATTTTGTCAAACAAAGACAAAAAAAAAACGGCTACTTACAACGATAGCCACTATTGCGTAGATTAATACAATTTTTGGTTTTTTGATTTCAGATGATTATTCATTGCTGTATCGCTATCACCAGATGACATCATTTTTTTTAGCTCGTTACGTTTGTTTAACATGAACTATGAATAAGTTCGTGCGGTTTTTTTCGAAATTTGAAACTTTATTGACGTAAAATGGTTACAAATTTAATATTCAAAATATTGTCCATCGCTTACTACTACTTTTTCCCATCTTTCTGGCAATTCACGGATTCCCTTTGTGAAAAATTCGGTCGGTTTTGCCGCAATCCACGAATCGATCCATTTTTTGACTTCATCGTAATTACGGAAGTGCTGGTCAGCCAGGCCATGTTGCATCGATCGGAAGAGATAGTAATCGGATGGCGCAAGGTCTGGACTATACAGCGGGTGGGGTAGGACATCCCATTTGAGCGTTTCTAAGTATGTTTTGACCACTTGTGCAACATGTGGCCGAGCATTGTCATGTTGCAAAATAACTTTGTCGTGTCTATCGGCGTATTGCGGCCGTTTTTCTCGCAGTGCTCGGCTCAAACGCATCAATTGTCGTCGGTAGACATCCCCCGTAATCGTTTCATTCGGTTTCAGTAGCTCATAATACACAACACCCAGCTGGTCCCACCAGATACACAGCATAACCTTCAGGCCATGAATATTCTGCGCCGACGTCGATGTTGAAGCATGGCCAGGGTATCCATACGTTGCCCGACGTTTTGGATTGTCGTAATGGACCCACTTTTCATCGCCAGTCACAATTCGATGCAAAAAACCCTTTCTTTTGTGCCGTTGAAGCAGTTGTTCGCATGCCATAAAACGGCGTTCAACGTCTCTTGGCTTCAATTCATACGGCACCCAATGGCCTACCTTTCGGATCATTCCCATGGCTTTTAAACGTTTGGAAATGGTTGATTGATCAACTCCCAAAGTTTTTGCAACCTCTTCTTGCGTTTGAGCCGGATCTTGATCGAGCAATTCCTCCAATTCGGTATCCATGAACTTTGCCGACGCACCCTCGCGTTCTTCGTCTTCCAAGCCAAAATCACCACTTTTAAAGCGTGCAAACCACTTCTGGCACGTTCGCTCAGATAGAGCATGCTCACCATAAACTTCCACCAAGATACGATGACTTTCGGCTGCTTTTTTCTTCATATTAAAATAATGAAGAAGAATTCCCCGCAAAAACACATTATTTGGCACGAAATTCGACATTTTCAAGTGTGGTAAAAATATTGTTGTTTACGCTTCAAATAAAAAACTTATACTGACGTTTGTGCCTTACGACAGTAGCTCTCCAATGAATGTTTGGAAATGTGGATCGATGGAATAATAATCAAGTTACGCCATCTGTTGTAAAACCGCACGAACTTATAAATAGACCTATTAAATTTGTCAATTTTCAATATTTTTTAATAAAAATTTACAAGAACATAGTTTAATACATATGTATATAATAAATTGCCTCTTGTCCGATCCTCGAATAATCATTGCTATTTACAAAAAATACATTCCAAAAATCGACTATTTTTTTACCCCCACAGTGGCGTTGCCCCTTAATTAAAGGTTAACAATTAATAGATAAACACTTGTATACATAGGAATTCGCTCACGTTTATATTTAGATACAAATTTACCCTCTCTAAGTAATATTTTCGTAAAGTGCAAAATGCTGTCCATCAATAACAACACGTTTTAGATATCGAGTTCCCTTTAAAGCAACCTTCACCGAATGTACCACCACAAATGCATACGCAGAAATTGTTTCACGTACGCCAAATACATCGAGAATACGAGTACGCTTAGAGGGTCTGTAAGTGTTTGCTGGAGAAGAATATTGACCGAAAGGTTATTGGTCCAAGAGAAAAATGTGCAACAATTCTTTGAGGCAGCTGGTTTACCAAGAACATTGAATAATCACCTACTTCAAAGACATACATTTATATGTCAACACATACTTACTTAGCTGCACAATGTCAATACATAGAGGGTCCCTCAAGTGCGAGCTTACTTTTTTATATTCAATTTAAATACATACAGTGTAAACACTCCAAATGGGCACCTCCCTTGGACGGACAATTTTTCTATACCAAATCTTGCTATGTATCGCAAGAAATTATACTCTTTTGTGTGGACACCTCTCTTGGACAGGCAAAAGCTGTTTGATGATGAGTGTCCGCCCAAAAGAGGTTTCTCTGAATTTGGGGTCAATTGCCCTATGTGGCAGAGGGTTCACATGTATGCTTGATAAATTATATTTTCCAACATTTAAGCGTAATTGATGTCCTACCTCGACAACTTTACCCCGACAGCTATCTTTCAACTTTTTATTTTTTGTTTTATTTATATTACATAAACTCTTTTTTTAAGATGGCTGAACAAACTGCATCCCAAAGGCCTTAAATTGGGGCTTTTGGCGACAAAGTTGTTGCATAAAATGGTGAAGGTAATCTTTACAGGTAATATTCTTCTTCTCTCGATGAACAAAACTAACTCTTATAAGGCTCTCATGACGCCCGTCGTATCGTATGGCGCAGAAGCTTGGACAATGAGTCAGTCGACTCACATTTTTCGCTCAACTTTTTTATCCTGCTTTAAGAAAATTCGGTACAAATTCCAATTATAACTGCCACCTTTCCATTTTTTTCGTAAATTTGTACTATAATCTAAAAAAAAATCTTAAAAAGAAACCATCTCATAGTTTTACATAAACTCAAGTATTCTATTTTGTACACATTTAAGGCAGAACACCTAGTAAACCTGCGAACTTGCCGGGACTGTTCTGAGCTTAGATACGAATCAGCGCTTACATAGATATATAGATTTCTTCAAGGTTTGCACTTCGACCGCATGGTCTTTTGTGCCCTCTGCTCATCACACTATAAAATCCATACCCAGTTCCCTTATTAAACTTAAGATAGAGCTGGGTTGGGCTCCTGTGTGTTTCTTGGGGCTAGAATCGGCCGAGATAACTCAATCTTCTCTGCCACAGAAACGACTATAGTCAGTGAACCATATCCCAATTCTGTGCAGGAGACTGCGCAATCTGCAATGACCTGTAAGAATACCCGTGAGCATTTTCTGTTTAACCCCTTTCGGTTGTACCCTCCCAATAAGGATATCCCCTGGCGTAGTCCCATTAATTAGCGCATAAAACTTCTTGTAATATAATGTAATCTGCTTCTTGGTTCGAAATTTGAAACAAAACTAAACAAGAAACTCTAACTTGAAAGCCCTTGTATATGTGCATACTTACGCACGGTTTGTTGAAATTGCAGAGAAAACTGAAAACCGACTTCACAGCCACCATCGTATCTAATCATGTGGCACATCGCCACTACCCGCCAAAGCACAAACCACACAAAAATGCACCAACCATTAGAGGAGTATCAGCAAGTAACGAAAGAGGGAGAAGACTCTTCATACGTAATGCCACAAACTCAAACGAAATCGTTAAGAACTTTGCCAGCGGGCAATAGGAAACTCAGTGGTGCCACCAAGCGTCCGACCAGTAAGAGCATTCGATTTCCTTCAACTCATCGCCTTTGGCTGTACTGCAGTGATCTATTGATGTAACGTGTCACATAAATTACAATCGGAAGTATGTGATGACTTGTAAAATTCTGTCTCATAGGAGTCTTCAATACTCTTTACCCTCACCCCTCTGCCCTTTACGCCATTCTTTTGCGAAAGCTCTCTATGGGAGCTGTGCAATGCTGAGCGGTCATGATGCAAGTGATGGAATGATGTCGATTTGGGGTGGTGATAAATAGCATAGGTTTGATACTCTTCGCTGGTACGTATTCTTGTCATTCACTCGGTCGCCTCCAAATGATTACAAAGTGTGTTTGTTTTTGTAAAGCTTGATTTTTGTTTGTTTTAGCACTCATTGTTACATAAGTGGTGCACATCCGCTCTGAATTTGAAGAAATTTACCCAACTTGGTTGGAGTAATTTGTTTGTGTCGTTATGATGCACAATGGTGAAAAAGCAAAAACATCTTAGCTAAACTGTGGAGCATTTATTGGCAAACGTTTTTTCCTTAAACTGGAAAATTTAAAATGGCGAACAAATTTTGAGTAAATCCATCAACCTTTTCGGAACTCTTTTAAAGGCAACTGATTACGGCACCAATTTCAACTCTTCAAGGATTACAATGAGAGATTCAAAATAGCGAATGAATTTAAAAAAGGCAGTAAACAATTTTGAGCGCATCCGAAGTCAAGGACACGTTTGCGGAATCCCAGATGAAAGAATACCTCGCAAGGTTATGGATGCACGGACGTATGGTGAAAAGCGAAGAGGGAGACCGCGCAAAAGATGGTTAGACGACTTTGAGAACGATCTAAGAAGTATAGGAGTAACCAACTACCGTAGAAGGCTATGGACCGAGAGGCATGGAGAAAAATTGTGGAGGAAACTAAGGGTCACAACGAGCTGTAGTGCATTGCATCGTGATGATGATGCAATCATTTTGAAAATCATACTTGTTAACATTTTGAAGGTTGTTGACCTGAATTCGGATGTGACACAAAATTCAAAACGACAAGTTCAAAATGGCGGGCCCATTTGAAGAAATGTCTTTCCATTTATTTAAACTCTCTGACAAGGATTCAGAAGTAAAAGCATTAAGAGGTTCCATATCCTTCACTTTTTTACCCAATGAGTGCCGAGGTGTACAGCAAGGATGGGGCTTGGCAAAATAAAACGCCGCAAGACAAAGTAGGTACTTATGTGCTCGGCGGGTATGTAGATATTGCGGAACCAAATCTGTTTCGATGTGAATCATATAATTCGGAGTATTTGGCGGCGAAAAAACTTATTCTTTAAAGATCGTAGAGATCTCTCAACTGCGCCCCATAAAACATGATCAAGGTCGATCATCACCACGCATCATTAATTTTTAGTTTATTTGAAATGCAGATTCGAGAATTACTAATATATTTAAGACAGTTGCATTGATAGCGATTTTAAAATCAGCAAGCTTCAGATTTAAGTGTTACCCATAAGAGAATATGGATGCAAGCAGCATGCCCAGATCGTTAACAATCTCGATATTCTCGTCGCCAAACTTCCAATTATAAGAAGAACACTCTCTAAACATTATGTATTTGGACTTCGTCAAATGTACTTAAGGCTCCTTTGAATGCTATAATCGTGGATTGCATCGATCATATCAAGCACTAGGTCATCGGCGTACATTAAATCAGTTAAATCATTTAAATACAGAGAGAACACGGTTGGTCTTAGCAGTCAACCTTGTCTTACCCCTTAATTTGCGTAAAAAGGGGGAGAAAGTTCGTCATGGAGCCAAAAATGGTTTGAAGTGTCTTCGTAAAACAGTTTTAAAATTTCTACAAAATGGAGTCTAAAATAGACAAGACTGGCGTCATAAAAATGTTTTTGATGGCGCCATCTTTTTACAGAGTAAGTGCGTTGGAAGTTACATCCCTAGCTGACTTTCAGTGAAAGCTTGGTGACATTCGGTTCAGTGGAAGCGAAGTTATTGCGTCTAAAGTGTCTGTATGTTTGTGTCAGCGGTACAAAAATGAGTACTGAACAAAGATATAATCTCACATTTTGTTTTAAAATCGGTAAACTTTTGAATTGATGAACAAGTTTATGGCGACGATTGTCTATCTCGTGCCAGAGTTCATGAGTGGTTTACACGTTTCAGAAATGGTTGTGAGACCATAAATGACAATGAACATACAGGCCGCCCAAAATCAGTAACCGCCGGAAAATCCATGCAAATTGTTCGTAAATTTATGAAAAATGAACTGAAATCATCGTTGAAATTCATGGAACCGGAGTTGAACATCTCCAAAACATCGTTTTATCGCATTTTAACTGATCATTTGGACTTCGCACAAGTTAACTGAAAACAAAAAATTGCTAAGAATTCAACATTCGAAATACCATATTAAAGAGGCGAGAAAAGTCAAGAGCTTCCTTTACAACATTGTAACTGGTGATGAAACGTGGTGTTTCCAATATGATCTTGGAACTAAGCGTCAGATTGCCGATTGGAAGTCCCAGACGAGCCACCACCCAAAAAGTTGCATTTGGAGATGTCAATGCTCATTTGTTTTTATATTTCGAAGGGAGTTGCCCACAAGGAGTTCGTGCCCATGGGCTAAACCGTCAATGCAATATTCTATCTTGGCATTTTGAAGCGTTTGTTGCATCGCACTCGTCGAAATTGCCCTGAATACCGCGAAGGAGAAAGCTGGCGCCTTGCATGATAATACACCATCTCATCTATCCACTCTTGTGATTGATTTTTTGACGTTTTTGCTTGATATATGCCTATTTGGAAAATTGCATTTGACCATGAAAACAAAACGATTTGCACCCGTATAGGCCATCCAAAAGGTTTGTACCGACGTTCTGAAGGACATTCCTGTCAATTATCTGAAACACTCTTTCGAAAAGCCTTTAGATCGCGCAAAACAGTGTATCGAGGCCGGGCCAGAAGGGACTATTTTGAATAAATAAACTCGAAGTTATCAGAACAAAGCTCCTGTGGTTTCTATTTTAGCTCAGTCTTGTTTATATTGGACTTCACCTTGTATCATATGAGCCGAGAAGCCGTAAGATGATGGTTTGTAAAAGACATATTTCTAGGCATCGTATCAAAGGCGCTTGAAAAGTCAGCAAATCAAGCAAAAGTGTCCTTTGTTGTTTTTAAACTCAAATGCACAATTGATGACAGGTTGAAAAGGGTATCTATTGTAGAGTATCCCTTGCGAAAACTAGTTTTAAATTCCGTAATGATTTTGTTTAAATCAGTCCAAACATTAATGCGTGTTAACCCTTTATAAGGCAGAAGGATTCAGAGTAATAAAATAACTTGCGCTTACATTTTTGGCATGTTTTTATTTATATAACAAAAATAAACTTAAAAGAAAAACACTAATTATTTCGGAAGTTTTGGAAAAATAGGTGGTAAAAATATTCCCACTGCCCGTCAACAGAGCCACATGCACGCTGAATTTGAGACATTATTTTCTATGAAATTGTGCAAAAAAAGGCGTGATGCAAAGAGGGACATTACACTTGCTGCATTTTATTTTGCTACGCTTATCTTTGACCTTTGTGCTGCACAATTTACAGCGTCGGTAAGCCTCCAACTCTACTGGCATATGGTCAAGCAGGGAAGAGTCCTCTATAATTTTCCGCGAGTCCGGGATTACCCTTTTTAAATAGACAAATCATCACTGTATTTCGGAGTGAGGTGGGAATTTGTTTCCTTAAGTACATTGAATTGTACTATTACTTCGTATTTACTATTTGTACAGTGCAGATTTAAAAAAACTCATAGCAGACCAGGAGCTTTATTATTTTTTCCAGCCTTTTCCATTTTTTCCGTCTTAAGTCCATTTCAGAAGGAGCATGCACTAGTGAATAGAAAGTCCATTATCCTGGCGGAATGAAAGTGATTGAAAATGTTCGTAAAAATCAGGCAGAGTAGAAGAATTATGTAGCATGGATAGAATTTGCAAGACGCTACCACTTACTGCTGCTTTTGACTGTGTTCAAGCGTTCGATCTGGCTGCAGTGCAACTCGAACTTATTTTGACTAGATAACTTGAAGTAAGAGGATCGGCTTTTCATACATAATACTCGAACGGATTCCATATTAAATGTTCTTAAGGGCTGTGGTCCAGCATTTTATTTCGAGCGTTATAGTACTGACAGTCAAACCACTCATTCTTAGAATTGAAAACTGTTTATCTATTTTTAATTTATTTAGCATTGCATATTTTGAGCTTATTCTAATAGCTTTGCACTTTTGAAAATTGTAATATATATGCGTTGTATTTAGACCGCGACCTCAGTAGACTAGCGTTAGTGCACTAGCCTGCCTTCCTATAGGTAGTGGTTTCGAATCCCACGCGAAGCACATTCCATGCACTTTTTCAAATTTTCCTACTTTCCCTTGTTTAAAAAACAAAACATTTCCAACCCCATCGACATCTCCCAACTCACTTCTCGTACCCAAAAGATCAATAATCCTATCCGATTTGGCACCAGCAAGCGGAAGCGGGCGATAAATGACGCAGAATAACTCAACTTTAGAAAAGTCCTTTACCATCTGTACGATCCTTCTGGTAGAGAACAAGCACAGATGACATTTTAGTCAGCTGAAGGCGTTGTTTCTAACCAGCGACAATTGGGCAGCCCCACTACTTAGGACTGTTAGCGGCAGGCTAATCACTACCTTGCCAAAGCCTCGAATACACGACCTCAGCCTCATAGACATACATACCAGGGCACGAATAGCACAATGGATCAGATAACATCACGAGAATGGAACTGGAGTGGTACCCGCAAGGAAGCAGAGGTCGCGGTCGGCCAAAGATTACTTGGAAAAGATCGATGTTGAGCGAGCGAGCAGATGCCGACATCATATGGGACGGCGCAAAAACAACAGCCCAGAACCGTGTACGATGGAAGAGTCTTGTCGAAGCCCTATGCTCCCGAGTGGAGTGAATAAGGATATAAAAAAAATTATATTTATATAAAAGTTCACTTCATTTCAATTGGTCTGAAATGAGGGTAAAGAAAGAGTAACGAAGAGTAATAGTCGTAAACTGGCATGGTGCTAAGGACATTGTCGAATTTTCACTGGGGTGAAGTGCTGAATAATGAATGGCGCATGACCTTGCCTATTCCACTGAAAATGTAGCTGTTCCACGATTTTCAGCAGAATTCTTTTATTTCTAACCACTGTGATGATGCCATTGTTGTAACACTTCATTTAGGTTTCTACTGTCTTTTCTGCTACGTATTGCTGTCAGTTTCAATGGCGTTGTTGCAAATACTCGATGAGTGAAATTTTTAACTTCCGCTGACGAATGCAATTTCTTGCATTATGTATATATGTATGTAGGTATGTATATAAACTTTGACACATATTCGCATAAAAGCCCTAAAGCAAAAAATTATTGGCATGAAACCAGAGAGGCAGGTAATACTCGTAATAGATATGTATATATACGTATATATACCGTCATGCATGTAATTTTATAAGCCTCCATATGCGCACTTATAAACTTCTCAAAATTACTAAAATAAAATTTTGCCAACGGCTGTCTAAAATACGGTACTAGTTCGTGATTGTTAATAAACCTTTGCACCGCGAAGAAGCTTAATGCCATTTCAAGCCTCTTTACGGATTGGCAACATGCCCGAGAGGAGTTATGCCGCCAAACACTTGCCACAGGGTGGGCAGTTTAAAGCGATACATTTTATATTCTATTCTTTATCCTTCCTTTTGTAAACTTAAGTCGATTTGAAAAAAATAAAATAAAATAAAATCTAGCTTATGTGATCACTGTAGATGATGCATAGAAGTGCTCAAATTTTACGCAGAAATTTTCTTTCGAACAATCCCTAAAACTTAACAGTAGTTGTAAGCTTTTTCTAGTCTTCTGCGCTTCTCTACAATAAAAAGATTTTGATGAAATTCCTTTACTTTTCAGTTGTCAACTCAGACAAAGGTGCTAATTCTTGGCGAACGGGTTTCAAAACTGATATTACTTGTTTGAAAATTAAGTTTTAACAACAAGAACAATAATTTACAAGGTGGGTCCGTAAATCAATGTCAAGGGTTTGTAAAGTTCACTAAAACACTATTGGCATTGTTATCGGTGTTAATCCTGGTTCTTAGGTAAACGAAGTCTCTTACAACCTCAAAATCATAACTGTCAATAGTGACGTGAGTGCGCATATTGTTTGTTTGATGGCAGGAGGTACTTCGTTTTACCCTCGTTTACTCACCAGACCCATTCGTTTTGCTTCTTTATCCAGTTTGGAAAATGCAGAACGAACAGCGTCTGCCCTGTGTAAATAAAATTCTCATTAAAAAAATAAATAAAAAAATAAAATAAAATATATTTGAGCAGAAAAACCTAAAAAGTTACTGTTTCTTCCTTTGTCCCGCATTTTATTCAATAGATTTAAATATCGCAGCCTTTTACTGAAAAAAAAAATTAGCTCTTTTAACCTTGTATTATGGTGACGCAACATTAATCTTTTGTTTTTAAACAACATCTTTGCCAAAGAAAAAAAAATATTTTGAGTGATGAAAATCTTTATTTTGACCTTTATGCCCTCCATTGCATGTTTTTTTGTCTACTGCAGCTGTCTAGTTCAAAAGTGTCAAATATGATTGACGAGCGACGCCATTTACAAAAATTATAAATCTTTCAATAGGATGATTAATTTTGCGCTTTGAAGCTACCATCCTATTGAACATATGACCTTTTGCAATGCTATTTTCGTGAGTTTTGTGCAGCGATTGATTATCAAAGTTGCTAAAAAACCAGGCTGATTTCAAACTTTTTTCCTGGCAGAGTAGTGCACTTTCTTCCATATAAAATAACTTATACTTTAAAGCTTGAAATTATGATGAACCTTTTTTTTATTTAGTAGTTTGAAATTAGGATTTTCAGGGTCTTTGCTAAATAAGGAAATATGTTTCTATAAAATATTGTATTAATTAAAATTAAAATAAGCAAAATAACTGATGAAAATGTTGTGGTGCCTTATTTTGACTCCTTACAGGAGTTTACTAATTTCTTTTTGCACCATGGCAACGTCAGAGCCTTGATTGCGGCTTGACTATCGGAAAAAATGTTAACATCTCCCTCGCTCCCGCGTTCCTTAAGCATTTTACATGCCTGCAGGATCGCAAAGACTTCATCTTGAATAACACTGGCAGTATTCGGCGGTTTAAAGGAGATAGATAATTTGGCTGATTTAGAGAAAACCCTGCTCTGACTCCCGATTCCATTCTGGAACCGTCAGTGAAGGCAGAGGTGCGCAAGCTTCGGTGTAGAAATACGGTGTTAACCGCCCGAAAATGCTTCCATGTCCTTGAGAGACTGTCTCTAGAGGCCAACCTCCTTTGACCTGATTGTACCTTGAGCTGTGATGAAAATAACGTAAAAGTCGATGAGAAGTAAGTGCAAAAGGACATTCAGGGCTGCACTGGGGCAAGGTTTACATGCTCCGGTGATGCCAATGCATGCACTCCTTTGCACCCTCCCCAGTTTAGTGCTATTGTAGTCTTTCCAAAGAGCTTCCCACCAAACCAGGCATCCATAAGGTAAAATTGGCAAAACCAATGCGCTGTACATCCACAACATGACCTGTGGCTTGAGTCCCCATTTTTTACCAAACATAGATTTGTAGGAGTAGAAGGCTATACTGGCCTGTTTTATCGGATTTTCAATAAGTAGCTTCCAATGGAGTCCAATTGAAGTCAAGTACCACTCCAAGATACCTAACTTCCGATGAAAGCGGGAGAACATGGTTGTTTAATTTGTTAAGTCGAAAGGATGGAGGTTTATATTTTCTGGTAAATAGCACCAGCTCCGTTTTGTCAGAGTTGACTCGTAGGCCGCAAGTGGTAGCATTTGCATTTTACTCTGTTAACGTTTTTTGAAAATGAGTTACTGGCACTTCCATTCTGCTTTTTCATCCGCTTGCACAAAAGTGAGATTATTTCGAAATGTCATAAAATCATAGACAATTTTTTTGCATTTATTGTTGTTAAATATATATTTGTTTAAGTATGAATTCTTGAGCCCTTCGCTCATAATTTTTTTATTTAGTACTAGCACATTTTATTCAACACGGTTCAAGAATAAATGTATCTGTTTTGCAAAGCAAAAACAACTTTTCTCGAGTAAGAAAAATAAAAAGAAAACTTTTAGTTCAATAAAAAGATTTGTTATACGGTTGAGTATCTTAGCTGTTCGATCGGAGTATACTTCAAGATGCAACTTCAAGATTCGCCTTATTGGCATCAACACCGGCATTAAAGGTTTTATAAAATTAAGTGAAAATTTCATGGTGACTGTTAACCGATCACACGAAATGGTGCAATAACATCGCCTTTATTCTACCAAAAGTCCTGACATCTATAATAGATAATACATGAATAAAGGCTCTACTTTTGCGATGCATAAAAAATACTTCCGTTTAACAAAGGGTTTCCAATAACAGGTGTTATTTTAAATAGTCCGCTATTTCGGTAGATGTCACTTTTGAAGCTGTCATTTTTTGATATTTGACAAATAGAAACTACGCCATTAATAAAAATGGAACGATACACGCTTAAACAACGCATTGAAATTACTAAAATTCACTATAAAAATTGTGAAAGTTTGGCAGAGACGGTTCGTAAAACTCGAACATTTTTGGGTCATCGTGAAGCACCTTGTCGGACCGCAATGCAGAAATTGGTGAAAAAATTCGAGCTGTTGGGACATTTTAGTGATGTGAAGAATAAAACCTGTGCACGTCGCTCCAGAACAGCCGAAAATATTGCTGTTATAGCCGAAAGTGTTGAAGAAAACCCAGGTTTGTCCATTTCTCGTCGTTCTTTGGAATTAGGCATTCCATAAACGTCATTACACCGAATTTGGCATAACGATTTGGGTCTTAAGGCTAATAAGGTCCAGTTAACACAAGAACTGAAGCCGGCCGATTATCAACAACGACGTGCCTTTGCTGATTGGGTCGTTGAAATGCATGAAAATGATCCGGAATTCCATCGAAAAATCATCTCGAGTGATGAGGCTCATTTCCACCTCGGTTGTTTCGTCAACAAGCAAAATTGTCGGATCCGTGGCTCAAAAAATTCAAGAGTTATTGTTGAAAAGTCTCTCTGTCCTCAACGTGTGACTGTTTATGGTACGGCTTAGTCATTGGATCTTAATATAATATATATAAATTTCCTTCGAATATGGGTAATGCGCACTATTGCGCAGTTGAGGAGCGGAGGCTTGTTGTCAATCTTCGAAAACAAAAAATCGTATACATTTATCGCTGAGCCACTTGGAAGGTCCAAAATTTCGTTGTAAATGCCCTTCAGCCCAAAAAATCCACAGAACAACGTGGTGGCAAAAAGAACACGTCTTACAGTACGAATAATTTAATTGCGACTTTTGCCAAGAGTCATCAAGGCCATTCCAGCTGAAATCAACAACGTAGTATTGCGAGAACTGTACGACGTCGATTATTCAACATAAACCTACCAGGCAGAAAGCTCGTAAAGTTCCTCTGTTGAAACAAGCAAATTTAAGGAAGAGGAAAAGTTTTGCTGAAGATCACAAGTCATGGTGTGGACCGGAGTGTTTGTATCTATCCGCTGGATCTTTATTCGATGCGCTATGTACCAGCGTTCCGGTACCAAAGTTCCAAGTGTAGCAATCAACTTAATAAAAAAGATATTCAATTTAAATAAAAAGATACTTCTGCATAAAAGCAAACTGTTCTATTCGTCCTACATGGGTATATACACATATTTATGTATCAGGTGTTTTTTTTTGCGTGCTTAAGAACTAAAAATAATAATACAGAAAGAAATGTTTTTGGAATGCATTTTTTTTATTATAATCTGGCATATAGCAGAAATGGGGATCGATGAAGTAAAATGGGCGAAGTGCTCTTTGAACTACAGGAACAGATTTATATTTTGTATGGTAAGTAAATTTCCATAATATGAAGGCGTTATTATGGCGTTAAACGATTCATGATAGTTTGCTGAAACAGAAACCAAAACTTACTGAACAGAAATCTCAACATATTTTCAACAGTCAAACCATAGCTGTCGTTATCGATAGCTCTCAGCAGTTTACGAAAAAACACTTTATATTAGTATACTTTATGAACAGTCACTCACACCGTATTTGATACAGATTCGATTTTTTGGTAAAGTGTTCTATATTTTACAATATTTTTCAAAAGTAGAAAACCAGAGTATGCAGATATTTCATTTATTTTGTTTTATTTCATTTCTCTACATAAAATACCTTTTCCATTGTAATGCAAAGAAAAAAGAAAAACATACCGAGAATTCACGCCGCATTATGGATTAATACAGTTCAAAGTATCGCTTTTCTCGGTGAAATTTTCATTAAAAGAAATTGTATTTTTAGTATGGGAGAGTTTGTGGAGCGAATTTGGCATAAAGCAATATTGAATTTAATGTACGCCTGCTCTTTTTAGCCATGGGGCCGCGTACTTCGATAGGAAAGCGTGAGTTAGTTGTGGAGCATTTTAGAAAAGGAATATCGCATCGGAAAATAGCTGAAATTGTGCATTTCAGTTCGTCAATAGTTTAGCATATTATTGAACGCTTAATGCATGAAAATCTTGTGGGGAATAAGGGACTACAGGCTTCAAACAAAACTTTTACAGAAAAAGAGTGTCAGTGTTTGGTTGCGCCGGAACCCCCATCTTGGCCAATGCAGAGGTGCAGAGGAAGGCGGTGTGCGCCGGCGCATTGTCGTGATGAAGGGTCCAATGGTTGACGAGGTCGTGCCGCGTTTACAGTGCTTCCTGGAGGTAAAAACTGTTTAGCTTTACGCAAAATTTGATCGAGTAACGTTACTCCAACGATCGCTGCATTTTCGCCACTGCAAAATCCTAACACACTTTTAAAACAGCTTTCACGCGCGGAGCGATGTTGACTGCACCGCTGTTGCCAGCGAACTGGGACCGGTTTCTAGTGGAAGGGGAAGGTCCAACGATCATTTTCCGACACCAGCCGATTGGGTTGATCGCTTGGCAGACGCTCCGCGCGGGAAGGCTCATTACTTTTCAATCAAACCCTGTAAATACAACCACAACATTTTGGAGAACCGTGTAAGATGAGGTGAAAATGAACTTATTTGGACTAGATGGCAGAGCTTTTATATGGCGTAAGGTCAATACGAAGTTCAAAACCTACAATTTTCAAGCTACTATAAAAGTCGGCGGAGGCAACGTTATGATTTAGGTATGCATCGAATTAAGTTGGAAATTTGACCTTTATCGAAGAAACAATGAACAAATATGTTTATTCAAAATTTCTGTAAGAAAATTTGGCTCAAAGTGCTAGAAAATTAAAAATTGAAGATGACTTTCGCTTTTATTAAGATAACGACCCTCAGCACAAGTCGCAAATAATGCAAACATGCGGATCCAATACTGTTTGGTATCGTTCCAAAAAGTGCCACTTTCGAATTAGTCTGGATACAGCAGAACTTACTGTATGAAATATAAGTACAACAAGCACATCCATGCAACTCAAGTCCATTTGTTCCAACCTGTCTGCATAGGGCTTGTGACTTATTATTCGTGATGCGTGTTCTCTGTATGCTGCCGCCTTGCAACATATGCATGAGATGGCGATGTAAGAGGAACCTGATTTCATGTTGCAATGCTCCAAGTTGCGTATTTGTATGAGCGTATATACATACTTACAGACATATAAATATATAGAATACAACAATATTGTACTCGTAACCATGCAACATCGTGGTCATGAGTAGTGCTACAACATTGTCGCTGGCGATATCTCGTTGGCCCAGTTTTGCAGCTCAGCAATAACAACAAATCGACAAATGCAAATTTCCTCATTCGATATATTTAAGCTTTTTGTTTTTGGTTGCTCTTTTTGTTATTTAATTTTTTTTTTTTTGTTTTTAAATTTTCGGTTGACCCCATTGTTGCCAACACCATTGTACTCATATAGTATGTTACTATTATTGTTGCTACGACTGTTGTTATCATATGCAATAATTACAGTTATTGCAATTGTGTGTGCGTGTGTTGTTGTCACTATAGTGATCTTTAAACGGAATGCATGAGGACAAGGATGAATGGATATATATATATATTTATGCACACATACATATATATAAAGCAAAAATATATGCAAGGTCATAGCAGCGAGTACCTCTAACAAAAATTACGTAACTAAATAATTGACCATTTTGATGTACTTTACTTTTTTTTAATAAATTTTCGTTTTAGAATTCAGTGGTGGTTCGCTGATATAAAAAAGCTAGAAATATGTACGAATATCATAGAATAGTTAAAGTATTAATATCAGAGGAGCATAAGTCGAAATTCATATTCGAAAAAAAAGTTAAACAAACAGCGCAGACCAAGCCTACCCCCGTCCTCGATCATTCAATATGTGTATCTTAAGGCCGCCGTGGCCGAATGGGTTGGTGCGTGACTTCTTCTTCTTAATTGGCGCGATAACCGCTTACGCGATTTTGGCCGAGTTTGACAAAGCGCGCCAGTCGTTTCTTTCTTGTGCTAACCGGCGCCAATTAGTCAGACCAAGTCAAGCCAAGTCCTTCTCCACCTGATCTTTCCAACGCAGAGGAGGCCTTCCTCTTCCTCTGCTACCACCAGCTGGTACCGCAGCGAATACTTTCAAAGCCGGAGCGTTTGTATCCATTCGGACGACATGACCCAGCCAACGAAGCCGCTGGATCTTTATTCGCTGCGCTATGTCTATGTCGTCGTAAAGCTCATACAGCTCATCGTTCCATCGTCTGCGATATTCGCCGTTGCCAACGTGCAAAGGTCCAAAAATCTAACGCAGAATCTTCCTCTTTCAAACACTCCAAGCGTCGCTTCATCGGATGTTGTCATCGTCCAAGCTTCTGCGCCATACGTTAGGACGGGCATGATGAGAGTCTTGTAGAGTGTTAGTTTTGTTCGCCGAGAGAGAACTTTACTACTCAATTGCCTACTTAATCCCAAGTAGTACTTGTTGGCAAGAGAGATTCTACGTTGGATTTCAAGGCTGACATTGTTATCGGTGTTAATGCTGGTTCCTAAATAGACGAAGTCTTTTACAACCTCAAAATTATAACTGTCTACAGTGACGTGGGTTCCGATACGCGAGTGCGCCGACTGTTTGTTTGAAGACAGGAGGTACTTCGTTTTGTCCTCGTTCACCACCAGACCCATTCGCTTTGCCTCTTTATCCAGTTTGGAGAAGGCAGAACTAACAGCGCGGTTGTTAAGGCCGATGATGTCAATATCATCGGCATACGCCAGCAATTGTACGCTCTTATAAAAAATTGTGCCTGAGCGATTAAGTTCTACGGCTCGTATGATGCTCTCCAACATCTGGTTAAAGAAGTCACACGACAGCGAGTCACCCTGTCTGAAACCTCGTTTGGTATCAAACGGCTCGGAGAGGTCCTTCCCAATTCTGACGGCGCTGCTGGTGTTGAGCAACGTCATCTTACATAGCCGTATTAGTTTTGCGGGGATACCGAATTCAGACATCGCGGCATACAGGTAACTCCTTTCCGTACTGTCGAATGCAGCTTTGAAGTCGACGAAAAGATGGTGTGTGTCGATTCTCCTTTCATGGGTCTTTTCCAAGATTTGGCGTATTGAGAATATTTGGTCGATGGTGGACTTTCCAGGTCTGAAGCCACACTGATAAGGTCCAATCAGTTGGTTGACGGTGGGCTTCAGCCTTTCACACAATACGCTCGCTAGAACCTTATAGGCGATATTTAGAAGACTAATCCCGCGGTAATTGGCACAAATTGCAGGATCGCCCTTCTTATGGATTGGGCAGAGCACACTTAAATTCCAATCGGCAGGCATGCTTTCATCCGACCATATTTTGCATAGGAGCTGATGCATGCACCTTACCAGCTCCTCGCCGCCATGTTTGAATAGCTCAGCCGGCAGTCCGTCGGCGCCCGCGGCTTTGTTGTTCTTTAGCCGTGATATTGCTATTCTCACCTCGTCATGGTCGGGTAACGGAACTACAATTCCGTCGTCATCGATTGGGGTATCGGGATCTTCACATTCTCTATGACATGCGCAGCTGTCACTGTTTAACAGGTTCGAGAAGTGTTCCCTCCATAATTTAAGATTGCTCTCTACGTCAGTCACCAGATCGCCGTCTTTGTTCTTACAGGAAAACGCCCCGGTCTTAAAACCTTCTGTAAGCCGCCGAACTTTCTGGTAGAATTTTCGGGCGTTGTTCCTATTGGCCAGCATCTCAAGCTCCTCGCACTCACGTATTTCGGCCTCTCGTTTCTTCTGTCGGATAATAAGTCTCTCTTCCTTCTTCAGCTCTCTGTAGCGATCCCACATGGCTCGCGTTGCGCCCGATCGCAGCGTGGCTCTATAGGCGGCATCTTTTCTTTCTGCGGCAGCATGACATTCCTCGTCGTACCAATTGTTTTTTCGGGCTCGCCGGAATCCGATTTCTTCTTCGGCGGCGGCGGTACGTAGGGAACGAGAAATGTTGCTCCATTGCTCGCGCATGCCGGTTTGTTGGGCAGGGCTTTCGGAGAGCAGGAGTGAGAGTCGAGTGGCGAATCTTCTGGTTGTCTGTTGTGATTGCAGCTTTTCGATGTCGAACATTCTTTGCGTAGGTAGATGTACGTTTTTTGCTGCACAGAGGCGGGTGCGCAGTTTGGCTGCAACAAGGTAATGATCCGAGTCGATGTTGGCTCCTCGGATCGTATGTACATCTAATACACTAGAAGCGTGTCTTCCATATATCACAACATGATCGATCTGGTTTCGCGTTTTTCGATCAGGAGACAGCCAGGTAGCTTGGAATCTGGTGCTGCAGACAACCATGGTGCGTGACTACCATTCGGAATTCAGAGAGTGATCGTCGGTTCGAATCGCGGTGAAACACTAAAATTAAAGAAAAATATTTTTCTAATAGCGGTCGCCCCTCGGCAGGCAATGGCAAACCTCCGAGTGTATTTTTGCCATGAAAAATCTCCTCATAAAAAATACCTGCCGTGCGGAGTCGGCTTGAAACTGTAGGTCCCTCCATTTGTGGAACAACATCAAGATGCACACCAGAAATAGGAGAAGGAGCTCGGCTAAAAACCCAAAAACGGTGTACGCGCCAATTATATATATATATATATTTATAAGGAGTCTTTTTGATCGTATTTTACTTTTTGGTCATTTGATCGTATAAATATCCAACCGCTTTTCTACTCGATTTACCAAAAGGCTTCCGCATATGCCAAAGCCCCTCCATTCCTATAACCAGAAAATGTACATACCTTCAAGCGTCGTGTTCCAAGCCTTTGCATTGAAGTTAAAGAGCACATCAGAATACGGCAGAATAACAAATGCTCTGACATTGAGAAATCGAAACTAAAGGAAGAAAAGTCTTGAACAGGAGCCAGATATAAACCGGAGTCTGATTTTGTACTCCTTTGAAAGTAAACAGAAAATCAATCAACACTAGATTACCGACACTTGGAGATCCGTAGGCATCAAATTAGCTAAGTTACAAACTTTGTTGGAGCAGTCGCCTATTGAGAATGGGTTTGACAGCTGGTCAAAAACTCAAGAGGTCGTCAAGGTCATATAAGCAGGCATCAAACTGACATATTTAAACAAACGCTAAACTAAGCTAAGGGCTGCCAATGCACCTTTAAATGTATACCTAAACATCATTTTTAAAGAATTCGTAGTCGAAGATATGCATTGTCTCGAAAAGCTATAAAAATTGTGTTTGTGTGAACACACAACTTAGAGCACAAAAATAATAAGTTAACTGGAATTTTAAACTTACTACGAAAAGCACGAAACCATGAACCTTTTAATGATCCGAATGTTTCTGTTAGTCACTCGCCACCGATTGTGTATGTAGATATGTATAAGTATAAGTATATATGTATAATTGGCAACTAAACCCTTTATTGTGTGCTTGGCAAAGCTCCTCCTCCTATTTCTGGTGTGCATCTTGCTGTTGCTTCACAAATGGACGGACCTACAGTTTAGTCTGGGAAAAGGTTCACTACAATTCAAAGTCGAGATTCGTGCTGAATACATTTCTCATATCATTGGTCCTAAAATGGGTTACTTTGTTATAGTAGAGTACTGGGAATTGATATGAAAGATTTATTGATCCTGTAGGACTCGCTATGCAACTTTTTCTATCACTTGTTGTTTCGTGCCCTGTGCACTTCCGAATGATAATCACGCACCAACCCATTCCGAATTATGAATCGGAGGGATGCCGATTGTAACCCCGAACGTGCTCGGAATGGATATTAAGAGATAATGTAGTAAAGAAGACCATAAAGGATGATTAAAGTTGTCACTCTAATTATGTACTATTTTCCAAAGTGACAAACAAAGTCAATTTGACACTCAACTCACAAAAGCAGGCACGTGTACTCATACTCGTCGTAGACTACTAAATTTTCGGAGGGCATGATAAATTTGCAATCAATATCTATAGCACTATCTTTCTGTAGAGCCCGTGTCCGAAACCCACTGTGGGCATGAAACGTCAAATGATTGAAAACTTTGTTTTCTAGTAGCCGTCCCCGCTGGGCAGGCAACAAAGGTTA
Source organism: Anastrepha ludens (assembly GCF_028408465.1). Taxonomy (NCBI): domain Eukaryota; kingdom Metazoa; phylum Arthropoda; class Insecta; order Diptera; family Tephritidae; genus Anastrepha; species Anastrepha ludens. The sequence continues at coordinate 114,997,588 of NC_071498.1, read as the reverse complement.
GGTTAGGTTAGCCTGGTTGGCATTAAGCCACGCATAGACCTTTTTTTCGTTAGCGATACCAGATGGAGACCGACCTCTATGAATTCTGAAAGTAGACATCATGGAGGATGTCAACGCATCTAAGCAGAGCTGGGAGCCCCACTGTTTGAGGGTCTGGAGGACATTTTAAACGTGTTTTTTAATAATGCTGAACAAACGCACAGAAGGTGTTCTAAAGTTTCCCCAACATCCTCTCTGCATTTCCTGCATTTGTCCGTGTTTGCAAATTCTATCTTGTATGCATGTGTCGCCAATAGATTATGACCTGTCAGCATACCTACGTTAGTTCTGCAGTCTTTTCGCGAGATCGTAAGTACGAATTGAGTCAGCTTTTTGTCGCTGGTTGGCAGGCAACAAAACATCCGGAAGTATTTGTGTTATTAAAAAGCTACTTACAAATAAACATCTGCAGCTCGGATGCAGCATAAAAAATAGAATGTACGGGCCAATTATATATATGAGAGAGATAGGGAAGGAGAGAGAGAGAGGGAGAGATCCGGAGAGAAGAATAAGTTCTGGTTTTAGAACTCTCTCAAAATGAAAAACAAGAACTGATTTCCATATAGATAAAGACATAACTAATGAAATTTTTCTTACGTTTTGTCAATCTATCTCTAGCTAATACGTCTTTCTTCACCATCTGCTTTAAGGTCAAATTTTCAGCACCTCACTTGTCAAGCACATTTTTTCGAAGTATGGAACTTGTAATTGAAATAAAACATTAGATTTTGGCTTAAAGGTCATACATAATATTAATTTTTATTGAAAAGTTTATTTTATACGATTACTAGTACAAATTACATGTATACGAGTACATTTTATACGATTACAGTTACAAATTATTTAGGACATATGGGCGCTCCGGCCAGCAAGAAGATAGCGCAATCTAGAAGGTGAGTTCCCGGCCACTTTTTCAAGTAGAAAGTGTAGTATATTGGCGGTAATGCGGCGAATATTTTCATACGGGTAATGCAACCTGAATTGATTTGTGCACTAGTGATTTCATGTAACCAATTTGCCGAATGGGTTGGTGCGCGACTACCATTCGGAAGAACACAGACTCGAAGCACCGGTCACGAAACACCAATTGATAGAAAAAGTTTCTTCTAATAGCTGTCGCTTCACGGTAGACAATGTCAAGCCTCCGATTATATTTTTGCCATGAAAAAGCTCGTACTCCATTCGGAGTTGGCGTAAAACTGTAGGACGCTCTAATTGCGATATCAAGAAACTCTATGTCATTACTGTGAATCGAAAATGCACAGGGACATCTAGCGCTATAATCTCACGCAGATCACTCATTCTCAAATCACTTCAGCTCTCATAACATTATCTAAGAGAGTACGAAAGTACGGGCTTTTTAAGGCTTTGGTGCATTTTGAAATCAAAATGCTGGCAGCTTTTCTTCATTCACATAAATTATGTCCAACTCGCCAAACAATGCAAATGCATTTCGCAGTGTAGGCTTTGGGGAAGGCGGTTGCAGACAAAGCTGTAACTTTCCTTTTAAAATTACCCTACAAATAGATTTGGGTTTCTGTACGGCCATCTACTTAAAGTTAGGTTGGGCGGCCGTCCTTAGTAGGATACACAAAGGGTTTGACTCTTTGCTTACCGCAGAGGAGTTTATAACTACTTCTGTTCTTTAAAATCAGTTTGTACTCGAAATTATTTGGTTCCTAATAATAGTATGCATATGCAAGCCTGAAATCCTGAAATAGTAGCGGAAAGGTTCTTTTTGTTACTTCTGTACCAACCAAAGAGTCACCGACTTAAGTTCAATTTCGTTCGATCCCAATTTTTTGCTAAAATCAGAAACAGGGAAAGTTACGGGTGATCAAATTGGAGGTACTTTTTCCAAAAGGGATATTTTGACAGATCACGCGTGACTACTGTCAAACTAAATACATAATTTTTTTCAGAATTCATTGAAATTTCATCATGAACCGACTTACGCCTCAACAACGTTTACAAATTGTGCAATTGTATTACGAAAATCGTTGCTCTGTGAAAATTATTCATTGCTCAGGCCAACTTATGGTATACATAACCGTTCTACCGTTTAGGCCCATTTTTGGCTTATTGCCTTTCAGCCCTAAGGCTGAAAAGCAACCCGCAGCCATTCAAGAAAAAACCGTTTGATGCGGTCTATGGGCTGGACGAATCATCGGCCCATATTTCTTCAGAGACGAGGCTGACGCCAATGTAACAGTGAATGGCGAAGGCTGTTGCGCCATGATAAACGACTTTTTTTGCCATAAATGTAAGCCCGCGTTCTCCACAATCTTTGGTTCCAACAAGGCGGCGCTACTTGCCATACAGGCCGTGAAATAATGGCAGTAAATCCTCGTTCCGGTGAGCAATTCATCTCTTGTCTCGTAGCAGTGCATTAGCTACCAAGATCATGTGATATCACACCTTTGGACTTTTATTTGTGGGGAATGTAAAGTCTAATTGTTTCGTGGATAAATCAGCTTCGATTGAGACCTTGGAAGCCAACATTACTAAAGTTATTCACGAGATACCAACTGAAGTTCTCCAGTGAGTCATTCAAAATTGGTGTTTATCTTTAAAAAATAAATATCATAAATGGTTCTAGACAAAAATATTAAAGCCTGCTCAATCAATTTGAATTTTCGTTGTTTTATTTCAATTTAAAACACGATTCCTCTAAATTGATCACTCTTTGCCAATGACCCCACTGGTAGTTTCCTCTACCTTCATTTCACTTTTCAGCCGCCTCAGCTCCTACGAGATGATGAAGTCGCATGGTACAATCCAAAGGTTCGTTGCTTTCCAGCAGACGTTTGATTCCCTAACATTTCTAAAAAAGAATATTTTGGTAGCAATTATGTCTTCCCTTTCCTTCACATAACCAATTGCATTTGATCCCTAGTATTGCTCTTTTATAGCAGGAAATGTCAAACGGGGCACACTAGCCAAATACTCTACTTCTGTTGACTTAGGGAGTTGGTGCTGTCGCCATTGAAAGTGAAGTGAGCTTTGGATGGCCTCAAGCGGAGTAGCTGTCGGTTGGGGTCAATTCTTCGGAGGAAACGGAAATAGGATAAAACAAGGACTAGCAAGATTCCCCGTTTTCTCAAAAAACAGGAAAGTAAAAATCTTGTTTTAGCAAAACTAACCTACCGCCTCTATTGAAAGCACAAACAACACTAAACGCTATAGCAAAATTTTTCATTCCAGTCTCTTTGGAGTTATAGCATTCTTCAATCTCAAAGCGCAATACACCTACGTACAAATGGATATATATAACTTGTATACTCTAAGTTTATTCGGCAATGTTGGCGCGTTATCAGCAACCATACATTTAAAACACACACAAACGCACGAGTTTGACAATACCCGCTTCTGTGTACTCCAATGCCGCGCAGGTTATTGCTTTTGTAAATACAAACAAAGTCAGCATATATGTTGTAGATTTATTAAAACATTTATCCTTTGTAAACCGACAGTGACCTGCTGATGCGGGTGTCAGCATAGACTGCTGCTGGCAAAGGTCTTTTAAGCTGCAACCGCCGCCATTGCCAAAGCCGAAGCCGAAGCCATTGCAACCGCATTCAGAGTCGCAGCTGTCATTGTAATTTTTGTTGTTGTTGTCATTATTACTGTTGGTGTTGGCATTGCTGCCGTTAGTCCATATCTGCATCTGTCAATTTGTCCAACAGTAGCAAGTTGACCATTTGCACTCGCCACCCACACTGCCCGAGCTCATCCCACCCACCGTCCTCAGCGGCCTTTGATAAATTATTTTTAATTTTAATTAAAATTTTCACATAAATTTGCGGTTTTGTTCCACAATACACCAGCGGCTGTAGCGGCACACAATTCAAACCTGAATGACACTAATACCAACACCAATACCAACAGCAACACCACACCGAGAATTGGTCATTTCACTCACTCGCTGGCCACTTTTTCCGCGGATTTTTCGCATTAGTCACTGCGTAATTTATCTCATTTAGCGCTTTTAATTAAATGCCAGGACTGTCATGCCATTATGCGTACACTCGTCACATTAGGACAGTAGCGCACGCACTCATGCACGCGCCCACAGATAAATGCTGTGCTACTTAAGCGATTGATGCGAATTGAGTGTAATCAATGCGTGCGACATGTTTTTGATTTACGCGGTCGACGCATATTTGCACAGTTAGTGGTAAATTGGAGTTGCATAAAAACAAAATGTTTCAAAGCATTACACAGCCACACACGCACACACACACACATACATATATATATATGCATAGAACGAAAATTAGTCATATATTTAAATTTGGTTTATTTTATGAATATGCAAACGATTTGTCATAAATTCTGATTAAATGAAATTGGAATAAATTCCCAGTTGGATGTGAGCACGACCATCATTTAAGAGATAAATTTGGATGGGACCAACTAATATTAAGAACATCATTTAAAACGTTGAATAATTCAGCATAGTTTGTCACAACTGTAAAGCCTAGTCAGACCATTAAAGACTAAAAAAAGATTTATTTTACTCTTCGAATTCAATGGTAGTACGCTTCAAGTCTGGATGAACAAGTCACCTCAAATTCCACATTTTGATTATCAGCAAATATCCGCCGAAAGATTGCAGCCTAAGGAGTCTAATCAACAAGCAAATAATTTATAACAGTTATTACAAACCTTCAAGTGTTGGTGTTCACGTATCTGAAAAACTTGCAAAGTAGGGGAAAGTGAGAGAGCACAATGACATTTCATTTTGGGCGAAGTTGCAAGGTTTTACTGGATTCATTTTTACTTGTAAGAATTCGCAGGTAAGAAAAACACCTGAACGCATATACAGTAGGGCGGGTCGATTTAAAAATCGCTCATTGCTCTATGAAAATCGTATTCTAGGGATCAAAATAAGAAACTTTGCCTCTAAAACGAATTATGATGTCCCCCAATTTGGGTCGAACGAAAAATCCCACTTTGACCCATTTAGAGTGCTCCAATCGAGTCTAAATGTATGACCGACCCCCACTAACTTCGGACAGCCGATCCACCCATGGCAGTGGCACACCCCCTGGAACTCCCCTGGGGGGGTCCCCATACAATCATTTCAAAATGTCACCATTTTTGGCCTTTACATGAGACCCAAATTGGGGGCATCAGAATTCGTTTTAGAGGTATGGTTCCTTCGGCATAGTTTCTTATTTTGATCCCTAGAATATGATTTTCACAGAGCAATGGGCGATTTTTTTGCCTCCCCACAAATCGACCCGCCTAATATACAGGGTCCGGCACTCGAATTGTAACCAATTAAAAAGGACATAAATTTAGTGCGAAAAACTACTTTTATTCAATTCAAAGTAAAAAAATGTGTAAAAATAATACTAAATTAAGAATCAACTTTTGCCCTGACTATTGCCTTGAGACGGTCCAGAAACGAATCGCCAGCTACCCGAATGTAACTTGCAGGTATTTTGGCCCATTCGCGGACAATGGCTTTTTTCAGCGCCTCGAGACTCGTTAATCTTTTAGTTCGGATCCTGCTCTCCAAAATGGCTCAAAGAGAATAAATAATCCATCGGATTCGCATCTGGTGAATTTGAGGGACATTGTGTAGACATTATGAAGTTCGGAACGTTGTTTTTTAGCCATTCTTGGCTCACTCGAGCTTTGTGAGACGGTGCCGAGTCCTGTTGAAACGTCCATGGTCTGCCACCGAAATGTTTGTCTGTTCATGGCTTCAAAGCAACCTTGAGAATACTTTGCCGATAATATTTCGCATTTACCTTGACGTCAGGCTCGATGAAAACGATTGGAGAGCGCCCATCTACGGTTACAGCAGCCCAGACCATTACTTGTGGCGCGTGCCGCCTTCTGGGGGCCAATCGATGAATCAAATTCTCGTATGAACGGTCGGCTAAATAAACCATATCGTTTTGGAAGCTTACGAATTGCTCAATTCGAAAAATTTTCTCGTCAGAAAACACAATATTCGGAAATTGTCCGATTTCGACCAAGCGAAGCAAGTCTTTCGCTCTCTCAAGTCTAACTTGTTGCTGCTTTGGTGTGAGTGCATGCGCCTTTTGGATCTTGTAAGGCTTGACTTTGAGATCATTTTTCTGTATGAGGCGGATGCTACGGTCAAATATTTTCAGTTCTTTCGCCATTTGATTGGCACTTCGTCGTGGATTTCGCTCAAGACGTTGCACCACTTTTTGAACCATTTCACGTGACGTTGCACTCTTTTGATGACCACCTTCATGACGCTTCGCGATGCTTTATTTACTTTAAGGTGCTCGAGTTCACAAACAATCGCTGGTTGTGATTTTCCAGCCAAATATAATGCAATCACTTTGGTGTGAGTGCATGCGCCTTTTGGATCTTGTAAGGCTTGACTTTGAGATCATTTTTCTGTATGAGGCGGATGCTACGGTCAAATATTTTCAGTTCTTTCGCCATTTGATTGGCACTTCGTCGTGGATTTCGCTCAAGACGTTGCACCACTTTTTGAACCATTTCACGTGACGTTGCACTCTTTTGATGACCACCTTCATGACGCTTCGCGATGCTTTATTTACTTTAAGGTGCTCGAGTTCACAAACAATCGCTGGTTGTGATTTTCCAGCCAAATATAATGCAATCACTTTATTACGTTTGAAATCCATTACTGATTTTCTTTTTTCGCGTTTACTCGCGGCAAAATGCTTTCGTGCGCTTGTACCATAAACAATACTCTGGACTGCCATTTATCCAACTAACAGACAGCTGATGCTATGGCGATTAAAATGGAGTATGCAAGTAAATATATTTTAGAAAAAATTTATAAAGTTTTTTTGAAATCATTTATTAAAAAGAAATCGGCCAATGGTATAGAAGTATGTAATTAGTTTTGCCATAAATTCTGTGACAAATTTTACAATGCATACGCAGAGAACAAATTCGCAGAAAGAAGTGGTTTTTGCTATTGTTCGTATGCATTGTCTACTCATAAATTATACTGAGTTTCGTGGCAAATTTCGCTTGTTAACGAGGGAGAGGAGAGCTAAGGAAAATCGCATTGCAGTGATTGCATTACAAAAGTGTGGTAAAAATGAAAATGAGATTTATAAATTGCTAAAAATTTGAATACTTCGAGAATGTTTGTTTACCGCACGATCACTCGTTTTTTCCAAATGTCAGAAGTGACAGACAGAAAATAAATGGTCATCCTCTCGTAGTTCGAACCAGTGCAGCCATAAAAGACGTTCAATCAGATCCATTTCAATACTAATTAGAGATGATCTCAACGTCGCTCTTTTGACAACGCGCTTGAAGAAAATTATACTCGACAGATGTCAGCAGGTTCTTCGGTGGCAAGCGATCAACAGCCGTGCAAATATGCTTTTCAGAGATGAGAAAATTTTCACTGTTAAAGAAGTTTTTAATAAGCAAAGCGACAAAATCTAAGGGTTCAGCGTGACCATCATCCAGCCATAATGGTTTGGCTTGTGAAGGGTTTACATCTCTTGATTTTTTTATTCAATTCAATTCAGAGTCTTCAGACAGAGTCTTGTGGTAGTACATCTTCTTATAATTCTAGAATACGAGGATGGTATACATAGAAATTCTACTTAGATTTAAAAATATTTTAACTATTAAACTTATAGACTAAAACTTAGAGTAGTAAGTGAGAAGAAGAGAAAGATGGTGGGAATGGGAGAAGGAAAGGGGTATTAAAGGTTAGAAGTAATTAGAAACTGCAGTTTTAAAACACCTTGCTTGTTTTATAAGCTTTATTGTAGTTGGTATAGAATTCCATAGTTTAATGGCACTGACAAAGAACATGCGTTCTGATTCCAAGTAAGTGTAAGTCGGAACAATTAGATTCAATGTTCGGGTGCACTGGCATTGTTTAATGTTTTTATACAGGTACAATGGTTTTTGTGTGTATATTAGTTTATGCAGGAACAAAACAGAGCGTATTTTGAGATACGAGTCGAGGTTATGATCGAGAATCTGTTTTGAGTAGACAGATATATGGTCATATTTCCTTTTTTCAAACAGGAAACGCGCTGCATTATTTAAAGCGATTTGCAATTTTTGTTTCGAATTATTATCAAGCCTGCAATATACTAATTCAGCGTATGATACATGAGGAACAATGAGTGATCTAACAAGTTTTAATTTAGTTTGCCGTGGCAGTAAGTAGGCAGTACAATATAGCTTTCTAAGAATATTATATACCTTGTTTACAACAAAGTTTACATGGTCAACGCATGATAGTCTTGAATTTATTCTGAAACCCAGGTTAGTTACTATGTCATCAAAGTTAATATTTACTTCATTAAGAGGGGCCTCTACTGTAAAACTTAAAAAAAATCGATTTTTTACTTTTTGTTGAAACATACTCGGAAACAACTCCAGAATGTTCCATGAAAATCTTAAAAAGAAATCTTGAATAGTTTTCAAGTTATAAAAGTTTTAGCAAAGCAGGTATAAACTGAGCGCTCGAGCGGTTTACGGTCATATGCGCTTGATAATGCGCTTGTTTAAGCGTGTTTTTCTCGAAACCACGTTTTCAAAATTGCCCACATCACAGCTCCGTGAAAAATTAACATATCAACCTCAAACTTTGATAGTATATTTTTAACAATATTTACTAGTTTTTAAAGCTATGGTGGGAAAAAATTTATTATTTATAACCCCTTTTTTAATAACAAAATGACAACAAAAAAATGTCGATTTTTTAAAAAACTACAAAAATTTTACAAAAAAATTTTTTTTTGCAAGTAATAGGCTTAACAACTAAAAATAATGATATATAATAAAAAAATTGGTTTTTTTCATTTCAGATTTTTTTTAAATGCGCGACAGTGTGGGCAGATTTCAAAAGGCGTTTCGGGGGAGCGGCTGTACAGCTGCCATTTTGAAATGAAAATAAATTTAAAAAATTTTTTTGTACACTCAAGACCTGTGTTTATGTAACCCTAAACTTTTTTTTACTAATTAAATTAATACAAGTATGAAAACAAAATCCATGAAAATTTGATTTTTACAGTAGAATCCCCCCTTAACCGTTTGAGTGCGATTCGTCGATATAGCGACGATAACTAATTACTCCAAATTTGCGGCGCGTTGCTATAGCGACGATTGCATCACTGTGCATTTGGCGTTCGGCTAGGAACGTGTTGAATATTATTTTGTGATATTTATAAAAAATTTATGTCATATAAAAGTATAAATTAGTGGAGACCGTTAAAAACAATTTTTATTTTTCGTTCAATATCGATATTTTGAAAATAAATTGCGCAAATGTGTAGTATGTAGTGTAAAAGGATCTAAAAATCCAAAGCGTTCCCGGCTAATATGCAACATTTGCAAAAAAGGTGTGCATGGTACATGTGTGGGGAACCACAAATGTGCCAAAATTTGAATAATAATGCCGGAACTTGTTGTAAAAAAAAAAAAAAGATGATATTAAAAAAATGTAAATAAGTTTTTCTTATAATCATAACTAATAGTTTAGTCTACAAAATAAAAATAAAATTATTGAAATATGTAATTTTTTGTGTTCTCTATGCTTATATTTGTAAAGCCATCATATTTCAGTTTTCTTAGACCAAATTTTGCTTCGCAATTTTCGTATGTATTAAAGAAAATCGCTTAGCACTCAAACGGTTAAGTAATATTCGCGGCAAAGAGCTAAGGTCATACTTTGAATGAGAAATAGCAATCGCCTTCGTCTTTGACTCATTTAATTTTAAGTTGTTAGATTTGGACCAGTTAGAAATACGTGTGAGGTCTTCATTAAGCCTTGCTATCAAATCTTCAATAAGACCTATTGGCCTTGACAGGTAGATCTGGGTGTCATCAGCATAGAGGTGAATCGACGAATTTTGGCAACACTCAACAATATCATTAATGAAAATGCAAAATAAAATTGGACCTAAAATAGAGCCCTGCGGCACACCTGACGTAATTGGTTTTAGACTTGAGTAGTTATCGCCACACTTAACTTGTTGTAGCCGATTCGAGAGGTAACTGTTTATTAGTTGCAGAGAAAATGCTCCAAACTTATAGTGATAGCACAGTTTTTTCAGTAAAATGTTGTGATCAATAGTATCAAATGCTTTTGAAAAATCGAGTAATACTAGCACTGTTAGGTAGTTTTTATCATAAGCAGAGCGAACATCTTCAAAAATTTTAAGCATAGCTGTGGAGCAACTATGCAGACTTCTGAAACCCGACTGGAAATTACTCAGCAGATTATTCTGGTCCAAGTAGCAGGTAATTTGTCGCGCCAAAAATTTTTCAAATACTTTCGATAGGGCAGGTAAAATGCTTATTGGTCTGAAGTGCTGAGGAGCGGTAGAGCATTTTGTTTTTAGCACAGGTATTATATTTGCTGTCTTCCAAAGATATGGAAATGTAGATGAGGTGATTGAAAAATTAATTATGTGCGAAAGTGATGGTATTACAAATGGTAGAATAATTTTAAGAAATTTAAGGCAAATGCCGTCGGTCCCTATAGCATTAGATTTGACAGTATGTATACACTGTATCAAATCCATCTCTGTTGCAGACACAAATTCAAACTCACCGTCATCAACATGCTCTCGTAGAGGAACTTTTACAGGTATGTCGAGTGGAGCCCTGTTAGATGCTAGAAAGTGAGTATTTAAGATTTCTGGGTCCAAACTGCACACGGGCTTATTCTCTCCTGAGACACCTAAGGTTTTAAGGTTTTTCCATAGGACTTTCGGAGGTAAACTATCATTGAGCTTCCATTGTAGATATGCCCTTTTGGCATCTCTAGTGATTGCAGTTACTTTATTTCTTGCTACACGATATTTTTGCCACAAGTGAGTGTTTCTATCATTTTTCCATTTCTTATATGCTTTACTATGCTCTCTAATTAAAGACAATATCTCACGCGTAAACCATGGTTTCCTATTTCCGTGGACTTTAACTTTACGCAACGGAACAAACCTATCAAATAGATGGCTGACTAAAGCATTTCTGCGAAAAAGGGGTTAAGTTGACCAGGATGATGTCTTAGAAAGCGTGGAGAAGCAGTTGAGCAGTACTGTCTTCAATGGAGTGCGTTGGATCTTCCAGTAAGATTCCGCTCTAGCCTAGAAGGCAAAAACCGCCTATCAGTTGCTAAAAAACAATATTCCTAGGTTCATAGCGGCAGAAGATTGGGCGTCTGGAAGTCCAGATCTGAATCCATTGAACTACAGTTTACGGTTAGAATTGGAGAACATGGCCTGTCGAAGACCTCACAGAAATTTGGAGAGTCTCAAATAATCTTTGGTTCGAGTAGCGACGTCAATATCCATGGAAACCGTGCGTGCTGCAATAGCAGAATGGCCTCAAAGCAAATGGTGGGCTTAAGTTGTAACATAACTTATGTATGTGTAAGTCTTTACTTACTTAAGCTGTGTATATGTAGTATTTGCATGTGTATATGTAGTATTTGCATGTGTATATGTAGTAATGTAGGCGGCCGCCGTAGCCGAATGGGTTGGTGCGCGACTACCATTCGGAATTCACAGAGAGAACGTTGGTTCGAATCTCGGTGAAAACACCCAAATTAAGAAAAACATTTTTCTAATAGCGGACGCCTCTCGGCAGGCAATAGCAAACCTCCGAGTGTATTTCTGCCATAAAAAAGCTCCTTATAAAAAATATCTGCCGTTCGGAGTCGGCTTGAAACTGTAGGTCCCTCCACTTGTGGAACAACATCAAGACGCACACCACAAATAGGAGGAGGAGCTCGGCCAAGCACCCAAAAAGGATATACGCGCCAATTATATATATATATAATATATGTAGTAATTATTTAATACTCATAGCTCAATAATTTTTTAATGTATTGGAAAAACAACAGCTTATCACCATTTTCGTGTTGCTAGTGGTATCGTTTCCCGGTATAGAGCTGACTTGCAGCACTAAAAAATTTCGCACTAGCCTGTGAATTTCGTGTGCTTATTAAAATTATAATATCCCTTTAAACAAACTAAACAAAAGCTTGAAAAGTATTACGAGAACTTTGTACCATCTCTTGTAACGATTTGACATTGATTTACACAATTTTGATGCGGTTGCATCAGCACAAGTTACGTCGCCCAATTGAGCTCACTGCATCAGAAATGATATGGTAGGTAAGTTCTTATTAGACATTGAGCGATTGAGCCATCTTTGCCGAACTTGAAAAGGCTGCTCTAGAAAACAACCGGCCACTTTTGGTTTCGGTTCGGCTACGGCATAAAAAAATCGAAATTTAGCAAAACCTTTCTTAATTTTTTTTTTTTTTTTCAAAATAAAAAGTTCTAACAGCCTTTGGGTTTTGCCTGATAGCGATATTATTAGCAGTAATAATTTCGAAAAGAAAATATTTTCCTTAAGTAAAGAATTGGACATTTATATTAATAAATATTTGTCCTTCTCCTAGAAATCGAACCATTATTAAACACAGGTATAAAAATACAAATTTGCCGTTGAACATAATTCCCTTAAAATATTTATCTGCATCTGCAAAGAGTGTGGCTACTCAGCTGTTTAGGCCACACCTTAATATCTAATAAATGGTTAGCCACCCTAATGATAACTGCGCCTACCGTTCCGACTGTTGCTAACCACCGTTTCCAGTCGCTGCAACGTGAAGGCCGTTAACCCTGGCATTTTCCCGCCGAACAGTTAAAACGTTTGCCGTGTTAAACGCTGTTCGGTGAGGTTACTTTCGCCTCAATTTTTAATTTAACTTTCACTGCGATTTGTTAAAGGCAAGGATCAGGACGCGTCAGCCAGAGGTAACTAAAATTGCATATAAATATTTCTATTTTATATTAATATATTAAATAACACCGAGTTGTTACATACTGTACGATACATATTTTATATCGACATACATAGATATTAAGAAATAATAAGAATAAATGATAATAACTGACCCCTGACACGCTTTTGTACTTTTCTTATATTCCTTTAAAATATATCATCGGAGTGACCGTGGAGGCCCCACATTTTTAAACCGCTCAGTGCGTCGCACTCCGATGATAATACCGATCTATGGCGAAGCTAGCAGGGTGAACTTTCGAACTTTTCGCTAATGGGTTTACATTACAATAAGAATAGGATTTTTCAGCTTTGAGCATTAAGTTTAAATGTATAGTATTTACATATTTTTTTGTTTTTGTTTTTTTGTAGATAAATGAGTATGTATGTAACATATGAGCTGAAAAGCCCAGAGCGCGACAAAGAAAACACTTTTTCAGCGATAACCTCTTCATTCGAGCGAAATTTCTTACTGGCGAGCAATTTTTTTTAGGTCTGCGAAACGCCAGAAGTCGCTGAGAGCCAAGTCTGGCGAATACGGTGGATGTGGGAGCAATTCAAAGTTGAATTCATGTAGTTTTGATTGACTTGTGTTTTTTTTGACTGACTTGTGACACGGTGAGTTGTTCTGGTGAACGAAAACAGTGAGCAAATGCAGCACCCACTTTGAACAGACTTTCTCATAGTGAAATGCTTATGCAATATAAAGCCAACTCCTTCTTTTGATATCTTTACGATGTCAGCTAACTCACTCAATTTCACTTTTCGATCATTCGTATTACTGCTTCATTTCGGCGCCCTCCTCGTTGTGGATCATCGGTGTCTCTACGGTCACGTTCAAATCACAAACACAGAAAAAGACACCACAAACAATCGTTTTATTGTTGTTTATGATGGAGTGGAGTCCCCATAACACTTTTGAGGTCATTGCTTCGCTTGAACGGTATTTTTCCCCAATCAAGAAGCAGTGTAAAATTAAAACACGAAATTCTTTTTGTTCCATTGTTTTGAAAATCGCAAAATTAGCGGATCGCTTAGCGCAATAACTGACGAACTAATAAAGATAATATGATGAAATTTTAACAGCCGTCTTTTTAAAGTTAGTACTAACTGAAAAAGAAGTGAATGCAATAAAACCAGTGCCATCTATGTGTTAGGCCCGGAAGTTTTCAGCGCATGTGTTATATTAGGGCAGGGCAAATTTTAATTTTTAACTTAATTTTGCTTCTGAGTTATTCAACTAGCAATTGTGAACAAAAAAGTCCATGGAGGCATACCCGACTAGAAATTTTGGTAAGGCGGTGATTAGGCGCAAATAAGGCGGACCGCATTCCAAATTTGCGCCTTATAAGGCAGCCAAACTAGGCCCAAGTCCCGAAAGGTATCGCCACACATCTGCTTCATTAGGCGAACCGAACTTCGGCAATACTCCGGATGCCCTTCTACAAATCAGTTAGGGATTCCAATTTAGGCCTAAGTGAGTCACTGCCAAAGATTTTCGGGACCCCAACCAAATTTAGTATTGTTCTGGCATGTCAATATTTGCCTTGCCTAACGTGGGCCTGGTAAGGTAATAGTGAGGCGTGCCTCAGTAAGGCCTGCCTAATTCGGGGCTAACTGATTCTTCGGCATGCCTCACTGTAGAATTGGGCCAAAAATGAAGAATCTCTTATGCGAAACAATTGCGTTCTTGCCGAGCTTATAATACGCAGACACAAGGAACCAAGGACGAATTGTAAACACTAAGAGTATAAATTTCTCGAAGTAAAGCAGTGGGCATAGTCATAGACGGAGGTAGGTGAAGAAAGACTAAGAACGTTCTATGTTCTAAAAGGTCTTGCAAAGTTCCAGTTGCTTTTTAGGAGTGTCTTATTTTTACAGGTAATTCAGAGCGATTTTAGAGCCCTTTGATAGATATTAAGGGGGTTTTATGTGGTAAAAACAAATACATTTTTCTATTTTCCGTATTTCGCATCTATAACATGAACTTTCGCTATTAAATGTAAGCTCATTTCCATTGAATGCTTACTGAATCCAACAGTACTATTGTTAGTGGATTCGATTAGCATATTTTATATTTTATCACAATTTTTCTCTCACTTTGCCGATCGCTCCCAAATTTCGTGTAACCTCGACTGCCAATTAATTTTGTTTTATTTTTAATGAATTTTGCCTTTGCGATGTTTTTTATTTAGCAAAAAATTCATATTTTTTAAAAGAAAATTCAGATGGTATTTATTAAAACAATTTGCAATATGAAGTCCAAGGAAAGGGCAAAAAAGCCTTAAAAGCCGGATGTATATATTTTCGGCATAGTTGAACGGCTTGGAAAACTTGAGAACTTAATCCCGTGAGAATAAAAGAAAAATTGTATTAAAGTGAAAAGTAATTTGCATATAACATTTCATTGATTCATGCGATTGAAGCAGACTGATTCCCAATAACTACTTAAACCACTTTATGACTCTATACCAAATCACATTTTTTAAGTAAAGGTATAGGTATAACAATATTTTTTTTTTTTTTTGTGTGAATATTTTATTTGCAAGCTATCTTAATATAATGATATTCAGCAAATTAGGTCTTATAATCTAATAGCAGCGGTAGTATTTGCACAAATGCAAAACTACATATAAAATTACGATATTTGTTCAAATCTTATATCTTAAATGTATTAAATTTCATTTGTACTAATGAGTTGCTTATCTTCATATAGGAACTTATGTATTTTTTTTTTTTTTTTGTTTTTTATTTAGTGTTGAATAAATAATTTAATTCAGCAAAATTAGAGAAATGGCAGGTCTAAGATATGATAACGCTTCAGTCGTATTGTGTCATTACTTGAGTCTAATAAGCATATAGCATTCGTATTTACATGGTTTGACAGCCGTGCACGATATCTGTTAGAAAAGTTGGAATTCAGTATGACATTATTTCGGATGGGTCCCCTGGTGGTGGATAGGGGAACGCTCCTCAACGAACTCGGTTTTTACCCTCCTACTTGGCCGTTGAATAAGAGAAAATAAAATACCTCTTGCGGATCAACAACTAAACGGGTTTTCTCTTTTAAAAAGAATCCGGTTAGCCGGGTTAGCAATTTACTTACATGAGAAATAATGCTCACATAGAACCATACAAAGCCTCGGGGATGCAATTTGAATCCAATTTGCTAAATCCAAAAAAATGTTCTCAGGTATTCCCTTTGAAGCCTATTGCAATGGAAACCACGTATCGTCCTTGCAGGAGGCTGCCAATCTCTTAGCTTATGTCTTCAGTTCTAACTTTGTTCCGCCGTTCTGCTCTAACTTTTCCAATTAATTTTAAATCACTTTCTTTGTCGCTGGATGATGTGCTGGTTGGGACCATGTGCATTAACTGTGCCGTCGTTGTCGATAATATTTTTTCATATTCTTTTGAAGCTTCGTCTGGTGTCCCCCATGATAGTATTTTCGGCCCCTTTCTGTCCGATTTGACTGATCCCGATAAGACTGATATTAATAGCTGCATTTTCTGGTATCATAAAAACTGTATACAGTCACAACTTCGTACAAAATTTCGTTCCCCTTTCCCCCACTTCTTATTCTATTAGTGGCTCTCGTCTCTCTACTTTTAATGAGATCTCCCACTTGGGTGTTATTTTTGACTCAAAGTTTTTATTTCTGAGTCACATCAACTGCACTGATTTTATTGATCTGTATACTCTAAGCTCTTAAATATGCGGCTTTCATTCGGAGACCTTATTTTGATTGCCATATTAAATGACTTGAGAGTATCTACCTAAAAGGTATTTGTTCACTTCGCTCCACGATCTCTTAATTTTCTGGACCCAATCTCTTTGTCATTATTATTTTTATCTTCCTTTAGCTCCTATTGAAGCATAGGACGTCAACTACGCCTCCCCACCATCGGATAAGGTTTTAAGCTATACACCACAGTCTGTTAAGGCCAAGGGAGTGCATTTCAGCTTCAGTTGAGCATGTCCAGGTGGTCGTGGCTTACCCACTTCTCGGCCAGCTTGTTAGAAGGGGTTCTAACGCAGAGCCTGCGTTCATTGTCATTTTCTAAGCATATACTCTATCCACTGCCGAATTTTTGTCGGCACGTCGAGGTGGTTAACCTTTTATTAATGGGTCATCTACATGCTAGAAACCAGATCATTAGAGGGTCCATAGGGGTACTCTTCAGGGGAGAGTACTATCTCCACTTCTTTGATTATGTGTCATTAGCAAAATCTTAATAAAACTTATTGGAGGTGGGGTAAAAGTGGTTGCGTACGCTGATGATGTGGTGTTAATGTCATCAGGACTGTGTCCCAACACGATCAGTGGGATCATTCAAAGGGCGTTAAGCGAGCTTAACTCTTGGGCTACAGGCTGTGGCCTAAGTTTAAACACGCGTAAAACAGAACTTATGCTATTTACGACCAGATATAAGGTACCAACTTTTACCCTACCAAATATTAACGGGCGAACACTCTCATATTCAACCAGTGCCTATAAATGTATGCTAGGAAGAAGATGGGGTCTTCAACCCAACATTATGGTTGTATAAGGTGGTTATATGACCAATTTTATCGTATGGTTCAGTGAGTGCAGATGATGGCAACCATGAGTGTCTTTAAGTCAAATGAAGCGGGTCGCTGGAAGGAAAAAACTCATGGTCATGCCAGTTTATTACTGCGACAAACCCAGTATACCTCGGAGAGGACTGACTACATCGTCCCGACGGTAACATTCAATAAGAATTTTGCCACTCTCTTTCCATCTAAGGAGGAATGGAATAAGAGATTCTCACTAAACAACTTGGACACTACAGTCTATACAGACGGCTCTAAAATGGATTGTGGTGTTGGAGCTGGTATATATTGTCATAGATTCAAGATTGAAGAATGCATGCAATGTCTTTCAGGTGGAAGTATGGGCAATTGGGGAAGCTTGTGGATGACTAATCGCTAATTTCTCTTTTTAGGGCAATATCGCTATTCTTTAGGTTAGCCAAGCTGCAATCCAGGCGCTGGATTCGGCGACAGCAACCTCTAAACTGGTGGAACAAAGCAGGAATATCCTTACTGCTTTGAGTGAAATCCATAAAATTACCTTAAACTGGCAAGAAGGGGATCTGTCATGCATAGCAATCTGGCGGAATCGGTATTCACACCATTAGGTGTAGTCAAGAATACAATTTCCCTAAAATACCTCCGAATCGCCGATTGTAGATGGAGAGACCAGGCTACATGAAAAATTAGCAGAAGGTTATGGTTTGTGCTTTGTCGGAGAACAAGCAGCCAAAATGGGCATCCCTCACAACACATACTGTCAGAGTTGCAAACAACCAGAGAAAAAAGAAACAATCCACCATTTCTGCTCTGAGCGCCCTGCCCTATGGAAGGACAGAATGTTAACCTTGAGCAAACTGCTGTTCTGTCTGGTTGAGATGTCAACAACCGGATAAGGTTCTTCCGCACAGACTGGATATAGTCATGCTGTAAATAACTGGTAAACAAGTTGGTAACGAAGATGTGGCAACAAAATGGTACGGAAGCGCTACTTTTACTTCTCAATTATGGACGAATAATTTTAGTGATAATGTCCTTAAATATCTAGAACGACTTTTTTGGTAACCCTGTATATGGATGCAATTCCATCATAGAAGTTCAAAACGCAATGGGAAAATATTAATTTACAGTTAATAGCTATCGCACAAGTTGCACATATGGCGCAAACCATTCGCGCTGTGCAATTCAATAATCATCAAATCAATTAAGTGCTGGCAAAGTCAATGAACAATGATTTATGGCATTTTTAATAAGTGCCCAGCCGGCGACATTGGTCTTGGAGTCGCGACGCTGAACCACAATAATGCATTAAATCACACTTAAGTAAAAGATTTTATTGCACCTCACTGCGGTACTTCCTCGCTCTACTTGCAAAGGCAGACTGTGTGGAGTGCCTGTGTGTGGGTTAAGGAATGTGTAAATAGAATTTTTATTCCGAAGACTTCGCTCACGCTTTATTAAAGTAGAAAATCGAAAACATATTTTTCTCATGCATGTAAACATGTACAACAACAAACGCAATCAGAAGCGCATAAAATGCGAAAATGAACGCAATTTTCAATCAATAAAATCATATTTAGTTAGTACAAAAAACAACAAAAATGTAATACGTTACTGCACAATTACAAGCGTTACAACTGCAATTCATGCAAATTCATGCAATTGTGCGCCAAAGCCGAAAAACCGAGCAAAACAGATCGTTCAACATTTCTGCTAATTGGAAAATTACGTAACTCGTACTGGATCAAAAAAAGGAATTAATATTATGTAAAAACAATTAGACAGGCAGCGCAAATGGAAATGTTTTGCCTCCGAACGAACGAACAGCAAAAAACAACGCAATCAGTTTACCCCTTACGCCTTCACATCAGGGATGATGCAGCCGATTTAATGAAAAGCAAAAAAAAAACACAACAGAACATCAGCAGTGCAACAATTTTAAAACCATTTGAAATCCTGTTCGCTTGACACGATGGTTTCATATATGTCTGTATGTATTGATGTATTGATTCCAATCTCGTCGTTGTTGTTGTTATGTTGTTTCTCTCATTGTCGAAAGTGTGACTATGGTTTTGGTGCATTGCATTTGTTGGTGCTGATGGTATATGGATAATTATACTGCATGTGCCGATGCGTTGCTGGCCGTTAATTATGCAACGCTGGCTTGTTTGGGCATCATCGGCTTAATGCGTTTTTAATGCGCCATATATACACACTCACGCTCACATGCATGCATACTACACACATTTATACATATGGATTTGTCACCCAGTGTGATTGCTTCAGTACGCATCAGCACTGAATCACTAATGAAATCAATGGTTCCGTGTTTAGAACCCTGCGCCTTAATTTCTTAATTCATTTCGACCCAAGGCATGAGACTAGGGCTCTTACTCTCGATTAATCGAATATTTTACATGTATATTTTCGTAAATGTAAATCTAAAATAAGTCGGTTGATATACCTGTAATCTAAAATAAGTCAGTTGATATATAAACGCACGGAGAAAAGATTTCAAAGGTGAGCTTTTTAACCGACCGTCATTCGGTTACGACCGATTTTGGCGTCACTTGAGGTCTGTTTAAAAAAAATTGAGATTGCGTTGGTGATATACGAAAAAAATCAGACAATGTCACTTCGTTGCCGTCTGAATAACGACTAATTAGACGAGTGCGTGACGATATGTGAAATGATGGTGCAGAACTCGGCTGCCAGACTCCCAATAGACCTGGCAACCAAAGTTCCCCTCACAAATTTCTGTTTGACCATAGTTAAAGAGCAAGCCTGGAAATCTATCATCCTTGATACAATGGTAAGAGTGGAACATTTTGCCACTTCTTCTTATTCCTTCTTCGACAGAAGTTTGCCCCGTTGCACTTTGCGAAAGAAAAAGTAGTAAAATTGAATTCTGTTATTGTTAAAGATTTTGATAGAAGCTCTAAAGAATACCTACACCTCACTTTCGCCATCGTTTTAATGGATCTGCAACAGATGAGGGTGAGGAGCATAATTTAACACCCCCTACTTCTGGTGTTGGACCCTTTAGAAAAACATCCCCATTCCAACTTCATTTACGTGGACTCATGACAAAAGGCCATTATTCGATAGTCGGAAGCGTTCGGCTATTCGAATGTCATAAACTGGAACAAATGCCGTCGGAATATTCGGTTAACCAAATAATCGTTTATTGGTTGCGTGGGTATGATTCTTAATGATACCAATCAGGTTTGAATGCATGGGTGAAAATGTAGATGCGTGCATTTAGAAGTGTTGAAATCAGAGGTGACTTCGATGTTCTTCTACTATAATGGAATTAAATAAGAAATTTAAAGTGTTATTATTTAACTCAGGGCACTTTAAAAATATTTTTTTATAAACATTTTATGTATATTAATATTTCATTTATTGGCAGGTATTGAAACTGGCTTTAGGTTTTTTTTTTGTAAGTAACATGGTTTTACGGAGCTGGAAGCAGGATGCCTCCATTTCCGCTGATTCTATAATAAGAAATGAAAAAATTAAAAACTAAGAAATTATTTCCTTTGGTCTGGGTCAAAATTTTTTAGGATTTCAGTGAAAAAGCAAAACATCTCAGGTGTTTAATTTTGTTTAGAAGGCATTTTGTTGGCATAGCTTGCTGTTCTCATACTTGCTCTGAGATAAACTATGTTCTGCACATAACGTAGGACTTATACCGGAGATCTTAATGGACAACTCGATGGATAAGAACCTCAGAAACAAGGAAAAGGAATAGCTAATTTAATTGCGCAATTGGCTGCTAATAGTAAACAGTTGGAAGAAATCCGATGAAAACGATGTTTACTGAGGTTTCAAAAGTTTATAATAAGTAGTAAAGGACACACGTTTATGGACACATGCTTTTTTTCTATTATATGAATGCGTAATTAATAATACCTAACAAACATTTTATTACAATTATGTCTACAAACCTGTTTCTTTGCCGGTATCCATTTTATTTAGTTTTTCCTTTCACGTTTTTATTTACACTCGTAAAAATAATTATCTATGGCACAGAAAGCACAGGGTTGTATGTCAAAAAGTATAGTTATTATCTAGGATTATTTTATAATCTCAGATTTTTGGGTAGAAATTTTGTATGGGAAATCTCGCTTTTTAATTACGGATTGTGTGTCAAGCACGAAAAGGTAGATCATCTATTTATTATATATCTGAACGTATTATTAGTGACGTTTTTTTCTTTGCCAGTTTTTAGCCAGTGACATGAATTTTTTCATCTGTTTTGTTCAGTTTTTATGTAGTATTTATGATACTATTTTACTATCTTTTGTTTTCTATTCGCCAATTCCTTCGATCTTCACTTATCATTCATGTCTCTAGCCATGGCCAGTGATCCAGTGATCACTACCTCCCATACTGCAGAGGTGTTTTGGAATTGTAAATATGATGATGGCGAATTATATTAAGGAACAATTTATTAGTTACTACATACTAATCGGCATGTAGGTACCTCTCTGATGTTAACACAAACTTAACGCCATGGTTACACTATATATAATATTTTTTTTTTCACCTTTTATAAAAATAAATAAATTTTTTGGATTACTCACTCGAAAACGGGCGACATGCACATATCTAATTGACCATTAAAATAATGTTTCCTATTATACGGAGTTATCATAAAAAAAATAAGAGCATTAAAGAAGGTTCCCCACAAAATATATGATTTTCTTTTATGATACTTATTTCATTCATTTCACTGCAATCCCCAAACACTCAAAAAGGGTGTTCGCGTCAATTATATATATATATATATATGTGTTACATATGCAGCTACTCTGTTGAAACCACTCGTCAGTGATAGTCATATAATCAATTCAGTTGCAGTTTATACTGCAATAAACCTCAATCGCAGTAGAATTGACTTAATTTCGGACAATAAATATGTATTTCAATATCTAGACTCCAATGCCACTCAGTAGGTACGTTCATTTCCTGCAAAAATATTAAATCTTAGGTACCCACCTGATATGTCGAATTAAATTGGATCAAGAGCATAATTTTCAGAAATATTTCTACTACAGTGCAATTTATGTGTATATTTTACATTCAGCATCCACCTATTGATCCACCAGATAAGCTTATAAGCAACCGAACGAAAAATATTATATAAGATTGTTAAGTATGCCGGACAAACAAACTGACAAAATTTCACTTTTATAAAGGGTTTCAAGATTTCAAAAGCGTTAAAATTATTCAGGCTTATTATGAAAACGGGCGTTCAAATCAAAATGCATATCGCGCACTTCGTGATTTTTTCGGTCAATTTAATCATCCAAATGTGCGTACAATACAATAACCAATGCATCCAAAATGAGGCCAGTCAGGCAGTTACTGTGAATAGTGTTCGCTATCGTGAGATGACAACCAACTTTTTATGGCCGGAATTGGAAGATATGGATGTGGACGGTGCCATTTGTCACACAGCTAACGAAACAATGGCGCTTTTGCACGAAAAATTTGATGCCCGAATAATCTCACGTCGCGGCGATGTCAATTGGCCGCCAAGATCATGTGATTTGACACCTGGCCTTCTTTCTTTGGGGTTATTTGAAAGAAAAGGTGTACGTCGATAAGCCAGCAACAATTCAAGAGCTAAAGGATGAGATAATTCGGCACATTAACGGCATAGAATCTCAATTATGCCTCAGCGTCATCGAAAATTTGGACCATCGGAAGGAGGTGTGCCGCCGAGGCTGCGGCCAGTTGGCCAATATTTTGTTCTATACGTATCTACCAGTAGTATCATAATAAAGAGAAATGACAATAATTTAGAAAAAAAATGTATTTGATTCAAAATAAACACCGGCCCTTAAAACTTAACCACCCTTTATATACAGTGGCGAGCAGAATAGGCTGAATGTTTGCCACATTCAGCATTACTGATTGCTGTAGAGTAATTTTTCAAAATATTGGTAAACAATTTATGGGCGAAATGCTTTATTTATTAAGAAATAAAACGTGTCTCAAGTTTACAAAATATTTAAAAATAAAAAAAGGTATTACAAAAATTACAAACAATTCTATTTAGCCATTTTTGGATATTTTGAACACGTGTTCGTCAGTTTTGTTGAAACTAAAAGGACTGGTTTCATATATTAACCAAAATGAGTAAGATTGATAAAAATATTGAAAATGAAATTATTTCATTGACTGAAAATGGTCACCATCAAACTGTACTTTATGTCCTTAAACGACAGAATATAAAGGCTTTAAAGGTTACGAAAAGGCCGCCCAAACTACTTTCGGACAGAAATACGCGAGCAATGGACCGATTATTGACTCATCAAGTAGCTAAAATACCAAAAGAAGCCGCACAACATATTCAAAAGCCCATTTGTGAGTGGATAACACACAGAGCCCTGAAAAAAATCGAGTTATTACCGCCATAAAAGCCAGCATTATCCGATTCTGCAAAAAGTACAAACACTGGAGTGCTGCTAACTGGAAAATAGTTGATGAGACCGGTATTAACTGTTTTCAGTCGGATGGGAAGCAATATTACTGGCACCGACCGCATGAAGAGCTGCAAAATCATGAATTAAAACGATTTGGCTGCGTCAGTGGCAGAAAAAGTTATATTTCGACAAAACTGGGCTCCATAACATGCCGCGAAAATTGTTCAAGAGTGCATAAAAATGAGGACTTCCAGCTTTCAGAATGACCAGTACAGAGTGCTGATTTAAACCGGATTAAAAATGTATGGGTTATGCTAAGGAAACCACTGGCTTCTGGCGAAATGGTCCGAAAGAACATCGACGAGCTATGATCAAGAGTTCAGAAGAAATGGCGTAATAAAAGTAATCGCCGAGCAAAATTAGCTGAATAAAATTGTTTGTTATCTTTATAATATCTTTAATATTTTTATTTTTAAATGTTCTGTAAACTAAGATATGTTTTATTTCTTAATTTTTGGTAGATAATAGCAAGCGCTTGGCAGCATCGCCTTAGCCATAATATCATTACATGTTAGCCTTAGTTTGAGCCTTCCTAGGCAAAAATCATGAAGGCTTGAGCATGAACATCCTGAGGAGAATAGCAAGCTTCCTTACACCTGGTAATTTGTTTCTACTATGAAACTTTTTATTATAAAATATTATCATCATATTTCATAAAACATTCTGAAACATTTTATCATAAAATCCAAGTACAGACTCCCCATTCCTACGAAGACCAAAAGGCATAACTTATAACACTGCTGATATATCGGAAAACTTTGTTACATTTTCCACGTGGCAGCCATGACCGCAACATGTTGCATGTACAAGTAATTCTCACTCATGTCCTCAACAATCATAACGGTACATACATGCATACATATAAGTTTGTATGTGTTTAAAACACCAGAGCGAATGCCAACAATTTAATTGTCAGTTGTTAACGAAATAAAAACGCGTTAATTGCGTAGCATTGAACAATACGAGTAAGACAGCAACAAACCTGAAGCGGCAGTAAAAAAACAACGTTTAAGCTGTTGTACATTCGCATTAGTAGAATGTATACTGTTGACATTGGTAATGGCGCCACACACATTTAGGGCATGAACCATATACTCGGATGTAAACATACCCTGCAGGAAAAAACTGAATAGGAGAAATAAATTACCGGTACCGAACTATTGCGATTTAACCAATGGCTAATCAGATATGAATACAGATATGACGTCAGTATAGTATGTGCAAGAATCGCTCAATCTTAGGATATTGCCATTTCTAACGCAAGAAGTGGTTGGTTTAAGTCGCGTTGTAAGATAATCACGGAATCCGCCTCAAGTTAATTTTTCGTCAACTTCTCGAAACAGGAATCACTGAACTGAAATGGTTACTTGAATAAACCCAAAATATGAAAACTGGCATCATCGAATCCTTTCGTAGCCTTACAAATAAATTTCTTCCGACGAGTCAGCATAAGATGGCATAGGAAATTTCAAATTTAAGATATATTTTCTAGCAATTCATAGCAAAAATTGTAAACACAAACCATATAAATGGAAGTGAGAGTTCTTTAAAATATAATAATACAAAAATAATTGGCGCGGACACTTCTGCGAGGTGCTTGAACGACCTCCTTCTCCTATTTGTGGCTTGCGTCTTGATGTTGTACCACAAATGGAGGGAACGACTCCGAACGGCAAATGTTTTTTTTTTTGAGTAGCGTTTCATGGCAGAAATACATTCGGAGGCTTGCCATTGCCTGCCGAGGGGCGACCGCCAATAGAAAAAACTGTTTATTGTATTTTTGTGTTTCATGCACGGATACTCGAACCTACATAATCGGAATAGTAGTCTCGCACCAACTTATTCAGCTACGGCGGTCAAAGTAATAATCCTTTAGTTAGATTAAATTGGCTGAAATTGGCTGCATAATTGTGTATGTAAGCACTGGGTGGTGGTAATTGGCTGCCATTTTTTAGAAACGAGAAAAGGAAAAAGGAAAGGGAATTTCTCTGCAGGGTCTGCTTGTGTTCTGCATTGAAAAGATTTTTCATGACTCACAAGTTTTGTAAGCATTACTTTTTCTTCAAACAAATATTAATGGTAAATTTAAGTTAAATAAGCCAAGATTTCAATTTAGCGCACTTGACATTATATTGAGGCGAGTAAGAACCCAAAACCTTCGATCGAATTTTTGAAACATGCTATAAGTACAAAAATGAGAAAGCGGCGAACAAGTGAATGAAAATACTTTAGGTTCAGTTAGACCATGTAGGTTCGTTGTGCTACCACTGTGTAACACGGAAGCTTCCTATTTATTTTTCATGGAACCACTTAGATTCCCTTATAAAGCGTAGGATAGGTTTTATTCCAACACCGGATAGTTCCGTAAGAAAGTCAAAATGGTGTTTTCCTAACAATTTGGCTCTACTCTTTGCTAAGGCTGGACAATTACAGAGGAAGTGTTCTGCTGTTTCTTCCTCTTACTCGTCTCTGCCTAACAGCCAGTGACCGGTTACAAGCCATGACCTTCGAGATGTTCTTTCTTGAAAGGTTAAGCAATTCTCCTGACATTTTCTTACCTATTTAGGGCCACATCACTCTGATATTTTCTTCTCTCCATGACCTATTGGCCTCCTGGAGAATATTATTTTTTATCCTTAACTGGCAAGTTGCCATAGGGATTCCAATATTGCCTTTGTTTTCAAGTAGTACCCTTTCTGGCTAACTCATCAGCCTTGCCATTTCCTTCAATATCTAACCCGTATAAAGCTGATATTTAAGACGGTGCTAATATCATTGAGAGTTGCTAGGCATTCCTGAGCAAACTTTGATCGTAACATAACTGTCTCCATTAATTTGATGGCCGCCTGGTTGTCCGAGAAGATATTTATCGTTGTGTGTTAAGGTGCACAGCTACCTCCTTTATGGCTATGACATCTGAAAAAATACCTAGTAAATAGCAGCGAAGAAAAGCAGACCAAAAAATTTTTGGAGAGACGGTCTTCAAATGCTTGAGATATGGTATGAGGTACAGGTGGAAAACTATCGATAGTATTGACGATTAAAAGAGATTTGCAATGTTTGCAAGTTGCACTTGTTCAAGTTCCACGTCTCACAACCGAATAAGACTACCGATTTTACGTTGACGACGGAAATCCGCAACTTCGTACCTTTGGATATGTGTGCCAATCTCCAGACTTTATCCAGCATACCAGAGGCAGAACGTCCTTTTGATATGCTGTTGCGAATATCTACTGCTGGGCGGCCATTTTTTATGATAATGCTGCCGAAATTGCCGAATTCATTTACTTCTTCTAATGGGGTGCCGGCGACCTGAATAGCTTATGTTTCGTTGGTGTTAATGCAAAATTTTGTTTTGGCAATATTGATGTTTTGCCCTGTTTGAGCTGCAAAAGCGCTGGCGGCATGCAACTTTGAAGGTATTAAGATACGAGCGTAGTCCAGGTCTTCTACATTTCCGATCAGACGCAGGCTATGCATCTATTCTCCACGCAAGCCTGCCGCATAACTCGGTCCAAGGTTAAATATGCAGCGGCGAATATACACAGCTCTCTCTGACCCCGGTTTGTATTTCAATACTGGCTCTCAAAGTATTTTTATGATTAACACGGCAGCAAGCGTCCGTGTACAAATCATGTACACGGTTGATTATTTTTTTGGCCACTCATTTGCACGCGAGAACACTCCAGATTGCATCATGCCTTAAAGTGTCGAACGCCTTCTCGAAATCGATGAAGCGAAGATATAGAGGAGAGCGCCATTCCACCGACTGCTCAACAATCACTCTTAGGGTGTTTACGTGATCAACGCATAAGCGACGTAGATGAAAGCCGGCTGGTTCATTGCGTAAACCCTGCATAAGCGAGATGGGCAGACTTTTCTAAATTATATGGGCTATCATTTTGTTTATTATGCTGAGCAACGTTAGAGTAATTACACCCTCTTTCAGCTCCCATGGTATATTTCCGAACATTACTAGATCAGAATTATAATTACAGTTGAGATGATCCGCATTTTGTTTTTGTGACAATTGTGGCCACTTTGGGTGTGATATTGCTTTTGTTCGTTACTCATTGCAGTAGAAAGCTAAATAAAGGATTCAGTACTGGTTGATTGTATTTCAGTATTTTCGTTATTTGCTGGCTTCAGAAAAGCAGAAATTAACATTTCGGATCCCAACGCCGTGGATGCCTCTCTTTCTTGACTTCGAAATTCTTCTTTTTTGAAGCGTTGTCCAATACGGTACATATCCGGGGCCACTGATTTTAAAATACCTGCATAAAATATTTTTCCTTCATTTGTATTGATTTCCTTAGAAAGCTGTTCAAGCTGTATTTGTAGCCCACATATGAGTGGGATTATAAGAGATGAAGTCACTTTTTTTTGATGTCGATATATAATCAACAAGCTTCAAAATAATTTTGAGTTCTTTCAAAACATCAATTTCACCTTTTATTTTAATAATCATATTATTAATATACTTCCGGGGTCGTATGTGACAAAGTTTCAGGCCAATGAGAGTAAAATTGAGGAAGTTATAGCACTTTTTCTAAAAGAAGCTTGACGCTTTTATTGTTTCACAACTGATTTTCATGATTTTTGCATATTTAGAAAGGCTGATGGTTTTGAAGTTATGTAAATAGAATAGAATTTCAGGCCAATCAGAGAGAAATTGTGAATGGTGTTTATGGTGCCGATACTGTAACAGCTAATTACGTGCAGTTTTGGTTTCAATATTAAAGAAAATGTCGATAAAATCACAGAAATAATCGAAGTTGACCGGCATGTGAGTAGGCTTAGCATCGCCCGGGAGCAAATGATCGATCATAAATTAGTTTTGAGCAAATAAAGAATAAAAATAATGATATCTTTATTCCTCTTATTGTAAATCGTATTCTCTTATCCCACTTGCTATCCAATCGACGTGAAACTATTGATCTTGGCGTGGTATTCGATTGTAAGTTCGCTTCTCAAAGGCCTTTAAATTAAACCATTTCAAAATCAAACTCCATACTTTTTTATTCGACGTTTTAGTTCCAACCTTTTTTGATCCATACACTCTAAAACATATAGTTATATACCTCTCTTGAGCGTTCGAAGTTAGAATATGCCGTCTCTATTTGGAGGCCATATTTTGCTTGTCTTATTAGTAGGTTTGAACGTGTCTAGAAAATCTTTGTAAGTTATGCTTTGCGTTCTTTGCATTTCACTGATCCAATTCCATTCTATAAAAGTAAGTGCTTGCTTATTAATCTAAAAACACTCGATATTAGCAGGAATATTCTCTCCTTTACTTTCGCTTTTGATTTGATAATTGGGGCGACTAACTCGCCTTCGCTACTCGAGAAATATAATTTCAATATTCATCAGTGAAATCTGCGAAATCATCATAATTTCAGGTTAGGGATGGTTAGAACTAAGTATGGCTCCAATGCACCCATTAATTCTAGAAATTTAACATGCTTTCAAATCATGTTGGCCCAGATTTTTCTTCCATAAAGTACTACTTCATAATGTACTACTACTCCTATTATATTTTGTTGCACCCCAGACTTATCCACATACATTTCAATGACAATATTTCCAATTTGCAAACACGACAGCTATAAAGTTTTTTTATAATATAAATTTGTATGATATTTCACGCCAGAGAGTAAGCATTGAATCCACAAACTGAGGAATTAGAAGCCCCACACAGGCATATTCGGTTAATGCGGCCATTGGTGATTTTGCTTGGAATTAAAATCACTCATACGCCATGACTAACAGTATTAAGATGTACGTGGAGACATTTTAACTACCCTGATTCTTGTGTCCACACCCACCTTGACGAAATAAGAAATCGGCGTAAAAATTAATTATATTTCAGAACACAGACCACCAATTTTACGGACGTGTTAATCAACACGGACAAACGATAGTAACAATCAAAGAGGTTATCTTCAAGATGGCGAGAGAGAGTCTGATGGGTCCGTATTTTTTCACGGAGGGTTATAATTTTCAAATTTTGAACAAAAATGCGAATAATTTATCGAAAAAGAACATTAAATATAAAATAATATTTCACAATAGAATTTATGATTACTATTATTATAAATCATTAATAGGCCATATTGCACCGCAACCTCTGATGTGCTCTATTATAAAGGGTGGTTAAGTTTTAAGGGCCGGTATTGATCTTGAATAAAATACAATTTTTTAAGAAATTATTGTCATTTCTCTTTACTATGATAATATTGGTATAGCTCAATTAGGTATGGTACAAAATATTGGCAAAGTAACTGCCGCGGCCTCGGCGGCACACCTCCATCCGATGGTCAACATATTCGAAGACGCTGAGGCATAATTGAGGTTCTATGCCGTTAATATGCCGAATTATCTCATCCTTTAGCTCTTGAATTGTTGCTGGCTTATCGACGTATACCTTTTCTTTCGAATAACCCCAAAGAAAGAAGCCCAACGATGTCGTTGACGTTTAGGTGTGGTTCACATTCAACATCGGCCTTTGAAATTTAACCACCCTTTACTTCACCGCAAACCTAAAATTGGAGGCTTCTGATGAATTTGAGTACTTCGTTAAGTTTTTTGCTGTACATCGCGAATGGATTCAAAATTACATCAAATAGGTGTACGAGTATTCGTCTTGCAAAGCTGCACATTCGCAGGAAATGTGTTATGGAATTTCATCATCAGATCGCAAAACGGCTGCTTTTTATTTCTTTTAATTCTAGTTTCCTGTAATGATAATGAAAACGGTCCTTGAAGTGTCCTGAAAATGTCCCGTGCAGTATCCTGCGTGAATTCGTTAGCCCTCTCTGCCCAGGCTTAGACGCCCTTTTTATGCTGCACACTAAGCAGTTCGCCTGTTCGTTGCCATCACACTCTTAATATACTGGTTCTCAGCCCAACAATATGATGCTCTTTGTTCTAGGGTATTAGGAAGAGTGAAGCATTCCTTAACGAGGACGAGCTTCTGCCAGCTTCGACTCATCTGTGCACCATATTTTCTAGTCGAGTTCAATATATGTGTTATATGCGTTCCAGACTGCCATATCTGTGATAGGTACCTTGAAATTTTCACAGATCTAGTAAAATTTAATTCCTAACCGAAAAACCTACCGAAAACGCCAAAAACTAAAGCAAAACTATAATTTTAAGAGGCTCTTATCATGTCCGTCATATCGTATGGCGCAGAAGCCTGGACGATGACAATACCCGATGAAGGTCCATTGGAGTGCTTGAGAGAAAGATTCTAAATAAGATTTTTGGACCTTTGCAATAGACCAATGAGCTGTATGAACTTTACAATGGCGTGAACATAGTGCAGCGAATAAAGATACATCATCATCATCATGACTCAAATCGTCCGAATGGGTACAAACGCTCCGGCTTCGAAATTAGTCGAAGCGGTACCATCTGGGTAACATAGGAAGAGGAAGACCTCCTCTGCTTTGGAAATATCAGGTGGAGAAGGCAGGAAAAGACGAAAAAACTACTCGCTCAAGACAACCTGCTACCTGCTGTCAAAAGAATTTGTGTATCAAACAATTCGATACAGTACGTAACAAAATGTATCTTCATATCGATTCTCGCTAATCTACAACAAATTTGTAAACATTTGCTTGGGCAAAGCTTTCTTGTGCGTTTATTTTAACCCGTAAAAGTATTACATCCTCGGTAACCCCAATAAAATTGTTTGCTTAAAATTTCTGTGGAACATTTTAACCCTCTAACTGCTACTTGTAATGAACTTTCCTTAACCATGTTTTGAGAAAGGATCAAATATGCCCATTAAGGTAGAAGAGAAAGTAGAGAGTGAAAATCTGTTATATTTGAAGTAGTTTTAAATATGAAATGATCAGATAGGACTACTGTCAAACTGAATACATAATTTTTTCAGTATTAATTGACATTTCATCATGGAGAGACTTTCGCCTCAACAACGTTTACAAATCGGTGAATTGTATATCGACGCTCTGTGACAAGTGTTCATCGCGCGCTCAGACCAATAATTTTGTTCAACGATGGGACTCATTTTTATGTTAATGGCTTTGGTCAATGAGCAAAATTTTCATATTTGGGCTCAAGAGCAACCCGAAGCCATTCAAGAACAGCCATTTACATCCGTTGAAAACAACCGTTTGGTTAAGCCTATGGGAGGAATCATCGGCCCATATTTCTCGAAAGACGAGGCTGACGCCAATGTAACAGTGAATGGCGAACGCTAACTGACAAACGACTTTTTTGCCGAAAATTGAAGCCGTGATCTCCACAAAATTCGGTTTCAACAAGACGGCGCTACTTGCTATACAGCCCATGGGATTTAATGCGTCATCGTTTCGGTGAGTAATTTATCTCTCGTCTCGAGCCAATGGATTGGCCACCAAGATCGTGTGATATCACAGCTTTGGACTTTTGTGGATAAACCTGCTTCGATTGTCGAATTGGTGGCCAACATTACTAAAGTTATTCACGAGATACCAACCGAAGTCCTTTAGTGAGTCATTAAAAATTAGTGTTCACGGATAGCCCAATTATAAAGCTGGCCCAATCAAATTTAATTTTCGTTGTTTTATTTCAATTTATTTCGCTAAGTCCAAGCGGAACTTTCTCCACCCATATTCCATCAAGGGTGGAGTGGACCGGGGGCTACACTTGGGGACAGGGCCTGGTTAACCTGTTCACGGATGGCTCGAAGTTGGATAGTAGGGTTGGAGGAGGAGTATTCTGCAAAGAACTCCCCATCAAACTCAAATTCATCTAACCGGACCACTGCAGTGTGTTCCAAGCAGAGGTGATCACAATCAAAGAAGCAGCTGACTGGCTACTTACTTGCGTAATAACTGTTAAGAAGGTAAATATGGGAGGTTGAATTAGTTTTAAAGGTTTTTTTCGAAGATTTGGGGCTTTATTGTGAAAAAACGGTACAAAATATTTTATTTGAAGTATTGGCCATCGCTAGCTACAACTTTCGCCCATCTTTCGGGCAATTTCCGGATGCCGTTTCTCCAAAATTCTGGCCGCTGCTTGGCTATCCATGACTCAACCCATATTTTGGTAGCCTCGTACGAGGAGAACCGCTGGTCCGCCAAATCGAGACTCATATGCCGGAACAAATGATAATCGGAGGGAGCTATGTCTGGACTATACGGCGGGTGGGGTAACACTTCCCAGCCAAGCGTTCCAAGGTATTTTTTGACAGGTTGAGCAACATGCGGCCGAGCGTTGTCATGTTGCAAAATAACTTTGTCGTGCCTTTTTACCGTTTCCGGCCGTTTTTCTTTCAATGCCCGGCTTAAACGCATCAATTGCAGTCGGTAACGATCCCCCGTGATTGTTTCGCCCGGTTGGAGCAGCTCAAAATATACGACGCCGACCTGATCCCACCAAATGCAGAGCATGATTTTCTTGCCGTGAATATTCTGCTTGGCCGTCGACGTTGATGCGTGGCCGGGCAAACCCCATGATTTTTTGCGTTTTGGGTTATCGTAGTGGATCCATTTTTCGTCGCCAGTCACCACCCGATGCAAAAAACCCTTCCGATTTTGTCGCTCGATCAGCGATTCGCACGTAAAAAGTCGCCGTTCGACGTCGCGCAGCTTCAACTCGTACGGGACCCAATGTCCTTGCTTTTGGATCATTCCCATCGCTTTTAGACGCTTGCAAACGGTTGATTTATCAACGCCCAATGATTCAGCAAGCTCTTCTTGGGTTTGGCACGAGTCCTCGTTTACCAATTCCCCCAATTCCGCGTCCTCGAACTTATTGGGCTGGCCAAGACGCTCCTTGTCTTCGGTGTGAAAATCACCACTTTTGAATCGTCGAAACCAGTACTCACATGTTGAAATCGACGGAGTATGGTCTGGGTAGGCCTCCTGCAGCAATTCACGGGCTTGGGCTGTATTTTTTTTCAAATTGAAGCAGAAAAGCAAAGCTTCCCGCAAATTGCGTTTCGACGGCTCGAAAGTTGACATACTCGGAGCACGAAAACACTACGTTGTTTATACTTCAGCGAAATGACAGATACTGATAAACAAAGCCTAGGGATGAGGCTTTGTCATGAATATATATTCAGTATTGCCAACGCGATAAAGTGATAAATAGCGCCATCTGTGTGTCACCTTTAAAACTAATTCCACCTCCCATATTTACTCAGGGAATGCCTGGTCTCTCTCTTGATTGCATCAGAATTCTTCAACATAAGGATAATTTGGGTACCTGCTCATAGTGACACTGCTGGAAACTGCGAAGCCGACGAGCTGGAGGCAGTGTCCCCGCGAAAGGAGAGAATCGGGATCGGGATCCCCTTGACAACCTGCGCTCTACTCCTGGAAGGATGGGCTTGGCACCAACTCAGCGAGCGCTGGACAAATACACGAACGTATAAGGTCGCGAAACCCTTCTGGCCACGTTAAATAGGAGGCGTTCGAGGGATATTCTGAGGATGACAAAATCTCATCTTTCAAATTTCGTGGGCATCCTCACGCGGAACTATCCACGGGGTATACATGCCGTGAGACTCGGAATTATGTCGAGTCCTTTTTACATTAGCTGTATGGAGGATGAAGTGGAATCATCTCAGCACCTGCGCCTTAGCTGCCCAGCTCTCGCGAGGCTAAGATTCAAGCATGTTGGTGCTCACTTCTTTTCTGCGCCTGCTGATATAGCAGGTATTGATGTCAAAAATCTGATGAACTTCATCAGCAACATAAAGAGACTAACACAACCGCAAATTAGTCACCGTTCATAGTCTACATATACTCAACCCTCCCCACCCCTCTCCTTTTCGTCCTATCGTTTTTTTTTCGTTCACCTTTTTCCGCTCTTGCAATGGTATCACAAAGGATGAACCAAACATCTTTCGTCCAAATGAGCCCATTCTCTGGGCAACTATTACTTCCTAACCTAACCTAAGATCTGATACCTCAAAATTGATCACCCTTTATTATAAAATATATGTCATACGCCCATGTTTTTCATATTTCATACAAAACTTTTACTCTCCGTAAAGACCTTAATCTTTCTTGACTAGTACTGCCTACGGCAAAGTTCAACCTGGAGATTTCCTCTTGCATAATTATTAGCTTTTCTTCATGTTGAGTAACCAGTGTTGGACAGTCTAATTATTCACTGGATGTTTACAGTGCTAAGTGAAAAATATAGTTCTTTGATTTATCCAGCATTGAAACATTTCAAGTATCGTAAATTTCATATTCATATTCATATAAAGTTAAAATAAATTAAAAATGCTGAAAAGCAAAAGTTTCAACCTCCTTTTGATATGTACATATTTGCTCTTTGCCTCCTACTTTCCCCCTGCACTGCTATCTCCAACTGCTACCTACAACAAGTCAATACCCAAGTGAGTGGTGCTGCAATTTGCACTGGGAGCTTTAAAATTCGCACGTCGAGTCACACCAAATGTTACCTTCAGATGTGCACATTAACGCACACACATTCATTCACATGAATGTGTTCCAGCCACCCACACTCGTGGCGACATTAAGGATATTTACCCAAGAGGTTGGCACTGCAACAGCCTGTAGAAGGTTGTACTCGCTTCTCACCGGCAGAGTGCTCTGGTACTCTTATGCACTGCCACTGCCACTGCCACATGCATACTTGCCACTCGGCTGCTCTTCATTTGCTGCTGTCTAACAAGTGCACACACATAACTTAGCCATACACGTACACACACCCGCAAACATGCATAAATTTATGTGAACGTAGCTGCTCGACAACCATTGCGGCCGACATGGCATTTTCAGGCCACAACCAGCAATGGCAAATAAAACTACTGCACCGGTATTTTGCATTTGCTGACATAAGTCCCCAAGCGCAACATTCGCCCAATCTGCCAGAGACACACACACCTATCCATTCGCATACTACAGCGTCCCAAACCAAAACCAAGACTATGTACACCACAGAAATCACCACATCAGACACGGCCGTTTGTCCACGGGTATATCAAATTATATGTAGTGAAGTAAGCAGATGAAAGTGAAAGCACTGCGTAGGGTCAAGGTTTTCAGGTATATCTCACAGGTTCAAATTATAAGTGTATTTTTATATATGTATGTACGCAGATGCATACTCGCACTTATGTTGTATATTTTCGTATTTCCAACTAGCAGACGCATAGGTCATGTGTCACATCAATAGGAAGCAGAAACGACTATCGACCTTGTTAGATATTGAAAGTATTAATTACAGGATTAGCTAAAGCTTCACTAAAACAAACTTCGGTGGATGGCTTGAAACTCGAATATCTCGTTTAATATATTGCATGCAAGCCAAATTTCAACCCACTTTGCAATACTTTGGCAAAGTTATTTTGTGTATTAAGTGGATAATTTACTCTAACGTTTCGGGCGACAAACATAACCAAATGTTTGGTAGCACCACAAAACAAAGTATTATATTTGCTCTACAAATTCTATATGCTTGAGGAAAATATTATTTAGCTTTAGAATCTAAATTCATTAATTTTGTTTCTTAGTTATCAAATAAGTATAACGCAGCCACTATAAGCGTGGCCAGAATTCGGTGAGTTCGAGTTCGAAATTATAGATGAAGATTTTTCAGCAGGCAATGACGAACTTTTAAGTGCATTTCTGTCATGAAAAAAGCTTATCAATAAAAACGAATTCTGATGTCCCCCAATTTGGGTCGAACTTTTAGTGTCTTTTGTGGGGAGGCAAAAAAATTGCCTATTGCTCTGTGAAAATCATATTCTAGGGATCAAAATAAGAAACTTTGCCGAAGGAACCATACCTCTAACACGAATTCTGATGTCCCCCAATTTGGGTCGAACTTTTTAGTTTATTTTCTATAACTCATTTAAATTAATTTTTTCATTTACATACTATGTTCTGACTAAATAAATTTCTTAAGAGAAAAAATAGATATTATTATAAATAAATAATAAATATTATTATAAATAAATAAAAATAAAGAAAAAACATAGCCATTTAGCTGATTTTTTCATGTAAAGGCCAAAAATGGTGATATTTTGAAATTGGAGGACATCAGAATTCGTTTTAAAGGTATGGTTCCTTCGGCAAAGTTTCTTATTTTGATCCCTAGAATACGATTTTCACAGAGCAAGGAGCGATTTTTAAATCGACCCGCCCTAATAAATAGTGGTTTATTTCTAGTTTGATTTGTTATAAAGGGTTTTCCAGGTGAGAGGTGTTATTTTGATATTCAAAGAAAAATACTATTTTTTAATATAAATGATTGGATGTTTATTTCATTACAAAGAGGAAAGTATGCCGTTAATAGTGGAAAGAAACATCAGGCAAATGACCACCACCGCCACGCTTGCAGGGCAACATCCTTTTCATGAAATTTTCCATAACCGAATTGCAAAGTGGCTGCCCTATGTCCTCGATAGCGTCACGAATTCCATCTTTGAGGTCTTGAATCGATTATTGGCTGTTGGTGTAGACCTTCTCTTTCACGTGGCCCCAAAGAAAAAACTCACAAGTGTTAAATCTCTAGATCTCAGTGGCCATTTGTGATCACCTCTTCTAGAGATAACACGGTCCGGAAATGTTTCCCTTAAAAGATCAATGGTTTCGTTGCTTGTGTGGCACGTAGCGCTGTCTTGTTGAAAATAAACGTTGTCCAGATCAAGACCATCCAATTCTGGTCATAAAAAACCGTTAATCATATCTCGATAGCGCAACCCATTCACTCTGTAACACCTGTTATTGGAAATCCCTTTATTATTGCGTTAATACGAATCGAAATAGAAGTACGAAGAAAATTTGTGCACCCTTACTTCACTGAAAAAGAAATTTCTTACCGGCAGCTGACCAAACATTATAAAGTCAGTGCAAATGGTGTGAAAAATATAATTGTTGACTTGGGAGATAGCTGTGCTCTCAAAGGCAAGCCTAAAAGTGGGGAAAAAAATGTGCGGAAAAGCCGAGTCATAAAGGAAAAGGTACTGACTACAATAAAAAAAAAAAAATAAAACAATGTCTGTGAGAGATTTAGCGAAGAAAATGCATAATCTAAAAATATAAAAAAACAAGGAATCTCAAAAAATGTGAAAAGCAAATGAAAGTTGGGAAAACATCTGCGAAAGTTGTGCAACTCATTACTTCGAGACTTTGTTAAATGCATTTTGA
This sequence comes from Anastrepha ludens, assembly GCF_028408465.1. Classification (NCBI taxonomy): domain Eukaryota; kingdom Metazoa; phylum Arthropoda; class Insecta; order Diptera; family Tephritidae; genus Anastrepha; species Anastrepha ludens. The sequence goes on along the minus strand of NC_071498.1, from coordinate 114,959,561 downwards.
TTGATGATGAAACTTTTAACAAAATTTGCTCTAGAATATCACCAGGTCGAGAATACTACGTATAAAGGGTGATTTTTTAGCTATTATCTTTTTGAACAGCTGACGCACGTTTTTTTGTTTTGTTTCACTGTCAAACATCTTCAGTTTGGTCTATAATTTAACCATGAATCGTCTTACAAACGAACAACGCTTGCAAATCATTGAATTTTATTATAAAAGAAAGTTTATGGCGCGCTTCTTCCATTTTATGGTTAGTTTAATCGACCCACTGAAGCGACTATTCGAGCTATTGTGACTAAATTTAGAACCAAATTTACATTATTGGACATCAAACCACCAAAACTCGCTTACGTAGAGTGCGAACTGAAGAAAATATCGCAGCTGTATCGGCCAGAGTTAATGATGGCCATCAATTATCGATTCGTCGCCGTTCGCAGCAATTGGGCCTCTGTTACTCAACAACGTGGAAAATTTTGAGAAAGGATTTAGGTGTGAAGCCTTTCAAAATACAGCTGATGCAAGAATTGAAGCCGAACGACCTACCGCAACACAGAATTTTTGGTGAAAGGGGCTCTTGGAAAGTTGGTCGAAGATCCACTTTTTTATCGAAAAATTGTGTTCAGCGACGAGGCTCATTTTTGGATCAATGGGTACCTAAATAAGCAGAATTGTCGATTTTGGAGTGAAGATCAGCCGGAAAAGGTCACAGTTTGGTGCGGTTTATGGGCTGGAGGTATCATTGGACCGTACAGGTACTTCTTCAAAGATGCTGCGAATCGTAACGTAACTGTCAAATGATATCCAACTTTTTTTTTGCCCAAGATGCAAGAGCTTGACTTGCATGACATGTGGTTTCAGTAAGACGATGCCACATGCCACACAGCACGCGTAACAATGGATTTGTTGAGAGGCGAGTTCGGTGAACATTTTATTTCACGTTCAGGACCTGTCAATTGGCCACCCAGATCGTGCGACATAACGCCTTTAGATTATTTTTGGTGGGGCTATGTTAAAGCTCATGTCTATTCAGACAAGTCTACTTCAATTAACGCATTGGAAGGCAACATTAAAGCATTTATATGTGAGATACCGGCCGAAGCATTGGAAAGAGTATGCCAAATTGGACTAAGTGGATGGACCATTTGAAGCGCAGTCGCGGTCAACATTTGCATGAAATAATCTTCAAACATTAAATTATATGGACTGTACTATCGATTTAAATAAAAATTTCATGAATTTTTCTGAATTTTACGTGTTTTTTTTTTTGAAAAACTTTCCTAAAGCTCTTAAAAAATCACCTTTTATAAAGAGAAAGATGGTAGAGTGCATGCGACGGTATCGTGTCTCAGAGAGGAAAAATTTGGCAAGAAGATCCTAACATATGGCAAGCAATTTGTACTTGTGGACTTAAACGCAGTCCATTTCATACGACGGGGACTATATCGGCTGAAATTTACAAGAAAGAGTGCCTTAATCGCCGATGTATAAAACACAATATTTCAGTAAAATTTTTGTATATTGACCCGATTTAGTTACTGCGCATTACGCCAATTCTACGTTTGCTTTATTGATAGGCAAATTATTACTTTTAAAGCTCGCATTGCGCTAATCAAAAACCGCTATATTTGCAATCACATCACGCATATAATTTTCCCTATTTAATTTTCTTTTCAAATTATTTTCATCACTAAATAATTAGCTCTCACGCAGAAGACTTGACTTAGAACTTTGTTCAGTTTCAAATTTGTGTACCACTCCTAGCTGAAGCAGTTTGTCTTCTTACCACTTCAACAGTAAGCCGTATGTGTACAACAACAGCAATCATTGGTTGTAGTAAGGCTTAAAGTAGAACAAACAATGACGACAATATGTTTCAATTGTTAAGGGTGTTTTTTAGAGGAAAATCAGTTTTTTTTCTTAAAACACATACCAAATCAATCAAATGACAATGAAGATTTTATTTCCTTCCAAATTTTCTGATACATAGCGTCTAAAAATAATTTAAGGCATACTCGTATTCCTATTTCGTTGGCACCATATGAAGGCCCATTTTATGAACCCATTCTGTGCCACTTTATTTTTCAGAAAATCGTGGCTGGTTTATCAGTAACTTGACGTACGCGCACAAGGAGTAATCAAATAATCAATCAATAAACGACTAATTGGCTGGTCTGTTTCGTGAGATGATTCACTCATCAAGAGCTTGCTAAAATAAAATGATGAAACGCTGAATGGCATGTTGCGTACTAATACTGACACCTCTTATTAATGAAATGGATAAGCAAAAATTCAGAACTTTGCTAAACACTGATTTCTTAAATGAATTTCACATATTGTAAACACCAGGGCCGTAGAGAGCATATCCGGGCCCCGGGGGAAAATTGCAAATGCGGGCCCTTTCCAATTATATTTAATTCATATAATTCGAATTACTTCGAGTCCGGGCCCCTCTGAGAACTCCGGGCCCGGGGTAAAAAGTACCCGATCCGCCCCGCTCTCGTCGGGCCTGGTAAACACTGATGTGAGGTTACAGCCAATATTCACCCAGAATTTAACTACTTATACGTTAAGGTAGTAGTCTGGTAACTTATTTTGAAAATTTCGAATTTAGGTTTTTTACATATTTTGAAAGTGCGATATATTGATAATATACTGTACAAATTTTAGACCGAAATTCGAAATATTGACGAAATTATAGCACATACATGAGAGCGCTCAATTGCTAAAACTTTAAACGCGTTTTTCTCAAAACAACGTTTTTCCGGATGGCCGTCGTGAAAACAAATTTTCTATCTAACGGATTGAGCTGAAATTTAGATATGTTTTTCTACACATCGATAGTTCTGGTGGGTAGTAGATTTAATTTATTTCGTCCCTAACTTTCCATTTTTTAGTCCGATTTCCACTTTAAAAAAAGGCAATTTTCTTACGAAGTCCGCCATTTTGTTATTTTTTGTCAAAATCATTTGATCTTACTACCCGCCAGAACGACAAGCACACTGATTAATAAGCAATTTGTTTTTTCTGTTTCAGATGACCACAAGTGACGAAATCACGCCGGCCATCCACTGTACCTCTTTTTTTTGCCGCTTGCTGCAGTGTACAAAAAAGGTATCAAAACATTAAAAAAAAAAAATTTTTTTTGCACACCTTCTGATACCTTTAATAACATATCCGAAAATCAAACCGATTGAATTTTATTTTCCCTTCCAAAAAATGTCCCAAACATGGCCTCAAAAAACGTGTAAGTTACCAGACTACTACCTTAAAAAATCCGTGGCCGCCGTAGCCGAATGGATTGATGCGTGACTACCATTCGAAAGTGCACCCGTTCGAATCTCGGCGCGTGAAATATCAAATGGTAGACAGAGAAAACTATCTGCCGTTTGGAGTCGACTTGAAACTAGTTGTCCTTCCATTTGTGGAACAACAGCAAGACCTACATCAAAAATGAGAGGAGGAGCTCGGCCCAGTGTGGTAGCAAAATTCATTATGAGGCAGAGAAGAAGTAAGCTACGAGCTCTCATAGGTCCCATTACTGTACACAATCCACGGGGAAGGCAAATAGTTAGCATAGCATAGTTAGTGCGTACATCTCGCTTGAAGGCTGAAGATAATACAAAGCATTTTCTCTGTTGTTGGGAAGTTGGGAAGTTGCTGAAAAGCGATAAACTTCCACCCCACCTATCTTTTACTATCCTTTAAATCCTCGCTTGGACCTTAAGTGCAATGGTCAATATTAGCTGCGTGTTTGAAAAATTCGGGCCATCTACGATTCCGTTCCAAACTAAAGTGTATTGTATGGAAGTATGAAAAAAGATATGCACTTGAGCAGCTGGTTTGACCTATATTTTTATTAAAAGTTCAAAGTTTAAAAAACACCCTTTATGCATTGAGTGAGCCATAAAGAATGCACCACAAGCATAGCATTGACATATATGGTACATACGTATGTGGCATATGTCATAGTCGATACGTCCTAATGCACAGTCCAAAACGAACGACAGACATGCTAATATTTTCCGAGCTTCTGCAGCTCAGTAATGATACATGCACCACTTTTTCCAGCACTGCTACTGCCACCCTTCTCTTTTGACAAATAGCCTCGTCTTGTGGAGATCCGCAATTGGGTGCCAGCTTGTGTACTACAAGCCAACACTTGCATTTACACAATTTGCTTTTGTATGCTTGAGCTGCTTGTGCAAAATTTCTTTCCTTATTCTTCTTGCTATGAATTGGCCAGCTCACTTGTACTTATAGACGATTTTAGTACGCTTGACATCACGTGTATGGACGCACTCAGCTTTTGCTTGCAACAATTGGCTTTTCTTGCGCCTATAATGGCGCTGCTGGTGTTGCTCCAAGCCACATTGCATTTGCATGCCTGCTACATTTCACATAATTCCCGCCACATTCTTGCATTCATCCAACTCAGCCGTTGCTTCAGTAAGTTATGCGCATTCAATTTTATTGCAATGTTGCCGCAAGTGGCAAATACAACCGACGTTCCTGAAGGTTTGTGTGATGGCAATCATTGTTGTCATTGTTCTTGATTTATATGTGTGCGTGTAGTAGTTGCAATTGTACTGCTACTTGTGCAATATAAGCGAACGTAGTTGAGTGTGGATGAATGTTTTGTATTCGATCCATCGTCTGAAAATGGTTTCAAGCTGAAAACAATTGCTACTCTGCTGCTATGTACAGCCGCTTATTTTCGCGCGGTGTCGAGGAGTAAAATTAGTTTCGCTTCGGTTTTATGACGTGCAATATAGGTTACACAGCAATTGATATTAAGTTATGAGTTTTGCTTTTGTTTGAAACATTTTTCAAAGCACTATTTCCACTTCGATTGATTATGAAACTCATCAGTTATGGAAATAAAACGATTTCCACGAGTTTGCTTCCAAAATGAGCGACCAATTGAGGAAAGATTATGAAAATCATTTGTCGATATGAAAAAGGAAAACTCAGCTCGTCCGTCTCTCAAAATGTATTTCCCCAAAAATTCATACAAAATTCTAACAAACTCACGGAAATTGTACTGCAGCACAGTGACTCAGCCCCATACATTTTCTGGAGAAAACTAGAAGCAGTTGGTATATGTCAATCTTTCGCATGTAATTTTTAGGAACATTATTCAAGGAGAAAATAGAAAATGGGTGTGATCGGCGTATTTTAAAGAGTAACGCCCATACAAACGTAACCTCACAAACGGCTTAAAAATTGTATTAAAAAAGCTGCGATGAATTAAGACTTCCGAAATTTCGTACTTGTATTAAAGATAAAAGAGAGCGTAAATATACCAAAAAATTTACTTTAAGGGGTTAGGGGTAGTCAGAGGCCCGAATAAGTGATGATTTTCAATCTTTTTTGTTTTTGTTTTGCTAGTCAATTGCTTTATTTTACAAAAATAAAAACATAACAGTAATACATGATGTATTCGACTTAACTTAATCAAATTTCCAAAAAAGAAATTAATAATTGTAGAAGTTATCGCTGTTTGTGTGGAGGCTGTTTTTTTCTCTAGAAGTCCCGCGCGGTGATCCTCACAAGTCCTTGGAGATTCATCCAAAATCAATCGGACAAGAGAAATTAGTTTATTAATGGATAATTTTGTGGCTGATCGCACATTTTTTTCAAAATTAACAATATGGTGGCCTCAGGAAATATTTTCCAGATTTTCGAGAAAAAGACCGACAATTAATTGTTTAAAAAACATCGAAATTTTTAAGAAACAAAATCCTTCGATCAGACACGAGTTTCTAATGTTTTTCAAAAGCAGTATAAATATTATTGAACTCTACTAGTTCAAAAAAGATAGTTTTAAGAAAAACGCATTTAAAGTTTTACTATCGATTCCGGGCCGTCCGAGCGGCCTTGGTTAATTGTTGAATAACTCGAAAAGTATTTGTCGGATTCACTTCAAATTTTCACACAGTATTTTTCAGATATTATACTTTTAGGAAATGCACAAAAAACATAATTTTTTGAACCTCTACCGTAAAATGTTATTGAAACTGCTGCGATGAATTAAGGACTCCGAAATTTTGTCCACGTATTTACAATATGCTTTAAGGCATACCTCCCATACAAATCTAACCTCGAAAATACTTAAAAATGCCATTAGAAGGGCATTATGTATTTACAATACTTGGCGGCCGCCATAGCCGAATGGGTTGGTGCGTGACAACCATTCTGAATCTGAATCTGAATCTCAGTGAAACACCAAAATGAAGAAAAAGTTTTTTCTAATAGCGGTCGCCCCACTGCACCTCCAAGTGTATTTCTGCCATGAAAAATATATATATAAAAGGTTTTTCAATTGGCGCGGGTCGATTTTGGCGCCCTGTGGCAGCCATTTTGTTTTGGTGACATCTGTCAAATCTTTTGTTTATTATTCAGTTGTTTATGCCAAATCATCATGGCAAGTTACACGATTGAACAGCACGTTCAAATGATAAAACTTTATTATCAAAATGAGTGTTCATTAACGCAAACGTTGCCCGCATTGCGCCCATTTTTCGGTAGACGTGATGGCCCTTCAAAGTCGACTCTTCAACGTTTGGTGGCCAAATTTGAGACGACCGGGTCAGTAAACAATCAGCCAACACCCGTACGTTCAAGGAATGCAAGACGAGGCAGTCTATTCCTCGCCGTACACAAGAACTTGGCCTTTCGCAGACTTCAACTTGACGAATTTTGCGTCGGGACTTGGGCCTACACCCGTACAAGATCCAACTGACGTTGATGACCATAGACAACGCCGTTTGTTCGCTGACTGGGCTTCGAATCGTTTGGAAGAAAACCCCATCTTAAGTGACGAGGCGCATTTTTGGATGAATGGCTGTGTTAACAAACAAAATTGCCGTATATGGACGGCAATAATCTACACGAGGTTCACCATCATCTAATACATCCTCAAAAAGTTACCGTTTGGTGTGGATTTTGGGCCAGCGGCGTCTTTGGTCCGTACTTTTTTGAAAACGACGTTGGCGAGGCGGTCACCGCCAACAGCGAGCGCTACACAACGATGATAACCAATTTCTTATGGCCCATATTGAACCATATGGACTTAGACGACATGTGGTTCCAGCAGGACGGTGCTACGTGCCACACAACAAACGCCACGATTGACATTCTGCATGAACGATTTGAGGGTAAGGTTATCTCTCGCAGGGGTGATGTGAATTGGCCACCAAGGTCATGCGATTTGACCCCGCTAGACTTTTTCCTGTGGGGTTTCTTAAAGTCTCAGGTCTATGCAAATAAACCACAATCGACCGATGCTCTAAAGGTGAACATAACACAGGCCATCGCTCAAATTCAGCCGGATCTATGCGGAAGAGTCATTGAAAATTGGACCACTCGGATCCGTTCCACCGTAAGAAGCCGAGGCGGGCATTTGAATTATGGTACACTTAATGGCATATATGCGCTTTTCAAATAAAAAAATAATTTTGTCAATAACTCACACACAGCTTGTTTTATTCCATTTCAACATCCACCCGCCCATATTGAAAAAGCCTTTATATAATTGGCCGGTACACTCTTTTTGGGTGTTTGGCCGAGCTCCTCCTCCCATTTGTAGTTTGCGTCTTGATGTTGTTCCACAAACGGAGGGACCTTCAGTTTTAAGCCGACTCCGAACGGCAGATATTTTTATGAGGAGCTTTTTCATGGTAGAAATACACTCGGAGGTTTGCCATTGCCTGACGAGGGGCGACCGCTATCAGAAAAATGTTTTTCTTAATTTTGGAGATTCGAACCAACGTTCTCTCTGTGAATTCCGAATGGTAATCACGCACCAACCCATTCAGCTACGGCGGCTGCCGATTACCGTCATTATTTATAATTTTGATGCTTAGACTACTTTCGAAGAAAAATAGGTTTGTTAGTTTGTTACAAAAGTCAATGATCTGCAGATAACTGCAGCTGGTATCAACTGGGCAGAGGCCATTGGAAAGTCACACAAGAACTTCGTGAAACCAAAAGGGTGAAAGGTCCCTAACCTACAAGAGGAAATTGCACAACATGCATAAAGTAGACATCAAGAAAATAGTAGGTTTTCTAAAAGGTCACTATTACTTAAATTAGCATCTCTCAAAACTTCTCCTTGGTCAAGTTCTTGTTCCCAACAAAGGTGTGCTGAGCGTCATCTTCAGCTGCGCAACCGTACATGCATGTGGGGTGTACGCATTTCCCTATTTTGAACAGGTATTTCTGAAAGCATTTGGGTTGTATCAAAATTAAAGTCAGCGAAGTTCTCTTTTATTAGCCTGACCGTCCATCTGCCGCGTGTTTCGTTTCTCCAGCGGTCTTGCCATAGCCTCATCGTTTCGTCCTTCATTTCGCGCGATGCTAGTTTGTTTACTCCTTCTTCCATGTTCTCGTTCTTTAATGCCCACAACTTTTTCTTCTCAAAGGCCAGTAAATCTATAGGTATTGAGCCGCTTATCACTTGATTAGCTGGTACTGATACCAAGCGGTAGGCAGACACAACTCTCAGAGCTGCTGTTCGTAGTACTTATACTAGAATGTTCCCCGGTGATTTGCTTTTAGCGCATTTGCCCACAGTTCAGCTTCGTATAAGAGAACGCAGAGCGTGGTAGACATCATTATTTCCCGTATCCTTTAGGTTGGTGCCCCTATGTTTGCCATCAGTCTACTGAGTAGGGATGCCATCTTAGCGGCTTTCTCTGGTGGGTTTTTTTATTTGAGTCTTATACCTAGGTATTTTATAACCTTTTCTGTGGTTAGCGTATTTGTGCAAGTTAGCATGCTAACTTCTAATAGGGTGGGCTTCTTGGTTAGAAGTAAAAGGTCCATTTTCTTTGTGGCTCATTTGAGGCCAAGTGAATCTAGCCACGTTTCTGTTGGTATCATAACTACGGACTTCTTCAAGATTTCGTGCTGTGATCACTGCGACGATATCGTCAGATTAGAAAGGTGCTATCGGGCATTTCTGTATTGAATAACTCGTCATAACTAATATTCCACAAATCGGGACCGATTTTGACTCTTTCGCAGTAAAATATTATAATTTATTAAAGATGGAAACCAACCTGGTTTACGCCGGCCCGAACTCAGTTCATGTAGGGGTTTAAAAATCGAATAGACCTAGCATTTAAGCAGCTACAACTAAAAATATACCTTAATCCAACACAGAGTTCTCAATTTTGTTGTCGTCAATCATTTTGATGCCTCACATTTTCGAAGTTTTTTACCTCGTACCTATTTGGTTTTAATTCACTTCCACAAGAAGCAAGCAAAATTTGAAAATTGCGAAATAAAATAATTGTAAAGAATTTTTTTAAATTTCAGTACTAAAAATCAACATCAAAACTCTTTTGTTGGCGCTCGTTCTATTTATTGGCAAAAAGCAGAGCTTTTCTCAAACAACTAAAAAACTTCAAATTTGGTTGACTGCTTAGGAATAAATAGCAGAAAAATAAACAAAAAACGGCATGTCTCAGATATAAATTTCACTTCACTTTCAAACACTCTTACATACAAGTACAGAGTCGGTAGGTAGTAAGTAGGATATGTTTAACAAGTCCCTTTGCCACTCACTTTGCCCATTCAGCTCACCATTTGCAACAGTGGCCAAGTGGAAAAGAAAAGTCAAGAGAGAACCTGCCACTTTTGTAAGGTTGCACACAAAAAGGCGAAATATTGGCCATTGGCCATTGCAATGCTCTGTCAAGTGACTGCCAGGTCCACTACCACCACTACTGCCCAAAAAGTGGTTGTGCACATTTGATTCGTCATTGAAAGCGTGAGTGCATGTGGATCGTCTGCACATAGCAAGGCTTTAGGGCGATAACATAGACTTATGTGATTTTTTTTCCATTTTTCAGTGTTGTTTTTACTCTACATATCAATACTTGGTTGTATTTATGTTTATTTGGGTTTGAGCGCAGATTTATGTGTTTGGTATTATCTTGCGTCTCAGTGTCCTTTTCCTTATTTTTGTTGCACAATATAAGTTTATTTTTAGACACATTTTAGATACAACAATAACTATGCCTGTGTATAAGAAAACGCTTATGCAAGTGCGGTCTTACACGTGTGACATATACATGTGTGTGTGTGTGTGTGGTGCGTATGAATGCTTGTTGCCGTTGCTTTTGCCAGTTCGAGGAGACTTCTGCACTTTTCTTAGTTCCACAGCACGACTTTGATCTGCCACATTTGGCCGAATGGAAACACTTTTGGTCAGATTGCTGCTTTCGCCGGTTAGACTGCTGCTACTCCTGCTGCTTCTGCTATTGCCACGTATACTGCCGTTGCTGTTGAAGCTTTGATAACGATACGCTTCATTCAGTTTTTCCACTTCTTCTTGTCGAAAGTCAGAAGTTGCAGAACATGGCAATACAAGAAATTATTTCAACTGATGTTACACAGTTTTGGATGGTTTGTTTTCGCAGCAGTGACGCTAAACTGGTGTAGAGGAGCAACGTTTGGCATTGATACGTATTCAATAGAAGTGTTGGAATTTGCTTCGAAATTTCTAAATTTAGGCAAAAAAAATAAGACAAGAGCAAAAGGCTACAGTTAAAAGTGTTTGAATGAAGTTGTTTGTGTAGCAGGTCTTAGCTGAAAACGAAGTATAAGAAATGGTAGGCAACTAATGATGCGAGTTGTAAGCTGCTTTTGCATGTATTAGGTTTTGTACCCAATCTATAGCAGGACCTTGTTGATAACTCAGTCAAAGTCCCAAGAACTTTAATGTAAGGATATGCAATAAGAAAATCTGGAGTGGAAAAGGCGTTGCTGTTAAGCTGGCGCACATCCTCTTATCATATGTCATTACCGCTACCTACAAGTGGCGATTAGTGAATCTGGAGGATACTATTTACGATTGTCTCCAAATACGACGCTCCCTGATATATTGTATGTCTTAACTAATAAAGAAAAATAAAAATGTTCAATAGAAATTGATATTCCTTTTTCGTGTGAAAAACTTGTTGCAACGGCAGACATGATGATTTTTGAAGTGAAACTTCTTTAGCGGCGGTCTGATATTTGAGCGAGAATGGAGAGTGAATTGGAAAAAATGTAACGTTTAGAGATTTCGTTACGCGAGAGAGAAAAAAAGATACAACGTAGAGAGAAGGAGGAAAGAGAGCTATACATTTTCTATACCTAAGACATAGGCTTCGTTGTAATTCAGAGTATACAGATATATAACATACAGAGAAAGAAAAGGAGAGCTATACATCATATACATCACCAAATGAAACTGTGTTTGTGATAGGCGTACTGTACATGATAACACCGAATATAGATATGGCTTGGCAAATGGCGCAGTGGGCAAGTTAGTGCATCTCGAATTTGATGACAATGGAGAAGTCACCGTTGCATGGCTTGAATTTGCGGAATGTTCTTTTACAGGTAAAAAAATCAGAAAAAAAGTTGCTGGCCATGTTGCAGCGCATAAGATCAGTAAAACAGCGTTACCAATCGGACGACGCACATCAATAGTCCCGCTTAACAACAACAAAACGATTAACGCTAAACGATCACATTTACCATTAGTTTGTGCTTGTGCGACGACCATTCACAAGTCTCAGTTGTTTACGAATATGATAAAAAACATTCGCAATCATTAGTTTACGTTGCTTTATCACGAGTCACTTGTATTGAAGGCTTGTGGATTATAACGAACGGAAATAATTTTAGATTCTACCATGGTCGACGAGCATCAGTCAGTAAGTCTCATTTACAAGATGAATTCCGGAGACTATCGTTAAATATACTGGAAACTGTGGATAAACAAATAATCGATTTCATGACTCAGATAGGAGGGCTATCTGTATATACTATTACTCTTAATTGTCAGAGCCTACGAGCACATTCCGCAGATTTAACAGACTGTGTCATCCGCAAATCGAGTATAGTACTTTTGTCCGAAACTTGGTTAAACGATAACGAGGATATTAGTATACCAAATTTCAATTGCGTCATCAAATATAAGCGACTAAATGTTAGAGCTGGCGGTGTGGCAATCTACCACAATCAAGATGATAGCGTAATATCGTCACACCAAACATGGAAATGACTGCAAGGCAGTCTTAGTCATATTCATCAAAAGTCACACCAGTTGGCGATGTTTGCATTGCAGAATGTCAAACGTTGAATGGAAAAACTATTGTCACAGCCGCCATCTATATCTCACCGAACCAAAATCTTGCTGACATAATTTATATTATATTTCATTCACCGCTCACTACTGGTTTACAGCCACGCAGGTGCAAATGCACTTGGAAGAGGCGAAGACAAAATTCCATTGATTCTCAGGGGAGATTTCAACGTAAATTTCGGATCCAATGATTCTTTGCCGTTGATTCAATTTCTTCGAGAAACATTCGGTTTGCAGATAAACAATAACCCTAAAGAATCAACAACAAAATCCGGAACTACACTAGATGCAATTTTCACACGTTATCTAAAAAGTATTGAATCACGTACTATATATATTTCATATTTCAGCTATCACAAACCAATTATATCAGTATTACCAATTGAACCACCAACAGATGATAGCATAATGCATATATAGTTAATAAAATCGAATTTTGGTTACACAAATTTTATACTGTTGTATTTCTTTTGAAATTATCCCTGTCTCCTTCTCTTCCTCTCTCGCTCTTTCTCTCTCTCTCTCTCTTCTCTTATTCACACACAGAAGTTTCACTTCTAGCATCGTGCTGCACATGATTTTTTCTCTTAATTTTTTTTTACGAAGAGGAAGCACCAAAAGTCTAATTCCGTCGGTGTGCAACTTTAAGAAAATGAACTAAACCTCCTACCGTTCACCCTGTATTACTCTTAAGTACAGGTATCCCTCGTATAACGCGATAGTTACGTTCCAGAAGAATTGCGCGTTATGTAATTCCGCGCTATCTAAAACATAGTTTTCATATAAATTTGGGGGTTATGTTCCAATAGGTTTTTTTTTTAATAAAATACATACAAAATAACAGATGCACATATATTTCAACTCAATACTAAAGTTCAGACTTTATAATACAATTAAAAACACAAAACAAAAAATTTGAAAACAAACTAAAACAAATTAAAGGTTTATTAAAAACTTTATTGTTATTCTTCAAACTTCATATGGTAATTAATCTGTTTCATTGTCTTCAAAGATATTTGCACGTGGGCGTTTTGGGGGAGCAATAGCTTCATCAGAAGATATTTCTTCAACATAGTTTTCGCTATTGGATAAGGAACTCGTTCTGGGACCTTGTGGTTCTTCTACTGGTTTTATAATTTCAAAATCTGTTATCAGTTTTTGGTGGGTGGTTTTTTTAAGCTCCTTTTCAATTTCGTAATAAGGTGTAAGATTAATATCTATTCTATCTACCTAAGGCAAAAAAGGGTAATTCCCGGTTTACATTAAAAATACATTACATATTATAAATATGTGGTACGCAAATTAGTGTTACCAGATTTTATAATTATGTATTTTCCCCTTCGCATTATATAAGCCTAAATTTCCCGTTGTACTGAAACCTAATTTTTCCAAATCGCGTTATATCGAAACCGCGTTGTATAAGACCGCGTTATACAAGGGATACCTGTACTTTCTCGGGAAGCGGTTTTAACACTTGGGCTGAAAAACCCCGGGCCTCACAAAGAAAATACGTTTTTTCTTATCAAAATTTGTTTTATTCATCAACGTAATTTCCACTAACAGCAACACAATCATTCCAGCACCACTCTAACATTTAAATTCCTATTTTGTAGAACGATTTATCTTTTGCCTCAAAATAGGCCTAAGTGTCAGCGATAACCTCTTCATTCGAGCGAAATTTCTTACCGTCGAGCATTTATTTTAGGTGTGCGAAACGCCAGTAGTCGCTGCGAGTTAAATCTGGCGAATACGGTGGATGTGGGAGCAATTCGAAGTTCAAGTCATGTAATTTTGCCATTGTTTTGATAGACTTATGCCACAATGCGTTGTCCTGATGAAACAAAACAGTGAGCAAACGCGACACCCGCTTTTAGCAGAGCTTTCTCATAGTGAAATGCTCATGCAATATGAAACCAACTCCTTCTTTTGATATCTTTACGATGTCAGCTAATTCACGTAACTTCAGTTTTCGATCATTCAAAACGATTTTGTGAATTTTTTTATGTTTTCTGTTGTTACCACCCCGTTTAGACGTCCACTGGGTTGTGCATCATCGGTGTCTCTACGACCACGTTTGACGTCAGCAAGTCGTTGTTTTATTGTAGTTTCTGATGGAGCAATATTTTTTCCCTTCAAGAAGAAATGTAAAATACAACAACACAATCTTCTTTTTGATCCATTGAAAATATAAAAAAAGTAGTTTCGCTCTTAGCACAATAACTCACCAACTAATGAAGAGAATATGATGAAATTTTAACAGCTGTCTTTTGAAGGTAAGTACTAACTGGAAGAAAGGTGAACGCAATAAAACTAGTGTCATCTATGTGTTAGGCCCGGGACTTCTCCGCCCTTGTGTTTGCACTCGGCTCAATGTCAGTTACTGTCCTGAGGCGATATGTCAGGAGTTACATGAACCTGTTACCACCCCCTATTAAAATCATTTTTGGAGAAAGATATGCCTGTCGGATCTGTACGCCTTCAGCCATCAAGTCCTTGACCCTGCTGGTTTATGCACTTTCTTGACGTTTGCGTCTACGCGTTGCCTGCTCGCTGTGCCAGAGTTGCTGCAACACTTCGAGAGTCGTAGCTCTTCAGCATTAGTGTCCCTAAATGTTGGGACGCGACGCTGTAGCCGAGGCTATCTTCCAGTTTATCCTTTAGACTTCTGAATTGGGGGCATACGAAAAGCACATGTTCCGCATCGTCGGCGACTGCCCTAGTTTTTTTCGTGCTCAAGCGCCATGAGGGTCGAGCTCTCAATTTGTGCAGTGAATGTTATTCTATGCCCCTTTCCTCTATCTATCGGCAAGTTTCTTTGCTGATACGCAAAACCGTCCATTTTGTGTATCCGTCCTCGCTTCTCGGGTTGTTGATAGAGTAATTTGAGCTTCTTAATAACTTGAAGCCGCCCTAAAAGAAGTTCGGGCGGGCTTGTGAAAACTGTAAAATTGAATATAGAAATTAAAAATAACACTTAACAACAACAAATAACTTTCGCTTTCTTTTTTGGGCAAGAAATGGTGTTTTTTGTGCTCCAGTGCTTCTGGATAATTTATGTTCTATTGAGAGGGCATTTCGTTCTTATACGCATTGCCCGAAACTTCCCGTAAATGGAAAAAATAAGGTCTAAGGTATATATTGGGTATGGGAATAAGTTTCCGCCCTTTCTTAGCCAAAGTTACGAATTATTTAAACAATTAAATAAAACATGATATTATGTGAAGTATGTGCCATTGGAAGCTACAACTTTACTCCATCTTTTAGGCATCCTACGGATTCCTCTAATGAAAAATTCGAGTTATTTTGACTTGATCAATTCATTGAACCAGTTTGCGATGATGTCGTAAGAAGTGAACCACTCACCTATAAGGGCTGACTGTATTGATCGGAACAGTTGGTAATCCGAAGGTGCAATGTCTGGGGAATACGGCGGGTGAGATTTTCCAATTCAGTCCCTCTAAATTTTATGGACCGATTTAGCCACGTGTGGCCTGGCGTTGTCCTATAACAAAATCAGTTTGTCATGTCTACCATCCCATTCTGACCGCTTTTCTTTGAGAGCTCGTTTCAAGCGCATTAGCTGCAGGCGGGCAGAGTAGCAGACGTTTCAACAAGACTCGGCACTGATTCTTGATTTTGTATTATTTTGACACATTTTTTACTTTGAATGGAATAAAAGTAATTTTCCAAACTAAATTTATAGCCTTTTTAATTAGCTACACTTCGAGTGCCGGACCCTGTATTATGCTGAACCTTAATCGCGCATTGAACACTTTCGAACATTGCCTTTTCGAAATGTGTTCATGGTGTCGCATTTACTAAATGAGCATTCACATTCATATATTTGTTGTTGCACTCATAGGTGTACCACAACTTTTCAATGCATACTTTCAGGTGCTATGCTTTAAAGGCAATGGAATTACATAACATTTTGAGTGATACTTTTGTGATGAGGAACGGAACGCTTGTCTTTTATGTGTATTAAGGAATTACTTAATTTTGAAATCAGTGTGAAAACGTTTATCTTATTTATAACAAAGCTATTATTGTCTATAATATTCCATTTTAATTATAGTTGAGAAAATAAACACCAAGATTTGCGAAGTTAACAAAATGCGTGCAACAATCTTTGAAAACATGGATTGTTACAAAACCGCTCAAAGTATTGTTCCAATTCAATAACTTTTAGAATATTTCAGAGTTGCTTTCAGCATTTAAAAGCTATATCCAAGACATATATAGCATTTAGTTGCATTTATGTATAGAATTTTATATGGATAATGGTGCATTTAAAATTCTATATTTATTTGAAACAAATCAGGCAGCACTATGAAATTTTGCTCTGCTCTTGGCAACGCCACACTACCATCGCGCCACCTAGTGCGGGATTTTACGAGAGAGGCGCGCATTTTTGCGGCACTTTTCTCGCTGTTATTTTCTTATTTGCTTTTTTCCGTTTTCGCTTGATGCTACATTTCTTGTTCTAAGCCAATTATTCTATTAAAATATTCAAATAAACCTCTAAAAAATTACTAAAATACTTAAATTTATTTAATAAATGCCTTTGCATCTAAAAAGTGTGTTGGAGTAGTGGCGTTTGACAGAATGCTCGAGGTGGGCGATTTTAAAAGGATACAAAAAATAGGCGAAGGAACTTATGGCATCGTTTATAAGGCAAAGGATACAAAAACAGGAAAAGATGTGGCACTAAAGAAGATTCGTTTAGAAAGGTGAGTCACCTAAACAAGCACCTATTTCAATGCATACATACATATGTGCATAATTAATTGGTAATTCAGCAATTTATTTTTGGCGTTCAATGGATTTACCGTTGCCGCCAACACCACTGTTGTTGCGACGCTATCCTTTGCGTAGGTGTAGAGACAAGAGATAAACACATATACGTCAATTGTCACGCTGTTATAGCAGACGGTGGTAGCAGGTGCGTTGTCCTTGATGAATGTCATTTGCCTCAGGCAATTAAATGCCAGTTGCGGTGATATGGACATGGGCACTGCTACCATGTGGGAATGTTGTGGCTAGTGTTTATTTCAAACCAAGGCAAATAAAAATTCGAAAGATATGTTGCAACCTTTCAAGGCCCGTATCCTGCGGATGCTGCGCTTTTATAAAATACTATACGTAGCACCACATGATTCGGCTTTGTCGGGTGGAGAAGACCAACGATGTTTGCCGTATAACTTAATTAATGTGTTATTGATTAAACTGAAATTTCGTATAATTCTTTTATTTCATGCTGTCATTTTAAATATGGTGAATGGAAAACTGCTGAGTAATAAATAAACTAACGTTTAATGTAAATTATATTAAAATATTGTAATTTATATTGCAGTGAAACTGAGGGCGTCCCGTCGACGGCAATACGTGAGATTTCGCTACTCAAAGATTTGACGCACAATAACATCGTGCAGCTGTATGATATTGTGGTGGCGGATTCGAGCTTGTATATGGTGTTTGAATACCTGAATATGGACATGAAGAAGTTAATGGACAAGAAAAAGGATGCCTTTACGCCGAAGCTTATAAAGGTGGGCATTATGAAGTGGTAACAATGCTGACAAAGCCCAAACGAGTGATTTATTCAATTTATTTTAATTTCAAAGGGCCGAAAAGTAAAAAAAGCAAAAATATATAAAATAATTGTGATTTTGCACGCAATAAAGTTAACTAAGCGGCAGCAGTAGCCGAATGGAATGGGCCGTGACTACCATTCGGGAGTGCTTAGGTTCGAATATCCGTGCATGAAAATAATTATACAATAGAAAACGTTTTTCTAAACGCGTTTTTCTGCCGTTCGGAGTGGGTTCCTCCATTTGTATAACAACATCAAGACGCACGCCACAATTAGAAGGAGGAGCTCGGCCAAACACCTAACAAAAGTGTACGCGCCAATTAATTGTTTTAAGGGGTTAGGGGTAGTCAGAGGCCCGAGTTTTGCTATCGATTACCGGAGCGCCTGAGCGCCTTTGGGTAATTTTTTAATAACTGGAAAAGTATTTGTCGAATTCACTTAAAATTTTCACACAATATTTTTAAGATATACTTTAAATGCAGAAGAAAAAGTCCTTTTTTTTTTAATTCTGGCTACTCCTAACCCCTTAAGGGAGAGCCTGCTTTAGAGGCTTCAAAAAATGTATTTTTTTTTTTTTTTGCATAAATGTCTTTCAAAACTATCCAAGAATGTGTCGTCAAAATTTCAGAAGCAATTTCAACATATTTTCGGAGTTACAGAAGAAATTGTGAGCAAGCGTCGAGCAGGTATACGAGCAGCCGGATCGCTCGAAGTGCGATTTCTCGGTGTTTTATTTTTACGATTTTTCCTAATTGGCGGGAAAGATAGGGAAAAAGTTAAACGTCCTATCGAAACGAGATTCCATTGATTGTATGCGGAATTAAATTCTCTTCTAGTTGAACCTAAAAACCCTTAAGAAAGTTTTGATTAACACACTTTTTAAACAATCTAAAGTGAATTTGTTTTTCAAAAAAAATTCTTTTTTTTTTTTAATTAGCGAAAAATTGTTGAATTTTTCACTTTTTGTTTAATTTTCTTGATTTAACTAGAAGCTATACTATATTAAAGTAATTTTTTTTTGTTTTGGGTTCAGATGAAAATTGCGATCTGCATCTTTCCCGCCTCACGACACATGCACACTCGAGGCGCCTCGGCAAAATGCTTGTCCAGGCATAACATGACATATATTTTAATGCAAAAATTTGAGAAGACTTGAAATATATAACAATAAAACCTGAAAGTTTCGTTTCAATCGAATATTTCTTTCCTTTCCAAAAAAAAACCACGAAAAAATCGATTTTTGGAAGCCTCTAAAGCAGGCCCCCCTTAAGTAATCGCTTTGTAACTGTCTACGCCTGCTTGCCCAGAGCCCACTGAAAGGTGTTCATTAAAATCCCGAGTTCAACTATCGCAATACATTTTTCTTAAAATAATGCTAATATTTTATTTACTTTATTTTTACTCATTCATTTCCAGAGTTATATGCATCAACTTCTTGACGCTATTTGTTTTTGCCATACAAATCGAATTTTACATCGAGATCTTAAACCACAAAATTTACTAGTCGATAGTGTGGGCAACATTAAGGTAGACGTCCATCTTTCTTCCATTTCCTTCAATATTTGATTTATAAATTTTATTTTTGCTTATAGTTGGCAGATTTTGGATTGGCACGCGCTTTTAATATGCCAATGCGTGCATATACACACGAAGTTGTCACGCTGTGGTATCGTGCGCCTGAAATACTGCTAGGCACCAAATACTATGCGACGGGTATGGATATCTGGAGTTTAGGTTGCATATTTGCGGAAATGGTTTGTAAGCAATATTCAAAAATGAAACAATTTAAGCTCACTATCCACTATGTAGATAATGAAGCGCGCACTCTTCCCTGGTGACAGTGAAATCGATCAGTTATATCGGATATTCCGTACTTTAGGTACACCCGACGAAAACACATGGCCGGGTGTTAGTCAATTACCCGATTACAAAGCTAAATTTCCTAGATGGGAAAAAACGAATGTACCAGATGTTATTTTGAAACACGAAGCTTATGATCTCTTTAAGGTAATTAGTGCATTAAAACCTTTTATTCGATGGAATGTTACCGACATTTGTGTCATTGCAGAATATGATGCTGTACGAGCCAAACGAACGCATATCAGCCAAAAATGCTATGACACATCCTTACTTCGATGATGTTGAGCATGTGGATGCTGTAGCCCTGCCGGTGGATACACCATAAAAGTGTTTCTATAATTATTCGCATTTATTTAACTAATAGCTAATTTACCATTTAATGTTAATAGTTATGGAATGTCTTTTAAATGAATGCCAGTCGAGGATTTGTAATATAATTGCCTGCCATTTTTTGTAGGCTTATTTCTGCTGTTATTGTATTTATGTAACTATTTTTAAGGCCTACAAAAATATATGCACATTGATTTTCTAGATAAATTAATATACATTTTTTGTTTCGTCTTCCAGTATATATTAAATCCGTTGTAAAACATAATAGGTTAATTTTGTCCTAGGCTGCGATTTGACTCTGCTGCGCACTGCTTTTGGCTTGTGCTTTGTACTCGTCCGCTGGCGCATTCTATTGAGGCGATCGTCTGACATGTAAGTCCCTATTGAATTACGCAGCATTTCCACATTTTTAGCATTTTGCTGTTTACTTAGTTGAATATCATCAAATGGCTGTCCAACTAGAGTTTGCTCTTCAGATTCATCGATATTTTCAACTTCCGGTGGTATGATCTCCACTTCTGCAGAATCTTGAACTTCTTGGGAGTCAGACAGAATGGGTTGCTCGTTGATTTGCTCCATCGGTTCATGGCTGAATTCAGTGCTTTCGTTACCCGTTTCCATAGTCGGTGGCTCGATTTGTGGTGCTATTGATTCCGCCTGTATATCTGGCTCCTCTACTTCCTCCTCTTCCTGCTCTTCTACCTCATCCAGCTGTTGCTGCTGCTGCTCGTTAGGAGCGTAAATATTTAAGTACTGTGTTTGAGTTTTTCGTATATTGTAATATTGACCAGTGCTCGCATCGTAAAAGTACAGTGTTTTACGCGGGTCAAATTTGACAGTAAAAGGTTCTTCGTAACCACCATAACCACCAGATGTCTGATAGGTGTCATTCTCTTCTCCCTCATAAATTGTAGGTGTATGCTTGCGTTTTTTGGTTTGTTTTCGTGTGCTTTTACTGCGTTTACGCTTCGTCCGTCTGCGGTTGTAGTTACCTACTGGCGAGTCAATAACATTTGTGGCACCAGCGTTGAAGAGATTCACTAACGGATTGGTCATATTCCAGCTAATGCTTGGCACAGGCAGGCGTATATTGCGTACGAAGTTATTCCAATATCGTATAAATGGTCGCTCAGTTGTGGTTGGACTGGCTTTCTGATAGCGACTTGGCGCTCTGCGCGCCTCTGGTGCAAAATAATCGTAATCATAGGCAGTGCCGGCAAGAAGCTGAAGGTCTGCGTTGCTAGAAACGATAAGTTGCGTTAATACAGCCGATGTGGTTGTATGTGTGAATCTGTTTAGTTTCAAGTTTACCTGGTACTGCGTGCCGGAGACTTCTTCAAAATTTTTGATGCACCGTAATTGAGGCAAATTGCAATTACCAGGAAATATATCTGAAAATAGTTGAAATTAATTAGTTCATATGTTTGAGTGCAAAATAAAGCATACTTTAGGGAGTCAAATCTATAAAATGAAACAAAAAATACAATATCAATATAACTGTTGTTGTTGTAGCAGCATAAATGTTTCCACGACAGTCGGTTCTACGTTACCGAAACGACCCGAAATTTATATCCGGCCAAGGACTGTCACTCCAGCAGCATTTACCGTATGTAAGTATGGGGGAATGTTTATGCTACTACAACAACAACAACAACAACAATACTCTTTTTCAATAAAAGTACTTTCGATGCAAAATATTATTACGGCCATTAGGTACATGAGGCCGCTTAAGTTGTAACGGCTATCCAACACTGATGCCGTGGAATGTCCAAGTCGCGACTGAAGGCAATTTAGCATTCCAACGATATTGCTCTCCATCAGTTTGTCTTATTTCTAAAGATGAGGTGGCACTTGAGGGAATTCATGCTTACCGTTCACATAACGGTAATTTTTAAAAAATTAAAGATCGATTTTTCAGTGACTACTGAAGCAAATTTTTTAAAATTTGGTATGATACTAAGAGGCCTATTATTGTTATTTAGAAACTATTACGGGCCAAATAAAAAAGTTGTTCAAAAACCGTTAGTGTACAGCTTTTTACATATTGTGTGTTTTTTTTAAGTGAAAACTTCTTTAGAATCGTTGGGAGTGATTTGAGACTCGATGAAACGAAAAAGCGACACCAAAAAGAAGAAGAAAAAAGATATACGTATATATATGTATGTATAGAAAATGTTTCATTACCAGGCACACAGAAGGATGGCATAAGCAAATTTAAATTTGTGAATTTATATATGTATGTATATATGCGGATATATGTATATATGTTGTGTGTATGTACATATGTGCCTCGCCACAGCAAAACATACGGTAAAATTTCTCAAGAAATCCAGCGCGCATTCATAGGCACAGCATTGCATGTACAGTAGGGCGGGTCGATTTAAAAATCGCTCATTGCTCTATGAAAATCGTATTCTAGGGATCAAAATAAGAAACTTTGCCGAAGGAACCTCTAAAACGAATTCTGATGTCCCCAATTTCAAAATATCACCATTTTTGGCCTTTACATGAAAAAATCAGCTAAATGGCTATGTTTTTTCTTTATTTTTATTTATTTATAATATTATCTATTTTTTCTCTTAAGAAATTTATTTAGTCAGAACATATGTAAATGAATGAATGTGAGTTATAGAAAAGAAACTAAAAAGTTCGACCCATATTGGGGGACATCAGAAATCGTTTTAGAGGTATGGTTCCTTCGGCAAAATTTCTTATTCTGATCCCTAGAATATGATTTTCACAGAGCAATGGGCGATTTTTTTGCCTTCCCACAAATCGACCCGGCCTAATGTACAGTAACCTTGAACAGGCAGCTGCGGTTGTCGAGCATTTAGAAACATATATTTACATACATATATGGGTGCAAACATATTTACGGAGCCGCGGACACTCGACTTGACAAAAATTGAATATTGGCAAATAATTCTACGCGAAATATTCCAATATTGACTATTTTCGAATTGTCGAGAAAATTAGCATATGGGCGGCTCGTTTTATGAATGAAAGTACTTGCTCTTAGAACTATGAGCTCGAATTTATAAATCAATTTTTTGATGATGAGTTTTTGTTGCACAGTACAATAGTTGAAACTGTTCGGCGCCGCCGCGACTGTTCAGCGCTATGGCAACTAGGATGATGGCCGCTACGCCTGCGCGTATTAATGCATTTTGTTCTTGTAGTCGCTAGGCATAGAATTTTAGCTTTGGACGACATACGCATTTACAGGAATAAAGTGAGTGGCCTGTGTGTGCGGTTGTATGTAGATGCAAGTTAACGCCTCCTATACCACACACCACTAACCCAGTATGTAAACAATTAACCATAGATTAATAGCGCAAGCCACTTCCCAAATAAATAAACAATAAATATAAGCACTTACCATTAGCGAAAGTGTCAAACATGTCATTGACACTTTGCTAATGAAGGAAGTGGACATCACATATCACGTATGGTCCGCTTTCAATAGAATTAAGAAAACAATAAATATAAGCGCTTACCTTAGCGAAAATGTCAAACATGTCACATATCACGTATGGTCCGCTTTCAATAGAATTAAGACATACTAACCTAAGATTTAAGCTTCAGATTCTGTATAAATAGGAAGATTAATAAAGTTTCGGATCAGTTTTTGATCCGGTGTGCAACGAAGACTCACAATGTTTTTTAAAAAAGCTTTTGCTATTTAAGCAAAAGATAATTGGCGATCCTGCCAGGAGCGATTTAAGTTCTGGTGGACCAAATAAAAGTTGTGTACTATAGTAGCCTGTAAAAAGGCAGTGCACAATTTAAATAAATAAGTATCCCTAAATCGGAAAAGGGAGAAAAAAAAATTTTAAAGACTAAAAAAAGGAGAAAATTAAAAAGTATCCTAAGTCTAAAAAATAATAAAACAAAAAGAAAAATTTAAAAAAAGGAGAAAACCAAAAAGTATCCTAATAAAACAAAAAGAAAAAATTTAAAAAAGGAGAAAACCAAAAAGTATCCTAGTCTAAAAAAATAATAAACCAAAATATCGAGCAATTCTACAAAATATAATAATTCTACAAGGAAAAAAGCAAAGGAGGAAAAACGCACTCAATAGAGGGAAAATCACTGTATGCAAACATCTTTAGCAAGCAAACACCAAGTTGGACCTGAAGGGATCTTCCAATAATGAGTAAGAAATTAAATAATTTTTAAGAATTAAAAGTTGTAAATTATTAATTAATTAAGAATAAATATAGCATATGGGCAATAGACCTAGTAGCTTAGGTTACGAGAGATTACACTACTGTGAAAAGTGTAAAGAAAACCACAAAAATTGTGTAAAAAATAAAGAAGTGATTAAAAATTTTTCAAATTTTACCAAAAATAAAGCTGGAAGAGTTGAGAAGTAGATTTGCAGATATGTCTATAGTGAATAATAACAACAGCACGTCCAATATGGATGTTGTGTCGCGACTTATAGCTGCTAGCACCGCCTCGCTGCGTAGCGAGGTAGAACAAGTTAGACGTCAGTTGCAGGCTTTAAGTAATTCCGACAATGTTGCTGAATATGCAACAGAATCAATAGATTCAACGATCAATTGTGAGGAAAGTTTAGATGTCATAAAATCTCTTCCTGAATTTCGAGGAAAAATCAACAATTATGTTAGCTGGCGCGAGGCTGCTAACAATTCAATGTCATTGTATACTAGGGGAAGCAAAAAATATTTTGCTGCCTTGACTATCTTGCGTAACAAAATTACGCAGGACGCTAACAATATTTTAACGAACCACGGTACGGTTCTTAATTTCGATGCAATTCTGAGTAGGCTAGATTTTGCCTTCGCTGATAAGAGGCCGTGTCACATAATAGAACAGGAAATGAGTGTGCTTAGGCAAGGACCTGGTACCCTAATAGAGTTCTACAACGAGGTCAATAAAAAACTGACGTTATTAATTAACAAAACGATAATGACGCACGGAACGAATTCCGCAATTACAAAGGAGCTTAATACCAAAAACAGGGAAACAGCTCTTCGAACTTTCATTACAGGTCTTAACCCTCCGTTGGACCAGATCCTCTTCACGTTGGCACCACGTGACTTACCAAATGCTCTTGCCAAGGCGCAGGAGCTCGATGCCAATCAAATGCGAGCACAATTCGCATTGCATTTTTCAAGGAGTAATAATAATAGTAATAATAATATTACAATAAACAGAAACGCTCCTCAGGGCGTTCGTAGGGGTGCGAATTTTCTGAACAATTTAAGGTCTCCACCAAGGAATACCCAAGCAAATGAGGTCAAACAAAATCGTCCAGAGCCAATGGACGTTGATCCATCATTACAGATCACAAATAGGCCCAAACCGGTACAAACGTACCAGCAACAGGTGAGAGGCAATAGAAATAATTGGCAGACCAATTATAATTATCAGGCAAATGCTGTGCCAAAGAGGTCGAATGATAGTGCGCAAATAAGTACGCAACCTCAACAGAAGGTGCAAAGAATTAATAACATGGGAGAAAACCATTTTTTAGAGTAAGGTCTGATTTGCCCTACATTGTCAAGACGGATAGGAAGACGGGGCAAATCTTCAAAATCTTAGTTGATACGGGAGCAACAAGCTCATATATACGGGCCGGGCTCTATGTAAACAAAAATGTTTTAGAAAATAAGAAGAGGGTAAGAACCATTCATGGTTCGACCATCATAAACTTTTTCCATAATATCAATTTATTTGATGTTCAGGAACGATTTTACGAGATTGAAAATTTAGAAAGTGATCTCTTAATTGGAATCAATTTCTTGAGTAAAATCGAGGCCAAGATTGATATTCCAAATCGGGTGTTGATCTATGGTAATAACAAAACAGAAAAAATTCATTTTCTTGATGATTTTGATATACCAAACCCCTCGGGACAAGAAGGTCCTGAAACGTCTGTCGAAGATGTTATCAATAAACCCAAAGGGAAAAATAATGAAAGAAATACCAAAAACGGTGTGAAGAAAATTAATCAGAAACTAGTAGGGAAAAAAGGTCAGAAGGGGCCTGCCAAAAATTATACTAGAAACAAAAAAGATAATAAAAATTTGCAAAAAAATATATCGGAAAACTTAACTATTAAAACTTTTGCTGAGGTAGATACCGCGAAAATAAAAAAATTTAAAAATCAAGATAAGACTGAAGCTTCCCAAATTGGAAATTCATTGAATAATTTAAGGTCGGAGTCCTCAAAGATATCCTTTGAAGTAGATAGGAAAGGGGAGTCGATCGAAGGGTTGCAAAATAAGGTGATTGAGGAAATTTCAATAACACATAGTGATGTTAATTTAGATTTACCTTTTCGTACCGACGTAAAGGCGGAAATACGAACTTTTGAAGAAAGGCCAATTTGGTCAAAACAATATCCTTATCCAATGTCAGTGAATGATTTTGTTAATAATGAGGTTCAAAGCCTGTTGCAAAAGGATATAATTAGGGAAAGTAAAAGTCCATACAATTCTCCAGTATGGGTGGTTCCAAAGAAAGGAGTAAATGATGACGGAAGTCCTAAATTGAGATTGGTCATCGATTTCAAAAAAATTAATGAAAAAACCACATCTGATAGGTACCCAATGCCTAATCCAGAGGTTATACTTTCGAATTTGGGAAAGTCTAATTATTTTTCTACAATAGATTTGGAGTCTGGATTTTACCAGATATTAATGAAAGAAGGTGATATAGAGAAAACGGCATTTTCGGTAAATAACGGGAAGTACGAATTCCTACGAATGCCGTTCGGATTGAAAAATGCACCAAGTATTTTTCAACGGGCTATGGATAATGTATTAAGAGAATATATTGGAAAGTTTTGTCATGTTTATGTCGACGATGTTATAATTTTTTCAAAAAATTTGGAAGACCATAAAAAACATTTGAGTTTGGTAATTAATATATTAAGGGAGGCAAATATGAAAATATCCTCTGAAAAATCTAAGTTTTACCAAAGAGAGGTGGAATTTTTGGGATATATAGTGGCAAAGAATATAATCAAAACAATCACAGAATTAACGCAAATCCTTAAGCAATTACAGGGCAGTTCTAATGAAAAAACTGTTTTAAGGCAAAGAAATAAATTAATAATAAGCAATGAGCAAGTAAATGTAACAATATCAGATCTTATAGATGTTTCGGAATTTAAAATTGTACAAAAAAGTAATTTAATAGTTGTTTACATTAAGTATCCAAAAGTAAAAAATGTTTGTAAATTGTATAAAGCAATAGCTGTAGCGCAAAATGATGGAAAATTGTTGATTGAAAATGAAATAATAAAATGTGGAGATAAATTTTATTCAGTCAAATTTTGTAAAAAGGAATTAAGTAATGCTTTTTGTATGATAAAAGGAAATAACACATGTTTGTCCAATATGTTAAATGATAAACATGCCAACTGCACAAAAATAAATGAAGCAAATTAATCAATAAATATTGTAAAAGATGGTGCTATAATAGCATCAGGAAAGCATAAAATTAATAATCACACTATAGAAGGAGTTTATTTGATAACTTTTCAAGATGATGTTATAATTGACAACAGAAAATATGAAAATCCTACAGGAAAAATTTTAAGATATTTAAGGGAAGGAAAATTAAAATCTTTTTTTGTAAATAAATACATTGAAACAAAAAATATTGATTTAAAACTAAACAATGTTAATATACTCACACCATTAAAGCAAGAAATAAAACGAAATCCTGTTTGGTGGACATTTACCACTTTAATTGTAATAATATTATCTGCATATTTTGTCTTTAAATTTATCATATACATTAATCTAAAAATTAAATTAAAAAATGCAAAGGAAAAAGAAGAATTATTATTGCAATTATCAGACAGAATTAATCACTTAACAGCTTTATATTCGAAGACGGGACGCTTCGATTTAGAAGAGGGGGAGTTAACGCCTCCTATACCACACACCACTAACCCAGTATGTAAACAATTAACCATAGATTAATAGCGCAAGCCACTTCCCAAATAAATAAACAATAAATATAAGCACTTACCATTAGCGAAAGTGTCAAACATGTCATTGACACTTTGCTAATGAAGGAAGTGGACATCACATATCACGTATGGTCCGCTTTCAATAGAATTAAGAAAACCATAAATATAAGCGCTTACCTTAGCGAAAATGTCAAACATGTCACATATCACGTATGGTCCGCTTTCAATAGAATTAAGACATACTAACCTAAGATTTAAGCTTCAGATTCTGTATAAATAGGAAGATTAATAAAGTTTCGGATCAGTTTTTGATCCGGTGTGCAACGAAGACTCACAATGTTTTTTAAAAAAGCTTTTGCTATTTAAGCAAAAGATAATTTGCATATGTGTATATTAATAAGCATTCTTTTGCTGGAAGTTCAGAACACAAATAGGTATGTACGTACATAGGCTAGACCATAGTATAGCATACATACATATGTATAAAAAATTCAAACCAAGCGTCCTACGAATGTTTGCGTGTATGTTAGTACCATAGATGACTAGATGTGAAACTCTTTTTCTCGTGAGAGCGCTGAAAAATGTGCATTTTTTATAACATTTTCCAATATTGCCACACCGGTAGAAACATGAATTGGGTATTTTCGAACCAAAGGTCTGGAATTTTTAGTTTCCACACCACCATTGAGGTTAGTATTTAGTGTGCGGTTGCCCAATAGCCTTATATCACTCGTAAACATCTACATATACTAAAAATAAGCACAATCCGTATTCTTTTATCTTCGATCTCGTTAATGGACTAATTGACTGCCCGTTTCTTCTAGAAAGAATACATTTTAATGTTCCTTGCAGGAACTTTCGCCGTGTCAAAATTTTTCATGTTGGCGTTAGGAGGACATTATATAGTTCCAAAGCGCCTCTTGTTAGAATGCTGTCTGACATGAACTATCTCGCCTCCCTTTTGGATCTAGACTTTTCCAGGGCGAAACATGTATTTAAATCCCAATTAAAAAATTTTTTCCTTGTAAGAATTCTAAATAATTACCGAGTATATTTTGTTAATTTAGTTTTCTAAGCTTTGATTTTGTTAATTATTTCTATTTATATTATATATAATATAAATACTCTTAGTTCTATGTAGTCTGTAAGAAACTTTGTATTTTCTTGTCTTACTAAAATGAATAATCCTCCTCTTTAAGTTATAAGAAAGTTTATATTTTTCTTTTACTCATTACAATTGAAGCTAGTTAATTATAAGTTTAATTTTACTTTGATTAATGATTTAGCATTAATCTGTTTTCATAGTCTGTAAGAAATACTGTATTTTTTAGACTATTAATTGAATTAAATAAATACATAAATATGTACATAAATAAGCAAAACATTTAAAAATTTATATGTAAATGAAATTATTTAAAACTGAAATACAAAAGTAAATTAATAATAATAAAGTAATGAACGCGAAAAACATAAGTTATAATTAAAAACATGACTTATTGCGATTTTTTAATATAACACAGAAATTGGCTAACAAAAAAAAAATTCTCAAACAACGAACAGAATAAGTTAAAGCAGATTACCTTTAATTTTTGTAAAATATCTCAAACACAAATTCAGTACCCTTACCTACGCTTTTCAACCATAGAATATTTACGTATATACAAATTTACATAAACCAACACACAGTTATCAATAAAATTACATTATGTACATAAGACTAATTAAAAGTAGAAGTCGAAAAGGATATAACGAGCTTTGGATTCTACAAACTCACTTAAATTCAAATTATTACATTTCAATTGAATTAATTTTAAGACAATTAATTATAAACATTTCAACATGTCATTTCTCCATTAAGCAAAAACGAACTGTTTTCGTCTGTTATTTTCGGCGCGTTTCTTCTGGCAGTCTGCCATTTCGCCTATCAGCTGTTCAAAATCCCATAATGTGTGAGTGCTGCCAAGTTTTGAAACGTCCTCATGGGCGCGCTCTCTCTCAAAATGAATAAGTTTCACATCTAGTTATCTATGGAATGAACTAAAACTCCGAGACAAAAAATAATAAAAATAACAAAAAAAAAATGCTAAATCAAGTTACGAAAATGGTAATCTGGCCATACTGGAGCTAAAATCACGTAACTAGTTGTCAAATTCGCTGAGCGCAAAGTAACGGGACCACGATGGGCGCCATCTCATTATTCTTTGCATCATGGTTATCTATGTTATCTATGCTTGTTTGGCCGCTTGAGTTGATTGTAAATTCGTTCTTTCGATTGCCGCTGTTCTATTTTTCATTGATTGTTGACTTATTGGTTAAGTATAAACGTTGTCTAATTAGTATTTATCAATAAATAAGCGGCAAGGACGAACGCGTGTGATTGTATATATTTTACGGCTGGCTTGCTTTATTTGGCGTAGATAGATATTGCATATCTTCTTCGTGCCATCTGCGTTTGCCGGGAATATTAAGTGAAGCGATTACGAAAGGTAGCGGATTTAGATTTAGGTACGGTGGATCAGTGCAGTAAACGTAAGTGCACGTGTGTGTGTATAAGTAGCTGAAACTTTGTTCAAGATGGCACAAAAGACTGATGATAAAACGTCTGACATACCAGAGCGGCTGTATGATACAACCACAAGGTCCACCTACAAGCGTCTGAGATTTTTTGGAAAAGTAAGTATACTGGAATGAATATGCAAAAAATGTAATAATACGCCAAACACGCTGGTGTCTCGGTAGGCTTATATAGTACGCTATTAGTTTTATGTTATAGGAATACAAGTGCTAATTGCGATTTATGTACAATTAATATTGCTATATAGTGGTTGATTTTGCTGATCCTCAAGCTTCCTTACACAGGGTTGCCAAGTAAACGTTACTAATAAAATTGTATTACACAGGGTGGCTTTGCAAAATGCTACGAGATTGTGGATGTGGAGACCAACAATGTATACGCAGGCAAAATCGTATCCAAAAAATTGATGTTGATACATAATCAAAAAGAAAAAATGTCACAAGAAATCACTATACACAAAAGTCTGAATCATGAAAATATTGTTAAATTTCATAGTTTCTTTGAGGATAGCTTCAATATTTACATTGTGCTGGAGCTATGCAAAAAGCGGGTAAGTTTTCTATATCTACAAACAAAATTTCCGTCATTTACGCGCTCCAAAAAATTTTTTTGCTCATAATGTACTTGGAAACATTTCGAAATTAAGAGTTAAAATACTAGTAACCAAAGTAACTAAAAAAATGTCTATCAACTTTTCAGGATATGATACTCCTCATCATTGTTAGATTCGACTAACGGCACAATGATGTGACATTTCAATTTTTTTGCTTGGAACTTTTTTAAAAATATATTTCTGTAATTAACACGTTTAAAAAAAAACAAATATCATACAGTGCTGTGAAAAACAAGAGCAACAAAAAAGAGTAAGTGAATATAAAAAAGGGATTTTCTACACGGTCGCGGCCGCCGTAGACGAATGGATGGTGCATGACTACCATTCGGAAGGCATATGTTCGAAGCTCCGTGAAACACAAATTCGAAGAAAAAGTTTTTTTCTAATAGCGGTTGCTTTTCGGTGGACAATGCAAACCTCCGAGTGTATTTCTGCCATGAAAAAGCTCCTTATAAAACATATCTGCCATTTGGAGTCGACTTAAAACTGTAGGTCCCTCCATTTGTGGAACAACATCAAGATGGACGCCACAAATAAGAGAAGGAGCACGGCCAAACACCCAAAAAGGGTGTTTATATGACATATAAGCCAGTTATATAGAAATAATTTAAAACCATTACCATTATCTACCAGAGTGGCCAAAGCTAACCGCACAATAGATCTAGAAAAGGTACGATATTTCAAATATCTAAGTTGGTGGATGACTGGGACAAGGAAAGCAAATTAACGGCAGAAGATCGGAAAATTGGATGAACACTAAACCTACCGATACTTTATGTATTCCTATTCACATGACTCGTCTTTAAAATGTTATATATGTATATTACTCAGTCTAACGTAAAACACGGTAAAACAATTAGCAAGAGAGGAGTAAATCTCGAAAAATACATTCGATGTATTTTTTAATAAAATTCAAGAAGGCAAACGGCGATTTAATAATGTTATTTCTAAGAACTTCTGACCAAAAGTTTAAAATGGGTCATTTGACTCGTCATGGTAGGTTTAATGTTAATTAATCTAACTCTTCTTTATGAACGCGCAACTTGAACTTTTTAAAATATAAGTATGAAGCACCGAAATTTTTTTAAATCACTCTAAGGCTATCTGCAATTCGAGTTGTAGGACCGTTTGCGGTCTGCATTAAATTGCTTATTCACTTTTTAACACAAATCAAGCTTAGGCAACTGTAAGTATGAAAATCGATTAGAAATTTCGAAATGTTTACAAGTACATTATGAGCAAAAAAATTTTTTGGAGCGCGTAAATGACGGAAATTTTGTTTGTAGATATAGAAAACTTACCCGCTTTTTGCATAGCTCCAGCACAATGTAAATATTGAAGCTATCCTCAAAGAAACTATGAAATTTAACAATATTTTCATGATTCAGACTTTTGTGTATAGTGATTTCTTGTGACATTTTTTCTTTTTGATTATGTATCAACATCAATTTTTTGGATACGATTTTGCCTGCGTATACATTGTTGGTCTCCACATCCACAATCTCGTAGCATTTTGCAAAGCCACCCTGTGTAATACAATTTTATTAGTAACGTTTACTTGGCAACCCTGTGTAAGGAAGCTTGAGGATCAGCAAAATCAACCACTATATAGCAATATTAATTGTACATAAATCGCAATTAGCACTTGTATTCCTATAACATAAAACTAATAGCGTACTATATAAGCCTACCGAGACACCAGCGTGTTTGGCGTATTATTACATTTTTTGCATATTCATTCCAGTATACTTACTTTTCCAAAAAATCTCAGACGCTTGTAGGTGGACCTTGTGGTTGTATCATACAGCCGCTCTGGTATGTCAGACGTTTTATCATCAGTCTTTTGTGCCATCTTGAACAAAGTTTCAGCTACTTATACACACACACGTGCACTTACGTTTACTGCACTGATCCACCGTACCTAAATCTAAATCCGCTACCTTTCGTAATCGCTTCACTTAATATTCCCGGCAAACGCAGATGGCACGAAGAAGATATGCAATATCTATCTACGCCAAATAAAGCAAGCCAGCCGTAAAATATATACAATCACACGCGTTCGTCCTTGCCGCTTATTTATTGATAAATACTAATTAGACAACGTTTATACTTAACCAATAAGTCAACAATCAATGAAAAATAGAACAGCGGCAATCGAAAGAACGAATTTACAATCAACTCAAGCGGCCAAACAAGCATAGATAACATAGATAACCATGATGCAAAGAATAATGAGATGGCGCCCATCGTGGTCCCGTTACTTTGCGCTCAGCGAATTTGACAACTAGTTACGTGATTTTAGCTCCAGTATGGCCAGATTACCATTTTCGTAACTTGATTTAGCATTTTTTTTTTGTTATTTTTATTATTTTTTGTCTCGGAGTTTTAGTTCATTCCATAGATAACTAGATGTGAAACTTATTCATTTTGAGAGAGAGCGCGCCCATGAGGACGTTTCAAAACTTGGCAGCACTCACACATTATGGGATTTTGAACAGCTGATAGGCGAAATGGCAGACTGCCAGAAGAAACGCGCCGAAAATAACAGACGAAAACAGTTCGTTTTTGCTTAATGGAGAAATGACATGTTGAAATGTTTATAATTAATTGTCTTAAAATTAATTCAATTGAAATGTAATAATTTGAATTTAAGTGAGTTTGTAGAATCCAAAGCTCGTTATATCCTTTTCGACTTCTACTTTTAATTAGTCTTATGTACATAATGTAATTTTATTGATAACTGTGTGTTGGTTTATGTTAATTTGTATATACGTAAATATTCTATGGTTGAAAAGCGTAGGTAAGGGTACTGAATTTGTGTTTGAGATATTTTACAAAAATTAAAGGTAATCTGCTTTAACTTATTCTGTTCGTTGTTTGAGAATTTTTTTTTTGTTAGCCAATTTCTGTGTTATATTAAAAAATCGCAATAAGTCATGTTTTTAATTATAACTTATGTTTTTCGCGTTCATTACTTTATTATTATTAATTTACTTTTGTATTTCAGTTTTAAATAATTTCATTTACATATAAATTTTTAAATGTTTTGCTTATTTATGTACATATTTATGTATTTATTTAATTCAATTAATAGTCTAAAAAATACAGTATTTCTTACAGACTATGAAAACAGATTAATGCTAAATCATTAATCAAAGTAAAATTAAACTTATAATTAACTAGCTTCAATTGTAATGAGTAAAAGAAAAATATAAACTTTCTTATAACTTAAAGAGGAGGATTATTCATTTTAGTAAGACAAGAAAATACAAAGTTTCTTACAGACTACATAGAACTAAGAGTATTTATATTATATATAATATAAATAGAAATAATTAACAAAATCAAAGCTTAGAAAACTAAATTAACAAAATATACTCGGTAATTATTTAGAATTCTTACAAGGAAAAAATTTTTTAATTGGGATTTAAATACATTTTTCGCCCTGGAAAAGTCTAGATCCAAAAGGGAGGCGAGATAGTTCATGTCAGACAGCATTCTAACAAGAGGCGCTTTGGAACTATATAATGTCCTCCTAACGCCAACATGAAAAATTTTGACACGGCGAAAGTTCCTGCAAGGAACATTAAAATGTATTCTTTCTAGAAGAAACGGGCAGTCAATTAGTCCATTAACGAGATCGAAGATAAAATAATACGGATTGTGCTTATTTTTAGTATATGTAGGTGTTTACGAGTGATATAAGGCTATTGGGCAATCGCACACTAAATACTAACCTCAATGGTGGTGTGGAAACTAAAAATTTCAGACCTTTGGTTCGAAAATACCCAATTCATGTTTCTACCGGTGTGGCAATATTGGAAAATGTTATAAAAAATGCACATTTTTCAGCGCTCTCACGAGAAAAAGAGTTTCACATCTAGTCATCTATGGCTCATAATAGCAACCGCGTGTGCTGTATTGCGTCCGTATTTTTATATTCGTAAATATTTTCATTTTTAAATATTTACCGCAATTATGCCGAAAAATAATGCAGAAAAGTGTCGTGAATTTCGACAGAAAATTGAAAACATTGAGGATGAATAATAATAAAATGAAGAAAATAAAATATGAACTTTACAGCAATATTATAATGAACCTATAATTATCCCGCTGCTAATGCTACTTTCGTCTCATTCTCTCTCAGTTTGTTTTACGGAAGGTTTCACTTCTATCGCGTCTAACCGTTAGACTGGTATTTTTTTTTTTAAATTGCCTTGCATTGATAATTATTGTTTTGAAATTGATTTCCGCAACTTAGATTCGGGCACGACGGCCTGTTTTGTTCAGAAGAAAGCTAGCTACATTCATCCGTAAGCATAAGCATGTATGTACAATATATATGTACATCTGTATGCTTCAGAAGACTTCTTTTTTATTTATTTCCTTATTTGTTGATTTATTAGAATTAATATACCTATAATACTAAAACTAATACTAGAACGAGTACTAGCTGCCAGGGCCTACAACTCGATAGTTATTTAGAACAGTCAGTGTTATTATTAGCAAATCATAATAAATCATAGTAGTTAAGTTACAATCTTTCAAAAATTTATTTAAAGCAGTTATATTGATGGTAGAAACAGTAGCCAGTAGAGCAGAAGGTTTGCTGGATCCGAAGTATTTTTTTGTGAAACTTTCTAAGGTGCGACAATTGTTTAAAAGATGGTCAGCTGATGGGTTATTATTGCAAAATGGACATCGTTTTTAGGTACTTCCTGTGAGGAGGTTTAAGTGTATGAGTTTGGTATGCCCAATTCTGAGTCGGGCGAACTGGCTTGATAAATATCGAGGTGTATTGCTTGGGTATAGAGATGGTTTGTGCCAGCCGTTGAATGCAGTATACCGATGCCTAAACGTATACGATTTAAGCGAGTCAATATGTTTTTTTTATATGCCGGCGGCCGCCGTAGCCGAATGGGTTAGAGCGTGATTACCATTCGGAATTCACAGAGAGAACGTAGGTTCGAATCTCGGTGAAACACCAGAAATAAGAAAAAATTTTTTCTAATAGCGGTCGCCCCTCGGCAGGTAATGGCAAACCTCCGAGTGTATTCCTGCCATGAAAAAGCTCCTCAAAAAATATTTGCCGTTCGGCTTAAAACTTTAGGTCCCTCCATTTGTGGAACAGCATCAAGACACATACCACAAATATGAGGAGGAGCTCGGCCAAACACCCAAAGAGGGTGTACATGTATGTATATGTAAATTATTTTCTGAATGTGAAACTGAAAAAATGGGTTTGTTGCTGGCATAAGTCGGCTGGCTCGTTGCTTCGTTGCTTCTTTGTAAAAAAACATTACTGTTTATACTCTACTTTGACAATTAATAACTTGAATATTGAAAATGTAAGATTTACATCTAAGCAACATTGTTTAGGTTTAAGAAAAAATCTAGCTGCCAGACTCAATATACTCAAGTATTTGTTATCGAAACACTCTGTAATCCATACAAACACCTTAGTCAATATCACTACAGCAATGATACTTTCTAAGATAGACTACGGTCTACCTGTGTACGGATGGATCGCCAATATTAATATTAAGCTACATACTGCTGTTCGTCGTAGTATAAACGCGTTCCCAACATCCCCTGTAAAATGCGTTTTGGCAGAAGCTGGTCTCCCTAATATAATATAAAGGATCGTGTTATCGCAGCGACATGGCTACTAATTCCGAAACTCTTTTCTATGTACTACGAGTACTAATCATATTTCGCACAAGTATTACATATCGGCGTTCCGACACAAACATAGATATAGGCTCAAGTCCACAATTCGCCGCTATATTTCGTATGGCTTAGAGATTGATTGGACTCCACCCAGAAGCTGCACTAAATTAAAATGCCAACCATCGTGGTTTATATACTCATATACACCAAATTTCCACACCGTTCTCCACGCGCTTAATAAATCTACGGCAAGTAGTTCGACCTATCAACAATTCTTCACAGAACTGGAAAGAAACTATCGGAACAACGATTGGAATTTTTTATATACGGACGAATCAAAAAACAGCACTAACACCACGTTTGCTATAGTTAACCAACAAGGATTGCTCATTTCTGGAGGCCAGTTACCTGAACACTGCTCGGTGTTCACAGCGGAAGCAATGGTCATATACAAAGCAGCGGATTTCGCACAGTGTAATAAAGGAAAATTCCTCATTTGTACGGATAGCATGTCGTCCATTAAAGCCATACAAAACAGTTATGGTAGTAGCAAATTCGTTGAAAAAGTAAGAGACATTATGTGGTCATAAAGGCATCCTTTCTTGCGAGTACAATTTATTTTTTTTTTTGTTTTTGAATTTATTTCATTTTATTAATTTCATAAGTAGCTAAACGTCGACGAACACTCCAATTATAATCATAAGATGTTTTTCTAAGTAGTGTTGCGTATTCAAAAAACACTGAGCGTCATATGAATGTAGTAAAGCGATATTTTATCAATAAAATACACAGCAACAAATTTATACTAATATAATTAAATACGATTCTCATTAATTACACACCAATTGCCGTGCCATTTTCCTTAAACGCTAAATACACACTCCAGCCCACTTAATATTTAGTTATTTTCATCTAGACGCCTTGAAGATTTTCATAAAACTGATTTCTTAACGCTCAAAAATTCGCATAAGAACCAAAACCGATTGCAATCTAAATCGAACAAATATCAAATAATAAAATAGAAACTAATGCAATACCTTCATATTATAATTTTATTATCATATACCGTTGAAGAGGCTGCATAATCGAAGATGCGCAACCAAATCGAAATTCATTTGTCCATTCCACTCACATTGGCATAGTGGCGGAACGGCCGCGTACACCTTTCGCCTCACTTGGTTTCTCCAAACAAAAATTTGAATATGAATACAACTATAACAAGGAAAGTTTTGCACAGTCATACCTTGCATACATACATACATATCTAGATACGTATGTATGTATGCAATATTAGGCGATTTTTTTTACTATAAGCTGTCATCTGCATAAATTTGCAGCAGCCGGCTGTAGGCTAAGTTAATGAGCGCTTTAAATCAAATTGAAGCTTGAGTGTCGGTGGTGTCGGCTTTGAGGTGACCATTGAAGACTGCTGCTCTACACGAATAAATTAAATCGCTTGTCTAACTTCTGTTTTCGTTTATTTGTTTTATGTAAATAAACTACATACATATGTAACTGTAGTTACAAGCAGTAATCGCCTAAGTCTAAAATAATGTTTTCGGCAAAAATCACATTCTTTATATTGTCAGCAGACCAATACGAGTGTGTTAGCTAAGAACATTTTAAAAATTATGCTTAGAAAAGCAGGCATTTGACGTAAATATATAAATAGTTTTGTTAAACTGCATACACTTTTTTTTCAGTATTCATTGACATTTCATCATGGAGAGACTTGCGTCTCAACAACGTTTACAAATCGTACAAATGAATTACGAAAATCGACGCTCTGTGAAAAGTGCTCATCGCGCACACAAGCGAACTTAAGGTGTTCACCGAAGATGCTCAGTTTTTACTTCATCGCAACATCAATAAGCGAAATTCCCATAGTTATGCTGAAGAGCAACCCGAAGCCATTCAAGAACTGTCATTACATCCATTGAAAAGAACCGTTCTACACAAAACTAATGCAGATTGCCCAATCAATTTGAACTTTCGTTGTTTTATTTCAATTTAAATCCGATACCACTAAATTGATCACCCTTTACATAGTATATTATATTATATATTTTATGTATTAAAAAAAATAGGCATATAAACCATTTATATTTACGGTGGGCTTTAGCACATTCCAACCTAGAAAATATTATTTTTTTAGTCAAAAGTGGTTTTTCCGCTGATTTCTTTCTCTCAAACCACATTCCTGCGTACAGTTCCTGCACTTATTGCTACATTGTGGAATTGGAGGCATTTCTTATTTCTACATATAATATTATACAGAGTTTTTAAAGCGATTCTTTAAACAAATCTGTTCTGAATACTCCCATCTGAATATCACCAAGGTGAATTGAGTATCTAAGGTGGCGCTATTAAAAAACCGTTACTTTATTTTTCGCGATTTTGACAAGTCTGTCGACAGCTCCCTTCACAATACAAAACAAGCAAAAGGCGGAGATATTACATGTTTGTGAAAATTTAGTGAATGGCTTGGTAATATTGTTTTTTGTGAGATTTAAACTAATCAAACTAATGAAAACGAAATGCGCTGTGAATTGTGAAAGCACAAATTAATATAAAGCCTCCAAATGCAGTTTGTTTGTATTTTTATGCGGAGACGCGATGGCAAGAAAGTATGCGCGTGTGCACATAATTTCTTGTGTTTGGTTGTTTCCATTGCTTTCGCATACTCTTCTTTTTCACAAAGACGTAATTCCCCTTCCTTTTGCTTGTTTATTCATGGGCTCTTACGCCACAGCGAATTCGGAAAGCGCAATTGTGTATTCTATCATTCTGGGAATGCCACCTGTTTGGGGAGATATCTCTTTCCTAGTTCCAACTCTGCATCCAGGTTTTCTCGCTATCTCGCGTGTTGGCATTCGATCTTTTCTAAAGTAAAAATAATTAATTTTTAATTATGGTGTTGTATTTTTTCTCCAATAAAAAAAGTTTCGTGCATCCGATATATGGGGTGTTTTTTTAGCTGTATGACAACTATGGTTTGACTGTTATCGATAACTTTGGTTTGATGGCTTAGAAACTGTAGCATGAATTACATTTCTTTTCAGAAGAAACAACACTCTCAAATTGTGGAAATTTATTTTGAAAAAAAAAAAAATATTACTTCGTGAACTTCATAGAGATTGGCAGCATCACCGGTCTTTATTTCTTTCGAAATAAGGAAGGGGCTGCCCTTATGGTGAGTAGCTATCGAGCCACGGTTTCTGAATAGTTGTCTGCAAAAATAGATCAGCTAAACATCGACGGCATTTGGTTCCAACAAGATTAGGTTACATAGGTTAGGTTAGGTTCAGCAGACGCATTGTACATAGAAACAGCGATGCCATTTAGACCACGAAATAGGTCCGTTGTGAGCAGCAGGGGCTGGGACACTTTTCCCCCTCCAACAAGACTTGCCATGTAACTCGTAGCCGCGGCGGATATATGCTGGATATCACCTTAAAAAAAATTAACAAATGCTACGAAATTATCTACCAGATTATAATAAAAAATTGTTTAAGTTCTCAAGCTCTTAACAAACACCCGATATAAAAAAATTATAAAAAATCAATTGGGCTTTTCAGCTATGCTAAATTTGCACATACTAACTCATTAATTTAATTCAATAACTACCTATATAACGGCAAAAAAGTATTTCTGTAACTTCCAATTAAAAATCGTGGAATTAAGATAAAACATTTGTGGAATTATTCTAATTTTTGCATAAAATTTGAAAATTGGATATACTCGTTTATATAATAATAAAGCCTCTATACAAAAATAATGAGAATTAAAAAAACAAAAAAACAACAAAATATAAATAGTCAAAATTGGTCAAAATGTTGATGCGCCACCCATTTGTCGCAGGGTGAAATCACTTTGATAAAGTGTTACGTAAATGTTACGCAAAACATCATTACTTCAAAATGCTCAAATTAGTGTTGCCAATTTTTTACATAAAATAGGTGGATTTCTTGTGCTTATGAAATTCAAAATACGGGCAAGCTTCTCAAACTGTCAAAATCTTTATCGAAATTACAAAGAAAATATAAATTGAATATAAATTGTTAAATAATATTTATTATAATATAATATAACTATTAACAAATCATTTTATGCAAAATAAACTATTTTAAAATCTGAATATAACTTGTTAGCCAAGTCTGTATAACTCAATAGAACCTTGTTTGGAAAAGATATCTTAAAATTCAGGAGTAAAAATTACCGCGTTACGATTAAAAACTTTCAACAATTTCTTTATGTCAACTTTTAACGCAATTTTCACTTAATTTCATTAAACAAATCCAAACAAAAACAAAACTAAAAGCCTGTGCTATTTACTACACTCTGCAACTGTTCTTTCATTTGGCGTCATATGGTCACTCACATAAAACTCTGTGACATTATTTGAACAATACTAACGAAAAAATTGTAGTGCTAAAGTTACAGTTTTTATCAATAATAAATTTACGCCTTCTTCCATTGTAGTGTCGTTTAATTTCTATCATTTGAAGGCAAAAAAAAAGCAACACAAGCAACGATTCAACCGAATGAATCGTTTTACTTATGGCTTTTTCTCGTGTAACTGTTGCCTTGCTCTGTACCTACTCTCTACTCAGTATGCTGTAAAACTAGTTATAAGACCAACAGTTGTTCATGCTTTAAAAGAGAAGAGTGAACCGTTTCATTGCCTCTCAACTCTAGCAACATTTCTTGTCAGGTGAGTGTTGATCGCCTACTAAACTGAATCAAAGCTAACAAGGTAATCGCACTAAGTGCAAGGGAAAACGAATGCGTTTGTATAGGATTTTATTATTGTATTTACAATTAAAAAAATGCATTTATGCTAAGGATTCGTACTACTTAGCTCGTTTCACAGTGCGACACTGCGTGTTGCCTCAAAATGTTGAAATACGCATTAAAATAATTTGTGAAGAGTGTTAAATGTTACTTTGCAAGTATTGTTAGTTTACAGACACTTACGTCAAGCTAATGCTTTGTTCTCATTTGATTATATATGTATATGTCCTGCACGTCTAATGGAATTTATACATCACGCCCAAATTAGCAAACGGGACGCATATAAGTACGTATGTATTTCCCACTCCCCCAGGAGGGGGTGGCGATTTCATTTTGCAATTTTCTATTTATACGCAATTACGTTCTATTTGCGTATTCATAATTTATAATTTTCTATTTACGCATTTTTTTTTGTTATATTCCATTTATTGTCAGAAATAAAAATAAAAAAAATATTCATCCCAAAACTAAAAAAACTAGAATTTTTACTGCGCATTGCTTTTCGTGTTAAATCGACTTAACCGCTTATTGTTTGTAGCCACATACATACATATCAAATAGAAACATACATGTTTTCAATGGTGCGTGTTAACCTAATTCTTGTATTTCTATTTATATTGAAATTAACGGAGGTATGCACGTTTGTTTATCATAGTTTATTTACATTCTAATCACCCTATATTTCTATGGAACTAAGAATGGATATTTTTTATTCAAATTTTGTTTTTAAAATTCATTTATTTTCTCATTGTAGGTAGCCGTCATATTAGCACATTAACCTTATAAGCTTTTTAGATCATGATTTCGAGATACACTCAGCAGTAAAACTCTGCGCACAAAGTGAAAACAATAATTTTAGCCTTACTATTCGAAGCACTGCAAATTTTAAGGTTAAAAAATGCGCGTACATCCCATCGCATGACGAAACTTTTTTCAGTGTACAAGGGTTTTAAAGACTATTGAGGGCTATGTATATAGGTATTAATTGTTTAGTAATTACTCACAAATAAAAGAAATATCTAAGGGTCGGCCATGGTATGGTTTCTTTAAAATTGGATGTTATTTTGTTGTTAACGGTAGTTTCACGCTCCAGAAGTAGCGCAAACTCAAGTCTATAAGTATAAGAGGTTTAGGAATCTCATAACCCTCTCTAAGGATTAACTGAAAATGCTCACAGGCATTCTTACAGGTCGTTGCAGATTGCGAAGTCATCTGCAAAGAGTTGGATATGGTTCACCAACTTTTGTCGTTTCTGCGACCACTCCCCGGACACCCCAATACATCGTCTCCTAAAATTTTTTTAAGAAGGGAACTGAGTTTGGAAGAAGTACTGTGATTAGTTGAGGACACAAAATACCATGAGCTTGAAGTGCAACTCCCAATTCTATCTATTTATCTATCTAAGTAATCAAAATATCGACTACACAAGCCAATACAATTTTTTAACCAACTCTTTTTAAAATACTGAATCTGCATTTGAACTCAGAGTAGCCTTAACTGGTTTTGATTGTAATTGAAGTCATATATTGTAAGATCATACGATCTTTTTTAATGTCGTCACAGTATCTCAAACTACACCTCTTCACCTTCTAGATCCCTTTGGATATGAAAAATAATCTTTATTTGTATCTGAAACATCGTCTGTTGGATATACAGTGTCTGCTTATGTGCTTACTACGAGTATTACTAAGTCTAATTCTTGGTTCGTTCTGAAAGTCAATCAAAGTTTGTCCACTATTTTTCCTTTGTTCAGCACTATCAGCAAAATGGTTTCTAAAGAAAAGGGAGCAAATATTTTGTTACTGACATAAATTATAAATTAATACAAAACACTTTTTATTTCGTATTACTTTTTTTATTTGTTAAAAGCTCACAGCGATGTTACTCGCTCTATGACAAATCTTATAATGCCCTACTATTACTCAAGTGCGTTTTGGGAGACCTCTGATAGGTATGTATATGCAAACGCATTCCGTTGCTTGTAGCGGGATAACAAGAGGCGTTATTTTGGGGAAATGCAAAGGCTGGGGAAATGCAAAGGCATACCGAAGCTTTTTCTTTTTGTAATGCGGGACGCTTCGATCAGCAACTGAAGTTATTGTTGGCAAATTAACTGTGTCGATAAACGCGTGTTCGAAGGTGCCGCTAAGCGGGGGCATAGGTATGTTGTTGCTGAATTCTTATTGCAATGCGATGATTATAACGCAAACGTACGATCAATACAAAATTAAGTTTGAGCACAAGATTGAGTGCCAAAGCAGAATTT
The DNA here is from genome assembly GCF_028408465.1 of Anastrepha ludens. Taxonomy (NCBI): domain Eukaryota; kingdom Metazoa; phylum Arthropoda; class Insecta; order Diptera; family Tephritidae; genus Anastrepha; species Anastrepha ludens. The sequence continues at coordinate 114,915,764 of NC_071498.1, read as the reverse complement.
GGACAACAGCTTTAATTCTGCGCCTCTGTTACTTTAACTTAAACAATAAAACTTTTTATTTTGTATTTTAGATGTCAACGTATTATACTTCAGCAGATGACCACCATTGGAATCATTGACGATCTGATTTCCCTGTCTAGCTTGGAAGAGGCAGATAGTACTAAGTATTTTTTCTGTATCCTGTCTTTACTAGAGCAAGGCTACGAATTTTGAGCTCTAATGTCTTGAGAATGACTAAAATTCGTACTCTCAAACTGGAGGATATTTTCAGATTTGCCAATGAATCTGGAAAATTCTCACAGAACTAGCTATTTCTGTCTCTGCCTCTGTCTCTATTCTATTCTACATCTTTCTCTCTGTCGCTTCTCTGTTTTCGTCCTTGACTAGGGAAGACTTTCCAAAGCTTCGAATACAATAGGCTTTTTAGCTTAGGAAAAGGCTTAGGCTTGTTTTTAGGAGTTGTCAATCTCTCTATGTTTCTTGGCACGCCTTTTCAAATTCCAAGTTTGAAGAATAACTATCGAACATGATTTAAATATATAAAAGTTTGAATATAAAGTAAATGAAAATACTCTTTTCGTAGATGAGAAATTTAGTAGGATATAATCTGAGGTTGAATTAAATTCACTTAAAACTCGAATAAGTCGAGCATTACGCGAATATTAGCAGCCTAGAAAGGTGAAGAGCTATGAAGTAGATATAAAATAAAATCGTATATCAATAAGGATTTCCTACAAAAAGGAGAAAATAAATAAATAGAAATTAAGGCTCATAACTCTATTCACTTTTCAACTGGAGCTAAATATTAACTGCTATCGCTTCTTAGCTCCAGCCGTATTGAATGTATGTACTAACATAAATGAAAAAAAGTAAACTATTACACTCACTCGTACATATATATATGTCCCCATTTATTTCGGCTAAACAGAAAGTTCGTATTATTGTGTTTATATGTACTTCTTCATTCATATATCGCACCGAACAACGTCGCTTATTCTGCTGGTAGATTCATAATAAAATTAGTATTAAAAAGTAGTTATTTTTAAATATTCAACAATAAAACCCAATTGCGTGGCGACAGAGTGACACGCAAACGAGTGCATTGACACCAAGCCAAATGCCAACAACGGCCAACAGCATTGGCGAAAACGGCCGCGCGCATGTGTCAAAAGTGTTTGTTTTCACCAATGCAATAACAAAGCGCTAATAACAAAACATAAACAAATCGCCGAAGGATGAAATAAGAGAAGCATGGAAATGGGCGCCAACGTGCAATGAGCAAACACAAACAAGTGTCTTCGTGCCATTAGAAAAGCCGAGTCTTAAACGGAAAGAGCAGAAAAGTGGAAACTGAGCGAGAAGAAGTTCTTGCGGAAGATGGTAGGCGGAACTTTAGAGCTTTCCACCCACCACCCCCAAACGTGACAAGCTTTTTTTGTTTGAGAAAGTCTGTAAACGATACGGAACGAATGGTCAATTCAGTCTACACTGAGCTACCCAGAAATAAACGCGACGCTGAAACGGTCCTTATGAATATTGATAAAAGAAGAAAAGAAAAAAAAATTAAATTTCTGTGTACACATACAAAAATCTCTTTTTGCTGTGCAGCAGCTGTGGCGGATGGTTAAAGTGGAATTATTACATATTTTCAATCGTGAATAGTGGTGCATTGTGTAAGATGGGCTCCATCACGGCTCGTTGATTTCGATGGGGATATGTCGCTATGAGGCAAACCCAATGTACATTAGGCATACGAATTCCTAGTGTAATCAAGTGAAGAAAAGTGATTGTAAGAAGTGCTAAAGGGGTGGAAGAGGCAAAGAAAGGCGAAAGAAGGAGAAGAAGAAGAGGAAGAAAAGTCGTCAAAAATATATATATATTTGTCAAATTACTCGCAATAAAATGCATTTAAAATAATTCAATTATACAAAAACAAAAATTGCATAATTTCCCTGACAAAAATGCAACAGCAACTTTAATCGAATCAAAAGAAAAGGTACGCTCGCATGTATATAGTAGGTGTGTGTGTGTGCACGTCCCTAAGTATGTATATGCACATACATACATATAAATAATGCACACTATCAAATTTTCATAAGTATAATATGTAATTAAATTTAAAATGCGTTCAAGACCTCAGAGACTGTGGGAACGTGCTTGAAAAGGAAAATGTATTGTAATTTGTATGTATGTGTGCACGAGTATGTAAGTGTGTGGGAAGGGAAAAAATTTGTGTAGGTATAAGGAGAGAAAAGTTAAGTACATTGAAAACGTTCGGACGCAGAGGCGCGCGTGCACATGCACTCATACTGCAACATTTGTGTACCTATGATTCGAAGCACGCATGAAGCGTTGCCCTACAGAGAATTTGTGTGCTTCAAGTAAATTTAGAAACGCGTTGATTCTTACTTCTTTGGAAGAAACTAGTGATAGTGCGGGAGCAGGGTAAAATTGGGAAAGTTTTCTTATCATCAAATTTGATTTATTTATCAAAGAGCTCCCTTTCATGTTTCTTACCAAGTTTTCTCTTTCTTTGAAGCCTTTTTTAAATGTGCCTTCTGTTAGTAAAATTCTAATTTCAGAAAAATCAAAAAGACCAGACCTGAGTAGCTCTGGATTTTTTTTTACTTCAAACTCGTCAGAACAGTGATGATTGTTCAATGTGACTCCGCTTTGTAGCTATGCAACTTCCATGTTGGTTTTTAACTATTTATGGCTGATTCAAACTATTAGAAAAAACGATTTATGAATCGGTAGGATAAATGGCTGCTCTCGCGAGGGGCCCACTTGGAATCGAAATCCATCCATTGTGATAACATTCAGAGGAAAAACAGAGGCAAAATAACCAAACAGGTGGAAAAAAGGAAGAAAGGGCTTTAGAATGGAGGATGACAACCAAGCTGTGTATTAACCGCTTCAAGCTATTGATGAAATCGACCAGGCGTGTGATATTTAAACCTGCTATATCTGCAGGTGTAAGGTGTAGCAAAAAAGTGGTACTCCAGATGTTTGAATCTCGCCGGGCAGCTGAGAAGAAGATGCTGAGAGAATTCCACCTCATACTCCAGACAGCTTCTGCAGAAAGTATTTAAAGCAATCCCAAGTCTCACCACATGTCTCTACCTCACAGGTCTCCCGTCTAGTCAGCTCACCAGCCCAGCACTTTCCCTCTATGCCACAGTGACCGGTAACCAAAATAATCCTAATATCGAAGTATTCAGATGTAGGTGAGAAAGAAGTCACGCATTCCCCGAGTAATTTTAAACGCACAAACAGACCCAAATTGCGACATGACTGTCGGAGTAGATATTTACGTCCTTTGCAGTATTACAGAGGCAAGCAACCAATTCAGAGCTGCCTTAATTGCAGCCACCTCCGCTTGAAAACACTACAGTGATCTGGGAGCCTAAATTTCAGCTTGATGGGGAGCTCCTGGCTGAATACTTCTCTACCAACCCTTCCGTGCAGTCATCCGTAAACATGTTTGTTATGCCTTTTTCCAAATGTTTCATCCCGTTCACTCCCTCCCACTGAATGGAAAAGTACCGCTCGTACCCCGCGAGAGTGTACATTAATCGAACACCATGGGGATAAACTCGAAAGTTTTCAAAAATAAAGAGTATCTATAGCTTATGTCTAGCTTATGGCCCGAACACCTCAATCTGATTGCAGCGAGCGCAGCGGAAGTGTTCCCTGTGATGTCCACATTCAACATAGCGTTAAACGCTGAAGTAGGAGTGATCCGAAGCGCCCCACTGCTTCCAATGAGGGAAAACCTTTGAACCCTCTCCAGCTTTATAGCTAATGTCAGTCCAGCGAGTTCCACTAGCTAAGGACTCCACCAATCGATAGGGAATCATGATGCACCGCAACACAAATATCGATGAATATCGAATTCCGTTTAGGCGTTTGACTATTTGTAATGCAAATATGCAAAATGACATAAAAATATATTCGGAAAAAGTGATAGAAGCTATGTGGCCATTGGCTTCTTTGACAACGATTTAGAGCATCAATAACACCTGCGTGCAATATCGAGCGTTTGCTTTTAACTTACTTTTTCCATCTAACTGTAGTAGAATAAACTCATCAGCAAACCTCATCATTCTTCAAATCACTTGTGGACTTCCGGCCTTTCCTTTATTATACATATATTAGATATATATAGGTATATAATGTGAGCTTCTCCGCTTATGATTTTCCATTCGTTTGTAATTTCTTGTATGGTTCTCCTTCATAATAAAAACACACCCTGTAAAGGAGGATATCTGGATATCAGCTCACTAACAGAAGGTGTATGGACTTTTCTTTCATCTGCACTAAAACGTTGGAAAAAGAGATCCGGAAGTATTATTCAATGAAGTAAAATTCAAAAGCAAAAAAGTGTTTTGCTGTTCTTATTGAAAACGAGAGACGTCCAACGACATTTTTGCATGATACGCTCCTCTATGCATCGAAAGCAATGCAAAATACTCCTGGCTCTAAACTTTTACTTTATATATGCAGAGATTTTTAGATAATCTTTACTAAAACCCTCTCAAACTAAACGAGACATTACGGAAAATCTCCAGAGTCTACAATTGGTGAGTTTGAGGGAATGTTTGGTGGAAATATAAAGAAAGAGGCGGGAGTTGGTCCACATGTTGCAGAAGTGGGCATACCCTATCTCCTAGTTTTTTCTGGAAAATTGCGCAAACATCTTTTTTTGAGTAAGCAGCTGAAGTGACAAAGATTAACTGAACAACAATTTCATTTGTATTGTATAAGAGTATAACGATACATTTTTTTTCAGTTACTGGCTAGAATAAATTTAGTTAAGCAAGTATTGGATCATGCGTTTAGTATTTCATTCGTTTAACAGTCGTGTTAGAATTTTCAACCGACTTATAAAATACCTTATTGAAAGCGCACATTGCTTGTTTATTACACCATGTAAGTTAAAAATGTGATCAATGGTTTTAATGGGAGTTCTTATTAATTGAGGCCTTCTAAATTTAATGGCGGCCTCCATTTCGACAGATTGGCTCCAGTTTCTGATGAACGGGTTTTTGAAAATTTCCCTTGAGGCCACTTATAACTCATTTATAAACATATTTTAAAATCAAAAACTATTTAAATCTTAAGATACGGCGATCCCCGTAGACAAATAGGTTGATGTGTGACTACCATCCGGAAGCGCATAGGTTGAAAACTTCGGGCACGAAACACCAATTTATAGAAAAAGTTGTTTCTAATAGTCGCTTCTCGGCAGGCAATGGCGAACCTCTGCCAAGAAAAAGCTCTTTATATACATTATATAAAACCATCTGCGGTTCGAAACGTGCTGTACGCCATATATATATAACATGAGATTAAAAAAAATGTCCAAAATGTTTTGATGTACAGGGAGAATGATATGAAGTGTTACCAACTTCACACTGCTTGTATCTGTAAAACAGCTCATGACATCAACGCCAAATTGTTCTAATGACAGCTCAATATATTGTTTATAAGCCATCAAAAGCATTTGCGTCTCAGTTTTGTTGAATTTGTTTTTTCTGTGGTGGAATTCAAACGTAATAGTGTGATTGCGTTATATTTGGCTGGAAAATCACAACCAGCCATTGTTCGTGAGCTCAGTCACCACAAAGTGAATAAAATGTTTGTGTATCGCACTATAAAACGTTACAAGGATACTGGTAGCATTGCAAAACGCTATGGAGGTGGACCGAAAAACCCCGCAACAACGCCAGAAATGGTTCGGAAAGTGAAGGCTCGACTTGAACGAAATCCACGTCGAAGTGGAAGAAAAATGGCCAAAGAACTTAAAATATCGCAAGACAGCATTCGACGCATATTGAAAAATGAGCTCAAGGTCAAGGCTTACAAGTTCCAAAAAGGACACGATCTTTCACCCCAGCAAAGAAAAGTTCGGTGCGAAAGAGCAAAGGAGTTGTTGCGCTTGCACGAACGTGGCGAATTTCCTAACATTGTGTTTTCTAATGAAAAAAATTTCCTAATTGAGCAGTTCATAAACACTCAAAACGATCGAGTTTACTTGACCGAACACTCATTCGAGAATTTGAGCCTAGGTATGGCCACTCGAAGCGATTTCCGATCGCAAGTAATGGTTTGGGCCGCAGTGACCGCTGATGGACACGCTCCAATCGTTTTTATCGAGCCTGGTGTCAAAGTGAATGCGACTTAATATCGGGAAAATGTTTTAGAAGCTGATTTAGGGCCGTGGACAGGCAAACATTTCGGTCGTAGACCATGGACGTTCCAACAGGACTCGGCACCGTCTCATAAAGCTCGTGTGAACCAACAATGGTTAAAAAATCAAGTTCCACGCTTCATTTTGTCCACACAATGGCTTTCGAATTCGCCAAACGCAAATCCGATGGACTATTCCATCTGGTCCATTTTGGAGAGCAAAGTGAGGACTAAAAAATATGCAAGAGAAAAAAGCGATTACACGAGAATGAGCCAAAATACCTCAAGATCACATTCGTGCAGCATGCAACTCATTTTTTGACCGTTTGAAGGCTATAGTCAAGGCAAAAGGTGGTCATATCGAGCTAAAGTGAATATATGTTAAAATTGTAATCATTTTTGAACAATTTTGTCTTTGAAATGAATAAAAACTAATTTCACACGAAAAAGTTATGGTGTTTTGAATAGGTAACACTTCATATCCTTCACCCTGTATTTTTTATAATTTTGATTTTTTCGTTTAACAAGTTTGCTTAAAATTTAATTTTTATTTTTTATGGAGTTAAACATTATTTTCAATTATTTCTGAACAACAGCAAGATCGAATCACCTTAAGATGAGATGTGAAATTGTTTTTGAATTAGCTTTCAGTGGCTGAAGGCTCATTCTCTAATGCCGATATCTCAAAAACTAGAACTAGTACGACAAAAGACACCAATGAAGTAGGATCAACTACTAAAAAAAAGTTGAAAAAAAGCATATTGTCGTATATTATAATATGATCAGCCTCTTATCGATGGCTACCTCGAGCAACCCTTCAAATCTACTAATTAACCACCAAATGCTCGACGATAGCTAAAGCCCCGAGCTCGGTGTGCTCACATAAGGACTATTAAATGGCACCCAACTATGCCATCCGCTTTCAGTTTGTAAACTACTGCAACTGCAATTGCAACAACGATCTGCTATCATTCGTTCCCATGACAGTCGGTTCTACATTACCAAAACGACCCGGATTTATATTCAGTCAAGGACTGTAAATCCAACAGCATCCTCTTTACATGCATGGGGAATCTTTATGCTGCAACAACAACAACATCATCATCTAGTATCATTCTATTACCAAACTTAAAATATCTTCAATTTATTGTAATTAGGAGTCCGAAATGGTGGAAAAATCATACATCTGGATTATGCACGGCAACAAAGCACATTCGTACTGGCAAAACATTTTGAGCGATTTAAAAGTAAAACACGACATAATAATCACCGGTCAATAACTGTATTCACTTCCGACACCAAAAGTGAAGACGTAATTATCGCTCCTACTAGAAGGCGCATATAAAATATATTTATTTCAAAGCGTGAAGAAAAGCGTTGGCAAATTTATGTAATACCTAAATAGTGGTACTTTAAGGGCGCGAACAAAGTTTTTGCTGATTAAATGAAAATTGTATATTATATTTTATTTTTTAACTGAATGTACCTAAGAAAATCATCATGGTCTGGAAATGCTTTCATTTTATAACGAAAAATAGCGAAATTCGAAATCAGTAAATTTCCCTGCAGGGTATGTAGCTCACGAGGTTGGACCAATTAGGGAATGAATGCGCTCGGGCAAGCAGCTTCGTGTCCTATACATTAATGCACGTATGCATGTATGTGTGTGTGTGCGATTGTGAGTCGAGCCACGTTGAGATACACAGAGCAGACAAACTTTTAGATGAGTTAACAAAGAATAGCCGAGGCAAGTGTGGAAAAAGCAGCAAAGTAAAGAAATTTGTTTCAAAGGCTAGCCAAATCGCAATACAACTTAGGTAATTACGAAAAGTGTTTCATTTCAGCTGTTGAACGGCCACAGAAACGGGGAAAAATTTATTCAAAAACATAAAAAGTGAGGAAAAAACGCAACCAAAAACTCGACGAAAAACTCTGTGGTACATCGTAGCAACTTGTCGGCGCTACAATCATTGATCAGTAAAATTAAACTCGCACATTCATACATTTTTCCACCAACTGCAACTTTGTGCTTTTACAGTGCTCAATGACATGTTGAACGAGCCTCATTTTCTTCTAAAATATATCCGACTTACTTCCTTTAGCCGCAGTTCGACGCTAAATTGTGTGAATGAAAGTGCAAAGGCAGCTCCCCACAGCCATACGCCGTACGCTTTCATTCACCTTTCGTTCGACTCTTTTCTTTCGCCCATTTGTGGTTTCTTCTTCTGCTTGTTTTGGATGTTCATTATTTGTGCCACTCACAGTCAAAATGTTTGTGTTGTGCCTTCAGGCTTTGTGGTGGTTTGTCTCTTTGTCTCTCTGCGTTTACTTTGCTTTTATTTGTTCTTCAACCGTGTGTTTTTTTTTAATATCTGTGTGGTTTACTTTATTGTGCTGCCGTTTTTTATTTTATTATTTTTTTTACTATTTCGTTACAACGTATTTTTTTTTTTTGGCAGAGACAGGCCGTTTAACGTGGCTTTTGACCAGCTCTATAAAAATGTCGTGTCGCGTATACGCCATGTTGGATGTAAGCGATGTCTTCGCTTTCGCATGACTGCTTTTAGGCGCATTTATCTTTTAGTTACGATGGCTGGTATTTTTGTGTGTTTGCGTGTGTCTGCTTGCTATTTTGACACAAAGTGTTTACTATACCAGCAAAAGAGTAGCAGCACTATTTACTTACTAGCGTTTTTTTTTTTTTGTTTTTGGTGCTAATAATATTCATGTGCAACATTTAAGTTTATTACTGTTATTACATAAATGAGTTACTCTAAAAACTACAACTTAAAATCCGTGAAGAGCCACTACTGTCTTCACTTCGTTACTTGCTCTGGCAAATCCTTTTGCTTTTAGCTTTTTGTGCACAATTAATGTATATTATCTGCTTTTGTGCTTCTTCTGATTTTTTTCCTCCAATTACAAACTAAATTTTAGCGCCGTAATGGTCGCATGTCCGGCTATCATATATCATTTAAAATTACGAGTAAAAGTACTCTGCTGGTGCAGGATTCACTTGGATTCACTTGCCTTACATTAGCACATTATTCTTCATGTAATTTGGACATTTTCTCTGCCTTCGGTGTTACTTGGTTGTTGGTGTGTAAGTTTTTACTTAAGTGGTTAATTTTTAAACAAGTTGTTTGCAAAGTACTGTTATTCTTATGATGAGGAAGCAGGCGTTTATTTTGAATACTGCTTGAGTAAAAATTTGTATAATGGAATGTTACAGGTACTAAAGAGGTTCGGTGCTGTAAAGAAATTTTCACAAATGTTTTTCAAAGGCTAAAATCTTTTGGAATTTATGACGACAAACGTAAATGTAAATCTACATATTTATGTTCATAAATTTTTTTAAAGTGACCGCTTCTAAATTTCCCAATGGTTACTGATTAAGTCTAAATATATGCGACATGAAACCGGCCAATTCTGTAGATATGGGGTGCAAATAATAATCGTCATCTCGTCACATACTTTTTAGCGCATTCGCCATCCATTTAAAAATTATAGCTAGTCCAATATGTGTTATTATAAGCCAAATAGCCCATTAAATCAAATTTTTTTACCTTTTTTTATTATTCTTTCTTTTTTATAATTCATTGAAGATCTTTTACAAACATTTGAATTCACTAAAAAAGTTTCATTGATTATTAAAGGTACAATCGGTGTCAGAAGAAAATAACCGGTTTTTTTCTTGTAACTTCAAGATATATTTCGTTCTACTTTTTGCTGCATAATAGTCCCACTCAAGTACTAACTCAGGTTAGTGTCGTTCGAAACATTCCCGTAAACGCAATTAAACAGAAATGAGTGATAAGTACGCAAAGCGTTTTAAGGCGATATTTTTATGCACGCATTCGAAAGGCAAAATTATCTTACGCCGTGGCTCCGAAAGTAATTAAAAAGTCAAAAAAGTTGTTTGTGATGTGGAATCAACGGTATAAGGTGTACAAAAATGTTAATGACTTTTCCGAGCGCGGCTTGAAGCGAGTGACGAGAAAAAAGCATGCTAAAGTGATCGTCCAACTTTTTAAGCGGAACCCTTCTTTGTGACTACGCCAAGCACGATTAGCTCTTGCTAAAAAGGGAATAGATGTGAGTATCAACACCATCGAACGTCGACCGAAGGAGGCGAACATATCCTACCGTCCTACATCTTCAAAACCACTGCTCTCAGAAAAACACATTGAGAAACAACAAGACAAGAAAATGGCGTCACAGTATTGGGCTGGCCTTCCCAGTCCCCAGACGCCAACCCCATTGAAAATGTGTGGAGAACTATGAAAACGCATCTTGGCGGAAGACCAGTCCATGGTTTAAAGCAACTCGTGCGTCGAGTTCGTAAAATCTAGTCCTTTTTGTCGACGAGCTACGCAGAAAAGCTGTTTGAAAGCATGAAGTAGATGCCAAGCTATACTCGACAACGATGGACGGCTTATTGAGTAACTGCGACACGTAGCTTTGTTCATACTTTCATGTAAAAAAAAACGTATATATATATGCCTCTTTTATACTTCTTGAATAATCGCGGTTCCTTTTTTCTAACACAGACTGCATATTTCCTGTGTCCTGTGAAATATTCTTCCCAGTACACAAATTTAACAATTTATAGCTAGTTGTTAGATGAGCTGGATCGGTATTTTCCTTTTCAACTTCAAAAAGACACGCAATGGCAACATGTGAGTATAGGCCAGTTCATTTGGTTGCGGTTGAAGACGATCTCGTTAACATTTTTTATTTCCTCTTTTATTAAAGGAGTTTTCAAGCCTAGATGAATTTGGACATTCGTCATGTACCACGGAGCGTTTACTAGGTTATTTATGGTCTTGGATTGAAAACGTTGCAGAATTTCTAAGTTTGAATTTGATGCTGTGCCTCACAGTTGGATTCCATAATTGCAGACTGTTTGAGCACAGATTTGTAAAGAATAAGCTTCTTGTCCGTTGAGAGGGGGATTTACGGCATAACAGCCAATGTTTCGAAATATTCATTAAACCTAGGGCTTTCTTTTTTGCAAAGATATGCGTTTTCCTCAAAAGACTTTAATCCAAATGTAGGCCCAGAATGTTTGGCAGTGTCACATAGCTGCGTTGGGGTAAGATTTAGGTTGATGTGGGTTCAGGTAGTTCTCCTTGTGGTAAATGTTGTATGTGACGTTTTTTTTCACTCACTTTCAAGCGTCAGCTCCGAGGCCGTTTGAAGATTTTATTTATGTCGATTTGGAGCTTAGAAGGGTCTTCTGTGGAACCTGCTGTTTTCGTCATCACTACCATCATCAGCAAAAACCACCTGTTGTAATAATTGGAAGTGCACAAAAGACCATGAGATCGAAGTGCAAAACTCCAATAAATCTAATAATTGTAATTAAATTGTTGTTTGTATGTATATTTGCTGGTGAATGGGTCTAATGGGTTTATGTGTGACTACCATTTGATAGTGTCAGAGTTGAAAGCCCGCTGGGGCATGAACCATTAAATTATAGAAAAAGGTGTTTCGTACGGCGCTGGCGAATCGGCAGCCAATGCTGCTTAGCGTAGTTCGGTCATGAAAAAGCTTTTCATAACAACCCACGTAAAACTTTAAATTGTATGTTCTTCCGTTAATTGCCAAAAAACTTAACGACGTTTCCAGCAGCATTTTTCAAAAAATGTATCACTATTTCAAAATTCAAAGCAAATTGCCATTTGGGTGCTTTATCGAAGCGAGTTATTCGAGCATTCGAAAGCCGGGAAATACCCCAATGAAGTCACACCCTACCGCGCAATAGCATTATTTCCAGTAATCGGAAAGCTATTTGAAAAGTTATTTCCAAACGCTTAAAGCAAATAATAGAATACAAACAACTAATACCTTCTCACCAATTTGGTTTTCGCAACAAACATTCAAGGCGAATCTATTAAAGGTGGTGTTGGTAAATCGTTGACTAGTTTTTTTTTCACGCCGTGTCCATGTGGCTGTCCTCTATGAATGAAACAAGGCGAATTCATTATTTGTTTTCTAGTTTCCCAATACTTTGCTTTGGCAATCAAACGTACGGAACATTGGTGTTGGTCTAGTGCAACCACCTTCCATGAATGCGCCTTGCAAACATTCTACGATCGATCAAATACATCGCTTCGTATACACCATTGAAGAAGCTAGAGAACACAACCAAGAGTTGATTTGCAAACTGAAAACGATGCTGCTATACCAATAGACCGAGTTGCCCAATTATATTAGTTTGGGAAAAAGAAGTGCGTTATTTTTCCCTGTAGATGTCTGAAGTGATCGATATCTTGTAAAGCATCGATCAAACCAAAAAAATTCTTTTGCTGTTTTTGGTTTGTTCCATTCAGTTGTGAGCCACAGGGCGCTAACAATGGAAGTCACAAAGAGAAAATCCGATACATTTCATAGTTTGTCCTTAAGGGGGTATTCTAGTCTAGAGGCCCGAATTTCGAGCATTTTTTGACGATGAATAAAAAAAAAGCTATTGATATTTTTACGATACATTTTTTTATCATTTATTTATTCATATATTAGGAGCACACAAAATAAATTTGAAAAAAAAATGAATTTTCATGGAGTTATGCGTCCTTGAAGTGGAAGGGGGGAAAAAAGGCAGTGTCCCCGTCGTCACGATTTCTACCCTTGTGGTCATCTGAAAAAAAAAAAAATACAAACTCTTAATTAATATGAATGTCATTATCGTATGAACCAGGAAAACGGAAAAAAAAATTTTTCCCATAAAATGGCGGCTACTCAAAAAATTGAGGTCGATTTTTCTCTTATTTTTAAGCTTTCTCGAATTGTTTACACATATTAAAAAATTGAAATTTCCAGTTTTTCGAGCTTCATACGATAGAGATATATTTAAGGAATATTCATGACAAATTTCAAGCAAATCGGTTGATTAGAACTTGAGATATCGTGCCGACCGTTTCGAACGAAGTAGTTTCGAGAAACACGCGTTTGAATTTCGCCGTCCGCTCAAACCAGTCTAGCTGTCGCGTCACTAAAATAGTTGTAATTTCGAAAATAATTCGAATTTTGCAAAATCCTTTTAGGGAGATATTTTTGAATACATACCTAAACTATCGAATTTTGAAAAAAAAAAATTTCGATTTTTTCAAATTTCTAGACTAGAATACCCCCTGAATAAAGGCGAAAGCGCAAGCCAGGCCGCTGAAATCGTGAGTGGTGCCAATACTGTAACAGCTAATTACGTGAAATTTTAATTTTGTCGATGCCGTTCAGGCATTTTTGATGTTTTCGAAGTTGACTGATATGTTAGTAGTCGTAGCATCGCCCAGCTGCTAAAAAAAGCCCATAAAACAATTTTAAACCATTTGCGCATAAATTTTGTGCAAAAGTCATGGCTTCTTCTCCACCAATATTTGGCAGAATTCTTGTGAACGCTCCGTTGACTGCAGCCACTTCGGAGCTCACAGTAGTTAGCTGCTGCTTAAAACTGCGTCGTGCATCAATCAAGACACTCAGGCGCTCAATTGCCTCTTGTGATAATTTTACGTGACCGCCAATCCGCGATTTCATCTGTTTCCTCCTTTTGCGTGCAGTAAAGAGGACCCTTTCTGTTTTCAGTCCAATCGTTGAACTCAATTTTCGACCACTCTTTTGCATAAATCGGCCGAAATTCCAGCAATTTCGCGTTCAATATTGGCTCTGAGCTCAGAAATCGTCGCCGGCTTGTTACTGTAGACCAATGACTTCACATAACCCCAAAACGGGACGGCTTGTTAAATGGACCGTAAAATGGCCGTAATGCTCTTAAAGTAGCAGCAACAGAACGATTATTTTCATAAAAAATTTCCACGATTTGCAATCGTTGCTCAAGTATGTAGCGTTCCATGATGAAATGTATACTAATGAAGTTTACAAATGACAAGCGAAAAATAAAAAATATTGCGTCGTTCGCCCTCCCTATCGGAAAAAAGTTGAAGCGCACCTATTAAAAACCCCTATATATATACATACAAATATTGGCGCGTACCCCCTTGTTGGGTGTTTGGCCGAGCTCCTCCTCCTATTTGTGGTGTGCGTCTTGATGTTGTTCCACAAATAGAGGGGCCCACAGTTTCAAGCCGACTCCGCACGGCAGATATTTCTATGAGGAGCTTTTTCATGGCAGAAATATACTCGGAGGTTCGCCATTGCCTGCCGAGAGGCGACCGCTATTAGAAAAATGTTTTTATTAGTTTTGGTTTCACCGAGATTCGAGCCAACGTTCTCTCTGTAGTCACGCACCAACCCATTCGGCTACAGTGGCCGCCAAACCGCTTGCCATTGACCCAATTGCTGCACTAAATCTACGACCAAAGATAATATAGTTTTTTTGCATTTTTATTGCTTTGTTTGTATCTTTTTGTAGAGTTTTGAAATCGTTGTAGAGAACATACGTTAAATGTTCTTAGTTTCGATACGCTCGATTTCGTTTTGAATTGAATATTTTGATGCAGCTATTAAACCAAAGACGGCATTTATTTGATATGGTTTTCGCAACAAGCGGCACAAATTGATTAAAAGGTTACTCATTTTATATTAGTTTGAATAGAGTCAAACTCGTCATTCACTGAAGCCATTCTGTATATGGAAGCCCAGAAACTACCGCTCACTAGCCACATTCGATAGGGCGCAGCTGATATTTCAAAGCAATTTAAAACAGAAAATTGGGTTTTGAAGGCAGTATTCAGAAAATCTTGCAAAAACTAAAAGTAGATAAAATGTTTGAATCCAAAAAATTTACAAAAATGTTCACCCAAAGTTCGGGTATTTTTTGGGCGAAGCCGAACCAAAACCGAAGTGCAATTTTTTGACCGAGCATGGCCGAAGCCAAAGTGAAAGTCGGTCGTTCTTTAGAAAAAGTCGTTTTTACTATTCTAATTTAAATTAATTTTATCACTCTCATTGAATTACACTATAATTTCAATAATAATTGAAAAAAAAAGTTTAATTTTAAGTATTCCAGAATATTTATTGAGAAATTGACGACTTTCTCACATTTTTTTTATCCCATATTTTCTTTCGATTACATTCGAAAACAAGTGTGCATATAAAATGTTTAAACTGCACCATTAATCATTTTGCTCATTCTAACTGACATCGCTTTTGTCGCAATGTACAGCACCCCAACGCATGTACGCCCACTGGCACACACTTGGCAGACTTGCTGCATTTATTCCCACCAAAGGAAGCCCAACGTTCAAAGCTAAGCAAAAAAAAAAATCATCAGCCAGTCTTCTGCATTATTCGCCCCTCCGTTTGCATACTTTTGCATGTTCGTTTATTATGTGTGCATGTATTTGTGTCTGTGAGTGTATGTGTGTTTGTAGATAAATGACTGTCAGAGCACTTGAAGTAAAGTGCATGCGAAATGCGGACAAAATTGCCACACAACTGCAGTGAGAATGCAGTGAAATGCCACAGGGAAGACAGACAATTTATCAACGAGAAAGCACAAAACCGCTAGAAAAACATAACAAACAAATGTACAAGTGGAAATGTAGAAAATCGCAAAACGTGAGAGGTCCATGGTCCGTAAAAAGAAAGAACAAAAAAAACAAAAACAAGAATACTAAATAAATAAAAATGGCGCATAAAAATATTTGCACCTTTCCAACTGGTCGTCGTCAAGTGCTATTGCAATTGTATTATGCATAAATAAATAAACGATTCGTGCACACACACAAACTGCTGCATAACTGCAATTATATGTCAGCCTACCAGCTGGTTCAGTCGCTTGCCTTCATCGTCAACAGTTCAGCGGGGTCTAAGTAAGTGCAGCAGTGCGTGTCCACCTGTTGTGCGCGGTTGCATTTTAGACTCTAGTCGATGCTATTGCACCCAACAAAGACATCTCACTGTCTGCTGACATGTTGAAAGCTAGGGCATACATTTAGGCGCATGCACTTATACAGCGGTGAATAGTGAAGTAGACACAACCATGACCAAGAAAATGAGTAACTAGCTGCTTGGCATGACAGTTGGCTTCAAAGAAGCGTCTAACGGCCAACACAAGCCTTCTTTTTTCACCACAAAAACCCACTTAACCCCACAAAAGTTGTGGGTGGTATAGGCGCCTAGTTGAATTTTCTTTTTATTTGTTTTTTTTTGTGTGTTTCTTTTGTCTCCATGACAAGTTACAACACGCTCTCCGATGTGTTGTTCTTGTCGTAGGACTATTATTTTTATTGTGGCTGGCTAAGGCTGCTAATTAACATACATATATACATGCATGGGCACATAACAACGAAACAAAATACTCAGCTGGTAAACAAATTGAGTAGTAAACGACGCTGTGTAAAAAACATACACATATATACATTCACACATACATACGTACAATATGTATGAGGGAGGAAAGAATGGTAGAGCGCCTGAAAGTATGCTAGATTAACCTTTCCCACCCGTTTGCATTATTTTTGTACTGCCAGCTGCTTTTAAGCGTTGCCTCTCATTTTATTTTTGCTATCATTTTCATTATTGCTATTAGTTCTTATTTACTTTCACATTTCCTGTCATTATTGCTACTTGTGTTGCACCACTGCATTAACTCGAATTACTGCTCCTGCTGCTATGCGGCACTTGAGTTGATTGCTTTGCGCCGATGGAGACTTCCAATGCCTATGAAGCGCTGCTACGTGTGTATGTGTATGCTATACATATATCTATAACTATCATACCTCTAATCGCTCACTGTCAAGGGGTCTTTTCATTGCTTATTCAAAGGTAATTTAGTTATATTGAATTTTATAATTTCCACTTGACCTAATTGCATATTTCATTCCACTCAATGCATGCGACACATAAGCCGGTATGCATACAGCTCGCGAGAAAAGATAGGGCATTAACATTTCCACCAGTTTTGAATAGTTTTTTTTCTAGTGGTCATTATTTTTTTCATAAACGTACAGTTCATTGTCTAATAAAAACCAGATAAATGCAATATTCAATTTTTATGCAAAAATTACAACAACTCCACAAACTTCTCATGTCACTTCCTCGATCTCAATTAGAATTTCTAAAAAAAAAAAAACAATTTGATATGTAGGTTTTTAGCTCTTTAAACTGGTGTGTAACTAAGTTTTAAAGGTTTTTTTTCGATTTCAAAAATTTATTGTTAAAAATTGGTACAACCTATTTTATCCAAAATACTGTCCATCACTAGCTATAACTTTTTCCCACTTCTCTGGTAATGCATGGATTCCGTCCCAATAAAACTGCTCGCTTTTGGAGGCGAAGAACTCATCAAGCCAATTTTGGATACCTTCAACCGAAGTGAAACGCACTCAAACAAATGGTAATCTGATGGTGCAAGATCTGGGCTATAAGGCGGGTGGGGTAGAACTTCCCATCCGCTACCATCGAGATAGGTTTTGACCACTTGTGCGACATGCGGCCGAGCATTGTCCCATTCGGGACGTTTTTCCGCAATTGCTCGCTTCAATCGCATAAGTTGTTGTCTGTAGAGTGCTCCGTTTATCGTCTGACCACTTTTCAGTAGTTCGTGGTAAACGATTCCCTTCTGGTCCCACCAGCGCAGAGCACTACCTTGCTGCCATGGATATTTGGCTTTGGCGTCACTTTTGAATCGTCGGAACCAGTACTCGCAGGTTGAAATTGATGGAGCATTCTCACCGTAAGCCTCACACAGCATCCGATAACTTTCCGCTGCACTTTTCTTCAGATGGAAGCAAAATAGTAATGCTTCCCGCGAATGAAGTTTTGTAGGCACAAAAGCTGACATAGACTTTGTATAAAAAAATTTTTTGTTTACACTTCGACGAAATGACACAAACTAAGAAACGACACTTAATGATGAACTCGTTACACAAATACTCAGTACAATTTGACACTAGTATTACTATATGTTTTAAATCCTTTAAAACTTAGTTAGTCTCGTTAATTGTTTCCACTTACAGTGGTTTGCATTTTCTCCAATATAACAAATCTAAAACTCTTTAAAATGTGGATGCGCTATCGTTTTGTCGGAGGGTGTGCATGCATGAATACTAATACAGTCACTTTGACAACTATTCCGCGATGCTTGATTAACAGTAAAATCTCAGTTCACTCAATTATTAAAAGGTATCGATTTCAAAGACATATGCTTTATACCTTAGAGCAGAGGTCGAGGCAGAGCCTACTCGTGCCAGCAGTACACTCAACACAAGTATTCTTCCGCTATTAAAATCAGTTGCTGTTCTGGCCATAGATAGTAAGATGCTAAGGCGAAACAGTTACTTTATTTTTCGCGATTTTGACAAGTCTGACGTCAGTTTCGTAATACAAACAAAAGTAGAAGAAATTACCTGTTTGTGAAAATTTAGTGAATGGCTTGGTAATACCTATTGTGATTTGTGAGATTCAAACTAATCAAACTAAGCACAAATGAATATAAAGCCTCCAAATGCTGTTTGTTTCCGTCTTTATGCGGAAGACAGCGACGGCGTCTATTATTTGTGTGTGTGCATAATTTCTTGTGCTTGGTTGTTTCCATTGCTTTCGCCTACTCTTCATCTTCACAAACAAGTAATACTCGTTCCTTTTGGTTGTTTATTCATGGGCTCTTACGACACAGTGAATTCGAAAGGTGCAATCTATTTCTTTATCGTTCTTGAATACGAAACTCTTTCATTTCGTATGAAAGTGCGCCCAGGAACTCGTTTCAATACTTGGCAGTTTTGCCAATCCGTGTGGCGATGAACAGCTGATAGGCGAAATGGGGGGCTGCCAGAAGTAAGGCACCAAAAATAACCGACGAAAACAGTTCATTTGTTTATAATTAAATAATTTTTATATTTAAAATAAATTCAATTGAGGCGTAATAAATTAAATTAAAGTGTGTTTTTAGAATATTTATTTTTTACTTTACCTTTAATTGGGTAAATGTATGAATACATTTTATGTAGATACTGTTAAGGCCGGCGGGCCAATTAAAAGGTCAAAAAAATCGATTTTTTTTTTCCTGAAACCAATAGCTTAGATATTCAAGAACATGAGACACAAATTTTCAGAGTTAAATTCCAAGTATTTGCAGAGCTACAGAGCCGAGCGTAGTGCGGCGTCGAGCAACCGTGCGCTTATTGTTGTAGTGCTCCGCCCATTGACCATTGACTTTGAAGCGCGTTTTCTCGGCTTTTCATTTTCACGATTTTACCTAATTTATGTACACGATTGCAAAAAAACTAAACGAGCTATCCATTTCATTCAAAATGCGTTATCTTCAGTATTGTTTTCTCTTCTATGTGAACTAAAAAAAAACATCCAACAACTTTTTTAAGCGACTTTTTTACCCAGTTGAAGAGTTTTTTTTTCCTTGAAAACCCACTTTGTGTTTTCTACCTTCCCCAAAAATTCGAATTTTACGTGTTTCTCCCAATTTTCTTAGTTCACATCAAAGATAATTACATCAAAATTAATATTCTTCTTTTTTTTTTGTTTTCAGATGAAAATTGCAAGTTGTATCTTGTACAGAAGTTGGATACTTCAGTGGCAAGGCGCTCTGGGAATCTATTGATAACTCGGCTTACAATATATTGTTGGAGATTGTACAAATTTTTTTTTTTTAGTTCAAATATATATTAAACTATCCCCAAAACTTCATTTGGCTAATTGTTTTTTTTATCATCCTACAATGCTTCGCGAAAACTACTGAATTTAGGACATCTAATTGGCCCGCCGGCCTTAAATTAATGAAAACTATGTATGTAAATTTGTATATATGCTAATATTTTATGGTTGAAGAGCGTAGGAAAGGGAATAGCATTTGAGTTTGCGATATTTTACAAACATTCTTTTGCTAACAATTTTTAAGTTATAACAAATTAAAGGTTATCTGCTTTAACTTATTTTGTTCGTTTTTCACGAGCTCTTATTTTTTACCCACTTTTGATGTACTTATTTATACTTATGTTTTTTTACTTTGTTATTATTATATTACTCTTATATTTCAACAATAATTTCATTTAAATATCAATTTTTGAACTGTTTGCTTATTGATGTATTTTATGCTGATTGTCCGTATTTTCATTATATGCAGGTTTATACGGCTGACATAAGCCTACTGGGTAATACTCGTAGTACACTCAATACTAGCCTCAATGGTGGTGTGGAAACTGAAAATTCTCAATGTTTGTTTAAGAAATACCCATTCAATGTTTCTTCCGGTTTGGCATTACTGACGAATGTTATATGTAAAAGATGTACATTTTGACAGCGCTCTCACGATCTACATTTTTGTGCCGCATTTTTAATGGTAGATATGCAGTCAGATATTTGCCATTGGCTACTGGGGAATATTCGCTTTGGAAAAAGCTTTTCTATTGCTTGTTGTCACATTTCTACAGTGAGCATCAAACTAGGAACCAATTGAAGGACAGTCATGCAGGCACAAACCTACTCTGCTAGCGCAATCAAAATTAACGGTCATAAAATACAAAATCAATCAAAACACTTGGAGTGAAAGTTCTAAGCAAGCATGTGAACACTTTTTGGAGGAACTGTACTTGTATTGTGTGCACTGACATTTGCTCCATTGAGATTGCTATTGAGCACTCGGATGAAAAGTTAATAAGGATAATCCGAAGTCAAGAGTATAATTAAATTTCATTTACCGGTAGCCTCGTGAACACATATATTCGTATAGGTATGTGTGTATTAAGAATTAAAGGATTGTTTTTCTGTTTTGAGTGAGTTCGTAAATATTAGGAGAGATATACACTCTAAGTTTGCTCAAGTGAAAATGTCCCTGCCGCTACTTGACTTGATCCATTGTGATGATAAAGTTTTCTTATGACAAATCCGAAGTGTACTTAGTACGAATACTGATTAAGAAAAAGTCTAAAAAGTTAATAATAATTTGTGACAATGAGTTTTTAATCTTTAATCAGTTTTATTTTCAAAATTAGAATATGCATAGGTATACGAAAGTTGTCCCTTATATTTTGGGCCCAATAATGAAAACACAGTAAAATAGTACTGAAAATGACTTTATTGTTTTTCAAGATATTCACCTTGGAAGTCAATATATTTCTGTAATCGCTTGAACCAATTTTCAAAGCACAAAAGCCACTCAAAAGTGGATGCCTTCAAAATGAGCTGTTTAAAGGCTTCAATAACTTCTACAAGCGTTGAAAAACGTTCACTTCGCATTTCAGTTTTGATGTTCGGGAGCAAAAAAAAAATCAATCGATAATTTTAGGACTGTAAAGTGGTCGATACATTAATTCGATATTTTAAATGCTCGAAAACTCTCTTGTGTCAGCCGAAACGTGAGAGCTCGCATTGTCTAAACGAAACATGATTTGTCTTCGATGGTTGATTTTCCTTAATTTTCCAAAACCTTCTGGCAAGTAAACGCATCTATTCCTCTCAGAATTGGCAGTTTTTAGTTTCTCTAGTGATGCGGTTGCGACATGACCAGATTTTCCTTCTTTTTCATGTATTCAAATAGATTAAAAAAAAAATTAGAAAATTTAGCTAGTATTTTCTTTAATTTCAATATCTTCAAGGTGTATTTGAAGATTAGTAAGTGATTCAACGCCTTTGAGGTCGTTGTGATATAAAGACTGAGGAAAAGTTTTCTTATATCTAAGTAAGCCTACTTATTAGAAGTTAACTTATGGTCAATCTCATTTTCTAGTTCACCTTCAGAAGAGTTGGCTAGCGATTATTAAAAAACAATACAATTTCAGTATAAATATTTTCTATATCTTCACCATTTATGAGGACTTGATTATCGAAATTAAGATGGTCTTCGACGTCAACATAGATTTGATTCTGCACTAGATTAATTCTGCTCGAGTACTAAGCTACTGCTCATCCTCTACAGTCCAAGCGCCACCGTCATTTAGGATGTCTGTTTTCTCAAACTCAGTTTTCCTAAAAAAATGTTTCACTCTCAGTGGAGTTGCTCATTTACTACTACTATTTACTACTTTTACATCACACTTACCCTTAGGTTTTATAATTTTTTTAACTTAACAATATCTAATTATAATTTTGCCATATTTTTATGTGTTAAAATAATTTAACGCATTTCAGGCAGTCGCGTTCATATCGAAGAGTCTCCGCTGCTGAGTAATGGTTTTCTAAATACCGACATTAAAAAACACGCATTTGATTTGAAATAAGCAGCGCACTTATCAAACTGGGAATTCCTTGGCTCTCATGCCAAATAAGGGTAATAAAAAAAATAATAAAACAATTGATATTGAATTTTAATGTATTTTGCTTTTCTGCCATTTTTTCTGTCACCTGTATGTAAGTATGTATATTCAAATAATATTAAACTCAAGATCGAATCCATGTGAAATGACCTAAATATTTTGGGCACTGTCGTCAATTCTTTTGAAAATTGGCTTATTTATAGGTTTGAGTAAATTGGGAAGTGAATTGAACAAATATGGAGAAAAAATTAAATAACTTTGAGATTTATTTAATTGTTGAAAAATTTCGGAGTTTTTTTAAGGCAAATATTTTCGGTGCTTTTTTTAAATTTTGTATAGATTATTTTTTACAAAAATTTGTTGTCGAATAAATTTAACTTTTGAGTTCAAAATCCTTGGGAAATTTTTGTTTGTCTGTTATTTGTGAAAAACGCACTCCTTCAAATGTTTTTCATATATTTTTATTAATAATGCGATTAACTCTTCGAGTGACATACAACCTTTATCGAAAAAATCTCGGAAAAAAAGCAAGGTAACACTCTAAGCCCACTGACTCCAACCAAAATTTTGTCGCCATTGCTTGACATTTATAAATAGGGCGCCGTCTTAAATAAATCTACCTCTTCACGTGTTTTCGATTTTTACAGTTTTAAAAATGGATTTGAATTTGCAACAAGGAGTCAAACTGTCTCGGTAATACTCTAAAGAAAACAGCCGTTTACGAGTGGCACGAACACTTCAGAATAAATGGTGAGTCCATCGAGGATTACAAACGTTGTGGTAGGTCGTCGACATCGAAAACTCATGAAAACATCAATAAAGTGAACGAAAAGTTAATCAATAACCGCAAATTAACCATCAAAGAGCTGGCAGAGGGCCTATGAGAGGACCATCAGAGAGTGGACTGCTTAAGTATCCACTCAGGATATTGCAATTACTGATTTGGGTTTGGGCCTCTTGTTGCTGCAAAGTTGGCTCCAAAGAATCTGAGTTTCATGCAAATGATGATGTTTTTGATGATTTTTAAGTCTGAATCCGATCCAATATGCATCAAACGCATCACGAGACGGAGACGAGAAGTGGCTTTATGAATACGACACGCAATCCAGACACCGAACAAGTGAGTGGAAAGCTCTGAATGAACCAATATCAAAAAACCACGTCGTTTTCAGTCAAAACAGAAAGCTATACTCATGGTTTGTATGGATTACAATGATACTGTACACCACGAATTTCTGCCTGAAGGTCAGTCAATTAATAAGGACTATTATTTCGGCGTTATGAGACGTTTACGTGAAGCATTTCGCCAAAAAGAAAGGATTTGTGGGAAAACAACTCGTCAATTTCGAATTATGATAACGCACCATCGCACAATGCCACCATTATCCGTGAATTTTTGCCCAAGAACGAAACCTATACCATCCAACAGACGTCGATTTCACCTCATATGGCTCTCTGCGTTTTTTTCTGTTTTATCGAGTCAAAAAACCGCTACGGGGAAGTCGTTTTAACAGGCGAAAGGCAGTAATAGAAAAATTGAAGACGATTCTGATAGCTATACCGAAATTAGAGTTCCAGAAATGTTTCGAGAGCTGGATCAACCGCTGGCATATGTGCGTCGCAGTTGATTGAGAGTACCACTTTTGAGCAATAAATTTGTATTGTGAATTTTCTAAATAAATACAATGTGGCGCAAAAGTAACCTTGCGATGTTTTTTGGCTGTAATTAAAAAAAAAAATGAAAAACTTTGATTCTTCTTGTGGATTATTTTTATTTGGTCTTTTAATTTTTTTTACATCAAGTCGAGAATATGATGTCATGTAAATGGCCGCCGCCACAGTTGATTGCCATTTGAGCCCTTTTTATGGCTTTTTCCATCACTTTGGCAAAACTTCCGGCGATAGGTCCTCACATTCTTGACGGATATTGTCTTTAAGAGCTGCAAGAGTCTGAGGCTTGTTGACATAAACCCGCGACTTCAAAAACCCCACAAAAATAAGTCTGGAGCGGTCAAATCAGGCGATCTTGCTGGCCAGTGCAAATCGCCAAAACAGAGATTAGGCGCCCGGGAAATGCATCCTTCAGCATATCGGTTGTGGCACGTGCAGTGTGTGCCGTTGTACCGTCCTGTTGGAACCACATGTTTTCCAATCCCAATTCATCAAGTTGCGGCAAAAAGAACTCGTTGATCATTGCTCTGTAGCGCTCACCATTCACAGTAACCGTTTGGCCCGCGACGTCTTCGAAGAAAAAAGGTCCGCTGACTCCTCCAGCGAGAACAGCACACCATACAGTGACTTTGGGCGGGTGTAATGGCTCTTCGTGGGTTACACGCGGATTTTCAGTGCCCCAGAAGCGTAAATTTTGCTTATTTACGTACCCGCTGAGATGGAAATGGGCCTCATCACTCATGATTATTTTTGATGAAAAATCATCATCCTCTTGGTGGTGATTAAGGATGGCTTGAGCGTATGTTAGACGCGATTGGCGGTCAGCAGCTAACAGCTGATGCACCGTCTGCACTTTGTACGTAAACATCTTCAAATCTTGTACCCAAAAATTCGCTGTGAAGACCGTCGACTGATACCCATTTACGTGGCACGTCGTCTGGTCGATGTCGACGGCGCTTCCATGACATCCTCGGCTACAGCAGCAATATTCTCTGCAGAACGGCTACTCCGGAGTCTGCCACGCCTGACAGCATCTCGTGTTGTGCCAGTCTCTTCGAGGCGAGTGGCTAAACGTCGCAGTGTTTCACCAGTAGGCGTTGGACGGCGAGGAAATCTGCGACGAAATTCACGTTGTGCCAAAGTCACCGACCGATTATTGGTCAAGCAATATTCCGCGTTCTGGAGCAGTGTAGCGTAACATTGTTTATTAACGTGTATTTCGCATGTGTTTACTACACAAATGTCAAAACAGAACTGACATTAGGGGTCAATCGCAAAATTTATAGCATTTTCTGATAGGAGGATTACTTTAGCGCCACCTGTTATATTCTGGAGCATATTCTATAGCATGGCATATTCAAATACTTTCAACGAGTCAAAGCAGTCAAAATACCGTATTTCTGATTACTAATATATGTACGTAGCGACGCTTCGATCGATTTGCAGACGAACGCTGCGCTAGAACAGTATTTTGCACTTGACAAAAATTAAAAAAATTGAATATTTTAAGAACCGAAGATATTTCACTTTAAAAAGCACTATACCAAAATTTTCAACATTGAATAAAATTCAATATTATAAAATTTTCCAGTTAATCTTTATTTTACATAAGCCTGCTAATACACCAATTTTTAGAAGAATTGACGACTTTGCCCAAAATACTTTGATCACCTGGCACGCCATCACGTCTATATAAAGTAGCGCTACGCTATTCGGCGAATAAAAAATTGCATCAGTGCCTTCCCCTCTCCATAAGGTCGCGTGCCTACATCATCTGTGAGTAATGCAATATTTTTTTATAGCTCTCTCAAACAAATTTGCGCTTACTTTTTAATTTTGCGTAAACTAAACACTTTGCACCCACATTAAAAATGTAAATGCCAAGGTGCAACCTCAGCTACAGCCCCACATTGCCAACCATTATGACCAGAGAAGGTCACGTGACATATGGAAATTTCCATAAAAAGCATGCGAATACAAAATTTCTCATCATAAATGTGTAAATTATGGCATTATTAGGCTGGCATTGCCTCTGGGCGCTGAAAAAACGGTGTCCTCCGAATAAGTTGTACAAACAACAAACAAAGCAAACAGATCGTGGACCAATTGTTGTGACGTGAAGAGGTGTCGCGAAAATTGCCATGTTATGGCGCTCATTAGGGAACCTACACATTTCGGTGTGTGTGTGTTTTAGTGTAGGTGTATGCATGCGTACGCGTTTATGTGTGCACTTGACACTGTTGAAGGTCTTGTAGCGAAAGAACTCAACCTCAGCCTTAGCCTCAGCTGCCACAACACTCATCGCAAGCACACTCTATTCCAAAGAAAACAAAACGTTTATTTTATATTCAAATATTTTTTTATTAATCAGTATATTCGCTTTCTTCCTTTATGTAGAAATTTCTACGTTCCAAGTTATCAAAAAAACGATCTTTTCCCGCTGATGGATTATTACTTCGGATGGTGCTCAAAGCGGCTTGAATAGCCTCAGTTGACTTATGACGCTTTCCCTTTATTATCCTTTTGGAAATAGGTAATAGGCACAGGGTACTAAATCAGTAGAATGCCACGAATAGGTCTTTCTTTATTTAAGTTAATGGCAACGACTTTACTGACCAGATTTACAGGATTACCTAACAATAACTTAAGAATGAAATTTAATAGGTTGTTTATTTGATAGATAACAAGACTCAATAAGTGACTTAACAGATATCTGCTTAAAAAGAAGATCAAGACTTTTAAAAAGCCGATTAAATTATCCAAGTCCTCTTCTAAGTGGAGCGAAATTGAGGTAATTAGGTCTGAGAACTTTAATATAAAATGGATTATAAGAGCGAAGTACTCTATCAGGAGCATTGAAACATATTGAAACTAAATTCTCCAAGTAGACCTAAACAGTCAATGGTGCTGGATATTATATCGTATAAATATATAAACATTAAGCTTTGAACGAGTCGTTTGATTTCAAGTGAGAAAACATTGATAACCTTGCACCTAGCGTAGTAGGATGGCAAGGGAGTATCAAAGTGAAGAGGATGAAGAGCGAAATGGACAAACTTGTGTTGCACTCTTTCCATTCTAAGAAAATGTAAGGATTTTGTCGACGGAGGCATCGAACAGACTAAAGTATTATATAGGTACTACTGTGGGCAAAAAGTAAGGTGAATTTGGTTGTAAAATGAAAAACATGCCAAATAGTCCTTTTCCGGTATAGCCGTCAGCACCTTCTTCGATTCAGCTTTTATCTCCTCAATCGACTCGAAACGCGTTTCCCGGAGTGGTCTCCTGAGTTTTGGGGGGAGCCAGAAGTCACACGGAGCCAAATCAGGCGAATACGGTGGTTGCGGAACGATATGCGTGGAATTTTTGGCGAAATGGTCACGAAGAACGAGTGCAGTGTGAGACGGTGCATTATCGTGATGCAAAAACCAAGAGTTGTTGGCCCATAATTCTTGTCTTTTTAGACGAATTGCTTCACGTAAACGACGCATAACGCTAAAATAATATTCCTTATTAACAGTTTGGTCAGGTGGAAGGAATTCGTAGTGCACCACACCACGAAAATCGAAAAAAACTGTCATCATGACCTTTATTTTTGAACGACTTTGACGTGCTCTTTTCGGTCTGGCCTCGCCTTTAGCACGATATTCGCTTGATTGGTCGGTTGTTTCAGGGTCGTAAGCATAAATTCAAGTCTCATCTCCTGTAATGATGCATTTGAGCTTGTCCTGATAGTCTAAAAGCATTGTTTCACACACATCAACGCGACGACTTTTTTCCAAGAAATTGAGCGTTTTCGGTACCAAACGAGATTTGACTTTTCGTAGGCCCAAATGGTCTTTCAAAATGGTTTTCCCAGATCCTTCTGACATTCCGATCATATCAGTAAGGTCTTTAACAGTCAACCGACGATTCTTGAGCACTAACTCCTTCACTTTATTGACGTGTTGGTCATCTGTTGACGTCGATGGTCGTCCGGAGCGCTCCAAGTCATCAACACGTTCTCGACCCACTTTGAAGACTTTGTACCACTTATAAACATTTTTCTGCGACATGGTCGAATCACCAAATGCCTTCTGCAACATGTTACACGTTTCCGCAGCCGAAATTTCATTCCGCAAACAAAATTTGATGGCACTTCTCTGCTCAATCAAATCAGACATTGTAAAAATCGAAAAATGCACTCTTGGTCGTTTGGTAAACACAAGCGGAAATATATTACTGATAATGACATTCACATGAAAGTTGGCCCAGATGTTATTAGCAGTGCTGCCAACTCATGAAAAAAATAGCTAGAGCGAAATTTTAATCCCGCTAAGTTTGACAAATAAATTCACTTTCCTTTTTGCCCACAGTAGTATAGCGTCGCCAAAAAGCTAAGTTAATAAATAATTTCGGAATAATAGAGTTAATACGAGGTGTGCAAAAAGTATCGCGAATTTTGAATCTTCGCCGGTTACGTATATTCGAATTTCGATTTTTTTGTAGTATGAGTACCATCTCTCACTCATGCCGACGAGTTCGGCTATTTTGAATGTTCAGTTAATTGTTGACAGCTGCTTTGATGCATCAAAGAACTTGTGGCAAATTTTGTGTGAAAAACGAAGTTAAGTGCGCGGATGAATTCCGAATGTTCACAGTGTCATAGGGAGAAGCTACTTCGAATCAAAGCAACGTTTATCGATGATGCAAAATGTTCTCAGAAGGCCGAGAAGATGTGAATGACGAAAAGGGTGCCGGACGCCAGAGCGTCGAAGTACGAAAAATTTGATGAAGTGAAGAAAATGGTATTGGCCAACCGTCGAATCACCGTTAGAGAAGTTGCTGAGGACCTAGACATACCGATTGGCTAGTGCTATTCGATTTTTTCAATGATTTGGGCATGCGACGGGTCGCCGCAAAATTCGTACCAAAACTGCTCTATTTCGACCAAAAACAGCATCGCATGAACATTGCTAATGAGATGTTGGACTCTGTCCGCGACCACCCAAATGTGCTCCAGAGAGTCATAACTGGTGACGAATCGTGAGTTTATAGTTATGACGTGGAAACCAAAGCTCAATCATCTCAATGGAAGCTGCCGCACGAACCAAGACCGAAAAAAAGCGCGCCAAGTTCGGTCGAATGTAAAAGTTTTGCTTACCATTTTCTTCGATTGCAGGGGCGTTGTGCATCATGAGTTCTTGCCATAGGATAAAACGGTCAGTATTACCTGCAAGTTATGCGCAATTTGGGCGAAGCAATCCGCCAGAAACGCCCGGATTTGTGGAAGAACAAAAATTGGCTCTTCCATCACGATAACGCCCCTGCTCACACAACGTTGCTTGCGCACGACTTTTTGGCCAAAAACAACACACTAATGATGTCACAGCCACCGTATTTCCCAGATCTGACACCCTGTGACTTTTCCTTGTTCCTGAAACTGAACGCCCATGAAAGGACGACGCTACGCTACGATTGACGAGATAAAGACGGCATCGAAGGAGGAGCTGAACAAGATAAAAAAAATATTTTTTGAAGTGCTTCAAGGATTGAAAAAAAACGTTGGCACAAGTGCATAATATCTCATGGAGAAAACTTTGAAGGGGACAAAATAGATATTAATGAATAAATAGATAATTTTAGAAAAAACACAAAATTCGCGATACTTTTTCAACACATCTCGTATGTATAGCGAACGTAAATGACAAGTCAAAAAGAAACCCAAGAATACGAATTTCATTGACTGAGACATGAGTTACATTTGTAATATAATAATCTGAGGAAAGGCGTTTATTGGACTTGGAAAACGTTGTGTGATTTCACTTACTACTATGAAGAGATAGTTTGTTTCCTGCAAAAAAATGTCAAATCATCTAGGTAGGTAGGTCAAATGATTGAAGTACCGCTTTGACACTTCCCAAGTAGCAATAAAGAGCCATTTTGATATCATTTTGATACCTCCAACGGGCAGAGCTGTTGATGTAATGGAAAACATTGATGGAACTTAGTTTGGAGCACTGCCCCAGGCTATCGAAGAAAATTAGCAACCTATTACCTTAATCTTCTAGCTGCCAAACCCGAACATTTACAGAAAAAATGCTCAACAGTCTCCTTCTCTGAAATGTCGCCACAACTTCTGCAATGGAGATTAAATGGCAAACCTAGCTTTTCCGCGTGAGTATCGATCGCTCAATGACGAGTAAACACGGCTACGGGTTTTGAAATTGTATGGCGTGGAGTCCTCAGGACTTTCAGAGTACTGCATCTGTTGTACTGGGCCCCAAGGGGTTTCGAAATAGCACATAAAGAAATAGAGCTCCATCTTTTCAGTACTTTTCTGTGAAATAGGTTCTGCTATTCCCCTTTAACAACAGTCAGGGGATGCTGGTGACCGGGTAGGAGGTCTCTGAGACCAATTCAGCCCTCTTCCTGGCAAGCTCATCAGCAATTTCATTTCCCTCCATGTTTCTATGTCCTGGAACCTAGATAAAACAAATGTTACCTGCACACCCAAGAGATTTGATGTTCTCCTTATAAGAGTTTTTTTTTTTTTATTTTTGGCGGTGAGGTTGGGTTAAAACTGTACCATATAGTAACCATCGCTACTACGTGTGTGGTGATTCCACTAAAAATATCCCCCCTCTTCTCTTGGAGTTTACTAATATAGTTTGGATCTGCACAATGATGTCGTCAGAGCCCTGATGGCGGCTTGACTAAGCATTTTGCTTGCCTGCAAGATCGCAAAGACTTCTGCCTGAAAAACTCTAGCAGTATTCGGCAATATCAAGGAAATAAAAAAAATTGGCTGATCAATCGTCTGCATACAGTAAATATTTAGAATATTTTAAACAACGATTAATGAAAAGTATAAACAAAATAGCGCCAAGAATACTACCTTGTGATACTTCAGAAGTTGGCACAAATGTATGAGATTTAGTATTCAGAATTTCAACAACTCAGATCCTATTTGGCAGGTATGATTTCAGTCATAATAGGAAAACCGAGTCGAAGCCTAATTTTTCAACTTTCCAGAGCAGTAATTTGTACGCGATCGGCCTTTGCCTTTTTGACACTCATTTCATATAACATCAAATTTTTAGTCATCTGTCAACTTGTGCGACACAAACCTTGAATTTAGCATCCGAAGACCTAAGGACTCAATTTGAATGTGTTATACAGTTGCCTGAGAAGTCCACAATTCACTTTCAACACTTTTCAGAGAGGCTCTCTTAATATTTTTCATGAAATCACGCACTTTCCGTTGTTTTCTGAGGATAATAGAGTGGATATTCTTTGATCGTCACTAAGCGTTGACGCTTACCCGAAATCGGTGGTGTCAATCGTAAATTTGCATACGGGGTAAGCAAACATCATCAAATAATTGGTAAAGCTTTTAGTGCATTTCGAAAAATAATTGCCCAGTTTAACACAAAAGTCAATTGCAAATCTTTGCTTGAAACACATTTTCCGACCGAAGCACATAACAGACGATCAAATATAGCGCAATAAATGAAATTATTTGCATCTAAATGTCAAACTTTTTTTAAAATATGGAAATATTACACTATTATATCGAATTTGAAAACTGCACAAAACTTGGTTATTTTTGTAAATTAAAAAAAATCGGTTTCTTTCAATAGAGGGTGTTGATAATATTCCACCTACGCCCACCTGCTCATGCTTCGCGCAACGTAGTTTCTTTGATATTCTATACTGAAAGCTGGTTTGGTTCGCAGTTTTTCGGTTGCCCTCGTCGGCTTTCCTCGCCGCTTAACGGGTTCGTATTTCTTTCTGCTTTATTTTCAAGTTGTTATTTTATTCTTTGCGTTGTACAATTCGCTAATTTAAACAACACGCTCATCGAATGAAAGCCAATATGTTCATGGTTTGTGACCGTTAGACGGATATGGACCGGAAAGACGTGGCGAGTGGGTTGGCAAAAATTTGAGTTTTTGTTTTGTTTTAATTTTGATTGTGTTTCTTTTTTGTTTTGTTACTTTGTAGGTCGTACTTGAACCTTCGCCTAATCGCTATGCGAATAAATTATATCGTCATTTGCACGATTCCAATTTGGCCCTTTGCAAACCTGGTGGCAGTGTAGCACTCATATGTGGTTGGGGACATTCGCAAATGTGTATGTACATATGTATGTGTACACTTGTACGCACGAAATACTTACGATTCACGCTTGTGCGGTTAACTCGATTTAAATTAATTTCAACACGTAAGGTCCCCAGATGCATGAGGTTGATAAGATTGAGGTTTGGACAATGAATGAAACAACGGCGCTATTCACAATGAGGTTTATGCTGTCGGACATATTTATAAGATTTTGAAGTTTTGGAGGGCCTTATAGCGCTCAAAAAGAGAACGAAATCCGCTCAAGAAACAATCAAATCTTATACAAATTGAAAAAACAAACAAAATCGAGCATAAATCTCACCAGCAAAGAGTTACTTTTTGTTTTTTAATCAAACCTTTGTAATGTGTTTTTAAGGCAACATACATTCTGTCAAAACAGTACCGGGAATCGTTCAATAAAACGCAAAATATTTGTTTAATCTTTAAAATTTATTTTGTCGCCTTCAAATTAGGATATATTCGAAGCAATACACATATGCCAACGATTAGTCCAGCCATCGTATCACTTTTTAAACACGTCTGAAGAGATCTTCTTCAACTCCTTCAGCCAATTCTCCCTAATGGCCTCTATCGACACAAAGCGGCGTGCGCGGAGTGGCAATTTAAGTTTTGGAAAAGGTCACATGGATGACTTAATCCGGCGAATACGGCAAGTTTTTGGTCAAAAAAGTGTTCAAAATATGAGCCTTGTGAGACGGTGCGCAATCATGGCGCAAGATCCATGAGTTTTCTTTCCACAAATTATGCCGTTTCCTACTCACACTCTCTCTCAAATGTCGCATAAGTTCCAAATAACATTATTTATTTACCGTAGAACCATTTGGAACGAATTCCGAGTGCACAACACCATGGTAATCAAAGAAAATGAGTAGCATGACTTTCACTTTTGACCGACTTTGACGTAGTTTTTTGTGTTTCGGCTCATGTGGATAGCGCCATTCAGCCGCCTGTTGACTAGTTTGTCAAACTCATCACCTATTATGATGCGCTGGATAAACGTTAGGTCCGAATTCACTTGCTCAAGCATGTCTTCTGACTATCTTTTTTTATTCTACTAAATGTCAACAATACATGAAAAAAATTTCAGCCGGCATAAAATGCGTTGTTAAAAATTTTTTTTCGACATCCATTGGATGGCGTCTGCCTTCAGTATTAAAATCACTCGGCATGAAATGATGAGGTCAAAATGGCCCCTGGCTCCCGGACTACATTCGGAATTCACAGAGAGAACGTTGGCTCGAATCTCGCTGAAACACCAAAATTAAGAAAAATATTTTTCTAATAGCGGTCGCCCCTCGGCAGGCAATGGCAAACCTCCGAGTGTATTTCTACCATGAAAGAGCTCCTCATAAAAATATCTGCTTGAAACTGTAGGTTCCTCCATTTGTGGAACAACATCAAGACGCACTCCACAAATAGGACTAGGAGCTCGGCCAAACACCCAAACAGGGTGTATGCGCCAATGATATATGTATATATATATATATATATATATATATATTATATATATTAGGGCAGGTTGATTTAAAAATCGCTCATTGCTCTGTGAAAATCGTATTCTAGGGATCAAAATAAGAAACTTTGCCGAAGGAACCATACCTCTAAAACGAATTCTAATGCCCCCCAATTTGGGTCGAACGAAAAATCCCACTTTGACCCATTTAGAGTGCTCCAATCGAGTCCAAATGTATGACCGACCCCCCACTAACTTTGGACGGCCGACCCACCCATGCCAGTGGCACACCCCCTGAAACTCCCCTTGGGGGTTCCCCATACAATCATTTCAAAATATTACCATTTTTGGCCTTTACATGAGAAAAGAAACTAAAAAGTTCAACCCAAATTGGGGGACATCAGAATTCGTTTTAGAGGTATTGTTCCTTCGGCAAAGTTTCTTATTTTGATCCGTAGAATATGATTTTCACAGAGTTACAGTATCAAATTTCATTATTCTAGCTTTTGTGGTTCCGAAGTCGCTTTGACTTTGAAATTTCAGTTTACATGGGAGGTGCCACACTACCTTCTGCAATACCACTATTTACCATAATTATATTCCTTTTCTATATGCCAGATGCGCCCTACTTATCAGGGTCATAATTTCTGCGCTAAAGGAAGTTATTTTCTTCAAATCGGCGTATGTTTAATTGAAATCAGTCGAACGGTACACAAAGAGATTGAAATATTTTAATGTGGCGTATGTTTTATAACTATATAATGATGATTATTATGAGAAGATTTAGTAATGCAACCAGAAAGCCAAAGGAAAATAGTGCACACGTAGCACTGACCTAGATAGGGAACTATAAATATCTTGTCAACAAATGCGATAACATAAATTAGATAGATTGGATTGCGTGCCTAAGCTAAACAGGGGCCACTACTCCAACTGCTGACATGGAAGCGCTTTTTAATTTACCACTACTACATTTAGCAATACAAGAGGAAGCTACTATGCAAGCACTCTCTTTTCATATAAATGAAAAACTTAAACCAGAAGATCTTACTGGACACCTCAATATCTTGAACAGGGTTCAACATGCAGTATAACCCAGGCGGATGACCACACGGAACCCGTACTCAATTATATAAAAAAATGCAAGGTAATCTTCCCGCCTAGGTAAGAGTGAAGCACTAACCCTACATGGCAAAATGATTCACAAAAATGGTACACAGATGGTTCCCAAGGAGTAGGAGCAGGAATAGTGTGGCCTAGAGTACACAAATTCCTAACACTAAGTACAGATGCCACAATTTTCCATGCGGAGGTCTTCGCCATAATGGAAACAGTGGAAATTATAATATATCCAAAATAGTGTTCGAGAAAGTAAAAATTAAAATACTTTCGGACAGCCAATCGGTTCTCAAAGCCTTGAATAGCTTCACATCCTAGTCAAAAGTCCTAATAGAGTGTAAAAATGCATTCAACAAACTGGATACTCATAATCACATCTCATTGGTTTGGGTACCAGGACATGAGGGACACGAATGAAACGAGAAGGCAGACTTTTATACCAAAAAAGGGGCAAAAGGGCTATTGAACCAACCCCATTTTTTGGCTTTAACAAAAATAACAGGGAACACTGGAGCGGCACAAGCGGCCCTAATCACTCCAAAAAGTTTTTGAACTTCAATGCCAACAGAGCAAAATCTGTTCTAACCCTAGATAAAAAGGGCCTCAGATTACTTTGAGGAGCACTTACAGGTCACTTTGCTTGTAATAAACACTTAAACACAATAGGGCTATCTAGTACAAGATCATGCACGTGCTGCTATGATGAAGGGGAGTCTATGGAATATTTAATCATCAACTGTGAGGTATTAGGCCACAGGAGACACAGAATCGTGGGCTCGTACCTACTAGAGTAGGAAGACCTACAATTGCTCCCTCCCTAAGGAGCTGTTTCGATTCCTCCTAATTATAATTAAGTAATTAGGGGCGCACAATAGATCAATCGGGTCGCATTGCATAAATACCTTAACATAACCCGTACAACCATTACCAAGATTGGATTTTGAGTCTCCGAGAAAGAGTTTCTGAATATTCAATTCACCGGGAAAATAGCCAAAAGCCCGAGGGCCATGATAGCGGATTGATCGCAGTGTGAAGAATGCATTCTCTTTCGAAGTAGACAAAAAGATGCCACAAAGAGAAACGATACAAATCCTTTCGAGCCAGCCGAGAATTTGGTGAACTTTCGACCATTGACTTATATGCTTTAGGTATTCATTAGCATTACTATTCGAGAGTAAAGTCTTTAACGCCAAAACGAACTGATGGTCAGGAACAACGTCCTTAGTATCTACGAAACACATGTCTTAACGAGATGGCTGAGTAATTTCGCGCTGGGTTCCAGGCTATTGCAAAATATTGTAGAGAGCTTCCAAGGCTGATGCTAACCTAGCCAGCTTTTTATAAATGGCATGTTTGAGAGAAACGTCCGGTATTTAGTAAAAGAAATACATATAGCTTAACTGATTTTTTTTTATTTAAATACGTATACTTCAGTAAACTGGGTGGTTAATTATGGCCTGGCATTTTACAGAGCAGTTTTGGACCGCTTTACTTGCGTAATCTTTATCAGACTCCTCCATTTCAAAGGAGTTTTCTTTATTTTGATTCCCTGTAAAGTTTAACTTCTCTAATGTCAACCGAGGTATGCAATAGTTAAATTTATGACAGAGATGCCATTTTCCTCCTTCCACACTTTGAAGACCCTGCTTAAATATTTTGTTGTCCTGCAGTATCTAGTCGTAAGCAACTTTCCCTCTTCATTCTTTCCCTCCAACACTCTTCAGCAGAGCCTTATCACACAGTTCTAACATTAATTGGGAACAGAAGTTTTGAGTGAAAGCTATCAAACTACAACAGTCGTTGACAGTGAAGCGTCCATGACCAGCACTTCTTAAGTCTTAACTTCCGTTAGCGATATTGCCAGATCTCTCTCAAAAATCTGCTTTATCTGACTATCAGGATCCGAAGAGGTGTACCAATTAAGATACCTTTTGGACAAAATATCGAGATGTTTAAGCTCGTGGTATCTCTTGGTCTGCTTCCTCAGGAAACATATTTTGTGCAAAGAAACGTTTGGCGGTCCGAGCACTAATTTTGAAGCAGATGCTCGCTTACAGTTCCACCCCTCTCTTGATACTTATTCGATGTCTTTTGAAAATCAATGTTTCAAGGGTGAGTTCGTGATGGCCGCCTGAGTCCAGTTAAATAAAAAAAACAAATAGACCTACAATTTTATGATGACTCCGAACGGCAAATGATTTTTAATGAAGAGCTTTTTCATGGCAGAAATACAATCGAAGGTTTGACACTCCCTGCCGAGGAGCGCTTGCTATTAGAAAAAACTTGTTCTATCATTTTGATGTTTCATGCACGGAGATTCGAATCTACGTACTCTGAAATGGGAGACACGCAGCAACCCTTCAGCCACGGCGGCCACGTTCCGAGTCAAGTTAGTTTGTGCTATACTTTCATTCGGTGGGTCCCAGGCTCGTTGCCCAATGGCGACATGAAATATTAAATAATAAGGAGCAGTTCCATGTTGTAGTCAACTTTCGGCAGAGAATGTCAAATCTTAGAGGGCATTTCCGCCTTGAAAATTACCTTTTGAAGTTTTTCAGTGCATCTGCCGTTTGGAGGCGCAATAAAACTTTAGGTCTCTCTATTTGCTTGCTCATACCAAAAATAAGTAGATACAAAACTCTGCTAAATACCTAACATATAATATTGGGTTATTTATTTGTATGATATGTTTAATATTCTCGACCCACTTTCATTATTTGGTAAATTTCCGATCAATCTTTCCCTTATAATAACTTCCATGACCGACTTGCAATAGCTTCCTATAACATCTTTCTTTCATCTGATTTCTAGTTACCTGATTTCGTTGACGTCAATTTATATTGAGAGCCGCTCAAATCCAACCCTTTCACCACCAAAATAATGTGTCGCCATCATCGTGAGTGTTCAACAAATCAGCGATAGCATGACTCGTGACGGAGAGATACCCGCCATTTTCAACCCAAAACGGGTGCGTACACCATCCGTTGTTGTGACTGGCGAATCTCCGAATGGTCCGTATGGCGGCTTTAGTAATGCGCTTAACACCAGCAATCCACAAATCGCCCACCAAGACTCAATTTCTTCGAGTCAACAGGACCCGAGTGAAGTCATAACAATACATCCGGATGTACGCGATGTCTCGACGCCGATTGGTACGCACCCAGGTTTGCGGCGTGGATTCAGTGCCGTTGGTGGCAGTTTTGTGAGTAGTTGTGGTGTAAGTGGCGTTACTGGTATTGGAGGTGGTTCAAATGAACCAGATACGCCGCCCGGTTTGGAGGCGGGACCAGATGGCACAGAAGTTCGTTTCCGACGACTAAAAGCTTGCAGAGAGACATGTTGTTCCGAACTGGCGCGAAAGGTGAGTATATGAAGAAGCATGAACAGTTTTGCTTTTCGAAATCAGGAAATACTATATGGCATTTGTCTCCATTCTTCTTTTCTTGGTCATTTTCTTGCTTAGATGTACTTTGGTGTTTGCGTCACCATACTCGTCACCGCGTCATGGGTTGGCGCAACGCATTGCATCAAATTTCTCTACTTGAATCGCAGCACCTACGCCAGTATTACTGCAGACGACATCGACAGCACATCAAATCGCGCCATCGAATTAGATTTGGTCACCAATATGGATGCTGACGATCCAAATAATATTCTGGGTATCAGTGATAATTCGTTAAGCGTCACTGAGGTGGAAGAGGCTACAAAATTTTTCCAAGTCGCACCACCAACTTTACCGGAGACGACAGTATTTCGCGCACCCTTCTTCGCCGCCTGGTTCTTCACCAACTTTTCATTCCTATTCTTCCCCATCTATGTGCTAGGTCGCGTATCGTTGCGAAAATGCGACAAGCCAGGCGAGATCTTGGGTGACGTATTGCGCGGATTTCGCGATCGTGGTTTCACAATCGGTAAGAGCAACATGTGCGAGCACCGTAAAGCAGAACAGTAGAACAACTCATTCATCTTTTCATATCTTATTTCTTCACGTGTCGACAGGTCGTTTCCTCAATCGCTGTCTCTCCTTCTGCATACTTTGGCTGGTGACCACTTACCTTTATACGATGTCGCTACGCGTGCTCTTCGCCACCGATGCCATGGCGCTATTTGCGACCAATGTCGCTTGTGTTTACCTGCTGTCATGGGTCATTCTACATGAACAATTTGTGGGCGTGCGGGTATGTGTGGCCACGGCACGAAGCAACATGGCATTAAATTGTTACAAAAATAAATGCAATTAAGTGCTTTTTAATCCTCTCTAGATTGTTGCGGTCATTCTATGCGACACCGGTATCGCACTGCTAGCCTATATGGACGGCATTACGGAAAGTCGCACGCTGAGTGGTGTTGTGCTAGCCACGCTGGGCGCCGCCGGTTATGCAGTATTCAGGGTATGTGTTATGACCACATGTCATGTATCTGCTTCTAAGCCCAAATGTACTTACTTCTTTATGTAACGCATTGCGTGTAGGTTATGTTCCGCAAGGTGATGGGCGATCCACCGATTGGTCAGATTGCTTTTGCCTTCACCACACTCGGATTTCTCAATGCGCTACTGCTGTGGCCAGTTTGTGTGGGGCTGTATTTGGCTGGCTATGAGAGTATGCCACCAGATCGCATGCCATGGATTATTTTATTAATTGCCAGTATTTTGTTATTGGGTAAGTTTAAGAGTGCATACGTACATACACATTTGTAATAAATAATTCAATGAGCCATTAAAAATGTTTGCATTGATTTCAGTTTTCCACATACTAATGCAATTCAGCGCAGCTGTCACTTATAATATGTTTGTAACGCTGGGTTTAATTACAGCAGTTCCAGTTTCAGGAGGTAAGTTGAAACACAGCATTAAGTGCTTGCTGTGGTTTTTGTTGTACCGGCATAAAACTGCTGTTGATATGCCAGTACTTGCTGGTTATAAATACGCGTCATACCGGTAGCGCAGACCAGACTGACATTGGAATGCTAATAGAGATATGGTCTCACGACCTGTGACCATATGAGACTCTATACAAATTCTTTAAATTCGGCACTCGAAGTGTAACTAATTGAAAAGGCCATAAATTTAGTTTGAACAATTTCTTTTATTCAATTCAAAGTAAAAAATGTATGAAGGTAATACAAAATTAACTTTTGCTCGATATGACCACCTTTTGCCTTGACTTTGGCCTTGAGACGGCCCAGAAACGAGTCGCAAGCTGCCCGAATGCGACTTGCAGGCATTTTAACCTATTCGCGGACAATGGTTTTTTTTTAGAGCCTCGAGACTGGTGAATATTTTAGTTCGGACCTTGCTCTCCAAACTGGTCCAAAGAGAATAGGTGTACCAAAGAGAATAGTCCATCGGATTCGCGTCTGAGGGCCGTTGTGTGGACGTTATGAAGTCCGGAACGTTGTCTTTTAGCCATTCTTGATTCAATCGAGCTTTGTGAGACGGGGCCGAGTCCTGTTGAAACGTCCATGGTCTGCCACCGAAATGTTTGTCTGCACACGCCTTCAAAGCAGCCTCCAGAATACTTTCCGGATAATATTTCGCATTTACCTTGACGCCAGGCTCGATGAAAACGATTGGAGAGTGCCTATCTACGGTTACAGTAGCCAACCCTTTACCTGTGGCGGGTGCTGCCTTCTGGTGTCCAATCGATTACTCAAATTCTCGTATGAACGGTCGGTCAAATAAACCCTATCGTTTTAGGATTTTACGAATTGCTCAATTTAAAAAATTTCCCCGTCGGCCAAGCGAAACAGCTCCTTCGCTCTCTTAAGTCTGACTTGTTGCTGCTTTGGTGTGAGGTCATACGCCTTTTTGATCTTGTGAGGCTTGACTTTGAGATTATTTTATAGTATGCGACGGATGCTACGGTCAGATATTTTCAGTCCTTTCGTCATTTGATTCGCACTTCGTCGGGGATTTCGCTTAAGTCGCTTCTTCATTTTTTTAACCATTTCACGTGACGTTGCAATCTTTTGATGACCACCTCCATGACATTTCGCCTTGGTACCAGTATCATTGTAACGGGTAATGGTGCGATAAACAAAAGCTTTATTTACTTTAAAGCGCTCGAACTCTCGAACGATCGCTAGTTGTGATTTTCCAGCCAAATATAATGCAATCACACTACTACGTTTAAATTCTATTACTAATTTCTTTGCTCGCGTTTACTCTCTGCAAAATACTTCGCGCGCGCTTCTAAATAATGCTCTAGTCTGTCATTTAGCCAACTAACAGACAGCTGATCAACGGTTAAGTTAGGCTGACCTGGCTGCCTGAAAGCCATCATATAAACCTATTGGTCCTTAGTGGTACCAGATGGAGCTTGA
The DNA here is from genome assembly GCF_028408465.1 of Anastrepha ludens. Classification (NCBI taxonomy): domain Eukaryota; kingdom Metazoa; phylum Arthropoda; class Insecta; order Diptera; family Tephritidae; genus Anastrepha; species Anastrepha ludens. The sequence continues at coordinate 114,874,715 of NC_071498.1, read as the reverse complement.
CCTTTACCTTTCTTTGTATTGGACTTCCTATAATAAGCCTGCGTTCTTTGCAAATGTAAGTAAGCCCTAAAGCTCAAACCCCGAGAGACATTCTGACTCCTTCTATTATGGAGCTCCTAGGCATTTCATTCGGGCCCTAGACAATGCAGGGCAAGCACAATCTGCAGTGATCGTTGTTTGCGATGCCTATCTCGCCGCTTGACTATCAACGTACATATTTATTTTGGAGTTGCTCGATGTCTTGCCTACAGCAAAGACTTCTACTTGAAAGATACTGCAGTGGTTACGACGCTTAAATGGTCACTTGATGTCTAGCTCTGCGCAATAAATCCTTGCATCATTGCGTCCAACATTTTCGAGTCATCAGTAAGTATAGGAGGTGTATTGGAATCATGTTTCATGCCTCTTTTCCACCCTTCTTCTTCTATTTTCGTTCGGAACCTCTTCACCCAGTTGCACTTCGGAGTCATATAATCTGTATTGGCCTTATAATTCATGCCTATTGAGCTATGCCCGAATATTTTACAGGTAAATTCAACCGTTGCGTTAAGTTTTACGGCAGATTTAGCTGCTAGACATTCTGCCCCACCCGCCACCGTTGGTGTAGTTTTCATTGACGTTGAATACTTTCCATAGGTATTTTGTATGCCGTGTTTCTTAACGCAGTCCACCACAGTAGAGCACCGTAGAGAAATAGCACTAATACCAATTTTAGAAGGAAGTAGTCGCCATGTAGCTGGTTTTTTTCTTCCTCTAATATATTCTGCTTCCACGATAGCTTTCAATCCAAAATTACTCCAAGGTACTTCGTGTTGCCTTTAAGACTCAGTTCTACGCCGTTTAGCTTCGGGGATACCAAGTTTATTTACTTTTTGGGTGTTTGGCCGAGCTCCTTCTCCTATTTGTGGTGTGCGTCTTGATGTTGTTCCACAAATGGAGGGACCTACAGTTTTAAGCCGACTCCGAACGGCAAATATTTTTATGAGGAGCTTTTTCATGGCAAAAATACACTCGGAGGCTTGCCATTGCCTGCCGAGGGGCGACCGCTATTAGAAAAATGTTTTTCTTAATTTTGGTGTTTCATCGATATGCGAACCTACATTCTCTCTGTGAATTCCGAATGGTAGTCACGCACCAACCCATTCGGCTGAGCCCGGCGGAGCCCGAGGGTTAGGAGGAGCTTTTTCCTGGCTTACATACAATTGAAAGTTTTACCTTGCCTGCTGGGGAACGACCGCTAGTAGAAAAAACTCGTTTTATCAGTAGAAAAAACTTATTCGTATCTAACTTGTTCTTGTTCTTGATATATCTTTGAATTTGAAGTCAGCTGATGAATTCTTTCTGTAGCTGGACAGTTTTAGTCCTCGACGTTTAACAAACTCCTGCCTTCCGGTGCCCTGCTTTTTTTGACCGTACGCCTGCATCCCTGGTGTCGGCTGAGAAGGAGGGCAAAAGTTTAGTTTATTATTCTTTAAAAAAAGTGGCTATAAATAAAATGTATTGTACTTCCATAATTTCTAATTATTAATATTTTTGTTTTTGTTTTTTAAGGCAAAGAGAAAGCCTTGCCATTAAACTAATGGAATAAAATTGTAAGCAAATGATTTCCAAAGCTTAAAGGTTAAGAATACACTAGTCAAGCAACAAAAGAGTTAAATGGTGAAAAATCGCTGTTTTTAAACGCCGGTTTGACAACGCCGTATCGGCTGATTTTTCAATTTTCGAATATTTCCCAAGCATTTCAAGCATTTTGTAATTCCTAAGCATTATCTAAGTTTCTGATCACGATTGTTATTTTACCTGGAAAGCTTAAAAAACCGATGGGGCACCCTGTAACTCTCATAACTATAGCAATCTTCTTTTCGCCAAGCGTTAGCCAGTGACGAATAGATGAATCAACTGGTATAAATAGAACTGCCTTAAATTACATGGATTTGGAAAATAGTGAGTTATATCAGTTTTATGAGGTATAGCCATACTCGCTAGCGGTGAGTCTTGCTCGATAACTTTGTTGTTGCTGGCACATGCCAATTTTTCATAAAGTGCCGAGCAGGGAAGTAGCGAATATAACAGGCCTTACATAAGGGTGAAACTGTTGTAACATCATAACTAGGATAAATTCCCAAGATAGCAGCCCAGTCTACGATCGACGCCGTTAGACTATTATAAACGATGTTTTATGCAATATCAAAATTCACTATGTACGTAAATTAACGCATATATATCTCTGAATGAAATGTTGCTATTAAAGAGGGTGATCCAAATATAAATTTCTGTTTGAGTCAAAGTTTTTTGGCCACTTAGAACTCTTTCCGGTCGAAATTTTAACTGCCAATCACGATCTTATGATTGTGCCAAAAGCTAGTGATACTGTACCCAACATTGAATAGCGAAAATAGTGAAAATTTATTCATGTCATCGATCTCAACTGATGAACATCTCATGCACCAGCCTGATGAGAATTTTTCAACAAGATTTCGACTTCGAAGACTGAGTCTTAGTTAGAGCAGCTCGCATGTTAAAAGTCATATGTGATGACCGAGAAGCCAATGTATCCCTGGAAGGTAACGTTTGGCGCAATTATTAGAATAGCAAAGCATTACCAGAAGTACCATTTCACATAACAGTGAGCCATCACTACCGACTTTTTATAATCCAATATTAAAGGCATGGGCTCAAATGTTCTTTTAAGGCCAGTACGTTGAGTAACTGATGGCATTAGGTCCGGTAATGCAATTAGTCATCTTTGTCAATGTTAATTGACCACCTGGTAGCTGTTATTTGACTTTAATGGAATTCAATGACGCTTTGAAAGGTCGATGTTAAACAAATCAGTTATGGAGGAGTCAAAAACCATCACCGAAAATTTAGGAAAATTACTTCTTGGGTCGTTCACGTTCTTATCTGTGCGTTGGAAATTTAGCATGGATCGGTTTGAGCGTAAAGGTACAATTAGTGGGGCTATACCTTAGTCATGATAGTTCAGAGATTTCTATATATATATATATATAGCGTTTTTCAATAGGTGCGCTTCAACTTTTTTCCGATAGGGAGGGCGAACGACGCAATATTTTTTATTTTTCGCTTGTCATTTGTAAACTTCATTAGTATACATTTCATCATGGAACGCTACACACTTGAGCAACGCTTGCAAATCATTGAATTTTATTATAAAAATGCGTGTTCTGTTAAGAAAGTTTAAAGTCGAAAAATCATCTTCAGTGATGAAGCTCACTTTTGGCTCAATGGCTTTGTCAACAAGCAAAATATGCGTCACTGGGCAGAAAGCAATCCACACGTGATTCATGAGACACCGTTGCATCCCGAAAAAATCACTGTTTGGTGCGGTTTACATGCCGGCGGCGTAATTGGCCCATATTTTTTCGTTGACGAGAACGATCGCCACGTTACTGTGAATGGAAATCGATACCGCGACATGATAAACGATTATTTTTGGCCGCAATTGAATGGTATGGACTTAGACGACATGTGGTTTCAACAGGACGGGGCCACAAGCCACACAGCGCACGCTACAATTGATTTGTTGAAGAGTAAGTTCGATGAGCGCATTATTTCCAGAAATGGACCGGTCGAATGGCCGCCGCGCTCGTGTGATTTGACACCTCTAGACTATTTTCTTTGGGGTAATGTGAAGTCATTGGTTTACAGTAACAAGCCGGCGACGATTTGTGAGCTCAGAGCCAATATTGAACGCGAAATTGCTGGAATTTCGGACGATTTATGCAAAAGAGTGGTCGAAAATTGGGTTCAACGATTGGACTTCGTAAAACGTGCACGCGGTGGTCATGCAAAAGAAATCGAATTTCATACTTAAATGAATATGTTCAAACTCGATAAAAAAAAAAGAGTTAAAAAAGGCAAACCATTTGTGTTTTATTAAAAAACAAAGTTGAAGCGTTCTTACTGAAAAACGCTTTATATACCTATATAATTGGCGCGTACACCTTTCTGGGTATTTGGCCGAGTTCCTCCTCCTATTTGTGGTGTGCGTCTTAATTTTATTCCGAACGGCAGATATTTTTATGAGGAGCTTTTTCAAGGTAGAAATACACTCGGAGGTTTGCCATTGCCTGCCGAGGGGCGACCAATATTAGAAACAACTTTTTTCTTCATTTTTGTCTTTCACCGAGATTCGAACCTACGTTCCCTTTTCTGAATTCCGGATGGTAGTCACGCACCAACTCATTCGGCTACGGCGACCGCTTTTTTTAACTTTTATTTAAATGGCGGGATGAAAATCCACAAAACCCCAGAGTATTCCATCGTCTGTGAAATCATTTTAGTCAATATTTTTTAACTTGCTTCTATACTTTCTGGCATTTTAAACTTTTTTTTCTATTCTAAATATTTCCATCTCTCTTATTTAGTAAAAAAGGTATTCAGAAACTAAATTGGATGATTAATTTTGTGCCACCCTGTTTTCGGGCTATTTTTTATTTTTGATACATTTTTTATCTTTTTCTAAGCAGTGTAGATAAAATTTAATTTTCTACCATTACTTTCCAGCTTTAGACGTTGTGCTCTATGGCGCCACATTTGCGGGCATGAAATTGGCCGGCGTCATATTAATAGCCGTTGGGTTTTTCCTAGTTATGTTCCCCGAAAACTGGCCAGACTACATAACACGCTTGCTAAGGTAAGACAGAAGTGCAGTTTAGTATTTGTGTTTTATAAAAACAAAACAACAAAAAAATAAATTGTTCACTTGTGCTTGTGTTATATTGCTAATTTTTTGTCCGAGTCCGAAAAAGTACTTTTTAACATTAATTCATTAAAGTTTTTGATATATTTTCTTATTAAAGCTAAATAACATTTAAAAATTGAATTAAATTAAATCACATGAAATTCATTACTAAACATTAAGTAAACTCAATTTATTTAGTAACAAAATGCTAATTTATCAATTTTAAACTAGTTTTTTTTTTAAATATACCCTACATGCATATTTACTAATTTAAGCATTACAAACTGTTTTGTTAAAAAATTAAAAAAAAATTATTCTCATTACATTTTTAACAAAAATCAAACAAAAAAATCAATTGAAATTAATACTTTTAATTTTCTCATATTTTTATGCCCGAAATATTTCAGAAAAAGTGGTCGTGCTATACTGCGTTACCAATGTTGTTGTGAATTAGCTGAAATTCATTATCCCCATGCGGTAGGCTAAAATAAATATAAGAAATCTTCCCAAAATCGAATTTATTTACTATAAAAATTACAACAAAAAATGACTTTTTTCTAGTGAATTGTGTTTAGCTTCGTTCGACCTTAGTCTTGCGCGCTTCAATTTTTAAATACAATATTAACTAAAAATTAGCGAATGCGTCCACTGGCGTACATGCATACATATTTATAAATACATATAAATGCAACCAAACCATTTTAGTAGCGAAACTAAAAATTATATGTATGTATTTTTGAATTTTTCAAACACTTTCGAAATCCCTCGTAGAAGGGTGTTGCACTGCAAAGAGGAATATTTGAGAGCTGTATACTTATATACATACATAGAAATATATATGTATGTATAATTTTACATATACATACCTATAAATACTAACATTCACTAGCAGCGCTTTTTTAAATTTATTTCTGAAAACTAACTACTATTCGTCATTTTGTGCGAAGATTTTGTAAATTTTGTAACGCCAGAATATTACTCCATATTTGTTTTTTTTTTGCAATTTGCGCTAAACGAGACTTTTTACTGAGTTCCTGAAGAGAACTGCATTTTCCGTTTCTTTTTAACAACCTTGGTTGCCTACCTCCGCTACTACTACTAACAACTACTACTCTCATCCCACTCTTACTACTCTTTCAACCACTATCACTAAATACCAAGGCGAATTTATTACAGGTGACAGCAAACACATATAAGTAAAACCCTACATGTATTTGTTGTTGCGTTTGGTGCAAGCATCATGTCAAAATTAGCAAGCAAATGTAAACATACGAATGTAAACATACCAATACATACAAACAAAGCATATCATTTTGACGTAAGCCATACCTACGGCGAAAAATTCAGCTGGGTGAATGCTGTCACCTTATTAAATCCACCTTGCTAAATACTAACAATAATTCTAAAAACAAATACAAAATACTGACTACCTAAAACTCTTATACCAACAACTCTCCCACCCATCTCAAATCGTTTTTTGATGTTTCAAATATAATACAACAAACAAACAAATACACTAAACCATACACGCCCTCACTCTCTTTTTGAGACTTCTGCGACTCTCAACTTTTCCCTTCTATCTGCCTTTCGGGCTTATTGTGCATTTTCGTAAATAATTTCTAATATTAATGAATTGCCACGTATTCATTTGTATATCAGTACTGAAATATGTCAACATTTACACACAAATATGATATATTGTATTGCAAATGTTATATACAGACATATACATACATACATACATACATTGCTAATCGATGTTATGGCTAAGCAAATGATCAGCAAGTGTTGGAAACCCACAAAAAAGAAATTTCCGCTCACCCCGTTTGCTTGCCCAAGCGCTATGCATTGAGAGTTAACTGTACCCCACTTGCATCTAGAAATGTACATACATACATACATATGTATTATATATAAGCTTGCTAATGAGTGGATAGCGCAGTTATGAAATGTGTACAATAAAAACAAGTGCCACAACTAATACTTATATACATTTGGAAACACACATACATATCTACTAACGTATTTGTAGCATTTTGAATTGTTTATTGTCGTTGGCTAAATTGTTGTTCGATTGGTTCAAAATTATTATTTTATTGTTTTATTAATTTTTTTTATCAATTCGCTATTGTTATTTATTTATTTACTACTATTTTGTTTTTTTGATAAATTACATGCCAATAAATTATATATCATATAACAATAAAAATATTACATAAAAATTCGCCTCTAAGTGACATTACTTAAATTTCTCAAGTTGCTCGAAACCTGAATACCTTATCATCTCCTATATTCCAAACTAAGAATTTCCCGAATTTCAAATTTGGCAATTTACTTACTAAATCTTTAATCGCTTTAATCCACATAAAGTGGAGCTCAGCATATCTCCTGAGCATCTTCTTGTTAATATATTTTTTTTTTTTTTTTTAATCTGAGTTGAGCTGACTCCAGATTGGCCGTAGGTTAAATGTAACAAATGTAACTTTTTCTTCTAACCGCGCTTGGCCTTCCCATCTAGATAGGCTAGCTGAAGTCCATTTCTGATCTATCAGTTGTTACAAATTTTGTCTTTTCTTAGCTTCTGACTTGAGCTTTTGTGAGCTCCAAATAAGTTATCTGTGGATTAGATCACCTATGCCTAACTTGCTTTAGTCGCATCATAGCAAAAAAGTCATGTTCAGTCATGGTATCGAACTCATTACCACCAAGCCAATCCCGTGTAAACCTGCGTTGTATCCACACAAATTTTTCCTCTCTCATACCCTCAAAGGAGGATAGTAGGCCGATAGTCATAACTACTAGGGCCTTTCGTTCCCTTCGTACCTTCTATGTTCTTGCCCAGCATTTGATAAAACTCGAATGAAATGCCTAGGAGCTCTACATTAAGAGAAGTTAGAATGCCTTTCGAGGTTAGAATTTCAGGGTTATTCAAAAAGTCTACTACAAAGAAACGTAAAGGGCAAGCTTCATCCAAGGCGTTTTTCAATAGGTGCGCTTCAACTTTTTTCCGATAGGGAGGGCGAACGACGCAATATTTTTTATTTTTCGCTTGTCATTTGTAAACTTCATTAGTATACATTTCATCATGGAACGCTACACACTTGAGCAACGGTTGCAAATCGTGCAAATTTTTTATGAAAATAATCGTTCTGTTGTTTTTATGAAAATATTGTTCTGTTCCAAAAAATCATCTTCAGTGATGAAGCTCACTTTTGGCTCAATGGCTTTGTCAACAAGCAATATTTGCGTTACTGGGCAGAAAGCAATCCACACGTGATTCATGAGGCACCGTTGCATCCCGAAAAAATCACTGTTTGGCGTAATTGGCCCATACTTTTTCGTTGCCGAGAACGATCGCCACGTTACTGTGAATGAAAATCGATACCGCGACATGATAAACGATTATTTTTGGCCGCAATTGAATGGTATGGACTTAGACGACATGTGGTTTCAACAGGACGGGGCCACAAGCCACACACTACAATTGATTTGTTGAAGAGTAAGTTCGATGAGCGCATTATATCCAGAAATGGACCGGTCGAATGGCCGCCGCGCTCGTGTGATTTGACGCCTGTAGACTATTTTCTTTGGGGTTATGTGAAGTCATTGGTCTACAGTAACAAGCCGGCGACGATTTGTGAGCTCAGAGCCAATATTGAACGCGAAATTGCTGGAATTTCGGCCGATTTATGCAAAGTGGTCGAAAATTGGGTTCAACGATTGGACTTCGTAAAACGTGCACGCGGTGGTCATGCAAAAGAAATCGAATTTCATACTTAAATGTATATGTTCAAACTCGATAATAAAAAAAAAATGAGTTAAAAAAATCAAACCGTTTGTGTCAAAAAAAAAGTTTAAGCTTTCTTACTGAAAAACGCTTTAGTACCACTGAGGGCCTATGTGATAGCTTTCAGCCAGCCAAGTCAGCCTAACCTAGTGCCTTTCATAATGTACGTAAATAAAAAATAAATAAATTATCTGATAGTATTCATAATTCAGTCTCAGTTCAGAGGAAATGTCAAAAAACTGTATGTCTGTCGATTTGGCTGGGCAGGGTACACTCGGGGTAGTGTTTCCACGCAAAGAGAGAATGCAAGTTTGCTTTGCTACCTATGGTGTCCTTTTGAATAGTTAGGACGGTGATAGCTCAGTAGATCCCATGCAAGGTCTCGCTCAGATCTTCTTTCAGCCCTCGGGTTGACCAGAGAAAGCTTCAACTATCGTTAGTGATTAAAGTCTTAACCAGGCATTGTCCGATCGGTATTCCTGCGGTGATGCTCAACATTAGTTCGAGTCCCTTTAGGGGTAGTTGTCTGGAGAATGATGAGTTGGAATTATCTCAGCATCCACTTGCGTTGAGTTTGTCTAATGTAAATAATTGTATGGGTGGTCTGCAGAATTGCAGAGATATTGTTTACTACAGGGGATGTTGGAGCTTCTTGCGTTTAAGCCTTGTCTTCCAATTTTTTACGTCAGACAATACCGAAGCTTCGCTGTTGATATGCTGTTGAAGTATATCCATGTGTGACTTAGCATGCTTTTGTATTGTGCCGGCGACTGATTTGATGCCAAGATCGCGTTCAATGTCCTTATAGCGAATATACCAAGGAGTATTTATGGCGCACCTTAAGACTTTATTTGGGAATCTTTGAATCTGTATTACATTGCTGGAACTTGAGCAACCCCAAAGTTGTATTCGATATGTCCATGTAGATTTCAGAATTTTCTTGTACAGCAGAACTTTTATGAATATTGATAACTTGGAGCTTTTGCCCATGACCCAATAGAGATTTTTATATTTGATTTCAAGTTCTAAGCTTAGCATCTAAAGTCACACCTAAGTATTTCGCCGTCTTATGATACGGTATTAGATACAATGAAAGATATCTTATTTCATTGTATTATAAGAGAGATTTATATGCACTGATTTCGATTCGTTAAGTTGAAATCGCATTGAAGTTGTGCATTATCCTTGCTTTCTGTGTTATCAACAGAAAGTATTGTTGTGTCACCGGCAAATGTTGCAGGAACGCAGTTTCTATTGACATGTAAAAAGTATATATATAATATAAAATGGGTTCCATCAACCTCCCCTAAGGAGCTCCAGTTTTTATTTATTATATTGTTCGGGCAGCACTGCTTTAATTTGATTTAGTAGACCGCCGTGACATACTTTGCCAAAAGCGTTTGAAACATCGAGAAAGGTCGCAGAGTATACATTCCTTTCTTCGAGCGCATTTTCTGTGATTCGAGTTATTCTGTGTACTTGGACTTTTGTGATGCTAAGATTTACACAACTTGCCGTCTAGATAGGTAGGTAGGTAGGTATAGTGGTTGTCAATTGACATACCTAGGCCTGCTGTAGGCCCATTGGGATACCATCAGAGCTGTCCCCTCTCCTCACTCTACATTGTTCTCATTAAACCAACCTGTGGCTTTAATATATCTAACAAGGCTTGTTATTTTTAAATTGGCTACTTCTGCCAAGTTATTCGGGGAACTTTTTCCTAAAATATTGAACTTTTGTGATATTGAACTTTCTTCTATCCAGATCCATGCACCCGCATAGAAAGTGTTCTATAGTATCTTCTTCATCAATCTCGTTACAGCTTTTGCAATAGTCGTTACATCTTCTGTCAATCTACAATCAGACAGTGCCCTATTAGGACCCCAAGAAGATTTCTCATGTCCCACCTGTTCAGTTTCAACAGTCATTCTACTTGTTGCACAGGTCAGAGACTGAGTTCATAGCCCATTGACAGCTCTGATAGTGTGTTTATCTATAAGCATCTTACAAGTTGTTAAGGATATATGTGTGCTCGCTTTGTCTGGTTGGATCGGTAATTTGGTACCCAATCTCACTAGTTCATCTGCTTTGCAGTTGCCTGCTACGTCGCTGTGACTCGGCACCCAGGACAGGTTTATTGTAAATTACCGTGATAGTTTTTTTTGTGAGTGTGAAAGCCTAGCTATGAGAAGGCTGCGCACTCTCGAGACAGCATTTCTAACCGATGTAGCGGACATAGCCCATCTAAAACTAGCGAAGCTCTGCTCGTTTATTAAAGCAACCGGATGGTTTGAAAAGGAACACGTAGAGTAAGGATAAGCTCCAGTGGTATCACAATATACCTGCTGAAGGTCTAAGTGTGTCTTGCGACAACCACCCTACCTACCTACCTACCGTGATAGTTCTGTCAAAACGCCGATACATTATTTTACTGTCTTGGAGTTAATATTAGGTGACTGTAATTTTTTCGGGGCCGATTGGAAAAATTGTGCTAAAGCAGGTGTGTACCTACATGCAGCTCTACTGAGTTACAAAAGTCTGTCGTTTGATTTAAGAAGGGGTATTCATCTAGTATTCTTGCGTGACCCTTCCTGTTAGTGGCTAGGTTAGAAGTTTCTCTTAAATTAAGTGCCGATTTCGCCGCCAGCTGTTTGCTGTAGGCCTCAATAAGTGCAGCATGACATTCATCGCTGCCGTGGGCGTAGTCTTTAGTGCCCCGCCAGTGCTTTAGAGTCATCAAACAGTCAGAATATAAGCTGTGCTCGAAATTTTGTTTCTATCATACAGCTTTCCTTCACTCGCAACTTCTAGTCGCCATCGTTCTCGTATTTCTTTTGTTCCTTCTTCTTTCTTTCCTTGCCTAGAGCTGAGCTTCGCATTCAATTAGACCTAGAATCTAACCTGATATAACTCATAGGTAAAGTACTCGCACATATTTTTGTTTGTCACATGCCCAACATAGGGATTAATGAGGGTTATGATTTTTGGATTGAAAGAGGAGGATTTTATACATGTATATATATATATATATTATTATAATACTATTATTATATTTTTAACATTTATGTATATTATTTCCTTTATTAAAAACCATTATGAATAAGTTGTTATTATAAATATATACGTATCTATTTTTTGAGCTAATATCTTTATATATATATTATTATAATTTTTTTTTACATTTAATCTTTTTTTATTGAGAGTTTGTCAATTGGCAAAATTTGTTTAGTCTTTTTTTAAATTGCTTATAAAACAAATCATATGTAAATAATTAAATTTGTTGTTTACTTTTACTACACGACATAATAAATCTAAAATTTGTGTACCCAAAAATCAAATGCTTTTATAAATTAGTTATTTTCAAGCATAAAACACAAACTTATTGTATTTTATTATGTATGAAAACGAGCTTTTCAATGAAAAACAAATAAATACTGCCTACAAATTTGGTAATGAAATTGAAATGTTAACTGCACCAATTGCTTTGCGGCATTTTTTCAGAAGCACCACCCAAAGTGTTGAAGAAACGCATGCAGCTGAATTCGATTTTGAGATTTCTTCTGTATACTAACACGTTTAATTAATATCTAATACCAATAATTTTACCATAATATTTTAGTTTAACAGAAAAATTTCATTTTTAAATTAACAAACTTTTTAAAGCTAAACTTTGTTCTATATATTTAAATTAGTTAAAAAAAATCTATAATTTTACGTATGAAACTATTTTAGAAAATAATGTTCAATTACATGATCGATCAAATATAAAAGTAGAAAGTAAGAATAGTCGAATTTTTATTAGTAAAAACGTTTCCAAGCTTAGGAAGATGGGGTGATCCGAGAATAGCGAAAATATTCCCTTAACTTCAGTGTGAGCTCATTTGCGGCTTTATATAAATATTTGAATTTGGCACTCAAACAGCCTGGGCCTGTTAACGCACACAAATGTAATGCGACTGACTAACTAAGCCTTCTTAAATTCATTGAGCCTTGTAGCTCGGATTGCTGCGCTCCACGGAGTTCAAGAAAATAAAATTGCCGATGAATTGGCCAACTGTGAATCAGCGGTAGCCCCATTGGGACCAGAGCCAATAATTGGAATCAGTTTTACAGAAATCATGAATTGTCTCAGCGATTATATATGAAATTTGCATAAAGGTCGATAGTCCAGTCTATAATGCTGCAGAACTGCAAGGCCCAAACAGAAAGCTGTCGAATTTTTTCTAAATCTTGGAAGGTAACACGTTCGTTTGATGGTCGGTATTTTTACAAGACACAGCCCAAGGGGTCAGCATATGTCCTCCATTGGAATCATTGAATACCCGATTTTCCTGTCTTGCTTAGAGGAGCGGGATAGCATTGAGTATTTTCTCTATGAGTGGTCTGCCTTTACTAGAGCTAGGCTATGAATTTTAGGTTCCGATGTAATATTCCTTCTCTCAAGCTGGAGGATATTTTCAGATCTGCCAAAGAATCTGGAAAATTCTCACCGGACTGACTATCTCTATCCTCTATTCTACCCTCTCTCTTTCCTCAGTGCCATATCAAATATCAAATATCAATATTTTTAGAGATTTACGTGAAATTTTTATATTATATTACTATAAAAATAAATATTAAAATTGTAAATATTATGACTCCTTTTTTTGCGCTGTTGTGCGAAGTATGCATAATTGGACCTTTACGCTCTTCCAATCAGTCGTAGTCGTAGTTCAGACGGCAACGAAGTAACACCAGCAGTGGCTGTCAACACAATCTCAGGTTCCGCCAACCGCCGTCGTAAACAGACCGTTGTCATAACCCCTGTTACATCAGAAAATCAGCCGAGGCTTTCAAATTTGCTTCGTACTTACTGGCGAGAAAAAAATGTAGCGCAAATCACTTTAGATATTTCATGTTCGAACTATCCGAGTGGTAGTCATGCACGAAGCCTTTCGTTTATGGCGCCCGCTGTTTATGACATTTTTAATCAAAGATAAGGAACGACTTTTTCGTCGGCCATACATACAATAAAATTTTATTTTATTAATCGACATTGCATAAATCCTGCAGTTCTATAACTAAATATTATTTAAGAAGAAATTGAAGAATGCAGCAAGGTGATGACTTTTCTGAAACTCCGTTTCATATCAGCAGTCAATTAGCCAATGTGGTAAACGTGGTGTCCAAAAAAAGCATGCGCGCTATTCAAAAATATGATTTGGAAATACTGATGAATACTTGAAATGAGTAAATAAAATAGAAATTTTCATTTGGCATTGCTGTCACTTTATAGGGAATTAGCAAATTTCATAGAGGTAATATGTCAAATTCTTTTTAATGGTACAAATGTCGAAAAGTACTCAAATTTGCAATTTGATACGATTTAGATTGAAGTAAACTTTTTCAAAGCGTTATTGAAAATACGTGAGAACTTTATGAAAACTCTATTCACTGCTTCAAATCGCACTAGTTTACAGTATAAAATGACAAGAGCGCCGTTCTGTCCAATTTCTATGTAAAATCTGGCGTTGAATACGAAAATCCACGATTTTTTAGCCCCAAATAATTATTATTGATAAAATCAGGAATGGTGAAATAAAACATTTCTAATATCTGGCCAATTTATTTTGTCATAAAAACAATCAGGAAAGGCCAAACAAAACATTTGTAATATCTAGCGAAGAAGAATTTAAAGGTTGTTAAATAGTGTATCATACATTTATGCAGCATATTTCACTAATTTTCATATATGTTATGTAAATAAAAAAAAACAATTAAAGTTAAAATTTAAAACAAAAACAAAATTATTCCAAAAATTTTTCTTCTAGTATTTTTCTAAAGTCAGTTTAAAAAATTTTGCTTTCATTTATTTTTTTTTTTTTAAAGTCAACAGATTTGCAAACAATTATAGCTTCAACTATAGCATAGAAATCCATAAATACAATAAACAATAAATACTAAGTTGTTCAATAAGTTTCGCGGTTCTATAAGAGAGGGTGTTGATACTAGCCACATTTTTTATTTTCTATATTTGTACACTCTTCATATGAACGTATGTGAATTTTCATTCCAATCTGTCCAAGCATTCTTTGTTTACAAATCATTTAGTATCGACATGTCACAGTATTTTCTACAATGGAAAAAATCAAGTATCGTGCGATGATTGATTTTTATTTTTGGAAGGCTTAAAGGCAACGAAAATTTATGAACGATGGGTGGCTGAATTTAAGCGTGATCGCACAAGTCTTGAAGGCTATCCCCGTTAAGGACGTCCAAAAACAGCAGCAACACCAGAAATCGTAGAAAAAATACTGGAAATCGTATAGGAAAATCGTCAAGTGACTGAAAAATATTTAGTAGAAGCCCTAGGCATTTCGCTGGGCAGTGTAAGTAATATTTTGAAATATTGGGTTTCAATAGGCTGTGTGCACATTTTGCGTTCGGTAACGTTTTGAGCGCTTTGAGCGTTTTCAAAAGAATAAAGTGGATTTTGTGTATCGATTCGACACTATGGATGAGATTTGAGTCTATTACCATGATCCTAAATCAAAGCAAGAGTGGTATGAACCCGGGGTTCTTTGGCTCCGAAGCGAGTTCGTATCCAGAAATCGGCCAAGAAGGCTAGCATCTGTTTTTCGCTATGCGAAAGGAAACTGGTAAAACAATAAATTCTGAATAATATTGTAACCTTTTAGACCAGCGAAAAGAAAAAAATCATAAAAAATATCCAGTTTGTAAAAGGAAAAACAAAATCTCCTTCTTTAGCATTTTGACAATGACTTAAGTCCATGAACTAAAGTTCGAATTGTTGGAGCATCCACTAGTATGCCCACCAGTATTCACCAAATTTGGCCCCTAGCAAATTTCATCTGTTTCCAGACCAAAAAAAATTCAGGTATGAAAAGCGTTTTTTATCAAAAAATGTGTGGATGCGGATTTTGCAGCTGTGGAAGTATATTTTGCAGCCCTTCCAGACTCTCACTTCAGTGATGGAATTTACAAATTGGAATCTCGTTGGAACAAATGTATAGCTGTTCAGGGAAATTGTAATGAATAATAAAGTATATTTCTAGGCATAAAATTATGTATTTCTTATCGAACCGCATAACTTATTGAACAACCTAGCATGCTTATAAAAGTTATTTGAATTAGTGCAAAAATACTCAAAGAAAAATTGTTTGACATCTGGGTTGAATTTTCGTACTCGGCGTCCGATTTCACATAGTAGTGGAGTTTTTGTAAAAAAATATTTTTTTGTAAACTAGTCTTATCAGCAATATTGGATGCATGCACCACCAGCTTATCTTTTTTTGTATTCAGGGAAAATCCGTTGCCCTTAAACGCAAACAGCTTTTTTTTGCATCTTTAAAAAAATCAAATCAAAACTTTTTTTCTACACCTAATCAAATCAAATAAGCAATTAATTAATACACATAAAAGAAAATTGCATGTAATTTACATTTTTCCTTTAATTTACTAAAAATAAATGTTTTATTTGTAAAAAAAACACATCTTTGATTACTAAACTAAACCTAATGAAATCTAAATAAATTGAAACCTATTGTAAAGCTACTTTATAATTTTTCTGTTTAATTAAAGTTTCATTTTCGTCTTAAACTATCTATATTCGTGTACTCCTCTCATTACTCGTATAAAAACGGTATCGATATTTCCATTATATTTGCAGAAATATCATCTTGTTGGGTCACAACGCGAGGTGAGTTTTGTTTGTAATGCTTTCATTTTCACTTCTCTATTTCCTAAAAACAGAAACAAAAAACTTGATTTTACCATATTCGATCGAAGGGAAAAACACATTCGAGTATTTTATTTAAACCAATAAAAAAAAACAGAACAAAACTACATTTTTTAATAAAATACATACATGCATATATATTTTTTGCTTTCAAATAACTAAATGTAAAGGACGCATAATGACAAGAAGCTGTAAATCTGCGCCGTTCCTTTAAGGGAAAAATTTTCAGTGCGAGCTTAACTGCGGTTATTTTGTCTTTAATCAAACCTGCAAACCTGCTCTTTTCCCCCAAGGGTAAATTTTTCAGTGCTAGCTTAACTGTGGTGTATTTTTTAAACTATGTTTAAGCCTACGAAGTTGGACGTTTAAACTGAGTTTCATTAGAAAGCTTAACTATGCTCTAGCACTGAAAGACTGGTGCTAACAAAACTTGGAAGGAATATTTAATCATAAAAACAAAACTTGTTCTAAATATCGAGGGTTTTCGAGAAAAGCGACACAACTCAAACTTAACTCAAATTCGGAGTTTTGCCGTTAAAAGCAAAAATCAACTACAGAGTTTATATATTTTTATCTGGAAAAGCATCATAAGCGAATCTTGAAGCGATTCTGAGAGATAGCGTTAGTGTCGTTTTGTCAGGTGAACGAATTGGCGCGTAACTTATCTAGAAAACTGACCCAACTCAGTATTTTGTATTTTTGAATTATGTTACTTTTCTCAAAAAACCATCGATATACAAAATTTGTTATGAAATTTCATGGAAAAAATTTTTTCTGAACACATTTTATTTGGTTCCACCTGATTTTCTTTTCTGGTACAAAATTTCACCACACAAAAAATTAAATTGTTGCAAATAGTCAAGGATGGTAGATAACAGGTTTGCTCGTTAGCTTTAGCTTAGTGAAACACAAAACGAATGACGTAGAATCCAAAGTTCCCGGTCGGCATATCTATCAAAGCTCAAAGCCGAATAACGGTCTGCTGGTAGTACACCTCTAAAAATATTTTCATCATGGTAAATAGTGCCTAAAGGTATCCTGTATGGTAAATTTTGTTACTGAAACGGTCCGAGATTTCCGTTTCTTGCGCATGTCGCCCGCATTTGCTTCACTAGTGCCATAACTCAAAAATCCAATATTTCGAAAAAACAGCTGTTTTCAATTAACTATGCCTGCCTGTGTAAAAATGAGTATTTATTTTCATCTAATGAGGTGCTGCTAATAGATGTCGCCATGCATTTGTTACGCAGCATAAAAGAAGTGATCACAAGTCATTTCTGCGTACTTATCTAACATTCTTTTTTTTATGGATTACGCCACAATTGAAGTAAATCAGCGATATGTGCATATATGCGTTCTTTGCTAAAACTACTTATAAGTTAATAATTTGCTTAAATTTCTGCGAGGTATTCTCTACTTTAATCATTAAGTCTTGTAAATTATTTTTCAAAATTTTTGATATTTTATTATTTACATTATTAAATTAATTTATTGCGTATGAAAATTTTCCTTTTTTCTTACCCTCAATTGGTCATATTTTTTCTCATTTAATTTGCATTTCTCCCATTTGAATTCTCTTTGCCCTCAAACAAATTCTATTTCAATTTTGTTCTTCCTACTAAAGTTAAAATGTGGGAGTGTCATTGTTGTTATTGTAATTTTTGCGTAAAAAATCGTTATTGAACTGCCTTTATATATAAGTGTGTTAACATAAAATAATACACCAATACATACATACACACTTTCCATAAATTATGGAATACCAACATTGCAAAACGTTTTTGATATGAATTTTGCTCTACCCTATTGATATTGTATTAATGAACGAGTTAATGTTTTTTGACTATATGTTTTTCTCTACTTTTTTGCATATACCTACATAAATCAATCATATTCGTATTCCTAATCCAAAAATGTTATTTACTACGTGGATCAGCAGATATACAAACTATTATCCTGGTACAAATCTTCATATGTTTTATTGAGACTATCACCATTTTTTAGCTAATAAAATACTTGTGAAGTTTACAAAAACAAAATACATATTTATATATTTGCAATAGTTTTAGATAGCCTACTTCATTGTATTGTAATTTCTGTGTGCTTAGCTTGTTGACCTCAGTCACTATCAAAAAAACACTTGTCTCCAATTATAGTTTATGTTCAAATTTGGATGCCACACACTTTTAAACGAATAATAAAAATCACTTACTAATGAAACAAATACATATGGAAAACTATAAACTATCACGCGTAAAGCTTCGGGTTCTCAAGAGGCCTGCACATAATTGACAAGTACTAATTTCAATTGAAAGCTGCGTTAGCCAAGACGTAGACATAATTTTACTCAATTTAGGCGGGCCTACCATACCAGCAACGCGTGTTTCTTAATAGCCGTGAAATGTTGCCAGCAACATGCTTTTGACTTGCCGTGAAATGTTGCTAGCAACATTGATAGTCGAATGAGAAGAAACGTAAAATTTATGAGCATCATCCCAGAAGAAATTGGCAAATTTTGGTAAGAAATGTGTTTTTAAACAAATTAACGCACATATATTTTGAGGCAAAACAAATATAAAGAGGATTTACTCACACTCTTTGCGAAGCCGTTCCGCTTAAAAATGTAGTATTCGGAGTATTCGAACTCAGGCACTTCACTCGCAAACGAAAAGTCAGTTTTCGCGCAATTTTAAATGACGTGCATTTTAAATTTGTGGGCAAAATGTTGCTGGCATCATGCTGCGCGGTGCTTTAACGGCGTGAAATGAGCAGTACTCTGCCGTGATATACATATGAAATTTCACGCATATTTCACGCAATGCAATTCGTATGCATTGTAACAGCCATTTCACGTGAAACGTGAACCTAGTGCTATGCTTTAGTCAAAACCCAACTTAAAATAGAAAATTTAGAGAGTTATAGGTTTTAAAGACCTAAATTTAATTTCTGAATACAAAGAAAGCCTTGAGAGAATCGTGTCGCCATACTATTCTTTCACCTATTTTGACTAAAATTTCTCCGAAGATATGAAACAAAATACATTTTTTGTACAATTGTAAAGCAAATAGCATCAATGAGAACTTTTGAAAATAAAAACAAAGACGAAGTAAAAAAACAAACCAACTATTGTAAACAAGTACGATGAAAAATTAAAATGCTTGGCGCAATCGTGATGACGTGCTGAGTAGCAATCTCTAAATTTCTACGAAAACTAAGTCATAACTAAGTTTTGGCTAACACAGCTCTAAGCCCAACCTTCTCAGCAAAACTGTAATGCATATACACTTGTGCTCACATAATTAAGTCACTTCATCTTAATTCTTTACAAAAAAAAAAAAACAAAGCTCTTTGGTTCACGAAAATCTTGCAAATCAAAAATTTAAACTTGGTATGAAATTTACAAAAATTTAACAAATTTTCAAAAATTTGGTTTTTATTTTGTATTAACGATTCTTATTAGTTTTTAGAAGCGTTGTACAATTGCACCTAGTATTTGAATATAAAAGAATACTAATACAATTTTCAACTTGATTTAAGAAGCCTTTTGTAATATAATCGCTACTCGCTCTCCATAAGGTCTGTCACCGTTGTGCGTTTTACTCGTCTTCAAGAAGAATTCAGCTGAAGTAAGCTCGCTGCTGCATCGTTGACAGGATGTTTTAGTCGCTGTTTGTGAGCTTTGGCAAATTGCTTCGTTTCTTCAGTCACAGTAGGTATGTCACGATCACGATTCCGCGATAGTATGGCGCGTTTAATATGCTCCGCCGGTCTTTGTTTTGGAGATATCGGAAGAAGGTGTTGTACTTTTGGATGGTGCATCCCCAGAATTGTATACCGTAAGTCCAAACCGGTCTTAGCGTAATAAGTAATTTGTTGCGGATTGATAAGATTGAGCGCCTATTAATGAGATAATAAAGCTTATTTTATTTCAAGCTCAATTTCAAGTCAAGCTCTTCTCGTTTTTTCTTGGCATGAGCTTTCCAGCGCAGTTTGGCATCAAGTGTTAAGCGCAGATATATAGCACACATCGACACATCGATGAAGATTGACTTTTGGAGCTTTTCTTAGAGAAAACACTACATGTTCTGACTTGTTTTTGTTTAGCTTGATTCTCCACTTCTTAGCACATTTAGAGATAAGGTCAACAGCTTCTTGTAGTTTATTCTTCTAGTTTTATTCAATTGGCCGATGATAGATGGTGGGTATGTATCAGATATAGTAGATGACCCAAAATGCTTCCCTGTGGAACTCCTGCATTTTTTTTTTTTAGAGATGAATATATATTTTCGCGTTTTACGGAGAAGCCCTTCGTTCTATATTTTGTCGAAAGCTTACGATTCATCAAAAAAACGGCTGAGTACACTTTTTTATTTTCCATAGCGCTTTCTATGATTTAAAAAATTGTCATAAAAATTTTCAATTTTTAATCAGCGCAGGTTAGGTCAGGTTAAGTTGTAGCTGCAGTCCAATAGAAGACACACTCAGGCTCATAAGTTATTGCGATAGTGCATGAGGAATTCATTTTGATCTAAATATCCCTAAAATCAATGTTAACTTTTCAAATATATTAGAAGATCCCTGATTTCCACAGTATTGAGATCTTTCAGCTCAGTGAAAAATTGTATACCGAAATTGAAGAATCTACGTCTGGAAAAAGCAGAACAGTATTACAGAATATGCGGGATCGTCTCATCGCTTCCTTCATCTTTATTTAGATAGCTTTTGTAGAAGTCAAATGTCTGCACGCCTAGTCTCTGTGGGAGTATGCCCTGTTATAACAGAAATCAAAGAGCTAAGGCTATGCTTATTTTGGCTTAGCGGAGGTGCTTAAACGTATAGCAGGGATACTGTGCATTTAGCATTGAGAGTCGGCCACAATTCTCAGGCAATTCTGCAGGTGAGTTCGTTATGCCATCATTCCTCTCCAAAATGCCTCAAAAATTAGTAGCTTACATATTTGTAGTAGTATAACAATACCATTTTCAATATTCTCGTTAGGAAGTAAGATGTCGAGTCTCGCCCCACAATAGCCAATAATCTAAGTAACGTTTGGCCGAATTGATCCTACAAAAGTCGAGGAGCCGGAGGCTAAAGAGAGCCTTAAATATTCGGAATTTACATCTCCGCCCATGCTGCTCTGGTGCTTTGAGCCATCTGTATATACATGATGGACTCGCACTGTTCACAATGTCCTATTTCCACTTTTCCCTTAAGCGTAGGAAGGTCATGAACGTTGTGCAGGGAGGGGTAGGCCTAGTCCGTCATGCCGGGGAGCTTCGAAATGTCAGTCAGAATGTTTCCGTATGACTCCGTAACTACTATTTGACCACTTCTTGAAAATTTACAGCATTATTGTCATACTGCTAGCGGAATGTTTCGCCTACAGTTCCACTGGAAGGAAGTACGGTGTCGCATATAACACTTTCGATGGGTTGACCTTGCACTGGTTGTACGAACAGATGCGATTATTTAGACCATGCCAACTGTCGTAATGTTCACATCCTTCTCGAACTACCGCAGTATAAAGCCAATGTAATATTCTGGATTCCATTTCAGATTTTTTTCCAATTGACCAGCTGCAGGAGTACATCGCTGTTTTTGCTTTGTGTATCCTCTCTGCAACTGTTTAGCTGCCTAATCAGCAACAAAAGGGCTACTCTAAGATTTTTCCTCGCTAAAGAAATCGGAGGAAGTGTTCGGAACTGTTTATATCGTATGCAAAAAGAAATTATCAAAAATCAACGCATCTTTTTGAGCGACTTCAAACTTTCACTTTATCATAATGAAATTTGATGGACTAAAAAGTTGCACATCCATAAGTTTTCTAAAGGTTCTAATTAAAAAGATGAAAATGTGTATGATGATTCTTCGAAATTTTTACAATTTTTGTGGATTTTGTAGAAAGTTTGCAGTTTTGAATTTGAAGGTTTATCCTAAACAAGACACTATTTTTTTATAAAAGATTAACGAAAAATGTTATGAATGTTGTAATAAGGTGAAGTGGCTTAATTATGTGAGCACCAGTGTATACATATAAATATATAGAGTCTGACGTTGTGATCACCTATTTGAAATATAAACAACGTAGTAAGGATAAGTTCGTATGCTCTCTTGAGGAGTTAAGCTGCCTACACCCCGAGTATTGCGAAACACTCTCGATCGTTTAACCCTTATTGGGTTATTTATGGTAATTTGGGCGAAAACTCGGGAATGTTGAATTGCATTTATTTTATTATAATTAATTTTAATGAATGATAATATACTTTAATTATTTTAATATAATTTGTTTCTTATTCAAATATTCACTTTACCTTCAAACCACAACAACTCTTACGGAGAGCGACCTCTAGCCCTAAAAATTACCTACAAATCAAACAATCATTAAGAGTAATGCCTTACTTCGGTTCTAAACTGACTGTTTTAAATACCATTGCAGCGTACACATTTCAGGGCGAACTAATGGCATTTAAAGAAGATTTAGATAGCTTGCGACATAGGTAAGCTGCCCTCAAGGCCGTTATTTCCGTTAAGGCAGAAATAGTAACGAGTTCGCTTTTCATGTAATGTGTGTTTCAAGGTATTGCAACATGCCTGATATTGAGCTTGTAAGAAAAGGTACTTCCTTGCCTCTTTCGCAGATCTGGAAGAGATTACGTAAGCCCTTATCTTCCTGAGCCACATTGTGATCGAAAGATACGCCATGACAAACACTGATCAAATTTTCAAACTGTAAAAATGTCATTGTGTCTGAAGTGACACTATGTTTGTAGTATCGGCATAAAAACTATAATTAAAAACTAACGCTCTTGAAAACGATCAGGAGAACAGAAATGAAGGGGCAATCGATTTGCGGTATTTAATTAAAGTTCGTTCAAGCAAAACCTTTCTTGAAATTCATGAAACTATCAAAGTATTGAACTTTACTTTGGAATACTTATTATCCTCCAGTTTTCATAGCCGCATACGTTTTTAGGTCGCACTTGTCCTGTGCGGGTTACAAAGGGTTAGGGGTAGTCAGAGGCCCGAAAGAATTATGATTTTCAATCTTTTTTTTTTTGCTAGTGAATTGTTTTATTTTACATTAATACACCATGTTTCGACTTGGCTTTAGTAAAATTTCACAACCAAAAAAAAATTAATTATTGTAAAAGTTGTCGCTATTTGTGTGGAGCCCGTTTCTCCACAAGTACCCTGATCTTCACAAGTCCTTGGAGATTCATCTAAAGTCAAAGAGAAATTAGTTTTATTAATACATAGATAATCTTGTGCCTGATCGAAGCCGAAAAAGCCGACAATTAATTGTTGAAAAGAAAATCCTTAAATCAGGCACGAGTTTTTTATATTTTTCAAAAGCACTATAAATTTTATTAAAATCTACTAAGTGGATTTTAAGTTACAGTGACAACCAGTTCAAAACGTAGTTTTGAGAAAAATGCATTTAAAGTTTTGCTGTCGGTCCCGGAGCGCCCGAGCGCCCTTTGTTAATTGTTGAATAACTCGAAAAGTATTTGTTGGATTCACACAAAATTTTCACACAATATTTTTAAGATATTATACTTTAAGAAAATGCAAAAAAAAATTCAATTTTTCGAACATTCTGACTACCCCTAACCCCATAAATAATCGTACCTTATCTTGGTTAAATAAATCAACATAAAAGTTTTTAAACGAAAAAAGGAAGGAAAGGGAAAACTTGGCATATGCGGATTAATTAGCTTACTTGCTAGAACAAAGAGAACTACAGTGACCTCTAAAGTTTTTTTATACACGGGTGCAAGTCGAAAAATTAGAGAAATAATGATTAGACAGATCTTTTAGAATTATGTTTTTTCATTTATATTTCTTTTTTTTTTTAATTATATTTTATATAATACCTGCAATATCAGGTGAGTAGGACACATACATACGAAAAACAAGAATGACTTACTCTTTTTCCGATATGACCACAAACAAAGAGAAACGAAACTGAAAATGCATATGTGTTTGGTAAATCTTCGTTTTCCTTTCAGAAGCACTAAACAATAAATACAAGGTGGCTCAAAATTAATAACCCCATCAAAAGACGCATAATTTTTGCAAATAGCGTCGTACGTCAATCATATTGGACACTTGTGAAGTAAACAGCTGCAGTATACAAACAGCCAAGCAATGGAGTGCTTAAAGATCAAAATAAATATCCCCATTGCTCAAAACTATCTTTTTTTATTTATATACAATAGGCTCCCTGGTCTACCGCCAAACTTTGCGAAAGTAGTCAGAACCAACAAGTCTAAATTTTGAGTAATAGCACATTTGGCTACCCAGAAAATACCTTTTTTCTCACATTTAGCCCTATTTAACCGATCTTCCATCTTTGATATTTTTGATCGAAAGTGGCCTTTCACGCAGTATCAAGTCTTTCAAACTGTTTTTCACTGTTCGTTCGAGAATACAGGTTGGTTGAAAGGTAAGAAAACAAAAATGGAAAAATGTAAATTGTTTTTTTATTCATACAGTTTGTGTCAGAAGAAAAGAACCGGTTTTTTTCTCGTAACTTCAAGATATACTTCGTTATGCTCTTTGCTGCTTAATAGTCTCACTCAAGGGCTACGACGTCAGTACTAACTCAGGTTAGTGTCGTTCGAAACTTTTCCGTAAACGCAACCAAACAAAAATTAGTGAAAAGTACGCGAAGCGTTTTGAGGCGGTATTTTTATGCACGCATTCGAAAGAGCCAAATTTTTCTTACGCCGCGCCTGCCAAAGTAATTAAAAAATCAAAAAAGTTTGTTGTGATGTGGAATCAGCGGTATAAGGTGTACAAAAATGTTAATGACTTTTCCGAGCGCGGCTTGAAGCGAGTAACGACAAAAAAGCAGGATAAAGTGATCGTCCAACTTTTTAAGCGGACCCTTCTTTGTGATTACGCCAAACACGATCAATTCTTGGTAATAAGGGAATAGATGTGAGTCTCAACACCATCGAACGTCGACCGAAGGAGGCGAACATATCCTACCGTCCCGCATCATCAAAACCACTGCTCTCAGAAAACCCCATTGAGAAACAACAAAACAAGAAAATGGCGTCACAGTATTGAGCTGGCCTTCCCAGTCCCCAGACGCCAACTCCATTGAAAATGTGTGGGAACTACGAAAACACATCTTGCCAGAAGGCTAGTCCATGATTTAAAGCAACTCGTGCGTCAAGTTCGCAAAATCTAGTCCTATTTGTCCACGAGGTACGCAGAAAAGCTGGTTCAAAGCATGAAGAAGATGCCAAGCTATACTCGATAACAATGGAGACTACACGGCTTATTGAGTAATTGCGACTCGTAGCTTTGTACATACTTTCATGTAAAAAAAATTATATATACATATATATCTTTTATACTTCATGAATAATCGCAGTTCCCTTTTTCTGACACAGACTGTATATCAATAATCGATCAATAATCGATAATATTTAGCGAATTGCCTGCTATTTTTCTGTGCGTCTGGCGCAAATCTTGCTTGGATGTGGGCACAAATCAAAAATTTTGTTGTCCGAAATATAGACGTATTTGGATTGTTGAAATGCTTCAGAAAAAAATGTTATCCTCATTTTACACTTAATTTCATCGAGAGTATAAAAACTATGAATAAACAAACACGAATATTCAGGATTTCGCCCACTAAAGAACAAATTTTTAACAAAAGTCATCCGTTATCCCATTTTTGCCCACAGTTTATATTGAGCAGCAGCTCGCTGCGTCGTTTACCCTTTGTGTACACGAGCAAACCCATCATTGGTCGCCTTTATAGCTCAACAAGATAATTCGTCTATCCTGTTATTTTCCTTACAAAAGGGAAAGGCACAAGATATTTCAGTGGAAATGTGCCAGTACTGGCACTCCACATACAAAATAGTTTTGGTTGGAGAGTTTTACTCTATGTTATTACTTACTCAATGAATCAACTCAATTTTAATACAGTTCTTCCAATGATGCTCTAATAATTTTTAGCATCAATTTAATGATTTTCCAGAAGCTCTGAAAAATATTGGTTGACAGTTTTTGTTGAATTTTGAACGAATGTGAGGCTCCTATAATATCGTCAATAATCTATAATATCGCTTAATAAGAATTAGAACATGATTTCTAGCGTTTTTGCATTTTTCAACTTCCACTACGGCATACTTACATCTTCAACACTTGTATGACCTCGGCAAGACTTTTAAACCCTTTGAGCAGAGTGAAAAATACAACGACAAGTCAACTTCAAATGGCTCCTAACCAAAGAATGAATTGATAGCTAGAAATATTATTTTTTTTTTTTGTTCAAATGAAAGATGAAATTTTAAAAAGTCGTACACATTTTGCCTCATCCGACATCTTGAGAACCTGACCTTCACCGATGACATCTGCCTCCTCTCTCACAAACTCTCTGACATGCAAGCGAAGGCGGACATACTAGACTGGAGGTCAACATCGCCAAGATCAAGGCTATGAGAGTTAAAAACAATGACGCAAGGCAGACATTGTTGTATGGAAGCGAAACATTGCTGGTCTCTAACGCCATCACATAGAGGCTACAGTCCTTCACTAAGAAATACCTCCGCATCATTTGCAAAATATTTTGGCCAAACCCCATCAGTAACGACGCACTGTGGAGATTAACGAACGAGGAACCCATCCTTAGGCAAATCAAACGCAGAAAGTGGCAAGGATAGGTCACACATTGAGAAAACCAGCTGATAGTATAACGAGAATGGTATTGGACTGGAACCCACAAGGGAGAAGAGGTCGCGGTCGACCAAAAAACACTTGGAGAAGATTGATGCTGCGCGAACTAGCAGATGCCGACATCTCATGGGGCGGTGCAAAAGCAACAGCACAGAACCGTGTACGATGGAAGAGTCTTGTCGAGGCCCTATGCTCCCAAGAGGAGTGAACAAGGAAAAAAAAAATTATGCTCTCTTCTACTAGTTAATAGGTGCCAGTTGTAATACTTTTCAACCAACCTGTATTTATACAAAAATAGTCCTACTGCTATACTCCAGAAGACTTTTTCGTAAAACTCTCTGTTATATGCAGCGATTAGGGCATATTTTTCCACTTGATACTTTTTGCTGATCCAATTGACCAGTGCTTCGATATTTTTCAACATCAACGAACCCGCTTCTCATTCAATATGTCACTACATTTCATACGCTAATGAAATTACAATACTCTTTTGAGGCATACACAAAAAGCAACTAAGTTTCGTTTGTTTCGGTATGGTTTGGTTAGTCGCACTTACTACGAGCTCATTACTCAAACTGACTTTTAAAATACATATGTAGCTGCCAAAATATGAGATTAAAGCATTTTCTGTAAGATATTCTGTAAAATTGTAAAGCCCAATACAGCAAACTTATTGGACTTCTCAACGAATTCTTGTTAAAAGATTAGTGCGCCTTTTTATGGTTTCTTCCAATTCGTTAAATATTAAAACATCCAAGCATCACTTCACGAATTCTCACCCACCGCCCACACGTGCATACATATACATGAATAATTTTTTTATTCAAAGGTCCATAGTGCATACATGCATACATAGAAGCATAAGCAACGCAATTACATATTAGAGTTATGTATATTAGTGAAACACATACATACATATATATATATTTATAGTACGTATAAATATACTCCGCATGCCCTTAAATTAATAAGTTGTAAAAAAAAATATAAAGGAATACACCAGCCAAGTAAATATTGGGTTCTTATTAGGCTTTGTGCTTTGCTCATCTTTGGCTAGTCAAAATCAAACTCAAACTCAAAGCTCCCGAGCCTGCTTGGGCCTCAGAAGCTTTGCTTGCTACTTTTATGTACGGAAAATCTGAAATTTGAAACACTCTTATTATAATAAATTATATTCATATTTACTCATATACGTACACTGTGATGAGACTGAGATGTACTCACAATAATAGCAAGGCGTGGTTTAAAGTTTAACTTTTTTATTAATTATTTAGAGTTTTGTTTTTGTGTTTTCAATGAAAAATATATGTTTTAAAGGGTTTTCCAATAACAGGTGTTATTTTGAAGCGGACTATTTCGGTAGATGTCACTTTTGAAGCTGTAATTTATTAATATTTGACAAGTAGAAACTACGCCATTAATAAAAATGGAATTATATACGCTTAAAGAACGCATTAAAACTATTAAAATTCACTATAAAAATGGTGAAAAGACAGAGACCGTTCGTAAAACTCGGACATGGGTCATCGTGAAGCACCTTGTCCGACCGCAATACAGAAATCGGTGATAAAATTCGACCTGTTGGGACAAGTTAGTGATGTGAAGAATAAAATCCATGCACGTCGCTCCAGAACAGCCTAAAATATTGCTGTTGCAGCCGAAAGTGTTGAAGAAAACCCAGGTTTGTCCATTCCTCATAGTTCTTTCGAATTAGGCATTCCAAAAACGTCATTACACCGTATTTTAAGATAAAAGATTTGCATCTTAAGGCTTATAAAGTCCAGTTAACACAAGAACTCAAGCCGACCGAGTGTCTTTGCCGATTGGGTCGTTGAAATGTATGAAAATTATCCAGAATTCCATCGAAAAATCATCTTTAGTGATGAGTCCCATTTCCACCTCGGTGACTTCGTCAACAAGCAAAATTGTCGGATCTGGAGCTCACAAAATTCAAGAGTTATTGTTGAAAAGCCTCTCTGCCCTCAACGTGTGACTGTTTATGGTCCGGCGGAGGCAGTGGACCTTACTGTTTCGAAAATGAAACTGGAGCAACAGTTACGGTGAATGGATTCCGCTATCGAGAGATGATTAACGATTTTTTAAGACCGGAATTGGAGGGTATTGATCTGGACAACGTTTATTTTCAAAAAGACGGCTCTACGCGCCACACAAGCAACGAAACCATTGATCATAACACCTCTTATTGAAAAACCCTCTACCACAATAAAAACCACATAACTGAGAGTTTCGCACTTTGTCAAAAATTAAAAACAAAAAAAATCAAAACAATTTCATCAAAATTTCAACCTTTTTAGAACATTTTTAGAAAAATTTTTTTATAGCCCCTTCAATTTTAGTATTTTCCTTAAAAAAATTTTCGAGCATTCCACCAATGCTATTATTATGAGCTACTCCGTATGTGTACTCTTATACCTATAATAAAAAATTAAAAATGTATGCAATTGATACCAATAATATTAAAATCCTGAAAAAGACGAATAGAATTGTATCGATGATACAAATCTTGCTTGTCAATGGCCTCTGTAACAACTGTGTGTAATCGCGCTAGGATAAATTAATTTTATATACAGTAGAACATCCCCTAACCTCAAACTAGAGCCATACATTTGCTATATAGGAGGTATGTTTTCAGAAGTTTAAGCTCACAATTTCGAGCATTCGCTTCCTTTTTCAAGCAATTGACGAAGTTCACAGAGCTCTGGTGGCATCCTCAGTCCTTACTTCTTTCGTAATGAGAAAGAAGTTGCCGTTACGGTGAATGGTGAGCCCTATCGAGAAATGCTGACTTAATTTTTATTTCCAAAAATGAAGCAGCTAACTATCGATGATTTTTGATTCCAACAAGACAGCGCAACTTTCCATATGGCGAAACGGGCTTTAAAATTGTGTTATTCCAATATTTTAGCCACCATTGACGCCATTTGGTTAGATTTATTGGAAAAAGTAGAGGTCACAAATTGGATTGATCGAATGGGCTATTTAACTTGTAGCCGCGGCGGACAAATGTCGGATATCATATTCAAAAGATAAATGCCATGAAATTATCCACCAGGCTATAATTAAAAAAATTCCTTTCAGAAATATTTCTGTTTTGTATTATAATTTCAAGTTCTCCAGCTCTTAAAAAGATACTTAAATATATAAATTTTAGACGCCCACAGTCAATCAAATCGTCTAGATATTGCTAGCTGCAAAACATTGTTGCCATAGTTCGCTAATAATGCAATAACAAATGGAAAAAAATCTCGTAAATCAACATTATTGCCACTATTTAGCCTTAATTGGCTTTATTGAATATAATGCAAACTAGACGTCGAAAATTTAGGGTAATTTCATGAATTTTTTTTACAAAAAAAATGAGAAACGACATTTAAATTTTTTAGGCTTTTTATTTAACTTCTTTTACATAAAAACTGAAAAAAATGTTTAGTTTTAATAATTTTAAAAATGGTGTTGAAGTTGACCCCTCTCGAAAAATTGGACCTGGATGGTGTTGCCAATTTAGGCTCTTCTATTAATCTGAAACACAAAAACCAAAAAAATGATTAATCAGTATGACTATAGCTATGTCCCGTACTAGAATAAAAAAAAAATTACAAAATGGCGCGGTTTTGAATTTGACACTCTAAAAATCGGATTTTTTTTTCAGTTTTTTAATAAAAAAAAAACCAAATAAATGAAATAATAATATGATTCTACATAGTACGGCCATTGTAATTGATGTCGTAAACAACATATTAAAATTTCAGACGATTCGGTTGAATAGTTTGTTTTTGAAGTGAAGCTTCTTAGGTGTCGATGGAAGAGCGAGAATGAAGAGTAAAAGTTCAAGGCCATGCAACGTTTTGGGCATTTTCGTTACGCGAGAGAGAAAAAATATATAACGTAGAGGAGAAGGTGAGAGAGAGCTATACCTCACATATATCTTAGATACACTGTAGGCTATTCACGTCTCCCTTTTGTGCGGTCCTTCGTCTTTTCTCCCACTCCTACGCTAAGGCTCTAGTCTAAGTCGTACGACGTTACTCGTATTGTAGGAGCAAGAGAGAGAGAAAAAGAGTGACGCGTAACCGTACAGCACTAACGCCATATTATATACTATAGTAGAGCGAAAGAGAGTATCATATTGTTAGAATAGGATAGATAGTATTGTGCATGCGCGTGCCTTGTCTATGCTCGTTATAGTGTTAGACGCTATATGTGCGCACTGCTCTAACGCCACGCTAATACATCGGTGCGAGAGAGAGCAATGTATAGTTAGAATACGACAGATCGTATTGTGCGTGCTGTGGCCGTACGCGCTGGTGACAGACGCAATATATACGCAGTTGATATACAACGTGTATTATTTGTAAATTTAGATATATATTCTTTCTCTCTCTCTCATTCTCTTTCGGGTCTCCCCCTCTTTCTTTGCCTGCCTTGAAAGTTTCACTTCTGTTATGTGTACTACGTTAAACGCACTTTTTTTTGACAACACCAGGCCGAAAAAAGTCGTTTCGAGATAAATGAGTTTAAAGCTTGAACTACAGGAGCGCGCGCACCGCTCTCTACCTAGTTAATGGGCTGTAGAAGCTATAATATGCGGAATTTCCGCAGAATATTGAAAATTTCAGAGAATATTCTTAAGATACTATACTTTCAAGTATCGGAAAAACAAAAAACTGCGTGTAGCGTAGTACACATAACAGAAGTGAAACTTTCAAGGCAGACAAAGATAGAGAGAGAGAGAGAGATAAAGAGTATATATCTAAATAAATTCACAACATTTGCAGAGAATACAAATAGACAAAATTTACAAAAAACGGGGAAGGGTCGACCGGTGGAGGTAAACGCCGGACACAAACCGTGGCAACAACGCGCACTACTCCGAGCGTTTATCACCCGCACAAATGCAGCGACTCCAGGACCCCAGCAATGGCACAAATTACCGCAAGGCAATACTATCAAATCCGACGCCGGAGTGGATAGCACTTTATAGTACACACAAGCACTAGCCAGGAAACGGAGATAAGCGCCAAAAAGTAGGCACAAAAAAAAAACGTCAAAAAATTGGGACCAAAAAACGCCCCGAACAGTAGGCACCAAGGAAATATAACGCCAAAAAGTAGGCACCAAAAATATATTTCCTACAAGTTTGCACCAACAAACAAATGCCAGAAGGTAGTCAGTGTTATTTGTCACTAGAAATTAGCAACCACAAGGAAAAACTCAGGAAAAATAGCCTAAAGTGTATATAAGGTATAGCTCTCTCTCTCCTTTTCCTCTACGTTATATCTTTTTTCTCTCTCGCGGAACGAAAATGCCCAAAACGGTGCATGGCCTTGAAATTTCACTCTCCATTTTCCTTCGTCCATCAACGCCTAAGAAGTTTTACTTCAAAAATCGAAACATCGAAAAAACAAAAATTTTTGAAAATTAAAAATTAAAATTAATTAAAAATAATATCGCAGCAATTTAACAAATGCGTAAAAAAAGCATAAAGTAAAAAATAAAAATAAAAAAATGCATGCAAACGCAACACAAATACGGTGTGAAACATAGGTTTGAAATGGCTTTCGGTTATGATATTTTAGCGACCTGGCTTGCGTCTTCGTTTTTATCAAAGAAAAAATGTTAAATTTACCGAATTTTCTCCTTGTTAACTTTCATTGTTAACACCCTATAACTCACAACTGAATAGAACAAACCAAAAACAGCCAAATAATTTTGTTAGTTGGAAATGTCACCTAGACAAGGAGCATAAACTTTAAATTGTTTGATCTATACTTTACGAAATATCGATCACTACAGCCATCTAGCGAGAAAATAATGCATTTCTTTCTGCCCAAACTAATATTTGTTTATTTTGTTTAGTTTTTTTCCAAACTAATATCTGTTTATTTTCTATGCTGGCGTCACTCAAAGCAGCTGATTCTGTCAAATTCGTCAAGAACAAAGTAACGGTTTGCGAACGACGCCTCCTCCGTAGTTATAGTCTCTTCCTCGTGATACTATCAGTGATTGATATTCTAGTACACAAATATCATCAGCAGACTCTTGAGCTGTGAGCACAAAATGGTTTAAATAAGTTCAAATAATGGTTACTGAAGAATTGCACTTGGATGAGTATTTACGAAGCCTGATTTTATCTTCAATGACACTCTAAGCCCAAACATTTTACGTTCCTGCTTTAACAAGCAATTAATATTATATTAAATTGATTAGTATAATTTACGTTCCTACGAAATTTATAAACTTTTGTAATTATGCTGAGTTACATTTTTTATGGATTGAATTTATATTTGCCTTACACACGCACCTAACTATTTTTGCCTTTTGATTATGTTAAATTTAAAAAGAAGTAGTTTTAGTTACTCAACAAACTGTATGAAAAGTACTATGCCACACAACTATCGCTTCTACTCACATTTTACTCTTTCACTTTCCTTTTCAAAATTTTTCTCCCAACTACATTTTATAACGAAAATAATAACTACAAAACTAATCTCTATAAATTGGTTAATTTGCATTAAACGCTTTCGAAAAAAAAAATCAAAACAAAAAATATTATAAATGAAAAATAAAAAAAATATTTTTTTAAAATAAAAAAATATAAATTCGCAAATGCCATGTAATCACGCCACGTAATTGCAGTCGCCCAGCGTTTTGTAGAAGAGATGTTGTGGTCTCATCGCCCACCACAAGATAGGCGGTGACACACGATCACGCTACCCACAAACACGTGTCAATTCGTAAACGTCAAATAATGTCAATACACAAATGTCAAATGAGCGCACAGCACAATTGCACAGATTTCACTACTCGTAAACGTAAGAATCTCAACTCACTGTACAAGAGCGTTTGTAAATAAGCAAAAAAAGCAAAAAAAAAAAGCAAACACAAAGCAACGTAACTACTAGCAAGCCGCAAATAAATATTTTAAACTTAAACGTGAAAGCAAACACAAATGGTAAACGTAAACGTAGCCGCTTCCTACAGCTTTGGTAAGTACAAGTGTGCCGCATTGTACAGCACTTAAGCTGCCGATCGCCGCTTAAGCATCGTCAAACTGTTCGTATAGTGTACTCGTAAAATCTATATATGTACATACATACCTAAGTAAGCGTCGTCAAATCAACGAATAGTTCAAATTTTTATATGTAAATGGTAGCATAAGGTTCAAATATTATATTAATACTGAATCGTTGAGGAATTACTAAAGTCAAATAAGCATTCTGATTTGCTGCTGGGAAATGCAACACTGCGTTTATGATTTTTGATTCAAACAGTTAACTTTGTTTATTAAATTTCTATATTTTTTGCTTAATATTCGTACATTTATAGCG
This sequence comes from Anastrepha ludens, assembly GCF_028408465.1. Classification (NCBI taxonomy): domain Eukaryota; kingdom Metazoa; phylum Arthropoda; class Insecta; order Diptera; family Tephritidae; genus Anastrepha; species Anastrepha ludens. The sequence continues at coordinate 114,840,438 of NC_071498.1, read as the reverse complement.
AAATATATATTTTTTTTCTACTTCGTCATTCACAGATACCAACAAATACACGCGTACGATTGCAAATTAAGTCAAAAATACTATGCGGTGAATCTAAATGCTTTTGCCGATTAAAATTTTCCAAATGTTACCAAAGAAAAAAAACAAAAACAAAAAAAAATTCTATAATTATGAAATATTAAATTCTATTTATTGACAACCACTCACAACACGATCTTACAACACCACGTTATTCGATAACAACTCGAGATATGCTTTAAACGCGCTTTATTCATGCCAAGTATGTACTTACCACCGCCACTCTGGTTGCACGTCTCTCGAATTGGTCGCTTCTTCTCTATACTTTCACTCACTTATCGTTTGTTTGTAAATAAATAGAAGGTAAAGAACTATTGAACACTCTCGAATTTCTCATGCCTGCTAACTCACCGCTTTCCTAATGCTAACGCTTTATTGGTGCATAAGAAATTTTAATATCCGTTAAATAATTTAAATATAATAATTAGTTACTCATTGCAAACTCAAACTAAAACAAGCATGTAAAAATTTTAAGTACACCGAAAAAAACAAAAAAAAACATAACTTTAAACCATACCTATGTACAATATTTATATTAAAAATTTGAGCCTTTCCATTCTTAGCCATTGTATTTATTGTAAACTCACTTATCGGTATACTTCGTGGCTTTTTTGCGCTTTATCGTAACACCGTATATCGTAAATCGTGTTTCGCTTTTTGGCTTACGCAGTCCTTTTGTATACCTCGTTATTTAAAGTCTGCCTCTCTTTCTCTCTCTGTCTTACTAACTCACTAACCGCCCGTCTATCCACGCTTTACAAAGCTCTTTTTCTTATTTCTTTGATTATTCTTTTCCTCGTATTTCATAACGATTTTATACATTTTTGTTATAACTTCGAATTCACATCAGTAAATCAGTAAAAATTCGAGCAACTACTAGATGCATATAGCGTTTATTATACTTACTTACTTATTGTGCAAAAGTCATACATATAGAGCCAGATGTGAAATGTTTAAAAAGGATATTCTTAGATAAATCGAAGGGAAATCACTTGCATCGTATAAGATAGTAGCAGCAAGCATTTTATAAAATATTCTTGTACCTTGTTGAAATTAATCGGTTAATGGAAGAAGCTGCAGATGGTTTTTATTTGGGTAAATTTTTTGGTTTGCTGTTTTAGGTTGTTTTTGTTAAAGCCGAAAAATGGGTTTGCTCCAAGTCTACCTTCTTGTTTCCTTCGTGTCCCTCATGTCCTGGTACCCAAATACCATACAATTGACCACCGTGCTTTACAACAAGCATTGAGGTGGAGAAAGCGTTGTTGTTTCGCACTTATAGGGTATAAAGTCTACTAGCAGAAGAGCTGTTACTCATATTCTCTATTGAATTTCAAAGCCGACGTTGTTAGAATGCTTATACTGCTCCTAAAACGAACGAGATTCTCTATAGTTTCGAAATTTTAACTGCCAATATATCAACACTGGGTGTCGATATCGGAGTACACTGATAGTTTAAATAGCAAGAGGCACTTCGCCTTGTTCTCGCCCATGTACTTCAAGTATTTTGATTTCATCTCTAATTAGAAAAACGCAAAGCTAATGATAGCATGCAAAGAAATTGTATTTTAGATAGTTAGCCTATCTGAGGTCTCCTTTGGCATCAATTGCATTAAAGATGTCATTCCCAATTTCCGCAAAGTCAATATTCTCGTTCAAGATGTTTTTGCAAAGCCTTAAACGGGTGAAGTTTCTCCATTGGATCCATTCAGCAAAGCAAGGAGGTAGGTGCATAATGGATTCAGTGTGTTCTGGACAGTAGCCAGAATACTGATGTTATCACAATATGATCGATTTTGATCAGATGCCCGCAGATGTCGATCACTAAAACTAAAGATCTCCTTGCTGGAAATCGGAGATCCAAAAGGAATTACGCAACTATGACTTCAATACATTCTTAAAAAAAATAACAGCTAGTACCAGCCAACTTATCGGTAATTGGACACTTACTAGCATGCATCCCAGCGAACGAATCACTTTCCTGCTTTTAGTTTGAGGTGAAGAATATTCGTTAAAACGTTCTTTGCATTATTTATTTTGGCATGCAGCCGCCGTAGCCGAATGAGTTGGTGCGTGACTACTATTCGGAATTCAAAGAGAACGTAGGTTCGAATCTGGGTGGAACAAGAAGATTTTTCTAATAGCGGTCTCCCCTCGGCAGGCAATGGCAAACCTCCGATTGTATTTCTGCCATGAAAAAGCTCCTCATAAAAACATCTACCGTTCGGAGTCGGCTTGAAACTGTAGGTCCTTCTATTTGTGGAACAACATCAAGGCGCACGCCACAAATAGGAGGAGGAGCTCGGTCAAACTCCCGCGCCAAACACGCGCCAATTATTATATATATATATATATATATAAATGCATATAAAACTTCCTTGTGAAAATACCATGAAGTAAAAAGGCGTTCTTGAAATATATTCCAAGGATGGAACGACACATTCATGTGTTCATGGCTGCATAAAAAATGAGCAAAAGTAAATTTGTTTCGTTATAATATGTATTTGTTTACTCGAAAAAGAAAACATTCCAACCTTTGTTTATTCGAAAAAAAAACACATTCGCGCAAACATTATTGAACACGATTTTATTCATTGGACTGCCTCGATGGGCTTCGCATTAGCGCACCCTATCAATCCAGTTTCCGAGATCTTGGTGGCGGTTTCTGGCTCTATCTCATCAATGGCTTCCTCATAACATCGGGTCTCTACAGCTTTTCCAACGGTGTCAAATATCAGTTTCGAGGTGATCAATTGACCTCGCCGATACGATCTTTCTGATCTTGACTGATCTTTCAAGGTCTTTGACAGACATATCCTTCAAGACTTTTTATATGTATAACCTATTTTTCTTTAAACTTTTTATATGGGCTTTTTGTTAAGGCAAATAATGTTGAGCAGGATGCTTATTTTAGGATGTAGCCTGCTTTAGTCACCTGAATCTTAAGCTTTATTCACTATATATGGAATTATTTTTCTGATTATAAGGTATATAATAGTATGGCATTCTACGAAACCGATTAATTTCAGCAAGGCTCGCAATCGCTAGACATCTATGTAAACTCAAGTAGAAATCTCACATTTTTCTACTTACTTCTATACCTTGAGACTAATAGCACTTTTTTTATTTTCCCAAAAACACTTAATTAAAAAACACATATAAAACACACACACCAAAAACATCATAGATGGGGTCGAGGTCCTCGCCACGGATCGTTAGCCGGTCAGCATCCCACCATTATCGACTATCGGACGGGATACATAAGGTCCCATCTTCGGTCACCATCTGGCCGTGTGAGATGACTGACATGTCGCCCACTGGATTTCTACTCAATAATCAGCAACAACAACACCAGCATCCGCATCAACACCAAACACATCAACAATATGCTGGTTATTCCACATCGTCGGGACCGCACTCCAGTAGCCATAGTCACAGCAGCAGTTCAACGACACGTGCGCCACCAATTGGCAGTGGCGGCGGTGGTGTAGGCGGTCGTTTGTTTCCCTACTTCGGAGGCGAGCACGAGCGAGAACGTAAAAAATCCGAAACATCGTTCTTTAATTTAGGCTTTCGTCGCAAATCGACGGTCGTTTATTATGCCTCCACTGATTAAAGGATTGAATGCGTAAATGTCTAAACGCACTGTTGTAGGGAAATTGAATGATTGACACACTTACCTATAAGAGATAGAATGATGATAATTGTGCAAGGAAATTAAGCGAAAAAGAATTTAAATTCCATAATTGAGGTTTGAATTTGAAAAATATGAATTTATGCAATTAATGAAATTAATTAAATTAGTAATGCAAAATTAGTTAATAAATGTACATGTGGAATTCTTCAAACGACGCATTGCATAATGTACGAGGGTAAGGCTCTGAAAATATAAAACACCTATTTCAAAAATAGGCCGCAGTGAATTATTCTTACTGTCGAAGAATTTTATCAAACAAACAAAGTTATAATTAATCTGTCTATATAGTAATTTAATAAATCACCTTGAAGGTTGAAGGTAGTTTACGAGTATAATATAAAGTTGATTCTGCTCAATTGAAAATCTCGAAGAATAAACACGTGAATAACAAAAAATTAATATAAAGGATTTTAAAGCACTCACATACCAAATACATACATACATATGTACGTATATTAATGATTGGTGCACATATTTAGTAATGGTTCAATTGTGAAAGTTGTATTCATTTGAAAATTTTAATAAAAAAATATAAAAGATGAACGATTTAATACAAAGGCATAGTTAGAATGAGTTCGATAACTGAAAAAAATTCCATAAAACATCTTAAAGTACTATAAAAAATGGCTTAGCAATCGAAAAAATATGGTAATACGGAGGTTTTCAGTAATCATGTGGAATCTTTGGCTAAAATAAAGGGTATTTCAAGCGACGCGTATGGATGTTGTTTCCGAATTCGATCCTTGCTTTAAGATAAAACATGTAAAAATGTAGATTCTTTCAAGTTTCCTCTTTTTTACTCAAAATACGACTCTTAACAATCATATGCGAAGAATGGCATCATTTAAATGTCCACCAAGAGCAAGCCTACAGGCAAATTCCGCCAAACAGTCGACTAATGAATACCAAATTGTTCCACTTTGCGCTACGGCAGCAATATTCTCAACAGAACGTCCAGTTTTTGGTCTGCCGTCCTTCTTTTCTATCCTCGAATCTAATGAATATCATCGGCCATGGGTATGGCATGTTTAAGTCAATGTAATCGTTGCAATTCAATGCTTTTTACAAAGACCGTGCCCTTATAGAACTTGTGCTTTACATTTATGGTAGGTCTCATACATTTTTCTTGCGGCCGCCGGAGCCGAATGGGTTGGTGCGTGACTTCTTCTTCTTAATTGGCGCGATAACCGCTTACGCGATTTTGGCCGAGATTAACAAAGCGCGCCAGTCGTTTCTCTCTCGTGCTAACCGGCGCCAATTGGACACACCAAGTGAAGCCAAGTCCTTCTCCACCTGATCTTTCCAACGCAGAGGAGGCCTTCCTCTTCCTCTGCTACCACCAGCTGGTACCGCATCGAATACTTTCAAAGCCGGAGCGTTTGTATCCATTCGGACGACATGACCCAGCCAACGAAGCCGCTGGATCTTTATTCGCTGCGCTATGTCTATATCGTCGTAAAGCTCATACAGCTCATCGTTCCATCGTCTACGATATTCGCCGTTGCCAACGTGCAAAGGTCCAAAAATCTTACGCAGAATCTTTCTCTCGAGCACTCCAAGCGTCGCTTCATCGGATGTTGTCATCGTCCAAGCTTCTGCGCCATACGTTAGGACGGCATGATGAGAGTCTTGTAGAGTGTTAGTTTTGTTCGTCGAGAGAGGACTTTACTGCTCAATTGCCTACTTAGTCCAAAGTAGCACTTGTTGGCAAGAGAGATTCTACGTTGGATTTCAAGGCTGACATTGTTATCGGTGTTAATGCTGGTTCCTAAATACACGAAGTCTTTTACAACCTCAAAATTATAACTGTCAACAGTGACGTGGGTGCCGATACGCGAGTGCGCCGACTGTTTGTTTGAAGACAGGAGGTACTTCGTTTTGTCCTCGTTCACCACCAAACCCATTCGCTTTGCCTCTTTATCCAGTTTGGAGAAGGCAGAACTAACAGCGCGGTTGTTAAGGCCGATGATGTCAATATCATCGGCATACGCCAGCAATTGTACGCTCTTATAAAAAATTGTGCCTGAGCGATTAAGTTCTGCGGCTCGTACGATGCTCTCCAACATCAGGTTAAAGAAGTCACACGACAGGGAGTCACCCTGTCTGAAACCTCGTTTGGTATCAAACGGCTCGGAGAGGTCCTTCCCAATTCTGACGGCGCTGCTGGTGTTGAGCAACGTCATCTTACATAGCCGTATTAGTTTTGCGGGGATACCAAATTCAGACATCGCGGCATACAGGTAACTCCTTTCCGTACTGTCGAATGCAGCTTTGAAGTCGACGAAAAGATGGTGTGTGTCGATTCTCCTTTCATGGGTCTTTTCCAGGATTTGGCGTATTGAGAATATTTGGTCAATGGTGGACTTTCCAGGTCTGAAGCCACACTGACAAGGTCCAATCAGTTGGTTGACGGTGGGCTTCAGCCTTTCACACAATACGCTCGCTAGAACCTTATAGGCGATATTTAGAAGACTAATCCCGCGGTAATTGGCACAAATTGCAGGATCGCCCTTCTTATGGATTGGGCAGAGCACACTTAAATTCCAATCGGCAGGCATGCTTTCATCCGACCATATTTTGCATAGGAGCTGATGCGTGCACCTTACCAGCTCCTCGCCGCCATGTTTGAATAGCTCAGCCGGCAGTCCGTCGGCGCCCGCGGCTTTGTTGTTTTTTAGCCGTGATATTGCTATTCTCACCTCGTCATGGTCGGGTAACGGAACGACAATTCCGTCGTCAACGATTGGGGTATCGGGATCTTCACATTCTCTATGACATGCGCAGCTGTCACCGTTTAACAGGTTCGAGAAGTGTTCCCTCCATAATTTAAGATTGCTCTGTACGTCAGTCACCAGATCGCCGTCTTTGTTCTTACAGGAAAACGCCCCGGTCTTGAAACCTTCTGTAAGCCGCCGAACTTTCTGGTAAAATTTTCGGGCGTTGTTCCTGTTGGCCAGCATCTCAAGCTCCTCGCACTCACGTATTTCGGCCTCTCGTTTCTTCTGTCGGATAATACGTCTCTCTTCCTTTTTCAGCTCTCTGTAGCGATCCCACATGGCTCGCGTTGCGCCCGATCGCAGCGTGGCTCTATAGGCGGCATCCTTTCTTTCTGCGGCAGCATGACATTCCTCGTCGTACCAATTGTTTTTTCGGGCTCGCCGGAATCCGATTTCTTCTTCGGCGGCGGTACGTAGTGAACGAGAAATGTTGCTCCATTGCTCGCGCATGCCGGTGTGTTGGGCAGTGCTCTCCGAGAGCAGGAGTGAGAGTCGAGTGGCGAATCTTCTGGCTGTCTGTTGTGATTGCAGCTTTTCGATGTCGAACATTCTTTGCGTAGGTAGATGTACGTTTTTTGCTGCACAGAGGCGGGTGCGCAGCTTGGCTGCAACAAGGTAATGATCCGAGTCGATGTTGGGCCCTCGGATCGTACGTACATCTAATACACTAGAAGCGTGTCTTCCATCTATCACAACATGATCGATCTGGTTTCGCGTTTTTCGATCAGGAGACAGCCAGGTAGCTTGGTGTATCTTTTTATGCTGGAATCTGGTGCTGCAGACTACCATGTTTCGGGCCCCGGTGAAGTCGATCAGCCTCTGTCCGTTACCGGATGTTTCGTTGTGCAGGCTGAATTTTCCGACTGTGGGACCAAAAATTCCCTCCTTGCCCACCCTGGCGTTGAAGTCGCCAAGCACGATTTTTATGTCGTGGCGGGGGCAGCGCTCATAGGAACGTTCCAGGCGCTCATAGAAGGAATCTTTGGTCGCATCGTCCTTCTCTTCCGTCGGGGCGTGGGCGCAAATTAGCGAGATGTTAAAAAATCGCGCTTTGATGCGGATTATTGCGAGACGCTCGTCCACCGGAGTGAACGACAGTACTTGGCGACGAAGTCTCTCTCCCACAACAAATCCGACACCGAATTTGCGCTCCTTTACATGACAGCTGTAGTAGACGTCGCAAGGTCCTATGGTTTTCTTACCTTGCCCCGTCCATCGCATCTCTTGGATGGCAGTGATGTCAGCCTTTACTCTCACGAGGACATCAACCAACCGGGCAGAGGCACCTTCCCCATTAAGGGACCGGACATTCCAGGTGCATGCCCTCAAATCATATTCCTTATTTCGTTTGCAGGGGTCGTCATCAGTAAAGGCAGTTCTCATCCGAGGCTTTGTAATTCTTTTCATTGGGGGGGATTTTTAAGTGGCGGGTCCCAAACCCAGCGCACAACCAGCTATCCTGGAATGCTTCGCCTTCTCACGTTAGCTCACTCCCGAACGGGTGTTCGGGAGCTACCCAGAGGATACGTGGGCTAATCCCGGCCGTTGTGAGCTGCTTGAACCATATGTAGAAGAATCGTCCTGGCCACTCCCAAGTGAATGGCGATCAGTAACTTTCCCCACTTGCGTGGACTTCTACACATGGAACCATCCTCCATGGTGCGTGACTACCATTTGGAATTCACAGAGAGAACTTAGGTTCGAATCTCGGTGAAACTCCAAAATTAAGAAAAACATGTTTCTAATAGCGGTCGCTCCTCGGCAGGCAATGGCAAACCTCCGAGTGTATTTCTGCCATGAAAAAGCTCCTCATAAAAATATCTGCCGTTCGGAGTCGGCTTAAAACTGTAGGTCCCTCCATTTGTGGAACAAAATCAAGACGCACACCACAAATAGGAGGAGGAGCTCGGCCGAGCACCCAAAAAGGATGTATGCGCCAATTATAAATACATACATTTTTCTGTGCCACCAAATGACGGGTGTGGCGAGAGACTTGCATATTGTTATTCCTGTTCGTCGAGAGAGGTAATAAAAAAGTATGTTGGGTACTGTAAATTTATTTAATTTTTCTAACAGTACATTGATCGATTGCGTGGGGAAAAAGTGCGTTCAAGATCAAAACTTATCATAAAGTTTTCTCTTCAAAAGGTAACATTTTAAAAGAAAAGTTACAAACTGTAGTACGAGTGCTATTAAAATAATTGGAAACAGCGCAATTAATAAATTTAATTTAATTTAATTAAATTAAAAAAAATATTTTGCATTAAAATCAAAAAAAAAAAAAATTTTGTATTTAAATTTTTTTTAATTTTAGTTCCAATTGTTATTTTTTTTTTAATTTTTTATCAAAAAAATGCGAAAAGTTAGCTGCTATTTAAAAGGAAAGTTCTAAGCTTTGATATGAGAATAATTAAAAAAATTGGAAATATCGAAATAAGAAAAACCTATTTTCTTTTTAATTCTTGTTCGAATTTTTTTTTTACATTTTTTATCAGAAAAATACAAAAAGTTAGGTTCCATTTCAAAGGCAAAGTTCTAAGCTTGAACTTGTGAATAATAAAAAAATGGAAATATCGAAATTAAAAAAATAAAACATTTTGAATTTTTGTTCGAAATTTTTTTAGTTTGAAAATGTGAATTATTATTCATTGTATTCAAATTGGAAATATCGAAATAAAAAAAAAACAGTTTTCTTTTTAATTTTTTTTCGACATTTTTCTTTTTAATATTGTACCAGAAAAGTTGGAAATATCGAAATTAAAAATATAAACCGTTTTTAATTTTTGTTCGAAATTACAATATTTTAAATTGAAAATAATACAAAAAATTGCAAATATCAATTTAAAAAAAAAAACGCATTTTCTCTTTAATTTTTTTCGATTTTTGTTTTTTTATTTGGTAACAGAAAGATGTGAAAAGTTAGTTAACATATTTAAGGCAAAGTTCGAATATTTAATTAAAAAAAAAAAAATTGGAAATATCGAAATTCAAAATAAAATAAATAATTTTTAATTTTTGTTTGAAATTTTTTTCTAAATTTTTTATCGTAAAATTCAAAAAGTTAGGTGCCATTTTGTAGGTAAAGTTCTCAGCTTTAATTTGAGAATAATTAAAAAAACTGGAAATATCGAAATTAAACACAAAAACAGTTTTATTTTTAATTTTGGTGCGAATTTTTACATCTTTAATCAGAAAAATACCAAAAGTAAGGTACCATTTCAAAGGCAAAGTTCTAAGCTTTAAGTGAAAATAATTAAAAAAATTGGAAATATCGAAATTAAAAAAAAAAATATTAACAAGTTTTTTTTAAGCAGAAAATAAATAATTTTCTTTTTAATTTTTGTTCGAATTGGTTTGTTACATTTTTAAGTAGGCAATTTTAAAGCAAAGTTCTAAGCTTTAATTTGAGCAAAATTATAAACATTGGAAGTACCGAAATTAAAAAAGAAAAAACAGTTTTTAATTTTTTTTTCGAAATATTTTTTTTTACATTTTGTATCAGAAATTTAAAGAAACAACAACCCGCACAAAAAGTAAAATTGTTTATCCAATATTTCAGCAACCACTCAAATATTTGCTCTCCCAGTTCACCACAAGTTATGCTAGTGCGTAGTTAGCTTCCTGCAGCTAAAAGTAGATACACATATTTGAAGATGGGAGGACTCCATCGTTCCAGCGATACTGCTTTTACCTCCAAAATCGGAGGTTTCCGTCCAAAGACAACCAGCCTCTACTGACACGCAAGCCCTTGGAGGAGAAGGGCCCGATTTTCTCTCTTATTAAAACCATAAGCCACCCGTACGTCCCATGTGATGCCAAGACATGGAAATTACCAAAATGAATGCCCCTCAAACTAAAATGATATTGAGCTAGCCACTATTTAGTCCTTGCCGTGGGCAGCACATGTCTTGAGGTTACATACCGACGATCCCACAAAAAGCATCTTCAGGTGAAGTAATACCGTATTCTCTAAATTTCTTCAAAATGGGAGCGCTAAATTTTTAGGCTGGTACGCTGACGTGAATCGCTTTGGTAAGAATTTATTGTAGTTGGAAAGTGGGAAAATTAATTAATAACCAATCATTTTTCGAGACTTTCGTTCCAGTTTCCATTTAAATAATAATAATAACAATTTCTGCTTACACCCTTTGTTGACTGCTTGGCTGAGCTCATTCATCCTATTATTTAATGCTCCACCTATAGTTTAATGCTGCCGAACGACAGTGGATTTCTATGAGGAACTTTTTTATGCCATTGCCTATCTTGATTTGTGAAGGGTAAATAAATAAAAAAGACATCCCAAACTTTTTGATCGAATTTTGTGCAAAAGCATAATTCTTAAAATATTTTCAATCTAACACTTTCGACTGATGAAAATCTCATTACATCTTTCTTTGAACCACATCATAGAAATAACATCCATTCTTGAAAATACATTTTTTCCACTACTTCACGCTTGCCCTGGGATGCGATATATTCTCGAAAGTATCGATATGGTATAAAAACCGATTGGTGGTATTGTTATGGTAGAAAAAATCACTGCAAATAAACCGGGTACGTATTAATATTGAATTAAAATGACAATTTTGGCCAAGTTCAACAAAGCGTGCCAATCGTTTCTTTCTCGTGTTAACCGGCGTCAGTAAAGCCAAGTTCTTCTCCACCTCATCTTTCAAACGCAAAGGAGGTCTTCCTCTTCCTCTGATACCACCAGTTGATACCGCATTCAATTTTTTCGGCGCAGAGGGCTGGTGTCCATTCGGACAACATGACCCAGCCAACAAAGCCGCTGTATCTTCATTCGCTGCACTATATCAATGTCGTCGTAAAGCACCCACAGCTCATTGTTCCATCGCCTGCGATACTCACCATCGCTAACGTGCAAAAGTCCTAAGATTTTCCCCAGAATCTTTCTCTCAAACATTCCAAGGGACGCCTTATCGGATGTTGTCATCGTCCACGCTGCTCCGCTATACCTTAGGACGGGCCTGATGAGAGTCTTGTAGAGTGTTAGTTTTGTTCGCCGAGAGAGAACTTTACTACTCAATTGCCTACTTAATCCCAAGTAGTACTTGTTGGCAAGAGAGATTCTACGTCGGATTTCAAGGCTGACATTGTTATCGGTGTTAATGCTGGTTCCTAGATAAAGGACGACTCTTACAGCCTCGAAATCACAACTGTCAACGACTATATGTTTGATGATAGGGGGTACTTCGTTTTATCCTGGTTCACCACCACAGACATTCGCTTTGCTTTTTTTGCCAGTTTAGAAACAAAACTAACAGCGCCGATTGTTAAGGCCGATGATGCCAATATCATCGGAATACGCCAGAAATTGTACGCTCAGTAGTCGATTACTTTGATGAAATTTTTGTTTATTATCTTAGAAAGCTTCAATTATTTCTCGTTCCTTCACATGAACTTTATCTTTCAGGCTGCCTTGCAAAAACTAGTCCATAGGCGTTAAATCGGGTGATCTTGAGGTTGAATTGCTACAATGGGAATTACGTTTGCAATAAATTGATTGCTTTTTGACATCGTCAATATCTATACCCATCAACAATAGGATATAAAACGTTGCTAATATATCTCGATATCCCAATCCGTTGATGGGAAACGTCAGCTTTCGGCTTAAAATGGTATTCTCCAATGATTCCTTTGAACAGCAATATTTACAGTTGAACGGCCAGACGAGGGTGGCTAAACTCACCAACAGTAACCAAAAAACGTTCGATACTTTGCTTTCCTTCTCAGCTCATACGCCACTAAGATCCAAAACAGCAACAATGCTCTTAAGTCACTAGCGGGTAGCACTTGTCGCAAAGATAAAGAAATGTTGCTGGCAACATTCAGGGCAATCAGTCTCCCGTTATTAAATTATGCGGCATTTATTTGGATACCGAGTTCTAGTGATACGCAGTGAATGGAGCTGTAGGCATGTCAGCATGTCACTAACCACCTCTTCGCCTGGCCACTTAAATCAGTCGAAACAGCCAGTTTCCTGGGCCTGTCGTTCGCTGAGATAGACGGCGATGACCGATGACTTCACTACCCTGGGCAACGTTTTATAAACTGCTATTTTTATACGGTTTTGGTGCGAAATTGTAGTAGTTTGAAGATTTTCAAAAGAGATGCCATCGAATTGTTACACTGCTAAGAAGTAAACTCCCAATTGAAAGGCCCTTTACCTATGAGTTTGTTATTCATGTGAGTGCACATGTATTTATGTACTATGTATATATTTTATTCAAGCGAAATTGTATTTAGAAATTAAAGAAATAAAGCATATATTAGTTCTACTTAAAAATATAAGAGTTGTAACAAATATATCTAAAATATTGTTATTGTTGTCGACAAAAGAATTTGATTTATATAATTGCGGGGTTTTTCACTAGACATGTCCTTTCTCTGAACTGCAATGGAGATATATAGAAAATATGTGACTGCCAAAAATGCTTTCAAACAGGAAATGGTCGTTTGGACTCTTCGAAGATAGAATACTTCCTATTGGGAAACCCTGTATATACAAGTATTCTTGTTGCAATGAAATATAAGTGTAGTAGTTTATAGAAACGTAAATGCACGACGTATTCTATCAGCATTGACGAGAAATGTACTTTTTACTATACAGTCCGCGAAAAAACTATAGCACCTCAACATTTTTCCCAGTGTGGACTATTGCTTTTTGTTTTTTGTTTTGAATGTTCATAATTTTGTTTATAAAAGTCTAAGAGCATTGTCTAGCAACAAGCAAATTTCACGCTTTATTCTAAAATAAGAAAAGCTACACAAATTTTCATCACTATTTCACGCTTTTTAATTAGATTTTATAGGAAAATGTTTGGTACGCAGTTATAGAGAATTACTAAATTTTATTACAGTAAAGTCGAAAATTTAAGTTGCTTAAAGTCCGGTTGATTTTTATAATTTGTTTCCTATCCGTGTTCTTGTCTGGTGGAACTCGCTGAAAAGGACGACATCAGTTTAAGAAGCTAGAGAAGCCAGATCCAAAGGTGCCCTCATTGGAATCAGTTTGGCGCTACTTACTCTCGCGCTTAACGCCAAACTTAATGTGGTATCTGTGGTCTAGTGCACTTAGAGACTTCGAGCTCATCCCCATGGTGCTGGATCAATGTATACCCTCGCTGGGTCCGAGCGGTACTTTTTCCATTCATATTCCCTCAAGGAAGGAGTGGGCGGTGTGCACCATTTGGAGACAGTACATAGCAAATATGTTGACGCATAGCTCGAAGCTAGACAGAAGAGAAGTCGGTGGGGGGAATATTCTACGAGGAACTCCTCATCAAGCTCAAATTTAGGCTCCCGGATCACTGTAGTGTTTACAAGCGGAGAGCCGCAATTAAAGCGGCAATGAATTGGTTTGGATGAATTACTTCTGTAATTACTGTAATTACTTAATTAAGGATGTAAATATCTATTCCGACAGCCATGCCGCAATTAGGGCCTTGGGCTCTTGCCCTAAATTAGTCGTGCGCTCCAAATCAGTCGGGGAATGCCTAATTTCTCTCTCGACTGCATCCGAATACTTAGATATTAGACTCATTGGATTCCCGACCGCAGTGGCATAGAAAGAAACTGCTGGGCAAATGAACTGTCTAGATAGGGGACCTGTGAAGAAGTTTCCCCGCGAAATTAGAGTACTAGGATCCCGTTGACTACCAGTGGTATACTCCTGGAAAGATGGGCCTCATGTCAATTTAGTGAGCGCTGGGTTCTAGGTCTAGCAAAGTCTCAGCTCTCGAATTATGTGGTTATCCTTACCCGGCATTGTCTGTTACGTAGCCATGCGGTGAGACTTGGGATTGCTTCAATGGATTGATTCGAATTGCCGTTGGTTACCGTGCAATCCGAAGCCCCTAATTCTTTTTAAGTCTTAATAAATTCGAAATTTTGATGGATATTTATCGAATTTTATCGGAAAGTGTGTAACTGGTATTAATATAGTCTTCATTATAGAACGAACTATATTTAAAAAAAATATTTAAATGCAAAAATAAATACACAAATATTCAAAATTTGTTTGCGGGCTGTATATTTCTTGCAACAAAATTTCTATTTTTTATCAAAGTGAATGGCTATAATACAAAATTGTTTGTAATTAGTATCGATTAATCGATGAAGCGAAAAAATGTGAAAATTCTTCAATGCGCGATATATTTTGTTATTAATGTTAATATTATTATTGTTATTGTTGTTGTTATAGTTTATATAAGTATAAGTTTAGAGATGTAACTGGATAGTTCCGTGGTAATTAACTGTATTTACATAGTCAAAATAATAATATTTATATTTAACACGTTTCAACAATCGTATAAAAATTGGAAGAACAAAAAACTAAGTGAAAAATTAGTTCAATTACAATAAAATAATGTTATAAGCATTTAAAAGCAAGAGCTAAAAAAATATATTTAAAATAAATATAAATAAAAGAAATGTAAAGGTGACGTGGATTTTAAATTTTGTGGGGGAAAACAAAACAAGGGGCATACAGTGAATTTTATAAAATTTTGTAATGCAAAGTAATTACAATAATTTTTTTAAACGAATATTATTAAAAAAATTATATTTTCAGACAAAAATTCCCAGAAAACGCCGTCAATTAGAAAATAATTAACCAATTAGACATTTGACAGTTAGTATACCTCTATTGAAACACCCTGTATGAATAAAGGAATAACATAAAGCAGTTATAGAATTGGTCAGGTTGAAAATAGATACTTGCACATAGTTAGTTTATGCCACAATTTAAAATTTTAGAAAAAAAAATTGTCGAGATCAATTCTGTGGGGCATATTTTCTTTAGGTTACCAAATCGATAACTTCGACCAAAATAAAAAAAAAAACTGTTTATGGTCGATCCTTAGCTCTTGGGCGATGCTATGGCTACTAACATGCCGGTTAACTTCGAGTATTTCATATCGACGACGAGCCTGTATGTACAAGGTGCATCTTTAACATCAAAAATTCCTGAAAAGAATCGACGAAATTACTTATAATTACAGGGTGGGCCATGTAAAATTTGCTTTTTAAATCGGCTATAAAAAAAAAACTAAGGTATGCCCAGGAAACATACTGCTTCGAGGGATTGGGTCCAAAGGGAGAGGACTGTTAAGTGAGTGGGTTCAAGGGGGCATGTGAATAATTGGTTGGTATCGTGAGCGGCACCTTCACATGCCGGACATATAGTATGTACGTTGAATATGTCGAGGTGAATTCTGGATAGGTAGGAGTTTAACTTTAGATTAGATTCAATTTGAGGTTTGCACTTCGATTTCATGATCTGTTATGCCCTTTACTCCTCACAGTACCTCATCCAAATCCAGTTTCCAGCAATCGGCAAAGATGTCTCAACTTTCTTCGCGCAATAGCGCTATTCAAAAGGAGTTTCCGGGGATTGATCCTAGAAACGACCAGTTTAACTTACTATAATATCCTGATCACAATTGTGCTAAGATAATGCGGACCTCACGAGGCAGCTGAAGCTCTTTGTCTGCGATGGATGTTGTTGGACTCCGATGGCAGCATTCGTGGGGCGGGAGTTACTATATACGGCGGGTATATACTATAGACAGCTTCTTGTATTCAAAGATTCATGTTGTAGAAGGACAACAGGAAACTCATTTGAGTAATATACAGATTCAATTGAATTCTTATAAATTATATAGATAGCATTGAATTATGAAAATAAAATTCAGATAATTATATAATATTTTATAATAATATGGGGTGCCCCATTGAGACTCCCTAGGTGAAGTATTGGGTATGGGAATAAATTTTCGCCCTCGTAAAAGAGGTGTCGCTGCTGATACTATTTGACATGAGTAATAAAGATTGCGAAGAGGCACTGAAAAAGTTCGAAGATACTCAACTACAACAATTATTGGATGAAGACGCATGACGAACGATGAAGAGGCATGTCGAACTCTTGATGATATCGAGAGACGTTTGGTGACGTGTGAGATTCTTCTTGAACGGCATTTAAGAAAAGATTTTCTGCATCGTATCGACACTAGCGATGAAAAATGGGTCTATTATGATAACCATAAGTGTCGAAAATGTTGGAGTCTGCCAGGTGAGCCAGATACATCGACAGCGAAAAAAATGTTCATGCTTCAAAGGTTTTGTTAAGCATCTGGTGGGATCAGAAGGGTGTCGTCTATTATTAACTTTGAATCGAGCTTTCAAAGAAAAGTGACCGGAATGGGACGGTAGACATGACAAACTGATTTTGCTGCATGAAAACGCCAGGCCACACGTTGCTAAATCGGTCCAGAAATATTTAGAAGGACTGAATTGGAAATCTTGCCCCACCCGCCGTATTTCCCAGACATTGCACCTTGGGATAACCATCTGCTGCGATCAATACAGTCAGCCCTTATTGGTGAGTGGTTCACTTCTTACGAGAGCATCGCAAACTGGCTCAATGAATGGATCAAGTCAAAAGAGCTCGAATTTTTCGTTAGAGGAATCCGTATGCTGCCTGAAAGATGGAGTAAAGTTGTGGCTTCCAACGGCACATACTTCACATAATATCAGGTATTATTTATTTGTTTAAATAATTCGTAACTTTGGCTAAGAAATTACGGAAACTTTTTCCCATACCCAATAAAAGGCGTGACTACCATTCAGAAATGCGAATCTCCGTGCATGAATACCAAAATGATAGAAAAAGTTTTTTCTAATAGCGGTCGCCTCTCGGGAGTCAATGGCAAGCCTCCGAGTGTATTTCTACCATGAAAAAGCTCCTTATAAAAAAGATCTGCTATTCGGATTCGGAGTTGGCTTAAAGTTGTAGGTCCCTGCATTAGGCAATGGAAAAAGTAGTCACATATCGACCTGATTCAACATTCTGAATGGTCGTATATGACGACTTTTATACAAGGGAATCGTAAGGCAGACGAATTAGCGAGAGAGCTCACTACCACTCGCCTCCCTCTTGATAAGGAGATTGTAGGTATACCCCTCTGAACATACAAACTGCGTGCTCAATTAAGACTGTCACTTTACCCAACTCGAAATGGGTTCATAGCATGGCATGTACCGCTAAAAAAATAATTTGGCAAGCATGGGACGTGAGGCGCCAAAGGCACTACTCAATCGGTCAAGGAAAAACATCGCTATATTAGTTGCTTTGATTCCAGGCCACTGTCTCCTAGGTCGATATGCTCAAAGATTGAATGTACCACATTTCGACTATTGCAGAAGCTGCAACATCAAACATCTTCTTTGTCACTGCCCTGCGTGGCATGCCAGTAGGTTAATATACATACTTTGGCTTATCGTTTTTGAATGATATTGATGACCTTAGGGATATATGTAAGTGTCAGACAGATCAATGGGTTTGCACTTGAAGCAAAATGGTTCAACGAGGAGTAGCAAGTCAACTGCGATCATAATTTGTACCACATTTCGATCGGCAACTGCCAAAGTGAATTGGTTTAAAGACCGATAGCCACTTCCATCTACTTGCCTACCAATGACGATTTTTCGCCTTGCACGTGGTGTTACAGAAGAACGTATCGAATTTTATGCTTTTTACCTTTATTTTGGAATACCATAACGCATAAATGGTTTCACCAAACAAAACTGTGAGCATTGCCGCCTTTGAATCGCCGCAATACATTCATCGTAAAGTCCCTAAAACATCTAGCGGAAACATTCAGAAATTTTGATTCTCCTAATAAGAATTAAATGTCCGCACTCTGACATATATTTATACATATAATAGGCGCATACACCCTTTTTTGGTACTTGGCCGAGCTCTTCCTCCTCTTTGTGGTGTGCGTCTTGATGTTGCTCCACAAATAGAGGGACCTACAATTTCAAGCCGACTATGAACGGCAGATATTTTTTTATGAGGAGCTTTTTCATGGCAGAAATACACTCGGAGGTTTGCCATTACCTGCCGAGGCGTGACCGCTATAAAAAAAAACTTGTTTCTTCATGTTGGTCTTTCTCCGAGACTGGAATTTACATTTTCTCTGAATTCCGAATGGTAATCACGCACCAACCCATTCGGCTACGGCGGCCACCTGACATAAATTAATAATTAAATAAATAAAATCAAAAAACTGCGTGTCACCGTTATTTTCCATCACCTTTTCCACTATGTTACTTCGCCACTCGCAACACTCAGTTGAAAATTAAAAAAATTCTAAATGGCACTTTAAACAAAGTTCACAATCAGAAAACTGTTTCATTTGAAAAAAGAATATTCATAAATTCAAAAGCAAATAAATTTTTTAATTAAAATTCTAAAACGCTTTAAAAATATAATAAAAATAGATTCATCAAAATTTCGCCAAATTTATAAACAAATTGAATGGATATAATAGCGGAATATAGAAAGCAAATCCAATTTGAGAATTAACGAGAAAACGGAATACGATTTTTGTGCAGTTTCTTTGGTGTTGTTGTTTTGAGCGTTTTTTTCCTGTATTGTGTTCAAGAATTGTTACAGAAAAAATAACAGAAAAAATAGTTTTAATAGCAGAAAAGCTAAACAAAATAATTGCAAATTTTCCTTTTGAAAATACTCTATCTCTAATTCTCCCATTTATGAAAAATAACGGTATCAACTTATTTTAAAGACATCAACAAAATAACTACAACAATTAACAGTCAACATTTGAGAAGTGATTTGTTTTGGAAGAGATTTATATTAAACAAAAAACAAAATGAATAAGTACGGTAAGTGGATATGTGAACGCATATTTGAGAGAAAACGGCATGCAGCACACCTTGCCATTGGACTAACTTGATTCCGATATAGCCAATATTATTTGAGGTTATGTTAGATCAATATTCAGTTTCAACTGTTGTTGAATGTTGAAAAGATTGCCGCTCCAATGACAGTTCGGTTTAAGCTTTCAAAGCGACTAACGAAATTACAATTTACAAAATTTTAAAGTGGCATACATTTTTTTGCCAACAAAAGATAGTACTCGCTTTATTGATTTATTTTTTGATGAAAAATGGTATATATTTACACATAAGAAAAAATATCTAAAAGTAGTGTTTTTCACAACAAATGATTCACAACTTATGATTTAAGTAAAAATTAAAAGAATGAAACATTTACATACAACAATGATTTATACTTCAATACCAAACGATTGCGCATACAAATTCAATGGGAGCATTGGCTTTGCATGGTTTTAGAAAGTTTGGACAACTTTGATAATGGATAACTTGTGGTTTTAAGGCTTAAACACGACTCTAAATTTTCATTTGTTAGTTGGTATCTTACTTCACTTTTAATTATATTCACGCAAGGCAACGCTTGATCCACCATAAAATAAAATTTTCGCAACCATTTGTCGTTCTCTAATTCAGGATGATTAATGCCTTTTTCATAGAGGAATGCATTTATTTCATTCAAGCGCAAATCAAAACGTTTCAACACCTTACCTTTCGATAGTCATCGCACTTTATTGTGAAGAAGGAGATCGGAATACTGAGTCTCCATTTCGTTAAGAATTCTTTAAACTGGCGGTAGTTGATTACCAAGTTCAAGACCTCAACTATTTCGGCCGGAAATTTTTGGGCACAAAGCCCTTTTTGGTGTATTATGCAGTAAGAATTTCGTGGTTTATTTTGCTCTGAAGAATCGTTGTTGCCACATTATTTTTTCGTGTCATAAATCTGGCTTCATCAGTTACTATTGAAACGATTTTATTTAAATTAAAAAAATAATCTTTTTGTCTTCAAGGCCGTTTTGTACGACATTCACTATATCTTCTCCTCTAGTTTGTCCCGGCAGCGGTAAAAATCCTGGAAGTTCTTCCTTTGGGCCTTGGGAGTACATATACCTGACAAAAAGGGCAATATGTGCCATGTTTTTTATGTCGCAAAACCCATCTATAGCAAGTACTTCGATCTTTTTATTATTATATTATTATGTATATACGAGTACATAACTTTGAGAAGATAATTCGTTTCTAACTCTTTTACTTGAAACAACAAACTATACGTCACAGCAAAAGCACTGGTGAAGACGCCCAGTTGTCTTGCGTCCAAAGCGAATTAAAACCTGCATAGAAACAATCGACGACGGCGTCATTTGAGAGCTTCCAACGGACTGACGACACTGACGACGCGTATCTCAAGAGAAAGGTGTGGTGAAAAGCGAGTTTAAGAGAGAGTTAGAATCGGTGCTTAATCCTCGTTAAATTGCTTTAGAACGATTTTTAAATATTTTTTTTTATAAAAAAATAACATTTGCGTATGGAACTGCAGGGCCGTATGTGGCTCGCGAGCTGGAGGTTGCCGACTCCTGTGAATTTTTTGCAATGGCGAGAGCAGTTTTCAAAAATAACAAAATTTGAGCAAAACGATTTAAAGTCGAGCTGTTATAGAAATTAATAATTTAACCACACATGAAACAGAGGCCCGTTACAATAATTTAAACAAATGTTTTACTAAACTAACTTTACGTAAGAAATTGCGCGACCTGTTACAGTATTCTTCTTCTTGATTGGCGCGATAGCCGCTTAAACGAGTTTGGCCGAATTTAACAAAACGCACCAGCCGTTTCTTGCGCTAACCGGCGGTTGTAAATTTACTGAACTAAAATTTACGCATCTTAAATCTATCTGAATTACAAAGTTTAATAGGAGTATCTCAAGCATTAAGGGTATTTTGCATCTCACTCGTCACACAATTTCAACTTCGTTTCTATCTAATAATTGATAACCTGTCTAATAGAAGCGTGATCGCCATAACTTCGAAAGTATTTAACCAATTTAATTCCAACAAACTGTATTATATGGGCTTACAATATTTATTATGAGCAATAATATTCACTAAAATGCTTTCTCTCAAACCGTCGTCACATACAGATGCTGATGGTCTTTCAGCTATTTTGCTTAAGAATTGTCCAGCGTTAACAATTCCTATCGAGATTATTTTTAATAATCCTTTATCTACGGGCCCTTTGGAAGCTTAGAATCATTACACCTCTTTTCAAAAGTGGAAGAAAAAATTATGTTCGTAATTATAGGGCCATTTCCAAGCTATCAATGATCTCTAAACTGTTTGAATGCATTGTAAAGGACAAAATTTATTTTGCGGTTAAGTATTTAATTGACCCAAACCAACTTGGTTTTGTAACTGCTACCACCTTGCTGTTTTTAGCGAATTTTTTATTTCATCGTTTTCTGAAGGACTCCAAATTGATTGCGTCTACACTGACATCTCTAAGGCATTTGACAAAGTGTTGTAAGATTAGTACACAAGTTGGCTTGCTTGGGCTTTCACTCCACCTTTCGCAATGGTTTAAGTCATATTTGACCGACAGACGGTGTGTGGTAAAAATGTATTTAGTTTTATTGAACCACTTTCTTGTTACTTCATTTTTATCAATGGCATAAGCAAATATTTTACTTTTTCTAATTGCTTGCTCTTCGCGGATGATTAAAAAATCTTCTCATCTGTTAAGGACTCAGTAGATGCTCAGAAGCTTCAACTCGACTTGAACAATCTTCATCGTTGATGCAAAAGATCGCGTCTGTCCTTAAATACTAAAAAATGTTTTCCTTTAACATTTTTGAGGCGTCAGTGCATTTTTAGCACATCCTACATCATTTCAAATGATGTATTAGCTGCGCAACTAAGTACTCGCTGTTTTTTGATAAAAATACAACTTTATTCTGAAAAAATGGTTACAAGTGAATCATTGAAAGTATTGCCCATCGTTGGCTATTACTTTTTCCCATTTTTCTGGTAGATCTCGTATACTGTCGCGGTAAAACTGTCCATCTTTTGAGGCTATCCACGGATCAAGCCATTTTTTGATGTCTTCATATGAATGGAACTGCTGGTCAGCTAGACCATGTGGCATTGATCGGGACAGGTCATAATCGGACGGCTCAATATCTGGAGAATATGGCGCGTGGGGTAGGATTTCTCATTTCATTGTTTTCAGGTAGGTTTTAACGGGTTTGGCAACATGAGGCCGAGCGTTGTCATGCTGTAGAATCACTTTTTCATACCTCTCCACGTATTGCGGCCGCTTCTTGCTTTTGTAGCTCTCGATGCGCTTCAGCCGCCGCTTCCGCAAATGACGATTATTCGGCACAAAATCAGACATTCTCACAAAACCAAAAGTATATGATACCAAAACCAAATCACTAATGTGTCGAAGCAGTTTGTTTACCATATGTCTACGCTTGGTTTATGACGTTAAGGTTATGTTAGAATCGATTAGCACACACTGCTGGCGGCATCTATTGACAAACAGCGGGAACTTAGTTGCGCACCTAATACTACAAAGTGTGACAGGGTTTAAGGAGTATTATTCGATAAAAAATTTTCCTTCCATCTTCGAGCCAGGCTTTGTGTTCATTTCTACGCAAGTTGTGAGGAAAATGGCTCCAAATCACCCGAATTTGCCCTGATGACTGTTTGATCGTCCATATTTGTATTCCTTTTAGTTGTGCTTAACTATTGCCAATATATTTTCATTAGGGTTGGCATCAAGTGACTGTAAAGGTCAATTCAACATTTCAATCCGATTTTGATGTTTCCACTCGACATACCTTCGCCTTTGTTGCTTAGGATCATAATTTTCTACAACCAGAGAGAGCTGTTGCTGTAATGGAGAAGACTGATGGGATTTACATTGGCCCACTGACCCCGGTTGCGTAAAAAAAAAGATCAACCAGTGACCTTAATGGACTAGCTGCCAAGCCCTTAGCCCTGCCAATAGTATCCTTCTCTGAAACGTCTCCACAACTTCTGCAAGGGGATTAAATGATACACCTAGCTTTTCTGCGAGTGTGCCGATCGTCCAATGACGGGTAAATACAAGTACGAGTTTGGACATTGAATCAGGACTTTCAGTGCCTGTTGTACTGGGGCCAAAGGATTTTCGAAATATCACACGAAGAAATGGAGCTCCTTCTCTTCTGCGCTTTCCTGAGAAATGAGTTCTACAAGTCCCCTTTAACAATAGTCAGGGGGTGCCGATAACCAAGTAGGAGATCTCTAAGACCAATTCAGTCGAACCCTTCCTGGCAAGTTCATCAGCAATTTCATTTCCCTCAATTTCCCTATGTGCTGGAACTCAGCTCAGAGAGATATTACCTGCACAATCGAGAGATTTAATCTCCTCCTTATAGTAGTTAACCGGCTTGATTATCGGAAAACATGTTAACTGTTAACATCTCCCCCGCTCCCATGTTTTCTAAGCATGCGTGTCTGCAGGATCGCAAAGACTTCTGCCCGAAAAACAGTATAACAGTAACAGTAAACTATTGTAAAATATTTGTGCCATTTGGAAAATAAGCGAATTTCAAGAAAACGCCTAAAAACCAAAATGAAATAAGAGTGAAAAATACGTACCCACGACAGTTACCCGAAATGCTGTTGGAATGGCATGGATTTATATCCGGGTATGGACTGTCACTTCAGCAGCATCTACCAAAAATTCATGGGGCACGATTTCTTTCTTCTTTCACAGCATTACAAGGCGGGGTGCGTCAAAGTTTCCTTCACATGTTCCTCCAAAGCGATCGATCTTGAGCTTTTGCTTCGTAGTTCCATATTCCCAATTCTTTAAGATCATTTTCCACTGCGTCTATTCATCGGTTCCTCGGTCCGCCTTTGGTCTTTACGTTCTGAGTGAGATAGTTTAGTTCCGATTTGTACCGGTTTCTATAGGTGCCATTATCCATTCTTGTTGGGCCAAAAATGTTTCTTAAATTTTTTCATTTCATGCTAGCAATCAGCGCGCAGTCAGCAACTTTAAGCGTACATACCTCACATGCATGCGTTAAGATTGGTCTTGTACATAGTTAGCTTTGGAGCTTTAGACAAGAGCCAGGACTGGAATAAGTTAAGGTGGGCATGAATTTTGGTGGGCAGAAGTTGAATCACCGCTACTTGCGAACATAGCTCCCAAATACTTAAAATGCTGCATTGCTTCAAAGGTATAAGCTCCCGCATGAAAATGATTTAGGTTGATGAAATAATAATAACCACAACAGCAACAACAATAATAAGCAAATATACTTTAAATAAAAGTATTGTACTAAAAACTGTCTTCGTTTATTTTTTGTTTTGTTTTTTTACTTTTCAAGCTGATATATATTAAAAAATTGTACACTTAAAACAAAAGTATCAATAGAACTGCGGATATCGCACTATTTACGATATTAACAAAAAATGTTTGGAATTTGTGAACAGCATTTTTTTAGCGTTTTTAATTCACTTAAATATATACTAAATATAAACGCTGGCGAATTCTAGCTTACTTTAGTTGTAATTGTATATACATATAAGTATGTATGTATGTATGTATGTAAATTTGTATATGCATTTTTGATAAGATTTCATTATTCCATACCTTTACATGTAGAAGTACAAAAGTCTATACATTCTAGCTGATATGATTTACGAGAAGCAGGCACAAAGTGGTACATATAGAAATATTTAGTATATGTTTTGTAAACATTTATTCGAGAATGTCTTTTTGTATCTCTCTTCTGGACGGACTCTGTTTCACCATAAATATTTCTTAAGTGTGTTGCAAAAATATATTTAGGATAACCCAAGAATATACAAAACGCAATGTTGTATAATGAAATATTATTGTGGTTATAAGTTTTCAATTATAAAAAAAATCCAAAATATTAATAAAGTCCATAAAAAAATATGAAAGAAACGTTTTCTTCATCCTAACCAACAACAATTAATGCACATTATTATTATCTTCATATTGGTCCGTCTTGCATAGCAGCACACAGCTGTGAGGCATACACAAAGGCCGCCGCACGTTGGTGGCGCGAATACAATAGACCACGAAGCGCATCTTTGCAAAAAGCGACGCAAAAACCAATCAAAAAAATCGAGTATAATAATAAAGAAAAGCAGCAGGAGGAGGTACCACTCCATCACTATGCATGCCTACCATCGTCCTGTCTGTTTGCCTGCCTGCCTGCGTGCCTGCTTGCCTTCCTCCCTGGCTGCCGATTAAGCGGCCACTGCAACGTTCTTTTGCCTAGTGGTCACTGACTGAATGTTGACTATGAAAAATGTGTGAAAATATTTTGCTGCAAAAACGTTGGCCACCGAAGGGCGCATGTAAAGCCAAAATCATGCGCATCGTCTTCATTTGTTTTTTGTTTTTTATTTTCCTTGAATATTTTTTTGATATCAAAGTTCCTCAAAAACACTATGTGCGCTTGATTTTTTGTCGATTCAAAAAAGTAACGGCGTATTTGCCGGACCAAGTGTTGAACTGGTTTTTTTCCAAGGCATAATCACCACTGCTAGTAGCAGTAGTAGTGGAAAAAAGGTTCTCAGGGTGCAGCCGAAGATAATAAAAATTCAGGCACATTTGATAATCAACTGTAAAAAAATTTTAATTCATGCAAAAAATAATGAAATATAGAAAAACAAGGAAAGAGATGCAAAAAAAACGGACATCGGCGAACCAGGCAACACAGGAGGCCATACAAAAAAAACACATTAAAAAGCGTCTAAAGTACAAGACGCGTACGCGCGGACGAGCTGGCGATTTGGCATGCCAATGTGCGCGTCCTTATGGACCGTCATTGAAAGAAGGGTGCAAGGCAGACTGCAGGCCAATACAACCACTAACAATAGCAACAACAACAACAATGGGCACACTCAGCTTTGATCGCCTCTGAATGTCTAAGACTTTGCGACCACAACGTTGAATGGCATGGTCAAATAAAAAATGAGAATTTTCAAATGATGTAGTAAATTTGCGTATGCAAGCCTAGGAGCGATGGTAGCATAATGAGTAACTATAGCGCACAGATTTTCAACCCTTTTGAGTAGTAAGCGTTATCTAATTTACGCTCTTCGCACTCGGCTGCTCAGCAAAGTAAGCGAGAGATTGTCGCGAGATGTGTTGTAGCCAAAGTGTAGCGGAGAGACATAAGACACAAAGCTGGCATATTTGGCTTTTGATTGAACAGGTTTTCTTTTATTGCGAATTTTGTCGCTTTTGCTATGTGAAATGTTCTTGTAAATGTACGTTCACTGCGCCAACTTCGTAGTTTCTCAATAGCTTCATCCGTTAGCATTTCCGTTCTTTGCGTTCGCTTGCGCTGGTAATATGAGCTCCGAAGGCGGATTGCGTTGCAGGAGATGCTACTTGCTCAACGAACGTTTGCGCTTTTCTTGAGCGTTTCTGCCGTCCATTGCTTATCTCTTCTCTGTGCGCTTTCTGCTCCTCACCTCGCTGTGTTGTACAACAAATGACAAATAACTAGATGCATTGTAATAGATTATGTCTACAACTTAATCGTCTTGGATAAATGATGACACCGTTTCTCAGTGCGCCTCGTATTACTGCCATTGTGTAGCCATTGCTGATGTCGTTGCTTTTGTTGTTAGCAGCATTTCTGCTGCTCATACAGCAGCCTTTGCTGTTAAATATGTATTTCGCCTATGATTTGCAAACACTGTTGCTGGCAGGATGAAGTGAAGGAATGTTTGTGCTGTTTTTGTTTTGTTTTTTGTCATTTGAGATTCTTCCATTCTTAAACCAAAAAAAAAAAAAATATTTCTCTATGTGTGTGATGATCTTGTGATCATTGCCATTCACACTTCTTTGGAAAAGAGATAATTGTATGTTGGTGCTATCTTTTGTTTGTTGTTATCAAATACGGTTACTTACATACTAGTACTTAAACGAAAATGGACGAATTGTTTGTATATTAGTTTGGAGGCGTTGGGAGACACTTGCGACGGTCACCACCGCCTACAACGCCGCATATACTCATCTGAACTTATACATTAGTATTAGCGTTAAACCGAGCAGTGATACGAAAAGCGATGTGGCGACTTGTAGACCGGATGCGCCAGCCAAACGGCAGTGGAATGTATCGTAACGCGACTGCTTGTCGGCCACAATATTCTGGTATTCAGCTTCTACAAGTTGACCGTCGTAGTAGGTGATCAGATCTTCGAAAGGATATTCATAGCCTTGTAGACATTCACATTTGTAGCCACCGGTTTCATAGCCACGGCCCATAATGGGTACACACTGAAAAGGCATGAGCGCAAATATATAGATATTTGAACGAAACCGAAATTGTATGAGAATTATGTTGAAGGAAGTATAAGTAGTAATAATTTAATTTACTTTTATAGCTTTACAAGGTGGCGCAAAATTAATCACCCTTCCGGAGGATTTGCAATTTTCACAAATGACATCGTACGTTAATCATTTTTAACACTTGCGCTACCTTGTATGTATTCCGAATTGATTACCTTCTTTGTATGCAAAAGAATTTTTAATAAAAATTGAAAAATCAAACAAAACTTACATAAGACGTTCGCTCATCGCATTTATGTGTATTTTTGAAAGCGTTCGGCTCAAAGTACCAATCCGGGCATTGGTTGATGTCCAATTGCAACATGTCCATAGAGACCGCAACGACACCCCTAAAATATGGAAAAAATGTGTAATGAAGCAGAGTTAAAAAAACTATTAAAATATTTAAATTTTTGCGTATAATTTTTTCGAATCAATTAAAACAAAAAACACGTTAGAAAATGTTAAGTTTCCGAAATTCTCAGCAGCGATAAAAAAACGAAAATACCGTATTTGTTGTAAAGGGTCTTTCAAAAGACACGCCCATATGTTTAATTTTAATAAAACAAGCAAAAACTTAAATTCTTCCAGGTTTCACTACTCAAAATTCTGCTTTTAACTGTTATGAGTGAAAAGTTACATCATTTAAATGCCCACCATGCAAGCCTACAGGTAAAGTCCGCCAAACACTCGATTCATAAATGACTCAACGTAGAAAACATCGAGATACAGCAGCAATATTATCAACAGAACTCCAGTTTTTGATCTGATAGTATTCTTTCTATCCTCGACAGAAATTAGAATTTTACCAACAATCTTTAAATTGTTGATTCATTGGAATTTTGCGGTATGTTGTTTTTAAAGATCGAAAATTGTCATAAAAGGTTTCAATAAATTCCATGTGTTCTACTAGCCAAATGTGAAAGATACCAATAAAAACAGGTACCATCTAGGAATTATTCACTACTGACAACTAGGCCTCACAGTTGAAAGATCCTTTAGCTTACTGGAACTACTCGGATTTAAATCCGGCTAAGACATGCCACATCAGCAATATTCCTCTTCAGCAGCAATATGCGTTGCATATTTTATGCTGTTACAACGAAATTTCGAGTGAGGTTTCTGCATTCGGCAACGTGCCTATTGTAATTTTGGGTATCAATAGACAAATTAGTTCAGCGATCCTTTACAGAACTCATTTGGTGACATAGTAAATAAATCACGCACCGGAACATGGATAAGAAATAGATTTGCAACAACTTTTTACTATACTAAAAAATATATATTTAATTATATAAAACTAGTTTTTCAAAAATATTAAGAATTTTAAGAAATAGATTTGCAACAATTTATTTTATTTTACAAAAAAATTTATATTTTTTAAAACTCGTTTTTCAAAAATATTTAAGAATTTTAAAAAATAGATTTGCAATAATTTTTTATTTTACTAAAAAAAATTAAATTTTTTAAAACTAGTTTTTCAAAAATATTGAGAATTTAAGAAGTAGATTTGCAACAATTTTTTTATTTTACAAAAAAATTTATATTTTTTAAAACTCGTTTTTCAAAAATATTTAAGAATTGAAAAAAATAGATTTGCAATAATTTTTTATTTTACTAAAAACAATTTATATTTTTTAAAGCTCGCTAATAAAGCTAATATTTAAGAGCTTTAAGAAATAGATTTGCAAAAACTTTTTATTATACTAAAAAAATATATTTTTTTAACTCGTTTTTCAAAAAAAAAATAAGAATTTCAAGAAATAGATTTGCAACAACTTTTAACACTCGTTTTTCAAAAACATTTAAGAATTTGTCTTGTTAAATAAATTGTCTTTTAATTGCTAGGGCAGCAAGTGGTTGTGAATAATAAATCTACTAAATCTACAATAGGCAAATTTAATTATATTTTGCTTCTACCAACTATTCAGAAAATTTTTTCAAATTAAAAAAATTTTCGCATAAAATTATTTTGAAATGTTACGACTGTCAATCACGGAACATCGAAAATATATCAATACTTTATAAACAATAACAACAATAAGTTGATATGCAAAGGAGGAGCTCCACATAAAACGGTGGAGCTCCTCCTTTGCATTTTGATTTTTGAGATGCCCTGTCGTGTCAGGAACGTCTGCTGAGAGACAACCGAACTTATTTGAATCCCGGACACACTAATAGTTATTACACACAAACATACGCTTCCACAGCGGCCGCCAAAAACTAAAGCTCTGTAAACAGGTTTAAAAAATATCTAAAAGGCCCCCAAGTGTCGAATGCCATCAGTCTCAAAACTAAAACTTAATTTTATTTATTAAATTTTTATTTTTGAATGATTCCTCAGAAAATCGTCATATTGCTTATGTATTCTTACCATTGGGATATGCACATACATATTTGTATGTATTAAGAATATGATTTATATTAGTTTCGAGAAAAGAAATTCATTATTTTCTCGGTCGATGGCTGTAGTGACCGATATGTCGTAAAGTATCCATTCTTTTGCTAAATTGTGAATTGTGCCTGTTATTGATACTGTAACAGCTAATTACGTGCAATTTTGGATTCGTCGATGCCGTTCAGGAAGAAAGAAAATGTCGACAATGTCGATAAAATCACAAAAATAATCGCAGTTGACCGGCATGTTAGTTTAGCATCGCCCAGCAGCTAAATACCGACCATTGGATTTCTTTTTCCCCAAACTAATATAAATATCTGCAAAATTACCAATAACCATTCAACTAATTTAATGCTTGTGATTTCCCCCAAGTAGTTCCAAAAATTGTATCTATCATCCGCAATTAACGCAATCAGATTACAATATGGCATTTCATTTGTTAAGCGAAACCAGCAACAACAACCAGTCAAAGAATTTAGTCTAAATGCATGCAACACACAATTTCTGACCCATAAAATCCACTATTGTTATTGAAATTATCTTAATACTTTGCCCTGAATTCACTCGGTACACTTGCGCACGCAGCGCAATGACTTTTAAAGCTAGCAACAAAAAAAGAACAAAAACAAAAATAGAACAATTACACTCATCTTCCATCTGTCAAAAGCATACAAATAACTTAGCAAATATCTTTGAGTGTTAAATAACAAAAACGACAAAACAATCCGGTTGACCCGCTACTACATCCACATCTCCTTATTCTTCTATTCCCACTTCTATTTCTACTTACTTGAATTCCAGTTTCACTTTAAGGCTATCCCAGCCGAAAAAGGGTGCCGCATAGGTCACGAGCCACTTTTTCACATAACCATCACAGTCGAATTGCGGTTGTGTCCAATAGCCATGTTTCAGGTTTGCCGCACGGTATGAATTCGGGTAGTGTTCGTATTTTTGCATATATTCACCTGTTTCGTTGTGACGCAACTTCATTTTCATATAGAACGTTTCTAGGTCATCGAAATTGGCGGACCAACGTTGTTTCAAAAACTTGAAATACTTCTTCTCCGTGTAGATTTCGTGCGTTTTATTCAGACGTGCGATGTCTTCAACTTTGAATTTGCGTGTATTTAATTCGGTTTTGTATGCGTATGGTGCGAAGTAAGTGCGGTTGGTGAATTTGTTGCGTTCCCAAAGCATGGCAGCCGACCAGACCTTAGTGTCGCCCAAGACAATGGCCAGTGTTTCGCCGATCATTTGATCTTCGGTCAGCGGTTTGTCGGCCACACGTTTACCAGTGTACACTTCATTGGGATCAGAGATCTGCAAAAAGGGAATGGTAGGGGACGTAAAGCATGAATAAATAGGTAAATATTAAATGTGGTAAAAAGTGTGAGGCAAATAGGATACAAGTTTAGCATTGGAAATCGAGTGAAACTAGTTCGACTGGCCCTGCTGTTGGACCTAAATGCGATGTCTAACATTCTAATTTTTGTCTTTTCTTATGCTTTTATTTGCATAACATGTTGATTTCTAGGATTGACATTTGTTTTTGTAACATCATAGTTAAAAATGCAGGTTTTGCACCATTTTCATTTGTATTTATACTCATTTGCGCTTTCGACAACGTCATTTGTTGCGCCAACTTGTGCAAACAAAATTGTGATAAACATGTTTTTCTGGAATTATTATTAAAATTCTTTCCACTAATGATTTGAGCATTTCGATGATGTTGCTTTGACACTGAATATTTAATTTTATGAACTTTTCAAGGCGACAATGTGCCTGTGGCCACGTTAGAAATTTGAGCAACTTGAATTAGGCGTGGAAAATCATAGTTCACACTTGAAGGAATATTCATATAATTTAATGATGCTCGTTTTGTTCTATGGAATTATTAGTAAAGCGAACAGCTGTTGTCTAACGTACATTTAGAACCAGTTATATTACGTTATAAAGGAAGAAAATTATCAAGCCTTCGAGGAGTAAAAATTAAGGAAAATTCACAAAAAAATGTGTACTATAAGTCGAATTGTGCACAAGTGAGCATTAAAACACATACGGATTGGGCAAATTTCCAAACGCTATTTAAAATCCCGTAACACCTATGCCAAGGTATCTTATTTTCTTGTTTTATCCATCTGAAATTTTTAGTGTCATAAGTAAGCTCTACAATGCGGTCCAAGTATCTAGAAGTGCTTAATTATTTAGGTTGATCTAAAGTATTTTGTAACTCAATGCGAATTGTGGTGCCTTCCCAAACCAGGTACTTCATTTTTCGCACTTTGACATATCTGACGTCAGATCTTTTTCCAATACAAAATTCTACAAAAATTCTGCCAAAATTATTGAACAGATTTACACACTTTTATTAATTTTTCATATGAAACTTTTGATTTGAGGCCGGGAAAATACCTACACTAAAGTGCACATAATGTCGCATAAAACAAAATGCGATAGATGTATTTTAGCGTTCCAATACATAATTTCAGGTGATTTCAGATTGAGTGATATGTGGAGAGGAGCAGGGCGCTTCGCTTTTATACACTTGCATACGGCGGGGTTAATCAGGATTACCGGCACAGTTAATTCTAATTAAAACTGTAATGCGACAGACGGTTGTTAAACAGATTAGTGAACAGCTGATTTGTTTATTGGATAGTTTTGTCAGTGAAAGATGAACCCCAGCCAACAAATTCGGGTACTAGCTGCCGATCAAAGAAATAATTATTTATTTAAAAAAATCTTTAATAGCAATTTCTCAAACTGCTCCGAAACATATAAAACAATTCATGTATTTTCGAACGTGTGAGTGAAAACTAGCATTGTTCTTCCTTTTAAAAGTTTCATTATTTGTCATTCACAATAGATATTAACTGTCATTTTTCCGCAATGTTGCCATCGAAAGTTCCCCTAATCCACTTATTAAATTATGAGAATTAAGTCTAGTGTTCAATCCGCATTAGTTGCACAAATCAAAAAAATTAAAGCGATTTTTGAGCGACTTCAAACTTAAACTTTATTATATTAAACCTGGATAGGTAATAAAACTGCATGCTCAGACGATTTCTAAAGATTCTGCTTAGGAGTTGAAAAATTTGATGACAATTTTTTTAAATTTTGGTGAACTTTGATCAAAGTTTGAAACATACAATGAGAAGTACCGGTTCTTTCAAAAGTAATGCCTAGATGTTAGTAGTGAATAATTCCTAAACGGTACCTGTTTTTAACTCATCGTGGAAAAACGTGTAAAAATTATTGAAACTTTCTATGAAAATGGTCGATCGTTATGAAAAACATTTTGCAAAATTCGTTTTTTTTTTTTGGTGGAAATAATCGTCCGAAGGAGTCGATAATTCAAAAATTGCTGAAAATATTTCAAGAAATTGGTTCTGTTGAGGATAGATAGAGGTCTGGCAGACCAAAAACTGGAAGCATGGTTGCTGTAGCGCAAAGTGTTGCCGGACAACCTTCAAGATCGATGTATCGGCATTCTCAAAGATGAGCCATTCATGAATGGACTATTTATGATTATAAATGATGTTATTTTCACATATAATTGTTAAGAGTTGTATTTTGAATAAAAATAGTGAAACCTGAATAAATCTACATTTTTGCATGTTATATTTAAAAGCAACTTCTTTGCGCGTCTTTCGAGAGACCCATTATATGTTAATAAAAGAATTAACGAAAATAAGTTATAATCAAAAATATTGTGAATATAGTAAAATATAGGAATTAACAAATTTTTGTTCTATTTTCAATAACGAAATATTTCCACCCAAACAAATAATTCTGATTACGTCATCAATTAATGTCGGTTGAGATAACTTTCCACATAAGTGGACAACAATGGACCTATATTATGATTTTAGAAGTTCTCTTTTAATTTTGTTCTCAGAGAGTTTAAGCAGCGATTTTTTATATTATTAGCCAAAAGGCAGGTTCTTTCTATCCAACAATGCTATTCGCATTAGTTTTCTTCAGCATGTGGAGTATAGTCTTCTTTTTAATTATGAATATAGAAAATAAAAACGGTACACAAAACTCGAACATACCTAAAACACTCATTGCATTTTGTGTTATTTAAGCATAAATTGAACAATATTTAGAACGGACAGCAACAATATAGCCCTCTAAAATTACTATCAGTGCCCAAATTGCAGAATTGCTCAATATCTTTCGTAAACATTTTAGTTTCGAGGAAGCCACTTTTACACATTTTCTGTGAACATTTTGTCTGCCCACTAATATTTTTCTTAGTTGGTTTTCCCATGCATTTTATATTTAAGCTTAACTACGGATTACCTGCAAGAAAGCACTAACAAAATTCGCCAAGCGCACAGCCATTTTCGCCTCATTTTCAAATTGTTCTTTTGCGCCATAGCTTACATCGCCACGCAATATTAAATCTTGTGGATGGAAGCTAGAGTAAAAATGCAAATAGAAAAAAATTCAAATCGATGTCAAAGCTTAACACAGTCCACTCACTTTTTACACGTGCGATAATTCACGCCATGTATGAATTTCAGCGATTGATCAATATTAATATGTTCTGCATGCAAAGCTCGTGCGCCGGTGGAATAGTTGCGATATTCCGGATGTAAATCCAAGTATTTCTCACGCACGTGGTATGGTGCGCGTTCCCATTGTATAGGAACTTTTTGCACCCCTATAGGCAAGAGTAAAAGAATAGCATTAAAAACGAATGTGTCATAAGCGGAAGTGTTGCTAGTAAAACATACGAAGAAAAAGCTTAAGCCGCAATGTACTTTGAAAATAACATTGACAATGACTTTTTCACACTCACATCCAATTTTGAGGCAATCATAATCGTTATAGTATTGCTCTGCTGAGGCCCGCTCAACAATTTCACCTAAATAGGGACGCCGCACCACATTCGGTAATCGATAACCGGGCTTACATCGACACTGATAGCCGCCACGCCGGAAGCCCCAACCGTGCAGCGGCTCACATTCTGTGGTTTCTTTTTTACAACGCGCAGTATTCACAAAATGATTAGGTCCCTTGTTACCCTCGCCCTTCGGACATTGGTTTATGTCCAAACGTTCAAAATCCATTTCCAACACGGCAATAGCGGTATACCTTAAAAAGGGGGTGACAATTTAATACTTGCACAATACTTGATTTGAAATTTATTGCGAAACGTTGGCACTTACTTGGGGTATTCAATATGCCTGAATTGCGTGTGTCGAGGGTAAATGTCAGCAATTGGTACAACAGCAGAAACAAGCCACTTATTAGAACGTCCACAATCAAAGTAAGGGCGTGTCCACTTCACTGGACCAGGAATTTCATCGGCACCAGGCGGTCCGTGGAATGTAAATGTTTCGTTTGTGTTGTTGGCGTAGCGTATTTCAACTTGATAGGTAGTTTTGGTATCATGCCTACCTTCCACATCGTCCGGCAGCCACGTCTTATACCACTCATTTATTTTATACAAATCTGAGGTGTAATCCTGTGATTTCATATCAGGCGGATGCGCACCCAAATCACGTACATCGAAAGTATTCCACGTGGAAATCTTTTGCAAGTGTATGGGGTCATTAAAATCATCCAAACGGAATGTGCGTGGCCCAAAACGTGGAAATGTTTTATTGAAGAAGCCACGGTAGGAAGACGTGTACGAGCTATTCGGCGCAAAATAAATCGCCGATGCGTTTATATAGGGATTCGCCGACACATCAGCCACGGTGGATAGAAAATAGTACATCATGCCCGGATCATAAGTGTCATTAATGGCTGGTCGTATGAAACGCGACTGCAATATATAACTCCAAAAGAAGCTCCGACTCATTGCCATGTTGTGCAAATGAAGCAGCGCCGTGCGATTCGGAAATATGGGATTGATATTAATCTCCTTGATATCCGGTTTGTGCGAAACTGTGTCTTCTGGCAAATAAATATCACTAACATGCTGTATGGGGCAATTGTCGGCATTTACTTTATCAAATCTGTATTTAATCTCATCAAATGCATCGCGTTGCTGCCATTCAAATTGGGCGAACACACCCACAGCCAGAATGAGCATAAATAATGCATAGCTGCGTATTAAAATCGATGTTTTTGAGCCCAACATCTTGGCCCTGAGATTAAACAAACACTTAAAAGACTACTTATACGTGGAAAAACACAAATTACAGTTAAAATAGAGTAAAAATAATAGCACAAACACAAAAATTAACACCCACAACACGGATGATTACTAATGCAAGCACTTGTCGAACTACGCCCTATTGAAGAATGACGTGAAACGCAATGGAAATGAAATGGCTTAGCAAGTGTCAACACGCAGTGTTGCCGTCGCAGTGAAATTAGTTTCAACAGGCAGCAGTTACAAATTTCAAAAGTAGAGGCAGCAAAGAGCTCCAGTACAGGTAATATATGTATGTATGTATATGTAAAAGTGACGAGGAAAAGTGTGAATGAACGATCAAAAGATTTGTAGAACCTACATTCATTTATCTTAAAAACTGTCTGGACATAGACATTTATTTATTTTTGATAGTGGCATAGAGTGATGTCGAAACAGGGTGGTTTATCAAGTGCTGCGCTGTGTGTTGTTATTTGTGTGTAGTGCTGTTGGTTTTTATGTACACAATGTTGCCACATACGTAACGATTTATGTGGGATTTACGAATTGGGGAGACTGTGGATATTATTTTATTTTAATAATTATTGTGAACTAATTTATAATAACAAATTGAATTAAAATTAAATTAAAAAAATGTGTAAAACGACGAAAAGCAATACGAGTACAAATACTCATAAAAGCAACCACAACTACAACGATTTAGATGCTAACAATGATATGTCGGATGAATTGAGCGCGTACAGCTCGGAGGAAGACGAGGTGACATCACGAAAATCGCGAAAAATACAGCCAACTGATGCTGCGGATTACGAGGATGGGGGCGGAATGTAAAAATGTAAATTAATTTGTGTGCAAGTAAATTACAAGTGATATTTTCATATTTGAACCGTAAGCCCTGGCAGCTAGTGCTCCTTTTTTTTATTGTAAAATAATAATTTATTGTTATTTTCCATATATAAAATTAAATTAATTAATTAATTTATAATAAATAAAGATTAATAATAATAATTTACAGCATATGTCAAAATATACGTATATATTTGTGAAATAAAAGCCACTGAGCGAAACTAAAATAAAACAAGTAAGGATGTACTAAATTAAGTTTGAACCCATTTTTAAATACCCGCCCACATTTTGATAAAATTTAGTTATAGCTGGCTGCTAATTTTTGAAATCAAATAAGCTAATAAACAATGTGGGTTACAGCTTATAAGAGCAGCTTAGTTTTAATTAATGCAAGGGGAACCTTCTCAGTTCTCTTCTCAGTAATAATTAATTCGGATCTAAATGAGTTGAGGAGCTAGACGTGTACTCAGTTTAGTCGAGTTTTATTAAGACATTATCGAGATACCCGTGTTTACTCGAAACTGCTAAATTTTCCAAAATTTTTGACGTGATAACGTCTTATAATTCGTAATTTTTCACGTTTGTGTAAATGTAACTTGCGATTCCTTTTACCTCCTTAACTATATCCATACAAAATATCTATCAAACAAATAAAATTAAAATTTTCTTTTGAAAATTGCAACCATTCTATAATTATTTTCTTATGACGTTGTCACGTTAAACTATCGTCAGTAAACCGACTTTACAGACAACCTCTTTTTTTCGTTCATTTTGCTTTTCTGAAAATTATTGTCATATGCGAGGGGTGTGCGGTTATTGATCCATTTACCACATTTTCAATAACAAACTACCTTGGACAAAGCATGGGCAGGCACAGGTATGTAAATCGTTTCCCCTCATCATTATGAGCCTTTTGGTATATAAATATAATTTACATATAAATATAATAAAATAAAGCTTTATTCAGGTATGTGCCTTAAAGAAAATGTAAAAATTGCAGTCTAGAAAATGTATTATTTATTCTATTTTCTATATTCCCTCCATGACTTGAAATTTAGTACTTTTAAAAGCACATTGACAAAGCAAAAAAATGGCAGGTTGAAATCATACGTGATCGGTATATAGCATTCTTAATAAAATACAATAATAAAAATTTGCGAATTTTAATTCTTTAGTCAGAATTTAATGTTTTTTCAATGATATTTAAACATTATAATGTATTATAATCAATGTAAGAATTTCCTTACTCATATCGTTGGATCACCTGGTTCACAAGATTTGTCCTTATGGAGTGACCTGGTGACTAAAAATCTCTAAAATTACATTTATGCATCATTCAAATCAGAATACAGAAATTATGAAATAAAAAGTGATTGCGCCTTTCCAAGAGCCGTGGCGAATTTGACAATTGAGTGGCGTCAGTACAGAAACTAAGCAGATACATTTGCACATTTTTTTTTCTTTATTCGTGACTTTTCACTCACTTTGGTTTTTCTTATTCTTTTTGTACGTTTATTTTCTGTAATTTTCAAGCCAAAATTCCACTCAGAAGTTTGTCTCTGATTGCTGTCTAATTTCTCTATCATTTTAATATAACATTCCTCGAGGAGATTTTGAACTCAGGACCTACTCTCAGTATGCAACTTGGCTCGCGTGGCCAAGCAATTAAGCAAATTACACAAAAAATTTCAATACCACTTAAATTTGTTTGGTTGAAATAATATTAAGACTTCTTTGTGACTATGAAAATGTAATTAAGTGCATTATTTTTTGTTGCAATATGCAAAGTCAGGCGCTTCAATTTGCAATAAAACGCCTCCGCCGAAATTTGTAAGTAACGGCAATTTGTCAAACTGAAAAATGTCCTCCAAATTCAGCCTGGAACAAACACAGATTCATACATACAGACATACACATATATGTATATGTATATACATACACATTTACATGTACGCACATACCGCTAAGGCGGCGCACCATGAATTTGGCAATACGCCAACTTGCCGAAATTTGTGCACCATTACTTGCATATTTGGATGTATGAATGTACGTATGTACATATATACGAGTATGCATTGAATGGTATTTATGCGGTGCATTTACACGAGGTGTCAACTGCTCCGGTTTTATTATTGTTGTGGTCCTGTGGAGTTATTATTTAAATCACGTCAAAATTTATACACTGCACCAAAAGCCAGTGCGATGGCCTAAAGGGGCTATAAAGCAAAAACAAATTGCTGGTAAAATCATCAAAACAAATGCCGAAAATAACCCCTTCCACCACATGCCTTCCAACAAACCAGGTCAATTACTTGGCAGCGTGTATGCTACTATGTCATTTTTCGTGTGCTTGGTTGGCCTTAGCGGTAGTTGCTCGCAGCAATGACTGGCTGGCTGGCGGACTGGTTCGGCACTGTTGCCCTACTGTAAATTTCACTTCCTGGCATTATCATCAAATGTCAATCTCGGGCAACAGCAACAACAAAAGCAATAACAATAATAGCGTTAACCGATAGCCGATCGCTCCAACAATCGCCAACGTCAATCCGGCTTTAGCCACAACCAAAAGGGGATAGGTGAATGAATCAGCTGCAGCAGATGTTGTAGTTTTTCAAAAATTCTCATACGTGGGAAAAACTGCATGCTTTTTTTCTCGATTTTCGTTGATCTCACCTGCAGGCTTGAATTGTGGCAAGCGAAGTTAAGATTTAAATAAGACTTCAGGAGTAATTGGGTTAAAAATGAACGGCATAGTTACATATTATATATAAATGTTTAAGTGCAAGTTAATATTTGCACATATTTCTTTTGTCATTGTCGAAGTTGAGAAACTTTAAATCTCTGCTCTCAATGTCTGCTTCTTACAAAAAAGGCTACTTAGACAAGATATACTGACTTTCATTTTAATTTTGGCAAGCACTTGATGGATCAAGAATATACTAAATGAAAAACGGAAGATGATTAGACTGTGGTGTCTATTCAACACCTCTTTGGAAATATCCAAGGCTTGGAAGAACGCGCGGAGGACTACTTCTTTCAAAACCTGAAAGATTGATCTGAATAGTTTTGAAATAAGTGATGAGAAATTTAACGAAAAGGCGAACCAGAAATTAAATTCATATTTTTCCAAAGTTTTCCGACATATGTATATACATATATGTATATATAATTGGCGCGTACACTCTTTTTGTGTGTGTTGGCCGAGCTCCTCC
Source organism: Anastrepha ludens (assembly GCF_028408465.1). Taxonomy (NCBI): domain Eukaryota; kingdom Metazoa; phylum Arthropoda; class Insecta; order Diptera; family Tephritidae; genus Anastrepha; species Anastrepha ludens. The sequence goes on along the minus strand of NC_071498.1, from coordinate 114,800,230 downwards.
TCCTATCTGTGGTGTGCGTCTTGATGTGGTTGCACAAATGGAAGGACCTACAGTTTCAAGCCGATTCCGAACGGCAGATATTTTTATGAGGAGCTTTTTCATGGCCGAAATACACTCGGAGGTTTGTCATTGCCTGCCGAGGGGCGACCGCTATTAGAAAAAACTTTTTCTCCATTTTGGTCTTTCACCGAGATTCGAACCAACGTTCTCTCTCTGAAATTCGAATGGTAGTCACGCACCAACCCATTCGGCTACGGCGGCCGCCGACATATGCATTTAATCGAAAACCGTGGTAATAATTGCTCTGGTGGCGCAGGTTTCCGATATGTTTTATCCTAAAAGTGGGAAAACACGATTTTGGTCTCTATTTGAGGTTATGTAGCATCGCGATCAGGTGGAGAAGAACTTGGCTTCATTGATGTGTTCAACGAGACGGGCAGAAAATGGTTCGCCGCCTCATTCTCTTCTCTACATGCTGGGCAGAGTTCACTGTCTGAAAAACCCACCTTTTCCATGTGCTTTGCCCATAGAAAATGGCCCGTCATCAGTCTAATCAGCTGCCTACAGTGCCCTCTGCTTAGTGGCAGGAGGGACTGCGACAGTCGGTCGGACATGATAGGTAACATCAGTTTTGCCCATCTGCAGCGTCTTTCAGCCTGCCAAGCTCGCTTGTGGGTTAGAGTAACCCGTTTGCTAATCGTGGCTGTGATGGCTGCAGAAGGGAGTGGCAGTGAGAACAACTTCTTTGGACCGGAGCCCATCCTACCTTAAGAGGAGTCAGAGGTCTCATTACCCACGATACCCACGTTTCCAGGGGCCCATGTTAGCATCAGGCTATTATGTCTACCGACATATGTAGTTCAACCTTGATTTATAGGATTTCACTACCCTTGAAGTGGTTGGAGGGCTAAGGCCATGAGCGCAGCTTCACTGTCGCATGCATGCATTCCAAGAGCAAAGTGCAGTTTTGTCCCGCTGGATTCCACGTAGACCACAGAGCCGGAACCGTGCTCGGTCCTGGAGCCGTCCGTGAAAATGCGAAAACAGAAACACAATGGTATGTTACTTATAGTTTGGGAAAGGGAAATCCATTATTGCATCGGTAGATGGCTGTAGTGACAGATATCTCGTAAACTATCATTAAAAGAATTAAAAGTTTATGCTCGTTGTCAAGGTGACATCTTACACTAAAAAAATTCTTTTGGTATTTTTTGTATTTGTTCCATGCAATTGTGAGTTACTGGGTGTTAACAATGGAAAATTCGATATATTTTAAAGTTTTTCTTTGATAAAGACGCAACAATCTTACGCAAAAATAATATTTCTTTTTTTGAACCTAATATTTATTAAAAAAAAAAAAATAAGTGATTACCCCTTTAAAAGCAAAACAGGGTAAGCTTTTTTTATAGGTATTTATGTGATTTCTTAAAGCCTATCCACGATGAGTACATTTTGTAACGAGAACGAGTGTCGAAATATTAGTGTAATAGCACAGTGCTCAGAAAATACTCATGTAATTGCTCTTCAAGCCTCTAAGTCATCACGGGTTTGGTGCGTAGGTCATTAGTTAGGTTTAGGATTTAAGGTTTATTTCATTTCGTTACCTTTCCTAACAGGCTATTAACTCTCTCAACAGAGGAACTTTAGTTGTATGACTCAAAATTAAAATACTAAAAATAATTTCTATCATGTGTATCTACATATTTGCATATGAATAACAAAACCTTTTCCTAGGTTAAAAGCAGAATTTCCATTTTGAAAGGCGGTCGGATTAGTGGTACACCTGTTATTTTTGATTTCTCAGCACCAAATACTTTACCTAAATGTCTTTTGTTATGAAGAATAGTAGATTCCGTAAGTGCTTCTGCCATTTGAATATAAAATAAAAAAACACATGCATGCACATATATACGCATTGCTACAAATGTACTTATACATACACACCAATCATGAAGAAGGGTGCACAACATCAATGCTACCTTCCACACCTTTTGTGTATTGCTTGCCTCCATTAGGTGTTCACAATTCGGCTACTGTAGGCTTTCCGGTTGTCTGCACCTTTGGGCTATATAAACACACATACACATGCACAGCTAAAGCACATGAATTGCATTATCCTTTATATTGTCGTAGGTCCGTAAAAGTTCACTTGTGTTTGGCCTGTGTCACACCTTGCTGCCCGACTTCTGCTATCCCATGTGAATACATACGTCCATATGTATGGGTGTATTACTATAGACTTGTACCAATTTCAGTTTGTATGTGTGCAGTCATTTGTTGCAATACCGCGACTCTCAACTCAACTTGCAACTGAGGAAGTGTTTCAAATTTTACCCTCTTACTTACATGCCCAGAAGTATAAAAAGTAGCTAAAGCTGAAGGCATGTTTTGTATGAAGCAGGAAAAAGTGAAATGGAAGTTCTTCGAACAAAACTACAACGTATGTTGGTATGTGTGTATCAACTTGTTTTTCGGTGCTCACAAAAACAATATAGCAGGCAACGGCTGACTGACTGCCTTGTTGACATGTTTTGGAACCTGCAAGTCATAGGCGCCTCACAGGATATCGAAGAGTCGCATGCCATATGGACATGGCTGCTACATTGCAAATTCGAGTGTTGTTTGATAAGTTCTTCGATTGTAGGAAAGAATAATAAATTAACTAGTAAAAGTTAACTTTCCATTAAACATTTTACTCGCAATTCTGATGGAGTTATATACCGATACATGCCAGTAGGAGAGGCATGAATTTGCTGTTCAAGTATTTTTATTGTCATCATAAAAACATGCATATAACCTTCATTGGGTGAAAATATGAATGTATAAACATTTTTACGTCATTTGGTGTTGTCGTTTCGTAGTCATGCGCGGACAACGTACAGACATTCACCTTTATAGTATAGATAGTATAGACAGATAACTCGTTCTCGACACGACCGGCCCTATTCTTGATACAAATTTTCATAACTTTCCTTAAAATTTGAATGTTTGCATTTTTAAATTATGTTTGGCAGTGATTGGAAATGAAAATGGATGTTTTGTTTATTCAATTACATTAAAGATAAAATAAATAAATAATTGGCGCGCAAAATTCTGTTAGGTGTTAGGCCGAGCTCCGCCTCCGTGCGTCTTGATGTTACACAAATGGAGGGACCTACATTTTTACGTTGACTCCTAAGCGCAAATGATTTTTTATGAGAAGTTTTTTCATGACCAAAATACACTCGGAAATTTGCCTTTGCCTTTCGATGGGCGACAACTATTACAGAAAACTTTTTCTATCATTTTGGTGTTCCATGCACGGAGATTTAAACCTATGCACTCTTAAATGGTAGTCACGCATCAACCCATTCCCCTACGGCGGCAATTACATAACTCTTTGGCGCTTACTTGCAGTTTTAAGCCGACTCCGAACGGCAGATGGTTTTTTATGAGGAGCTTTGGGGGTGACAGCTAGTAGGATAAACGTTTTCTACTAATTGATGTTTCGTGGCTGGGTCTTCAAATATCCCCTACGGGTTAGCATGGTTCACGAATCCGGAAGATCCAATTTTTAATGACTCTGGTGCATATATCCAGCTAGAGTTGCGTTAACTTTGGGGGCAACATTCGTCGCGGCTTATTGGCGCAGACTATTTTCTTTTATTCTCCATTGGAAAAACGCCAGAAGAAAAACCACTGAGAATTCATAATACAATTCATAATATTCATAGGAGTATTAATATTAATTTTTATTGAATGCTACTAAAAAGAATTTGTTTGAATGCTCTGAAGCACTCGAGCTGCCATATTTTTCGTATTTCGACCGGTGCACTATAGCATGGAAAGTCTGTCGGGGACGATGGATGTTTATTACATTCGAGTATTGGAGTAAGCGCTTTGAAAGTTACGACTACAGTCTCACAATTTATGGTGCTAATTTTGATAATTTCCCAAGATTACTCATTCATGAACTACACCGAGTCAGAAATGTAAATATTGACTATCGTTTTTCACTTATCATAATATTTTTTGTAAAAATTCCCCAAAAACTTTATTTAAAAACTGCGAATTAAATTTCGAGTTATCACGCAAAATAACTTGATTTTCCACCTAAATTTAAGGACTTACCAAACGGCACTCGTATAAGAAATGCATATGGACACACACATCTCAGGATGCGCATTGGCGCTTTTGTTTTAACACTCAACTTTTTTCTTCATATTGCTACTCTTGCTAGGTATTTACTATTGTTCTTATTATTGAAACTTTTTCAGATGCATATGCGTTGTTTTTATTTGGAATCATACATGTTTAAAATGTACAAATGCATACACACATATAAAGATAAACATACACATGCAGGTATATCCATCTATACATGACTGTGCAGGACATTTCAGTCGTTACTTGTCGTCGCGCTGGTCGAAGGCATAAAAACTGAAGAACTTTACTTGAGCGGAAATTAGGTGACAGGAAACAGGTTTCTCCCATTGTTGTTCCTTTGTGGCTTTCAGTAATTATGGTATGGCTTTTGTTGTGCCCCAGCAGAAAGGGGGCAGTTGTTGAACATTTTTGTTTGCTATTTGTTGAAAAACAAAAAAAAAAATGAGCTGTGTTCTAAATAATCGTAAATATAAATCGAGAGTACGATGAGTGCCTGCCAGAAGCTTGATTACTCAAGAGTTGAATGTTAAAGAAAATGAAAATTTTGCATGCCAATTCACGTGCTGCTAAATGTGACGACAAGCATAAAACAGATTAACGTACATTCAAATAAATTGAGGAAAACTATTTGACGTGCTCAGGAGTCGTTTTTTGCTTTCAAACTTGTGTAGCCTTGATGTGCGCTTACCCATGCTATAGTATGTGTGTATGTATGTAGATATGTACAGAGCAGCTAATTTTAGGGGAAGTCAGTCCTGTTCATCAGCGTAGAAATAGTTTTAGTTTAATTTAAAGTTATGTAATTACAGAAATCAGTCGTTTTCTTAATTCGAATATATGAAAATTTAAATGACTTGCAAATAAATAAGTGCAAAATTGAAAACAAAACTAATCATGAATTCTGGAAAAGTCCTGTGTTAAAAATATTATTGTGTATGGGCTTCTATGTATGACCGCTGGACTTCCTGGAGTTCCTGTGAAATTTATAAGGTTGGCCATAATGACATTGGTTTCGACGGCAAACAGATTTTCGACACCAAACTCTAGCTTTCTGACAGCGTCGGCGCACATCATTTGTTAGATGTATGGCCAAACTCCTTCTTCTATTTATGGTGTGCGTCTTGTTAATGGAGGGGCCTATAGTTCGAGGAGCTTTTTCATGGCTGACATACATTCAGAGGTTTGCCATTGCTTGAGGAGGGGCGAGCCCTATTAGAAAATACTTTTTCTATAATTTAATATTTCATGCTCTTAGTGAGTTTCGAGTCCAGGCTCTACCGCATGCTAGTGACGGACAAATCCATTCAGCTACGGGGGTTGATACCTAAAATTTTATTTCGGACTTTGTTGTTGCTTATACTCTAAAGCTGTTATATATATACATACCACTTTTGTGTGTTCGAAGCTGCAATATGTCTTCTTTATTTGGATACAATATTAGTAGGTTTGAATGGGTCTAGCAAGTCTTTGCCAGTTATGCTTTGCGTTCTTTGCATTGCACGAATCCAATTATTCCTCTTCTTCTTAATTGGCGCGATAAACGCTTATGCAATTTTGGCCGAGTTTAGCAAAGCGCGCTAGTCGTTTCATTCTCGTGCTAACCGGCGTCAGTTGGACACAGCAAGTGAAGTCAAGTTCTTCTCCAACTGATCTTTCCAAAGCAGGAGGCCTTCCTCTTCCTCTGATATAAACCAACTGGTATCACCTCGAATACTTACAGAACCGAAGCTGCTAGCCGGTGCCATTAGAAGAATCGAATTTCTCCGTCACTACTAATAGGTACAACATCGAATGCATTTAGAGCTGGAGTATTTGTAACGTATCCTATGGCATGACTTAGCCAGTGAAGAATCTAGATCTTTGTTTCTGGCATTACGTTGACGTAGCACTCTAAAGCTCGTAAAGCTCCATTCACACAAAAATAAATCTAAATCTTGCACAAAATGTTTCAAAAGCTTCCACATCGATTGTTGCCAACGTCTGAGCTACTGCACTATTCTCGTACTCTAGGTAGGAAATTATGTAGGACTTATAAGGTGTGTCCTTCGTTGAGGAGGATGCCATTTCTCAATTGCTAGAGAGATTTTCCTTCGGAAAAAATAATGACAATTATAAAATACTATTAAAATAGTAACAGAAATAAAGAAGAGGGAGAAAGCTAATATGAAAAATTAATAAATAGAAAACCAGTGAGAGCTTGAAAGTCAATAGTTGATTGTAAAAAAAGATTGAAAATTAAATTTCTATGGTTGTAATAAAAAATTAAAAATTTCTCAACAATGATTCGTCATCTATTATCAATAACATAAGCTTTGATACATTTTTCACTATATTTTTTTTTTTAATTTTTCTTAACTTAAATTAACTTAAGAAATTATTAGCCATTTCTTATAACCTTAAACCATATATACGAGTATATATAATATATATATATATAATTGGCGCGTACACCCTTTTTGGGTGTTGGGCCGAGCTCCTCCTCCTATTTGTGGTGTGCGTCTTGATGTTGTTCTACAAATGAAAGGACCTACAGTTTCAAGCCGTCTCCGAACGGCAGATGAGGAGCTTTTTCATGGCAGAAATACACTCGGAGGTTTGCCATTACCTACCGAGGGGAGACTGCTATTAGAAAAATCTTTTTATTAATTTTGCTTTGGAACGAACCAACGTTCTCTCTGTGAATTCCGAATCGTAATCACGCACCAACCCATTCGGCTATGGCGGCCGACTTTATAACATACAGAATATGTAATTTTCAAAGATACCACCTCAACATATGTATCTCTCCATCCCCAAACTAGATAGGGCAGATTCTGCACGGACATAGATTCCTCTGTTTTCACCAACAGATCAAAAATGGAATCTGGAGTTGGAGCGTCGTGGACATGTTACAACTCTTTTCTGGGCAACTCCTGTAAGGAACATAGGAAACGTCAACAAGACCGGTTTCAGTTGTCCCCATGTCAACCATCGGTGTCCCCTTGACTGTCATTAAAGGAAAACTGCACAATTTATTTCTTAAAAAAGCGAGCAAGATTTCACGCTGGGGATTCCACGCAATTAAATTTCCAAACTCATAGCGGTAGTCATCCGTCACTGTCTTTAAGTTGTGTAATTCAAGGTTCGTGTTGGACAATTTTTATTATTCTGCATTATTATTTTTCAAATTTCTGCAAAAAAATTCATCGAAAGAAGGTGGCTGAAGACATGCTTGAGCAAGTGTAGTCGGACCCAACGTCAGCGCATCATAAAAGGCAATGAGACGTGGGTATATCAGTTTGACATACAAACCAGTCAACAGGTGGCTGAATAGCGCTATCCACATGAGCCTAAAGCCAATAAACCACGTCAAAGTCGGTCAAAAGTGAAAGGTGCGTAGGAATCGGCCCAATTTGTGGAAAGAAAACTCATCGATCTTGCACCATGATAACGCACCGTCTCACAAGGCTCATATTGTGAAGACTTTTTTGACCAAAAACTCGACAAATATCGTCGGACAACCACCGTACTCACCGGATTTAGCCCCCTGAGACTTTATCCATTTCCCAAAACTAAATTGCCATTCCGCGGGCGCCACTTTGAGCCGATAGAGGCCATTAAGGAGTATTCGCTGAAGGAACTGAAGAAGATCTCTTCAAACACATTTAATTAGAAGAAGGTGATTTGAGGATTGGACTAAACGTTGACATATGTGTATTGCTTCGAATGGAGCCTATTTTGAAGGCGACAAAATAAATTTAAAACAATTATTTTGTGTTTTATTGAACAATTACCGGTACTTTTTTGACAAAATGTATACAGACAAACATTAAATGACATTTATCGGGAGCCCCCAACCACCTTCCTAAATTCTCGACCACTGAATGCCTTTATCGGAGACCAACCACCGCCTATTGCAGACAAAGAGCATTAGCTGCCTCGCGAGACCCACGCAGCTTTGGCTCAATTGCATTCTGTATATTGTGGTAGGTTAAACTCCTAGTTATGGATCCCGACATACCCAATATATGTCAAGCAAAACACTATCCACCTATTTTCATGCCCTTTCAAACATACTCACTTAACACTTCTCTTCCTCTGGACCCAAACTGTCGAAACAGCATGTTTTCTGGGTCTATAGTTAGATGAAATGAGACGAAGACGACCGATGACTACACCGTACTGACAGGTTTTACTTGTAGTAAGCTGCTACAGCAACAACAACCGCGTGGATACTTAGTTAATTAAGATGTGTACAAACTTTTATAGACTTCAAATGCGCACACGTATGGATGCTCACAATATTTTAAAGCTTTATCCAGTAATGTATTGTTTACTAGTTATTTAAAAAAAACAGCGTCTTAAAAAATGTACGTACAGTCAGTCAACCACAGCTTGAATGCATACATATGCAGATGTATGTATGTATGTATACATATACAACGCCGCAGATGTTCTCCCCACACAAATAGACGTTGTACCTGTATTCCTGCACCGCCTAGTAGAGACGATATCAGAATCCAGTGATACGACAGTACAACTGACGAGTCGTGTCGTTTTGGGGTATTTCCTGTTCTTTGTTTCATTCCACACTGCGCAATAAGCACACTTATTCGCATTACACAACATTTATTTGTTTATCTGCACTCCAAACGAAAAGCACGACGCACACATACACAAAATAACACAACAAGAAGGTGTATGATACATGCTGACTTGCACATATGTACATGCATACACACACATATGAGCAGAAATAGGCATTTGAATATACTTGAATATGTACATGTTTCTGTATGGGCTGCGATGATGATACGCCAGATACACCAGACACGCCAGACATGTGCCAGACGTTGGGGAATGTTTGTATGGGTATGTGTGTATGCACAGGTCGCATGTGACTTTGCTATGAGCAGTTATGCCACAACATACCTGTATACCCAATTATATCTATGTACATGCAGATGTGTGCACCTATCTAACAGTGTTTAACATCACCCGCCATCCCGCAACACCCGCCCACCGGAAGTGGTTGTCTGAAGGCTTCGACTTGACTTTAGTCTTCCTCTCAATGTAGACTAGTGACGGCTGACAGCCGCCGTCATTCTATGGTGCACACAATTCATTGGCCATTGGTGACTGACTGGCGGGCGTTCGAGCGGTCGGTAGAGAGGTCGTGCGAATAGACTGGCTGCGTGCCTGGTAGACTGGTTGCCTGTCTGATATTGCGGACTCAATGCACTTCAAGGTATTTACTCCATAAGAATGTTGTGATTTCAGTGTGTCTATGTTGAAGGTGTCTGGTTGGTAACACCGTAGTCGGCAATGCATGGCAACAACAATGCGGTTAGACTTTGTATATTTGTTGCCAATGGTTTTGGTTGTTGGCAATGTGCATTTTCCTATTCCGCCAGTACAAAGAAATGTGTTTCAGTCACGAGACAATAACACACCAATAATGCTGACAATAATAACAACAGAATAATGGTTAGCTAAGTGAAATGTGTTGCTGTTGCCGGCGTTGCCATTGATGCTGATGACGTCGTTCATGACAGACGAAAGAAGTTCATGGCAGACGCATAGCGACAGCGAAAATAGCAAATGGCAACGGCAATGCGCAACCTCAGCCTCAGCCACCAACAATAGCAATAACAAAGGCAAAAACAAAATATGCTCTTGTGCATACACTAACAACTTTGAAGTAGTCTTCAGCGTCATTATGTTCATTGTAGTCGTCGCTACCCGTCAACCGTCAACCGTCAGTCACCAGACACCAGCCACCAACTCGTCTGCCGGTCATTCACCCTTAACGAAAATTGTGCTGTTTAGGCTTTGGCGAATTTTGTTTTACCAAGTCGATATAGTACATTAATGCGTTTGTTGTTGTTTTTTGTTTTTTTAATTGTGCTTTGCTCAGCCGCAACAGCTCAACGCTCAATTTGCGCCTCAACAATATTCACATCTCAATCCTCCTCCACACTTTCAATGCGCTCCTCTAACTCTGCTCCTACTAATGCTGCAAATTATTTTGTATGCTTTTTGGTTTTGAATTTTTTGGCTTTTAAATTTTTTTAAGTTTTTCTGTTTTAATTTAGAGCTTTCGTTTGAGTTTGTAGTTTTTCTGTGTTCATACACTTTTGGATATGTATTTGTGTGAATTCATCAGTGTTTGTGTTTGCTTTGTAGTGGTTCAATTCTTGGTGATGATGGGTCGTCAGCCAGGCAGTCAGGTATTTAAGTAGTCGAGGCAGGCTTCATTTGTTAAATGATGCATTAGCATCCATTTCTCTAATAATGATTCACTGTATGCATAAGTTTTATATAATCTACATATCGCATCTATACTTCATTGTTGAAAAAAATAGAATCTCGAGAATAGCGGCTTCAAAGTTTTTAATTTGCTATGTCTCCCTAAGTAAGAGTAAAGGCATGATATACCTTCAATAGAAACTCCATGCATTTTTACACAGCATAAAAGAGCAGACTTACATATCTAAAAAAAGTTTTTTTTAATTAAGATACTATTGGAGTAAATGAGCAATATGTATTTGGAGTTGCTTAGTAGTTTTTGCTTAAAGCAAAGTTTTACCCCGCCCGAAAATCTGTGGTGCTTATAAAGAGATGCTTTCAAGTCCGAAATGTATAACAATAATATATACATACATCCTTTTTGGGTGTTTGACCGAGCCCCTCCTCAGATTTGTGCTGAACCTGCATACTTTCGAATGGTAGTCACACACTAACTCATTCGGCTACGTCGGCTATTAGGAAAATTAAAAAATTTAAATCATTTCTATTTGTAATGCCCAAATTGGGCATCAAATCTAGAATTTACTGTCTCTATGCTCCATACGAAAGTAATCGGTTATAATGCCCACGGCAAAAATTCGAAAAACGAAACTTTAACAAAATAATGAAAAGGCATTTTCCTCCGAGCAAACTGAAGCAGAGTTTTCTACATTTTTTTCTTTAACTAAATATATGTGCATATAAGTATATACTTATATATATAAATATACAAGGTGGCGCAAAATTAATCACCCTATAATGGCAGGATATAAACTACATATATATGTACATATATAAAGGGTTTTCCAATAACAGATGTTATTTTGAACAGGATTGCGCTATCGAGAGGGTATTGATCTGAACAACGTTGAACAACGTTTGTTTTTAACAGGACGGCGCTACGAGCCACACCAGCAACGAAGCCATTGATCTTTTACGTGAAAAGTTTCCAGACCGTGTTATCTCCCGAAGAGGTAATCACAATTGGCCACCGAGATCTTGTGGTTTAACACCTTGTGACTGTCTCCTTTGGGGCCACGTGAAAGAGAAGGTCTACGCCAACAGCCTAGGGTCGATTCAAGACCTCAAAGATGGAATTGAAAGAACATAGGGCAGCCACTTTGCAATTCGGTTATGGAAAATTTCATGAAAAGGATGTTATTCTGTAAGCGTAGTCATGGTGGACATTTGCTGATGTTATTTGCCACTATTAACGGCATACCTTCCTCTTTATAATGAAATAAACATCCGATCATTTATATTAAAAAATAGCATTTGTTTTTGAATATCAAAATAATACCTCTGTTTGGAAAACCCTATATGTTACTCACGATAAAAGGTGATTTTTATTTTTAATTAATTGTTCGTGTTAAATGGTTTTTCGTAATTTTTCATTTTATCATTCATAAATTTTGGCGATTTATTTGTATTTCATGACATATAGGATCTCTCACATAATTTCCTCCGGAAGCTTCGACATGTATTGCAAGTTCATCAGATGTGTCTGCAGGCATCTCGGAAATAAACTCCAAATCGTCTTATTTTGCAATATTGTGCAAAACACAGCAAGGCCTTACAAAATGGCAAATTTCGGAAGCGGCAGCAACGGAAACGGGGGGCTGTAGTTCAGAAGTACATGCATCTGCATTATTGGCCGATTCCTATTTAATATACGACTTCAAATAAATTTCTTAAATTTTATTTAACATATATTTATTTACATTCCATTTTAATCACCGCTTTTATTCAAAATTATGTATATAAATTTTAATTATGCTGTATGTTTACTTTGCGATCAACTGTTTTTCTCACTTGCAAATTCTTACAAGTAAAAATTTATCCAGTAAAAAATTGCAATTTCCCCTCAAAATGAAATATCATTTGGTCATGTCAAAACTTTGCAAGTTTTTTAGATGCATGAACATCAAAACTTGATAGTTTGTAATAATTGTTATAAATTAATGATCAGACCTTATATGACTAGTATTTTAATTTAATAAGACCCTGTCAATTACTTCCAATTTTTCACATCTTCGGCAGCAAAACTTAGAAAAAATTGTGGACTTTTAAACTCTGTTTTTGTAATGTTCTTCTTCTTCTTTCATAGCGTTACAACGCGGGGTGCTTCAAAGCTTCCTTCAAAATGCTCCTCCAAAGCGGTCTATCTTGAGCTGTTGCTTTGTAGTCACGTACTCCCAGCTTCTTGAGATCGTGTTCCACTGCGTCTATCCAACGGTTCCTCGGTCTGCCCTTGGCCTTCACGCTCATAAGCTTTCCTGTCAAGGCTTTCTTCACGGTACAGTCAACAGGCATACGGATCACATGACCTAGCCATCTTATACGCTGCGCTTTAACAAAACGCACAGCTGTCTCGTTCTGAGTTAGATCGTTCAGTTCCGAGTTCAATCGGATTCTATAGGTACCATCATCCATTCTTATTGGGCCAAAGATCTTTCTTAAAATTTTTCTTTCCATGCGAGCAATCTGAGCACAATCATCAACCTTAAGAGTCCATACCTCACAAACATATGTTAAGATTGGTCGAATAAGACTCTTGTACATAGTGAACTTTGTAGCTTTAGACCAAAGTCGGGACTTGAAGTTAAGGTGGGCGTAATACGCTCTATTGGCGGCGTTGATGCGATCCCTGACGGCGGAAGTAGAATCACCGCTACATGCGAACATAACTCCTAGGTACTTAAAATACTGCACTGCTTCAAAAGTATAGGCTCCCACATGGAAATTTGGCATCTGTGCAGGCCGCCTCGATTTCAACAGATACTTAGTTTTGCCCTCGTTTACAAAAAGGCCAATATCGTTCGCAATTTTGTTAATTTTTAAGAAAATTGCTTTTAAGTCATTCGTATTTCTTGAGAGAATAGCGATGTTATCTGCATAAGCACATATTTGGGGTTTTTTAGTTATCAATGTACGACCTTTGTTGACTTCCCTTACGACAAAGTGCAGCATCAAATTGAATATGACTGTTGATAAGGCATCACCTTGTTTTACACCTGTTTCAATAGGGAACGACTCTGGGAGCTTGCCTTGAATGATCACTTTTGCTTGTGTATTTGTGAGAGTTGCGCTAACGAGCCTTATTAGTTTGGCAGGTATTCCAAAGAAAAAGCAATATGTGCTGGATCCTATCTCTTTTAACACTGTCGAAGGCTTGTTTGAAGTCAATGAACAGGCAGTGAACATCTAGCCCGTATTCATAGTGTTTTTCAAACATTTGGCTAAAAACAAAACATTGGTCGACTGTTGACTTGCCTCTACGAAATCCGCATTGGTAATCTTCAATTATTCTTTCAGCATATTCGTTGAATCGTTCATAGAGAACATTTGCAAAGAGCTTGTAGGCCGTGTTAAGCACTGAAATACCACGATAATTATCGCACACTCTCTTATCATTATTTTTGTAATGTTATATATGTAATAATAATGTTTATTATATCATAAAACCCAATTTTAATTGATGAAACCAGTAAGTAAACATATAATTTGTCGAAGTCTTGAATTTTTTTAGATCTGTTCTCATATGAAATAGGCAACATTTTCGCAGAGCGTATGGCAATATTTTCGTAATGTTATCATATAAAAAGATACCAAAGTCTCTTTTTCTTCTCACACTCCCCGCAAACCGAGCAAATGTATGTAAATTTACATGTGTATGTATATTACTCATACGCCTGGTATCACTTAATGTTGTAAAGTGTGAAGTCCTTAGGGCTAGTTTTCTCGGGAAACACAAAAAAACGTGATCGGGTACCTTCGGAGATCTTTAAAGTGAATAATTTCGCACTTGTAAAACTTCCATCGCACTGTTGGTTCATATTTCGATCGCAAGCTTTGGAAACGACGAGAAGGAGATAGAATGCCGCGCCTTTCTTTGCGAAAAGTTTCATTAAAAATACTCATTCATATAAAGGACAGTACCAGTGATCTGATGAAGTCCTGAGAATATTTTACTTCCGAAGTGTGCTCACCTCAAAACGTGAAAAATGTGGTCTTTGGCTCACTAAGCATGTAGGCTATTCAACCAAACTATCAAGAAGCCCGGCTGAAACTAGATGAACGACTAAAAAATACATGTTCTAGGCCAAATCCACTAAAAGAAAAATTGAATTAACCACATTTTAGTGTTTTTAACAATACCTACACAATAAGATTTCCTTTGGTGTTTCTTATGAGGGATTAAAGTTGGTAAGCAGCAGTATGTACTGCCAGTATTATTACGTTTTATTCATATATTCTCAGATCTTAAAGCATACCTGTATTCCGACTAGGCAGCCAGTTTGGGAAGACTTGTGAGATCTTCCGATTTATCAGCGAGTTGATTTCAACTTTCATGAACTTCTGAGATCATAGTATTGGTCTAAGTGTCGAAGTATAAAGCTATGAAAGTCGCAGGCTAGAAATAAACGTTTCGGAAATAATAATTATCTTTTTTCTGTGTTGTCCTTATTTGAATGTTTAAGGTATAAACGCTGTCCCCAAAACAAAGCAGTATGGGCCGGTGAGAAGTTCTCCCAGTATCTTCCAGGCGGAAGCGTTTACCATCTTCCTTTGCGGAATAAGCGAATTGGAGTCCAAGCGACAATCAGGTAGCTCTCAAGGCTTTGTCCTCCTTTGAGGTTAAGTTCTCATTAGTTCTTGAGCGCAACAAGAAATTGAATTTGCTAGAAATGTGCAATCTCATCTGACTTATATAGGGGTATACATGAGAACGAAGTGGCGTCTGCTTTGATTAAAAAGGGTGTCGCCTCATTATTATGTAATAGGCCCATTATTGTGATCCCTTCCTAGCCATCGGAGAACACACCACCAAAGAGGAATTTTATAGATTCTAGAATTCTAGTAGATTTAACACGGCACCAAAGCTAAACCAAGGGAGTCCTTAATCATGTCTTAAAAACAAACTGAGAATGCTCACTGGCATTTCACAGGTCACTTCAGAATGCGCAGCCATCTGCATAGACCTGGGATATGGTTCACTGACACTCATCGTTTCTGCGACCGATCTCCGGAGACTCCAACACGCTTGCAGGTGTTTCTATAGCGATTAAGCGAGAAGAAGGAGAAGAAATATTGGCCGGATGTGGCCTGGAGAAAGGCACATAGGCTCAGCTCTACCCAACACCATCTTAGATATATTGAGACAGCTGTGTTTTACATGAAGTATTGTAAAAACTTACCCATTTTCATTCATTTATATTTTTAGGTGCGGATGGAATTTCGTAAACCGATCGAATTGATTAGGAGGTGTAAAAAATTTCTTTACAATACAAACATCTTCAGAGACAAATAATTTTTAATTAAGAATAATCCTCTAAAAAGAAAGTTAATTAAATATTTTGCTCATTGTTTCTGTCAGAAATTTTGTGGGCTAAAGAGCAACTGAAAATTTTGTTAAAACTCGGAAAGGCCACCAAAGTTCTATTTCGAAGATCCATACATCTCCTCAACATACTTCTTTTTAGACTTAGTGGTACTCAAACCCGCGTTATCCGAATGCTAAGCCAGTGCAATACTCACTGAACTAAAGATGTAGTCTAAGCTATGGTTGCCTTTTCTAATGCCATTTCGACCAACTAATATGGAGTATGATTATTACCCCCGAGATGAAAAAGGGAGCTGGAGGCTATAGCTCGATGAGGGCATGTAAAAAACCACGTTGCACACCTTTTCATTGACCACAGCACACAGTTCTACCTACGACCGTATTCTACTGCTGGGCAGATCGCAGTGATGGTGGTGCGCATGTGTCAAAGACGATTTTTGCCAGTACTTCTAACCATTCCAGTGCTTCTTTCTTCGTCATATTTCTGCTCGCCTGCTTCTGCTCGCAACTGTCCCTACGAAAGCGTTGTTATGCTTTTTCCATTGCAATGCAATCGTGATCGAAATTTTTGTTAGCAGAGCATCCACATCGCCTTCAAGTCGGCCAAATTTTAGCTGTCATCCGAATGTCTGGCCTTTGGCTCGTCCATTTCGTTTGTCTACTGCTTTCGCCGCCCTTCCGTTTGCACGTTTGTTGTACATTCATTGCTATTACCGTTTTTCTTCACTGTTGCTTGCGGCCGCATTGTTCGGCTTTTGAATATTTCTTGTGCTTGATTTCTTTGCGGACTTTTTGGGGCTAACATATCCATACATACATATGTACATACAGACAGTCAAACTGAATTACATATATACATACATATTTATACATACATATATACGCATGCTTGTAGGTATGTACTATATGATCCTACAGAGATACGAACCGCATCTGTTTGTCAGCCAAGTAGCAGTCATTACATTTTATGCTCAAATTTTTTTATTTTCGAATATTTTTTTTTACTTTCTGAGTCTTTTTTTTTCTTACTCCTGCTGCCCATGCCTTTTTGTATGCAGAAATTTGTATATTTGTATGGATATCTGTTTGCTCATAGTCTGGTGTGCATTTATATCATTATGTGCTGAGTTTGTCTTCGTCTTTATTCCACATGATTTTTTTCTTCCTAAATTTCTCCAACATCCATACAAATTATTTCACTTTTTTTCTTTCAATTTTTCCAACTGTCAGCGTTTATCGTTGCTTTGTATTGTTGACGTTTCTGGTTTTTGTGCTGTTGTATACATTTCTGTATATTTTTTTTCTTTTTTTGGTTTTTGAACTCTTGCAATTCATGCGCGGTTTCGGTGGCAATACCCCCAAATTTTGGCGAGAGCGTGAACAGAAAATGCTGGCTGCTGAACGAGAATGCAATGAGAAAGATGATTTGTGACAATAAATTCCATTTTGTTGATTTATGTTTGCATTTTAGAGTAATTCGGCAAGAATTTTGTTGACTTTTGGAATACTTTATTGTAGCTGCGTCGAATTTACGAATTTTGTAGTTGAGCGATTTTGCATTAAGCAATTTCTGAAATGTTTTGCTTAAATTTGCGCATATGTGCTAATTAAAGTAAAATTTTTTTCGTGTGATGGGTGGAATAATGGAGTTTTTCAACAAAATCGCAAGTATTCACTGAAGTGCTTTTGAGTTGACGAAGTCTGCCCACAGAGTACATGTAGCAATCTTAAATTTAAGCAACCACAGAAGCGTTTAAATGCTAACGCCAACAAACTTTGTATATCCAGCGCACTTTTTCACTTCCATATTTTGCTTATAATAGGCAATACCACGCCCAATTTCGAAATTTTGTTTTTAATCGCATATCTTTCTGTAATATAATTGTTTATAATAAATTTAAACACATTTTTTGTTAGTTACAAAGACCGCCGTAGCCGAATCTCCGTGCACACCAAATGTTAGAAAAAGTTTGTTCTAATAGTAGTCGTCCCTCGGAAGACAATGGCAAATCTCCGAGTGCATTTCTGCGATAAAGAAATCCCTCATACAAAACCATCTGCCGCACACCAAAGGGCACATCACAAATCTGAGAAGGAGCTCGGCCAAACACTAAATAAATGGTGGTTGGAGTTACAATTATTATTCTGTCCTTTATTATTGGTCAACGTCTTTCGTTGGGTATATGAACTGTATGGTGATCGCAGTCCTTTTTGTTGCACCCCATATGTTGTCCGTATTAGTCCGGTTACCCACTCTAACTGTTGTCTGCTATTATGTTCATACGGCACGTCCATCCTTTTCCACATTCGGTCACCCTTCGCGCTCATTCGGTTCGAATGAGGGAACCCACCTTTTCATAAACTCTGCGTATCGCTCACGTCTCATCTTTTTCACGATTTTATATGGACCGAAATATTTTGGCTTTAGCTTTAGTCCCGCTCCATATTGCGTTCGCTTAGTGACTACTAGCTCGTGCATGGCATATTCGGGTCCTATTCGTCGGTTCGCGTTGAAAGTTTCTCGGTTTTCATCTTGTATAACAGCAATATTCTCTCGGGCTTGAAAAAATATATACACATATGGATATATACAGATATTTTGCATTTTTTACAAATTTAAAAAACTTCTTTAAGTAGAGGTGGGGGTTATGTTTTACCACCTTTGCCCATTTTATATGGCGATTTACTGCAAGAATATCATGTAAGCTTGAGTTAATAAATATAAATTTTAATTGTATGAAATTTGTGCTTGGTTTTTGTTAGGTTTTAATAATTTTCAAAGCCATGCTTCATTACCATACCAAGTTTTGTAGAGTTTTCAGAAAATGTTAAAATATGCATATATCTACTCAATAGTATGAAGTGTCACGACCCTTCTCCAAAATTTTTAATAAGTATATTTTTTTATACTGCAAAGCTATACGACGGACCTCGCTCCTTCGCAACTCGCCTTCTTTCTAGACAGTTGAGGTTCGATGAGGGCCCTTACATACGTGTCCAAGAATGCCGGAGATCCCTACAATCTCTTCGACAATACATCTTAAGTCAAGTCATCGATATTGGGTACTTTATCATAGTCACATTTCGGCAAAAGACAAAGCAGACTACTGCGCAAGTTTGGGTTTAAGAGAGGACTTAGAAACTTAGGACCCGAATACAAGCATGTAAACACACCGGGATCCTGTTTTCCTGCTTGGTAAAGCCAGGAGCTGTTTCTAACATTGCAGATAGAGCCGTTTACCTTGGCTAATACTCAATGAACGAAGAACGCGGAACCTCCTGAGATTTTCCAAAAATTAGTGTACGACTTCGCATGAGTATAGTAACAGTGGACAGTAGAGTATTGGCCAATTCTGTAGGGCCTGTAAAAATGAAAAAGAGATAAAATCCCTTCAGCTCTTCTGGTATGAAAGTTCCAAACTGCATAAAGAATTCGCTTCAGAGTATTGAATCAGTTTAAGCATAGCATCGCTGCTGGAATGGCAGAGTAGAATCGTCAAAAGATCGATATGGCTGAAGAACACAGAATGGATAGAAGAGGAGGAAATCTTTGGGTACCAAATGAGCATCTCTATGACCACCGAGAGAACTCTTTTTTAAAGAGCGAACTATTTCACTTAACCTAACCAAAAATTATGTGATTTTACCAGTCGTCCTTAGTACCTGATTTTGCTTATTTGCATTACTAACTTAGACAATATACAAAAGTACAATTGAGATTTTTAAAATTTATGCGGGATTGTCGCCGATACCCATTCGTTGAATCTTTGATTCATGCCGACGCAGGCGGCCAGAGTTTTTGGCGAAGAAATTGGCGGGGCATCTAAGCTTCGAAACAAGGTAGTTATCAATAACCTTGCGTAGAGTATCCTCGCATACCAATCAAGTTTAGGTTCTTCGTGAATTCTTCACATAAGGATGAACAGTAAACAAGAGTTTTAATATGAAGTACTCGAACATTTGCGCAACAGAATTCGACGGGTTTGAAAATAATAAATAATAATAATCTTGACAATGCGTCAAGCCACATTGCGTTCGTTGTTTTCGAATTGTTGGCTAAAATGGGTGCGGCAACGATGACGCAGCCCAGATCCAGCACCTGTGTAGTTCTTTTTGCTTCCAAGAATCGAAAGAATACTGAAAGGCACGCGGCATGACTTCGAAAACCACAATGCAAGACATTAGCGTTGACGGCTCTCATAGAAGATAGGTAGATGAAATGGTAGAAGTACCAGTTTGGCACTCCCAAGTAGCACTGAAGCGCAGTTTTGATACCATTTTGATACCTCCAACGGGCAGATATCTACAGCCAACCAGAGCTGTTGATATAATGAAGAAGATTGATGGGATTTAGGTTGTATCATTGCCCCACGCTGTCGAAGAAAGGAGGACACAGTGACGTTAATCGCCTAACTGACAAATCTGGGCATTTGCAGAGAAATCACCTAATAGTCTCCTCTGAAAGGTCCCCAAAGAGTTTGCAATTGGAATTAAATGGTAAATCTAGCTTTTCTGCGTTTGTCGCGATCGTCGGATGATCGGTAAATACAGCTAAGAGTTTGAAAATTTAAAGGCGGTGAGTCCTTTGAACTTTCTTGCGCTTATTGTACTGGGGTCAAACGTTTTTCTAAATAGCACACGAAGAAAACGAAGTCGAACTGTTCTGCGCTTTTCTGAGACATAAGTTATACAATTAAACTTTGATAACAGTTAGGGGGATACCGATGACCGGGTAGGAGACCTCTGACACCAATTCAGCTCCCTCCTTGGCAAGTTCATTAGCAATTTTCTTTCTCTCTGTGCTCCTATGTTGTGGAACCCAGATGAGAGTAATGTTACCTGCACACCCAAATTACCTCCGAGTGACTTCATTGAAAAGTTGTTTACAAATTTTAAACTGATACTGAATAAATTATTCAGGGAACCTGCCTATGATTATGATCGTAGAACAAACGTAACGTGAAAATTGGTTAAGGGAAAAGTATTCAACAATATTGAACAGGAGTTGGAGTAGATGACAGTGATTGACGTTTGAAGACGCCAGTTGCAATGATTTGGAAATGTTGGATGGAAGCAAGATGGCAAAGATTGACCTAACTTTGATCTGAATGCCCTACTTTGAGGACTTTGTTCTCTCAAACAAAATTATATTAAATATTTTATTGATAATCATAAATTTAAACGCAACTGATGCTTCAAAGCTCTCCACCAATTGTTGAATTACCAAAAGGACGAATTCCTTAATAATTCAGTTACACAAACCCCTTGTCCTGATGCAATTATTTATGACAGAAATTCTTAGAAATGAGCGTATTAATTTCATTTGCGTCATTTCTTCTGAATGCAACCAAAATTTCAACCATTTCCTGTTTTTCAGCATCTTTACTATTACATACACACATATTTACTTACATACATATGTGCATGTGCATGTACGAGTATGTGATGTGATTCCTTTAGCATTTTGTTATTAATGTTGTTGTTGTTTTGAATGCATATGCGAGTTGTCTTAAAATTGCATTATTACTTCAGTGTATGTGTGTGTGCGCACGTGTGTATTTTCAATTAAACTTTTTGTTTTTGTCTCTCTTCACCATTGCCGCTGCTATTGCTGTTTTGCATCTCTTTAAGTGAAGCAATGCATTTAAATTTATGCTAAAACGGTCGCAGAATAATTGCGCTGAACTGCGCCAAACCGAATTCAAGTGAATAAAGAAAGGCATGGTAAAGGATTTGCATTGTGTTAATTCCCGTACAATGCAAGAGCAAAAACAACACAAAGGCATAATGCCGGCAAGGAAGAGACAAAAACAAAAAAAGATATGTGAACAACGGCAACAAAAAACGCAGAGGTAAACGCAGAAATGCAAGTCTTCACAAGACTGAAACTCCCTGCTTCTTACATGCCGCTCGACACCGCCCCATCACCCATTCACAACTGCGAACCGTCGCATTACGTTTACGAGTATTTCCATAACAAATATGCAAATATACTTTTACACATATACATATACATATATGTATGTATGTGTTTGTGCTTAGTTTATTCACATCTCCTCATATCCTTGCTTTGTCTGCTCCTTTAATTGTACAATAGTTTGATTTAAACCTGCCACACCACCGTCCCTGCGAATGTTCATGCAGTTGGCTTAGTGGTTGCATATGCAATCCCGAATGTCCTTATTGCAGCGCGCAAAGATAG
Organism: Anastrepha ludens; assembly: GCF_028408465.1. NCBI lineage: Eukaryota > Metazoa > Arthropoda > Insecta > Diptera > Tephritidae > Anastrepha > Anastrepha ludens. The sequence continues at coordinate 114,778,271 of NC_071498.1, read as the reverse complement.
CGACCGACTACATCCACACGAACATAAAAAGACGTACACACTGATTTCATCTCCATTGCAAAAACAACTAAAAGAAGTATCAAAGTCTTGTACGTAGATAAATCAAACTGACCGGCGCTGAAGAGCGTTATAATTTCCACAATGAGGTCATCGCACGATCGTCCGCGCACGGCTGGCCAATGTGTTGCAGTTGCAATCCACTCTCGTCATGCACGTTTTGCCCTTAACGCTCAAATCAACGTTTTACGATCAAAAACGGAAATAATTGTATGCGTATTTTGCAACGAAATCAAAAACAAAACGTTTTCCCTTTTCTTACGATTTTTTCGCATTCGCTTTGTCTGTATGTATGCACACGCATATGTACTAATGCATGTATGTACGTGTATTGTCTATGCATGCATGCCGACTTGCCTTTTTACGACTTGCAGCAGGAAAAGGTTTTGCATAAACGAGGTATTAGGTTATATTGCAATGCCGGTGATGTCGGTGAATGCCGCAGTAGCAGTAGTAGTATCATACTTACATATGTAGTATGTATGAGTATGTATGTAAATATTTCTCGAAATTTGTGTTAGAACTAATGCTAAATTAATCTGAAGTCCATGGCACTTTTGGTAGGTATATCTTTAGTTTTAGATTTCCGTCTGCAGATCTGTGTTTGAGATTTGATCTCTTATCGGTCTTTTATTCACTTAAATTGCGTCAACATCTGCACATAGATTTGGGGGATTGAAGACAGGGATGAGCCGGTTTTCGTCTGAAGGCAAGATTATCGCAGTAGGCGTAACAGGTGCTTAACAAATATGAGTACCTGTATCAGAGAGAATGATTTAAAAAAATTTTAATTATCAATAGGTAGGTAGGTGAAATGGTTGAAGTGCCAGTCTGGCACTCCCCTAGAAGCACTAACCATTATGAGACCTCCAACAAGCAGATATACATATACAGCCAGCCAGAGCTGTTGATTAAATGGAGAAGATTGACGGGATTTAGGTTTGCGCACTGCTTCAGGCTGTCCAAACCCGGACATTTACAGAGAAAGTGCTCAACAGTCTCTTTCTCTGAAAGATCCCCATATTTGTGCAGTTCCCCTTTAACAACTGTCAGGGATACCTATACCCAGGAGGTCTCTCAGTCCAATTCAGTCCCCTTCTTGGCAAGCTTATCAGCAATTTCCTTTCTTCGTTCCTATGTCCTGGAACCCAGATCAAGAAATGTTACCTGCACACAAATTATCAACACTCGGTTGAGGTTTTACTATAATTTGTGGTGTGAGACTTGATGTTGTCCTACAAAGGGAAGACAGATAGTTTTATCAGAAGTCTTTTCATTGCATAAATGCACTCTGAGATATGTCATTCTCTGGCAAAAGACGACCACAAGTTGGAAAAGCTTGTTCCATAATTTTATTTGATGAAACCGGAGCCACCAAATAATGTTAGAGACGCGAAATTTCACCAAGCTACGATAACAGCTTTCAGAAAAGATACCTTAAAATTGAATTGTGGTACCGCATCTAAATGTGGGAAACTGTGAGGCAGATGAATTGGCTATACAAGGGACATGTGAGGTGATTTCCTCGCGAAGGTAGAGAATTGCGATCCCCCTGACTACCTACGGTCTGCCCCTGACTACCTGCGGTCAGCTAGGCAAGTACTCGTACACAAACTTGTAAGATTGCATTAGTAAATAATTCCTAGACCGTACATTCTTTCATGCCAACTTTGGCATTTGTCAAGTAGAGAGATGTACAATTTTACGCGATAGAACAACGCGTTAAAATTATTGAAATTTATGATGAAAATGGTCGACCTTTAAGAACAACATATCGCAAAATTCGTAATGAAGTGATGAAACTCATTTCACACTGGGGAGGAGAAAACCTCCAAGTAATTTCAGAGAAATTATTACATCCACTAAAATTTACTGTTTGGTGTGCTTTTTGGGCTGTGAATGGGCATCGCTATAGACAACTAATTGAATCTTTTTTGGGGCCTGAGCTTGAAGGAATAGAAATAGGCGTTATGTATTGTATATTCAGTATCAGTCAGACAGTTCTGGGGTGGGATATGTCAGATTAACCAGTACGTATGATATTATAGACGTTTCAGTAACTGTTAAGAATTGCCGATGCGATATGGACTAGTCAAAGTCAATAGAATATGATTTGCTTCAATTCCTGAACTAGTTTGGAAGTATTACTGAAAATATTTTGAGAAAGTTGAACTTGGGTTTGAATACTATCGAAATTTTTACAATGAAAATAATATTTTTTGAGATGGCAAGCATGGTATAACGTCCCCATTTAAGGTCAAAAATACTACAGTAAATGTACATCGATTTCTTTGAAATTTGGTACTCGCTATTCTTTTTCTACATTTGTATCGGTTTCAGTAATCTAGAAATTTATAATGAGTAGGTGATTGGCCTTCTGCAACCGAGCCTGTGACCGGGCTACCGCCTATGCCACCAAGCTGGCAAAGACGAAGGAATTTCTTCCTCGCCGTTGGAAAGGTTATATCACCTTGACTCGGTCGACAGGGCCTCGTTAGCAAAAACAGGAGGGTGTATCAAGTCCAAAACAATATGTCGAGGAAAGTGGGTGGAAGTTGTCATTTAGAAAAGAGCGGCTGTGGTACACGAATCATTTCCCCATTAAACCCCCCGAAATGAAACGAAACTCATGCATGCCAGCAGGAGCCCCACAGGAGCAGGCGCTAATCAAACACCAATGGTTCATAACGTAAAAAGTTTCGAATTTCAAATTCCTTGGATGCTGGTTGAATGTAAATTGAGACACATCAGTCGAAGTAAAAATCCGATTGGAAGTGGCTAGATCTACATTTTGCAAATTTAGAAAGATCTTAAGCTGCCATGACTACGATATGAATCTTAAATTCGTTTTGCTCTTATATGGCATGGAATGTTGGACAATCAAAGTTGCTGGCATGAACAGACTCGAGGCCTTCGAAATGTGGATTTTTAGAAATTCCATGGACCGATTTGGTTTCTCACTTAGAGGTTCTACGACAAGTTAATCGAAAACGCGAACTTCTTCAAATAACAAAACGTCGCAAGATTGCTTATCTTAGACATATCATGAGAAACACCAAACACCACATGTCACAATTAGTACCGGAAGGAAGAAGTGAAGGGAAACGATGCGTTGGCCGGAAGCAGTTATCGTGGTTACGAAATATGAGGCAGAAGTAGAGACATTTATAAAAAATTAGTTAATAATATAAATTAATATGTTTTTAGTAATGTCGTTCAAAAACAAAAATATATCAAATATTGTATGATCGCTATACATTCGCAAACGAATAAGCAATACAGAAGAAGAATGAGGCCCGATGTTCTACCTATGGACCACAGGCAAATATATTTATGTTCTTTTACTTACACTGCCACTCCTGCCACTCTTAGGCGACTATATTAAATACAATCCGATTTTGATGAAATTTGTCTCGTACATTTATTTTACCTCGCAAAGTAAAAATCTTATTAAAAAATCAGGTATATAAGCCAAAATGTATAAAATGTGTTTTAAAATAATTGTTTAGGCTACAATGAATGAAAAATGATTTAACCTTTTGGAGTACTACTTTTTCTTTAAACATTTACCGCATATGAGCACAAATGCCATACTACAGTTTTTATTCAATTTTATTGCGAAATTAACTATTATAAAATAATTAAAACTAGTTTATCCCATCAAATACATATTTTGCAATAGTAAAACGCAATCAAATTGCCTATATTCTTATAATACGAGGGGTGCCTTTTATATGTCGGGATTAGATAACAAAAACAAATTTTAATCATCGAAAATCACTTTATTGTTTTGGAAAATATTCTCCATGAAGATCAATACACTTTTGCATGCGTTTGAACCAATTGTCGAAGCACTTTTGCCACTCTGAATGAGGTACCTCCAACACATGCATTCTGAATGCCGCAACCGCTTCTTCAGGTGTCGAAAAACGTTGACCTCTCAGTTTGTTTTTTACGTACGGGAATAAAAAGAAGTCATTCGGGGCCAAGTCAGGACTATACGACGGATGCCCCATTAATTTGATGTTTTGGGTGCTCAAAAATGCAGTTGTTTGAGCCGATGTGTGAGAGCTCGCATTGTCCTGGTGAAGAGTGATCCGTCTTTGGCGATTGGTTTTCCTAATTTCTTGGAAGACAACTGGCAAACAAATGGTTGTGTATCACTCAGAATTTACTGTTCTGCGTTGTTCTAGTGGTATGGTTGCGACATGTCCAGTTTTTCCGAAAAAACAGGCGACCATTTGCTTGGAAGTGCTTCGTGCGCGAACACCTTTTGTTGGATTTGGCTCTCTTCGCATAAATCATTCGCGGGCTCATTCGCGTAAATCCATGATTCATCACCTGTCACGATGTCATAGACGTGTTTCGAAGCCCCGCGATCGTATTTTTTGAGCATTTCCTTCGACCAATCGACACGAGCCTTTTTTTGAGCAATTGACAAATTGTGTGGGATCCAACGCGAACAAATTTTTTTGACAGTCAAATGTTTATGCATTATTGAATGTATGTTGGTCCCACTAATGCCTAGGATTGTCTCAATCCCACGATAGGTCACATGACGATCTTGCAATATCAGTTCGCGCACAGCAACAATGGTTTTCGGAACAACAACTGATTTTGGACGACCTTCACGAAATTCGTCTTGGAGTGAACTACGACCACGATTGAATTCACCATACCATCGATAAACACTGGTCCTTGATGGAGCTTCATCGCGAAAAAATGAATTAAGTTCATCCATGCAATGTTGTTGAGTTAATCCACGTCGAAAGTTGTAAAAAATAATCGCACGAAAATGTTCACGATTTAATTCTATTTTTGGACCGAGATGAATCTTTTAAGTTACTGTAAACAACACAAATAACGCTGGTATTTCAAAACGTTCTGAGTACGTAAAAGCCAAAAAATGTCAAACTTTGCGATACAGCTGTCAGTTGCCAGCTTGCGACACCAGGATTGCCAAATCCCTGAGACTGACTGAGAAAGACTGTAATAAATAAAGGGAGATAAAAAAACTGTTTTCTATAATTTCATGCAGAAAGGGGTTAAAACTTTGAAGTATTCGCTATGATCCTGCACTGTTACTATTAAAATATTGAAAACAAAGCAACATTTTTTCACAAGAATTCCACTGAGCGGTATTTGCTAGTATATATATACGGAATAGAAATATGTATTGTATATATTATTGGCGCGTACTCCCTTTTTGGGTGTTTGGCCGAGCTCCTCCTCCTATTTGTGGTGTGCGTCTTGATGTTGTTCCACAAATGCTAGTATGCATAGATATTAATAACCAGTAGTGGAATTCATTAAATATTTGATTTTCTCTAGTGATTTTAATTAAAACTTCGAAATTACATTCCGAAAAGATTATTTTTTATTTGCCTTATGATTTATCGCGTGGAGATAAGGAAAGGCCCCCTCGAACAGTAAATCGACGTTCGCTCTGAGATGTGGACAATCCTTTCCATTTCGCTGCAGCGGAACTTCAAAAACTATTCCAATTAACTACAGACTGGGCTGAAGATCTAATTTCTCAGCTTGACAGCCAACTAGAGGTTCCAGAATAACCCGGACTTCGACTGAAAAACAGATAAATTTTATATCTTCTAGCTTATTCAGTTTTAAATTCTGCTTTTATGTTACTAGGTTCTAGCTGCAATGCGAATTTGTTATCAACTATACGTATGTGAGCAGCCCCGACTAGAGGGAGGGGGATCGGGGACTTTTTACCCCGGGCCCGGAGTTCTCAAAGGGGCCCGGACTAGAGAGTAATTCGAATTATATGAATTAGACATAATTGGAAAGGGCCCGCATTTGCAATTTTCCCCCGGGGCCGGATATGCTCTATACGGCCCTGTATGTGAGCAATGGGCAATAACCATGAGCCAGTTGTCCGTTTAGGAGCTGTCGATGATATCTTAAAGCAGTATGTGTACAAAGAGTATTAAGTAAATACTAATTTCAAATAAACAGTGATTTTATATTACTTATATACCCTATGATCTGAAAGTACCGGGAATGTTTAAATAAAGCGAAACCGAGTTAAATTTCAGGCAAATTTATTTTATCTCCTTCAAAATATGACCCGTCTGAAGCAACACACATGTGCCAACGTTTAATCCAGTCCTCCATACACCCCTGGTAGGCCGACGAAATGATGGCCTTCAGCTCCTTCGTCGCTTTCTCTTTGATCTCCTCTATCAACTGAAATCTCCATTCACGAAGTGGTAACTTCAACTTGGGAAGCAACGATGGTATTTACTTCGTGTTTCGTCAAATAGTCCAGCACAATTTCGGCACGGTGCGATGGCGCATTATAATCATGCAAAATCCAAGAATTGTTTGCCCACACGCCCGGCCGTTTGCGACGTACAGCATCTCTCATCTTCAAAAAGGATAAATAGAGACAGATACACTCTTGCCAATATAAGAAAAAAATATGGACCGGTTCCCACGTGCGCGATTCGTTTAAATTAAACATTCCAGGTACTTTTTGATCATAGGGTATGCATATATAATTAGCGCTTACACCCTTTTTGGGTTTTTGGCCGAGCTCCTCCTCCTATTCGTGGCGAGAGTCTTGATGTTATTCCTCAAATGGAGGGACCTAGTGTTTTAAGCTGGCTCCGAACGGCAGATATTTTTTATGAGGAGCTTTTTTATGGCTGAAATACACCCGGAGATTTGCCATTGCCTTTATTTTACTTACTTCATGGAAGTGTAATTGAAAAAACACTAAATATTTAATTTAACGATTTTTTTATTCTTCTTTGCGTTACTTGGTCATTTTGGTATTTAATTTTAGAGACATGCCCCTCTATCAGTTTAAATGAGTACAAGGAGGCAGCTGTTCAATGTTAGGAAATATATATTAAGTTTGCACAGAATAGCATATTCGTCAGTATTGTAAACAAATATAACAAATGTCGCATGGTTTAAAGTTAGTGAGTTGCACTAGAGACTTAATTCACTTAAAGGCGGAATTCTACTATAGTTTCGTAGATCTGCATGGGTCGAAAAAGCTTTCTAAAGACATTCCATTTGCCAAGGTACCGACTTTCTCTATATACCTGGGTACATTTTTTAGATTTTTTCATGCAGATATATCCTACCCGACTTTCGGCCTTTTACTCTCTGCAGCTCTTGGCGATATGTTTGCTCGACTATTTACGAATTCAGTTCGCACCACGTCTACTTAATGTTAGTGTTGTTGCATACACCTTGTGCATCTTAAGCAGACATACGCACTTGCAGATAAATCTACAATCATGTGCCTATATATATATATACATACATATATATGTATGTACATATATACAAGAATACGTTACTTACAACAGCCTACAGGATATGTAGAAATGTAAGCTTGGATTTGTGTGCAAAAGTAGGCCATTCAACGCAGGAGGAAATATACAACAGAATATACGAACAAATGCAAAGAGGTTTATTAAAATAAATTCACTTAAAGCAAAGCAAAGCAAAGAAAATAAAAATCGTTTTTTGATGTGCGCACAACGTTGGGAACTTTTTTACATTCGCCATATTTTATAGGCGTGTGCGTGTGTGTGCAGCGCGCAGATGCAATTCCCTGTTGTATTCGTATGCATTTTGCAGGCAAAGGGCTCTTTCTTGCCACATAGACAAACACAAAGTAAAGTTAACGAGAAAAAGCATTAAATTAAAAAAAAGTGAATGTGAATTAAATAAATCCAGAAAAGCAAACGCCTGGACGCTGGTCTATGCAATACAAAAGCGCGCGCGGAAATGCATTTTCCGCCATTGTTGCTTCACCGAGTCACAGAGAATGCAGTTGCAAACGCAGTTGAGGCACTTTTTAGGGGTTGCTGCAAGCTAAACGGCAGCGTGCAAAACATAGTGCACTTAATGGCCTATGGACGTCAAAGTACTTTAGGCGATTTCGTTTACGACGATTGCTGCAAAAGATGTTGAAGAAAGGATAATAATGATACGAGTGTACATACGTTTGGGCATGTGTGAGTGTGCGTATGCATTGTTGTTAGTTGCATTATAATGATTTTGTTTGTATGATTTGGGTTGTGTTATTGCTTGACGGACAATACGGAACTGGGCTGACGTTGGATTTATTTATTGCGAAAAATACCAGCGCGCAGTTTTGAATACAACAAAGGAGCAAACAATGCCGGCCAAAGGAAGCAGCACCAGCCGACGTGCATGGCAAAGGGGTTAAATGCGTAACACCAGCGCGAATGTAAAATGCAAAATAGCATAAAGGCAGTGGATGGAAGGATGCAGCAGTAGATGCAGCTGGCCGTTGGCCGCTGGCTGCTGGCGGCAGGCTGCACCAACTCACCCCTGCTAAGCAAATGCTGAAGTTTAGAGCTTAACGAGGCAAAAACTAAAGAATACGGAATAGAAAATAAAACAAGTTTTGCGTGTAGCTTAAAGGTGATTCTCAAGAAACTTGAAAATGCACACAAAAATACATACATACATACATACATACACACATACGTTGCCATGCATGCATTGCTGCATTAAAAAGTGACAATATTAGGTAGTGTACCAGTGTAGTGTTTGCTAGCGGCCATCAATTGCAGCAATGGACGCTTAGAAAGCGCATATCGTACGAGCGATATCCTGGATGTGTGCCGCACCGAGCCGCGCTGCTGGTGAATGAACTGTGTGCCTCAAGTAGTAGGGGCAGCGATAGCGGTAAAATGCTAGCTGCACTTCTTTGCCTAGGCTGCATGCAACAAAGCATGCATTTCAAGCGCTCTGTTACGCACATACACACACATGCATAGCTTAATTGCACTACAATATGCTGCAGTTTATTGTTATTTGCAGTGTTTTTTTTTTGCCACTGGCGATTTGCAATCTTCGTAACAATGTCATGCATACACACACATATGTATGTATGTGCGTATTCGCATGTGCTATGCAAGCTTAGATGTGAGTGTGCCTGTGAGTGGCCTTCCTTGCTGTCATTGAACCCATCGCAGTCCTGACAACACAGTGGCTGATGACAAAGCAGTCAAGGGATTGCTGGCATAAAATGCATAAAAAACACTCGAAACTTAATATGCACAGTTGCACACTCACACAAATACGTGCATGCTCAACCACACTGCATTCCACATGCCCGCAACGTTTCGTCCTGTTAGTCCTGCTGCGCCTGCATTGCATATGTAAACGATGCATTATCCAATACGAGTGTATTTAGGCACACATGCTGAAAAAACTGACCTATTCAATGCAGAATTTAGTGCCTTATTACATATTTGCCCGTCACTGCTGCTAAATACAATATTATTGGCATTTTCATAATTGCGAACGGTAGCAGTGCAGCCGTTTGTGCTTATAGTTATGGAAATAATTTGAAAGATGGTGTGAAAAGATTTGCATTTTAAGTGTGAAGCATTGAAACCGACCAGTAGTTTGCTGAAAAAACAATAAAAAATTTGTAAAAAACGAGTATTAAGTAAGGACACCCCTTCTTTTTAAAGCACTGCAGATGCTGCTTGCAATTCTGATGCGAAGAGCAGCTGTTGTTTTTCACTCACTTATTGATTTCAAAAAAGAAATGCGATCGCAATATTTTGTTTTGTAATCAATTATGGCCCTACATGATTTTTATCATGTTAATAATATGCAACTGCTGAGAGCAGCAATTTGTGCATGCTCGTCCCTCATTTGCGCATGTGTGTGTGGCTGGTATGTTTTAGATGCAGTGAACAGTGAAACGTGCAGAATTTCTCATTTGTAATAGGTCAGTAACTAAATGTACTTGAAATATAAAAGCTATTGACCTCTTTTGTACTTCATGGTTCGCTGGTTGTTTACAGCCCATGGCCGAGTGCAACACTCAGACGCCATTTTGCTCAATTACCTTAAATAGGTACACTACCGATATACGGGTACGTTGCTGAATTTAAAATGGTAATTATGTACAAACCATTAGGCTTACATACATTTGAAGGAAAAGTAAATAATTCCGTAATTTTTAAGCCATTAAATTCTCTCTCTGATTATCCTAACAAATCGCGATTTAAAATTTCCCATCACATGAAACTAAGCTGATCGAGAGGCAAGATACAGTTTGATGAGGCAGTGTTTGGACATTTACGAATCTAGCGAAATTCTGACATATTGCTTAAGAAAATATGTATGTATGTATTTTTTTATGGGTTTCTTGCAATCTTTGCTTTTATTTGCCTATTGTGAATAATTTGTAAGCTAATGGTAGAAAATAAAGTTACTCCGTTTAAAAATAAGTCAAAAATAAAAAGCAAATCAATTTACACTTCAAACACTGCCGTCAAAAAAGTTTTTACATTTGCAATTTATAGCTTTAAGTTATATGTTTTAAAACATGAAATAAGAATCAGTACTTTGTATGATACCCCGAGCACCTAGACATCTAGTAGTCTGCTTCTCCCTCGACCTTTTGGGTGTTTTTTGCAACTTTTTCCTTTAAGGGGTTACATACGTCCAGAAATTTTAAAAAGTCGATTTTGTTTTTTCCAGATTATTATTTTTTATAGTTTTAGGCATATTTTTGTGGAAGTCGATTGTAAAAATTGCCCACAGATACAAAGTTACGGTAGAAAGTGTAACTGCCCGACGAGAGTTTGATGCGCACAGGTAGCTGTCCCTCGTTTACTAATCGTTACTAATCATTTTTCTCGAAACTCCTTATTCCAGCATGGTCTGTGGGAAAATTCATACAGTTTTTAATATTTTTTGATGCCGTTTTTTAAAATATTCGAAAGTGTTTTGTCTATAGTCTGTCGAGCCGGATTTTTGATATTTTTATTAAAATATTTTATAAACATAATTAAAGTGTGATATTTATGACGTAAAGCGCATACTTTTTTTTCGTTCCAAAATTTTTCGAATTTAAAAAATCCGGCTCGACAGACTATAACTTCAGTTTTATTTTTCCAGGATTTTTTTTTTTACTTTTTACAGCATACTTCTGGTGACGTGATTTTTTATATACTAATTTTTGTAAGAAAAATTAAAATATTTTTTTTATAAAGTTTAAGTAGTAATAAACAACGTATACAATTTTTTTATATGTATTTCTATTGTAATCCCTTCTAAAAATAGTTTATCTTTTAGTGCATTTTTGAACTTTATATTTTAGATCGTTGTTCTGGTAAAATATAAACTTGGATTTGTAGTAAACACCACAGCCAAATTTTATTGCACTATTTGACAAATAGCATTGACGAATATTCAAATATGATCGTGCATACACCTTACCTTCTATAAACACCAAACCATCCATTCCATTGCTGATAATCCATCCTCACACCAAGACTGAAAGTGTGCCAAATTTCACTGTCGGTGTAATATTCCGCCTTTCCAGTGCTTTTAATGGCTGTGGCCACACTCTATTGTGACCAGCGCTGTAATATAGTACGATTTTCGTATCATGGCAAAATGTCATGTCACGCTAGTAGCTCTATGGTTGAGTTAGGTGCGATAGATAACTGCTTTATGCTAATATGCTGTGCAGAGAGCAAAGGCGTCTTTCAAGCAACTCGTGAAGTATATATGTGTTTTTGAGAAACCTGGCGAACTGTTTCATAAGAAACTCCCACACTGCACTGATCTATAAGTTTACTAGCACAATTTCTTGTCCAAATCTACTGTTTTTCGGCTACTTTTCTCAATGAAATACTTGGCCCTATCAGATATTTTCCGTGGTCCTCCACTTACAGATTTTGGGTCCAGCACATTTTAATTTTTTTGCACAATTAATTATGTTAAAACTAATATGTTGGGTGAAATAAAACTGTTGCTCACTTTTTCCTATTGCATAAACTGAATCACCTCAAGCTTTCCGTTAAGATAATGTGCGAGGACATATACAGGCTGGCAGGTACAAGTACTACAATATTACAATTATGTGGGCGCCACGAAAGAACGAAAAAATAAAGAAACATTTAAAAGAACTACCTTGGTGCAAAAATTCATTGATCCGCAGCCGGCAATAGAGTGCAGCTCAGTCACGCACAAGATTGTGATCAACCGACTTAGGCAACATAAAATGTTCTTTGGCGTTCCACATAGACCAAACTTCTGTTGAATGTTTTGTTTAGCATTGGCGAACCACTTTAACAGTTGCTCTCTAGATCCTAGAAGCTGAAGTGGAACTTAAAATAGGAGGCAGACATTTGGGGCTATTGTTGATATAATCCCCCGATCCATTCCTTTGAACAATTATGCTTCGGTAAGACAATGTTCATGCATTGTGCTCCTATCTGGTTCAGCCTTAAGGACCTTATTCGCTGTATTAAAGCGATGGTCCACCTGCTCGAGCTTGAGATACTTTAGGAATCATGGGGCAATCTAGACTGTTTAGCACATTGCTGCGATACAATAAAAACACTATTCGCTATGATAAAAGTAGAGTTGCATTAGAAAGCCATGTATTGTGCTCATGTTACTTTACTAGTAAAGCTAAATGGTTTAATTCCTGCTGGAGATTAATGCCAAAGTTAATGTTAAATGGCTTTTTCTTGACTCTCAAAAGATACGATATCGTGAAGGTATTAGTCAATATGTTGAAGGAGTTACTTACTATAAGTTCTAAAATAGTTATTTTTATTTTAAGGGAACAGATACGTGTAAAAGGCCATATTTTCCCTGATTTTCATTAAAATTATTTAAAACAAAGAAGTCAATATATTTTTTTTTCAAAATTAGCATACAGTTTATTTATACATTAAAATAATATAATTTTATTTTTATTTTTTTTAATCATTTAAAATGGCAGATGTACACTCAATTCTTCCAGGAAGGTCGCAGCGGTGCTTCTCAATCGGCGGGCATTGTGGCATCGGCGTCAGTGACCTGAATTCAAAAAACCAAAAATTTTTTTATTTATTAATGTCATAACTTCTACATGAATTAGCAATAAATGAAAAAAAAATCGCGGAATAAAATACTTAAAAAAATGAATTTTGGGGTTAATTTTCCCACTATTTTTGCTTCGAAAAAATTATTTTTTCGAAAAATTTTCGAAAACTTGAAACACATAATAGGACTATGAATAAGTTCGTGCGGTTTTTTTCGAAATTTGAAACTTTATTGACGTAAAATGGTTACAAATTTAATATTCAAAATATTGTCCATCGCTTACTACTACTTTTTCCCATCTTTCTGGCAATTCACGGATTCCCTTTGTGAAAAATTCGGTCGGTTTTGCCGCAATCCACGAATCGATCCATTTTTTGACTTCATCGTAATTACGGAAGTGCTGGTCAGCCAGGCCATGTTGCATCGATCGGAAGAGATAGTAATCGGATGGCGCAAGGTCTGGACTATACGGCGGGTGGGGTAGGACATCCCATTTGAGCGTTTCTAAGTATGTTTTGACCACTTGTGCAACATGTGGCCGAGCATTGTCATGTTGCAAAATAACTTTGTCGTGTCTATCGGCGTATTGCGGCCGTTTTTCTCGCAGTGCTCGGCTCAAACGCATCAATTGTCGTCGGTAGACATCCCCCGTAATCGTTTCATTCGGTTTCAGTAGCTCATAATACACAACACCCAGCTGGTCCCACCAGATACACAGCATAACCTTCAGGCCATGAATATTCTGCGCCGACGTCGATGTTGAAGCATGGCCAGGGTATCCATACGTTGCCCGACGTTTTGGATTGTCGTAATGGACCCACTTTTCATCGCCAGTCACAATTCGATGCAAAAAACCCTTTCTTTTGTGCCGTTGAAGCAGTTGTTCGCATGCCATAAAACGGCGTTCAACGTCTCTTGGCTTCAATTCATACGGCACCCAATGGCCTACCTTTCGGATCATTCCCATGGCTTTTAAACGTTTGGAAATGGTTGATTGATCAACTCCCAAAGTTTTTGCAACCTCTTCTTGCGTTTGAGCCGGATCTTGATCGAGCAATTCCTCCAATTCGGTATCCATGAACTTTGGCGGCGCACCCTCGCGTTCTTCGTCTTCCAAGCCAAAATCACCACTTTTAAAGCGTGCAAACCACTTCTGGCACGTTCGCTCAGATAGAGCATGCTCACCATAAACTTCCACCAAGATACGATGACTTTCGGCTGCTTTTTTCTTCATATTAAAATAATGAAGAAGAATTCCCCGCAAAAACACATTATTTGGCACGAAATTCGACATTTTCAAGTGTGGTAAAAATATTGTTGTTTACGCTTCAAATAAAAAACTTATACTGACGTTTGTGCCTTACGACAGTAGCTCTCCAATGAATGTTTGGAAATGTGGATCGATGGAATAATAATCAAGTTACGCCATCTGTTGTAAAACCGTAACGAACTTATTCATAGTCCTATTAGAAAGTAATATCATAAAAAAGATGTATGCAAAATTTCAGGGAGATCGGTCAATAAATTTTCGAGTTATCGTATACGCCAATTCGAAAAATATAGTTTTGAGAAAAACGCGTCTTAAGTTTGAATACAACGTAACTATACCACTCCCAGCGCTCGAACGCAAATAATAGAGTCGGCACGGTTGACGACCTATATATATAAGTTTCTAAAATTTTTTTGACATATTCTTAAAGGATTATATTAACATTTTATGAGAAAAAAACATTTTTTTTGTTTCGAAATTTTACAGGTATCTGTCTTCTTATGATAAATTGAAAATACTTGAAGTTGGGTTGAAAACTAAGAATTTAAGGATTGAGTGAATATTTTGATTGAGGAATCATTTATTTTTTCAACTAATACAAGTGTAATAGAAAAAATAATAAATGCACTTAATCAAGAGGGGCTATATTAGACATTTAATAATTTTAGTTTGGCAATCTCATCTTATAAGTTTAACTAATTTTGTATTAATAAAATTTATCATTAATTGCTTATTTACTATGAGATGCTTTCAGAGACCAGATGAGATGCTTTTTAATGATGTGTTCACTATATTGGTAATTCATTTAATAAAATACTTAACAAGAATACATACTTCCATTAACAGAAGGTATAAAGCCATGATTAGCGCTCTAAATTTCCGAACATTTTTGATAAAAGTATCCTGATCAATTTATTGAAGAGTTAGTTTGATTTAGTCATCTAGACATCAAAAATTAAAAGAAACGAAAGCAATAATGGTTCCGTTGTTTTGATTTAATGTTGATTGAATCCATATTGGACAGTTTTTCTCTCATTTTTTATTGCATTACTAATTGCTACTTTGCGTACTTTTTTACTACCTTTAGGCAAGAAGGGGAAAACTTTTTTCCCTCTTTGTCAATTCTGTGTCAAAATTCTCTTGTCATTACTTACCTAACCTTCTATAATTGAATAATGAGCTGAAGGAAGCATTTGTTTTGTATTTGTATTTTTATTTTTACCTGCTTTGGTCGATTCAAAAAGTTTCCCAACAGAAAGTATTGTCAATTATGTAAGTTAATGAAATAATTTTGAAATACACTTCAAATTCATTAAAAAAAAGAGATAAAGAAGTGCAAATGTCTTAGATATTTTAGTATGCCAAAACATTTTCTTGACAAACTGTACATATGTACATATAATATATGGATATGATGATAATTACGTGTAATCGAAACAAGAGCTTCATCCAGGTTCTATGATTTTTCGAAGATAGTAATTGGGAAAAATTTAGTATAATGTATATCTATTCGTTATAGGTTTTGGGTGCGCTCCTATCATACTGAGAGGGGCTGCACCAAAATTCAAAATAGAAGTATTTAGATACTTTTAACGCCTTAATCCTTTCAGCATGACGTGTCTATGGTATTGAGAGATATTTTAAGTAAAAAAAAGCGATTTTATAATTTAGCATTGAAGCTCAGCAAAAATTATTCATATATACGGTTTTTCTAAATACCTCTACGCCAACGCCATTTAGTGGGTTTCAGAAGTCGTAGAAATTCATTAAGGCACATCACACTTAGCCAATTTAATTTTTTATAAATATATTAGATGAAAAAAATGTGCAAGAAAACCAAAGCTACCTCAGAGTTTCCGCAATTATTAGAAAATGCATGTGTTTCACTACCTCCTCCTTCGCGAGTGTCAAAACTCAGGCAAAGTTGAAAATAGATAATTATTTTATACTAATTAGTACTCGACAAAAGTTAGCATACGAGTTAGGAGTGGAGTTGAAAGTATTGTTTTCAGTGTTGTATGCGAGTACCTCGCTTAATTTGCAGTTAGCTTGATGCATTTTGTAACATTTGCATGCAGAGATACAAATGAGTCGACCCAGTTCATAATATATAACTAATGAGCACTCAATTAGTATGTAGCTGTTATATTATAATTTACATATTTATTGCAACTTCGACCATAACTTTAGTAAGCAACTGAGAGCATGCACTTACGCATACATGTGCGAATGTTTGTACTTAGATTAGGGCGGACCAATTTTTTTTCGTCACCGTTCCTAACAGATTAAGATTTTATATACAATTCTAAGAAAAAAAGTACGCTAGAACATAGCTCTAAAACCAATTTCGAGCCCTCCAAATTTGAAAAATGATTTTTAAATCAAATTTTAAAAATAATTACGAAATCAAAATAAAAATTAATATTGACCAAAATTGGTACTTTTTTTTTGTACAAACTTTTACTTGGCAAGTTTTGGTACGAAAAATGTATGTATTGTGGTTATTGGGTCTTTTCTTCCACATAAAAAATGAGGAATAGACGTTAAATGGAGCAAATACACAAGCCCACGAGCGAAAAAACTTCTCAAGAGTCAGTGTGATTTTCATCCTATTGAAACTTGCACTTTAGTTCATCAAAATTCAGTGAGCTATAAAAATTCAAATTCGTTTCAGAAATTCTGTGTAAACATGCTGAAATGTTGATGAA
This sequence comes from Anastrepha ludens, assembly GCF_028408465.1. Taxonomy (NCBI): domain Eukaryota; kingdom Metazoa; phylum Arthropoda; class Insecta; order Diptera; family Tephritidae; genus Anastrepha; species Anastrepha ludens. Next base: position 114,761,381 of record NC_071498.1, on the reverse strand, counting down.
AATTTGGCAGTTATTACAAATTTTGTAGAAAGTTTGAAACATTGCTTTATATGGCTTCCATTGTGTTTTTAAAAGAGAATTATTGAAGTTAAAAAGTAATGCAAAGTACGCATCTTTAACTCTGCTTTATCAATCACAACATCTAAAAAATTTAAGCTCTTCTTCATTTCTATAGCTGCACCGGGAAATGGAAATTGCTACCTAAGAATATGGTATACGAGGTGTGTACAAAAAATATGGGAATCTTCATTTTTCTCAAAAAATATTTATTTATTCATCAATTTCTATTTTCTCTCCTTCAAAGTAGATCCTCTCAGATATAATACACTTATGCCAGCGTTTTTTCCAATCTTGAAGCAGTTCTGATATGCACTTTTTGGTATGTCCTTGAGCTCTCTCAGCCTTTCGGTTTTTATCTCCTCAATCGTCGCAAGACGCCGTCCTTTCATGGGTCTCTTCAATCATGGGAACAGGAAAAAGTCGCATACGGTGGCTGTTGAATACGGTGGCTGAGGCATAATAACGGTGTTGTTTTTGGCCAAATAATCTCCCACAAGCGAAGATGAGTTAGCAGGTGCATTATCATGACGCAAAAGCCATGATTTTTTTCCACAATTGTGGTCGTTTCTTTTTTCAAATTGCTTCACGCGAAGGTAATACTCATTCAAAGTAATACTCCTTATTTACCGTATGACATTGTGGTAAGATCTCCTGAAGCACAACGCCATGCTAATCGAAGAAAACAGTGCGCAAAACCTTGACATTTGATCAAACTTGGCGTGCTTTTTTTGGTCTTGGCTCTCCTGGACTCTGCCCTTGGAGCGATTGGGCTTTAGTTTCGATGTCATAACCATATAATCATGATGTGTCACCAGTTATGACCCTTGTAAGCAAATCTGGATCATCGTTAACGTCATTCAACAATTCCTGAGCGATGCTGATGCGAAGTTGTTTATGGTAAAACTTCGCTACCACACGCTTCATGTCCAAAATTTTCGAAAAGATTGCATGGCGCCAGCCAACCGATATTCCGACATCCTCAGCAGCTTCTTTAATTGTGATTCCACGATTCTCCATAACAATTTTCTTCAGCGTGCGTCGTCACTCACATCTTCTCGACCTTCTGTGAAAAGCTTGTACCACTTGTAAAAATTTTTTTGACTCAGAGTTCTCTCACCGTATGCCACCGTCAACATTTCAAGTGTTTTTGAGCACTTAATTCCATTTTTTACACAAAATTTGATGCAACTTTTTTTTTGATAGCAAAAACCGCCGAACACGCAAACAACTTGTCTTATTTATGTCTCTCACAAACAAACTAAACATGCAAAACCCGTCAACATATCTTCGAGACGAGTGTATCAACATAAAAAACAATAATAATAATCGAAAGTCGAGTGTACGCAACCCCCAAATTTTGAAAATTCACTTAATTTTTCGAACACACCTAAAACACACCGCTAGATGTATGGTCATACTATACGAGTATGTCAACAGTTTTATCTTTTCTGGGCCAGTTGGGTTTTACAGCATGCTCGAAGATACAATATAATACAATCCCATTACATCCTTCAGTACACTACGGCCAAAGCAAATAATCAGAGCAGGCCGTTAAAAAATGTGTGCTGTTCATGGGCCCAATGGAGTATCGAATGCCATAGTAAAGCGCTGATTCCAACGATTCTGTTGTTGTAGATGAATCATCGAAAATCTTGACAATAGAATGAACAAGATCGAATCAGATTGGGGGCTATTATTTCTTTGACCCGGAATTAAATATTAATCAGAAAAAAATTTTTATAACTATGACAATTTAAAGTGATTGAATATCTGCATTCAAAGTTGAAAAAATGATAAAATTACTGCTTAATTGCGCCGTAGCAATTAAGGAAAATCAAATACGAGTTGCTGCTTAAATTAATGTTTCTGAGTATTTTCAAAAGACGTTTAAAAAATGCCAATTTTGCTTACTGCTTTTACAGCTGCAAGCAGTGAAAACAATTGGAATAGTCAATGAAAATGCCGAATAGAAAGGAAAATACACTACCACGAAACCATCAACAGCAACTGCAGTTGCATTAAGTGATCCCGGTGGTCTACAATTTTCAAAAAATCGAGTTTTTTATATTTTGAAAGTCTAGACTTTTAAGAAAATACTGTCAAATTTTTGGACGGATATTCCCATTTTTCTCGATTCTACAGCCGTTTTAGCAGATAGAGTCAGATTCGTCACGCGGCGGCACTATCCACTCTCAAAACTTTAAACGCAATCATCTCCAAATTACTTTTTTCGGCCTGGTGTTGTCAAAACAAAAAAAAAACTATTCTGCCGAATCGTCTGAAATTTTAATATGTTGTTCACAACATCAATGGCTATCGCCCGTACTAGAACCCTATTATTATTTCAATTATTTCGTTACTTTTTTATTAAAAAATTAAAAAAAAAAACCGATTTTTACAGTGTCAAATTCAAAACCGCGACATTTTGTAAATTTTTTTTTATTCTAGTACTGGACATAGCTGCAGTCATACTGATTAAAAATTTTTTGGCGTTTGTGTTCCAGATAAATAAAGGAGTCAAAATGGAAAAATAATAGAAGAATCACCAGGCTCTATTTTTCGGGAGGGTCAACTTCGCCATCTTTTAAATTATTAACATAAAAAACAAAAATTGTTTAATGATTTTTGTTTTTTTTTTTGTTTAATTTTTAATGAAAATTTTTTATGAAAAAAATTTTTTTTTTTTTTTCATTTTTGTATGTAAAAGAAGTTAAATGAAAAGCCTAAAAAGTTTAAATAACTTTTTCAATTTTTTTTATTGAAAAAAAAAAGTTCTTGAAAATACTCTAAATTTTCGAGCTCTAAACCACCGAAACACCTTAAGAGAAAATGTTACTGCTGATTCAGCTTCGGAATTCGCCAAAAATTGCAGTCAGTGAAACGAAAACATCCGAAACTGCCGACTGCCGAAGTACTTCGCAGTTTTTCAGCGATCAGTTTTTACTTTGACTGCGACTGATAAATTCTGAGAGGCATAAGTCCAAGCAGCAGCAATAGCAGTAAAAAATATTAGACGTTTTTAAACGTTGCAAATTTCAACGTTTTAATTTTGAGCACCCACAAAAATTGTTTACAAAAGTTTATATTATTCGGACTTATAATATTTCCATATATAAGTAGATTATCCACTTTGCGGCTTAACTTCGAATCCGTAACTAAAAAGCGAGATTACCAATACAAAATTTCTCTCCCGAAATCTGAAATTATAAAGTAATCATTGATTATAACCATACTTTTTTAAATGTAACCCTGTCTTATCGATAATTATTTTTACGAGTGTAAGGAGAAACGTCTAAGTAATAACTAAATAAAATGGTCTCCGGTAAAGAAAACCAGTTTCTAGACATAGATATATTAAAATTTTTCTTAAATATTATTAACTAGCAAACCCGGCCCGCTTCGCTGGGCACACTAAAATAGAATAGATATGGTTTAGAACAGAAAAGATATGGTTTTCATATTATTTATTTCTTTATTCTTTATTCAAGCGCTTTGGCATAAACAATATTTTTTGTTTTTCTATTTGCTTTTAAGTAAATATATAATGTTGTTGGCTTCCCAACACGTGAACAGCCAACGTATAGTTGACCATGAGTGAATACTGGTTCTTGTAAATTCATCCCGCATATTTCTAAAGTTCACCCTTGTGATTTATTGATAGTTATTGCAAATGCTAAACGAATGGGCAGTTGCAAACGCTTGAATTCAAATGGATATTCAGGTGGAATCATAGGAATTCTGGGTATTAGAACGTCTTCATTCTTGAATTTGCCAATTAAAATAGTTGCTTGGATAGCATTATTCATCAATCGTTTGACTACTTCATTTTGTTCTTGACGTTCTTCTGATGTCGCGTTATTCCGGGCATTTCTCATGCGCCTATTATTATTTGTCGAACGACCAATATGATTACGTGATTGTCTTGGCATTTGTACTGTAATAAACATGATTGTAATTATGGTATTCTGAGATTTTAAAACATGTTTTTTTTCAATTTTGTGGATTATATTTTCGATGCATATGTGTTTAAAAGCCCAAGTCCACATGGTCAGGATTATTTTATTTTGTTGTGATTTTCTTAAATCATCTCTTTGCTTCTGAAAATTGGTGACAATTTGCATGATAAGACTATTGATTTTTTCATCAAAGTTACGCTTTTTTCGTGCTCTTCTCTTGCATCCTTTAACAATTTCTTTTGTTTTTTCATTTTTTTTTTACCTTTTTTCACTCATGGTGTATCGTAGCTTATCGCAAATGAACCGAAAAAATAAATCCACAAAACATAATTTCATTTGAACATTCGGATTTCACATTAAACTCTCAAATTTCGTAAGAAATTACTCACTGTTCCAAAATCCACTCCAAAAAAATTCACAAAAAATGTTTACACTTTGCACTTACGTCTTCTCCTTATGGCGTCCAAATCTGAAAGAAATATTGACACATTGTAACTCACACTGTCAATTTGACAGTTCAGTTCCGCCCCAAGCGTTAAAAAAGTAAACGACATTATGGCTGGTTCAAAGAGCGCTGTACGCGTTGCCGGTGTTCCGAATTACAACCAAACTTTACGAAACCCATTTTCAATACTTATTTAACAATGTGTGTAAGTTTGGTTTAATTCGGTGCAAAGACACGGCGGGTCCACGTTTTGGCATATATTTCGAGACCTTAGTGATCAATAGGTATGAAAATGACCCCGTATTAAAGTACTTATCAACAGCTTTCATTTGATACCCATATTGTACATACACAACCAAAGGTTACCCGGGTCCACGTTTTGAGCTATATCTCGAGACCCCAGCCACGGAGCGACATGAAAAATACTCTGTACTAAAGCATTCACCAACAGCTTCCATTTGATATCCATATTGTACAAACATATCCTAGGGTTACCCGGGTCCACGTTTTGGCCTATATCCCGAGACCCTAGTCACGGAACGGTATTAAAAATACTCTATACTATAGAAATCATCAACAGCTTCCATTTGCTACCCATATTGTCCATACACGTCCGAAGGTTACCCGGGTCCACGTTTTGACTTATATCTCGAGACCCTATCTACCAATAGGTATTCAAACTATACGGAAACCATCTTCAATACCTACTTAACAATGTGTGTAAGTTTGGTTTAATTCGGTTAAAAGACACGGCGGGTCCACGTTTTGGCATATATTTCGAGACCCTAGTCATCAATAGGTATAAAAATTACCCCGTATTAAAGCACTTAAACACAGCTTTCATTTGATACCCATATTGTACATACACAACCAAAGGTTACCCGGGTCCACGTTTTGGCCATTTTCCCGGCAATTATTCGAATTTTTCTCACCTTTTAAACCTTCCCTAGACCTCCACGAATAATTCAAGACCAAGATAAGATAAATCCGTTCAGCCGTTCTCGAGTTTTAAGCGAATATAGGGACAGATTTTCACATTTATATATATAGATTATGCATTAATTTTACAGAAAAGAGTCTGTGCCCATAGATGCTTTGGCCTGTAATTGCTTGTTACAAAATGTAATATCGAATTTCGCATGTGTATTGTTGCCATAATTTTTTGCAACTTCAGTAGACGTCCTTTAAAGATTTCCTCCAGCTGTCTATTACTAGCAGCAAATTGCACAATTAATTGTCTTCTATTTATAACGTTAAAAATATTTCAGCAAACCACCTGAATGTTATTTTTCAAGGTAATTTGCCATATGTGAACGAGTAGATTAATTTTGCGAATTTATTGCTAATTACTGCATATGTGAACGTACTTTTTAATTCCAAAAATTTACCAAAAAATTTATATCGACAAATTGTCGACTATTATCTCTATTGTGTACTGGTTGTTTAATAAGTTTTGTGGTTCGATAGGAAAAACACAATTTTATGATTTGAAATACAGTTTATTATTCAATATAGTCTCCCTGATTATCGATACACTTGTTCCAATGAGATTCCAATTTAAGAATTCCATCCCTGAAGTGAGAATCGGGAAGGGCTGCAAAATACTCTTCCATATCTGTTATGACCTCATCATTTGATGAAAAAGCGCTTTCTAGGCATGCATTTTTTTTAAGTCTGGTAATAGATAAATGGATGTCACTAAAACCATGAATATTTTTTTCATACTGATTTTTGACCTGCGACTGTCAGTTCTTGATTATTAAGAGGTCAAGGCAAACTTTTCAAACACAAATCATCTTAACAGCAAAACTAAATACTTGAGAAAATAGTGAGTTTTATAAGCTTCATCTTGTTAACTAGAATATGAAATACTTTTATTAAATGTACTTTAATTTAACATATTGCATTTCGAAAAATATGAAATTTTTGAAGCATGGGAGAACCTTAAAATAAAAAACACATGTATCATACAAATCGTAGGTGCTATAATATAGATACAGTGGGGGTTAAAATAATAACAGTGCGACTTATTGGCAAGTTTTGACTATTTATTTTTTTTATAATTTTTTATTTTTATTTTTTATAAATGAAATATAGAGCATTCGACAAAAAACAAAAATTGTAAAGAAACAAGGCTCAGGTTTTCTTCACTTCAAACTTGCTCAATGTTATGTAAAATTTTTCTAACTATTCTGTGTAAAAAGTTTGAAATTTTGATGAATTTTTTTTTTGTACTTTTTATTAGAGTTTTGTAAAAAGTTGGAAAGTTTTGTAAAAGTTTGAATAAACTATATTTTTATAAGAAAATATAAAAGACAACACAAACAAAAATAAAGAAAAATAAATTTCGGGTGATTTTTTAAGAGCTATAGGAAAGTTTCTCAAAAAAACACCCGTAAAATTCAGAAAAATGCATGCGATTTTTATTTGAATCGAAAAGTACAGTCCATATAATTTAATGTTTGAAGATTATTTCATGCAAATGTTGACCGCGACTGCGCTTCAAATGGTCCATCCGCTTAGTAAAATCTTGGCATACTCTTTCCAATGTTTTGGCCGGTATCTCACATATAAATGCTTCAATGTTGTCTTCCAATGCGTTAATTGAAGCAGGCTTGTCTGAATAGACATGAGCTTTAACATAGCCCCACCAAAAATGATCTAAAAGCGTTATATCGCACTATCTGGGTGGCCAATTGACAGGTCCCGAACATGAAAGAAAATGTTCACCGAACTCGCCTCTCAACAAGTCCATTGTTACGCGTGCTGTGTGGCATGAGGCACCGTCTTGATGAAACCACATGTTATGCAAGTCAAGCTCTTGCATTTTGGGCAAAAAAAAGTTGGATATCATTTCACGGTAGCGCTCACCATTCACAGTTACGTTACGATTCGAAGCATCTTTGAAGAAGTACGGTCCAATAATACTCGTAGCTTCAGCCCAAATTGTGACCTTTTCTGGATATATTGGTAGCTCTTGCAATACTTCTGGCTGATCTTCACTCCAAAATCGACAATTCTGCTTATCGGGTAAGTACCATTAATGTAAAAATGAGCTTCGTCGCTGAACACAATTTTTCGATAAAAAAGTGGATTTTAAACTTTCTTAACAGAACACGCATTTCTATAATAAAATAAATTTAATGATTTGCAAGCGTTGTTCGTTTGTAAGACGATTCATCGTTAAATTATAGACCAAACTGAAGATGTTTGACAGTGAAACAAAACACGAAACGTGCGTCAACTGTTTAAACTAACTGTTTAAAAAGATAATAGCTAAAAAATCACCCTTTAGTTATCACTATGCTATATAGCGCGTTGGAATTACTTTCACCACCAGTGTATGTATTTTCTAACACCTTTGAGTTGCATGGAATTAGCTAAAAGAAAAAAATAGTACATATGTAGGTATATTGACATCTGCCTACATATTTTGTTAATTTTCCGGTAAGTCTTCTCTTAATATTTGTTTGTATTTTTCTACAAATTTTCTACAATTTCGAAATCTCTACAAATTTGGTAGCCTCTTAAGTGCACTAGTTTTTAGCTGAAGCTTTTTCATAGCAAAAAAAGAAAATTTAGACTTTTGCCATGGGTCACCACTTTTCACACCAACTTTCTATCACTTGATGTTAAACTCCACAATGGTCGTGGTATTCGAGCCTGACTCCAACCGAAGGATAGTCATGCATTATCCAAATGACTTTCCAGCTTTGTACATTAAACTGGAAGTGGTGGTAAAATAATTTATTCGCCTCTTTTACTTCAATATCTTGATTTATTTGTTAAGATGTATGTCTTTCGAGTTGGCATGGAGCTTCGAGAAATTCTTGCAACATTTTCCTAAAAAGAAAGAACTGAGGATTGTTAATTATATCGCAGCGAAGCCACGGACAACCGAGCTTGTTAGTCGTTAATAAATCACATTTAATTATAAAAAATAGCAACAACCAAATGTATTTAACTAAGTGCATGCATACACACATACATACTTATGAATATGTGAGTGTGTGGATAAACTAAAAAACAGAGGAATCTATAAGCAAACAGCGATCAGAAGTGTGAAGGAAGAAGTAAAATTACATGTATTGCGTGTGGATACGTATGCATATAGTTACCCATATAAATATACGTACATGTGTACATATGTATGTACGTGCAATTGTACGTGCTTGTCGAAAAGAAAGGAAAACTTTTTACATAGCTGCATTGCTCGCTGGTGGCGTGTGTACAGTTTGTGCCAAGCAGTGCGCTCTTGCTCCTGGCACTCATGGATTGCAAAAAGTACATACTACATACACACATACAAACATATTTATATGCAAACATACAGACGTGTATGAGCACAATATGCTCCGGACTGCGCAAGCACCCCGTGTGCCCTTACCAAACATTTACATATGTATGTAGACATGTATGCATGTGAGTGCAAATACACGTGCATACATATTTCTATTTGCCTGAGTGTTTTAAACTTACATCTTTGTGCGTGTATGTGTGTAGAATTTTTTGCAATTGTGTGTAACCGGAAACCGTCATTAAAAGTGCATTTTTAGCGCGTATGAGTTGTTGCAGGAGCTGTGGCAACGCTGGAAGCTCAAAGTTTTAAATGAAGAATGTGGTGGCGGTTGCTGAAAGAGCGTTTTTGCTGTTACATTGCAATAAAGTGTGAGGGGAGGTGTGGCGAAAGAAAGCGTGTAGTCGAGTTGGTACTCGGCTTTAAGCCGAGTTAAATTCAGCTTAGCTGCAGTAGAATAAAGGCAGAGTGAGTGCAAAAGCCACTTGCTGCGCGTTTGTTCTTGTTTTACATTAGTGCTTTTCCCGCTACAGCTAAAGCTGCCACTTCTGCTTCTTCTACATTTTTGCATCACCGCTACAGTGTGTCGAGCAGCGTATGACAAGCAGAGATTTGCCTTCGAATGCAATACGCTCTTCAGATCCTGTGGCTGGCACATACATATGTACGTGTGTAGGGGGCCTCTCGAGCGCAAACCCTATTTTTTGCTACTGAAGTGCATTTTGTCTTGGCGTGCCGGGTGTTTATGGCTGCTTGACTGACGTCCTGACTGACATGTTGAGTGGTGAAAAAATACGGCATTTTTCTTATTCATATACTTTTTTTTGCTGAGTTGTTTTCTGTTTTACTAGCCGATCCGATCCTGGCATTTGTAATTCAATTCCTTCACACTTACATTCAGTTTTATGCTTTAATCGTAAGAAGGTGTTGGAAGTTGTTAATGCCGCTAACCTTCTGTCCTTTTGTCCTTCTGCGTGAATATCGATTTTCGTAAGTTTTTTGTTGCTATCACAAAAAAGGCACTATAAGATAAAAAGGTGTGAAATTCATTTACAACAAATTGCATGCCACAATTTGATACGTGTAAATCTGTATGTATGGAAATGCATGTAAGTGCAGGTAGAAAAAAATTTTAAATCAAATTTTACTTAGTTGATGGATATTCTATTTTTCACAAAAAATGTAAGAACATTCAAGTTTTTTAGTTTGTTATTAAATTTCATCAGCGCAAAAAACACTTAGGATGTAGGCAGCAAAAAAGCGCCAAATAAAAGCGTCAGAATATTTCCACACTGCGTCTATGCAAGCGTCATCATTTGGAATTGCCGAGGCGCTGAAGCAGAATTTGCAAACAACATCTGCTGGCAACCAGTGCACAAGCGAACAAATATCAACACATATTTACAAATAGAAATGGCATATGGATGCAACCAAGCATTTTTCATATATTTTTTATAACTTTCATGAAAAAGTATGACATAGTCAGCTCGCCATGAATTTTGTATGGTTCAAAAAGCGAGTTAGATTCACCTTCAAGTAAAGGGATATGTTAGTAAAAACGAGTTACGCAATGGAGCAAACAAACTAATTAAAAATATTTCCAGTGCAAGTAGCTAGTTTTGCGTATAACTTTCACTCCTCACGAAACACTTTGATCAAAATAATTTTCGTAAGCTAACAAAAGCTTGCCGCCGTAGCTGAGGGGTTGTGCATGACTACCATTCGGAAGTGCGTAGGTTCAAATCTCGGTGCATGAAACACCAGAAGGAAAAATTTTTTTCAAATAGCAGTCGCCCCTCGGTAAGCAATTGTATACCTCCCAGTGTATTTCTGCCATGAAACGTCCTCATAAAAACATTTGCCTTTCGGAGTCGGCTTAAAACTGTAGGTCCATCCATTTGTGGAACAACATCAAGACGCACGCCACATATAGGAGGAGGAGCTGGGCCTAACACCTAACAGAAGTGTGCGTAACAATTATTTATTTTTTTTTTAACAAAAGCATCTCACTAAAATGCGCTTGCTTGTGCTTGAATGGCTTGGAGTGTTCACAAATACAATAAAAAATGTTAATATTACTTCTACTCTCGTGTTAAAATCGGGTTTTCAATATTAAAACAACCTTTTCGCGTTTACGCTCTTTTTTCATCTTTAAACATATTTTTAATTTCGCTGACCTCTAGTGAAAGGTCTTCTGTTTAAAATCTTTGGAGAAAATTTTGATATTGTCAATGCATTTTTAATGGTACTTCATGAAACTTCTTTTATAAAAAATGACCCATTCAAGCTGCACTGAAGGCATTGCAAATCTACTCAACTTTAAAACTTTGTTTGGTAATGGGAGCCAAACGGCTCAATTAAGCTGGTAGCCATAAAAAAACTTATTCTATTCGTACTCGAGCGCCAGGTTGCACGTGAATACTTAGAAAGGTGATATCTGACATCTTGGCTAAAAGAAGTTTTGTCAAATTTTTGTTTTTGTATAGCTCGCAACAAGCTAAAGTTGTCCTTAGAAATGAGAAAACTTATTGGCGCAGTTTATACCAACTATATTTAAGAGGTTATAACCCGTTATCTGCTCACATAGAACGGAATGAGCTGTAGGCAACTTGGAGACTAGCGATTTAAATTAAAATACCTGTTCATTTTTCCTTGACTGTCTTCATCGTAAATGCATTTCACTTAGGCGTATAAGGTGGATGCTCTAAAAGTGGGATGTTGCACTTGGCTAGAAACATTCCGATAGGCAATGCGGAATGAGCCTATGCTATGTCTTTGTGAATAGCTCATGACTTGTTATTTCATAATTTGGCTTGTTTTTTCTTATTCTTGTACAGAATCTAGTACAAATGGGAAAACTTACCATTTTTCCGGTGAAAAAAAGTAATAAATAAGTAAAAAAAAAAGACAAACTACGGCAAATTACTTCTATGTATTGTATATATTAACTGTTTTCGATTCACCAACCTCATAGCTGGTAGTGAATCAAACAAGAAGTTTCCCTTGAATTCAACATTGAATATGATTTGGCAGCACTGTATTATTTTCCTTTTTACAAATTGTTATGTAATTTCATAGATATGCAAAGCATCGCTCCTAAAGTATGCAAAATGTAATTTTAAACAATATTCTCATTTATACTAGCAAGCACCGGTCTAAGCATATCGCTTGTGAGCTAAGTGACTTCCAACAAAATCACTTGATCATCGCTAAATTGTTGTTGCTTTCAAATACAAATCTTTCGCTTGGCAAGTAGCGGAATTTGTAGCGAGCAGAGAAAAGTGGTGGCTTTGAGAAGGATACGCGTTAAACAGCTGCCGCATACTGGCGTTTATCTGTAATTATTGCGTGGTACCATAGTTACTTCTGTCATAGCAGTGTTCGTCTCGTCCTTTAATAGCCACATGGGATTGATGAAGAGCTGTTATATAGGTAGTATGCAAGGACGATTGATCGCGAGTTTTGGCACTCAGAAACAGAATCGTAAGAGTTGTGTTGTTCGATAAGTCAGAAGTACCTCCTGCATTCTTCTTCTTCACATCTTGCATTGAAGCGCGTTGAGGCCAGTGCCTTAATCGCTGCTTGACTGAAGGTAAGTCCATCATCGTATTTTCTGCTTTTTCTATGCGTAAACCTCAGCTTGGAAGACGCTAACCCAGTCTGGGAGTCTAAAGAAACAATTTAAGTATAATTTTTCCGAGTGTGTTCGATCCAGTGCCTTTGTTCATCTTTGAGCCATCACTATAAATATGGTGACTACAAACATTTGATTTGACTCTGGTCTGCCAATCCTTCCTGGCAGGTATGCATATTGGGAGTATGATACAGCTCCTCTCGAAGATTTTAAAGAAAAATACGGATTCTGCATCACAGACCAACATTTTAGTCGTGCATATAAAAGACACAATGATGGACGAGAGCCCTAGAGGATCTATCTAATTAAATTGGACAAAATTTAAGTTTTTAGAACAATCATCATAGATAGTTCATCGAAAATGGAAATCCAATGGAACTGCAAATAGTGCTGCTGGCTACTTAAGAGCTTTGGCTGTTACGTCATAGGGGATTTGACAGAGAGAGAGAGAGAGGCGAATGAAAGCGAAACAAAATGTGTAAAGCAAGATTAACAAATAATATGAGCAGTGGATGCGTTGATTTTTTCGTATGTTGCAAACAAACAGGTGCCACATTCCCTGTTACGTCAGCAAATCTTCACTGCGGATAGTACACATTTTATATAAATATAAGGATAATATAATAAAACCTCTCATAGAAAGAAATAAAATAGGAAAAAACGTTAGCAATAATATTTTTTAAAATTTTTCCAATTTGAGTCTATAACTATATTGACCATAAAAAAGAGCATTCAGTATATGTCTTTGAGCTTCAAGTGATTAGGAAGCATCACTCATTGAATTAGTTCGACTTCGTAAGGCTGTAAAATCATAGAAACAGTTTTTTATAAAAGCAGTCGCCCCTCGGCAGGCAATGAAAAACCTCGGAGTATATTTCTGCCATGAAAAAGCTCCTCATAAAAAAATATCTGCCGTTCGGAGTCGGCTTAGAAATGTAGGTCCCTCCATTTGCAGAACAACATCAAGACGCACACCACAAATAGGAAGAGGAGCTCGCCCAAATACTTAATACAGTCTAATCTTGATAATTCGGACACTTGATAATTCGGACAGCGCGGTAATCCGGACACCAAAACGTTTTCTATTGAAGTCTCTGTAATCCGGACACCACGTATTCATTTACCTCTAAAATTCGGACACTTCTTTATTTTCCAGTGAATATGCTGAAATAAAAAGGAATTCCGTTATTTTTTATTTTATTTTATAAAGGGGACTCCCCTGCTAACTACTTTGCGTGAATAGTGCGTTTAATCAGCCTCCTAGTTCATATTCATAAGCATATTTGCGTAACGTGTAGTTCAGTAGCTAATTTCAAAAATTAACTCCATAATTTCTTTAACTGTGGACTGTATAAATTTAACTATGGCACCAGCAGCTAAGAAAAAACATACGTTTTTAATGATAGACCAGAAAAAAGAAGTTTTTAAAAACTAAGTGAAGGACAGTCAATTCGACAGCTACCTGCGCAATACAATGTAGGTAAATCTACAATTTCGGACATAAAATCAAGTGGATTAGAGATTGCTAGGTAAAAAACGAAAACATTTTGTAAGAAGAGTTTACACTCCTTTGATTATATTTTGCGGTTACATTGCTAGAACAGAATGTGGCCTTGGAAAGCGTAAAACTATACGACCTGCGGAGTTTGAAAAGATGGAAGACCACTTGTATAAATGGTTTGTAAACGCAAGATGAAACAATGCACCGATTTCCTCGGAAATCATCAAAGAAAAGGCCAAACAATTCTGTTCCCAAATTTACGGACAAAGTGTGGAATTTGTGGCTAGTAATGGTTGGTTTAGTAATTTTCGCTCCCGATATGGAATTAAATTCTTAAAAATATCTGGCGAAAAACTTTCCAATGATTCTACTGCTGTGCAACCCTTTATTGAAAAATTGCGAAAGAAAATTGCAGAAATGGGCATTACGTATGATCAGGTTTATAATGCATATGAGACTGCTTTGTTTAGAGAAAACTTCCAGAAAAAACCCTTGCATTGCAAATTGAAAAATTCGCACCCGGGCGCAAAATTGGAAAAGAAAGAGTAACACTTCTTATTTGCTGTAATGCAACCGGAGAACATAAACTTCCATTGTTCATGATAGGGAAAGCCAAAAACCCCAGAGCGTTTAAAAAAGTAAACCTTCCGCTTGGGTACTCCCATACCAAAAATGCTTGGATGACAGAGCAAATCTTTAAAAATTGGTTTGAAAACTCATTCGTTAAAGAAGTAAAGCGTTACTTAAAGGAAAAGAATTTACCAGCCAAAGCCATTTTACTGCTAGACAATGCAACTTGCCATCCCCAATCACTGTCGGATGTCGATAAGGACATATATGTTATGTTTTTGCCACCAAACTGCACGGCTCTTATACAGCCAATGGACCAAAATGCTGTCCGAATTTTAAAGACAAACTATCGGAAGAGTTTTTTGTCTCTACTTTTGTCCAGCCCAACGAACAATCTCCCGGAATCTTTAAAACACTTTACATTAAAAGATGTGGCTTTTTTATCGTCTAATGCTTGGAAAAATGTGGATGAACGCGTGCTCAGAAAATGTTTTAACAAAATTCTTTATGACGAAGAATGGGACTCAGATGATGATTTGCCTCTTGCGGTGCTACGGCTCAGCAGCTCAACTAAAATAATCGATCTTCTTGTTGAAATATCCCCTGATGTATATAATGATAACGAGATTATTGAGTGGTTGAATGACGACACTGATTTCGATATCAACGAGATTGAGGAAGAAGATAACGAGAACAGCAGTCTTGACGAAAAAGAAAGTCAAGATCCTAAAATTTCGCACTCTCAAGCTATTGTCGCATTTGATAGTTGTATTAAATATGCAGAGGAACAGGAATTTTCATCCGGAGACATTTTAAAACTTGTGAGTCTCAGAGATATTGCCTTCAGAAAGAGAAATGAAATAAAATTGCGGCAAACGAATATATTGAATTATTTTACGGCCGAATAAAAACTAATATATGTACATATAACTCATTGAATATTAATCAATTTAAGATTAAATAAAAGTTTATTTCATTTAATGACTGATTTCTATTAAATTTTTTACCCACTCGATAATCCGGAAAATTCGATATTTCGGACAACCTCTGGTATTTATTTGACCGAATTATCGAGATTATGCTGTAGTAGAAGTCTACGCGCCAATTATTTTGATGGGGCGATTATTGTGACTGCTTAGCTGAACTTAAATTTGCGACCACAGACTCGCTTTCGGTAGTATTTTTTGCAAATTTTGATATGTTGCTCACCCAGGAACTTTATCACGATAAAAATGTAAACTTCAAATGTGCGTTCTGAATAAGCTAGATTAAAAAAAATGTGAGGGCTTAATATGTTTTTTAAAAACCCACTACAGCGTTTTTCTTTCCATACAAATATTTTTTTTTCAAACCTGATCATAATTGAGTACTTGTTGTTATATCTTGAAAAACACAGTTTCATAGTTTTTTTTTAAAAACTGAGATAGAGCCGAAAACAGCGCTACCTTTCTTCTTACTTTTCCATATTTTACATATATACATACAACATTAGGGTGCCTCGTAAAAAAAAAGTAGAGGTCCGAGATGAGAGATAATTTGCTCACCGAATCGACGACGCAGTAAATCCATTGTTTCATTGGCTTTATGGCCAGTACCGCCGTCTTGTTGGAACCAAATGTTGTGTAGATCACGGGCTTCAATTTACAGTATAAAAAAGTCGTTTATCATAGCACGATAGCGTTCGCCATTCATTGTTACATTGGTGCCTGCTTCGTCTTTGATGAAATATGGGCGGATGATTCGTCCAGCCTATAGACCGCATCAAACGGGGTTTTCTTGAATGGCTTCGGGTTGTTCTTCAGCCCAAATATGGCAATTTTGCTTATTAACGTAGCCATTAAGCCAAATATGGGCTTCATTGTTGTATCATAAGTTGGTCTGAGCGTGCGATGAACACTTTTCATAGAGTGTCGATTTTCGTAATACAATTGCACAATTTGTAAACGCCGTTGAGGCGTAATTTTTTCTATGATGTAATGTCAATGAATACTCAAAAAAAGTATGTATTTGGCTTGAGAGTAGTCACGGGTGATCTGTCAAAAAACTGTATTAGAAAAAATACTTCCTATCTTGTCAACAGTTGTCACCTTCGCGGATGATACTACCAATCTTAGTTCTTCCCACTCAGCTAATGAAGCCGACTTCTGAAATTTTTCAAACACAGTTAAACGAATTGGAAACGCGGTTTTGAAAACGGAATATCTTGGTGAATACCTCGAAATATACTCATGTCACATTCACTTAGAGAAAAGAAGATTGCCCTAGTGTCAGTCTTAGCCAAACTATTTTCCCAAAATTCAGTAGCGCTAGGAATCTCCCACTACAATTAGACAGAAGACTAACATGGCGACAACACATCACAGCTAAAAGATCTCAACTGAAAAAAAACTCGTAAAATGTACTGCTTGATTCGAAATCTAAACTAAATCTTAGAAAAAATCTTCTTTACTTTAAAACCTACATATTTGGTCGTATGGTATTCAAGTCTGGGGTACTGCACACCAAATGGAACGTAGATGTGATCCAAAGATATCAGTCAAAAGCACTCCGACTAATAGCAAATGCTCGCTGGTATGTCAAAAATACGCATATACACAAAGACTTAAATATATCAGTTGTAATAGATGAAGCCGTTTGATACCAAACGAGTATTCAGACAGGGTGACTCGGTGTCGTGTGATTTCTTTAACCTGATGTTGGAAAGGATCGTACAAGGCGCAGAACTTAATCGCTCCTGTCATCAAACAAACAGTCAGCGCTCTCGCGTATCGGCACCCACGTCACTGTTGACAGTTATGATTTCGAGGTTGTAAAAGACTTCGTATATTTAGGAACCAGCATTAACACCGATAACAATGTCAGCCTTGAAATCCAACGTAGAATCTCTCTTGCCGAGAAGTGCTACTTTGGACTAAGTAGGCAAATGAGTTGTAAAGTCCTCTCTCGACGAACAAAACTAACACTCTACAATAGGGACGGGCAGCAGCGTGGCACGCTCGCAGCAGAGCGTGCTAGCAAAGTGCTAGATGGGGGGGCGACAAACTTACATTAGAAGGGTAAGCAATAGGCGTGTACGTATATTAATCACTTCTGAGCAACGCATATGTGTTTGTAAAAAAGAGAGTGAAGCTTTGCCAACAGCAAAGTTACCAGATAAGGGGACTTCATTCCATGTTAAGGGATTTCGAAGTGTTGATCGTTCATATGAAATAATAAAATGCTTTTGGTTTTTTTTTATTGGAAACGCTTCTTTGAATATTAACATCATCTTTGCAAATTTCTATTTTATTTACTTTTATAATTTTTGTAACCAAGAAGCATAGGCGATTTTTTAATCAAGAAGTTTGAACATTCGCATGTCAAAGTTTCATAGTTGCTAAACTATGTGGAGAAAAATTTGTACTGACAAATCGGTGTATATTTTTCTGAATGAATTTTTTCTGTCTTCGTTTACATATAAGTATGTATGTATATCGTATGTTTTTATATTAGTGCATTTTTTTTTAACGAATGCTGGTCACAACAGCGAACAGTAATCTCAACCAGCCATGTTTTATTTAAACAATGGTGTTATACATTTTAATTTGTTAAAAAGGACAATTTATATATGTTTCCATTAAAAAAAAAAGAGGATTTTTTCAAAAAACATTGAGGAAATTATCATAGCAGAGTGGATATTCTTGGTGAGTACTTAGTTGCTCTCAAATTCAAATCACACGCATATGGCAATGCGCACAGTATGACAAAGTACACAAAAATGATTAGAGAAATTTGTTTGCATCCGCTCATGGATTTCGCACCATCGCTAATTGGGCTATGTCGGATATATCTGTACTTTTGTCAATTGTCAATGAAATCGCTGTGAATGATTTTATACGCTCTTTTAACTGCGATTCTGTAATTTCCGCCATTTCATCTACTCGTCTGCTTATAGTTCTACGAGATAAGGGGACAAAATTCCTACTGCATTTAATATACAAAACTTCACCAATTCGCCATCCGGAAATGCACGATTCTCACGAACAAGGTTTAACGCGATTTCATAAGTTGCACGCTTTGCATCTACAACGTAATCTTCGCTTTCCTAAGAAATTAAAAAAAAAGTTTGAATAATTTGAATTTTTCCGACCTTCTGTAATTTGGCACATCGAATCGGGCTCTTCGTTTAGACTTAAGGATTTGTATATACTTTTCCTATATATTCATCATAATCACTCCTGTGCAGCTCATAATGTCTCTTTATGTTAAAAACCTTACACACCACACGTTTTTCACATACAAGGCATTGTGATTCTCCGTCTACATATTTGCACTACACTCCACTTCGGATTCAAATTTAACAATGTTCTTTTATTTGAGGTCATGCTGAACCAAATGTTTTATATTTAATATTTTATTTAACTTTGTTTATCTAAATTAAAAGTTAAAACAGAGTAATATATAATATTACACATTAGAAATAAATTTATGTTTTTGTCGGCAGTTGATCACTGTGCACTTTGTTTTGACGTTCGCCGTTTCAAATTTTTAAATAGAATTTTCAGCACTTTCACTGCATCCACACCATACAAATACACTTAATATTAGTGGTTTTTTATGCGACAACAATATGTAACTTACGGTCTCAAAAAATATCGTCGAAAAATGAAGAAATCACGAAAAAACTGATTTTATTTATGAAATGTCAAAACTTATGAGTAAGAGTTGCCGCAGTTGTTAAATGTGGGAATCAATTTTGGGTATTGTTGATTTCATTATTCATAATTTATATAATTACATAAGTGTATACTCATAGTTGTTTATTTTTATTTGCAGTTGTGTATATCAGAGTGTATTGGATTTAGATGGGCGAAATTAGTTATCAATCACGTCCACTTTTTGTGAAAAATAAAAGAAAAAATGGTATCATTCAGTAGCTAAAAATTCTGAAACATTCGACAAACTTCGGTAGCTGAAGAGAGTTTGCAGTTTTATAAAGTAATTTGCTAAAAAAATTGATTTTTTGGATTTCTTAGCTCAATTTAAAAAAATATATCCGATCTCAAAAACCATTTAAGTAATCATAACATAATTGTGAATAATTTACAGATTCGTCAGTATATGCAGTGATCAATATTATTGAAGATTTAACTGACATTGCTTTCCAATATGTAAGATTTTAATTTAATCTCAAATTAAATATTTTCAGAGGTCTTAATTTTCTTTACATCTAGCAATTAAAAAACAGTATTACGCGAACTTTTGAAATGTTTAATTGCTTGTTTATTGTTGTTCATTATCTTAATTCATTATTATAATAGAAAGTGTAATGTGTATTAAATTTAGTTATTGAAGAAAAATGTACCAAAAAAACCTATTTTTTTAGAAATTTGTTGATATGAAGTTAAAAGTTGGCATCCCTGGTAAGAATTCAAGAATAATTGCTCTCTCATTCAGGGTACAAACACAGACACAACTCGCTCAATTTTTCTGTTTCTTCCCTGTGCTTTGTTATCCCCCTTCACCTAGCACTTTTACGCACGCAGAAGCACACGCTGCTGCACAGTGCAAATGTGCTGAGTTTGCCCATCACTACTCTACAAGGCTCTCACCATGCCCGTCCTGTCCTATCATATGGCGCAGAAGCTTGGACGATGACAACATCCGATAAAGCGTCACTTGGAGTGTTTGAGAGAAAGATTCTGCGAAAAATTTTTTGACCTTTGCACTTTGGCAACGGCAAATATCGCAGGCTACGGAACGATGAGCTGTATGAGCTTTAGGTCGACATAGACATAACGCAGTGAATAAAGATCCAGCGGCTACGTTGGCTGGGTCATGTCGTCCGAATGGGTACAAACGCTCCGGCTCTGAAAGTATTCGATGCGGTACCAGCTGGTGGTAGCAGAGGAAGAGGAAGGACTGCTCTGCGTTGGAGGTTAGCACGAGAAAGAAACGATTGAGGCGCTCTGTTAAACTCGGCCAAAAACGCGTAAGCGGTTATTGCGCCAAATAAGAAAAAGGATAGATGAAATTAAAAAATACAGCACAAGATACATAAATAGGTTACGCTGGGATCGTAACGCTCATGCCATTAACTTGTTAGACACCAGCGAAGAAACACAAACTACACACAAACTACAAAGATTACATCTCTTGAACTTGCCGTTTAGATTTTAAGTCTAGTTTAATAATGTAAATACTTATTTTCAGAATGCTTTCAAGGACAAATTGCAAATTATGCAATATATTATAACAATTTACTTTTTAACGACAGTTTGTAAGTAAAGCGAATGAGAAAAAAAGGAACAAATTATGCTTTCTTCTTTCTTTTCCCTCTTAATTCTAGTTAATCTTAAACAACTAATCTTGTCGCTTTTTTGTGTAAAAGGAGAAATTTACTGCTCTTATTTTTTAGAAATGATTAAGTTTTTTATCCTTACCAGGCCTTTACGTAATAACGAAACAATTTTCCTTTCCATTTAAATAAGTTCAAAACAAATTATGCCTGCAATGCTCCTTTTGCTCGCCCGCTTCATGAACTGAATGAGTTCTCTATTGAATTTTATATAATCTAAACTATCTTTTTCTGCTAAATTTTTTTGTGTATTGCAATTAGCTTTATGATAAAAATATTTTTGTAGTACTGTAGTGAATAAAAACAATTGCTTATTGATTTCTGAATATAGGTATAAATAAGGAAAAAAAAATTATAATTTGATATATTAAAATCTCGATTTTTGAAGGTATTTTTAATTCCAGGTCACGTAAACTTAAATTTTTTCATGAAATAATTTGGTGAAAGTTTGATGGCTTTCAATATAATAGTACCGAGTGGTGGAGAGTGATGCACCCTAATATACATACGTACATATATACTCGTATGAGTATTTCAATATGTATGCATGTATGCATGGATCTGAAAGTGTTTGACTTCTTGCAGCTGCAGTTTTACGCTGATTAAAATATGAAAAGCGCCCTACTGTAGCAGCAACACTCGAAAATGTTGGGGGCACCTTACAAACAGACGCACCATCAAACACACACACTAGCATACTAATATCTGAATAACCATGAGAATGTGTGACGCATAAAGTGTTACAATAAGCCACTGTTGTCTGTTCAAGTGCAGCGAACACATAGCCTTTGATGGAGGAGCAGCAAGCAAGGGAGCAGCCACTCAGCAACTAACAGATTTAGCGAAGCGTAAATATAGAAATAAATTCGCACTGACAAGTGCAGACAGATCGTGAAAGTAGCTGGCGAGAGGAGGTGAGGGCTGGTGGTGAACTCTAGTACGAGTATGTAGTCGAGTAGCAATAAAATACATGTGAAATGTGATGCGATGAATGTTTAGCTGCTGGCGTTGGTGACTAGATATCAATCTAAAATATAAGAGAATCCTAAGCTTAACTTCTGATTGGTGATATTTTCCTAGGGCGCAATAAAAATTCGATGAAAGTTGAATATGTTTATTTTTGTATGTATACTCGCATATTAGTCACATTTTAATTACCTTAAAGGCAGACAACTTAAATAACTAAAACCTATGAGGTGAACCCAAGCAAATGTTGATGGTCGCACCTTTTTAGTGTTTGTTGATTAGACGTTTTGCCGTTATTCATTAGCCTGTAACTTGATATCCGGTCTTAAAGATAATGAATCACAAAAAATTTTATTCTGATTATGCCTAATTTTCGTAATGAACAGCAAGGCGCTGTAATCACTTAGTAGCTGAAGCCAAGTAATTGGCCCTCAAAATGCAGATACTGCTTATGACCAGGGGAAGGCCTGCCGTACATGCGATAATTTTACAGCTTCTTCCCTTTCAGCCGTTTCCACGTTTCTCAGCAGGGGGCTTGCTGATGTGATCTATAGAAAAGAGATTCATCTTTACGAGGAACCCCTTCTGACCAAATTCCGAAACATCCATTTACACCACCTCACATTTCAGCATTTGGTTTACGAGATCCATCAGTACCGTTGTTATTATGCTGGACAAAGAATCATAGTGAAAATCTCTGGGATGCCACATAATATTATTAGCAAATTCTGATTGAAGGCTAGTGACTTGCTTTCATGCAAAGCTGCGTCCCTCTTTGTCGCTTACATCCTTTATTTGGTGCTTGGCCAAGAGATTTGTGGTGTGCGTCTTGATGTTGTTTCACAAATGGAAAGACCTGCAGCTTTAAGCCGACTCCGAACGGCAGAGATTTTTTATGAGGAGCTTTCCCATGGCAGAAATACTCCCGAAGGTTTGTCATTGCCTGTCGAGGGGCTACCGCTATGAGAAAAAACTTTGTTTTGGTGTTTCATGCACGGAGAGTTGAACCTATGCACTTCCGAATGGTAGTGACGCACCAACCGATTTGGCTACGGCGGTTATCTCACAGTGTAACGTTCTCATATAAGATTTTAATGAAATTTTGTATGGTCTACTTTCAGCTAGGAAAACAAAACAGGAATTATGATCCAGATTAGTCTAGATTGGCACGGCGGTCGGAAATGCTCAAAGTGATGTGGTTTGCGTTTGGTATTTGATTTTCCTATAAAAGCAAAAACCTGAAATACAGTGAAGATTGGCACGTCCACCCATCACATAAAATGTGACTTGCAGCTTTTTCTGAAAATATTCCCTGTTACGTCTACGATCTCGTAGCTTTGAAATGCACTTCGAATGGAGTTTGCGAACTTTTCACAATCTTCAACGCTTACAGTTTTTTTAAATTGGACTTCAATCATATTTCTAAGCCCACCCAACTAATTTTTCTTTGTGTTTTTTTATCAAAGTTGTAATTTGCTTTTTTTCTACAATATATTTGGAAATATGTTGGAAAATTATATGTGAATGGAAGAGAAAATGATGAAAGGCTAAGTATATGCAAAGTTGATTACGGAGAAAATAAAGAAACTTACTTCATAAACAAAAAGTTACAGCCTTTTAAGAATAGCTCTCAAGGCAAGTAATTTTTGAAAAATAAAATCAGTTTTTTTAACTCTTTCTTTCAGAAGCGAATTTTTATATTAACAAGGGGAAATTCTGGAAAACATTTCAGCCTCCTTTTAATTATAATTAATTTTTACTATTTTTGGCCACACGCGTTACACTACACGTCGCAGGCGTGACAACTTTACATTAAATTGGGTATAAGGGGGTCAGAGAAAGTGCATTTTTCTATTTCCATCAATTTGTGACTGTCGTTTTTGCATACCAAGAGACTAAGGTAACGGCATCTTATTATGGTTTCTCGTAATAAATTTTCATAGGCCAATAAACAAACGTGCTTACGGAAACAAAAGTTTCGACAGCGATGACGCATTCTGGCAAGATCAGGACAGTGATGGAGAAAGCATTCGATACTACCCATTTCCTTCTTGTTCTTGCCGCTGCAACAGAAATCCTTAGAGGGATATCACCAATGCTTCCCATGTGATCACATTACTAAATACTAAAGGGCGTTCCAATAACAGGTGTTATTTAAATACGTATATAAAAGGCTATCGAGAGATGATTAACGATTTTTTGTGGCCGGATTGAATGGTATTGATCTGGACAGCGTTTATTTTTTAACAAGACGGCGCTACGTGTCACACAAGCAACGAAACCATTGATCTTTTACGGGAAAAGTTTCCGCACCGTGTTATCTCTCGAAGAGGTGATCACATTTGGCCACCGCGATCTTGTGATCTAACACCTTGTGACTTTTTTCTTTGGGGCCACGTGAAAGGGAAGGTCTACGTCAATAGCCCAAGGACGATTCAAGATCTCAAAGATGGAATTCATGAGTCTATTGAGGACATAGAGCAGCCACTTTGCAATTCGGTTATGGAAAATTTCATGAAAAGGATATTGTCCTGTAAGCGTGGATGCGGGAATCATTTGCCTGATATTATTTTTCACTATTAACGGCATACCTTCCCCTTCATAAAGAAATAAACATCAGATCATTGATATTAAAAAATAGGATTTTCTTTGAATATCAAAATAACACCTCAGTTTGGAAAACCCTATAGTAGCAGCTACAAGCAACTTTAAATGCGTTTTTTTTTTCAAAACTATGTTTTTTGAACTGGTGATCACTGTAACTTAAAAACCGTAATAAAATTTATGCAGCTTTTGAAAAACATAAAAAACTCGTGCCTGATGGAAGGATTTTTCTCAAAAATTCGATTTTTTTAAACAGTTAATTGTCGTTTTTTTTCTCGAAAATCTGGAAAATATTTCCTGAGGTCGCCATAACTAAAAACTATCTATTAATACAACTAATTTCTCTTGTCCGATTGATTTTAGATGAATCTCCAAGGACTTGTGATAATCACCGCAAGGGACTTCTTGAGACGCGGGATCCACACAAATTTTTGAAATTCTACTAAAATCAAGTCGAAACATGGTTTATTTTTGTAAAATAAAGCAATTTAGTAGCAAAAAAAAATTATTGAAAATCATAATTTTTCGGGCCTCTGACTATCCTTAACCCCATAACACACTCGGAGGATTGCTATTGCCTGCCGAAAACTTGAAAAACTTTTTCTGATATTGTCAATGGTCAGTTGCTATGGACTATGTCTTTCCAATAGCGTCATTTCTTGGAATAAATCACGAAAAGCACAACGCTCGTAACAGCCCCATCCGCAAGCGTTTTACTGCTGGGTGCACACATAGCATATTCTGGTTTTCTTAGCTTCTTCATTACAGCTGAGAGCGGCGACGCATTGCTATGACATAAGTTGAGAAGTTTAGTTGGACACAATAATACTCACTTCAATGCCGATCAAGAAACGACAAACGAAAACGAGTTGAAAATCGCTCGCATGTATGCAATGCACGTACACAAGTATTTCCAGTTTTTTGTGGATTTCTTTTTTAATTTTATTTTTTATTTTACTTGAGCTTGCCAACAACATCAGATAGTTAAAATTCGTCATGCTGCATTTACTGCATTTCAAGGACTTTTGGGCCGCCCGAACGTTGTCGGTCGTTGACGGCAGCACTTGCACATACAAACTGGCATATTCGTGTAAAGATATAAAACTATACAATGCATTTATTGCTCGATGATATCGGCCCTTCTTAGTTGTAAGGCAGCGCAAGGGGGGAGGGAGCACTAAATTGCTATAGCGTTGAAGCGTTGCAAAACCACTGTGGCATGGATCGGGCAGCAAAAAGCAACACAAGAGCGGTGCGCGGCGTGATGGGTAAACGCCTGTGTTTAGTAGTTCAGTAGTGGCTGCCTAACCAGAATACACACACACAAATATATACACAAACAAGCCTAAATGCATGCATATTGTGTGACAAGTCGGCGTCTGTTGCTGATCGAGTATAGGGTTACATAGATGCCACTTCGACAACCGCTACTGCTACTGGTGGCGGCAGCAACATGTCAGTAGCAAGCTGAAGGAAAACATAACAAGAAAAAAACATATGTGCTGTTGCAAGCCGGGGTCACAGACAGCGCTAAACCACCAGAAGACAGTTCGAGCAACACGCCTGCTGCAGTTGGCTGCCAACAGCTTGCCGTGCTAACTATTCGCGCTTAGCTAAGCAACAAAGAAGAATATGAGGAAAAAAGAACAAAAAAAAATGAAAAATTAAAAATAAAAAGTTTTGCGGTTGCGCTGGTGTGCAAAAATTAAACGGCGCAGTCTCGCCTAGCAACAGCCTTCTTCCAGTCTAGCAGCGGCGATAATGCTCGCTGTAACCGGCTGGTTATGGTGACTGCAAAGCGGAGGGTGGTGCGCTGTATGCGGGCGACGGTTGACTGGCTGGCTGACTAGGAGGGGGTATGTCAGCAAGTGGCATTGACGGCATGGCAGGCGCTTGGATTTTTTGTGCGCTCAATACACACACTCTCACACGTGTGTATTCTTTTTATTTTTATTTTAATTTTTCTGTTTTCCGTTTTCCACTCCAGTGCCACTTTATTTTATTTTTTATTTGTTTTTTTGCTTATTTTAAATTCGAACATTAAATGCATTTCAACGCCGCGTGTTGATGTAGGTCCAGTTTGGCCAGGTTACAAACCACGCACACATTCGCACTTACACATACACACTCATATACATACACACATTTGCCTTTTGTTTTTCGTTGCTGCTTAATGAATGCATGTAGCGGCCGCAGCAGCAAGAGCAGGCGCAGGCGCAAGCGCAGCAGCACCGACGGTAGCGTCGGCAACGGCAACAACATCTACTGAATAACTGCTGCCCAATAATGGATTAAGTAAAGCACATTTTTTGTTTTATTATTATATTATTTTATTCCATTTTTTTCCATAGGCTATTGAAATCCATGCGTCTCTCCACCGCAATGCACTCTGCGTCTTCCTCAATTCCACACACTGTGGTGCGCACAGCTGTGGCAAATGTTGCAACGACATATGCCCTTTTTGCCCACAATTGCCAGCTTAACTGCGTGGCAGCTCTCGCCGATATCGTAGCCTTCAGATATGGGACAGGATGCGTTGCGTTGCATTGCGTTGTGCCGTTTTGCACGCACTGTACATTTAGCCTACTTAAAACGTGCATAAATGCTTCTATGTGTGAGTGAACGAGTAAGTACTTGTTTGTATGTATGTAAATGCATGTGTCAATATGTAACCTCATACTATCTACACGTGTTCATATTTGTATTCTCAGTGGCAGGGTCTCGTTCATTGCAAGCTGCATTTTAACTACAGTGAAGCTCTTTCTGTACCTGGTACATAAGTTTGCATGTATGTATGTATGTATGTACATATATGGGACGGACAAAGTAGGAGCTTTGTGCTGTGTTTAATGTTTTTGCGCTTTTGCTGTGCATTTTTTGTTGGTTTGCTTTAGTGCTTTTGTGAGGATGGCTGTGTGCAGGCTGCTTGCAGTGCAATTTTTTTTAGTTGAGAAGTAGGCCAAGTTAAAATTGATTTAATAGTCTGATACGCTGATTTTATGTTTTTGTCAGTGTTGGTCAACAGCATAGTTGGGAAGCACAGTACAAAATTGTGTCCTAATTCTTGCACTCTCTTCTTAATCTCACTTTAAGAGTTTAAGTGAAGCGCTCGTTTATAATTCCCAATAGGCTTATGAAATAATTGTGTTGAACTGGTGTGCGCCTGCAAATTGTACTTGCAAAAAGTGTTTTACCTTAGGGTTTCTGAGGTAAATTACTCACCACAATAAATAAATTTTACCTCAGCTACCTCATGCGCTCACTTTTCATTTGCCTGTTATATTCTCTATATTTTTTATCTGGACTTAAAATGGACAAATCAGCTGCTCTAGTGCCACCACCTTGTATGAACTCACTTTGGTCGCACTACTGTGACCACGTTCACAGCAATTTTGGAGCCGTATGTGGCAACCTAAAAGGGATTTAACAATTTTGTATTTACAACAATTTTTTGTATGCTCTGCTAGTACCAAAACGCCGCCATAACCGAATGGATTGTTGTGTGACCAGCATTCGGCAGTGGTGATGATTAATTGCTATTGCACCGATCACTGGGCGCATAGTGATAGAACATAGGTATTACTTTCTATGGATTTGGGTGTTCAGCTTTTGTTGCTACGTCGCCATGAGCTCCTTGGACGTCTTCTCTTTCACGCGCCCTCCTGTTTTTTTTTTTTTTTTTTTTTTTTTTGTTTTTTCCTCGAGGTTGGGTTAAAAATGTCGGAACATCTCTTGGATTTTTCCCTACTCACCGTGCGTCCAGGGTCGCCTGTTTTGAGAAAACCCATGCTTAATGCTCTTCACTATAAGTTTCCATTTCACGCTTCTTTTTTCGCGTAATATCCTCCACGCAATTTGTGACGGCATTCCGTTTTTCTTCGTCTATCATCATTTTTTCTATTATTTCTTCAGGTGCAAATGCACCAATAGCTCGTTGCAGAGCTTTTCCCTCTATGTTGCACCTCTCGCGAATTTAAAAGGTGTGCTCCCCATCATCATACTCAGTATTGGAGGCTCACTTTGGTAGGCTCACTTTTCCCATTCGCCACAAATACTTGCGAAAGGACCCATGTCCGGACAAAAACTGTGTGAGATAATAGTTAACCTCACCGAGTTTTCTTTCTACCCAAATTTTTGAGGGCGGGTATTAGTTTCGCTGTCCATCTAACATACTGTTCAGAGTTCCATCTTACCTGCCAAAGTGTGAGCATTTGAATTCTAATATCGGAGCAACATGGTACTGAGATTCCTGAGATTTTTGCCTCCCATCTTCTTTGCGCTCTTGTGCTAGAATATCTATAGGGATGGTTCCGCGGATAACTAAAACCGCTGCTTCAGATACCGTTCTATATGAAGAAGCCACTCTGAGAGCGCAGGTGCGTTGCACAGATGCAGAATTTTTCACCGGCATTGCATTCTTAGCGAATCTGCCCATATCTCAATATTCGCGATAGCATAACAACAAGGACAGGCACGCATTTTAATATTTATTTTTAGATAGCTGCCCAGTTGAGATATTCTCAGTTTTTATTTAGTTGTTGCGAGTCTAACTTTCGTCAAAGCTCCTGGTAGTAAAATCGAGTCGCTTCATCTACTTAGCAAACTCCACTTGAAATTTCCGAGTTAGGTATACCTAAATTTTAAAAATGTCTAAGCCTTCTTTTACTTATAAATTCCATACAGTAGTTTTTTTTTTTAGCTGTTCAAGGAATATGCTGTGTAATGATTGGTGCCTTACCAAGAATTGGGCCTAAATATCGTTTCTATCAGCGATCCTGTTCATAGGATCATAAAATTGGTCGAGACCCAAAGCCCCTGGGCTTCAGGTCAAAAATGGTAGTTTCGATTTTCATAAAAATGCATTATGCTTTACTTAAAAAAAACTATTAAAAACTACTCTGGCGCTTCAAACCTCTTTTGGTGCGATTTTCAGATTTTAACATTTATTTTCGTCTGGAAAAAACAGATGAAATTTTAGCTTTTACTTTTGATGGTCAACATAAAAGTCGGATTTTAACTTTTATTTTCGACTGGAAAAATGCAGATGAGATTTTAAGATCCTTAGTTTAATATTTGAGTGAAAAGATAAAAGCCAAATTTTTATTTTTGACAAAAACAAAAACATCAGATAAAAAACACAAATTTGAAGTTTTTTTCAACTGAAAAAATACAAATGAAATTTTAGTTTACCAAAGTCAAATTTTAACTTTTATTTTTCACCGTAATAATTTTTAAAATTATATATTTAACTGAAAAACTACAAGTTTTAGCTTTTATTTTTGACCAAAAAATAAAGTCAGACTTAAAGCTTTATTTTCGACTGACAAAATATAAATGAAATTTTAGCTTTTATTTTTGATGGAAAACATAAAAGTCAGATTTTAATTTTAATATTTGATTTATAAGATAAAATTGAAGTTATAATTTTTATTTGTGACCAAAAAAAGTCAAATATTAACTTTTATTTTCTACTGCAAAAATACAAATGAAATTTTAGCTTTTATTTTTGATAAAAAAAATAATAGCCAGATTTTGACATTTATATTTGACTGAAAAAATAAAAGCCAAATTTTAACCTAAACTTTTCAACTGCAAATATATCGGTGAAAAAATAACAATTATTTATTGACTCGTTTGAAAAAAGCATAACAGTTACGGTTCCTGATACATATGTACATAGATTTGACTGCAGAGAATACTTGTATTGCCGTTAGTGAATCATTAAAAAAAGTTCTTTCAAAGCAATTCTTCTTAACATTAATGATTATGTCACAGGCAACCCAACCACAGACTGCTTTGAATAACTATTGCTCCCGAAGGTCCCCTGCTTCTTTATAAACATAGTAGTGTGGAGCCCGAATCAATTCCCCACTCCCTTTATTCTCTGTGTATTCGATGAATATTTGTATGCACTTTAATGCCTACAGACAATATTTGCACATTTACTGAAGGCATAAGAAGGGAAAGTATCCATAGTGAAGCCGACTTTAATGAACGATTTATGAGTTTCCTCTCCAACGCTTACAGCCAGCAAACATACATGCACGCGCACTGAACACCAGCACAAACGTAATCACTCTTATACCATGCGGTAATAGGCTGCAAGTAGGTGTATATGTGTATAGACGTATAATATCTATATATGCATACATATGCACTTATACGAACACACACACAAACACGTGTTTGACTATGTAGGCCACATCAAATCTAAATCAAAATGTCACTCAATTAAATGTTGGCATCGTTGAAACTGGCAAAATGCAAGCAGTGCATTCTTTTAGGCGCTTTAACTGCAAAAAGTAAAATTTTAGCAAAAAAGGAGAAATTAAAAAAATTAGATTCTTCTCATAGCAGCAACGCCAAACTGACAAAGAAACTTTCTTTTTGCCGTAAAATCTAACGCATAGCTTCCAATTAACCCAAATGCGCTGCTGTCTGTATGCCGCTTTGCCGCATTCGCTCGTCGCCAATACTGAACAGGAGTTACCCACATGCATAAAGGCATACATGCACGCATGCACGCACACACGTGGCTTTTGTTAAGCAGGCAGCTTTTGCGAGTATGCAATGGTACTTCGACGATTGCGTTTGCTTGTTTGTTTGCCTGTCTGTCTGTCACATTTGTGCTTTGCATTCACTTTGTGCTACTGCTCGTTCAGTGCTAATGTCGTGCAAAGTAAAAAGCAAAGGTTTTTTGGGGCATTGACCTAACAGCCGACAGCCGACAGCCACAAGCAGCAACACCACCATCATCATCGTCGTCGTCAACACTTAGCAGCGGCAGCAACAACAGAAGCAGCACCCTTGCAAACATTACTGTGATATGCAATACTGATGCCGTTGCTGTTGTTCTTGTGTTTGGCTGTTCACTGTTTCACTGCGCAACATAATTACAGCCGTTGGTGCCGCTACACACGGAAGCCTGATGATGTCTTAAGCTGCACAACAAGCACCCAAACCAACGAACAATCAAATCGCATTCGTCCGGAGGAGGAGAAGAAAAAGGCTTAGCGCAAGCAAGAAAAGCGGGCGCGCACATTTGGCGAGAGCCGCAAACGTTGCAATGCCCGTGCAATGGCTGCCATGACACCATGTTGTGGTGTTGATTTCGTGTTTGCTTTACTTTCGTTTGC
Source organism: Anastrepha ludens (assembly GCF_028408465.1). Classification (NCBI taxonomy): domain Eukaryota; kingdom Metazoa; phylum Arthropoda; class Insecta; order Diptera; family Tephritidae; genus Anastrepha; species Anastrepha ludens. The sequence continues at coordinate 114,729,875 of NC_071498.1, read as the reverse complement.
TTGTACAAACATGGCGCCTCATTGCATGCATGAAAATTACTTCTTGGCCCGGCAAGAAATGGGAAGCAGAAGAATGCATGTTTAGCAGTGTTTTTTGTGCTGTTGGATAAAGCTATGTACGAGGGGGGGCCAATAAGTTCTGCCTTAATCCCAACATTTTGTTGTTGGTTTGCGAATTTTATCGTGATAAACATTTGAAATAGACGCATATGAGCATGGAAAGAAGTGAGTCTCACAATTTTGTGCGCAAAAACAATCACGCAAGCCAAACAAAAGCGTGAAAAGTTGTATATGAACTTGTCTAAATCGAATAGAATCGCCCATCATTGGTTAGTCCTTTTTGGTGTGATCGTACCTACACAGGAGACGCAAAATGGTCTGCCCGTATTCATTTCGGTTACCTCACCAGAATTCTTTAATAAAATCCATAATCAATTCCAAGCCAATTTGTATGAAAAAACTACCACGAAAAAAACTATTTTCCAATAGCGTCCCACCAATAATCTCCGCCTCACCAATAATCGCGCTTAGTATTACCTTCGCCTCAAGAATATATGCCAATGCTTCTTAGAGTCTTTTTTCTAGAAAATTTCCTTAAGTTTCGTTTTCGAAAAAACGATTTTTAGCGTAAGCGTCAATGTTATATTTAAGAGATATTCAATAGTTGCAAGGCCCATGACTTTTTGATCGTTTTATAACAGTGGACGAGACTTGGATTTATTGCAATACTAGAAATAGTCGAGACTATCGAAACCAAAGAAGTCCAAGCTGGATCTGTCCGTTAAAAAAATTACGGCGGATGTGTCAATGGAAAGTGCCAGTGTGATTCACATTCCCGTTCTTCTCAATTCCTGTCATTCCCGGTGGAACATAGAGCCTCAAAGAGGTTTCAATTGTAGAACCGATTCCATTTCCGTTTGCATCTCCAAATAAGGTGTGCATGCTGCCGAAGACAGCGTGCAGCGAAGATAGAAGCGAGAATTTTCCACGTCGTACTTCGATGTGTTACAAGTCTAAAGAAGATCTGGTAAGCTCCACCACAAAATAACTAGATAATCTATACCAAGAGGCCGACTATAAACTAAGTAACATACGCCCGAGACAGACGCTGCAAAACTTCGGGGGACCTTTCCATCATATAAAACGAAGTAGCATCCCCGAAGCTCCCTCTCTCGTTAGCCCTGACCGTACCTCGCATGCGGATTGGTTACCTCATCGTCAGTACAGCTGCTCAGGTTAGCAGGGTGTACCACGGAAAGGTGAAAGTAGGAAATTAGGAATTAGATTGCTGATAGCAGTTACTTCAGCTTTTCTAAAGCCCCTTACACCTCAACACATTGGTCACCTTTTATGAGGGATTATTCGACAAAGATTTGAAGCAAAAACTGTCCCATGTGTCACATAAGTCTGTAGTGACAATATCAATATTACATATATCAGGTTACTATGAGCGAGCAACAAGCTGCAAACTCCCCAGATTTAATTCTCCTGTGACAAATTCCGTCTTTCGAAAATTAATAAATGGCTTGATGTTAACACTCGTGGATTTGCGTCGAATGAATAGATCATCGAGAACCAACGTCTATTTTATGAGCCCATTTCGGGCCCAAACACCCAGCAAAAGGTGTGAGCGCCAATTATCATTATTATTTCGGGAGAATAACAAAATTGGGCCAATGTTGAATGAAGTGAATTGTAATATTGTTTTGTATTCCATACTCTAAGCTTTAGGGACTTATTAACTCGCCCTCGTATGTATGTACCTATGGCAGAATGAACTATTTTCGTATTTAAAAAGTTTGTAATCATGCAATAATCTTATTTGAAACTTATACGTTCTAGTGCTAATATTATAACTAACAGATGTAAAGGACAATTATTCTAAACAAAAATATTTCAGAACGAAGTACACGATGGTATGACCAGTTTTGACTACTTTTCTTGTTTTTCTTTTTTTTAATTTTCATTAATTATAATACGCTCAGCAGCGTCAAAATGCGCTAAAAGAAAAACTTTTTTTAGAAGCGATAACAATAGAAATAAATATAAAAAAAAGTGTACATTGTTTATTAGTACTTCTACTTTATAAAAAAAACATATTTTAATTTTTCTTTCCAAAAATTATTGTAGTTTATAAATAAACACGTGACTCAAAGTACAATAAACAAAAATTGCTCCACGGTCTGCATCATTTTTCCTTGAAATGTTGAAAAGAATTAAGTGTGCAACTAAGTGCTCGCTGTTTTTTTGATGAAAATACAACTTTATTCTGAAAAAATGGTTAAAAGTGAATAATTGAAAGTATTGGCCATCGCTGGCTACTACGTTTTCCCATCTTTCTCGTAGACCTCGTATATCGTCTGCGTATAACTGCTCATATTTTGAGGCTATCCATGGACCAAGCCATTTTTTGATGTCTTCATATGAATGGAACTGCTGATCAGCTAATCCATGTGACATCGATCGGAATAGGTGATAATCGGACGGCGCAATATCTGGAGACTAGGCAGGGTGGGGTAGGATTTTTCATTTCAGTGTTTCCAGGTAGGTTTTAACGGGCATGGCAACGTGAGGCCGAGCGCTGTCATGCCGTAGAATCATTTTTCATGCCTCTCCGCGTATTGCGGTCGCTTCTCGCGCAGAGCTCAGCTCAATCGCATCAATTGAAGTCGATCCCCGGTTATGGTTTTGCTTGGTTTCAACAGTTAATAACAAATAACACCAACAAGCATAGCCTTCGCAGCGTGAATATTCGGCGGAGCCGACGACGTCGAAGCATGACCGGGCAGCCCCCATGACTTTATTTTCTTTGGATTGCTGTAATGAATCCATTTTTCATCACCCGTCACGATTCGATGAAGAAACTCCTCCTTTTTTGCCGCCAGAGGAGTTGTTCTTAGGCGAAAAAACGACGCTCAACATCCCTTGGTTTTAACTCATAAGGAACCCAAGTCCCCTGTTTCTGAATCATTCCTAAAGCAAGCAATCGCTTGGAAATGGATTGGCGGGTAGCTCTTAATACTGAAGCAAGCTCTCCGTTTGACACGGACCCTCATTGAGCAACGCCTCCAATTCAGCGTCAGATTTTGGCCTTCCTTCACGCGGACGGTCGTCAACATTAAAATCACCGTCTTTGAAGCGACGGAACCAATCTCGGTACGTTGTTTCACTTAAAGCAGCATCTCCATAAACTCAACGGGCTGCATTTCTCAAATGTTCGATCCACAAATATATCATTTCATAAACTTCGAGTTCGACTAATACTTCAATATGATCGGTGGGACCACATACGAATTGCCTGAACTGCACTACTCACAGTTCTTCACGCAAGACCAGCTGTAAGTCGTAAAATATTCAAAAGAACTAATCAAATTTCAAGGTTGATGTAAGAGAAGTCCCTCAATAGATAGTTTTCTTTGCTGAACTTAACTATTTTTACAGCTTTTCTTTGTTATTTTCAAAACACCGAGCAATTTATTCATGTAGTTCGTGAATCTCTCCTGGTGCTCACCGTTGAACAAAGCATTTCATCTAAACTAGAGAGCCACCAGAAATTTATCCTGATTTTTGTTTGACAGCTTTCGAAAACCGCCTTCCGGTACTGTATAATCAATTTCGATTTCTCAAAAGCATTCCATAAAGTACATAAAAGGATCGATAAAGTACCATTTTGATTTCACAACCAGCAAGTTTGAGGTTTGGATAAAATCCTACCTCCATAACCATCAATTGCAAATCGACTGGTTTTTATAACAATAATAATAAAATATAACAATAATAATTTACAAATGTTTTAAAATCGCTTTTGCTTTCAAGTGTTGACTTGAGACCACGTCATATTGAGTCCGATGGCTCTAATTTCATCATTAAGACTGCGTCCCCATGAACCTGGGGTTTGTCCACTTCTGCGCGATCCATTTGGATTCCAATTGAGGGCCGTTCTACTGATTTCGGAAGCAAGTTTTTCATAGTGTATGGCCTATCCACCTCCATTTGTGCTCCCAGATTTCCAACTTAATTGGTTGTTGTTTACTGCGCCTGACCAATTCTTGATTTGACACCCAAGTATCTGGCCATAATGTACGAAGAATGGCTTTGAGGCATCGACTGACGAATGCTTAAAGTTTTCTAGTGCTTTCCGATGACATGTGCCATGTTTTGCGCTCATAAAGCAAAACCAATTTCATATTTGAATTGAATATAAGAAGTTTGATCTGCTTGGAAATATGCTTAGAGTACCATATTTTTTTTAGGGAGGCTCTTTGCTTTCCTTTTTCTACTCTCGACATCTTAATTTCCGCCGTCTTGCGTAATCTGGCTTCCTAGATATAAGAACTCATTTACTTATTCAACTGGTGGCTCAGGTATGGTGAAGCTGCTGAGTGTTCATGTTCATAGAGTTTGTTTTAGAACCATTTATTTTTAATCTAGTACTCCTTGCACCGCGCGTCAGTTCATCGAGCTGCGTCAGAATGCTATTTTTTTTTTTTTTTTTTTTTGTTTTTGTCAGGTTGTGTAAATCAAAATGTCAGAAACATCATCAAAGGTGCCGTCACACGATTAGTATGCGGGACATGCTCCCACTAACACTATAAAATTCCTCCTCCTCCTCACCCTGGTTCTGAATGCTTCCCTGGTTTGTAGATAGCAGAGCTATTTCATCGACTTGTTTTACTAACTCTTAATTTCTTTTATATTCTGATGACTTATCATTCTCTAAATCGCGTGTCGTTATCCCCACTTCTTATTGTATTGGCGGCATTCGACTATCCGCTCTTAACTATACGAGTATAACTGACTTCGGTGTAATTTTTGACTTGAAATATTCATTTAATACTCATCTAAGTTACACCATTGCTAAGTAATATTATTATTATTTTTTTTTTTATTGCTATTATTTACATCGTTGTGCCCTTTTTACCTGGAGACCTTATCACTAACGTCATATTACAAGGCTCGAACGGGTTAGGCGTGTGTACGGTTTGTACTTCGCTTAAAATTTCTTTATTTTTTAATTCATGTTGTCGAAGTTGACATGATCCCGTAGGTAAGTACTAGGGGTATTTAGAGCTTTGGAACAAAAAAAATAGCCTTCATGAGACAGAAACATCAATATATCATACTCTATCTGACTATGTATAAATGTCGAAGACTTTACGACAAATATTCAGACAAAAAAACAAAAACAAAATTCTCGAAATTAACTTGTAAAAATACTATAGACTCTGGAATGTACGGCGCACCTTATCCCCCCTTCTTTTCAAGGTGAATTTTTTTGGACTCCGATAAGTGTCAAACAAAAAAATCCGACATTACATTATTTGTTATCTTTAATATAAGACTGCATTTACAGAAGTTTATGTTCCACTCTTCTTAAAAAAAAAAACCAAACATTTCATAGGCGCAGGGAGTCTGGGACGATCCGAGCTACCCCTACAGTTTTATGTCCCTTCTGAACGGCAGATGGTTTCTTTATAAAGAGCTTTTTCATGACGGAAGTACACTCGGAAGTTTGCCATTATCTGCCGAGGTTCGATCGCTTTTACAAAAAAATCTACACATAATTAATGTCCTTGTTTACAATGTTTAGATGCAATAACAATTTGTGCACATGGAAACATTCAATAGTTTTTTTGAAGTGAAAACTTCTTTAGAATCGTTGGGAGTGTTTTGAGACTCGATGAAACGAAAAAGCGACACTAAAAAGAGACATATGTTGATATACGTATGTATATGTGTGTGGCTGCGTACTGCTGAGCCACGCTAGTATAGTGAGTATTGTAGTATGTATACTACACTGCCTATTACTTGCTTTAGGGTTTAGTTCAAGCGTCATACGTATGCATGTTTGTATGTATGCTAGAACGTATGTGTGCGCGCCTGCGTATTACGGAGCCACGGTGAGCGAGAAGGCATTATGTATACCTATACTACACTACCTAATACTTGCTTAGACCAAGCGTCCTACGAATGTTTGTATGTATGTTAGTACGTCTGTGTAATATACGCGTTACGACGCTCATAATAGCAACCGCGTGTGCTGTATTGCGTCCGTATTTTTATATTCGTAAATATTTTCATTTTTAAATATTTACCGCAATTATGCCGAAAAATAGTGCAGAAAAGTGTCGTGAATATCGACTGAAAAAAAAACTAAAAGAAAATGAAACTAAAACAGTTTAATCTAATACTTAGAAAAGATTACGATAAAGTTACAATGATTTTAAGTGGCGATTTTAACGTAAATTTTGCTTTGGACACAGCGGTTCCTTTAATTGACTTTCTCAATACAACATTCAATTTAAAAATGTGTAACAATCACAATGAATCGACAACACGATCAAAAACAACAATTGACGCGGTATTTCAAAGATATGTTGACAACATCGAAACCAAAGCATTTGTATCATATTTTAGGTATCATAAGCCACTCGCACCATTTGTTGAAATTGAAAACATTGAGGATGAATAATAATGAAATGAAGAAAATAAAATATGAACTTTATAGCAATATTATAATGAACCTATAATTATCCCGCTCGTAATGCTGCTTTCGTCTCATTCTCTCTCAGTTTGTTTTACGGAAGGTTTCACTTCTATCGCGTCTAACCGTTAGACTGGTATTTTTTTTTTTTTTTGTCGGGACAACGAGCAAGTAAGTACAGCACTCAGAATACACAATTAAATTCATTGTACTGCACTCGGATTCCCTCGACCTCCGAAGAAATCTGAGTAGATCTTATGGTGCCAAGGAGTCAAGGTGGTCGCTTCTTAACACATCAGTGCCAAAGACCTCAAGCCTGATTCGAGCGAAGGCGGGGCAGACGCACAGAAAGTGGTCCACCGTCTCATCCTCCTCTTCACATGGTGGGCAGAGTGCACTGTCTGAGATGCTCAATAGTTAGTTTTAATTCTAAAAACTCAATAAATTTGAGGTAAGTCATTAGAGTTACATTATGAAAATTCTTTACGTAGCGCAAAGTTCAATCAATAGCCTTCACTCAACGAATTATGATTGAATTCACATGTGTACAAAATTTTTTCCTCTATATGGAGAAAATGCGCACCACCTGAAGATAAAATGTGAATTCTGAAGGAAATTGAATAAATGTTTTAAAATTTTGCACAAAGTTCGAAGCATTGATTTATATGGTTTTCATTAGGGAGTGAAATATATTTTTGTAAAAAAAGTGATGAAATTTAATGTAAGAAGAAATATAGTCAAAACTTCTCAATATCACCCCATATTGAATGATAATTATGTTATGTCACTCACTTTATAAATGTATTGTAGAAATAATTTTTTGTTTAAGATACTATGTAGTCTGGTCAAATACTCATTTTTTATAGATATTTTTTAGGAATTTTTTTTTTAAGAAAATAAAAAGCGCTCGTTTTGATTTTATAGTATGTTATTATTGACATCACATAGAATACAAAAACATTTTTTTTGACACATTTTTTTGTAGTAGTGTGGCACCAAAGTAAGCGTCTTAAAAAAAAAAGGTAGGTGGCTTATCAACAGGATTTTGACTCCTCAGGAAAACTGAAACAAAAAAGTTAAACTGATTATTATTCTGTAGGGCTGTCATTCTGGCAGGTGCTACAATGGGAAATTTTTTTTGAAAAATAACAAAATGGCGCACTTTTGAAAAAAAGGTAAGTTTTTCGGGTGGAAATCAGACTGTAGTATGGAAAGTTAATGCAACGCTGCAACAGTTTTTTTGCAACAGAAAAGCGGCCACATAACCCTGAAAGTACGTCATGAGTAGACCAAATTTATAGTTCAGTATGTCTCAATTATTTTACAGTATGCCAAACAAATTGTAGGCATCTTCGTATTACGTGCAAGAAATTGTATAAGTCGATTTCTAAAAAAATATGTAAATGTTATCCAGTAGAATTTCTTGTAGATCATATTTGTGAGCCCCTGAGTTTTCCCTTTCCAGGGTCAATTTAACCTCGCTTTTAAGAAAGGTACTAAAAGTCTTACTAATATAAATGAAACATTTCAGGGCAAAACTTTTCTACGACTTTCTGTCTCTGTTAGGACATAGACCATTTTTTGAAGCCTAAGAGTTTATAAATAAGTTGCTGTTAAACTAAAGCACAAATCATCTGTTTGGCTGAGAGTTTCTGAATATCAATATGAAATGGCACTGTTGAAAAGCTAAATAACTGTAGGCCGAGAATTGAGCTTTGAAAAAACTATATTCCGCTGAGAGAGCTCGGAACCAATTTTTCGACGCTGTTAATGTGGCTGTTAGATGACTTATCATTAGCTTTGCTGCGGATTCATCAAATCTAAAGTAATAGCTTAGAGCTTAGGCATTCGTGGTACACCTAAATATTTGTTATAAATCAAAAAAGTTAAGTATTCATAGCAATGGTAGATAATTTTTCTCAAAAATATACCAAATCCGTGAAGACAACAATGCTTCGAACTAAAGTCACACTGGAATGGAGACAGCAAACTTTTTTTATTAATAGGCGAATATATTTGTTCAGACTTTAAAGATTCAAAAGCCTTAGAAAGCGTGAGTGAAATACTTATTGGACGAAAATCAGAACGATTACATGCATACTTATTTTTAGCAATCGGTAGTGCAGTTGCAGTCTTCCGAGCAGCTGGGAAGCAACTTCAGTGATACTGTGGTTAACTATACAAAGAGTATTTCAAATGTGGCGCCTAGTTGCCAGTAGTGAATAATTCCTGGCATGCTTTCTTATATCATCTTCGCTATTTGTCAAGTAGATATATGTACAATACGATAGAACAACGCGTTAAAATTATTGAAACTTATAATGAAAATGGCACTTAACATAAAACACATCGCAAAGTTCGTAATTTTTTATATGTGTAATTCGACAAATCAGTAAGTCTCATAGTGTTTTTTCTTTTCCTGTTTGGCGAAGTTACCGCCTAAGTGATTATGGCCGAAATTCCTTCAGAGCGCGGCGCCCATTTCCTAAATTCAAGAAAGCCTGGTGTAATCGTGAGGAGATTTATATGGAAATTTATGGGCCTTGGGCGTTGGTGTTGCAAAGTTGTATAGGTTTAATAGCAATGCTGCTCAGATCTGCCATCTCAAATGCCATCAGTGGCGCTCTAGACCTAAAACTTTTGGATGCGGCTGTTGTTGGTTGGTTGGCTGGTTAGATAAATAAAATATCCTCTGCGCTGGAAAGAAAAAGTACAGAGTGTTTCTAGAGGCGAAGCATTTTCTAAGTTCAAGAAAGCATATACATATATAATTGTATATACATATATAATTGGCGCGTACACACTTTTTGGGTGTTAGGCCGTGCTCCTCCTCCTAATTGTGGTGTGCGTTTTGATGTTGTTGCACAAAATTGGAGGGACCTACAGTTTCAAGCCGACTCCGAACGGCAGATATTTTTTTATTTTTTTTATGAGGAGCCTTCTCAAGGCAGAAAAACACTCGGAGATTTGCCATTGCCTGCTGAGGGGCGACCGCTATTAGAAAAATGTTTTTCTTAATTTTGGTGTTTTATCGAGTTTCGAACCTACGTTCTCTCTGTGAATTCCGAATGGTAGTCACGCAACAACCCATTCAGCTACGGCGGCCGACGCGTAATTTTTTAGTGGAAGTAATAGTTCGAATGAGTCGAAAATTCAAAGTTTGGTAAGCAAATTTCAAGAAACTGGTTCTGTCGAGGATAGAAAATGGATTGGCAGACCAAAAGCTAGAAGTTCTGTTGGGAATATTGCTGCTGCAAAGCAGAGTGTTTTGTTTTGTTGTCCCGGCGTTCTCAATATTGAGGCATTCATGAATCGACTGTTCACCTGTAGACACGCTCATGGTGGACAATTAAATGATACAATTTTTCGCTTATACTCGTACTTTTTTTGAATAAAAATAGTGAAACCTGAAAGAATCTAGATTTGTTCATGTTTTATTTTAAAAGAACGTCTAGGCACGTCTTTTGAAATACCATCCATCACCAATTGCATTTGAACGCATCTTGTAGATACTTGTTGGTACATCAAAATCGGACGCTTCACTAAACTCAAAGATTTGGCCAAAAAAGGGAATGAAAAAGAGTACCCATCTTTTATGTCGGTATGTGAACCCTGAATAACTTTGTCATTTACCAACCGATCGACTTCAACATACATGTTTTCGCTACGTCAATTCAGTACAATTTCAACCATGAATCGCTTTACACCGAAACAACGCGCTGAAATAGTGACGCTATACATCGAAAATAGTCGTTCTATCGTTCTAACTCAACGCGCATATCACAAAAAGTATCGCGGCAAACAATCCCCGTCTGACAATACTATTCGTCGTTTGGTGTCGAATTTTTTTGAGCACGGGACAGTAGGAGATCGTCAACATGCCGTTCATCAACGACCAAGACGTTCCAATGAACTTGTGCCGTATCGTCCTCGCGCTCAGCATTTTGGCGTTAATGCGGCGCATTTTAAAAGATGATTTAAATTTGTCTCCGTATAAAGTGCAATTGACACAAAGAATATTGCCGACAAACCATTCATGTCGCTTAGAATACAGCCAAATAGTCGCTCGAATGGTTGACACTGAACCCAACGAGATCCACACGAGATGCATGAAACGCCATTGCATGACCGGAAAGTAACTGTTTGGGCCGGCATTTGCGTCAATTCATTCGTCATTCGTGCCTATAAAACTCTGTCGACGCTATAAAACCCGAATTGCTTGACAAGGTGATGGCAAACGCAGAAAAAAGACCGCATTTTGTGATTGCTAATAAAGATGGCCACTTTATTGATATTGTATTCAAAAAATAGGTTTAATAAATTGTAAAGAACCAAACCAAATAAAAATACCTCACTTATAAAAATCAGTTTTTTTTTTTTTCAAAGTTATTCAATGTTTTCATACATAAAGGACATAAAAGATGGCGCCCCCTGTATGAATTTAGAGTTTTATATTTATCTGCTTAGTATGCAAAATGCGACGCAGAAATAAATATGTAATCATTTACCATTTTTACGAAAATGCTCTAAGGTGGGAGGTATATGCTTGAAATTGTTGTCAAACTATTTAACAGATCAGTCCGAAGTTTAAGCCACCTTCTTTGAAAATACTGCTTGAGAATTGTCTCCCAATGCCTCGTACATTTTACATTGTAATTTTTATGGGGTCTTTCCTTCAAATTCCTCTGGGTTCGTTATATCGAGGTTTCACTGTATATATTATATAATATATTGTCGATGATACCGCAAAACTTTCTACATCACTTTAATCTAACTGCGAAAACATCAGGTTAAAGAAAATTAATCCAACTAGTAAACTATTTTAAGTTTTTAGCCAATCACAAGATAGTTTACTATTGACTGATGTTAGGGACTTGAATGCAGCTACGTTAGAAGGTTTTAGAAGGCTTATGTTTGATGTTTGTAAAGCTAATTGCCTCTCTGACTTACCTTGTCTGTCTTCATTTGCCAAGAGCTATCGCATCTGAATTGCCCATTATACCTATATCAGGTCAGTCCATAAATTCGTGCGTTTTTAAAAGACGGTTTTAAAATTAAAAAAAAAGATGTTTAAAGTATTTATTAATCACTAATATATTTTCCTTCATTATTTACAATGTCTTCCCAACGGTTAGGCAAATTTTTAATTTCCTGCTCAAAAAATTGTTTGTCCTTGTAGCCAAAATACGCTTCGATATCCCTTTTTATAGCTTCTTTTGAGGAGTAATTCTTGTTACTCATATGGGATTGCAGTCCACGGAAAAGATGATAATCACATGGTGCAATATACGGAGAGTATGGTGGATGCAGCATTAGCTCCCATCCGAGCTCGTTCAGCTTGACTAATGTTTACCTTGCGGTATGAGGTCTTGCGTTGCCATGGTGAAACGAAACTTTGCCTACATTCACTAAAGACGGCCGATTTTTGTTAAGTGCCTCATTCAGGTTGATAGCTGATGGGAATAATAATCAGCAGTTATTGTCTGGTTTGGTTCCAGAAGTTCATAATAAACAATACCCGTCATATTCCACCAAATAGGCAGAAGAATCTTCTTGGGGTGAAGGCTATCTCTAGGGGTCGGTTCTGGTGTTTCATCTTAATCTAACCATTGGTGTTTGCGAACAGGATTATTGTAAAGGACCCATTTTTCATTACCAGTAACGATCCGGTTCAAAAAACTTTCATTTTCCAGCCGTTACAGCAGCTGAGAACACACATTCACTCTCTGCTGAAGGTTGACGACGGAAAGTCTATGCGGAACCCATTTTCCCAGCTTTGAAACCTTTCCCAACTGAACCAGGTGCCTGTGAACTGTTCCATGCGATGAATTTAACCTCTGAGCAATCATATCGACTGTCAAATTTGGCTCAGCTTCCACGAGTTCGAGCAAGGCGTCAGAGTTAAAAACGTCAAGACGACCAGCGCGCGTGGCATCCTCCACGTCGCAGTTACCACTTCGGAATTTTGAAAACCACTTTTGTGCGGTCCTTACACTCACAGTATCCTCTCCGTGAACAGTGTTTATTTCTGCAGCAGCAGTTGTTGCATTTTTACCACTTTTATAAAAAAAATACAAAATATGCCTCTTATACGCGTTCGAAGACTCCACTTTATTTTTTAACAACACGTGCTTTTATCCGCGATTAAAATTACTTGTTGAATGCACAATATATCAAAGAAAATATAAATAGTTGCGTTACATTCTGCGAATAATTTTTTGTATGCAAAAATCGTACAAAGGTGAAATTATGGATAAAATTCGCACGAACTTATGGACTGATCTGATACATCGCAAGCATAACCGATTTCTTTCGCACAAAAAACTCCGAAAAAATGACTCCTTGCATTTTCGAGCTAAAGAAAATACCAACTGGCTCTTTTTAAAATTTCTCTTTTGATTTTATTTGATTTTTGATTGATTTTATAAAGCTGAATATTTCGTATAAATGAAAAATTAGTTATCAAATCACCAAAGTGAGAGTTCATTGCTTGCGATATACCTCATGTTACAGCCTCTGCGATTATACGAATTCATTAACTACCGCCGTTGTATGAGATTGCATGCGATCAACGTCCGCATGTCGAAGGTGGGTTCCAAGGCGTAGATGTAGTGGTTCACTTTTTGTCGGAAGGTGTAAAAAATGTGACGGACATCTTAGATAAACAAAGTAGGATTTAGAATTTTTTTTTAAATCTGAACTCTGGTAATAAACAAACTGCGCTATCAAACATAGTAAGTATTTGATGATTTCTTAAATATCAGCTAATTTGCGTGCCGTCTTATTTTGTGTACTTCGAATTCAATTACTAAGTATTTCGCTTCCATGCGCATTTCCATAGTTCCATGGCAGTTGTTTTGTTCGTGGCTTGCTTACATTTAAAAGCGGCCATCCGTATTACAGCCGTTATTTTAAACGAGTATTGGGCATCTGTTTGCTCAAGTCTCATAAACTTTGGGAATTCTTTTATATTTTTAACACCTTCATCTAATTTCATTATTGTTCTTCAACTATACAAGCTGCGATTGTTGCTATAGCTGCGCCTGTCCACCTCTTTTTTGCTGTTGCACTATTATTTGTATGCCTCATATGCACATATGTATGTGCGTAAGTGTATATGTATGAGTGTACCTATTTCACATCTTTAATTTATGGACTTTAAGTATTTTCCTCATTTTAAAAAGTGACGACAAAACATTCCACAATATGACAAAAACTTTGCATTCTATCAAAAACAAAAAGCACAAAGTCTTCAAATAAAGCAGCGAAAAAAATCCTATACGCATCGCGGTGTCCAACAACAAAAAGTGGCATCAGCAATGCACCAGCGTCAATTTAGATAAAATTTTCCCACCAGCGGCAATATTGGCAACAACAAAAACAAAGCCAAGCAACACAAAAGGGGTGCCCTCTCTAATGTGTGTGTGTTGTCTCCTTGAGGAGGGTGTCCATCTACGCGAAATCAGCAGCGAAAAAAATCGAACTTCGCGACCCTAACGCAGCCGTTTTGTTATTGTTGCAGGGGGCTGAAGGTAACGTGTGGTCATTTTATTATTTCAACATGCGCCTCAAGGAGTCGCGTAGGTATACCTACATGCTTGCACTCACACACATGCATGCTCTGGCATGGCGTGCGTTTAGAATTAAAGCAGAATCCTTTGTGGGTATTTGGATGTAGCGTTGCACTGTGCTTGCGCCTGTAGTTGTGTGTGCCTAAAAGCTCAGTCACCGCCGAACAAAAGAGGGGTAAGCCGCGCCACACCACAGCACACCACCGCTCTTCTCGGCACAGTTACTTGCGGCTAAGTAAAGGCGCAGGCGACTGGGTCTCACTCCAAGGCTGTTGAGGTACAACTTACTCATATATCACAAAAGGATAACTCTGCCCATGCATGTGGGTATGTATGCTTGTGCATCGGCATCCTTTTATTATGTCAACGTCTTTGGTATTTGTTGGTGCTTATCAAAAATATACGCCCATAGTTTTTCATTGCTTGTTGTTTGTCGCCGCTGTCGCTGTAGATGATGATGATGATGATGAAGATGATCGTGATCATCGACGGTGACCATCAGCGGCGAATGAATTGAACGTGACACCACCACATTGCACACCCAAGCGGGAGCTGAGCGCATCTTCAGCCTCAACTGCGGCCTTTGCCTCTGCATCATTGCTTAGCTGTGGCCTCATCAAGTACACCGAAAAAACGAAGTAGCGTTTTAAATCGCGATCGGGTAGCACGAAATGATAGTAAATGAATGGAAAAAATGATTGAATGAATGAAAGAAAGAAGGATGCGCAAGCGATCGAGCATTTGAATAATAAAAATGGTCAGTGAAATTTTTTTTTTCTATATAAACGTATTTTTTTAACGAATGTGTGTACTTCTGCTTATGCATTAAAAATGCAAATGTGTTGAATTTTTATGCGCAGTTTTCTTGTTGTTTCTGTTTGCTTGCCGAATTTAAGATTTTAGGTAAACATTATTTGCATTGAAGTGGTGTTGCCTTGTGTGTGATTTCATAAAGCTTTTGGGGTGGAGTGTGGAGTGGGGAGTGGGGAGTATGGGGAATGTGCACAGCTTGTTGGTGTCTTTTTTGTTTAACTGTCTTCTTAGTCGGTAGAAATCGATTAATCATTGTTCTTGCATGTGGTTTTTGGGCACAAAATCGCTTATGACGGCTTGGAGATGCTTAAATTGATGTTTGATCTAAGGAATACCTGGGAGATGTTAATTTTTCTCAAACTATTGCAGACCTTTCAAATAAGTATTTCCTTTTTTCACAAAGTTTCTTGTGCTTCGATAACACAAGTCGATACATTTTGATTGGCTTTCAGAAGCAAGCACTAAACTAAAATTTTCAACATTTTATTGATGAGGCTATGTAAATGTTCCAACCCCAGCATAACCTAAGAATACCACATTTTCGAGATATTCCGGCATAAAAAAGGAAAAAACTAGATTTATAGCTATATTTTGGAGGTAGATATCATAGGCGGCCGCCGTAGCCGAATGGGTTGGTGCGTGATTACCATTCGGAATTCACAGAGAGAACGTTAGTTAGAATCTCGGTGAAACACCAAGATTAAGAAAAACATTTTTCTAATAGCGGTCGCCCCTCGGCAGGCAATGGCAAACCTCCGAGTGTATTTCTGCCATGAAAAAGTTTCTCATAAAAATATCTGCCGTTCGGAGTCGGCGTGAAACATTTGTGCAACAACATCAAGACGCACACCACAAATAGGAGAAGGAGCTCATCCAAACACCCAAAAAGGGTGTACGCGCCAATTATATATATATATATATACATATATATATATCATAAAAAGCGGCCCCCGTTGCCGATTGGGTTGGTGCATGACTTACATTCGGGAGTGCGTAGTTTCGAATCTTCGTGCATGAAACAGCAAAATGATAGAAAAAGTCTTTTCTAATAGCGGTCGCTCCAAGAAAACAAGCTCCTCAAAAAAAATCATTTGCCATTTGGAGTCGGCTTAGAACTGTAGGTCTATTTGTGGAACAACATCAAGACGCATGCCACGGATAAGAGGAGGATCTCCAAACACCTAACAGAAGTATATATGCCAATAGTTTCTTTTGTTTATTTATCATAAAAAAAAATTGTGTAAAACGTTGTAGTAGTATCTCAAAATACAGCTCCTTATCTTCATCTTTACCCATTTTGACATGACTTTTGGTTAAAAATTTGTGCGGCCACATCAGCAAAACCAATAAAATTTCCTGTATTTAGGATTTATTTGGATATTTGGCAGTTACCATATTCGCGGAAGTCAACATATTATATAATACGTATACAACGCGACCACCTTGGCCGAAAGAGTTTGCGCGTGACTGCCATTCGATAGTGCCCAGATTCAAATTCCGTTGAGAGCACAAAACACCAAAACGATAGCAATCGCCCTTGGCAGGCAATGGCAAGCCTTCGATTGGATATCTGCTCTGAAAAGGCTCCGCATGAAAACAAAAAACATCTGCTGGTCGGCATAGAACTGTAAGTCCCTCCTTAGACGTACTGTGAAACTGTATTTGTGGAAAAATATGAACTAACTAACAGACTCTTTACGGTCACTATCTATGTATAATGCCTCTTCCCGACCTTTTATTGCAAGGTAGCATTTTCAGGTAATTTTTATTTATTTGAAAAAAACCTGAATGATTTCATTACTCTTCAATCGAACCTCAATACTACACATTCTTTTTTAAGTGTTCTAACTCCACATACCCCCGATAGCTAAAACCCGTCTCTAAGTGTTATAACTTATCCCGGTCCCTTCTTGATTCGCTTTTTAACATGAAGGATTAAGATGTCTAATTCGGCACAAAATTGAGTTCTGGTTTTAATTTTGATACAGTATAGTTAATGTTATCCACCACCCTCATTAACTATATTGTATAAAAATAGTATGCCTTATACTTCGTAATGATATTTCTTATTCAGATCCTAACACTCGGAAGATGCTTTATGAGATCCTTCTTTAGGAGATGCTTCTCTGGTGAGACCTCAACCATAGACTTTGCCTCTTTCATCTGGAGACTATTATTATTCATATATAAGCCGCATAGAACAAGTCCGAAAAATGTTCATCAAATTTGCCTTACGCTCATTCAATTTTAATACACGAACTTCTTTATATGAGTCGGGCTATCTGCTTCTAAATATTTATCCTCTGATTAGCATATTACCCTTTCTCACTTCCATCTTCCTGCTCAATATCGTAAATGTAAGCGGATCGTTAACAAAATAAATTTAAGAAATTTAAAAAAAAAGTTTGGAAATTCAAAAAATTCATTCTTTCACGCCGAAAAGTCAAGTGGAATAGAATTCGAGATTTTATAGAATTCTCTTCGTATAAACATTATGCGCATAGGAGCATTCGTGCTAAGCGATTCACACTCAATTGCAATTTAAACTCTACAAATGCCCGTGCTCCTTGAGATACGAAAAGGAAATGGGGCCATATCCTGCGCAGAGAAAACGGAAACCTAACAAATACCACCATTGACTGGAACCTTTTTGGTAGCCGTAGACGAGCGAGACCTGTAGATGACTTCTAGAATTGGAAATCCGCTCCATGGATGGAGTGACCTCGAGGGAAGTCAAAGCTTTGATGTACAACTGAGCCGAATGGAGAAAGCTTGGAACCTAAGGACACATATATAATTTAAGATGAAATGCGTAAGTGTTGCGTAGAGATCTAGTAAGGATATGAAAGTGGATGCACCATGATAGGATTTAATTAGACTAAAAACAAAAGTCAGTGAGAATATGGACCTTCTACTCTCCAGAGACTTAAAATTCATTAAAATCAAACGGGAATTACAGGGTCTGGCACTCGAATTTGGAAAACTACTTTTATTCAATTCAAAGTAAAAAATTTGGGAAAATAATGCAAAATTAAGAGTGAATTTACTTTTGCTCGATATGACCACCTTTTGCCTTGGCTATGGCCTTGAGATGGTTCAGAAATGAATCGCAAGCTACCCGAATGTAACTTACAAGTATTTTGGCCCACTTGCGGACAATGATTTTTTTCAGCGCCTCGAAAATGGTGAATCTTTTAGTTCGGAGCTTGCTCTCCAAAATGGTTCAAAGAGAATCCGTCGGGTTCGCGTCTGGTGAATTTGAGAGAAAATTTGTTTTTAGTCATTCTTGGTTCACTCGAGCTTTATGAGACGGTACCGAGTCCCGTTGAAACATTCATGGTCTGCCATCGAAATGTTTGTCTGCCCACGGCTTCAAAGCAACCTCCGAAATACTTTCCCGATAATATTTCACATTTACTTTGACGCCAGGCTCGATGAAAACGATTGGAGAGCGCCCATCTGCGGTTACAGCGGCAAAAACCATTACCTGTGGCGAGTGCTGCCTCCTGTTGGCCAACCGATGACTCAAATTCTCGTCTGAACGGTCGGTCAAATAAACCCTATCGTTTTGAGAGCTCACGAAGTGTTCAATTTAAAAAATTGTCTCGATAGTTCGGAAATTGACCGCTTTCGGCCACGCGAAGCAATTCTTTCGCTCTCTCAAGTCTGACTTGTTGCTGCTTTGGTGGGAGATCATGCGCCTTTTGGATCTTGTAAGGCTTGACTTTGACATAATTTTTCAGTATGCGGCGGATGCTACCGTCAGATATTTTCAGTTCTTTCGCCATTTGATTGGCACTTCGTCGGGGATTTCGCTCAAGTCGCTTCTTCAATTTTTGTACCATTTCACATGCAATATCTTTTTATGACCATCTCCAATACGTTTTGCGATGCTACCGGTATCATTGTAAGGGATAATGGTGCGCATATAGTAAGTGGATACAACGAAGCTAACCCCTAGCCTATGATGAAAGCTTGTCTCCTGCTTAAAAGCAATTGCTTTTTTACGAGGTTCTCACTTTTGGCTAGAAAAGTGTCTGATACGAGGTTCTCATTTTAGGCACGGATGGTAGGACCACATCTCCTAAACGTTGTTTTAAAGCAAAGGGTTAATGTGATTATTGATTGAAAAATGGTAGTCAAAGATCACACTTAAAGCTTTGAACTCATGAACAGATTGAAATAAAGTATCAGCAATGCAATAGGATGATTGAAGAACATTTTTAGTTTTGGCAAAAGTAACATGAGAACATTTCTTGATATTTAGAGAAATGTCAGAGTTACTGCACCAGAAAATGAGCGTACTAATTTTCGATTGCTACATAGGAACATCCTCAGTATTTCAAAACTGCGATGGTCATCTTGTAAGGCTAAAGACTGCTTTGTGACACCCCTGAAGATTTGAACCATTGAGAGAAAACAATGAAAAGGAACCTTGATCTGTCCCCATCTTGTGGGGTAATATATCTCTTATTTATAGTTCATTTGATTCAAATAAATAATTAATATATAAATAGTTACTTGTACGTAGAGATATCGAGGAATCAGTAGGTGCTACGCAAGTTAAGAGCCATTTGAATCACACTGGATGAATTTAGATTAAAGAAAATGCCATTAAAATTTTCGAGTTCTTCAAGACTCGTGGACAATTCTAATGAGGGCATCGCAAACCGGCTCAATGAATGGATCAAGTCAAAAGAGCTCGAATTTTTCGTCATAGGAATCCGTGTGCTGCCTAAAAAATTAAGTAGCTTCCAATGGCACATATTTCACATAATATCATGTTTTATTTAATTGTTTAAATAATTCGTAACTTTGGCTAAGAAAGGACGGAAACTTATTCCCATACCCAATACAATGTAATTTATTGATGAAAAATCGAACTCTAAATCGGTGATTTCAGTATAAATATGTCGCATTTATATAATAAAACTAAAACAATCAATTGTAACAATAGCTTAATAGCAGCTTGCAGCAAATTGCTGCCCAAGAGTAGCAACACCGCTCGAACTATCACAATATTTCCTCAATCCTTTCGCAATTGCTGGACAATAAGATCCGCACATCCGCAACATCCCTTTTGCCTGTGCATGCCACCACTTTTCACTGCTCACCTTTTTCGCCTGCTGTGCTGTGTGCTGTATCAGCGCCGCAAACTTATTGCCGCACGGTCATTTGTGTACTTGTAGGAATCGAATGCAGACAAGTCCTTGTGACAATCCCTCCCTCCGCTGGCGTTGATGTGGCACGTAAAAAAGAAAAAATCATATGTCGCAAGAAAAAAAGTTCATTCTGTTCGGATTTTTTTATTTTTTCTTGCATTATTTTTGCGATTTTTTCGCCTTTTTTTTGCATTTTATTTGTGGAGCGACAGAGTTGCTCGATTTGCGATCTGAGTCCGTGGTGCTGCGGTGTCTACAACCGAACGAAGTGTTGGATGTCATTTTATTATATCAAATAGATGGACGGATGTGATGCGGTGCTGCTGATGTTGATGCTATGCTTGTGCGCTGGGTACCAAAACGAAAACTGTGGGAATGAAAACAGGATTCATCTTCGACAAAATTGCGATGGTCATCTTGTGTGTCAGCGTTGTCATCTCCATTGGCACTGCCACACCGGCGCATCGGCAGCGCAGGGGTACAAGCATTAAGATACACATATCCTCGCGCAATTTTCTCCATCGCCAAGTATTTGAGAGTACCTTTGCGTATTTTGTTTGTGTGTGCGAGGATGTACTTTGATATAATTTCCTATGCTTTACACGAAATTCGGCTAGAGTAACTGAAAATGCTTACATTATTTTCAATTATTTCGTAATTTTTTATTGTGTGTAAGTAGCTATATACACGTACATATGTATATAGACATTAGGGGGGATCAATTTGTATGGAACGATTTTTTTCGACATCGTTCCTTGCAGACTCGGATGCTACATAGAATTATAAGAAAAAAAGTCCAGTAGAGCACAGCTCTAAACACATTTCCGAGCCAACAAAATTAAAAAAAACTGTCGTTAATTAGAACAGAAAAATAGAGAGAGAGAGGGGTACGCCTATGCAGATAGAACGTAGAGAAAAGACACCTCGTGGAGAAAGTAAAAAAAATCTAAATCGAAATAATTGTTTGTTACAAAATGTTGTTGGTTGTAAAAAAAAGTTATTAGGAAAAAAATGTTTAAAATATTTTAATGTTTTTGGTTTTTTGGGATTCTGCAAGTCTTAGTTTGGTTTACATATAAAAAAACACATGTAGGCTCTTTTCTTATTACAATAGTAAAAAAAGCGAATAAAGATCCAGCGGTTTTGTTGTCTGGAGTCCGAATACAAAAGCTTTGTAGGAAGTAGAATATTAAAAAATTACATAATTTGCTTTTTAACGCCATCTTGGGATCCTTCAAATAAAAAATAGATATCACGAATAAATTCTTCGTACCACAAAATCACCAAGTGCGAGTATGATTCAAAAACTGGCATTCATAATCCTTTTGTCAATATTAAACTTCATTTAACTTCGTATTAATTAAGGATGGTTCCTTTTAAAATTTGGAGTGCTCGAAAATGATTTAATCGCTGTGCTCTAACGGACTTTTAATCAAAATTTGTAGAAAATTTTTCTGAAATGTCGTGTACAAATCTGTTAAAAACGATGTCGAAAAAATTGACCCGCCTTAATGTGTTCGTATAATTCCAGCTATAAAACAAACTACAACCTTTTATTGGTTTACATTGTAAGCACTTAAAAGCACAAAACTCGAAAGAAGAAATCAGAACTCGAAATATGCTTTGAAATGCCTTAAGAGCTTGAAAATTTTCAAGAATATTTTCTTAAGGTAAATGTTAACCATCCGCAATTGTTTTGAGGTAACTTTTTTTTAGAAATTGCTATAAATAAAATTTTAGAAGAACTGTTTTCGTAAATTTCGACCGTTTGATGCCGAATTCTATATCCAATATTGGGGCAAAATTTCAAATGATCGTTCACTGTAGACTTTGTAAAACTTCCGAAAGCATTCAAATTCAATAAAATTTGTATATATTCAATATAAATTTCTATGTATAACCCAATCAATTTCGACCTGAAAGTTAAAAACTCAAAATTTCGTTTTATTGGTCCTTAAGCTTTATTGTGAAAAAGTCTCCGGAAACCCAAACATATATATATATATATATAATTGGCGCCTACACCCTTTTTGGGTGTTTGGCCGAGCTCCTCCTCGTATTTGTGGTGTGCGCCTTGATGTTGTTCCCCAAATGGAGGGACCTACAGTTTCAAGCCGACTCCGAACGGCAGATATTTTTATGAGGAGCTTTTTCATGGCAGAAATACACTCGGAGGTTTGCCATTGCCAGCCAAGGGGCGACCGCTATTAGAAAAATGTTTTTTTTTAATTTTGGTGTTTTCACCGAGATTCGAACCAACGTTCTCTCTGTGAATTCCGAATAGTAGTCGCACACCAACCCATTCAGCTACCGCGGCCCAAACATATTTTATGGAATATATCCCTAGATTTATTTTGTAAATATTTCAAAGAACGTTAGAAGAGGGCAAATTGAGGCATACAGATTTCTATTTGTGCAAGCTGTACCGAGCGCATTCTGGAATAAAAGAAAAAGTTCCTCTTGGGGTTGTCACCGCTCAAGGTTGTGTACGCCATGTCACCGAAGCCCATAAATTCTTTTGCAATTTTTTGATTTATACGACGATTTTTTCAGTAACGCTCTTAGACAGGACAGTGTAAATAATAATTTTTAATTTGTGACGTGTGTCGCATTTGAAAATGCTTTACGTTTTACGTGAGTTGCTACTTAAGTTTTGAGATATGGCAACATCAGAGTGAATATGCCAAATCTGATATTATTATCGTAAAGTTTACCATTTTTGATGCCAATCTTAGTTAGAATGTTGCCATACGTTTGCTTTTTGTTACAGTTACTTAAAGCATTCATCGTGTTAAAAAAAAAACGCCACTGATTCATGAATATTTTTGTGCAATGATTTTCTATGAACTACGACGTAGATTTAACCATCAAAATGGGTCGTTGTGTCAGAAAAAATCGATACTGTATGTGAATGCCCATCAACTGGCATGCCGTGAGATTAAGGTATGAACAGTGGGCCATTAAGAAAATGCGTTCGCTTAGAGTACCGCAAAATTATCGTTTAGACAATTTATTGAACCGAATGCAAAAGTGTAACACATGAGCTGAAAAGTCCCGGGGCCTATGATGGTCATAGATGGTACTAGTTTTGTTGCACTCACCTCTTTTTCAGTTACTACTAAGTTTAAAAAGACAACTGTTAAATTTTCCTGTTATTCTCTTCATTAGTTCTTGAGTTATTATGCTAAGAGTGACGCTAATTTTGCTATTTTCAAAACATTGGTTTAAAAATAATTTCGTGTTTTAATTTTACACTGCTTCTTGATATGGAAAAATACCGTGAAAGTGAAGCAATGACTTGAAAAGAGTTATGGGAACACCGCTCCATCAGAAACAACAATAAAACAATGGTTTGCTGACTTCAAACGTGATCGTAGAGTCACCGATGATGTACTCTTACAACGCAGTGGGCGTCCAAATGAGGCGGTAACACCACCAGAAGACGTATAAAAATCTCAACAATGTTCGAAAAATGAAGTAGCATGAGTTAGGAGACATCGTAAGGATATCAAAAGAAGGTGTTGGCTTTATATTGCATGAATATTTGACTATGAGAAAGCTCTGTTCAAAGTGGCTGCCGCGTTTGCTCACTGTTGACCAAAAACAAGAATATGGTGATGAATTGAACTAAAAAAATGCTCGCCGGTAAGAAATTTCGCTCGAGTGATGAGATTATCGCTGAAACTGAGGCCTATTTTCAGGCAAAAGATAAATTGTTCTATAAAAGTTAGAGCGGTGCTGGAATGATTGCATTGTTCTTGATGGAAATTATGTTGCTGAATAAAGCTAATTTTGAACAAACCAAAACGTGTTTCTTCGTTCGGCCCGGGACTTTTCACTCCATGTGCTATTTATCTTCTTGGGCAATATTGTGAACAAATAACAAGGGGTTAACCTTAATAACCCTCGTAATGGTTTTATGCAACTTTTTTGTTAATTCCTAGATGTATTTGTGGTAGAAAAAATGTAGTATTTTATGTTTTAAAAAAATCATTTACTGAAAAAAAACTTATAGAAAATTTTATTCAAAAAACTTGGAAAATAACTCTAAAAATTAGTTGCATTGGATTAAAGTAGTGCATATTTCGATAATTTTGATATTCATTTTACTGATTTTAATATCCACATCCCAAAATTCATAAATGTTATAGGTTAGGTTAGGTTAGGTTGTAATGGTTGCCCAGAGGGTAGGGCCCACTTAGACGAAATAGTTTGGTTCGTCCTTTGTGATACCATTGAAGGACAAAGAGGGGGGAGGAAGGGAAGGGATGGGGAGTGGTGAGTGTTTGTGGACTACGAACGGTGACTAGTCCGCGGTTGTGTTAACCTCATTATGCTGCTGATGTAGTTCATCAGATTTTTGTTATCAACACCTGCTATATCAGCAGGCGCAGAAAAGAAGTGAGAATCAAGATATTTGAATCTTAGTCCCGCGAAGGCTGGGCAGCTTAGGAGCAGGTGCTGAGATGATTCCACCTCATCCTCCATACAGCTGACGCAAAAAGAACTCGAAGTAATTCCGAGTCTGACGGCATGTGTACCTCGCGGACAGTGCCCCGTGATGATGCCCACGAAATTTGAGAGATGACATTTTGTCATCCCCAGGATATCCCTCGAGCGCCTCCTATCCAAACGTGGCCAGAAGGACTTCGCGACCCTACACGTTCGTGTACTTGCCCAGCGTTCGCTGAGTTGGTGCATAGCCCATCCTTCCAGGAGTAGAGCGCAGGTTGTCAAGGGGATCCCGATCCTCTCCTTTCGCGGACATATTGCCTCACAGGTCCCCTGTCTGGCCAGCCCGTCAGCCTCGCAGTTTCCTGCAATGTCACTGTGACCAGGTACCCAAATTATCTTAATATCGAAGAATTCTGATGCAATCGAGAGTGAGACCAGGCATTCCCTGACCAGCTTCGAATGCACCATAATAGAGCCTAGAGCCCTAATGGCCGCTTGGCTATCGGAGTATATTAAATATTTACCTTTTTAGCAGTTATTACGCAAGTAAGTAGCCAGTCAGCTGCTTCTTTAATTGCGGCCACCTCTGCTTGGAACACACTACAGTGATCCGGTAGCCTGAATTTGAGTTTGATGGGGAGCTCTTTGCAGAATACTCCTCCTCCAACCCTACCATCCAACTTCGAGCCATCCGTGAACAGGTTAACGAGGCCCTGTCCCCAGGTGTTGCCCCCGCTTCACTCCTCCCTTGGTGGAATATAGGTGGAGAAAGTTCCTCTTGGACTTAGCGAAGGCACACACTGGTCCGTCGACGAGGGGATGAACTCAAAGTTTCTGAGGATGCTTGAGTGACCATATGTGAGGTTGAGCTTATAGCCCAAGCCCCTCAGTTTGATTGCGGTACGAGCAGCGGCAATTCTGCCTGCGATGTCTATAGGTACCACATTTAGCATTACATTGAGCGCCAGAGTAGGAGTAGTTCGAAGCGCTAAATGCTAGAAGATCCGCGAAAGATTCCCAGAAAAGCGCTGAGCAAATGGAACTTCATTTCTTCGAAACTTAATTTTTTCAGAAAGTTCTGGGATTCCACGCCATTCAATTTCCAAAGTCGTAGCTGTGTTTACCGGCCATTGAACGATTGACACACACGAAGAAAAGTTAGGTGTACTATTTAATCCCCATTGCAGAAGCTGTGGGTACCTTTTAGAGAAGGAGACTGTTGAGCACTTTCTTTGTAAATTACCAGGTTTGACAGTTAGTCGATTAAGGTCACTGGGTGCTCCTTTCTTCGACAGAATGGGGATGTGCGCCAACCTAAATCCCATCAATCTTCTCCATTATATCAACAGCTCTGGCTGGCTGTAGATATCTGCCTGTTGGAGGTCTCATAATGGTATCAAGATGGCGCTTCAGTGCTACTTGGGGAGTGCCAGAGTGGTACTTCAACCATTTCACCTACATACCTATAATTTGTAAGCTTATCAATCCAAATAAAAGTAATACTAATTGGGTGGAAAATTAGTTACCTGCCCTTTGCATTGAAAATAATATATCATCTCTGTCTCATGTCTAGTTAATAGGTTGATACTTTGGGGAGGTTTTAAGTTTTCGCTATGACCCACAACCCTTCAAACTATGCGTGGAATGTTGGATGAACAGAACTTATAAATTGCTGCCTTAGAGCCATAAGCAGAGTATCTGATGGCCTGATAATTGGATATCGAATGACGAGCTTCTTACTCGAAATAGTCCATGAAAAAATTGAAATTGAGATTCGCGAACGAAAATTGAAATGGATTGGTCACACAATCCGTTAACCTGCTACTGACATCTGCAGAATGTCGTTGCACTGGAACCGCAAGGCTCTCGCCGACGAGACGGCCAGAAGGAACATGGAAGCGAAGTCTATTTGATGAAATCACTATTTTTGACGATTTGCTCAAGTGACAATAGATACAGTTAAAGCTGTAAATCGACACCAATGAAACTTATTTGTTTCGGTACTTTGCACCCAGACCGGCATTTTGGCAAATACTAGTAATAAAAATAATTCATTATAAGAATGCACCCGAGCTTCCTGGTTCTCTCAACGAGAGATCGTCGGTTTAGTGCCACTTTCAAGAAGAAGACCTTATCAAATTTGTGTTCAAAGCAGAAATTCATGATTTTGCATAAGAAATTTAGATCAAATCCTCAACATTCTGACAAACAATTTTATCAATCAGATTTAGGCATGATATATGATCTTTCTTCAGCGAGATACTCATTTTTTTAACTCCCAAAAATCGAAAATCCAAAAATCCGTCTAAAGAATCGTGTGATTCACATAGAATTTTTAATTACAAAAATTTTTACTGGAAATCTTTTCACTGTTGCGCAATTGTACGCACAGTGACTGCGCATTTAGTGCTGCGACGACGAAATTAAAAAATGGAGGGAGTATAATGTTTCAATCCCAAATCGATGGATAGAAATATTTTAAAAATTTGCTTAAAGAAAGAGAGCTGTAATTACGTAAACTGAGATAGTCAGCTTAATTGAATATAATTCGTGTTTACCGAGGACTAGCGCATCAGTTCAATGGGCGTCAATAAAAGGCTCATGGAAAAAGAAAATCCATATTTTAAAGTTGATACACTAAAATCTATTCCTATGGTGGATTGCAATTTGATATATTCGCGTGCAGATCAAAATTGCTGCATGGACAAATATTTCAACAAAAATTACATGTCAACGCTGAGTACTGAGACGATGAATACGACGAAGTTGGATATACATAATTTTTTTTTTACATGTTTTTTGACATGTTTACGACATTCTCAAGAAGAACTTAGAGCTACTAAAGAAACCAGCTTTCTACCCATATCATCGCTTCTAGTTGGCACAAAGGACTAAAAGAAAGGCTCTCTAACGATTTCTATCAGCCGCTAAATGTCTGATTTCGTTCCAGATGGCGCCGGAAGATCTCTCACGGAAAATTGTGCGCTTCCAAGGTTGTCGTGGGCGTCCTCTGCGCTGGCTTTCTTGTGGTTTCCATTCCAAAAGCCATTTTGGCAACATTGCATCTTCTCTACGGAGAATATATTCAAACCAGTTCATTTTCGTATTTTAATTGCGTACCAAATTGAGCAGTTTTCAGTGAGCGAAAGAAGATCAACATTGTTAATTGTTCTTGGCAAGAAAATACGGCATATTTTAAATACTAACCTTCTTTTCCATGAGTCCATGAGTTAAAACTCGAATTGTTCGAGTATCCACCGTATTTAACAGATTTGGTCCCTAGCGACTTCCATCTGTTTCCAGACCTAAAAAAATGCATGCATGGAAAGCGTTTCTCATCAAATGATGAGGTCATAACTGCTGTGGAAGTGTATTAGCAATCTTGCCATATTCTCACTTCAGGGATAGAACTCATAAATTGGAATCTTGTTTGAAGAAATGCATATACATATTGATGTTCAGGGAGACTATACTGAATAATAAAAGACAAACCATAAAATTCTGTTTTTCTTATCGAACCGCAACACTTATTGAACAACCTGGTACTAAGCATTTGTTGACATACGCTTGTAGATGTCCACGAAGGTGTTGAAAATTATTTCGTTTTTTCTTTCTTCTTCTTTTTAAACTTTCTTAGAGACAGGCTATGAGAGCGACACAGTTGTAAGTCGGAGTGTAAGTTGCTTGAGCGAATAAAATATTTATTAATATCAGAAAATTTTCCAACTTTGATATCCCCATATTTTTTACGCCGATATTCCTCGAAATTGTTGGGCAAATGTGGGCTTTTCCTTTTTTTCTGTCAAAAATTATGGCAATTGCTATAAATTAAGCATTCAAAACATGAGCTCAAAAATATTAAATGAGTGCCGCCTCTTTTAAGCGAATACTAAGAATACATGAACGAGAATGATAATCAAAAAAAAATTGTTTATTAAATCATTCACTTGGAAAAGATTATAACATCTTTTCAATGCGGGTACATACTTATGTACTATTTTCGTCTTTATGACTTTATACCGAACACACCTGTTCGTCACAACAAAAGGCATCAATCAAAATGACAACAAGACATGGAACAGTCAGTCAGTGCTGCCATTGTTGTTGAGGCAACCTAGAGGGATACGATTAGGCAAATCATGCGAGATCTTATCGCTTATCGCGACGCTACAAGCACATAATACACGTACACGCACACAATCGCACTTAACACTAACAAATGTTGCCACGAATGGCCGAAAGTTAATTAATGGCAGCAGAGCACGAAGGCGATGAGGTGTTAGAGAGGAGAAGATCAGAAAAAATGCAGTTAATTGAAATGTTCCATAGGCATATCTGATGGCAACACTTAAGCGCTACTATCTACAGACGAATTGAGGGTAAGATAGCAGTGGCGTTAAAGGAGCTAGAAGGGGGAAAACGCATAAAAAATGTAGTGAGTGGCCACTCAAAGATTTGCGTTGAAAAGATGAGAAATGACTGCGAAAAAAAATGTGAGAGTCACAAAGTTTATTGATGTGAGCGTAGCTTTGCTAATGGACCTGGAAGAGCTAAACGCTTTAACTTTGGTTGGTACTGTCTGCATTTGCTAGCATTTGGGTGCTGAGAAGCACTACTGCACAACTGCAAATTAGAGAGAGAGTGCAAAGCTAAACAGTTAGGAGAGATTATGAGAAGGGGCGAAGGCGGCAGCGTTGCATAGGTGCATAGGATTCAAAAGCGATTGCAGGAACGGCGACGCGTCAAAACGTTGGCACACATACATGCTTGCAATTGCTTGCTCACGTACATGCATTCGCATGTACACACATACAGCCAAGCGCAAGTGCTCCACTATGAGCTTGAATTCGCTGCACTGACTGCGACTTTTGAGCCTAGCTAGTTTGGTGTATGACTACTGAGACTGACTAAGTATGCATATGTATGTCTGTGCTGCAAAATGCAACCCTGCCGCTGGTCAGAAGCAAAGCTAGGGAAGAGAACAGTGAAAGAAAAATCAAACTTGAACAAACAAAACTGAAAATATGAGGTGAAAACGAGGCGAAACAAAATAGTAAGACGGAAGTTGAAAGCGACAACAACAAAAAAGCTATATAGAATTGCATGCATAAGGGTTGCCAAAGCATCAATGGTGCTTGGTGAGACCGGCAATAACGCACACAATGACAACGAAGACGGCGCACAAATTTCGTACACAATGAATGATGAAATGCACTCACACACATGCAGCGCGCCACGAATGCAGCTAAAGAGAGCCAAACGAGAGTGCGTCAACTGCAAAGTTTCAGACAGCAACAGCAGCAAAAAATTTGTGGCAAGATACAAATAAAAAAACGTTGGCTGCAATAAGTGAGTGTGACGACGTTAACTGCAGAAGCGGCAATGGTGCGAGGGGTAAGGTAACGAGTAATGGTAAAGGGTAAAAACGTCCACTCAGGCAAGCAATTCAGTTGTGTATGTATGTACGTGCATGTGCACATTTTTGCGCTACAATATTTTTGCAGTCGTCGCTGGTGCCAATTAAGCCACACATGCACACAAACGCATGCCCACACTCGCTCACCACTCTTACACTCTTTTGCGCTACAAAGCCAATTGTTGTACTCTGGTCTCTAGTCGATTGAATTGAGGCTGAGCTGAATTCAACCGAGTCAAACAAGAGTCGTCGATGAGACGGAGTCGTTAGCCAAAACGCCAGACATCAACGCAACCGCTACACTTAGCCACAGTATCGCGGACGGACGACGATGAGAAGACATCGCAGGCACAAATATCTAAAAATTTTCACAACTTCAATTGGATAAAACATACACGGCACAATTAATTGTCTACACAAAAGTTTATTATACATAAAAATCGGCAAAATTTTGCAGTTACCAAAGGAAAATCGTCAAAATTCGCCAGCAATAGTAAAACAGAAATACAGGAGGAGCAAGTAACATAGCAAAAATTACAACGTTTCGTCGGAAATGTGAACAAATTTCTGAAACAAAATAAAAATCCAGAAAATTTGCCGAAATTTGCAAAATTATTTAGCATTTGGTTGCCGGTAAATCAATTTTGCAATAACCGTTAGCAGCAGTGTAAGACAAAGTCCGCGTATACTCGGAAAAACACAAAAAAAAATTAAATTGTTTTCTAAAAAATCTACTATAAAAATACAGCAGCAATAGATGAGACAAAATAAAAATTTAACAACAAATAGCCGCAGTTCGCAGTCTACATACGCAGGAGCAGCAACACCAACCCCGGAGAAATTTGGCAAATAAAAAATTCAACTTTAACTAATTTTCAACTCTGAATAGTTTTTATAATTTTTACGCCTTAGTGAATTCGTATTAAGTTTAGTTTTTCAATATTTGCTTAAATAAATTTTAAACACTTTTACGCTTTTACTTCCGCATTTTAATATAGTTTTGTTTACTATAAATATTAGTACGCGCGTTTAAGTTAGTTTGTTGTACGAGGTAATAAGCTACAATTTAAAGTAAAAACTAAAAAACTAATAATAAAGCCCAATATACAGTGGGTGCATCGAAAAAAAAACTATTAAAAGACTGTTCCGAGTGTGCAGAGCATTTGTACTTTAAAACACAGAAAAATATAAAAGTACACTTAGCCAATTAATTTAATAGAAAGTCGAGAAGACAAATATACTTTAAAGAAATAAATATATGATAAGCGATAAAAGACGCCTGATTTTGTGATTGAGATATATTACGAGAAAATAGCATAAAAGTGAGTGCTCGCCGAAAACTTTGATTCGAAACTGTGTTTTGCAAGAAAATTGCATTTTGCACTTTGGAAATTTCTCTGTGTGACCCCCAGGTGTGTGTAATGATTGTATAAAAAATGCAGCATTATGACGCGGCGCGCGCAAATCACCTAACTAATTACTTGAAGACATTTGATAAAGGTGTTGAAAATAATACTTGAAAATATTAAGTGATTCAAATAAGGAATAAACACAAATCAAGTGTGAAAAATACTCAAAGGAGTGTAGAAAAAAAGCACACACAACAATAACAAAAGCAAACTGAAACTAAGTGAGTGAGAACAGCAACGAAGTGACAATCGCAGAGTAATAAAAAAAATTTTAAAAATTAGACAGCAAGCAAGCCAAACAAAACATAAAACAAAAGTCAAAAAACAGTACGACGATTAAAATTTAAACCTTCAAAATATTTTACTAACTCAGCTAAATATTTTTGATAACAACAAACACACATTAAACACAGCATCATCAATTATAAAGGGAAAAACAACATAAGCAATCTATTTCAATCTGTTTACTTGCAAACTCCGTTAACTACAACTACAAGTACTATAGTCCGATAATCAAAGGATTTGCTATTCATCTATACACAAATGCGGTAAGGCGATTTCAAGCGTAACGCCTAGGTTGTGAAAACTTGGAACAAACGAAAAATCTGATTGTTTTATGGAGCTTTTTATAAGGAGCGCAATTAGAATGTCTAAAAACATAAAATTTTATTAAGCATAAACTGTGTGCAGAAGATAAGCTCAGCGCTGTGAAAACATTTAGATCAAACAATTTTCACTGTCTAATAAAAGGTAAAAATTGTGAAGACAATAACAAAAAATCTGCTTCCATAAGCAAGAAGGAAAATTACATATATTGTGCCTAAAAGTCATTTCTAGAATAAAAGAGATTTCTTCAACGTAAACTTCGAATTGATTTCTGCTGCAACTTAATACGCTTACGACGCATTTAAAATTAGTTTCGAAAAGAACTTAAGTAAAGAAAAATATTATTTTTTATGTATAAAACATATTAAAGAGTAATTGAAACTTTAGCAAGTCAAGTCGTTTTTAGAAAAAGGCTATTGTGGAAAACCTGCTTTGCCAACAGCTATTGCGAACTTGCTCAGCAGCACAGCGCATACACGTGGCCAATTCTTCAACTTTCTAAACTAATAACCATAGCGAACGCAACGAACGCAGCGGCGACCAGAAAAGGCGGTAAAACTTTCAAAAAGGAAGGCGAATATATAAAACTAAAAGGAGTAAAATTGATTTAACAACAATAACTAGCAAAGCAATTTATATTACATAGCAACAGGAGATCATTCGTACGGCAGCAGCCAAGCTCCAGTCTAGTGTGTATACAAGTTCCACTCACCTACACGCCCACTCTCCCTCTCTTTCTTTGTATCTCTCTCAGTCCATCGTCTCTCGTTCGCTTCAACATTTGCACGCAAATAAAGTGCATTGACTAGATTGCAATTTAGAATTAGTCGTTGCAAGCTCGTGACTTGTTTTGCATTATAATTGTGCAGTGGCGAATAGCTCGCAGAAAACGAACACCAACACATTTGCGCGCACACACCACTAACAACTATCGGCATTCATAGCACATCGGTGAGGAGTAAGTCGTAGCGATCGTAAGTGTTGAACAACAACAGCAACATCATCCACACCTTAACCCCGCTACCATAATCGGATTAATCACTACTACAACGTCGGTTGCAATACAGCAACAATACCGGCTAGAATCATTCGTGTGATCGGTTAACGATCGGCGCTGCAATACAAATTGCATCGTTGCATTCGATTGCACTTTTCGTGTTCGTGTTGAGTGCACGCTCTCACCATCTCATTCTGCGCTTTTTAACGGAAACCGGCCCCAACAAGCAAGCCGGCAACCACCACTATCTACACTACCACATATTCAATTTTGATCATTTCATTGTGAATCGCATACTTTGGCGCGCACACGCAATTGCTTTTCGCTTTGAAACGAAGCTGTTCGGTTGCACCACATTGCACGATCGATTGCAAGACGAGAAAGTGCATCCGATTCAACGATTTTTTTACGGATTTGAATTTGACATCGGTGGTATTGGCCCAACGACGAATCAGTCAGTCAGTTAGTGTGCAAATAAGCAGCGAGAGAACGAAAGCGCTGACGACGGCCGGCGTGAACGTATTTGTTGCGAATCAAAATTTAGACAAAAATAATCACTCATAAAAGGAATAATTGGCATAATTATAATATAGCATAGGAATAACCAAGTAACAGGAGGAAATACAAAACGGAAAATCTTTGGATAAGCGACGACTGGATAAACAAAGTGGAAAACTAAAATTTTTTTCAACGGCCAAGTGCAACGACTTTCATTCATTGCAACCAACGAAGTTCAACGCTAGCAGTACAGCCGCAGCAATAGCAGTCGGAAGAGCACCAGCAGCAGCAGCAGCAACAGCAGAAATCTCATTGCATTCGTATTACTTGACGATCCGTGACGCGTTCCCTCGTACAAATACCCATTGTCGTTCCAGATTCGCGTTTCGCTTCGTGTGATCGCCGCGTGGCAACGTGCAGTTCACATCTGCAATCTACACGGTCAGAGTCATCGAAATTGGCAAATCGACAAACTGAAAAAATCAGCATATAAACGCAAACAAAAAAACGTGTTCAAAGTGCTTTGAAATAGTGTTGAACTTCTGCAGAGTATACTACGAGAAAAAAATTAAATAAAAAGGAAAATTAATTAAAGAAATTTTAATAAACAAAACAAAACTCTAAAAAATCAAACAATTTTTTGTGGTGTAAAAATTTAGCCGAAACAAAGTAAAAAAAAAACAAACCCCACTACAACAAAGCAAAGAGAAAAAACCATCAACGTGTTCTTTTAGTGAAATTTTATACATTTGTTTGAATATTTTTGTGTGCATTGCCCATTTTGTTTTAGTTTTATACTATTTGTTGTTAAATACTACAATACATCACAAAAAAAAATATATATACACACACATTCGACATACTTAGAACAGTCAAACAGCAGTTAAAACTTTTTTTGGTGGTGTTTCTTCGTGCCTACACATTAGCTCATTAGGATCAGCAGTGCATAAGGATTACAACAACAAGTCTGTCTACATTTTCATACGTGCATTAAGGATATAGCAACACTAAAAAGTAGTAAGTGGCTAAATAATAATTATTTTTTTATTAATATAAGTAATTTTATGCGGTTAAAGCAACACCTAAAAGGGTTGCAATGGGAAGTAAGAAGGAATAAACAAATATTTATTTTCCAAACTCGAAGAAATTCATAATTCCCAAGATTCCGAAAACTTGTTATAGATCAATGCATTTTTTATATACAGTACTTTCCGCTTAAAGCGTATTCCAAAGGCACCAAGAAAATCTGTTCGTTTTAAGCGAAGTTCACTTAAGTTGAGCGAATATATTCAAAATAACATATCTACACAAAGTGATGGATTTTTATGTTGATTTAATATTAAAAATCCCTCAATTTATTGCGTTTTGTATTTATATTGGTTGTATTAATATATAATGCCGATAAAATCATAAAAATAATCGAAGTTGACCGGCATGTTAGTAGTCGTAGCATAGCCCAGGAGCTAAAGATCGGCCATAAAAATGGTTTTAAGCCATTTACGCAAAAATTTTACGCAAAAATAATGAATTTTTTCTTCCCTAAACTAATATATTTCAACTTGAGTCGACTGGTCGAATATTATATACCTTTTAGCGCCGCATTGCTTATGGTCAAAGTATTAGCCCGTTTTTGCATGAACCATTTTAATCAGCACTCCACTCCCCAAGGTCTTCAAAAAACCGCCTCTTTAATTATAAAGGGTTTTCCAATAAGAAATGTTATTTTGATGTTTAAAGAAAAATGCTATTTTTTAATATAAATGATCGGATATTTATTTCATTATAAAGAGAAAGGTATGCCGTTAATAGTGGAAAATAACATCTAGCATATGACCACCATGACCACGCTTACAGGGCAATATCCTTTTCATGAAATTTTCCATAACCGAATTGCAAAGTGGCTGTCCTATGTGCTCGATAGCCTCACGAATTCCATCTTTGAGGTCTTGAATTGACACTGGGCTGTTGGTGTAGACGTTCTCTTTCACGTGGACCCAAAGAAAAAAGTCACAAGGTGTTAAATCACAAGATCTCGGTGGCCAATTGTGATCACTTCTTCGAGAGATAACACGGCCCGGAAACCCTTTCAATGCTTTCGTTGCGTGTGTGGCACGTAGCGCCAACTTGTTGAAAAGAAACGTTGTCCAGATCAATACCATCCAATTCCGACCATAAAAAATCGTTAATCATCTCTCGATAGCGCAATCCTATTCAAAATAACACCTGTTATTGGAAAACCCTTTGTTTATATATCTAAACTAAAATTTCGAATTTTCCAAATGGTGGCTTGCTTTATATATTTCCAAACCTTGCTGTAATCGTTTAGCAATACCGAACTTTGCTTTTAACGAAAATCTCTTTTTTCTTGTTATTCATTTTGAGTTTTATAACTGTAAATTTTTAAATACAAATGTAACTATTGAAAAATAAGCCAATCACAAAACAAACAAAGTAAACAAATGATTGAAGGGCTGCCAGTTCTTTGATAGTCGTGATAACGTAAACTGAAAGGATCAGCTGATTAAATTGTTGGCCCAGCTTTTGTTAGTGGAATCAATAAACAGCTTATCTTAGCCTAATAAAATATCGATTTTGTACAATATATGAACCGTAAGTTCACCTCCAGCGAGACTGTCTTGAGCGATGAAAAGCGCGTGTATTTTCTGGAAATTCGGCCAATACTTTTTGATTTTGTTCAACTTAGAAGGAAGTTCGTCTTAACCCGTAAACGATTTAAACGGAAAGTACTGCATATACTGTCAGCATCACAAGTTTTGACTATATAAAAATATATTTCAAGCTACGATATTTTTTTATTAAATTTTATATATTTTAGAGCTCAAGGGTTACCGCTTATTTGAGTCTACACCTTAAGCTAGCAGGCAACATTTTTTTATTTACTCATACTTATATACCATCCAACATTGGACACTAAATTGTGTAGCTTGATACTTTTTAAGTGCATCGTTTGCAGACTTCTTTTTCTTGAGTAGAATTAACGCTGGCTTAATAAATACGTTCTTTTAGCCTTCAGATAATTTTTGTAACAAAAATTTCGATGATCGCGGCACCGCTCGCTATTTGGGGATCTCTTTGAGAGATCAAAATCTTGATTCTTGATGTACGAGGTTGTGTTTACAATATCTCTAAGAACTTTGTGCTGGAATTTTATATTTTGATATCGAAAACAATTGAATTTAGTATTTGAAGCCCTAGGACGGTTTTACAACAAGGTGTGCTAGTTTTTACGATGGATTGAACAAAGTTTTCGCGTTCAAGTTTAAAAATTAAAAATAAATTTATAGACTCTAAAGAACTGATATCTGAAATATTTGTTAGTTAATACTGAACCATTTTTCTTGCTCTCATATTTGAAATATGTATTCTTGAATTGACTGGCGAACTTCGCTCATGTGAAATCTCATCCAGACCTTACAAAATTTTAATTTTTTTAATACTGCCAATACTCATTTGTAAGCTTCCGGGTTTTAAGATTTAATACAAAGGTTGTGCCTATATTAAATTTGTATCGTGTCACGTAGCTTTTAAAAATATTAGAATTCCATTGCCATTTAACACGCACCTTTATTCATAGAGATATTCTTTTCCATTCATGTAACCGGGCAGTATTTCATATCATATATTGGCCCCCGCGCCACCTAGCCAGCTCAGCTATTGCGAAGCATTCATTTTAACTATAGTATGTTAATATTCGTATGCACTTACTTATAAAGGGTCATTCAAAAGTGGCTCCTAGTTGTTAGTAGTGAATAAATCCTAGACGGTACCTTTTTTATGTCATCTTTTACACTTGTCAAACAGACAATGTACAGTTTTCAAAGATAGAACAACGCGTACAAATTATAGAAACTTACATATAATGAAAATGGTCGATCTTTATGAACAACATATCGCCAAATTCGTGACTTTTTTGGTGAAAATAATCGTCCGAATGAGTCGACAATTCACAGGTTTTGAAAAAATTTCAAGAAACCAGTTTTGTCGAGAATAGAAAAATGACTGGCAGACCAAAAACTGGACGTTCTGTTGAGAATATTGCTGCTGTAGTGCAAAGTGTTGCTGAACAACCTTCAGAATATAAATAAAATCGCTTTAATGCGATTAAAGTTCCACACTGACAGGATTATGGCTTTCGTTGCTTCTTTATCTAAACAAAAACAACTTTTGGAGATAACTTGGCACCAGCGCGATTTAGTGGGCGTTATAAATCTTCCACTTGCTTCTGAAAAGCTTCATTTATTAAGCTGAATGAGACCACAAATTGAGGAAGATTTCTTTAGGTTTTGGTTACTTGCACACAGATACGTAACTTGTTTTGTAAAAATAAATAAAAAACTATTTTTAAATTAAAAGCTAATGCCAATAACAATAATAAGATCTATTTATCTTTGGTAAAGGATCTATAAGAATTTTTGAGAGTGTCT
This sequence comes from Anastrepha ludens, assembly GCF_028408465.1. NCBI lineage: Eukaryota > Metazoa > Arthropoda > Insecta > Diptera > Tephritidae > Anastrepha > Anastrepha ludens. The sequence goes on along the minus strand of NC_071498.1, from coordinate 114,692,019 downwards.
CGAGATATTTCGGGTAATTTGCATATTTACTTTGCTGTTTTCCTTTTTAACTAGGTTTAACCCCCACTTACTGTCAACTTCTGACAATATTTTGAAGTACCTAAGGCAGTTGGTTCGAGAAGTGCGGCCATTCTGTCTTGTTATTCTTTAAGTGAACTATTTTATTGTTTTTTGAAGTTCAATTGAGTTTGCTGAAAATCATTTCACGGTTTCTGAAACCAATTTGATGCTTTCTGAAGTACTCTTGGAAAGGTGAGATAAAGCATGCCTTATCTAGGAAGCGGTTTGCTGTTGTTGTAGCAGTATATATGTACATTCCCCATACATGTACGGGGAATGCTGTCCTTGGCCGTATACATATAAATAAATTCGGGTCGGTCCGGTAACAAAGAACCGACTGTCGTGGAACGAAGGGAAAGGAAGCGTGTGAAATTGCTTGATCATCAAACCACTTACTTAAGCTATGACATACGGCGCTTATGATTCTATCCTTTGGAATAAAATAAAAGAGAAAAATTTAAATTAAAACTAGTTTTTTTTTGCTATTAAATATTTTTTGTTAGTTAAAATTTGTTTACTAGTAAAATATTTAAAAAGCAATATATTGGCATATTATTGATGTTTTTAAACTATACCACCCAGCATTTGCGCGCTCCATAAAATTGCTTTTATTTTTTATTACCAAGCGAAATTAACCACATAGAACTAAATTGAAAATAAAATAACAATAATAACAAACAATACATTTGCAATCCCTACTTGTTTCTAAAATATTTGTAAAACTATTTTACTTTTGAAAACATAGGCTCTCTATTGCTTTGCATTTTAATATGCATAAAAGTGGGTTTTTCTATTCCATTTTGCCCAACAACTCTTTAATCATCTAATGACTTCTGTCATCCCACCCATTTGGGAAGTTGTCTATATGTACATATGTTTGGCTGCATGTATTTGTGCATGTACCTACTATGTATATATATATATAGAGAGTATTGTGTTCTACCTCTAAGTATGCCCATCAAAGTGAAAATATTTTTCTTTGTATCCGCTGATCGCTAAAATTCGTGTGAAGCGTGCGCTCATCGTCACTGCGGACCGCTTAATTGCATCTTTGCACAGCGATGATTAATTTTTGAACAAAACATGACAAGTCACTTGAAATTTGCGATTTTTTTATTTCCATTTTATGCATTTCACTTTTATGTCTGTATGTATGTATGCATTTTTGTTTGTGAACGTTTATAAAAATATTGTGTGTATGTATGTGTGTATATGTTATTCGTATATATTTTTCTGAGATATCTGTAAATGAGCCACTCACCGCTGTATGCATCACGTGTTGGATACAAGAGCGAATCCAGTAGGGAATTATGGGGGCACGGGATATATGAATGGTCTAGTCAATCAAGCAAAGATCTTTGATCTCTAAAATCGAGCAAATTCACAGACCACGAATTTCCCGCTAAGAAGAACAAGCGTCGTAGGCGCTTTATATCATTTTCGCTGTTAGACACTTTCCCAATAACTAATCTCATTTACCTGGAAACTGAGAGACTGGCAGGCGGCGTTTATGGTATTGGTGGGTATAATAAAAATGTTTAGTATACAGTAGGAAAATATGCAGACACAACGCGCCACAGTCATGAAATTTACTTATATACTTTTTCAATGCAAAACTCGAAATTAATTTTTTATAACCTTTTCTCGATTAGAAAGTATTGTTAAACATTTTATAAGTTTTATTTGCATACTTGAAACTGAACTTTTTTAGTTTTTCTTTCCAAAAAACAATCGACTCGATTTGAAGCATGAATGGTGTTAATAAATGTATTTTTGTTTAGATTACAGCGATATTTGCTTTTCAATATTTGAAGTCATAGTTTTTGATTTTAAGGAGGGAGCGCCAGTCGCCTTTTTTCTTGAGAGTGCCTTAATTTTTCACGTGATAGTTTATAGCTAATTTACTTTTTTAATTGTAAATTGAAAATGTTTACTTTACAGAAAGTAAAATGAATAATTAGCCTTTGATAGTTCATTATATTTGCTGTTAAAAATTATGATTTGTCATAATTTCTGAACGATAAAAATCGTAATCAAATTTATATTTAGAAATCAAATCGAAGGAAAACTAAAATATGATTAATGCTTTGCTTTATACGATTATCAAATTTTAAATAATCTTTTGGTATCATATTTTGACAGCGATAAAATCCATAAACCTGAAATAACATTTTTTATGAATAACTGTTTGCCTAAAATGATCACTAATAAAACAAAAAGCATCAACTACGGCAATTAATTTTTCGTTGCAATTTGAATGCAAAATCTTAAAAATAATAATTTTTTTTTTTTATTTTATAGATTCAAAAGTAAGATACAATATATTTTTTATTTTTATTTTATTTTTTGATATTTTTTTACTATATTTTTTATTTAATTTTCCTTATGATAACAGTTATCGTCTAATTTCTTTTGTAAAAGTCATTCCATTTACTTTAGATAAGATCGGACAGTAACTTTTATTTCCTTTAAAAGATCAAAAGGCACAAGGTGGCGCAAAATTAGAAATTTTAGAAAATTTTTTTTCAAAGCTCGCTAATACCAATTTTAGTATAAAAACTCCTATTTCTAAACTAATTTGATACAGAAATAATACTTGGGAATGAATTTAAATATAATAAAAAAAAACAAAATTTAGGAAAATATTACAAAATGTCAATACAGCAACAATTGCCAACTGGTGACTTGATAGTGACTCCGGAAAAAATAACAAAAATCTATGTAATTCATATGAATGTAAGAGATTTTAGTATCATTTAATTCAGTAAATTTGTAAATAATAGAAGAAATATTGACATTAGTGTAATTAGCGATTACCTAAAAAAAAGTCGTAAAATTTTTACAGATAAAGGAGCAGTTAATTGTTAGTACAAAGCTGTGGTTAAATTTTCAAATAAAACTCATTTATGATATTTATGTTGTTTTGAAGCCCCTATTTTTTTAGAAAAAAGCATTTGAAGTGCTTAAATGCGTTAGAGACCTGTGCAAGGCGCTAAAGAAGGGATGCTCTGAATTCCGAGGAACAAATATTTTTCAAGGATTAGATTTTTTGCGTAACACTTGAGAAGCTTCAAAGCACTTTTTAATCCAATACAAAAATTATGTTTCGAAAATTCCATTGTATTACCCAGGACTAACTCTTAAAGAGGTCATGAAATAAAATGGAGAAATAATAATTCAGCCGCCGAAGCCGGGTTCGAAACCCCGGGCACGGGGCATGAAATGATAGAAAATGTTGTTTGTAATAGCGGTCACCCCTCGGTAGATAATGGCAAACCTCTGATTGTAGATCAAGATGAACAAAACAAATTGGAGGAAGAACTCGGGGTGCAAGCACCAATTATATACATATTTATATATGAGATTTTAAGGCATATTTTTAATAATTGCATAAATAATTTCAAAGACCAAATTATATGTCTCTTTAAAAGAATACTTTTTTATTTAATTAAAAACTAAAATCAAACGTGTTTTCATCCAAAGCCCTCCGACGAATTTTTTCTAGGTTCGCCCCTGCTTGAATTTGTCATTGTCAAGTAGAAATCATCACTGGTGGCTAACAATCGCCCTCGGCTAGCAGCAAGCTAATTAATGTTTAAATATTACTTCCTTTACAAATTGATCACAAAGCGCTTGTGATGTAATGAAAATTGTGCAGTCACTTTATCAGTGCTGGCTTGCTACCACCTACACCCACCCTCCGAACTTTACAGTTGATGCACCAACTGTCATTTGTACAAAGGCATTTGGCTTTAGGTTCACCCTCAATAGCTTGTCGGTTAGATGAGGTTGCCGCGGAATTACACAAGTCAAATAATTTTTTGTGAGGCTGAGTGGTGGTGGTGGTGGGTGAGAGCTTTACTGCTAATAGTGCTGATGCCTTTGGGGAGTGTTTGTTGGTGGTGGTTGATTGCGCGGGTCACGGGTGTGTGGCAAGTGCGGTGGTTGATACTATTGCTATATTTGTGCCACCATAGGAATTTCGAGACAAATGTTTCTGCATCACAAAGATAGTTACATACCAACAGGACTAGATGACAGGAGACTGTATTGAAATGCCTAAAAATTGCATGCAAAACTCAATAGGTCGTTGTAAAATCAGTGTTAAATAGGGAGAATTGACCAATAGTATTTTCTATCGTTTTATAAATATGACAATTTTTAATCTTCTTAATGAGTTGGATTGCAAATGGCTAATCAGTGTGAATTTGAATAAGTAGCAGTCAACATTTGGTTACGAATTGGCTAAAATACAAAGGAAGTTTAATAGTGGCTCAAACCTGGATAGGGAAACATTCCAAAACAAAAACTTTATTACATTCCTTTGCCGGATATACAATTTGATAACGAACTGTAGGTATCTTGGAACAGCTTTTGTGTTAATTGACCCGAAGTTTGGGAATCACGACTTGACCTACTTGCTTCAAAGTTTTCCCTTTCATTATTGTATAATGCGAACGAGAAGAGCAGCAATTTATCAAAATTCGCAAAATATTATATTGCGAGTGTAATCAAACGCCTAAGCCTCCAAACAATCTCTTGGCTACACTAGAAACCAGTTCTAGTCAATGTGAGATCACTGCTAACCATCTAGCCTAACCTCAATTCAACCAGTTAGATTGGTTTGATAGTTATAGTTTAGATGAGTAGTTTTGAAAGTTTGTTTCTGACAACTAAGTCGTCTTTAGAAAACAAATATAAATTTCTTCTTTTTTTTAACTGTATTACCTACGAAGTTTAACCGATTTTAGATCAGATTTTTTATTATGAAAAAAAAAGATATGTTATTATGGAAGATTTTACAGTTTATAAATTAAAAAAAATCAGTTTAGACAAAAACAAAAAATACAATAGTTCCATTATTACTTCCTTAGAATCCAAGATTGTTAATTTTGTATTATACAAGGTGGCGCAAAATTAGTCATCCAATGATTTTGAGTGATGAAAATCTTTTTCTTTACTTTAGGCAGCAAAATGAGTAAACAAGTCAGTCTTCTCGCGTTGTCTGACCGCACCTTTACTCTTTATTTATTACTTATGTATGTATATACATTTTCCGTGAAGCGCGCACTTAGAAAAAGCGGCATTGCAAAAAAGCATCATAATCTGACTAATAGCAAATATGATTATTTCAACTTTGATTCTAACAGCACCTCTAATAGAAAATGTCTTTAATAAAAAATTTAAGAAAACATTTTTTTATAAAAATTTCACCAGTAATATGCGCTCTTCTAAAATCTGCTAGTATTTCAGTAAATTCAAAAAAAAATAATAATAATTTCCTCTACTTTTACAGCAACTAAAGCAAACACTAGCTTATTGCCGCCCACTGCACCCAAGCCAAATCGAACAAAATCGTCAAGCGAAGCCAACAACTTGCATATCTTCACACAAGTTTTGCTTGCTCTCTGCTCTTTTACTGGTTACTAAGTAGACGCATATGGCAAATGTTTGACTTGCCAATTCTACTCGTGATTGCTGAAGCAACACCCAAGTACCTTCACTTTCTGCTGGAATTTTAGTTGTGATATGTATATGCATTCATATGTACATACAAACATAAATGTATGGGCATATGTATGTATATACATATATATGTACATATATATGTATGTATGTACGCTCATTCAAGCATTTCATCAACTCACAAAAATTCGCTGCTGTTTCTGTTTTTGTACACTTTCTTATGCTTGTTGCGCGCTTCCCTGACATTCGCCGAAATGTCAATTATTTTCGCCAAACTTCAACGTATACTTATTTTATATACGTACATATACGAGTATATGTTGTATTTCTCTTCACATTTGTTCATCTCACTTAGATAATTTGCAATTTCAGTCCTGTGCCCAACATATTCGCAAACTAGAGATTATTTATTCTGTTTCTGCATTGCAAGAACAAAAAGCAAAAGCGAAAAGTTTTCGTGCGTTTGCTGGCTCATGCCTTCGTATGTTTGAGAGAAGCAATGATCGTGCGCGCGACAAACTTTTTATTTGGCTGCTTTTTTGTTGTTGCTTGTTATAATTTTCTTTTTGTTCTGTTGCGGTATCTCAGTTACCAAAGAGCACCTTTAGCTCCGCAGCCCTCTCCTGTTGTCCAAACACTGGGGAGATGTAGGCGCTGTTGCTGCTGCTGTTGCGCTGTAAGCTTTGGCGCAGCCGGAAGTTGTATTAGTGAGCGCGCAACTCTCTCGCGAGCTGCTTATACATATGTATGCGCACGTGTGTGTGTATCTACTTATTTTGTATTTTCGCACTCCTCTTTACTTTGCAAATTCGTCGCTACCCTGACCACCGCACTCTACTCAATTGCCATCGCTTTAGTATCTGTGCGAGATGCTATGCGCCTGTGTCTGTGAGCCTGCGAGAGTGGCGACGCTCAACAGCGTATGTGTATACGTACAGATAGATGTGTGTGTGCTTCGTTTGTGCGCGCGACTTTCCAAAAGGGGGGTTGCACTTTCGCATTTTGCTTTTTGCAAATTTCCTGCTGTTTGTCGCTGGGAGAACGAGTACAAATGGCAGCGCGCGTGTGCTTTCATTGCAGCAATGGCGAAGTAAAGGGCGTATGCAGCGAGTGCAATTGTGTGCGTGCTGTGCATTCCGGTGCGCTCTCGAATGCAACGCTCTCGATTGTTTCCTTGACGCCGGTTGCCGGCTGGGAGGTCGAAGTGTTGCAGCAGCCGCATTTCGCCTTTGCCTGGCACTGGTCTACCCTTACTCTGTGCCTAGCCTGTCTTTTTGTGTGCTTTCAATATGCTTGCCAACGCTGCTGCAGCGACTGCTGTCCGCTCTTGACTGCCTTGCTAGCTTCATACGTTGGCTGGTATTGGTGGTGCTCACAGATTATCGCTGTAGTGGAACGCTGAGCGCGCGATGAAACCAGGCAAGCTGCCGCCGCCGCATCTAACCAAGACCAAGACCGACCACACCAGACTGTCTGTGACTGTGACTTCGCTGTGCTGTGCTCCGCTGTGACTGTGCTGTGCTGAGTGCGAGCAGACGAGCAAGAAGAACCGGTGACGTAGCGTCCGCCATATTACACCGCGGCACAAAAATCCCTTTGGATCAGTTTTTCTTACTATTATACTGCACATTGTAATTCGCGACAGTTTTTAACAAACAACAAAAGGAAAAATTAAAAACAAAATATATAAAATAATAGATATACGTACGTAAATGTTAGGCAAAACAATAATAATTAAAAATATTTAAAGAATTTTATTTAAATTTCGTTATGTTTTTTATATGAATTAGTTTCGTTACGCGTAAGAATTTTTTCGTGATCTCAATCAAAAAGTGTATGCGGCGACAGTTGTGCACACGTTATATCGTTTTGTTAAAATTATACGCGCGCGCAGCAAGTGAAGATAAAATTTTATATACATAAATAATAAAAAAGAAAATATTTTAAAAATAATTCTAAGCAACTCAAATACAAATCCCAAAAATAAAACAAAAATTTGCAGTTTGAAAGTGACAAAATCCACAATATAAATTCAAAAGGTAATTAAAAGTACCATAGCTTGGATACATATAGAAATTTGCATTGTGGCTGCGCGCATCAAAAACCGAAAAAGAATTTTAATTTTGTGTCTGCCTGCGAGAGTATTTGTATACGTGTGCGACTGGTATGCGAGTGTATGTGGTGAAAAAATATCGCCAAAGTGCGAGCGAAGGCATTTATGAAAAGGAATGCAGAAAACATTGAACAACGAAATGATTTAGCGATTAAAAGGAAATACGAAAATTAGCTAAAGAGCTGGGGAAAAAGCAAAAGCGTTGGAAAATTTATAATACCTACTGTAGTACTATTTAAGAAAAGTATGATAATTCAACAAAATCATATGAACAAATCGACGACAGCTCAAAAAGCTTAAAAAATGCAAGTTTCCGAAAAAAAAGCAACTGCAGAGCATTAGCGAGACGCTCTTTTTGCGTGGCCCAGTGCCCAAAACTGCTATATAAAATACTTAAAAATATATTTATGCATATATATATAATGTATACGTATATACATAAAATAACTGTGCAAATATATGCACAATTTTACATAAATATACCACAGATATAAATATGTATATATTTCAAGCAAACGCCGGAGACGACTTTATCATTGTGTGCGTGCGTGTGTGTGCTCCTCGCCCGGCCCCACACAGCCCCAATAACGCCAATACGTTCTCATACATATGTGCATACTCTCAAAAAAGTGCATATGTAGCTGTTTGTGTGTGTGTGTGTGCACTTTTTACGTGTAACTGTGTGCGTGCGCCATATATGCAACCGCATATTTAGTATTCGTACTTCGACTTCATGTTCCAAACGACGACGACGCCACCAACTGCTTCCACTTCCATTTCCACTTCGACTTCTTCAATTTGTGTTACTACTGTACAATATGCCAAAGCATTTCGCATTTATCGCGCACTATTTGCGCCCGGCTCCATCGACCCGGCCCCTTCTCTCATCGCACTTTGGGCCGCTGCGCTTTTGCTTCGTCTGGCTATGCCGCTGCTATGTGCATGGGCAAGTGTGTTTGTGTTTGTGTATGTGCAATTGAAAGTGCAAACATGAGATATTAAAATTCAAACGTATAAAGTAGTAATTCAACTGCAGCAACCTGACAACCGACCGGCCGACTAGCCGACAAACCGCTTTTTACTCCGCCGCCACCGCTGTCACCTGCACCACATCACTACTCTTTGCTGGTTTTCTAGCTGTCCATCTCTGTCCTCATCAGCTTTGTTTCATTTCATTTCATTCCGTTTCGTCGTTCACTTTGTGTGCAACCCCAAAAGCGCCAACGAAATCCAGCCAAACGCCAATTTTAATGGCAATCGTTTTTCTGTTTGAGTGTATTGTACTCTATGCATATGTTGGTTGTGTGCGTGCCGGACAGTGGTGCTAATTGCAAAAAAGTGCATATAAAATGGATTGCATTGCAATTGGCATTGAATTATGTGAAATTAGTGAAATTATTAAAAACAAAGCAGCAATGTTAAACAAAAAAAGAATAATGGGTCATTACAACGTTTTCAAAGCTGTATTTGTTTGAGAAAGAAAACAAAAACGACTAAAATAAGTCATATTGACTTTCGCCTTTTTTATTCCACGATTGACCACTTCTCAACGCAATTCACTTAGTCCAATCTCAGCTAAGATAACGTCGTTTTACGCGCATATCACAGCATCGTCTTAACTTTTAATTGGATATGTAATTTTTTTTGAAGAAAAAGACATATTTCTGGTTAGTTTTGTACTCCATGGGAAAACTGATTACTTAAAATTCATTACTTGGCTTCAGAAATGCTTCCACCAAGGGACTTTTAGCGCACGTTAGCTAGTCAAAAAGTGGCTTTGGGTTAATTTTTTTTTTATTGATTTAATTATTTATTCATTTAATGGTCTAAAAATTCAGTATTTCTTATAGATAATGAAAAATAGTTTGAAGCTAAACAGTTCTACTAGTTTCTTTGTAATAATTGAAAGAAAAAGTAACATTCCTCATCATTTACAGAGAAAGAATATTAGATATTTCTTCGAATTTAGTTCAGCAATTAGTATTCTTTATTGAACAAAAGTCTAGGCCAATGTGATTTGAAAGCTTAGTGTGTTAGGGATGTGATATTGAATACAAATATATCTTCTATGCCGCAGAGTACCTCTGTTCCTCTGACACACAATATGTTATCTTATCGAATTAGATTAGTATGAGCTTAGTGGAAAATAAAAATTAATTGTGGCTCTTTCAATTCAATAGTCAATCCGTAGCAACCGAGCAAAACTTTTACCAAAACAGAAATGGTGTGCAAACTATGAAATATACATAGATGTCGCTAATCAGCCAATAGTCATTTCAATAGTTAGATACAAATTCTACCGAGAAGGGAGCCAACAAGCACTAGCGCTTCCTTATTTTATTTGTAATTATCTTTCATACAATAAGTAAATCAATTCTACACGAAAAGAATATACGAGTAGTATTTTGATCGCGAATCGCTGATGAAGAACATCTATTCACCGGCTTATAATGTTTCTCTTGTGCTTATTTTGCATTGCTTTATTTTATAGGCAAATTCTGTATATAATTCCTTCATAAAATCCGTAAAAGACATAGCCGAATGGTTGGCATGCACAAAATCATTCGGTAACACCCGTATTCGAACCCCACACCAAATTAAAGAAAAGGTTTTTCCCAATAGCGACCACCTCTCGGCAGTCAATAGCGAACCTCCGAATGTATTTCTGCCAGGAAAAAGCTCCTCGTGCTATTCGGAGGCAGCATACATCCTTTACTTTTTAAAACAACATAAATATTTCCGCACACCACAAATTGCAGGAAAAGCACTAAATGAAGGATTCTCAATTTATGAAAGAGAAAAGAAAAGTGGTGTAAGTCTCAACAGCACAAAGGCTCGCCAAAAATTAATTAATTAAATTAAATGGCTTGAAATATATGTATATGACTTGAACAATTTAAACAAAAAAAAATAAAATAAATAAAAAAATTATATTTGCTAGATATTAAAAATATGCAGCTGTAGAATAGTTTCATAAATTCCCCACTGCACCCGCCAGTTACATTACTCATTCAACGCGACATGCGGCAACGTGCAGTCCGCCGTCATTTACCGGTTATGCATTTCGTGGGCACTTTCCGTTCGGCACTCCAATCTATGATTCTTCTTTTGCCGTGCACTTCTCCATTAATATATAAATTTATTAATTTATTAGCTTTGATAGAAATAATTCTTATTACAATATAATTTAAATTTTATCTCCTTATTTCTCTTTCTTTCTTTTTTGTTTGGTTTGTTCATTCGGCCGCACATTTGCCATTGAATCGGTTTTTCATTCGTAGCTAACAGAATTGCTTCGTGCAAAATGCAGCTGTATTGGTAGCTGTTCGTGCTGTGCTTTTATTTTTGTTATTTGCCAACAATTGCATTGCAGCAGCTCCAATAACTCGCCATTGTTGCCGTACCTCTCGCTATCAGACACCGATTTGAAAAACTTTCTATGTGTTGTGCATGCCCAGCAGCACAAAGTAACTAGCAGATACACTTTTTTGGAGCTCTTTCTTTCATGCATTGGCACAAGCGCACATATTCGCAATTGCAAAGTATCCGACACACGGACAATGTTTCTTTTTTTTCTGCCTGAAAATCAATGTATAGAATTGAATGAGATAAAAGAGACGAAAATGAAACAATGTGGCAACTTTGTGGAATATAAATATAAAATATTCATCGCTTTCTTTGGCTTTGTTGTCAAGCTAGTACGTACGACTTGGCAACATTTCTAATTGTGACTAATATGAGAAAAACCGGATTTTAATTATTATTTTCGCAAATAAAAAGGCTATTTTGGTATAATAAAGAGACCCGATTCAAGATTTTCTTGAAATAGAAAGGCGTTAAAAAATAGATATGCAGATTGAGTGAATGGAGCTCCAAATGCTGGGAGAGAAGATCTCAATATGTACACACCAGTGCATTTGGGTGTTTGGGAACTACTTTGCAAGTGATCGACGCCCACTTACCTACGTATGTGGTTCTACGTGCGTGCATATGTATGCATGTGTTTGCTCTCAACTGGGAAATTATGTTAATATGGGCACCTCCACTCTACAAACAGGCGGCCAAAACATGAACAAATGTACATATGTATATATGTGTGTACAAAGCTTAAAGGTATCAGGCGAAAATACAAATAAGCACCATTAACCGCAAATACATACCTATACATACATACATACGTACATACATACATGCATACATACCACCTAAGAAGAGAAAATAATTTCTTATGCTTGTATTTTTATACATACATACATACTTATAAATTATTCCTGTATCCGTATCTTCGGCAAATAAATTCGCAAAAAATGTGCATTAAGTGACTGGTTGGTTGGCAGGCCGAGAGCACTGTGGCGAATGGTCGCAAAATACGTTTGTTTGCTTCGCGACGCGTATCTTTACTTGCATACAATACTGTAGCGTGCATGTTTCCTTTTTTCTTCTTTTTTTGCTCGCTATTTGCTATTTGCTGTTATTGCAGTTGTTGTTTGTCTTGCTTTTATTTTCTTTGCAGTGTGACTGCAATTCACGTCACAATCGCATTAACGCGCAGTGGGGAGCACCATTTTGTCCACCATTTTGTTTTTGTATTGCCATTGCTGTCGCTGCAGCAGTCACAGTCGCAGTCGCAGTCGCGGTCGCATTCGCATTCCCATTCAAAGGCTTTGTGGATGTGTGCACGTCTTTGATGAAATTTTGTCGTACTTGTTGTTGTTCTCATGTCGCCTGGCTGTTGCTTTTTCATTTCTTACTTTCCTCGCATGTTTCACTAAGTTAAGTATTTAATGAAATTCGCTAAAGCACAAACAAAAAGTTACGAAGGGGCACGCACACATAGGCACATGTAGGCAAACACTGTATGCCAGACATCCACCAACCAGTCAACCAATCGACCAACCAACAAACGAAATAAGCGATCGTCTGACCCTCTGGCAGACAAATCGACTAAAATTACTCACACACATACACGCACATACGCGTACATGTTGCTTAGTTCTGAACTCAAGTTTGACTTGAAGATTGCGGAGGTAGAAAAAATTACCTTAAGCACAAAACTCGGCATTGTTGGAAAGTTAGGCAGGAAGCCAAGCATAGGACAGATTGTACGAGCATGTATTTTGATAAATTATATGCACAGTTGTTTTATTTTCCACTGTAGATGAGTTGGGATTTGCAGCGATTTCAATGTTTAGAGTTGTCGTTGTTCAAGGCAAAATTTGTTGCTGTTTAGGAAAATTTGTTATTACAAGAGAAAATTCGCAAAAATCAACCGCAAACTTTCAAAGTGAGATAGGCGAAGCAGGAGGAGTTTTTACGATTATCCAATAGTAGACCATAACTTTTGCTTTTCCCTTCCCATATAATAATTCTCATAATGCTAGGCAGGCTTAACTATCTTAACACTAAAATGAGCTTTACTAACCGAGGCAGTAAACTATGATAACTTTTAAATGCCCTCTAACACTTTTCTTTTGCTCCACTGTCTGGCAAAAATTAATTTAGTGGTTTTATATTTACAACATGAGAATATTAGTAACAGGGGAGATGTTTTGCGTAACTTTTTTCAGTGCTGTTGACTTCGATGCGCAAAACGCGCTATACTTTATTGACGTTCCCTTAATTAATTTCATTTCATTGTACTTCTCTTTAAACCTAACCACAAATTTTAAACGACACGGCAATTATTATTAGAGTATATCAACTTTAAGAACTTTTTCTAAAATGAAAATGTGTTTATAGGCATGATAAAAAGTGCAGCCCTTAGCAATGTGTCCTGATATAAAGGCTCGCGCTTTCAACATCGAAATCACCATTCAATTTAATATTCCTAATAAGAGACTTCGACAGTACAAAACCTTGAAAATTGGCTTTTCGAGAACCAATTACGGGGTGAATGCTCCGATTTCTAGGCCATGTGCAGATTTAAATTTGTTTATCAATTATTCAAGTGCTGATTTTACATGGCCATATGGCATCTTTGTCAATCATCTTGAATCGTTTTTTTTTTTCTTAATAACTAATAAACTATTTTACATTAACATAGTCTGTAAGAATGTATCCATTCAGAGACAAATAAACAAATAAATAAAAAAATAAAAAAAAAAGTTATTAAAAATTTACAATGAAATTGTTTTACCCGGCCTTCAAAAAAACGAAAGAAGCAAAGATGTAATTAAGGAAGGGAGCGAATCTGCTGAGTCAGTGACTTGTCGGGATGCAACTGAAGCACAGGAATATCCTTTTGCACTAACCAAAGAGACATTTGGACGATAGTGAGACATATCATGTAGGCTATATGAATAAAATATAGGACTGTTAGGAAATATGGGGTGAGATGCCTAGAGGGCATATCTGGAGATGATGATATCACGAGATAGATGATATTTGATTATTTATGAAGGCATCAACAGTAAAAAGATATGCAGCAAAGTGGTGCCTGAGAAACAAGTTAAGAAGCAGTGCGTTCAAAACAATTAACGCATCTTCGATAACCGTTGAGAAAATTTATTTAAGTCAATAGAAAAACTTGACTGGTCGAAGAGGCAAACGAAAGACGATTGGCTCAAAGAAGCGAATTTCATGCATCTACTGATCTAAGTAGCAAGCCGAGTGGTGGGTGCCGCAGCCAAGCAATTTATGAACGTCACCCAATTGTGCTTCCACAGCGCCGAAGGCTAAACTTTTAACAAAATGTGCCTTAGTCCTTTGAGGAGAACCATTCTAATGGAAAGTTAATGCAAGAAAAGAAAGAGTTATGCAGAGGCCACTCGCAAATATTTTTTTGTTGAAGCAATGTGATTTTTTGAACGCAATATACCGAAAATCAGTAATGTATTCATTCTAAAAGGAATCTGCAACAGCCTCGATGAAGTTGAAAGACCTGTGGGAGGAATATATTTTTAAGTTAATTAACATCGTCGAACAAACCGACTATACAAGTCAGCATGAATTTAACATAGAAGTTGCCTTCTAATTCTTCCGTACAGGAAAATTATTCATTATTTATCCTAGGTGAAGTACCGACAAATAGGCTCAAAAGTAAATCACATTAAATTAACCCCAGCCGAGCTGCCACGACGGTAGGGCCTAGTTTATGATATATCCGATCCGACCACAGACTGTTACTCCCAGCAGCATTCCTAAACAAATTTTCTTGGAGCGTTTTATGCTGCTACAACAAGAAAAAAAAAAACATGATGCTGCTGCATTTTAGTTGAGCCAAAAAACTGAAGAACAACCATGAAGATCAACTTTCATAATTGCAAAATTTTTTTCTCAACATCTACTATTTCAGAAAGAATTTGAGGCAACAATTCTTTGCTTTACATTAAATCAGTTTATATCTTCCATTGAATATGGCAAATCATGAGGCATTCGTTAAAACTTTTTAGTTATTTGCATTTCTGTTGCCAAAATAAACGCATACATATATACTTACATATGTATGTATATATGTATGTACGTACATACATAGTTAATGAACGATTTTACATAGCGAACTGTTGTACATTCGTCCAATGTAAACTTTCCAAGTGCCTGTGCCAAGAATGACATTAAATGTCAACAGTAGGCATGCAACAAAAAAATCATTCCGAGTTTGAAGTCTTAAACGACAGTTGACAGTTTTTGAATTTCAAAATATTTTTTTTTTCTTTTCACGTAATGGAAATAGAAAAGAATAAATTTCAAAAATAATATCATGTACTGGGTAATAGCGCAACAATAAGAACAAAAAGAGGTTTCTTTGAAAGCTGTGGACTTATTGCAAAACAGTCATACACTTTCGCGTCGTATTCTAGGTTCTAAATGCAGATCTCCAGCGCAAGCATGAACTTGTTTGGAGTCTTATTGTGCCATAAAAGCTCAACGTCTTCTTTCCTTATCCGCTTCATGCACGCGTTAATTCATGCATATGCATATGTACACATACATACCCACATACACATCCGCGTATTTTGTATACATACTCACGTTTTAATCCATATGTATGTATGGTATGTAAAAAATACTTTTTTAAAATTTTAATTCTTATCAATCTGCATGCCCGACAACACTGTTTTGATTGCAACTTGTCTTGGAGGGGGATATTTGCAATTTTATTATATAAATATAACCATTTGATTCGTAAACTCTCAGTATGATGACTCCACAACGTCTGGAATATTCTTAACTCAAGTTGACTCAAGTATATATGTACGTAGATACATACATACATACATGCATACAAACGTGCGATAGTGTGACTTGGCCGAACCACGAACGGAGTTAAATTGAAAAAGGAAAAAAATTAACAAACCAGATAATTGTAAAATTGAGTGCAAAATAATTATGTATTTTGATGCCGGAGAGCATTTTCTGAATAATATATATAATTACACACATAAAAACATACACCTATGCTCATACATTGGCATATCTGGAAAGTTTTTGTGAGGGTAGAGTAGCGGTTGGTTATTGGCTGAGTGTGAACATATGTGCATTGGGCCCGGATGTTAGCAACATCTTACAAAAACCGCATAAGTAGAGATGAAAAAGTTTGTGCCTCGGGCTGAAGGTACCGCTTTTTTGCGTCTTCGAGTGAATACTAGAAAGCTGGCTAGTAAATTCTTAAGCAAGTAATTTCTAAAGCAAGTTGTTCGATGCCCCGAAGAATTGTTAAAGAAAAACATATACATTAGGGTGGAGTGAAATTTTTTTTTATCGCTTTTTCAGGGCTACGGAAAGTTGGTTTTCTATCCCAGAGAACAAATGCAAAATATTATTGGCCTCTTCGTACGTTAAAAGGTGCGCCCAACATTATTAATTAAAAAAAAAAACAAATTCACTATTTTCTTTCACTTGCCAACAATTATGTGTGCGTGCATGTATTATCTTTATGTATCCACTTGTATTCACTGGTTGGCAGTGCTTAGATTGATTTCAAAGCCATTGCGTGCCATTGCCAAAGCCATTAGTGTTATTGATGTATTAGATGACATCTAATGACTTTCAGTGACGACCTTGTGGGTTTCGGTTTCTATTATTTATTATTTAAATTATTATTATTATCGGCGGCCGCAGTAGCCGAATGGGTTGGTGCGTGATTACCATTCGGAATTCACAGAGAGGTCGTTGGTTCGAATCTCGGTGAAAGAAAAATTATTAAAAAAAAAAACATTTTTCTAATAGCGGTCGCTACTCGGCAGGCAATGGCAAACCTCCGAGTGTATTTCTGCCATGAAAAAGCTCCTCATAAAAATATCTGCCGTTCGGAGTCGGCTTGAAACTGTAGGTCCCTCCATTTGTGGAACAACATCAAGACGCACACCACAAATAGGAGGAGGAGCTCGGCCAAACACCTAACAGAAGTGTACGCGCCAATTATTTATTTTTTTTTTTATTATTATTATTAAAACTATTATTACCCTACTTTAGTGCTGCAGTTAAAAACAAGTTTCAAGCATAAAATTTAAAATCTTTGTTATGTGAAGTTTATTAATAGTTGTGTAATATTTTTTTTATTTTTCCAAATTTGGTCAGAAAAATGTTTTTATTAATTTTTAATTTTTCGTAATGGATGTCATTACCTAAAAACAAACCAAAATATAAAACACTTTCCATATTCCAATTTTGTTTTTGAAAAACTTTTTCATAAATAAAGAAAAAAAAATAGTTTGAGTGATGGAATTCTTTATTTTGACCTCCACGTGCTCCATTGTTTGTTTGCTCGTTTACTGCAGCTGATTGCTTCACAACTGCCAAATATGATTGATGCACGACATCACTATGCACCGTCATCAGCACCGAAACTAACACCTCCGTCTTCACTGACGGTTCCAAGATGGAATCAGGAGTCGGAGCTAGGGTTGCCATTTAAGCCCCATTGCAACAGCTGTCAGGACCTTTCAGAGAGCGAGACTGTTAACCACTTGTTGGGTTGCAAATGTTCGGGTTTGCCAGCTAGACGGTTAAGGTGCTCCATTTTCGACAGCCTGGGGCAACGCGCCAACCTTAATTCCATCAATCTTCTCCATTACATAAACAGCTCTGACCGGCTGTAGATATCTGCCTATTGGAAGTCTCATAATAATATCAAAACGGCGCGTTAGTGTTACTTGGGTAGTGCCCCAGAGTGGTACTTCAACCATTTCATTTACCTACCTACGCGGTCGCCAGCTGAATTTTTGGGAATAAACTGAAATTTTTAGAAAATATTGCAGCCCCAAATGTTTCAATCATTAATTTTATTTTTCCTTACCTGTATGATTTGAAAATAAATTTGTATTAGAAATAGAAACGCCTTTTCTAGAATCCATTATTACCTTTTGCTGAAGTTTATTTGTAGAGCGCTGGGACTACAACAATTATTTTTTTCAAACATGCAAGCCCGAGTGCGGGGCCACTGGCTGTCAGGAAGCAGTTTGGCTTCTATTATTTACTCTTCTTCGTCATAGCTTCCAAATGGGTCCATATTTTAACACCACCGAGTGTCATGAGAACCCTTATGTGGGATATTTAACCCTCTCTAGATACGCCCCTGTTTATTTCTGCACTTTATATCCACCGCTCTTCCACTAGTTTTTACATTGCACACACACACACATATACATATATGTATAAAGTGTATGTTCCCCCAGCTGGAGCATTGACAATCACGAACAACGAGACCGCACATAATCAAACAAAGGGGCCGTGGAAGAAAAAGAAGAGGCAGTAAAAAAAAACGTTGCAAAATGCGCGCGCTGTCAAAAGCACAATCAACGCCCTTTGTATTGGCCACCGACCACTGCGGCATCCACGCGCTGCATGTGTCCTCCCCAACAGCCTCCAGTCACGCTTTACTGCATTTGCCCGTTGCTTTGCTTTGTACTTTTCCTTGGTTTTGCGCCTGTTTGCTTTTGACTTTTCAGTTTTACGTTTTCTTTATGGTCTTCCCAATCTTGCTCTGCCTACATTCCATCGTTGCAGCTTAGCATGTTGGAACTGCTACTGCTGCCGCTGCCGCTGCCCTACTCATCCCAACTACTCTAGCGTTTCTCACATTGTCTGTATGCCGTCGATGGCTTGCGGCTTCCCAATTCACGCTTCGTAGTGCTTGTGGTTACGATTTTCAATGCACACATACGAGTATGTATGTATGCGTGGCGGAATTCATATATATGTATATTGCATATGTACTCATACGTGCTTATGTGTATGTGTGCATAATTGCATGTGTGTTGCATCCAAGCGCGTTTAATAAATTTGCTTCGCTTCTCTCCCTTATTAGCTTTAAAATTCACAAAGAGCTTTTTCGCTTTACTCGACCCCACAGCAAACACAAAAAAAAAAACACGAGAGCAGTTAGTCCAATGTACTCTCCACTCCAGCAGCGGCTGCAGTTTTCAATTATTCACGCACACACAGCCACATGCACTTCGCAGCGCCCACTCATGCACACATGCACAGTCATATATAATGCTGTTTTGACAGCGTTGCCAGGTCTCCTGCCGGCACATTTTGGCGGTTCGCCATTTTTCAATATTCGCAGTGAGGTCGGAAAGCGGTTGGCCGATTATGAGGCAAAGGGGGCATGTGGTGGTTCGTGTGCCAAAACATGTTTTTAAGCATGCAAAGAAGTAAATTGCCATGTAATTCATAATCGTGTAAATTATGTTTTATCGCAGGTGCTCGATATCGGCTTCAAGTGCATTACTGCTGAAGTGACTAGATTGAAGAAGATTTGGAAAACAATTTTTAATTTATTTTTATTCTTTCTTCTAATTTGATCTTCTTATATGTTATATATTACTTTTATTATAATATTAATAATATTTCTTATATTTTTATGCTTAAACACTGATGTTCTTGAAGTATGGGCGATAGCGTCACATGATCCGGGCCTGTTTTTGCAAAATAATTTCAAAGGCTTCCATTTACAGCCCACTTTCTTGGGAGCCCCTTGAAAATTTTCCGATAGTTGGTCCGTTATTTTCGAACGTTATATTTAGTTTTAGATTGGTGGTCGGCAGGCAACGGGAAAAATCGAAGGAGCCTAGATGCACACTACAAATACATTGAAAGAAGTTTTGAGTAAATGTGTATTAGTGTGTTTGTAGCAGCATAATGTGTGAACATACATTTTTTATATGGAGAAAATGGACAAGACCGCCTGCAAAACACAATTATCAGAAATCAACTCGATTTTCGTCATTTGAAACTTGCAATGTTTACACTAAAATTCAATTCGTTATACACATTTTTCTAAAAATTCTGATTAAAAAGTTTGAAACTTTGATAGTTTTATATATATATATATAATAATATATATATATATATATTTTTTTTTTTGGAAGTACAAACTATGTTTTCATAAAACAATTGAAAAACTAAATAAAATTGAATAAAAAATTAGAAAAATTAAAAATTAAATAAAAAAATCAAATATATATTTAGCAATAATCAAACTCAAAAATATGATCTATGTTTTTATGACACTTCGAAATAACCTCACTTTTGCGCAAGTCGGTGAAAAAGGATAATTGAATTGCGAGTGATTCATTTTTAAAAACCGATAACAGAATAAAACGTACCTACGACAAAAAAAATATATTTTCATATTTATAATACACTTCATTTTTTTTTTTTGTAAAAGACAAAAAAATTTTAAATTATCCATTATTTTTCTTTTAATACGTCTTATTGATAATTAAATAAATCTCTTTCCACCGCGCCAATACTTTTTTCAACACTTAATTGATTCATGCAGTAAAAGGTTAATTTAATGGAATTAGTTTGGAACATTAAATGTAAAATTGCAAAAAAAACGACTTTGAATTGCTGTGCATTAAAGCCAAGCGGCCGTCAAGGCTGCGTATTTGTGCTTGTCTTACTGCCGTAGGTTCTGTGTTCTAGCGCCAATGAAAAAAATAAAAATTCATCAGCACCATTTCAAAATAATTTCTGCCATAAATAACTTACTTACTTATTTGGGCATAACAACCCGTTGCCGAATAATGACTAGCCAGGTGTCTCTGTTCACCGCACACCGTTTTCTTCAATTTGGTCCTTCCAGCGGACACTAGAACGTCTTCTTCGCCATCGATTGGCAATTACTGTTTCAAACACTTTTTTCACCGGAGCAGTTCCTTCTCTACAGACGACATGACCCAGCCACTTAAGTCGCTCAGGGTGAATCGTTTGACCATGTCAATATGTAGCTCATATAGCTCATGATTCATTCGAATGATGTTACCGTCATCTACGCAAGTTGGGACAAAAATCTTCCAAAGTACACATAAATCCTCTCGAAAATTTGCCACAGCGGCTGCATCTGTCTTTTTGACTGTCCAGGCTGGAGCGCCATAGAAAAGCAAAGGGATGATGAGAATCTTCTAGAGTGTTGTTTTCGTTCGTCGAGAGATGGCAATTAGCCCAAAGTAGCACCTGTTGGCAAGTGTTATCCTTCGCTTGAAGTCACGGCTGACATCGTTGTTGCTGATAGTAGTCGAACCAACATAAAAGAAGACCTTCATCTCATCGAAATTATAGCTGTTAACTTCCATCTGTGGCTCAACTTGCCGCGACTCCCGGAAGGACGCCAACAGATACTTGATTTTGCCCTCGTTTATTCTCAGACCTAATCGTGCGAACTCCTTTTCAATAGCCTTAAAAGCGGCGGCTACATCCCGCTTGGTATGACCGATGATGTCGATGTAATCAGCATACGCAAGGAGTAGGAAATTTTTATAGAAACAAGTTCCGTTTCGTTCTAACCCCGCCCTGCGAACACAAAACTCTCCATAACAAAGTTGAAGAGATCGTGCCATAAGTAAGCCTTTCATAAATCCATCTGCCGTTCGGAGGCGGCTTAAAGCAGTAGGTAGACAAAGATACAAAGCAAGCATTTCGAAGAGGCGAAGCTTGGTATGTTCAAACATTTCAAAAATATACGTATGTACCTATCTATTATAAAAGCTATAGTAGAAAATGAGTTCATGTAATTTTTAAGCTCTCAAAGGTATATACATATATCTGTATACACGCATGCAATATACAGTTATTCATACACACATTTCTCAACTATGCCATGTCGTTACAATTTCCTTCCTTTATTGTGATATGCTTTCGAATTTCGCTCGAGGCGCTGTCTCTTGAATGCATTTGCTCGGCCAGTTCGGTTGCTTTCCTGCTGTCGAAAATTGTCAGTACAATCAATGGCACACAGTTCCTTTTCTCCTGTTCGAGCATGTTGGCATTCATCAGAGCAGTTTTTGCGTGTGAAACATTCATTCACTTATGTATGTACAGTATATATGTATGTATATACATGCATACATACATACATATGGTTTAAAAAATATATGCTTCCTTAATTCACTTGTCAGGCTGCATTAAAATGCCGCCATGCATTCGTTGGCGTTCTTCTGCTGCTTCGAAAAATTGTAAAGGAAATTATCTTTCCAGACTGCAATCCATGGCAATCAGTATCCATCAATACACGCACATACACATGAAGATAAATCCTTCCGATTTAAAATATGTGTGTGATATGTGCAAAGAACGCATACCTATGCATATATACACACACATGCACATACATACGTACTACTACTACTTATATATGCGTATCTGTAAATGTCTGTCTTTATTGCACTTACAACTGACAGCCTCTGCATTGCGCGCTACACACAATTCCATCAACTTAAATCCCTTTTTCTTATTTTCGATTGTCATGGCTCTTCGCCAATTTCGCAATGCAGCATATTGTCAAAAGAATGTAAAAGAAACGAAAAGCAAATGTAATATTTACTAGACTAAAGTGCGCACACCACGTGTTTGACCCGCTTACTGCAGGCGAGCTCTGGTACTCTGTACGAGTATTCTCTCGTGCAGGTCGGCTGGCTGATTGGTTGGTTGACTGACTGAGGTGATGCGCATCGCAGCTGGCACGTTTCACCGACTATGCAATTATATTTTAATTAAAAATTTATATAATTTTTTAGTAAGCAAATGTAACGGAATAAGGTCATGCAAGTGAATCTGAGTTGATTTTAAATGTAGAAATAAAAAAGTTTAAAATATTGTATTAATACAGATAGTAAAAAATACTTGCTTTTGTTAGTAAGACAAAATATTTGGCTATATGACGGTCTTTTAAATTATATTAAATAAATACGTGGGTAAAGTAGATCGCAAAACTGCCGAGCTCATTTAAAATGATATCACTCATACAAGAATAGTTGCAGCATATATTTTTGGTTAAGCGTTTAGCCAAACTTTTGCGCCATTATTTTGTATGTGTTTGGGTGTTGACAAATAAATGGAAGCTACAGCTCCAAGTAGCCTCCAAATGACGACAGATGGCTTTCAAGGGGAAATTGTGCATGGCAGAAATTAGCTCAGAGGTAAGCACCTGTGCTTGCCGAAGGTTCGTTTATGTTGGAAAAATTCGTCTTCCATTCTATGGCCTGATGGATCATGTACGTAGTGATTATTGAACTCGGAACCTACCCGAAACTGAAAACTTTAACAAATGTTTGCGCTTTTAACTGAATTTTATATTTATTTAGAAGGAACCATTAAACTGCAATGACTCTTACTGACTAAAAGGTTAACTTAAATTAAAACATGAGGGAAATACGAGGTGGCGCGAATTAATCATACTATCGGCAGATTTTTTGTAAATGCCGTTATACGGTGAAGGTGTTACCTGAGCCACACAGCCCAGACCCAATTTGCACAGAATATGCCATTTTGATGCACCACTGATTTTTCTTAGTCGAACCATCTTGGTTTGATTATGAATCTGCCTATGAATCTGCCTATGTTGTCTACTGCCTTTTCTGGAATTTCTTTCAAGTTAACCATTGAGAATTTCCCCCGCATACGACATAGAGGTAGAACACCCAGACTTTGGCACTCACACAGATAGTGAACGATTGTCTCCCTAAATTCTTCTTGATTGCTGATTTTATCGTTATACGCCCACCCAATCCTCTTGGCATGGACTCCCAAAGGCCAATGACCGGTTATTGTTGACTTAATTCTGGACTCTTAACAACTCGTCAGTTCTGGATTTGTTGAAAATGGGCCACGTTTGTTTAGTTATTTTGCAGGTATCCGTGTGTTAGTCCATCCGTTTATGCCCTGCCTCTGGAATAGCGAGAAAATCTCCGTTTGTCCACGCCTTGGGAACAGCCTACATCTATCGGTTCGTATTCGTTATATAATTCGCCGTCAATCATATTTGACACTTGTGGACTAGACACCTGCAATAAATAAAAAAAAAGTTATTCACAAACAAAATCGGATGAATAATTTTGCGTCACCTTGTACTAAGATGGAGTTTAGAAAATACATTTTTTGGCAAAGGCAAATCAAGCGTATTAAAATTCAAAATCTGCGTTAATTCTCGAAACGGACTTGCTATTGTTGCATTCCTTGCATAACTCGTAATAAGGTTCTTGATATAAAAAGGATAATAGGAACGAAGCGCACTCGGTGATCGCCTTCGTCGTACAAACCTTGGTCGTACCTTTCGTACAAACGTTTAATGGTGTTCTTAGAAGGCGCACTTTTCACATTATTTAATTTTTAATACGCACGTTGAGTTTTTACAATTGACTTCTTATGTTGAATGTAAATTTCAACAATTTGGGAGCGCTCGCATGGCGTGTACTGTTCCATGGTAAAAATCTGCTTGGACTGACGCTTCCAACGCGGTATATCATTAAGCGATCGGACGTCTCTGTCAAAAGTTACAGGGTTGCCAGATGGGTCCGTCGAATATTGGATACCCTGTAATATTTTTATAAATAAAAAAAATTTAACCATTACATATTTAAAATATTTTCTTTTTAGATTTTGAAAAATTTTTTCAATATTTAATTCAATAAATTGGCATAAGGCTTCGATAAAATTTAAATTTTTCTAATTTTTTTTAACAGTTTTTAAATACGTAATATATTTTTTAATAGTTAATTCAAAAATAAGGTTTCGTTAAAAAAAGTTTTAACCGTTACATATTTTTTAATATTTAGTTCAAAAAGTTGGCATAAGGCTTCGATAAAATTAAAAATTTTTTTTTAACAATTTGAACAAAAATGTGGCGTAAAGTTTCGATAAACAAAGTTTTAACTGATACATATTTAAAATATTTTCTTAATATTTAGTTAAAAAAAATTGACATGAGGCTTCGAAAAATTTAATTTTTTTTTTGTATTGTACAATTTTTAAATAATTAATTAAAAAATTGGCATAAGGCTTCGATTTAAAATTTGTTTAACCATTTTTAAATAAGTAATATTTTTTTAACTTTTTATTCATAAAATTAATATGGTCACTTAATTGAAAATAGTGGAAAAAGTATCTAGGAAATAGCACAAAATGATTACAACAGAGTTGCCATGCAATTTAATTAAAAAGCCAAAATTTTAAGAACTTGTTTAACTTTTAATGGTATTTTTTGTTACGAAATAAGTAGATCACAATGGGCCTTAGATCCACCGAATGTCTTGTCTTAGACAAGCAACCTGGCTAACCCAACCTAACGAAATAAGTTGTGTCACCGATACGATATTTATTTTATTGTCAAACTAAGGATCTCATTATTTTTAAAACAACATAAATAACTGTAACATGTGCTATTATACAAAACTTCCATTAAAACAAGAATGGAATGTCATCACGCCTTATGCTGGCCGAAAGTTTCGATATCGTTTAAAGTTAAAATAGTTTCAGTCGATGAACATCAAAGCCTGTGCACACAATCAATGTCCTGCAGCAAATAAGTTCATGCTTGTTATAAATAACTGCAAAATATTTCACGACTGGTGTGCCATCATTACCTACCTTGCTTGCCTGGCTATTACCATAAATCACTGAGATATTCGAGCAATGCACCGCCGAACTATCAACAACGACAACAACCGACTACAACACTACAACACCAGCACCCGGAAACCATTGCCCCAAATAGTAATTATGCCTGGTCGCTAAATGCGCCTGATGCTAGTGGCAGCACTGCAGTAATCGTTACCGAATCCATAAATATTTTCACCCCAAACGATTAAACAGAGATTTTTACATAATGAAATATGTTTACATAGAACCTGGGCATATCGATGTGCTACCATGCATATTTGTGTGTGTAGCATGCAAGTGACTCTGTGTTGTTGTGTTATCCTTGGAAGCGAAATGCAGACAAATAGCGAAAGAAGCAACACCAACAACAACAACAACAACGTATACAGGCACTCAAAAATCGATATCCAAGTTACAATTCGCATAGCAGCAGTCAGTGCCAATGTTCGCTTATACTCGCATACACCACTTCAGTACTTCCTCTTCTATGCACCACCCCATTTTGTTGCCTAACGCCTAACGGCGTTACTATGGTGTTGTTATTTTCTTTGCTTTTATTGTTGTCTGTCCTTGTTATATTGGCTCGTTCCGGAAATATTTGTCGGAATAGTTAACATTGCGCGCCCGGGCGCAGCCAAAACCCATACTTCACGTGACTCGCCTCGGCTGACTCCACTTTTTCCGCTGACTCGTCTGTTCCAATCACCGCTGGCGCTGCTCACTGACAGACTAGCTTTTGTCAAGGATTTGTTTGTTGATATCGTGCACACATTCATACATGCATATATATTTGCATATGTATATATATATATAGGTACCGGCAATCGACAATCGTCTATAGGCAGTGCCAGCCAAAACACAAATATCGCCTATAAACAAATACATCAAATGGCTTTGCGAATGTTAACTACGTCGTCATGTTTGTCGTCATTGTCGCTATGGTTGATTTTGCCTTCGCGTCGGCATTACGCGAATGCGGCGTCTTACAAAAGTTCTTGTTGTTGTTGCAGAATGCTTCCAAGTTTATATTGTTTATTGCTGGCGTCCAACTGTAGTTGTTCGTTTTGCTTCTGTGTTTACTTCGTTGTGCCATTTGGAAAGGACAGCTGAACTCAAAGCAACGCCATTGAGCATTTCTCACTTCAACGCCGAACTCAGGCGATTGCTTCAGAGTGTGTGAGAATTCGTCCTTAGGAAATGCACAGCCAGGATATGCATACTTTATACATATTCACATATGGGTGTGTGTGTGTGAATAATCGAACTCAGTTTGCGTCTGCGCAGCAATTATTGACGTGTTTGTTGTTTGTTTTTAGTTTTTTGCATTGTTTATTTCTTCTTGCATTTCCTTTCTTTTCTTCTTTTAATGGCGGCTGATTTGGAGGGGTATTTAGACTGAGGTTCGGCGTGTTTTGTGGATTTTTTTCATTTCTTCCTAATTTGTGTTTTTTTTTTAATTTGGTTGGAAAAATAAGAAAAACTCTAATAAATAAAATAGTGGGTAGCTGCGGCTTTTCTCTAAAAACACTTTGCAATTTGAAATTATATCCAAAATCATAATTCCATATGACACTTAACAGGGTAATTGCACCAGACGTAAACTAAACTTACTTTGGATGCCTTGCTCTGGTGTTAAACTTGCCCAACTTTAAGTAAATTTCTAGAGTTTGGAAGCGTTGTTTTGGCATTAAACGATTCACGATGACTTGCAAAACCTTACTGACCAAGAATGTCAACACAGTTTGCCCTGCTCAGGAGTCAAAATAGAATTATCGATATCGATACTTTTCATGCAGCTAAAAAAACACTCGATATATGTACGATTGCGGGTGAACCCATTGTTGGGTGTTTTGACCGAGTTCCCATTTGCGTGTGCGTCTTGGTGTTTTTTCTACAAATAGAGGGATCTATAGTCTTACGTCACCTCTAAACAGCAGTTGGTTTTTATGACGAGATTTTTCATGACAGAAATACACTCGGAGGTTTGCCATTGTCTGTGAAGGGGCAAGCGTTACTTGAAATGGAGATTCAACCCGGCACACTTCCGAATGTTAGTCACGCACTAACCCAAATCAGGTTGCCTTTTGCTAGCAGAAAATGAAATTGTAAACGATTTTTTTTTTTTGCAAAAAAAATTTGAGTAAGTTGTAGCGCTTCTATTTTTACATATATTTTAAAATTCCAAATTGAAAAGTCTGGCTCTTTTGAGCAACTTTTAATTATATTGGCTTAGAAACGTTACTGAATACCGCTAATCCAGCTTTGGCCAGAAAAAACTCGCAAAATTATATTAGTTGGTCTGCATTTGCTACGCTGCCTTAAGGCCCACCTGGCCAAAAGCAGCGCAGATTTATTGTAGCGAATGGCACTTCTTATAGATCCAAGCTCTAAATATTTGGCTATTAATCATTCAAATGGCTTACCAATCAATCCTTGAACTGTCATACCTATTCTAGTTGAAAACACTTTTCAAATTGTTCACCAGGTAATTCCAATTTCAAAACAAACAAAAACACATTTAAAGCTTCAAGCCAGCAACACTCCAACAGCAGCACGCCGGCATTGTGGCCAAAAGGACATCAGCATAATACATTAATTTCGTTTGTAAATTCCACACTCTTGCCACTTCACCCCTAAAAAGGACGACAACTACCCGCCAAAGTTATTTTCGGCTTTATCATAGTCTGCGGCAAACGGCAGTGCAAGCCAGTGACCAACACCCCAACGAGGCGTCGAACCTGCTTTGCTAAACAAGAAGAAACACACTTAAATATTTGCTTGTGTGTGAAAATGTTTGAGTATGTGTGCTTGTTAAACACCCGCTTTGAGGGTGTGTCTCGCAGCGCTTTCGCACCCACTCATGGAAGTGGTGCGTATGTATGTATGCGTGCATATGCTGTTTTTATTTGTGTATTTATACATATAAATACTGATAGTGTTGTTGTAAGGATTGCAAGCACAATAATAATAATGGCCAAATAAAAATAAACACAGACATGTCTGTAGTGGTGCACTTGGGGGTAGTAACAACACAAAAATTATTGAGGTAGCTACTGTCGGCGGGTTGTAAACTAAAGTGTTTGTATATGTGTGTGTGTGTGTCCTTATACTTGCACTTGTATGTATCATATATGTCAATATATATGAAGAAGCACAATGAAACGAGAATTAAATCACATTGATGGTAAATAATTGCTCATTTTCTTTTTAATTCATCATTTTCTCTTTTTCAAAATTGCGTTGCGAGTCTCAAGTCATAGCGAATTTGCGACAACAACATGGCATACATAGTAGTAGTGCAATATTGTTCTAGGAACACTAACACGCCCAACATTTCCATGTCCATGTATGCAAATATATGCACGTGTGTATGTAGATACGGTGGGACTCCCAGCCTACCGAATCAATTACGCAGACATAGTTAATTTACGTGTTAGCCATTTGGGTAGTAGAGTAGAGGTGTATGGGGAGCAGGTGAAAGGTTGCGTCGAATGAAGCTTCAGTGATGTTGTTTGCATCGTTTAACCCCATTTTAACATTTCCTCTATGACAATTTCGTATTTGCATACTCACAGCTCGCTTGTGGAGCTGCGGTTGTGTCAGGTGTGGCAACCATGAACAATTTTGACATTTCCAGTAACATTAAATGCACAACTCTACACATACATTCATTGTATATACATACATATACACATACATACATGTAGCTGTATAAACGGAAATGGATGCATGCTAATACCCAGGCTCTGGGGAGTTCGCTCTGTTTGCCATTTCGCTATTTTGCGCTTCTACTACATACCAACAAATGTACATACATACTTACGTGCATATGTACATGCATACATTAAATTTTTGTTCTTGTTTTTATTGCATCAATTTGGCAACGGTTCGTTGCTTTCTAGGACTCTACCCTGTGCGAGTGCCGGTAATGGAAACGTTTTGTTTCCTATCGAACGGAAGTGCCAATGCGGTGACCATAAATTTAGTGAGATTCCGTCGCACAGCCAGACCTCCTACTCCCGCTTGCCAACTAGCAATAACTACCAGCAAACTTGCCAAACATTCGACCAATTTATGGGTCACAACGGCCGATATGAGCAGCTGCAATTGCAACGAAAAAAACAAAAAAAACAAAGAACGAATAATGCCAATGATAATATATTTTGTGTTGTTGTTTGTATGCACATAAGTGAGCTCACATAAAATGGTGAATGTTTTGTACACATACATACATACGTATACTGCATACAGTTACCCATACATACATACATATATACGTACATCATGCGACATATAACTAGTTTTCAATCAAGTGCATTTGCTTTAATTGCAGAAGTCATCGTAGAATATTTTGAAATTTAGTCCCTATATTTTTCTTAGAAGCATTTTTTTGTTGAAAAACCACACCGTTATTAAATTTGTTGCTCAAAGTGGGGAAGTACTTATAATCGATATACAGTCTCTTCATTTATTAAAAAGACAGTTAAGTGCTGCCGGAATAAATGTGGCATCTCTGTCTATGTGCGCATTATATGCTTGGCGCTACACAGCCAATTTTAAGTAGGACGCCTTTTACTAAAATCAATTAAAAATTTGTAGTATGGGAGGTTGAATTAGTTTTAAAGGTTTTTTTCGAAGATTTGGGGCTTTATTGTGAAAAACGGTACAAAATATTTTATTTGAAGTATTGGCCATCGCTAGCTACAACTTTCGCCCATCTTTCGGGCAATTTCCGGATGCCGTTTCTCCAAAATTCTGGCCGCTGCTTGGACCGCTGGTCCGCCAAATCGAGACTCATATGCCGGAACAAATGATAATCGGAGGGAGCTATGTCTGGACTATACGGCGGGTGGGGTAACACTTCCCAGCCAAGCGTTCCAAGGTATTTTTTGACAGGTTGAGCAACATGCAGCCGAGCGTTGTCATGTTGCAAAATAACCTTGTCGTGCCTTTTTACCGTTTCCGGCCGTTTTTCTTTCAATGCCCGGCTTAAACGCATCAATTGCAGTCGGTAACGATCCCCCGTGATTGTTTCACCCGGTTGGAGCAGCTCAAAATATACGACGCCGACCTGATCCCACCAAATGCAGAGCATGATTTTCTTGCCGTGAATATTCTGCTTGGCCGTCGAAGTTGATGCGTGGCCGGGCAAATACCATGATTTTTTGCGTTTTAGGTTATCGTAGTGGATCCATTTTTCGTCGCCAGTCACCACCCGATGCAAAAAACCCTTCCGATTTTGTCGCTCGATCAGCAATTCGCACGTAAAAAATCGCCGTTCGACGTCGCGCAGCTTCAACTCGTACGGGACCCAATGTCCTTGCTTTGGATCAGTCCCATCGCTTTTAGACGCTTGCAAATGGTTGATTTATCAACGCCCAATGATTCAGCAAGCTCTTCTTGGGTTTGGCACGAGTCCTCGTTTACCAATTCCACCAATTCCGCGTCCTCGAACTTTTTGGGCTGGCCAAGACGCTCCTTGTCTTCGGTGTGAAAATCACCACTTTTGAATCGTCGACACCAGTACGCACATGTTGAAATCGACGGAGTATGGTCTGGGTAGGCCTCCTGCAGCAATTCACGGGCTTCGGCTGTATTTTTTTTCAAATTGAAGCAGAAAAGCAAAGCTTCCCGCAAATTGCGTTTCGACGGCACGAAAGTTGACATACTCGGAGCACGAAAACACTGCGTTGTTTATACTTCAGCGAAATGACAGATACTGATAAACAAAGCCTAGGGATGAGGCTTTGTCATGAATATATATTCAGTATTGCCAACGCGATAAAGTGATAAATAGCGCCATCTGTGTGTCACCTTTAAAACTAATTCAACCTCCAATATATTATATTTTATGCAAACATCAAGCAGGTACAACTTTACTTGCGCGCAATTTTGAAAAGAAAAAATAATAATAATAAATTAAAATAAAAAAATTTAATAGAAAAATTTAAAAAAATTGGTTCTTCCTTCTTCACTTTCGGGTTATTCTGAAAAACCAAAGAAATTATTAAACACTTTTTGTTTTTTTTTTTAGTTTTTTAGTAATCCGATTTATGTTATAAATTGCGTATGAACAGTTTATTAAAAATTGATTTTGGAAAAATTCAAAAACAAATTTTTTTTTTTTTTGGTTTTTTAGTAATCAGATTTATGTTATAAATCGCTTATGAACAGTTTATTTTATATTTTTGTTTTGAAAAAATAAAAAATTATTTAAAATTGAAAAAATTACAGAAATTTTTGTTAGTCCTTCCCCACTTTTGAGCAATTTTGAAACACCTAAGCAATTATTAAATTTCTTTGTTTGTTTTTCAGTAATCCGATTTATTTTATAAATTGCTTATGAGCAGTTTATTTCAAAGCAAGCCTTTAATTTTGAATTTGAAAGTACTTGAGATTGAAGAAACGAAAAAAGATGTCTTATGGGGTATAACTCTGAAAACGATTTCGGAGAGGACATTTTTTATTTTATTTTATTTATTTTTATTTACTTCCATAATATATTACACCTGTCGGCAGACATAATTTACAACGAGATAGAGTGAGAGTGATCTTGAAGGGCCAACGCCCTCAAGCTCATTTAGAAGAAATATACATAGCATTTAAAACGAGTGACTAACAAACAATGACAAATACCAAATTGCCAACTAATCGGTAATTAATTACTTAGATTTTGCAAGATCTGTTAGTGTTCGACAGTTAAGTCGACTTTGGATAGATTTCTCTTTATTTGGGAGCCTTTTCATTACAGGATTTGTGTGCGCCAATAGTTTGCTTATGTGTCTTCTGCTAACGCTTTGCATCATCATCGATGTCAAGGTCCCGATGAATATCTGCGTTAGGTATGTGCCAAGCTGCATCAGTCAGGATCCTAAGTATTTTAGATTGAACTCGTTGTAATATAATTAGAGTACTTTTTGCAGCAGTGCCCCAAACCGCAATCCCACATCTCCAGATCGGTGCAATTGTCATTCGATTGATACATAAATACTTCATTTTCCACTGATAGTTTGGATTGAGTACGAGGCAGCCATTTGATTTTGATTTCTTAAAACGATTTTAGCTTCATTTAGTTTTTTTCTTTTTACTTTATATGCTCCGGCCAGTTTAATTTTGCGTCGATTTTGGTGCCCTGTTATTTTGTTGCAATATGCGCTTCGCAATTTCCAACCCTACTTGGTGCGGTGGTTGTCCTTCGGTTTGTGCCGTTCACATGTATTGTTTTATTTGTGTTAATTTCGAGGCCATAAGGATATAAGAACAAAATAGAAAACTGCTTAAGACTTGAAATGAAATATTATTTTTTAAAGTTAATTAACAAACCTTTTGGCGGTTTTTAGAAGAATAAAAAACTGTTTTATGATGCCGAAATCTTCTCAACATGAGCTTTGAATGCATGGGTGGACTTTTGAAATTGTTTTTAGTGTATTTTTTATGGCGTCCGATCCACTTGGTGCTGATTTTTGACATATTTTGTAGCTTGTTTTTTAAATGCGATAAATGTTTTTTGTTTGTTTAACACAGTTTTCCCACGAATCCTTACTTGCCTTGTTGTTGTGGTTTCAGTTGTGGTTTCACAATAGTTATCATAAAGCAGCTGCAAAAGCGAATGTGTTGCTGCGCAATTGCCACTAGTTTATATTGAATATTTTATATACAAATTCAAATACATACATACATACAAGTACATACATACGTACACTTGAATGTGCATACATGCACATGAATATATGCATGTATTGGTATGCAGTAATAACATAATTTTACAATAGCCCCATCCTAGCCAATGCGCATTCCTTTCGATTACCTCCGGCAGCCTTGCTGGACTTGGCTCATTTCTTATTTGCCACTGCATCGTAATTTTAAGCTCGTGTATGTGCACTGACTGTACATACATGCATATGTGCGGTAAATATAAGTAAACAAATTTATATGCATATTCTAACAGCGGTTGTGCATGTATGTGCATTATCTGTTTATAAGTATAGATTTGTATGTACATAGTTGTAAGTTTTTTTCAGTCATGTTTTGAATAATTAATGAATGAAAATGTGAAAATGCTGGAAGCAAATGATGCAACGTGTATCCAAGCAGAATGTCAAGCTCTATTGCACTTTCGCACAAAACTTTACTACATACATACATATCTGTGTATGCACATGTAACTGTATATGTTCGGTTGTGTGCACTAGAATGCAATTCAGTGCAGAATTTATGCACACGTACAGACATATGCGCATACTATTTTATGGCGCAAGTGGATTTAAATTGTGATTTAAAACACTTTACGAGCGAAGTTTTGCTCAGCGCAAAAGTAGCACACTGCGGTTATCCGCTTGGAAAATTCAATAAATTCCAGAAATGCCTACATACTTACTTTAAACTTAAAATGGGAGCGGACAGAATGTTTTATGAGTTTCCAGAGGGAATATTAGTTGGGGTAGAAGATATTTAAGTGTCATGAGAAAGCTTAACTTCTGATAATCGTCGGGAGTTTGAATAATTTTGGCACCAAATTGTTATCATCAAAGCTAAAAAAATCGACTCAAAGCAATATATTCTTTTAAAAAATCACTTTGACTACGCATCATTTTGTACACAGTCAAGTTGTGGGTCATCAACGGCTCTTTGAAAAATGCTGCACGTATTGTAGAGTATAGCAATGCTAGAGTACTGAGTACTTACAATTGCTTTGGGCGCGTTAGTATCTACTCAAAGCCTTGTTAATAGCTTCAGAACAATGTGAATGGCATTCAATAATATAACACTTCAAAAATTGGCAAATAGGCTGCATTGTCGGCCCGATATGGGTAGTTTCATTACAAGGCTTAAGAGAAATTCCTACTTACATTTATTCCTCCTTCATTTATACTCATTTAACTGAAGTCATATTTTATTGAGTGTAATGATGTTTTAATTTATTATTTTTTTATTTAGTTATTCTTAAATCAATAAATAATTGTTCTTACTAACTTTTACAGGTATTACAGAAGTATACTTAATAAAAAAAAATTAAGTTAAATTAAAATTATTCGTACTAAGTACATATTACAAAATTATCGTTATAAAAAGGTTAAATTGCAAAAACGGTTTAATGGAGCAGAAAAGCATATCTTCTTCTTCTTCTCCTTCTTCATCGTCCTCTTCTTCATCTTCTTCTTCTGGATTGGCGCGATAACCGCTTAAGCGATTTTGGCCGAGTTCAACAAAGCGCGCCAGTCGTTTCTTTCTCGTGCTAACCGGCGCCAGTTGAAGCCAAGAGCTTCCCCACCTGATCTTTCCTCTTCCTCTGCTACTACTAGCTGGTACCGCATCGAATACTTTCAGAGCCGAGGCGTTTGTACCCATTCGGACAATAACGAGGCTGTTGAATCTTTATTCCTTGCCGTCGTAAAGCTCATACAGCTCATAGTTCCATCGCCTGCGATATTCGCCGTCACCAACATGTAAATTCCAAAATTCTTCCGCAGAATATTTCTCTCAAACACTACAAGTGACGCCTCATCGGATATTGTCATCGTCCAAAAACATATCTTAGATAGAGTAAAATCTAATTCAATAGTTCGATATCTAATTGAGTTCATGCAGAGAGCAAGCAATAGGAGCATTGCAGGTATA
Source organism: Anastrepha ludens (assembly GCF_028408465.1). Classification (NCBI taxonomy): domain Eukaryota; kingdom Metazoa; phylum Arthropoda; class Insecta; order Diptera; family Tephritidae; genus Anastrepha; species Anastrepha ludens. Next base: position 114,656,939 of record NC_071498.1, on the reverse strand, counting down.
ATGCACGTATTCAAATGGAACGGATATTTATTACGTAAAACCTCGTAGAGACCCAAAAGTTAACCATTTCTAGAAGAGAGGAACAGTTAATCAAAAAGACAGCGATAAATTCGATCTCCTACTTTGTAGCTGTTTGAGATTAATTAGACGTAGGCGAGCTACATAGTTTTTGATTTCATTTTGAAGATCGTCATGATAATTTTTAATGACTAACATTTTCTCTCCCTTATTTACCTTTACAAACACACAAATGCAGGAAAATAAGGAATTTTGAAATTTACTAGCGTACATCAAACTGGCGGGCACACGTTGCATTATTATACAATGCAATGCTTTATATTTCAATTAATCTCTACCTATCAACTCTAAAATTCTCATCAGACTTATGACAATCGGGACGAACAGATGAAAAGTGCCGGCCCTTCACTCCTCGCATTCTGTACTCATAAACGTAGAAATATACGAAAGTAGTAGTTCAGGTATTTTTCGAACAATATAAAATACAACAAATACAAATACATTTAATTATATAAGAAACAAAATGATTTTGAGTAATGAAAATTGAGCTTTACTAGCTCCATTACGTGTATCCATTCTTTGTATACTGCAACTGTCTAGTTCACAACTGATGCTTTCCATTTCAATTCAACCGGGCTATTCGGGTCATGTTCTTCGATTTCGATGTAACTTAAATATGTTGCTCTCTGGTCAAAATAATGAGACACGTATTTTTTTGTTCGCCCGAAAAAAATTTTTTTCAAGAGTTATCGGCAATTTTGTTTTTCGCCTCAAACTCGATTTTTTTTAATTATATAAGAAAATTTTTTTTTTAAATTCCCATAACATAGTCAAAAATGAACCGATTTTAATAATTCTGGGTTTAAAATGATCGTAATTACTTACACAAGCGACTTCATGTAGAAACAATTGCAAAAAAGTAGTTGAAAATTTTTTATTTAGCAAAAAAGAAAAAAAATTGAAATTTTTTCAAAATTCAATATTTCAAAAAGTGTATTTTTGTTTTTTTTATAACTTTTTCCAGATCAAAAAAACATCTCAAACTTTAATTGAGCTGCATGCCTAGTAGCTAAAATGAATTGTTTTTGAGTAATGAATTTTTGAGTAAACACCCTGTTTCGCACTTTTTGTTTTTTGCAAAATAAAAAATTTTCAACTACCTTTTTGCAACTATTTCTACATGAAATCGCTCGTGTAAGTAATGGCGATCATTTTGAACCCAAAAATATTAAAATCGGTTCATTTTTGACTAAGTTATGAGCATCAACTATCAAATATTATTCACATACTACGCCATTTGCAAAAATTATGCATCTTTCGATAGGGCGATTAATTTTGCGCCACCTTATATGTTAATGCAATTTTTATTAATATTGAATCTATAGCATTGAATGATTAGCAGTTTGACATACGGAAAGTGCCATGTCCTGTTTTATTACTTACACTTTATCAAAAGTCCTAGGTCTTAAATCACTGGGTAAATATCCATTCCAATCACACAAAAGTTTACATATTTTTTCGGTGTTTTAACATTGAAATAAAAACATTTATTGAAAAGAAATCTGAATCGCTTGAAAAGAAATTCGAAGCGAACTAACAGCTAGAACTTTATCTGATTTCATCAATATATATCTAGTAAGTAGCATTTAAAAAAATGATTTACCCCACGCCGACTGACATACCGATTTTCATACGAAATCCTATTTTTATCGCATTTTGAGGACAGATTTTACATTTTACCTTTGATTTACTTTGATTGGCTTTTATTTTAGTACGCCACCTATATTGGTAGCTAATAAAAATAAATAAACGATAATCTGAAAGAAGTTCAATGCCAACGAAAATAAAAAAATGGGATAGAACAAAAATTACAACAAAAAGTAATTGCACGTTTGATGCTCGAAGAATTTCTTAGCCATCGTTTTTTTCGTTTTCAGCAATATTTTTATAACTGTACATATGTACAAACATACAAACATGTATACATATACTTATAGCTGTGATCACAAGTAATAACCGCCTAAGTCGGGTTTAGAATGTATTGTGAAAACGTACTAAGAAAACTGAATATTTAAGAGACATCCCTAGTTAAAATGTTTTTAGTTAAGTTCTTAGTGAAAACAAAAGTTGCTTCTGTATATAGTAAAACACATTGATATATACACATACATATGTATATAGTGCTTTCTCTAGCAGGTATTATTTTCGACTTTGGCCGTTATTGCTGGCGATCACAGCTATATTTTCGTTTCTTCTTTCTTAATTTAATTTATGAGCGACATTACGCAAGCTCCATTAGCGCGCCGTTTCAGCCGCTGGCTACTGCCATTTTTTTATTATTAGTATTTTTCTATTTTATTTTTTACTTTTATTTTCAAAAAGCACTGATTACGCGAGAGCCAAACCTCACAAAATTTAAAAAGCGAAACGAAACAAAAAACTGTGCGAAATGTATATTAGTTTGAAAAACTGAATATGCCTGACTCATTTATGCGCAAACACGTGCAGAAGTTTTTAAAAATTGTTTAACCTTTGGTTGATTACCTTTTTTTGTATTGCAAATCCTAGACATTTTTCTTGACCTCAAGTTGAGCAGCATTTGATAGCTAAACATTTTCTCAAATCTCAAATGTTAGTTCTCAACTGTATCTAAACTTACCGCTGATAGCGTTCTCAAACTGAAAGGCACAATTTTAACAGGTTTAGGTGATTTTCATTATTTCTCAAATTGAAAAAATTCACATTTCCAACTGAATCTCAAACTTAAACGAAACGGAATGGAAGCCATTGCTCTAGTGCTACCTATAGATTCAAAAAACAAACAAAAAATACCAAACTAAGATAAAAAATTACTGTTTATTTATTTAATTAATTTCTTTTTTACAATTCAAAAAAATGTATTTTATTTTATTATTATTATGTTTCACGTAAGAAAATTCTTTATTAAATTTGCTTTCGCCCTAACCACTATTAATTCTCACCTCTTCGATCTCTGCTCATATACGCGCCATAAAAAAAATAATACCGCTACCGCTACTTTTGTAAAAGTATTATTTATGTTACAAGAAAAACCATATAAGGTTAAGTTAAAAATTGTTCAACATTTTCTCAAAACTTTCAACTTTTTAACCAAAAAAACCTAAAAAAATAACTTCTGGGGATCCAGCTTTATAGTCCATTCGATTGCAATATAATGAAGTGCAAGTTCAAGAATTTTTAGAATTTTCCTGCGTATGCAACTTTATAGTCCATAGGATTTTAGTATAATGAAGTGCGAGTTTGAAGTCACTACAAAATACCGCTGATTTTGGCAATTTTTTTTTCGTTGACGGTACTAAGCTTTTTCTTCCATATAACAAAATCAAGCAGGTGCGTGACTTGCATGGAAGAAATGTTGTGATAAAACTGCGTGCTCAAAAAAATTCTGAAATTTTGAAAAAATCTAGTTAAAGTTGAAAGTTTTGACATTTTTTGTTTAATTTTGTACAAAGTTTGAAAATTTGCGTTATATAGTTTTTGTTCATACCGCAAAATTATATTTAAAACATAAAAAATAAACAAAAAACGTCGTATTTATAATTTTACAACCGGGTGAGAAGAAATCCTTGGTGTACGAATGAGTATTGGTTAAGGCCAGTGCATATTTCATTTGTATCTACATACATATATATTATTTAAGTACTTATATTATTTAAATTTCCAAAGCAAGATAGAGTCAATTTAATTCCTACATTTATTACTGTCATATTGAAGATTACTCATTTGTCAGGCATTTGAGGTATTAATATTTTTTCATGTCTTAACATTTTTTTAAATATTTAGTTTCAAACGATAAACAATGCTGAATATCAAATTGAGAATTAAAATTTTTCAAAAGTTTTAGAACTTTTTTTCACATGCATGTATATACATACATGTATATGTATAGACGTGTATGTATGGGAATACAACTTTAAAGGAATAACCAAAGAAAAAACTTATTTCCACGTTTGCTTTGTTTTTGCTTTTATTTTTGTACGTATACTACGATCGCAAAAAAACAGTAAACTGAATGCTTTGGCAAGCAAATTTGTCAACCAATAACTTTTTATTCACTTGTAACGTCCGCAGCTTATAAATATTTCGAACAAACATTTCGCCTAGATTTTGTGTGTATCGGCTTTGTTTTTGCCTTTTCGAACGTTTCACTCGAGTAATTTGAATAGCTATCTTATCGCTTCATCAATACACTCTAAATTGCGAAAATAAAAGAAATAAATAGCAAGTGCACACAAGTATACATACACACATACATTTAGATACGTATACAATAAAAAATTTTTTTTTGGGTTTTTTACCACCCTGCAGGCAATTCGTCTCACTGCCAGCTCATTTTAAATGCACTATTTCTCAAATATGGCACTTGTCACTGATACCTACTTCGGCCACTTTTGTTCCCTTTTAACTGACTAATTTTGTATGTCGTTAGCGCCGAAAAAGTCTTGTCCTTGTTTTCAACTAACTATAGCCTGTTTATATTTAATTTAGCTAGTAGTGGGTGAATAATACAATGCTTATGGTACTGTGGATGCGTACATGTACTCGTTTAGCTTTTAACAGTGTCCCGATACACCAATATTATGTAAAATTTTCCGAACCCAATTGATAGTCGTATATTTTAAAGGTAGGATGTTTTTCGAAATATTTTGAAATTTCGATTTTTTGGGCTTTAAAAAGAAAATTAGGCTGCTAAATTTGTATATCTTTGCCCATGACGTAACGAAAGTACGATTTTTTCTTGTTTTTCTTAAGACCAACTTCACTTTTATACACAAATATTTTTGAATATTGTGAAAAAATTAACTTATTAACAATTTTAAAATTTAACAGGCTGTTGAAATGGAAAGTTGTGCAATTTCAATACGAAACTTTGCTATTTTATAATTTAACCATCTGAAAGTTTTAAAATTGAAAAAAATGTAATCTGAAAAATTTTAAATTGATTGCTGAAACCGGGCATGCATCTTGCATAAGTTCTGCTTGATTTTGAAATCAACCAAAAATTAGTCTTAAAGAACGATCTAAAAATGAGCTATTTTAGTAGTGGACTACTTAATTTCCAGCAGGGCATAAAAAGCTTTGCATATGTATTGGAGCTATTAGTGCATATTTTTTCCGAAATGTCTTTTGCTTTCTGTTTTTTTTTTATTTGAATTTGCGGATTCCGATGTGAGCAAAAATAAAATACACGAGGCAAGAACTCATATAAATATCAGCAGAGTGGGCGGAAGAGAGAGCAGCGCAACGCTTAGCTACAAGTTACTTGCTAGCGAGCGAATACATTTTTTTATAGCAACATCTGTTGAATATTGTTTGAACCCACTCACCACACACATAAATGAGCAAAAAAGCAAAAACACCTAAACAACAATAAAAAAAATACTCGCACATAAATAGCAAAGAATTTTAACGTACGGTGCAAAAGCAAACAGCAAAAGCGAACACAAAACGACGACAAGTCAAACAAAAACTAAAAGCATACCGAACAGTGTCGTGAATTTGTAGTACAAAGCTAGAAAAATAAAATTTTAAATTAAATGGAATAAAATACAAAATAATAAACGTTGAAAATATGTGCATAAGTGTGTGTAGATAAGTAGATTACCGTAATGAATGAGCTTTGACGGCAGTTGGCACATTTGTGATTCTTAATATACCTCAGCCACGTTCTAGGGCTGGCAAACATTGTTCTCCCTCCATGCACACAAATACATATGAATATATCTACATGTGTATATGTATTTGCTAGTTAGCTAAACGTTTGCAAAAAATCTACAGTACAGTCGATAATTATGTAGCTAATATCAGATCAAAACTGCTTAGATACTCATATATCCTAGTCAGCCAGCGGAATCCGCAAGGTACACAATTAGAACTCACTGTGCGTTGCGATATTCCTAAAGCTGATCAATGAAGGATGCCAAAGGAGCATACTCGCCGCAGAAATGGGCCTTCTCAATATACTCTTATGGAACTCCTTGAATGAATGATTTCGGCGTGCCAAAAAGGCTACTCAACTAACCTGCAAAAACTCCATGCCTACTCCTTTATTTGCCTACGATTTAAAAAAAAAAAACTTCTTAAAATATCTGACGATAACCTAGATGAAGTGTGTTTGGATTATTTCATTAATATATAATTTTTTCACATTTTTTTATTTATGATAAAAAAGCGATTAGACTAAAATGAATTTCCCACAATATTCAGAAAAGGAGAGTAGAAATAAAAAGTATTTCTTTCAAGTTTGTAACCACTGTGCGCTCGCTCATCGTGCGTTTTGACATCGTTTAAATAACCTTAATAATTATCGAACAGCGCGGAGCTGTTAAGGGGACAGATACCTGTCTAAAGGCTAAAGTTTGAATACATGAACATTCCACTCCCGGCGCTCGAACGCAAAGAATAGAGTCATCACGGTTAACGATCTACAATATAAGAAATACTTAAATTTATGTTCTAAAAATTTTTTGACACATTCTTAAATGATTATATTGACATTTTATGAAAAAAAAAATTGCCGATATTTTACAGGTATCTGTCCCCTTAAGACCACATTTATTTGATCTAATAACCTCAAGCAATATATAATTCATAACGAAAACATAAAAATTGCAAAGGGGAATTAAAGAAAAAGTGAGTGCAAGCTAACAAAGAGACACGACGTAATTCCTAACCGCTCTCAAGCGATGCTCTTGAGCACTCTCTTTTCACTACTGCTTCAGAGCGCTCTGCATTTGGCCATGGTGAAAAGATGTTTACATACCGTTATTCGGCTCTGAGCGAATTTACCAGATATGCCGACGTCATTCGTTTGTGTTTCACTAAGCTAAAGCTAAATTTTGTGAAACGTAGAATCCAAAGTTCCTCTCAAAAATTTTGTTTCACCATACCTAATGAGCAATCCTGATATCTATTATCCTTGGCTTTTGGCGGGCTGAGTTAAGAGTTCTAAGATATCATAAATTAAAATAAAAACCACAAAAAAATTGTACTCTTTGTAATCAGACTTCTGCCCATTACATGTCCAATTGAGGTACGCTTCAGAAATCACCAATATTTGATTACTTTTGTTTGTTCATTTGAGGGTCTCAATTCGTTGGTTCCTAAGGCTATAGAAGTTGTAGATGCGTTCGCATAGACCAAAAAGGCGAATCTATTAAAGGTGATAGTAGACCAGCTGATTTGTTTTTTTTTTTTAATCACACTGTACATTAGGGCGTCAGCAGAACATGAAATGAAGTAAAGCCGTCCCATTCGCGCCCGCTTCTAGCTCCAGTTGCACGTCGGCAGCTCAACATTGTTTATCATTTTCTTCTTCTTTTTTACTTGCTTTTATCATGACATTCGAATGTATTGTATAAAAAGTTATTGTTGGTCTAACGAAAAGTACGTAGTGTACCCGATTTTTTTCATTTGATCTCATTACGTCCAGTTGGATGGGAACAGTTGAGAAGCCTCTTTTTTTAACCAATGAAATGGATTTTTATTCAATACGAAAGCATTTTATTATTTTGCATTAAGCATTGTTTAATTTTATTAGCACTTCTTTGTCGAATCGACGACGCGAATGTTTAATTTGAAGTTGACCAAAAAAATGGGTTTATTTATTTCTTTCTCTATTTACTCTATAAGTTCAAAAATGTATACAACAACTTTAAAATTCAACTACTACATACAAAAAATAAAGCATTTGATTCGAGGCACAAAAAAGAATCCGAAAGTACTGCACATCAAATTAGAGTAAGCGTCGTCGAATCACGGACGGTGGGATTTAGCGAATAAAAAATAAAAGGAAGAATTCTAGCCTATGTACTGACTAGATTATCGATGAAATTTCAGCTGCATTAAAGTTTTGTAAAAAACGCCTTTTTATATTTACTTATTTTTAATGGCTAAACTTGTGCCATCACTTGTTAGAACCACTGTATATGTCTACATGAATATACACACATTATTTAAAGCAAACTGTTCACGCGACGCGGTGACTGCTGTTCAAAAACTAATTGCTAATACAACTAAATCTGAAATATATGTATGTGAATGTGTGTTGTGTATACGTGTATTTTATTTGTCAAAAAAAAAGTAGCTGATAAAATTTGTTTAGTACTTTATTTATGTATGTGGTCTAAATTATTCGCACTGCTAACCTAGTTTGCAAAAGTTTGTTTAAAAAAAATATTTGTTTCTGTTTTTTACTTTAATCTGCAAGCATTAAATAGTATTGAGTTGTTTCCCCTAAATTCAACGATTGTAGATTTCACGCAGATTAGAAGATGTAGGTATGTATGTAGTTGGCAATAAAAACTTTTAGAAAGCGGCTATGGAATAAAAATATTCCAGATCGTAAGAGCAAACATAATAAAATAATTAAGTAGTGAATTCAAAAGTCATTTCAACGAAAATACCGTTGAGTGGAACTATGGAGTAACAAGCAAAATGGATGAAAGGCATTTAAACTTATTTTCATTGACCTTTAGATTAAAATGGTTTAGTAAACAGAAACAGAGGCTTCACAGTTCATTGCTGAGTTCACTTAGAATATATTTTACTAAAACTCATAGCACAATAAAAGCTGGAGCGCTTTCCATACAATATTTTTTTTCTTGTTCGCCCCTCTCGGAGCCGTACACGGTTCTGCGCTGTTGTTTTTGCTCTGTCCCATGAGATGTCGGTCGTAGATATATGTCGTACATATATATAAGTATATCTACATAAACATAGATCCATCTTTGGCATTAAAGTAGAGATCAATATATGCGCTAGCTTTTTTGTGCCAGAGCGTTAAAGATCTTTAAAATTTATCACAAATTATGGATATATGTAAAAAAACACGTTTGTCTTAAACCTTGGCTGATATATAGTATGTGACAATATTTCATTTTATTTGTACGAAATTCTTGTTCTTTTTGTAGAATAATTGCCGCCTGTGAACAGAAGTTGGTTTTCATTGATACCTTTCCATTAACTAATTGCACTTGAAGGTCTGCTACTGATTTCCAAAAAAAGAATTCTATGAAGATCTTCCACCCTCGTGTCCTGAAAATAAATAAATATAAATAAAATGAATTCGTCACTCAGATCTGCAAACAAAGGATTTTTACTAAACGATATTCACCCGCATCGGCAGCTGTTTGGCTAAGTCAATTTGCTTTTTTCTATTTTTCGAATAATAATAATAATTTCAAAAAATATGGGGTAGCTGCAAAAATATCATTATATTCCTACAGCTGTTGTTTCTATTCATCATTTTTCTATTGTAGATTCAGTAGCCAGACGTGCCCTGTAGAGAAAATTACTACGGCATTTTTTTTTTTTTTTTGTTTTGGAACTGCATATTTGGTTATTACAGCGCTTTCAAGCTTTACTGGGCTACTCTTCATGAGTTCACCTGGTAGTCACAGGGACTCATAGCAATGTTTTGTAAATTTTTCTTGATTCCTATCCCTATTTATTTTTAAACCTTACTCATCTTCTGACCCAATCAGTAACCAGTGGGCATGTTAGCTCTCCAGATTCAATTGAGGCGCATTATAGAAAATGCTTCTTCTTTCTACGCTCCTTTATAAATCGTTATAGGAAAATCCAGCCATATGGCCAATGGTTCAATGCACCGTTAATATGTCCATGAGATGCCGTTTGCTCATTTATAAGAGTCTTGAGAGTCTCAGTGAATTACGGTAGCATCAGCCCCAATGCCAGTTTCTGATTTGCTTGAAATTCTGATTGGAAACGCATTGCGGCTAAAAGCGATATTAGAATCACAGACATCTGTATCGGAACAAATTTAACTAATTTTTCGAGTATATTAGAAAAAATATATTCTAAAAAAACAAAATAATTTACTCTGAGAATAAAGTTTTTGCATCTATGCGTTTGTATTTCAGGTGTAGAACTAGAAATTAGTAAAATTTCAGGTATGCCTCTTCGGGTCCTACAGGGTTTTTTGTACAAATAAAAGTATTAAAAGCCCAAAAATGAAGTTCACTTTTGTTGTATATACTATAAAAAATGGGCTTAAAGATTAGAAGCAAACATATTTTTCTTTGTTTTCATGTACGACGATACCGATTTTTTGATGTTCACGATAAATAAATGTGTATAGGCATGTAAGCAGTTATCAACAGAAGGCACCCTTGAAACTCTAAAATAAAAAAAGGCAAAGTGCTCGAGAATTTAATAAACGCACTCGCATAAAAAGTTCGAGTACGCCTATAAGCGATGAAATAGCCACACAAACCATGCAACAACAACAATAAATGTACATATGTACATATATGAGAATTGTCAAACGTTTTTGTAAACGTCATAGTCACTGCGTCACATTTGCTGCTGCCCAACATAGCCGAACCTAGCCGGCATTCAATATTTGGTATGAGGCGGCGATAGCAACAAAAGCAGCACAAAGTCGAAGACAAAAAGTAGTGGTGGTGATGATATTGGTGACTCGCATAAACAGCTGTTCACATGATGCGCATGTGTGTGTGTAGATAGCGTTGGTGGCGTATACGTAACAATGCAGCAGTTTGCCTACTCCTAATTCCTCTCTGCGTGAAGAATGTGCGTGAGAGTGTTGAATAAAAAGTACACAATCACTAAGCAAATAATCAAATATTCTCTTCTAGCTCACACACGAACAAATGGGTCACATTCATATATGCACACATAATTATCAGCTGCTGGTGAAGTGTGTCTAAATACACAATAGCGATCGGAGCGCGCTCGCCGGCGACAAGCAGCGTACGTTAGAGTCGTACGCACTAAAATTCAAAAGAGGATAGTCAGAAAATAACAAACAACGAAATTAGAGACAGCCACCGGTTGGTGTCAACGCACCTTGTACGCGCAGTTTTTGCGAGTTTGCCAAATTTTTATTTCTTATTTCTATAGCAATTTTTTCTTTTGTTTTGTTTATTATTTTCTATGAGCGGAATTCTCTTTTTTGCTCTGCCGGTAAACTAGAGAATTGTGTGAAATAATCTAGAAAATTATTGAGAGTACAAAGTAGTAAAATAGTGTGTGAGTGGTCGAGATGCGTGTGTAGAAACTATTTAGCTTCGCTCTTCATTATTGTTGCTTTTAGTGTTGGCAATTTTGCAAATTTTGTTAATTTCGCAAAATGTGCGTTCAAGCATACGGCGACCCAATTTGCGTTCATTGAACCTTCCTCAAGGTAAATTTGACTAGCGCTTCCGCAATCTCTTGACGCTTACGCGTAGCTACGCGAACGTCGATCATCAATTAGTAGTTAGGGAGAGTGAGTGCAAAGTGGGGATATGAAGTGGACTGTTGTTGGAGGAGACTTTCTACAGGCAGCGTACATACATTGGCAAGTGGTTGATCAAGCATTTGAGCCACGCTGCTCGGTCTTTCTCACATGTTGTGGACCGACCGCTAAGTAGGCGCTAAGGTTTTTTTTCTGTATTTGCTTTTACATATTGCCGCTTAAATTTGCAAACCTTACGCGTTCACGTGCTGAGTTTATTTATTATTCTCCTTATGCGTACCAATGCTGGTTGGTTCGCTAGTGTTTATTTGTTGCGAATTATGTGCAGTCCGTTCAATAACCTCAAATTTATGTGACGATTACAATTGTGATTTTGAGTACACGGGGTTGCAAGTAGAAAATGTATATTCCGGGCCCTGCTTTAAAATAACAATATTGAAAATGAAATTTATTAAATATAAAACAAATGCCAAACTAAGCAAATATTACAAAAATAACAAAACATAATATAAAATTTAAGTTTTTAATTCAATGCCCAATTAAATTTTTCCGTATTTATGCATTAAATCAAGAAAGAAGTTTTTAATTTTGGTAATACAAGTTTTTTGCTGAGAAAATAAAGATTTTTCTTACATACTGAATTGGCAAACATTTTTTGTTATCCATGAAGAGCAAACATATTTACATATATTTATATAATTGTTAGATATTTGACCGAGCTGCTGCTTAGCACTAATTTATGTTGTGCAGTTTGATGCTGAATAGGTCAACAATATTTATTGTAATTAATATATATTATTATAATAATTGTTTTTTATAAGAAATTTTTGTAATTATAGCTTTTATTTATTTACGTTTATTTTGTTTTTTATTACAGAAATGGCGGAAGGCAATGGCGAACTGGTAGATGACATCAATCAAAAATCAGAAGATCGCGGCGATGGTGAAAGAACGGAAGATTACCCAAAACTCTTGGAATATGGCTTAGATAAAAAAGTAAGTTAAAATAAATTGATCATATTTCATAACAATTCATAAAAAAATTTTGTAATAAAAAAAATTCAGAAAAAATTTAAAATAAAAAAAAAATTAATTAATTGAAATATGGCTTAGATTCTATACTGAGTTCTAATAAATGGATCATATTAAACAAAAAAAAAATATTATGAAAAAATTAATGAATTAATTGGAATAAGGCTTAGGAAAAACAATCAGTTAAAATAAATTGATCATATTTCATAAAAATTAATAGAAGAATAGATAATAAAAAAAATTATCAATTGAAATATGATTGATTCAATGCAGAGTTCTAATACATTTATGATATTTCAAAAAAAATTAAAAAAACAAATTATAAAAAATATTAATTAATTAACTGGAATAAGGCTTCGAAAAAACAGTGAGTTAAAATAAATTGATCATATTTCAAAATTCTATTAAAAAAGTATGTAACAAAAAATTATTTAAAATTCTAGTAAAAAAATATTTAATAAAAAAATTTATTTTAAACTTCTAATCAAAAAATATATAATAAAAAAATTAATTAATTGGAATAAAACAGTGAGTTAAAATAAATTGATCATATTTCATAAAAAATAATAGTAAAATATATAATAAAAAAGATAATAAATTGAAATATGGCTTAGATTAAATACTGAGTTCTAATACATTGATGATATTTCATAAAAAATTAAAAAAAAAATTATGAAAAAATTAATTAATTGGAATAAGGCTTAGAAAAAACAGTGAGTTAAAATAAATTGATCACATTTAATAAAAATTTATCAAAATATATAATATGTTATAAAAAAATTAATTAATTGGAATTTGGCTTAAAAACAAACAAATTGATCATATTTCAAAATTCTAAAAATATAAAAAAATTTAAAAAATATATGAAAAACATAAGCACCCCTTATAAATCACATACAAAGTTTCAAAAAGGCTCTAAATGGGCATGAGTCACAATAAAATCAAAAGAGACACGTAAAACTGTCCAGCGAAGATATAAACCCAAGTGGAATTGATGTCATTCCTATTCAAGTTTTTTTTTTTTGTCTAAACCTTAAGCAAAATTTTAAGTTTAACTGTCGTAATATTTTTCCTCAATAAAATAAACCTTATTAGGTTTCGTCAGAAATTTTTTAATGATTGTCAAAAGGGTATTCACTAAGCCTCAAGGAAGTTCCGAAGCACTGAGATGATTAAAAAGATTTTAATTAGACATTCGAATAGCTTGTAGAAACTTTCTCAATTGAACAAGACAACGTGGAGCATATTTATATATTTATCGATAATTTTCCAAATAATAATAAAAATCGCGCTTAATAAAAATCGCTCGCATGGTAAAAGTGATCAAGAGACATTAAGTATTGGACAACTATTGGGCAGATATCAAAAACTTGTGAGAACACTTAAGAGAACGCAGGTGGGATTTGAGTAAAAAACTTTGAAATATTTACTCAACCTCAGTCTTGAAGCTTCATTTGAAGTACAAGCGAGTGATATTCACTTAATTAAGCGAAATTTACTTAAGCGGGAGTCACTTAAGTGATCTAATTTTTAATCGATTTTTACGTGGTTATGTTTCCTAGTGCTAAGTCGTCCTCCAAAATTTTTTTTCTAATAGTAGTCGCCCCTCTGTAGGCCTTGACAAACTTTCGAATGCATTTCTGCCATGAGAAAAAGCTCCTCATAAGAGATATCTGCCCTTCGGAGTCGGTTTAAAACTGTAGGCCCCTCTATTTGTGGAACAAAATCTAGACGCACATCGCAAATAGGAGGAAGCGCTCGGTCAAACGCCCAAAAAGGGTGTAAGCGCTAATTATTTATTTATTTTAAGTCGTCATCCTTCTACATTTACGTTCTTACTTGCGTTCAAATTTTAATCACACATTTCTCTCTCTTCTCTCTACGCACAGGTTGCTGGTAAACTTGATGATATTTACAAAACAGGTAAATTAGCGCATGTCGAATTAGATGAGCGCGCACTAGACGCGCTCAAAGAGTTTCCGGTTGATGGTGCCTTGAATGTATTGAGTCAGTTCCTCGAATCAAATTTGGAACATGTATCAAATAAGTCTGCGTATTTGTGTGGTGTTATGAAAACATATAGACAAAAGAGCCGTGCCAGCCAACAGGGAGTACCAACGCCAGCGACCGCAGTTCAAGTGAAGGGACCAGATGAGGAGAAAATCAAAAAAATTCTCGAAAGAACTGGCTACTCCTTAGATGTGACCACTGGTAATATAATACATTAGAATTAATCTGGAATTTTTATATATTTTTTTTTGTGCAATTGTCTCATGTTATGCTACGTTTGTTTCGTTTTCTCTTGTTGCGCCACAGGTCAACGCAAATATGGCGGACCACCACCTAATTGGGATGGTCCAACACCCGGCAATGGCTGCGAAGTTTTCTGTGGGAAAATTCCAAAAGATATGTTTGAGGATGAAATTATACCGTTATTCGAAGAGTGCGGTACAATATGGGACCTTAGACTAATGATGGATCCGATGACGGGTACAAATCGTGGATATGCATTTGTAACCTTCACGACGCGTGAAGCGGCTTCAAATGCCGTACGACAGGTAGTTTGAAATTCATTTATAAATTTTTGAGAAAAATATGTATTGCATACTCGTTAAAGCAAAAAACACACTTTTTTTGCAAACGCTTTGTCAGAGTTGTGAAAATGAAAGCTTCTACATACAAATATTTAGCTTTGTGAAAGCCAGCAGTAAATTTATTTACATACATATATAAATATTTATATATTTATTTACTAATTTATTATATTTTAAAAGTACAAACCAAAAATGCTTTAATCGATTGTACTATAATTTCTTTTCAATAGTATAATTTTAGGCACAAAATACATTTCTTTTAGGCTGAATGCAAACAAAATTATGCTTCGAAATTCACATGACAAAAACGACACGAATTAAAATTCAAGTCAAAAACAAAAGAAAATCAAAACAAAATCAACAATAGTTGAAAAAACTATATTTTGGATGATTTTAATCGGATACCACCTTCTGGCCACAGAATTCGAACGACTGATTTTAGCTAATTGAGTCCATGCTAGGGACTCTCGCTGTTTCAATTTGAAATAAACTAAATACCATCATTTGATTATCATCATTATTACTGTATAAATATTATGTAGTAGTACACATATTTATTGTAAGCTATTTATGTAACTTTTAAGTATGTATTTTACTATTTTTGTAGCTGCTTTCGCGTTCTCTCTGTACTTTACTGTACTTTTAAGTTGTACTGTTTTACTGGAATCTTTGTTCTCTCAATTCTACAATACCGAGTAGTAGTTTTTTTACTTGCATTTGCATGCCGTTTCTTATTACAAAAAAAGAAAACAAAAAACCAAAAACAAAAAAATAAAACAAACAAACAATTAACTGTCTCGTCTAGTAAACTCTTTTCTTTGTTTTTTTTTTTTTTTTTTTGTTTTGCGTACCTATACTCGTATTGAATTGGATGCAACCAAACGAAAACTAAACCAAAATTTTCCACCTACAAAAATCAACGAATCGAACTCCTTGAATTTACTGAAATTTAATAAACACAAAAATAAAAATTTAGCCCTAGAATGCAAAGCAAAATATTTACGACGAAAAACGATTTGAAAAGAAGTCTCTAATGCTCCAAAAAACTATTTTCCATCACTTTCGTTTAAGTAGTCTAGCTGCCTGTCCCCTACCAACCACTGTTTCCTAAACGTAGTTTAAAAAATATAATTTGTTTCGTTTTTGTTTTTATAAAATAATTTCTTATACTATTTTCATAAACATATTTTTGCTATGTTCTTGTAAAATAAGCAAAATGTATTTTTAAATAAATAATAAAATACTGTCGTACGTTTAGTTTGGGGTATAAAATAAGTTCAGGCTGCAATACTCGGCAACGAAATTCAAAATTAATTTATGAATAGAATAAATAAGAAAATTCAAAATTAAAATCAATGCAAATTCCAAATTCTAAAAGTGAAAATACTAAATTAAAATGACAAATTTGTAATACCTAATTTTTTTTTAAGTTTTAGTATTTCGATTTCTCCTCTTTGCAACAACTGCGTACCCTCTCAATGCTCTTCATACCGAAACTTTTTGTAACTCTAATTGATTTCCTTAAGCTTGTGTATAACTTTTGTATATTCTTCTTGTATACTTTTCTATTAGGGTAGTATTCGTAGTGCTGTGCTTAATTTTCGATCTCCGCAAAATTCTTCGAACTTGCAACGAAAGTGTCCTCTAATCATTTTTTTTGTAATCGGCGTCCACGAGTTATTTATGTATGTTGTATTGATTTTGAAGCTGGAAAGAATTGTCTGGTTTTATTTTTTCAATTGCGAGCATGCCCCCTATTAAACAAAACAACAACAACAAAATATTTATTATTAATATCCCTTTGTTTGTCTCATCCTTGAATTTTCCTTAACTATCAACAAATGCGAAATTACTCTCATTTTGGACTCGAAATACGTGCAACGAAAAATGAATGTTGGCTTTTGAAAATAACCAAAAAACAAAAAAATACACGAAAAAGCGAATTAGCGTATAAGCGAAAGTATCAAAAAACAAAAACAAACTTTTCGGCTAATGTTAAGTACCCGTTCCGCCCTCATCAAATCACTTACATTAAAAATTTCTTCAGCTATACAAATCGAACAGAACTGGTAATCGTGTACGTTTAGCACTTTACAAACATATACCATACAAACATACATTTCACATTTTAAATAAAAAAAATTTTTTTTTTCACCCCACCTTCCTGATGGTCCTTCTTTAAATTTCCTCATAAAATTTACTTTTTTATTGACCCCCAAGCCGTTCCCAAAAATTCGTTTTTACCACAAATCGTTAATTATCTTTTCCCTTTTCCTGGTAAATCATCGTTCAATTTGCATTATTTAAAATTTATCCTTTCTTTTTATTATTACATAGTAACTTTATTGTACTACCATTTGTGCTCAGTATTTTTGTTGATTTTTTGTCATTTTTTATGATTTTACCATTTTAATTAATTATTTATTTATTGTTTATTAAATTGTATCTTGTTTATTATTATTATTAAATCCTACCAACTACAACTGCATAACATTAACATTTACTACAACTGCTGCAAAAAAAAAACAACAATGACATAAACAAACGCTAAAAACACATATAAATATTTGTATACATATTCCCCATCTACAGCTCGATAATCACGAAATAAAACCTGGCAAGTGTCTAAAAATTAACATTAGCGTACCGAACCTGCGCCTATTTGTAGGCAACATACCCAAGTCGAAAGGCAAAGAGGAGATATTAGACGAATTTGGTAAATTAACAGGTAAATTCAAAATGAAATTTTTTTCTAAAATTTAATTTGTATAAAAAAAATCGTAAGTGCATATGCGTTTGTGGTGGAATTTGTTAAATATATAATATGCAAAATACGAAAAATACGAAAGCACTTGAGACTACGGTAAAATATATGTGTACAAGTGTATGTAAAGTGCTAAGCGAAAATTGCGTCGAGTTGCATTAGAAAATTAAAACAATGAAAATTAATGAAAAATAAAAAATAAGAAGAAAAAATAAAAAAAAGAAAAAACAATATTTTTTTAAAATTTCGTAATAAATAAGAGCATTAAAAAAAAGATTGTAAATTATGAAAATTTGAAAATTATGAGTTAAAATATTTATTAAAACATTTAGAAGCACCAAAAATTTTATAAAATAAAAATAAGTAACATGAAAATTTTCGTAAATAACTTCAAAAAATGTGTTTTCCATAAATAAAAATATTTAATAAAAATAAAAATAGTAAATTATGAAAATCTCAAAATTATTAATTAAAAAAATTATAAACAAAAAAAGTAACATGCAAATTTTCATAAATAATTTCATAAAATTGAAATTTCATAAATAAAATGATTTAATAAAAAATAAAAATAGCAAATTATGAAAATCTCAAATGATGAATTAAAATATTAATTAAAAATTTTGGAAGCACAAAATTTTCGTAAATAAATTCATAAAATTTAATTTTCATAAATAAAACTTTGAATAAAAAATAAAAATAAAATAGTAAATTATGAAAATCTCAAAATTATGAATTAAAAACTTAGAAACACAACAACTTTTATAAAACAAAAATAGGTTAGGTTAGGTTAGCCTGGTTGGCAATGGTCCCTAGCGATACCAGATGGAGACCGACCTCTATGAATACCTAAAGTAGACACCATGTAGGATGTCAGCGCTTTTGGCGAATCTAAGTAGAGCTGGGAGCTCCGCTTTTGAGACGTCCTCCAGACCCTCAAACAGTGGAGCTTCCAGGCATCTTAGTCGCGTTTTTAATAATGCAAAAAAAAGTAACATGAAAATTTTCATAAATAATTTCATAAAATTGAAATTTCATAAATAAAATTATTTAATAAAAATTAAAAATAGTAAATTATGAAAATCCCAAAATATGAATTAAAAATTTTGGAAGCACAAAAACTTTTAAAAAACAAAAATTAATAACATGAAAATTTTCGTAAATAATTTCATAAAATGAATAATTTAAAATCGAACCGAAAAATATCAAAAATTAAAAACTGCTTGTCTTATGACATTAATTACCATTTTAAGAAACCTTTCAGCAAGGTTTATATTTTAGAAGCAGTTCTATGAAGTGAGTTTTCCTAGAATAAATTAAACAGCCTTAGTTCAAAACATATTTCAGAACTCCTTAGCGATGAACACAAGTTCTCTATTGGATGTTGATGCCAAAGGTGATTAAAAATTATAGTGTTTTTGCTGTTGTTGAAGCAGCATAAATATTCCCCCTGCATATACGGGGATGCTGCTGAAGTGACAGCCCTTGGCCGGGTATAAATCCGGGTCATTTCGGTTAAGTAGAACCAACTATCGTGGGAACATAAAAAAACAAAATTATAATCGGTGTGACTGCTGGTGATAACTTTTTATGGGAAACTGAATCAATTTTTAATATTTATTAAGACCTACTGTTCAGACAATTCACAAAATAGGTTCTCCTCTTGGGTTTTAAGGGATCTAAAGTCTATTATAGATCGTCTGTTGATACGCCAGGCCTGGGTTTAGCGCAAAATTATAAAATCTAAACAATTTAATCTGAAATACACCAAGCAGAAGTTCTTGTCTATCGCAGCAATCAGAGTTGGCAATAAAAAATTATTCCGTTATAGATATGTAACTAGTGATAAATATTGAGAGTGAGTTGTAAATGAGACTCCTTGAAATAACAAATTTAGCTTTGAGGAAGCAGAAGATGTTCGTGAATGGTTCAGGTCTCTGCAGTAATTCGAAACGATAAAAATTTAGTCTGAACTTCAACCATCAAAACCTTCCAACTTCAAACCTTCCATCGGTATTATATATATATATATATAATTGGCGCGTACACCCTTTTTGGGTGTTTGGCCGAGCTCCTCCTCCTATTAGTGGTGTGCGTCTTGATGTTGTTCCACAAATGGAGGGACCTACAGTTTCAAGCCGACTCCGAACGGCGGATATTTGTATAAGGAGCTTTTTCATGCCAGAAATACACTCGGAGGTATGCCATTGCCTGCCGAGGGGCGACCGCTATTAGAAAAATGTTTTTCTGAATTTAGTGTTTCACCGAGATTCGGACCTACATTCTCTCTGTGTCGTCAACGCACCAACCATTCGGCTACGGCGGCCGCTTCCATCGGTATTGGTCACTCCTAAAACACTTGAATTAGCAATCAGCTTTTTTCCACGGTATGATGTTTGTTCGACGGCAGAGGCCTCTGCTTTTTAATTGCCTACGAAGCCAAAAAATAAACTCCAGGGAACAAGAGTTATTTTCCGCTTAAACTCAAGACTGCTGGTATCAGTGGGTGTGATTTTAAGTGAAGAATGCGCTTCACAAGCTCGAATACCGGTCAAAAGTTCGTATACATAACCTCTTTATACCAAATATTAGTTTTGTGAAAAGTAAATCCATTATTATGCTCCTCCTTTTTTGAATCCAGCTTTGCGCAAAGGGGTTAACACTGCCGAAATGGTCGAACTTTAGCTCCTCCGACTGCCAACATCCCGATCAAATTCGATCAATTCTATAGTTTTATCGACATTTTCGACGACGGGCCTGCCTGTACGAGTTGCATCTTTAACATCAAAAATGGCTGAACGGAATCGTCGAAGCCTAAATTGAAACAAATATTTTACTAGTAGTTAATTTATTTGACCTCTAAAGAGTAAAGAATCCTTTAAAATGCACAAAAGCAAAGTTTCAAAGAAATTTTAAGTTGACTTAGCTTTTCAACTTTCACAGCTCTCGTTTGCAGTCGGCCAAGAAACATACACCCGTTGTTCAATATGAAAAAATTATATGCAGAATTAATGGCTATGAAAAAATGTGCTGCGTTGTCGTAAGGGAATCACTAGTATGGAATGGTGATGCCACTTGTCTATAACGTATCTGGCTAACGAGATTTTTAGACTGTTGCGCATAATACCTTGATTATTGGTGCAAAACTGAAAACTCAGCAAATGAATTAAAAAATCGCAATACTTAAAAAATATATATAATAATAAAAAAAATATAGTAATAAATTATATGAATGACTTCATTTCATGATAAATCTAAAGCTGAACTTTGAATTTATAATAAATTTTTTTTTTGTGTGTTTACAGTGCTAATTTTTGCATATTATATAATAAATTCCACTACAATTCGCATAAATACTCGTAGCGAGATCGCAATTGCGACCCATTTTAATTGGCTTGTGAAATATAAAAATCCAATTGGCTTCAATATTGGCTAAATACCCAATTGGCTAATGTATAAATCGGTGCAACTGTAATGAATTGTTATAAACAACTACAAAATGTGTGGGGAAATGTGGGAAATGATGAAATTTTCTATGAAATATGCAAATAAGCGGTAGGGAGGGAGGTTAATTTGCGAATAAAAACCAGAGTAGCACGAATGGGAGTGCTCAAATAGAATACATCTGATTGAGTAAGATATTATTCAATACAAACAAAAAAAAAAGAAAAAAAAATCGCTAAACTCGGATACCTATACCCAATTATATTTAAATTTTTCAAATATCTTTTTTTAGTTTTACTTTAATTACATATGAATTTATATCATTATTTAAATTAAGTAGCCGTCCATGTAGATAATATACCATTTTATCCTCTCACACCACAACAAATAATTACTCATTATTCAATGACATTTATCATCCGTACATAACCACACACATGTACATAACCTCAAATAACAAAATACCCACCTAAGCTCACCATTTTATTAATTTTTGTCAATACCATTGAGACTCTTTTCAAATGCGTATCTAACCGAAATTTTGCTAAGTGTAACTCACCACAAATGTGTTAGAAATGGAAAAACAAAAAACAAAGCGCACATATACATAGCCACAGGCATGCAAACATGCGTACGTATGTGCATACATATGTACATACATATATGTGAATACTGCCTGCCACATGTGCATACACTCATGTAATTATGCCGCGCTCCCATTCGCACACTCTCATGCATCATCACATACACACGCACACAAGCTTTGTGTCGCACAATTCACATGCATTTGCATACACAGATCCATGCGTATATACTTATGTAAATTTCGTGCGTGCATACATTCACTGAGAATGGCTGTCGCTTAAAGTTGTTCATCTTTTTTTTTTTGTGAAAGCTTATAAATCTACAAACAAGAAACTAAAAAAAAAAACAAAAAACAAAAACAAAAAAGCAACGACAAAGATATCTCCAGTCATTAACTCTCGAAAATAAAGAAAGCAAAAAACAAAACAAAAAAAAACAGAAATCTAAAATATAAATTTTCTAAGAGGAAACAAAGTATTACAAAATTGTTTGCATCAATTTCTTTTCTAACTTAGTTCATTACACACAAATAATACATACATACGTACCACACAAATTTGTAACTCTTTCTGAGTTGAGTTTCCAGAAGTCAGTGCATTTTATTTATTATATTTATAATTTATAATTCCGTTTGATCGCGAATAATTGATTTTTTTTTTTTTTTGTTAATAAACATTTCGTGAGTTTGATCACTCGATTAATAGTTCATTACAAATTGATTAGTAAAAAAAAATCAAAATTATTTTAGAAATTTATACAAATTCTAAATCTAAAGTGAAATCTAAACAAATATTTTACAAAACCATCAATTCAGAAGGGTTTTTAAAGCTTTACTGATAATAATATTCCCAATTTTTGCATGTAAGAGGAAAAATTTTAAGAAAAGCAAATATAATACACGCATATGCATTTTAAGCAAATAAAATAAGTTTTTGAATAAAAAATGTTACGCTTGATATGCACCCCTATAGGGAATGTCGACCGGCAGTAGAATAGACTCTTGTCGATTCAGTCGATTCTATTCTATTTTTATATTGTGCAACTTGTTCGACAAAAATTTACTCCATTGTGAATGGCCATCTAAATTGCAAACAGCTGTGTCCACATTTTTACGAAATTTGATTTACTTTTTATTACTTTGAAATAAATATTCCTCTAGCAAAAACCTAATAAATAAAAAGTATTGAGCTGTAGTTTAGTAATGAGAGAGAAGATGAATGTGGGAGTTTAGCCACGTTGGCGACATTTAGACGGAACTGTAGAAATGCATCCAACAATACTCTGCAGCGGGGGAACAACTGTATGTGATTTTCAAGAGCTGCTTAAGAAATTTAGTTCACATATCTATCAACCTCTCTAATTTTCTGTGCTCAAGATCATACCATTAGGTGTAGGAAACTAGAGTAATGGCAAATCTACCGTTTCTTTGGTATTAACTGATGTGTTTAAAGTTTTAGGAGAGCACGTTTGTAGCGACTGGATATCCCTTAAGGGGACAAATACCTGCAAACGGCCATATTTTCCCTGATTTTCATTAAAATTATTTAAAATGAAGAAGTCAATATATTTTTTTTAAATTGGAGTACAGTTTATTATTACATAAAATTTTTTTATTTTATTTTAATCATTTAAAATGGCGAATGTACACTCAATTCTTCCAGGAAGGTCGCAGCGGTGCTTCTCAATCGGGGGGCATTGTGGCACCGACGTCAGTGACCTGAATAGAAAAAACCAAAAATTTTTTTGTTTATTAATGTCATAATTTCTACAAGAATTAACAATAAATAGAAAAAATCGCGGAATAAAATGCTTAAAAAAAATAAATTTTGGTGCGAATTTTCCTACTATTTTTACTTCGAAAAAATTATTTTTTCGAAATTTTAAATTCATAAAAAAGATGTGCAAAATTTCAGGCAGATCGGTCAATAGCTTTTCGAGTTGTCATGTACGCCAATTCGAAAAATATCGTTTTGAGAAAAACGCGTCTAAAGTTTGTATACTCTGTGGGCAAAAAGTAAGGTGAATTTATTTGTCAAACTTCGCGGGATTAAAATTTCGCTCTAGTTATTTTTTTCATGAGTTGGCAGCACTGTTAATAACATCTGGGCCAACTTTCATGTGAATGTCATTATCAGTTATATATTTACGCTTGTGTTTACCAAACGACCAAGAGTGCATTTTTCGATTTTTACAATGTCTGATTTGATTGAGCAGAGAAGTGCCATCAAATTTTGTTTGCGGAATGAAGTTTCGGCTACGGAAATGTTTAGCATGTTGCAGAAGGCATTTGGTGATTCGACCATGTCGCAGAAAAATGTTTATCAGTGGTACAAAGACTTCAAATAGGGCCGCTCCGGACGACCATCGACGTCAACAGATGACCAACACGTCAATAAAGTGAAGGAGTTAGTGCTCAAAAATCGTTGGTTGACTGTTAAAGACCTTACTGATATGATCAGAATATCAAAAGGATCTGTGAAAACCATTTTGAAAGACCATTTGGGCCTACGAAAAGTCAAATCTCGTTTGGTACCGAAAACTCTCAATTTCTTGGAAAAAAATCGTCGCATTGATGTGTGTGAAACAATGCTTTCAGACTATCAGGACAAGCTCAAATGCATCATTCCGGGAGATGAGACTTGGATTTATGCTTACGACCCTGAAACAACCGACCAATCAAGCGAATATCGTGCTAAAGGCGAGGCCAGACCGAAAAGAGCACGTCAAAGTCGTTCAAAAATAAAGGTCATGATGACAGTTTTTTTCGATTTTCGTGGTGTGGTGCACTATGAATTCCTTCCACCTGGCCAAACTGTTAATAAGGAATATTATTTGAGCGTTATGCGTCGTTTACGTGAAGCAATTCGTCTAAAAAGACCAGAGTTATGGGCCAACAACTCTTGGTTTTTGCATCACGATAATGCACCGTCTCACGCTGCACTCGTTCTTCGTGACCATTTCGCCTAAAATTCCACGCATATCGTTCCGCAACCACCTTATTCGCCTGATTTGGCTCCGTGTAACTTCTGGCTATTCCCAAAACTCAAGAGACCACTCCGGGGAACGCGTTTCGAGTCGATTGAGAAGATAAAAGCTGAATCGATGAAGGTGGTGATGGCTATACCGGAAATGGACTATTTGGCATGTTTCGGGGATTGGAAAAATCGTTGGCATATGTGTATTTCATCGAGAGGGGATTATTTTGAAGGGGATGAAATTGATTTACAAGAATAAATAAAGATTTTTCATTTTACAACCAAATTCACCTTACTTTTTGCCCACAGAGTACATGAAAGTTCAACCTCTCCCAGCGCTCGAACGCAAAGAATAGAATCGTCACGGTTAACGATCTATAATATAAGAAATACTTAAATTTACGTTCTAAAATTTGTTGACATATTCTAATAGGATTATATTAACATTTTATGAAAAAAAAAGAAATTTTTTTCGAGATTTTACAGGTATCTGTCCCTTTAAACTGGCTTCACTGACGTTTTTCACATAGTATAGATATACTGCTTGTGCTGCTCCCGTACGAATTTATAGTCAAGAAAGACCAAACAAATGTGCGAACGCTCGAACGATCTGCTTATGCTCACGCAAATGTCTTTAACTGCAAACCCTAGGATAAATACTTTTCCAGAATAAGTTCGATTTTCCAATTCAATTAATGCTTATGAGTTTGTTAAACTGCAAATTAGTAATAAATTTGATTAGAATCATATTTGATTATACGTACAATTTTTTTTTTTAACATGGCTTCTCTAAAGTAAGTGGTCTAACCATCAAATTTCAAATTTAACTATAGTACCTATATCATAGCGCAGAGCAACAGTATTAATTTTTCATTGTTGACACATTTGGTTTTTAAATTTGATGCTTCTCACCACTGTGCACTACGACTACTCTGTGCTCACCGACACAGTCGCAAAGTCAATTTTGGCGACCTCCGCTTTTAAGTCTGAACAAATATCCTCGCACATTATTAAATTAAGTTTGAGACTCCATTACAGTGTGGGTTTAGAGCGAAGTTTAGTTGTTCCTTTGTTGTGTTTAAAATTCCTTTCGACATTAGGATATCTTTTGACAGAAATCATCTAGCATTGCTATGGCTACAAAACGTCAATATTTTTCCTTCGAATGAATTATCTTCTATAAAATTCTGCTCAATTTACTTTAGTAAAGCAGGAAATCTTATTGCGATTAAATACAAAAAATATAATATAATATAATAAATGACTGAAATTCTAAATTTCAGTGAACAGTCAGTCAAGTTCATAAATACCCATAGTAATAAATTCAAACATTTCCAGTCAAGAAATACGTTCTACGATTTTAATGAATTATAAATGTAATTAATTATTCTATTAAATTATTCATGAGTTTAAGTTCAATTCAATTTCTTGGCTCAGAGGAGTATTTAATTAATCATTAGCTTCAGAAGCTAAATGCAGGGTAAATACTTGGTAGAATACTCAAAGATTTACCCCCACAAGAACTCTTTCAAGCCAAAAGGCCTATAGACCTTTTGCCTAGAATAGGGAATTGCATAACATTTATAAAGTAGATATCAGTTGAAATGAAATGGTTGAAGGGCCGCTTTGGCACTCCTGAAGTAGCAGGAAAATAGTAGAAAACCTACCTAAAACAGTTCACTATTGCTTAAATTACCTTCTCTCAAAAATTCATATTGAAAACTAGAAATTAGTGCATACTTGTCTCAAGGACGATGAAACTACAAAGCATATCTTGATACGTAACTGTATTGCCTTGGCAAAGACAAGAGCGTACATCTTTCATTGAGATGAAATGGATGCGAATAAAATTGATAATGCTGCTGTTGCAGATATACATATTGAAATTTGTTCGCAAGGCTGAAAATTGACTAAAACAATTCGGCTCTCAACCAATTCCCAACCTCAGGCAGGAAACGTCATAAATTAAATAGAACCTGATGTAATACATTTAATGGTAGTAGTGCCAGTTACTAGGACTAATATGAAGTACTGCTAAAACATATAGTAGAACACAAAATATCGTTTAGGTTGAAGTGTAAGCCATTCGGCACACTACAAATACTAAATTGTAATTATTATAAACTTAAATTTATTTCGCATTAATTAAAATTTTTTGATGCAAAATAAAAAAATATTTATTGAAATAATATCAATTTTTACGCGCATAGTTACATAAAACTATTTAATAGGACTATGAATAAGTTTTTGCGGTTTTTTTCGAAATTTGAAACTTTATTGACGTAAAATGGTTACAAATTTAATATTCAAAATATTGTCCATCGCTTACTACTACTTTTTCCCATCTTTCTGGCAATTCACGGATTCCCTTTGTGAAAAATTCGGTCGGTTTTGCCGCAATCCACGAATCGATCCATTTTTTGACTTCATCGTAATTACGGAAGTGCTGGTCAGCCAGGCCATGTTGCATCGATCGGAAGAGATAGTAATCGGATGGCGCAAGGTCTGGACTATACGGCGGGTGGGGTAGGACATCCCATTTGAGCGTTTCTAAGTATGTTTTGACCACTTGTGCAACATGTGGCCGAACATTGTCATGTTGCAAAATAACTTTGTCGTGTCTATCGGCGTATTGCGGCCGTTTTTCTCGCAGTGCTCGGCTCAAACGCATCAATTGTCGTCGGTAGACATCCCCCGTAATCGTTTCATTCGGTTTCAGTAGCTCATAATACACAACACCCAGCTGGTCCCACCAGATACACAGCATAACCTTCAGGCCATGAATATTCTGCGCCGACGTCGATGTTGAAGCATGGCCAGGGTATCCATACGTTGCCCGACGTTTTGGATTGTCGTAATGGACCCACTTTTCATCGCCAGTCACAATTCGATGCAAAAAACCCTTTCTTTTGTGCCGTTGAAGCAGTTGTTCGCATGCCATAAAACGGCGTTCAACGTCTCTTGGCTTCAATTCATACGGCACCCAATGGCCTACCTTTCGGATCATTCCCATGGCTTTTAAACGTTTGGAAATGGTTGATTGATCAACTCCCAAAGTTTTTGCAACCTCTTCTTGCGTTTGAGCCGGATCTTGATCGAGCAATTCCTCCAATTCGGTATCCATGAACTTTGGCGGCGCACCCTCGCGTTCTTCGTCTTCCAAGCCAAAATCACCACTTTTAAAGCGTGCAAACCACTTCTGGCACGTTCGCTCAGATAGAGCATGCTCACCATAAACTTCCACCAAGATACGATGACTTTCGGCTGCTTTTTTCTTCATATTAAAATAATGAAGAAGAATTCCCCGCAAAAACACATTATTTGGCACGAAATTCGACATTTTCAAGTGTGGTAAAAATATTGTTGTTTACGCTTCAAATAAAAAACTTATACTGACGTTTGTGCCTTACGACAGTAGCTCTCCAATGAATGTTTGGAAATGTGGATCGATGGAATAATAATCAAGTTACGCCATCTGTTGTAAAACCGCACGAACTTATTTTTATTATTTTTTGATTTCAGTCAAAAGCAGAATTCACTAAAATAATTGTGACTTACAAGGTGGCGCAAAATTAATCACCCTACCGAAATGTTAATAATTTGTGCAAAAAGCGTCGTACGTCAATCATCTATGACACTTATGAAGTAGACAGCTATCATCAGGCTATCATCTCTCAAAATTTTTTTTTTATTTAGTAAAAAAGTTATTCAAAAACAATTTTGGATAATTCATTTTGTGCCACCCTATTATTTTTATTTATTGCATTAAATGTAAATATTTCGATTTGTTAAACTACAAAATTTATCAGATGGGCCTAAATTAACTAATCAATTAGTGGAAAATGAATAAAAGTGCTCACATTAATTAAAATTTGTACAACTGATTATTACTTGATGCCAACTCTAAGACTTTAAATTTCATGTAAAATATTTCTAAATTTCGCTAATGTTTTAAAATCATTGTGATTATAATTCATTACTTTTCCAATTTTAAATAAAAAAAAATTTAAAAAATTTTAACTGCCACCTTTTTTATCTAAAATCAAATTTAAAAGCTCCGAAGTTTTAATTTTAAATGCAGAATAACCAAATTTATTAATCGATTCGAATAATTGAATTATAAATGTCTCATGAAATTTTTAATAACTTTAAAGTAAAACAAAACTAGCAAGAAAATATAAAGATAAAGCAGAGACTCCCAAGTTTTTTGGTCCTATGACTGTTTGCCTTTACAAAATTTATTCTTCTGCGACGCGTACTCACAGAAAATACAGATATTGAGATGATTTTATTTAAAATTTAAACAGAACCACAAAAGCTCCAGCGGTATTATTATTAAGGGGTATTCTAGTCTAGAGGCCCGAATTTCGAGCATTTTTTGACGATGAATAAAAAAAAAGCTATTGATATTTTTACGATACATTTTTTTATCATTTATTTATTCATATATTAGGAGCACACAAAATAAATTTGAAAAAAAAAAATGAATTTTCATGGAGTTATGCGTCCTTGAAGTGGAAGGGGGGAAAAAAGGCAGTGTCCCCGTCGTCACGATTTCTACCCTTGTGGTCATCTGAAAAAAAAAATACAAATTCTTAATTAATATGAATGTCATTATCGTATGAACCAGAAAAAACGGAAAAAAAATTTTTTTCCATAAAATGGCGGCTACTCAAAAAATTGAGGTCGATTTTTCTCTTATTTTTAAACTTTCTCGAATTGTTTACACATATTAAAAAATTGAAATTTCCAGTTTTTCGAGCTTCATACGATAGAGATATATTTAAGGAATATTCATGACAAATTTCAAGCAAATCGGTTGATTAGAACTTGAGATATCGTGCCGACCGTATCGAACGAAGTAGTTTCGAGAAAAACACTTTTGAAGTTCGGCGTCCGCTCAAACCAGTCAAGCTGTCGCGTCACTAAAATAGTTGTAGCTTCGAAAATAAATCGAACTTTGAAAAATCCTTTTAGGGAGATATTTTTGAATAGTTAAACTATCAAATTTTGAAAAAAAAATTTTTCGATTTTTTTCAAATTTCTAGACTAGAATACCCCCTCAATATGATTTATTATAACACAAATCAACAAAACGAAAGTGAGGAATGAGCCTGAGCATATCATCTCAATAGAACACAAATTTCAAATTTCAAAACAGCCTGTATTTCGATATGAATGAACGTCGATTTTAATTACAAAAATAATCTTTTACGTAGTAGGCACCAGATCTGGAGCCGATTTCTTGTTTTTTTTATCATTAGGTCATTCAAAACTCAATACTTCCATGCTCCAATACTATTTTTCTTTACCATAATCGCAATCTCTTCTGAGGCGCTACAATTTGCCTCATCCGAAGCGTTTCGTGTCCCTTAAGCGATTTACCAATAATATCGATTTTTTCTTTATTGGCATCTGCAATTTTCATATTGTTTTTGTAATAGCTATTCCATCTCTCAATTTTATTGGCACATTTTCGAATTGCCCGGACAAATGAACAACGAGTACACGCACGCTTATTTGATGCTCATTAATCGGAAAATTTCGAGTATAAACTCGAGTATAACGAGCTTTTACGAGCGACCAATTATAACCGACCAAATTTGGTAGTCGGTAAACTTAACTAAGCTAACCGACTGAGTTTATATGTATATGCCTACCATTTGAAAGAGCTCGAATTCGAAACACATTTCGGCCATTTTACATGGAATTGTAGAAGTTTCTTTGTAATAGCGGTCGCCCCTGGGCAGGCAATGACAAAGTCTTAAAGTGTATTTCTGCCATAAAAAACTCCTCTTTAAAACCATCCGTCGTTCGAAGGCGACATGAAACTAAAGGTCTCTACATTTATCGAATCGTGAAGATTTAGTCAAATTGATTGTGGTGCTAAACGTAATGAAGTTTGAATTTGAGATTCTATTTTTTTAGTTTTATCAAACTGCTAAATTGCTTTCTTTTCATTGAAGCGTTGAAATAATAAACACATTTCATATTATTACATCTAGTTAACTAAAATTAGCAAGTAATACTTTTTTGTAATTCACGATTTTTTTATTGTTTTTTGTATTTTACAATGGCAATTGCATAAGAGAAACATGTTACACCTTTACACTGCTGCTGACTTCTGAAAACTCACCTCACTAACTAAAATTCTCTTCATCCCTTTTTTCATTTTATACTTATTTTGTATAGTGCATACATGTATACATAAATAATACAAAGTATTTTTATTAAAATGTATTTAGAATTTTGGCTTTTAAACGGAAATCTTTTACGATTTCAGGATAATTATCCATAGAACTAGGTTTCATATAGAGAAGTCGAGAAATCGAGTCTTTAGGATCTTTGGCGAAAATGTATACTTATACCAGAGTTACAAGAAAGATATGAAAAATATAATAAAAAAGAAAGAAGCAAAATAAGAAGAAATATGATGTAAATTTAGTTCTAATATATGAACCAATTATTAGAATATCACTGATGTTACTCATACGCCATGGTGTGCGGGAACAGTTTATTCTTATTTACCCTCAGCACGCAAAGCGCTAGATGAAAAAAGTAGCAGCATAGGAGGGAAAGTTAATCAAATTTCTATTAAGAACATATGCGCTTCCAAGAAATAAGTTCAGTGAGTGAGAAGGATAGATTAGGATTAGGAAGCGCTTTAATATGTGCATAGAAAAGTTGAGAACTGCTGTTAATGTGGGTGCGAATAGATATTCGATGAAAGTTGAATAACTTAAACACTTTTTTCTTACTTTTTAATTTTTTGATTCAAAATCCTTTTTATAGTAAATTTTTAATGATTTAAAATATGTAATTGCTTCAAAATGCTCTTTATAATAGCATATTTTTATTGAAATTTCACTTGAGATAAATTTTTATAAAGAGCACTTATTACAGTTCCATATAGTTTAGTTCGTAGTTTCTGAGCCTCGAAGAAATGGCATTAAGTTCTCTTTGGGCCTAAGCGCCAGTAGTATCAATTAGGATAGTATACATTTTTTCACAATTTTAAGATTATTTACTGATTTGACTTATTTCCCAATTAACAAATTACAAAAAGCATTTTTGTTCGCATTTTTGGAAACACTAGAAAGTAGTTTGTTCTACTGAATTTTTTCATACGAAAAGCAATCAGTTTCAATATATAGAAATGTATGCATTGATAATTTATGCCTAAATAGTGTGTATACAAAAACAAAATATTATTCCAAATATTACAAATTAGTGTATAAGTAGCTGCAACATTTGGGGTGTCTTTACAATATTTTTTTGTTTAACAATATTTTTTTCTATTTTTGATTTTTATTAACCGAATACCGTTTGGCTGTTGAACATTCTTACATTTTTACATACACACATACGATAATCATAAATCATTTATTTACTTAAAATATTATATCCTTCCTTAATCACTTTATACCACAAATTAGAATTTTTCTGGAACTTGTATTTTTTTGTACTTTAATTAAGTTATATTTGGCACGATTCTTCAAAAGCTAAAGCAAAATTATCTATAATATATGTATATCTCATATACTACGTATACTATTTACAATTTGAAGCTGTTTTTTATATGATGAGAAATGAAAGCAAAATCCAATAAAACAGAAGAAGAATGCATACAAAACAAAACGTTACAAAATTATCTAAACAAAAAAAAAATACAACATTTTTTGTGTGAACTTTTGACAATTCCAGCTGAATGATTTTGAAATTCGGAAAGGCAAAAAGATTGGTGTTACGATATCATTTAACAATCACCGGCTTTTTGTCGGCAATATTCCTAAGAATAGAGATCGTGACGAATTAATTGAGGAATTTACGAAACACGCACGTAAGTGGTACATTTCAAAATCATAAGAAAACAAGGCCAATCCAAAAAAGTCAATTGAATTCACCACCATCACCACCTTCCACAACCTTCCACCTGATCCCACCTACCAATCCGATCCCAGCCATTTCAGCTAAACCAGAAGAAATGCATACATACATACTGACGTACCATCCACCCGCTAAACTCGAACAGTCCACCAATCAAAATCCATCACCAATTATCAAAAGCCCCTAGCTTTATTTTCCCCATACAGTATTTGAAGCAAAAATTTTTAGAGCTAATATATTTTTTGTAAGATTCGATAATGGTTAATGTGAGTCGAAAGCGAGCTGTACAATAAAAAAGTTAAAAATTTATAAATAATTTCTGCCTTGCATGATTTTCCTACTTACTTCACCTTCAATTCGCAATACACCATATTGAAATTACAAAAAATTGGTTAACGGTCACAATTGGCAAGCATCGAAAAGAGCTCATTTTGTTAGCGACAGTTGCAGAATATACGACAAAGTGAATTGAATATTATAAGTGTTTATTAAAAAAACAAAAACAAATGCAAAAATTTACAATTGGTGTATAAAATATAATAAGCAGAGAAAAGTAAATAATACGAACAAAACTGAGCCTGGGTAAGCGCCATTTTGACTATCTCTACTGAGTTTAAAGCTCCAAAAGCGCGACGCTGGGGTGTTGTGAGCTTGAAGAGCGTAGAGCTGTAAAATTGAAACGAATTGGATTTTTGTTTTGCAATTTTCGCTTAAAAATGCTGCGAAAAACCTACTACCATTTTAATTTTAAAGAAAACCAACACAAAAGCACAAATCCAAGTAGTCTCATGAGAGAAGTTTTCCTCTCAGTGTAGCAGTTTTTGCAATTTTGGGTACTTGCATTTGAGCTTTTGTTAAGGTACAAAATTTTGTGTGTATGTGCAGCACTTACCCCCTTTTCATGTGTATAAATTGACTGCGAAATTATTAGAAAATACAACAAAAATTAAAAGCTTTTTCTTTTAAAATTGAAAAGTTTATAAAATTACTAATTTTACATGAAAACTGTAGCTAACAATATTACATGGAAAAATTAGCGTAATCAAATAAAACAAAATCTAAGCTATGTCAAAAATCAAAAACATCGAAAAATCATTGCCAAAATTTAAAACATTTTTCTTAGTTTAACAGGAAATTTAATATTGAAAGAAATGCGGAATATTAAAATATGACGAGCTGGCAAACAGATTAGGTTTTGTTGGCAAAGTAAATTTTACTTGTCTTTCAACACTTCATCAGGGCTATTTTCTCCTCATTTGTGACGGTTTTTATTAGAAAATCGCGAAAAAATATATTTCTGTATTTCAGTAAACTTAGCCAGTTTTGTTCGCCAGCTTCTCATATGAAACACTTATTCGTCTGTGTGTGTGTTTTTTTTTTTTTTTTTTATTGTTTTAGACTCCTAAAGGAGAAGTGGTGGTGCAACGGTAACAACTCAAGAAATATTTATTGAAAAAAGTCATGCATATTTATTTAGAGTTCTCTTACAATCTTTAAGTGCTAAATAATATTAAATTTAAGCATTTTAATTAAGTTGTAAAGTAAATTTAATTCATAAAAATTAAATTTAGATTTTATGCCAATGATTGTATGAATATTCTTTAAATTAATAACACAAATATTTTATGAAATGATTTGGACATTTCGAAGTGCTGTGCGCACCAGTTCGATATAGTGAATCTAATTATACATGCAAACTCCCATTCATATTTAAACCTTTTACCTTTATTTGAAAATATGTTGTTTAAATTTAACGCGAGAGCAAAACCAAAACCAAAAACAAGCAAATTGGCGCCCGCAGTTTTCGCTGCTCGAAATAAATCTGTAATAAAAAGTAACATTTTCATTTTATATTTGAGGTTAGTGCCCCAGACAAATAATTTGAGTTTTAACAATGACGGACAACAATTTCTTTTTGAATTGAATTTGAGAAAAAATAATTCAGACTATATTCAGGTACGGCGGCCGCCGTAGCCGAATGGGTTGGTGCGTGATTACCATTCGGAATTCACCGAGAGGTCGTTGGTTCGAATCTCGGTGAAAGCAAAATTAATAAAAACATTTTTCTAATAGCGGTCGCCCCTCGGCAGGCAATGGCAAACCTCCGAGTGTATTTCTGCCATGAAAAAGCTCCTCATAAAAATATCTGCCGTTCGGAGTCGGCTTGAAACTGTAGGTCCCTCCATTTGTGGAACAACATCAAGACGCACACCACAAATAGGAGGAGGAGCTCGGCCAAACACCTAACAGAAGTGTACGCGCCAATTATTTATTTATTTTTATATTCAGGTACATATTTTTTGATTTTTCGTAAAAAACCAATAACCAATTCAAATCGAAATTCTTACACATTTCTAGTAAAATGCTATTTGAGATTGCGTGAAATCGTCCAAAATTCAGCAGGTTTGTGCAAACTCTTTTATTCCAGTGAATGTGTGAAATCTTGATTTTCAAAAATATGACAGAAAAATTCTAACCACTCAGCTTTGCGAAATGCATAAAACTTTTAAACCGACAAAACGATATCTCAAATTCAAATCCCGCGAAACTGAACTATAAAAATGAAAACAAATTAGCAAATTGAAAGTTCACTGAAAAGTTTAAAATTTGATTTTAATTTATTAATTTAAAAATTATAAATAATTCAATCGGGATTATGTGGGCGTGACATGAAAATGAAAAAAAAGTTCAGTTAAAGAATTATGCGTTCTTTAGCTGAGAAACTCAAAGTATTCAAAAGAATTCGGTTACCAGAATGTCAGAGAAATCGCCCCCATGTGAGATTTGCGCGCCCTTTGCAAAACTAAAACTATTTAGAAAATGAGAAATGAGAAATTGAAATAACATAAACCTGTCCGTGACGTTGCTTCATTGATTAAACGAGAATAATTAAGACGGAAATTTAAGTATTAAAGGTATAATTTTCACACAATTTTCTGGTAAATAAAACTCTAAAATTCGAATTACCTGAAATAATATGTAGCAAAAATACAAAATGAAGCATTTTCACCGAGCTGCGGTCCAATACAATATAGTTAATTAGTTAAAATGTAGTTAAACATCGCGCTGTAAACTTAAATGCTCAAATCTCGAAGCAATTTTTATTGTGCCACTTTTGCTAGCTTAACAGAGACAATGTTATGTTAACAGTGATAGCCGTAAAATGTAATGAACTGCTTTCAGGCACAAACAGAGCCGATCTAGCATTAAGTTTTGTATCGTAGAATTTTTGCAGAGAAAATTTATATCAATTTGTTATGAATATTGCTTACAATAAAAAAAGCAAATTATACGATTTTTTGGAATAAAGCAATGCGCAGAAATCAAACCACAAATATTAAATTAGCAGTTGAGTGCCATTACATAAAAACGCTGGCAGCGCTGATAGCCCTATTTTGCTCTCAGCAAACCTCAAATATAATATCAATATACAGAAAGCTTTTTGAATTAGCTCTAGTACGTTGGAAGTGCTTGATATTTCCAAGACTTGGCTGGGCTCTCAACAGCAGTTAAGTTCTTAAAGCAAATTCGCTAATTTTTGTTATGATAGCGCGCCATTTTTCACAACAAGTTTGAGCCACCGAGTTACAACTGTACACCACCATTAGAAACAGAACTACTATGTATATTTTTTTTTTGTGGAAATATTCTACATTTATATTTAGCAAACAAAAAATAATAATAATTGTCTAGCTACAGCCGTAAAATTGCCCAACTATATAAGTTACTACTTTTTGTTTCGCATTTCCTTTTGTTTACTTCTCTCTCTTTTGCTCTATCTCTCTGTCTTTCTCTGTCTGTCTTTGTCTCTTTCCCACCCTCTTTGAGTTTGTTATGCGTTACTTTAAAATCATTCGTGTATTCATAAACAGAGGAGTAAAGAATATCAAGAGATTGTGACAATTAAGTGAAATTTTGCATTAGTAATGAATAATTTTAAATTACAACGATTGCCAGCATTTCAATTACTAGTTGAACAACATCAACAAAACCGAAAAATGATTAAACAAACATAAACTTAATGTAATTATGATTGAATATGAGTAAAAATCGTTCACAATATTCGGTCCATTGAAGACACTTTTGTTATACAATAAATAATTTTAATAAAATGGTAATGACTGGAGAAATACTATTTAACTATATATACATATATAACTAAAGAAAATATTTGCATACGAGTTGTATTCCCCCACAAAGTCCTAGAAAACTCCCAGCCCATAGAAAACCAGGCAAATTGTAGTGCTCAATAAGCCTCTGTACATTAATGACTCTTATCAAACATTTACTATCGAATTATGGGGGAGAAAAGTACAAAAAAAGTTCTTAAATTTACTTTCTGTTTTTAAATGTGTTTGACTTCTAACTCTAATAAGTTGAAAAAATTATAGAAGCATTTTTTTTAAAACCTCGGCTAATTACGTAAATTGATTGGCAATCAAAATTAGCTTTCGTGTGAAGTGCGCATAAGATACTGAAGTTATTTTAAATATTTGTTATTGAATCAAAATCCATTTTATCAAAAACTATTTAAAGCTATACCTGAGCCTTTGCAATACCCGAAAATACCTCATTTTTTTAGCATAAAATCCTAAGTGTGATTCCTTGTTTATATAAATACGATGTACGTATAACTACTACATATACGTTTATACCCGTGCATATTCAATACATACATAATTACATACCTGCTCGTACTTTTAAAAACACCTATGATGTGATCACTTGCGCATCACGAGTTTGCCTCATTTGTGTTTTATATACATACATACATAATTATAACGGCATAAACATATAAAGTATATAGCTTTTTCTTTGGATACTACTTTTATATGGTTTCACTTGGTGTCTCTAGTTTTAAACGAAAATCCATTTTGATTATGTACACAAATACACATTTAAATATTCAATAATATGTGGATATGATAATATTTATGTATGTAAAAATTAAAAAAAAAAACCAAAACATGTATTTGTATTTCTAAGTACAAATTTTTATTAGGCAATAATTTTTGATTAAATGTGCCTTTGTGATTTTATATTTATTTTGCTGTTAGGTGTTAAATTAATGAATTTATTTAATACATTTAGAATAACATGAAAATTTAAATGTTACTAAAATAAAAAGCAAATGAATTTTGGCATTGGTTTTTCACAATAAAAACAATTTATGTAAATCGAAAATCAAAAAACAGAAAAAAAATTGTTAAAAAAATTTAAATTATTTTAGACATTTTTGCACATTCCTAAATGTAATTTTAATGTTTGTGCAATTTATTGATTGTTGTCTATCAAATAATCCAATTGAATTGCGTGAAAATTCACTATTTTGCATAACAACGCTCCCGCCTAATGCTTGTGATGTAAAATTTTGCAATTTTCGGCGCTTTTTCCTCCGCTCTTCGTCAGATTATGGAAGAAACAATTTGAGAGAGAATATTTCGAGTAACAATAAACGCTACACTTGGTATTTATTGCTGCTACCAACGCTCTATATACATACATACATTTATGTGTTATAATATGAATTATTTGTTGTATTTTTTAATGAATTTCCACCAATTATCCCCATTTCCATTGAATTTACTTAGTAATTATTCATTTTTACTAATTTGTGCATTTTGCTTTTTTTTTGTTATTTGTTCAAATGCTTTTATTGTTGTTGCGCGCACACACATTAGCTGGCCTTATCGAAGTGATCATCTACAGTTCACCAGATGACAAGAAGAAAAATCGTGGATTCTGCTTTCTCGAATATGAATCACACAAAGCGGCCTCGTTAGCAAAACGAAGACTTGGCACTGGTAGAATTAAGGTAACTAATTGCACTTTTGTTTAAAAAATAGGTTAAAATTTATATGTATAAAAATAAATGTAAATTAAATATAAATATTTTTTTTATGTAATATTATTCAACTACAAATTTAATTTAATTTATATTAATTGTAAAGCTTTGAAACAGCGCGATAAAAAACTTCAAAGTGAAGAAATTCCCGTATTTTGCAGAAATTAACTTTTTTCGAAACCAAAATGTCTCAAAATGACACACTGGAAATACTAAATTTTATCAAACAAAATATGCAAATGTCATAGCATCTGGCAATATCCGCAATAGCACTTTCCCCCTTCGACTATGAGCCAACCAAGTCAGATTGTAATAAAAGGCAGTAACAGGCAGTAGAGCTAAGAAAGCGAGTGTAATGTGCTTTGTTTTTGCTTTTGGCCCCTGGAATGTCAAAATCCACAAAAAAGGTGGATAGTTTAGAGTAATTAAAAACACAATTTGATAATTTAGAGACAAAATAAATTAAAAACACAAAATCAAATCAGCCGCTCTACTGCTATTATCTGCTCAGTGCACCTCGGAAGCAGCCTTTATTTCATATATTGAGGATTTTTCCTATTGATGTTTATATTAGTTTGCAGAAAAATAAATCCAATATTTTTGCATCAAATTTTTGCGCAAATGGTTTAAAAATATTTCATGGTTGAGCACCTGGGTGATGCTACCACTACTAATATGTCGGCCAATTTCGATTATTTCTGTGATTTTATCGACATTTTCGCCGACAGACCTGCCTATGCGAGGTGCATCTTTAACATCAGAAATGCCTGAACGGAATCGACGAAATCAAAATTGCATTTAGCTGTTGGCTGTTACAGTATCGGCAAGATAAACATCATTCATAATTTCAGCGGCCTTCATGAAAGAAAAGCTGCAAAATGTACCGAATTTTCTCTTTGCTGACTTCCGTTCTTAACACCCTGTAAGCAAAAAACAGCCAAAGAATTTTGTTAGTGTGAAATATCACATTGACAACGAGCATAAAATTTGTTTGATCGATACTTTACGAGATATTGATCACTACAGCCATCTAACGAAAGAATAATGGATTTATTTTTCCCCAAACTAATATTGGCAATTTCTTCTTTCAATATTCCATATTCTTCAAAGCAACATAAAATATTGTGTTTTAACCCACTTGTCTGGAATTTGATATCCCAAAGAGTTGGTAGCCATTTTAAAAATCACTTAAACTGAGGGTTCCTATTGAAATGCCAAACACTCGACCATTTTGTGTGGTGACGAAATATTCACCAAACCGTGTTCCGTATCTCACTCGATCTCCTTCGTTTATTCTGAATGACTTGTTGCTGCGATGTTATCGATGTTATATTTTTGTCAATTGCAAACGATCAAAGCAATAACAAAAGTATGCTTAACAAGTTGTGAGCAGCCATTTGCGTTGGTTAGCTTTTTTACGTAGTAACTACGCACGAATAAAACCATACGCAGGTTCGTTGACTTTCAATTACAAATGTTGTAAAGACGATTTGTTGCGTTGACCATTTTCGAATTAATTATTATTATTATTATTTATTAGGGAAATAATATTGCACTAACATTTTTAACACACTGGCTGCATTGGCCTTCGGTGTTACGAATGAATTATTATTATTTTATTAATTATTATTATTATATTAAAATGATTACTAATTGTTTCATTTGTTTAGGTTTGGGGATGTGATATCATTGTCGACTGGGCTGATCCGCAAGAGGAACCAGACGAGCAAACAATGTCAAAGGTGAAGGTCTTGTACGTGAGAAATCTGACACAAGATGTTAGTGAGGAGAAATTAAAGGTAATTTTAGCTATTTTCATTACATAAAAACATGAACAAAATTTTAATAATTAACCATTTTTATTCCACCCACGCACCACATTACTTTAGGAGCAATTCGAGCAATATGGCAAAGTTGAGCGCGTTAAGAAAATCAAAGACTATGCATTCGTGCATTTTGAGGATCGTGATAGCGCCGTGATTGCAATGCGCGGCCTCAATGGCAAAGAGATCGGCGCTTCTAATATTGAGGTAAGTGCACACATATTTTTAACGCTGCACTTTTATAAAGCAGAAACAAACATACCTAAATACGTACATATTACATGATACACTACACATTGCGCATTTTCAGGTATCGCTTGCCAAACCACCATCAGACAAGAAGAAGAAGGAGGAAATCCTACGTGCACGCGAACGTCGCATGATGCAAATGATGCAAGGACGTCCCGGTCTTGTCGGGTAAGTACTGCCTTCCAGCTATTTGGCATGCTACAACAAAAATTACCTACATACATACATCATATGTATATACACTAATGATTCCCTACATTGGCGTGTCAAAATTCAAAAATAAGAAAATTTCCCAAAAACAAAAAAAAATATACTAACCCATTGTGAAAACCTACAACACATAACCTTTGCACATCGGCTTTATGCTGCCAGTTTGCCAGCGGCAGCTTCGGATTCAAAAACGAAATTCACTACCACCAGTACGGGTGGTTTGTACACGTAATTTTTTTCATTAGTAATGAACAATTTTTTAATTAATTTTATATTCTCTTTCTTATTTCTTTCTCTCTCTCTCTCTCACACACTCTCTCATCGCACTCAATTACCTCAAACAAATTTTTGTGCTTTTGTGCTTGTTCCCATATGAATACGTATGACAAAACAACACAACAACATTACAAAAATAAATAAAAAAACGAACCGAAACCGAAACCGAAAAATACAAACAAAATAACAAATAATGAAAAATATAACTTGCATTGGCGCGCGACCGCCGCCCGTTGTTCCCAATGTTTGTGTGTGTGTGTGTTCGTTTGTAAATTTGTAACTCACACTAGCTATGAACAATTATCTCCATACAGAAACTTGTCGCCTACACATCCCAACATGATGTCTTTAACTGCGCCCATGCGCCTGCCTGGTGGTCCACGAATACCGCTGCGCGCACCAATTCCACGCGATTACGGTAAGTCACATTGCGTTTTTTATCACAATTAAAGCTATTTATCTTAGCGTAAATACGTACATATCTAATAAAAATAAATATGTACTTTTTTGGATGGTTTATATTATATACTTAACTATTATGTATTATTTACTATTAGAAATTACATACATATATTGAGTTTCTTCTTCAAAAACATAAAAAAATTATATACATCACGAAAAAAAAATTATAAATATCACAAAAGCCAATTGTCAAAAGACACTTGAAAAAAAAAAAAATAATACGCTGAATGGTGTAAAATTAGATTTGCAGTTGACATACACAATTTTCTATTGTACTTACATAACAACCCATTTACCGATTGGAAAAGTTTTGAAGCAAGCGTAAAACGCAAGTGTAATGCAGAA
The DNA here is from genome assembly GCF_028408465.1 of Anastrepha ludens. Taxonomy (NCBI): domain Eukaryota; kingdom Metazoa; phylum Arthropoda; class Insecta; order Diptera; family Tephritidae; genus Anastrepha; species Anastrepha ludens. The sequence goes on along the minus strand of NC_071498.1, from coordinate 114,615,170 downwards.
GTAATCGTAGCAATATACTCGTATTTCGCTAGGCAAAGTAAACTGTACGAAGTATTTAAATCACCAACTGTGATTGCCACTACAATGCCGGTAGAACTACATTTGGCATAGAACATACGTACATACATACGTATATGCGTAGCTATAAAATTTGATAAAATAACTTAATTGACTTTCGATCATCAAATCCTGAATCTTACTAAAAAAAACTTATATTTTGTTGCAAGTTTTATTTTTTTAAATGGATTCTGAAATTACAGCTGGGATTAATTAGTTGCTATAAAACTCATTAATGTACTGTTTGACTGTTGAAAATTGTCAAGTTGATTTAAGTTGTTTTATCAAAAGTTCACAGCTATTTATATAGATATGTATGTATGTGGGTGAAAAACTAAATAAAATTTTACATTGAACAACTCTATTCTAATTTACAACTAAAATAGGTTTTATATAGTTTTATAATTTTGTCGAATTTTTTACTTTAATTGTCTCCAAATTAATTATTAGTTTTTTTTTTTTTTTATTTTAAGTTACTACTAACAATTAACCACCACTTCCTCTATTTCCTTCTAGTATTTTATTGTTTGTCTACCCCCTTTTCCTTTTTGTTCAACGCCAACTCGATTCCCAGCTTTTGCAAATAGCTTTTAAGTCCACCGAAATCTATCATTTTTTCCATAAATTCTCACAAAATCGTTTCCTCATATTACATACATATATATTTCTTTATCAAAGCAAAATAGCAACGAAATTGCGTAAACTTAGAGCTTCTTCTGTAATCGGTGTGTTATCAATAGTATAACTGTAAAACTTGTGTTATCAAAATTAATGTTGCACTTACGTTTTTATTGATTCACTTAAATTTCCAAAATTTTGAAGCAACTAAAACGTGTTGGTTTGTTGTTTTTTTTTTCTTTCTCATCAACTCTATGTGTATTTATTTGTGTTTTAATAGTCAGACTGCATGTTTTTGGTGTTCTTTCTTACTACTGCTACTCTTTTGTAACCACTGCATAAATTTGTTTTTATTCCATTTTATATAATAATACAATATACCTTAAATACATAAAATGTTCTTTCTATCCAACGTAAACTCAAACAGAACTCAACAAAGCAAACAGTAACTAAATATTCGAATTCAATGTTTAGTAATTTTAGTAATACATTTATTTTTACTACATAAATGTTGCAAATGCCTCTACGTATAGTGAATTTTAAGCACCCTGTATACTATTTGATGTTCTAACAGCGGTAAGTAATTAGTTTTGCCAACATAACCAACTTTCTATGCATTGGCGTACGCTTCACACAAAAAACGTTGCCGAAACAAGTGAGCGTTACATGAATGAGAAAAAAAGCAAAAACCTAAAACAAAAAAAAAAGAATTAAAAATAACAGAAAAATCACGGGCCCTTATCAAAATGGAATAAAAACAAAATGGGTTCACAACAAATTAACGAAATTTATTAGATTAACAAACGCTAATCGAAAATAGCAACTATTAAAATATCCCTAACACACATATTATATACTACACTCATCTATTCCCCACCCAAATAAGTAGTTCATAGAACCACACAGCCTCAAAAATTATATCTGCAAATCCTTGAAGCAAGAAAAGCGTTCCTAAGCAAACAAAGCGATGTCTGCCCAAAATCGGTTGGCATAAAAATTTACTGTACATACATATGTACATATTTGGATATATACTCGTTTATCCTATAACACACCGTACGAATCTGTATTTGTTGTTTCTATATGTGTATATGGCAACAATACGCGTCTCAGTGATCTCACCTCATTCAATGCTCTGTACCTCATCACTTCTTATATGAGCGGGCTGAGGCGCAATAACACTCTCACAGCTCAATGCTCTCATGATTTGTAACTGTAGCACACTAGAGTTTGTTTTAGTTTTGAGTATTTATTTATTTTTTATTAAAACTTTAAGTAGTTAGCTTTATACTATTTTTGATAAAAAACAGGTTTGGAAAAACGTGGTATCTGAGCAAACTTTGTAGCAATGGCTTTCTGATTTGATAGCAATTTCTGGTAGAATATTAATTAATTAATTAATTAAGAGACACGGTTGCATTCTCAGTGGTGACGAGAACAAACCCTCCCTACAAACATTGGCTTAGATGGTATTTCATTAAAATGGCAATAACAACAATGGAGCAGACAAATCTGGTCAACGGCCGATGAACAAAGTTGTTATATCAACAGAACTATATAATGGAGTGCGTTTCAGATTAAAATTTCCAGATTCAAGTTTAGAAGGTTCCGATAGCTTAAACTCGATTGCTAATTCTCATATGCGCTGGCTACTTTTTAATATGCTGCGTTAAGAACACAATGCATGCCGATGTTTAAGAGTTGAGTTAAGCAACGTATATGTATACATAGCCAGAATTACTGTTAGAAGTATGTAACTGAAGGAATTAAAAGCTGTTAATAAAAATCTAAGTTTAATAGGCATAAAATTATCCATTTTGTAGAAAAAACTGCGTGCATTACAAATGTGAAAGAAGAAAAAGCATGTCGATATGTTTGCGCTAGCGTATTCTTATCAAGGCAAATCTATTAAAGTTAGTATCGGTAAATCAGCAGATTTTTCTTTTTCTTTCGCCGTGTTCATGTGGCGGTCAGCCCAGAATGTAACAAAGCAAATTCACTCTTTGTTTCCTACTTTGCCAATACTTTGACAATTAAACGTACAAAAAATTGTTGCTGATCTAGTGCCACCACCTTTAATAAATGCACCTTGATTCTTATCATTTTTAAATTTTCGCTCTTTTTGCATTTCAAATATCTGCGAAAGAGTTTATCGCATACCAGAAATACATTTTACTTCTATTCAATGGAATTTTTTAAGTTCAATATAATCAGAGTAGATGTTTAGTAGACGTTTAGCATAGACATTCGTGTTATTTTCTGCTAGCACAAAGAAAGGCTATTGCTATAAAAGTTTGTTTGCTCATACTTGCAAACAAATATATACACAACTAGTATATTGAATTTAAAATTTTTCTAAATTAATCCATAATTTATTTCTTAATTTAATTTGTTGTTTTTGTAATTTTCGAAATTTGGCCAATATTTTTTAATAATTTTTTAGAAGAAAAAGTTGAAAGAAGCACGAAAAGAATACCACAGCAAAATTTTTCCCAATTTATAGATTATGATTACGACTTTTATGGTTATTCGGATTATCGTGGCGGCTACAATGAATCCTATTACGACGAATTTTATCACACCTATGATGGAGAATACTTCTTTGATTATCCACCGAGCGGTGTAACACCATTGCAAACTGGTGGAGCCGCTGGTGGACTGCAGAGAACAGCCAGAAACAATGTGGTGGGTCTTGCATTCTTCTAATACTACTTACTACTACTACTACTACTTACTACTACTACTACTACTACTACATTTTACTGCTACTGCTGTTAATATATACTGTTCCTTCTATACTACATAGCAGACTATTTTTGTACAACTCCTACTACTCCCACATCTGCCATAACCACAATTTTTACACTTTACAATTTTGAAAACTGTTTGGTATTTAAAAAGACCGCAACAGTATCCATTTCCTGTATTCGCTTGAAGCTTTTTATAAGTAGTTAAAGCGAGTCATTAACTGAAATGCTCCTGTTCGTGTATACAACTAGTGGTGGTGATATTTTATTTTCCTTTTTCAAAATTTTTGTATGTTGAAGCGCTAGTAGTGTTAAAACGTTTTTATATTTTATGATAAAAATTTCAAATTTTCTTTTCATGCTTTTAATTATATTATAATTTTCTTTGCTTTTTGGCTTATACAAAATTAAAAAAAAAAAATCAAAACACACGCAGACGTATAATGACAAAGTCACACTCGATCACAATTCTAATATTACCAACAACTGCAACGACAGCGGGAAGACATCATCAAAAACTTCAAAACTGCCACTACCAGGCATCAAAATTTTGGCCTCACTCATGCTTTCAGGGATACCTTTTTGAAACTTCGTCTAGCAACAATACATCATCTAACATTTTTTGTTTGATTTTAATTTAAAAATAAAAAAATAACAGCTTTGTTGTTAACCTGTGAGTGTTAACCCTAATATGCACCCATCCACAAATATTTAGTAAAATAAGAAACTAAACAATCCGTCGTAGACACAAATTCACATCCACTCTAGCAAACATATTTACTGAAATTTTGTGTTTCTACTGAACTTTAAATTACTAAAATATTTATTTTTTGTTAATTAACATCAAATACTTCAACACCTTTAACTTTAAAATGCTACTTATTTGTTAATTTTAATTTTTACATTTCTAGTCAAAGTGATTTTTTGTTTTTATGAAATTAGAGAGCTTTTTTTTTAGTTTATGCTATTTGCTTTGTTTATTTATTTAATAGAAAAAACCCTTTTAAGCTTATCATTTTTATGCCAAGTCGCTAAAACTGTTGGTCCTGGTTATGTCGAAGTTAATAATGGCGAAAGTGGTAATAATTCATGAAAACTTAGGTTTTTTTATTCCAAAAACATTGCCAACCCATACAGGTACCTGTTTGCAGCAGCAACGCATAAAGATGATTTAATTTAAGTTTATAAAGCTTAATATAAAAAATTTGAGCTGAATGAAGTGTGCTAGTAAAGACAAGTATTTTTCATAGCTTAAATCTACATTGAAATTAAAGGAGCCGTTTACATGTTGGTGTGTCATTTAATGTCACGATAAGCCTTTTGGAGGACACCTTTTGTATTGTACTACACATTTTTTCCATAACCCTCACTTACGGGAGGCCCTCTGGCATTAGTCAGCCCCTTTAGACACAATTAAGTGAGATATGCCGCTTAGACGCCATTCTGTACCACGAATTTCTCAGCATGATTCGCTGCTTAAAAGTGGTGGGCAGCTCTTATTCGCGTTGATTTTCGTTATTCTGAAAACAGTAACGAGTTTAATGCATTAATATATGCCTATAACATACTTCTTTTCCGACCCAGATATGATGTTCAAAATATCCTAAGTTCCGCTTAGATCGATGCTCAATACATATCTGAAAGCTCTCCACTCTTTACAGCTCCTCATCCAAACCAATTGCCCTCATTACACTCAAGATAGAGCTGAGTTGAATTGAGCGTCTTCTTCTGGCTGCAGTTGACCGAGATATCTCAACCTTCTCTGCGCTACAGCGCTGCATTCAGGGATAAGGCGCATTGTAGTCTCCGGGGATTGGTCACGGAAACGCCAAGAGTCAATGGACCTTATCGCGATCATGTGCAGATGACTACGCAGTCTGCCGTGAGCTGTGAGAATGCCTGTGAGCATTCTGCGTTTATCTTTGGGCAGGATTATTAGTTTTTTACACCTCTTTTGGTTGCACCCTTCCAGTAATGATTACGCCTGGCGTAGCCTCATAGCCTTAGCTCTTCACTCCTCAGCTTCTTCTTGATGGTGTGTTCTCCCATAGCAAGGAAGGACTCAGGTTCTATTGATGGCGCGGCTGCAGCCTCTCTAGATATGTTTCAGAAAAAAGTTTAGCATTCCATTCCCCATTCGGAGAATGTGTCGTACCGTCATACCTTGGATAACTTTTCAGGAATCATTTGCTTACAGTGTCTGATGGTATTAAATAGTTGTTTCACTTAAATTTACGATTGCTCCTTTACATTCAAGTGTAGGTTTAATGCGGAAAATACTTGTTATCTCATATATTTTAATTTGCTTTTTGTTAACGACTTATTTCTCACCATATTTGATAAGTGCTCACCGCTGCCCACTAACCTAAGCTAACTAACCTTAAGCTTATTGATTTCATTTAACTACCATTAATGCATAAACATATTTAATATTGGCATAAGTTAGAAAAAAAATGTGATTGTAATATGGCCTCGTATAAATCGCTTTTAGTATTTAACACTGAAACATTTTCTTTAGTTCGAAATTTTACAATAATCAACTCAAAATTATTGTTAGTACTAAAATTGAAAATCAAAAAAAAAATCAAAAAAATGTGTCAATCGCAAATTTCGTTAAGATTCTTGCAAAAATCAAACGCCAAATTACATTGAAAATTAATTCCGCAAAAACAGGAAACATTTGTGAGAACACTGCAATTAACTTAGTTGCCCTGATTGCAATAAAAGTTAAATGCAGGCAAGCAAAAATGGGGAAATTATGTTTTATGTAAGTTTTACTCATACATACATACTATACATATGTGCATACATTTATTTCGAAAATACAATAGTTGATTTTAAGCCTAAATATAAGTGCATTTATTCAGCAAATATTATTTTTGTTGAAGTTAGTGACTTTAAAAGCCACAACGCAGACAAGTCTACGAAATTTTCATAAATAATCACGGAACAAAAAAATGTTATAAAGATTTGGCAATACATAGAGACTTCCTAGAATTCAATACAAGTTTTCCAAGTACAAATTGTGTCGCTTTGAATTTGGAATTATTACGTTTAAGCTTTTATACTTTTCACAAGTTTTTATGAAAACATTAATTTTTATTATAATTATTCATATTAATTGATTTTTAAACATAAAGATCTAACGCGTTAATTTCGATTTTTTTCTTTTCTTTCTTTTTCTTTTTTATGTTTCGGTAAAAACCAAATATATCATCTTAAAAAAATTATATATATGTTCGTCAAATCACAAAAACCAAATACAAAACAAAACTTACCAATCACAACCACAAATATGAATGAAAAAAACTCCAAACCAAACGCGCAAAATAAATGCGATACTTTAAATCTGTGTCCAAAACCATTTATTTTGGAATGAAATCATTTTGACAACACCTATAATTTTTTTTTAAATTACCCTTTTCATATTTCTTTTCCAATCTTACTAAACAAAACAAATTTTTTTTGTCAACATTTGAACCGAAACCATCAAATATGTGCCGGAAAATATTTGAAAAATTCCCCAAAAATTTCGAAACATTGGAAACCACCCAACAACCGTACTCGGGAAACCAAAAACCGAATAATCTTTATCGAAAACCATTTACTAAAAACGTATATCGTAAACCATTGCATTATTGTCCAAAAACCAATAATTGAATTGTTAAATTTTGGCTACTACCCTTGGCGATTCATGTATATAAAATTTATGTAATTTATATGTGTACATTAATATTCGTTCGAACCAATTGACAACGGCCACAATCAACCAATCGAACCCATCGAACCACCAACCAACCGAAACAACCAACCGACCAATCAACCAACTTGTGTCAATGCGCAAACGAATTAATTTTTTTTTCTATTAAATCTGACGAAATCCGTGAAACCCGAAAAAACCGAATAATCAACTCCACACGATTGCACACATAAAACAAAAACACACATACACCCATACACCCATACACGAATACACGCACATACACGCACATACAATTACACTGTGAAAATCACAACAACTGAAACCACCAAAAAAAACAACAATCACAACCACTACAACGACAACTACAACTACAACAACACCAACAGGGGGTTGGTCGTGGACGTGGAATCACGGCCACGCGTGGCCGAGCCGTTGGGCTCCGTGGCAACATCAACCGTCAGGGGGCCCCTCAAGCGGCGGCGGCGGTGGTGGCGGCGGCGGCGGTGGCAGTTCAGCGGGGGGCCACCGCTCAGGGGGCTCAGGCAGCAACCGGGGGGGTCCGTGGGGTGGGACAAATGCGTCCCAGCGCTCGTGGCACCCAGCACGCCAAGCCGCTACAAAATTTACCAGGTGAGAAATTCATTTCAACCAAATTTATTACAAGAAAAAAGTAAATAAATAAATAGTGCATCAACAACATTTAAAACAACAAAAACAACAACAATACAGCAACCAGTGTGTAAGCTTAATGTATAACAGTATCATTTAAAATACAGAAAGAAAAAACAAAAAACAAAACTACCAATTTACATACATAAAAACTGGCTAATTAGAATTAGTTAAATGCAGTTAATCAATTTGATATACGTACATACCTATACATACATACGTTAATTAATACATGCTACACACTTACAAGCATAAAAAATCATAGAGATGTAATTTATGTAACTATTAATAATTACTGTACTGTTTAAACGGATTTTCTTTATATCAAATACACACACACATACATAAATACACATGCCCATGCGCGCATACATACAACCACAATTTAACAATGTTCGATGCATACAGATAAACGTACTGTTAAGTTAGTAGAAGTTCCTTAGAAATGTGCTACGACGACTACTACTTTTAAGTACTTTTATTATAATGTTGTTTTTGTGCTAGCGGTATATACTTTTCTACAACTTTTTACTATATAAATACATATAAATACTTTTTATTGTTAATTAATTAGTTTAAACGTTAACCGTTATCGTAATTATTACCATGTACTGTTTCAAGAGTAAACACAACAACAACAACTACATACATGCATACAAAATTGAATGTGATTTATCATCCTAATGCTTTCACACGCTTGCGAATTCCATTGTATTGAATTCACCAAATTTTCGAAAACGCGCGTATGTATGTATGTATGTAGTTTCAAGTGTCAACACCTGGTTGGTTTTTGCTCTTTGTGTGCACACACACATACACACACACTGTTTTTCTCTTTGATACGACTCTCTTAAGTTTGAATACTTTGATCATATGTTGCTGTATGATTTGTGTAAATCTTTTTGGTTGTCAACGTAATTTTAATAAATTAAAATATTGTAGTTGAAATTTTCTTTATATACTGCAAATTGTAATTATTTTTATGCGTACTCTTAGTCCTTTGCATTAATTACTACTTGACATTAATTACTTGATAAACGATTATGAATAAATAATTTGTTGTTCTAATAATAACACACATTAATTTTATTAAGGAAAATATTGTATTTTGTTCGCATTTTGTAAGAAATAAAAAAAAACGAATAAATATGAGACTTGCTCTCTCGCACTCGAACTACTAAGTGTGTTGTGCTCTCTTTCTCTTAACTCAGTAGTTTTACTAATTAATTTTTTAATATTTTTTTTTGTTTTTTTTTTTTTGCTCATGCTGTTTTTCTTTATTTCTGGGCAAAAAAGAAGTAATGCCCCTGGCATTAGCAACAACGGGCTTCGAAAAGAAAAGTGTGATTTTTCTTTTCGCTTTTTTTCTTTTTGCTCCATTTTGTTTTATTTCGTTGTTTTCTTCAAGCCCTTCACGTGATTCGTGTTTAAAGGTTATAATGGATTGTTGGTTGGGTATAGCGCGAAATTTGTATGCGTTACGCATTTGGCGGCTTTTCCAGTGTTTTTCAAATTTTACACTGTCATTTAAAGGTACACACGGGAGTGAAATTTTCTGCCTAGTTAACTGCCAAGCTTTAAGTGCATACAAATGTGTCTATGCTGTTTTCCTCTATACTCTTGCAAATATTTTATACTCTGCATGCCATTAGTAAATTTGTATATGTATGTGCATATATTTTGTTAGTAAACTATTAGTTTCCTTCATGCCCGTCATTGGTGTGCCTGAAAAATTCACGAAAAATACATATCATTTTGTATGTGTCTTGACAGTTTTAAAACACTGGCGCATATATATACATATTAAACAAATTTAAGCGACCCAACCAAGCCACCTACATGCATACATACCTGTATACTTTCATTTAATCGTAATTTTTATTTGTCTAATTTTTCCTTTTAATTTTGTGCGGAACGCAACAATGAATCGATTAGTATTTAATAGAGTAAAGGAGGTCATAGGAAATGTTCTAAACATACATACATGCAAAAACCTATTAGAAACTTCGCGCCCATTTAAGCATTATACTTTTAATAGTTAATCAATTTTTTTATTAAAAGCCACAAGTTATATTAAATACATATATGTATGTACTTATTTTTAGCACATATAAGTTCAAAACTATATATATCTGTGTTTCAATGTATGAATACATGCAAACAAAAAATAAAAAATCGGTTTCCAAAAAATAAAACAAATTCGAAACAATCAACAAAAACAAAGAGACGAAAATCAAACAATCAAAAATACAACGACCCGGCATACAGTTTTTACGGTTATTAGTTAAAAATCCAAAACAGTTTAACGGCAATCTTAACTCTGTTATGGTAAACCAAAAGACAAAAATCAAACAAATTCAAACCAAACACCGTACAAAATTCCTGTTTCTCCAACTGACGTGTATATATAATTTTTTTAAGATTCGATATTTGTTTTGTATTGATTCGAAATATTTCTGACATACTAATCATAACATTAAATGCATATCTGTTGCGATAACAACACACCAGTCGTTTTTCGATAGGATTTTAGCGAGAAGCGACTGGTGATTTCTTAGCTGTTGAATGTTTTTTTAAAGGCTTCAACTCCATATCAACTCTACACCAGGGATTCAGTGCTCCACACATGTAAAGAGCGTAGAAAGTAAAACAAACACACCCATGACATCAAAGTGACTTGTGTACTGATAACAAAATGTGGGCCAATAGAAACTAGGCTAAGAATTGCTGCAAAACCTAATGTAAATTATTTAGTATAAGGTGGCGCAAAATTAATCAACCATTGTTGCTTTTGAATAACTTTTTTGCTAAATTAAAAAAAAATATTTGAAGTAATGGAAATATTTAGTACAAGGTGGCGCAAAATTAATCAACCATTGTTGTTTTTGAATAACTTTTTTGCTAAATTAAAAACAAAAAATTATTTGAAGTAATGGAAATCTTTAGTACAAGGTGGCGCAAAATTAATCGTCCATTGTTGTTTTTGAATAACTCTTTTGCTAAATTGAAAAAATATATATTTGAACTAATGGAAATCTTTAGTACGAGGTGGCGCAAAATTAATCATTAATTGTTGTTTTTGAATAACTTTTTTGCTAAATTAAAAAAAAATACTTGAAGTAATGGAGATCTTTAGTACAAGGTGGCACAAAATTAATCAACCATTGTTGTTTTTGAATAACTTTTTTGCTAAATAAAAAAAATATATATTTGAAGTAATGGCAATCTTTAGTACAAGGTGGCGCAAAATTAATCATTAATTGTTGTTTTTGAATAACTTTTTTGCTAAATTAAAAAAAAATACTTGAAGTAATGGAGATCTTTAGTACAAGGTGGCACAAAATTAATCAACCATTGTTGTTTTTGAATAACTTTTTTGCTAAATAAAAAAAATATATATTTGAAGTAATGGCAATCTTTAGTACAAGGTGGCACAAAATTAATCAAAATTGTTTTTGAATAACTTTTTTGCTAAATTAAAAAAGAGTATGTGAAGTAATGGAAATCTTTAGTACCAGGTGGCGCAAAATTAATCAACCATTGTTGTTTTTGAATAACTTTTTTGCTAAATTGAAAAAATATATATTTGAACTAATGGAAGTCTTTATTTTACGCTTTACACGCTCCATTGCGTGTATCCATTTTTTGTATACTGCAGCTGTTTTGCGTCAACTTGCATATGTTTAAAACTGGAAAATTAATATTATTTTCACATGAAAAAACTAAAAAAAGATTTTAAAATATGTGTCACATAACCTCAATCTTGTTCATAAAAAGGGTTTTAAATGTTTATTTTTCCATATATCCATCACTCGCTTCTTTTACAAAGTATCGCTGGTTCACTTTTGCTCTTTTATTGAAAAAAAAAACAAAAAATTAAACATACAACAAAATCGTAATTGACACAAAAATTATTGTGATTACGCAACTAATTGAATACAATAAAATACATTTTTAATAAAAACTAATACAAAAACAAATATGTAAGAAAGTACGTAAAGTAAAAATTATTATAAATTTCGAAAACAAAGAAAATAATTTTTGTGTGTGTTTCAGTTAATTTAATCTGAATGCAATAGGTGTGTTCGTTTGGCTTTCTTCCTATAATTACACACACATACATACATACATAACCATCATGAAATATATTTACCCATACAAACTACCTATTCGAAAATATGTTTTGCCTAGCTAACTATTAATTCTTATTAAAAACACATCTAAAATAAAACGCGTACAAAAATGCACCCCTGCTGCCACTACCATTCCCCTTCTTCATATGTTTAATTTTATTATACACAAATTATTTTATAAGTGAAAAGTAATATTTTTTAGTACTACTGAAAATATAGCATACATACATACATGCATTTATAACGCATACAAACAACATATTTATGTACGTGCATAATAGGAAAATAATTTATTAAATTTTAAATACTAATCGATTCGTTTCATTTAAATTTAAGTTTCTGTTTAAAAATGGTGAAGAAATTATGAATTTATTTTTATTACCCCAGTAAATCATACAAATATATATATATATATATGTATGGTTATTCAAATAGAAATGCATTTATTTGTATTTTAAATATTTTTTCCTCATTTCGAATTACTAATTTTTTTTATATTTCATATAGTCTGTATTTTATTTTTTATGCAGAATTATATGAGTTTTCAGAAAAACTGGTTAACTTAATAGACAATTAACTGTGCATTTTGTAATTTTGTAGTAGAATTGATCTGTTGTATATACATATATGCATACATACATATGTTAAAATAATACTCGTATTGTGTTATAGAACGATTTTGTTTTATTTGTATATAGAATAAAGCTTCTGATGGTAAAATATGTATGAGGATTAAAAAAAAATAATGCCATCAAATAAAAACTCTAGCATTTGAGAGTCACCAAATGTAAAAAAGAATTGAAAAAACAAAAAATGTAATTGTTTCCAACTGTTCTATTTCAAAGGGAAATATTAGGAAGCGCCGCAAAACGGCGAAGCATAGCTGAAAAATCTCTAGAAAAAAAATTAAGATTAGAAAAAGCAGAGAGTGACACTCGAAAGTGTCAATATTGATAACACTGGCGTGTGAGTGCGTACAAGCACTAGCTCTCTTCGGCGCGAAACTTCTGGGATCTATCTGGGTTTTGCTACATTCGTTTTCACCAACTGCCCGCAAAAACTTTCTTAGAGGGAGATAGATTGGGATCATCGTTCAATTATTAAAGGTTACCTCACTTGTGACATTCGAATTCAGACACGCCCTTACAAAAAGTCGCATTTAAAAAGAGTGTAGGAAGTGCAAAAATTAAATACCTTTAGGTAAAAATGGTATCAAAGAAGTGTTTTTTTAGGTAGGGAGGTGAAATCGTTCAAGTAAAGCGGCCACCGTACTAGAATGGGTTGGTGCGTGACTACCATTCGGAATCAAGAGAGAACGTTGCTTCGAATCTCGGTGAAACATCTAAAGGAAGAAAAACATTTTTGTAATAGCAGTCGCCCCTCGTCTGGCAATGACAAACCTCCCAGTGTATTTCTGGCATGAAAAGGCTCGGCTTGAAACTGTAGATCTCTCTATTTGTGGAACAATATTAAGACGCTGCCACACAGAGGAGGAGGAGCTCGGCCAAACACCCAAAAAAGGGTGTCCGAGCAAATTATATACACATATATATGCATATATATATATAGGTGAAATCGTGAAGTACCACTCTGGCACTCCCCAAGTAGCACTAAAGCGCCATTTTGATACCATTTGAGACCTCCAACAGGCAGATATCCACAGCCAACCAGAGCTGTTGATATAATGGAGAAGATTGATGGGATTTAGGTTAGCGCACAGCCCCAGGTTGTAGAGGCGCACCTAGCAACCTTCGTCTAGCTGCCGAACCCGGACATTTACAGAGAAAGTGCTCAACAGTCTCCTTCTCTGAAAGGTCCCCATAGTGTTTTTTTGCTTAAATTATAAATGAATTTATGGTACAAACAGAAATTGCGAAAATGGTTTTACTTCATCCCAGAATTATATTCTGTGAATTAATATTGCAAAGATGCGTAGTTTCGTTACTACAGCGGATTCATGACTCCAATGAATTCTTTAATAGAAGAAGCGGATTCATCATAAATTCAGTTGACTAAAAGAAAACTTTGAACATACTCGCGCATTCCTTAGTTACGCTTTGCCCACGTAAGTTTGGAGTTTTGACTCCCAAGTCTCAATTAACCTAACTACTTGTCAGACTGCCTATACTTACTTAAATGAATTATTATATCGGTGGCGCCTGCCGTAGCCGAATGAGTTGATGCGAGACTACCATTCGGAAGTCCCGTGCAAGGAACATGAAACGATAGAAAATGTTGTTTGTAGTGGCGGCTCACCCTCAGCACGCAATGGCAAACCTCTGAGCGTATTTCTGTTATGAAAAAGCTCCTCAGAAAAAACCATCTGCCCTTCGGAGTCTGTGATTAATTTCAAATTGCTAAATAAACTCTTGCATTTTTAAAGCATCTTATGAAGTATTTCCGCGATCTATATTTGAAAGACATCGATCTTAAATTGTCGAATTGTTCATCTTTCACGCGCACTGTCTCAAAAAATCCTCTATATATCTTCGTTTAAGCAGGTTTTACAGGGACCCCCGTCTGCTGCGTCGAGGGAGGTGCCACTAAAACACACAATTTTTAATGAAATTTTATTAAGTATTGACTGGGATAATGCCTTCCTCGACAATGATGTTACCTCCTGTTTTCATTTTTTTAAGACTAAGGTTTCTGAGCTGTGTTTGAAGCACATTCCTATTTATCATAAGAAAGTATATAAGACACCTTGGCATACCAAGCGGCTTAAGCATCTAAAGAATCTGAAAAACAAATTTTCTAAACTGTATAAAAGGTCTGGAGACCCAATGCACTACTCAAAATTTCAATGCCATTTAAAAGAGTTTAACTGTTTGAACAAGTTCTTATATAGAAATTACATCTTGAATTTCGAAAACAATATTATTTCGGATCCGAAGGCCTTTTGGCAATTCATCAAATCAAAAAAGTCTTGCTCAATGGTGCCAAACAATGTTTTTTATAATGGTAAATATGCAAATTCTGCCATAGAATCTGCCAATTTATTTGCCGACTTTTTTTGCTCTAACTTTGAACCCGACTTAGACTTCGATTCTAGTTTGCCCTCTAACAGTTTTTCACCTCTCAATTTTGGGACCTTGTGCCTATCTGTTACCGATGTCGTCAAGGGTATTATGAAGCTCAAGTCTACAACGAAAACTGATTCGGATGGCCTTTCGGGCATTTTGCTGAAAAACTGCTTGTGTCTCGCTGAGCCTCTTACAATTATATTTAATAAATCGTTATCCTCCGGTATCTTTGTTGACGATTGGAAATTTACTTCCGTTACGCCTATATTTAAGAGTGGAAATAA
Source organism: Anastrepha ludens (assembly GCF_028408465.1). Taxonomy (NCBI): domain Eukaryota; kingdom Metazoa; phylum Arthropoda; class Insecta; order Diptera; family Tephritidae; genus Anastrepha; species Anastrepha ludens. The sequence continues at coordinate 114,599,936 of NC_071498.1, read as the reverse complement.
AAACGATGTTAGCAATTACAGACCGATTTCGAAGCTTTCGTCTGTCTCAAAACTTTTTGAGATAACAGTAAATGATAAGTTATATTTTGCTGTCAAAGGCCTAATATCTACCAACCAGCATGGTTTCGTTGCAAGTCGCTCCACTGTCACTAATTTATCTATTTTCAATGGTTACTGCATTTCAGCCTTCCAGAACAGATCCCAAGTTGATACAATTTATACAGACTTCTCTAAAGCGTTTGACAAAGTATCGCACCGAATACTCTTGTCGAAGCTTGCATCATTGGGTATACACTCCACGTTTTTGTCGTGGATCAAATCATATTTGTCCAACAGGCACTGCGTTGTAGCCGTTGATAATACGACATCTCGTGCATTTATTGCGTCCTCTGGTGTCCCACAGGGAAGTATTCTAGGACCCCTTCTCTTCATACTTTTTATTAACGATATTGGTTCTTGCTTTTCGTTTGCAGAACACTTGTTGTATGCTGATGATCTAAAAATATTTGCGGTGATTAACAGTCTTAGTGACTCTGAAAAGTTGCAAGCTGACTTGCACAATGTTCGGAATTGGTGCTATTTAAACCGTTTGTCACTAAATATTAGCAAATGCTTTCACGTAAAATATGCTAAATCAAACAATACTTTGCATACTTCGTATAGTATTGCTGGCTTCCCTTTGCAATCCGTTGAGGAAATTAAAGACTTAGGCGTTATTTTCGACTCTAAGCTGATTTTCACCAGCCATGTTAACCACGTCATAAGACGATCATATGCGATGCTAGCATTCGTACGCCGAAATTGTTCTGCATTTACTAACCCATACACTCTCAAAACATTGTATTGTGCTTTTGTTAGATCAAGATTAGAGTATGCCGCTATTATTTGGAGACCGTACCAAATAGGTCTGTCTAATCGGATTGAGAGAGTTCAGAAAGTATTTCTTCGTTTTGCGCTCCGATCTTTAAACTTTTCTGAACCTGTACCATCGTACCGCTCTCGATGTTTATTGATTGACTTAAAACCTCTTGATAGCAGGCGATCTATTCTATCGTGCTCATTTATTATTCGTATCATTTCTGGATCTATTGATTGTCCTTCTCTTTTAAGTAAAATTCAATTTAATATACCCAATATGAGGCTCCGACAGTACGAAACCTTTAAAATTGGCTTCTCGAGAACCAACTATGGGGTGAATGCTCCGATTCCTAGGGCATGTGCAGATTTAAATATGTTTTTCAATTCTTCCGATGCTGATTTTACGTGGCCGTATGGGATCTTAGTCAATCATCTTAAATCGTTCTTTTCTTAGTAACTACTAAACTATTGTACATTAGCTTAATATAGTCTGTAAGAATGTATCCATTTAAAGACAATAAATAAATAAATAAATAAATAAATAAATAAAACAATCCCTCCTCTTCTTCTCTTGGATGTTTTCTCTGCCCCGTAACTACGGTAGCATTTCATCGAAGGTAGAGAAGATCCAAGTGGGCGTTCTGATAAAGACTGCTCCCTCTACTCTCCCTGGGTCCAGGGTCACCAGTTTTGGAGCCAGAATCATGCTATCAGCTCATCTTCTAATTAGGTAGGTAGGTTAAGATCAGCATGTCGGTTAAGCATCTCTGTCCATGTCCAGTTTATAGGCGCGCAGGACTCACTCTATGTACGTATGTGTCAATAAGTTGCCAATTTCCTGTGCTTTCTACCATTTTTTCGATAATGTTGTCTACTCTTAAGGGACCTAGACTGCCTTTGCAATCTGATTTCAGTCTCTCACGAAGATGCATCCAGAGGTTTCCGTTTTCCTGTTTTGTTTAGGTATTTGCGAACTAACCATTTCCAGATAGCATCAAAGTAATAAAGAAGTGTAAATAAAGAAATATAATAAGAAATTGTCAAGTCGATATCACCAGCCAAATCTAGCAGTTAGAATATAATAAACAGTCTTCAGTCCACTTATGGCCCGGTTTTATCCCCAAATCTCCAACTTTTAACGTTTTTGCAATATTTAAACACTGATTACTTATGAATAAGTGGCGCTTTCTAAATAAGTATCTTAGCTTTTCAGCCTTTCAAAGCAGGAAACACAAAAAAATTCATTTATTTGAAGCACGACTCGCATTCAGAGTGTCAGTAGATATTTGGAGCTGGTCGTTCCAAGCGAATGACCTGCTAGAAACTGCAAACCGAAGTCATTAAGGATGAGCTCAATTACAATACAAAGTGCATAGTACAAAGTACTATGGTTATCCTACAAGGTCCGGCGCTCGAAGTGTAACCAAAGCCCATAAATTTAGTTAGGAAAATTACTTTCTTTCAATTCAACGTAAAAATTGTGTGAAAATAATACAAAATTAAGAACAAACATACTTTTGCTCGATATGACCACCTTTTGCCTTGACTATGACCTTGAGACGGTACAGGAACGAATCGCAAGCTGCCCGAGTGTGACTTGCAAGTATTTTGCCCACTCGCGAACAATGGCTTTTTTTAGCGCCTCAGAACTAACGAATCTTTTAATTCGGACCTTGTTCTCCAAATTGGCCTTAAGAGAATAATCATCGGATACGCATCTGGTGAATTTGAGAGCCATTGTGTGGAAGTTATGAAGTTTGGAGCGTTGTTTGTTGCCATTCTTGGTTCATTCGAGTTTTGAGAGACGGTGCAGAATCCTGTTGAAACGTCCATGGTCTGACATCGAAATTTTGGTCTGCCCACGGTTTCAAGGCAACCTCCAGAATACTTTCCCGATAATATATCGCATCTATCTTGACGCTAGGCTTGATGAACACGATTGGAAAGCGCCCATCTGCGGTTACAGCGGTCCAAACCGCTACCTGTGGCGGGTGCTGTCTCCTGGTGGCCAATCGATTACTCTAATTCTCGTATGAATGATCGGTCAAATAAACCCTATCGTTTTGGGAGTTTAGGAATTGTTCAATTTGAAAAATTTTCTCGTCAGCCAAGCGTAGCAACTCCTTCGCTCTCTCAAGTCTGACTTGTTACTGCTTTGCTGTGAGATCATGCGCCTTTCTGATCTTATAAGGCTTCACTTTGAGATCTTTTTTCAGTATGCGGCGGATGCTACCGTCAGATATTTTCAGTTCTTTCGCCATTTGAATGGCACTTCGTCGGGGATTTTGCTCAAGTCGCTTCTTCACTTTTTGAACTATTTCACGTGACGTTGCAGTCTTTTGATGACCACCTCCATGACGTTTCGCGATGCTACCAGTATCATTGTGACGAGTAATGGTGCGATACGCAAAATTGTGTTTACTTTACAATGGGCTTTACAATATTTATTTGGCAAATACAAATATAATAATTCGATAGGTGACTCAAAACGAAGATACTATGCAAGCCTATAGGTTAAAAGCTGCCGAACGAAGAAAAAAGTGTAGCGCGTGGTTCCGCCACAACTAAAATATTCGATAAAATAGAGACTTGGTTATAAGCTAAAACCAGCAACTAGCAAATTAGAGACTTTTATGTTTTATTTCATTCGCGTAAAATTATGAGGCGGGCTCATCCAATCATTACATTTCTGGACTCAACTTTTTTTTCGAAAAAATTTAGCACTTTTCAAAACATTACCCTGAGCATTTGGTATGATATTATTTTATTATCAGAAGCTTTATACAAAGTCTATTCTCATAATAGTGTAGTTTTATATTAATTTGCTAATTTTGCGTATTCATTTTACGAATTTCACTCTTATTTTTATCCTAATTACATTTCATTTCCAAAACTTTCTTCCCCTTTCCTGCACAACGAAATCAAACAAAATTTTTCCAGCTTCCATCGGAGTTCATGCATAAAAAATTGAAACATCTAAGATTTTCGCTTCCCTGAAATTGAAAGAATATAAATGCGGGAACTGAAAAAACTGCAAATTTGTCTTGAATTCATCCTTCACTTATTAAAGAACCGAAACAAATTCAATAATTCGTACGAACTAATTTATCAACTATGTATTTACTTCAATGAAAAATTTTCGCACGAAATTAATTTCAATAACTTGCCAACGGACTTCAAGCTACCTTCATCAAAACTCAACATAATAAAAAACAAACTTAATCAAAATACTCAGCATTTATAGCAGTAACATTTTCGAAGCCTTGTGCTAAAACGAAACGCGTTCAAGTACTCAACTGCGCTCCCTTTAGTGGCAAACGCTTTCCGAAACAAAGTATAAAGCAACACTAAATAAGAAACAAAACCAAAAATTCAAGACGAAACCGAATTTCTACGCATATTTCGACACTCAACGACCGGCGTTGCCATCGTTTTTTACTTTGCTCTCACTTAACTATCGCTACTACTATCATATCTATCATCCCTGTGTGCACTTGATTGATTCTTATAGCTAGTATATATATTGTATATATATATATATATGTAACTTTAATATGCGTGTATAATTATATATACTCAAATAATTTTTGTATTTTGTTTTTTTTTTGTCATTTACTATGTTCGTTCATTGTTTTTTTCTAATACTCGTACATCATACATTGTAAATTTTCTATAATTATTTCCTTTTGACGATACAAAAATAATTACCATTTTGTATTATGCAAAATTATGTCGCATTCTGGAAATAAATTTCTTCTTGTGTAATGAAAAAACATACATATAAAAAAGAAATACATCGAATTTGTTTTAATTTTATTTGTAACTCCGCCTGCCCAAAATCCGTTTACCTGAATTTTTAAGAAATATATCATTTTCATTCCCCCACAGGTTGAAATTGTGCTTAATTTAGTGTCCTTTTGTATCTTGATTACTATTTAGTATGATTTTTTTTTTAATCCAATTGTAATGTATATTTTATGTACTTATTTGTTTCTTTTTTTTAATTGGAAATTTATGCATACAAAATTACAAATATAGGGCATACTTTCACTGAATGGAAAATAGAGGCGGCTGAGCGCGATGTATTGACGATAATATTTATCGATAACTTTCACTAGAACAATTTTTTTGGTAAAGAGATTTTTGTTTGAGTTGTCTTCGAAGGCAAAAAGTTTAGTTTTATTTTGATGCCCAAAGTGGTAAAACTTAAGATATCAATCAATGTTCCAATATTATTATTATTAAAATACAATTTCGTTCAATCGAACATCTTTAAAAATTACAAATTTAATAAGTTGTGAGCACGAAAAAAAAAATTTTTTTCAATGCACAGAGCCGCTGGATTTAGTTTGCCTAGAAAGAGACATGTTGACAACAAAGCCCGTATTTATAGAACAAAATGACAATTAATAAATATTCAGAAAGCTTTTGCTGTTTGTTTGCTTTTTTAATCGAAGTGTAAAAAACGGCTTTTTCCAACAGATGCCTTAATAGATTTCCTGATTAGCTACTTGCTTTCTTTGCAATAATTATTTATTCATTTTGTGCCAGTTTTTCTCATTCATCGAAGTTCGGTCACCATACTTCGTTTCTATTCAAATTCTCTTCGTAGCAGTTCACTGTTAGTAAGCCATAAGATGTGGTTACAAGATCTGGCCGAAGTAAAAAAGGGTCGTCTATAAAAAGCGATCATAGACAAAAATCGCTTGTGTGTGCTGTTTTATGTATCATATATGCGACTCTAGTGGAATGTATCTATAGCAATTAAAATGCTGTTGCTAGTCAATGCAAATAATTTTTGAAAACTTGTCATTTTTTTTTTAACTTTTGTCGTAACTTAATCGATTTTCTTCCACGAAACGAGGATTCTAATATAATTGAAAGGTGTTCTGATAAAAGCTTCGTTCTCCGCTATAAGGCAGCCAAAATTTCGCGCCACTTTCATAAACCAGACTATGATTTCAAGTACTTGTTCTGTATTTATCAGCCCTTTTCTAGTTAATTTATGTGATCAAAGGCCTTATTTGTTGATTTTATAAAGCTTTTACTTAAACATATACCAAAGAACCGCACACATTGCCTCTCAAGCCTCTCGAAGTACACGCGCAGGAGAGCAGTGAGGACTCGGCAGAGTATTAAACCAGCACAATTTTATGTCGTAGTTTGACATACTCGTACCTATGTTTACTGAGTTCAAGAATTTCACTTCATATAAAAAATTAAAATTTTACGCAGAAAGAAATATATACATACAAATTGGGTATTTTTAAATCATTCGTTTAAATTTTTTACAATGACGATTTAGCGATATATTCTAAGTTTTCACGGGAGAATCAATTTTACAATTGCTTGCATTAATTAAATGGATTGCAGAATAAATTTCTTGCTCAATGCTTGTGCATTCACCTTTTTTAAGGTGTATTGGCTTTTATGACACGCGTAAATAACAAATGTTTTCTATTTTCCATTCACTAGATACTAAAGTTTTTTGCAACTAGTTTATAAAGTGCCTTTGGGTAGAAAAAAAATGGTTAAAAAATGCATTGAACAGGTCACAGATAGAGCTACAATTTTTTTAAAGCTTTTAAAATTGTATATGAAAGAAATAATAATGCTATTTTCATTTCTCTCTTCTCTTTGATAACACAAAACATTCATTTCTACCAAAAACAAAAAAAATAAATAAAAAATGAACAACCACAAATAAATCCACAAACTCTACGCTTAACGATATGGAAACCTCTCATCATTTATACCCACCTACATCCCCCTACTTATGGCGAGTGCAGTAGTCGGTAAACGTAAATTTGATGGAGGTCACCAAAATCCTGCAGATATTAAGCGACGTTACCCGAGCGGTCTAATCGGAAATGGCAGTTGGGGCAGTATACCGTTACCACAACAACCACTGGGCACCAATGGCGAGCAATGGTACACAGATACATTTCCAACTTGGAGTTAAACAACAAAAACAACTACAACAAGAACAATAATAATAACAACAGCATACACAAATTTTAAAACATCAAACAACAAACACAACTACTACCACTGCAGTAACAACAATAGCTGCAATAATAAGAGCGATTACATAGGAGAAATCACCAATAACAAGAACAACTTTAAAAGCATTAACAACTATACTCGTTTACATACATATTACAACACTTGTTTGAGTGCAAAGTCAGTGTTATGTAAGGGGAGGGAAAAGCTATTGGCTATAATGCAAAAGAAAAACATATAGCAATAACAACAATAACAAATACAACCACAACACTTTATTTACTCAATAAGCATAAGAAGAAAAGAGATATAAATAGAAAGACAACACCAACATCAAAATGAAACTGAAAATTAGAAACAGCAAAAGCGTTAGATATTAAAAATACAAATACTTAATTGCAACAAAAATACTAATACTTGCATACAAAACACAGTTGACATGGCGATTTGTTTGCTTAATGTTTTATAATCTCAAACAGACATACGACCATATGTATCCATATAGAAATTTATGAAAAAATGATCAGAAAGTTTTAGGGACTTACCACATGTAGAGTGACAATGCAATGGAAAATTGGAAAATGATAAAATGATAAAATGATGTCCAAACTTGAAAATCACAATAGAAGTCAGTGCGAAAAATTATAATAATTAACAATATGAACGAGATGTAGGTATGCATGTGCGTATGTACGTATGTAAGTGCACACATGCATAAATACATAAACCACATATAACGTATATCGCAACTATCTAAACTTTATAGCAGTCCAATTAAACCAAAACACACACCCACTTACATACGTATATACAAGAATGTAAAGAGAATGAGTTTTAAAGCAGCAAGAAAAAAATATGTATAACGAAATATCAATGATTTTCCGTTGCGAAAGTTAGTACATAATTCAGAAAAAAAGAAAAAATAAAAACAAAAATAACAGAAAATAAATAGTAGTGCTGTACTCATTTGAAAATTCACGTCCGTAAATTTTGCAAATAAAAATAAATTATTTAAACATGTATGTATGTAATTGTATACCTTTTAAACTAAAGTGTAGACAAAATTCAGCCAAGTAAAAATATTAAAATTAAATGTATGTATGTATTAAGTAGCAACAGCATACAATTTTAACTGGTTTATTTCTGGAAGCTTACTTCGGCTTATCTGGGCATTTTAAATTGCGTATGTCATAACAATAAAAACAAGCAAAATATTATAATAAACTTTTAAGTACCACAAAACACAAACAAGAACAAAAAAATGAGTGAATTAAAAAATTGAATTTTAAAATGCATTACTACTGCTCTACCATGAAAACACACAACAAATTATAATGAAAAAGAAAGAAGTAAGCATTAAAAGTTACCAGAAAAAGCAACTTATGCCGGAAAATCATTGTGCAAAGAAATGACTTATGACGTGTAGCCCCCATAGCAGACGTCAAACAATAATGAAGCGAAGGCATACTTGCCTTCATATTATCTAATTGATTAGTACTATTTCGATACGCAGTTTTTATACACCATTATATACAAATGCAGACAAGATTGAAAGTAATAATACAAATAACTAAATAAAATGTAATAAAATGTTTGATAGCGAAAACCTCTCACTCAAATATTGTAAATATGTTGCAGAGTAATTTAAAAACCAACAAATTCATATATTCAAATATAAATAAATAATACCAAATTACAAAGAATGCGAATTGATGTTAAAGAAAGAAGTATATTCACGAGTCTTGAGCGAAAACTTGCAAAAAAATACAAAAAAAAATACTTTGAAAATTCAAAAAGCTAAGCTTGGCGAAAAAAATTGACTGAAAATTGAAAATTCTTAAAAGTTATATATAAAAAAATTACGTACATATATAATGGATAAAAAGCGTACTAATGAGAATGAATTGATACATTTTAAATTGCAATTAAATGATGCAATTTAACAAAAATTAACGGAATACGGTGTTTTTTTTTCAAAAAGTGTGTGGTAACATGTGAAGTTATTATATAACGTCAACATGTTGAATGTAATGCAAAAAATTTAATTACAATTTTTTAAAACTAAAAAGTACCATAATGAAAAAAAACAAACAAAAAAGCATTTCGCTTAAAAAAAATTCTCAAAAATAATTTTCTTTATTGAATTTATGGTTGTTAAAAAACTTTTTTTTTGATAAGTTTGTAACAAATTAAATATTGTTCACAACTTTTTATACAATTTTGAATGAGTTGAAGTTCTGCAACTGTCTTGGCCTTATACAAAGAAAGAACATTTTTTTCGTGCCCTTTTTTGTTTAAATTTTTTTTTTTTTTAATTTCGATAAACATGCAATTAATTGTTGGTGTATGTTATAAAATCGGACATTCTATTAAAACACAGAAATCGATAGACCACTTTTTATCTCTCGAAACAATTGAGAGGCGTAGATAATTACAAAATAAAAACAAGCAAAAAAAAGAACATAGTTTGCAATAAAGTAAAAAAATCGTAAGATAATTCGCATAAAGTAGCGAAACTACATAACGTAAACAAACAAACAATCTGGCTAAGTGTAGACCAGTACATTATCAAGAACACGGCAACGAACTAAATAAACATCACAATAGAAATTTGTTTTTATTTTAAAAATATTATATTAACCAATTCCAATAAAAATCAATGTCAAAAATAAAAAATAGAACATAAATTAGGGTAAACTTAAAAAATATTATAATTAAAACAAATCAATGTCATATACATAAAAAAATAAAAATTAAACTTTTAAATATTGCAAAACTAAGCACATGCGAGTAAAACTAATAGATTTAAAAATAATATATACTTACTATATACGAAAAAAAATTCCCCTAAAATGCAATTGAATGAATACTTAAATAGAGAAGTGGTGACACGGAAGAGAAACTAAGCAAATAAATTGATTGAAGTATCCATATGCAACAGAAACATAACCTAGAATTATTTACGCCCCAAGCTAAGCATATACACACTTACATATTCATAGAGGTATTTATATTGATCGACAAAGGTGCGAGAAATCAAGCAAATCAGTTGAACATAACGGATGCAATTCGATGACTCTCATCAAATAGTAAGGGGAGTGAAATGTCACCGAGAAGTGAGAGACATGAGCACATGGACGAAGAGAGGGACATTCTAACAGGCACATTGTTGCTGTTCCATTCTATTTAAATAGTTTTTGTGCGTAAAGCAGCTGGGAGTGAGGCGGAGGAGATGCGCTTCGTTAAAAATAATTATTATTAAAATTATAGGAAATTTAAGTCTTAAAATTGGAAAATTTCATGAAATTGCCCATGTGGTTTGAAGCGCTTTCACAATTCAAAATTAGATTCAATTCAATTCAAATCATTAAACGTTTTCCAATTCAACAAATATAAGTTGAAATTTCGCTATTGTTAGGTTAGGTATATCTGGGTGATCTAAATCTCTGATCTGATCTCACATAGACCACAAGGGCCCGTAGTGTTACCACTGTTGTTGGAGTCCGGTTAAACATAGTGCGTGATGCATGCCCGTGCGAGTTTTGATAAACAGTTTAAACTTTTGTCAGCATTATTCTTCAGAGATGAAAAGTATACCGATCCCAGAGCAGGACGGTGGCAATGGAGGTTTTCTAGCGAACCCCTTTTTCTTCACATAAGTTGCACGCGTCATTCAGGAACAGTCCCACTTCAGCTGCGTGATATCTATGAAATTTTTTTAAGATCAAGTTGAGTATTCCAAATTTTCTGGCTGCAAAAAACAAAAAATAATAGCAAAATTTAATTTAGAAATTAACAAAATTAAGTTGCTCATATTTTTACTTACTCCAAGCTTTACAATTAAAAAACAAAATAAGTTATAATTTTCGAAATAAAACAGGCCAAGGTGAATTTTGGAAACTAACAAAATTAAGTTGCTCGTATTTATATTTACTGTAAATTTTACAATAATAAGCTATAATTTTCGAAACAAAATAGAACAACTGAATACGCGAAATATTGACAAAGTTATGAGAAAATCTGAAATATTTAAGTCTTAAAATTGGAAACTGGTTAAATACTTCACATTTTGACCAAATTATAAATCATATAAAAAATTATAGTTGCAAAACTAAATCATAAATGAAAAAGTTAATTAACAAGAAATATTGGCTACTGGTGCAATCTTCGAAAAATGTAAAGCTTATAAAAATTTAGCTTTAACATCGATTTTCTTTCAAAGTAAATAACAAGCAATTTAAGAAAAATAACTAATAAATTTAAAAGTATTCACATATTTTCTTTGAAGTGAGAAAAATTCAATTAATTAAAAGTTGCTTAAATTTGACCAAGTAAATATTTCGTAATATTGCCAATTTTTTATAGCAATGCATTCTAGAGTGCGAAAACTTAGTTCGTTTGATATATAATTTTTTAAAGAAAAAGTGTTTTAAGAAAGCTTCTTAGAAAGTTGTTCGAGTTTTCAAAACAGAAACTTAAATATGAACTTCAAATTCAAATCTAAAATGCAAATTCAAATCTCAAATTCACATTCAAATATGAAATTTAAATAAAAATCTAAAATTGAAATTAAAATCTGAAACTAAAACTTAAATTTCAAATTCAAATCTAAAACTCAAATTCAAATCTGGAATTCAAAATCAAAATTCATATTCATATTCAAATCTAAAATTCAAATTCAAATTCAAATCTGAAACTTAAATTCAAATCTGAAATTCAAATTCAAATCTAAAATTCAAATTCAACTTTGAAATTCAAATTCAAATTTCAAATCTAAAGATCAAATTCAAATCAGGAATTCAAAATCAAATTTGAAATTCAAATTCAAATCTAAAATTCAAATTAAAATCTGAAATTTAAATTCAAATATGAAATTGAAATTAAAATCTAAAATTCAAATGCAAATCTGAAATTCAAATTCAAATAGAAATTGAAATTAAAATCTAAAATTCAAATTGAAATCTGAAATTCAAACTCAAATCTAAAATTCAAATTCAAATCTAAAACTCAACTTCAAATCTAAAACTCAAATTCAAATCCGAAATTAAAATCTAAAATTGAAATTAAAATCTGAAATTCAAATTCAAATTTCAAATCTAAAATTCACATTCAATCTGGAATTTAAAATCAAACCTGAAATTCAAAATCAAACCTGAAATTCAAATTCAAATCTAAAATTCAAGTTCAAATCCGAAATTCAAATTCAAATCAAAAATTCAATTCTAAAATTCAAATTCAAATCTGAAATTCAAATTCAAATTTCAAATCTAAAATTCACATTCAAATCTGGAATTTAAAATCAAATCTGAAATTCAAACTCAATTCTAAAATTCAAATTCAAATCTAAAACTCAAATTCAAGTCCGAAATTAAAATTAAAATCTAAAATTCAAATTCAAATCTAAAATTCAAATTCAAATTTCAAATCTAAAATTCAAATTGAAATCTGGAATTCAAAATCAAATCTGAAATTCAAATTCAAATCTAAAATTCAAATTAAAATGTAAAATTGAAATTAAAATCTAAAATTGATATTAAAATCTAAAATTCAAATACAAATCTGAAATTCAAATTCAAACTCAAATTCAAATCTGAAAATCAAATTCAAATCCAAAATTGAACTTCGATTCTGAAATTCAAATTCAAATATGAAATTCAAAATCAAATCTGAAATTAAAATTCAAATCTAAAATTCAAGTTCAAATCCGAAATTCAAATTCAAATCAAAAATTCAATTCTAAAATTCAAATTCAAATCTGAAATTCAAATTCAAATTTCAAATCTAAAATTCAACTTCAACTCTGAAATTTAAAATCAAATCTGAAATTCAAAATCAAATCCGAAATTCAAATTCAAATCAAAAATTCAATTCTAAAATTCAAATTCAAATATAAAATTCAAATTCAAATCTGAAACTAAAATTTTGATTTGAAATTAATCTAAAATTCACATTCAAATCTGGTATTTAAAATCAAATCTGAAATTCAAATTCAAATCTAAAATTCAACTTCAACTCTGAAATTTAAAATCAAATCTGAAATTCAAATTCAAATCTAAAATTCAAATTCAAATCTAAAATTCAAATTCAAATCTAAAACTCAAATTCAAATCAGAAATTCAAATTCAAATCTAAAACTCAAATTTAAATTAAAATCTTAAATTCAAATTCAAATCTGAAATTCAAATTCACATTTCAAATCTAAAATTCAAATTCAAATCTAAAACTCAAATTCAAATCCGGAATTCAAATTAAAATCTAAAATTCAAATTAAAATCTGAAACTAAAATTTAAATTTCGAATTCAAATTTAAAATTCAAATTCAAATCTGGGATTCAAAATCAAAATTCAAATTCAAATCTAAAATTCAAATTAAAATCAGGAATTCAAAATCAAATTTGAAATTCAAATTCAAATCTCAAATTCACATTCAAATATGAAATTTAAATAAAAATCTAAAATTGAAATTAAAATCTAAAATTCAAAATCAAATCTGAAATTCAAATTTAAATTAAAATGTAAAATTCAAATTAAAATCAGGAATTCAAAATCAAATTTGAAATTCAAATTCAAATCTAAAATTCACATTCAAATATGAAATTTAAATAAAAATCTAAAATTTAATTTAAAATCTAAAATTCAAAATCAAATCTGAAATTCAAATTTAAATTAAAATGCAAAATTCAAATTAATATCTAAAACTCAAATTCAAACCTAAAATTAAAATTCAATTCTGAAATTCAAATTAAAATCTGAAACTAAAATTTAAATTTCGAATTCAAATTTAAAATTCAAATTCAAATCTGGGATTCAAAATCAAAATTCAAATTCAAATCTAAAACTCAAATTCAAATCTGGGATTCAAAATCAAAATTCAAATTCAAATCAGGAATTCAAAATCAAATTTGAAATTCAAATTCAAATCTAAAATTCAAATTCAAATCTGACTCTAAAATTTAAATTTCAAATCCAAAATTCAAATTCAAATTCAAATCTGAAACTAAAATTTAAATTTCAAATCTAAAATTCAAATTCAAATCTGGAATTCAAAATCAAATCTGAAATTCATATTCAAATCTAAAATTCAAATTCAAATCTAAAACTCAAATTCAAATCCGAAATTCAAATTAAAATCTAAAATTCAAATTCAAATCTGAAATTCAAATTCAAATTTCAAATCTAAAATTCAAATTCAAATCTGGAGTTCAAAATCAAATCTGAAATTGAAATTAAAATCTAAAATTCAAATTGAAATCTGAAATTCAGAATCAAATCTGAAATTCAAATTCAAATGTGAAATTTAAATTCAAATTCAAATCTAAAATTCAAATTCAAATCTGAAATTCAAATTCAAATTTCAATTCTAAAATTCAAATTCAAATCTGGAGTTCAAAATCAAATCTGAAATTCAAATTTAAATATGAAATTGAAATTAAAATCTAAAATTCAAATTGAAATCTGAAATTCAGAATCAAATCTGAAATTCAAATTCAAATGTGAAATTTAAATTCAAATTCAAATTCAAATCTGAAATTCAAATTCAAATTTCAAATCTAAAATTCAAATTTCAAATCTGGAATTTAAAATCAAATCTGAAATTCAAAATCAAATCTGAAATTCAAATTCAAATCTAAAATTCAAGTTCAAATCCGAAATTCAAATTTAAATCAAAAATTCAATTCTTAAATTCAAATTCAAATCTGAAATTCAAATTCAAATCAAAAATTCAATTCTAAAATTCACATTCAAATCTGAAATTTAAAATCAAATCTGAAATTCAAATTCAAATCTAAAATTCACATTCAAATCTGGAATTTAAAATCAAATCTGAAATTCAAACTCAATTCTAAAATTCAAATTCAAATCTAAAACTCAAATTCAAGTCCGAAATTAAAATTAAAATCTAAAATTCAAATTCAAATCTAAAATTCAAATTCAAATTCAAATTCAAATCAAAAATTCAATTCTAAAATTCACATTCAAATCTGAAATTTAAAATCAAATCTGAAATTCAAATTCAAATCTAAAATTCACATTCAAATCTGGAATTTAAAATCAAATCTGAAATTCAAACTCAATTCTAAAATTCAAATTCAAATCTAAAACTCAAATTCAAGTCCGAAATTAAAATTAAATTCTAAAATTCAAATTCAAATCTAAAATTCAAATTCAAATCTGAAATTCAAATTCAAATTTCAAATCTAAAATTCAAATTGAAATCTGGAATTCAAAATCAAATCTGAAATTTAAAATCAAATCTAAAATTCAAATTCAAATCTAAAACTCAAATTCAAATCCGGAATTAAAATTAAAATCTAAAATTCAAATTCAAATCTAAAATTCAAATTCAAATCTGAAATTCAAATTCAAATTTCAAATCTAAAATTCAAATTAAAATCTGAAATTCAAATTCAAATATGAAATTCAAATTCAAATCTGAAATTGAAATCTAAAATTCAAATGCTAATCTGAAATTCAAATTCAAATCTAAAATTGAAATTAAAATGTAAAATTCAAATTCAAATCTGGAACTCCAATTCAGTTCGATAATAGTATATCGAGATTGTCTGTGATTACAACGCAACGTCTCGATATTTTTTTTTTCTGTTTTGGGCTCAAAATGCCTTCGCACTTACAGCGACCCGTCTACTGCGTCGAGTGGTGTGGCCCTCCTCCTCTTCTAGAGAGACTCCCTGCTCGGGACTACTTTCTGCATAACTTCGGGATGGCCAAGAATGACGTCCATGAAATGGACCCACGTCTAGGTCCACCGTGTTCATACCATAGGCTCGTCTCCTTATGTCACTGTCTGTGAGGCTTCACTTTATTGCACTTCGTCGAGATCTATCTTTTCCCCCGTAAAACGCTTGCAACGTATCTTTTGACTGCATTCCAGTTATCCTTGCGTTCAAGCATCTTTCCGATCACATTGGTCGCCAATCTGCTCCTTCAGCGCATCTCTTTTCACGAGCCATCTGCCACAACTAAACAACGCAGTAAATGCACATGGGTTCGCTTACATTACCCATGCGGTATAGGTTTTTCCGAGAGTATCCGTGATCCGAGAGAAACTGAGTCATGAAATAACCCACTTCCCCGCAGTGCCTTTGAACCCATTTGCCTCGTCTCGACCCCCCGATATTAATGGAGTTGCATGTATATGAAAATTGTGAAATCATTGGAAAACATTTTTTCGGTCCTCGCAGAGGCTCCCTACTTTACGCACTCACTTTTTTTTTTTACCTAACTCGCCATAGTCAGCCACCATCTATACTATTTTGTGTAGGTCCAAAAGCTTGTGCCAGCCCACTGTCATTTTCGCATTGATCGCTGAGAAAAAAACAATCAGAAAAAGGGGAAGTAAAAAATCATACCTTATTACAAACTTTAATTTTTGCATACTTGCTTTTTTATTTTTTTACCAAGATACTATTTACTTATGAATACAAATATTTTACTCACTTAAAATATAATACTTCAGTAATTTTGTTCAGTAATTCTTCAAATATTAACATACAAAATAGCAGTAATAAAAACACTCGTACGCACATACGAAAATAGTAAGTATACACACACACACACACACATGTATTTGCAAGATTTCTTAAAAATTTCAATACTTTAAACCTTACACTACGATGCATTATCTGCCCCAAAACGCCGCGTAATTCTTTTTTTTCAAAATTAACGTTTCACATGTAAGGTCTTTATGGAAAAAAATGGCATAAAAGTTGAATAAAACATAAAAAAAAAAACAAAAAAAGATTTGGTGACTTTGAAGCATATAAAACTACTCATGCGACTAAAAAATGAACTGCAAATATTTTGTATTTTTACTATAACTTTATTTTATTTTAATCTTAACACTTTTTTGTTTTATAATTAACACTTAAAATTAAACTTGCAAAAATGAAATTGTACTGATTTATGTTATATGTATGTATTTTAAGTTATATTCTTGTTAAAAAATAAATAAAAAGAAATATAATAAAAAAGTATATTTGAATACGTTTTAAAAATATTTTTAATCAAACAATAAACCGCTGTACATTACCATATTCTAGCCGTGTATATTTAGCAATAAAATATATTTTTAATTGGAAAACTTCGAAATTTCTATAATTTTAAATATTTTCAACAATTTTTAATCATTTATTTAATTTTTTTTCTTTTTTTGTGTTGTGTGTTTTTTGTTGAGAATGCGTTTGCATTTGAAATACTTTTATTGTAATTTAAATTTAAATTCGAGTTTTTGGCTTTATTTTGGCTTAAATATTGCGCTCTTAACAAAAAATTTAGCTTTTAACGAAATTAAATTTGAAAATGTTAATTTTTTGTTTTGGCATCATTATGTTTGTTTCATAAAATTTTCTTGAATTGTTCTAATTATGTTATGTTACATTTGTTTTTTTTTTTGTATTTTAATTTTTTTGTGATTTGAAATCGGGACGACAGAACGTTTGGCAAATTAGATTTAATTGTTCAGTGGTTTTGACTACATTCATTTAATTTCAAACAAATAATAAATTGCGTATTTTGAAGTTTGTGAAATATTCGTAAACACATTTTTGGAAATTCCCGTTATTTTCATTTTGTTGTAGCAAAATATTTCTATTTTATATTTTACATTTTAAATTGGATAATTATATTGAAAACACTCAATAACTGAATATAACTTATTGTAACAATTTTTGTATGTATTACTTAAAAAAAAAATAATGTTTTAGTTCATAAATCTAAATTTTAATAACATTAACATATATTTTTTGCATATACATATGCCGTGTGTAAATTAAATGTAAGCAATGTGTTAAATTTACACATTATAATTAACTAATTGTATAATGGAGCAAAAAGCAAAAGCAAAAACAAAAAACAATGTATGAGTATAAAAAATTATTGTGCGAACATCAAACGAATGATTTGACTAAAGAGTTATGATATAAGAAAAATGTGATCGCGAAAGTACTAACCGAATCGTTGAGTTAGGAGAAATGGCATATACATACAGACATATTTTAAGTAACTATTTAGCAAAAGTGGCGCAACGTAATGCAAAATGACATACAAAAGCATACACGTAATTTCTGAAGGAAAAAACAAAACAGACTGCGAACTTTAAAGTAGATTTTTTGTTGTGTAAATCATTAAGTTTTAATTGGCAAATAAAGTAATAAAATAAATAAAGTATAAAAAATAAATCAAAAAAACATTTTTTAAAAAATTGGCTAAATTATTTTTTCTAAATTGGTTAGGATGCATCTATTTTTTTGTTCATACAATAATTGTATGCATTAATAATTTGTTGGCGTTTCAACTGTATTTCGTTTGGCGTGCAGCTACATAGACGTGCATATGATTATATGTAATTTCTAATTGGATGTTTACATAAAAAAAAAAATGAAAGTGTAATAATATGCAGTAAATACCGACGGTATATTCACATAGTTTCCACTATTCACAACTCCTATATGATACTCCTACGAATATACCCATTGGTTAGGTTAGGTTAGCCTGGTTGGCATTAAGCCTCGCATAGACCTTTTGGTCCCTAGCGATACCAGATGAAGACCGACCTCTATGAATACTAAAAGTAGTCATCATGTGGGGTATACACCCATAAATACTACATATCGATATGGTACGACGAGAGTAACTTATGTAAACTGCTGTTAATGTGCAACTGAAGTACATTTTGAGCATTTTTTTGTTAATTTATTTTGGTAATAAATATTAATTTTTCCTGTTTTCACTTTAATTCGCTACACCTTTAACTATCGGACCTTCCTTTGTGGAAAAAACTTTTAACAATCATGACCTGATCGCATTTCATTTAAATTTTTGCTTATACAATAGAAACCTTTCGAAAAATTCTTAGAATTGCATTTTTTTCAAACACAACTCTCCTTTAGTCGTTTTTAACAATCCAGGCTCGTTGTCATTTCATTTCATTTACTTATTTAAATCTATGGTTACAGTAACCTCTCGAAACATTCTTCCAATTCTGTAGCATTTTTTCAGAAACACTTCACTTACTTATTTGTAATTCTCCTTTAGTGGTTTTAAAAAAATCAAGCAATTGGATTCCGTTTTCAACTAAAACAACTCCAAAACCTTGCTTGTGTTTTAATACTTGCTCTCACAATTTGATTACAACACTTTCCTCTTTTTCACTTTTCATTAATCTCTTAATAATTTCGTGCCCTTAATATATCCGCTATTAAGAACTCAAATCCAGCAATAACATTTCTCTTTCGGTTGTATGCTTTCGCTTAAAAATAACTTCATCTGTCTTTAATATCTTGACACTTTTCTTAATTCACATACTTCTCTGCTGCTCTCTCAACATGCACAATGCACTTTTCTTATTTGCCATACTTCTCTGCTGCTTTCTCAACATGCACAATGCACTTTTCTTATTTGCCATACTTCTCTGCTGCTTTCTCAACATGCACAATGCACTTTTCTTAATTGCCATACTTCTCTGCTGGTCTCTCAGCATGCACAATTCACTTTTCTTACTTGCCAACCAGGCGCAACTGCAAATCAGTCGCCTTTTTTGTTTAACTATAAATGAACACTTGATGAAAATATCGTATTCAAACTTGGGCTTGAACGCACTAAAGATCGAAATAGAATACAGCGCAATTACTTTAAACAAATAACTATACTTATAAAATCACACAAAATATACGCAAATATAACGGAAGCCACGATCTGTTTGTTGGATTTGTACGACTTCCGCTAATTACAAAGCAAACTCAATATGGCGTCAGCTTCGAATGCACAAGTCGTCGGACTGCATATTGTTGGTAGGTAGACAGTTCACAACTTAAATCAACGTTTAACTGCTTACGTAACGTCGCTCACACATTCACTCGCCGTAACCCAACATACACATATATAACAATTATATATAAATAAGAAACTGAATAAAACATCAATCGTTTTTTACATAAAAATCGTATGACTTTTTCTAATATTGCTACAGTTTTTAGCTGTTAAAAGATCTAAAAAAATATTATTATTAAAGGGAAATAATGAAATTACGAAGAGTGAAAACCTAAGGAAAAAGGAAGAATTATATACAATAAATAAAATAAAAATAAAAATGAAAATAAATAAAAATAGTGTTATTTCTTTCAAATGTGAAATCTTTGCTTTTGGTAAAACATTTAATTTGAGTGATATCTCAAAATTTAGCTGAAGTTTGGTCTTATTTCTAGTTCAAATAATTTGGTTTTACTTTTTTCATCGAAACAACTGAGTTATTTTATACAATTCACATTTTATGCGAATCTTTACATTATTTTAAGTCAAACTAAAAGCACTTTAAAAACGAAAAAGGCAGAGCAAATCGAATGGTATGGAATAAAAAAGCTAGAGAATACCACTTTACGTGATATAATTTTAGCTTGTTTTTAATAATACATATTTATACTTATATTTTCAAGAAATGACTTATATTTTCAATTTAATTAAAAAAAAAACAGATGCAAAAATAAAAAGAAAAATATTACAATATTTGGAAAAGTTTGTCTTTAAGTTATATATAGCATAACATATGTATATTATCTTGTTGTAGTCAAAATCAGTACTTTTTTGACAAATGTAAATTAAAATTGCTACTGGAATCTAAAAAATAAGCTTAAAAATCAATTACTAACCAGTCCAAATTAAAGTAAAGCACAAATCATGATTCTTAAACCGAAAAAAATTAATTAAATTAAATACCTATGTATATCAACCAACAAAACATCGGATTAAAAACTTTCTAAAAAAGTAATACAGAATTGATGAAATATTACAACAACACGTTAACCTATCCAATAACTTATATACAAATATATATTTGATCGTAGCGAAGGTTAATGCATGCAAATAAAAATAATCGAAAAATGAAGTTAGGATTTATTATTCAAATAGTAAGTATTCGATTTAGTAACTATGATTTTTATTTGATTTTCATATTAAATTAAAAATACAATTTTAACTTTCATTAAATGTAAAGCAGCATGGACACATTGAAGGAGTAAAACGGTGAACACATTTAACGGCACTTAAACCTAAGACTTAAGTAAAACAACAATTGAGCTTAGTTTACGTAATTAAAAAATTTGATGACCTCTTTCGAATTTTGTCGCCGCATGCTACAAAAAAAAAAAAGCAAAAAAAAAACAAAAACAAAACAGAAATGACAAATATATACATATAAACAATATTTGAAACACACAACAAAAACACAAACTTTTCTGGCTAAAATAAGCAATGTTATAATTAGCTTAAAAGTGTGTTCTTCTCTATTTTTTCAATAATTTACGATAATAAAATATTTATACGCAAAATTCTAATAAATCTGAATTAATAATGTGAAACAATAAGTGAGTTTATTAAAAAGTAAACAAATAAATATGTAAACCGTAATGAAAATGAAAATACTAAATCAGAAAATGAAAAATATTGTAATAATAATAAAACAAATTTAATATTAGTTAAAATAAAAGAAATCTTGTTTTTTATTGAATTTGGTGAGTCATTTATATTTTAAATACGATAAATAAATGCGAATGTCAAATAATTGCTCATCTGGATCTAAATTACAAGGTGAAGTACAAAATCAACAAGACTGGCGTCATAAAAATGATTTTGATATTTTGATGGCGCCACCTTTTTAATGAGTTAGTGCGTTGGAAGTTACATTCTTAGTTGAATTCCAGTGAAAGCTTCGTGGCATTCAGTTCAGTGAAAGCGAAATTATTGCGTCTAAAGTGTCAGTATGTCTGTGTCATCGGTAAAAAAAATGAGTTTCGAACAAAGAGCTAATACCAAATTTCGTTTTAAAATCGGTGAAACGTTTACCGAAACATTTGAATTGATGAAAAAAGTGTATGGCGATGATTGTCTAGTTCATGAGTGGTTTACACGTTTCAGAGATGGATAAGAGGACATAAATGACAATGAACATACGGACCGCCCAAAATCAGTAGGCATCGAAAACTCTATCGAAATTCTTCGTAAATTTATCAAAAATGCACCGAAATCATCGTTGAAATTAATTGAATCGGAGTGGAATATCTCGAAAACATCGATTTATCGCATTTTAATTGGTGATTTTTGCTTACGAAAGGTTTGTGCTCGTTTCATTCCGCACAAGTTAATTGAGCACCAAAAATTTCTCAGAAATTCAACATTTGAAATACCTCATTAAAGAGGCGAAAAAAGACGAGAATTTCCTTTTATTGTAACTGGTGATGTCAAAGTGCCGAATGGAAGGCCCCGGTTGAGCCACCACCCAAAAAATCGCGTATGGAGAAGTTAAAAATCAAGTCGATGCTCATTTGTTTTTACAATTCCGAGGGAATTGTACGTAAGGAGTTCGTCCCAACGGGCCAAACCGTCAGTGCAATTTTCTATCTTAGCGTTTGGAAGCGTTACTGCGAAGGAGGAAGCTGGCGCTTATTGCATGATAATGCACCACCTCATCGATCCACTCTTGTGACTGATTTTTTGACAAGAAATCGCATTTTAACCATCAATCACTCACCGTATTCGCCTGATATGGCTCCCTGTTACTTCTACCTATTCAGAAAATTGCATTTGGCAATGAAAGGAAAACGTTTTGCGTCCATAGAGGCCATCCAAAAGGCTTGTACTGACATCCTGAAGGGCATTCCGGATTCCGGTCAGTGACCTGAAACACTCTTTCGAAAAGCTTTTAGATCGCGCAAAACAGCCTATCGAGGTCAGAGAGGGGGGCTATTTTAAATAAATAAACTCGAACTTATCAGAACAAAGCTTCTGTCTTTTCTATTTTAGCTCAGTCTTGTTTATTTTGGACTTCACCTTGTATTACATTGTGTAAATAGGTTTTTGGATACACGAACGTAGGTGGCGATCAAAAATGTGCCTTCTAACGTAAAACCACACAGAGCTTCAATGTTATCAATGATTTATTAAATCGATGTTCGGCAGATTAAAAGTAAAAACAATAGTCGTATATATATATATATATATATATATTATAGTACATATATATATATAATTGGCGCTTACACCCTTTTCGGGGGTTTGACCAAGCAACTCCTCCAATTTGTGGCGTGCGTCTTGAAGTTGCTCCGGAAATGGTGGGACTTTTTCATGGCAGAAATACACTCGGAGGCTTGCCATTGCCTGCAGAGGGGCGACCGCTACTGAAAACTTCTTGAACCTACGTCTTCCGAGCGGTAGTCGCGCACCAACCCATTCGGCTACAACGGTCACCGATAAAAAAGAAACAATACTTAACAAAAAAATACAATTAAACACAATACTTACTTTACTCATGTAAATACTATCCAGTAGCTTAAAACACTTCGTTCTTAAAGAGAAATATATCAAAAAAAGTGCAGGCATGCTTTCACCTTACCAGCTGCTCGCCGCCATGTTTGAATAGCTCAGCCGGCATTCCGTCGGCGCCCGCGGCTTTGTTGTTCTTTAGCCGCGTTATCGCTATTCTCACCTCCTCATAGTCGGGTAGCGGAACGATAATTCCGTCGTCGACGATCGGGTATCGGGATCTTCACATTCTCTGTGACATGCGCAGCTATCACTGTTTAACTGGTTCGAGAAGTGTTCCCTCCATAATTTAAGATTGCTCTGGATGTCAGTCACCAAATCGCCGTATTTGGTCTTGGTGCACTTTTCAGGACAGGGGAAATTAAAACTACTCCTACGGCAGCACTTGAAAGAATACTCAACATACCTCCATTGGCATTGCGGCAGAAGGTCTAGCAGCTAAATCTGCCGCAAGACTTAATGTAACGGGTAAATTTACCTGTAAAATATTCGGGCATAACTCAATAGGTATGAGTTATCGGACCAATACGGATTATATGACTTCGAAATACAATTGGGCGAAGAGATTGCGAACAAAAATAGAAGAAGAAGGGTGGAAAATAGATATGAAACCTAGCCCCAATACGCTTAACATATTTACCGACGGCTTGAAAATGATGGACGGTGTAGGTGCAGGGATTTATTGCATAGAGCTAAACATAGGCGGCCAATTAAGCTCCCGAACCATTGCAGTATTTTTCAAGCAGAAGTCTTTGCAGTAAGAAAGGCTTAAGAAATAGCATTCACAAAGACATCGAGCAACTCCAAAATAAATATATACGTTGAGAGTCAAGCGGCAAGAAAGGCAATAAACTCATATGAAATTTCATCTAAAAATGTGAAATGTTTATGAGCTCTACAATATGAGAGGTTAGAATGTCTCTCGGAGTCAGAGCTTCAGAGCTTACTTAGATTCGTACCACTAAGGACCAATAGGTCTATGTGATGGCTTTCAGCCAGCCAAGTCAACCTAACTTAACCTAACTGCAAAAAATTACATCACTTCCATTATTTTTAAGCAGAGGCCAATACATTTTTTATATTTATATCCGCATGAAAACTCATTAAAACAGCTCTGCCCAAATATTTTATTACGTAGAAACCTCCATAAAAAATTCTACCATCTGTTTCATACGATATGGAAAACCTATTTTCCCACAACTGACAATGAGTGGGTAAAGCATGTGAGCCGATAGCTTTTGAAGTAATTGATTGGAATGAAATTACCGTTATATTAAAAGTCAAAATTGTATCGAACTATTAGAAACTCCACTGTTTGACTGGCCAGTGGCGATAAAACATGATGTTAGTCTTACATAAATTCGTAGCAATTGACCGATTGATACAAAAAAAAAATTCGACAGTGGCATTTAGTACACACAATAGTCCTCCTAATGTATTATGGAGTGTTTTTTTTAAGAGCTGAAGAACTTAAAATGATAATACAAAAAAGAAACATTGTTGGAATGACTTTTTTACAATAATTTGGTAGACGATTTCATGGCATTTTTTTTTAGGATTTCCGGCACATGACCGCGGTTAGGAGTTAAATAATCAATCAGTCCAATTTTTTATTACTTTTTCGAATAAATCTAGAATATTGCAATCGTTTGTTAAGCGCGCTGTATGGCAAGTTGCGCCGCCCTGCCGGAATCAAATGACTTCTATGTTTAGATGATTAAATTTAGGGAAAAAAATCAGTCAGTAACGGCAGCTCCTTCCTCATTTCGGAAGAAATAAGGGCCGATGATGTCTCCACTGCTCTATGAACTTCGCGAATGGGTTTTTTTTTTATTTCTTTTTTTTTCAAAGTAAATTTCCACAATTTGGAGGCGTTGCTCTGGAGTTAGACGATACATGATGACTTGCCAAACCTTACGGAACAGAAAAGCCAACACAGTTTGCCATTCTCAGCTGGAAGCCATAGTTATCGATATTGATAGTTCTCGTGTTGCTAAAATAAACACCCGATATATAATTAATTTCGCACGCGTCCTTGAAAATGTGCCGTTTCACGGTTGAAGCGTAAGGTATTTGTTCATAGTTATGCAAATCATAAATCAGTTCAACCGCACTCAATAGTTAATCTTATCAGTATACTCACGCGCATCACAGACACTTTCTTATCAGTGGTTCTATAGACCGTTAAAATGTATGCATATATTACAGAAAAATAGTTCGGTTTATTTGTTTAAATTCGAAATACCTTTTGATTTGTTGTTTCTTTCTCATTATTACAAATTCTCGCTCTCAGTAATCTGATAAAAATCCGAAAATTTATAGATTACGA
This sequence comes from Anastrepha ludens, assembly GCF_028408465.1. NCBI lineage: Eukaryota > Metazoa > Arthropoda > Insecta > Diptera > Tephritidae > Anastrepha > Anastrepha ludens. The sequence goes on along the minus strand of NC_071498.1, from coordinate 114,574,414 downwards.
ATGAAATGGTATGTATTTTTCTTTACAAACATAATGCTCATTAACTGATCATTAGTTCTTGATAATTGCACAATCGCCCTTTTAAATATACATACACAAATTAGCATATCCAACAAAAATTATAAAATTATTTACACGAACACCAGTGTCACGGAACACAGCTGTGCTTGTAAATTTCAAATACGCGGCAGTTTGTAGGACAAGAGAGTAAAGTTAATAATTTGTGCTTTAATTAAGTGCGTGAGCCACATTTCTTAGTCTTCTTTCCGTTTAATTTGCGCTAAATTTTGAACATTCGAATTTACATATAACTGCGTATTACTTTAATATTACGGCGGCTCATGGATGAAGCACCAGTACTTTATTTCTCCAAATGTCTTTTACGCGGTCTCCTTTTTCTCCAGGTATTGATAGTTGATGAAGCGCATTCCTTGCACAGTTTGAGCAGTGGAATTTGTTAAATGGCAAGCGAATAGAAGCATATTTCTTGGTTGTACTTTCCAAGCGAATCGCATGAACACGCACGAGTAGAGTGTAAGGGCTGAAAATAAAATATGGAGATTAAATATTATTTCTACCAAAAAACAAACAAAAACAAGAGTAACTAATCTGCTTGTGTTTCTCAGTGTTTGCCAATCAAATAATCATCTGGCTTTTAGCGTAACTCATATGCTTATTAAATACAAACAAACCGGCTCATGAGCAGACCGGTCGAACAATTACTCAGTTAGGTTAATACAAAGAATAGGAATTAAAACAAGATAAGAGCAGCTAGGGTGATGTGAAATGAGATTGACGTTGATGACCAGTGGCTACATCGCGGATGGAAAGGCCTGATAAACTGCTACAACAACAATGTTGAAATTACTGATTCTGAAGGTGTATGAATGCATACATTTGTGTGCGAATATTATACTTACATAACTTATATTAATTATTATGTTAGCTATGAACGCACATGCCCACGACAAAAACAAACTTACCAAGAGTCATTTTCCCTGAGATGAATTTCGGATCTTTTTTGAAATCTGCAATTGCTGCAAGTGGTATTCCCCAGTTAGCTACTGGCCCCCAAAAGTGTGTGCTGCAGCCGATGAATGGAAAGGATTATTTTAAATTATTTCTACAAATTATGCTTAAATGCTTTGCCAACCTCATTAAATAATCCCGAAACTCCTTGCTCTTCAAGCTGTTCACCATTTTGGAGAGCAGACTTTTGTTAGGTGCGCGTTGAGCCATCCTGATGTTGTCTTTCTAAACTGCTGAGATTACTTATTTGAATCACTTCAGAAGCGTGCCCTTTTGTTTGGATGTCTGGCGTGATGCAAAAAATTACAAAAAAAATTTCTTTTATTTACAAATTTCTTATTGTTATCGTAAAACTTTTATTGACACATGTCGGCATCAAAGTGTGAATTTCTGAAATGCCCTTTACTTTGTACCATTAATCACAATTCATTTGTAAAGTGTTTGCGTGCAATTTTAAACATGCAAATGCCCTAACTATGGTGCTTGAAAAGATAAGGAAGATAGCAATCTTTCTGCGACACGTTATGTAAATGACAACGTCCAAATGGATAGCGACAATTCAATACCCACCAAAACAAATCCAAAACCGATCCGCACTGTTCACTCGCACAAAATAAACAAGAGACAAACATCAAACTGTTGACGAGTGACTGACGTTTATCGATAAAATCGTCTGGTCACCTTATCTTGTCCTGTGATGCCACATAACTAGGCATTAATACACCTTCAGGAAATATCGGAGGTGTTCTGAAATCCGCTGTCTATTGAAATCGTAATGAAATAATCGCGCTATGTAATTCAAACGGTTACGATTTATCGGAAACTATGCTCGCATCAGATTACTTTGTATATCGATTTTTCTGAGACTTCCGTTTGAATAATGCTGAAAACAGTGAACGACGTACGCAGCACTAACACGTTTGCAATAGAATTGCCGAATACTTTTTATGCTCAGAGGTGGATTGCGTTCCGATAGTAATTTAAATGGCCCCGAATGATTCTGCAAGATTTTTAACACCTCACTGTGTGAAAATTTTTCTAGAGGTTTAAAAACATTTCCTGTGATTTTAATTTAAATAAATGGTAAACTATATCAAAAATTGGAGCTAAGTAAGCTATTAAACTCAAAGGTATACCCCTCTAAATAGAAAATATCTTGAATTACAAGATTCATAAGCACACTCTCTTTCAGTTATGTGGTGCAGGAAGACATTCAAATATCTGTTTAGTTTTCTTTTATTTTCATTTGTATGATGCTTTGTATTTATTTTGTATAATGATGACGGACCAGTCCAAATCAATACAATTTAGAAAAGTAACCGAATTTCAGAAAAAAATGGCCCCCTCTCCCCCCTTGTGACGCTCTGTGACAAATCTTTACATCCCTCCTAAAAGACACGTGATGATAAAAATAATGATCTATTCCGTAAAAAATACAGGGCTGTATGTCAAAAAGTGTGGTAATGATCTAGGACTATTTTATAATTTCAGAATTTGGGAGAGAAATTTCGCATGGTTAATCTCACCTTTTATTTACGGATTGGAAGTTAAGCACGAAAAGTAGATCTTCTATTTACATGTGAACGTATTATTACGTTGTAAAGTAAACTAAGTGCGTTTAGGAAATGGAGTAGGTGTGAATGGGCCTTATTTTTAAACATTTCTTAGTTTGACCTTGTTTTTAGAAAATTGTTCTAGAAATTTCAACTCCCGGTTTAGAATCATATCGTTGAAACCAAACGGATTTCACTGTCTGCAAATAATTTTCCATACAAATTTAATTGTTCTTCCGTCTTAATATTCTTCTTCATATTATTATTATTATTATTTATTTATTAAATTATAATTAATAATATTATAAAGTAATATGTTTACAGCACTAGCTCCCAGGGCTATCGGCTTCTTGATAATTATTAGTTCCGATAACATTACGCTTACGATATTTCTTTTATGTTTCTTTCGATGACACGAAATTTCTCCGGTTCAAAAATGTCTTTCGTTGGATGTGGCATCACTTATAAAAATTCGGATCTTATCTGAATTTCGGAGTAAGTCTAATTTTGAAGTTGCCAATATAAAAACCATTTAGGTGGAAGTTAATTTGAGTAATTAGAACTTTTGTAGTAAATACTTCAATCTTGATGGATACGTTGTAGGCTATATTGAAAAACAAAGACTTACATATATTATTTCAACTTCCATTTAATAAGTAAAGTCATTCCTATTAATTCGACCGTACACGTAAAAAATAAATATGACACTTGTTTTTTCGGACTAATTGTAAGTTGGGCAGCCCTATTAGAATGTCAGTTTGGTGTATTTTGTTGCTTTGCACAGGTTGGTTTTAGAGTGCGCTTGTGTGATTTTCGTCAAAATTTCTGTTGGGCATTGAATTTGTAAATGAACGTGAAATATAATCAGAGTTTTTCCGATCACATCACGGTTCGAACGTAAAGTAGTTTGAAGGTTACTGCGTCGGAATTATTCACAATTTAATAACGAAAGTAAAAGTGAAATAGTCTTTTCGTTACTGCGTTTGTGTGCGTTTTGTGCGGAGAGTTAGCTCAAGAACAGTGACTGCTGATATTAAAGTTCACATACGTGTTATGCACATTCATTTGCACTCGTGTGAAGTATTTATTTTGAAATAATTATCTTAATTTTATTAGAAATCATTTACGCGTTCATTATTATATCAGAAATGGTTTGATTTAAAACTTTAAAAACATAATGATTGTAATAGAATGCATAAATAAAATCTGTGGAGTGATAACCGAATAACGAAGACTTTTTGTGATAAAATAAGACGTGTGTGAATAGATTTAGAAACTTCAAAAGTAACACAAATTATTAGACCGATCATATTATGATACAATAATTATTAGAAGGTAGTGTGGCGTGATTAAAACATCTGTTTGCGCTTCGTATATACAGTCCCGGACATAAGTTGTGGCACACCTCCCATTATGAAAATTATTGTAAAATATATGCAACATTAATTTTTACGTGTTTTTCTCATTTATTGTTTACTGATGCGGTATTTTTGTAGTTTACTTGATTTGTTATGCTATTACCACTGATATAAAGGAAATTATCAGTGGCCAGGCCCTTAAAAATATATCTTCTGTTGTTAAAGTAAAAAAAAGTATGTGAATCTAGTGAATCTTCATATATGAAAAAATTACCAGGAACTCCTTGTGTTGTATTAACATAAAGATACTCAGCGGGTGATGCTCTCATGCTCGCTTTTAACAGGTTCTTAACCCAAGCAATACTGCAGGTATCACCAGCGTGCCTTGGTCCATGCTCAAACCCTATATATCTGATGAGCACTGCTTCGAGCCGCTTAGTGAATCCATCAACCACAGCAAGGCAGTATTTGCAACCCTGGGATTCACGTAGAGACCCGATTATATCCAAATAAATGTGATAGAACCTACCGTCTGTGCAGGTTAATGAAACCTTGGAGCGGTGATACGGGACGCATTCCGTCACAAGCCCCTTGAGTAATATCTTTGTTCGTCGAAGTAGTGTGTTCAAATTGTAATTGACGAATTTATTTTGAATGAACTAAAATTTCGTACATTACGAATTTAGATGTGGGTTAATTTATTGCTTTTTTTATTTAACACCATTTATAGTGATGAGCAAAAGTCTGCATACACTCCCTATTTTCTTTGGCTTGAAAGTTTTGTTAAAACTTTTTCTTTTTTTTTTTTGCAACTATTGCATAATGTCAAGCAGAAACGAAATAATGAATGTTTACTTTCCTAGTTCATTCGATTCATATAAGAATAAATTCGCCGGGAATCGAATAGTTTTCGTATTATGATGGCAGAAGTTTTAGGAAATGCTGTTCCGCGATAATAACAGATGGCGTGGGTCTCACAATATAATCATGTACAAAAACTTCAATTATATTTCCAACTGCCGTTTGAAATTTTCACAATATATTTCCAATAAGCTCTACTTTCGAAATACGTAAAAAATACTCGATTTTCTTAACAGAACTCACGGGATGGCCGCCGTAATTCTTTTATGTCAAGGTTAAACAGATATGGGGATTGAAATTTTAATCTTATTGACGACAATTTCATGAATTTAGCAAACCGCTGATTTGCTCTCATATTCATATTCGTTACCGATCCGCAATGGTATCAGTGATTCAGAGTCTATTCTGCTTTAAACTCTTCGCGTAGAATGCAACATGCAATGGGGCGCAAATAGAAAAGCGAAAAGCACTCTAGTCTATGTAAAGTATGCAATAAAAATTTTATAAAAAGGTGTAAATTATGGTTGTAAGGAATTCAGTTTGAATAAAACTAACATTTCGTACATAACGAATTTGGATGTGGGTTAATTTATTGCTTTTTTTGTTTAACACCATATATAGTGATGTGCAAAAGTCTGCATACACTCCCTATTTTCTTTGGCTTGAAAGTCCATAAAGTTTACTGAAAATATTAGTGATACAATTTCATTTGAAACCATCTTCTAATATCAATAAACTAAAAAAGTAAATAAATGCCGCGCACATTTCTATTAGGTGGTTGGCCGAGCGCCTCCTCCTATTTGTGTGGTGCATCTTAATGTTGTTCCACAAATGGAGGGACCTACAGTTTTGAGCCGGCTCGGAACGGCAAGTGGTTTAAAAAACATGTCTTAACATAAAAGCTATGACAAAAGTGTACGTAGGTGTGCTACGTTGTGATAAGGTAAAGTACCGTTTTTTTCTTAAATTTTAAGCTTCAAAACTAGCCGAACATGTATTAAACACATAAAAAAAGCTTGTCAAAGAGCAATTCGAAAAACTCTGAACAATAATGGTTTCCCCAGTAGAACACACTCCACAACTCTATTTGCACTTTCTGAAAAAAAAAAATAACTAAGCAGTTTTGCTCATAACTGCAAAGTTTTGCGATGGAAGCGAAAAAGTTTGGAGGAGGAAAAAATTATTCGCTTAATCCGAAGCATTTAGTATCCACTGTGAAGCATAAGCCGCTAGGGCAACGTAATAGTTTGGGGAGCTGTTGCGGCGTCTGGAGTTGGAAGGCTATCATTAAGTGAGTGAAAAATGGGTCATTATAAATACAATACAAGCCTTTACTGGTACATAATTTCACACCTTCGGTGGATACTTTCGAGCTTAGTGCATGTTGGACCTTTCAATAAGATAACGATCTGAAATACCTGACACACTTCCTTAAGGATTGGCTGGTTTACTTTGCACCAAGACAATTAAGCACACCACCGCAAAGCGCAGGTTTGAATATTATTGAATTGGAAATTGTAGAACGCAAAATAAGAAAAAATCAGGTTTCTAGCGCTGCTAAGCTCAACAAACGCATGATAGAAGCCTGGAACAGCACAACAGCTGCAGAGCCAACGTTCCCACGACAGTCGGTTCTACGTTACCGGAACGACCCGGATTTATATCCGGCCAAGGACTGTCACTTCAGCAGCATTCTTCATATATATATGGGGAATGTTTATGCTGCTACAACAACAACAACAACAACAAAGCTAACAAAATTAGTTATCTTCAGCTTCAAGCAGTTATTGATGTTAACGGTGGACCAACCAAATACTAAAAAATCACAATATCTAAAATTAAGTAAAGTTAAATTATTTTTGTACTGGATACAGACTTTTGGTCGCCCCTCGGCAGGCAATGGCAAACCTCCAAGTTTGTTTCTGCCATAAAAACTGCTCATGAAAAATATTGGCCGTTCGGAGTCGGAGAGTCGACGTCGGCTTAAAACTGTAGGCCTCTCCATTTGTGGAACAACATCAAGACGCACGCCACAAATACAGGGTGGCTGATGAATTTTGCTACATTAAGAAACTCAAATAACTTTTTTTTTAGTGTATGGAATTCATATATTTGTTTTTCAAGTTGAAGGTCATTAAATTTTATTAAATGTAGCTTAACTAGTTTTAAAAATAATTTTATTTAAATGCCCCCCATGCTCGTTGACTCAAGTGCGGCATCTTAGTAAAAAGTTGTTCATTGCTGCTTTGAGAGTTACGACAGGAATAGCCGCAATTGTTGCCCGAATGGATTGTTTTAGTTCATCCAAATTTGTTGGCTTTGTTTTATAAACTTCTTGTTTACATAAACCTCACAAGAAAAAGTCAGGTGCAGTAAGGTCAGGCGACCTGGGGGGCCAACGAAATTCGGAGTTTCTTGAAATCAGTTTATTGGGAAATTTTCGTCGCAACTCTGTCATAACAGTCTGGGCTATGTGAGACTTTGCCCCATCTTGTTGAAACCACACAGAGTTGAAAGGAATTCTCTTTCGGCGTAGTTCTGGATAGAAAAATTCTTTCAGCGTTTTCAAATAACGGTCTCCAGTAACCGTGACGGTGTGACCATTTTCTTCAAAAAAAAAAGGCCCGACAATACAGCGTGAAGAAACCGCACACCACACTGTCACGCGAAGAGGATGCAATTCCGTCTCGTGGAGTATCTGTGGGTTAGAAGTACTCCATATTCGACAATTTTGTTTGTTCACATTGCCGTTTAAATCGAAATGGGCCTCATCAGACATGAAAAGGCAGTTTAACATGTTTTGGTCTTCTTCCACCATTTGCAGGATCTTCTGGCAAAATTCCAAGCGAATCGGCAAGTCTGCTGCATTCAGTTTGTTAACCATTTGAATTTTGTAGGGAAATAAGTCTAAATCTTTGTGCATTATTGTTTGCAAAGACTGTCGGCTGACACCAAGTTGAGCAGATAAGCTTCTTGTTGAAACCCTTGGATTGCTTTGTATAGCTGCAGCTACAGCAGCGATCGTTTCCTCCGTCCGAACTGGTAGGTTTCGATGATAAGGCCTTCTTGCGACTGTTCCTTGCTCAGCAAAATTATTCACCAGTCTCATTATGGTCCATCTGCTCGGGGGATCGCCGCCAAACATCCGCCTGTACTCTGTACCAAAACTACGGACTCCAGTGCGTGATAGCGGCGGACTATCCAAATTCTTGTTTGCGTGTCCCAGTTATCCATTTTAATAAATTTTAAAGATCAATCTGCAAATTAAAACAAAAATGGAACAGATAACTTAAAAAGAAAAAAAGTTATTCAATTTTTTTTGGTAGCGGCTTTCATCAGCCACCCTGTACAAGGAGGAGCTCAGCCTAACACCCAAAAAGGGTGTAAGCGCCAATTATTTACGTATAAATAGAGTGTTGTCAACACGGTTCTTACGTTTTTCCCTCATAACTTTGTTATATTATTTTAAATAATGGGTTTTTTACGATTTATTATGATTAGAAAAACTTTTTGTACTTTCAAACCAACTAAAATAGGAGGTGTACTTCGACTTTTCGAATATCTAAACACATAATTTTTTGTTTTCATTTTATTAATGTTTCATTTGTCCCCCTTCCCCTTCTCCACAGTTAAGCAAAAAGTTCCTTTATTTCCGCTTACACAGTTTAAATCGAAAAACTACTCGCTGCAACTCGCGTAAGGATAATATCGTTAAAGTTTAATTTCCGGCAAAGAGCTTGGAAGTGAATGCGTTTACGTTATATTCCTTTCAATAAAAATCTAAATCCAAAGCAAGTAACTCACTTTAATAAAAAATAACTATTTGCTACGCACACATTGTTGCTGCTATAAACGGCCGTACAATTCTCTATCAACTAAGCTCGCAATTCGTCGCACAGTTTATATCCCTACTAAATATATTTTCATCATGACGCATTGGGAAGACTTTTATAATACTCATTTACCACCAACCGATTTCGAGGATAATCGTTCGCTATTGAAAGAGTTTTGTGAACGACACAATAAATTGCAGAACCGCATCGTCCTTATAACGGTAAGTTGTACATATGTATTGGTAAAATGAAATTGACAAATAATAAAAATGTGAATATACGTACATGTATGTATGTGTTTACATATGTATATGTGTATGTAATTGAAGTTAGATTTGTCTAACTGGAAAGAAAAAGTTTACTGGTTGTAAGCTTTAGTATGTAACTACACTAACAACTCCCACCTTGTTTCACGCAGGCTTATCCTAAAATAATATAATAATAATCTTATAATAGAAAATTTATTTTTTGGAACACTTCGAAACGATGGTCCGAACGAATGAACCGAATGCACATTTCAATGAACTCCAATAAGTGGTTATTCTTAATCCTGCCATAAATTCTGTTACAAGTTAAGTCTGTTATAGATATCCATTTATATTACTTTTTTATATTAAAGTTAGTTTTATGTAATCATGTAAATATTAAAAACAAAAATTTGAAATATTCATTCGAAATGGTTACCATTTGCTTTTGCACAATCCTTCAAACGATTATGCCATTCAGCTATTGTAACACGCACGGTTTTCATGGATATTGGCGTCGCTGCTCGAATCAAAGATTTTTCGAGGCTCTCCAAATTTCTTTGATGCCTTCGACAGGCCATTTTCTCCAATTCTGACCACAAACTTTAGTCCAATAGATTTACATCTGGACTTCTAGACGGCCAATCTTCTGCGGCTATGAACCCAGGAATATTTTTTTTTAGTGGTTTTTGGGTGATTTTTGCCTTGTGGGCTGGAGCGGAATCTTGCTGGAAGATCCAACGCTGTGCATTGAAGAGAGTACTGCTCAACTGCTCCACCACGTCTTCTAAGACATATTCCTGGTACCCTTTAGCATCGGTCTTAACCCCTTTTTCGCAGAAATAAAGAGATTTACGCCTTTTCAAGACACTCCCCACCAAACCATTATGGAGGCTAGATGGTGGTCACCCTGAACCTTTGAAAAAAAATTTTTTGGGTCTTTAGAAGTTTTTGGCATGGAATTTGGCGTTTTGCTTATTAAAAACTTCTTCAACAGTCAAAATTTTCTCATCTGTGGAAATAATATTTTCATGGCCGTTGACCGCGTGCCACCGAGGAAGCTGCTTGCATCTGTCGAGCCTAATTTTCTTCAAGCCCGTTGTCAAAAGATGACCAGTTGAGCGAGGGAAGGCTTTTATGTGGCGATCATCTCTAATTAGTCTTGACATGGATGCGGTTGATACATTCATTTCCCTGGACATCATTTTCTCCTTTCTTAGAGGATATCTGAGAATTCTTTCTCGAACAGCTTTTATGGCTGCACTGATTCGCACCACGGGAGGACGACCACTTCTTTTCTGTCTTTCACTTCAGACGTTTGGGAAAAACGATTGATCATGCACAAAACATTCTCGAAAAATTAAGTTTTTTTTCTGCAATTCGAAATCTCACCTACGCTTTTACCACACTTTTGTAGGTATGCAATCACTGCAATGCGATTTTCCTTATCTCCCCACGCCATTGCTAACGAGCGAAATTTCCCACGAAGCTGAGTATAATTAATGTGTAGACAAAGCATGTGAACAAAAACAGAAATAACGAAACTTTTTTTTGCGAGTTTGTTCCCGCCGTATGCATTGTGAAATTTGTCACAGAATTTATGGCAAGACGAAGTACATCATACATACATACAGGGATTCACAGTTTATTTGATGCAGGTTATACTTTTTTAGAAAAAATAAATTGATTCGATGTTTATTAAATTTAATAAAAAAAATGTATACGACGTGTAATAAGATATGTAATATATGTATGTATGTACTGTTTACCATTGCGCAAACAACAATAAGAAAAATAAAGCTTGCTGAAAAAATATAGAATCAAACAGTTGTCTCATCAAAATATGCTCACAGCTTAAATGATTCAGTGTATTTTATATTTTCTCTGAGAATGCAATAACGGTGAAATGTATTTTTTTCTGTTTAGCTTAGCGTCTTAAGTCATTCTCAAAAAATTTGTATAAAGAAAAGTTGAAAAGATTTAAATATTTTAAGATGGGAAAACGGACCCCGCTTGAACAAAGGGAAGACGTTATTCGTCATTATAAAGAGGGCAAAAGTCAACGAAACATTGCAGAAATAGTTGCTATTAGTTCCTCAACTGTCCAGCACATTATAGGAAGGTTTCGCCACGAAAACAGGATAGAAGACAAAGGCAGATCTGCGCCAAATAAAATATTTAATGATGCAGATAAGAGGTGGATTGTTCGCAAAGTTAAAGAAAACCCCGATTTAAGCGCTCCAAAATTAACGAACGAAGTCGAAAAATACTTAGGCAAGATCTGTATTCCTGAAACTGTTCGTAGAGTACTGCGCGCAGAAAATTTTCATGGAAGGACTGCCCGAAATAAACCGTTGATTAATGCTCGTAATAGAAATCAAAGCATAGAGTTTTGCAGACAACATTTGAACAAAGACATTTCGTTCTGGAAGACCGTTGTTTTTGCGGATGAAAGCAAATGTAACCTTTTCAGTTCTGATGGGAAGTCGTACGTTTGGAGAAAACCCAACACTGCGCTTCAACCATGTAATTTGCGCTCTACAGTTAAACACGTTGGGGGTAGTGTGATAGTATGGGGTTGCATATTCTATTGAGGCGTCAGAAATTTAACATTTATCGACGGAAACATGAATAAAGAGATGTATCTGGATCTGCTAAAAGATAATTTAGTACAAAGTGCGAATAAAATGGGCATTAGAGATTCGTTTAGGTTCTACCAAGACAACAATCGCGCATACGTCTGGTATTGTAAAAACTTGGCTTATCTGGAACTGCCCACATGTAGTAAAGACACCTGCACAGAGTCCAGATCTCAACGTTATTCAGAATTCGTGGTCAGTGCTGGAAAATAAAATCATTTAATCGAAATATTATTGTTTTTTACGTTTTTTGAATACCTTTAATTTAGTACATCATTTAAATTATTTTAATTTCCCATATCTTTCTTATGAAGAAACATTTTTTCTTATTAAATAAAACATGTTATTTAACAATAAAAAAATATAAGATTTTTTTCTGTAATGAAAATACCATAAAATATTCATATTTGATATTTTAAGAATTTTTTTTTGGTTGCATCAAATAAGCTGCGAGTCACTGTATGTATACTCAACTTACTTTTTATTAAATTTTCTGAATTCAAAATTTCTCATTTATTTCAATATTAATTGGTAAACATCTTCTTAAAATTTGTATACATTTTGAAGTTTACATAAACATACAAAATAAGCTTCAGTTCAATTTACGCTGTATTTTGTTTATGTTGCAAATCTTCATCTTGGATTGGGGTCACTTTGAATTTATTTATTGGTGTTTCTGATTCAGATATACATATGTATGTATGTATATTTGAAAGTAAATCTAACTTTTTTTTTTCAAATACAATTTAAACAAAAACTATCACGCATTTTCTTTTAAATAAAGGAACAGGCGAGGGAGCCACTGCACCCATAATGGGCCATTTGCAAAATATTGAGGCTACCTTAAGTGTTTGTCATTGCGCTTTATTTATTGTAATTACAAAACATATTTTGGAGTCGTTTAAATTGATGGGAAGTTTTGGAATAAAAATTTTATCTCCAGCACCACAGCGAGTCCAATTTGTTCACCCAAGCAAATGGCTTCTAACTGCCTTCACCATCAGTACTTCCACTGTTGGCTGATTTATTTGGCCGATTTATGGTGTGCGCCTTAATGTTTTTTCACAAATGGAAGGAGCTACAGTTTTAAGCTGACTTCAAACGGCCGATGGTTTTTTATGAGGAGTTTTGTCATGGCAATACACTCAGCCATTGCCTGCCGAGGGCTGACTGCTATTAGAAAAAACTTTTTATCATTTGGTGTTTCATGCACCAACACATTCGGCTACGGCAGCCGACCGCTAGATTAAATTAGGTAGTAATATTTCAGGAGTTTTTACTTAAATATTATATTATAGTTAGTTCATGTAGCGGCCTTTCCCAAGGGTTGAGGGAATTTGCAATTTCTATTGGGTAATGCGCTGCCTCGTTAGTATCTATTCTGTATCTATCGAATAGAAAGGCTGTTCTTCCGCATTCAATTTTGAAAGTATTAAAGCATTAACTGCATTCACCTGCTGATGGTACTTGTCCGTGCATCAGCTATCTGTTAGTTGGTTAAATGACAGTCCAGAGTATTGTTAGCAAGCGCGCGGAAGCATTTTGACGAGAGTAAACGCGAAAAAAGAAAATCAGTAATGGATTTCAAACGTAATAGTGTGATTGTATTACATTTGGAAAATTACAACCAGCGATTATTCGTGAGCTCGAGCACCTTAAGGTAAATAAAGTTTTTGTCTATCGCACCATTGCTCGTCACAATGATACTGGTAGCATCGCGAAACGTCATGGAGGTGGTCATCAAAAGACTGCAACGTCACGTGAAATGGTTCAAAAAGGGAAGAAGCGACTTGAGCGAAATCCCCGACGAAGTGCCAATCAAATGGCGCAAGAACTGAAAATATCTGACCGTAGTATCCGCCGCATACTGAAAAATGATCTCAAAGTCAAGCCTTACACGGTCCAAAAGGCGCATGATATCACACCAAAACAGCAGCAAGTGAGACTTAAGAGAACGAAGGAGTTGCTTCGCTTGGACGACGAGAAAATTTTTCAAATTGAGCAATTCGTAAACTCCCAAGACGATAGAGTTTATTTGACCGATCATTCATACAAGAATTAGAGTAATCGATTGGCCACCAGAAGGCAGCATCCGCCACAGGTAATAGTTTGAGTCGCTGTAACTACAGATGGGTGCTCTCCAATCGTGTTCATCGAGCCTAGCGTCAAGATAGATGCGATATATTATCGGGAAAGTATTCTGGAGGTTGCTTTGAAGCCGTGGGCAGAGAAGCATTTCGATGGCAGACCATGGACGTTTCAACAGGACTCGGCTCCATCTCAAAAAGCTGGCGTGATCCAAGAATGGCTAAAAAACAACGTTCCCAACTTCATAACGTTCACACAATGCCTCTCAAATTCACCAGACGCGAATCTGATGGACTTTGGCTCTTTGGGCCATTTTGGAGAGCAAGGTCCGAACTAAAATATTCACCAGTTTTGAGGCGCTGAAAAAAGTCATTGTCCGCGAGTGGGCCAAAATACCTGCAAATCACATTCGGGTAGCTTCCGATTCGTTTCTGGACCATCTCAAGCCCATAGTCACGAGCAAAAGTAAATTGATGCTTAATTTTATATTATTTTCACACGATTTTTTACTTTGAACTGAATAGAAGTAATTTTCCAAACTAAATTTATGGCCTTTTTAATTGGTTACACTTCAAGTGCCGCACCCTGTTCTTAGTGGAAATAACTTCGGCTGTCACGTATTGACAGTCCCATCAGTCGTTGTTTACAAGGATGAGAGATTACAAGATTTGGCCTTCAGCTGTGGTGAAAAACAAAATTGTGCAAGTAAATTTAGCTGCCCGTCACGGAGTTCTCGGCAGCAGAATTTTGTCCGCTCATTTCACACGTATTCACACACTCGTCCAATCAGTCGTTGTGTAGATGGAAACGAAGCAACATTAGCGTAGACTGTGTTGATTTTTCTCGTGTATCACAAACATAATCTCAGTTTTTCGTCAACAAACCGCTGTCATGATCCCGGTAACTTCAGCTAATCACCTGATTCTGTCAAATTCGCTGAGTGCCGGTTAACGGTCTGATATTGGCCGCACCTCTTGAATTTTTATCACCATGCCTAATAATGCTTACAAGACCACGGTCAAAATAATAGAAATGTAAAAGCAGTATTGCGTGGCATCACCAAACGAAAAAGCACCAGCAACAAGGCAAATGAGCAACCTCGTTAGTGCACTTTCTCAACTTTGCTTTATCTGCCGAACCAACACCATTTCTGTGAAAAAGTGTCACTTTTCCCTTCAACAATTTTGGTTATATTAGAAAATAATTAACTAATTTTGTTGATATTTTTTACGAGGAGCTTTTTTCATGGCAGAAATGCACTCGGTGATTTGCCATTGCTTGCCGAGGGGCGACCGGTATTAGAAAAAACTCTTTCTTCATTTTGGTGTTTCACAGAGATTCGAGCCTACCTTCTCTCTGAATTCCGAATGGTAGTCACACACCAACCCATTCGGCTACGGCGGCCGCTAATGTTATTTCAAACTCGAGAACTAGACAGCTGTAAATGCAAACAGACAAGCAAAGAAGCAAAGGAACAAATAAAGGTCAAAATAAAGATTTTCACTACTTAAAATAATTTCTTTTATTTAATAAAAAAGTTATTCAATAACAAAATTGGGTGATTAATTTTGCGTATATATTCGGCAGTATATATTTTCGACACAATTTAATGACTTTAAATTTGTTTTTGGCCTTCATATTGCAAATTATTTGATGTTTGAACCCCAAAAGCTAAAAACTAAAGATATATTCGCCCAAAAGCTAAGTGTACCTAAAATGGAGTAATTGTACTTAAGGTACCTTTAGAGTTGAAAACGTCGGAGAAAGTAACCTAAATTTTCTATCCTGGTATGCCCGGCCATATAGTCCAACATATAACATATACATCCGTCTACATTAGGGCGGGTCGATTTAAAAATCGCTCATTGCTCTGTGAAAATCGTATTCTAGGGATCAAAATAAGAAACTTTGCCGAAGAAACCATACCTCTAAAACGAATTCTGATGTCCCCCAATTTGGGTCGAACGAAAAATCCCACTTTGACCCATTTAGAGTGCTCCAATTGAGTCCAAATGTATGACCGACTCCCACTAACTTTGGACGGCCGATCCACTCATGCCAGTGGCACACCCCCTGGAACTCCCCTGGGGGGTTCCCCATACAATGATTTCAAAATATCACCATTTTTGGCCTTTACATGAGAAAAGAAACCAAAAATTCGATCCAAATTGGGGGACATCTGAATTCGTTTTAGAGGTATGGTTCCTTCGGCAAAGTTTCTTATTTTGATCCCTTGAATATGATTTTCACAGAGCAATGGGCGATTTTTTTGCCTCCCCACAAAATACACTAAAAGTTCGTCCCAAATTGGGGGACATCAGAATTCGTATTAGAGGTATGGTTCCTTCGGCAAAGTTTCTTATTTTGATCCCTAGAATATGATTTTCACAGAGCAATGGGCGATTTTTTTGCCTCCCCACAAATCGACCCGGCCTAATCTACATACATATATGTTAAGTTTGCATACTCATTACGCTATGTATTTTTTATATCTATGCTAAAATTGTTTTAATAAATCCATATCCTAACTTTGCGTTATTCTACTGTATTTCTACTTGCAGTCAGGTGGCACCACAGTACCTCTGGAGCACAATACCGTACGCTTTGTAGACAATTTCAGTGCGGGCACACGGGGCTCAGCGTCCGCTGAATATTTCCTCGACAATGATTATGCCGTGATATTTATGTATCGCGTCAAGTCGCTGGAACCCTTTACACGTCACTTTACCGGCCAACAATTCTTCGATATGCTCGACATAACGGATAATGGACAGAGTACATCGATAACGGTGAAACCGGATTCAGTTGATGTTTTCGCACCAATACTGGCCAAATATAAACAAGCGCGCGAATCCCAAATGATATTGTATGTTAGCTTTAACACAGTGGCGGATTACTTGTGGCTGTTGCGCGCCGCGTGTGAATGTCTGGCGGCATTCGAGGAGAGAGCATTGTTGTACTTGGCAGCGGCGGTGTCGGATTTCTACATTCCTCAAGATATGATGGTGAGTTTTTGTTGTTCTTTACGCATACATATGTACTATATACTACTATACAGAATATTTGTTTTGAATTGTATTTGTACACTGGTGACGGAAGCACCAGCTTTGAAAATTGGTACGTAGCACAAACTTGGGGACTTTGCAGTAGCAGAAACTATATTTTTTTACTGACGTTGCTATATAGTTCGCATTACCAGTAAATTTATATTGATTCCTGAAAAAAAATTCCAGTAAAAATATTTTTGTACTGATTACTGAAATTAAGAAATAAATAAATTACATCTATCACATTGAAATTTGCTGCCCAGACATTATTATTTTTATCCGTGTCTAAACAGATGGGTGAGCAATGCATCTTCTTCTTCTTGATTAGCGCGATAACCGCTGCGACAAGAGATTTCGCCGAGTTTAACAAAGTCGCCAGTCGTTTCTTTCTGGTTCTAACCGGCGCCAGTTGGCCTTCCTCTTCCTCTGCTGGTACCGCATCGAATACTTTCAGAGCCGAAGCGTTTGTATCTATTCGGACGACATGGCCCAGCCCACGCTTACCCCTATATAAAACTACTACATGCCAGGGTACATCTTCATATTCCTTTCTATGAACACAAAAACTTATTGCCTTGCGAGAAGCGTTGTTAAGCGTTGTTTTTTATTTAATTAAAATTTGTTTAAATGTTAGAAATTAATAAATTTTTGAGTAATATAATATGGGTCAAAGTATACCACGATTACCACGAAAGAATACAATTTTTATATCTCATTAATGCTAGTAACGATTAATTCTAATTTTACTGATAAATGAAGGAAAAGTAAAAATTATAAATTTAGAAGGTTTGTTCAATTTTGGTCACATATTTTAAAACATTTTTAATTTCATGAGGAACTTTCAGGTCGCAGTGCTAAATCCTCTCAGGTGTACATATATAGTCCTTTTAATCCCTTTAGGGCAGAAATATAGCAATAGCTGATTTTTTATTAATTTTTGAAAAATTTTCGCGGTGTGTATCGGCTCTCCGTATTGTAAAATACACTGCATCGAAAAATGCAATAAGACGTATGCTATCCATTCGTTTCAATTACACCCTTCAGTCGACTTTTCATGGCACATACCAGCTTCTTGGTTTCATCAGGCGAAATATTTTGCCACTCCTCTTCGATAATTCGCTTCAATTGCTCTTTGTTTTTTATTGTGTGCTTTCTAATTTAATTTTCCAAAATATCTCAATCGGATTTAAGTCTGGAGACTGGGGCGGGTGTGAGAGCACAGATTTACAATTGTAAAGCAAGTAAGTTCTTATAACTTCCGAACTATGCTTCGGGTCATTGTCTTGCATCACCCTGAAATCCGAGCCGAGACCAAGTTTTTCAGCGCTCTGCTTTAAATAGTCCTTTAGAATAGATACATATTTAAATCTATCCATAGTGCATTCTACAAATGCTAGATTTCCAATACCGCTAGCCGCCATTGTGCCCCAAACATTACATTTCCGCCACCGTGCTTGACGGTAGGAGTGAGGTTTTCCTTTCTGAGAGCAGTATTCGCTTTCCTCCATACAAATCTTCTTCCATCTGACCCAAATATGTTGTATTTACTCTCGTTCATAAATATAACATCGTTCCAAAAGTCATTTCGCTTATCAACATAGGTTTTTGCTTACTCCAATCGCTTTTTTGCATTCTTCGTTGATACAAATGGTTTTCTACGTGAGACGCACCCCTTGTACCTTTAGATTTCAGGAAGCTTCTTATAGTATGTTGGTTCACAACTGGTCACCCAGTTTCCTCAAGGTTCGCTGCAATCTTGGGTGCTCCAATTTTCGGGTCAGCTTTAACCATTCGTTCCGTTATTCGCTCCGTATACTGATTAAAAAATTTGTTTCGTCCCCTCCCTTTTGCCATGATAAACATTCCATTCTTTTCAAACGTTTTTACGACGGATTGAATGGTCGCACGTGGTCTGTCAACAGTTGCTGATATCTCAACCTAGCTCTTTCCTTCTAGCTTTAAATTTACAATTATTTTTTTAATATCAACCGGTACTCAAATGCTTTTTTTGTGCCTGACTCTCCATGTCGAAGTGTTTACGATCAAAAGTATAAAAACGCACTAAACAAAACGAGTATGGTTTCTAGGAACTGTTAGAAATTGTCAAAGAATTGTTAAATCTATTTCATCCTCATAAAGTTAAAATTAATCGAGACCAAAAATCGTTTAATCCTAAAGATATTATCACTTCCTTCCGAAAGTCAGTGCGGAATTTAAAATTTATTGATGTAGTATATCGCACTTGTTACGTTAAAGCGTAACAACTCAAAATCTGAACATTTTCAGTAGAGACGAAAAACTGTTTCCGTAAATATTATTAATATATTACAAGGAAAAAATATGTAATATATCTGCACGAAAATATCATTAAAAACAATATATCGGTTGTTTCATTCTTATTTGTTTAGTAGTTGCGCTAAAATAACAAATTTTTGAGTTGTTACTCTTTTCCTGAAATTTTTTTATGCACTAAGTGGCATATTTTAAGGGGGGAAGCTGGTCTAGAATTTTGAAAAAATCGAAAAATTTTTTTTTGTCTTAAAAGGTGCTTTAGGGTCTTAGAAATAATATACCAAATGAGGGATGCCAGCAAAAATGTCTAAATGCCCAAATTTTTCATTCGACGGCAGTGCCTCGCAGGTATGCCCCGAACGCTACTTACAACTTTAAACGCGTTTTTCTCGAAATCACTTTTTTTAAACTGGCCGAAGACATAACTCGAACAAATCTTTACCGATTCTTACGAAATTTTGACAATACATTCGAAATACCTTTCTCCGGAGACGTACGTAGGATTTTTTATTTATATTACATAGTTTTTTTTTTAATCAACAATTTTATGTCGTTCTTTATAGTGAAAATTGTAACTTTTTGTTCAAACGTGCACCATTTCGCGAAAAAACAAAATATCGAAAAAATCCTACGTACGTCTCTTTCTGTTGTTATATAGAAACTAAAAAAATTTTATTTTTTGATCCAGGACAAAAATTAAGGAGTTTACGTCTTCGGCAATGGACCCACTAGAAAAAAAGGCGCCTTAGGAGAACTGCTGGACAGCGGCCATTTTGAAATTAATTCAGACGAAAAATTTTGTATTTGTACCATGAAAGCTATATTATTAAACCTATTTCACAGATTTTCGATTGATTCCTTTGTTGAGTCAAAATAAATTCATAAAATATGCCCATTTTTTGCGCTCTAAACCAGCTTCCCCCCTTAAACAAACCGTTTGGTTGTAAACAGGCACAATTCAAAATGTTACACTTTATGTGACACAAATTTGTTCAAACACTTGGAGACAACTAAAAATGTAACACTTTAGTTGACACAAAAGAAGTCATTCTGAAAACAAAGAGAGAGTCATAACGGTTTTTTTAATGAAAGACTAGACAAACCACTGAACGATTTTTACAGTGCGTAGAGATGACCACTGTACATTGTTTTCTTGCAAAAAACTAAAATTTGGAAATTTTGAGTTGTTACGCTTTAACGTAACAAGTGCGATATATCCTCTTCTGCCAGAAATGCCGCTTATGTCAAAAAATCCGGCAAATTGATCTCTAAGATATTCAAATAGTATTGTTTTTTTTCATTATGCTACCAATGAATTAATATGCCACCACGTGAAGCAGCTCCGCACCATAAGGCTACCATCGCTATGCTTCATGGTTTGTTTGACTTGTTTTTCTTGCGGTCGGTGACAGCAATGCTGCTTCCCATCCGACTGAAAACGGTTATATGGGTCTCATCAGACCATTTCACTCTTATTCAGTTGTCAAAACCTCAGTGTGTATACTTTTTGCTGAATCTCAACCTCGTTTTTACGTTTTTGTCAGATAATGTTGGCTTTTGTAACTTAATGGTGGCCTCCAAACAGATTTTTTGCAGCGCTCTGGTGTTTTAGCTACTTGATGAATGAATAATCATTTGTTGCTCGTATCGTATCATACATTGCTCGTGCATATCCGAGAGTATATTAAGGCGCCTTTTTGAAACCTTTGGTGGCATTATATTCCATCGTTTAAGAACATTTCCATTTTAGCATTCATTCGTTTAAGTATAAATAGTCACTTCGCTTTAAGTCACTTGTTTCCCCATTGGTTTTTTTTTTGTTTTTGAAACATATCCCCATATACAGTAATTACAATTTCATATGGCTTGACACATTTCGAAAACTACATTTATGTCTGTATGTTTGCATTATTATTCCACATCGCTTATCTTCAAAAGACAGCCTGCTGTACATATGTATGCACCGATGTACTCAGATCGATAAATTGGCGTTTTTCTCAGTCATACATTTTGCACTTTATTCCACTTTGCATGCCATTCATTTTTATTCGATGCGGGCACGTTTTTCTATACCAGTGAATAAGTCGGTTTTGGTCACGTTCACTCATACTTATATGGAAACTTTCAAATCTTCTTTACTTCTGAATGGAACGTTTGCTATTTTTACCAAATATTTTTATAATACCAAAGTGGTTCATATACATATTATATGTACAGTGGCGAGCAAACCTGGCATTCATGGATTTTTGATTGATGTTGAATTGTTTTTCAAAATAATGCTATCAAATTTTCAGGTTAAATGTTTCATTCATTGAGTATTGATACGTACAGGGTGGCTGATGAATTTTGCTACATTAAGAAACTCAAATAACTTTTTTTTTAGTGTATGGAATTCATTTATTTTTTTTCAAGTTGAAGGTCATTAAATTTTATTAAATGTAGCTTAACTAGTTTTAAAAATAATCGAATTTAAATGCCCCCCATGCTCGTTGACACAAGTGCGGCATCTTAGTAAAAAGTTGTTCATTGCTGCTTTGAGAGTTGCGACAGGAATAGCCGCAATTGTTGCCCGAATGGATTGTTTTAGTTCATCCAAATTTGTTGGCTTTGTTTTATAAACTTCTTGTTTACATAAACCTCACAAGAAAAAGTCAGGTGCAGTAAGGTCAGGCGACCTGGGGGGCCAACGAAATTCGGAGTTTCTTGAAATCAGTTTATTGGGAAATTTTCGTCGCAACTATGTCATAACAGTGTGGGCTATGTGAGACGTTGTCCCATCTTGTTGAAACCACACAGAGTTGAAAGGAATTCTCTTTGGGCGTAGTTCTGGATAGAAAAATTCTTTCAGCATTTTCAAATAACGGTCTCCAGTAACCGTAACGGTGTGACCATTTTCTTCAAAAAAAAAGGCCCGACAATACAGCGTGAAGAAACCGCACACCACACTGTCACGCGAAGAGGATGCAATTCCGTCTCGTGGAGTATCTGTGGGTTAGAAGTACTCCATATTCGACAATTTTGTTTGTTCACATTGCCGTTTAAATCGAAATGGGCCTCATCAGACATGAAAAGGCAGTTTAACATGTTTTGGTCTTCTTCCACCATTTGCAGGATCTTCCTGGCAAAATTCCAAGCGAATCGGCAAGTCTGCTGCATTCAGTTTGTTAACCATTTGAATTTTGTAGGGAAATAAGTCTAAATCTTTGTGCATTATTGTTTGCAAAGACTGTCGGCTGACACCAAGTTGAGAAGATAAGCTTCTTGTTGAAACCCTTGGATTGCTTTGTATAGCTGCAGCTACAGCAGCGTTCGTTTCCTCCGTCCGAACTGGTGGGTTTCGATGATAAGGCCTTTTTGCGACTGTTCCTTGCTCAGCAAAATTATTCACCAATCTCATTATGGTCCATCTGCTCGGGGGATCGCCGCCAAACATCCGCCTGTACTCTCTCTGTACCAAAACTACGGACTCCAGTTCGTGATAGCGGCGGACTATCCAAATTCTTGTTTGCGTGTCCCAGTTATCCATTTTAATAAATTTTAAAGATCAATCTGCAAATTAAAACAAAAATGGAACAGATAACTTAAAAAGAAAAAAAGTTATTCAATTTTTTTTTGGTAGCGGCTTTCATCAGCCACCCTGTATTAATTGAAGTTTACAAAATATTAAAAAATAAAAAATATATTACAAAAAATTGAATACAAAATTTGATATGACCTTTAAATTAGTTTCAGTGAAGTCACCATCAGCGCTACGGCGAAAAGAAAAACTACTATTATATTATCAACAAATACAAAAGGAGTGTTGTGGCTCTATTTAGTTGCCAATATATTTGCCCGCAAAATCTGAATTAAAATCCAAAATAGTAAAATCAAAATTCTCCTATCGGAAAATTTATAATTTTTGCTAATGGCATCGTACGTGAATCATATTTGACATGTACAAGCTAGACAGTCGCAGTATACCTATAAATAGACAAGTAATGGAACACGTAAAGGTCAAGCAAATATTTTTTTGTTTTATTTATTTATGTATAAAAGTTATTCAAAAACCAAATTGAATGACTAATTTTGCGCCACCTTGTATTAAGTATTATATAATATATTGGGCAAGCTTCTCCTCAAATTTGTGATGTGCGTTGTAATGTCGCCTCACAAATGGAATGATATTCATCTTCATACTGTTAACTGCCAAATTACAGTTAGTTTTTGTGAGTAGAGCTTTCCATTGCAGGAATGAACTCCGTTTGCGGTTGTACGCCTAAAGACGACCGTTATTAGGGCTTTGAACCCGGACCCACAGATTGGTATTCACTCGCAAACCAATTCGCCAACGCTAGCCAGTAATAAGGAGTATTAAACTAAGCTGTTTAACTGTCTAAAAACGTAATCCCTAAACGGCATCTCTTTCGCTGATGTTCACTAAATATGCCAATTTTCTGCGCCATTGATACAGGCTGCTGCTCAAACTAGCTCAACCTGTTGCAGAAATGTGTCTCGTTTAAGCCTACAAGCCTTCATATGCATACATACATACATATATTTTAATATAATATACAAATGTATCTAGTCCACATGAGTACATCTGTACGTATCGAAATATATATAATTTTCATGCCTGTGGTACTAACATTCGCAATTGCGCCATTTCCAATACGTTTCCTTACTTATACACGCATTCATTGTGATTAAAACTTCACTATTTTTATATTCACAGCCGTCTCTTTTGCGATTATCATCTTCATTATCACCTTTGTCCTCCCCATGACCATTCGCAAAGTCTTTCGCCCGACTATCTCATTCAGCAGTTGACATGATTCAATCGTTTGCTGTTGTTGGCGCACAGCTCGAGTGAAAATGAATGAAATTTGTACATAGTTGGCGCTTACACAGTATGAACATTTCCAGACACATTGAATGAGTGCCGCAATAACGCTATGATATGTTCCTGCTAATGCCTCTGCCAACGATGGCGACAACGTTAGACTCAAGCAACGATGTCAGACTTGGCAACGTTTCAAACACAAAGTTAGCGAGGAGACACTCTCACACACCTGTCATTACGAGGGTTGATAAATAAATACGTGTTATTGAAGATGGAAAGCGTTGTGGAGGGAAGTTGACTCTAGTGTTGTGTATCATCACCTTGTAGAAAACGTCTTCATAATATTCTGATGGGCTATTCGCGATGGGTGCATATCAGTTGTCCCTTGTGCGCAGGGTCTTGCAAGCTTGATTTATTTTTCAATAGTATTTTGTTTGACAGCTGTCACGGTTCGCTTCATGTTTCTTGTGATAGAAAGCTTTTGTAAAATAGCATTCTCGAAATTGTCGGCATAGTGCTATAGTAAGCATAAATGTAAGCGGGTGCGCGGGGGACATTTGCAAAATAATATTTATCGTTCGTAAATTATGGACCGAATTGAGAGACCCTGTATGTGTGTGACTAACTTTATTGTTATTTTCAATATTATTCCATTCAGTTTAATTTTATCATCCGCTTGTGTCCATGCGCCACTCTACTTATTTGCACCCTATAGTCATTCGTATATGCACATACACATGCACAAGCATGTCTTCCACCAGCATTTGACTACTTGCACAATACATATTTCTTTTATATCTTTGGCTCGCCATAGGTGCTTTTGAAAAGTTTGCTTTAGATGTTGGTTGGCACTCGCTCGCCTTGACATTGTCCTTGTCCATTGCCTTGTTGTCAGTATTGCAAATAAACGTACTCTTGGCTTAGTTGGTTAAATGTCGCTGTAGTCGAGTGACTGCTCGGCTGTCGCTGCTTTGCTCTAATTCTTGTTTGCCCTGATGTTGATGTCGTCGATGGTCGTCGATGTCGGACCAAGCCAGTGAATGAGGCACGGATGTGTCATAGTGTGGCCATACTTATGGATGTGCATACATACGTATTCTTAATAATGTCTGTTGTTGTGTGGAGCTTTTGTGGTGGGCGTTATCTGCTTTTCTTGCCGCATGTTTTTTGGATCGATGTTTTTTCTTTGGAGGATAAATAAGAAAATAAAATGAGCATTTGAAGTACTCAATATTGCATAAAATATTAGCGATGTAGCACTATATAAAAACACATTGAAACCGAAATAAATAACATAACATAAAATAAAATAAAAATAGTCATAAAAATAAATAGAAAATAACGTAAAATTAAATAAAATTGAAATAATTCTGAATAAAATTACATAAAATACAATGAAATGCAAACTAAAAGTAAAAATAAAATAAGAAAGTAAATAAAACAAAATTTATAAAAAATTAAATAAAAAATAATAAAAAAAAAGTATGTAAATTAAAAAATTATATAAACAAAATTAAATAATATAACAAAAATAATTATTTTATTGGGCTTGGGAATAAGTTTCCGTCCTCGTAAAAGAGGTATCGCTGCTGAAACTATTTTTGTCTTCGCTCTAGAAATACATATACTCTTGAAGGTGTATATGTATGTGGGGTCTCGATCGCAGTAGTTGACATTAGTTTGAAGTGTAAAGATCCTTTTTTATCTGACGTCAAAAATGTCTACGTTCGCCCCGAAAAAAAAACATTTGTCGGAAGTGATGCTCATTATTACCTTTTAAAGAAAAGTGCAGCTAAAACGAGTCGCATATTGATCAATATTTTCGGTAATCACGCTCCATCAAATACAACTTGTAAAAAGTGGTTTCGACGCTTCCAAAGTCGCAATTTCGACGTGAGTGGTAAAGATCGCGAAGGGGCACCGAAAAAGTTCGAAGCTACTCAACTACAACAATTATTGGATGACACGCATGTCGAAACTTTGATGATATGTCTAAAAAGTTGATTGATGTTCACAGATAAACCGTAAGTAAACGTTTCCACCGCGATGGGAATGGTCCAGTAAGCAGGTAACTGGGTGTCACATCAATTGAAGTAGAGGGATATCGAGAGACGTTTGGTGATGTGTGGGATGCTTCTTGAACGGCAGAAAAGAAAAGGTTTTCTGGATTTATTATGATAACCCTAAGCGTCGAAAATGTGAGGCGTCCCAGGTCCATCGACAGCGAAAAAAGATATTCATGCATCAAAGGTTATGTTGTGCATCTGGTGGCATCAGAAGGGTGTCATCTGTTATGAACTTCTTAAACCATCTGAAACCATCACTGGCGATCGTTATCGACTGCAACTAATACGTTTGAATCGAGCTCTCAAAGAAAAGCGGCTGGAATGGGACGGTAGACATGACAAACTGATTTTGCTGCATGGCAACGCCAGGCCACACGTTGCTATGGCAAATCCCTCCAGAAATATTTCTAGGGGTCTGAATTGGGAAATCTTACCCTTCGGATTACCATCTGTTCCGATCAATGCAACCAACCCTTATTAGAGAGCAGTTCACTTCTTACGCATCGCAAACTGGCCCAATAAATGGATCAAGTCAAAAGAACTCGAATTTTTCGTCAGAGAAATCCGAATGCTGCCTGAAAGATGGAGTAAAGTTGTTGCTTCACATAATATCAGGTATTAATTAATTGTTTAAATAATTCGTAACTTTGACCAAGAAAGGACGGAAACTTATTCCCATACCCAATAAAAATAAAATTTATAAAAAATTAAAGGGCATAAAAAATTAAATGATTTAAAAAAAGTTATAATAATGTAAAAAAATAAAATAAAGAAATAAAAATAGGAAAAAATAAAATTTTATTTAAAAAAATTTAAATAAGGTACCAACAAAAAAAATATAAAAAAGTATAATAAAACAATTCGAGATAGTCAAAATCCGGTCTGATAGTATTTGATAAAATAGTTTCTTGACTAGGCGTTGTCACGGCCATTTTCCTAATTTTTTTTGTAATCGTTTTGATATTGCAACGTTTTGATTATTTAAAGTGCAATCGGTGTTGAATGACCCCTCGATCGATGAGTAGAATGAACACAAACATTAAGAGTTGGGTGAAACATACGCTGAAACGGCGCCAGAAACTATTTTTCTTGAAATATTTCTTGCACCGGCAGCCGGACGAAAGAAAATTAAAAAAAATTTACTTGGTTGGGAGATGGGCGAACCACGTTTGATAAGGAGTTTCATAGGTATACATATTTGCGTGGAAGTTGGCGGCGCATGACTGTTTTTCAGAATTTTTAAAGAGCTTATTTATTTCCCTGACATCATCCCGTATACGAGACTTGAATAAATTTATTTACTAATTATCCCGACATAGTTTTTTTAATTTTTTTTTTTTTCAAAATTACCGTGGGCGAGGTTAGTGACAGAGTTTGCTACTAAAGGGTGATGAATTTAGATGTATCGGATTTTAAAGTGAATAAAAAGTGGATAATCTTTATTAGTTTTGTGTAGAACAA
The DNA here is from genome assembly GCF_028408465.1 of Anastrepha ludens. Classification (NCBI taxonomy): domain Eukaryota; kingdom Metazoa; phylum Arthropoda; class Insecta; order Diptera; family Tephritidae; genus Anastrepha; species Anastrepha ludens. Next base: position 114,547,120 of record NC_071498.1, on the reverse strand, counting down.
TTCATAACATTAAGAATATATTTCTATTATAGCTAACGACTTGAGCTTCCAGGTACATACCGCCACAAATAAAAGTCCAAGTGTGCGATATCACACGATATCAATCGACTAGTCTGCGACGAGCGATAAATTTCTCACCGAAACGACGACGCAGTAAATCCATTGTTTCACAGACTGTATGGCAAGTAACGCCGTCTTTTTGGAACGAATAGCGTTCGCCATTCAATGTTACATTAGCGCCAGCCTCGCCTTGAAGAAATATGGGCCGATGATTCCTCAAGCCCATAGGCCGCACCAAACGGTGAATGTAATGGCACTTCATGAATGGCTTCGGGTTGTTCTTCAGCCCAAATACGGCAACTTTGCTCATTGACTTAGTCGTTAGCGAAAAATGAACATCGCTGAACACCATAAGTTGGCATGAGCGGAATTTTCACAAATCGTCGATTTCTGTAATGCAATTCTACGATTTGTAAAAATTGTTGAGGCGTAAGTCTTTCCCTGATGAAGTGTCAATGAATACTGAAAAAGAAAATGTATTTAGTTTGGCAGTAGTCTGATCTGTCAAAAAACCCCTATTGGAAAAATTACCCTTTACTTCCTGGGGCCAAAAAAATTTAAAGAGAAGTGGATTAAATTTGAATTTCTCTAACTTCAAATAAAATTAATATTAATTTATATAAAATAAAATGGCGTAAAATAATAATTATAGAGCAAATAGAGTAATAAAAGTGGAAATCTCGCTTAGTTCTCCGACTTCTTACTAAAGCTCTTAATATAAAAAGGAAAATAAGGATAAAGCGGCCACCGCAGCCGAATGAGTTGGTGCGAAACTACCATTTGGGAGTGCATAGGTTCGAATTTTCGTGCATGAAACAGCAAAAACCAACCGGAGTCAGGTTAAAACTGATTTTTTTTTTGTGTGTTGAGGTGGTAAGAACTGTAGGTCCCTCCATTTGTGGAACAACATCAGGACGCACGCCACAAATCTCGGCCAAATATCAAACAAAAATGTATGCGTTAATTATTTATTTTTATTATTTATAATTTATAATAAGGATGACGAATTCTACTTGAAATAAGTAACTAAATATCTAGCAGAAGTGACGGGGCCTCGACGCTATCAATGGCAAATTTGTGCTGAGGTTTCCAAATTTTGCATGAGTTATCTAAGCGCCCGAACTTTGTTACGAATTATCGCCATTTCACTGTCATTGAATTTGGAATATTTATAAAAAGCCGCGGGTTATAATACAAAAGTTTACATATCAAATTGTACACAAATCCTTTAAAATGTATATTATTTGACATTTTTATCCGACAAAGTAAAACAAAATGGAGCCGTTGTATATACACGCATACCTACATCTAATAACAAGAGAATAAACGTAAAATAAAGTGAAGGAAGTGTCTAAGTCACACTGACCTAGTTGCAGCAGCGACTACGTAAATCCTAACAAACTCTGCTACATGGGTACAAATAAAAATGAGCTAAAGCCTTTTCTCCAACAACGACATGGTGCTGTGCACAACATCATACATACAGTGGCTCACAGCTTATTTCGTGTGCCTTTTTATCAAAATAAAAAAGTTTAATATTTTTGTATAAACTTTATTTAGAAAAAAAACTTAAACGTACATTCAAAGATAAATTATTTCTTGTTACAAACATACATAAATAAACTTAAATTATTTCTTCTTAAGTAATATATTTACAGCAAAATCAAAATTATAAGTAAATCCACGTCACACCTTATTTCGTGTGCTTAACCAAACTAGAAAAAACATGATTTTTTTTTTAAATTTATTAAGGTTTTACTAATCTAATATTTTGTAGGGTAGCCTTGCATGGAGCTAACAAGTTTTCCAGTGTATTCAGGAGATATTTTCTCCCACTCCACTTGCAATGCTGTTTTTATATCTTGTTTGTTGCTTATGTTATGTTTTCTAATTGTTTGATCCAGAATATTCCATAAATTCTCTATTACATTGAGATCAGGTGATTCTGCTTGCGTTTTTACAACATGAGGGCAATTCCATATAAGCCACCGTTGCACTAATTCCGACTTATGCTTCGGATCATTGTCCTGATAGTACCTGAACCTGTCCCGAATGCCTAATTTTTCAGCACTTTGTAGTAAATTATTTTTTAATAAATTCAAATAAACTGTTTTATCCATAATTTCGTCGATAAAAACCAAGTTTCCGACACCAGCTGTTGACATGCAGCCCCAAACCATTACATGGCCCCCATTGTGTTTTACTGTTTCTTCGGGTCCAGCTCCGCGTTGGGCTTACGCCAAACGAAAGACTTTCCATTGGAACCAAAGAGGTTTAATTTGCTTTCGTCGGCGAAAATAACGTCATTCCAAAATTTTTGGACTTTATTAACATGGTTTTCGGCAAACTCCACCCTTAATCTTCTGTTACGCTCATTAACAAACGGTTTGTTTCGAGCTGTACGACCATGGAAATCAGCTTTGCGCAGAATTCTTCTTATTGTTTCAGGATTACATGACTTACCAAGTACTTTTTCAACCTCTTTTGTCAAAGCTGGCGCACTAATTCGTGGGTCTTTTTTAATTTTTCTTAATATCCACCTTTCATCAGCTTCTGTAAAAATTTTGTTTGGAGCTTGGCGGCCTTTGTCAACCATTTTTTTTTCACGAGAAAAGCGTTGAATAATGTACTGTACTGTGGAAGTACTTAAATTTACAATTTCAGCAATTTTTTTCTGCGACTTTCCATTTTTGTAATGCTTAATCACTAATTCGCGCCTTTCAATCGACGTACGACGACCCATCACGGTATTTTTAAATTAAGCTGGACAACCGACTACTTTCAATGTGTAAACTAAATAAGGATATAATCCAATATACTATGCAAAACAAATTTCCTATAATTGCTAACCGGTTTACTGGCGCCGATAACGGTAAAAGTGAACACACGAAATAAGCTGTGACGTCAATTTACCTAGTATTCTGTTTTTGTTGTAAATATTCTACTAAAGCCGAAAAAATTTGAATGCATTTATACATGTTTGTAATTAGAAATAATTTATCTTTGATTGTGCATTTAAATTTTTTTTAAAGTAAATCAAATAAAAATAATTTTACAAATCTTTAGTTTAACATACACCCACACGAAATAAGCTGTGAGCCACTGTACATACTTAGCTAAGTCAACTGTTGCCTGCAAAGCTATACAAAAATAATATTAGGGTAGTGAACAGAGCAAGTGCGGGATGTGTAGGACCAAAAAGGAGCGAAATTATGCAGATCAAATCAGTTTACAGCGACACCGACAATGTCGCAACTAATGCGACTATAAAAAACAAAAACGGGAAATTTTATATAATATATGTATGTGGAAATCTTTGAATATGAATGTTGATAACTTTTATGGCTGTTGTTAGTACGAGATTAGAGATATTTTCAAATGTGTTATCACTTTTCGGATTTTTGTTTTTTGTTTTCAAATATCTTGCTTATTTGAAGAAATGGAATTAGTATCACACGGGACATTACACGTTTAACTATAAATTAATAAATAAATTAAATAACTCTGCTGAAATGAAACACACTCTTAATTTGGAACTTACTACCCGTCGTGTGCAACAAATTTTGCAAGCGGATTCTAGTCTAGAATATTTAAAATGAGTACCTCAACCTAAGTGAACCACACCACACAAACAGGCCCGATTGATTGACTTATTACTTTTTCTGATGATATTTTCGAGGAGGAGCATGACAACACAGCTTTCTTGCTTCTAAAGCAACAAAGTGTTTTTGGCAGCGAAAACATGCTTATTTTCGCTTGCATCCCTGACTAATCGAGAGAGAACCTGCGATTGAGTTCTCGGCGTCTTTAAAACTTGCATGTGTTTCTTAAATTTAGTTAATATGTACTTGAATATTTTGATAAGCAGCTATTTTAGCTTCTTCGGTTGTGTCGAGGAAGGTTTACTTAAGGGGTCTCGGTGGTTTAGAGGTCCAAAATTTTGGGTATTTTCAGGAATTTTTTTACAATAAAAAAATGAAAGACGATATTTAAATTTTTTAGGCTTTTTACTTAACTTCTTTAACATACAAAAATGAAAAAAAAAAATTTTTTTTTTAAGTTTAATAGTTTTAAAAATGGCGCTGAAGTTGACCCTCCTGAAAAATTTAACCTGGACGGTGTTTGCCCATTTTGCCTCTTCTATTTATCTGAAATACAAAAACCAAAAATAAGTATTAATCAGTATGATTGTAGCTAAGTTCCGGATGGAAAAACAATTTTTTTTGTCAAAATGGCGCGGTTTTGAATTTGAAACTCTAAACATCGGTTTTATTTTAGTTTTTTAATCAAAGAAATACAAAATATTGGGTAGTCGAAAAAGTCTTTTCGTATTTTGTCAATTGATGTCGTTGGAGTCATCTATCTCTATTGTTACCAATCACATTGTGTCATATCATATGGTGTTAGAAAGGTGACATTTTAAACTTCATTTAACCAAAAAATAATTAAATTCGGAGAAGTTGAAAAAAGTTATAGCTGTTCAAAAATGAGTGAAAATAATGAAGAAATTTGCTATATTTTAAAATTTGTGTATAAAATGTATAAAATGAAATTTGTGAAGTTTACGGAGACGATGCTGTATCAGTTCGTGTAGCACAACAATGGTTCGCTCGCTTCCGTTCTGGAAATTTCGATGTGAAAGATGCACCTCGCTCCGGTCGACCTATCGTTGAAAAAGTCGATGAAATTATGGAAAAAATTGACCAGGACCGTCACATAAGCTGTCATGACATCGCCAAGGCACTAAACATTCATCATCAAACGGTTTCGAACCATTTAAAAAAGGCTGGTTACAAAAAGAAGCTCGATGTTTGGGTACCACATGAATTGTGTGTGAAAATTTTAATGGACCGAATAACATCTGCGACTCTTTGCTGAAACGAAATGAAATCGAACCATTTCTGAAGCGAATGGTAACAGGAGACGAAAAGTGGATCAAATACGACAATAATGTGCGAAAAAGATCATGGTGCAAGGGTGGTGAAGCTCAACAAAGGGTCGCAAAGCCGGGATTGACTCCTCGAAAGGTTATGCTGTATGTTTGGTTGGATTGGAAAAGAATCATCCACTATGAGCTGCTCCAGCCTGCTCGAACGATTGATTCTACACTTTACTGTCAACAACTGATGAGATTGAAGCAAGCAATCGAAAAAAACGCGGCCAGAACTGATCAGCAGAAAGGGCGTCGTCTTCCATCAGGACAACGCTAGGTCACACACATCTTTGATGACTCGGCAAAAACTGGGAGAGCTTGGCTGGGAAGTTTTGATGCATCCACCATATAGCCCTGACCTTGCACCATCGGACTATCATTTGTTTCGGTCAATGCAGAACTCGCTTAATGGAGTAAAGTTCTCTTCAAGAGAAGCCTCTGAAAATTACTTGTCGCAGTTTCTCGCCGAGAAACTATAAAAGTTTTACACTGACGGAATAATGTGTCTAGAAGAAAAATGGCAAAAGGTGGTTGACCACAATGATACTTATTTGGTTTAATAAAGTTCATTATAAATATAAAAACAAATGAGTTGAAGTTTGATTAGAAATACGAAAAGACTTTTTCGACTACCCAATAATTAAAATGATAATATGATTCTAGTACGTGCGATAGCCATTGAATATTAAATATTAAAATTTCAGGCTATTCGGTAGAATCGTTTTTTTTTTATTTTGACAACACCAGACCGAAAAAAGTCGTTTCGAGATAAATAAGTTTAGGTACAAGAGCTACAATATTGAGAATTTCCGCATGGAAATTTCGCAGTCTATTCTTAAGATAATATACTTTCAAAATATCGAAAAAACAAAAAAATCGATTTTTTGAAATGTCTAGACCACCGGCTCCCCTTAAATTCTTCTTTTTTATTCACTTTGATTTGAATCTATGTAGTTTCAATTTTATCTTGTTTTATGTTTATTTTGCCAAACACCCAACATAGTGTATGCGCCAATTATTTATTTATTTTATTTTTATGCTTATTCTGCGCTTGTTTTGCAAATTAATCAAATTACTTCAAAAGCCCTAAATTGCCCAGTACTAAAAGCCGTCAGCATTCATTTTCCTTCCCTGTAATTCAGCGTATTTCCTTTTTTTCTCTTGAAGTTCATTATTTTCTTCTTACCACATTGCGCTCTGCAGCACCTTTGCGTGGTTTTGGTGCACAAATACATGGATATCTAAATTTAATATTTATTGGAAACGTGAGTTCATTTTAATCTGATATGAGTGGAATTGAATTATTTTGTATGAATAAGCTAAAATACTCGTACATCAATACACATACATATAAAAAAAAAAAAACACAAAACCATCGCTTAGTGCTGTGTGCTCTTATTCGAGTACAAGTAGAAAAAATTCACTGAACATTTTTGGCATGAAATTCGTGGCGTAATATTACACTTGAAGCTGAATTGTTTGTATTGGTGGCTTCCGAGTGCACGTGTGTGATTGATGTATATAAGTATGTGCAGCATATGCATATGTATAGGTAGACTTCGCAGAAAATTGGCAAAATGTAAGTAGTATTTCGATTTGGTTGAAACCTTAAGAAATAATACTTTTATATATAGGGGTTTTCAGTAAGGGCGGGTAGATGTTGAAAATGTCAATCGTGGCGTTTGCTGTGTGGCACGCAGCGCCGTTCTGCTGGAACCACATGTCGTCTAGGTCCATAAGAAATTGGTTATCATCGTTGTGTAGCGCTCGCTGTTGACGATTCGAAGCCCAGTCAGCGAACAAACGGCGTTATCTATGGTCATCAACTTTGAGCTCCTGGGTCAGTTGGATCTTGTACGGGTGTAGGCCCAAGTCCCGACGCAAAATTCGCCAAGTTGAAGTCTGCGAAAGGCCAAGTTCTTCTGCACGGCGAGGAATAGACTGCCTCGGGTTCTGCTGTACACTTTCACGGACCGCGGCAATGTTCTCGGCTGATCTTGCGTTCCTTGAACGTACGGGTGTTGGCTGATTGTTTACTGATCCGGTCGTCTCAAATTTGGCCACCAAACGTTGAAGGCCACCACGTCTACCGAAAAATGGGCGCAATGCGCGCAACGATTGCGTTAATGAACACTCATTTTGATAATAAAGTTTTATCATTTGAACGTGCTGTTCAATCGTGTAACTTGCCATGATGATTTGGCATAAACAACTGAATTTGACAGATGTCATCAAAACAAAATGGCTGCCACAGGGCGCCAAAATCGACCCACGCCAATTGAAAACCCCTTTATATGTGGCACTTTGAAATCAAAAAAAAAAATATTGAACAACTTTGCATGTTGAAAATATGGAAAGCGTTTTTTGTTTTCAAAATTTAACAGCTCCGAGACTATCAGACGGATTTTAATACAAATTCCAGACAATATAGCTTATTTTACACAGTTTAATACATTTATATGAAAAACATAAAAAAAATTTAATTATGCCTAAAAAAGTATAAATTGTTATATTTTGTACAATATTTATTGGTGCGCAACTAAGTTCTCGCTGTGTTTTTGATGAAACTACAACTTTATTCTGAAAAAATTGTTACAAGTGAATCATTGCCCATCGCTGGCTACTACTTTTTTCATCCTACTGGTAGATCTCGTATACCGTCGCTTTAAAACTGTTTATCTTTTGATGCTATCCACGGATCAAGCCATTTTTTGATGTCTTCATATGAATGGAACTGCTGGTCAGCTGGACCATGTGGCATCGATTGGAACAGGTGATAATAATCGGACGGCGCAATATCTGGAGAATATTGAATTGGGCTCAATTTGAATTGCTGTAATGAATCCATTTTTCATCACCCGTCACGATGCGGTGAAAAAACCCTTCCTTTTTTGCCACTGGAGCAGTTGTTCACAGGCGAAAAAACGACGTTCAACATCCCTTGGTTTTAACTCATAAGGAACCCAAGTCCCCTGTTTCTGAATCATTCCCAAAGCATGCAATCGCTTGGCAGGAAACTCCTAATACTGAAGCAAGCTCTTCTTGCGTTTGACACGGATCCTCATTGAGCAATGCCTCCAATTCAGCGTTTTCGAAGGTTTTTTGGTCTTCCTTCACGGGGACGGTCGTCAACATTAAAATCGCCGTCTTTCTCTCGATGCGCTTCAGCCTCCGTTTTTCTTTTCGAATGATAGAGGAAAATCAACATTATTCGGCACAAAATCAGACATTTTCACAAACCCAAAAGTAGATGATACCAAAACAAAATCACTAATGTGTCGAAGCAATTTGATTGCCGTATGTCTAAGCTTGGTTTAAGACGTTTAGGTATGTTACAATCCACTAGCACACACTGCAGGCGGCGTCTATTGACAACTTACACTGAAGAGCAAAACTGTAACAAAATGTAATACTTTCTATTTCAACACATTTTTTTTACACATGTTTTAACAAATCAAATATTTTTTTTGCATAACTTTATTGGCATGTATGTACTCACTCCTTCAAACCGGTTTGGTGTCAATGCAACAACAACAACACTAGTAGCAAGCAATAATGCAAATAAAGACAAATGTTACAGTTTTGCACTCACTCTTAATTTTCAAATTTTCCGTTATTTTTCTCGTAATTATATATTTGGTGGATTTTTAATTATTATAAACGTGACCGTGAATAAGACAAAATGTTAAATCGGGAAGTACAACGCCAAATAATTGATTTGCTGAAGAAGGGCAAGTCTATAAGGAAAATAGCTAAAAAATTCGAAGTGAGCCACATGGCTGTGCAAAGGCTGCGGAAAAATGTACCAGACGCTGTTCCCAGTAACAAAGGAGGCCGGCCAAGGAAGATAAGCGACCGCGATGCCCGCCATCTGGCAAATTTGGTAACAAGCAGCAAGGCGGTCACTCCCAAAGAAGCACTAAAGATGCTGGATATTGATGCCAGTCAGTGGACAGCCAGGCGCAGTCTGTCAAAACGGGTCTAAAGGCAGCGGAGAAGAAAACCAAGCCAATGCTGACAAAAAGACATGTGCGGTTGAGGCGGGATTTTGTTGCGGCTCGCCAAAGCTGTACAGTTGAAGATTGGGATCAGGTACGTCTTTATAAATGGATTATAAAAGACCTTTTTTCATAAAATTTCAAAACGATTGCAGGTTATTTGGTCTGATGAAACCAAAATCAATCGATTTCAGTCAGATGGTCGGGCCTGGTATTGGGTTAAAGACCCAAATGCAGTCCAGCCACATCACATCAAGCAGACAGTAAAACATGGTGGTGGCTCCATTATGGTGTGGGGCTGCATTTCCAAAAATGGTGTGGGTCCTTTAGTACGAATAGACGGTATAATGCGGAAAGAGGAATACCTGGCCATATTGCAACAAAATCTGCCGGGTGTAGTGGAAAGTAATTTTTCAGCAAGACAATGACCCTAAGCACACCGCACATGTTGTACGAAATTGGATGCAACGCCAAAAATTTCGTAACTTGAAGTGGCCTCCACAATCACCGGACATGAACCCAATCGAAAATTTATGGAGTCATGTAAAATCGAAGCTTGCCGAATATTCAAGTCCGCCCAGTGGAGTTAATGAGCTGTGGGAGCGAACACGCGATGTATGGGATGCTATTCCGACTGACTTTGTCTTGAGGCATACACGAAGTATGCCCAATCGTATCCACGAGCTGAAAAAATCCAAAGGATATTGGACATCTTATTAATATTTATTTTATTTATTGTAAAAAATAAAAAATGGGTTGAGTGCAAAACTGTAACATTTGTCTTTATTTGCATTATTGCTTGCTACTAGTGTTGTTGTTGTTGCATTGACACCAAACCGGTTTGAGAGAGAGAGTACATACATGCCAATAAAGTTATGCAAAAAAAAAATTTGATTTGTTAAAACATGACTAAAAAAAATGTGTTAAAATAGAAAGTATTACATTTTGTTACAGTTTTGCTCTTCAGTGTAGTTGCGCACCAATAAATGCGCTGGTTTAAATTTATCAATTTTCCTACAATTGTTATACAAATTTCCAAAAGAATAATCCAAATAAACGACATCAAAGGTTTCACGTCTTCTTTTGGTTTGTTGAGCTGTTTTACATATACCGATATATTCAGCCGGAACATCAATGTTTTTATTTTTCATCGCTCGCTCGCCTCCATTTGCGTGAGGCAATGTTTTGTTCAAAAGTAATATTATAGGCATCTTATTTTCGCTAAGCGTTATAAATGAGCATATCTTGGCAGCGCTAGAATAGAGCTGCCTCAAATTATGTAAAATAGCGAGTTTTACCAGTTTTATAAGGTACTAGCGAAAACCCGCCCGTTCCGCTGGTCGTCTTTAAAAAAATCTAGATTAATTAATTAAATTACGCCGAAAAATACTGTGTGTTTTTTATAAAAATTCTCGCGCATGAATAGCAATGAAAGAAGTTTCAAATAGTAGTAGCAGTTAAAAAACGTTTGATGTGATTTACTTTATTACTTTTTTTATTGTAATGCTCTTTGATATACAATATTCTTCGTTTTTCCATGCGTTGTTGAATAAATGAACAATACCGATGGCTTACCAACTCTTGAGCATGAAACATAAAGTTGGCCATGAGAAAAACATGGGTATTCTAAATCAATACCACAAATTGATAAAGTTTGGCCTTGTCACTTATTAATAGTAATCGCGAATGCAAAGCGAACAGGAAATTAATACCGCGAATACCAATACCATCGGATATGCCGTTTGAATTCAAACGTCTTCACCAGAGTATTTTCCATTCAAAATTGTTGCTTCAATGACGTTATTCATCAATCCCTTAACTGTTAATCGAGTGCCATTACATAGTCGTGGTTGAGTTATGTTTCTCAACATAATAATCGGTGCTCCTATTTTCAAGTTTAGCATGTGTGGCGGTAATCCAGGTAAATCAAGGGAATTCAAAAATTCAGTGGGATAATTTACAATATCATCTTGATTTGTCACAGTGTCAACGGATCGATATGTTTGTTCTGGACTTGGTATGTTAGCCAAAATAGCCGCATTCACTTCATTCACATCTTTATTTTTGCCAGCCATGATGGCTCGTTCACTAAGCTAATCATGATTTTTGTAATTTTGAGGCAAATTTGGGAAAATACTTTGAATTAACTGTTCTTTCGTTTGACTTATTTGACAAAAGTTTGGTTGTAAAGTTATTAAACCAGTGAAATTATCGACAGGAACTTTGCCATTTCCAATATCCAATAATTGCTGTGAAAACTCAGCAGCTGATGGATCATTTTGCATTAGAACTCGTACATTTGTAGTTAGTTTGAGTGTTTGAACATGTCTCCACAAATATGATGATTTCAAACATGCAGCCAATTCATCTGCTACAGTTGCTCGAGGAATAACAGGCAGTGTTTGTCTAAAATCACCTGCCAGCAGCACTAAGGCACCACCAAACATTTCATTTTTACTACGTAAATCTCGTAATGTCCTATCAAGCGCTTCCAGTGACTTTTTATGTGCCATCGTGCACTCATACCATACAATTACGTGTGCGAAAAAGCGGAGAAGGAGAAGAGAACTGTTCTATTCCCCCCCGCTTTAACCCAGCTATGTGTTGAGGTGCAAATGACTTTTTTGCGTGAAGTCTGATATAAATGAAGTTCTATTTACTCTTCTTAAATTTATATAAACTTTTCCAGGCGAAGTAAAAAATCTGACATATACCTATGTGCTTCAACCGTATATTTGTGAGTACACAGGTAATACGTAAATATGTGACTGATATAGGTAATACCTATCTCATATTAGCATAACCTTTCTGCAAAAAATTAAGGAAACAATCAACAATCACGCCGGCAATGAAACAATGAATTTTTCACTATAACTGACTTCAGATTAACGTTTATATAATAAGCGTATATGTAACATTTTAAAATTTTTTTATAATTTTTTTTTTTAATTTTAATAATAAGTGGTCTTCCTCTTCCTCTTCCTTTAGCTATTCCTTTTCCTCTTCCATCTCCAGCTCCATCTCCTTTCTTTATCCCGGAAACGGGCAGTAAAAATTACTTCACTTAAAAGCTTTCATCAACAGCTTCCATCTGATACCCATACTGTACAATCACATCCAAGGGTACCTTGGTCCACCTTTTCGGCTATATCTCGAGACCCTGGTCACTCAGAGATCTAAAAAATACTCTGTATTAAAGCACTCATCAGTAGCTTTGATTTGATACCCACAATGTAAAAACACATCCTAGGGTTACCCGGGTCCTCGTTTTGGCCTTCGGCAGCGCCATCTGGTGGCGAGTGGAATCAATAAGCATATTATACTAACCTTCACCGTGGAAAAATATATATATATACCAAATTTCATAATAATCGGCCCAAAATGTATTCAATTCTAATGAATGCTATGTGCGGTACAAAAAATACGTGCGGCAAATAGCAAAAACACACTCACTTAACCGACGCACCGCACACACACGCGTTATCGAATTTCAGCCAAACTTCACAGAAACCTTTGCCAAAGCAACACCAACAATGTGTGAAACTTTGATTGTTTTCCTTACACGCGTTGCTGAGATTATCCCGGACAAATGCACACTTTTTTCGGCTTAATTTTTATATATATAGATAACCATACTCGCTAGCGGCGAATCTTGCTCGATAACTTTGTTGTTGCTTTCATATGCAAATTTTTCGCCAAATGAGCAGAGAAGTGGAGAATAGAAGAGACTTTATGTTTGACGGCTACATTAAGACCGGCATTACTCATAAAACAATTACGATTTTGATAAGTATAACCATCACTATAAACCATGACTGGATTGTCCTTTCGACAGAGAGCTTTTTTGAGCGCACGAGTTAAAAATATCTAGCCCTGTCTAATAAGCCACATGCGGGGTGTTTTTATTTTATTCTTGTTTTTTTTTTTCTGTGGACTTTACATATTTGCATAACAATGCGTAGCAACTAGTAAGAACGACATTACGATAAAGTAGTTTTTTTTGTTTTTTGTCCATGAGGTATTTTGAGTTGGGCTATCTACCTGCATTAAAATCTCCATTTTTATATTGTAAAAAGTGCACTCAGCACGTTTGCATACTAAGCCAACGATATTTTCAATTTTGACGGCCAAAACCAAGGTAAATAAAATTTAAAAAAATTGAAATAAAAAATTAATTCTCACAGTTGATGAAATTTAATGTGGAACTAATGTCCTAGCCTGCCTGTCACGTTATGAAATATGAAGGTTTTGAAATATTAGTTCATGGATTTTTTTATTAGTTCACCAATTTTGGGCGATATTCACGAAATTGCGTTCTGTAGACCCGCGAAACACAGCTGGTGATTCAACACCAAAGTCGAAACGAGTTTATCCATTCATCGTTTTTGGTCTGGTCCATGTCGAAAGACATAGAAAATCATTATATGAAACTATTAACGATTTAATTACGAGTTGAACCAAGATGAATGTTTCAAGTACCTGTGAGCAACAAAACTTGCACTTGTACAATATGATAAAACTTTTTCATTAAAGCCATAAAATTTTTCAATGAAAATATTCAATTTGGTATCCTATCTTGAAGCTTAAGTAGCATCCTACGTATGTCTTGCTTTTTGGGATAAACCCAGCAATTTTCAATGGAATTAAAATCCGAATAGTTGTTGGGCTCAGATAGTATGAGTACTCGATATTCAAAGCATGCGTGCCTCACTTAGCGATGCGCAATGTTGTATGAAAGCGTAATCCTTTGCATTTGTATGGACCATCTAAAACAGTTTCTAAAACTCTCATAGACTAGGCAGATAGCCATGTTTCCTTTTCAAAATAAATGAGTCCTGGATGTTATGCAGGTCCTGATCATCACTGCCGGTGGATGTTAAACGCCCAATGTAATGAAGTTACATGGATATCTCGTCCACTCCCTCCTCCACACAAATTAGTTAACTTCCGTTATCTCTTCTCGACGGGATTCGGAACTAACGATCACCTAAAATATAAAATAAAGGGAAATATTTCTTTTATGTTGAAGCTTAAATTTTTTCAAACAGTATTTTAGTCCAAGTTGGTATGCTCCAATGCCGTACAAAATTCGAAAATTTTAATATGGTTTTTTAAGTAATTTGCTTTATTTTGAAGTTGATGGTCTACAAAACTGCACATTCAAAAATAATCTCAAATATCTGAAATCGATGTTTTTAAGTTTTTATATTAGGTATCGGCCGCCGTAGCCGAATAGATTAGTGCGTGACTACCATTCGGAATTTAGAGAAAACGTAGGTTCGTATCTCGGTGAAGCACCAAAATGAAGAAAAAAGCCGTGGAGCTTAACATTACTTCAAGTACACCTGTAAACATCTTTTCACCATGTTTTGCAGCAGCAGTCTGGAGAATGAGGTGAAATCAAATCAGCACCTGCTCCTCAGCGGCCCTGTTTTTTGCGAGGCTAGTGAATGCTAACTTGAATGAATTTTGGCTCTCTCTGCTTGAGTGCGCCTGAGCATACAGTCCGTTTGGATATTTGCCACATCCTGAATTTATTATCATCATCACGAAGCATTTCTCATAGCGTTAACTAACCATAGCTCGTATATTGTCTTTATCTATTCCTCTTCTTCATCCCAATGGTAGCACAACGTACGAATTCAAGCTCACATTCAAATGAGCCCGCTTCCATTTGGGAGCAATCATCTACCCTAACCTACTTATTGATCGAATATCAATCATTCAGTTTTTAACTCTTTTAAGTTTTTAAAGTTGTATTTAGTTGAAAAGTTGATTTTTAAAGCGAAACAGAAACAAACAACAGGCGCCAGTCAGTCATAACTGTACAGTTATATCATCGGGTGTGTTCGTTTAAAAATTAAATTCAAATGCTTGTATGTCACAAGGATTTTCATTTAATATCAAATGCAAATCATTCGAACGTCGAAATAAATTATATTATATTCATGACAGTTGCAGCGAATTCAATTCATAATTTCATCTTGCTAAATGGGCGTTGTAGGCAGATTTATATTTGTGAGACTCAATGTTAGTTGGATGACAGCTGGGGTTGTCCCCCATTCTTGCTCATAAATATACATCTCTCTTTATATTCTTTTAAAATGTTCAAACGCACTTGTTTCGATAACGCAACCTGGGCTTACCATTGCTTAACACGTTGACTGCCGCGCCGGCACCCATTGCCCGGCGCATTGTACTGCCGCGCCGGGCAATGGGTGCCGGCGCATTGTTTTTGGTGTAATATTGCGTCAATTATATTTTCTGTCGTTTGATTTTAAAATTGAAAACATATAACAGGATATATATATATAATGTATGACAATTCAAATATATGTAAATATGTGATGCACACTTGCGGCGCTGTGTGATAACCAGCAAATTTCGCTCGGCAGTCAACGTGTTAAGCACCAATACTGCACATCCAGCCAAACAGGCAGACCGCAGTTTACGCCATCTTCGCTAAGTGACAAACTGAGCTACCGTTTTTTTTTCTTTTCATTTGTTTTTGTTTTAATGGACCCCCCATCCTTTTTAATGCCTTTGGCTTCATTTCCCCCCTCCCCTCTTCACGTATACAGGGCCTTTCTAGCTCGAGTACCTTTTTTAAATTCAAATTAAACATATACATATATATTTTGAATTAAAATGCATTAGCTGTTTATTGTCATACATATATGTACTAGGTTGTTCCATAAGTTTGACTGTTCGATAAGAAAAACATAATTTATGGTTTGAAATACAGTTTATTATTCAGTATAGTCTTCCTGAACACCAGTACACTTGTTCCAACGAGATTCCAATTTATGGATTCCATCTCTGGAGTGAGAATCTGGAAGGGCTGCAAAATACGTTTCCACAGTTGTTATAACCTCATTATTTATTGAAAAACGATTTCCACGCAGGAATTTTTTTAGGTCTGGAAACAGATGTAAGCCGCTTGGGCCAAATCAGGTGAATACGGTGAATGCTTCAACAATTCGAACTTTAATTCATGGATTGAACATTGTCAAAATGCTCTTGTGGCACGGTGCATTTTCTTGATGAAAAATAATTGTTTGTTTTTGCAAAATGGGAATCCCACAATTTTTTTCCTTCAGTTGGTCTAAGGTGATATTCAGAATTCATTGTTTCACCAGTTTGCAAGTAATCCACAAACAAAATTCCTTTCTCATCCCAAAAAACTGAAGCCCACACCTTCTTGACTGATTTCTGGGCACTACCTCCGTTCGGAACCGAAGAACCATTTTCGCACCACTCTTTAGACTCTTGTTTTAATGTAGAGTCATGGTGATAGACCCAAGTCTCATCCATCGTGATGAATTGATGCGCAAAATCCACTTTATCCTTTCGAAAACTCTCTAAATGGTGCTGAGAGAGTCGCATACGGATAGGTTTTGTTCCATTATTAGCGAAAGCGGCACCCATGTGCACACAGCTTTCTGATACCCAATCTTTCAGTAAAAATATTCCTGACATTGTTCAATGCCTATGGCTTCTACTAAATCTTTTTCAGTACCTCGCGATTTACGTAATACGATATCCTTTATTTTTGCATTTTTTCTACCATTTCTACCATTTCTGGTGTTGCTGCGGTTTTTGGTTCTTGACGTGGATCGTCTTCAAGAGTGCAACGACCACGTTTAAATTCAGCAACCCATATTTCTACTGTGCTAATTGATGGCGAAAAGTCTTTATACACTTTGAACATTTGTTCATAAATTTCCTTTTTCTTTGCTTTTAAAACTTCCGAAAATAAAAATTCAATCTGCCCGGTACTTGATTTTTTTCCGTTGTAGAAAATACTGTGACACGTCGAAATGGCTTGTAAATATATAATAAAAAAAAAAAAATAAAAAAAAAGAGGTTGTCTGTAAAGTCGGTTTACTGACGATAGTTTAACGTGACAACGTCATAAGAAAATACTGATGTAAGGGTTGCAATTTTCAAAACAAAATTTTAATTTTATTTGTTTGATAGATATTTTGTATGGATATAGAGGAGGGGGTAAATGGAATTGCAATGGAATAGGTCAAATTACATTTACACAAACGTGAAAAATGACGAAACATTTATCAAATTCATGAAAGATATCTTCAATTTCGATTGTGCATCAGACGTTAATAAGTCAACAACACTAAGAGGCATCATCATCGATTTGACTTTCTCAAGACACATTACACTTGAAACACTCCCTTTCATTTCCTATTTTTCCTATCATCGTTTATTCTCAACAGAGAAATGGTTCATTACCATGCACACAGGAAGAAGGCATATGCAAATACAAGTATGTGAATTTATATACAAATGCGCATATACATACATATACATACATATATATGCTCACTCAAGTAGGACAGAGCCAGATGTCGAACGTTGCCGAACGCGGGGGCCGATTGTGCTCTTTGTCGTTCGTTCCGCGCTCCCGCTTGCAGTTCAAGCACGTTAGTTTACATTTGCTTGCGTACGAAATAGATTCGTATATTTGATATGTCCATATGACTTGTATGCATCTTTACATATAGATTTGTTCTTTTTGAAAATTGCGCGAAATTGTATATGTATATGCATGTTTATATACATATATTAGTATACAACATATCTTATAAGGTATGTGGTAAATATTACCATACATTTTTTCCTTCATATATAATAAAAAAATTAATAATAATAACATTAAAACAACAGGTATTATTAACAAACTTGGTTTTATTTTAAATTCTTCAAGTAAATCAAATTAATAATAATCAATAAGAAGGCATATGCAAATACAAATACGTGAATTTATATATGTACATATGCGCATATACATACATATATACGCTCACTTAAGTAGGAGAGAGCAAGATGTCGAACGTTGCCGTTCGTTTGCTTTGTTTGCTTTGTCGTTCGTTCCGCGCTTTCGCTTGCAGTTTATTCAAGGTAACGACAATGAGCAAGGTAACGACAATGAGCAAGGTAACGACAAATGAGCAAGGTAACGCCTAATGAGCAAGGTAACGACACATTTTTTCGTGCGTGCAGCCGGCTAAATCGAATTATAAGACGTTATCACGCCAAAAAAAGTCATTTGGCTAGTAGCAACGCCCTCTCTTATCGAACCGCAACACTTATTAAACAACCTAGAGAAGGCATCCAATTTATGAATGATAAATTATATTTTCCAAATGTGAAATTTTCGATGGCATTCGGATATTATTGGGGCTGTGTATTTGTCATTTTCACGCCGAATATTATCTTTCAGAACTTCAAT
The DNA here is from genome assembly GCF_028408465.1 of Anastrepha ludens. Lineage (NCBI taxonomy): Eukaryota > Metazoa > Arthropoda > Insecta > Diptera > Tephritidae > Anastrepha > Anastrepha ludens. The sequence goes on along the minus strand of NC_071498.1, from coordinate 114,528,876 downwards.
TGCTATTGATTTCTTCACATAAACCATACCTTTGAGATGGCTGCATAGAATGTAGCTCAAAGACGTTGAATATGTAGAGGGATCTTGGCTGCCAAATTGCTACAGGATATCATGAAATTATTCTCCCCGGGAATTTTTTATTACTACAATATTATAAAATTATTTTTTCGTAGGCACTGCCTTGCTGAAACCACCTATCTTCATTATCCATAACAATACTAAAAAATGTGTTCCGGTGATGTCCGATGCTGTAGACTCCGTTCAATTGACAAATTTTAACCTTGAATGCTTCTATTCTATTTTCAATAGAATGGCCGAGACGAGCGAGCACTGGTGCTTTATGCAGTGTGCCGCGTTATTCGACTCAAATTTTAGGTTTAACTTTTCTTATTCCGGGCTTTGTTGTACCATTTAATACCCAAAAATATCGCCAATTTTGCGAAAAGTAGTTTTAACTTATCCAATATTTTTGTAATTGCGTTTTGCATTTTTCTGAATCCTTTTCATATAAAATCGAACTAATAATAAATTGTAGATTTTTAAATTCACATTTGTCAAAAGAAATCCCATCGAAGTATGGCAGCTGTCAAAATAAAACACTGCTAAAACAGAAACTCCAACTTGAATGGCCCTCTATGTATATAGTGCATCTATGAACTTGTATATAAGTAGTATTTACATAACGCTATTACATAGCAGCAAAAGGATTTATGAGACTTCAAGGCTATATGCGCAGCACAGTCGAGCGAAGCAACGTTGGCGTTTGTGAATGAAGTACAAATTCCTGCGTTCGCTTTTTTCACTGTCTTTTATTTTCGCCTTTAAAATTTTTTTTTACGTTTCGTTGCCTAATTAAAGTGTAAATAAACTAATTAGATAGATGCTTTTGATTGACACAGGCGGACAGGGGCAATTCAAAGTGAAATTGTAAAATGTATGGTAAAATAGCAGTAAAGAAGGCGACATGCTCTAATAAAAAAAAGGCAAAGTAACGTAATGGCGGCAAGGTCAAATGTTAATTATTGAAATGGCTGTAAAATGTGTGCATTAAATATTTGGTATTTACAACTGATAGGGATTGTAAATAAAAGTAGAGTCTGTCACATAAAAGACGCAGACACTGGTGTGGGAAAACGAAACTATTTTTTAAATTTAAATGTTTACATCAACACTTACTTATGCCATAAATTTATAACATTTTCAATTTCCAGTGACTTTGGAAAATAGTTCTCATCTTTCAGCGCCCAATTCTTCAAATTTGTTGAGTAAATTTGTGAAATTTTACACGACTCGCACTTTTACGAAGCTTCGATTTGATTGCGACTAAATATTTTTAATTTTAAATTGAACAAAACTGTAAGAGTACCTTTGGCTGCCACGTCGCAGGGGTCAGCACAATAGTTCCCGTCCATTTCTCACGTATTCTTACGCTCTTTCAATCAGTCGGCAACGAAGTAACATCGGCGATTGCTGTGCTGATTTTTATCGTATATTAACACCATTTCAGTTTTTGTCAACCTCTGTTGTAAACTAGCCGCTGTCATATCCCTTATTACGTCAGCAAATCGGTAGATTTCTTCAAATTCGTTGAGAGCCGATAACGGATTGATATTGGACACACCTTTGCATTTTGTACATCGTGGGCTGATTATGGCTGCCAATCCAAAGTGATTACACCATTCCGTTCCGGCCGTTTTTGAAATTTTAATATGATATTTTAAGTTATGCTTATAATCAAAAAAACCTAAAAATGATTTCAAGTGTTATGTTCGCACCTTTTCCAAACACTTTGTCAAAAAACCTACAATTTGGAAAGTGCTCGACCTTGAATAAAGCATAGCTCATCGGTAATACATTGAAAAATTGGATGTGGGTGAGCTTTCGTGTCAGATAATCACATAAGTCGTCCAGCAATACGCTGTTTTGGAGATGTTAGTTGACTCAGGCGAAGCTGTGATTTGATATTATCTAAGACTTTTTTTTGAAAAGTGCCGTAAAGTTCGATGTAGGAGCCTGCAATTTCGAATGAATATAGCTGAAAAAAAGTCCGAAACCATCGATTATCAAATTGAATTGAAAGGATAAGCCAGTACAGAATAAACTAAGAGAATTCTTCCAATGAAATATATTCATTGATCAATTGGAAAATTTACTCATTCTAAACAATAAAAGAAAAGTCATTGAGAAGTATGCAATAACGATTTTTATAGGTTAACTTCGAATTCATATATGTTAAAGAAGCTCAGAATATGAAAAGAGAAGGCCTGGTCCTCATCCGCCTCAAATACCATTTTCGCACTCTGAGCTAACGCTACCCTCGCCGTTGGGTGCAAGCAACAGCATGGTCAGAGAGCTTAGTTGCAACTTAGACTACTACACATTGCTGCCCTGCTCTCGCAGAATACAATGCCGTTCATCGTGCGCTGCATTGTCCAGGGTGTGCCGGCGCTATGTCCGTAAGCGCATCTAGAAGGCAGAGAGTAGGATTTACACCGCACAGAAAGTGATTTTGCTTTTTGCTTTACGGTTGCTGCACATAGAAAGTGATGAAATCCATCACTTCGAGCCTTCACGTTTTTTTATATCGCTGCCTGAGGGACATTTTCAGGAACAGTTGAAAGGAACCTCAGAAAGAGCTTGAGTGAATTAAAATACATTGCCAAGAACCGCACAAGATGGCGTGCAGGCGTGGTTGATGCCTTATGTCCCATGAGAGATTGAGAACCGGAGGAAGAGGAAGTATTATACGGTGTCCCAAGATAATTTATCACGAACATAGAGCCCTAATCCTTAATAACTTAGAACTTAATGTTAGAAAGTATTGAGATTGCAAAGATGGTTCTTGGGCAGAGTTTCGCAGTTGCACATTTAAATAAAGTCGATACTACAGGTTGGGATAAATTGTAATTTCACCATTCCTTATTTGGTGTGAATGCACCTACGGTCAAAATAATAGTAGTGCCTGCACTGTGAGGAAGAACTGAAGAAGAAGTAAGCTTGTTTCTGTTAATTATTTTTGTTGTTTTTATTTTAAAGAAATATGACTGTTTACAATAAAATCATGAAAGTAAACTTACAAAAATAATTCATTATAACGGTATTTAAAATTAAATTTCATACGAACTTTTGCATATGGGCGGTCAAAAAAAAGTACAGGGTTGCCCATATTCGACGGACCCATCTGGCAGCCCTGTATCTTTTGACAGAGATGTCAGATCGCTTAATGACATACCGCGTTGGAAGCGTCAGTCCAAGCAGATTTTTACCATTGAACAGTACACGCCACGCGAGCGCTACCAAATTGTTGAAATTTACATTCAATAAAAAAAGTCAATTGTGAAAACTCAACGTGCGTATAAAAAATTAAATACTGTGAAAAATCCGCCTTCTAAGGACACCATTAAACGTTTGTACGAAAGGTTTTCGACTGGTGATGCTCTTTCTAATCCAAAGAGGCCAAATAGAAACCGACCAAGGCGATCGGATGACAATATTGCTCTTGTACGGGCCAGTGTTGAGACGTCGCCAAGGACATCCCAAAATCGCCGTTCTCAGCAGCTGGGCATTGCTCGGACCACGTTACAATGAATTATCCGGATTGGTTTGCATTTGTTCCCGTATAAGATTCAGTTGACGCAAAGATTGTTGCCTGCGAACAAGCCTCGTCGATTGGAATGGGTCCAAAGAGTCATCGAAATGACTGAAGATGACGAGCAATTTTGGAACAAAATCATCATGTCCGATGAGGCTCATTTCTTATTGAATGGGACGGTAAACAAGCAAAATTGTGCCACTGAAAATCCTCACGAAATTCAAGAGGTACCTCTTTACGACGAAAAAGTCACTGTTTGGTGCGGCGTTAGTGGGAAAACGGTTATTGCGGCCCATCTTCGAAAATGAAGAGGGTCAAGCTGTTACCGCCAATCAGGAGCGTTATCGCGATATGATAACCATTTTTGTGATACCAATTATTCGTCGAAAGCGTATGAGGCAGTTCTGGTTTCAACAAGACGGCGCTCCACCACACACAGCTCGCACCGCAATCGATTTTTTAAAGAAATTGTTTCCTCGTCGTTTGATGTCGAAAAATGACGATTTTGAGTGGCCACCTGTGTTCGATGTTACCACAATTAACGAGATTTTCACATCGCTTCTTAGGCATCGATTGCCATGCCCACTCTACTCTTACTCAAGCCTTGTTATTACTTGTTCGAAGAGCATCAGCAACTGCCTCTTTCACATCGCATCACAAATTCTCTATTGGGTTGATGTTTGGAGACTGTGCAGGCAATTTCATATCCTCAAACCACGGCTTGCTTGTATGCTTAGAGTTATTGTACTGTTGGAAGACAAAAATAGTGGCATTTCTTCACGAGCATATGATAACATGACTTCCTCCATAATTCGAATTTAGACGGTACGGTCCACGGTTTTCTTGATCCAGTATATCGGTCCTACACCATACAATCAAAAATATACCTAAATAATAATACTTTATTCTCCATGTTTAATGGTTTTAGTTGTACTCGGAGTTAGCAGGTCGTCTAACGTATTGGTGTGGTCCTCTCGCACCACATAGCACGATTTTGGACTCATCAGTGCACAAAATATTTCTCCATTCCTCGGTAGACCAATTGAAGTGCTCATTTGCAAACTTTAGCTTTTGTGTCACATGCCTGCCTAGTTCTGTTCAAGAGAACGTTTACGAATAGTTTCCACGCTTGCTTCCACCTGCAGTTCACTTTTAATTTAACGAAAGGATTATTCTTTGAATATTTAACCAGACGATCAATTGATGGGACGCCGTCTACTTGTTTCCGGTTGGAATTTATATTTTAATGCGGTACAAATCATTGAACAGCCCACAATAGATTCAGCTTCTTTCAAAACTTTCCCTTTCGAAATTAGTTTTTTGTTAAGCTTGAGCTGTTCAGCGGTGCAATGCTTGCCTTGTCCAATATCTGAAAAATGTTCAATCATATTTTCACAAAATATTATGGAAATACAATGCATCAAAAAGTGTAATACTCACCTTTTTGTAGATTTTTGACTCAAATAAATATTTTATATTGATTTTTCCGCAGCTCACTTCTACTACTATTATTTTGACTGACTCATCTGCCAATAGTCTTGAAAATAAATGAAATTACGGCACCAAGTGCTAATGTATACAGTTATAACGGCACTCTTTTTTTATTGAACTCTATCTATACAACAGTATCTTAGAGAATAAAGCACAAGGAAGACAACGAGAAAAAATAAAAACATTAAAATATGTGGGGGGTTGTGCTAGTATTACTATTATTTTGATCGCAATTGTAGTTATAAACATGTAAATTCTACTTGGATGTCGATGCCCTCCAAATTACTTCTGCATTCGTTGTAGTAAATATTTATCCCTTGTGCCCATCTGCGTACATTTTGTTGAATAACTTTTTTCCTATGATATACTGATATAGGAGTACGAAAGTTGCTGTACATAATATTATTGATGTATTCAGTTATAAATATGTTCTTACAACATAAATAAATAAATATTTATCGAATGTATACAACTATTTCGGGATATAGAGGACTTATACTCGTCGGGGTACCCGGGTACCCAGGTGGCAGAGTATGTGGATTTTTTGTGGGTAGCAACACAAGGGTTATATAAATGCAAAAATACATCATTTATGCATATAAGTATTTAACAATAAAATAACAATTTTTGCTTCGTCCTTCTTGTTCTAATAATTTCATCTCTGCGTATATTTTATTCATGAGTCACGCATAGTCCAAAGTCTAGTAAATGAAATTGCAAACATATCAACAAAGCATTATAATATATTATTTACATACATAAATGTACAAATATACGGAAGACAAAGCTATTTATATATGCGCATACTTGTGAACGTCGTATATAATAATATGATATATTTTATTATGACTACCAAGACTGGCTAGACGGCAGGGCGTATGAGTAACCCCTTGATAAATATGTAAATGGGATTGCTGAATAAGTTTTAGGTTTCATGCAAGTTTTAGGGGAAATATTTTTCCGCTAAATTTCGATGGTGAAATTAATACTGCCTCGATTATTCGAACTATAAGTAGATTAAATATGCGGCATTTTGTTCGATATACAGTGGCTCATAGCTTACACAATACATACTAACAATTCCAATGTTTCACGATTACGAAACTAAGAAGAGTATCAACGAGATATTGGTAGGATTGTAAAAAGGAATAACTCAAGTTTAACACTTCTTGTGAAATTATATGTATATAAATAGCTGAAAACTAAGAAAACTGCTTAGTTTACGGTCACAGCTTATACGGAAAACTTGAGGCCGACAGTGAAACATGGCGGTGACAGAGTCCTGGCCTAGGCTTGTAGGTCGACTGCTGGTAGCGGAAGGTTGATGTTTATTGGAACCAATTTTTTTTAAATTATTGTCCTCCCAATAGACAAATTTAATTATCTATAAATTCTAAAGAATAATCTGTCGCAGAGTGCCTTGAATCTGTTGATTTGATCAGGATAACGATCACGAACTAATCAATTAAAAAGAAAGCAAACTCTTAATTTCGCTATTGAAGAAGTCCTCGTTCCTATTGGTGGAAAACTTGACCAGCTCATTTTCACAAACTCCTCTTGATGCCATTTTTGTAACATACATTTCTTCAAATGAATGTCTGAGTTTCTCTTGCATCTTTAAAGTTGAGTGCGAGCTTGTATCTACTTCAATCTGATTAGTTGCTGAGAGTAGGGGTCTGACAATTGAATGATTGGCTCGAGGGAAACAGCTCATAGTGTATGATAATTCCCTTGAATCCCGCTAAATACACACTGAAACCTTTCTTGCCGAGCTTGGAAATCGTTTGGATCGGTTCACTGCTATTTGAGTACGATCCTGTTGTTCTTGTGTGTAATCAGCTACTATCCGCTTCAAAAATGGGTAGGCCTTGTTAAGTTTCAGTAAAGAATCGCAGGCATCAAGTCAGTCCAAAATGTTTATTTGTGTGTGTCTAGTGGAATAAAGTGCTTTTTCTTCTACAAATTTCTAAAGTCGGGTTTCTGGTTTCAGTTCAGTTCTTGATAGATGGATGAAGTACTTACATCCCGTTCAAATTCAATGATTTCTATGATTCATTCATAAAAACTGATATTGCCGCCTTCAAAGCACTCCCCATCAACTGCAACGCACGTATGCCAGCGTTTTATCCAGCTCTCGAAACATTTCTGGAACTCGGTATAACAATCGCAAGGAGCCATATCAGGTGAATTCGATGGCTGTTGGGTGGTATTCGTTTCGTTCTTGGTCAAGCAATTTTGGAAAATGATGGTGTTGTGCGACGGTGCGTTATCATGGTGCAACATTCACGAGTTGTTTTCCCACAAATCCTTTCTTTTTGGCAAATTACTTCACGTAAACGCGTTAGAGACGCCCAAATAATTAACTGTCTGCATTTTTGGCAGAAATTTGTTGGTGTACAATACCGTTATAATGCACAAAAACCGTGAGCATCACTTTCTTTTTTTGACTGAAAACGATGTGGGTTTTTGATCTTGGTTGATTCGGACATCTTCACTCCCGCGCCTGATGTCTGGATTGCGTGTCGTACTCATAAACCCACGTACCCACGTCTTGTCTCCAGTAATAATGCCTTTGATGAATGTTGGGTCAGACTCAACCTTGGAAATCATGTCTTTGGCATCAAATGATCCTCTGCCAGCTCTCTGATGGTTAATTTGCAGTTATTGACTAGCTTTTCTTTACTTTTATTCATGTTTTCATCACGCTCTCTTCTGAAGTATTCTTCGTGCCACTCGTAAACGTCTGTTTTCTTGATAGTATCATTTCCAACATTTCATCAAAGGTTTCGCACCATTGAACTCATTTTCAACGCAAAATTTAATGCAAGCTGGTTCTTGCAAATTCAAATCCATTTTTAAAACAGTAAAACATCGAAAACCCGTGCAGAGGTACATTTACTCAAGACGGCGTAACTTTTACAAATGGCAGGCCTTGGCGATAAAATTTTAGTAGGAATAGGTAGGTGGGTGAAATAGTTGAAGTGCCCGTCTGGCACTCCCCAGGCTGTCGCAGAAAGGAGCGTCCAGTGACAGAGTTTACAGAGAAAGTGCTCAACAGTCTCCTTTTCTGAAAGGTTCCCTTAGCTTCTGCAATGGGGGTTATATGGTAACCCTAGCTTTTCCGCGTGTGCGCCGGTCGCCCAGTAACCACGAGTTTGAAAATTGAATGGCGAGGAGTCCAAGGGACTTTCTGAGTCCTTCGTATATCGTATTGGGACCAAAAGCTTTTCGAAATAGCACATGAAGTAATGGAGCTTCATCTTTTCTGCGCTTTCCTGAGAAATATTTTGTGCAGTTCCCCTTTAAGAACTGTCAGGGGGATGCCGATAATCGGGTTACAGGTCGCTGAGGCCAATTCTCTCCCTTTCCTGGCAAGCGCATCAGCAATTGCATTTCCCTCTATGTTCCTATGTCCTGGAACCCAGATCAGAGAAATGTTACCTACTCACCCAAGAGATTTGATCTCAGAGATATTATTTACTGATGTGGCAACCTAACAAAAAATACAGGACTCAAATCAATAGACTTATTCAGAATAGAATTGTTCTGTCAGGGGGATGCCGAATCGTTGGAATCACTGATTTGCTGTTACATACGTTTTTGCAACCTGGTCTTAGAGGTACTAAAAAATTATCGACATTTCTCTCTTTCAACCTCTATTGTATATATCGTAAGATAAGGCTTATTAAAGAGTACTTGCGAGAAATGGTAAGAACTTTTAACTCCTCCTTAAAGTAAGTTGAATACCTTCCAATACCAAAGCGGGTTCGTTGGGATAATGACCGTTTATAGCTTCATATGTTGCCATATTGAAGACGTTCATTTAATAGGCACACCTTGTCGTAACGTCGTTATGTATATACGAATATATTTATTAGTCGGTTTGCCAATTGCCAAATGGAAAAACATATTGGCGAATGTGTGTATATTTATTATCCTAGCATTCACTTGTAAAACGCCTACGTAAAACGTTCGTTCCGCTGTGCGGGTGTGTGAATTTATTACTTGTACGCTTGCTTTTTAGGTTTATGGTAGAATTTTTATGTTTATTCCGAGTACGCTTATTAACTTTTCTTCCCTCGGTACATATCTTCTCATTGTCTAAGTGCGAATGAGTTTTTCTATGTTTTATTCGTTCAAGCAATGACTTTAAATGATAATCAATAAATACAGGGTGGTTCAAAAGTTTCTGTTCACCACATATTTGTCCATAAAATTGGAATGTATTGAAATTCAACCATACTCAAGAGAGACAATCAATAACTCTATGCTACCACGGCAATTACCTAAAGTTTTAATAGAAACTCCGTAGTTTACCGTTAATTTTTTATCATGTTTTGTTTGTTTAGCTCACTATTTTCATTCCTCCCACGGTTGGCTCCGCAGTAGCGAACTGTTACCCCAGTTTCCCAAGATTTTAGCTCTAGCTCACGAATGGCTACAGTATTTACATTAAGGTCCTTAATCTTTAATGGATTTTTCGGTCCTCCACGTCACACCACAAAAAAGGCTAATAGTGTTAAATCATGGCTCTGAGGGGCCACATCGCCGAGACGGCTGTTGACACGATTACCTAACGTGGCGCGCAAAAGATCGGTTGCGAAATGGCGCGTCATCGTGCTGGAACCAAAGATCATCCAAGTACATGTCTTAAATTTCATGCCACAAAAATCGGTTTCACGTCTCTGCAGTGCTCACAATTGACCGAAATGGCGATTCCAGCAACATTTTCAAAGAAAAATTAGCCAATATTGCCCCAGCTCCGGACTGTTACTCTGCAAAGATGCATTGGCATCGATCCCGTGTCGGTTCTTTGATCCCCAAATGTGGCAGTTTTTTTTTTGTTAATGTTGGCGTCTACATATGAAAATGCACTTTCTCAAAAAAGTTGATCTTGACTTCTTTTCAATAAATGCACTGTTTGCGTTACACAGCATTGACTTCAGAAATAAGTGCGGAATATGTTCCAATGTTGCTCAAGCGTTGCGTTGCGATTCATTCCACTTAACGGAAAAATGATACTGAATTTCCGTTTAGATTTACTGCGCAAAAGAGCAGTCGCTGTCAAATAACATGTGATTAAAAGAAAACCAATCCATATGATCACCCTGTATGCTCAAAATCCCATAAAAGTATATTTGTATCAAAGTATGTTAACGCACTTTCAGAATGGAGTTAGCTCAATTTTGCTGACTTAAGAAAAAATGTTATGTTAACAGTGATGACAGCATAAGAAATGTTAAGCTTTTTATGAGGTGTTTTCGGGCGCAGCCAAAGCCGAAACTACACAAGCAAGAGAGGAGCCATTAGTTCAGTTTTGTAAGGTACAGTTTTCGTACAGAAAATTCCTCTTTTCTTTATTTTTTACATAAAGTAGTGTGGAAATAACAAAAGCTAAAAAAGCTGCCCCTAAGCATGGAACCTGCTCTGTCAATCCTCTATACATAAAATTGCAGGCAGTTCTGCTAGCAACAAACCTTAATTGTAAGCGAAAAATAGCTGTTTGAGTTAACTCAATTTCTGGAAACTTAACTGGAGTTGAGTTATTGGTGCAAGTAGGCAATAACACTGTACCCGTTAAGAAAAGATGACATTATTTTTAGGTGAAGAAAACAACAATGCCAAGATAGTATTAAGTCCTGCATCGAGGAATACTACAAAAATAAAATAAGGTGTTTTATATTTCAAATTGTCCTCAAACAGCAGACGTAACGGAAATGCAGTATAGTAATTATAAAGGAGGAAAAGCTGTAGAATGCTGCATCACCTGCCTTGTTCTTAAACGTCACAATTTTTTTTACAGTGCATCAAAGCTTTTCTAATATGGTCTCAAATTGATCTAAATTATTTGAAAAAACTCGTCTAAAACTGCATTTGTCATAAATAATGCCTTTAAGAGTCTGGAATAAAATGGAATGGCACATACCTGTTTTTGAACATTTCAACCCAATGTTTTTGCTTGGGGCATTTTATTTTTTATTTTTAAAAATCTGAAAAATAATAAGTTTATGGGGTCGGTGAAATTTTTTCACCAACCTTTGAATTGTCGACTTATACGGTCGATTATTTTCACCAGGACGATCATTTTGTTAATAAGTTTCAACAATTTTAACGCGTTGTTCTATCATGCAAAATTGTACATCTGTCTACTTGACAATTATCAAAAATGGTACCTTGTAGAAATTATTCACCACTGACATCTAGGCGCCACTTTTGAAATACCCTTTACTTACATCCATTTTCGTTTTCGGGAAGTTTTTGTTTTGTACGCTAATGTAAATGCATCGAAAGCACGTACAGCAAGTAAATGTATTAATAAACTACCAAATTTTGTTATTACGTTTTCAGTAAAAATATTCAAAAGTTTAAACAGCTCTCGTGTAAGATTTCAATGTATTGGGTTGGGGTATAAGTTCGTAGCGTTTTTGCCAAAAACTTTTATTTAAACAAAATTATATCAATAAGTTAATTAATTATATGTTCGCCGTTGCTCGCTCTCTCGACCAATTTGTTGATGCCGTTCCGCCAAAAGTCACCTGGTCTGGGGCCAAAGAAGTTGTGCCAGTTTTTAAGGGCCTCTATGCTATCGAAGGTAATTCGCGGAAAAGATGGTAATCGGTCGGTGCAAGGTCCGGAGAATACGGCGGATACTAAAGGACCACCCATTCGAGCTCTTGGAGTGCAGCTTTGACGACTTGTGCAACATGAGGTCTGGCGTTGTCGTGAACGAGTATGGTATTTTCAGCCGTGGCGATCAGGTTTTTTCAGTCGAATAGCCTCATTCACGCGGTGTAGCTGGGCAAAGTAGAGCTCCTTCTTACCCCTGGCCTTCTTTTCAGGCATTTCCCAATGCACTGTGCCCTCCCAGTCCCACCGAATACATACCATGATATTTTTTGGATGAAGTTTCGCGTTGACTCTCGCCTTGGCGTATCTCTTGGAACCATCCACTCCTTTCTCTGCTACATATTGATCTATAGGTACCATTTCTCATCTCTCTCCACGATTCGGTGCAAAAAGGGTGTTGCTCGATGGCTGGCGAGATGCTAAGAAGCAATTTGAAGGCGACTTTCTTTTGTTTTTTTCTTTGAGCTTGTGAGGCACCCAGCCAGTTGTGATTGCAGTTAATTTTTTCCGACAATTCACCACTGGTTTGGCGACCGTTCTCCTTCGAAAGTGATTGAGACGTTCTTCATCGAATCCAGAAGGCCTTCCGCTGCGGGACATGTCATCGACGTAAAAGTCGCCATCCATTTTGGGACTTTGCAAACCACATCCGTTCTGTAGGCTCGTAAATTTCTCGGGCTGCTTCGGCAGCTTTTTGACTTCGAGGGAAAGCGAAGAAGAGCAAGTATCGAAAATATCGATTTTTGCCTTCTGGGTATTCCATTTCTAAGCCTCAAAACTACTAAAAAATACAATTAACATAGTTTTGTGGAGCAGAAAGAAAGAAAGGAAAGAAAATATAAAACCGCTATGAACTTATTCCCCAACCGAATACATACCTATGTACAGTCTGATTGAATGCAGTGCCGTAGCTTGATAATTAAATAATGTATCGAAAAAATAGAAACACTGTTTTAAAGAGGACAAATTATTAATAAAAATATCTGCGTTATTATTATATTACTCGTCTTTTAGTGCATTGCAAGGTCTATTTGTTGGAAATATTATGTTTTCTGAAGTTTTTTTTCTAATAATGCCCATAAATTTTCTATTACGTTTAAGTCAGGACACTGGGCTGGTGGCTCCATAACATATGGACAATTCCATGCAAGCCAGGTCTGCACTATTCCCGACCTATGCTTAGGGTCATTATATTGATAAAACCTGACGTTTCGTCGTAGACCCAGCTTTTTGGCACTCTGAAGTAAATTGTGTTTTAGTACACATACAGAGACATGGTCTTGTGCATAATGCCATCAATCAAAACTAAATTTCCCATCTCTGATGCTGCCATGTAAGGTCAAACTGTTACACCTTCACCACCGTGTTTTACAGTCGCTCATAGATTCTTCAGCTCCAACTGTTTATTTGTTTTCCGCCACACACACGATTTGTCATCTGAGCCAAATAGATTAAATTTCGACTTGTCAGAGAAACTTACGGTCTTCCAAAACTTTGAGATCTTAGAAATGTGCGTTTTTACGAAGTTTAAGCCGGAAACTTTATTTTTTGACATATGTACGGTTTGTTGGGTGGCACTCGGCCATGGAAATCGGGTGGCCGCAAGAGGCGGCGTATTGTTGGTGCACTACATGATTTGCCAAGTAAGTTTTCGACATCATGAGCCAATTTTTGAGCCGATTACTTGAGGTTTTCACTTATTTTTTTATGACCCACCTTTCGTCACTTGCAGTAAGGATTTCGTTTGTGGCCTTTCTTCCTTTGTTCTTTACTCTGTTTACTCTCACTAAACGTTCTATTAAATGCTGCACTGTAGATGATGGTATTTTCACTATTTCAGCTATTGAACGCTTCGTTTTGCCTGTTTTACTATATAATGGTGAATGACCGACTCGCGTTGTTCAATTGTTGCAGGTCGCCCCATACTTTAAATTATTGATGTTTTCTCTCGTTTCACTGCGGAAACATGTGCGTGTTATTAATAAACATAACGGTACAAATTCGTTTGACATTCTTTGCATCAAATAAACTGCTCAATGTGGAAAGTGCTGAAAACAATGAAAATGTGATCTTGAAAAATAACTTGAATTCTTCAAAACTGCATCTTTTTTTTGTCATATAGGTTAAGTTTTGTTAGTTAATAAGCTGCCGTGCTTAAATCTTTGAATATTGTCTTACATCAAATAAGCTGGCACCCACTGTAAGTGCAATATTTTTATGAAGGCTGTTATGTATTTTAAGTTATTAATATTTTTAATAAACTCGCATTGCTGCATAATTATCGTAAAATCCCGTTCAACGCTTTTCATTCTTTTCTATTATTATATGTAATTGCAGCCTACTCACAAAATACAGTCTGGTCAAGGTGCTCCGACGATTTCATTGCAGTTGGTGCCAAAAATGTTGGCTCCATTGGCAAGCCTATGGGTGCCTCATGCATTTGTTGTCTCTTTCAAATTGGAAACTGACGAGAATTTATTGATTACGAAGGCTCGCGACAGTTTATACAAATACAATCATAAGGTGAGTACACGTGCACTTGAAAGTTGAACAATACACAAACATACACACATACATATATATAGCCATACAATATGATGTACATATTGGACTTTATGTTAATATGCTTTTGCTTGGGTATATTCTCAGGCAATTCGCACCATTAGCATTTTTAAGAATTCCCTTACACAACACTGCATGTTGTGCAATTTAAAATATCAATATTTGCATTTGTGGCCTGAACTCTGTTGGCCTGGCGGTCTGTTGGTAATGACAGTGGTCGGCAGCACGACAATCAAATAGGCTGCCATGCCAATTTTTCATGGCAAAAACATGCTCCTGCACTTACATACATACACACATACAAGTTATTAATAAATAGTTGCTGTTTTGTTGGCGATGTACTTTTTGTACATTCTTTTAGGTTTTTTAATTGATTAAATAATTTAGCGGTATAGGCTTGGGCAAAATTTAATTTTCTTTGCCTTAAAATTGGCTTAAATATAAAATTTTGAAATATGTAAGACTTTAATATTGCAGAGAGTATTTTCAATTTATTTTAATTTCATTCAAATGTACTTTTAAATGCGAGAACGACAAATACATTGCCATATTTGGGCATTGGAAAATATACTATAATATGTTTAGAAGCCTTTACCTAACTCGCCTGGTCGTATGATTGGGCCATTTTTCTTCGAAAATTCAACTGGAAATGCGCTTTCCGTCAACTGATTGCGATGTCGAGATATGTACAACTTTGGCCAAAAGTATTAGGCACCCCATTAATTACTGAATTTCTCGTTTTAAAAAGTGAAGTAATTATTTATTATTAATAAATCGGTACAAATCAAAAGAATTAGTGATAAGAACATTACTATTTAGTAGGTCCACCTTTTGAATTAGACCAGCAATCCTCTGGGACATGTAGCGTACAAGCTTTGCACTTTCGGCTGCACTTATGGCGCTCCACTGGTGAATTAAAGCATTTTTCAGGACTATTTGCGATATTAGCTGTGTTCCTTTGCTTTACGTTTAGATCTGAAGACTGTGCTGGTCAATCTAACAAAACAATGTTATTGTCTGTAAACCAACGCATCGCAGTCGCTGATTTGTGACAAGGAGCATTGCCTTGTTGAAATTGAACTCCATCTAACTCGCATCGCCGAAAATGCGCGTAAACGAAAGCAAAAGCACAGTTTTTAATACATTTATGTACCGACAGCCATAAAGGCCCAGATCACAATGTTGCCTCCCCCATTCTTAGCAGTGGTTACCACGCAATTTGAATGGTATTTCTCGCCAACGCCTGGAGTGACGTTTATGAAGCGACAAGAACGTCACACCAGGTGTTCCAAATACCTGTAGAAAAGCAAAAAAATCGTTTTAAAAGATTTGTGCTATGGTTGCTGATATTTCAAAAACTAAATTAAACATGGACTGACATCCCACCAAATTGACAACCTCAATCTAAGACTTCCCTTCCTCACTTAAAACTTGGATTCTCGCTCTTTTGTCGTAACAAAGTACACTGTTTTAGGAATTTCGATAAAAAGAAATTATTTACATCCGCTTGATAATTTTGTACTAAAGATTATTTTCACATTGACTGACAAATTAAAATTACCAAAATATTTTAGTATACCTTTAAAAATGCCATTTTTTAGACTTTACGCATCAAGTGTGGCATTTTTGTTTTTTCCCCCCTTGTTCTCTCCTCTAGAGAGCATAGGGCCTCGACAAGACTTGTCTTGCGTTGGTTTCGTTAATCTATTTGATTTCTGAGAGGATATGTGATTAGCCTGCTCCTACCAGTTCTTAATAGTGGGAATGCCAACCTCTCGTTGCTTACGAACAACGCCTTCTTACTGCTTGGAGCGCCAACTGTGTTTCACATTTTTCTGCCAGAAGGATCGCACAGATGGATGAGGACTTCGCTAAATTTGGTGTGTCAAGTGAACCATTGCTTTTCCATAATACAATTTATTGTTGTAATCAAAGGTTAAATATGCTAGCGGCATATTTGCAAAAAGCAGTGGTCACTTTGGTAGCCACATTTGAAATTACGTATATTTTAGTGGGGTGAATAATACATTTGGCTAAGGCTGTATGTTGACAAAATTTTTTGATTTATTTTTTGTGGTACAACAAAGTGTAAATAGAGCTTCAACTACGGCTGAATGTCATAAAAAGGGTCACTAAAAGAATTTCCTTCTACAAGTTGGGACGTTTGGAAAATATAATTTGTCGTTCATAAATTGTTGACTCTCTACCACGTACGTCAGTGAACAGATAATATATCCCCTCTCAAAATATGTGTCATTTGAGAGCTTATATTTTTTACCAGAATCACACTGTGAACCCAGCCTAAGCACTTAGGCTTATTTAATGTGAACTAGGCGCTTTATTTAGTTTGAAACTATGCAGTATTAGTCCGTTGTGACACCACTATGCGACACGGGAACCTCATATATTTTTCTTCATAAAACCATTTTGTGGCTCTTATGAAGCGGAGGATTATCCTAAGATATTTACCAAGACGACCTTCTCTGATTTTAGCTAGGGGTGGACAATTGCAAATTAAGTGCTCAACTGTTTCCTTCGCTTCCTCATCTCTACAACTTCTTCAATATTTATAGGAGAAAAGTCAATGGCCGCTTATACAAACCACGACCTTCGAAATATCCTCTCTTGCGATGCCAACTGGCCTTTTGGATAACAGGATAATGTTATTCTTAATTAATTTACTCATGGCCATAGGTATCCCAATAGTATCAGGTCAGTCCATAAGTTCATGCGTATTTTATTCATAGTTTCACTTTTGTACGATTTTTGCATACAACAAATTATTCGCAGAATGTAACGGAACTATTTATATTTTCTTTGCATTCAACAAGTGATTTTAATCGCGGATAGAAGCACGTGTTGTTAAAAAATAAAATGGAATCTTCGAACGCGTATAAGAGGCATATTTTGTATTTTTTTTATAAAAGTGGTAAAAATGCAACAACTGCTGCTGCAGAAATAAACACTGTTCACGGAGAGGATACCGTGAGTGTAAGGACTGCGCAAAAGTGGTTTTCAAAATTCCGAAGTGGCAACTGCGACGTGGAGGATGCCCCGCGCGCTGTTCGTCCTGAAGTCTTTAACTCCGACGCCTTGCTTGCTAAGCCGTGAAAGCTGAGCCAAATTTGACAATCGATATGATAGCTCAGAGGTTAAATTCATCGCATGGAACAGTTCACAGGCACCTGGTTCAGTTGGGAAAGGTTTCAAAGCTGGGAAAATGGGTTCCGCATAGACTTTCCGTCGCCAACCTTCAGCAGAGAGTGATCGATGTGTGCTCTCAGCTGCTGCAACGGCTTGAAAATGAAGGTTTTTTTTAACCGTATCATTACTGGTGATGAAATATGGGTCCTTTACAATAATCCTGTTCGTAAACGCCAATGGTTAGATAAAGATGAAACACCAGAACCGATCCCCAGAGATGGCCTTCACCCCAAGAAGATTCTTCTGTCTATTTGGTGGGATATGACCGGTATTTTTTATTATGAACTTCTGGAACCAAACCAGACGATAACTGCTGATTATTATTCCCATCAGCTATCAACCTGAATGAGGCACTTAACAAAAATCGACCGTCTTTAGTGAATGTACGCAAAGTTTCGTTTCACCATGGCAACGCAAGACCTCATACCGCAAGGTAAACATTAGTCAAGCTGAACGAGCTGGGATGGGAGCTAATGCCGCATCCACCATACTCTCCGGATATTGCACCTTGTGATTATCACCTTTCCGAGGACTTCAATCCCATATGAGAAGAACTACTCCTCAAGAGAAGCTATAAAAAGGGGTAGCGTATTTTGGCTCCAAGGACAATAAATTTTTTGAGCAGGGAATTAAAAATTTACCTAAACGTTGGGAAGACATTGTAAATAATGAAGGAAAATATATTATTGATTAATAAATACTTTAAACATATTTTTTTATTAATTTTAAAACCACCTTGAAAAAACGCACGAACTTATGGACTGACCTGATCTAATGCGGCGTTGGCCTTCCTTACTATTTCCACAGTATTAGGCTTCCACATCAGTTTCCTATCTAATATTAGTCCTAAGTACTCTCTCTCGAAGGAACCTCCACGAGCTTGAAAGGCTTACAGGGTATATTTTTAATTTCAAAAATTCCTATGATCCTAACTAACATGACATTTAAATTGAAGCGTCCCCATTGCTTTCATAATATCTATAAGAAAAATTTTGGTCGAGTGAGTAGAACTTTGTCGATTTATTCTGGGAAATCCGTGTTTTGCTTGACTTAGGGCAAAATAAGTGACAAGCTCGACAAAACTAAATTGTTCTGGCGAAGATTTCGACAGGAGAATTTCGAAAATCTGTTTTTATGATATTTCTTTTTCTTCTGTTTGTTTGGCGCGCTTAACCGCTTAAGCGATTTAAGCCGAGCTTAACAAAGCGCGCCAGTTGTTTATTTCACGTGCTAGCCGGCGCCAGTTGGACACATTGGGTCCCTTTTGTCTTTTCCGATAGTAAAAGCGCCCAAAAATTCTACCAGCAAGTTAAATAGTAATTGCGCGTTAAATTATTTTTCAATAATCTAATATTTCAAAAAATTAAAAAATGCAAATGCAATTATTTTGCAACTAAATTTCTTTCTGCGAATTTATTAGAGGTAAACATACATCAATCTGAAATGTACATACACTGCCTTAAATAACTATGACATACAGGGGCATATTGAGAAGTTTGGCAATTTATTTGTTTCTCATTTATTTCTAAATTTAACAAACTCCATCACAATTACACACTTTTAATCAGTAGTTTAGAAAAATGTGTGATATGCAGCTTTATTTCCCATTGAGTTTTGGTATAATAGAGTGCAAATTTCAAGTGGCTCAAAAGTCGCGTGGAATTTTGACAACTTTGCAGAAAAACATGGTTAAATAAATATTAAACTATTCAAATTTGCGCAGTCTCTAAGGCTTCGTTTCATGTATACCACCAATTAGTTTGCACGTGAAATGCGGTCTAACTGTGTTTGCGGTAAAATTGTCGTCCAAGTCTAGTGCGATTTCAATGCCAATATATTTTGTATTTTTACGTATTGCTTTTTATTTTTTACTGTTTGACTATTTCACTTTTTTGCACTCGTGGCCTTCATTCGGCCATATATGCATGTACATTGTATGTATGTATGTATTTGTTGAATGTTTATGAAAATGAAAACTATTTACACGCCATACATTTTTCTCCTTTTATACCCAAGCGCACAAATCCTCTGCGGTATTTCAACTTTGTTCACATAACGGCTATTTGCCACTGCATATCGTTCTGCTGAGAATGAAGATAAAATTGTATTGCAAAAATATTCGAAAATCGGCGTGGCAACAAGAAATAGCATTGAATAGTAGAGTTTGAAAATTAAATGGGCGATGAGGAGGCAAAAATCAAATCAAATAAAAATTTTAGCTCAAGTGTCGAAAGTTTATTCATTGGAAAAATCAATGAAATCTTCAAATTATCGGCTCTAAAAATTGGTTCATGAAACACAAATTGTTGGAGAACCAACAACTTGTCGTATCGTGCGTTCGAATGTTCGTGATCGCAAAACCGAAGAAGCCGCTTGGTATAAAACAATTTCAAACTTTTGAACACCGTAATTTTCCATGATAAATTCAAATTTAAAACATTTGGTTTTAGTAGAAGGTTGGGTATGGGATTAGATCGCATATGAACAATTCGATTTTAAAAAAGGTACGTGCCACAATTATGAAGTATAGGAAAATGTTCCAAGCCAACTTTGACTGCACCATTTCCAGTTGAATTTTATGAAGGGTCAATTGGATGTTCGAAAAAGTCAATTGAATTTTAGAATATGATAGTTTTTGTGCTTCCCAGCGCACATCTATCTCTATATAAGGGAATTGGAATAACAAAACTCATGAAACGAAGAGCAAAACGTACAATCGTTTTTTGAACCCGCTCGCACCTTCTAATATGACATTCGTGGCAGGGTATTCAGATAAAACAATCATACTACTGTGGGCAAAAAGTAAGGTGAATTTATTTGTCAAACTTCGCGGGATTAAAATTTTGCTCTAGTTATTTTTTTCATGAGTTGGCAGCACTGTTAATAACATCTGGGCCAACTTTCATGTGAATGTCATTATCAGTAATATATTTACGCTTGTGTTTACCAAACGACCAAGAGTGCATTTTTCGATTTTTACAATGTCTGATTTGATTGAGCAGAGAAGTGCCATCAGATTTTGTTTGCGGAATGAAATTTCGGCTGCGGAAACGTTTAGCATGTTGCAGAAGGCATTTGGTGATTCGACCATGTCGCAGAAAAATGTTTATAAGTGGTACAAAGACTTCAAAGAGGGTCGAGAACGTGTTGATGACTGGGAGCGCTCCGGACGACCATCCATGTCAACAGATGGCCAACACGTCAATAAAGTGAAGGAGTTAGTGCTCAAAAATCGTCGGTTGACTGTTAACGACCTTACTGATATGATCGGACTACGAGTATCAGAAGGATCTGTGAAAACCATTTTGAAAGACCATTTGGGCCTACGAAAAGTCAAATCTCGTTTGGTACCGAAAAAGTCGTCGCGTTGATGTTGATGACGTCAAAGTCGTTCAAAAATAAAGGTCATGATGACAGTTTTTTTCGATTTTCGTGGTGTGGTGCACTATGAATTTCTTCTACCTGGCCAAACTGTTAATAAGGAATATTATTTGAGTGTTATGCGTCGTTTACGTGAAGCAATTCGTCTAAAAAGACCAGAATTATGGGCCAACAACTCTTGGTTTTTGCATCACGATAATGCACCGTCTCACACTGCACTCGTTCTTCGTGACCATTTCGCCAAAAATTCCACGCATACCGTTCCGTAACCACCGTATTCGCCTGATTTGGCTCCGTGTGACTTCTGGCTATTCCCAAAACTCAAGAGACCACTCCGGGGAACGCGTTTCGAGTCGATTGAGGAGATAAAAGCTGAATCGAAGAAGGTGCTGATGGCTATACCGGAAATGGACTATTTGGCATGTTTCGGGGATTGGAAAAATCGTTGGCATAAGTGTATTTCATCGAGAGGGGATTATTTTGAAGGGGATGAAATTGACTTACAAGAATAAATAAAGATTTTTCATTTTACAAACAAATTCACCTTACTTTTTGCCCACAGTAGTATACCAACTTCGTGCGTACGAGCAATGCCAAGAATACTTAGTTTAAAGGTATAGGGACCCGAGAAATCGGAGCTAAAACGAAGCAAGCACTGAATACGTCTTATAATACGTTCACATATAAGTAGGTGATCTACTTTTTCGCGCTTAACTCAAAATCCGTAATTAAAAAGCGCGATTTCCCATACAAAATTTCTCTCCCAAAATCTGAGATTATAAAATAATCCTAGATAATAACGATACTTTTCGACATACAACCCTGTGTTTGCAATTGCGCAATTAAATTAGCTATTCCTTCTCCTTGTATTGTCTTCATATCGTTAATAATAATTAAACAAACCAAAACCACCGAAATATTCCAGCAAAAGAATTCCTATGAAGAAAAACCTCTCAAAGCAGTATTGACAGCTGATTGTCAATTCTGCAGGTAATCAGCCATATGTGAACGGGTAGATTAATATGGTGGATTTATAGGTAATTAATGCATATGTGAACATATTATTAAGTATGATGGCATTTAGATGAGTACTAAATAAAAAAATCGAGTCGAAAACCACACCTGAGTCAAGGATCTCCTTAAGAGCGGGTAGTCTCGTGAACTCAGTAACAAGTGGGGATAACGACATGTGATTTAAAGAGTGATAAGTAAAAACACTGCCTAGATTTAACTGTAGACCATTGGTTCAACACCAGGCTGAGACATTTTCCAGATGAGTTTGGGTCTTAATGGAGTCTGAGGAGTTTGAATGTTTGTTTGTAGTTTGCTGTCTTTAAAAATTCGTTTGCTAAATACCATTGACTTGCCTATAAAATGTTACAGAGCTGTTACGGTCTAGAAAATGTGAGCATTCTACCGATTTTTTTTAAGAACCAGTTGCATGATTTGCAGCTATTACTAAGAAAAGTATAATTCTTTTTTGTGTAGTAATGTGACTCTTTTCGATTCTAAATGTATTATCTAAACTTAAAACTGGCGCTTGTAGTTGCATTATATTTAAAGATTTTTCAATGACTCACCTACAGGTTCATTGAAAGGCCGTTGCAAAACTTGAGTTGTTTAAGGCTCAGCTAAATATGTAAGTTGATTGTGTTTCATATAGGTAAATCTACCTAAAAAAGCTTCAGACAAACATTCTCCTCTTGCCATGAGATAAGTACTACTTTTGTTGTTGTAACATCATAAAATATTCCCAGTAAATATTTGGTTAATGCAACTGAAGAGCCATTCCTTGGCTGGATATAAATCCGGGTTATTGCGGTAACGTAGAACCGGTACCCTGGGAAGCTTGCAGTATGGCGAGGTTTAATAATGAGTCTTTCAATCCTTACCTTGCTATGAGTACTATTTTTTATGAGGTCAAAATGTTAGGCCACTTTAACGGTGAGATAAAAAGGATAAGAACTTCGTAAAGTTCTGCCCGGAATGAGAAAGTTAACGCACAATCAATGTCTTCTTGAATTAAATTAAACTCACAAATTAAATTAAGACTCAGGCGACTTTAATCCAATTATTAACAAGCGGGAGCTATAAGAGAGAAATCTGTCAGAAGCATTAAAAGATCTTGGATCAAATTTAAGAAACATCTTTTGTAGCCAAGTCTCCAAATAAATGAAGCACATTCCAACCTAGATCGAAAAAACGTGGTAAACAGTAATTTCATCGCGTAAGGGTCTGAGAAGTTTGAACTATTACGTCTAATAAAACCCAAGATGACTTGAGAAAGAAAAATATGAGTAAAAAATTTCCCCAAGGTCGTTGATTGCATCCACCCATTCGAGGATATTATTAGAGATAAAATATCGGGTGTTTTCGTAGCTGCATGAGATCTATCACAATTTATTACTGTGACTCCTTACACTCTGTATTAAGAGTTTGCGAACAAAAAAGAGAACTAACGATATCGATAACTATGGTTTGAGAGCTAAGAATGGCACACTGTGTTAGCCTTCATGGGAAAAGATTTTTAGAGCTCTGCTCTTTACCATACTGCTATTAGGTTTTGAGCGAATTTGACAGCATTAGCTGATGGGCTAACATAACTTGGGATGTGCTTATAAAAAAACTTAGACTGTGTTAGTTATATACGAAAAAAATCAACCAATTGCACTTCGTTGCCGTCTGAACAACGACTGATTAGACGAGTGTGTGAATACATGAGTACTGATCGTGCAAATTTCGACTGCCGAATCCCCAAGTGGCGTCGCAGCCGAAGTTCCCCTCACAATTTTCTTGTTCACCATAGTTAAAGAGCAAATCTAGTGAATCATCATCTTCGGTTGGCATTTCTGTTCACTAAGGCTTGGCAAGCCATCATGAATCGTTTAACGCCAGCACAACGCTTCCAAATTGTTCAAATTTAGTTAAAAAAAAAACCAAAAACCAATTAAATAAAATGAATCTGTTCGCGAAGTTCATAGAGCAATGGGAACATCATCGGTCCTTATTTCAACTGAAATGAGGAAGGAGCTGCCGTTACGGTGAATGGCGAGCGCTATCGAACCATGCTGACTGAGTTTTTGTTTCCAAACATCAATCAACTAAACGTTGACGATATTTGGTTCGAACAACACTTCGCAACTTGCTATGCTGTGCGCTTAAAAATCTATTTATTTCAATATTATGTGTATGTAAATGGTGTCAAAAATTGGACTGATGGGATGGACTACTTAACTCGTAGCCATGGCAGACATATGCCGGATATCGTGTTCAAAAAATAAATGCCATGTAATTATCTGTCAGATTATAATACAACAATTTCATTCCAACAATATTTCTGGTTTGTATTATGATTTTAAGTTCTCAAGCTCGTAAAAAAAAACGATTGTTGATTGTTACAAAAATTTGGAATACGAGGGGTGCCTTTTATATGTCGGGATTAGAGAACAAAAACAAATTTTTATCATCGAAAATCACTTTATTGTTTTCCAAAATATTCTCCATGATGATCTATACACTTTTGCATGCGTTTGAACCAATTGTCAAAGCACTTTTGCCACTCTGAATGAGGTACCTCCAAAACATGCATTCTGAATGCCGCAACCGCTTCTTCAGGTGTCGAAAAACGTTTACCTCTCAGTTTGTTTTTTTTCGTACGAGAATAAAAAGAAGTCATTCGGTGCCAAGTCAGGACTATACGGCGGTTGACCCATTAATTCGATGTTTTGGGTGTTCATAAATGCAATTGTTTGAGCCGATGTGTGAGAGCTCGCATTGTCCTGGTGAAGAGTGATCCGTCTTTGGCGATTGGTTTTCCTAATTTCTTGGAAGACAACTGGCAAACATATGGTTGTGTACCACTCAGAATTTACTCTTCTGCGTTGTTCTAGTGGTACGGTTGCGACATGTCCAGTTTTTCCGAAAAAACAGGCGACCATTTGCTTGGAAGTGCTTTGTGCGCGAACAATTTTTGTTGGATTTGGCTCATCTTGAAACACCCATACAGTCGACTGCTGTTTACTCATACGCGAAAATCCATGATTCATCACCTGTCACGATGTCATAGACGTGTTTCGAAGCCCCGCGATCGTATTTTTTTAGCATTTCCTTCGACCAATCGACACGAGCCTTTTTTTGAGCGATTGACAAATTGTGTGGGATCCAACGCGAACAAATTTTTTTGACAGTCAAGTGTTTATGCAATATTGAATGTATGCTGGTCCCACTAATGCCTAAGATTGTCTCAATCTCACAATAGGTCACACGACGATCTTGCAATATCAGTTCGCGCACAGCATCAATGGTTTTCGGAACAACAACTGATTTTGGACGACCTTCACGAAATTCGTCTTGGGGTGAACTACGACCACGATTGAATTCACCATACCATCGATAAAAACAACCTTGATGGAGCTTCATCACGAAAAAATGAATTAAGTTCATCCATGCAATGTTGCTGAGTTAATCCACGTCGAAAGTTGTAAAAAATAATCGCACGAAAATGTTCACGATTTAATTCCATTTTTGGACCTAGATATATATTTTTTAAGTTACTGTAAACAACACAAATAGCGCTGGTATTTCAAAACGTTCTGAGTACGTAAAAGCCAAAAAATGTCAACTTTGCGATACAGCTGTCAGTTGCCAGATTGCAACACCAGGGTCGCCAAATCCCGAAATATAAAAGGCACCCCTCGTAAGTGACTTCAAAACATGTATTTTTGTTGAAAGGAATACATGAATATATACTCAAAGCAATATTACTATTAAGGTCAGCAAGAAGCAACAACTTGTAGTCGTTAGCCTTGTGGCTGATAAATTAAAAGCAACTGCTAATATCATTTATACTTACATTCTGTCCAAAAAGTACCGGGAATTGTTCAATAGAACGCAAAATAATTGTTTAATCATCAAAATTTATTTTGTCGTCTTCCAAATAGGCTCAATTAGTCCAGTCATCAAAACACCTTTTAAATGCGTTTGAAGAGATCATCTTCAGCCGTTTCACCTTAATGGCCTCTATCGACTCAAAGGCACCCGCGGAGTGGCATTTCAAATTTTGGGAAAAAGTCACAGGGGGCTAAATCCGGTGAATACGGTGGTTGTTCGATGATATTTGTCGAGTTTTAGGTCAAAAAAGTGTTCACAGTATGAGCCTTGTGAGACGGTGCGTTCTCATGGTGCAACATCCATGAGTTTTCTTTTCTCAAATTGGACCGTTTCCTACGCACATTCTCTCTCAAACGTCGCATAACTTCCAAATAATACTCTTTATTTAACGTAGAACCATTTGGAACGAACTTCGGGTGCACAACACTATGATAGTCAAAGAAAAGGAGAAGCATGACTTTCACTTTTGACCGACTTTCACGTGGTTTTTTGGGTTTCGGCTCATGTGGATAGCGCCATTCAGCCGCCTGTTGACTGGTTTGCATGTCAAACTCATATACCCATGTCTCATCACCTCTTATGATGCGCTGGAATTGGGTTATGGTTGGGTCCGAATTCACGTGCTCAAGCATGTTTTCAGCCACCTTCCTCCGATGCATTTTTAAAAGAAATTAAACTTTCACGAAATCCCGTTCAAAACACAAAATTTAAGGGGTTATACGCAGTTATGACTTTCAAAAAAATCGATTTTTTATTGCATTTTTGTAATGTACATATATTCAAAAGTATACACACGAAATTTGAAGTAGATCTAAGCAATACTTTCGGAGTTATACCTAAATATGTAGAGATGCCTCGGCACGTTTTAAGGTAGGTATTGAAACTTTAAACGTGTTTTTTTCAAAACGGAATTTTTCAAGTGGGTGTACACGATATCTCGAAAACGGCTTGTTTGATCGGTCAACCGTTTTAACTCAATCTTTAAAGATACATTTTCTAGTAATTAATCGTTCCTTTTGTAAATCTGATACTTATTTTCCATTTTATAATCAATTTACGGCCAAATTTTAACGTAAAAATCGAAATCATTTCTTTTAAAAGCTGCCATTTTGTGAAAATTCACTATTTTGATTAGCCGAACGATTAATTACTAGATAATCTAATATATTAACAAAATTTGTTTGGTTTTTTGATTTCAGATAATCCAATCCTGAGTTACGATGTACACCGTAAATCGTCTTTTTTTAAAGGAGGTTCCAGAAATCGCCTGCAGCGCGTTCTATAATCAACATTTTCATAAATAAAAAATTTTGTTACGTTCTTGAAGGATGCTTTTATAACCGCCAAAAATTTTCAAATTAAAATATTCTGAAGCTTCTTCAGGATAAATCCTTGACAACCCGCCTTTTATTTGCTTCATAACTGCGTATAACCCCTTAAGACAAATTCTTTGTTCGATATTTACATCCATTGTGAAAATCGCAGAGCACACCTGGGATGGACATATAATCAAATGTCAAAAACAAGCTAATTTACAGATCACGGTCAAACTCTGCGACACTATAGATGACAGTTGTACCAATATTCTAGCAAAAACAATTTAGACAATGTGTAACGCGCGCTTGCTTTTTAAATGAACAATTCCCGATATGTTTTTGACAGAATGTAAATAAGATAAAAAGTAAGCCATCATTTAATTACAAAAAAATCGATGTTAAAAACATGCACCGGGTGTACAAATTTCGTTTTCGCCCGAACTTGGGTGCTTTTCATTACTGTTTTTTATCTAAAACTGGCACCATCACGTGCACGAAAGCCTGTGGCAGGTAACAAAAACATGCAAATATATTATATAGTACATATATTGTCCATGCAATACATGCATATGCATTTGTATTTATTTTTTTTACTATTTCACTTTCATAAGTATGTATAAGTATGTAGGAAATCTACGTTTTATTGTAGTCAACAAAATAACATTGCACTAAAACAACCGTCTAGGTACTTGTATACAAATAAACAAGTGCACTTAGCCACTTAAGCGCCGCATCCCACACGTTTTCCTCTATTTCCCCCACAGATTTCATATTTTTCCATTGCGTTCATTCATTTTGTTTTTCTACTTTCATGCTTCTACATCCCACCAGATGGTTATTGCGAATATTCTACAGACGCGCAAACATCGCGTTGTTTTTGTCACGCCAACCATGTCCTACGAGGTGCATCTGAGCAGAGAGCAAGCGCTGCAAGGACTTGAAATTGAGGAACCAATTGTTGCCGATCTGGTAAGTACCACAACCGCCACTCACTTGTTAATTTATTTAATTGCATAGCAATATTTGATGTCATTATGCACTAATTGACTGTTTCCATTTCATGAATATTTGTATGCAAAATTTTTTATTTCGTTTCACTCCACTAAAAAGTATGTCGTTTCTTACACTCGGGAAATTCGTAAACAGACTCCCGTGCGAATTGAATTAATGTTTGTGTTGTCATCTTGAGACAGGAAATTTTTTTTAATCAGCCTTTTTCGTGTTCTTATAAGTATTTATAGACAGTACTATTCTTTGAGTGCTGAAGGTGCTAAAAAATGGCCTCTTCTAATAAGACGCAGCTATGTTATCTTTGGCATCATTTTCGACCATTTTGTTTAAACATCCCACTATTTCGCGATTTTTATTTGGTAGCTTTTTAATAATTCCCTTGTGTTTTGGATTGTACTGCTACGCTCTTTCTGTTTTTTTAAACTAAATTGGAATTAAATTCTAATTTACTCATTTATACTTTTTTTGTTTTTTTTTGTTTTATTTATTTATTTTTTCATTTTTATTTATTTATTTTTTTTTTTTTTTTAATTTATTTTTTTATTTTTTTTTGTATTACCTTGTGGATTCGATTGGATTTATTATTTTAGTTTTATTGAAATTCACTTAAGTCCAATTTTTGCTGCATTTTTTACCAAAGTTTTAAGTTTTCGTTTTGTGGCCTGCAACAAATGTGTGGTAAAACAAATATCATTCGGATGGTCCAAATCACATAGCTTTTCATGGGGCCTCCATTGGACTCCTTGCGGACATTCTTTGTTTGTCTTCCGTTAAATTTTATCTAGGACTGTGATGAAAAGAAGTGGTAATTACATACTGCCCTATCTCGCTACGTGAATTTTTCACTGAGTTTGCCTTTACGATGCACTGTTTTCTTGAAACATTATAAAGCTCCTTTATTAACTCGATAATTTCGATTGGTACACCGTTTTCTCCGAGAGCCTGCCAAACTACATTTCTCTGAATGTTATCAAACGCACGCTCGGAATCAACAAATACGAGAAATAAAGATGATTGCTATTCTATGGATTGCTCTATCATTACACATAAGTATATAGAGTATTGATATACTCTAGACATGAGTGCCCAAAACCACGAATATACGTCATATTTACTGTAGTGAGAAGATGAATTCACTTTTCGTCTGAAACTTAATCCCAAATCACTTTTTAAATTGCACTAAACAGCTCTGTTAATTTTAATTTCATCAACAGTCTGAGTCAAAAAAAGGATCCGCGTTTATTCATGAAGTATAAAAGATATATATTTAAAATTTTTTTACATGAAAAAACTACTAGTCGCAATTACTCAATAACCCGACTAGAAATTTTGGTAAGGCGGTGATTAGGCGCAAATAAGGCAGACCGCATTCCAAATGTGCGCCTCATAAGGCAGCCAAACTAGGCCCAAGTCCCGAAAGGTATCGCTACACATCTGCCTGATTAGGCGCAGGTTCTAAAAACCGAACTTCGGTAATACTCCGGATGCCCTTCTACAAATCAGTTAGGGATTCCAATTTATGCCTAAGTAAGACACTGCCACAGATTTTCGTGACCACAACCAAATTTGGTATTGTTCTGGCATGCCAATCTTTCCTTGCCTAACGTGGGCCTGGTAAGGTAATAGTGAGGCGTGCCTCAGTAAGGCCTGCCTAATTCGGGCCTAACTGATTCTTCGGCATGCCTCACTGTAATTCTAGTCGGGAAGCCGTGCCGTCGTTGTCGAGTATAGCCTGGCATCTTCTCGGCATGCTTTGAACCAGCTTTTCTGCGTATTTCGTCGACAAAAGTTGGACGATCACTTTATCCTGCTTTTATTGTCATCATTGGCTTCAAGCCGCGCTCGGAAAAATCATCAACGTGTTTATACACCTTATACCACTGATTCCACATCAAGTTTTCATCAACTTTTTTGATTTTTAAATTAAAAATGGTTACCATTTGCTTTTGTCCAGGCCTTCGAACGATTAGGCCATTCAGCTATTGCAGCACGGTTTCCATGGATATTGGCGTCGCTGCTTGAATCAAAGATTTTTCGAGGCTCTGCAAAATTGTTTGAGGTCTTCGACAGGTCATGTTTTCCAATTCTGACTAGAAACTCTTGTCCAATGGATTCAGACTCAGACTATTCAGATATTGACTTCTAGACGGCCAATCTTTTGCGGCTATGAATCCAGGAATATTGTTTTTTAGCCACTGCTAGGTGGTTTTCGCCTTGTGATCTGCTTCAACGGCTTCACCACGTCTTCTAAGACATCCTCCTGGAACATTTTTTGCCTGGCCTTAACCTCTTTTTCGCAGAAATGAAGAGATGTAACGCCTTTACAAGACACTCTCCACGAAACCATTACGGAGGCTGGATGGTGGCCCTGCTGAACCCTTAGAACAACATTTTTGTGTCTTTAGCAGTTCTAGCATAGATTTTATCATTTTATTTATTAAAACAGTGAAAGTTTTATCATCTGTGGAAAGAATATTTTCATGGCCGTTGACCGCGTGCCACCGAAGAATCTGTCCAGCCTAATTTTCTTCAAGCGCGTTGTCAAAAGATGACTAGTTGAGGGAGGGAAGGCTTTTATGTGGAGATCATCTCTGCTTTTATGGCTGCACTGATTCGCATCACGAGAGGACGACCATTTCTTTTTCTATCTCTCACTTCAGACGTTTGGGAAAAACGATTGATCGTGCGGTAAACAAGCATGCTCGAAATATTAAGTTTTTTCAGCATTTGACACTTTTTGTAATGTAATCACTGCAATGCGATTTTCCTTATCTCCCCACTCCATTGCACAGTGGTCCGGCGGCCGGACAAAATTCAATTTTTCAACATTTTTGAAATAAAAATTTGATAATGCAGATGTTTTCTTAAAAATTCAAGGCAAATTTCCTGAAAAGATTACTTAGTTTAAAAAATTTTTCATTGTAGTTCTTTGACTTTAAACATGAAATTGTATGCAAATCGTACTTCATACAAGAGGTTCATTTTCATGTCTGCAAATAAATATTACCATTTGATTGGTAACCAAATATTGAAAAAAAAAAAGATAATTGAATATATTAACGGAAACAGTAATAATTCTCTTGAGTTGTGGTACAAAATCCATTTTTTTTTTTTTTGAAATTTCAAAATTTTTCGAAAATTTTTTTTTTAAAGATCATTTTTTCGAGTGGTCCACACCGGTCCACTTGAAATCAACATGAGTGATGTAGCCACATGTTTCAGCTATGATCTCAAACTGAAACCTGTTGCGCAAAGTTGCGCAAATTATTAAAAATAATGTAGCTTTTGTGCATTTACCCACAAGCAAAACGTTACATATGGCTAATGCAATTTTGTGTAAAAGACAGAAAAAGACATCACAGACCCCATCAGCATTAAGAGACAACTAAAAAAAAAATTTTATTAAAAAAACAAAATTTTTTGTTAAAATTATTACAATATTAATATGATATATGTACATATATATAACACTATATACAATAAAATTATATATAATATTGTAATATAACATTTTTTTCTGTCACTGGAGGAACGAGCATAAGCCGATTAGAATATTAACGAATATCTGAGAATTGCGTGTAATAATAAAATCAAAATGACGTATAGTTTTGAAAAAAGGAGTTATTTATATTATTTTTTTGCGTTCTTCAGAAAAAAAAGTTTTGAGTCAAAGATGTTAGAATTACAAGATTACGTTCTTGAGAAGCTTCAATACCATGATGATAGTGTGAAAGTATTGAAAGATCAGGTTTTGAAGATTGTTAGTAATTTTTGTAAAGATATTAATAGAAAATTAGAACGATCTAACAGACATTGCGGTCGCGTATTAAATGACAATGCATCTTGGTTAGCTGAAAAAATTGATTTTCCCTTAAACGACAAATTTAAATCCTCTTCATCTGGCTCTGGTAGCTGTACTAATGTTGGCCGCCCCGTAAAAACATTCAATGATGTTTGCGAACGTTCCAAGAGACGTAAAGTAGAGAATTTACGTAAATCAAAAAAGGTTATTGCGCTTTTAAATTTGAAAAATGATCCAGCCTCAGAAAACAGCTCATCAGAAACCGAGGATTCTGAATCATAAAATAAAATTAAAAATGAAAAACAAAAAAACAACTAAATATCCAAAAAAAATTTAAAAACTAAAACAAAACCAAATTTAAAAATTAAAAATATAAAAAAAAATTTAAAATTAAAAATAAAAAAAAAATTTAAAAATTATAATTATAAAAAAAAAATAAAAAATAAAAAAAATCTAAAAACAAAAAAAAATGAGGAGAGAATAACCTTACCGTAAACCTCCACGTGGTACTCTCTGGGGTCGTGAAAAATGTCAAAATGAACTCACCCGCTAATTACGGAAGTAAAAATGTATTTATAGTATTCAATGAATTTAAAATTTGCTAAAACTAAGGTCAGATTCGTCATCACTGATCCTTACAACCCCTAAATATATATTTTCAGCTTAATTAAATGAGTTTTTGAATTTTGTCCGCCAACGCCTTCTGGTCGGACCACTGTGCATTGTTAGCAAGCGAAATTTGCCACGAAACTGAGTATAATTTATGTGTAGTCAATGCATACGAACAAAAGCAAAAATAACTTAACTTTTTCTATCATTGTGTTCTCCCTGTATGCATTGTAAAATTTGTCACAGAATTTATGGCAAGACTAAGTAGATACCTTAACCCACACCGACTTACACAGCATTTGTCCTTCTATTTCTGGTATTTAAATTACTAAAATGCAATTTATGCTTATTGTTTAGCGGTTAACAAACAACAGTTGTTTGAAAATTACATAATAATGCAATGAAAGTAATAAAAAAAATTTTCACTGTAACTGTTTTACTAGGTATTGATTCAAAAATAAAATTAATTATATATATTTATTTATCATAAAAAATATCTCTCTTTCATATTTCATATTTACTTTTTTTTCTCCAACAGGCGAAAAGGCACAATGAATACATAAACGGCGCTTCGATGAATCGGCAATGACCACAGTCGGTACGACAAAGACGTCACACGCAAGTCGATTGTCGCGTGACAACACCACATTTTTGTCGCTTATTGAATCCAGGACCAGGCGTCGGACGCAAATATTAATTTAAGGTAAATGTGTATAGATTATAAGTAAGGAAAATAAGGAAAGTAATTACATGAATATTGAAATGTGTCGATTGGGGTAAAATATATCACAGTTAGTTAGTAAGAATACAATAAGAATTGTGCAACTAATTAAATACATAGTTTTTATACTATAAGCATATTGAAAACAAACAGAGTAAACTTCAACTTTTATATACTTATACATACATACATGTAAAGTCCATATCTGAGTCCCTAAAATACCTCCTAATAGTATATACAATTAATTTTTGTCGTTGTTTTTTTTTTTTTTTCTAACTGCCCTTATGTCGTTCTATTTTTGGAAATATAAAAGTAGAAACACGCAAATTTATTTGATTGTAGAACTCATATTTTATAAATGTTTACTAAAGTGTAAATGTGTGGGGGTTGGGATAATTTATATTTCTAGTTGATACAAAGGGGGGAAAAATATATACATATATAGTGAGGGGAAAGTAGCAATTTATCTTATCAGGTGTCAGTGATTATTTAAGTAATTAAAATAGCTTAGCACATTTAATTAAAATCTTTAAAGTTTGTTTATTTTTGTGGGTATTAATAAGTTTTGCTCTATTCATTAACATTGGAATTGCATACATACATACATATGTACAGAGAGAATATTACTTTTAGCATGAAACGATGGTTGATGGTCGATGCATTAAAGATTTTTTATCACTTCCACGTGTATCTGAAAAAAATAACATGTTACAAATAATTGCTGTGAAAGATTTGCATCATCCTTGAATCATCAGTGAACAAGCAAAGGAAGGTATATTTTTTGGGGTCTGATTGAAGTTCTATGCAGATTTATATTTTGGTCTGAACGATCAATTCCTTCCATGTTCTACTTGTAAACCTCCGAGTGTATTTCTTCCATGTAAAAAAGCTCCTCATAAAACATATCTGCCGTTCGGAGTCGGCTTGAAACTGTAGGTCTCTCCATTTGTGGACAACATCAAGACACACGCCACAAATAAGAGGAGGAGCTCGGCCAAACGTCCAGAAAGGGTGTATGCGCCAATTATATATATATATGCATATATATACTACATGGTCTAATATAAGGTGAGAGGGTAAAAACAATTTTTTTAACCAAAATTCATTTTATTCTTCAACATAGGTCCCTTCCAGGGCGATACACTTTTCCCAAAGGTCTTCTAACATTTTGATGCCTTTCGAAAAATGATCGATAGAAAGTCCTTCAAAATACGCGTCTGTTTCCCATTCAACTTTTCATTTGATCGAAATCTCTTTCCCTGAAGCCATCTCTTCAAGTTTGGAAACAGCCCAGTCGCTGGGGGCCAAATCTGGAGAATACGGTGGATGGGGAAGCAATTCGTGGTGCAATTCGTGAAATTTTGCTATGACAATCGTTGATTTGTGAGGCGCGGGTGCATTGTCTTGGTGGAACAACACTTTTTTCTTTGCTAAATAAGGCCGCTTTTTCTTGGTTTCGTCCTTCAAACGGTCCAACAAGCTGGCATAATACTCGCAGGTGACCGTTTTACCCTTTTCAAGATAGTCGATTAAGATTACACCGCAAGCATCCCAAAAGATGCTGGCCAAGACCTTTCCAGGCGATTGATGCGTCTTTGGACCTTTTGGTCGGCTTTGGTCGTTCCAACTGACCCTTTCGATATGCTTACGGCCTCTGCTAACTCGCACACTTTCACTTTACGATCATCCAGAATGATACGATGGATTTTTTTGATGTTTTCTGGAACAACTGCTTCATTTGGACGTCCTGAACGCGCTGCGACCTCAGTGTCCGTACGACCGCATCTAAATTCACGAAACCATCGTTCAACAGTTCCGATCGACGGAGGGCAGTCTGAATAATACTTCCGTAGCCATTGGTGTGTTTCGACAGTGTTGTTTTTAATTAAAAAACAGTGTTTTATCAATACACGAAATTCTTTTGAATCCATTTTTTTCACAAAACCAAAAGTAGCTTCACTTAAACGACTGTAACTCACAAACTAATCGGCAAAATGTCATGAAAATTTGACAAGTAACTCCTAAAGAGCGGTTCTCACTAAATACCATATGCCTTTGATATTGACGTCGCCATCTATGCCTCACCTTATGAATTTATTGGACCATGTAGTATATATATATTGTTAAAGTTGCTTGCAAATTATGAATTCTTTTATGATTTTGTTTAATTCTTTTTGCAACAACTTTCGAAAGCCGGAAACTTACAGTATCAGAGTATTTTTGTATAAATAACTCCCGCCTACTTTAATTTTTTGCACGATTTATTATGTTATAAATAATTTTTTGGATTAAATAAAACATTTCTGCACAGTTTTTATTATTGTATAATTACAATAGACCAATCACCTCAAATGGTACCCGTTTTCCAGCCACTCTTGCGTCCATCATTGAGTGATTTTCCAGTTGAAGTCTTAGCGGATGCGTTGAAAACAACTCTTAGTTTCGTCGTGTCACTTCAGTTAGCCGTTCCATGTGATTCCTTATGAACTTATCTCATCTGTTAGACGCGTTTTGTGCAGAGTCTCTTCTAACTCCCACAACCTCGTAAGTGCTCTTTTTAGTTGAATATCACAATGTAATATATGTAGTTCGTCTACTCGACCAAAGAGTGACCGTTTGTTGCGCCGTAGTCAACCCTGCGGTTTTCCGGACTGAGGTCTTGAATGTGCGGACATGTCAACGCGTTAAGGTTTGCGTTGGCAACTCTCGCGTAATTTTGGGGAAAATAAGCCCATTGATTGTGTAACATTTGTCAGAACTGTTGTAATATAATATATTATAATATATGGTACACTATATATTCATATTGTACACATAATGTAACATAATGAGAGAGAGAGAGAGAGAGAGATCAGTTGCTCTACACCAAGTATTCGAAGTGAAAGAGCTTAAATCAGTTTTTGTAATTTGATCCTAATTTAAAACCGCAGATAGGAAAAGCCAATTGTGGAATAGCGAAAAGACATTGTGTAGTCGAAAATTTCCAACTCTGGCAGAAGCGAAAAAAATAGCGAAGACGCAACGAGGAACTGGAAGTAGTGGAAGCAGCCGGTTGGTGTATGCAAAGGTAATAAAGGAAGCGGCGATATAATTAGTTCTACCGTTTTTTAAGGTTGTTCCATGTTCCCGATGTCTGGTTTTTGACGTTTGCTTATTTTCTCTTCTCATTCAATCATTGAACAATTATGGCCGTTAAGGGGGTTCTCTTATCAGTGGCTTCAAAAAAAGGTGTTTTTTCTCATTTTTTTTCGAGGCGAAAAAAGCGGCACACTGGAATAATCTTTTGCATTTATTTTAAGGCATGATTGAAGAGTAATAACAATTTTTTAACATAAATAAAAAAAAAAAAATGGCGGACATAAGAGGGATATCGCACAGCTTCTCGTTGCGCGCTAGTAAAACGGCGTGCAAGACTGCGGTCGTAGTTTTCACCTGAAACACAAAAGAAAAATCTGCAACCATATTTTGCGTTGATATGTGTTGTAGCTTCAAATGGCCAGCGGCGACTGTTTCACCAATGAAGTGATGCTTAATGTCGATGTGCTTCGTGCGGGCATCATCCAAACATTGAGCTCCTTTATTATCAACAAAAATTGTTATGTCGATAAACTCTCGTAAAAGTTAGTCACGAGAGATGCTTGGATGGATTTGGATTTTTCACTTAAGTTGACCTGCTTATTGAGGGGGCGTGTTGAAAATATTTCACTACTTCTCTAATACGAGTACAATATGCACGTCAGTATGGCATCTCTGTTCAAGTGTCAATATTCTATTATACTTTTTCTCTCTATTTGTAAATTTCTTATGAGCATGTATACGCTCCCCAGCGGCCATTGCAATAACCGCACTTCCCGATGGTTGTTCACGTGCCTCGTTCTCTTCAATAAACTTGATCTTCAATATATCAGCTTTGGGCAGTTCGTCTCTTGACTCAATAGCACAGCGAAAGTGTTTGTACGACGATGGCAAACTATGCAGTAGCATAATTGACAATAAATCACCATTTATTGGTACACTCATGCCTTCCAACTTGTCAACGACATCGAAGAACGTAGCAATATGCTCTTTAACATTACCACCTCATCTAACTTTTGTAGCATTAGCTGTTTCAAAAGAGTTGCTTTGCGCACCGGCCCTTTTGATGCATAAATTCAATCCAATTTGAGGCACACGTCCCGCGAAGTGTCGCAGCCACGAACTTGCTTCAATTCTGATCGTTGCATTGAAAGAACTAAATCTGCCTTAGCCTTTTTATCATTTTTCTACCATAATGCTTTAGCAGCAGCATTACCCTCTGTTGGCATAGCACACGTACCATTGACGTAATCCCACAAGTCATTTTTAATAAACAACGCCTCTACCTGCATACTCCAAGTGTAAAGTTCTCCTTGGACAAAAGCTCAATTCTGGATGAGCTAGACACTGAATTCATAGCCATCTCAGATGCACTTTCAAGAGTCGATCCACGTGCCTGATGGGTAATTTCTGAATCTTCTTTTGGAATCGCCTCTTCGTCGGTTTAATCACTACGCGCAATCGAAATTATTTCAGCAGGGTTATTTTGGGT
Organism: Anastrepha ludens; assembly: GCF_028408465.1. NCBI lineage: Eukaryota > Metazoa > Arthropoda > Insecta > Diptera > Tephritidae > Anastrepha > Anastrepha ludens. The sequence goes on along the minus strand of NC_071498.1, from coordinate 114,491,103 downwards.
AACTGGGGGGCCCATAACCTGTTGAGAATATGAAAAGTGAAATTGTATTTTATACGCTTTATACTATTGTATTTTTCCAATTGCTTAAAAAAGTCTTTTACATATGCGAAACACACAGAATCTTCGTTTTGAAGTTCGGGGAGCTAAGCTTTCTATTGTAAAATTTTAAAAGACTAAAAAAAAAGCTACAACTAAATCTCTTTCCCAATTACTACAACATAAGAAGGTATAACATTTTTCATTGTGTGAAATAAAATTTGACCTATGCCTATTCTATGACAAGTTGAATCAAATTCTGCCTGAAAAATTACTTCAAACTCCTTTACGTAATCTAAAAATCCGTGGGGCCGGCTTTAATAAGTTACACATGCCAACCTGCCTCTGTTGTGTGAAATAAAATTCAGACGTGATTAAAAATGGTAAGGGTTGGGTACAACCATGTGCCTTAAATATATTCAAATAAAAATAGCCGCAAAAATATGCATAAGCGTTTTCCTTAAGGAAATGAACTTTGTAGCTGTTGTAAAGAAAAGAGGATTCTAATTTTTAATAGCTTCTTTGATTGATGCTTTAAAAAACCTGTAAAGGTATTTATTTATTTTATTCTTTTAGTTTTTACATATTTTTTACAATTCATAGTTTAATTATATTTCAGTTTTTCTTTACCTTAGTTTTCCTCTCTTATTCTTTATTTCTTTCAATTAGGCCTTATATGTGTCCGCGTGCACCGATAAAAGTGAAATGAGCGATATAAAAGAGTAAAGCTTAGTTATAGTGACAAGTCATAATTTCGCGCAGAGTTGCTCTATTTCGGAAATTTTTACGGGTTGCTTAAGTCGGCAACAGTAGCATTCTTGCGTAGAAGTACTACCATCACCTAACGTAATTTCACACTTGACATATCGGTATTTACAACCTTTAAAGTCCATGACAGACTTTAGATTAGCGCTTGTTACGCTAGTACGTGCACCACAGTCAAAAAATGCTTGACCTGGTACACCGAAAAGTTGTACGTTGACCATAGGTATGTCTCTTCCAATACCATTCGCAGTTATTGAATTAAAATTCACGAAACCTTCCGCGAGTTGATTTTTGTTCCGACATGTTGCACAATTTGCGCGAGTAACGCCTGGGGTATTACTACCATAGCAAGCAAATTTAGGCTTAACAGTTACTGCCTGTGCAAATGCCACTGATGAGCTTCCGCAGCATCGGCCTTTTGCTTTTTGAAACAGTTTTCCGGCGTGTGACCTTTCTTTCGACAAAAATTGCAACGCAATGCCACTTCACTGTTAACACTCTTTGCAGTTTGATCAGAGTTTCCACTCCTACGTTCACTTAAAAAAAGTTCGGCTTCTCGAGCCTCGCTGAGTAATGTTCTTTCAAACAAGATTTTATCTCGCCTTCTGTAATAAAATTTAACGTTGAATTAACAACGACTTCAGTTAATGGAGTATATGTAAGATATCAATCGGAAAATCAAAAAGAGGCTGAAAACATTTATATAACGGATCATCATTTAATCGTATAGCCTTAAGAATTTTTATCAAAAGTTTATCTTCATTCGCAGCGAATAACTCAAGTCTTAGCTAAAAAGTCCTTTAGCTAAAACTATGAAAAAATCTGGATTAACATCGACTGTTACCGCATGTTTCAAGAGATTTTCTCCCTTGAAATGAAAAGAAGTTTGTAGCTTCATTCTGAATATATTATACCAATATATTCTATTATACTCATTCACTCGTATAAAGAACTCTAACATCCGCGTTGCACAAGTTGTCAAAAATTGCCGATAAGGCATTGAACTGTTTCCTCGATCTAGGAACGCCATCGCTCCTAAATATGTCCTCCATCTACCTAAATGCATAGATGAATTCCTTATTTCTTGGGAATCATCAGTGTCAACTACATAATTATTTCTTATACAAATATTAGGATAATATCTCCTTAACAAGTCATTCGTCTTCGGGTATCTGTTCTCATTACCACAAGAACCGCCCTGACCATTTTTAATATTCAAAATTAACTCTCGCTTCATTGCTCCGTGTTTTTAAGTCATAACCATTTAAAGAAAATTCATTTGGTACACGCTCTTGATTCAGTTTAATCACATCAAGGGCAATTCCCCATGCGATCAAAGCACGATCAACAGCTATTTGAATTTGTTTTGAGGAATTAATAAACATCGATCCCTCATCATACATTAAAAGCATCCTTTTACATAATGCGGTAAATCCGCGAACATAAATTTCTGAATCCCCCATAGGAAAATCAATATTTAATATTATTTCGCTTGGTAATAAATAAGAATATAAAAAGGATACGAGATATTCTGAATATTCCGCTTTCCATGCACGATTTATTATATCAGTAATATGGCTAGCACGTGTTATGCTAACAGTTGTAACGTTGTATTTCGTTTATTATTAAAACTTATGACGTTGTGTTTCTTTTATTATTTACAACTTATAACGTTGTGTTTCTTTTTTGTAAAATTTCTTTCTCCAATAATCGTGTTTTAAGATCTTTCGGGGCCCTAGCATCTATCAACTTGTCTTTCAAATTATAATTTATAACCTCTTCTTTAGTTTGACCAAACTGAAATTTGTTTATCTGATTTCTTAACCGCAAAATAAAATGACTTAAATTTTCACCACTTTCTGGTAGTAGTGATCGGAATAAGTCCAAAATTGACGTCCAAGTTGCACCCGTAAACACTGGAACAGAAACTGAAGGCACTGCAACGACAGACGTATTTGATGGAACAGCGCCTGCAGCATTGCGTTTCTTCTTGGTAGTGGAGGGCTGACGTTGAGCTGGTCTTTCCACAAACGTTGACACTAACTTAACATTAAGGCGATCAGTTGACCACAAAGCCGCAACATTTCCTTTCCCTCCCCATGAAATCGTCGGAAAGGTGTGACTAGGCAATCGCGTTTGAACTCGAGTTATCCAATTCTTATAAGAATGGATATCCGCGAGTATTTCTGCAGCAGCATACCTAGCCGGCCATATTTCGTCGGCATTAGTTAGGAGCTCACCAGTAAAACGTGCTCCAGGGATTGAATTATGACGAATAAAATCCCGCCGAGTTTCAGAGGCCGTTGCTGGATCTGAAAGACTGACCAAAAGCTCGCGAATAGTGTCAGGATTAATAACGAGACTTGGATATTCTGTATCGCATAGCTCACGCGCAGGATAACCCGCATCCCATATAAATCCATCCTGTTCAATCTTTCCAACGGAGTCAAGTATCATCGCCATAACGTTTGGGACTTGGGTGATAAGTACCAACTCTTCTCTAATTTCATCAGCTAAGAAAATGTGTTCAAGAACATTGTCGATCGAGAGTTCTTCAGTCTGCATCTGCTGAGCAAGATACAATTTCAAGTGAATCAGCATTAAATGTACTCTGTAAACCGTATGGATAGTTGCAATTTCCGCAATAGCTGCTGTTGTCCATGTAGTACAAGTGCGTTGATAGGCAATGGCAGTGGCAAAATCAACAGCGCGTGTGGTTATGGATATCGGTACCGCACGGAGTTGGACAGATATCTGAACGGTATTGACTACATCTGCAATTTTCCCATCCTTATCGGCATCCAATAATCCATAAGTTGCTCTCAACTTGTCATTAAAAGCTTCCAACTGCTGACTGCTAACTCGAGCTCTGAATGCTTCCGTCGACTTCTTCTGTGCTCCTTTTCCTTTCTTCTTATTTACATTTTTCTTCTTATTTTCTCCTCCTTCTGGTTGCGAAGCTGAAGCTTCAGGTAATGCAATATTTTCCTTGTTATCCTTGTTATCAATTCAGTAACGAAAATCTGTGATCGGAATAAATGGCGCTCAAACGTAGAGTTTCTTTTGGGCGAAAAATATTCGTTTAGCTTTTTAACTAGAATTTCAAACGCATCTTCATTTGTGGTCAGCTCTATCACCGCACCAGGAATATTATATATTACTTCTTGGAGTTGTATGCCACCTAGGTGCATTAGCTTATTGCGTTACTTTACCGAATCTTTAATTTCTCCTGCTTCAAGATATAATCTAAAAGCCCGACACCATTTCTCCCACTCAATTCGAATTAAAGATTTATCAATTGTCTCACACATAAATGATACTATGCCTGTTGAACTCATAGCTACACTGCAATCAATATCTTCTCGCCGCAGCGAATTTAAAATTGTATTTGCAAACAGCAACTCGGTGCTTCAAAATATATTGTTTTTTTCTTTGTCTTTTCCTGTTTATGTTTTTGTTTTTACATGGTCTCACGCATGCTTGGCATTGACTTGTCAGTGTGCTTCTGAAACAAAACAACACTAACACTTTGCGTTCCTTTGCATTAATAACATAAACTTACATTTCACTTACGACACTTTCGTTAAATTCGCATTCGTCCCTTTCCAAGGGATCTGCATTTGATTCCAAATGACTTGCTAATGCGTTTTCTGAAAACGAAACTCCATTAGCACTTTTAATCATATTTTAGATCACAGAATGTACATATGTGCATTCTTGCATTCAAATATGCAAATTAGTATTCTCCGGTCCTGTTGCGGGTGAAGATTAGGTTGAGAGGCGAACTGTGCCTCTTATTGCTGGCCTCGGGCTCAGACAATAAAACAAATTATTTAACGGCCAAGTGCCGGAGTGAATATTTATTTAAGCGACTTATTGGAAGAGCGCTGTATTCTAAAACTAATTTCTTAATACATAGAATATTTCACTTAAGCTAAGCCAAATCTCGCATCACGCCACAATGTCATGGTCGGCAAGCCGACTCAGCAAAATCTTTGGCGATAACGGAAACTCTTGCAGCAAAACAAAAGTGTCCGGTTACCGTCGCTGACCATTGCAGCTATAGCGCGCTGATACAACTTATGTAATGTCGCAATTGCGAGGGCTGTTTCTTAACTTATGAAGCACGCGATAGGGAGGGTTGATTATAAACTTATGAAATATCCTATATTAAGTGTTATTTGTTAACTTGCACACACATGTATGTATGTAAGTTACGTTCCTCTAGGTTTAGCGAACGTGAATAAAATACCTTTTGTGTATTTTTGCTAGGCGTATGTATGCCTGCTTTATTCAAAGTTAATTTTATAACTTAAAACTAAATTTACATTTTTTAGTTTTTATACAAAATATTACATTGAATATGTACCAGACGCTTACTAGGTATAAATATGTAATTGCAAAATAAAAGAATAAGTTCCTGTTTATTACTTTATTAATTTTAACATATATCTGTTGACGTAGCTATTATTAGCTTTTCGGTCAACAGCTAGCGTAAATATCAGTCAGTAATTACTGGTTAATGTAATTTGCAAATATTAATAAAGAGGAAAACAGTTTCCTGTTTACCAATTTATTGCATTCTATTTCGACACAGCTATTATTGGCTTTTGGGTCAATAACTAACGTAAGTGTCAAGTCAGCGAAGAATTAATAAAGCGCGTGTTAACTCTTCCCGTCTTAGGTCGATTGTCCTCAATCGGCGCAAGTGTTATGAAATTATAAAGTGACCTGGAAAAATGGGCCTTTAGGTACGTCTGTTACATACTCTTTAGTTACATGCAATTTTTGGTTATAATAATTTTTTTTTATAAAAAAAATGAGAGAAACAATAATAAAAATTAGCATAATTATTGCATCAGTACTTATACTAATTATATGTTTGTTTTTATTATCTTTTACCAACAACTGAATGTCGCTCTTATGTTCTAAATGGCTTACATATAGAGCCTCGATTTTTAAATTCAAATTTGTTTAATTTTTTTTTCTTATATGCGTTGTTAAATTTGGTAGAATAAATGTGCCATAACTTTTTAGATTAAAGTTGTTGTAGGTTACGTTTGATATTGTGATTTTACAATTTATAAATTTTATCAAAAATGTTCCTTTATTAATTCCATACAAATGTTTCAGTATTAGTATCCCTGGTTCGATTTCTGTTACTGAAGATTCTGTTAAATTTTTTAGCTTACATTGAGCTTCTCTAAACTCCAAAATATTGATTAAACATTCGTCATTTTTCGTAACTAAATTTTTCTCTAAATTATCCCTTATTATTATCTACAAGTACTTCATATTCGCTTAAAATAATTGATTTATTTAAGGTATTGGGGAGGGGCGCAAATTTTATTTTTTTCAAACAAAGCCGCCTGGTTTTGAAAAAGAGCTGCCGCTTGTTTTTGTAGCAGATGACGCTTTTGCACAAAATGAACATTTTATAAAATCCTATAGCCAAAGTGCTCTAACTCGGCATCAACAACAATATAATTATCGTCTGTCACGGGCAAGAAGGGTGGTTGAAAACGCGTTTGGAATTATATCTTCCAGATTCAGAATACTGCTGACTACAATACATTTATCTCCCGAAAAGGCATCAAAAATTGTTTTAGCAATTTGCTACAATATTTACATAACTTTTTAAGCACAAAAAGTACTGAATCTTATCTTCGAATGATAAATGATAAAGGTGAAAGGTCGAAACCTGCTTTGATGCAAATAGAAAAAACCAAAAATCGGAATAGTACTACCAACGCCAAGGAAATTCGAAACTCATTTTGTGAATACTTTAATGGTGTCGGATCAATGTAATTTCAAATTTCTTTTTATAAATAAAAATATATGCATAAATAAATAAAAATGTCCTGTTCTTTTTACTTACGTCTTCGAAAGTAGTGTCCTCATGTTCTTCATTTTCTATTGATGTCAAACCAGTCATCTGTGTTTCTTGTTCTTCCAAAAATGATAGATCATCAAAGTACCACAATGATGGCACATATACGTCATCAACTCCTGCTCCAGATTTCTCACTTCGCTTTAATTTTTTTAGTTCGCGTCGATAACATGAGCGAATTGAGTTTATTTTATATTTTAAACTTTCCACAGTTGCTTTTGGATCTATCTCCTTATATTTTTCTAGAAGTGTTTCATAGGCAGCATTCTTTTTTATTTTATTTTTGTATTCTTCGCTTTTAATTTTCCAGATTTCTGGATAGCTTCGATATACTTCGAAGAACTCCTTCCAAATTTCTTTGTTTGCGTGCGATGCCATTACTCTCCAATTTTTGCTTATCGACTGGAAAAATACACTACGTGCATGATGCAAGCGTTTACACTATCACACATGTGTGTCACACCATCATGTTTTCTAAAATTGTAGAAAACAATCACACATGTGTGACACACACGAATTTCTTATGTTTACACGCTCACACTTCTCATCACACCGCAAATGTTAGTCACACAGTGTGATCGTGTAAAGGGCGCTATAGAAGCAGTGGAAGCAGAAGTCGGCGTTGTTATACTAGGTGATGATCTTCTCAGAGGCTCTGCCGGTATTTTAGCCTCTCTTGACATAGCAGCAGCAGCTTGAGTATTCGAGCAGTTAGAAACAATAGAAGCAGCAGTAGCTTGCCCGAATTCACGGTGGAAGAAGAATGAGGAAGATGGGAAGTGACGGCAGATGAAAAAAGAGCGGCATCCGTTGTATGTGACGATGACAGGCGAGTAGCTGCACTAAATTTTTTTTTTTTTTGTGCGTATGTTATCATTACTCGATTTGTCTAATGATGATTTAACAACGGTATGTAGGTCTTTGACCTCCGCAGAGAGAAGCGCAATCGCTTCATCCTTTTTGATGAGACTTTGTTGTAAAACGATAACAGCTTCATACATAGTATCCATATTTTTCTGCAGGTTTAAGTTATCACCATGCAAGGTGGATAGCAAATTTAACAAGCGGGAATTCTCAGCCCGAAGGGAATCAATCGAAACACACATAGATTCCAAAGAAAAGCCCTGTTTTTTGCTGTCATCAGATGTAGTTGCAGTAGGCTTCACAATAGTAGGAGGTTTTGTACTCGAAGAAGTTGGCTTAGCAGTGGTCACAAATTCTACTGGATGCACATTCTCCACAGCAGCAGATGGGGGAGGTGAGCGGATTGAATTCCGACAAGCAGTAGTGCAGAGTTTACAGAAAAAATTCTAGTTTTCGCTAAGCATGAACTCCAAGTCTGATGGGAGTATGTCAACACACACGGTGTGGAAGAAATTATTGCACTTCGCACATTGAACTTTTGGTTGCGCGAATTATGTATTAAAAGGTTATATCTCTTGAGAGACAAATAACCACAGAGAACTGTAAGTGAGCGAATTATGTTATGGCGAAAATAAAAATTCTTGAGAGCTTTTGGTTTTCGACTCAACGTTTATTAACTCAGTATAGCTTGAATTCGGTCTTAAGACTACCTGTATAATTTTATTTGGCATATGCAAATGCCCTCTTGTTTACGCTTAATGTTGCCAGCTAAGCATTTCTTTTATCTGTCTATTTATTTCTTTTTCATGGATTTGGGGATACCTATATATTTTAGAATATAAGGGCCTGTCCACTGTAGTAATGATTTCGTGGGAAATCCGGTTTGTTGTTGACAAAACACGCGCGGTCAACCTTATTTTGGATTAAGCAAATTAAAAAGAGTCACTGTCTCAGAAGATTAAATTTGCACCTTTGCAAATTAATTATAATAAACTTTTATTTTCACTGTCTCAAATGTTTGTTTAATAGCATTTGCATTATTAGAATTATAGCAAAATAAATTGAAATAAAACGGAGTGAATAAAAACAAGTCTAACACCATTGGCTGTGAACACAACAACACAAACATTTAGTAATGTTTTCACTTGTGATTCTACCTCGCCTTTCAAAGATGCTGGATAGGGGTAGAATTTTGAATATACAGGTGAATCATTTAATGTTCTAATTTGTCCTAAGACCTTTATTTGTATATGTTAGCTTTTCATCGGGTTCAGAGAAAAGATTGGGATATGTATTTACGATGTCTTTCATAATGCCCCTCTGTTTGGGGGATAAGCCTTCCTCTTTTATATTTATTGCATTTACGCTTTGTGAAGCCTGCTGCTTAAGTCTGACCGTACGGCCATTTCCTCAAATCATCTTGTTATCCGCGGTGTATATTACTGCTTTTAGTGCTCTAAGTGTGTCGATTCCCAAAATACCATCAAATGATTTCAATAAGTGCATAAGATAAAATTTAATTTTTTCTTCTATATTAAAGAGTTTTACGTAGGTGTGTTCTACTATTTTTATATCTCCTACAATTGATTTTGTATTCGTTTTTTGGCTAAATTTGGTTTCGCATAATTTTTACTAGAGCCTGTATCTATTAGGAATCTCAAAATGTTTCCGCGTCCGTCTTCACTTCGATGTATGGAAGCGAAGAGCTAATCATGCTAAAAAATGAACGTCATTGCATTCTGCATATTCGTCATATTCAGTTTCCGCTTGGTTGTCCCCTCCTGATGTGTCTATATGAAAATTCCTTTGATTTTTGGTGGGTGGCTGATTGTTAACCGATGGCGGTCTCTTGCCCTGAAACTGATTCTGAGGTGGTCTATTCATATAGTTGATTTTTCGTGAATGTAAGTTTTGATCTACTTCCATTGGTTCTGGCTTCGGTTGAGGCTTCGGTGGCCTTGGAGGAACATTAGTAGATTGATTTTGGTTGGAGTATTGTGGTCTAGCCTTCCACCTTGTTTGATTTACTTGTGGTGCGTAAGCCAATTGTGGGTAAAAGGACTGTTGTTGTGTTGGATATTTTCCCGAATTGGGGTATCCTTCTTTAATATTTTGTGCATGATTTGTTCGATAATTCTGGTTGTCCAGTTTCATGCATAAATGCGGAGCTTGGGGAAGATCAGCAGGCTCTCTGATACCTAATAACCGTGGTAGATCCCCATTCCGACCCCTGATGAATGTATCAAGTGCCTTGTCCCTATAAGATTGGGTCATCATGCGAAGAGATTCGCTACCCATTTCTACACATCCTAATTTGTTAAGTATTCACGATAGATACTTATACACTTGTTGGTAGAATTCCGCTACAATTTTATTACCTTGCACTAAGGTGGTTAGTTGATATTCCAAAGTGGAAATATCCCGTTTGTCTGCATAATGCATTGCAAGACACTTTACAATCGCTGACCAATCTAGTGGCGTATTATAAGATTCCAATGCCGTATCGGCATTTCCCGTGATTTTGTTTCTAATGACGCTAAGTATTCCGTAATACTTTGGAGTTCCTTTTAGTGGTTCGTATATACTCAATATACGATCTACACTTTTCTTCCAGGAGTTAAATTCCCCAGGACGTCCAGAGAAATCCTTGAGACATTTAACTACTGTAAAGTGAGGCAGGATCGTCAATGTATAAGTGTTATTATTTTATGGAAGAGCTTTAGAGCAAACCTGCCGACTAACGATTCCTTTGTAAATAAAAGATTTTTATTCAGTTAGGGCAAATGACTGCCTTCCAACTATCAGGTTGAGACTGAGCTGCCTTCTGACAGAATGGCTTTATTTTTATACTTTCTTTTTGCCTTGTCATCAATAAAATATGCATAATTACAATCAAACATTGTTACAAGTAAAAATCAATAACAAAATTGTAAACACTTAAAAATACTATACAAATGAAATTTTGCTTAGGTTGACTTAAATTTTGTTTAGGTTAACTTACTTCACAGTGAGCTATGGCTTTGCTTTGGAGTGGGGTATCATATGACAAAAAAATGTATTTGGTGTGTGCCACGTGTTTACTTATGTTTCGGGTTTCAAAAAAAAGGAAAAGAATTTTTGTTATTGAAATTGAAGAGTAGAGTGAATTGAAATGGTTTACATAATTTGAGTTTGAGTGTTAAAATATATTTAAAGAATTCGAAAGAAGTTTGAAAGTGGAGTGGAGATACTCTACACTACGTCTGGTATTTTATCTAAATCTGCCAAGTTACCCCGATGCCTACCCTCAATTGTTTGGTATATCGCTGAACTTAAAAATGCATTTGGATTAAGGGTAGCCTGTACTACTCTTGGTCCCTGTTGCTGCAAAATATCTGTTGCTATGTTCGTTATTAAGGCCCTTAAGTGTTCTACGCCTAGTTGCCTATCATTTGCCGCTTGAGGGGCAAGGACGGGAGGACGGATTAGATTGTTCGGATTTGCCATTTTAAAAAAAATTTAAACCGAAGCACAAGTAACTGTTTTAGAGATTTTTTCCTCTTATTTAATGGGGGAAATAAAGACGTAATACAGGATATGTTTAACTTTAAAAGGATACTTAAATAGTATTATTTTTATAATTCTTAATTACGAGTATTAGATAGCTTACTATAATAAAGACAGAGCTGCTCTCGTTCTGGTATGATAGTGTTGAAGGGTCCTCTATGATGTATCAGGGCTGCTGTTATTGCGTTGAGGCAGTTACAGTTTTTAGCACTTTCACAGAAAACTCCTTTTTGTTGTATCAGGGCTGCTATTGTTGTGTTGGGACAGGCACAATTCTTCTCACTTTCACAGAACTATCCTTATTTGGTAATGATTTATTCTGCTCAGTTTTTGTCCATAATTTATTTTAGGTTTTTTGTGACAGATTTTTTTTTTTTTTTTTTTTAAATTCATAGTATTAGTTCGCGCGTATTTTTATATAAACCCTTAGGTCTTCTGTGGTTTTCACTTAACAAATTTTTATTTTTGGTTGTGTTTTATTTTTGTTTTTTTTTTTACATAAACCGTTTGGTTATTTTAATGTTTTTACTTTAAAATTTTTATTTTAAATGTTGTGTTCTTAATTCACAGCTTTGAATAGCGTGTGTGTTTTTTTTTTCGTTTTTACACATAAACCGTTTGGTTATTTTAGGTTTTTCACTAGCAAAGCGGCTGCGTTCCAAACGCGTCCTTTTTCCCGCAAGGATACTCGGGGGCCTCGTTCTTTGCTTAATCGCGATGGTTACTTATAAACCAACTTTACTTAAAAAGAAGATGAGTTTGTTCGGGGAAACACACAGCCTACCAAAGTCATCTGAAATAGAAAATTCAAAGAGATTATTATTCTGTAGACTTTATTTTAGGTCCCGAACCTAAAATATACAAGTTATCGACTGCAGGCCACGACTATTGAAAATGATTTTTAAGTTTCAACTGAACCTGATTACTTTATTTGCTGATGTCTTATATATTACAAAATTGCTTACTCGCTAATACAATTTTGCTTACTTACTAATACAATTTGCTTACTTACTAAATTCTTATTCTGCTACAATTTACAATGAAATTGCTTACTTACTAAATTCTTATTTGTGTAATTTATAATTACTATTGTTGTTGTTGTTGTTGTTGTTGTTGGAAGTAAGTAAATATTGGCTAAAATTGCAAATGGAACAGGTAAGTAGGGCTCTTCACATTTTGTCGCGATCACTTCCGTTCGCACAAAATGTGATTTTGCTGTTTCTGCAATTTTTTGAACAGCGAATATTGACTGTGTTAACTTACATATAAAAAAAAAAAAAAAATGGCGGACTTGTGAAAAAAGTTGTTAAAAACTAATTGTTTTCTTCATAAATTGTTTAAATGAAATAGTTTATTATTAAAAAATTAAATGTTTTAAAGGTCCGGGATCTAGATATGTGTGTCTAGAATAACAGGTTAAATTTTTGCCAAATCGGTTGAATGGTTTTGAGTCAGTGATTCCCCGAAATTTCAAAAACATGGTTTTGAGAAAAACGCGTTTAAAGTCACTCCCAACTGCTCTGCCATCATTTCTTGCGTTTGAGCATCATCTTCATCCAACAATGCTTGCAATTCGGCGTTGTCGAAACGTTTTCGGTGGCCGGCCACGGTCCTCGTTCTCCACGTTAAAATCACCACATCGGAATTTTTCAAACCACCTGAAGCACTGTAGTATACTTAGAGCATGTCCACCATAAGCTTCTATAAGCATTTGATGAGCTTGAGAAGCGTTTTTCTTCAATTGATAACAGAAAATCAACGATGTCCGCAAATCGTAGTTTGAAGGCACGAAATTGCAACAAAAATGCATTGTTGTATGAAACGTAACAAACAATGAACTGAATATTGTTGACAGATGACAGACGAAAAAAACAAGACATTTGGGAAGGTTTAGAAATACTCCTAGCGACATCTATGGATTAAAAGTTGAAAGTCTCATTTCATAGGTATCTACCATCGGTCCAGTAGTTTTTGAGTTCATCGATGACACACAGACAAACATTCATTTTTATATATGAGAAGAATTTAATTTCTAACAAACCAATAAATCGATCGCATACTTCACAATTTGAATCAACATACCGAGCAACTAAAGCAGTACTTTTAGTATTCGAAACATCTGTTGTTTCGTCAACGTCAAGAAAACTTGATTTTCCTTAATACCAACAAAAATTTGCTCACTCGCCTGCTTACCATTGTACTCCTTAACTTGCATTGCTTTTGTTCTTCCACATTTAACCATTTCTGCAATTGCGGAGCCCGGGGAGCACTCTACTAGCAGTCCAGGAAGGCTGTCCATTAAGAAAAATGGTAAATTATGTGTTATACAGAACATCACCATGCTAAGTTCCGCATTTTTAATTTCCTGCTGTCGATTTTGTTGGTCGTTGCAAAAAAAATTTTCCAATTGAAGTTGTTTTTTACGCGTTTATAAATTTTGAATGTGCAAAGAAGTTTGTTCGTGCTCTTTCAGGTGACTAGAATGATTAGCGAGTGCCCTTGCGCAAGCTACACAAAACGCCAAACCATTTTGCTCGCGTAACCATTATGTAAATGATTTTAGCCATTCAGATCTAAATTTACGTTTTTCACTTGCCTATCTCGATTCTCTAAAAATGCAAAAAATCTCATTTGAATAAACTACCATGATATGCACACATGCTAAAAATACCATACTAAACAATTTTCGATACTTACTCAGAAGAAACTTCCTCATTCTTGTTGCTTTCACACTCCGGACGTCTTTGCCTTTTAATAAATCTGCTTGTACAAAGGAATTTGCGTATATTAGCGTAAAGCTTTTTTTATTACTACATATTGAAGTTAAGGTGCTCCCTTTTAGGGAGCACCAAAAAATTAAAGTTGGGGGCCAACCACTTGGCCCCTTTTCCATACTTACTCCTATTTTGCAGCAAGTGAAAATACGTTGCGGTTTTCTTCAGTCCAGAACTAAGAGTGTCTTGACAATTTATTCTTATGCTTAAGCTAAGCTAATTCTTAATCTAACATATTGCTGACCTAGCGGTTCACACGGTGCAGCGGCGGTTATATACTAACGCTGCTGCGCATGTGTCATCTGATACGCATTGCTAGCGTATTGCAGTCAGGTAGCTGCTTTAACTCCTCCCCCTTCAAAGATCTGCGTCCCGCAGATGACAGCGTTGTAGCCGGGGGGTTTCAGTTGTGGCGGAGGAAGCAGGAAATTGATGAATTTCAGCCACACTAACAATTCTGGGTATATCTACTCCTGAGGTGATTTTCCGCCAGATCATATAGCAGGCTGATGCTAAAATTATAAGGACAATTCCGTCCGTTGCCCAAGAGAGGTGAAAATTCCAGGAAAGCTTCTTAAGTTGATTTATGTTGTCCAGACTGAGTCCATGAATGTAGGATAAGCTAACCTTTAAGCCATCATTTGTGACATTTGACAAAACAGATGGTAGTACTTGTGAAGTTTTAGCAATCGTGCTCGAAAATGTTTGATTGCCCACATGCACCGTCTCGTTATTAATGCGAATGAGGAAGGTGCCGTTTAGCGTTGCTGTTTGGTTTTTGCCCCACACTATTCCTTGAAAATTAGTCAAGAATATTGTATTTTCCTCGATGAGTTCTATAGTAGTGCCCTTATCGGGCTCGAATTGGCAACGGGCATTGCCTCCTTTGATCAACCTTGGCAAACAACTATTCTCTGGTAGTTTTTCTATTGAACTTCTGTCACAGATAGTGGAATTGTTAACGGAGAAACAGTTTGTCGTCACGCCATAAGTTTCATCTCGGTTGATAAGGACTTTTCTGTACTCAAGAACTACGCGCCTGCCGTCCAATGCTGTAGGTCTAGCTAACAGAAGGCGGTATTGTTCAGGTTTGACTTTTGGCACCGAAAGTACATAGAGAAGAAGGGTACCGTTGGAGTAAAAGGACGGGCTTGCGTATTCTGCGTCTTCAACCAGGTTCTGATATGGTAAGGCATTCTCTTCGAAAAGTATTCTTTCTATTTCCTCTCTGTCCAATAGGTTTGTATCAACAATTCCGGATTTCGCCATCTGAGCTGCACGTACGATTTCTGATACTTGCTCCTTTAGAAGTAGAACCTTATTGAATATAATTGCGCCCCAACCTTCTGCATTAATATTTCTGCCAAGGGCGTTCGTGTATTCTACCATGTCGTTTGTCATCTGGATTACTTCTTGCGTAGCATTAAATAACTTTTTATTTGTGACGTATTGGTTATTGTCATTCGTCATCAATTCGTTTTGGTTTTTAACGATGTAATCCCAATCTGCGGCATCAGGGGATCCCGCAATCCATTTCCATGCGGATCCAATCCAATTGATGGATCGTGTTTTTCTTGTTTTTTCTCCTGTCAATTCAATGAGGCGCAGACGTGTTTGGTTTAATTGAAAGTCGATGAGTTATTTGGCTGCTTCCTTTCCGATCCTCTTCTTGGACAGAGTTGTTAATTCTGCCAACACGGTGTCGAAGTATTTTAGGTCAATAGCGTGGATTAATTTAAAATGGCCGCTGATGACATAGGCGCTACCGTGCTCCACCGTAACGATTGGGGATTCATATTGAAATTTCAAGTTTAAAGATATTCTCGAATATAATAATTTGTTCTAAAACTATTGTAGTGTTTTGAACTTCTAGGCAATTTTAATATGTTCTATTTTTGTTTTTTAAATTTTAGTTTTACTTTATAATTTTGTGTATTAATTAATTAATTAAAATTTTGTGTATTAATAATAGTTAAAAAAAAAAAAAAATTTTAATTATAATTTTTTCTTTCTTTAAAGTGCCATTCTTTTTCTGAAAAACTCTCTATTCATTTCATCATTCCCATGAGGAGTCGAACCCCGATATTCAAAGAATATCCACCAATTTTATGGGTTGAGAGAGTCATTCTTATTGTATTTATTTTTTATTTCAACGTGCCAAAAAATATCTGTATTTTTAATTTTTATGTGCCTTTTAAAGTGCCATTTTTATATATTGTATATATATAGGTATATATTTTTTTGTATATTTTTACTCATTCACTCTTCCTTATGAGGAGTCGAACCCCGATATTCAAAGAATATCCACCAATTTTATGGATTGAAAGAGAGCTGCTTTTCTTTGTACTGTGCCTCCCCCCATAAAAATCGTGAGGGTGAAACTATCCAAAAATTAAACACGTTGGGCAATTGCATCAAGTTTTCAGCACCGAAGTGAAATTTTTGATAGAAAGGTTAAACAAAATGTATTCTGATTATGAGAAGAAACCTACGATTTGCCCCTTGGCGTTTATAGTAGTATCGAAGCGAATTAATACTCGTTACTTCATTAATGGCAGGAATCCACCTCCAGGTTCCGTGGTTGAGAAACTCGAGCAAGAGTATAAGCGTGTGGGCTCTGAAAAACCACCTATATTTGCATATGTTGTGGTACCAAAAAGTATTAATACCCGACTCTTTGCACGAGGCCGAAATCCGCCTCCTGGTACAATAGTCGATGATGTAGTTACGTGTCCAGAACGTTATGACTTTTTCTTGGTATCTCAGTCTGTGCAACAAGGAACAGTGTCCCCAACAAACTATAATATTGTATACAGCAATATTCGTTTAACACCAGATCAAATGCAGCTTTTAACATACAAAATGACCCATCTGTATTATAATTGGAGTGGCACTTGCCGTGTACCTGCCGTGTGCCAATACGCGCACGAACTTGCATTCCTTGTCGCTGAGAGCATTCATCGTTTGCCAAGCAACGCTTTAGAAAAGCAACTTTATTTCCTTTAAACAGTTTGAAAGTTTATATATTTTATACATAATGAGATAAACTAAATTTTATCCATTTCAATTTTTCCTTGGGACGATTCCTTGGGACAACTACCTTATTAAAGGCGTTAGCGTGGATAAGGGTATTCCTCATTGTCAAATTTTGTATATCTAGGCAGGCTGAGTATGCCTCTGGCAACGATCGCGGCTTTTGTATAATTAACATCTCCGAAAGTTCAGGATTCAGGCTACGAATAAATACGTCCAACGCCCGATTCCTATAAGTTCCTATTAGGACATTTACTGTTTCCTCAGAGTACTCGTCCGTTTTAATTTTATTGACTATGAGTGACAACTGATGGTTAACAGTTGCATAAAACTCGTCAAGTTTCGAACCCTTTTGCGTCAATTGGTTTAATTGGTGTTCGAGGGTTCGGATATCCTTCTTATCAGCGTAATGAAGGGACAGCACTCTTTTTACCTCCAACCAATCGTTATTGAAAATATTGTGTAACACCAGGGCGGCATCGGCCCTACCCCTAATTTTTTGCCTTATATGCTGCACTATTGACCTATACAATGGTTTTCCTTTAATTGTCTCATAATCTCTAAGAATTGATTCTACATTGTTGAGCCAGGAAATGTATTGTGAGGGGTTCCCTTCAAAAACTTGAATTTCCTTTACACAGTCGGGGAGTCTGCCTATTTCTCTAAGCTCTTCCTCCGTCATCGGAGCCCTAGCAATAACCGTGGGCCTTACTTCTTCGGCAGGACTCAATTGGGTAAAGTCAAATATCTTCTCTGCCAGTTTTTGCTCTATGAGCGAGATCGACCGCCCCAATTCGCCATTTGAGCCCTCCAATGCTCCTAATCGATTATGGAAATTTTTTAGTTGATCGAGGATAGCGTTAACCGCCCCATTTAATTCAGTAATTGACTTCTTCAGGTCCTCCATTTTTTAATTCTTTACCTAAACCTTAAGGCACAGTACAATAGAAAAAAGAATGAATAAATTTGAGTGTTACCTTGTTTTTCTTTTTTATTTTTTTCTGTTTTATCGGCACGGCACGGCACGGATTTGTTTTTTGCTTAATCGACTTTGCTTCCTTACAGAATTTTTTCCATTCGGATTCCTTTGGTTCTTTCCTCCTATAAATGAGAATTAATGAGTTTTTATCTTATATGATTCTCTACCATTTTTTTAATTTTTTTAATATTTAAAAAAAAAAATTTTGTTTTCTTTTTTTTTTTTTTGTTGGATAAAACAATTTTTTATTATGATTAGTAGGAAACATTAAAAAGAAAAATTTGTTTAAATTTACTTTATATTGTAATTACAAAAGTTTTCATAAATAAAAATAAAAAGGAACAAAAAATTAGAAAAAAAAAATTAAAAATAAAAAGGTAAATATGTTGGGGTTTTTCCTCTTTTATGTTTTGTTGGTAACGATTTTTTTCGTTTTTCAAAAATTTTGTTTCTTTGTTTTTTTTCTTTCTTCTCCAACGGATTATGCGAAGGAGGCATTTTAAATTTCGTTTTTTTTCTTTCTTCTCCAACGGATTATGCGAAGGAGGCATTTTAAATTTTTTTTTTTTTTTTTCTTTCTTCTCCAACGGATTATGCGAAGGAGGCATTTTAAATTTCTTTTTTTTTTTTTTCTTTCTTCTCCAACGGATTATGCGAGGGAGGCATTTTAAATTTTTTTTTTTTTTTCTTTTCTTTCTTCTCCAACGGATTATGCGAAGGAGGCATTTTAAATTTGGTTTTTTTTTTTTTTCTGTCTTCTCCAACGGATTATGCGAGGGAGGCATTTTCAATTCTTGTATAGGACAGAGGGCCATACTGTTCTCGAACCAGCTACGGAGAGATCGCCAGAATCCCGTTTGGAAGTAGTGTAGCCATTTGTCAAATTCGATGGCACTACGAGCCTACTAGGGCACGATTCATCCCACTAACAAGCCCGCTCTTGTAGTAATGACCATTTCCTTTGTACCAAGTTTACTTTCTTATTTTAGTTTATTTCAGTATAATTCTTTATTATTTTTTATTGTAATGTTTTTATTAGTTATGTTTTATGTTTTTTTTTATATTTTATTATTAGGTCACGGAAGGGCTATGTTATCCTTTTTAGTCACCCGCAATCAGATTGCGGACAACCTACTAAGGCACAGCTTGCTTCACCCAGCTTGGCCCCATTGCAATCTCCAATGTGGAAGGTGTAGCATGACTACTATTGCGGGCACACAAGACTGTAACCGACCGACATTATAGTCGCAGGAGTCCGTCCTAGTAGGCGTAGGCATACGGCCTCCTGTGGCAATTCTAATGTCACCGAGCGCAGACGAAAAATCGTTGTGGTGCAGTAACAAGTAACACTTTGTTTTATTTTTTTTTCATCCTCGTGAGTAAATTGCCAGGAGGGTCCCCCGGTGGGTGGTGAATCGCTGAGCAATATTATTCCGAGTTTTATATTTATTTATTTGTTTTATTTCATTGACAAATTTAGCAATTTTCCTTTCGTCCTCGTGAGTAAATTGCCAGGAGGGTCCCCCCGTAGGTGGTGAATCGCTGAGAAATATACTTCGAGTTTTATATTTATTTTATAATTATTTTTTCTTATTCGAAAGAGAAAGAAACCTACTTTCACCAAGCATTCACCCTTCACTGCACCTCACAAAATTATCGTCGCACTCCGCTCCATTTTGCCGGATATTCCCTTATTAAACAGGGAAATCCTTTGTGAAGCCCGCATTGCGGCTGTTATTTTGCACAAGTGCGGCTTCACATTGCGGAAGGGCATTTTCAAGTGTTCGTGATTTTTCGTTTTGCGCCGTGAACCGTCGAGAGTTTTTTTGTTTAACACTTAATTTGATTTAATTTGAATTTATTTCAAATTCAGTTTTAATTTCCGTTCAGTTATCTTCTATTATTGTTTAATTTTCACTCAAGTTGTTTACTTTTATTTTTACAATAATTTTAATTTTAATTACATTTACTTTATTTGTTTAATTCTATTTAATTCTAATTTCATATTTACTTTTTATTTCATATCATTGTATTTTATTTTAGTTTATTTTATTTTAATTTCATTTTATTTTGTTAACTCCATTTTTTAATTTATTTATTAAATTTCATTTGAACTTAATTTATTTTGTGTTAATTTACATTAAAAAATTTACTTTAGCTATGATCCCAATTTTATTTTCCTGTCTAATTTTAATTTGGTTTTAATTATAATTTGATTTATTTTATTTTATAAGATTTAATTTTATTTTTCAATCATTTTATTCTATTTCATCACATTTCTTTTATAACACGGCGCACTCACTTTTTCACTTTCACTTTTTGCCACTTCCTTATCATACACAAGAATTCCTTTGCGGAGATCCTTGTTAGGTACCCCATCTTTTTGAAAAAAAGGGGGGTCCCTGCTCGGGCGCCAGTTAAATTAAAGTTGGGGGCCAACCACTTGGCCCCTTTTCCATACTTACTCCTATTTTGCAGCAAGTGAAAATACGTTGCGGTTTTCTTCAGTCCAGAACTAAGAGTGTCTTGACAATTTATTCTTATGCTTAAGCTAAGCTAATTCTTAATCTAACATATTGCTGACCTAGCGGTTCACACGGTGCAGCGGCGGTTATATACTAACGCTGCTGCGCATGTGTCATCTGATACGCATTGCTAGCGTATTGCAGTCAGGTAGCTGCCTTAACTTTGATGATTTACCTATCCATTTATGTTTATGGTATTCAATTATCACTGATTTGTATATTTCTAAATTTTTACAGCAGCAGATTTTCTTTTATTAAAATATTACAGCAAGTGATGCGTTGTGGTTTTCTGTTTTTACATATGTATGTACAAATTGAGAAAAATAACGTTGAATCAGCGCAATTATTGTTATCGCATTTGACTAAGAAATTTATGTGGTTTGCCAACCAGCTAACAGAAAGAGACAATGATACATATGTACATGAATATTGAAATGTTTCTGTGAGCAGTGTTACTAAAGTGACGAAATGCAGCAAATCATAGATGATTTCTGAGGATAAAGCTTAAGGCTACCTTATATCAATAGATTTTCAAATCAAGCTTAAATCGGGGATGCTTAAAACCGACCAAAATTCAAGTCGTCCGACCATCAGACCAACGGAATAAAATCCAATCAGATTTGGTCGGAATCGACCAAAACTACAACGCTGTCATTGATCTACAGCAAATTTAATTTGATCATCGTCGTTATAATCAATACTCTTATTAATAATGGTAAATTAATAAAAATGCTTGATATTTTTATTTTCGCGTACTGCGATGCTAGTCGCTTTATTCACATTTACTTAATGCCATACTATCTGTTGATGACGGCAGTGTGACGCGCGGCTAAATTCCTTTTTTCCCTAGCTCTTATGCAGCAAGTAAGGCTGTGTTTGTTTGTTTGTTTCGGAAGGCTGAAACTTTATTCGAATCAATAAATTTACAATTAATATGTGGAAAATTTGTCTCTTATCATCCTCCATGCAATCGAAACGAGTTGTAAGAAGTTCATCGGAAAATTTCTTAATTCCAGTAGGTGAATTCAATAAAGTAAACTCAACAAATATTGTGTTTAGGCGTCTGTCAAATTTCTGCACTAAATAAAAGAAAAGGACTTCCAGTCCAATACACTTAAAAAAATTAAAGGGCCAACTTGCCCTGCAAATCAAACACCTAAAGGATTACAATTACAATTACACCGTTTATTAACTATACAGATAATCAAAGTTACAGCTAACATAAGGTTAGTGTCCACTACGCAACTGCCCCTTGATGTGCGCTGCAGGCCTTTATAGATTTTGGTCGTTCTGCTGTCTTCAGCTTATCTTTTTGGCACCGTACAGATACGACCTCAAGTTGTCCAATGCCCAAACAATAGCTAACATCTCTTTTTCATTGGTGGCGTAGTTTTCCTCAGCCTTGTTGAGCGAACGAGAAATGTATGCGATTGGTTTGTCTGTATCTATATCTCCCTGGGACAGGCCTGCACCAATTGCGTAGTTCGATGCGTCAGTGGTTAGGTTAAAGGGCTTGCCAAAATCAGGAAATGCCAGAACATCAGCGGAGGTTAGCATACGTTTTAGATCAGTAAAAGCTCGTGAGGCCGCGCTGTCAAGTTGTATTGCCACTTTCCTCGATGCATTTGCCCTTATTTGTGCATTTTGCCCGCGCGTTAGGTTTGTTAGGGGCTTAGCTATTTTTGCATAGTCCCGGATGAACTTCCGATAGTAGGAAGTCATTCTCAGAAAACTGTTCAGATCTTTCAAATTGCATGGTGGCAAGATCGAATTCATGGCCTCAACCTTTTTTGGGTCAGGTCGAACTCCTTCGGGAGTGATGATATATCCTAAGAATTCGACCTCTGTCTGCAGGAAACATGTTTTTTCTAAATTCACCTTAAGCTTGGATTGTAGTAATTGGGAAAATACCATTCATTCTTCAAATGATCGTCAACATTCTTGCCGAACACAATGATATCGTCTATATAGGTGTAGCAGATTTTGCCAATGAATTGTTTCAATACGTCGTCGATCATGCGTTGAAAAATGGCCGGCGCATTTTTAAGGCCGAAAGGCAATCTCAAAAACTCATACTTTTCGTTCATCGTTGAGAAAGCAATTTTGGGTACGTCGGATTCTTTCATAGGGATTTGGTGGAACCCAGAAGTAAAGTCAATGGTTGTGGAGTATCGAGAGTTACCAAGGCTACACAAGGTAGCGTTTATATCAGGAGTAGGGTAGGTGTCGGGGATAGTTACGGCGTTAAGCCTTTTGTAATCTATCACCATACGGTACTGTTTCTCCCCATTTGGCTTAGGTTTTTTAGGCACCACCCAAATAGGAGAGTTATATGGGCTTCTGGATGGTCGAATAACTCCTTCTTCCAACAATTCATTCACTTGTCGGTCGACCTCTTCTCTCATACAAGATGGGTACGGGTAGCTTTTGCTATAAATAGGTTCATGAGTTGTTGTCTTGATTTCAGCGCGTAAACAAGTGTCCACTAGTTCCTTTCCATTTAGGGGTAAGAAAAGATCGCTAAATCTACCAATAAGGTTACACACTTTTCCTTCTGTTCGAAGTGGGAGATCCTTAGACAACGTATAATTTACCTGCGTGGACATTCGGGCTTTCAATGGAATTTTGTATAGCGCCTATATCCCTAAGTGTGTCGTCTCCTATGTTTCCGTCAAATGACGTCAATCCTGGGAGTACAAAGAAGGTTGTCTCGGAGTCATTACCTACGTCCTTAAATAGGTTTAAATTAATTTTCCCTTTTATGGGAATATTTCCGCCAGCTGATCTAACGCAAAAGGGATTGTCGATCAGAAAATCTAGGGTGCGGCCGTCGGGTAGTACGTACTCTATGTAAGGTATGCTAGATGCCCGTCGGATAAAAAATTCTCCTCCTGTGCGTCTTGTGTATCCGCTAAATAGTTATTCACTTCGTCTTTGGTGTTTTCTGTTTCTATGTTGAACAGCTTTTGCTGTTTCCGCGGAAGGTTGTCTGACTTTGCACCCCGCTTAAAGGGATTTGGTTTATTCATGTAATTTACTCTACGTGACTGGACAGATTGGTCTATGTCCATTTTCTCGACGGGTGGCTGAGAGGTTGTTGGGGGATCTCGTTTAGGTACAGTGTATCCCCCTCGATTTTCAAAGGGATATCGTCGCTCTTGGGGACGATAGGTTATCTTTGGTGGTAGCGGAGGTGCTTTTATGCCCTCTAGGCCATGCATGTGTTCTGGCATCGTATTCATAGGTGCGACGATGCGATTATTGAATCGCGGAGTATGGAGTGTGTAATTTCTAAGGTTTGTATTTTGTATTTCGAGGCACCTTGAATATGCCTCGGGTAGAGTTTTTGGGCGCTGAACCAGGAGCATCTTCGAAAGATGCCCATTCAAACCGCGGATGAAAACATCTAATACGCGGTTTCTGTACGTGTATTTAAGGACACGCACTGTTTCCTGAGAATAATTCTCTGTTTTAAGTTTGTTGATAATCAACGCAAATTGGTGATTCACGGCTCCGTAGAAATCATCAAACCGTGAATGCTTTTGAGAGAGTTGGTGGAGTTGGTACTCCAAGGTGCAGATGTCTCGTTTGTCTGCATAATGGAGCGATAGAGACTCCTTCATGGCGGCCCAGTCAGTGTCAAAAATGCTATACGATATGAGGGCAGTATCGGCGGGCCCTCGTATTTTTTGGCGAATGTCCTGTAAGATTGCACGATAGATTGGCTTACTCTTTACCAGCTCGAAATCGGCAAGGATGCTTTCAACAGCGTGCACCCATGAAACAAACATTGTTGGGTTTGTAACTCCTTTACGGAGTCAGGAAGCCTCGAGATATCTCTTAGTTCCTCCTCGGGGTTGAACGTGAGCTTCCACCGTACTTTGAGCAGGAGTAGCAGCTTCTATCGAAGCGACCCGGCTTTGGAGTGTGTCCAAGAACGATACAAGCCTCTCTAAACCATTTAGTTGATCCATGAGTGCATTCACTGCACCCGTCAAATTCGTCACCGTAACTTGGAGTGAATCCATCCTGGAAAAGGAAGACGAGAAAGGAAATAATATACAGCTGTTACTTACAGAATCTCTGTTAGCATTAAAA
The DNA here is from genome assembly GCF_028408465.1 of Anastrepha ludens. Classification (NCBI taxonomy): domain Eukaryota; kingdom Metazoa; phylum Arthropoda; class Insecta; order Diptera; family Tephritidae; genus Anastrepha; species Anastrepha ludens. The sequence goes on along the minus strand of NC_071498.1, from coordinate 114,466,593 downwards.
CTTCGATTTTCTAGCTCTTGGCTGTTTCACTTTTCTCCACTTTCAATTTTTGTAGCTCTTGGCTATTTAAAGGAGAATTTATTTTTATTTTCGCTTAGAATTTTTTCACTTTTACTTTTGTTGCCCTTGGCTGTTTAAAAATTGTATTATACTTTTTATTAAATTTTTCCTTTTAAGAACCTTTTTATTTAAATTTGCAGCTTTTTCTTTCTTCACTTTATTTTGTAGCTTCTTAGCTTTTTCACTTTTAATTTTTGTGACTCTTTTCACTATATTTTCTAGTTCGAACTTATTTTTTCACTTCACTACTGGCCCCTGCTCGGGCGCCAGAAAAGGACTTGAAGTCCAAAACACTTAAAAAAATTAAAGGGCCAACTTGCCCTGCAAATCAAACACCTAAAGGATTACAGTTACAATTACACCGTTTATTAACTAAACAGATAATCAAAGGTTACAGCTAACATAAGGTTAGTGTCCACTACGCAACTGCCCCTTGATGTGCGCTGCAGGCCTTTATAGGTTTTGGTCGTTCTGCTGTCTTCAGGTGCGCCGTGTCTTGGTACGCTGGCTCAGCGCCTAGCTTCCCACGGTTGGCATGCACTGGTGGCATGTGCAACTATTTCACAATCGTGATATCACACAATTTGCTGACGCTACGTCTGGCTCTGTTCATATTGCGTAAGCATTAGTACGTGGCACTTGATATGCAATTGGCCTTGACTTAGGGTGTTGGGTTGTACTATAGAATAACAGCGATTATGCTGATGCAGCGGCACGTGTATCGGTAGGGTGTGGGAATGCAATATGTTGGGTGCCGCAGCGTGTTAACTTAAATATTATCCCCAGCAACGAAATTATTGCTGAATAGTAAGTCAATATATGTATGTGTCCCTTCTGTGTGTATACCCAAAATACGTATCTCCCAAAAACGTAAAAGAAACATACTTAACTCCATTACGTTCAAATTTACGAAAATGAACTCCCATCCCAAGTATATCGTCTTCATCCATAAGTAACACACCTTCGTCAAAAATAAAACAAGCATAGGCTTTTAGGCATCTCTTATTAGAAAGAATCGTTCCAATATCCCTCATATCATAAGTGGAGTGCAAAAAGATAGAATAAACTGATCTTCTTGCACGTAACAGCATTATCGATACAAACACTGTTATCATTTCTCGTCATTATGTCGTATAAATGTTTTTCATCTATCTTTGCTTCGATACGTAGCCTATCCAATTTCAATGTAGTATCTACTAAGCGAGCGCAATCATTTACGCTTACATTACCAACACATGAATGTATATTTGGTCTATTGATATTCTGCATTAAATTCGCTCCAACATCGGAAATAGGATAATCCCAACGCTCATCAGCGGTAATGCGAGTATCACCATGCCCACAAGCCAATAACATCCTTTCCTGTTTGTTTTATGCGCGCCCATGCGCTTTCATCAAAGTCTAAAATAGAAAAGGAAATTAAATTTGCTTCTGTTTCACAGCTGTTGATTGGCGAATGAGAGAAACGGAGAGGAGAGAAAATGCGAAATGGGTTGCCAAAGTGACCTTTCGCAACACTATCACTCGAACTCAGTTCAAGACACCACTGTCAGCTCTTACGCGAACTAGGATTGTTGTTGATTTTGGTAGTTGCAGGTTTTGGCGGGAATTTAATGTACTGTGTTGATTTTTGTTAGAATTGCTGCAATTCTAGGCGTCAAAATGCAGCTTTTGCTAATTATATATTTGGATTTATTGTTAAGAAAAATAAATTTAAAACCTTAAATTAGTTACCGACACGTGTCGGATTCAAAAAGAGAAGAACATTGAAATTGAAAATGAAATGACAGATCATTCAGTAGCACGGCGTTGCCATAGCAAAATTAATACAAATTCAACATATGAAATCTTAAGGCTAGTGTACAATACAATTATTTTGTGGATACGCCACGTTACTCCCCTCTTAGAAGCATCGCAGCAACAAAAGCAGGCTTAAGACGATCGATGGTAGTTTTGACGTGTTTGCTTCCTATTTGAATTGTGTAATATTTCAGCGTTCGACGCAGGACTTTATAGGGGCCCTTGTACGGCGATGAAAGTGATGATCGAATTGAATCATCTCTGATAAAGACTTGCTCGCAGGACTGCAGTAATGGATGGATGAAGACTTTGGGTGTGAAGTAGAGCTGCAAAACTATCGATGGTTGCAACATTCAATAGTTTCGATGGTTTGGCAACAAATATTCAATAGTATCGATAGTACTATCGAAAATATTTTCAAATTCAAAAACTTAATAAACGCATACTTAACAATAAAATTTAACATTTTAATAAACATTTCATATGTTTCATATGTTTAACATAATGAGATCCTTCATGCTTAGCTTTTAAGGCAGCTCTTCGTTCCGTTATAATTTGTCCAGCTTTGCTGAACAATCGCTCCGACTCTGTCGATGAAGCAGGAATGCAAAAATATTTCGTAGTAAGGTCTTTTATACTACTTTCGTTATTCTGTAAATACGGAAACATTAAACATTTTTGAAGAATTTTTGTTAAGCTACATACCTGCCAATATTTGAGGGGATCAACATCGCCCAAGGAGTGATGTTTCCCAATATATTGTTGTAAATCAATTATTGCATCGGAGCGCTTGGTCCTAGGCAAATTTTCTATGTTGATTTTTACAAATTCATAAAGAGGATGTCGTGTTGGTTTTGGTTGATCAATTGGTGTTGGTGGCTCTGAGGTGAGAGCTGAAGACTTGCTCAGATGAATAAGTTCTTCAATTAAAAGTTTTTCAGCATTTTTGGCATTGTATTGCGAACGGAAACCTTGTTTTTTAAACCTTGGATCAAGCAATGTAGAAATGCTAGTGACTGTGCGATCTTCGTACTTGTACAACTTTTTGATTACGCAATCAATTAAAAATTCGTTTACTTTAAGGCCAACTTCGGTAAGAAGATTTTTTGTGCTATTTTCCAAGTTGTTTAAGAGGCCACAAGTAACTGGAATAACTAGTGATACTGTGACTTTAGAATTCGACGACACTTCTTTGGAAGCAATGTCAAAGGGAGAAAGTATTTGTGACAAGCCTTTTAATATGTTGATTTCGTCAGCTGTGAGAGGCTGTGGCGCTTTCGACAAACTTAGAAGTGTTATATTGATTGGCTCATGTGTTTTTAAGACTCTTTCAATCATTAGGAATGCACTGTTCCATCTGGTGGCAACTTCCTGTATTAGACTATATTTAGTTTCCGTCAATTGAGAATCTTTAAATTTCTTGTAAGCAATCGTGCTATTTTTAAAAAACGCGACAATGGAATTGCATTTTTTAAGTAATTCTTTTGTGCAATCCAGCTTAAGGCAATCTTGCACCACCAAATTAAGTGAGTGTGCATAGCAGGGTAAATTCCTTTTTTTAAGCAGCTCACACGCTTTGATCATTGAGCTTGCATTATCGGTCACAATTGCAGTTATTTTATCAAAAATTCCCCATTCGTTGCAAACAGCCTGCAGGGTATCTGCTATATTCTTAGCAGTATGATTTGTTTCATCAATTAGCTTATTTGTTGATAAAACAGCAGAGCGAAGACAGTAACTATCTGTAATAAACGAGCATGTGTCTGTCATATAAGATTCATTTGCCAGGGACGTCCACATATCAGTTGTGATGGCACAGTGATTTATTTTGCTGAGCAAATTTTTTAATTTAGGTTTCTGCTCATCAAATAAATTTGTCATCATGACATTAGAGAGGGTAGTCCGCGACGGTAGTTTGTAGCGTGGGTCGAATAGTTTGATAAAGTCGCGAAACTCAGGATCCTCAACTATAGAAAAAGGTTGCATGCCTTGAGCTACAAATTTTATGAGTCCTAAATCAAGCTCTTGTTTGCGCTTTGACGTAGATTCATATGTTGTGTTTAAATATGTATCTAATATATTTTACCAGAAGTGATTGACAAATCGTTAACACGCTGACCGGGATGCGCACGCTTCAGGTGGTCAAATAAATTTGAGGTATTTCCGCTCGTCTTATACATTTTGCCGCAAGAGCGACACTTTGCCGACATACCGTTGTTTATTTTTTCGAAATGGCCCCACACCGATGATCTTCCGACTCGCTGCCTTTTTGCTAGCTGGTTGTCCTCCTCAATTGCCTCAATGCTGCTGTCTTGTCCATCTTAACAAAGCACATGCATACATAACATAAATTAGTTACTTGCGTTGCTGAGCAGTAAATGGAACTTACCCTGTGAGTTTTTCAAGAGAAATTTGTCCATCCTTCCGCCACCAACACCAACGAAAATTTACCTACAAATAAACACTTATTTTAATATTTAATTACCTTTTACATATAAATGTATTTCTTACCAAAATTTGCTGCCGACCTGCAAAGTTGCGCCAAAACAAGTGATGTGCAATGTATGGTAATGCCACTATCGATAGTGAACAATAACCATCGATAGCGACGCAAAAATATAAAAATTCGATATATCGATAGTGCCATCGATAGTTTTACAGCTCTAGTGTGAAGTGCTATGCGGAGTCAACAGGTTTCAAATTCTGCATGACTAGGCGAAGTTCAGAAAGCATCTCGTGTTCGTTATTGAAGGTTTGCTGTCTACCCAAAATTCCTAAGGTAGCCGAAGTGTAGTTCCGTAAACAAGCTCGGCAGTGGTAGCCATTATGTCATCCTTGAAAACCGATCGTAATCCTAGCAAGATTAAGGGCAGGTACGCCGTCCATCTCTCATGATTATGGCATAAAATCGCTGATTTCAGAGTACGGTGCCATCTCTCAACCATACCGTTTGCTTGAGGATCCACGATGGAATCAGCAATTTTAGATTTTTCGTCAAGAGGCACTTTTGCTACTATTACAGCTGCTTGTACATACGGTGGAAGACGCGTTACCCACAAGTCGTGCAATAGGCTGCCGTTGAGCGAGTTATTATCTTGTATCGATAATTGAGTAAAAGAATATGTTGTTACAATAAGATGTGCATTCTTTATTCATAATCTCAGACTGACTCGTTTACATGAATCTTAGAACTATTTATACCATTCGGAACCTTCCATTTCTTGCAAATCGTCCATTGAATGGTCGTTGACCAAAATGTAGTATTGTGTTTTGTTGTCCTGTAGCTTCAGTACAGCTACCAATGAATTTGCTTATCGCATCGTTCATATTTGTAAAATGGCCAGCTTCCATTATTAATTTGACCTTTTCAATGCTGCAGTTTTTGGTCAATGCTTTTACTGCCGTTTGTGTCGAGTATCTGCTTGCAAGTTCTGCCGACAACCCATCTGTGATATAGGCACTTTCTAAGGTTTTTGCAAGAGCTTCTATCTCATTACAATAACTATTAGCTGGTTTGTTGTTCTGTCTGATACTCATTATTTTTGCAGCTAATACTTCTACCGATTCTCCTTTAACCGACCTGTTAAGTTTTGTAATTATTTCAGAAATTGTTTTTTCTGTGTCTATGAGATTTCTGGCATTCCCTTTTAATTTTGTTTTTATGAGTGAAACAGCAACAGTTTCGTGCTCACCCTTGATCACTTCAACTAATTTTAAGGAATCTAAAAATGACCGTAAATTTTCCGGTTTACCATCGAATTCAGTCACTAGCTTTGCAGCCGTGCTGAGAAACTCCACAACTGTTTGTGTCATTTCGCCTTCTTCTTCTGATTCTATTTCTGAATTAATAATTGGACAATCTGTTCCCTCAGAAACTGTTTCAAGCTTTGTTACTAGATTAGCTGGTAGGTTTTCAATAATAGTTATTGAAATTTTCTCACTAATCGAATGAGATACTTCTTGTTGAATGTTGTATTTGGCTAATACTTTTATTAATTGATCTCGTAGTTGCCAAAATATGTCAAGAGCTTCTTTTTGATGATCCTTTGTAAGTCGCTCGAAATTTATAGGAGTTAAATTTCTAATTGATTTTAATGCTAACACTAAATTTTCTATTGTAAATGTTTTTTAACTGTTTCCTGTTTTATTTGTATATTTTTATTAATGCATTTAAACGATTTTATAAAATTTTCTTTTTCTATAAGTAAAGTTTTATGAATTTCGGACCATTTGTTCATTATATTTTGTCTAACTCATTAGATCTACTCATATACCTTCTCTTCAATTTTTTATTATGCATAGCATATAATTTTAATGCTAATATCAATAAGGTTATTACCGTGATTATAATTAAACAAATTTCGATATTTATTAAATTTAAGCCAGTATCAATGACTACTTCGTTTACTACATTGGCATTGGGTTTATCAACTTTCGATAAAGTTTTTCCCATTACAAAAAAATTAGCTATTGGGAACCTTATACCGTAAATCAAATAATAAAATAAAATGCATAAACATGTTGAAAAATTTTTTTTGTATTAAATGAAAATTTAAAAAAAATTTTTTTTTTTTTCTGCGAGCGGTTAACGCTTGTCAGCCTATACTGTCTGCGTGAAGCACGCACAGTTTTTTGTTTTGTATGTATTTGTAATTTATTTAATCTGCTTACGCTGTTGCAGCAGGAATTCCAACTTTGAAACGCGTTCCCAAATGGAGCAAGCCTGGTTCCAAGGTGGTGGTGGCTGAGTGTTGACTTCTCGTAATAGATATCCAATCTCTCGTTTAATGCGCTGGGTATAGACGCCTCTGCGCTTTGGCTTCTTTACGATTGGTATGACTATTTCGGCTGGTTTCTTTATTAGGTTATTTTTTCTTCTATACTCCTCAATGGAGATAGCTTTCGGCCCTTCTGTGGTCATCTATCTTCTGGTCTATTGGCCAGACCAGGAACTTATACGCAGCTGGCAGATCTTATCGGCTGATCAATACCAGGACTTTGGAATTTTTTTTTTTTAATTTTGAGTGCTGAACAATACATCACCAGTGCAACTGGATTGCAAAAAAATCTTAGCACCAAGCTGGCAGGGTCGCCATGTAATCAAATAATTTATAAAAATTCTTTTAATATACATTTCTTTATTTTTATTTCAAGCTGGGCATTTCTGATTTCTTACATACTACGTACAAGCGTTTTTATAGGAATTTTAGTCAATGCAAATCATTAATAATTTTTCGGTGTTTACTAATGCAATATGATTCTAGCATTCACGCGCCGAACATAAAAGAATTACGTTAGCTATGTTTGCATTTAATTTCAAGTGTAATGAACCTTTTTTAAGAAATATGATATTATTTAAACGGCACAGCAAAGTGAATGCATAAGTGGACAATAAATTATTTTAAAACCAAAACAAAACAATAAATGTTTATGAATATTAATGTTAAGGAATATCCGACTTATAATCATACTACAATTTATAAATATATTTATTTTTTTATTATAATTATTACAAACATTTAGAGTTGTCACCAAACGACTAGCGTAAATCGCGAGGCATTCGCCGTTAGTTGGGCGCCTGTTCAGCAAATTTAAAAACATTGCCGACGACGTCTCGTTGTTTTTATAGCGGTGGAGAAATAATTCCTTGAATTCATTCCACTTAATGCAGGGATATGAAATTTGGGTTAACCACTGTGAAGCACTGCCCACCATAGCCTCACTTAACGCCATGATCAGCTGGCTTCCTTCTATGGGCTGCTCCGTTAATATTATGTCTGCGGTAATACACCATTCGAGACATCGGCGTCTGCGTTATCAGAAGAAAATTTTGGCAAAGTGGCGCCAAGTGTTTGCTGCTGTTCGCGTGTTGATGCTTGCATGGTTTTTACAAGCTCCAACAGGTTTTGATTTTGCATCTGTAGGAAAATGCGCCATTGATCCTCTGAGAATGCAGAAGGTGGTGCCGATCCCACTTCTGATGTTAAGGAACGCTCGCTTTCCATTTTTTTAAAAAGCGCAGTGAGTTTCGGTGCGTAGGTTTTGTGATTCAAAATTCGACTGCCCTTTTTCTGTTTCTCTACCTCGCACCGAACCACACTCGACCACAGCGCTACAACGCTGTAGTCGCGCTATAACGGTCCTTCTTCAAGCGACAAAATGCAAATAACCAATCACAGCACAATTAGCGGCTGATGCAATATTACTAATGTGATGAAATTATGATTCTGGTGAAATACCAAAATCGGAATACTCATATATTTATTTGTAGAGATTGAAACGCCTGAAGAAAGGGCCCATGAGGAAATGTGGGATAGGATGTTTGTGAAGGTAGCCATTACGACATTTAGGTTGGGAATTTTAGAAAATAGAAGCACATCATCTGCATACATTTGGTGAGAAATGTTAGGGAAATAGGAAAAAATTGTACTAAGCTCATCAAAAGCTATAGTGAAGAGGATAACGGATAGGGGTGAACCTTGCAGGGTACCATTGTCTAGCGGAAACATAGGGATTCGGACGTTGGAAATAAGAACACTAAGCTTACGAGAGGATAGGAAAGATTTAATAAAATTGTAGATTCTTGGCCCAACTTTCCACTTATGGAGCTGCCTTAAAACGACCTGTATACCTATCCGATCAAAAGCCTTGGCAAAATCCAATGAGAGGAGCGAAATATGATTTCTCCTTGACAGAGCTTCGGAAACGAAGTGATCCAGATATAATAGAGCATCAACCGTACCATGCCCCTTCTTGAAGGCAACTTGATTGTGGTGGATGAGCTTATTTGCCTGCACATACCATGATAGTCTAGTAGCAATGATTTTTTCCATTAATTTCCCTAAGCAGGGAAGAAGAGATATAGGACGGTAGCTGTTTACCTCGCATTGTGGTATGCCAGGCTTTAGGATAGGTACGACGAAACTATACCTTTTCAACTTCAAATTGGGACTAAACACATTCAAATTGGGACTAAACACATTCAAATTGGGAATAAACACATTCAAATTGGGACTAAACAATTTCAAATTGGGAATAAACAATTTCAACTTTAGTAATAAGAATTTTAAGTTGGAATTTAGCATTTTAAGTAGAAATTAAGCATTTTTAAATTGATGCAAATTTGAAGTTATTTATTGTAACATACTAAACATTATAAATCATCATAACAAATAACACAACTAATAATTGAAAAGGTATATATATATAATAACACAACAAATTAAATTGATTAGTACAAATAATTATTACATATGATTAAAAAGACATGTCATTCATATTTAACGCATCTGGTATAAATCTTTGTACATGGGCGACATATTTGGCACAAGTAGCTACATTTAATTTGGCGATGTTCGGTTGTATTACATTTTCTAGCCGTTGCAGGCGATACTCAGTTTGAGTCATATCTACTCTATTTTCGCCAGCCAAAATTTGTGGCAGTTCAATTGCCAGCTCACGTTTTACACCAGCTCAATTGGGTTGAGCATTGGGCTGTATGGACTTAATCTCAGCAGGCGGTGATCAACAAATTCGTTTTCTGCAAAGACATCCTCAATGGAAGTATGGCAAGGTGCATTATCTATTACCAATATTACTGGTGATTGGTAAATATTTCGAGCATTACGAAGACAACGACGAACAAACTCATTAGCTTCTGCTTTTTTAAATGCACCTCTTCTTACTTCATGATGAATTAAACCCAGATTTCCTATACATCCAATTAGGTGAATATTAGCTCCACGACTTCCAGCTGAAATAAGCGTACAACGGCTTCCTTTTTTGGACCGGCCTCGTTTTCTGGATATAAATAAGTTAAAATTGGTTTCATCCATATAAATAATAGGTTTATTCTCCGATTGATATTCTAAAAGTTTCTGAACATACACACATCTTTTTCTTTTATTTTCTTCATTATTTGCTCTTTCAGGTTCGTTTCGAATCTCTTTCAATGTAGATTAAATATATATCAATATAGATTAAATTATCTAAATGTTTGCGGAAACATTCTGTAGAGGCATTAACGTGATGATGGTGCTGGAATTTTTCTTTAAGTTGTTTTAGTGTTATTTTTGGATTTTCTTCAATATATTGTTCCATTAAAAAATGATGTTCATTTGTTATTTTATTTTTCCTTTTTCCTCCACGTTGTTTTTCACTTTGTGGGTTTTCCTTAACCCACCTATATGCAGTAGACTTTTTTACTCCTAATGTGTTTGATAGAGCTCTCCAATCTTCATTCTTGTTGTACATTGCTTGAATTTGTTTTTTAATATTATCAGCTTCAATTTTTTTAATGTAAGCCATTTCACGGTGTCATATTAATTAATAAAATATGAATAAAATAAGAAAAACAAAATTCAATAAAAATATCGGTTTTATGCACAGCATTCTTTATTTATTTAATTACAATCCTTATGACTAAAGTTTAAAAGACATTCAAATTGTTTATTCCCAATTTGAATGTGTTTATTCCCAATTTGAAATTGTTTAGTCCCAATTTGAATGTGTTTATTCCCAATTTGAAGTTGTTTAGTCCCAATTTGAAGTTGTTTAGTCCCAATTTGAATGTGTTTAGTCCCAATTTGAAGTTGAAAAGGTATAGTCTTCCAAAGGATGGTATAATTACCGGTTGAGAAGATGTTGTTGTAATGATTGAGGAGGCGAAATAAAAGAGACAAAGGTAGATGTTTTATAATGGGATAGGATATTTTATCAAATGCAGGGGTTCTACCTTTAACTGCTAAGAGAGCGAAATGGAGTTCCTGTAGAGATAAATCAGCATCCAATTACTTAGAAGATGAAGACAATCTTGAAGGAATGGGACGATTACATTGGAGTTGGGAAAGTTTGCAAGCGGAAAATTCGGGAGGAAAGTTGGAATCAGAAGAGGCATTAGAGAAGTGGACGGCTAACTCTAAGGCTATATCATGGGGATATAGTAGATTGCCTTGGGATGACTTAAGGGAAGTAATTGAAGAGTGGGAGGAAAAACAATGTAAGTTTTTTTATGTCAGCCCATATCCTTTTTGAGTCGGATGAAGAAGAAATACTGCTGGTAAATTTTTGGAAGCAGCGGATCTTAGACTTTTTGGCACTGCGCCGAAAAAGTGCATTGCATTTTTTATACAAGATAAGGTTTGATTAGGTCCGACAGCGCTTGAAATCATGCCAGGCGTTCTGCTTCTTAGTTCTTAATGTTGAAAGGTCGTTGTTCCACCACAAATGAGCAGGCTTGATCGGCTTTGTTGTAGAAAGAGCGGTGGATTGATTTGCTGAGGAACGGATTATTTTTTGGATGTTAGAAGTTTCTTGCTTGATGTTAGATGAAATAAGGAAAGAACAAGAGAGAGTTTCGCAAGCAGACTCAAATTTGGATCAGTCCGCTCGGTTAGTTTTGAAATAGATTCTGGGTTTGAAAAGGGTTTGGGGGCGGCATAATTGGATTTTAGAGAGGATAGGGCAATGATCACTACCATGAAAATCGTCAATACAAATCCATGATACCTTGGAAGAGAGGGATGCAAAGAAAGGGTAAGGTCAATATGTGTAAAGGATGAATGAGTGGAAAAGTGGGTGGGAGACCCATCATTTAGGATAACGACGTTAGAAACTATAATGGAATCTTCAATTGCTTGACCTTTTGAGTTGGAGGAAACGGACCCCCAGAGAGGGCTCCAAGCATTAAAATCACCCGCTACAATAAAGGGGTGGGAAGAGGAAGGAATTAAGTTGTTGAAATCTGTTGCGCAAATCGATTGATTAGGAGGGGAATAACCGCACACTATTGTGATTTTTTGGAAGTTTATAGTTCAATGGCTAGAGAAGCAATATTCGATTGGGGGAGAGAGGATAGGTGAGGTAGGTTTCTTTTGACAAGGATGCCAATGCCCTGTTTGTTAGACGTAAATGTGGATGATTATAAAAATGATCAATATAAGCTTTTGGGAAATGAGGAGAGACGTTATGGGCAAGGTGAGTTTCATTTAATAGGATGACGGAGGGGTTATGATTTTTGATTAAAATTTCCAAGTCAATATAATTATTAAAGTAGCCATTCAAGTTATCGACTGCAGGCCACGACTATTGAAAATGATTTTTAAGTTTCAACTGAACCTGATTACTTTATTTGCTGATGTCTTAAATAGTACAAAATTGCTTACTCGCTAATACAATTTTGCTTACTTACTAAATTCTTATTTGTGTAATTTATAATTACTATTGTTGTTGTTGTTGTTGTTGTTGGAAGTAAGTAAATATTGGCTAATCATCAAATTGCAAATGGAACAGGTAAGTAGGGTTCTTCACATTTTGTCGCGATCACTTCCGTTCGCACAAAATGTGATTTTGCTGTTTCTGCATTTTTTGAACAGCGAATATTGACTGTGTTAACTTTCATATTCCATTGCAGAATGCTATCTATTCTTTGAGACTATAAAAGGAAAACTGAGTAAGTTAATATAAAGGGATTAGATCTTAGAATTAGGGAGGGAGGATCGGTACTTCAGGTTCTGAAAAAAGTGGAGAAAGGGTGGATATACCCATTTCTGAAGGGGGATTGGAGGGGGATAATTCAATCAATGAGAGAAGGGGCAGAGAAGGGGCGAGAGGAGATTCGGGAGGAGATTGAATGGTGAGAGGATACATTTTATTTGGCGATATACTTGTAGTTTCTTGAATATTGTTATTTGAAGCTTTTGCTACACTTGCTAACGAATTTGGGTTCGGAGTAGGAGGAATTTTATCATTATATTTTTTGATTGCGTCACGCATACTGCATTTATTAAGGTTTTAATTTTAAGTATTTCTTTGGTTTGTTGAAACTTAGGACATAAATTTGAGGAAGAGGGATGATCTGATTGGCAATTAGCGCACATAACTCTAGTGCATTCGGAAGGAGAGTGTAGGAAAAAAAAAGTGGTTCGTTATCTTTAAACACGTTTACTCTTTGTCTTTTTATATGGAACTGAATCCAATCTTTTATTTCAAAAATTATTTAGGCTAAATACATGCTGCTTATACATAGAGTTCTGCCGCTGAGAGCAGCGACAGAACGGGAGAGCGTAGTATGCATGTATGTATGTATGTTATTGTATATACATGCAGAAGGCATATACATAATGCGCTGGGACCGAACGGTCGAAGCGTCAAAGTGCTTGCACTGCAGATCCCACGCTGCAGGCCAGTCCGCATAAGTGACGGATCATATTGCTGCACTTATATATTTGATTGTATAAACATAGCAACAAAGTGTCGCTATGTTGTGAGTATGGCATATGACCACTTGATGTATTGTATACTCTACAATACTGTGGGCATATGCTTATTAGGCATACAACATACTACAAGAGTGTGGGGGGAGGTTGCACGTGGCAAAAATTGCTGAGTTGCGACAATTTTTAGCAGTGTGGCCAAGAATCTGACAAACCTTGCAACGCATGGGATTCGGGTAATACGGACGGACGGATAAAGTTCTCCAAGCGACTTCAATTTTGTCTGGAAGGTTGTATTTATCAAATATTAGGAGGATGGCGCCAGTGTATTTGCGAACGCCCGCGCTGATCTTGGAGAATTTGAATGCTGATTTAACACCATTTTCTTGAAGTCCTTCAACGATTTCTTCTTCGGACAAGTGAGAAATAAAAGGAGGATATATTGTACCTTTGACACAGTTAAGAGATTCATGTAATTTAACTGTAATATCTGGAACGCCCGGCAATTTGTTGGCAACTAGGAATTTGGTTAAACACACTCAAAGAGAATGCTCGAAATATCACGGCGAAACGAAAAAAGCGACTGACCGCTGCGAGAGTTCATTGGTGACTGAATATTTATATTATAATGGCTCGTGTTAAGGGAATAACAGGAGACATAATAACAGCGCAGCTCTTTCATGACCTCTTGGCTGAAACTGGCTTTGGCCTTGACATCCTATGGGTGCATTATAGAATGCAGTTGGCAATTTCTCCCATTGCCATATGAGATGAAATTAAATGCTTAAATTGAACCACTTTTTCCATCTTCCTCTGATCCCTTCTTTTCACGCACAAATAAATACTATACATGAAAATCGTGTTTTTCCGCGTTCCTTGTTTACTCAGCAACGAACAACGTAAAACTAAAAAAATGAACACATCCACAAATCCGAATGGCGATATGAGTTTCAACCGATTTGTTTCCCGTCTGTGGCTTGCTTAAGTGAGGTTACTAGCTGACTTACATAAATTGAGATACCCTTTTAAAAGCGCTGGCTCCCTAACGACTGAAATACGTTTCCTGCTTCGGATGTGGCGATTTGGGGGGCGATCTCTTAAGCAATGGCTTGTCCAGATTGGGGAGCACTGAGGTTAGGTGATGCAGGATTTACTCCTGGCGGTGCTACTCTAGTCTTGGCTAGGAGCAGTGGTTAATAAAGGAACTTATTTTACTTTATTAATAAAAAAATGTTTATTAGTTTATTTATATATTACTGCATGATTGATGAATGAAGACTGAACTGAATTGTTATTAATTCAAAGTCTTTTATTAACATTTTTGTAGTTAAATGCCGTTTTAAATTTGTAGCATGAGTGCCTAACAATTTCAAACCGCATACATTACAAATCGATTTGTTTTCTTGCGGATTAAATTTAAAGAATTGGTGTAGTTTTTTATTCAAATCTCTTTTCCTTTTTGCACAAAATATAATATTTAACCGCACACACTCAATTCACGAACGCAAATAATATGTATGTGTCGCCAAAGCAAGACTCGCATACATACCACTACATACGCAAAACTAAGTACTAATAAAACTATTAATGAAGTTAGGATTCGACAGTAATGACTTCACTGATTCTATTGTATTGCTCTTAGACCCATTAAACAATTTTTTTATCTAAGTTTTTTATAAACGTTTCACACCACGCTATATGGTGCTCTTATTTATTTCACAAATTTTCAATCACTTTCAATTTTCTATCAAATTTCACAAAAAATATTTTGGTTTTAGGTGGGTTCGAATCCACGGCCAAGCTCGTGTGCCCTTTATAAGGATGAACTCGCCCCACGTTGGGCGCCAGTTAGTAAAACACTATAGGTTATATTTCAAAACTTTTATTTCCCTTGTTAGAGCCAGGGCAGCCGCTTGAATCCGGTGAGTTAATACAACTGATTATTCAATTTGACGACTTTGCCTAAATACCTAAATTCTTATTTCTCCTACCAGTTGCTGCACATTATTGTCCGCGAAACAAATTAGTAACCGACGTTCGAGCGTTTTTAAAAAAAATAAGAAAGACACGTTGTGATCAGTTTTAGCGGAGGAATCAATCTGTATTTTCTTTTATTTAATTTTACTTTAGAATTTAAAATGTATTACAATTTTGCTTACTTAGCTCAAAGTTATTTTGGTTGGTTTACATTTTCATTTTAACAAATATCAGTAGATTTATGATTTTACTTTTATAATTTTAATTATTGTTAAATACAGGGTGGCGCACGAATCGTGCTACAAAAACAAAACGTAATAACTTTTTTTCTAATCAATGTATTTAACTTTTTGTTTTTTTATTGTATAGATAATTCAATTTTATTTTATGTAACCAATTAGTTTTGAAAATAATAGAACGTAAATGACCTCCATGCTCATTCACGCATATGCGACACCTGATGAGAAAATTGTTCATTGCGCACTGAAGGGTTGAAGTCGGGATCGCCTCAATTATTGTTGTGATGGACTGCTTCAATTCAGTCAAATTACTTGGTTTTGCTTTATACACCTCTTGTTTGAGATAACCCCATAAAAAAAAATCTGGTGCAGTGAGGTCAGGTGACCTTGGGGGCCAGCGGAAAGTGGAATTTCTGGATATCAATTTATTTCTAAATTTTCGTTGGAGCTCCTCCATAACCGGTCTGGCTATATGTGCAGTTGCTCCATCTTGCTGGAACCAAATGCTGTTAAAAGGGATACGTCTTCGCCGCAGTTCTGGATAAAAAAACTCCTTCAACATGTTTAAATAACGGTCCCCATTTACAGTCGCTGTTACACCGTTTTCTTCGAAGAAGTATGGCCCGACAATGCACCTTGATGAAACTGCGCACCACACTGTGACTCGTTCTGGGTGCAGTTCCATCTCATGGAGTATTTGCGGATTTGATTGACTCCATATACGGCAATTTTGCTTGTTTACATTGCCGTTTAGATCAAAATGGGCTTCATCAGACATAAACAAACAATTTATGAAGTTGTTGTCTTCTTCGGCCATTTCAATAATTTTTTGGCAAAATTCCAGGCGAATAGGCAAATCCAGAGGGTTTAATTTGCTTGTGATTTGAACTTTGTACGGAAACAAGTTTAAGTCATCATGAACTATCCGCTGCATTGACCGTCTGCTAACTCCAATTTGCACCGACAAGTTACGAGTCGAAACTCTTGGATTTGCCTGAATTGACGATGCTACAGCCGCGATTGTGGCTTCGACCCGAACATGGAGATCTCGATGGTACGGTCTGCGTGCGATGCTTCCAGATTCAGCAAACATGTTCAGCTCAAAATCAGCCTGGATGACATCAACTCTGTTCCAAAATTGGTTTCACTTTTCGTTTCTACCACAGGCAAATTCTTATTTGACTACAAACTAAACACCCTTTAAAAAACCTATTTTTTTATTACATAGGTGAAAACTTATTTAAAAATTATAGGACTACGTGAAAAGGCATTACTTTTGCTTGACAATGCACCTTCGTATCCAAACGAGGACACGTTAAGATCCAAAGATGGTTTAATTAGGGTGATGTTTATGCCGCCGAATCTAACTCCTTTGATTCAACCAATGGATCAAAACGCAACAAGAATAACAAAGCTACATTACCGAAATTCTCTCTTTGCAGCTATTTTCTCCGATGATTGCGATTTGATCCAATCATTAAAAAAAAATTAGCTTGAGAGATGCTGTTACATTTTCGGATAGAGCTTGGAATAAATTGAGACAGGAGACGTTGGCGAAATGCTGGACAAATATTTTAAACTTTGCAAACCTGAAAGACGATGACGACGATGACATTCCACGTAGTGTCTTGAAAAACCAAATAGAAGCTGAAGCTAAAAGTATGGAAAAAGAAGCTGCCGAAATTCTCGAACACTTACATCCTGAGGTAGTTATGGTTTTGATGTAAATAAAAAAACACACGATAACAATAATAACTATTTATTAGGCTACTTTCACAGAACAAGAAATAAGAGATTGGAATAACGACGACTTGATTGAAGAGGTTGAAGCTATTGAAGAAAGCGAATCCGAAGATGAAGTTGAAGCTACAGGTGGAAATGAACAAAAGCGCATAAGTTCATCCGAAGCCGTTCAACAAAGCTATAGCATGGGCAACTGCTGAAAAAATTAGCCCGAGGAAAGTTAATGTGCTACAATCACTGCGCGAAAAGGCTGTATTGAATGCGGTAGAAAATAAGAAACATCAAACCAAGATCACTGCTTTTTTTCTAATAATTTGGAAACAACATTCATAATGGTCCATCTGCTCGGGGGAGTGCCGCCAAACTCCCGCCTAAATTCCCTTTGGACGGAAATGATGGACTGCAAAGCATAGTACCGCTGCACTATCCAAATCCTCTTTTCGGTATCCCAAGCCTCCATTTTTTGTAAATCTAAATACTAATCTGCAAAATAAAAAAAAAAAGCCGATTACTCACACAGAAAAAAAGTTATTACGTTTTGTTTTTGTAGCACGATTCGTGTGCCACCCTGTATAATAAAATGCTGATTAATTACTTTGAAAATATTCTATTGCGAAATACACCGGAAATATGGAATTGGGTTACTGTCTGTCTTTATTAAATTGATTTAAAAATGTCTTGAATTTATCAGGTGCATTGGATTTAGTACTTATATAAATTAATAAAATACTTTTTTATTTTATTTATTTTAAAAAGAGAGGACTCTTGAGGGGTATTGAACTTTATTAAAATGAATATTTTAATTATTACCTCCTCCCATCTTAAATTGATTGTCCTCAATCATTTAAAAAAAAGGAATATTGTCCAATCTTGGTGGTTTGATAGGAGCTTCTAATGCTATTGGTTTATGGGATTCAGCGCAATGTTGCACACTCATTGTCACATGAGGCTCGTTATTAGTGCGTGGAATTTGAGATTCCCAAACAATTATTTTTTTTTTTTGTATTTTTAAAGAGAAATCGTAAGCATGCTATGGAAATGATAATTAGACTGAGAATAACAGAGATTGACCATCCTCAAATTTTCAAATGTTTCCGAATAGTTGAAATTACATACTTCCGTATTATTAATCTGTAATTCATTAAGAGCTTCAAGTGATAGGAAATTAATATGGTCGCTTTCAAAAGGAGCGGGCTGCATTAATGCGGGGATGATATGTAAAGGTGAGGCGTCTATATTACTAAAAGTCCTATTGTTAATTTTAATAGTGCTATTATGAAATTTAATAAGAAGTGTTCCAGATGTATTTCTCCGCGTTTTATCAACATAAATAGCCATGTTGCAATCATTTACTAGGATAACCCCTGACTCGATCTCTTCGATTAATGGGATATGATGATTGTTGCTCGTTACACATGTAGAATTTTGACTGCTTATAAGATTAGGAATACATTTAGTATTTGAAATATTCGTTATTTGGTTTTCTTTACAAATTATTATTTTATTATATTTTTCACAATCATTTATTATACCATATATAGTGTTATCATTTTTTAAGATCTGCTTAAATTCTAAATTAATTACAGAGTTTTTTCTTTTTACTGGTCTTAATATTACGTTTTCGTAGGTTTCCTTTTTTGTTAGGAGAATCTTAACCAAATAAAATATTTTTTTATTAGTACTGTATAAGACAGATATTTTGGCAAATTGGAGTGCCTCTTCGGGGCTCACAAAAACAATATTTTCTTCTCTAATTTTACTTGTAGCAATTTCAATTTCTTTTTTATCTAATATTAATGGGTTGACGATTCCAATTCGATTCCATTTTGAATATTTATTAACTCTTCCATAACTAGTCTTACTCTATTTTGTAGATTTATAACTATTTCGTTTTCTAATAATACATCTTTTCTTATTACATTAGAAATTTGATTTACTATATCTATTAGATTTTTTAATCTTTTATTAAAAACTTCATTTACGTGCACTTGTTTATTATTATTTTTGTTCAGATCATGTATATTACTAGCTATTATTTCAAAGTCGTTGTGATCTGGAGCTCCTGCGATATATTTCCAAATAGTACCTATGGCATTTATTGCTCTATTATTTTTTATAGTGGGTGTTATATTTTCGGTAAGGCTTAATTCGTGGATAAGGATGGGATACAGGTTATGGTGATTTGGGATGTTTTGTTGGATAAATGTGTGGTTATTGGATATGGATATTGCGTACTGTGCCAGATCTATTGAATGTAAAATAGTAAAAGTTCCTTGCTGAATTTTTGCTGTACCTCTATTAAATGTCACGACATACGAAGAAGTGTAATCCAAAATTTGAACTTCAGTTTTTACAAAGGTTAAATACAATACAATAATTAGAACTGCCGATGACATTATTGAAGTTGTGCTGCTGCTGGTTGTTGGTTGGAATTGTGATTTATTAAGCACAGAGGGTCTGTTTGGCATTATTTAAAACTTTGTTAATTCAATAATTATTTATTTTATCTATATATTGTTTTTTTATTTTATAATTCTGTGGAGGGTCCCTTGGGTGGTGAATCGCAGAGAATGTTCTTTATTATAAGCTGGAGGGTCCCCCCGAAGGTGGTGAATCGATTTTGTTTTAGTTAGACTTTTATAATAATATTCAACTTTGTATTTTTCACAAATTTGTTTAAAAATTCTTATTTAATAATAATATTCGACTTTGTATTTTCTCAATCATTTTTTCAGTAATTCTAATTTAAGAGTAATATTCAACTTTGTATTTTCTCTATAATTTTTTTAATAATTCTAATTTAATAGTAGTATTCAACTTTGTATTCTCTTGTTACACTCAAAAGTTTTCGGAATTTTTTTTTTTTAATTCTTAATATTACTTAATATTAATATTCTTACTCTAACATTTCCCGGCGGTGGGGTGTGACTCCTCTTTGCTGATTTCCGCTACTGGGGCACCTCCAAGTCGCACTATTGGCAGCGAGCGTTCCTTTCCTATCGGATTCCAACGCTGCACCGGCTCACGATTCGCGTCCTTGTGATTGCACTCTTTTTTGCACAACACTTCACTCGCGAATTTTAAAACCGGTCCCTTGCTCGGGCGCCAATTAATAAAATACTTTTTTATTTTATTTTAAAAAGAGAGGTCTATGTCCTCTATATCTTTTATTATATAATATTAATTAATAAATATTGCCGGAAGACTATGTCTTCTTAATCGGACTTTTACATTATTAATACTTGCCGGAAGACTATCTTTTCTTAGTCGGACTGTTGATTAGTTAATGATTTTTTATCATTTTGCCGGAAGACTATGTCTTCTTAGTCAGACTGCTGATTACTTAATAATTTTGTTTCCTACTAGCTACTTAATATTAACTATCGAACAGCAATCATCACGTTGAATGCAATGTGAGCTTATTTGAGGTCGTCAGCACTTTGAGTTAATATGAGCTTATTTGAGGTCGTCAGAACTTTGAGTTAATATTGTAAGAAAGGTAAATAATTAAATTGGAACAAGCGGAACTGTGTCAGCAATTGAATTGCGACAAGGGGTATTGAACTTTATTAAAATGAATATTTTAATTATTAACTTATATGTAACTCGTGCGACTCGCGAATGCAATTTGTTCTTGTTGTCACGCGCAAACGATGATATATTGGATATCATACTGCTTAGGGGATCAGGATCTTTTATGGACCTCGAATTCCTGTTGATAGTGTTAAAGTGTGAAACACATAAACTTTGTAGTATTTGAATTACGTCAACAGTTCCTTTTTCGATCATCTTTGATGCTTCAAGTGTTCCCTCTGATTGGGGTACAATTTTCCCAAAATCACTTTCCCAAAAAAATTTTTTCCCAAATTTTTTTTTCCCAAAAAATAATTTTCCCAATGCCATTTTTCCCAAACTAAAAATTTCCCAATAAATTTTCCCATAAAATATTTTTCCCAAAATATCGTTCGTCTGTAAAATATCGCATATACATTTGCAATGAATGGGCGAGTACATTTTTTATTATTTGAAAAGAAATGATTTTTTGCATTCAATTAATTCCGCCATAATTAGAAATTTTGACTTTAGGCAGCAAATTTTGGCTCATGAAATTTTGACACGAAAAGAATGACGTGAAAAAACTTGTTTATATGAGTGAAGTTGGATACATTCGTTACCTTGTCTTTTTATCCGAATTGAAAAATGTATATTGAAAAACTTTTTCGAATCTTTTTCGATTACTTAAGTATAAGATTTTTGATTATTATATACACTCATATTGTCGGAATCGTCGAAAAATGTGAAATAGTAGAATAATAAAAATTAATTTCAGTAGTATTTGTTCGGGAAAGCTATCTATTGGAAAAAAGTTATTTTGGGAAAACATGCATTCGGGAAAAAACAATAAAGCGGGAAAAAATATTTTTGGGAAAAAAAATTTTGGGAAAATTATTTTTTGGGAAAAAAAAAATTTGGGAAAAAATTTTTTTGGGAAAGTGATTTTGGGAAAAATGACCCCCCACCGTTCCCCGTTCCCCGTTCCCTCTACTTGCATGCTTCTATCAGATAAGGCTTTTAAATCTGTAATGTTTTTTCTATTCTTAATAAAATTATTTTTCTTTGCTAAATATTCATGTTTTCCAATTTCACTGTAGAGGCTTCCAATTGACTTTAACGTTTCTTTATTAATTTTATCTATTATGCTATCAGGTAACCCCATAACAATAAGATTTATCATTGTTTGGGTGTCAATTTCTCTGTTGACCTCTAACAAGAGTCTTTCTTTCTTTGTGGCATATTCAAGCAGTGAACCAGCTTGATATCTAAATGTAAATGCATATTTGACCTGAGACCAACCTTTGTTTCCATATGTTTCACAAAAAATGTTCCTCCATTGTATCCAGTCTGAATTCACCGTTAATTTTATAATCATGCTGCTGTACCAATCTAAGCATTGCTTCTCCAATAAATGTTTCAAAATCTCAATCTTACTTTCGTCCTGTTGAATGTCGAATCTTCCACATTCACTTTCAAAGTCACTAATCCATTGGTTAGCGTTCGATGTTTTAGTAGAGAACTTTTCCCAGATTTTTGTTTTCTATGACATTATCATAGCTAGTTTTGTTCAGATGCGTGTCATTCGTAACGTCATTGAGGTATTGGTCTCCAAACTGTAAATTTTCACCTTCATCTAAATATATTTCCCTTAATTTGGCATCTAATGGGATCCATACTGAGCGGGTTTGGTGCCATTTTTTCAGTGAATTTCTTATTTTCGTATAAATGTCTAAAGACACTATGCCCGAGTGTTTATTAGCGGGTTTCAGTTCGTCTAGTACTTCATAAATATGGCCGTCTGGTGTTTCAATAGAGGTTCTTTGATCACGTTGGTTTTTCCGTCTGTAGACCCCAGTACAACAAATTTAAAGCGGAGTTTTTCCATTTTAATTTATTGGTTTCCACTAGAAATGTAGTTTTATGAGTTGTATCTTGAACTGTTTATGAGTTGTATCTTGCACTGTATTATACCATTTCGCTTTTCTATATTCCGGTCGGATACAACTATCTTCTAATCTTCTCCTGCTTAGAATTTTAAATATATCTTTTATATTTCGTTCCTCATAAATTTTGTCTAATAATGTTCCTTGCGTCATTTCCTTAATTATGTTAGTAAATAAACTGTCCGTGTTCGAAAGGTCAATACAATGGTCACCTCTATAATAAACACTTAATTCGTCTGCCTTATATTTTATATTTTGTATTTCAACCATTAATTCACTTACCGAATTAACCTTAAGGTTAGCTATCATTTTGTAAATTTGATGAGGTGCTAACGCTCTGTATCTTAGTTTCAAAGTTTCTTTGATCAGCTGCCAGTTGTCCGAGGTGGGCAGATTAATTATAACATATTTAGCTTGCCCTCCAATCGTCCGCTAGGATGCCGCTTCACGGCTTCTTTACGTAGTGTTTCATTATTTATTGTTGATAGCAGGTAATCCGTGCTGCTAAAAAAACTATTAACCGTAAATTCTCCCGTTCCTGTAAAGGTTGGCGTTACAGGAAAAACGCAGCGAATCAAATCGGTATTTATAAAAGCTTTTATTTGAACAAAGTTATTGCAAGTAATTGAATGTGCGTGCAGAACTAAGCACGCTTGAAGATATACTGAATGTGTATAGTACAATACAATAGTATGTGTTGATGTTAAGGCATTGTCGGACCTGTTACATTTTAAGCTTACCTTATTTTTAACAGTTGGCAAGTAGTTGATTGTTTTGTCAAATTCTGCATCGCATTGTTGTCTCTCCTAAGGTTTTGTTGTAGTTCTAAATATGCTGTTCGCATCTGTTCTAATTGGTGATATCTCCTAGCCAGTTCCTCCATCAAGTCTGCTGGTTGTATTTGAGCCGATTCTTGAGCCGTTCATCTCTCGTCAAACGTTTGTTGCCTTTTTCTCCGTATTTTGATTTGTGGAATTCGCCTTCTTAGCTTTCACCGCATTTATAACTATGTTTGTGGTGTTGGCTGTATAGTTTTCACTGCGCAATATTTTTTTTTTTTTAGTAATAATCCTGGAGGGTCCCGTAGTATTCGCCGAATTTACTACTTTTACTATTTAAGGATCCTACCGATTGCGCAATTTAAATAATTAATTTCAATATTCAGATTTTTTAAAAAGGCGTGAATAATTTATTTTAGTTAACTTGTTACTTTTATTATATACCAATTACCAGACTAAATTTACATGCTTACTTGCTAAACTTATCTATTGTATTACATCAGCATTAATTAATTTGGTTTATTTCACAATTCATTGGAAATTGATATTGGGATTTACAGCATTAATATTTTATTAATTTAAAAGTTGATATCACGAATTATATCCTCTTTTAATTTCGAAAACAAGTTTAGCTTAGCGACTGCTCGTTCTCGTGGTTACGGAGAGATTGCGAGTGCAATCAGCATTTCCGTCTGGTAGTCGTCGAGCCTATACTTTGGATAGAACACGCGGTTTTTAGCCGCCATCGTGCTTTTGGATCCTGCGCACAAGCCACCTGCTGATTGGTTGATTTGCATTGGTACATCTCCATATAGCTTCTTAATCTTATCGATGGAGCTATCTCTCAACTTTTCCCGGCATAGTGCTTTGACCATAAGGCCTAAACCTGCTTTCGGAATACGTTAAGAGTAAGGCTTGAAGCGCTTTTAATGATATTTTATTCAGCTCTGCTTCCGTCTTTAACACATTATATGTGGTATTATATAATAATGTGTTTAACGTTACCACGGACTCTTTGCGATATCGCAGTACGTAAAGCATCGTACGAAGTTTCTCGTATTTGATTCTTTGGGTACAAATGTAGAAATGTCCCGTATGGGGTCGTCACTTGCATCTTTGCTTCAACATTCGATTTTGACAGTAGCTCGCTGATACAAGATGCTGTTGAAACGGTGGCAATTCATTTTATTATTTTTATACTTATTTATATATGTTATGCAAACATGTATGTATATGCATTGTAATAAATAAAAGACGATTTTCTGTTTGATAACCAATGCTGGATAACCGGCAGGTTGTATTGTCAAATATTTATTGATTGATCATTGAGATATGGTCGAGTTTTGAAAAATACAAGTTCTAAAAAAATTTTTGTTATCGGTCCAACTGACCGCACTTTATTCACTCACAGTTCTTAAACCAAAAAAGCCGCTTAAACAAGTAAACTACTTAATTTATATTAATAAAAAGAAGGAATTTTGAATGTACAGCTGAACAATTTCAGCGCGTTCTATTGGGGTGTACTGTTTCATGGTATAAATCTCCTTCGACTGACGCTTCCAACGCGGTATGTCATTAGCTGATCTGAAATTACAGTAAAAAGTTATAGGGTTACTCAATGGGTCAGTTTAATATGGCCAACCCTGTAGTGGCGTGACTTAATTCTAGGAACTTAAATAAGCATCTTTATATTACTTGCATTATGAGCTTATTGCAGAAATCAATATGAAATTTGAATAAGCAATTTAATTAAAAAGTAAATTAAATAAATGAAAAATATAAGAAGCAAAGAGTTTGTTAACTTGGTTTGGGTTAACTTACTTATTTTACCTATTTCTACATATTCTATAACACATGTTTACTTAACGTTTATTTAACAAATTTTAGCAACAAAGAGAAATGTTATTTGATTCCACTGAGTGTGCGGACAAACAATTTAGGCACATGCCGAAAACTGCTTGTTGTCAGCTTGTGCAGCTCATGCAATGAACCTTTGAAATATGAAGCATGCAAATTATCTTTTGCTTAAATAGCAAAAGCTTTTTTAAAAAACATGTGAGTCTTCGTTGCACACCGGATCAAAAACTGATCCGAAACTTTATTAATCTCAATATTTATACAGAATCTGAAGCTTAAATCTTAGGTTAGTATGTCTTAATTCTATTGAAAGCGGACCATACGTGATATGTGACATGTTTGACATTTTCGCTAAAGGTAAGCGCTTATATTTATTGTTTTCTTAATTCTATTGAAAGCGGACAATACGTGATATGTGATGTCCACTTCCTTCATTAGCAAAGTGTCAATGACATGTTTGACACTTTCGCTAATGGTAAGTGCTTATATTTATTGTTTATTTTTTGGGAAGTGGCTTGCGCTATTAATCTATGGTTAATTGTTTACATACTGGGTTAGTGGTGTGTGGTATAGGAGGCGTTAACTTGCATTAATCAAATTAAAATCAACTGAGTATACTACGTTAGGCATGTTTAACTTATAATCATTATGCTGTAGTATGTAGTAAGAAACGGACTTTCGGTCCGTTACACTCAAAAAAATTAAGGGCCAGCTGCCCAGGAAGGAAACACTTATAAATCTTTTAATAATTAACAAATATTTTATTATACACAAGTTACTTAGTCTAACACAACTAACTCAGAACCCGTCTTGAACTCCACTGCCTGATCGTGATGACGGTCGCTTACTTTACACCTTCATTCCCCAGCTGCGGCGTAAGCGTTGTGTTATTTGTCTGAGCCCGGCCTTGGCCTTGACTTTCCATTTGTGCATTATTGAATGCAATTGTGCAACAGGTAACGTCTCCTGTTACGTTGGATTGTGAAATTGAAATATGCTGACACTGCGGCTCGTGTAGCGACTTTCCGCTTCAGCTGTCCGCCGACTACTACTTCTAACGCCAAAAACTGCTTATCTCTCTCGCTGTATCAAAACGTATACTCCACCTTACATATAAGTTACAATTTTATAACATAAAATTGTTTTTTAAAAATATTTTTGTGGACAATAGTCCACGTCTTTATTATTTGATGTTGAGCTTAAAACTGAATTACAAAATTCTTATTACTATTTCTTAACATCTAAAATTTGGCCAGGTCACGTTGCACCTGCATGTGCTGGGAAAATTCCTTAGTTTAGATAATGCGCGGTCAGCGCTTTATTCCTGCGCGATTTACGTTTCCGGATCGCGGTTAACATAAAAAAAACTAAATTTGTATTCTTTTTATTTTACTTATAAACTTTATTTATTCTATATTATTTCAGTTTAGTTAAGTTTGACAACTATTCCAATGAACGGGAGGAACAAGACTAACTTTATTATTTTACTTAAGGTAAAATCAAAGCTTACATATGTATACATATTTGCTTACTCGGTATGTTTTACAATTTTGTTTTCTTATTTGCTAATTACATTGGTTTATAAAAAATTGTTGTGTTACTTATTAATATTGCATTTTCGTGTGGGAACGGAAATGCCGATTTGACAATATTTATTGTAAGCAGACAGTGAAGTTAGTTAATTTGGGACGGTTGCAATTCTTGGAATTGCGACCGAAAAATTATTTTGATTTATGAATTTAATCGTAATTTCTGTAAACAAATCGGAAGTAGGTTTAGTTTTACACTTTGTCTTTAATTATATTTGCAATGAATTCATCTATAGTGTTAGTGCTTGGTTTTATATACAGTGGCTCACAGCTTATTTTATGCAGTGCATAGTCTCAAATCCCAAGCTTTATAACTACAAAACTAAGAAGAATTTGAAAAAGAAATTGGTACCATTAAAAAGATAAAAAACTCAAATTTAACAAAATAATTTCATTTATTGTGAAAATATATATTTAAATAACTTTAAACTACGAAAACCAAAAATACTGGTTAATTTCAGGTCACAGCTTATTTTATGCAGTTACTTATAATTATAAAAAACTTAATATTAAACATAATTTGAAGTATTTTTAATATTTGGTATGATAACCCTTGTTGTCTATAACAGATTTAAGGCGATTTTGCATTGATGTCACCAGTTTTTTTGTAATATCTGGCGAAATATTCGTCCACTCCGTTTTCAGCGCCTCCTTTAGGTCGTTTTTGTTAGAAATCTTATGTTTCCGGATATTAGTTTCTAGTATAGACCACAAGTTTTCAATGACATTCAAGTCTGGCGACTGTGGCGGCGGCGTCATCAAGTGAGGACAGTTATATATTAGCCAGCTTTGTACAATACCCGCTTTATGCTTTGGATCGTTATCCTGATAAACTCGAAAATCTGATTTTATACCCAGATCCTCGGCACTCTGCAACAAATTATCCTTCAGAATCTGTAGGTATTTAAATTTGTCCATTGTTGTCTCAATAAATGTCAACCTCCCAGTACCAGCAGCCGACATGCAGGCCCAAACCATGACGCTGCCACCGCCATGTTTCATTGTCGGTTTCAAATTTTCTTTATTGAGTTCCTTATTTGGTTTTCGCCAAACATAGGACATCCCATCCGAGCCGAATATGTTGAATTTCGATTCATCTGCGAAAATAACAGAATTCCAGTACTCTGACGTCTCTGAAACATGCTCATTGGCAAATCTAAGTCGGCAAAGTCTATTTTTTGGGCTGATAAAAGGTCCTTTACGTGCTACTCGGCCATGAAAATCGTGTTTGCGCAGAATACGGCGAACAGTTTCCACACTACATTGTTTACCGAGGTCAGATTGAACTGCAGAGGTCAGTTTCGGAGCCGAGAGTCGTGGATTAGCTTTTATCCTTCTTACAATAGTTCGCTCATCAGTGTCACTGAAAATTTTGTTTGGTGGTTCCCTGCCCTTATTATGTACACGATTTTCATGGACGAAGCGCTCGATGATTTTTTGTACTGTAGCTGCGTTAATGTTAACTATTTCTGCTATTTTTCGCTGCGATTGGCCGTTTTTGAAATGGTGAATAACCAATTCACGTTGACCTATCGTTGTTCGCGGACCCATTTTATTAATCACATTAATTGACACTTCAAATACTAAAATCAAACTAGAAAGCGAATACAAAGTAATTTTATAAATAAGCGATGATATTACATACGCCTACTACTCTTAAATAACGTAATATTTAAGTACCGTTGTACAAAGAAGCGACTGCATAAAATAAGATGTGACCTGAAATTACGCAGTATTTTTGATTTTGGTTGTTTTATGTTATTTAAATACATATTTTCACAATAAATGAAATTATTTTTCTAAACTTGAGTTTTTTATCTTTTTAATGGTCCCAGTTTCTTTTTCATATTCTTCTTAGTTTTGTAGTTATAAAGCTTGGGATTTGAGACTATGCACTGCATAAAATAAGCTGTGAGCCACTGTATGTAACTCGCGTGTGGTGCCTTTTACCCATAGGACACTATTTCGCAATATTTTCGCATTATGTTATTTGATATTTATATTTCTCGTAATGCTAATGTATGATGTATTAACTATTCCCCTCTCAAAAAAAATGATCGTCCTCGATCATTAAAAGTAAGGTAGGCCGTTGAATTTAATAAAGGTGGGTCTATCATCGTTACAGGATAAATTTGTTGGAGTAATTTCTAATAATTTAGGTATACATTGATCTTTGCTTAAATCTAATAAATTATTTCTATTACATATTGATATATCATTATATTTTTCGCAAGGCTTTCGGATGTCATATGTTGCATTTTTAATTTTTAAAATTTCTTCAAATTCAATGTTTAGTACAGTATTGTTTTGTTTTTTTACTGGTCTTAAAATAATTTTTTTAAAGGTTTCACTTTTTGTGAGTGGTATTTTTACCATATACACGATTCTCATTTTTTTACTGAAAACATTTATCTTAGAAAATTCTAACGCTTCTTCTGCGTTGTTAAATGGCATTTCTTCTTCTCTTAATTTATCTAATGCAATTTTTACTTCATTTTTGTTCAATATTACAGTATTTAGTATATTTTCTTTTGCCCAATGTATGGCGTATTTTATATTTATTAATTCGTCTTTGATCAATCTTATTTTACTTTGCAAATCTATTACTACTTCATCTATTATGTTATTATTTTTCCTTATTGCATTTAAAATTGTATTAGTCATAGATGTTATATTACTTAATCTTTTATTAAAAAGCAAGATATTTCCACGTGGTACCTAGAATATTTATAGATCTTAATTTACGTGATTTACTTATAGGTTTAAGGGTTTCAAGGATTTCAAGGGTTTGATTTGTTTCATGTTTAAGGATTGGATAAAGGAAACTGTCCTTGGGTAATTTTTCGGTTATGTGGTTATGAATGTCCGTCAAAAGTATTTCGTATTGTTTTAAGTCAATTAGATGAATGAGTCCAAACGTGCCATCCTGAATTTTGGCAAGTCCATTGTTAATGGTCACTAAGTATGAATTTGTGTAGTCCAAAATTTCTACGTCTACGTTAATAAGTCGGAGGAGATGAAGCATTATTATCAGCTTCCTCAGCATTTTGTAGGATCCAGGCGGCTAGTAGTTTTTAAAAATATTTGCGGAGCGAACTCCGACTTCTTTATTTGAGCCTTTAACTAAACCTGAACTTACAATACTTTCTTAATTCTAAGCACAACCCAAAAGCATAACCAAATTGAGAATGTCACCTGCTTTGCCGCGTGATCTCGTTCCTGGAATTTCGTTGTGAAATAGATCACACGACAAATAAGCAGACATAAAGGGGTTGGTGACAGTCCAGCATTTCCAGTCCAGTTTGGCCGGTGACGTTCAAAACAAAAAGCGATCAATCCACAGTTGTGTTTAGAAGTAAATATGTCGTCATCGGATGATGAATTTTTATTACTTGCAACTATTGCAGTTTGGTTAAAAAAAAAGAAGAAAAGAGATAAAAAAAGTGTGGATGAAAAGCCTGTACGCAAAACGTAAAAAGTTTACTTATGAGCATCTTTTAAGTGAATTAAAATTATCATGTAAAGACGAATATAAAAATTTTATGCGAATGGACTCGGAAACATTTGAGGAGCTTTTGAGCATGGTGACGCCATTAATAGCAAAACAAAATACATTTATGTATGCGAGATGCAATAACACCCAACATGCGATTATCATCAACATTAAGGTATTTGGCGACTGGAGAAAAATTTGAAGATCTGAAGTTTTTTACTGCAATTTCTCCACGATCCCTTGGAGTGATTGTTATAGAAACTTGTGAGGCTATTATTTCATGTCTTTCAAATGCTATTAAGGTAAGTACATTTAAGCAAGTAAACAATTTAGTTTTGAAAAAAGCAAAGAGGAATGTGCCAAGTTTATTATGATTAAAAATTGATTAACTACGTTTTTTCTTTTTTAAAAATAATTCAACTTTTATTCCAATATACATACATATGTATACATGTGGAAACCACTGCCACTATCTTATGATACAGAGAGCAAAAGCTCTCTCAATATTTCCATTAGATCTACCGCTATCGAGTCTCGACATTTATTGTAACTATTGATAGGCAAAGCAATGTGAAAGCAACCGTATGAACATTCTTGTCAGCTTGGCGACTGAGATCTTCTAGTGAGGCGTCGGGCTGTGCTGCTAAGCAAGCGCGTGTTTGCTGTGAAAGTTGGGACTGCCATCTTGCTTTAATAACGTTGTCTGAAACGTCCGGACAAAGACTACGAAGGTGTCGAAAAAATTGTGACGGGGTGCGGTCACCAATTTCCTCACCATCTAAAAGTTCTAGAAGCTTAGCGTCTTTTGACTTCGTAAGGCGCTCGATTAGGGCCGTCTTCAACGAGGTGTACGGTGTTGATGTAGAAGGACGTAGTATTATATCTTCTACCTCCGCTGCTGATTGCGTATCGATCAATGATACTGCATGGTGGAACATGTCACCTTCATTGCAAACAGATCGAATTCTGAATTGCGATTCCAGCTGGGCGAACCATAGCGCAGGCCGCTCTGCAGAGAACGATGGCGCGCGAACAGTCGTGCCCGTTATAGGATACATTAGCGGAGGCTGTGTTGATGAGCCTGCCTCGTTGTTTGTTAGTGGAGTTGCTTCGTTCGTCATGACCCTTTAGATGCTTGCGTCGTGTTCAATTCGCCGGAAATTTACAAAAATATATTCCTTGTTCGCTACGTATTTTTGTAGACTGTCGCACAAATCCAGTCTTATGACTATACCTTACCAATAATCGCCGATGTTAGTGGATGAAAGGGCCCACTTTTAATTAAAGTCGTATATGCTAATTGCAAAAAAATTATTTATATATAACCCAAGTCGGGGTTACCATGACTATTGACCGGCTTAACATTAAAATGATGATATGACTACTATTTAAGAATCGGTAAATGTGGAGAAGAATTGTGAAATTGATTCTGACGATTCACTGTCTATGTTCAAACTATTGCTGCTATGGCTGTAAAATTCAAGTGGTGTGGAAGTATTGCTTCTGGATGTTGGTGTTGGTGAGTCCGTGTGGCTGATTGCTAAGGGTATTGGGGAGTATCCTGCATTTATTTCTAGGGAATTCCTGTGTAATGTTCCCATCTGGCCCTCAAACAGTATGTCCTCTACGAATTTTTCACACAGAATTCTTTGATTAGGAGCCATCCGTTCTAATTTTACTGCCCATGAATCCGTAATAACTGTCGATTTATTTTTTTCTTTTGATGAAAACCGCTTTGTGGGATTTCCACCAAGGCTTCAGCAGCATCTGGCTTCCTCTTTGCTTCTTTTCTTATCGTGGCCGTTAACAGATTCTGAAATAAAAATAAAACATATTGTATACTTTGAATGAAAAGTACAATAATATTTTTTTATTGATTTTGAAATATTTTCGGGTGCCGTAGTCTGAAATTAAATGAAAAGCTATAGCCGATGGATTTGGAGAAATTTTGAACTTCCCAAATTGCCTGGAGCGATCGATGGCAAACATGTTGCCATCAAAAGACCACCAAACTCTGGCGCACTATACTACAATTATAAAAAATTTTATAGCATTGTTCTCATGGCTACTGTGAATGCAAACTATGAGTTCATAGTAGTGGATGTTGGCACAAATGGTCGTGTATCAGATGGTGGTGTCATAAAAAATACGGAATTTGGGAAAGCTATCTACAACAAAATTTTACCACTACCTGGTCCATCGCAGGTGCCGGAAAGCGATAAAGTGCTGCCGTACGTTTTTGTTGCTGACAATGCTTTCCAAATGCAGGAACATTTAATTAAACCATATCCTGGGACAAACCTAACAAACACACAAAGAATTTTCAACTATAGATTAAGTAGAGCACGCAGAATTGTTAAGAATGTTTTTGGAATTTTAGTGTCACGATTCGGAGTTCTACAAACGACTATTCAGTTGGCCCCAGTAAAGGCTCAAATAATAGTGCTGGCTTGCTGCTATTTGCACAATTTTTTACGTAAGAAAAAGTCGTATTCATTCAGCCACTTAATTGACCAAGAAGATGTAAACTCTGGAAGTATAGCTCAAGGAGCATGGCGAAGGGAATCACATCTTAATGTATTGGAAAGTATACATTTAAGAAACTCTTCGAACAAAGCGAAAGAAGTTCGGAACAATTTTGCAGAGTACTTTATAAATGAAGGAGCTGTTTCGTGGCAGCAAAAGTACTTACGTTAATATGAATAATATTGCTATACATAATTAAATAACAAACACTTGTAAATCGTAAAAATAAAGTTAAGTTTTATTTTATTTACGACTCCTGCTATTACGTTTGTTAATTGCTTCATGTTGAATGCATTTGCATTTGAGGAGGAAGGAACAGATTGTAGAGGAGGAGCACTTAGCACAGCGCCTGACAAAGTCCTTACAATTTCTTCAATATTTTTAATTTAAAATGTAATTATAGATTTCATTTTATTGTACGAAATATATTTTTTTTATTTTATTAATGCATTTTTTTTTTTAAGTTTTGCTTAGCATTTTTGTATTATTTTTTTGTCTTAAACTATCTGCCTATTTCTATTCAAGTGTTTGTGTAAGTATGTTTTATAATATTTGTTAATTCTGTGTACAATGTATAAAATTATGATAAAGATAGTGAATAAAATGATTACATCAAGTGTTATTATTTTGTTTTCTAAAAAGCTGCTGTTGTTGGCTGCTGTTTGGTTGAGGATGATTTCCTCCTTCTTTTCTGTTGACCACCAGTTCCCCATAAGCGTAACTTTTTGTATTTTCTATGATTTCCCAAATTTTATTTTTCCTCTGGTGTAGTTTTGCCTTAAGTTCTTTGTTTACTTGTTCTAGAGCATGGTCAGCTGCTAACGCTTTTGAGAAGTTATTGCTAGCTTGTTGGTTCACTGTTCTTCTTTTTATGTCATGAAGTTTAGCTTTTTCCACTCTAAGGCGTTTTTTATATCCTCCTCGGGTTTTAAGTTTCAGATTTTCCTTGGGGATAGCCACACGATGGGTATCTTTGTTATCCTCAATTCTATTTCTGTACTGATGTATAAAAAGCTTCTTTGGACCTTCCATGAAGTTGTTAAAAAAATTTAAAGTTTTTGGTTGAAAATTTAAAGGTATTTCAAAATTTAAAAATCGTTCGTAGGATCGCCATGAAAAGTACTTTTCTTCAGGGAAGAGCTTTAGAGCAAACCTGCCGACTAAAGGTTCACCACGAGAAGTCTTTACTATCCGGGAAGAGCTTTAGAGTAAACCTGCCGACTAAAGGTTCCTTTTAAATAAAAGATTTCTTTTTATTTAGTTAGGGCAAATGACTGCCTTCCAACTACCAGGCTAAGACTGAATTGCCCGCCTTCTGAAAGAATGGCTTTATTTTATACTTTCTTTTTGCCTTGTCATCAAAAAAATATATAATTACAACCAAACATTGTTACAAGTAGAAATCAATAACAGAATTATAAATTCATAAAAATACTATACAATAAAATTTTGCTTAGGTTGGCTTACTTCACAGTAAGCTATGGTTTTGCTTTGGAGTGAGGTATCATATGACAAAAAAAATGTATTTGGTGTGTGCCATGTGTTTACTTATGTTTCGGGTTTCAAAAAAAAACGGAAAAGAATTATGTCATTGAAATTAAAGAGTGGAGTAAATTGAAATGGTTTACACACTTTAAGTTTGAGTTCATTTACCTATTAAAAATAAATTTAAAGAATTCGAAAGAAGTTTGAAAGTGAAGTGAAGGTACTCTACACTCTGGAAGGTCCCGTAGGAATCGCAGAGTTAAGCAATATTATAG
Source organism: Anastrepha ludens (assembly GCF_028408465.1). Classification (NCBI taxonomy): domain Eukaryota; kingdom Metazoa; phylum Arthropoda; class Insecta; order Diptera; family Tephritidae; genus Anastrepha; species Anastrepha ludens. The sequence continues at coordinate 114,432,059 of NC_071498.1, read as the reverse complement.
AGTTTTTTATTTTTAATTTATTATTGGCTGTACAAGCCTTTATTTATAGAGTTTAGCAGGAATTAATTATTTTCCCTTTCACAATATATTTATTTTTTAACATTTTCGCATTACTTTTGCGATTTCGAGGAATATAGGAATTTATACTTTAAGTATGTGTCCATGTACATAAAAATAAAGGTTAATGTTGGGTAGAGCCGAGAATCGTAATCAAGGAAAAAACACGTTTTTGTACAATGGCGTTTATTCAAAGACTATACAAAAAGATGAAAAGGAAAAAGAAGAAAATCTTGAAGCAGAGTTGCATTATAGGGTACGATCTATTCGTGTTGTAACTTTAAACCGATTACTTTTTCATCACTCTTCCTCAACACGAGTAGGTCGTTTACATAGAACTTGCATTAAAACCTAAAAGTTTTACAAATTTTTCATGTTTGATTTTGTTCAAATTCTTTGTAAGTACATCAGCAATCATCTCACTTGTACAAATGTATTCAATTTCAATTAAATTATTATTCAGTGCATCTCTAACAAAATGGTACTTAATATCTATATGTTTACTTCGTGAGTGGTAAACCGGGTTTTTCGCCAATTGCTGCGCGCTCAAATTGTCGCTGTAAACTCTAACTGGGTCACCGGAGCCACTTACGCCAATATCTGCCAATAAACGTCGTAGATATACTGCTTCTTTCGCAGCCGTTGCTAACGCGACGTATTCTGCCTCTGTGCTGCTGAGGGCTACGCTGCTCTGGCGTTTGCTCTCCCACGATATTGAACTACCGCCCAAGAAGAATACATACCCTGTGTATGACTTGCGATCGATACTATTACTGCCCCAATCGGCATCCACAAACCCTTCGATAGGCTTGCCCGTATGACGGTATACCAACTTGTAGTCTATAGTCATTGCCAGGTATCGTAAAATATGTTTGATACCTGATTCGTGCTCTTTGTGTGGATTTTGATTTCGCTGTGCCAGTTTCGAGATTGAGTGCAATATATCTGGCCTTGTGCAAATAGCGAGATACATTAATGCACCGACTGCTGATTGGTACTTTGTAACATCGGCTTTAATACACGTCTCACTAGTGCACCCAATTTGAAACCCCACGTCTAAAGGTGTCTTCGCTGCTCGACAACTGGTCATGTTATACTTTTCTAAAATCTCTCTTATATACAACGCTTGCCCGACTGAGATGCTTCCTGTCTCGCCGTCTCTGGTGATCTCCATCCCCAAAAAATACGAGATGGGACCTTTATCGATACATTCGAAGCTGTTTGAAATTCGTGCTTTGATCGCAAGAAGATCATTTTTGTTTTGGCAACTAACGATCAAGTCATCTACGTATACAGCTATGAGACATAAATTACCTTGATGACTCATTTTGTACAGGCACCGCTCATTAGTACACGCTTCGAAACCGATTTTCTTCAAAACTTCGTCCAATTTATGGTTCCACTCTCTCCCGGATTGTTTCAGCCCATATATCGCCTTATTGAGCTTCAAAACTCGCTCAGGAAACCGCTTGGCGATAAACTTTTCAGGTTGCTTCATATACACCACGTCGGTGAGCTCGCTGTTGAGATACGCGCTGCAAACATCCATCTGATGAGTGTACATTTTGAGCTCTGCCGCTAGCGCCAACACCATGCGAATAGTGGCGTAACGAACCACTGGAGAAAATGTCTCGGTGTAATTCACACCAAATTTCTGGCTGCAGCCCTTTGCGACTAAACGAGCCTTAAAACGCTCCACGTCGCCATTCTGGTCATGCTTGACCGCAAAAACCCATTTGGACCCGATTGCCTTCTCGTTAGTTGGTAAGTCCACTAACTGCCACGTTTTGTTTCGCACAAGAGCGTCGTACTCATCTGTCATCGCCTTTGTCCACTCATTCGAATATTTGCTGCTTTCAGCCTCTGCGACAGTTTGCGGGATTTTAATTTCACAAGCATTTTGCATCGTATTGACAGTATTGTACACTTTGCGTGGGCGTCCTGGTTTTCCAGTACGTACAAACTTCGGTCTTCCTCGTCCAATATGCGCAGGTGACTCTTCCTGAATCGGAGATTCGCAAAAACTTTCTTGGTAATCACTCCCAGAATCACTCGAAGCCTTCGCCTCTTCAAACTCATCATCGCTGTCGTCAGCTTCCGATTCACTCAATGACTCTGAAGGTTTCTCCTTGGTGGTATCTTTATTGTTTTTAGCAGACAGCAGGTCGTAAAAATCTACTATTTCACTCTTTTTGAATGGCAAAAACGTAACATCACGTTTCTCCACTACCATGCGCTGCTCAGGATCGTATAAGCGGTACGCTTTCGACGTTAGTGAATAACCTACCATAACATACTTTTTACCTTTCGGCTTGAATTTACTTTTGCTGATCTTATTTAACGCAATAGCTTCTGAGCCGAACACTCTCAAAAAATTCACAACTGGTTTTCGCCCAGACCAAGCTTCGTAAGGTGTCATACTGTTCAATGCCTTTGTAGGCGATCTGTTTTCACCGCAGTAGCAACTGCCTCTGCCCATAAAAATTCACCAAGTCCACTCTGAAGCAACATACTACGTGCCATTTCCACTATTGTACGGTTCGCCCTCTCGGCAACCCCGTTTTGTTGCGGCGTGTACGGCACCGTCAACTGCCGTTTTATGCCACACTCATTCAAAAATTTATCAAAGTCTTTGTTGACGAATTCACGCCCGTTATCGCTTCGGATTGTCTTAATTCTTTTTTCAGTTTGTCGTTCTACTAAACTTTTAAATATTTTAAATTTCTCTAAAACTTCTTCTTTAGATTTTAAAAAATACACAAACATTCGTCTCGATTTATCGTCTATGAAAACTAAGAAATAACGCGCGCCCCCCAGGGACTTTGTACGAAACGGACCACACACATCTGTGTGCACTAATTCTAAAATGTCTTTTGCTCGATTTTCCGTGCTCTTCGGAAAAGGCCTCACACTCATTTTGCATTTTGCACATATCTCACAAGCAATGTCTTTAGTAAATGTCATTTTGTCCATTCCGCGAACCATGTCTTTATTCATTAATTCCTGCAGGCTACCGTAATTCAAGTGTCCATATCGTTCATGCCATGATACTGCCTTTTCATTCGCAGCATAAAAACACTTGCTGCTATCGCATCGGATCACAAAAAGTTTGTTTACCTTTAGAGCTTTTAAAATTATATCATTTTCTTTCATTATTTTAGCGCAATTTTCATCGAACTTCACTTTAAGTCCATTTTCTACAGCTCTAGCGACAGACATAAAGTTACCGCACATATTTGGCACAAACAAAACATTGTAAAGAATAATGTCACTCTCTTGAGACCTCACACGCACTTCTCCCACACCTTCTGAGAAAAGATAATTGTTTCCAGCTAAGCAAATTTTTTCTTTATGTTCTTTGAGTGATATAAACATATTTCGGTTACTGCACATATGCGCTGTCGCTCCGCTGTCAAGAAGCCAGGTTGAGTCGTCGAACACCTCAGCGTCCCCTGCTGCTAACATCGTAAACGAATGCTCATTTCTTTTCGCTGCCTTATAATCGTTCTTATTGGACTTCGTGTTGCAGTTTGCAGCGTAATGACCGCGCTGCCCGCACTTAAAGCATTTGACATTTTGCGTATTTTTACTTTTCCTGTGCGTTGAATTTTCCCCTCTTTCTGCATTCTTTGACCACACAGCAAAAGCCTGCGATTCCCCTTCAGATTCAGCAGAACCGCGTTTTGTCTGTTTCTTTCGTTCAGACTCTTCTAGAAGTTTTACCTTCAAATTAGTTAATGTCGGCAGCGTGTCTCTAGTCTCCATAGCAATAACAAAATGCTCGTACTGCTTTGGCAGACTTGAAAGTAAAATAATTGTCACTAATTCGTCTTTGATTTCAATGCCAACTTCGGATAACTTTTCGGCAATGGATGTGAAATCATTCAAATATTTTGCCATGCTTTCGCTGTCACTAAGCTTCCTATTTAAAAGCTTCTTATACAGCGACACCTTGTGCACTGGCCCACTTGGCTGATGCAAAGTTTCTAGAGCCTTCCATGCTTCTGTGGACGTTCTGCATTGCTTAATGTGGCTGAGCTGCGACGCTTTTACACTTAGTGTAATTGTGGCCAAGGCTTTTTCATCGAGCGCTTCCCATTCGGTCACATTTTCTTCAGGCTTTAAGCATTTTTCACTCACTATACTCCATAGTCCAGCATGTATGAGGACACTTTTCATCTGCACCCGCCACGAATCGAAATTCTTTTCATCAAGTTTGTCAATTTGATATAGCGAATTCATATTGTTATCTGTCTTTCAAACGCGACACACACGCTTTCAATTTTCTTATTAATTTCCGAAATACGTTTTCACGGAGTCTTTGCACGTACAACTTTTAACAACCTTCGCCCGAACCGTGCCCTGGGCCCATAACCTATGTTTGGTAGAGCCGAGAATCGTAATCAAGGAAAAAACACGTTTTTGTACAATGGCGTTTATTCAAAGACTATACAAAAAGATGAAAAGGAAAAAGAAGAAAATCTTGAAGCAGAGTTGCATTATAGGGTACGATCTATTCGTGTTGTAACTTTAAACCGATTACTTTTTCATCAGTTAATTTTAAAATTGTTATTTTTTTCCACAATTTTGTATTTAATATTTTCGTAATATTTTTATATTTAATATTTTCATGATTTTACATCTACAATTTTGTATTTAATATTTTCGTAATATTTTTATATTTAATATTTTTACGATTTTAGAAATGTATGCATTTTCAAACTTAAATTTATAGACGTGTATGTAACTTACATAAAGGTGTGAAGGAACATTTTCACTGTTGACCTTTCCCTTCCATGAAGTTACTTGCGTGTCTTGCGCTGATTCGGTGTGGCGGCTGACGGCTCGCGTCTCCCGTTTGCTTTCGCTACTAGGGGGCCTCTTTTCCGTCACTCTTCGTTGCTATGATGCGGCGAATTGTTGGTAATCCCCGTTTGTCAGGGAATCCTTTTTCCGGCACACGTTTCTAGCTTTTGGTGGCATAGCTTGAAAAAAGCCCTTTCTGTCCACCGGGTTCGGGGGCCAATTCAGCTACTACTCGCGAACGGAACACTTATTAGTGGAGGCGGCTCTTCTATTTTTAGTACGGACTCTATTGCTGGAGACGGCTCCTTTATTGGCTTACACGCGCGTTAGTTAACGAATTGGCCTCACGTTTCGCGCCAGTTAAAGATTTTCGCGTAAAAAATCTTTTTTTAAAAAGATTGCGGTATGACCGCTCTTTATTGAGTTCTGACTAAAAACTCAATTACAAAATTTCTTAATCTAAAACCTAAACTTAAAATGCACCGAGCTACCTGTGGTGGCGTGAGCAATTTCCAGGAATCGCTGACTTTGGTTGCGCGTGCATAACTTCCGGCCTAACTCGATTGGGGTTTTGCTGCCATTGGCTTTTCTGCTGACAGTGCGTCTGGATTATTGTGGGAAGCACTATGTAAGCGTTCTACATACGCTGTACTCATGTTACTGATCGGCGTTTTGAAAAGTTAACATTTGCCATGTTAACATATATATAGGTATGTAACCTAACTTTTGCACGAAGCGCGGAAGGTTTTTAAAAATTAAACTACCTTGCTTGGTGTTTAAATAAAAATCTATCTCTCTTTATTCATATTTCCTTATTTATAACTTATTTACTTACTACTACATTCATAACCCTAGCTTAATTCTTAATATGTGTGAAACTTAGGATTCTATGTATATCTTAATTCTATGGAAAGCGGACCATAAGTGTTAGGTGACGGCCGCTTCCTCCATTAGCAAAGTGTCAATGACATATTTGGCACTTTCGCTAATGGTACATAAGTGCTTCTATTAATTCTTTATTTATTGGGCATTGGTTGTGGTATTAACTTATGGTTAATTGTTTACATACTGGGTAAGTAGTGTGTGGTATGGGTGGCGTTAACTTGTACATATGTATACATTTAAAAAGGCTGTTTACTTTACCTACTTTACTACCAGTGCTACTCTTTGATGAGCAGGCGGTTTCAATGTCGTTTAAGAACTCCATTTCATTATAATAAAAAATACTTGTCTCAAGTGATTCCTCGTAACCTGCGCCACTTCTGCTTATTTCAGCAAGACGTTGTTTTTCACGCCGAAAATTTGTACGCAAAACATTAATTTTTTTTAACATCTTCTACTGTTGCGCTAGGGTACCGCTCTTTGTAAATTTCCAATAGAATTTCATATTGTTTCGCCTTTTCCTCGCGATTACAATATGCTTCTACTTTTATAAGTTAATTCCAATGATTATTTTTTTCTTAAAAAAATAAAATGTCTTCAGCCCGAAGATGTTGTTCTTCATTTGAACATTTTATTGGAACTAATCTTATTAATTAATTTTACAATAATGAAACTTAAGAGCTAAAGTGCAATTCAGCAATTTATTTTTTGTGTTTTTCTTATTTCATATTTTTCAACTATTTTGCAACAACCAGCTTTTATCACCAATTCCTTAGAATTGGCACAATTTGTATTGTTAAGCGTATGAGAATTAATTATTATTAATTCAATAATAACTTCCGTCGACTGGTAAACAATTCCCCAGAATCGACACAACTTCCGTCAACTGGCAAGCTTTTCTTCAGAATTGACACAATTTGTTTGTTGAGCTTGTAAAAAAAAGTAGTATTAATTTAGCAATAACTCCCGTCAACTCTTTCACCCTTAAATGCGTTCGTCCACGAGCGCTCTAAAAGTAGGGTAGATTATGTAACCTTGCTGTTGATGTTGGACTAATATCTTTTGGGGCTGGTATCTCTGTTTCGGGATTCACGTTTACTGTGGTTAATAATTTTTTATTTTTTGCTTTCCTAATAGCCAAAAGTGTTAAACTAAGCATAAAAAGAAAAGCAATAAAGATAGTAGCATTAGATACCCATGTTTCTCTTCGTATTCTATGAATTATTTTTATGTTCTTTAAATGTAGTTCTTGAAGTAACTCTAGACATAATAGGTTAAGTCTCTTCTCTTCTATTGGAAATTCTTGTATTATGGCGCGTATAGGCGTCATATAAGATGCTTCCAGATTCTTATACATTGTACTTTTTCGTTGATTTTTATTGTAGTGTTTTCAAATATTATAAGGAAAGTTCCACTTAGCTCATATCTCATGGATTCTGTTCTTATAGTTTCGTTTACATTATTGAGAAGAATAAGTTCTTCTGATATTTCTTCAATGCGTTGACACTGGTTCTGCAAGTTGGTCTTTGATTAGTCATGATATTTTTAATACATTTATCTTTACTTAGATCTATAATTTGATTTCTTTTACAAATTTCAATTTTATTATAATTTAAGCAATTATTATTTATTGCATATATTTCGTTTTCACTTACAAACATTTGTTTAAAAGTTAAATTTATAATAGAATCATTTTTAATAATTGGCTTTACAATAATATTATTATATAAAATAGGATTTGTCAAAGGAATTTTAATATGTAAATTAAATAAATATATTTTATTTAATATTCGAGCACGACTCAAGTTACATATGTGAATTGTAATGTTAAATTTACAGCGATGCGACTCGCCTTTCATACGTCCACTTTTGTAATGATTGATCGCTGACCATCCAACTCCCATTGCCCGCAATTGCTGTTGCCTTTGCAATCTTTAGCGTGCATGTCCCAACAACAATGCCAGCACCCACAACTGGTTTTTGTTATTCTCACCTTCAACTGACCTATGCTATTCTTGCAAAGGTATCGGTCGCTTTGTGCGTGCGTATCACGGTTATTGTGTGATGATCTTCATAATTGCTGGCACTATGAACAATAGGCAACGGTATGGGCAATTTGTTTGTTTGCTGTTTTATTAGTGCAAAGATATAGCATTTGCATTCCACTATTGGTGTTGCTAGGCGCATTGGAACTTCTACCGCCCAACCCAGCATCCAATCTGATACGTTGACTTAACCCAGCATACAAAAGCAAGTAAAAGGTTGATCGGTCAGAAGGGATAAGAGGTTGTATAAGAGGTTTGTGTTATTACTTAATATATTAACATTTGCCAAATCTAAAGCTTCCTCTATATTGTTAAAGGGCAATTTTTCTATAGCAATAGTCATCTCTTCTTTATTCAACAGGAATGAATTTATAATGTTATTTTTAGCCCATTGTATGGCATACTTTATATTAACAATTGTTTCTGTTATCAATCTTACTTTATTTCTTAAAATTTCTATTTCTTCATTAATAAATGCTTCGCCCTTTCTTATTGGATTTGAAAAATCGTTTACCAAGCCTGTAATGTTGTTCAGTCTGTTAGCGAAATCCGTGTTTATCATCATTTGCTTCTCAGTATTGTCAACTATTTCGTTTAGTGTCTTATAAATAAGTTCAGCGTCATCATGGTCGGGTGATCCTGCAATGAGTTTCCAAATTTTTCCTAAAGTATCTATTGATCTCACGTTTCTTTGTGGTGTCATGATCCTAAGAGTCGCCAACAGATCCAAGCTTTGATTTAGTTCAAGATACATGGTTGGATATAATGGATTTGTCTTTAAAATATTTTTATCAACGTATTTTTTTGTGTTATACAAACAGTCATAATATGATTCAAGATTAATTAGATGTATGAATTTAAAACTTCCGTCCTGAATTTTCCCGTAGCCGTTGGCTATAGTTACAACGTAGGAGTCAGTGTAGTTATGTCTTTGAACCTCTGCTCTTACGTTCTCCTAATTTGTGATTGGTTGGTGACTCTAGTTGTTCCTTTTTATCCCACGAACGGGTGACTCAGCCCTTCGGTACACACTTCACAAGAAAAGGACGGCGATGGGTTATTGGTGTTGTTCTTTGGAACCCAGTCAGGAAAAATTTTTTAAGTGTAGTCGGATGTAATGGTTCTTATGGAGGTATTTATTTTACACACTCACTTTTTAATTTCTTTTTTAAAAAATTACTATTTTTTAATATGATTATCCTGCTGGGCCCCACGTTGGGCGCCAGTTAATTCCAATGATTAATTTTTATTTGTTTGTTCTTCATTTGAACATTTTATTGGAACTAATCTTATTAATTAATTTTAAAATAATGAAACTTAAGAGCTAAAGTGCAATTCAGTAATTTATTTTTTGTTTTTTCTTATTTCATATTTTTCAACTATTTTGCAACAACCAGCTTTTAATACCAATTCCTTAGAGTTGGCACAATTTGTATTGTTAAGCGTGTGAGAATTAATTATTATTAATTCAATAATAACTTCCGTCGACTGGTAAACAATTCCCCAGGATCGACACAACTTCCGTCAACTGGAAGGATTTCATCAGAATTGACACATTTTGTTTGTTGAGCTTGTAAAAAATAAGTAGTATTAATTTAGCAATAACTCCCGTTAACTTATATTCCATAATGCTGGTAAATATTGATAATTTTCAATAAACTTCAATATGAACTGCTTATCTTCGGTGCACTTGTCCATTTCGAATATCAGCACAAACTAAATACAAGTATTGCTCAGGTGGAGTTACCTGTTCTTCGTTACAGGTTTCTGAATCTATGTGAAAGTTTCTTTACATTTTTTGTGGCGGTAGTGGATTGCCAGTTGTGGGTCTTTTTCCCACAAATTCATTTGGTTTTGGTTTGTTCATATAGTTTATGTTATGCGTACGCATGGATGTATCAACAACCATAGGCTCTGGCCTTGGCTGTGGCTTGGGGAATGGTCGCGGCGGCGGATTGTTCATTTGCCTGAACTGCGGCGGATTATAAAATATGTTGGGTCTGTATGGACCGGAAAGGTTTGCGCGAGGCTGTGGGAAATATGCCAATTCGGGGTAGAATTCTCTATTTTGTCGCGGCGGCGGCATATTTAACTTCCTTGGTGGAAGTGGAGGACGAGGATCATGCATCCTTCTATTTTGGTCGTTCATAGCATAATGAGAACGATAGTTTTGGTTCTCCAATTTCAGGCAGAGATGGAGTGCCTGAGGAAGGTCTGCCGGTTCTCTTACACCGAGGAGTCTCGGCAAATCGCCTTTTAAGCCTCGAATGAAAGTCTCGAGAGCTTTGCCTCGGTACGTTCGAGTTAAGAGATGCATTGATTCTGGACCGGCGTCGATGCATCCAATTTTATTTAATACAGGGTGGCGCACGAATCGTGCTACAAAAACAAAACGTAATAACTTTTTTTCTAATCAATGTATTTAACTTTTTGTTTTTTTATTGTATAGATAATTCAATTTTATTTTATGTAACTAATTAGTTTTGAAAATAATAGAACGTAAATGACCTCCATGCTCATTCACGCATATGCGACACCTGATGAGAAAATTGTTCATTGCGCACTGAAGGGTTGAAGTCGGGATCGCCTCAATTATTGTTGTGATGGACTGCTTCAATTCCGTCAAATTACTTGGTTTTGCTTTATACACCTCTTGTTTGAGATAACCCCATAAAAAAAAATCTGGTGCAGTGAGGTCAGGTGACCTTGGGGGCCAGCGGAAAGTGGAATTTCTGGATATCAATTTATTTCTAAATTTTCGTTGGAGCTCCTCCATAACCGGTCTGGCTATATGTGCAGTTGCTCCATCTTGCTGGAACCAAATGCTGTTAAAAGGGATACGTCTTCGCCGCAGTTCTGGATAAAAAAACTCCTTCAACATGTTTAAATAACGGTCCCCATTTACAGTCGCTGTTACACCGTTTTCTTCGAAGAAGTATGGCCCGACAATGCACTTTGATGAAACTGCGCACCACACTGTGACTCGTTCTGGGTGCAGTTCCATCTCATGGAGTATTTGCGGATTTGATTGACTCCATATACGGCAATTTTGCTTGTTTACATTGTCGTTTAGATCAAAATGGGCCTCATCAGACATAAACAAGCAATTTATGAAGTTGTTGTCTTCTTCGGCCATTTCAATAATTTTTTGGCAAAATTCCAGGCGAATAGGCAAATCCAGAGGGTTTAATTTGCTTGTGATTTGAACTTTGTACGGAAACAAGTTTAAGTCATCATGAACTATCCGCTGCAATGACCGTCTGCTAACTCCAATTTGCGCCGACAAGTTACGAGTCGAAACTCTTGGATTTGCCTGAACTGACGATGCTACAGCCACGATTGTGGCTTCGACCCGAACATGGGGATCTCGATGGTACGGTCTGCGTGCGATGCTTCCAGATTCAGCAAACATGTTCACCAGCCTCATAAAGGTCCATCTTCTCGGGGGAGTGCCGCCAAACTCCCGCCTAAATTCCCTTTGGACGGAAATGATGGACTGCAAAGCATGGTACCGCTGCACTATCCAAATCCTCTTTTCGGTATCCCAAGCCTCCATTTTTTGTAAATCTAAATACTAATCTGCAAAATAAAAAAAAAAGCCGATTACTCACACAGAAAAAAAGTTATTACGTTTTGTTTTTGTAGCACGATTCGTGCGCCACCCTGTATAAGCGATAGGTGAGAATATACCTGCTGGTAGAACTCTTGGATGGTGAGGTTACCCTGCACCAAAGAGGTCATCTGGTACTCAAGGGTACCTAAATCGGGTTTGTCCGCGTAGTGAAGGGTGAGGCATTTTGAAATGGCCTTCCACTATAAAGGGGTATTGTACGACTCGAGAGCAATGTCTGCATTACCCACGATCTTGTTTCGTACGACATTAAGTATGCCATAATATTTGGGGCTTCCTCATTGGGGCTCGTAGATCTGAAGAACGCGATCTACACTTTTCTTCCAGGAGTTAAACTCTCTTGGTTGCCCTGAGAATTCTCTAATGCATCGGACAACGTCCGGGATTTTGTCTAGATCCGAGACATTATTCGAATGACTTGGATCTATGGTAACGTCGGAGATGTCGGAAAAGTTGGAATTTGGATTCGTTGAAAGATATTACTAACCACTGTGGTCACTACATCCGTCAACTGTATCATATTTATTTCCGGGATGTTAGGGACAGGAGGTGGTGTTGTATTTGTGTTTAAACCTGGGGACCTGATTAAATTGTTGAGGTTAGACATTTTCCACTTTTAGTAATTTTCACTTATTAATATTACTTTCCAAATTAGTATTAATTTTTAATTATTAATATTTTATTAATATTCAATTTTCCTTCTAAATTTCTTTTGATAATATGAAATATTCTTTAGTATTCGATTTCCTTTCTTAAATTTTCTTTTGTATATATTTATTTAACTTTCTTAATATTCAAATCTTTTAATGGATTTTAATATATTTGACTTTCTTTACTATACGATTCCCTTTTGGATAGATTTAATATTTTATTTCAATTTCGGTCTTTTAGTTTCCTTGAATAAATTTAATAATATTTTTTTTTTATTTAATTCTCTTTAAAATTTCCTTCTTAATTTTCTTTTGAATTTTAATATCGTAATATCTTTTTTTATTATTTTAGAATTCACTCTCTTTTCTTAATTTTTTCACTTTCTTATGCACTAACTTACATTAACGACAGGAAGCTGGAACATTTCATGATGTCCTTCCTTTTTCGGCAGGTCCTGATAGACGGCTGATTTTTGTAGACGGTCCGGTAGAGCGGCTGGCAATTTATGCCGTCCTTTTAATCTGCGTGGGCAGCTACTTGGGGGCCTCCTTCTCTACTCTTACGGCGTGTTTACTTTTGCACTCGCGTAGACTCGTCACGAAATGGGATCAACGGATTCTTTTTAATCTAATATTATCTTTTATTATTACTTTAATAATTTTTCTTTTAATCGCACGAAGTAGCACTAAACTATCAACGACTCGCGTATGTTGTTATCCCGTTGGGTCCCTGCTCGGGCGCCAATTAAAACTTTACCCGTTGGGTTGCGTTTTTAAAAATTTTTGCGGAGCGAACTCGGACTTCTTTATTTTAGCCTTTAACTAAAACTGAACTTACAATACATTCTTAATTCTAAGCATAACCCAAAATCATAGCCAAATTGAGAATGTCATCTGCTTTGCCGCGTGATCTCGTTCCTGGAATTTCGTTGTGAAATAGATCACACGGTAAACAAGCAGACATGGTGTGTTCGAGCCGCTCAATAATTACCGCAATACTGCAACCCTGTTGCTTTATTGATACTCTGTTGCTGATAGTGTGCAGCAATATTGCAGACTTCATTTTGCGTCGAACGTGTTATTTAAAAAAAATTGAATTTTTAACATTTTTAATAGCAGATGAGCTAATAGAAAGGGGTGGAGATAGTTTTTTAAGAAACATGGAGAAAAACAGGAGGAAAAGACAGATGATAAGATGCTTATTGTATACAGAGTGTTCCAACCGAAGAAAAGTGAAAAACTTTTTTAAAACTATTGCACTATATCCTGATGACATCTTTTTTGTCCAGTACTTTGCCCCAAAGGACCGATTTCTTCCTCCTCCCGCTACGAAATGCATTTTCCATGTCTAATCGAGTTCTGACCAGTAATTTGGTTTCCACAACGCTTAATTTTATGCTAAAAACAAATAATTAACAATATTACAACATAAAAATAACATATAACACAAAATTTACTTACTTTTCCTGCTCCATCTCGATTGCGAATTGAAATGTTATCGAAGAACGTGATGCTCTGTCATAAAAAGTAACACTGCCGCAACATTTGTGGCTCGAACACACCCATAGCGTCAGCATAATTGCAATCAAGTGGATGCGCGTGCAACGAGTCGCTTGCAGCGTATGTAGCGTTAACTTATACTTCCTTTTTGCATGCAGTGAGCTACTCAGGGGCCTCATTTCCTGTTCCTCCTGTTGTTACTGTCGTTGATCGGCTTCTGCGTCGTCCCTCTTTGGTGGTGGTATTGCGGCTAATTTTTGTTTAGGCACTTGTACACAATCACACACGGACCTGTCAATCCGAATTACACGTCGCGGTTCAAAAGCTTTTTTTATTTTCACTTCAACTTGTTTAACGTAATAATTTTCGATTTTTCGACACGGTGACTTTACTTTTGTCACAACGAACGCGAATTGTTAACCGGTCCCTGCTCGGGCGCCAGTTACAATTTTATAAAATAAAATTGTTTCTTAAAAATATTTTTGTGGACAAGAGTCCACGCCTTTATTATTTGATGTTGAGCTTAAAGCTGAATTACAAAATTCTTATTACTATTTCTTAACACCTAAAATTTGGCCAGGTCATGTTGCACCTGCATGTGCCGGGAAAATTCCTTAGTTTAGGTAATGTGCGGTCAGCGTTTTATTTCTGCGCGTGTGGTGTCGTTTCCCCCATGGACACTATTTCGCAATATTTTCGCATTATGCTATTTGATATTTAAATGTCATAATGCTAATGTATGATGTATTAACTTATATATGTATATACATATGTATATATAGCAAAACACGTGCTTAGAGTCCAAAATCCAGGAATAGAAAGAAATTTTATTTGATATGTCTTATTGTTAAAATAGTAAAAAGTAATGAAAAAGGAATGTAAGATTAATAAACAGCTGTTTGAAAGAGTTGCATTTAGAGATCCGAGCCAGAGATAGTAATTAAACGCCGACAAAATAACAAGTGGTTGTCACAATACTCCCCTCCTAGACACTTGCCGGAGTAGCGATGAAGGCAGGCTTCAAGCGATCAATTGAAACCTTAACCTCGCTATTGTTTAATTCTACAAGAAAATACTTAGGAAGTCGTTGAATAACTTTGTATGGCCCTTTGTATGGAGGTGATAGCGATGGTCGTATTTGATCGTCGCGAATAAAAACTTGCTCGCATGTTTTTAATCCAGAGTGCACAAACACTTTTTGCTTTGAATGCCAAGCTGTGTCGACAGGACGCAGTTCTCTCATACAATTACGAAGTTGTTTGACCATATCCGCTTCGCTGCTTACCGGAGTGGTATCTGTAAAGAACTCGGAAAGAAGTCTTAGATTTTCGCCATATACAAGATCCGCCGGAGTTGCACCCAAGTCGTTTTTGTATGTATATCGTAAACCCAATAAAATGAGAGGTAAATACGAAGTCCACTAGGTAGCGTTGTGGCAGAGGATTGCTGTTTTGAGAGTACGGTGCCACCTTTTCACGATCCCGTTTGTTTGTGGATGATACGGTGTTGTACGAAAATGGCGAGTGCAACAATTGTTCAAGTAAAGCGCTTTCAAATTGACGGCCTAAATCTGATGTGATAGTTGCTGGCACACCATAACGTGAGATCCAGCCATTCAACAACGCCTTGGAAACAGTCGGCGCAGTTATGTCTGGTAAAGGTAGGCCTTCAGGCCAGCGAGTGAATCTGTCCACAATGGTGAGGCAATAACGATTTCCTTCTGACGGAGGGAACGACCCAACTAAGTCGATATGTAAATGCGCAAAACGTTGACTGGGACATCTCCTTCGCTGTAACAAACTTTTGTTGTGACGAATGGTTTTGTTTCGCTGGAACTGCAGACAGCTACGAGCGTACGAAGCGAAGCTACGTAGCTCATCATCTTTCGATATTGGCTGACATCAATTCTAGGGTTTCCTAACTGGGCGGTTCTCTGATTATTAGTATTTACTTGATTATTATAATTTATTTCATTCACTTGCTTATTAAATTGAATATTGTCTATTTCCATAAGTTCATCTTGCCTTGGACCTGGCCTTATTCCACGATTTTGACTTTCGTATGGCCTAGGGTTTCCTGCTTGGTTAAACCCTTGGACATTTCCTGACGTTTTATTATAATTGTTATTATTATTAGTTTGTGGAACTCTATAGGGTCCTGAATTATTAAACTATTTGTTCCAATTATTATTATTCCTATTATTATTATTATAATTATTACGATTGTAGTTTTCTATACGTTCTTGTGTATAATTATTATGTTTATTCTTGTAGCTTTGGTTCATATTTGAATCGTATTTAGTACATATTTTTGAATTTCTTATATTCTTGCCTAATACAGGCATCTTCGAACCTTCTTCTCGTAAAAATCCTAAGTATGTCATTAATATTGTCCACCTCATAAATTTTGTCCAACAATACACCTTGAGTAATTTCCTTCACGGTATTGACTAAAAGGCTATCTATGTTCGATAAGTCAATGTAATGATCGTCTTGGTAATATATGATTAATTCGTCTGCCTTATACTTAATGTTTTGTAACTCGATTACGGGTTGGCCGTTATTTTAAAAAGGTGGTGGTTCCACGTTGGGTCGGTACCTTAATTTTAGTGTCTCCTTTATTACATTCCAGTTGTCTGGTATAGGTATATTGATGAGGACGTCCTTGGTTTGTCCTTGGATAACTTTATAAAATATTATTCGGACCACTTCTTTTTTAAGATTTTCGTCCGAAATTGTCGAAAGCAAATACTCGATGCTGCTAAAGAAGCTATTTATAGTCACCTCCCCTGTTCCAGTAAAGGTTGGCAGATGATTTACCATCTTAAAAATGTTGTCCCTCATGAGGTTGGATTGGTTTAAAGGTTCTTCTTGTTGTTGCTGTTGGTTTCGTTGTTGTTGTAATTGGTCATTTTGTTGTTGCAAATTCATATACGCTTGGCGTAATTGTTCCAGTTGTTGGTCTTTTCGGGCCAATTCTTCGGCCACGTTCACAGGCGCGATGTGAGTATGTTCCTCCATTCTTCTTGGTTGGTCGTATGCTTGTTGCCCTTTTGAATAATAAAAGGCAAGTTATTTATTGGTGTCTGCTGATTTTTATTTTTCAATGTCTTAATTGTGTGCACTGATTTTTTTTTTTTTTTCAATGTCAACTAAATTAAGTTTATCGTTATAGTGATTTGTAAAAATTTTGTTTCTTTTATTTTCTCAAAACTCTTATCTGGTCCTATTCTTAGCAGGATACTCAGAGTTTTATCACTTTTCGATTCGTATCACTGGATCCTTATTTTTTTTTTAAGGGTCCTACCGACTGCGCCAATTTCGTTACCGGGTCGCGGTTGTTATTAAAAAAAAAACTAAATTTGTTTGTTTTATTTATAAATTTTATTTATTTTATTTTATTTAAATTTAATTTGAAGTTTGACAACTTCTTGACCGAATGGGAGAAACAAGTCTTACGTATGTGTATGTCGACGCTAAATTTCTAGCTTCATTTGTAGATGCATCAGTTTCGATACCCTTCTCCATTCTTTTAAATTGTATTTCAATATGAGAGTAACAGCTTAGTGAACAACTGTGCGACCAGTCAATCTCAAGTTTTTCCAATCAATGATACAAAACCTATGAAGCCACCAAAGCTTCTCGTCAATCTTTTTCTAGAATATTCGCAAGACAAAGCTTCGTTTTCATCCTTGTCTCTTTTTTACCTTTTCAAAACTTATTGCTGACATCATAACGCACAGTAGCACACTCAGTAAAAGAGCATGCTCTTACCTCGCTCTTACACTATAAGGTGTATAAAAGAATGTGATGATAGATTACTTCGTTCGTAGAAAAATTTATTTAACCCAGTATTTTGTACAGTATACATACAGTATACTGTCATATAGTAGTTTGTCATATAACATAAGATGCATATACTTTACTATTCACAGTAGTTTCACAAAAATGCATATACAGGGTTATTATAACAACTTTTGCAAAATTATTTTCTTCCACCGACATGTACAAGTCAATTATTTTAATAAAACACCAATTTATTTTTGATGTAATTTTTATTTATTTCCCTTGCTAATGCAAGGGCAGCCGGTCTCAGCGGAAGAGTTATAACAACTAACTAACTTGGTGACTGCACCTGAATACCTAACTTTGAAATTTAGCTATTGCATGTGGACAACGCGAGTTATGGTTTCTATAGACTCCCCAGTTATGGTTTCCGTCTATTTTTTGAAACCTCGAGTTGCGGCCATAACCCCTTTTAATATCCTTCCTCTAAATAATAAATACTTTTTATTAAGTTTATGGAAACTTTTATTGCAAATTTAGATTACGGAGTTTCTGCGACTTTTGCCAGTCGCCCTTCGCGGTTCAGCCACAACTGGCTTTTCTTAGATCTTTAGGTCTTAAATATAGCCTTAGTATATACATATTTAGATTGTAAATATGTGTGTTTGTGATGTTACTCAGCACCATCCAAATAGTCTACTTTTTGTTTAGACTTGCAGCAATTGTTTTACTGTGTCCTCTTATTTCACTCAAGTATGTTTTGCATACTTGAGTGTTGACACCAGTATGTTTGTTATCTGCATATACGTATGACTTCACGTCATTCGTATATGCAATGAGCGGATTATACTTAAGCATATACATATTTATGTATATTTATATTTCTAACTCTAAAGTGCTGAGTGGCATTCCTAAGGTTCATTTTACAATCATAAATTTTATTGGAATATGATTGTTTTCTTTTTCACTAATACTCATTTTACAATTAAAATATGGTTCTTTTCTTTTTGATAATTTTATGTGTGGGAGCGGGGCCATTCCACATAACTCCCCCACCGTTAGAGTTAGAACTCTCCTGAGTTCTTTCATTAATAAGTACATTTTGTTTGGGGTTGGTTTCCATTAACATAATTCCCCCTTCATTATAATTCTTTTTATTAACAACTTTTACTTTTATATTCTTCCTTTTCCAATATACAATTATTATAATCAATAAGAGCAATAAACATATTGCTACTGTTACATTCATACCATATGAAACATTTTTATGGTATTTTAATTCTTTAATTTCTTTAATGTTTTCCATCTTTAAAGATCCCTTAATAAGCAACCACCGTAGCCGAATGGGGTGGTGCCATCCGTATCGCGACTGCGCCAGTTATGGTTTCTATAGACTCCCCAGTTATGGTTTCCGTCTATTTTTTGAAACCTCGAGTTGCGGCCATAACCCCTTTTAATATCCTTCCTCTAAATAATAAATACTTTTTATTAAGTTTATGGAAACTTTTATTACAAATTTAGATTACGGAGTTTCTGCGACTTTTGCCAGTCGCCCTTCGCGGTTCAGCCACAACTGGCTTTTCTTAGATCTTTAGGTCTTAAATATAGCCTTAGTATATACATATTTAGATTGTAAATATGTGTGTTTGTGATGTTACTCAGCACCATCCAAATAGTCTACTTTTTGTTTAGACTTGCAGCAATTGTTTTACTGTGTCCTCTTATTTCACTCAAGTATGTTTTGCATACTTGAGTGTTGACACCAGTATGTTTGTTATCTGCATATACGTATGACTTCACGTCATTCGTATAGGCAATGAGCGGATTATACTTAAGCATATACATATTTATGTATATTTATATTTCTAACTCTAAAGTGCTGAGTGGCATTCCTAAGGTTCATTTTACAATCATAAATTTTATTGGAATATGATTGTTTTCTTTTTCACTAATACTCATTTTACAATTAAAATATGGTTCTTTTCTTTTTGATAATTTTATGTGTGGGAGCGGGGCCATTCCACATAACTCGCGTGACTTGAAGTTGCTGATAGAGCGTCTGCCGTATGTTGGTGATATCGGCTTACGCTCGCTGCTTGAACGTGGGATCGCTGCCTAACTGCCTGCTGCATTGCTTGCTCTGCGGATATGGTGGATATTGTTACATTTATTGTTGGTGTTGTTGTCATGTGCCAAAATTATTATGTGTTAACTACTCCCCCACTTGAAGTGAAGCCGTCCTCGGCTTCCTTTATGGCCTTGTTCAACCTTACTTTGTTGTTCCATTGTTTAATGGAGATAAGCGCGGTAATTACCATGACAGCTATTTCAAGGACTATCAAAGAGCTTATGGATTGAACTGATCGCGTATTGATCACTCCCTGCAACTGCGATATGTGCTTCAGATTTCTTATGTTGATTTTTTGCAGGTAAGGAAGTGATAGTACCGATATGTGATCGGTAAAGTTAATATTCTGAGCGGGAGCGGCTTCTGGACGCGAACGGGCTATTTTATTCCAGTTGGTGTAAGTGGTGGTATTAATAGTTATTTCTCCTTCAAAAGTAATTACAAAAGTGCCTTTGGTCAACTCTGTAAGGTTCCCGTCAAATATCGACGCGGGTTGGTTATTTATTAATACAATCCCATTATCGATTTCTTCAGCAACTACTATCTGATCGGCTGATTTCGACTTACAGTTTGCAGAGTGTTTATTTAGAAGTTGCATTGCGTAAGGACTCTCTTGCAAGGGCTGGCAAAAACTCGCCATCATGGTTTCTCTGCAATTATGGACTGGAACATATCTTCCGGAGCACTCAGCTACTGCATCAGTTTCCAAAGAAAGTATCTTCTCAGTGTGTACCACAGGCAATAGCTTTACATAGTTACAAACACTAGTTATTTTCGGAAATTTAATAATGAAATAAATACATTGCATATCTTGGAATATCTTAATTTTAGATACTTGTAGTATGTCACTTATGCTAACATTGGTAGAGTGCTCAGCTGCTAAAATATCATTAATTTCTAAACCATTCAACAAAATCGGGTTAATAACATTTATTTTCCCTAAGGTGACAGATGTTATAATTGTTTCCAATTCCATTATTACTGCCCTATTTCTCGCAGAGGCTAAAGCAAATAGATTGCCTGTATCTATCTGTATTTTTTTAGAAGTTCTTAATAGTTCATTAACAGTTTTGGTCAGTTCATTTATTCTTTTCTGTGTTTTAGAATTTATCGATATTTGTTGTTCATGAGATTCTATTAAGGTCTCAGTTTTGGTCTTAATCTCCTGGAAATCATCGAAGTCCGGCGTTCCTGCGATGTATTTTAATGCAGTTCCCAACACGTTAATACTACGAGCCTGTCGGTGATGAAGTCTTACTGCGTCGAGTAGTTGGGTAATCTGCTCCGCGTCATTTTGTAAGAGTCGTTTTATGTGTGTTTGTGGAAATTGGTCCAAGAGTCTGTTCGTATCATCAACTATTGCCTCATAATTCGATAGGTTGGTTTTATGTATTACAAGAAATCCGTTCAGTTCATGTATGGCTACTCTACCAGTAGTGATAGGAATGTAGTATGAACTGGTGTAATTAAGTATTTTTGCCTCAGTCCAATGGTCCTTTGTCAAGAGTAAAGTCACCCTAAGGAAGAAAGAAGAATTTTCAGTTCTTCAAGTTGGTTTTGTGAACTTTGCGTCCGTCGATCAATACAAAGGTACCCATATCTCTTTGGATTATTTTTTCGATGTAAAGCTTAGTGAATTTGTTACCTATTCTCTTATTAGTCTTTACAAAAACTTTTTCTCCTGGTTTGTATTGCATTGTTTGTCTTTTTATATTGTTTCTCTGTAAGTCTGTTTTTTGGGTGTATGAGTCTGTTTTTTATTTCATTTACGAGTTCGTTCGGTGTTGCATGAATGATATCTATAGGCTTCCTGTTTGTTACAGAATGGATGGTGCGGTTGTACTTAGCCGTTGCTAGCAGAATTAGTTCCGACGTGTCAGAGATGCAAGTCTCAAACTTTTGACAGCGTGCAATTTCAGTAAGCGTACTGTGGAACCTCTCTACCTGACCGTTAGTCGCACTGTGTGCGGGTGGTGTGGTGTAGATTGTGACTCCGAAGTGGTTTTTTAGAATTGATCTGATAGTTTCTGAATTTAGTGACCTTTCGTTGTCGCAGACAAGCACTTTAGTATTTTTGTAAAAATTTAGAAGTTCATAAATTGGTTCTTTAATATCTACTATGGCCCTAGATTTGATTGGAAAAACTATTGCGAGTTTGGAGAATTTATCTATTGTTGTGAGAAAATGTGTCTTGTCCGTTGCATAAATATCAACGTGAAGTATTTCTCCTGGGTAAGAAGGTATGGGAGTTGATCCAATTTCAGGCTTGGGGGGATGTCGCTGATATTTTGCTTCATGGCATACTTTGCAATTTGAGACTATTTCTTTTAAGATTTTCCGTAAGTCAGGAAAGTAGTAATTTTCGAGAACTTGTTGCTCGTTTTCGCGTAGGGATCTATGTGCGCGGTTGTGTTCGGTTTGGAGGATTTCCCGCTGATCTTCCTTATTAAAAACGTCGATAACCTGCTTTGTGGTGTGACGGAATTTTACCGTTGGAAAGGCTGCGATAAGTTCGTTTTGGACCTGCGCCAGAATAGGTAGTTCGCACAGCAATCCGTTAACAACGTTCGGATTAACACACTGTTTTAAAGATTTCATTAAGTCACCTAAGTTATTAAAAGAAACCCTGTGCCTCACTCGTGTCCTAAAAATAATTGTCGTGCTAACTGGTAATGTCTTCCCTTCTTCCAGAATAATTTGGGTTTGGAAGCAGTTAATCGGGTTTTTCACTGTGGGTATCGTTTGAGTCAATGATAACTCACTGTTAGCGACCATGCTTTCCGAGTCCAGATCGTGACCTAGTGTGTTTATGTGTTGCCGTGAGAGCGCATCAGCAACAAAATTTTCCTTGCCTGGTTTGTAATGGAACGTTGGCGCGTATTCTTCCACAAAGGCGCGCCACCTTTTCATCTTTGCATTCGGATTTTTGTCGGATAAAGCAAAGGTGAGCGGTTGGTGGTCCGTGAAGATGTTCAGGCGCTTTACGCCGTACAAATAATTACGAAGTTTTTGTAGGGCCCAAACAATCGCTAAGAGTTCTCTTTCGTTGGTTGCGTAGATTTCTTCTGTAGGAGAAAGGGTTCTTGAAATCATTGT
Organism: Anastrepha ludens; assembly: GCF_028408465.1. Classification (NCBI taxonomy): domain Eukaryota; kingdom Metazoa; phylum Arthropoda; class Insecta; order Diptera; family Tephritidae; genus Anastrepha; species Anastrepha ludens. The sequence goes on along the minus strand of NC_071498.1, from coordinate 114,409,479 downwards.
GATAGGTCTGCCATTTTGGGACAAAACGGCGCCTATGGCGTGTGAAGAGGCATCAGTTGTTAAGTCAAATGGTTGTTTGTAGTCGGGATAAAGGAGAAGTACATCCTCTGACGTAAGAATATTTTTAACTTTTCTAAACGCGCTGAGTGCTTCTTCATCTAACTTTATTTCTATTTTCCGGGATTGGTTAGCGCCAATGTTCCCATTTTCCCCACGTAGGTATTTTGTTAGGGGCTTTGTAATCGAGGCGTAGTCCTTTACAAACCGTCTGTAATAGCCAGCTAATCCCAAAAAGGATCGTAGAGCTCTTAGTGATTTGGGAGTGGCAAAGTCCAAAATGTCCTTGACTTTATCAGGGCATGTCCTGATACCTTCTTTGGATACCGTAAAACCTAGAAACTCGACACTTTCCTGAAAGAATTTAGACTTGTCGGCGGATACTCGCATGTTAGCAGAGTAGAGTTTGTTCAATACTTGATCGATGTCCTTTAAGTGTTGTTCAGCGCTTTCTGAAAAAATGATGACATCATCTACATAGACGTGGCATATTTTTCCGATTTCTGCCCTAAGTACATCGTCAATGGCCCTCTGAAAAATGCTGGGAGCATTTTTTAGTCCAAAGGGAAGTCTGCAGAATTCGTACTTGCCATTATTGACCGAAAATGCCGTTTTTTCTCGATCCCTTTCAGCCAGTTTAATCTGGTGAAAACCAGACTTAAGGTCTATCGTTGAAAAAAACCTAGCCTTTCCCATATTTGACAAAATTACAGACGTGTCAGGAATTGGGTATTTGTCACTTACTGTTTTTAAATTTAGCTTCCTAAAGTCAATAACGAGTCTTGACTTTCTATTACCATCTTCATCGATGCCCTTCTTACTTACTACCCAAATTGGATTGTTGTAAGGAGAACGGGATGGTCTTATTATACCGTCTTGTAACAAATTCGCTATTTCTTTGTTGACGAATTCGGCTGAAGCTATAGGATATGGGTAGCTTCTAGAGTAAACGGGAAGATCGTCGGTGGTCCTTATTGTTCCTACAATGCCAGTGTTATATGGAAGTGCTTCGTTAGGGTCCGCGAAGACTCTAGAGTGTCGTTTTAATAATGTAGGAATGCCTAATTCGTGCTTTGGCATTTCGACCTCTGTTTCTATTAGTTTATTAATGTCAGGACAATCGTGATACAAAAGTTTTTCCTGTCCACCGTCGTAACTTAAAAGCTCACTCATCAAATCAATTTTACCATTCACTTCTTTAAGTAGGTCGAAACCTATAATGCCGTCAAAGGTGTCAAGACTGGGTAGGATGAAAAATTTGGTGTTTCTACTAAAAATGTTTATAGTACAATATTTATCAATCTTAGTGGTGCCATGGATTGATTTCACCGTAAAGGTGTGACTCACGGGCTTAATTCCCTTTAGGTCCTTGAGCGGTTTTACATAGCTCTTTGCGGCACCTGTGTCGATAAGGAATTTTATGCCTCTTCCCCTGATTGTCCGTTCGACATAGGGCAAGAGGGATTTCGTCCTAAAAAATTCACGTCGTCCTTTGGTTCATCTTGTCACTCAACTGGGTTCCACTCTTCGTATCCTTCATTATGGAAGTAATTGTCATAATATGCATCGTCGCTATATTCTCCCTCGAGTTCGTCCTGTTCCTGGACAAGGTTGTTTATACGTTGTACCTTCTGAATTGGCTGTTGGTCACTCCCGTGTGACCTCTTCTCTGGCCTTTCTCTGGGTAGGGGAGGAGTCGGTCCTAGGGATGTGACCTCGAGTCGAAAAAATCGATCATTTAATAATCGATTTTTTTCGTTTCAAGATAAATCGATTTATAAAAAATCGATTTTTGAGGGAATAATCGATTTTTGTGGATATTTCGATTTTTTAATACGAAAAATGCATATTTGATATATAAGTATGAAAAAATATCTAAAAGGACGACTTTAAGATTATAAATACATATTCAAATTAATGATACATATATACATTTTTTAGTACTCTTAAATATTTTATTGCAGTAAAAATAATACAAAACTATAAGAGTACAAAATATAGCAATATAACAAACAAAACTAAGAAAATAAAAGAAAGCTATCTTCAAGCTTTTAGTTTAAGTAATAAAAAAATTCAATTAAATAATTGCCACAAATGTTTTGTATCAATTAACATTCGACTAGAATCAAAATAAAATTAAACGATTAATTTAAGTATTAAATATAACGAGAATTGTTGGGTATGAACATTAAAAAAGAAAAGGAAGCTTCCTCCAAACCTCAAATCAAAATTTATCAGAAACTTAAAAAATTATTGCCATAAATCTTCAGTCAAAGAGTTTAAAAATAATAGTTTTGGTAGTCGCTTTCCTAAAATACGGTTTCGAGTTTTTCTGACAATATTCCCAGCCTTCGAAAATAATCTTTCAGCTGGTGCAGAAGTGGCCATCACTGAGAGGTGTTTCAAAGCTAAGTCTGTTAATTTTGGAAAAGTTCCCTCAGAACTTCTCCATACATCGAGAGGGTCTACTTTAAGATTTGATAATGGCGCTGCGATATATAAATCTATCTCTGTATTTTTTGTCATTGACGTATTAGCAGCCATTATTTTGTTATGGTGTACCTGCCATATATCTTGATCGTCGCTGGCAACTTGTGATGAAACAGATGATTCAAAATCGGTCACCAGTATAGTATCATCATTCCTAGTATTTAAACTTAGGCATCGGTTGGTATAATTAATTGTTTTTGACAAAGATAATGGCTCATCTAAATGAATTTTTTTGAATCTAGGATCCAAAAACGTTGCGACTGAGAAAAGGTGAACTTTCTGTATGTTTTCAAATCTTTTTTTTAGTTCTGTTTGCAATGAATATTTGAATTGATTGGCCAAATCACTGGTTATCGGTATATCGTCTAACAAAGTTCTCAAGCACTTGATAATAGGTATAGCTTTACTAGCTGTCACATATTTTTCAGCGCTCATTTCTTCGGTAACATTGTGAAAAGGCTTTAAAACTTTTCCAATTTCTTTGAGCACAACGATTTCGTTTGCTTGAAGCATTTGGGGTGCATTCGGATGGTTTATTAAAATAGATCCAATTGTGCTGCTCATTAACACAAAACGTTCAATCATAAATAATTGTGAGTTCCATCTTGTAGACACATCTCCGACCAAATGCTTCAATTTTCCTTCAACAACGCTTTCCTGCATTTGCATCTGTCGCAATTCTTCAGCGCCTACACCACTTTGGTGGAACCAAGTTACGATTTTTCGTACTTTATCCAAAAAAAGTTTAACATCAGAGGAACTCACAGAATTTTCAACTACTAGATTCAACGTATGTGCTAGGCATCGAATATGTTTTGCTCTGCCGAAAGTAATCTCAATAGCTTTAACCATGTTAGCGCCATTGTCTGTAGTAACACTCACAATTTTGTCATGCGACAAACCCCAATCTTCACAAACATTAAGAACCATCTCCGATAAATATTCGCCTGTATGATTGTCATGAAGCGGTTCACATGCGATATTCACCGATTTCATTTCAAAATTTTCTATAAAGTGAACAGTCACGCCTAAAAAACTTCTTAACTGCATATCCTTCCATTCATCTATTGTAAGATAGACGTTTTTAACAGACCGTAATTTTTGTTTAATAAGGGTCTTTTTTTCGTCATATTTAGTATCAATGAGATCTGTGATAGTTTTACGACATGGAACCTTGTACAAAGGAACGATAGTTTTCATTAGCTTTTTGAATCCTGTTCCTTCCACCATATTGTAAGGAAGACTGTCCCGGCATATCATTTCTGCGATGCTGTTTGTTATTTGTTTATTTTTTTCTCCATCTGAGGCATATGCTGAAATTCTTGAAAAAGCCGCTCCGATAGTTGATCTAGCCCGTTTTGGAGTTAACGACGAAGCCTCAGTGTCTGTCAATGGCGAATGCACCAATGAATCATTATGCCTCAAATTGGTAGTATCCTGGACATCAACTTCATGTGAATTCTGCGGTGATAAAAATAAAAACAAAATATAATTTAAAATATTTTAAATAATAACTATTACATCAAATAATGAGTTTTACCTCGTCAGCTTGTAAGACATCAGAATGTTTTCTTTCCATGTGCTGTTTCAAGTTTGTAGTGTTATTGCATGTTTTTAACTCTTTTGGGCAGTATTTACATTTTGCGGTTGCATTTTCCTTCCTTATTGTAAAATACTTGCGCCAGCAGCTTCTGGGTGTTTTAGCAGCGGAAGACATTTTTATGGTTAAACCAATATTTATTTCGACACTTCAAAGCTTCCAAGAAATAAATAAAGGCAGGATCACAATTCATTACATATTTGTACGTAAAGATGGCACTGATTTTTATCGACTTGTTCACATTAGTTAGCTTACTTATCCATTTTATCATCCGTCGCACAGATGGCACTATTTACAAAAATCGATTTAAAATGTGTAATTCATATAATCGATTTATTAAAAATCGATTTTCGCCTTTAATAAAATCGACTACAAAAAATCGATAATAAGAAAAAAATCGATTAAAGCAAAAATCGATTATTTTTTAACATCCCTAGTCGGTCCCTGTTGTCTAAAGGTCCGGGTGGTGTTTCGGTTGAGCAAGCTACCTGGGTTTCCGGAGTTGCCAATACTTGGACGAGGTGTCCTTGGATAGGCTCCTTGACGGAACCTCTCATTATTACCATTCGTTGGTTGCGGTATGTTCTGCCTGAGCCTTGAGAGGGATGGATCTACTTCCATTGGTACAATCGGTTGTGTCTGAGTTTGTCGTTGTTGGTTAGGGTGAATCCTTTGGTACTGTGGGAAATACGGGTAGTGATTGGGACCTTGAATTGTTTGCCTATTAAAGGACTGAGCGAACATGGATCGAGCGTGATTTGATTCGAGCTCCTGTGCTAAAGCCAACGCAGAGGGGAGATCATTAGGCCTTGAGGAAAAGAGTATATCGCACAGAGGACGATTGAGTCCAGAAATGAAAACGCGGAGAGCGTCCTCGCGGTATTTACTATTTAGCGATTCTATTAAGGTGGTGTTCCCGCCATGGGTCATGATCGTCTTGTTTATTATGAGGGTCAATTTCCTCTCAACCTCATCGTAAAATCCTACTACTGACGCTTTACCCTGTCTTAAGGTAGATAACTCCTGTTCTATTAGATGAATAGGTCTTTTGTCGGCGTATGCGAAGTCTAACCGTGCGATAATTGCCTTGAAGTTCAGGACTGTATTGAAGGATGAAAGAACACTATCCGCTGCTCCTACTACTTTATTCCTTATTATACCTACTGCCTGGTAATGCCTGGAGCTACCTTGGAATTGCTCGAATACTTTATAGGCAGTGTGCGCCGCTTGTCTCCAGGAGACATAACGGGTAGGATCGCCCTTGAATTCTGGCATGGTCTTTACTAAGTCTAAGGAATCGTCACATGTTACATTTGGTTCAATTGTAACTGGCTCATACTGAACCACCTGTGTTGGGGTCTCAATTCTGGCCAGTCTACTTGTGATTTCGTCTAAGCGATTCTGAAATTGACGTCTGGAATGTTCAGTTGCAGTCCGGATTGCCGTAGTCAGGACAGTTTGGAGAGTTTGTGCGTCCATTGTTTTTAAAGTAAATCTACCCTGACTAAAATTTCTAATTGGAAATCTCTATATCTCTATTAGATCTGAGCCCTTGGGTATTTATTTATAGTTTACAATTTAGAATTATATTGTTATGTATTAAAATGCGGCTACTAAGTTTCCACTTACAAATATAAAAATAGTAAAAATAGGTCCATATTAAGATGCTTGCTGGATTGTCCCTCGCTGGTCGTTGGATTGTGGATTGTCCCCCGCTGGTTGTTGGATTGTGGATTGTCCCTCGCTGGTTGTTGGGTTGTCCCTCGCTGGCAACGCCTCGGCGTGGCGTGCAAAGCCTTAATTGTTTTTGGTGGTTTTATTTTGCTTAAAATTTTTTGCTTCAAAATTTCTTTAAGTATTTTCACTTGATGATTTTATTCGTAGTTTTTTTACTTTGGTGGTTTCTTTGTATTTTCACCTGATGATGGTTTTATTTGTATTGTGGCACTTCTATGGTGACACTTAGTCCTTTATATAATTTTTCTGGTTTATTGTGGCACTTCTATAGTGGTACTTAGACTCAACGTTTTTAAAAAAGAAATTTTTTGATTTATTGTAACACTTCTATGGTGGCACTTTTTTTATTGTGGCACTTCTATAGTGGTACTTAGACTCAACGTTTTAAAAAAGAAATTTTTTGATTTTTAGGAGGTGGGTCCGAACCCACGGCCAAAACTCGCGAGTCCTTTACAAGGATTTTTCTAGTTTGGCCCCACGTTGGGCGCCAGTTAATTATTTTAATAAAACACCAATTTATTTTTGATGTAATTTTTATTTATTTCCCTTGCTAATGCAAGGGCAGCCGGTCTCAGCGGAAGAGTCATAACAACTAACTAACTTGGTGACTGCACCTGAATACCTAACTTTGAAATTTAGCTATTGCATGTGGACAACGCGTGACTTGAAGTTGCTGATAGAGCGTCTGCCGTATGTTGGTGATATCGGCTTACGCTCGCTGCTTGAACGTGGGATCGCTGCCTAACTGCCTGCTGCAATGTTGGTGATATCGGCTTACGCTCGCTGCTTGAACGTGGGAACGCTGCCTAACTGCCTGCTGCATTGCTTGCTCTGCGGATATGGTGGATATTGTTACATTTATTGTTGGTGTTGTTGTCATGTGCCAAAATTATTATGTGTTAACTTACATATTTGCTTACTCGGTATATTTTACAATTCTGTTTTCTTACTTGTTAGTTACATTGCTTTAATAAAATTGTTTTGGTTAAATAAATCTGTTTTAATAAAAAATTGTTCTGTTACTTGTGAATATTGCATTTTCGTGTGGGAACGGTAATTCCGATTTGACAATATTTATTTCAAATTGCTTTCTTAGCAGACAGTGAAGTTAGTTAATTTGGGACGGTTGCAATTCTTGGAATGACATTTTGAAATTAACAGTTTCAGTTACGTATACGTTGGGTATAACGTCTATTGGCGTAACTGAAACTGTTAATTTCAAAATGTCATAACTTTTTTTTTAAAAAATCGTACAATAATTTTAAAAAATGGGTTTTAAAGCTAAAGAGTTGTACTATGCGACCTTTTCGTCGAAAATTGAAAAAAAAAATTTTCTATCCCAAAAAAAATTATCAAAAATGGCTAAAATGGCCATTTTTTGACCTTTTAGGCTTCATTTACCAAAAATCTTGACGTGATGGAGCATTTTGAAGGTCAGATTCGTTTTCAGCGCATAAAAAACTACAAGAAACAAGTACAGCCATTCTAGAAACTGAAAAAAGTTAAATTTCGCAGGCCTGTGTAATATAACAACATTTTAAGGTGACCAGCTTATGGCAGAAATTATAAATGTTGGCTATAATTAAGAAATTAGTTTGTAGATTGTGGAACGGGATTAGCTGCTGCTCCGAACAGGTGCATCAAAAATTAAGTTTTGCGGATCGACTGCCATAAAATGCGTATACAATTCTTCCAAACTTAATTCAGTATAAAAGGATGCATGTATTTTTAATATTATATATTGAACATTAATGGAGACTTAGGGTTAAAGAAACGCCACTTAGAAGTTAGCCAAATGATTAAAGTAAAATATGGTTTATTGGCGATACGGGGTACTTTTTGAGAAACTTGATAATCCTTTCAGCTTCTCCTCCCGTTTCACCTCTGGAATTGTTCTGGAATTATTTGTTGAGCTACCTCCTTCAATAGTTCCTGAATTAAGGCATGTTTGCGATCGAGCGGGCTGCTTGTGATAAATGTTGAGCGGATCTCCGCCTCCTTCCACCAATTCTTCTTGTCCATTCCTACAATCTTCCTGAAGCTGTAGACATCGAACTTCACAACTTGGTACCCAGTTTCGCCTGGCGGTGTCCAACATATTTCTCATCAGTCCCTCTCGAAATAGATTGCGAGATTACACCAGCGGTCGATGCTGAAATCGATACTGGCAATAATTTGTCTAGGGCACCGAACACATGTTTAAAGGCTTCTACGATGGCACATCCACAGGAGTAATTGTGGTAGGTGCAGTCTTGCACGATATGGTGGTGGTCATCATGATCGCAGATGAATTTGTGGGAAAAATACCCACAACTGCCAATCCACTACCGCCACAAAAAATGCAAAGAAACTTTCACATAGATTCAGAAACCTATAACGAAGAACAGGTAACTCCACCTGAGCAATACTACATTGACCAAAACGATCCCGAAGATTTCCAATATAACACCGACAATGACGACAAAGACTATTTGGACACTAGTGACATACATTTTTTAGGCTAACGCACTCTTCGCTACCGTACATTCAGTGCAAGATGGAGAGTGGAGGCATTCTCAAACTATTAATATTGTAAAAAAGGCAATACCCAACGAACAAGTTTTCTACGCAGCAAAGTCATAACACTTAAAAGCTTTGTTTTTCCAATATATATTTCAGTCTAATTAAATTTATTTACCCTTGTCTTTATTGAAATTTCAATTTATTGCAAACCATCTGATTTTGAAACGTCAAAATTTAAAATATGCGTATGGCAACAACTTTTTCGAATTCACATGGGTTGCATGATAAAAAATTGCTCCGATTCGGAGCGGACATTTACATTCGAAGATTTGCTCCGATGGATTGTGTGATAGGGCAAATTATATAAAAACGCATGTACATATGAGTGTGTAATACAAATGATGCAATGAAGACAGCACACAATCAGCTATTTGTGTGCCTAACAAATATGAAGCCATTGATCTATCTCTCCTCCAATAAACCCTTGTGAGAGTGAGAGTGAATTAATCGATGGTACTCTGATAATTGCGGGCAATGGCTCAAAATGCACTGTTTCAGTGAAGCTGTATTCTTGATCTTCAATTTTAAGTGATGTGTTTTTATATTGAATCAAATATGTTCCAGTCTAGTTGATTTCTTCTTCATTAGTTTTTATAGTTCCATTGAATTCATTTAGTATCACTAAACCTACCTGGTATTACTCTCTCTACTTCTGGTATATGAAATCCGTTTGTAACAGGACAATGTGATTTCTTTCCTTTTAGTAAGTTAGACAAACATCTGTCGTTAGTTATGTTTAATACGTGGTTTTTATAACATATTTTTAAATCATTAAAAGTTTTACATCTTTTTTTCAATGCGAAAATTGTTTCATTGCATATTAGAATTTCATAATTTTTAATTCTTTAAATGGTATTATTTTTCTTTACTGGTTTTATTAGTTTAGACGCGCAGGTCTCTTTACTTGTTATTGGTAAACTTGTTGTTGTTGTAGCATTCGCTGTTAAGTGTGGATTTATGAGGCGTAGGAATCCGCTGACACGAGCAGTTCACGTGAGCTATGTTTATCACTTGTTAGGTAATAAACAAAGTTATCCGGTGTTAAGTAATAAACAATAGTTAAATAATTTTTAATAAATTTATTCTTATAACAGGTTAAGCGACCATGATGGGTCCTTAATGCTAGGCAACAATTGCCCTTCTTATTTCTTAAATCTTAAATCTACCCTAAGAACGTACATATTTAGATCGTAAATATGTATGTTTAATATCCTACTCAGCACCGTCCGAATAATTTAGTTTTATTTTGAGTTGCAACATAGTTGCAATTATTTCTATTTAATTTACTTTGTTTTCCTTTCCATATCTGGTTTCACTCAAGTATGTTTTGCATACTTGAATGTTGACACCAGTATCATATACTAACGAGTATTTCAATGATTATAGCAAATGTTTACTAATTAAGACGCGACTACAACTCTTTTCGTAGACCCAGAATCGCTGAGGCAGGTACGTCAAGTTCCTTCAAGTGTTCTATTATCACCTCATGTACTTCTTCTTTTGTGGTGATTTCATCAAGGTCTCGGATTTCCACTTGCCGCAGCTCAGTTAGAGCCCTGACTTCTACCGCTTCTCCTAAAGCCGCCTTAACAGCTTTATGGATTTTCAGGGTGTTTGGGTCAGATGGTTTTGCCAGCACCAAAAGTAACTCCCCTTTGGCAGCTTTTTTGACCCCTTGTATATCATTATTCAGCTCCTTTAGGTTTGGCTCTGACTTAACCCGCTTCAGAATTTCCGCATATGATATGCTGCCAATATAATACTATCGCGTCCTTCTGCGGTGGCCTCTGCCGTTTTCGGTTTCTTCTTACATCGTTCCTTTCTGCCTTTTTAACTGATTTGGGTGTAGCTTGTGTTAAATCCTTCCGGGTTTTCTTGGATTTAACCATCTCCCATTTTTCGGTTTGCACGTGTTCTGTCATTCTAACTGGCGTATTTCTCAAATCATCGACTCGATTATTTTTATTTCTTTTGGCAGGACTTTTCCTTGCAGCGGCGTTGTTGATTGCCCTTTTTGGCGTAGATTCTATACGCTTTATAAGAGGCGAAGTTTGGGTACATCCAATAGTTTGACAGTAGATGGTTCCCTATGTGCCCCTCTTAACGCCAGGTTTTCCGGCCTAAGGATAGATCCCTCCAGTTTTTTGTGCAGGCCCGTTATGTACGTGACCAAATCTCGCATTGGCTGGTTTATGTTCCTCTTCGGAAGCTCCATCATTTCGGCGAGTTCTTTGACTTTATCGCCGATGGCTCGATATATTTCTTCGGCCGTCATCGCTTTCGTGAAGTTCTGGTTCTGGTTCTTTCCGTGCCTGGTGGTGAATATGGCAACCTTGAGCTACTTTGGAACGGGTTTTTGAGCATTTCGCCGCTGCCGTTATTGCCATCTGCAATAGTTGTTGGTACCTCTGATGCTATTTTTTTTGAAACTTCACTTCCTTCCGTGGTTTGTTTTTTGGCTTGGTTTGAATTCATTTCTAGTTTATTGGGCCCCAACTCATAAGTCGTTATCCATATCCTGATGCGTAGTCACTTGTAAATGATTCCATGGTTATCTTTGCGAGCAGGGAGGCCATGCGAGGGTTGACAAAAGCTCCTTATGTGAGCTTAAGTTCAGAGCCGAATCAGTGTTAACTAGGAATGTTACATCTAGACCTACGCCGACACTTAATGGCGACAGGATATGGAGTGTTCTTAGAGACTTGCCATCATTTTAACGGGGCGGGGGCAACTGGATTATTAGCCTGAATGCCGTTTCAGCTAGATATCACTCCGCTTACTAGGGAAACAGAATAATACAGTCGTCAGCTCGTGGCGATATGTCCTAACGTATTCCAGTATTCCATGATTAAGACCTTACTGGGCTCGGTCTTAATATAGATCGTATTAAATTAACAGCCGCCCCTAACATGGAGGACAGACGCTGACCAGGGAGCCGCCCAATATGAGTCAGTCGCTTCTGGTTTTTTGTATTTTCACCATGCCTTTGCATGGTGAGGGGGACACTTATTTTTATTAAAGGCGGTGTCGTTTCGCCTTTGTCACAGGAACTTCTTCGGATTAGCTAGCTTTTAGACCGCTTCCTCCGTTTCTGCCGCTCATTGTCGCGGGCTGCTTATTTGTTAGAACTTATTCGCAACTAACCTGCTACTACAGGCCGTCCGGCTATCCGCAACCTGCCGACCCCCACGGTAGCTTAGAGCCCAGCTTAGTCGTCCGATCTCAGGGGAGCGCGACCTCCATGCCCGCGTGTTTTTTTTTTTTTTTTTTTTTTTTTTTTTTTTTTTTTTTTATGAGGAGGAAGCATCGAAAGCCTTACCCCGTCAGTGTGGGACTTTAACCCGAACTAAACCTCCTACCGTCAAAGTACCGATCCCCCCGGTACTACCGTCAAGTATTTCGTCGGGAGGCGGTTTGAGCGTTGCACTCAACGTCAGTTACTGTTCTGATGCAATATGTCACAAGCTGCATCTGCCTATTACCACCACTGTTAGGTCATATCAGAAGACAACCACCCCTGTCGGATCTATACGCCCCCTCCCCCCATGTCCCTGTTCGTTATCATAGAAAAGCTAGTTTCTAATAGTGGTATCGTCAGTTTACCTGTGTTTTCTTCTCTGGATAGGTGTGCTGCTTCACGTTCTTATTTGACGTTCGCGCATCCTCCTTGCCTGCTCGCTATTTCGAAGTTGCTGCATTATTTCAGCAGCCATGTTTTGGACTTTGCTCCAATTGTCCTGGCTCATCAACATCAGTGGCACTAAATTCTCGGGCGTGATGCTGCTGCCAAGGTTGCCTTCTAGTTTAGCCCTTACTCTTCTGAAGCGGGGACACGTGAGAAGCACATGTTCTGCGTCCTCCTCAACTGCTGGTGTGCACTGCTCGCAGTATGGACTTTCTTCGTGTCCAAAGCGGTGAAGGTACGCTTTAAAGCAACCATGGCCACTTAGGATTTGGCAGACATAGAAGTCTACTTCTCCGTGCTTTCTCTGGAGCCAAGCTTCAACGTTGGGGATGAGACGGTGGGTCCACCTGCCTTTATTTGCACTGTCCCATCGCGTTTGCCATTGGTCCACGCAGCGGTGGTTTATGGATTTTCTCAGTGCCAGCTGATCGCATTGGGCTTGGTTGTTCCTCATACGTCTCATTTCATACATCTCCTGCGCTATCAAGTCGAGTGGGCATAGACCGGCTATGATGAGCGCCGCATCCTCTGAGACTGTCCTGAAGGCAGAGCAGACTCTAAGAGCACACAAGGTACGTGGAGTTACTACTTCGTACGTATGAAGCGTGTTGGAATGCATCGCGCCAAACTGTCGCGCCATATAAAAGGATAGACCTCACTACTCCAGCCAGGACCTGTCTTGCCTGCTGCCTTGGTCCTCCAATGTTCGCCATTATTCTAGCCAGGGCTGCTGTCGCAGTCGCAGCTTTGTTGCTAGCGTATTCCAAGTGGTATCGGAAGCTAATTCGGTGGTCTACCAAGACGCCTAAGTATTTTATGTATGGCTTTGACTCGATAATGCTGTCCCCAACTCTAATCTTGACCTTTTCAACTCTCTTTCGGCTGCTGATGAGTACGGCTTCTGTTTTATGCGTAGCTAGCTTTAAACCATTCGCGCCTACCCATCTTTGAGCCGCGCCTATAGCTTGTTGCGCGATATTTACAATTTCCGCGAGCGTTTTCGCGGTTACAACGATTGATATATCGTCCGCGAAGCCAACGAATGTTGCTCTCTTGTGTACCTTTAGTCGCAAAATGCCGTCGTACATAATGTTCCACAGGAGGGGCCCTAGAACGGATCCTTGTGGCACACCAGCTGTGACCTGGTAGTCAACAATTCCGCTGTCGCTGCCGTAACGTAACACCCTATCAGACAGGTAGCTGGATATGATACGCTGTAGATAGGTAGGCACTTGCATCGCGCGGAGGGCGTGTAGTATGTCTATCCATCTGGCACTGTTGAACGCATTTTTGACATCTAATGTTATTACTAGGCAATATTCTTTTGCACCACCTAACCATCGCTTGCCTTCAATTGCCTTTTCCGCAATTACTTTTACGGCCTCTATCGCGTCTGTGGTAGATCGCTTCCTCCTAAAGCCAAACTGGTAGCTTGACAGCTGTCCGTCTACATATATTTCCAGCCGGTTTTTAATCACAAGCTCAAACAACTTACCAATGGAGTCCAGCATACACAGTGGACGGTATTCATTTGGAGCGCAAGCACCTGGTTTTTTTGGTACAAGTACCAATTTTTGTAGTTTCCAGATATTTGGAAAGACGCCTTCTTGCAGGTACACATTAAAAATTCTCGCAAACAAGCACGGGTTTTGCAGCACGGCTTTTTTCAACGCAATGTTTGGAATTCCATCTGGCCCAGGCGCTTTTCGAGACGATAATTTGCTACTTAGTTTGAGCACTTCGGCTACATTTACCGCCGGGATGTTGGTGGCTGGTTCGCTATCTATCTTTCTCACAAAGTCAGGCTGCGGAGGGAAGAGTTCTCGTACAATCTGGTCCAAGAGAATTGGGCATGTTGGTTGTACCGTCTGTTTCATCTTGTTCCGCACTATTTTATAGGCTGAGCCCCATGGGTTATTATTGACGTCGTCACATAGCTCTTTGAACATATTGCGCTTGCTATCGCGAATGGCCAGTTTAAGCGCTTTACGCTTATTTTTGTAGTTGAGCCTGAGTTCTACAGTGTTGGTTGCATTCCGTGAGCGCTGACATAGCCTTCTGGCCCGATTGCATTGTGCTCGCAACTCCGCAATCTCGTCGTTCCACCAGTATGCTGGCTTACGTGTTTGGTGTCTTCCTTGTCGGACCATAGCGGTATCGCATGCTTTGGTGATGGCTGACCTTATCTCCGACGCTGCAGTTTCAACCGTGCATATTACCTCGGTGTTGTCGAAGGCTATCTCAAAGAGCTTCTCGTCGAAGCTTTTCGCTTTCCACCCATTTTGCCGTTTGTAGGGTATCGTGCCTACTTGAGCTTTTTCGATGGCAATGACTATTGCCTTATGATCGCTATGTGTGTAGCAGTCGCTGAGGTACCATCTTGTAGCTCTACTTAGTCCCCTGCTTATGAAAGAAAGGTCTATGATGGAACCAGTACCATTTTTGCTAAATGTGTTCTCCGTACCACTGTTGAGTAGAACAAAATCAAGCGCTGCTAGTGCATTTAAAAGCTCCCTGCCTTTCGGGTTTGTTCTCTTACATCCCCACTCTGCTGCCCACGCATTGAAGTCACCTGCTATGAGTGCCGCGCTTCTTTGCTTAGCGTCATTAACCAGTTCGTCCATGATACTGGCAAAGGTACACAAATCTGTACTGGGTGGTATGTAACAGCTGTATATGTGTATATTATCTATTTTGGCACGCACATAGCCGGTTGTTGCAACTGGTTTCCCCAGATGGGTTGGGTTACTCCCGCAGCTCCATATGGCACACTTGCCATTTACGTTGCTGGCCCATGACGCCTCGTGCCTGTTTCTATATTGCTCGCTAAGTATAGCAACATCGATGCCCAGTTCGTATACTGTTTGGGTAAGCAGGCTTTGCGCTGCTTCGCAGTGGTTGAGGTTAAGTTGCAAGACCTTCATACTTTCTTCTGTTGGGCTGCTCTCTGGAATGCGGGGCATGTTCGCCCTCCCGACACATGGTTAGTGTCACTTTCGCCGTGCTGTAGACATAGCGCACACCTCGGCGTATTTACGCAGTTTTTAACCTTATGGTCTTGCCCTCCACATCTGAAGCACTGAGTAGTGCGGTCATCTTCGCTCTTGCAGTTCCTTGCCAGGTGGCCAAAATCGTGGCATTTGTAGCACCTTGTTATAGCTGCCTTTTCCCTAATGCGGCAGTAGACCCAGCCAATACGTATTTTGGATAGGCTTATCAGCTTTTGGGCGGATGCCGGTGGTAGGCTGATGGTGCATGTCTGCGTGCCACCGTATGCTGTATGCATTGCTCGAATGATTGATAGCGTAACTTTTCCGTCCGGGAGGCTATTTTTTATCGCCTCTAACACTTCTTCTCTGGACGTCACTTCATCAATATCCTTTATTTGTAAGGCCGTTTCTTGGGTTAGTGAGCGAACCTGTGCACTTTCGCCAAGGACACATTCTATTGCTGTCTTGAGCTTTTCAATAGCTGGGTCAGCTTGCCGCTTTAGTTCGAATAATAATTCGTCCTTCGCCGTCTTTCTAATGCCCTTTACTATATGGCTCAGTTCCTTGAGGTCAGGTTGCGATTTAATTTTTTTTTAACATTTCCGCGTATGAAAGTTCACCGACTTTCTTCAGGACCAATGCGTCAGGTTTCGTTGGTATTTTTTGAGTGGTTTTGGTCTTACGTTTGACCACTGTTGACCAGCCTTCACGTGATTGGATGTCCTCCACGCCTAGGGGCGCATTCATGTCTATCGCTGCCACGCTTTGCTTCTTTACAGCATCCCCCTCTTTTGGTTGGTTGGTGCAGTGTTGTTGCTCTTTGGGCCTGGCCTCTATTGCTCCTCTCGGCGATTCTAAGCGGATGCACTTTGCTATTTGCTGCGGCGAATTGGGCGCATCCCGTCCGCTATTGGCCGCCGTGCGGGCTCTCTTTGCATGCTTTTTGCGATCGTTCTCTAATTTGTCAGTTTGTGTGCTTTGATTGGCGCGCACAGTGGGTGGCTTAGATATGCTGTGCATGTCTAATGCTTTCTTATGCAGCCTCTCTATTGCACTCACCAAGTCTTTCATAGGAATGTTGATATGCCTCTGCACTTCCATCATACTAATGAGCTCTTTTATTATTTCTCCCATCACGCGTAGCGGCTCTCCGTTTGATTCTCGCTTTGTCGCTTGCTCTCTTTCCTCTTCCTTCTGCTGTTGCGCGTCGCTTTTTTCCATGTTTGGAGTTTTATGCTCGCATTGGTGCTTTTCAGCGCGCTCTTGCTCAGAAGTGAGTATTTGTTTTCTCACAGGTGAGCGGGCGATTCTCGCTCGTCTCAGGAACGGATTGATCGCATCGCTCTTTTCCTTCGATTCTCCATATATGCCCGGAGACTCGTTCGGCATGTTGTTGGGTGGTTTGCTTATACCTGTGGGAGTCAGCTGTCATTCACCTGCGCGGCTGTCTGGGCAGATGTGCAGATGGTAATCAGCTATTCTATCTCTTCCCACCGACACTTTGCACCGCTCGCTGTATGTATATGTTTTTTTTTTTTTTTTTTTTTTTTTTTTTTTTTTTTTTTTTTTTTTTTTTTTTTTTTTTTTTTTTTGTGAGGAAAGTTACGCAGTTGCCTGGGCAGATGTGTTTTTAATAAGCAACTGTTCTCTCTCTCTCAGCAACAACACTTTTCACCGTTTGGTTTTTTTGGTCTTTTCACTCTTTTGGAGTTTGATGAAAAATTGCTGTGTTTACCCTTGGTTGGTCAGCTACACCTGTCATAGGCAATCACTGGGCACTGCCCTAGCTCCTGGGAGCACACTTGCACACTTTTTATCACTACCGTGGGACTTTTTCCCAAATTTATCGACACTTTTGCAAGAGCACTTGTAAAACACGTCTTTCACTGGACACTTTGCAGTACCATGCCCGCGTGTGTGTTCGTGTGTGTGTGTGTGTGTTTGTTTGTGTTGTGCAAAACAAAACAAAACAAAACAAGTTTATAACAACTATTATTTGTTTTTTTTTTTTCTTTTAAAATGACTCAACTATTTTTACGATTATGTGTATATATGTAAATATATATATAAATATGAAGTTTAAATTCATACTAAATTTTTCTCTGAGAACAAATATTATGTGGTTTTATATAAATATGCCTTTTAAAACCAATAGATTGTTCATTTCTCTTTGTATATGAGGGTGGGAATTGTATGAAAGCCACATTTAAAAGATTGTACATTCCTCTATGTATATGAGTGTGGGAATGGTGAAAACCACATTATTATATTGTACATTCCTATATGCATATGAGTGTGGGAAGTATTTTGCTTTGATAACAAATATGGGTATTGTATGAAAACTACATTAACAAATATTATGTGGTTTTGGTTTTAAACTACTCAACTATTTTTTGATAACTTAATATGAAAATGTACAATATAAAAACCTAACACTCACTTAGTTCATCGTTCACAAGCAGTAGCCTTTAATAATAGCCCCCCACAGTGTGCATTTTTTTTTTTTTTTTTTTTTTTTTTAAATTGATTAGAAAAATGATCTACCGTACACATATAAGTCTTCCAATTGATGAAAAAAATGTGGAAATAAAGGCAAGGATTGGAAGTGAACAAGAATTTGAACGTCGAATGCAAGTGAGAGGAAGACTTAATGGATGGGGCTTACTTTGATGAACTGTTGAATATTAATGTTTAAGTGGAATTTATAAATTTTCCTTTTGAGAAACTTACTTCAAACTGTACATTATATACATATATACTCAAATATGAAATAAATAGACAAATTTTAATTTTCTGTTTGTATTTTATTATTACTTCAAATTTATAATATTTGTACATTTATAAACATTCCACTTGTTATCATTAAATTTAACAAATGCAAATAAACTCTTTTTCAAGTGCTTAATACGACCAAAACCAACGACATATTTATACTTTTATATAATTCCTAAAAGTTCTTGAAGAAGTTTATCTTCACGTATCCATTCAATGTCACAGCTAATATTATCCATTTGTGGTGAAGTTCGAGCGCATCCCAAATCAACATCATCTGCTTTCACTTCTTCATCGAACCATTGATGTAATAAATATTTTAATTTATTTATTTATTTAATTAATTAATAGTCTAAAAATACAATATTTCTTACAGACTATGAAAACAGATTAATGCTGAATAAATTAATCAAAGTAAAATTAAACTTATAATTAACTAGTTTCAAGTGTAATGAGTGAAAGAAAAAGAATACATTTTTTATAATTTACAGAAGAAGATTAGATTAATACTAAGAATTTAGTTCAACAATTCATTTAGAACCAATTTGAAGTGATTCTTTGTGGAACAGAAATCCAGGCCAGTATGATTTGAAAGCGAATTAAAATCACCCAGAGTTCTAGAAATCGGAGCATTGGAAGCATAATTAGCACGTGCCATCCCTAACCGGAAAAAATCATGATTCCGTAAACTTCGCTGAGGAATATTGAAATTGATTTTCTCGAGTAGCGATGGGGAGTCAATAACCCCATTTATCAAATCGAAGAGGAAAGTAATGGAAAGAATAGTCCTTCTAATATCTAGTGATTTTAGATTTATAAGCAAGCACCGACTTTTATAGGATGGAATTGGATCAGTGAAATTTAAAGAACGCAATGCATAACGCACAAAAGCTTTCTGGACACGTTCAAGCCTACTAATATGACAAGCATAATATGGTCTCCAAATAAAGACGGCATATTCTAACTTGGAACGCACCAGAGACGTATACAACAACTTTAGAGTATATGGATCAACAAAGTCTGAACTAAAACGTCGAATAAACGCAAGTACGGAATAAGACTTTGAAATAGTGTGATTTAAATGTTTTTGAAAAGAGAATTTAGAATCAAATACCACACCAAGATCAGTAATTTCACTTCGATGAGATAAGCTAGAACCACAAATGTGGTAGGAAGTGGGTATAAGAGAACAAGATTTAGAATAAGAAATATAAAAACACTTGCTTATATTTAAATCTAACTTATTTCTTTTACACCAAGAATCAACGTTATCTAGATCAGATTGAAGGTTTAAAGAGTCCACTGTACTTGCAATCCTCGAGTATATCTTTAAATCATCGGCATACAAGAGAAAATTTGCGTTATTAAAACAACTAGAAATGTCATTAATAAAAAGTATAACAAGTAAGGGGCCCAGTATACTTCCCTGAGGTACACCAGAGGACGCAATGAAAGAAATAGATGACACACCATCAACATTAACAACACATTTCCGAGAGGAGAGATAGGATTTAATCCATTTTAAAAGAGTGGAATGGAATCCTATAGCACTCAATTTGGAAATTAAAACCCTGTGATTAACCTTATCAAATGCTTTTGAAAAGTCTGTGTACACAGCATCAACTTGAGTTTTTTTTTTAAACGATGATATACAATATTCAGAGAACACAGCAAGATTTGAAACAGTAGATCTACCTTTCATGAAGCCATGTTGGTCGACTGAAATATAACGACTAACTACGAAATAGATTTTATCTTTCACTATTAATTCAAATAATTTTGATACCGTGGATAATTTGGCAATTGGTCTATAATTAGTAATATTGTTTTTATTTCCACTTTTGAATACTGGATTAATGGTTGTTACTTTCCAGGCATCTATGAATTCTCCTCGATCAAGGGATTTGTTAAACATTAACAAAAGTGGATAGGCAATTGCAGAGCAGTTTTTAAGAAGATACGAAGATAGCCCATCTACATCAGTTTTTGTTGATGTTTTGAGTTGCCGAATTCCAACTTCGATATCAGAAAGCGTAAAAGTTAACGAGCCAATATTGATTGAGGAATTCATGTTCGAATGAAACTCATCAATTAAATCAGAGTCTACTTGAAAATTTGAACAAAAAAAATCTGCGAAAAGATTGGCTGCATCTGTAGAAGTATGTGCTTGAGTTTCGTTATAGAAGACAACCGAAGGAATACTTGAGCATGATTTCCTAGATCTAACATAACGCCAGAAGGAACTAGGATTTGATTTAATGTCCGATTCGAACTTGAGAATATAATTTCGCTTTAAGTCCATATCCAAAGATTTAAGTTCTCTAGAGAACTGTAGATATTTATCTTTATCTGTGAAGGAATGAGAAAACTTAAACTTTTTGAAATATTTATTTCTCAAATTTTTTAGTTTTCTCAGCTCCTTGGTATGCCACGGTACTCTATAACTAGTCCTTTTTATCACCGGTATATTATTTTTACAGATATCATTTATATTATGCTTGAAAATATCATAACAATTGGCAACTTCAACCCCAGTAAATAAAGAATCCCAGTCTATAATATCAACTGCTGAATTAATTATATTAAAATCAAAGTTTTTAAAACAAAAATTGGAAGTCACATTCTCAAAATAAAAATCATTAAACTCATAGAATTCTATATGAAGGACAAGTGGTACATGATGCAGACCAGGAGTAGACAGAGGGTCTACACATTCTAATAAAGAAAAATTTATATTGTCAGTAATGAAAATGAGATCGAGAATTCGAGAAAGACTATTTGAGAAATTATTTATCTGAACCAGTCCAAAACTTAAAAAATTATCAATCAAATAAATTTCAGATATACTACTAACATTGTTAGGACATAATGCAGTACTATCATCTAAACTAGACCATTCAATATTACTCAAATTGAAGTCCCCAAGAACACAAAAGTTGCCATTATTTGAGGTTAGAGCTAAAACATTATCCACATGTGCTTTATACAGTGTATCAATACTTGACGGAGGAATATATGACGCACAAATCAATATATTTGAAGCACCATGCACAGAGACACACAGCTGATCCAGGAGTGTATCATTGTTTTTCAGAGATACTAGTGATGAGCTATACTTCCGTTGAACAGCTATTAAAACCCCTCCACCTCTGCAGAGACCAGTTTTCTCGACATCACGGTCTTTACGATAGACATGGTATAAATTTGGATCAAAAAACTCATTATCGAAAAAGTTCTCATTTAACCATGTCTCGATGAGAACAAAAATATCATAGTCCATGTGCGAACTAAACGCTAAAAGTTGATTAGATTTAGTTCTCAATCCAGAAACATTTTGAAAGTACATTTTTAAATTTTTTTGGCCATTATTGAGAGCACAATTTTTTATTGCTGATGCATTGGTGAATCGTTTTTTTGAAAAAAATGAAAAGGTCGGATTTTTACACTCTCTGGCCATATGTCCGCATTGAGCACCTTTTCAAAAGAGCATTCTGATACTCCCAATTTAAAATTAATTTTTCTAAGTGTATTTAATTCCGTATCTTTTTTAACAAGTTTGTAGCATACCAAAGACTTAGTTTCAATTTCAGCATGCTTCGACACATAAGTCAAAATATCAGTTTCATTGACATTGGGCGAGAATGACGACAAGTGTAGCCATTTAAATATTGGGACCACTTGTAGCTCATTATTGTTATTGGAACCAATCACAATAGGCTTATTAAATTTCCGTCTACTACTTTTTGTTACCATTTCCCACTGGGATGTCTGTCGTATTGCGGGCACAGATTCAGTAGCAGCATTTAAAACAGAAGTCGCAGAGACCTGAGATGAAGCAGCAACAGAAGCAAAGGTAACTTTTGCAGGTGCAGTAATAGTAGCAGCAGCCGTCTTAGATATAGTCTTAGCTTTCTTTTCCTTAGCGACGGCAGAACCATGCAAAGCAGATGTTTGCGACGCAGGCTTAGACGTAGCAGCAGAGTTCAGCGCATTGTTTTCATGGTCATTAGGCGGACAACGAACAGAAAGAGGAGAGAGCAAGGAGCTCGCATATTTTGAATTTGCACTACCGAGAACGCTAGCAGAGTTAGCAACAATGCTTTTGAGATTTATTACCTCAGTTGTTAATGTAGCGAGAGCGACATCTTTTGCTTCAAGCTTAGAATGCAATGAGCGAATTTCTGCAAGAAGATCATCTGATTTTTGCATTGTTTGTTTTTTTTCTTCACGCAGAGCATTTACAGCAGATAGTATGCGACTGTTTTCCGTTCTAAGCGCAGCTAGTTCTTTAACAACAACAAGCAATGTAATTTGTTGCTTATTATTGTGCACATTTGTATCATCATGATTATTATTTTTTGTTTCGGCCGAAAGTACTGATAATGTTTGACACCTAATGGAAGAGCGTCTATCAGCAGAGCAGGTCTTGCAGAGATACGGTTTATCAGATGAGAGCAAGAAATCCACATCTGCCTGTAGTAAACCAACACAATCAAGGTGAAAGAACTCTTGACATTCAGCACACTGCACTTTCGGTTGAGGACGATCAACTTTTTGTCCACATACACACGGCATATTTGTCTTGTTTTTTATTTAGTTTTTTATTTACACTAATTTGAATTTAGTTCAGACTATAATAAATATAGCTTAAAGTCACTGTCTTTTAATTTTTGATATTAACACTAAAATGCCATTTTATATTATGTCGAAATAACTTTTGTATAGCAAAAATACAGAGCGATTAGAAAAACACGTCCGACATATACCGCTGTTGTAAGATCATATGTATATACATCCCCTTCATTTTTAAAATTAACTTCAAATGAGGGAACTCTTTTCCCCTCTCCATTTAAACAAACTTCTCCAATTTTTAATAAACCTTTTGTGTCTATTACATCAGTTTTAGGAAGAGATGGAGATGTATATGTCGGTTGACAAATATCAATACAATTATTTTCAATTTTTGTTGTAGCTGTTTGGGAAGAAGCTTCACCTAGTATTTTATTTGAGGGTCCTTTTCGAGTAAAATCTTGTTTTCTTCGCTTCTTTTTTAAGGTTTGGGTGGGCTCATCATCCAGTTTTGAAAGCTGCTTAGTGAATTCCTCTTCAAATATTCAATCAAAAATTGAATATAGAAGTAATTTAAAAAAATAACATCCCGTTTCGGTGATCATTACGAAGACTGTGTCTGGTCGAATTCGAATTGTAAGGCCGGTCCAGACACTTGCGATTGTCCATATTTAGACCGCTTGGATGACGAAGCCTGTAAAGTTATGGACACTTATATTAATGTTTATAGAAAACTTCGCTGTAAACATTGTAAATAATGCTTTAATATTTTTTTTTTAATAAACTATTTTAAAAATAAAAACAATATGTTCTTTTTTTTTTTATTTATTTATTTTAGATTAATACACCATGGAGAAGAGTATGTCCCCCTTCATAAAATTAATTTCACCCTTCCCTATCATCCATATTCTTCCAGGGTTTGTTTCAAAAACCTGGAATTGAACGCACATATTCCCCCCCTCAATATCATCCAGCTCCGGGTCTGCAAATTCAATCCTTATCTCTTGTCCGATAAAATCTGGAACCGTCAAGAGAAACTCCAAGAACTTCACCTTGATTTCGCCAATCACTTCCGTTCTCTCACTTCTTGATTGTAAGATACTTCGCCAACTAGAAAGATCTTCTTTAAAGAATTTCGCCTCAACGAATAAAGTTTTTACCGCGCTCTTTATGTTCACGAACATCTTTGGACTTTAACTTGAATAATTTAATAACGACGAAAGTTGAGCTTTTATAACAGAACAAATGGGAAAAAATTGTTAAGCATGTACAATCTATTATTGTGGTTTTCTCTATTAGTTTAAATTATTTTTTTAACCACATTTGAAAGTGTTGAATAATTTAATAACGACGAAAGTTGAGTCACTTAAATATTTATAGTTTGCAACTGAACGCCGTTTGCAACATTGAACAATACTCCTCTAATCCCTCTCAAAATAAAATTATGTTTGTTTTCATCAGTAAATAATTCTAGTTCAATTCTATAGTTTTAGCATTGCATCCCAAGATAAACCAGGAGATGTATAATATTGACATGGATCTAACTGATAAATTCTTTTACACAATTTTCTAAAATTTTCAAAAACGTCACTTAGGAGTAGCACGTCTACTTTCAGATATAATAGTAAATAATCTAATAGATGAGAACAATTGAATGTTTTCCAAACATTTTGAGCGTGGGTGTAATCATTGATACTACATGGTTCATTCGATAATTTATTGAAGAAATATGATTGTAGAGGTAATTGTGTTTCCATGAGACGTTCTTCTGAAACTAAGTAGTCGTATGGGAAAATACCTTTTCGTTTCATTAAATTAAAGTGTAGATCGTTTTGGAAAAATGATTTCGTTATTTCTAAATCATTATTATTTAAATTCTTAGCTAAACTGTCTAAACTAGAAGGCATAAACCGAAATGAATCTAAAAATCGAAGTTCAATAGTATCTTTATCATTAACATATATTCTCTTTGATATTGAAATGTATAACTCCTTATTAAGAGGAATGATATTTATATCTCCCTTAACAGATGACAACTCTTTCACGAATAAATGACAATCATATTTAGATAGATTATGAAATAGTATTGGAATAAAATGAGGAACTTGGTATTGGAGGTTGCAATCGTTATGGGCCGGGCCTCTATATTCACCAGTTAAATGACAATGGTCTGCTACTCTTTCATTTAAAGATAATTCATTACCACAAATATGAAAGTCTCTCGTGAAAGTTGAAAGTTCGTTTATGTTTCCCGAGAATTGTGGGATGCTATTTAGATACTTAATTGGATCTAATTGGATTTGAGGAGGATTTGCCATTTTTAGGAGTTATTTTCTTTTAACGTTTACGGTTTTTATAAAAAGATTTTGTGGTCTTTTCAAGAAGAATTATTAAAGGGTAAAATTTATTTGTTCTGAATTTAAAATTTACAGAGATTTACCGAATTTTCCTTTCGTTAGATTGAAAACACTTTCACAAAAAATTCACATTCTAATTAAATATTTAATAATATTTTTCTTTTGTTTGCTTGAACCCTTTTTTTTTGTTCTAAGTTTTCCTATATATGTATATGTATAAACTATATATCAATAAATTATTTACTAGCTTACTTTGTATTTCTTTTAATTGTTGTAGATGATGTGGTATTCTTCTTCTTGTTGCTTTGGTGTTGATTGTTGTTTGTGACGTCAGAATTTTAAAATGGTTCAGTTGTAGTTGTTTGTCCTCTGTATACTTTTCTGTGGATGATATGCTGTAGTATTCTTCTCCTTGTTGCTTTTGGTGTTGATTGTTATTTGAATTGTTCAACATAGATTTTTTTTTTTTTTTTTCAAAATTATTCACTTCGAAAAAATTGTAATTTTTGTTCATAGATTTTTTTTCAAAATTGTTCATTTCAAAAAGTTTTAATTTAAGTTCGTGTATTTTTACACATAGATTTTTTTTCAAAATTATTCACTTTAATTTTTTTTTTGTTCATATATTAGATTTCTTTTTTTTTTCAAAATTGTTCATTTCAAAAAGTTTTAATTTAAGTTCGTGTATTTTTACACATAGATTTTTTTTTCAAAATTATTCAACAGGAGTTCACTAAAATTATAGGGATAATTTATGTATTTTTACATAAATTATTATATGGATATTAGAATATCACATCCCATCCTCGTCGCCAGAAATGTTTTAAGGATTTTTCCTTATTAAAAAAATTTAAGACTTTTGTCTTTGGCTGTGTTTTCACAACTGCCCCTTTATTATTCAATTTCTTTTCTTATATTATAAAATTACAATTTACTTATTAACTAAAAATGTTGTTTTCGTCGGTTTTTGCCTACTAATCATAAGTGTGTTTTGTTTCCGTTTTTGGTGTTGGGCGCAAAACAAACTTATGTTGCAATTCTAATGAAAAATGAAATAATTCGTTAAAATAAATTAGGTTGAGTTACATTTTCGTTGTGAGAACGGAAATGCAGTTGATTTGGAAATAATTTCCAGGAATCATGTCTGGAATTAAATGTATTGGAGTAAAATTAAAATTAAGTTGCGTTTTTGGCAAGTGAAATAAATTAGGTTGCATAAATATGTATACATAGGTATGTATGAATGCATGTATATATGTATATACATATGCTTTTCATATTATGTTAACCCTTGTTATGGGGATAACGGTTGGTGTTGTAGCATATATAATCGTCTTTAGTTTCTTTTGATCTGCTTAGATCTATTTCACTGTGACTGTTCACTATTATTGTTTGTTGATGCTTTTATGTAGTCACTATATTGCTTGACTTCAGCCAGCAAGTTTTTATTATTTATTTATTTTTTTTGTTTACACTTGTCACTTATTGTTCACTGCACGTTCTCCATTATACTGGGTTTAGCGATCTCCCAGTATTCAAGTAGTCCTTTTATCACTATTTCTTGACTTTACTCAGAAATTTTTGTTTTTCGGTCCTTCGGGATACCGACGTTCTTGTAATCACTAATTCTTGACTTTAGTCAGGAATTTTATTTTTCGGTCCTTAAGGATGCCGATAGTTCTTTTAATCAATTCTTCAGAATTGATTCCCGGTGACTGCGCCAAATATGCCAAAGCGAAAGTCGTGGCTTAACAAAAAATCAAGTGGCGTCGAAACGCGTCTTTATTGATTTAATGATACTTTCAAATACAATCTTGATATGCTTACAGCTGGTATTTATAATATTTTCTGGTTTCTTATTATACCTATAGCTAATAGTTGATTCACCTACAATACAATATTTGGTGAATCAACGAAATATTGCTTATTCTAAATTTCGTAAATTATTTGCATAAGTGTCGTTGCACTCATTTCTTTACAAGCTAATTGTGTCGCTTGTGAAATGCGTTAGTGCAATGCCACCTATTTGGTTGGGTATCGAGTTACGATGACCAGTCCACTTCAATTGTATTTTCATTTGGAGTAGAATAGTTGAGTGACGTAACTCGCGGGGTACGTACAGCAGTTTTTGTGTGATGTATTCCGTTTTCGTCGCAGTAATTCTCGAACGCTTTAGACGTAAACGCGGTACCTCTATCGCTTACAATTTGATTAGGTAAGCCAAAGTAGCTCGATATTTTGTTGAGCGTGTTGATTACAGGTGCTGTTTTGGTATCGCGCACGGCTTTCACAATTAAAAATTTTGAAAATGCATCCGACACCGCGAGAACGTACGAGTTGCCACGTTTACTGCGAATGAATGGGCCCATGTGATCGATATGGGTAACGCGGAACGGGATGGGGTCGATTTGGCCGAAATGCATACTACCTTAAATTTTCCCAGGCCGATTTTTTGGTAGCAACACGATATGCACGCGGAAATGTAACTTTTAACATAGCATCGTAAATTAGCGAACCAGTAAAGCGCCTTGATTCTCTCGATTGTCTTTTCAATATATCACATTCTTTAATAGAATGTTCTCCCGCGCTCATGGTTTCTCTAATGCTTTGTGTGTATTTTATTTTGTTATCGACTGTACATTCAGCAATGTTCTCGCCTTCTATAAATACGATTATTAATTCTAATTCTTGTTCAAAACGTTTAACTATTCGTAACGTTGCTATTTTGAATAGTCCAATTTTTTCATCATAAACATAATGGGAGCGAGGGATTCTAAAATAGGAGTTAAAATCATTGACCAGAAATTACCAGCATCAATATCGACGAGACCTTCCATCTTCGACATCTAGAGTGTCTTTATCGATTTCGCGATTGACGTTACACCACACGACATCATAAATGCCTTTAAAGGCGGACATAACGCGTACAATTGCATCAGGTGCGCGAACGTAATCGAATGTGTACGGTACAGACGGATTCTGGTACGTTGCATACGGCGCGGATGTCACTGGTGGCACAAATGTCGGTGGCGCGAAAGTCGGTGGTGCTTGCATAAGTTAGGTTTCCTTGCGCGGAAAACCTCAACGAAAATAGAAAAACGGCAATTTACTTAGTGCGGTGCGTCCGCTTTTATTCGCTGTCCGAATTAAACCAAACTCTTTACAAAAATTACTTAATTCTACACGTACGAATAACTTAATTCTACAGGAAGGCGTTGCTCAAGCCAGACGCTACGTAAGCGTTATTTATTTTCCCAAGTTTGAATTAGTAAGAATTTTAAATGTGATTGCAAAAAGAATTGACAGAAACGATATCGTGAAACAGTAAACGCTTCCGCTTGAGGGTTTGCGCAACTGCTGAGTGAGTTAATTGAAAAAAGGTGATTCGGTAATACTTGTGGATGCATCATGGTATACTGTATGTACTCGTTACGGTTGGAGCGGAATTTTCCATATTACCAATAACATTTACCGGCGAAGACGATATTGGTGGTACAATATTAATTGATGTCGTTGTATTTTGTTTTTGTTGTAGCAACGTTGTGTAACGTTTTTGTTTCGGAGTAATTTGCGACTTCGAATTTTTGCGGACTTTTTCGGTTAGAAGTATTTCTTTCGTTCACTTCACTTTCGGTTTCGGATGCTGTGATTTACATGCCGACGTGTTCGGTCATCATATACAAGTTAAACTTTTTAATAGTGTTAAGATTAAAAACAAATTAATTTTAGGGGAGCTATGCTCCTTTATTGAGTTGCATTAAAAACGAACTAAACTTAATACTTATTTCTACCCTACTTATATCTAAATGTAGCCGCTGCCGCTCGATGACTTTCTTTGCTGCTCTCGTTGTTCCCACGGGCGGAGTTGTTTACTTCAACGTGACCACCTTCTTCGTTGTCCGTTCTCACAGGTGATATTCAACGTGACCAAATATTTCCGAATGTGGGAATTGCACTTGTAGGTGCAATACGTTGGCTTTGCGTAAGAGTGTCCTATGGCCAGACGTATCGTCAGCAGTTTTTGAAAATGCGCGATCGATAGAATTTGGTGCTTGGCTCTGCACGCGATTTACGTTTTTAGCCGTTAACTCGCGTTTAAAAAAAACTAATTTTGTTTCCGATTATTTCATTTATTTATTTAATTCAACAACTACTCCGATGAACTGGAGGAACAAGACTGACTTAAAACTATTTACATTTGTGCTTTTATAGGGCAATTCAACATTGCATTTTCGTAATGGGGACGGAAATGCAATAAATGTGAATTTTACAATTTCTTACTAAACTTAACTATCAGCATTAACTAATTTGGCTTATTTCGCAATGCATTGGAAATTGATATACACTTTCAGCATTTGATGATGCTGGGCGTATCACGCGCTCGATCCACGGTGTTGTGTCTCGAGTTGCCTCAGTAGTTGGTTTGGTACGGATGAATTGCACCTCATCGCCAGCTGCTGTTGGCTGCTCATCTTTACCTTTTCAATTCGGAAAGATTTTGAGCTCTGTAAGTAGTCGCTTACGTATTGTATTAGCTTTAGGTTTATTCGTGTGTTATCTATGTTCTCTTGGAATGATGAACTGCTTATACCAAATGACTCTACTATTAAAACAATCTCTTCCTTTTGAACCGATACCTGTCCGAAATACCCGGCTAAGTTACGATTTGCGATTTTACCTGCAGGAATGAATCCAAATGTCGGATTCGTTTGTGTTCTTGAGGCTTGAGCCATAAGAACATCACCGCAAACTCCGAGGCTTGGTACCTCTTCGAATAAGCAATGATTTCTACCTGTGATTTGAGTTGCATGGTAGCCAGTTTTATTCATAGCATTGGTCATCGGTAATGTATGATCAGCCAAGTAAATTTCTTTACCCGTCTTATCATTTACATGTGCAATAGCTTTAATGTACAAATATATAGGCTGTGGTATGTTTAACTCGTCATCAGATAGTGTGCGCAAAAATTCTCTTTCAGTTGTTGTCAACTGGGAGTAAGCGCGTTGGTCTTTGATTTGAATCAATCTAAGCCATAGTAATGCTGTGCTGTAATACATCAACATTTCTTTGGTCAGATTCTTTGTCAATGACCTATCATCGGTTCCTAAAGCCGAAAAGACTTCAGCGACGATATTCTTAAGGTTAGCGAAGCTATCCTTAAATTCGAGATTTACCTCTAGTTCCCTGACTGAAGTATCAATTCCAAAGATTGATTCCGCCCATAAGGGTGAATTCTTCTGTGGAGTTGGCTTCTTTGCAGCTTCTAGTTGCGTTGGAGCAGGCATCTCTGTAGGTGGACGTAATGTCTTTACCTTTTGTTGTTTTGGTTGTCCAGTCTTGATCTTGTTAGGATCAAAGTTCTCTGGGCGACCTCGGTATCCAGGAGCGATCTTCTTAATGTCCTCTTTGGTATACGTTTTTGGTTGTTGTTCCATTGTTGGTTAGTTAATACTCTTTAGCTTTCAGCGTAGAATTAATTGTCAGCATTAATTTCGCAAATTGTTAATATTAATAGTTTATTAAACTAATTTCGCAATTGCCAATGGAAGCATTTATTTTGCTTGCCCTATCTTATTTAAGAAGTCGTCGAACTTGTCTATAGTTGCGTTTGCTTTTCTTGTTAAGTCGAGTTCATCGACTTTATTGTAATATATGTAACTCGCGCTGGTCCCTGCTCGGGCGCCTGTTAAACTCTTTAATATTGGAAAGAGTAAAAAAATAATTTTTTGGGGAGCTATGCTCTTTTATTTGCCTTTTTTAGTTGCCTTTTTTAACAAACTAAACTTTATAATTATTTGTACCCTACTCATATCTAAATGTAGCCGCTGCCGCTCGATACTCTCCTGCTTTTATCGTTCCCACAGGCGGAGTTGTTTACTTTAACGTGACCACTTTCTTTCGTTGTCCATTCTCACAGGTGATGTTGTTTACTTCAACGTGATCGAATATTTCACAATGTGGGAATTGCACTTGTAGGTGCAATATGTTGGCTTTGCGTAAGGGTGTCTTATGGCCGGACGTATCGTCAGCAGTTTCTGCAAATGCACGATCAATAGTATTTGATATTTGGCTCTGCACTCGAATTTCGTTACCGGATCGCCGTTGTTATTAAAAAAACTAAATTTGTTTTTTTTTTATTTATAAATTTTATTTATTTTATTTAAATTTAATTTGAAGTTTGACAACTTCTTGACCGAATGGGAGAAACAAGCCTGACTTTATTATTTCACTTAAGGTTCAATCAAAGCTTACATATGTGTACAAATTAATTTGACACGGTTTTATGGTATTAATTTATTATTTATTATCCTTGCTTTAGACAAGGGTAGCCGGTAACGCTAAATGAGTTATAACAACTGATTAATTCGGTGACTGCACCTGAATACCTAACTTCCCTTTGTATATGTGATGAACTCTTCGCAGCTAAATGGTAAAA
The DNA here is from genome assembly GCF_028408465.1 of Anastrepha ludens. Classification (NCBI taxonomy): domain Eukaryota; kingdom Metazoa; phylum Arthropoda; class Insecta; order Diptera; family Tephritidae; genus Anastrepha; species Anastrepha ludens. The sequence continues at coordinate 114,378,224 of NC_071498.1, read as the reverse complement.
AATTTACAGGCATGATAGACAAGGGCATGGAGGAGTAGTGGGGATGTTTGTGAGGGAGTCATTGAAATAAATCATAATCGAGCGGAGCCATGATTCGGCCTTTTTGCAGCCTGCCTATTTGCTTCATTCTGATTTGTATGAGGCGGCACCCAATTTCGAAACGGAACATTGGGTTGATGCTGCGTGCTTTGCATATAGCGAAGTGAAGGATCTACCTCTATTGGCTGCACTGGCTCCATTTTTTGTGGAGGCTTACTATTGGAACCCTGACTTCTATTAAAATGAGGGCGTCTTGATGGATAAAAATCCTTGACTAGGGCTCTTCCACCAGTACCCTTTTCCCTATGCTGTTGCCTACCTTCAAATCTTTGGGCTTTATCTTCCAAGTTCCTAGCGTAGGTGCTAGCGAATAAGTACCGCTCGTGATTTGACTCTACCTCCTGAGCTAACGCTAAAGCAGATGGGAGGTCGCTAGGTCTTGCCGAAAACAGGACATCGCAAAGCGGTTTTTTTTGTACCCGAAATGAACACTCGCAAGGCGTCCATCCTATATTTCTCGTTGAGGGACGCAGCTATTGTCTTATCGTAAGTCATGATTGTCTTGTTGGTGAGAAGGGTTAATTTCTTCTCAACCCCGTCGTAGTACTGCAGGAGTGTCAGGCTTCCCTGGCGAAGGGTTGAGAGCTCCAGTTCAATTAGGTAGATGGGTCTTTTGTCACTGTAAGTAAAATCAAGGCGACTGATTATAGCCTTGAAATTCAACACCGTATTGAATGATGCCAACACCATATATGCTGGTTCCTTCACATTATTTCTAATTATGGCGACAGCTTGGTACTGCTTACTACTACCTTCATGTTTTTCGATAATCTTATATGTATGCCGTCTGGGCTGCCTGTCGCCAAGAAACATAGCACTCCTGCTTGCCATCGAAGTCTGGTATGAACTTCACAATGTCAAGGGGTTCGTCACACTGTCTACCGGGCAATACCTCTATTTCCTTATACGCCTCTACCTCTGGCACAGTAATCTTAATATCATTTATACGCTGACTAATGGTAGTCAGTCGTTCTTCAAAGTTTTCCCTCCCCTCTGTATAGCGAGTGCAGAGGAAACAGCACTCTCTATTAGCGCTTTCAGCTGGATGGCTTCCAAAGACATATTTAAACTTGAATGCCAAGCTGCCTGATCATAAACACTACGGATCCTTCTTCTATCGATTGCTATACTGTTTAGCCTATCTAACAATTCACCTAATTCGCAATCACTCACGAACCTGGCAAATCACTTGCCCACAAAGCATTCAGCAAAAAAAACGACAGTAAGACTTTCCGTGCAAGGATCGACGATTCACAATTCGTTTTGTATTTTTTTTTCAACATATTATTATTATTCTTTTATCTCCTGCCTTTTTTGCAGAGATTTCAGCAAAATACAATTAAAAATTTTTTGACTTGGCAATAGATTTTTTTGATTTTTCATACAAATGTTTTTTTTTTGTTGTACTTCTTTTTCCTTAAAACATTAATTTACACATTATTTATTATTTTTCTCTTTGCACTCTACTTACATTTCTTAAAAATAAATTTTACAGCAAAATCTGGAAAGTTTTGTTGTCTTTGGGTATATCCTGATGTCCTTTTTCTGGATAGATCTGGATGTCCTTATGTCCTGACACGTTTATCGTGGTCCCACGTTTAGGGCGACAGTTAAAGACCTTGAGTTGATTTTTGAATTAGAATTTATTACCGCAAGCACTGGCTTTTTCGGTGAGTTCAATTACTAAACTGAACTTATAAACTACTTGATGCTAAAGTCTAACCTACAGCCGCCACCGTCGCAGTCACTGACTGGCTAGTCATGATGTTTGTGGAATTAGCAGATGTGCAATATTCGAATAAGTTCATTCCCAAGATTCGTGGGAGCTGGCACGTTTGCCTTACTCTAATACGGAACCATCGTGCAGCTGCAATGTTACAGCTGCCCTTGGGCTGCAGGTGTTAACTTATATATAACACAGTTATGATAATCAAATCGTTTGTGTTTGATTTATTTTCAAAGTTTGATCACCTTAAATTTACCGTTCTTAATTTTCTTCGTTTTTAATGGTGTGTCTTTTTTTAATATGGCTCTTTATATATTTTTTTAGTCAGTTTGTAGTTTTTGTAGTTTCTCTTGAAAATTTGCATGTATGTATATGTATTCGATATGTATTCTTGTGCAATTGTTACACTTTTTCTTTATTTCATAAACTCTCAATTTTTCTTACGAATCTGGGAATCTGGTATCAGAATATCTAACCTTTCTGGTATATTTACTGACTGATCCTGGACTTTTTCCGTTACTTCCATTCCTTCCGAATTTACATGTTCGTCGTCGCTTAAAGTTTCTATTATCTGTTTTCGAGGAGCACTTTGTTTTTATTCATCTTTGTCTTTACCATTATTATTATTTTCTATAGAGTATGAACACTCCGAGCTGATGACTTCAATTAAGGCCGGGGGGCCAATTAGATGCCCTAAATTCAGTAGTTTTCGCGAAGCGTTGTAGGATGAGAAAAAAAAACAATTAGCCAAATGAAGTTTTGGAGATAGTTTAATATATTCTATTGGGGTGTACTGTTTCATGGTATAAATCTCCTTCGACTGACGCTTCCAACGCGGTATGTCATTAGCTGATCTGAAATTACAGTAAAAAGTTATAGGGTTACTCAATGGGTCAGTTTAATATGGCCAACCCTGTATATTTGAACTAAAAAAAAAATTTGTACAATCTCCAACAATATATTGTAAGCCGAGTTATCAATAGATTCCCAGAGCGCCTTGCCACTGAAGTATCCAACTTCTGTACAAGATACAACTTGCAATTTTCATGGGAAAACAAAAAAAAAAAAAGATTATTAATTTTGATGTAATTATCTTCGATGTGAACTAAGAAAATTCGCTAGACATTGAACTCTAGTAAGAATAAAATTCTGTTTCTCTATTCTATGTCTATTATGCCAACACCATATAAATATCAAGTGGTAAACATTGTCATATAGGGGATTGTTTACTACTTTTTCAAAATGATTTGGTAAACAGGAAACGTAAACACCTGATGGGTGATGACTGGCCTACCCAATTGACTTAATTAAATCCGCAAATCAAAACAAGAAGTTAGATTGAAAAACAAATCTTTATTTCATAAACGTAAATTATTTAGATCCGAAGCAAAAAAAAAAGGGCAATGAAGTAATTTACGCTTAATTGGTTTATTACCGATACCGGGGGAGCTGTGATGGAAATCGAAAACGAAACTGTATCAAAAGTGCTTAGGCTGGTCCTTTTATAATGATTTTCAGCACCGCTATCCCTTTATTGATGTAGGTGGATGGCAAATCACGCGAAGACGATGCGACGGGAGCTTTATGTAAGTTAATAAATTATAAATTTATTTTAGTTTTTAAAAAATATTTAAGAGCTTAGCTCTTTATTAATTCAATTATCTTTTTACACTGATTACTTAAAATTACAATACCTCTTATAAATAGTCTTAAGCTGGTTTACATGATTCTTATTGATCAGCATTTCTTATGCTGGTTTACATATTTATTTGTTGATCAGCATTTCTTATGCTGGTTTACATAATTATTTATTGATCAGCATTTCTTATGCTGGTTTACATATTTATTTATTGATCAGCATTTCTTATGCTGGTTTACATATTTATTTATTGATCAGCATTTCTTATGCTGGTTTACATAATTATTTGTTGATCAGCATTTTAATTATTTGGCACAGTAAAGTAAGCATAAATGATTTATAAGCATTTAGCTGCAATGTAAGCAGTCATGAAATATGCTGACTAAATATTGAAATATGATAACTGATATGAAATAACTAAATATTGAAATACGAAATCAGTACAACGAACTTGGTTAAATATGCTGACTAAATATTGAAATATGAATATGCTGACTAATATTGAAATATGAATAAATGTTGCATTAACTTGTATTTTTTGGTATACATATGTATCGATGTGCATATATAATATGTTGTTGGCAATGCAGATGTACTAAATTCTGCGCAAAGAAATGACGATGAGCAAGTGATAAAGCGAAAAGTGTAAATGAGCAAAGGGCGAAATAAACGATGAGAAGAAATTTTGAGCGATGAAGAAGATAGCGAAATGAAAGGAATAGGGTGAGAACCCAGATTGTGGGTGATGCGAAAATAAAGTTTAAAACCTTAACACCTGATTCGCAACCAAAGTGCTTACCAATTAAATAACAATTATAAAAGTGCAACGTAATGAATTTTGCGTGTGAACTAAAAAAAATATGTTTGCGCGTGTACGGAAAGTTAGGGAGGCGTTTATTTATAAAAAAAACAAAAATAGGGTGATACCTTATTATATTATATTATATAGAGATTAGGTGTCACTATAACAGTACTCGATTGCATTGTGAAAGAAGATCACCATTTATCTGAACGCTCATACTCTCCAATTTGTCTACGGCAATTTCGCAATATGCTTTCTCACATCTTCGCCTTCAGTCAACTTCTGTAGCGTTAGCTGCTTCAGTTGCGTTGCCTTTCGCGCCGGACCTTTTGACGCATAAATCAATTGCAATTTTACCCATACTTCTCGTGATGTCTCACAGGTATGCTTTAATTCTGATTGATATATCTAAAATCAAATTAGCTTTAGCTTTACTGTCATTTTTCAACCATGTGCTTCTTGCAGCAGGCTTGGTTTCTGGCGGTGTCACAATAGTACCACTTACGTATTTCCAAAGATCGTTTTTGACCAGCAATGCTTTTACTTGCATGCTCCAAGTATCGAAATTCTCCTTCGACAACAACTCGATCAGGGATGAGCATCTGCATCCAACTTGTGTCGATTTGATTTACCAAATTTTGCTTTGTCTTCAAAATATTATCCATGGATAAACTATAAGACTAAATACGCTTTTTTTTGGACGTCTGATCGCATCACCTAATGCGATGCACGAAGTATTCATGCATTTCATTCAAAGTTTTTACAAAACACGATCTCGATGAGGTCACAAAAATAAGAAGAATGATGATAATGAAACAGATGATAAGTAGTAACTGATGATAAGCATAGTGTGACAAGAATAACTTCGTATCTGTTTAAATCAATGAGATGAATGATTCGGAAGGTACCGTCCTGAATTTCGGCAAGTCCTTGTTAATGGTTGCATGAGACTATCGTTACTGATAGTACCGTCAAATGCCGAACATTTTAATTATCATGTGGTGAGTGATCTCGATTTGACCGGTTATTGAGTTAGCGAAAAAGTGCTAGGTGTTGCCACTAACTGTGGTTGAATGTAATTTTTAATCGATCCTCTGTCGATCAGAAATTTCAGAAATTTACCGTTCTTGCTTTTAAATTAAATATAAGGCAACAAAGAACTCTTCTTTCTAAAAAATTTAAGTCGATATAGTCATCTCGGTTATGATGTTTCCGTCATGTCATACTGGTATTCGTCCAAGTTTGGAGTCCATTCCGTCTGGTATTTTCGGTCATCTTGTGCACATTTTGTTTCCTCTACACCTGATTCGATATGGAAATTTCTTTGTTGTTTTAATGGTGTTTGGTCAGAAAAGTTTGACGTTCTTTTCTCAGGCGGTTTGCTAAAGGTAGGTTTATTCATGTAGTTAACATTCCTACTGTGAATAGAATGATCGATGTCCATTGGCTCTGGACGGGGTTGTGGCTTCGGAGCAAATGGTCTGCGTGGTTGTACTTTGGACAAGACAAGGTTGCTCGCAATTTTGGTTTCGTTGGGGAGCTTGTTGATTGTATCTGGGTTATTGATAGTATTGAGGGGTTTGTTGGTATTGGGGATGTGCACGCGATCCTCATATGCGATTTGTGGAAAGAATGGCTGGGGCTTGCCAAGGGGTCTCCTTGGTGGGACTGGTGGTGGGATTATATTTGGACTTCGAATGGCGTTGTGTTGGATGAATGCGTAGCTGATGCGGGCAACTTGATTTTCTAATTTTAGACACAGGTGTACTGCCTGAGGAAGATCTTCGGGCTCTTTAATTCCTAGACGTCTAGGAAGGCCACCTTTAAGTCCTCGTACGAGAGTATCAAAGGCTTTATGCCTCTAAGTCTGTGTTAGCAGTGTCAAAGATTCCTGCCTCATTTCAAGGCTTCTTAACTTATTGAGAATAAGAGATAGATGAATGTAGACGCTTTGGTAGAATTCTTGGATAGTCACATTTCCTTGAATTAGGGACGTCAGCTGACATTCGAGAGTTGTAATATCTCGTTTCGCGGCGTAGAGTAGGGAAAGGCATCTAGATATTGCCTTCCAATCTAAAGGAAGTACTACTAACTGTTGAAACGTCGGCTGTTTATTTTAATATTTTGCGCTACGCCTGCGAGAATCTACAATTATCTTCAGACACAATAGTTTACAATTCATTTACATTTACAATTCATAGAGATATATGTATATATAAGTTAGTCCGCGCACCGCCAACTCAAACCAGTGTAGTCGAAACTGAATTTATGGATTTTTGATTCTTACTTTTATACAATAATTTCGCTTATTTGCTATTCTATTTTTATTTACACAGCTTTTTGCATTTCCGTTTAATTTAATCCGATGATGCCATCGAATGACTTTAAATTAGGTAGGAGAAAATTAAAAACTTAAGGGTTTTTGCATCCTTATTCCGTAGTTCTATGTATGGAACGCTAGAGAGGCTTCCGTCATAAAATTTACTTCTTCGCAATCCTCTTCGCGATTCCGTCCTCCGGTTGAACCTCTGTTGTTTCCTCTGTATATTGGAGGAGTTATTAAAAGGTCTCCTCACTGGATTATTATCTGGTCTGTTGATGTAGTTAACTCTGTGAGAGTACAGTCTATACTCCAGTTTTTCTGCTTTAGGGTTGTCAACTCATGTTCTAAGGTTCTTAGGTCGCGTTTATCCGTTTATAATGAAAGACATGTCTTCCTTCATCCTTTCCCAACTATAATTATATGAGATTAATGCTGTGTCAGCCGGTCCTCTCACTTTATGCCTGATGTGCTGTAGGATAGCACGGTATAGAGGTTTCTCCCTGACTATTGCGTAATCCTGTAGGATAGACACTATGAACCCAAGAGATATACTGCACGGGATTCCCGTCGAAAACCTGCAAATCTCTTACACAGTCTGGAAGTTTCCTCATTTCTTCTAGATCTTTTTCTGTTGTTGGAGGAAGGGAAGACGAACTACCAATTGTCGGGGGGCTAACCCTATTTTCTAACTGGTTAATCCTATTGTTCATGACCTTTATTTGTCCTATCTGTGCGTTTACCGCACCAGTCAGTTGTTTGATAGCTTCTTGAATTTGCTCCATCATGAAGGAATTTCCTTACACTGAACAGGTTTTTAGCTATGATAGTGTATATAGTTGAATATAGTGTACTTTAAAGATTTGCAATGTTGTTTTTATATAATAGTTTCTTTCATGAATTTGTTTTCAAAGGTATTCTTAAATTATAAATTATAGATTTTCTTTAATAAATTAATAGATTCCTTTTTTATTGTTTTCTCAAATATTTTAGAATTCTAGCTTTTTTCTTTATATTGTATATAATTTTTTCTGTTAAAAAAAAAAAAAAAATGTAGGTATTGTGCTTACGCTGTGAAGAACAGGATCGTTAACATGATTTCTGGACAGTCCGCTTTGGTCCCTTTTGTCGTGTTTATTCGCCTACTCATGGAGCGGATGATGTCACTTGTTGACGGCGGTGAACTTCCCTGTAAGGTTGTTTGGTCGTTGAGCTTTGCTGTGGATGTTGTGTCCCTTGATAAATTTTTCGTGTATCACCTTAGGTTTTATCACTTTTTATCTTTGAGGGTTCCACTTTTTCGAAAGTCACTATTTCTTTTCCAGGGTTATTTGAAGAGTTTTTTGTTTTAATTAGTCACTTGTTCCGGGCTTTTGGAGAATTTTTAACCACTTTTTCCAGGATTTTTTAGAGTGTGTTTTTTATTAACCACTTTTTTTCGATCACGCGGTGCAGATTAGATCCTCACGTGGTCTGATACAATTTTCACGGCAGTTGATTAATTAAAGATGATTTTACAATTGTAAGTTGTTTTGCATTTAAGTAAAGAATGTCTTGAATTGAGTGTATTGGCCATGGCCTTGGCAAGAGTGTCGGGTTGCCGGATCGATGGCTTGGCCACTTATGCAATGCGTAACATTTTGATTACGTGTATTGCAACCGATCGTGGAAATGTTCTATTGCAGGTAATTATGAAATACAAATATGCTGACAATGCGGCACGTGTAGCGCGCAGCCGTGGGAGTGTCGCTGCAAATGCAACTGCAGCGTGTTAACTTATATACATATATGTTTATATAAGTTAATAAATAATAAATTTCTTTGTGTTTTTAAAAAAAGATCTAAGAGCTTAGCTCTTTATTTATTGAGTTATCTTTTTACACTGTGACTTAAAATTACAATATCTCTTATAAATAAACTTATGCTGGTCTTTTACATAATTCTTTATTGATCAGCATTTTAATTATTTGGCACAGTTCAGCAAAAGTAAACATAAATGATTTATAAGCATTTAGCTGCAATGCAAGCAGTCATGAAATCACTACAACGAACTTAGCTAAATATGCTGACTAAATATTGAAATATGACAACTGATATGAAGTAACTAAATATTAATAATTGTAAATAAATGTTGCATTAACTTATATATTCCTTTTTTTAATGCGTTTTGATTTTTACTCCTTCTGGGAAGGAGAGCTTTTTTACCCTGGAGGGTCCCGTAGGAATCGCAGAGTTAAGCTTTATATTATAAGACCGGAGGGTCCCCCTTTCGGTGGTGAATCGCGGCCTTTTATATTTAATTTTATCTGGCTGTATAAGCCGTGAGTTATATTACCTTATTTTTTCGGCCCTATAGTTTTAAAGCTAACACTTTGGCTTAATCTAGGATCTTATATATAGGTACGTATGTAATACCTTTGAAATTTCTCACTGTTGCTGCCTGTCTTAATATCTTTTTATTTCTGCTGCTACTTGTCTTACGCTTTTTCCTGCTGCTGCTGCTTGTCTTAGCTTTTTTTTTTTTCTTTGCCGCTGTTGCTGGTCTTACCACCTTTTCTACTGCTGCTGCTAAGATTGAGATGGCTGGCACATAATGCCTTCTCTTTTGCTATTTACCGCTACTTGAGGGCCACTTTCCCAATTTCAGTTTGTCCTTTTATAAGGATTTTTTTGTTTGCTCACTCGCGAATTTTTTCGCGGGTTTGTCCTTTTATACGGATTTTTTTCGACTTTGTGAACTGCGCTCGGGCGCCAAATACGTTCCTCTAAGTTTAGGGAACGTAAATAAAATACTTTTTTGCGTATTTTGGCTAGGCAGTATGCCCGCTTTATTTGAAGTTAATTTAAGAACTTAAAACTAAATTTACATTTCTTAGTTTTTATACAAAATATTGATTACATTGAATATGTACCAGACGCTTACTCGGTATAAATATGTAATTGCAAATAAAAGATTAATTTCCTGTTTATTGATTTAGTGAATTTTAACACATTACTGTCGACGTAGCTATTATTAGCTTTTCGGTCAACAGCTAGCGTAAATATCAGTCAGCAATTATTGGTTAATGTAATTTGCAAATATTAATAAAGAGGAAAACAGTTTCCTGTTTACCAATTTATTGCATTTTACTTTTAAGTCGACTCAGCTATTATTGGTTTTTGGGTCAATAACTAGCGTAAGTGTCAAGTCAGCGATTATTGGTTGGAGAACTAACAAAGCGCGATTTACGTTAACTCGCGTTAAAAAAAAAACTAAATTTGTTTCCGTTTATTTCATTTATTTATTTAATTCAACAACTACTCCGATGAACGGGAGGAACAAGACTGACTTAAAACTATTTACATTTGTGTTTTTATGGGGTAATTCAACATTGCATTTTCGTGATAGGAACGGAAATGCAATAAATGCGAATTTGACAATATTTGTTAAAATTTATTATTTTCTTAATACACTTCAAGTTACTTTTTGAAACGGTTGCAATTCTCAGAATAGCGACCGAAAAATAATAAATTAATATTATTTAGTATTGCATTTACAGTATGGGAGCGGAAGTGCAACATATACAGATTTTATTATTTCACTTAAGGTTCATATGTGTAGGTACATATTTGCTTATTTGCTAAAAATTGCTGATTATGTTTTAATAAAAAATTGTTTATTCTCTGGAAAGTTTATGAATTGCGACATGTGCCGGAAATCGATATTTGGTTACTGCTATTGTCAATTTTATTTAAAAATTCTTCGAATTTATCAGGTACATTGGCTTTGAAATCAATGTAACTGTTTGTATATGTAACTCGCGAGTTATGTTTGGGTCAGTTACGTCTGTGCCAGTTATGTCTGGGTCAGTTACGACTGCGCCAGTTATGTTTGGGTCAGTTACGTCTGCGCCAGTTATGTCTGGGTCAGTTACGACTGCGCCAGTTATGTTTGGGTCAGTTACGTCTGCGCCAGTTATGTCTGGGTCAGTTACGACTGCGCCAGTTATGTTTGGGTCAGTTACGTCTGCGCCAGTTATGTTTTCAATTATACTGAAAACCTTTGGTTGTGGTTATTCAATTAGGTGTTAAATAATACAAAATTTCAAGTGATGATTTCCAAAAGTTTATTAAATTTAAATTTTAAAAAAGAGTCCAACGACTACGACTAGTCGTCCTCGCTGCTCGGCCATAACTGCCTTTACTTAAATTTTTAGGTCTTAAATATACCCTCAGAACATACATATTTATATCGTATTTATATCGTAAATATGTGTGTTCGATATGCTACTCACCACCATCCAAATAATCTACTTTTGTTTTGACTTGCAACATAGTTGCAATTATTTCTATTTGTTTTACTGTGTTATCTTATTTCAGTCAAGTATGTTTTGCATACTTGAGTGTTGACACCAGTATGTTTGTTTATCTGCATATATGTATGACTTCACGTCATGCAATGAACAGATTACAGTTAAGCATATACAAGTTATCGTCCGGACGATTGGACGATGGAAAAAAAAACACAAGTTTTTCTTGGTCGGAAGACCTTTATTCTTTAAATTCCAACTTACAACTCAAAGCTTAATTACTAAATCTGCCCTTAATATAGCTTACATATTTCTACTTGTGTCAGCATTTTTGACAATTGATTTACATCGGCGCATGCCGGATGTTTATTGCTTAAATTAATATTTATTGATAAAGCTAATTTTGCTGATCGAAGTGTCAGTATATTTGGATATTGAGATTTTTATTGCTAAAGCTAGTTTCAGCATTTTTTACAATTGCTTTACATCGGTGCATGGCGGATGTTTATTGCTTACATTGTTGCGTTTGTTTATTCAGCATCTGGGATGTCGCAATTGCATTACGGGTATGGCTATAACTTAAGTGGTGCTAACTTACATACATAGGTATATTTATATTTCTTAACTTCAATAAAACTCTAAAGTGCTGAGAGGCATTCCTAAGGCTCATTTTACAATCATAAATTTCTATTAAAATATGGTTGTTTTCTTTTTCATAACTTTATGTGTGGGAGCGGGGCCATTCCACATAACTCGCGTGTTAACTTACATATATTGGTCTGTCAGTAGTTGTGACGATTTCGTGTCTTATTTCATGTGTGTGAGAGAGTTTTTGTCCTTCCTGAAAAAATAGGTCGCCATTTTCGTCTACTATTGTTTGTAATAGACTTTTTACCTCTTCGTTCATATCTTCACGTGAAAGCTTTTGTATAATTGTACTGTCTATTTGTGTAGTTTCGAGTGTGTGTACGTCCTCGTAACTGTGTGGGCATGTATCGATGAACTTCGTCCTTGTATTGTGAATTTCCATGTATCCATCTTTTAGGTTAATTATTGCGTCCATTGGCTTTAAAATGTTTTGTCCAAGTATTCCGTCGAATTTTTTGTTTTTCAAGTTTTTCAACTTCCAACTCATTAGATTTTTTGCGTTGAATTCAGTTGGGAGTGGTGTGATAATCTCTGTATCCACTCTGACATTTCCGTCTAATGTCTTAAAATTTAGAGGCTTCTTGAGTCTTTGTCGTTTATAATTTTGAAGTTTGTCTTCTCCGAGAAGAGAAGTGTTAGAGCCTGCATAAATAAGGCACGTCATTTCGTTTTTTCCTATTGCTAATTTAACTACCGGCAGTATGGGCAGGAGACCGAACATTTTCACCTTCTTCGTTAGTGGTTTCCATGTTATCCACTTCCATGGGTTCAGTCTGGTTCGACTTGTACTGTCCTGAACCCCTACTTGTTGTGTTATTTGGAAATCGCCTACTTTGTTGTGAATTTCTATTAAATTGTCCAGAAGCAGTTTTATTCTGCTTGAGCTGTCCTGATGAGTCGGAAATAGTAGTTGGTCCGTGACTCCTTGTGTTTTGTCCAGATCCTTGTCGAGGATAGGTTTGTGTCGACTCGTACTGTTGGTTGTTTTGTGTAAATCTATTTGACCTATTGTTCTTATATCATATTTCTTAAGCATGCCTGTTTCTTCGAGTAAATAGTAAGATTCCCTAAGTGTCCTTTTATTCCTACTATAAACTGTACTAGTTAAATTTGGATCTATCCCATTAAGGAAGGTTTTTAATATTATGGATTCATTAATTTCTGGTGCGAACTCTACTGGTTTGTTTTCGTTCTGTTCATTGAAATTCATGTGAAGTTTTTAATTCGAGATGAGTTGGGTTAATTGTTTGCAAAATTTCGGTTGAATTAGAATTCCACTTACATAACGTGAACCCTCCTGCTTGAAGTAAAGTCTGCAGCTCGCTTCGGCGTCTACACGCATCGGCAACCTGTCAAAACATCATCAACGTAGAATTCATGGAGTAGTATCTGAGTGGCTTCTGGGAAATTGCACTTTTCGTCTGATGCCAAAGGGTGTAGCACTTTGATCGCGAGGTAAGGCGCACAACTGGTGCCATACGTAACGGTATTTAATCGATAATGCGATGAATGCTCATGCTTCGTTGGACTCCATACGATACGCTGCAGATCTGCATCTCGTTCATCAACCAAGATTTGCCGATACATCTTAGTGATATCGCCTGTGAGAGCGACCTGATATCGGCGCCAGTTCATCACAACCGCTGTTTGGTCGTTCTGCAACTTAGGACCAGGATATAAACAATCATTTAGCGATTTACCCGAGCTGCATTTCTTCGAAGCATTAAATACGACTCGTAGTTTCGTTGTTGTACTCGAAGCCTTCAAAACCCCATGGTGTGGCAGATAACAAACAGGTGATAAGCAATTTATGTTACCAGTGATGAGTTGCATATGCTTCAGCGACAAATACTCATACATAAAATCTGTATACATAGTTCGCATAGATGCATCTCGAGATAGGCGCCTTTGCAAGTTTCCATGCAGGGCAACTGCATCACATTGGGTAGTGATGAGTTGTTTCAAGTCAACGTCACGTTTAATAGGCAGGCGTACTATGTAACGCCGATCCTTCCGTCGACATGTTGTGTTTTGAAAATACTCTTCGACGAAACGCTCCTCTTCAGTAAGGCTAGTCGCCGAATTTAACTTGTAAAGTGATGCAGGATCGTCAAAGTATAAGTGTTATTATTTTATGGAAGAGCTTTAGGGCAAACCTGCCGACTAAAGATTCCTTTTCAAATAAAAGATTTTTATTCAGTTAGGGCAAATGACTGCCTTCCAACTATCAGGTTGAGACTGAGCTGCCTTCTGATAGAATGGCTTTATTTTTATACTTTCTTTTTGCCTTGTCATCAATAAAATATGCAAGTTAAGGTGCTCCCTTCAGGGAGCACCAAAAAATTAAAGTTGGGGGCCAACCACTTGGCCCCTTTTCCATACTTACTCCTATTTTGCAGCAAGTGAAAATACGTTGCGGTTTTCTTCAGTCCAGAACTAAGAGTGTCTTGACAATTTATTCTTATACTTAAGCTAAGCTAATTCTTAATCTAACATATTGCTGACATAGCGGTTCGCACGGTGCAGCGGCGGTTATATACTAACGCTGCTGCGCATGTGTCATCTGATACGCATTGCTAGCGTATTGCAGTCAGGTAGCCGCCTTAACTCCTCCCCCTTTAAAGATCTGCGTCCCGCAGATGACAGCGTTGTAGCCGGGGGGTTTCAGTTGTGGCGGAGGAAGCAGGAAATTGATGAATTTCAGCTACACTAACAATACTAGGTATATCTACTCCTGAGGTGATTTTCCGCCAGATCATATAGCAGGCTGATGCAAAAATTATAAGGACAATTCCGTCCGTTGCCCAAGAGAGGTGAAAGTTCCAGGAAAGCTTCTTAAGTTGATTTATGTTGTCCAGACTGAGTCCATGAATGTAGGATAAGCTAACCTTTAAGCCATCATTTGTGACATTTGACAAAACAGATGGTAGTACTTGTGAAGTTCTAGCAATCGTGCTCGAAAATGTTTGATTGCCCACATGTAACGTCTCGTTATTAATGCGAATGAGGAAGGTGCCGTTGGAGTAAAATGACGGGCTTGCGTATTCTGCGGCTTCAACCAGGTTCTGATATGGTAAGGCATTCTCTTCGAAAAGTATTATTTCTATTTCCTCTCTATCCAATAGGTTTGTATCAACAATTCCGGATTTCGCCATCTGAGCTGCACGTACGATTTCTGATACTTGCTCCTTTAGAAGAAGAACCTTATTGAATATAATTGCGCCCCAACCTTCTGCATTAATATTCCTGCCAAGGGCGTTCGTGTATTCTACCATGTCGTTTGTCATCTGGATTACTTCCTGCGTTGCATTAAATAACTTTTTATTTATGACGTATTGGTTGTTGTCATTCGTCATCAATTCGTTCTGGTTTTTAACGATATAATCCCAATCTGCGGCATCAGGGGATCCCGCAATCCATTTCCATGCGGATCCAATCCAATTGATTGATCGTGTTTTTCTTGTTTTCTCTCCTGTCAATTCAATGAGGCGCAGACGT
This sequence comes from Anastrepha ludens, assembly GCF_028408465.1. Classification (NCBI taxonomy): domain Eukaryota; kingdom Metazoa; phylum Arthropoda; class Insecta; order Diptera; family Tephritidae; genus Anastrepha; species Anastrepha ludens. The sequence goes on along the minus strand of NC_071498.1, from coordinate 114,363,203 downwards.
GTTTGGTTTAATTGGAAGTCGATGAGTGATTTGGCTGCTTCTTTTCCGATCCTCTTCTTGGACAGACTTGTTAATTCTGCCAACACGGTGTCGAAGTATTTTAGGTCAATAGCGTGGATTAATTTAAAATGGCCGCTGATGACATAGGCGCTACCGTGCTCCACCGTAACGATTGGGGATTCATATTGAAATTTCAAGTTTAAAGATATTCTTAAATATAATAATTTGTTCTAAAACTATTGTAGTGTTTTAAACTTCTAGGCAATTTTAATATGTTCTATTTTGTTTTTAAATTTTAGTTTTACTTTATAATTTTGTGTATTAATTAATTAATTAAAATTTTGTGTATTAATAATAGTTAAAAAAAAATTTTAATTATAATTTTTTCTTTCTTTAAAGTGCCATTCTTTTTCTGAAAAGCCCTCTATTCATTTCATCATTCCCATGAGGAGTCGAACCCCGATATTCAAAGAATATCCACCAATTTTATGGGTTGAGAGAGTCATTCTTATTGTATTTATTTTTTATTTCAACGTGCCAAAAAATATTTGTATTTTTAATTTTTATGTGCCTTTTAAAGTGCCATTTTTATATATTGTATATATATAGGTATATATTTTTTTGTATATTTTTACTCATTCACTCTTCCTTATGAGGAGTCGAACCCCGATATTCAAAGAATATCCACCAATTTTATGGATTGGAAGAGAGCTGCTTTTCTTTGTACTGTGCCTCCCCCCATAAAAATTGAGGGTGAAACTATCCAAAAATTAAACACGTTGGGCAATTGCATCAAGTTTTCAGCACCGAAGTGAAATTTTTGATAGAAAGGTTAAACAAAATGTATTCTGATTATAAGAAGAAACCTACGATTTGCCCCTTGGCGTTTATATGTTAGTAGTATCGAAGCGAATTAATACTCGTTACTTCATTAATGGCAGGAATCCACCTCCAGGTTCCGTGGTTGAGAAACTCGAGCAAGAGTATAAGCGTGTGGGCTCTGAAAAACCACCTATGTTTGCATATGTTGTGGTACCAAAAAGTATTAATACCCGACTCTTTGCACGAGGCCGAAATCCGCCTCCTGGTACAATAGTCGATGATGTAGTTACGTGTCCAGAACGTTATGACTTTTTCTTGGTATCTCAGTCTGTGCAACAAGGAACAGTGTCCCCAACAAACTATAATATTGTATACAGCAATATTCGTTTAACACCAGATCAAATGCAGCTTTTAACATACAAAATGACCCATCTGTATTATAATTGGAGTGGCACTTGCCGTGTACCTGCCGTGTGCCAATACGCGCACGAACTTGCATTCCTTGTCGCTGAGAGCATTCATCGTTTGCCAAGCAACGCTTTAGAAAAGCAACTTTATTTCCTTTAAACAGTTTGAAAGTTTATATATTTTATACATAATGAGATAAACTAAATTTTATCCATTTCAATTTTTCCTTGGGACGATTCCTTGGGACAACTACCTTATTAAAGGTGTTACCGTGGATAAGGGTATTCCTCATTGTCAAATTTTGTATATCTAGGCAGGCTGAGTATGCCTCTGGCAACGATCGCGGCTTTTGTATAATTAACATCTTCGAAAGTTCAGGATTCAGGCTACGAATAAATACGTCCAACGCCCGATTCCTATAAGTTCCTATTAGGACATTTACTGTTTCCTCAGAGTACTCGTCCGTTTTAATTTTATTGACTATGAGTGACAACTGATGGTTAACAGTTGCATAAAACTCGTCAAGTTTCGAACCCTTTTGCGTCAATTGGTTTAATTGGTGTTCGAGGGTTCGGATATCCCTCTTGTCAGCGTAATGAAGTGACAGCACTCTTTTTACCTCCAACCAATCGTTGTTGAAAATATTGTGTGACACCAGGGCGGCATCGGCCCTGCCCCTAATTTTTGCCTTATATGTTGCACTATTGACCTATACAATGGTTTTCCTTTAATTGCCTCATAATCTCTAAGAATTGACTCTACATTGTTGAGCCAGGAAATGTATTGTGAGGGGTTCCCTTCAAAAACTTGAATTTCCTTTACACAGTCGGGGAGTCTGCCTATTTCTCTAAGCTCTTCCTCCGTCATCGGAGCCCTAGCGATAACCGTGGGCCTTACTTCTTCGGCAGGACTCAATTGGGAGAAGTCAAATATCTTCTCTGCCAGTTTTTGCTCTATGAGCGAGATCGATCGCCCCAATTCGCCATTTGAGCCCTCCAATGCTCCTAATCGATTATGGAAATTTTTTAGTTGATCGAGGATAGCGTTAACCGCCCCATTGAATTCAGTAATTGACTTCTTTAGGTCCTCCATTTTTTAATTCTTTCCCTAAACCTTAAGGCACAGTACAATAGAAAAAATAATGAATAAATTTGAGTGTTACCTTGTTTTTCTTTTTTATGTTTTTCTGTTTTATCGGCACGGCACGGCACGGATTTGTTTTTTGCTTAATCGACTTTGCTTCCTTACAGAATTTTTTCCATTCGGATTCCTTTGGTTCTTTCCTCCTATAAATGAGAATTAATGAGTTTTTATCTTATATGATTCTCTACCATTTTTTTAATTTTTTTAATATTTAAAAAAAAAAAAAAATTTTGTTTTCTTTTTTTGTTGGATAAAACGATTTTTTATTATGATTAGTAGGGAACATTAAAAAGAAAAATTTGTTTAAATTTATAAAAATAAAAAGGAACAAAAAATTAGGAAAAAAGAAAAAAAAATAAAAAGGTAAATATGTTGGGTTTTTTCCTCTTTTATGTTTTGTTGGTAACGATTTTTTCGTTTTTCAAAAATTTTGTTTCTTTGTTTTTTTTTTCTTTCTTCTCCAACGGATTATGCGAAGGAGGCATTTTAAATTTGGTTTTCTGTTTTCTTTCTTCTCCAACGGATTATGCGAAGGAGGCATTTTAAATTTTTTTTTTTCTTTTTTTTCTTTTCTTTTCTCTTTCTTCTCCAACGGATGATGCGAGGGAGGCATTTTCAATTCTTGTATAGGACAGAGGGCCATACTGTTCTCGAACCAGCTACGGAGAGATCGCCAGAATCCCGTTTGGAAGTAGTGTAGCCATTTGCCAAATTCGATGGCACTACGAGCCTACTAGGGCACGATTCATCCCACTAACAAGCCCGCTCTTGTAGTAATGACCATTTCCTTTGTACCAAGTTTACTTTCTTATTTTAGTTTATTTCAGTATAATTCTTTATTATTTTTTATTGTAATGTTTTTATTTGTTTTTTTTTTTGTTTTTTTAGGAAAGCAAAGTCTTATGTTTTATGTTTCTTTTATATTTTATTATTAGGTCACGGAAGGGCTATGTTATCCTTTTTAGTCACCCGCAATCAGATTGCGGACAACCTACTAAGGCACAGCTTGCTTCACCCAGCTTGGCCCCATTGCAATCTCCAATGTGGAAGGTGTAGCATGACTACTATTGCGGGCACACAAGACTGTAACCGATCGACATTATAGTCGCAGGAGTCCGTCCTAGTAGGCGTAGGCATACGGCCTCCTGTGGCAATTCTAATGTCACTGAGTGCAGACGAAAAATCGCTGTGGTGCAGTAACAAGTAATACTTTATTTATTTTCTTTTAACCTCGTGTGTAAATTGACAGGAGGGTCCCCCCGTGGGTGGTGAATCGCTGAGCAATATTACTCCGAGTTTTATATTTATTTATTTGTTTTATTTCATTGACAAATTTAGCAATTTTCCTTTCGTCCTCGTGAGTAAATTGCCAGGAGGGTCCCCCCGTAGGTGGTGAATCGCTGAGCAATATACTCCGAGTTTTACATTTATTTATCGCAGTAGTGCAGTTATAAGTAATATTTTCTTTTATTTAATTCACAAATTTTAGCAGTTTCCCTTCATCCTCGTAAGTAAATTGCCAGGAGGGTCCCCCCGTAGGTGGTGAATCGCTGAGCAAAATACTTCGAGTTTTATATTTATTTTATAATTATTTTTTTTATTCGAAAGAGAAAGAAACCTACTTTCACCAAGCATTCACCCTTCACTGCACCTCACAAAATTATCGTCGCACTCCGCTCCATTTTGCCGGATATTCCCTTATTAAACAGGGAAATCCTTTGGGAAGCCCGCATTGCGGCTGTTATTTTGCACAAGTGCGGCTTCACATTGCGGAAGGGCATTTTCAAGTGTTCGTGATTTTTCGTTTTGCGCCGTGAACCGTCGAGAGTTTTTTTGTTTAACACTTAATTTGATTTAATTTGAATTTATTTCAAATTCAGTTTTAATTTCCGTTCAGTTATCTTCTATTATTGTTTAATTTTCACTCAAGTTGTTTACTTTTATTTTTACAATAATTTTAATTTTAATTACATTTACTTTATTTGTTTAATTATATTTAATTCTAATTTCATATTTACTTTTTATTTCATATCATTGTATTTTATTTTAGTTTATTTTATTTTAATTTCATTTTATTTTGTTAACTCCATTTTTTAATTTATTTATTAAATTTCATTTGAACTTAATTTATTTTGTGTTAATTTACATTAAAAAATTTACTTTAGCTATGATCCCAATTTTATTTTCCTGTCTAATTTTAATTTGGTTTTAATTATAATTTGATTTATTTTATTTTATAAGATTTAATTTTATTTTCCAATCATTTTATTCTATTTCATCACATTTTTTTTATAACACGGCGCACTCACTTTTTCACTTTCACTTTTTGCCACTTCCTTTACACCACAAGGATTCCTTTGCGGAGATCCTTGTTAGGTACCCCATCTTTTTGAAAAAAAGAGGGGTCCCTGCTCGGGCGCCAGTTAAGGTGCTCCCTTCAGGGAGCACCAAAAAATTAAAGTTGGGGGCCAACCACTTGGCCCCTTTTCCATACTTACTCCTATTTTGCAGCAAGTGAAAATACGTTGCGGTTTTCTTCAGTCCAGAACTAAGAGTGTCTTGACAATTTATTCTTATGCTTAAGCTAAGCTAATTCTTAATCTAACATATTGCTGACATAGCGGTTCGCACGGTGCAGCGGCGGTTATATACTAACGCTGCTGCGCATGTGTCATCTGATACGCATTGCTAGCGTATTGCAGTCAGGTAGCCGCCTTAACTTGCATAATTACAATCAAACATTGTTACAAGTAAAAATCAATAACAAAATTGTAAACACTTAAAAATACTATACAAATAAGATTCTGCTTAGGTTGACTTAAATTTTGTTCAGGTTAACTTACTTCACAGTGAGCTATGGCTTTGCTTTGGAGTGGGGTATCATATGACAAAAAAATGTATTTGGTGTGTGCCATGTGTTTACTTATGTTTCGGGTTTCAAAAAAAAGGAAAAGAACTTTTGTCATTGAAATTGAAATGAAAAGAATTATGTCATTAAAGTAGAGTAAGTTGAAATGAAAAGAATTATGTCATTGAAATTGAAGAGTAGAGTGAATTGAAATAGTTTACATAATTTGAGTTTGAGTATTAAAAATATATTTAAAGAATTCGAAAGAAGTTTGATTGTGAAGTGGAGGTACTCTACAATATAAACAATCATTTAGCGATTTACCCGAGGTGCATTTCTTCGAAGCATTGAATACGACACGTAGTTTCGTTGTTGTACTCGAAGCCTTCAAAACCCCATGGTGCGGCAGATAACAAACAGGTGATAAGCAGTTTATGTTACCAGTGATGAGTTGCATATGCTTCAACGACAAATACTCATACATAAAATCTGTATACATAGTTCGCATAGATGCATCTCGAGATAGGCGCCTTTGCAAGTTTCCATGCAGGGCAACTGCATCACATTGGGTAGTGATGAGTTGTTTCAAGTCAACGTCACGTTTAATAGGCAGGCGTACTATGTAACGCCGATCCTTCCGTCGACATGTTGTGTTTTGAAAATACTCTTCGACGAAACGCTCCTCTTCAGTAAGGCTAGTCGCCGAATATAACTCCTCTAATTCCCAGAAACGACGAAGAGTTCGATCGAGATCAATTTGAGCTTTGTGACACTCGACGGAATTCTTCGGGGTGACTAGAGCATGGTCCTGGGGGGCTCCGAAGACCACCCAACCCAGCTGTGTGTTTTGAGCGACCAGATTGTTATGACAGCTGCGAAGTATACCGCTTAGTAACACAGCGGCGTAATTTTCGGCGTTGAGAATTATGTCAATGGATTTAGGAATAGTAAGCTTGGGATCTGCTAGATCTAGATCCTTAAAATGCAGAAGTTCATTGTTTGAGATACTCAATGTTGGAGTGATGTTACCTACTCGAGGTAGCACTAGGGCTGTGCATGGCATGTTGAAGTCATTCTTGAGCGAATGTAGTGTGAAAGTAATTAGTCCTTTGGCAGTTGCGACTCTACTACCATTAGCACCATTAATAGACACTTTAACATTTGATTTAGGCAAGCAGAGTGAGTTCACTGCATATTCGCGTTCATGACGCATGTGCAGCGACTCAGATTTCGCACTAAAATTTGCCTCAGTTTCCACGCCGTTAACTTTCAGTAATAGTTTAAATAATTTCGAATTTTCTCGTACTCCAAATTGTGGGTTGCCTTGTTTTCTGAAATAGGAAGCGATGCCCTCCGCTATCAATGAGTTGCCTTTATCTAAACAGCCAAGTACTTTGCGTTCCAGACGTTGCCACTATAAGTTTTAACATGAATATCCCCGTACCATATCATTGCACTATGGAACCATCCGCAATGCGAACATCTTTTGGAGTATCAAACTTAACATAATCATAGAACCATTCTTTGCGATAAGACATGTGATCGCTAGCCCCAGAGTCCATGTACCAACTGCTCTCACGTGATATGTTTGATTTCACAAATGTAATGCTTTGTGACTACAATTTATTTTTGGTTGCTTAAATACTTATTTTCTATATTGGTAAAATTGCAAACGTTGCACTTGTAGGTACAAATAAGAATTGCTGCTATTGCTATTCTTATTTGTTTATTTCTTTCCAACACTTATTGCAATATTTTTGGTTTCGAATTTCTTTTCTTATGTTTCCCAATTGATGGGAAATGTTGTGATGAAATGTTAGAAGTAGAAATTAAGATCCTCGAAGCGTTGTCAAAAAAAAAAAAAAAATTAATACACATATTTTATAGAAAACTACAAATGTTTACTGTGCCTTGCTTGTGTGTATATATGTATATACCTATATCGTGTTTGCTAGGTATGGCTAGACTTGAAGGCATATATTAAAAGGAAGCTAGCGGAAAACAAAAAAAGAACAGACATACATATAATACATAATACATATAAGTCTTGCTATTTTTAATTGAATATTATAGTCGTGTAAATGTTGAAGATATAGATTCCCTTATCCGAATAGCTGCATCAGTATATAATATGTTGAAGGAGAAGGTTCATACGTTTGTTTAAAATGGGTTTCTTCAACATTTTCTGAAAAACTATCAACCACGAGATAATGGATACAAATATTGTGCAATGCTGGGGCAACGTTCGCTATTTGGCAAACCTTCATGGGTTCATAATAAAGCTCACGAGTACCCAGAAGGCATCTGAATCGGTTCTTATATGCACCTATTGTCCTTTCTATAGTATTTCTTGCTTTTGCATCTATTTTATTGTAGTTTCCTTCGGCACTTTCTGTTGTAGGTGCCCAAAAAGGTGTCATTAACCATGGCTCTAGAGCGTATCCAGTGTCTCCTCTGGAATAAATATGACCATTTTAGCAAAAAATTAATCAAACGGTCTATATGTGTATGCACATACCCAAAAGCCAAGTGTTTCGTTCGCTGTTTAGGTGTTTATTTTCAAAAAAAATTTCGCGCGCTGCTTACGTTCCAAATATGAGCATCGTGGTTGCTGCCAGGATACTGCGCATTCACGTAACGAATTTTTTCATTTTATTATCGCATATCTGCAATAAATAAAAAATTATAAAGATATTTGAAATATCAGTTTTTGCAAGATTTACAATCATAGCATTGATGCTATAGTACCCTTTACGATTAAAATACAGGAATTTGTCTTTAGCTGGCGCAACAATTTTAATGTGTGTTCCGTCTACATATAAAATCGCACCAGAAAATCCATATTTTTGATAAAATTCCATCTTTGCTTGTCTTTTTTCTTCGTTGCTTAAATCAAGATTCACCCACTGAGGGCATAGATGTCATTGAAAAGTGTATAACACGTCTTTTAATACGCCGCAAAATGTGGATTGAGCCATGGGAATGTCAAAGACCTTTCCCCACTCCATGCTGGTACCCACCCTCCGCCAAAAAACGTCATACGGAAGACAAACGCTGGAGCGAAGAGATGGAGCACGACCTCTTTGAGCGTGCATTTCCATCTAGTACACTTAAGATGTACAAAAAGGCCGCCTTATTCAAGCGGTAATATTTAGTAAACCTGTTTCATAAAATAAAGCTAACCTATGAAGTTATGAAGTTATTCCTATACTTACATTGTGTCCTCGACATCGAGCGGATTGCTTGCGTCCCTTAATATTTTTCGTTGAATTTTGATATTCGATCTACTTCTTTCACCTTCCGCCTTCACCAACATTATAGAAAATACCAACGAAGAATCCATAACACTTAAAAGCTTTGTTTTTCCAATATATATTTCAGTTTAAATAAATTTATTTACCCTTGTCTTTATTGAAATTTCAATTTATTGCAAAACTTCTGATTTCGAAACTTCAAAATTTAAAATATGCGTATGGCCAAAACTTTTTCGAATTCACATGGGTTGCATGATAAAAAATTGCTCCGATTCGGAGCGGACATTTACATTCGAAGATTTGGTACGATGGATTGTGTGATAGGGCAAGTTATATAAATCCGCCTGTACTCTCTCTGTACCAAAACTACGGACTCCAGTGCGTGATAGCGGCGGACTATCCAAATTCTTGTTTGCGTGTCCCACTTATCCATTTTAATAAATTTTAAAGATCAATCTGCAAATTAAAACAAAAATGGAACAGATAACTTAAAAAGAAAAAAAGTTATTCAATGTTTTTTTTGGTAGCGGCTTTCATCAGCCACCCTGTACATATGAGTGTGTAATACAAATGATGCAATGAAGACAGCACACCAGTGTCATATACTTACTAGTATTTCACTGATTATAGCAAATGTTTACTAATTAAGACGCGACTATAACTTTTAATACAATAGATTACGCATTTGTTTTAGTTTTTATGTAGAATTAAAACAGTATTTCAATTAGTACAATATTTCGCAAAACTTCGTGTGTTGCTTCATCCATCGGTATCGCGTACTACTGCTCAACTGAACTATATATCAACATAGGTGTATTTTAAGGGTATGGAAGCGTTGCCACATCAGGTGACAGCTCGCCCACTCCTGCAGAAAAATCGCCCTCGATTTCATGGCCGAAATCATCATCGTCAAGTTCCGGTGCACTACTGCACCAACGTTTTATTTTGTCTGATCTATAATTTCGTAATTTGCATACCTGGTATGTCTTCGATAAGATATCTATGGTTGCCGAGAACCTTGGCTATAATGTACGGACCACGATATCTCGGTTCTACTTTGCTTGATTCACCAACAGCGGCTGGTTCATTTTCAATCACAACAAGGTCGTTCTCGTTGTATGTTGACGGTTTGGCATGCCGTTGGTCAAATCGCAATTTCCACTTAGTGCGGTCGTCGTGTACGTTAGTTACGGCTTGCTCACGTCTCTCTTCAATTGGTATGGTATTGTTCAAATCAGACAAATCATCTTGAATTGCAGCAAGCAGACGATTTTCTATAGTGTCGCGTAATTTAAAATCAAATACGAACTCATTTGGACAAAAACCCGTAGTTGAATTTTTTTGCGAGTTAATTGTCCATTGAAGATTTTTAATTTATAGATCCCAATCTTTGGGGTTTTTAGTAGTCGTTCGAAGAATATTAAGAATGATTTGGTTGGCGCGCTCAACTTGGCCATTAGCGCGTATTCCATTTTCGTCGCAATAATTCTCGAAGACGTAAACGCGGTTCCTATATCGCTTACAATTTGATTAGGTAAGCCAAAATAGCTCGATATTACGTTGAGCGTGTTGATTACGTGTGCTGTTTTGGTATTGTGCACGGCTTTCACAATTAAACATTTTGAAAATGCATCCGATACCGCGAGAACGTACGAGTTGCCACGTTTACTGCGAATGAATGGGCCCATGTGATCGATATGGTTAACGCGGAACGGGATGGGGTCGATTTGGCCGAAATGCATACCACCTTAAATTTTCCCAGGCCGATTTTTTGGTAGCAACACGATATGCACGCGGAAATGTAACTTTTAACATAGCGTCGTAAATTAGCGAACCAGTAAAGCGCCTTGATTCTCTCGATTGTCTTTTCAATATATCACATTCTTTAATAGAATGTTCTCACGCTCTCATGGTTTCTCTAATGCTTTGTGTGTATTTTATTTTGTTATCGACTGTATATTCAGCAAAGTTCTCGCCTGCTATAAATACGATTATTAATTCTAATTCTTGTTCAAAACGTTTAACTATTCGTAGCGTTGCTAATTGGAATGGCCCAATTTTTCATCTGTCAGAAGTCGCGTAAACATAATGGGGGCGTATGATTCTAAAATAGGAGTTGAAATCATTCACCAGAAATTACCAGCATCAATAAGGTATCGACGAGACCTTCCATCTTCGACACACTAGATGTCTTTATCGATTTCGCGATTGGCGTTACACCACACGACATCATAAATGCCTTTAAAGGCTGACATAACGCGTACAATTGCATCACCTCGAACGCCAGGCATGAAAGATGTGTTCTGCACACATGCAGAACTCTGCTCATACCATAAGCCCTCAGGTAAAAGCACCTCTGGAGAATGTATGTCGAGTTGAACGTATAGGTTTACCCTGTCAGGTCGAACCCGGCTGGTAGATTTTGTCCCAACACACTACGCACATAAACTTGCAGCTTCATTTCAAGAGTTTTTTTTTTAACTATTTTATCATCGCATGCGCGCTGGTCAATTATATTAACGCGGTTTTCAGTTTTCATATTACAGTCTGCGGTTGTATGCATTGTGCGTTGGCACTTTTCACAGCGCGGTTTACGTTGTGGCTCGGCACAATTTATGGAATAATGTTCAAATTTAAAGCAGTTATAGCACTTAACTTTTTCGAATGGTAACGGTGTTTGCGGATTTTGATTTTCTGTAACCGGATATTTTCGATTCGGCGGTTTTTCTATCGACGCGTTTGTTTTTAATACCATCTTAGTTAAAGTTTATAATGTCATTTAGTAAATCTTGACAATGCGTATAGTTATTAGAAATTTTCTTACGTAAGTCTGAGTCATTAATGCCGTTTATAATATGGCGCGCAATACTCAAGTCGGATAACCCACCTTTTGAACCTAAGCCAAGCATGCGGTAATAAAACTCTTGAGCGGACTCATTGTTTTGCCAATTCGTTTGTGCCATCTTAAGATGCACATCGGTTTCTTTTTCGATGCACGGAAAGTCTAGCAGAAATTTATGAACGAATTCTGCCCACGAAATAAACACGTCCTGCAGAGAATCAACCCAATATTTTGCTGATTCCCGCAACTACCGCACATCTCAGATTTTCAACGCGTTTTACGAATTGTTTTGATGTTAACGAACGATGGGTCAAAAACCTGCAAAAGTTCAACAATATCGCGCACATTCTCGTATGGATTGTAATAATTCGGTATTACCGGCGGTGCACGAATGTAATCGAATGTGTACGGTACAGACGGATTCTGGTACGTTGCATACGGCGCGGATGTCACTGGTGGCACAAATGTCGGTGGCGCGAAAGTCGGTGGTGCTTGCATATAAGCGTGCGAAACATATGGAAAAATTAAAATTGCTGGGCTCTTGAGCGGTTGTCCACAGCGAATGTTGACTATTGTATGCGTTCGGTAATACTTGTGGATGCATCATGGTATATGTACTCGTTACGGTTGGAGCGGATTTTCCATATTACCAATAACATTTGCCGGCGAAGACGATATAGCTGGTACAAAATTAATTGATGTCGTTGTATTTTGTTTTTGTTGTAGCACTAACTCCGAAATAGTTTTTTTTAAAGACGTTAAACGCTACATTACAACAGTTTGATTATCGTTTTCGCTTTCGGATACGTTGTTGTCCATCAACCGTTCAATTAATTGATTTTTGTTACCCGTTACTAGGATGCGTAATGGCATTTTGTTTCGGACTAATTTGCGACTTCGAGATTTTGCGGACTTTTCCGGTTAGAAGTATTTTTTTCGCTCACTTCACTTTCGGTTTCGGATACTGTGATTTACATGCCGACGTGTTCGGTCATCACATACATACATACATAGATTTCATTGAATATCGCAACAACAAAATACACGGGCCTAGGTAAATCTCCGTTAAGTCCGCGGATGAAAGTGTCAAGAGCTTTATCTCTGTATGAGTTTGTCATGGCTCTAATGGACTCGTTGCTCAAGTCTAGACAAGATATTTTGTCCAGGACCAAGGGTAGGTGTTGGTACACTTTTTGATAAAATGTTGGTATGTCGTCGTGTCGTTGCGCTAAAGTGGTCATTTAGTATTCGAGGGTACCAATGTCTCTTTTCGCGTATCTGTGTCCAGTCCAGTGAAGTGCTGTAAGATTCTAAGACGGTATCGGCATCGCCAATAATTTTGTGCCGTATGGTATGCAAGATAGCAAAGTACCTAGGTGTGTCTTTCAACTCCTCGTAGGCATTAAAAATCCTATTTACACTTTTTCGCCAGGAGCTGAATTCTTCTGGTCGTCCGAAAAATTCCCTAAGCCATTTTACCATGTCCGGGATTCTGTCTAATTCAGTCACATTTCGCGCGTTCAGCGATATATTGTAGTTCGGCTCACTAAAATCCCTAAGATTTGGAGTGCTCACATATTTACATAGGTACTTCTCTGACAATTCTTTCGATACCAGAATGGTTGGAGGTGGACGGGGTGTCTGGGTTGGGATCTCCATACTCTATCCGGAGCAGATTTAATTGTTCTACTAATTCATCTGCGGTCACTGGCATTTTCTACTTTTTTTGTTCTTGTTAAATTATTATTTTTTAATTTTTTTTTTCAAATTCTTCAAATATTTTTTTCCACTTTTAACTTTTTCTTCAGTATTAAAAATCTATTTTTTTTTTTTTTTCTCAAACTTTTTCAAAATATTCTTTTCACTCTTTAATTCTTTAAAAATATCTATTTTTTCTTTCCACGTGTCGCTGCTAACGTTGCCGTTCACTGCGCAAAATTTCCGACGCCGCTTTGAACCGTCGTCGCTGCCTATTGAGGGCGTTGAGGACACTGTGATCGTATGTGCCCTTTTTGATGGCACCTATAACATTTGACGCTGCTGTTATTAGTGTTATTGCTCTTGTTGTTGCCTCGAAAAATTCCATTCGATTTTCTGCCATCTCCTTTGTTCTGCTTAAATCGATTGCTGTTGTTGTTGTTTCGATTTCGTAAGAATTGGCCGTTTGATGTCTTTGCCCATACAAGTTGTTCGTCGCTCACGTCGCCTTTCACACTCTGTCGCCTTTCTTCTTTGAGAATTTCCGATACGAGCTGATCTAGGCAACGCGCACAACAACAATACTGCTAAAAAATCCTCATTTAACTCTACTCCTGTAGTTTTTAGATCGTTGATTATATTTCGAAGTTCACCAATTTGAACAGAAATTTTTTCTATTGGCTTGATTTTAAAACGTACGAGTTGTTTGAAGAGATTAACCTTTCGGCACGCGGTATTCGCCTTATATAGATTGCTTAAGGTGTCCCAAGCGCCTTTCGTTTGTTACAGTTTTTTATATTAATAAGTTCGCTAGCACGCACACTCAAATTTATTGTTGTATTATTTTGATCCGCGATGATCTAGGCTGCTTTTTGTGTAGCATCTTCCGGGCACTTGCTCACAATAGTATTCCACACATCTAATGTGGTTAATATACTCCGAGCTTGCACCGACCAAGTCAAGTAATTATCACTGCTCAACTTCTCAATATTTGCGACCGAAAACATTTTTATTTATTTTAATATCAATTCCGATCCGAATAAATCCTTTTATAACGGCTGATCAATCATGAGGTGCTTTTTTCAATAGTTAAAAAAAAAACAAAAATGTAAATTATGTTCAAAATCTTTATTTATCATTTGAAAGGACATTCTTTGACATTTACTTTTTGAATATGACTTCATTCAAATGTTGGCCACAACTACGCTTAAGGTGGTCCATTCTGAAGGTCCAATTTTCAATCACTCGTTCGAGCATTTCGACTGGTATGTCGTGAATAACACGCGTAATGTTGGCTTCCAGAGCTTCAATCGTAGCTGGTTTATCAGCATAGACCTTGGACTTCACGAATCCCCAAAGAAAAAAGTCCAAAGGTGTGATGTCACAAGATCTTGGTGGCCAACTCACAGGTCCTAAGGTCCTAAACGTGAAATCAGCTGCTCTCCGAAATGACTTCTCAATAAAGTCATTGTTTCACGAGCTGTATGGCAAGTGGCTCCGTCTTGTTGAAACCAAATGTCGTAGAGATCATTAGATTCAATTTCAGGTAGCAAAAAGTCCGATATCATGGTACGGTAGCGAGCACCATTCACAGTTACGTTGCGGCCATCATCATTTTTGAAAACATATGGACCGATGCTTCCACCAGCCCATAAACCACACCAGACCGCAATTTTGCTTATTGACGTAACCATTGAGCCAGAAATGCGCCTCATCGCTGAACAAAATTTTGCTCGAAAACAGCGGATCTTCTTTAATCTTTTCAAGAGCCCAATCAGCAAAACGGTGACGTGCAGGAAGGTCATTTGGCTTTAGTTCTTGTACGAGCTGTATTTTGTACCTTTAAATGAAGATCCTTCCGTAAAATTGACCAAGTTGTTCCATACGACAGTCCAAGTTGCTGAGAACGGTGCCGAATCGATTCATCGCGGTTTTCACGTACACTCTCTGCTACTGCCGCTATATCCTCAATGCTTCTTGCTGGACGTGGTCTATTCGGCCGAGAATTATCCACCAATGAATATTCGGATTCAAATTTGTTGATGGTATGTCGAATAGTGTTTAAGGCAGGCCGATTATGTTGACCATAATGCGGTCTAAGCGCACGAAAAACATTTGTCACAGAACGCTGATTTTCATAATACAGTTGAACAATTTGTAGACGTTGTTGCGGTGTGAGTCTTTCCATGATGAAATGCCAAACGCTGTTCAACAAATCCACGATGACAGTTTGCCACAACTCGCGCGCGATCTGTAAAAAAAACGCAAATGAAAAAACTCCTCTTAATTGATCACCCGTTATTAAATTATACCTTTATACCATAACCTTTGTTACAAAGTCCCACCGAATACTTATGATCAAGCGAAATATGCCAAAGCGAAAGTCGTGGCTTAAAAAAAAACAAGTGGCGTTGAAACGCTAATAGTTGATTCACCTACAATACAATATTTGGTGAATCAACGAAATATTGCTTATTCTAAATTTCGTAAATTATTTGCATAAGTGTCGTTGCGCTCATTTCTTTACAAGCTAATTGTGTCGCTTGTGAAATGCGTTAGTGCAATGGAACTTATTTGGTTGGGTATCGAGTTACGATGACCAGTCCTCTTCAATTGTATTTTCTTTTGGAGAAGAATGGTTGAGTGACGTAACTCCCCATTCCTTTGATTGAAAACACTCCTGGGTTTTTGCAGTTACGTTAAGTTCAATGGCTTTGTGCTTATTTGTGAAATTAATAAAAATTACAGGTAAAGTTAATGTGCGTACTGCGATGAATGAAATTGTTAGCCAAATATTAATTTGATGTAATTTTTTGTGGAAGGTTAGTTCTTCAATTTTTTGAGCGTTTTCAATGTGGTTAATAATTAATCCGTCAAATGTAGGCTCGAGTTTTGTGTTATTTATATTTGATTCAAGGTGACGTATTACATATTTTTGTGTAAATGATTTATTTAAATTTTTATAAGTTTCGTTTTTTACATAAAGTTCACAATAATTGAATAAAATAAGTTGAGTTCCTATGGAATTTAAAGTCTTTCGTTACATGTACTTTTTATTTCAATTCCTTTTGAATTTTTTAAAATTATTAAGCCTTTTTCGATTTCCATAATTTTTGATTTTCTTACAATTTTTCTTTATTGCACATGATTTTGAGGTTTTAGGTTTTTTTGATATACATTTCTTGAAAAAGTGAATCTTGTTTTATTTACTTCCAAAAGATGTTCGCTTTTGAATTGTAATTCTTCCGAGTTCTTGTTTGCACATGGAGTTATGAATATATGTTTTGCTATAGTTTTATTTGTTGGGATTTTTAATGAAAATATAATATTATCTGCGGCGGTTGCTGCTCCTAATTCTATGTTTTCTAATATAGTTTAAATATATCTACATTGTATGTATTTATTTCCTCAGGGGTAAGAATGTTGCTGGACATTAAGTTTAGTCTAGCTGATGCTAAGTTATTTTGGATGTGCTCTATACTATTGCTAAAGAATCTCAAGATGTAGAAGTTCTTTATGTAGGTATGTCTTGATTTTGATGTTGTACTGAATTTAATTTTAAAGAGATTTGTCTTCTATGTGATTCTACAGCTTTCTGAATATTTTGGAATGTTTTGTTAAAGTTATCATTTATCTTTATATTCTTATTTAAGGTGTCTATGGCAATATGGTTATTCGTGTCAATAACTTTAAAATGTTCTTCTATATTTTGTCTATCGTCGTCGTCCATACTTCCATATAGCCATTTCATTGTTGTACCTAATATGTTAATTAGTCCTCTTTTCTGTTTGTGAGGTAGTAATGTGTAAAGTTTGCTTCGTAGTATTGCAAATTCCTGTGTTAGAATTTGTCCCTTTTCGGTCAGTTTCGAGTCTTTTGCTAAATTCTCAAGTGCGTCAATAATATTTTCTATTTCCTTTGGTTTGATTATGTGGAGGATGATGTCAAAATCTGTGATCACCTGTATGTTGTCGAGTTTTATTTCGGCAAACCCGTCTTCACTTTTGATGTCTTAAGTTATTATCGTTGCGGTCGATCCTATTATCAGTGGTATTAACATCTTTGATGTCAAGAGTACATTATTATTTTTCGTCGTGATCGCCTGCTGGTAGAGATTGTGGTATGTTTTTGTCACGCCGAAATTCCTGATCAGCGCTATTTTTATATCGTCCCAAGTAGGTGATTGTCCCATTGTTCTGATTGTGTTTAATGCCTGTCCCTGGATCTTCGTCCTAATGTGACGCTGGAATATGAATTCTTGCAGCGGTAGATTTTAATTAAATAGCGGAAGGATGATTTCAACTTCCCGTATAAACGCCGATAAGTCATAAGACTTGTCGCCTCTGAACTCTTAAATGCGGGACGCCTCCTTAATGAGTTCGGTTACCGCTATTGCTGGTTGTGGTTGTGGTTGGTCGTTCATTTTGTAAACTTTTTCTTTTGTTTAAATATGTAGGAGCAATTTAAATCGGTTGTACGAGTATATAATCGTCTTTAGTTCCTTTTGATCTGCTTAGATCTATTTCACTGTGACTGTTCACTATTATTGTTTGTTGATGCTTTTATGTAGTCACTATATTGCTTGACTCCAGCCAGCAAGTTGTTATTATTTATTTATTTTTTTGTTTACACTTGCCACTTATTGTTCACTGCACGTTCTCCATTATACTGGGTTTAGCGATCTGCCAATGTTCAAGTAGTCCTTTTATCACTATTTCTTGACTTTACTCAGAAATTTTTGTTTTTCGGTCCTTCGGGATACCGACGTTCTTGTAATCACTAATTCTTGACTTTAGTCAGGAATTTTATTTTTCGGTCCTTAAGGATGCCGATAGTTCTTTTAATCAATTCTTCAGAATTTTTTTTCTTTTGCCTCTGTTTTACAGCTACTTGGGATCCTTACTCGGCTTCCTCGTGAAGATGTCTCTGGGTTGAAAAACTCCGGGAAAGTTGGTTCTTTGATGATTAGTTGGAGATGACACACAGATTTTTCCCATAAAGTTCACGGTTGTAGTTTGTTTGTTCTATTATTTGTGTGGCTTTTCTATCCTTTTATAAAGGATTATCCGATTTCACTATTCATCTAAGGACCCACGTTGTGCCCCAATTAAACTAATTTTTATTTATATTAGTTTTTAAAAAAATACAAATTGCCTGAATTGTTATTCATTTATTTGCGGTTTTATTCGAACTGAGCTTTTACAAAATTCACAACTATAACTTAAACTAACTTAAATGTCATTCTTATAGAGTTTTCGTTTCTACACAAAAATGTTGCCATGCCGGCGTGCAAAAGTTTTTCAAAGTCGCACTTCACCCTGTGGAACTGCCACCATTTTTAAGGTTCAGTGCAGCCCTTCACATTTATAAAAGAACACAAACTGTAACCCTGAAATGCAATCAGCTGTTTTTTCGCGCGCTAATCGGACAACGAATTGCAGAAATTTTTGGTGGACAGTTTAAAATAAAAAAAATAAAAGAATGCTAGCTAATGAAGAAAGTCCTATTAGCAGCAAAACAGTTACAGGTAAAATGAGAATGTTTTGACTTTTCTATCAAGTGTGAAAAAGTGAAAAATGCTAATTATTTAAACGATCCTTTTTGGTAGCATGGACGGAAGGCGAAACGAGACTTCTGCTGGATAAATACGCCTCCTATTTGCCGGACATTGGTCCCTTCAAGCAGTTAAAGACAAAAAAGGACATGTGGATGAAAATTGGCGCAGAGTTCGATGGAGCGTTAATTTTGAACATTTACTGTTTTTGAACTAACCTATTCAATGTTGCTAAGTAGAAAATTTCCGATTTTCATAAACAAATTTAGAAACTTAAAAAAAACATGTCAAAAAAGTGACTTTATTTGGCTTCTTTTTATTTCGCCCAGCTCAGTAAGAACAGTGTCGCTTACTTCGAAAGAAAAATGTTGTTCCTGAACGGAAGCAGGATCAACGCAGTATTCTTTTTTCTCTATAAAATCTTGTTTATCTATGCAAATATTATGAAGTACGCAGCATGCTAGTATAAATTTCGCTGTAGTCTCAACTTCATGAAAATCTAATCGCAAAGTTGCCGGAAACGAGATTTTAACAATCCAAAGGCGTTTTCAATTCGGACCCGTGTTTGACTAAATTTGTAATTGTATCTCTTTTCTTGCTCAGTTAAATTTCCGTAATCCCTATACGGCGTTAACAAATAATTTCGGATCGGATATGCAGAATCCCCTAACACATGATATTTTGGTAAACATAGCTTTGGAAGTTCTTTACCAATGAAAGATAACTTCAACACACGCGAGTCGTGCACTTTACTCGCCACGCCAGTGAAAACATCTAAAAATTTTAGATTTGCATCACATATACCCTGCAAAGTCACGGAAATTGTGTCATGCCTATTTATATAAGGTTGTCAAAAAAGTCTTGCGATATTTTTATTGAATTTTCAATTGTTCATAAAATTGGTTATAATAATGCGATTTAAGTCAAATATGCGCCGTTTTGTTCGATGGCGAGTTCCCAACGAGATGCCAACTTCATAATGCCCCTCTTATAGAAGCTCGCTTCCCTATTGTCAAAAAACTCGGAGAGCCAATTTTCACAGGACTCTCTTGAGGACAACTTCCGACTACCAAACTCGTTCGCCATGGACAGAAATAGGTGGTAATTACTTGGTGCGAGATCCGGACTATACGGTGGATGCAAAAGAACCTCCCATCCGAGCTCCCGGAGCTTCTGGCGCGTCACCAAAGATGTGTGTGGCCTGGCGTTGTCCTGATGGAAGACAATTCGGCCTCTGTTGATCAAAGATGGCCTCTTCTGCATGAGTGCTGCAGTTGCTGGCAGTACAGGTCCGAATTGAGCGTTTGGCCATAGGGAAGCAGCTCATAGTGGATGATTCCCTGCCAATCCCACCAAACACACAGAAGAACCTTCCTGGTCATCAATCCAGGCTTGGCCACCGTCTGGGCAGCTTCACCGCTTTTCGACCACGACCGTTTGCGCTTCACGTTGTCGTAAGTAACCCACTTTTCATCGCCAGTCACTATCCGCTTCAAAAACGGGTCGATTTTGTTGCGATTCAAAAGCGATTCGCATGTATCCATACGGGCAAAAATGTTTTTTTGCGTCAAGTCGTGTGGCACTCATACATCGAACTTCTTTTTGAATCCAAGCTTCTTCAAATACTTTATAACGGTTTGATGACTCATGCTCATAGATGTTGAACGAATGTTTTTTTTCGGCGCCCTTGTCGAAATGTACGTTCCGTCAATGCAGCCTAATACATTAGGAAAACCAGAGATTGCCGCAAACTCATTTGATATAATCTCTTTTTCAGTAGCACTTTGAGGGAATTTATGATGTCTGGTGAAAGTCCAATCAGAAACGACACAACATTGTTTATCACGTTATGGGCACAAGAATATGACACATTAAACAGGTTGCTAACCTCACGTATGGTAGTTTTATTGCAGCAAAACCTACATAAGAAAATTATTTGAATTAAATGCATACACATTGGAGTCATTCCAACAATAATACGTGTGTGTTTGGCGTTGCTTGTGGTCTCCCTCCTTTATAGTTCCTCCTTATATAGTACGAGCTGTTTGTGTATTTTGTGATTAAATCATTCGCACTTTCACGCTCAATGCGAAAATTTTGTTTAAACTGTAAATGTTAATAAATTATTTATAAAAACATACAGTATATAAACAAGCACTGAACAGAATTATTGAAATGGTGTCTAGTATTTTGCCCACTAGTTTGAGAGCGGTAAGCGGAAATGAGCGAGAGATCTTCAAGAAACTCCACCCAGAAAAAAGAAAAAGCGTTAACACCATTCTTCATAGTATGCATCTTTCCTGAAACTTGGTGGGCGAAAACTAAACCGTGCCCCTATGAAAAAATTACCTCGCGGCCTGTGTACAAGTTGACTACTTCATTTACAAAATCATTTACGTGTAAGCAGTTAATTTTTGGATTTAAAAGTACGCCATGCTCCTCGTCATCTGAGGAAGAGGACGACGACTGCAGGAGGTCATTTATTAAACTGTTTGCTAAAATCAAGTATCGTTTTTCCATTTCCCGGCTAACAATGTTCTTCCACCTATGTTACCAATTATTTGTATGGAGGTAACTATGTATACATATGTAAACTCAATATTTTCGCGCGAACACATTTGCCAGGCAAAATACAATTTCTTTTACTGATTTGGTTAATTTCTTTTACTAATTTGCAAATATCACGGGCAACTACAATATTTAGATAGTTCTATGTATAATCTCAATTTTCGCTTTTTCAATTCACGACTGCTAAAATGAAATGTCAAAAATGTGTAGACTTTATCTGTGCTGCTCGGACACAGCCGATTAATGTGAGCAAGAAAGAGTCAAATAAGGGGCTACTTTTGTTACTGATCAGCGGATTAATAGGGCAATTATCTCCACCGTCGATACCAGAGAGGGCAAGAAATGTTGCACTCTCACATTTTTTTAGGTTTGCCCTTGGATAAACGTTAAAACTGCCCCTTGGGAAGATTGCATTCATTTTACAAAAGAACACAAAATTTTCATGTAGAAAAGAAAACGCTATTAGGAAATCAGCTGTTGTTTGCAGACATCTCGTCAGCGGTTTTTATGGGAACGAATATTGTGGAAATAAGAGTATTTTGTAAACAAGTGCATTAAAATGTTTTACAGTTGAATATACTTTTATATGTACATACATTTGTACATATTTATTTGATGAATTGAATTTAAATAAATCTCGTGTTAACTTGCTTATGCTAGCTTTAATATTTGCTTATCTTATATAAGATATAAATTCCGTGATTGAATAGTCACTATTTTATGGTTTCAAAATAATTATTTGGCTACAGTTTCACATCAAACAGACACATTCATTAGAGTCTGGCAAAATACTAAATTCTAAGCTAAAAAGCTATCAATAAAATAAGCTACTACCACTGCATTTTTGCGCCTTTTGTGCCATTTGTAAATTGTGATTACTATGGTGGAACTGAGGGTGATGATTTTTAGGAGAAAGAGGATTTTAGGATTCTATGGCTACATCGACATTTCCCGTTATTTTACTTCTAATGACATTTAAAATGCCAAAATGATGAAGAGTGCCTCTTTCGCCTTCGTAGATTCTTAAAATACTTTCTACTCTTATCTTCGTTGACGCGAATTCTCTGGGATCGCCTGAAAAGTCTCTTAGACACCTTACCACATCTGGTACCCTGTCGAGTCCTGTTCGGACTGGAGGTCTGACTAAAAGATCTGGCATTTTGGGATATATTAAATGTCCTTTTCAATTTTTGTTGGGTTTTTTTCTCTCTTTTTTTTAATTTTTTTATTAAGAAAGAGAAATTGTTCCAACTTATATGTTTAAAAAAAAAAAAATCCAATTTAGATATTGTGCAGGGACTCTTACTTAAATATTCTTACATGGATCCTACGGCGAAGGGAAGCATCAGCTTTTTTGCATGATAAGCTACTCCGGTCCCTCGTTGCGCCCCCTTCTTGGGTGCGCGATTCTCATCACTCGATGTCTATCACCTGCTCAGCGGACGTTTTCTTTCACTTTGCACTTATCTTTAACGAAATTAAAAAAAGCGTGAGACAAGTCTAACTACATGTCGCGGCTTAAAAAAAACCAATTTGCCTCAAAACGCTTCTTTATTGGACAAAGGTATACAATATAATCTTGTTTCAATGAGTTCTTACAACTAATATTTATAATGATTTTATGTTTATGTCATCAAAATTGTACTTATTGGCAATAGTTGATTCACTTGCACAATAATTGGTGAATCAACGAAATATTTTTACTATTTGCGCAAATGTCGTTGCACTTCTTTCATTGCAAGCTAATTGGCATATCATTGTGAAATGAAGTAGTGCAATGACACTTATTTGGTTGGGTGTTATGTTACCATGACCAGTCAACTTCAATTCTATTTCCTTTTGGAGTGACGTAACTCGCTCGGCATTACTTCAGGGCCTTTTGGTTCGAGTAAACGCGACTGAGCAGTTGGGCGCCAGTTATTATTGTTCAAATTTAATAAAAACTCAAGTCGTATTTTTGCGGTTTGTGCCGTTTGTTTGTTGTTTTAGTATCAATTAAATTATTTTATTTATTTTGTACGGCAGTTACTTCAAGTGTAAAGACGTCTATAATTCAATTGCGTGATTACTTGCCTTAAATCGCTGCTCCAAAGACACTTTAATTGGGAAAATCACCTCCGGTTACAGTGAGATAATTCATTTCGTTGTATTCGCGATTATTTCTCTGAGACACAAATAATTAAAAACAAAATACATCTTATATTCTTTACTTTTACTAAACTCGCCGCGAAAACTCCAAATAGAAGCTATATTCAGCAAAACAGTTAGGAGAAACTAATAGCCGCCTATAAAAGATAAACAAAGTACTCTGAAAATATTATTTGGCAGATCAGAATAATAATAATGACTCTATAATAGTAACGATTGTTCCAAATTAATTCAGAGCTTAAAAAATCCGTGCTCTCTTCTTCCATTCCTGCTTGAAAAACTTATTTTTGCATTTCAAGAATTCTTTCAGCCGTGTGTTCTAAAATAGATTGCAACGAAATTTTTACAAGGGTCTCATCTGCTTCTGTACCCTGAGGTCGGCATTTGAATTTGGCGGCTGTAATTTAAGAATAGTGTGGATAAATGTCGCAGTTTCTTAACTTATTTGCGTGGCGTATTGCGTTGTACTGCTCTCGTGAAAAATTATTTTCAAGAAGGAAAACTAAAGCCTCATCTGCAGAAAGTTTAGATTTTATCTGTTTTAAAAATAAAACTTTGGTTCTTTTTTAGGCAAAATGCCTTGAGTTGATTATTTTATTCACGGCAAATAAAAATTAACTGACTAACTTAGAAATTATTCGCAACATTTATAGTCAGAAGTCACGTTGCATAAATTCGGTAAAAACGGTTCTCATGCAAAAGTAGTGCAACATAAACATATTTACGCTTCCATGCAATGGTAACACGACAACACAACGTAAGCGTAGTAGCTTCGCATGAAGCGGTAACGCTGCGTTGGCGAATTTGCTTATTGGTGCATTTCTTTATTTTCGTTGTCTGGCCGGATGCGGGTGAATAACGTCTTCCGAGCCGATCGATAATTAAAAACAAAAAAAAAAAAACAATTTTAACTCGTTTAATTTTAAAAGGTACTTTATTGAACTCTAATTATCGACTGACTACAATTTATTTTTGGTTGCTTAAATACTCATCTTAATATTTTTTAGTTTGTTAAAATAATCACTTACATTATTGAAATTTCTTAAATATAGGGCGTTCTGATGTAGTTTAAAGTAAGTATCCTTCATTCCGAAATTCTTGATGAGTTCTTCTTTTATTTGGTCCCATGTAAGGTTGTTCCCTAGTGTCCGAATGCTTTTGAGGGATTCTCCTTGAATTTTGTTTATTATGTACCTTTGTAATATGAAGAGCTGCAGCGCTGGGTTGCTCTCAAACAGAGGGAGGATGACTTCTACTTCGCGAATAAACGATGTTAAATCATATTCGTTGTCTCCCCTGAATTCTCTAATTCTGGCGGCTTCCTTTATTAGTTCGCTAGATGGTATGTGGATGATGACTGGCCAACCCAGTTGACTTAATTTTTATCCGCAAATTAAAACGCGAAATTAGATTGAAAAACAATTCTTTATTTCATAAAACGTAAATTATTTAGACCCGAAGCAAAAACAGGGCGGTGAAGTAATTTATGCTTAATTGCTTAATTCCGGTATCGGGAGCTGTGATGGAAAACGAAACGAAACTGTATCAAAGTGCTTAGGCTGGTCCTTTTATAATGGTTTTCGCCACGAGGCGACGTGGGCTTTATGTATTTTTTCGGTATACATATGTATCGATGTGAATGTATGTTGTTGGCAATGCAGATGTACTAAATTCCGCACAAAGAAATGATGAGTAAGTGATAACAACAAAGTGTAAAGGAGCAAAGAGCGAAATGAACGATGAGAAGAAATGTGAGCGATGAGGAAGACAGAGAAGTGAAAGGAATAGGGTGAGCCCAAATTGTGGGTGATGCGAAAATAAAGTTTAACCCCTTAACAGTATGCTTAATGCAATTGTAGGTTGTGTGTTCGTTGCTTGTTGCATATAATAATTTGTTCAAAAACTTGCTATCAAGAAAAATATAAATTTTTGGAAGATATGATAATTCAATTCAATAAATTGTGTGTTAAAAATGATTTGGAATCTAAAGATATAAAATGTTTATCAATTCAATCTCTACCAACACCTGAAAATATTAAACAATATTCTGTAATAATATTTGATGATATCTCTACAGAACAGCAAGATAATATTTCCAATTATTTTGCTTATGGTAGACACAATAACATTTCTTGTTTTTATTTATCTCAAACATATTCAAAAATTCCTAAACAATTGATAAGAGATAATGCAAACTATATAATTATATTTAAACAAGATAAGACTAATCTGAAACACATATTTAATGACCATTGTAATGATATTGATTATGATATTTTAAAAAATATGTGTATTCAATGTTGGAAAGAACAGTTTGGATTTTTAGTAATAGATAAAGAACAAGATACAAATGATGGTAGATATAAAAAAATGTTTGAATTTTTGTTTGAATAAGATTTTTATTTTTTATTATATTATTTCCATTTATTTTGGAAATCTTTATATTTTTCATTTTTTTCATCAAAAACTATATCTAATATTTTTCTATATTTATATAATCCATCAATGGTTATATCTAAATTTTGCAATTTTTGGTAATACAATACCAAAAAGCCTATATAACGTAATTTACATGCATAGCTTTCGCTTATTTTAAATTTTTTATATATATCTTTCATAGTTGTATATTTACATTTTTTACCAATTTTTTTATAACCTTTTTCTAATTGCAATTTTCTTGCATATTCTTCTAAAATTAATCCTCTTGTACAATTTATAAAAAAAGTATTTTTCTTACTTTGTAATAATAATGCATTAATCTTAAATAATTTTGTAATATTATCATTAATACTATCTTTTTTTAAATTTTCAATAAATTCATTATCAATTTTAAAATCTAAACCAATTGGTTTAAATTGGCTTACATATTTTGATTCCAATAATTTTTCTAGATCTATCAAATCAAATTCTTTTTTATCTTTCTTATCATTTTCTTTATCTTTTTTATCCGTAAACATATCATCCAAAAAATTTTTATATTTTTCATTTTTAATTTTTTGGCTAATGTCTTCAAATATATATGCTTCTTTGAATGAGCTAAAAGAAGCATTTTTTTTTAATAAAATAAAATTACTGAAGATTACTAAATCTTCCAAAAACTCATCCCTTTCATCATCGAATCCATCCATACTTTCATCAATATCCATACTTTCTTCTGAAACAAATAAATTAATTAATAAAAACTTAAATAAATTACTATTAAAAAAATAAAACATACTCACCCATCAAACGCTAAATACTTACTGCACTTGTAACCATGTGTTGATGCATAAAAGCTTAATTGAATATTCTAGATCAAATATTATGCTTATCTTGCAGTTTGTGACTCGTATTCAACAGTATTTCATTTTTTGGTTTGTGCTTATGCTTATCTTGCAAGTATACTTTATGCTTTGTAAAAGCTTTCAATTCACAGAGTGAACATATTAACTCTGTTCAACAGTTCACTCTGTGAATACTTATAAAGCTTATTCTATTTATAGATTGTGAGCAATGTTGATAAGATCAACATTGCTTGCTTTGCATACTACTCAACTATAATTACATTACTTCAGAATATACGGTTTAGATGAGTTGGTTAAGCAGTTGGAATTGTAACAATAATTTTGTTGCAAGTTCAAATCTGACTCAAAGACTCTTGTTTTGTGGAGTTCGTCGTTTTTTTTGAAAGGTACTTTAAAAAATAAATGTATCCTTTTTTGTTTTTTTTTTTTAATAGATTACTTTAAATATTTTGTAATCAATATTTTAACATTTTTTCACTTAATAGACATCGACCCACCCCCAAATATTGATTACGAGTACTTCAAAAATATTAACTACGAGTACCTTAAAAATACTAACTACGAGTAACTATAATTTAGGGTTGGTACACTAATAGTGTACCACCCCAAATATTGATTACTAGTACCTCAAAAATATTAACTACGAGTACCTTGAAAATATTAACTACGAGTAACTATAATTTAGGGTTGGTACACTAATAGTGTACCACCCCAAATATTGATTACGAGTACCTTAAAAATATTAACTACGAGTAACTATAATTTAGGGTTGGTACACTAATAGTGTACCACCCCAAATATTGATTACGAGTACCTTAAAAATATTAACTACGAGTAACTATAATTTAGGGTTGGACTCATCGACCCACATCAAAATTTTAACTTTTTTTTTTTGAGATAATATAAGCTAAAAAAATGAGTTAAATGTTAAAAAATGTTAAAATTTTGAGTAACTGTAAGTTAAAAAAATGAGTTAAATGGTAAAAATGTTAAATTTTTGTGTTAAAATGATAATAAATGTTAAAATTTTAACATTTTTGATATTGTGCTGTAGTACGGAATATACATACTACTGATGTTTTATTTATATATAAGTTAATTTACCCGGTCACGGTTGTTTTAAAAAAAACAATTTTTATCCGGTGAACGGTCTTTATTTGTTGAAACTTAATTTACAACTGACTTAAAAATTATTCTTAGTTCTAATACTAAAGCTAAGCCCGTGTGCCAGCAACGTGACCCATTCTTTGCTGAATAGGCGTTTCCCACGGAAACGCCAATCGCTGCTCTGGTATCTCTTCAAAAGCGTTGCGCGTGTGGAGTGTTGGGTTACCGTCATACTTTGGTTGAGGTGTGTGAACTGTTGCATTAGTTAAAACGTTGCGCATGTGGGGTGTTGGGTTACTATCATATTTTGGTTGAGGTGTGTGAACTGTTGCGTTAGCTCCTCCCTCCTCAAGTGCGGACGTCCCTGTTCGCATCTCCGTAGATTCAGGAGTACCAAGGGCGTTTGGTTTATTACAATTCCTTTGAAAGTCCTTCGGCTTTCTTTTTCCGGAAATTTTAAGTGCGATTAGTATGACAGCTATTATTATGGATATTGTGAGTGCTGTATTGGAGGTTAAACCCACTTTATTGATTTTGTTGATCGTCTCCAGCTTCTTCAAATTTTGTATTTGGAGACCTTTCATCATCTGCAAGGATAATATTTCTTCGAATGGCGTCTTCGGGTTTCGTTTTTGTAGAACAGGTGGAAGAGGTTGTAAATTACTCATTTCATGTACGTAGAATTTTTTGTTTTGCACGTTGATAGTGGAGTTGTGGTGTTGGATTATAAATGTTCCATTCAGTTCTATTGATTTGCCATCTATTTCGATTAAACCATTATAATTGTTCAAAAATAGTATTCCGGGTTGTACTTCTTCTAGGTTGCTAATGTGGTCAGCGTTGATAAGCGTGCAATTTGGGCGTCTACTATTTATAAGATTACTAATACAGCTATTATTATTTATTTCTATAAAATCTTTTTCATTACAAATTGTTATTTTATTATATGCTCTACATTCCTTTTTTAGTCCGTATATTTTCGTTTTACATTTTATTATTTTTTCATAATCAATTTTATTAATTTTATTTTCCTTTTTTACTCCTTTGAGTATTATTTTTTCACAAGTTTCTTTATTAGTAGTAGGTAAGCTTAGAATATAAATTATAGAAGTGCCATTTGAGGCTATTCTAATATCGGTAAATTCTAGTTCTTCTTCAATATTAA
This sequence comes from Anastrepha ludens, assembly GCF_028408465.1. Classification (NCBI taxonomy): domain Eukaryota; kingdom Metazoa; phylum Arthropoda; class Insecta; order Diptera; family Tephritidae; genus Anastrepha; species Anastrepha ludens. Next base: position 114,334,362 of record NC_071498.1, on the reverse strand, counting down.
TGTAAGGTATTTCTTCTTTTCCAATAATTTTTTCAATTGTGCTTATTTCTAGATTCGACAATATAAATGAATTAACAATATTTGATTTTGCCCAATGTAAGGCGTATTCAATATTAATAAGCTCTTCCTTAATTAATTGTAATTTATATTTAATTTTAAGACCTAGTTCTAATTTTACATTTTCATTATTTTTTAAGCTTTTCAGTATTTCATTTGTGTTATTACTTGCTTCATTTATTTTATCTAAAAATTTTTTGTTTATTATTACTTGTCTATCGTTATTTTCTAGTAGATTTCCAATATTTTTATTAATTATTTCTAAGTCATGGTGGTCTGGGTTACCAGCAATCCATTTCCATGCTGTGCCTATAAAATCTAATGAACGTTTAGTTTTAATTCGAGGGGTGAGTTTTGAAAGAAGTGTGCGAATTTGGATTATCTCGTGGTTAAGGAAAGGATGTAATGGAGGGTTGATTTGGATATTTTGTGCGATAGTATTTTCAAGTTCTTTCGTTAAGTTGTCGTACTGTCTCGTGTCTATTATATGAATAATTTTAAATGTTCCTTCCTGTATTCTTGCTGTTCCGTCCTTCAAGGTTATAAGCTGTGCGTTCGTATAATCTAGGATTTGTGTTTCTGCGTAAGCCATGGCGGCAAGGGTACTGTAAAAAGGTTGTAATTATGGACCTATAGTTATTTATCTAATTTTTAATTTTGTATCGTTGGCCTATGGCATTTATAACGATTTTTCTTATTATCTAATGATCGAACGCCTATGGCATTTTACTCGATTTTTCCTATTATCTAATGATCGAACGCCTATGGCATTTTACTCGATTTTTCCTATTATCTAATGATCGAACGCCTATGGCATTTTACTCGATTTTTCCTATTATCTAATGACCGAACGCCTATGGCATTTTACTCGATTTTCTTATTCACTAAAGATTACATTAATTATTTTCAAATTGAATCTAATCATATTAAAATTCCTTTGATTTTAATTGTATCAAAATTAATTCAATTTAATAGAACTAAATTTGGTTTCATTTCTTGAAATTAATTTGATTCGATGGATGGGAATTTAAATTAATATGAAGAAATTCAGTTCAAGCTTTAATTTTCTATAATTAAAATATATTTTTTTCTTTGTCCTTTTCTTTTTCTTTTTTTTTTTCTGTTTTTTTTCTTTTGGTGATTTTTCTTCTTGTTATGAAGCCTGGTGAACCAAGTACGCTTTGGGTGGTAAGGCTAACTTCTAATATTACTTTTGTGAACAGTTCGGCCTGATTGGGTTTTGACTGTAGTCCTATTATTTTCTGCAACTATTTCCTTCTTGTATCTTGATGATAGTTTAGAGCCTAATCTTTTATTTATTTTGACAAATATCTCTTCACCTACGGAGTAATCTTTCGTTTTTTTCCTGTTTTTATTGTGATAGCCAAGGTCCTTTATTTGCTTCTTTGTAAGTAATTCTATATTTTGTTGTCTATGTCTTTCTAACTCTTGGGGGTCTGTGGTAACTCTGGTACCGAAAAATGTTTCTAAGGGTTTTTTCTTGGTGGTTGAATGAATTGTCGAGTTGTATTCTTTAACAGATTTAAAAAGTAGTTCCTCGAAAGTCAGACTATTGTTGTCGGATTTTAAGCATCTCATAATTTCAGAGAGAGTAGAGTGAAATCTCTCCACTTGTCCGTTTGTCGTGCTAGCGTAAGACGGTGTAACATATACTTCGATGTTCATTTGATCCTTCAATAGTGATGAAATTGAGGCGGAGTTCAGTGATTTCTCATTGTCAATTACAACAAGTTTGGGAATTCCAAATGCAATCATTAGCTCACGTATTGGATCCTTTATGTGCTCTACTGCTCGGGATGGGATTATTTTTACTTGTGCGTATTTGGAATATTTGTCAACAGAAGTGAGAATGAACCTTTTTTCTGTGGAGTAAATGTCTATATGGACGATTTCTCCAGGGTTTTGTGGAATCGGGGTGGCTTGGATTTCTGGCTTTGGGGGGTGTCTATCGTATTTTTGCTGAAGGCAAGTTGAGCACTGTTTGACCTTTTTCTCTATTTTGGAGTTCATGCTAGGGAAATAGTATTTTTTTAGAATTTGAGTTTTATTCTCACGGCTATTTCTATGAGCTCGTTGGTGCTCAGTTAGTATTATTTCTTCTTGTTCGGTTTCGTTTGTGATATCCTGTAATAAAGTTTGTGTAAAACGGATTTTAATGTTTCTGAAATGTAGTGGATACATTTCTTGAATTTTACCCATAATATTTTCTGTTGTGTAGAGTCCGTTAACAAGAGCTCGGTCTAAACGTTGTTTAAAAATGTCTATTAAGTCCTGGGTGGAATAGTGAGTTTTGGTTATAGTATGTCTGTGAAAACTGGGGAAAGGCAGTTCAAAAGTGTAGTTGTTTTCATGTCCGATTAATAAAAATAACTGATTCTTAAATGCGTTTATTGGGGCTTCTGTAGCAGGTATGAGGATATGAGCAGAGCTTTCGTCACTATGGTCGGTTGTCGTGAGGGTATTTACCTCAGATTTAGGTGGTCTTGAAAGAGCGTCTGCAACGACATTAGTTTTGCCAGGTTTATAGTAGATTTCATAGTTATACTCTTCTAAAATGCATTTCCATCTTTTCATTTTTGCGTTATGATTTTTATTGCTTAAAGCAAACGTAAGGGGTTGGTGGTCGGTGTAAATTATTACTTTGGCTGAACCGTAGAGATAATTCCGTAGCGTGTTCAATGCCCAAATTATCGCCAACATTTCCTTCTCATTGGCGGCGTAATTCTCTTCTGTCTTTGATAAGGATCTAGATATGAACGTAATAGGTTTACCGGATTGTTCTAAAACAGCACCTAACGCGTAGTTTGATGCGTCGGTTGTCAGATGGAATTCCTTTTTGAAATCTGGGTATGTGAGTATAACTTCCTCAGATATTAATGAAGTTTTAATTTGGTGGAAAGCTTGCTTGGCATTATTATTCAGCGTGATTAACTTTTTACTGGAGCTAGTTTTTGAAGCTCGTCCGTCTTCTCCTCTAAGGAGTGAAGTCAGTGGTCTTGCTAATTTAGCGTAGTCTCGTATAAATCGTCGGTAGTAACCTGATAATCCAAGAAATGATCTCAGATCTTTCAACGTCCTGGGGTAAGGGAAATCCTGGATGGCTTTTACTTTATTAGGATTTGTCTTAATACCACTACGTGATATTACTACTCCTAGAAACTCTACTTCGTCCTTAAAAAATTCACACTTATCCAACTGTACTTTCATTCGAGCGTTTTCGAGTGTTCGGAAAATGGTTTCTAAGTTCTCTAAGTGGCTACGTTCGTCCTTACCAAGTACTATTATGTCGTCTATATAGACATAACAGATTTTTCCAATGTGATCCCTAAGTATGTCATCAAGGGCACGCTGGAAAATGGCTGGTGCATTTTTCAAGCCGAATGGGAGTCTTGTAAATTCATACTTCCCATTATTGACTGAAAAAGCTGTCTTTTCCATGTCGGATTCCTTCAAAGGAATTTGGTGGAAGCCGCTTTTGAGGTCGAGAACAGAGAAAAATTGGCTACTTCCTAGTTGCGAGATTATTTCATTTATTTCAGGTATAGGGTATTTGTCCGCTACTGTCACTGCGTTCAATTTTCGGTAATCGATAACAAGTCTATATTTTTTCTGTCCGGAGGCGTCTAGTTTTTTGGGTACTACCCAAATAGGTGAATTGTATGCAGATCTTGATCGTCTAATGATTCCATCTCTTAGTAAGGTTTCAATCTCTTGGGTTACAAAGTCTCTCATAGCTAAAGGATAGGGATAATATTTGGAATAAATTGGGCTGTCCGAAAGAGTTTTAATTTCCCCAACTACTGTGGTGGTATAGGTAAGCTTTGCATTGGGTTCCGAAAATAATTTGGAATATTTTCTTGTTAAATAATTTATGTCATTTTTCTGCTGCAATGTCATGTGTTCAGTCCTAATATCAATTTTATTAACGTCCGCTGAGAATTTTTGTTTAATTTTAATAACTGTATTGTTACCAATTTTTAGTGTATTATCGTGGATATTTATAATAGCAGACAAGTCTCTTAGACTATCGTTACCAAGAATTCCGTGGAAAGAATTTAATGTTGGGAGTAGGAAGAATTTTAAATTTGTATCATTTTTCCCGAAAAGATTTACCAAGGTGTGATGGGTGATTTCTATTTTTCCGGCTATGGAGTTTGCGAAGAAGGGTTGTTCATTAAGAAGAGGCTTTAAAACAAGATTTGGCTGAATATAATTCTTACTAGAACCAGTATCTAGTAATATCTTAATGATTTTTCCGTTCTTCGTCCGACACTCTATGTACGGTAACGAAGAACACGTCATTCTAAAAAATGTATATCCGTAAAGTCAGCTGAGGTTTCATGTTCCTGAGACAACTGCGGATTATATCCATGATTCAATGCCGTCTCATATTCGTCCATTGTAGGTATACATTCTTGTTCGTATCCTTCCTGTTGGACTTCCTGTTGTTGCCGTTCACTTTCAATATGAAAGTTCCTCTGAAACTTGTATGGTATTTGATGAGAAGTGTTGGATGGCCTCTTTTCAGCTGGTTTACTTGGTCCTGGTCTATTCATGTAATTAATTGCCTTAGATTGCATAGAACGATCAATTTCCATGGGTTCCGGTCTCGGTAATGGTTTTGGAGCTATTGGGCGATGGGGTGTGAATGTATTTCTGACCTGAGGGTAAGGTTGAGAAAGCCATGGTTGAGTTGGCGGTTGAAAGGATGTAGGATACTGTTGAGAAGTTCGTTGTGTATTCCAGCCAAATTGAACAGGAGAAGTCCTTTGGTAGTACTGTGACATATTTCTGGGTGCTAGAGGTGGAGGGGTTTGTTGTGGGTAATATGGTCGAGGAACATGGTAGGATGCTCGCGTATTTAGAGGCATATTCCTTTGTCCATTTAACTTTACAGGTGTTGGAGGTGCCTGTCTGTTTGACCTGTTATGAGGGGAAAAGTTTACTTGGTTTTCGAGGATTTCACATAGATGAAGTGAATGTGGAAGGTCCTTTGGTTCCTTTACCGCTAGAAGCCTTGGCATATCGCCGTTGAGTCCATTTATGAAGGCATCTCGAGCTTTTTCTCTATACATGTTCGTTAAGACTCTTATAGCTTCTGGGCTCTCCTCCATACAAGATATTTTGTTCAATATCAAGGACAGGTGGGAGTAAACTAGTTGATAAAAATCCCGAATCTGTAAACGTCCCTGAACCAAACTACAAAGTTGGTACTCGAGAGTTTTTAGATCTCGTTTATCAGCATAGTGCCAAGTTAAACAGGAGCGAATAGCCGTCCAATTTAATGGAATATTGTAAGATTCCAAAACTTCGTCTGCATGACCTACAATTTTGTTCCTTATTGTCATAAGTATCCCGAAATATCTCGGAGTCCCCTGATACTGACCATAGTATTCTAAAAGTCTCTCTATACTTTTTTTCCAGGAGCTAAACTCACTTGGATTTCCTGAAAATTCTCTTATTGTCCTAGCTATTTCTGGGACACGGTCCGAATCTGTGGTTCCTTGTGCAACTACGGGTTCGTCCCTCAAATTAAGGAATTCATAGTTAGGGTTCACTATATTGTTCACTAGCTTCTGTCCTTCACTTTCAAAAATATTTTTTACTACCCTACGGATTGTCTCTTCTAATCCTGTCATTGCACTGCTGCTGGCCGCGGTGCCAGTGTTCAGCACGGAAGGTCGGAGTATCGAAGATATGTTGTCGTCAGGCATTTTGGATTTCTTTTTTTTTTAATAAAATTTCTCTTGATTTTTTTTTTTTTTTTTTCTTTTTGTTTAGTTGCGTTAATTTTCTTACAAAATTTCTCTTTTTAGAATTTTTTCCTTATATAAAGTTTCTCTTGATTTTTTCTTCGCTTTTGTTGCGTTAATTTTCTTACAAAATTTCTCTTTTGGAATTTTTTTCTTATATAAAATTTCTCTTGATTTTTCTTCACTTTTTGTTTAACTACATTGATTTTCTTAAACTTACAAACTATATTGAACTTAAAGACTTACACAAATAAATAGATCTCCATCCTGTGAGGTGACGGGCAGGACTTATCCGTTTTGTTCTGAGGGTTCTTCCCGCGATGACTCCGGGTCCTGTATCCGCACACGCTTTGTGTCCACCGACTGAAGCGTTCCTCCAGGTTGTGGCTGCCCAGTCGCCTACTGCTATTTTTGGTGCTGAAGTGTTGAAGATTGTTCCACCACTGCTTGAGGGGCCTTTAGAACTGTATTCTTTTTTCCACTCGCGTCGAAGGATATTCCGCCACTACTTAGGGGCCTTGGAAATTTTCCTTCGTTTTAGCACTTGCGACTGGGCCCCACGTTGGGCGCCAGTTAATTTACCCGGTCACGGTTGTTTTAAAAAAAAACAATTTTTATCCGGTGAACGGTCTTTATTTGTTGAAACTTAATTTACAACTGACTTAAAAATTATTCTTAGTTCTAATACTAAAGCTAAGCCCGTGTGCCAGCAACGTGACCCATTCTTTGCTGAATAGGCGTTTCCCACGGAAACGCCAATCGCTGCTCTGGTATCTCTTCAAAAGCGTTGCGCGTGTGGAGTGTTGGGTTACCGTCATACTTTGGTTGAGGTGTGTGAACTGTTGCATTAGTTAAAACGTTGCGCATGTGGGGTGTTGGGTTACTATCATATTTTGGTTGAGGTGTGTGAACTGTTGCGTTAGCTTATATTCTTACTTAAATCGTTCTCTTTGAGAATATCGTACGGTCTCGTGTTCTCTTTTTGTTTATGCACTTTGGGCATGAGGAAAACAAATTTTCTAACAAATGGTATTTCCCTTCGCGTTTTTAATTTTGTTATTTAAAATTGGTCCTTAGTTAAGAAGGATGTATAAGTTATTAATTTATAAAATTAATTTTGTTTTTAAAAAAGCTGAGCGGACTTGCGTCCGCTCTTTAACTTTATTCAACCGAATCAAACTTAAGATAAATTACAATGGTAGTCTTAACTTAAAATTACACCTAGCTTTGGCCATACGTCACGTTGTATTTCCATGTGAGCCCTATTTGCTAATATTGCGGAATCGATCTTTCTGCTGCCTGTTGTTTACTCCAATTTGATTTGCTGACTGTTGTTTACGCAACTGGGTTGAGGCGTCAGCGGTTATGCTGATGCGCGTGCAGAGTACTTGACCATTGGTAAGTGTCAACTTTGTTGAAATTTTGTAAGTTGTTGCGTTAACTCTTCCCCCTTTAAATGTGATCGTCCTCGATCATTAATAGAATGGCAAATTGTTAAAACTCACATATGTTGGTATGTGATTTTTTCCGCTTGGCAGGTTAACTTCTTGGCTCGTTATGGGTTGTACTGGCTTCACTATTTCTTTTTCCACATATTGTATTTTCACGGACCGTTTTCTTAAGAAGAAAATGAGTATTATAATTATTAGGAATGCTGCCGTTGTTAAACTACCGACAGAGAATGTCGCCTTTTTGATAGAGTTAATTTGATGCGTGTTTTTTATATGCAGGTCTTTCAAAGCTTCTAAGGAAAGTAGTTCTACGTGCTCTTTTTCTAATGGAGTTGGCTGAAGTATTGTGGGTATGGCTTCGATTGGTCTTGTTTCAAAATTTTCGAATAATTGACTGTTTATTTTTATTGTTGAATTGTAAAATATGATGACATGAGTACCATTGATTTTTTGAGGTATTTCGTCAGCTACTAGTTCGCCGTCAAATTGATTTAGCAATATAACTCCTTGTTTTACTTCTTCTAATGTAGGGACGTGAGGGCCATTTGTTGTCGAACAAGTCGAATTCAAGCTATAAATAATCCTAGTTATACATAAATCTTTACTTAAATCTATTAAATTAGTTTCTTTACAAATCGTTAGATCATTATATCTTTCGCATTCATTTTTTATCCCGAACAGTGAATCTTTTCCTTTAAGTATTTCTTTATACTCAGTTTTGATTATATTATTGTTTGCCTTTTTTACTGGTCGTATTATAATTCTTTTAAAAATTTCTTTTAATGTTAGAGGTATTTTTACCATATATAAAATTTCCATATCCTTACTTAATACGTTTACTTTCGATATTTCTAATGCTTCTTCGGCACTTTTGAATGGTATTTTTTCCTTTTTCATTTTATTAATTGACTATTCTATATCTTTTTTACTTAATATTACTGAATTCAATATATTTTCTTTCGCCCATTGGATGGCATATTTTATATTTATTAATTCTTCCTTAATTAACCTAATCCTATTCTGCAAATTGATTATAATTTCTGTTACTACATTGTCTTCCTTTCTAATGGTATTTACCATTCTATCAACTATATTGGTTATATTATTTATTCGTTTTTCAAATAGTTTACTAATTACTACTTGGTCATTATTATTTTCATTTAAGTTATTTAGATCATTTGTAATTATTTTCAAATCCTCGTGGTCTGGAGATCCGGCTATGTATTCCCATGCCGTTCCCAGTATATCAATTGATCTCTTCGTTTTGTAATTTGTGTTAGAAGGTTTTAGTGCATTTAGGATTTCAAAGGTTTGAATGGCTTCTTGTTTGAGGAGAGGATATAGGAAGTGGTCGTTAGGGATTTGGTGATTTATCTCTTCGTATGTTTCTGTCAAAAATTGTTCGTATTTTCCTAAGTCGATGAGGTGAATAAGTCTAAATGTTCCGTCTTGTATTTTCGCTTGTCCGTCGTCTATTGTCACAAGTTGAGATTGACTATAGTCTAAAATTTGAACGTCTGATGAAGAAGTAGTGATCGTGATGAGAAGAATGAAAAGTTTGTAATGGTCCATTTTACCTGCAAATTTAATTAAGTTTTTATTAGGGATTTATGAATTGCTCTTCCTGTTACTGTTTTAATCGTTGTCCTGTGGTTTTCCAAAACTTTCTCCTTTTTATACCCTGGAGTTAGTTTAGAACCTAGTCTCTTGTTTATCTTGATATAGATTATTTCTCCTGGTGAGAAATCCTTGTTTTCTGGTCTATTTTTATTGTGATATGAGAGGTCTTGCTCTTGTTTTTTCTTAAGTACGGTAATGTTTTCTCGTCTTTGCTTTTCTAATTGTTGTGGGTCACTGTAAACTCTATTTCCAAAAAATATGTCTATGGGTTTATCTTTTGTCGTTGAGTGAATCGATGAATTGTATTCCTGTACTGATTTAAATAGAAGTTCTTCGAATGTTATTGTCGTTTGATTGTTTTTGAGGCATCTCATGATCTCGGGGAGTGTGCTATGGAATCTTTCTACTTGTCCGTTACTTGTGCTACTGTAAGGTGGTGTGGTGTAAACGTTAATAGACATTTCATCCCTAAGTAAGGATGATATTGAGGCAGAGTTAAGAGATGTTTCGTTATCAACTACTATAAGTTTCGGTATTCCAAATGCGATCATTAGTTCTCTAATTGGGTCTTTAATATGCTCTATTGCTCTAGAAGGTATTATCTTTACCTGAGCATATTTGGAAAATTTATCAATGGCTGTAAGGAATAATTTTTTTTTTTAGTGGAATATATGTCAACATGGACTATTTCACCTGGGGAGTGAGGAATGGGAGTAGGCTGGATTTGATGGTTCTGCTTATTAATACTGGTGGTCGCACCAAGTTGTTTGCCATATTTTATTAGTTAATACTCGTTCAAAGATAAAATTCTTAGATTCGCAACAGGTTTTCAGTAAACACCTGTAGTTGCTTTATGATTCTATTATTTATTTTGTTTTTACAAAAATGGAAAATATTTGAATGTTTCAGAAATTTTATTTCCTCTATTAATGTTACTCGATTTGGTATTTTAAATTTGATTATTTTTTCTTTCTTTCTATTATAATATTTAAAAATTTTGATTTGGTGTAGGAATATTTCTCGCTTGAATTTTATTCTTCGCTTTCCGTTTCTTTTAATTATTTTAAAAACATTTCATAATACTTTTACAATTTCTTTCAACTTTTTTTTTATTTTTTTATTTTTAAAGTTTTTGTTTTTATTTAACAGTTCTCTGGAGGGTGCCTTGGGTGGTGAATCGCAGAGAATGTTTGTTAGTATAAGCTGGAGGGTCACCCGTTAGGTGGTGAATCGCAGCTTTAAGTTATATTACAATATATTATTGGCTGTACAAGCCAGATTTTATTATAATATTTATATTTTTTTTTTCTTTATAACTCTCTTTATATTTTTGGGTTTTTTAAATAATTCAATGAATTTGTATTTTGTCTTTTTGTTTTAGTTAGACTTTTATAATAATATTTAATTCTTTATTTTTCACAAATTTGTTTAATAATTCTTAATATTACTTAATATTAATATTCTTACTTTAACACTTCCCGGCGGTGGGGTGTGACTCCTCTTTGCTGATTTCCGCTACTGGGGCACCACCAAGTCGCACTATTGGAAGCGAGCGTTCCTTTCCTATCGTATTCCAACGCTGCACCGGCTCACGATTCGCGTCCTTGTAATTGCACTCTTTTTTGTACAACACTTCACTCGCGAACTTTAAAACCGGTCCCTGCTCGGGCGCCAGTTATTAATTTATAAAATTAATTTTGTTTTTAAAAAAGCTGAGCGGACTTGCGTCCGCTCTTTAACTTTATTCAACCGAATCAAACTTAAGATAAATTACAATGGTAGTCTTAACTTAAAATTACACCTAGCTTTGGCCATACGTCACGTTGTATTTCCATGTGAGCCCTATTTGCTAATATTGCGGAATCGATCTTTCTGCTGCCTGTTGTTTACTCCAATTGATTGGTGATTTGCTGACTGTTGTTTACGCAACTGGGTTGAGGCGTCAGCGGTTATGCTGATGCGCGTGCAGAGTACTTGACCATTGGTAAGTGTCAACTTTGTTGAAATTTTGTAAGTTGTTGCGTTAACTTATATATTGTATATTATATATATATTTTTATTTATTTCAAATCTTCGGATTCGAGGTTTACCGACTGCGCCAATAACGTCTTCCGAGCCGTTCGATAATAAAAAAAAACAATTTTAACTCGTTTAATTTTAAGAGTTACTTTATTGAACTCTAATTATCGACTGACCACAATTTATTTTTGGTTGCTTAAATACTTATTTTCTATATTCGTAAAATGGCAAACGTTGCACTTGTGCAAATAAGAATTGCTGTTATTGTTATTCTTATTTGTTTCTTTTTCTTTCTTAAGCTTATTTCAATAGTTTTGGTTTCGAATTTATTTTATTGTTTAAAAGCAAGCATTGCAATATTTTTGGTTTCGCATTTATTTTATTGTCTAAAAGCAAGCATTGCAATTATGCTAATAAGAATTGCTGCTATTGCTATTCTTATTTGTTCATTTCTTTTTATTTCTTTCCAACACTTACTGCAATACTTTTCGGTTCGCATTTATTTTCTTATGTTTCCCATTTGATGGGAATTGTGGTTGGCGTTTCATGTGAGATTGCAATTTTTTTGTTTTGTCGCATGCTTAGTCAAGCGATTAGGTGTTAGTTATTTGTAAAAACAATTATTTAGTTTTGTCGTCTGACCGGATGCGCGTGAAATATGTGTGCCTTCAGGGAGCACATTAAAAAAAATACAAATAAGGTTGTCGCCCCACTCTTTATTTGGTAAAATCCAAAAGAACAATCTCAAACATTATTTTAAAGTACAGGGTGGCGCACGAATCGTGCTACAAAAACAAAACGTAATAACTTTTTTTCTAATCAATGTATTTAACTTTTTGTTTTTTTATTGTATAGATAATTCAATTTTATTTTATGTAACTAATTAGTTTTGAAAATAATAGAACGTAAATGACCTCCATGCTCATTCACGCATATGCGACACCTGATGAGAAAATTGTTCATTGCGCACTGAAGGGTTGAAGTCGGGATCGCCTCAATTATTGGTGTGATGGACTGCTTCAATTCAGTCAAATTACTTGGTTTTGTTTTACACACCTCTTGTTTGAGATAACCCCATAAAAACAAATCTGGTGCAGTGAGGTCAGGTGACCTTGGGGGCCAGCGGAAAGTGGAATTTCTGGATATCAATTTATTTCTAAATTTTCGTTGGAGCTCCTCCATAACCGGTCTGGCTATATGTGCAGTTGCTCCATCTTGCTGGAACCAAATGCTGTTAAAAGGGATACGTCTTCGCCGCAGTTCTGGATAAAAAAACTTCTTCAACATGTTTAAATAACGGTCCCCATTTACAGTCGCTGTTACACCGTTTTCTTCGAAGAAGTATGGCCCGACAATGCACCTTGATGAAACTGCGCACCACACTGTGACTCGTTCTGGGTGCAGTTCCATCTCATGGAGTATTTGCGGATTTGATTGACTCCATATACGGCAATTTTGCTTGTTTACATTGCCGTTTAGATCAAAATGGACCTCATCAGACATAAACAAGCAATTTATGAAGTTGTTGTCTTCTTCGGCCATTTCAATAATTTTTTGGCAAAATTCCAGGCGAATAGGCAAATCCAGAGGGTTTAATTTGCTTGTGATTTGAACTTTGTACGGAAACAAGTTTAAGTCATCATGAACTATCCGCTGCAATGACCGTCTGCTAACTCCAATTTGCGCCGACAAGTTACGAGTCGAAACTCTTGGATTTGCCTGAACTGACGATGCTACAGCCGCGATTGTGGCTTCGACCCGAACATGGGGATCTCGATGGTACGGTCTGCGTGCGATGCTTCCAGATTCAGCAAACATGTTCACCAGCCTCATAATGGTCCATCTGCTCGGGGGAGTGCCGCCAAACTCCCGCCTAAATTCCCTTTGGACGGAAATGATGGACTGCAAAGCATGGTACCGCTGCACTATCCAAATCCTCTTTTCGGTATCCCAAGCCTCCATTTTTTGTAAATCTAAATACTAATCTGCAAAATAAAAAAAAAGCCGATTACTCACACAGAAAAAAAGTTATTACGTTTTGTTTTTGTAGCACGATTCGTGCGCCACCCTGTACTTATATTTATAGTTCCTTGTTGTTGATGCGGCGTCGCCAACGTTCTGACATATCAGAATACTTATTGCCAAAGTGTTATCGCAATACTTGCTAAGTGTCGTTGCACTCATATTGAGTTACTTCGACAATGCATTGCGATGATACTTTGATGAGTAGGGTAAATTTATGCTGACCAATTAACATCGACTTTGTCGATTGAATGTTCAGGTGATATGATTTCGACGGAATGGTTGAGTGACGTAACTCGTGTGGTGTCAATTGCCCGTGCGATGGAAGCTTTTGATTTGTACACATGCTTATGCAAGCGATTGGGAATTGTTTGTATGTATATTGTGTTAACTTACACATCTTCCGCTTTTTTAATGGCCTTATTGGGCTTTTCATACTTTCTTCCAGGTTGCCGCCGATGTTGCTGCTGCGCGAACAAGAAAATTAGTATTAGCTTTCTCAGTTGACAGGTCTGCGGCTTCTTTTTTTTTACCAAGTTCTGATTTTTCACTGAACAGCACACGGACTACCAACAAGTTATTGTACTTTTTTGGGAATGCTTCTTACCACCAACTTTAACTCCGAATTTATTTATATACATGATTTCTATCCTTAAAGACGCTTATCTTTCTGTGACATTTCTTTCCACTTTTGCATTAACTTGACAGTAAAAAAATGTATTTTTTGCATTAAATCCTTCTTCATTTCATCAGAAATATTAATGTCCTAAATTTTTCCAAGAACATGATTAAAAACAGCATCACATTTTTCTTTTTGTGAACGTTCTTTTCATTATATTTCAAACATATCGTTTTTTTATACCGAGGATGCCTAAAGAAAAGTGGAATTACCCTTAAAACGCAAAAAGTCGCAATTTGAAATAACTCATAAATACAATAACATTCCATCTATTTTTTCTAATTTGAAAGAGGTCAAATGGGGTCAAAGTTTTATAGGGCTTCCAGAAAGTCAATATAGAAGATAACTTGGATCACTTCAAAGTTATATAGGCTATTAAGTTATTTACAAATATAGCAACATAAATAAAAGCGTTTTAATTAAATCCGTATATATCCATATAATCCATTTTACACTATTGAATTATTTTCCACACTATTCGAGAAACGCGGAGTCAAAGTTCACCAAGCTCTGCTGAATTCGTAAACAAATTTATACGAAAAATTACGTCGATTGACTTTGACGCGTGCCTGTGCGACGGTGGTTTTTATTAAGTGAAAATAAAATCCACGCACCTTTGTTTTGAAATATTTCTATATTAATTAAAGAACAGCAGCAACAAAAGTAAAACGGCACTTTCATTTTTATCTCTTTTGCATAGCAAAAACGGTCATTTGACCAATGTTCAATGTACCCGCGCAAAACAATGTACAATACCAGTTTTGGTACAAATGTACCATCTGTGGCAACACTACGAGTGTAATACCATATTCGTACGAGTAAGTTTTGCCGACCTCTGCCCTAGACAGACACATGGTTTCCGTACTACAAAGATAGGTCGAGAAACCATGTACTACTACAAATACCATTGATGTCACCGCATACAAGTTGAGTAGTTGAGTAGTCCCTCGTTGCCGTCCTTATTCAATCCACAAGTGTTATCCAAGTTATACAAGACTGCACAAATTGGCTGCTGGAATCTAACTAACTTTATTGAGCAATATATTTGTAACAACCTACTAAAATAATAAAAGAAATAACCAAATTAAGTATATTAAACTCGCGGCTTTATTGAACGTGTTGATCGCTTTACTGTGTATGATATCCTAAAAACTATTTATATATGTATGATAAATAGATGTGAGTATCTTGCTTGTCGTTAGTAGGCTCTCTCTCTTAACTCTCCGGTGCAGTTCTCCACATTTACTATTTCTATTTTGAATTTCGGGGAAACTTTCGTGTCTAGCCTTTTATTTGTTTTTACATAGATTGTTTCTCCAGGATAATAAATTTTTTATGGTTTGACGCGTTTTGTTGTGATAGGAAAGGTCTTTTGTCTGTTTATTTTTTAGTTCGCAGATATTTTCTTCCCTTGCCTTTTCAACTGGCTTGGGTCTGTGGAGACTCTTCTTCCGAAGAATGCCTTTATTGATTTTTTTTTTGTAGTTGAGTGAATAGTATAATTATATTCGTAGACTGAACAATCAAGGAGTTCGGCAAATGAAGAATTCGTTCTGCCTTTAGTTAGCGCATTATTTCTGTCAGGGTAGAATGAAATCGTTATACTTGTCCATTAACGAAACTAGCATAGGGCGGTGTTTTAAAAACTTTGATGTACAGGATATATTTTTTCCATTTTGCAAATGTTATAATAGTTTTACTTTACTTTACTCTGGGGCATTGATCGAACAATATACCGCTCTATTTTCAAAAAAAAAAAATTGCAATACTTAATAACTATTCTTACATAATAATCAGGATCCTTGGTGACATTCTAGGTGACATCATCGGTGACACGCAGCTAGTACTCTGTACTTCCTTTTTGCTTCAGCTACTGGGGGGCCTCATTTGCTGCACCTTGACCGGTTTCTGCTTTTCGTTGGTGGCACTACAGCTAATTTTTCTTGTAGGTGTTTGGCCACAATCGAACGTGTGTGTTACATTTGATTAAACGTCGCGGTACACTTGTCATTTTCGCACGTATTAACTTTCGATATAACACTTTCACTTTCGCGGATTTTTACCGGTCCCTGCGCGGGCGCCAATTAATATTTAATTTTATTAGTTGCATTTTTTTAAATAATCGTGGACTCGAAGTCCACGTCTTTATTTTAATTATGTCAATTTAAGACTAACTTTACAATTATTTTTTCTCCTACTTAACACCTAAATTTTGGTCAAGTCACGTTGTCCTTGCATGTGCTGGGAAAGCTTGAATTTGGCCAACGCAGCGAATCTGGTATTGTGCGCGTGTGGTGTCGTTAACCCGTGGGATACAGTCGTAATATGTTATTTGTTGCCTGATTGTTCAGTGTCTCCGCTGTTGTAACATCAGATGTGTTTAGTTATTTATATTGGTTTTTTGGAAATTTAGTTTACAAATCTTGGGAAAAATGGTTCATTGGTCTTTTTAATAATTAATTGCATTTGATTAATTCTTTGAAAGTAAAAATAGTTCGTTGGTCATTTATTAATGACTATTTTTGGTTCGAAATTCTTAGAAATTATAAAGCAGTAAAGTTTAAATAAAGTATGGATTTATTAGTTGAAATAAAATCCACGGTTTACGTTATGGTGTAAAATATTTTAATATGATTCGGCTTTTGAAAATACTGTTCAAGTCTTGAATGTGAGGTAAAGGGTATCGATTAGGCGTGATGATGGCATTGAGCATACGATAATCGCCACAAAGGCGCCACTGTCCTGCCTTTTTTTGAACCATATGCAAGGGGCTTGCCCAAGGACTTTTGCTTGGTTGACAAATACCAGCTTTGATCATCAGTTCGAATTCCTTTTTTGCTATTGCTAGCTTTTCTGGATTAAGACGCCGAGCAGACTGGTTGTCCACGTGTAATAATCTGATGTTTGACTGAACTTTGTTTCAGATTATTACCTTTATTGAAAGTATGGGGAAGTGTAAGACCTTCGAATTGTTGTCATAAATCGCTAAAAATCGAGTTCTCGTCAATAGTGTTGACTCTTTCATATTGAATTAATTGAGAATCGCATTTGGTGCGTAACTTAGTTTTCGCATCGATTAATTCATCATCCAAATTCATTGAGAAAATCTGCACCTAATATTGGCTTTGCTACATCGGCGATGAGAAATGACCATGTGAAATTACGTCGAAGTCCAAGGTCGACTGAAGAAGTAAAATAACCGAAAGTAGCTATGGGTGTGCCATTTGCGGCGAAGAGTTTATAGCTATCGTGAATTTTTAATTTATTGAAAAAATTTCGAGGTAAAACGGAGAAATCTGCTCCGGTGTCAACTAAATATTTGCGGCAATTTGAACGATCTGTGACAAATAAGCGGCGAGAATAATTCAGACCCACTTCGTCTACCGCAAATGACGAAGTGGAATTTAGTTTTTTGAATGTTCATCACATTTATCGGCGGACTTTTTGAATGCGCATGGCTGTTCACACTTGCGTGCCATGGCCCCAAAACGATAATGAAATCGACAATACGGTCTTTTATTACGAGATTTGGAACGTGAACGACTCGAATTGTGTGACTTCTGGGATTTATTTGGACTATTGTTTCTGCTCGCTCTAAATTCGCGAAAATATTTGGCTAATTCATCGATACGAGCGTTCAATTGAAGGAGTGTGTTATCCGATTTGATCTCCGAAATTAGTTTTGGGGCAGTCAATTCGACAACTTTATCTGCTAAGGTAGCATAGGTGTTGAGATCGTCATTTGAAATTGCCACGACGGCACGAACGTTTTCCGGTAAACGTTCAATCCAAAGGGACCTGATTGCTTCATCGGTGAGAGCATTTTTGGCTAAATCACGCATTTTGCGTAACAAATGTGACGGTTTGTCATCACTAAGTTCGATTTCAGTGAGTAAAACTCTCAGATTGAGTGTATTCACTAATTAGGCGGTTTTTAAGTGATTCGTATTTGTTTTCCGCGGGTGGACTATGAATCAAGTCAGAAACCATTGATAAATACTCAGGTTCAAGAACAGATATTACATGATTATACTTCGAATTGTCGCGAGTAATGCTACCGTTAATGAATTGAGCTTCCATTTGAATAAAAAATAAATCCGGTTCTTTCTTAACGAATGTCGGTGCTTTTATTGTAATTCGACTGATTTCTGGTAAAGGCACAGAATTAACAGCACTCACGTTCGATGTGTTGCTTGACTGTGAAGTCCCGCTCGATTCGCTATCTCCAGGCACGTTGAATGCACGAAGTGGATTTTCCAAAACTTTGTCACAATTCGACTTCCAGACGAAAGATCCCTCAAACAATTTCTGCTAACGATCGCTCATGCAAGTCCAATTGAAAAAAATACGATGAAAAAACCCTCGCAATATCGGCGCGTTGAAACCTCGTGGCAGCAATGAGGTCTTCTTTTTCTTAATTGCGTTTTGGGATAGCGTGTTAAATTACGTCCAAAAAAATTGCGAGTAAATTACGAGTATATTCCGTTGATTATTTAAAAAATTTATTTTCAAACGTCGGGGTCACTAATATGGATTTATTAGTTGAAATAAAATCCACGGTTTACGTTATGGTGTAAAATATTTTAATATGATTCGGCTTTTGAATATACTGTTCTTACAATTGTGAATGATGTTGTCTCGTCGCCGGTTGAGAAGAGAAGAAGGTATTTAGAGAGTGCGTGCTAACGACTATTGTCAAATGACGAACTGTCATAAATTAATTGAGCAGCGGTGCTACCACAAAAGAAAGTGTGAAAAATTCTTATGTATGTATGTTTGTTCATATTCTTATTTGACTGGGTCGTTCATTTTCTTATGAACAAATATTTTTTTTTTTTTTATATTTCGAATAGCCACCCACCAAATCTTTTGGTGCTTCTTGGCTCGACCTTTTCAAACTTCAATTTCAAAAAATTTTACGTTTCCTGCAGATATTTTCGTATAATTTTCCGAATAGCTTTGATGGTAAAATGTGCTCTGAACTGAAGGGGTTCTTGAGCGGCTTCTTTGGCTCTGGTATCAGTGCACTCGTTGTCTTGTATTCCGGCATGACCCGGAGCCCACATGATCCGGATTTCGGTCATTAATGGTGTTTGTCGGAAGCATAAAGTACCGCTTCAAGCAAAGCAGCTGCTTCCGCTGTGAATACTGAGCAGTAGGAAGGTAAGGCACCGACTGAGATTGTGACACCAAGCTGGTTTGTGACTGCAAACAATGTACTGGTTTCTGTTTTAGATCCGTCTGTTTAATGAACTCCCATTTGTTTTTTTACAGGGGCAACGAATTCATTGAAATGTTGGACGCATTCATTGGGGGAGGTGTTTTTTTATTCAAGCCTGGTGGGAAAACTGGAATTGGTGGAAAAATCGCGTCTGATGTGACATTAAGTTTGTGTATTAGTTCAGCACAACGTTGTTTGGCTATTTTTATATTGTTGCTTCGCTGAGTTTATATTGTTCTGTGGATTACGGCAGGTATTTTTTGTTACATTAGATAAAGAGGGTGAAGATTCATTGAGAGTAGGGAATATTTGCGTTTTATGTAATCTAATAGCTTCGCGAATGCTGCATTTCTTTTCAGCTTTTATTATAATGATTTGGTTCGTTTGCATGAATTTTGGGCATGATTTACTGGAGGCAGCATGATCGCCAGAGCAATTTGCGCAAAAAGTACGTGAGCATGGAGTTGGCGTGTGAGGTGGAAGTGCACCTGAGTCTCATACTCGGATTTTGTTGTATCGTTTTGTTGTGTGTCCAAGGATTTGACATTTTTTACACCTTATCGGGTTCGGAAATCCAGGTTTGACCTTTAGTAGTGCACCATGAGACTACTAGGTTTTCTGGGAGCTGATACAAGTCAAATGTGAGCAACACGACTCCACTAGCAACAGTTTGGCCGTCATTGCGTTTAAGTAATTTGTTTGCAGCGCTGCTGTTAAAGGTGATGACTTTGGGTAAAGGTGACCTTGAATTCTCGGTGACGAAAATGTGTTCTCCTTCGCTCTAATTGTTTATCTTATTGCAAGCGGTGAACTCTCGTGATTTCGTTGTTGTGGTTTTTTTTCTCTTCTTTCGCTTACTGCTTTGATTGGGTTCTGTTAGTTCATTATAACGGCTTTTGATTTACCGTTTTTTTTCACTTTACAGTTTCTAATAATGGAAAATTCTTCTTTCACAGCAAGTTTTTATTTTTCGAATTTCAATTCTTATTTATTTATTCACTTAATCAACTTTTGATTTTGTTAGAAATAAAATATTCATGTCGAACGATTTCGTTTGATTTTTCAAGGTATTAGTTCTTAATATGCGCATAGATGAATGTACATTTTGCTTTCAAACTACATACATACATAATTTGATTTTCACTTTCTTTCCGAAAATTTGTTTTTATGGCTTTTGCTTTTTTCAAGCATTTGGCTTTTAAAATGTTTGCGTTAATCACAATAAATTTTGATTATACTACAAAAGTTCTTTTCGAACAAAGTAATTAACTTTTTTATTTAAAATTTGCAGTGCGTGTAAGGTTCGCGATGGACTGCGCCAGAAAAGAAGTAAAACGTCTTCTTGTGTCAAAGAACTTTATTAAAAAAAAAACCCCCTAGCTTAAAGCCTAACAATAATTAAATAGTAAGTCAAATGAGAGTATGTTGTTGTGTATATGTTGAGGGCGTGAGTAAGCGTGTGGGTGTAGAGTGTGAGAAAGTATGTAAAGCAGTTGTTGGTTTATATAAGAGTTAGCATAAGTAATTCAATATAAGAGTAAGATTAAGTTAGGGTGATCATGTAACTATATCATTTATTTTTTCTGACCAATCTCTGCTTTAAGCCATAAATTGACTTTTTCAAACGACAAACGCTTTGAGGATTTTCTTGGTCTTCAAACATCATCGGTTGGCGCATATATACTTCTTCTTTTAGCTCACCGTTTAAATAGGCTGCAGTTATATCAAAGTGGTGAACCAAAAGCTGATGTTTAACTAAGAGAGCTAATATTAATCGAATAGTAGCATGTCTCACAACAAGTGAGACATATATTTTCTCGCTGAGAACAACCTTGAGCAACAAGAGGGGCTTTATACTTCTCAAAACTCCCATCAGTTTTTCTCTTTTTTGCGAAAACCCATTTGCAACCTATAACATTTTTGTTCTCTGGTGGGTCTACTAAATCCCTTGTATTATTTTTCAATAACGTTGACATTTCCGATTCCATAGCATTTTTCCAATGCAATGCATTTTCACAGCTTAAAGCTTGTTTTGTAGTAATCGCATCATTATTTACGCAAGAAACTGAATTTAAAACATTTGACCATAAACTGTGTGGTAACTTAGTAGATTCTTAATTTATCATTTACTATTTGCATGGCTGAATTCGCTTTAGGCTTGTATAATTGAGCTTCATATACATATATTGCTTTTCAATGGCGTATTAAACAATATTTCATTATACTTATTTTTAGTTTTTAAAAAATATTGCGTGGACAGGAAGTCCACGTCCTTTCCCTTTATTGTTCACTTAAAAACTGAATTTACAAAATATTCTTACTTCTATATTACAACTATATTTTGACCAGGTCACGTTGCACCTGCATGTGCTGGGAAAATTCCTTAGTTTTATAGTAGCGCATGTAGTCTCGTTTATCCGTGAGGCACAACTTTGTGATATGTTCACAATATGATATATGATATGTGGCTACAAACATTTTCTATGTTTGCAACGCTGAATGTGTTAACTTGCCGCTTAACTTACCGCATATGTAACACCGACGCCTATCTTGACGCTGTGGTTATTTTCAGCTACACCGTTTGATGCACGACGATGCTCTTCTTTCAGTAGCTTACATTTTAACTGTACCAATGTTGGAAGTTCGTCCCTCGCCTTGATCGCAACAACAAAATTTTCCATCTCCTCACTCTTGTAGCTCACGTAAGCTTTCAGCAATTGAACACAATTTGTTGATTTGTGGGCATAACTTCTCAAAACGTCGAATTTGGAAACGAACCAGATTTTTAAATAATGGCACCTTTCTTGCTGGTCCACGTGCGTTATAAATTTCATCTAGCCTCTCCCAAGCCGTTTTAGAATTTTCACAATCCTTAATATACATAGATGTGCTCTGAACATGCAACGAATTTTCCATTATATTCGTATTTAATTTGACCAACGTATTCTCTAGGCTTTCCGAGTGATCTGACTCTACTTACATTGCTTCTTGTACTGAACTTTGATTCATTTTATTTACACTTTTCTTTGCCTTATTCCTTCTCAGCATAATGTTCAACAATTGAATTAATGCGTAAACGAGACAAATTACTTTTGGAGTTCGACTTGAATGAAATTCCTAGTATCTATTGGCAGAGGACAAAATTTCGCGAACTGCTGCTTGACGACGTGACCGAATGCAAAGCCTACTCTACGACTGAACGCTGACTGTGAAACTCAACCGACTCAATTTGACTATTTTGGCTGTACTATGCTGGATCCATGATGCTGGCTGGACGACGCTGGCACCTAATTCTTTTCTTTTATAACGACTACTCAAATTTCATGTAGCCCTACCGTTGTGGCTGCTGGCCGACAGAGTTTGTTATTTACTTGGTGTACAAGTTAAGCAAGCCATATTGCTTATAAAATAAAATACTCAACACTTTGTTTGAATTAAACACTTTATTAACTTTTTAATTATAATTTAAGTTGACTTTGCAACTCCTTAACATCATAAGAACTCTCCTCGACAGGCAATGATACCGCATTTTATACCCTCGCGATCAGTGGTAATCACCTGTAAGTATTGTTGCGCGAAAAGGTCGCTTGGATTCTACCGCTAGCAACACAATTGTGTTGTTGCATGCGCATGAGGTGATATCATGGCATGACAAGTGGTACCGCTGGCCTGCCTACCCAAGCATGTGAACCATGCGCTGCTATGCAATGGGTGGTTCACTAAAGCAGGCAAGCACCGTTGAGTTTTGGTCTGCCTGCCTAACATGCTGTTGCCAAGCCAGGCGCAAGCAGTGATCACTGTTTGTTGTTATGCAGTGGGTTGTTTTGTGAGGCCAGGCGAGAGTCTTTCTATTTGCGCTGCCTGCCCAGCATGCTGTTGCTAAGGTAAGCGCAGGTAGTGATCATCATGTTTGTTGGTGTTGGGCTGCATATCAAACTCGAGCATTGATGTTGCTATGCTGTGATAATTTGTTGTTATTATAAAAGGCAACAATATCACAATGAATTTTGTTAGGCAGGTGGCGAGCATATTGGGGCTGTTGGCAATGGGGTTTTTATAGGCAAGTTATCACATCATACTAGTCTGTTGTCAGGCTGCATCGACTGAGCTTAGATGTCAGCACTGGGCTGACAGAAAAAGCGGTAGGGTATGTGAGGTATGTGCAACGAAATGCTATTGCTATATTAGGTTTCGGTATCATGCCTTAACTTACATTGTATATATTTTTCGATTATCTATTATCAACTTTTACTTTAACTTAGTGCTGTGTAACGGTATTTTATGTTTGTAAACATTTTGCTTGTGATATTGTTTTGAAGTGGTTCTATTGAATGAATAACAACAACGTTAGAACTTACTTGGGAATAATGCAATAAAAAATAAATGCAATTTCCAACAATTGGGAACAATTGTATGTATGTATGTAAATTCCAATGTTAATGTTTGGCATGTTTTTGTTGTCTTAATGTTATTTGTGAGTCCCAGAGTGGTTGAAGGAAAAAAAAACAATAAATAAATAAAAAAAATTAGAACATTATCTATACTTAGTAATATAGAAAAAAGAAGATCAAAACTGTAACAAATCAGCGTAATATTATTAAAATAAAAATTTATGAAAAAAGTTAAGCAATGATGAAATTACATAAAATTTGTGTATATTTCATGCTCAAATATATTACTTACATGCACTACTTTGATCGAATTGAAAGGTGTGTTTTTTTGGTTTTTGTAATTTTACAATCTTGATTTAAGGTTCTAAAACTATTTTTTTTTCTCACCCTCATGTAATTTTCACCCAAGAGTGATATATTTCAAGGTTTGCCCTTTATCTATGACGATAAAGGAAATTATGAGGGAACTTTGGCTGGCACACCACCAAGGCGAATTTATTACAGGTGATGGCATCCGCCCAGCTAATTTTTTCAAATGAAATTCACTTTTAGTTGTTCCTAAAACGCAAACGTCACTGTTAGTAGTGACAGCATAAAAGCAAAAAATTAAATTAAGATGAAATAAGTTAAAAATAATTATAGTCTGAAGTTTAAATGGCAGAATCACCTTTCCATTCGTTCTCAGGGTGTTTGAAAGAAAGATGAGAAATAGAAAAAAAATTGATTTAAAAAAGTGGTTATAATAATATTGTAATAATTTATGATTACTATTATTTATTTAAGCTAAAAATTTAGCATACAAAAAATTATTTTTAAATTACAAAAAAAAAAAACGAAGCAAAATTTAAAAGAAAATCTTAGTTTTACAGAATGTGACTGAGCATTTACAAACTAGAGATTATTTATATAACGTTCTTTGAGAACCGAAGCTATATTGTTTGTGTATTTGCTTTATGTTTTGGCTGTCGACTTTAACTCGCATAGCTAACCCCTCTCGCTGATTTTAAATTGTATTGTCTGTATAAGCGAGTACTTCATATCAAAATTGCGAAGCAAATTTTAAGGAAATTGATGCTTTATTATGGCCTCAGCAGCATTTGATATTTAGTTGTCATTTAATATATAAATTTAATATATATATATATGTATAGTATACACAGATTTGTATCAGTAAAAAATGTTATCAAAGCTCGTAAACGAGCGCAATTTGGAATTGACCAAATTCTAAAATCTGACTAAAAATCCAATAGCAAAAAGAATGACAAAGGGTTTAGCTTTATCGTAAGACAATTCAAGTTTTATGTACTTATGTATGTACATATTATTGAAATTATTATACAAAATATGATACATAAAAAACTTTGAGTAGTTAGCCAAAGTTGCTAATATTCATAATATACATACATATATGTGTGTCTTAAATTCAATGTAGGTGTGTGAATATATGTAGTGTATCTAGGGAAATTCGTAAACTGGACGTTAGGAAATGTACATAAAATCGTATAAGTAAAGTTGTTGTAAAATAAAGAATGTATCAAAAACAAAAAACAAAAAAAAATATGAATAAAACAAATAAAGATTGAATGAGCTTTAAATAAAGTTTCAAGTATTATAATTTTCTGGCCATTAAATGGGGGGAAGGGCTTAAAAGCGTAACTGGAAATAAACTTGAGCATCCGATCGTTGTTGAATTTGTACTTATAAAGTGTGTTTCAGAAGTGACGTCTAGTAGTCAATAGTGAATAATTCCCGGACGATACTTTTGTATGTCATCTTTGACATAACATCTCCAATTACATTTTGTCAGGTAGCCAGATGTAAAATTGTATATTGTGTGTATTATAGGACAACGCGTAAACTTCATTGAAACTTATTAACAAAAACGTCGGACTTTAAGAACAACATTCACAAAATTCGTGATTCGTTGGTGGAAATAAACGACCGAATAAATTGATAATTCATGAAACTTGTTCTGATGAGGATAGAAAAAGAACTGACCGACAATAAATTGGACGTTCTGTTGCACACAACGTGGGCGCCGGTGTACAAGATGAAGTTCAAAATAACAAGACTGAGCTAAAATAGAAACGCTTTGTTCTGATTACTTCGAGTTTATTTATTCAAAATGGTCCCCTCTGTCCTTAATACACTGCTTTGCGCGATCTAAAAGCTTTTCGAAAGAGTGTTTTCATTGTCATTGACCGGAATGTCCTTCAGGATGTTGGTACAAGCCTTTTGGATGGCCTCTATGGATGCAGAACGTTTTCCTTTCATGGCCAAATGCAATTTTTCGTATAGGTTGAAGTCACGGAAAGCCATATCAGGCGAATACGGTGAGTTATTGATGATACAAATTTGATTTGTAGTCAAAAAATCGTGCACAAGGGTGTATTGATGAGATGGTGCATTATCATGTAATAAGCGCCAGCTTCGTCCTTCGCGGTATTCAGGGCGAATTCGATGAATGCGATGCAACAAACGCTTCAAAACGTTAAGATAGAAAAACGCATTAACGATTTGGCCCGTTGGCATGAACTCCTTGTGCACAATTCACATGGAATCGTAAAAACAAATGAGCATCGACTTGAATTTTGACTTCTCCAAATGCGATTTTTTTGGTGGTGGCTCGTCTGGGGCTTTCCATTTGGGACGTTGACGCTTAATTTCAAGTTCATATTGGAAACACCACGTTTCACCACCAGTTACAAATTTAAAAAGGAAGTTCTCGGCTCTTTAATGAGGTCTTTCGAATGCTGAATTCTAAGCAATTTTTGGTCCTCAGTTAACTTGTGCAGAATGAAACGTGCACAGACCTGTACCTGATCATAGGAACATAGAAGAAAATTAGAGAGCTGATGAACTTCCAAGACACGGGGCATTCTATACCGAACTCGAAGTGGTAGAAATAGGCTGTCCCTAAGGCGTGCGTAAAAGGGGTATCTTCTCGCTATTCAGAAGCAGGCCGTTGACAGATGGACTAACATGGATACCTGCAAAATAACTAAACAAACCTGGCTCAATTTCAATAAATCCAGAACTGACGAGCTGTTAAAAAAGCCACGAGCAGACATATTTAGAATTACGTCAACAATAACCGGTCACGGGCCTTTAGGAGATTATGCTAGGAACATTGGGTGGCCGTACTGCAATTGATGTAGAAGTTGCAATCAAGAAGAATCTAAGGAAACAGTTTTTCACTATCTATGTGAGTGCCCAAATCTGACTGCTCTACGACATAGAATGCTGGGGAAAAGAAATTGCAGAAAAGAAAATAAATGATATAGGTGGGTTCATAGTTAAAGCAAGATGGTTTGACTCATAAAAATCAGATGTTCTACAAGTGGTGCATCAAAAAGGCATCTTTTGTGCTAATTGGGTCTGGGCTATGGCACTCACGCAACACCTCTACCAGCACCACCACCGCCAACCTTCAACATCGATATCTCGACGTTCTCAACAATTAGGTATTCATGAATCGACTGTTTGGTGGATTTTACCTGTGGTCGCGAACGACATTTGAGTTATGTAATTTTTCACATCAAATTATTAAGAGCCGCATTTTGTGAATATAGTGAAACCTGAGGTAATCTAAATTTTTACCTATTTTATTTATTTTAAAACAACATATAGGCGCGTCTTTCGAAATACCCTTTGTGTACACCAGCGCTGAAACCTGCCAATGAACTTTGTGAGGCAAGTTCGCGTTCTCTACGTCTCTGCATATTTTTTGAATAATAGCGCAAATTCATTGTAGAATAAATATTAGGAAAAACGGTAGAAGAAGTAAGGCGACCAGATCTTTCTCGTCAAGTGCGCAATGATCCGTTTTTTTTTTATTTACCCCAGGGCTACAACTCAGTAAGTTTTTCTAAAAATGTAGTCCGAACTTTTCATGCTGGCACAACTACTATTATGCTAGGGTGATCAGATTGTCACCAAACTGAACGTGCAGCATCTTTCACATGAAGAAAATCGGAGATCTGTACGAAAGTGTTGTTGAAGTTAAAAGAGAGTTTGGACAACATAATAAAGTTTATGTTTTCATATAAATGGTGCGCCGATAGCGTTTCAAAGTAAGTAAGTAGCTTCGGCCGGAGTAGGTATCGAATTTTTAATGTTAGGCAATAATGAAATGTCTTACGAGTGTGATCGACGAGAACAGATAGATACACATCTGCATGAATTCTTCCTTGCAAATTATACATACAACGAGGGCATCTCAATCGTGCAATCAAAGTAGATGATTTTGAGATGTTTCTTCATCCTATGCAATGATATATAGAGCTGCATTCATATACAAGAGAAGCAACACATACAATCTTCTGAATCATGCTAAAGGGTAAGTGGTAGTTAATTAAGTATATTTTCATCAGTATTAGTTACAATAAAAAATAATAATATAATTTTATTTACTTAACTTATTTATAACTGCACACACATTACAATGTGAATTGAAGATATGGTATAAATACCGTCTTTTTCCGAAAATAAGACACTGTCTTACTTGCTTTTATGGTCCACAATACGCGCTAGGGCTTATTTTGAAGGAGGTCAAAAATAAAAGTATATTTATATATTTTCATTTATTATTTATTTTACACAGAATACAGAATTTGAATTTATTTAATTACAGTCATGCTATCTTTTCTGGAACATCGTCATAAATAAAATTCTGAATTATATTCTGATTTTCTTCTAAATCCATTTCCTGTTGAATCATTGGTCCGAATCTCTCATGTCTTGCGATATAGCTATCGTTCTTGTCTAAGTAGCGTGTGCATAGTGCATTGGAAATATCACTATCAATTATTTTGTCCCATGAATTTTTTACCCAATTCACAACTTCTTGGAAGCCTGGTTTTACAAATGATCCTTTAGTGGCTTGTTTATTGCAATGTGAAGTGTCTGGAGGTAACCAGTCATTCCTGTCGGATTCATTATTTGATTAATCTTCCTCTTAGAAAGAAAGTTGTTTATGTCTTTAGCACGGTGAGTACTGGCTGAATCCCAAACAAGCCTATTCTGACCCCTCAACAGTGGCGACTGCATAAAATCAACCCACTTTTTTATAACTGCCAGGCTTTTTCCCTTTCAATGACATAAATTCCTGAAACACGTTGAATCTGGTCGTTTTTATCTTTAGTGATTCAAAATGGATTTACTGTGCATATATCAAAGTTTCAAGCGCAAATTTTTGAAAATTAATCCTGCGCACAACCAAAGCTATTGCTCTCCTTCTTGCAATCTATTCCCAGATGCAATCTTCCAACTCAGAAAATAACGCCTGCCGATCTGATCCAACTCTGCATTTTTTCTCATTTCCTTGGTCCACCAGTTGACACAGATAATCGTAGTCTGCATGCTATTTACGAATCATACAAAGACTCGGTATCTTCTCTTTACAGAATGCTTATGAAAAATCAGTCACTTTATTTTTAAATAAAATTACTTATGAGGAAATAATCAGACTTACAAGACTGAAATGAATGAACGTTGTACTACTGTGGGTGTAAGTAAGGTGAATTTATTTGTCAAACTTCGTGAGATTAAAATTTCGCTCTAGTTATTTTTTTCATGAGTTGGCAGCACTGTTAATAACATCTGGGCCAACTTTCATGTGAATGTCATTATCAGTAATATATTTACGTTTGTGTTTACCAAACGACCGAGAGTGCATTTTTCGATTTTTACAATGTCTGATTTGATTGAGCAGAGAAGTGCCATCAAATTTTGTTTGGGGAATGAAATTTCGGCTGCGGAAACGTTTAGCATGTTGCAGAAGGCATTTGGTGATTCGACCATGTCGCAGAAAAATGTTTATAAGTGGTACAAAGACTTCAAAGAGGATCGAGAACATGTTGATGACTTGCGGCGCTCCGGACGACCACCGTCACCTTACTTTTTGCCCACAGTAGTATACCTGTACTGTCGCTCAATGTAAACAATGTAAACATAAGGCAGCAGATGTTGTATTTTTAAGATAAATTCCAAGAATTAATTTGAAACGAACTGTAGAGGTAAACAATTAATTTCTCGGAATATTTTGTTTCAAACATTTCTCTGAAATACGAGTATTAGGAAAACTAAACATTTTATTACTTATACTTAATAAATCAACAGCATTTTTGAATGAATTATTTTTGTCACCTTATTTTAAGTAGGGCTTATTTTCGGAGGATGTCTTATACGATATTTCGGATGGTCTATATAGTGGAGTTTTTTTTAATCATATGTCATATTGAAGTGACGTCTCTTTCCCACTGGAAATTTTTACAGAAAGTATCAGTGTCATAATTCTGTGAATGAATCGCTTTACGTTGAGAAAGGTTGGGGAATGTTGCAAACTTATTACCGAAGTCAATGTTACACAACCAGAAAATTCGTTTATTGAAGAGAAATCAAAATCAACTTTTATCACGAGCCGCATTCTCATTTCGGAGGCTACGTTAACGAACAAAACTCCCACATCCGGGCATCGGAAAACGTGCAGGTGATCGACGAGAAGGAAGGGTAATAAATTACCAGGTTGGAGCTTCAGCTATGGTGTAAAACTATAATTGGGCAAGTATTTAATTTTGGCCACTGATCCGGCGACTCGGCGGCAGGTTTTCTCATATCACCAACACAATCTTAGTTTTTTCGTAAACAAACCGTTGTCATAACCTTGATTACGTCCTTCATTCAGCTAATTTTTTCAAATTCGCTGAGAGCTGGTTAATGGTCTGATATTATCCAAAATTTCTTACCACCATGGTCGAAAAGCCAATATAAATAACCCAAGGATGATAAATTACTAGGTTTGGCCAATAACTATGGTGATAAACAAAATTGTGAGGAGAACTTCGGCTGCCACGCCACAGGGGATTCGGCAGCCGAATTCTACACGATTGTTTCGCATGCATTCACACGCTCGTTCAATCAGTCGTTGCTTATATGGCAACGAAGCTACATGAGCGGAGATTGGGTTGATGTGTTTCGTATATCACAGTTTGTTTTTTGTAAACATATCGCCTGTTACGTCAGCCAATGAGCTGATTCTGTCGAATTTCCTGAGAGCCGGTTACCGGTCTGTTATTGGCCACATCTGTATAAATCGTTTCACTATGAATGCAACGTTAGAGAATGACAGTTTGGTTCGGTTTTTTTTTAGAGCGGTGACATTACTAGTATATTTTTCTTTAAAATTGTCGCTGGAAACGCTCTTTCAGTGAACGGCGATCGCTAAAGAGGCGTGATAACGATTTTTGTTTTTTGCCGAAAATTGAAGGCATAGTCTTAGAGGATTTTTTGTTTCAGCAGGATGGCGGGGGAGCCAAACAGCCTATATTATTTGCGCGCCAAGCTAGGTAATAATGTTATCAGCCGTTTTGGCGAGGTCAATTGGCTACGATTTAACGCCGTTTGCTCTTTTTTAATGAAGTGCCATATAGGACCGATGCCATTAAAGGCGAATATCGAGTAAGCCATTCCTGGTATAGAGCCAAAACACTGCATCAAGGTCTTGCAAAACTGGATTTAGAGGCTGCGTTACTGCGAAGCCAGCCAAAACAATCACATGAATGAAATCGTATTCCATAAGTAATGGAAACTCATAATATACCGGAAAAAATGATTTTTGTTAATTTGTTTGTATAGTATAGTTTACTTATAGAATATTATACAAATTACTCTGAGAAAAAAGAACAACTCCAGAAATATTAGGTTGGGGAATAAGTTCGTAGTGTTTTTATCGAAGGCTTTTATTTAAACAAAAATTAATAATAGTTATATCAATAAGTTAGTCAATTATATTATCGCCGTTACTGTTTACAACCTCTTCCCTCCTCTCGATCAATTTGGTGATGCCGTTCCTTTGAAAATCACATGGTCTGGTGCCAAAGAAGTTGTTGCGCCAGTTTTTAAGGAGGATCTCTTTGTCATCGAAGGTAATGCTCTTCATATGGCTTAACAGGTAGCGGAAAAGATCAGTGTAAGGTCCGAGGAATATGGGAGATGCTGAAGGACTTCCCATTCGAGCTCTTGGAGTGCGGCTTTAATGACTTGTGCAACATGACCTCTGGCGTTGTCATAGCAGTAGAGTCTGGTTTGACCATTTCGATCAGGTATTTTCAGTCGGATGGCCTCATTCACGCGGTGCAGCTGGGTAATGTAGAGCTCCTTGTTGACCGTGTAAAGTTCTCTTCGAGCATTTCCCAATACACTATACCCTCCCAGTCCCACCAAACCCATACCATGATCTTCTTAGGATGAAGATCCCGCTTGACTCTCGGCTTTGGCGTATCTGCTGGAGCCAACCACTCCTTTCTTTGCTTCATATTGATGTATAGGTATTATTTCTCATCTCCCGTGACGATTCGGTACAAAAAGCGCTGTTTATGACCTCGTATTGCTCGATGGCGGGCGAGATGCTGAGAAGCAATTTGAAGGCGACTTTTTT
This sequence comes from Anastrepha ludens, assembly GCF_028408465.1. NCBI lineage: Eukaryota > Metazoa > Arthropoda > Insecta > Diptera > Tephritidae > Anastrepha > Anastrepha ludens. The sequence continues at coordinate 114,302,691 of NC_071498.1, read as the reverse complement.
TGTTTTTTCGTTGAGCTCGTGAGGTACCCAGGCTCCCAATTTTTCGAATTTCCGAATCGAATTCAGAAGGCCTCCGCTGTGGGACGTGTCATCGACGTCAAAGTGACCATTTTTCAACTTTGCAAATCATTTCCGTGTTGTAGACTCGCCTGTGACCCCTTCTACATACACGTCTCGAGTATCCCGGGCTGCTTCGGCAGCTTTTTGACCGCGATGAAAAGCAAAGAAGAGCAGGTGTCGAAAATGTCGAGTTTTGCCTTCTGGGTTATTCCACTTCTAAGCCTCAAAACTAATAAAAACTACAATTGACATAGTTTTGTAGATCATAAAAAGTTCCAAGCCAAGCAGCAAACAGATTGTTGTAAAATAAAAGAAAATATAAAAATGCTATGACTTATTCCCCTAACCAATACATAAATAATAAATATATGTATAAAATTAAATATGTTTGCCTGTAAAAACTTAAGAACGATTAATTTATTAGTTCTAATTCTTTTTTTTTTTTTTTTAAATATTCATGTACCTCCATTGTTAAATGAAGAGCTCTGACGGCTTCAGGCATGCCAACATTATGCGAATTACCAATACTACGGATTTTCGAAATAAAAAAAATCACAGTAAATCTCATCCATGGCAATCTTGAATTGGCTCCTTAACAACAACGGGCTTGTATGAGGCACGTAATAAAAGCGGCTATACTGCTGCACTGAAGACGATTTGCAACACTGTTGCAATTGCTCAACTGATACTCTTCTGATGTTCGGCAAACAAAAAATTATTGATGCCGATTTATTTGTATTCGCGCGCAACATTTGCCGAATTTTTGACACTTCGAACGTTATGCTTTTGATAATGTTGCCAGGATTTTACATCGAACGTGATACTTTCACAAATCATGCAACACTGCGGTTGTGATTGAAGCTCGAACAAACCCAACGTGGCAACAGAGAATTGTCCATTCGAAAGGTAATTTGTTATTAGATATATTTTTATATGTCCATTAGTATATAATTTTAGAACAGGTTGAACATATGCGGGAGCTCGTGCTTGCGTATTTATTATTTATTATTCATTATTTATATTTTTATTTAATTCAGTTTCATTTTTATTCTAGTTCGGTTTGTAAGCTCCCAATGAGGGTTGTGAAGTGAGTGGGTTAACTGAATAGGCAAACCCATCCTTTGCTGAGATTCACGTGACATACCTCCTAATTGTATTCCTTGTAGTCTACATTATTTTATGTTTTATTTATGTCACGGCGTCGTTAATTTATTGCAATCTTGTAAAGAACTTAAATTTTGATGAAGATGGAAAGAGAAGAATTTGCTAACCGGCACCAGTTGGAGACATCAAGTGAAGCCAAGTCCTTCTCCACCTAATCTTTCCAACTCAGAGAAGGTCTTCCTCTTCCTCTGCTACCACCAGCTGGTATTGCAACAAATACTTTCAGAGCTAGAGCGTTTGTATCCATTCGGATGACATGACCTGGCCAACGAAGCCGCTGGATCTTTGTCCAGTGTACTATGTCTATGACGCTCATTGTTCCATTGCTCGCGCTGCTCGTCGTCGCTAACATGCAAAGATTCAAAAATCTTGCGCAAAATCTCTCTCTAAAACACTGCAAGGCAAGCCTCATCAGATGTTGTTACCGTTCAAGCTTCTACGCCATATGATAGGACAGGACGGGCATGATGAGAGCCTTGTAGAGTATTAGCTTTGTTCGTCGACTTAACTACTCAGTTGCCTACTTAGTTCGAAGAAGCACTTGTTGGCAAGAGAGAGTCTACATTTGATTTCAAGGCTGACTTAATGCCGGTTCCTGGGTGAAGTACCCAAGGATCAGGGGATGTTTAATTTAAAGGGACCTTGTGAACAGTTCCATATTTTTTTCTTATGTTTGGTAAGACAGTTAGACACACATCTGCCACGCCATCGGACCATTAGTGTCTGCCTGGCTGGCCGGGTATGTGGGCAAACTTTTCTTGGATTTCGCATGATGATAACGCGCCATCGCACCGAGCCCAAATTGTGCTGGATTATTTGACCAAACACCATCTGGTATGGCCCCGCGCGACTTTTTTTTGTTCCCCAAGTTGAAGTTAGCACTTCCTGGAAGGAGGTTTCCGTCGATAGAGGAGATCAAAGAGAATGCGATGCCAGCATCAGGTTAAAGAAGTCACACGACAGAGAGTCACCCTGTCTGAAACTTCGTTTGGTATCAAAAGGCTCGGAGAGGTCCTTTCCAAATCTGACGACACTTTCACATAAAAAGACGGAAAACCAAAAGTATGCAATATTTTAGATGTAGTTTATGACATAATTACACTATTATTTTTCATCGTTTTTTACTTGGCTAAATGAATTTAAATATGGTCGTATCTGAGCAAAGTCGTCCAGTATCTCACTGAAGAAACTTTTAAACATAGCCACCAGAGAATGTATGCGAACGCATAATTGGGTGTGAGGAGGCTAAACGCAAGATGGGAACCGTGTGGAACCAAAAGGCAAACGAATGAGCACTTCGAAATAATGTTTGATTATATGAAAAGGTATTTCAGAGAGTTTCTGCATCTATTCATATCCGCTGAATCCATCACTACAGCCCGGAGAACCATAAATAGTTAAATTAATGGGTAGAAGTGACACGAGTTCCGCATCGACCGCAAGTCTTGTCATCGCCTGAAAAAGTTATGGTGACCATTATTAGTATGCACATGGAATAATCTTCATCGACTATCTTCAAAAAGAGGTAATATTATTTATCTTAATTACTAGGCCGTGTCAAGCAATTCTTCTTTCGGACCTCTTTTCGGTTTTTCCCAGAAAGCCCCGTGAGCTGAAAATAGCACAACTATTTAATTTTTGGATCAGCACAAACTGTTTACTTTCAATGCTGTGTAGTCACTCACACAGCAAAACATTAGTGTACTCAAAAGTGATTTTTCTTTTGGCTTTAGCTCACAATGGCCCAACTGTGGCCGCCGTAGCCGAATAGGATGGTGCGTGATTGCCATTCGAAAGTGCGTAGTTTCGATTATTCGTCCATGAACATCAAATAATAGAAACAGTTTTTTGTAATAGCGGTCGCCCTTCGGCAGGTAATGGCAAACCTCTGAGTGTATTTCTGCCATGAAAAAGCTCCTCATAAAACCCATTTGCCGTTCGGAGTCGGCTTAAATCTGTAAGTCCCTGTAAGTGGACTAACATCAAGACGTACACTTCAAGCAGGAGGAGGAGCTCGACCAAACACCAAATATTTATATTTATTTTAATGACCAATCTGCATAAAATGAATTATGCTTCACACTGCTTTTTCAACTTCCGTAGCCTTCAGATGTGATTCTCTACGATTATTACCTGTTTCTCAAGATGAAAAATGGCTTAGTGGTAAAGGATTTTGCGAAATCGACAGACTAAATGCGCATACGTATTTTGGAGAGCACAAGACAGAGTATATTTTGCAAACATACAAATGCTAGAACACTGTTGGAGTTAGTGTTTAGCGCTAAGAAGAAGACTAAATTGGGAGTAAAATAGAAGTGGTTTTATTCTTTAAATTTTTTCTTAATTAAGAAACTTATCGGCCTACCCTCGTACATTCACAGTCACTTGACTTGTAAACTCATTCCCGTGATGCCAATACAATATTTTGGTTATACATACATACATAGTCAATAAACTTTTTAGACCCATTGACCTCACTGACATCTAATCCACTTTCACTCACTTCTCTACTCAATGTCAACGAACTTAAATTTTAGTGGCACATTTGGCATATTAATCAACATACCCTTAAACACCTTTTCTGTTGGGTGATTGAATTCTATGTGAAAATTTCTAACCAATCTCGCAATACCCAATTCTATTTCTAAATCGCTTATTCTACGTCCCAAACAAGCTCTCGGACCTACACCGAATGGCAAATAAATAAACGGGTTACTGGCTTTTGCCGCTCCTACACAAACGGCAGTCTCGCTCTTTTGTTGTTTATCTTCCTTGCCATGTCGCATCCAACGTTCCGGCAAGTATACCTTGGGTTGTGGATAATGTCGCTCACTCTGCAGTAGAGTTGCAGAAATCATACTAACTACAGTGCCCTTAGGTACTCTGAATCCGCTTAAGACGATATCATTTTGTGGCATACGTATATTTCCAAGTGCCAGTGGGTAGACACGCAATGTCTCCTTTAAGCACGCACGCAGATATGGTATGTTATTCAGTGCATCCGTTGTGAAATCGCCATCTTTTTGTGGTAAAACACGTTTTACTTCTTTGCGTAGCTTCTCCTGCGCTTCAGGATTCTTGGCTAAGCACAGTAAAACTCCGACTGCAAGTGATCCGGTCTACAAGAAATTTTAAAATCTATTATTTATTTATTTATCAATTTGCATTATTTGCTAAGAATACCGTATCGACGCCGGACATGAGTAGATCCATGGCCATTACTGTGGCAATTTTCTTATCAATCTTCAATAGTTTCTCTAATACACTCTGCTCTCGTTCTGTACGATTGATACCTTGTTGTCGTTCCACCTCTAACTTGACAATGGCTTCTGTTGTATGCTTCCACGTTATGCATTGTATATCATCCAAAGCTTTCATCAGACGTTTGAATTTCGGTGTGGCCACAATACGCCACAAAGAAGGTCTGTACTCCAAATCGAAAGTTAGTGTGAAAAAATCAGTTAAGGCCGAGAAGAGTTTTAGAGCATCTTCGTAATTTTCGCTATCGTCCCGTAGCAAGCCAAGTTGCTTGTCAAGTGCCACAACTGCCACAGATTCTAGCATCCATCGTTGTAGATATTCTTCGAAGTCGTCTGGCATTTCCAGCGTTTCGGGATTGCGTATTAAGCGAATTCTGTAATTATTAAAAGCATTTTGAATCTACTTGTATGTTCGGGTTTCACGGAAGTTTATACAGTGGTTTGCAATAGGGCCCTAGCAATATTTAAATAAAGTTCACGTTAATTTGTTGAAATCTCAATTCTCAGTTCCGTGAAGGTGTTGAATTTAAGAATTTTGATATCATTCACACTACCACCGCGGGCAGAACTTCAGCGATCGACACATTGAAACCAACGTACTACCATAGAATGGCCACGAATATTTTTGATCGGACGAAAGTATATGAATTAACTAAACAATAATAGAGTTATCGCTGATTTCAAAACGATTTTGTTTTATTTTCTTCTTTATTTAGCGTCCTATGTTAAAAAAAAGTCATACCAATCCTCTTAGTTATAAACAAAATGGCACTATTTAGATTTTACTCCTGCCGCTAGACAATCGCCATCAGATTTTGTGACAGTATTTGCTGATCTCCGCCAATTCATTTTAAATTCCTTCTCATTTTTGATTTATTTTTCGTTTTTAACAATTTTCTTTTAACAATTTCCCAATACTTTTCAATGGGTCCCAATAGGGCAGAGTTTGGTGAGTTTTGGATTTTTTAACAGTATTTACCTCGTGACTTTCATGACAAGGCAGGCTATAATGGCACTATGATAACTCGGCCCAGCACAGAACTAAGCATTTACGTTGTTTTATGAATGGCAACGGTACATGTCAAACTATCCAGCTAACTCTTGTTGGCTAAAGTGGCATGCTACTTGCACCACGAAGTTTGTAGGTTTGAGAGGGGGTATAACTACAATTTCTATACCAAGAGGGAGGCGAGTGGTAATTTGTCTTTTGCTAATTTGTCTGCCTTATAATTACCTGGATGTCACTATGCCTTGGCTCTCATATCAAATAGATGCGGAAATATTCGGCCATCTCGTTGCGAGATGCCCAGCATTTGATGGAATTAGTGGCAACCCCACCAGGAGGTTTAATCGGCGCTTGGCTATTTAAGTAAATATACATTTTTGCCTAACCAGGCAGCTACCTCGTTAATGGCTAAAATTTCTGCCTTAAATACACTACAATGAACAAAAAAACCCAAGAGAGTTGGAGGGCTGTCTCATTGTGTACTATTTCGAAAACACTATGACGTCAATACGATATAAACAGAACGCTTAAGGTAATGGGAATCCCCCGCTATTCAATTTCGAAACTCATTCTGGTATTCACTGGTCACTGGGTGATCGGTACTCATGCGGAGAAGCTTGGAATTCCGTACAATCCCTATTGCGAATATATGGGGATCCTGCAGAAAAAGAAACTGTTGAACACTTTCTTTGCAAATGTCCGGCTCTGGCGGCCAGGCGCTTGAGATTCCTTAACATGATCTTTGGGGATGGCTTGAAGAAATTTTCCAGCTAGATCCATTTTCTCTCCTCCACAATATCAACAGCACTGGATGGCCGTAAACGGTTTTCTCTTCCCTAAATTTTTTTCGCCGGTAATGGTCCACATTATGGTATCAAAAAAGCACGTAAGTGCTACTTGTAGTGTACCTGGGGTACTCTTGCCATCTAACCTACCTACCTACACTACAATGAATAGGAAGACGATCAACACGCTTACTTTTGGGTTCTTGCAGTAGACACCAAAGCCAACTTTATCGCCAAGCTTTGAACCATCAGTAAAAAACCGTAGGCAGTTTTTCCGACTAGATATATGTCAACGCACTCACAACTAGCTGGAATTCTGGTACTAAATATCCTATTAAAGTATAGTTCATTCAAACAATAGTCAGCAGGGTTGTTTGGACCAAGACCGAATGTTAAAGCTGTCTGTCCTACACCTAAAGCCCACCATTTATTAGTTGTGGCTAGCCGAGCAGCAGTGTTATCTGCATTCTGTTTACCAACTAAGCTCCCATAGACGAAGAACAAGAAAAGAGTACTCAGATGAGTGTTCTTCGGAAAAAGGCCTTATCTGCTTCCTGATGCCTTTTTGCATGAGAATAGAGTTATAGTAGCTTTCCTTACTCTGCCCTCTGCCCATTTTGGGTTCTTGTCGAGAATTACACCTAAATATTCGGAGTTATCTCCTCCTTATAGCCTTACACCATTTAATGATGGCTTCACAACGTAGGTGATGAGGAAGCATAAGCAACTACTTTTATTTTGTATTCATTCTTTACTCTTACATCGTCCCCTTAGTATTAAAATAGCCTATAAATTTTTTGATGTTTTGAGAAAATGAATTTCAAACTTTTTGTCGAAAGTAGCTCTCACTCAAAAATCGTTATGTCTGTAAATATTTATTATTTTTTGATTGACTTTTTGACCCACTTTGTGGAACTAGAATTTGACAAAATTTTGACCACATATAAAATCGACGATGGAGAATCCAAAAATTCAATAAAAAAATAATAGCCTATGAGCACATAGGCTATTGTTATACTAAGGGGACGACATATAAAGTGCGTTTAACTACTTTAGGACAGAGAGCTTTCGACAAATTTTGACAATTTAGACTTTTTTCATTTAATTTTAATAAATTTTTATGAAAGTAAGACGGTTTTGGATATTTTCTCCCATACTAATAGGACTATGAATAAGTTCGTGCGGTTTTTTTTCGAAATTTGAAACTTTATTGACGTAAAATGGTTACAGATTTAATATTCAAAATATTGTCCATCGCTTACTACTACTTTTTCCCATCTTTCTGGCAATTCACGGATTCCCTTTGTGAAAAATTCGGTCGGTTTTGCCGCAATCCACGAATCGATCCATTTTTTGACTTCATCGTAATTACGGAAGTGCTGGTCAGCCAGGCCATGTTGCATCGATCGGAAGAAATAGTAATCGGATGGCGCAAGGTCTGGACTATACGGCGGGTGGGGTAGGACATCCCATTTGAGCGTTTCTAAGTATGTTTTGACCACTTGTGCAACATGTGGCCGAGCATTGTCATGTTGCAAAATAACTTTGTCGTGTCTATCGGCGTATTGCGGCCGTTTTTCTCGCAGTGCTCGGCTCAAACGCATCAATTGTCGTCGGTAGACATCCCCCGTAATCGTTTCATTCGGTTTCAGTAGCTCATAATACACAACACCCAGCTGGTCCCACCAGATACACAGCATAACCTTCAGGCCATGAATATTCTGCGCCGACGTCGATGTTGAAGCATGGCCAGGGTATCCATACGTTGCCCGACGTTTTGGATTGTCGTAATGGACCCACTTTTCATCGCCAGTCACAATTCGATGCAAAAAACCCTTTCTTTTGTGCCGTTGAAGCAGTTGTTCGCATGCCATAAAACGGCGTTCAACGTCTCTTGGCTTCAATTCATACGGCACCCAATGGCCTACCTTTCGGATCATTCCCATGGCTTTTAAACGTTTGGAAATGGTTGATTGATCAACTCCCAAAGTTTTTGCAACCTCTTCTTGCGTTTGAGCCGGATCTTGATCGAGCAATTCCTCCAATTCGGTATCCATGAACTTTGGCGGCGCACCCTCGCGTTCTTCGTCTTCCAAGCCAAAATCACCACTTTTAAAGCGTGCAAACCACTTCTGGCACGTTCGCTCAGATAGAGCATGCTCACCATAAACTTCCACCAAGATACGATGACTTTCGGCTGCTTTTTTCTTCATATTAAAATAATGAAGAAGAATTCCCCGCAAAAACACATTATTTGGCACGAAATTCGACATTTTCAAGTGTGGTAAAAATATTGTTGTTTACGCTTCAAATAAAAAACTTATACTGACGTTTGTGCCTTACGACAGTAGCTCTCCAATGAATGTTTGGAAATGTGGATCGATGGAATAATAATCAAGTTACGCCATCTGTTGTAAAACCGTAACGAACTTATTCATAGTCCTATTATATTAGCATGAAGAAAATGTCGAGCATTCGTTATAAGAAGAAATACGCAAGACCGTCGCAAAAACAAATTTACGCAATGTTTGTGCCGTTCAGTAGACTATAAAATTGCATAAACGAATTTTTTCTAACAATTCGATTTAAAAGTTTTGAATATCGATAACAAATTTTCGACTTTGGTTTAGATTTGCACAAAATTTGAAACATGAATTTATATGGGGGCGCAAAAATCGTTTTCTAATAGCCATCGCCCCTCGGCAGGGAATGGTAAACATTCGAGGGTATTTCTGCCATGAAAAAGCGCATCATAAAAACCATTTGCCCTTCGAAGTTTGCGGAACAAAAGACACTTGCAACAAATAGAAGGAAGAGCTCATCCAAACCCCTAACAGAAGTGTACGCGCCAATTATTTATTTTTTTTTTTAGTGGGTAAATTATATTAAAAAAAAAAAAATTAGATTAAAAGGAACAAATAAATTGTTAAAACTTGTGCTAGAGTCATAAAACAACCTTAAAGGCAAAGATTTTTACGCAAATTCGCTTTTCACAAAAAATACAATTGAGAGATTTGGTACTTGGACCGATACGTTTACTCACTGCCTGGTGGGATGACAATTATGATAGAGACTTAAATGACTTAGATAGAGTTAAGACAACCTACATTTCGATAGTAATTTTGAATTATTTCCAAACATTGCCGACACGTGAATTTTTCCAAAATAAAAATGTAAACCACGGGTGACGTTAAATACAAATTTGTTATATCCTCATGGAGAAAGCCACTACGTTACCTGTTGACAAATTCCTGGTTCACTTCTGCTATTTTTTTCTGATACATTTTAATGTTTTTGGGCTGCATAAGTATCGGATTTACGACCGAACGAAATGAGCTCCATTGCTCACCTTGGCTATCCAATAAAAAGATTAAGCGAATGCATATACATACATTTTAATATAATTTAAATAAATAATTGCCCATACGTTGCTATTGTCCCCTCGACGCCTTCATAGAACTCTGCGCGCAGCTTATTCCGGTGATAACGCAACGTTGCTGAACTTGGCCTTATCGGCCAAATACCTTCGTTACGAAAGACACGTTCAAAATCGTCTGGATGATGTGTAACCACGGTGTCAGGCCGACCCATCATGCCCGGCACTTTGTAAATATTTCCATACTCCTCTTTCATTGCCATAACTAATTGAGTCGAGTCTAAGTTGTAATACCGGCCTCCGGGTAAAAATTTACGTAGGAAATTAAAAACGCCATCTCTTGGCAGCTCGCAGAATGGTCGCGCTCGCTGCCATTCCAATGATGCGTCGGCAGGCTGGCGAATGTGTGAACATTAATTTACTGATGTGATAGCAAGTTCATGCTAATGATATAGAAATAATGTTCACTTATTATTTAATTATTATTATTAAATATTATTATTCGGAACATTTTACTAGTGGTCTTCTCAGGCAAAACCTTTATGTGACCAGCGTAAAAGGTTCTCAGAAAAATTAGAAGAAGTCTTAAGTAGTCAAACTCAATTTGAACAATAACAAAATCTTGAATGTAGACGAATTTAATACCAGACGAGCAATGAAAGAGGTCATTGAAGGTGTGTTGGAAAATCATCGGTCCGATGACTATGAAAGCTTTGTTCATTCCATGTTGCATCGGTTATCCAAAACAGGTGTTAGGTCGATAATTACCCACGAGTCGGATGAGCTATTGAACGATAGCACCAAATTAACGTGTAATAAGGTGCCTCATTTTATTGCGCATTTTTCATTCTCAAAACTAAATTTTAGTAAATTCAATAACCACTAAAGCAATTAAAGGACTCTGCGCTCTGACTTCGTTCTTGCTGTAATCTGCTGGTGAACCAAAACTACTGGTAAAATGTTCCGAATAATAATTTTCTAGTCATTTTACATTTTAGTGTTTGAGGGTAGTGCTAGGGCAATCTTTCCAAGTAGGCAGGATTGGAACGAGGAGAAAATCTGCACCGAGGCTGGTACCTCTGTCTTCACTGACGGGTCCAAAGTGACATCGGGAGTAGCAGCCTGCTATAGTTTTTTAGGCAGAAGTCTTTTCAATTCTACAGCCATGCAGAACGCTCAGGGGGCGCGGAGCGAGGGAGATGGGGCAGATCCAAATTGGTCAACTCCTAAAAGGATAGGTTTACCACTGAATCCGTTCACTTCCGCTTCAGTGCTACTTGGCGAGTGTCAGACAGGTACTTAAACCATTTCCTCAACTTTTCTATTCTCATATGTATAAAAAGGAGCATTATTGACATAGTCACCAATAAATCTGGTTCAATCCAAAGTTGAATAACTCATTGGGGCCCAACAGTTGGGGTGTCATCGAAAAGCAATGTTGAATAGGAACTTGCGTCTTAAAATTTAATTTTTTTCCACTGTCGAAAATAAAGTGCACAGGTTTTGAACATCGTTTATTGAGCAAAGCAAAATAAAACTCGTTGAATTCCCTTATTAATGTACTCGTGTGTATGTGTTATTCCGCTTAATTACATTTCGTTTCATTCCAAATTTTTTGACAATTACCATATGTGGTGCTGGGTTGATTGAGTTAAAAAAAACTAGGGCATACAGTAAAAAAAATCCTTAAAAAGGCAGTTGATAAAATCGACAACAAATTACTTATGCCATTGACTCAACTCAATTTGACTGTGACGTTAATTTCAGCAATGCAATGGTGGCTTCACTTATATCCCTCCTTAAACACTGTTACCTATTAAACGTATGTCGAAAGGTCATGTGAAAGAGCAGTCGATCTCTACATGTCTAATTAACACATACACATACATACAAAGTCTCTAAGGCTATTTTCAGAGGAAATCTGCTGCGAATGCTACAAAATATTTTTACATTTCATACACTAATTGGCAGTGCAAAGCTTATATGTATGTGGGTGTGTAAGTACAAAACCACGTATTTCTGTTAAGTTATTCACCTGCTTTGTTGCCTGCAATCGCTTTGTGATCATTATGAAGTTTTTTCGGATACCGAGTTCGTTAATCGCAAGACATTTCATTTTCGCGTAAAACATTTTTAAATTCGAGTTCTCAAGACCAAACGCTTTCGCTGTTGCAGCTTAACTAAATATTTGTGTTGGTTTACAATTTGGTAAGACTTTATGAAAGCGTTGGAAAACATGTATTTTTGTATATCTACATGTGCTTAAGTGTGTAATTGGTTTTATAATTTCCGAATTTTGTTTTGGCATTTCTCATTTCATTTTATTTGATAATTTCAGTTTTATAGAATTTTTTTTATTTTGGCTTATTTTACATGTGATGTACCCTACACATTGCATTTTGGCTGAAATTGATGCTACCAGAATCGTAACTAGCGGATGTTTTTGGAAAATCCCTTTTTAATGGTCAGCAGCCTTTTTGCTACTTCTTCAAATCACTCTAAGATGGAGCAACCGTATGCAGCGTTACGAGCATGAAAATAAATATGGTAGTCCTAATATATGTATATATAATTGGCGCGTAAGCCCGTTTTGGTGTTTGGCCGAGCTCCTCCTCCTATTTGTGGTGTGTGTCTTGATGTTGTTCCACAGTTTCAAGCCGGCTCCGAACGCCAGCTATTTTTTATGAGGAGCTTTTTCTTGGCAGAAATACACTCAGAATTCCGAGTCCTATTCGACTACGGCGGCCGCCATAAATCGTAATCCTAATAACCAAATGTTAAAAGTACTTGTTGACGATTTCTGAAATTTTTCTTTTGCTAATTTGTCTGCCTTACAATTACCTGGTATGTCATTGTGCCCAAGCTCTCATATCAAATAGATGCGGAAATATTCGGCCATCTCGTTGCGAGATGCCCAGCATTTGATGGAATTAGTGGCAACCCCACCAAGAGGTTTAATCGCCGCTTGGCTATTGGAGTAAATATACATTTTTGCCTAACCAGGCAGCTACCTCGTTAATGGCTAAAATTTCTGCCTTAAATACACTACAATGAACAAAAAAGTCCAAGACAGGAGGGCCGTCTCATTGTGTACTATTTCGAAAACACTATGACGTAAATACGATATAAACAAAACGCTTAAGGCGATGAGAATCCCCCGCTATTCAATTTCCAAACTCATTCCGGTATTCACTGGCCACTGGGTGATCGGTGCTCATGCGGAGAAGCTTGGAATTCCGTACAACCCATATTGCGAATATATGGGGATCCTGCAGAAAAAGAAACTGTTGAACACTTTCTTTGCAAATGTCCGGCTCTGGCGGCGAGGCGCTTGAGATTCCTTAACATGATCTTTGGGGATGGCTTGAATAAATTTTCCAGCTAGATCCATTTTCTCTCCTCCACAATATCAACAGCACTGGATGGCCGTAAACGGTTTTCTCTTCCCTAAATTTTTTTCGCCGGTAATGGTCCACATTATGGTATCAAAAAAGCACGTAAGTGCTACTTGTAGTGTACCTGGGGTACTCTTACCATCTAACCTACCTACCTACACTACAATGAATAGGAAGACGATCAACACGCTTACTTTTGGGTTCTTGCAGTAGACACCAAAGCCAACTTTATCGTCAAGCTTTGAACCATCAGTAAAGCACCGTAGGCAGTTTTTCCGACCAGATATATGTCAACCCACTCACAACTGGCTGGAATTCTAGTACTAAATATCCTATTAAAGTATAGTTCATTCAAACAATAGTCAGCAGGGTTGTTCGAACCAAGGCCGAATGTTAAGGCTGTCTGTCCAACACCTAAATCCCACCATTGATTAGTTGTGGCTAGCCGAGCAACAGTGTTATCTGCATTCTGTTTACCAACTAAGCCCCCATAGACGAAGAAGAAAAGAGTACTCAGAGCACAGAAGGTATCGTTCTTAGAGCGTCGCTGATAGACAAGCGGCATGCGTTGAACACTCTGAAGCTTGTTTCTAATCGTACTATTGATGAGAGGCGTCCACCAGTATAATCCCGTAAGAAGGATAGGTCCCATAACGCCCAATGAGTGTTCTTACGAGAAAAGCCTTATCTGCTTCCTAGTGCCTTTTTGCATGAGAATAGAGTTACAGTAGCTTTCCTTACTCTATCCTCTGCCCATTTTGAGTTCTTGTCGAGAATCACACCTAAATATTTGGAGCTATCCCCTCCTTATAGCCTTACACCATTTAATGACGGCTTCACAACGTTGGTGATGAGGAAGCATAAACAACTACTTTTTTTTTGTATTCATTCTTTACTCTTACACATAAAATGCGTTTAAAAACTTTAGGACAGGGACCTTTTGACAAATTTTGACAATTTAGACTTTTTTCATTTAGTTTTAATAATTTTTTATGAAAGTAAAGTTCATTCTAATGCAAAAACCATGCAAATCATAAGACGGTTTTGGATGTTTTCTCCCATACTAGCATGAAGAAAATGTCGAGCATTCGTTATAAGAAGAAATACGCAAGCCCGTCGCAAAAAAAATTTACGCGATGTTTGACCCACGCAGTAGACTATAAAATTGCATAAACGAACTTTTTCTAACATTTCGATTTAAAAGTTTTGATTATCGATACAAAATTTTCGACTTTGGTTCAGATTTGCACAAAATTTGAAAGAAGAATTTATATGGGGGCGAAAAAAATCGTTTTCTAATAGCCATCGCCCCTCGGCAGGGAATGGCAAACATTCGAGGGTATTTCTGCCATGAAAAAGCGCATCATAAAAAACCATTTGCCCTTCGAAGTTTGCGGAACAAAAGACACTTGCAACAAATAGAAGGAGGAGCTCATCCAAACCCCTAACAGAAGTGTACGCACCAATTATTTATTTCTTTTTTTAGTGGGTAAATTATATTTAAAAACAAAAAAAATTAGATTAAAAGGAACAAATAAATTGTTAAAACTTGTTAATAAGTACCTGTGCTAGAGTCATGAAACAACCTTAAAGGCAAAGATTTTTACGCAAATTCGCTTTTCACAAAAAATACAATTGAGAGATTTGGTACTTGGACCGATATGTTTACTCACTGCCTGGTGGGATGACAATTATGATTGAGACTTAAATGACTTAGATAGAGTTAAGACAACCTAGATTTCGGAAGTAGTTTTGAATTATTTCCAAACATTGCTGACACGTGAATTTTTCCAAAATAAAAATCTAAACCACGGGTGACGTTAAATACAAATTTGTTATATCCTCATGGAGAAAGCCACTACGTTACCTGTTGACAAATTCCTGGTTCACTTCTGCTATTTTTTTCTGATACATTTTAATGTTTTTGGGCTGCATAAGTATCGGATTTACGACCGAACGAAATGAGCTCCATTGCTCACCTTGGCTATCCAATAAGAAGATTAAGCGAATGCATATACATACATTTTAATATAATTTAAATAAATAATTGCCCATACGTTGCTATTGTCCCCTCGACGCCTTCATAGAACTCTGCGCGCAGCTTACTCCGGTGATATCGCAACGTTGCTGAACTTGGCCTTATCGGCCAAATACCTTCGTTACGTAAGACACGTTCAAAATCGTCTGGATGATGTGTAACCACGGTGTCAGGCCGACCCATCATGCCCGGCACTTTGTAAATATTTCCATACTCCTCTTTCATTGCCATAACTAATTGAGTCGAGTCTAAGTTGTAATACCGGCCTCCGGGTAAAAATTTACGTAGGAAATTAAAAACGCCATCTCTTGGCAACTCGCAGAATGGCCGCGCTCGCTGCCATTCCATGGCCATTTCATTTAGCTGTGCCGCATTTTTGGATGAGTCGGTATTGCTGGCTGTGCTTGCGTACTGCTGATAAAGTGGGTCGAATTAATTTTTTTTTCTTTTTTGCATATTCGGGTTTATTCACCCAAGGGAATGTATTCACTTTTCATAGCAAGAATATTATCACCGAGTATTTCAAAGAAATGTTTTTTTTTCTTTTTATGTGCACTGTCGTAAACTTTTGCAGTTGCTTTATATTTACTCACGTTCTTTATGGTCAGCCAACCCTTTCTTTCTCTGATCGTATCTGCGATGCCGCTTTTGCCTATCACCACAGAATTAAATTTGTTGGAAAACATTTAAATTTTCTTGAACTTCACTCGCTCGCTGCTTCAGCCAAACTAAAATATGTTTCGACATTCGATTCGTAAATTCTTTTCGCAAGCGTTAAAAAGAAAGCATTTTTCCATATCTTCTGAATAATTGTTTATTTTGTGCTGGATTATCGTTGTCACTGTTACGAGTCACGAGATATTTTTTTAGTTTCTTCAGGTTAATAAGGAATAAGGGTTTTTGAAAGAAAGTTCACATTGATGTAAATCATAGAAATATCTGGGCAATCGTGAAAAAAACAGTTAAAGGGTTCTCGCGAAAATTGGAACACCCGGAAGTCTCTTTGCAGCCTCGAAATTCAGAAAGGTTGTTTTTTAAGCGCTTGAGAACTTCAAATGATAATGAAAAAAAGAAATGTGGTATTGTTGGAATGAATCCCTTTTATTATTTGATTATTTTTACTATAATTTGGTATATAGGTTCATGGCATTTATTTTTTGATTATTTCAACATAGTTGTTGGCTACTTTCATTTATTTTTTTATGTAAGTCAACGGTAAAAACCTTACAAGACTTACACTCTACAAGGCTTTCATCATGCTCGGCCCTTGCAGTGTTTGAGAGAAAACTTCTACATCAGATTTTTGGACCTTTGCACGTTGACGACGGTGAGTATCGTACGCGATAGAACGAACAGCTGTATGAGCTTTACGGCGACATTGACATAGCGCAGCGAATAAAGATCCAGCGGCTTCGTTAGCTGGGTCATGTCGTCCGAATGGAAACAAACGCTCTGACTCTGAAAGCAGCTGGTGGTAGAAGAGGATGGCCTCTACGTTGGAAGCATCAGGTGGAGATGGATTGGATTCACTTGCTGTGTCCAACTGGTAAATAATTAATTCGAGATATCATTAAATTCGCGAAGACTCCCAGCAAGTTCATTGGGAGTTAAGTTTAGTGGATTAGTACTTGACTCCAAACTCCATTGAAAGGCAAACATTGAAATCCAGGTAAAGAAGACCAGCATAGCTTTCTAGGCCTGGTTCTATGAATTTTAACGTACGGTTGCCTGGTTTGGTGGGAAGCCCTTCGTAAGGGCTATAATATCGCTAAACTGTAGAGTGTGCAAAGAACTTGTATTGACATTATCGGAGCACGTAGAACTTGCCCCAGTGCTGCCCTTATGCCGTTTTGCACTTACTTCTCATTAACTTTAATAATATTTCCATCGCTGCGCAATAAAGTTAAAGGAGGTTGACCTTTAGAGGCAATTTCTCAAGGGACATGGAAGCACTATTAAGCTTTTAACACCGTATTTCTCTGAACTTTGTACAAATCTCTGTAGTTTGAGGATCGTGCCAGTGCAATCTTTCTAAGTAGGCAGGGTTTGAATGAGGGAAAAATGTGTACCGAGGCTGGTAAGTTTTTTTCGATAGCCAATCTGCGATCAAGGCTGTGGCGACGCCATGGTAGATATAAGCTGGTCAACTCCTGTAAGGAGGAGATCAAATCTCTTGTGTGTGCAGGTAAGATTTCTCTGATCTGGGTTCCAGGACATAGAAACATCGAACCAAATAAAATTGCTGATAAGCTTGCCAGGAAGGAGTCGACTGAATTGGTCTCATAGCCGGTCTTCGGCATCCTTCTGACTGTTGCTAAAGGGGAATTGCACAACTTATTTCTCAAGAAAGCACAGATACGATTGAGCTCCTTTTCTTCGGGGGCTATTTCGAAAGTAATACGCCATTCGATTTCCAAACTTGTAGTTGTGTTTACCGACCATTGGAGGTTCGGCACACGTAGTTAGGTTAACCATTTAATCCCCATTATTCCCCAAATTTTCAAACTTTTTAGAATAATTTTGGGTATGTCATTTAAAAACCCATTGAATTGTAGTACAATAGAAAGCAAATTGCAAGTGACTAGCAAATGCTGTTTATTCTTGAAATATTTTGTTATACGGACAGGGTCACACATTTTCCTCCATACGGGTTACGTTCGAGAATTTCTGCAAAATTGTGTCTTTCTGGTATATAACACTGCGTTACAAAAACGAACTTTTTTTCTGTCCTTTGAACCAAATATACTTTTTCGGAAAGGGGAGAAAAAATAAAAATACACGTGTATCGGCGATTTTCATGTACACGTCAGAATTTTTTTTATGTATAAAATATAGAGCTCGTAATCCGCCTGTGGTTAAAACTTTGGATCAATTTTTAACCCTTTTTCCGTGATCCAATCGCGCTGAATTTCTGCAGGCAGACTCGTGGAAATGTTTTTATTATGTAAAATTAAGAAAAAAAAATTATCAATTCTCAGATTTTATTGATTTTTTTTCTTCTAAAAAAAATTTTTTTTTCGGCATAACTTGAAGGGACTCCAAATTTTTAAACAACTTATTAACCTTCAATTTATTGTTTCATACAACACACTCTGTGCCGTTTGTGTGTTTGTTACAGTTCCGGAAGTTCCGATCATCTGACAATTGTGCTACTAGGAGACGTATACTTTGACAATTGTTTTAAGTTCTGTTGCGCGAAAACGTCTACCTGTATATTTCATCTTACGAAAAATGCAGTGCCCGACTCGAAATAACTTTTGTTACGTTTGTGGCTTATTCGCACCAAGTAAAAATTTTAAAAATATTACGAAAACAGTGGTTAATTCGTTTCAGAAAATATTCAAGACTGCTTATGTTCCTTACTTGTGGTATATTCCGGAAGTCGTGTGCGACTATTGCTATAGAAATTTATGCAAGTTTACTGATCGAAGGTCAACAATAAAGTACTCTATACCAACAATTTGGCTACCACGTACGGAGCACTGCAGTGAACTGTGCTACTTTTGCGTAACTTTTACTCAAACTAAAGGGTACCAATACTTTCGTCGCAACAAAATTCGCTACGCTAATGGAGTATCGGTTATTCCAGCGGTTCTGTACTCACCAGAAGAACGTATAGCGACTTCAATGGAGATTTTTGATGATGTTCCCGAATTAAGGGGCGGAGAACCAACAGTATCACCAACAATGCTATCCACATTCCTTGCATCGAATGCGAGATGCGGGGAACCAGAAGTATCGGAATTTATACCAACACCCAGTGAACTTGGGACTACAGTGCCGCATTTAGTAACGCAAGCCGACTTCAATGACCTTGTACAGTGGCGGCTGATTTTAAAATAACAGCCGCTCGTGAACGACGTAGCAATATTCCATATGACGAATTTTTTAAATTGCACGAAGATCGGGGGAAAAACCTGGCTTATTGTTGTGATATTGATTCCATGTTTGAAAAAATTGGTTACCCTCATATTTCAGAGGAGTGGCGACTTTTCATCGATGCATCGGTCAACAGCCTTAAAGTAGGGCTGCTTCATATCGGTAACAAACATCCAGCTGTCCCGATCGCATATGCCACCAACCTCAAAGAAACATACGAAGGCATGGAATTAATATTACAGCTGATAAACTACCAAGAGCATAATTGGAAAATATGCTGCGATCTAAAAGTGGTCGGATACTCATGGGTGTTAAGCGTGAATTTCCAACCCACCAGTGCTTTTTGTGTACATGGGAATGTCGCAAAAGAGATCAGCATTACACTGAATGCGAACATGCTACAAAGTAGGCGTAGAAAGTATAGAAAATCTACCATTAGTGCAGCCATCTCAAATCATTTTGCCATCACTGCACATTAGCTCGGTGTCGTATCAAATTTTGTTAAAAAACTGGATCGTGAGGGCGAGGCGATTGCAAGTTTGCGCAATATTTTTCCGAAACTGAGCGGCGCAAAGATTCATGCAGGTATTTATTTTTAACGAAGGCTTTTAGTAACTTTATTTTTTTAATGATGTGTATAACTTAAGGTGTTTTCAGTGGTCCGCAGATAAAAAAAAAAATAGTTGCAAGTTATGAATTTTCATCAAAATTGAAAGCTATCGAATAACGTGCATGGAAAGGCACAGTTGCCGTTATTGAGCAGTTTCTTGGCAACAAACGAGCTGACCATTATAAAAATATTGTTGCAGAAATGATTTCGGCATATGGCGAAATGGGCATATTAATGACGTCATTTAGATTGTTGCCCTGGTGATTTAGGAGCTTGTAGCGATGAACATGGCGAAAGGTTCCATCAGAACATTGCGGCTATTGAAAAGCGCTTTAAAGGACAAGACATTACGCATATGCTTGGCGAATACTGTTGGTCTATTTGTCGCGATACTGACACAATTGCTTACAAACGCGAAAATAAAAGGCCTAAGTTTCTTTAAAAGCATTAAAATTTTCAATGTAACAATTTTTAATTTTAATATAATAAAATTAATAGAAAAAATTCGGGGTTTTATATCTCTATTGTAATGCGGAGTGAAATACCTTTCTTTTGATACCCACATCGACATATCTCATGGAATTTTTTTTTAAATTTCGAACAGGTGGCAACCCTGTGAAACATTGTCAGTGGCAACACCTAGGTGAAAAGTCTAGAAATGTGATACACTATCTGTGTGCCCAATTTCATTCAAATCCGTTAAGCTAATCCTGAGATCGTGTGGCTATACAGATATGCATACAAGAATTGCTCGTTTAATGTTATATTATAAAATACTAGCAAACCCGGCCCCTTCGCTGGGCACACTAAAATAGAATAGATATGGTTTAGAACAGAAAATATATGGTTTTCATATTATTTATTTCTTTATTCTTTATTCAAGCGCTTTGGCATAAACAATATTTTTTGTTTTTCTATTTGTTTTTGAGTAAATATAAAATATAAATTGAAAATCAGGAAAAAAGAAGATTGTTTTTAAATTTCAAATCAACGCATATGAATAAACAATCGTCTTTTTTCCTGATCATCCATGAATGTTTCGTTTCAAATTATATGTTTTATTAAGCATTGGAGCTTTTTTAACCATTATTCATTTATATTTTCCAAAAAAAAAAAAAGAAAAAAATTGTTTTTTCCACGAACACATAATTTCATTCGGATTTCACATTAAGTTCTCAAATTTCGTAAGAAATTATTCACTGTTCCAAAATCCACTCCAAAAAAATTCACAAACAATTTTTACATGTTGCACTTACGTTTTGTCCTTATGGCATCCAAATCAGAAAGAAATATTGACACATTGTAACTCACACTGTCAATTTGACAGTTCAGTTCCGCCCCAAGCGTTAAAAAAGTAAGCGACATTATGGCTGGCTCAAAAGAACGCTGTACCCGTTGCCACTGCTCCGAATTACAACCAAACTTTACGAAACCCATTTTCAATACTTACTTAACAATGTGCGTAAGTTTGGTTTAATTCGGTGCAAAGACACGGCGGGTCCACGTTTTGGCATATATTTCGAGACCCTAGGCATCAATAGGTATGAAAATTACCCCGTATTAAAGCACTTATCAACAGCTTTCATTTGATACCCATATTGTACATACACAACCAAAGGTTACCCGGGTCCACGTTTTGACCTATATCTCGAGACCCCAGTCACGGAGGGGCATAAAAAATGCTCTGAACTAAAGCATTCACCAACAGCTTTCATTTGATACCCATATTGTACATACACATCCGAAGGTTACCCGGGTCCACGTTTTGACCTATATCTCGAGCCCTATCCACCAATAGGTATCCAAACTATACGGAAACCATTTTCAATACCTTCTTAACAATGTGTGTAAGTTTGGTTTAATTCGGTGCAGACACGGCCGGTTAGCGAACACACACAAAAAGTTGACTTTATTTTATATATGATATTTTTTTCAGTTTGTGTCCGAAAAATCCAAATATCTTACGGAACCCTATTTTTTTCCAAAATAAAATGTAATCCATGTTACTCTTGGATAATGTAGTTTTCGAATGGTGAAAGAATTTTTAAAATCGGTCCAATAGTTTTTGAGCCTATTCGTTACAAACAAACAAACAAACAAACAAACAAAGTTTTCCTCTTTATAATATTAGTATAGACAAAAAAAAAATTGTGACGTGTACATGAAAATCGCCGATACACGTGTAGTTTTATTTTTTATCCCCTTTCCGAAAAAGTATATTTGGTTCATAGAACAGAATGTGTGTAACGCGGTGTAATTATTGTATATAAATATGTAAACAAATAAATGTATATATTCCAGGATGAGTAGGGCAAATTTGTTGTATGTATGTATATATGTAATATTATATATTTTTCATAGATATCCACTTTTGTATACAATTTTGATGATTACTCGCACCTATTCAATATCCGTAAATTTAAATTTCAACGGTATATTTGGCATATTTATAAACATACTTTTGAATGCCTTATCAGTGGGGTAATTAAATTCAATTCGAAAATTTCTAACCAATCTTGCTATGCCCAATTCAATCTCCAACTCACTAACTCTGCGCCCTAGGCAAACTCTTGGGCCAACACCAAACGGTAAAAAGATGAACGGATTACTCGGTCTTAACGCTTGCGCACACTCAACTGCCTCGGTCATGGAACGATCATCGTCTGCCTTACTCGGCCGTAGCCAACGTTCTGGCAAAAATTCCAAAGGTCGCGGGTAATAATTTTCATTCGCCAATAAAGTCGAGGAAACCAAGTTCACCATAGTGCCTTTGGGCACTCTATAACCACTCAAGACCACATCATTTTGTATCGCCCGAACTATGCCGACGGACAATGGATACACTCGCATTGATTCCTTGATGCAGGCACGCAGATAGGGAATGTTTTCTAGTGCATCCGCTGTGAAATCGCCGTCTTTTTGTGGTAATACTCGATCTACTTCGGCACGCAATTTTTCCTGTTTCTCTGGATTTTTTGCCAAGCAAAGGAGAATGCCTGAGACCGTGGAGGAAGTCTAGTAGTAAATTATATAAATTATTATTAAAAAAAAAATCAATAAAAAATGCGAGACAAATTTACCGTATTAACGCCCGCCACCAGCAAATCCATGGCTGTTGCAGTCGCTATTTTCTGATCGATGTCCAACAGTTTCTCGAACGCGTTCTTCTCATTTTCCGTCCGCTGAAAGCCTCGTTGCTTTTCAGCCTCCAGTCTTGCGACTCCACTTTCTACATATTTCAATGATAATCTATGTATATCATCCATGGCTTGCATTAGACGTCTGAATTTCGGCGTAGATACACGCCGCCATAGTGATGGCTTCCATTCCAAGTCAAAGGTGAGCGTAAATATAGTATTCAAGGCGGAAATCATTTCCAAAGCATCTGCGGAATTTTCGCTATCATCACGTAACAAGCCAAGTTGCTTGTCGAGTGCCACAACTGCTATTGACTCCAGTGTCCAGCGTTTTAGATAATCTTCAAAGTCCGCTGGCATTTCCAGCGACTTGGGATCACGTATTAAGCGGATTCTGCGAATGGTAAAATAGGGTAACATTAAACAATATGGGTAGGATAAGAATTAACCTGCAGAAGTGATATGTTGATATTTTTGAACATACCTATCGACGAATTCCTGATTCACTTGTGCCATCTTGCTGAAATACTTGTGAACATTCTTTGGCTGCATTAGCAGTGGATTTAGAATTGAACGAAATGAACTCCATTGCTCACCGTGCCTGCCGGATTAGCATGAAATACATCGCTTTACTTGTATATATTCTACTCTGAGGAACTATTACTCAACAATTTTCGATACTCACGTCGTCATAACACCCTCAGTGCCTTTGTAAAAATCTGCATGGCGGTAATTTCGATGATATCGTAACGTTGCAAACGGCCGTATTGGCCACATACCTTCATTGCGAAACACAGATGCGAAGTCCTCAGGATTGTGTGTCACCACGATATTGGGACGACCCATCACTGCTGGTACGATGAAAATATCACCAAAATCTTCATTCATTGCCCTTTCCAATTGATTGGAGTCTAATTTATAATACCGGCCTCCGGGTAAAAATTTACATGTAAACCTAAAAACGCCTTCTTTAGGCAATTCGCTGAAGGGGCGTGCGCGCTGCCATTCCAAGAATGAGTCCGCAGGCTGGTGGATGTTTGGACATATATTTACTGAAGTGACAGCAGGTTCATGCTAATGAAATAGAAATAATGTTCACTTATTATTTAATTATTATTATTAAATATTATTATTCGGAAAATTTTACTTGTGGTCTTCTCAGGCAAAACCTTTATGTCACCAACGCAAAAGGTTCTCCAAATTATTAAAAGAAGCCTGAAACAGTCAAACTCAATTTGAACAACTTTCAATAACAAAGTCTTGAATGTAGATGAATTTAATACCTGACGGACAAAGAAAGAAGTCGTTGAAGGGTTCTTGGGAAATAATCGGTCCGATGACTATGAAAGGTGTGTTCAAGCAATGTTGGAACGGTTATCCAAAACAGGTGTTAGGTCGACAATAACCCACGAGTCGGATGAGCTATTGAACGATGGCACTAAATTAACGTGTAATAAGTTGCCTCATTTTATTGCGCATTTTTCATTCTCCAAACTAAATTCTAGTAAATTCAATAACCACTAAAGCAATTAAAGGAATCTGCACTCTGACTTCGTTCTTGCTGTAATCTGCTGGTGAACCAAAACTACTAGTAAAATGTACCGAATAATAATTTTCTAGTCATTTTACATTTTAGTGTTTGAGGGTAGTGCTAGGGCAATCTTTCTAAGTAGGCAGGATTGGAACGAGAGGAAAATCTACACCGAGTCTGGTAAATCTGTCTTCACTGACGGGTCCAAGGTGGCATCGGGAGTAGCAGCCTGCTAGTGTTTTTCAGGCAGAAGTCTTTTCAATCCTACAGTCATGCAGTATGCTCAGGGGACACGGAGCGAAAGAGATGGCGCAGATTCAAATTGGTCAACTCCTAAAAGGGTCGGCTTACCATTTACTCCGTTCATTTTCTCTGTAAATGTCGGGTTTAGCAAGCTGGGTGATTAAGATCACTGGGTGCTTCTTTCTTCGACAGCCTTGGCAGTGCTCCAAGCTGAAACCCATCTATCTCCCCACTACATCAACTGCTCAGGTTGGCTGTGGATCTCTTCCGGTAGAGAGAGTATCAGACAGGTACTAAACTAAACTTAAACCAATTCACCTACTTACCTATTCTCATATGTGTAAAAAGAAGCATTATTGACGTGGTCAACAATAAATCTGTTATTGGTTCACTCTAAAGTTGAATAACTAGTTTGGGTGTCATCGAAAAGCAAAGTTGTATAGCAACTTTCGAATTTAAATTTCACTTTTTTCTACTCTCGAAAATAAAGTGCACAGGTTTTAGACACTTATTGAGCAAAACAAAATAAAACTCGTTGAATTCTCTTATTGATGTACCTACGTATGTGTGTGGGCATGCAGACTATTTACTTGATTACAAATTGTTTCATTCCAAATCTTTTGACAATCATGTGGTGCTGTGTTTGTTGAAGTAAAAAAAACTGGGGCATACAGTTAAAAAAATCCTTAAAAAGCAACTGATAAAATCGACAACAAATTACTTATGCCATTGACCGAACTCAATTTGACTGTGCCGTTAATTTCAGCAATGCAATGGTGGCTTCACTTATGGCCCTCCTTAAACACTGTTACCTATTAAACGTATGTCGAAAGGTCATGTGAAAGAGCAGTCGATCTCTACATATATATATGTCTAATTAACACATACACATACATTCACAGTCTTTAAGCCTATTCTCAGAGAATGCTACAAAATATTTTCACATTTCATACACTAATTGGCAGTACAAAGCTTATATGTATAGTACTACTGTGGACAAAAAGTAAGGTGAATTTGGTTGTAAAATTAAAAATCTTTATTTATTCTTCTAAATCAATTTCATCCCCTTCAAAATAATCCCCTCTCGATGAAATACACTAATGCCAACGATTTTTCCAATCCCCGAAACATGCCAAATAGTCCATTTCCGGTATAGCCAGCAGCACCTTCTTCGATTCAGCTTTTATCTCCTCAATCGACTCGAAACGCGTTCCCCGGAGTGGTCTCTTGAGTTTTGGGAGTAGCCAGATCACACGGAGTCAAATCAGGCGAATACGGTGGTTGCGGAACGATATGCGTGGAATTTTTGGCGAAATGGTCACGAAGAACGAGTGCAGTGTGAGACGGTGCATTATCGTGATGCAAAAACCAAGAGTTGTTGGCCCATAATTCTGGTCTTTTTAGACGAATTGCTTCACGTAAACGACGCATAACGCTCAAATAATATTCCTTATTAACAGTTTGGCCAGGTGGAAGGAATTCATAGTGCACCACACCACGAAAATCGAAAAAAACTGTCATCATGACCTTTATTTTTGAACGACTTTGACGTGCTCTTTTCGGTCTGACCTCGCCTTTAGCACGATATTCGCTTGAGTGGTCGGTTGTTTCAGGGTCGTAAGCACATCAACGCAACGACTTTTTTCCAAGAAATTGAGAGTTTTCGGTACCAAACGAGATTTGATTTTTCGGAGGCCCAAATGGTCTTTCAAAGTGGTTTTCACAGATCCTTCTGATATTCCGATCATATCAGTAAGGTCTTTAACAGTCAACCGACCATTTTTCACTAACTCCTTCACTTTACTGACGTGTTGGTCATCTGTTGACGTCGATGGTCAACTGGAGCGCTCCAAGTCATCAACATGTTCTCGACCCTCTTTGAAGTCTGTGTACCACTTATAAACATTTTTCTGCGACATGGTCGAATCACCAAATACCTTCTGCAACATGCTAAACGTTTCCGCAGCCGAAATTTCATTCCGCAAACAAAATTTGATAGCACTTCTCGGCTCAATCAAATCAGACATTGTAAAAATCGAAAAATGCACTCTTGGTCGTTTGGTAAACACAAGCGTAAATATATTACTGATAATGACATTCACATGAAAGTTGGCCCAGATGTTGTTAACAGTGCTGCCAACTCATGAAAAAAATAACTTGAGCGAAATTTTAATCCCACGAAGTTTGACAAATAAATTCACCTTACTTTTTGCCCACAGTGGGTGTGTAAGTACAAAACCACGTATTTCTGTTAAGTTATTCACCTGCTTTGTTGCCTGCAATCGCTTTGTGATCATTATGAAGTTTTTTCGGATACCGAGTTCGTTAATCGCAAGACATTTCATTTTCGCGTAAAACATTTTTAAATTCGAGTTCTCAAGACCAAACGCTTTCGCTGCTGTCGCTTAACTAAATATTTGTGCTGGTTTACAATTTGGTAAGACTTTATGAAAGCGTTGGAAAACATGTATTTTTGTATATCTACATGTGCTTAAGTGTGTATTTGGTTTTATAATTTCTGAATTTTATTTTAGCATTTCTCATTTCATTTTATTTGATAATTTCAGTCTTATAGAATTTTTTTATTGTAGCTTATTTTACATGTGATGTACCCTACACTTTGCATTTTTGCTTTGATTGATTTGAATTGATGCTACGAGATTAATAACAAGCGGATGGTTTTGGAAATTGCCTTCTTAATGGTCAGCATCATTTTTGCTACTTCTTCAAATCACTCTAAATGAAGCATGAACATAAATATGGTCATCCTTATATATATATAATATATAACTTAAGCCCTGACCGATAGGGGCTTCCAAAAAATTAAAGTTGCGGTGAACCAACTGTTCACCGATAACATAAAAAACGCGATTTCAATTGTTCACATATAATTTTTATTCCGCACTAGTTGCAGTTCTGATTCTAACTAAACTTTACAAAATATAATTCTTACCAACTAACTTCTTAACCTAAGCTAATTCGCCAACGTTGCAGTTCCCACCACTTGCTGGTATTTCGCAATCGTTGGGTTGCGCGTGTTGGCCAATATGCTGGCCTTGCAATTCCCAAGCATTGGATATTGCAATTGATCGCTTGCGCGTGTGTCGCGTCAGCGAAAGTTCTTGTGTGAACTTTAATTGGAGCAATGAACTCACGTGTAGTGCAATGTGATCACAGGGTGCGACGTTGGGAAGTGTAGTGGTGTATGGCAACATAACTTATATATATATATATATATATATATAAAGCGTTTTGCAGTAAGAGCGCTTCAACTTTTTTTTTGAATAAAACATAAACTTTTTTAACTCATTTTTTTTTATTATCGAGTTTGATCATATACATTTAAGTATGAAATTCGATTTCTTTTGCATGACCACCGCGTGCACGTTTTACGAAGTCCAATCGTTGAACCCAATTTTCGACCACTTTTTTGCATAAATCGGCCGAAATTCCAGCAATTTCGGGTTCAATATTGGCTCTGAGCTCACAAATCGTCGCCGGTTTGTTACTGTAGACCAATGACTTCACATAACCCCAAAGAAAATAGTCTAGAGGCGTCAAATCACACGAGCGCGGTGGCCATTCGACCGGTCCATTTCTGGAAATAATGCGCTCATCGAACTTACTCTTCAACAAACCAATTGTAGCGTGTGTTGTGTGGCTTGTGGTCCCGTCCTGTTGAAACCACATGTTGTCTAAGTCCATACCATTCAATTGCGGTCAAAAATAATCGTTTATCATGTCGCGGTATCGATTTCCATTCACAGTAACGTGGCGATCGTTCTCGTCAACGAAAAAATATGGGCCAATTATATGTCATTGATGAAAGGACCGCTTTATGAAAGGAAGGTTTGTGTTATTGTGAACTAAATAAGTAAATAAGCAGAAGGCTCAGCTGATAATTTGCTACCGTCGAAGTTATTTCGCATAGATCGGAAGTATGGCACTCATCAGAGGACTACAGAAACAATTATTATTCATTTTTATTTTATTATTATTCATTTATATTTTGTCAAGTACTTTGCCGCATAGAACCATGTTTTTTTTCTTTAAGTCTTTTCTTAAAATCCAATCGACAACTGACAAACTTGGTTCTTGGTGACCTTCATTTCATTTCATTTCGATAAGAACAATAAATATGAGAGAGGCTGATCGATTTCAGCGGGGCCCGAAACATGGAAATCTGCAGCACCAGATTCCAGCATAAGCAAATACACCAAGCAACGTGGCTGTCTCCTGATCGAAAAACGCGAAACCAGATCGACCATGTTGTGATAGATCCGAGGACCCATTATCGACTCGGATCATTACCTTGTTGCAGCCAAACTACGCACACGCAGCCAAAAACGTACATCTAACTGAGCAAAAAATGTTCGACATCGAAAAGCTGCAATCACAACAGACAGCCAGAAGATTCGCCACTCGACTCTCACTCCTGCTCTCAGAGAGTATTGCCCAACAAACCGGTATGCACGAGCAATAGAGCAACATATCTCATTATCAAGGTACCGCGAGCGAAGAAGAAATCGGACTCTGAGAAAAGATGCTGCCTATAGAGCCACGCTGCGATCGGGCGCAACGCGAGCCATGTGGGATCGCTACCGAGCGCTAAGAAAGGAAGAGAGACATATTATCCGACAGAAGAAACTGGAGGCCGAAATACGTGAGTGCGAGGAGCTTGAGATGCTAGCCAATAGGAACAACGCTCGAAAATTCTACCAGAAAGTGCGGCGGCTTACAGAAGGTTTCAAGATCGGGGCGTTTTCCTGTAAGAACAAAGAAGGCGATCTGATGACTGACATCCAAAGAATACTTAAGTTATGGAGGGAACATTTCTGGAACCTGTTAAACAGTGACAGCTGCGCATGTCAGAGAGAACGCGAAAATCCCGATACCCCAATCGTTGACGACGGAATTGTCGTTCCGCTACGACCATGACGAGGTGAGAATAGCGATAACGCGGCTAAAGAACAATAAAGCCGCGGGCGTCGACAGACTACCGGCTGAGCTATTCAAACATGGTAGCGAGGAGCTGGTAAGGGGCATATCAGCTTCTATGCAAAATATGGTCCGATGAAAGCATGCCTGCCAATTGGAATTTAAGTGTGCTCTGCCCAATCTATAAGAAGAGTGATCCTGCACTCTGTGCCAATTACCGCGAGTTTAGTCTTCTAAATATTGCCTATACGGTTCTAGCGCGCATATTGTGTGAAAGGTTGAAGCCCACCGTCAACCAACTGATTGGACCTTATCAGTGTGGCTTCAGACCTGGAAAGCATACCATCGACCAAATATTCACAATACACCAAATCGTGGAAAAGACCCATGAAAGGAGAATCGAAACACACCATCTTTTTGTCAACTTCAAAGCTGCATTCGACAGTACGAAAAAGAGTTCCATCTATGCCGCGATGTTTGAATTTAGTATACCTGCAAAACTAATACGACTGTGCAAGATGACGTTGCTCAATACCAGCAGCGCCGTCGGAATTGGGAAGGACCTCTCCGAGCCGTTTGATACCAAACGAGGTTTTAGACAGGGTGACTCTCTGTCGTGTAACTTCTTTAACCTGATGTTCGAAAGGATCGTACGAGCCGTAGAACTTAATCGCTCAGGCACAATATTTTATAAGAGCCTAAAATTGTTGGCGTATTCCGATGATATTGATATCATCGGCCTTAACAACCGCGCTATTAGTTCTGCCTTCTCCAAACTGGATAAAGAGGTAAAGCGAATGGGTCTGGGGGTGAACGAGAACAAAACGAAGTACCTCCTGTCATCAACCAAACAGTTGGCGCACTCGCGTGCTGCACCCACATCACTGCTGACAGTTATGATTTAGAACTTGTGAATGACTTCGTATATTTAAGAACCAGCATCAACACCGATAATAACGCCAGCCTGGAAATCCAATGTAGAATATCTTTTGCCAACAAGTGCTGCTTTGAAATTCAAATAAATAATTTCGTTTATTTTAATTTGTAAGTCGTCTATTAACTTATACACAAATACATATGTACATATGCACATACTTATTTATTCACTATATTCCACTCAAAGTTTTTCAATTGATTAAAAAGGCATACAAGTTTTCATTTCCTGCCTTTAATCAATATCAGTCAATTTAAACCTTAACGGTATATTTGGCATATTGATTAACACACTCTTGAAAGCGTTATCGGTGGGATAATTGAATTCTATATTAAAATTCCTAACTAATCTTGCTATTCCTGCCTCCACTTCCAATTCACTTATTCGACGCCCCACACATATTCTTGGCCCAAAGCCGAATGGCAAGTAAACGAACGGGCTGCTCGGTTTTAAAGACTGTGCACACTTGGTTGCTGCTGCTGTATTCGGCTCGTGGTCTTCCTCACCAGATCGTAGCCAACGTTCTGGCAAATATTCCAAGGGACGTGCAAAATAACGTTCGTTCGCTTGTAAAGTCGAGAAAATCATGCTCACCAAAGTACCTTTAGGCACACGATAACCGCTTAAAACGAGATCGTTTTGTGGCACTCGCATATTTCCGATCGTGATTGGGTAGACCCGCAGTGATTCCTTAAGGCAAGCGCGTAGATAAGGAATGTTATTCAATGCATCTGCTGCGAATTTGCTATTCTTTCGTGGAAGTACACGCATTACTTCTGCCCGTAATCGCGCTTGTTTTTCGGGATTCTTCGCTAAACAGAATAAAGCCCCTGCAACTAAGCTGGTTGTCTGTTAATAAATTAACTGTATTTATATTACAATAGTAAAAAAAATTGAAAATAGTGTGAGTGACGAAGGAAAATACATAAATTCTTTACCGTATCCACGCCCGCCATCATCATATCCATAGCCATAACTGCCGCTACTCTGTCGTTTCGCTTTATCAGCCTCTCCAAAACGCTCTTCTTGTGCTCTGGTTGTTCGATGCCCTGCTGCTTTTCCACCTCTAGTTTTCTAACTGCCTCCGTTACAAATTTCCATGTTACACTTTTGATATCATCCATTGCTCGCATGAGACGTCTAAATTTTGGTGTGGCTACCACCCGCCACAATGTAGGCTTGTATTCCAAATCGAAAGAGAGTTCCATGAAATCATTTAAGGCCGAAAAGAGCTTCAAAACTTCTGAGGAATTTTCACTGTCATCTCGCAGCAAGCCAAGTTGCTTGTCAAGTGCTACAATAGCAACCGACTCCAGGGCCCAGCGTTGAAGATATTCCTTAAAATCGTCTGGCATTTCCAAGGTATCGGGATTGCGTATTAAACGGATTCTGCTGACAGTAAATTGAATAAAAAGTTGCATATGCAGGATTATCGGGAGAGTCAACGTAGGTACTTAAGGGCATTATTGTTTGGGTAATTTCTGATGAATTTTCTTATATGACATGATGTCTAAAAGCTAACCATTTTCAAGATATTGGAATTGAAAAATTATTTAATAAATTATTTTGTTTTGCTTATATGCCCACTTTCTTTAAATGTTAGATCAAGATCCTGATTTATTTTTCCTATTTTTAGCTAAAGGTTATGTAAATTAATAAAAATCATAAATACAATTTTTAACCCAGCCCTGATAGCGAAAAATCCTAAATTTAAATTTTTATTGAGCAGTCATTTTTAACTAATTATTTCTTCATTCACCTTATTAAAAAGAAAAAATATACGTATATTTTCTGCAAATTATATAAAAAACTAGTATGGCTTTAACTAACCCAAAAAGTACAATATAATATTCTAAGAATAATATAATTGAATAGACTTTGTAGGTAGTCCAACACAATGAAACATCGGTTCCAAACACTACCTGTTTGGTGGTTATCACGACTGACGTTTCTACGCTAACGGAACGACCGGATTTATATGCGGCCAAGAATTGCTGCCCCAACAATATTCCCTAAACATACGATTGCTCAATAAGTTTGCGGTTCGATAAGAAAACACAATTTTATGGTTTGAAATACAGTTTATTATTTATAGAATTTAATTATATAATTTATGAATTCCATCCCTGAAGGGAGAATCTGCACGGGCTGCAAAATACGTTTCCACAGCTGTTATGACCTCATCATTTGATGAAAAATGAATTTTTTAGGTCTGGAAATAGATGGAAGCCCCCGGTTCGAACTTTAATTCATGGATTTTAGCCATTGTCAAAGTGCGCTTGTGACACGGTGCGTTGCCCTAATGAAACAATTTTTTTTTTCTTTTGCAAACTGAATTTTTTTTCACGAACTTTTTCCTTCACCTGTTCTAAAAAGTTAGAATAATATTCAGAATTTATTGTTTCGCACCACTCTTTAGGATTTTGTTTTAATTTAGAGTCATGGTGATAGGCCCAAACCTCATACATGGTGATTATTCGATGCAAAAAAAAGCGCTTTATCCTTCAAATACTCTAATTGTTGCACACAGCTTTCTGAAACCCAAAAACTTCAGTCAACATGTTGCTTGCACTGCCGAATGAGATGTCTAGAGCTTCTACTAAATCTCTTTTAGTCACTCGACGATAATCCGTATTCTTTTAAGATCTCTTGTGTTGTTGCTATTTTTGGATGTCCTTAACATGAATCTTCAAGGTTTATACGACCACATTTAAATTCAGCAATCCATCTTTCTACTGCACTGATTGATGGCGAAGAGTCCTTATACACTTTCAAAATTCATTCATAAATTTCCTTTTTCCTTCGCTTTTAAAGCTTCCGAAATCAAAAATTCAATCCGCAGGTTACTTGATTTTTCCATTGTAGAAAATACTGTGACACGTCTTGGTAAACAAAGAGAGAATTGACAGCTTCAATATTTTAAATACTCATTCTCTATAGATATTTTTCAGGATTTTTTTTTTAAGAAAATAAAATGCGATTATTTTGATTTTATAGTATGACATCAAATAGTATACAAAAACAATTTTGTAATATAGTATTGTGGCACCAAAGTAAACGCCTTAGGAAAAAGATAGGTGGCTTGCCAAAAGTAGTTTGGTGCTTCAGGACATCTGATTTATCTGAAATTTTCATCAGTTATTCCACACATCAGTAGTTCTGGCAGGTGCTACTTTCGTTTCTTTTTAGCCCTTACTTTCCATATTACACTCTGATTTCCACCCGAAAAATATACCTTTTTTTAAAAGTCCGCCAGTTTGTTATTTTTCAAAAAAATGTTCCCATTGTAGCACCTGCAAGAATGGCAAGCTTTCGGAATAATAATCAGTTTAACTTTATCGTTTCAGATGTCCTGAAGAGCTAAAATCCTGTTGATAAGCCACCTTTTTTACTTTGGTGCGACACTACCATAAAAAAAAAGTAAAAAAAAAATTTTTTTGTATACTATTTGATGGCAATAATAACATACTACATATAAAATTATTTTTATTATTTTCTTAAAAAAAATCCTAAAATATATCTATAAAAAATGAGTATTTGACTAGACTACTACCTGAAATATTGTAAAACTTCACATACGTTCATATGAGATTGTAGAACAAGAATTGGTTAGTAACAACGTCCTCTCTTATCGAATCGCAATAGTCCGGGAGCCAGGGGTCATTTTGACCTTATCATCCCATGCCGACTGATTTTAATACTGAAAATGGTGCCTCATTCAATGGATGACGAAATCAACCGTCACCTGGTCCAGTAGCAGTGGGTACGTGCGTGGGATGCTGCGAAACATGTCGAAACAAATTTTTAACAACTCATTTTATACCGGCTGAAATTTTTTTCATGTATTGTTGACATTTAGTAGAATAAAAAAAAAATAGTCAGCTGCGCGGTAGAGGGGGAAAACACGTCAGCTGAACAGGTAAACTTGTAAAAAAAAATTGAAAAGTAAAACTACTTATGACCATTGAAATTTTTTTACATAATTTTGGACACATATGAAAATATGATAATGATGGTCAGCTGCATTTATAGCGGTGGGAAGACCGTCAGCCGAAGCAAGATTGTATCATTGCGTTCAACTGACGTATTTTCCCCCCTCTACGGCGCAGCTGACTAATTTTTGTTTTTATTCTACTAAATGTCAGCAATACATGAAAAAAATTTCAGCCGGTATAAAATGAGTTGGTAGAAATTTTTTTCGACACATTTCGTACCCTCCCACAATCACACCTACCGCGGGTGCGCCAGCTGACGTTTAGTTTCGTTATTCATAAAAGCTAAATCACAAGTATAGTCAAGAATTTAACGGTATAAAAACGCAGTCTAAAATCGACCCCTGGCTCCCGGACTACAAGACTTATTGAACAACCTGCTATATGGGGAGTGTTTATGCTGGTATGTGTGCATGTCTGCGTTTGCGATTTATCCGTAGTAGATATGCTACACAAAACCTGTTTCTTCTTCAGGCTGAGTGACTTGGCTTGTAAGCTGGTTTTTGATCTCTGTTTGTGAATATGGCAACGTATGACAGCAATAACAATGAGGAATAGGCTGGCATTCTATGTGACATATTCAGAAGAGTTTTGTATGAAAGAAAATGCTCAATATCGTTTGCGAAAAAAATTCCCAAAAATCAACGCGATATTTGGATCACTTCAAAGTTTTTATATTATTTTTATATTATATTATAAGTGAATGAGCTGTACAACTACTTACGCTGAAGTTTTATGAAGATTCTAATAAAAATAAGCATTGATGATAATGTTTACAAATTTGTTAAATTTTTGTGAATGTTCTACAAAGTTTGGAAGTTTGATTTGTAAGGTTTTTATTATACAATTAACTATACTTTCATAGAAAATTCACGAAAAAAAAAAAATAAAAACGAAAAATATTCCGAATATAGTAAAATCACAAAGTGACTTCATACAAGTGTGTGTGTATGTAGGCATTTAGCGTTTATGACTTAAAATACATATATGTATTGTATTATGTACCTATCGACAAATTCCTGATTCACTTGTGCCATTTTGCTGATATACATATTCACGTTCTTCGGCTTCATAAGTATTGGATTTATAATCGTACGAAATGAGCTCCATTGCTCGCCATGCCTGCAAGTATTGAGAACGTCACATTCACAACAAAACATATTGCTTACATTGCTTCAAACGTACGTCGCTATTACACCTTCTACGCCCTCAAAAAAATCCGCGCGCAGCTTATTGCGATAATAGCGTACAGCTTCCGAGAATGGCCTTATCGGCCATGCACCTTCGTTGCGAAAAAGATTTTCGAAATCGTCTGGATT
Organism: Anastrepha ludens; assembly: GCF_028408465.1. Taxonomy (NCBI): domain Eukaryota; kingdom Metazoa; phylum Arthropoda; class Insecta; order Diptera; family Tephritidae; genus Anastrepha; species Anastrepha ludens. Next base: position 114,267,024 of record NC_071498.1, on the reverse strand, counting down.
GTGTGTCACTAAGATGCTGGGTCGACCTGGCATAGCTGGCATGAGGAAAATAGGTCCATAATCCTTCAGCATAGCTGTGGCTAGCTGACTGAAATCTAATTTGGAATACGGGCCACCTGGTAAAAATTTACTTATGAACTTAAGTGCGCTATCTTTAGGTATCTCGCTAAATGGACGTGCCCTCTGCCATTCCAAGGCTACATCTGTTGGTTGGTTTTCAGTGGAGAGCTTGCTGACGCATGATTGTTGATAGAGCTGGGCCTATTAAAATTTTCATATATGGTATATCTATATATGGCATGGAGTGTATCTACATATAGGTATATATATAATATATTTTAAGATTATTCACTCCGAAAAGCAATCATACTAGGGCATGTAGATAAGCAAAATCACCCATCCGCATATATGTAGATGTATAAGAATACACATATGTATATATGTATTGTAATATGCGATGTGTATTAGAGCGAATCGATTTATTAACTGCATTTTTTATTGATTTATTTATTTATGTGGTATGTACCATAAAATTTACCTTTCTGATAGCCAGGGAGCAATCAAGGCTCTTAACTCTTTCCGGGCTACATCGAAACTGGTGCCGGAAAATCTTGATAAGCTGAATATCTTAAGCAAGAACAATCAGGTCCGTATCCTATGGGTTCCATTATTTCCACATAGGATTACTGGGAACGAAATGGCAGATAAATTAGCTAGCGACAGTCTCCCCATTTATAGACCCAGAGCTATTTTGTGGCCTACGAAAAGGTAACTTCTCCTCTCTTATTTACGAAGTAGAGGAAAGACAAAGAAGTTCATACTGGGACAATCTAACAGATTTATCGTAATCAAAGTCAATGAGAGAGCTTGAATGGCATCGTGGCCAGCACTGACGCATAAGCAATAAAAATGCTTGGGTAAATATATTCAAACTGCTACATCCTGTAGAGTCATATTGGTTCATTTTTGGAACGAAACTTACAAAAAGACTGAATACAATCTTTTCTTTTTCAATATGTATGGGCGGATACAACTTTTTCTTGACTATGTTTCGGCGACTGAAGTATTGAACTTTACTAGCAATTTTGAATTTTACTGGCGATTTTACACAAAAAAGGGTCACTGGAATTTTAGTTACCTCCTACCTATGTGATAAGTTTTTTTGAAGAAAATAAATGTACTTGATTTTGGGTACGTAAAATTCAGTTTAGATGATTATTTTGTTCAAACCCATTGTTAGGCCGTTCCTTTTTGAATTCATTAATGTTTCACTATACTTTGCATCCGCTTATTTGTTTTAAGTTAAAGGAATGGTCAATAGTAAAATCGATCCGACCTAATTTACTTTTCTTGCCTTTGCGCGAAGTTTTCACTTAGTAAGTATTTTGATTAAATTTCATAAGTTGCTTCACATTCACCTGCTTTGTTGCTAACAAACGTGAAGTGGTTGCTTTGATATTTCTTGTTATGCTTCCTCCTTTGCGTGCCGTTACAAAATTTGCTTTTACGGAAAGCATTTTTAAGGTTAAGATAAGTAACTTAAAGCGACCACTGTTCCAATTCAACTGAAAGTCTCTTTTTTGAATCAGTTTGTAATGGCTTTCGGCGGCCACAAACTCGCATACTCCCAAACAAGAAGTTTTTGCGAACATCCAGCTGTAATCTTATGTATATATATAAGTATTTAGATGCACTCCAATTACTCTCGATTTCCATATTTATATATTATATATATATATATTGTATGTTATCAGTCATGTATAATAATGCAACCAGAAATGTATCGGTTTATGTTAAAGCTGAAATAATAGCAGAGAAAATTATAAATGTCATATGCGTGGTAGTGACTTTCTTTTCCTCTTCCTCTGCTACCATCAGCTGATAGCGCATCGAGTGCTTTCAGAGCCGGAGCGTTTGTATCCATTCGGACGACGTGACCCAGCCAACGTAGCCGCTAGATCTTTATCCGCTGCGCCGTCGTCGTAAAGCTCATACAGCTCATCGCTCCATCGCCTGCGATATTCGTCTTTGCCAACGAGCAAACGTCCAAAAATTGTCCTCAGAATCTTTCTCTCAAAGACTCCAAGCGTCGCTTCATCGGATGTTGTCATCGTCCACGCTTCTGCGCCATACGTTAGGACGGGCATGATGGGAGCCTTGTTGAGTGTTAGTTTTAATCGTCGAGAGAGGACTTTACTACTCATTTGCCTACATAGTCCAAAGTAGCACTTGTTGGCAAGAGAGATTCTACATTTGGTTTCAAGGCTGCCCTAATGCTGATTCCTGGGAGAAGTATCCTCGAAATCATAAGTGTCAACAGTGACGAGGGTGCCGATACGCGAGTGCGCTGACTGTTTGTTTGATGACAGGAGGTACTTCGTTTTGTCCTCTTTCACCACCAGACCCATTCGCTTTGGCTCTTTATCCAGTTTGGAGAAGGCAGAAGTCCGCTTTTAGGTTTACACGTGCCACTTTGTTCACTTGGCCACTTGAGCTACTTCCGCCACTTCTCCAATTAAATCGCAGTTATTTAAAGTACGGCGAATGCGCATTCCGTCTCGTTTACCATTTGTTTTGCCTTCTCGAGTTCTTTATTTACTTTGCACTCATTTCTTTTTATTTTACAAATCAACGCATACACAAACAACAACGACAACAGCCAGAACAAGTGCCCGCAAGTATGTATGTATGTGCTAATGAAGTGTTGAAGTCGACGAAAAGATGGTATGTGTCGATTCTCCTTTCATGGATCTTTTTCAAGATTTGGCGTATTGTGAATATTTGGTCGATGGTAGACTTTCCAGGTCTAAAGCCACACTGATAAGGTCCAACACCTAGACACCAACTGAGATACAGTAAGATATTTGGAATATTTTTAATGTTGCCCAATTTCATATTATTTTTTAAAAATGTTAGATTTTCGAATGAAAAAAATAGAACCTTGATGGACCCGATGGTTTTTAAATGGTTGGAGAGATTTGCGCCCCTTATTTTCCAAGCGCAACTTCGGTGGAGGTTCTATTATGGTTTGGGGTGCGTTTATGGTACATCGAAAGCAATTCCTTCCTTGTAGTCAAGATAATCGGGAAGTGCGTTAACAGGGAAACAAGGCATTATTTGACCGATTGTTCCATAGAAACTATGGGCTGGCCGGCGTGTTCACTGGATCTAAACCCAATAAAAAACATTAGGGGTATATTAGTCAGAAGAGTTTACGCCAATAATCGCCAATTCGACAACACCAACGAGCTTAAAGCGGCAATTAAGGCAGAATGGGCTTCTCTAGATGTAAATTTACTTAAAAAGTTAGCAGAATCGATGAAAAAAAGCAGTGTCCGCGGAGTAGAAATTTAAGTTTCGGGAAAAGGAAAAAGTCACAGGTGCTAAGTCCAGTGAATACGGCGGTTGTTCTGTTCGATGATATTTGTCGAGCTTTTGGTCAACAAAGTGTTCACAATATGAGTCTTGTGAGACGGTGCATTATCATGGTGCAAAATCAATGAGTTTTTTTCCACAAATTGGGCCGTTTCCTACGCATATTCTCCCTCAAACGACGCATAACTTCCAAATGATGTTCTTTATTTACCGTAGAACCATTTAGAACCAATTCCGAGTGCACAACACCATGATAATCAAAGAAAAGGAGTAGGATGACTTTCACTTTTGACCGACTTTCACGTGATTTTTTGGGTTTCGGCTCATGTGGATAGCGCCATTCAGCCGCCTGTTGACTGTTTTGACTTTTTCCCTGCAGGGCAGTTGTTAGCTTAAAGTCTCAATTTCCATCGAGCGAACAAGCAAGCACAGGGTGAACCAAATGTTATGTCTGTGGAAAAGTGCCTACATTTAGGCAGGCGGTGTTTACCGTTGCATTTATATAGCAGCAGTGCGCTGAGTTGACATGCTTGTTTACAGGGTTGCGGGTAGTCAGAGGCCCGAAAAAATTAGAAATAGTTTTTTTGCTAATCAATTACTTTATTTTATAAAAATAAAAACATAGCATTAATAGTGTTTCGAGTTGACTTTAGCAAAATTAAAAAAAAAAACAAAAAAATTAATAATTGTAAAAGTTATGGGTATATTCAGAAACGCAATATAAATGCGCAGTAATTGCAGCGCTGGCAACACTGCCAATGTGACAAGTGATGCAATTGATAGATTTGTTAACGATTTGCAAAAAGATTTGTTGCATTTATGAACGCGTTTTACACTAAAATGGAAGTATTATTGAGTTTAGTTGTTGACGATATATTTGAAGTAAAAAGTGATAGTTTTTTGCTAAATTTAAGAAAAAAAAGACGTGTAAAGCTAAAAAGAAGATCACATATAGTAAGATGTTCATTAAAACGAAAAATTCCCAAAAATAAATCTTTTTTTCCTAGTCGCTAATGCTTTTTAATTTATTTTGATTGTAATTCATTACTTTTCCAATTTTCAAAAAAAAAAAAAAAAAAAATCTTTTTTTGAAACAATTAGAAAATTTTCGCTGCGCGATTTGCCCGTCTATTTTCAAATCTTCATTCACTTTTTTTATTTCTTCCGCCACCTTATTCCACAAAACACTCTTTTTCCTCCTCCCTGAAGCAAATTCACTTTCTGAATATACCCTATCGCTGTTTGTGTAGAACCCGTTTCTCCAGAAGTCCCTTACGGTGATCATCACAAGTCCTCGGAGATTCATTTAAAAAGATTCGAGAAAAAGTCGACAATTAATTGTTAAAAAAAAATTGAAATTTTTGAAAAAAAATCCTTCGATCAGGCACGAGTTTTTTATATTTTTCAAAAGCAGTATACATTTTATTGAAGTCTACCAAGCGGTTTTTAAGTTAAAGTGATCACCAGTTCAAAAAACATAGCTTTGAGAAAAACGCATTTAAGTTTAGTTACTTGCTCTCGAACGCTCCGGAGCGCCCTTTGTTAATTGCTGAAGAACTCAAAAAGTATTTTTCGGATTCACGTCAAATTTTCACACAATATTTTTAAGATATTATACTTTAAGAAAAAAATAAAAATAAAATAAAAATAAAATAAATAAATTCTGACTACCCCTAACCCCTTATGTTCGTGAAAATTAAAAGATCAGTTTTTATTTTTATATCAAATTCATAAATATTCATTTATTCAATAAATTGTTATATAATAAATTTATAATTATTTAATAAATTTAAATATACGATATTTCAAACACCAACTTAATGTATACAATATGTAACGGTACAATAAATTTTCTCAGCTACATACACTTTTCTTCAAATATGTTTTTGTTTTCGAAGGTTTCTGCATATGTAAATTTATTTAAATGTAGACTTTTTGCGAACCCAAAAAACAAAAATTAAAAATATGTTGAATATTGCATAAGAAACGAATGAAAGTATAAAACTATAGATATTTTATAAACATATGAAAAAGGTGAAAAATAATGCAAGAGAAAGAAAACACTTTAATTACAAATGTTATTAAGATTTTTACAAAAATGTTGTATTGCAACTACTTGTAAGTGAAAAATACAAGTTACACATTAGTTTTTGACAGCGAGAGAGCATTTGTCAATTTTTTTTTATTGAATTTTTATTCTGCTATGACATATGTACATACATACCTATTTTGCTTATGTTTTTGATTTTTATTTTTATTTTTCGTTTTGGAAATTTGGCACTTTACATAAGCCAGGTATTTGAATGCTAAACAATTAAAGGCAGCTAAACAATTTTTCGAAGTATTTAATGCTAAGAATTAGTCCCTTCTAAATAATCGGCTAATAAATGAAAGAGGGAAAATTTTCTTGTTGTTGTTATTTTTTCTGTTATGTAAGTATACACTCTTTTTTAGCAATTAAAAGGATTTTTTAAGGGCCTTCACGATGTCGTTGGTAAACAAATGGGATGCTAAAATTTATTCACAAATCTCGGAAACTAAATGACAGCAAATTATACGAGCTGCTTTACGCTCCCACGACAGTCGCTGCTACGTTACCGGAACGGCCCGGATTTATATCCGGCTAAGGACTGTCACACCAGCAGCATTCTCCGTACGTGTATGCGGAATGTTTATGCTGCTAAACATCAACAAACAGCTGCTTTAAAATATGTTGCATCAAGTTACAAAAGTTCTATATATGAATTCTTTATAGACAACCTCAATATTTAATATTGAAAATTCATGCAACAGCAATCAGTTAATTTATTGCTGGCAAATGTTGCTCAAAATTTGTTGCCTGTGCTTGAATTCGCCTAAAATGTGAGAATCATTGAGAATCAATGTTGCTCGCAAAATGTGCCTATCAACATTGCTGTTTGCGCTCTGTGCTTATCAACATTGTTGCTTGGGGAATGTATCTTACAAGTCTTTAACGAAATTAAAAGCAAAATATGGAAATCTACGAACTTGGCTGATAATTGCAAAGAAAAGTCATATGAAAATGACAAAATTAAAGTAAGTAGCAATTGGTTTATCCATTTGGCAGCAAGGCCTAGCGTAGACTAATGTTGTGCAGCTTGTTGCCCAGCAGTGGTTTCTGATGTTAAGGCTGCACAGCATTGCTGCAATATGAAGTTTGGCGATGCTGGCATGGCATTGAAAAATCAGTGTATATCAAATTTTTGCCGAATTATCAACGCGCTCTAAGGATTTAAAGCTACCTATGCCACAACTCTTTTCACGAAATTGCTGTTTTTACTGGTGACATCTTAAAAACCCCCTCCCATTTAAGAAGCATTCCTAAATCCACATTACAACAAACTCTTTCCGCCAAAATTAAAAAAAAAATACTCATCTATTCCTAAGCCTATTCCCCTTGCTGTTGATGCTGTATTGTCTCCGGTTGTTGGTAGCTGCAAACAATTTTCGCCGCATCGTTCATCATTTTCGCCGTCGAACGCACCAAGAACATTAAATGGCATTCGTCGTAGACAGTCAGCTCGACACGTGTACGCACTAGCCCATGCAGTACAGTGGCACGTTCCAGATCTAACCAACGCTGCAGTGCAAGCTCGCGTTCTTTAGTCGAGCCAGAGAGCACCACATCTGATGGGCCCCAAAGTACAAACTCCAAGACCGATTTGGACTTGGATAGTGATTCGGCGCGTTCTTGCAAAAGTATATCAGCCACAATGGGCGTAATCTTGGTAGCCGGCAAAAGATCGGTGAGTGCGATGTGTGCACACTTGCAAAGTGTACCCATGGGTTCGTCCTCTTCATTGTTGTTGCTGTAAGTATGAAAAATGTGTAATTCGTTATGTTGTTGTTTTTCGTAATTATCGTGCTTTGCAAACCACCCACCCTTGCAACACGCAGAGTCGTGCCTGCGCATCCTTATTTTCCACATCCTTGGATAGTACCACATTCGACAAGCTTAACGGCATCTCCTCGATCGCTTTGCCCTGCAAATTCTTCATGCCATTAACCAGTTGTAGCATTATGAAGGCCACTTCTCGTGTCATAACATCGTCAAATGCCGGCATGCCCGCCGTAGTGGCGCTATCGCCCGCTGCCTCCAAGGAAACACCGCCACTCTTCTCTAGGGACGACTCCTCATTCAAGGTGCTCAGATTTTGTACTGACACCACATTTCGCAATGCATTCACACTGGCGCTATCTTTCAACCCGGCAGCGGCCAAATTTGGTATGGAGCCACGGAAATTGAAGTTGCTTTTGTCCAGCACCTGCGATTTGCCCTTAAGTATGGCGCCAATCGACTGTAGCGTATCCAATTGCAATCGTGGCAGTACAGAAATCGTAGCTTGTAGCAGAGTCACTGCGGTCGAGGGTATTAGGGGCAAGTGGTAGCTGGGTACCAAATCGCAAAACTCTGTAATTGGATTAAGTACACCGCAGACGCCACCAGATAGCTGATTCAGTTCACCGCCAACACCTGAAAGCTGATTACAGTCGGCCGAAAGCGCTAAAGTGACGGATGCTGTGGTCCAGAGAGCCGCATGGAAGGCCTTCTTGCCAACCACAAACGCCTGTGCGCCATCCAGTATGGTGAAATCCTCGAAGCGCAAATTGATGGCATTAGCTAGGGGCCGCAGTGCGGGTGGTATGACGGGAGTTTGCTGGAGCTATGAGGAGTAAGAGAAGAGCGTATAGCTGCATAAACTGGGCGAATATGGAGCACTGTGTGCGTTACTCACCTGATCGAGAACCTGCGCCAAGGCCTCGTGGTTAGCCACAACCACTGCGGTATAATTATCTTCTATGGTTTTATGTACAACACTGCGCCCTTTGCGCATACGCAAACGATTTGTAGCCTTAGTACGATGTTTGATGGCCTCGAATAGGAAGAAAATGGTAGATACATATTATTTATTGAAAAAAATTAAGATATAGAATTACTACTTGAACTAAGAAATAATATCAGGATTACCAAAATAATTTTTTTATTTTCGCAGGACTCATTTTTGTGTGTGCAATGGCACTTGGCTATTATAATGGCCAAGATTATTATAATTTTATTCAAATAAAGCGTATATCTAACCGCATAAAAGAATCGAGATGGACATATACATGAAAAATCGAAGTGCTCAGAATGGTGATTTAGCCTATCGTCTGTCCGTCGGTCCGTCCATGCCTGTGAACGATAACGCGGGAAAAAAATAATTGATCCTACCCAGCTCGATTCCGGGTCTACCTTTATATGAGTTTAACGATGACGAGTTATGGTTTATCCATTCTAAGAAGGGTTATGTGAGCTGCTACAACAACAACAGCTTAAAACTTCCAAGTAGCGAAGTCTCGGGTATTACTGCGATTCCTTTAAAGTAGCAATACCCTCTAACCTGACATGAGTCCATCAGCGGCCGCCGTAGTCGAATGAGTTTGTGCGTGACTACCATTCAGAACTTACAGAGAGAACGTAGGTTCGAATATCGGTGAAACACCAAAATTAAGAAAAACATTTTTCTAATAGCGGTCGCCCCTCGGCAGGCAATGGTTGTATTTGTGCCATGAAAAAGCTCCTCATAAAAATATCTGCCGTTCGGAGTCGGCTTGAAACTGTAGGTCCCTCCATTTGTGGAACAAGATCAAGACGCACACCACAAATAAGAGGAGGAGTTCGGCCAAACACCCAAAAAGGGTGTACGCGCCAATTATATATATATAACGTATCTAGTACCGGCAGTACCTACCGTCACCTCAACTCACTGATAGTAGTTTGGCTGTTCTGGCATCGCTACGTTGTTACGTCGCCTTCACAAGCGGATCACCACTATAAAAATTGTAAATTGAAATTTGAGGAGAAAAGCAAATTTAATTTTCGAACACCTTGCGAGGCCAGGACACTAGGGCTAACTTTGCATATGGGAATACCAGAGTTTTATTTTCTTTGCTTGGAAAATTTGTTAAGCAACTCTCGGCGCTTATCATTGGATCATTTAAAGGTTAAAGGTTGGCACCTTGCCATGAGGGGTTAGTGGAAAATGATGGGAGATAAAGAAGAGGAATTTTTCGAAAATTTTCTTTACGATTGTTCACCTCTGTATGAATACCTAATACTAATCAATGGTAAAGCTTCTATCACCCATTATTTTGAAATCGAGATCGTTCCCGAAAAGTGTTCGACGTTATTTGAAACTTATAAATAGAACAATAATCGAACATCATCCGATTTTTTGGAGATACTATTAGTACTCTTGTATGGATCGGAAATCTGGCTCACAAAATTCAGCCGGTAGCTAACATGGTTAAACTCCAAAAGTGGAGGTGGATAGGGCATCTGCTTCGCAAAGACCTAAATAAAATCTGTCGTCAAGCACTGGATTGAAATCAACAAGGTGTTCGCAATGTTGGCCGTCAAAAAAATATCTTGGTGGAGAACAGTCCAGAAGGAAGTTGAAACGTCAGGAAAAACTTGGAACGAAATCAAGCTTCTTGTGGGGGAAAAAGGAACCGATGTTGGAGATGATGATCAGATTTTTTTGTGGAACTGTAGATGGACCCATAAGCTCTTCTTCTTTACATTATCTTCAAGGACACTTTGTGTTAGATGAGCGGGTCACTGGTTACTTGCAAGAAATAATCAATAAATTCCCCAAATTCGAGGAGAGGTTTGGCTTAAAACTAACGGCAGGATGAGAAAAGAATAATTCAAATATAATATTAAATAGAGACCCGTTTAAAAAAAAGTAGGAATAACTTCGAATAATCGCAATTGAATATTGGTGCAATTAATACTTAAATGAGCAAAGATTTATAGCCGTCGTAATACCGTAACTTCAAGTTGTTTTTGCACTTACAGATGGTATGCCCCATACGCTGTCATTGATATCGGTAGCTACATCACCGCCTGCCTCGCTGCCATAATAACTGTAAGGTGCGTAAATTTCAAATTCACCCACCTCGCTGCCACAATAGGAAGCGGAAATAATGCGTGGAATGTTGGCTGTAAGTGGGAATTGAACATAAGCACACTTAGTACAGGCAACCTTAAATGCATTCAAAATTCATGTCGCAATTTACCTAAACTATTGTTCAATCCGAAGTTGCGACCCGGCCCATATTCGCTGCGTGTGTAGCTCGTCACCGACATCGTATCCGAATACAAGTTGCTATTATTGTTATTATTGCGACGTGGCGGCAGCAAACGCTGACCGGCTGTTAAATCGACCGAGCGTGTCGGTGGCAGTGGGGGCGATGAAGGACTCTTCACCATTTCATACATATTCTCGTAGTCGCGTTTGTCCTTCAAGTAGCTGTCGATAGTACTGTTAATTTTACGCACCGAATCCTTCAAACTGGTCGGCCGCCCTTCGTTGTGGTTGATGGATGTCATGGCACCGTTCATTACAGGTGTGTTGTTACCAGAATTGTTGTTGCTAGTTGTGCGATTTTCGAAAATTTCCAATTTATTTGCGATTGCAATTTTTGGGTCACTCTTACGACGTTCAAAGGTACTCGTACGGCTCCCGGTTGGTGGTTTCCCATCACCCAGTGGCGTTGTGGGCGTGACAGCTCTATCGGCCGGTGATAGTTGTGGACTTAATGTGGTTGAGCTATTACCGTTCGTGTTACGCTTGGCGGCGATTGCACCATTGGGATTGATTGAAGTGTGTAAGTGGTTGTTGTTAGTGCTGTTGTGTTCGAACGATACATTATCACCGTTTGACGAGCAAATCGAGATAGTATCGGCGTTTTCATTACGCGCTCCGGCGTGTCGTTTACGTGCCAATTCCAACTGTGCTTCACGCTCACGCATGCTGGCCGTACGTTCTGGCTTGCGCGGTGCAATCGATGAGCGAATTTCGCCTGCAAATAAAAATGAGAAAGACTTGAAAATGTATTTTCTGATGTCTGTTGTTTCTAATTAAATATAAAAATCAAATTAATAGACCGAGTATATAATATTACAGGGGGGCCTACCTGCGGCTCTTACAAGGATTATTTGTGGCTCTCGAGAAATGTTCTCGAGTTCCCTTTTCGTTCTATTTTTCTATTTTCATTTTTATTAATTTTTTACGAATTTGTTACGTTGTTATCCAAATAAAGTGACTCACAATACTTCCTCTGAGTTCGATTACTGGATTGCGAATAAAAGTCGTAAATTAATGGAAACACAACTTGAGGGATTTAGGGAATCACTTTATTGTTTTATTAACGTTCAACTTAAGGGGTTACATACGCCCACAATTTAAAAAAATCGATTTTTTTTCGACATTTCGTAAGAATACACAGTGAAATTTTCATGCCCACTTTCTATAGTCCATTAACTAGGTAGAGAGCGGTCCACGCGCTCCTGTACCTCAAACTTTAAACTTGTACAGTTTTTAATATTTTTCGGTGCGGTTCTTCTTTAATATTCGAAAGTGTGTTCTCTAGAGATTTGATTTTTGATATTTTTATTAGGTGCGTAACTAAGTTACCCCTGTTTGTCAATAGATGCCGTCAGCAGTGTGTGCTAGTCGATTCTAACATAACCTAAACGTCATAAACCAAGCTTAGACATATGGCAAACAAACTGCTTCGACACATTAGTGATTTGGTTTTGGTATCATAGACTTTTGGTTTTGTGAAAATGTCTGATTTTGTGCCGAATAATCGTCATTTGCGGAAGTGTTGATTTTCCTTTTTCATTCGAAAAAAACGGCGGCTGAAGCGCATCGAGAGCTACAAAAATTGTTGCAGATGCTGCTTTAAGTGAAACAACGTGCCGAGATTGGACCCGTCGCTTCAAAGACGGTGATTTTAATGTTGACTACCGTCCCCGTGAAGAAAGGCCAAAAACCTTCGAAAACGCTAAATTGGAGGCATTGCTCAATGAGGATCCGTGTCTAAGGCAAGAAGAACTTGCTTTAGTATTACGAGTTACCCGCCACTCCATTTCCAAGCGAATGCATGCTTTGGGAATGATTCAGAAACAGGGGACTTGAGTTAAAACCAAGAGATGTTGAACGACGTTTTTTCGCCTGTGAACAACTACTGCAGCGGCAAAAAAGGAATCGTTTTCTTCATCGCATTGTGACGGGTGATGAAAAATGGATTCATTACAGCAATCCAAAGAAAATAAAGTCATGGGGATTGCCCGGTCATGCTTCTACGTCGTCGCCTCGGCCGAATATTCACGCTGCGAAGGTTATGCTATGTATTTTTTGGGATCATGGCGTTATTTATTATGAACTGTTAAAGCCAAGCGAAACTATCACTGGGATATTTTCATGGCATTTATCCGCCATATATCCGCCACGGCTACGAGTTGCATGGTCCATTCGACCAGTCCAATTTCTAACTACATTTGCCAAAAAATCTGGCCGTATAACGTCAATGGTGGCTTTAATACTGCAATAAATCGATTGTTAACCGCGCTTTGTGGCACCTACCCCGTCTTGTTGGAGTCAAATATTAGCATGGTTCAATAGTGCTCGGCTTTCAGCGTAACGGCAACGCCTTCCTCATTTCGAAAATAATAATTACCGATGATGCCGCCAGTGTTCTATGAGCTTCGCGAAGAGATTTATTTATTTCAAAATACAATAAATTTCTGCAATTTGGAAGCGTTGTTTTGGCGTTAAACGATTCTTGATGACTTGCCAAACCTTACCGAATATAAATGTCAATACAGTTTGCCATTCTCATCTGAATATCCATATCCATAGTTCTTATGCAGCTAAAAAACACCTGATAGTTGTATCTGGCTTTACGGTATAATAGTGTTTTGTATTTTCTTCGTTTTTCTGTACTGATGAACTGAACAAACCTGTCTTTAATACCTACGCATCTATGCATTTTTTTATATCTATACAAATTAAGTGAATAAACAACAATAAAGTATCTTAGAATAATTTCAACAGTTTTGCATAAATTAACACATACATGATAAGCTGCAGTTATTAAATTGTCTCAAGTCTTTGTTATGTAATTTGTTCATGCTTTTTGTTTACCGATCATTCAACTGAATAATGGATTCAAAATATTTATGTGTCTGTTGGATAGTGAATGTTGAGAAGAAACAATTAAATTTGAATCGGAATCTTAACACTTGTCATCAAGAAAAATTAGGCCATTCGGTAAATAGATATAAAATCAAAAAGTAGAATAATAAAATCAATGTTGGAGCTACCTGCAGAATATAAACAATATAACAATATAATTCTGAACGGTTAGACTTCTTGATAAAATTGGCTACTAAGCTTGGCCTACTCATAGCTTTAGGATACCAGTTTGACAGCTGAAACTTGCGTGCGCCTATTGTCAGTATTTATTGTTAATCGACGTTAGAATGTGCATAATTTTCTTATCATTCGTAATTTTGTGGACAGATGCTGTATATGCAGAAATACATACATAGATATGTTTTGCATGTTATGTATGCTTCAAAAGTGTGTGCATGTTTTATTTACAATTATGAAATAAATTTTTCTGTTATTGATGTTAAAGCAAGAGACAACATTAAAACGATGGTTTGCTGACTTCAAACTTGGTCGCAGAGACATCGACGATACACAACGCAGTGGACGTCCAAAGGAGGCAGTAACACCAGAAAACATTAAAAAATCTACAAAATCGAAGGTGTTGCCTTTATATAGCATGAGCATTTGAGGATGAGAAAGCTCTGTTCAAAGTGGGTGCCGCGTTTGCTCACTGTTCTGTTTCATCAAGACAACGCACCGTGTCACAAATCAATCAAAATAGTGACAAAACTACAATCGAAAATTTGAATTTCTCCCACATCATCGTATTCGCCAGTTTTGGCTTCCAGCGACTACTGGCTGTTTGCACATCTAAAAAACTGCTCGCCGGTAAGAAATTATGCTCGAATGAAATTATCGCTGAAACTGAAGCCAACTTTGAGGCAAAAGATAAATTGTTCTACAAAAGTGGTATTTAAATGTTAGAGCGATACTGGAATGAAAGCGTTCTTCTTGATGGAAATTACGGTGTGTTTTCTTTGTTAGGCCCGAAACTTTTCAGCCGTGTGTTGTACGAGGAGTGCCTTTTATATTTCGGGATTAGAGAACAAAAACAAACTTTAATCATCGAAAATCACTTTATTGTTTTTCAAAATATTCTCCATGAAGATCTATACACTTTTGCATGCGTTTGAACCAATTGTCAAAGCACTTTTGCCACTCTGAATGAGGTACCTCCAAAACATGCATTCTGAATGCCGCAACCGCTTCTTCAGGTGTCGAAAAACGTTGACCTCTCAGTTTGTTTTTTAAGTACGGGAATAAAAAGAAGTCATACGGTGCCAACTCAGGACTATACGGCGGACGACCCATTAATTCGATGTTTTGGGTGCTCAAAAATGTTGTTTGAGCCGATGTTTGAGAGCTCGCATTGTCCTGGTGAAGAGTGGTCCGTCTTTGGCGATTGGTTTTCCTAATTTCTTGGAAGACAACTGGCAAACAAATGGTTGTGTACCACTCAGAATTTACTGTTCTGCGTTGTTCTAGTGGTACGGTTGCGACATGTCCAGTTTTTCCGAAGAAACAGGCGACCATTTGCTTGGAAGTGCTTTGTGCGCGAACAACTTTTGTTGGATTTGGCTCATCTTGAAAAACCCATACAGTCGACTGCTGTTTACTTTCGGGCTTATACGCGTAAATACATGATTCATCACCTGTCACGATGTCATAGACGTGTTTCGAAGCCCCACGATCATATTTTTTGAGCATTTCCCTCAACCAATCGACACGAGCCTTTTTTTGGGCGATTGACAAACTGTGTGGGATCCAACGCGAACAAATTTTTTTGACAGTCAAATGCTTATGCAATATTGAATGCATGCTGGTCCCACTAATGCCTAAGATTGTCTCAATCTCACGATAGGTCACATGACGATCTTGCAATATCAGTTCGCGCACAGTATCAATGGTTTTCGGAACAACAACTGATTTTGCCCGACCTTCACGAAATTCGTCTTGGATTGAGCTACGACCACGATTGAATTCACCATACCATCGATAAACACTGGTTCTTGATGGAGCTTCATCGCCAAAAAATGAATTAAGTTCATCCATGCAATGTTGCTGAGTTAATCCACGTCGAAAGTTGTAAAAAATAATCGCACGAAAATGTTCACGATTTAATTCCATTTTTGGACCGAGATGAATCTTTTAAGCTACTGCAAACAACACAAATAGCGCTGGTATTTCAAAACGTTCTGAGTACGTAAAAGCCAAAAAATGTCAAACTTTGCGATACAGCTGTCAGTTGCCAGATTGCAACACCAGGGTTGCCAAATCCTGCCAAATAAAAGGCACCCCTCGTATTATATTTTAATTTTTACATATACATTTTTGATACATTTTGCCATTAAATTTTTGCCTATGCTTTTTGTTTTATTTTATGTAACACTTTTGTGAATTCATATTTTTTTTTGTCTATTTTTTTCTTTGATAATTTATTTTTTATTTTTACATTTTAATTTTTCATACTTTTTTGGTTTTTGTAATTTAACTTGCAAGATCTGCCCATTCTTGTTAGTCTATTTTATGTAACACAGCTGATCAAACTAATAAAAATTGGGAAATATTCTTGAATAGGTGAAGTATTACTTTTGTTATCTGGTTAACTATATTTATAGCTGGACTGGAAGCTAATTTCTAATTTGATTTAAAAAAATTATAGTTTTAGCTACTATAAGACAAATGGCTTTAATAATAAAGCAAAATTTCAATCAAATCGGCTTCTTCCTTCTTAAGAATTTTTTCATACACCTAAGTTCGTAAACTCGATAAATCTTAATCTTATATTGAAGTCAATTACTGGAAAAGAACATTAATGCAACTCTTGAGGGGCATCGTACACCTACTTATCCCATTTTGTGGCTTTCTTAAGAATTGTACATCAATTTCTCAAAGACGCAGAGAATTTTTTTTTATGTTTTTTGGGTGTGAATTTTCCAGTGGTCAGATACACATACATACACACAGACCCAATTCATGTATGGAATACGTAAAAATGTGGCCACAGGGGTCCTGAATTCCTGAGTTCACATACTCTTGGCTTTCCTTTCAGTACAATTGAATATTCATTTAACCCCATTCCACCTGCAAATCCAGTCAAGCGTATAACCATGCAAATATGCGCTCATTGTGTTTGTGTAGCTGTGTAAGTTCATATGTATGTGTGTAAGTATTTATTTGTGACTTCTGTGTATACAAATTTATCCATGTAGCTATTTACATTAACCTTGTGCGAACGGTAAAACGTCAAATGACACAGCTTCGCATGAAGAAATACGACCTGTACTCCCAGTGCCGCAGTGTTGGCCAAGAATCATTAATCTTGAATTAGCCAAGTAGCAGAAGAAGCACGAGACACCGGCACATCCGCAGCGCCGGTAGTGGCGTAACAGTAATAAAAACATCGAAAACAAAAATAAAATGTTGGAAGAGCTAAGTAAAAGAAAATAAGTCCCAAAGAAACTATTCGACCAGCAAAAACAAGTCAAGCTAATTGTATTTCTGACCCAAATTCAAGCAAATCTCATAAAGATGCACGAGCTTGCTCATAAACACGTATACAGCAACAACATACTCGTATATGTATATGTATGCACTCACACTCGCGCATTCGATAATAGTAGTATCGCGCGCCTGAAAACAAGCGTACACAAATTACATATGCCCCTGTAGCAAAATGATGAAGAATACGAGCTTCAACTAGCGCTTCATGCTTAAGATTTGTGGATTTAACTTCTTCAACTTCTGGCTGACAGAGTGGATGCTTCGTTGGTTACATGGCCGCAGCTTTGTGGCGCTCAATTCCAGCAAATCGAAGTGGCAATCAGAGGTCGAGTGCTGCAGGTGTATGTATGTGGACATATGTAAGCACACGCGCACATTTGCTGCATAGGTAGCAGTTTATTTTTAGACGCTTCTCTTCTAGTGAATTACGAAAGGTCCGAAGTTCTTGCGTACAGTGGGTAACTATAAAGGTTTTTAAAATAAAAATAATGCCTTAAAATACACTATTTAAGGTTTAAGTGCAATGGGCAATATTGATTGCGTGCCATTCATTGACCATTCAAAATTCCATTCCATTCTATACCTCAAAATAAAAGCCTCTTTTGCAATAATGGGGACTTAAGTTGAAGATGTTTGTGCATGACAACAATTCGATTAGTCCTGGGTTCAATGCCTACTGCAGATATGAAGCATAAAACTTGGACAAGAAGTTGCATCCAACATAATTGCATTCCTGCCATTAAATTTCTCCTTTAGTAATCCAACATAATAAAGATAAATTATAAATTAAATTGTAGAATAAATAATAAATTTCAGATTAAAATGATAACTTCGTGGCATGCAACCCTGTCTTATCAATAATTTTTGCGAAAAAGGCAAAACGTCTTAGGTGAAGATGTAAAGAAAAAAGATTAATAAATGAATTTATTTTCAATAAAAAATTACTGTACTCGTATTACTCATGAAGCGTGGAAGCACTCCTTAATCTCCCACCACTTCATATAGCAATCCAAGAGGAAGCAGCTACGCAAGCACTCATGCTACACTTGAAAGAAAATTTCAAATTGGGCAACCTCACCGGCCACCTAAATATCCTAAATAAAATCAAAAACGCCATAAGCATGGCTCAAGTTTCAGACCACATTGACCCAACCCTCTGTTTCACAAAAGGATACACAGTTACCTTTCCTGAGAGGATCGAGTGGAAAACAAACCCGAAATGGATGAATGATGATTCACAAAAATGGTACACTGATGGATCAAAAACACCTTATGGTGTAGGAGCAGGAGTAGTGGGGCCCAGAATCCACAAATCATACTCTCACCAGGGACACCACCATCTTCCAAGCGGAACTATACGCAATAATGGAAGCAGTAAACATCATACATCGTAGAAACCACAAGAGAGTAAAGATCAAAATACTCTCGGACAGCCAATCAGTTCTAAAAGCTTTAGATAGCTATACCTACAACTCAAAAACCCTCTTAGAATGCCACAAGGCACTCAATAACCTGGCATCCAAAAACAATGTTTCATTAATTTGGGCACCGGGACATGAGGGATATGACGGCAACGAAAAGGCAGATTTTCAAGCCAAAAAAGGGGCAGATGAAAACTTCATCGGACCTAGTCCTATGTTCGGATTCAACAAAAACAACCTGAAACAAAAAGTAAAATACTGGGCCAAAACTCTATTAAATCAGCATTGGAACAACGTAGAGGGTCTTAGACACTCCAAAAAGTACCTAAGTTTCAACGCTAAAAGAGCTAACATGGCCCTCACGTTAAACAAAAAGACAACAACAAACACTTACAGAAATTAGGCATAACTAACACCAGCACCTGCAGATTTTGCTGCGAAGATGAGGAGTCTATAGAACATCTCATTATCGAATATCCGGGGTTGACGCATAGAAGGAAAAGGTTTTTAAACAAGTTCATCATCTGTAAGATGAAGACCTTCAATCACTCCCTCAGAAGGAGCTGGTACAATTCATAAGCATACTTAACAGTCAATAGACAGCATAGGGTGCACAATAGATCAATATGGTCGCAGTGCTAAAGGGCCATACCTTAACCCTTTACAACCATTAACCATTAACCATTACTCATGATTTTCAGTAAAAAACTAACCACCACAAAAGAGGAAAAGATGCCGCCACTACGTGTCTACATGAGACTCTCGCATATATCGGATGTTTTTCTAGCTACATGGGAACTATTGATGTCGTTAACTATGGTTTGACAGCTGAGAATGGCAAACTGTGTTGGCATTTCTGTTCAGTAATGTTAGGCAAATTATTCATGGAATTTGACGCCGAAAAAACGTCCAGACGCCAGGGGCAGTGCAAGCAATATTTTGACTCGTTCGCTAACAATGGAATAAAAACACGTTCAAATCCGACTTTCTCAGCAACATTTAGAGCGTTTTCGAAAGGATAAAGAGGATTTTGTACGTCGATTCATTAGTATGAATGAGTCTTGGGTTCATCATCATGATCCTTAATCAAACTAAGAAGCTAAAGAGTGGTGTGAACCCGGTTCTTTGGCTCCGAAGCGAGTTCGTGTCAAGAAATCGGTTCAGAAGGTGTTAGCTTCAGTTTTTTGGGATGCGAAAGGATTTTTGTTTGTGGATTACACAGTTTGTGAGTTTGTAGTAAAACAATAAATTTTGAATATTATTGTAATCTTTTAGACCAGCGAAAGGAAAAAACTTCGTGAAAAAATACCCAGTTTGCAAAAGAAAAAAATATTTTTCATGAGGGCAATGCACCGTATCACAAGAGCATTTTAACAATGGCTAAAATCCATAAATTATGGTTCGAATTTTTGGAGCATACTCCGTATTCACCAGATTTGGTGCCTAGCGACTTCCATCTGTTTCCAGACCTGAAAAATTTTAATTATTTTTAATCAAATGATGAGGTCATAACAGCTGTGGATCGTATTTTGCAGTCCTCCCAGAATGTCACTTCAGGGATGGAATTCATAAATTAGAAGCTCATTGGAACAAGTGTATTGACGTTCAGGGAGACTACACTGAATAATATAGTGTACTAGCTTTAACCCGCGGCCCCGCTCGCGTAGGAGTAGCTTTGAGGGATTTAGGATATGTATATAAAGGAATTACAAACAATAATTTCATAGAAAATAATTTTCTATTAATAACCATAATACCTGTATTACAGTACGCGACATCCGTTGCTATGCCTCGTTGAATAAAATCAAAACAACCAATTAGAAAAATATCAAGCAAAATTATTTTTATTAATTTTCTATCTCAAACCGTTTTTGAACTTTGCATTTGGGTCATAGTTGAACAGCTTATGCGGATTATGAAGTCTAGAGTGTGCTATAAATAGTGGGCAATAGGTAAAACTAAGATTTTTTAGATTAAATTTAAGCAAATATTCGATTATTAGTGACGAATGAGAGTGGTGGCGTGGCCTGGGGACTGTGGGAAGGGAGTTCCATCATAAAAACATGCCTAGAAGCTTCATTGGGTGAAAATATGAATGTATACAAATTTTTACGTCATTTGGTGTTGTCGTTTCGTAGTGATGCGCAGACAACGTACAGACATTCACCTTTATAGTATAGATTGCAAACCTTTAATTTTGTATTTTTCTTATCGAACCGCAAAACTTATTGAACAATCTAGGATCTCACATAATTGGTTAACTCTTAATTGTATTCAGATATTAAATTTGTATTTAATGAAGCACATCTTTGGAAACTTTTTTTTCTTATTACCGACCCGTCAGAATTTCGGCCCATAGTAGTTTTCGTTGCAATTATACTGATGAACGGCACCGACCGGCCCGCCGGTATTTACCATTTACGGCACACGTATGAATATTCTGAGTTAACACACAAGATATTCAAGATATTTCGGCTTATTTAATGGGGTTCTACTTACATGTGTATGTATGTATGTGTGTACATGCTTACACACATAAGTAAGTATGAAAATATGCGACTTTGCTCCGTTGTTGCTTAAAGAACAGCTTGCCTAATATACGCATACATAAATAAATATGTAATAGCCTAAATTTCGTACGCGTGTGTGCGCGTGTGAGTTGTAATAAATATGTATCTACACTTAACCCAGTTAATCCAGTCAACATCAGGCATTCCAATCACACCATTCACAGTAATATTGATGGAAATAACAAGGCATACAAATATTAGTATGATACATACGTATATAAATAATTCTTTATATATATATACTGGTACACGTATATAGATGTATACTGATAAAATTCACCTACAATTTTACTCATATTGCTTATTTTTGATGGATTATGACTTTGATGATCGATCCATGTTTCATATACACTAACCGCTATACAAAGGTGGTTGGTTGAGGTGGTGATTTATCCCGACTAGGTGGTGATTATTCAACTAGCACTTCCGCATCATTTTGCTGCCACATTTTCGTTACCGACTTGTTTAACGGTTATTTGCAGCATGACTGCAACCAGTCTGTGGGATTTAAGAACCTGTTTAGGTTGTTGACGTCTAAGCCAGATAGTTGTTCAAGACTCTCGAAGAGTGGTTTGCCAGGGTTGACATTCTCTCCTTCCATAGCGGAGTGCATTCACAAAAGAAATGGAAAATCGGTTTCGCTTTCTCTGGTTGTTTACAACAGTGACAGTGTATGCTATGAGGGACACCCATTTTGGCTGCTTGTGCCCCAATAGACCAAAAGCCAGTTATCACTGTCGTGAATCGGTAGGCATCCTGTCGGTTCATGTTTATCAATGTGGACGTTTGTTTGATGTTGCACGTGGGCCATACCGTTCTGCTAGTTTTGCAAGTCGTCTGGTCTCTCCATCTACAATCGGCAGTTAGAAGGTATTTTGAGAAAATTCTATTCTTGATTGCACTAAGTGGTGTGCATACCGATTCGTGCCAGATCTCCCTCTTGCCAGTTCATTTACTTTTTCATTACCTTTAATGTTGCGATGTCTCGGGATGGCTTGGGTGCCCAGCGGCTGCTCTTCAATTGTCGAACAAATCCTGAGCTTTTAGCTTCAACAAGAAAAGCAGGCAAACACAAAAACGAGGAAGACTACACCAGAAAAATATTAGCAAATTTTTTTAGAAATTGGTAAAAACCTCGGTGCCAAATTGCAAAAAAAACACCAAAAAAAAAAAACAGCAATCCACTTGGTCAACCAGCTGAAATTGTCGGAATTTCGAAATTTTTGTATTAAACATCGCAAAAATTGAGCGAAACGCGAAAAAATCAGAGGCATATAATGTATATTACTATGAGGGTTGCCTTTTATATAATATTTCTGGTGTGAGGAAGAAAAAAAAAAAACTCTGGTAGTTGAAAATGGCTTTAATGTTTTAAAAATATTCCCCATGTCGTTCAACACACTTTCGCAATCGGTTTAACTAATTTTCGAAACAGCACTTTTTCAATTGTTTAGGACTCAACGGAGCACACAAATACTAACAATTGTAACAGTTTTTTTACGCTGATAAGAGATGGTGGCTCTCCGTCTAATTATTTTAAGTCGTCGTTCTATTCTTGTCTTGTTCATCCACGTCGAAAATTCTACAAAATAATCGCTTGAAAACGTTCACGATTTAATTCCATTTCTTTCCCGAGATTAATTTTTAAAGCCATTGTAAACAACACTAATATGGCTCACACATCATTGCGTTTTGAGTGCGTTTATAAACATAATATATCAAATTTAAAAATAAAAAATAATTAAATATATCAAACATTTCAATGAAAACAGCAGATGACGCCTGATAGCACTAGAAGTGCCTAAGGCCAGAAATATAAATAGCAGCCCTCGTATAAATAAGTGCTTATGTGCATATACTCGCTTCTTACGCTTCTTCTTTCTCCACTTCAACTCGCATACCTACTCGTTTCTCTCTCGTTGCTACTTTTGATTGTTTTCTCCAGTTTTGTAGGTAAATGGGTTGCTAGCGGCGTTGGCGTGGCACTTTTTTTTCTATTTTTCTGCAGTTGGCTCATCACTTCACATGAATTTGAATTGGGATCACTAGCGTTAGTGTTTTTATTTTTTATCTTCTTGAAGGTCGTACAGGTATGTGTCTAACTACTCAAGTATTAAGCTTTTATGTGCTGGAACGTGATGTGTTTTTCTGAGGAGATTTACTTGAGTGTGGTGGTGGTGCGTTCCGCATAGTTGCACCATCAGCATGCCGGCATTGGTATGTCGGCGATTGGAATGTTTTTGGCAATGATAATCCGTGAATGTTAAGCACAGTTATAGAAACGCGCACCGCACAGCAATACAAACATGCCGAGGTATTTATGGAATTGTCTATAAGTTTGGAATTTAATATTCTATTGTTATTTGCAGGTAAAATGTCTAGTTCGATGTGTCATTATGTGAGTACTTTATGCAAGTGGCTATCCGTATTTTTATTTATGTAAATATTACATCTTTAATGTTATTGAGTTTTAAGAATATATCGGCAATAAAACTTGTACAAATATTTTTATGAAGTATTTAAATTTCATTTTGAAGGATATGAATTTTACATACAAGTAGTATTGAGGTATTTATTTTTATTGTAGGGTAGCCCTAAATGGCGGTCCTTGAGTTCCTTAAAAATAATGTAAAATGAACGAACAGAATTTTTTGACTGAATCCAAAATTTTCTATCTCTTAAAGTGAGAGGCGAAACTGAAGTGTGTAACGAATTCCTGAATGAAGTGTTGTAGGATCTATATAGCATACGAGTATAAGCTCAGACTAATCGCAGTAGATGCTTTCCATTTCAATTCAACCGGGCTATTCGGGTCATGTTCTTCGATTTCGATGTAACTTAAATATGTTGCTCTCTGGTCAAAATAATGAGACACGTATTTTTTTGTTCGCCCGAAAAAATTTTTTTTCAAGAGTTATCGGCAATTTTGTTTTTCGCCTCAAACTCGATTTTTTTTAATTATATAAGAAATTTTTTTTTTTAAATTCCCATAACATAGTCAAAAATGAACCGATTTTAATAATTCTGAGTTCAAAATGATCGTAATTACTTACACAAGCGACTTCATGTAGAAACAATTGTAAAAAAGTAGTTGAAAATTTTTTATTTAGCAAAAAAGAAAAAAAATTGAAATTTTTTCAAAATTCAATATTTCAAAAAGTGTATTTTTTTTTGTTTTATAACTTTTTCCAAATCAAAAAAACATCTCAAACTTTAATTGAGCTGCATGCCTAGTAGCTAAAATGAGTTGTTTTTGAGTAATGAATTTTTGAGTAAACACCCTGTTTCGCACTTTTTGTTTTTTGCAAAATAAAAAATTTTCAACTACCTTTTTGCAACTATTTCTACATGAAATCGCTCGTGTAAGTAATGACGATCATTTTGAACCCAAAAATATTAAAATCGGTTCATTTTTGACTAAGTTATGAGCATTTAAAAAAAAAATCTTATATTATTAAAAAAAAATCGATTTTGAGCCGAAAAACAAAATTGCCGATAAAGCTTGAAAAAAATTTTTTTCGGGCGAACAAAAAAATACGTGTCTCATTATTTTGACCAGAGAGCAACATATTTGAGTTACATCGAAATCGAAGAACATGTCCCGAATACCCCTTTGAATTGAAATGGAAAGAATCTATATAAGAAAATTTTTTTTAATTGCTCATAACTTAGTCAAAAATACGCCGATTTGAATGATTCTGGGTTCAAAATAATCTTAATTACTTACACGAGCGACTTCATTTAGAAATAGTTGCAAAAAAGTAGTTGAAAATTTTTTATTTTGCAAAAAACAAAAAGTGCGAAACAGGGTGTTTACTCAAAAATTCATTACTCAAAAACAACTCATTTTAGCTACTAGGCATGCAGCTCAATTAAAGTTTGAGATGTTTTTTTGATTTGGAAAAAGTTATAAAAAAAAAAAAATACACTTTTTGAAATATTGAATTTTGAAAAAATTTCAAATTTTTTTCTTTTTTGCTAAATAAAAAATTTTCAACTACTTTTTTACAATTGTTTCTACATGAAGTCGCTTGTGTACGATCATTTTGAACCCAGAATTATTAAAATCGGTTCATTTTTGACTATGTTATGGGAATTTAAAAAAAAAATTTTCTTATATAATTAAAAAAAATCGAGTTTGAGGCGAAAAACAAAATTGCCGATAACTCTTGAAAAAAATTTTTTTCGGGCGAACAAAAAAATACGTGTCTCATTATTTTGACCAGAGAGCAACATATTTAAGTTACATCGAAATCGAAGAACATGACCCGAATAGCCCGGTTGAATTGAAATGGAAAGCATCAGTATTCTCTTTTAAGGGCAATATTGCAATAGCCAAGCTGCAATCACGGCACGTAATTAGCTTACAATATCCTCTAAACTAGTGGAACAAAATAGAAATAGCCTTGAGCGTAAACCATAAAGTTACCTAGATGTGGATCCCGAGACATCGGAACGTTGAAGGGAACGAAAAAGCGGACGAACTGGCAAGAGACGGATCTGCCACGAATAACGCTCTTGCAGAATCGGTTTTCACACCACTGGGTGAAATTAAGAATATAATCTGCTCAAATTATAAAATAGTATCTACGAAACGTAGATTGTAGATGGAGAGACTTTATGACTCACCTACAACCACAAACAATCGTCAGCATTGACAAATATGAAACGAAGGGATGCCTGCCGACTCACGGTAGTGATAACTGCCTTCTGGTCCATAAGAGAGCAGGCAGCCAAAATGGGTATCCCTTACAATATATACTGTCATAGTTGTAAGAAACCGGAAAAAAGGAAAATATCTTCCCCTTCCTCTGTGAATGCCCTTTTCTATGGAAGTGGATATGGTTAACTCTTGACAAGTCGCTTTTTGAGAATCTCGCAGAGCTGGCCAGTTTCTCAATAGCATAGTCTGGATATAGTCGGGAAGGAATAACCCGTACAATTTGTTGCTAGCGAGGATGTGGCAACAACAACTGGATTCCTAGTGAATCAATAATTCAACCAAGCAACCACAAGCTCAGAGCTTTTTGCAAAACTTTCGTCTTTTAATTGCAGAGATCGAAGATAAATGCTTCAGGATGTGTCTCCAGATGTGTTCACCATCAGCTACTTCCTAATCGGCATGCATCTTACATAAGTGAGTCTGGATAAGTAGAAGCTTCTGTTAAAGCAGCATGTTTTTGTTGTTGTAGCAATTCATCTTGCCCTGCCACCGGACCTCGTTCTCTATTCATTTAATGGTTGGTCCAGGAAATATACTGTTTCGATGGATTGAGTCCAAAGAGAGAGTGATGTTAGTGGGGTATGTGAATAGCCGGTTATTAGCATGCGGGTTACTTTCACATGAGCTTAACTACTACAACATCCTGAACGTAATTGTGCCAAGATAACGCGGGTCTCACGAGGCAACTGAAGTTCTTCGCTCGCGGCGAATGGTGGTTGGACTCCGATGACGGCATTTGGAGTCGCGACCTTAGGTAGGTGGTAAGAGGCTCCCGATGAATGCCGTTTAATGCCTGTCTATAAACTGTGTGGTCCAGTAGTTGTAGTTGTATGCGGTCCTTGATCTCGTCAGTACAGTTAATGAGATGTTTGCTGACTCGTCTGCAGATGGATTAGCCTACAATAAGTTCCTGCACTGATGGTTGCTGCAGTAGCAGCCCAACAGGTATTACTTGCTGAGCATTTTATATGCTTCTTAACCGGGAACATAGTAGCCTCGTGGCAGAGATGTTACAAGGGAGACATCTGGAGGCATTATGTGACTGTTCTGATGGCAGTATTCTGGCAAGCTTGAAGTTAAAGCAGCAGGATAATCAGGCCGGAAGTATAAAGTACTGGAGAAAGAGAGTAAATGTCAGTTCTGGAACGATTGCTTCACACAACTCTTATGGATTTAGGAAGTGGTATAAACGATGGAGGATGGTAAAGAAATGTGAATTTCAATTTCATAAAATAACGGACATTAATAATTATGTACTCGAACGTTTGAGTATGAATAGAGAAATCAAAATTCACGTAGGGAATGAATCGGTTACCTCAGAAGTCTAGGTTAGGTTAGCCTGGTTGGCAATAAGCCACGCATAGACCTTTTGGACCCTAGCGATGCCAGATGGAGCCTCAAAGGTCTAACTTGGTAAAGAATTTGAACCTAAGTTAATAAATGGTGACGCAAAATTAGTCATCCAATTTTGTTTTTGAATAATAATACTTTTCCCCTAATTAACCAAGAAAATGATTTTGAGTGATGAAAATATTTATTTTAACCTTTACGCGCTCCATTCTTGAATTCTGCAGCTCTCTAGTTCACAAGTGTCAAATATGATTGATGTACGACGGCATTTGCAAAGTTTATAAATTTTCCGATAGGGTGATTAATTTGCGCCATTTAGTAGAAAGTAGTCGTAGAAAGGGTTTCGTTGAAGCAATATTGGTCGTGATCTCGGTCGCGTAAACGGTTTTAGGAAAAGCAAGGGTTACTTATATTTATATCTGAAAATCAGTGAATAGTTTTATACTTAACACTTTCCTAAAAATGGGATGAATTAACAAAAGTTTAAAGAAAAAAATTATTTCCCTCAAAATTTCAAGAAATAAGGACCTACAATTCTTTAAAAATTCTTTTGTAATTACATTTTGGATTATAAGAAATTACTTTTTGTTTCACTTTGAGTTCATTTGTATTTATTAAAAGCTTTGCATAAACTTTCTCTAGAAAACGGAATTTCAGACAAAAAAAGATAATGATGATAAAACATTTTAGAGAACAAAATTTTGCACTTTTCCATAACTTTGGGTCGGTGAAATTTCAAACGAAACTCGAACGTAAATCAAAAATGCTTCCAGAAACTCTTATATTAGTCTGGACTCCAAATATTTGTTCCTAATCAAGAAAACTATTCAGCATTCCTTGGAGGAGAAAAGTAGAGTCAAAAATTTGCGCGTATAGGTGGAATTTCATCATCTGAGTGAAGACAGGAAGATCAGAGATAAAGAGTATCAAAATTTACAAAGTATCAAGGTTCACAGTCGGGTTGTATTGATGAGTAAAAGAGGAGTTTAGGATTTTACTTAAAAAGGTCGGCAAAGAAAGCAGCCATGTCACGAAGGAGTTTTTGTTTCTTGTGTTTTTTTTTTAAGTCGGATCCATTTTGTTAGATCTAGGTATAACAGCAAACTTTTTATCTCTACGTCTGAGATTAATTGCTGTCAGAAGGGCTTGCCGAAAGAGCGAAGTCTTGCTCCAGCTAGACCTGGTCATTCGCATAGATAGTGGAAGAGACTTTCTTTCCCCACTTCCGCTTCACAGCTTCTGCAGATGGGATTGAAAGGGAGGTTAAGTGCGTGATCCCCTATTTTCCAGAAACTGTAAGGATAGCAGTTATACCTAAAATGTTTGGTCGAGAGCATCCTAACAGATAATTCGTGCTCTGTATGTTATATGATACGGCATAGTCGATATACATTTCTTCAGGCCTTATTAATGGGGAACGCAAAATATGGGAGCTCTATATAAGATTACATAACCGTTCGGCGGCATAAAACAAAACGAATATTCACTTGCAAGACAAAATAAAATGAAAGAGAGTTTGCCCTACATCAATCACGGTTGTGTGCGTTTTATTAGTATGGTTTACTCCCTCCCGTCATGAAAAAGATGTCGGAAGCTCTTGGGGATTGTAAATTGCTATCCACAATATACATACATATGTATATAATATATATGGCAAATTACCGACCGGCACATTAAACAAATTGGCCTCATCACCGAACCTTGAGTAGTTGACTAAAATGAATTGAGGCTAGTTAGTGCGACGCCTAAAGTGGCCAGCTACAATGCCACACACACATTTTGAGCAAGTTCCAGTTGCAGTTGCAGCATTGCAGCAACAATTGCAATTTGCGGCCAAAGTCATCTGTTTGTTGGACAATGAACATTTTTCACCGCTGCTTGCATGACAATGCTAAGACTGCATATGCATAAGTACATGGCACAACGTACAACTGCCTCTACTGAGCAGTAGAAGGAAAGGCGGAAAGAATAAGAAACGGATGATGAGTGAAGGCTTGAATGCGCTTGGAAAAATGTAGCTACAATTTCCACTTACAAAAAACAAAACGACGAAACATTTTAAAACAAATGCAGTGAAATATCGATATAACGAACCTTGATAATACGGAAAACTGAAAACAAAAAAAATTTAAAACTTGAAAAACCCCTTTGAGAAATTGTCCATAGATATAATGAAACAAATTTAGGCATGACAATCTTCGATAAGCATTGATAGTTGGAGTCCCATTATAAAAAACCTCTACAAACCGAAGTTTAGTGTGTTGAATGCACACTGCGAGTTTTGGTTTTAATTGCTCTTAAAATGAGTATAGTGAAGCGCAAGTCGAAAGGCGAAAGGTCCTTCAATAAAGGCGAAAATGCAAGCCAGGAGGCTGAAATTGTGGTTGGTGTTTATAGTGCCGATACTTTAACAGCTAATTTCGTGCAATTTTTGTTTCATCGATTCCGTTCAGGTAGATCATCGATTATGTAGGCAATCTACATAAAGAGCGATGGTCCGGTCTAGAACGTTGCAGAACTGCAAAGTGTTTTGTGACAAGTCCGAACAGAAAACTGTCAAACTTTCTACTAAAACTTAGAAGGAAAGACGTTCGGTTGATGCTCGGTATTATTACAGGACACAACCCATAGGGTCAGCATACGACCACCATTGGAATCATTGACGACCCAATGTGCCTGGTTTGCATGGAGGAGGCGGGTAGCACTGAGCACTTTCTCTGTGAGTGTCCTGCCTTTGCTAGAGCAAGGCTACGAGTTTTGGGTTCCGATGTCGTGAGAATGAGTAATATTCGTTCTCTAAAACTGGAGGAGATTTACCGATTTGGCAAAGAATCTGGAAAATTACTACAGGACTAACTACTTTTATCTCTGTCTCTATTCTTTCCTATCTCTTTCTCTGATACTTTTCTCCTTCCCTCCTTGACGATCTACTCTCTTTCCAGAGCTTTAAATACAATGGGCTTTTTAGCCTGAGTGTTTTAGGAGCCACCACATCTTTTGGTGCTAATTGGCTCGATCTATTCAAATTTCATTTCATTTCATTTCAGTCGTAGCATCGCTAAAGATCGGCCATAAAACAGTTTTAAACCATTTGTGCAAACATTTTACGCTAAAATAATGAATTTCGTTTAATGGATAAACTTTCGATTGATGATGCCAAAAAAACAAAGTTAATTTTCTTTAATGATTACCAAGCTATTGCCCGTAAAAAGTTCATTCCACAAGACTAAACAATTGCTTCTGTTAACGACACATTGCATTCAGCCAGAAGGACGCATACTAGAGAATTTTTTGTACTTCTTCTCCTTGATTGAAGCGATAATCGCTTAAGCGATTTTGGTCGTGTTTAACAAAGCGAGAGTCCTTCTCCACTTGAACTTTCCAAAGCACGGGAGCCTTCCTCTTCCTCTGCTACCACCGGTTGGTATCGCATTTTTTATACCATTGGCCATAATTATATGCCATCTTAACACAATTCTGATCTGCTTTACCTTCTTGAAGCCGACGATCTTAAAAACGCATTACATAGATACGCTCGTAGCTGCTATATTATTTTAATTTTATTGTTGAAACGTGCTCGGATCAGTGCAGAAACAGTGTTGGTTCTGAAGGACTTGCACTGAGATATCACAAAAAATTTACGACTTTATGAAGACTGTCAGAAACTTCTTAACTTACTTTTACTCACACATGGGTTAAAAAGTGCAGGACCTAACACATAGATAGGGTAAAAGATAAATCGTTCTACAAAAAAGGCATTGAAATGTTAGAGCGACGCTGGAATGATTGCGTTGTTCTTGATAGAAATTACGTTGATGAATAAATCTAATTTTTTACAAAAAAAAGTGTTTTTTTTTGTTAGGTCCGGGACTTTTCAGCTCATGTGTTACATATGTGTGGTAGTATCAGGAAGATGTTGAAAGTCTTATATAAAGTGGTGGGAGACTAATTAAGTGCGAAGCTAGGCTATGCTGAAATTTGCCCAAAACAATGATCCGAAGTATACCTCAACCTCAACAAAGACTTGGGCAATAAAATTGGGTAGATTAAGTGCTCGCGGATCTTAGTTCGGTTGAAAATCTCTGGCACTAACTTATTTTGGGATTGATGCAGCATTTTCTAATAAACTGGTATTCCATATATGATATATGTAGAACATAGAGAGACTCCACTACTGAAGCTACTATATAAAATCGGCATAGGATCATCAGACTCTGTTTTAATTACTTTTGACTGGATTGATCCTAAACGAGTGGTATTTTAAAATATTAAAGCGCCATCTTTAATTTTTATTTACTAATACGCTGTCGCTTGGGCAGACGGGAAGTCAGTCATATTTAAATCCTTATAAATATTTTCTTAAATGTCATTTTTTTATTTCTGCTTCTTCCTTTTACATGCTAGAAAGCAAAGTCCTTCCTGTAGCATTTACACAGTGGTTACTAAAATACTTTGTTAATGTAAATATGAAACTGACACTTACCTAAATTGGCATAAACATTATCCGACTTGCATTTCATAGAGCCACCTGCTTCACTGGCAGTTATGCCGCTTGCCTTGCGGCCAATCGGTGCGTCCGTCACCGTCATCGGTACGGCATTCAACCCAATGATTGCCTGCTTCCGGCGTAGCTCTGCACTCTTTGGTGGCGGCGGACGTGCCGGTTTGTTTAGCTCGTGTGAGCGTTGCGTATCTATGTTGCGAAGAGGTGGTGCCGGTGGCTTGGCTGTCACCACGGCCACTGTTTGGGCTGCCACTGCATCACTGGTCTTCGTTATGTCTTTGACTACTTCTACTGCTGTCGGATTAATGTCGATCGGATGAATAATCACCAGGCGTGGCTTACCCACCACACCCGCCTCCTCGCCCGTACAAATCTCCGAGTAGATGCTGTCCTTCTTGTGCAGATTGTCCGTCGTTTTGCTGGCACCCATGCGCAAGAATTTCTTGATCGAAAATTTCGTTTTGGTCTTTTGTGGCGGTGTTTGGTGTTGCTGCTGCGGCTGCTGTTGTTGTTGTGCCGTCAACTTCTTGTCACTTGTCGCCGGCAATGTTGGCAGATTCACCGTCGTATTGGTTTGTGTCACATCAGCTAGACACTCTTCGGACAAAGATAGGCTCTTATGATTCTTCGGCAAGGGCTCAGGGGTGAGCGTTTGCTTGAGACTCAGTGAGGATGTGGCCGATTGTAGTTGCATGTTCTTCAGTGCATTGCTGCGTTGCGTTGCGAATGTGTTGAGGCTACGGAACTTGGGATTGACTGTAGCGCGTTCACGTTTGTCCTTCTCACGTATCACTGGCGATGAGGCGTTTTTGGCGTTTTTCGTATTATTGCTGTTCGTATTATTTGTTGCTGTTGGTATTGCTTTGCGGTTATAAATGCTGGATGTGTTAGTTACTCCAGCGTTGGTGGCAGGGGTTGCGGTAGTTTTGGCGGCAATTGCTGTTGTCGTTAGTTCACTGGTTGACTGACAAGTTGCTATATTCAATTTGTCAGCTTCTTCTCGATCGTTTGACTTCTTCACATCAACGTTGTGATCATTAATAAATTTTGATTCTGCTTGCGCTTGGGCTATTGTCGGCGCTGATTGTTGTTCCGCGCTTGCGACTTTTTGGGAAATCGTTCCTTCCACTGCTACATCGTTTGATGATGCGCTGGTGTGATCGAATTCTAGCGCGGCATTGTAGTCGCGTTCTGGCGTTGGTGGTGCGCTTGTTTTCTGTTCAGGCGGCGGATTTGGCGCTCGGCCTTTCTTTAGTTTGGCATCATCTTTCATAGCATCTAGCGTCACGCTCAAGTTTAGATTTTCGTTGGATTTTGATATCACCAAATGTAATTGATTGATGACTTGTTGTTCCGCATTTGTCGGTGTACGCTTGCTAACAAATGTTTTCAGCGGCGTACAGGTTGGTGACACCACTGGTTTTGCTGGTAGATCTGGTTTCTTTAGTAAAATGGGTGGGTGCTGCTTTTGTAAACCATGTAGGAATGAGGGGCGCGCATCAATGAGTTTCGTGGGTGGTGGTGATTTAGGCAATGCAGGCAGCTGTGACTGTTGCGGCGCGGTATTTGCCTCTTTCTTTTCCAAGCTTCCATCTGGATCCGCGCTTCCGTCCGGCTCGCCATGCAACTCTCTGCTTTTCTCCAAAATGAAAGCAGCCTTTGCAGCCGCTGTTGTTTTTGTTTTCGCATTAGTGCCCGCAAGAGTTTTATTTGCTGTGCTTGTTTGATTGGCCACTTGTATGTCCTCGTAGTCCGAGTTGTTGGTACTTACACTCAGTTTTTTCTCAACATGTATGCGTTCCTTTTCAGCGCCGCAGTTCTTGTATTCATTGCCAATGCTGATGCCGATGCCTGAATCCGATTCACTACGTATCATATTGTATGAAGTCTCCTCGTCGCTGCTGCCATCAAAACTGCTGCCCGTCGAATCGAGCGCATCATCCGAGCTGCACTTGGTCACAATAAGCCCATCAGACGTTATTTTGCTGGTCATAAAGTTGCCTTCATGCAGATTG
Organism: Anastrepha ludens; assembly: GCF_028408465.1. NCBI lineage: Eukaryota > Metazoa > Arthropoda > Insecta > Diptera > Tephritidae > Anastrepha > Anastrepha ludens. The sequence continues at coordinate 114,233,534 of NC_071498.1, read as the reverse complement.
TACGAAGCAGCGCGTGTCTTCGATGACAACAGCATATCGGTGATGTATTGGGAGCTGGAGAAAATGGAAGTGTCGTTCGTGTTGGATGCATTCTTATTGCACTTTTTCTCCACCGTTGCTGTTGGGACAGTGGATCCAACAATGTCAGCAGCAGGCTTATCTTTTGCATCACATTTGCCGTCTGGCAGATTCTCGTAGCTTATTTGTGTTTCGACAACATCGTAGTATGCTGAGATGCCATTCTCGTTGTCCGAACAATTGCTGTCGCTATCCGAGTATTTATGGAAAACATTTATTTTGGGTTTAGCATGATCCTTTGTAATTGGTGGATTGCGTGCGATCGGCTTCTTAAGCTCAGGAAATGGCTTGTTCTCCACGGCATCGCTCAAGCTGCTAATCTCGAATTTAATCTTTGACGATGTGTTTGTGGCTGCGGCTGTGCTTACTCCGCTGTTTGTGTTATTGTTTGTGCTTGTGTTGCTGTTAGTGATGGTGGCATTGCTCACCTCCTTTTCGCTAGCCAATTTCTTGCATTCGCTCTGTTTCTTTTCGAGCGTTTCAGAGATTTCGTCCAACAACGACTTTTCCATAGCCCGTTCGATGGGCGGACTATTCTTGCCATCACCATCGCTCGCCGCCAAAGCTTCTTGCTTGGCTTGCGCGCTCAATAAACTGCTAGCGCTGGAAACTATATGGGACGTTACCGTTTTGGTCGTAGTTGTTGCAGCTGTTGTTGTTATCTTTGTTGCGGTCGTTGACGCTATTGTAGCCGATGTTGTAGCTGTCGTTGCTTTCTTTATAGATTTAACAACAGTTGCACACTGTTTGACCCCCATTTGCTCACTCGGTTCATTAGTTCTCGTCTCAAATTTGGCCTTCGCAGTTGTGGAGGTAATCGAAGACGCCGTCTTTGGGTTATCAGTAGACGCTGTGACTCCAAATGGCATAACATTTATCTTGAGCGTTTGTTTTTTGCCCTCTTTGTCGACTTGCGGAGCACCAAGTTTTAGCGCGGCAAACGAACGCTTAATGTTCTCCTGTGGATCGCCCAGCAAATTGCCATTGTTCATATTGAAATCGGTATTGGCACGTGTGATGCGATTCAACTCGAGCGTCTCCTCGTCGTCGGTGCTAGTGGCGGCATTGTCGTCGCGCTCATTGCCGATATTCATGAAATCATGATCATCATCGTCATCAGAATCATTGTCCGACCATTCGCCGCCGACGCCAATAACTTCAGAGATGTTCTTCGGAAAGGAAACCTTATGCGTTTTGCCTTTACTGCTTTTAGATTTTAGCGAGGCAAAAGACTTCTTCATGATGCTTCTTACGGGTGATTTATTTTTGTTTGGGTAATCAGTCTTTTTGCTATCCAAATCAGTTTTAGATAATAAATTCGAGGTGAATTTCGATCTATCCATGGCGCTAGAGTATTTAGATGTGTATGTCGAATTGCCGGGCTTGTGCTCATCTTTGGATTTGAAACAATTTGAACAGAGATCCTTTTTCCACGCATTCTGCGTGAAGTGTGGACATATCGAAGAGGACATTTTGTTCTTGAGAATGTCGCAGTTTGTTCGTTTATAGACGTATGGACGTATTGCGTGAGAAGGCGGTGTTTAAGACAGTATAAACTCTGTGGCCATAGTCTGAAATGAGTAGAAAGCAAATGTTTCGATTAGGTATAGAATAATTTTTTATCTTTTTATATACATAACTTTTTTAAAGATAAGATTGGAATTGTACACAGATTTTTTAATAATAATAATTTTAATGATACTAAACTAAATGCATGTGAGTTTATCAAATATTTCGTATTATTGAATTTGAATAACTAGGAATTATCCTCAGAGTGTTCTGGCTGTGTTGGAGGGTGTCGAGGAGTTTCTAGACTTCTTTATATGAATTTGCTGAAAACAGTGACTTAAGTAAGCTGGGGTGAATACCAATTGAACCCAGTTTTTTAAGTAGTAGACTTCGAAAAGTCGGTGCATATGACAATGCCTGTTTTAAATTGTTTTAAGACAAAATTTGCGAATAAACTTAAATTCATAAGAGTAGATCTATCCTTAACCAAGGCATGCTGATAAGGCGATATGAGATCTGAAATTTGGAAGAGAATCAAATCAAGTACCAGTTTTTCAAAGAGTTTAGATTTTGCAGATCGGACGATAGTTCTGGACATCCGACTTGTTACCAGACTTATTTATCGGTATTATAAACGTTTTTTTCCAATTATGTAAAAGTTCACCAGAATCCAGCGATTTATTAGAGATATTTGCTAACGATTGGGCTAATGAAGTAGCATAGTTTTTTTTTTTAGAAAAATCTAGTCTAGACCATCCGCCACTGCTTCTGTTGCGTTTGGTAAAGTCTACTTGTATATTACTTTTAAAAGAAATAAGACGTGAGTCACTTGAAGCTGTGCAAGAAAAAGTGGCAAAAAATACTACTTCTAGTACTATTTCGAGCAATGGGAGATTCGCTTTGTAGCATTAGTTGGCATTGTAAGGATAAAGGAAATTGATAATAAGCAAATATGCATGAAATCTATACCCACAAGCATGATGAAAAAATCAAGAATTGATATTCAATAGCACTGGTAATGTCAGTAATCGTACATCTTCGGTGTAGCTAAGTGAAGCGATCCAACTTAAAACGGAATTTAAGCATCAGGGAGAAGCATTTAGACTGAAAAGTAGCTTGATTATCATTTTATAATTGAAATACGATCGGCGTTGAGCTTTTGAACCGCTTTATGTGATATGATTACGAAGTATTTACTATAAGTTTGACTCGTTTGAAACTCTGCATGGACGGTTGTTCAAAAGTGTGTGCGTCATCGAAGTGACCTCCTCCCTTAGCCTCATAACAAATATTGACAGAATTGTTAAATTGAAGCTTATGCTGCTCAAAAACTCTATATTCCTCATAGGCTATGTTGGTGCATTTTACTCGACTCACGCTCCTACATCTTCAATTCTCTGTATGCGTTCGCGAAAACAGACCACAATCGACGGGTAGTTAATCGATTATCGATGTTTTAGACGAGTAATCTACGAGGCAGCTGAAGTTTGTCTATATTAATCTTTAGCTCTTAAAGTTAGCTAGATATGGTATGCCCTAATAACTCTTCTCAGTAAGGTAAAAATTTCCAGATGCAAGAAATGAAAATAAGGAGTAAAATGGAGTGTAGAAGTGTAAAAGTAAGATAATAAAGATATATGTATATACTGCTTATTATTGGAGCACATTTTGTAGAGACAATATTTATGGTAGCCCTTGGCGTATCAGAAACCAATACACTCTTTTGCATATTTTATATTTTGAGGTGTTCAGTAATTTAAAACTAAGTCAGTATTAAAAAGGAATAATCGAATTCGGACTCATAGAAATACTCTGAAGGACGTATAATGAAATTAAAATTAAGCGAATAAGAATAAGGAATGATCAGACTTGAGCTCAGAGGTGTTCTCAGGGGTTCTCTCATAAGGAAGTAGTCTCACTGAGTATAGCCATGTGAAATTAAATTCTTTTTCTTCCTCAACATATACATTCAGTGGCGAGAATAACCGAGTGCATGATGCATTTTTGTATGTATTTTCAATGTTTTTGAAGCTAACATGTTTTTGCAATTTTGTTTAATATTGCTTACCCTTTAATCAGTCAAATCAGTCAAACTTTCAAACTTTATACGAAATTTAGAAAACTTCAACATATTTTCAACTAAGTTTTGAATTTTTTATCTGAATTTTTAGGAAAGTTTCGAGTATGCAATTTCATAGTCCACTGAATTTTGGTGTAATAAAGTGCAAATATTAAGTGCAAAAAAATTGTATTGATAAAATATCTACCTATATACTTTATTTTTTTTTACTTAGATTTCCAAAAACTCGGATTAAAAATTTCATAATTTAAATGAAAATTTGTTGAATTTTTCTAAGCTTTGTAAAAAGTTTGATTTATATGGCTTTGGTTATGAATTATATGAATATACTCGTATATAAATATATAATTGACGCGTACACCCTTTTTGGGTGTTTGGCCGAATTCCTCCTCCTATTTGTGGTGTGCGTCTTAATGTTGTTCCACTAATGGAGGGACCCTACAGTTTCAAGCCGACACCGAACGGCAGATATGTTTTATTAGCAGCATTTTCACAAAATAAACTCGGAGGCTTGCCATTGCCTGCCGAGGGGCGGGTGGGTGATTAAATTACTGAACAATATAAAAAAAAATTTCGAACCAAAAAACATTTAAAATATTAAAAAAATAATCATCGATCGTCAAGATGCCGCTTTAAATGTCCACCTATTTTATGTAAATTTCTAATAGGACTATCAATAAGTTCGTGCGGTTTTACAACAGATGGCGTAACTTGATTATTATTCCATCGATCCACATTTCCAAACATTCATTGGAGAGCTACTGTCGTAAGGCACAAACGTCAGTATAAGTTTTTTATTTGAAGCGTAAACAACAATATTTTTACCACACTTGAAAATGTCGAATTTCGTGCCAAATAATGTGTTTTTGCGGGGAATTCTTCTTCATTATTTTAATATGAAGAAAAAAGCAGCCGAAAGTCATCGTATCTTGGTGGAAGTTTATGGTGAGCATGCTCTATCTGAGCGAACGTGCCAGAAGTGGTTTGCACGCTTTAAAAGTGGTGATTTTGGCTTGGAAGACGAAGAACGCGAGGGTGCGCCGCCAAAGTTCATGGATACCGAATTGGAGGAATTGCTCGATCAAGATCCGGCTCAAACGCAAGAAGAGGTTGCAAAAACTTTGGGAGTTGATCAATCAACCATTTCCAAACGTTTAAAAGCCATGGGAATGATCCGAAAGGTAGGCCATTGGGTGCCGTATGAATTGAAGCCAAGAGACGTTGAACGCCGTTTTATGGCATGCGAACAACTGCTTCAACGGCACAAAAGAAAGGGTTTTTTGCATCGAATTGTGACTGGCGATGAAAAGTGGGTCCATTACGACAATCCAAAACGTCGGGCAACGTATGGATACCCTGGCCATGCTTCAACATCGACGTCGGCGCAGAATATTCATGGCCTGAAGGTTATGCTGTGTATCTGGTGGGACCAGCTGGGTGTTGTGTATTATGAGCTACTGAAACCGAATGAAACGATTACGGGGGATGTCTACCGACGACAATTGATGCGTTTGAGCCGAGCACTGCGAGAAAAACGGCCGCAATACGCCGATAGACACGACAAAGTTATTTTGCAACATGACAATGCTCGGCCACATGTTGCACAAGTGGTCAAAACATACTTAGAAACGCTCAAATGGGATGTCCTACCCCACCCGCCGTATAGTCCAGACCTTGCGCCATCCGATTACTATCTCTTCCGATCGATGCAACATGGCCTGGCTGACCAGCACTTCCGTAATTACGATGAAGTCAAAAAATGGATCGATTCGTGGATTGCGGCAAAACCGACCGAATTTTTCACAAAGGGAATCCGTGAATTGCCAGAAAGATGGGAAAAAGTAGTAGTAAGCGATGGACAATATTTTGAATATTAAATTTGTAACCATTTTACGTCAATAAAGTTTTAAATTTCGAAAAAAAACCGCACGAACTTATTGATAGTCCTATTAATAAATCCGTTAAAAAGGTCAAAATTTAGATGAAGATTTGTTGAATTTTTCTAAGTTTTTTATAAAGTTTAAATATTATAAAATTTGAGTTCCGGTTGAATTAATCAATAATATTAAAAAAAAAAAAAAAAAAAAAATGTCAACTAGAAAAACATTCAAAGTATTAAGAAAAATTATCATCAATTATCATGCAATCAGTTCTGCTCGCCACGTATATTTAAATATTTCGGCTTAAATGTAGCTTAATCTGCCTCATACCTGCGATCCTGCGATGATTAGGAATGAAAAAAAATTAAATGCATGATACGCCTATTAATTAAAATTTGTTTTTATAGAGGAACTTTAAGTTTGAATTTTGCCAATTACGCTTCCATTGAACTTTAAAAAAAATTTCGGGTATGCAGTTTTGTTGCCCATTTAATTTTGGTATACAATGCAAGTTTTAAGCGGCTAAGAAATTGCGTTAATTTTTTTATAATTTTTTTTTTTCGGTGATTGCTATTGGAATTTATTTTTCAATTGGGAAGTGAACTTCATAAAAACTGTAGTTGATTCATTTTATTTTTTTATTTTTGCCAACGCACCTGCCCATTTTCTTCCTCAAATTTTAATTTTATGAGGAATATGTCAGAAAGAAAATTATTAAAAAGTCAAGCGGTGTTTTATCCCCTTAAAACTTGCACCCATTTCCAAAACATAAAATTTCTAAAAATTCAGATTAAAAAGTTCAAAATTTAGACGAAAGTTTCTTGAATTTTTATTATGTTTTAGCAGTATTAAAAAATATAGAAACAAAAAATTTTACCCGAATTCAAAATATTTAAAAAAATTACCATGCACTGAGTTATCCTCACAACGGCCATTCTGTCAAAAGAAATATCGGGAAATTTCGGAACTCGTTTCAAATAGTTCTACGGTAAATAAAGAATGTTTTTTGGAAGTTATGCGACGTTTGAGGGGGAATCTGCGTAGGAAACGGCCCAATTTGTGGAAAAAAACTCATGGATCTTCCACCATGATAACGCACCGTCTCGCAAGGCTCATATGATTTTTTCCTTTTCTCAAAACTTAAATAGAGGCCATTAAGGAGAATTCGATGAAGGATCTGAAGAAGATCTCTTAAAACGCGTTTGAAAGGTGATTTGATGACTGGAGGCGACAAAATAAATTGTGATGATTAAACAATTATTTTGCGTTTTATTGAAAAATTCCCGGTACTTTTTTGACAGAATGTATATTTCAATATTCTGGCATAACTGTAAGTAACTCTGACCAAGCTTGCGATGGCTACTAATTAAGAAAACATTAAATTCAATATACCATGTACCTCTTTAGTATCGATATTACTAAAAATCCCAACTATTAAAAAACAATTTCACTTTTGTTTTAATGATTTTTGTTGTGTTTTTGTTTTTTTTTTCAAGATGCATAGAGTTACTGTTATACAATAAACCACTTACCACTGCCTCATCTTCGGGGCAATAACTTTCGCTTACAGCTAACAAAAGTTAATCTTACGGTTGCATTGTAAATTATTGATCACTTTTTTTGCGCTTAAGCTAAAAACAAAAGTTTTCGATAGCAAAAAATAAAATACAATACAGGTATTTTTAAACACAAAGAGGCGGTTGTAGAAAAACTTACAATAATTAAAATTTAGGAAAGTAATGACACATGAAGGCATGATGAAAAATTAAATAAAAAATTTAGTTTTTTAGACATACAATAATACAAAATTGTTTGTGAAGTTTGCCAAGCATTCAGTATAATGAATTTTGTTGTTGCTGATGGTAAACAAAAGTTTTCAATGTTACATGCAAAGACCTCATTAAAGGCTTTTATGGTGCTGATTGAATAAGAAACGAAGAAAACAATAAAAAAATACAGCAAAATTAATAATATTTGTCTAATATACATTCTCTTAATAAAGTATTGGGAGTGTGATTATCTTAAGTATATTCGGTGGAGTGAAAGTTATTTTTTTAAATTTATTATTATTTGGAAATTCGCACAAAAAAAGAATTAATAAGTACATATATGCTTTATAGCTGGCTGATAGTTCATCAATGCCATGAAAATTGTGAGAGGATGAGAAGATATTCCAATATCGATCCAACCAATGGTGAACTTTATCTGAGAAAATAGGTAAAGTAAATTTAACGACAGTCAATTTAGACTAGTTACGAGTTTTGGAAAACCGATGAAGACCGTTATCGAAGACGATGGATGGCGCAAAGGCATAGTTTCGAGAAGTAACACCATCAATGCCTTTACCGATGGATCAGATATGGAAGAGGGGAATTAAGCATCAGAAACCATTTAAACTCCCTAACTATTGTTCTGTGTTTCAAGCTGAGATATTTGTTGTAAAGAAAGTAGCAAAGCTTGCATGTACGGACGTAACAATTAACTGCACAATAAGCTCCTACGTGGATAGCCAAGCGGCTATAAAAGCGATAAAATTATGCAGTCTATTATCCAAAAATGTTCATGAAGGCAAGGAAGCAATTAAAAAGTTCGCTCGTAACTGCAGGCTTTGTGTATATTGGGTTCCGGGGCATAAAGGCATAAAGGAAAATGAGACAGTGGATGGAATAGCTAAAGAAGACGGGAGACTTCTAGAGGATCAAATAAGTCAGGTACTTAAATCCCTGCGCACAGTTCAAAAAGAACTGGAGGAACACATGCTAAGAAAAACGTAAGGCAGATGGCTTAGTCTAGTCAATTGCAAAGTTGCCAGGACCATGTATAAACACGCATATGGTGTCAGGTATATTAAGTCGGCTATATCGTTCGACAGAAGGAACTGGAGTAACAGGGCACTGCCTTGTTGCAGTACACGCTTACAAGCCAAATTTGACCCTTAACTATGCTTGCAGGAAATGCAATAAGCCATGTACAAGAGACACCCTGGAGCATCTTCCACAAAAAGGCACTGTACGGCTCTCTCAAAAACTAGACAATGCTACCTGGGTGCTCTCAGTTTTGAAAGACTAGAATCTATCACTGAACTGGAGCTTGAGCGACTCCTGAAATTCGCGAACAGCACGCGTATTTTAAGTCTTATCTGGTATCGCTATGGGCGAAAATGCTCTATGCGTGGCTTCGGCCAGCCAGTATAACCTAACCTAACCTAAATTTAACAATGATAAGTGGGCTTACTGACACCCCATCGCTATTTGAGAAAATTAGTTTCAATATTCCTCAGCAAAGATTACGAAATCATGATATTTTCAGGGATGGTAGAAATAATTATGCTTCCAACGCTCCGTTTTCCAGAGCTTTGAGAGAGTTGAATAGGCTTTCAAATCATATTGGCGTAGATTTTTCTCACACAAAGTACTACTTCAAAATGTGAAGTAAAATGAATTGTTTAACTAAATTCTAAGTATTCACTAATATTCTTTCTCGGTGAACTGTAAGAAATGTCATTAAAATGACGGTGGTCTAGATTTCGAAAATTTAGGATATTTTCAGGATTTTTTTACAATAAAAAAATGAAAAATGGGATTTAAATTTTTTAGGCTTTCCATTTAACTTCTTTCACATACCAATGTGAAAACGGAAGCGCCGACCGCTCTCTACCTAGTTAATGCGCTGTAGAAGCTCAATATTGGGACTTACCGCATGAAAATTTCACAGTACCTATATTCTTAAGATACTATACTTTCGAAATATCGAAAAAACAAAAAATCAATTTTTTGAAATTTCTAGACCACCGGTTCCCCTCAATTTATTTGTGATTGAATTGCTTAACTTTATTGAACTGTTCTTCATAGTCTGTAAGAAATTCAGCATTTTTGGATTATGAAAAAAAACAAATAAATAAATAAAATGAAAAAGGTCACTCAACAGAGGTGAAGGTAACGATTGAAAAAATATCTAGGGGTATAGGCAATAATAGATAATTATTTATGTAGCAGTGATCAACCTATTATTCCCAATCATTGGTAGTTGTGCTGGTTTGCTGATAGTTTAAAAACTGTTTTATACATTCCTCCTAAAGCATAAGGAATTACGTATGTATGTAAATTGGTTGAGTACGGTCGGCAGTTTACCTCACTGGCCATAATTGACTGCATTTGGTTTTTCTTTTGCATTTGGTTTTTCTTTTCTTCACAATATCGGTAACGTCTGAAGGACGATGAGACATCTCAAAAGGTTTCATGTGAATTTTCACGTTCGACTGGATCTAAATTAATATCACTGTGTTCTCTTGAACTTAATGTTGAATCTAATCATAAAATCCATTTTTATTTCATTCCGCATCAATGATAAATACTACTACAAAAACCAACTATGAACGCTGATACCCAACAGAGATCTCATCGAATATGATATTCACATTTGTGTTTAAATGAACACAAGATCTCAATTGAAAATCTATATTTTTGTTGGAATTACCATAATAGAAGATATGCTGGTAATATGAAAAAGCAGTACTCTTAAACAATTATTTTGAAGCCATTTATTGTTTTCCTATAAATCAAATAAAGGAAAATTTCAATACCAAATATCTGCAAAGGGTTAAATGATTTAAGTTTTGTAAACATTGTCTGAATAAATCTGGCAACTACGTAGCATTGAAATTGAAATTTGAAAAGGTCGAGCCAAGGAACATCAGGAGATTTGGTGGCTCCTAAAACACTCAGGCTAAAAAGCCCATTGTATTTAAAGCTCTAGAAAGGGGGTAGATAGTCAAGGAGGGAAGGAGAGTATCAGAGAAAGAGATAGGAAAGAATAGAGACAGAGATAGAGATAGTTAGTTAACCATAAATAGCGGGTCGTTATTATCGCCGTTACATTTTTAAGAGCAACATTGAAATGGCAGTGCCTTCAGTTTTTTAGGCTTTAACAACATTTTGCACTGATTTGGATGAAAGTACGAAAGTAATTTTGTTGAAGTTATAGCCGAAGGCCATAGTAGCCAGTGCTTTATCTCTTTAAGTGGAATAGTTATTTATAATTGTTACTCTTTTAATAAATAAATAAAAAAATTTTGTTGAATGTCATCCATTTATTTCTTCTGTTTTGACTGTAGTGGGTCGAGCGAAACACTGCACCACAGAACCTCGAAAGCAGATTCTGAAATTGAGAGCAGATGGAGGATCTTACACAGAAATAAAAAATATGATTTCATGTTCCGTAAAATGAGCCATTTAAGCTTCCATGGACTTTTTGTTGAGAAATGTCAGTAGATCTCTACAATGGCTGAAACATAGTAGAGAAAAAGTTTTACCCACCCTAAAGTACATACTGGCAAAAAAGATTATATTCAGTTTAGTTTTACTTTCAGATCATTCCCAAAAATCGGCCTCCTCAGCCGAATAGGTTGCTGCGTGACTGCTATTCAGAAGTAGCCGGATTCGAGCATGAAATTTAGGATTTCGGCATGAAACACCAAATGATAGAAAATTAGTTTTGTAATAGTGGCCGCTTCTCAGTAGGCAACGGCACACCTCCTATTGTATTTCTGTCATGAAAAAGGTTCTCATAAAAAACTATCTGCCGTTCGAAGTCGGCTTAAAACTGTATGCCCCTCCAGTTATGGATAAACATTAAATTGGGCAAATAGGAGAACGAGTGCGGCCAAACACTCGATAAAGGGTGTAAGCGCCATTTATACGTACTATATATATGTATACTATTGGAAGATGGGGGTGGGAAGGTTGCATTTTTTTTGTTTGTTTTTGACTATTAGCATTGTATTTTTAGACTTTATTTCTAATTGGATTGGATTTAGTGCGTGGAATTATTGGGCGAACATAAATAATTTTAAGCCCGCCAATAAAGTATAAAGATTCCAATAAAGTTTTCCGGTTCTACGGAACAGTTAAGCACGCTTGTAAGTTTTTAGCTTAAGCATATTTTAATTAAGTTATTTTTTTAATTATAATAAGTTTTTTAATTTTATTAACCAATTTTTCTCATGCGAAAGAAATCACCATAATACCTTAAAAAATCCTCAAAGATTTTCATTTAACAAAGTTTGTTAACTTTTGTGTAGAAATCTAGTAAATTCTTAGTAATTAGTATAAGCGATCGCGCTTAAAAAGGCAAGAACTCTTAAGACACTACTAATCCGGAAATACAAATGACTATTCCACACGAAATTGGCCAACTAGATTTTTTGCCTACCAAATACGTCTATCAAAGCATCGCCCGCTAATAGAGTGCGCGAACTCACCCACGTCGGCCGGCATGCAGCAAATGAATGTCCATAAAGAGAAACATTTACACGTAAGTACATACATATGTATGTACATACATGCGAGCCAAAGCTAAAAAGCACACTCTCCAAAAAAAACAAAAAAAAAAAGCAAAAACACAAGCACGAAACCAGAACAGTTAACAATGCCATTTAAATTCATTAATCATGAATGTTGAATGCTGAATCTGGAATGTGAATATGAAATTGGCAAAGCGGTGGATGAGGTACAAACATATGCACATGCATACATATATGCATACATACGAGTACATATGGAAGTGTATAACAGCGCAAGATTTTTCCAAATTGAATACATAAACAATAGTTTGGTTTTTGCATGAGCTTCTATTGTGAAATGTGAAAGGAGCGCAAAAGACAGAGAGATAGAGCGAGAGAGAGATAGAGGGATAGAGAGAGATAGAGAAAAAAAAGAAAGGTGTGAAAGAATAAGTAATGAAACTAAATAATGCCAACAGCCGGAAAAGGCGGCTAGGCGGGTGGAAACTTTGCGCATTCACACCTCAATGATTTGGAAAGTTTACGTTTCAGCGGAATAGTGAAAAAAAATGAAAAAAAAACTGTAGAGAAGCAGCGAAAAAAATGCACAAGTACGGGTATTTTAACTTGCATTCGTAATGCATGAAGCACTTGCAACAATATCATTTGCTGCTTCATTATCTATTATGAGGTGGTAAGAAAAGCAAAACACAAAAACAAAACAAACAAAAAGTGCAAAAAGAACGGGTTTCAAAGTTACCAACTGGCAAGTGCGCATTTTTAATTTTTCTGCTGCAGTCGCATTTGAGCAGACTTCAGCTCATCGAATAGCCATAAGTATGCGGTTGCCCACTTGATTATTTATTTGTTATGGGTTACTTTTTTTATATATACATACATACATACATATGCACAAATCTATATTTAAGAAATTGAAAAAAAAAAATTGTTTTTTTATCTGTCGAAAATCTTCTTGCACATTGGTTTGCTATTTGCAGCGCTCATGTAACCATGGCCAGTGGCTTGAATGCGGCTTGAGGTATAAGCTTGCTGCTCTAGCCCAAATTAGTGGCAACTAGTTGAACGAATATACATACTAACTTCTTCCATGCATACATATGCACATACATATAACTGCTGAAATGCCGTCAAACTGGCTTAGATGGGTTCTTGGGATCGGATTTGGGTCAGTGATGTAAATATATACATATGTATGTATGTACTTCTGTATGTGGCAAGCATTCAAACAATATTTGAATTTTTTGTTATTTTTCGTTTTTCTTTTGTTGTTTTGTAGCTTTCTTGCAATTGCGAGAAGTTTTTAAAATTTTAAGATTTTCAGGCAGCTTCCGCAAGTTCTACGATTTGCTACATACTATATGTATTTTGGAATATTTTTAATGAGAGGAATAAATTTTGAAAATGAAATCTGCTAGAAACATATCTTTTACGTCATATCTAACGAATTAGCGGCTCATTTTTGCCTTTTTGTTAAGATATCTCCGGAAAGGTTTTGCATATCGCGCTGATTTCAAGTCGTACCATTTGTAGAACAACCCCGTTGACTTCAATTTATTTTGCAGATATTGCTAACATCTCCTTGTCTTATCGCACAGCAAATCGACTAAGGGAACAACATTCAAGGGACGCCAAGTAATTATTAATTTTTTTTTGAATAAATCTTGTATTAAATAAAAAAAAAATGATTTTGAGTGATAAACATCTTTATTTTGATCTTTACGCGCTCCATTGCTTGTCTCTTTGCATACTGCAACTGTATAAGTACACATGTATGTATCTACATATGTATATGTGTTTCTGGTGTGTCTTAATGAGAATTTCTTGTCATAAAACAAGATTAATTCAAATTCATTCGCTCCATCTTCGTATCTTCATTGCCTTCTTTTTTTTTCATTGCTAATGCCAACTTGATTGATTCGCCCGGAAAAGACGTTGACACAGAATGAGTGTAAAGCTGCACAAAGCCGCATTTGACGAACAAACTTTTGCTTATACGGGGTGTGGCTGCCATTAAAAAACGAGATTGGCGTTATAAACATTTTATTTTGATTTTGTACTTATTTAATTATCATCTTAATTAACACCCGCTCTTCTATCTTTACGTCACTCAATGCAAATATTTTATAGTTCGAAAGACTGCTGGAAGTCTTCTTCTGCCGGCTACTTTAGGTTGTGTGTCGTTTTCTCTTTCACTGCGCTTCCACAGATTCAATCTTTTTAATGCAGATTTTTTTTTTATATTCGACAAATAAGTCAAGCACTGAGTTGTTGTATTCGACTAGAAATCTTTTCACCGACAATTCGGAATAGGCTGGATTTGACTTTCCACATTTCTTACTACTGCTATTACCTTGCAACGATTCGCTTTGTATATTTTCCCAATTAGCATTTCTTTTGTTATTATGGCTACACTGTTAAAGGGTAATCAGATTGGAGATATTTTTTCCAATAAGGGTTTTTGTCAGTTAACGCGTGACTACTGTCAAACTAAATACATAATTTTTTTCAGTATTCATTGACATCTCAGCATGGAAAGACTTATGCCTCAACAACGTTTACAAATCGTAGAATTGTATTACGAAAATTGACGCGAAAATTGACGCTCTGTGAAATGTGTTCATCGCGCGCTCAGGCCAACTATTTTGTTCAGCGACGAGGCACATTTTTGGCTTAATGGTCACGTCAATAAGCGAAATTTTCGTCTTTGGGATGAAGAGAAACCCGAGTCCATTTGAAAAACAGCCACTACATCCATTGAAAACAACCGTTTGGTGTGGCCTATGGGCTAGAGGAACTATCGGCCCATATTTCTTCAAAGACGAGGCTGACGCCATTGTAACAGTGAATGGCGAACGCTATCGCGACATGATAAACGACTTTTTGATGCTGAAAATTGAGGACCGTAATCCCCACAACATTTGCTGCTACTTGCCATACAGCCCGTGAAGCAATGTTTTTACTGCGTCGTCGGAGATAAATTTATCTCGCGCCTCGGACCAGTGGCCTGACCACCAAGATCTTGTAATATCACACCTTTGGACTTTTATTTGTGGATTATGTAAAACCTAAATAGTTGGTGGATAAACCAGCTTCAATTGAGGCATTTGCCAACATTACTAAAGTTATTCACCAGATACCGACTGAAGTAATGCAGCGAGTCATTAAAATTTCGTGTTTACGGATGGCCGAATTTGGCGTTAACATTTGAAAGAGATTATCTTTAAAAAAATAAATGCCATGAATGGTTCTACACAAAAATAGTAAAGATTACCCAATCAATTTGAATATTCGTGGTTTTATTTTTTTTTTTAATTGAAAATCCGATACCTCCAAATTGATCACCCTTTGCATTGCTGAACTACAGGTCTGTTGCGAACATCATTCCAGTTTTGTACCTGATTTGTAGATAGGCTGAATGGAGCAGAGTTTTCACAAATTAAAAAATATGCCATTGCCTAAATACGGCCATTGCCAGGCCCACGGAAGAAAAGCTCCCACTGTCCGTTTTAGCATTTAGCCTATACTTCAAAACATCTGGATAGCAATTCAAGATATTGTGAGTGTATTGTATTGACTTGTATTATAATTTTGTCACTTGTCACTTACCACAAGTATTCGATTTAAACAGACTAGTTTGCCCTAAAGGATTCTGATTTTTACAGGTTCGCATTAGTTCCAAATTTGAAGTTTTGAAGTACAAAAACCAATTAACGTAAAGTTAATTGTTAAACTGAATTACATGTAGAGAAAAACTCTGTCGGCTGAATGGTCACTGCGCATTGCATGCAGCATAAGAAAAGAATAATAATAAAATGCACTTTCACATTCATTTTCAAAGTCGATTACTAAAACATTGAAATAAATAATCAAACTTTACCATAACTTAAATATATACAACTATCTAAATTCAAATGGCCGCGCTAAAACCTAGCCAAAACTCTCACCACCAGCAGCAGCAGTTGGCAAAATCAACAGACTGCACCTCAAATTGTTATATTGCTGCTGCTGCTCATGAGTTTGGCAAAAAAAGCCGAACGAAAAAAAATACAACGCGAATAAAAAACTGGAAAACTGGCTCACTTCCACGAAATAATATCTATAATTCATATCTCCAAATTGGCGGGTAAATGCAGACATTAAATTGGCAAAAGACCGCACCAACGGCAGCAACAACAACATCAACAGCAACAGCATCAGTTGTGGTGAAACTGTTGCAGCGCTGAATTTTGCTTGCGGATGCCGCAATAGCAAGGACAGTTGGTAACATCCGTCTGTTGGCGTTGTGTAGAAGGCGAGTTTCTATTTTGTTTTTGTTTATTTTTCTTTTATGAAAAATGTGTCAAACATGTTTGCTGGGAAATGCTGTCACAACTTTATGTTTCCCCTCAAGATTGTTGCTACAGATAGTGGTGTTCGTTTGTATTGTTGTTGGCATCGAATAATACATGTTTATTGTGGCAATAAATTCATAAATCAGATCTTTGCTGTGAGATTTCCCTTAATAATTGTTTGAAAATGCATGAAAATATGCTTCGGTTGACAATTGGCTAATAAATTTATTTGAATTTTATGCATGTGTTAATGTCAACCGTTGAGTCACAATGAATTGAATTAAAAGTATACAAAATTGCAGTTCCCATAAGCTTTGACTTTCAACACGCCAACGAGTAAGTTCATCCCTCAGTTCTCGAAGGTGGGGTCACTTAAGTCATTTTGGGATTTATCGACCCATGGGTACCATATATATATATCCGACTGTATATACTCGTATGTTACTGAAGTATAAGTACTTCAGTCTTGAGCGTTTCAGGCTTGAGTTCCAATCCTTCATGTGTTACGGTATGCACTACGTAACTTTGGCTTCTCGGATCCTCCACCCACCTTTGAATCAAAATGCTTATTGATAAATTTGAAAGCCTTGTAAAGAGACTAATTTTGTGTTTGCGTTTCGTTTTTGGTTTGATCATTGGTGTTGTAGACTGTTCCGTACTCCTTGGAAGATTGTTCTTTACTATACAGAGTGTCCGGTGTTTATTTCAATAACTATTACAAAGGGAGCATGTGCGTAGTTATTTCTTTAAATAATTTCTTCTATATATTGAAATAAATATACCCAGGCTCCCTGTACACAAATAAATACTAATTATATTAGGCTTAAAAAAATGGCGAGATGAGGCTACTAATACCCTAATATGCGTATCTCCTAATTCTAAAGGAAAGCCAACAAAAGTGTATCATTTAAAATATATACATATTTTCAATAAAAAAATAAAAAAAATTGCAAAATGATGAATGGCCTACTCAGACACGATTAATGAATAGATACTATTTATTGCCAGCTAATCGATTAGTTTACATGTAAATTTCTTTACATAGTGTGTACTATGTACTTTAGAATTCTAAGTTAAGTGAGTAAGCAGCGCATAACTCATACTTTGAGTGCATGCTGTGAAAAATTCCCGTACGACAGTGACTTCAAATGCATTTGTATAAGATTAATTCTATAAAGTACATCTGTTTGTGCGCCAGCGATATATTTATATCATTATAAAGGCGAATAATTAGTCATACTTCATACATATGTATGTAAGTGCAAATACGCGCTTGAAACTTTACTATAATTGCAACACATAGAAATAAGAAGAACACAAATATTTATGGCAATAATTTTTAAATAAAATGAAGTAAATGAATAAATGCAAATGAAAATTAATTGATTTGTAAAATTTACTTTTATAGATACAGTCGACTGTCGTTAATTCAAACCAGCGATATTTCGAACCTCTCATTATTTCAAAGTTATCACGAATCCCTACCAAATCTCTATATTTTGAATTATGACCATACATTTTTATGCACTCGGTAATTCGAACTAAAAAATCATTGCTACGACGCGGTAATTCGAACTCATTTAGTCAAACACTCGACAATTCAAATTTGCAAAGTTTCTTGGTGTGTTAGTAAGATCCTTGAATTTTGGTACTCCCCTGAAAATACCTTTACTGTGCGTGGTTGCGTGTTACGCATAAAACATAGGCACATTTTGACGCACGCCTCCGCACGAATCGCTTCGTTGGTATGCAAATTAAAAATTTGTATTAAATATGAGTCCTAAAAAGTATAAATATTTGGCGATTGCTGAAAAAAAGGAATTAATTGAAAAAGTAGAAGGAGGTGTGAAGAAAAGCGATGTTGCAAAATAATTTAAGGTTTCTCTCAGTACTCTCTTAACCATAATAAAGAACCAGGAGAAAGTTACTGCAGCTCAAAGTGCAGGAGCACGGAAAAGAACAACTAAAGGTGAATTTCCTCGTTTGGAAGAAAACCTGGTCATTTGCCTTAGACAGTGTTGAGGGCAAAAAAGTATCTATTAGCGGAACTTTGTTAAAGGAAAAAGCAGAAGAGTTCGCGTCTATTCTACGCATACAAAATTTTGTGGCAAGTGAAGGGTGGCTTACAAATTTCAAAGAGAGGAATGGAGTCGTGTTTTCCGACTATGTTCAAGTGGATGAATATGTTGCTGTCTCAGGACCACTAACCGATGGCGAAATTTTACCTGCGGCAGATACGAATGATAAGAGCAACGATGAAGATGAGGACGATACTTCAGAACCTTTGGCAGAGGTGTCAGTTAAGGTAGCAAGAGCCTGATTCGATAATTTACAGAGCTTTTGTCTACAAAACGAAACTGGTGAAATAGCATACCCGGCACTTTTTCTCCTTAAAAAAACTATTGAAATAAATGAGTATAAATGAGTTAATCTCAAAGATTATTTAATTCATATTATGAGTATGTAAAACATTAGCAGTTAAATAAAACACACAATTTAGTATTTTAAACACTCAATAATTCGTAATATTTTAAGAGTCCCTCGAATTTCGAATTAACGAGAGTCGACTGTACTTGCTTATAGGCAGGATGGGGTATAGTGCATTAAATCAAGATTTTCATGACCATAAAATGCACTTAAAATTTCACTACCACCACTAATCAGTGGTAATGGAACGGAAATTTCACTAACAATAAATATAGTTGCATGAGGGATTTTAGATATATAAAATATGAGGGTTTTATACAAAAATTAAATACTGTTTACATGACTAAATAAAGCTTTATTAAATAATGCATTACCACTCAACATATAGTGGCTGTCAAATTTGAAATGCATTACCAACTAAGTGCTTTGTGGCGAATTTTTGTTGCCACTACCACTAAATGAATAAATTGTGATAGTAAAATGCTCAGTGCACTTAAAATTTACTGCACTGGGTCTAGTCACATTGCACAAGAGCGATCTGAAGTTCCGTTATTCTTAGTTTTAGGATATTTATGTATGTATCTACACAGAAGCTGCTTTGCTCTTCCATTTGCAGAATTTTAAGAAAAATGTGTAACTGGCTTTCCTTTCATGATATCAAGTAGGGATAACATTTCTATGTCATATAACGGTAACATGTCGAAAATAAACAGCAAAAATGTGTGCATCAAACAAACTATACTTGTGTTGAAACCGATTAAGTGTCTTCCTTACATTCCTAAATTATATTATAAATTTTGTTAAATAAAAATTAAATTCCTAAAAATAAAAAATAATTAACCCTTTCAGCGATCAAGTCTTTCCGAAGGGAACTTTTACGTTGAATCCGAATAGAGAGAATTTTTTAGAGTTTTTGAGGAATCGTAGTGCTCAAACTAGTCCAGGAGCCAGGGGACGATTTGGGACATCGCTTTTATACCGTTAAATTCTTGACTATACTTGTGACTTAGCTTTCATGAATAACAAAAGTGAACGTCAGCTGGCGCACTCGCGGTGGGTGTGTCGAAAAAAAATTTCTACCAATTCATTTTGTACCGGCTGAAATTTGTTTCATGTATTGTTGACATTTGGTAGAATAAAAAAAAAATAGTCAGCTGTGCGGTAGAGGGGGGGAAACACGTCAGCTGAACAGGTGAAATTGTAAAAAAAAATTGAAAAGTAAAACTACTTTATGCCGATTGAAATTTTCAAATATTAATAAATGAAAATGGAAAAATAACCGTCAGCTGATTGTCCGTTGAGGGAAAAGACGTCAGTCGTAGCATTGAAAATTCCTCGCGCCGCCGAGATGTATGATCGCAATGATACATTCTTGCTTCGGCTGACGGTCTTGCCACTGCTATAAACGCAGCTGGCCATCATTATTATATTTTCGTATGTGTCCAAATTTATGTAAAAACATTTCAATAAATTAGTTTTACTTTTTAATTTATTTTACAAGTTCGCTTGTTCAGCTGACGTATTTCCCCCCTCTACGGGCAGCTGACTATTTTTTTTATTCTACTAAATGCCAACATTGCACAAAAAAAATTTCAGCCGGTAGTAATGTAAAAGTAGAAAGTATCAATTGTTAAAAAATTTTTTTCGACACGTTTCGCAGCATCCCACGCACGTACCCACTGCTACTGGACTAGCTGACGATGGGTTTCGTCATCCATTAGATGGCGTCTGCTTTCCGTATTAAAATCAGTCGGCATGAAATGATAAGGTCAAAATGACCCCTG
The DNA here is from genome assembly GCF_028408465.1 of Anastrepha ludens. Classification (NCBI taxonomy): domain Eukaryota; kingdom Metazoa; phylum Arthropoda; class Insecta; order Diptera; family Tephritidae; genus Anastrepha; species Anastrepha ludens. Next base: position 114,213,144 of record NC_071498.1, on the reverse strand, counting down.
GCTCCCGGACTAAACGGAATATATAAAGAATTGAGATATTATTAGAAAGTAAAGCCTAAAGTATACCCTTTCAAATGAGCTATGAATTATTCTTTACTTCGAATTTATTTCCAAAAAATTTATTTTCCCACTATATTGACCATCGTTTAGTCGTACTGAGCTATAATTTTATTTAATTTCAATAAATAATTTTATTTATTTAATACTGCACATATGTTTGTAGATACTAAAATTACAATTTTTATCAATAAAATAAAGTTACGACTTCTTCCATTGTAGCGCCGCTTTATTTTCTATTATTTGAACTTAAAACAAAAGGCAAGTCACGATGCAATCGAATGAATCGTCCTGCGTATGGCACTTTCTGTTGTTGTAACTGTTACCTCACTCTGTACTGGAAAGTCCCGAATACAGTTATAAGATAATACTTTAAAAAAGAGGAGTAAACTGCATTGCTTTTCAACTCTTATTACATTTGTTTTCAAGTGAATGTTGATCGTCTTCTAAGCCGAATCACAGCTATCATCGGCAATTACACTGAATCACACAGTGCGTAAAGAAAAATAAATGACCTTGTAAAGGAGTTTAATGCATACTTAAAAAAATACCTAGCCATGCATCACCTAATTTGGGCATTAAAGAGTTTATCGCAATCTATGGCGGACATTTACTTGCTTTAAGTAGAGTAAAAAACGGATTAGAATGTCAGCACACCGAAATGACGAAAAACCGTTCCATTCGCACCATAGTCGGATGCATCCAGCTCCTAGCTGTTGAAAGTGATTCCTCCTTTTCTTCTTTTTTCTAATTTATTTTGTCACGACATTCTGATGTACAAAACCTTTAATGAAAGGGCAGCCAATGAAATTGTCTCGATATTGGCCAGCTGCAAAACATTGTTGCCATGTTTCGATAAGAATGCAATGACAAAAGGGGTAAATCATGTAAACCCCATGTAAACATTATTGCCACCATTTAATATTAAAATGCATGCAAACTAACACCAACTTGCTGTGAAAGATGGGTTTGAAATGGATTTGCGCGTTATGATAATTGTATGGGATTTGATAAATATTTTGACGGGTGCTTGCGCTTAAACAGTGGAAACGTAATATTACGTAGCGAACTGCTTTTTCCAGCTCCAACTCTCGCCTATTCATATTAGCTCACCCGCAAAAAGGTTTTTGTTTCCTATCCGGCTGATATTTAACCGATGTTGGAAATTACGAGCTTGCTTGAAATGTACGCAAAGCAATCTTTTCTGGCAACTTCCAGATGAATGACAATCAAAAACTTTCTGCACGTGGGTAGATTTCTCCACATGGAACTATCCTGTGTAGGCAAATGTGCGATAATGATGGCAACCTGGAAGACTAAAGGATTAGCTTCTTTGACTACAAGTGCTTCTTGGACTGGTGAGGTATTTCAGCACTAAAGTTATCTTCGGACGAGCAAAGATCATACTTAAAGGTCGCGACACCTCAGAGTGTTGGAGTCAAAGGTTCTTCAGCAGATTTGTGAGCGAATAAACATACATAGAAGAATTCGATGAAGAGGAGAGAGACTTCACTTCACTTGACGGCGAAGAAATGGCTATTGCGCTTTGTTGAATTCGCCCAATTCACCAGCAACTTCAACTGTTACTGCTTCAACCAATATGAAGAAGAGGACGAATAATAATGAAATAGTGCCGTTTTAAAGTGGCGTCAATGACTCAGACGAAATTTAAGCATAAAAAATAATGTTTTCCGTAATTATTCTGAAATTTATGCGTATTCTCCTTTCTCAAGATACATTACATTATATACATGTGTATCTTATATTTACTTACCTACACAAGCATACACTGCACGAAGGGAGTAATGCAGGTTGTTACTCAAGTGCACTGATTTATTGCCACTTTAAGTATGTACATATGTATATATACATATAATATGTATGTATATATTTTAACCATAAATTTCATTCATTTATTAATGAATGCAGTCCATTCAAATAACCAAGATATCAATAAAGATTGTTGTTTTTCAAGCACACACACATAAATCGCGGTCAAAAGTATAGTAAAGCATTCCTCTGGAAATCTAAGTAGCTTGAACTTAGAAATAAAATACCAAAGTATAAACAGTAAAAAAAGGTAATTAATGCAATTTATAAGAAAAAGCACATCCAAGCACTCAATAACATAAAATCTCAGTGTATGTATCTAGGTTTGTTTAAAAATAAAAATACATTTTGTGCATTTGGCTGACCCCAACGACAGGCTGTCTGGTTTTTATCGTATGCTGCTTTATATTCGTTATTTTTCCAGCATTTTTAATTTCTAAATATAATATAAACGAACTCAATTTAATACATTTGCATTTGAATTACAACAAAAATAAAAACAAGGGCCAAACGCATGCACATGAATATATTCATCTGGAATATTTGAATATCTTTGGCAGAATTTTGTACAACCCAACGAACAATATTTGGGTGGCCTGATTCTACACTTTGTGCGCCACGAAAATAGTTTCATTTATTCACTTAGTAATTCTAGAAATACAAGGTTTCTTACAGACTACATAGACATCACTATATTCCCCTGTGCCTAGATTGGATACCTCCTTCAAGCTGAAAGGTAAATATGTACCAGTGAATACCACCTCACGATTCCAGATAGGGTAAATGCATAACTGTGTGATTCTGTGTTGTTGAAAAGTTTGTGGCAGCTGTGTAGCCAAATCACCCAGGCAAAAATTTTTATAAGACGATATTACTTATTTAACCGCAATACTTATGATACGCGCAATACGAATAAATACATTTTAGAACTAAGTTCAACTGTGTGTCAACTACAGTTATACTAATAACGGCCAAACGAGGTAGAGAGTGCTAGCTAAGGGAAAGGATCGTCAGTTCTTGATATGGGGAAAAGATGTATCATCCTTGAGTTGTAGATTGGCAGCGGTAGGTCACGGCTGAGTTGCTAGTTTAGAGATCTTTTATGAAATGTCGTAAACTTTAGGTCGCGTGTAGCTGTATAACAAGTATTGTACAACGTGGCCCAAAATTAATCATTGAAATTGCCACATACGACAATATTGTGAGAAAGCGATAGCGGTAAAAGCGTGATGAAGTAACACTAATGGTGGTGTATTTGGCGGAACTTGAAAATATTCATTTATTATGAGTTGTTTCCGTAAGGCCAAAGACTAAATTCAGATCTCTACTGTCAATAACTGGACCGTTTGAAGTCACCGATCGACCAAAAACGGTCAGAATAGGCCAACAGACGAGGAGTTGTGTTCCATCAGGACACGTCTGCAGTGACTCGTCAAAACCTCCCAGAGCTTGATTGGGAAGTTTTAATGTATCCACCATATAGTCCGGGCCTGGCGCCGAGCGATTATCACCTTTTTTGCTCATTGCAAAAGTTCCTGATCATAAGAAATCAGAGATAATACCGTTAAGAGAATCTATTTTGAAATCTGACGTATAAGCAATAACAAACGTACCAACATTTCTACTTTGGACTAAGCAGTCCTGGACTCTTTTGCAGTTTTCTCTCATCCATCTAATTAAATGACGCACACGCTTAGGCGGCAATAAATAATGAGGCAAAGATTCTTCAGAAGATTTATAGACTATGGAACAATGAGTTGTATAAACTTTCACTTCACAGGAAAAATTGATGGCGCGCTTTGAAATCGCCCAATATCGCTTACACGCCTTTAGATTGTGCTCAAGAGGAAGAGAGATCCACAATCTGTTGAAATAATTTGCTGCGGCGGCAGTTTTGTGTGAAAGACTAATTGATTATTCTTTTAATGATTATTCAGATTCAAGATAATAAATCGTACGAATAGAATACTTCAAATGTTAGTCCTATAAACGAAATTATTATTCTTTATTGGGTAGCCAGAATGTTTAACGGCACCTTACAGCTATAATGAAACCAAACACAACGTTGCAGACGTGAATGTGTTCGTATATAAATATGCAAGTATGTGTGTGTGCATATGTAACATGAATGCATTTACTAAGTGTCTATTTATATATACTCGTATTTGTGTCTACGCACCTAAACAGTTAATGGCATTTACGCTTCATTATGGAGAATAAAAAGAAAACACCCTTTCCAGTGCCTTAGTTTATGAACCCTGCAGGAAAGCATTGAAATACATAGATAAATATGCATGTAAATATGTGCTTGTACTAAGGAAAAAGTTGCCGAAAAGTGAGTTCAATGGATGCAGCATGTGAAGCACAGTCGGGTGGGAAAGTGGCAAAAAATCATATAACAACTATACTAGGGTTACCTTTTAAAAGTATCGCATTTGTAATACTAAGTGTCATGAGCTGTCATTTTGGTGATGGTAAAACGAGTTCGAGGAAAAGAGCGGGGCTCCGATTTGCTTTCGTTCTTCTCAATGTTGTTGTTGATCTCAGATTAAAAACTACCAATTGCAAAAACTACCATTGCAATTGTTCACACACCTTGAACACGACGGGAACATCAAAAGTGAATTCGCAAAGTAAAAGCAACAACTGTATGAACGCAATCTAATTAATCTTACCAAATATCAGAAAATATGCATTCAAATATGCATTGAAAGTAGTGAGTTTTACAAGTTTTATGGATTATCGGCGAGTCTTGATGGATAACTTTGTTATTGATTTCACATTAAAATTTTTGGACAAGCGAGCAGTGGCCAAACCTAGCGAGCAGAGAAGTAACGAATCGTAGGCGCCTAGGGTATCGTTTTTTTCTTCTTGAAATTATAATATTCAGACTACGTTGGGCAGCATTACCACCAGACTATAATTATTTTAATGAGTATCTATCTAACTTTTGATTTTTTCTATATTTTTGTCGACAAGTGCCTCATAGGGCTGAAAGGGCCCCATAGCATATGTACCCAGCGACGTAGAAAAAAGTATATTAGAATTTCGAATAAAGCGCTCAAATTAAACGATATTTCAAATTAAAGGTAATTAAATTTAAAGTTAAATTAAAACTGTACTTTAATACTTTAAAAAGTAACAATTTTGCAAAAATTAGCACATTTTGTTTTCTTTTAAGAACGGTTTTCCACCGGCACGCAATGACAAACCTCCGAGTGTATTTGTGCTTGCCGTTCGGGGGCGGCATGAAACTATAGGTTGTTCCATTTTTAGAAAAAAACATAAAGTCGCACACTACAAATACGAGGAGGAACTTGGCCAAATATCTGTCAAAGGGTGTAAGTGCTAATTACTATTATTATTAGGCCTGCAGGCCCTAATTTCCGATGTGGTGAAACCAATTTCTCGCGCAGTAAGTTTGGGGCCACTCGGCTATGCGATTACTGCTATTACTGCACACATTGCATCCTAAGGAGGTTAGACCATGCCCATTTCGCAAAATTTATAAAAAGGTTTTTGTTTAAAATTCACAATTTTTAGCAAATTGGCTCCAGTAGTTGGTTACATAAATGTCTCACTATTTCCATTTTCGAAAAAGTATCCAAAGGCATGCGAAATTGTGATCCGATTTCACGCGATTTCATTACCAACAAATGTAACGAGGTTATTAAGGTTTATTGCAAATTTTTACTTAGTTTCAGATAAAACAATTTTGGTCCATTTTTCCGTATAAGTTGAACCACTGTGCACAGAAGCGAGCTATAATATAAATATAGAATTTCCCTGCAGGGTAGACAAACGCTGAGCGAAACTCATATCGCCGCTTTGATTGCTGCGAACTATTCACTCACAATTGTGTTTGACCCAGTTTGAGATTTCAGTTTTGTTTTAGGGTATCTGTTTTTCGAAGGCATTTTATTAAAGATAAATTTATACGTCAATTTAGAATGCATTGATTTACACCTTCGTACACGGGGAGTAAGCATGAAATGAAGTGAATTGAAAAGAGGGGAAACATTTTTTTATTGAGTGCAATATACTCGTATGCATTGTATGTATGTATGTGATATAAGAATGAATCGCAGTGTTGAACAACTTATAATGCATGCTTTTGTGCTGGGATAGTTTTAAACAGTGCATTGGAATTTCAAAGACAGTTTTCTTATGTCACTTCGAGATAATAAGAAATGAAAGTAAGTTTTCTAATTTCCTTCTATGGAATGAGATTTCCTGCACTGAAGATACAAAAGTCGTCCATATACGCATTTACTCTTAAGTGACAGAAATATGCACTTGCCTATGGAAAAGTAATATTGGGTGTATATTCAAAGAAGTATGATTTTAAGAAAGAAGTATTTCAAATTAGTATGCAAAATACGGCATTGAAATAAATAAATATTGAAATATTAAATTAAATTAAATATTAACGGCACAAAATCTTCAGTAACCTTTACTGAAAATTTCTAATAAACATTTTGGTTGAGCATTTTAGTAGGATTTTTTGGCTTCCTTTAAAAAGATGTTAAATTAACCGGTGAAAATTAAAGCTAGTTAATTAAAATGCTCCACAATAATGATGCTCGTTAAACTCCGCGTAGAACATTGGCAATCATATTTTTTATCAAAAATCGAGCTAGTATAACGCAATACACCCTCCGAAATTATTTTAAAGGCACGACGAGTTTTTACTATTTATTTTTTCTCACAGGTCACTATGCATGCTGTGAGACTTGGAATTACCTCGAGTCCTATTTGCGCTGGATGTATGAAGGATGAGGTGGAATCATCCCAGCACCTTCTCCTTGTCTCTCCTGCTCTGGCGGGGCTAAGATCCAGGTATCTTGGCTCTTACTTCTTTGCTACGCCTGCTGATATAGCTGGCATTGACATTAAAAATCTGATGAATTTCATCAGCAGCACAAAGCAGTTGATGCAAGCGCAGCACGGTCATCGTTCGTAATCCACACACTCTAAATCCACCCTCCAAACCATCCCACCACCACCTCTCCCCACCCTCTCCTTGCATTTCATCGGTTTTTCTCTTTCACTTCACCTACACTTCATAATAGTATCAGAACGGACGAATCCGTTTATCTTCGTCCAAGTGTGCTCATAACTTGGACAACAATACCAACCTAACTAACTATTTATTTATTTTTTAATTTCAGTTTTTGTTTTTTTTTGTATCAAAATATGTTTTATTCTACAGCATAATAATCAAAGTTTCAAGATTTACTTACAAGATTTAAAAAATTCGACTAATTCTCATGTGTACGCAGTTTAATAGCTCATGGAATTTTAGTATAACAAAGTCTAAGTTTGAGGTTTCCTCACAAAAAAAAAATAATGTGCGTTCATTATATGGAGAAAATGCGACACATCATCACGAGAAAAAATGTTCAAAAATCAATTTATTGGGCTGCCTTATGATTCAAAATTTTGAAATTTGTGTGAAAATTTGTTGAATGTTTTCAAATCTTGTACAAAGTATGAAACTTGAATTAATATTTACTTTATTATTGAACAAAAACAAGGTTTATTGAAGAAAATTAATATAATTAAAGAAGCAAATTGTCAATAAGCGGCAAAGTTAATTCGTGGCGCCTCTATAATAATTTCGGGGGTGTATAAATATTTCTATGACCACAATTTTCAACTTTATGGCCACCGTAAACAAAAGCAAAACTGAGATGTGCTGTACTATAATATAACTTTTTTTACAAAAATGACCTACTTACATTCTGTCAAAAAGTGCCGGGAATCGCTCAATAAAACGCAAAATAATTCTTTAACCATCAAAATTTATTTTGTCGCCTTCAAAATAGGCCCCATTCGAAGCAATACACCTATGACAACGATTAGTCCAGTCATCAAAGCACCTTTTAAATGCGTTTGAAGAGATTTTCTTCAGCGTCTTCAGCGAATTCTCCTTAAGGGGGGATTCTACTGTAAAAATCAAATTTTCATGGATTTTGTTTTCATACTTGTATTAATTTAATTAGTAAAAAAAGTTTAGGGTTACATAAACACAGGTCTTGAGTGTACAAAAAAATTTTTTAAATTTATTTTCATTTCAAAATGGCAGCTGTACAGCCGCTCCCCCGAAACGCCTTTTGAAATCACACTGTCGCGCATTTAAAAAAAATCTGAAATGAAAAAAACCAATTTTGTTTTATTATATATCATTATTTTTAGTTGTTAAGCCTATTACTTGCAAAAAAAAAATTTTTTTGTAAAATTTTTGAAGTTTTTTAAAAAATCGAAATTTTTTTTTTGTCATTTTGTTATTAAAAAAGGGGTTATAAATAATAAATTTTTTCCCACCATAGCTTTAAAAACTAGTAAATATTGTTAAAAATATACTATCAAAGTTTGAGCTTGATATGTTAATTTTTCACGGAGCTGTGATGTGGGCAATTTTGAAAACGTGGTTTCGAGAAAAACACGCTTAAACAATTTTTCATACTTACAGCATATGACCGTAAGCCGCTCGAGCGCTCAGTTTATACCTGCTTTGCTAAAACTTTTATAACTTGAAAACTATTCAAGATTTCTTTTTAAGATTTTCATGGAACATTCTGGGGTTGTTTCTGAGTATGTTTCAACAAAAAGTAAAAAATCGATTTTTTTTAAGTTTTACAGTAGAGGCCCCCCTTAATGGCCTCTATCGACACAAACCGGCATCCGCGGAGTAGCAATTAAGTTGTGGGAAAAGGATAAAGTCACAGGAGGCTAAATACGGTGAATACGGCAGTTGTTCTGTTCGATGATATTTGTCGAGGTTTTGGATCAAAAAAGTGTTCACAATATGAGCCGTATGAGACGTTGCGTTATCATGGTGCAAGATTCATTCGTTTTCTTTCCACAAATTGGGCAGTTTCCTACGCACATTCTCCCTCAAACATCGCATAACTTCCAAATGATGTTCTTTATTTACCGTAGAATCATTTGGAACCATGGTGCACAACACCATGATAATCAAAGAAATCTAGTAGCATGACTTTTACTTTTGACCAACTTTGACGTGGTTTTTTGGGTTTCGGCTCATGTGGATAGCGCCATTTAGCCGCCAGTTGACTGGTTTGCATGCCAAACTCATATACCCACTACTCATTACCTGTTATGATGCGCTGGATAAACGTTCTCGGCATGTCTTCGCCGCCTTCTTCCCATGAATTTTTTGAAATTCAACTCTCTTGAAACGAATCGAGCAGCCACGCGTCTCATGCCCAATTGATGGACCAAAGTGTTGCGAATTGATTCGTGAGACGCGCTAAGGTCCCAAACTGCCTCCCTCAAACAAACACTCGTAGACCCATGATTTTGATAAAGTACACTCGCCATAGGCTTTCTGCAATATTTTTAACCTTTCGCCACACGAAATCCCGTTCAAAACAGAAAATTTAAGACAAATACTTTGTTAGATATTTTTATCCATAGTGAAAATCGCAGAGCACACCTGCGGTTGACTTAGGCATATGTGCAACGTGCGATTTTTAAATGAACAATTCCCGATATTTTGTTGACAGAATGTAAAGGGTGTTTTTTTTAGAGGTTAGGTTTTCAAGTTGGCACTACTTTTTTCGTAGATGGTCTTTTTGATTTATGCTCAGTTTGGTTTGCCATTTCATAATGAATAGACTTACACCTGAACAACGTTTGCAAATCGTGCAAATTTATTACGAAAATAATGGTTCGGTTCGCGCGACGCATCACAAGAAAATTTTGTTCAGCGATGAAGCTCACTTTTGGTTGAATGGGTATGTCAATAAGCAAAATTGTCGCATTTGGAGTGAACATAATCCACAAGCCATTGCTGAGACGCCGTTACATCCTCAAAAAGTCACTGTTTGGTGTGCTCTATGGGCAGAGGGAATCATTGGTCCATATTTCTTTAAAAATGAAGCCGGCCATAATGTTACAGTCAATGGAGAGCGCTATAGGGCCATGATTAATGTCTTTTTCGTGCCTGAATTGGACGATGTTGATGTGGACGACCTTTGGTTCCAACAAGACGGCGCTACATGCCATACAGCCAACGCAACAATCGATTTATTGAAGGTAACTTTTGGTGACCGCATTATCTCGCGCCGTGGACCTGTGGCGTGGCCTCCAAGATCGTGCGATATAACACCGCTGGACTATTTCTTATGGGGCTATGTGAAGTCGCTTGTCTACGCAGATAAGCCCGAGACGATTGACGTCTTGGAAGAGAATATTCGGCGCGTTATTGCTAACATACGGCCCCAATTGCTGCAAAAAGTGGTCGAAAATTGGGCCTCTTGGCTGGAATTTATTCGAGCCAGTCGCGGCGGCCACTTGCCCGAAATCATTTTTAAAACATAATGGCAAACCCTTATCTTTATAATAAAGCTAAATTCTTGGCCATAACATTAAATAATATACGTTTTATTTCATCTTGAAAACCTAACCTCTAAAAAAAACACCCTTTATAATGAACTTTCCGGATTATGTGGTCGCTTATCTGTTAAGCAAATTCTGTTGTAATTTTTTATAATTCCCTAATGAAAAATATACAATATAAAAACTTAATTATGTTTTGACATTGCCATGTTCATAAAAAAATTTAGAAGTGCGCTTGTATTTAAATACAAAATTGGCATAAGCCCATATTAGAAGAGGAAATAAGGGGGCAATTCATAAGCAGACGGAATTCCTCCACAAATTAAACTCCTCATCAAGCTCGTTCGTTTTTCTTTGCCTAAAGTGTGATTCAGTACAATTGCCGATACAAGGCTTGATTCGGTTTAGCAGAAGTATAATAACATAATAGACATTGACTGTAATTATGTAAGCAGAAATTTTGTAAGATTTACAATCAAAATTAACGATTATTCTTATTACCAAAGATTTTGAATAGCCCATTATATTATATGAAAAACTAAATATTAACTATGTGTTTTCTAATTATAGAAAGTACAATTTCTAATGCTATGCAAAATCGTTTACAAGCATGGGAATATTTTACAAATTCTCTCTTGTTCAACAAATAGCTACCAAGTACTCAAATTCCACCCACCACAGTTATAAATGTTTCTATGAATACTGCCTTCTCACGCACTTTAATTAAATTTAATTTCATTAAGAGTCTTAAAAAACTCACTCCGATGATGTGCTGCGCAACTTCAGCTCAATCTACAACGAGTATATTGCTATTATTAGTTCAACATCTTAGGCGTTAAAGCACACAACTATGGTTGGGGCGTATGAGTGATGAAAGCCTCAAAGTGTAGTTATGTTTGAGGTTATGATTAAATCGATAAAGGAATGGTTAAGGGGCATTAGCATGCGAAAACAATGAAATTTGAGCCTACATAAGTACTAAATGTAGTAGCATATATATGTAATCACTCATTTGCATATATGAGAATACGTGTTTGTGTGTTTGTGCGTGCATGTGAATTTATTTATAGCCAGTTAATTTGTAGCTCGTTTTGGCTCAAAATCTATTTCTAAACGAATTTCGAATGGCTGCAAACGTTTTAGGCAGCAACAAAGGTCAAAGCTAATTAATAAGCATTTTAGAAAGGGCAGGAAAACCAAGTGTCGGAAGTGAATAATAAATTAAAAATTTTAAGTAAGAATTCAAAAAGAATAAATGAAAATTAATTTGTAAATCAAATATAGTTGCACTAATTATTTATAGACTTAAGGAATTTGATTTAGTGAATCGTATGCATGGAAGATGTATTGAATGAAGAAAAAGGTTTTTGAGGAGAGAGTGAGAGTTTATAGCGCAATGGGCAATAATAACAAACTCTCGCCATTTGTATGTTGTGTGAGAATATTATAACTTTAATACAAGGCCAAATTCCTAGAAATACTAACTTTTTAAAGACTTAATAGCCTCAGCTCCAAGTTAGATTATTCGAACGATATACAAGTATGAGCTATTCTTAATTCTTAGTCCTGCCATAAGTTCTGTTACAAGTTAAGTCCGCTATAGATATGAAATTATAATACTTTTTTTTAATAAAGTTAGTTTTATTTAATCACTTAAATATTAAAAACACAAAGTTTTAAATTTTCATTCGAAATGGTCACCATTTGCTTTTACACAAACCTTCAAACAGTCGGCCATTCAGCTATTGCAGCACGCACGGTTTCCATGGGTATTGAAGTCGCTGCTCGAACCAAAGATTGTTCGAGGCTCTCCAAATTTCTTTGAGATCTTCGACAGGTCATGCTCTCCAACTCTGACCACAAACTATAATCCAATGGATTCAGATCTGGACTTCCAGACGGCCAATCTTCTGTGGCTATGAACCCAGGAATATTGTTTTTTGGCCAATGTTGGGTGGTTTTTATCTTATGGGCCAAAGCGGAATCTTGCTAGAAGACTAAACGCTTTCCATTGAAGAGGGTACTACTCAACTGTTTCACCCCGCCTTCTAAGATATCCCCCTGGTACACCGGTCTTAACCACTTTTTCGCGGAAATGAAGAGATGCAACGCCTTTACAGGACACTCCCCACCATACTATTACAGAGGCTGGATGGTGGCCACGCTGAGCACTTGGAACAACATTTTTTGCGTCTTTAGAAGTTTTAGCATAGATTTTGTCGGTTTGCTCATTAAAAACTTCTTCAACTGTGGACATTTTCTCATCTTTTTCTGTCTGTCACTTTAGACGTTTAGGAAAAACGATTGATTGTGTGGTAAACAAACATTCTCGAAATCTTAAGTTTTTTCAGCAATTCGTAAATCTCACTTACACTTTTAGCACACTTTTCTAATGCAATCATTGCAATGCGATTTTCCTTAGCTTCCCACTTCATTGTGAGCAAGCGAAATTTGTCACGAAACTTAGTATAGTTTATGAGTAGACAATCCATACGAACAAAAACAATGCGAATTTGTTCAACGTCGTATACATTGTAAAATTTGTCACAGAATTTATGGCAAGATTAAAAATATACGAGGGTCGCTTTAAAAGTACGTGCCAAGTCAGAGAGATGGCACTACTGGCGCGTATCGAGGTTAAGTTTAGCTAGTATCATCTCTTGGAAGAACACACTCCAAGCTTTAAGCAGAGCAGTCTATATATTTGTGTATGGCATTCGTTTGAATCGAAAAGTCGAGTGATTTTACTTTTCCATCACGACAATGCAGCAAGGCACGCCTCAGCATTTGTGGTCGCAAAATTAATTTAAATGGGCTTGAAACTCTATTAAAATCCCCCTATTCTCTAGACTTGGCATCCCCTGATACCGCGGACTGCTATTTGTTCCTCAGTTTAAAGAAATGGCCGGCGGGGAAACTATTTTATTTAAACGAGGTGATTACAGAAACGAATTGCTAATTTTCAGACTTGCACGAATTCTATTATTCGGAAGGGATCAACAAACTAGAATAGCGTTGGATGAAGTGTATAAGCCTAAAAGCAGATTATGCCGAAAAATAAAAAAATATCACCTCAACCATTTCCAGTTCGCTAAGTTCATGGAACGAAGTCTTGGAGAAAACGTCGAAATGTCGATTCTTCGTCATTCTCAATATGTGACCTTCATCCTTCGAGTACGTGGGAAATTTTACGTAAGGATCTTGACTTACAGGCCTGTAAAATACAGATCGCGTAAGAACTGAAGCCAAATGACGACGATCATTTGCGTCGCATTTTTTGCTGATTAATTATTCAGATTTTTTTAAAAATTGAATGCCGGATATCATATTCAAAAATTGAATGCCATGAAACCACCAACCAGAATAATAATAAAAAAATTCATTCCAACAATACCACATTTCTTTTTGTAAAACTTAAAAAAAACCCGATATAAGATTGATTTTTCTCAAATATCATTGATCAAATAGATTTGGTCGTTTGTTTTAGATCTGCAGGCAATATATAACGCACGCAGTGCGGCAATAAGGCTGAACACTCTAAACAAGTGGTCAAACACGGATTATGGCCACGGTAAAATCCTGGCTGGCACTCTGGGGCTTCCCGAACTGGTGGACTATGCACTCCCGCCTATACTTGCCATTACATCGTTTACGACCCTCCTACCCTCAAGGGAAGAGTGGGAACGGGACGACGTGAGACAGGACGAGTCCATCCATGTTTACATAGATGGCTCAAAGCTCGAGGGCAGGGTAGGCGGAGGTGTATATTCTGAACATCTGGGGATCTCCTGCATTTTTCGGCTCCCCGACTACTGTAGTGTCTTTCAGGCTGAACTGATGGCAATAATAAAAGCCGCGACACTGATACAGTGTGATGCGATATCCGGAAATGATATCTACATCTTCACTGATAGCCAAGCGGCGATAAAATCCCTCACAAAACAGTCGACAACCTCCAAGGTAGCCATGAAATGCCGCACATCTCTTAATGAGATGGCTGAGTCATTTCACTTAAAGGTAACATGGGTTCCTGGCCATCGCGACATTGAGGGTAACTGTAGAGCCGATGAACTAGCAAGACTCGGCACTAAACTGTCTGACGAGCACATAGATAATGACATAGGGATACCCTTACAAACATGTAAGCTACACATCCTTGAAGAAATTGTAAAGAAAGCAAACGAAAGATGGCGAAATGAAGCAACCTGCAAAATCGCCCGTCAACTTTGGCCAACTCTAAATGCTAAACGCACAAAATCTCTGCTAAGCCAAAATAAACACAGTCCTAGCACATTGATCTCAGTCATAACGGGGCACTGCCTAATAGGCAGACACGCCCAAAGGATGGGTGTGCAAACACATGACTTCTGTAGAAGTTGTCAAGATGAGGACGAGGAAGAGACAATCTCGCACCTACTATGCCACTGCCCTGCTCTATCCAGGCGGAGGTTTACTATTCTGGGTAGACAATTTTTTAATGAGCTAGAAGACCCCAGTACTATAGAAATCAGAGATATTTTAAAATTTTTGAAAAACACACACTGGTTTTAGGAGAGATAGGGACAAGCTCCCCACGCGGCATCACAATGGGCTATGAGCCTGAGTGTGTCCCACAGGACAACCGCTTCAACCTAACCTAACCTAACCTTGTTTTAATCGGCACCGGCTACAGCAGAAACTCGTTTTCTACGTCCGATATGATAGAAAAACGCTGCGTTCTAGCGAAATAACGCGGGCACTTAATGCAATTTTTATCGAGTGATTTGCAAATCGTGATCCAGATTTAATTTTTTTTCAGTATTTTGCGATCCGGATCTCGGTCCTTCAGTATTTCCCTTTACATGATCAGGATCCAATATTTTGACCCACATATTGCGATATTTATCGATCGTGCCCTGCACGTTATTGTAGCAGCATAAACGTTCCCCATTTACAAGATATCAGTCAAAAACTTTAAGGCTTATCACAAGTGCACCCTGGTTCGTCACAAATAAAACCATACATACTGATCTAAAAATTCCCTTTATAAAAGATGAAATTAAAAAAATTACCACAAAATATTTACAGAGATTAAGTTATCACGATAACCCGCTAGCAATTGCATTACTTGATGAAACTAATGAAATTAATAGACTTAAAAGACATCATGTATTAGACATTCCATTCAGAACCTAATAGATAAATCTAATATTAAAATGTATTAAAATCTAACACATAAGTCTGAATATAAGTGTACATTAATCGTAGTATACATATATATCATTATTGACCTCAATGGAGCTCAATAATATAAGTCAAATTGTTAATAGTTAGATAATTTGCTTATTATTTTAAAAATAGATTGCAAATAAACGACAAAAAAAAAAAAAAATTTACAAGGAATGCTGCTGGAGTGACAGTCCGTGGCTGATATAAGTCTAAGTCGTTCTGGTAACGTGGAACCGACTGTCGTGGGAACGATCGTGCAGGGTTCACCTAATGGGCTGTGTGTAATGTGCCAAGCTGCTGAAACCAAAAACCAGCCAAGTTTATTTATTTAATTTCGGTTTCCAAAAATAAACTAAAATATCTGTTTTTTAATCCTAAATGCGGCAAGTTCGTTTCCTAATACAGCTGGATAGTCTTTTTGTATACTTATTTTCATTAAATTCCACAAAAAATATGACGATGAAGTATTTTAGAAATAAGTTAAATAAATTACAGCAGACGATAGTTGTAGATATGTTTTGTAATTTTCCAACACTCAATCGAAAATTACCACTTCATATGGCGAAAAGGCTGCTTTGATCAACGCTGCCACAAAATGTTTTTCCATATACTGCATTCAAAATAAATTCAAAATTCGCCGTAAATGCGAAGTCTATTTTATTAGAAAAAACTTTTTCTATCATTTGGTGTTTCATGCTCGGAAATTTACGCCAACGCGCTTCCGAATGGTAGTCACACACCAATCCATTCGGCTGCGGCGGCTGAAAGTACGACTAATTTTGTGCCATATATATAATACAGCGTTTTTCAGTAAGAGCGCTTCAACTTTTTTTTTGAATAAAATACAAACGGTTTGACTTTTTTAATTAATTTTTTTTATTATCGAGTTTGAACATATACATTTAAGTATGAAATTCGATTTCTTTTGCATGACCACCGCGTGCACGTTTTACGAAGTCCAATCGTTGAACCCAATTTTCGACTACTCTTTTGCATAAATCGGCCGAAATTCCAGCAATTTCGCGTTCAATATTGGCTCTGAACTCACAAATCGTCGCCGGCTTGTTACTGTAGACCAATGACTTCACATAACCCCAAAGAAAATAGTCTAGAGGCGTCAAATCACACGAGCGCGGCGGGCATTCGACCGGTCCATTTCTGGAAATAATGCGCTCATCGAACTTACTCTTCAACAAATCAATTGTAGCGTGTGCTGTGTGGCTTGTGGCCCCGTCCTGTTGAAACCACATGTCGTCTAAGTCCATTCCATTCAATTGCGGCCAAAAATAATCGTTTATCATGTCGCGGTATCGATTTCCATTCACAGTAACGTGGCGATCGTTCTCGTCAACGAAAAAATATGGGCCAATTACGCCGCCGGCATGTAAACCGCACCAAACAGTGATTTTTTCGGGATGCAACGGTGCCTCATGAATCACGTGTGGATTGCTTTCTGCCCAGTAATGCATATTTTGCTTGTTGACAAAGCCATTGAGCCAAAAGTGAGCTTCATCACTGAAGATGATTTTTTGGAAAATTTGTAAATTTTCATAAAAAATTTGCACGATTTGCAATCGTTGCTCAAGTGTGTAGCGTTTCATGATGAAATGTATACTAATGAAGTTTACAAATGACAAACGAAAAATAAAAAATATTGCGTCGTTCGCCCTCCCTATCGGAAAAAAGTTGAAGCGCACCTATTGAAAAACGCGATATGTATATAAATATATTTTATATTAATTTATATATAGTTAAACAAATTTACTATAATTCCGTAATAACTCACCTCAAATGTCTGTTAAATTTGATTTTAACCACCGCTTATTTATATAGATAATCTGAAAGGAAACGAACAAATTTAATCACTTAATTATTCTTAAATAGTCGAAAAGGTAAATTAAAAAATATAAAAAAATTATATATTATAAAAAAATAAATTAGAAAAATATTTACTTATATGTAGACAAATTGAAGTATGGAAGCCAAATTCGCAAAATTAGTGTGAAAGCAAAAATTTAAGCTTAAATACTTTCTTAGTGTTGTTGTTGGATCGAAACATGAGTTTAATGATACCATGATACGTGTGAACATAAAGGTAACCATGCAAACACAAATCCATACATGCATACTCATACATACGTAAAAGTAAACACATTCACACTTATCGAGCACAACATAATGTATAGGGTGATGCAAGCGTAATGCAGATCTTAGATATCAATTATTTGTGATATGCTAATTTCTGCAGACAGCTGATACTAAACGTTTTGGCAAGATTAGTCATAGATCTATACTCAGTTGAACAATGCGTAAAAGTTATCCACAAACGGTTTATGAAAATGCCTCGTTCTGCAGAAAATGCATTTCACGCATTGCGTGGTTCTTTTATCATGAGAGATGCGTCATATTTTCACCTGAACCGATACGTAAACAAGCAAAAATGCCGCATTTGGGGCACTAAAAACATTTACATATGAGGTTTGTTAAGAAAATAAGATGAATTTGGACATTTTGCGGGCTACGTATATTCGAATTTCGATTATTTTTTTTATATTGGTCTTGAAGATAAGTTCACGGTTTTAACAATATACACGTACCAGGTTTATTTTGTTTGTGAAAGGAATAAATAAGACAAGTGTTTTGCGTGTTCGGCTATTTTCTGCAATCGGCTCTTGGCTTGTGACGATTGGGCTTTGGTTTCGATGTCATAATCATATACTCATGATTCGTCACCAGTTGTGACCCTTTTAAACAAATCTGGATCATCGTTGACGTCATTCAACAATTCCTCAGCGATGCTCATGCGATGTTTTTTTTTGTCAAAATTTAGCAATTTGGGAATGAACTTCGCACTTCATGCCCAAAATTTCCGAAAAGATTGCATGGCATGAGCCAACCGATATACCAACATCCTCAGCAACTTCTCTAATTGTGACTCGACGATTCTCCACAACAATTTTCTTCACTTTCTCAACATTTTCATCGGTTGCTGATGTGCTGGGGCGTCCGGAGCGAGCGTCGTCATTCACATCTTTTCGACCTTCTGTAAGAAGCTTATACCACTTGTAAATATTTTTTTGACTCACAGTACTCTCACCGTATGCCATTGTCAACATTTCAAATGATTTGAAGCACTTAACTCCATTATTTACACAAAATTTGATGCAACTTCTTTGATTCATTTTTTTCGATAGCAGAAAATCGCCAAAAACGCAAAAAACTTGTCTTATTTATTTTATATATTTATATTTATATAATTAAAATCGAAAGTCGAATGTACGTAGCTCGCGAAATGTCCAAGTTCACCTTAATTTTTTAACAAACCTCGTACCCGCTCGAGAAAAAAACTTTGCATCCAAAACCGAGTTGCTGTTTAGAGTGATTTTTGGACTGGCGTGGTCATCGGAACGTACTGCTTCAAAAATAATTCTGGTAATGATGTTATAATGAACGGTGAACGTTATCGTGAAATGGAAAGAAGCTTTTCATAGTCCCAATTAGATGAGATGTACTGGAAAGAAGCTGGTTTCTAAAGGATGGTGCAACCTTTCTTAGAGCACATGAAACCATGCCGCTATGGTGAATGAAGTTTCCATATCACGAAACAAAAAAAATCAATAGACCACCGAGATCTTTGATCGTTTGGACACCTTTGGACTTCTTCGCTGGGGCTTACTCAAAACTACGGCATATGTCAATAAGACGATTCCAGAGCTAAATAATGAAATAATGTGCGTTTTTTATGATTATAGCCCAAACCATGCCAAAAAGTCATGGAAAATTGTATGTGCGCATCCAGTCTTGCCACATTAGTCGAAGTGGGAATTCAACGAATATTGTGTTTCAAACATAAACAACATTTGATATCCAAAATCACGATGAAATACAAAACAAAAAATAATATTGTATTGTAATTTCGACAAATATTGTTGTGTTTTATTCAAAAAAGAAAATCTGATGTTTAATCACCCTGTGCAATGGAATCAATATGCTTTAGATTTATTGAACTATGTGACTGTCACGCCGAATGCGGTGCATAAGCCACGTTCAAAAACATATACAGGGTTTGACTGAAAAGTAATGAGCCTTATTTTTTTTAAGCAGTTTTATTAAACTTTTTGGCTTATATAACTAATATTCTTCAAAATAGGACCCTTGAGCGTTAATACACCGCTGGAGCGGTCCTTCCACTGCAGGAAACATTTTTTAAACTCATCCGCCGGAATCGCGTTCAATTCGGCTGTCACAGTTTTTTGGATCGCCTCGATGGAGTCGAAACGCCTCCCCTTCAGCTTTCTTTTCAGGCGCGGGAACAAGAAGAAGTCCGGAGGGGACAGGTCTGAGCTGTAGGGCGGGTGGGGAAGCACCGGAACCCCCACCTTGGCCAATGCAGAGCTGCAGAGGAAGGCAGCCATACCAATATTATCATAATAAAGAGAAATGACAATAATTTCTTAAAAAAATTGTATTTTATTCAAAATCTACACCGGCCCTTGAAACTTAACCACCCTTTGTAAGCCATGCATTCGACTGATTCTAACGTTTGCGACGGAAACAAGAGCAGATAGTTCCATAACCCAGCAGTATCGAAATAAAAACACTAAGTACAACAACAAGATGCACATTGCATGACTGAATACCAAATGCTAAATTAGTGAGATTTGTGAGGTAACAGACGAAAACCGGTGGACAAGAGGAATGAGAAAAATGTGGAGGCATCACGATCATTAATAACACCCTCTGACTTGAACTAAGAGCAAAAAGTAAAATTCCTATCACCACCTCAAGGTCAAGTGAGAATATTGATCGACAGCATCTCATTTCATTTGGTTTCGGAAACCCTTTCTATCGAGTTTTCGCACTGAAAAGGAATGGAATACGTCGGTGACTACCACGATTGTCGATCAATTCGACTAATTTTTTTCAGAAACACAACGAGTGGAATGGCGACAGTGTGACATCAAATCGATTCTTTCAATCGAGAGCTTGTTCGAGATTAATTACAAAAGCGGGTCATTGACCTGTATAGTACAACTTACAGCATCTTTCATAATTGAGGACTAAAAATTGCTCCGAATTCAACATTCGAAAAATCTCATTAAAGAGGCTAGAAAAGACGAGAACTTCCTTAACAACATTGTAACTGGTGGCGAAGCGTGATGTTCCAACATGAACCTGAAACTAAGCGTCAAAGTGCCGAATGGAAGGCCCCAGACGTGCCACCACCCAAAAAATCGCGTTTGGAGAAGTCAAAAATCAAATCGATGCAAATTTTTTTTAAGATTCCAAGGGAATTGTCCACAAACAGCTCGTGCCAATGGGCCAAATCGTCAATACAATTTTCTATCTTGACGTTTTGAAGCCTCGAATCCGCCCTGAGTACCTCGAAGGAGGAAGTTGGCGATTATTGCATGATAATGCACCACCTCATCGATCCACTCTTGTGACTGATTTTTTGACTAGAAATCGCATTTTATTTATTTATTTATTTATTTATTTATTAATAATGAAATATAATTATAAATAACTATATTACAAAAAAGAGGCACTAGCTACTAAGACTATCGGCATTTTAACTATCAATCACTTACCGTATTTGCCTGATATGGCTTTCTGTGATTTCTACCTATTCGGAAAATTGTATTTGGCCATGAAAGGAAAACGTTTTGCGTTCGTAGAAGCCATCCAAAAGGCTTGTACAGACATTCTGAAGGGCATTCCGGCCAATGACCTGAAACACTCTTTCGAAAAGCTTTAAGATCGCGCAAAACAGTGTATCGAGGCCGGACGGGACTATTTTGAATAAATAAACTCGAAGTAGACAAAGCTCCTGTCGTTTCTATTTTAGCTCAGTCTGGTTTATTTTGGACTTAACCTTGTATGTTAACTCCTTGCCTAACCTTGTGTATGGCGTCTAGCATATTATTATTATTATTATTATTATTACTATTATTATTATTACTATTATTATTATTCTATATAGCGCTAGCCGGGGGCGCAAAGTGTCTAACATAAATAAATAATCGAATTTTTATTTACTGTAAAATTCGCATTGCAGCAATGAGAGAGGATACCGGCAAACAGCTGAAGATTTATAGGAAATTTTCAAGGTTAGTTTCCCACCAAACTACAAATAAAACCACTCACACACATATAATATACAAAGCAGCAAATGAACAATGCACCCAATTAAACTTCAAGCAATATAGAAAACATTTTTTATGGCTTCCACTGAATGAAGCCAAGCATTCACGCCACATCACTCCTCACATAAAAGAAGAGCAAAAAATTAAAAGAAAATCAGAAGCCAACAAGTTATTTGAGCGCATTGCGTTCGCATTACTCCTCCAGCTAGTCAGCGCTATTGGCTGCTGCATGCAACCACAACGCTTTGTAACACCAAAAAATGGCACAAAAAACAAGGAAATATATATGCAGCTGAGATGGGATCTCATGTTGCCGACATTTCATTGCAAGAAACTCTAGAAAACTTCCACCGATGCTATTTTTTCTTGCTTGTTTGCTGCTTTTCCCGACCGCTTTTTCATTTGTGGCATCTGCAACATACTGCATACCATACGTAAGTAAATGTTTGCGCCTCATTGCGCCGTGTCTGTGCTCGCCTGTCATATCCTAATTAAGACCAAGTCAGGCTGCAGAGAAAAAACTAAGAATTATTGCATATGTGTCACTGATGCATCGGCTGACTACCAGCCACTGTTGTGCTATGCCTGACTGTCGTTAAAATTTCGATTTGCTTGCTTCATTGCGCCCCCCAACGAATTGCCTGACTACTTTCAGATGCAAGCACAGTAATCGATGGGAGCTACCCACCTCCATCCATCGACCAGCCGCAACTGGCTGGCAAAAGAATGTGACCAACTGCCTGACAATCCAGCCGGTTAGCGAATGCTGCAGAGTTCAAGCGTGTGGGCGCCATGCAAATTTATGACTGAAATGCTGATTTTCAGGTTCATAAAACTGCGAAAATTTCATAAAAGCGTTCCGCATATCTACAAGTACAAATGTGTATGTAGTGTTCGTTCTAGTCTGCCCAATATTGAAAATTGCCGCTGCAGGCAACTCTATTGCAATATGATGCTTGTTCACCCGTTATGTGCATAGTGCTGAAGGCGACTTCGCATGGAAATTACTCATATTTCAGCTATGCCATGCTCACCACCACCACCAATCGTGGGAGTTTTCTGAGATTTTCCATTGGCATACCCCTTGGCTTCGCATGCGCACAGTTGGGCAATAGTCGAAATAGTCAGGAAACCGATATGAGTGTAAGTTGACAAATCTGTGTTCTGCCAACGGTTTTACTCTGTGCAAATACCATTCATTCATTGGTTTTGTGGTCTATTTGGTTTATTGTTTTTCTCTCTTTTAATGAAACCAATCTGGCTGGTGGTTGGTGACTCACCCAAAAACAGGCCAGTATATATTATATGTATGTATTTAAATGCGAGTATTTATGTGCATATTTAACTGAAACTAACTGGCGCTGTCATGTGAAGTCGCATAATTTAGCCATTTTGGATAATCCATACATAAATATTAAGATTCAAATGTATACGCGAACTTGCATGCCAATACCGGTTATTTTCTGTTAAACTCGTAGAACTACACAACTGGCTGAAAAATTTGATTTTGGGTCACTAAATTTGCATACACTTTTTCTGCTAGGAATTGTTAATAGAGCATCAAATGTTGGTTATATGAATTGCCGAAAGAGTAGCTATTAATACAAAATCAATCAGTAAGTGGTTTGGAAAGACTCAGTATCCTAAACATTTTCAGATCCCGCTAGAAAATATGATGAAGAAGTGAAGTACTGAATTGCACCCTGGACACTTGCTTGAAACACTCACTTGGAAAGTGATTTTGATTCGCGACTAATAGACTGAACTTTTATTGATTTGCTATTATATACACGAACTCATTTCATAGGTAAAGAGTACTGCAAAAATGACACCAGTGAATAATTCCAAGTTGGTACCTTTTTTCATGTTCTCTTTAAAATTTCAAAAGTGTGAAGTAGACAGATGTACCTACAATTTTACACGATAGGTTCGGTTGGGTTAGGTTTCTGTGGCAGTCGGTTTAGAATAGCCAACGCGCAGTAGAACAACTCGCTAAATTATTGAAACTTATTTTAAAAATGGCCGAACATTTAAAGAAACTGGTTTTGTTGAGGATAGAAAAAAGACTGGCGATTAGACGGATTTATTGAAACTTAAAATCTATATGAAAAAGTGTTTTCTAATAGTGGTCGCCCAATAGGCAATGCTAAACCTCAGAGTGTATTTTTGCCATGAAAAAGCTCTTCCTAAAAAATATCTGCCGTTCGGAGTCGGCTTAAACCCGTAGGTTCCTCCGTTTGCGAAACAATATCAAGTCGCACGCACACATAGGAGGAGCTCAGCAAAACACCTAAAAACACACTTTCATATATACAAAGTCTATGTGAATAATCCAACAACAATTCCAGAGCTAAAATATAACACTCAGATGGAGATTGTTGAACTCAAAGCGATAATTTGTCCTTGAAAATTGTAATTCTCTTATGGCAGCCTGTTGACGTACTCATGGTGGGCATTTAAATGATGCCATTTTTCACTTATACTTGTTAAGAAACGTATTTTGAATGGAAATAGTGAAACGTGAAGGAATCTAAATTGTTACACGTTTTGTTTTCTGAGACACGTCTAAGCGCGTCTTTTGAAAGATCCTTTATAAACAGTAATTTTCAGATTTCTTAGGGTCTACTAAATAAAATTAAAGCCATCCTGCCGGAATAATATTTTAATATACTAAAGTCATGTCTGTCGGAGAAATTCTTCCAGGTCAAAAAAGATGATGAGTGCAGAGAGCTGAAAGAAATATAAGGTGGAGTTCTTCAGGAGAGGTTTTTGGGATCCATTTCATATATACTTTTTACAAATGAATTACCATTAAATAAAAACTGCGTTACTGCAACGTTTGTCGATGACACAGTAATACTTTCTATTGCTAACACAGAAACCGAGGCTTATACACAACTTGAATGCGCTCTAAATAATATTCTTGCGCGGACAAAAAATCGAAATCAGCCCATATAAACTTCGTTTATAATAAAATCAGATATGTAAAAGCAAATTCTGAAACCTGTATGGACATATGTATGGAATAAACCTTTAGGGTTGTTCAAGTTCCAGCAATGTAATACATATTCAAAATTTTCAGAATAAAGTATTTAGGGCCATCTACATCTTTTTCCTTGATGTATTCGTTATCAATCAAAAAAAAAATTTTGAAGTGTACAAAATCAGCTCTAAAATATATATTATATGTGCTGCAGAATATACAATACGTCTGACAATTAATAGGACTATGAATAAGTTCGTGCGGTTTTTTTCGAAATTTGAAACTTTATTGACGTAAAATGGTTACAAATTTAATATTCAAAATATTGTCCATCGCTTACTACTACTTTTTCCCATCTTTCTGGCAATTCACGGATTCCCTTTGTGAAAAATTCGGTCGGTTTTGCCGCAATCCACGAATCGATCCATTTTTTGACTTCATCGTAATTACGGAAGTGCTGGTCAGCCAGGCCATGTTGCATCGATCGGAAGAGATAGTAATCGGATGGCGCAAGGTCTGGACTATACGGCGGGTGGGGTAGGACATCCCATTTGAGCGTTTCTAAGTATGTTTTGACCACTTGTGCAACATGTGGCCGAGCATTGTCATGTTGCAAAATAACTTTGTCGTGTCTATCGGCGTATTGCGGCCGTTTTTCTCGCAGTGCTCGGCTCAAACGCATCAATTGTCGTCGGTAGACATCCCCCGTAATCGTTTCATTCGGTTTCAGTAGCTCATAATACACAACACCCAGCTGGTCCCACCAGATACACAGCATAACCTTCAGGCCATGAATATTCTGCGCCGACGTCGATGTTGAAGCATGGCCAGGGTATCCATACGTTGCCCGACGTTTTGGATTGTCGTAATGGACCCACTTTTCATCGCCAGTCACAATTCGATGCAAAAAACCCTTTCTTTTGTGCCGTTGAAGCAGTTGTTCGCATGCCATAAAACGGCGTTCAACGTCTCTTGGCTTCAATTCATACGGCACCCAATGGCCTACCTTTCGGATCATTCCCATGGCTTTTAAACGTTTGGAAATGGTTGATTGATCAACTCCCAAAGTTTTTGCAACCTCTTCTTGCGTTTGAGCCGGATCTTGATCGAGCAATTCCTCCAATTCGGTATCCATGAACTTTGGCGGCGCACCCTCGCGTTCTTCGTCTTCCAAGCCAAAATAACCACTTTTAAAGCGTGCAAACCACTTCTGGCACGTTCGCTCAGATAGAGCATGCTCACCATAAACTTCCACCAAGATACGATGACTTTCGGCTGCTTTTTTCTTCATATTAAAATAATGAAGAAGAATTCCCCGCAAAAACACATTATTTGGCACGAAATTCGACATTTTCAAGTGTGGTAAAAATATTGTTGTTTACGCTTCAAATAAAAAACTTATACTGACGTTTGTGCCTTACGACAGTAGCTCTCCAATGAATGTTTGGAAATGTGGATCGATGGAATAATAATCAAGTTACGCCATCTGTTGTAAAACCGCACGAACTTATAAATAGACCTATTATTTTAATGGAAATAACATATTTTATGGACAACGTAAATCTATACTAATATTATAAAGAGGAAAACTTTGTTTGTTTGTTTGTTTGTTTGTTTGTAACGAATAGGCTCAAAAACTACTGGACCGATTTTAAAAATTCTTTCACCATTCGAAAACTACATTATCCACGAGTAACATGGATTACATTTTATTTTGGAAAAAAATAGGGTTCCGTAAGATATTTGGATTTTTCGGACACAAACTGAAAAAAATCTTATATATAAAATAAAGTCAACTTTTTGTGTGTGTTCGCTAACCGGCCGTGTCTGCACCGAATTAAACCAAACTTACACACATTGTTAAGAAGATATTGAAGATGGTTTCCGTATAGTTTGGATACCTATTGGTGGATAGGGCTCGAGATATAGGTCAAAACGTGGACCCGGGTAAACTTCGGATGTGTATGTACAATATGGGTATCAAATTGAAGCTGTTGGTGAATGCTTTAGTACAGAGTATTTTTCATGCCGCTCCGTGACTGGGGTCTCGAGATATAGGTCAAAACGTGGACCCGGGTAACCTTTGGTTGTGTATGTACAATATGGGTATCAAATGAAAGCTGTTGATAAGTGCTTTAATACGGGATAATTTTCATACCTATTGATGACTAGGGTCTGGAAATATATGCCAAAACGTGGACCCGCCGTGTCTTTGCACCGAATTAAACCAAACTTACACACATTGTTAAGGAGGTATTGAAGATGGTTTCCGTATAGTTTGGATACCTATTGGTAGATAGGGTCTCGAGATATAGGTCAAAACGTAGACCCGGGTAACCTTCGGATGTGTATGTACAATATGGGTATCTAATGGAAGCTGTTGGTGAATGCTTTAGTTCAGAGTATTTCCATCCGCTCAGTGACTAGGGTCTCGAGATAGAGACCAAAACGTGGACCCTAGAATGTGTTTGTACAATATGGATATCAAATGAAAGCTGTTGATAAGTGCTTTAATACGGGGTAACTTTCATACCTATTGATGACTAGGGTCTCGAAATATATGCCAAAACGTGGACCCGCCGTGTCTTTGCACCGAATTAAACCAAACTTACGCACATTGTTAAGTAAGTATTGAAAATGGGTTTCGTAAAGTTTGGTTGTAATTCGGAGCAGTGGCAACGGGTACAGCGTTCTTTTGAGCCAGCAATAATGTCGCTTACTTTTTTAACGCTTGGGGCGGAACTGAACTGTCAAATTGACAGGGTGAGTTACAATGTGTCAATATTTCTTTCTGATTTGGCTGCCATAAGGAAAAAACGTAAGAGCAACATGTAAAAATTGTTTGTGAATTTTTTTGGAGTGGATTTTGGAACAGTGAATAATTTCTTACGAAATTTGAGAATTTAATGTGAAATCCGAATGAAATTATGTGTTCGTGGAAAAGACAATTTTTTTCGTTTTTTTTTTTTGAAAAATATAAATTGATAATGGTTAAAAAAGCTCCAATGCTTAATAAAACATATAAATTGAAACGAAAAATTCATGGATGATCAGGAAAAAAGACGATTGTTTATTCATATGCGTTGATTTGAAATTTGAAAACAATTTTCTTTTTTCCTGATTTTCAATTTATATTTTATATTTACTCAAAAACAAATAATTAGAAAAACAAAAAATATTGTTTATGCCAAAGCGCTTGAATAAAGAATAAAGAAATATATAATATGAAAACCATATATTTTCTGTTCTAAACCATATCTATTCTATTTTAGTGTGCCCAGCGAAGGGGGCCGGGTTTGCTAGTCGTTTTATATATGAATATTATGAACCTGTCATCTTACCTAATAAAAAAAGGGTGATAATGAATTTGTTCATAGAAGCAGCGGATTTATTATGAACTTGATTGACTAAACCCAAACCTAAAACATCCTTACACCTTACTTTACTTCGTCTTGTCTATGTAAGTTTGTAGTTTTAATCTCCAAGTCACGATTTTTCGTACACCACAAACTTATTGTATGTATTTACTTAATTTGAATACTAATATTTTTAAGGGCTTTTTCAATAGTTGTTTTTATTTGACATTAATAGATTTGAAATTCTTTGTGCGCGGATTGTCAAAAATTTCAACTTTCACGGGAATTGCGTCAAAAAGTGTTCCATGACGGTATGTCAGGATATATTCCATAACATACTGGCCCGGGACGTACTGATAAAAACCCCGAAGCAAGTTCTTGTTCGTAAGCACACCCTTTTGAGAACGAAATGTTTTTCCTACATAAAGCGTTTTTCAGTAAGAGCGCTTCAACTTTTTTTTTGAATAAAACACAAACGGTTTGACTTTTTTAACTAATTTTTTTTTATTATTGAGTTTGAACATATACATTTAAGTATGAAATTCGATTTCTTTTGCATGACCACCGCGTGCACGTTTTACGAAGTCCAATCGTTGAACCCAATTTTCGACTACTCTTTTGCATAAATCGGCCGAAATTCCAGCAATTTCGCGTTCAATATTGGCTCTGAGCTCACAAATCGTCGCCGGCTTGTTACTGTAGACCAATGACTTCACATAACCCCAAAGAAAATAGTCTAGAGGCGTCAAATCACACGAGCGCGGCGGCCATTCGACCGGTCCATTTCTGGAAATAATGCGCTCATCGAACTTACTCTTCAACAAATCAATTGTAGCGTGTGCTGTGTGGCTTGTGGCCCCGTCCTGTTGAAACCACATGTCGTCTAAGTCCATTCCATTCAATTGCGGCCAAAAATAATCGTTTATCATGTCGCGGTATCGATTTCCATTCACAGTAACGTGGCGATCGTTCTCGTCAACGAAAAAATATGGGCCAATTACGCCGCCGGCATGTAAACCGCACCAAACAGTGATTTTTTCGGGATGCAACGGTGCCTCATGAATCACGTGTGGATTGCTTTCTGCCCAGTAACGCATATTTTGCTTGTTGACAAAGCCATTGAGCCAAAAGTGAGCTTCATCACTGAAGATGATTTTTTGGAAAATTTATAAATTTTCATAAAAAATTTGAACGATTATTTTCATAAAAAATTTGCACGATTTTCAATCGTTGCTCAAGTGTGTAGCGTTCCATGATGAAATGTATACTAATGAAGTTTACAAATGACAAACGAAAAATAAAAAATATTGCGTCGTTCGCCCTCCCTATCGGAAAAAAGTTGAAGCGCACCTATTGAAAAACGCCTTATTTTATTTTCCTCTACTTTTACTCAAAATTTCTTGCGATAGAACCACAATTTCTTTCTAAGGGAACCGATTTGTCAAGAGGGAATGAGAAAACTGTGCACTAAGTAAACGTTTTATTATTGAATCCTGTTGAAAATATATCTAAAATCCAATTATTTTGGCATTTTCCTATCAACTGAGAATTTACAGGGGAAAATACTTGGTATTAGTTGAGTTCTTTTGAATCTGACCTGCGAAAGAACGCTCAAAACCGCTTATATTTGACACTGGTGTGAACAAAAAGTAAAAATAATGCCTTAGCTGCAGCCGGTAACGATTGCCAGTGATGGTTTCAAATGGTTTAAGGAGTGCATAATAGATGACACCCTTCTGATCCCACCAGATGCGCAACATAACCTTTGAAGTATGAAAGTTTTGTTTTCGTTGTCGATGGACCTGGTTAACCTAGTAGGCTCCAACTTTTTCTACGCTTAGGATTATCATAATAGATCCGATTTTTTTAGCCAGTGCCGGTGCGATGCAGAAAACCTCTCCTTTTCTGCCGTGCAAGAAGCATCTCACACGTCACCAAACGTCTCTCCTTCAATTGGTGTGGCACCCAGCTACCTGCTTACTGGATCATTCCCATCGCGTGCACACGTTTACCGACGGTTGATCTGTCAACATCCAACTCTTTAGACATTACATCAAGGGTTCGACATGCGTCTTCATCCAATAATTTTTGTAGTTGAGTATCTTCGAATTTTTTCGGCGCCCCTTCGAGATCTTTTTTGCACTAACGTCGAAATTGCGAATTTAGAAGCGTCGAAACCACTCTTTACAAGTTTTATTTGATGGAGCTGCTCTTTTCTTTAAAAGCAGCTGCACTTTTCTTTAAAAGGTAATAATGAAGTATGACTTCGCGCAAATGCTGTTTTTTTCGGGACGAGTGTAGATATTTTTGACGTCAGATAAAAAAAGGATCTTTACACTTTAAACGAATGTCAACTACTGCGAGGGCGGAAACTTATTCCCATACCCAATAGTTATAAGAACAAGTGCTTTCGTTAAAGATTCCTTAAAATAAGTTAAGTAACGGGTGATTTTTTAGCTATTATCTTTTTAAACATTGCTTTAAACAGCTGACGCACGTTTCGTGTTTTGTTTCACTGTCGTTGCCGTTCGCAGCAATTGGGCCTCTGTTACTCAACAACGTGGAAAATTTTGCGAAAGGATTTAGGTGTGAAGCCTTTCAAAATACAGCTGGTGCAAGAATTAAAGCCGAACGACCTACCGCAAGGCAGAATTTTTGGTGAATGGGCTCTTGGAAAGTTGGTCGAAGGTCCACCTTTTTATCGAAAAATTGTGTTCAGCGACGAAGCTCATTTTTTGATCAATGAGTACGTAAATAAACAGAATTGTCGATTTTGGAGTAAAGATCAGCCAGAAGAATTGCAAGAGCTACCGATGCATCCAGAAAAGGTCACAGTTTGGTGCCGTTTATGGGCTGGAGGTATCATTGGACCGTACTTCTTCAAAGATGCTGCGAATCCTAACGTAACTGTGAATGGTGAGCGCTACCGTAAAATGATATCCAACTTTTTTTGCCCAAAATGCAAGAGCTTGACGTGCGTGACATATGGTTTCAGCAAGACGGTGCCACATGCCACACAGCACGCGTAACAATGGACTTGTTGAGAGGCGAGTTCGGTGAACATTTTATTTCGCGTTCGGGACCTGTCAATTGATGATGTCTATTCAGACAAGCCTGTTTCAATTAACGCATTGGAAGACAACATTAAAGCATTTATATGTGAGATACCGGCCGAAATATTGGAAAGAGTATGCCAACATTGGACTAAGCGGATGGACCATTTGAAGCGCAGTCGCGGTCAACATTTGTATGAAATAAACATTAAATTATATGGACTTTACTATCGATATAAATAAAAATTTCATTCATTTTTCTGAATTTTACGTATGTTTTTTTGAAAAACTTTCCTATAGCTATTCAAAAATCACCCTTTAGTTGGCCCGAAACTTATAATACAAATATAAGAAATTGATTTACTTCCAAGCGATCCAGTAAATAATAAAAGTAATAAAACCGAACATTAAAAAAAAAAAATAATGAAGTATACCAAATACCAGATTTGTTTAGACGCATTTTTTTATGCAGAGTCATATCCAAAGTAAGTACGCTTTGATTCTATCAGCAATAGGTATTACGCTTGCACCCTCAGTCTCTCATTTGGGACGCGCCTGAGCAAAATCACTCTTCTGATGAATTTTAATTAGATTGAGTGACAAATTGGATATTTTATGAACTTCACCCAGACATGGCGACGTACACAGTTGATAATAAACAGTGGGGGCACAACAAATACAACAACGAATATATCGACTTTATTAACAGCGACCATTTTGGGTGCGTTCCCACCCAGCCCCAACGCCAGTACTATAATATAATACCTCAACATAAATTACGTGGTTACCATGGGCGACACATCATTCGGTCGTCAAAGTCTGCGCGAAGCAGCGCGTGGCTAAACCCACCGTGATGGGCCAAAAAGTTTTCGAAATGTAATGAAATTTGCCAAAAAAAAATGTTAACTACGGCAGTTGGCCGGGACGATTGGGAGAGGATTGGCTGTGAGCTAATTTGTATATTCACTGCTATCAGTGTGTCCAGGTATTGTCTGTGTGTAAGTGCGCGCGTAATTTCCTCATGCCAACGCCAATAAATCATGGTACAATTTTCATGTCTGACTGTAATTTTTCGTGGCATTTTTCCTCAGCAGCTTTCGAAAATGTGTAGTTTTTTTCAGCAAGTAAATTTGTTACGTGACATAATTTTCCTTTTTTCTCGTTTTTTTTGTTTGCTTTAACTTTTTTGAGGCGCAAAATTTGTGTGAGCTAAATAATGCTTTGCAAACAGTTGGCGTTACTTCAATAAAAAATTGTTTTTAACTTTGTAATATTGGTTGTTTTTTCTTCTGATTTTAGCACGTGGCGATTTAATGCTTTAAAAGTTATTGTCTATGAAATTTTTTCTGTGGATACACGTATTGTGGACTTTACAGGCAATTATTACGAAATGAGGAATTGCTGCTTTTGCGTTTTTCTTTTAGATGGCTTACATTGTATATAAGCTCCCAAGCAACACTGTGGCTCTGAATACATACATACATAAGTTCATTCCAGTAAATGAGTGCAAATGAAAAGGCGCAGTAAAAATGTTGACAACATTACAATGCGTCATTTGAATTTAATTCACACGTTTCCTACTTCGCGAGACAAAACTGCATAAAAACTGAGTAATTTGATTTGTTTAGAAAAGCCTGAAGCAATTAACAATTAAAAGATAGTAACGCACTCGTATTAGCGCAATAATTGCTGCTGTCGCATTCGTAAAGGAAAAGTGAAAAAATTTAATTCGCCGTTTTTGTAA
Source organism: Anastrepha ludens (assembly GCF_028408465.1). Taxonomy (NCBI): domain Eukaryota; kingdom Metazoa; phylum Arthropoda; class Insecta; order Diptera; family Tephritidae; genus Anastrepha; species Anastrepha ludens. The sequence goes on along the minus strand of NC_071498.1, from coordinate 114,180,400 downwards.
GCGCAGCGATGATGTACAGTAACCGGAGAAAGAGCATATTTTGGAAAAGTACTTAGAAAATAAAAGTTTATCTATATTTTTTTGCATCAAAATATATATTTTTATTTTGTAGAAAAATTTTTTGGAGGTTTTTTTCAAGAATACCTCATTTTTTAGTCAATTTCCAGTTTTTACTTACGAAACTCCATTAAAATTTTTAAAGTCCTATTCTAGTAGCCAATGATCCTCCTCTTATTTGTAGTGTGCATCTTGATGTTGTTCCACAAATGGATGGACCTACAGTTTCAAGCCGACTCCGAACGGTAGATATTTTTTATGAAAAGCTTTTTCATGGCAGAAAAAAATATTTTTTTCATATTGGTTTTTCATGCACGGAGATTCGAACCTACGTGCTTCGAGTAGTAGTCACGCAATAACCATTCGGTTACGACGATCACCAATACATATATGCATTTAGAGTATTTTTAAGAAAAACTCGCTTAAATTAGCTTAAGCTTCCCCTGATTTTTTCTTTGAAAGCATTGAAAAAGGATTAGGATTGCTCTTAAGAAGTTTTATTTAATTCATATTCAATTAAGAAAAGCGAAAGCTTGATGCAGAAATGGCCTCGAATAGATTCATTCATCGAACTCGTCTTTTTTTAACCTCCCTCACAGGCGCACGGATTTCTCGTTCAGTTGAAGACATTATTCTTACAAAATTTCTTATAGGGCGCCAAAATAATATAACACTTTGACCAGCTTGTACTAGTTTTACTTTCTTTTTAATGTAGACTTTTTTCTTAATAAAAGTATAGTCCATTGTGGCCAGCCAGAATAAAGAAAAAATTGAGTACGCAGTTTTTTCTACTTCGAGAGTGCCAGACTGGTCCATTTTACCTTCGCCGTTTTATAGCACATTAAAGATATGCATAAAGTTCGGGTTTGAAGTGATAGAAGCTCGTTGCCCGTTGCTTTTGTATATTTTTTGCTGACGGTCTTGTGCATTTTCTCTATATAACGAATGCATGAAATTTTTTTTATATGGCCGTATGGCCAACCACCGCCCGTTGCGCTCATTCACATATCATCTTTGCCATTTTCATCTTCCACTTCATCTCAGCAGCATCTCCACCATATTATCAGTACATTCCTGGTCTTTTCTTCCAATATCGTTCAGTGGTTTCACGTGTTGCAACTTCATTTGCATTGTTGCATGGCTTCTACTGCTACAGTTTGTAGTGTTGTCAGCGGTTGCTTATAAACTGATTCGAGCTAAACTTAACGAAATGGGGAATGCGAAGAAGAAAAATGTTTCATTTAAACTCTTTAAGTAATCCCAACCTTTTTTTATTAAAAAAAATTAATAAATATAAAAAATTTTTCAAATTAAAAAATTAATTTTATTTAAATTAAAAATATTAAAATACAAAAGATGTCCAAAAGATTTCCAAAGAGTTCAAGTGAATTCATTTTACTATCCATAGTGTTCTTTACAAAAGTATAGTAATACCATTAATTTTTCTTCTGTTTGAAAGGCTGTTCATTGGAAATTATATGTTATGAAATCATGAGAAAACATTCGGCGAAGAGCAAGGTTAGTGAATTTCTGGCCACGAGTGGAGCGGAGGCGCTTGAGAGATCTGCTGAGGTCAACAAAATCTCAGCACTCGAATTTCGTGGATGCCCGTAGAGGGAATTGATGGCGAGGTATGAATGCTGTGCGACTCGGCATTACTTCGAATCCTTTTTGCTTCATTTGTATGGCGGATGAGCTAGAATCATCTCAGAACTTTCTCTTTAAATGCCCTGCTTTCGCAGGGGTAAGATTTAAGTATCTTGGCTCTCATCTCTTTGATACGCCTGCTGATATAGCAGACATTGACATTAAAAACTTGATGAAATTCAGCAGTAGTAAAAAGTGGCTAACATCACCGTAAATCAGTTATTGTTCGGTTACCTTCACCAAATACAATCTGAAAAGTCAGAAGTTGCAAGGCTGTCCGATACTTCCAAGGGCAGAACTTGCAACATAAGGCTATACAATTTAAGAGATTAATTATAAAACCTTTTCTCAGATTGACCCACTGTAACACGCCTGCGGAATATCACCCGCAACAAATGGCACACTATTCACATACGCATCCATACATATAATATATTATGTACGCGCAACATTTGCCACTGCCACCAAATACCACACACACTCTAACAAATTTATTCATTCATTCATGGTTTTGTGAAATTTTTTATGTTTTGTTGTAGTAAACTTTTTTTACTGCCATTTTGGAAAGTGCAAGTTGGCGCGTATTGTATTGCCAACGAGTCATGCCAAGGTTCATTGGCCACACACACGTACAAAGACATATGTATACACTTGCAAGTACACATCTGCATACACACATACATGTAAGTGAATGTTGAGCAAGCAGCCACAAGTGATGCGTCTCGCCGCTGCAATGCCACTTGGGCGCCATTACAAACAATGTCTACAATTACTTAGTTGCAACAACACACACACATATATCCATACATATAGCTGTGTGTGTTGTAAACAAAAAAAAGTGCATATTTTGTTGGTTCACAGCCGCCAACAATACGTATCAGCATTGTTGTTTTAAACTGGTGGCGGTGCTGGTTGTATTGTTGCTGCTGCCTTTCGGCCCGGCTGTAATCAATTTAACCGAAAGTTGACGTTTAACATCAGTAGAAGTGGTTGGTTGTTGCTTGTTTTTGTTGTTGCTATTTTATGTAGTCTTCAGTCTTACGCCGACTGCCTTTGATCTATTGTTTTCGTTTTAATTTCCATTTGCAGTATTTGGTAAGCAGCTTCTTCCTTCTGCCCGATTTTTCGCCAATGCAACCACACACATACCAGCGCACAATTCTCTGTTGTGGGTTAATTAGCCATTTAGTCATTTGAACTCTCCACTTTCAGCGCTTTTGTGCATTGAACTTTTTGTTGCTTTTGCCGTTTCGCAGGCATTTTCTGCTTTTAGCTTTTCGGGGATTACTTTTACGCCACGAAGCGTGCGAAATGTGTGCAGATTTGCTAATTATTTGCAATTGACTTTTTACTTGTCTGGGTTAAATGTGCCAGCTAAGAGGCTTTTAAAGGGATTACCATTTTAAGACTTGTATAAATATAAGCGTAGAATTTAAAGGTATCGTAAAGATTTAATCTCTAATGTGGGTTAGCAGTTTGATGTGAAGAAATAACGAAATGTGTATTTAAGACAAAAATTTTGAATTTTAGAGGCTTTTACATGTTTGTCGGCAAAATTGTGCGCGCTTTCTGGCCTGATACCATCACTAACACTGAGCTCTGGGCATTAACGAAGCAGATACCCATCTGGAGATATTACAAAAGGAGCCCTAGACTGGAATCCGCAAAGTTGTCGGAGATGTGGTAGGCCATCGAATACTGGGAGGCGACTAGTGTATGCAGAGGCGCTGTATGCTGGCCCTTTGTTCCACCTAGGAACTACGGCAAAACGTATACATATTGGCGCGTACATTCTGTTCTAGATGGTTGACTGAACTTCTATTTGGTTGTGGTGTGTCTTGATGTTACCCTATAAATAGAGCGACCTATTTGTAGTGTTATAAAGTCTCCGATATACAGATGGTTTCATATCTCAGAATACACTTAGGCAATAAGACTGAGTGACGACAAGTATTAAAATAAGTCGATAATTGCAACTCTCAATTTCTTTTGGACCCAAGGCAACCAAATGGTAGTCACGCTTATTCACTCACAAACTAAAAACCAGAAAGGAAGTGCTAAATCCGATCCAGATACTTATATAATCGCTTACATTTCAGTGAAATTTAATTTAGGTTGAAATTGAATTTTGGAATCCAACAAACTCATACACAACGAGACCTATAGCTTCTAACAGACGGATGGGTGGAAATTTAATCGTATCGTAGTATCACACATACAAGCACAGCATTGTCAATAGTCTGTAAGTGAACTATTATTAGATAAGATTTAAATATAATAAGTAAAAAATTTGCGCGATTTTTAACCAATCGAAATAATATTTATGTCGGATCCAAAGGAGATGGGGAGCAATATTTGTTTCTCGTATGAAAGAGAATTGAACAAAAAAATTCAAATTTTCCAAAAATTTTCTGTTTATGTAATAATAAAAAAAAAATACATGTTTATATGAACGGACGGACAGACATTGCTGCATGGTTTCTTCTAATCATTCTGAGCCATTTAGCTCATATATATGTATATGTCTATATCTATATCGATTCCGAGAACAAAATAATAATACCCTAGTACACTAGTACGCGCGAGTATAACAAGTGTAGAAGAAGTTCAGTTCAGATGAAAGCAAACTTTATATAATCGCCGCATGCTGGCGCTACCAAATCTATTGTCCACCCTTTCCTGTCACACGGAAAAATCATATTTTCGACAACTTAGAAAATGTCGACTATATCGCTCGCTTGCTGCAAAAGTGTCATCATCCAAAACAAGAAAAAACTATATAAAAGTATGCAGAAATAGTCACAAGTTTTTCTTTTATCTCAGCTCATTGGTTGAAAAGATGTTTTTACTTTTACGTAGGGAGGTTTAATCTTGTCTTTATATTGATATTTTTTTAGCTTTAAATCAATATTTTCTATTATTATTAATGTTCCTCACCCACAACATGTCCATGCACTAATATTCTTCATAAAGACATTTAGTACTGTTTTAATTTTTATTATAAAAAAATTCCATATACATTTTTTATGCAACAGAGTTAATGTATTGAACACAAGAATGCATTTAGTGCCTTAAGAAAATAATAAAAAAAAGAAAAACAAAAAAATAGCATATGAAAGTTGTTGTTGATCGACTTCGCGCATTTAAAATATCTAAAATTTTACTGGACTGACTAATTATTTTCAAGTAAAACATCCCATTTGCAATCAACACTGAGTAATTTGCAAGAGCAACCTTTAAAATTCGGATAGAAGATCAATATTACGAAAACCAAATCTATGAATATCAATGCTATCCAGTCCATAGTCTCCCTATTGATGGTCAACTAGGCTCAGGAGTTTACATTTCTTGGTAGCCAAGTTAATGTAGATGGTGGCGCCCTAGCCGATATTTCAGCTAAATTAAACAATGCAAAAACAGCCTTTGCAATGCTTAAAAACGTATGGTACTCCAAGCACCGTACCAAAAGAATTAAAATTTTACGTTTTTGAGTCTCATGCTGAACTCTATGTAACATGCACGAGGAATTATCCAGCAACAATCTCACCTGGACGCAAGCTAAACAACAGCCAACGATAGAAGAAAATGGAAATCATTGATTTTGACACTATGCGCCTCATAAATGGCGCTCAAGCTAATAATAATAAGTACTTAAACATTTCTCTAGCTCATCCATAGAGACGGTGAAAGCTTGAGAGAAATAGCTGAAAATGAAAATGTAACACAGTGGAGAGAATACAGAAGGTATGGCCCACATCAGATCGGTAATCAACACTTAGTGAATTTGAAGGAATCAGCTGATTTGTTTACGTAAAAGAGATATTATAGCGGTTTGTTTACGACAGAGGTCGGCAAAAACTGATTGAAAGCACTGATATTCGCTGATTCAACTAACCTAAATTTGGGCATTTTATTGTTTTTTTTTTCATGCTCCTCACTCTCTGTTAAGTCCTCTATGACGTAACAGCCAAAGCTACTCTCACAATTTTGCTTTGAATGGACAAACCTTGGTATCTATCATCCTTAAATTTCACAAAATTGTACAAAATTATTACGTTCTAAGAAAGCATCAACTACTGAGCCTGGGATGGAGACACCTCAGCTGTGCATTGCCACTTCAACCGATTAGCAACCCAAAATGTTGTACTAAATTGGATTATAAGAGCAAACGCAAGAAAACAAAATCAAACAGTTTAATTGAGCCCTAGCCCACTGCGATCTGTGATGAAGTCTTTTAATCAATTTAAGCACAACCTCGGGCCTTTTTGCATACTATATATTAATGCATGCAGGTCACACCATCTAGGTGAGTAGGTCTTCCTCTTGCGAGAGCTGCGCGTATATACTCGTATATCCACTTTAATTTAAAACATTTATTTTAAGCGATTGGTGATCCAATTAAATAATGCTATTTACGAAAATACAATTTTTTTAAGAATGGATCTAATTCATTCACCTTTCTTTTAAAATTAAAATTTGTTAAATTATGCGGTTTTATGCGCCATGTTGTTGTTATTATGTTATTATGTGTCACTAACCCAAAAGTTTTTTAAATTAGATTCCTTCACCGAATATAAATCCGGGTTGTTCCGGTAGCGTAGAAACGACTGTCGTAGGAACGGTCGATAAGTCAACATCTCGCGTGCTTTCAGTTTTGGAAACTGGGGACAAAATGGTGAATTTTCCAACGCATACAAATTTTAATAAGTATAATTTGCCCTAGCAAATTCCATTGAATTTTTTGTTTTTAATTTTTTTTTTTTTTTATATGCCATTTTTCGAGTAGATATACATACATATGTATGTCCTTGAAGAGAATTTATTTGCGCAGTTAAAGTTTTAGAATAAAGTGCTTAAGCATAAAATGTTTTCATTTCGCGAGTATAAAAGTTAATGATTAATGGCGTAAAAAACTTCCGCTAAAAAAAGTTTGAGCAAAAGTTTTGCATGAATGGCAAATTAAATAAGATGAATGCGCGGCAGTTAAGCAGTCAGTTGGAGAGTAACTGAATTATAATTTTGGCCATAGCAGGCACTTTAAGTTTCATTTAGTTTTCCGGCTAGCAAATCAACAAGTGTTTGGCATTAAATTTACACGATTTAATTTTGGTTTTATACATATAATTTTTTCTATGGCTATTTCGTGCACTTTATAATAGTTAAATGTGTTGCAAGTACGAAAAAATGTAAAGAAAAAAAAAAAACAACAAAAAAATGTAAAGCAAGCTCTAATGGGATTTAACGTTTTGTTGGCAGTAATTTAGTTATAGTGAAGCTTTCCAGTAAGTTTCAGTTTTGTTTGTTTTCATTTCAATGTCACTTTTCGTCCGCTGTGGTGACGCTCACCTCCGCTTCTCTCTCAATTTCGGCACGAATGTCTACGGGAAAAACTTTCACTCGAATTAAAATGTCGCCTAGTATTCATCAACTATGTAAGTGCCGCTGAGAGTTGCTATCGCGATTTTTTCAAACTCTTTTTTTATTCTTTATTTATTTTTTTACTTGCCTTTTAGCTTTTTGATTTTTTTTGCTATGATGTTTGTACATTGATTTAGTTGTTCAACTAAGATAGTTTGCAATCGGTACAGGGTGCCTTGAAAGGAAGTTTACCACATATATTTGTGATGCATTAAGGAAGTCTACATAAATTATTAAAATAAGTAAAATTAAGCAGTGATTGGGCCATGCGAAATTAAAAAAATAAAGAAAACTGCCTAAATTGCTAGCCGTAAAGTGCGAAAAGTTTTTCGTGTGGCGCGAAACAGTACAACAAGCATTCGTGATATTAAGGCAGAATTAGACCCTCTCTAAAATGAATCCAACTCTAAAACTCACCGCTGGCGACAAAGTGAGACGGTAAGCCTTTGCTCGTTATAATATGGATCGTTATTGAATCTGGTAGTTTAAAATAAATAAAACAACTTTGAAAAATGCATAAGCTTTCCAAATTTTACCTATTTTTGTTAGGTTATCTTTTCTGATGAAAAGAAATTTGACTTAGATGAGCCATATGGATTTGATAAATAATGGAGAGATTTGCGGTCAGTGCCAAGATATTTTTCAAAACGAAACTTTGACGGTGAATCTCTCATGGTATGGAGAGCTGTGAATGCATTTGGATAGATCAATATCTATGTATTTCCCATCAACACGCATGAATCCCGAAAAGTACATGAGCTTACTTTCAGATAGTTTGCTGCCATTTCTCAATGTGCATTCTGGCTAAAACCTTGTGTTCCAGCTAGATAATGCGGCCTGTCATTCATCTCGTCGCACTTTGAGTTGATTTGCTAAGCAGCAGGCCCTTTCTTGAGTGGCCATCAATTTCTCCAGATCTCAATAACATGGAGGAATGCGTGGGGTGCGTTGGTTGGAGCAGTATGTGAAGAAAATAAGCAGTACTCAACAAAGGAAGAGTTGAAAGATGCTATGCTTAATTCATAGGACTTCCTTACTACGCAACCAGTGCAAAAGTTATTTGATTCAATGTCAAACAGGATCTTTGAAGTTATTGGAAATAATGGAAATACCACACATTACTCGAAAGTGCAACAGTTATATTTATCTACTCACTTCTCGCCTAATACAAATGATGTTGTTTTTGCTGCTTGTTATGTGAATTTGTTTCCCTAACACATTTGTCTCAACAGTCTCTAAGAAAGATTATTGCGCCTTTATAATTAAGCAACGAGGTGTATATGGCACAATCTATTTATGTCAACAGTAATAATGCAAACTCCAGCGATATAAAGGCATTTAAATCTAGTTTCTGCATTTCGTAGCACTTTGACCAGACGTTGGTTCCTATGGTAAGCTTATGAGCAACATAAATGTGAGTAAAGGTTTATCATTTCCATTTACCATGCAACTGCTCAATTACCCACATACTCCACAGTCAGGTCGGCCTACATCGCGTAAGCCAACAGTAAATGGACCACGGAGTCCACTTGAGAGAAAACTGGACTGGTGTAGCCTAGAAGGAATGAGCACCAAACTGAGTCCCTTATCAATCTAGACTGGCTTTCCATTAGTACGGTGCACAGTGCGGCCGATTCCCGAAAAGCTGGCCAAAACTCAAAAAATTAAGTAATTGATTCAAAATTTCTTACCCGGGGGTTGTCGGGGTCGCTGATTACGAATTTGATCTTAAAATTTTGAAAATCCACCCCCTTCCACCCCTATTGGCCACCCCCTCACGTGAAATAGCGTATATTCAAGAACATAATCAAGATGTATGTAAATTTATATGTTTTCGGGGTCGCAAGGTAGCAAGTGGTAGCAGCTGAATCTTGTTTTATTCAGTAACCATTACTTTTTTGAGTAACCTTTAATAGGTTTCAAAGCAGCATATGACGGCGTTGTATTACTATACAGTTTGAAAACTCAAATTTTATAAAAAAAATTGCAAAAAATGTATCTACGTATTTGTGTCGAGGTATTGATATGTACTAAAGATTTTTCGTATTTTACTAACCTTCCGAAGATGATTCCATTTGGTTTTGTTCAATTTACTCCATTACAAAATCTTTCAAATGTGTACAACTTTCACTATTCATCGACAGTAATACGATGCTCAAACGAAGGCCACGTTGCGACTGAAAGTACAGAGGATACTTAGGGTGCAGGACGTTGCTATGAACGGTTTTCACTACTCAAGGCATTACTGTAGCCAACCCAAAGACAAAAAAACTCTATCTAGAAACTTTTTTTTTCGACTTTTGGCCAGCTTTTTGGGAATCGGCCGCACTGTGCGGTGCTTGGTATCATCACCGCGGACTGCCTAATGGGAGCACATGGCAAATGTATGGGGTTACCCTCAAATGATTTCTGACGCAACTGTTAGCATTAGGAAGAGGTGGAGAATCTTGAACACATCTTCTGCTTTTGTCTCGCTCTTATATCTTTAGATGTCATGCAGATTTGAATCGGCAGCCATCCAAAATACTTTACCGTTTATATAAACTAGTGATATCACATGGGATCTCCAGGCATAAGTGTGCCCCCTCTACACCTTCACTAAAACTGGCAACCACCGTAACCTAACCTAGCCTAACATAGTCCAAAGTAGCAATTGTTGGTTCGCCAAATTACCCATTGGATTTCAAGGCGGACATCATTATCTTTTCAAAATATGTGAAATTATCTAATACTTCTTAGTTATGGTTTACTAAGAAAATAACGAAATACTTCAATTGACTATTTGTATGATTACTGGAGATATTTTGTTTTAATCTCGGCTCCTCTTCATAAAACAAAAAATAATAATTGGTGTGTACCCTTCTGCTAGGTGTTTGGCCGAGCTCCTCTTCCTATTTGTGGCGTGCGTCTTAATATTGTTCCACAAATGGAGAAACCTACAGTTTTAAGCCGACTTCGAACGGCAAATTGTTTCTTATGAGGAGCTTTTTCGTGGCAGAAATTTCGTCGGACTTTTGCCGTTGTCTGCCGAGGAGCGAGCGCTATTAGAAAAAACTTTTTCTATCATTTTGCTGTTTCACTCTACGCACTTCCGAATGGTAGTCGCGCACCCATCCATTTGGCTACTGACGGCATCTTTCAAACCTTTTTTTATCTATATTAAAAAAGACACAAGTAAACCGCGGTGGTTAAGGCCAATAATGCGAATATCGTTAATGATTGCCAAATCTGACATCTGAGCAATTTAACTCTAATCCTTTTCCAGCACTGGTAATCACGCCGGCTAAAACATCATATGACATCTGAGGACTTGTATGGATTATTTTCAATTCTAACCGAGATGGTGCTATTGCTTAACGTCATTATACACAACCGTCTTTGATTTGCAAGGATACCAGATTTTGATGGCTTATAGAAGACTTTGTTACTTTGTTTAATTTGCCGAAAGCGGCTTTAAAATCGACAAAGGGATTTTGAGTCAACCCTTTTTTCTCAGATCATTTCCAGTGCTTGGCATATAATGAATACAAGCTTGAACAATATTCGATGGGGCGTTCCTTAGTATCTTTGAGGGAAAGAGCATTGCAAAAATCAGATGGAGAAGAACTTGGCTTCTCTTAGTGTGTGCAACTGGCGTCGGCTGGCACGAGAAAGAAATAACTGGCACGCTTTGTTAAACTCGGCTAAAATCGCATAAGTGGTTATCGCACCAATCAATAAGAAGAAGAAGGTCAAAAATGATAAGATACAATCCGTTCAATTACGGTGAGTCTCCCACATAAAATGCGCGGTAGAATCTTAAGAATTAAGAAGTTGAATTACCCGCGTTAAATTACCCAATTTGTAGGATATTTTCTTTTGTAGATTGATCATTCGACTAAATTCTACATTCCGCATAGAAGTTGATACATACACCTATCACCTCTTCCATTTTGTATGTGATTTGCTTGTAGTTCTTCGTCGGATTTTTCAATTTTGTATTTCCTTAGCTGAGTTATTGCTACAAGAATTTCGTCACCATCGATTAATGTCACGCCAATTCCGTAATAAACATTTGGTGAATCGGGGTCTTCATCTGCTCTGGGACCCATTCTGCACATTTGCTCTGTTTCATTCAGTAGATTGGAGAAGTTGGTTGCTCTCTCCATCACTTGTGCGTGCTTTGGACATTAGTCATCAGATTGCGGTCTTTTTTTATTACAGGATATTACCCCTATTTTACAATCTTCTATAAGCTGCTGAATAGTTTAGTAAAATTGACAGGCTTTACTTTCAAAATAAAAGGTTTTGAGCTCACAACCTGCTGTCGGTATGTCTTGGCAAGCCGGCTGCTGGACCTCAATTATGAATAGAGACTTTTACACACCCATCACAAGTTTGCCCCATTCTTTTAAATCAGTGTGTGTATTAGATATCCCTGAGTGTGCCTATAGGATCTTAAAAGTCCGGCCTCTTCAAAATGTTAGTTGTATTTCCTGACCAGGGAATTTTTTTATCTTACCAAAAAAACAAAATACAGGCAAAAATTATTGATTCTTTTCGAACCCTAACCACCGAATCCTCGTCTTTCTCACATCTTCCCGCACTAATTGTCTGCTTCGTTCTTCAGAAACGCCACTTAACAAATGAATTTCTAAAACCATTTCCACCAGTTGATTTATACCATCCGCCTCAAATGTATTGTATTTGAACAGTAAACTTCATTGGCGGTTTGCAACACCCTGTTAAAAAGTGATTAGTGCTAGTTTTGAATGCCGATGCAATTGACAGTTGAGATGTGGCATTTGGAGAGAGAGCGGGTTGCGGGGTTGTGAAAAGTCTTCACAAAGTCAAAGTTGTCAAGGAGTTGCCTGGGTGACCGTGAAGCTGAAAAGATTATTGTTGCTATGTAGTTGTTGCAACGAGTGCACTGATTGCAATAGTTATTTATCTTTGGTATTTGTGTGCGTTTGTATTTTGCATCAAGTCTATGTATAGCATCCAATTAAATAGCATTGGTGTCGTTGAAGCAGCAATTAAAACCAGCTTGCGCTTTTTTGGCGAAGCTATGCGAACTTATTTGTTTTTGGGTTTATTTTTCATTGTTTCATGTGTATATTTGGTTACCAACTGTGCAACCTGTCACAGGCAGCAAAACCTTTTGTGGCATGGTACATACATACACATGTACATGCATATATAAGTAATACCTCAGCCAAAACTGGTATGCATTACATACACACACACACATATACTACACATTTATATGTATGTATGCAAGTGAAAAACTGTGGGATAGTCGAAATTTCTCGTTCATTTCACGCGCTGCCTTGCCTGTTTGCCTTTCATTGTCGATGTCGCAACGAAAGTGCAAATAAACGAAAGCAAAAAACGAAATAAAGAAATTGAAAAATTGTCACAGTGATAATGCTGAATAAATAAAAAATTTAAATGAAGGGATAGCAACAAAACGTGGAAGAGAAATTTGCATAACAACCATAACAGCTGGGCAACATGGGTTTGGGTAGACTTATGTTCGTATATAAAAATAAAATAAATAATTGGCGCGCACACTTCTGTTAGGTGTTTGGCCAAGCTCCTCCTCCTGTTTGTAGCGTGTGTCTTGATGTTGTTCCACAAATGGAAATACATACCATACATTGAGTTGTTTGGGTCTACACGGCGTATGATTGATGGGCAAAATTCATGCATTATTCCTTTTATTTTCAAAGCTACTCGTATTTGGGCGTTGTCTATTAAAGTGGCACATTCTGCGTGATCAACAAATTCTGATGCGCCATGGCACTGAAATCCGTCGCATTGACAGCCTTTTATTGCCCCGAGCGAGCTTAAAAATCCATACCAGTATGGCTCAATGCATATTTTTCAATGAAAATTGGCCATGGGCGATACAGTTAAGTGGGTTGTAAATTGGTGGGTTGTCGGCAGCCAGTTGTTTCACTAGAGGCAAAAGTGGGCTTATACTATCAATACTAACTAAAAATAATAAAAAAACAGAATATAGTGACATATGAAGGCTTAAATTGTTCAAGCACACAGAAATCGCAACTACTAACAACAAAGTATGTTGGAAAAGTAATATTTTGACATGAGCGATTGTTGAGAATACCACCTTGATCAAATAGTTCCTAGAACAAACGTCTGGTGACACCCTAAGTTCTGTTATTATTTTTGCTTGGTTGCCATAACTGTGATTAACATTTCCACTAAAATTCTATGGCCAATGCTCAACATTTGTAAAAGTTACGCCATCTTGAGCACGTGTTTTCGATTTTTTACAGTTTTAAGAATTGATTTGAATTTGTAACAACGAGTTTGAGATCCAGAATAAAGAAATCACTTGAAACCAAAACAGAAAGCGATACTCACGGTGTTCATTGATTTGGCCCCGATAGCTTACAAAGGTATTGTCCACTAAAATTTTTTCCAGAAGATCAGGCAGTTAATATGGACTATTAGTTGGGGATTATGAGAGGCTTAAGTGAAATAATTCGCCAGGAAACAAAGGATTTGTGGGAAAACAGTATGGGTGGCGCAGAAACTTGGACGATGACAACATCCGATCAAGCGACGCTTGGAGTGTTTGAGAGAAAGATTCGCGTAAGATTTTTAGACCTTTGCACGTTGGCAACGGCGAATAGCGCAGGCGATGGAGCGACGAGCTGTATAAGCCTTACGGCGACGTAGACATAGTGCAACGAATAAAGATCCAGCGGCTAGGTTGGCTGGGTCATGTCGTCCGAATGGATACAAACGCTCCGGCTCTGCAAGTATTCGATGCGGTACCAGCTGGTGGTAGCAGAGGAAGCGAAAGGTCTCCCCTGCGTTGAAAATATCAGGTGGAGAAGAACTTGTCTTCTCTTGTTGTGTCCAACTGGTGCCCATTAGCTCGAGAAAGAAACGACTGGCGCGCTTTGTTAAACTCGGAGAAAATAGCGTAATCGGTTATCGTGCCAATTAAGAAGAAAAAGATGTATTCCTTTCTCCTGATGCTCATAGAGCAATTTTCAAGCGCGATTTCCATAGATTTTTTGATATTTTTGCCAGGCACTGTTGCGGATGGAAAACCGGAACGAGCCAAACTCTCTGCACTTCTTTTGAAAAACTCTATTAATACAAGCTTTTCTGTCGATGAACTTTTCAGTTACTTGAATTCAAAGATTATATAGCCTTTGAAAAGGACGCAACGGTTTCGCTCCATTTTATATATGTAATGCCGTTTGTACTCTGTTTGGGTATTTGGCCTCTTTGTGGTGTGCGTCTTCGTATTTTCTAGAAATGACGGGATATACAGTTTTACTATACGTTGCCTCCCAATAGTTTTTTATGAGGAATTTTGTTATGATAAAAAGATACTCTGAGATTTGCCAAGGGGCGATCGTTATTAGAAAAACTTTTCTTATCAATTGGGTTTCATGCCCAGAAATTCGAGAACCCGTGCTCTTCCGAATGGTAGGCACACACAAACCTATTCGGCTTCAGCTCCATTAAGAGGTTACATACATACGTATGTGTAGAATTTTCAAAAAACTCATTTTTCCGATATTTCAAAAGTATCTTAAGAAAATACTGTGACATTTTCATGCGGAAATTCCCAATATTATAGCTTCTACAGCCAATTAACTAGGTAGAGAGCGGTCCGCGCGCTCCTGTACCTCAAATTTTAAACTCATTTATCTCGCAACTACTTTTTCCGGCACGGTCTGCATGACAACTCATACAGTTTTTAATATTTTTTGATGCGGTTTCTTTTTAAATGTTCGAAAGTGCTTTCTCTATTGATTTGATTTTTGATATTTTTATTAAAAATTTTTTATAATACTAATTGATGTGTGACATTTATGACGTAAAACGCATACTTTTTTAAATGCCGTAGATTGCAAAATTCTTTGAAATTCAAAAATCCGGCTCAACAGACTATAACTAAAACTTCGTTTTACAAGAATTTTTTACTTTGGGTCACGTGAATTTTTATATATTAATTTTTGTAAAGAAAAGTTAAAATAAATTTTTTTATAAAGTTTATGTACTAATAAACAATGTATAAAATTTTTTTTATATTTTTTTCTATTTTTATCTCTTCTAAAAGCAGTTTTTCTTTTAGCGCATTTTTGTCTCTGCTGGTTCAATCATTTTCTACTCAAAATCAATTACGAATTTTGTTAAATAATATCAATGTTCCCTGCCAAATTATTGGAAACTAAAATAATAAGCAAGCAAACTATTCAACAAAAAATTAATCAAGCAACTTTAAAACATGTCCGAGGCATGAAATTTGTACGTAAAGACCTACTACCTAACTTGTTGGTCATGAGTTATTATAACGCAATTGCTACAAATGCACTCATATGTCACTGAAGCCGAGTGGCGTTAATGTCACTGTTGCGGCTGTCCTCATTGGCCACATTGACAGCTATGTACCAACGTCACTCAGTCACTCTGTGGCAGGGGACGTCGCTGTCTGCTGGCTGCCAAACTCATTGCGTATGCATTTCATGCGCCAAGATGGAAGGTTGCGCACACCCCCTCCCTTCCAGTAAAGAATGTTTTCAATTTACGAAAATTCGAAGCAATAAACAACACATACTAACAACAACATACAGCAGTTACGTCAATCGCTCGAATAAACCCCCAACAGCTGCAACAAACTTAAAGCGATTTGCATTTTCCCAACTGCAAACAAAACTTTGGCAAATCAATTCACCCTGAGGCGAGCAGTCTGTGTTGCAGTACAATGAAAATGAAAATAGAAATCTCTACGCGCTTGCTTCAACTTCTTAAAGTTCTTCTCAGCTCATTGTTTGCTTCGTATTATTTTTTGTTGTTGCTGTTGTGCAAAGTTCAAGCAACGGTCACTGAATTTACTGCTTCCCAAAATTGCAAAGTTTATCGTACTTGATTTTACATTATTATTATTGTTGTTTTACTTTTATTATTATTATTGCTGTTTCGCACACACTTTTCGCCTACAAGCTGGTGCTATGTTGTTGTTGTGTCAAGTTTAGTATTCACTTACACCTATATTGAATTGAAATTTGCAAAGTTTGCGAAAAGTTTTGACGAAATTTCAAAAGTTCATTTGGCCATTAAATAACTGGTACTATTTCTGTGCTAGTAAATGCCAAGATTCAGTTTGAACTTAAACAATGCAGGCGTGGTCTAAAATTTATTTGTCATAAAATCGATGAGACCCACTGAAATTAAAGTACGACTATTTACAAGAATTTTGTGAGGAGGTGACATTTTCTAGTTCAAATAAAATTGTGAAAACTATTTTATTTTTGGATATTATTATTATTAATATTATGAGGGGATTGAAGCCCTGTGTCCTGAAAGATCTATTGTGCCCCATTCATGGTTTCGGAGTATTTCTTTATGCCCAACCTTTTCAATAAATTGACGCGCCCAGGACGACAGTGTTCCCATCGTCGCCAAGCCGTTTCTGTAACTGTTTTGCTCAAGTTGAGTTAGTGCTCATGACTAGCAAGCTCAGGTGTGGATTTTATTCATCTCGTATGAGATGATAGCATTCGTTACCGTGGGCAAATAATTCTAATTCCATAAGCAGCTGGGAGTTTTGGGTGCTGAGTATAGATTTGGCAAAAAAAATATTAAATAATAATATCATTTCAGTCAGGTTCAGCTTAAGCTATGCTTCTTAACTTTCCCCTGGAGTATTCTATGAAGTAATTTCAGTTTTATATCGCCCTTGAGCGGCCGATATTGGAGAGAGTGTAGAAAGAAGCTTTTTTATAACAGAAAAGCATACAGAGGTTTGCCCGCGGCTGTAGAGATACAATTGCTACTTATTAACTACGAAACGTTTTTATCATTCTAAGGATTAATTTGTATCAAGTTTATACCTCCGAAACTAACATTTGCACACAGATGGCGCTACAAATGTATGAAATTTCGAGGTGCATCAACTGTTTGTTCTTGTAATATTGACGCTGTTGGAAACACAACTCAACTCTATAAATATGTTGATATGAGTTATTACAAATTGGCGCGTAACTTCAAATTCGAGACATTTGCACTAAAAAATCAAAGCATTGCTAAAAACAAAAATTGAGCCCATCAGAGAGGGATAACTTTTGTGTGGCGTTAAACTGCTGGAGTTCATTCATCTCTTTCGGTTTCTTGTGTTACCTTGTTTTTATTTTTCATAAGCAGATAATTAGACCGGTTGATAGGATTTTTGGGTCTAGTTTCTGAAAAACAAAGCTTGCTTTTTCTTGTGCAAATCAGCGCATTTTATTCGAATTTAAAAGAAACAACAATAAACAAAAATTGATTTCTTTTTAATTTTATTAAAATCAGAAAAACTTTTATTGAACATTAGAGTCTTTTTAATTGAAGAATAATGGTTAATAATTGGATAAAAAAAAAAAAAAAAATGGATAATAATTAACCAATTCAAAAGTGAATATTCCTAGTGATTTTCTTATGGTTGTAAAGACTTCCTCGTATTAAAACCTTTATCGACGTAAAACAGGTAAGAGCAAACTTTAAAAGTTAAAAATGTATAATTTTCGATGCCTAGCATCAGGATTTATGCATTAAAACAGAAGTTTTGAAAACTAGGTTTTTTGTTTATTAGTATCCGCAACAACTCCTATGAACAGAAAGCACAAAATTCAGGCGGTTGAAACGACCAACACCAACTCAACTGATAACTAGAAAAATTTTAAGTTATGTACATACATTTGCAAACTCACACAAATACCCAACCCAATATAACATTGATAATGATTAATGTTATGAAATCCAAGCTGTAAAAAGAATTAGTTAGTGTCATAAGCGGTTAGGGGTAGTCAGAATTAAAAAAAAAGGATTTTTTTTTGCTTTTTCTTAAAGTATAATATCTTAAAAATATTGTGTAAACATTTGAAATGAATGCGACAAATACTTTTCGAGTTATTCAATAATTAACAAAAGGGGGTCGAGCGCACCGGAGCGTTCGAGAGCAAGTAGCTAAACTTTAAAAGCGTTTTTCTCAAAACTATGTTTTTTTGAACTGGTGATCACTTTAACTTCAAAACCGCTTGGTAGACTTCAATAAAATGTATAAGCCTTTTGAAAAACTTAAAAAACTCGTGCCTGATCGATGGATTTTTTTTTAAATTTCAATATTTTTTTAAACAATTAATTGCTGGTTTTTTTCTCGAAAATCTTAAAATTATTGTTAATTTTGAAAAAAAAAATCTTCGATCAGGTACAATATTATCTATTAATAATGAATCTCCAAGGACTTGTGATGATTACTGCAAGGCACATCCTGTCTCAACTTGACTTTAGCTCCACACAAACAGCGATAACTTTAACAATTTTTTTTTTTTTAATTTTGCTAAAGTCAATTTGAGACAGGACGTATTAATGCTATGTTCTTATTTTTGTAAAATAAAGCAATTGACTAGCAAAAAAAAAATTATTGAAAATCTTAACTTTTCGGGCCTCTGACTACCCCTAACCCCATAAAACAGTAGTAATTAATAAAGGAGGCAAAAAAATAATATTATTAAGAGGATATCGCGCACTGCGACCAAAAGAGAGATGTATTGTGCAAGTCACTGGGGTAACTTACATTTTAAGGCTTTTTAAGCATTCCGGGTTTATTTTTCCATAATTTATATAAATGCACGACAATAACACCAAGGTAGTGTAACCTTTTTCTGTCTAGTGCAAGACATTCACAGAGGATGTGTTCTAAATTTGTTCATATCACAGAATAGACAGATGATCTCCTCAGAGAGACCAATTTTGTTTAAGTGATATCCCAGGGAGGATGGTTCCATGTGTAGAAGTCCACGCAAGTGGGGAAAGTTACTGATCGCCATTCACTTGGGAGTGGCCAGGACGATTCTTCTACATATGGTTCAAGCAGCTCACAACGGCCGGGATTAGCCCACGTATCCTCTGGGTAGCTCCCGAACACCCGTTCGGGAGTGAGCTAACGTGAGAAGGCGAAGCATTCCAGGATAGCTGGTTGTGCGCTGGGTTTGGGACCCGCCACTTAAAAATCCCCCCCAATGAAAATAATTACAAAGCCTGGGATGAGAACTGCCTTTACTGATGACGACCCCTGCAAACGAAATAAGGAATATGATTTGAGGGCATGCACCTGGAATGTCCGGTCCCTTAATGGGGAAGGTGCCTCTGCCGGGCTGGTTGATGTCCTCGTGAGAGTAAAGGCTGACATCACTGCCATCCAAGAGATGCGATGGACGGGGCAAGGTAAGAAAACCATAGGACCTTGCGACGTCTACTACAGCTGCCATGTAAAGGAGCGCAAATTCGGTGTCGGATTTGTTGTGGGAGAGAGACTTCGTCGCCAAGTACTGTCGTTCACTCCGGTGGACGAGCGTCTCGCAATAATCCGCATCAAAGCGCGATTTTTTAACATCTCGCTAATTTGCGCCCACGCCCCGACGGAAGAGAAGGACGATGCGACCAAAGATTCCTTCTATGAGCGCTTGGAACGTTCCTATGAGCGCTGCCCCTGCCACGACATAAAAATCGTGCTTGGCGACTTCAACGCCAGGGTGGGCAAGGAGGGAATTTTTGGTCCCACAGTCGGAAAATTCAGCCTGCACAACGAAACATCCGGTAACGGACAGAGGCTGATCGACTTCGCCGGGGCCCGAAACATGGTAGTCTGCAGCACCAGATTCCAGCATAAAAAGATACACCAAGCTACCTGGCTGTCCCCTGATCGAAAAACGCGAAACCAGATCGATCATGTTGTGATAGATGGAAGACACGCTTCTAGTGTATTAGATGTACGTACGATCCGAGGGCCCAACATCGACTCGGATCATTACCTTGTTGCAGCCAAGCTGCGCACCCGCCTCTGTGCAGCAAAAAACGTACATCTACCTACGCAAAGAATGTTCGACATCGAAAAGCTGCAATCACAACAGCCAGCCAGAAGATTCGCCACTCGACTCTCACTCCTGCTCTCGGAGAGCACTGCCCAACAAACCGGCATGCGCGAGCAATGGAGCAACATTTCTCGTTCACTACGTACCGCCGCCGAAGAAGAAATCGGATTCCGGCGAGGCCGAAAAAACAATTGGTACGACGAGGAATGTCATGCTGCCGCAGAAAGAAAGGATGCCGCCTATAGAGCCACGCTGCGATCGGGCGCAACGCGAGCCATGTGGGATCGCTACAGAGAGCTGAAAAAGGAAGAGAGACGTATTATCCGACAGAAGAAACGAGAGGCCGAAATACGTGAGTGCGAGGAGCTTGAGATGCTGGCCAACAGGAACAACGCCCGAAAATTTTACCAGAAAGTTCGGCGGCTTACAGAAGGTTTCAAGACCGGGGCGTTTTCCTGTAAGAACAAAGACGGCGATCTGGTGACTGACGTACAGAACAATCTTAAATTATGGAGGGAACACTTCTCGAACCTGTTAAACGTTGACAGCTGCGCATGTCATAGAGAATGTGAAGATCCCGATACCCCAATCGTTGACGACGGAATTGTCGTTCCGTTACCCGACCATGACGAGGTGAGAATAGCAATATCACGGCTAAAAAACAACAAAGCCGCGGGCGCCGACGGACTGCCGGCTGAGCTATTCAAACATGGCGGCGAGGAGCTGGTAAGGTGCATGCATCAGCTCCTATGCAAAATATGGTCGGATGAAAGCATGCCTGCCGATTGGAATTTAAGTGTGCTCTGCCCAATCCATAAGAAGGGCGATCCTGCAATTTGTGCCAATTACCGCGGGATTAGTCTTCTAAATATCGCCTATAAGGTTCTAGCGAGCGTATTGTGTGAAAGGCTGAAGCCCACCGTCAACCAACTGATTGGACCTTATCAGTGTGGCTTCAGACCTGGAAAGTCCACCATTGACCAAATATTCTCAATACGCCAAATCTTGGAAAAGACCCATGAAAGGAGAATCGACACACACCACCTTTTCGTCGACTTCAAAGCTGCATTCGACAGTACGGAAAGGAGTTACCTGTATGCCGCGATGTCTGAATTTGGTATCCCCGCAAAACTAATACGGCTATGTAAGATGACGTTGCTCAACACCAGCAGCGCCGTCAGAATTGGGAAGGACCTCTCCGAGCCGTTTGATACCAAACGAGGTTTCAGACAGGGTGACTCCCTGTCGTGTGACTTCTTTAACCTGATGTTGGAGAGCATCGTACGAGCCGCAGAACTTAATCGCTCAGGCACAATTTTTTATAAGAGCGTACAATTGCTGGCGTATGCCGATGATATTGACATCATCGGCCTTAACAACCGCGCTGTTAGTTCTGCCTTCTCCAAACTGGATAAAGAGGCAAAGCGAATGGGTTTGGTGGTGAACGAGGACAAAACGAAGTACCTCCTGTCTTCAAACAAACAGTCGGCGCACTCGCGTATCGGCACCCACGTCACTGTTGACAGTTATAATTTTGAGGTTGTAAAAGACTTCGTGTATTTAGGAACCAGCATTAACACCGATAACAATGTCAGCCTTGAAATCTAACGTAGAATCTCTCTTGCCAACAAGTGCTACTTTGGACTAAGTAGGCAATTGAGCAGTAAAGTCCTCTCTCGACGAACAAAACTAACACTCTACAAGACTCTCATCATGCCCGTCCTAACGTATGGCGCAGAAGCTTGGACGATGACAACATCCGATGAAGCGACGCTTGGAGTGTTCGAGAGGAAGATTCTGCGTAAGATTTTTGGACCTTTGCACGTTGGCAATGGCGAATATCGTAGACGATGGAACGATGAGCTGTATGAGCTTTACGACGACATAGACATAGCGCAGCGAATAAAGATCCAGCGGCTTCGTTGGCTGGGTCATGTCGTCCGAATGGATACAAACGCTCCGGCTTTGAAAGTATTCGATGCGGTACCAGCTGGTGGTAGCAGAGGAAGAGGAAGGCCTCCTCTGCGTTGGAAAGATCAGGTGGAGAAGGACTTGGCTTCACTTGGTGTGTCCAATTGGCGCCGGTTAGCACGAGAGAGAAACGACTGGCGCGCTTTGTTAATCTCGGCCAAAATCGCGTAAGCGGTTATCGCGCCAATTAAGAAGAAGAAGATATCCCAGTAGCCTGTAAAGTAACCAGTTAAAAGTCTTAAGTCTACTCTGCTCAGCGAAAGTAGCTTAACAAAAATTCCTCTGTCCGGCATTAGGTATAGTTTCGCTTGTTGAATTTCTTCTCTTCCTACTTTCTGAGAAATTCCTTTGTGTTTGCAAGTCGAACATATAATTTTAACGCAAAGCATTTGCGAACAGCTCCCAAAAGTGTTGTTATAAATCCTATAGAAAATATTTTGGGTCTATCTAAAGAATAAAGTGCAGGAACACAATATTTCATATTATCAAAAAGTGACTTTAGACGGTTTTGGTCGAGAAATGCCTGCAATGAATTCTAATTTTTTTTACGTATCCTTAAGTTCATATTAAAAATAGTAATTATTTTTTAGTTTTGATGAATTATTTGTGTAGTATTAATATTTATTTTTAAAAATACTAAAATTTAAAAATTTACTTAACAGTCAAAGTCAAGTATAGTCTGGATGAAAATTGTACATATGTACATATGACAATGATTTCATAAGCAAAAAATATAAGATATCGTATATATTTAATTTAAAAAAAGAAGTAATAATATTTAAGACTGACTAATGTAAGAATTTAATACTTCTTTCCGAGTGCAAATAAATTAAAGTGGTATTTTGAAATACATTGTAAATAAAAGAATAATAAATTTTGTTGGTCGAAAGTTGTCGCTCTGCTGCTCATTTCAAATATACTCGCATCCGTAGATATGTCTCCATAGAAATAGTCTTTCCATTTGCTTTTATCTTTTGTTCAAGCAAACTTTCGATTTAACAGCCAGACAAACTCAAAAAGAGGGGAATAAAAAATAAATCTAAGAAAAGGAAAGAAAATGAGAAAAAAATCTCTTTTTTCGACTGCATTTTTGTTGCATAAAAAGCGAGTTCATTAAAAAGTACGAGTAGTGGTACATGTATGGGTAAAATGAAGAAATAGCTGCAGTAGCAACAACAATACTAAAGCACATTATGTTGACACTTGCATGGCAAAACGCTTCAGCAGATAAACCAAACAAAAAACAGCATCTGCCAGTTACATACAAAATATGTGAACATACAAATTTACAGCATACTTATGTATTATACTTGTATGCTTATGTATATGCACATGCATGCGCTTATATGCATACCCTCAAATTTATATAGGTTGATGGTAAAAGGCAGCATAATCATAAACATAAAGCAAGCTGCCTGCAGTAAAAGCCAACGAACGGCGATGACGGCGACGGCGCCGAATGCATTGGCTGTGGGTGCTTTGACTGACCGAGTGACAGCCATGGCGACAGTGAAAATGCATTTACAATTAAAAATACGTTAAATGAGAAATGAATTTTTTTGAGGGAGCGCAAGACTATAAAATTTAGCGCATGCTGAAAAACAGTCTCGGATACCACAAATATAACCCGCTAGGGAAAACTTAACCTAGTGAGACGTTTTGTTGTTGGGAAGTTATGATGTTTCGACATATATAAAACAATTATTCTGCGAAAATTAGGTACATATTATATAATATTAATCAACTGAAAATATAATTTTTTTAATTAAAAAAAAATTTTATCAATATGTATTTTATAATTAGAAAAAATAGATATATGACAGAAATGGTATGTGATAAGGTTATTGAATACTTAAACCTTTTAATTTTCTTCTAAATATTATAAATATTTGTAAATAAGATGCCAATCAGCTGATTGCCAACTCGTTATACAGAGTGCCGCAATCAAATTTTACAAAACTATGCAAATAAGTTTTTTGAAATAAAATTTCATAACATTTATTAACATATCAATAACAAAATCAAATATTCCGCTTTGTCCGAAATTTTAAGTTTCTTTGTTTCTCATGTCATTCTGTACAAAGCGATCGTGTTTTATAGAATGTCTAAAACTTCAGAAGAAATTTAACTCGAAACAGATAGAGCAAATGCCAAAGCAAATCCACTGACTTCGCTGAAGCAGCTGATTTGGTTTTTTTTCTCTTGCGATTTGCTGTTTGAAAACCAAATTCCGTACAATCGTTATATGGAGAAAATGGGTAACATGCTCAAGAGAAAATTTATCAAATATAATATTAACGAAAATTCTGAGTGACTTCAAACTTGCATTTTGTTACACCAACATTTAGTGGGCTATAAAACTTCATACCCGATTTTTTTTTTATTTTGATTAAAAATTTTGGATTATTATCGTTTTTGCTGTGAAATGAAATATTTTTTTGTAAAAAAATAAATAAGTAAGTAGTCGAAACCTATCCATATGTGTAGTGTTTGACCGAAGTTTTCCTCCAAGTTGTGTTGTGAGTTTTGATGATCCTTCAAGTGGAGCGATCTGCGCTGACTCTGCAAGCCAGATGGTTTTCTGAGAAACGTTTTAGTGGAAGAAATGCATACGTTGGTTTGTTATTAGAAACACTTTTTGCCTTAATTTGATATTTCATGTGAGAGCCGAAACCGGAGCAATAACAATAATAACCCTACGGCGTTAAGAGTAGACCCAATATGGATCTGCGGCTATCAAGAGACTTTGGATTTAAGAGCATTAGACAAAAAAATACGGAGGTATGTGATCTGAAAAGGTTAAATGGTGAAGTGCGAATTCTAGAAAAATTTTCTATTACAAAAAAGGTCCCCAAATAAACACCGCATACTCCAAATGCGGACGAAACACTGAGGTAAATGTAAGCTTAAAAGTATATGGATTTGTAACTTTGGAGTGCTTCGTCTTATAAAGCCCAACAAAGAGTATGTACTTAAAAAGGAAGTATTCGTTTGGGGAAAAAGAAATCCACCATTTTCTCGGTAGATGGCTGTAGTGATCGATATATCGTAAAGTAGCGATCACACAATTTAAAGTTTATGCTCGTTGTCAAGGCGACACTTCACAGTCAAAAGATCATTTTGCTCTTTTCTATTTGTTCCAATCAGTTGTGAGTTACAGGGTGTTAACAATGGAAGTTAAGAAAGGGAAAATTCGGTACATTTTACAGTTTTTCTTTGATAAAGATGAAGCGGTGAAAACGCAAAAGCCACTCAGATAATTACGTGCAATTTGGGATTCGTCAATTCCTCATCCGGTCATTTTTTATATTGAAAAACATGTCGATAATGTCGATAAAATCACAAAAGTAATCGACGTTGACCAGCATGTTTGTAGTCGTAGCATAGTCCAAGAGCTATAGATCGACCATAAAACAATTTTAATCCATTTGTTAAAAAATGTTACGCAAAAATAATACATTTTTTCCCCCCAAACTAATACTTCATCAAACACTACGCCAAGATCTTTTATGCTACCGATACACTTAGGGATATAAACAGTTATATAGAAACTAGTAGACAGTATATTAAAATCTTCAAGTATGTTACCTGAAAGCATTGGTTAAACTCAATCAGTGCCGAGACTTTCGGCACCAAATATAACACTTATCGTCTTGAAAACTATTTGCAACTGAAGTGTTTTTGGTTACAGATACAAATTTAAATAATTTACACTATTTTACTGTCAACTCCTTGCTTTAACTTTAAAAGTAGATTAAACTGATTTCATTTCTATTTTGTTACCATTGAATTTCCCTGCAGGGTATGCAGTGCATCCCACATACCCATGCATTCAAATATTGATTTCTTTGGTGACACTCACTTTCACTTCACTCACATAAATCTTTTTAAATGATAATAAATGTTTTAATTTTTTTCGTTTCATGTTTTGTTGCTTAACAGATTGACTGGCTGGCTGCCGTCTGCTGCTCGTATTCTAAAAATATAAAACAATCACTAATTTTCATATATCGTACCTTTGAATTTGTAAATCTTTACGGTGTTTGCCTTCTTTTCTTCATACAGCACATGTCGGTACTGAGTATGCATGTATAAATCATTTTATAACAATATTTCTAACAAATTTCCGTAAATAAATAGACATACGAGCAATGCCGTAAATCTCTCTTCCCATGAGCTTTTAATTAAAATCTCAGCTATTTCCGTTTATCTTCCATTTATTTAGTTTGGAATTTTTATAAATGTGTGTGTTATTGGAAAAGTTTGTATTTGTTTTGATGTGATAATTGATTTTTGATTTATTCCATAAATTTGCAGGTGCTCTGACTGTCGAGTATTGGAATAATATTTCTAACTCAGCTTTTGCAATTGTTGCACTTCAAGTGTGAGATATGTATTTACATACTCATACATATCCAAACCTGAAACAGTTAATAGTTTACTACAATATATACACGGTTTAAAATCGAAGCAATATTAAATCATATTTTCAATAATAAGTTAAGACTGCAGTTATGTTTTCAATAAAATTGTTTCATAACAAAAATTAGCTCCGTGGGTAGCTCTTTGGCTAAGTAATCAGATGATGGGGAGTTTGAGTCCAGCGGAGAGCTAGCAAGAAATATGTTAAGAGGAATCATTCATTTTCAAAATAGCAACTATAACTTCTGCAGATTTAGCTGTTTCTAATTGTTCAATTATCTAAAACATAAAATTGTAGAGAAGTTCTTCTCTAAAGCGAGTCTCCGAATACATTGAAGAATCTTCGTACACACCCACATGCCATTTTGAGGAGCCAGAAAACTGTAGTTTCCACCAATAGCAAGACACGCATCACAAAGTGAAGAGGTATATTAGCTTGACGAAACACCTAAAAAAAGAGGTTCAAGATGGTGGATCCTATCTCTACCTATGAAGCGCGATGTTTATTCATTAAATTAAAATCATTTTATAGCAGGAGAATAATCCTATCTTTGTCTTTCATTTATGATTATATTCTTCATTACAAAAAGCAAGCGCGGGGATACCTCAAGGAAGTATCCTAGGCCCTCTCTTATACCTCTTGTATACGCATGACTTACCGGTTCATGAGCAACACGTTACCGCAACCTTTGCAGATGACACGGCTATCCTAGCAGTTGGGGAATTAATCGAGACTACAACGACGAAATTGCAATCAGTGGTGAATTATATTGAAACATGGGCAAACTAAATAATTCAAAATGAAAAATGAAAAAAAAAAAACAATTTACAAGCCAATCTACATAAACAGCATAAATATACCGTACGTTAACGAGGCAAAATATCTTGGAATAACCCTTGATGCTAAACTGCATTGGAAGGCGCATGTCAAGAAAAAGCGTGAAGAGCTGGAATTAAAAACAATAAACTACTGCTATATAATCAAATTCTTAAACCGGCTTGGACGTATGGCATTCAAGTTATAGAAGCACTAAGTTGAATGATTATTTCTGTGCCGCCTTATACTATACGTATATGCGTGGCAGTTTGTTTCTAGCTTATAGACTTCCAATCCGCTTATGAAATTTTACTAGGATTCTGTGAGGATGCCTGGGAAGGTCGAGAGTCGAGATAGTTATAAAAAACTTTTGAAAAAAATTGGCCGTTGGGTGGCGCTGGGTTCAATATATACCCGCATTAACCACATAAAAAGAAATGAAAAAAGTATTTATCATTTACCTAATAGAGAAATGTTTTTAAGACAATACATCATCTGTGTGAAGCTGGGATCGACACATTCCGAAATATCGATCTTTGGTACGATTCGGGTCTTATTCAGAATAAATATATTATTACAAAAAATTTGACAAGAAATATTTTTGCCGAAAATGCAAACGCTATTTGGTACTGTGACCGGAATTTATTGACGCAACATACAACCAGCGATTGAACTATAGTACGAATGCAGGACATTTCTTTATGTGGAGAAAATGCGCAACACCATCAGGGGAAAGAAATGATCAAAAACCAACACGAATTGGGAGCCACTTCGAACTTGCATTTTATTGTAATCGAATCGAATGGACAAATCTGCGTACTACAATTTTATTATTATAAATATTTTAATTAAAATCTTTGAAATTTTGATGAAAGTTTGTCGAATTTTTATAAATTTGAAACAAGGCATAAAATTTTGATTCATATAATAGTTGTTGTAGAATGAACTGTATTTTTAAAAAAAATTGTGAAAATTAAAACGTCAAACGAAAAATAGTCAAAACTGGTCAAATTATGTGATATTTTACAAAGTGGCGCAAAATGAATAAATTTTGGTTTTCAAAGGCTTGTTTACTGAATGAAAAACAAAACTGATTTTGAGGAAAGGACATTTTTATTTGACCTTTACGACCTCTATTGCTTGTCTTTTTGTATATTGCAGTTATCTAGTTCACATGCGGCAAATATGATTGACGTACTACGCCATTTACAAAATATATTCAGTGTGCGCCATCTCGAGCTTCGGTATGGAAATATTGAATAACTTTAGCAACTAGCAAAATTGAATGTTTGTTGGTGTTTTTTTATTTGATTTTGCCCTTTACAATCTGTTTCAACTGCACTTAGAACACAACATCCAACAAATGACCACCTTTACTAGCTGCACAATATTGTGCTCTTTTTTCGAATTTTCCATTACTTTTGCTAGCATTTCGGGTGATATTGCCTCTATTTCAGATCTAATGTTGGTCCTGAGCGCTTCCAATGTAGTGGGCAATAATTGTTGAGTTATTTGCATTTTGTAAGGAAACATGTGAAGATCCTCTTTTAAAATCGTTCTAAGAGTGGTTCCTTTTATGTTTAGCTGCTGGGCACGGTGACGATATGAGAGATTTGGGCTTTTCAAAACACTCTGCTTGACAGTTTCAACAATTTCATTGGAGCGTCTTTTACGAACTGAAACACGTTGATGATTTGCTACAGACCCCGATTCTTCAAAATTTTTAGTCAGATTGCGTATGGTGTTATCAGAAGGCACTTTACGACAGCGGTATTTTCCACGGTATGCAGATCTAATGTTGGTCCTGAGCGCTTCCAATGTAGTGGGCAATAATTGTTGAGTTATTTGCACTTTGTTAGGAAACATGTGAAGGCACTTTACGACCGCGGTATTTTCGACGGTATGCACGTTGAGCAAGCACTATTGAACGACCATTTTCCAAATACATGGTCACAATTTCCGCGCGTTCTTTAGGTGTAAAGTTATTCATCGTTAAAATTGTACTGAATTGACGTTTCCAAATTATTTTTTCTCAAGTCCTTCTGACAATGGATAGCAAAGTTATTCAATACTTCCATACCGAAGCTCGAGATGGCGCACCCTGTAAATCTTCAAAATTTTGCGCCACCTTATTGTTATGTTTAGTTGGCTGTGTATAAGGTCCGATTTATCAAGGTGTAGGGTTTTTATTGGTATGTTTTTTATAAACAAAGATGTTGTTGATTACTTTTGTTTGTGTATAGAAAAAAAAGTTATTTCAAAGAGGAAACATAGCAAATCTGTGTCAAAATCTTCACTCAAATAGACCTAACTGCCTGACTCCATAGACAAGTAGCAGCACAATAACAGTTCGCATTTCTATTGAATAATTATGGACGAATGTGCTTTTACTAAGATCAGAATCAAGAGATTTCAATTTTAATTACTCTCCAAGCCAAGCACTTGAACTGGCATCAATATTCATTTCTCTCATATATGAGCAGATCATGGATATCCAATTTCATTCAAACTAGAATAAAAGTTCAGATATTAAGCGGCCAGCCGCAAACTCTATGCTGCCGGTAGTGCGGCGCGTCTGTTGTGCCCAAAGATTCGTGGTTGGGTTGTAACCCGGCGCCGTAGCTGTGATTGTGGCTGCGGACACAGTAATACCAATCTTCTTTTTGTTATTCCGCTCTCTTACCGTTTGCCGCTATTTCTATTATTACTACTGTGGGTGCTGTTATTGTTGCTATCCTGCCGTCCAGCCGTTGCCGTTGCCGTCGTTCTTTCTTATGGTTCCGATTTTTCTGCTTATTACTTTTATTATTGCTCCTCTTCACAATACCAAGTGCTTTTGTTCGGTTACCTTTAACTGCTTTCCCAGAATCCTCTATAGTTAGTTCCTCATCCTCGTCCTCTTCTTCAACGATATCGTCGTCGTCTACCAGCTCGTCGTCGATATCGTCGTCTTTCTCTTCTTCGTTGTCGTCCTCTTCGTCAACGTCACTGTCGCTGCGTATAACGGCATCACCTTCGGCTACAATCGAATCATCTTCTAGGCCAGTTGCTTCGTTATCGTCTTTTTCGTACATTTCAACGTTATTTTAAGAATTTTTGCGCTCTTTCTAATACAATTTTTGAAATATCTCGCCACCAGCGCACTACTTGTCACCTACTTAGAGTTTTCAAACTGTTGTAAGAAATTTCATTGAAATCGGTGCAGCTGTTTCGCATATTATTCAGTACAAGCTGCCAACCAGAACTTTAAAAATTTGGAATAAGCAAATGCGCTCAAAAGCCTTACTTATGGAAAAACCACACACAGACAGTCTAATTTATTTATATATGTATAAAAGCTTTGCTATTTGAATTCAACGCTATTCCATTTATTTTGAGTTTGTAACTGTACTTAAATATCTCTTCTCCGGTTGTTAAAAGTAGCGCCTGGGATCTTTTTCTTAGATAAGCAGAATATGAGCCTTATCGTCTCGGTAGTACAACATAAAAAATGTAAATGTGAAAATTTTAGCACAAAATACTTTAAAGCGAAATTGGTACACGGTGCGTATACGTAACATTGAATAAATCACTCGTAAAATGTTCGACAAACCACAATACTAATATAACTGAAATGTGGAAAGAGTACAGGAAGAAATAAATTAATTTTTCTTCGTGAGAGAGAAGAGTGCAAATGAAAAGATGAATGGACGGGCAGCAGCAAATCTATAACTCAATGACTATTGTTTAACTACCAACGAGTACTTACAGAAGCATTACCACAAACGAAAGTCAATTTGCAGTAAATTGGTAAAGCAGAGAAGCAGAAAAACTAACAAGTGTAGTTGCTTAGTAAGGAAGTTTTCTTTTTTCAATATGAATAACAGTTGCAAAGAAAGTGCATGCATAAATAATATATGTATGGGTGTGTGGTAAATATGGAAATTATGTAAATTATGCAAGAGGAGGTAAAGCAGAGCTGCTAGAGCTGCTAATTTAAACAGCTTTGAGCACTCGCTTACAAAATCAGTGTATGCACATCCATGCATTAGATATGTAAATATGGAAGCGTGTGCTTAGATTAGCAGCGACTTCATATTGCCTCCGTGTCGTCGTGCCTTAAATCATCCATCTATTCATCCAACCATCCGTCAATTTAGCAATGCACTTTGCAATCAGTTTCAAGGAAGGGACGAACATACTTATCTGCATGCACATAATGCTGTCTGCACTCTTTACTTGACACACAGACACACACTCGCATATATATGCTTTTGAGCGAGTATATGCACTTTTGCCTGCCACAAAGCGATTGGTGTGCACTAAGCCGCCGCGTGCCAGTTGTTGTATGTGCACACTATATAGTACATACATCGTCATGCAGAAGCAGATTTCGTTTGCACATTTTTCTTCGCTTCGTTTACGTTTTTATTGCTGCCTTTTTCGCATCTTTGCGAGAATTATGCTTCCTGGTTTTCGTTTAGCCGATTTACATAAAAAACTTCAAAACGTCGCTGCTGCTACTGGCGTTCATGTTGGACATGCATACACATGTACCTATATATGTTCGTATACAAGTATATTTATGTTAGTATGGCTGTTGCAATACGTGCCATATCTGCTTGTGTTTTCAGTCTTTTTATATATTACTTTGTTTTTTTTTCTCTTTCATTTTGACTTAATCAGATTTATTCCACATATTTCACAGCCAGTCATCCATCTACTGAGCCATCTACGTACAAGTACGAGTATCTACATACATTTCATGCGATTGCATCAGCGCGCTTAAACTTCGTTTTTTGTGTATACGCGAGTTCGCAGAAATACGTACATATGTATGTACGTGTATCTTGATAATTTGCATATCATTTGTGACGTTTGTTCGCACATTCATACTTACATACAATTTCGCATGCTCATCTTCATGTTAGTGGCTTCTAACGCTGGCATTAGAGAATAACAAAACCACCAACAACAACAACAACAACAACACAATAGAAAAAACTATAATTCCAACTCAACTTAATTACATATATGATCTTTGATTAATGTGGTTTATGGGGCGAATGTATGTTCCCCAGAATGCTGGCCACCTATCAAGTAGAATGCACACTCGCAAAAAAAAAAAACAAACAAAAAACATATAGAATTTATGTAATTGCGCACATGTATGTATGTGTATAATACGAGCATCAAATGCAATTTCTGTGTACATATTATACATACACACAGCCATTGACAAATACTTAAGAACGACACCCGGTTCTCTCCATTTGAGACTTTTTTCAATGAAATTTTTAATTATAAATTTATTATTTTTAATAATACATTTTTTATTATTTAATTCCATGAATTTAAACTATTTTTAATCTGCATCAATCTTTTAATCTAAGAAAAAGAACAAAAATTTTTTACCCCATGCACAGAAGTTAATACAATTAAAAGTTAATGCGAAAGTTAATTAATTAAGAACGAAGCAAAATAATAGCCAAATCATAAAAAATGTAGGCAAAGGGAAAAATATACATAGATACATTTTAGTTTGGGGAAAAAGAACTCCATTATCTTCTCGGTAGATGGCTGTAGTGACCGATATCTCGTAAAGTATCGATCAAACAATTTAAAATGTGTGCTCGTTGTCAAGGTTACATTTCACACTAAAAAAATTATTTTGCTGGTTTTGTTTGCATTGTCATTATTAAACCTTCACAACGTTCAACAGGAATTGATTCCTATGCTGCCCTGGCTTTTTCAAGTAACTGATCCAAATTTTAGATATTCTGCATACTGAGCGCAAAAATGTTTTATTGGTTTTAAGTTACGTGGCCAATTTAAAGCAAACTTCTCGTGTGAGCACTCTCTTCGAACATCTTTTTTGCCACACGAGAAGTTTGCTTCGGATCATTGTCTGGTTGCAATTTCCTAATCACCGGTAATTTCTCTTGCGCATAAGGTAGCATTACAGTTTGAAGTATCTAAACGTACTTGACTACATCCCTATTACCTCCGATACCGTTCCACGAAAAGTAACCTCGCACTATTATTGAGCCTGCCTCGTGCTTTATGATTGGTGAGCCGAATTTGGGATTATATGATGCACGTTTTGGCCACCGCACGTACTTCTTACCATCTGGACCAACTCTATTTCTCTTCGTTTATTTAACGCCAATGATTTTGAGTCTGGATATATGCCGTCAATTCGGCGTTATAGTTGCCACTTCTTCCGGGCCAATCAACCGCGCAGGGTTATGGTATACCCTCGCTAGGTCCGAGCGGAACTTTTTCCACACATTGGGCGGCAAGACATGGCAAACATGTTCACAGATGGCTCGACGTTGGAAGGGGGAAGTATTCTCGCAGGAGCCTCCCATCAAGATCAAATTCAGGCTTCCGGACCACTGTAGTGTTTTCGAAGCCGTGATAGCAGTAGAATTTATGGAAGTAGTGGATTGGTTGCTGGCTTCGGTAATCGCCGTTAAGGATGTAAATATTTACTGCGACAGTCAAGCGGCAATTAGGGAATGGGCTCGTTGTTTGTGCGTTCGATATTGGTTGGGGAATGTCTGGTTTCTCTCTCGATCGCAACCAAATACTTCGATATCAAGCTCATTTGGGTTACCGATCACAGCGGAATAGAGGGAAACTGCTGGGCGGATGAGCTGGTTGGACAGGAATCTTTGGAGATGGTTACGTCGCAGAACGGGGGGATTGGGGTTCCCTTGAGAACCTGTGGTCTGCTTCTGAAAGGATGGGCCTCGCGTAAACTCAGCGAGCGCTGAGTTAGTGCGCAAAGTCGCGAGATCCTTCTAGCCACGGGTAGATTGGGGACGCTCAAGGGAACTCCTTGGGCTAACAACACTCTTCATGGGAACCTATTTTGGGAATTTAACGATCATCCTATCAAGCACGAAAGACTACTAGTCACAGACTGCAAGAAAAATATTTCGCGATTTCTTGATTTCTTTTTTCTGGGGAAGTTCTCTGCTGTTATATGTTCAGAAAAATTTTATATTTCGAAGCATTAAAAACCATCGTTTTTAAAAAGTTTAATTGTGTTGAAATGGCACTGTTGGATAGTTCGGTCTTTTGCAACTCTA
This sequence comes from Anastrepha ludens, assembly GCF_028408465.1. Taxonomy (NCBI): domain Eukaryota; kingdom Metazoa; phylum Arthropoda; class Insecta; order Diptera; family Tephritidae; genus Anastrepha; species Anastrepha ludens. The sequence goes on along the minus strand of NC_071498.1, from coordinate 114,146,111 downwards.
TGCTCGCTTTTTGAAGAGCTGGGTTGCAATTTTTCTCTTTTGACATTATTGAATCACTTCAACTAAAGGAAAGTGCTGTAGAAATACTCCAGATACTTTACTTTTTTAGTTACTTAGCTGGTAACTACAATCGATAGTCGGTCTTGGCCGCTACCAAAATATTACGCAAATCGCCTCTGCATTGTGCGCGTTGATGCCAGCTAGAAACATAAAGGGCGGTCAAGTCATCGTCGACTTGGCTATCCTTCTTCGATGAGGATATCCTTCTTTGCCAGTTCCATCAGTACATTTCGGAAAGAGCACGTTCTTTGCTGGAACTTTCTTGTCCATTCGCTCACGTGACTTAGCCAGCGCAGGCGCTGAATTTTAATGCACTACGTCACTACGTCGATGTCGGTGTACAGCTCGTATAACTCGTGGTTCGGTCTTATTCGGTATGCATCATTCACGGAAATTGGACCATAGATCTTCCAAAGAATTTTTCTGTCGAAAGCTCCTAATGACCGCCCATCGGTATTCGTCAATGTCCAGAGCTCAGCGCCATACAGTAAAACTGGGAGGATGAGTGATTGATCGAGCGTTTTTTTGTGCATCGAGAGGGAGCTCTGCTTTTCAATTGCCCTTCCAACCCAAAGCAGCACCTGTTGGCAAGAGTTATTCTTCGCTGGATCTCTTGGCTCACGTTGTTGTTGGTGTTAATGCTGGATCCAAGGTAGACAAAGTCCTTGAATACGCCGAACTCGTAATTGTCAATCGCAGCCTGCTGTCCAATACGCGTAGACTTTTCGATTGTTACTCACTTACCATTTGCAGTGTCAAGCAGAAAACAATTCACATAATTTTGTGAATCTCATCGTTCTTAAGTATATTTCCTACAAAAATAACAGTGCTCCCACTAAAACGCAAAAAATGTATGCGAACCCTTCAAGAGAAATAGATAAATTAACGCAAAAAGTGCGCAAACAGTGCGGTTACGGCTCCGTGCACAATGAAAGGTTGGCATATATGGTTGCCAACGCTTCGTTCTTAAGTATTTTTCAACGGCTGTAAATGCATACCATGTTTGACTCTACAAATGTTTTCTGGTGCATTACCAGTGCGCTATTTGCTTACATTTTTGCTCCAAAGTTCTATGTAATTAACTTTCAATGAGATTCATATCCAGTAAGCGCACACATACACATACACACATAATTGTAAGTGCTTACGTACATATCCATCTGGTGTAATTCGAATAGTTAGCACACCATTTAAGCGAAATATGAATTTATACCTGGAAACTGCAAGTTTTGCAATTAAAATTTATTTTTTCGTTTATGCACATAAAAACCTGCATTAGCATACAAACATACTGGCACCTTCACATATGAACACTTGTGAATAAGCATTAATTTGCCCGATTTGGAAAAGTGAGCGTCATTCCCGATTTGTGTCAGTGATGTACAATCCATGACCCTACACATACAGACTGTGTAGAGCTGTATTTTATAATTAGAGTGAATTAAAAGTGATGAAAGTGAAATGCAAACAAGTTATTAACTTAATAAATTCACTTACCTTCTCAGTTTGCATTCGTTATTTGTTTGTGGCGCTGGAATTAGAATAAAAAAGTGTTTGAGATTAGCTGGCTGATCAAAAATAAATTGCAAGCGCTTAAAATAAAAGTTTATATTAATCAGTAAGAATATAAGTGACACCAAAATGTGAATTTATGCTTCATTCTGCTATTCAATATCCTTTGGAGCTTTATGGGAGCCTCTAAATTCAGTTCATACAAATATCTATCAATACTTTTCGAAAATAAAAAATGGAAAAAAAGGAAATTTGAGTGGGCTTTGGTATCTTAATTTTGTCTGGCATATCCCACTTGCACACTCAGAGAAACATGAGCAAGACATGAGTGAATTGTAGTCCAAGTCATGACACGGGAAAGATAATGAGAAGGCTTTAGTAGGGCCCTTCCATTGGGATCAGCTTGAAGGTACATTGCGACGCTTCGGCCAATTTGCACAAGTTCCTAATACCCCAGTTGGTTTGATAGCGCTTTACTAGATCAGTATTTTCCATCGGTTTTCTGTGCGGATTTGAATACGAGGGTTGCTATTTACATTTCTGGCTTTGGACACTTCTAAATGGTCTTTCAAAATACGCGTCAAGATGTTATCGCAAACGAAACATATTCAAATTTAGATTCTTTCATTCAAATTATTTCCTTAAATTCTATTTTTATACCAAATACGGCTCTTAACTATTATTACATGAGCTGAAAAGTCCGTCAAACTGTACCTAACGTTCTTAAATGTCGGAATATAAAGACCCCAAAGGTTACAATCTACTTTTGGACAGAGATGCACCAGCAATGGAGCGATTATTGACTAAAAGACTATAAGAAGCTGCAGAAAAGATTAAAAAGCCCGTAGGTGAGTGGACAGCACGCAAGCCGCTTAAAAAATCGGTCTGGAGGCCGCCACCAAGCCACAAAAGCCAAACGGGAATGCGGCTTAACCGTTTTCAATCGGATGGGAAGTAGTATTATTGGTACGGACCGCATGGAAAGCTGCAAAAGCATCAAGCAAAACAGCAAACAAACAATGATGCCTGGCGGTGGTAGCTTTAGGTGGTGACTTATTGGTCCGTTGGTACAAATATTCGGGATAATGAAAAAAGTATACAATTTGAATATCTTACAGACCAATTTGTCGGATTTGGTTGACCTAAGCCCTCATCCAACACAAGAGGTAATATTTCAGCAACACGGTTGTTCAAGAGTGGATAAAAAATCAGAACTGCCAATTTTTAGAATGACCAGTGCAAAATCTTGATTTAAGCCCGAATGTAAATTTATGGCTATTCCCAAAGAACATCGAGTAATTATGAATTATCAAGAGTTCAGAAGGAATGGCGTGATTTTCCACAATCAGCTATTGAAAAACTGGTCGACAGCTTGCCAAGACGTATAAACAGTGTCATTCGCTAAGGTTAAAGGTCTATGGCTAAAATATTATTATAATATTAAGTTTTATTTAATAAAAGTTATCGCCGAGCATGTAAAATTGCCTAAATAGGTTTTTCTGTTATTTTTTATCTTTTTTTATTTTTAAATATTTTGTAAACTTGAATTAGTACATTTGATTTCTTAATATTTAATCTGAACATTTGATGACATTATTTTCAAAAATGACTCTACAGAAATCAAAAATGCATGAATGTGGCAAACAGTTAACCAGTTCTAACTAGAAAAATCTATATCGTTTTCAAACAAGCGTGTGGCGCTCGAAATAAAGCGTAAGAAATAAAAATAATAGTTTGAAATTGGGGGTCCAAAGTTTTATGCCGCCTCCAAACAGCAGATGGTTTTTTGTGAGGAGTTTTTTTAAGGCAAAAATACATTTGGAGGTTAGCTGTTGCCTGCCGAGGAGCGGCCGCTAATGTTTTCTATGATTTGGTGTTTCATGCCCGTGGATTCGAACTTGAGCACTACCGAATTGTAGTTGCGTATCAACTCATTTAACTCCAGCTACACGTGTCGCAATCAGACTGAGAACTTTGAGTGCATCTCTTTGGCGACTGATCAATACGCACCCCTGCTTTGTCCGAGCGGACCATTCTCCCCACATATTCCTTTAATGGAAGAGTGGGCGAGGGCAGTATTTGGTGGCAGAGCCTGGTAAACCTTTTCGCAGATGACTCGAAATTGGATAGAAGTGTTGGTAGAGGAGTATTCTGCCACCCGTTTAGACTCTAGTTCAGGTTACCGGACCACTGCAATGTATTCCAAGCAAAGGCAGCAGCAATTAAAGAAGCAGCTGATTGGCTGCCCACTTGTGCTATAACTGTCATGGAGTAGATTCGACAGCCAAGTGGCAATTAGATCTCTGGACTTGAAACTGGTTAGGGAATGCCTGAATTCATATTCGATCGCATCCGAATTCTTCAATATAAGGCTCATCTGGGTACCTGGTCATAGTGACTTTTCAGGAGCTGGCTAGACAGAGGACCTGAGAGGTAGTTACCTCAAGAAACGACAAGGCTGGAATCCCCTTGACTACCTAAGGTCTGCTCCTGGAGTGGTGTTCCTTGCATCAACACGCTGCGAACACTACGGATCTACACAAACTTGTAATGTCGCGAAATCCTTCTGGCCACGAGTAGATCGGACACGTTCGAGGGATCTCCTGAGGTTAACAAAATCTCAGCTTTCGAATTTCGTGGGTTCCCTTACAGAACATTGGCCTCAAGGCATGCATGCTGTGAAACTCGGCATCAGTTGTATGGAGGATGAGGTAGAATCATCTCAGCAATTTCTCCTTACCTGCTTTGCATTCGCAAGGCTAAGATTTAAGTATCTTGACGTTCATTTCTTTGCTACACCATAGCAGGTATTGATAGTAAAAACCTGATGAATTTCATCAGTAGTACGAACCAGCTTACGCCGCCTGAAATCAGCCACCGTTCGGGTGTCTTCACTAAATACTAATTGCTTTACTAGTTACACAAAACAAATCAGAATTTAACACCAAGAAACCATTAATAAAATTGTTGTTTACCCGTTTAAATTTACATGATCACAAAGCAGTTGGTTGAAAAGCAATCGGAAAATAGAACAAACGCCAAAGCAAAGACATTGATTTCATTTGGTACAAATGTAAGCATGTCGAAAAACAATTAAGTGCAATTAAAAGTCAATAAGCTACAATAGAGCAAATTAAATGAAACAAGAAAAAGAAAAAGAAAGAAAAATATGCGTGAAAAATATAAGAACAACACGAAAGAATGTAATGACCAAGCGACAGCAAACTAAGTAGTTAAAGCGACTAAAATGCCCGAAGAAATTGGTGGAATATGCAAACAAAAAAACAACTTTCAGTTAAGTGGAAAATAAAAAGCTGTAAATCATGTTCGGTTTGCACTTTTGTTTCATGCTTAATAGCCGCAGATATGGGCGCCTCACATACAAAGGTAGGTATGCTGTGGTATGCACGATTGTTGTGATACCATCAAGAAGCCAAAATAAAAAAGCAATGCAAGAATATGTTGCAAGTGTTTTAGATTGTGTGGATTTGATGATTGTAAGTTCAGCTTATTTTTAATGGGTGCATACATTTTCATATACTTTTTGCTACAACTCCGCTCGAGCGCATTCGATACGTATTTTACACATTTCCATGAGAGCCAGCCATGAGTTGGTTGAGTGGCGGGTGATTGTTGAATTGCAGGTGGCCAGTCAGCCCAGACAGTGCGAAGTGGCTAGTTGTGAGTATACAAGTAATAACAAGTGGTTTAAATGGCGTTTTACAAAATTGAAAGTTTAATTATGCCTTAAACAGTTCGCTCGCCAATTTCAACACTTTTGCTGTTTATGGTTCTTTCGCTTCCTTTCTCCTTTTACCGGGTTCTCTATTGTATTGATAAACGATTTAATTTACTATTCTTTCTTAACTCTTTCTTTTTTTAAATTGAAAATTTCTTATTGTTGTTATTTTTTCTGTTTTCTTTTGTTTCACTATTTCTGCGCTCTAATTGCATTTAATACGAAATTGTGATTTATTCTGTCTTTATTACTCAAATCATTCGTTCGTTTGTTCGTTCGACTGCCAGTCCGTCCACTAATTCTGCATTGCCGCCGCTGTCGTTGTCCGCTTTTGTTGTTGTCCTAGAAAGAGGTCGTACGTGTTAACCTTGATTTTGTGCAGCAGTGTACTGTAATTTACGAGTAGACGTGGTTTTTATGCTTTTACCATTATCTTTCCATACGCCACGTTGTGGTTCTGTGAGGCAGACAAGCGAACGAGTTTAATATCCAGTTTTCAGCTTCAAGAATTTTCTTACGCATATTCGTTATTTTATGGACTCGCTGTTTTAATAGTAATTCACTATAATCGTATTACGGGTCGCTAAAGTGTATCTGTTGTTTAGCAAATTTTGGCCTCATGCAACAATGAAGTAAATAATTTAGCAGCTAATTTTTTACTTGTTTTCTAATGTCCATTATGCGCTATTGAATTGTTTTTTTAACTGCTTTGTAAAGTATTTATTGCATGCATTCTTCTTTCTCGTTAAAAAAAAATTCAGTTCTAGTTGTTATATATCTGCTAATACCCTGAAGTGTGTCGGTGAGATTAAAGATCTACGCGAAGTGTTTGATGAAAAATTGTCTACTATTAACTATTTGTAAGAACTAGCACCTCTAAATATTCATACCCATATACCTCTAAGTTATATACCTCTCAGTTATTCGTTCGCACTCGAGATTGTAAAAGACTTAGTTTATTTAGCAACCAGCATTAGCAATATCAGCCTTCAAATCCAACGTAGAATCTCTCTTTCCAACAAGTGCTACTTTGGACTAAGAAGGCAATTGAGTATTAAAGTCCTCTCTCGACGAACAGAACTAACACCCTACAAAACTCTCATCTTGGTCGCCCTGTCCTATGGCGCAGAAGCTCGTACGATGACAACATCCGATGAGCCGTTCCTAGGAGTGTTACAGATTCTAAAATTCTGCGCAAGAGTTTGTTGATCTTTGCATGTTGGTGACGGCGAGTACTTCAGGCCATGGAACAGTAAGCTGTATGAGCTTTACGACAAAATAGACATAGTGCAACGAATAAAAATCCAGCGGCTGCGTTGACTTGGTCGTATTGTTCGAATGAATACCAACGCTCTGGCTCTGAAAGTAGTTATTGCAGTACCAGCTGGTGGGGGCAGAGGAAGAGGGCGGCCACCTCTGCATTGGAAAGATCAGGCGTAGAAGGACGTAAGCTCACTTGGCGTGTCCAACTGATAACGGTTATTACGAAAAAGAAACAGGGAAAATTACTTAAGCTGGTATCACGCCAATGAAGAAGAAAAGATTCGGTCGCATTTGGCGTACGATGCGATATTTATTTGGCGACCGCCTAATCAGATGGCTATAAATAAGATTGAACGTGTGAACAATTTTTTCTCCAATTCGCACTTCGCTCATAAAATTTGTCGCGTTCCATGCTGACGCATTCTTCTCAACTATTGATCTTAAATCTTAAATCTCTTGATAGCCGTAGATCTATATTGCGTCTATCTTTTATTTACGATGTTATTAAAAGTGGTGCTGAATGTCCTTACTTGCTACAAAGGATTAGATTCAAGGCTCCCCAACCGACCCCTTTGAAATTTTTTTCCATTTTATTGTAGGAAAGTGAGACCTCAATGTGCAACTGGTGCTTCTATTTATCAAGGATGATAGATTACAAGGTTTGTCCATCCGAAGCAAAATTGTGATAGTAACTTCGGCTGCAACGGCATATCGCATTCGGCAACATAATTGTGCTCGCTCATTTCACATGTTTTCTCAATTTACTTCGCATGGCTAGTCCTTGTCATCTATAAACTTTGGCATCCCTGTTACATTAGCAAATCAGCTTATTCCTTCAAAATAGTGAAATAGTCAACGGTGTGATGTCGGCTACACCTTCTGTATTCTCTCCACTGTTGCTATTTAGGGAATTTAATACCCTAACCAATGTTGTACCACTTAATTTTTCTCTGCCAAAAGATAGTTTTATTCCAAATAACTTGAATCCTTGTTTTTAATAATTTCTTATTTCAAATATTTTGAATATTACGAATTATTTGCAATGGTTTAAGGTTATTTGTACCCTATACAGTCTGTAAAGTTGTTAAATCGTAGGTCTAATAAATAAATACATAGATAAATAAAAATAAAAATATAAAATACATTTTCTACCATTATAAATAGTATAGGGTCATTTAATAAGAAGTGTTATTTTGTTATTCAAAGAATAATGCTATTTTTTAATGTAAATGATCGGATGTTTATTTCATTATAAAGAGGAAGGTATGCCGTTAATAGGGGAAAATAACATCAGGCATATGACCACCATGACCACGCTTACAGGGCAATATCCTTTTCATGAAATTTTCCATAACCGAATTGCAAAGTGGCTGCTCTATGTCCTCGATAGCCTCACGAATTCTATCTTTGAGGTCTTGAATCGACCCTGGGCTGTTGGCGTAGACCTTCTCTTTCCCGTGGTCCCAAAGAAAAAAGTCTCTAGGTGTTAAATCACAAGATCTCGGTGGCAAATTGTGACCACCTCTTCGAGAGATAACACGGTCCGGAAACTTTTGCCGTAAAAGATCAATGGTTTCGTTGCATATGTGGCACGTAGCGCCGTCTTGTTGACAATAAACGTTGTCCAGATCAATACGATCCAATTCCGGTCATAAAAAATCGCTAATCATCTCTCCATAGCAATAGATAACACCTGTTATTGGAAAACCCAATATTTCTAATCACACACCGATTTAACTCATCATCTTTGCCTGTTTTTTTCTTCCAAGCAACCATAAAACCTAATCTAACCTATAAACCTCGTTTATGTGACAGCAATGACACAGTTCTCCAATTGTTTGAGCGTTGCATTCCTTCAGCTAAGCTAAACAGTAAGTAATGAACATTATGTGATCTTACTGAAGCGTTTGAGGGAGAATGCTCGTCGCAAAAGGTTATAATTGTAGAAAAACAATTCGTGATTCCTTCATCGCGAATATTTAGTGTCACACATAAAGCTGATAAGCGACTATTTAATAAAAATAATAATAGTAACAATAATCTCGTTCCACTGGCTTCGTATTCATGTGGTGCGGCCTCGTACGATTTTTTCTCGTCCCCACACCTCAAGTTACTACTTCCCGCAAAATGTTTTAAGACGATAAAGGACGAATTCACAGCACCAGCTGAAGGTGACTCTTATTTAAAAAAAAATTAATATCAATGAATATTTTAACCGTTTTCCTCTATTTGGTTCCGCCTAACGCCGAACCATTTTTAACAGAAGTTTTGGTTGGATAAAGCAATATGAATTCATCACCTAAAGCACAGTGAGCAACGATCAATGGCATTATTAAATAGTTTTCCTTTTTTCATTCAGGCTTCTCCCTTTTAAAATTTATCTTAACTAATTTCCAAAAACAATATCGATTAGGTGGCTGTCTTTATTGGCCAAATAAAACCGAGTTCTTTTATTTGGAATTTTCGCACGCTTGCTTACTAAATACTTATGCACTTTACAACTCGTAAACACTATTAGTATTCTCTGTAATCAAAATATCGTCTTCGCTCGCGTCATGGTCGCCCTGTTTGCGGTGGTGGCGGCGGCGCTACGTGAGCTGAATTGAGGTTAATTGACGTTTTGCATAACTGCAGATTGAGTGCAGAAATCGAGTTTGTCGAAATATACAATAAATTTTATTGCACAGTCCACCACAGAGTATACTTCACTACCTCACCATTATCGCATTAAAGCCAAATACAAAGTTGATGATTCAGACCGTTTTCGATATGCTTACAAATTGTAATTTATGAAGGGATGCCAAGGGCAATGTACGCTTGCGACAGCTAAATAAATCGAACAGTCAGCGAACTAAAGCTTCGAATTTCAATAAATGTGTTAGAGAAAAAATGATTAAATTGCAAAAACTTGTTAAACATTAGCACCAGTTTAATAAATCATAAATCAAGCAATTTCCCAATGCTTAAAATAGCAAACGTGTTATGAATAAATAATAGCGAATGAATATTTTTGTAGCCTGTAATACGACCTGAACAGACAAATGGGGCCTTGTCACTTATGCGAAAATCGGAATCAATTATTTTACAAGGAACTACAAATCAGTAGGTGAATGCACTTTCTTGAATCCCGCCATATAGCTAAGCTCTTGAGAATCATATCTCAGACAACTCTTGAAAAATAATAAAAAAACTAAGAATAGTCTAAAATAATATACAAACCCGCCTTACTCCATGCTTCTTAGGATATTTGGTTCTACGTTATCGGATTATGACCCGGATTTATATCCAGCCAAGGACTGTCTCTGCAGTCACATTAACTAAACTTTTATGGGGAATATTTTATACTGCTACAACAACAACGAGATTTGTCATCGGAAGAGCAGGACTTAAGGTTTTTCCGAAACTTTTTTAGGTAGATTTATATGAAACACAATCAGCTGAGTTAACAGCTTTAGAGCAGCTGAAGTTTTGCTATGCCTTTCAATGAACCTTCAGTTGAGTCGATGAAAAACCTGGAACGATAACCACAAGCATTTGTTATTTGCTTCGATAATACATTTACGAATTCGAAGCCTCATGCATGAAACACCAAATGATAGAAAAGGTTCTTCTAACAGCGGTCGCCCCAGAAAAATCATCTACCCTTTGGAGTCGGCATAGGAGCATCTATTTGTGAAAAATATTAAGACGTACACCACTAATAGGAAAAGAAGTTCGGCCAAACATCCAATAAGGGCAGCAAGCGCCAATTATATACATATTAAAATATGTACAAGTATTACTAAAAAGAAATCCATTATTTTCTCGGTAGATGGCTTAAGTGATCGATATCTCGTAAGGTATCAGTCAAACAATTTAAAGTTTGCGCTCGTTGTCAAGGCGACATTTCAAACTAAAAAAATTGTTTGCTGCTTTTGGCTCGTTCTATCCAGTTTCATTCATCAACGTAATTTCCATCAAGAGCAACGCAATCATTCCAGCGTGGCTCTAACATTTTATTACCACTTTTGTAGAACTATTTATTTTTAGCCTTAAATCATAATAGGCCACAGTTTCAGCGACAATCTCATCATACGAGCGAAATTTCTTACCGGCGAGCAGTTTTTCAGGACTGCGAACAGCCCGTAGTACATGGGAGCCAATTTTGGCGCATGCGGTGGATGTGAGAGCAATTCGAAATTCAATCCATTGGGTTTCCATTGGTTTGAATCATCAATACGTTCTTGTTTTTGGTCAGAAGTGTGCAAACGCGGCACCAGCTTTGAATAAAGTTTTTTCATAGTCAAACGCGCAATATATAGCCAACACGTTTTTTGATATATTTACGATGTCAGCTAACTCACGTAACTTCACTTTTCGATCATTCAAATGAGTTTGTGGATGCTTTTGATGTTTTCTGGTGTTACCGCCTAATTTGAACGTCCACTGCGTTGTGCATCGTCGGAGTCTCTGCGACCACGTTTGAAGTCAGCAAACCATCGTTTTATTGTTGTTTCTGATGGAGCGGAGTCCCCATAACACTGTTCGAGCCATTGCTTCACTTGAACGGTATTTTCTCCCATCAAGAAACAGTGTAGAATTAAAACACGAAATGCCTTTTGAATCATTGTTTTGAAAATAACAAAAGTAGCGTCACTCTTAGCACAACAACTCACGAACTAATCAATAGAATATCACGAAATTTTAAAAGCTGGCTTTCTTAGGTTCTGAAAAAGAGATGAATATAATAAAACGAGTGTCATCTATGTGTTAGGACCGGGACTTTTCAGCCCAGTGTTCTGTATATGTAAAGTTTGAAAATTTAAAATCACAATATAAAACAAAAATATTGTTGGAATGATTTTGTTTACAATCTTTTACATAATTTCAAAAAATTTATTTTTTGATAATGATATACGGCATGTGCCCACCGCGGTCCATGATCAATTCGATCAGTATAACTTTTGACTACATTTCCAATAAATCTGGCGTCAATGGTGGCTTGAATATTGGCTTCCAATGCCGATTCATGATGACTTTTCTGAACTGAAATATCGACATAGTTTGCCACTCTCAGCTGTCAAATCATAGTTATCGATATCGATAGTTCTCATGCAGCTAAAAGACCAAAAAACCAGCGGTATTTCAATATTTTAAATGATATTTCCTGGCGCGCCTATTTTCCTAAGCTGGAGCAATAAATTAATGAAGTGTCAGCTTCACCTTTAAACTATTCAGTAGCACTTACCCATGAAGCTAATTGACTCTCACGACATTTTTAACCTTATGCTAAACAATGAATTGTGTTTATGATGTAGCAGCGGCGGATGTAATTAGAAAATTAATAAACCATAACCTTGCAACGGCTGGCAAGTATTTGACAAGAAGCGACAATTTATGTGTAAGCCGTACTGCCTCTTTTTATGTAGTTTCCATCTAAACTCTTTTTTTACTACCATATTTACGCTCCTATCAAACAAAAAATGCTAGGTAAGTTCACTTCTTAGGGCTTTTGCTTCCAGGAACTATTGTAAAAGCCTGTAATTTGGTCATTTCATAAGAAGACAGACATGTAAATATAACTCAAATTTTTAAGTCCGAGTGTGCATAATGAATGAAGGATACTAAAATACCAAAAATAACAAACAATCTAACAAAACTTTACTATGTGCAATCAAAGCATAGACAAATTACCAGCAGTGATTCTTCATGTGACAAGAAGCAAAGTGTAAAGTAACAGAGTGTAGAGAGAAAAAACAAAACAAAAAAACACGTATAATGAATTGTACAAACAAACAGAGGTACACAGAGGACAAGCTGACGCACATAGGAGTACGAGTAGGTCCCATACTGATCATACAAAAATAAGAAAACATAAAAAATATTACATAGAATCCGCATTACACCGGCACCTCAACCACCGCTGAAGGTCATTACTGTTGGCGAGGAAAAAAATGCAAGACAAGTATTTTTAATAAACCGACCAACAAAACCGTTGTAGACACTACATAAAAAGAGGGGCTTACTCAAAAGAAAAAACATTCTTCTTAACCTACTGCCATTGGTAGTAATTTACTTTATACGCATACCAAATAAAGCTACACAACTGCGCTTTGATCTAGCAACGATTGTAATGAAGTTGAGTCGCCGCGTCGTTGAGTCGTCAAGTCGTCAACAATCAAGCTTGACGGTGAAGAACCGCATTGATGCATAAATTAAATGCGATTACAGAATGGTGAATGGTACCAAAGCGAACAAACAAAACCAGCTATGGTAATAACGCTTGCAGAGGTAAAAGCAGCTGAAATAACTTGAAGTTGGAACCGGCAGCAATGACAAACCAAAATGTAATTCTTCACAACAATGGCTGCGTGCAGCATTTAAACATACATACATACTTTCATACATAATTACATACACAAACATAAATCGGCTGATGGCTGCGCATGCGCAAAACCGCTGCTTTTAATTAGTGGAATTCTTTGCAAATGCTAAAGGCGCATTTGGTAAAGGTTAAATGCGATAAGTTAGCTGAGAATACATTTATATTATACAGAAGTAAATAGATCTATGAACATATATATATAAACATACATAGTTGTGCTGATTTCTTTTACAGGCATTGATGAAAAATCTTCGCACAGTGGGTTCGAATTATTCAATACACAGGGTTACCGCGCGAAGTCGTTCTAGAGGCGTAAGCACAGTTTAGCTTAGGCCATTTCTGATTACTTTGGTAGTGTGGCATGATGTCCAAAACAGTTTTCGAGATACTCGATTTAAAAATTATTTAAAAAAATATGTTTTTTTTTGTTGTACGCCCACTTATTTTTAAATGTTAAATTTGTTTCTTCTTTTAGTTAAACTGTATGCCAATTAATGAAAAATATCAATCAATTCTACGGAACTTTTTAGCCATTGTGTTAAAGCATCTTCGGAAATTCAGTTTACTTGTGATATAGTCAAGCACTTTCAGAGCCGGTTAGGTGTCTCAAAATTTGAAAAAGGGTTCTCACGAGAGCTTTTGATTATGAGTTTCTGTGTCGGTTCCAAATCAAAATATGTGAATATTTTTATGTTAATGAATTTTCCCACAATACAATTTAACAAAAAAGCAAATCCATAAAAACGAATTCATTAAAATTTCGATCGTTTCTTTGACACACAGTGTGCTGCACAAATCTCTTCTGTAGGCGTTTTCTGTCAAATTCTTGGATGCCAAGAGGGGATTAAAAATCAAAACTGTGTCAATTGATTCCCGTTGCGGCAGCAAAGAAGTCGAATAGGCATTGCTGCCACACAGAGGCCGAAAGAATGTCAAAAGCATTAGTTCACAGTTTATTGGCAATTTTAAATATTTATGAAGTTGATCCGAAACCAGTTCGCTTGCATTACAGGAAAAACGCATAACATGGACTTTCACATAAGCATGCACCCAGCAATCAAGCGCGAGCATAAGAACCCAGCTGGAAACCGAGTACCAATGTGAGTACATATGTACGAGTATGTATGCATGTATGTGACTCTCTGCAGGCAGGTCAGCTGAATTGGGAAAATATTATATGTTTTGCCGTTGATAACATGAAATCACTCATAACCTGATTTTATCACTTTCTACAGGTATACTACGTTAAAATTACTCCCTGTTTTCTGCTCTAAGTCAAATAAAGTAGATAAGACATCTATGGACTCAAGCAGTGATTGGCTAGTCAAGCTAACAGTAGTTACAGCTGAATTTCCCGATGACCTATATGTGAAGTCTTTTAAGAAGTTTAGTCATTGAATTTCCTGAGAACTAAAACGAGTGAGGCTGGCTAGGCTTAGGGAGAGAGATGTGGTTGCAAAAAGGAGTTCCAAGAATTAATCAGAGCTTTGGAGTGAACACATTTATTTAGTTATTTTGAACGCTTGATGAGGCTCTCCTCTAACCTTTTAAGTTCCTGTTTATTTTTTGATCAGTCACTTGAGAATTGGAATTGAAACAACGAGTGGAATAAGAAGCACAGACCGCGGCGGGCCTGATTAGAAAATTTGTAAAATAATGGCATACCTCTCTTGCCAACAAGTTCTACTTTCGACTAAGTAAGCAATTGAGTAGTAAAGTCCTCTTTCGACGAACAAAACTAACACTTTACAGTGCTCTGTTTGAGAGGAATATTTTGCGGAAGATTTTTGGTATTTTTCAGATTGGCGACGGCGAATATCGTAAGCTAAAGAACAATGAGCGAAATGAGCTTTACGACGACAGAGACATAGTACAGCGTCTAAAGATCCAGTGGATTCATGGGCTGAGTTATGCCATCCGAATGGATACAAACGCTCCGTCTCTGAAAGTATTTGATGCCGTAATAGCTGGTGGTAGCAAAAGAAGATTAAGGCCTCCTTTGCGTTGGAAAGAGCAGGTGAAGAAGGACTTGGCTTCACTTGGTGTGTCCAACTGTCGGCGGTTAGCACGAGAAAGAAGTAACTGGCGAGCTTTGTTAAACTCGACCAAAATGGCGTAAGTGGTTATCGCGTCAATCAAATAGAAGAATTAAACGCATTTGGACACGTTTTTGTGGACCAGTCAATAAATTTGAAAAGGTATACTCATGTGTATATATATATGCCGTATTTTCTCTTTATTTTGCTCCATGTTTGCGACGCTATAACTCACGAACGACTAAAAGCAAACAACAATTAATCAAACACGTGTTAGCACGTGAAAAGAGCTTTCAAAAAAGCTCTAGCGTGAACCGATGCGACGAATACAACTAGAACTAAGCGCTTGCAAAGACAAGCTTGCGGAAATACCGCAAGACTTTCTTGACAACCTTATATTTATGTTCTGGAAGCCAGGTTGCGCCAAATAAATAATATTAACGGTAGTTATGATCTTAACTCCGAATCGAATGGTATATGCTAGGTTTTATTAAGAAATGTACAGCAATTTATAAGAAAATGTTGATAGACTACCTAATTCGTTGCATCGGCTTTTACACCTTGGTCAGTTTACCGGCGTTTACACCCTTCGTTGGGTGTTTGGCCATGCGCCTCCTCTTTCTATTTGTGGTGTGCGTCCTGCTGTTTTCCCACAAATGGATTGGCCTACCGTTTTATGCAGTCTCCGAAGGGCAGTTTGTTTTTTATGAGTAGCTTTTTCATGACAGAAATACACTCGAAGGTTTGCCATTGCCTGCCGAGAGCCGATCGCTATTAGAAAACTTTTTTTCTATCATTAGGTGTTTCATGCCCGAAGTCTCAAGCTCGTGCACTATCCAATGGTATCCACGCACCACTCCACTCGGCTTCGGTTGCCGCCAGATAATTTCACTAAACTCAAGCTGAACAAAATGTTGTTTCAAAATTTACTTAAATTGTGTCCCGATTTACACTCAGAGATATCTGTGGGAAATTCTCGTTTGATGTTCCATTCGCGGTCACACGGACAAAATTGACGTTTATTTCTTTACTTTCTTCTGGTTTGGATATACAATCCGCGAAAATGTAAGGCGGAGAATGTTCCTCAAAAGTTTCTTAAATATTTCAATGAAAAAGGCAAATTGGATTGGTTAAATAATACCTTCAGTATCTAGAAATTAAAAAAAAAGGTAGAATTCCCAATTGTCCCAAGCAGCGGTCTGATGCTTGCCATCGTCGACTTCTTCCATTTAATTGGAAACCAACAAAGAACTTTCTAATACAAAAGAAAAAAAACGAATGCAGCAAACGTGAAAAATCGTTTTGCAACCAACTTTAAGTTTGACAATACGAATAAGAAGCACAAAGCGGGTTGCCAGTACAGGAGACAAAAACCACTCTCTCTTCCCTGTGCGTCCTTCTCCTATTAACAAAATGTTTCGCCACCAAACCTTTCCCTCTGTAAATCGGGTCTAAACTCGCACAGAAAAACGAGACTAACTAATGAAAGCCATTTCCAGCTGGGCGCCATCTATGGCTTAAATGTGTGTAGGTATGTATTATGCCGATGTCGGGCAGGCAACCTGTGTATGTGCGCAGCGGGCAAGAAGATATGTAGCATGAGACAAAAAATAAAGGCGTGTGGTTTTGTAAAATAAACATTAAAACGGGACAATCTAACGGCTTCCTACCACTGATTGACTGCAACGGCAATGCAATGCTGCAGCCGGTTCTAGATTGCTCGATGCTGCTGTTGGTGGCTACAATACAGTACAGCAATAACAGCATTTCGAGTAATACACATACTTGAACACCCATAAGCCATATTCATACAAAAACACTGAGTTACAGTGGCAATCGTTTGGTGCATCGATGGCAAAATTCCTGCTTTTTATGTATGTATGTATGTATAGTAATAAATTTCAAGCCAATCTAGTCGTTGAACATACCAAAGTGTTGTGTTGGCAAGGAGGCAGGCTTAGTTGGCATGCAATGCACGACCAAATGACCAAAAGGCCGAAAGGCAGTCACGAAAAGTGTGCCACGCTTTTTAGCGTACCTCCTTTTCTATTCCCTGTGTTGTTTATAAGCTTCGTAATGCGCCTGCGCAACTTGGTATTTTCATTGATTAGTTGACGCTACTAGAATTGCTGCTGAATGAGCAAAATAGTGAGGCGGAGGGATGATGGCAGTGCAAAGTTATGGCCGAGCGCAGAAGTATGCTGCCAGGCTGGTTATTTTTTATGCACAGCGAATGTGGCGATTTGACCAACTTAACTTGACCACCACGGCAACTAATTTTACTCGCCAACGCGTGGCAATAGACAAGATTAGCAGAATTGGGACACCCGCTGTGTTAGGCGTATCAAAGTTAGAAAGAAAAATAAGCAAAAGCTTGCAGTGAAAGAAGTAGGTGAACGAGCTGCGTGTGCACAAACAACATAAACATTCACATAATCGGTGGCTTTTACGAAATTCGGAGATAGTTTATCCGAACGCTTTCTGCTTTTATATGTGACTTTTATTAATTAAATGTGAATACTTTAGCAGGTCGTAGTGGCTATTTATTTCAACTTTAACTTTTGACCCAAAAACGTTTGAATTTGGAGACGTACTGTGGTTTTGTTCCCATTTTTCATATGAGAGGCAGTCAAGGAGTAATCACAGAAGGCGTTTCTGAACGAAAATTTCATTCAGATTTTGTAGGTTAAGTCCAACAAATTTAGACATATATTATTTAGTGAAGTCTTGCTCATCTAACAACCGAAGGAGGGAAATGAAACAGCGGCTGAATGCGCAAGGATAGGCTCTGAGCTTGCATTCCTCTAAACGAGTTATACACTGCGATTGACCTGAGCGTAATCGCGGAAACCAATGGAAGGTGGCCTGTGACTACTAACTGCGCTCTGGCTAAAACTGCATCTTAAAAGAACAAAATGTCTGCTTGGATTCAACAGATCAACTTCCAGTGGCCTCAGAGGTGCTATAACGAGTTACTGCACAACTTACATCCTTTTTTTTGTGGAGGAGGGGAAGCATCAAAAGCCTATGGCCGAAGCCGTGGTGTGCGGCTTTAACCCAACTAAACCCCCCTTCATATCCTACGGTATGTCCTCCTGGAACTTCACCGTTAAGTAGTACGTCAGAAGACCGTAGTGAGTATGTTATTACTCAATCGTCTATTATTGTCATTCTGTTCTGTACATTTTGTTAAGGAGCTGTTTCTGGACGCCTACGTGCATATTCCGCGTATTGAAGGTTCTTCATGATATTTGCGGCCACTACACATGTAATTTTCTAGTTTTCTTCGTTTTCGCACATATGTGGTATAAGATTTGTCTCACTTATGTTTTCACCAAACGCTCTCTCTAGCATAATTCGCTCATTAATGAACCGCGGGCATTGGAACAAGTTATGCCTCGCCGTTTCTTGCTCTTCGGGGCACTGCGGGCAATACGGGTCGTTCTCAAGATGGAACTTGTGTAGGAATGCTTTGACTGATGTGGTATCACAATGGGTCTTAGGGCCATTGGATGTCTTGTCTTAAACAAGCAACCTGACTAACCTAACCCAATGAGGTTACAGTTGGTGCAGAGGTGCACAACAGTTTTATGTTAGCCACAATTATACTTACCCTATACAGGGTGAACGATATGAAGTGTTCAAAATATCATAAAATTTTTGTGTGAAATTATTTTTTATTGATTTCAAAGACAAAATTGTTCAAAAATTATTACAATTTTAACATATATTCACTTTAGATCGATACCACCACCTTTTGCCTTGACTATAGCTTTCAGACGGTTAAAAAATGAGTTGCAGGCTGCACGAATGCGATCTTGAGGTATTTTGGCCCATTCTCGTATAACCGCTTTTTTCAGCGCACCCATACTGGCATATTTTTTAGTCCTCACCTTGCTCTCCAAAATGGACCAGATGGAATAGTCCATCGGGTTTGCGTCTGGCGAATTCGAAAGCCATTGTGTGGACGAAATGAAGTGTGGAACATGATTTTTTAGCCATTCTTGGTTCACACGAGCTTTATGAGACGGTACCGAGTCCTGTTGGAACGTCCATGGTCTACGACCGAAATGTTAGCGTATCCACGGCTCTAAAGCAGCTTGTAAAATATTTTCCCCATAATAAGTCACATTCACTTTGGCATCGATAAAAACGATTGGAGAGCGTCTTTACTTGCGATGGGAAATTGCTTCGAGTGGCCATTCGTAGGCTCAAATTCTCGTATGAGCGTTCGGTCAAGTAAACACGATTGTTTTGAGTGTTTATGAACTGCTCAATTGGGACATTTTTTTCATCAGAAAACACAATGTTAGGAAATTCGCCTCGTTCGTGCAAGCGCAACAACTCCTTTGCTCTTTTGCACAGAACTTTTTTTTGCTGGGGTGAAAGATCGTGTGCTTTTTGGAACTTGTAAGCCTAGACCTTGAGCTCATTTTTCAATATGCGTCGAATGCTGTCTTGCGATATTTTCAGTTCTTTGGCCACTTTCCGAACCATTTCTGGTGTTGTTGCGGTTTTTTCGGTCCACCTCCATAGCGTTTTGAAATGCTACCAGTATCATTGTAACTTTATAGAGCGATACACAAACATTTTATTCACTTTGAGGTGACTGAGTTCACGACCAATGTGGGTGTGATTTTCCAGCCTAATATAACGCAATCACACCATTACGTTTGAATTCCATCACAGAAAGAAAAATTCAACAAAACTGAGACGCAAATGCTTTTGATGGCTTATAAACAATATATTGAACTGTCATTAGAACAATTTTGACGTAGATGTCATGAGCTGTTTTACAAATACAAGCAGTGTGAAGTTGGTAACACTTCATATCGTTCACCCTGTATATGTAAAAAGCGTATGAGGAATGTGCTGCAGTGGCTTCCTTTTCGCGAATTTCAAATGTTGCTTGCGCATCTTATTGCAAATATATAATATTTATTTTAATATTTTGATTATAAAGGTAGCAGTACAATGGCTGGATCAAGTCTTTCGAATGGATACAAAAGCTCCAGCTCTGAAAGTATTCGATGCGGTAACAGCTGGTGGTAGCAGAGGAAGAGGAAGGCCTGCTCTACGTTGGAAAGGTCAAGTGGAGAAGAGCTTGGCTAAACTAGGCCAAAATACTGAAGCGGTTATCGCGCCAATGAAAAACAAGAAGTATAAGGGAATACCAAAAGTTAGTTTTTACTTCGGAGGAATATTGCAATTATTTACTAATACAATAATTTAATCCGAAGGCGGCACATATAAGCTCTTAAATTAAAAATTGCGTGGGCCTATAATCGATTTTTTTTAAGTTTATTCTCGCCTGGGAAGTGCCATTTTAATGATTACTATCAGTCGAGGAGGCACATAGGAAAACAGAAGGCCGCACTATGGGGCCAAATTCCGAATCCGGGCGAATTTTGATACCTGAAAAAAACAGTTTAAAGTCAATTAAATTTTAGTTCAATAAAGTGCTACTGCAAGCTACAAAAGCCCGTTGGTCTTTTCAAATTTTTTTTTACCGTGTACGATTTTTTCTGATATAACAACTCCATGTAATTTTAGATGTAACCTTTAGATGACGAAAATATGCAGAAAAAAATTGGAATGGAGGGACTTATAATTTCAAGCCGACTCCGAACGGCTGATATTTTTTATGAGAAGCTTTTCACTCGGAGGTGTGCCATTGCCTGCCGAGGGGCGACCGTTATTAGAAAAAACTTTGTCTTTATTTTGGTGTTTCACCGAGATTCGAACCTTAAGTGCGAATTCCGAATGGTAGTCATGCACCAACCCATTCGGCTACCGCGGCCGAATACTTCTATTAGTATAACATATATGACCATAGGTACATAGTCCCAAGTTTTCGTATTTTGGCCCCACTACTCTGCTCTCTTTATATACCTTGTACAACTCGTATGATTCTGTTTTCGCAGCAAGTTCGCAGCTTGCCGTTGACATTTTCAAATTCGCCTCAGCGAAAATCTCAGTCGCGCAAACTATCCGACAGCTTTCGCTCAAAAATAGTAAGTGAGTATCTCACAGATGGAGAGAACAACAGCGGTTTGTTTATGAAAAAACTGAGAGATTATGTCGTGATATACGCCATTAACAGAATTCTGTTACCGAATCCCCCATGGCGTGGTAGCCGAATTTACTCTCACACTTCTTCATCGGATGGCGAAACTTTGTAATCTATCATCCTTGGATATACCAACCCACGGTGTACAAAATATGAAAAGATTATTTTTCACCATTTGGACAACCGACGACGTCAGCGCCGCGATTAAAAAAACCAAAACGAAGAGAAGCTGCTTGCTTGTGAATATAAAGTCAATGGTTTGCAATGAAGATTGAAATTTTAAAATTTGTGATTTTATGATAATCAAAATGAAATGTCGCCGTACTCGAATGGGTTGGCTCGTGACTACCATTAGGAGTTGAGGGAAACGTAGGAATTGAAAAAAAAGTCTGTTCGGAGTCGACTTAAAACTGTAGGCACGCCACAAATAAGAGAAGGAGCTCGCCTAAACACCCAAAAAGGGTGTAAGTGCCAATTATATATATACATATATATACAATATATGTATATAAAATGAAATGCCGCATGTTAGATTGTAAAAGCAACAATAGAGACAATAAATACCACCAATTCTGTTCAAGTTCATTTTCGCGATTTTGACAAGTCTGACGTCATACACCTTAACAACACTAAACAAACGAACAAAACAAACAAAAGGAGGAGAAATTCCATGTTTCTGAAAATTCAGTGAATGGCTTGGTAATATTGAGATCTGTGACATTTAAACTAAATAAAAGCACGAATTCTAAAAATACCTTCAAATACAGTTTAGCTGCGTTTTTATGCGGTGAGAAAGTGAGTGAAAGTAAGTGTCTCGTATTTGGTAGCTTCTAACTTCCTTTTCACAAACAAGTAATTCCCTTCCCTTTTGTTTGTATGGTATATTCACGAAGCTGAACACACAGCCAATTCGGAAGGTGCAATCTCTTATTCTAATAGGTCTATTTATAAGTTCGTGCGGTTTTACAACAGATGGCGTAACTTGATTATTATTCCATCGATCCACATTTCCAAACATTCATTGGAGAGCTACTGTCGTAAGGCACAAACGTCAGTATAAGTTTTTTATTTGAAGCGTAAACAACAATATTTTTACCACACTTGAAAATGTCGAATTTCGTGCCAAATAATGTGTTTTTGCGGGGAATTCTTCTTCATTATTTTAATATGAAGAAAAAAGCAGCCGAAAGTCATCGTATCTTGGTGGAAGTTTATGGTGAGCATGCTCTATCTGAGCGAACGTGCCAGAAGTGGTTTGCACGCTTTAAAAGTGGTGATTTTGGCTTGGAAGACGAAGAACGCGAGGGTGCGCCGCCAAAGTTCATGGATACCGAATTGGAGGAATTGCTCGATCAAGATCCGGCTCAAACGCAAGAAGAGGTTGCAAAAACTTTGGGAGTTGATCAATCAACCATTTCCAAACGTTTAAAAGCCATGGGAATGATCCGAAAGGTAGGCCATTGGGTGCCGTATGAATTGAAGCCAAGAGACGTTGAACGCCGTTTTATGGCATGCGAACAACTGCTTCAACGGCACAAAAGAAAGGGTTTTTTGCATCGAATTGTGACTGGCGATGAAAAGTGGGTCCATTACGACAATCCAAAACGTCGGGCAACGTATGGATACCCTGGCCATGCTTCAACATCGACGTCGGCGCAGAATATTCATGGCCTGAAGGTTATGCTGTGTATCTGGTGGGACCAGCTGGGTGTTGTGTATTATGAGCTACTGAAACCGAATGAAACGATTACGGGGGATGTCTACCGACGACAATTGATGCGTTTGAGCCGAGCACTGCGAGAAAAACGGCCGCAATACGCCGATAGACACGACAAAGTTATTTTGCAACATGACAATGCTCGGCCACATGTTGCACAAGTGGTCAAAACATACTTAGAAACGCTCAAATGGGATGTCCTACCCCACCCGCTGTATAGTCCAGACCTTGCGCCATCCGATTACTATCTCTTCCGATCGATGCAACATGGCCTGGCTGACCAGCACTTCCGTAATTACGATGAAGTCAAAAAATGGATCGATTCGTGGATTGCGGCAAAACCGACCGAATTTTTCACAAAGGGAATCCGTGAATTGCCAGAAAGATGGGAAAAAGTAGTAGAAAGCGATGGACAATATTTTGAATATTAAATTTGTAACCATTTTACGTCAATAAAGTTTCAAATTTCGAAAAAAAACCGCACGAACTTATTCATAGCCCTATTATCATTCTTGAGTTTTGCGCCTTTTTCCCGCCGATGACGCATTGACAACAAAGTGTGGGATTTTGTGTGTGTATTTTCCTGTTTTGTTTGTTTTCCTCTTATTTTTTATTATTCGTTTGCAGAACTGACGTCACGGCGAATTGGGAAGGTGCAATCTTCTATTCTAACATTTTTTTTTAATGTTTTTTTTTTGAATCTACACACACTTATAAAATTTCGTTTTGAGTTGGAAATATCTGTATACCTAGGCACTTCCACATCTTTCTTATATGTAAAAATAAATGTTTGTCTGTAAGTCATCGATGAACTCAAAAACTACTAGACCGATAATTATAAAAATTGGTATATATATGTATTAGAGCGGGTCGATTTAAAAATCGCTCATTGCTCTGTGAAAATCATATTCTAGGGATCAAAATAAGAAACTTTGCCGAAGGAACCATACCTCTAAAACGAATTCTGATGTCCCCCAATTTGGGTCCCTAGAATATGATTTTCACAGAGCAATGGGCGATGTTTTTTTCCACGGAATATGCTCATTGATGTCACTCGCCACCAGGATGTTGGCGTAGCAACGCGCGCCGGGTACAGATAGTATTGAATAAATAATGGTTATAAGTTAAAAAATTAAATATAAAATACCTTCAGTTGCCACTAAAGACTTACCCGGTTTGAGTGAAATCGTTTATTTGCCTTTCAGGGACCCAAATTTCATTTGCCTCAAAGTATTTTTCTATACCAATTAGACCGGTTCGGAAAGGATCCAAGCCTATACACGTTAAAGAGCTATTGTAAAGTATAAGTCGAGTTCTCTTCAAAATGGTCTTCAATGGTCTTCCAAAGTTTCGACAGATTGGTTATACATTTATTCCTTCCGCTCCATAGTGAAGCAAAGGGCCACAAATATACTTTATAAGCACTTTTTGAACAATTATTTATTTTAAACAACTATTTATTTCTCAAGCATGCATAAATACATTTTTTTCTTTTCAGATTCGGCTGGAATTGCCTTCAGTGCCACGTACAAAATACTAACAGCCCGTAGATTCAAGGAATGTTAAAACGACTTAGTTGAATGTAAACTAACAAGAATTATTATTCAAAATCTAGTATAAAAACTTTCGTATCCAGTCACGAATTCCAGTACAAAAGTACTATGTACTGTTCTATTAACTGTTTTCCACAAAATTCATAATAAATCCACGCCTTTAGTTTCACAACGAATATTAAATTCTTGAAAGCTTACATAAGAACAAGCGCAAGAGCAGCAGTTGGATAACAAGAGGCAGAGGAGCGAGCAAAAGAAGGCGCAGTAACTTGTTAGTTAATGGGTTTGGTTGCCGGTGGCCAGTGGGTTGCTGTTGTAATACCCAACGGTTTTGCTGTGACACATATAACCAGGTTAAATTTTAGCTGTGAGTGGTTTGAGCTGCAAGTGGGTAGGCGCAATGTGAGCATTAGAAAAGTTATGAGCGAGCGCAAGTGTGTAAATGTACTATATGTGTGCGTGTATTTGTATAAATATGAACATGAATGATTCCCATGAGTGCAAATATTCATGTTTATCTCAATTATAATTATTATTATTTGTTTTTTTTTTGTGCAAACTTTTTTGTTTGTAATTTTCGCCTGACATGTTGCGAATATGCGCAATGCCAACGGTAGGCAATGGATGCTTACACCGATTTCTCACTCTTTGCGTACAGGAATTATATGTATGGATTTATGAGTGACAGTTTGTTTGCCAAAGGCAGTATGCTACTACTAGCAACCAAGCCAGAATCAAGAAATACGAACAGAACCAGTAGAACAAATTATGAATTGTGAACGGCATTTTTTTGTTTTTTTGCGTTTTGTTGGCGCAGTAGCAGCAAGAGAAATAGTAATTGCAGCAGCAGCGATTATAATAAAAACAACAGTAGAAGTATTTGCAATGAACGGCACTGAGATTGTCAATATAATTCAAACGGGTTTCAGTCCGCAATGCAGTAAAAATGTAAGAGCAGTACAGCGACAAAAAAAAAAAGAAGTAGAAGACGCAATAACGACAAATATGCGTTAAGAACTCGTTGCAAAAAGTTTTTTGAGAAAAGAAATAACGTGAAATAAAAAGCTACAGAACGCATCGCCAAGTAATGACAGATATCGTTCGGTGACAGTAAAAGCAGCAACATACTCGTAAAGCATTGACATTGACAGCGACGACAGTGACGACAATGACGACAACAACAACGACAAGAAGTCAGCTCTATCAAACATAGTTGAAGCAATTGCTGCAACATCAACTGTAATGCAATGTCAATTCAATGCTTCATTGGAGCAGAAAACTTTGTAGCTGCTGCTACGAAGACAAGACCCAAAACGGTAATGTTGATGCAATTGGAAACCCAGTAGGGCAGTACGCATAGCTGAAATGTGTAATTAGTTGGATGAAGAAAAGTTGGGAGCAAATTGTCATGCAAATTGTTACAAGTACTTGCACATACGCATATACTAAAGGGTGTTTTTTAAGAGCTAAAATGATAATACAAACAGAAATGATTTTTCTTATTATAATCTGGTAGACAATTTCATGGCATTTATTTTTTTGAATATGATAAATGGCATCTGACCGCCATGGCCACGAGTTACATCGTCCATTCGATCAGTCCAATAGATCGATTCATAAGCGCGCCGTATGACTGGTTGTACCGTCTTGTTAGGAAAAAATGACGTCGATGTTTAGCTGATTAATATTTGCAAAAAAAAGTTGGGTCAGCATGGCTCCATAGCGCTCGCTATAATACACCGTAACGTCAGCTTCGCTCTCATTTCGAAAGAAATAAGGCGTTAGCGTGTAAACAGCTCATAAAATTGACGAAAGGCTCTATGAACTTCGCCAACATTTTTTTCTTTTTTTTTTCAAAGTATAGGTATGTCTATAATTTGGAAGCTTTGTTACGGCGTTAAACAATTCATGGTGACTTGCCAAACCTTACTGAACAGAAAAGCCAATACAGTTTGCCATTCTCAGCTGTCAAACCATAGTTGCAACAGTAAAGGTTATCTAGGAAAAATTTGATATGAACATAGAACTACAGACTTATACAGAAATGCTCAGTTTTTAATTTTCTCAGCAATTTAATTCTTAAAAGTTTCAAAGCACTGAAAGTGCTTTAAAAATAGGATGTCCCTAGAATTAGGCATCGCATGCAGTTTCACCAGACATCTTGAGGACCTGGACTTCGCCATTGACATCTGCCTCCTCTCTCGCGCTGGCATGCACTGTCGGACTTGAGGTCAACATCGGCAAGACCAATGCCATGAGAGTTAATCGCAATAACGCAAGGCAGATAGTGGTTGACGGATCCCCGGTGGAATTCGTTGAAAGCTTCTGCTACCTCGGCTGCATCATCACGGCAGATGGTGCAGCAGATGAAGATGTCAACTGTAGGCTAAACAAAGCAAGGGCGGCATTCGGACGAATGCATTCGGTATGGGGGAGTTCGCAAATCTCCAGGCGCACTAAGCTACGAATATTCGGCTCATGTGTAAAGGCAGTATTGTTTTACTGAAGTGAAACATGGCTGGTCTCTAACACCATCACACAGAGGCTACAATCCTTCATCAACAAATGCCTCCGCATCATTTGCAAAATAGCCAAATCAGTAAATACGAACTGTGGAGATTAACGAACGAGGAAACCATCCTTAGGCAAATCAAACGCAGAAAGTGGCGATAGATAGGTCACAGATTGAGAAAACCACCCGACCGCATCACTGGCATTGGACTAGAACCCGCAAGGGAGCAGAGGTCGCGGTCGATGCTGCGCGAACTAGCAGATGCCGACATCTGATGAGACGATGCAACAACAACAGCACAGAACCGTGTACGATGGAAGAGTCTTGTCGAAAAAAAAAAATTTTTTTCTGGCGAAAAGTTAACAAAATGTTTTTAATAGGGGATATATCCTCCGTTTTTTGTCCATATATATACATATATAATTGGCGCGTACACCTTTTTTGGGTGCTTGACCGAGTTCCTCATCCTATTTGTGGTGCGCGTCTTGATGTTGTTCCACAAATGGAAGGACCTACAGTTTCAAGCCGCCTCCGAACAACAGATATTTTTATGAAGAGCTTTTTCATGGCAGAAATACACTGGGAGGTTTGTCATTGCCTATCGAGGGGCGACCACTATTAGAAAAATGTTCTTCTTAGTTTTGGTA
Source organism: Anastrepha ludens (assembly GCF_028408465.1). Lineage (NCBI taxonomy): Eukaryota > Metazoa > Arthropoda > Insecta > Diptera > Tephritidae > Anastrepha > Anastrepha ludens. The sequence goes on along the minus strand of NC_071498.1, from coordinate 114,118,638 downwards.
TTTCACCGTGATTCGAACCTACGTTCTCTCTGTGAATTCTATACATATATCGTAAAGTGAGTATATGTACACCACATGGTCATAAAAATAGGTACGCTGTTTGTTTTGTTATATTAGATGCATTTTGTATGCGCTTTTGCGGGGGTCCACTGAAAATATAACCAACAAATTAGGTACGTCCGTATACTGTAGGTTGTAGTTAATGGTTCAATTAATAACCAATAATTAATGCGAATTTTTTTTCAAAGATAGGTCGTGCGCAGCATTGCACAGTTGACGCGCGGAGACTTGTTGTCAACCAACAAATTTATCACTGAGTCACTTGAACGGTCGAAATATTATATAAGTATTTTGTACTAAATGCCCTTAAACCCAAAAAATCCTCAGAACGACGTGGTGGCAAAAAGAAATCAAATTATACCACTGAAAAATTAATTGTGACTCTTGTCAGGAAGAATCCTTTCAAATCATCGAAGGCCATTACAGCTGAAATCAACAACGTAGTATCAGCGAGAACTAAGGAGCGTCGATTGTACAACATGAATCTACCAGGCAGAATAGCTCGAAAAGTTCCTCTATTGAAACAAGCAAATTTAAGAAAGAGGAAAAGATATGCTCAAAGCGACAAGTCATGGTGTGGACCAGAGGGTAGAACATAATTTGGAGCAATGAAATGAAAATAAATTTATTTGGAAATGATGTTGGGCGAAATGTCAGACGTCCTAAAAGACAAGAGGTCTCACCGCGATTTACAGAAAAAAAGCAACGCAGTCCAGCTCAGCGGCGGCAACATAATGATTTGCCAAGAGAAGCGTGAAGTAGGACCTATTCACCTCATAACTTGCATTGAATTATAAATATCGAGAAAAAAATTAGTATAACAATTACAGATTTTTAAATAGTAATATTTCTACTGGGTTTGTACTCGCGCATATTTTTGTTTGGGCCCTGAACAATATTGATTTAATGATGATTGCAAGCAGCAGTCACCCATCAGCTGCCACCCTTCAACAGTCGTACAACGTTTCCTATCGTTGTTGCTATAAACACACGAAGCGATCTGCTTTTTTCGTGCAAAGGATAAGGAAACTTTACTAAAAATGTTTGCAATGTTAAAATGCAGCTATTGCCAACTTTCAGTGCCAGTCAATCGTAAACGACATGCCTGAAAAACACACAACATTTTCAATGGTACGCTTGGTACAACCACTTCGCTAAGTAGTACCACTTGAAGAGCTACCGCCTGCGCGCGGCCGTGTTGACCAACCAATTGAAGCGTGGCGTGCCACCAATCATGTAGATAAATAGCAAAAATTGCAAGAAATTTCAAATGCACAAACACAAATAACAGGTTTGTAATAAAACTAAGTATATAGGCAGCAAAAACCGATAGCTCAAATAAATGTATAATATAAACGTAAGGCGAAAAGCCCCAAAAGCCGGATATTCTAGCTGGCGCACAAAACGCGAACTTTCTACACTGCCATTAAGCGGACGAACGAGGCGCTACCGTGCGAATGCGGAAAGCGGAAAGCGTCCTACACTGCGAATAATTAATACACACACTCTCATGCATATGCGTGTTTATTGTCTTTAATATAATTTGGTATTTGTGAAAATAGTCGAAATTGTTTATGCGTTAATTAGCAGTGTTGTTCAAACAATAGCTAAAAAAAATGTATAGTGGCAACAACAACAACAAGTATGTACTAGTAACACTCTCAAATGAAACCGCCAAGTTGGTGGTATGCGGACAGCGAAAAATCGCATAATTTCTCAAAGCAAACAAGTTGCATGTCCACCACTTAGCCGTTGAAGCGCACAGGCGACGCATGTCACAACTTTCACCTTGAATGCCAACCAGCCAACCAGCCAGTCAGACAGTTAGCTAAACGGCCAATTCATCGGCCCACCAACATACTGGTAGCTCACCATAGCATCCCCGTAGGGAAATTCTATTTTACCAAACTTTTACGCTTGAATTTGGAAATATGTCACATTTTTAAACGTTTTTTTCGTAAAAGTACCTTGTAAAATGCATTCACAACTATGGCCCAAGGAGTGTCAATTGTCCGCCTATGTAGCTCTTTTTCGGTTGTTACCAATTGGTGTAAAGCACTCGAGTACTATTCAGTTGGTTGGGAGAGTAAAAAAATGTAGTGTTTTTTAACATTTCTTCGTCAATGATATCATTCCAATTCATACATTTTTTAATTTGCATATATTTGATTAAAACTCCAATGTGACACAATAACCTCCACTTATTGATTTCGGAAGACCGCCTCTATCCGCCACATCTTATCAAATAAGCTGTTGACATCATACGAGAAGGGTTGTGTGCTTGCCGTGATAATATCCGTGTGTTTATGTATGTGTTTGCAATACTGGGCACGAAACATCAAATAATAGTTTTTCTAATAGCGGTCGTCCCTCGACAGACAATGGCAAGCCTGCTACGAACAACCATTTTCCGTTCAGAGTCGGCTTAAAACTGTAGACCCTCCATTTTGTGGAACAAAATAAAGGAGAAGGAGGAACCCGGCCAAACACCCAATAATGGGTGGATGTACGAGTATGCGCCATTCACTTAAACTCGCATTAAAATAAAAAAGCTCATTAGTGAAATGTAATGGTTGAAATACCGGTCTGGCACTCCTCAAGTAGCACTAAAGCGCCGTTTTGATAAGCTCATTGGTAATTGCCTATAACCGTGAAAATGTTCATCTTATCCGCAACTATTTCATAAACACATACATATAAACGATGTGCTTATTGCGTTAAACAAGGTGGTGTAAAATAAACCACTCTCTTAAAAGATGATATTGATATCATCGGCCTTAACAACCGCGCTGTTAGTTCTGCCTTCTCCGAACTGGATAAAGAGGCAAAGCGAATGAGTCTGGTGGTGAACGAGGACAAAACGAAGTACCTTCAAACAAACAGTCGGCGCACTCGCGTATCGGCACCCACGTCACTGTTGAATGTTATAATTTCGAGGTTGTAAAAGACTTCGTTTATTTAGGAACCAGCATTAACACCGACAACAATGTCAGCCTCGAAATCCAACGTAGAATCTCTCTTGCCAACAAGTGCTACTTTGTAATATACTAAGTAGGCAAATGAGTATTAAAGTCCTCTCTCGATGAACAAAACTAACACTCTACAAGGCTCCCCATTATGCCCGTCCTAACGTACGGCGCAGAAACTTGAAGGATGACAGACAGCATCCGATGAAGCGACGCTTGGAGTGTTTGAGGGAAAGATTCTGCGTAAGATTTTTGGACCTTTACACGTTAGTAAGGGCGAATATCGCAGACGATGGAACGATGAGCTGTATGAGCTTTACGACGACATAGACATAGCGCAGCGAATAAAGATCCAGCGGCTACGTTGGCTGGGTCATGTCGTCCGAATGGATACAAACGCTCCGGCTCTGAAAGTAGTCGATGCGGTACCAGCTGGTGGTAGTAGAGGAAGAGGAAGGCCTCCTCTGCGTTGGAAAGATCAGGTGGAGAAGGACTTGGCTTCACTTGGTGTGCCCAATTGGCGTAGGTTAGCATGAGAAAGAAACGACTGGCGCGCTTTGTTAAACTCGGCCAAAATCGCGTAAGCCCTTATCGCGCTAATTAAGAAGAAGAAGAAGATTAGACTTATAATTTTTGCAAATGGCGTCGTAAGTCAATCATATTTGGCACCTATTTACTAGACAGCTGCAGCAAACAAACTAAACAAGCAATGCAGCGTGGACAGTTCAAAATAAAGATTTCCATCACTCCAAATCATTTATTTTTGTTTAGTGAAAATGTTCAAAAACAAAATTGGATGATTCATTTTGGCCACTTTTGGAGACAGATGCATTCTACAGATTCACAAGTAAAAATTCAGATCCACTCTCAGCTGGTCGTTAAAAAATGCCCACAGCTGAGTATTTGTATAAAAAATTAATTTCATAGAAAGTCGTATAAAAAAGTCTAAAAAATATACAGGTTTAGATATTTCTCAAAAACAAAAAGAAAAATATTAAAAATATTTGCTACTGCAAATATTGTAATTGTATTTAGTTTTTGTAGATATTCTATAGTTCTTAATGTTACTATAAAAATTTTAATTTAGTATAGCAACCCCGCCAATACGCTCAAGCGCTTAAACCATCCCACCCCAAGGTGCTTGTTAGAAAGTGATAGAAAGAAGAAGAGTGGTTTTACTTGTATCATCATGAATATCAAATCTTATAACCCGAAATTTGCTTAGCTAGTTCAAGTTTTCCCTGCAGGGATGCCATACCGCACTAATATACCTACTCGTACACACCAACGCCAACTCACTCATTTGGCGAATAGTACAAGCGTAAACAATGAGCAGCCCGCATAAAGCCATGATTATAAATGCAAAAATATTTGAATTAAAAAACTAAATGAAAAGAAATGAATTTCATATGAAATGCACACAAATCTTGAGCACCAAAGCTGTTGAAAATTGTTAAACTGGTTTGAATGATTTACATTTGTCTTGTCTGGTGGCCACATCAAAACACCTCACGATCATCTTTACATACACCACATTTATTTGATATTTACTACTAGTAGCCACCTTTGACAGAGATCAAAATATTATTAATCTTTGTGATTGTGAACTTGGATTAAATGGCTTTCGAAAGTCGATAGTTAAAAAATTATAAAAATTTTCTACAAATAAGTTATGCGGTTGAAGATGGCGTAATAGGCATTAAATAACGCCGAAGCATCTTGCAACTGTATTGATTCATTCCCCTTTAAAAATCGGTATGTGGTGTATCGCTGAAGTGTAAATACACGTTTTTCGTGCTCGAAAACAATTTATTTCAGCTTGAAGAAAAATATACCGATGGTTCGAACAAGAGTGAGCAGCAACAGGGGAACGCGGAAAAGCTAGTAAAGTCGGGAACATGCCGATTTGGTGACCAGTCTAAGAAAACTACCAATGTGGATCTTTACTAACAGCAATTGATGCAATTTAGCCAGGCATTGTAACGCAAAAGCCCTTAAGGGGTGCGGTGGTCTAGAAATTTCAAAAAATCGATTTTTTGTTTTTTCTATATTTCGAAAATATAGTATCTTTAGACCGTTAACCAGCTCTCCGCGAATTTGAAAGAATCAGCTGATTGGCTGACGTTATCGTGGTTACCGTGGCCATGACAGTGGTTTGTTTACAAAAAAATTGAGATTGTTTTTGTGATAGACGAAAACAATTAACACAATCATCGCTCATGCTACTTCGTTGCTGCCTGAACATCGACTGAGTGTGTGAATATGTGTGATATGAGCCGACAGAATTCGGCTGACGTGGATAGCGGATTGGCCAAACCTGGTAATCCATCATCCTTGAAGTAATTTATTTTCAAATAAATTGTTTCCCTTCGAGGTGTAGATGGATCTGACTTCAAAAAGGATCCTCATAAGGGCACATAAATTTATAAATAAAGCTCAAAATCCTGGAATTCGGAAAAATTTTAAAGATTTTTTATTAAAATCTCTCACATTCAAATTCTGCTGAAACGATATCGATTTTTTTTTTTTTTTGTACAAAGTGTCTTATACATGTATAGGTTTTTTCGTCGTTAATTGACTCGGCTCTGAAATATGTGCAATACAAAAGTATTGTATGGCATAATTAAAGTTATGCTGATGCCATTATAACTTTTTCTATCCCCGTAAATATTTAACAAAAATTAAATAGTAACGGCATATTTAACTGATTTATAGTTATATGTATGTATGTTAGGGTGGATCGTTTTTTACGAAACTAATTTTTTTTTTGGCATCGCTTCGGATTATATATCAAATTATAAGAAAACAAATTCCATCTGAACAAAGCTCTGAAGTCAATTTCGAGCCCTTCAAAATAATTCAGCATAATTAAGCCACATCACTTTTTTACAATATTCGCGATATATTTCAGAAATTTTTTTTTTCGTAAATTTTGATGAAAATTTACTTCATTGTCTATCAAAAACCTTATAAATTAAACTTCAAACTTTAGCGGATTTTTTTTATAATTTCATGTACTACTGTGGGCAAAAAGTAAGGTGAATTTATTTGTCAAACTTCGCGGGATTAAAATTTCGCTCTAGTTATTTTTTTCATGAGTTGGCAGCACTGTTAATAACATCTGGGCCAACTTTCATGTGAATGTCATTATCAGTAATATACGAGTATTTACGCTTGTGTTTACCAAACGACCAAGGGTGCACTTTTCGATTTTTACAATGTCTGATTTGATTGAGCAGAGAAGTGCCATCAAATTTTGTTTGCGGAATGAAATTTCGGCTGCGGAAACGTTTAGCATGTTGCAGAATGCATTTGGTTATTCGACCATGTCGCAGAAAAATGTTTATAAGTGGTACAAAGACTTCAAAGAGGGCCGAGAACGTGTTGATGACTTGGAGCGCTCCGGACGACCATCGACGTCAACAGATGACCAACACGTCAATAAAGTGAAGGAGTTAGTGCTCAAAAATCGTCGGTTGACTGTTAAAGACCTTACTGATATGATCGGAATATCAGAAGGATCTGTGAAAACCATTTTGAAAGACCATTTGGGCCTACGAAAAGTCAAATCTCGTTTGGTACCGAAAACTCTCAATTTCTTGGAAAAAAGTGGTCGCGTTGATGTGTGTGAAACAATGCTTTCAGACTATCAGGACAAGCTCAAATGCATCATTACGGGAGATGAGACTTGGATTTATGCTTACGACCCTGAAACAACCGACCAATCAAGCGAATATTGTGCTAAAGGCGAGGCCAGACCGAAAAGAGTACGTCAAAGTCGTTCAAAAATAAAGGTCATGATGACAGTTTTTTCGATTTTCGTGGTGTGGTGCACTATGAAATCCTTCCACCTGGCCAAACTGTTAATAAGGAATATTATTTGAGCGTTATGCGTCGTTTACGTGAAGCAATTCGTCTAAAAAGACCAGAATTATGGGCCAACAACTCTTGGTTTTTGCATCACGATAATGCACCGTCTCACACTGCACTCGTTCTTCGTGACCATTTCGCCAAAAATTCCACGCATATCGTTCCGCAACCACCGTATTCGCCTGATTTGGCTCCGTGTGACTTCTGGCTATTCCCAAAACTCAAGAAACCACTCCGGGGAACGCGTTTCGAGTCGATTGAGGAGATAAAAGCTGAATCGAAGAAGGTGTTGATGGCTATACCGGAAATGGACTATTTGGCATGTTTCGGATATTGGAAAAATCGTTGGCTTAAGTGTATTTCATTGAGAGGGGATTATTTTGAAGGGGATGAAATTGATTTACAAGATAGATTTTTCATTTTACAACCAAATTCACCTTACTTTTTGCCCACAGAATATGATGTAAAAAAAAATTGACCCACCTTAATGCATGCCTATGCATAGTTCTTCTTCAAAGCTCGTTTTGGTAATAACCTGCTCAATGCTTAGTTCATCTCAATACTTCCACACAAAAACCTTAGAATTTCGCACATCTTTTAACAAAAACAAATTGAATGCAATATGAGACGTTAACAGTCTCAAATGGATTTCACACATAAATCGTGCTTTCCGACTGTGGCTATGAAAGACAACAAAGTATTTTTTTTATTCAAGTTGTGAAATCTGCGTAGAACTAACAATTCACTAAAGCATCCAGCTACAAAGTTGAATGAGAAACAGCAGAGTGAAAAAAATAACATAAATTAGTGCTTTGACCAACAATTCGCCGCTGAACTGGATATTTAACTCCACGCCATGGCAGTATTCAGCAACGCTGTGAAACTTAAGCTGGGACTACTGACCGCACGATTTAATAGCATAAATTTTCAACTAATTAATTGAAGAATACATATATCCGTTAATAATAGGAGAGCATATTTAATAACACAACAACAGTATACAGTGACCCAAATACAAATGCGTACAGTGGAAATTCACGTACACTGAACTACAAGGTTTTAATCAGAGTTGTCAAAGAAAAAAATTTGTTTTGCAGAAAGAAAAATTTATTAACTGGTAAGTGAGTAAAGACTATTGTCACTTAAGAAGATGTCACATAATAAAAAAAAAAACAGATTATCCCCACCTCAAGTGGTATTCATGAGATTTTTTAGACCATATTAAAATCGGGTTGAGTACGAAAATTTTACGTTACAATATTCTGTATTCTGTGCATAAGTCTGTATTGCAAAATTGTGCTCGGTAAAATTTTTTATTGTGAAATGATGTATTTCAAAATTCTACATTGCGAAATTCTGCGAAGCGTAGAATTTCTTTCTGAGCAACTAAGCGATTTTTGCCGAGTTTAATAAAACGTGCCAGTCGTGTCTTTCTCGTGCTAATCGGCGCCATTTGGGCACACAAAGTGAAGCGCAATCCTTCTCCGTGTCTCTCCCTTCCTCTGCTATCACCAGCTGTACCAGCAGTCGTGCGTATCCGTTCGTATGAGCTGCTTTAGTCACCGGAGCCACTGGCGATATTCGTCCTCGCCAACGTGCAAAGGTCCAAAAATCTCCCGCAGAATCATTCTCTCAAACACTACAATAGATAAAAATCCCACGGCTGTGAAAGAAAGGTTAAGTCCCTGTGAGGCGGGTTTAATTATAGAAGGATAAATGCAATGTATGTCGCAATAGTTCCTGGACTGCCTTCATATTTCAGCAACCAATAAGCAACTTGGAAGTTGCGTAAACAGTTCATGACACTTGGTTTAATAAAACGCAAGTTATTACGTCCAATGTGGCAGTACTTTTGAAACATTGGTCGAAAATTGAATTTTGAATTGAATAATAAATTTTGCTTTAAAAAAAGTAATAAATTAAATAATTGGCACTTACACTTCTCTCAGGTGTTTGGCTCAGCAACTGCTTGAAGTATGCGTCTTGATGTTGTTCGACAAATGGAGGGACTTGCAGTTTTAAGCCGACTCCGAACGGCAAGTGGATTTTTAAGAGGAGCTTTTTCATGACAGAAATACACTCGGAAGTTTGCCATTGCCTGCCGAGGAGCGATTGCCATTAGAAAAAACTTTTCCTATAATTTTGGTGTTTCATGCACGGAGATTCGAACCTACGCACTTCAGAATGTTAGTCATATACCAAAAATTAAATTTTACTTTAGCTTCAGTAAAGCGGCGTTCAAATGATGATTGATGATGATGATTGCATATCTCGCCGCTCTACTTTTGGGTAGTTTAAACGAAACGGAAAATGTCGGTTGCCCAAACTCTGCTTGGAACGAAAAAAATTGCAAATTTTGCATCAATTCATAAAAAAGAGCCGACATCTGCATTGCGTTACATGCGAATGGAAATAAATAAGTACATATATCACAGAGCCGTAAGCACTGGCAGCTAGTGCTCCTCTTTTTGTAAAATAATAATTTATTGTTATTTTCCATATATTCAATAAAAATAATAAATAAAAAGTATATCACATAATTCGACTATTTCCATTTTGACCGAGCATTTGGGCCTGAGAATGATTTGCTCACAATTTGTTCCGCATAAATTAACAAACGATCTAAATTTTTTTCGAATTTAACATTGCATGGAATTGATGAAGGACGACAAAAATAGTCGCGATATAGTATCTTCAATATGATCCTGGAACCAAGTGTCAAAATGTTCAATGGAAGTACCCAAATGATACGAATACCAAAATATTGTGTTTAGAAAAGTCAAAAGTGAAGTGAATTTTGAGCTATTTTTAAGTTTTGCCAAACTCTTTTTTAGTTTTCTTAATTTTCCAACTTTTCACGAACTTTGGCGACAGTTTTCAGGAATTTTTCACAAGGCGTAGTCAAATTCTTTTGACGATTTGTTAATCTGAAAAAAACGATTCTATGAGGTATTAACAAAAAAATATGTTTTTCCTTTTTACCGACGCTCTTGAAGAAACTTTTATGGCACATAAATACAGAAACTTTACAGCAAAAACAGTAATTCATTGGCTGTCTGGATTTGTATGCCTGTTACTGTACATATACAAATATGTACATACATACATTACAGAGACGAGACCTCTAAGTTACAGAGAAAGAACCATAACAGGAGGTACTGACTTTGTTTGCTATTTGGTATACGCTCTATGTTTATCTCAATTTATTGACCACATCACATAAAACAAAGAGCAAAAAAAACAAAAACAACGTCGAACAAGAACAACCAAATGCCTGGAAGAAAGCAATATGTGCTCACGCATATATTATTATTAGGTTAATGAACTGCGACTTTGCTAAACCAACTTCGGAGCAATGAATGGCCGGTAATAAAGCAAATAAACGAGAAGAAGGTACTATGATAAGAAACCACAGGATGTCGCAATAGAAATGGCGCGTTACAAAGTTGTTGAGAGTTCGCATTCACACAAATGACTGAGCCCATACGTGCATGTGCATGTACATACATACATACATATGTAGCTGTGCTGGAATGTACTCGTGTAAATACACACTTTTTGCTCGGCTTAGGCATAAAAAATAAGCGCAAATGCTTAGTTTGCAAGTATCTACTTTTATTTTCTATTAATAAAAAACTTTATACACAACTAAGTTGCTACGCTTTTAATTTATTTTTGTTTAGTAAGTTTTCTCTACTTCTTCTTCGTATTCTTGTTGGCTGCAGTGCTTAATGAGTGCCTACAAGTAAAAGGAAAAAATTATATGTATGTATGTATGTATACACATTCTTATTTAAAAGCGCAGAAAAAATCAAATTATACATCTGCCAAGCGCATACAAAGTGAGGCAGTCTGTCGGCGGGCTACTCTAACACCAATGTGTGGCGATTACGTGCAATGGCCAGCGGCAACAGCAACAGCAGCCAACAAATATTTAGAATACCTATATATGTATGTATGTAGAAGCGCAGGAGACAAGGGGCTGCAGCAAGTCAGCAGCAGCCACAACGAAACTGGTAAAAAAAAACCACCGCCAACACCATCAACTGAGAAGGTCAATTAATTACGAGGTATGTATGTATGTATGAGTATGTGAGCAAGAGAATTGTAGGCCAAGCAATAAGGTGAAGTGGGGAGCGTGCAAGACATCATTAAATATACAAAAGTACCGAAATATTTCGGTTTCTGTGACAGCGTCTCGGTTTCAGCGCAACTAGTGCGTGAAGCTGGAAAAATATATGTAAACAAAGTAAAAAAACCATAAAAGCACTCAGCGCTAAATGAGAAGTGCACGTAAAAACGAAAGGAATGTGATACTTTTTTTAGGAAAATCAAATACTATAAATAAACCTAAGCCAAAGCTACGCTCGCAAGAGAAAGTTCTTTAAGCAGCGTCCAGAGCCTATTCACAAAAACAAAAATTAGAATAACAACGGTAAATGCTGGTATAATTTCTGTGAAAGTTATTAAAAGAGTTCAAGCATTTCAATATTAATAAATAAATATGCATCTACATATGTACGTACAGCATAAAATTTCAAAAATTCAACTAAAGAATTCTATTTATTTCAAACGGTAAAAATTTGAACAAAAAAAGAACGAAGCATGAAAAATGTGCAGCAGCTGCAAAAACTGCAGCAAAATTACAGCAATATTATTTATAGTAAAAAAGAAAATTCAATCAGCTGCCATTAGTTTTAGAAAGTAAGAGGTCAGCCCATCAGTTAAGTTATAAATCTATGTAAATAATCGGCTTTTGTGTTATATAAATGTTTGTTATGCACAAATGTATATACTTATACATGCATACATACATATGTAAACACAATAATGGTTTTTATTTATTTAAAGTTCATGTTCATAGTAAATACGGGGGCTGCCTTTTATATCGAAGGCAGATCATTGGGCAACTGACTTTGACCACGACACTTAACCACTGTGAAACGCTAGAACAACGAGTTCCAACGAGGCCGTCGATCCTTGCAGGATGAACTTCGTTAAGGTCATCCAAAAACAGTTGTTGTGCCGGAAAGAATCGATGCTGTGCGTGAATTAATACCTCATGTCATGTGAAATATCGCGAGATAGAGACACCCTTGGGAATTAGTGGGAACAGTATTCACTCAACAGCTCACCTGAGCTTTGGAGTGCTAATAAATATATAGAACATAAGTAAACGGCAGGTATTTTTTTCTCATTAATATATTGGAAGTCCGAAAACAAAATCACTTTTCTAAGCAATCGCTTATATGGTAGCCATTCGGACTTGTAGTTCTGACGAATATCAACCGTTTTTTTTTTCAATTAAGGTTTGCTTAAGGGGTTATACGCAGTTATGACTTTCAAAAAAATCGATTTTTTTATTGCATTTTTGTAATGTACATATATTCAAAAGTATACGCACGAAATTTGAAGTAGATCTAAGCAATACTTTCGGAGTTATACCTAAATATGTAGAGATGCCTCGGCACGTTTTAAGGTAGGTATTGAAACTTTAAACGTGTTTTTTTCAAAACGGCATTTTTCAAGTGGGTGTACACGATATCTCGAAAACGGCTTGTTTGATCGGTCAACCGTTTTAACTCAATCTTTAAAGATACATTTTCTAGTAATTAATCGTTCCTTTTGTAAATCTGATACTTATTTTCCATTTTATAATCAATTTACGGCCAAATTTTAACGTAAAAATCGAAATCATTTCTTTTAAAAGCTGCCATTTTGTGAAAATTCACTATTTTGATTAGCCGAACGATTAATTACTAGATAATCTAATATATTAGCAAAATTTGTTTGGTTTTTTGATTTCAGATAATCCAATCCTGAGTTACGATGTACACCGTAAATCGTCTTTTTTTAAAGGAGGTTCCAGAAATCGCCTGCAGCGCGCTCTATAATCAACATTTTCATAAATAAAAAATTTTGTTACGTTCTTGAAGGATGCTTTTATAACCGCCAAAAATGTTCAAATTAAAATATTCTGAAGTTTCTTCAGGATAAATCCTTGACAACCCGTCTTTTATTTGCTTCATAACTGCGTATAACCCCTTGAAATAAATCGCATTTGAATTCAAATAGATAACGAAGAAAATGAGATAGATATTTTTACACATTCCCGTCAGACTATTATAAATCTCGCTTAGTGAAAGTATAAGAAGAAGAAAATAATTAATTTTTGTCTTATGCAACCCTAGTAACTGTACTGCTTTTTATCTTTTCATACATGCACAACACTACCATCTTACAACACTTGGCCAACTAACCCGCATTACTAGAATATTTATTGTCTGCACTTCCGAAAATGTATGGTATTATTTGGTAATTTCGGCTAATTGCAAAAGGTGCTTATTATTTATTCAATTTGTGTTACTTCACGGAAGCTGTGTAATTAGAAAGTGAAGGTGCATATAGCAAAAGGTGGTTCAACGAATTCAATTTAACATTTCTTTCGTATGTGTGAATAAACTTTATGTTTCTAAGATATAGTCTATTTGAGAGTAGCATATAAAGTAATATATAATTTGTGATATTTGTTTTTTTTTTTGTTTTTTTGCTAACTCAGGGTAAATAATGTAGCCGCTTAAAAGCGGTAGAAAAATATTGATTGCTATTTAAAAATCGACTAATCGGTATAGCTACTTATTTGGGCGTAACTTATCGACATTGGGTTCGGATTCGGTCAACATCAAAATAATAAAAAAGTGGTTTTCAATAGCGATCGCTCTTAGAAGCCATAATATTTTTCCCTATATTTAATTACGAGTATTAATTAATAAGGCAGTCGGACGAATGTCTCATAAAAAGGAGTTTTCATGATAAGGCTATAACAGGAGAATTTCCTTTACAGATGATGAACCAGCGAACGGCCGCTTGAATGCGTGTGCGGCTCTGTACGAAAGTAGTTGAAGCTATGACTATTTATTAAAATTTATAAATAAATAGGCGTACTTATTTAGCTTTTATCTTTCCATTTATTCTTATTTTTGGGAATTATTTATATACATATGTATGTAAGGTGAGCGTGGCTTGTGCCCGATTTTAATCATTTTCACTTTATTTATGTATAGAGTTATATTTTGATCCCAGCTATGCTTATGCGTTTTGTTAACTCTCATTTACTTTTTATTAAATCGATTAACATTCTGTATAACACTCACACTCCCTCAGAAGAAGACTCTTTCTTTACATACAGAGATTTCTTAATGTTAATACGTACTTTTCTTACATACTCATCTCTGCTAATTTTATGTTATATCATTCATACTTTCTTCTGTTAATGTTAATATCAAATCAAATTTGTTTAATGCTAATGTTTATTTACGCGCACATTCATACTTACATACTTCTGTTTATCCTAATGTTAATCGATACGTACATCTGTAATAGCATTCTCTCTGAGACCTAATTTAAATTGTTCTTGGATTTTAAGCGAGAGTTTATATTTGGATACTGACGAATAACGAATTTGCATACGAAAGATTATCGATTAAAAGCAAAGATTATTATAGATCCTTATCGGATTTTTCAATTTTCAATGGGATGCCCGTACAGATATACGAACGGACGAAGAAAGCTAAGGGTATTAATCTCGTCTCATTCTAAACCACTTGGCTCCAAAAACAAAAAACACACATTTTATTAATAAAAACAAATTAAATCCAAATTAGACTGGAACAATTAAAGGCATTTAGACGCATTAAAATAAATAAATAAAACTACGATCTCATTCCAACCTTGTTTTCAGCAGTATTTCCAACAAATTATTTCCTCCCTGGGAAAAGTCTCTATATTTATAAAGATGAGTTACGCCATTCAACCAAGAAGAGTTGCTAGAGTTCTTAGTTAATAAATTATAAAGGGTGGTTAAATTTCAAGGGTCGATGTTGAATGTGAACCACACCTAAACGTCAAGTTTTTTCCTGCATTTCATTTGACATTTTTCAATTTCAAAACTCAATTTGAAAAATGGAAAGATACACAATCGAGCAACGCGTTACAGTTGTTCAGGCTTATTATGAAAACGGGCGTTCAAATCAAAATGCATATCGCGCCATCATCTTCAGTGATGAGGCACATTTTCACCTCGTCATTTCGTCAATAAGCAGAATTGCCGCATTTGGGCGAATGATAATCCAAGATTGATGACCGAAAAACCAATGCACCCACAAAGAGTTACTGTTTGGTGCGGTTTATGGGCCGGCGGCATCATTGGGCCGCATTTTCTCCAAAATGAGGCCGGTCAGGCAGTTACTGTGAATAGTGTTCGCTATCGTGAGATGATAACGAACTTTCCATGGCCCGAATTGGAAGATATGGATGTGGACGACATGTGGTTTCAACAGGACGGTGACACTTGTCACACAGCTAACGAAACAATGGCTCCTTTGCGCGAAAAATTTGATGGCCGAATAATCTCACGTCGCAGCGATGTCAATTGGCCGCCAAGATCATGTGATTTGACACCGTTGGACTTCTTTCTTTGGGATTGTTTGAAAGAAAAGATGTACGTCGATAAGCCAGCAACAATTCAAGAGCTAAAAGATGAGAAAACTCGGCACATTAACGGCATAGAACCTCAAAAATGCCTCAGCGTCATCGAAAATTTGAACCATCGGATGGAGATATGCCGTCGAGGCCGCGGCGGCCATTTGGCCAATATTTTGTTCTACACGTAATTGAGCCATACCAATATTATCATAATAAAGAGAAATGACAGTAATTTCTTAAACAAATTGTATTTTATTCAAAATCAACACCAGCCCTTAAAACTTAACCACCTTTTATAAGTATACTTTTGGCGATGCTTGTTTTCCCAACGGTTCAATGGCTTTGTTAACTGCTTTCGCTGTATTTTATACTATAGATCTCGTTCCATCTGACCTTCCTCAAAATTTCCTTCTAATTCATAATTTTCCGACAGGGTGATTAATTTTGCGCCACATTGGACATTGCACGATTATGAGCTACTCGCTTAGTGTAGTAGAATGTAGTGCTTACGGATCGTTATTGTTGTTGTAAAAACGCGAAGGTGAAATGCATAATGTGCATATTTTGACTGGCACTATTTTATTTCTACATTTTTTGTTGTGCTAAGTATGATGAAAGTAGCATTTTTGTTGGTATCGAAATTTCGCACATATCTACCTTAATTCTGTTAAGCTGTTACAAACAACGGCTATGCACTCTCTCGTACCCTAATACGCTCGCTCGGGTATATACATACATACAGTGGTTCAAACGTCTAATCGTACATGCAGAGGGCTCATCTTAAATATTAGTTTTAAAAGAGAAAATTTGCTTAATTTAAAATAATATACACTGATTTTATTTCATAATAACCTAATTTATTTCGTCATATACAAAAGTTTTAAGTTTTCACAACCATTTCTTAAAAAAAAACAAAAACAAACAAAACAAAAGAAATTCATGTCCAAACGAATAATCGTACATAAGTAGACGTCGACTGGATACCGTTATCCTATAAGCATTTTTTTCAAATTGCGTTTTGCACTGGGCTATAAATAAATTCTTATTTAGTTATCCAGATTGCTTTAAGTGATAAACTTAATCGGTACGTAATGGCACCTTCAGGAAAACAGACAACGGTAGAAGAACGAAAATTAATAATTAAATTGCACGAATCGGGAAAAACTTTTAGAGAAATCGCAGTTTTAGTAAATAGAGCTCATTCTACCGTGCAATATATTATTAAAAGATATAAAAATGACCTCTCTATTGTAAATAAAAGTCGTGTTGGCCAAGGCAAGAAGCTAAGTGACCGCGATGAACGTTTGATTTTAAGGGAAGTGAAAAAAAATGCTTTTGTAACAGCAGTAGAAATTAACAGAGCGTTAAAAGAAAAGACTGATAAGATAGTTTGTGATGAGACAATCCTAAATGTTTTGAAAAGAAACAATTATCATGGCAGAATAGCACGAAAAAAGCCATACATAAGTCCTAAAAACAAAAAAGCTCGCATGAAATTTGCTACAGACTATATTACAAAAGATATTAACTTCTGGAAAACGGTAAAAATAAAATAAAATTTAAATTATTGGCACTAAATTTCTTTTTTGACAGGTATTATTCACAGACGAAAGTAAATTTAATTTAAAAGGGTCCGATGGAAAGTGCTACGTATGGCGAAAACCCAATGCAGAATTTGATTGTAAAAATACAAAGCCTACTGGGAAACACGGTGGTGGATCAGTGATGGTGTGGGGGTGTGTTTCGAGTTCAGGTGTTGGAAATATTGATTTTATTGAAGGCAATATGGATAAATACAAGTATTTAGATATTTTAAAAAATAATGTGAAGCAAAGTGCCGAGCGTTTGGGGATAATAGACAATTTTGCTTTCTACCAGGACAACGATCCGAAACATACATCTATGGTTGCGAGGATGTGGCTTATTTATAATTGTCCAAAACTACTCCAAACCCCCGCACAATCACCTGATCTTAACGTAATTGAGCATGTATGGGAGGAATTGTCTAGAAGATTAAAGGACAAAGTCTTTCGAAATGTTAATGAGTTGAAAGAAACTCTACGAACTGAGTGGTATAATATTTCACCAGAAGTATGTAAAAACTTAGTAGAATCGATGCCAAAACGGTTGAGTGCTGTGCTTAAAGCTAAAGGACTCTCTACTAAGTATTAATTTTAAAAATATTTAGTTTGAGAGCATAAATTCAGTATTGTACGATTATTCGTTTGGACATGAATTTCTTTTGTTTTGTTTGTTTTTGGTTTTTTTAAGAAAATGTTGTGAAAACTTAAAACTTTCGTATATGACGAAATAAATTAAGTTATTATGAAATAAAATCAGTGTATATTATTTTTAATTAAACAAATTTTCTCTTTCAAAACTAATATTGAAGATGAGCCCTCTGCATGTACGATTAGACGTTTGAACCACTGTACATTAATATACACATAAGTTCGTATAACAAACACAGGAATGTATTCTTATGATGATCACCTTTTTAAATTGCACAGTGCAATTAATTTGAAAAGGAAATATGCATACATACCTGTATGAATATATACATATATATATATATATATATATATATAAATATATATAAATGCTTTTAAACAAGAGGGGAAGAGTATAAAAGCGGATGTTTACAGCTGAAGTATTTAATTTTGTTGAGACCCACCAATTTAATCGCTGATGCAAAACCAATCATTTAAGTCATTAAATCTGCCAGGCAATGTAGCAAATAATTATATAATTCCATTAAAATAATTTGTTACACCACCACCAGTTATGTTTTGTATTTGATGCAATAATGCAAAACAAAAAAATTAGAAATTATAATAAAAGTGAGTAAAAAGCCTTTAGCTCTGCATAAATTTTAAGGTGCGTGCAATTGCTGCTAAATGAAAAAACAAAAAAAAACCATTTTGCCATACAAGCACCCACCTAAATCACTTTGCAATCGAGTGGCGCTGGCTGCAATAGCTAAGCGCCTGCGCAAGCGTTAATTAACCTTGTAAAATAAATCAATTTGCGCTACAATAAATCAAATGCGGCGAAAAGCATTGCAAAAATTGCATTAAACAAAATGCAATTAGAAAATCAAACAAAGTGTTTGTCCTAATAGTTAACTATGAGTTGCTCGGTCTGCTCAAAGTGGTTGCGGTGTTTGATGCGCGCGCTGCACTGAATGCGTTGCAATTAGAAAATCCACTACAAAAGGCTTAACCAATACAAATAACTATGCATGTATTCATATTTTAAAACAAAGCAATTTGCTTGTTTGCTTAGTTGTTTTTGTTGTTGTTGCCGCCATTTGCTGTTGCTTGTATGCATTGCACTAGAGATCATTCAAGTGGATTCGTTACGGTTCAGTTTGTGCAAACTTGGACTGCAAGCTCGGGCGGCAAACAGTTAAGGTTAATGAAACACATACCAGTACACTCATCCAATGAAAAAAACGACTCACTAACAGCATTCTGCCTGCATGCATTTTTTATTAGAGGCTAACTGCACTGTTGAACAAGTTTAGAGTGGCACTGAGCTCAAACTATGTAGATGGTGAGCCGAAATACCTCGTTACAGCGGGCAACGTTTGGCCTCACTTCTGTACATACCAATACATGCATATGTATGTATGGATGTATCTGCCACATGATTCCCGCGGGTGAATGCCAGCTACTGCAATCGCAGTAATGCACTCAAGTGGCTGAATGGTCAAGTGTTTCTAATGTGTTTGATATGTACTGCATTGCTCCCAACTTGACCTGTCCGGCAACAGTTTGTGTGTTTTTTCGATTCTGGCCACATAAGGTTTGCTCATCCACGTGCTCAACGGCTGTCAGTTTTGCTGAAATAAAATATGATTATTTGATTGAATAAATTTTTTTCGACAGCTGCCACTTTTCGTAGAAGTTGCCTTTTTCGTATTTGCCTTTTTATTATTTATTTTTGTGGTCGGCCTGCTACCATTTTATGCCAATTTTTTCACAAACCGGTCATTAGCATGAAACCATTTTTCGAAAATAACTTTGCGCTACCAAAATGTCAGACGCGCTGCTGTTTTGGCTCAAAGGCAGCTGTTGTCTTAGAGTCGCTAATGATGATCAAATCATTTATTATTGTACGCTCGTGTGTATGTGCATACAGTGGCAGTAAAAAACAAAAACGAAAGCAAAAACGACCGCAGCTATGGCTTTCTTATTATTTTTTGTTTCTTTCCAAAATAGTAGGAGGTAGGAGATTTAATAGTTGAGTAAGAAAACGATGTGCGGGGAAAGGGGCGCTTACTATGGAACAAATCCATAATGGAAAGAATAACGAGATGGCGCCTATCGTGGTCCCGTTACTTTGCTCTCAGCGAATTTGACAACGAGTTACGTGATTTTAGCTCCAGTATGGCCAGATTACCAATTTCGTAACTTGATTTAGCATTTTTTTTTTTGTTATTTAGTCTGAGAGTTTTAGTTCTTTCTTCATGATATTTTTCTAGCCTGTTCTAATTAAAAGTAATGTTTATAATTTTGTAAAATATACATTTTTTTACATCAGTTCAATAATTCACTTAGTTTTATTTAGCTTTACTTTTTTTAACATCTGGTGGCATTGCCCGCGATTAAAAACGCACTTAAATTCCCATTCAAGGAAAATAACACAACAAATTTTTATTGAATCATTTAAAGAATTTTGTATGCGTGACAAATTGTCTTTAAAATGTGCGTTTTTTTTTTTAATAAATGTGTTATGCTTATGTACAATTTAATTTATAAGTTATTTTTGTCTCGCGAGACTCTTTTGTTAAGGGAACGACTTATTTGCTATATTTGAGGTTATGTAACTAGATAAGGTACTCTTTTTGTAAAAATGTCAGTATGGTTTCTTTAGTATTTTCTGGTAATTTATTGCTTATTTTTATAATGAATACACCTCTTGATGCCCTATGTCCCACTAAGGATTGATGGCCGGAAGAAACGATTACACCTCTATGGTTTTAATTCGCATTCAGTAAATTCAAACGCCTTTTTAAATGTGTTAAAAGTTTTCAATCTTAAGAAGAGTTGAGAGAGGGACGTTTAATATTCTTCCATAACCTTAAAAGGAGCAAAAAATTAAATTCATACTTTCAAAATATCAATTTTTATAAAAACCAACTAATTTTCATTAGCACTAAAATCTTCTCAGAGTGGCATTTTTTAACCTTCTTTTGTATAATAATACAGTTTTTTTTTAAACCTAAAGCTTCGGTAGCTTTAAATTAAAAAAAAAAAGTAACAAACACGAAACTTCAACATTTTCGCATTTTCGGTATAAAAAAGCACTAAATTTATTGCGAAGAGCAAATGGTTGGCAATACTGCACATCTCAGCAAACGTGACGTCACGTACTCTCTGATGGGCGCAATCTTCTTTCTATCATTCTTGGAACAAATCCTATACATTTAATTGAAGCTGTCTTCGACAAACAAGTTTTTGTTCATATATTGTATCAGAGAAAGTTATGCTCTCATATGCAATTGAAAAAATGCAGTTGTTGTGAATGCTACTATTGTCGCTCACTCTTCGAGTTACGATATTATCAAATGGTCTCTCATATATGTACAATGAATGAATGTCCTATAGACATAAAATTACTGTGTATGTGTATTTGCGTCTTAAAGCGGCATAAGCTATTGCTTAAAGCTCAAAAATTCCCGTGCATGATACGGGAATATTTACATCCCATAAGGATGGTGCTTGAAATGGAATTGAAATTCCGTAAATCATACCCTCAATGGAATCCAAAAGACAAACTCAAAACCTTCTGCTCAGGTCTGTCGTAATCATGACAAGCGGATGATGCTTTCTATATATAGGTACATACTATATACATATAAAACAAAATGTAACTTTCAAAATAAAACTTGATATTTCTAACATTAAAGAAATCCAAGCTTACAGATCAGACTTACATTAAATAGAAACGGAAAATGTTAAGAGAAGAGAATGTTATTTTACAGATATTAGTAAGAGTGTGTGCTTAACTATAACAATAATGAAGAATAGTAATAAGAGAGTAATAAAAAAGGGTGGTGGGTGAGGTCAGTATGTAATTATATATGTACATATATATATTCATAAGTTCCTATTATGTATATATATATTTATATGTATATACATTAAAATCCCGCAACAGATCATTCAAATGGAATTTTAAGCCACTCATACTCCACTACATACTCTGCACAACAAAAACTCAGTACCTGAAAGGAAGTTCTTGTAAACAAAGAGCGAGTGCGCACCTCACTACACTGCACTAAAGAGAGAGGAAGGCATGTTTGCTTTTGTAGTGCATTGTATTAATGATTCTAAAGATCTATTGACCCCTTTTCTGTATATTTTTATTTATTTGCTATTTATTTATAAGAATAATTTAATGTTAAGTGCATAAATTACAAAGCTCTAAAAAATTTCAACTTTGTCTCTGTTGAATGAATGCGACTAAGTGTTTCTGAAGTGAATTTTTGTGCTGAACACGAGTACAGTGCATTTGAAAAATGTAACTATAAAGAACTAAGGTATAATCAGAAATGAAAACCTAATTTTTGCACTTTTAAATAAGCTACAGCCAATATCAATTGCATCCTAAGTTTGCCGAAAATCTCCTTTTTAATGCATATTTGGTATTTTTTTTACTTTCCTAGTAATTAATTTTTTCACTATTTTGACCATCGGTTAGTCGTATTGAGCTATCCGAAGATAACATGCTTTACTGTTTTTATCATTAAAATAGAGTTACGGCTTCTTCCATTGTAGCGCCGTTTTATTTCCTGTCAATTGAAAAGGAAAAAATAAGAAAAAAACCAACTTCAGAAAACCAGCAACTGTTCAATCGAATGAATTGTATTTATTTTCTTGTGTGGTAACTGTTACCTCGCTCTGTACTCGAAAGTCAATGAGAATAATGTAAGGCCATCCGTTTATGCATTAAAAGAGAAGAATGAACTGAGTTGCCTTTCAACTCTTGCTGGCATATCATACTTAGTCATGGGAATGTTGATCATCTGCTAAGCCGAATCAAATCTAACATCAGCAATTGCATTAAATCAGACTATGCAAACAAAAACGAATGAGCTTGTGCAGGAGTTTAGTGTACATATATTCATTGGTGCAGTAAAAATAACCAATATACAGCAATGTTAAGATAACATTACCCCTTACATAAAGTTCTGTAAGAGTTTTGTCCTCAATAAAGGCTTTCCTATAGTACGGAAGTTGAAATAGAGACAAAAAACAAAAAAAATCGCTACATTTTTCAGTACTACTACGAGCAAGGTGAGAAGAAGGTGCAGCTGGCCAAAAGATTATGCACTCTTTATGCTTCCAATGCAGTATCGAATACAATAGCAAAGCGGTGGTTCCAACAATTCCATTTGAGTAATATGAACGACGAAGCAGAGGCATACTCCGTGAAATAAGGACAAATCATTAAAGAACTAAGAACTTTTTTTATTATCCACGAACTAAAGGTTTGCTAGAAACTCATTTGAAACATAAAGCTGATCTCAAGAACAAACTCGATATATGGACGTCACATAAATTAACACAAACAACCGAGTTGGACCGAATTGATGACTGCAATTTTTTGATCTTGTTTTAATTGGATAATAACAGGTGATGCAAAATGGATTGCATACGAGATAAAAGATACCCTAGTCAGGATTAGCGGCCATGAAGGGCATCAATCATAAGCTGAATAGTACGATTCCATCAGGATTTCATGAGACCCTTATTCCATCGGGTCAGTCACTGAATTCATATTTCTATTGTTAATAACTGGCCAGATTAAAGCAGGCGTTCGACTAGAAGCGGCCAGAACTTTTGAGCAGAAGTGATGTTAGGTTCCATTAAAACGATGAAAGGAGGCACACATATTTAACTCAAGGTCAAAGTCGGCAAAATACCAATTCCGATTGTAAACAAGCCCAACATTTTAGGAGTAACCTTCGACAGTTTGCTCCCCTTCTCTGCACAGACTAAAGTGCAAAATTGCAACAAGGTCCTCAAATCGCTAGCAAGCAGTACTTGGGGCAAATACAAAAAAGTGTTGCCATCGACATTTAAGGCAATGGGTGGCCGGTTCTAAATTACACTGCGCCTGTCTGGTCGCCTGGAACTAGTGATACGCAGTGGATATAGCTTCAGACTTGCTAAGCACTGCCATTCAGACAGCGACGGGTTGCCTCCTGATGTCCCCTCTACAACACCAACACAACAAGGCACAGATACTCCTAGTAAAGAAGCACAACAAACTGCTCAGCAAACAGTTTCTGCAAGTGTGCTGCAGCAGGTTCCACCCATATAGACACCTGCTTGAGCCTGAGCCACCTCCCAGGCACCTTTTCAACTATGCCGACGAGATCCACGACAAACCGAATCGACAACTACTGGGCCGGGCAGTGTTTAGACAGAGAATAAATGGCATTCCTTGGGAGACCCTTACCATCTTCTTAAGCTCCCCACTCCAAAATGCCGTAATCGGAGTCCAACCACCACCCACAACAGGTGGAAAGCTCCAGCTACACCGTGTAACCCGCGTAACCTTGGCACAACTACGTTATGGATATTGTGGCAAGTTAAACTCCTACTTATTCAAAATTGAGCCCGACTTACCAAACATGTGTCCAGCATGTGAAGGCACCCCGCACGACAGTAATCACCTTTTAACATGCCCTCTAAACGCACTCATCTAACACACCTCTCCCTCTGGAGCCTCTTTCTGGGCCTACCGTTAGATGAGCTAGACGAAGACAACCGGTGATTTACATTGCACTGACAGGGTTTAGTATTGCTGCTACAACAACAAAACATATTTAACAAAGTAACTAAAGCGTCTAGAGCTTAGATAGAAGTTGCTGTCGTATACATCGATCTAGTACCAAACGATTGCCAGCTTTTCAAGAATTTACAAAATTGCCTTAATGGTGCAAAACTAGTCTCAAGAGAGGCTAATGAAAACTAACCTGTAAAGTTGTTTATCAACAGGAATTATGGAATTTTCTTTAAAATGGACGAAAGGTTTTGAGCAAAAATTCGCATATTTGCAATTTTATCATGAAAATAAAACGAAAAAAAAGAATTTTTTACTTGACCTAATAAGAATAGTGGATGCGCTATTAACTTGACCTTGAATATACCTGTAGCTCATTAATTTATTCATTCTGCTTTTTATTCATATTTAACAATTATCATTGATCCATAAGAAAAAACATACATACATACATACATACATATTTATGTCTACATACTACAGTACAGCTAGTGCCAAAGTACATGCACATACATATGTACGTAGCTAAATCGGTTTTATATGGGCTGAAGTCAACTAATTTTCCAATAACGGACCGATTTCGTAACAATAGCTAACTAATCGCATTCATAATTAAGAGCTAATTGTTTTTCAATTTACGTAAACATAAAATATTTTATAAGTGCATTGACGTTTATATTTATTTCCCATTAAAATAGCAAGCGCATCTGTTTAGGCAAACTCAAATGTGCCTACATATTGTATGTATGTATGAATATCTTTATGCGAACCAGTACATTACCAACCGCATGGTGATGCCACAAGCACATTTTCGAACCTCCAAATATAGTTTTTCACAAAAACGAAACAGAAAATGCATAACAGAAGTGATGGTGTTGCAATCAATACCGCATTGCAGAGAGAAAAAGAAATGTGTAGTAACAAATGCAGCTTAAAAGCTTATTTGGATAAGCAATTTAATGGTGCTAATTTCTCTTAATTTTTCACACTATGGCAATCGAGTTTTTTCCTCCACAGCTTTGAATATAACAGATGTTCAGCCGGCATCATACATACACCCCAGGAAAAAATGGTAGCACATGAACATTTTCACCAATATTCACCACTTTGACGGTTTTTAATTAGAATTTGGACAAAGATTTTTCGTACGCAGTTTTATAGCTTATGAAGTTTTAGTATAATAAAGTGCATCTGAATTCTTTGATTTGAAAAAAAAATCCTAAAATATATCTATAAAAAATGCGCATTTGACCAGACTACTCCCATAAGGCTTATTTGGGTAACTGGTCATAGCGCCACTGCGGGAAACAACGTGGCGCATGAGCTGGCCAGTGGGGTGGTTTCCCCGCGAAAGGAGAGGATTAGGATCCCCTTGACAACCTGCCCCCTACTCCTGGAACGTGGGGCTTTGCATTAACTCAGCGAGCTCTGGGCAAGTACACAAGCTTGTAAGGTCGCGAAATCCTTCTGGCCTTTTGAGCTCTCAAATTTTGTTGGTGTCTCATCATCTCAGCACAATCTACTTAACTGCCCTACTCTCGTAGGACTAAGATTTAAGCATCTCGGTTCTCACTCTTGTCCTACGCCTGCTGATATAGGAGGCCTTGATATCCAAAATGTGATGAACTTCATAAGCAGCATAAAGTAGTTAACACAACCGTGACGTAGGCATCGTTCGTAATCCACAAGTACTCAACGCCCCTCCTTCTCCCGATCGTCTCCCCTCACCTTATTTCCCTCGCAAAGGTATCATAAAGGATGAATTTGACTTCTTCGCCCAAGTGTACCCGTTCTCTGCGCAACCATTCTAACCTAACTTAGCCTAAAATGCAAGTTTGAGGATGACTTTTTTTATATATTCTTTATAATTTCCTCCATATAACGATTGCACGAATTTTTTTTATAGAGAAATGGCGCTATACCGTCTGGTATTAAATCATCAAATTATCAAAAATAAATGTGATTTCTTAGCAATTCAAAATTTGCACTTTATTGCACTAAAATTGAATACGCCATGAAGCTGCATGTCAAACATCTTTTTACAAATTCTAATCAAAAACCGTGGAATTAGTATACAAATTTCATGGAATTTTCCTTAATTTTGCATAAGACTTGAAGATTTGATTTATATGATTTTTGATAGGCAATGAGCCATACTTTTATAGAAAAACTATGAAAACTATAAAAATTGTTCGAAATATTGATGTGCTATCACTTTGACGCGGGGTGTAAGTGCGTACATACACACAGGCATTGCGCGTTAATATGCTTTACATTTGCGCTTATGATGGAGCGCCGCATTTTTCTGCTGCTATTGCATTTTCATTTTAGCGTTTTTCTTGCTTTTCCAAAATGTCTTTCATTCTTCAGTACGAGGGGTGCGCTATTATGTGCACACATATCTTTTTAGTAAATTGCGGGTCCCCAAGTTGACTCGAACTCTTTTTATCTGCTTCAGTCGATAAATATTTCGACTATGGCACTCAGGAAACTCAAATTTAGGAAGATGTTAATTTAATGTTGGTGAAGGTCGTTCAGGTCCTACTGGTAGTCTGTTCAAATTGAAAGGTTATTGCATGAAATATTTAACGCCTTTAGTGGGTCCCCGTAGATGACTTCTAACCTGCCTTGTTAGGGAATTTGGACTTACAGCAGATATCTACCAAAATGATCTCTCCTACAGCCTTACAGAGAAATTTCTTGCAGAGCATTTTTCTCTATGTTATATTTACCATAACATAAGGGAGCATGTGAAATTATCTTGAGACAGTTCTGAAAACGACGAGCAGTAGCAGGCCTGTAATTTTACCCATTGCTACTACTAACTAGTATTCGGTCACCATATTGGTGCTGTATGGTTCAAAATTGCCTAGTGCTGCCGACTAGGGACTTAAGGCGACCCGTCTAGAAATTTCAAGAAATCGTTTTTTTGTTTTTTTCGATATTTTGAAAATGTAGTATCTTAATAATATACTGTGAAAATTTCATGCGGAAATTCCCAATATTATAACTTCTACAGCCCATTAACTAGGTAGAGAGCGGTCCATGCGATCCTGTACCTCTGTATCCTGAACTTTAAACTCATTTATTTCGGAACGACTTTTTTCGGCCTGGTGTTGTCAAAAAAACTATTCAACCGAATCGTCAGAAATTTAATATATCTTGTTCACAACATCAATGGCTATCGCCCGTAATATGGAGAATCATACCTATTATTATTTCAATTATTTCGTTTTTTTTTATTAAGAAAGTGAAAAAACGATGTTTAGAGTGTCAAATTCAAAACCGCGCCATTTCGTAAATTTTTTGGATAACACCGTCCAAGTCCAATTTTTCGGGAGGGTCAACATTTTTTAAATTATTAATAAACATTTTTTTTTCAATTTTGTATGTAAATGAAGTTAAATAAAAACACCGTTTTTAATGCTTTTATTGTAAAAAAAATTCCTGAAAACACCAATTTTCGAGCTCCAGACCACCCCTTAAGCAACTTTTTACGGCTTTGGTCTTTGATTAAAATCGACGTTGTATGCTAAAAAAAGAACTTGAAGGAAATCGCCGACATTCCTGAGTTTTTAATGATCAATACATCATCGAGTTTGGTGCATAAAGCCAGTTTCGGCTCCTTCATCCATATCTCGTGAAGGAGAATGGAGGTTCCTTGAAGTGATGAAGCGTTTTTTCCCGTACTTATCGAATTTCCTCCAACACTTTCAGCAAACAAATGGTAATTCCCTAAGATTCGTGTATTACAGATGTGGTTGACAAAGGTCGAAAAACCTTGTAAGAATTTGCTAATTCGGAGTGCGTCCCTCGTATCATTACAAAATTCAATCCTTTATATTTGTGCTACTTTCATTGTGCTGCTTTTGTAATCAAGCTTAAATGTGTTAAGTATCTGTTGGACGTGCTTTTCCATTTCCTGCTCGCTCCACATTGGAACGCAGCGAGACGGCGCGTTGTTGCTGTTGTTGCTTGCAATTTGCAATAACATTTCTTCGATACGCAAAATTATGTTCATAGCAAAAGAAGAGAGAAATGGCAAACAAACTGCATTGAGTTCATTAAAAGGTGACTAACTTGCATGGGCAGAGCAAAGAAGCAGCAGCAGTGGAGTGAGTTTACTCAAATGTTTTTCTGCTTTTTTTTAATTTTGTAAGAAATTGTTTCATCAATTAATGTTTTTCCAGCGATTCACTTTAATGGCAACGAAGCTCCAAGTGGCTGCATTGACGTAAATGCGAGCAACACACAAATACACATGAATGTGTATAATACGACACGCATACTTACATAAGTTCGTGTATATGTATGGCTTTCAAAGCATTTTACAGTTGCAGTTTTATGAGAATTTTGTTTCTTATTTCGCCATCACTCGATTTACCCACTGCCTTTCGCCACCAACAACTAAGAATTGCTTTGCTCCAACAAACAGAAACTCACCACAATTACTTTTTTCGCGTAAACCACACATCTTAATTTAATACCTCTAACATTTGAATCTAAAATTTCTATTTTATTATTATTATTATAATTTTTTTTCTATAGTGACTACATTCCCCCACTTGAGTCTTGCAATTGCATTTACATATTTTACATACTTACGTATCTGAGAGTTCAGTTAATTTTATTTTTCTTCAAACCATCAAACCACATATTGCGTCTATTTTTTAGCTGGCAATTCGATCGAGTGGATTCCTCTATTCTCGCATCTTCAGAGCAATCTGCTGATCGACCAACAGTCTCAGATATGTACATATGAATACCAGTTGTAAATATACAAAGCGTATGCATTTTAGTACATATGTAAAATATGCGCTAATATCCGGCTCGAATTTCAAGTGGATTTTACGTTTTCCAAACCACAAAGTACACTCGCGTTCAAAGATAATAACGCAACGTAAAATCGGTACATTAAAAATTAAATAATATTGGAATTAGTTTCACATTAAAATAAATAATAATAAAAATGAAAGACTCTCCATGTAAGAAATTTGAAATCCATTGAGTCAGCGTAGATCGCGAATTTTAGGCGCTTAATTTCGGTCTTAATACCGAATCTTAATGGTGTATTAACACACAGCGTAGAGTCACGGGTTGATCAAATAATAAACTTTTGTTACTTTCCATAAGAATTGAAAACCCGCTAACTAAAGCAGCTGCAGTCCCGATTCGTGCCTTTTACAAAGTTGGAGTAGGAAATTTCCCCAAACTGAAAACTAATTGGCTCTAAGTTGATCCCATTCTGAGTTTTATTAGCGGAACAAACCGGAACTACTGTTTACGGTATCTCTTAGTCGGAGCAAACAAAGAGTAGGCATGCAGAAGCTTCGATGCCAGTCAAATTCTCTCACAACAAACTAGTACAGAAAATTTCACCATACAAAAAATGTTTCTAATTTTATTTTACTTATATATGTATTATTTCAGTATAATATTTGGTTATCCATATACATATATAAAAAGCGAAATAACAATAAAGTAATTTCAAGTAGCTCAAAAAATGAAGTAAAATAGCCGCAGTTAGCACACCATCTTCTATCAAAAATGATAGAATAGAAGTTTATCCCCTGAGAAGAAGTGTCTTCAGGTATAGAAGGAGTGTCAAATCACACGAAAATGCAAGAATGATACAGATAGCAAACCAGTCGGCGAAAGTTTGTGTAAAATTGTAAAACAAAGTAAATAAAAAAAATTAAGTTGCGAATAAAAAAAGCAGAGTAATCAGAAATTGCCCGATTGGAAACGTGTGAATCAAAATATCTTAACAAAAGCGCAGTAGTTCTGTGTGCTTTCTTTTAGTTTTTGACGTCACAGATAACGGAACTCTCAATTTTCTATTCTATCATTCTTGGTTCTCTACTTAAACTCCTTGTAAGTAAAGGCAATTGCGTAGCTACCAAGAATGATAGATTACAAGTCTTGGCCATCCGAAGCAAAATTGTGAGAGTAACTTCGGCTGCCACGTCATAGGGGACTCGGCAGCAGAATTGTGCTTTTCCAGTTAGTCGGCAATGAAATCAAATCAGCAATAGCTATGTAAATTTTTTCTATTATCACCAACTCGATCTTAGTTTTTACCGACCCCTTTTGTAAACAAACCGCTGCACAGAGTTCAAAAATGACTACAGGATACAATTTTCAAACGATTTCAATATATATTTTTTTAAATGCTCACAAATGATTTTGGAAGTGATTTTTTTGTTAACATTTTTTTTCATTAAATCAAAAAACACCATTGAATAGAGGTAGTTTCATAAAAATTCAGAAAAACATTAAAAACCAAAAATTATATGTATTTTTAAATTCGTGTGTAGTTTTAATCTACGGAACCCGCAAGGGAGCAGAGGACGCGGTCGACCAAAAACACTTGAAAAAGGTCGATGCAGCGCAAACTAGCAGATGCCGGGACAACAGCACACAACCTGTGGAAGAGTCTTGTCGAGGCTCTATGCTCCCGAGAAGAATGAACAGGGATACAAGAAAAAAATCGACGGTAATACATCAGAGCAAGTACGCAAATTTCCAACCCGTCTTAAGGGGTTCATTTTGTTCATGGAGAAACCTAGAATATTCACTAGAAAAATGTTAAAAAATTGATGTATGAAAAGTGATGTACGTTCTTGGGGTTGCTGAATCTGAATTTATTGTCCGTCTGTCCTTGA
Organism: Anastrepha ludens; assembly: GCF_028408465.1. NCBI lineage: Eukaryota > Metazoa > Arthropoda > Insecta > Diptera > Tephritidae > Anastrepha > Anastrepha ludens. Next base: position 114,087,794 of record NC_071498.1, on the reverse strand, counting down.
GGGGTCAAATTGAAGGTCAATTCGAGGTCAAACATAGAATATTCACCGGAAAAAATTAAAAAAAATTGCCTTCTTTAGGATTTTTGAACGGAAATGTTGAAAAATCCCCATTCCGCGCTGTTACGTCAGCACATGAGCTAATTTCTTCGAATTCGCCGCGAGCTGGCTAACGCTCTGATGTTGGCCACACCTTCTGAATTCTCCCCGTCGTGGTAGCTACCTCGAAGTTGCAAAAATCAACAATCAGGCAACAGAGTTCGGTTTAAATTTGTGTTATTGGTATGCAAACCTAGCCAGTATCCTACTAACCTACGAGTTGGTTTCAGCTAGGTAATACTATAAGTTACGGCCTCAGCAAGTGCCACTAGGTCTGATTATTCATAAGGACTGTCTCAGAGAATGTTTGGACAAACAATTACGTTTTGTAGTCATTATTTCAGTAGGTAGGTAGATTGAAATAGCTTTAAACAGTTTCTGGGCCCAACCATGTTTTTCAACATTTTTTATAGTCAGATAGCACAAGCATTACCGCTCCAAAAAAGTACGCATTGTAAAAGGGAGTGTATTTCTGCCATGAAAAAGCTCCTCATAAAAAACAATTTGCCATTTAGAAACGACTTAAAACTGAAGGTTCCACTATTTGTGGAACAACATCAAGACGCACACCACAAATAGGAGGCGGCACACGGCGAAACCTTTCACCGAAATGTACGCGCCAATTATTATTATTTTTTTTTTTTTGTTTTAAGAAATAGAAGAGAGAAGAAATACTTGCGTAGCTCTGGAAATCCGATCCCCAATAATAATTAAGCAAAAACATCTGATTATTATTTATTAATTTTGCATTACATTTCTTTACAAAACAAACGACTCAGATTTCATTGCGGTCACGATCTGTCATTCCATCAGTATTTCCCAAATTATACTCGTATTATGGCGACGGCATTGAAAACGATTTCCAACCGAAATCCATCTACATATGCATCCAGTACTGCTCAATCTTTTCTCGCCGGCGTACACACAAACAAAGCGCGATTGGAATATACTGATATACTGGCATCTCACAATCCGCAATACGATCTGCAGCAACGCATCAGCGCCTGGAGATGAACGACCGCAGAAACAGAAATTGCAGTGAATGAAGTAAGCACAGAAGGAATGTTCATTGATGTGACATTATTTTTTCTAACTACGGATGCGCATATATGTATGTACATATGTAGATGTATGTATGTGTGTACATATATATTAAGTATAGGACGCCCTTTACTCGGGGCACCACACATTTGTTGCAATCGACGGTAAAGATGCGAGTGCACGCGCTGCTGATCTGCGTGATATGCTTTATGTGACAAATAATGGATAAATTGTCACACCATTCACACTTTCTGAAATGGGAGCGCATAAACGAATGCGTAGCTATACATATATACACATCTACTATATTCTCTTGTATACACAGATATGTTTCTATGTGGTTTGCCGGAGTACATTGAAATGCCGCACTCGATGTTGCTGTGCTGCCACTGCACTTTAATGACTTCAATAGCTACGAGAGATCCTCAAGTGATTGCATTACCCTCTGCGAGCTTGGATTTGATGGCTCCAGTTCAAGTGGCCTGCCTAACAATGAGTAATGAAGTTGAGTTCCATTACAATTGGCACTGGTCTTTAATATGACGTTGATCTGCAATATAAAAATTGTAGCTGATGATATTCTAATGATAGTTTGGCGATTTAGCATAGCAGGCCATATACGAGTAGTCAACAATGGGGGCGGTTATCCAACCCACACAGACTCTAGCTACTTTAGTTGTAAATTATTCCGATGCGCTGAACACAAAATTAATAATCTGAGGCCTAAGATACCAAAAAAATATATAATAATATGCTTGTATAGACGCTGTAATACAAGTAAAAGAAGAATATGTGAAGAGAAGGGCAATAATGAATTTGACTCTTGGTGATAGATGAAATCGGCCCACCAACAGTGAACAAAAGAATGCGCCAAAGTTTAGCCTCCGGCGCTCTCTTTTATATACATTTTTATAACTACAGGGTGCATGCGGTATTTGAGGGCATTCTTATAGGTGGCTATAACTTCCCGAAACCTTTATTTTCCATTTTGGCCTTTTTCAGATAACACATCGAGGACTGCAACATAACTCAAGAAATGAGGGGCAAAATATAGTACACCGATTTAGAAATCTCTAATTTTCTTAAGTGAGCCCGTTCATTCGTTCATAAGGTTCGCGTGAATCGAAAGTACCAAGCGGTGATGCAGGATCTGTTACAAAGACCAAAAACCAACCGCAGAAATGACAGATAACTATGTTCTATTCTTACAGAGGCTCCTGCGCACGAAGCTCGATGGGATTCTGCTGCATATATCGAGGTTTAAGAGATAGTAGTGAAAAACAGGATTGATAGTGTATGCGGGGGCCGGCCATCCATCTTTCAGCAAGACTCTGCTCCTTCACACAAAGCGATGGCGACAAAAAGTTGGATTGCTTGAAATTTCTAATCCCCTGGATTACTATGCGTTGGGCGCAGTTAAGCGTGAAACCAATAAGCATCCACATAACACCAGGCTACAAGACTACACTTAATACCGTTATGGTACATATGAATAAGAAGCGCTTGATTCGGCCATGCAATAATTTCCGGACCCCGATCGAGGCGATTCGAGTTTATAGATTAGTAATAAGTTAATAAAAACGTACGAGATTTCAGACAGAATAACTCTCTGTCGATTTGTTTGACCTGATGCTGGAAAAGATCGTGCAAGCCGCAGAACTTAATCGCTCAGGCGTATGCCGACGATATTGGCATCATCGTCCTTAACAACCACGCTTTAGTTCTACCTTTTCCAAATTAGATAAAGTAGCAAAGCGAACTAGTCTGGTGGTGAATGAGGGCAAAACGAAGTACCTCCTGTCTTCAAACAAACAGTCGGCGCATTCACGTATCGGCACCCACGTCACTGTTGACAGTTATGATTTCAAGAGTGAGAAGACTTCAGAAACCAGCCTTAACACGGATAACAATGTCAGCCTGGAAATCGAACGAAGAATCTCTTTTGCCAACAAGTGCTACTTCGACGACTTTCGACGAACAAAACGCTCTACAAGGCTCATGATGCCCGTCCTAACGTACGACGCAAAAGCGTGAATGATGACTGCATCCGATGAAGCGACGCTTGGAGTGTTTGAGAGAAAGATTCTGCGCAAGATTTTTTGACCTTTGCACGGCGTGTATGAGCTTTACGACGACATAGACATAGCGGAGCGAATAAAGATCCAGCGGCTACGTTGGTATTTGATGCGCTGCGACTCCGAAAGTATTTGATGCGCTACCAGCTGGTGATAGCAGAGGAAGACGAAGGCCTCCTCTGCGTTGGAAAGATCAGGTGGAGAAGGACTTGGCTTCTCTTGTTGTGTCCAACTGGTGCCCGTTAGCTCGAGAAAGAAACGACTGGCGCGCTTTGTTAAATTCGACCGAAATCACTTAAGCGGTTATCGCGCCAATTAAGAAGAAGCAGATAGTTTTCACGTTCGACTACTTCCTATACGTAGTAATCCAGGGTACGAAGTTCTGGTGAGTTAGGTGGCAATAAGTTCGGTGCTATATGTTCATGGAAATTTTCGGCCATCCAATCTTGCGGCGCCATCCCTTTTTTTGAAATAACAGAATATTGCTGTATTATTGTATATTGTATTAGCTGTGACTGCGATATATATAGCAGAATTCACTTGAGCAAAGAAGTGTGGTGGTATAACAGGTCCTTTGTTGCTTACAACACCTAAAATCATAACAGTGGCTGGAACCTTCGTGTGCATGACAACAGGAAGCTCTGTAGGATTGGAACATAGCTATCTGCAATTTCTGCGGTTGGTCTTTTGGACTTGATCAGAAAAAACATCAGGCCCTTCGGCTTCGGGGTGTTTTCTAAACAAAGAAGGCGTTTCGAACGGATAATTCGCTGTTCTCGTTGTAAACTGTCTTCTGCGCAAAACGTAGGATTTACACCCAAGATCTTCGTGAGCAACTCGACAGAGGAGACCTTCAACGTCAATGATTATAGAAAAATATAATTGTGCGTTTGTACTGAAATGCAAAATTGTTATGCTACTATTTAAGCATCCGATATTATACAATATTACTACACATATTTTCTAAGTTTCCAAAATAAAACAAAAATGAAGTCGTCAGTATAAATACCTCCATTATTAATAAAAAAAGGAAATAATAGAGACTCAAAATTTTCATTGACATATGGCCAAAAAATTCCCTGCTAATATGCCGGTAAGATGTGCTTATTGATATTTCCTCATAGCTTCGTATACTGAGATCGGTTCACTAAACAAAAAGTTTTCAATAAACTTGAGGAGCACTGAAATTTGGGATGCCGAAGATTAATATGCAAATGAAAAATATTATATACAGCCATGGTCATATAAATAGCACAAATGTGAACCTCATATGTTAAGTTAAGTTTTTGGTACGAACTCTGCATTGAAATTTGTTTGTTTACATTTATTACCGTTATTAAGCTTACATTTATGAGAGGAATTCACCGTTTTTTTCGATGGAATTTTTTCGTTCCATTTTATTTATGCTTATTGCTGTTTTGAAGTGGGCACAAAAATAGCACATTTTAACTTCTGCAACGGAGAGTAAAACTTAAATATTGTTTCAGCGATATTTGGTACAGTTTTTCCTATCTTAAATAAAATTTTAAAGTAATTACTAAAAATGGTTCCACGTCCCATTGCACGCCGGAGAAAAAAGCTCTTATATACCGTATGAGTCAAAATGGAAAAACGCAGAAATAGCTGAAATGATTATGGGCTCTCGGAAAATGGTTTATAATAGATATTCTTAATTTAGTTAAGAAAGATTCATCCTATCTAAACGAAAAAACGGAAAGAAAACCAAAGCCGCGAAAAACTGATGTTAATATGGATAGAGCTATAAAAGCAAAGCAGATCCTTTTAAGTCGGCACGGCAAATAATACTTGAAATAAACCAAGAATCTGGTATACACGTGTCCAAAAAGCTTGTAGGAAGGCGACTAGACGAAGCCCAGCTGTTTAGCCGCATAAGCAGAAAACCACTCCTCTCAAAAAGGCATATCAAACACCGACTTGCCTTTGCAAAAGTCCACAAGAACAAATCTATTCAGTTTTGGAAAATCGTACATTGGGCCGATAAAACCAAAATAAATAGGATGGGATCAGATGGGAAAACTATTGTACGTTGTCCAAAAAATCAAGCGCTAAATCCTAGATTCACAAAAAAGACGATTAAATACGGCGGCGGAAGCATTTTGGTTTGGGGAGCTTTTTCCTGGCATGGTGTTGGGCCGATTGTTCGCGTGGTTGGTAAAATGGATAGATTTCAGTATCTGGATATACTCCAAAATAAAATGAAGCCATTTGTGTTTGAGTTTATGCCATTAAATTTGACATTTATGCAGGGCAATGATCCCAAGCAAACTGCGAAGACAGTGAAGCAATGGCTCAGAAGAGAAAAAATTAATGTACTGGATTGGCGGGTGCAGAGCCCTGATCTCAAATACAATAGAACATTTGTGGAATGACGTTAAGGTCAAATTTCTAACAAAAATTTTGAAAATTTTGATGATTTGTGGGCCGCAGTTAAGGAGGCTTGATGCTCGATTCCAAAGGAAAGATGGCAAAAACGGTGGATATAGTACAAAATACTAATCTGGTAAAACAATATTACTTCTTAACTTTCTGATTTGTTTACTATTTTTGCTTTTATTTGGAATTTGGAAACACTGAATGAAATAAAGTTAGACATTTGCTCAGATCCCTACCTTACTACGGATATGATTAGAGAACGATCGAATTTCAATTGAAAGAAGTTATGTATGTTTTACTAGTTCTTTAATCCTCATTATTGCATAATTATATATATACTTTATTATAATATAGAAACACTAGCTTCTCGGTGGTATCACCTTGCCAGCGGCACCCTGTGTCGGTATAGAGCTGGCTCGCAGCTCTGTATAAAAGCTCACTAATCACACTTGATAGGAGAACTCTATGATATTTCAAAGCAATTAAAAAAAACTGTGCATGCATGGCTATACAAGTACTCAGAAATTTTACAAAAACTAAAAGTTGATAAAATGTTTGATCAAAAAAGTTTACAGAAATGCTCGACTGAACATGGCCGAGGCCGAAGTGTGGTTGTTCTGTAGATATAACATATCGCCCCTTCACGCCTCTTCGAAATTAATGCACCATCTCAGCTATAGAATGACAAACGATGAGATTCAAAAAATAGAACTGCTAGAACAGTGACGCTGTTCATTACACCACCAACTATTTATCTTTCTCTGCATTTGGCAGTCCAGCTGCTTGAATACCTCCCCAACATTCTCACAGCTCACTTCAAGCACACAACCAAATCAAGTAGGTATTTGTGGGATTTTGTGCGCCATCCGGCCCGCAATCACTAGAGCCCCACTTAACTGTCTGCACTAGAAACCAACAAATCGCTTGGAAAAATAACCGCACATTGCATTTTGTGTATTAGCATTATTCGCGTTCAGATTTGGCATGCACCGCCGCTGCTGCCAACGCAGTTGCATTTTGATTGATTTCAGTTTATTGCCATTGCAATGCATGATGAATGGTATGCGCCGCAAACTATATTTACTCAGCTTTGTACGAGTGCATTTTCGCGTGTAAACAAGAAGGTACATACACACAAATCTGCGTATGTAAATATGGATAGAAGTACTTGTATCAAATGCATTCCGTAATTTGCATATTTTCCACAAAACTTCGGCACCCAACACATTTTCTAAACTCGCATACTCTCACGCTTATTTGAATTGGTACGTTTTGTGCGCTTGCACTTTGAAAAACTTATAGCTCATCTGGCAGTGAAGTTTGCATTATGAAAATTCCTCTACTCATATGATATGTACTTATTTATGGCTTGCCGGTATGTGTGCCTGTGTGGGTTGTGCTATGTTGCCTGCCAATGTAAGCTAAACAATTCATACTCCACTTCAACCTGCCTGGGCTTTGTTCTGATGGCAGCAACACTTGTGTCAATTACGCGCTTTATGAATGAAAATACGATATTTGAGTAAGCAGACGGGTATCTGTATATGTATGTATGTATGTTAAGTACTCCATGAAGGGCACGAAATATTTGAGCGCGGTAATTTTGTAGCAGGAGAATACCCCTTACAGTTTTGCATATGTATGCTTATTCCCAACAGAGTTCCACCTCTTTTAATTTGTTCAACGTCAGTTACCATTTAACATTACTTCAAATAATTTTAAAATTAATATTTATGGTTTAAATTTCAGAAAATATTTTTGAAAAAAGCATATGCGCTGATTGAAATTATGTGGGTTTATCAGACAAAAACTTGAACTTAAAATTGAGAAAACTTAACAGTAAAGTTCCATGTTCCCCTTAATAGTTCCATAAAAGTTAAGTGAATGTGCCTGAGAGCGAATATTAGCGAGACAGTACTGACCTCTTCTTCAAACCAACAATGCATAGAACACAAAGGTGGCGCCCATCTCGTACCGCTAATCCACTCTCTTGATGGGATTTCTGTGTATGTGGAGTGACACATATGCAATTTATTTGTGTGCCGTTTGGTCGTGGATCGAGTGGAAAATCTCCTCGAAGCTTGACAGAGGTGTCTTCACTGACGGTTCGAAGATGGAATCGGGAGTCGGAGCAGGGTTTTTCTCTAAATAAGCCAATTTATATCTCCTTTAAACTGCCGAATACTGCTAGTGTTTTTCAAGCAGAAGTCTTTGCCATCCTGCAGGCATGCAAAATGCTTAGCGAACGAGGGAGCGAGGGAGATATTAACATTCTCTCCGATAGTAAAGCCGCGATCAAGGCTCTGACGACGCCATGCTGCAGAACAAAATTGGTAAGCTCCTGTAAGGAGGAGATCAAATCTCTTGAGTCTGCAGGTAACAATTCTCTGATCTGGATTCCAGGATATAGGTACATAGAGGCAAATGAAATTACAGATGAGCTTGCCAGGAAGGGGACTGAATTGGCCTCAAAGACCTCCTACTCGGTCAACGGCCCCTGACAGTTGTTAAAGGGGAACTGCACAAATTATTATATTTCTCAGGAAAGCGCAGAAAAGATGGAGCTATATTTCTTCACGTTCTATTTCGAAAACTTTTTGGCCCCAGTACAATATACGAAGGACTCAGAAAATCCGTTGGACTCCTCGCCATTCAATTTCCAAACTCGTAGCTATGTTTACCGGTCACTGGACGATCCGCACACACGGGGAAAAGCTAGAGTTACCATTTAACCTCCATTGAAGAAACTGTGGGGATCTTTCAGAGAAGTAGACTGTTGAGCACTTTCTCTGTAAATGACGGGGCTTGGCAGCTAGACGACTAATGTCATTGGGTGCTCCTTTCTTCGACAGCCTGGGGCAGTGCGCCAATCTAAATCCCATCAATCTTCTTCATTATATCGACAGCTCTGGCAGGTCTCATAATGGTATCAAAGAGTGCCAAACTGGCACTTCAACCATTTCACCTACCTAACTACCTTGGTCGTGGACCCATAAATTCTCCCTACGAAAGTATTAAAAATGAAAAAAAGATAATTAAAAACTTTCGATATTAGGGGTGGGACTATTCGAATAAAAATTATTCGAATAATAAAATCTTTTATTCGAGAGGTATTCGTAATTCGAATAATATTTATTCGAATTTTTTATTCGTTTATTCGAATAATGCTATTCGAATACCTCACTATTCGAATACCTTACTATTCGAATACCTTACTATTCGAATACATCACTATTCGAATACTTCACTATTCGAATATTTTTGGTAAATATTTACTTAGATTAGCGGACTACTCTTGCTTGAGGCGTGAAATTATTTTCTTTTAGGTTTTTTGCTTTTGAAAAGTGTGATGCGGGCCACCCTAATATTAATATTAAGGCTTCTAAACACAGGAATTGTTACGAGGGAAAACCAAATATTTTTTGATGTCGATGTTTTATCAAGAACAATACCAAAGAAATTTTATCATATTAGCTAATTGAAACATGAAGCGATCAAATCAAAAATTCACAATGTTCAAAAATCGAGAAAAACTGACTAGAAGGGCCAATGTAATTTTTATATTTTTAAAAGCATTTTCTCCCTGATATAAATGAATATATAGTGAGGTATTCGAATAGTAAGGTAGTCGAATAGTGAGGTATTCGAATAGTAAAGTATTCGAATAGTGAGGTATTCGAATAGTAAGGTATTCGAATAATGAACTATTCGAATTATTTGAAACGAATAGTTTTATTCGTTTTATTCGAATAATGTTTATTCGAGTATTATTCGAAAATAATCCCACCCCTATTCGATATCGACTTTGTGAAGCTACTCAGGCCTTTGGGGTTATTTTTTGACATGATGTTAAAAACGATAATGAAGTAGGAATGAACTCTTGCTGAAATCAAAACTGAAGAGAAGAAGAATTGTGGGATTAGAAAAATATTGAACTATATATATAAGTATATCTTCACTAATATTATAAAGAGGAAAACTTTGTTTGTTTGGTTGTAATGAATAGGCTCAAAAACTACTGGACCGATTTTAAAAATTCTTTCACCATTCGAAAGCTAGATCATCCACGAGTAACATGGATTATATTTTATTTTGGAAATAGGGCTCGAGATATAGGTCAAAACGTGGATCCGGGTAACCTTCGGATGTGTATGTACAATATGGGTATCAAATGGAAGCTGTTGATGAATGTTTTACCCAGAGTATTTTTCATGCCGCTCCGTGACTAGGGTCTCGAGATAGTGACCAAAACGTGGACCCTAGAATGTGTTTGTACAATATGGATATCAAATTGAAGCTGTTGGTGAATGCTTTAGTTCAGAGTATTTTTCATGCCGCTCCGTGACTGGGGTCTCGAGATATAGGTCAAAACGTGGACCCTAGAATGTGTTTGTACAATATGGATATCAAATTGAAGCTGTTGGTGAATGCTTTAGTACAGAGTATTTTTCATGCCGCTCCGTGACTAGGGTCTCGAGATAGAGACCAAAACGTGGACCCTAGAATGTGTTTGTACAATATGGATATCAAATGAAAGCTGTTGATAAGTGCTTTAATACGGGGTAATTTACATACCTATTGATGACTAGGGTCTGGAAATATATGCCAAAACGTGGACCCGCCGTGTCTTTGCACCGAATTAAACCAAACTTACACACATTGTTAAGGAGGTATTGAAGATGGTTTCCGTATAGTTTGGATACCCATTGGTAGATAGGGTCTCGAGATATAGGTCAAAACGTGGACAAATGGAAGCTGTTGGTGAATGCTTTAGTTCAGAGTATTTCCATCCGCTCCGTGACTAGGGTCTCGAGATAGAGACCAAAACGTGGACCCTAGAATGTGTTTGTACAATATGGATATCAAATGAAAGCTGTTGATAAGTGCTTTAATACGGGGTAATTTTCATACCTATTGATGACTAGGGTCTCGAAATATATGCCAAAACGTGGGCCCGCCGTGTTTTTGCACCGAATTAAACCAAACTTACGCACATTGTTAAGTAAGTATTGAAAATGGGTTTCGTAAAGTTTGGTTGTAATTCGGAACACTGGCAACGGGTACAGCGTTCTTTTGAACCAGCCATAATGTCGCTTACTTTTTTAACGCTTGGGGCGGAACTGAACTGTCAAATTGACAGTGTGAATTACAATGTGTCCATATTTCTTTCTGATTTGGATGCCATAAGGAAAAAACGTAAGTGCAACATTTAAAAATTGTTTGTGAATTTTTTTGGACTGGATTTTGGAACAGTGAATAATTTCTTACGAAATTTGAGAATTTAATGTGAAATCCGAATGAAATTATGTGTTCGTGGAAAAAAAATTTTTTTTCGTTTTTTTTTTTTGAAAAATATAAATGGATAATGGTTAAAAAAGCTCCAATGCTTAATAAAACATATAAATTGAAACGAAAAATTCATGGATGATCAGGAAAAAAGACGATTGTTTATTCATATGCGTTGATTTGAAATTTAAAAACAATCTTATTTTTTCCTTATTTTCAATTTATATTTTATATTTACTCAAAAACAAATAGAAAAACAAAAAATATTGTTTATGCCAAAGCGCTTGAATAAAGAATAAAGAAATAAATAATATGAAAATCATATATTTTCTGTTCTAAACCATATCTATTCTATTTTAGTGTGCCCAGCGAAGGGGGCCGGGTTTGCTAGTATGTATATATATAATTGGCGCGTCCACCCTTTTTGGGTATTTGGCCGAGCTCCTCCTCCTATTTGTGGTGTGCGTCTTGACGTTGTTTCACAAATGGAGGGACCTACAGTTTCAAACCGACTCCGAACGGCAGATATTTTTTTTATGAGGAGCTTTTTCATGGCAGAAATACACTCGGAGGTTTGCCATTGCCTGCCGAGGGGCGACCGCTATTAGAAAAAACTTTTTCTTAATTTTTGATCTTACACCGAGATTCGAACCGACGTTCTCTCTCTGAATTCCGAATGGTAGTCACGCACCAACCCATTCGGCCACGGCGGCCGCCCTCAACTTTATGTCTATGGATTTATACGGTTGAAGGTAACAGCGGAAGTTTAAATCAATTGAGCTCTGATAAGCCCTTCTGTTTGTATCCATAATTGAAATTAAAATTGACTTATTTCTCTTGAAGAAAATATACATATTTTTATACCAATGGCTTCAATACCTATAAACTTCGGCTTATTATGTCTTTCAGCCCCTGAAACTCTTCCCAAATAATCATAGTTTATTTTAATCATAGTCAAATCAGTGAATGGTTTTTAACTCAGAAAGGAGTTCAAATTTAAAGCTACCTAATGCAAAGGTATTGGTAAGACACCATAATCCACCTGATACCTCTTTTCATCAGCACAAAAAAAGTGCCAAAAGTCAACGCAATCTTTGGATGACTTTAAGCTTTTACGTTAGACTATAAAACTGCGTACCCAGAAAGTTAGGTTAGGTTAACCAATTTAACTTGCAGTCATGCACAGATAGCGTTACGAGATGGAGTTCATTAGTTATGTGATGGTTGGTGCCTGTGTCTATTTAATGATACATTTCGAACCTACTGCTGAGATATCTTCCAATCCAACAATCCCGTCCTAGATATTTTAGGGTGTTTTGAATAACACAGGACATCCACAATGGAGATGCTCTACAGTTTCTAAGTTTACAGAAGTCGTCTCCATCTTTGATGACATTTTCCCTTGCAATAAGTTCGACAGTGATGTGTTGGTTACTGGTATTCTTATACTGCCACAGACAGAGAAGAAGGGGCCGCCCGCCGCTTAGATGAATACACGGTGTAGAAGAAGGCGCAGGCTTATTGGGATTTCGGGCATGGAGAACACAGACACGAAACCGAGACGATTGGAGGCATATGCTACAGCAGGCAAAGACCCGACCAGGGCTTTCCACCCAACAATGATGATGATGATTTGCTCTCATTGACCAGAGGAAACTGTAAATATTTTTAAGGTACTTTTTGAATGTAATTTCCTTCTGTTTCAAATAATTGACATCCTTTTTAAAATTTGTGAATAAACGTATATTTTTTTAACGGTTGCTTTGCCTTTGCTCTGATGAAAAGTGGACAAATTCTGATTTATTCATAAACCGTCGGATTTAAAGCTAATTACTATAAATCAAGTACTGCTACTTTCTGTAAATAAGTTTTTTTTTAGACCCGACAAAAAATAAGGAAAGTTCAAATATACTCGATCAGCAATTGTTAATAAAAAAATTTAATAATATAGATAAATTAAAGTATTCTTCTGAGCGCTTATTCAGGATGTACATATGTACATATGTCAAAAATAACTCGAGTGAAGGATTTGTGCATATTGATTTGTGTGCTAAACAGTTGGTAATCGCTGTAGTGTGGCGCATGAGGAAGTGCGCTCTGTGTTTGCCCACATACTCACGGAGCACCCTATGGTGTGTTTATTTATGTTTCAAATATAAAAGCAATATATGTATGTATTTTAGTACAATGCTTTAATGCAATGTCACTAAATTTTGCCCATCGAAGGGTTGGGCGTTCTTCAGTGACAACTAGACACACACTCCTTTTTTTTTAACTAAAATGATGATCGGTTCGACCAGCCGCAAAATCAAGTGTTAAAAGTGTTATTAAAATACGAAAACATTATGATTTTTTTGTTTTTGTTAGTCAATTGCTTTATTTAACAAAAATAAAAACTTAGCATAAATACATCATATTTCGACTTGACTTAAGCAAAATTTCAAAAAACAAAAATTAATAATTGTAAAAGCCCGTTTCTCTAGAAGTCCCTTGCGGTGATCATCACAAGCCCTTAGAGATTCATCTAAAATCAATCGGACGAGCGAATTTGTTTTATTAATAGATAATCTTGGGCCTGATCGAAGGTTTTTTTTTTAATTAACAATATGGCGGTCTCAGGGAATATTTTTCAGATTTTCGAGAAAAACCCGTCAATTAATTGTTAAAAAAAATCGAAATTTTTGAAAAAAAATCCTTCGATCAGACAGGAGTTGTTTATGTTTTTCAAAAGCAGTATACCATAAGTTTTAAAGAAATCTACCAAGCGGTTTTTCAGTTATAGTGATCACCAGTTCAAAAACCATAGCTTTGAGAAAAATGCATTTAAAATTTTGCGAAAGCACCGGAGCGCCCGCTCGCCCTTTGTTAATTGTTGAATAACTCGAAAAGCATTTATCGAATTCTCCTCAAATTTTCACACAATATTTTTAAGATATTATCCTTTAATAAAATGCAAAAAATCCATTTTTTTGCAAATTCTGACTACCCCTAACCCCTTAATGGTCGTGCCTGGTACATGTATGCGAAAAGTTATCTTTTCTCTCCTTTTTTGCGTTGTGTAATTATTTTTTGCAAAATTTACCTTTTTTAATTAAAAACTGTCGTTACTTTGTGTTGAAAACTGTAAAGAAAAGAAAGGAAAAAGGAAGTTAGTATAAAATGCCACAAGGAATACATAATAACTGCATAAATAAATGCTTATATCAGCACTACTACAAACACGCAAACAAGTTTACACATTAAAATAAGTTACAACACTTAATAATTACCGTAAATTATGGCATAAAATAGCTGAGAGAGCTTGGCAACAGGAAATAGCGAGCAACTTTGCAGATTTACGAAAAAGAAAAAATAAGAAGCAGTAATTGCAAAATTACGCAAAAGTATGGCAGTCGGTGATTTGAAATTGAATATTATTGTAAGCGTTGATTTGCAATTAAAATGGCAGTATACAACACTCTGACAAACGCATGTGTGTGACTATATGAATATTTATTTTACAAGGAGTTGTGTATCATTTCCTTTTGGCTTACAACTATGCAATTAAACAATTAGCTATTCTTGCATTACATTTAAAAAATGCTTGCAGGTGCAGGTGCTTACTTTGTTTGATTGGAAATCATATGGGTTACAATGTGGCTTAGTTCGTTTGTGGCGTATTTCACAAGAACGCAATTCAATAATTTCCAATCCAAATGTGAATGGCTTTCAAGGCAATCATGTACAAGAACATGAGTGACGGACATTTGCCCCTTCATAAAATTACTGTTTTTATTTATTCTTTAAAGAAACTGTGCTATAAACTCATTAATATACGGATATTGAAAATTTACTTTCGAAACGCATCATTTACAACGTTTACAAAGAGTAGTGGTTTCCTTTCATGCCCGCCTTCTTAAATTGCATACACACATACATACACGCATATGTATGAACAGACTTCGCGACAGCTGGTGAGAAAAACCAATTAAATAATTGCCAACTTGTACCACCTCGATCAAAAAGTGCCCGTAACAACCGGCAGTTGACGCTCTAATAGCCTAGACAGACGGCGGCGTTAATCAGAATTACACGAGTTGGTACGCGGATTAGTGACGAGCTGATTTACTTATTGGATACTTTTGTCAGTAAAAGATGTGACAAATGCGGGTATATTAGCTGCCCTGATACTAGGAAATAATTTATTTATTTAAAAAATAATTTTAAATTGCAACGTGTTTTGGATCTTTTACTTTTACAAAAATCGATTTGAATTTACAACAATGACTTTGTATTAAAGTTTGCATTAAAAATGGATTCAATGGTGCGAAAATCTTAGAAATGTTGGGAAACTATATCGGTAATGGAAATCTAAAGAAAACAGCCTTTTACGAGTGGCATGAGCGCTTCAGAAGAGATCGTGAGTCCATCGCGGATGACGAACCGAGTGGCAGGCCGGCGACATCGAAAACTGATGAAAGCATAGATAAAGTGAAAGAAAAAGTTGATCAATAACTGCAAATTAAACAGAGCTGACAGAGGACGTGAACATTGCTCATGAGTCCGTTCAGGGCATTGTAGTTAATGATTAGAGTTTGCGCTGTGTTGCTGCATAGTTGGTCGTTGGTGAAAAAAGAGCCGAATTTCAGCGTCCGCGTTTATATCGCCAAAAACATGACTCCCATGGCTGAATACGAAGGTTGCTTCATCAACGCATTACCCGGGACGAGACCAGGGTTTATTATATGAATACGACACGCCATTCAGACATCAAGCGCGTGGGTGGCGAGCTTCGAATGAACCAAGACCAAAAAAAAAACATGTCGTTTTCAGTTACAAAAGAAAGCGATGCTTACGGTTTTACGGACTATAACGATGCGCACTACAATTACGTGCACCTCGATTTTTTTCCAGAAGATCAGACATTTAATAAGGACTATTGTTTGGGCATCATGAAACATTCACGGGAATCAGTTCGTCAAAAAAGATGGGATTTGTGGAAAATTAACTCGTGGATTTTGCACCATGATAACGCACCGTCACACAGTTCTATTATTATACGTGTATTTCTTACCAAGATCGAGCCGAATACCATCCAACAACGATCGAATTCACTTGATATGGCTCCCTACGATTTTGTTCGGTTTGATCAAATCAGAAAACTACTACGGGGAACGCCGGAGGCAAGTAATAGAAAAATCGAAGACGGCTCAGATGGCTATACCAAAAGTAGAGTTCTGGAAATGTTTCGAGAGCTGGATTAAACGTTGCAGTTGATGGGGAGTACTTTGAAGGCCCTATGTTCCACATAGGGAATTTATTACTTGTATTTTGAATTTTTTTAAATTATATTCCGAGAACTTTTTGATCAAGGGGGTATGTACAAGGTCTCGGATGGCAGAATTAAAAGCTAAATAAGAAACGAATTCCTCATGATAAAAGTTTATTTGAATGATGGCATATTACAAAGAAGGAAAGTGCGATTTTTTTTTTATTTATTTCTTCTAAATGTTGCATGTACAGGTACACTTTTGTAATCTGGTTTCCGTACTTCGTGCAACTCGCTGTAGAAGTGATGTCGGGATGCCATTAACCTCGCAAACGATATTTTCTTTTAGTGCTGAGATTGTCGCTGGTCTGTTTCATAGACTTTCTTTTGAGGCACCCCCCACAGAAAAAACTCCGGAGAGCGAAGATAAGATCGTGCAACCTGGATGGGCAGGATATGTCACCGAAACGAATTATACATTTTTTTGGAAAGAAATCGCCCAGTATCGCCATGGTCTCTCTAGTCGTGTGCGGTGAGGCGCCATCTTTCTGAAACCATGTGTGTGTACTGAATAAAGGATGTTCCCTCATTATTGTCAAAAAATAATCACTCGCCATGCGCCGATAAGAAACGCCGCCCACAGAAATGGTTTTCCTCGATGATTCAAAACAAAAATATGCTGCAACTATTCCACTGCTTGACATTGCACACCAAACCGCCACTTTGGGTTTGTGAAGTGGCTGTTCATGTTTTAATATGTAGTAGGATCTGTCCTTTAGGTGACCAATAAGGGCCTGTAAGTAACTTGCATGAATAATACGCTCAGTGATTGTGGGGAAACTTTAAATTTATAACCAAGAATGATAGATTACCAGGTTTGCTATTTAGCTATGGTAAACAAGAAAATTGTGAGTGGAAGTTTGGGGGCTCGGTAGCCGAATTCTGCACGATCAAACGGCAACGAAGTGTCATTTGTTGATTTTTTTTCGTATATCACCAATACAATCTCAGTGTTTTTGTAAGCACACCTCAAGTGACGTTAGCCCATCACCTGATTCTGTCAAATTCGCTCAGAGCCGAATAACGGTCACCTTTGAAATCTTTTCACCATAATTTGTAACCTAATTCTACCACCAGACACCCTGAGTATTCAACATGACAAAGTCAATAATATACAGGTTATCAAATAATACAGACTTTGCGGTTAAAAGCTAAGAAAATATTGTCAAATACCGAAGAATCGTAAACAAAACAGAAAAGTTAGGTTAGGTAAATATAAAAAAGGAATGTGGGAAGAAAAACATCTACAATTACGTCAACTTGGCAGCTGATTTTGTCAAAGTCACAGAGAGCCGAGTAGCGGTCCGCGAAATACGCCATTTTCTTTATTATTTCAATCGTGTAATTGGCCAATTGGCAGTTTGAATTGACGAGCCAGAGAAAAAGCGGCACAGACGTTGTGGGAGCTGATCTAAATAATGTTTTCCAACCGCTCGCAATGTGCTAATCCAAATAAGACTGACATCCAACCTAAAAATGAAACCGTCAAAAATTTGTCTGATTTCTTTATTCGGTATTCTAAAGCCAACGTTGAAAAATTCGTTACCTCCAAGCAGCATAATAAATATTTGGACACTTTGTTTCTCCTATTTGCGAAAGCGATATCGCCCAGCGTAACGAGAGGAAAAGGGCAACAATTACTGAAGTGTTGTAGGAAATTCACAGTTTTTCCTCATTGCATTGAATTTTTCAAATATGTGTGTATGTACGAGCATTTGTGTACATATGTAATTGTATGGCTGAAAAGCTAAAATGTTTGGAAAACGAATGTTTACCTATGAACAACAAATCTTGTCGGTGGATCCATTCGTGCGGAGTTGTCTGAATGGTGTGATACGAGGATTTTTGCATGCCACATGCCACATGCCGCCGCTCTACAGGCTCGCCATACCATACATATATGAATGCACATGCACACATGCATACATACGAGTATATCGTTCATCGCCAAGCAGCACCAAATCGCCCGTTTTGCATAGACGCTTACACAATAGCTGTTTTACGATTTTGTATGGCCGTAGTATTTCGCTAGTCTGGTCCACCAGGCGGTCGTACGGTCGGCCATGTGCTGGCGCTCTTTCCAGCTGACATGCCACAAAACATATGCGGTACACAGTTGCACAAGCAAGCAGGCAGCCAGGCAGGCACTACATCTGGGCAAGCAGTGAGGAGATGGAGATGGTGTCGTAATCATAGCGATAGTGTTAAACATTGCGCTAAAACTATTTTTACCCGAGTGCGGAAATATACAATAATGCTGAGAAATCCCTTTTAAAATTCATTCAAAAGTGTTTTCATGCAATGGAATGAAATTTTCGCAAAGATTTAACTGTGAATGTTTTTACAGAAGTTCGCATTGTTGTTGTTTGTATTGTGGCATTTACATATGTAGGTACATGCAACTGCAAATCCGAGAATTGTGTACGAATACATTTTTTTTCATGGAAAATGAGCGGGTTAAAAGAAATCAGAACAGATGAAAATATTTTGGATTAAAAACATCCATCGGGGGCGATGAAATTTGGAAGCTTATGCAGATTTGTACATATATGTATGTATGTACATAACTGTATTCAAATATGTAAACATGTGGTCAATGGTTGTAATTGTATGCAGTGACGAATGCATGCATACAAAATAAATTTAAATTAGGCTTAGGTCGAACAAAATCTTAACAAAAAGCACCGCAGATGCCTTCTAGCCGCCCAAAATTTTGGTTATTATTCAGCGTTTGTTAATTTTGTTTTAGTTTGACAACTAATTTTTGATAAATTTCTGATGAAAACTAGAGAAGATATTTTTACGTCATTCGCAAGGTAATTGAGACTGAATCACTTACAAATGAGATAATTCGCTCTCAAAAACTTTGTATGCGGAATAGTTCGAAAAGTAATTGGGGAGAGAATGAAAGGACGAACTATGTATGTATGTATGTGAGTATGTACTAGCACATTAATTTTTGCTATAATTATGAAATAATGATAGTGGATACAAAATTAGAAAATTGCGCGAAAGGTTTAGTAAAGCAATTTCCTTCTTATCTAAGCTACTATTGTGCACAATCACTAGTATATTAGGTATAGGAATAAGTCTCCGCCCTCATAAAAGAGGTGTCGCTGCTGATACTATTTTTGTGCTCGCTCTAGTAATATACTGGTGATTTGAAGGTGTAAATGCGAGGTCTCGATCGCAGTAGTTGACATTTGTTTGAAGCGTAAAGATCCTTTTCTATTTGCTTCATTATTACCTTTTAAAGAAAAGTGCAGCTGAAACGTGGCGTATATTGATCAATACTTACGGTAATAACTCTCCATCAAATACAACTTGTAAAGAGTGGTTTCGACGCTGCCAAAGTGGCAATTTCGATGTAAGTGAAACAAAGATCGCGAAGAAACACCGAAAGAATTCGAAGATACTTAACTACCACAATTATTGGATGAAGACGCATGTCGATCCCTTGATGATATGTCTAAAGAGTTGGATGTGGACAGATCAACCGTCGATGAACGTTGGCACGAGATGTGAATGGTCCAGTAAGCAGGTAACTGGGTGCCACGTCAATTGAAGGAGAAGGTTATCGAGAGACGTTTGGTGCCGTGTGAGATGCTTCTTGAACGGCAGAAAAGGAAAGGTTTTCTGCAGCGCATCGTCACTGGCGATGAAAAATGGATCTATTATGATAACCCTAAGCGTCAAAAATGTTAGAGCTTGCCAGGTGAACCAGGTCCATCGACAGCGAAACAAAATATTCATACTTCACAGGTTATGTTGTGCATCTGGTGGGATCGGAAAGGTGACATCTTTTATGATTCCTCCTCCATCTGAAACCATCATTACCAATCGTTACCGACTGCAGCTAATGCATTTGAATCGAGCTCTCAAAGAAAAGCGCCTGGACAAACTGATTTTGCTGCATGACAACGCCGGGCCACACGATGCTAAATCGCTCCAGAAATATTTAGAGAAACCGAATTGGGAAATCTGGTCCCACCCGCCGCATTCCCCAGATATTGCACCTTTGGATATCTGTTCAGATCAGAGCAGTCATCCCTTATTGGAAAGCGGTTCACTTCTTACGAGAGCATCGCAAACTAGCTCAATAAATGGATCAGGTCAAAAGAACTCGAGTTTTTCGTCAGAGGAATCCGTATGCTGAATATAACACAAAAAGTGACTAACAAAAGCAATACGTTAAAGACAAATAAAAAAATAATATACTACTGTGGGCAAAAAGTAAGGTGAATTTGGTTGTGAAATGAAAAATCTTTATTTATTCTTGTGAATCAATTTCATCCCCTTCAAAATAATCCCCTCTCGATGAAATACACTTATGCCAACGATTTTTCCAATCCCCGAAACATGCCAAATAGTCCATTTCCGGTATAGCCATCAGCACCTTCTTCGATTCAGCTTTTATCTCCTCAATCGACTCGAAACGGGTTCCCCGGAGTAGTCTCTTGAGTTTTGGGAATAGCCAGAAGTCACACGGAGCCAAATCAGGCGAATGCACTGGTTGCGGAACGATATGCGTGGAATTTTTGGCGAAATGGTCACGAAGAACGAGTGCAGTGTGAGACGGTGCATTATCGTGATGCAAAAACCAAGAGTTGTTGGCCCATAATTCTGGTCTTTTTAGACGAATTGCTTCACGTAAACGACGCATAATGCTCAAATAATATTCCTTATTAACAGTTTGGCCAGGTGGAAGGAATTCATAGTGCACCACACCTCAAAATCGAAAAAAACTGTCATCATGACCTTTATTTTTGACCGACTTTGACGTGTTCTTTTCGGTCTGGCCTCGCCTTTAGCACGATATTCGCTTGATTGGTTGGTTGTTTCAGGGTCGTAAGCATAAATCCAAGTCTCATCTCCCGTAATGATGCATTTGAACTTGTCCTGATAGTCTGAGAGCATTGTTTCACACACATCAACGCGACCACTTTTTTCCAAGAAATTGAGAGTTTTCGGTACCAAACGAGATTTGACTTTTCGTAGGCCCAAATGGTCTTTCAAAATGGTTTTCACAGATCCTTCTGATATTCCGATCATATCAGTAAGGTCTTTAACAGTCACCCGACGATTTTTGAGCACTAACTCCTTCACTTTATTGACGTGTTGGTCATCTGTTGACGTCGATGGTCGTCCGGAGCGCTCCAAGTCATCAACACGTTCTCGACCCTTTTTGAAGTCTTTGTACCACTTATAAACGTTTTTCTGCGACATGGTTGAATCACCAAATGCCTTCTGCAACATGCCAAACGTTTCCGCAGTCGAAATTTCATTCCGCAAACAAAATTTGATGGCACTTCTCTGCTCAATCAAATCAGACATTGTAAAAATCGAAAAGTGCATTCTTGGTCGTTTGGTAAACACAAGCGTAAATACTCGTATATTACTGATAATGACATTCACATGAAAGTTTGCCCAGATGTTATTAACAGTGCTGCCAACTCACGAAAAAAATAACTAGAGCGAAATTTTTATCCCGCGAAGTTTGACAAATAAATTCACTTTACTTTACCCACAGTAGTAAATAACTAAAAAAACGAGTTCCTGGCTTGGTGAAAAGATTTTAGCATCATTGACTCGTGTATCATTCGACGGAATAATCCGGGAAGAAAAACCCTTATTTATCATCAAGAGCGGAATAGTCCGAGGGAACAAAAACTCTCTCTTATCACAAAAAACGGAATAATCCGTAATAAATTAAAATAAATAATTTTGGTCATCCTGTAGCATTATTTTTCATTAGGACAAACAGTAAAAGTCTTGCCGACGCAAGGTATTATGGGCGCAAGGTATTTTGAGTACATCGCGCATTTCGAGTGGTGATGCAAAAGAGTATTGAAGACGACAACGAAATAACATGAGCAGTGGCTGCATTGATTTTTGCCTATATCACCAACACAATCTCGTTTTTGTCAATCTCTGTCCTAAACCAACCGCTGTCCCATCCACTGTTACTTCAACAAACCAGAGCTAGCATTAAGTGTAATATTAACTCTTGAGAAATTATGCAACTTTATTACAGAAGCGTAAATTGAGATTTAAACGAAAAATTTTTTGAAAAATTAAATAAAAAATATAAATTTTAACGAATAAAATGGAGGAAAATGTAATAGCATATGGAAAGTATAAAACTCTTACCTATCTCTACCTCTTAGCACTCTTATTGATTATCAACTAATTTTTAAACTTTTTTATAATTTTGAAATTTATAATGTTAAATAGTCTCAGAAAAGGCGCATACAGGATTTTAGTTGATTTTTCTGGGTTTTTATTTGTTTTGTTTGGTTCTTTACTCATTGTAAAGAAGGCCAACGTTGCATTATATATTTGCAAAAAAACGGTCGGTATTAAATGGGGACTAACACCTCGTGTTGCACATTGGCTCCATACTTCTGTAGTTCGGCCAATTTTAATACCAGTATATGGTATATGGAATACTTGTATGGTGGTCATCTACTCAAAAGGCGAGTTACGCTAAAACCATTAGTAATGTCCAAAGAACTGCTTTTTTATGCATCCCTGGCGCTTTAAGGACTAACCCAAAGAAAGCGCTGGAAGTGCTAATCAATTTACCTGCACAAAATCTGGTAGGGAGAAACGTGGCCGCCGGCTCGGCGCTCAGACTAAAAAGTATGGCGCTATGGAAAGACCAATGGTTTGACTACGCTTCTATTTTGCATTCTCTGAATAGTCACAAACAAGAAATAGACTATTCCTTTCTTAGACTCACCTTCGAAAGACTCTTCAAGACGAGTATACCGTCAAGAAGGGAGTGGCAGACACCAAGGCCATGGAGAAGGGGGGAATTAAATTTTTATACAGATGGTTCCAAGCTAGACGATATTTTGGCTATGTAGGACGAAGGAATTAGGACTGGAACTGTCCGTTCAACTACCAGACTACTGCAGCGTCTATCAGGCAGAGGTTCTAGCTATAAAAGAAGTGGCTACATATCAAAATACGCATGCCGCAATAAAAACGACTATAAATATATAGTACATACATATTCTCGGATAGTCAGGCGGCCGTCAAATCAATAAATACGGCTATACTAAGATCGAAGGTTGCGCAGGAATGCCGGGCAGCTCTAAATGATATCAGTGTCGTATTCAAGGTTAGCCTTATTTGGGTTCCGGAGCACACAGATATTGAGGGAAACTGTAAAGCTGATGAGCTAGCCAGAAAAGGTACTGCTCTTCAACTGCTCAGTGATTAAAGTACCATTGGAATACCTTTGGCCACGAGTAAACTAATAATAAAAAACAACATTATCCAAGAGGCCAATAGGTCATGGAAAGATGAAGATACATGTGTAACAGCTCGGCTACTATGGCCGCAAATAAACAAGAAAAAGACAAAGGAATTGATTTGTCTCTCAAGAGATAATATCTCGAAGGTCGTGGCTTGTTTAACCGGTCATTGGCTATTTGGCAGACATTCCTCTAGACTAGGAATTTTCTCTCAGGAATATTGCAGAAGTTGCAGAGATGAGCAAGAGGAAAAAACAGTTGAGCACTTCCTTTGCAATTGTCCAGCCCTAGCTAAAATCAGAGCATGTTGTCTAGGTAAATACTTTTTTAATTCTCTTACAGAGTTGTCTAGCGTGGGGTTGGGATCAATTCAACGTTTCATAAGAGCCACATAATGGTTCCTCGAAGGAAGGTAAATGGGGTTCTCGTGCAGCATAGTGGTATCACAACAGACCTGTAAAGTTGGTCGTGCAGATCACCATAACTTAACCTAACCTAATCATTGCACATGCCGGTAAAGTTGTTGTTTTTTTTATTGTGTTAAAAAGGCTTTTTTTTTGAGAAAGCTCATTCAGAACTCTGCAGTCATCGGCAATACTCTTAAGATTTTGAATAAGCTGGCCTTATAGGTTAAATAGTGATGCCATACTTTGTAAAAAAATGTAACTTTAATTGATTTTATTAAAAATATGCACGATTTGCATTGGATAATCTATAATTTCATAAAAAAAAAATTTATTAAGACAAGTTTAAAATGTGATTTTCTTATAATATTGAGATATTTTTTATTTCATTCCATACTTTTATTTATTTACATACATACATACATATATTGCTTCGGCTGTCGGATGTACGGACAAATGCTGGTGTCACTGTATGTACATATGTATGGTTTTAATAATGATGTGATTTTTTCATGTACTTATATGTATCTATGAACACAAAATCAATGGAATTTGTCACCGACCGGTTATCTTAACTGAATAAACAAATCGGCATTTGCGGTTAGGCTCATTAAAATTCGATTACTCAAAAATGTATGCATCACAAAATTATTGCAAATCAAAGGCACAGTGAAACATACACACACACATACATAAGCACATAGTAAACTGTTTTTGAGCAAAAAAAATTATTTCAAATTTAAAAAATAAAAATTGTCTATTTTTACACACACGCATACATATATACATACTTGCCTATGCAAGCAGTTTTGTCGCACTGTTTCCTTATATGTCCATATGATTTGCTATACGAGCGTACATAATTAACTGGTGGGCGAATTTAAAGTTAAGTAATGCATGTAACAACTTATGTAGAAGTACTTTTCAAACAATTGTGGCAATATTAGAAATATTCGCTCCTATGTACATACGTTTAAAATCCGTTCTTTTTGAAAAATATCAAACGGCAAACTTTTTGTTGTATTATATGAAGGCCGCCTTAAGTTGTAAAATGGGCTGCAAATGGTTAGGAACAATTATCTGGTAATTAAGTAACAACATCTGCAATTAACTCGGCGACATGAAAACGACAATGGACGTCTGGGGAAATCCTAGAAAACGTGATGAAACGTGAAATGCAAGCAAATGTATGGCGACTAGAAAACACCAAAAAGAAATTACCACGGCTATAAAGTACGTGAGAAGAGCAGGCACAAACAAAGCCAGCCAAGTGTGTGTAAATATTTAGTTGCAGGTAATCAGGTAGGTGTTTATTTTTAAACACGAAAACCAAATGGAATGGAAATAAATGGATATATGTGCCTCTATTTCACCTACTTGTACTTGTGCGTAAGTAGGTATGCATGTATAGGGTGTCCCATAAAGAACGCCTATTTTACTGCCGAACACTGAGTTGGAAAGCAATGCATAACACCGCGAAATTGTGAAGTTCACCATCAATTTGATGCAGTTTGACGCCATTGGACTCACTTCTTTGAATTCTTTTTTAAGCGGAGAGGTATGCCAAGAGTAATTTTGTAACATAAATATTAGGCGGAGTGCTCCGTTACTAAAACTGAAGCGATATTATGCCAAAATGCTAAGGAAATTTTCGCCAAAAGTACAAGGTGGCGCAAAATTAATCATCCTATCGGAAGATTTTTAATTTTGCCAATGGAGGCTTACGTCAATCATATTTGACACTTGTGAAATAGACAACTGCAGTATTGAAATTGAAATTTAAACAGCCGAGAAAGGTATATCCTACAACACTCAGGTAAAAAAGCTCATTGTATTCGAAGCTCTGGAAAGTAAAAGGATAGATATTCAAGGAGGAAAGAAGAGAAGTGACTGAGAGAAAGGGATAGAATTTAATAGAGACAAAGACAGAGAGAGAGATAGTTAGTCCTGTGAGAATTTTCCGATTCTCAAGCAAATCAGAAAATATTCTCCAGCTTGAGAGAACGAATTTTACTCCTTCCCCTGGCATCGGAACCCAAAATTCGTAGCCTTGCTCTAGCAAAGGCAGAACACTCACAGAGAAAATGCTCAGTGATATCGAACCACTCTGAGCAAGGCAGGCAAATCGGGTCCTCAATGATTCCAATGGTGATCATATGCTGAACTGTAATAATACCGACCATCAACCGAGCGTCTTTTCTCCCAATTTTTAGAAGAAAGTTGGACAGTTTTCTGTTCGAGCTTCTCTCAAAACACTTTGCAGTTTTGCAGCGTTCCAGACTGGACCATCACTGTATATGTAAATTACTGATCCAATTCATGATTTCTGCAGAACTGATTACGATTATTGGCTCTGGTCCTTGTGGGTAGAACCTCTGATCCACGGATGGCCAATTCATCGGCAATTTCGTTTCCTTGAACACCGGAGTGTTCTGGAACCCATATAAGTACAACTCTGTGCTGTCTTGCGGCAGAATTAAGCTTCTTCTTACATTCTTGAACAATCTTCGAGGTTTGCTTCGCGATCTATCTCCAGGGCCTTGAGTGCAGCCTGACTGTCACTGAAAACTCCAATCTGTTTCCCGCTCCATCTCCTCTCGATTATCTATTTTGTTTTGGAAAACAGTTATCATACTTATTACTATCTTTTAAGTACCATCGGGCTCCAGACCCAATTCCATTCTTGTGCCCATCGGTAAAGAAAGTGTCCATATCACGCAATAGAAATTTGAAATGAAATTTCCCTTCAAATGAAACTATGGCCATTAAATCATCCTTAGGTGCCAAAATCAGTGGATATTGCTCAGATAGCATCTTCAAGATTTCTCTGTGTCCCGAAGTTCCATCTTCGTGCCAGAAACCATATTTATGGAGTCTACACATTGTTTTTATTGCTTCCTGTTGTACCTTAAGATCCACGGGGAGCAAATCGAGCACAGCATTTAGGTCATCGCCAGAGGTTGTACTCATAACACCAATTATGCATTATAAACGTACACTTCTGAACAGTCTGTATAGTTTCCGAAGTGTGGACTTAACCATGGTCTGTCCCCACAAAACCATAGAGGCATAAGTGATGATTGGTCTGATAAGTGCTGTTTATATCCACAGGACCACAGCAGGTGTCAGACCCCAGATTTTACTATCTGCAGTACACAAACAGACATTTTTTGATGATTACTTTTGCGCCACCTTGTGTAAATGTCACGAAACGGTTGTTGTCTTGCGTTTCTCATAAAATCTTCATGACTTTCCTGAAGGCTTCCTGTCAGCCAGCTCAGCCTAACCTAACCTACATAACCAGCATATCTGCATACATTTTTTAATTACAATAAAAAAATCAGAACTTTTCAAATAAATATCAGCTTGTTTGAAATTTTAAAATTGGCAATTTTAATGGGACAGCCGATACATAGCACGGCATAATCGTGCCACACGAGCTGTTTGTCATTATGAGACAAGAGTCATATTTTAAGTAGAATCCCGCTCGTCATGACAAATACAAATGAAATCAATGTGGTTGGTCGAAAGCAAATTTCTGTACGTATCTAAATGCATTCAAATACTCTTCTAACGCTTTATGTATCGACACCTCTGTTCTGGTCTAGGGAAATTCCGTTTACGCACAACTCGCAGCCGTTCAGCACATGGCCGTCACACTTCTTATAAGAGTACAGCTACTCGTGAAGGTGAATTTTCCAAATATTTTTTCTACAATATTTTACATACGCATACACATAACAAACTCTTACGATAAGTAGGTATTCACTTAAACAAACATGCACACACACATCCGTATACCTAAACACAAGCATATTTTTACGCACGGAAATGGTTTCATTAAACTTTTGAGTGTGTCAAAAATAGTTGGACTTTTTCAAATGCTATGTAAGGGAGGCATTTGAAGTGGCAGGCAACTAGCTGCATTAGGGTGGGGAAAAAAGTTGTTTTCTTATAAATTTGTTCTCTACCCACAATATTTGATATTAATTTTTACTTTTCTATTTAAAAATTAATCACCCTTTCGGAAGATTTATAATTTTTGCAAATGGTGTCCTAGGTATGTCAACCATATTTGAGACTTGTAAAATAGACAGCTGTAGTATGCAAACAGACAAGCAATGTAAAGATTTCCATCAATCAAAACTATTATTATTATTATTTTTTTTTTTTTAGTTATTCAGAAACAAATATGGATGATTAATTTTACTGGTGCCGCCAGCGCTTTGAAAACTTTAATTGAATTCCCATGGGAGCAATGCACTTTTTCGCAAATTTGGTATAAAATGTATGCAAGTCACGCATGTCTAAAAAAGTATACCAAAATAAAAAAATAAAAATTATTTTGTTGAGGAAGGAAACTGTGAAATACATTGCTAAATAAGCGCGGGTAACTAAAGGGTGATTTTTTAGTTATTATCTTTTTAAATAGTTGGTTAAAACAGCTGACACACGTTTCGTGTTTTGTTTCACTGTCAAACATCTTTAGTTTGGTCTACAATTTAATCATGAATCGTCTTACAAACGAACAACGCTTGCAAATCATTGAATTTTATCATAAAAACGCGTGTTCTGTTAAGAAAGTTTATTGCGCGCTTCTTCCATTTCATGGTCAGTTTAATCGACCCACTGAAGCGGCTATTCGAGCTTTTGTGACTAAATTTAGAACCAAATTTACATTATTGGATATCAAACCACCAACACGCTTACGTAGAGTTCGAACTGAAGAAAATATCGCAGCTGTATCGGCCAGTGTTAATGATGACCATCAATTATCGATTCGTCGCCGTTCGCAGCAATTGGGCCTCTGTTACTCAACAACGTGGAAAATTGTGCGAAAGGATTTAGGTGTGAAGCCTTTCAAAATACAGCTGGTGCAAGAATTGAAGCCGAACGACCTACCGCAAGGCAGAATTTTTGGTGAATGGGCTCTTGGAAAGTTGGCCGAAGATCCACTTTTTTATCGAAAAATTGTGTTCAGCGACGAAGCTCTTTTTTGGATCAATGGGTACGTAAATAAACAGAAATGTCGATTTTGGAGCGAAGATCAGCCAGAAGAATTGCAAGAGCTACCAATGAATGCAGAAAAGGTCGCAGTTTGGTGCGGTTTATGGGCTGGAGGTATCATTCGACAGTACTTCTTCAAAGATGCTGCGAATCGTAACATAACTGTGAATGGTGAGCGCTACCGTGAAATTATATCCAACTTTTTTTGCCTAAAATGCAAGAGCTTGACTTGCATGACATGTGGTTTCAGCAAGACGGTGCCACATGCCACACAGCATGCGTAACAATGGACTTGTTGAGAGGCGAGTTCGATGAACATTTTATTTCACGTTCAATTGTGTCCTGTCAATTGATGATGTCTATTCAGACAAGCCTGTTTCAATTAACGCATTGGAAGACAACATTAAAGATACCGGCTGAAACATTGCAAAGTGTATGCCAAAATTGGACTAAGCGGATGGACCATTTGAAGCGCAGTCGCGGTCAACATTTGCATGATATTATATAATCTTCAAACATTAAATTATATAGACTCTACTATCGATTTAAATAAAAATTGCATCAATTTTTCTGAATTTTACGTGTATTTTTTTGAAAAACTTTCCTATAGCTCTTAAAAAATCACCCTCTATTAAATAAAAATTCAAAAATATGTGTTACACTTTTTTGCCTAGAACAACTTTAGGGGCTAGCTCCAAGAAAATTTTCTGTTTTTGCCATCCTAATCCTGCAGGGAAAAACAAAACTAGTATGGAAATATTCTAGTTCAAATACTAGCATTTAATAGAAGAAAACATACTGGTTCGTTATTGACTAGAATAATACTAGTAATAAAGTAAGCAATTTATCTGCAAAAGAGTTGATTTGTTTTCTGAGGTTAGGGGTAGTCAGAGGACCGAAAAATTATGATTTTCAATCATTTGTTTTTGCTAGTCAATTGCTTTATTTTACAAAAAACAAAAAAATAAAAAAATGCTTGACTTTACCAAAATTAAAAAAAAAACAAAAAATTGATAATTGTAAAAGTTATCGCCGTTTGTGTGGAGCCCGTTTCTCCAGAAGTCCTTTGCGGCGATCATCACAAGTCCTTGGAGATTCATGTAAAATCAATCGAACAAGAGAAATTAGTTTTATCAATAAATAATCTCAGGCACAAGATCGGAAGGAATGGCCTTCAACTCCTTCCTCGCATTCTCTTTGATCTCCTCTATCTACTGAAATTTCCTTCCACGAAGTGGTAACTTCAACTTGAGAATCAAAAAGAACGGGGCCATATCAGGTGAATACGGAGCTTGCACGATGGAATTTACTTGGTTTTTGGTCAAATAATCCACCACAATTTGGGCTCGGTGCGATGGCGCGTTATCATCATGCAAAATCCAAGAATTGTTTGCCCACATTTCCGGCCGTTTGCGACGTGCAGCATCTCTCAAACGCTTCAAAACAGATAAATAATATTCTTTATTGACTGTCTGACCTGATGGAAGTTACTCATGGTGCACTACGCCTTGGCAATCGAAGAAAACATTCAACAATATCCTTACTTTTGAGCGGCTTTGGCGCAATTTTTTCGGTTTCGGCTCGTCTTCGAAGCGCCGCTCAGACGATTGTTGCTTGGTTTCCATGTCAAATTCATAGACCCATGTCTCGTCGCCAGTAATTATCCGTTTTATGAAGTTTGGATCACTTTGGGCTTCAGGCATCATCTCCTCGGCAATTGTCTTTCCGTGGTGTTTTTGCACGGAATTCAGGCCCTTCAGAACGAGCCTGCCTGTAACGCTCATATACGCTCTCATACCCAAAAAAACAACCACAATGTGTTGGGCTCTTCCATATGAAATGCCAAGTTCACTAGAAATCTCTCTTAAGCTGGTATGACGATTTTCAAGCACGATTTCTTTCACGTTCTTCACGTTTTCATCGGTGTTCAACGTCGATGAGCGTCCGTAAGGAGGCAAATCTTCCACCACCGTACGACCACTTTTAATGTCTTTATACCACTCGTATGCTCTTGTTTTTGATAATGCTTTTTGCAACATTCCCGGTACTTTTTGATCATAGGGTATACATTTTTATCCTGTATTTTTTAAATAATTAACTTTCATACAATATCAAAATATATGTATGTAAATATGTATTTTAATTACAGTATTTTGTTTCAGAATCTATAATAAGCTTTATCAGCGCCAAAGAACCAGAAATACAATTAAAAGAACCACTTGAATTACATATAGAACGGGTTTTCCACCAGTGCCATTGCCGAAAAATGCTCGCACCAACCGGACATATAAAATATGCAATTTCAAGAATATAAAAATTTAACCAGCATTAATTTTATTCATGTTTCCGAAGTGAATATCTTAAGTCTGTATATCTTTATTGGTTTTTTGAAATTAATTTTTTAATTTTTCTTAATTTTTGTAGGATTTGCTATAGTGGAAGCTGAACCAATTTTTGAATGGAAGGGGTTACATATCGTCCCCTTAGTATTAAAATAGCCTATAAATTTTTTGATGTTTTGAGAAAATGAATTTCAAACTTTTTGTCGAAAGTAGATCTCACTCAAATCTCGTTATGTCTGTAAATATTTATTATTTTTGACTGACGTTTTGACCCACTTTGTGGAACTAGAATTTGACCAAATTTTGACCACATATAAAATCGACGATGGAGATTCCAAAAATTCAATAAAAAAATAATAGCCTATGAGCACATAGGCTATTGTTATACTAAGGGGACGATATGTACGTCCAGAATTTTCAAAAAATCGATTTTTTTACAGATTATTATTCTTTATAGTTTTAGGCGTATTTCTGTAGAAGTGGATTGTAAAAATTCCCCATAGATACAAAGTTACGGTAGAAAATGTAACTGCCCGACGAGAATTAGATGCGCGAGTTTCACCTCGAGTGAAAAGCACTTGAGAGTTTAAACTCGTTTTTCTCGAAATTACTATTTCCGGCACGGTCTGCATGATAACTCATAAGCGGTTTCTTTTTAAATGTTCGAAAGTGTTTTCTCTATTGATTTGATTTTTGATACTTTTATTAGAAAAATTTATAAACATAATTAAAGTGTGGCATTTATGACGTAAAACGAATACTTTTTTTAAATGCCATAAATTGCAAAATTTTTCGAAATTCAAAAATCCGACTCTACAGACTATAACTACAACTTTATTTTACAAGAATTTTTTTAACTTTTTGCAGATCCATCAACATTTCGAATAAAAATGATGGAGACCGTAGAGCAATTTTTTTTTTTCATTGTACTTTGGATCGTCATTTTTTAATACTAATTTTTGTAAAGAAAAATTAAAATAAACTTTTTTATAAAATTTAAGTACTAATAAACAATGCATAACATTTTTTGTATACTTTTTTAAATTTATTTCAATTGTTATCCCCTCTAAAAACAGTTTTTCTTTTAGCGCATTTTTGGCGCTGCTGGACGTATGTAAGCCCTTAAACCAATTACTGTACTTGAAAAAATTTAAAAAAAACACCGAATCTCCTTCACTTTTACTATGAAATAAAATATTTTTAAACGTGGGAATGGAGTGGAATGGTTGATTTTCATATTTTAACTAGTCTGAAACTGGTGATTTTACAAACTTATTGGACCAGAATTTGTTGGCTAGTATGAACTGGTATTTTGCCGATGCATGACCGGACAATAGAAATTTCCAAGACAACGCCTTTTTAAAAAACACCCTTGCTAATACTAAAAAAAAACATGAAAAAATAAGCTGGTTCTATTTTAGTTCACAACTGGTATTTTTTCCTGCAGGGAAGCTGCACAAATACATACATATGTATGCACGAGTATATGTGAAGCAGCATGTTTTGCTTGGATAAGTATTTGAAGTATTCAGGGTATATGCGGCTGCTTTTAGTTTTATTAATTTAAAAGTGCAAAGTATTTTAGGTGTCGAGGTGCCTTTCTGAAGTGTTTGGAATACTTTCCTTGCGATTTAAATATGTATGTATGTGTGTATATGTGGATACACGAGTTTATGTATTCAATAAGGTAAAGAAGTTACGTACATCCACATGCATGTAGATATTTCACCTACATATGTATGTAAGTATAGTACATACAACGCTTTCGTTCACGCGATTTTCACCGCAACAATTTATATTTTGTAAACAACTTTTCTAATTTGCGCATCCAAATCATATTTCATTCTTTTTGTTTTCATTCTTTTCAGTTGTATAAAATCTACTGCTACAAAGCGGGATTTTAAAAATATCTAAAGTATTCTTGCTTCATTGGATACGCTTCAAAACAAAAACACACGCATTTTGTTCATGCAAAATAAAATTTAAAGTACCGTCTCTCATCAATGGATTTAAGTCATCCGATCGAGTTTTTGCTGCGCAAATTCACTAGTTTTTATAATTGGCGCGTACACTTCTGTTAAGTGTTTGGCCGAGCTCCTCCTCCTATTTATGGTGTGCGTCTTGATGTTGTTCCACAAATTGAGGAACCCACAGTTCTAAACCGATTCCTGCCGAGAGGCGACCGCCATTAGCAAAAAACTATTTTCTATTATTTCGTGTCTTAGACCGGGCTCTACCGAATGGTACTCACGCACCAACATATTCGACTACGGCGGTCGCGTTTCTACATGGCGACACTTATTTGAGAACTAGAACTATTTTCATATCATTTTCGACATTAAAATCATTCTATATTTACATTTGAATAAACCCAAGAACTCCGTAAAATTTGGAGAAATCAATCCGAGGCTTTTTAGAGAGCGATATTTCTATCAGTATTAGATTGTTGATGAAGAGAATTCGAGCGACAGAGCAACATTTTTTTAAAAGAACGAGCATTTGCTAACCCCCGATGTTAGCTCATTACTTTTTCAATAAAGTAACAAATCGGGTGAGAGGTTAGTACACGAGCGCTGGGCGAAGTAATGTACATACCTATGTGCGCTATTATTGCCATTAACGATTCAAAACTGTCGAAGTCTTTGTTTAACTCATGTTCAGAATTAAAGGCGCAAATAATATCAGCCCTAAAATACAACGCAGAATAGCTGTTGCCATTTAAAGCTGCTTTGGACCAACACATATTTCTTCATGATGACGACGTCGGAAATAGTAGTTGCTTTCGATTCGACAGACACTAAGCGAGTAGTGGATAATATAAAAACGTACTTTGAATCGAGTGTTGCATATTTTTTGCACTGCTTTATTTTCATTTTCACCATTTCCATTGCTTTTCAAAGCATCCTTTCAGAAAGTATGCAAAATGTAATCAAAAACATATTCCTACCTATGCTTGGAAGCACTGGTCTAAGCATGTTGCTTGTGAACTGTAGGATCCTCCATTTGTGAAACAGCTTCAAGATGCATACCACAAATAGGAGGAGGAGCTCGGCGAGACACTCAAAAAGGTTGTTGTTGTTGTTGAATGGTCGAATATTTCTTTTCAAATACTCCGAATTTTCCAACCCCTGCTTTCGTCTGATATCTTTATTTTTTTTTTAATCAGATCTATTTCGTGAGATCTAAGTATAGCAGCAAACATTTTATCTCTATGTTTGAGATTTCATTAACTTGCTGTACGAAAGGCTTACCGAAAGAGCGAAGACCTGGACAATCGCATTCCTTCACCGCCTCCGCCTGACAGCTTCGACGGATGGGATTGAAAGGTAGGTTGAGTCTGGCCCGATGAACCCCTACCTTCTAATGATCTGTAAGAGTTGCATTAATATGTGAGATGCACGGACGAGAGCATCCTAAAAGGGGGGTGCACGTGCAATAGTTAATTGCTTCCACCATCCTTCGGCTAAAGAATATTAGTGCGAAGCAATGAGTGTTTTTATTGTCTTGAATGGGGTAGCAACTACCACTGCCTCTGTTGTGTCTAGTGCTGAACCTTTTCTTGCTAGCTCATCTGCTATCTCATTAACCTCTATATTTTTATGACCAATAGCCCATCTCGGAGTAATTTGTAGCCAATAACCAAGCAATTCTAGTTCCTTTCTACACTATAAAACTAGTTTGGATGAAATGGAATTGGAATCTAAGGCCTCGAAAGCTTTTTGGCTGCCTGAAAATTTAGCTACTCCAGCACCAATTCCTTTGTAGTTTTTTAGTGATTTGCATTTTTCTCTGATTGCTAATAGTTCTGCCTGGAACACACTGGCATAGACAGAAAGTCGAATTGATTTGGATAATTTGAGTGGCTCCGATTAGAGACCTGCTTCCACAACACAGTTCATTTTAGGACCGTCAGTGTAGATTTTGATTTCGAATCTACCAATCACCTCCCCTTTCCTCCGTCTGGATCTCGGTGGAAATGTAGGCAAAAACGCAATGTAAAGTCTTTGTTGAAGTTCATGTCGGGAATTGTGAAGTCTGACTTGGTTTTGAGCAGTGACGGTCCCTGTAGGAGAATCTTGCTGTGATTAAAAAGGGTACTAATTATATATACATATACATATATACTAAATATATTGATTGCTCAGAGATGCCATAAAACTGTAGGTCTCTCCATGTGTAGGAAAAGTTCAAGACGGGAACATCCTTTTGTTAGTTGATGGCCGAGCTTTTCTCCCGATTTGTGTTGCGCATGTTGATGTGCATACATATACACATATGTATATACATCTATGTATATATACATATGTATCAACATATCAATAGTACGTAAATGAACTTGTCACATACACAAATGTGTTATTGTCAAAGTGGCCTTATGAAATCCAAGGTTACACAAATTGTTCCAACTCATTTTCCCAGCGCAGTCCTCTAACCATAATTGCAACCGCTGGAGTAAACAAAGTGTTATGTTGTACATACCTATATTAGGGTGTATGCATATGTATGGTGTCATTATATTCGCTCGTAAAAGTTTGCGTGTAATTTAAAACTCATTTTATTAAGATGGCTATCAAGTGTCGCTTATGTCGTTATCACAATTGTTTATTCACTGCAGCACACGTACACACTTTCATATGTTTACTTATATATGTGTGTGTGTACTCAGCTAGGTATGGTGTATTTACCTTCATGTGGGAGTTGAAAGCATCATGACATGATACACGTGCATATGTATAGGTGCATACATACATACATACACATATGAACTGAAGTGCAAACATACTTGTAATGCTAAACGTTTTATGTATGCATCGACACTCTCAACCACTTGCTAAACATACATATTTGGCGTTTGCGCCCTACTCAGCAATAAAAATATTATATATTTGCACGCATATAAACAAACATGCATGCATATTTATATGTATATGGATATTTGTAATTATTCAAATTCGCAATCAACCAAAATGCATGTCGAGGTCTCCTTATTATGCTACTAAATCCCACATAAACGACAAATTTCAAAAATATCTATGTACCTGTGCATATACATACAGATATGCTAAATGTAAATATGTGTATTGAAGCAAACTAGTGTGACGTTTGACATTTTTTTTTGTTGTTTTGAAAAGCATCTTTAATGTCTAGTTTAGCTTTTAATATTACTTGAATAATTTTTCTTTTTTACCAGTGGCTCACTTGAGTTCGAATCAATGACAATAACCGAACGCCGACAGGCGACTGCTGATCGGCGTGGCGCCTCAACACCTCCACAGAGACGTTACTAAAAACGGATGTGAATAATCTCACTTGCAGCTAAAGTTAAAAAAAAAAAACAGAAACAAAAATTGTATATAAATGAGACGGTGGATGACTACATCATTTTTCTTTATTTTACCTCTTTGTTTCATTTCGTTTAGATATACATACATACATACGTTTTGCACTTAAGTCTCAGTGCCCGCATTGTTTAATGGATTTTACAAAGAAAAAAAAAAGAATTTATAGTTTTAAATGTTTTCCCTCTTTTATATACTATATGTAGATAAAGTTTTTTTACGAATAAGTGTTGATTTTTGTTACTTTTGCTTTTGGCTTTTGCTTTGCTTTCAACGAGTAGCCAGCTAACTTTCTCTACGCTGCGTCGATGAACGCATTTAAAATGCCAACAGCAACAACAAATCTGACGCTGGAAAAAATTAGCCACAAGGCTTTAAAACTGTTTTTTTTTTTGCTTATGATATTTTAAATGGCCAACGAATGCGGCATGATGAGTTGCGCATTTTCGACAAGGTATTTTTGTGAAATGTTAATAGTGGCATTAGCGATATTCGCGCATACGCAGACGTTGCTGTCATCAACGCATGAAGGTGTAATTGTACATTGAAATGGAATGTGCGTGGGGAAATTAATTAAAAAAATTAGTTAAATAAAATAAAACTTAAGTTAACTTAATAAAGACAAAATGAAGTAAAATAAAATAAAATAATGGGAAAAAAATAAACAATAAATAAAAATAGTTACATAAAAAATTAAATTAAATATACAATAAGAAAAAAAATGAATTACATAAAATATAAAATCAAATTAAATGCAGTGAAAAAATTAAATAAAGTATAAAATCAGACAAAATAAAATAAAATGAAATAAAATAAACAAAAATAGTTATGGAGAAAAATTAAATTAAAATAAATTGAATTAAATGTAATGGAAAAATTAAATTAAATATAAAAAAGACAAAACGAAATAAATTAAATTAAACATATAATATGAAAAAATTAAAGTAAATGGATTAATTTAAACAATAAAAACTAATAATGACATGAAAAAATTAAATATTTTTCTTCACTTCAGTAAATTAAAACAATATTAATTTAAGTACAAGGAAGTTAAATAAACAATAATTAAAGTAATTATGTAAAAAATAAAATAATAATAATAATAAATTAGATAATTACATAAAAAAATAAATTAAATTAAATTATTAAAATTAAATTTAATTAATAAACAAAAATGACATAAAAAATAAAATCAAATTAAATGCAGTGAAAAAATTAAACAAAGTATAAAATCAGACAAAATAAAATAAAATAGACAAAAATAGTTATGGAGAAAAATTTAATTAAATTAAAATAATTTAAATTAAATTAAATGTAATGAAAAAATTAAATAACATATAAAATAAGACAAAACGAAATAAATTGAATTAAATATATCTTAAGAAAAAATTAAATTGAATTAAGTGGCTCAAACTAAGCAATAAAAAATAATAATGACGTGAAAAAATTAAATATTTTTCTTCACTTCAGGAAATTAAAACAAAATTAATTAAAATAAAAGCACGTTAAATAAACAATAATTAAAAGTAATTATATAAAAAATCAAATCAAATTAAATGTAATGAAAAAACTATATATAATGTAAAATAAGACAAAAATACGTGAAAAATAAAATAAAATTAAAATAAATTAGCTAAAATGATTCTAATAAAATTAAAAAATGTATAAAATAATACAAAATAAAATGTAATGAAGTAAAACCCAATAAAATAAAATGAAATAAATCCATTGCATTTGGATTAATGCAATAAAAAATATTAAATAAAGTACAAAATAAAACAAAATTAAATATAATGTAGCAAAATCAAATCAGATATCAATAAACCAAACGAAATAAAATAAGCACTAGACAAAAATAATTACATGGAAAAATTTAATTGCAGTAAAATAAATTTAAATGAAAAATATTAAAGAAAAAAATGAAACAAAGTATAAAATATGACAAAATAAAATAATACAATATATTGAAATATAATAAAAAAATTATTACAGAAAGTTTTATTCGATATCGACAAAATTATATTTGATTTTCTGTAATAATTTTTTATTTTATTATATTTCAGTATATTATTTTATTTTGTCATATTTCATACTTTGTTTCATTTTTTTTTTTAATAGTATTCATTAAAATTTATTTACTTCAATTAAAGTTTATTGAAATAAAGTATGAAATAAAATAAGACGAAATAATATATAAAAAACAGAGACATAAAAACTTAAAAAAACACAAAACAAAATAAAAAAAGAAATTGAATGAAATCAAGTGAAATATAAAAAAATTAAGTAGTACGAGATAATAAACTTAAAATAAAATAAAAGAAAATAAATCAAGCAAATCAAATTAAGATAAATGTAAAGAAAACATTAAATAAAAAATTAATAAAAATAAGACAAAAAAAATTAAATTGAATAAAATAAAAAAATTATTACATAAGATCATAAAAACGGAAATGAAATGTAATATATAAAATGAGGCAAAATAATATATATACAAAATGAAAACAAAATACTATATTACAAGATAAAAAAAACGATACCATAAAACAAAATAAAAAAGAAAATTAAATTAAACCAAATAAAATATAAAATAAAATTTAAAAAACACAAAATACAATAAGATAAAATGAAAATAAAATAAACTTAAATAAAAACAAATGCGCTTATAAAACTTTGCTGCTAGTTGCCTTAAATAAAATAAACAAAAATACAAATGATGGCATGAAAAAATAAAATTAAATTAAAATAACTCAAATAAAGTTAAATGTAATAAAAATACGTATATATAAAAATAAAATATGTATATATAAAAATAAAATAAAATTAAAAAATTATTAAATTATTACGTAAGATCAAATAAACTAAAGTAAAATAAACAAAAAATGAAAAATACAACATAAAAAAATAAATGTCATAAAACAAAATAAAAAATTAGATAAAATGAAAGCAAATAAAATATAAATTAAATTAAAATAAACTATAAAATAATATAAAACATATAAAACAATGGATTAAAATATGGTGATGCCGGAAAGTTATCAAACAATCTCTTTTATGTAGATGACGTAAAGTTGGCAAAGGAAAACGTTTGGAAAAATTGATAGAATGCGTAATTAGCTTCTCTAAAGGTATCCGAACACCCATAGGATTGGATAAATGCCGAAAAATAAAAATTGCAAAGGGCAAAGTCATAAATGTTGAACCGGGTGTAGATGACAATACCAAAGCGAACACGAGTACAAAAGACGCCTCCACGTACTTTGCAAGACAACCCTGAATGGCAATAACCAGATCAGAGCTATCAAGTCATTTGCAATACCTGTAATTTCGTATAGTTTTCGCATAGTAAAATGGTCAACAACTGAACTGAACAACTTGGAACGCATGATGTGGACAATAATGACTAAACATATTTCATGTTTGAACATATAAATAAAACCTACATAATACAAGATAATATCAAATTTAATTATTTAAAATGGTTTAATTTAATTAAAATGATTAAAGAGTCGAAAACAAGTAGTTGCTGTAAGAAACAAGGAACGGAAAAAATACAATGAACAGAATTACGCAAACTCCCAAAATAAACGAAAAAAATGCTCAAAGAAAATTAGAATTATGAAATAGTTAATTGCAACACATAAAAAGCCGATGCTTTTATGAGAAACCGAAAGTGCTGAGAACAATTCAACGCGCAAATCGGATTAAATTCGTTAGAAATTTTTATTTTTATTTCGCTTTTCTTCTTACGTATACAAGCTATAACATATAGTAATAAAATAGTATACGCTTTTGATGAGTATTTGACAATTTTTCAACGAATTGAAGTAAAACGAATTGCCAAATTTAGCAGCTTACGCTCTTGTCAATTGGTTTAACTTTGTGCAATTGGTCACAGTGAAAATTACACACTTCATTATTTCTTTCATATACGGCAAAACAAACAAAACATTTTAACCAATTTTTTGTTTATTTTTATTTATTATTTTTTTGTTATTGATTAATGGAGTTAGTAGTTACATAAGCAATATATAGAATCAATAATAAATTCAAGCTGATGTCAAAAATACAGGAACTTGGATTATGGAAATATGTATGTATGTATTAGGTGTGCAACTAAGTTTTCGCTGTTTTTTTTTTTATGAAAAGCAACTTGATTCTGAAAAAATGGTTACAAGTGAATCATTGAAAGTATTGCCCATCGCTGGCTACTACTTTTCCCATCTGGTCAGCAAGACCAAGTGCCATCGAACGGAACAAATGATAATCGGACGGCGCAATATCTGGAGAATATGGCGGGTGGGGTAGGATTTCCCATTTCAGTCCTTCCGGGTAGGTTTTAACGGGTGAGGCCGAGCGTTGTCATGCTGTAGAATGACTTTTTCATGCCTCTCCGCGTATTGCGGCCGCTTCTCGGGCAGTGCTCGGCTCAATCGCATCACTTGAAGTCGATACCGATCCCCAGTAATGGTTTTGCTTAATCTTAACAGTTCATAATACGTAACACCAACTTGGTC
This sequence comes from Anastrepha ludens, assembly GCF_028408465.1. NCBI lineage: Eukaryota > Metazoa > Arthropoda > Insecta > Diptera > Tephritidae > Anastrepha > Anastrepha ludens. The sequence goes on along the minus strand of NC_071498.1, from coordinate 114,046,726 downwards.
CCACCAAGCGCAGCGTAATATTCGGCCGAGGTGACGACGTAGAAGCATGACCGGACAGTCCCCACGACTTTCTTTTCTTTGGATTGCTGTAATTAATCCATTTTTCATCACCCGTCACGATGCGATGAAGAAAAATATTCTTGTTTTGCCGCTGGAACAGTTATTCACAGGCGAAAAAACGACGTTCAACATCCCTTGGTTTTAACTCATAAGAAGCCCAAGTCTCCTGTTTCTGAATCATTCCCAAAGCATGCAATCGCTTGGAAATGGATTGCGGGAAACTCTTAATACTGAAGCAAGCTCTGCTTGCGTTTGACACGGATACTCATTGAGCAATGCCTCTAATTTAGCGTATTCGAAGGTTTTGGCCTTCCTTCACGAGGACGGTCGTCAACATTAAAATCACCGTCGCTAAAACGACGGAACCAATCTCGGCACGTTGTTTCACTTAAAACAGCATCTCCATAAACTTTTTGCGCTTCAGCCGCCGTTTTTTTCGAATAAAAGAGGAAAATCAACACTCCCGCAAATAACGATTATTCGGCACAAAATCAGACACTTTCACAAAACCAAAAGTCTATGATACCAAAACAAAATCACTAATGTGTCGAAGCCGTTTGTTTGCCATATGTCTAAGCTTGGTTTATGACGTTAGGCTATGTTAGAATCGACCAGCACACACTGCTGGCGGCATCTATTGACAAACAGCGAGAACTTAGTTGCTCACCTAATAATTTGTGAATATATACGAGTATAATTTGATATATATATGAAGCTTCCAGTAAACATTTAAAAATCCATTGTTGTTGTCTAGGCACTTTTCTTCCATATATCAGTTCTTGTAGATTCGTTTCAAAAGTTTGAAATTCACACCACTACAGAAGAAAGGAATATTGCATTATAATATCTCTACATAATTACAGAAACAGTTACCGAGATATTGCTAAAGAATAAAATAATTTAATATCAAAAACAGTGTACAAATAAAGCGAAACCCAGCAAAACCAAAATAATCGATGATCCGAAATTATGCGCAGTTATTTCGAATTATGTTCCCTAAAAAAATGATTTAAATATGCGGATTACCCGTAAAAAGTCAGTTCTGCAAAAAAAAAAAAAATATATAATACTAAGCAAGGTTAGGTTAGATTAAAGCGGTTGTCCACTGTGGGACACACTCAGGCTCATGGCCCATTGTGATGCCGCGTGGGGAACTTGTCTTTATCCCTCCTAAAACCAATGTGTACTTTTCAAAAATTTTGTAAGATCCTTAATTTCGACAGAACCGAGATCTTCCAATTCATTAAAGGATTGTCTACGCTAAATGGCGAGTCTACTTCTGGATAGAGCAGAACGGTGACACAGAAGGCAACTAAGCAAAGAATTTGCTACATACATATTTCGAATTTCAAGAGTTTGACTTCTGAAAAAATTTACGATCACAAAATTTAATATTTTCGGTTCAGATAGACAAGTTAACTCGTCAAAACCCCCGACCAAGAATTCAGTGCAAAAAATCACAAACATCAGTCCAAAAGTTGGAAATTTGCATTTCATCCAGGAGAGTATGGATAAATGGATATTTTTAAAACAGAAATCCGTTCGCTAATTTGAAGATTTAGAGAATTTTTTACGAGGACAATGGGCGAAAGCGTTCTACCAATGCTGCATGGGAGTTAAGTTAGGTTAAATTGTAGCGCCTGTCCACTATGCGACACACTCAGACTCGTAACCCATTACGGTACCGATCCGGTATTTCGGTTTTTTTCTAACAGTGGTCGTCCATCGGCGAACAATGGCAAACCTCCGAGTGTATTACGGTCATGAAAGAGTTCCTCATGAAAAACCATCATCCCTTCGGAATCGGCATAAAACTATAGATCTCTCCACTTGAAGAAAAACTTCCAGAGGTACACTACAAATAGAAGAAGCAGTTCGAGCAAACAACGAGTGCAAGCGCTAAGTTTATAGAAGCCACTTTTCATGTGACACAAGAAATCGTCGTTTTCTATTTTCTTCTACTCGCACATTCGCCATATGCAGCACGTCAAAAGTAAGACAGTTTAATTATAAGACATATCGCAAACAACGGTAAATTTTACGTGTCAGATATGACAGTTATTCTAATTTTTCCTTGCGCACGCCATAGAAAATATTTCCTCTTTTGAATGGTGCAAAGAGTACACATCGCTGTCTGACATTTGTAACTGACTGGCAGCCAGTTCGTTTGTTATTGCTCTGTCGAATAAATCGATCAGATACAATGCGATCTGTTCCATTCGATCCCCGCTGATGGGAAAATAACAAAACCAAACGTTGTTCTTTATTCTAATGGAAGAATGCCATAGCATAGCATAGCACAGCATAGCATAGCATACTTTTCTTCAAGTGGAGTATATATTTGTATGTGATTGAATATACATACACACATGCTACTACACCATGAGATTTCTCTTGGCAGCTAAGAAAATCAATTTCAGTAGAAAAGTTATTACACTGCGCCTTTTGCACTTTGCGCTTTCTGCGGTCGCTGCCATGCGGTGAAACAAGGCATGTGAGTGGCATACGAGCCACCAACAGCTTTTACGAGTATGTCGGCACTCGTGTTCACATAACGGCTTCAATGAACAGAAATAATTAAAATAATAATGGCTTCTTGACAGCGGGCTAAGTGTGAAGACTGGCGAAATTATAGCCAAGTATTTGTTGGATATTAAAAACAAATAATTAAATAAGTTTGTAAAAGAGAATGTATCGATAGAAGTAAAATTTATAAAAAAACTAAATATAATATTAGCTGACATACATAGAATGCCTAATTTTTATATTATTTTATTTCTAGCATTAAATTCTTAGGTAGTTTTTTTTTTATTATTGTTTTAGAGGCGCGAATGAAGCGGCGTAAGGGCATAAATTAGGAATATTTGAGCATTTTTTATGCCACTCGTAGGCATTTTCGTGTAAAATAATCCATTATTTTGTATTCTAGTTTTTAAAACTTTTGCAATGCATAAAGTTTTTAATTACCAAATGCATTTGTGACATGAATATGAAAAGCAAACAATAAAAAATTCTTATTTTCGGCATAATTCATTTTTGTCACTTTCATTGTTTTATACTAAAATAATTTATACAAATCACCGGAATGCTTACAACATTGCGTATGAGTACGCGCCTCTCTATGTACACCAAATTACCGGATATGGAATCATAAATGTATAAATTGTCTGCAATTTTATTTACAAAAATTTAGACAATGTGCCTAGAAAAGGAAAATATTCCTGAGACAATTATGATTGAACAGCATAAATAAGGTGCGTTTCATAATCGTAAGACACCTCATAAGACTTCCATCAACTGTTTCTGGTGCGAAAGCTCACTCTATTTTGAAGAACCGTTGCCTTTTTCCAAGAAGCTACACTTTTGTTAGTCTTTTCGGCGTTTCATAATGATAAGACACTAGTCGAAAATAAGCTTCAGAAGAGATAGAAGGTGCTGATTGTTATTTTGGATGACTTTAATTATAATTTTATTAAATTTAACCTAAGATGGCGGGGGGTTCAATAATATCACAAGAGGAGCGCAGAAAAATTTTGGCCTACAAGGATTCAGGCTTGTCAATCAAATTAATTGCAAAAACAAAAACAGGCAGACGTCGTTGTGTTATCCGAAAATGTTTACGGAATCCTGAGAATTACAACATTTTGAAGCCCGTCGGAGGTCAAAATAAGGTTTCAGAAACAACAGTTTGGTGCACATTACAGAGGTGCAATCATTTAAAATTATCAAAAATAAGAATAGGACCCCATTTTATGCCACATCACAAGACACCTAGGCACCAACTGGGGCACAGTAAGATATTTGGAATATTTTTAATGTTGTTCAATTTCTTATTATTTTTTTTTAATATTATATTTTCGGATGAAAAAAAAAATGGAACCTTGATGGACCCGATGGCTTTTTAAATTATTGGAGAGATTTGCGCAAGAGCCCCTGTTATTTTCCTAACAATCTCCTTCCTTCTATTCAGGATAATCGGGAAGTGCCCTTCGTTTTTCAGCAAGACAACAGCCGAATCCACGTAAGCCGGGAAACAAGGCAGTATTTGGCCAATTGTTCCATAGAAACCATAGACTGGCCGGCTTGTTCTACGGATCTAAACCCAATAGAAAACATTTGTGGTATATTAGTCAGAAGAGTTTACGCCAACCATCGCCAATTTGACAACACCAACGATCTTAAAGCGGCAATTAAGGCATAATAGGCTTCTCTAGATATACATACATAAGATAAATTTACTTAAAAAGTTAGCAAAATCGATGAAAAACGGTTGTTTTGTGTAGGTAAAGCAAATGGTGCTTCCATAAAATACTAAAATATCTTAGACGACAGGAAAAAAAAATTCGAAAGAAATAAACTTTTGTTAAACGATCACTTTAATTAAACAGTGTCTTATCATTTTGTTACGCCTGGAAATACGTTTATGCTAAAAAATACAACATAAAAAAACAAATAAGAGGAGGAGCTCGGCCAAACACCCAAAAATTGGTGTACGTGCCAATTATATATATATGTATATATATATATATATAAATCCTGTAAAACAGATAACTTCTGTTACTTTAATCGATGTGTCAAACTTTTATTTTACTCTGACATCTATAAATTAAAATACTTTGAAAAATTAGGGTTGTGTTATGATTATGGAGCGCACCTTAGCACAAATTGGTTCAAGTATTTTTATATATCTAGTAGGAACATCCTGAGCAGAGAACCAAACTTCTGCTTCACAACTGGCATGATTTCGTCTATTTGGAACTATTCCTGCACACAAATTTAACCAGTGTAAAAGTGAACTAATATAACACTACAGAAGTTTGGTGCAGAAGCTTGGGCAGCGAACTTGGGCCGGTTTCTAGCGGAAGGAGAAAGTCCAACGATCATTCTCCCCCACCAGCCGATTCGGTTGATCGCTTGGCAGACGCTCCGCGTGGGAAAACTCATTACTTTTCAATCAAACCCTATATGTACTTATACGTAGTTCTGCGTATAAAAATCAAGTGACTGCGTTAGATAGGTCAATCGTTCGATTGAATACAAACGCTTGGCTTTGAAAGTATTCCAGAAGGACTTAGCTTCATTTGGTGTATCCAAATGGCGTCGGTTAGCACCTGAGAGAAACGATTGGTGCGCTTTATTAAACTCTTCCAAAATCGCTTAGAACGCTATCCGAAATGAAAATTGTATGTTACCAATTACCCTTCTAACACATAATGACCGTGGCGTCGTGTGATGGCTACTGCTTCTAACGCCGTAGTTGTTGGCTCGAGTCAGGCTGGAAGATGATGTGATGATTCAAGTAAAAGAAAAGTAAGTTATTTATTGTGTCACATTTGAATTTTTAATAAAATGTAAATTACTGAATTTATAATAGTTCTAATTCTCATGCTAATAATTCGTTGAATTCAACACTGCCTTGAACTATCAACCACATTTACTGCTAGATCCGAACGATAAAAGTGATAGAAGGGGACATTTGGCCCTTTTTAAGGCATCGCTTAGTAAAGCTCCCCAGTTGTTTTTATGGAAAAGAGCATAAACACTCACCAGTTGGGTACTTCTAAATTCCTCTGCTGGGTATGCATTAATTAAGACATAGTGCAGAAATTTTCAATATGCCGCTCAAGCCTATGTACATACATACATTTTTGTGAATGCCACGCAGGGAAAAGTCAATCTTTATTTGTAACCTCGCATCACAAGTCAGTAAGATTAGAGGTACGGATTAATAATATTATTACACTAACTCATTTCAAGCTTTAAAACATAAAAAAAAAATAATTATGCTTAGACTTCAGTAATGTCGGCGCCGGCAGAACAACAAATAAATACAGAAAATTGGTTCGATAAGATTCTACGGAAGTGGCGATTAAATCTTCTTTTCCTCTTTTCTATTCTTTAAAAATTTAAATAATATGAATGAAAATGTGATGCGGGAAAATGGTACTATGATGGCCCGTATTACCTTCGGATACCAAAACAAATACAGTGTGAAATATTAAGTTTATCTTTGACATATTTGTGCAAAAAAGAGTATGTTTCAGAATTCTATGGGAAAAAAATCTTAAAAACGCGTTTATAATCGGCATAATAATGAATGGCAGCATAGCCGGAAATTTGTATGCAGCTCTTTTGGGTAATAATATCAACATAAATGTAAATATGTATTAATTTTTATATTTATATTGTATAATTAATTTTTTTTTTTCAGAATCTATAATAAGATTCACCAGCGCCACTGAACCACAATGCAATTAAGAAAAGCACTTCAATCGAATAAAAAACGATTTTTCCAAAAAAGTGCCATCGCAGAAAAATCCTTGCAGTAACCGAACACCGGAATATGAATCCGAAGTTTAACTACCTTTAATTTTATTCATATTAGTAAAGTGTAACTTTATTTTTTTATTATTATTTTTTTTTCTAATTTTTTTTTTAGAATTTATTTAAATTTTTGTTTAGGATTTATTGATAGTATAAGCTTGGATTAATACTTGTACGTTTAACACGTTGAGTGCGACCCCGATCCTTGGGAACCGTCGTGTAACCGACAGTATTAAAGTTAAAAACTAAATGTAACCTGAATGAATGTAGTCAAACATACTTTTAATGAGCTTTATTCAAGCATTCTAAGCAAAAGTGTAGCTAGAATTTACAAATGTAAACGAAATGTTACAATTTTTTTGTTACATTTTTGGCTTTCTTAGGCCCAAATAATATTGAATTTTCATCATAACAACCAGAACAGACGTCTCCTTACTTTTTCTATAATTTATGAGCAATTTTTCGCTCCCGAAGTGGTATTTGTTCATCAACTTGCTGTGTCAGTCTATTTCTGTCAATGGTCTGCGAAATTCCCTACCTGATATTTTTTGTCCAGTTACTTCTTGAAAGAGGAACAGGACATTATAATATTACATTATCGCATACTTAGACACCGACCACTCTCCGCCGGCCGAAGGGAACCTGAAAGAACTTTTGATGAAGTAAATTATTTTGAAATGTTGGAATGGAATGGAATGGGTGTTCTTTTAAATTTTAACTGATTATTTAAAAAATATATTGACTAGAATTTGTTTGGTTAGTATGAACTGGTATTTTGCTGATGCATAGCTGGATGATTGGCATTTCATAAGATCCCGCCGTGTTAAAAATACCACTTGCTAACATGGAAAAAGGTAGAACACGAACTGGTAGTATTCTAGCTCACAACTAGTATTTTTCCCTACAGGGCACATACGGTACATATGCAAATGAAAATTTAGAAATATAGCAAGTGCAAACAAGACAAGCAAATAAGACAAGCAAATTCGTCAACAACCAGTGAGGTAGTCAGTGCGATAGATAGTATCAGCAGCAGCACATCATAAACAGCAACATTGGGCGACTCAAAAGGCAGCAACAACAACATCACTGATACTTTGAAGCTCCTCTCTATTCATGCGAGTATTTGCCAACAAACACACTTATGAACATGCATATACACATACGTGCGATACGTATGTATGTATATAGGCAAATAACACACATTAGTTCAGTATTTTCACATATGCATATCGTTATGCAGTGTTGATTGTTTGCTTCTATGAAAAATTAGCATTCCCATTATCACAATGAAAATTGACGCTTCTTGTCGAGAAAATATTTGAGAGGCCAAGCAATTTACATGAATGAATATTTAAGTAGAATGTTAAGTGAAGAATTTCAGAGCGCAGCAAAGAAATAGCAAAGCTGGTTGATAGTTTGTAAAAATAGTGCATACATCCATTTGTCGCTGTAACGGCCTCTCTTTATGCCGCATTTCGCTATAACGGCCTTTTTGAATTGGGACACTCTTTCGATTGCTTGTTTGGATTTACATGTATTTTTATTTTTGTAACTTAGCAAAATATAAATGATAACAAACTCTCGTACACTCTCTTCCAATAAAGCAGGGTAACTCCAATGACACGTTCCGCTAAAATAAATGGTGAGCAGCTAGTGCCTTCCGGCAACTAACAGCAAAAACCTTGCCGAATGCGTTTTTTTTCAAAATGAGCCCGACAAAGAACGCAGTGATAAAGTATCAGGTCAGTCCATAAGTTCGTGCGTATTTTACCCATAATTTCACTTTTGTACGATTTTTGCATACAAAAAATTATTCGCGGAAGATAACGGATATATTTATATTTTCTTTGATATATTGTGCATTCAACAAGTGATTTTAATCGCGGATAGAAGCACGTGTTGTTAAAAAATAAAATGGAATCTTCGAAAGCGTATAAGAGATATATTTTTTATTTTTTTTTTATAAAAGTAGTAAAAATGCAACAACTTTGCTGCAGAAATAAACACTGTTCACGGAGAGGACACCGTGAGTGTATGGACTGCGCAAAAGTGGTTTTCAAAATTTCGAAGTTCGTCCTGAAGTCTTTAACTCCGACGCTTTGCTCGATCTCGTGGAAGCTGAGCATAATTTGACAGTCGATATGTTAGCTCAGAGGTTAAATTCATCGCATGGAACAGTTCACAGGCACCTGGTTCAATTGGGAAAGGTTTCAAAGCTGGGAAAATGGGTTCCGCATAGACTTTCCGTCAACCTTCAGCAGAGAGTGAATGTGTGTTCTCAGCTGCTGCAACGGCTTGGAAATGAAAGTTTTTTGAACCGAATCGTTACTGGTGATGAAAAATGGGTCCTTTACAATAATCCTGTTCGCAAACGCCAATGGTTAGATAAAGATGAAACACCACAACCGGCCCCTAGAGATGGCCTTCACCCCAAGAAGATTCCATTTGGTGGGATATGGCCCGTATTGTTTATTATAAACTTCTGGAATCAAACCAGACGATAACTGCTGATTATTATTCCCATCAGCTATCAAACATGAATGAGGCACTTAACAAAAATCGACCGTCTTTAGTGAATAGACGCAAAGTTTTGTTTCACCACGACAACGCAAGACCTCATACCGCAAGGTAAACATTAGGCAAGCTGAACGAGCTCGGATATTGCACCTTATTATCACCTTTTCCGTGGACTTCAATCCCGTATGAGTAACAAGAACTACTCCTCAAAAGAAGCTATAAAAAGGGATATCGAAGCGTGTTTTCGCTCCAAGAACAAACAATTTTTTGAGCACACAGAGACAACCCTGGAAATTGCATAGCGGATCTGCTGACTAGGAAGGGAACTGATCTTAAATGACACAATTCTACCCAATATGTGGGCATCCCTTTGCTCAAAATCAGGTCTACATCGCGCACGCCAACATTCGATCGACCACGGCGCTCAATAACTATGTATATAGTTTTAACCTAGAAGAAATTCGGTAGACCTGCAGGGAAGATACATTGCGCACAGTGCGGCCATAAGGCTGAGTACTTTAAGTAAATGGTCAAACACTAAATAAAAGAAATAAAAATAAAAATAAATAAATAAAAATAAATCCTGAATGGCACGTTGGAGCTTCCCGGACAGGTGGACTATACAGTCCCGCCTATACTTGCTATTACAACGTTCACGACCCTCCTATCCTCGAGGGAAGAGTGGCGAGTTGATCCATGTATACACAGACGGCTCAAAGCTCGGGGGCACGGTGGGCACAGCTGTATATTCCGAACATCTGGGGATCTCCTTCAGTTCTCGGCTTCCCGACTACTGTAGTGTCTTTCAGGCTGAACTGATGGCGATGCTATGGTGAAGCGATACATGGGCTCCTGGCCATTGTGACATTGAGGGGAACTGCAGAGCCGATGAACTAGCGAAAATGGGCACCAAATTGACCGATGAGTACATAGATTGATATAGGTATACCCTTGCAAACATATAAACTACGTTTCCGCGAAGAAATTGTAAGAGTAGCGAATGAAAGATGGCGTAATGAAGCCACTTGCAAATTCGCACGACAGCTGTGGCCAACTCCCAATGCTAAACGCACGGAGCTTCTACTAAGAAGAAATAGGCCCAGTCCTAATACACCGATTTCAGTTATTAACGGAGCCTTGCATAATCTGTAGACGCGTCCAGAGAATAAGTGTGGAAACACATTTCAGCAGAAGTTGTCTGGACGAGGAAGAGACGGTCCGGGACCTTCGTTATCACTGTCCTCCTCTGTATAGACGTACTCTCGCCATTTGGGTAGACAATCCGGAATTGAGGATCTTATAAAATTGTTTAAAAGTACACACTGGTTTTAGGAGAGATAAGGACAAGTTCCCCATGCGGCATCACAATGGGCTATGAGCCTGAGTGTGTCTCACAGTGGACAACCGCTTCAACCTAACCTAACCCGGAAGAAATGAACACAGAACTAGGTCTCTCATCAAACGAGTCCGGCCCTTCATTAGTACGGTAGTTGGTATCAGCACCAGGTACTGCCTAATGTGAACAACTGAGAAACGTATGGAATTTCCCTCAAATTACATCTGTCGCAGCTGCAGGAACGAGTAGGAGGTGGAGAGAGTCTGCCCCTGTCCCACTCTTGTCCGAATGCAATATTGCTGTCTAAACGAGTATTCTTTGTACTTTAAGCAGATTTGAAATTGGCACCAATGTGTCGAATCTTCGCCCAATATTCTCGATTTGAATAGCCCTCCTTATGGTACAGGTTGATCTGGACCTTCTCAGAATCATGAAGATGTTTTACATTTGGTATTTTGATAGAAATCTTAAAAAGCATATTGTTAAAATATTCTGCACTTGAATTGTTAAAAAAAACTTATCAATTATTAAATTATCAACAAAAAAGGGTTATTTTTTTATTCAGTTCAATGTTTGCGGCTTCCTTATTTAAGTGAGCTGACAAGAAAATATCCTTATTGTTAATATGGCATTTAAAATGCAACAATTTAGGTATAACAACAACAGCGAAACTCGGATTTTACATGAAATCTAAATTTCCGTTAGTTTAACAAACAATATGAGTTAGAAGCAAGAATGATAGAAAGAAGATTGCGCCCATCAGAGCGTACGTAACGTCACGTTTGCTGAGTTGTGCAGTATTGCCAACCATTTGCTTTTCACAATAAATTTAATGCTTTTTTATACCCAAAACGCGAAGTTTCGTGTTTGTTTCTTTTTTTTTAATTTAAAGCTACCGCAACTTTAAGTTAAAAAACAAACTATATTATTAAACAAAAAAAGGTTAAAAAAGGTCACTCTGAGAAAATTTTAGTGCTAATGAAAATTTTTTTACTCTTATAAAATTTGATAATTTGAAAGTACAAATTTAATTTTTGGCTCCATTTAAGGTTATGCAAAAATATTAAATGCCCCTCTCTCAACTTTTCTTAAGATTGAAAACCTTTTTACACATTTTAAAAAGCCTTTGAATTTATTGAATGCGAATTAAGACCATAGAGGTGTAATCGTTTCTTCCGGTCATCAATCCTTAGTGAGACATAGGACATTAAGAGTTATATTCATTGTAAAAATAAACAACAAAATACCAGAAAATACTAAAGAAACCATACTGACATTTTTACAAAAAGGGTACCTTATCTAGTTACATAACTTCAAATAAAGCAAATAAGTCGTTCCCTTAACAAAAGAGTCTCGCTTAACAAAAAAAACTCATAAATTAAATTGTACATAAGCATAACACATTTATTTAAAAATACGCACATTTTAAAGACAATTTGTCACGCATACAAAGTTCTTTAAGTGATTCAATAAAAATTTGTTGGGTTATTTTCTTTAAATGGGCATTTAAGTGCGTTTTTATATCCAAAGCTAGGCAACTCTGCAGTAGCGAGAGAGAGATTTGACTGCCGAAAGCAGAAGAACACCAACAACACCGGCAATCGCGGGCAATGCCACCAGATGCTAAAAAAAAGTAAAGCTAAATAAAACTGAGTGAATTATTTAACTAATTCTTAGAAAATGTATATTTTAAAAAATTATAAACATGACGTTTTAATTAGAACAGCTAGAAAAATGTCATGAAGAAAGAACTAAAACTCCGAGACAAAAAATAATAAAAATAACAAAAAAAAAAAGCTAAATCAGGTTACGAAAATGGTAATATGGCCATACTGGAGCTAAAATCACGTAACTAGTTGTCAAATTCGCTGAGCGCAAAGTAACGGGACCACGATAGGCGCCATCTCATTATTCTTTCCATCATGAGTTAGAAGCTGCTGTAAGCAAAGCATTGAGAAAAGAGAGAGAAGGTGGTAAAACCAAAATTAAGAGTGCGTAGTAAAAAGCAGGTCTCTGACAGGGTGAAAAGTACAGCCGTTGGATATAGGATGACATGAGAATAAATGAAAACTAAAATTGGTTCTAAAGTAAATGTGGTGAGCTTATCTAAAATATCCGAATTAACGATGATTATGCATATCAATTTAGATTTTAGAATTTCCATTTGTTCTTTATAACATTTATAGCCTTTTTGGTATTTTTGGTATTTTTCGACGTGTTGTGTTGCTGAATGTTGTGTGCGGCACTCCTTTGCAAAATTTTGACAATCAACTGATTGATATCTTGCTCATAGAATTTTACAATGGTCGTAGCACAATCGCTCAATTTAACTGTTGCGTTATGGCTGATTTTCAATAAATTAGAACAAGAAAGAATTTGCAAGCAGCCACCTACTCGAACGTCAACAGGTAAAAAACTTCTTTGCTGCTAAATGGCATTTATACTACTTACAACACTGAGTATGTACTTACATACATATATACATATATATATGTATATATATATATATATTACATATACGTATAAGTAAATATATGTGCGCATATGACTCACAATTCACAAATTTCTTCTTATTACTTTATGTAATTCTTACAATTTTTTACTTAATTATAATAATTTCGTATATGATTGAAACTCGCTTGAGATCATAAAAAACTTGTTATACTTCCATGATCTTATTTGGTAATGAGCTTTTGTTGTATCATTTAGATTTTATTAACATTGAGCTGTTTACTGATTGATTTCTGGGTAGTTGTTTTCTTAAGTCCACTATTGGTTGATAATTCAATGGTGCCTAGCTGTATTTATGCCTGAGTAATTCCATTTTTGGTTAATATTTCCGGTAATGACGGCAATCGTTACTCGACGCTAATATTTGCAATTGCGTTAAGTTAATGTTTGTTTATATGTAAAAATGTTAAATAAACAAAACCAGTCTAGCGACATATTATTTTTGAATTTAATAGATTAAATTGAAGGAATAAGTTTTAAAATTTATTAGAGCTCTTGAGAGTATCTCAATTACCATTTAAGAATTTATAAGCGTGGAACTATATATTTCTGTTTACTTAAAGAATTGATGGCGGACGCCGTAGCCGAATGGGTAAAAAATTGAAAAAGGGTTTTCCAATAGCATTCGCTCCTCAGTAGGAAACGGCAAACCTTCGAATGTATTTCTGTCATGAAAAAGTTCCCCATACAAAACCAGTTTAGAAATGCAAATACAAAGTGCCGCCAAATTCCGCCCTGTGTTAAGTTGCTGTACTTATCTAAGAGTTCATGCAATCTTTATTAGCTTTTTCGGTTAGAGAAACCCAGAAATGCCTTGGAGGTTTTAAAATCTGGTAGATTGTCCCAGCATAGATCCCTATGAGCTTTTCCCTCCTCTCTATAGTCAGGGTGGGAGGTGTCGCCTTTCTCCAAACCGCACAAAAGCTTCCGAAATACTTTTTCCATTAGATATCCTTTATAAACTTTATAAATTTCGCGCCGTTGGAAGTTATACCCTATGATCAAAAAGTACCGGGAAGGTGGTGTTGACTGTTTTCTTCGATTGCCAAGGCGTAGTGCACCATGAGTACTTTCCATCGGGCCAGGCAGTCAATAAAGAATATTATTTATCCATTTTGAAGCGTTTGAGAGATGCTGTACGTCGTAAACGGCCGGCGTCATATGTCAATCATATTTGATACTTGTGAAATAGCATAGAAAGCTGGAGAATACGAAACAGACAAGGAGTGGAGTGCGTAAAGGTCAAATAAAGATTTTCATTTTCATTTAATAAAAATCAAAAACAAAATTTTTTGATTAATATTGCGCCACCATGTTTTTCTAAATTAAAGTTAAATCCGAAACACAAATCAGTTTTAAATCGTTTATAAATTTACTCAAGTCGCCTATTGTGAAACTCGATAAGTCAATTGATAATTGATGTCGGGCCATATATTTACTTTCAAAAAGTTTAATGTCCTGCGGATTTTAGGCCCAACTACTCGCATTGGAAATTTCGGATATATTCCAGGTGACTGAATACTATATATATATACATATAATTGGCGCGTACTCCCTTTTTGGGGTGTTTGCCGAGCTCCTCCTCCTATTTGTAGTATGCGTCTTGATGTTGTCCCACAAATGGAGGGACCTACAGTTTCAAGCCGACTCCGAACGGCAGATATTTTTATGAGGAGCTTTTTCATGGCAGAAATACACTCAGAGGTTTGCCATTACCTGCCGAGGGGCGACCGCTATTAGAAAAATATTTTTTCTTAATTTTGGTGCTTCACCGAGATTCACACGTTCTCTCTGTGAATTCCGAACTAGTACTATGTGTGCATAAATACATGGATGTGTGAGTGTACATTGAAACTTTTTCTTAAACCATCATAAACCAAAACCCAGTTAAATATCAAATCGCACAAAATGTTCGGCAACACCAAAAACTGCTATGAATCGTAAAATCGCAAACTCCAAGTAAGTAGGTTAATAAAAATACTAATAAGCAATATTAATACTTAAAACCAAAGTCAACGAAAAATTGTTCATTTTTATATTCGGTTGCGTGAAGATAACAAAAAATGCACACATAAGTACATATGTACGTGTGTATGTGTATATGCAGCCCGTTAGCAAGGTATAGACATTTCACCAAACTTTCCCCCAGACAATGCGAGCGTAAATATTTAGGTAATATCTCTTAACTTGACTATTTGCGCATATAAATTGGCAGCGAACGTGTCACGAAGTTTCATGTGGCGTTGGCTTTAAAATGCATAACTGTATTGAAGCGCTGTGAGTTAATCAGCGAGTAACAGGTGCCCGCTTAACGCTTCTTCCTTCTCCTTCTCGTGCTCTTCTTGCTAGTGTTGTTGGTGTTGCTACTGCTATTGGGCGAAGAGTCAATTGGGTGCATATGTACATATGTATGTAGGTATGTAATTTATATTGACTTTTATTACATAATTTGTGCGTGAAATGCATGTGAAGCTGCTGGCGATGATGATGACTGCGATGTTTTTTACGAATAATACAAATACGGCGAAAAAAGTCAACTGCAGTTGAATATATAAATGCATGTGAAAATATAAATATATATGCAAATGTATGTATGTATATGTGTGTAGCATGAAAAGTGGTTAATACCCTAACAGGTTGCCGAAGAAAGTGAAAAAGAAGGCGCCGCCTAATTAATTGGTATTTTTTATTAAAATTTTTTGTTTTTACTTTTTTTTGTTTTTGTTTTTATCATACTTCAACTCTAAAGGTAAGCCAATTTATACACGTTAATGTAGGAACTGGTCTAAACTGGATGTGGTGATGGGCAATGTGTCATATGCAATACATACATACTTATGTTGTTATTCAATTGGGAAAAAGCGAAAGTGAAAAGCACTGCGTTTTATAAGCAAACTTTTCGATAAGCAACTTGGAAAGTTTGTAAGACCTATGTAGCTAATGACGATTTTTAAATATTTGCGAGTTTTGATTAAGGCAGAGTATGAAGTTTAAATTTGAAATTAAATCAGCTGGAAAATTAAAAAAAATTGAGGTATGCATACATACAGTCTCATACCCATACTTCCACTACCAACAACACACACTTCCTTACACACACTCCCCTTATCTCTCCTATTTTTATTCTCATATCTTTTCTTCACGCAAATTAAGAATGCTCCCTTACTCATATTTTCTTCAGTGATATTATTTAAAGCAATCTCTTTCTCAATGTCACACTACAACAACAACTCTTTACATATTGAGTCTCACTATTAGTTTTTCAGCTCATATTTGTTGTCTTAATTGTAAGAATTGGGTAGCCTGGGAAATTGTTAATAAGGATACCCTCGAAGAACGAATTATTATTATATAAAGGGTGGTTAAGTTTCAAGGGTCGGTGTTGATTTTGAATAAAATAAAATTTTTTTAGGAAATTATTGTCATTCTCTCTAATATTAGTATAGCTCAATTACGTATGGAACAAAATATCGGTCAAATGGCCGCCGCGGTCTCGGCGGCACACCTCCATCCGATGGTCCAAATGTTCGATAACGCTGAGGCATAATTGAGGTTCTATACCGTTAATGTGCCGAATTATCTCATACTTTAGCTCTTGAGTTGTTGCTAGCTTATCGGCGTACACCTTTTCTTTGAAATAACCCCAAAGAAAGAAATCCAACGGCGTCGTTGACATTTAGGTGTGGTTCACATTCAACATCGGCCCTTGAAATTTACCCACCCTTTGTTATATACAGTGTAGTAGTATCATATATATATATATAAGTATATACTCCGTGGTTCCTAGTAGTAACAAAGGAAAATTGTTCGTATAGTTGTTATTGCATGTAAGGAAGTCGAAAATGGCACGGATGCCTTCTTTCTTTCATCAAAACTATCATACTTATGTAGGTACAATGTACCTGGTACATATATAAGAAATATCCTCTCTTATAAACTCATCGTCTGGGACCTACAGTTTCAAGACGACTCCGATAAATATTTTTTTATGAGGAACATTTTCATGGCAGAAATACTATCGGAGATTTGCCATTGCCTGCCCAGGTGCAACTTCTATTAGAAAAAAACTTTTTCTTCATTTTGGTCTTAGGTTACATACTCAATCAAAATTTTCTTATACAGGCTTGAACTGTTGTTCAAGGAGACGCAAAATTGATCACCCTGTCCATCACTCAATATAATTTTCTTAATAAAAAAAATTCTAAAAACAAAATTCGATAATTCTTTTTGCGCCACATGAAGAATCTTTATATTGGTATAAGAAAATCCTTCATTATAAACATTGTTTTCTTATACATAAGCGCTTTTCTTATAATACACAGCAGGAAAGCTTCTTGAAAGACTGATCAAGCCTCTACTGGCCATAAATAACGCCGGTACTACCAGCAAGATTGTAAACAGCGTAGGAGCAGCGCAACAGAGCATAGTCCAGAAGCATAGTCCTCCTTGCCACCTTAGATGTAAGGAACGCTTTCAAGAGCGGAAGATGAGAGGGCATATTAGCCGCCTTAGAGCAAACTTCCAAATTCCGGTATACCTACTGCGCATAATGAGGAGTTACTTGCGAAACCGAAACCTCGTCAAATCCGGGGCAGCGCAATGATTAATTATCGGTACCGTTGCACACAAACGTGGCTGGATTTACGGGGTCTCAAATTACAGCAGGTATAGCATGATACAGCAGGAACTTTAGTGAAGTCAGTTTTCTTACAACCCAAATGCTTTGAGGGAACTCGAGAAATACTTATTAATAAAAAATAGTTTAAAAAAACTAAAAAACACGCTTTTATTGCTAATCGAACTAAAAAGTAGAAAATAAATTTTAATGACAAAGAGACCTATAATGAAGTAATAGCAAATCGAACGATCAGTCATAGTCAACTACCTCAGAATAGAATTATAACAAAAATTAAGATACAAATAGAGTAATTCAAATTAGAGTTAAAAGCGTGGGATGCTTGATATAGTAAATATTACAATCATTCTATTGGCAACTACCTATGTACAGAGGGTTATGAAAGTGAAGCAAAATGCATCCCACGCTTTTAACTCTAATTTGAATTACTCTATTTGTATCTTAATTTTTGTTATAATTCTATTCTGAGGTAATTGACTATGACTGATCGTTCGATTTGCTATTACTTCATTATAGGTCTCTTTGTCATTAAAATTTATTTTCTACTTTTTAGTTCGATTAGCAATAAAAGCGTGTTTTTTAGTTTTTTTAAACTATTTTTTATTTTCTACTTTTTAGTTCGATTAGCAAAAAAGCGTGTTTTTTAGTTTCTTTAAACTATTTTTTGTTTATTATGAATGAAAATTATTGTTATCATTGCAGTCAGTGAATAAATGATTCGATATATTCGTGTTATATTTAATTCCTTTCTTATCGACTGTGAGTCTAAAGCTATGCAGTTATCGGCCGTGATAAAGAAGTAATCGGGATGAAGAACTTATTTCGTGTAGGGAGCCTGAGAAACTGATTTACAAGAATAAAAAAAGATTTTTTTCATTTTACAACCAAATTCACCTTACTTCTTGCCCACAGGTAAAAAAAGAAAATATTAATCCTGGCAATCCTAATAAGGATAATGGAAAACTTTTATCAAATTATTGCATTGTCGTCGGTCTTGATAGGTGTGCAAAATTTCAAGACGATCAGATTTTTAGAAGCCAGTGAAAATTAAGCTCAAAGATTCCGTTACATGCATACATACATACATACATACATACATACATACATACATGCATACATACATACAACCCGACCTAATAAAAGTGTGTTAAAAAAAAAATTCAAAGATCAAATTCACCTTACTTTTTACCCACAGGTAAAAACAGAAAATATTAATCCTGGCAATCCCAATAAGGATAATGGAAAACTTTTATCAAATTATTGCATTGTCATCGGCCCTTGATAGGTGTGCAAAATTTCAAGTCGATCAGATGTTTAGAAGCCAGTGAAAATTAAGCTCAAAGATTCCGTTACATACATACATACATACATACATACATACATGCATACATACATGCATACATACATACATACATGCATACATACATACATACATACATACATACATACATGCATACATACATACATACATACATACAACCCGACCTAATAAAAGTGTGTTAAAAATAGGGAAATGCGAGCACCCCACATGTCCATACATATTTACGATGATGCAGCCCAAGATGATGCTGAGCACACCTTTTTCCAATGCGTGCGTTGGAAACAAGAACGTCGAACGCTAGAGAATGCAGTCGAGATGCAAAGCAGCGAAGAATCGTGAGAAGTCATCAGTGATTTCGCGGAAAACTAAGCCGGATGAAAAAGCGGGTCCTAGACGCCAGCACACAAGCATAGACCTTGTAATGAGGAAGATGCAACGCCTGTCTTATACACAACTTTCTTATATGCAATATATACTAAATATTTTTTTTTAATCTGAAATATGTATCTAAAAAAATAGTGGCTTTAATTCAACAATTTTTTTTTATTGATATAAATCCACTACTTTTTTTAAATAAATTGCTTTTTATATAAAAACTTCAATACAATTAAAATGAAAAAAAAAAATAAAAATAAATAAAATAGAACCATTCAAAATTCATGTCGTGAAAGTAATAAAATTTAAGTGTTTAGTTTATTCACTCAAATGTTTTCATTCATATGTATGTATGCACATACACATATACATACAATACATACTACTGAAATGAACTCTTGAGTAAAGACAATATATTTGTAGGCCTACATACTTATATGACTCTACCTTTTAATTTGTTTTGAATTTTTTTAAACGACCGACTGGCAATGCATTCTTGCAATTCATTGAACTCATTCTGGGAAAATCTCTAAACGCCATAAAATTGTAAAACAAAGTTATTGTTAAAAGTTTTCAAATTGCGAATATTCTTTTGTAAATTCGAACACTCCAAAAAATTATTGTAAATGATTTTTTAGAATTATATGCACTCTTCTTTTTTTGATCGGTTAGTTAAAAACACTACTTGACCTTTTTAAATTATAATTTGTGCTTGTTGTTTTGCTATTGCTTTTCTTGTTGTGCAAAAACCAGAATCATGAAAAATTTTCGACACAGATATGAAAAATTTAATTCATAAAAGTGAAGTTGCATAGGTATCATTTAAAACACAGTCAACTAACGGCAACCAGCTCTGCTTGTAAAAACAAAAAAGCACAGTAGTACGCAAAACTGGTAGCAGAGGCGCCCAAGCAAAGTTTATAATGTTTATATGTATTTATGTATGTGTGCATACATATACATAAATATGCATTAGCTCTGCATCGAAAAGCCAAACTACTTAACAAACAATCTAATTCATGAACTGGTATTTGATGGGAAAAGTCGTACTAGTTCGAGAGGGACTAGAATTGTACCAGTTGCCAAATTAACAATTAGAAATATATGCAAAATAAATATTCTTACATTAGCTATAGAGGACTAGGTGCGAAATTATTTTTCTCGTGAGAACGCTGTAAAAATTTGAATTTTTTAAAACATTCAGCAGTAATGCGACAGCAGAAGAAACATTGAATGGGAATTTTTTTAAACAAAAATTGGGAGTTTTCCGTTTCCCCGCCACCATTGAGGTTAGTATATATTTAGTACGCGGTTACCCAGTGGGCTTATACATATCATCCGTATACTCCTACATATTACAAAAATAAGCACAATCAATATAAAATGCATGAAAAAGTAAGAAATGCAAAAATTGCATAAGTTAAGGCTGATAATCTTTAATTTTTGTAACTTAAAAATAATTAACAAATAGACAGAATATCTCAAACTCAAATTCAATTCCCTTTCCTATACTTTTCAACTATAAAATATTTACAGATACACAAACTTACAGACTTAAACCAACACCCAGTTTTCAATAAAATTATATGAAGTCCAAAATAAACAAGACTGAGCTAAAATAGAACCGACAGGAGCTTTGTACTGATAGTTTCGAGTTTATTTATTCAAAATAGTCCTCTTTGGCCTCGATACACTGTTTTGCGGGATCTAAAAGCTTTTCGAAAGACTGTTTCAGGTCATTGACCGGAATACCCTTCAGAATGTCTGTACAAGCCTTTTCGATGGCATCTACGAACGCAAAACGTTTTCCTTTCATGGCCAAATACAATTTTCCGAATAGGTAGAAGTCACAGGAATCCATATCAGGCGAATACGGTAAGTGATTGATGGTTAAAATGCGATTTCTAGTCAAAAAATCAATCACAAGAGTGGATCGTTGAGATGGTGCATTATCATGCAATAAGCACTAGCTTCCTCCTTCGCGGTTTTCAGGACGAATTCGTCAAACGCGATTCAACAAACGCTTCAAAACGCCAAGACAGAAAAGTGCATTGACGGTTTGGCCGGTTGAGTCGAACTTTTTGTGGACAATTCCCTTGGAATCGTAAAAACAAATGAGCATCGACTTGATTGTCAATCTTCAATCGCGATTTTTTGGGTGGTGGCTCGTCTCGGGCCTTCCATTCGGCACTTTGACATCGCCAGTTACAATGTTGTAAAGGAAGTTCTCATCTTTTCTCGCCTCTTTAATGGGGTCTTCCGAATGTTGAATTCTGAGCAATTTTTGGTTCTCAGTTAAGTTGTGCGGAATGAAACATGCACAGATCTTTCCTAAGCCCACATGATCAGTTAAAATGCGATAAATCGATGATTTGGAGATATTCAACTCCGATTCTATGGATTTCATCGATGGTTTCGGTGCATTTTTGATAAATTTGCAAATAATTTCGATGGAGGTTTCGGTGATTACTGATTTTGAGCGGCCCGTATTTTCATTGTAATTTATGTCCTCACAACCATCTCTGAAGCGTGTAAACCACTCATGAACTCTGGCACGAGATAGACAATCATCGCCATAAACTTTGTTCACCATCTCAAATGTTTCGGTAAACGTTTTACCGATTTTAAAACGAAATTTGGTATTAGCTCTTTGTTCGGAACTCATTTTTTACCGATGACACAAACATACTGACACTTTAGACGCAATAACTGCGCTTCCACTGAACCAAATGTCACCATGCTTTCACTGGAAGTCAGCTAGGGATGTAACTCCCAACGCTCTAACAAACTCATTAAAAAGGTGGCGCCATCAAAAAAAATTTTATGAAGTCAATCTCGTTTAATTTGGACTTCACCTTGTATATGTGCACAAGACGAATGAAAAGTAGAAATCGGCAAGGATATAAGAAGTTTTGGAAAAATCTAAAAACACACTTTAATTTAATTTATTACATTTCAATTGAATTTATTTAAAAAAAAAATATTTATAAATATTTAAATCGCTACATGTTTCCATTACCGGAAAAACGAACTGTTTTTTTCAGTTATTTTTTGTGGCATACTTCTGGCAGCCCACCATTTCGACTATCAGCTGTTCATCGGCACAAGGAGTGCCAATGCTGCCAAGTATTGAAACGAGCTACTGGGCAGAGAATGCTGGGCTTGCGCTCACACAAAATGATATTAAAATATTCCAAATAAATAGGAATGCTTTAAAAATTAGAGATGTATCCGATCAGGATTATATAAACATAAGTAAATGTGGATGGAGTGAATCATCTATTGTTTTTGTTTTGTTTTTGTTCGTAGTAATTTAGCTTTAACTGGAATAATGCTGAGACAGAACCTAACTAGTTCGGTAAATGGTACTGATACAAAAGCTGACAATTGACACTCAATGACATCGCCATGATACAAATTGCTAGTCTGATATGAGATAATAAAGACGAACTACTTCAGCTGCAAAGCAAACTTGTAATAAGGCAGCTCAGTAGTGGAATTCAGTAACATATTTTAAAAATATCCGCTTTGTTATCTTCTCTTAACCCCAGTTTTAACGATTTTGCGGTTCGGTAACCCATTTCATAACAACAATCGATAAGACAAAATCAGCTGTTTGGGTTACCAAGTCGATTATCGCAAGTGCGGTTAACTTAAACGAGAAAATAAGAATTAGTGATAAAATTATATTATATGATCAAAAAGTTATTAAAAAAAACCGGAATATGTCTTTCGAGTATTTGCCTTATGATTTGGCGAGTTCCAGGTTGTGAACTATTCTCCCCATTTGGCTGTAGGGGAGTTCCAACAACTATATCGGTTTACTCCTCACTTTGCTAAGGGCCTAATTTCTTAACTTAACAGTTAACGAAGAGATTTCGACTTGAAAAGCAGGCAAATCTTGTAACCTTCAATTCAACTCTATTGAATTTATGCAATTCTAAATTCTGCCTTTATGTTCAAGCTGTTTGCTATCAGCGACCCGTGGGTGAGCAATGGAGAATATCCATGAATCAGTCGTCCGTTAGCAATAGCACACAGAGATATCACTCTCTATCAATTTGAGTAGATAGAAGAAAACAACTGTTTAGTGTTAGCTAAAATAAGTTTGTGAATCTCACAATCGTTGGTGTAAGCGGCAAATATTGTAGACAAAAATAACAGCTGACGAATAGTTTAAAGTTAGTGAATTTCACTACAGACCTAGTAGGTTTGACTACGGGGAGTAGATAAAATCAAGCATACGTGTATATAAAGGGTGATTTTTTAGCTATTCTCTTTTTAAACAGTTGGTTTAAACAGCTGACGCACGTTTCGTGTTTTGTTTCACTGTCAAACATCTTCAGTTTGGTCTATAATTTAACCATGAATCGTCTTACAAACGAACAACGCTTGCAAATAATTGAATTTTATTATAAAAATGCGTGTTCTGTTAAGAAAGTTTAAGTCTTGGAAAGTTGCCCGAAGATCCACTTTTTTATCGAAAAATTGTGCTCAGCGACGAAGCGCATTTTTGGATCAATGGGTACGTAAATAAGCAGAATTGTCGATTTTGGAGTGAAGATCAGACAGAAGAATTGCAAGAGCTACCAATGTATCCAGAAAAGGTCACAGTTTGGTGCAGTTTACGAGCTAGAGGTGCCATTGGACCGTACATCTTCAAAGATGTTGCGAATCGTAACGTAACTGTGAATGGTGAGCGCTACCGGGAAATGATATCCAACTTTTTTTTATCCAAAATGCAAGAGCTTGACTTGCATGACATGTGGTTTCAGCAAGACGGTGCCACATGCCACACAGCATGCATAACAATGGACTTGTTGAGAGGCGAGTTCGGTGAACATTTTATTTCACGTTCGGGACCTGTCAATTGGCTATGTTAAAGCTCATGTCTGTTCAGTCAAGCCTGCTTCAATTAACGCATTGGAAGACAACATCAAAGCATTTATATGTGAGATACCGGCCGAAACATTGGAAAGAGTATGCTAAAATTGGACTAAGCGGATGGACCATTTGAAGCGCAGTCGCGGTCAACACTTTCATGAAATAATCTTCAAATATTAAATTATATGGACTCTACTATCCATTTGAATAAAAATTTCATGCATTTTTCTGAATTTTACGTGTGTTTTTTTTGAAAAACTTTCCTATAGCTCTTAAAAAATCAGCCTTTACATAATATGTGTGTATGTATACATTTCCATACACAAAACCTGCAGTCATAACAAACTTCGCAAAAGCAATAACAACATCAGCTGTTTGTGAAAGTGTTTTTTGTTGTTCGAATAAGTTTTCGTATAACATCGCCAATACAACTCCCCCGCACGTCTTCCCATCAGCTCACCAACAATACAGACGCCACAACGAATGCTCTTTGCTTTTGTTGTTTTTGTAATAAATGCTATAAAGTCTTAGTTGCAAACATTACGCTTACCACGATTTTTTTGCCATCAACAATGTACTACATATAAACAACAACAAAAAAAACTCAACAGCATATCAGCAGTTTTTGTATGCAGCTTATTTCTTAGTTTGTTGCTATTTTTCCAGTTGTTGTTGACGTGTTTGGTTAGCTGTTATTTGTGGCTTTCGTTAGGAAAAGTGTTGGCTGCCGCAGCTTTGCATTTAGGTTGGTGTTGTGGTGCATAGATGCTGGAAGATGATAGGCAGGCAAGCAGACGGCAGTAAAGAGGTTTAGGTGAAATTGCAGCGTACCAAATTGTGGAATTGTATTTTACGAAAAGAAGTATTAAACATTAAATAATTTATGTTGCGCAATTAAAAAAAAAATATTTTGAAGACCTCAATTCACATTTCGATTGGTTTATTTATTTAAATGCGTATTTTTTTGAAAAAAGAAAAACAGAAATGCTATGCAATGCTATGCTTAATATGTTACGCTGCGCTCATTTGTATGTTTTAAAATATTACAATAATATACAGTACTTTCCAATGAAGCCGTACTCCAAGGGAGAAATTCGGTTCCTTGAAAGCAAAATTCACTTTAAGCAATAATTCAATAATTATTCAAAGCAACATAGAGCATTACCTAGAGTGATGCATTTTTTATGTTTATTTAGTATTGAAAAAGTCCTCCAATTTACTTTGTTTAGTATTTATATAGGCTTTATAAATATATGTGCCCATAATTATGAAAGTGGTATAAGTTAAAAGTTCAAAAAAATGAGTTTATCACTTATTTCACATCTACATTATCTTAAACTATATGTATTTAATGTACAATAATTTTCACGATATCGTCAAAAATGAACCTTAAGATAGTGAATGTAATTTCAACGTCATACTGAATTCATTTAGTGTTAATTATGAAAGTGGTCTAAGTCATAAATTTGAAGAAATTACATATAAACATAACTTGAAAATAACTGACCTTTCTTAAGAAAGTCATAATTAGAGCTGTGATAGTCATGCAGATGCATGTTGCATGCATATTTTGAATGTTTCGTCCATAAAAGCATATTTCGACTTAAAATGCATGTTTGCATATTTTTTGAGTAATTTTAAGAAATTTAAATCATTTCTCTAACCAAAATATAAAGAAAAACAATTCGCAGCTAAACTTTCGTTTAAAGAACTGATCTATAACATTTTATGCGCCCATCTGTTTCAAATTTTTTTATTTGCTTTCTCCAATGAGGCGACAAATTTGTTTATAAAAATGTGACTCGAAAATTTCCACGAAATCAGTTTGGCGCAATTATTGGTTACTATGATTTGTGAAGAGAATACAACGACAAGTGCTATGCGTCACTTGTGTTAGTATGAAATGCATAGTAAACGCAGTAAGTTATTTCTTCTCAGTTATTGCACGGTATTTGAAGTAATCGGTTGATTGAAAATTGGGTTCAGATGACAAAAGATAGAAAAGAAAGGCCGGGTGAATTTATTGTGCGTATGAAAAACCAATTTCCCAATGTTTTTCGGTCGGACAAATCAGTTTTATTTTGTTCACATTGCAATTGTTTGGTTTCTGTGAAAAACATATTTCAAGTCAACCAGCACATTGATTCAATGAAACACAAGGAAGCTCAAGAAAGAAAAAACAGAACGTGAAATGAGCCAATTGTTAATATCAAATTATCAACAGAAACATGGGCCAAATCTTTCGGAATTCAATATGGATTTATGTAAAACTTTAATCGAAGCCAACATTCCATTAAATAAAGTGAATCATCCGAGTGTAGTACAATTCATAGAAAAATACACTTCATAATCAGTTCCAGATCAAAGTACACTTCGTCGTAATTATGTGTCACATTTGTATGAAAAATCGATTGAAAAATTGCGTTTAAAGCTGATGGAAAACATATTTGGGTTACTCTGGATGAAACAACGGATACTGAAAAAATATCAATTGCGAATTTTGTTTTTGGCGTATTGGATAATGAAAATGAGCGCGCGTTATTTGTTGAACGTTAAAGAATTAGACAAATGCAACGCCAACACGATCGCTACATTTTTTACTGAACCATTGTTTCTTTTATGGCCTAGAGGTAAGTCTTTACCTAAACACTCGAAAAACGACTCCGTTCAATAACATCCAAGGCGAATCTATTAATGGTGGTAGCAGTAGGCCAGCTAATTTGTTTTTTTTTCTTTCGCCATGCACATTCGGGTGTCACTACAAAATTAAATTGCTTAATGTATTATTTACATTAAAATTTGTAATTTCAAATTTTGTTATGAATTTTAATAAATTATTTATAAATAAATAAAATAATGAGAAAACGCGCGATCAGGAATCAATTATTAAAGGTTTGCTCACTTGTGACATTAGAATTCTAACACTCCCTTACAAAAAGTCGCATTTAAGAAGGGTGAAGAAGGTGAATATTGAAAAGCTTTTAGTAAAAATGGCAGCAAAAAAGTGTTTTTTTAAGTGTTAAATAATAAATAAATATATGATACGAAAGCAAATTGTCAAATGTGATATAAAAAATGGGTTTAACTTAATCCCAGAATTATATTTTGTGAACTAATTTTGCGAAGATGCAAAGTTTCGCCACTGTAACGTTATTATGTATAATTGAAAAAACGGATTCATTATAAATGTAGTAAACAAACTTTAAACTTATTTACACCTTATTTTACTACGATTTGCTCACGTAAGTTTGGAGTTCTGACTCCCAAGTTCCAATTATTCTTGTATTCCTAACAAGTTACTTGATAAACTACCTGTACTTATTTAAGTTAATTTTTATTATATCGACGGCGGCCGTAGTAGCCGAATGGGTTAGTGCATGACTACCATTCGGAAGTGCACGGGTTCGAAATCCCGGGCACGAAACATCAAATGATAAAAAAATGTTCTTTGTAATAGCGGTCGCCCCTCGGCAGGCAATAGCAAACTTCCGAGTGTATTTATACCATGAAAAAGCTCCTTATGAAAAACGATCTACCATTCGATGGCTGTGATTAATTACATATTGCTGAATGAACTCTTGTTGTTAACTCATGTGTTTTTCAAGGAACCTAGTAAGGGGGCGTCCATAAATTACGTGAGGTGTTTTTTTCAATTTTCTGAGGTGAGATGTCGTGAGATTTTATTCAACCCCCTCCCCCATCCCCCAATCTCACGTGAGATTTTTCAAAATGTGGGTTTCTTATGTAAACGCGTTGGATTGTTATTGTAAAAAGAAAAAAAATTTGCTTCGTGCTTTTATTTACGACTAGTTAAGACTAGTAATCAATATTGCTGAGAGTTATAAGTGTAATAAAAATTTAACAATAGAATACTTAAATCGTAACTACTGCGATTCGTTGCCCGACGTTTTGGATTGTCGTAATGGACCCACTTTTCATCGCCAGTCACAATTCGATGCAAAAAACCCTTTCTTTTGTGCCGTTGAAGCAGTTGTTCGCATGCCATAAAACGGCGTTCAACGTCTCTTGGCTTCAATTCATACGGCACCCAATGGCCTACCTTTCGGATCATTCCCATGGCTTTTAAACGTTTGAAAATGGTTGATTGATCAACTCCCAAAGTTTTTGCAACCTCTTCTTGCGTTTGAGCCGGATCTTGATCGAGCAATTCCTCCAATTCGGTATCCATGAACTTTGGCGGCGCACCCTCGCGTTCTTCGTCTTCCAAGCCAAAATCACCACTTTTAAAGCGTGCAAACCACTTCTGGCACGTTCGCTCAGATAGAGCATGCTCACCATAAACTTCCACCAAGATACGATGACTTTCGGCTGCTTTTTTCTTCATATTAAAATAATGAAGAAGAATTCCCCGCAAAAACACATTATTTGGCACGAAATTCGACATTTTCAAGTGTGGTAAAAATATTGTTGTTTACGCTTCAAATAAAAAACTTATACTGACGTTTGTGCCTTACGACAGTAGCTCTCCAATGAATGTTTGGAAATGTGGATCGATGGAATAATAATCAAGTTACGCCATCTGTTGTAAAACCGCACGAACTTATTCATAGTTCTATTATATTTTTGAAATGCACTGATTTCAGATTGTCAAAAGGTCCATCTTTCACGCGCATTGCTTCAAAAAATTCCCCATGATATCCTGATTTAAACGGTATGTCAGGTTGTATTCCATATCGTTTTGGCCCTGGACATACCAAGTACGTTCTTGCTCATAAGCACAGCAATTTGAAAACGAAATGTTTTCTCCTACCAATTTTACTTTTCCTCCACTTTTGCTAAAAACTTCTAGAGTTCGCAACCCAGTGCCTTGCTAAGGCAGCCGATTTGTCAAGAGGAAACGAGAAGTTGCTTACTGAGCAAACCTTTTATTATTGAATTACGGTACGCAATTTGTTTGAAATAAATAATTCACTTCTTTGTATTCTACTTTGACGTGACATTCTTTAATGAATTCGGCTTGATAATGTCGTACTTTGTTTCTAACGAAAATGCATTTTTTCTTATGGTTCAGTTATCCATTTTGAATTTTGTGAGTACAAGCGCAAACGCAAAGCGTAACTATAGTATCATATGGCTAAATACTTTGGGGTTCCGATAGTCGGTCCTACATTACCGGAACGACTCAGATTTATATCCGGCGAAGTACTGTCACTCCAGCAGCATTCCCCGTACATGTATAAGGAATGTTTCTGCTACTAGAACAACAACAATAACAACTTTGAATATCAAGCCAATCACAATTAACTAAATAAAGAAATGATTTAAAAACTGCCGGTTTTCTCTAACTAAGAAACAGCTGAATTTTGTATGTGAAATCAATAATCTTTTCCTCTTAAACACTTAATTCGTATTAACCATAAGTGCCCTCAAGTGATGGAAAGTATGTGTATTTTCTCGAAATTCGACCGGTACTTTTTGATTTCGTTCATCTTAGATGGAAGTTGTTCGGCTCGACCCGAATGCAGTTTAAACGGAGAGTATTATTTTTAAGAGTCGTAAACCCTGACAACTAGTACCCTTAATTTTTTATTTAGACCTAAGCTTTTGGGATATATCTAATAAATAATGTGCCTAACATATGTATGTGTTAGTGTGGTGGTACATTCTTCAAAGCTGCTGAATGTGCTTTAATTTCTTTTTCTACTAATTAGTTTACGGCAGAAGGAGAGCCGTGTGTAGGATAAAGAGAGAGAGAGAGAGTAACATGTATGTAAATGTAATATAGATGGCATGCGCGGTGAAAAGAATTCCGAAGTTGTGGCCGAGATCAACCGGCTCTTCGCAAATTTGAAAGAGTCAGCTGATTGGCTGACGCCACCGGGTCATGACAGCAGTTTGTTTACGAAAAAACCGAGATTTTGTTGGTGATACGCGAAATAAATCAATACATCCATTGCTCATATTACATAGTTTTATTCTGAACAATGACTGATTGGACGAGCATGTGAATACGTGTGAAATGAACGGACAGAAATCTGCTGCCAAATTCCCGATGACGTAGAGGCCGAAGTTACTCTCAGAATTTGCTTCGGATGGCCAAACCTGGTAATCTAGCATATTCGACTCCATCCTAACTACGCGTATAACAGTCTTTAAAACGTCTCCTTAATTTTCTCTTTTATGATTATGGATCACTGAACTTTTACATAAACGCGGCTGCAAGAAGTTCTGAATCCAACCTTTATTCATTTGAAATTCGAGGACTTTCGAGGTCTTGCAGATTGTTCAAGACTGTCTTTCAAAAAACCGTCGTTCAACTAAACTTCTACTGTCAAACTGTGCAATCTGGTTTCGTCAATTCTAAGCAACTCATACTGGGGAGCTTAGTTCCCAAGCAGCACTTTTGCATTGTCGAAAAATTGAGCGCATTATTGAAATTTCATACACACATACTGACCACTGATGGCTCATTTTACATGGCTTATTTGATATACTTAACACTTACCTTACTTCTTTGTTGTTGATTTTATTGTTTATTCGCTGTCGGTATTCACTTTACAGCAAAAACGAGACGATGGAGTCAGCAGAAAAGTAATATTCTCGATATTTTGTAAGCTATACGAGCCGGCTGTTGTTTTTTATGTTGATGGGGATAATCTTGATGTGTTGCTATTTTTGTTCACGATTTTCATTTATTCTGTGGCTATACTTTCAATGCCTTTCAACGTTGTTTCAAAGTGATATAGAAGAGGTGCAAAATGTCGAAAAAATTTATGCAAATTGAGGCACTTACACACTACACAAAAATAAAAATAAAATGAGATGAAAGAAACGAAATGAAGTTAACGTAACCGCGAGAATACTAAAAAATTGCGCGCACAACGGAAAAATACAAAAAGGAAAAGGAAACGAGCTGCCAATTGGCTTCTTTTGTCTTCACAACGAATGTCGTTGTCTACCGTTTTACAGTTTATGCGTTTTTTATGGTTTCGTTTGTGTAATTTTTAAATGATGCGACTTTTTCACTTGATTTTTGTTTTATTTTTATTACTTGTGTTCCTTTTTCGTGCAAAATCTTAGTCTTCAAAGAGCAAATGCACGCACACACTCACTAACTCGCCAACTGAATTTATTCACAGGCGTACGTCTTTGTAGCTTTACTGTATGTGAACTGACCGACCGACCGTCAAACTGTTGCGATCGATTTCGCTTAAGGCGAGTTCCTCCTTATTGGCGATTCTGTGCCAAATTAGCACTTTTTGTGCAGTATTTTTTTCACTTTGTTCTGGGTTATTTGTGTTGCTGCTTTTTTGCAAGCGCAACAGCTGTAGATCTACACTATCAGCGCCTTCAAGCAAGTAAGGTGCGCTCCAAAATGGGAGCAGCTTGACTTTAAGCACCAAAGCCGAAAATTCAGTATAATAAACGAGTAAATAAATGCGCGCT
Organism: Anastrepha ludens; assembly: GCF_028408465.1. Taxonomy (NCBI): domain Eukaryota; kingdom Metazoa; phylum Arthropoda; class Insecta; order Diptera; family Tephritidae; genus Anastrepha; species Anastrepha ludens. The sequence goes on along the minus strand of NC_071498.1, from coordinate 114,015,352 downwards.
GTAAAAGGAAACGCTGTAACGTATACGACTTTGTTTAATTTTGTTTTTACTTAACTCGTTGTTGCTCGCTTTGTTGTTCGTGCGCTATTAAATTCTCTCAAAATAAACCTGGGATTGTGTACGATGAAATATCAGTTACAATTTTTTTTACCTCACGTGAAGCTGTTTTTGTGCAAAAACAAATTCCAAAGGTGTTATTTATATTGTGCGAATGTGTGTGTCAGCACTAGTTGGTATTGTAAATTTGTGTTTTGGTGTAGTTGAAGTTAAGATGGCAATTTGCAATGATTCAACAACATGTGCACTTACCGCTGATTTTTTACCGACACTGCACACTTTACCACCTCTCCTACAAACACAGTCACTTTAAATTTGACGTATGCACTGTTTGATGTTATTATTGTTGCTGCTGACTTTTCGTTTTATTTTAATGAAATTAGTGTTTGTGTGTCCGTTAATTTTTTTGGGTAGTCACGATTGCCGTTTTATTTCACTAGGATTTTGTTTTTGTAATCTGCACATCTAATTTGTATGTATGTATCATATGAAATCATTTACCACGAGAAAGTGGGTTAATTTATGACTTTTCACAAATATTATTTACGTATGTACGAGTATATTAGTTTTGATTTTACTAGCTCATTTGATTAGTCGTTTAAATTGGCAGTTGTAGCCTCCTTTTCAAGTTCCACTTATGTATTCGTTAAATTTTTATTTTTTATTATTCTTAATATATGTTAACGTTTTTTTTTTGTTTTAGTTTTTAACACACATAAACATGAACTCCGTTAAATAGGTCACACCAACGCCTCGGTACAACACTTTTCCAGTATATCTGTATAACCGCCAATTAATCTTGTATATAAAGCACCCTTAATTACTTCGTTACCACTTTGCGGTGCAGAACTAAAAAATATTAAATGATACGTATGTAGCTGAAGGAAATTCGTTTAAGCGAGTTAGTGCACCACTATTTGTACACGATCAAATCTATTTTCCGTTTCTCATCCGTTATACACGTTTGAATTGCAGCCCTGCTCGTTCGCGACTGACACGATCACTTGCATGGTAGGTTCATGTGCGTCAGAAAGTCATCACCACTAGATTCACCACACAAAGTGCCGAAGAAAACAAGTTTCTTCTTCGTATTGACCTGCTCGCGGTGCGCTGGAGTCGGCAAGCGAGTTAGACGAAAATATGTGTAAGTGTATATGTATATGTGCAAGCCTTCAGTTTTACTGCACTTTAGTTTATTCAATGAGAAATGCAACACTGTTGTTTGAAGTAGATGTACATATATATGTAAATACATATATTATATTTACAAAAGGATTGACAGGCTTTCCTTATCACAGAATATGAAAGATATAAATTAGGTTTTAAAACAAAAGATTAAAGAACCGAACTTAGTCTTAATTTTCTCATTTTTTTGGCAGTTATTAATTTTTAACTTCAGAGCGCAGTTAGCCGAGGTGTTCGTATCACTGAATACGTACAGCATCATAACCCTCAATTAGTGGAATTCTCTTTTCTATTATATATCTATATATACTAGGTTGTTCAATAAGGTTTGCGGTTCGATAAGAGGGCGTTGCTATTAGCCTAATTTTTTTTTGTTATGCTGATACACTCTTCATATGAACGTATGGCAAGTTTCATTTCAATCTATCAATTCATTATTTGTTTACAAGCCATTTAGTATCGACGTGTCAAAGTACAAATTTTCTACAACGGAAAAAATTACGTATCGAGCAGTGATTGAATTTTTATTTTCGGAAGTTGTAAAAGCAAAGAAAAAAAGAAATTTATGAACAAATCCTGAAAATGTACAAGGACTTTTCGCCAGCAATTAGTACAGTAGAAAGATCGGTTGCTGAATTTAAATGAGGTCGTACAAGCTTAGAAGACAATCCACGTCAAGGTCGTCCAGAAACAGTAACAACACCAGAAATCGTAGAAAAAATGCAGGATATCGTATTGGAAAATCGTCGAGTGATTGAAAGAGTTTTAGTAAAAACTCTAAATATTGGGAGGTTTAAACAATATTTTGATTGAAGTATTGGGTTTCAGAAAACTGGGTGCACAATGGGTGGCATTCGCTAACAATGGAACAAAATCACATCCGAATGCGACTTTCTCAGCAACATTTAGAGCGTTTTCGGAAGAATAAAGTGGATTTTGTGCACCGATTTATCATTTTGGATGAGACTTGGGTCTATCACCATTCTCCTAAATCTAAACAAGGGTCGGTGAGGAAAGAGTGGTAGGAACCTGTTTTCCGTCTCCCAAAACGAGTTCGTGTCCAGAAATCAGCAAAAAAGGTGTTAGCATAAATTTTTTGGAATGCGAAAGGTAAACCAACTGGTACAACATTAAATTCCGAATATTATTGTAACCTTTTACACCAGCTAAAGGAAAAAAAATCATGAAAAAATACCCAGTTTGGAAAAGAAAAAAATTCTTTTTCCGCAGGACCATGCACAGTGTCACAAGAGCATTTTGACAATGACCACAATCCATGAATTCAAGTTCAAATTGTTAGAGTATCCACCGTATTTCATCACATTTGGCCCCTAGTGGCTTCCATCGGTTTCCAGACCTAAACAACTTAAGCCCTGGAAAGCGTTTTTCATCAAATGATTAGGTCATAATAGCGTATTTAGCAACCCAGATTTTCACTCCAGGGATGGATCTCATAGATAGGGATCTCGTTGGAACAAGTGTATCAGGGTGACTCTACTGAATAACAAAGTGTATTTCGCACCATAAAACTGTGTTTTTCTTATCGAACCACAAAATTTATTGAACAAGCTCCTCGCCCAATTCGTGATTTGCATCTTATTGTATTTTATCCTCTGAAGGGACCTACACCTTTACGACGCCTCCCAACTACAGATGGTTTTTTTTATGAGAAGCTTTTTCATAGCAAAAATACATGCGGAGGTTTGCCATGGCCTGTCGAGGAGCGACCGCTATTAGAATAACCTTTTTCTGTCATTTGGTCTTTTCTTTTACCGCAATATTAAGTATTGATTTTTCGTTTTCATTGATTGAGCTTTTTCTTGTTTCGTTTTATTTTTTTTCTCAATATCATTCCTTTGACAATTCATCCAGGTCATTTATTTTGCCCCGCATTACTATGATAAGTATAGGGTACAACCAAAAAAAGGTAGAATCACTCTCCAAATTCGCCGGCCATATTTTAATTAATTTAATTTAATTTAATTTAATTTTAAATAATTTTAATTTTTTAATTTTGCCAGATTAAAAGGAGCATGCGAATGTCTTGTAAAAACAAAGAATATAAATCTAAAAATGCAATTTCAAATTTTTAAGAGCGATTGATTTTGAATCTATGTATGTATGGGAGCCCTTTCCAAACGAATAAAATGGCCTGAAGTTATAAGGCATGCACAAATGTCGATTAAGAAAAATTAAGAAATGAAGGAAATCATCAGATAAAACATTCAAGACATTTGTTTTCTTTTCAAAGGGATATTTGACCTTCTTTATATACATAGGTATATTTGTAAATACATTTGGAGTGAAGATTTGACAAAAGAATTTGGCTGTACTTGAATATACCCGTACAGCAAGTCTATTTAATTAATTCACAGGTATTACTTGGAACTGGAGTATACAAGATGTTGGAAAACAATTCGGCGGTACTTGCGCTCAACTTTCAATTATTTGCACAAGTGCCGGGAAGGTGATGTTGACTGTTTTCTTCGATTACCAAGGCGTAGTGCACCATCAGTACCTTCCATCGGACTAGACAGTCAATGAAGAATATTATTTATCCGTTTAGAAGCATTTGAAAGATGCTGTACGACGTAAACGGCCGGAAATGTGGACAAACAATTCTTGGATTTTGCATGATGATAAGGCGCCATCGCACCGAGCCCAAATTGTGCTGTATTATTTGACCAAATACTTGGTGAATTCCATCGTGCAAGCACCGTATTCACCGTGCAACTTCTTTTTGTTTCCCAAGTTGAAGTTACCACTTCGTGGAAGGAGATTTCAGTCGATAGAGGAGATCAAAGGAGTTGAAGGCCATCCCTTCTTCGGCCTACCAGGAGTGCATGGAGGACTGAGTGTAACGTTGGTACATGCGTGTGGCTTCAGACGGGTCATATTTTGAATGAGATAAAATAAATTTGGCTGAAATGTAACTCTATTTTGTTACAATATATTTAAGCATTCCCGGTACCTTCTGATCATAGGGTATGTATGTATATACATTTCCTTGAAACTAAAATGAATCATGTTTTTAACCGAATTTTACACGCTTTTACGGCATAAAAGAACCAAAGTTTTATAAAAATATTTTTCATTTTAATTAAAAAACCAGAACAAACATTGGAAATGAGAGAGTGAGACTAAATGGTTGGCAAACTTCAAAAATGGTAAAAGCGGTTGTACCTTAATTTAGTTTTATCACAGACTTTACAAACGTTAAGAAGAACATTTTTAATGAATATAATTTATAAATAATGCCTTAAATCAAATGTTTAATCCATAAGGAGTGTTTATAGGTAAATTGTATGCCTTTCCAGTGTTTGTATCGGGTGTTTTTTGAGCTGCATGGGAAATATTGCTATCGATAACTATGGCTTGACAGCTGAAAGTGGCAAACTGTGTTGACATATCTGGAATATCGTAGTGGTTCTGCCAATTTTAACACATGGATGCCTGGTTTGGGGGAAAGCTCTTCGGAAGGGAGATAATATCACTGAACTGGGAAGCGTGCGAAGGACTGCATGTATTGGCATCACTAGAGGAGGTAGAACTTGCCTCAGTGCTGCCCTGAATGTGGTTTTGCACTTACTTCATATCAACTTTTACGTTATTTCCATCGCAACTCAAAGTGCAATCAGTTTAATGGAGGTTAGCCTATGGAGGCAATCTCTGAAGGGATATGATAGAATTGTTAGGCAGTTGAAACCTTTCTCTGAAATTCGGACAGATTTCTCTATCTGCATACTGGAGGTTGAGCGTTGTGCCAAGGAAATCTCTCCAAGTAGGCACAATTGGAACGAGGAGAAAATCTGCACCGAAGCTAGTATCTAATATCTAGAAATATCTTATATATTCACTGACGGCTCCAAGATGGAACCAAGAGTAGAGGTAGGGGTTTTCCTATATCAGCCAATTTATCTATCTCCTTTAAACTGCCGAATACTGCAATCGTTTTTCAAGCAGAAGCCTTTGCGATCCTGCAGCCATGCAAAATGCTTAGGCAACGCGAAAGCGCGGGCGATATTAACATTTCTTCCGATAATCAAGCCGTGACCAGGGCTCTGACGACGCCATGGTGCAAATCCAAACTAGTCAACTCCTGTAAAGAGAAGATCAAATCTCTTCGGTGTGCAGGTAACATTTCTTTGATCTGGGTTCCAGGACATAAGAACATAGAGGGAAATGAAATTGCTGATGAGCTTGCCAGAGAGGGAACTGAATTGATGTCAGAGACCTCCTGCTCCGTCATCGCCATCCCTCTGACTGTTGTTAAAGGGGAACTGCACAACTTATTTCTCAGAAAAGTACAAAAAAGATAGAACTCCATTTCTTCATGTGCTATTCCGTGATACTTCTACCATTTCACCTATCTATCTAGGGAATACTATTTTTTGCAAAAATGAAATTCTTTTGGCACTATCTTATTCTCTCTTCTCTTGGAAATTTGATAAAATTTTTCTTCGAACATATTGTATGACGTGAAGTACCAAACAAGTCGGCAATGGTTTGTAATGCTATTACCATAAAAGCATTTAATCTTATTTGCCAAATCTAAACATGTAGGCGAAATATGATATGAGGTACAGATGGGCTTATGGAGTTTAAAAAAAGTTATTAGTCAGCCTGAAGTATGCTAGAGTCACTTATATTTCTTATCAACTTTTAAATCGTCAGCATACATTAGAAGCTCATCTTATGAAAAGCAAGAGGCTAATCCTTAACAATTACATAAAATAGCAGTGAACGCAAATATATTTCATGCATCGGAAGGGACTCCATCGATAACAGCAACACTCCCGTACCTTACAAATATGTTTCAATCACCAGTAAAGTAACTGAATGAAATCCCAGTTTGGAAAGTTTAATCAAACGAATTTTATGAGATATCCTTCAAAGGCTTTATAGTTGGAAAAAACAATTATGGGAAAAAATCCGAGCTGAAACTCTAGAATGAGAGAGTGCGTGACGTCGCATTAGCTGAGTTGAGCAGTGTTGTCTACCATTTGCTCTTCGCAATAAATTTAGTGCTTTTTTATACTCAAAATGCGAAAATTTGTAAGTATGGCGTTTGTTTCTTTTTTTTTAATTTAATGCTACCGAAACTGTAAGTTAAAAAAATATATATTGAACAAAAGAAGGTTAAAAAAGGTCACTCTGAGAAGGTTTTAGGGCTAATGAAAATTTGTTGATTCTTATAGAATTTGATATTTTCAAAGTGCAAATTTAAATTTTTGTTGCTTTTAAAGTTATGCAAGAATATTAAATCTTCTTCTCTTAACTCTTCTTAACATTGAAAACCTTTTGACACATTTTAAAAAGCGTTTGAATTTACTGAATGCAAATTAAAACCATAGAGGTGTAATCGTGTATTGCGGTCCTCAATCCTTAGTGGAGCATAGGGCATCAAGAGGTGTATTCATAGTAAAAATAAGCAAACAAATACCAGAAAATACTGAAGACATACTATAACGACATTTTTACAAAAAGAGTACCTTATCTTGTCACATAACCTCAAATATAGCAAAACAGTCGTTCTCTTAACAAAAGAGTTTCTCTTATCAAAAAAACTCATAAATTAAATTGTACGTAACTATAACACATTTATTTAAAAAAACACACACACATTTTAAAGACAATTCGTCACGCATACAAAGTTGTTTAAGTAATTCAATAAAAAATTGGTATTTTATTTTCTTTAATGTGTTTCTTTAGTGCGTTTTTATATCCAAAGCAATGCAACACTGCAATAGCGAGAGAGAGATTTGACTGCTGAAGGGAAAAGAACCCCAACACTAACTGCAATCACGGGCAAAGTGACCAGATGCTAGAAAAAAGTAAAGCTAAATGAAACTGAGTGAATTATTGAACTAATTTATAAAAGAAAGAAGAACTAAAACTCCGAGTCTAAATAACAAAAAAAATGCAAAATCAAGTTACGAAAAGGGTAATCTGACCATTCTGATGCTAATACGACGTCACTCATTGTCAAATTTGCTGAGATCAAAGTAACGGTACCACTATAGGCGCCATCTGATTATTCTTTTCATCATGACTAAAACTGGTAACTTCTGACAAAGAGAGAACATCAATTTTACTCTCAAGTGCACTCTCTTTGACTAGATTCTTGCGTATATGATGACTTTGAAGTAAAGTTTACTAATATAAAAAATTCTAAGAATTATTACGGTTTATTTGAATTTGGATGGTTCAATGCTTACATTAAGATCACATAGTGATAAAAAGAAACATGGTAAGTACATTTAATGTATAAAATTTTGTCGAACATATTGAGCAAATTTTATGCAAAATTATTATTAACTTAATATTGTCGTGTTAAGTTGGGGAATCTTAAGCAAAGTAAAATGACTTATTTAATGGAACTTGGTGGAGATGTAACTCCCAGTTGTTCCGTTGTTTATAACACCCAGCTGATCCGGAAATAATAGTTTTGTAATTTTTGTCTTCAAAGTGCCCTCGAAGACTTCATTATAGTTTGCCACATTCAAACTTCTAAGTTTCTTAAATTCACAAAATATAATTCACGCGCGTGTTTTTTCTTAGTTTTATACTTGCATGTGTTCGAAGTATCTCAATGAAAATTAAATGCAGATGCATTTACCCATATTATCACTTTTTAATTTTAAATGCGAATAACAATTCATTGGAGTTGACAACAGTATAGTGTTGCCGGATATCTGCAAATGAAAATAAAAATATGAACAAAAACAAAGTATTTCAGCTCAGTGTTGATGATGGGGATGACTGCTATTGTGCATCCTTACTACACACACGCATATGACGTTTAATTTTTGGATTAATGGTTTTAACGCGGAAAGGAGTTCCACGCAAAAATACTGTGGATGGCGTGGCCGGAGTTGGACTTATGAATGTTATTTTTTTATTTTTTTTTTTTTTGAAGCGCGGAAAAAAGTTCTATGCAAAATTCTACTAATTTACAAAAACCTTTCTAGTCGACGCTCCTGTAAAACTTAATTTGGTATGTTTATATTATCGAAAATATTTAAACTAAAGCAGAAATAACTGCAAATGTACAAACAACCTCCCAGTGAACGTCTCTGCATGCGAACTTCGTTCTTATTTGAGGTGTCTGACAACACCAACTTTTCGCAATTACACAATTTTAACAATAAATTACTTACTTTCAGTTTTAAGATGGGGATACATCCCTCCATTACAATTTCCTTTTCTAAAGCGCATTACATTATACTAAAGATTTCCCATTAATTTTACTGAAAAATAAATCAACCCGGCGTCGATTTCATTCAAAACTTTCTAATACTTCTAATAAAAAGTAAATGATGCTTCGTACAAACACTCACGTAACAATTTTTGCCAAATTCTCCTCCATATAACTCAAATTTAACCCTGCCTAACCAATGTAAATCGTTTCTACTTCTAACTACAACGAACATATAAAAAATATTGTCGGCTATGCAGGGTTAAGTAGAAAGAGAAATAATTGATAAAATGATATGTCTATAACAAAAGCTGAACGGTACGAAAACCTTTTGGAAAAGTAGCTGAATGTTTACGAAAATTCGAATAGAGCAAACTGTCAAAAACAAATAGTCAAAGCGAAAGGCGTCTATTGAAAGCAGTAAATAACTTAAAAATTTAGAACATTTAACAAATGTCTGAAGAATTCCGTGCAGTCACACGCAAGAAATGGATAGCGCGTAGAGCTATAAATCCCAGATTGCGGAAGCTGTCGGAACGTAGCACTGAAAAGGAAGAGAAAGAAGTGGACATGGATGCATTTCTAAAGTAGACAAATCGCCCGCACGTTCACTCATTACCAAACTAAATGATAATATATTTATTTCATACTCTAGACGTCTGGAACAGTTGTGCACACAAATGGTTGGAAGTGATTACTTTATACAAGCCATGGAAACAGTGGACGACAGTATTAAAACTTTGGCAGGCACAGATAAATTTTCTAGTCTGGTTTGTTTGGGCATTGGTCCTTTCTCCCGCAACTTTCAAGCACTCCATCAACTGGTTTTCATCATATGTACACAACGGCATTATTGCATTAAAGATGCTATATATTTCGATCCTGTCTTTCGCGAAAGTGAGAAACAGATTCTTCAACGCCTGAATTGTTCGTTAATGAATGAAAATTGTGAAGCAAAATATGGAGTGGATGAACGCACACTTTTCTATCTACCACATTGTCCGAATTGCTTGACCAACAACTTGCTATGGAGCAATTGGCGACCGCAAAGTTTGAACAAACTGGTGCTCATAAATAATAGCTTCGAGAGTTTATCACTAAGCAAACCCGAACGTATGTTAAGATTAGATTCCGCTTATATATTAGATGTGCTGCCGTATGTCAAGGAATTCCCATTGGATGATGACTATGAAACACACAACATCTTCAATGACTTATCTGTGCATGTATTTCCATTGGAGTCCTTACCATCAGCACAAGCTACAATATGGGCGCAAAAAGATGCGCCAACGTATACTGATGTTGAAATGATTTCTGCCGAAGAATTTGAGAGGCTAAGTATAAGCTAGGCTTGTACATATATTCTTTAAGTAAAAATGTGTTTTGCAAATTTTTTTTAGTTTTAAAAATGTACTACAAGGGTGAAAGCTGAATACAAAAGTAATGAAAATGCATGTATATATTTTTTTTTCAGTTTATCATCCTTAGCAATTTCGTCTTTATGTGCTTTTATACATATTCTTCGTCTCTTAATTGCATTGCACAGACTTTGGATGATATTCGATGACTCTTTTAATGAGGATGCAATAGTTGAAATAATGATAATCTGAAGATGCTCATGTATCGCTGTGCACAATAAATCACTTATTGGTAAATCAAATGGTTCCACGTGAAGTAGAAATTGCAAGAAACCCGTATGACGAGTTATTTAACTCGAATGAGCTGACAGTACAAACTCGTCAGGCTGCTTCAGATTGAATCATAAGTCGTACCTGCCAGTTGGTATATTCAACAAAAGCTGTGCGATATCTGCCAGGCCTGCTAATATTGCGGCATTTGGAAGTGATGTAGCGCTATAAGTTGTTGTCCGATGGTGGTAATCATTAACTTATTTACCAACTACACGCTGAAGTTATTAACTACGATTCAAAGACAAAAGGATTGATCACTAAAACCTTTACATTCGCTCAAAAGTTTTATTCGTAGCCATTCTTTCAGCAGCTCATATTTGCTCATTATTTCAGCGCCAAATTGTGGTTTACATTAGGTCTGTTCATGAAGCAAATAGTTTGTAACAATTATTACAAACTAGGATCGCCCGTACGTTGAAATTTCGTCGTTATACAAATACGGAGAGCAAAATTTAGTCATTCCTTTTTTTAGTATTTATAGTCATAGAAAAAAGTTGAAACATATAGGGTGGGCCATATAGTGTTTGCTTTTTGAACCACCTATTTTTTTGAGAATGGTAACACAAATGACATGTCAAATGTGTTCATAATTTACTTGAAGGTTTGACATTTAAGAAATGGGCCCTAAACGCTTGAACAAAATTGGGAAATATTGAAAACCAATTTCCAAAGTGGTGAGTCTTTTTCTGATTTTCACATCGGTGGCTACGTCAATAAGCAAAATTGTCGGATTTGGGGCTCAGAAAATCCACACGTTACTGTAGAGAAGCAAATGCATCCACAACGAGTCACTGTTTGGTGCGGTTTTTGGTCTGGCTGCATCATCGGGCAATTTTTTTTCGAAAATGAGCGAGGAGCCGAGGGATGACATGGACGACATTTGGTTTCAACAGGGCGGTGCTAATTGTCACACTACCAAAGTTACACTCGAACTTTTGGCTACCGTTTTTGAAATCCATGATTTAAGCCCGTTGGACTATTTTTTGCGGGGAGCCGTTAAGGACAAATGCTATGCGAACCAGCCAGAGGCGATTGATGCTTTAAAACACGAAATCGAAGTTGCCATTCATGAAATTGGAGCCCAAACAATCGAAAATGTGCTTAAAAATTGGGTTGATCGAATGGCCTACTGTAAAGCCAGTCGTGGCAGTCATTTGAACGATATTATTTTTCATTCATAAATGACAATGTTCAATCTTCAAAATAAAAAAAAAGTTTGAAAAAATATTGAATAGTTGTTTCTTTTATAGCCGATTCAAAAGGCAAATCTTACATGGCCCACCCTGTATGTATATAAATGGTTAGCTTATGTTGAAACCTTTTACATAATATACATATGTGAATAGATGTAGTAAAATTGAATGTGAAAAATAACCCATTTTACCTGTATTAAGCGATCCTATATTTCCTGTATTTCAAATATAATTTTTTTTTATTCATCAATTGGAAACATTTAATTTCTTGTATTACCGAAAAAAAATTAATTATGTTTGAAAAAGCATAATAAAAAACAATCATTAATTAATCCATGACCATCATAATTTCTGAATCAAATTTGTTGTAGATTCACAATATACATATGTATAAGTTTCCAGTTGTTTCATCAACTTTTATATAATGATACTTATATATATCATGATACATAGAATTAATATCATGATACATATTATAACACAGGTAAAATAGTGTGATTAATTTTACCTGCACCTATTCACTTATGTAAATATTAATATTTTAATACATTGTGCAAACCGTCTCCACATATGCTATCCATTGGTATTTGCTTCAACTTTTTTTTCTGACTATAAATACTAAAACAAGATACGACAAAATTTTGGTGCCCGCATTAAAATATAGATTATCACGGTTTGGTGTTCATGCACCCAGAAAACTTGCAACGTAGAGGAAAGTGAGAGAGCAAAATTTATTTTGAGGGGAAGTTTCAAGTTTTTACTGGATAAATTTTTAGTTGTAGGAATTTGCAAGTGAGCAAAACAGCTGATTGCAAAGTAAACATACATAATAATTAAAATTTGCGAATTGGATCAAAATTTAATTTTAAATAAAATCGGTGATTAAATGAAATGTAAGTAAATATTGTTAGATAAAAATTAGAAAGTTTTTTTGAAGTCGTATATTAAATACGAATCGGCCAATGATAGAGGGGCATGAACTTCTGAATCTCCGTTTCTGCCGCTTCCGAAATTTGCCATTTGTGAGGGCAAAATAAGACGAGTTGGAGTTGGAGTTTATTTCCAAGATACCTACAAACACTTACAATCCATAGCGAAGCTTTTAGAGAAAGTGATGTGAGAGATCCTATATATCATTAAATACAAACACATCGCCAAAATTTATGAATGATAAAATAAAAAATTACGAAAAACCATTTAACACGAAAAATTTATTTAAAAAAAATCACCATTTATCGTGGGTAACATACATACAATATGAATTAAAAAAGGAAATTAAAATTAATTAATTCTCAGTCCCGCATTTTCATATCACTTCAAATACATTTGTACATACATACATATATTTACTTTTTGAGGAAACCGAGCAACAATTTCAAAATATCGACTTTCTCGCTTTCTATCTGTGATTTCCGTTCATCTTTCTCATTTTTTCATGTTTTCTTCCAGCATTTTAAACAATTGACCACCGGACCTCTTTTTCTCATCCATATACTGCTCCAGGGCCGTTTTTTTTTTTTTTTGTTTTTTTGATTTGTGGATGTAAATGGAATATATATATAATTGGCGCGTACACCCTTTTTGGGTGTTTGGCCGAGCTCCTCCTCCTATTTGTGGTGTGCGTCTTGATGTTGTTCCACAAATGGAGGGACCTACAGTTTCAAGCCGACTCCGAACGGCAGATATTTTCATGAGGAGCTTTTTCATAGCAGAAATACATTCGGAGGTTTGCCATTGCCTGCCGAGCGACCGCTATTAGAAAAATGTTTCTCTTAATTTTGGTGTTTAAATATATAGGAGTATAAAATAAAATTAAAAACTATGTGATCTTCTAACTGACCTATATTTTTTTCTGAGCACTAATCAGTTACAAGTTCTTCCCACGCAACATTTTCTGATGTCCTTATCGCTCCAGGGAACGGACAACGTCGGCTTACGAGATGATCCGTTTTATTCAAATTCAAGAACTGCGAAAAATGTCAATGCTTGGATGACCATCAACCTAATAATCATATAAAATTTGTCTCACCTCCTCTTTAGTGTGTGGAACCAACACTTGGTGCTTAAAACCTTGTTGAAGGTATTCATTTTTCATAAAAATCGAATGTACGTCGCTCAGATGTTGGTAGAGCGTATCTGTGGGGTCTTCCAAAGATTTGTTGATTTGTATGTAAGGTGGCTGATTGTGAAAAAAGAACGCTTCTCGCGTCGTATTCATTCGTAGCCATTCAAAGTTTGAATCGAGTTCCAGATTAATACCCCAATAATTGCATTTTTCCTCATACAACAGTTTATGTTTACAAATGCTAAGCCAAAGCCGAGTTCATACAAGCCGTAGTGATTTTGGTAACAATTCTACAGAAAAAAGTAACTACATATGAATGTTTGCTTTTGCTTTTGGTGCTAAATTGTCTAAGCCAGCTGATTACTACTTAAGGGGCAATTGCTCACAACCCAAATTTAAACATAAGCACAGTAAGTACCGTAAAATCGCGAGATTAGATTGCGATAATACAGGGCAACTTGTGTTGCTTCAACTCGTAACTTATGGAAGATGGGGAACGAGGCAAGGAGAGGGGCAACGAGTTGCTTGTGCTCGGTTAACAAGTTTGTGTTCTTGTTCTACTCATTGTTATTGCTGTGGTCGTTGTAAACACGACGTGCAACACCGAAATAGAATTTGCAAAGTTGAAGCAACAAAAGTTTCCCTGTATGAACTTTCAAATGCTTGTCTTTGAAAGTGAAATTATGACGAGTGGCTTCGTTTATGATTGTTAAGACCATTTGCATCAGATTGTGGATACGGCTGGTTTGTTTTTAATCAAAGTATTTAATATTCAGGTTTAGAAATAAAATGTTATTATATATATAATTGATCAGCTGCATCTAGATTTACGAGTCTTCGTCTTGCTAGGGTGGCACGTTGGGCGAGAATAGGATCTGGAGTTTCATCATCCATTTCGCAAAATGGCAGACGCTTATTTTTAATAATTCCAGTTTCCTGAAATGATAAAAAAGTCTACAATGTCCCGTATAGTATCCAGAAAAAGTTCGTAAGCTCACGCTATCCACGTTTAGAAGCCTATTTGATGTTCTGCTGGAGGGAAGGATAAACTGTTTCTGTCTGTCTCCGTCTAGGACTCTCCATGCCTTTCTCCCCCGTCTTTGATAACTTCCTTCATGTAGGCTTGGGAGGGTCCACAAAATGGTTCTGGTCTATAGAATTTTGAAGCATCGCCTAATTTCGCTAGGTAATCGGTCTGTGCGTTACCATCATAACCTACATCTTCTTTAAAATGTTATACAATGGTAATTCATCGTCTTTTAAAAGTGACACGCAGATGTCAGTAATAAATAATTCCTATACGGTACCTTTTTTTTGTCATTTTTGCATTTATCACGTTAAAGTTGCCAAGATGTACAATTTTAACCATGGTTCTGTGGAAGATAGAAAAAAGGAGAGGCAGACCTGACTGAAAAATTTCAAAGTCTATTTTAATAAACCAGCAACAGTTCCAGAGCTGAAAAACAACATTCGGATATCATTTTTAAGAGTATTTTGAATAGAAATAGTGAAACCTCCAAAAGTCTAAATGTTTGCATGTTTTCTTTTAAAACAGCTTCTAGGCACATCCTTTGAAAGGCCTTTTATGAGGCATATTGTTTAGTTGTTAATAAAATAAAAGTAGGTCAGGTTAGGTTGAAGCAGTTGTACTGTGGAATACACTCATGCTCATAGCCGGTTGAGATGTTGCGTGGGGAACTTGTCCCAATCTCTCCTAAAACCAGTGTGTGAATTTTCAAAAATTTTAGAATATCCCTGATTTCTCAGAACTGAAAGTTCCAATTAAAAACTTGTCTACCTAGAATAGTAAACCTACGACTGGATGAAGCAGAACAATGGCACAAAAGGTGCGGGATTGTCTCTTCCTCATCTAGATAGCTTCTACAGAAGTCTTGCAATTTTGTAATTTCATAACCTTCTCTGTACAATTTTAGTTTTCTCACTCTCCTTAAACCGACTCTCCAATTTCTGAAACTTTCTTCTCTAACAAAACAAAAAAATGTGAAACGAAGGGATATTCTGCCGAAATGAAAAATAAAGCCTTCATTTTATTAACTTTAGTCGTATAAATGTCATGCCATCTCTATGGATTTATCGCCCTTTACTGGATTGGCATTCAATTGGAATCCGCAATAAAACTTACCTTTGCAAAAACATTGTTTAAACAGTTTGCTTTTTTTAATTTCAAAGTTCGAGAGTTTTTAATGGAGAACCCTATATGCACAAATACGAATTTAAAAAAAATTATATTGTATTTTACTTTTTTTCTAAACAGTCTTGCATGAATCGCTTGTGAAGCAAAAGCAATTCTTAGCATATTACAGCAATTTTTATTCCCTCCTTTGTGCTTCGTTCCAGTTTCCTGCAAACCACCGCTTTTATTTGGTATTCCAGGTCGTCTATTTGCTTGCTTGCCATTCAAGTCGGTGACGAATTTTTATTGTTCTGTTGTTGAATTCGCATTTGACTGTAATAATTTTACAGCCTCTGGGGCGTATACGTAACGTATATTGAGATCGTAGAGCAGTGGTCGCCAACCTTTTCAATGTGTTGAGCTACTGTCAAGATTTTGAAATAAACAGCCAACTACTTGCGCAAGCCAACATAAATTAAATAATACACAGTTATATTCGACATACAATACATGTATTTATTTTACTAATATACGTTCTATATATAATAAATTTATGACTTATAGTGCTTATACTTATGCATAACTACATCCATGTTCACACCTATCAATCGTAACAAAATTTTTTGCAGTCATAATGGCAAATCACAAGCGGCTTAAAAAAACAACGAAACAGTAATAGTACATTATTATATAAATAAAATATGGGCAGATAAAAAGAGCATATTTAATGAGAAGGTTGACATTCTGATAATTTTTTGAATATTTGCAGTATAATTTGATACAGTCATTCGAATACAGTTATCCAAATGTATATCTGTAAGCCCATTGCGGTATTTATTTTTAATAAATTTCATATTGGAAAAAGAAGATTCACACAAATAAGTTGAACTGAATAACGCTTTCACTTTCAACGCAACACGACATAAAACTGAATACTTATCTTTACTTACTAAAGTCCATATACATTTTGTATTTGAACCTAAAGATTTTAAAGTCAAGTCACTTTGAAAAGCAATCAGTTCCATTTCTGTCACAGCAATGTCTTCGCCAAAGTTGTTCATAACACAAGTTGCAAACTGTTGTATATCAATGTCCATGAAGGGTGAAACAACAAATTGCGTCACTAAAGCAATTTCGCTGAAATCCTTGTAACGATTTTTGAAGTTTTCCTTCAAGTTAGAAACTATTTCCATATGATATTTACTGTCATAGGGCTCTAATAGGTTTTTGGATATCTTTTCGGAAAGAATAGGAAAATGCTTAGTATCGCGGTTTTTTAGGTTTTGTTCCCAAAATTCAAGTTTTGTAATAAATGCATTTGTGTCAGAAATCATTTCCGCTAATTCTTTATCCCTGCCTTGAAGCTGCAAGTTAAGCTCATTTAATTTCTCTGTAATGTCCACAAGAAAACCAAAATCTCTGAGCCAAGTCGAATTTTCCAGTTCAGAAATCGGTTCATCGCGTTCTTTGAAAAATTGGAGTATAGCAGGCAGGACATCATTGAAACGTTTGAGCACTCGTCCTCTGCTTAACCATCGCACTTCAGAGTGAAGAAGTAGCTCTCCGTATTGATAGTCAATTTCATCAGCCAAGGTTTTAAATAATCTTCTTTGTAACGCTTGAGCTCTAATCTTGTTCACAATTTTCACCACCAGTTTCATAACGTTGTTCAAGTTTAGAAAATTTCCACATAATGCTTGCTGATGTGTAATACAGTGGTAACTAAGAAATTGTGGAAAACTTTCATCCTTATGACATAGCGCCACGAGCCCCTTATCACAACCCACCATAGCTGGAGCACCGTCAGTTGTCAGGCCTACCATTTTTGATATTGGAACTTTCTCAGAAGAGATGAGATTTTTTAAATGAGAAAACAGCTCTAGCCCAGTAGTATGTCCTTTGAGTGGAATAAACTTCAAAAGATCTTCTTTAATTGTAAAATCACTAAAAGCCATCCTGACAAATATGGCCATCTGTGAGGTGTCAACTACATCTGTTAATTAAATACAGTTATCTAAGTCACTTCTTAACTGTAAAAAATATCATTGCTCATTACTTCTACTCGCCTCATCACTGTATTAGCAGAAAGTTGCATAGGTTTTATAGCAGACACTATTTCGTCTTTATTTCTAAAGTTGGCGAATAAAGAATCTGCAGCTTCCAGAATTGCATTTGCGAGCTACCGGTAGTTCGCGATCGACGGGTTGGCGACCACTGTCGTAGAGGATCGTAAGGTTAGGTTAGGTGGTGTTGGCCGATGTGTAAAAGGATTTCCCTTAGATATTGTGTTACCAGTGCTCTGAATTTGGAGTCGAATTATTATTTTATGTAATTCGTGTTGCACGTGTTCGCGAATTGTAAGAAGCCGTTTAGCCTTTGTCAGCAATATTCTGCATAGATGAAAAATATGTTGGTCCTAGGCACATTTGTCGAGTCCTACAAAGAGTAAGGCAGTGGCAAAGCAGGTGTTCCAAAGTACCCAAAGTCTTCCTAATCTCAATTCCGCCAGGAGTATAGAATATGTATTTAAGTGTAAAATGTAGTACTGTGATGATTAATATTGAAATGGAAAATCAAAAAGATTATAATCATTTAGTTATAGCGCAAGCATTGAGGTAACATTGAATCTGTTTTTAGTAAAAAAAAATAGTAGAGCAGTAATTCTTGCGACATGCAAACCTCACCAAGCAGTGACTTGTTTGCGCAGCCAAATGTTCTCAAAAAACGCATGAAGACTGTTCTCATTTCAAGTTTGCCAGATATGGGTATCAATTTAAAAAAAGTGTTTTCTCAAATATTCTTAACACAGTGAAAATCAAATAACCAGGCCAGTGTCAAAATTCGCAACACCGGATCTAGGCATCGATAAAGCAGCTTCAACTTCCGCCATAAATTCCGCTTTTACTAAAAACTTCCTTGTAGCTTCCAACTCAAAAGCTCTGACAACCACTTGGTCGAGCATAGCTTCACTCCTATGGCACAGCATCCACTGCGCAGTTGCTAAAACTGTCATTTACAATACACTGTCATGTTTCATTCGGCACCCCCTTCTGGCCGACGGGCACACAGTGGCACTATTCGCAACAATACAGCATCCATTCAACGCACAGTAGATGCTTTCCCATGCGTCACAATGCGTTCAGTACCATTCCAGCTGTCAACGTATACAAAACATTTGTGCAGAAAAAGAAGCGCTCATGTGTGTGTGTGTCAAAAATAAGCAATAAAACAAATTATAAAAAATAGTTTAGCCAAGTTAAAGCGTCTGTTGTAAATTAAAACAGAAATACCTTGAAAGTTTAAAAATAAAAAGTGTGCTTTGAGACAGTGTAGAGTAGTGCGGAGCTTAACGCCTGCCGCTGCGTCGGAATGCAGCCGTTGATATCAGCGCCATGGCGTTGGCGCTACCTTCGTCTAAGCCTTTGTCTCGCCATGCTCGACATGCAGCTGCGATATGTGTTGGCGCTGCCCGACGTCATTAAAATTGGTAAAGGAAGAGTTAAAAATAACTACTTTGCCAAGTGGGCTTATCAGACGCCTGCCTGCAGAGCTCATTCAACGCCAATATGGTCAATCGCATGCATTCTTCTTTATTTTCATCAATCCACTTATGTTTATAGATTTACTGATTGCATTAAATTTATTACTTTAATATTATTATACTCACGCTACGTATGAAGAAAGTAACATAAATGGGTCGTGCGCATACAATGAAGTTGTATGGTTGTGTGTGCGTGAATGTACGGAAATTGCGCTTTGCCTTCCATTCACTTTAACCGAGAGGAAGGAAATTAATAATGCGCACCCACCACTTTTGTTTACCTTTCATGTTTATCTTTTTTTATCCTTTTTCCGAATAGTCTTCTTATCCGAACTCTCCTCCTCCAACTACATCTCGCCTACTACTCTTTCTTACTTTTCCACGCAAACATAATCACACACCGCAAATTACCCATTCTAATACCCCCAGGTGGCCTATTTCATCCTACCGATGACACACAGGAACTGGCGTTCCGTCAGGCTGTCGAGCACATCAACTCTGATCGATTAATATTGCCGCGTTCCAAGTTGGTGGCGCAAATCGAGCGTATCTCGCCGTTTGATAGCTTCCATGCGGGAAAAAGGGGTAAGTACTCTTAAGATTATGCGATTTTATTTATAAGCATTTCAAGGGGGTGTACACTTATCAATGTGGTAGCAGCTATTTATAATAAAAAACAACAATTTGATGTAACTTATTACTGCCGCTCTTGCAGGAAAACTTACTGAGGTGCTTTTAAGAGTTTGTTGTTTAAAGTGCGAAATCGCGTAACTGACATTTGCGACACAAATGAGATTTGCTCACCGCAAGCTCATTTTTCATAAAAGAGAATATGTGTACTGTTTCAGTTTGAATTAAGTAGAATTAATTATAAAATTAGCCAAAAATGGTTTTATTTTATAAAGAATAAGGAATAAGAAAGATAAAAGAAAGCCGCTTGGGAATAAGACTGTTTTTGTAAGCTCACATGAGCGGTTTTCATTTTAAACAACAATTTTTCTTTTCATAATTGGTATATAACATTGGTTGATTAGGGCTGTAGATTCAAATGACAGGTTAGTTATAATCTTTTCAACACAAAAAAAAAGCTAATGAGGTCAATGGTTAGTTACTATTGTTCTTCTGTGCTAATTACTCCCTACTCACTTAGCTATGCCGGTCGGCTTTCTCCGCGGTTCCTCTGTACTATCACTTAAGAGTTCAAAAGCCTATTATTCTTACAGTAATAAAAGAAGAAAACTCATCAAAAAATTAAAGGCAAATTAAATTAAATTCACACTTTTTTTGATTCCTCTAAAATAGTTTTAAATAAATATTTAGTAAAAAGTTAACAATACTCCAGTGAATGAATTGGCATGATCTGGCTGGGTTATGTTAAAAATAAATAATAGTTACGAACACTTCTGTTAGGTATTTGGCCGAGCTCCTGCTCCTATTTATGGTTTGCGTCCCCATGCTGTTCCCCAAATCGAGGGACCTACAGTTTTCAGCCGACACCGAACGGCAAATTAGTCTTTATGAGGAGATTTTTTATGGCAAAAATACACTCGGAAGTTTGTCATTGCCTGCCGAGGGGCGACCAGTATTGGAAAAAAAAAAAATTTTCTATCATTTTCGTGTTTCATATATCGCCCCCTAAGTATTAAAACAGCCTATAAATTTTTTGATGTTTTGAGAAAATGAATTTCAAACTTTTTGTCGAAAACAGCTCTCACTCAAATCTCGTTATGTCTGTAAATATTTATTATTTTTTGACTGACGTTTTGACTCACTTTGTGGAACTAGAATTTGACAAAATTTTGAACACATATAAAATCGACGATGGAGAATCCAAATATTCAATAAAAAAATAATAGCCTATGAGCACATAGGCTATTGTTATACTAAGGGGACGATACAGAGTGTTTCGAACCTATGTCCAACATTCGGAACACGCGTCAACCTATTCAAAAAGAGTTCACTTGTTGCGACATAAGTTCATTGGAGTGTCTAGGAATGCCTTCCCTGAGTCCTATACCTGCAAGTTCTTAGATTTAACCAGGACTTCCTTTTAATGAGTTGAATTGGCGTTTCCAGCAAGACTGCGTCTAAACTAAACTGCTCGAAGGAGTCAATCGGCGGAAATCTGAAGTATTTTGTTCGAAGTTCAGAGCACCTCAGACAACTAAAGAGTAACAGTTCATTGTGAAATCATGAGATAAGCGAGAGCAGAAAACAAACAAGGAGAGGAATTGACAGAAGTTTAACCTGCCAATACAGAACATAATTGTGGCTGATTTGCCGTTGTTACCGTGGCGGCCGCATTTTACAAACACACGTAAGCGATGATAGAATATTTATACGAGTATAGCCAAAATTTTGCTTGCGCCGAAACCAAACTATAAAGTGTGATTAATTGAATTAAAATAAGTAAACTCAAACAGATTGAGCGATCTTTATTATTTTTGTGTAGAACCATTCATTTTTTAAAGATAATCCCTTTCAAATATTGGCCGCAACTGCGCCGTAATCCGGTCATCCATAAACACCAATTTTGAATGACTCGCTGTAGGACTTCGGTCAGTATCTCGTGAATAACTTTAGTAATATTGGCTTCCAATGCCTCGAAGTTGGTTTATCCACAAAACATTTAGACTTTACGTACTCCCACAAATAAAAGAGCAAAGATGTGATATCATACGAGACCAATGCACTGGTCCGTGACGAGAGATAGATTGCTCACCGAAACGAGGACGCAGTAAATCCACGCCATAGCTTAGAAACTACTTGATCATTTCGATTCTAGCAAACTGTATTCTAGTATTTTCTTTTTTTATTCCTTTATTATTCCACTTGGGAACATAGGGCTTCAACTATACATTTAAATCTTTTTCTGTTAACCGCTGTTCTCTTTACGACATCCTACGTTTGGTTAACTGTTTCTAGTTCACGAAGGCTGGTACGCCTCCAAGTATTTCGTGGACGACCGGCTCGTCTGTGTCCTTGTGAGTTCCATTCCAATGCTGTTCTGCAAATGCTTTCCCTGTCCTTTCTCATAGTGTGCCCGATCCATCGCCGGTTACGACCACTTATCCGCTTTTGGATTGGATCTTGCTCGGTGATCAGCCACAAGTCCGTATTTCGGATAGTGTTCGGCCAAAAAACTTTACATATTATCCGAAGACATTTATTTGAGAAGTTTTGTAGTTTCTGCGTAATACTTCGCGACACTAGCCACGTGTCACTGCCATGTAAAAGTGTGGATTTTACACATGAGTTGAATACTTTTGTTTTAGTCTTCCAAAGGCTAACCTAGCTTTACTTATGTTTTCTGGTTTTCTGTGTCTTCTTCAGCTCCACCATTCGTTGAAATTATGCTACCGAGATAACAGAAACTTTCAACATACTGCACAATAGTATTTATTATCCCAATATATTCAATAAATCCGTAGATTCCCTTAAGGATTTGAGTATTTTGCTCTGACGTTTGCAAGTTTTATCTGTAAATCTAATGCAGATCTAAAAGCAGGAAAATCTTTGTAATAGGCTCATGGCTATGCTGACGTGAACACACAGAAATAAAATTTAGGCTTATATTTTTTTTACTCTCGTGAGCTATCCTCGGTTATAAAAAAAAACTAAGTTTTAGCTAAGAAATTTTTAGCGGGATGAAAGTTAGGATCAAACTTAATTTCCGCTCGCAGTAAAAAACATAATAACAAAGATCGCCCATAAATTTCCCAAAAACGTGGCGCTACTAGCTTTTTTTATTTTCAAGAAGTTTTTTTAGTGGAATAGAATAGTATAAAAATTCGGGTACGTTACGAGTTCTACCACTTTACATTGTTACATCTAAACCTTTTGATTATTGTCTTTTCTCCGAGAGACCTACGATACTAGGACCATAAATGCATGGAAAAGATGGCCGATACAATACATAATTACAGTTTATCGTCCGAAGCCCTACTATAAATAAAATTGTAAATATACGAGATATACAGATGTTCCAAAAAAAAGGGATGAAAAAAAGGGAGTAGAAAGGACATGTGCATGATATTATCGAAATTATGTATGTATATTACCGTTGGCAAAAAGAAAAGTGAATTTGGTTGTAAAATGAAAAACCTTTATTTATTCTTGTAAATCAATTTCATCCCCTTCAAAATAATCCCCTCTCGATGAAATACACTTACGAGTATGCCAACGATTTTTCCAATCCCCAAAACATGCCCATTAGTCCATTTCCAGTATAGCCATCAGCACCTTCTTCAATTCAGCTTTTATCTCCTGAATCGACTCGAAACGCGTTCCCCGG
The DNA here is from genome assembly GCF_028408465.1 of Anastrepha ludens. Classification (NCBI taxonomy): domain Eukaryota; kingdom Metazoa; phylum Arthropoda; class Insecta; order Diptera; family Tephritidae; genus Anastrepha; species Anastrepha ludens. The sequence goes on along the minus strand of NC_071498.1, from coordinate 113,991,994 downwards.
AGTGGTCTCTTGAGTTTTGGGAATAGCCAGAAGTCACACGGAGCCAAATCAGGCGAATACGGTGGTTGCGGAACGATATGCGTGGAATTTTTGGCGAAATGGTCACGAAGAACGAGTGCAGTGTGAGACGGTGCATTATCCTGATGCAAACCCCAAGAGTTGTTGGCCCATAATTCTGGTCTTTTTAGACGAATTGCTTCACGTAAACGACGCATAATGCTCAAATAATATTCCTTATTAACAGTTTGGCCAGGTGGAAGGAATTCATAGTACACCACACCACGAAAATCGAAAAAAACTGTCATCATGACCTTTATTTTTGAACGACTTTGACGTGCTCTTTTCGGTCTGGCCTCGCCTTTAGCACAATATTCGCTTGATTGGTCGGTTGTTTCAGGGTCGTAAGCATAAATCCAAGTCTCATCTCCCGTAATGATGCATTTGAACTTGTCCTGATAGTCTGAAAGCATTGTTTCACACACATCAGCGCGACGACTTTTTTGAGAGTTTTCGGTACCAAACGAGATTTGACTTTTCGTAGGCCCAAATGATCTTTCAAAATGGTTTTCACAGATCCTTCTGATATTCCGATCATATCAGTAAGGTCTTTAACAGTCAACCGACGATTTTTGAGCACTAACTCCTTCACTTTATTGACGTATTGGTCATCTGTTGACGTCGATGGTCGTCCGGAGCGCTCCAAGTTATCAACACGTTCTCGACCATCTTTGAAGTCTTTGTACCACTTATAAACATTTTTCTGCGACATGGTCGAATCACCAAATGCCTTCTGCAACATGCTAAACGTTTCCGCAGCCGAAATTTCATTCCGCAAACAAAATTTGATGGCACTTCTCTGCTCAATCAAATCAGACATTGTAAAAATCGAAAAATGCACTCTTTGGACGTTTGGTAAACACAAGCGTAAATATATTACTGATAATAACATTCACATGAAAGTTGACCCAGATGTTATTAACAGTGCTGCCAACTCATGAAAAAAAATAATTAGAGTGAAATTTTAATCCCGCGAAGTTTGACAAATAAATTCACCTTACTTTTTGCCCACAGTATAAGTATGCCAATATGGACGGAATGTACGAATATATGTTTCGGTTGGTGGCACGGTTCCGAAAGGTCTAATTAATTTTAATAACTCTACTGCATTTTATGGGTCGACAGCTCCTTATTGGCAGGAACTTCTTCGAATTCAAAAAACTCCACTAACGAGGTCATATCTTGGTGGCCAATTTACGTCACTTCTGCAAGAGTTAACCAGTATATATATATATAATTGGCGCGTACACCCTTTTTGGGTGTTTGACCGAGCTCCTCTACCTATTTGTGGTGTGCGTCTTGATGTTGTTCCACAAATGGAGGGGCCTACAGTTTCAAGCCGACTCCGAACGGCAGATATTTTTTATGAGGAGCTTTTTCATGGCAGAAATACACTCGGAGGTTTGCCATTGCCTGCCGAGGGGTGACCGCTGTGAATTCCGAATGGTAGTCATGGCGATTTTTCATCAGTAATTTAATAATATGCCCTTGGTGTGTCCAACAGACGCCGGTTAGCACGAGAAAAAAACGACGGGCGCGCTTTGTTAAACTCGACCAAAATCGCTTAAGCGGTTATCACGCCAATCAAGAAGAAGAAGAACAGAGTTATCAGACTCATCAATATCTATCTGTCCATATTAGAAAACCCTATACTTATATATCATATTAATAAAACCAGGTGGAAAATCAACTGCTTTAGCGTGCTCTCTAAAACGTTGTATTGTCGAACAGAAACACCAGTTGAAAGTCGGATTCGTGGACTTATTATAAGTATTCACCCCATGGCTATTTTTTCGCACTGTCTACAAACTTGTAAAATGATACACAATATGGACATGACCCCCAGTTCCATGAAAGGGTACATAAAAGAGGCCTTAGACATGGGCCTATTGGAATACTTTTTTTAAATCATAATTTTGAAAACATAACTCAAGCAGCTTAGAAATTTGCTGAGAGGACAAGAACAGTTTTGTCCTTCGCTTACTAAAGATCTCCTTTCCTACGAAATTTCAGATGCATGTCAATGATGGAAAAATATATCATAAAAACAGCCTAACATTCAAAAGCATATACGCGTTTCTATATGAGGATAATAGTCCCGCTGTTATTCCCTGCAGTTTGAAAGTCCTACGGAGCCAAGTATGATTATGGTAGATTACATGATTTAGCCATCCGAGGCAGGGAGTAACTTCGGCTGCCACGTCACCGGAAACTCGCAGAATTCTTCCCGCTCATTTCACACACTCATCCAATCAATTCAGACAATTGTTCAGGCGTTGATTTTTTTCAACACAATCTTAGTTTTTTCGTAAACAAACCGCTATCATAACCCCAGTTAGGTCATCAATTCAACTGATTCCTTCCTGCCGGTTAACGGTCTGATGTTGGCCACACGGCTGCATTCTGTACATCGTGCTACTCAGCCTCCACCAAGAGCAGTATACTGCGGGGAATACTGCTGAAATGGGTCGTTCCTGTTACGTAGAACTGACTGATATGGACAGTTTGCTTATACAGTTAGAGATGAAATTATACTTCTCCCGTAGTAATTCAAGGCTTCCAAAAACGTTAAGCCTCTTCGCCACAATTGCTCACGCTATGTAGTACGAGGGCGGTTCAATAAGTAATCGTGTTTGATGGCAGAGGGCATTGCTGAGGGAAGTTGGTATTAGCATTGTGTGCTGTCATCTATCAAAGGACGACAAAACAAATTTCAGACCGATTGATAGGTTAGTTTGGAGTTGGCAGATATTCGGGTAAGACGTGTTTTGTGATAAAAAAATTGAAAAAATGGTGTCTTCATTTCTAACACGGGTACTTATTAAATCACTCTCGTATGTACTTGACGGCCAAGTCTATAGCGACATTGGCAAAATTGGTCAAAGCGCTGTTTTACAGACACCCTTTTACTACTTATTTACCGACTGTATGCCCACTTTCAAACGTTTTCTTTCCCGTGGCTGTCCTCCAAGCCAATACATCGTAGAATAGCAATGGTATGAAAATCGTTTTGAAGATCCAGTACGAAGCTTTGTCAAATGAAAAAACAAAACACTAGCGGCTTAGGTTTCATTCATATAATATTTTATTAAATTTTACATTACCTCCATTTTTTTAAATAAATCGTCGCATCTATTCATTGGAGTAGACATAAAACAACAATAGTAAGCATTTCTCGTTTCGTTTAAGTTTTGCTCCCGCTAGCAGTATACTCTTATGTAGATAATCGGTTTAAAAAATGATCACTCTTCACAACACGACCTCATTCGCAGCCTGAAATGGTTAGGTCGCGATAAAGCTCAGCCGGAAAATATACGATTTTCCTCCGCCCTTTATCCACAAACACACATCATAAAGACAACAGTAAACGAATAATTGAAAATAAGAACGAGAGCAGCACAACAGTTAAAAATCCTTGCTAGTTGTAAGGCGAAGACAAATTCCGCACACAGACACACCAGAGTAGGAGCACAGCACGCCAGCGAAATGGCAAAGCATCTTTTCGTTTTTACGTAGAAATCAGCTATGAAAACGATACGCCAGAATAGTGAATATAGTGATGGGCAGGGAGGGGGTGTGACAGCGGAGAATTGTTAAAGCTCATAAAGCCCGCCATAAAAGCAAACGAATAACTGTTGTTATCGCCAATTTTGCCGGCGTTTTTTTCGGGCTCTAGTTTTTTTAATTCATTTTTTTTATTCTTTTATTCTGTACACTTACAGACATATTTTTAAATAAATCTGTTGCCTTATCAAAGCACTGAATAAACTGATTTGGTTCGTTTTTTTTCATTTGCCGTTCGTTATAGTTTGCGGTTTGCTGAACATTGGCGTGGCAGCTATATTCGGGCCGCAATCTTCCAACACAGCGAGCCATGTGCAAAGTATCTGCGACAATATGGAGGTATGTAAGGATTAACAGTTAACTACAGTAACTACTATTGCTTGCAAGCAGTCATTGTTACACCAACACTAATACTAATACTAACAAACCAAATGCAAATACCACAGATCTGCTTGCATCACGGCTATGCCACTTCCGTTGTTTTTAAATGCCATTTTTCTGTTGCTGTAGATACCTCACTTGGAGAATCGTTGGGATTACCGCTTGCGACGTGAAAGTTGCCTAGTGAACTTGTATCCGCATCCAAACACACTAGCTAAGGTATGAACAACGTCTATACAAACATGCATTTAGAAACACATTGGCAAAATTTGAGCCACTTAAAATACTGATGTGAGCTTAACTTGCTATTATTAGCCTTCATTTTTTATTGTTTTAATTTTTACTTCGCAGGCTTATGTGGATATCGTCAAGTATTGGGAATGGAAAACCTTCACGATTATCTACGAGAACAATGATGGTATTGTACGGTTACAGGAGTTAATCAAGGCGCATGATAACTCACCGTATCCGATTACAGTACGACAATTGAGTTATTCGGGGGATTACAGGTGAAGGACCTTATATTTGTATTTATATTTACTACAGAGTCTATTTTCATATTTTATATTTATGTCACAGTTTTAATGCCTTGTAACATAAGCAAATGGGATAAATTTAAATTTATTTAATTGTATTTCTCAACATTCCGCTTTAGAATTTTTATTTTATTTATGATTTATTTATTTATTCTGCCGTAAAACTTAGTGAATTTTGTTGTAAAATATTCAGACATAGCTCAATAGGCATAGCTTATAGGATCAATACGGATTATATGGCTCCGAAATGCAATTGAGTGAGGAAATTCCCAACAATAGTAAAAGAAGAGCCGTGGAAAAGAGGAATGAAGTCTAAGCCCAGTACACTTAATATATTTACTAACGGCTCGAAAAATGTTGGACGGAGTAGATGCAGGGATCTATTGCGCAGAGCTAGGCAAGCTGCCTGATCACTGCAGCATCTTTCAAGCAGAAGTCTTTGCTGTATTAAAGGCTGCAGAATTATCATTCGCAAAGACATCGAGCAACTCCAAAATAAATATGTACAAGGTGAAGTCCAATATAAACAAGACTGGCGTCATAAAAATGTTTTTAACGGCACCATCTTTTTACTGAGTTAGCGAGTTGGAAGTTAAATCCCTAGCTGATTTCCAGAGAAAGCATGGTGACATTTGGTTCAGTGGAAGCGAAGTTATTGCGTCTAAAGTGGCAATATGTTTGTGTCATCGGTACAAAAATGGGTTTCGAACAAAGAGCTAATATCAAATCTTGTTTTAAAATCAGTAAAACGCTTACCAAAACATCTGAATTGATGAAAAAAGTTTATGGCGATGATTGTCTATCTCGTGTCAGAGTTCATGAGTGGTTTACACGCTTCAGAGATGGTTGTGAGGACATAAATCACAATGAAAATACGGGCCGCTCAAAATTAGTAATCACCGAAAACTCCATCGAAATTATTTGCAAATTTATCAAAAATGCACCGAAACCATCGATGAAATCCATAGAATCGGAGTTGAATATCTCCAAATCATCGATTTATCGCATTTTAACTGATCATGTGGGCTTAGGAAAGATCTGTGCATGTTTCATTCCGCACAACTTAACTGAGAACCAAAAATTGCTTAGAATTCAATACATATTCACATGACCTCATTAAAGAGACGAAGAGAGCGAACTTCCTTTACAACATTGTAACTGGTGATGAGACGTGGTGTTTCCAACATGAACTTAAAACTAAGCGTCAAAGTGCCGAATGGAAGGCCCCAGACGAGCCACCACCAAAAAAATCGGATTTGAAGAAGAGAAAAATCAAGTCGATGCTCATTTGTTTTTACGATTCCAAGGGAATTGTCCACAAGGAGTTCGTGCCAATTGGTCAAGCCGTCAATTCAATTTTCTATCTTGGCGTTTTGAAGCGTAGAGGCCATCCAGAAGGTTTGTACCGACATCCTGAAAGACATTCTGGTCAATGATCTGAAACACTCTTTCGAAAAGCTTTTAGATCGTGCAAAATAGTGTACCGAGGTCAGAGGGGACTATTTTGAATAAATAAGCTCAAAGCTATCAGATCAAAGATCCGTCGCTTCCTTTTTAGGTCAGTCTTGTTTATTTTAAACTTCACCCTGTATATATAGGGTTTTTCAGTAAGAGCGCTTCAACTTTTGAGCTGTTTTGAATAAAACACAAACGGTTTGACTTTTTTAACTTATTTTTTTTATTATCGAGTTTGAACATATAGATTTAAGTATGAAACTCGATTTCTTTTGCATGACCACCGCGTGCACGTTTTACGAAGTCCAATCGTTGAACCCAATTTTCGACCACTCTTTTGCATAAATCGGCCGAAATTCCAGCAATTTCGCGTTCAATATTGGCTCTGAGCTCACAAATCGTCGCCGGCTTGTTACTGTAGACCAATGACTTCACATAACCCTAAAACGGGACGGCTTGTTAAATGGACCGTAAAATGGCCGTAATGCTCTTAAAGTAGCAGCAACAGAACGATTATTTTCATAAAAAATGTGCACGATTTGCAATCGTTGCTCAAGTGTGTAGCATTCCATGATGAAATGTATACTAATGAAGTTTACAAATGACAAGCGAAAAATAAAAAATATTGCGTCGTTCGCCCTCCCTATCGGAAAAAAGTTGAAGCGCACCTATTGAAAAACCCTATACGTTGACGGTCAAGCAGCGATAAGACAATAAACCTATATGAAATTTCATCTAAAGACGTTCAAACAAGCAGCGAAGCCTTAGAGAGACGGCTGCACATCTATTGAGGACATAAGAGCATTGCAGGAAACGATATTGTAGATGAGATTGCGAAGAGCACAGTTTACTTGCCATTTGAACAAGAAACCGACATACCAAAAGCCTTAAAGACGATCTACAATGGCATCGTTGCGGACATGAAAGGACGGATAGGCAAGAGATGGAACCATCTAGCCACTTGCAAACCCCCGAAAATCGTGTGTACACAGAATGCAGTTAAATACGCCTGATTCGTGCTAGCTCTGCCTTGAAAAGAAAGCAGAACTATCGTAGGTATACTGACAGTCCACAATTGGCTAGCGACACACGCATACAAGATACGAATCAAAACAATGTTAGCCGCAGATTTTCCAAGGAACTGGAAGAGAGAGAAATTTAGAATACCTTCTATGTTCTTGCCCTGCATTAGCTTGAACACGAATGAAATGCTTAAGGGCCTTAATATATGAAAATTTGGTTAAAGCTTCAGAGTTTTCTTAGATTCACAAAACACGTAGACTTATTTCAAGGTGCCTACTAAGGAGAAACGTTAGACCTTTTCGTCCTTTACTCCATCTGGTACCCATTAAGAACCAAAAGATCTTTTTGATGGCTTTCAGTTGGCCGGGTCCACCTAACCTAACTTATTTATTTATTCAGTCAATGAAACAAAAAATTCTTCCTGACAATAAAACAAAAGTACTTTAAATTAATGAAAATAATTAAATGGTAGGATGCACATAGTAGTTCATAGCATAGAAATGGGATAAAACTTGGTTCCGATAGAGTTCTCATCCAGGCAGCGTACTTGGCGTAGTTAGATTTTAAAAATCTGGCCTAAAAAGGTTACGCATAGGAACATTAAAGTAAATTCTTTTCAGAAGGTTAGGACAGTCCACTGATGCACTCAAAAGAATGACAACAAAAGAGCAAGTAAGATAGACAGATCTCTAAGCAGCTAATTGTAATTTTTTTTTTTTTTTTTGTATCAGCTCTAAGCCTTTTGCTCATAACTGCTATACTACGTACCTTTGAACACAGATCTAAATATAGCTTTATAACTATTTATGTATGTAATTTATGTTCACTTACTCTCTTCAAATATTTATGAAATGCATCAAAAATTAACTACATTTACTCATTCTCCTCTTCCACCACAGGCCACTGCTCAAACAAATCAAAAACTCCGCCGAAGCACACATCGTACTCGACTGTTCCACCGATAAAATTTACGAAGTACTCAAACAAGCCCAACAAATTGGCATGATGAGCGACTATCATAGCTATCTGATTACCTCACTTGATCTGCATACCATCAACTTAGACGAATTCCGTTATGGTGGCACAAACATAACCGGCTTTCGTCTGATTAACGAGAAGGTCGTCTCGGATGTGGTGCGTCAATGGAGTTTTGACGATAAAGGCTTACAACGCTCGGCGAATTTGAGTACGGTGCGAGCGGAGACTGCGCTCATGTATGATGCGGTACATCTGTTCTCAAAAGCACTACACGATTTGGACACTTCACAGCAAATAGATATACATCCCATCAGCTGTGATGGACAGAATACGTGGCAGCATGGTTTTAGTCTAATCAACTATATGAAGATTGTCGAAATGAAGGGTCTAACAAATGTGATAAAATTTGATCATCAAGGCTTTCGCACCGATTTCGTGTTGGATATTATCGAGTTAGGGCCGACTGGTATACGCAAAATTGGCACGTGGAACTCAACATTACCGGAGGGTATCAACTTTACGCGTACCTACAGCCAAAAACAGCGCGAAATTGAAGCGAACTTGAAGAACAAAACGCTTACGATTACAACAATATTGGTGCATAGAAATTTAGCTACATTTTTATAAAGATTTGCGACTGTGTAATATTTTTTCTTTTTGTAGAGCAATCCGTATTGCATGCGCAAAGAATCGGCAGTACCACTCTCGGGCAATGATCAGTTCGAGGGTTACGTTGTTGATCTCATACATGAAATTTCAAAGGCTTTGGGATTTAATTACAAAATACGACTGGTGCCGGACGGCAACTATGGAAGTTTTAACAAACAAAATGGGTATAATAATCGATACATTTTAGTGACCAAAAATGTTTTAAAACAATTTTCTTGATCCAGCGAATGGAACGGCATGATACGCGAGCTGTTGGAGCAACGCGCCGATCTTGCAGTTGCCGATCTGACCATCACCTTTGAGCGTGAACAAGCGGTAGACTTCACCATGCCCTTCATGAACTTGGGTGTCTCAGTGCTTTATCGTAAGCCCGTCAAACAGCCGCCGAATTTATTTTCATTCCTTTCGCCGCTTTCGCTGGATGTTTGGATTTATATGGCCACAGCTTATTTGGGCGTTTCAGTACTGCTCTTCATTTTGGCGCGGTAAATATTAATAGGAAGTGTTGCTTTCTTCTCTTCATATTCAAAACTGTTTATCTTTCAGCTTCACACCCTACGAATGGCCTGCATATGCTGATGCGCACGGCGAAAAAATCGAGAGCCAATTTACTCTCATGAATTGCATGTGGTTTGCCATTGGTTCGTTAATGCAGCAAGGCTGTGACTTTTTGCCCAAGTACGTGTTGTGGCTTCGTAATACAATATTTTCCAAATCTTCTAAACCAATTATGTTTTACTTAGAGCTTTGTCAACACGCATGGTGGCTGGCATATGGTGGTTCTTCACTTTGATCATGATCTCCTCGTACACCGCCAATTTGGCTGCTTTTCTCACTGTGGAACGTATGGACTCGCCCATCGAGAGTGCTGAAGATCTGGCCAAACAGACGCGAATTAAATATGGTGCTTTGAAGGGTGGCAGCACGGCAGCATTCTTCAGAGTGAGTACTTCAATTTGGTATTGAAATTGAGGAAACAGTTCCATGAAAGCTTGGAATTATCTCAATTGCGCAATGGATAAAGTATAAGATGCGCTTTTTGATGAGATAATCTGAGTTATTAGGTATTAAGGCACAGTAGCAAGGGAATTGAGACTTACAGCAATTTTCATATCCCGATATCACACCTCCAATTCCGATACCCAAAGCACCCTCAAAATCCCTAATGAAGGCTAAGAGTTCCTTGATAACTTCTTTCCTAACATTCAGCGATAATTTTCTAAAAACTATTATTAATCCAGACCCAGCCGCGGTCGAGAGTACACATAAAATGTGTTGGAAGGTATCATCTTCCTCCCAACATAGTCGATATTTTATTTCAATAAACGGACCCATCCGGTGCAGATGCGAAGCAACAGCTCATGACCCTTGAGGTAATATGTGAGCAACCGTAATTCGGCTCTACTTAATTCATTTTTATCATTCATACTATATTAAAAAGGTTATTCAGAGAAACAGGCAGTTCATCGGCCACCTCGTTTGTCGCATTGTATATTTCTTGTCAGAATCTTAAGGGTTTCATAACATTCTCTAATAGTCCAGAGACCAATAGTGAGTTTAAGACCAATAGGATCCCAGTCTGAAGCACCGTTCGTCATACACCCAACGTCATGGAGTTAATTTATCCAACATTCTTAGTCTGGAAATTTTGAATAAGAATTTTTTGTCGCATAAGATTTTTCAGCCATTAGATCAGAAATTTGGTATCTTCCAGAACACTTGTTAGTGACAATCCCCTGAAGTTGCTCCAACAGATAAACAGATAACCGCGTAACTGTTATTTGTTACAGTATGCACAGGAACCTCGAGGGATAGACTTCTTGCTTGAATTTCTAGATTTCAAAATCTTATGGTGTCCTACCCATGTATACATACACACCAATATCTCTAACCGCGATAAGAGATTTATTCAAAGCACTTATGCCATTTTTTTGTCTCGTGATTCAATTCACTCTCAAGCACACTGAGCTGGATATTCAATTTATGGAATTTCGCGCTAGTAGACAATAATTCTAAATCGCACGTCCAGCTTTCCTTTGTTATCAAACCCATCTTGCATGAGTCCAACTTCAATGAGACTTTCTTTTGAGACCCAATTAGCTCAAAAGATTTTTGAAGTTATCCACAAGACTGCGTTATGATACCGCCTTTTATACGAGTCCAAATATGCCTGTCCGACTATTTCCATCAATGCATCCTCTAATAAAATCCCATATCCTTGTAAGTAAAGAGAAAAAAAATGGAATCAGTTGTGTGAGCAATCACGCATAATTTTTATTCAATTCATATGCAATAACCCCAAATACTCGTATCTTATGACGAAGTTATCTAGTAACTGTACAACCGAATGTTAGGCGCTTAATTTATTTAAAATTGTTTATAGAATTAACTTAGACTATGAAATTTCATTTGCCTAAATTTGTGCCTCGAACTCTACCCACCAGGAATCGAAAATCTCAACATATCAACGCATGTGGTCTTTCATGGAGTCCGCTCGGCCTTCTGTATTCACTTCAACCAATGCTGAGGGTGTGGATCGAGTGGCTAAGGGTAAAGGTATGTATGCCAACCAAAGCAGCAGAAGCCAACAATTCACATACTCACATAACTACAAATTATTGAATTACAGGTTCATATGCCTTTCTCATGGAGTCTACATCCATTGAATATGTGACCGAACGTAATTGTGAGCTGACACAAGTGGGCGGCATGCTGGACACCAAAGGCTATGGCATTGCAGCGCCACCCAGTAAGAAAGACGAAACCCATTTACTTATCATATAAAATACATAGGAAAGAATAACACGTTCTATACTACATTGCAGATTCCCCTTATCGCACCGCCATCAACGGCGTGATACTCAAGCTGCAGGAGGAAGGCAAATTGCATATACTGAAAACGAAGTGGTGGAAGGAGAAGCGTGGCGGTGGCAGTTGTCGCGTAGAAACATCGAAATCCTCATCTGCGGCGAATGAGTTGGGTTTGGCGAACGTGGGTGGGGTGTTCGTAGTGCTAATGGGCGGCATGGGCGTGGCGTGTGTAATTGCTGTGTGTGAATTTGTGTGGAAATCGCGAAAGGTCGCTGTCGAAGAGCGGCTAAGTGCAATTTTGCATGAATGAGAATAGATATAGTAAATCCAAGATGAATGGGTTTAAGCTAAGCAAAGCACACAGAGAAAATACCAAGGGAATTGGAGAGAAAAATTGGTATAAGAAAAAGCATAACTGGAAAAGTAAGAAAGGAAGAAGTAAACAAAAAATAGGAAAAAGCATTAAACTTGATAGCGAAATCGACATACAATTACTTACGAAGGAAATTAATTTCTTCTTCTAATACATTTACAGTGATTTTTAGTATAGGAATACGCAGTACATGCAGACATCATTTATAATTTTACATGCATACGTACATACTTAGATAATTAAGGACGGAAGCAGTGTTTCAAATGAGCATTTAGTATTAGTGCTATGTAGTTAGCAACACGCATTTTATGTACATATATGCGCATACATTAGGGTGGGTGCATTTTTTTCGACTTCGACTCAAAGGCAATTTTCAGCTTTTCCAAATTTTAAAGGAGACTGACTTCAATACATACGAGGATTAGCCCTTTGAACTCGAGGCCTTTCTCGCTTGCGCAAACCAGTAACTCAACACGATTTCCAAAATAGATATACATTTTACAGGAACTTTAAAAATATTTATAAACAAACCTGCTTATTCAAATAATGAAATTTCACCAGTTTATTCATTTATTTATACATATGTCGAAAACAACAAACTTTGATAAACATTACACCCTGAATCAATTTTGGTGTGATATTTATTGAAATAATAGGCTAGGTGCGTCCTAGGCTTATCGCAGTAATGCGAAATTTCCCGCCTATCTCCAGACGTGTTACAGTCAGAACAAACCTTGCAGTCCCTTTTTGGATAAGACCGTAGTGCCGTAGCAGTGCTGTTCGATTTAAGACTTCAAATAACTCGGGCGCTGCAGCAGCGCTGCTCTAGTTGACACTTCAAATCAGCCTGGCGCCTCTGGAATGCAATTGGTTAGAGAGTCCCGGTGTTCTAGAGCTCGAAAATTTAGGGTATTTTCAGGAATTTTTTTACAATAAAAAAACGAAAATCAATATTTAAATTTTTAAAATTTTTCATTAACCTCTTTTACATACAAAAATGAATTTTTTTTTTTTAATTTTAATAATTTTAAAAATGGCTCTGAAGTTGACTCACCTAAAAAATTGTACCTCGACGGTGTGTCCATTTTGACTCCTTTAGTTATTTGAAACACAAAAACCAAATTAATCAATATGACTGTAGCTATGAACCGCTACTAGAATAAAAATAAAAAAATTGACAAAATGTCGCGGTTTTGAATTTGACACTCTAAAAATCCGGTTTTTTCAATTTTTTAATAAAAAAAAAAAAACGAAATAATCATAAGATTTTAGGACGGACGAAAGCCATTGATGTTCTAAACAACATACAATATTAAAATTTCAGAAGATTCGCTTGAATAGTTTTTTTTTGACAACACCAGGCCGAAAAAATTAGTTTGGAGTGGATATTTTCCATTGAAGCCGCCGCGTGACGAATCTGACTCTACCTGCTAAAACGTCTATAGAATTGAAAATACTGGGAATATCCTTCCAAAAATTTTAAAGTATGTTCTTAAAAGTCTTTCGAAATATCAGAAAAACAAAACAATTTTTTTGGAAATTCTAGACCACCGGGACCCCTTACTTACTTAGTTACTTTGAAGGTTATTTTTTTTAATACAAACTTGTACTTTGTTGATTTTTTGGTATACATTATTCGGTATAAATTGAATATTTAAAGAATCGCAAGATGGCACTACGCAGCAAATCAGTAATATTAAATTTTTCTCCATGTAATTTTATAATGGAAGAACCAAACTAGAACTTGTAAAAAAACATACAATTTTCAATCAAAAATAATTTTAAAAAAATTTTCGAATCATAATTTTTTTGTACAATTAATGACGATTTATAAATATTTTAGTTTTATATCCCTTTCACTTTCAACTCGAAGTGTCTTTTCTTCTTACAATTTCATATAGAGTCGGTGTCTGCCAGGAAGTCAGGACCGCAAAAAAATTGCAACGGGGCAGTGAGTAACGGGTTTGCGGGTGGTGATTAGCTGATCTACTTCCCCCGATTAAACACAATTGCGACGGGGACGGAAAACACTATTGCGAAGTGCGATTTTCGGCTGACATTTTGTGGTTACAATAAAATTAATTTCTCTCGTTTGCTATATTTGTGAAGCAACTCGTTACAGATCATTGTTAAAAAAACCTCCTTTCTAAATGATTGATAATATGCAGGGTTCTGTGCAAATCGAATATTATTTGCTTGTTATTTGCCTGCTGTTGCTTGTAAACAAAGAAGTTACCATTAAGTAATCAGAAAAGCGGCCCTAAGTCTTCAGCCCGGCAGAGAAAATAGAAATGAATCTAATTATTTTGCCGCCGTAAAAATAACAAACCATCCTCGCCGCAATTCTGTGCTATTTCATGCTAGTTAATGTGTTCTAATTTTGCCAGCGGGTATCCGTCAACCCGTTACCCGCTGTCCTCTGCAATTCTGTTCAAGTGGGCAAAGAAATCGCTCCATAAAAAATAGCCTACCCTAATGTTCGTACGTACACATACTAGCCTTACAATTTACTGCAGCTACATTCGTACTTATATCCTAGTAAATTCGCAAATCTTTAGGAACTAACAGTGATTCCGCAACTATCAGCTGGCTTCCTGTTCAAGTGGTGAATGAAACAAGGGCGACACCTTAAAAGGTGTCACTCATCTCCCCATTTCCTTACTTCTTTCATTCATCACAAAATTCATACCATATAGGTATTTCAGTAAGATCAGAAGATAGATTTGTTAGACAATCTGTAACAATAAACTATCTAGGCATTTCGCTAGTCTGTAGAATTCAACCAATTCAGTAGAGAAACTAACTTCTCTTAGCTATTTTCACTACAATTTGCTGAGCTAGGTAGAAATAAAATGTACAACTGATATCTATAAACCTATACATATTTTTTTTTATTCAACTAAACCATTTTCATTAAATTGTATCTTAAAATTAGATACTCATAGTTTGGAAATTGGAGGTTAATTAAATTTTTTGGTATAATCGCACTTTTAGTTTCAGTTCATTACAGATTTCCAAAGTAAGGTTATTGAAAAACTAAAATGTGGCAACAAAAATGTTGATAATTAAACAGACGTAATTTGGATGAAAAAACAACTTTTATACAGATGAAAGCTTCGAAAGCACATTTTTCTCCTTGTGGAAATACTTTCTTGACAAACTGTACATATTTGTTTATATTTTATTTGCATATTTATTCTTATGTATTTGTGTATGTATGTGTGTATATGTCTATTTATATTTATTTTTATATATATATATTTTTTTTATATATTTTCATATATTATTTTCTTCTATATATATATATTTTTTATATATTTAGATAATATATTTGTTTTTTTTTTTAAGTTTTCAAATGCACTCATAAATTTATTTTGATTTTTGTACTTCAACATTTTAATATAACTATATCTTACTCATATATAAGTACTGAACAATATGAACCATAATTTGTGCAAATGAGCTATCTAAAGTATATTTTTAATGCAGTTAAATTACTTTACTAAGTTGCTCTTCTACAGGTCTCTTACTTCTTTTTCTTCTTCTTTATTTGCGTAGTCACTGCCTGAACGATTTGGAGCGAGTGCGAAAAATCAGTCGTATACTTATATATACATATATATAATCGGCGCTTACACGCTTTATTACCCAATAACTAACTTACTTAACTTACTTAGAGCTCCTCCTCCTATTTGAGGTATGCGCCTTGATGTTGTTCCACAAATTGAGGCAGCTGCAGTTGTAAACCTGTTCCGTACGGCAAAAAGTGTTTCATAGCAAAAGGAGGTAATAGGAGAATAGGCGACCGCTATTAGAAAAAAAGTTTTCTATTATTTGGTGTTTCATGCACGGAGATTCGCACCTGTGCACCTCCGAATGGTGGTCACGCACCAACCCATTCGGATACAACAAATGTAAAAACCAAATAATGCCGAGTCCTCTTCCTTTTGGTATTTTGAACGCATAGAAAGTCCTCCATACCTCTGTCAACACTAGCAGGGCTGCTTACGACATGACTAGTATATGTCGATTCAGTCGTCAGCCGTACTCCTCACCAATAGGCGACGGAATGTTCATCGTCTCATTGAATATTCATATCGTCCACGATTTTGTGCCGCACAACAAGTCTTATCACATGTGTTACGAATAAAGCAGCCTCGCTTTGTTAGCCGAAAAAGCACTTTACTGTTCAATTTCCTACTCAGTACAACGTAGCCCTTATTGGCAAGAGAGCTACACCATCTACTAATGGTAGTTACCATTCGCCTCGCTACTCTATCTATTTGCTGCTTAGCAAAAACAGAACTTGATCTGATTATTGATAATCATCGGCCAACGCCAGCTACCGCACGCTCTTATAAAAAATGTTGTCTAAGCAACACAATTCTGCAGTTCAAACAATGTTTTTCCAGCATCAGTAGAAAGAATTAAACATTAGGGAGTAACCTTTAGTTTAAAAAGGTTCAGATAGGTATTTTTTAATTTCACGCTGATAGCACGCATACTTAAATTTCAATCGACAGTGATGACAGTGGTATGTGACCATATTTGCATACGAGTTAATGCCTCCTCCTTCACCTCCTAATCACCTTACCAGCTCTTCACCGCCGCATTTACCATTGCTATATGTACGTATTTTGTGATAGTCGCATATTGCAAGGTCAAATCCATCGTTAACAACTGGGGGATCAAAGTCTTCGTTTTCCCTGTGGCTTTCACTGCTGTCATCTTTTAAAAGATTAGAGATTTTGTATCTTATTTCTCCTTCCAACAGCATCTCCAGCCCTCAAAGTTGTCATTACTTCAAAAAGGAGTACAAGGTTACTCCCTTTATTACTCTTTATATTAGGAGAAAACGAAATAGAGTCTAAAGAAGTAATCAGTCATAGATACCCCCAAAAAGATGGCGCAAGCAAAAAGAAAATAACTAAAATATCCCTTTTATACATTACGAATACCCTTTTGAAGTAGGTAGCGAAAAAAAAATGCTAGTTATACCATAGAAAAACTAAAAGGTAGTAAAGTAATTTTCTTTGTTAATTACTAGAAGTAAGTAAACGGGCATTTAATATGTATAATACTATTGGAATTATGCTGTATCATACAAAAAAACAAAAATCATCTAATCAATACATGAATATAAAAAAAAATATCATTTATAAAAACAGAAAACCTAAAAGATATATGTATACATACATATGTATGTAGCTAAGAAAAATCAAACACTTTATTAAATACGCACAAAATTACATAAACTGATAATTTACGGTCTCAATATCTGCTCACATTAATCTTTACAATGTAACAATCATAAATCTACATAAACAATGCTTTAAAATTCCCCAAGCAAACATATTTACATATATAATATACATACTCCAATGATATTTACATATGTACATATGTGTTTTATATATAATATTTGTACGTATGTATGTATGTATGTGCATTCTTCCTTTCTGCCATCAGCCCAATTTAGTATAATATATTAAAAACGGAATTGTAGTTGTAAGCGATTGAAATGTAACAATGTAATCATACAATATTACAATTAGTAATTCATAGTTAATTAAATCAGAACTCATACTCGTACACACATACTAGTTACATTCATAGACACGCAAATACATTTAAACGATAAACAGCGGCTTAATAAATGCACACAGAGATATGTATTTCTAAACTAAAATAAAATAAAATTGAAACCCAAAACAAAGGTATTTTGTGGTGGGCTCATACACGCAATTCAATTAATTTTCAATTCGAACTCAGCGAAATGCCAACCACACACCGACAAGCGACCAAATGCATATACATACTCGTCTATGCATATGTGTGTGTACATACCCTGCAAGGAAAACGTGAACTAGTAAACCAACCAACTAATTCACTAACTGTTACTCTTCGAATGCATGCGAATTTGGCTTTGAAAGACTAGATCGCTGTAAGTTAAGAAGATATCAACATAGAAATACCAAATAGAATCGAATACCAAAAAGCATAGTATACAGCAGCTTCAGTAGGTAGGTAGGTAGGGTGGTTGTCGTAATGACACACTTAGACCTGTTGTAGATCCATTGTGATACCACCGGATCTTTTCTTTACACAAAGGATTCCTTTTTAAGCCACTCTATAGCTTATATAAACGAGCAAAGGTTCGTTAGTTTTAGATGCGCTATAACCGGGACATCTGTTAATACACCTCCAAGAGTGCGAAATTTCCTTCTGGCTAAGCCTTCACACTCATATAACTTACGAGTTGTCTGATTGTTTTCTCTTCCTCCGTGTCAAGACAGCTTCCGTAGCAAGGAAGTTCCAAACTTCTAGCGTGGTTACCTATTAAACAATGACCAGTTAATACGCCTATCATTTTTCTTGTAACTTCTCTCTATAAAATATCATCAAAAAATCATCAAAATCAGGCTTTTTGAGCGACCGCTGTTCCATTGCGGCCATGTCTGTTGGCTTAAGCTGGGCACAGACGGAAAACAAATCCAAACAATCAGTTGTGTATTGCCACAGAACTGTGGATTTGTTGACAATTTTAGCTTCACGCTTATCGTCGATTAGTAAACATGGAACGGCAAAAAATGTTAATAATGCATGATATTTATTTGTACATGAAAAGAAGGGAGGAAAATAAGGGGAAAAAAGGCGATCAATTTGGGGGCAGGACTGCTAAATGTTGCAATTTGTCCGCTCGTGTGCATACTGCAAAATTTCAAAAGAAATTTAAAAAATTGTGAACTTCGGGTCATACACACGCAACCGATTACAAAACCCGAAGGAAAAATAGTTGATGACGCACGCAATCGATTGCAAGTTGACAAAAATTTTTGTCAATTTTTGATCGGTTTGTCAACTGCGCCCCAAACACGCATCAATCTGTTGAAATTTTCTTTGGATTCTTCTTCTTTGGATTGGTTTT
Source organism: Anastrepha ludens (assembly GCF_028408465.1). Classification (NCBI taxonomy): domain Eukaryota; kingdom Metazoa; phylum Arthropoda; class Insecta; order Diptera; family Tephritidae; genus Anastrepha; species Anastrepha ludens. The sequence goes on along the minus strand of NC_071498.1, from coordinate 113,973,219 downwards.
CCGTCTGTGCCCAACTTTAGTCCGCATATTAATTTAAAAGTGCCTATAAGCATAGGTATCAACGATTTACCCAATTGGATATTAAAAGTTGTACCTGTTCTAGCAAGTTCATCTACTTTGCAGTTTCCTGCTATATTCTTGTGGCCCAACACCCAGATAAGGTGAACTTTGTTATAATGAAATACATACGTCATTTAGAAGTTTAAAACATTCTATGACTGTTTTTGACGCGTGTGTTCTGGATTCTAGCGTTTTTATAGCTGCTTGACTGTCTGAGTAAATGAAAGCTTGATTTCTGGATAATACCCTCATTTTTATTGCTGTAACTTTCTCCTTTATAGCTAAAACAGCTTTAATATATCATTTTTTTGCGAATCTAATTTGTTTCTATATTTTTTATAAATTATGTTCCCTAAAACATTTTCATAAGAAATGTTATTATAACTCTACCCGAAATCTCCAAAAAAAAATTGTTCCTGATTGTTTATATATTGGAACGCCCTACAAACAAATATTTTTAGGGCATTATAAGATTTTAACCATACTTTAGATCATTTTTCTGAATATTTTACAAACTTTTCTGCTCCTTACAATTTTTTTACAATATTAATATTATAGCCCTACCGATTACAATATTTGTTTCTATATTTTTTATAATTTATGTTCCCTAAAAGGTTTCCATAAGAATTATATTACAGCATTACCCGCAATTTGTAAACAAAAAATTGTTTTACCGGATTGTTTATAGATTGGAACATCCTACAAAAAAGTGTATTTTGCAAAAGCTTTAATAAATCATTATTTTCTGAATCTTTTACAAATTTCTCACGCTTAAACCATTCTTTATAATATAAATAATTCTTATAGCACTACCCAAAATTTGCAAAATAAAAATCATTATTTTGTTGCTTTGTTAGATTTTTCATAAATTATTGTTCCAAAAAGCTTATTTATGTCGGGTGTTTTTTAAGCTGCATGAGAACCATCGATACCGATAACATGGTCTGGCAGCTGAAAATGCCAATCTGGGTTAAGATTTCTGTTCAGTAAGATTTGGCAAGTCATCATGAAACGTTTAATGCCACAAAAACGCTTTTAAACTTTTCGCAAAGTTCTTAGAGTACTTGCCATACAGCACGCTTATCAATCGATTTATGCGCTTTATAAAACTCAGTAATACATTTAGGGACATAAAACCGCAAGGTAATTAGATATAAATCCAAATTCCTAACATTTTCCAGCAGGGTATTTATACACTAATTCAAGCACACGATTTCACAGCAACTTGATTTTTATAGTCAATGATGGCAATAAACGGCAACACGCCCTAAAATCGTGCGCCCACTGGCTGCGCACACCTGCGACGAGCGTGAGGTGTAATCGATGAAAGGTGTAAAAGAGCGTAATACTAAAATAGAAAATGCATGCAAACAAATGCTATACGTACCACTGCGTAAAAGAGGGTTAAACCAAAAATACTTTTGCAATAAAATTAGAAGCTAGTTTTCGCTTTTTCTACTGGGTATGGGAATAAGTTTCCGTCCTTTCTTAGCCAAAGTTGCGAATTATTTAAACAATTGAATAATACCTAATATTATGTGAAGTATGTGCCACTGGAAGCTACAACTTTATTCCATTTTTCAGGAGCATACGGATTCCTCTGACGAAAAATTCGAGTTCTTTTGACTTGATCCATTCATTGTCTCAGTTTGGGATACTCTCGAAAGAAGTAAACCGCTTTCTAATAAGGGTAATTGCTCTGATCGAAACAAATGTCAGTCCGAAAGTGCAATGTCTGTGGAATAAGGCGGGTGGGGCATGATTTCCCAAATCAGTTCCTTTAAATATTTCTGAACCGATTTAGCAACGTATGGGTTGTCATGCAGTAAAATCAGTTTATCATATCTACCGTCCCATTCCGGCCGCTTTTCTTTGAGAGCTCGTTTCAAACGCATAAGTTGCGATCGGTAACGATCGCCAGTGATGGTTTCAGATGGTTTAAGGCATTCATAATAGATGACACCCTTCTGATCCCACCAAATGCTCCAATATTTTCGACGCTTAGGGTTATCATAAATCCATTTTTCTCGCCAGTGACGATGCGCTGCAGAAAACCTTTCCTTTTCTGCCGTTCAAGAAGCATCTCACGTGGCACCCAAAGTCTCTCGATATTCCTCTCCTTCAATCGATGTGGCACCCAGTTACCTGCTTTCTGGGCCATTCCCATCGCATGCAAACGTTTACCGACGGTTGATCTGTCCACAGCCAACTCTTTAGACATATCGTCAAGGGTTCGACATGTGTCTTCATTAAATAATTGTTGTAATTGACTATCTTCGAAGTTTTTCGGTGCCCCTTTGCGATCTTTATCACTCACGTCGAAATTGCCACTTTGGAAGCGTCAAAACCACTCTTTACAAGTTGTATTTGATGAAGCGTGATTAACTTAAATATTCATCAAAATACGACACGTTTCAGCTGCACTTTTCTTTAAAAGGTAATAATGAAGCATGACTTCCCGCAAATGCTGTTTTTTTGAAACGAGCGTAGACATTTTTGACGTCAGATAAAAAAGGATCTTTACGCTTCAAACAAATGTCAACTACTGCGATCGAGACCTCACATATACACGTTCAAATCACCAGTATATTAGTAGAGCGAACACAAAAATAGTATCAGCAGCGCACCTCTTTTACGAGGGCGGAAGCTTATTCTCATATCAATATTACAATACATACCTTCTTACATACATACATACTTTTCTTGAAACTTGTGACATATTTGTTAGCAACTACTTAAAGAATGACAGCATCAGTACGTTAGGTGGTAGACTACTCAAGCTCAGTAGACTACTCCCAGATGGTTTTAAAGCTTACTTATTCACACTTATCTTTTTTTCACGCAGTCTCATTTAAGCAGAATGTGTGTACTTAGAATAAAAGTGTGATATAAAATGATTAGGAACTCAACTACAAGTACAAAGTGGCGCAAAATTAATCATCTTATCGGAAAAGGTATAATTTTTGCAAATGACGTCGTACGTGAATCATAATTTGGCGCTTGTGAACTAGACAGCTGCAATATACAACTGCAACGGCAAAAAGTCAAAATAATTTTTTTTTAATGTTATTCAAAACCAAAATTGGATGATTAATTTTGTGCCATCTGGTGCTAAGCCTATGCCTACTTTATTCCACCAGTTTAGAGGTTGTTGTAGCTAAATACCGCGCCTGGATTGCAACTTGGTTATCCGAAAGAATAGCGATATTGCCCTTAAGAAAGAAGTATGCGATTAGTAACCTGCAAGCTTCCCCTAGTGTCAGTACCTCCGCCAGGAAGACACTGCAAGTATTGGGAGGACGCACAGATGTTCAATTCTAAGTCTATGAGATGGTATATATTCCAACACCACAATGCATTTTAGAGCCATCTGTATATGCTGTAGTGTCGAAGTTGTTTAGTGAGAATTACTTACTCCATTCCTCCTTAGTTGGAAATAAAGTGGTAAAATTCCTAATGAATGTTACCGACGGGATGATGTAATCAGTCCTCTGCGAGGTGTACTGAGTTTGTCCCAATAATAGACTGGCATAACCCAAAGTGTTTTTTTGCAGCGACTCATTTCACTTAACCTAAATACAGTAATGGTTGCCATCTTTTTGAAATGCAGATCTATCGGAATAACGTATGCCAGTGCATTAAAACAGGCTGACCTTTGTATTTTGCCAAGTAATTTGATTTTTAATCTCTCCCTAGAGTTTTCCAGTAAACTACCGATCCATACGATAAAAGTGGCCGTATAACTGAATACTTAGGTTGAAGACCCCATATTCTTGAAAGCATACGTTTACAGACATATAAAGCAATTTGCTTTCCTTATCCGTTCTTCGACGTTTAATTTCCGGCTAAGTTTGGAGTCCAGGATTACGCCAAAGTACTTTACACTGGGTGAGAGTTTGTCCATTAATATTTGGTCAGGTCAAAATTTGGAACCTTGGTGACTACTCAACCTTCTCATCCAATTTTTTTTTTTTTATTGGAGCTCTTTTTATTCAGCCACAATACAATAATTACCTATAGCAAAATCCTGCGATGCATTTGTTAGTTACCAATCTTCAACCCTACTCTGCTATTTAATTCACACCTTCATGCACATTCTGCTAAGTGAGGATATATGTATGTACTACATATGATTGTATTTATATGTACATTTGTAGATGTGCACGTGTATTCTTGGACTCGCAGTGCAATGGCTATGCTTTCAATTTCAATCATTAAATATTAACAATGCCAATCTGGCCTATGCTCTCTTCCACAGCACTGTTCATGGGCAATGGGCAACATTAGGGCTGAGCGATTGTTGATTACCAAATCGTACGAACTAAAAAAGTTCAACAAATTATGCTTAAAACTAATAATTAAGAAACGAATACTGCGGTTGCTTCAAAATATTATCCAAAGCTAAAGAAAGTGCGCAAGCCGAAATATTTTTCAGAGTATATTAAGAGAGTTCTGAATTGAAGAATAGATTTGAGTTACATATCGAGATACTTAAAGCAAAATCTAAATTTTCAGTGCAAAGAAGTAATATTTTTTTTTTAACAAGATTGTCTAATATACAATTTTCTGTCACACAAGTCGACCCGGCCTAAGTGCATATATGAGTATTTTGTTGTGTTAGTTAGGCGCACGCAAAATGCAATCAGAAATTAATAAATATTTTTTTGAGCTATCCGTTTGTACGTCTATTCCTACGTATTATTTTGCCTCCTTCCCAATTATTATAACATTCAATCCATTCGTGGTTAATTTTTGAGTTAAAACCCCATTCGTATTCACTGAAGTGCTTAGTTAGTTTTAGAGTGCTAACAAATAAAGCGATGCGCTTTCACACTTTAATATGGTCGATTATCCTGCCTCTGTGCCTCTTTGTGTTGCTGCCTAAAAATGTTGAGGCCAATGACTTCTCTTCATTTCTAACTGCAAATGCGTCCTTGGGTAAATGAATTTATTGTTACTTTTCAAGTGTAAGAAAAAAATAAAAACTTTAAATTTTCTTATCTACAGCCGTTGTAGTGGATCAGGAATATATGCACCGACGTGGTGAAAATATATTGGCTAATTTTCAAAAAATTCTGGGTGATATTATTCGTGAAAATCTAAAAAATGGTGGCATCGAAGTGAAATACTACTCATGGAATCAAATAGCATTAAAAAAAGGTAGGTAAATAAACTGCCATTTATATATTTAATATTTAGGTATTATTTTGAAATAAAAAATAATATTAGGTCAAGTAAAAAGTTCTAACCATTTTCCGTTAGGTTTAGTTAGTGAACCATATTTCACGGTGTGTGCATTGCATTGGGTGATACAGAATATAGGATGAAAAAAAGTTCTTTGACAGTTTTGTGTAAAGTGCAACTCATTTGCGTGATACAGCGCTCCAAAATAAAGGTAAAAAAAGAAATTTCGTTTCATTCTTCAGTACCATCAAAGTGAAAAGTCAGAGCAGGCGAATATATATAAAAATGTGTACTATTTATGCGCCCAATACGAATAGTATCGAGTTGAACAGCAAAGCGGTGATTCCATTCTGGTAGGCCAATCGTCCAAAATATACCTCTAAACATGGAAACCGTGAGTTGCACTGGCATAAAAATGGCTTTATTGTTTTTCAAAATATTCTCCTTAGAAGTCAATACAATCCTGCATTCGCTTGACTCAATGTTCAAAGCTCTTTTGCCACTCAGAAGTGGATACTATTTACAAGCTATTTCATACTATACAAGCTATTTTAAGATTTTACAGCTTCTTCAAGCATTGAAAAATGTTTACCTCGCATATTTTGATGCTAGGGTACAAAAAGGAATTATTAGGTGCCAAATAAGGACTGAAAGGTGGATAGTCCATTAATTCGATCTTTTGAGTGCTCAAAAACACCGAAATTGAATGATAATTCGTCTTCGGCGGTTATATATAACTTCCTTTAACTCTGGTTGAAGCGTAGTGCCAGATGTTTTCCTTCCCAACGGCGGTTGATTTTCCTCAATTCTCCAAAAACTTCTGGCAAACAAATGGCTGTGAACCACTTAGAATTGGCTGTTTTGAGTTTCTCTAGTATTACAGTTGCGACTTTACCAGATTTTTCGAAAAAATAGACGGCCCTTTGTTTTGAGGTGCATCGTTTGCAAACAATTTTTGTTGTACGAGTTGTGTTGAAAAAGTATCGCGAATTTTTTGTTTTTCGAAAAGTTATTTATTTATTCATTAATATCTATTTTGTCCCCTTCAAAGTAATGAGATAATAGGCACTTGTGCCAACGTTTTTTCCAATCCTCGAAGCACTTCAAAAAATTATTTTTTTTATCTTGTTCAGCTCCTCCTTCGATGTCGTCTTTATCTCGTCAATCTTAGCATAACGCCATCCTTTTATGGGCCTCTTCAGTTTCGGGAACAAGAAAAAGTCACAGGGGCCAGATCTGGGGAATCATTAGTGTGTTATTTTTGGTCAAAAAGTTGCGCACAAACAACAATGTGTGAGCAGGGGCGTTATCGTGATGCAACAGCCAATTTTTGTTGTTCCACAAATTCGGGCATTTCTGGCGGATTGCTTCGCGCAAATTGCGCATAACTTGCAAGTAATATCCTTATTGACCGTTTTAGCCTGTGGCAAGAATCATGATGCACAACGCCCCTGCAATCGACGAAAACGGTAAGCAAAACTTTTACATTCGACCGAACTCGGCGCGCTTTTTCGGTCTTGGTTCGAGCGGCAGCTTTCATTGAGATTACTGAGCTTTTTGGCTTCCACGTCATAACCATAAACCCACGATTCGTCACCAGTTATGACCCTCTAGAGCAAATTTCGGTCGTCGCGGACAGAGTCCAACATCTCATTAGCAATGTTCATGCGATGCTGCTTTTGGGCGAAATTGAGCAGTTTTGGTACGAATTTTGCGGCGCCCAGTCTCATGCCCAAATCATTGAAAAAAGTCGAATAGCACGAGGCAGTCGATGTGTCTAGGCCCTCAGCAACTTCTCTAACGGTGATTCGACGATTGGCCAATACCATTTTCTTAACTTCATCAATTTTTTCGTCTGTTGTTGAAGTGCTCGGGCGTCCGTTGTCCGTCTGTTGTTGAACTTCTCGGCCTTCTGAGAAAATTTTGTACCACCGATAAACGTTGCTTTGGTCCAAAGTAGCTTCTCCGTATGACACAGTCGACATTCGGAATGCATCCGCGCACTTAATGTCGTTTTTCACACAAAATTTGAAACAGGGTCTTTTATACATCTTTTTGAATAGGTAAAAATCGAAGACGAGCCAAAATAGTGCAAGCAAAGCAGCTGTCAACAATTAACTGAACATTCTAAATGACCGAACTCGTCGGCATGAGTGAAAGACATGAGTACCAACATATCGCCACAAAAAAATTTCGAAATTCGAATATACGTAACCTTCGAAAATTCAAAATTCGCGATACTTTTCGAAAACACCTCGCAATAAGCTCGTCTTGGAACACCCAATGTCGATTGGTGACATGCTTTGAATCATCGCGGCTGAGTTTCTTCAACATTTTTTAACATCGACACGAGTCCTTTTATGGGTAGAATGTCAAATTTTGTGGTATCGAGAACAAATCTTCTTGATGGCTAAATGTTCATGTAATATTAAATGTATGATAGTCCTTCCCATTCCGAAGGATGCCTCTATCTCGCGATATATCACATGACGATTTTGCGTTATCCATTCAGTTCGAAAATCGAAATAAATCATCGTACGAAAATATTCACTAGTTAATTCCATCTTTTGGGCGAGATGAATTTTTCGATCACCTGAAAAAAAAAGAGGTTTACAAGTCGGTTTACTGACGATAGTTTAACGTGACAACGTCATAAGAAAATATTGATGGAATGGTTGCAATTTTCGAAACAAAATTTTAATTTTATTTGTTTGATAAATATTTTGTATGGATATAGAGGAGGAGGTAAATGGAATTGCAATGGAATAGGTCAAGTTACATTTACACAACCGTGAAAAATGACGAAACATTTATCAAATTCATGAAAGATATGTTCAATTTCGATTGTGCATCAGACGTTAATAAGTCAACAACACTAAGTCAACAACACATCATCATCGATTTGACTTTCACATTACACTTGACGTGATAACGTCTTATAATTCGATTTAACAGGCTGCACGCACGAAAAAATGTGTCGTTACCTTGCTCATTAGTGTTACCTTGCTCATTGCCGTTACCTTGCTCATTTGTCGTTACCTTGCTTATTGTCGTTACCTTGAATGAATTGCAAGCGAAAGCGCGGAACGAACGACAAAGCAAACGAAAGGCAACGTTCGACATCTTGCTCTCTCCTATTTAAGTGAGCGTATATATGTATGTATATGCGCATATGTACATACATATATAAATTCACATATTTGTATTTGCATATGACTTCTTATTGATTATTATTAATTTGATTTACTTAAAGAATTTAAGATAAAACCAAGTTTGTTAATAATACCTGTTGTTTTAATGTTATTATTATTATTTTTTTTATTATATATGAAGGAAAAAATGTGTGGTAATATTTACCACATACCTTATAAGATATGTTGTATACTAATATATGTATATAAACATGCATATACATATACAATTTCGCGCAATTTTCAAAAAGAATAAATCTATATGTAAAGATGCATACAAATCATATGGACATATCAAATATACGAATCTATTCCGTACGCAAGCAAATGTAAGCTAATGTGCTTGAACTGCAAGCGAGAGCGCGGAACGAACGACAAAGAGCACAATCGGTCCCCGCGTTCGGCAACGTTCGACATCTGGCTCTGTCCTACTTGAGTGAGCATATATATGTATGTATATGCGCATTTGTATATAAATTCACATACTTGTATTTTCATATGCCTTCTTCCTGTGTGCATGGTAATGAACCAGTTCTCTGTTGAGAATAAACGATGATAGGAAAAATAGGAAATGAAAGGGAGTGTTTCAAGTGTAATGTGTCTTGAGAAAGTCAAATAGATGATGATGCCTCTAAGTGTTGTTGACTTATTAACGTCTGATGCACAATCGAAATTGAACATATCTTTCATGAATTTGATAAATGTTTCGTCATTTTTCACGGTTGTGTAAATGTAACTTGACCTATTCCATTGCAATTCCATTTACCTCCTCCTCTATATCCATACAAAATATTTATCAAACAAATAAAATTAAAATTTTGTTTCGAAAATTGCAACCATTCCATCAATATTTTCTTATGACGTTGTCACGTTAAACTATCGTCAGTAAACCGACTTTAAAGACAACCTCTTTTTTTTACGAACAAAAGATATTTCTTATTTTATTTGTTTCTTGGCTTGGTTGTGCAAAATTAATCTTCTAATTTTTTTAATAATGTTTTAGTAAATAAAAATAATAATTTTAATAATTTTTTTTTACCAAATATGATTAATGTACGACACCATTTGCAAAAATTGTAAATTTTCAGATAAGGTGATTAATTTTGTGCCACCATGAATTACATTTTTCCTGATCGAATGACATATAAGAGAAAGATAGAAATACACAACACCCCCACATACCTTATTATTCTGTGTAGAACTAGAGTTTTTAGGGGAAGCATTTTTACTCATCTAAATCAGGCACTTAAATACCTCTTAAAGCACTTTCAGAATTCTAACTGGCTCTCAATGAGCTTCTATGGTATCACGATGGATGTGGCAGTATTATTACTGTTTAGAACCTATATTGGTGGCAAATACGGTGGAGACACTGACAAGCATAAGCTAATAAAATCTAGATTTATCACCACGGATAGCTAAATATCAATGATCGTCAGAAATTATGACAGTAATGTAACACCTTCAATATTTGTGGGAGAACTTTTCGTATTTTCAAATGGAAGATTTTGAATGAAGAAAATTTAATCAGGAACTAGACTTGACTATAAGCAGATCTTACTTTTAATATTCAACTACTACGATGAGAACAAACTTAAGTGTTTTATGCGGCAATTAAATAAAATAACCAGAGTTTTTTCTGAATAATAGTATTTCAGTGATAAGCGTAAACTTTAAGGCATTCATATTTTAGTTAGTTGTAATTTAAGTTATTGGAGCTTATGCTTAATGGCAAGCAATGTCGACTCTTGATTTGCATTCTTCATTCATTTGTCATTTCACTAAAAATTAAACATTTCAGATTTTCTTGCTGCTATAACAGTGACCGACTGCAAGAGTACTTGGCGTTTCTATGAGTCCACCCAACAGGCTTCCATACTACTAATAGCTATAACAGATGCCAATTGCCCCCGTCTGCCGTTAAATCGAGCCATTATGGTACAAAAAGAAAATCACTTTACAACGAATATTTACACAAGAAAAATGTTTCGATTTTTTTCTAGATTCCAATACTCGATGAAGGCCAGGAGTTGTCGCAGATTATTTTTGACATAAAGGTTCAGCGAATATTGCGTTGGAAAACGGCCACTTTGCTGATCGATCAGTCAATATGTAAGTAACAAGAAAAATTTCAAGAATCGCATCACTTTTTCATCCGTTTCTCTCTCCCCTCTCCCGACAAAAGTGAATGACAATCCCACATTGGTGGAATCGGTGGTGCATGAAAGCGCCAAAAATCACATTACGCCATTCTCTCTGCTGCTCTATAAGATCGATGATTCATTGCGCAGCCAAAGAAAGCGCACCGCCATACGCCAAACGTTGACCCATTTCCAGGATCAGGCACACACGCCTCGGCAATTTATTGTGGTCTCTAAATTTTATGAAGATATCGTGGAGACCGCTTCTAGTATGGAATTGTTTCATGCGTACAATCAATGGGCCTTCTTTGTGATGAGCGAGCAGAAGCGTACTTACGACGCCATGTCGGTGACACAAAGTTTGGGGGAGGGCGCCAATATTGCGTTCATCTTGAACTCAACAACACCGAATTGCATCAGCTCTATTAATTGTACACTCGCCGAATTGTCTATGGCATTTGTTACATCCATTTCGCGTATGATTGTTGAGGAGCAATCAATCTATGGCGAGATTTCAGATGAGGAATGGGAAGCTATAAGATACACCAAGCAGGAGAAGCAAGACGAAATACTGGGTTATATGAAAGTATGGGAAAACGAGTTGAACAACTTGTTTAAGAAATAATTATTTAATTTATCACAGGACTATCTAAGGACAAACGGAAAATGTGGCAGCTGTTCGTATTGGAAAATTGAAACGGCATTATCCTGGGGGAAAAGCGAAGAGCATCGTAAATATCAATCGAATAAAGGTAAACGTAGTGCCTAAGGCATATTTTGAACATATGCAACTACATTTAAGAAAAAATAAGGCATTCGAAGCAAGTTAAGAAATATGTCTAAGGATCCCATAGAATTTGGCCAGGCTTCTTTATCTGGAGTTTCTTATGCGGCTTGATTTTTGCACAATTTAACTTTTACCACTTCCTGTTCATCCTTACTCAAGAAGTATTTAAGAGCAGCTTTTTCATGACAAAAAATACATTCGGAGGTTTGCCATTGTCTTCTTACATTTTCCATCCTTTTAGTGTTCCGTGCCACCAACCCATTTGGCTACGCAGCTTCAAATACTTTCAATATATTTTCCCGATTCCCACTTAAAGCTGAGGATCTACATAGCAGTTCCCTGACTATTCTTTTTTCATTTTCATGCCCACTTAAAGCTGAGCATCTACATAGCAGTTCCCTAACTATTTCTTTTTCATTTTCATTCCTACAGCTTCTGTCACAAGTGCCAATGGCCAGAAAAGACGGATACAGGCAACACAACATCGATTAAGCTTATATTTGGACCAAACAAGTTGTGCTCTTTTAAAGGCATCTATGGCCCGATTGCTGAAGATGTTGAAAGCAAACTCCCCTGTTTATAGTTGTTTTTAGGTGATGGGTCTGTTCCTAAGTTGCCATTTTCCAAGAACCTTCTTAAGATAAGTCAGGACGTGTTTGATAACTAGGGGTCCATATCAAAACAACCAAGAGCTGGTTACTGAACTAGTCCCTAGAAATATAAACGTCTTAACTATTCTCAATTGGCTGCGCTTCAAAACGCAACGACTTTTGGTGATAACAAACATTTCTGATTCGAGAAGACTACAAAATTAGGCAGAGGGAAAGTTCCAGAAAATACATTTTTTGGATCAGTGGGTGTAAATAGCGAAGCGGTATCCTTTCCGCCAACTTCTATATTTTAATGCTTATATTACTTCAACCACCAAAGTGAGTTTCCTGGTCTCTTATACTGACAATTCTTCTACATTAACGTCCAAGGAGAAAGATTACCTCTCCAATCTTTCGCGCTTCTTCATGGCAAGGAATCTGTAATTTTCTTCACTTAATCCAGGAACCTGGTTTACAGAATGGACGAATGTGGTCATACTTTCACTGGAAGTCAAAGTCTACAATACACCAATTCCGACGATAAATACCCCCACTTTCGATAGCTTACTCTCTTTCTCGGTGCATACAACCGCTATCGCCACTAAAGTCCAAAACCGCAACAAGGCCCTCAAGTCGCCAGTCCTTAGCCCTTTAAGGAAAGACAAAGAAAGCTTGCTGAGGACATTACGGCAATCGGCTGGCTGGTTTTGAATTATGCAGCAAGTAGATAAAACTCCAGACCTGCCAAAATACTGCACTCCGAACGACGATAGAATACCTCCTGATGTCACCTATACAACTCGTGCACAGTGAGGTATGTATTCTTCCTGTCAAGGCGCATAACTTTATGCGCAGCTAACAGTTAGATGAGATAGGCGACGACAACCGATGACTTCACTGCGCTCTTCGCTGGGTTTTGTGAACTGTGACAACAGTAACAACATAATAACAACTGGAACTGTGCTGTTGCCCATACACCCGATGGGACTGTCATTTCACCAGAATTCATGAGAAAGGTTTAAGGGGTTAAGTGGCTTTCAGAGGTTGAAAAAAAGAAGATTTTGACTATTTTTTATTTAGTATATAAAATCATATATTTTATTTAAGCAATTCACTATATCTAAGATACATATATAAACAGTATTTTGTGAAATTTTTATTTAAAAATTTCGAAAACTCAGCCGTTGGTACTCATCTTCCTTGACGTCTCAAAAAAAAATTCTCTTGCCGTGGAAAGCATAACTCATTATTGGTTCATCTAAAATCAGAAAACCAAACGGATTTCGTTAGTACATGGATAAATCTCGTTGTACGAAGGAAAAAAAATCAAAATTTGAATTTTTGACAGGCTTTGAACAAAAAAACACATTTTTTAGTGAAATTTTCGACATACATTGGCTCAAAAAAAATAGTTGTAATTAAAAAAAAAAAATCCTTCGTTCAATAACTAGATAATGTTATTTCAAAGATTTGTATAAAATTTGAATTAAATCGCTTCATAACTTTTCGAGATATCGTGTCCACCGACTTAAAAAATGGAGTTTTGAGATAAACACGTATACCTACGAAGCGCTCAACTGACGTGGCCTAATGGGCGGAACTTCTGAAGGGTCTATCTCTTAGAATTTTACTCGGATTGACTTAAAATTTTTGGACTTAATGTCGCCGTTGCGACAACAGCAATGGAACAGCCGCCTATGAGAGCCTTTACTTATACTTATGTATGTACCTGGTTACATTCATACATATATACATACATACATATGAAGGAATAATTTACGTATGCCAATAAATCATCTTACCTTTAAAATATATACTATATGAGACTTAATTTATTAATGACTAAAAATGCATACATACATGTTTTCGTTTCCATTCTGCAGAGCTCCGCGATACACGCAATAAAAATTTTGAATTCATAGATGTTGGCTACTGGACGCCGATATTGGGATTTATAACACAAGAGGTGATGTTTCCACATATAGAGCACTTCTTTCGCAACGTTACATTAGATATTCTGACGGTACATGTAAGTCATATCTGAGCGATATGTTTCCTATGCCAAGTTTATTTATTATTTTTTTAAATTCTTTTTTACGAATTTGAAGAGCCCGCCGTGGCAAATACTGGAGCACGACAGCAGTGGTAAGATTGTCCGGCACAGCGGTATTGTTATGGAAATCCTTAAAGAAATGAGTCGAATGCTAAATTTTTCCTATAACCTCCATGAAATCAAGGTAACTGCTGTTGATTTAGCTGGCGAGGATGCGCAACAGATTGGCAATGTCACGGTATGAATACATTTTCACTATACCATTCAAAAGAAACTGCTTCCAAAAAATATTTTTTAATAAATACATGCTTATAATTGTAGGATGATCTCTTGGGTTCATTGACATTCAATATACCCTATCGAGTAATTGAAGTAATGCAATCGAGCAATGTGAGTGAAAGCTAAATAAAATCTTTTACAAAAATTCTACATTCCTTCTTAACTACAGTACTTCATGGCCGCTTTGGCTGCTACCATCGATGAGCCAGATAAAAAATCATTTAACTACACGATACCAATAAGCGTGCAAACATATGCGTTAATCTCTAGGCAGCCAGATGAAGTCAGTCGCATCTATCTCTTCACTGCGCCCTTTACACCCGAGGTGAGTAAGACAAACAAATATTTAAAAATCAAAGAAAACGTTTATATTCGCTATAGATATGGGGCTGTCTGGTGGGAATTATTATTATCACGGCGCCTGTGTTGTACTTCATCAATCGCTTTGTGCCTAAGGATCATTTGCGCATAAATGGACTCAGTACGCTCAATAGTTGTTTTTGGTACATTTATGGAGCGCTGCTACAACAGGGTACAATATTTCCATATTAGCATCCTTTTTGTTAATTCATAGACTTCTATTTTTGACTTAACAAGGTGGCATGTATTTACCCAAAGCTGATAGTGGTCGACTGGTGATCGGTGTGTGGTGGATTGTTGTCATTGTTCTTGTGACGACATATAGTGGAAACTTAGTTGCCTTTCTCACTTTTCCACAGTTTCAAGCAGGCATAGATTACTTTTTCCAGATATTTACCTCAAGAGATATTCAACAATTTGGGTTACGGAATGGTTCATACTTCGAGAAGTATTCAACAGTAAGTGGGTGCATATAACCATTATTATGAATATATAACTAATCTAAAATAACAGCAGATCACTACCCGCGACGACTTCCGTAACTACGTACAACGCTCTATCATATACAGTAATCTTCAAGGTGAGGATATTAACGCCGTACAGCAAGGTAAACGCATTAACATCGACTGGCGTATCAATCTGCAATTGATTATCCAAAGACAGTTTGAAAAAGACAAGGATTGCAAGTTCTCATTGGGACGTGAAAATTTTGTTGACGAGCAGATTGGCTTGCTCGTTCCAAGGGGCAGTCCCTATCTGCAATTAATCAACGACCGAATAGTGCGTATGTTTCAAATGGGCTTCATAGAGCGTTGGCACCAGATAAATTTACCCTCGATGGACAAATGTGGCGGTCATGGCGGTATGCGTCAAATAATGAACCATAAAGTAAACTTAAATGATATGCAAGGCTGCTTTATGGTGCTGCTGTTTGGTACGATTTATTTTTTGTCATTTGCCACTTTTTCTGCGCTAAATATTAAATTTTTCCAGGTTTCATGATAGCTTTGTTTGTACTATTCTGCGAATATTGGTACCGATGGTACTTCGTTGAGAAAAAGAAAGCCGCTTTTGCATATTAGAATATTTAATCTTTGTGGAAAATTTATGTATAACACACACTATGTCTCTCTAAATAAACTCTTGTTAAAAGCACTTGAAATTATATTGAAACAGTTGGCATTTTTTATCTTTCCACTAAAGCTTTTAATAATGGATGCACGGAATTTTTCACATATATATATTACTTTAATACAAGTTTGTGAAAATCATCTTTTATTTTACACGTAAAAAAGGAATAACCCAATCAATTAGCCAGTAATAAACTTAGTTAGAGTTGGCATTGGGGCCACGGCGGCGACCGAAACCTTGTACAACGTTCACGAAACGGCGGTTGTATTGGATCCTTCGCTTTGCACGACCGGTCTTCTTCTTCCTCTTTTCCTGTTTCTCCACCTTGGGTGTCTGTCCCTTGACCTTTCCGGCACGCGCCAAAGAACCGTGCACTTTACCACCCAACATTGGGACTGTGATATCCAACTCGAAGGATGCCAATGAGGTCACAGCGGCATCATTGCATAGAGAATTACCTTCACAATTCAATATGATTTCTTCGGTATTCAAGCCATGGGCTTGAGCGATTTGTGCCTGCAATGAAAACCTCAAATTAGCACTTATGGTAAACTTAACGAATTGAGGTTAGATATGGTAACAACTACAAGTCACCAGCTATAGACCAATGAACAAATATATTTATTCACCTTAACATCGCCAACAGTAGCGGTGGGCAGCACCTCGAAAGGTTCGACAGTTTCAAAACCACGCACAAACAATTGCATTTTGTGTTTTTATCTACAAATAGAAAAAAGAAAATCGATATAAAATTTCACCACTTCCAATTGTAATATCATCACAAGAAACACGTGTACTCGAGCGTGTACTAGGCTCATGGCAAATAGCCCAAACTATTTCATTATATCTCTTAACAACTAATTGTGTTATATCTAAATATATATTATAGGCTAAATTTACAGACATTTTTTATAAAAATATAGGGGAATTTAATATTTTTAAAAATTATCACCTTCACACTAGCGAGAGGATTCGCGAAAAAGAAAGATGGCAGAGTTTCGAATTTGTCAAATCGATTTCGAAATAGGAACGTCATTGATAATGATGCAGGGTTGTATTTGGGTTAAATTGGACTTACACTCCGTTATTTTATTTTTTTATAGGGGTCTCCGTCAAGACAAGCGCTATATAATTTCTTGAATTTGACAATTTTCTAATTTACTTCTTAAAAGTGTAAAATTTATTTCTTAAAAAAACTTAGCACAGAATCACAGAATTATTAGAATCACATTAATTTAATTGGCTTACTAAATAATAGCAACAATGTTAGCAACGAAATTTTTCACGCAGAAATTTATTTAACCGCTTTGATATTTGCAACCTTGCGCACTATCGCAATGGGTATGTTCAGTGACTACTGTAAAATTTATGGAATTCATATGGCGAAATATTATAGAACTCGAACTGGAGTTTCGAAAAACAGTGAGAGAATCGAAAAGGTGTAGCCAACATCAAACCGTTAACCGGTGTTCAGTGATTTTGAAGGAATCGGCGCCGTAACGGAGAATGTGGCAGAGACCCTATTTTTAGTAATAAATTTATGTATATATACAATAGTAATAACTTACGATTAAAAGAAATGCACAAATTATTTGGTTTTTAACTTATAAACAGTCTCTCTTGCTTGTAAAGGTTGGTTAAGTTTTAAGGGCCGGTATTGATTTTGAATAAAATACAATTTTTTTAAGAAATTATTATCAGATTATGATAATATTGGTATAGCTCAATTACGTATGAAACAAAATATTCGCCAAATGCGGCCTTGGCGGCACACCTCCATCCGATGGTCAAAATTTTCGATGACGCTGAGGCATAATTGAGGTTCTATGGCATTAATGTGCCGAATTATCTCATCCTTTACCTCTTGAATTGTTGCTAGCTTATCGATGTACACCTTTTCTTTTAAATAGCCAAAAGAAAGAAGTCCAACGGTGTCAAATCACATGATCTTGGCGGTCAATTGACATCGCCGCGACGTGAGATTATACGGCCATCAAATTTTTCGCGCAAATAATCCATTGTTTCGTTAGCTGTGTGACAAGTGGCACCGTCCTGTTGAAACCACATATCGCCCACACCCATAGCTTCCAATTCGGATCATAAAAAGTTCGTTATCATCTCACGATAGCGAACACTATTCACAGTAACTGCCTGACCGGCCTCATTTTGGAAAAAATACGGCTCAATGACCCGATTTACACGAGGAGACATCTGGAAGGGAGACACTGGAAATTCTCTTTTGATGTTTCATTCGCTTTCACACGGGCAAAAATGTTTTCGGCGACATTTTGACATTTTGCTACCGGTTTCTGTGCTGTTTGCTGTACTTAAATTACTTGAGTTACTCGAAGAAGGCATCTGAAAAGCAAATTTGTGAAACATGTTAAATTATGTTAGTTATGTATTGAAATACATTTTTTTATTACCTCAGTATTGTCTTGGCTCTGCCTAGTTGCAACATGGCCTTCAAGGAACGATAACTGGTCAAAGCACCAAAGCTTTGCTTCGTATAAATCATTTACTCCACTTCCACTTTTTTTGGAGTTTTTCTGTATACGTAGTTCCCTCATATACTGGCTACGGAGGTTTTTCCATTTTTTTTTAACATCGTCCAGTGAGACGCCAAACATTTCCGTTTCCAATTTTTTATGGATATCGGTAAATGCTGACGTTTTTTTGCCTCGATCCATATACTCACTGGAGCGAACATTATATAAGCAAGTATTTTCTTGCACATATATTATAAGCTTTTCCACTGCTTCTCTTTCCCACTTGTATTCCATTTTTACTTTGCGATATACGTTTTAAAACACAGGACTTTACCTCACAAATGACGAAAACGAATGAAGCAAGCGTCAAAAAAATAGCTTGCAGCCAACTTCAACATTGAAAATACGGATAAGCACAAAGCGTGTCGCCGAGTACGGGAGACAAAATCCCTTCTCTCTTCCCCGACCGTCCTTCGCCCCCGAACAAAATGTTTCCCTTCCAGATGTCTCCTCGTGTAAATCGGGTCAATGATGCCGCCGGCCCATAAACCGCACCAAACAGTCACTCTTTGTTGTGCATTGGTTTTTCGGTAATCACTCTTGCATTATCATTCGCCCAAATGTGGCAATTCTGCTTATTGACGAATCCATCTAAAAAGGATATAGAGTATTTTGCCCAGTTGGCACCTTCAAAGTGAATTCAGTGGCCAGTCGCCTCCATAATTTAGTACTTAATTTTATAATAAATTATTTTAAAATAAGTAAATAAAAAAATCGTTTGTTTTCATTATAAATAATTATCACTTTATTCACATAATTCTTTAGTTTTTCTATTTATATTTATTAATCTGTTATCCAGCATTAATGTCAATTTTTAGAAAAAAAGGTAGATTTTATTATACATAAATACAGTTCATTAAGATCATTATTATTTATAGTTTTATATTTATTTTGATTTTATGTACACATTTCAATTTATTTTGCGTACTGCAGAGCTTTTCAACATATTTTTTTTCGTTCAAAAACAATTGGCAAATTAAGGTGAATAATGACGAAAAACAAGCAAATAAGTGCATTCTATGCCCATTGTTTTTAAGCAATGTATTTAGGTATGTATACATTTACATATTTATACAATAATAGTACTTAATATTTAAGAAAATACACAAATGATTTGGCTTGACAATTCATGTATCATTGATTGATAAATAAAAATAAGCTTTTGATCAAATAAATGCAGCATTTCAAATAAAGGATCATTACTTGCTTAGCTTTTGCTACAAAATGACAAAAAAAGTTTGTAAGCATTGCAACAGGGAATTAAAAACTAAGTGGATAATGGTTAGATCGACGAAAAATTAACTAAACAGCAAAACTCATGCAACGAATTAAATTAAATTAAATTAAGGTTATTAAAATTAGAAATATCGATGTACTCGTACACCATGTCAAAAAGGTCGCGCCGCACTACTTTTATGAGATCTATAGGCAACGGAAGTGAACGCAAAATTTTATGATTTGTGTAGTCTACGACCAAGAAGCGCAAGTTTTTGGCTCGAATTTCAAAAATGCAGAGCAAAGGTTGAAATTTATTGCACTTATATTACCATGGCAACACAACAACAAAATGTGTACCTTCCCCAATACAATTTACAGAAGCAATTATGCCAGGTCATTTGCATTTAATTATTGATTGCTCTATTATTTTTTATAAAATTGCCACTATATGCATAAATTGGAACTTACTATAGTGAAAGGAATAGAGTCTATAGACACTTAAAAAAAGTTGCCCATTTGAAAAATGTTTTTTAGTTTGGGGGAAAAGAAACTCATTATTTTCTCGGTAAATGGTTGTAGTGATCGATATCTCGTAAAGTATCGATCAAACAATTCAAAGTTTATGCTCGTTGTCACGGTGGCATTTCACACTCAAAAAATTCGTTTGCTGTTTTTGTTTATTCCATTCAGTTGAGAGTACAGGGTGTTAACAATGGAAGTCAACAAAGAGAAAATACCGTACATTTAACAGTTTTTCGTTGATAAAGGCGAAAATTCAAGCCACGCTCCTGAAATTGTGAAAGGTGTTTATAGTGTCGATACTGTAACAGCGAATTAGGTGCAGTTCGTAATTTTGGTTTCTTCGATTCCGTTCAGGCATTTTTGATGTTACCGGTAAACCATCATCTTCGAAAATATCGGTAAAATCACAGAAATAGTCGAAGTTGATCCGCATATTAGTAGTCATAGCATCGCCCAGGAGCTAAAGATCGACCATAAAACAATTTTAAAGTCTGCGCAAAATAAAAAATAAATGAATGGATTTCTTTTTCCCCCAAACTTAATAGTACATAATGGTATATATACGTTAGGGTGAGTAAAGTTGTTTCGAACTTCGTTCCTAGTAGATTCGGATTCTATCCGCCTCCAAATTTCAAAGAAGCTATCTTTAATTAACATGCAGTTAATATAGAGTTTAATTATAACTAAAGTATTATGAAAGTTATTTCATTTTTTAATATAAATTAATGCCTGGGAATTTTTTGGTACAAGGAACTTATTTTTGATACTGTTTTTGTTTTTATTTAAAGAACTCTATGATGGCGCTGCGAAGCAAATGATAGGGAATTTTTAAGTATTGTAATAGAAAGTAGAAATTCGGCCGCCGTAGCCAAATGAATTGATGCGTGTCTACCATTCGGATATGCATAGGTAAATGATAGAAAAAGATTTTCTCATAGTAGTCGCCCCTTAGGAGGCAATGTAAAAACTCAAAATGAATTATGTTTTACAATATTTCAAAAACTTGTTTTTAGTATTTTTATTCTAATCATAATTTTTTTTTTTAAATTCAACAACGTTTTTACAATTATTTTTATATCCTTTCACTTGCAATAGGCAGTTTATTTTTTCTACTTTCTATCTTCATTGCCATATCTCCCTCGCACTTTTCGTATAAAGGGGTTACATACGTCCAGAATTTTCAAAAAATCGATATTTCGAAAATATAGTATCTTAAGAATGTACTGTGTAATTTTCATGCGAAAATTTCCAATATTATAGCTTCCACAGCCCATTAACTAGGTAGAGAGCGATCCGCAGGCTCCTGTACCTCAAACTACTTTTTCCGGCACGGTTTGCATGATAACTCATACAGTTTTGAATATATTTTGAAGCGGTTTTTTTTAATATTCGAAAGTGTTTTCTTTAAAGATTTGATTTTTGATATTTTTATTAAACAATTTTATAAACATAATTAAAGTGTGACATTTATGACGTAAAACGAATAAATTTTTTTTACACGCCGTAAATTGGAAAATTTTTCGAAATTCAAGAATCGGGCTCGATAGACTATTACTATAACTTTATTTTACAAGATTTTTTTTACATTTTACAGATCCATCAATATTTCAAGGATAAATGATGCAGGCCGTGGAGCAACTGTTTTCACTGTACTGTTGGGTCACGTGATTTTTTATGTACTACTATTGTAAAGAAAAATTAAAATAAATTTTTTTATAAAGTTTAAGTACTAATAAACACTGTATACATTTTTTTATATTTATTTCTATTGCCGTTCCTTCTAAAAACAGTTTTTCTTTGGCGCTGCTGGACGTATGTAACCGCTTAATTAAAGGATAGCTTCTTTTAAAATTTGGAGTCTCGGAATTGGCTCTAGAACTATACTCTAGTAGACCTTTTTCTCGGTATTCTATGTGGAACCATGTCAAGCAAAATCGTTCCATTCAAATTTACCCACACTAATAATATACAACGTGGCACAAAATTTATCACCTAATTTTGTTTTTGAATAACTTTTTTACTAAATACAAAAAAATAATGTTGAGTAATGGAAATGTTTAATTTGACTTTTAAGCGCCCCATTTTTTGTCTGTTTGTATACTAAAAAATAAAGAAATAATTGGCGCGTACACTTCTGTTAGGTGTTTGGTCGAGCTCTCAGCTGTATTTATGGTGTGCGTCTTGATGTTGTTCCACAAATGTAGAGACCTACAGTTTTAAGCCGACTCCGACCGGCAATGGTTTTTTTATGAGGAGCCTTTTTTGTTTTGTTTGTATACTGCACCTGTCAAATATGATTGACGTACGACGCCATTCGCAAGACTCATAAATCTTTCAATAGCGTGATGAATTTTGTGCCACCTTTTATAATTGGTGCGTGCATTCCTTGTTATATGTTTGGTCGAGCTACTTCTCCAATTTGCAATGTGTGCCTTGAAGTTGTTGCTCAAATACCCACAGTTTTATGCCGCCTCCGAATGGCAGATGGTTTTTTCTTTTTTTTTTTAGATGCTTTTCAGGCAAATACACACAGATATTTGAAAATGTCCACCGAGGAGCGACCGCTTTTAGAAAAAACCACCGATTTCCTATCGAGCGGTAGTCACTCCCCAACCCATTCAGCTATAGCGGCCGCTGATGTCAATCTTCTACACTTTATAACAATTTTTCGACTCCTAAATAGGTCTTAACTTAATCTTTGAAGAGCTTTTGAAGAAATCACCTGGCATACTATTAGTGAAAAACTAAAAATGCAAGCTTACTTCAACTGAGCTCCAGTATCGGACACATTTCGATTTTGCCACGTGTGAGAAGTACTGTCGCACGGTGGTGTAGATGTTTTGTCTATTAAAAAGGAATTATTTTTTAACAACATAAATAAAAAAAAGGCCGCAATATTTTCGAATAAAAATTATCGAGCGGCTCTTTCTAACCTCTAACGTACTTGTACATACATATGTACGTATGCTCGTATTACCGCTAAACAAGAGACTCAGGCAACATACAACAATGTTGTATGTATATATGTACATATATACTGATATTAAATATTATTTTTTTGCGACTCAGTCCGATTTAATTAGTAATTAAAACTATTACACTAAACAACAACAATGCGCTGCGACCCAAATAGAGGCCGCAACGACGCGACGACCAAATGTCGCCCACAACAAGAGCACAGCTTATGCTTTACTGCTACCGATCCTCCGGATCGCACCAGCTAGCATATGCTAATGCACGAAATCGTTGGGTATATAGTGATGATGGGGGTCAACAATGACGCTGGTGTACTGTGCCGGCACGCTTACACCCTTCTCCACGGCGACCGCGAACGTGCGCGCAATGTGCTCCTGTTGTTGTTGCTGCTGTTGCGGATCATGTTGCTGCAGCTGGTGTGCCACCAGCACATGTTGCTGTTGCGCTTGTGTCTGATGATGTGGATGCATTTGCTGATGATCCATTTGCGTTGACTGTGACTGTGGCTGAGGTGGCGGCTGTGGTTGCAGCGTTGCCACATGACTGCCCGCCAAAGCTTGTTGCTGCTGTAGTTGATGTTGTTGGTGATGATGCGTATGCGGATGATGTTCCATGTGTTGTAGGTGATGTTGCTGTTGCTGTTGCTGCTGTTGCACTGACGCAGGACCCACCATAACTGCCTGTTGGTGCGAACTGCTGTCCGACAAATAATGCAGTTCGAATGTGTGACTCAACTCGCTGTACGTCGTTTGCGGGGAGGTGCCGTTCACTATCGAAGCGTTGCCCGTGGACATTTGTCGATCACTTTCCGAACTGCTCGAGCAGCTGTTGGAATTTGCGGAGTACGGCCGATTCAGCGCCACTGATGCTGACGTTGACGCCGACGAAACGTCCACTGCCGCGTCATAGTAGTAATGCTCGCTGCCAGAATTATTATTGTTGTTGGTGGTGCCAGCACTGTTGCCACCGTAGTACCCGCCACCGCCGCCGGTCGTTGTATCCGGATATTGTATCTCATGCGCGAGCGCGCTGCCCGATGACGAGCTGACGACGAGATCGTTGATCGGCGGGAAGAGCGGCGTATAACTGAGGTTGTCATGTTGTGTATGCGGTGGTGGCGGCGGTACTTCGTGAGCGTGTGCGTGCGTATGCACGTGATGCAGATGATGCGGATGCACATGTGGCTGTGGGTGTGCGTTGGCGTGCGGGTGTGCATGCAGATGTGGATGCGAATGTTGCGCATGCATTAGATGTCCAGGCATATAGGCATTATTGTTGTTATTGTTATTGCTGTGGCCGCCGCCGCCGCCGCCACCGCCACTGCTGCTGCTGCCGCCAGTTAGCACTGGTGTGAGCACATTTGGTGGTAGATGAACGCCAGCACTCTCGTAACACGGGTCCAGCTTAGGGCTGACTCTGAGTCCTGCGCAACTTGGTGATGCGCCTGCTGCAATGCCATTGCTAAGCGCCGGGTGTGTGGCGGTAGCAGCCGCATGTACCGCATGCAAAGATGGCGTCAATGCAGCCGAGGCGGTGATTGGCTCACACTTAACCACACCCGTTTGGATTTCATTGAGAATCAAGTCTTTGGCCTCTTGTTCACTGCAAAGGTGGATGAAAACAGGCATGACGTGAAAAATTTTGAATGAAAGATGTTTAAATAAGTGGTACATTTTTTAGCTGTAATGTGTAAATATCGGTATTAAAAACTCTAAATAGAAACTTCCTAAAAATTTTTTCCATTTTTTTTTTTAATTCCAAATTTATGCTGAAAATTCGGGTGTCGTTATGTGTTATTCTTTATAATTCTTTTACGAGGACATATCTTTGATTCAATACTATCAGTTGGGCGCCAGTCAATATCAAGTCAATATAAAACCCTTTTTTGTAATTTTTAAACTCAGATTTTATTCAGAATTTTTCTAAATTATTGTTTCTCAATTTATTTGAAAACTGTCACAGCTTAAATACTTTTTCCTAACCAGTTTTTCAGATTTTGTCACTATTAAAGGCTACTTTTTTCTGACCATTTTTTCGGGTTGGATTGTAGCTTCCACGTGAAGAAAAGTGTTTCTCGGTGTGTACGCATGTTATTGGAAGTTTAGTGGGGCTGTTAACTAAGATATTAACTTGTATCCGACGTCACGGTCAACATTTAGAAGAAATAATAAAAGAAATCCGCACTTTTCTTCTTTATTTGTTATAATTATTGAAATAAACTTTTATTATGAGGAATTCTTTTTTAATTTAGCTTTTAATTCTTATTTACGAATGACAGATTCTTTAAAAAAATTAATTATGTGTATCTTTCATTGTCATGATTCAACCTTTTATTATTGAATCATGTTTCATTGCTGAGATTATGTTGCTTATTGGAAAATGAACACAGAAGGTGATTTCGGTTCACCACTCCTCTGCTCGCTAGAGAATTCCAATTTGGGATCCTTGGAAAGTAATATAGTTGAGTTGCATAACAGTTCAAAACGAAAATAATGCAGTGCTGCCAAATCACGTGCAACTTTGGATTCAAAAGAATTTGTTTGCCTTATTCACTACTCGCTAGTTGGGTGGTGAAGCGAAAGCAGCTAGATTGCGTGACTTTATGTATTTTGAAAAAATGCTTGTTAATCAACCGAAGGACGTGACAGCCAAACAACGAAAGATTTATTATTGATTAATAAGATTTTTCATTTATTTTATAAAATACTCTTACTAATTTTATTAATTAGAATATTTAGTTAATAAGAATATTCCGGCACAAATTCAATGAAAATTATCAAACCCAAACCATTTGGTATTGAATAATATAAAATATTTCTTCTTAGAAAAAAAGTGATATATGTACATATGTATCTCTACTAAAGGGTTTTCCAATAACAGGTGTTATTTTGAATAGCCCGCTATTTCAGTAGATGTCACTTTTGAAGCTGTCATTTTTTGATATTTGACAGGTAGAAACATGGAATAAAAATGGAACGATACACGCTTAAACAACGCATTGAAATTATTAAAATTCATTATAAAAATGGTGAAAATTTGGCAGAGATAGTTCGTAAAACTCGAACATTTTTGGGTCATCGTGAAGCACCTTGGCGGACCGCAATACAGAAATTGGTGAAAAAATTCGAGCGGTTGGGACAAGTTAGTGATGAGAAGAACAAAACCCATGCACGTCGCTCAAGAACAGCCGAAAATATTGCTGTTGTAGCCGAAAGTGTTGAAGAAAACCCAGGTTTGTCCATTCCTCATCGTTCTTTGGAATTAGGCATTCCACAAACGACATTACACCGTATTTTGTATAAAGTCTTGAGTCTTAAGGCTTATACAGTCCAGCTAACACAAGAACTCAAGCCGGCCGATCATTAACAACGTCGTGTCTTTGCTGATTGGGTCGTTGAAATGCATGAAAATGATCCGAAATTCCATCGAAAAATCATCTTGAAAAATCATCCCATTTTCACCTCGGTGGCTTCGTCAACAAGCAAAATTGTCGAATCTGGGGCTCAGAAAATCCAATAGTTATTGTTGAAAAGCCTCTCTATCCTCAACGTGTGACTGTTTTGTGCGGTTTATCGTCCGGCGGAGTCATTGCATTTTTCGATGATTGCGCTATCGAGAGATGATTAACAATTTTTTATGGCCGGAATTGGATGGTATTGATCTGGACAACATTTATTTTCAACAAGACGGCGCTACGTGCCACCCAAGCAACGAAACCATTGATATTTCATCAAAATAACACTTCTTATTGGAAACCCCTTTCTATTCTAAAAGGAAAAGTGGGTAAAGCCTTGCTAAGAATAAATGTTAAAAAAGCTCGAGTAATCAATTACAAGACGATCCTTGTCAAAAGACGGCAGCCATAGCCAAATAAGTTGGTGGGTGACTACTACTCGGAAGTAATTAGGTTCGAAACTCAGTGTGGGCATGAAACGCCAAATGATAGAAAAAGTTGTTTCTAATAGCGATCGCTCCTCGGCAGGCAACGGCAAACCTCCGAAGGTATAAGTATAGGTCTGTTCATGTAAAAATTATCCAGTAACTTGCCAGTAATTTAATTTCCGAGAATTCTATCTCAAAGAGAAAAATATCAAAAAGAAGTACATGAATTTGCAAGTTCTACAAACAGCTGATTAAATTGTTGGCGGGAAAAGTCACAAAAATTAAAAAAAATTTAAACTGGAACCACCTCGTATTAATAAAGCAATATAAAATGCAGATTAACGAGCTTCGGAATCATATGATTCCATTTTGTCCACAATAATTTGGACCATTTCATCATTGCTGTCAGATGAAGAACATTCCATTGCCAATTGCAATTCGCAAATTTAAATTCGTGTTTATTTTTACTTTGCGATCAGCTGTTTTTCTCACTTGCAAATTCTTACAAGTAAAAATTTATCTTCCCCTCAAAATGAAATGTCATTTTGCTCTCTTACGTTGGGTACATGAACACCAAAGCGTGATAATTTGTAACAATTGTTACAAGTTATTTGCTTCATGAACAGACCTTATTTCTGCCATGAAATAGCAAAAACTCATTTACTACGAATAGACGTGCATTAGATTGTTATGAATAGAGTCAATCGAATGCAAAACTTTAGTGGGGCTCATGTGAAATCAATCAAGCCGGAGCCGTCTTAAAACTGCATGTCCCTCCGTTTATAGAAGAAAAAAAGGACGTGCACCACAAATTGAAGGAGGACCTCGGCCACACACCCAACGGAGTTATATATGCCAATTATATATAAAGGGTATTTTAAAAGTGATGCATGGATGTAAGTAATGAATGATTCCTAATAGGTAAATTTTTTATATCATCTTTGACATTTTTCAAGTAGACAGATGCTCGTTAAAATTATTGAAACTTATGAAAATGGTAGTCAGAATTTTCCAAAAATTGGATTTCTTTTAGTTTTCTTAAAGTATAACATCTTAAAAATATTGTGTGAAAATTTGAAGTGAATCCGAAAAATACTTTTCGAGTTATTAAACAATTAACAAGGACGCTTTGGAGCGTCCGAGCGCAAGCAGCTGGATGCTGCACGTATGAAAGTGGCAGATAAGCACGCTAACGATATCACTCGAGAAGGTAGAATGCCACGTAGGCAATTGCAAATCGATATGGAAGCTGCTATGGTAGCTAAAGAACTATTATTATATGGCCCCGAACTATAGATGACAAAGTGTAAGTAATTAAATAATTCGTATAACTCTACCTAAATCGACAGCAAAACTTTAAATGCGTTTTTCTCAAAACTATGTTTTTTGAACTGGTGATCACTGCAACTTGAAAACTTTCGAATAAATTTTTTTTAAATTTCAATTTTTTTAAACAATAAATTGTCGGTTTTTTTCTCGAAAATCTGAAAAATATTTCCTGTGGCCGCCATATTGTTAATTTTGAAAAACAAAAAAGCTTCGATCAGGTACAAGATTATCTATTAATAGAACTAATTTCTCTTGTCCGATTGATTTTAGATGGATCTCCAAAGCTTGTGATGATCATCGCAAGGGACTTCTACAGGAACGGGCTCCACAGAAACAGCGATAACTTTTACAGTTATACATTTTTTTTTTTTGAAGTTTTGGTAAAATCAAGTAGAGACATGATGTATTAATGCCATGTTTTTATTTGTGTAAAATGAAGGACTAACTACCATTAACTCCTTAACACGTTCCCTGTCCCAATACAAAAATGCAAAATTGACCGACAAGTCCAATATTTCACAACGTAAAAATGTCATATAATCGGATCTCGTCAATATTACGTTGCTGGCACTTTGTTGATAATGAAGCTCCGAGGGATCAAAACGAACGTCTATACAAAATAAAACCACTTTTGGACCTTGTTTCCAATAACTGGAAGAGCTTACTAACACCTAGTGAATGTATCGTCATTGACGAGTCGATGATGCCGTTTAGAGGCAGGATATCATTCCGTCAATACAACCCATCAAAAGTTCATAAATACGGCTTGAAAATCTATAAACTATGCACAGAAGAGGGTTTTGTCTGGAATTATGATATTTACATAGGGCATGACCCCGAGATTGCTGATTTGGATAAGCCGGGGAGTGTCGTAATAAGAAATAATTAAAAATAATTTGTAATTTCTGCGTAAAATAAAAATATTTTTTCGTATGTTTCGGCGTTGTTCTTTACTTTATTATCGTACCAGCACGTCAAGTGCAGAAACTGTACAGTTCCGTTAGGTCCAGTCGAATAATTTGCTTTAGAAGTTTCATATACCCCCTGACGCACATATGGCTCAGTGCTTATCAGGCGCACGTTTCCTGCACCATATGTGGCTCAGCGGACAAGGAACCTGTTAAGAACAACAAATCGGAATAATTCGAAATTTGTTTGGTGGAAATTGTCTGAATGAGGTGACAATTCAAAAATTGATGAAAAAATTTTAAGAAACAGGTTTTGTCGAGTATAGAAAAGGGACTGGCAGACCGAAAACTGGGCGTTATGTTGAGAATATGGCTGCTGTAGTCCAAAGTGTTGCTGAACAACCTTCAACATCGATATTCGCGACCATCTCAACAATTAGGTATTCATGAATCGATGGTTTGGCGAATTTTACCTATAGACGTGTTTTGAATAAAAATGGAGACGTAAGAGTCGTGTTTTGAATAAAAATAGTGAAACCTGAAAGAATCTAAATTTTACCATGTTTTACTTTAAAACAACATCTAAGCGCGTCTTTCGAAATTCCTTTTACATATATATATATATATGTATGTATATGTGCTTCTAAAAACGCACTCAACACCGAACCCCGTCTTTTGCGAACAATCCTATTAAAACACATCAGCGTGGCCAATGTTTTTTTAACACCAACGTTTCGTAATCCACCCATTATTGGCTGGTCTTACGCGTATTATTCAACACTATTTTTGTAACACACATACACATCTACATATGTATGTATATATTGCAATATGTTCGCACAAATTTTGCCCCCCATTCAACTCACCTCAGGACATAATTTACACTGACAATGCAGTGTGTGCGCGATGAGCGTGTATTGTGCACCACTGTCGCATACGATTGCACCCAGACCCAGCCGCCGCCCTTCGTCAGAAAACGATAGTATTTGGTGGTGACTTGTCCTTTATATATCACTGCAATAACAAAAGAAAATAGAAAAATAATGCAAATTAGTTGGAAAAACAAAAGCGTATTGTTGAAAAATAAATAAATAAATATTGTAAATGCGTTTAAAATGAATTGAAAGGATTTCAACATAATTTGCAGAGAATTAAACGATTCATGAATGAAGTTGATTTCTTTTTTCTGTTTTCTTTTAAATAGAAACAAGACACTGAGGAGTGACACATGCCAATCAGTACTTACGTATGTTGTGGGCACAGCTCATTGGTCCAATGTCCGTAACGTGAATGTATTGATAGAGCGTTTTTTCAATGAGGTCTTGCGGCTCATATCCAGTGAGTTGGGATACTCTGAAAATAGTCAATTCAATAAATTAAATTATGGTTAAAGATAGATATTTAGACTAGCCCTTTAAAAATAATTTCTTGAATTGTGGGGCGTTGTTAAAAATATAATTAAATAAACAGGTAAAATAAAATAAAATAATTTTTTAAAAATAAAAGTAAAAACAAAATTAAATAAATAAAAAAGTGTAAAAAAAAGTAAAATATCTTACTTTTATTCAAACATAAATTCAAAACAAAAGCAAATGTAAAATAGGTTAAGAGAAATTTTCAACAAATTTATACAAGGTGACGCAAAATTAATCACCTAACTTTGATTTATTAATTAAATATAAATATTAAGTATGTAGCGAGGGTGGAATTATGCTGGTGAAGCAATAAGAGTTGTATGATAGATTTTACACTAAGTTACTGGAAGTCGCAGAAATTTTAAAATTTGTATCCTTTTTTGAAAAAATTCGACATTGGTAGAATTGGCAATAAACATAAACAAAACCAAATAACCAAAGTGAAAAGAAAAGTGTCTGGCGTTATTGACATCGAAGACTTCGGTTTTGAGAGCGTGTCCAAATTTGCATATCTCGGCGTACTCATCTCATATAAAGATCTCCCTCACATAGGTGCAAACTCGCTATTTATGAATCGCTCATTCGACTTGTGTTGACCTACGGCGCAGAAATTTCGAGCATGAATCTTGCTTAAAAATATTTGAGCGCAAAATATTGCGTGAAGTATCTGGTCCAATATGCGAAGAAGATGGCGAGTACAGAATAAGGCACAATAACGAGTTGCTAAGCCTCTACAATGGCAGAGAAACTCATATTGTAAGATTTAGTATCAGATCAGATCAGACCTGCCCGTTCACATGATTCGCATGGATGACGGGACGCCACAAAAACTTCTGCTGGACTCCAATCCTTTATGCTCAAGAACCCGTGGCAGACCAACTACTACTTTTCTGATATCCGCCACTGTGACAAGTAATGAAGCCAAATTTTCAGCATAGATAACTATTTTTTTTATTCAAATTCAATATAAGCTTATATTTCACGGCCGCCGTAGCCAAATGGGATGGCGCGTGACTACTATTCGGGAGTGCATAGGTTCGAGTATTCATGCATGAACTTCAAATAATAGAAAAAGTTTTTTCTAATAGGCGTCGCCCCTCGGCAGGAAATGGCAAACCTTCGAGTGTATTTCTGCCATGAAAAAACTCCTCATAAAAAACATTACCCTTTATGACTTATAGAGTTTTAAATTAATTTTATGCACATGGCCAACTCGATCATATCTTAAGAGGACTAATTTTCGTAGCCTGATCTTAGATGTATCTCAGAAAGTGCCAATTGGTATGACTCGGCCGCTAAAAGTGCCTCAAGTCCCAATAATTTGATTGTTTCTTGCGCTGTATTGATTGTTGCATCATCTAGCTAGCAAGAGTTACAGTCTGTGTCAGAAGAAAAGCATCGGGTTTTTCAAGAGACTAATTCTGTCACTGATAAAAAAAGGACTGACAAATCAAAAACTGGACGATGTGATGAGAATATTTCTGCTGTAGTGCAAGTGTTGCTGAACAACTTTCAACATCGATATCTCGACGTTCACAACAATTAGGCATTCGTGAATCGATGGTTTGGCGAATTTTACCTCTAGACGTGTTTTGAATTAAAATGGAGACGTAAGAGTCGTGTTTTGAATGAAATCTGAAAGAATCTAAATTTTTACATTTTTTATTTTAAAACAACATCTAAGACCTTTTATATTCGGAGGTGTGTCATTGCCTGTCAAAAAGTGACCGTTAGTAGAATAAACCTTTTCAATCAGTCGGTGTTTCATACCCACAGTTAGTTTCGAGTCAGGACCATTTCAAGGGGTATTCACGCACCAACTCATTCAGCTACGACAGCCCACAAAATTCCCCATTATTTGTAAGCAAAAATGTATCGAATATATTCTCTCAGGGCTAAGGCACTTCGAAGCTGATAGAAAGTACATACATACGCAGTTTAAGCTCCATTGCCATTTTCGCCTGACAATACGCAATATTACTTATACATCATCATGAGGGTAATTGAGTGTCGGTAATAACCAGACACAAGCGACTGGTAGCTGCCCAATCCCCTCGTGTCTGCCCATTCAGCTCGTACCACAATTTCATACAATTTTATCATCTAGCTACTGTAGACGGAGGGATTGAGTATATGAAAATCAAAATCATCATTCTCAACATCCTTCCACTCTTCCTAAACTCATTCACAACAATGTTGCAGCACTTAGTTAAGAGGGAAATGGTTTGTTTTGCCGTTTTGTTTGCTCAGGCAAAGTGGGTGGATGGAATGGTAAGTGGTTGTTGGTTCCAAGGCAGTGTTTTTTTGTTTTGTTACAAGTACATTTTCCTGTTTTGTTATCTTTGATTTTTTATGGCCATTGTCGCTACTGACAATGGAAAGTGTCGCTATTAAACATTTGTTCGGTGTTAAATTTCGTTTCGTTTACTTTTTAGTATTTAAAAAGCTAATGAAATTTGGACGAAAAAATAAAACAATTGGTATTTTTTAAATATTCGTTTTGTAATTTAATATGATATTCAATTGGAATTTCTTTGCGAGTAATTGTAATAAACAAAGACTGCATTAAAACATCAATTGGATCCTATAGAAATGTTGTTACATCACCTATCACTTTTATTTTTATATTTTTGTTTATCTACTACCGTTTCTTGAAAAGACATTGAGGGAAAAGGAAATTAGTACCCAAATATTGGGGTTGATGCCCACCCCTGTTAGATAGTTATTGGCTCTTGCTGCAGCTCTAGAACTATCAAGTTTATATTAGTATTTACCCATTTTAAACTTATTCTAGACGAATCCCCGACAGAAAGGACTGGCAGGTCAGAGTCGAATCAAATGATAGTGATCACCATATTTATACTGACTGCTCAAAGACACTGGCCTCAGCGAGCAGCAATTCAAGATCTGTTAAAAATTCAAGAGATCGCTCTTGCTTATCCAACAACACCACAACAAACTTAATTGAGTCCCCGGCAACTCTGCAGTGGAGGGAAATGAAAGAGCAGATCAGTCTGCAACGAAAAACTCTGAGCTTGATCTTCAGCGAGTGGTAGAGAACGTTAGCGTTCCTCTTAACACGTTCCCTGTCCCAATACAAAAATGCAAAATTGACCGACAAGTCCAATATTTCACAACGTAAAAATGTCATATAATCGGTTCTCGTCAATATTACGTTGCTGGCACTTTGTTGATAATGAAGCTCCGAGGGATCAAAACGAACGTCTATACAAAATAAAACCACTTTTGGACCTTGTTTCCAATAACTGGAAGAGCTTACTAACACCTAGTGAATGTATCGTCATTGACGAGTCGATGATGCCGTTTAGAGGCAGGATATCATTCCGTCAATACAACCCATCAAAAGTTCATAAATACGGCTTGAAAATCTATAAACTATGCACAGAAGAGGGTTTTGTCTGGAATTATGATATTTACATAGGGCATGACCCCGAGATTGCTGATTTGGATAAGCCTGGGAGTGTCGTAATAAGAAATAATTAAAAATAATTTGTAATTTCTGCGTAAAATAAAAATATTTTTTCGTATGTTTCGGCGTTTTTCTTTACTTTATTATCGTACCAGCACGTCCAGTGCAGAAACTGTACAGTTCCGTTACGTCCAGTCGAATAATTTGCTTTAGAAGTTTCATATACCCCCTGACGCACATATGGCTCAGGAACGTATCAGTGCTTATCAGGCGCACGTTTCCTGAACCATATGTGGTTCAGCGGACAGCGAACGTGGTAACGAACTACACAATGCGATTGACTTGTGCGTAATCGCGGAAACCAATAAAAGGTGGTATCTGACTACAAACTGCGGGGTCTCCGAAACGGTCTGGCCAAAATTGAATCCTAAAAGGACAAAATGTCTGCTTGGGCTCAGCAAATCAACTACTACTGCACTATTAACACCCTAGCCAGTAGAATAGGTCTACCTCTCGATGTGAAGATAAAGAAGAAATTGAGTCGGAATATTCCGCACTCCAAAGAAACCGTGCCAAATACCTTGGGGATTACTTCTTTGAAAACCTGGGAAATTTGTAAAATGTTCCACTGGAGGGACTATTTGCCTTCTTAAAAAGATCTAAGTGGTTTAAGCAACTTAGTTAGTTAGATGATGGAAATAAAATGCAAGTATAACAATGGGCATTAGGGCCACCGAGTCTCTTGTCTTAGACAAGCAAATTGCTTAGCCTAACTTAACCTACCGAAAAACCTTATACCGGGATTTAAGATTAATATCATACATTAAAGTTGGACACAACATTCTGTATTTGGTGAAGATTCATAAAAAATAGCCTACTGCGCCCATTGTTGGTATACCACCATAGGGTTTTATATGAAGTAGGATGATATGGGCGATACTATCTAAAATAAAACTCAGTTGTGGAAGTTAAATATTGATGATAATCGTAAGAAATAGTGTTAAAAATATATACTCGCACCCACCTCGCATCCAAAAATATCAGCTTCAAATCCATACACGCACGAAACATAAACATATTTGTATGAAGTTTAATTTCCGTTATCGCAGACGAAGGCAGGGAATGACCAACAGCAACGAGACCCAGATTTTGTATACAACCCCCATGACCGTCGCCATAATCAGGAAATATACGCGCTTTCAGATAGCCAGAACAGTGGATGACCTGAAAAGCAAACATTTTTATATTCAAATTCCAACTAAAGAAATCATAGGTGAATCAAGGATATAAGCGATTGAGCAATAAAAAGCTCAAATACTGCCTAGAATATAAAACACTTTCAATTCTACGCACCTTATAACCTGACGTTGTGAGTCCAGCATTGCGTTTCGCCAACACACACTTCATGCGCAGGAAGAAGGATTTTTGTATTTCAATCGTATGCGAACCCCGATCACTGCCGTAGCTGCCGTTCGGGCTGCCAATGACGGTCGCATTACCGGTGGGTGGATTGCCGCTCTGTGTTAGATGCAATGAATTAATAAATGCATCCTACAATAGGAAAATATAAAATAGAAAACAAAAAGAATGCCGAACCGATCAGGTCACCATCACACACTTAGCTATGGCGTACATTGGACAACTTACTGGATTTTGATACATGTAAGGATGTAGTGAGAGTATCGCATTCATCTCCTCCTGATCGTGGGTATGAATATATTCAAATATCGAGTTTCCAGTAAGCTCAACCTGCAAAGAGTGCAATAGAGGTGAAAAATGATAAAAAAGTTTGAAAAATCGTTAATTATTTTTTATTTTTTATAAAGAAATTTTTTGATAAAATATGATTAGCTCTTTGTGGTGAAAATGTGTGCTAACGACAAACTCGGTTTTTTCGCTATTCAGAAATGCAAATTTTCTGAAACTGTAAAGGAACAGCTTCAGAAATATTCATTTGCATTTTTTAAGTATAGAAGAGGCACTAAAAAAAAATTATGCGCATAAATCAAGCGTTGCAATGTGTTTTACATATTACGGTGTTCAGCGTACTATGGGCGAAATCAGTAAATTTTTAGCCAATGTATAGCAGCTAATCGAACAGAATTTTTCACAACGATTTATCAAGACGATTAATTGGAAATTTACTTGTAATAATTTTAATAATAATTTAATTTAATTTTTTATCAATTTTATATTTTTTATGTAATTTTGAAAAGTGAGGACTGATACGAGATTGACGATTTTATAATAAAAAATAATAACTATAAAGTTAAATATTATACTGCCTGCCAAGGGAAATTAAGTTAGGTTAGTTAGTGCTGGCTGGGTCTCCCTCTAGGATCCCTTGTGTTGCCAGTGCTATGTATTTGGAGCCGAAGATATTATTTTATGTACTTCTTAATGCATGTCTTTGCGAGTTTTAACAAGCCGTTCAGACTTTTGTCAACAACATCCTTCGAGGATGAAAGATATGTTGACCCTAGGCACATTTATCGAGTCCTACAAAGATCAGGGCAGTGGCAGTGGTGTTCCAAAGTACCCCTAGTATTCGCTTCGTTGCATGTGTTACAGGCAACGCTTTGGACTAATCCCACTTTGGTCTCAGTGTCCAGTCAGTACTCCAACCCCCAAAGGAAGTTGCTGGCAGAAAAATTCTGAATTATTCTGACAACTTTCGAATAACGAGACGCCACGTTTTTTTTTACGTAGTGGTGTTCTATGGCCAGCAACTTCAACCTTATCGATGAACTTTTAATAAGATTAGAGCTGCGACTAATTTTTGTCTTTCTCCCACTAATCTACGACCCAGTATTTATTATACTTATACATCGAGCTAAGGTTTGAAAACTATCGATCAATTTTAACTAAAAATAAATATTACAAATTCACTTCACTTGAGCTCACCTGACTTAAACCTAACTGCACGGATGCCGTTTCCGAGATGTACATAATTTTGCCATCCGGTGCCACAACAAATATGAAACCATCCAGTGTTTGCAGCAAATGTGATCCAAGCTCTTTGATAGAACCTCGTTGCATTGCCGTTGAAGTGCCCCACGCCTCACCCAAACCTAAATGAAAGAGGAAAAAAGCAAAAAAAAGTAGAAATAAATTTGTGATGATGGTGCTACATATAAAACAAAAAAAAATAAACGAGAAAAAGTCAGTTTTAATGAGTACAAAAAGGCGCGACGTAAAACGTATGCCAGGAGAACAATCCACTCATACTCTGTATATGCGCACCTCAACACTAGCGTTCGCCCCATGCAACTCACTACACCGCTCAAACTCTCTTACTAACAACCCATGATGACGTATAAATATTATTCCCAATTAAAGTCATCAGCACAGTGGGATACTCGTATACCTTTTGTGTCACAATTCAACGGATGTTTCAGGCGACCGCGCGACGACGTTGCGGTGACAGCGGACAACAGGGTGGGGATACTCAGCTTCCAGTCGCCCACCGGCAGTGATACAAACGCCCGTTGGTAGTGTGAGCCTTTGCTCGTCGGCTGGTTCTCACAGGACTAACAATACAATGTTATAAAGGCTAGTCAAGCCGAGGCAGATACGTATATGTATGTGCATATGTTTGTATTGGTGTAAGAGGGTGTGAGGCCAAGCGGAGGGTAGCACAAAATAAACACAAGAAGGTAGAACAGCAAAAGTGTTATGTCCCGTTTTTTACGACGACATTGTTGTTGTCGTCAAAGCTTGTTGTATTCTGTTCTTATTGTAGTACTGGTATGAGTGTATATTTTTTTCTTGTTTTTCCTTTTTCTTGCGCGCATTTGCTTATATCTCATGACTTGAGTCACTTTTATGCTTTTTATATTTTGTTGTAATATTTCTTTTATTTCTATTTTTTCTCAAGTATTATTGAAATAATTATTGCAATAAAAAGGCACAAAGAACATTGAGGGAAAAAAGGAAAAGAAGTATCTTCAAGTTGCACATGCCGCCCTGCTTGGCTTTAGCTTCCGCCCCAGTACTTAGTAGTTTAGATTGAGAAAAGTGTTGCCAATGTGTAACATATGTTGCGAAACCTGCTTGTATGTGTGTATTTTGACAATTCGTAGACTTTAGATCAGCAAAATTTTTCCCACTAGACTACACAATGCACTGGAGGTTAAATGTGTATGGGTAGCTCTTCTTGTGTGTGATTACGTGGGCGTATATGTTATTGAGGGCATATTCTCACGTATTCTCATTGTTCTTGATTACTCTCAAATAAAATCGATTTTTTGAATTTAACTTTATAGCAAAGGCACATGAATTTATTTAACACTCCATATTAACCGACTTGTGTAGATCATATAGCAATCCTGAGTATAATAGTAGAAGGAATCAATAAACCGCAAGAGCTGCTGCATCTGTTTTTTGAACATTTTGAAAAAGCATTTGATAGTCTCAATCATCACTGAGTTCACTTTGAATGCAGAGGTGTGCCGGTTAAGATATGTAACCTAATAAAAGCACAATACTTGGAGTTCCAATGCTGGATTAAAGCAGGGGTGCACATTATCTCCCTTCCCATTTCTAATTGATATCAACGACATCTTAAATGCTGCTCCCGATAAAGAACCAATGAAATACCTCCTGTCATCAAACAAACGATTCATGCAATCGCGTGTCGGCAGGTTGTAAAAGACTTCGTGCGAGGTTGGAAAAGACTTCGTTTATCTAGTAACCAGCATTATATATATATAATTGGCGCGTACACCCTTTTTGGGTGTTTAGCCGAGCTCCTCCTCCTATTTGTGGTGTGCGTCTTGATGTTGTTCCATAAATGGAGAGACCTACAGTTTCAAGCCGAATGGCAAACCTCTGAGTGTATTTTTGCCATGAAAAAACTCCTCATAAAAACTCAATTCCTGGAGGAATGCTTTGGCATACACTACAAATTGAAGGATCAACAGGTCAACGCTCCAAATAAAGGGTGGTATACCCAAGATTTGTGGCCTATATTACGAATACTATACTAGAGGTCTTAGCAGAAAAGCAAGATCAGCAAAGGACTTTGCTATAGAATATTGTTCCTAAACAATTTAATCCTGTACGAGTCTAAATTATTGTATGTGTAATTAGAAGCGGTTACCATGGGAATCATTGACGACCAAATATGCCTATCTTGCCGTGAGAATGAGGGCGCTGCAGAGCATTTTCTCTGTAGTTGTCCAGCGTTTTCCAGAATCAGTCTTAGGCTATTGGGGTGCGTTGTTCTGAGTATGGATAATGTTTATAGTCTTCCTATTTCAGACCCCTTAAGATTCATTCAAGAATCCAAAAGATTCGCGGAAGAGTAACCCCAGACCAATTTTTCAGTCTTACCATATCCATATAATATCTATTATGTCTCTCTTTTCCTTCTACTGTAACGTATCCGGGTGTAGTACAATGGTATTGCTCACTGAGTGCTTGCACCTATCAAACCCCCCACAAATCTAATCTAATCTAAGAGGGGTAATGAACGATGTCTCTGCAGCATTAGTTGTAGTCAGTTTAGTGCTTTCTAATCAAACCAAGACTG
Organism: Anastrepha ludens; assembly: GCF_028408465.1. Classification (NCBI taxonomy): domain Eukaryota; kingdom Metazoa; phylum Arthropoda; class Insecta; order Diptera; family Tephritidae; genus Anastrepha; species Anastrepha ludens. Next base: position 113,933,681 of record NC_071498.1, on the reverse strand, counting down.
GATCACATTCAGCATTGTTTGTATTTTTCTCAAAACTGCTGAAACAACAGACAAATACTTAAAATAATATAGCCTTAAGGTTAAAGTTTAATGTGCAAAAGGTTAAAGTTTAATGTGCAAAAATTAAATCAGTTACAATAAATTTAAAAAAGAATCCTAAAAGCATTGAGTTTGCAGTTGAATACCTTTCTGGCCGCTAAGCTTCTTTTAACGAAATCGAAATCTCTACAGGTCTAGAAATTACGCAGGAACATTATCAAGTGTTATTTCGGCCAACCAACTTCCACTTATTTTCTTTTGTGCAAGTACATTTTTTTGCGAATCCAACAACAGCTTTTCTTAATATGCGACTTTTGCACTTCCAACAAAAAATGACGTCCTGCTGAGCTCTATAACAATTACAGGGACACACACTTTTATTGAGTTATATATGTATATGTGTATTAACGTATGTTGTATCGCCAGCCATCAGCGCTCTCCTGTAACACACACACCACGACGACCTTAACACTTCATTTAGCATAGCCGGCGGGAATTTACGCGCTTAATACGACTCGTGGCTGCACTGTTTAGTGCTGGTCGACACCCGCCACCTACGAGTAAGGCGTGTGTCGCTGTCAAACGGTCAGTCAAAGTGAAACCCATCGAGCTTTGAAATTGTTCGCTACGGATAATAGTCTCGCGCCAATTGTTCCAATTATAGTTTAATGAAAACAACAACACACTTCCAATTGTTATATGAAGCAAAACAAAATAATAATAATAATGATGATGATGAAAATAAGAGGCAAAACTTTCTTTGTGCAAATTTAATAGAGGTTTAAAAACTTTTCGCATTGACATTTGCCGTTTGTTTTTTCTTGGCTAAGCGCAACTTCTTCGTAATGACGGCCGTAGGCAATCTTCGTGTATTTTTTTTGGTATATTAGAAAGAAGTTTTTGTGTAGTTGAAAAAATTTAGTCGCACACTCAAGTCAACGGAGAAATTTTACCTATTAGAAAGTTATATTTAAAGGATTGCTTGGAAAATACATTCAAGCTTTCTAAAGTCCTCGAAAAGTACTTCTCTAGAAATCTGAACCACGTTTGGAAATGTTGGATTTTTGCATGGGACGAGTTTAGGCAGAATCTGCTTTGTTGTTGTAAAAGCGTTAAAGATTTAGCTAAAGCTATTACAGATTCCATTGCGTGCTGAGCTAAAATTAGCCTCATTAATATTCCCGTAGAGTGTTTAGTCTAATCCACCTGTTAGTAAAAATTCTAGCCTTTCGCTCGACTTATGAATACAGAAAATTAAAGGAAAGTTAATTGCTTGAACTTGGTTTATGAAGTTCTGCATCTTCTCCTGCTTGTTTGGCGCGGTAACCGCTTAAGCCTCAAAGCTGTATAGTTTTTGGGCATTCAAGTGCACACTTCGAGTTGATCGTAACTGACCTTAGAGTTTAGACTGCTTGCGTTGAAGGCAACATCCGAGTAAGCCAACAACTGCCAAGCGGATTGCATATATACCTACGGAACACTGCAGATTTTTTGGGCTTTTCTCAGAAAGAGTTTTTGTAGCAAAATGTCAGAGACTGTTCCAATTGCTACGACATAATTCAGCATAGCAAATCAATAGCTATCATTTCAAAATTGGCCAGAGTTCTGTCTTCAAGTTTTTCATTTGGTAATTTCTCATTTGGATGGTTCTCGTTTGTCGGAAGAACGCCATAACTCAAAAAATTAAAAATTAGGGAATAATGATTTTAAAGTTTTCAAGTAAAAGCAAGTACACATTTTCATCTTATGAGATACTGTTAGTGGTAATGCCAACCATATTTTACAAAGAAGGTCTGATGACCATTTCTTAATACTTATCTAGAAATACTTTGTTTGGGCTCTGACAATTTTCCAGCAAACAAGGAGATTCAATCTCAAGCACTCCCGGGTTTTTCGGTTTAGTTATAGATATCGGTTTGCAAATTCTTTTTAAATCACTTAAATGCAAAATTCACTTAAATGGATATCCAGTTAATAGCTATAGAGTTTATAAGCATTTCTAACTGCCTGCCATGTATATTTAATACGTAGACCTCTCTCACTCAAGAATGATAGATTGTAAGTTTGCGACATCCGTGAGAGTACTTCTAGCTGTGACTTAGCACTTCAATAAATAAGAAAGAGAACAATTGTACAATACAATGAATAGGTTGATAGGCTATATGGTTGAAATACCACTCTGGCACTCCCCAAGTAGCACTAACGCGCCGTTTTGATACCATGATGAGATCTCCAATGGCCAGATATCTACAGCCAGCCAAAGCTGTTGATGTAGTGGAGAAGATTCATGGAACTTAGGTTGGCGCACTACCCAAGGCTTTCGAAGGAAAGGGCACCCAGTGACATTAATCGTCTAGCTGCCAATTCCGGACATTTACAGAGAAAGTGCTCAACGGTCTCCTTCTCTGAAAGGTCCCCACTGCTTCTGCAAAGGGGGTTAAATGGCAAACCTAGCTTTGCCGCGTGTGTACCAATTATCCAGTGGCCAGGACTTTCCGAATCCTCCGTTGGTTGTATTGAGGCCAAAGGGGTTTCCTCGCACACTCATCAGCAATTTCCTTCCTTTCTATGTTCCTATGTCCTTGAACCCAGATCAGAGAAATTTTTTCTCTCTTCTGCTCCTTACAGTTGACTAGTTTGCATCTGCACCATGGCGTCATCAGAGCCTTGATCAAAGTTTCACTATCCCTAAGAATTTTGCCTGCCTGCAGGATCGCAAAGGCAAAGATTGCAAATATTCAATCATTGTGTTAGCAAATCAGCTGGTTTTTCGGCTGGCAATGGCAAACCTCCGAGTGTATGAAAAAACTCCGTCTCAAAAACCACCTTTTGTGGCATAATATTAAAATGCACACACAATAGGAGGAGCTCCGCCAAACATTCATTAAAGGGTGTAGATACATTCTTGGAAAAATCATGCAAAACTAAACCGTGTAAAGCGATCTAAAGAAGATAAGGAAAGTCGAAAATATGTTCTTTATAATCGTGTAAAATGAGATAAGAATTGATTAAATTCCTACACTTTTTCGAACAGAAGCTTCCATTCGCTTTATTGTTCTAACAGTCGCCTAATTCATTTCATATTCTTTTGCTTTGGATGTAGAGCTTTGTCCAGAGTTTAGTTGGTCTAAAATTGAGATTTCTTTCTAAACTTATTGTTTTCCTATCCTTGGGTTTACTTTTGTTGACATTACAAGGCTCTAATAAAGTAAAAAAACACGAAATAAATGTTTAAAACTAAGACACTACTTTTTTCACCTCAAAAGAAACGACTTTGAAGTTTTTCCAACTTTTTCTTCACGCACAATGCAACCTCCTTAATATTTGCGATTAAAGTTTCTGAAAAGGGTGCGTTTGGTAACTTTGAACGAGCTTTTAAAAGAGAGCGTTCATGGCATAAAGCAAAACTATCAGGATAAGACCAAAATATTTTTTGTTCGTTAAAACCCGTCCAAGGGAATGCTTAAACACGTAATAATTAATGAATGGAGCAAAATTGCCAAAGGGGATACTTCTAAGTTGGTTCATTCCATGCCACACCGACATGCGGAAAGGTCATCCCACAAGTTACTATCAACTTGTTTTTTTTTTTTTGTGAATATGAATACTTCAACCGTATATTGCAATATACTTCTTCGTTAAAGTGAAGTTTTTTGTTTTGTGAAATTTAATTTTTAAAGATGTACTTAGAAAAAAATATATAAAAAATGTAGAAAAATTACTGACAAAACACTTCTCATGAATATTTAAAATGCTTTAGTTTTGTTTAAAATGAATTTCTTAATATGTTGCTTTCATTTCTTCGTGTACGGATACTTTTTCTGGCAAGGGTATATAAGTCAGCTGATTCTGACAAATTGACTGAGAACAGGAAAGCGATTTGCGGTTCGCGGTTCTCGGATATCGCCACCTCCTCTATTCTCCTCTACACTGCGCCTCTCATTCGCTAAGTTTTCATTATAGTTTTTACTTTATTTTCTACTCACCATCGGGAAAGACTTGACGCATTTTCAAATACGATGTTGTTAATCTTATGATGGACGCCTTGTCCAACTGTGATGTAATTGCACTTGGTAGTGGTAGTAATTTGGCCAATTCGAAGAATTCCGCATTTTCCTTTTCACGTCTGGTGCGAGCGGCATTTTTACTCTTCTCCTTCATGGCACAAGATTTAGCTAAGCCTGCAAGCGAAATTATAAATAAAATATATTTCGTGATTTTTTTTATCTTTTTTAAATAAAAAAAAACTGTATATGTACGTCTGCACATATATAATATACATAAATATATAGTAATATTGCAAAAGAGTTCATTCCAACCATTTTTTTAAATATTTGTTTTAATAAACAACAACACACACTTGATAAACTATGCCGATTGCGCTCCATCAACACTTTTTTTTGGAATATCATCTTAGTTGAAGCACTCGATCTATCACTCCAATTCTCCAATTAGTAAATCCTCTACTACTTTGCTTGCGCACAACACTCTTGACTGCTTAAAACCTATTTAGTAACTGTTTCGGATTAAGAAATGCGCAACAATTTTAAGAAGTTCCTCTTCTAAGGGTGTGGAATAACCGAAGCAAGTGTATTTACCTGTCTGCCACTTGGTTAGCCATTGGCTGTCATCTAGCAGGTACCTGTATGCGAAACAGTAAGGCATCTATGTATAGTTCCCATAGAAAACAGGTTAAATGGTTTTTGGCAGTTTTTTGCTCACAAAGTCAAACCAATTGACTTCTATGTAAAATAATGGTGCATATTATGTCCAATCCCAAAGCAATCCAATACGATCGCATTCACTCATTCTTCTCTCATTTTCACTCATCGCACCTTCCTTATCTCTGTGCCTGCTGATGGTATTGATTGGCATCAGCACAATTGCAAGCCAAACGTAAAATGTTATGAATGAATTCTGCACACAATAACAAATACACATATATGTACATACATACATTTGTGCATGTATTTTATACATTGTATAGATAATAAAGAAAATACATTGTCTTCTGTGACGTGAATTGTGCGCGTGTCTCAGATGCGCTTGCATGGCTTTTACTATTTTGTGGGCGTCTTGTTGTCTGCAAAATTTGTCTACCTCAAGTAAATTGCTAGCGGACAACAGGTGGTCTGACGTATTATACTCGTATATACATATTTATATACATAGATTGAAATATATGTGTGTATGTGTGGGTGTGCACATATGTATGTGTATTCAAGCAATGTGATATCCTATTGCAAATAATTTATATGTTCGGTCAAGCATAGCACTCATACATAACACCCATACCCATGCACATATATACATACATATACACAAAACAAAGTTAGTTATTATTCTTAGTAATTTTTAAGTTGAATTGTAGGTGTAAAAGGAGTATAAGGTGTAGATAATTGACCTTTCCTGCATTAGTTTTTTATGTATTTTATTTATATCCCACAGTCAAGAAAACGCAGCATTTACTTGTTGGAATTTCGAGATCCCTATGAAACGCATTTTTTTATATGTACGCATATTTTACTTGCATGTGTATATATACATACATACAAGTCCATACATACACATATAAACACATCAGTTTGTATGTAGGGTTTCTAGACCACCGTTGCGTCTTGGCCACTAGCCGCTGGCGTTTGGCACAAAAATGTGTATGTGAATTTTCCGGAAATTTCCCAATGTGATCTCATATGTTTCCTTTGTTGATGAGGTTTTTAAATTTTTGTTCATTGATCGATTTCACTTGCCGTACGTGATTTTAGTAAAATTAGCAACATTTTCTAAATGCTTCCAATTTCCATTATTCTTAAGGGAGCAGATGTGCGGAATATTTATGAACATATATACATACATACATATGTACATATGTATGTATAATGTGAGACGAAATGCGCATTCTCGCTATATAAATTTATTCCTAAAAAAATTAAATACAATTAAAACAACAATAAGAATGTTTTGTATAAACGTATGAGTGGTGATTGACTAGTTTAAAATAAAATTGGGTCATATATGAAATCATGTTTTTTTTTTGCCTTTTTATTCAATTTTAAAGAATTTGCTATTCACAGAAGAAAATAGTTTAAATAATTTTATACTCGTGCATTTGTGTCCAGGTCTATACAAAGTTTTTTGTGCAAAAGCAAAAAGGAATCGAAATAGATATAGGCAAATCTATACGAAACAACTTAGAAGGATGGAACTAAACGATTTCGCCATGGCTGTTCGTCGTCCGTCCATTGGAAGCACAGTAAGTCGAGCAAAAATTAATATATTTCAATACACCTGTGTACACATATTGCTCTTTATCCAAGGTAGTTTAGTATAGACAATGGACAAAATGAGTTAATAACCCCACCGACTTCCCATGTAACGGTAATTTTCAAAAATTAAAAAACTTATACGAAATTAATCAAACTTGATATAATAACGAACCCAAAAAATAAATGCCACGTAAATGGTGCCTCGCCCACTTTTGGGTAAAAGCGTATATCTCGATAGTGAGTTAATAAAACTCCCGTAAACTGAATATACGTATTGCGTCCCCACCTCATTTTGATCCAACATAAATATTACTGAGATGGGATAAAAAATCACACCCACATATGTTAAGACTAAAATTCTGTCCGGCCATCTGATGTTATATATGATAACTCCAGAAAAAGTTTGGATATTTTTACGAGACTTAAAAATACAAGGAATGTATTAGGGTGGGGAAAAATAAATTGTTATTTTTTCGGTAGATGACTGTGATGATCGTAAAGTATCGATCAAGAAATTTAAAGTTTATGCTCGTTGTCAATGTGACATTCCACAGTGAAAAAATCATGTTGCTCTTTTTTGTTTGTTCCATTCAGTTGTGAATTACAGGTTGTTAACACAATGGAAGTCAACAAAAAGAAAATTCAGTATTTCTTTGATAAAGGCAAAATTCAAGCCAGGCTCCTGAAATTGTGAATAGTATTATGGTGCCGATACTTTAACAGCTAATAACGTTCGGTTTTGCTTTCGTGGATTCCGTTCAGGCATTTTTGATGTTAAAGGAAATGTCGATAACATCACAGAAATAACAAAATTGACCAGCATGTTAGTAGTCTTAGCATCGTCCAGAAGCTGAAGATCGACCGTAAAACAGTTTTAAACCATTGGGCAAAAATTTTACATAAAAATTATGGATTTATTGTTTCTCAAACTAATACATAAGATGCCACATAATTGATCACTCTATCGGAAGATTTATAATTTTTACAAATGACATCGTACGTCAATCATATTTGACACTTGTAGACTAGACCGCTGCAGTATACAAACAGACAAGCATTGGAGAGGGTAAAGGTTTTTAGAGGTGTACATAATTAAAAATAAGTTTTTTTTTATTTAGTAAGAAAGATATTCAAAAACTAAATGAATGTTTAACTTTGCGCCGCCTTGTACATTGTAAAAGGTCTTTCAAAGACGCGCCGTTCTAATTTAGTTAAAAGCATGTTAAAATATAGATTCTATTTGGTTGCGCTATTTTTCAAAATACGGTTTTTAACAATTAAATGCAAAAATTACATCATTTATTTTCCACAATGCGCACATCTACGGATAAAATCCACTCAAAAGTCGGTTCGAGATATCGATATTGAAGGTTGTTCAGCAACACTTTGCACTACACAGCAACCAAATTCTCAACAGAACGTCCAATTTTTTGTCTGTTAGTCCTTTTTCTACCCTCAACAGAACCAGTTTCTTCGACTCGTTCGGACGATTATTATTATTTGCTAGCACGCCGGCTGGGGGCGCAAAGTGCCGAAACAAATAAATTCCATTGGGATCGAACAGCTATCTTGAATTCATCGTGCATGCTTCGTCCCCAAGATCTTCTGAATAGACCTCTACGGCGCAAGCCTTGTGGATTCCAGTCAAGGATATTCTGCTGATGTCAATCGAAAATTTTCGCAAATTATCCCAATCTATCTTCACTTACGCTCACGAATCTCAAGTTCAACTAGCCTTTGCCTACCTTGGGTGAGGAGCTCCTCATTTGCCACCCAGTTATCAGGTTACTCTATATGCGCAAGTTGACTCTAAGGCAGAGATTTGCATATGAAGTTCTAAGCTTTTTTTATTATAATGACCACAGACCATGTTTCAAGGTCAAATAGGATCAATAGTTTTACGTTGGAGTCAAAATTCGTTGGAATCAAAATACTAAAGATGCTCTGGTATCTGCAGTGCCACCGTCAAGGGTTATTTGGCTTACCTAAGTAGGTAAATTTATTGACATCCTCAGTGGGTTATCCATACAACGTGAATGCGCCAGATCCATAACCATTAATGGCCATTGACTTTGTCTTTCTAACGATTATGCGCAACCCAACGCGTTATGCCAGCGTTGCATATGTCCCCTTTGTTGCGATATTAAGGCAATATCATCAACATAACCGAGATCATCTAAATGTGCCATTGCTGATTGGGTTCCAGATAATGCCTCTGCCAGGTTGAGCGTCAACGATGAGAAACAGGAGCGGTGACAGAATACAGCCTTGTTTCACTCCTTAACACGATTATTTCTTGACGGACCATTATTTCCACCAAAAAAGTACAAATTTTGACAAATGTTGCTCTTAAAGTTCGACCATTTCCATAATAAGTTTCAATAATTTTAACGCGATGTAAAATTGTACATCGGTCTATTTGACAAATGTCAAAGATGGCACGGAAAAAGGTACCGTCGGGGAATTATTCACTACTGACGTCAATTTTGAAAGACCCTTTATATATGCACATTCATTTGAATAGTTTTTCTTCTTCTTCTTAATTAGCGCGGTAACCGCTTACGCGATTTTGGCCGAGTGTAAAAAAGCGCGCCAGTCGTTTCTTTCAAGTGAAGCCAAGTCTCTCTCCACTTGATGTTCCCAACGCAGAGGAGGCCTTTCTCTTCCTCTGCTACCACCAGCTCATCGAATACTTTCAGAGCCGAATCGCTTGTATCCATTCGGACGACATGACCCAGCCAGCGTAGCCGCTGGATCTTTATTCGCTGCGCTATGTCTATGTCGTCGTAAAGCTCTTACAGCTCATCGTTCCATCGCCTACGATATTCGCCAAAAATCTTGCGCAGAATCTTGTGTAGTTGTTACTTAAAGAAATTTGTTGATTTATATTCGCTTTTTTATACTTTTGCTCAAAGAAATGGATGACTATTTTTTATTTAATTTTTTGCGATCACGATTGTAAATATTTCTTTATTTATTTTTCGATATTTATGGTATTTCATGTTTTCAGAAACATTTTGCGCATAATGGCACAATAAAGTATTTTTAAAAGAAAATTTACTATATTTCATACAGAATAATATCAGCGTAATTTCATAAGTTCATTCATAAGTGCATATGTGTTTATACATAAGTATGTACATATATATGCACACTACATATATATACGCACACTTCTGTATAAGCATACAATTTAGTACAGACAGCCATCGTTACATCGCTACAAACACACTCTGCATGTGTAGCAAAGGGAATATAAATTCATTAAATAATTTTCGCCAAACCTCCAATGTAATTCATATCCATTGCGTCACTGTACATCATAACTTCCCATAAAAATAATACTAATTCGCTAAATTATTGAGCACTGCATTATACCGTAGCTGTCCTGTACCGGAATGACATTTGCATTTCCATTCAATTTGTACAAATCTAACAATTTGTTAGCCTTAATTCTCTGCCAATTTTTTTCATCAACCACATTTTTTCTCGAATAGGTACATATACATCCATGCATACATACATATGTACATAAGTTTGTAAGCATATAAAATACAATGCCATAAAATCAAAGTACCAACTAAATGACCTTAGGGAAGGGCATCAAAAATCACATCAAGCTATATGAAATGAATAAACCTCTATGATACGGCGAAAATAGGCCAGTTGGCAAAAGTTAATGTACGTACTCCACACACACATACGAACAGATACTTACATATACGCGCACTCACTCACTTGTCCTAAAAGCAAATAAACAGGCGGTATGAAATCCAATAAGCGGCGCACTTTTGATACAATACCAGTAGCAGTGAGAACAACAACAGCAACGTTGAGTTACCGGAAGAAACATATTGTACGGATATCAGGAGCAACAGATTTCCTCAATGGTTTTAATCCTAAAGAGCCGTCGCACACTAATCCGCCACTCGAATGCGCCAACATGTGCGCGGCATCTCCGACATTACCGCCACCATCGAACAACATCAGCGGCGCAGCAGGGCAGGGCGCGACAGAGGCAGCGGCGTTAGCAATGTTTTAATGCCACTCATCGTTCATCCGTTGCTTTTCCGCAGTGGCAGTTTGTCGGCGCTTCCTTCATCATCATTAGTTGTTGACATGCCAGACTTACCGGCGGTATTGGTGACTTCGACACAGCGGGCATTCACGGTTTTTACGAGCAATTCATTCAACGTTTAGTCTTCAAATGGAAAGCGGAGATTTTGGTTTTCATCGGGCGTACTATAAAATGTGAGTGTGTTTCTTTTTACTCTTATATCACTTTGAGAAATATTAACCGTATTAATATTGCGGCGCATATAATTTTGACAGATTTAGGCCGAGATTTTGCGGTAATTTAATACAAAACAACATATACATATTATTTTTATAAATAGTTATTAATAATTTTTTTTATTCAAGTTTTTTGAAAAACATTGTTTTTGTAATATTTAAAAAACATTCCTCCTCAGATGTCTTGCTAATTTTTTCATTAATAGCTGTGGATGCTTTCCATTTCAATTCAACCGGGCTATTCGGGTCATGTTCTTCGATTTCGATGTAACTTAAATATGTTGCTCTCTGGTCGAAATAATGAGACACGTATTTTTTTGTTCGCCCGAAAAAAATTTTTTTCAAGAGTTATCGGCAATTTTGTTTTTCGCCTCAAACTCGATTTTTTTTAATTATATAAGAACAAATTTTTTTTAAATGCCCATAACTTAGTCAAAAATGAACCGATTTTAATAATTCTGGGTTCAAAATGATCGTAATTACTTACACAAGCGACTTCATGTAGAAACAATTGCAAAAAAGTAGTTGAAAATTTTTTATTTAGCAAAAAAGAAAAAAATTTGAAATTTTTTCAAAATTCAATATTTCAAAAAGTGTATTTTTTTTTTTATAACTTTTTCCAAATCAAAAAAACATCTCAAACTTTAATTGAGCTGCATGCCTAGTAGCTAAAATGAGTTGTTTTTGAGTAATGAATTTTTGAGTAAACACCCTGTTTCGCACTTTTTGTTTTTTGCAAAATAAAAAATGTTCAACTACTTTCTTGCAACTATTTCTAAATGAAGTCGCTCGTGTAAGTAATTACGATTATTTTGATCCCAGAATCATTCAAATCGGCTTATTTTTGACTAAGTTATGAGCAATTAAAAAAAATTTTCTTATATAGATTCTTTCCATTTCAATTCAAAAGGGCTATTCGGGACATGTTCTTCGATTTCGATGTAACTTAAATATGTTGCTCTCTGGTCAAAATAAAGAGACACGTATTTTTTTGTTCGCCCGAAAAAAATTTTTTTCAAGAGTTATCGGCAATTTTGTTTTTCGCCTCAAACTCGATTTTTTTTAATTATATAAGAAAAAATTTTTTTTAAATGCCCATAACTTAGTCAAAAATGAACCGATTTTAATAATTCTGGGTTCAAAATGATCGTAATTACTTACACAAGCGACTTCATGTAGAAACAATTGCAAAAAAGTAGTTGAACATTTTTTATTTAGCAGTTTTGCACTCAACCCATTTTTTATTTTTTACAATAAATAAAATAAATATTAATAAGATGTCCAATATCCTTTGGATTTTTTCAGCTCGTGGATACGATTGGGCATACTTCGTGTATACCTCAAGACAAAGTCAGTCGGAATAGCATCCCATACATCGCGTGTTCGCTCCCACAGCTCATTAACTCCACTGGGCGGACTTGAATATTCGGCAAGCTTCGATTTTACATGACTCCATAAATTTTCGATTGGGTTCATGTCCGGTGATTGTGGAGGCCACTTCAAGTTACGAAATTTTTGGCGTTGCATCCAATTTCGTACAACATGTGCGGTGTGCTTAGGGTCATTGTCTTGCTGAAAAATTACTTTTTCAGCAGCAAGACCCATACTTTCCACTACACCCGGCAGATTTTGTTGCAATATGGCCAGGTATTCCTCTTTCCGCATTATACCGTCTATTCGTACTAAAGGACCCACACCATTTTTGGAAATGCAGCCCCACACCATAATGGAGCCACCACCATGTTTTACTGTCTGCTTGATGTGATGTGGCTGGACTGCATTTGGGTCTTTAACCCAATACCAGGCTCGACCATCTGACTGAAATCGATTGATTTTGGTTTCATCAGACCAAATAACCTGCAATCGTTTTAAAATCTTATGAAAAAAGGTCTTTTATAATCCATTTATAAAGACGTACCTGATCCCAATCTTCAACTGTCCAGCTTTGGTGAGCCGCAACAAAATCCCGCCTCAACCGCACATGTCTTTTTGTCAGCATTGGCTTGGTTTTCTTCTCCGCTGCCTTTAGCCCCAGTTTTGACAGGCTGCGCCTGGCTGTCCACTGACTGGCATCAATATCCAGCATCTTTAGTGCTTCTTTAGGAGTGACCGCCTTGCTGCTTGTTACCAAATTTGCCAGATGGCGGGCATCGCGGTCGCTTATCTTCCTTGGCCGGCCTCCTTTGTTACTGGGAACAGCGTCTGGTACATTTTTCCGCAGCCTTTGCACAGCCATGTGGCTCACTTCGAATTTTTTAGCTATTTTTCTTATAGACTCGCCCTTCTTCAGCAAATCAATTATTTGGCGTTGTACTTCCCGATTTAACATTTTGTCTTATTCACGGTCACGTTTATAATAATTAAAAATCCACCAAATATATAATTACGAGAAAAATAACGGAAAATTTGAAAATTAAGAGTGAGTGCAAAACTGTAACATTTGTCTTTATTTGCATTATTGCTTGCTACTAGTGTTGTTGTTGTTGCATTGACACCAAACCGGTTTGAGAGAGAGAGTACATACATGCCAATAAAGTTATGCAAAAAAAATATTTGATTTGTTAAAACATGTCTAAAAAAAAATGTGTTGAAATAGAAAGTATTACATTTTGTTACAGTTTTGCTCTTCAGTGTATATACATACATATATAAATATTTAATTATTACATATATGTACATATATATACGAGAGTCATTTGAAAAGTCCGTGCAAAAGTATAAACTACTTCATTGTTTGAGGTAAACCTTTTCTTATTTTTCGACATAGTCTCCTTTTAGGGTTATGCACTTCGTCAAATACTGTTCTAGTTTGTTGATTCCTTCCGAATAATAGGAAGTCTTGGCAAACTGCGTTTTGAAAGCCTCGAGGAGCTGGCCGGAACAGACGTAAATATCCTTATATAAAGGGTTTTCCAATAACAGGTGTTATTTTGAATAGCCCGCTATTTCGGTAGCTGTCCCTTTTGAAGCTGTAATTTTTTGATATTTAACAAGAAGAAATATGGAATAAAAATGGAACGATACACGCTTAAGCAACGCATTGAAATGGTTAAAACTCACTATAAAAATGGTGAAAATTTGGTGAAGCACCTTGTTGGACCGCAATACAGAACTTGGGGAAGAAGTTCGAGCTGTTGGGACAAGTTAGTGATGAGAAGAACAAAACCATGCACGTCGCTCAAGAACAGCCCAAAATATTGCTGTTGTAGCCGAAAGTGTTGAAGAAAACCCAGGTTTGTCCATTCCTCGTCGTTCTTTGGAATTAGGTATTCCACAAACGACATTACACCGTATTTTGCATAAAGACTTGAGTCTTAAGGCTTATACAGTCCAGTTAACACAAGAACTCAAGCCGGCCGATTATCAACAACGTCGAGTCTTTGCTGATTGGGTCGGCGCTACGTGCCACACAAGCAACGAAACCATTCTTATTAAAATGACACCTCTTATTGGAAACCCCTTTATTTTCTCAATCGCACAGACTGGATATAATCGTATAATTTGTTTGTAGGGAAGATGTGGGAACGAAGTGGTACGGAAGCATTAATTGGATACTTGGTAAATCGTCACTTCAACCAACCAACCAAGCAGTAATGCAATCTGTCATCGTGGGAGGCAAAGGCAGACCCCAGCTGACTGGCTACAAAACATCGCCGAAGGCCTGAAGAAATTAAAGGTAAAATACTGGAAGATGGAAGCTCTTAACTGAATGCTCAAGAATTTTAAGTCTTTCCATTGCCACGGGTTGTTTTTTAGGTGGCAGGTTCTATGAACACCTTTCAACATATTGTTGAAAACTCATTATTAGCTTACAAACTCCATCACTCTTATTATTTATAAAACTTCTCAGACTCACTCAGCTGAGTCTTATGAAAGCAATCCGACCAATCCAATAAATACCTTTTTTTCCCATAACTGATGTTATCTGGATAATAATGTCCTAAATGGTGGACTCCGACTTGGCTTTACTTTAAGTGCCCAACTGGCACAGATTAGAACGAGAAAGAGATGTTAAGCTCGAGCAAAATCACTTAAGCAGCTATCGCGCCAATCAATACGAAGTAGAAGAAATGGGGGATTCCACATTACTTGGCACACCAGCACAAAAAGGGCGAAGCGATCAAATCACATTGCCTGGAGGGCCAGTTTGCAAACCCAGGTCTTGAAATGATTCAAACACTAAAAACTCGCCCCAATCAATCGATGTTTTCTGGCGGTATTTAACAAATTACACCACCTTACAGGCCACTACAACCATTAGTGATAACGTTGACTTTATCTTCAGTCTTGTATGTATGGAACCGTGGTGCCTCAAGTAAGCAAATTATACCAAACAGTACATTTGTCGGCGTGTATTAGTTGATGAGTCAACTGTGGGTTGCATTCCTAATGCGATTATTTCTCGACTCACGTATGCCACGGGTGTTTCCTTGACTACTGGTTTAAAAGCTATCCTTATTGGAAGTTCTATCGGTCTAAAAAAACACCCGTTACATGTGATGTGCTGATAGCATTATCACTTTCATAAATTTTGTATGAAGCTAAGCTTCAATCTGCAATCTTCGTATTACGAGCCGAAAAGTCGCATAGGTTTGTAAGTAAAGTGACACTAGACGACTACATACACTTATACGCTGGGTATAAAAATTAAGCCATATTTACTTTCTTTTCCACTAATGATGATTTCTTAACATTTAATAAACGATTAATACTAATAATACTAATACCTTTTCAAATATATCTCAGAATCAAAATAAATATAGAATTTAGTGACACTTTCAATTCAATTAGAGTGCTTATGAGTTTCGCGAAATTGGAACCGTGAAACAGCGAAAATTAATAGAGTATTGACCAAAAGAAAATAAAAACAAAACAACCAACGTCTGGCGGGTAAATTACACTCGTCACCCTGGGAAGTCTGCCACATCCATACGTGCATGAATACACACACAAGCCAACCCATATTACTAAGCACATACATATATACAATAACATATACATAATTGTACATAATTCTAAAATTCACGCTTCAACTTTCCCACGCCAACAGACAAGTCAACACTTGCAAATGATCGCCGATTGAGGTCAAACATTTTGCTTGAAGCAATCAGAGTTACATGAAGCACTTGCCATTCACTTAAATAGAGAATACAAAAAAATGCTACTAAGTGTTAACGAATAACCATAGAAGCGGATCGACCGCTTTCAATAAGCCAACAAAGGCCGCTCGCTGCTTGAGCTATCATAAAGTAAATAGAAAATACATATCCTGGCAAGCGCCCAGGACTAGCTACAAAAACCAAAAAATATTTACCTAAACATAGAACTTAGCTCAACCAATTATCGGAATAGTCAACTAGAAATTTGCCGAGTTTTTTTAGAAATTTTCTCACGGCAAAATCAGTTGTCTGGCCATCAAATGGGGGTTTCCCAAAGATGGCGCACACATTGTGCAGAATTCACGTGTCGACGAGAAATGTTCATCACGATTTGGAAATTTTCATAGTCACAACATTTAAAAATGCGTAAGGACATGTTCAAACAATCTTAGTACGTGCACATGTGCATAGTCGAGCGTTGCTGGTCGCTAGTGTGGGAATGTCCTTCCACAGTACCATGCGGAAGCATTAAAGTGTGAAAACGTCATTCATTTACCTGTAAACACTGCGAAGATCAGCGCAAAAGTCAAATTCCCACGCTTTGGCATACAGGTTTCAACTAGCAAGGGAAGCCTTGAGGCACTAAGGTGCCTAAGATTAAGGCGATACCAGTCAGTGTCCTTTTACCACACCGTGAGTGTGTAGTGTGGAAGGAAAGTACGGTGAGGCGTTGGTTACTGATTTGTTTAAGTAGGCATACGAATCTGCAAACATGTGAACAGATGTATGTATGTATGTGTATGTGGATATGAACGCATATGTGCGTAAAAGGTGCCCATAGTGCATGGCATACGTGGCGAAATTGCTCCTAGCCGTTCGGATAACCTGTGAAATCCGTGAGCGATACTACAAAATACTTAAAAACAAAACTTCACATGTAGATATGCATAAGGATTTCTTATTGTTACCACCATGAATTCACACCCCTAACCAGTTATCGCTTTCATTTCAGCTTGGCTCACTTACTTTTATCAGCAAAGGCACACCACAGCCGCTGCCACCAGCCAGTGTTTATTTTGCAGATTAAAGCCCTTAAAGTAAACACCCGCGAAATCAGATTTGGTGACAGGCCGCTAAAACAAATTTTGTGGGTGCTATTGTAACTAATTGTTATATGTACACAAGTATGTATATGTTAAAGATGTCCTTGGTGATTTTTGACCATTTTCGCTGCCTACTCACTAGCCCAATTACAACGCTAATGTGCAATATTCAATTGGATTTGCGATTTCCTTATTTTTATGGCTGTACTAAAATAGTATTAAAGTGAAGTTTTCATGCTACGAATTAATTGTGTACAAAAGAGATATTTGCCTTAAGAAAACAATGAAAATAACAGTTAAATAACTTCAAGCAAACAAGTAATTACAATGGAAGGGAGGTCCGGAACTCAAGTCAATTTGAAAATCCTCTGAAATGAAAAATAACCAAATTGGAAGACACCAATTTCTTCACTAAGCATTTAGGCATCCTATGGACGACCTCTGTAGTCGAATGGGTTGGTGCGGGACTACCATTCGGATTTCAGAGAGAACGTAGGTTCAAGTCTCGGTGAAACACCAAAATTAAGATAAAAGTTTTTTCTAATAACGGTCACCCCTCGGCAGGCAATGGCAAACCTCCGAGTGTATTTCTGCCATGAAAAAGCTCCTCATAAAAAAATATCTGCCGCTTGGAATCGGCTAGAAGCTGTAGATCTCTCCATTTGTGGAAGAACATCAAGACACACGCCACAAATGGGAGGAGGAACTTGAGCAAACACCCAAAAAGGGTGTACTCGCCAATTATATTAAAACTCAATTGAGAAAACTCACATCCTCACCAAAAAAAAATGAGGTTACTAAAAAAATGCCAAATGTCGCTACATAACCAAATACTCTTGCACAAGAACATTGGACATACGATGTCCAGCCAAGGGGTACTGCAGCCAACTCAAATATCGAAATACTACAGACATTTTAGTCTAAAGTACTCAGGATGAGTAACAAATTGCCCGTGGTATGTCTCCAATGCCCCAATCCACAGGGACCTCAAGATAACAGGGATAAAAAAAAATTAATAAACTACAGGGGAAATAAAAAACACAGCAACCCGCAATAAAAAGAGATTATTCTTGCACTCGAATACTTTGATATCTTGCCTAATGGGGCAAAACAATCGTCATAGGAGGTAAATCATAAACAAAACCCCGCTCGAATTACTCTATTGAGCTTATATTTTTGTTGGTGGTCGTATCTCTGGATGCATCCGCATAAATTAATCATAAGAAGTTTATAAAAATATTTTTTAAAAATATTTTTTTTTATATAATATACTTATGTTATGATTGAATTAATATTATTTTAAAATAAATTTTTAAATATTGTAAATGTTAATTTACAGAAACAATAAGTAATGGAGTCAATAAAAAATGGAATCTAGCCGCTGAGATGAAAATATACCTCGGTTAAACTGTTCCAGGGCTAAACTGAGAAGCGAAAGTCACATGAATTTTCATCTGCACTCAATCGACGAGTCTACCCCATACTTGGGTACAGCAGACGTGACGGGTGCTTTATTTTAGCCACTTACTGCTTGCGCAACGCAACACTCACTTGGGAAATATTTTTTTAATGTTTCTCAAATGGTAGTTGCTTTCGATTCACCAACCAACCAACGAGTACAGAATAAAATAAAATATGTTCCTTGAGTGCAACATTGCATATGATTTGGCAGCACTGCATTATTTTCATTTTGACAAACTATTAGGTAACGGCATTGCTTTTGAAAGCATCTCACCTCAAAGTATGCAAAATAGATTGATTTCACATAATTGCCCTATGATCAAAAGACAAGCGTCTTGCTGTTCATCACATGTCGCTAACACCGTTATATAATTCGGTAGCTTTTCAAAGAAAAATCTAATGAAAGTATGCAAGATATTATACAAAAAATTTCCCTTGTTATTATTGAATGCACAGGCCTAAGTAGGTCGCTTGTGAGCTAAGCGACTATAAATAAAACCGCTTGAACATAACTAAATACACAAATTCTGCGCTTAGCGTACAGCGAACTTCTCTAGCAAGCAGAGAAATTATGAATCGAAAGCAGCTATTGTTAAAACGACAGACAATTCATTTCGCTCCGCGGATCTATGATAATTACAACTGCTGACTGGTAATTACAACTTCGTACGAAAAGTGCTACAAGCAAAAGTATACAAACTAAATCGGACTTGGTTTAAGCCACTCTGCATACGTTAGTGTAGAAGGAATTCGAATTCTTTCTTTATACTCTTTTGGCAATTTTTCCCAATATTCTTTACTAAACTGCTAAACATTTAGCCTAGATAAGAACTTATTTTAGGCTGGAAACTTCAGTCTATGTCCAGTCCATGATTTGAAGAAACTCGTGCATCAAGTTCGCAGAATCTAGTCTTGTTTGTCGACGAGCTACGCAGAAAAGCTGGTTCATAGCATGAAGAAGATGCCAGACTATACTCGTAGTTTTGTACATACTTTCATGTAAAAAAATGGTAAATATATATCTTTTATACTCGCGGTTCCTTTTTTCTGACACAGACTGTATTTAATAAAATGGATTAGGACACAGTATTTTTACTAAAATTTCCAGATTGCAAAGAGTCAGAAAATGTCTGCTCTACCAATGTCTAAGGAGAGCAGAGCAACAACAGTCTGCGTTCTCAAGGCCTTGGCTTTCTCTATACTCAATAAATAATCAAAGCGAAATATTCTGGATGAACGAGAGCGTGACAGCGTGAGGACAAAGTATAGGGTGTGTTTTTTTAGCTGCATGAGAACTATCGATACTTTGGTTAGGTTAGGTTAGGTTGATATGGTTGCCCAGGGAATGAGCACACTTGGACGAAGAAAGATTCGTCCTTTGTGATACCATTATGAAGGAGGTGAGGTGAAAGAAACTTTGGTTAGAAAGCTTAGAATGGCAAACTGTGTTGACATTTTTCTTCCGTAAGGTTTGGCAAGTCATCATGAATCAGTTTAACGCCAAATGTGGAAGTTTACTTTGAAAAAAATAGATCACGAAGTTCATAGAGTGAAGTGTTAAAGAAGACGCCGAAATGTCGATTCGTCGTCATTCTCAGCTTGTTGGCCTTTGTCCTTCAACTGGAAAATTCTACGTAAGGATCTTAGCTTACGGGCCTATAAAATAAGACTCGCGGAAAAGTTGGAAGCAAATTACCATCATTCGCGTGGCATTTTGTCAATTTGGCTCATTTAGATTTATTATTCAGATTTATTGGAAAAAATAGTAAAAAATTGGACTGATCGAATGAACTCTTAGCCACGGTGGACATATGTATGTCGGATACATTAAAAAAAACAAGTTCACGAAATTATTTACCAGGATATATGTAATAAAAAATCCATTCCAACAATATTTCTGCTTTTATTGTATTGCATTATAAGTTCTCCCGCCCTTAAAAAGACATCCGATACAATCTTAGATTTTTTAGGAAACTTGAATATGCCGTGGTGATAATTTCATGGATTTGGGTTCAGTTTCTTGGCATTACACAGACTACATTATAAAAATCGATAGAAAGATCGTTCAACTGAACGATGAAACAATAAAATGTCACTCAAATTTTGATTCTGCCAACCTGTAGAATACAAGTATTTTTAGTTATTTATTTTTAATTACACAAACATATTTAGTTATTTTGCGTTTTTTAAATAATTTGTTCCAATTATGCGGTCTCTAGGAGGAGCGTTGCCTATGCAACTCTTTTAACGAGTAATAAAAAGAAAAACATAACGGAATATTTGGGAACCGCAGATACCAGAAAAAAAAAATTCTTAATACGGTTTTAGTTATGATTTTTCAACATTTATTCTAAACCTAATTTTAATATTATCAATTCCTAGAATTCCAAGTTAAAGCATCCGAAGCAATTTTTAAAAGCGCCACATATTGACTAGTTTTATTTATTTGTTTATTTAATTTTGAATTTCAATTATTTTTTTATAAAAATATAGTTCACTCCACAACAAAAAATTAAATACAATCCTACTTATGGTGTGCGTCTTGATGTTGTTCCACAAATGGAACAGTTTTGCAGCTTTAAGCCGAATCCGAACGGCAAATGTCTTTTATGAGTAGCTTTTTCATGGCTGAAATACACTCGGAGGTTTGCCATTGCCTGCCGAGGAGCGACTGCTATTAGAAAAAACTTATATAAACTATAATTTTGGTGTCTCATGCATGGAGACTCGAACCTACACACTTCCGTATGGTATTCACGCACCAATCCATTCGACTACGGCGCCCAACAAAGACCATAATAGTCCAAATTTCAAACTTTGATTTTTCAATTTTTTTTTATTTCTATCAAAATCTAAAACTTTATAATAAGAAACTAAAAAAATTAAAATAGGGAATGCAGTTGCATAGCCCCATTCAATTTTAGAATAACAAATTGAAAATATTAAGTACATAGCTCAAAATTCCCGTTGGTTTTTAATAATTTTTTTCCTACCGGTGTTGCGCATTTTCCCAAATGACGAATGCACGACATTTTTTAATATTTTTTTTTGAATGAAAATTTTTCGAAACTTCGATTATTATTTTCTTTGTTATATAAAGAAATTTATATTTTTATAAAAAATAATTGAAATTGAAAAATGATTTAATAGTCCAAACTTCTTCAATATATAGTGCTTTTAAAATTTAATTTAAAGTTCATTCCTCAAAAGTAATATTATCATCTTCAACAGATCCATAAGAATTGTTCCAATGCTCTGTCAGCTCTCTGGTGATTAATTTACGATTACTGAACAACTTTTCTTTCACTTTATTGATGTTTCCAACAGTTTTCGATGTCGACGGCATGCCACTACGTTCTTCATCCTCGATGGACTCACTTAGAGTATCATACTGAAACCATTTCCCAACAATTCTAGGGTTTTTGCGTCATCGAAGCCATTTTAAACGCAAAATTTAATACAAAGTCGTTGTTGCAAACTCAAATCCATTTTTGAAACTGTAAGCAATCGCAAATGCGTGCAGAAATAGATTTACTACAAATAGAAAATGTCAAGCAATGACGATAAAATATTGATAGGAATGTTAATCACAGATTTGGAAACCTAACAAAAAAAAAGAACAGAACTCAAATCAGTTGATCAAGAGCGTCGTCTAGTGGTTGTTCCGGGAAATTTTTGATCAATGTGGTAAATCCAATGCTATATACTTATACATACATACATAGGTACAAAAATTCGTTAATTTTTATCATTTTATATATTTTACTTAATTTATTGAATTTAATATACTCTTTCAAAAAATTCTTTTAACATGAACGTTCGCGTAAGTCGGACAAAATAACTGGCGCTGCCAGCCTCTACCGGTTTTACTGTAATATTTAAACCAAAACGTTCAATGAAATGCTTCGCATACTGCGATAATCCTTTACATTCGAACTATGCATCAGCTGTATCTGCCATTATTACAGTTGCAGATCATGGATAATTGCTGAAATTGTGAAAAGCGCTGCTTGCTCAGTTCGTGTATTTCTATCCCCAGTGTTATTTTACTTTTTGACTATTTTGTAGACTTCATATATACATATGTACATATGTACATACAGACGTGCATAGCAAGACCGTTACCGTCATATTTGTTTAAATAAACCAGTGCGCCTAAACAGGCATACATAAATTCTCCATTTTACAAATGCGAGCAAGAATTTTGCCTTTCAAAAGTTTTACTTCCAAATTTTCCTCAACTTACTACAAAATAATGCAAACTAATTTCCAACCAAATTAAAACTGTAAACAAAACTATCGTCCCGTCTATTCGGACACTCACGCAAATCCTACAACGACTGGCTGCCATGGCCGAAAAGCGAACGTATGCTGCCATCCATCCATATGTGTTTCATACGCATATTTTCACATGCATGTATGTGTGCGTATACTTTAGGGCTGATAGCCAAGCAACACTTGCTAGTAATTCAACAGTGTTTTCCAAAATAATTATGCACTTAGTATTTGCATTTGCCAAATAAATATAGACTACTGTTTATGAAATTTCCACTAACAATAATTCGTCAACAATTCAAAAGTAAACTTTAATGTGTAGTCTGCAAGCGCATATGCATACACAAACACACACAAAATAATATGGTATACATACATATGTGGAGACGAAAGCAAATGGCCATGCCTACCATTGGACTAGAGTATAGGCAAAGCTATTTCAGTTTGGGTGGTTGTGTGTGATTGTGTGTGTTTGTGAGTGTAAGTGCAAACGGCATCGACAAATATGTATGCATCATAAATACCAAAAATCTTGAAAATATCACGTAAAATCGATCAGCAACAAAAACCCAATTGTTCAACAATGTAGCTACAATTTGTTTAGTAGCAGCAGCAACAACACAAATGCAGTCGAGCCTTAAAACAACAACAAATACACACAAGAATGTGCAAGTATAAGCAAAAACAACAACAAATGAAGTTACATACACACATACTTATATGTACATACTTACATATGTACATACATACATATATATTTACATGTCGATGGTGTTACATAAGGCTTTTGAAATGGAGGTAGAAAAATCAAACGTACTACATACGAGTACACACATAATTGCATGCTTACCAACTATAAAACATAAATATGTATAAGTAATATACATTCTTATGTATATAATGGCCTAACACATACCCTACCAGGGCCACATTCACCTGTCGCTGACTTGAAAACAACGAAATATCTTGAAATCTCGGTCTAATAGCAAATATTAATAAACAAAATTTTATTTCAATTTACGAAAAATGTAGTCATTCAGCC
Organism: Anastrepha ludens; assembly: GCF_028408465.1. Lineage (NCBI taxonomy): Eukaryota > Metazoa > Arthropoda > Insecta > Diptera > Tephritidae > Anastrepha > Anastrepha ludens. The sequence goes on along the minus strand of NC_071498.1, from coordinate 113,910,103 downwards.
TGCGTAAATGTTGCATGTTCCATATGAGAATAGAATAAGAAAAATTCAACACTCCCACAAAATATAAATATATTTGATATAAGGAAAACCGACGAATCACGCTTGCTAATAGGTGTTACTATGGTCTCAGTAAGCAAATGCGTAGCAGAGACCTCTCGAGGCTGACAAAACTAACACTCTACAAGACGCTCATCTTGCCCGTGCTACTCAATGGCGCTGCAGAATGGATTGTGTCGCAGACTGTTGCAGCAGCTCTTGAGGTATTCAAGAAAAAGATATTTCTTCGGAAAATCTTCGGTCCTCTTCGTGTTGGCGATAACTACTACCGCCGAATGAATCACGAGCTGTATTAACTCTACGACGAGGTGGGCATAGTGAGGCTTATCAATATTCAGCGCTTACGCTGGCTGCACCACGTCAAGTGTATGAATGCAAAAGCTCCAGTGAAGCAGGTGTTCGGATGGCCAGTTAGAGAACAACGTCAGAGGGGAAGACCATGCCTCCGATGGAAGGACCAAGTTGAGGGAGCCCTATCGGCGCTTGGTGTAACAAATTGGAGAAGGCGCGCGCAAAGCAGAGACGCCTGGCGAGATTTGTTACAGTCGGCCTTAATCCGGTAACGGGTTGTGATCCTTGATCAGGCCATATAAATAAGTAAATAATGAAATATATGCTAATGGTAATGGTTGTACCGGTCAGGCTAAAGCCTTTATGCACTGCGACCAGATTGATTTATTGTGCGCTCTTACTTACTTAATTATAATTATTTAATATACCACCCCCTTAGGAGGGAGCAATTGTAGGTATTCCTCCTCTAGTATGTACGAGCCCATTCTGTGTCTTCTGTGGCCTAATGCCTCACAATTGGTGATGAAGTGTTTCATGGACTCACCTTCATTACAACAGGACCTGCATAAACTAGTACTAGCTGGTCCTATTGCATTGAAGTCTTTATTGCAGCCAAAGTAGCCTATAAGTGCTCCACAGAGTGATCTAAGGCCCTTTTTATGTAGAGTGAGAGCAGATTTTTGCTCTGTTTGTATATAAGTTCAGGAACATTTTAGAGTGATTAAGGCCGTTTGTACCGTTCTGGTATTCCCTGGTTTTTATTTGGTTTCCTGTTTTAGGTTCTTTTCGTTAAAGCCGAAAAATTGGGTTAGTCCGAAAAAGGACGGAACCCCTGTTTGGCATAAGAGACTTAGAGGATTAGAGGATGACAACCAGCAGTCGCTATTTTCGTTCGTATTAACCACTTCAAGCTATTAATGAACTCCACCAGGTGTGTAATATTTAAACCCGCAATATCCGCAAGTGTAGCAAAAAAGTGAGAGCCCAGATGTCTGAATATTTGCCCGACGAGAGGCAATTGAGATGAAGGTACGGAGTCCAAACAGCTTCTGCAGAAAGCACTTGAAGCAATCCCGAGTTTCATCGCATGGACACCTAACGGACAATGTTCGGCAAGGAGCTTCGGCTTTGTTAGCCTTAGAAGCCCCTCGAGCGTCCCGTTGACAGAAGGGTCTCGCGACTTTACGCGCTCGCGGAGTTAACACGAAATCTATCTTTCCGTCAACAGACCACAGGTTCTCAAGGGAACTCCAATCCTCTAATTTTGTGATGAAACCTTCTCCAGGCCAGCTCATCAGCCCAGCAATGAAATGTAAATTGGAAGTCGCTCAAATGTCGCGTTGATTTTGCATTTTTTTTTTGTTTTTGCATCCTCCAATATAGAGCACATGTTTGGAAGTATTTTTATGGAAGCAGTTTCAAGCTTCTACCAAACTCACACTAGACCTTCTAACTACTCGCCCCAAATACTTTAGCCCACCTCCAAAAACAAAAAAACAAAAATGCCAACTATTTACATCCATTACTACAAGTCCCTAATGCACCAATACACCTTTCTTGTTGTTCCTCTTATTATTTACTGATTGCTTATATTAGAAAATATGTATGTATGTTTAAGTACATATGTATGGGGGCTATTTGTTATTTTAAGCTTTGTTGATGTTTTTGTTGTTCATTATATGTTGTTTTTGTTGTTACCGTGAACCCATGATTTCTACGTGATTTTTATATGAATTTCAATTCGTTATTGAATTTGAACTCAAATCAAAAACAAAAGCAAACACAACAAAGCATGAATCCATAGGAAAAGAGAGAAAAAAGCAAACGAAATGAAAATTAAATGTAATAGGGTAGAACAACAATAATTTACATACAAAGTTAGAACGTAAGCAATCAAAACAACAAAACCAAACTTAAATGGTGTAATGGAATTTCATCTACCTTAATACACCAATACGAGTACACACACACACATGCATACATACGTACATAATACTTATGCACAAGAAAGTCCCTCAGATGCATAGATGCAACAAAATCAACAATGAAGCGAATCGCTTACATTTAAATTACGGAAAAACACATGCAGACAGACATACATGTACATATGAACATACTCTTGACCATTCACTAAACAGGGAGTATTTCAGTTATTCCTTTAATCCACACACCTTTGTCAGTTAGATGGCAAAAAAACGCAAACTACTACAATTTAAATTTTTTTTACCTCAGGCATTCGAAGCGACCCATATCATTTGCTCATTCTCGCTAATGTGAGTATGTGTTTAGTAATCAATGCATACATTGTTGCTACTACCGTTGTTGGGCTATTTAGCAGTCGTCGTCGTTCAAAAGTCGACGCTAAAGCCGGAGCCAGCCAGCCAGCCACAATCATTGTTGCCGTCGCTAGCAGTAGCTGTATGTTGAAAAAAAATCAATAAAAGTCACGTTTTTGAAAACATCACGTTTCATAGATATTCTGAGGCTCAATATGGCATTGCAACGAAGCCAAATAACAAAGTTAGAGAAAACAAAAACAATTACAAGAAATATAAAAACATTAAAAAAATTCACAGCTATGATGATTTGCGGAGTTTTAACGTAAAAATATTCATACAGAATCACAGTCACGCTACATCCCAGCCAGCACTTTTTTTAATTTTTAAACAATAAGTATTAATTATTTTCTAATCGAATATGACCATGTTGTCGGGATAAAAATGACAGTTATACATATTTTTATGCATTTCTACTCATATTTGTACAAGGTGCCACAAAATTAATCACCCTGTGGGAAAATATATAATTTTGTAGCTACAGCTGCAATATACAAAGAGACACGCAATGGAGCGCTTAAAGGTCGAAATAAAGATTTCCATGATTAAAAATATTTTGTTTTTTTATTTAGTTTAAAAGTTATTCAGAAATTGGATGTTTAATTTTGTAGTTAGTCTTTCTAGTCATTTTGGAAAATAATTCGTAGTAATTTTCTGATGTTATTCGTTTTAATTTTTAATTCGTCGCCCAAGCCACGATGTACAGAATGCAGAGGCGTGGCCAGCATAAGACTGTTAAACGGCTTTCAGCGATTTTAAATGAATCAGCTGATTCGCTGACGTAACCGTGGCTTTAACAGCGCTCTGTTTACGGGAAAACTGAGATTGTGTTAGTGATATACGAAAAAAAGTGCGTGTAGCGTACTACACATAACAGAAGTGAACCTTTCAAGGCAGACAAAGAAAGAGGGAGAGGCCCGAGAGAGAATGGGAAAGAGATAGAGAGAGAGAGAGAGAATATATATCTAAATAAGTTCACAATATTTGCCGAGAATACAAATAGACAAAATTTACAAAAAACGAAGAAGGGTCGACCGGTAAAGGTAAACGCCGGACACAAACCGTTGCAACAACGTGCACTACTCCAAGCGTTTATCTCCCGCACAAACGCAGCGATTCCAGGACCGCAGCAACGGCACAAATTACCGCAAAGGCAATACTAATAAATCCGACGCCGGGATGGATAGCACTTTATTGTACGCACAAGTACTAGCCAGGAAACGGAAATAAGCGCCAAAAAGTAGGCACCAAAAAAAAGGCCAAAAAAATTCGGACCAAAAAACGCCGCAAACAGTAGGCACCAAAAAGTTATTTCTCACTAGAAATTAGCAACCACAAGGAAAATCTCAGGAAAAAATAGCCTAAAGTGTATCTAAAATGTATATATGATATTGCTCTCTCCCTCCTTTTCCTCTACGTTATATCTTTTTTCTCTCTCGCGGAACGAAAATGTCCCAAGCGTTGCATGGCCAAAATCAACACAGTCTCCGCTCAAGTTTCTTCCGAACCATAGATGACTAGAGGCTAAGCGCTCTCAATTTATGTGAGAGCGCGCCCAGCAACTCGTTTGAGTACTCGGCAGCACTGCCAATCAACGGGCTAATGAGCAGCTGATAGACGAAATGAAGCTAGCTGCTCCACTACTCATCTGTTCAAGTTCAGAGAAGTAGCGAGAGCAGAGCAATGTTTTCATTGATACTGCTGCTAAGAAGTAGTTAATGCAATGGGGTTTCACACCTACTTACGCACTAAAGACTTTAACCGTTACTCAAATTAAAGCTTGAATCTTAAACTATAATGAAGATAAATGGATGTATGCAAGTTCCAAAAAAAATTTTTAAGTTTTCAATTAAATGTGATTAACTCTTTAAGGTCCATTGATTACAATCAGATTCCAAGTTATTAATTAAAAATTTAGCCAAGCTTATAAAAATGAATGCTCGAGGGTTTTTGGGGTCGCTGGTTACAAATCCGTGTCAGTTTTTCATAACTCAAAATGACTGATCCGGCGTACCGAAAACAAAATCAGGTTCAGTTTGATGACCTTAACTCAACTGTTTTGGACCCCATAATAGCACAGTGCACAAAAATACTTTGGAAACCGTTCTCATATAAAAACAAAACCATGTAGACCTTTGTTATCCAGTGGTAATCCAAAATTCACTTCAAATGCTGGCTGGGATATCTGGCACGAGTATGTGCACAAATACTTGTATATGTATCTATGTGTGTTGTATTGTAAGTGTTTGTAAACATATCAATTTTTTATCAAATATATGAAAAAAAATTAAATATTTTTAGAATGTGTAATATATTTACAAATCTACATATTTAGTTGTATTAAATAAAAGTTAATATTCAAGATTGGTATTTTAAGTGATTTCTTTTTATTTAATTTTACAAATAAGATCGACCATTTCCTTAAGAAGTTCCAATAATTTTAAGGTGTTGTTTTATAGTGTAAAACTGTGCATTTGTCTACCTGACAGATGTCAGAAATGACATAAGAAAGGTACCGTCTAGAAATTATTCACCACTGAAATATTGGCGTCAATTTTGAGAGACCCTTTATATAGAGTTTCGCGAAATTGCGTGTATTTTAAGCTATCAATTTAAGACTAGAGACCCAAAAAAATTTTATAAAAAAATGTTTGCTTTTCGAAATTAAAAACAAGTTGCAAGTAGCTATTGCAACTATTGCCTCAGCAATATTCTTTCCGAGAGATATATTTTTTATAAAATTGCCTAAAAAGTGTAAGGATAGTAAACATTAGGCCTCTTCCATTCGCTATTTCCCCGCTCGCTATCTCTATGCTCGATTAACTTGATGAGTAAGATTCGCCGGAGGATGGTTCCATGTGTAGAAGTCCACGCAAGTGGGGAAAGTTACTGATCGCCATTCACTTGGGAGTGGCCAGGACGATTCTTCTACATATGGTTCAAGCAGCTCACAACGGCCGGGATTAGCCCACGTATCCTCTGGGTAGCTTCCGAACACCCGTTCGGGAGTGAGCTAAAGTGAGAAGGCGAAACATTCCAGGATAGCTGGTTGTGCGTTGGGTTTGGGACCCGCCACTTAAAAATCGCCCCCAATGAAAACTTTAAAAAAGCCTCGGATGAGACCTGCCTATACTGATGACGACCCCTGCAAACGAACTAAGGACTATGATTTGAGGACATGCACCTGGAATGTCCGGTCCCTTAATGGGGAGGGTGCCTCTGCCCGGCTGGTTGATGTCCTCGTGAGAGTAAAGGCTGACATCACTGCCATCCAAGAGATGCGATGGACGGGGCAAGGAAAGAAAACCATAGGACCTTGCGACGTCTACTACAGCTGCCATGTAAAGGAGCGCAAATTCGGTGTCGGATTTGTTGTGGGAGAGAGACTTCGTCGCCAAGTACTGTCGTTCACTCCGGTGGACGAGCGTCTCGCAACAATCCGCATCAAAGCCCGTTTTTTTAACATATCGCTAATTTGCGCCCACGCCCCGACGGAAGAGAAGGACGATGTGACCAAAGATTCTTTCTATGAGCGCCTGGAACGTTCCTATGAGCGCTGCCCCCGCCACGACATAAAAATCGTGCTTGGCGACTTCAACGCCAGGGTGGGCAAGGAGGGAATTTTTGGCCCCACAGTCGGAAAATTCAGCCTACACAACGAAACATCCGGTAACGGACAGAGGCTGATCGACTTCGCCGGGGCCCGAAACATGGTAGTCTGCAGCACCAGATTCCAGCATAAAAAGATACACCAAGCTACCTGGCTGTCCCCTGATCGAAAAACGCGAAACCAGATCGATCATGTTGTGATAGATGGAAGACACGCTTCTAGTGTATTAGATGTACGTACGATCCGAGGACCCAACATTGACTCGGATCACTACCTTGTTGCAGCCAAACTGCGCACGCGCCTCTGTGCAGCAAAAAACGTGCATCTACCTACGCAAAGAATGTTCGACCTCGAAAAGCTGCAATCACAACAGACAGCCAGAAGATTCGCCACTCGACTCTCACTCCTGCTCTCGGAGAGCACTGCCCAACACACCGGCATGCGCGAGCAATGGAGCAACATTTCTCGTTCCCTACGTACCGCCGCCGAAGAAGAAATCGGATTCCGGCGAGCCCGAAAAAACAATTGGTACGACGAGGAATGTCATGCTGCCGCCGAAAGAAAAGATGCCGCCTATAGAGCCACGCTGCGATCGGGCGCAACGCGAGCCATGTGGGATCGCTACAGAGAGCTGAAAAAGAAAGAGAGACGTATTATCCGACAGAAGAAACGAGAGGCCGAAATACGTGAGTGCGAAGAGCTTGAGATGCTGGCCAACAGGAACAACGCCCGAAAATTCTACCAGAAAGTTCGGCGGCTTACAGAAGGTTTTAAGACCGGGGCGTTTTCCTGTAAGAACAAAGACGGCGAACTGGTGACCGACGTACAGAGCAATCTTAAATTATGGAGGGAACACTTCTCGAACCTATTAAACAGTGACAGCTGCGCATGTCACCGAGAAAGTGAAGATCCCGATACCCCAATCGTTGACGACGGAATTGTCGTTCCGCTACCCGGTCATGACGAGGTGAGAATAGCGATAACGCGGCTAAAGACCAACAAAGCCGCGGGCGCCGACGGACTGCCGGCTGAGCTATTCAAACATGGCGGCGAGGAGCTGGTAAGGTGCATGCATCAGCTCCTATGCAAAATATGGTCGGATGAAAGCATGCCTGCCGATTGGAATTTAAGTGTGCTCTGCCCAATCCATAAGAAGGGCGATCCTGCAATTTGTGCCAATTACCGCGGGATTAGTCTTCTAAATATCGCCTATAAGGTTCTAGCGAGCGTATTGTGTGAAAGGCTGAAGCCCACCGTCAACCAACTGATTGGACCTTATCAGTGTGGCTTCAGACCTGGAAAGTCTACCATCGACCAAATATTCTCAATACGCCAAATCTTGTAAAAGACCCATGAAAGGAGAATCGACACACACCATCTTTTCGTCGACTTCAAAGCTGCATTCGACAGTACGGAAAGGAGTTACCTGTATGCCGCGATGTCTGAATTTGGTATCCCCGCAAAACTAATACGGCTATGTAAGATGACGTTGCTCAACACCAACAGCGCCGTCAGAATTGGAAAGGACCTCTCCGAGCCGTTTGATACCAAACGAGGTTTCAGACAGGGTGACTCCCTGTCGTGTGACTTCTTTAACCTGATGTTGGAGAGCATCGTACGAGCCGCAGAACTTAATCGCTCAGGCACAATATTTTATAAGAGCGTACAATTGTTGGCGTATGCCGATGATATTGATATCATCGGCCTTAACAACCGCGCTGTTAGTTCTGCCTTCTCCAAACTGGATAAAGAGGCAAAGCGAATGGGTCTGGTGGTGAACGAGGACAAAACGAAGTACCTCCTGTCTTCAAACAAACAGTCGGCGCACTCGCGTATCGGCACCCACGTCATTGTTGACAGTTATAATTTTGAGGTTGTAAAAGACTTCGTCTATTTAGGAACCAGCATTAACACCGATAACAATGTCAGCCTTGAAATCCAACGTAGAATCTCTCTTGCCAACAAGTGCTACTTTGGACTAAGTAGGCAACTGAGCAGTAAAGTCCTCTCTCGACGAACAAAACTAACACTCTACAAGACTCTCATCATGGCCGTCCTAACGTATGGCGCAGAAGCTTGGACGATGACAACATCCGATGAAGCGACGCTTGGAGTGTTCGAGAGAAAGATTCTGCGTAAGATTTTTGGACCTTTGCACGTTGGCAACGGCGAATATCGCAGACGATGGAACGATGAGCTGTATGAGCTTTACGACGACATAGACATAGTGCAGCGAATAAAGATCCAGCGGCTACGTTGGCTGGGTCATGTCGTCCGAATGGATACAAACGCTCCGGCTTTGAAAGTATTCGATGCGGTACCAGCTGGTGGTAGCAGAGGAAGAGGGCGGCCTCCTCTGCGTTGGAAAGATCAGGTGGAGAAGGACTTGGCTTCACTTGGTGTGTCCAACTGGCGCCGGTTAGCACGAGAAAGAAACGACTGGCGCGCTTTGTTAAACTCGGCCAAAATCGCGTAAGCGGTTATAGCGCCAATTAAGAAGAAGAAGATTCGCCGTTAGCGAGTAGGGCTATAGCTCATTAAACGCACTGCCTTACCAACACATGTCATTTAAGGCAGCTCTCTTCACGCATTGCCGACATATGTTCATTTGCCCCAGTTGCCTCATCTATTCGCCACTTGCTAAGTCTTGGCGGAAAGAAGGGGCCCATTATGTTAATATCTACAATTTTATGCTCTCTGAGAGGTATTATGAGAGTTCTGATTAACAACTGTTATCTCTATGCTCGATTAACTTAACAACTGTTAATGAGAACTCTCATAATGCCTTGGTTTAATCTACTCTATTTTTGTAAGAGTCAGGCTCAACATTTCATTTGTTCTTCTAACAAAGTCATAATTATAAACAGACTTAATACTCATTATTGCCACTTTACCTAATTAAATATATAATCATTTGGCGGTTCCGAATAACGTCTCTGTATTCAGTGGAAAAAAAAATTATGTGTTCACTCTACAGAATTGGTTGGTTGGTTTGTTAAAGTGGTGATTCATCCAGAATCCAACTAGCACTTCCGCACCATTTTGTTGCGACATGCTCACTACCAACTTGTTTAATGGTTATTTACAGCATGACTATATCCAGTCTGTGCGGTTTAAAAACCTTATTAGGTTGTTGACGTATAAGCCAGACAGTTGTTCGAGACTCTCGAACAGTGGTTTACCCAGAGTTGACATTCTCTCCTTCCATAAGGCAAGACGTTCACAGAGGTAATAAGAAATCGTTTCCTTTTTCTCTGGTTGTTTACAACTGTGAAAGTGTTTGTTGTGAGTGATGCCCATTTTAGCTGTCGCAGATGGGCCATAACGCTCTGCTGTTCTGCTGAAATTGGGTATGTGGATACCGATTCTGCAAGGATGTTACTCATGGCAGATCTCCCTACTGCTAGTTCGGCCACTTTTTCGTTTCCTTTAATGTTCCAATGTATCGGGACTTAAAATAAGGTAACTTTATGGTTTATACTCAAGATGGTAAGGCTATTTCTGCTTTGTTCCAGCAGCTTAGAGGTTGTTGTAACTGAATCTAGTGCCTGGATTGCAGCTTGGCCATCCGAAAGAATAGCGATATTGCCCTTAAGGGGATCTGGTGGTCTAGAAATTTCAAAAACTCGATTTTTTGTTTTTTTCGATATTTCGAAAGTACAGTATCTCAAGAATATACTGTGAAATTTTCATGGGAAATTCACAATATTATAGCTCTCACAGCCCATTAATTAGGTAAAGAGCGGTCCGCACGCTCCTGTACTTCAAACCTTAAACTAATTTATCTCGAAACGACTTTTTTCGGCCTGGTGTTGCCAAAAAAAAAGCAATGACTATCGCCCGTACTAGAACCGTATTATTATTTCAATTATTTTGTATTTTTTTATTAAAAAAATTAAAAAGTTTCAAATTCGAAACTGCGGCATTTCGTCACTTTTTTTATTCCAGTAGCGGGACATAGCTACAGTAGTACTAATTAATAATTTCTTTGGTTTTTGTGTTTCAGATAACTAGAAGAGCCAAAATGGGCAACATCGTCCAGGTCCAATTTTCGGGAGAGTCAACTTCAGCGCCTTTTTAAAATTATTAAAATATTTTTTTTTTTTCATTTTTGCATGTAAAAGAAGTTAAATAAAAAACCTTAAAAACTTAAATATGGTTTTTACTTTTTTTATTGTAAAAAAATTCTATACCACCGGGACCCCTTAAAAAAGAAGCCGATAATTAGTAGCCTATAAATCACTTAAGGATCGTAAGAAATAAAAATCTTGTCAGTAATGGAAAGCGTATTTCGCAACCACAAAAATTAATGCCACAACTTTTATGCGTACAAGTTATAAAATGCATATGCAAACATCTTAAGGCAAAGAAATATTTTTAAAATAATGGAATGTATGCCGCTGATTTATTTTGTGAACATATATTATATTACATACATACATATACACAGCTATAGACAAAGCGCACAGCGCACTTACAGTGTCCTCTATACGAATTGTTATTTCTTAGAAGACTAACTGATATTCGAAAATATTTTGATGCCAATGTTCCTCTTCTCTCTAAGCAACTTAAGGGATTATATACATTTAGAATTTTCAAAAAATCGATTTTTATTATTATTATTATTTTTTTTTCTTAATGTGCATATATTTAAGAATACACACAGAAAATTGAATATCCTTCCGGTGAATATTTTCGAAGTTACACGCAAATTTGAAAAGGTGTTTCAGAGTGCTTGAAAGTACAAGGCCAAACTTTAAACGCGTTTTTCTCAAAATGGTGTTTTCAAAGTCGGTGACCAACATTACTCGAAAACATCTAAACCGATCAGTCTCAAATTTTAATATAAATATATATTTTTAATAATTAGTCGAATATTTTTTCTCACCGATAAATATTTTGTTTTGTATAACAATTCACGGCCGACATTTTGGTTAAAAATTGAGTTTTTTTTTAGAAACCGCCATTTTGTCAAAAAAATGTATTTTGCTTATTCCTTCTATTAATTACTTGATATAACATTACTTTAACGAAATCTGTTTGGTTTTTAATTTCAGAAGATCCAGTTCAGAGACATAGTGTCATAGATATAGTGGTCACCGCAAAACGTCTTTTTTAAGAGGAGCTCCCGGAGATCAGCTATAGCGCCTTTCCAAATAAATATTTTTACTAAAACTAAGTCTTAAACTACAGCTGAGAGATAACATAATATGTGTGCAAATTTTAGATCAATAAACTTAAAAGTTTTCTGAGAAAAATTCTGGAAAATCCGCTTTTTTCGTCCTTCTAACTGTATATAACCCCTTAGCTTTGCTGTTGGCCAACGAAATAGCGCAGTTCTATTTTAATCATTAGTTAAAATAATTAACGCTAAATTTTTCGGTTAATTCTTGTTTATTCTAATCGCAAATATAATTGTTTTGTTTTAAAATCGTAACTGGGCACGAAAATGGGAGGAGGACTTCATTGCAATCATGAAAGGAAGACATTCTTTGGAACTTTTAATAAAACGGTACAAGACAAACAAAAATTGCTTAAATAATTGCGAAGACGCCTCAATGAAAATAAATTGGAGGGACGTGTCAGCTGAAAAAAGCAGCTACTGTCGAAAAGAAATATCAAGACACGTTTGTCTTTCGCATTGGCCTTCCAAAGCCGACGAGGCTTCAACCCATTAAAAATGTGTAGAACGATATTAAGGATAACGTTGAAGTTAATAGAAATTTTCCCTCGTAGGTGTGACGCAGTTTTAAAAAATAATGGATATTCAACAAAATACTAATCAGGTAAGTAATTAAAAACAAATTTTACCAATTTGAAATATGTAACTAATTTCTCTTTTTCTAACAGATTGATAAAAAATGTGATAAATTCCGATTTTTCGAGCTCCTTATAATTGTAGATATTGAATTGTTATTTATTATTGTATAATATATATATATATTTTTTTTGAAGATGCTGAAATAAAAGAATAGATTTGTGCAAAATTACTGTTTTACTAGGTCATCCAGTGAAAATAATCATCATTATAATTTATTGTGGGGAAACGCGCTATTTCTCTGTCCATAACTGTACATGAAAGGTTATGTACATATGTAACTTAATGTGTATGGAATTGGATTATATTGTAATCCAAAATCGATGCAGAATATTGCATACGAAAAACCGGTGTACACCTGGTAAAAAAGCAGTGAGAACATTTCCTAACGATGAAATAGAGACTATTACTGCTCCAAAATAACCTAGTTGTGCCCTAATCCTGAATTACAGATGCATGCACGTAAGTACGCACGCACTTAGATGAAGCCATTGTACTATTATATGTGCATGAGCAGCATTAAGCTTTAGTGCGGAAGTAATGCTTGAAAAACCAGTTAGAATAGACATGCCCGAAAGTCGATTGCATTTGAGAAGGACGCTCATTGCCCCGTCCATTTCCATGCCGACCACAAAACAACAAACAACATTAACCCAAAGCACAAAATAGTGCACACAGCCATTGCGTAGTGAAGTGAATGTATTTATATGCATGTGCGTCTGATTATGTGTACTCGCCAAACAGTCGGTTCATTCACCGGCCACTTATGGAAAAAACTGGTTTTCAACAAACCAAGACTGCTGCTGCTACTTGTGCTTTGTTGCAAATAGCAGAGCAGCGGCCGTGGCGAATAAACAACAGCCCCAAGTGCATAACAAAGTCGCGTCACAGAATGCCTCACCACCATTCCTTCTTTCACACAATAACCAGCTCCAACACAACCGCGCAAACGAACATCTGATTGGTTGTCCCGTGCTGCAGCACAAACACACATGCAAGCATTAATACACACAGCCTAAAATAAATACACAACAAAAGTATAACAGCCGCGCAGCTGGCAGCTACCAGCTGGAAAGTCAAACTGGAATTGTTTGGAATATTTTGTTTCGTTTCACTTTCATATTCCTATTCGTATTCGTCTGCGCGTTTATATGTGTTAATGTTGATTGAGTTGGTGTTGTTTGAGTTGTTAGAGTAGTTGCTGAGTTGTTGTTGTACGTTTGTATTTGTTGTATCTCGACATGCGCTTGTCAACGCCCGCCGCTGTCGCTGTCATGGGTGTGTATGTGTTACTTAACAAATGTATGTGTAGTATGTTTGTTTGTGTTAATGTCGCTCGTCTGGCAATGCCTTTTCTATTGTTATTTGAATTACATTTGAATGTGTGAGTATTTAACATGCCGGATGCGTATGTGTGTGCATCTTTCACCCCTCATTGATATCCGGTACTACAAGGCATTTGCTTTCTCTTTCATGCCAGCGCTGTCTGTGGCATGCCACATGCGGCATGTGCCACACAATGTCTGGCAACACATCCGTTTTGCTGTCATTTCATTTCGACTCTGATTCTGACAGAGTTGAAACTCTAATTCCAATTTTAAAGGGTATATAAATACCAGACGCGTAACCACTAATTTTTGGAGGGGATGCGGGGGTTTCTATAAAATCCGCTCATAAATATTTATATAGAAAATAAGTGTAATAAAATATATACATATATAACATATATATAAATACATAAAACAAAATAATGTTCTAAAAAAATTAATAAGAAATAAAAGAAAATGTATTTTATAATGAAAAAAATTAAATCTAAATCACAATGGAACAAATAAGGGCACTTAAAATACGTTCACATATGCATTAAGCACCTATAAGTCCACCAAATTAATCTACCCGTTCACATAAGGCAGATTATCTGCCAAATTGACAATCAGCTGTCAATACTGTTTTGAGAGGTTTTTCTTCATAAAAATTATTTTGGTGGAATATTTCGGTGTTTTTGGTTTCTTTAATTATTACTAACGATATGAAGAAAATACAAGGAGAAGGCATAGCTGATTTAATTGCGCAATTGGCTGCTAGGAATAAACAGTTGGAGGAAATCCGTATGCGAAAAATTATGACAGCAATACGCATGGAAAAATTCTATATCACATTTTATAATAAATAATAAGAGGACAAAACGTTTATGGGCACACGCTTTTTTCTGTAAAATGAATCGAACATATAAGGATTATTTCATAATCTCAAATTTTGGGAGAGAAATTTTGTATGGGAAATCGCGCTTTTTATTTACGGATTTTGAGTTAAGCGCGAAAAAGTAGACCATCTACTTATATGTGAACGTATTATTAGTCGCATGAAGATAAAAAAACTATAATTCGTTTTCGACACGTTGTTTGTTCTCAGCAAATTTGTTTTAAATTCTTTCCATCTGACTCCTGCGATTTCTAGAAACTTAAATGTGTTTTGAGTCGACAAAGTATTCAAGTCATTATTTCATTAACGCAAGTTTTCATGGGAAGAGTTGGCAGAATGATAATAGAAAACGCGACTAGATGTTGTTTTAAAATAAAATACGTAAAAATTACAATTCTTTCAGACCTCACTATTTTTATGCGAAATACGGCTCTTACGAATTATATTAGTTTGGGAGAAAAGAAATTCATTACTTCTGCGTAAAATGTTTGCGCAAATTGTTTAAAACTGTTTTATGATCGATCTTTAGCGCTTGGGCGATACTACGACTACGATGCCGATCAATTCCGATTATTTCTGTGATTTTTTAACATCAAAAATGCCTGAACGAAATGGGCGAAACCGAAATTGCATCTAATTAGCTTTTGAAGTATCGGCACCATAAACACCATTCACAATTTCAGCGGTCTGGCTTACATTTTTGCTTTTATCAAAGAAAAGCTGTAAAATGTACTGAATTTTCCCTTTCTTAACTTCCATTGGTAACACCCTGTAACTCACAACTGAATGTAACAAATAGAAGAGAACAAAATGATTTTTTGACTGTGAAGTGTCGCCTTGACAACGAGCATAAACTTTAAATTGTTTGATCGGTGCTTTAAGAAATATCGATCACTAGAGCCATCTACCGAGAAAAGACTGTCATGTTGAAGCATGTTCAGCAATATTTTGCGCTACAGCAGCAATATTCGCATTAGAACGTCCAGTTTTCGGTCCGTCAGTGCTTTTTCTATCTTCGGCGAAACCAGTTTCTTGAAATTTTTGTTCACCAACCTTTGAATTGTCGACTCATTTTAAGAATTATTTCACCTAAACAATCACGAATTTTGGATATGTTGCTCTTAAGGATAGACCATTTTATAATAAGCTTCAATAATTTTAATGGTCTGTTTTATTGCGTTAAGCTGTGTATCTACTTGAAAATTGTCAAAAATTTCATAAAAAAGACACCATCTAAGATTTATTCACTGCTGACATCCAGGCGTCACTTTTAAAAGACTCTTGATTAGGCAACCTCCTTTACTGCTATCAACTATGGTTATTTCAGGGGGTATTTGACCCAAAGCGCACCCCCTCGGGTGTGCGCATGCCACATAGATATGCATGCAAGCGCTGCTGGAATAGCAGAAATCATTGTCTGCAGTAACTAAATACGCCTTTGAAAATTCAATGTCAATCTCGTTACTTTATCGTTAATTCAAAACCATTTGTATATGTATTATATGTAAGTATGTTTATATGCATTTAAGCTTAGTATGTATAGCTATACATGGAGCACTCCTACAAATATTTATTACTGCTTGACAAGCATTTGACGCATATTTTCCGGCGCTTAGGCTTAATGCTTTCAACTATTAAATTCTATAGCGTTTAACCAGTTTAAAATACTCTTCAACTCTTTAATTTGAATTAATTTGAATTAACTCGAAAAAAGAATAAAGTTTACGTATTGTACGAGTATGTATGTAGTAATACAATAACGCATTAATGGAATTTTAAATAATATAAGTATACATATACATATATATATTATATATATATACATATACATATATATATAATTGGCGCTTACACCCCGTTTTGGGATGTTTAGACGAGTTCCTCCTTCCATTTTAGGAATACGTCTACAGTTTTAAAGAGTTGATTTGAGATTTTTTTTATGAGGAAATTTTTTACGGTACAAATGCACTCGATGGTTTACCATTGCCTGCCGAGTGGCGCCAGCTATTAGAAAAAACGTTTTCCATCGTTAATTATTTCGTGCCCATTTCGAGCCCGTGCACTTCTAATTTTGCCCTTACTTCCCTAAACTTTTCTGATACCATCCCTCACTGTGACTTATTTCTCATTTTAGTTAATTTAAGGTCCCTTGAAAGCAGAACCATTTCTCCGTCTCTTCTGTTTCGCGTAATAAATGAAGCTATTGGCACTGCCGCCTATTGAGTTATTTATTCCAAAAATAACTAAGGACTTCGAGAATCACTTTACTTTGCGTGTTCTATTACGCTAGATTTTTCTATGCCAAAAAGGCGTTTTCTTAATTACCAAACTCGATCTTATTTTAGATTTTTCTCAAAATGTCGTAACCTAGGCTAGCGTTTTAGTCAGTAATAACTATTGTAGTTCATTGAATTTTCCAATAATTAAATAAACAGTGTGCTGAGCAACTCACTTCGATTTTCGGTGATGAAGCACCATCTCCAGCACCCTTGTTTCGCTGGCTTTGCATACTCAATTCCAAGATCAGTTGTTGTACCAAATTATTTGAAATACAGTGAGACTTAGGCCTGCCTGGGCATACATTTAATATTACACGAGCACTTGACTGCCAACAAATTTTGCTCGGGTATACAGTATAATTTCACAAACACCCAAACAAAAACATTATCATGTCGATCACAAAAAATGTTCAAATTGCATACAAAAGGGTATTGAGCTTCATGTATAATATTTTGCAAAGCAATAAGACCATTTTCGTTTATAAATATTTATTTGTCATGTACAAATATCTCAAAACTTAGTAGCCTCACCAGAGAAAGTCCGTTTCGTCCGTAGCAGCACCAAGACTGCTGAAAAGCAACCCACGCCACACTGTGCCCTCTACTATTACGTATTGTCTTAAATTAAATTTTTTTAAGAGATGTGCTTCCAGTATACAAGGAAAAGCATCAGCTCTCTGAGGTTTCTCCTTCATATATTAATAATGGTTGACTTTAACTATGAAGCTCAAATATTAAGACAACCTTAACCTTCCTACGGTCTTCGGGTCATTTTTGACCCATTTCAGGAAAAAAATTTAGTTTTTTCAAGAACCAAATTTTTTCAGGACTTGATGTTTCGTGACTTTTTCTAATTTATTATATTTTTTATAATAAGCGTAAACTTAAAAAAAAATAATTTAGGCTCTGTCGCGTAGAAATTTTTATACATCTACGACCCTCGGGTCAAATTTGACCCAACGTATAAATCAGACGTTATTTGAATTAAATTTATTTGCGAATTGCAAATTTTCGGCTCAGCGGTTGCATTGTATTATTTAATCTGCTTTTATTGAGCTCACAGTAAACATAAATTTAAAAGCACGTGCTTTGTTTGGTTATTCGACTATTTATTTCGTAACGATGAGTGATAGTGAAAGTGAATTCTCTTTGGCCGCGTTTTCGGATGATGAGGAATGAATCATGTTCTGAATTCGAAGATCATGTTGAGGTTGCAGATTCTTCCGACAGTGATTTTAGGGATGACGAAAATTATCTTGTGCCTTCTGAAATGATGTCGTCAAAAAATGGTCAAATAAACTTTTCAAAAACCCCTCTTGTAACAAGTGCCGGAAGAGCTTCAAGAGAAAATATTATCAGCTTGATTCCTGGACTAACGCGTTAGTCGTGCTCACGAATTACCGAAAAAGAAATTTCTAGCTTTGAACTATTTTTTCCACCTCCTTTGATACGTACGATATTGACCTACACAAACATTGAGGGAAAACGGTGAAGAATGGCTGGATATTGAAAACATCGAACTATTTGCATTTATTGGATTGCTAATATTAGTTGGCGTTTTTCGATCAAATAACGAAAGCTGTGAAAGTCTTTGGAACCCTGAAACCGGAAGACCAATATTCACTGCAACTATGCCTTCGAAGACTTTTAAAAAAATATCGAGAGTGATAAGGTTCGACAACAGGGAAACACGAAGTGAACGAAGATCGCTGGATAAATTTGCTCCTATACGTGATTTGTAGAATCAATGGGTTGAAATATTACCTAAGCTTTACAATCCAACGGAAAACGTGACCATCGATGAACAATTAGTAGCTTTCAGAGGAAGATGTCCATTCCGCCAGTACATGCCAGCAAAGCCTGCAAAGTACGGAATCAAATTTTGGGTACTTTGTAATTCAACAACGAGCTATGTTTGGAACATCCAACCTTACACTGGCAAGGCAATCGGAAGAACGCCCGAAAAAAATCAAGGCATGCGTGTTGTTCTTGATTTGATTGAAGGGCTAAAAGGACATAACCTCACAACCGACAATTTTTTCACGTCTTAATTGGCACAACAATTATTGGAGAAACGTATTACGATAGTAGGAACAATACGCAAAAACAAGCCCGAACTACCACCAGACTTAGTTAACATAAAAAGAAGACCACTAAATTCATCAATCTTCGCTTTTACCGAACAAACAACTCTCGTTTCGTACATACCTAAGAAGAATAGAGCTGTGATTCTACTTAGCACTCTAAACCTTGATTCAAAAATTAGTAATCGTCGAGATAAAAAGCCAGAAATAATACTGGACTACAATAAATGTAAAGGTGGTGTAGACACATTGGACAAAGCTGTAAGCGGTTACACTTGCAAACGAATGACAAAACGGTGGCCTCAAGTAGTGTTTAGTAACATAATCGACATTTCAGCTTATAACTCTTTCGTTTTATTCAAATCCGCCAACCACACCTGGAATGAGGGCTGTCTTACAAAGCGCCGTTTTTACTTGGAAAACCTTGGTATGCAGCTCGTAACACCCTATATAAAAAAGCGACAAACTTTACCACGAGCACATTTTTCACTTGAAATTGCCAAAAAAATACGAAAGGATTCTCAACTGGATGCACAACCATCATCATCAGGTCAATTTGGAAACACGTCGGAAAAGAAAATAACTAAAAGAAGTCGATGTCAACTATGCCCAAAAACTGATAACAAAACAGGATTAGTTTGCGACATTTGTAATAAATATATATGTAAACAACATTCTAAAACTATTACTTTGTGTACAAACTGTCTGAAATAATTTATTTCTTTTTTCTTTCATTATTAAATACACTTTATATTTCAAGTTTTCGTTATTCATGAATATCTTTTTGTTATTGAATAAACGTTTTTGTTCAAGTTTGTATTATTCACATAAATATAAAATAAAAATTTTCATAAATATATTAATAAAAAAATATGATAATGGAATAAATATATTTGGATTTTCATTTTTATTTAAGATACCCATTTAATGGAAAAAAACCTAACAGTAAAAATAATCAAAAACCAAGTATAAACCTTGAAAATATAGTATTGGGTCAAATTTGACCCGAAGTCCGTCCGCGTCAGTTAATTTGAAGACCGTAGGAAGGTTAATGTAATGTTAGACAAAATGTTCTATACCCTGCGATACTCCAAGCCCACTTCACTTTATGTCACATCAGGTGGGTTATATCTGGGTCTGCTATAACCACAGGCGTAGCAAAACAATGATACCCAAGTTGCCTAATCCATAGGAATGCGACAGCAGAACGGCTAGGGAGAAGACGCTGAGATGATTACATTTCCTTCTTCACACAGGTTCCACAAAAGGGAGTCGATGCAATGAGGAGACTCACAGCTCGTATGCTTAATAAAAAATGTCCGGTTGGGCATCCCAATATGCGAGAATCGCGGCTTTATTAGTCTTAGAAATGAGCAGTGAGTAGGTACCCATATAAAAGGAAAATCAGGCACTCCCCGACTAGTTTTGAGCACACTACTTAGCTATTTACTTCCTTCACAATTGTTACAAAAGTGAGCAGTCACTCAACTGCTTCTTGTTGTTGGAGAACTTCTCGCCAAATATGTGCTATGGCACCAGCATTTCAATTTCAAGCCAGCCATGGCCATGTTAAACAAGGCCTATCTCCAAATGCCTGCCTACTCTTCATTTGAGAGGATGTGAATAAAGAAGGTTCCGCTTGTATCTGGTCAGTCACCACAGAAATGAACTTACGTAGCTTAAGGTAGCACTAGCCTCTTAGTCTGATTTGACGGCGATGTCCAGAAATGCCGTATTTAGCATTGCACTGATTCTAATGAGGGCAGGCTTTTGGATTCCCTCAATATTGGAACTCTACGTTAGCTTTCTATCAAAGATTAGTCCCAGATGCTGAATTCTGTCAGACGGTACCATCACAGTATCGGCTACTGAAGGGAGTTCAGCTCTGAGTATCTTAGATCTCCTTCAGCCATCCCCTTAACAACTGCGTTTAAGTATCCCTGCATCAATTCGTACATAGTGCAAAGAAATTTTGCCGCGTAGGCAATCACCCCACAACCCCTTTTTCTCAGCTCCTCCGTCGGTAAGAGGCATAATAAATATTTCACATTTTGTCTAAGCTTTTTTAGAGTTTACAAAGTAGTTAAATGCAAAGCTAAAAATGTAAATTTATTATTCGTAGTGAAATTACAAAGATGGAATTATCTTTTATAGAACTTCCGCGTCACCAAACAACAATAGTCATCAAGCACACATTTACTCATCGAAAAGGCAGATAGTAAAATTGTAATGAATGACTAATGCATATCAATAGTGAAAAACCTGCAACACCAGTAAGTAATCTAAGAAAGGGATTTAAAAAATATTTATAATAAAAATATAGGTACAAGCAATTTTTTTAAGGGACTTTAACAAATGAAATATCGAATGCAGCAGCGGAACGCTGGATCTGGCAATATGGACGTCGAAACTGGGATTCGCTCTGATAGAGCAATAGCTAATCTTATTTAATGGCTTAGAAGCTGTAAATTTGCATGAGATAAATTAATTTAGTTAATTTCGAAATAAAGATAAAAACGTTAAACACTTTTTCCTCCAGCTAATATAGTTATATATATTCTTTTGTCGTGTTCCCTTGGTAATTTGCAAATGAACTTTCCTAATATTTTTATTATATAAGTAATAAATTTTATTATTTTGGGATATACTTTTGTATGGATGCACTCGTATATATTTATTACATAATATTGTTAGTTGGTTGGTAGGAACCTGAGAGACGCTTTTTTATGAGGCGCTTTTTCATGGTAGAAATACACTCAGAGGTTTGCCAAGTGCGACTACCGGGCACTACGTAATCGCAGTCACACACAACCCATTCTGCTACGGCGGCCGCCGTTATATAGGTTAAAAATAATTTTAATACGAAAAGTCCTTAAATTCAACTTTTCAAATGTAAAGTACGCCAAATAATTTTCCTATAAATATTTCTATAATGTCTCGTAGGTAGGTAGGTAGGTAAAATGGCAAGAGTGCCACAGGCACACTTCAAGTAGCACTTACGTGAAGTTTTGATACCACAATGTGGACCATTTCCTGTGCAAAGAAAAAATGTTTGGGAAGAGAAAGCCTTCTACAGCCAACCAGTGCTGTTGGTGTAGTGGAGGAGAGAAAAGGGATCTAGGCTGGAAAATTTCTTCAAGTCATCCCCAAAGGGCATGCTAAGGAATCTCAAGCGTCTAGCCGCCAGAGCCGGACATTTGCAAATAAAGTGTTCAACAGTCTCTTTTTCTTTGCAGGATCCCCACAGCTTTTACAATAGGGGTTGTACGGAATTCCGAGCTTCTCCGCATGATTACCGATCACCCAGTGACCAGTGAACACCGCAATGAGTTTGGAAATTGAATGTCGGGAGATTCTCATACCTTAAGCGTTCTGTTTCTATCGTATTGGGGCCATAGTGTTTTCGAAATAGCACACGATGATACTCCATCTGTCTTGTGCTTTTTTTTAGAAAGAAATTGTGTAGGTTCCCTTTAACAACGGACAAGGGGCACCGATGTCTGAGAGGGGGACAGCTGAAACCGGTTCTGTCGACCGCTTCCTGGCAAGCTCGTCGGCAATTTCATTTCCCTCTATATTCCTGTGCCCAGGAACCCAGATAAGGGAAATGTTTCCTGCTCGATCGAGATGTTTGAGTTCCTCCTCACAGGAGTTCACCAGAAGAGAGCTGCAATACGGCGACGACAGGGCCTTGATCGTAGCTTGGCTATCGGAAAAAATATTAATGTCTCCCTCCCAACAGCGATCCCGAAGCATTTTGCATGCCTGCAGAATTGCGAAGACCTCTGTTTGAAAAACGCTGCTCGTTTCCGGCAGTTTAAAGGAGACCGAAATGCTGGCTGATTTAGAGAAAACCCCCGCTCCTACTCCAGATTCCATCTTGAATCCGTCAGTGAAAACAGAGATACCTATATCCATGCCGACCCTCTCCTCCTTCCAGTCTTGCCTGCTCGGAAAGATAGCCCTAGCACAACCCTCAAATCCCAGTTTGCGGATTTAGAGATCAGTGCGAAGAACAGAGAAGGAAGGGGAGATCTGCTTCAAGATGCTACTATGTCCTACAGGAAATTGTCTCCAGAGGCCAAGCTCCTTTAACCTAATAGCGCTCTGAGCAGCAATGGATTTAACTTGCAGATCCACAGGATGTCTCGTACTCAAAAGGAAAAATTGCAATTAAAACGTAAGTGTTTTTGACTCTCAAATCATACCTAACTAACATAAATATGTCGATTTAACACACGCACATTGAAAACACACTTTTTGTCCCAGATGTACATATAAATTAATTTCTTCTTAAAAAATGGGCGGCCGCCTTAGCCGAATGGGTGGATGCGAGACTACCATTCGGAAGTGAGTAGGTTCAAACCTCCGTGCATGAAACACCAAATGAGAGAAAAAGTTTTTCTAATAGCGGTCACCCCATGGCAAACCTCTGACTGTATTTCCCTTAAAAAAGCATTTGCCGTTCGGAGTCTACATAATATATATATAATTTCCAACTTATTGGAAAAAAATGTGCAATGTGATAAAGAGAATTATAATTTTTTTTTTTTAATTTATCAAGATTAGGAAGCAGTTATGAAATAGTTTTTCGAAATTCCCATCCGTTTACAAGTTACAGATAGTGTCATGCAAGTGGTATGCGATAGTGGTGCTTGTACTAATAAAACTTGAACTTTACAATGGGCTTTCTTCAGCAGCCAGCTTTGTTATCTCAAAAACTAATGCGCAATCAAATTTATTCTAACGTCATTGTAACGTCTGCTAAACGTTTTTTTACGAAGCATAACACATCAAGATATTAAATTTCGACTATGGCCACAGGTCTACCGATTAATATTCTGGTTGAATTGTTGATTTTAAGAAAGCAGAACAGTCGCTCCAGATATTTGAAGTCGTTTTGACTGTATATTTTAATGCGAAAAATTTAAAATATTATTAGTAAGTTAATAAATATATCGTGTAAGCACCAAAATATTATCTGCTTATTGTTTATCAGAAAAAGTGAATAAAGAAGTGTAAAAAACAGTCACAGTTTGTGGTGTGTCTCAAGAAATTAGACACCTTTGGACTTCTTTTGGTGGGCGTACGTCAAAGCGCTGATTTGGGCTAATAAACCAGCTACTATTAAATTTAACCAACTGTTATGAGCTCTATATTACGTATAGCCAACAGGCAAACAATTTGCAAATTAATTAAAAAAAAAAAAAATTCCAATGTAACGGATGAAAAATATGTCAACATTTTTTCTTAAATTTACCGATTGGCCGGAAGAAATGTTTAAATATCCTCGATAAGTTAATAAATATTATATATTAAAGATAATTTAGTATATTAAAGCCACATCTAGCGAAAAAATATAGCACCTCAAAATATTGACCAGATTTGACTAATTTTCGTTTCTTTAAGGTTCTTTATTTTTTTTTAAATTAAAGTATAGCTTATTATATTACACGGCGGCCGCCGTAGCCGATTGGGTTGGTGCCTGACTACCATTCGGAATTCACAGAGAGAACGTTGGTTCGAATCTCGGTGAAAACACCAAAATTAAGAAAAACATTTTTCTAATAGCGGTCGCCCCTCAGCAGGCAGTGGCAAACCTCCGAGTGTATTTCTGCCATGAAAAAGCTCCTCATTAAAATATCTGCCGTTCGGAGTCAGCTTAAAACTGTAGGTCCCTCCATTTGTGGAACAACATAGAGACGCACACCACAAATAGGAGGAGGAGCTCGGCCAAACACCTAACAGAAGTGTACGCACCAATTATTTTTGTTTTTTTTATACATATAGCTTATTATCTAATAAAAAGTATATAAATCAAATTTTAGACTTTATACAAAAAATATAAATCTTTGAATAATTTTCGCCAAAATTTTAACATTTTTATTCAGACTTTATACAAAAATTGTAAAAATTTAACAAATGCTCGCCAAAATTTCAACATTTTAATTTTCAGGAAAAAAATTGAGTAGGTACTTAGCCCAATAAATACAATACAATTACAATTACAATTAAATTCTACAATAAGAAAGTGCAAGTTTAAAGTTGCTCAAAGTTCTAGATGTTTTCCGATCTTTCTTCCAGAACCGAAGACCTCGGTAGCCAACGCTCTTGCTAAATTTTTGTGCATTAATAGTAATAATATTAATTGGCGCGCACACTTCTGTTAGCTGTTTGACCGAGTCCTCCTCCTATTTGAGGCGTGCGTCTTTATGTTGTTCTACAAAACGATTGAAAAAAATTTTTTCTAATAACGATCGCCCTCGGCAGGCGATGGCAAACTTCGGAGTGCATTTCTGTCATGAAAAAGCTCCTCATATTTATAATTATCACTCTTGCAAATAAATAAATAAATTAAAATAAGTTTAAAGAAAATATGTCGTCCTTTCGTATGCTAGGGAAAAAATTACCAAAAATCTATGAGACTTTGAGCCACTTTAAACTTGTACTTTCTTTTACTAAAATTGAATTAATTTTCAGAAGTTTTAGAAATTCTGATTAAAAAGCTTAAAATCTTATTGAAAATTTGTTGAACTTTTATATATTTTCTACAAAGTTTGAAACCTTGATTTATATGTCGCTTGTTATAGAATGCGATATATTTTTGTAAAAAAAAGCATGAAAATGCTGAGGTGTTATAAAGGGTGTTTTTTTTTTTTTTAGGTTAGGTTTTCAAGATGGAATAAAACGTATATAATTTAATGTTATGGCCAAGAATTTAGCTTTATTATAATGATAAGGGGTTGCCATTATGTTTTAAAAATGATTTCGGGCAAGTGGCCGCCGCGGCTGGCTCGAATAAATTCCAGCCGAGAGGCCCAATTTTCGACCACTTTTTGCAGCAATTGGGGCCGTATGTCAGCAATAACGCGCCGAATATTCTCTTCCAAGACGTCAATCGTCTCGGGCTTATCTGCGTAGACAAGCGACTTCACATAGCCCCACAAGAAATAGTCCAGCGGTGTTATATCGCACGATCTTGGAGGCCACGCCACAGGTCCACGGCGCGAGATAATGCGCTCACCAAAAGTTTCCTTCAATAAATCGATTGTTGCATTGGCTGTATGGCATGTAGCGCCGTCTTGTTGGAACCAAAGGTCGTCCACATCAACATCGTCCAATTCAGGCACGAAAAAGTCATTAATCATGGCTCTATAGCGCTCTCCATTGACTGTAACATTATGGCCGGCTTCATTTTTAAAGAAATATGGACCAATGATTCCCTCTGCCCATAGAGCACACCAAACAGTGACTTTTTGAGGATGTAGCGGCGTCTCAGCAATGGCTTGTGGAGTATGTTCACTCCAAATGCGACAATTTTGCTTATTGACATACCCATTCAACCAAAAGTGAGCTTCATCGCTGAACAAAATTTTCTTGTGAAAATCGGGATCGGTGGCCTTCTCGTTTTGGGCCCATTCACCGAACGTGCGACGCGCTTGATGGTCGTTCGGCTTCAATTCTTGCACGAGTCGGATTTTTTAAGCCCGCAAACCAAGATCCTTCCGCAAAATCTTCCATAAAGTGGATGGGCGCATCTCCAATTACTGCGCGCGATGGCGGATGGACTCATTCGGGTCTTCTTCGATACTCTGCTCCACAGCAGCAATAGCGTCTTCGGTGCGCACTGTACGACGTCTCTGAGGATGCGTATTATCCACTAGAGCAAACGTGGTGCGAAACCGATCCATGGTTAATCGAATTAGTGACTCTGATGGACGATTATGTCGACCGAATATTGGACGCAGCGCGCGATGCGTCGCGCGAACCGAACCATTATTTTCGTAATAAATTTGCATGATTTGCAAACGTTGTTCAGGTGTAAGTCTATTCATTATGAAATGGCAAACCAAACTGAGCATAAATCAAGTGACAGCTGTCAAAAAGACCATCTACGAAAAAAGTAGTGCCAACTTGAAAACCTAACCTCAAAAAAACACCCTTTAGTTTTTAGCAGGCTGTAGTATGCGTTCCAGCCAGTGTGCCTGTCAGCGCTTTATTCGGCTATACGTACACATTTTTTATCTCTCGAAAGCTTGAAAGATAACTAGTCTTCAGTACAATCGAAGACAGTTGGTTACTTGCTATTTATGCATGTATTTTTATACACATGTACACACATATGTTGCGCATAGAAAATTTTGCCTACACCTCTTATTTTTTAACTTCATTTTCTTGTCCTGTAAATTTAATTCTCGGTAATATGATTCAATCAGGGTCGAAAATATTTGTAAATTAGTTTGACGGCAATTTTTCAATGTAAATTTGTACAATCATATGCAGTGCAACTCAGCATAAGTATGTATGGACATGTGTAAATATGTATGTGAATATAGCAAATTCATTCATTCAGGCAATGCGCATAAAAATCAAAATACTGTGACGCATCCCCATTTGTCTTGCTCTTTAAAAATTGGTTGTTGACTTAATTTTTTTATTATTTATTTGCTTTGTTTAAGTACTTTTTGAATGATCTTTTTTTGGTTGCTTTGCTGTCATTAAATTCACTGAAGCTGCAACAATATATGGCTGCGTTATACGATATCCCAACGCCCAGCTGCAGTCTGCAGTGTAGAGCGTGCAGTGTTTTGCAGCTAATGGCAAAATTCATTTTGCAGCTACAACAATTATGCTGCTGACAACCACCGTCAGGCGCAACAACACCGTGCAATTCCATTTCCATGCTCCAGACGAAACAAATTACAAGCTACTGAACAACATTCATGCATAGAGTGGAAAGCGGGAAGCTCGCGATTCTGGACCGCAAACTCACACATCATATAGCACATACTCGAATGTATAAATGTATGAAATGTATGTGTACATGAGGGTGTACAGAACAGCAATAAAAATATCCAAATTAAAAACAAACAAATCTCTTTTTCTCATTTCCCCATAAATATTACGAACCAAAAAATGAAATGTAAGACTAATGTGCACAATTATTACTCTTTGGATCCATCTCAAAGTGCTGCTGGAGTTGAAGCAGTGTTGTCGCTGTCCGGCATACTAACTTTGTGAAGGGACGGCGGTGAGTCCAGCAGTTGCGGCGAATGAGCCAACGTAATATTCGTATACGCAGGAAGCTGCAGCGGTCGGTCGAACTTCGCGATTCAAGCAAAATGCGGAAAGACAGGCAGGCAGGCAAGCGGGCAGACGGACCTCAGCTCCTCTAGAACTGCAGCATTTGATGCCAATTACACAGTTGCAATTGTGTTGCGCACAAAATTCTTGGCTGGCTCGGTAATTCAAAACTCAAAAATACAACTTACACGGAGGACGGCGACGACTACATCAATAATAGCAACGGCACTAAACGCTATGTACGATCGTATTAAAACCGAACCGAAAAATCGTAAATTATGATTAAAAAAATACCAAAAACAATAAGCGCATGCGCGACGTACTTTATGGAGCGCGCAAAGAACGCGCGATCAACAATAAAAACAACAATACTGGAATCGTACAAATTATGTGCCTTATATTGCAAGTAGTATTTGGCAAAAACAAAAAAACAATATCACACAAAAACTCAAAACAGAAACAGCAAACGAATTCAAAACAACGACTTAAACCTGAGATTTCTTTCTGCCTTGTGGGCGCTGCTAACGACAGCAACCCTAAATTCACTGGCAATGGACGCGATGCAACTAAATGCTGAAATGTCGCCAAGCCGCGATTGGAGCGAACACCCCAAGCGTTGTACTGATCGCATGGCCAAATATGCAGCGGCTGTTGCTGAGAAGCGCGGGCATTAAGCGCGCACGGGCGCCGCCATATCATATGCGACGCCAACAACACTAACTACTAGTATTGCTGTAAACTCGAGCAAAGCTGGTAGCTCTTACCCAGCTGGCATTCGGCAAGTGCGCAAAGCGAGCCCTATCGCTTGCTAGTTGGCACCAGCTGTTAGAAGTACACTTTTCACTCAATTCCAGCTAGTGTATTGGAGCTAGTGTGCAACATACAAATATACTTTTACATATTAACATATATGCATGCATGTAAGTGTGTATGTACGTACTATGACCGACGTTGTCACCGCGCTTAACCAATGTCAGCCAAATCAAAATAAATAATAATCATATATTTTACACTCCGTGACTTGTGTTGACTTTGCAAAATTTTGCATTTCATATGAAAATTTCACTTTGCCAACTACACTTTTACTCAGCGACTACTTGAGTGTCCACTTTTTGACTGTTCGACTTTCAGGCAGATAAGCTTGCTTGATCTTTATTTTTTTACTTTTCTGTTGTTATTTTTTTATTGCTTTTCTTTTTTTGTGTCCCACACTGCAGCTACTTTCATCAGCGTTTTAATTTTTCGCTTACTAAAGTTCTTATTTCAAGTACAAGTACATTTGTATGGTGGCTTTCTTCGAAGCTAACCGAAATTGTGCTGATACAGAACTATCATTTTACATATAAGAAAGTGCATACAAATATATCCACATACATACTTACATACATACAAACGCTTGTATGCATTCATATTTATATATATACATACATGCACATGTGTGTCCATACTTGTATGCGAATATGTTTACAACCACTCAACGATTTACCTTTGTCAAAGTCCAGACCTTAGTCAATATCCATTGACCAATGTTGGGCATTATGTAAAGTGTTGGTGTTTGTTACTACGGCTTTTATTACGAGTAATATTTGATTTTTATAGATACAAGCAGTTTATTGCGACAGAGGACAAAGCCGGGTTGAAAAAAGAAGCTCAAGGGCAAGGCGAATTCATATATGCTGACACCGATAGTACAAAAACAAAATTCGCTTATGGTAGTTACATTTTGTGTATAGGCTTCGGCTGGAGAAATGGTGAAACGAAGGTTTTCTGAAGGTTTGGGTTGTATATAAAAAAGTCATTTCTTAGTTTTCCCATTCTGGCGCTTTTAAGCGTTTTTGAAGCGTTTCAGTTTTAAGTTGCTGCTTCCGGAGGAGTATTTAAAATAATTTAAACTAATTTAAATGCAAAACTTTTACCATCAAAAGTTGTTTCTGGGCGTTTACAGGTACGAGGAAGCTTATTATTAAAACTTATTAAAAACAAAAAATTCATGAATTTGTTCTATAGGTAAAATGCATAACACCTTCAATGAAAAAAAAATTATAAAAATTCAACGGGGTTTTCTAGCACTTTTAAACTTGCATTTTATTATACAAAATTAACCTCCACTTCTGTTTTTGAATAACTTTTTTAATAAATAAAAGTAATGATTTTGAGTAATGGAAATATTTATATCGACGCACTTCATGGCTTGTCTGTTTGTATGTTATGCTGCAGCTCTCTAGTTCACAAGTGGCAAATATGATTGATGTACGACGCCATTTGCAAAAATCATAAATCTTCCGATAGGGTGATTAATTTTGCGCCTCCTTGTACTTAAATTTGATGCGCTGCAAAACTGCGTACCCATTTTAATATTCTCATTAAAAAGTTTAAAATTTTTATTTATATGGTTTTTTATTTATTTATTTTGCATATTGAGTCTATGAAACAATAATTTCTTACAGATTAATTAACAATTACACTTAAATTTGGGCAGCGTTTTCAGAATATAAATAAAAAATTGATTTAGGCAAAGAAAAATCAAGATCGATAGATTTTGAGAATTGCTTAATTTCGCAAACAGCCCTTCGAATAGGTGCATCACGGGCATAATTCGTTCTAGCATTAACAGCATAGAATTTTTTTTTTCCTTGTTCACTCCTTTCGAGAGCATAGGGCCTCGACGACAACACGATTCTGTGTTGTTATTTTTGCACCGTCCCATGAGATGTCGGCAATCTGCTAGTTCGCGCAGCATCGACCTTCTTCAAGTGTTTTTTGGTCGACCGCGGGTTCCACTCCAATGCCTTTCTCGTGATGCTATCTGGTGGTTTTCCCAATATGTGACCTATCCATCGCCACTTTCTGCATTTGATTTGCCTAAGAATGGGTCCCTCGTTCGTTAGTCTCCACAGTGCGTCGTTACTGATGGTGTTTGTCAAATGATGAGAAGGCATTTGTTGGTGAAGGATTGTAGTCTCTGTGTGGTGGTGTTAGAGACCAGCCATGTTTCGCTTCCGTAGCCCAAGAATCTTAAGATGGATGTACATCGTGATAATAAGAGCAATGATGACATACGGAGCGGTCGCTTGGGCATCGAGAGTCACTCTCTCGCCAGTGCGGGTAGCGCTAACTAAGCTTCAGCGCTTAGCATGAGGGGCGATGCGGACCTGTCCTACGGCTGCGATGACACTGCTTTATATAACAATCAGCTTAGCGTATCCTGCTGAATATTACCAGAGAAAGCCTCGAAAAAGAAAAAGTAATGCCATCTAAAAACAGGGAAGTGCTAAGGCTGCAGCCCCCCCTTACCCAGCTACCCAACGGTGATACCACTAAAGTAATCAAGTTGGAAAAGAAGTTCAGAATTGAAGTGAACAATACTGGAGTAGATTTGCATTTGAAGAGAAACTCCAGGAGTATACCCTGTACTGGTACTCAGATGGCTCGAAGACCCGAACAGGCACAAGCGCTGGAATTTACGACCTCAGAACTAAGTGCTCTGTTCCTATGGGCAGTTTTCCAAGCATATTCCAAGCGGAGATGTGCGCCATTTTTTCTATGTGCAGAGATAAACTTAGACAAAAATTTCTGGAATGAGTGAATTGCCATTCTGAGAGACAGTCAGACGGCACTCAAAGCCCTATAGTCCTGTGAGATCTAATTCTCACTGGTACTTGAGTGTATCGAGAAACTTAATCTACTAGGAATGCACAATTGCATCCGACTAATTTGGGTCCCAGGACACAGGGGTATAACTGGGAAAGAATTAGGCGAGCAACGGCAAGAGAGGTTGCGACCTCGCCTTTAAGAGGAACCGAGCCCTTCCTTTCCATGGGACAACACACCACAAAGAAGAGCTTAAGAGTGAAGAGCTAGGGCTAAGCGAGGTTTGCTTTCACCAAACTATGGGGGCTACGCCAGGCGAAATCCCTACTGGGAGGGTACAAACAAAAAATATTTAAAAAACTCATAACCCTCCCCTTCCCAAGAATAAACTGAAAATTCTCATGCGCTTTCTCAAAGGCCACTGCAGACTGCGAAGTCATCTGTACATGATCGGGATTTGGTCTTGCCGTTTCTGTGACCAATCTAAGGAGACTCGAATGCACCTTCTCCTAGAATGTAGCGCTATGGCGCGGAGAAGCTTGAGATATCTTGGTCAACTGCAGCAATCATAATCAATCTAACCCAGCTCTATACTGAGTTTAATAAGGGAGCTAGGTTTGGATGAGGTACTGTGATGAGTAGAGGGAACAAAAGACCATGAGTTCAAAATGCAAGCCCCATAAAGAATTTAATCTAATCTTACTGCAGGCCACTTCAGTACAGGAATATTTTTCAATGCGAAAAACTTCTTCGTACGCATAGCGCTGTGGATTTAAGCATTGTCCTGTTGACACGCCCAAGACTCGCCGTAGAATTCTTCAGCAAAATTCAATAAAGCATTCTCCAAGACCTCTACGTAACTTTCTGCGCCCGTCTTATGCGAAATAAAACTAATTGGCGTATTATTAATTTGGTTAGGTTTGGTATTTTTATTGACAACCAACCATCTTACCTCTCTATTACGCCGGTTGTCAATCTTACGCTTCGGACTAGTTCTTTTAATTTTTCTATAAAGTAAACATATTCTACCAGAGGAGGACGTAAAACACAAAAAATAGAACAAATACGAAAATTTATTGGTGAAGTTGGGCTTAGAGACATACTCTGAATCCATGAATGCATAAATCCATTGTAGCCCCAATAGGTCTTTCAAGTCGCAGTGCTAAGTGCCTTGATAAAAAAAATAATAATCATAACTGAAATCTCCTTGGAATTTCATGGACATCATCGATTTACAGGTTGAAAAAAAATTTAATAGAAAAGAATAGCTCAACGCAACTTGATTATAATATCCATAAGGAAAATACAGCTTTATAGTTCTGTTCTGCAAAATTTAAAAACTCAGTTACGCTGTTAAGGCTTTCGACCACAGAAATATCAAATCCACTTGTTTATTGGGGCAGCTAGTTTGATAGATAACACAATCGGGAGTCCTATGCGTCTAAAAGGCCACCCGTTAGCTCATTCATTACTCGCCACAAAACCAGTAAGTTGGAAAACCTGATTCCTACTTTTTTATAGATTCATACGCCCACACACATGCACATACCTCTAGGTGAGTTCAGAATCAGAATTACTTTCACACCTTCACTAAGAAGCGCAAATAAACTCTAATCCCGATCGGTAAATATTTTGTTAAAACACATTAATAACTGATAATACTAGCAAACACAAATTAAAAATAAATAAATGGTGTGAAAAATGCTATAAAAATACATATTCGTACTCGTAAACGAACAAGTAGGTACATATGAACATTTGTAGACACCGCCAGACGCTGTACAATATTTGAATCATAAATATTATTTTACCTGATATGGATCATTAATTAAGCTCTACAAACGAAATCATAAATAATAATAATAAAAAAAGATAAAAAAGAATTACAATTAAATAGTAAAATAATCTTTCAATTCAATGACTTAAATTTAGTTTATTTTTTTAGTAAATTAGTAGTCGAATATATCATATAAGACTTAGTGTACACACATATGCATATAAGCAAGGCCATATCGCTCATTTACTTCAACAGTGTCATATTTACATACATACAGTACATAATTTTTTTAGATAATTCTCCAGAAATTAACACAAATTCTTCTTTTACAGCGCAGAATAAAAAGATATATAAAAGAATTCAGAAGATGTGGCCGTTAAGCGGCTCTCAGCGATTTTGAAGGAATCACCTGAGGTTGTGTTTGTGATATACGCAAAACTCAACGCAGTCATTACTTATATTACACCATTGCCATCTAAATCAAAGATGATAAGATGTGAAACTCTCTTATTTCGTGTGAGAGTGTGCCCATTGTTGTATACGTTATAATGTGTATGTTTTTATATTGTCAAATTCAATTAGACTCTAATAAAAATATTTTGTAGACATGTAATTCTATTGAAAACTGGATATTGCTTTATGTTTATGGTTTAAAAAATTAAAGGTTATCTTAGTTATTCGTTATTCTAATTTTGTAGTCTTTTACCGAGAATCAAATACACGACTTTTCGCTTTCAGATGAGAAATAGGAATGAATAAGAGAATTTATTATACAATAAAACGCATGTACGAGTACATATGTCTACATGTGAGTGTGTAATACAAATAGAAATGTTTGCTTATTTATGTATTTCATACTGGCTGTGCCTATTTTTATTATATTCCTCAAAATACTAACCTCAATGGAGGTTTGGAAACTGAAAAATTCCAATTTTTTGTTTAAAAAATGTCTATTCAATGTTTCTTCTCTCTTAAGAAAAAGAGTGTCGCATCTAGTTATCTGTGGTCTGAATAACAAGTGATTGGACGAGCTTAAAAAAGCATGTGAAAGGAGCGGCTAGAATTCTACTGCCGAATCCCCGTTGACGTGGCACCCGAAGCTATTCTCACAATTTTGTTGGGAAGACCAAAACTTGTAATCTATCATCCTCGATTAACATTTGATGAAAATAAGTCTTTACTTTTACTAAGAGAGGCTTAGGAAATTTAATACTTTGAAAGTAAATGAACGATATACATAAATATCATATATGTATATGAATATATTTGTACACACTCCTGAGCCATTCATCTACTTACAGTAAAATTTTGGTGCGCTATTAGGTGGCGCTGGATTTGTAATACTTATTTCTCTTTGCTTATAGTTGAAAAATCTATTAGTTACATGAGAGGAATCATGTCTGCTATGCAAACAATAGATCCGTTATGTAACGCTAGGTTAGGATGCCTCTAAAAGTCATATTTGCAAACTCATTCTGAAAAAATGATGCCATACATTATGGAAATGACTATTCTTAAGGGGTCCCGGTGGTCTAGAGTTTTCAAAAAATCGATTTTTTTGATATTTCGAAAGTATAGGCTTTTAAGAATATACTGTCAAATTTTTGGACGAATATTCCCAATATTTTCGATTCTACAGCCGTTTTAGCAGGTAGAGTCAGATTCTTCACGCCGTGGCATCAATGGAAAATATCCACTCTCAAAACTTTAAACTCAATTATCTCAAAACTCCTTTTTTCGGCCTGGTGTTGTCAAAAAAAAAAAAACTATTCAACCGAATCATCTGACATTTCAATATGTTGTTCACAACATGAATGGCTATCGCCCGCACTAGAATCATATTATTATTTCGTATTTTTTTCATTAAAAAACTGAAGACTGTCAAACTCAAAACCGCGCCATTTAGTCAATTTTTTTTTTGTTTTTATTCTAGTAGCGGGACATAGCTACTGTCAGAGTGATTAATATTTTTTTTTGGTTTTTGTGTTAAAATAAATAGATAAATGGA
Organism: Anastrepha ludens; assembly: GCF_028408465.1. Lineage (NCBI taxonomy): Eukaryota > Metazoa > Arthropoda > Insecta > Diptera > Tephritidae > Anastrepha > Anastrepha ludens. The sequence goes on along the minus strand of NC_071498.1, from coordinate 113,874,966 downwards.
CAATATTTTGGGAGGGTGAACTTCAGCGGCATTTTTAAATATGGGCAAGCGAGAATGGAGAGTAAAATTTCAAGGCCATGCAAAGTTTTCGGCATTTCCGTTCCGCGGGAGAGAAAAAAGATATAACGTAGAGGAAAAGGAGATATACATATATCTTAGATACAGTTGAGGCTATTTTCCTTGAGTTTTTCCTTTTGGTTGCAATTTTTTTTTTTTTGAGAAATAACGCTGCCTACTTTTTGGCGCTTATTTGTTGGTGCAAACTTATAGGAAATACATTTTTGGGGTCTACTTTTTGGCGTTATATTTCCTTGGTGCCTAATGTTTGGAGCGTTTTTTGGTCCCAATTTTGTTGGCGTCTTTTTTGGTGCCTACTTTTTGGCGCTTATTTCCGTTTCCTGGCTAGTGATTGTGCGTACAATAAAGTGCTATCCATCCCGGCGTCGGATTTATTGGTATTGCCTTGCGGTAATTTGTGCCGTTGCTGCGGTCCTGGAATCGCTGCGTTTGTGCGGTTGATAAACGCTCGGAGTAGTGCGCGTTGTTGCCACGACTTGTATCCGGCGTTTATCTACAGCGGTCTACCCTTCTCCGTTTTTTATAAATTTTGTCTATTTGTATTCACGGCAAATGTTGTGAATTTATTTAGATATATATTATTTCTCTCTCTCTTTCTCTCTCATTTTCTCTCGGGTCTATCCCTCTTTCTTTGTCTGCCTTGAAAGTTTCACTTCCGTTATGTGTACTACGCTACACGCACTTTTTTAAAAATGAAGTATGTAAAAGAAATTAAGTAAACAGCCTAAAAAATGTAAATATCGTTTTTAATTTTTTTATTGTAAAAAAACATTCCTGAAAATAAAACAAATAAATTTTCGAGCTATACACCACCGGGATAATGATAAATCGGAAAGAGAAACAATTTTTAATACAATAATTCCAGTGATTCCACTAACAGTCAACTCAAAAATCATTTCATAAAAAATCTGTCAGTTATACATCAACCAAACAATCTATTTATTTATACACAGGGTGGTAAACCAAAAATTATAGGGTATTCCAATGTATGATGGTATAATTTATTTCATACTTTAATATATACTTAGTTTGATTTACTTGGGAGTGCAAGCGCTAACTCTCCCATCAATCAAGCTAAACTCTGATATAACGGACAATAAAGAAAAAATAGCTACATTTTGCAATATTTCAAATTTGGTTTAAGACATTTTTTAATGAGGGTGTTTGGCTTTTTCTTCCATACCAAAATAAATGGAGCAAGAACTTCATATAGAAGAAAAGGCATGACACCTCAGGGATAAAAAAAATTTCAAAAAGAACGAAATTTGTAGTCACTTTTTACTTAATGCTACTGAAATTCAGTGAGCTATAAAATTTCGCACCCAGAAAAATTCTAGTTAAAAAGTTGAAAGTTTTGATGAAATTTTGAAAAAGTTTTTAAATTTTTGAAATATTCTGAATTCTTTTTTTTTGTGTGAAAATTTGAAGGTAGAATGCTACGTAAGCAGCAGCAAATCGATATTTTAGGATCTGCTATGTCGGCTGAAGAATTATTATGTACAAGGCCCAGGGATAGATGACACAGTGTAAGTAATTAAATATTTCGTGTAACTCTACATAAATCGACAGCAAAACTTTAAATGCGTTTTTCTCAAAACTATGTTTTTCGCTGGTGATCACTGTATGATAACTTAAAAATCGCTTCTGGATTTCAATAAAATGTATACTGCTTTTGATAAACATAAAGAACTTGTGCCGGATTAAAGTTTTTTTTTCAAAATTTCGATTTTTTTTCAAAAACTTCGATTTTTTTTTAACAATTAATTTGTCTCGAAAATCTGAAAAATATTTCCTAAGGCAGCAATATTGTTAATATAAAAAAAAAAACTAAAAGCTTCGATTAGGCAAAAGATTAATAAAACGAATTTCTTTTGTCATGGACTTGTGATGATCACCGCAAGGGACTTCTGGAGAAACGGGATCCACACAAACAGCGATAAGTTTTACAATTATTATTTTTTTTTTTAATTTTGCTAAAGTCAAGTCGAAACATGATGTATTAATGCTATGTTTTTATTTTGTAAAATAAAGTAAATAATAACAAAAAAACTATTGAAAATCATCATTTTTTCGTGCCTTGCATTTTAATTTAAAAAATTTTATTTTTATTTGAAGTTCTTTCATAGTGAATATTTAATTTCAAAAACATATTATCTTGCATTTTCGATTCAAGCCCAACAACGAAGCTTCAGTTGTCATTTGAAAGGAATTAAATTGTTTGCCTTTGACTTGCTAACGGAGTCTTCGCTGTCACTCAAATCGAAGTTTGTCACTTCACTTTTGTGTCGAACACTTCTACTCTTCCTCTTAAAAACAAATATAAAATAAAAATTACTAGATCTAATTTAATTCTCACACATTTCACGTTTAACACTAAACCTACCATAGACGGGTCAAATGACCCATTTTAAACTTTTTGTCAGAAGTTGTTAGAAATAACATTATTAAATCGTCATTTGCCTTCACGACTTTTATTAAAAAATACATGGAATGTACAATATTTTTCAAGATTTACTCTTCTCTTGCTAATTGTTTTACCGAGAAATACATATATGTGATCTTAATAATATATATAATACTTTAAAGACGGGTCATTTGACCCACTTTGGTAGGAATAGGAATACATAAAATACCGGTAGGTTTAGTGTTAAAGTAATACCACAATTATTTCGTTCTCTCTGTGATTTGCAATCAACAGCTTAGGTCTATGCACACATACTTGTAAACAATGACTCTTGGGTGTACACAAGATAATACTCTGAAGACAATTGAAAATATGTATTAACTGTCATACAAGAGAGCAATGGTTTGTGAAACCTAGGCGTCCACACAGTTATTAAGGCAACTCACTTTTAAGCAACCGTCGTTAGCATCGTTTAACTTCGACTTGTTTGGGTATTATTTGAGTGAAGCGTATATTATAATAATATTTGAATAACACTTATCAAAATCTCCAAATTCAAATAAATTTCTGCTAATTGTGCGCTATCTTATGATTAAGTTTTGCTTCCTTTCGCGAATTAAATCGAAGCGTCGCCGAGTTGACTAGTTACTCAGGTTAAATCATTTTCCAAATTTACTGCCTACGAAAAATCATAGAGATTGACGAGGACAATGAGAATTGTGAAGGTATTAGTAAAAAAGTGCGCATTTATTGTTATTGTATTTGTAAAGCTGTCCCGTGTAACGCGCAATTCAAAATAAATTAAAAATTAAATTTAAAGAGATTTGTTGCGCTACTTCCGCTCAACCGACACGAGGAGCGTGGTCCCTTGCCGTCCGGATAATTTTTGTTTTGGCGCTGAATAACAGAAATTCGAGATCTAAAAATGTTCAGCTACAGAAAAAAATTCATCAGCTGAATGAAAAGCTAAAGATATACCATCGTCAATCATTAATTAAGGGAGTATAGTATCGTAGAAAAATCAATTGAGAGAAATTTTTGCAGTAAAAATATAAAAATTTGCGTATTTCTGCATTTGTTTACATTTCAAATTACTAATTTAAGCTTGATTAGCAGTTTAGAGCTAAATTTTATTTTCTCTACATTCTCTATACTTTTAAATACCAGAAATTCGTATCACAATACCTACAAAATATGCGCACATATTTAAGGAAACTTTCATCCTCTATCCAGATGAAGTAATAATAACCAAAATCATACATAAGTATGTATGTTAAAAAAATACCACAAGGTTTCAAATTTGTTTTTAGAAAAAAAACTCGTTCAACTGATACCGATGTAATACATTCACTTGTATTCAATTCGACGGTTCTTCATTTAGTTATTTGTAGCCATAAATGCACAGTAAAGAAACTGCATCTTTGTCATGCTGATAACAACTTGTTTCGCGAGGGAATGTATGAAATCCTATGCGGGCTCCAATACAACCGTGGGCGATATACCATGGTAAATTCTATTGAAGCTTTGACAATGCAATAAAAAAACTAAGAAAAGAAAATATAAACAACACCAGCTATAACAATAGCTAACACATTGAACAAGAGCAGTAGTAATAAAATTAAAGAAAAAAAACAACAAATTACGGTTGAGATTGAAATTTGAAGCTTGTCAACGGCGCGAGTGCGCAGTCGTGGAGATATTTTCAAAGAAAATTAAGCACAAAGAAAAGAAAAATGAATGCAACAAAATGCAATATTGGAGACGTAATATACACCCGAGAGATGCCAATATTAACGGAATTTCGGGATATTTTTAGATTAAACTGGGATCCCGAAATTCACCTTGAGACATAATTTTTTTAATGCGAGCAAAAATTTAATAACTGAAAGCAATTAAATATAGCTTGAAATATAATAATACGGATAAAAATGTAATAACTGTGTGGAATAAAATATAGCAAGAGATAAAATCGTTCAAAAAGTTAGAAAAACTTAGTTAAAAAATATGCAAATTTATTAAAATTGACAAGTCCTGATATTGTACATATAATATTTTTTTTTAATTGTTTTATAACACCCATGTGATTCAGGGTATTTTAGAAGCAATAATTAATATAAGAAAAATTAAAAAAACAATCGACAAAAATATACAAAAACAAAACGTGTAAATATTTTTATTTCACTTCATAAAACAAACATACATAAAGATCAGAAAGTACCGGGAATGATTAAATAAAGCAAAACAGAGTTAAATTTCAGGCAAATTTATTTTATCTCCTTGAAAATATGACATGTCTGAAGCAACACAAATCTGCCAACGTTTAACCCAGTCCTCCATACAGCCCTGGTAGGCCGACGAAGGGATGGCCTTCAGCTCCTTCGTCGCATTCTCTTTGATCTCCTCTATCGACTGAAATCTCCTTCCACGAAGTGGTAACTTCAACTTGGGAAACAAAAAGAAGTAGCACAGGGCCATATCAGGTAACTACGGTGCTTGCACGATGGTATTTACTTGGTGTTTGGTCAAATAATGCAGCATAATTTGGGCTCGGTGGGATGGCCCGATCATGCGAAATTCAAAAATTGTTTGCCAACATTTCCGGCCGGCCAGGCAGACACTAATAGTCCGGTGGTCATTAAAAAGTGATAGATGTGTGTATTGCAGTCGTACCAACATAAGAAAACAATGTGGGCCGTTTCCCACGTGCGCGGTTCGTTTAAATTAAACATTCCCGGTACTTTTTGATCATAGGGTAAGTCATTGTTAAAATTAAAGTCTTATTGAAGAAAGAAATGTTATTATTGCATTTAAAATATTTACATAAAAGCAGCAAATCGTTTAAACTGAGGTATGATATTTTAACCCATTACTGCATAAAGTTTGTCGTTATACTTATAATGAATTTCTGTGAAAATTTCGGGTTATGGAGATCACATAAATCGAGTGGTGAAAGAAAAGTTACACATTTGTCTGTAGTTTGTTGTAAACAAGCCGTCCGATTTATCGAACGTTATGCATACCGGCACCTCAAGCTATCTCATGAGAAATAAAAAAAACCGAATGTTTCTAGCAAAATTTATTTAAAATATTACTGAAAATGAAGAAATACAAGTAAATTAATTATATATAAAATATATTTAGGTATTGGGCTCTACATGATACTCCATGAAACACTTAGGATGGAGGCCTACTTCACATTTTTGGCATTTGTATTTTGATTTCCCACCACACTTATTTGCACAACGGCGTTCGGAATTTATTGAAACAATCCAATGGTTGAGGCAATCAAATCGTGTAGTGGACAATGGTGTAGCTGGTTTTCGTCCTTGATGGGGGTGTTCCGTGTGTCACAAGCAGAGTTCGAGCAACATACCTGCTAAATGCAAACAAGGACCTAATGTCCTTATTACAACCAAGTTTTTTCGCAAGTAACCATCCATGTACAATTGAAACATCAACGAAATAGGCAAAACTTGGCCACCACCATTTCCTTATCCGCATCCTTGTACGCAAATTTGCAATCGCCTGATCGCATTTATCCACTCCACCCATATACTTATTATATAATATTTAGAAACTAAAGACGGTTGGGGGAGTGTAATTTTTGCTTTATTCACGTGTGATCACCGCGTGGCAGTTGGCATTGTCATGTTTTCGAAATTGGTTGCGACCGTACATTGTTATCTGATCTTGATTAGATCCCCTATTTGTGTGAAAACGACGGAGTTCGCTTTTAGTTCGCAATAACTTACATCCTATTTGGTTCAAATTAGCATCGTGCTCCTCATCCGATTTATCACTGTCCTCATCTGTGGCTTGGTCTTCAAGTTCGATTAGTAGCTCTACGTAAATAAAATTTTCATTGTTAATATTTCCATCATCGCTCTCCAAAAGGCTCAAAATTTCATCTACAGTCAATCTGGAAAACGCAAAAAACCTAACCACTTAGAGCCTGCTATGCATAAGGTTCGATATATCGGACGCCACAACTAAATACTACAGTAAATGTTTGATGATGAAACAAACTTCACAATTTTTTATGTTTTGCTTACTAACATACTTATGCACTAATAAACACTTGTCACTAAAATTCTTTGCTAAAAATATACCAAAAAAATATACAAAAATATTTTACCCTTTACGCGAAAAAGTCTGCTTGCAATCCGCCATACTGAAAAATTTAAAATAACGGGAACTCTTTGCGAGGGGTCGAGAAATGAAGGGTTGCCATTGTTGAAGAAATAGTTCTCTTTCGATTACAACCTCTAAGTCACCTCCACATCACACTTGCTTCATACAAATTAAATGTAACTCATGTCCGATATATCGAACGTTATGCTGTAATGGGTTAATCTGGTCGCCGTAGCCGACTGACCTGTGCCTTCGAAATCTCCGCCCAAGCCCAAAAAGTACACCCTTTTACACGCCAATTATATATATGCATATACTTGTATAATACACTCAGAGGTTTGCAATTACCTGCCTAGGGGCAACCGCTTTAGAAAAAAAACTTTTTCTTCATTTTGGAAATTCACCGGGATTCGAACCCACGCACTCTCTGAATTCCGAATGGTAGTCACCCACCAACCCATTCCGCTACGACGGCTGCCCCTCCGAGTGTATGACTGCCATGAAAAAGCCCCTCATAAAGCACGAACAGCTGATCGGAATCGGCTTAAAATTGTAGGTCCCTCCATTTGTGGAACAACATCAAGACGCACATCACAACTTGGAAGAGGATAACAGCCAAATACCCGATATATTTTCTAATCTTGGCCTGAACGTGTTACATACAAAATCTGCTGATGAAAAACGTCTTTCGGTCTCAATGCTTCTGGGTTTAAATGTCATTTGAAAATATTTAAAACCGCGTTGGATGCATTAAAAGTTTTTCGATATAAGAAAGTTTTCGTAATTTAATTTAATTAATTATATAACTTCCTATTTCATTTACACTAGGGATGCTAGGTTAGGTAGAGTGACTGTCTAACGATGCACCTATGTAAGACAAATAGATCCCTTACTCCATTTGGTTTTCTTCAACCCATCCGACTTTATACTCGTTAATCTAGTTAGTCTAGCTAATTTTATTATACATATATCTGCAACATCCACGATGCTCTGCAGAACCCGCATAGAAAGTATTCGACTGTCTCTTCATTTTCTACATCCTGGTAGCCTCTGTAAAAGTCAAAATATGCCCACATTTTACTGGCATGCCTTAGTATAACGCAGTGCCTAGATAGGACTTCTACTAATATTCTTAAGACCTTCCTGCTAGATTTAAGTACACTGTGACCCATATTCCGTTCTAGCCATGTCTGTCTACTAATACTACAGGTATGTAACTGCCTGCAGGGATTGTTGACAAGACTTAAGGTATATCTATCAATTTGCATGCTTACATGTTTCCAAGGGCATAAGTATATCCCCTCTGTCTTGAGCGACTTGGAGCGTAGTGTCCCAGTCTAGCTAACCCGCCTTACAATTACGCTCAATTTTACTGTGGCCCGATACCAAGAGTTGAGCTAAAGAGAAAAACTGTGCGAGTAATCTTAACTTTTCGTAACACTCTACCATTGTTTTCGAGAGCTGCCTCACTATCGGAATATATGTATGTAGATATTTCTGACTGTGATTGTGTATTTGTTTAGCGCTAAAAGACCTCCTTTAATCGCCAAAACTTCAGTTTAGAATACGCATCAGGCAAGCGGAAAGGTATGCTGATGCCTATAGCATCCGAATAGACACCACCTTCCATTTGATCAATCAGTTTAGAACCGTCGGTATATATAGTGACTCATTTTCATAAAATACTTAACCATTTCCCCAGTTCTCTCTAGATGGAAATTTGGTCGTAAAAGGCTTGTCAAAGTGCTAATCCACCGGGGTGTAAAAGTCGGTGGTAACTGGAATGCAAGGAAACAGCCGGAGAATACGCAAACGCGCCTTGTTAGTGGCGCTATATTTCATTCATTTAAATCTTCCTGACAGACTGAATCAGGTTGTTTGATTTTAAACTCTTTCTCAATTAAAAGAAAAAAGATGAAATTTTTTGTTTGCATTTGTAAAAACAAAAGCTTACTCAGTTCGACTGGATGAGTTGATTTATTGGTTGGTAGGAATGAAAATACAATAAGTTTCTGGAAAATTTAATTATTTTATGGAAATAAAATTTTGTAATAAACAAGTTAAAATATTTAAAAAAATTTCGGGATCCCGAGTTTACCTTGTATTAAATTCCGGGACCTGAAAAACATCGGCATTCCAGGATTGGCTTTCCCAGTACACACATACATATGTAAGTGTATAGGGAGAAATGAGCGCAACAAACAATAAAAATTATTGCACGCACAAATGAACCAGTTAAATGTATGTATCTACCCTGCAGGGAAAACCAAACTAGTATGGATAATAATCAACATTTTTTCAAACTTTTTTTTTTTATTTTGAAGATTGAACATTGTCATTTATGAATGAAAAATAATATCGTTCAAATGACTGCCACGACTGGCTTTACAGTAGGCCATTCGATCAACCCAATTTTTAAGCACATTTTCGATTGCTTCGGCTCCAATTTCATGAATGGCAACTTCGATTTCGTATTTTAAAGCATCAATCGTCTCTAGCATTTGTCCTTAACGGCTCCACACTAAAAAATAATCCAATGGGCTTAAATCACAGCTCCGAGGCGGCCAATTGGTATCAGAATTTCGGCTGATTATTCGATTTTCAAAAACGGTAGCCAAAAGTTCGAGTGTAACTTTGGCAGTGTGACAAGTTGCACCGTCCTGTTGAAACCAAATGTCGTCCATGTCATCCTCTTCAATTTTTGGAAACAAAAACTCGTTGAGCATGTCACGGTAACGCTCGCCATTTACTGTAACCGCGGAAGAAGAAGAAGACTCACCACTTTGGAAATAGGTTTTCAATATTTCCCAATTTTGTTCAAGCGTATAGCGTCCCATTTCGTAAATGTCAAACCTTTAAGTAAATTATGAACACATTTGACATGTCATTTGTGTTACCATTCTCAAAAAAATAGGTGGTTCAAAAAGCAAACGCTATATGGCCCACCCTGTATTTGCTTAAGGGGTGCCGGCGGTGCCGAAAATTTAGCGTATTTTCAGGAATTTTTTTTTTACAATAAAAAAATTAAAAATGATATTTGGCATTTTATTTAACTTCTTTTACATACAAAAAAGAAAAACAATTTTTTTTTTTAATTTTAATAATTTACAAAATAGCGCTGAAGTTGACCCTCACGAAAAATTGGACCTAAACGGTGTTGCCCATTTTGGCTCTTCTATTTATCGGAAACACAAAAACCAAAAAAATTATAAATCAGTACTACCGTAGGTATGTCCCGCTACTGGAAAACAAAATTGACAAAATGGCGCGGATTTAAATTTGATACTCTAAAAATCGAGTTTTTTCAGTTTTGTAATAAAAAAATACGAGAACACCGGCGAAAAAAGTCGTTTGTTTTCAATGTATGAACTGGCTGTTCTTAAATGTCTTCGGGTTGCTCTTCAGCCCAAATACGGCAATTTTGCTTAATAACTTAACTTTTAAGCCTGTGTTGGCCTGAGAGCGCGATGAACACATTTCACGGAGCATTGATTTTCGTAATAGAATTATACAATTTGTAAACGTTGTGGAGGCGTAAGTTTTTCCATGAGATGAAATAACAATGAATACTGAACTACTATATATTTACTGAAAACTATATATTTATGAGTAGTTTGACCATAATCATGCGTGATCTGTCAGAAAACCCCTACTGGAAAAGTACCTCCAATCTGATCACCCTTTAAAAGAGTAATCTCAAATGTATTTACAAATTCCAATTTTTAATTGAATTACTTTATTTGAAAAAAAAATTAATACCAAATCTTACGAAAATGCGTGTTACTACTATGTTGGCAGCAGCTGTGAATGCGTGAATGTGGGTAATTGTCACTAAGGGCGTTTATGAGCTGTGGCGGACATTTTTCAAAATGCAAATTACGCATGGCTAATTTGCATATTTTAAATTTATATAGAAAGAGGGAAAATATATTACTCTTGTACATAATAAAATTAAGTATCTGTAAATAATTTTCACTAAACAAACCAAAGCAAGGGGGTGAGTATTTAGGTGAATACGAACGTATGTATGTAATTTTGTTCATACGTACATACATACATGTACTAATTGATATGAGTATATGCGAGTGTGTAACAAGATTTACCGGAATTTCGTAGGAGCAGCTCCACAAGACCAAGGGCACATGAAAATATTTACTATTATGTTTCCAAGAACCATTGCATGCAATGAAGCAAAGCAACTCCAACAACTCAAACTGGCAAATATACCTTCACACACTTAGTATGTGTAAATGTGTATAAATATAAGTTCATGTGTATGTACAATATGTATATGGTATCATACGTGTGCATCGTAGCTTTGGTAAATGACGATATTGAGAGGCGACAACTGTAATAACAATAACAACAACTGTGACATCGGTAAAACTCATCAAATTCACATTTCAACTGAAAACAAAAACATTTTTAAACTTATGACAACTTACGTTACATAGGCACAGACTATGCTATACCTACATACAGGCATACAAATATACAAACATTCAGGCATAAGCATGCGTAGTTGCTTGAATTTATCTGCATATGCATATGCTCGCATATTAGCGCAACGAATCCTTCTGGCAGATTCCGACTTTAACTCTCTAGAAACTGCCAACTGGCCAACCAACTGATTAACTAACTGACTGCAACACCCGCACCATTGTCGGCTAGCAACAACTGCACTACAGCGCACGCGTGGCAACTCGCCTTCATCCTTTCTGTTGGCATACTGGTTGGTTAGTTCGGTGCGTCGTTGACTTGTTCTAGAAACTAGCGCAAAATTAGCATGTGTGACAAATTGATTGACGACTAACGACTGCAAGTACAACAAGGGGATTAACGAGCCACACAATTGCATTGAAGAAACAGAAATGAAACGAGAAAAATCAAATCGAAACCAGCGCAGCTGTCGCTAAAGACGAAAGTTGTGATATGGTTAATCCCACAGTGATTCGGAAGAAAGGAAATAATGATTTATGTACATAATTTTGGATCACCAACAAATAATAAATTTAATGTTCGGTAACGTCTTAAGCCACTTTTAATTTGATATTTACTCTAAAATCTTTAGTTTTAAGAAAATATTTTGAGACAATTTTTATGATTTGGTAACTCGAAATTGGCTGCAGTTTCTCACAATTCAGTCTTGAGCTGCGCTCTCTTTTCGTAGACTGTACCTTCTAATGGTTCAAAGAGTTTGGCTCTGGAAACTCGGTGTTTAAGAAATTTTTTGAAATAATTTTCTCATGACGAGGTAAGAAGGTGTCAGATTAGGAAACTTATAAAACAAAATTAAAAGTTAAATTGTAAAACCCTATAACTAAGTCCGATCAGTAAATGATTCTGTGAAATTCATTCAGAATCGAGAGCGGTACAGCGCTTTGCGCGACCTTCTGTGTTCTCTCAACAGTATTATGGACTCATATCATTTTTTGAAGACCTTTTCAACTCTTCAAAAACATTCCAGAGTGTTTTGCTAAATTGAACCACCTTAGAGAAATAAATAAAAAAATAAATAATTAGTGCGTTTACTTCTGTTAGGTATTTGGCCGAGCTCCTACTCCTATTTGTGGCATACGTCTTTATAATGTTTCACAAACGGATGGGCCTAGTCCGAACGGCAAATGGTTTTTTATGAGAAGCTTTTTCATTTTGCTGTTTCATGCCCGGAGATTCGAACCTGCACACTCCCGAATGGTAGTCACGCATCAACCCATTCCGGTACGACGGCCGCCCCTAGAGTGAATCATAGTATCTCCAAAATATGTACTTAATCGACCTTGCCGATCTCATCCGTGTCTACCGCGTTAGTTCGGATGCAGTTTGTCTAAAATTGCAGCTCTGAGCAGCTACTCGATTGTTCTATACTAAGCTACATGTTATAAGGTGTCGTCGTCTGTATTTCGGGAACTATGAACGGAATTGCTTTCAAAACTTGCTTTGACCTAAACATGACCTCTTTCAAAAACGTTAGCGTTTAGATCTATGCTTGTAGAGTTATAGGATCGTTGATTGTGCAGAAGTCTGCGTATGTTGGTCGAAAATCTCTTAAAAACAACTTCCTGAGATAGGATTGTACGTTTGGAAGTCGAAACGTAAAAACTTCTTGCAAATATTTCCCATGAGTGCATTTACCAAGCCTGCGCACTTAGCGAATTCTATATTACTATGGACAAGGGAAAAATCTTTATTTAATATACCGAAAAATGCGACTAAACCTTCGCTCTCGAACTGAGATTCATTAAAACAGTATTCAGGAGATTTCTTTCCTCGCTGGAGTTCGTGCGTGGGTGCCCAAAACTACATATTTTCTGTTTCCTGTGCTCGTTCTTTGAGAGGGTAATTTGTACTTCACACTAACCCGAAGTCGTGTAAGAAGAAGAGGTATTAAAAATAACAATAAATAATAACAAATATCTGTGGCGTCTTGTTTCGGGCACGAAATTGTGTTGTTTGTTTTTTGTTCCAGAAGCTCTGGAACGCTCTAAATTTCACGGAAAATGAAAAAAAACAGACCTAGTACCTAAAATCATCACCTTGTAGCCAAACGGTCGGCAGCTAGTGGACCTCTAAGGCTGCTTATTTCATCTAAGGAAGGCAATCTTACAGGCAATCTACATTACAAAATGGAAAGAAAACTAGAGTTCTCCAAGAATTTCAAGGTGGCAATCAGTGATCGCCCTACGTAGAGAAATAACGAAATATCTTTGGGACAAGACAAACAGGTGTGGTTTACTGATGGCTCCAAAATAGATGATCGGGGCTGGAATTGTTGGATTACATTTCAAGAGGGTAATTGCAATGGGAAAAACGACTTATATTTTCCTGGTAGATGTACACGTCCTACAGCTATGTGCCAGATAATGTCTTCGTAAGAGGCATGCGTGGTGCCAATATCAACATTCTCTCTGACAGCCAAGCACCTCTAAAATCGGTAGATAGCTTCTTATTTCAATCAAAATCCTCGAAACTCTAGCAACAAGAAACTTTGTTACTCTGATGAATGGTACGGGGACATGAGGGACACGAAGGGAATGAAATTGCGGACACCTTAGCGAAAAAGGGAGCAAACACTCCCTTTATATGACCTGAACCTTTCTGCCGGGTAAATAACAGCTTCAACTGTGCCTTTCTAAATGAGTGAGGATAACGAGACCTAATGGAGTAAAAAGATCCAGAACGTATAAAAGTAGAGGAAATAGCCTAATACTGTATAAATAGGCTACAATAGTCTTTTCAGGTCGCAGTGTACAAATAGCCATTAATAATAATAGCATCAAAAAACCAATAAGGCAACCAGTCTTCAAATAGAAAAAATTTAAACTAATTCAATCACATTGTGACATACTGAAGGACAATATTTTTCTACCATAGGTATCTTCGACAACCCAATATATGTCTAGATCAAATTTGCTTGGAATACACAAATTATTTTACATCATCCTCACCGGATTTCTCAGTTTCATTAAGGTGACAGGGTAGTTTGAAGAGAAGTAATTAAACAAAACCTCTTTTCCCCCATTTCTCTATTGTTTTATTATTTGTTAGGCTTCAAGTGCAATATTCGCCTGGCAACAAAAACGAAAATCAGCCCACTGTGCTATAGCAGGATATTGTCGCAGTTGTTGTAACGCATGCGTGATCTTGCCGGACTATAGATCACATACGCATATAGAAATATTTTTTTGGGTGCGTGAGCACGTGAGCTTGTATGTATATGTGCATGCGTGTGACACTGAGTTTAAATGTAACAGGCGCATTGCTACATCAAAAATTTCACACTCAATCAGAGACGTAATTGAGCCGCAAAGGCAACTGTGTTGTCGCAGCCTGCTGTAGAAAGGACCAAAATCCAAAGAATGAATGTTTCGAAGATTTACATATGCCGCCTCGAGTTCAAAGCATTTACCAAACTTCCGTTATAAAATGGATAGTGCCAGTGAGGCGTAAACTAAAAATGTATTAATACATTTTCGGGCTAATAACGAATAGGAAATGGGGCTGAAGATATGCACGTACATGCATACATATATATGTATATAAATGTTGGTGTATAGAGGAAGCGTATTGCTGCTGCCATTAAGGTAGCAGCGACATTGAATAGAATTGCGTAAAACGCCCCCACTCTTTAGAAGTGTACTAATTTGAGTCTGTTCACATCTAAAGCACATTTATATTTGTACTTACAAGCATTCAGTGCGTGCACACATACCTACATACTTCGGTAAATATGTATAAACATACATATATAGCTAAAGCAAAACACACTTCCGTACGACTTCCAATTTCACTTCGAACTATGCCTTTTGCTTTTCCAGCTTCTTTCTTCATCCCATCAATAGGCTCATCATTCGTGTCAGTGACATTTAATTTATGCGCAGGCGCGTACAACGCGTTAAATGTACCTTTTTATACTTTTTGCCTTTTTGCACTTTTTTCACGCCTCACAAACAGTACTCAACAGTCTCGCCAATTCGTCAACAAGCCATAAGCAAATTACAAAAAATAGCACGCCAAATGAAAAAGTAGCAAAGGAAAATTTGGTATCAGCAAAATTTGATCGCAAAAATTGAAATTTGTCAATTCTGGAAAAAGATGTTATCCTGCGAATTGCATGTGCCACAATAAATTTGGTAAGCACATAAACATATACCCGTACATATTACATTTACACACATATGTATGTACATGCATACATGTGAGACTGTCGCTATTTAAATCAAACTATTTGCTTAAAACGCGTTTACAGCATTTTTCACTACGCATTTCTTCCATACCTACATCAACAACAATTCAAACAACAAATCGACATGGCATCTTTTGTTTGGATCACGTCCGACGACAGTATCGAATCACTTCGATCAACAGTGTGGCAAAGTGGCAAGCCACTGTGTGGCACGAACGGCAGCAGTAACAGCAATAATAAGGACGTGCAATTCCTTTAAATTGCTCTTCGTAGAAAACAACCACAAAACTTGGCGTACACTTTCATCACCTCCAATTCGATAGCGAAGATGTAAGCAATAACATCGAATATCTGAAATAGTTGTTCAACATCGCATCAACGAGTACTTGCTCCTTTTTTTCACTGCTGTCCTGTGCGACGCGCTCGCACAGGACGTGTACGCATGCACGCTCTCGCAGCCCTCTCGTGTTGCAACATTGCAACATAACTCCCGTCTATGAACTATAGCATATCATCACTCACATGATTGACCCGCATTGCTGTGTTATGTTGTTGCATCTATTTTTTGTTTTTTCCAATTACAACAAAATGCTGGTAAATGCTTTTTTACTTGCTTTCCTTTTAATTGCTACAATCTTAAGAAAAAAGGGGTAACTAACTGATCGTCGAGAATTTTGACATGTGAATCATTCGCAAGCCGTCCGCTTGATGCTGAGATATTCGAATCAAGATACGCAAGGATATTCGTTGGCGATAAGATTTCATGCATGGGAAATTAAACTTTCTGCTTGAACATATGAATTATTTAATAACTTGTTTACATATTCGCATGGACATATTAAATAAAAAATAAATGATATAATCACTAAAATGCGCAGTAAGAATAAGGAAACCACGTTACAATTTGTAAGTATACATATGTATGTATGTATATGTACTGTACATATGTACATACAGTCCGGTTCACTTCATTGGTATTGAGCAACGACAACTTGCTTAAGTTTTGCGGTGACACCAAATTCAGACACCGCGGCGTATATAACATATAACTCCTTCTCGTACTGTCGAATGCAGCTTTGAAGTCGACGAAGAGATGTTGAAAATCGCGCTTTGATGCGGATTATTGCGAGAAGCTCGTCCACCGGAGTGAACGACAGTACTTGGCGACGAAGTCTCTCTCCCACAACAAATCCAACACCGAATTTGCGCTCCTTTACATGACAGCTGTAGTAGACGTCGCAAGGTTCTAAGTTTTTCCTGCCTTGCCCCGTCCATCACATCTCTTAAATGGCAGTGATGTCAGCCTTTACTTACGAGGACATCAACCAGTCCGGCAGAGGCACCTTCTCCATTAAGGGACCGGACATTCCATGTGCATGCCCTCAAAACGTTATCCTTAGCTCGTTTGCAGGGGGCATCATCAGTACAGGAAGTTCTCATCCGAGGCTTTGTTCGTGTTTTCATTGGGGGGATTTTTATGTGGCGGATCCCAAACTCCAGGGGCAATCGCTTTTAGAAAAAACGTTTTCTATCACTTTGGTGTTTCAAAATCGCAACAAGGTCCTCAAACCGCTTGCCGGCAGCACTTGAGGCAAAAACAAAGAAATGTTCCAACGACATTTAAGGCAATAGGCCAGCCGGTTTTGAACTACGCTGCGCCTGTCTGGTCGCCTAGACGAAGCTACAGACTTGTCAAAACACTACCATTAGGACTACGAGTGGATGTCTTCTAATGTCCCCACTTCAACACCTACACGACGAGGCCCATATGGTCCCTGTAATAAACTGCTGAGCAACCAGTTCCTGTTAGGCTGTTACCGCAGGTCCCACCCATGCAGACACCTGCTTGAGCCTGAGCCGCCTCCCAGGCTCGTCAGGAGGCACCTCCTCAATTATGCGGACGAGATCCAGGACAAAACATTAATTGTATTTGTTGGTCATACTGGATCGGACAGTGTACGAGTACAGACAGACAATTAACGACATTCATCGAGAGACTCTTACCACCTTCTTAAGCTCCCAACCCCCGAATGCCATCAGCGGAGTCCAACCACCACCCATTGCACACGAAGAGCTCCAACTTCCCCGAGTAACCCGTGTAACCTTGGTACAATTACGTTTTGGATACTGTAGCAGGTTAAACTTCTGCCTATCTGGAATCAACCCCGACATACTACACATATGTCCGGCATGTGAAGGCACCCCGCGCGACACTAACCACTTTTTCACATGCCCCATCGAACCCACTTATCTAGCACCCCTCTCGCTCTGAACCCAACCTGTCGAAACAGCAAGTTTCTGGGCGTACCGCTAGATGGGCTAGACTAACACGACTGGAGATTTTCACTACACTGACAGGGCAAAGTAACTGCTACAACAACAACTACGGCAGCCGCATTACCTTGCGTTGCTAATAAAACTTGAGCACCGCACCATGCGTCGTACGCGTCTTAGACAAAATCCTATTGCTAAATAAATCTTTCGATCGGACGACTACTTTTGCGCCAGCTAATATTAAAGTAGTACAAAGTATTGCAAATAAAACTCTCGAAAGAAGATAATTACTCGTACATTGGTATGTAGTTAATTGTGTATATGTAAATATTTATAAGGTTGACCAAAAAGTCTTGCGGTATTTTTATTGAATTTTCAATTGTTCATAAAATTGGTTATAATAATGCGATTTAAGTCAAATATGCGCCGTTTTGTTTGATGTCGAGTTCCCAACGAGATGCCAACTTCATAATGCCCCTCTTAAAGAAGCTCGCTTCCCTATTGTCAAAAAACTCGGAGAGCCAATTTTCACAGGACTCTCTTGTGGACAACTTCTGACAACCAAGCTCGTTCGCCATGGACAAAAATAGGTGGTAATCGCTTGGTGCGAGATCCGGACTATACGGTGGATGCAAAAGAACCTCCCATCCGAGCTCCCAGAGCTTCTGGCGCGCCACCAAAGATGTGTGTGGCCTGGCTTTGTCCTGATGGAAGTCAATTCAGCCTCTGTTGATCAAAGATGGCCTCTTCTGCATGAATGCTGCATTCAGCTCATAGTGGATGATTCCCTGCCAATCCCACCAAACACACAGAAGAACCTTCCTGGCCGTCAATCCAGGCTTGGCCACCGTCTGGGCAGCTTCACCGCTTTTCGACCACGACCGTTTGCGCTTCACGTTGTCGTAAGTGACCCACTTTTCATCGCCAGTCACCATCCCCTTCAAAAACGGGTCGATTTTGTGGCGATTCAGAAGCGATTCGCATGCATCCATACGGGCAAAAATGTTTTTTTGCGTCAAGTCGTGTGGCACCCATACAACGGTTTGATGACTCATGCCCAGCTCTTGGCCGATGCTACGGCTGCTACTATGGCGGTCTCTTTCGATCAATTCAGCGATTTTATCGCAATTTTCGACGACAGGCCTTCCGGACCGTGGCGGATCTTCGATCACCTCTGCACCAGAACGAAAACGTTGAAACCATCGTTATGCGGTGGAAATGGAAACTGTATCGGGTCCATAAACTGCACAAATTTTATTGGCAATGATGGTTGGCATCTTCTCGTACAACTTTGTCTTAATTCTTGGGCATATACCAACGGAAACTCTCTCCAAAATGAGCTGTTATGTTATTGATTTTCTCCCCCTGTAAGCTCTTGCCTCGTTAATGACCAAATATTTTCTATTAAATTTGCATCTGTGCTTTGAGATGGCCAATCTAGCATTTCCTTTTCATTTTTCAGTTTCCAATATCTGCAAAGACAACTTCAGTGTCATGAGCCATTATTTTGCAATCCATACAACATTTACGCAGAATTCAGTAATAGTTTGACCATCTTTTCAGTATTAAGTTTATGCGTAAAGGCAATTAGCTTGTCAAATCGACTTGATGAAAAGACCCGTTACAAATGGACCTTTGCAAGGTGTTTTACTGCTCCTCGCAGTAGCCTCTTCAGTCACTCTTGCAGCAGTTAAAAACTACAAAAATGTATTCATCTGAGAAGAAGACGTTACTTCAAATTCGCATCGAATTCTCTTGAGCCCATTTCAGACGAGAAGAAGACGTTACTTCAAATTCGCATCCAATTCTCTTGAGCCCATTTCAGACGAGTTTCACCGTGGTTTTCTCTCAATAGGGGTTTTGAGATGGTATATTACGTATGTTACGGATACTCAATCCGATAAGTCGACATGGGATAGTATAGTTAACACATTAGTTCCCTTTTGCGATAATTTTTCCTTCGCTTGCTCAGGCTAACCGTTGAGGTACGATCAAACAACTAGACTATCGAGTTATTAGATTTTTTCAGAGTGGTTCTATTCCTGGTTATATTCCTATCCAAACGTTTCTAACTTTTTTTTCTATTTTGCAACTTTTTGGGACTTCATTTTTGGGCTCTTGGATGTTTACCACTTTAAAACGCTTTTTAAAAACAACATTTTACATTTCTTTTTTTTTTACTTTTATCAAATTCACAAAACAATCCTAACGCATAAACGGTATCTGTATAAAAAAAATAGTCTACCAGTAACTAGACACTTTATTGGGTAACGCACTGTGCAGGATTCGGCAGGTTTAGTGTTACCTATCCAACATTTTTATTATTTAAAATTATTTTTTATTAATTTGAAAGGCAAAAATATGCGAAAAAAATCAGGATTCATTTACTTTAGCTCGCTGTGATCATTTTGTGCCTTGAATGTGGCCTTAACAAGGACGGAAAACAAGTTTCATGTTGACCAAATGTGATCCGGCATTACCTTAGCCAATTCATGTTTAATCGCCTTTTTCATAACCTTCATACTGATTTATTTTTTGTGCTTTTTTGTGCTCACATTGCCCTCTAAAATGAACCAAAGGATTTTTGTTTGGGGAATTCGAATGCCATAATATCGACTTATTGATTCATTAGCTTTGTGGGACGGTGCCTACCTAGTCCTGTTGAAACGTCCACGGTCCACGACCAAAATGTTTGGATACCCACAATTTCAAATCAGTTACTACAGGACGAATTGGTCGAAAGAGAAATATCTGCGCATGATCATTCTTGATTTCATTCTGATTCATTTGACATCGATGAAAGATGTGCAGTCTTGTCTTTGCCAAGGCAATACACTTGCACAAGATATGCGCTATGGTTTCATCATCCTCCAGACAGAGTCTACCCTCTGTCTCATTCCCAATACGAGTTTTTGAGAAATGGTAATTTAAGTAACAGTGGCCTGTCAGAAAACCAACTATTTTCCTTATGCCTACAGGTGCTTTATGTATGTTATGCAGTTCCCTATTGTAGATAAAAGTTCTTATAACTTTTTTCTTGCTTATACTCCTATTATAGTTTCATCAATGTCAACACATCTCTTTTTTTAATATTTTCAGCACGTTAACTTAGCATAGGACTTCTCAGCATAATACTCCCTAAAAACGTTTGCTGTGGATATACCACCTTGATTAAAAAGTACGCGGAATACATTCTTTCAAAAAATTGTTCAATAAAACGCAAAATAATAGTTTAATTATCAAAATTTATTTTGTCACCTTCAAAACGTTTGTCATTTGAAGAGATCTTCTTCAGCTCCTTCAGCGAATTCTCCTTAATGGCCTCTATCGACTCAAAGTGGCGTCCGTGGCAATTTAAGTTTTTGGAAAATGAAAACGTCACAGGGGACTAAACCCGGTGTATATGGGGTTGTTCGATGATATTTATCGATTTTTTGGTCAAAAAAGTGTTCCCAATATGAACCTAGTGGGACGGTGCGTTATGGAGGTGCAAGATCCTCGAGTTTTCTTTCCACAAATTGACCCGTTTCCGACGCACATTCTCTCTCAAACGTCGCTGAACTTCCAAATAATATTCTTTATTTACCGTAGAACCTTTTTTCGTCCAAGTGGGCTCTACTCTCTGGGCAACCATCACTACCTAACCTACCATAGAACCATTTGGAATGAATTCTGAGTGCACAGCCCCATGATAATAAAAGAAAACGGGTAGTATGGCTTTCACTTTTGACCGACTTTGACGTGGTTTTTTGGGTTTCGGCTGTTGACTGATTTGCATGTCAAACTCATATACCCACATCTCATCATCTGTTTTGATGCGCTGGATAAACTTTGGGTACGAATTCACTTGCTCAAGCTTGTCTTCCGATGCATTTTTTTTAAAGAAATTCGACTCTCTTGGAACGAGTAGAGCAGCCGTCTTGACGCCTCATGCCCAAATGATGGTGTAAAATGTTGCGAATTAATTCGTGAGAGACGCTAAGGTCACGAGCTACCTCCCTCAAACTTAAATGATGGTTTTCCAGCACCATTTCCTTGACTTTGTCGACGTTTTCATCCGTTGAAGACGTTGATAGGCGACTAGATCGGGGCAAATCTTCCACGACTTCTCGGCCCTCAGCAAAAACCTTATACCACTCGTAGACTCGTGTTTTTGATAAAGCAAACTCGTCATAGGCTTTCTGCAACATTTTCAACGATTCGGCACACGATTCTTTGTTCGATATTTTTATCCATGGTGAAAACCGCAGAGCACACCTGCGATTGACTGATATAATTAAATGCCAAAAACAAACTAATTGGCAGATCACGCTCAAACTCTGCGACCCTATAGAGGACAATTGTACTAACATTCCAGCTAAAAAACTTTAGACATATGTGTAACGTGCGCTTTTTAAATGAACAATTCCCGATATTTTTTTGACAGAAGTATATTCAGAAATCTCAAATACAAGTTTATCACTCAAAAGTGATATCATCGCCTTCGAAGTACTCCTATCAACTGCAATGCACTTGCGCCAGCGTGTTATTCAACATTTTTGGAACTCTATTTTCGGTATAACCATCAGAGCCGATTCTTTCATTCAGTCGATTTTTCCATTAGTTCCTTTCAGCTATTAAAACGCGTTCCCCGTAATGGTTGATCAAACAGAAAAAAATGGCAGGGAGCCATATCAGGTGAACTCGGTTGCAAAAATTCAAGCATATTAATGGCACAGTGCTCTACTTATTTGTAGGTGCAAAGTTCACGAGTTGCCATGAGTTTCCCACAATTCCTTACAAAAATTCATGGTGTACAGTACCGTTATAGTCCATAAAAACCAAAGGCATCGCTTTCTTTTTTGGCTGAAACCGACGGGGCTTTTTGGTTTTGGTTCCTTCGGAGCTCTTCACTCGCTCGTTTGAGGTCTGGATTGCATGTCGTACTCATATACCCACATCTCGGCTCTAGTAATGATGTGTTTGATGAATGTTCGATCGAATTCAGGCTTGGAAATCATGTTTTTAGCGATTTCAACGCAATCCCTTTTTTGCATGAAATTCAGATCAGATCAGAGAAACGAACACACAAATTTTTCCTTTATATACCGCTCAGTACAATAAGGACATACTCAAATAATGGCTATGACTCTTAACCCAACTCAAATATGAAATAAAAAGACCGAGTGGAGTGCTAAAATATAATACTTGTGCATCAAAGTCCTTCACAGACATCCATCAAAATCCTACCTAGACAAACATTAGAATTACTGGCGAAGCTCCCTACAGACTGCAGTAGAAGTTAGACTATGCAGACCTCATATAAGAAACCGCGTGCATGTAGAGTAGGCGCATAAGCACTTAATGTGGCTTAAACAAATATTTTGTTTTTCAATATAGACTTAACAAGTTTAGGTTGGAGTAAAATAATAAATGAAGGGAATCTCCCCCGAAGAGGAGGAGGGATTGTTTTGGTGGCCACGACGGTAGCTGTAAGTGTGAAGGCATTTCGAACCCTACCTCACCCACAAAAACAAGATGGAACAGTCTTCAAATGCTTATGTACATGTATTTCTAAACTTTAAGAGACAAAAACATGTATCGGGTGTTTTTAAGAGCTTGAGAACTGAAAATTATAATGCAAAACAGAAATATTATCGGAATTAATTTATTTATTATAATTTGGTAAATATTTTTACGGCATTAATTTTCATATTATGTCGCGACTAGGAGTTACGTAGTATCATACATTCGATCAGTCTAATTTTTTACTACTTTTTCCAATAAATCTGGCCGTATGGTATCAATGGTAGCGTGAATATTGCAACAAATCGATTGTTAAGCGCCCTAGATGTCAAATTTCACCGTCTTGTTGAAAGCAAATGTAGTCCCTGTTTAGCTGATTCATTTTTTAAAACAAAAATTCAGTCAGCATGGATTGACAGTGCTCGCCATTCACTGTAGAGGCAGCTTCTTCCTCAATTCCAAGGAAATAAAGACCAATGATGCCAAAGGTATTCTATGAACATAGCTAATTATTATTAATAGTATTTAAATTATTAATTTTTATGTATTTATTTATTAATTTTTTTTAATTATTAATTTTTTTTTTATTTATTTATGTATTTATTTTTTTTTTTTTTTAAAGTAAATTTTCACGATTTAGAAGCGTTCTTCTGGCTTTAAACAATTCATGATAACTTGCCAAATCTTACTGAAGAGAAATTCTCAGCTGTCAAATCATAGTTATCGATATCGATAGTTCTCATGTAGCTAAAACAACACCCGATACTTAAGAATAAAAGACAATCAAGGCAAGTTTTTCTTAGCTCATATGTTATATTAAACACAACTAACAATTCTCTTTTTTTTCCTTTTGTTTAAGATAGGCAAGACATTTTCTCATTTGGGAAAATGGAGGTTAAGACTCTCAAAATCACGTTTTTAGACATTTTTAAAAACTTGTGCCGGCTAAATCTGGTGCGCTGAGTAATTTTCAGAAATGCCAATACAAAGCTTGAACCTTAAAATGTACCTTTCGATACCGTTGTTTCAAACAAGAGGTCAAATTAGATATATTTCATGTATATCTGTCTCGGCGCAGTGTATTTTTCAACTTAGCTGGTGTTAAAAATCAAATTTGACATCAACATATCAAACTTAAAAGGATGAATTACTTTTAATTACGAATTTTAGGAGTGAATACACTTCATAAATTTTATTAAAAGACATGCGTTCCGAAAAAGTGGCTTTAAATTTTTTAATTTAAATAGGTACAATAAAAACAAAATCACTTTGCCTTCTAATGAGATACTGTTAATATGTAGATACCGCTATAAACTTCTTACACGGCATATTTTAGCTGGCACAAATTTCTGTATTCCAACCACAAACAATTGTTTTTTCTGTTTTCGTTTTTGGATTTATTTTTATTTGTTTATATTGTATTTTATATTTATGAGTGTATACGAAAATATGCATAAAAAACATTTGCATAGAAATTTATTTAAGGCTGGCTAGAGCCCATCTTAAATATCCCACGCACCCAACGCCACACTCACCTTCGTGAAATATCCGTTTTGCCGCCGGTATCTTTGCAGTTTCCTGCTAAAAAATCCGTCTTCGCACTTATGAGTGTGTTTGTAGGTATATATATTCCCGAACGATGAGAGAAACCAATAATCTAATCAGTTCACAACAAATCGGTGAAAATAACGATACTTAACGCTCGAAAACATATTCACTGAGAGAACTATTTGATTTTGCTTTTACTACTTCCACAATAATCACTACGAAGCCACAAAAAAAATTATGAACGGACCGAGGCCGAGTTGTGCAAAGTTTTAAAAAAATATTTATGTGCAGACATATGGGTATATATGTACATGCAGAAATGTATATACATACATACACTCGTACACATATGCGTTGTAACTAATACGCTTTCGAATAAACACTTAAATCTCACAAAGAAGCGTTTTATTGAGCTTCGATAATGTTAATATGTACATATGTATATGTATATGTACCCGTACATAAATGTGCATAAAATATTTATTCATATGGTATGCATTTTTACACTGTTTTTAATTGCTGGACAAACTTTAAATGTTTGTCTTTAATAGTCGGAGTACCGCCACTCCTTTTTATTATTTTTATAAATGTTTCACTGCGTTCGTTCTTATAATGTTATTTTTATTAATATCCGCAATCATGAGCGTATCATTAGTAAATCTAATGAGACGCTCATTTTGTTGATCGTTAGTCGCGTTAGACAACTTCTACTACATACACAACTACAACCCAAGCAGGCAGATAAGAAAAGCTTATCGTTTAGTAAGTGTGCGACTGGAGTGTCGAAGCACGATTGGATGCTGGAATCGAAATGAATGAAAGCTGAGACTAAACTCCACCGCAAATGGACCTCGTTCAAACAGTCGGAACCAACAGCGAGCAGCACACGGCAGCAGGCAGCGAAAACATGCCGAAGTATTTCCTATAGACGGCTGCGAACTGCACCGTATAGCCGAAGTGGATAAAAGCAGCGGCAGTGTATCGATGACGTTAGCAACTAGCGCAGCGACAATAACAACGGCAGCTGTGATGAGAACAACTATAACAATAAAAACAAATCAAGTCTCAACGATCCCACGAAGTAGACAAGCATCGCGGTGGGATTGGTGCGTGCATACAATGGCGGCCGGGCGAAACCTGGACCCATAAAACGCGCACCAACACACATTTTATTGTTCGTGTACACGAATATGTGCGTACATACATACAAGCGCATACACATAAAGAGCACCATGCCATAGCTTACGAGTGTGATTGAGGGTGGCGAATGAAGTCAGTGTCGTATCTATTGCAACTGGATGGATGGAAAGGAATCATTCGCTTACACTGGAAATTCTATAAACGCGTTGCTGATTGCGCTGACGCTGACGCTGGCGCCGACGTTGGCGATGGGGGTTGTTGGCACACTTCACGCACACAGGTATTCATGAATAAAAGTGTGGGTTCGTCTAATTTTTTATCTGCGCGTGTGTGTACCAAAACATGCATACATGAATTTACTTATGCATACTAAATTCATATGTACATACGTACATGAAATATGTATGTACATGCATTTACGATCGGAAAAAATTGAGGTATCCAATTGCCTATGGTATCAGCACTCCCGAATTTTATTCGTTTGAAGTTCTTCACATTCAGTGGACAATGTTTTGAACTCTGCTAAATTTTAAGGAAGGTGATCTATAGAAAATTGTAAACTTGTAAATTCCTTAGACCCAAGTCTTTGTTTAAGTACTTACTCACTTTGTATTCTCCATTAATTTTTAGGAATTTTCACGACAGGGCTGATCTTATTTTAGTTCGACTTTAATTAATATATTTCGCTCATATTATTAAACTACACCTGTCAACTGATAATTATTAACTAATATATTATAATAGTTTAAATACTCAATAAAACGCTGCAAATTAGTACTTGGCATGTGGAATATCCTGAGGCGATTAAAATAACTTTGCCAAAAGTAACTGTTCTTTCTTACAATGTTTAAATTATGGGAAAATGATTTTTTTTTTTTGTCGTGTTTAATTTTTGTATTGCTAATGAAGTTAATAACCTGGAAAAATGGCTTCGTTGCGAAAAAACAAAGTTGCATTTAAAAAAGTCAATTACTTAGTACAATCGTATTTTATTGATAAAGGCGTGTATTTATGTATTCAGAAAAGTTTCAAAAACAGAAATCAAACTTTTTTCATTTAAAATAAAGTCAGTGCCACACGAAATAAGTGTTGTGCAAGGGTTGCCTTTAATATTTTGAACCTTTCCAACACTACCGGTGATGATTTGTAATTTGATATTTTTAAGGAAAAGCTTGGTATTTTTTAGCATAAAGTTTCTTACGATATTTATTTTTTTCCTTTTTCAGAGAGTAGAAAAATTCGTGCGAACTTACTTCAACTTTTGGCGTTGAAGCATTACACTTAGCCACTATGAAACGTTGATAAAACGAGTTCCCACGTGGCCGACGATCCCTGCAAGATGCATTTCTTGAAGGCCATCCAAAAGCGACTACTGGGCCAGCAAAAATC
The DNA here is from genome assembly GCF_028408465.1 of Anastrepha ludens. NCBI lineage: Eukaryota > Metazoa > Arthropoda > Insecta > Diptera > Tephritidae > Anastrepha > Anastrepha ludens. Next base: position 113,847,811 of record NC_071498.1, on the reverse strand, counting down.
GATGCTGGGTGTCAATTGCTCAAGATCGTCGAGTGACATGCCGCGAGATCCGTGGGCTTTAGTGGGATCAGCATACAAATTTGCCGGAAAATTTAGTCGTCAAGAAGATTTGTTCTTGTTAGATATCGTATACTTTGAGAATTGCCAAAGGACTCGTGTCAATTGATGTAAAGAAATATTGAAGAAACTCAGCCGTGATGATCCAAAGCACATCTATGGCATCCTAACAGGTGACATATCTTTGATCTAAATATTTGAGCCGGAAGCAAAACAGCAATCGACAATATGGATGTTTCAAGACGAACTTAATCCAATAAAAGTTGTTCGAAGAGGAACAAAAAATATAAAAGGCAATCCCTGTAACACGAAATAAAATAAAATAAATAATAACTAACAACAAAACACCGTGAAGCAGACACGCTATACACAGTCAGTGCACCGAACAAAGAAATTCATTAAAATTTGGGGATACTATGTACATAGCAAATGCTGTTTAAATGATCAGAAATTTTAATCTCTCTGAAAACGCATTTTTTTTTTTTTTTTGAGTAATGCATTATCTCTGGGAAGCGGTTGCGTTATTAGATAGTTTGACTTTGAGGACTTGCGTTTTGAGAGATTTAACTGTATATTGAAGCATGTTTACTTACCACCTTTTTCTATTCCTTGATAATAGCAGCGTATTCAATAAATACCCGTGTTGGAAATGAAGAACCATTTTTTCAAAAGAAAAATTTCTTTTTTAACATTTTTAGAAATATACACTTCTCCTAACGCACCAGCCATCGCGGCACCCATCGGGCCGACAATTTTTTCATCGCCAAATTATCATGTAAAATATTAATTGCGGTTCCGGTCGATACACCTATGACCTCTGTCACTTCACGCACTTTCGTTCGTTGATCAGCGAGAATCACGCCGTGGACTTTTTGAATGATTTCCTCGGTAACCACGTCTGCCGGGCGGCCTGATCGCTTCTCAACAAAAACGGATGTTCACCGACGTTTAAATTCGTTGAACCAATATCCAACTGTGGTCATAGATGATGAAGCGTCCCCATCGACAGCATCCAACTTTGCTTTTATCCCCTCACATTTTTCCCCATCCAAAAACAAAAAGCGAACTACCGAACCATACTGCTCTTTTTTTATCTTAACGAAAATCACGAAACACGTCTTACTGGAACAGCTGCCAAATCCAAACTAACTTATAAATCAGTCTAAAATTTGTTTTGCCGTTGTCGTTTGATAGATGGCAGCACACGATGCTAACACTAACTTCCCTCAGGAGCTCCCTCTGCCATCACACACGGAAACTTATTGAACCACCCTCGTATATAAGTACTTTTATAAACAATTATACTATAAAAAAAAAATCTCTCTGCTCAAATTATTGCCCGTAGTCTTAACATAAAGCGGAAACAAAGGCTCTCCATCGATTTCTGACAGCCGCTATAGGTCTTATTTCGTTCCTGGTGGTGGTGCAAGAGTTCTCTTACGACAGGCATCCGTTACCTCGGACAAATTCTAACCCCTAACCCGCGGGGGGAAATACGAGGTAGTTCAAATGAAAACAATTTTAATTTTTGTAAATTTTCCTGCCAACAATTTAATCAGCTGTTCGGAAAACTTGCAAATTGTTTCTGGTTTTGCGTTCATGTACGTTTTGTGATATTTTTCTCTCTGAGAGCGAATTCTCGGAAATTAAGTTACTGGAAAGTAACTAGATAATTTTTACATGATCAGACCTTAAATTAATTATTACAATTAAAGAGGTTTTTTTTTATCTTTTTATTTCGAATTGATTTGTGTAAATGTTTTCTTGCTTTGAAAAAAGCTTATTGACATCGCCACTAGCATTCACGTGTTCACGTGCAGCAGCAAAACTTGCAGTGTTGTGGGCTGTGATTAATTACATATTGCTGAATGAACTGTTGTTGGTAACTTATGTATGTATTTTTAAAGCAACCTAGTAAGCACTTCCGAAACCTATGTATATTTGAAAGGCATTGGGCCCTGATTGTCAGAATGTCCATCTTACGGGAGCCTTTCCCCAAGAAAGCTCTATGCTATCCTGATTTAAGCGGTATGTCAGGATGTATTCCATATCGTGCTGGTCCTGGACATCCCGAGCAAGTTCTTGCTCATAAGCACGCCCTTTTGAAAACGAAATGTTTTTCCTACAACTTTTACTGTGCCTCCACTTTTACTCAAAATTTCTAGACTTAGCAACTCACTGTCTTACCAAGAGAGCCGATTTATCAAGAGGGAACGAGAAAGCTGCTTACTAAGCAAACCTTCTATTATTGAAATATAATATCAAAAATTATAATACAATATATCGAGCTAATGCGGTCAGCTTCCGCGATAGTCTATAGCAATTAAGTACACGAGTCGCGTCTGTGTTTCAAACGGAGGAGGCGGAGAGGTAGATCTGCATGTCTCTGCAGCGACAGCAAAGACGCGCTCATGTCCTTAGACAGCCCTCCAACCACTTCAAGGGTAGTTGAATCCTGTAAATCCAAGCTGAACTATGTCGGTAGATATAATATCCTGATGCTAATATGGATCCCGGGACACGTGAGTATCGCGGGTAACGAGATCTCTGACTCTTTAGCTAGGATGGGATCTGAGGCCAACTTCTTTGGCCCTGAGACCGTTCTGCCGTTCAGCCATCAAAGCCACGGTTAGCAAACGGGTTATTTTAACCCACAAGTAGGCAACTGGCAGGCTGGGAGAGGCTGCAGATGGGCAAAACTAATGTTACCCGTCATGTACGATCGCCTGTCGCAGTTCCTCCTGTCATTAAACTGAAGGGCAGCTAGTTGGACTGATGACGAGCCACTTTCTAGGGGCAAAGCACTGTGCGTCTGCCCGGCCTTCGCTCGAATCAGGCTTGAGGTCTTTGGCTCTCGTGTGTTAAGAAGCGACCACTTTGGCTCCTTGGCATCACAAGATCTACTCATATTTCTTCGGAGGTCGGGTATATTTAAAGAAAATTAAAAAGGAACCCGAGTCCAGCACAATGAACTTAATGTTGCCTGAGTGCTGTGCTTGCTAGTCCGTCCCGACACAAAAAAAGTACACGACTGTCGCAACCTACAAAATCGACTTCTATACAACTGTTTGCTCAGATATAAAAATTTGCGTTAAAACTCTTCTATCAGCAAATAACATGAAATTTCACATTTAACATGATTCGAGAGTTAGCAGTGAAAACCTTTTAGATTGAATCCTATGACGTATGTATAGTTCGCTTGTAACTGATTGTTCAGCTATGCGACTTTTCTCCAATTAGACCAGCTAAAGCTAAAAAAAAGTATTGTAAGCTGTTTAGATGCAAAGTATTTTAGGAAAATCATTAAAATCAATGATCTACAAAGTATATATTCGACCCCACAGACATGTAATAATAATAAAATATTTCAAAAAAGTTTACTAGGTTTCCAAGTATTTTTCGGCATTATGCATTTTTAGTCGATCTTTTCGGTTACAATTCGGTTCCGATACTTCCTATTTCGACATTTGCCCGTGACCATCTAAATTAGACCCCAGCTTTTTCCAGACGAGCTAAAAATAAACTTATTTGGCGCGAGGCCAATACGGAGTTCAAGCCCCAAAATGGTTATGGTTTGGCTCTGCATGTTGGAAATTTGCCTTTATCGAAGAAACAATGAGCAAATATGTTTATTTAAAACTTCTGCAAGGCAATTTGGTTCAAAGCGCTAGTAAATTACAATTGAAAGATGACTTTCGTTTTTATCAAGATAACAACCCCAAGCACAATCACAAATAATACAAACGAGGCTAACATACAAATATTCCCATTTAATATATATATATTTTATTTTTGAGAATACGTACCATTTTTAGTACTTATTCATGAAAATCGCTGTAATACTCGTATAAAAGTAGTGCAGTAGAGACAAATTTTCATTTCTGAAGGAGCTTAAGACGATTAAGATTTTTCTTTAATCATAATCATTTTATTTTAGAGCTCTCTAATACCGAAGAAATTTTATTTTTTTCGGTACGAAAATTCGGGAAGATGAAAAGTAAGTATAGCGAATCAAAACTTTTTAGAATAAAGATCTTTCAAACACGTATTCAGAAACACTGCAAGAAAAAAATTCTATTTTGCGGTTTCATATCATCATTTACAACTAGGCAAAAGTGGAAATAATTAATTACTTTTATTATAAGGTGTGTTTATATAAAAATTATCTAGTAACTTATATATATATAAATATAATTGGCGCATATACCCTTTTTGGGTGTTTGGCCGAGCTCCTCCTCCTATTTGTGGTGTGCGTCTTGATGTTGTTCCACAAATGGAGGGGCCTACAGTTTCAAGCCGACTCCGAACGGCAGATTTTTTTTTTCTAGGAGCTTTTCATGGCAGAAATACACTCGGAGGTTTGCCATTGGCCGCCGAGGGGCGACCGCTATTAGAAAAAACTTTTTCTTAATTTGGATCTTTCGCCGAGATTCGAACCGACGTTGTCTCTCTGAATTCCGAGTGGTAGTCACGCACCAACCATTCGACCACGGCGGCCGCCAGTAACTTAATTTCCGAAAATTCGCTCTCAAAGAGAAAAATATCGCAAAGAAGTACGAGTAACAATTTGCAAATTTTTCGAACAGCTGATTAAGTTTTTGGAGGGAGAAACCACAAAAAGTAAAAAATGTTTCAGTTGGGCTACCTCGTAATAAATTTAAAAAAATTAAGCAAATAAAACGCTTCACAATAATTTGTGCCATTTCATCGTCTCTATCAGATGAAGAACATTCCATTAGCAATTGTATTGTTGTGGCAATCAGAGCCTTTTTATTAACCAAAAAGTACAAGCATAAAACACAAAATATACCTTCAATGCTTTCGATTTGTATTTCGGAAACTGCAGCAACGGTTACTGCAGGATGTGAGAAGTGCGTACCTTTATATTATCGGCCGATGCCTATTTGATATATGACTTTAAATAAACTTTATAGATATTATCTAAAATATATTTACTTACATTCTCAATTTTAATTACAATTTTTATTTAAATTTAGAACTTTGACTCTATTCGCAAATTTGAATATTTTTAATTTGCTTGCTACTTGGCACGTTTTTTGGATACATGAACACTAAAACTTGATAATTTGTAAGAATTGTTATAAATTATTAGATTCATGAACAGATATGTATTTAGCCCAGCCAAAATAAAAGGATTTTTAAACAAATGAAATGTGAATTAATGCAATTTACTCTGCATTCCTAAGTGTTGATTAGTTACATATGTATGTATGTTGTCGTAAATTGCTTTTTTATCATATGTATATTCCAATCTCCTCTCTCCACTGGTCTACCATCGAGTATTGCATCGCGGGAGATGGCGTGATTAGCCACCGCTGCTGTGTCAGTCTTTCCAAACAGTCATACAGCATTCCACATTTACTTCGAGCGCAACGTATGTTGCACGAATGTTTCCGACGAAGGAGATTCATCAAAGGCTCTGTAGAGTTTTTCTCTCATAGAACGAAAGAGCGGTGAACATCTTCTATAATGCTTTCGTCGCAGAAGGGATTGTCGTCGCAGTTGAAATATGTTTTCAAATAGCCGTGTCCACTCAAGAACTGCGTCAGCTAAAAATCCATAATTATAGAATGGAGATGCATCTTTAATAAAAGATATCATATTGCATGAAACATAGGAAATAAAGAAAAAATAAAACAAATGACAGCTTTCGAGTTTTAATATTAACGAGCGGGTACAAGTAATATTTATTTCCTCTTTCGTGTCTATTAAACAACTCATTCAATTAATAGCTTGATCGAAAACATTGGTATATCGATGTAGACATAGGCGCATTGCAATAGCATAAAAATCAAACTAGCACTGAAATGCTCATTTCAGTGCATTCTCGTAAGGTCCTCAACAATTTTAATAACATCATCAACATCAGCTTCCTTCTTTTCACCGCTCAAGGTTAGCTGTAAAATTAGACAGTTTGATTCAAAGCTTCTAAATTTGCATATCCTAAAATTGCCTTACCTCCAAGCCCATTACAGTTTCCTTCATTTTTTCTCTACTCAAATCAAGAAAGCTTTCAATTAAATCGCCATCAATAAAGTTTTCACACGGCTCCGTCTTTTGCGTCGTTTGATAACTTCTATAATAAGAGTGATCTATTTTCCCCACCGATTTAATTGTGTTCGTTAAACGCTCCTCAAGGCTATGCAGAAAGTCATAGAAATCTTGCGGTATCTGTGTGACAATACCAATGGCGCCATTTACAGTGCCATACAGCACGCAACCCTGATTGGGTGTAGTGCGTTCACCTACATTTTGCATCACCAACGAACCGTGTCGGAACACATTGACGACATCGCCCAAATGAAAGCGTGCGACTTCAGGCAACAATTGCCGCTCTTCGTCTGTAGTGGCAGCACTAAGTAAATAAAAAATAGTAAAGTGTCTGCTTGTATTATTTTGCTGCAATAATTACCTATCTTTTTGACACACAAATAGATTGCCATAGGTCTCGGACCCCAAAAATGTGTCATCATCCAAGATTTCTACAGCACGCATCCATTTCGGGTCGCAATCTCGTGAAATCTCGACGAAAATTCCCTCCATTTGCTTATGTTGTAGCAGCGTCATTGAACGCATCAAATCGCCTACCAAAATAAAATCACCTGCAATAGTAGGAAATTTGACATGTTAACTTTTGTGTCTTACTTCCAAAAAGTCAACGTTCACCTTTGGCCTTTAGATACAAAACAGAAATGTTGTTCTGAATATTGCATTCCATACGTAACTCCTTTTCATTTGTCCATTCATAAAGGCGTACAAAACTATTTATGCCGGCTAACACTTTGCCATTAAACTCAACTAGTGAGTGGCATGAACCGTCGATTTTTGTTTCAGCCACTTGAGTTAGTTTTCCTTCGTTATAGTGGAAAATGATTATACGACCTACTTTGGGTTCAGGTTCATCGGCATAAATGAGGGCGGTTGAAACCACATAATACGTGTTGGGGTCATCACCTAACCTAGCAGACATTAATGAAATTATGCTCTCGGATGGCATGAATTGATGCGCATGCAATACTTCGAAAGTATTCTGGTCAATTATCAATAAGTTGTTTATATCCAATTCTTGGCCAATTTCTGCATTTGTAGTTGCTGTATTACCGCCACCCGGTTTGGGTACAATGTTCGATGCGTAGGTGATATTCTGCGCTTGAGTCGAAGCACTTGGCCTTGTCGGTTTAGGTCCGCCTCGTCCTTGGACATCAACACGTAGCGTTGCCACACCGAACGTCTGTGAGCTTTCCTGATACGCAATGCGTCGTGGACCCTCGCCGAGAGGTACAGTGCGAATATGTAGCTTTTGTATCTCATCGATGGTTCCTAATATTACCGAGTTCTTTGTGGCTAAAGCTAAGCTGTCTGGGTATGACTGCGCATTCAATGAGCACATATGATTTACCTCTTTCAAATTCACATTTGAAAATACTAATTTATGGTTTGAGGAATAAATAACTGTAGGACGATCGGAGCAGGCAAAAACATTAGTAGTCGCAAATGATTTGAAAGTTCGCAAAGTTGTAGGTTGTGTTCCCAGCGCAACTTTCTTTTTCTCGCTTAAGCGACCATCGGCTCTATTTAAAATAAAATAGAACATAGAACCATCACCCAATGCACATAGCAAATAGTGTATGCCTTCGAAGGTGGTCATTAAAATGGAGCGTGGTATGATTTCTGCATGGAAGGAAAATTAGATATATGCAAAAAAATAATAAAAATTATTCAATTCAAATATTTACCACCGCCTAGTTTTTCAGTGTACATAGTTTCCAGCTTCGGCAGTGACAAGACCACAGCGGATATATCTGTCCACAAGCCAACTGCAACCAGATTAGCCTTATTTTTACCCTCCTCTAGTGGAGTAATATCCAAACAAGCGACTTCATATTCCAATGCCCTGTGACATTTTTCAGCCAAGTAGCAGTTCTCAATTTCAATGTAATATACATTGCATGCCGAGGCGACAACAATTTGAGTCGAATTACACGATACGACACCGATACGTTTACCATCAGGCGGCTGCCATTCACCCACCAAACTCTTGGTGCTACTTTTCACAAGGCGCACAGTTAGGGGCGTTACTTGTATTATCTATAAAAGCAAAAAGGGCAGTTGATGTCTAACTCTTCCTTTCGAAACGAATTCAAAGCACTTGATTTTACCTGATCGTAATCCACATTGGCGCAATGGAACGTTTGCTGGTCGCTAATAAATCCCGGTATTTCTGTTTCTTCAACTTCCTCCCCAGTAAGCGTCAAAATGCGCGTGTGACCCACAAATGCCAACACCAATGTGTTTTCATAAATACTGTCGTCGATGCCTACTTTGAGCGACCACATACCTTTTATACCGGGCAGGTCAATGCAAGCATGTTCTTGAATGCCAATACCGATTCTTAAAAAAAAGTTATATATTTTTTAAATAATCAAGATGCAACAAACAATGAGGAAAGACTACCTTATAATGCGAAGGGATCCATCTTTAAAACTGCCTGAGCAAGTTATTATTTGGCCTTGTCCCTGTCGGTCTAAATCTACTACACCTAAGTCAAGGATAGGTGCCAGGCTAGTAAAATTTTCCATCGGAATAACGTATGAGCCATTCTCGTTTGGAGTCGTACTCAGACGTACTAGCTGTGAGTCGCCGTGCTTCGAACCAATGAAAAGAAATCCGTTATCCAAATATGTTATACACTCCGGTATGGAAATTTCTCCTGAAAAAGGCAGGCAAACAAATACTATGAATTTCTCAAAAATTTCATCAATAACTGTGAATTACCTAGCAATTCAACTTTTATTTCCTTGACGGACACTCCACCCTTGCCGTTGTCGATGGTTTCCAAGAACAACATAAACAGCTGGCCGTACATGTTGCCCAGCAAATATCGTTGGCCCTTGCTATCTACACGTGCATAGCAGTTAATGGTACTTTGCTAATAAAATATTTAATAAGTATTTTAACTCAGAAACAGCAGAATACGTTTCGATATTCACCTTAAAGGTAGAAGGTGCCACGGCATGGTAGCTATTTCCATCATGGTAAACAATCGATTCCCGACCAATAACAATGGCGCCACCTAACAGTGGGTGTGGTAAAATTTAAGTCAATTGTTCAATTAATAATTTTATGATATACACTCTTCCATACCCAGAGGTGTTGGCACTGGTATCAACATTGTTGCTTCAGTTTCGACATTGTCCTGCTTCCACGCTATTTTCATAAACTCCTTGTCACGTAAGTTGATCTCGTGTGTCTTTACATGACGTCCATCAACATCTTTGTGTATAACAATAATCGTGGGATTTATGCAACCATATAGAAATTCAACGTCATAAACATTTAATTCGTCCATACTAAAAATATTCATATTACATTTCACACGGTAATTTTGAAAAAAATTAAGAACATACCGTAAATTAGTCGCCTTTAGTTCGCTTGTCTCCTTATCCAAAGGTATTATGGTGAATAGACCCATGTAGAGGCACATACCGATAACACGTGCCTTTGGATCAATGACGGCGATTACTCCGCCCTCGGTTGGTATGCTTACTTGATCGGACACATTACCATGCGCTTTTGTTACAACACTGATTTGGTCGCCTATCATTCGGCATTCCAATATCATGACATTGTATCGTAAGGTAAGTATAAAGAGCAAGTCCTTCTTACTGTCCTTTAAATTGAAAGATAGTTGTTTTAAAAATCGGGTTTCTTCAAAATCGCTTCAACTAACCTGAGGGCGAAAGTGACGCATGACGGATATTTGTCCATTAATATTTACTTCCTTCAACGGTCGCAAACCTTCTGGTGTTACTAAATCAATTTCCAACTGACTGTTGCGAGCGATGATCAAATTTAAATCAGTTGGCGATGTAAAATTTCCTGGTGTGAACAAAAACACAAATTAATGAAAACCTTAAAGACAGATCTTAAAGACTATTGTTGTTATTTGCGAAAACATGCCGGTTGCCCATTGGTCTGCCAAGTATAGCAGTTTCTAGGCGGGAGAAATATATCAACTTATTGGTTTTCTACAGGCTACATTAATATTCTTAGAGGATAGTTCGAACATATTTCAATAATTTTTCGTTAACATTATATAGCATGTCGGAGACGCGGCAATCCCTCGAAAAATACCAGTGGAGGTCCACTTACCGGTCACACAACTAACAACCGCTGTCGGCTTTTGTGCCGTAACCACATAATGATGTGACATTTTTCGCGCTAAATGGTGCTATTGCCTCCAATTCGTTTCAAATAACAAAAATTATAATTTTTCTCTCAACAGGCCAGATATTACCAGCTCGCCTTCGCCTAGCACTTTTTCTTCTTTTTTAGGTTTACTAATTACAACTCTGGCACCTAGAATTTCAACTTTATAACGTTGCCAGATTAATATCTGAGAAACAAAAACGGCATCTCCTTATACAGAAAAAAATATATAATTCAAGATTGAGCAAGTAGATTCGGCTTGTGATTGAGCATCCACACTTGTTTTAACGTCAGTTAACAACCAAAAAGAAGAGGAAGAGTAAAGGAAAACAAGTGGAGAATGTCAAAGACAAAATTATACCCCAACACACTTACTTGTAATGGAGTTATCGACAATAAAATCAAAAAACCGCATTTGTAGGTATTCCTATAATTTGTGCTTTTACAATTTAACAAGCGGCACTTCATTTTTATTATTTTACTTACATAAAAAATCTCAATATCCAACCAACCATCACTGAATATTAACACACGAGCATTTTTTTGGCAGAAATACACTCGGAGGGTTTGCCATTGCCTACCGAATGGTGACCGCTATTATAATAGAAAAAAAGTTTGCTTCATTTTGGTATCTCACGGAGATTCAAACCTACCAAGCACCAAACATTCGGCTACAGCGGTCGAATGTTGTACGCCCGGCGAATATGTTGCATATGTATTTCATAGAACAACAAAAGTTCAAAACTTTCCCAAATTATACTGTATATTGAACATATATATGTACGTGCATATATACACATAGTGTACAGAATACACTACCTTCTGAAAGACTCTACTTTAGTTTTGGAGAATTTGACAATTTAGTGACGTCAGTACAAAAAATAAACATACCGTTGTGTAAAAATATATTCACGGATATGAATATATACAATATACAAATACTTATATACGGATGTATGTGTGCCCGACTGATTCGCTTATTCTTTCCTCTTCTGTTTGTTTGTGTATTTTCTGTACTGACGTCGTGGTAAATAGAAAATCGCAAGCCTCCAATTATTTAGACGACAGCACGACATTTCGGCTGCAGAACGGCAATTGCCGACATCGCCAATTGAAATCTCTTTCTAAAACTACGGCGGCACACTCATGCATTTGCTGCCCTGCAGCTTATATGTGTGCGTGTCGGGTGACACACGTACTTGTTTCGTGTCACACATACTTGTTGTCGGCTTTTGCATGATGAAAATAAAAAATTTTAGTTTTTTTCGAGGGCAAGCGTCATGCACTCGACTCGCACACATATAAGCTGCAGGTCAGCAAATGCATGAGCGTGTCGCCATAGCTTAATATTGCCGGCGTCAATGAGCAGATGCAGTGCTGCCACTTAAAAATCTAACGTTATTTAATCAAAAAATCAATTTATTTTATTTTTTACACCAACTACATATATCACTATGAAGAAGTTGTTTGCTTTGCCGCTGCAATTTTGAAAATATTTAAGAAGTTGCCTTAAAATTGCATTTTAAGACAAGGGAGGTTTTTTGTCGTTACGCTATGAAGAGTCGTCTTCCTTGTATTTATACTACCACCCGCACATTTTGTAGAGGGTAAAAAATGTCATTATTGCCTGAGACGAGTGCAATTCGAGCTAAGAGCATGCTGGGAAATAAATATGAAAATTTAAACAAAATTATGCTGCATTACTAAAAGAGGTCTTTTCCTCTCTTAAGAAATTAACATTAAAGTTAAGAAAAATAAATACTTTTGAGCGATTACAATTTTACATTAAAAATATTTCACACTTGTAGCCAATTTTTCTGTTGAGTATAAATATTATTTGCATCAGCCTTCATGTTCTGATTATATCTTACTCCTTTGGTTTCTATATATATGACTTATACATGAAGATTACAGAGACTAGAAAAAAGTTGAAGTACATTCTAAATACCGTGCTTTATTTTGTATACGTTTATTTGCATGTTTAATAAATTCAAGAATTATAAACATTGAATCGTTATGTAAGTTGGGAGAAAGTTGTGATGTAGAAAATATGGGGCAACAATAAATATGAATGATTTGATATCAAAAGATAAGCTACGGCCACACGCTCATGCATGACGCTTGCCCTTGAAAAAATCTAAAATTTTTGATTTTCATCATGCAAAAGCCGACAACAAGTATATGTGACACGAAACAAGTACATATGTCACCCGACACGCCCACACATAAGCTGCTGGACAGCAAATGCATGAGCGTTTAGCCGTAGCTATAACCACATTCCGATGTTCATACTGAAATCAGCGTTGCAAAAAAACTCACTAGTTTTTGATTAACTAATTATGTAGGTTTTGAAATCAACTCTGTTTGAAAAATGCACTTGAAAATCTTAAATGAAGGCTCTTTTATTAATTAATATTTTAAATTTTGAAACAAATATCATTCTTTCTACTAAATTCCATACATTTTAAGATGTTATGCTTATTTTAGCAATTCATTCACTATTAGTGCGCTGTCATATGAAAAAAGTCCTAATTTTCGATATGCTTATATTTGGGAACTGGGCTCACTAGGCAATTAATAGCTACGAAGTTGTGCAACAGTGCAGGTGGAATCATTCCAGTTTTATACTACGTGTTTGACAATTTCTCATATAATTTCTCGGTGTCTTGTAATTACGAAGACTTTATTATTACACTTTATAGATATTAAACACATTCGAATAATTTTTTCGAACCACTAATCGTTGTACAAGAATTAAAAAAATAGAATATTGTGATTTCCTTTGCTGGGACGAAGAACGAAACTTGAAGCTTACCTTCCTTGTCGTGTGGTGCTCCGGAAATTTTTGGGGTAGAATTATGGCTAAACTCACGGAGGTATACCGAGCAGAGGACGTGATCGACGTTGGTTATAGGCAAATACCCGTGGTTGCAGGATCCGGTGATGATTCTTCATTAATGGTGAGTTATTACTATCCAGCATCGACTTTGGCAAAATATCTTTGATATTCACTACGCTCGCACAAAATCTCCAATGCAAAGTAAGGTTGGCTTATAAAAAGAAGAAGAGACTATCACTAAATTCAATAGGAAAGATGTTCAAGGGTGAATGTTGATTACCACTACATCTACTATGAAGTTGGAATGCAATAGGTTTATTTGGAGAAAGTGTTTCCGTAGTAAAAGTATGAACACAGTAAGCAGCTGATTATGAACCATTGAACCTGTTGATACATCCAGTGCTCAGGCATATTTTTTTACAATATTTTGATACACAAAGCAATTTCAAATCCGTCTATTTTTTATGTATATTAATTTTGGAGGCTGATTTCTAGATGATTCCGAAATACTCCCTCTTTAGTTGGGACCGTGAAACTAATTCGTCTGCGAAATAGTCCAAATTATTATATTTTAAAGACAAAAAGCTTTCCTTAAGAAATCCAAAAAAGTGCACATGTTCTTTAATTGCCCATTTAGTTATAGCTGTACGCAGCGGACGAACCCAAAACAGGTTCAAACTGAAATACATATGCACATATATCTCCTCAGTATTATTTATGTAGCCTGATTGCAGTTGCATTAACTGCAAGCACTCGCATGGTAGGGGCTCGAATTATTTGCTATGCACAACTTGTTTACGTAGTAATGGCTTTAGATTTATCTCACACCCCACCACATTCCCCGAGCGTGAAAATTCAATGTTGTATTAAGTGTTTTCTCTTTTATTGTTATTACAATTATGAATAACATTTTAGTTATATTTTTTTTTATTTGTAGCTTTCAGTGCTTGTTAAAAATTAGAAAATTAGTTGAATTCTTGCTCTAAACAATGCTGATCTTATCATTATTTCTAACCTAATTTGCTTACAAGAGCACGCAGGTTTTATTTATTTTCATCAATTCGTTTCTCACTTTTATTACTGTTTTTCCAAGTTTAAGCAAAAAGATATCAAATAGAGTATGTATGTATGAATGTATATATTAATTTAGGCGACTATAATGTATTTGTTCTTCGTAGATAACTGTAAAAGAAATCAGCTTATCTAGTTTAGAGAGATTTTTTTACCAATGAATTTGCAGGATCAAAGCAGGTTATGGAAAATATATGTTGGTATCGCTGGTACAATGAGGCATTCAGTGCACAGCTCTCGTTAGTTCAAATCCACATCCAATAAACATAAGAGGCAAAATCCGCATCCTAATTTATGTAAAATACTTCCTGGTGCCTAGTAGGTGCAACCTGATAAAGTTTAAACAAGATTTAACCTCGTAAGGAATAGGATTAAGATGTTTGCGCGCATATTGTCTCTGTGGTTTGGTCAACAGCTCTCGTAGTTTAAAGGGGTGTTAGATGAGTTAGCCTCATACGAGTTTGCTTCACAAGCGGGGGAAGTTAGGAATATTAGGATCAATCCTTGAAAAGTAAGAGTTATGTTTACAATATTTGCGTTGTAATTGATCCAGGTCGCAGAGATATCGCTGCGCTTTCCGTTTAAATTTGATGCCATCTCAAGAAGACAATGGGGTCAAGGACAGTCAATCCAGTATTTCTCAAAATTCAGGATTTACCTAAATGTATGTAGAATTTTTTATTTGTTACGACAAAGCTTTGTCTTATTAGCGGATCACACACATTCGCAACTATTAGATGTCCCCTTAGACTTCTTAAAAAAAGATTGCTAAGACGGCGGCCGCCGTAGCCGATAAGTTTTTTCTGAAAGCGGTCGCCCCTCGGCAGGCAATGGCAAACCACCGAGTGTATTTCTGGCGTGAAAAAGCTCCTCATAAAAAATATCTGCCATTCGGAGTTGGCTTGAAACTGTAGGTAAATGTCTCTCTAGATAACTTGTTGAATTTATAACTGCTTATATATGAGTTACAGCTCCTCATACGAAACGCTTGCTGAAAAGTGCATGCCAATTTCAGCATTTGTATGAAAAGGTGTAAAAATTGAATCCGCACTCGTTCAAACTTTTTCCAAATCTTATTTCTGTTTTTATAGATGTTAATGGACTTGAGTAGCAAAGGCTTGTGCATAGATAACCCGCAAATACGTGGGAGAGAGCTTGAAATATTTACACGCAAGTTTAAATTGTTATCAGCGGAGGAACTAAGACAATCGCTCGAAATAGACAGCGTCACTTTCGTCTCCCTACTGAATCAGTGTGTGCCATGTGTGGGCTGCCGACGTCGTGTTGAACGTTTGTTCTATCAGCTAACACTGTCAGGTCATCCAACTCTGGATCCGTTGGTCATAAAAGACACGTGTGCACTTACTGTGCGTGAGGAGCGTATGTCTGCACCACAAGCATTAGGTACGCTGCTCTATCGTCATCACGAGGTGCTCAATAATCTACTCGATAATAAACTACGAAACAAAACCCGATGTGTGCTGCATTCATTAGATGCATTTCGTTCGAGACCCTTTTCTGAGGTTTGGCGGGAAGTGTGGTTCTCAATGAAGTATAATTGTCGCGATGAATTGGCTACCATAGAAACAAGGGAGCTGCACGAAGTGCTCGAAAACTATTTAAAAAAGCACAAGTTTTGTCAAGGATGTCGCAATAAGGTATGTTTTTAATAATCTAATTGAATTTGTTTTTGTGTTTGTTAATCTGTCTAATCAAATCTTTACATTATGACGTGCTATTATTTTTCTTCGTTAATCGTTTTATTGTACAGATCGAGAAGGCATACCACATACTCGTAAACGAAACGACTTGCAAAGAAGGATTCGATGCGGCGTTGTATGCGAACATTAGAAAACCGCAATCCGAAAAGCATTTTCAAATTATTACGAAAAAAGTTGACTTCCTCGACGCTCTGATAAGGCGCGCCGAACCAGAAGTTAACGGCAGGTGAGCTTCTTTTATTTTATTTTATATTATGTTTAACGTGTACCAACACCAGATATTCTTGTATTCATGCAATATTTTGATATTTACTTAAAAAAATATTTCCATTCGTATAAACTTTCGTATGCAGTTATTCGAAACAGCGGGAGCGTCATGCCAAAACTCTTGAAATTGCGCAGGAGGAAGTGCTAACCTGCGTTGGTATGATAATGTATGAGCGGCTGCGACGTATATATATCAGTCTGCGCGAAGAAGAGAGAGCCTGTCAGGTACTAGCAGCGGTTGGCGTGCATGCGCTAAGTCGAAGTTTTGATATGGCTGTGGAACGCAAACAAGGTATAAGTAACTTGGAATTGCTTTACCAGGAAATTAGCCGCGCTGAAAGGGCAAAAGAATTAAGACGGGAGCAGAAGAAACTGAAAAAGAAGTTAAAGAAAATGGAAAAGAAGGAAAAGCTTTGCCGAAAATATGGCAATGGAACTGATAGTACCGATTCTGATACAGTAGAGCCAGATGAGGAAGAAGAGGAAAACGCAGAAAAAGAAGTCCGAATGAAAATGTCGGATGAGGCGCTCGATCTGTCAGATGAGTTTGACGAAGAGCTAAATAAATTGGTAGATATTATGGATAACAATTTGCGCGCTGGTATTAAGAAGGAATCGCCATCAACGGTGGAATATAAGTCTCCACCACAAAAGAAAAGCAAACAAAAGAAGCAAAAAAAGCACAAACAAGATCAGCAACAGACAAGTGGCAGCAAAAAGAAGCAGCAACCGCAACAGCAGCAGCGAGTGCCTACGGTCGAGCAAACGTCATCAGCAATTTGTAGTACTTATGGCAGCTCCTGTGGCATTGACGCAGTTAGCACCGCAGGGAAATGTGATATGTGTTTATCAGCAGGGGACCAGTGTCCATGCGAAAACGATGTACGCGATTCTGGTTATGGCAGTGAACTTTTAACGCCTGATAATTCGCCTATCTCTAGTGCAACCACTACACCAGAAGGTTCAGAAGTATCCTGTTCTGATGGTTTCTGTAATCATGAAAATGGGCAAGATATTGGATTGGACGATGAACATCAACACCATATGTATGATATAGGCAGTACCTATATGTGGAGGAGCAGTTCACTTAACCAAAAGTATGGGGGTACGAACTGGCTGAGCTTGCAACAAATGCTGGTATGTATGTTGAAATGTATCTTAAAATCTTTATTTACGACACTTAAAAAGACATTAGGCAATACCTTTATCTATTAAATCTTCATTTGACGCTACTGATCGCGATATGGCCTACTGACTCTTGTCATTTATGCGACTAATCCCAGAAGACGCCAATGCACTTTCTCCTTGAATGTAGCGCTAAAGCGTGGAGTAGGTTGAGACATCTCGCCCAACTGCAGCCAGAGGAAAGGCGCATACGCTCAATCCAACCCAAATCTATCCTGACTTTAATAAGGGAACTGGGTCTGGATGTGGTACTGTAATGAGTAGAGGGCACAAAAGACCATGAGGGCGAAGTGCAAACATCGTAGAATCTAATCTACTAGCTCGCAAGACGACTGGCGCTTCCGCCATGTGGAGGCACCCCGCACGACACTAACCACCTTTTCACATGTGTCTTATAACCCACTCATCTAACACCCCTCTCCCTCTGGACCCAACTTGGCGAAACAGCATGTTTCCTGGACCTACCTCCAGATGAGATAGTCGAAAACGACCGGTGATATAGGGTATATTCAGAAACGCATTATAAATGCGCAGTAATTGCAGCGCTGGCAGCACTGCCAATGTGACAAGTGTTGCAATTGATAGATTGGCAGTATTAAAATTTTTCCTGCAAATAATGCGCGACGTTTGATACAAAAATGGCGTTTTCGAACGCGATGCATTTGCAGTATGTACTGCCATATTTGCATTTCTGAACGCATTGCCAACACTGCAAAAGTACGTTGCGCATTATAATGCGTTATTGAATATACCCATACACTACACAAGCAGGGCTTGTATTACATATATTACTGCTACAATAACAACAAGAACTATTTTGGTACTCAGATGCTTTCTTCTCCTAGGTGCTTATTCCTATTGTTAGAAGACGATCTTCTGTTACTTCATCTTTCCACCCTAATTTAGTTCTTCCTTGACTTCATACTTTTGTCACCCTCACCTCTATTAATATCTGCTGCATGTGATCCGCTTCCATGTGCGGGATATGACTTGTAAATTTGGGACTTTACTTATCTTACTACGTGCTCCAATTGTATTAAATCCTTAATCTAGCCGTTGGTTCTTATTCTCCACTCCTATTTTTTCCTTATTGGTGCATGTATGGACTATGTGGTCGCACACGGATAGTAAGTTGCATCACATTGTCGTTACATAGGGTTACTCCCAGATATATAAAGGTCTTTATTTCCGCAGTCGATGGTATCCATCTCCTTGTTTCACTCCCGTCTTGACGGCAAACTCTTCGGAAGTCTCATTTTGAATATTGATTCTGCGTATTTTGTTATACAACGTCATCACCATTCTAGTTACTTTTTCTGGAGCACGTCGCCTTCTTAGCGTATCAGGAATTTGCTGCCTACTTACACTATCAAAAGCTTGTTCAAAGTCAATAAATAGCAATGGAGGTCCATATATTGTGCTCGTAACATTTTTCCATTGATTGTTTTAGGGTAAAAATTTGCTCAATAGTTGACGTTTCAGGTCGCAAACTGCATTAGCAGCCGAGTAGTACTCTCTCAGCGTATTCGTAACTGTTTGCTTAATATTTTAGCGAATATCTTATACGTCACATTAAGCAATGCCGAAATTAGATCGTGATTATCACTGCTATACTCCAGGCATCACTTTAACACCATTTTTTGTGCAATCTTAAAAATTCATCGCTGGCACTTTGCATAGTTGTTCTCTTCCGGGGATGTTAAATTTATTGCTATTCTATTCACTATTAAATGCATGATCTCGAGTCCCTATGGAAAATATTAATGATATAATTGATTGATTAATAATACTAGGGGCCATCAAGTGTACATGGGTTTATTGTTTTTAAGTCCAGTTAGGTAAATTATACCAGGTAGCAAACCATATGAGTGAATTTCTTGTCTATATTCCTTTGCAATAGGTATGTTAAATATTTTTTGTTTATTAAAAATATACTCTCATATCTTTATAGGAAAATGTCGACGAGTACGATGACGACGAAGAAAACTGTTACATTCCACAAGAAGTGGTTTTGGAATACCAATGTCAGCGCGAAAAGGTTGATCTGCAACGTAAAAAACTACGCGAAACTCTAAGGCAGAATTTTGCGCGTTTGTGTAAACAGCATAAAAATGTTAAGCTACTGAACAGCAAAGATGCAAATTGCAGCACATCAGGACAATCTTGCATCTGAATACTGCTCAAAATTATGCACTCAGAAGGAAGCTGTCTGAAAACAGCATAACAATCCTTAATAATACATAATGTGTTGCAATTCAAGAATGATTACATACATTTTTGAAAAATTATTATTGTTTCTGCAAATATATATTGAAATTATTTAAAACTATGCAAATACGTATATTATTTTTCGCTGCGTTCTTATTTAACAATTGCGACATTCTTCGTGAAAAGGTTCTAGTGTACGTAAATCACGCCAAGTTGGTGGCAAACCATTTGAAACGAATTTACCGCAACGTTTACACGCTTCCAAGAAGAGCTTGCTGTAACTGTGGAGCCAAGTCTAAAATCATCGATTAATAAGCACACATTTTTATAAAAAGTAAAAAGTTGAATTTACCATATAACTCTTAATGGCCAAATCAGGTAATGTAGGCGAGAAGAAGTGCAACATTGCGATGTGGGTATGTTCTTGCACTTTCCGGAAAACTTCGTAGCGCGATTCTGTCCACAAATCATCAGGATCAAGTGTCTCATCGAATCCCTTAACTGTAACCCATTCAATGAGCACACCCTTGCAGACTATAGCTGCCTTAAGCACGCGACTGATTGTGACCTGCAGAAGGTGGAAATTTAAAATGTTTTTTTTTTTTCCTTCTCTAAATCTACTTACAATGACAACAACGTTGGAGCCAAATGGACGACAAACTTGATAGCTTGTGAGAGGTAGGTTTATTTCACTCAGTAGCTTGTCTGTATGACTAAAAGAGTATAAATTATTTTGGAAATTCGCAAGCTTATATAGAATATGCACTATCGAAAATAGACTTACTCTGGATCGATGTTGTTACACGATGTAAATGGGATTCGTCCCCGTTTTTGCGAACAATATGTATATGATCGCCTGAGATTGTTTTGGTTGAGATTGTTAAATGCCAGAAAGCTGTGATCATGTACCTTGTCGATCCACTTATAGCTATTTACCAGCTGTGAATATAACGCTTGCCTATCCGGTGACGTTTCTTGTGCGAGATACGTAGTTTGGCCCAAACAGTATGGCGTTTGTGGGGCTTGTAAGCCGTTTATTAAGCTCTCGACTTCTCTATTTTGATGCAAGTCAGAAGAAAAAATATGTAAAAGTTAATCCAAACGTTAAAGAGCCGCTGCACTCCAAAGTGCCGATCACGGTTCGTTCAAGTTCTAGTAAAATTTGATGTTCATAACACGATTCGATCTCGCTCACGACTGGAACGGAATGCGACCGAATATCGACTCGTACGGATAGTATGGATGCTGGGCAAGATGCCACGACATGTTTGACATGACATCGTTCCCGACCGAAAGTTAACCGTGATGGGCACTATGATGTGAAGCGGCCATAAATATTTGCGTATTCAATTTTACCTTAGTTGAGCATTCATATTATTAAAGTTCTCCTGAAACTTTAAAAGAAACTTGGTGCGACTATCTTCAGCCAATTCGGCGTTAGTGCCGTCTGCCAAGTGTTCAAAGCAATGCCGAACGCTGGAACGCAGTGACCTCACGGCGCCCAGCGTGGAGTTTAACTTCTCCATCCTATCCAGTTTAGAGCTTGGTAAGTTCTGAATCTTGGCTAAATTTTCTGATTCCGACAGAATAGTAGATGGATTTGTTGTCACTCAAGCTTAAAAATGTATTTGGTTGGTGTATAAATAATCCCACACATGTATAATATACGACAAACGACAATAAACAGAATAGTACAGGCAGTGTTGCCAACTCACTACCTTAAGCAACAGATTATTGTACAAAAATACAAATAAAAACAAGGTGGATTTATTATAGGTGACAGCATTCACCCAGCTGAATTTTTCGCCGTAGGTATGGCTTACGTCAAAATGATATGCTTTGTTTGTATGTATTGGTATGCTTACATTCGTATGTTTACATTTGATTACTGTTTTTGACGTGATGCTTGGACCAAACGCACCAACAAATACATGTAGGGTTTTACTTATATGTGTTTGCTGTCACCTATAATAAATTCGCCTTGACTTCTTCCTATTTTTTGGTGTGAGTTTGACAGCTGTCTAGATATTCAAGTGTGTGATGGTGTGAGTGCTTATTCTTTTTGCTTGAGCGTATTGGCAGGGTTGCAGTACCAAATTAGAATTTGTATGGTAACATTAAAAACGATAGAATATCGCCACAAAAAAAATTCAAAGTAATATCTTTGACTTGGAAAATTTACAATAACAAATATTTAGGGAAATATTTAGTATAATGTCTATCGCTTGGAAAAAAAAGGTTAAAAGGGCCCCCCTTGCCGGGTGTATCCCCATCTTAAAACTGAAAACCGCACCCGTATCACAAAAAATAATGAAGTAATTAAAAGCCAAAAATTACGGTTTATAAGTGTATTGTATTGCTTCGATCAGTTTTACAAACGAGTCCTCATGCTCGTTTCCTTTTTAAAAAAATAACCCTCATCAGTCCAACTCCGGCTACGCAATCCACAGTATTTTTGAGTAGAACTCCTTTTCGCGTGGGCGGCCATTGGCCATGCTTAAAACAAATAACCCTCATGAGTCCAACTCCGGCTACGCAATCCACAGTATTTTTGCGTGGAACTCCTTTCCGTGTTTAAACCATTGAACTCAAAATTAAATTTTGAAGGCAAATAATTACGAAATTATGAATTCCCGAATAATTTGGAGTTATTAAGAGTGTTCCTTAACACTTCACTAACATCTCCACCAAGTTTCATTAATAAAGACATTATAGTTTGCCAAAATTTGCCCAATAGACATTATTGCGAATCCCAGCCAATATTTATAAAATAATTCTAAATTTTAATAAAGCATTTTACTGAGAAATATCTGAAATTTTACTTCTTTTGACGTGATAACGTCTTATAATTCGATTTAGCCGGCTGCACGCACGAAAAAATGTGTCGTTATCTTGCTCAATCTGTATCTCAATTGCAAATAAGTTCAAACATTTATTTTTACTTCACAATTTCATACAAATCCATTTAAAAATATGCCAAATTTGGCAATTAGGCTCCATATTCAAAAGCGAAAGTTGAGCTTGTATCAGTGGCAAAGAATACTGTGACGAATCATGAACTTTCGCGAAACGTCTGGCAACAATACCAAATAAATTATTGCACAGGTTGTTCAAGCGATTGTATAGAAATACAAGTATTTTTTTGACAGGCACCCTTGATGTGAGTTTGACAGGCACCTATTTGCAACCATGTTAAATAAAAGAACGTTTTGGAATCAGGTGTTTTCAGCTATTGGCAAACAGCTGAGAGTGTTTTTACTGATGTTCTTTTACGCCAAACATGGTGTTTGAAAGTATAGAGCAATCGTTCCATAAGAACATAGTTTATCGTTAAAAGCAATAAGTAAACGTAATTAAGCTTCAAAGTAGTATTTATAAAATGTACTTTCATTTCAACTTTGCAGGGAAAACTTTTATATTCCGGTTAATAAGCTAGTGATGGCCATCAAATTGTCTACATTTGACTGACAGGACACGTGGCGCTGCTATTGTTGCAGAAATTTTGTGACAGAACGTAATGCTATCTCATTAAAGTATTGGTATAGAGCTGCAACAGGCTTCTCGACCCATTGATGGATTGTAGTTTCCGCTTTTGGGTTTCTGGCTCACTGCATTTCTGTTCCCCCCGTTAAAGGCGACCTTTTAAATTCGATTTACCACTTCTCAATTCCACCAACGCGTCACTGTGAATTGGGCCACAAAAAACTTTTCTTTTTTGTAAGTGTCATAATTTTGATTATTTTGAATAGTAATTTATTCTTCTCAAATATTCAAATCAATATTTACATTTGATTTTTATTAGCTACCATAAAATTTAAATCCAACCTCGAATTTTCGGTTTAAAAGGAGAAAAAAAAAGATTAATATCGAAATTAAAAAAATTAACCAAATTAAGAGAATTCGGTTTTAGAAACACCGGCCTTTTTTGAACATCCCTAACTTACACATTCGCCTTGAAAGTGAGCCTCTTATTATTAGGCGAGGCGAATTAATAGATTTGCCTTGTTATTGAGTTAAATTTTCTATTTGCTTTATTTAATAAAAATTCTCTTAGTTTTGAAAACGCAATTGAATAGTTAAAATGGGGAATAAATCATCACTGTTGCTTCGCCCAGAGGAGATTGGGCAAATTCAAGAAGAAACGGGATGTAAGTAAAAACAATTTTTAGGAATAGTTTAATGGCATAAGAGTATCATAGTTTTGGCCCAAATTATTTTATTTAGTCGAGGATTAGAGCAAGTATTTATGTACGGCGTGTTTTAGCGACATAATTTCTCGGCTCGTAATAAATACCACCCAATTAGAACCGATTTGAATGAAACTCATTTGGTCATAAAATTTAGCTTTCAGTATACACAGTATTTATCATGTGATGTAAATAAACAATGCATTCTTGCATATAATTAGGTGATTGACTAGACGTCGTAAGTGTCATTGCCTTGAGGTGTAGAGATTTTATCTGTTAAATAAGTGAAACTACAACCAAAGATTTTTGTATCTGTGCAAAATTCATAATACGACTTATACGGTACTTTACAAGCACCCTAAATATATTTTTAGTCGATTAAACGACTTACAACAATACGACACTCTTGCCGCTTTTGCCCCATCCAGTGTAAAAATATTTTGGGTAATTTTAAGTTAAGTACCCACTGATTTTGGGAAGATGCAGCGAGAACGTGGCATCTTAAACCTCACAATAACCCACCCCACTGATCCATGAATATTAGTATTCTAAGGGGCGCAATTCTTTTAAACCATTCGGAAGTTATTAACAAAAATCAAAGCATTTTCAAACGGCTCCCCATAAGGCGAATAGTATACATAAAATGGCACCTTTCTTCCGTGCTAATGGGAAGATGTGATACTTTTTGGAATGTCCTTTTAAATGCCGACAAAAGTTATATTGCGTTGAGATAAGAAAAATGGCAGTATTTCGACTTACATAGTCAAATTATAAATAAATACAATCATATACACACATATACATACATATTACTCATATATTAACATGTTTTATATCCATTCTCTAATATTAACAACAATACAATTAAGTTATTGGCCACAGGTTGGCAAAGTTCAGTTTCCATGTCGCAAGCAATTATCATAGTTATGTGAAAATCATTATTTACGCTGTTTTTACTCATATCTCGTATTGTATCATACCTTGCAGATAAGAGTTATGATCGACCAAAGTTTGAATTGACCATTTTACAGAGAAAAGTGATAAAAGCAATTAACCGGAATGTTAATTTTAACTGTTTGATTAATACCAATACACTGCTTTATATTTTAAAAAAGCATTAAAAAAATATATTTTGTACTTACAGTTACGCCCAATCAAATAGAGCGTCTCTATTCGCGTTTCACCTCTCTGGACCGTGGTGACTGCGGAACATTGTCTCGTGAGGATTTTCTGCGCATTCCTGAATTAGCGATCAATCCGCTCTGCGAACGCATTGTGCATGCCTTCTTTGAAGATAGTACCGATGATCGTGTGAATTTCCGCCAGTTCATGAATGTGCTTGCACATTTTCGGCCAATAAATTCGAAAAAGGAAAACGGTTTGAATAGCCGTGAAGAGAAACTAAAGTGTAATTACTATGAAGCGCTTTTTTTTGCAGTAATATATGTAAATAATCACATTTTATTTTTAGTTGCATTTAAAATGTATGACTTGGATGACGACGGTGTTATAAGCCGCGATGAACTATTGAGCATTTTGCATATGATGGTTGGAGCAAATATCAGCCAAGACCAGCTAATAAGCATAGCTGAACGCACTATTCTGGAGGCAGATTTGTGTTGTCAAGGCAAAATTTCATTTGAGGACTTCTGTAAAGCATTAGAACGTACTGATGTGGAACAAAAAATGTCGATTCGTTTTCTCAATTAAATTAGCTCACGTTTAATTTATATATTATATATACATTCTTGTGGATATATACGAAAATAGTGGGAAAGTGGCCTAAACTTATTATTCGCTCTCTATAATAGCTGTTTTAGTATAGTAAATTGCATTTAACTCAAATTAGTTTATTGTAGTTTTCAATTTGTTGGGTATTTGTAAATTAGCAGCTTAGACGCTCCTGATCAATAATAATAGAATAAAAATGTCAAAATTTTAATGGGTTCAAATCACGATGTACAGAATACTAGAGGTGGCGCTTTCCGAAAACCGTTACTTTATTTTTCGCGATTTTGACAACTTGTAGATGTAAACAAATTAAACAAAATGAAGGGATTTGGTAATATTGTGCTGTTAGATTTGTGAATTTTAAAGTGAACAAACTAATAAAAATTAAGTGCTATGTGTTTAGGCACGAATTATATAACCTTCAAATGCAGTTTTTTTTTGTCGATGATGCCAAGGAATGAGTAAACAAACATTATCTAGGTGAAAAAACAGTGTTTCCTTACGAAACATCTGAATTTAAACTTCTTTTAAGCCTTCTTTTGAACCGAAAAACTAATATACCTAATTGAACGAAAAAGTGAGATTTAATCGGTTAAGATTAAACCTTTTTAAAACCTTCGGTTGGGCACACGGACCCGGCCTTTTTTCCGTTCTGTTCGAGGATCCTTTTTAAAAGGTTATATCCATAAATCGATAAAAAATTCGAATTAAATTTTACGAAGTTACCTGGAAGCTTAAGCCGTTAGCTAAAATAGAAATATGTTATATTCACACCCAAGTCGAGAAAGCCAGTCTGGCCAGACCCGGGCGCCTAACGGAGGTGTTAAAGACTTTTCGTTTAAAAGTGCAATTTTTTTCAATGTATGCAATTTTAGCATTTTTATATGTAAATATGAAATAGTTGTATTCACCTACACAATCATTTGTAACAATTGTTAGATCTCTTTTTGGGGTTTTCGTTCCCAAAAAACTTTCAAGAAGCGCAAAGTGGCATTTCATTTTGCGGGGAGTAGCAAGTTTTCATTTCGTATTCGCACCTTTTTTTGGGGAATGCCGATTTCCACACCGTGTAACAAATTCCTGTGAAACTACTCATCTATGATAATGTTATTTACTTTTTATTTCTTTTAATCAGTTTTAAAAACTATAGAATATAATAGAATATAACTACAGTCGTTATTTAATTATGTCGACAAATGCTGATAGCATCTTTTATATATTCCTAAATAAACTGCTTCTCCAGAACATCCCCCAGAGCGTCTTAAGTTTTAAGTAACATGACATAAGACGCATCCAACATTTCTCAATTCATGTTGTTGAAGAAACGGCGAGTTTTTTAAGATGCTCCATGAAAAGTTGCAGTGATACGTCGTCGGTCAGCACTGGAGCTCCACCATCCTATACGAAAATTGTATATTAATGAAATATGTACATATATAAAATTATAAAAATAAAGTCAAAAAAATTAAAATGTTCAATAAAATAATTAAAAAACCATAGCATAATAGTGTAGTAAAAGCAGAGTGAAAAAAGCGCTACAAGACACCGTTAAAATCGCACCGCACACCTCAACAAATTTAATTGTTTTGCCAAATAAATGACTGTTGAAGACCATAGAGTAGCAAACTTTATAACAAAAAAGTCATAAATACCGTAGACTGGCCAATTGGCGGCTATATTTTTGTCATTTTTGCAAGCATACAGTCCATGGGATATCACAATTCAATAACAGAGACGAACGAACACACGCAAGAGAAAAATAAAAACAAATTAAAACTTTAATAAACAAAACATTGCGCACAAACTCCAACATAAAACAAATAAAATTAGCTATTGCACATTGCAATTGGTATGTATGTTGCTCATAAGTTTGTAGCACTCACCTGTCCATACGCGTACATGTTGTTGTGTGTTTGCGATGGATTTACTTTAGAAAGCAAGAAACGAGCTTGTGAGCCACCATGTTCGGTATCAATGTAACGCGGCATCGGGAAACGTGTCTGCAAAATCTCCTGAGCATCGTCAACAGGTGCTTGCAGTAGCTGTTTGAAGTTTTCATATTCGGGCATATCTTGATATTTGAGTGCTCGCCACTGTGCAATCGTTTCACCATGGTAAATGAGAATCTGGAAGAATGTGTCCATCAGCAGTATACGGTCAGGCTGTATGGAAGATGTATCAAGCAACACCGGTTCTGGAGGACCATTAAAGGAGTAGCTGTATAGGATTGGCTGTATCATAATTAGCGACTGGGTGAGGTCCTCGCGCATTAGCATGTGCCGATAGAATGTGGTCTCGTCCGGCGAGTTGTTGAAGACTTGCAAAAATTGGGAACGGCGCAAATGGTACATGAATTGCGGGAAAAGGCTGAAGTTCTGTGCCAAGCGAAAACTGTTTGGGTCATCTTTGCTGTACTCGCCAAATTTCTGACACTGTAATAGAGAGGTGCATGTACATGTAGAAAACATTCATTCACATTCTATACAACACCCCAAAAATTATATTAGTTCTTCCAAATACTTACCAAACGAATAAGCTGTCGATCCACCCAACGCAATATGTCTGGTCCTTCATCTGTTTCAGCTCGATAGACAACCATACGCGCCATAATAACCGCAGCCGCTTCTTGGTCAAATCCAGCACTTATATATGGTAGATTTGTTGTTGCATCTGCCCAGCTAAATACATATAGACGCAAATTTTTAATATTTAACGATTTAAATATAATTATTTTAATTACTTCCTGGCCAATGTAGTTACACGTATGCGACGTTGGCCATTTGCGTGCTGATATTGAGTTATGAACTGAATACATCCCCGCCCTCCCTGCGGCATTGGAGCCGCATGTTGGTTAACAACTTCGAAGAAGAATGCCATTGTCGAGCTTGGATTCAATGTACACATCTTCCATTGTACCGTGTTACCCATGCCGATCTCCACATCCGACACCGACGAGCTCTTCACATTCAGCGACACACACGAGCCGATGCCGCCCGAGATTTTCAGCTCGCGCGAGCACTTCACTTCCAGTGTGCCATTGAATGCCATTTTTAAATCACCGCGAGTATCACGAGCAAACACTCGTTGGAATGTTTGTTTGAAAAGTGATGAATTAAACGAATCTCCCAACACCATGTGGCCGCCAGTGGAATTACAACACTGCTTCATCTCCATGAGACCACACTGATCTAGAGCGCATGAGTAAATATCGATGCAGTGACCATTGGTAGCGGCTCTTAAAGCCAACGCATCATAATGTTTGATTGCCTTTTTCATAAAGCGAGCATTGTCCTTATGAATGTCATGATGTGAACGAATTGGATGCTTGAGCTCATCGTCAACAACTTGGCCGGGACCCTGGGAACAAGGTCCACCTACAAAAGCCATAATGCGGCCGCCAGTATTGGGATAAGTGCATTCCAGCAGACCCACGGCAATAGCTAATGCAGCGCCAGTAGATCGCAAGTAACGCTTGCCCTGCGGTACCGGCCAAGGGTCGCGTTGCAGTTCGCTCAATAAGTCGCCCAATGCAATGTCACATTTACTAATAGGTTGGAGGAAACGATTTGCTGGAGGTGTGGCAGCAGGAGCACTAGTTACGCTACCGGGCACGCGCTGTTGACCGGGCATTGGTGCACCTGTTTGTCTACCTATGCCCAACATATCTTGCACTTGTTTTGCAGTAAGATCCTTAGTTCCACGAAATACATAGCTCTTGGAGCACCCTTCAGCACCCAATTCATGCACTTGAATCATTTTACCGAAAGTTATGAGTCCGACTAACGCATTAGGAGGCAATAAACTTAGAGACATTTGCAAAGAATCTTTCAAAGCATCTAGCTCTTCTTCATCCATACAAGTATCAACGAGAAATATAAAAACAGGCGGCATGCAAGGAGCTCGTGCTATTGTGTATTCAATGGTACTAAAGCCAGGAATTAGTTCGGCTGGCTGGTGTTGCTCGGAGATTGCAGCATATTGTGGGGGAAACTTTATGGAAAAATATTGATTGTTCAAACAAATATTTTTACAAATTGAATTATCATTTTACCGGATTACGTTGGAAACAAAAGTTGCACACCCACAACTTAGCACGATAGTCGACTTGACAAAGAGGATTAAGAATAGCACGACAATTGGTACGCGTACACAAAACTGGCTCATACTGTATAGGTGGCAGATCCGGACGTTCCTTCAGTGGTTGGTAGAGACACGCAAGTGGTACAACCAGACGGCCAGCGTCAATGCGGCTCGAAGGCCATACATTCCACGTTAGTCGCACACCATCCCGATCTTCATTCTGTTGAATGAATTCTTCGTACGTCGTCATCACAGCTGGGTGCGGTTATTTTTTCGCTGCTTTTCCAATTATTCACGATCAATTGGACTTTTCCCAAAAAACTTTTTCGCTTCCACGTCACAAGCAATCGAGCTGCCACTAAATCTATGACAGGTAACAGTATTGACAACTCCAACCGTTGTGGCCATTTATGACATAAAGGGTAAATATCTTACAACTGGTCAATTGATAATTGCTCAATCATGTTGATTGATGATAAAATCTAATTTAATAATAATTAAAAATGCATATAAAAGAATATAAAACAATAAAATGACAGATTACATACAAACGTTATTTTGATCTTACCTATACGGTTATCAGGTCGTATTATTAATGATTTCATTAAATTTGTGTTTCTGCTTCTGTCATTAAATTTTGTTTCTCGCTGCCACTGTTATTTCGCGAATGTTGTCAAGCCAAGTCACTTTTTCCTGCCAATTCCTTTTCGTCCTCCAATTTTTTTATGTACCAGAAGTTGAAAAAAATTGTATTTGTTGCCTCTTGTATTATATCCAAAATTACCGACTTTCTTTTCCGTTTTCTGTTTTCCGTTAGCATGTTCGTTGAAGTGTGGATCCTATTTATCATCACGTCATTTGATACTTTGTCGATCGAGTTTATTTTCATAACTTGTCTATAGCATCACATTTCAACGGTTATTGTTTGCAGTTTGAAGTGGAAAATTAGCAGAATTTCATTTATCGTGTGCCAGAACTGTAAAATTTGTATTTCTTTTCTCAGAATATTCATAGAGTTCTTTTTCTTTGTAATAAAAGAAAGTTCAGTAAACTTTGGAGGTACATCAGCTCAACAGCTGGTTTTGCTAAATTCATGACCAGTTTTTCAGTTTCCACTATTTTGAAAAACTTATGTACACAGATAAATTAAAATAAGCTGAATAATGATCATCCTATCTCTTTGTAGAGGGAAAGAAAACGGAATTTTAACAGTCGCGGCGCAGAGAAGAAATGCCACATTATTACGTGAAAAGAAAACATCATACACTTAAATGACTAATTTTTCAGGCTTAAACTTAGTTTAAAAATTAATCACCTTTAATATTTTCTACTTCTTTTAATCCGATTAGATAGAAAAGTCAAAAATAACACCGTGTGACAGTAATTTTGAACTTTCGAGATTATATAATAGATATTGTAGGTCTGGCCTATGAAAAATGGAATAACTCCAAAAACTGTTATCGGTTTTACAAGATATGATGCGGGTTTGGAAACGGGTTTGTAGAAATAATTCTAATAAAATGTTTGTTAGGTATTATTAACTATGTATTCATATAACAGCAAAAAAGCGTGAGTCCATAAACGTGTGTACTTATAAAATGTAATATGGAATTTCGAATGCGTATTGCTGCCACAATTTTTTGAAACCTCAGTAAACGTCGTTTACGGATTTCCTCCAACTGTTTATTACTAGTAGCCAATTGCGCAATTAAATCAGCTATTCCTTCTCCTTGTCTTTTCTTCATATCGTTAATTATTATTAAACAAACTAAAAACTCCAAAATATTCCACCAAAGTAATTTCTATGAAGAAAAACCTTTCACAACCAGTATTGACAGCTGATTATAAATTTTGCAGGTAATCTGCCATATGTGAATTTGGTGGATTTGTAGGTGATTAATGCATATGTGTACGTATTATAAGCAATCGTAAAACAATTAGTTGTTGATGCGTCAAGATGTTTTACTGACATAACGGTCTGGCAACTTCATAAGCAAGGTTTTGCTCCAATAAAGTTTGGTTGACAGGCATTCGCACCTAAGATGACGCTGAGAATTGTCAACATTTAGTAATCGACCAGAAGAGGACGGGCTTGCAAAAATTCCACCACGAAACTTTTTGACATTTGACGTTTTGTGTTTCTAAGATGGCGACGAAAAAAACGCGTCTTTTGTGAATGTAATCACAACAAATTAAAATTAACGCGATTAAATGTGAAAAAAATTGCATGAAAATTGTGAAAAATAATAATTAAAGAAGTGCTAAACACTTTTTGTGTGAAATTGTGGTTGAAAATTGAGTGAAAATGGCCACAAATATGTATCGGGTTGGAGGTAAAAATTTTCCATTTTCTCTTCTGCGTTTTACACCTTGTTCGTGTCTTTCGGCGCTGGCGCTTTTGTTGCTGCCGTCGCCGCATTTGGTGCTGCTGTTGTTACTGTCGCGGTTGCTGGTGCCGCTGCCACTGCCGCTGTTGCGCGATGGTGCACTGCGTTCGCTTTGGCCTATGTTGGTATCGCTGTCACGTCGCAGCTTTCGTTTCGTCTGCGACGTCCAAAACTGCATTTTGCATTTATGGCTTGCATTTGTATTCTGTATTGCAAGATTAAATAAGAAATGTGCAAGGAGATGGCATATTAAAATCATACTCTATCGTGCTATCAGATGTTGGTAAATGGGACTAAACTTTGTCATAACTCGTTAGCTTTGAGGAGAAAATGTGTTTTAGTATAATATTTGAAAAGGTTTTGAGATTTGTTTGAGACATTATTCGACATTGAAAAGGTGCAGCTAAAAACTTAAGCTAGCATTGAGATAACAATTCAAATCATATGCACTTCCTCATTTCCTTACTAAGATTAATTTAATTAGATTTAACAAGATTATAAGGGAACTAGCCGGAGTACGCATGAATAAATATAAACTAGCTTAGTATATTGATTTTAGCTTGAATTTTTCGGCAAATGCTGTTCAATATTTCATGCGTTCTGCGGTCCAGTCACTGTCGATCCTACCATCAAGCGATGCAGCATAGATAAATAGAGAAAGTTTGTGTTATACATACATACATACGCATGAATATTCATATACACAAGAATATGGTATGAAACTCAATTTCAACTATATATTAGAACAAAAAATCTTAGTGAATTATCAGTTAGATATGTAACATATTGTTTGAATATTCAATAAGATCAGCAGAACATTTTGTAAAAAACAGGTTTTCGTTTTAAAATTGCTCGGTGCATTTATGTGAAATTGTAGAGGAATTGCTGACCTTAGCATTAAATACAGCCAAATGGAACAAGTGCATACCGGTAGTTTAATTTAAGAGCTCTTACTTCTTTTACCAATTTTTTTGTCTTTATTTGGTTCTATGTACATCCGTCTATATAAAGCAAATGCTGCCGTCAGTAAATTTTTCGGCCATCAGTCTTTCCGATCTTTTGTCGATTGGTTAGTTTGCTAGTTAATGCATCGCGTAGCTCTTGCTGCCATTATGCCATGTGGCATCTGTGCATGTGTATAAGACTATATATGCAAGAGTGCATGTGTATGTGTTTAGGTACGTATGATTATAACCGCAGCGGGAAGACTAATTTATATTTTCCCACTTGTTTGTTGCTTAGTCTGTTAATGCAGCTTTCGCTCGTTTCTTTTTTCGTTTTCGATTCTGATGTTTTTCGTTATGATGTTTGATGTTAGGTTTTACGTACATTTTTATGATGGACCTGTATTATTTGTATTAATTTGATTTGTTGAAAAGTTATTTGCTAATTTGTTTTGGTTGTTATTATTGTAGCTACTCAAAAATGCAACCACAAACTGCTTTTAGTTTTGTTGTAGCAATTCGCCAAGCGCTGGTCGTCATCGTCAAAAACATTTGCTGTTTCTCCCGGAAGGGTCCCGGAAAGGTCTAAAGAGAGGTTTTGGGTAATTAGGTTTGAGTGGGTACATGAACAGGAGGTTAGTGTCGCGCGGAGATGGGAAAAGAAGATGCTACTGCAGTAGCAATTTTGCACATCGATTTGGTTATATTGTACAATATATGTGTGCTTAAGCTAACAAGGGCTCTCTGTGCAAGAATATCTCTTATAGATTCACGTTACATTTTAATATGTAGCGAAACCAAAGAGGTTTATACATTTTTGCCATCAGAGTTTATATAATTTCGTATCCTTTCATCAACGTAGCGAGCGAGCCACCGAGTCCAATTTATTTGACCTTAATTTATTGTTTATTAAAACGCGAAATTACTAAGGAGCCCCCGATTTGAATATGTCGCTCAACACAGCAGCAACAAATGCATTTTTTTTTTTGTATTATTGAGACTATTTATCTCGATTCCTTATTTATAAATTTATTTTCCTCCGTTTTCCAGACTATGTTTACGTAGAGACGAATCCAAGTAATCCATTTTTAATACGACGCATAGAGGAGCTAAATAAAAATCAGTCTGGTAATGTGGAAGCAAAAGTTATGTGCTTTTACAGAAGGCGCGATCTGCCGAATCCTCTGGTTCAGTTGGCCGATAAACATCAACGTAAGTTAAATAACTCTATTCACTAAACCTCCCTCTAATATGTATGTTTCTGCAAAGAATCTATAGAAGCAAATGCTTAAAAGCGTTTTATTTATTTTTTATCGTCGTCATACACTATTATTTGTATTATGAATACTAATGCTTGATTCTGTGTATATCTATGATCTACATATTATACTATACATATAGTATGTATGAGTATGTGAGACAGCTCTAATGGTTCTAATGGTGTGATATATTGAATGTTGTCAATCGAAGCCTTTTGCATTTAGTTACCTAATTGACTAGACTCTACCTACTTCTTTGTAGAGCTTTCAATAGAAAGAAACATACTTATAAAGGATAAAGTATTTTTTTAATGAGAAATTTGCCGGGGTCATCATCAGAGTACGGAGTTTTGATCCGTCAACCTGTTCTGGACTAAATAGGCAAATGGGTAGTAAACAAAACTAGCATTAAATAAATCTCTCATCATGCCCGTTTTATTGTATGGTGCAGAAGATTGGATGATGAGGCGTCCCTTGGAGTGTTGATAGAAAGATTCTGCGGAAGGTTTTTATACCTTTGCAAGCTGGCGATGGGATAAAGAGCTGTATGAGCTTTACGGGACATATACATAGTGCATGGAATAAAGATCCAGCGGCTTCGTTGGCTAGGTTATTTTACCCGAATGGATACAAACGCTCCGGGTTTGAAAATATTCGATAAGGTACCAGCTGGTGGTAGCAGAGGAAGAGGGAGACCTCCTCTGCGTTGGAAAGATCAGGTGGAGAAGGACTTGACTTCACTTGGTGTGTCCAATTGGCGCCTGTTAGCACGAGAAAGAAACGACTGGCGCGCTTTGTTAAGCTCGGCCAAAAGCGCGTAAGCGGTTATCGCGCCAATTAAGAAGAAGAAGAGATAATTACCTTCAATTCAGACTTATCACACGCGGCAATAAAATCAATCCACCCATCGGTCCCACGACAGTCGTTTCTACGTTACCGGAATGACCCGGATTTATATCTGGCTAAGAATCGTCAATCCAGCAGCATTCCCGTACATGTATGGGGTATGTTTATGCTGTTACAACATATGATTCAACTAATAATATCAACAAGAATTAGGCTATACGTACATGCCAAGTTATAAATAAAATTTGGTCATCGCTAAACTACTTGTTGTTTTCGGTTCCTGAGCACCGGAAAATCCTGGTAAAATTTTGCAATAATTGTTTAACCTATACAAATTCTTGCTCAGAGCGTTAAATACAGAAACATCTAGTATCTTTAAATTGTTGACGTGCCTATGCTAATAAATATGGCTACAATGGGTTATTACTTCTCGTATCATGCAAATATAATGTGAAAGTTATTCAGAACTTGAAAAGTAATGTAATCCGGGATTGTCGCAGATTGTGTGGACAAGTATGTATGCAGGTACAACGCCGGTCATTCGTCAATACATAAACTTTAAACCTAACTTATACACACATACATACAAGTACGTAGAAACAGATCGCAATGGGTCGAGTATTTCACATTATGAGCATTCACTAGTATTGTACATAAATATGCACATATGTACTTATGTATGATTTGCAACCAGAAACTAGTGGTATTGTCTACGCTAACCAGCGTATTACCGACAGCGAATAACCGGCAATAGTTTCAGCAACAGTAAAAACAACATGCGAAACAATAAGGCCAGCAACAGCGTTCAGAATATCCGCATCTGCATCGATGCCTAATACAAGACAGGAGGTCCCAGCTAACCAACCAACCAACCAGTCATTCAGTCAGCCAGCCAACCGACAAGAGCAGAGCAACGAGTAATAAACAACAACAACTGCAATAACGTTCAGCGACAACGTCATCAAGTAGCAGCAATAACAGCTGCAGAGGCTGAGACTGAGGCTGAAGCTGAGGCTGAGAGGGCTCCACAACTTACATTTATTCATACATATCTAAAACAAAATACATACATATATATATATGTACATACATACATACTTAACTACTGAGTTGCTTCCCTGCGTAACTTTGTCTAAACTACCCGCTTTAGGTTGTTGATTGCGGCAGTACCTCGATACCGTTAGGGATTGTGTAGGATGTTAGTAGGGAATGGGGTGGGAAGGGGCTTCAGTTGATGGCCAAAAGGTGGGCGCAAATATACTTGAAAATGCTTGTTGGCATAGCGCTATGTATTTATGTAAATACAAAGATACAATGTATGTATGTATGTATGTATGACTTGATATGTGTATACGTCAATGCTTAGGTGTATACTATCAGTCGGTGGTGTATCAATGTGGTTGTGTGTATGAGCGCACGAAAATGAGGCTAAAGGCTGCAGTTGAAATACACCTACGCCCTTTACCAAAAGTGCGAATATATATACACATGTATGTATGTATATGTCTGCGTATGTGTGCGTAACCAAATTTTGACTACAACAACAACAAATTCTAAACACCGACTACGCTTCGTCCATTTCAACAACCACCAGATCATACGAATTTTCGGTGCAAACCTTATCTATGTACATATATACGCACACAATACACACAGTTACATACACATCCACACAATTTCAATGGGAGCCTGCCGTTGCAAGTTGAACACGCCAAATGTCGCGGTTTCCGAAATATTCACTTGTATGGTAAAGTATCGCCTTCCACATGCCATTATATCGTCAATATGCGATGAGACTTACTCTTGATTTCATATAAATAGGAGTACCGTAACCATATTACGTATGCACATACATACATACGTGTATTATCAATGCAAAACGAAGTACCCTGCCCAGGTCAAGCGAAAATGTACCAACATAAATTTAAAATATTTACAACGGCGACGAATGGTGTTGAATAAAAATACTAACCACTAATTTTGTTACAATACAATAATTCAACACTTTTTTATCCACCGGAAGTTTTGCTTTAAAACTAATCAAAATTTACTTCTACATATATACATATGGATATCTATACACACACAATACGCGGCCCCCGCCCCGTCCTATCGGCCTTAGTATATGCATACGTATACATTTCTTTTCAATCGTTTGCCTGCGCAAAAACGCGTCACACGAGGCCTGTTCGAGCGGTCATAAGCGGGGGTGGCAAATACCACAAAACGCGTTCTGGCCGCCGCCTCAGTCGTACATTGCACAGTGCTCTACTCTACAGTTCGCGGCCCCGTCGGGCACATGCATTTTCATTTGGATGTGTGCTTGTATGTGTGCGCCTTCTCCCACTACCACCGCCACCATTTCCCATCCTACTATGCTAACCGGCAACTTCAGACATCTTTGCTGAGCGAAACACCACTCCAATTCATCCCACAATCAGTTTTCCTTTTTTCCACCCTATTCAATTCAACGCCATTGCATCACATTGCGCTTCCTCTTTTTTCGGCTATCGTTCGTAAGTTTGTAGGTTCTGTTGGTGGTAATCCATTTCCGTTCCCCATCTCCACTTTTGTTTGGTTGCTCTGTTTCTAAAGTAATGCAGATACATTAAGGCTTACTTTATGGCATTTTCGCCAGGTGACATTAAAGCGTTATTTGGTTTCGGTCTTTGATAAAAAGTTTGCTCTAACTTTGTGTGTTGCAAATAATTTCATTTAATTCCCTGATCAAACATAAATATTTATTTCACTTGAAAATTACCAGACTACTGCATAAACGTCTTAATTCGTGAATGATGCAGACACAAAATATTATATTTCTATTCTTTTAGACATTCTTTTCAGGGCAAAAATTAATTTTTATGAATTATTAAAAACTAGTAGATTTTACACAAAGATGTGTTTATATATATATATACTAACTTTAACCCGCGGCCCCGCTCGCGTAGGAGTAATTTTGAGGGATTTAGGACATGTATATATGTAAAAGAATCACAAACAATAATTTCATAGAAAATAATTTTTATTAATAATTCGTTGCTATGCCTCGTTGAATAAAATCAAAACAACCAATCTGAAAAATATCAAGAAAAATTATTGTATTTTTATTAATTTTCTATCTCAAACCGTTTTTGAACTTTGCATTTGGGTCATAGTTGAACAGCTTATGCGGATTATGAAGTCTAGAGTGTGCTATAAATAGTGGGAAATAGGAAAAACTAAGATTTTTTAGATTAAATTTAAGCAAATATTTGATTATTAGTGACGAATGAGAGTGGTGGCGCGGCCTGGGGGCTGTGGGAAGGGAGTTCCATCATAAAAACATGCCTATTACCTTCATTGGGTGAAAATATGAATGTATAAAAATTTTTACGTCATTTGGTGTTGACGTTTCGTAGTGATGCGCGGACAATGTACAGACCTTCACCTTTATAGTATAGATAATTGGCGCGTACACCCTTTTTGGGTGTTTGGCCGAGCTCCTCCTCCTATTTGTGGTGTGCGTCTCTATGTTGCTCCACAAATAGAGGGACCTACAGTTTTAAGCCGATTCCGAACGGCAGATATTTTTATGAGGAGTTTTTCATGGCAGAAATACACTCGGAGGTTTTCCATTGCCTGCCGAGGGGCGACCGCTATTAGAAAAATGTTTTTCTTAATTTTAGTGTTTCACCGAGATTCGAACCTACGTTCTCTCTGTAAATCCCGAATGGTAGTCGCGCACCAAGCCATTCGGCTACGGCGGCCGCCAGATATGTTTATATTTTTCTAAATTAGTATACAAAAATTGTGCCGTATTACAAGAAGGTCGACTTAAAAATAACATATCCTGGACAATGCGTTAGCCTGTAAAATGCTCTACTAGGGATGCATTAGTGGAAAATTTTAATCTTGAGATTTCGAGATATATTTAAAGTAATACCGGATTTCGTCTTGAGAGGAGGGACATAACAATCATAAGCTTTATCGCAAAAACGTTGCCCCGTAACTACCCTTAGATAAGAAATATTTTTTATTTAATTTTTTTTTTTTTTTCATTATGAGAGTTATATTCCAATGTTTCAATGTGGGAATTTCGGTTCGAACTGGACGGTAAAGCAAACTGGAGTACACCTGCTTTCCAAAGGAAACTATGTGAGTGTACTCTGCAATAGTATACAGATGGCTTCTAAAACACCCGAAGGCATACACGCTGGAATACATGACCCCAAAACAAAGCTATTTATGCCTTCCTAGCATCTTCCCAGCGTAATCGTGCATATGTACATGTGCAGAGATCAATTTAGGTAAAAATCTGTGGAACGAGCGAACTGCCATTTTGAGCCGTAGGTCAACATACCAAAAAAGAAGAGATTAGAAGCTACGATACATAAGCTGGAAGCTGATTGTGATGCTACGTGAGGCGAAGTTTTTATTACGAGGGTATAGTCAAAAGTGGTTAAAGCATTTTAAGCCTTAAGAACATACTGAGAACGGTCCCCAGAACCCACAATACACCGTTTTTTTTTTAATACGATGCCATAACGAGAAGAAGGAGTAGAATTATCGGCCTAGTACAGTCCAACCCATTTCCATCTTAAGTTTATTGAGGGAACTGCGTTTGAGTTAGCTACTGTGATGAGTAGGTGAAAGGACTTTAAGGTCTAAGAGCAAGCAACACCCTTTTTAATTTGATTTCATTTCAATTCGTTGCCTCCGCTGGCTTCTTAATAGCGCTTTCGCAAAAGATATCTTGTTGAGAGTTTCTGGCTTTATTTCGAATAATGTCGCTCATCGTTGTGCCAAAAAGCTACTTCAAACTAAAAATATTATAGAGTGAGAGCCCGCGACGCCCAGACCTTCGTTAAATTATAAAAGTTGGAAATTTTTCTATATACGTCTCCTCTACAGGTATAAGCAAACCCAGATTATTAAACCTGGGTCGCGGTGGCTTTGGCAGGTAACAGGTAGTAAAGGTAAGTAAAATTGAGTCTCAAATTTGTAATAGTATAAAGCTTAGTTTTTATTCATTTCAACTTACAATCATATCAGAAACTGCCTCGTCCATTGGCGGACACTTAGGGCGGTAACAACCCCTCCCCAGACACCCTAACATTCTAATTATTTATAAATCTACTTTCGTCATAGTATAAAATCTAATTTTTATATATGTTATTCAGAGATCTATAAAAATAATGTTTTCACAATCCCCAGACAGTTTCGATGGTTCCCCTATCTTCCCAGACATAATGAAGTCCACTCCAGGCGTGAGCGCGATGAATATATATGTACGTTGGTGCGAGTGAAATAGTGCGATCTGTTCTCTAAATTTATCAAGAAAATTCATTATATACATTTATAACAGATAAAAAAAGTAAATTTTTAAAGGAGAACGCAGAAAAATTTTCATATTAACAAATTATACGAAAGTTGTAAATATCAATCGAAAATTTTTTGTAGTATTGTGCAGAAAAAAATACGAAAAATCGACAGCTGATGGTAAAATTCTAGAAGTTTAAAGTTAAGAAGATAAATTTGTATGCTTGTTAGTTTTACTGTAAGGAGAGAGAATAATTTAGATCGTAATTGAACCAATCGAAAAAGATTTCAATTATATTTATAATTATAGCCATTACAATACAAAGTAAAAATATAATGTGTCAAACATTATTATTAAATCAAAAAAAATATTTAATCAACTTCATCGTCCTCGTCGGTATCTCGATTATCTTCATCACCGCTACTCCATTCTGCGGATTTGTCCTCATGAATGTCATCGTCTTCATCAGCTTCTGTAATAATTAAAGCAAGTTAGAATAATTATGAATGGTTGATAATTTCTTCATAAACAGTGAACATTATAACATACCTGACAAAGTTTGTAGAGAATCACTGACATAAGTAGGTAGCTGATCTCCTTCAAACCATTTAAAATGGTATTGATCATTTTCCAGTACCCAGCCATTATTTTCAGGTTTATGTGAAGTAGGTTTTCTTAAGTGAGCATTGTTCCAAATCGTACAAATATAATTAGCTCGTAAAAAATGCTGTAGTAGCTCATTTTCACAAGGTGGTAAACTGCTAGCATCAAAGTTTCTCAATTTTTTTCGATTGAAAGCCTCATTAATGTCGGAAACTTTGTATGAGTCTATAAATATCTGAACTCGAGCAGAATTGACATCAATTGCATTCCGAACATTATATACACTGCATATATATTTCTGAATACTATTGAAAATGTTCTTCTGTTCACTGCTGTCCTCTATTAACTTATTTTCGCCGAACTTTATAAAAGCTTTTTGGAATTCATCGTTTTTTTTTAATAGTTTGTAAGGTCTTAGTTTTCCCTTTCTAAATAATGCCGGATTGTAATCGCACCCTGTTATTGCGTGGAAACCAGGCAAGCTTCGGCAAATGGATTCTCCTAACTGGGCGTGTATCTTTGTTAGATTCACGTACCTCACATTGTTTCCAGTACCCGTCAGCATCCAAATGGTCGAATCATTTTTTAAGCGATGTAAATGAGCAAGCATTATAGCGGCAATATCAGTGTCAACAGTTCGAATTACTATATTTGCTTCAAAGTTGTAATTACAGATATGAAATATAATTTTGGTATCAGCTTCCTCATGTTCCGGGCATGACAATTCTTCATTAATACCTGATAAAACTTTCCGGGAATCATTAACAATGAAAGAATGACATTTTCTAAAGTTTATGTGAATTAAAGTGTTACCAATAAATGGTGCCATTTCATCAGTAGCCCAATGTAAAATAAAAAAGTTTACAAGAGCTTCTTTAAAGTTGGAATTTTTTAACTCCTTTGTAAAATTACTTGGTACTTTTTGGTCAGGTGAAGTTATAATGTAGTCTAATTGTGCTGATTTAGACCGTTGAGAATGCTCATAATCTTTGATTGAGGGTGTAAAGTATTGGTCAAAAATTACATCAACTCTCAACGCCTTTAATTGTGTAACCATTTTCAACAGTTGCGTTGAAATTCCTCCAAATAGTTTCGGGGCATTTTTCATTGTATGCAATAGAAAGAAACCATCAATAATTAAAACATCAATATGACGTGGAGAATCATGTTGTACCTCCTTCTCCAAGCACTTCATCAGAGCGGCTTTATCCGTTTTACAAATTGCGCCATCTAAGTGGCACATTGACAATGGTACCGACGTAATTGGGTAGGATAAAATCTTAGATATATCAACATTGTAATCCATAGATATACCCAGCATTCGCCCAATCGCGCTATTTCACTCGCACCAACGTACATATATATTCATCGCGCTCACGCCTGGAGTGGACTTCATTATGTCTGGGAAGATAGGGAAACCATCGAAACTGTCTGGGGATTGTGAAAACATTATTTTTATAGATCTCTGAATAACATATATAAAAATTAGATTTTATACTATGACGAAAGTAGATTTATAAATAATTAGAATGTTAGGGTGTCTGGGGAGGGGTTGTTACCGCCC
Source organism: Anastrepha ludens (assembly GCF_028408465.1). Taxonomy (NCBI): domain Eukaryota; kingdom Metazoa; phylum Arthropoda; class Insecta; order Diptera; family Tephritidae; genus Anastrepha; species Anastrepha ludens. The sequence continues at coordinate 113,805,333 of NC_071498.1, read as the reverse complement.
TAAGTGTCCGCCAATGGACGAGGCAGTTTCTGATATGATTGTAAGTTGAAATGTATAAAAACTAAGCTTTATACTATTACAAATTTGAGACTCAATTTTACTTACCTTTACTACCTGTTACCTGCCAAAGCCACCGCGACCCAGGTTTAATAATCTGGGTTTGCTTATACCTGTATAGGAGACGTATATAGAAAAATTTCCAACTTTTATAATTTAACGAAGGTCTGGGCGTCGCGGGCTCTTAGTCTATTAGTCAAAAACGTTCACTTTGGATCAATTGGTTAGAGAAAGGTGCCTTTCTCCAATCAAACCACTTTCATATCTTTAGAAGGGTATACAGTTTCATGGCCTATTCAATTTTAGTATCGCGTTAATTTATGGCAATTTTTTTTGTGTGCAATAGAATAAATGCTCAAAAAAATTGTCGAAAACCATTTGTTTTTCGTGTCTATCGAATTAAAATTGTCCCCATAAACTGTTTTTTAAATCATATGGCATTTTGACGGTACAGCTATTTACCGCTGGAAATCTTGGCAGATTTGTTGTCGATAACAAAATTAGTCATTATCAAAAACAAGAGCGTCACCGAAAATTCTATCCCAAATTGAAGAAAAAGCAAACAAGTTAATGAATGGAAAAGTTGCCATCACTTGCAAAAACTGGTAGAAGAAGTCATATCATATCAGCTGAGTTTGTTTACAAATTGTTGTGTTGTCCAAAAAAATTACCATACATATACCTTAATACTCGCGTTTGTGGTTGATAAATTTTCCATTTTATCGTTTCTGACCATAAACTGCAAATTTCAAACCGGCGCACGGGCAGAAGTGCACAAAATACCAGACTTCATAAAAATTAAATTTGTTTACAAAAAAAGGTCAATCACATGTTTTTGTGCTGTCTAAAACTTCTTTAAAAAATAAAAAAATTAGTGTACGTTTATTGAAAATACGCATTTTAACGAAACAAATTTTCGTTTCGGCGGCTATGTGAGCAACCAAAACCACCGCATCCGGAGATCGAAAAACTCTCACGTAATCGTCGAGAAGCAAATACATCCTCAAATAGTGAAAGTTGTATGCGGATTTTGGAGCAGTGGCATCATTGGCTTTTTTTATTTAAAAATTTTGCTGCCTAGTGTGTGTGCCAAGTTCGGTAATCATATTATTGTCGTTGGTAGTCGTCGCGACGATGTCAATTGATCATCTCGGAGTTGCGATTTGACGTCGTTAGACTTTTGCGCTTAACATGCCGTGGAAGGCCGAAGTTAAGCGAACATGCCATTAAAAATTCAGGCCATTAAGGCAAGTATCGAGCAAACCGTTCGTGAGGTAGAGCCAGAAACTGTCACCAAGATCTTGGAGCACTGGGTTAACTGGATCCGCTACTGCGAAGTCAATTGGGGCAGACACGGGAATGGTATCGTGTTCCAAAATAATGAGAATGTTTGCTCTTTTAAGCAACTAATAATAGCCGAAATACAAATTAATTTTTGTAAATTTTTTGGAATTTTTAAAAAGAAAGCACTATATCGACCACTCTGTACATATTTTTCCTGGAAGTAGTTGTTTTTCTGAAAGCAAAATATAGGGTTTAATGTAAAATATTTAAGGAGGTAATAGTAAAGATCAAACGACGAAACGGACAACAGTTTTGGAAATATGCCAAATTTTACTTTTCCGAATTTTTTTTATTATTTTAATGGACATACTATACAAATCCATTACCTTTTGAATAAAAAAATAAGTGGCTCTGCCATTCAAAAAATACTTTTGTATTAAAATCCTAATACTTAATTCATATGTACTATTATTTACCATTTGCATTTAAAGAGTTAGGTGGCATCGCCATACACAAACAGTTTTCATTAAAGCTTTTTCCATTCATCACATTTTGTTTGATACAATGTTCTAACCTAACTAATTTGATTTTTTGTTTAATTCGATGACGTCTTTTGATAATATTACTGGATTCGTAATTTCCAAAGAAATCAGTGGCAACACCAGCTAAGCCACTTGTTTAAGCTCACCTAAACACCTTTCCTTCAATACCTCCATATATCTTAATATAAACCTAAATTTGTAATAAATCGCTATTTTTGCAATAAAATTCAGTTGGCAACGCTATAAAAAATTGTTTTTCAAAAGGATTTGTTTTTAATATTCGCATTGATTCCTGGGCGAATCTTAAAATATCAAGGCGAATCTATTGAAGGTGGTTTTGGCAAATCAGCTGATTGGTTTTTTTCTTTCTTTCACCGTGCCCATGTGGCTGTCAGCACAGAATGAAACAAGGCGGATTGATTTTTTGTTTTCTACTTTTCCAATACTTTGCCGTGACAATTAAACGTACAAAACATTGTTGTTGGTCTAGAGCCACCAGCTGTAATATAATATTTGTATAATATTTTTGATTCAATACAATTTAAAAAATAAGACGATAGAAATCATAAAAATCAAGAAGCTGTCAGTTTGATCTCACAGACGTTAGAATACTCTGGCGTTTTGTGGATTTTAGTCGTCCCATTTTAATTAAAATAAAAAATACAGGGTGGGCCATATAGCGTTTGCTTTTTGAACCACCTATTTGTCTGAGAATGGTAACACAAACGACATGTCAAATGTGTTCATAATTTACTTAAAGGCTTGACATTTACGAGATGGGACGCTATACGCATGAAAAAAATTGGGAAATATTGAAAACCTATTTCCAAAGTGGTGAGTCTTCTTCTTCTTCCGCGGTTACAGTAAATGGCGAGCGTTCCCGTGGATGACATGGATGACATTTGGTTTCAACAGGACGGTGCAACTTGTCACACTGCCAAAGTTACACTCGAACTTTTGGCTACCGTTTTTGAATTCCGATATCAATTGGCCGCCTCGGAGCTGTGATTTAAGCCCGTTGGACTATTTTTTGTGAAGAGCCGTTAAGGACAAATGCTATGCGAACCAGCCAGAGGCGATTGATGCTTTAAAACACGAAATCGAAGTTGCCATTCATGAAATTGGAGCCCAAACAATCGAAAATGTGCTTAAAAATTGGGTTGATCGAATGGCCTACTGTAAGCCAGTCGGGGCAGTCATTTGAACGATATTAGGCTTTCCGAAGGCTTTCCTTCATTGTTCCTAAGCTTCCGTTATCTCAGAATAAATCTGAAAAGCTTAGACCTTTTTTAAAACAATAAAAGAAAATAAATTATTATTTATAGGGGTTATATACAATAAAACCCTAACTTAATTAGCACACTGGCTACTAGGGACCTAAATAAATATAAATTTAATATAAATATAAATAAATTGGTTAGCGTTACCGTCTTTGTCAGTTGAATAAATCCATTGCTTATACATACCAGGGTCGTTTGAAAATTGGGTCATGGAAAATTAAAAATTACTTTTTTTATTTTTCGACATTCTCCATACATAGTCTTCTTTTAGGCTTATAAACTTTGTCCAACGCTGTTCTAGTTTTTCAATCCCTTCAAGTAGTAGTCCAAGAGATCCGAGGGAGTCAAGTCTGGAGAATAGGGTAGATGTGAAATAAGATAGGAACCTATTTCCATTAAGTTTGCGACCACAGCTGCCAAGGAGTGAGCTGTGCTTTGTCGTGAAGGAAAAGGAAAGTCACTTGACTTCCTCGATTTAAATGAGTGTCCAATACAAAGAAATATACCGATCTGGCACAACCTTGGAGAGTGTTTTCCCAAGAGGTAAACGACGACGTCATCAGCGGCATGTAAAGGTACCTCACAGGACACTAATCAAAAAACCTAATAAATTTTTCGCTAAAAATTTTATTAAACCATTTTAGCTCTCTAAATGCCCTTTTTAATTGCCTTTAAATTGTAATTCAAATATAAGCTATCTAAAAGGAGGGCCAAAAAGACTCACATGGTAGGGGTTAGGCGGTTTATATGTTCTGTCGAAAAATAGTTCGCTAAAATGTATCATAGATCTCTGAAGATAGTAGTGGTTACTCTATTTCTACATAATATTTGAAGTAAAACAAAGGCATTTTTGACTAAATGCATTAATCTTTAACCCAGAGTAAGAAAATTGCGTTGATGTGGTAAATTGTATAGGGCTTTCACAACTAGGCGTGGATACTACCATTTGTAATTGGTTTGGTTGAGGCTATACAATGGTTGTTCCACAGTGTTATTGAAAATATGATGACTGCCAATTGATATTACTTTCACACGAATACTTTTAATTACATTAATTTTGACACCTTTTTGCTGTAGGTACTCGTATCGTAGGAAGTAGTTTGGATTTAAATTTTCTAGCTATCAGTATTGCAGTAGTAATTTTAATTAAAAATTAACATAAACCTAAAAATATTACTAAAAACATCACAATGCACATAAAATATGTTATGACATTTTCACTAAATCCTCCTCCTTATCCTCATCGATCATAGTGGCAACCGCTGAAGATTCTCCACTGGCTACGAAGCTGAAGAAAACATGGCTTAGAACACCAGTAGGCGAAGAGCAGGCCGCACAAGCAGTACTAGATCCTTCGATAGGTACCAACTAATTCAATCACTCAACTTCATAGTAGTGTATCATAGAATTTTTTACCAAAATATCTAACTAAAATTGAATATTGAAAATGTCAAAATGGTTTATGTATGTTTGTATGTATTTACGTAAAAAATAGCTAACAATTACAGCTCCTAATTTCGTAGCATCTTATTTATGTCTTGATTTGATGTGTATTAGTGAAAAATTTAGTTTAAAATTGGCACTTTACTTCGATATGCTGTGATTGCTTTCTTTCTGTTCGATTGAGTATTTTGTTAATTATATTTATTAGATTCGGTTGTATCTTTTCTACTGATTGGGTCATACACAGATACTATTTGCCTATGCAAGTAATATTTTAGTTATTATATTACATGTATACACGCACACACGCATGTAAATGTATTATACTTCGAACTGAATTTTTTTTCGGTATTTTTTGTCATTATAGCAGCGCTGGATGAGGGACTGAATAGTCCTATACATCATGGCCCTGGCGGTGGCACAGCATCTGCGGATAAAGGTGAACCACTAACAGCCAAACAACGCTACCAGATCAAACATCGTGAATTGTTTTTGTCACGTCAAGTCGAGGCACTGCCCGCCACACAAATTCGTGGCAAATGCTCGGTTACGTTGCTGAACGAGACGGAGTCCCTGCAAAGCTATCTCAGTAAAGACGTGAGTCGTAAATTTCGCATCGTACACTAACTACTTAACCCTCACTTTAGGCCTTTATTTATTTCCTATATGCATACAAGAATTTTGTATGCACCTCATCACTAACCAATTTAACCTTTTCCATTTCCTTATGTAAATACAGGACACATTCTTTTACTGCTTGGTCTTCGATCCTAACCAGAAGACACTGCTCGCCGACAAAGGTGAAATACGTGTAGGTAGTCGCTACCAGAGTGAAATCCCTGCGAAACTCAAAGATGTCTCGAGCGATGAGCGCAAGTTAGAAGATCTCGAAACATTGGTGTGGAAAACACAGCATAGCCTGAATGATCGAAAAATTGATCAGTTTTTGGTGGTATCGCGCTCGATAGGCACATTCGCACGCGCACTGGACTGCAGTAGTTCGGTGAAGCAACCGTCTTTGCATATGTCTGCCGCAGCAGCTAGCCGTGATATAACACTGGTATGTGGATTAAAATAGTTGGATTAGAATATTTTGTTTTTAAATTTAGTTTAACTTTTTATTTATTTTTAACTAGTTCCATGCCATGGATACGCTGCACAAGCACAATTACTCTATTGAAGAGGCGATGTGTTCGTTAGTTCCTTCCACTGGGCCAGTACTCTGCCGCGACGAAATTGAAGATTGGAGTGCCGCAGAGGCAAATCTATTCGAAGAAGCGTTGGACAAATATGGCAAAGATTTCAATGACATTCGACAGGACTTTGTAAGTAGTTGCCCATGATGCAAGTTTTTTAGCATCTACAAATGACATATTTAACGCAAAAGATCATTTTTTGTTTTATAACGAAATGTGTAACAAAACTTTATTTTATTTATTTGATGACAAATACAGTTTTATCGTAAAAAGATTAATACTTGATTTTGTGTGATCCTATTGTTGACGAAAATTATGTATTACAGCTTCCTTGGAAAACCCTAAAACAGATAATAGAATATTATTATATGTGGAAGACAACCGATCGCTATGTGCAACAGAAACGTGTGAAGGCTGTTGAGGCGGAACTAAAGTTGAAACAGGTTTATGTGCCGCAATATAATCAAGTAAATAAGAGTGGCAGTGGTGGGGTTTCAATAAAGGGAGGTGCCAATATTTATAATGGCACTACAAATGGTGGTGCTGATCTTTCCAATAATGGCAAACCATGTGAATCTTGCTCAACAGTTAAATCGTCACAGGTAAACAAAAATTTCTACTTTAAAAATTTCTAATTTCTATTTGAAATGAAACTAAATAAATTATCAAAAATAAATAATTTACATTAATGTCTTATTAGTGGTATCCATGGACTAGTAGTGGTCACGGTGCATGCCGTCTTTGTCAAAGTTGTTGGGACTATTGGAAAAAGTATGGCGGTTTAAGAAATGCCGCAAAAACTGAAGTCGAGCATGAACCCAAAAAGAAAGCTCCAGTTGTAGTCGAAGTTATCGACACCGAAAAAGTAAGCGATTTGTCCAATCGCCAAATGCAAAAGTGAGTACAAAAATCAATGCTTTATGAATATAGTATTTAATATTTACATTATATTTTCCCCCTCTTCCCACTCGCCTAGATGCCCGATGGTTAATTGTGGCAAAGAATTTAAATTAAAAACTCATTTGGCGCGTCACTTCGATCAAGCGCATGGAATCGCTATAAGTTCGGGTTCCCCACGTCCCATCATGAAAACTCGCACCGCCTTTTATCTGCACACGAATGCAATGACGCGACTGGCACGTATTCTTTGTCGAAACTGTATAAAAACCAAGAAAGCAGCACGCCAAACATCGTTTGCGATCAACACGCAATTGGTGAAGCAGGAATGTAAGTTTATTTAAAAAATGCAAGCAATATAGTTTATAAACGTCATTGATATATATATATCTCCTTTTATAACTATGAAACAGTTACCAATCGAATAAATGACAAAACTGCTGCCGACATCAAGAAAATTTTGCTGATAAAGAGAAAAAAGCGAGAACGCGGCAGTGTTACAAAAATAGCAAATCGTCTGGGTTCACCAGGCAATGGACCACATGAATGGTTAGTGTTGACACCAAAGGACAAAATACCAAAACCCGATGTGGTCTCATTTCCCAAACCACCAAAGGCACCCGATGGCAGTTTGTTGTATGAGCGCGTACCTAACAAAATTGTGGAGATCGAGAAAGATTTAACCATTATACCAACTCCAGCGCCGGTAGTAACAACTCCTGTTGCTGCTGCAGTACTACCTGCGGCAGTACCTGCTATTTCGCCAGTACCAGCTTCAAAGGTAACAACAACAACCAATACAGCGGCATCAGCGCCAAAACCAGCAGCAGATCGTCCTAGGGTGACCAAGGATTTGCAGCCAGTTCCAGTACCAGCTACAGGCGGCGGAGCTGCAGCAGCGCGCCGTACTGATTGTTGGCGCAAGCGCGGTCGTGACCGGAATGAGGAAACCGTGGATGGTAATGAGTTTGAGTTGTGTAAAAAAATTACACAGTCATGAAGGTCTATATAAATATTTGTACATGTAAATAATCTATTTGTGCTTTTAACTTTTGTGTAGGGATGCTTTACCCTGTATATCCGCCAACGAAGCGTCCCAATAAGGATCCCATGCCATCACATCGTCCAAGCAATGAACAATTTGCCGCAATGATGGCCGCTGCGGGTCATACCTTAACGAGACATCACGTAATTAATTACTTTTCTATAATATTTTGTTTTTGGTCTTAGATTTGTTTTATTTTGCAGTTAAACGGCAAACCAAAACTAGCACAAATGGGACGTACCGGTAATGGACGAAAGCAAGTCATAAGCTGGGTCGATGCACCAGATGATTATTATTTTAGAGCTACCGATGGCAGCAAGTAAGTCAAGCCGAGCTAACTTTTTATAAAATTTCTACATATTCATATATAAAAATATTTATTACAATTTACAATTTACATGCAGATATTTACAATAGATAAAAAATTATAGATCGCCAACCGAATATTTTCATTAGGGTGTCCCCATTCTATATTCAATATTTTACTGTAGCACAGCGTATGAGAAGATGAGCTGGCATTACTAAACAAGGTCTCTATGATGTAACCATCTCTGTACATGCCTCTCTTTAGGGCAAGATGTACCGTCTGATTTTCTTAATTAGGAAAATTAGTAAATTAAATAAGTAGGACAGAAATCAGTAACGTTGCTGCACTGGTGATAAAGTTTCTTTTATTTTTTTTTTTTTCATTCCTTTGCATAAATTAATACCAGAAAAGTAGTTCTGCTCGTACCGAAAAATGCTTCCAAGTTAGGCGAATGCAAATTTTGAAATTCTATATAAAGATGGAAAAAATACACTCAGAGGTTTGCCATTACCAGCCGAGGGGCGACCGCTATTAGAAAAAACTGTATATTATTTTGGTGTTTCCTGCATGGAAATTCGAACCCATGACTCCAGAATGGTAGTCACGCACCAACCATTCGGCTACGGCGGCCGCCATCAAATCAATAATACGGAGCAATAATTAATTTGTTGTTTTATTGTTAAGCCGGCTCGCAAAATAAAAATACAGAAACTAAGTATGTGGAGGCCATTAAATCAGTTTAAATCATAGCTTATATTGTTTTATTGATTATAATAATAATATTAGCAAATATTCCAATCGCGAGAGGATTCGATTCATTATTAATTATCTACTATTTTAAATGCAAATCTGCTATTTTTAAATGCAAAGTACAAATAATTAAAATAAGTTTTTTCAGAAAATGGCGCAAGACACTTTCCCCTGCCGACCTGCGACGTGTTGCACGCAAACCATGGCGAGATCTACCATTCAAGGCACAACAAATTGCACAGATGGCACATGTTGTTACAGCACCGGCCGTGCCGGTGAGCAGACAAATCGAATCGCAAGTTGTAATACTCGACTGACCGTCGTCAGTGACAGCAATCACAACAAGCACAACAACAACAGCAGTGGCAATATCAACCGCAGTGACATCTACAGAAATAGGCACAACCGTTGCAACGTCAATGGGTCGCAATGAGAAACCATTACAGCTGCAACAACAACAGCAACAGCAGCAACAAATACAAAAACAACAGCTACAACAACAAAGCAAAACCACACCACCACAACGCACCCCGCCACCATTTCCATACACGATGGATGCGTTGCTAAATTAAATGTGTGTGTAAAGCGTTTTGAACATACATGGGAATACAAGTCTTGTGCATGTCCATGTTAAGGTGAGGCTACTGAGAGGGCGGAAATCTTCCGTATTACTTAAACACCTAGTTACGCTTGCGTAGTTGCATTGGCAATAGCGAAATGTGTGTGTGTATATAGAAAAGAAAGCAATTAAAACGATTGTCTAGAGATAGTACATAAATAATTTGATCAATGGGAAAGTTGGCAACAACGGTGAAAAGAAAATATGGACAACGATACAGCTACATATTTACAACTTTAATAGCTTGTAATTAAATATTTAAAATATACATAGAAGAATAAAATATTAACACTTAAGCAAAATCATCACCACATATAAATACGTATGCATGGCGCATGTATATCTTGAATATATGTTGATTTGATATGTCTTCACGGAAAATAGCTTACTCCCAGCTTAAAATTAAATCCGTAAGTACATGCATAGCCGTGTAGTTATTTACAAAACAAACAAAAAACACAAAAAACAAAAAAAAAACATACATATACACAATTATATACACATACATTTTATTGTAAATTTATTCTGTTCACTTTCGTTAGCTTCAATTTTTTATAGCTTAACCTAAAACCCTCCTATTGACTTTGTTGTAATATGCCTTCTCCTGCTCTGCGTAAAATAGCCTGCTCTCCAAACAATTGGCCTTTTATTTTTAACTTTTTAGTTTAAGTACCTTATTGCATGAAGTGTAAATGCCTTTACAATTATTTCATCTATTCTGCTTAGTTCAATAAGTATTCAATGTTCATTTCATGCTAAGATATTAGATTTAAAGTATTGTACAATTGCTACTAGTGTTGCCACAGGTGACACGCAATGTTGAATGTGTTTTTAAATTAAAGCTAAAAACGGGTAAATTGTTTTCCACTGATCACTGATATAACTTCTGTTATATACGATTTGTCAATTAAGAAAAGTGCACCCTTTTTATTTCATTTGTAGGTTTAACATTTTTATCATTAAATCCTACGTCAACTGAGTTTCATGAACAATTTCCAACTTCTTGTTTCGATCCATCGTGTCTTAGTATGGTATTATTATAGTTTTTTTTTTGTTAACTGGACGAAATATATTTTAAGAATTACCTTCATTGTCGATTGCATTATAAAAACTTCATGCGCTAAATATTGCTTAAAAACGGACTTTTCTTTTACAACAAGCAAGCGGTTATAACTCTTCCAAATTTGTGTTGTTTAGATTTTATCTATTTTTCTTAGCATCTTTAGTCATATAAAATGTACATACATATATACTGACTTCTTTGTTTGTTTAGCAAAATGTCTTCTGAACTCACTTTTTGTATGTGATTTATGTGTTGTAAAATCGCAGAACTGAATAAAGTTAAAGCCTATAAATAACACAGTAATACCCAAGAACACAATAAGAATCAAATTTATTTCTAAACTAAATAAACCTAAAAATCGTGTTAATTGCATACATATATACAGACAGTCCCGACCTATTCATGTAAATGCAAGCACTTTAACTACTTGAAACAATTGACCGAAAATACGTACTTTAAGGTGATTTGACCAATTCAGTCTACTGCTAAATAAGAGGCGGTTAAATGCCTTAAGCCTCAAAATTGTTAATTACACTTTATGGATACAAAAAAAAAAAAAAAAATACAAAAACAATAATGTTGAAAAATATACATTATATTCGCATGAAAAATTAAATCTTAACACATCAACATAAGATCCAGACTATAGTAAAAGCATTGTATAGGAAAAATCAAAATAAATTTAATTAAAATATTTTTTTGTTTGTACGTTAAAAGAAGGGAGAGGTGATGAGTTATTGCTAGCTGAGACTTGGATACTATGTTTGAAGTACGGCGTAAAGTTGTTTGCACCTTAAACCTTAAGAAAAAGTGTACGAAGGAGCCGCAATGCAGATTTCAGTTAGGATTTTATACAGCAAACAAGAAAAAATGTAATGTAATGAATTAACATTATAAATATGAAAAACTATATAATTAAAATATATACATATTTATGTAGTCGTATTTGTAATTTGTAGTGTACGTATATATATAAATATATATATTTTACTATAAAAATTTACTTTACAATAAAATTAACAAGAGCAGATGAAGCGCAATGCAGCGCGTGAGAATGACGTCAAGTAATGCCGAAAAAAATTTTAGTGTAGTTCGAAACTTAAAGTAATAAATATTTCTAAGTGTAAGCATTTTTTTAATGAATTAATTAACGGTTTAATTATAATAAAAATAATATATAATATATCATAAGGCGTGTAAAATATTGATTGAAATTATTAACTGGAAAACTACAGAGAAAACAAGTGAAAAACCAAAACAAAAAAAAAAACATACAAAAAATATGCACTAAAAAAGGACAGCGAGCTTTAATTGTGTTCGTCGTTTGCTCTCAAAATGGGGTTTTCAAACACATGTACGAGTATGTATACTTTTTCGAGCTATAATTTGCAAAAATCTATCTTTTTTTTTAATAATTTACATTTGCTCCTTTTCTAACCTAATAATTTTACAAAAGTATGATAATAGTTGTGATAGTTTTTATGTGCAATTTAAGACAGTGTCGCCAGATGGATCGATGTATGGTGTGTATGTTTTGTTGAGTTGCATAGTTCCAATTGAAAGAAAATTATTTTTAGAAATCATCTGAATTTTGGAAGCATTATTGTGAATTTTGCGCATTGAAGCTATGTTGAAAAATTAGAATATTGGCGTTCAGATAAATCCTTGTGTTAAACTGCTTTCAAAGTTGCCCAGCATGTGAGCACAAATATGTATGTACAGTAGGTGGAGCGATAATCTATGGAATTTTTTGTGGTTTTGTTTTATAATGGCATAGCAATGAAAAGTTACCTTTATAAAAGTTAATAGAAATCCCAGAGTATTATCTTTCTGGGATAACATTTTGAGGTGCCTCCAGCCAAATCAAATTTAGAAAATTAAATGATATTTTGGACAGCTGTTGATATATGTACTTCATATATTAAAGATTGTAACGGACCGCGTGCAATGCACGCTTTCTTGGCATGCTTCGCTTCGACAACTGTCAAAAAAGAATAGAAATGTACAGTAATGTATGAAAGTTGACCAGACGCCCAGTCGCTTGAAGCGCTTCAATGCTTTGAATAGCGCAATACTCCATTTGGCAGCGCTTTTTCGGTCTTTGACATTTCAATTTCATCGTCGCTTCGTTTTTTCCTATTATTCTGATAGCGTTTAGAACTACCATTTGGCCATAGCAGAAAAAGTAAAGCAGATCAGAAACAGGCAAGCAAAGCAAGTCTGCATTGGACTAGCACTTTAGGTTTTATGGCTGTAACTTGTTTTCAAACACAATAATAACGTGGAATTCGCCCACACTCGTGAAAATCGAAAGCGTAACAAATTTGCACCAAAGATCGACAACTTATGCATACACACATAAATTTGCGTTTTAAAAATGGAAAAGTTGATTTTGGCTTTGTTTTTTTAATTTATTTTCTTTTTTTAACTTTTTTTTAATTTTCTCTCTTTTAATTTTTTTCTTTTTTTTTAATATTTTTGTCTTTTGTTAAATTTTTTTCTCTTTTTTTAATTTTTATTATTTTTTTTTTTTATTTTTATTTTTTTTTTTTAATTTTTTTCTATTTTTGTTTTAAATTTTAATATTCCCGGGTGCAACTTTTACCATACGAAGACCCAAATAATATTTTGCACCTATGTTTCTGAGCTAGAAAGGCAGCTTTGTGCAAGTGTGCCAAAAGCGATTTGAAACAAAAAATTTCACTCCACCCTTATGTACACTCTTCCTATTGGATTATGACGGATGAAAAAATTTACTAATTAGAATTATACGTTTTATAATTTTGCGAATATAAATACTAAAATTGGTGATAAGGTGCATAAACTAGACATTGATATATTTATTAAAATTTTTTTATGTATGAATTTTTGCGTAAAAAATAAACGCGCGCCGAAGATGCCAGAGATCGTTAACTTATGCATAGGTTCTACATATATGTGTCAATGGGTAGAGACTGTTGTTGTCTGACTTCGTGTACAAAATTATCCCTGGCTTTGTGAATGTCAATTTGGGTATTCGCGGTTTTTGATCGAATATACCATGGGAAGGAGGAAAATTCATTGAATGTAAATCGCAATTGGAGGCAACATATTTATTCTCAAGCGCGAAGTATTTGTGTTCATATATCTATGTATGTTTTTTATTAAAATTTTCGATAACAAGTTTTATCTTAAAGTTTGTATTAGTTTGTGTGTAGCATTACTTCATTATTAGTATGTACTTCAATAAATCACTTAACTATGGAACATCATATCGTCATTGGTATTATTTATTGGTACAAATTTACTGCGTTAAGCCAAGCAATAGAAAAAAGTTTTGAAATTTATTTTTAATATTTACTTTTCGACATACATACACATATATTCATTATAAAAAGGCCACCGCACCAAATTACAAAAATGCAGTGTTCTGCACAACAAATGCGATGCAAATAGAATAGAAACTTTTATTTTCACTTTTAAATTCACTGACAAACAATTCATTTCACGGTGTACTACTATTGTTTTCAGCAAATCAATCCGTAAATTTTGTATAGCCATCTTTTATATATTTTTCAACATTTTTATGACCGATGCTGTATTTGCTTTAAGCAACACAGCTTGCATATACACCACATACATATGTATTTAATAGTGCAACAATAGACTGCAGAAAACATCCCACACAAAAACTCCAACACTCGCTGTTGAAAAACTTAAAAACATAAAAATAATAGAAAGCATGAATGTAATAATATAGGAATAAATGTATGTATGTATTTATGTACTTTTTCTTTTGCTGCAAAACTCAACATTCATACATACAAACCTATGCACATTCACATTCTCCGAAATTGGCACACATTAAGGAAATACTAAAACTGATAAAGCTATAAATATGAAAGAAATAAATATATAGTACATAACAAATCAAGCATCCACAAACAAGAAACCAGCTTCAAGAAAATGCTGCATAGAGAAGGTGAACATAAATAATTTTAAGTAATCGAAAAGAGAATTCCAAAACGGCGTCAAATAAATAAAATATATGAAATAGAGAAACAAGTTTAATTAATTTACTTCACAACATAAATACATTCTTACATGTACACATTTTTACTGAAGTTTTCCAAATAAATTGTAAGAAGTAAAAGTTTTCCTAAAAAATACGGTCGATTATGCTTTTGATTTTACATCTGAATGTATGCACATTAGGGCGGGTTAAATTTTGCCTCTACTTTATTTCGGCGATTAAAGTATTCTACTTGCGATTCTAAACAAAAATTCCATTCTACTGTTAAATGGATTTCGAGCCTTCTTATTTTTAAATGTAGTTATTTACATTTTTCGGAAGAAAATATGTGTATGTGGCTTTTGGGTACGCAAAATTAGTTTTTGATGTTTATTTTGCTCAAGGCCATTCGCTAGAAACATCGATTTTCCCAACTTTTACATAAATAAAAAAATGTTTTAATCATCAATTAAATTATACGTTTTTTTCATCAATCGACGGAATAATCCGCGAAGAAAAACTCTCTTACTCTCTTTTATCACCAAGAGCGGAATAATCCCCAGTAAATTATTTTTTTGTTAAAGTTTGAGGAAATAGTTTTGGTAATACTGTAACACTCTTTTTCATTAGAACAAACAGTAAAAGTCTTGTCGATGCAAGGTATTTTAAATATTTTCCAGTTTGGGGAGGGAAAAATAAAAATTTAACTTTCAGGTATAAAAAAAAACAATAACACACTGTTGCTTTACGCATCTAAGGGAACATTTACAATAGGCAGGTGCATAAAAGGGACAGCGTTCCAGGTAAGCGCCCTTGTACTTTCAAGCACTCTGAAACGCCTTTTCAAATTTGCGTGTAACTTCGAAAATATTCACCGGAATGATATTAAATTTTCTGTTTGTATATTAAATATATATACATTAAGAAAAACGAAAATAAAATCGATTTTTTGAAAATTCTAACTGTATAGTACATCACGCATTTCGCGCGGTAATGCAAAAGATTTAAATGCAATTATTCCATTTCAAAATATTAAAAAGAGTATTAGTTTTGTCATAAATTCTGTGACAAATTTCACAATGCATACGGCGAGAACCAATTCGAGAATACTCTTGCTTGTGTTCGTGTGCTTTGTCTACTCATAAATTATACTGAGTTTCGACGCAAATTTCGGTCGTTAATAATGGAGTAGGGAGCTAAGGAAAATCGCGTTGGAGTGATTGCATTACAAAAATGTGGTAAAAGTGCAATTGAGATTTACGAATTGCTGAAAAAACTTAATATTTCGATAATGTTTGTTTACCGCACGATCAATCGTTTTCCCCAAACGTCTGAAATGGCAGACAGAAAAAGAAGTGGTCGGCCTCGCGTCGTTCGAACTGGTGTAGCCATAAAAGCTGTTCGATAAAGAATTCGCAGAAATACTCTTAGAAAGCATAATATCATGTCCAGGGAAATGAATATATCGACCAGATCCATGTCAAGACAAATTAGAGAAGATCTCCACATGAAAGCCTTCGGTCGCTCAAATCGTCATCTTTTGAAGAAAATTAGATTAAACAGATGAAAGCAGCCTCTTCGGTGACACGCGGTCAACGGCCATGAAAATATTCTTTTCACAGATGAGAACATCTTCACTGTTGCAGAAGTCTTCAATAAGCAAAACTACAAAATCTATGCTAAAACTTCTAAAGATGCAAAAAAATGTTGTTCCAAGGGTTCAGCGTGACCACCATCCAGCCTCCGTAATGGTTTGCTGAAGAGTGTCTTATAACGGCGTTGCATGTCTTCATTTATGGGGAAGGGGGGTTAATATCGGGGCAAAAATGTATCAGGAAGATGTCTTAGAAGGCGTGGTGAAGAAGTTGAGCAGTACTCTCTTCAATGGAGAGCGTAGGATCTTCCAGCAAGATTCCGCTCCACTCCACATGACCTGTCGAAGCCCTCACAGAAATTTGGAGAGTCTCAAACAATCTTTGGTTCGAGCAGCGCCGTCAATATCCATGGCCTAATCGTTTAAAGGCTTGCGTAAAACAAATGGTGCCAATTTCGAATGAGAATTCAAAATTCTTTTCTTTAATATTTCCATCATTAAATAAACCTATATACATATATACATATGTTTATGAATATAATTGGCGCTTACACCCTTTTTGGGTGTTTGTCCGAGCTCTTCCTCCTATTTGTGGCCTTCGTCTTGATGTTGTTCCACAAATCGAGGGACCTACAGTTTTAAGTCGACTCCGAACGGCAGATATTTTTATGATTCGGCTACGGCGGCCGTCTAAATAAAACTAACTTCATTAAAAAAAGTGTTATAATTTCATACCTATAACGGACTTAACTTGTAACAGAACTTATGGCAGGACTAAGTATAAAGCAACTTAAAGGTATTTGATAATAAAAACTTTGCCAGTAGATTGTTCAAAAAAGAATTCGATTAACTCTAAATATTTTTTTATATACTTTTTCTACCGCTTCGTCAAGTAGAAAAAAACTACATACTTCAAATTTTTAATTGACACATTGAGACATAGGGCAGTGAATGAAGATCCAGCGGCTCCGTTGGCTAGGCCAACGCATTTAAACGCTCCAACTCTGAAAGTACCCGATGCTGTACCAACGGATGGCAGCAGAAGAAGAAGGAGGAATACCTCCTTTGCCTTGTAAAGATCTGGTTGAGAAAGACTTGGCTCCACTAGGTGTGTTCAACTGGCGCCGATTAGAGAAGAAACGGTTGGCGCGTTTTGTTAAATTTGGCCAAAATCGCTTAACCGGTTATCGCGCCAACCAAGAAGAATACGCGAGGATGAAAATAAAACATAAGAATATTTACATTTTCGTGCCTTTTTTCATTTTGGATAGCGTTTTAAGATTAAACGCGACTAAACTACTTTTACTTCTATTTTTCACGAGTTACTCTAGGCTCGGCGAAGATACTTCAAACTTTTTCCTCATCAAAAGTGTGATATAGCGGGTGAAATATTGTGCCACAAAAATATTTGTCATAAAATTACAAGTCTCGTATTGGACCAAAGAAGAAAATTCAATGTAAACGGCAGAAATAAGTAAAAACGCAAAATATGTTTAAAGGTTAATTTCATTAGACAAATTAGAGGTTTAATTGTTTTTCGTTGCTTTTACACAAAAGCAGCTTTCGGTTACATTTAAACATTATACATCTAAAATGTGAGGTTCAACTAGTTTCCTACGCCGATTTAACATAAGAATGTAAAAAAGGGAGCAAACTTTGACCCTCCCTAAAATCAAATTCAGACGTAAACTTTCAAATCACTGATACACATATAGTTTTTTTGTGCTCCTTCTACCATTTCCAGAATATTGTCTTTTTTGTGTGGCACCGTGTAATTAGACTATTCGAAATATAGTTCAAAGTATTATCACATTGGTTGTTGTGTTCTCTGCATTCTAACGAGCTGTCATTTCACCTGTACATGATGCATTGAAAAATTCGAAAACGAGTAGGCTACGGATCTCAACTGGCACATTTGCATCACGGTTTAATTAATATGAAAAACAGCAGGTTTTAACTGGCTCCCCTTAGCGGAGGGTTCTAGGCAAAATAAACATCAACAGTTTTATTTTTCGATCCCAAAAACCACAAACATACATTTTTTTTTTCAAAAATGCTAACAAACAATTTATCGGAGATTAATAATTAAAATTCAAAATAAGGAAGCTCGAAATATACTATTTCAGAGTTGTGCTGCTATAGACATTTTATTTTTTATTCAGAATTTCTAGCAGAATTCTAGAGTCATCGAAACAAATTTGGTTATATAATATTTTGAGGAACAAATCGATCCGTCCTAATATACATATATGGCATAAAAATTATTGATTAATAAACTATCAATTTTTAGATTGTGAACAAAGATTGAGTTAATTAATATATATATGTACTCATATATATCTGACGCTTACACCCTTAATTTGGTGTTTGGCCGAGCTCTTTCTCCAATTTGTGGTGTGCGTCTAGATGTTCTTCCACAAGTGGAGGGACCCATTGTGAAACTATTTTTAAAGGTGTGCACGGCTCTGAGCGAATTTGGCAGAATCGGCTTCCGGGCTAACGTCACTTGGGATGTGTTTACAAAAAAACTGATATACGAAAAACAATCAACCAATGACACTTCACTGCCGTCTGAACAACGACTGATTGGACGAGTGTGTGAAATGATTGTGCAAATTTCGGCTGGCGATAAAATTGTGCTAGTGATATACGAAAAAAAATCAACACAATCTACACTCGTTTTGTTTCGTTGCTATCTGAACAACTACGTATTGGATGAGTGTCTGATTGCACTTGAAATCATCGTGCAGAGTTCGGCTGCCGAATAACACAAAAGACGTGGCCAAGGGGAGGGGAACTTCGGACACGCCAGCCGAACTCTGCACGATCATTTCACACATATTCACAAACTTGTCCAATCAGTAGTTGTTCAGACGGCAACGAAATGACATTGTGTTAATTTATTTCGTATATCACTAACCCATTGCTGTTTCTAAACACACCGATTCGTCAGCCCAACGGCCGATTCTGTCAGATTTGCTGATTCGGATAACTGTCTGAAAGATGGTGTGGCCAATATTAGACCGTTACTCGGCTCTCAGCGCATTTGGCTTTAGACATCGTTTAAGCGATGACTGATTGGACGACTGTGTGAATATGTGTGAAAATTTCGTGCAGATTTTGGCTGGCAAGATTCTGTTAGTGGTATATGAAAAAAAAATTAACACAGTCCTCGCTTATGTTACTTCGTTGCCGTCTGAACAACGACTGATTGGACGAGTGTGTGAATGCTTGTGGGAGTTAGGGAGTTTTATCGATTCTAGAAGTTTAACTAAAGACATGGCAAAGTGGAGCTCTTATATGAATATCTGAATTTTTAGCTGCCAAGAATTCGAGAGGGACGGGTGACGAATTCTTGAGCTATATTACATGGATATATATTGAGTTAAAGAAGTTAATTGGGAAATTGCAGGATAAGTCAGAGAGATTTTTTTGTATCAGCCCAAATTTTATTGGAAGTTATGTTTGGTAGCCTTGATTTTCCGACAAAGCGAACATTAATTGTTTGTATTGAATTAGCATAGTGGTGGACCGGCCGATTACCTTTGACGTTGTGCCATCCTTGTTGCTTGACTTATCTTAGGGTAATTAGATTAATTGAGGACAGAAGAATGGATTCATTGCCGAACACTTTGTGAATATAGAATTTGTTTTCTCGATATGATTTTATGATATTTGGAATTGGTTTCGCAAGTACGTTCGGATTTTATCCAGCCCCCCCAGTCTGTTTTGATCTTCATTATGGAGTAAAGGGAATATTGGGGCAGAATTTGCATAAGGATAAGACAGTGATCATTACCATGAAGTTCATTTACAAGAGCACACGATGATTCTTGCCGATAGAAGAAGAGTAATGGGTAAGGTCGATATGGGTATGAGTAGAGGGAGATCCGTCGTTGATCACGATGCAGTTGTAAGTGAGATCAACGTTTTCTGTAGGTGACGTTTCGGGTTAGAGGCGGAGGCTCCAGACGTTAACGTTTGGAGAAGGGGGAAGAGGTCGCAGAAAAATTTTTAGAAGCTATGTATGATGTTATATGCCACTTTACGGTTTTATTTTATGTTTTTATCAAATTAAACTGCATGGACTAGTTTTGTCTACATATCTCCAACTAATGCGGCAATATTTTCGTTGTAGACGTGATATTCCGATAATTATAAAAAAGTTGGAATTAAATATCAAAGTCATTTTAAGCAGACTTCTTTAAATTTTTGAAATCGTACACTTATACTTTTGTATACCGAGAACGGAAGAAACGAGGAGGCCTTATTCACATTTTTAAGTGCTCTATTGGTAACACCCCACACCTTCATCTGTACGATTTGGAGACCGATTTCAATTGAGCTTTTAAAGGAAACCCCAATGAAAACAAAATTTGTTGGAGATGGGAAAGTTACGCAGGTATTATGAGGCTCCACGCGTACCATATCTTCCGTCTGTTGAAAGTGAACTAATTCCAGATTCTGGAGCGATTGAAACCATGAAAAAATGAAGGAGTGAGGTTCAGCGCACTACACGCGGCTATCCGGTACGCAGAACCGGGTGCCACTAAATACATGGCGAACCTCTTTACCACCAGGACAAAGGTGATTCGTATTGGAAAAAAATGTCAGACTTGTCAGAATACTGCCTTCAGCCAGTAACACGCTAAGCAAGCAATTCCCGAACGGTTGCTATCGCGGGAATCACCCATGCAGGCACTTACTAGAGACTGAGCCACCTCCCGGGCGAGTCAGGAGTCATCGCTTCGACTACACTGACGAAATCCAGGTTCAAATACGACTACTAACGACATTCATCGGGAATCTCTCTCTCTATTACCGTGATTGGAGTTCCTGTAACGGTTGTATGTAACAGCATAAAGGAATCGAGATACATATTGATGTATGTATATATAATATTACAAATTGAAAATGATCAGAATGATGGGAGGAGTCGATTTAGCCACATCTGTCCGTCCATCCGTCCGGGCGCACGATAACCCGAGCAAAAATTTATTTTATTATGGGGATGAAATGGCGGTTACCACTTTTGGGTAAATCCGTGCATCTCGATATGGACTTAATAAAACTCATCCAAACTTGGTACACGTATTGTTCCGCAACTTATTTAGATTCGCCATAATCATTATTGAGATCGGAAAAAAACACACCCAGAGACTAGACATAATTTCCGTCCATCCGTCTGATATGCCATGCTATAACTCTCATTATCTAGGATCATTATCGCAGGTAAATAAAGTTCGTTTCGAAATGTCTAATTGAGTGGTTGTTGTATGTCTTCGTAAAGTGTTCCCCATTCGATTTTGTGAAATACGGCTGAATTAAGTCATGTAAATCCAACTCTAGAGGGAACAGCTAACTGTGTGATCGAAGACTAACAATGTATAATACGTGATATACTACATATGTAAATATGCTATAATAAAAATATTACGTAAATAGTTATATTTCTTTATTCATTCTTTTAAACGCTGGTCTTTTTTAATCAATGCTTCCAACCGTTCATTCTTATATAGAATATAAAATTTCTATACCACATTGACATTTTCTACTTACATATGTATGTACATATATACTCATCGTAAGCAATTTATGTATGTAGATAACTAGAAAATAATTATTGCTTTGCAAAAGCACGCTCAAGTTATAACAAAATATCGAAATGCAACACTCCACTCATGGAATTTATTCACAATAATTGGCAATGCAAAGTGAAGCGTTTGTGCCACCAAACCCGAAGGAATTCTTCAACGCAATTCTTGGTGCCTTTGCATCATTGCACCACGGTTCTGATTTATTTTGTACTATGGATACATTAATGTTCTCATCTAAGTTCTCAATATTAATAGATGGAGGAAGTTGGTTTTCCGCACAGGCTTGCACCACAAAAACTGCTTCCAAGTTACCCGACGCACCCAACAAATGTCCATGAGCACCTTTCGTCGAGGATACACGTACACGTGATGCATGTTCGCCGAAGACGCGTTCTATAGCATGGGCTTCAATGCGATCACCTGTAGGTGTTGATGTCGCATGAGCATTTACATAGGTAATGTCTGTTGGTAGCACTCTTGCATCAGCTATTGCACGTTGCATTGCTAACGTGGCACCAGTGCCATCCTCGCTGGGTGAAGTTATGTGATAGGCATCACCAGATAATCCGTAACCTAGAAGCTCTGCCAATATGGGTGCACCACGTTTACGTGCATGCTCCAGCTCTTCGAGTACCAGTACTGCCGCACCTTCACCCATGACAAAACCGTCACGCTGTTTATCAAAAGGACGTGATGAAGTCAATGGTGTATCGTTGTGTATTGTGCTAAGTGCACGCAGTCGGCAAAACCCAGCAATTGATAGTGGATCAATGCATGATTCGCCACTGCCAGCCAGCATTGCGTCTGCGTCCCCATTACGTATGAAACGCAAGGCATCACCAATGGCATGTGCACCTGTAGCGCATGCTGTTGATACTGAGTGATTAGGACCGCGTAACCCATATCGCATACTTATATGGCCACATGCCATATTGGGTAGCAAACGAGGAACAAAAAATGGACTTACACGATTGTATCCTCGCTGTAGCTGTTGCCAAGCGCCATACACTTCCGTTAAGTCAAACATACCCATACCAACGCATACACCAAATCGTTCCCGTTCTTCGGTTGTTAACTCACTTGGCTGTAATTTGGCATTTGAGAGTGCTTCCTCCGCTGCTATAATGGACAGTTGTGTGGCTGCGCTCATAATCTTCAAATCACTTTTGGTAAAATGCTTTTCGATTTGTAGTTGATCCCGCGCAACTTGCGCTGCTACTTGGCATGGCAGTCCTTTGTATTGATCACTTAACCTTGAAATGGCTGACTCCCCAGCTAAGAGACGTGACCAAGCTTCCGATACATTATTCGCTAAAGGGGAAACTGCGCCGATGCCAGTTATGACAACTCTTCGCCTAGATAATTCACTGTTGGCTGTAGAGAAATAACGAAGTTTGCTACCAAACGATACGTTGAATATACTCCTAGCAGCATATGCTGTTATAGCCATATTTTTTTCAGTGGCACGTTTCATCGACTGTATATTTTGATTGTATTGGAATCGTTATCTCATAATATAAAAAAACATTACTATCAAACAGCTGTTTACGACTTTTAGGACCGAAACAGAATTGCAGCGGATAATGGATAACGGGTGATCATCAGCTGATTTACTTCCGTCGGGAAAATTCTCGGGTAAAATTTTGTCATAGTGGTCAACATCTTGCTTTAAGTACTACATTTAGTGATTTTTAAGAGCTAAAACGCCAAAAAATGGCTTAGAGCAGAGAAGGTTAAAAATATGAAATAATTTGGAATATTTAAAGCTGTGCCAAGACTGAATTTTCAAAAATTAATGAATCTAATTGCACTATAAGGGGTTCAAATTAAGACGCATACACAGCAATTTGAAATTATTTGAAAACGTTTCAAATTTCGCAATTCAGCTATTGTGCAAGCAATTCAGCTATTGTGTGTGTGTAAATTCAGAGTAAACACTTCTATCAAAATTCAAAATAAGAACTGAAGTAGATTTAATGACCATAAATTGAAAATGATGAGAAAATAGAATTTGAAAATAATTTGTGGTTAAATGTAAATTTTAAATGTATAGGGACTAGTTTTTTACCGAATCATTATAGGTATGATGCATTATATACATATGTGATTTTTTTTTATTTTGTAAATACTAACTGTTTTGCAAAAAAAATTCTTTGACTTGAAAAGGAAGTTGGGCTTTTAGCGTAGTAGAAACGAGACACGTGAAACAGGTAGCAGTAGTAGAGCAAAAAACAAGAGCAATGTATGTTGTACTTGCATTTGATTCCAAGCATTGAGAGTTCAGAGTAGGCTAGGTTGAAGCGGTTGTCCACTGTGGGACACAATCAGGCTCAAAACCCATTATTGATGCCGCGGGGGCAACTTGTACCTGTCTCTCCTAAAACCATTGTGTACTTTTCAAAAATTTTATAAGATCCTTGATTTCGACAGAACCAAGATCTTCGCATTTATTAAATGATTGTCTACCTAAAATGTTGAGTCTAGATGGAGAGTTCAGTTCTTAAATAAACTTTGATATCAACAGTTTTTTCATAAGCAATAGCAATAAATTCACACTCTTTTACTAATGCATTCACAATTCTCTCATACCATATGTCACATTTTTTTTTTATTTTGACAGTTCATACGTATTTGTCATTGCCTTTAGAGCATTGTGTCAACTCAAGGTTAATGCGCTTTTGGTAGAATGCTATCTTTTCTAAATTTTGTTGCTTTGCGAAATTCAAAAGTGGCAGCATTGTTGTCAGCTGTTATACTTTTGTCCTTTGACATTTCAGTGGTGATTGTGTAAACGCCTTTCTTGTAAATTTCAACTTGTGTTCTTGATTTTTTTTTAAAAGATCCCAGAATTAGCCACTTTATCTGTAATAATTGAATATGTACACAGTTTTACATAGATGTCGGCTAATAAGCGCAGCAAAGCAAAGCCAATATATCACTCATCGAAATGCCGGTTACATAGTCTTGTGAGCTAACTTTTGTTTAGATTTTAGGATCTCTTTTCACGTGTTTGTTCTAATTTAATGCAGAGTACCTGAAATCGGAGAGGATACGCACTCATCTGATGAGATATTGAAGCCAGATGGACTGCCAGCATTTAATGATATTACAATTGAAAACTGTCTGGGCGCTATTGGGCAACAGGCAGGCTTGATGGAGAAAACTGTGAAGAATATTGAAAATGAAATCGTAGCTCAGAACGCTCCTGTATGTGCTCTACAAAACATTTTCACAGAATTGGATAAAGTGGCTGGACCTCTTGATACGACGTGGGGCATTGCTAAAGCTCTCTATCTGGGCAATAGTACCCTTATACCCACTAAGTCGTATTTGAATATCCACGAGCGCGCACGAATTGCACGAGCTTCCAAATATAACAGCAAAATATTATATGATGAACTTGCGCAACAAATGGAAAATGCTAGAAGTGACGAGGCTCCTTTGTTGCACCGTTTTGTATTGGAAGGCAAATTGAATGGCCTAACACAGTCGCCAGATAAACGCGAGAACCTCAAAACCGTTCTCGTGCAGTTGGGCAAAGAACGTGCCAGTTTCAAAAACAAAGTAAACATGGCTGTGCACACGTTTAGACATGCCATTAAAGATTATAATCTAGTTCGCGATTTTCCTGCCAGTCTTTTGGAGGCAATGGCTACTGATTCAACTTCACCAACTCAGGGGCCATGGAAAATAACATTGCAGCCACAAATTGTTGAGGGATTCCTAAAATACTGCCCAGACCGAGTACAGCGCTGGAATGTGTGGCAAGCAAATGTTCGTAAAGCGTCTGGACAACAGGAGCGCAGTCTAGAGAACAGTACACATTTGGAGGGTATCAGATCTCTGCGAAAACGTCAAGCTAATATATTGGGTACGTAACATTTTCAAATATACCTTTCGAAACATACCAAAATAAATTACTATAAGATAAAAGATATTTAGATTTAGAAGTTTTATCTAACATTTATTTTTTTGTAGGTTTCCCTAACTATGCGACAATGTCGATGCAAACCAAGATGGTTAAAAGTGTCGACAACCTAAAACAGATCTTTGCGAGTATTTTGAAGTTTGCAGGACCTGCACAGTCAAGTGAAATAGATCAGTTGCAAAATTTTGCAACCAATAGTGGATTCCAGCACAACTTGGATTTGTACGATGTCGCTTATTGGCAACGAAAACAATTACATGCCATACATCAGTTACACGAAGAAAAGCTGCGCGAGTATTTTCCTTTGCCAAACGTATTTGCAGGTCTCATAAAACTGAGCGAAAATCTGTTTAATATCCGTATAGTAGAACGATTAAATGTAGAGGTTTGGCAACCGGGTGTAAAGTATTATGACGTATTCGATAATGATGCCGGTGTAGCACCAGTTGGTGGCTTTTATATTGATTGCTACTCTAAGGAGAATAAGTTTGGCAAAAACAATGGGTGGATGGTGAGCATACGAAATCGCAACCCAGCTGCCCAGCTAACACCCTTATGCGCTCTAATTTTTAATTTTACGGAACCGACCCAAGGTGTACCATATCTACTGAATTTTGATGATTTAAACATGGTCTTCAAAACCTTTGGCTCAGCTTTACAACATTTACTTACTAAAGCTCCGTACACTGACTTGGCGGGCCTTTCTAATATCGAATGGGATGCTTCACAAGTGGCGGGTAATGTGATGAGCAATTTTCTTGATAATACAGTGATACTAAAGAAACTGTCCAAGCACTACGCAAGCAATGAGGTCTTATCTGAAGATACATTGCAAAAAGTACATCTGTTAAAAACGAGTTTGGCAGGGCATAATTTGTGTAAAGAGCTTTACTTGGCAGATTTAGACATTGAATTGCATCAATCCGATGCATTTTGGCTTGATGTAGTTAAAAAGTTGTGGCCTGTGTATCATTGTATGCCGCTGGATAAAAAGGATGCACACCCTTGTTCGATGACTGAAATTTTCTCCGGCGACTGGGCTGCAGCGCAATTTAGTTATCTCTATTCGAAAGTGTTGGCCGCTGATATTAGTGCCGAATTTGAAGGGAAAACCGGAGATGAATTGACAACGACGGGAAAACGCTTTAAGGAAACTTTCCTAGCTTTGGGTGGTTCCGTACCAACGGCTGAGGTATTTCGCCGTTTTCGAGGACGAGATCCTTCAGTGGAGGCGCTACTTAAGTCTTTAAACATACTAATTAAAACACAGACAACTGGCGAATTGTAGATGACCTTTTATGCAGAATGATACATTTATTTTGTTCGCTGTCGCTTTTTTATTTATATTTTTGTGAATCTAGCGTTGTCTGAACAATAATAATGATTCTCTTTATTTATAGTTACATACATACATATGTACAAGTCATCGTAAAAAATATGTTACTTATAATGCGACTAGTTGTAGGGTACACGAATACAAGGGATTTGATGTGTGTTGCGTGAAAGCATCTACATATTTGCTTGATTGCAAAACAAAAAAAACCACCTGCTGCATTCAGCAACTGATGGCACTTTATCATACTAACAAAACAAATGAAGAATAATAAAATCGAAAACAAATTTGTGTTTGAGTACACTGTGATGCGAAGATAATAAAATTACTTCTAGTAAGCCACTTTTTTATTATTTGATTTTTTTAAGGAGAAAATAAAATCTGAGTAGATGAGGAATTATATGCAACCTATATATTATATGATTATTATAGTTGAAACTGATTATTAAAAAAAGATTTCATGGTTTAAAATCTGCAACAAAAGCTGTTATCCAACAAGGCAGTAGAGGGTGACCAATTCAGAGGTATCGGATTTTTTTTTGGAATTTGAGATGTGTTTGGCGGGATTTTACATCCACAAAAAGCCAGGGTGTTCAACGTTTGGTATTGAAAAATACCTATTTTCGGTATGCAAAACTAAGTGCTCTGGCGCATCAAAGTTTTGAGAGTGACATTTAAAAGGAAAGGTTGGCAGCACTAAGAAATGAAATAAAAGACTTCATTGTTTTTAAATATGGAAACGAGGTCCGTGTATGAATCAAAAAAGCTGTAATTTGTTCTGATGTGATTAAGGAGTGGACAGTTAAAGATTCTGTGAACGTAAGAGTTAATTTCACCGCACTTACAAAGATCAGTGTTATTTCCCCCTATTTTGTGCAAATATACGCTGTCATAAGTACATCCTACTAGTATTCTATTTACCATTTTGATAATTTTGACATCAAAGGAAGCTTTATGAAACCAAGGTTTTGTCGGCAAGCAATCATGCAGTTTGGCAAAAAGGTTTGGTTTTTCTTCTGAGAAAGAACGAAAGCCGTCATACCAATCCTTGAATATTAAATTTCTTATAATTCTGAGTGCCTCTTCAAAAGTGAATTCTACGCTCAATATTGAGCCGTAGCAAACAGCTTTTTTTGCAATAGCATCGGCTCTTTCATTTATTGGAATACCAACATGTCCAGGCGTCCAAATCACCCGAACACTGTCAAAACCGTATTCATTTACGTTTTGTTTAAAAAGAGTAACACAGCAGTTGTTGGAGCTTGCTTTCTTGAGCAGCAGACATGAACTCAGACTATCAGTAAAAATACAGATCTTGCTCATTTTGCATTCTTTCGCAATATCTAAGGCTTTAAGCAAGGCCCACAACTCACCAAAAGTGGAGGAGGTTCGCATTTCTATTTTAAACAAATGCTCCGTGTTGTTCGTAACATTAAAAATGCCACACCCAACGGCATTAAGCTCAACAGACGCATCAGTTGCCAGGAGATCGACACCATTACGCTTGAGTTCATCGATTTTTTCAGAAAAAATAGCTTTAATTTCATGATTAGAAAATTTGCTTTTCGCTCTAGACAAGGAGTCATCTATCACCACCAAGTTTTCACAGTTTACGGTCATTAATTTTACATTGGTATTCACAAAAATCTCTTCAAATTTTTTGAAAACAAAGCTATAACTGGATTTAACCTCTGCAGAGTTTTCAATCATTTTGTAAATGCTAGAGTTTGTTTGTTTTAATTTCACGATTTCTTTGGCCGTAAGCCAAAGAGATCTTTCAGTGGGTGGTAACTCATAGGCGACAGCATACAACAAGGGAACTGGTGTAGCTGGAGGAACCCCTAAACTTCTCCTAAGGAAGCAATTCTGAAAGGTAGTAATCTTTCTGATCACAGTCTTATTTGCATGACCGGTGGTGGTGCTACAATACTCAATTTTTGATCTTATAAAGCTTCTATAGAACTTCATAGCAGTCTGAGGGTGTAACCCAGCCCTGACAGAAGTCAACATCTTGAAAAAATTTAAATTGAAGGTCGAGTCCTTGATTATCTGATCATAGTGCGT
This sequence comes from Anastrepha ludens, assembly GCF_028408465.1. Taxonomy (NCBI): domain Eukaryota; kingdom Metazoa; phylum Arthropoda; class Insecta; order Diptera; family Tephritidae; genus Anastrepha; species Anastrepha ludens. Next base: position 113,776,343 of record NC_071498.1, on the reverse strand, counting down.
TCCTAGGGTTAGTGATGAGCTTATTACTCGACCAAGGAACTTGATACTTTTTGTCTGTTTAATCATCACACTGCCAAAATTATTGTTCAGAGTTTTACGGTTTCCCTTTGCAACATACATCAGGTTGCATTTCTCAAGGTTGAATGACAGATTTAACGTATTTGCCACAAGATTAAACTCTCGAACTTTACTGTGGAGATTGGCCTCAGCCAAATCAAAATCTCTATGATATGAGGCAATAATAAAATCATCCGCAAATTGATAGATAGCGGTACAATTATCGTGCAACTTAGCCGTATAGACATTAAAAAGTATAGGCGATAAACAGCTACCTTGGGGTAAGCCGTCACTTACAACAACCGAATCCGTACCAATTTTTAGGACTCTATTGGATAGGAAATTCGCAATCCAGGACGTATAATGACCCTCTATGCCTTTTTTTCTGAGTATATCAACTAACAGATTACCCCTTACACAGTTATAGGCATTTTCTATATCCAAAGTAAGGAGTATAACCTTAAGACCTCTATTTTTCCATATAGCAATTTCATGTTGTAATTGATTGATGCACATAGCAGCCGATCTATCCTTCCTGTACGCAAAAGAGTTCCTGGGGAGGGCGCGACTCCCATCAAAGGCATCGGTTATTCTTAGCTTGAGCATTTGGTTAATTAACTTTAACATGACTGAAATCAAGGAAATAGGTCTAAAATTTTTGAAGTCTGTGAGGTCTTTATCTTTTTTTGGAATGGGAACAATCTTAATACATCTCCACGATTCTCTAATGTTATTTGCAAGAAAAGCATCATTTAGAGCTGTTAGAAGGTTGCATAAGCTTTTGTCAGAGAGAGCGCGAATCATGTCGTAGGTTATTCCATCACAGCCTCCTGCTGAGCGCCATTTTTTGGCATTAAGCACCGTGACCACTTCATCATACTGAAAGGCTAGCCTGGATACAGGAGTTGTATTGGGTAATTCCTGCCAGACAGCAGAGTTGGGTGGTACCTGTGATTTTAAATGCTTAAGGTACACATCATTATTGTCTGAGTTCCACTTAGAGTCTGCAGAATATCCATTTACTCCTCTAAGGCATTTAACAAAATTCCACGCCTCTCTCGAATTTGAATTACAATTCAGCTCCGCTATTTTTTCCTCAAAATTTTCTTTTTTGGCCTCTTTTACTTCAGCTTGCCACACCTTCTTGCGTTGCAAAGCTACTTCCAAATTTTCCGGAGATGGGTAGTGTTTAGCTTTTTTGTAAGCAGCAACAAGTAGACGATAGGACTTGGCTAGTCCCTCATTCCACCAAGCCTTTGGTTTGCATTTCTCAGACTAACGGAAGGTGGCAGCAGATATTTCTTCTTGAAGTTTATTTTCAATCATTTCGAAACATGGATCAAAGGAAATATCCCCTAAGGCATTTAGAAGCTTCTTTTTGGCCAGAAATTTGGGATTGTTAATACTAACTTTGGAGAACTCTACTAGAATTGGGAAATGGTGGCTACCACCAAGCTGAAAAGGCAGAAGATTCCAAGTACAGTTGGTAGGAGCATTTGTGAAGGTTAGATCCAAAACCGACCCATCGGTCCTGTTTAGATCTCTTTTAAAAGTAAAACAAGAATTGTTCAGACACCAGAAATCGGATGAATTTACAAGTTCAACCAATTTCTTACCTCTGGGTGAATTTAAACTGTCACCCCATACAGTCGATCTGGCATTGAAATCCCCACAAATTAACACATTTCTAAAACCGTTTAGAAACTGAAACAACCTTTTGACTTCGGTCGCAAATTCATTTAAGTGTAGACTTGGAGGGAAGTAGACCGCACAAATTACAAAGTTTGGGTTTAAATTAACCGTCTTTGCAACAATTATATCCAGATTAGAAGCAAAAGTTATGCTCCTGAATTGAATCTGTTTTTTCAGGGCTATGGCAACACCCCCATAGCCATCTGGTCTGTTTTTTCTAATGATATTAAAATTGATAAATTTTCTACATTTATTTTCATTATACTCAAATATTTCACTAAGACAAACCACATCAACACGATTATTATTAATATAATAATCAATATTGTCTATATTTGTCTTTAAGGATTGGCAATTATATTGCAGACATTTCATCTAATGAATCTACTGATGCCGAACCGCACTTAAAAAGTGCTACGTCTCGATTAGCCAAAATCTGATCCCTCATACCGCTCAGTTTGGTGACCTGGGCAAGGGTCTCAGTATCATTAAGTCTTACACAAGTAGCTTTAGCTATCTTCACTAGCTCCCATAACACCTTTTCTAGCTGGGAAGTAATTTGATAGTCTTGTCTTTCAAAGACTGGAACCACACGAGGCTTGGTATTTTTGTTCAAGACCTTATCAGGCTTGACAGAAGACTGTTTGGGAATTGCACCCTTCTTGACAACTGAGCTATATTTCTTTTTTGTCAAGGAACGATTTATGACTTCATTAGAGTCGATCATGTTGTCGTTCTCAACCAGTACCGGAAAATCCGTATCTTCAACATCTAAGACATCGAAGCGGTTGTTGCTTCTCGGAAAGAAAGTATTTAGCACTTCTTTACGCGATAACTTTTTTACTGTTTTCAATTTATTAATTTCATTCTCCTTCTTCCATACTGGACACTTCTCCCTATCTGAATATTTATGGTCGTTACCTTTGCATAGAATGCATTGAGTTATTTTGCAGGGCGGTATACAAACTTCCGTACTTCCACAGAGCAAGCAGCGTTTACTACTTTTACAGCCTTTTTGTGTGTGTCCTAATCTTCCACAGTTGTAGCATTGTCTAACAGATGGATAGTAATGTTCTACTTGAAAATTTGTATACTCAAGCTTCACATCCTTAGGTAGGCTGTTGCCCAAAAATCCCAGCTTAACTGAGAAGGTTGGGAGAAATTTGCTTGAATCCTCCGGATCACGTCTCAGAAAACGTTGCACGAAGTTTACTTTGCTAGCAGACTTTATATCTCTCATGATTTCTTCATTTGAAAGGTAAAGAGCAACTCCTCGAATTACGCCATATGTTTCAAAAGCCGTTCTGGGAATGAAAGGCTTTAGCTTCATTTTTAAAATGTCACTATTGGTGACGAAATTGTTTGCCGATTTGGGATTGCAGAAGAATACCTTATATAAGGTGACACCAACTGCTTCAATTATATCAATATCCTGTATTTTTAAGTGACGGATATGCTGATATAGACTCATGCCATTTCTAATTTTGATATTTTTGAATAGGTCACACTCTGAGGTGTCTACCAAAACAAAAGGTTTGCCTATAAAATTGGATGGATAGTAAACGGAGCTATCAGAATTATTTGTATTCTGGATTTTTTTGGCAGTTGCATTTTTTTCAACTGTACCAGTTTCAGCATTACAAATATTTTGCATTTTTTCGGAGTCTTTCGAAGATTTTACAACCTCACACTCCATCATCTCCTCACTCTCATTTCCATCTGACTGAAATCCACTCTTCTCAACCGAAGCATGTGGCTTGGTCGGATCAAGAATATGTCTTACTCTTTTTTTCTTAAATATATCGCTTTGACCTTTATTTTTGGTCTTTCGCAGATTTGTATCCACTTTTTCACTAGCAGGTTTATGGATCAGAGATTCATTGCTAGCGCAAAATTCCTCAAAATCCTCTGCTGAGCATGATGCCGAAGGCGTTGAGGACGCCATCGCATCACCTTTTTTGCGGCTTACCGCAGGCACTTTGCAGTAAGAAAACTCTATACGTTAGCCTTTCAGGTAGAAATTCCAGGAAGTAATAAAAAAAAAACACGTGGTTTTCACAAACAGAACTATTACAGCGCTATACACCGAATTCCGCGAAAAAAATGTCACTATCTATTGTATTTTCTATTTCACTACGCCTTTTCTTTTTTGCTAAATGAAACCAGAGCACTGAGAAAAAACACACCGATCACAGCTGTGTCACGAATGCGACTGGTATCGGATTTTAAATTAAAATAAAACAACGAAAACTCAAATTGATTGGACAATCTTGATTATTTCTATGTAGAACCATTCATGGTATTCTTTTTTTAAAGATAATCCCTTTCAAATGTTGGCCGCAACTGCACTGAAATTCGACCATCCGTTAATACTAATTTCGAATGACTCGCTGAAGGACTTCGGCCTGCACCTGAATAACTTTACTCATCTAGGCTTCCAACGCCTCAATCGAAGCTGGTTCCTCCACAAAGCATTTAGACTTTACATTCCCTCACTAATAAAAGTCCAAATGAGTGATATGACACGATCTTGATGGGCAATCCACTGGTCCGAGACGAGAGGTAAATCGCTCACCAAAACAACGACGCAGTAAATCCATTGTTTTACAGGCTGTTCTTGAATGCTTTGCACGGTACGGTACACTAGACGGAGCTAGTTTACTGAGGCGGCAGCCCTTTGTCGGGGAAAAAGCCGAGTCATTCCGGTAACGTAGAACTGGCTGCTATGGGGAGGGCAGGAATGGCGAATCAGCCCAAATACGGCAATCACAGAGCATCGATTTTCGTTATACCCTTTGTAATCCGTCATGGTAACCCGGGACCATGCGCCTTTCGTGGGGAAAAAATTTCAACGGTATAGTAATTTCCAAGATATTTTTTCCTCTACAAAGATACTCATAAGAAAAAAATATACAATAGTATATGCGTTTTGAATATATAAAAAACCTTCCGAAAATTAGCAGTTGCCTTTTTCGACATCAACGCCATAAAAAGAAGTATTAGTGACGAGAATCGGAAAAATTGTGCATTTAAGCAAATTGAAAGTTAGACGAACTCTTCTCAGGGCTATGACTTTTGAAAATGATTTCAACGATACTTATACATTTAGATGCGTGCAATTATTTTGAATTAAAACATTTGGCTTCCCCCGTATGGGGAATGCTTATGCGGGTATAACAACAATAACTGCTGCCGCCAATATTCTCATTGCTTGTGAGTTTGTTTGATTTCGAAAAATAACAGTCAGCCCGAATCAAATTTTTCCACAATTTTGCTTTAAAAACTAAATATTTGAATGAGATAAGGCTAAGGACATTAACCCAATGCCAGTGGCTACCTTGACTGGATCAAAGTTAAATAATAATGTCGGTAGTGGCATTCACTCAGAAGTGCTGCAGTTGAACCTGAGCTTACGAAAGTCATTAAATCTTTCTCCAAAGTAGAGCTATTCTGAATGGCCTGCCTAAGCGATATGGCACGACTGTTGCCGGGGTCACAGAGACATTCCTGGATCGCGGATGAGCTAGCTGGGAGAGGTACTAATCTTAATACAAGTAACTCCCGATGAATCTCGTTTAGTGTTTGTCTGTATACTGTCGGGCCCAGTAGTTGTAATTATGTTTTGTGATGGATCTCGTCAGAGTAGTTGAAGAGATGCCTCCTGACGTGCCTAGGAGGTGGCTCAGGTTCTAGTAAGTGTCTGCAGGGGTGATAACTTCGGTAGCACCCAAGGAGAAACTGCTTGCTGAGAATTAAAATGTGCTCCTTGTCAAGGAGCATTGATGCCACATTGTGTAGGTCTTGCAGGGGGATATCCGGAGGCATCCCGTAGCTGTCCTGATTGCAGTATTTTGACATGTCTGTAGCTTGACCCACATCATTTGCGCCAGGCGACTAGAGAAGCGCAGCATAAATAGCGGGCTTAACCAAAACCGCCCCTGCGAGAGGACTGTCCTAGTAGCGTTGGACCTAAAGAAGGCTTTCGATACAGTCAGCCATTCCACGCTACTAGATGATATTTATCAGTCGACGCTCTCGCCAGGGCTAAAGAGATGGTCCGCGAACTACCTGAGCGGTCGGCACTCGTCAGTGATTTTTCGAGATCAAATATCAAAGCAGAGGAAGATTAAGCAAGGCGTACCGCAGGGTGGTGTCCTTTCTCCCTTGCTTTTTAACTTCTACATCTCGAAGCTCCCCCAACCACCAGCGGGAGTTTCCCTGACCTCATACGCTGACGACTGCACGATAATGGCGTCGGGCAATGACATCGATGGCCTGTGTTCCAAAGTGAACAACTATCTCACCGACCTTTCTCGCTTTTTCACTGCGAGGAATCTCCAACTCTCCCCCACCAAGTCCACGGCGACCCTTTTCACCACCTGGACAAAGGAGGTCAAGCTGTCCCTTAAGGTAAAAGTCGACGACACACCAATTCCGACGGTAAATAACCCCAAAATTTTGGGTGTAACCTTTGACAGCTTGCTCTCCTTCTCTGCGCATACAACCGCAATTGCCACAAAAGTCCAAAATCGCAACAAGGTCCTCAAATCGCTGGCCGGCAGCACTTGGGGCAAACACAAAGAACTGTTGCTTTCGACATTTAAGGCAATTGGCCGGCCGGTTCTAAACTATGCTGCGCCTGTCTGGTCGCCTGGAACTAGTGATTCGCAGTGGACAAAGCTACAGACATGTCAAAATACCGCCATTCGGACAGCGACCGGGTGCCTCCTGATGTCTCCCATCCAACATCTTCACAACGAGGCACAAATGCTCCCAGTAGCGGAGCACAACAAACTGCTCAGCAAGCAGTTCGTGCTGGGATGTTACCGCAGGTTTCACCCCTGTAGACACTTGCTTGAGGCTGAGCCGCCTCCCAGGCACGTCAGGAGACACCTCTTAGACTACGCTGACGAAATCCAGGACAAAACTGACCGAAACCTACTGGACCGGACAGTATTTAGACAGTCAATAAACGACATTCACCGGGAGACCGTTACCACCTTCATGAACTCCCGTCCTGTGAATGCCGTAATCGGAATCCAACCACCACCTATCGCAGATGAAGAGCTCCAGCTTCCCAGTGAGACTCGTGTAACACTGGCACAATTGCGTTCTGGATACTGTAGCAGGTTAAACTCCTACATATCCAGAATCGACCCCGACATACCAAACACATGTCCGGCATGTGAAGGCACCCCGCACGACACTAACCACCTCTTCACATGCCCCCTCAAACCGACTCATCTAACCCCCCTCTCCCTCTGGACCCAACCTGTCGAAACAGTATGTTTCCTGGGCCTACCCCTAGATGAGCTAGACGAAGACGACCGATGATATGCCTACACTGACAGGGCTACCTATGCTGTTAAAACAACAACAAGAAGCGCAGCATAATAATTCAGATCCGGTCGGCCAATTGCTTTAAATGTCGCCAGCAACGTTTCTTTGTTCTGCCGGTAAGCGATTTGAGGACTTTGTTGCGATTTTGGACATTAGTAGCAAATGCGTTAGTGGTCGCAAACTATGAAAGGTGACGCCCAAAATTTTGAGATTGTGATCACATGTTTGCTATTGGCTTATTATTCCCAAACGTCTTCATATACAATATTTTTGATGTTCAACGCTGTCAGAAAACATACTATATTTGCTGGCTATTGCAAATGTTTAGGTTATGTTCTGTTTAGTGTGTTTCCATGTAATTTTAGATAGTTCTCTGTAATCGCAAAGACCCCTTTCTAATTTCCACTTTACGAGCGTGTCGCTGCGAAACCAACAAATTTTTCTACATGGTACATACGCACTCACATACATATGTATGTGCCTACATATATGTATACAGCCTTCGATAAATGAGAGCAAAATATTTCGACCAGTTTTGAATATTTTTCTTTGTTTTGGATTTTGGAAATTTTATACAAAAATTGAAAAAAATTGAGTTGTTTCAATGGTTTTTAATTATAGTTTATAGGAACATTTTTGGTGTACAATTATAGCTAATTGAATTTTATAATATACAAAAATAATAAACATTTAAAAAACAAAAAATAGTCAAAACTAGACAATGAACAACAATTTTATACAAAAACAATAAAGAGTCACAAAAAACAAGGAAAATAGTCCAAAGTGGTCATGTGTTGTTGTGCTACCATTTTGTCGCGAGGTGTATACATATACATACATATGTATGCATGATTTATTACGGATTAGCATTGAACTTTGTTATCGGATTACTAATAGTAGCGAACTAGAAGTGTTCAAATGATCAGTCATAAAAAGTAATAGCAGTAATAAGTCCGCAGCTGAAAATTAATCACAAGGCGTGGAGTGGCCTGTGGTTACACATGAGAAATTGTACTTTAGTAAGTTCTTCGCAACGCTTGGCAACATTTGTAATAAACATAGTATCAGAACAGATGTGTTTCTCCACTTGCAAATACGTTCTAAATATTTGTAGGTGTACGTTTATTTAACCATGAATTTTTATTTTTATATATTTTTTTATTTCAATAATACTATAATATAATAATTTTAGTAATAATAAATGTTTCTGATTTAACATGTAACATATGCATTTCCAAGCTTGTATTTGCATTTATTTACATTAAAAGAAGGAAAAGGAAAACATTTACAATACAAACTAGGCAATATGTAATAATACGAGTGGGAAGTAAAGTAGAGTAGTGTTTACGGAGAGTTGGCATTTTTATCAAGAAAAATACATACAATATATACATTCATATATTGCTGCGCATACATAGATACATATATATGTACATACTAAGTATGCAAGTTTGGACTTGTATTTATGACGGCGTATTGTTCGCTGCCGTCGTCATATCGCATTTTTTCTACAGCAATATATTGCAAAACGCCAGCAGCTATTCGCAGATATTCGCTAAAACTAACAAACAGCGAGATTATTGTTTATTGTAGGGAATTGTGTAATTTTTCACTTTCGAATTGCAGACGTGCATACATACACACACACATAATATCTTTGTGTTTCTTTACAATTTTGTGTCCTCTTTGCCAATATTTTTAGGCGCATTGTTAATAATAACCCATACGAAAATGCTTAAAGTTCTTTGTAAGAAATTTAATATTTTTGTTTTAATTAAGTAGTTTTTATATTTTCATATTTTTTTCACAAATTTATTTCATGTGAAAGGACAATAATTTCACTGTTTTAGGATTATTGGTAGTATAATTCCGCTTTTCTATTTTATCTTTGTTATTCATGTAAAAGTGTTCGTGTGAGTGCATTTTCGTATTTTCATATTGTTCTACGTGTTTTTGAGGAAATATTTTGTTTCGTTTCGCTATACTTTTGTTGTAACTATATTTTAACTTAACTTTCGCAATTAAACTTTTAGTTTTTGAATTATTTGATAGTTGGTTTGTTTTTTCTGTTTTGCTTTTGGGAAAAACATCAATTACGTTTAGAATATGTCAGGACATTTAGACCAGTCTTGGTCTCGCTTGTGCTGCCAATAGGTTTCGTTGAAAACATGCACCAAATTATCGCTGCCTTCTTCCTTTTCGCGTCTAAACCAAATCGGTTCATAAGGCGGATATGGACGACCTCCAATCGCTGCGGTTTCGGCTTCAGCCTCACGCTCTCGTCGCTTTCTGCGTTGTTTCTCCTCTAGACGCAGTTTCTCACGATTACTCTCATCCCAACGCCCCTCTTCCATCAAACGCTGATCGGGCCGCAGACGAGAGTCCGTAGGTGCTACACCTTCTTCTGGTTCATTTAATTGAGCTGCCAATGTAGTAAAATTATAGTATTTTTCACTATCTGATGGCAGCTCTCGGCGCGTCCAGACTGTTTTGTAGCCATTGGTTTGGTAGACTGGACTGTCAACTGAACCTGAAGTGGAAAGCACCGGCGCAATTTCGATGGAAGAATCCCAAGTGCCGCGAAGCACCCATTTCACTTCTTTATTACGGTTCATGATCACACCCTTAACGCGACGCTGCTGTTCGCGTGAAAAGTATGAATAGGCGATGTACTTGAGGTGGCATACAAGCCCCGAAGCCGTATTGAGTCCTCTGATCTCCATGTCACCATGTTGGTCGACCCACAACTTCCCCACGATAATATTATTTACAGTCGTCGTCACTTTACGCCATGTGTACTTATGACCAGTTGCGGGGAAATTTACGAATGCGCTCCCCAGGGGAATAACCTGAAAATGGCGGAAAGTTCATTTCAATTTAGCGGATTTTTATTAATAATTAATTAAACTTTCGACCAAAGGTCACAAATAAATATGCGGACGCAAGTTACATATGTATGTATGTAAGTCAATAGATTGAGTTTACCCTGCAGTAAATCGAACCATAGCAATTTACCTCGGAACTAGCCATTTTAGAATGGAACCTGTTCGCGCTTAAATAAATCCATTAGAACTCTACTTCTAGGAACGATGTTGTTGTTCTAACATGATAAAATCTATTTTAAAAAATTTTACGAAATTTTTCAGGCTGGAATTCTGACATCCTTGGCCGTAGCAGTATATTTTAAATTTTTAATTGTTTATTTAAGATTTCCTGCGGGATTCACCGGATACAACACATAATATTGGTTGTAAGAAGTTCATTGATTTTTCCGATCAAGTCATACATGAAACGAAACTAGCAAAAAGCGATGAATTTCCCTGCAGGGACACTATTGACCGTATATGTGCACATAAAATCAGACCAGAGAACGGTTAAATCAACAAATATTGAGAAGAATTTCAAATGAATTGAAAAAAGCATGAACACGCCGAAAGTCAATTGCGTGTTATAAGTTACAACGATATTTAATTGAGGCAATTTTGCAATCTATATATACATAAAATATGCATTTATGCACGAGTATATGTACATGTATTACGGTTTGTTTTACTACAGGTGGGCGATGCAAGATTCTATAGTAGTGAAAAATGTTATTTTATTATGCACGATATAGTATATATGTATTTATCTTACCTGCAAATATTTGCCACGAAATTTGCTTGTCATGGTGAATTCCTGCCAGCAGGTCCACTCGTGGCCCTCACAATGTAAAGCAGCCATGGGCGGATGATGCGAAACTTGTTCGGCCAACACACGCCATCCAAGATCATCCATTCGATCGCACTCATACGTCTCACCCAAAAGTGGATTAAAAGGTTTGCCAGTGCGATTTGCTGTTGTTGCATAGCTGGTAATAGTGAATGCTGCTACGTATGCTAACTGTTCACATTCGTCAGTGCAGCGTGCAGCTATATCCAACAAGTTTGCATATTCGTAATCTTCTGTAAGTCGTTGCAACATTGATAATGGTTCATTGAAATTAACTGGCATTGGAATTTTTGACAATTCTTTGCCTATGCAATTTTTCATTATGGACCATAGATTGAGCGGATAGTTTGGTTTATCTGGCACACGTGTACGCCGTTGCCTAGTTTTTTTAGAAACTTCTATGCTCTTTTGAATTTGTTGATTTTCATTTTGGCGGCTTGAACTACTTAGCTCAAAAGATGTGTTATTGTTTTTGCTAATTACAACCACTTGCTGAGGCTCGGTTTCTGTAAGTTTTTGCTCTTCATTTTCTGATGAACTGCTATGGTGGGCTTGTTCTTCTGAGTTAGAGCGCGTTTTTTGCAGTTTCATAATAAACGAACCATCCTCGACATCATCTTTATGATTGCTAATATTCGAAGCCAATGTCATTACAAATTCGCAAGCTTCTTTCGGCGAGTTTTCTCCAAATATTCCGTTGTTCTCTTCTGCGTCAAAAAATTCGTTTTCATCATCTGATGTAACTGCATTCAGCGATGCAGAACCTTCGTTCGCTATTGTCAACGGTTTGTTTTGTTGCGCGGCTGTGTGTGCGGCTTGCTCGAGCCGTGTTTGCTGTTTGGCTAACATCTCTACCATTTCTTCCAGCCGTTGTCGTTGCTCTCGTTCGTGTTCAACCATTTTTGACCATTTGTGGCCTTGCGACTCAGCACTGCGCAGGTAATCGTTGCATGCATTAATCATTGCATTGCATGTAATGCGAAAAAGCGTAGCACGCTCATTCACAATTTTTGTGCGACTGGCCAGTGATTCTTCGTCGTTCGCTTCTAGCTCGCTGAGCGCTCTCTGCAAGGCAACTCCATGTTTAGTGATTAAATCATAACAGGTGCGCAAGCTTTCCAAACGACCAGTGAGTTCGGCCATCACTGTGTTGATTTCTTGGCTGGGTACAACATGGGCTGTCTGAACTTCCTCCTCCTCTTCGGTTTCCATAGTGCGTATGGCCTTAGCCTTGGCCAGCTCCAGTGCCGTCACCCAAGACTGTCGCTCTACCTCATTGGCTGCTTTTATGTGAAAGGTTTGTGTACCGCCATTCGAGATAACAAATGTGCACGAATCAACTGTGTGTATGAGAGCACCATGAAGCGATATAGTTCCACGACATGTATGATTCATTTCGGCTTGACTTCGATAATAGCTCAAAACACCTCTAGACAGAACAAACCATCGACGTTGATAACCTTTAATATAATTTGTCCACTTCATAAGCCAACCCTTAATTTCGGGGTCCTTACTGACCGTGGTACTCCGTTCGGGAGTAGGTTTATTCAGAACTATGTCCGACATTGTTAAGGTTGTCGTTTCCCTTGCCCCTTCGACCGATCCGGCTACACCTTGCACCTTTCGCTTCCTGTTGCTCCCGCAAATTTTTAATTGAACAAATACCGTTGACACCGTCGCCACCACCACCACCACCATCGACACCGCCAGCAACAAAACACAAATCACACAAATCAATGTGTAAAGTTCGCCACACAATCAAACATACACGCAGTGCAATATATGAAAATCAAGAAAAGTAGAAAGATAGGAACAAGAAATTAGCACAGTATTACAGCCACGTACTATAGAACTTTATCGCTCTTTTTACACAATGAATTCAAATTTACCCCGTTTCCCTTGTTATTTTGATAACTTGATTATTGCATTGGAACTTCACGGCACACGTTTTTACGCTTCAAAATTGCAAAAAATGTCCAATTTTTCAACGCGAAAACTGAAAAATCCCACTACAGTCACAGATGAAAACGAGAATTTGACACAAGGTGACGTCGTTTGGTGGGGGGCCAGTGATGCCAATAACATAGTGCACATCTGTGTTGCCAGCGCTATATTTACGGGACGAATTTGCATATGAATCAAAATAAGTTTTTTTCTTAGATTTTATCTGTTAAAAATATATTTTAATATAGACTTGTAATTAATTCACGAGGTATAAAAAGTTGGAAAACAAATTAAATATTAAAAGACGGTTAAATAATTTAAATTAACTAAGATTAACAAAAGTTATGTATATTGTCAGGAAAAACTGAGTAATTTCGGTACATAAAAAAATTGTTATTAATATACAAAAGTATAATCTTAAAATGTATATTAAAGTTTGTCATTGAGTGATTTGGCTATTTAATGCTGAACATCCACTTCAAGTATTATTCAAATCGAGTAACGGAACAATTTCATTTCAGAAATGCTTTTGGAAATATTTTTCTATTTGATATGTTAAATTTTGATATCCAATAAGATGTGATGGAGCAGTCACTATGTAACTTAATATTTTCCAATTATTAATCCTTAGCGTAATAGAGCAGTTGCAATCAAGTATGTATCATATTTCTTACCTCAATGAATTGGAACAGGATCAATAGGTGTTTCGAGACCTGTACCCACTTCAGTTTTAGCGCGTAAGCTCCGAAATTAGACTTTCTCCTCTATATTTAGATTAGATTTATAAATATAAACTCTCAAGAACTTCAAACAGTTAACACTGTTTACTTAACTGCTTATTAATTTCTTCAAACCCATTGTTTTCCGATTATGTAATCCTTAGCGTTATGGAGCAGCTGCCTCAAGTATGTATTTATTACCTCAATGAATTTTCTGATCAGGATATTGGGTGTTTCGAGATCTGTATCCACTTCAGTTTTAGCGTGTAAGCTGTTTCTGTAGCAGTTAGCTCCAAAATTTGACTTGCAGCTCCCTATTTAGCGCTGATTTGTAAATATAAACTCTCGAGAATTCCCATACCCATTTACTTGAAGTATTCCATAACTTCTTCAAAATAAATCTACATTCAAATATATTTCGTATTCAATATGAGCTTTAATAGGTATTTTAAAAACCATTTGTTCATACAAACATAAAAATAGAAAAAATCTTACAATATTTACAAAATATTTGCTTCCTTGTTGCTGGCTAAATAGTTAATGTTATGATTTGTGATTTTTTCTTGATGATTTTTTAATATATTTTATGCTTTATTTTGTATGCTGTTTTGTTTAAAATTTTTATATTTTTTGCAATGTTTTTGTTTTTCATTCTCAAAAGATTATTGCGGTGTTGTGGGTGACTGCTTGTGTTCCTGTGTAAGTGTAAGTGTGGGATATGAGATAATATAGGTGTTTATTGTTAGGTCGTGTCGATTTTTTTGCAAATGCTTATAATTAAAATACAAATACCGTACGGCAATGGTAATGGTAAAAAGCGCTACGGAGTAGTACATACATATAAACTGCTTCTTACATCTTCTAATGCGATCATTAAGTTTATAAATAATTAAGATTTAATTAAAATCAGCGCGTAGTAATAATAAAGAGGAAATAGGCATATGGGTAGGATAGGGAAAGGTACGGAAAAGGTGATACTCGTGAAAAGTTTTGCGAATATATGGGTGCTGGCATATGAGTAAAAAATATGCGAGCGATTAATCGAAAATAAGGCCAATAATGAACATAAATGAAAAGCAACATCCATTGCGTCGTAAGCGATTATTATTAAAAGGTCACAAATCGTATGGCCATGCCGTAGCAAGAACTTTAAACAAAAAATCTAGCTTGCTTAGAGGGGAGTTGAGGACGTGCGTAATATGGAGTCGCGAGAAACCCTTCCCCCCTCCCACACACACACACAGGCGAAGTATCCTGTTCAACTATATCGACTGGTTACAATTACATATGTACATACATGAAAGCTAATCAGACGCGAACTAAATATATGTACCTAAGTAGAAAATGTAGAATTTTTGAACTTAAACCGCATATTCTCGCACGAGTTTACTTCTACGCGATTTTAAAGCGACCAAGTTTTTATATTCGCGCTGGCAGTGGACAATAATAAATTAAATAAAAAAGGAATAATTGTAGAAAAATGCAGGCAAGCAACTAAACGCTTATAGAAAAATACTTTTTTTGATAGTACATATAATTAAAATGCATGAATCGAAAGCGCGAGGATTAAAGCAAGAAGTCGTTTGCACGAGTGTACTGGTTATAGAAATTGGTAGGAGTTTGCTGTAAGCTAAGTAAATCACGGTAAGTTGTCACGCATGAATCTTTCATTGCTGTTTCTATTTCTATTTTTAAGAATGCACCAGAAACCTTGTGCGTGTGTATGGGTTTTCCGCTTTTCGGGTGCCATTGCGAAAAAGTGCGTTTACATTATTCATATGTATGAGTACACCTAACACAGAATTGGGCAAAGGGGACGGTGCGGCATCGCTGATATTTTATAATCTACATGGTATTATAAGCGGCTGCATTGAAGCTTTGTTTTGGTAGCGTTAGCCTACTTAGTGGATGAGTACGGCCGTGCTGCTGCAAGCGACGTTGTTGGTGGTGCGGTTGTTGTGCATTGTCTGCCACTGACGACTGAGTGGTGTTTCCATGTGATGCCAGTGTGGATTTAGCTGGAGCAGGTGGTGGCCTGCTCTCGTTATATTCATGCGATAAACGCCCGCTAGCGGCGGAGTTTCTGCCAACACACATTAGTGTGGTTTTGTGCGACGCATGACCACCACTTTCATAATAAGAATGGCGCCGCGGCTTACTGCGGCTCGTAGTCATAGCAACAGGCACAACCGTTGTTGGTACTGAAGACGAAGAGGATGTTGAAGCGGATGACGACGACGTATATGAAGATATCGGGACAGTGCCAATGGGACTGTCACTCTTGGTTGCGAACGTGACCGAAGTAGGCGTTTGGTATTTATGCACCAGAACCTTGACGTTGCGGTCAACATACGGCTCACACATACTCGATGAAGAAGAGGTGGACGACGACGACGTAGACGATGTAGATGAAGCTGTCGTTGATGAAGTCGAAGCAGGTGTGGATATAATCTGCGGTGCATTGGTAATGGTTGCGACAGTGGAGGCTGAGTGTGAAATTGTGTGAAATATTTCAGCAGGTATTTCATCTTCGCACAGATTCGTTGCAGTCAAACTTTGTGTTGCAGAGCTTATTGCTAAAATGGGTGTAGCCAAAGTAACGCCGTGTAGATTCTGTTGATGAAGATGATGTGGATCTACATGTTGTGCTACTGGCGAAGAAGGCAGTGAATAATGACCTTTCTTCGTAGGCATAGTCGCAGTTTGAATTTGTAAAACATTACCACTACTGCTTGCAGTTGCACTTCCACTGCTCCCTGCTTTGGCCTCAAAATTCTTTTTGAGTATTTGTACACTGCCGGATATGCGTTGGTCGGCATTGCTATCGCTGCCCACATTGCCGCGCAGCACCACTGACTCCTCATCTTCTACGTCTACGCCACCAACCATGGCTGTTGCTGCCTCAGCTTCTGGTAGCATATTTTTGTTCTCAATATCTGAAATTGTATATGACTCTGGAGCTGAGGAAGCGGAAAAAAATTCATTGTGCAACGGACGGCTGCCATCGCTGTGACGCATAGCCATGTGGCACGTCAATATGTCGGCGTTATTGCCGCCGACTGCACTGGTGGCAGCACCAGGCACAATTTCTACACTGTTGCAGCGGTAGGGGGAACACCGGATGCGCGTCGTACTAGCTGCTGAAGCACTTCGAAACAGATTTGTTGTGCCTTTAGAGCTGCGTTTTCCGCTGCTGGCGACTGTGGTTTCATCAGTCAAACGTTCGCCATTTTCTGAACACAGTTTCTTCAAAGTATGGCTGCTGATAGCGCTACCACATTGTTCCAATTTCTGCTTCGTGCGCTTCACCGTACCCACATGGTGTCGATGTTGATACTGCGGTAAGCCGGAGGCGCTCTGATAGATGGGAGTGACAGTCTTGTTGCTCTTATTGATGTTAAGTTCATGTATTTGACCCTCGAGTATGGCTTCGCCGCCATATTGGCAGGAGTTGCGATTGCTGTCGTACGCTGCCCAGGAACTGTTTCGTACTGGTGCAGCAGACCGCGTGTCTCCTGAACCCCATGACGCGTGTCGTGAGGGCAAATCTCGGTGTCGGTGCGTCCGTGTTACCACATGTTCCTCAAATGCGGTTGTCGTCGAAGACGCGGCACTCGATGAGATCGAATCAATACTGCTGTTGGAGCCCAATTTGCTGTTGCCGCTGCTGCTAGCACACGTACCTGCGCCCAGCACACTGAGACGATCTAAAACTATACCACCGCTCCTGCTGGTACCACCCAAGTCGCTTGCACTGCTGCTAGCGGCAGTCCATGAATGAGTTTTGCGACTGTGACGTCTTGCGCCCGTAGCGAATTGCTGCTCCTCTTTACGTTCAGACGACGACGCGTCCATTGGCTCACTGCTAATATCATTGGCGACATTGTGATTGGATACACCTTCACCTCCACCACCATCGGCTGGCACTACAGTTTTCAAGTTGGAAGTCTGAGTAATTAGTTTGGCCGATGATGTCCACACGGGACTGTGCTCACTTTGTAACGTACCGTCACCGCCGTAGCAAGGCAACATTTCCACACGCGTAGCTGTTGTGCCCGTGTCGTGTGACACTGAGCGACCAAATTGCAAGTTAAGCGATCTGCGATCGTCTGCCGTCTTGCGCGTATTTGTGTGTGTTTCTAGATCCTGTACACGTGTACGTACGGATGCAATCTGTTGCTTTTGCTTTTTTTGCTGTGGCTTTTGCTGTGCAGTGGATGCTGGTGGTGGCGGCGGCGGTGGGGGTGGCGGCTGAACGTTCTTTTGTATGTGCCGCACCTGATTTTGTGTAACACTATAGTTCTCACCATTGCTTCCGGGGAAGCGCATATTTTTCGGCTCCTCTGCTACGCTTCTTTCGGGAGTAAGGTTTTCTAGAGATTGGCTCTGTTGTTTCACTACGACTGTCATATGTGGCACGTGTGGCACCGCCTGCGGTGATGTGCTACTGGACCGACGTACCAAGCGACGTTGCTTGGCTTCGTTAGCTCCGCCACTGTTATTGCCAGTTGGCGCCTTAGAACGTCCGACGCCTTTACCACTTATAATGCTACCATCGGTACATGCCACCGCGTTATCACCACATCGCACGTCTTCATGGCCTCCGGTTGATTTCGATTTAGACTGGTTGAGAGCCTGAATGAGTGGTGTTGGCTCACTGCCCGGCAACAGACGCGCGTCCTTTGTGCTCTTCAAATTCGTTTCACTTTTACTGCGCTGCAGTTTTTCCTTATTTTTCATTGCGTCCAACATGCCGCGGTAAGTCTCCAATTGATTGAGGAAATTCTTATTGGGCTTTATGCAACTTCGGCGTTCTTTAACGTGTTGAAGCGCATACTTGAACTCCCAATTATATGCTTTCATCGCATAGGCAATTACCACCGACGCCGATCGGCTGACGCCCATTTTACAGTGAACGAGTACTTTGGAACCCTCCGATTTGGCGCGCGTTATGTAACGAAACGTGTTGTCCCAATGCTTCAATAGATTCGTTTTTTCATCATCATAAACTCGCACATTAAAGTAATCAAAGACACCCGGGAAGAAATTGTCGATCTCTCGTGTAACATTAAGAATATGGCGTATTCTAAGGGAAGATAAATAACATGAATATCTGATGCGCACAAAAACGAAACCGTTTATAATATACCCATTCTTCTGCAGTTCCTCCAAATTACTAGCATTCCATTCTGAACCAAGATACACGTGATCGAATATTTCGGTTGGCGCATCCATTTGGCCTAGTATTGTCAACATTTCAGCGTCGATAAACGACTTGAACTCGCCTAGGTCCATATCCAGAAGTTCTTCAAGCCGTCCACGTATGTATTTGGAAGTCACTTCATCTAAATCTACTGACATCATTATTTCCTTCAATTTCATTTTGATAACGCTCTCCGTTTCCTCCTTTGCGGTAGGTCTATATTTAATTAAACCCATGGTGAACAAAAATATAAATAATTGAGGTGAATGCACACGTACTTGTTTCTTATGGCATCTGGTGATGGAGGACGTCGACTTTCTAGTGAATCCATTGCATTCCACTCATTTAGGCAAGACTGTTCCGATGCGATGTGACTATCGTAATAAGAGGCCCATTCGTGCGAAGGACCGCGCGGATAAAAATTATTCTCACGAGCCTTTTGCGATACTTTATGTAGTGTTTGTAATGCAGACCTAAAAACAAATGAAACTGAACTTTTTGTCCGTTATGAATACTTTGTAATGGTCAACCTACCACATGGCTTGCACAGAGACTGGCTTAAAAATATGTGTTTTACCGTATACCGAAACGCTAAAACCACTAGCAAGTAAGAAGAAAATATTCAGTTAATAATATATTATATTACAAAGTATTTAGTAAATTTACCCATCGCCATCAAGATGTATTGTCGTATCAGCAAGTATTGGCAAAACCAGTCCAATAGTGGTGCGCTCATTGCAGTCAATGCCCAGCAGACAGGATTCTTCGACGCCATCCTCCAACGCTTTGCTATCGCCTGAGGCACTGATTTTCTCAGTGTCACTTTTAGTAGTATGTTGTTGAGTCGCTTTTGCCGGTAGGGATATGGTAGATAAACGCTTCTCTTGAGCATCCGTAGACTCTTCGCCGCCACTGCTTGACTCAGTTTGTGACTGCTGTTGTTGTGGCGTTCGCTGAATACTATCAGATGATGATTGACGCATAGTTATGGTATTTGCCGATGCTATAGCGTTACTTGCCTTAGTCGAATTGTGTCGCATTATTTTATTTTTTCGATCGGTGGTTGTGGGGCGGTAACAACAACGTGATACAATCACTAAATACCTTGTGCGATTCGGTCGTTGAGACTCCAATTTAACAGCCTGATTTATAAGAAACATATATTTAAGAGTTGCATAAATATTTAGTTACAATAACTGGTTTCTAGATAGTTACCATCTTCAAGGTTTCCTCGGGGTAAAGTAGATCAATCATCGATTGCAAATGTTGTTGTATGTCAGAATTATTACTTTGTGTGCTATTCGTTGATTTTGCCGAGTCTGTGCTTGGTCGACGTTCGTTCGTTTTTATTGGAACATCTTTGAGTGTAAGACCCAATGCAGTGGCTTTTCCTGCAAAAAAGCATTCGCTGCAAAGTTGATAGGTAAGAATTTGTTGATATATATAAAATTTGAAGAAATTAACTCATTACCTTTTCTCTGATCGGTTGCCATCGTCGTCTTCAGCCTCCCCTTCCTGGGAAAATGAGATCTGGTTAATCACTAGTTTACTTTTGAGCAGAGGGCTAACATAAACTAATAATATGAATATGTATGTACATGTATAATAATGCTGCCTGCATCCCCAGATGACATTGATTCTACTTTACCGGATTTGCCCGGATTTATATTCGCCACATACCTTAAATGCAAATGAATCACAAAATGTGGGTTTGTCCCCGATAAAAACATCGACATTTTTTTTATTACTTTTTTTTTAATTAAAAAAGTAGTATTGTCCCAGAAAACACAAGAGCGAATTCAAGCACCCTATGGACTCATTTAAATTTCCTTTAATTTGCCAAATGATTCTTAACTGAGTTGTATCTTCTATGAGCAGATCATCAGATCATCAAGCCACCATAATCAAAATAAATATAGCTAATTGCCAAAACAAGCTCGTCATAGTTCTGACATTTATTTACCATTTCACTATTTATTTTGCCTTTACATTGCAACAAATCTGGTATTTGAGACATCGAACGCACTTCCCGTATATGTGCTAAATACTGAAAGGATGCCATTGAATCGAAGGGAAATCCAACCGGAATTACATGTAGATACCATTCCGCCGTCTCAAATGGATTGGAGCGTTACTACCATTCGGGAGTGCGTAGGTTTGAATCTCCGTGCAAAATGGTAGACATTATTTTCTACTAGCGGTCGCTCTTCGGCAGGCTATGGCAAACCTCCGAGTGTTTTTCTGCCATGAAAAAGCTCCACATAAAAAGCATTTGCTGTTTGGAAAGGGACGCACACTACAAAGAGGAGAAGGAGCTCGGACAAACACCTAACAGAAGTGTACGCGCCAATTATTTATTTATTTTTTATCATCAAACTCTTATAAGTTTTCGGAAGCATAGTGGATACATATAGGTTATATACATAAATGAAAAGTTCTGCTGAGCGTCTCATGAGGGGTGGACAGTTAACATATTTCCCCTTACTTGGGAGAGATAAACGCACAAAATAAAAAAACAATTTTTGTTTCCCAAATGAAGTTGATAACGGGCGTTTTCTTAATCACTTAATCAATACCATTCCCACGACAAATTGTGAGGCAATAAAAAGAATGACTCATAATATACCCCTGCTATAATCAAGACTTAAAACGAAAAGTTTTGATAGCAATCGACGCTTCCATAACAACCAAACAATTGCAACCAAACAAGGAAGCCTATTTTATAAAATGAAAAATAACAAAACAAAAAAAAACTCACATTAACATACTATTTAATTCAACTATTGAATGCATGTATACATATGTATATGTGCACGTACAAACGCAATAAATATTTTATACGAATAAAAACAAAGAGTTCATTCATGGAAATAACCAAAATATTTGCGGCATTGATATTCGCCTATCTGGTATCTGCATACATAATATACGCATACGTACATATGTATACAAATATGTACGTTATATGTATGCATATATGTTGATTAGCATTGATGTCCCCGTCTGCATGTTTTAGAGCAAGGTCAAGAAAATTGTATGATGAAAATTTATTTTTATGGGCGTTATTATGATACATACATATATATGCACATGTGAAAGCCACTAAATACTATCTAATACGTTTTTTTTTTGTACAAAAATAGAGTAGTACTGCGGCGTTCATATTTTATTATTGCCTATCGTCCTCGTGAAGGCATCTTTCTTCATCTGTAGGTCTTTTATCGTGCAACAGAGCAATAACAGTGGCTGACTAATCAACGGTCGACTTCCGGAAGCACTAATATCATTAAAAGTAAACATTACAATCGGTTCCATTGATAAATAATCATGCAAGCCAAAAATAAATATAATCAAGCTTGAGCGCTTTCTGCTCCAAGTACCCTGCACCACACCTAGCACAAAATTGAAAACCATCATAAATTAGTATTAACGATTCGCGCGTATTACTTTAAAATGAAAGCACAGAAATAAAAGCAAAACAAAAGCCAAAATAAAGTATATCCCAAAGCAGAAACACAAATGTTTGGATGGATGATCACGACGTTGAAGGCGACGTCAGCGACTACAGCGGTGGCAACAAATGAAAGAAGTGAATAATTTGGTATTTGCGCAACGCACTTTTCCTTTTTTGCACATTTCAATATGACTATAGCGACGATGAAATGGCAAAGGGGAATATGTGTAAGAAATAAAACAACAGCAAATAAACTAACACATAGTGATCACACTAGTAAAAGCGAGCAACCTATGAACAAGTATCACCATCATCGAAAGTACTTAGAAGTTTCTTCTTTTCGCTTCCATAGTTACTTCTTATTATTATTGTTTTCACATATCCATTACGAATGAATTTTTTAATGGGAGGTGGAATTGCTGTAACCTTTTATCCAGCACACACAAATATTGTTACGTCTCCACCCCTTTACATCTTAGACATTTACAAATAAATTTCAATTATTACACTTCACACATTTTCACATTTGAATACTTTTACGCGCTATATTTTTGTAATAATCATAACTTTGCACTGATTTCTGCTAAAAAGAATGGAAAGGAAAAAAATATTTTCCATCTACCAAAAGTCGCTCCCTTTGTGGGACACACAAACTCACCGAGCCACATTGTGGCGGCGAACCAGTAACACTAGGCGAACGCTGCACGGTCACCAATGCCATGCTCACTTGGCGGAGTTTCCTACGTTTTTCGCCAACAGAATTTTTCATAAATTCATTTTTAAATACTTAATATTACTATTTCTATTTGCACAACGAACGACAATTGCAATAATTACGGCTGACTCCAAATATACAAAAAAATTATCTGTCAGTTTGTCTGTCACTAGTGCAGGGAGTATTGGTAGGTTGGTAATACTTGTTGAAGATATCGAAATAGGAAATATCGTTTTAGGAGCATAGCTTCGCTAAATTTACTCTCAAAAATTGAGGAGCTACATCGATTCGAATTTTTTATAATTGCAAGAAAAATAAAGAGCTCAAAAAATCCACGTTTTTACATCTCCCTCTCTTTCTGGGTAACTTGAACGTTACACTTTAAAGTTTTCATGCGATTTGTTTTTTTTTTTAAAGGTTTCGTACAGACTACATAGAACTAACAGCGTTTGTAAAAATTGTATATACATGTATATATATTTCGTAACAATTTTAAAAAAACTCATTAAGTGATAAATTGAAGTTCATTTTAGAAAGGCTTAAATTAAAAGCCACAGAGCTTGTGATATGGTTAAACTCATTCAATGTTCTAATTATAGGTGCTTTCGAGGCGTTAACAGTTTTATCCCGGTCTAGGAAGAATAAATCATTACGCCGAAGAATTTTTCGAGTTATGTGAAAATAAATGCGCTCTAAGAGTAAATGCGAGTCAACTGGCTCATTATAAATTGAAAAAAAAAAAAAAAACAGTGAAAGTATACATCATCTACTTGGTAAGGATTTTAAGTTTAGTAACGCTCACCTTGTTTTATATGAAGGAATCGGATCAATTAAGTTCAAGGATCTGAGTGCAAAACGAAGAAATTTCTTTTGAATGCGTTCAAGTCTATTGGTGTGGCACTGATGACAAATAAAGTGTACGATGATAAATAAAATGTACGAGTGAAGAAAATAGTGACTTTCCCAATAGTCACACTTTCGAAAATGGAATAACAAGTGTATTCAATTCCTCAATTTAAGACATGCTTAAACTTGCCGGATAATTTAAATAGCAGAACATAATTCTTCTAAATAAATTTTCGCCTTGCAAAGATTCTGCTGCAATTAAATTTTTTTTTCACTCAACATTTTTCTACTCCTTCCGTTTTTTTTTTTTTTCTTTTTTTGTAGAATTTTATTACTAGCAGCTCTTTTAGAAAGGCGAAAATTTTAATTTGCTTTCTTGACGACCGTATCTTAACTAAGTATTATGCTGAAAACAGTGACCGACGTAAACGCAGTCCCCTGTCAGCTGTTACGATCAAACTAATGAGAACCCCATGTAAATGAAAAATTACTTCCTTCCGTATCGTAGTATCGTAGATTTTATTTCACGATTTTTGAAAAACCCCTGTCAGCTGATTGCTCTCTCACCACACAGTGTTGCCAAGCAGTACATTTCAAAATCATTTACAAAATAAACTTAGAAAAATTATAATTTTTGTTAAAATAACTTAAAAACACTTTTGAATAATGTTATTATAGATAAATGGACTACTTGCATTTGGTGGTTTTTGGCTTTGGTTTATTAAACAATGAAAAATTGTAACTGATTGACGCGGATGTGTGAAAAAGTGTGTAAAATATCAATAGCAACATTGTGTAGATATATACAAAGTGTGTAAAATATCAATAGCAACATTGTGTAGATATATACAACCAAACACATACACACACAAACCGAAACCAACCTTTGTAAATATGTAACTACAAGAAGGCAGTTGTTCCCCACGGGATGAGTTTTGCTCAGTTCTGGGGCTGCGGTAAGGGATTACGTACGTCGGTCACTGTTTTCAGCATTAGCTACAATGATTTTGACAAGCAGTTGTGTGCACAACTTAAAAGAAACATTTTTTACGTGTAGCCTAGATGTAATGTGACAACTAATTTTTTTATAAAAAAATAAAACAAATATATTATAATAAACTAAATTTTCTACTCATAAGTAGATTGTATGAATTTTAATATGAAACAACCGATGTAATGCCGAATTGGGCTGTAACGTTACCATTTTCGCCCGTAACTCGGAATTAGTTTTTTTGGAGTTCGCGATATTTTACATATATTTATAACTTTACCGAGCTTGGCCTGAATATCTCTTTTGTATATTCATACTTAATATGTATGTCATTTGACTTATTAAATACTTAATATGTATGTCATTTGACTAATATCTTGCTTAGTTTAGGAATTAGTGGAAATAAAATTAATTTCTCTAGCTGTTTAATGCTAAATTTTAATTCTACTCAAAGTAGGTTATTTATGGGAATGGAATGGAAAATTTAAAATAATATTTTAAACTATTGCTCTAAATATTAAAAAAAAAATCGTACTTCGATAAAATAACACTAGCGCGTTACCTAAATAGAAAATAGGATACTTGCAGAAAAAGTATTTAACAAAAAGACTCTACGCGACCACTTCAATCTTTACTTTTTTTTTACTTGGTGTTCCCAATCAGTTCAATTATTCTTACAAAAAAGTTTAATACGTTTTAAATTGACTCACATCATGGCATCAGTCGAAATCAAAATTATTGTGAATTCAATAATTTAAATTGAAGTAAATACTAACCGACCGGTTTCTTGGAAACAGGCGAATCTATTAAAGGTGGTGTCGGTAAATCAGTTGATTTATTTTCTTTCTTTGGACACGGCCATGTAGCTGAAAAAGACGAATTAATTCTTTGTTTTCTACTTTTCCAATACTTTTCTTTGACAATCAAAAGTACCAACTATTGTTAAATCTATAAAATTCACTCGGAAGTGAATTAAAGTATATTCACATATGCAGTAATTAGCAATAAATCCACAAAATTAATCCACCCATTCACATATGGCAGATTAGCTCCAAAATTGACAATCAGCTGTCAATACTGCTTTGAAAGGGTTTTCTTCATAGAAATTACTTTGATGGAATATTTTGGAGTTTTTGGCTTGTTTAATTATTATTAACGATAAGATAAGACAAGACAAAGAGAAGGAATAGCTGATTTAATTGCGCAATTGGCTAATAGTAATAAACAGTTGGAGGAAATCCGTAAATGACGTTTACTGAGGTTTCAAAAAATGATGGCAGCAATATGCATTTATATTACATTTTGTAATAAGTAATAAGAGGATATACGTTTATGGACACAGGCTTTTTTCTGTTATATGAATGCATAGTTAGTAATAATTAACAAACATTTTATTAGAATTATGTCTACAAACCTGTTTTCTGTGCCGGCATATATTTTATTTAGTTTTTACCATGACGTGTTTCTTTACACGTGTAAAAATAATGATCTATTACACAGAATACACAGGGTTGCATGACAAAAAGTATGGTTATTATCTAGGATTAATCTAATCTCAGATTTCGGGAGAGAAATATTGTATACTATTCACTAGACAGGGCTAGTTTACTGGGGCGGCAGCCCTTGGTCGGGAAAAACCCGAGTCATTCCGGTAACGTAGCACCGGCTGCCATGGGAATGAGAAATTTTGTATTGGTATAGCTTTTTAATTACGGATTGGGAGTTAAGCACAAAGATGTAGATAATCTACTTATATATGAACGAATTATTACACAGCCTGCCTGATAATATTGGGTTCAACTTTTTTCTTGCTGTTGTATTTTCCAATTTTACCATAAATACAAGCGTTTTGATTTAACTTCAACATGAGTGCTAGAAAATCCAAACATTTTAATTTTTCATCAAATAAGCGTCAAACAGTTTGTCAAACACGAAAATACCCCATACACTACGCAAATAGTTTGTTCAAACCGGAATTGTTGCATAGTATGGCAGGCCGATTGTTTGGTGTATTTCGCGCTTTAGAGTAATCTTACTTATCCAGCAACTCCTCTTCGCTACTTAGTTGTACATGCTCCGCACCAGCAGGTGTCGCCTGGGCATTCCTCTTTTTTCTTTCACATATTTTCGTAAATATTGAATTATTTCGGCCGCAGTGGGACGATACTAAAATAAAAATTTAGTTTATCTTTGATACATTAAATAATATTTTAGAGCAGTTAAAACAGTAAGTATTAGTTGGTAATTT
Source organism: Anastrepha ludens (assembly GCF_028408465.1). NCBI lineage: Eukaryota > Metazoa > Arthropoda > Insecta > Diptera > Tephritidae > Anastrepha > Anastrepha ludens. Next base: position 113,749,423 of record NC_071498.1, on the reverse strand, counting down.
TTAGTTTCATTGGAAGAACGAACATATCAATCTTTTAAACATCAATACTGCTGATGCAATTTTATTTGTTTATTTTGCGAGTGTCAAATTGTACTTATTAAACATACATACTTTTAGTTTTTATTTTCTTTTCTAAGGATTACATAAAAATACATAATGTCGACACTAATTGAAGACGAACAAATGAACAATCAGCGACTTTTGCCACGGATAGCCTTAATAGCTTGTGGGTCCTTCAGTCCGCCGACACCAATGCATTTTCGCATGTTCGGTAAGATCGCCAAGTTGTGAAATTCAATAAAATAATAGCAGAGTACAGTATATATACGTATATTATTGATTTATCAATAATTGCGTTTTGTAGAAATTGCGCGTGATTATTTCACTACCCAACGTACACATCATGTGGTTGGCGGCATCGTATCTCCCACTCATGATTCGTATCAGAAAAAAGGACTTGTTCCGGGCACACATCGATTTGCTATGCTGAAGTTGGCGTTACAATCATCAACATGGATAAGGGTAAAAATATTATTTTGAAAAATACTACGGTACGTCTACAGTTGTTTGTTTATTTTATAAGGCATCAAACTGGGAAATTGAACAATCGGAGTGGTCGCGCACGCTCTCCGTTTTGCAGTATCATCAAAACTATATGAATAACTATGTCAACTCACCGCCAGATAATGAAATTAATGGTGCATTACCTGGTTGGTTGCCGCCGAATTTACGTGAGCGGCAGGACGGTGTGCAACTGAAACTGTTGTGCGGTGCGGACTTGTTGGAATCGTTTGCAGTGCCAGGGCTGTGGGCAGATAAAGATGTAAATAAATTATATAAACTGCATAGAATTAAACAAAATCGATGTAAAGTCTTAAATATAAACTCTATTTCTAGATTGAAGACATTGTGGGCAATCATGGTCTTGTGGTGATCACACGCTATGGCGCTAATCCCGAAAAATTCATTTTCGAATCAGATTTGTTGACCAAATATCAAGTAAATCTTAACCAATTGCATGCTTTTATTTTTTCTGAATATTTGCTATTTATTTGTCCTTTAAAGAAAAATATAACATTGATCACGAATTGGGTGCCGAACGAAGTCAGTTCTACAATGATACGCCGCCTTATATCACGCGGACAGTCTGTAAAATATTTGCTCGATGATAGGATTATCGATTACATTCAAATGCAAGGGCTATTCAACTGTAAAACGTAAGATATGAGTACTATGATTTACTAAGCGTTAAGTGCATGGCGTTGTAGTTAAGTATTTACGAATTTAAGAAGTGGCTGCAGTAAACGTACGCAATTAATTAATTTAATCGATGCAAACCAACAATGTGTAAAATTTTTCAAGCTTTATGTGTTAACCAAAATTTGATGGCTAACTCGTAATTCGTTAATGGCTTGATATTTTAAATATTAAGCAATTAAGGGGTTTGGGGTAATCAGAGGCCCGAAAAAATGATGATTTTCAAAAATTTTTTGCAAGTCAATTACTTTATTTTACAAAAATAAAAACATACCATTAATACAACATGCTTCCACTTGACTTTAGTAAAATTTCAAAAAAAAAAAATAATTGCAAAAGTGATCGCTCTTTGTGTGGAGCCCATTTCTTCAAAAGTCACTTGCGGTGAACATCAAAAGTCCTTGGAGATTCAACTAAAATCACTTGGACAAAAGAAATTAGTTTTATTACTAGATAATCTGGTGCCTGATTGAACCTTCTTTTTCAAATTTAACAATAAGGCGGCCTCAAGAAATATTTTTTCTGATTTTCGAGAAAAAAAACCGACAATTAATTATTTAAAAAAATCGAAATATTTGAAAAAAAAGTTTCGATCAGGCACGAGTTTTTTATGTTTTTCAAAAGCAGTATAAATTTTATTAAAATCTACCAAGCGGTTTTTAAGTTACAGTGATCACCAGTTCAAAAAACATACAATAGTTTTGAGAAAAACGCATTTCAAGTTTTGCTATCGATTTATGTAGCGCCCTTTGTTAATTGCTGAATAACTCGAAAAGTATTTGTCGGATTCGCTTCAAATTTCCACACAATATTTTTAAGATATAATACTTTAAGAAAATGCAAAAAAAAAAAATTATGTTTTGAGAATTCTGACTACCCTAACCCCTTAATTTGATTTATTATCTTAGTCAATTGCGTACGGTACTGGAAACCATAAATCACTTACTTTATTTGCAATATCCTTAAGGTAATTAAAGAAATTTTTCGCATGAGCCTCGTGGATACGTACAGTGATTTTATCATAATTTTCCATCACGAAAAACTCTACATTAGCGAAAAATATCACAAAGAACTGTTTAGGTTTTGATAAAATAGAAAAATTGTATAGTATTTTGATGTAATTTTGTAAAATATTTCAAAACTATCTTAATTTTCGCGAATAAGCCCGTTAAGCTTTAAAATCATTGCATCAAAACATATTAACAAAAAAATAGTTCCAAATTTATAAATAATTTGAGCTAATTTTAAACGGTAATAATCACTCATTACATTCAATTCTGTCTACTTACCTTTTCTTGCGCTAACTGAGCTTTAGGTGACCTAGCACAGCCACAAATAGTGGTCACACTTATAAAAGTCACAGTTCTAAACATTATTGTATGCGCGTAAAATCAGCAGGGCCAACACAGCAACACGTGAAAATTGAATGGAAACTTTTCATGGAGTGTGAGTTGCAATTATTTAAGATAATGTTCCACATTCTTTAAATTATATGTACTAATATCCGTATAAACGTACTAATTTAAATGCATGGTAATGATAAATCGTTAGCATTTATAAAATCATTGTGCGCCTCCATATATCTGCATGCAAAACTAATGTTTCGTTTATTATATATTATAAAATATGTACTTAATATTTAAAATTTGCAATGAGGTAGTGGTAATCAGTTTTTAGGTACTACTTTATAAAGTGATATTAGGTGAAGTAAAAAGTTCTGAGTGTTTACCCCTAGATGCCCTAAGTGAGCTACATATCATGATGTATTCGCTGGATGGGATCACACTATACAATATTTTATAGGTGACACTACCCTTCACTCAAAGTTCTTTCACAGTTTTGTGTTTGGTGAAACCAGCTGCGTGTTACAACGTTCCAAAATAAAAGGAAACAAGTAAGAAAGTGCTAAACTCGGTGCGAACCGAACTATGTACATATATATGCATGATGGAAAGAATAATGAGATGGCGCCTATCGTGGTCCCGTTACTTTGCTCTCAGCGAATTTGACAATGAGTTACGTGATTTTAGCTGCAGTATGGCCAGATTACCATATTCGAAACTTGATTTAGCATTTTTTTTTTGTTATTTAGTCTCGGAGTTTTAGTTCTTTCGTCATGACAGTTTTCTAGCCTGTTCTAATTAAAATGTAATGTTTATAATTTTGTAAAATATAAATTTTTTAATAATTATTTAAATAATTCACTCAGTTTTATTTAGCTTTCCTTTTTTTTAACATCTGGTGGCATAGTCCGCGATTGCAGGTGTTGTTGTGGTTCTTCTGCTTTCGGCAGTCAAATCTCTCTCTCGCTACTGCCTGTTGCCTAGCTTTGGATATAAAAACGCACTAAAATGCCCATTTAAAGAAAATAAAACACCACATTTTTATTGAATCACTTAAAGAACTTTGTTTGCGTGACAAATTGCCCTTAGAATGTGCGTTTTTTTAAATATGTTCTATGCTTATGTACAATTTAATTTATGGGTTTTTTTTGCTAAGCAAACCTCTTTTGTTAAGGGAACGACTTATTTGCTATATTTGAGGTTATGTAATTAGATAAGGTACTCTTTTTGTAAAAATGTCAGTATGGTTTCTTTAGTATTTTCTGGTATTTTGTGGCTTATTTTTACAATGAATACACCTCTTGATGCCCTATGTCCCACTAAGGATTGATGGCCGGAGGAAACGATTACACCTCTATGGTTTTAATCCGCATTTAGTAAATTCAAACGCCTTTTAAAATGTGTAAAAAGGTTTTCAATCTTAAGAAGAGTTGAGAGAGGGACATTTAATATTCTTGCATAACCTTAAAAGGAGCAAAAAATTAAATTCACACCTTCAAAATATCAAATTTTATAAGAACCAACTAATTTTCATTAGCACTACAATCTTCTCAGAGTGGCCTTTTTTAACAATCCTTTGTAAATAATACAGTTTTTTTTTACTTAAAGTTTCCGTAGCTTTAAATTAAAAAAAAAGAAACAAACACGAAACTTCAAAATTTTCGCTTTCGGTATAAAAAAGCACTAAATTTATTGCGAAGAACAAATGGTTGGCAATACTGAATAACTCTGAAAAACGTGACGTCACGCACTCTCTGATGGGCGCAATCTTCTTTCTATCATTCTTAGTATATATGTATACGCCCGCCCATTTTAATAAGACCTAATTGGGACTCAATATTACGGACGGACGGAAATTTAGTCTTAATATGAATAAGTGGACTGGGATTTATCCGATTATCATAGCATTAGTTTGGAGAAAGAGAAATACATTATTTTTTGCGTAGATGGCTGTAGTGATTGATATCTCGTAAAGTATCGATCAAACAATTTAAAGTTAATGCTCGTTGGCAAGGTGACATTTGGCACTAAAAAATTCTTTTGCTATTTTTTTTGTTTGCTTCATTCAGTTGTGAGTTACAGAGTGTCAACAAAGCGAAAATTCAGTACATTTTACAGCTTTTCTTTGATAAAGACGAAAATGCAAGACAGGCTGCTGAATGAGTGAATTGTGAATGGTGTTTATGGTGCCAATATTCTAATAGTTAATTACGTGCAATTTTGGTTTCGTCGATTCCGTTCAGACATTTTTGATGTTAAGGGGTTACATACGTCCAGCAGCGCCAAAAGCGTTAAAAGAAAAACTTTTTTTAGAAGGGATAACAGTAGAAATAAATATAAAACATATTTGTACATTGTTTATTAGTATTTAAATTTGATAAAAAAAAATATTTTACTTTTTCTTTACAAAAATTAGTATATAAAAAATCACGTGACCCAAAGTAACACCTTAATTATGTTAAAAAATTTTTTTTTTAATAAAAATATCAGAAATCCGGCTCGACAGACTATAGAGAAAAACCGCATTAAAAAATGTAAAAAACTGTATGAGTTATCATGCAGACTGTGCCGGAAAAAGGTAGTTTCGAGAAAAATGAGTTTAAACTTTCAAGTGCATTTTGTAACGGCCAGCTGCAACAAACGAAGGACAGCTACTTATGCGCATCAAACTCTCGTCGGGCACTTACATTTTCTACCATAACTTTGTATATATGGGGAATTTTTACAATCGACTTCCACAAATCGATTTTTTGAAATTCTGGACGTATATAACCCCTTAAAGAAAATGACGACAAAATCACAGATATAATCCAAGTTGACCGGCATGTTAGTAGTCTTAGCATCGCTAAGGAGCTAAAGATCGTCCATAAGACAGACTTAAACTATTTGCGCAAAAATTTTACGCAAAAATAATGAATTTCTTTTTCCCCAAACTAATATTTATGTCACATTTAAATGAGGTGTATACCAAGTGTGCGCAAGTTTTTTTTTAAATCTTTATCGAGATACACGCATTTACCCAAAAGTGGGCGTGGCATCGCCCATTTTACTAAATTTTATTTAGATCCAGGACAGAGCACAACTACAATCACTTCACCAGACAGTTTTTAGACAAGCACTAAACGACATTCCTCGGAAATCTCTTATAACCTTCCTAAACTCACAACCCCCGAATACCGTTATCGGAATCCAACCACCACCCATCGCAGACGAAAAGCAGGGTGGTGTCCTTTCCCCCCTTGCTTTTTAACTTGTATATCTCCAAACTCCCCCAGCCACCAGAGGGAGTCTCCCTGGTCTTCCACGTCGATAATGGCGTGGGGCAATGACATTCATGGCTTGTGCGCCATGGTAAACGACTACCTTGCCTCCCTTTCTCGCTTCTTCACTGCGAGGAACCTACAACTTTTCCCCACCAAGTCCACGCTGACCCTCTTCACCACCTGGACAAAGGAAGTCAAACTGCAACTTAACGTAAAAGCCGACGACACATCAATTCCGACTGTTAATGACCCCAAAAGTTGGGGACTTACCTTCGACAGTTTGCTCTCCTTCTCAGCGCATACAACCGCTATTGCCACTAATGTCCAAAATCGCAACAAGGTCCTCAATTCGCTTGCCGGCAGCACTTGGGACAAAGACAAAGAAATGTTGCTATCGACATTTAAGGTAATAGGCCGGTTGGTTTTAACTATGCTGCGCCTGTCTGGTCGCCTGGAACCAGTGACTCGCAATAGACGAAGCTACAGATTTCAGTTTGCAGTTCCTGTTAGGGTGTTGCCGCAGGTCCCACCCGTGCAGACAATTGCTTGAGCTTGAGCCGCCTATCAGGCACGCCAGGAGGCACTTCCTCCATTACGCGGACGAGATAGAGGACAAAACAGACCGACAAGTACTGGATCGGACAGTGTACATACAGACAATTAACGACATTCATCGGGGGACATTTGCCACCTTCTTAAGCTCCCGCCCCCGAATGCCGTCATCGGAGTCCAACCACCACCCATTGCAGACGAAGAGCTCCAGTTTTCCCGAAAGTCCCGCGTGATACTCAACATATAAGTATGTCTGGCATATGAATGTACTCCACACGATACTAATCAGCTATTCATATGCCCCCTTGAACCCACTTACCTCCCACAATTCGTCAAACCTTTGACCCAATCCATCGAAACAACTTCTTTCCTGGGCATACCGTTAGATGATGACGATCGGTGACTACACCGTACTGGCAGGGCTTGATGAACTGCTACAACAACAACAACGATCGCATGAACAGACGTTTCTCATAATTCTGAGCATTTTTGTATATTTGTGACTATATTTATCTTGATTATCTCGATTCCTTTATGCCGAATCCACACAACCGTTACGCTACCAAAATTATAATAGCTGTGGGTACAGGTGCGCGGGTATATAAACTGTTCGGAATCATTTGCATTAGAATAATTATAACTATAGGCCTCTGCTATTCGCCACTTCTCTGCTCGCTATTTCACTGCTCGGCTTACTTGACCAAAAATTTGCATGTGAAAGCAATAATAAAGTTATTGAGTTAGATTCGGCGCTAGCGAGTATGATTACACCTCATAAAACTAGTAGAACCCGCTATTTTACAAAAAAATGTAATTTTAGGCTAGTTCTATTCTAGCGTTGTCAAGATATGTTTATTTATACCACTTGCTAACGCTTGGCGAAAAGAAGAGGCCTTATATTAATTTTATCGTCGAAATAAAGTGACAAAATTTTGAGACATTTTTACTTTACCTAATATAATAAGCCTTAACAAATGTAGCAGTGTTTATAAAATATAAAATTACTTTTTCGCTTTTTCCATGTTGAATACAACTAATTTTTTTAAACTTTAACATGCCCTTTGAAAACTAAACGAATTATCATAATATTTCTTTGCTTTTGGCACCTTATTGGATTTAGTAAGTATATGATTGGACAAATTCGTTTACCAACATTCCCACAAAAATATAATAACTTATACTTAAATCGAGTTCATACTAACCCCAGCTCATCCGTCAATAATTCGCCGTCTGATGAGGAAGACGACGAAGACGACAAGACGGAAAGGGCTGAACATATGGATGAGAGCGATTATTCCATTAAAAATATTTTGAATAGTTTCAATTTAGATAATCGTAAGCCGCCAAGTTTGAATGTCTTTTGTTGCGGCGACAGTGAGGCCAACGCCGCCGCAAAGAAGTTACTACCGAGTCGCAATGGGCCAGGGCAAGTAGTGCAAGTGATAACGACTGAATCGGGTACCAAAATATCAACGGAGGTGGTGGACTATACAAGTGGCGGAAGTGACGAGGTAAATTTCAAAGAAATATTATATATAAATATTATTAACTTAATTTCATAAAAGATATGAGGGTTGATGAATATCGGAAGCGATTAATGGAAGCTGCTTAACCCCTTCCGGTATGATTTAATAATGAAGAAAAGTACATGAAATAACCATTTTACTTATTTAACTTGTTTCACTTTTTTTATTACATTTAACTTGTTTCACTTTGTAAGTCTTACATATTCTTAATTAATATTCAGTTTTATATATTGCTAAATGACATTAAAAACGGTAAAATTAAGCAAAACTTTAATAAGGTACATATATGGGCCATATAGCGTTTGCTTTTTGAACCACCTATTTTTTTGAGAATGGTAACACAAATGACATGTCAAATGTGTTCATAATTTACTTAAAGGATTGACATTTACGAAATGGGACGCTATACGCTTGAACAAAATTGGGAAATATTGAAAACCTATTTCCAAAGTGGCGAGTCTTCTTCTTCTTTTCGGATTTTCACATCGGTGGCTACGTCAATAAGCAAAATTGTCGAATTTGGGTCTCACAAAATCCACACGTTACTGTAGAGAAGCAAATGCATCCACAAAGAGGAGCCGCGGTTACAGTACAGTACAGAGCTTTTTCATGGCGAGCGTTACCGTGACATGCTCAACGAGTTTTTGTTTCCAAAAATTGAAGAGGATGACATGGACGATATTTGGTTTCAACAGGACGGTGCAACTTGTCACACTGCCAAAGTTACACTTGAACTTTTGGCTACCGTTTTTGAATTCCGATATCAATTGGCCGCCTCGGAGCTGTGATTTAAGCCCGTTGGACTATTTTTTGTGAGGAGCCGTTAAGGACAAATGCTATGCGAACCATCCAGAGACGATTGATGCTTTAAAACACGAAATCGAAGTTGGCATTCATGAAATTGAAGCCCAAACAATCGAAAATGTGCTTAAAAATTGGGTTGATCGAATGGCCTACTGTAAAGCCAGTCGGGCAGTCATTTGAACGATATTATTTTTCATTCATAAATGACAATGTTCAATCTTCAAAATCTTCAAAAAATTTGAAAAAATATTGATTAGTTTTTTTTTTTATAGCCGATTCAAAAAGCAAATTTTACATGGCCCACCCTATGTGTAGTTAATAGTCTTCAAGTGTGTCGTACTTTTAAGACCACTCTGGAAAGTGCCAGTCACTTCTAATTTTATTCTTGTAACACACACGGCATCTCTTAGTAGGCTTTTTTTTATTCTGAGTTGATGGAATGTATTCTGGAAAATGTCCCATCGTTTGGCCCGTAGCCTAGCCGGGGTGTCCCTACATGAAGGACGTCCACGGGTATTATAATCCGGTAGTGTATCTTTGTGGGATTTGTTCTGCTATGCCCAGTCGAAAGCTTCCAATTCCGAATTTGTTGGTGTTATTGATTTTGTTATATAAAACATGTGAATTGTGCAATGTCAAACATGTAGAGAAATATTTTCTTATATTTTTTCATATATTTTCGCATAACCGGAAAACACGCCAACTGTTGATCATTTTTGTCGACGCCTCCCATTCCGTTACTGTACTCAATTACGCAACTTGGTTTTAAAACATTCACACCATCTCAAACTTGACTGGAGAGACTTCGAACTTCTTCTTTTCTCAGTTCTGATTTTGAAGGTTCCTTTGACATTTTTTTCCTGTTTTTTCGTACGGTTCCGACGGCGTTTGTATTGTTTTTCAACAAATTTAAGAACAAATTTGGAGATGAATACCAATTATCCAAATATATAGTGTATACTTTTCCTAATACATGGTTTTTTTTTCGCTGGAGTCGTCGGGTTAGGCCTTCGGTGTTGAGATCTTTGAGAGCTTTCTCATTTTTAATAACATCTGAGACCGTGGGTATGTTGAGGTCGCGATGAATATCTGTATTCCGAACGTACCAAGGCGAGTTGACAATATTTTTCAGCATTTCGTTGGATTATGTTGATATTATTTTGACTAGCGCAGCTCCAAATTTGTGCGCCATAAGACCACACTGGGTTGATAATTTGATTGTATATCATTATTTTGTTATATTTGCAGAGTATTGAATCTCGTCGTTAAGTTAAGTTCGTTTCATTTTATTTGTAAATGCTCCTTCAAACGTAGCTCAGCATCGAGGGTTATACCAAGATAATTTGGCAGTGTTTGCATATAGAATTGGAGCGCCTAGTAGCATTATTGGGTGATGGTTTGCTTTTTTATTAGTAAAATTCACTTGAATTGATTTGTTACTGTTTAATTTGATTCGCCAAGTTTTCGTCCATTTTTCTACTGCGTCTATAGCGATTTGAAATTTAGCTGCTGCTAAAGGGATTTCTGTGTCATCAGCAAAGGTGGGTAGCGATCATAGTGCTTGAAGGTAATGGTATATCTTTCAAAAAAGATATACAGAAGGTAAAGAAAGGGCTCAAGGAAGCTCCCTTGCGACACACCAGCGTTTATTTTCTCTACTTTGGAATGCTCATTGCCTTGTTTTACGCGAAAATAGCGTTCAGTTATATAAGATTTCGTAAAGGCACTGCGATGAAGTGGAAGGCATGAGTTCAATTTATTGATAAGGCCTTAACCTTGCTGAATGCTTGCACCACGTCTAGGAAAACTGCCGAGCATACGTTTTTCTCTTCGAACGATTTTTGTATTTCATCTTTAGTTCTCTACACCTGGTCTATGGTGGCGTGTTTGTAACGAAATCCAAACTGGTGTGAAGGCGGTTTAGAACGAGCTTTTCCAGTAGATTTGAAATTTATGGCAACAAGAAGATTGGACGGTATGAAGAAACAATATGTGGATGCTTTCCCGTTTAGGCAATCAGAATCAGCTCCGCAACTTTTCACGGGCTTGGAACATATCGGAATCGGATTGACGAATTGATTAGATTGGCTAATTTTACTGGGCTTTTTTTGGGAAAGTTGTTTTAGTACTTCTGTTGTGATTATATACAGGTATATGTACATATATCAAATCCAGGTGCCTTTTTGTTTTTTAGTTGCTTGATTTCTCTTTTCAGTTCACTTAGAGTTACGTGTAGGATTAGAGATCATCCCATTGATTCTTTTTCGGTTGAAAGTTGTAGGATAGATGCTTTGTAAATGTTACCGCTTTATCCTTATCACTTCTCGTCTAGGTGTCATATGCATTCTTCACTGGTGAAACGTGACAGACAGTTTGGTGTTTTTAAATATTTTGTGCATTTGCAAAGCGAATAGTCGTTTTTTTTATCAGCTGTTAACTCAGGTATTGGTGCGTACACCCTTTTTTTTTGGGTGTTTGGCCGCGCTACTCCTCTTATTTGTGGTGTGCGTCTTGATGTTGTTCCAAAATGGAGCTACAGTTTCAAGCTGACTCCGAACAGCAAATCATTTTTTAATACACTCGGTGGTTTGCCATTGCTTTCCGAGGGGCGACCGCTATTAGAAAAATGTTTTTCTTAATTTTGGTGTTTCACCGAGACTCGAACCTGCGTTCTCTCCCATTCGGCTACGGCGGCCGCCGTATCGAGGTAAGTATTGATTAATTGGTTGGATATAAATACGGGCCGTTCCTGTAACATAGAACCGACTGTCATGGGAATGATTTAGGTATTTCTCGTCTTAGTTATATCCAGGTAAGCGTGTGTGTTGCCATTTTCGGCGAAGTTCTTTTTTCCTTGCTATGAGTTGGTTTATTTCTTTGGGATGGTTAGATCCGGTTACTTTATTTTTTAAAAAGCGTGTACCACGCCACTTGTTGGATTTCTTGTGTAAACTTGAAAACTTCTAGTTATTCTTCTGTTGCGTGTATTGCCTTGGAGGATTTTTTTAAACAATTTCTAATTTGTGTGTTGATTGTAAAGGATTGACGGTTGGTCTTTTTCGGCAACAGCTTCGCTGATTGTTTGTTATATTGGGGAATGATCTGAGTTGAGATCGGAGCTTTCACTGATTTGAACATAGTTTTGAGATATTTTTTTTATGATGAAAAAGTCGATCCAGTCTGGAGTTTTGCTGACATCTGTTAGTCATGTGATCTTCCATACTTCGATCAAAAAATGTTAATCAGAAAATAATTATTAAATTTCGATTTCATACTTATTTAAACGATAGCCTCATATAAGTTTCGTGTGTGGTGATTTCATTTTACGCTTTTTACACTCATAAATAATATATTTTTCAAAGATAATGTATACCAAATGTTAATGTATTCTGTTTATATTTTCTAGTCTGTTGCTAAAAAAAAAAAAACAGCTCCGGTGAATGTTTAAACTCGGCGATAGAAAGTCGTCCTTGACCCTAGGAAAATTCGTAGAAGTGGTGATGCTATCCAACAAAGGCTGTAACGAGTATATTTTGGACTTTGAGTACTTTCTGGAAATGAATTCAATACTTAAGAAAAACTTACTGTAGTAAAGTAATTTAGACTTGCTTACGCTTATCTGAAATCAATTTTCTGCTATTTGTGTGCGCTGCGATTGTTTTTAATTTATAAACACTGCAAAAATGCAAATTTGCTTAATTCTGTGTATGCATGTATATTAAAATGTTATAATGTTATAAGAGCGATTTAATGCACAAGTTATGTATGTATGTTTATGTGAAGCAATGCGCATAAACAGTTTGTAAGCTATTTTCCTTTTTATTGCAAATCTCTTTAAGCATAAACTAGTTTATTTGCAAAAGCGCACATACACCAGGTGCAATATTCCGAATTTATTTCTTGCTAAACTAACATTCTGCGATACAAACATAAATAATAAATATAAGCATATACAAATTGTAAAATAAAATATTTTGGCATTGGCAAATAAAAAAAAATAATAATAATAAAAAAAATCTTTATTCCTAAAGTCGTTTGTTACGCTTGGGAATTTAGCGCAAAGTGTTGTCTCAATGGGTTCGTTGCTTCGCCGATGTAAGCGGTGAAAAGCGCCAGAATAAACATTTAAACAATTGTTGCTTAATTGCTTTTTAACTATGCGCACAAAAGCGCACTTCTTTCGAGCACATCTCGGCGCACTTTTGGTAGCTTATGAGCGTTAGCGATCCCGCGTTAATGTCAAATCGATTTTTTGCTCCTCTTAAGTTTTGGTCGACTTTACATTCTCGCATTTGTTCCACATGAAATCAATAAATCGTCGAGTGGCAGAGATTTTTCGCATTTGCAAAATACAAACGTATATTAGAAAAAATACAATAAAATCTTAAAAATATAATCCAATTTTTTTAAACCTCTTTTTTTGTGTGAAAAAAAAACGAACGTGGTTTAGTGCCACACTTTTATTTAGCCTTTTCTTTCTCACTTTATAAATAAATTCGCGAAAGTTTTTGAAGGTCGCTTAAAATGTAGAACATTTTAAATTTTCTTTGCCAGCTTTAAAATGTAAAAAAGTAAAATTTTATTATATTTACAATGCGATGCTTATGTGCTCACACATATTTCTCGATTGTCATTGGGTAAAAGTGCAATGACATTGCAAATTTGTTTGGGAAAAGAATAGAGTGTTGAGTTCAGTTAAGTTGGCTTATCAAAGGCTTCAAGTGAGCTACGATTTTTTTGTCACTTATTTATAAATGTTTGTTGGTGTGATTTCGCAAACATTAACCTACATACATATGTATGTCTAAGAAAGTGCGTACGCAGGTAGGGGGTGGCGAGGCGCAGCCGATGTTGCCAGATTTTTTTAAGGGGTTGGAGGTAGTCAGAATTTGCAAAACATTGGATTTTTTTGCATTTTCTTAAAGTATAATATCTTAAAAATATTTCGTGAACATTTGTAGTGAATCCGACAAATCGAGTTATTCAACAGTTAACAAAGGGTGCTCGGGCACTCCGGAACTCGATAGCGAAACTTGAAATGCGTTTTTCTTAAAACTATGTTTTTTGAATTGGTGATCACTGTAACTTAAAAACCGCTTGGTATATTTCAATAAAATGTATACAGCTTTTGAAAAACATAAAAACTCGTGCCTGATCCAAGAATTTTTGTTTTTTAATTTCGATTTTTTTTTTTAAAACTAATTGTCGTTTTTTTCTCGAAAATCTGAAAAATATTTCCTGAGGCCGCCTTATTGTTAAATTTGAAAAAAAAGCTTCAATCAGGCACCAAATTATCTAGTAAAAAAACTAATTTCTCTTGTTCGATTGATTTTAGTTGAATCTCCAAGGACTTGTTATGATCACCGCAAGGGACTTCTGGAGAAACAGGATCCACACAAACAGCAAACTTTTACAATTATTATTATTTTTTTTTTTTTTTGATTTTGCTAAAGTAAAGTCGAAACATGATGTATTAATGGTATGTTTTTATTTTTGTAAAATAAAGCAATTGACTAGCAAAAAAAAATAAAAGTATTGAAAATCATAATTTTTTCGGGCCTTTGACTACCCTTAACCCATTAAATAACACTAGATAGGGTCTATAACTGTTAAACAAGTTGGTAACGAGGATGTGACAACATTCAAAGACAATAAATAAATAAATAAATAAATAAATAAATAAATAAAAAAAAATGGTGCGAAGGCGCTATTTGGATTCTGGATGAATCACCACTCTAACCAACCAGGTCTGGGCTGGCTGACACTCATATCCCTATGGTCATCAGTACCATTCACACACAAAGTATCATATCTAAACCTAGTGACACGCCACGCGTGTCAGTAACTGAGAAGATGTGTGACAGACTCTTCCTCTTCCCATTCTTCTGCAGTAGTCGAAACGAGGTCAGAAGTCAAACTTTGAGCATGTCAACCGAGGAGCCAGTGGCCTATCATTAAAGCAACTAACATTGTGACGTTTTTCCTGGACAGTCCCCATAACGAGAAAGAGAGGCGAGTAATAGTGAATTCTCTCGCTAATATGTCTGCCTAACAAATACGTGCTATGTCACTATGCTCAAATGGATGCATCTCGTTAAGAGATGCCCGGCATTTGCGAGCAATGATGGAATTAGTGAAAACCCCATCAAAGGATTTAATCACCGCTAGGCTATCAAAATAAATATACACTTCTCGTAAGACATTTTTACCTAACCAGACAGCTACCTCATTGATGGCTAGAATTTCAGCCTAAAAACACTACAGTGATTAGGAAGACGAGCCGAAATGTTTGCTTTTGGGCATTTGAGTCATCAGTAAAGAACAGTAGGCGGTTTTTCCGACCAGATATTTTGTCAACCCACTCATATTTAGCTGGAATTCTAGACCTAAATAACCTATTAAGTAGTGGTACATTCAAACAATAGTTGTTGTTGTTGTAGCAGTAATACAAGCCCTGTCAGTGAAGTGTATACCACTGGTCGTCTACATCTGGCTCATCTAAAGGTAGGCCAAGGAATCATGGGGTGTTAGATGAGTGGGTTTTAAGGGGTATGTGAAAAGGTGGTTAGTGTCGTGTTAGGGTGTCTTCACATGTAGGACATATGTTTGGTATATCGGGGTCAATTCTGGAGAAGTAGGAGCTTAACCTGCTGCAATATCCAGAACGTAATTGTGCCAGTATTACAGGGGTTTCACGGGGAGCTCTGCATCTGTTGTAGGTGGTGGTTGGATTCCGTTTAAGGCATTCGGGGGTGGTGACGGTCTCCCGATGAATGTCGTTTATTGTTTGTCTAAACACTGTCTGGTCCAGTAAAAGTCTGTTAGTTTTGTCCTGGACCTCGTCGTTTATCACCCGTTTCAAACAATAGCCAATAGGATTGGTTGGCCTCAGATCGAGTTTTATGATCGAATGTCCAACACTTAAATCGCGCCATTGATTACTTGGGGCAAACCGAACATCATTGTTACCTGCATTCTGTATACTAACTAAATCTAACGGAGGTAAGAAGAAAATACTTTTCAGAGAATCAGAGGGTGTGGTCCTCAGAGCGCCGCTGATATTTATAAACGCCATACGTTAAACCTTCTGAAACCTGTCTCTAATTGGAGTCTTGTCGAGAGCTCTCCACCAGATTATAATTTCGTAGAGAAGAAAAGGATTGATAACGGTCCTATATAGCCAGTGAGTGTTATTCGGAGAAAGACGCTACCTGCGTCCTATTGGATTTTTGCATGAAAATAGAGCTACAGTAGCTTTCCTTATTCTGCTCTCTACACTATGGCCCAATTTAGTTTCTTGTCGGGAACTACACCTAAATATTTGGCGCTATCTCTTACGTCTAGCCTTACACCATTTAATGTTGGCTTCAGCCTGTTTTCCTAGCGACCATCGCCATGTGATCGTTGCAACAATTCTAAATATGTCTATTCTATGAAGAGTTGGGCTTTCTTCGCATGCAGAAGATTACTGTAGCCCTTTGAAAAACGATTAACCCACCGTTGAACACCTTTGTGAAACCTTCGATTGGGCACCCGGGTCTGGCTCTTTTTCGTCCTGTTCAAAGGTTATTTAAAAAAAAATACCAGTCTAAGTGAAACCTTCCGCGATAGAAGTGAAACCTTCCGTAAAACAAACTGAGAGAGAATGAGACGAAAGCAGCATTAGGAGCGGGATAATTATAGGTTCATTATAATAATGCTATAAAGTTCATATTTTATTTTCTTCATTTTATTATTATTCATCCTCAATGTTTTCAATTTCAACAAATGATACGAGTGGCTTATGATAGCTAAAATATGATACAAATGCTTTGGTTTCGATGTTGTCAACATATCTTTGAAATACCGCGTCAATTGTTGTTTTTGATCGTGTTGTCGATTCAGTGCGATTGTTACACATTTTTAAGGAACATTGTTAAAGGAACCGCTGTGTCCAATGCAAAATTTACGTTAAAATCGCCACTTAAAATCATTGGAACTTTATCGTAATCTTTTCTAAGTATCCGCGATACTTCTGGTGTATACTTTATTCAATTTTCGTGAATGAATTCCGTGATGCTATTTATTGACTGATTCGGTGAAATATAAATTGCCACAATTAAAACTGTTTTTCCATTGCTCAATGTGGTTTCGCATGCACATATTTCTCCCACTTTAGAGAGCTGAACAGACAGTGATTCTAGTTGCTGTGCATTCAGATCTATCTGTGGAGTTACAATACGAGCACCGTCATTTTGATTGTGGTATATTGCAACACCACCTGCAATTGCGGTAAATATTTAAAAATGAAAATATTTACGAATATAAAAATACGGACGCAATACAGCACACGCGGTTGCTATTATGAGCGTCGTAACGCGTATATTACACAGACGTACTAACAAACACTCACACATACTTACTAGCAAACAAAAAAAACATCGAGCGGATCCAGCACAGCTGACTAACCGAAGGACTGTACGGGAGCGAAGCATCCGTACTTGGCAGGAGGAATGGAGGAACTCCATAAACGGACGATGGACATATCGATTGATCCCGAATATCACAAGATGGATAAATCGAAAGCCTGGTCAGATAGATTTCTACCTGACCCAAGTACTTAGTGGGCATGGATGCTTTAAGGCTTATCTGCATAGATTTAAGCACGAAGATGACCCGTACTGCACCTTTTGCGACAGTCTAGTTGAAGATACAGAACATGTTTTCTTTGTCTGCCCTCGTTTCGAGCTGGAAAGAGTAGAATTGAGTGATGGGGAAGCCAAGGTGGGGAAGCCAATAATGGTTAGCAACCTAGTAGATATCATGATTGACTCAGAAGAACATTAGTCCGCTGTCAGTAACATGGCAAGGATAGTAAGTACCAAGCTGCGTCGCAATGAACAACAGCGCAGATTGTTACGCAGAGGCAATAGGCCGCTCCCCCTCCCGTGAAGTATTACCTAACGGTCGTCCCGCGGAAGGGAAACGGAGCTGGGGTGGGGTTTTTAGTGGGTGAGTCGAAAGACAAGTCTTACACTTTTCGGCTTTCAAATGCTTTTTGCCACCTCCATAAAAAAAAAAAACATACTTACTAGCATACATACAAACATACATACGTATGACGTTTGAACTAAACACCTATACATACTACAATACTCACTACACTAGCGTGGCTCAGCAGTACGCAGCCACACACATATACGTATATCAACATACATAGGTATAACGCTTCGTAGTGTCGCTTTTTCGTTTCATCGAATCTCAAATCACTCCCAACGATTCTAAAGAAGTTTTCACTTCAAAAATTCCATAAATCGACAGAAAATTTAATTTTAAAAAGTTACCCGGAAGCTCAAGTCGTTAGCTATAATAGAACCATGTTAAATTCACGTTCAAAGTCAAACAAGTCTGGCTAGACGAGGATAACCGTCGGAGGGTTAAGTTCAGTGTAGGAACAAGAGCAATGCGAGGTGACTTCGGTATTGCAGCTATTGGTGGTAGCAGCGATTTTGTGGTTTGAATGTTACTGGCCTTGGACACTTCTAGCGTTATCAAGTGTCATCTGATTTTGCCACTGGTAAGTTTTTTTACCATAAACTCACTTATAACGTTTTGGTGTGTGAGCTATATTAGTGTTGTTTACAGTTGCTTTAAAAATCCAGTTCGGCAGAAAAATGGAATTAAATCGCGAACATTTTCGATGTGGATTGACTAGACAAGAACGCGTTGATCAAATAAAAACATTACGTGGTGATTAGGCGCCGTCTTTAAGTACCGTAAAAAATTGATACAGTGAATTTTCTCATGGTCGCTGCCCGCTATTCGTTAATCGACGAATTCCGGAAAATGCCCTCCAGCTTAAGTTGTTGCGCCAGAAAATATCGATACTGTGCGCGAAATGATTGAATAAGATTTTCAGGCGACTGGACAAAGTGCTTGAAGGTAATGAAAAAGCGGATGAACTGGCAAGAAGGAGATCTGCCATGAATAACGCTCTTGCAGAATCGGTATTCACACCACTAGGTGCAGTCAAGAGTGCTACACATACTGTCACAGTTGTAAACAATCGGAGAAAAAGGAAACAGTCTTGCATTTCCTCTGCAAATGCCAGCCCTATGGAAGGACAGAATGTTAACCCTGGGTACAGGGAGAGTTTGGAACAGCTGTCTGGCTTAGATGTCAACAACCCAATAAAGTTCCTGAACCACACAGACTGGATATAGTCATGCTGTAAACATAAACAAGTTGGTAACGAGGATGTGGCTACAAAATGGTGCGGAAGCGCTATTTGGATTCTGGAAGAATCACCACTTAAACCAACCAACAAAGTGCTTTGAATTATTTTTAATTTTTCTAGTTTTAGGCCAGAAATACAAATGACAACCCGCGTATAAGTGAAGTAGAGGAAGTCATCGTCGGTGTGTCAAATTTGCGCCGGTTGGCGTGAGGAAGAAACGACTGAAGTGTTTTGTTACCTACCATAAACATGGTAAAAATCACTTAAACGGCTATAGCGGCATCTCAATATATTGAACAGGGTTCAACATGCAGTATGCATAACCCAGGCGAATGACCACATGAAAACCGTACTCAATTTTATAAAGACATACAAGGTTATCTTCCCGTCTAGGAAAGAGTGGAAGACTAACTCAACATGGATAAATGATGTCTCAAAAAATGAAACACAGATGGTTCCAAAACGTTCCAAGGAGTAGAAGTAGGAATAGTGGGGCCTAGAGCATATAAATCCCTAACACTAAGTACAGATACCAACATTTTCCATGCAGAGCTTTTCATCACAATGGAAACAGTGGAAATCATATCCAAAAGAGGGTTCGAGAAAGAAATAATTAAAATACTTTCGGACAGCCAATCGGACCTCAAAGCCTTGAATAGCTTCACATTCAAGTCAAAAGTCGTAATAGAGTCCAATGCACTCAACAAACTTCTTCTTCTTCTTAATTGGCGCTATAACCGCTTACGCGATTTTGGCCGAGTTTAGCAAAGCGCGCCAGTCGTTTCTTTCTCGTGCTAACCGGCGCCAGTTGGACACACCAAGTGAAGCCAAGTCCTTCTCCACCTGATCTTTCCAACGCAGAGGAGGCCGCCCCCTTCCTCTGCTACCACCAGCTGGTACCGCATCGAATACTTTCAAAGCCGGAGCGTTTGTATCCATTCGGACGACATGACCCAGCCAACGTAGCCGCTGGATCTTTATTCGCTGCGCTATGTCTATGTCGTCGTAAAGCTCATACAGCTCATCGTTCCATCGTCTGCGATATTCGCCATTGCCAACGTGCAAAGGTCCAAAAATCTTACGCAGAATCTTTCTCTCGAACACTCCAAGCGTCGCTTCATCGGATGTTGTCATCGTCCACGCTTCTGCGCCATACGTTAGGACGGGCATGATGAGAGTCTTGTAGAGTGTTAGTTTTGTTCGTCGAGAGAGGACTTTACTGCTCAGTTGCCTACTTAGTCCAAAGTAGCACTTGTTGGCAAGAGAGATTCTACGTTGAATTTCAAGGCTGACATTGTTATCGGTGTTAATGCTGGTTCCTAAATAGACGAAGTCTTTTACAACCTCGAAATTATAACTGTCTACAGTGCCATGGGTGCCGATGCGCGAGTGCGCCGACTGTTTGTTTGAAGACAGGAGGTACTTCGTTTTGTCCTCGTTCACCACCAAACCCATTCGCTTTGCCTCTTTGTCCAGTTTGGAGAAGGCAGAACTAACAGCGCGGTTGTTAAGGCCGATGATGTCAATATCATCGGCATACGCCAACAATTGTACGCTCTTATAAAAAATTGTGCCTGAGCGATTAAGTTCTGCGGCTCGTACGATGCTCTCCAACATCAGGTTAAAGAAGTCACACGACAGCGAGTCACCCTGTCTGAAACCTCGTTTGGTATCAAACGGCTCGGAGAGGTCCTTCCCAATTCTGACGGGGCTGCTGGTGTTGAGCAACGTCATCTTACATAGCCGTATTAGTTTTGCGGGGATACCAAATTCAGACATCGCGGCATATAGGTAACTCCTTTCCGTACTGTCGAATGCAGCTTTGAAGTCGACGAAAAGATGGTGTGTGTCGATTCTCCTTTCATGGGTCTTTTCCAAGATCTGGCGTATTGAGAATATTTGGTCGATGGTAGACCTTCCAGGTCTGAAGCCACACTGATAAGGCCCAATCAGTTGGTTGACGGTGGGCTTCAGCCTTTCACACAATACGCTCGCTAGAACCTTATAGGCGATATTTAGAAGACTAATCCCGCGGTAATTGGCACAAATTGCAGGATCGCCCTTCTTATGGATTGGGCAGAGTATACTTAAATTCCAATCGGCAGGCATGCTTTCATCCGACCATATTTTGCATAGAAGCTGATGCATGCACCTTACCAGCTCCTCGCCACCATGTTTGAATAGCTCACCCGGCAGTCCGTCGGCGCCCGCGGCTTTGTTGTTCTTTAGCCGCGTTATCGCTATTCTCACCTCGTCATGATCGGGCAGCGGAACGACAATTCCGTCGTCAACGATTGGGGTATCGGGATCTTCACTTTCTCGGTGACATGCGCAGCTGTCAATGTTTAATAAGTTCGAGAAGTGTTCCCTCCATAATTTAAGATTGCTCTGTACGTCAGTCACCAGTTCGCCGTCAGTGTTCTTACAGGAAAACGCCCCGGTCTTAAAACCTTCTGTAAGCCGCCGAACTTTCTGGTAGAATTTTCGGGCGTTGTTCCTGTATTTCGGACGTTGTCACGTATTTCGGCCTCTCGTTTCTTCTTTCGGATAATACGTCTCTCTTCCTTTTTCAGCTCTCTGTAGCGATCCCACATGGCTCGCGTTACGCCCGATCGCAGCGTGGCTCTATAGGCGGCATCCTTTCTTTCTGCGGCAGCATGACATTCCTCGTCGTACCAATTGTTTTTTCGGGCTCGCCGGAATCCGATTTCTTCTTCGGCGGCGGTACGTAGAGAACGAGAAATGTTGCTCCATTGTTCGAGGATGCCGGTTTGTTGGGCAGTACTCTCTGAGAGCAGGAGTGAGAGTCGAGTAGCGAATCTTCTGACTGTCTGTTGTGATTGCAGCTTTTCGATGTCGAACATTCTTTGCGTAGGTAGATGCACGTTTTTTGCTGCACAGAGGCGTGTGCGCAGTTTGGCTGCAGCAAGGTAGTGATCCGAGTCGATGTCGGGTCCTCGGATCGTACGTACATCTAATACACTAGAAGCGTGTCTTCCATCTATCACAACATGATCGATCTGGTTTCGTGTTTTTCGATCAGGAGACAGCCAGGTGGCTTGGTGAATCTTCTTATGCTGGAATCTGGTGCTGCAGACTACCATGTTTCGGGCCCCGGCGAAGTCGATCAGCCTCTGTCCGTTACCGGATGTTTCGTTGTGCAGGCTGAATTTTCCGACTGTGGGACCAAAAATTCCCTCCTTGCCCACCCTGGCGTTGAAGTCGCCAAGCACGATTTTTATGTCGTGGCGGGGGCAGCGCTCATAGGAGCGTTCCAGGCGCTCATAGAAAGAATCTTTGGTCGCATCGTCCTTCTCTTCCGTCGGGGCGTGGGCGCAAATTAGCGATATGTTGAAAAAACGGGCTTTGATGCGGATTGTTGCAAGACGCTCGTCCACCGGAGTGAACGACAGTACTTGGCGACGAAGTCTCTTTCCCACAACAAATCCGACAACGCACTCAACAAACTGGCCACTCATAATCAGGTCTCACAGATTTGGGTACCTGGATATGAGGGACACGAAGGAAACGAGAAGGCAGACTTGTATGCCTAAAAAGGGGCAGCAGGGCTATTTATTGAACCAACCCCATTTTTCGGCTTTAACAAAAATAATATATAAAAAACAGGAAACCAAAAAATGGATCTAAACTAAAATCAGTAAACACAGGAACGGCACAAGCGACCTTAATCACTCCAAAAAGTTTCTGAATTTCAATGCCAACAGACCCCAATCTGCTCTAACCCTAGATAAAAAGAGCCTCAGATTACAGGTCACTTCGCCTGTAATAAACTCTTTAACACAACAGGACTATCTGGCACTAGTTTATGTAAATTCTGCTGAGATGAAGAGGAGTCTATGGAACACTTAATCACCAACTGTGAGGCATTAGGCCCCCGGAGTCACAAAATTCAGGGCTCGTACCTATTAAAGGAGGAAGACCTACAATTGCTCCCCCTTAAGGAACTGGTTGGATGCCTCGGTATACTAAATAATTATAACCAAGTTATTAGGGGCGCACGGGGATATACACGGGTCACTATCCGCGGTGTATACATGCCGTCAGACTCGGAATTACTTCGAGTCCTATTTGCGTCAGCTGTATTGAGGATGAGGTGGAATCATGTCAGCACCTGCTCCTTAGCTGCCCAGCTCTCGCGGGACTAAGATTCAATCATCTTGGCTCTCACTTCTTTTCTGCGCGTGCTGATATAGCAGGTATTGAAAACAAACATCTGATGAACTTCATCAGCAGCATAAAGAGGTTAACACAATCGCAGACTAGTCACCGTTCATAGTTCACTAATTGTCAACCCTCTCCACCCCTTTCCCTTTCCCTTTCGTCCTATCGTTTTTTTTTCCTTCACCTCTTTTTCCCCTCTTGCAATGGTATCACAAAGGATGAACCAAACTTCTTTCGCCCAAGTGGTGCTAACATTTTGTTGAGCTTCCTTTACTCTCAGTTCGACAATGAATCAATTAAATTTCGCAGTGTTGCTCCTGCACTTCTGTTATATAAAACCTCCTCCATTAATCGATTAAACTTCTGCAAAGCCTTGAGTCCTCCTTTTATTAAATGCGCGTTCAAAATTATCCGAAGGTTCTGTATGGGTTTGGGACCGCTCATTGTCCACATCCTTATTTATGACAAAAAAAAAAAAGACGATACTCGAAAAGAAAAAAGTTAATTAATAACATTTTGTTGTATTTTCTAGATTAGTTTAGGTTAAACTGGTTGATTGGCAGTTACGAATAGACCGGTTCGGTCCATAGCGATACAAGATGGAGTTCATTACTTATGTGTTTTGAAATAGTCTTCCCGCATGGTGCCTGTTTTTATTGTTAATTTGAGCAGACATTTCCTGCCCACTACTGAGATTTCTTCGAACCCATCAAACGGTGATGCCCTCGGATATTATAAGTGTGTTTTGAATAACGCGAACATCTGCAAAGGAGATGCCCTACAGTTTCCTTTGAGCCCTGCTCCCTCCATTTCCAGCATTCTTCGCTGTCCAAGATTCCTATCTTATATGCATACGCTGCTAGTGGGCTATGTATTCATAGTTCTACAATCTCTTCGTGTTATGGATAGTATAAATCGAGTATGACTGTGGTCAACATATAGGTATACACATCATCTGAACATTCCTGCAAGTGGACAGACTTTCCCATTTTGTCCTGAATTTTCTGATCATGTTTTCGTATAGTTTGTTTTATAATATTCGTATTGACTTTGGCATTTCGTCGACGAAATCCGAGGATAGATGGATATTTTCTGCAACAAAAAATAATAAAATTCTTCAGACAGGTCATGGTTGAAAGGACTTTTCAATTCCGTATTGAAGTTGATCTTCCATAAGAAAAGAAAAGTTTTTTTGCAGGAAAAATAGTTCGTGCAACATACTAAGTTATTTGCATAGTTGGCAATTGATCTCGTCTACTGCTTGGATATCGTCCTCGCCACACTTTGAAGTATCTTCACCAGATACATTACAATCTTTATATTCCGAATCAGTATCGGAATAAGTGCCAGCGTTTTGTGGCCAACTATCTTCAAAGAAAATATTTTCCAAATGAATTTCAAACTTGAACGCATTCTGTTCCACATTTTCTAATAACTACTTTTTGTGCTATACATACCTGTGGGTGTTATTGACCTTTGCGTGGAGTAAGTTCTACTTATATAAGCCGCTATAGCTTTCATTTACTTTGATGTATATACATTAATATCTACATACTTAAAAAGGGTCCTTCAAGAGTGACGCCTGGGTGTCGAGTATGCCATCTTTGACATTTGTCAAGTAGACAGATGTACAATTTTATATGATAGAACAACGCGTTAAAACTGTTAAAACTTGTTATGAAAATGGTCGATTTTTAAGAACAACATCTCGCTAAATTCGTGATTTTTTTGGTGGAAATAATCGTCCGAATGAGTGGGCAATTTAAAAATTGGTGAACAATTTCAAGAAACTGGTTCTATCGAGGATAGACTTAGAAGACTGTAGCCCTAAAAGTAGAGGTTTTGCTGAGACTATTGCTGCTGTAGCGGAATATGTCGCTGGACAACCTTCAACATCGATACCGTGACGTCGTCCACAATTAGACATCCATGAACCGATTGTTTAGCGGATTTTGCCTTGACGTAGTGCTCATGGTGGACATTTAAATGATGTAATTTCTCACATATAATTGTCAAAAGACGTATTTTGAAAAAAAAAAAAATGAAATCTAAATTTTTACATGTTTTATATGAAAATAACATCTCGGTGCGTCTCTTGAAATACCCTTTATTTATTTTGCTGCAGGCTTATACTATAGTGCAAAAGCGTACATCGCTGCTGGAGGATCAAATTACTATCAACTGCTTTGAGTACACACAGTAACATTTCTAGTTGCCACATCTCAGTGCGTGCTAGCCGAGCACACTCACCACATTTGTACATACAAACA
This sequence comes from Anastrepha ludens, assembly GCF_028408465.1. Classification (NCBI taxonomy): domain Eukaryota; kingdom Metazoa; phylum Arthropoda; class Insecta; order Diptera; family Tephritidae; genus Anastrepha; species Anastrepha ludens. Next base: position 113,724,010 of record NC_071498.1, on the reverse strand, counting down.
TACCAGTAAATACAGGTACATATACATAGATAGGTGTATTTAACGGTAATGCTACATACAATGCACGAGAATGAAGACTTACGGCAATTTTCTAACACAAAATGGGCTTCAGTTGCCTCTTTCAAGTTGAATCGTCCAGTCGCATTGCCAACTGGCTGCATATTGTGTCAATTCGCTATGACAGAAATATTATCAAATTCAATTCATTTATAAACGTTAATTTAATTTAAAACGTCGTACGCCATGTTTTTTAAGCGCCGTCATAAGCCTGCCTTACGTCCTTCGAAGGCATATTATCACTCCAATGATCCACCATCATTGCCACCTTCTACGCAGCCACACAATGATCAACTACCATTTCTGTCGCGTGCGCGTTTTAGTGCTCTCCCACATTTGCAAACTATCGGCGAAGAAAAAGAGAATTTAACACTCTTCATTGCTGTGCTATATGTCGTCGACTTATTTGGTGTACTCCCCTTTATAACGCTGCCAGCATTGTTGGTGCAATTGGGTTTCCTCGGTATACCCTTAGTTCTGTCGGTTATTGTGCTTCAAATCTACACTTCATTTTTACTCAGTCAGTGTTGGATTATGGCTGAGTCTTTCGATCCATCCATACTACAGAAGAGTAGGTGAGTTTTGGGGAAGAGGGTCTGTGAAGTCGGGTGCGAAATGAAAAACCGTACTGTGTGTTGTAGGAAATTCACTAAAATCTGTCAATTTATAATTATATTAAAGCTTGTATTTAACTTAAAACCCGATCAATATGCAGTAACTTACTCCTTTCAGAAAAAATAAAAAATGTTCGCGGAACTCTGCTTCCATTTGCTCACAATTGACAATTGAATGAGTGGAACAGTTACAGAAATGAATTGTGTGAGAGCGTAACTATTTTGATAGTGAAGGGGAATATAGGTGGATCGAAGGGGAATATACATAGGTAGAGTGAAGAACGGCAGTGCTCTGTTACTGTTTTCAAAGCAGCGCAACAGGGTCTGTGTAAAATTATGAATTGACTGCATGCACTTTTAAAACTAAATGTTGTGAAGCGAAATTATCCTGTTAATGTCGCTTGAAATAAAAGAAGTAAATTAATCGGCATAGAAAATTATAGTGAACTTCCAATGCCCAAAAAATAAATGTATATGCAAAACAAATAATGTGCATGTTAAGTGGTAGTGTTGGAGCAACAATTAGTGAACAGGTGTCGTATGAGTAACTTCACGATTGCTCGAAGTATGTAAATACTTATTTATTTATTATATCAAATTCTTATAGGCTAAGTAGACATATTTTAAAGTTAATAGAATAAATATTCAAAAATTTTAATAGGTGATCTTTTGAATATGATCAACAAATTTAGAGATTTTATTAAAATCAATTAAGGTTTAAAGAGATTTTGAGAGACCAAGATAGAAAAACTCCGAACTATGAAGAGCTCTGGCCGGAATATCAAAGAAAATCCTTTAAAGAAGCACCGGACAGTTAACAGCACCACGGCTAAAATGAAAAATGAAAGACAAAGATAAAATTATTCTCCTGTTCTGCAATGATTTTAAGTTAATCAATAAGCATTGCACTTCATACGTAGAAAAGGGTAAATTACGCAACGCGAAATATAAGAATACTTTCTGGATTCGTTCAAATGTGACTTGCAGGTATTTTGACCCACTCACGGACAATGGCTTTTTTCTGCGCCTCGAGACTGGTGAGTCTTTTGGTTCGGACATTGCTCTCCAAAATGGCAACTTCATTGTGAGTAAGCTATGAAGTTCGGACCGTTGTTTTTAGCCATTCTTGGTTCACTCGAGCTTTGTGAGACGGTGTCGAGTCCTGTTGAAACGAAAATGGTCTGCCACCGAAATGTTTGTCGGCTTACGGCTTCAAAGTAACCTCCATAATACTTTCCCGATAATATTTCGCATTTGTCTTGACGCTAGGCTCGATAAAAACGATTGGAGAGCGCCCAAACCATTACCTGTGGCGGATGCTGCCTTTTGGCGGCTAATCAATGACCCAAATTCTCGTATGAACGGTCAGTGCAATAAACCCTATCGTTTTGAAAGTTTACGAATCGCTCAATTTGAAAAATTGTCTCGTCAGAAAACACAATGCTCGGAAATTAACCGCTTTTGGCCAAGCGAAGCAACTCTTTCGCTCTCTCAAGTCTGACTTGTTGCTGCTTTTGTGTGATATGATGCGCCTTTTGGATCTTGTGAGGCTTGACTTTGAGATAATTTTTCAGTATGCGGCGAATGCTAAGTCAGGATATTTTCAGTTCTCTCGCCATTTGATTGGCACTTCGTCGGGGATTTCGCTCAAGTATCATTGTAACGAGTAATGGTGCGATAAACAGAAACTTTATTTACTCTTAGGTGCTCGAACTCACGAACAATCATTGGTTGCGATTGTCCAACCAATATTTCGTTTGAAATCCATTACGGATTTTCTTTTTTCTTGTAAATAATACCCTGGACTGTCATTTAGCCAACTAACAGACAGCTGATGGCCGTGCACCAGCTGCGCGAGAGGTCTGAAATTGGTTACATTTCGAGTGCTGGACCCTGTAGTATTCTTCTAAAACATATGACCTACTGACTTTTGAGAATTTTTTAAGAATGCCGAACGAAAGATGGCGTAACGAACCCACCTGCAGAATCGCCTCACAATTGTGGCCGTCTCTCAATGCATTGCTAAGTGCACAACATTTCTGCTAAGCCAACGAAGCACTGTCTTATCGGCAGACATGCTCAGAGGTTAGGCGTGCAGACACATGACTTCTGCACAAGCCTGTCTAAGCGAAGAAGGTTGAAATGGTTGTCCAGAGAGAGGGCATATTTGGACGAAAACCAAATTCGTTGATCGATGATTCCGCACTCCAGATGAAGATTCATCACTTTAAGTAGACACTTTTTAACCGTAATGAGCTGCTCGTTGTTCATTTTCTCACTAGCAAAAAAATAGCGCAAAAGAATAAGTGGATTTTGTTTTCATTTTACTTATTTTATAGTCAGCGTAAAATATAATGAAAATAACCGACCTAACAAATAAAAAGCCACAAAGCCGCTGGCTAAGTTAAATTTATTTAACACTTAAAGTTTTAGCATCTACTGTAATTGTGAAATAATTTGTAAACCAGTGAATCTTCTGAGCCACTTTTTCCGAACTACACATTTTTAAACAGTACTTCCTTGAAATATATTTTTACTTAAGAGTGCAAAGAATAAAAATGGTGCAACTGGGAATGCCTTCTTCAAACCGTCCGGCAAACAACCTTTTCGATCGTGATTTGCAACGAGAAACACACTTTCTGACGACGAACTGGGGGCATTCGTTATAACAAATCTTCCGCAGTTGATTCCAGAGCAACGGATTGAGTTTGACAGAATTATGCGTACAATCACAGAACAAAGCGGTGGACTGTTCTTCATAGATGCGTCGGTACCAAGACTTTTATTCTTTCACTAATTTTGGCAACCATACGATCTCGAAAAAAAAATTGCACTGGCTATTGCATCATCTGGAATTGCGGCAACTCTTTTGGATGGTGACCGAACAGCTCATTCAGCATTGAAACTGCATAGCAAAACACTGAGGCCCCAACATGCAACATCAACAAAAACTCTGGAATGGGAAAAGTACTCCAAACATGTCAAATTATCATATGGGACGAATGTACAATGTCCCACAGAAATCATGGGAAGCGTTTGATCGTACACTGCGAGATTTGAGAGGAAACAGACGGATCTTCGGTGGCGCACTCATTTTATTGTCTGGTGATTTTCGATTAACGCTGCCCATTATACCACGTTCAACACCCGCTGATGAACTTAATGCATGTCTTAAATCATCAGTTCTATGGCGTCATTTACAGAAATTGACTTTGAAAACTAACATGCGTGTACAACTATAACGGGATGCATCGGCTGGAAATTTTGCAAAATAATTATTGGATATTGGGAATGGGCGAATGGAAAATGATAAATCTACACAATGTCTCACCCTGCCACCAAACTTCTGTAAGATCACAGAAAGCATCGACAAATTGGTGCAAAAAGTTTTCTCAAACATTGCACAAAACTACAAAAACCATCAGAGGATCTAGTACGCGTGCTATATTAGCTGCCAAAAACATCGATGTCAATACCATCAACTTCACCATTCAGCATAGAATACCCAGTGAAACGACAACATATAAGTCCATCGATACTGTGGAGAATCAAGACGAGGTTGTCAACTATCCCACTGAATTCTTGAATTCGCTTGATTTGCCAGACATGCCGCCGCACGTTCTTACATTGAAAATTGGCGTACCCATCATTTGATGATGATCAATGTTATCGAGGCTACAATTTTGACTGTAAAATTCAAAGGTGAAGGCGTACTGTAGCCACGTATCCCAATGATCCCGACAGATATGCCATTCGAATTCAAACGTTTACAGTTCACGGTGCGACTCGCTTTCGAAATGACTATTAACAAAGCACAAGGTCAATCGTTACAAGTGTGGGGATTAAATTTGGAGAATCCATGCTTCTCACATGGACAGCTTCTATGTGGCTTGCTCGCGTGTCGGAAAACCTTCTGATTTATTCGTCTACGCACCAGATGGAGAAACAAGAAATATTGTGTATCCCACAGCACTTCAATAAACATCGAATTCAAACTAAACTTTGTCACAATTTTTTCGAAATAAACAAAATCAATAAAATGGTTTAGAATGAATTGAATATTTTTGTACTGATTTTTCTATAAAGTTATTTTTCTTAAATTAATTTTAGTTGTTGGCGTAGCAACGCGCGCCGGGTACAGCTGTTGTTATAAAAGTATAATGCATTCGATTACAAAAACCATATAAGTCAAAGTTCAAAGTCTGTGCAAATTCACAAACATTTAACAAATCAAGAAAATTTTCCATCAAAACTTTCAATTAGAAGCTGTAGAAAACTTCCCGCTTATTTATGAGAAGTTCTTTTTTAATCAATGCTGACAATTTTTTCCATATACGAGTAAATGTTTCAAAGGTTTTTATATGGAAGAAAATGTTAAACACCTCAACGAGAGTTTTGCGTCACTTAAAACTTACACTTACTAAAATTGAATAGGCTATAAAACTGCTTACCAATTTTATCTAAAATTAAGATTAAAAAGTTGGAAAATTTGATGTTCTCATTTTAAAGGGGTATTGGTTTTTAAATTGAAAGAAAACCTCGAAATTTAAAATTGATTGGGCAATCTTTATTATTTTTGTGTAAAACCATTCGTGACATTTCCCTTTCAAATGTTAGCCGCAACTGCGTTGTATTTCGGCCATCTATAAACACCAATTTTGAATAATTTGCTGGAGGACTTCGGTCGGTATCTAAACGTGAATCACTTTGGTAATGTTGGCTTTCAATGCCTAAATTGAAACTGGTTTATGAGGTTAGGGATAGTCAGAGATCTCAAAAATTGATGATATTCAATAATTTTATTTTGCTAGTCAATTGCTTTATTTTACAAAAATAAAAAATTTGCATTAGTACATCATGTTTCGACTTGAAAAAAAAAAAAAAAAAAAAAAATTATCGCTGTTTGTGTGGAGCTCGTTTCTCCAGAAGTCCCTTGCGGTGATCATCACAAGTCCTTGGAAATTCATCTAAAATCAATCGGACAAAAGAAATTAGTTGTATTAATTGATAATCTTGTGCCAGATCGAAACTTTTTGTCAAAATTAACAATATGGGAGCCTCAGGAAATATTTTTCAGATTTTCGAGAAAAAAAACGACAATTAATTGTTTAAAAAAATCGTAATTTTTGAAAAAAAGGCGCGAGTTTTTTATGTTTTTCAAAAGCAGCATACATTTTATTGAAATCTATTAAAAATATCGCAGAGTCTTGTTCGAACGTGTTCTTTATTTGAACAACCAGGAAGTGGGAAAAAATGTGTATTTAATGAATTGACATAAATGACATTTAAGTCTAAGTAATATGGGTGATGCCAGATTTGTGATACATTATCCATTTCAACACTTTCCCTCAAATCTGACATCGCTTACAAATATATTTTATAAATACTCAAGTGTGTTAAATTAGTAATTAAATTAAGTACATATTCCCGAAATATTAATCTTAAATCAGTTTCATTCCGAGATTTTGTATACAATGAATGTGCTTGGTTGCTGACAAACTTTTTGTCAAAACGTCCGCTGGCATCTCTTCAGTGCTAATATATTTTATAATAATGTCTTTTCTTTCAACAGCTTCACGGACAAAGTGATGACGTATATCGACGTGTTTGGTGCGGTTATGGAAAATCGGATTTTTGCTTAGCTTACCGGCGCCTTGGTTGTCATTGTAGATGATTACTGTTCTGTCTTCGCCGGTTATTTCTCTGACTAACCTCTTCAGGTGTATTGCTTCTTTGGTTGAATCAGAAAGCGCCATGTACTCAGCTTCGGTGCTTGACATAGCCACTGTACGCTGTTTTCTGGACTCCCAACTTATTGCTCCGTTCGCTAATTTAAATGTGAACCCGGTATATGATCTTCTGTCGTCAATATTTGACCCCCAATCGGCATCGGCGAATCCTTCTAAGGTGCTGTTTTTGGTTGAAGTGAAAGTCATTCCAAGATTCGGTGTACCTTTTAAATAGCGCAATACTCGCTTTGCTGCCACCCAGTGTGCACTTCCGTAGTTGGTGTTAAATTGACTCAATACGCTTACGATGTGTGCGATGTCTGGCCTTGTTGAAACAGCCAAGTACATTAGTGAGCCAACTAGATTCTGGAATGGCAGTTTGCTTGCAGAATTACGTTCTTCTTCGGTTTTCGGAGACATTGCCTTAGACAGCTTTATGCTTGCGTTTGCAGGTGTGGCGACCGGTTTGCATTCTTCCATGTTAAATTTTTTCAGTAATTGGCTTACGTATTTCGATTGACACATTGTAATAGTTTTTGTGTTTATACATTGATTAAATTCAATCCCGAGGCAAAACTTTATCGGGCCTAAATCCTTCATTTCAAAAGTAGATGCCAGTTCATTTTTTATTTCTTCTAATTTTTGCTTGTTGTTCGACGCTACGATTATGTCGTCAACATATATGGCAATAAGAGCAATAGTGCTTTTGCTTCTGTACATATATAAACACGGATCACATTTCGATGCTGTCATGTTCATATTTTGTAGCTTCTGATCTAGCTTTTGGTACCACAATCTACCCGACTGTTTTAAGCCATAGATTGCTTTTTTCAATAAACAGGCGTTGTCTTTCGTGTATTGAGATGCTTCAGCATCGCTCAATATCTCATGCAAATCGCTGGGCAAAGTCATGTATATTTCGTTTTCTACAGTTCCGTTTAAATATGCGCTTACAAAATCGAGCTGGTGGACCTCTAAACCCATTTCTGCTGAAAAAGCCATTAGCAGCCGTATGGTGTTTAGCCTAGCGACAGGTGCAAAGGTTTCATTATAATCAATTCCAGCCCTTTGAGTGAATCCTTTTGCTACCAGTCTAGCTTTTCTGGTGTCAACACTGCCATCTGATTTGTATTTAGTTCGAAAAGCCCACTTAGATTGGACAATCTTCTTCCCAACCGGTCGATCTACGATTTCCCAAGTATTATTTGACATAAGCGTTCGGTATTCTTTTATCATGGCTTTCTTCCATTCGGTTGCTTCAGGACTTGAGAGGGCTTCTTTACTGGTTTCTGGGTCGGTACTATGGGCTAATGCTGTACTGTGATGTTCATCTTCGAGAACCGCTTCCGGATCACTGGTAGAATTTTCGTCGCTTGATGACATTTCGAAAACTGGTACCATATTGTATTCTAACCGTGGTCTACCGCGGGACTTGATCTTAATTTTCTTTCGGCGGCCTCTACCTCGTTTAAGAGCTCGTGGCGCTTGAACGCCCAAATCTCCAGTTGTTTGGGGTTGTTGTTGTTGGTTTTCGGGAAAATTTACCGGTGCCTTTTCTTTCGTTTGTTCTAACTGCGAATGTATTTCGATGTCTTTCGTTAAAAATTCTTCGTATGTGTCTATATTCTGTTGCGGGACAAACACGACGTCTCTACTTCGACGTATTTTTCTGGCTACGGGGTCCCAAAGGCGGTAACCCTTCGACGTGTCGCAATAACCTACAAATATGCATTTTATGGACTTCGAATTGAATTTACACTTACTTGCACTTTTGTCTAACATGTACGCTGTGCAGCCGAACTTTTGTAAATAGCTGACATGTGGAGTCCTTCCCATCCATATTTGGTAGGGAACTTCACCATTTAAACTTTGTGATGGACAGCGATTGCGTAAATAGTTTGCGGTATTGATAGCTTCTGCCCAATATGCTGGAGGAAGTCCCGATTGTATGAGCATGCATCTGGCCATTTCTACGATGGTTCGGTTTTTCCGTTCGGCCACTCCATTTTGCTGTGGAGTGTATTCGATAGTAAACTCTTGTCGTATACCTTCGGCTTTGAGGAAACTTCTCATAGCATTGCTTGTGTATTCAGTTCCATTGTCACTTCGCAGACATTTAATTTTCTTACCAGATTGATTTTCCATTAAACGTTTATATTCTTTGAATTTTTCTAAAACTTCGCTTTTATGTTTTAGAAAGTAAATTTCGCACCATCGACTCTTGTCATCAATGAATGTGAGAAAGTAACGTGAGCCAGCAAAAGATTGCGTTTTCATCGGCCCGCATACGTCACTGTGTACTAACTCTAAAACATCCATGGCTTCACGAGTCGACTTCTGAAATGGTTTCTGTGTCTGCTTTCCCTGAATACAAGTACTGCATGAAGTTAAGTTTGTTTTCGTATTTGCGTTTATTCCAATAACTTTTTTCTTGTCAATAACTGCCTTTAGATCTTTTTCGTTTAAATGGCCAAAAGCTTCGTGCCAATCTTGAAGTGATGTTGGTTTCATGTTGGCGATGGCTGTAAATTCAAAGGGTTCTTCAACGTAATAAAGATTCTCTTTCCGCTCCGCAACGAAGATTCTTGCGCCTGTCGAAGCATTTTTTACAATAGCTTTATTTCCGGTAAATGTCACTTCAAGACCATGCTGAGTCATTTTTGGCACTGACAACAAATTTGTTCGGAGGTCCGGCACATACAATGTTTCGTTAAGTGTAACATTACAACCGGTATTCGATTTGATTTCCACTATTCCGCGCCCTTCTATTTTCGTAAAGCTCTCATTCGCTAACGCTAACGTTTTGCCGTTTAAGGTTTTAAACTGTCGAAATTTTTCACGCAATGCACACATGTGCGACGATGCCCCCGAATCTAGACACCATCTGCCACTCATATTTACGCTGCTTGCACCTAAAACGATTTCTTCAACTTTGCACGACGAATAGTTTTGTTCTTGCCTCTGTTGTGGCTTTCTGTGCTTGAAATTTTTGGATTTACAATCTCTTGCTTTGTGGCCTATCTTTCCACATGTGTGACAAGCGTATTTGAAAGATTGTTTCTGTTGATCTTCCCTTGCTGTGTTTGGTGGTCGACCTCTGCTTTTATTTAAGTTACGTCTATTCGCATACAATACGTCTTCGGGATCTGCTTCTTCATGTCGTTTCCGTGCTTCGAACTCCTCTAATAATTTCACTTTCAGCATTTCTAGTTTCGGAAGTTTTTCTTGCGTCTCAATTGCAATTCTGAACGTTTCATATTCGTTAGGAATACTATACAATAGAAGGATGGTCAATAGTTCATCTATGACGACCATATCCATTTCTACAAGCTTATCAACAATGTCGAAAAATTTTCGCAAATGTTCGTGCATATCATCACCGGGTGTCATTTTGTGCAATATGAGCGATTTGAGCAACATTGCTTGACGTGCTGGTCCGCGGGATTGATATACCGAATGCAGTTTATCCCAAATATCCTTCGATGTACGACATTGTTTAATTTGCTGTAATTCGGTTGGAGAGATTGATAATATCAAATCTGACCTTGCTTTGGCATCGCTATCTATCCATTCGTTCACTGCTTCGGGTGGCGCTTCTGGTTTTATACAGCTGCCATTCACGTATTTCCACGTCCCATTTTTTATTAAAATGGCCTCAACCTGTATTTTCCAGGTATCAAAATTTTCCTTATTCAGACGTTCAATATTAATTGCCGAAAAACTCATTTTTTAGTTTGCACTTCACTTTTTTTTTCGTTTCTATGGATTTCTATTTTCTTCTGTTGTCAAGATCTTTTCTTTGTTTCGCAGTTGTGGTTATATGGGAACTATCCAGGCGCAGTGGAAGCGTGCTGGGCCCATAACCTATTAAAAATATCGCAGAGTCTTGTTCGAACGTGTTCTTTATTTGAACAACCAGGAAGTGGGAAAAAATGTGTATTTAATGAATTGACATAAATGACATTTAAGTCTAAGTAATATGGGTGATGCCAGATTTGTGATACATTATCCATTTCAACAAAATCTACTAAACAGTTTTTAAGTTACAGTGATCACCAGTTCAAAAAACATAGTTTTGAGAAAAACGCATTTCAAGTTTTGCTATCGAGCTCCGGAGCGCCCGAGCGCTTTCTGTTAATTGTTGAATAACTCGAAAAGTATTTTTCGGATTCACTTCAAATTTTCACACAATATTTTAAAGATATCATACTTTAAGAAAATGCAAAAAAAAGTCCAATTTTTTGAAAATTCTGACTACTCCTAACCCCTTATCCACAAGGCATTTAGGGTTTTCAAAGCATTAAGGCTTTGCCTAAAGTGTGCCTGCCTCCATCAATTGTTTGTATGAGTCTTGCAGCAGGTTAGCATTCCAAAGAGTACTAATATAAAAATACATATATTTTCCATCACAAAACAATAAATACGTATACCCATGCAATGTCATTATTTTTTAATATTTTAACAGGTACCCTTATGCAGCTATTGCTGATTTGGCATACGGACGCTACCTCAGCCTTTTCGTGCGCATCTTGCTCGACATCAGTATTTTCGCCACAGCCATACCAAGTTTGGTGATAGCAGCACAAAATCTAGAGCTGGTCGGTGAACGTATAACCGACGATGAATTCTCATTTTCGTTTTGCTACTGGGTTATTATAATTGGCATATTTTGTTGTCCGCTGATGTGGCTACGCAGTCCCAAACATATGCGGTAAGAGGCGTCGAAGCGTGAAAAAATTCCTATATATGTACTGGATATTTACGTAATGCATGCAAATATGTTGCTTATTAAAATATTTATCATAGATATTATTATTTACATACAGCAATTGGGCAAAGACTTAGAAACCATCACGAACAGACATTTCGAGTTGCTTAAAAGGTGAACTTTCTCCAAATTAGATGCTGATTTTTCAGGATTAAATTTTACTGATTGGGCGGCGGCCATGGTAGCTGAATGGCTTGGTGCGTAACTACCTTTTGGTAGTGGACGGGTTCGAATCTCCATGCATGAAAATTTAAACAATAGAAACATTTTTTTTAAAAGCAGTCACCCCTCGACAGGCAATGACGAGCGTATTTCTGCTAAGAAAAAGCTTCTCATAAAAAATCATTTGAGCCCAGTAAAACACCCAATAAAGGGTATAAGCGTCAATTATATACATTGAGTTACTATCCGGTATCCAGCCGGCTGCTGTAAATATAGGGTCATATATGTAACAGTGGCTAGGGGACACTTAGAGCAGTACTTTTTGCTATTCGATAATGATATTTTTTCACAGTAAACATACACGAAGCATTTATCAGGGAACTTTTCTTTCAAATGCCAAAGTTAGCTGCCTTTTAAAACGCAGTGAGTTTTTAATATATTTTAATACCAACTTATGTGGGGGAGTATTCCACAGACGAATAGCAAATACAAAAAATGGCGTTCAGATATTGATGACTTAAATTTCGCGAGCAAGACTTGAGATGATCTGATTGATATAGTGTGATGAGTTTACGCTTGAGATGCTGAGGTTCGTGTGATATTAATGTTTTGTGTAACATAGTAAGGAATCTCTGTTTTAATATATTTTGAAGAGGCATAGGTGCCTTAAATGGAACGTGCTCAAGACGTTTTATACCGTATGTGCAGGTTTCGTACGGTATTTGAGGACAACTTAAGAGTAAAACTATTTAGCTTTTATTTGGAACAAAATGGAATGAAACTTCACGAGTTTTTTACAGAACATAAAGCTATTACATATCTATAAAATCATTAAAAAAAACGAAACTGTGTAAAGATTTATAAAATCTCAGATGATTAGATGGCTCGAACACGGCGTTGGAAGGAGGTGGCCTTAGATAGAGACTGATGGCACAAGGTTATGAATGAAGCAATGGTTCACCAAGGACTGTGATGCTAGAAGAAGAAGAATAAAATCAGTAGAATTCCCATTAGCTGCAATAACCTCCTCATGCCAGGTCCGCAAACGATTGCATGCCGGAATCAAATGCTTCTTATTCATATTTATTGACTGTAACGGCATTAATAGAGACCTTCAGAGAAGAAATGGTATTATGAGGATGATTGCTGGTTTCACGCATAACTACACCCCATATATAGTAGTCCAGGGAATTAAGGCCTGGGGAGATAGGCGACCAAAAGTTCGGAGTTATGTGGTCATGGAAATTTTCAGTCACTCAATATTGTGAGCAAGCAGAGTATCGCTGAAAGATATATGGGCTGCCACCGCGTACAGTATCAATCCCGGGTTTCACTATTGTCCCTGGAACCTCGATACATGCATCAGAATTTGCTCGAAATCATTGAGTAAAGAAGTGTGGTGGCAGGACATGTCCTTTGTTGCTCACAACTCCTAAAACCATAACAGTAGCGAGCATGAACACAGGAACATCTGTAGGTTTGCAACATTGCCATCTGCCATTTCTGCGGTTCGTTGTTTTTGTTGTTATTGTAGCAGTAAAAACATTCCCCATGCATGTACGGGAAGTGCTGCTGGAGTGACAGTCCTTGGCCGGATATATAGTAAATACAGGTCGTGCCGGTAACGTAGAACCGACTGCGGTTCGTCTTATGGTGTTGGTCAACATTTTTTCGCCAGGGAAAAGCCTTAATATCTATTTCAAGAGGATTAGGGTGTTTAATTTTGTTTACTGCTTTGTGTGTAGTTATCGTGTTCGCCCCCACATAAACTGCCCCTTCTGCGCATAACGTAGGAGTTATATCAGAGATCTTCATCGACAACTCGACAGAAAATACCCTCAGAAACTTTAAGTTCCCTCGCAAGGGCTCTAACTGATTTTGAAGAATCCTCGTCAATAATGCTTGCGCTTGTTGAATAAATTCAGCAGATCGCACAGTGTCAGAATTTTCCTCGTGTTTTTTGCATTTTGCAACAGACTCAGCGTCGCCGCTTGATGCTTTCAGCTCAAGGCGGTCCTTATGAACGAATGAATGCTCGCAGTTAAGATTTTTTTAGATTTCTAAATCGGTGTGATTTGCACATATAGCGACGATAACTGCAAGACTTAAGTTGTAGTCCTCCATGTCTTACCTGAAAAAGAGCAAAAAGAAAAATAATGGTTCCGGAAAATTATAGCCACATACAAATACAGTCCGGTTCACTTAGAGCACAGTATTACAGCTGTTTAAGTTTAGCTGCTACGAAATACCGTCAGATGGAGTAATATTTTGATGCATCTTTATTTTCGAGAAAAGTTCAGTCTTCACATGAATTATCAGAAAACCTTGTGTGCCTCGATTAAATATCTACGGTTGCTTCAATAACCATTTAATTCCATACAAATTATTGCCTCTCATCAAGTGAACCGGGCTGTTTGTATTTACTAGCACTTATTTTTACAATAACGCTTAGTTCGGAAATCATCCTATATGATATGCTTCAATATGTTATGTTACTTTATGCAATAATTAGTTAAGCTTGTGCGCATTTATATCATTCTAATGCCTGCTGATTGCATTGCTTAAGCTGTTATTTTTATTTGCAGTGGATTGACGATTTTCTCACTCTTCGTGCTCATTATGATTGTGATTCTTTTGTGGTTTTGCCTCTTCGCCTCTATGCCGTTGGGTAAACCCTTCGAAGGCGTCAACTTTGGTACGTTCATATGTGAGAATCGTTCATTGACTCTTATTTTATAGTATGACATACTTTTTTTAATTCTCTAGAAATTCCATCGTTCTTGGCGCTTCTGAATGGCTACAGCATTTTGGCTTTCCAGTTCGACATTCATCCAATGCTACTCACCTTGCAAATCGATATGCAGCACAAGTCTCAAGTTTACTGGGCCGCCTTCAGTGGCATCACCAGTAAGTTTGCTATGATATACTCGTAAATATGTAATACCATATACACCTATACTAATACCAATTCTTATTTTAGTTACATGCGCCATTGCTATTTTCGGTTCCATTATTGCGGCTTACAAGTTCGGCACCATGATCGCCGATAATCTGCTCGAGTCTCTACCGAAGAGTGTTCCGTTATACGTTTTGCTAATACTCATCGCACTGCAGTTGTGCTTTTCGATTATTGTGGGTAGCTCGGCGATGTTTTTGCAAATTGAAAATTATCTACAAATTAAAGAAGGTAAAGGTATTATTAAAAATATTTACATTTATTTTGTGGCCTCAACTGCAAATATTAATCAAAAAAATACTGAAATTTTCGACATACCTGTGCCTGTCATTTGCAATCTCCTCTGTTACCAACAAATACAATTTTTCCACCTCTTCTCTTCTCTTTCTCTCAGCCTTCTCGTGGAAGCGCATCGCTTTGCGTTCTTCTGTTGTCGGCCTCGAAGTGCTCATAGCAGAATTTGTGCCTAATTTTGATGTTCTCATGGATGTAGTAGGCGGCACAATTGTCGCGCCACTGGTCTTTATCCTGCCGCCACTACTTTATCGTCGTATTAGTCGCATGGAAAGGCTACATCAGCGCGTCGCTACGGAGTCTTCATATGGCAGCATACCACTCGACTTGAATTTCGAACCGGTGCATTCGGACGTGGAACAGTTATTGATGCTGGAACAACAACAAAGGAGTGGCGTGCCACTATCGTGCCGTTTGCGTATGCGCAAATATTGGCTACACATTTTGAAGTGTTGGTATCGTCTGAAATGCGATCTTACCGTGTCTTTGTCGGTGATGCTTTTTGGTGCATTGACCACTATAATTTCAACTTATTTGAATGTATTTAGTATTACTGATCTTTTTCGCTACGAGGCTACGTGTTTCTTCAATATGACGAAAGATGTTGCCAAAAACCAAAAGTATTAAAGACTTACTTACATATCTTTCAAATGGTATTCTTTTTTTAGTTTTTTGGTTTTAGAGCCATGAGAGCTAAACTGAAAACTTCAAAGGTTGATCGGTTTTTTAGTTGGATGTTTGTGTGTTGTGGCCAATGCAGCCGATAGCTTGGTTGTTGACTGCCATTCGAAAGTGCGTAGGTTCGAATCTCCGTGCATGAAACACCAAATTGAAAAAGCTTTTACTAATAGCGGTGGCCCCTCGGCAGGCAATAGCAAACCTCCGAGTATATTTCTGCCAAGAAAAGCTCCTCATAAAAAATATCTGGCGTTCGGAGTGGACTTCAAACTGTAGGTCCCTCCACTTGTGGAAAAACATGATGACGCACCCCACAAATAGGTGGAGGACTCGGCCAAACACCCAAAGAGAGTGAAAGCACTGAAATACATGTGTATGTTCAGCACATCACTTTAGTACCCTAGCGACTAATTTTCGATCAAAATCAGGTAATAAGAGGTGACTGGTTGCCTGAGCTTTTATTTCTCATTAAATGGCTCGGAGGTAGATACAAGGTGCCGCAAAATGAATCATCAGTAATGGTTGAAAAATTTATAAATCTTCCGATAGGGTGATTAATTTTGCGCCACATTGCATAAGTACAAACATTCGTAGCACTTTATCGGCTGGCTTTGCATTTGCTGACGGACATTCCAAAGACCTCTGCCGATTTTGTTTCCCGCAAAAAATGTTACTTTTTCATAGCCGGCTACGTTTCTTCCATAAGAAACTTTGCCTGGGGAGTTGGTCGCACTGAAAATCAGCTGACTACTTAAAATGTTTATATGTATTAAGAAATGCGTGCGCCAGAAAAAGATAGATACATACTATAAATGTTTTGTGTTTTTTTCTGAGTAGGCAAAAACATACCTTTACCGGACTTGATTTTGTTCCACGAAGAGAGGGACCTACAGTTTGAAGCCGACTCCGAACGGCAGATATTTTTTATGTTGAGCTTTTTCAATGGAAAATATACTTGGAGGTTTCCCATTGCCTACCATGGGGAGGCCGCTATTAGAAACAACATTCAATTCGCTGAGCTAAATCCAGCAGGTACCTGCTATGGCGGCTCTTACGGTAATATCTGATATCAGATATTGTTTTTAGAGCCTCTTAACATGAAGTATTCAGACATGCCACATCGTGTGACGATATCTGTGATAACATAAGATGCTAAGCTGTTGCGGCTCTGTGTGTAGTATTTTGGCAAATTTGTAGGTTAATTCACTACCTCGGCGTTAACTAAAAGGTTTTTTAATAAGAGGTGTTATTTTGATATTCAAAGAAAAACATTTTTTTTTAATATAAATAATCGGTTGTTTATTTCATTATAAAGAGGAAGGTATGCCGTTAGTAGTGGAAAATAACATCAGACAAATGACCACCACGACCACGCTTACCAGACAATATCCTTTTCATGAAATTTTCCATAACTGAATTGCAAAGTGGCTACCCTATGTCCTCGATAGCCTCACAAATTCCTTCTTTGAGATCTTGAATCGACCCTAGGCTGTTGGCGTAGACCTTCTTTTTCACGTGGTCCCAAAGAAAAAAGTCACAAGGTGTTAGATCACAAGATCTCGGTGGCCAATTGTGATCACCTGTTCGAGAGATAACACGGTTCGGAAACTTTTCCCGTAAAAGATCAATGGTTTCGTTGCTTGTGTGGCACGTAGCGCCGTCTTGTTGAAAATAAATGTTGCCCACATCATTACCATCAAATTCCGGCCATAAAAAATTGTTAATCATCTCTCGATAGCGCAATCCATTCACCTGTAACACCTGTTATTGGAAAACCCTTTACTTCGTTTATGTCGCCGGGATCATTTCTGTATCGCAGTCTCAAATCCTACGATTAAGAATTGATTAGAGAAAATTGTGGAAGCTCTGTATTCTGATGACCGTGTTAATGTGCGTAAAAAAGGATAGCAAACCCTCAACAGTTACCATTCATACAGTCGGACTCGGTCGGTTCGTAAGTGCTCGATCATATGCTGCTATCAGTGCCACTTCACTATCGGAAAAAATATTAATATCACCCTCGCTTCCGCGTTCTGTAAGTATTCTGCATGCCTGCAGGATTGCAAAGGGCTCTGCCTGAAAAATATTAGCAGTATTCAGCAGTTAAAAAAAAAGATAACTTGGCTGATATAGCAAAAAACCCCGCTCCAACTCTCGATTGCATCTTGGAGCCATCTGTGCTCACTAGAGGTACAAGCATCGGTACAGATTTTTCCCTCATTCCAATCCTGTCTGCTTGGAAATATTTACTTTGCCCAACCCTCAAACTCCAGTTTGCGGATAGAAGAGAAATGCGGTGAATGTTATTATTCTTATAGGAATTTATGTCTCGAAAGCTTTTGGTATCAGATAGTTTTCCTCTAGAATTTTCTGACTTGCTTTGTACTAACAAAGTTTTCTGAACTTACATTTATCGACTATCAGTTATGAGGAAAATATTGCCTTCCGAAAGTGACGCAGTGCGCCATTCGTCGTTCCGCGAACGGTGATGCGTTAGACTCGGAGTTTCTGCAGATTTAATTGCTGTTCGAAGAAATTGAAAAATGCAATCATTTACTAAATATTTTACAATCAAAACAAATCTTACTTAAAAAATATTAAAATGATTTGTTTTTAATATTATTAATATTAATTTGTCTGTCATTATACATTAATATTTCTCGATATTTGAATTTAAAGAATTAAACTCCGAAAAACTTAAAAGCAGGAAACATGCTTTAATATATTATATTATTTTCTTAACAAGTAAGAAAAGTATAAAAAATTAAGTTTTGTTGAATTGATTTTTACTCGCAAATGTATAATCTAATTTTGAAATATTGTCTTGCGGCACAATTAATGACTCCAATACGCGTAGGTAGACTAACATAAGCCAATAGAACAGGCCCAAGTTCTAAGTTACGCCTCTGAGGTTAGGTGTGAAAAATTAGATGAGCACTTCCGTGCAAACCCCCTAAAAACCACTAACACACACATAATTATGAACTCGTGCATATAAATAATGAAGATGAGTGAGTTTGCCAGACTTTTCAGATTTTTATAAATGTCTAACAAAAGTGTGCAACAAAAAAAAAAAAATACCACCTAACAAGCTCATCGTCACAGCATCAACAATGCCAACAGCCGCAATCATAACAAATGTAAAATGTTGATGAATGGCCTTCAACGTCCTTGACTGCTGTTGTGCTCATGTGCTGATGACGCGCCATTGTTGTTGTAGTTGGTGCGGCGGCTGTGGTTACTTGCTGCTTTGTTGCGAATTTGCTGCTGTCAGAAAACCAAAACCAACTAAATTGCGCCAGTTGCTTGAAGCGGTTGGTGCCACCGCCTTTGCTCTTAGTCGATTTTTTTTAATTGCTGGCACTGTTGTGATATTGTTTTTGGTTTGTTTTGCTTGTTGTCGATGGCTGTTTTTAACATTACATTTGTTGTTGCTCTTTCGTGCTAATTGTCTGTTACAATGTTATCACGTTTCTCGGCAATACGAATTATTTAAATTTCTTTTGATTTGCCGTTTTAATATTTGTTCACATTTTATTTTATTTTTAATTTAATCTTTATTGCTTTGTCTTTTTACAATTCAATTGAAATTAAAGGCATGCAAAACAAATAATAAAAATTTTAATATGAAAATATAAATAACGTCATCGACAAAACTTGTGTGTAACAAATGGACAAGGTGTGATGGTGTTCGGGATGTAAATTTTATCGATTTTTATGAACCCGGAATTTTCAGGTTGCCTTTACTGCAATCCTGGTTTTCGGGACTAGTTAATGGGTTTTAAATATAGTGTTTTCATTTAGAGTGAAAATAAATTTCACGAACAACACAACAAAAGGCAACAGTTGAATTTATATGCCTTTAATAATACTTTAGCGTGTAAATATTTGATAAAGCAACTTAAGGAGTGCCGAAATAGGTTAGGATAAATGACTGCTGACGTGAGGGGCCCAATTGGGCAATGAATCAAAAATTCGTAAATTGTGAAGCCATACAGAGGAAAGATGGAGAGAAAAGAACCAAACAGCGAGAAAAAGGAAGAAGGGGCTTTGCATTACAGGATAACGACCAGCGGCGGATAATTAAGTTTGTACATATTAACCACTTCAAACCACTGATGAAACTCACAATATCCGCAGGTGTATCAAAAATGTGAGAGTCCAGATGTCTGAATTTGCCCGATGAGAGCCTAGACCTGAGAAGAAGGTGCTGAGATGATTCCACCTCATTCTCTAGCCAGCTTCTGAAGAAAGGACTTCAAGTAATCCCAAGCCTCAGCGCATAGATAGCTAACAGCGCGAGCGCTTCGGCTTTGTTAGCTTTAGAAGTTCCCTTGACAGCGCCCGATCTACCCGTGGCCAGAAGAATGTCGCGACCTTTCACGTTTGCGCACTAATCCAGAGGTCGCTGAGTTGGAGGGCCATATTTTCAAGAGTAGACCAATGCTCTAATTTCGCGGGGCTCTCTGTCTAACCAGCTTATCAGCCCAGCAGTTTGTCGTTATGCCGCTGTGACCGGGAAGCTAAATGAGCCTAATATTAAAGTATTTGGATAATGTCGAGAGAGTAATCAGCGATTTCTCGACGAATTTCGAACACATAAGCAATACGCCTAGGCCTCTAATTCGTGTCTGGCTGTTGGAGTAGATATTTACCTCACTTACAGAAATTACAGAAGTAAGCAACCAAGCGAATGCTGATTTAATTGCGGCTAATTCCGCTTGGTAACACTGCAGTGGTCCGCTAGTCTACATTTCAGCTTGATGGGGAGTTCCTCGCAGAAGACTCCCCGACCCATCTTTTCATGCAGCTTTGAGCCATCCGTAAGCATCTGAGCCATGCTCTGTCTTTAAATGTTGCACACCAGAGACTCCTCTTTTCAGGGAATATGAATGGAAAAAAGTACCGTTCGGGTCCAGCGAGTGTCGAATTAAGCTCGGTGCAAAGAAAAAACACGGAAGAGAAATCCGTTTTTGGCAAGACAAACCAGTGCAATAAGGTTTGAACTGGAAATGCTATTATTAATGACGATTATTTGATAAACACGAATATTAATATTTCAGTAATTTAGAGAGTTGAATATTGAACACAAACACCCAGCTGACTTTTACTACAAAAGTGTTGAAAAAGCAAAGTAATTTTCAATGATGATTTTTTACCAGAAAAGACGATTTCTCTGCTTCCTTTTCACATGCAGCGAATTTCTATCGCAAATCCCGAAAATACCGGCGTTGCTTACAAATAATTTCGGGACTATTAAAAAAACCGAGTGGCATATCGAAACTGACATCTTTAGAAGGTGTACAGTCATACATACATACACACACGAATATGTAAGTATTTTGCATATGAAGTATAAAATATGACTAATTCCGTACCAACGGATGACGATGTGATGCGTTAGTGGTTTGGGCAATATTAACCAATGACCAACAGCAGATAACACATCTGTGAGAGATATGTGGATCATGGATACCGGCTGGATTTGCCGAAAAGGAATTCGTAACATTTAGGTGCGGCAAGGACATTACATAGATATACGCTTTGTGAAGTTATTTGTGTCAATTAAAATATAAACAAAAAAACAACAAAAAAAATAAATAAATAAAAGTTGCAAATTAATTTAGTCACGGCAATTTAGTTCGAAAATAAGTAAACTATAAATATTTCTATATTATTTTTTAAGTTAAAAATTTAAAATACGAGGATTGGCCATTTGTATTTTGCGCGCAATAATGGAAACACAGTAAAGCAATAATGCAAATAGATTTATGATGTTCAATCTGAACCTTTTTCGCCACCTCTGGCGTACCACAAGGTAGTATTCTGCGTCCATTGCTGTTTATTCTGTTTATAAATGAAATTCATTCTTGCTTTTCATGTGCAAACTTTCTATTATACGCCGACGATCTGAAGATTTATTCAGTCGTTAAGAATACCGCAGATATAATGAAACTCCAATCCAAAATAGACGAATTATTTTCTTGGTGCTTGTGATCACATGTTGCTTAAAATATTAAAAAATGCGTCTATGTTTCTTTTTGAAAGGCACGTAGTTTATTAAAAATCCAGTACAGGTTCCCTGAAAGAATTTTGCAATCCTTTCAATGATGATCTTGGCGTTGTTTTTGATATTAAGTTTTTATTCATCAGTCATACAGGGTCCGGCACTCGAAGTGTAACCATTTAAAAAGGTGATAAATTTAGTTTGGAAATTTACTTTTATTCAATTCAAAGTAAAAAATGTGTGAAAATAATACAAAATTAAAAATCAATTTACTTTTGCTTGATATGCCCACATTTTGCCTTGACTATGACCTTGATATGGTCCAGAACCAAATCGCAAGCTGCCCGAATGTGTCTTGCAGGTATTTTAACCCACTCGCGGATAATAGCTTTTTTCAGCGCCTCGAGACTGGTGAATTTTTTAGTTCGGACAGTGCTCTCCAAAATGATCCAGAGAGAATAATTCATCGGACTCACATCTGGTGAGCTTGGGAGCCATTGTGTGGATGTTATGAAGTCCGGAACGTTGTTTTTTAGCCATTCTTGGTTCACTCGAGCTTTGTGAGACGGTGCCGAGTCCTGTTGAAACGTTCATGGTCTGCCACCGAAATGCTTGTCTGCCCGTGGCTTCAAAGCGACCTCCAGAATACTTTCCCGATAATATTTCGCATTTACCTTGACGCCAGGCTCGATGAAAACGATTGGAGAGCGCCCATCTGCAGTTACGGTGGCCCAAACCAAAGGTAATGGAGCGAGTGCTGTCTCATGGTGGCCAATCGATAACTCAAATTTCCGTGTAAACGGTGGGTCAAATAACCCCTATCGTTTTGGGGTTTTTGTTTGCCCAAAATGCAAGAGTTTGACTTGCATGACTTGCGATTTCAGCAATACGGTACCACATTCCACACAGCACGCGTAACAATGGACTTGTTGAGAGGCGAGTTCGATGAACATTTTATTTCACGTTCGGGACTTGTCAATTCGCCAACCAGTTCGTGCGATATAACGCCTTTAGATTATTTTTTGAGGGGCTATGTTAAAGCTCATATCTATTCAGACAAGCCTGCTTCAATTAACGCATTGGAAGATATCATTAAAGAATTTACATGTGAGATACCGCCCGAAACATTGGAAAGAGTATGCCAAAATTGGACTAAGCGGATGGACATATTTGAGCGCAGTCGCGGTCATCATTTGCATGAAATAATCTTCAAACATTAAACTATATGGACTGTACTGACGATTTAAATAAAAATTTCATGCATTTTTCTGAATTTTACGTGTGTTTTTTTGAAAAGCTTTCAGACAGCTCTTGAAAAATCACCCTTTATAATGTCGTCGCTTTCTGCCTCGATTAAAGCTATGACCAATGCCTTACTATCGAAGGCCTACACCACACAATTCCGTTTTACCTGAATTAGTGTCATGCCGCAGCACCCTTAGTCTCACAATTCAATCATCACTTAAACCTACTCAAGTATGAGAAATGTCGAACTAAACGGATACTCTACATTTCCTTTTCATTCTAATGCTGGTATCTTTACTTTGTTACCACTTCATACAAAGTTCATTGCCGCCATTTCCTTCTCCCTTATTGTGGTATATACAAGTTGTTGTTGTTTTATTGTATTGTAATTTTTATGTTGGCAATTTGTGAAAAGGTTTACGCTATTATGTCTAAGCCCTAATGCTTGTAGGTGAGATTGCCCTCTATCTTCTATATCCATCAAACATTAACACTCATGTTCACATGAATTACGAATTACATACATAAATATGTATATCAATCGGGTATGTGTGCTATGCTTAGAGGAAGCCACGCGATATTTTCTTCAATTTTTATATCGACGATAGTGTAATCATTTAAATTTCAATTTATCAAAACCTTTGACTCTGTGTGAAATAACAGAAAACTTGTAAATTTCAGAGTGAAAAAAAAAATATTACAAAAAATGTTTTCAACCGGTTGGTACTTTGGCTCGTTCAGTAACTGATTAATTTTATTTTATTTTCTTAATTTTGACTATCGTACAGGAGTTGTGTTATTTTTAAAATTTTTTTATTATTATTTATATGTTTGCATGTATGTTTTATTTGCGGGTGACTAATCAAGAAGATTTTTCAATTTCAATTCAATTCCGGGTTCAAATGTGTAATTCTAACGGCTTAGCACGAAAAAAAATAGCTACAAATGAGCGTGTCAACTTTTTGTATTTGAAATCTGACTGTCGGGTTTGTCATTTCAATGGCTGTTAGAAAAACTTAGTAAAAGTGATAATTAAAAGTATTATATAGCTTGATAATGCGGCAGAAAACCACAATAAAAATTGGGAAACCATGCAAAGACAATATAATATAAAAATATAATGACTTTAAATAACTGAATTGTTTACATTTCGTGGAAAAAGCATGACCAAATAATTCGGTCTGGTAATTTTGTTATTGTGGAAGAGATTATTAAAATTAATTATATTTGAAAGGGAAGTTTATCTGATTTTTAAATAAAAAAGTTAGTTGGTCTACTAAAATATGCTAATTTAAGAAGTTACTCTTCTGGTTCTTAACATCCATGCGACGCATAACAAAAGACTTAGGAAGCGAACTTCGGGGCTGTTTTGAAGAAATCTAGGCATGCCGTTAAGGGAGTAGTTGACGGCGATTCAGAATACCTTAATGAATCAAAGAAAGTAAAAGTAATAAGTAGTAAATAATTTCAAAGAGATTCTATGTTTCGAAAAGCGATACTACGTTAAATTAAAGTTAGTTATACTGATGGTAAAAATTTTAATATAAATATTTGTTTTTAATTTTGTTTAGAAGAAAACTTTTATTGGCTACAAATAAGCAATTGAAATTTTTTAAATAACAAAAAAACACAATTTTTATAATAATAATGATTTCCCTTTACGAGCTGGGTGATATAAACTAATGTAAAGGAGATTTAGACAGCTCCATTTTTACATTCCAAAAATGTATATGAGGGAGTTAAACTAATAATACCAGAACTGAGAATAGATAATTTTTTATGCAGCCTTAAAGCGCGCGTGTGCCCTCCTTTGTGGTCACATTGCAAGAGGGGAAGAAGAGGTGAAGGGGAAAAAAACGATAGGACGAAAGGGAAAGGGATGGGGAAGGTTGAGTGTTTGTGGACCACGAACGGTGACTAGTCTGCAATTGTGCTAACCTCTTTATGCTGCTGATGAAGTTCATCAGATGTTTGTTTTCAATACCTGCTATATCAGCACGCGCAGAAAAGAAGTGAGAACCAAGATGCTTGAATCTTAGTCCTGCGAGAGCAACTGAGGAGCAGGTGCTGAGATAATTCCACCTCATCCTCCATACAGCTGACGCAAAAAGGACTTGAAGTAATTCCGAGTCTCATGGCATGTATACCCCCCGCGGACAGTGCCCCGTGAGGATGCCCACAAAATTTGAGAGATGAGTTTTTGTCATCCTCAGAATATCCCTCGAACACCTCCTACCCAAACGTGGCCAGAAGGACTTCGTGAGCTTACACGTTTGTGTACTTGCCCAGCGCTCACTGAGTTGGTGCAAAGCCCATCTTTCCAGGAGTACAGCGCAGGTTGTCAAGGGGATCCCGATCCTCTCCTTTCGTGGGCACATTACCTCATAGCTCCCTTGTCTGGCCAGCTCGTCGGCATCGCAGTTTCCAGTAATGTCACTGTGACCAGGTACCCAAATTATCTTTATATCGAAGAATTCTGATGCAATCGAGAGAGAGACCAGGCATTCCCTGACCAGTTTCGAATGCACCATAATAGAGCCTAGGGCCCTAATTGCCGCTTGGCTATCGAAGTGAATATTTACCTTCTCATCAGTTATTACGCAAGAAAGTAGCCAGTCACCTGCTTCTTTAATTGCACCCACCTCTGTTTGGAACACACTGCAGTGATCTGGTAGCCTGAATTTGAGTTTGATGAGGAGCTCTTTGCAGAATACTCCTCCTCCAACCCTACCATCCAGCTTCGAGCCATCAGTGAACAGATTAGCTAGGCCCTGTCCCCAAGTGTTGCCCCCGGTCCACTCCTCCCTTGGTGCAAATCGATGAATGTATTTTACATCCATAGCCGCCATGCCTGAATGAGTGGATACGTGGCTACCATCCGGAAGTATCCTGTTCCAAAACCCGTTGTGGCCACGAAACACGAAAATAATTATATTTTAAATATGTTTTTTTGTAAAAGCGGGCGCCTTTCGGCAGGCAATAGCAAACCTCCGATTGCATTTGTTCCACGAAAAAAAAACATCTCGTAAAAAATTATTTGCCGTTTGGATGCGGCATAAAATTCTAGATCCTTCTATTTTGTGGAACAACATCAAGACACGCCCCACATGTTGGAGGAATTTCGAAATGTTACACCAAATGTTAGCAGATTATGGAAAAAATGTTGCTGAGGAGCTTAATAGCCTAGGAGAGCAAAAATTTCTCTATAAAGTGCCATCAATTTCCAAAGGATTAAATGCACCTCTCAATGTTTTGATGATTCTGAAGTATTGTTGCTGTTGTTGTTTTAACAGCATTCGTAGCCCTGTCAGTGTAGGCATATCACCGGTCGTCTTCGTCTAGCTCATCTAGGGGTAGGCCCAGGAAACATGCTGTTTCGACAGGTTGGGTCCATAGGGAGAGGGGTGTTAGATGAGTCAGTTTGAGGGGGCATGTGAAGAGGTGGTTAGTGTCGTGCGGGGTACCTTCACGTGCCGGACATGTGTTTGGTATGTCGGGGTCGATTCTGGATATGTAGGAGTTTAACCTGCTACAGTATCCAGAACGTAGTTGTGCCAGTGTTACACGAGTCTCACGGGGAAGCTGGAGCTCTTCGTCTGCAATAGGTGGTGGTTGGACTCCGATTACGGCATTCACAGGACGGGAGTTCATGAAGGTGGTGACGGTCTCCCGGTGGATGTCGTTCATTGACTGTCTAAATACTGTCCGGTCCAGTAGGTTGCGGTCAGTTTTGTCCTGGATTTCGTCAGCGTAGTCTAAGAGGTGTCTCCTGACGTGCCTAGGAGGCGGCTCAGCCTCAAGCAGGTGTCTGCAGGGGTGAAATACGGAATACTAGTCCTGTCTAGTGAACCGTATTCTGAAGTATTCTTAAATTTTGTTGCTTTTCTTTACTCATTTTCAATAATTTTATTCGTTTGAAAAGGAAGGTGGGTAGGGAGGAGAAATGGTTGAAGTACAACTCAGGCACTTCCCGAGCAGTACTAAAGCGCCTAGCTGGCAAACCCGAGAGTACAGAGAAAGTACTCAACAGCCTCCTTCTCTGCATAAGTCCCCACAGCGAATGCAATGCGCATGAAGTTTACCACACTTTTCTTTTTTGGTTAAGTCGATCGTCCAACGACCGGTCAGCACAGCTACTTTCTGAGCCCTGCGTCTTTTGTACTGGTGCCAAAGGGTTTTCAAAATAGTACATGAAGAAATGGAGCTCAGCCTTTTCTGCGCTTTCCTGAGAAATAAGTTTTGCAGTTCCCCTTTAACTACAGTCAGGGGGATGCCAATAACAGGGAGGAGGTCTCTGAGACAAATTTAGTCATAGCCTCCTTCTGACAAGCTCATCAGCAATTTCATTTTCCTCTATGTTCCTATGCCCTGGAATCCAGATCAGAGAAATGTTACCTGCGCACCCAAGATTTGATATTCTCCTTCCAGGAGTTGACTAGTTTGGATTTGCACCATGACGTCTGCAGGATTGCAAAGACTTCTGCCTGAAAAACACTAGCAATTTTAAGGAAATAGATAAATTGGCTGATTTGGATACCCGATTTCACCTTTGAGTTGTCACTGAAGGCAGAGGTATTAGCTTTGATGCAGCTTTTCCCTTCGTTCCGACCCTACCTGCTTGGAAAGATTGCCCTGCCACGATCCTCAATTTATAGTTTGCGGATAGAGATATCTGTACGAAGTTCAGAGAAATACGTAAATAGAAATAATGTAAAAATCGATGGGAAGTTATTGAAAAGTGACATTCAGGGCAGCACTGGGACAAATTCCACGTGCTCCGGTGATGCCAATGCATGTGTCCTTTTGCACCCTCCCCAGCTTAGTGATATTATAGCCCTTCCGAAGAGCTTCTTCTCTAACCAGGCATAAAAAAATAAATAATTGGTGGGTTCCTCCTCCTATTTGTGATGTGCGTTTTCATATTGATCTAAAAATGGAGAGATCTACAGTTTTAAGTCGACTCCAAATGGCAAATAGTTTTTATGTGGAGCTTTTACAAGGCAGAAAAATACTCGGAGGTTTGCCATAGTCTGCCGAAGGGCGACCGCTATTAGAAAAAACTTTTTATAATTTTGCTGTTTCATGCACGGAGATTCGAACCTACGCATTCCCGAATGGTAGTAACGCTCCAATCTTTTGGCGACGGCCGTCGTCAAACCAGGCATCCATACATCAAAATTGGCGCAGAATCACAACGTTGTACGTTCAAAGAACGACCAGTGCCTTGAGTCCCCATATTTTGCCGAACAGGGAATTGCCGGAGTAGACGCCATACTGGCTTTCGAAAAAGAAATTGACTCCAAAATAGCGGTAAAGAAATTAATTTGTTTTTTTTACTTTGTGTCGGTTGATGTCCAAACATCAAAATTTGAACATTACTTCTGACCGTCGGAATCATGCACAAAAAAACTAAAGAAAAAAATGTAGATCTATTTTATTTCTACGCAATTGCCTACACTTATCAATATTAATACATGTGGTTTTCAAATTTCTCTTGGATATTTGTAATGCTACAGTAGTAAAGAAATATTTAATTGCCTCATTCGCAAATTCCTTAGAAGTGTACCCACTTACGCAGATAGCTGGATGATTTACAATGCTCTGTGGAAATTCCTTAGGTGGTCGTAAAAGTGTCCTGATGCGAATACTTTAGTGAGTGCAAACATGCGCACATACATACTTACACAGATACTAACATACCTATCTTCATATTAAGTAACAGAGTGATCGTTTAATATCAGCGCCAGTGCTATTGGGTGAGGGAAGCGCTTGTAACAGTGGCAGCATCGGGTTTGGAGTCATTAAATTAAGACTTAAAGGAATATTGAATGGCCAGCCAACACTTATGAAATGTACGGGTATGTGCGGTGAGTAAACCCCGAGGATGGAGTTGGGCGCCTTAGCGATTTATTTGATTTCTGCGTATTTTATTGCATTTTATTAGCCAGTCAAGATATTTATTTTTGTTTTTGTACAACTGCTGGCCGGCAGGAAGCTGTTTTCCAACAGTTAATGGCTGTAGGCAAATTTTTCTGATCATTACAAGTGCGTTTGTATGTGTGCATGTAAAAGATAGAACACGAAATACTTAATTTGACTTTTGAGATTTAACAACTCTTTTTCAGGTAGCAAATGTTGAAACTATTTGGATTTTTTTGCTTGAGAACTATGCATTTTACTCCCCAGTGCGCTGTCATTTCCAAGAAATTACCAAAGTATCGCATGCCATAATGCGATTTTTATAAGACCAAAGTTTTTCTTCTTTTTTACAATAGGCTGTGTATCGCTGCTCATAAAATGGGTAAAACCATTATGGGTGTGTGTACGTGCGGGTTGAAACGCGTATGTGGAATGAGTTTAATGAAGGCGATGTACCAAATCTCCAGTGGACTACATGAACTAAGCTAATGAAGATGGTTGAGCCACAGTGGCTATTTGAGGACAAGTGCTATTTCGCATCAGTCCAGCGCACCGCTGCCCTCTGCACAGCTCAGTTCAGGTCATCTTGGTGTGGCGGCGTGCGGCGTCACAATGATGGCGCTGATGAGATGCAGTGCAGCTGTAAAGTCTGCATGCAAAGTTCAAATAATATCTGGCCTCCGGTGACTAAAGACGTGCTTCTCAAGGACACTCACACATTTCGTCTTAGTTTTTTTTTTCATATTTCTACTTTCAATTTTTCTTATTTCTTATTTCACATTTTTTATTGTTGTTCTTTGTCGTTAATTCTACTGCTCTTGTAATTTGTTGATGTTACTGTCAATTAGTGCCTTAGAGCCATATTTGTAGGAGACCAGCTCTTTCTGTTGATTAAACTGTAGGCTAAAAGAAACAATTAAGCATCGACGAACGTAGTTTCTAGTCGTAAATGTTTGTGAAGGCTGCTTGCGGTTGACTTGTGGTGCTGCTATTTGTGCATACATATTTACATATTTCGCCATGTGAAATCTACAGCTGTACCAATTTCTCGCAGAGTTGCCGTATTGGCAGAATTTTTACAATTAGGATCTGACTAAAATTTGAGTTTTAGTACTTTTGGTGCAAAGAGTTTAAAAATCAGAAACTCTTTAATTTCAATTATTTGATAAATTAAATTGCTCAGCTAGGATTACTCCCTACTTCGAAGTGCTTAAAAAAAATCTGTAGGTAAAACGGAATTATAAGAACTTAGTGAACAGAGGTAGTTGTTTTCAACTGTTTTTCATTTGTTTTTAAATATAGGGTGCGCACAGTATTTGAGAACAACTTGAGGATAAAACTAGTTCGCTTTTTTTTGAACAAAGCGCAATATGAAACTTTACACATTTTTTACACAATATTAACTTATTATATTTTTACATATAAAATCATTCAATACAGTTTCCACTAGCAGCTATAACCTCTTCGGTCCGGGTCCAGAAACGATTGCATATCCGAATCAAAAGCTCCTTACTCATATTAACAGAAACGGCATTAATTAAATAAGAATATATGTATATTTGCGGTCGCCGTAGTCGAATGGATAGCGCGTGACTATCATTCGGAATTGCATAGGTTCGAATCTCCGTGCATGAAACACCAAAATTAAAAAAAAAAGTTTTTCCGAATGGCGGTCTCCCCTCGGCAGGCAATGACAAACCTCTGAGTGTATTTTTGCCATGAAAAAGATCTCCATAAAAAATATTTGTCGTTTAGAGTCAGCTTAAAACTGTAAGTCTCTCCATTTTTGGAACAACATAAAGACGCACACCACAAGTAGAAGGGGGAGATCGACTAAACACCTAACAGAGTGTAAGCGCCATCCCAGTTATATATATATATATACTCGTATATAGGTATATTCCTTTAGTTCTTTACACTTTTGAAAAGGTTGACGCTTCGAATCACTGAGCGAGTTATACAACTTTGACTGAGAGGATTTAACGAGGGCAAGTAGATGCTAATTTTACCGATTTTTGTTTTTAGCCCGATTGTTGTTTTCTTTACTTATTTGAAAAGGTTGACGCTCCCTAGATTTGTATATATATATAGATATATACTTAGTCCTGCCATAAGTTCTGTTACAAGTTCAAATATGTAATCAAGTACGGCGGCCGCCGTAGCCGAATGGGTTGGTACGTATCGACAGGCTATGTTCTCCAATTCTGACCAAAAACTGTAATCCGATGGATTCAGATCAGGACTTCCAGACGGACAATCTTCTGCGACTATGAACTCAAGAATATTGTTATAGCCACTGCTGGGTGGTTTTTGCTTTATGGGCTGGAGCGACATCTTGCTGGAAGATCCAACGCTTTCCAGTAAAAAGTACTGCTCGCCTGCTGTATCACGTCTTCTAAGACATCCTCCTGGCACACTTTTGCCTCGGTCTTAATCCCTTTTTCGCATAAATAAAGAGATGTAACGCCTTTACAAGACACTCTGTACCAAACCATTACGGAAGCCGGATGGTGGCCACGCTGAAACCTTGGAACAACATTTTTGCGTCTTTAGAAGTTTCAGCATAGATTTTGTCGTTTTGTTTATTAAAAACTTCTTCAATAGTGAACATTTTCTCATCTGTGAAAAGAGTATTTTCATGGCCGTTGACCGCGTGCCACCGAAAAAGTTGCTTGCATCTGTCGAGTCTATTTTTCTTCAAACGCGTTGTCAAAAGATGACCAGTTGAGCGACGGAAGGCTTTTATGTGGATCTCTAACTAGTCTTGACATGGATTTGGGCGATATATTCATTTCCTTGGACATGATTTTCTGCTTTCCAAGGGGATTTCTGCGAATTCTTTATCGAACAGCTTTTATAGCTAGCTTCTTTTTCTGACATTTGGGAAAAACGTTTGATCGTGCGGTAAACAAAACGAAATACTAAGTTTTTTCTGCAATTCTTAAATCTCACTTACACTTTATAAGTTCGGTGTTATGTGGTCATAGAAACTGTCAGCCATCCGCTGTTTTGTCGCCGTCGCTGTGTGTGAAAGAGCAGAGTCTTGCTGAAAAATGTATGTCACCGCGTACACTGTCAATGCATGGCTTCACCCCTGTTTCTAGAACCTGGTTGTATCAGCAGAATTCACTCGAAATCCTTAAGTAAAGAAGTTCCAACTCCTTTGGCAAGTCCTTTGTTGCTCACAACACCTAAAACCATAAAAGTGGCGGGAAACGTCGGGTGCATGAACACGGGAACCTTTGTAGGATTGGAACATAGCCGTCTTTTATTTTTGAAGTTGATCTTTTAGTCTTGGTGAACTTTTTTTCGCCTCATGGCGTTACAACGCGTGGTGCGTCAAAGCTTCTTTCAAAATGCTCCTCAAAAGTGGTCTATCTTGAACTGTTGCTTTGTAGTTACGTATTCCCAGCTTCTTAAGATCGTGTTCCACTGCGTCTATCCAACGGTTCCTCGGTCTGCCTTTGGCCTTCGCGCCCATTAGCTTTCCTGTCAGCGCTTTCTTCACGGTACAATCAGCAGGCATACGGATCACATGATCTAGCCATCTTATACGCTGGCCATTAATAAAACGAACAGCTGTCTCATTCTGAGTTAGATCGTTCAGTTCAGAGTTCAACCGAATTCTGTAGGTACCATCGTCCATTCTTATTGGGCCAAAGATCTTTCTTAAAATGTTTCTTTCTATGCTACCAATCTGCGCATCATCAACTTTAAGAATCCATGCCTCACAACCATACGTTAGGTTTGGCCGGGTCAGGGTCTTGTACATAGTTAACTTTGTAGCTTTGGACAAAGTCGGGACTTGAACAAGTTAAGGTGGGCGTAATACGCTTTGTTGGCGGCATTTATGCATTCCCTGACTGCGAAAGTTGAATATAACTCCTAGGTACTTAAAATGCTGTCATAACTCTTAGGTATTTGAATCAGGCGCTTTAGGGTATTTAATTTTGCTTACGAGTAGAAGGCGTTTTGATCGGACAACTCGCTGTTCTCGTGCTTGTTCCGACATAAACTGTCTCCTGCACGTAATGTAGGCCGGATATCTTCATGAACAACACGACGGATAAGACCCTCAGAAACATTAAGCTTGTTCGCAAGGGCCCTCACTGATTTTGAATGGTCTTCGTCAATGATCGCTTGCACTTGTTGAATAAATTCAGCAGATCGGACAGTGTCAGAACGTTCCTGTTTTTTTTTCGTTTTGCAACAGATTCTGTTTCGCTGCCCCAAATACTATATTACTCACATATACCGATGCTAATCAAATTGCCACGAACAAAGCATAACACAACTCTTCTGATCACAAGAGACACACCACTTAGCTCAACCAACAAGAAACTCAAATTGTCAACAAGCAAGGCTATTTTCGAATCAACAGCGAAACAGACCCTCAGCGAGTAATTTTCACAGACGAATCGATAAATTTTAATCATTGAGTAAGTAATAACTTAGAGTCACAGAAAAGGTCGCAAAAAAAAAAAAATGTTTGTATGTGAGGTGCCAGGTGCTATTTCGGCTTCTTATAAAAAGTTGGGGAAAATAGGAACTTGAATGGATTTTGCGAAGAGTGTGTTCCTTAGTGGAACCGGAACATTGAATTCTTCTTCTTCTTAATTGGCGCGATAACCGCTTACGCGATTTTGGCCGAGCTTAACAAAGCGCGCCAGTCGTTTCTTTCTCGTGCTAACCGGCGCCAGTTGGACACACCAAGTGAAGCCAAGTCCTTCTCCACCTGATCTTTCCAACGCAGAGGAGGCCTTCCTCTTCCTCTGCTACCACCAGCTGGTACCGCATCGAATACTTTCAAAGCCGGAGCGTTTGTATCCATTCGGACACCGGAACATTGAATTAGTTTTTTATATTTTCGATGAAATTAAGTATTAGGTGAAGTTTACAAACTTTATTTCTGAATCCTTCCAACAATATCAAATACGTCTATGTTTGGGAAAACAACATTTTTGATTTTTGTCCGTTCAGAAGGCAATATGCGACGGCGCGAAGCAAGTTCAGTGGTGGGCGCGCAGGAAACTCTTACGCTTCGCTAAAAATGCTGAAGAGTTCGTATTCGTTGTCATAAATGAAATTTATATGTAGACATAAAACGCTACATAAAAAAAAAATGATAATAATCCGCACTTTTGTTTCAAAGTCAGTTTCTAACTTCACGGCTATTTTATTAATTTCAGGCATTATTCAATACTTGGAAATAGGAAACATTAATGAAAAATAGTTAATTTAAAATTTCATCAAGGAGCAATTTTTAACTGTGAAGGTCTGGCCCATTCATTTATTGTTTTATGTGATGTTTATTAATACCCTTAACTAAGAGATACTCTCTAATTAAAAACGGAAAAAACGGAACCTTGAGTTAACTTAAAAAAAGTGGTCTAAAAAACAAAAACAATTTTTTAAGTAATCTCTAAAATTTAATATCTCAGAATCATTTAAGTTTTCGACCTGAATAATAACGTCCTTAAATATCCAGCACACCAATTTCTTATTTTGCATACATTTTGCTTTGCTCTGGCTACTTTGCTTCCACATACACAGGAATGACTTTGAGAATGCGTGCTACTTCTTGTGTGTGTTTGAGGTGGGCTCACGCAATTGCTAGTTGATTTGCGTGGACTTCTTTAGCATAGGATTCTAGCAAATAGCAAAGCTTTGTACAATGGCTTTATATGGGTTTTTGACTATATTTAAGAAAACCATAAAATAATTAAAACATCATAAATACAAGAGAAGTTATTGTGTAAACAAAAAAATTTAAATTAATAACAATAAAAACAAAATGAAAATAAAGGATTCAATTCTTGTGCGTAAAAAATATAGTGACTTCTGCACAAATGGGCTTTTAAGATATCTCTCTAGAACATAGGCGAATTCAGGTGGTTTTGAGTAGCGATAAACCAATAAAAAAAATAACACATTTTATTTATCTGGTCGTAAATTCCTTCCCATTGTACGCTTGAAACGATTTTACTAATGGAAAGGCAGCTGTAATTTAAATAATAGTTAAAGTGGAACTACGAGTACCTTACGGATTTCCATTCTGACGCAGAATTTGGTAGTTCAAATAGCTTTTGCACTTATACTAGGTAATGGCCACGTTTATTGTTTTTTATCTAATAATAGGTGAACTTTTATTTTTATATGCTATTCTAGGCGGCCGCCGTAGCCGAATGAGTTGGTGCGTGTCTACCATTCGGAATTCACAGACAGAAGGTAGGTTCGAGTCTCGGTGAAACACCAAAATTAAGAAAAACATTTATCTAATAGCGGTCGCCCGTCGGCAGGCAATGGCAAACCTCAGAGTGTATTTCTGCCGGCATCATTGGGCCGTATTTTTTCCAAAATGAGGCCGGTCAGGCAGTTACTGTGAACAGTGTTCGCTATTGTGAGATGATAACGAACTTTTTATGGCCCGAATCTGAAGATATGGATGTAGACGATATGTGGTTTCAACAGGACGGTGCCACTTGCCACACAGCTAACGAAACAATGGCTCTTTTGCGCGAAAAATTTGATGGCCGAATAATCTCACGTCGCGGCGATGTCAATTGACCGCCAAGATCATCTGATTTGACACCGTTGGACTTCTTTCTTTGGGGTTATTTGAAGGAAAAGGTGTACGTCGATAAGCTGCTGGCTTTTCAAAAGCTAAAGGATGAGTTAATTTGGCACATTAATGGCCTCAGCGTCAATTATGCCTCAGTTTCATCGAAAATTTGGACTATCGGATAGAGGTGTTCCGCCGAGGCCGCGGCGACCATTTGGCCGATATTTCGTTCCATACGTAATTAAGCCATACCAATATTATTATAATAAGAGAAATGACAATAATTTCCTAAAAAAAATTGTATTTATCCAAAATCAACACCGGCCTTGAAACTTAACCACCATTTATATATTTTAGTGCTTTATTGTAATTTTCGATTCAAATTTGGGGCTATTTGTACGTCGTGGGTTGAGATTAGATTTGGCATTTTAGTGGCTTATCCAAGTTTTGACTCTCAGCACAATGGCCAAACAGTTACATCACTCGTGTGCTAGAAGAATGTCATAACTGAAAAATTCAATAATTACAGAAAATTTAAAGGTTTAAATTTACTACTCCTTCTTAAGAAAAAGTAAAGTCATATTTTCATTTCGTTTTCAATTCACCAATACTCTGCTTGCTAGAGAATTCTGCTGCTCGCTAAGTGAACATTTTTTAAGTGAAGGCAACAAAAATTTTGCGATGACCAACCGACTTTGTTTAGAGTCGCTTAGCTTACTAGCGACATGATTAAGGCATTATTTCGAGGTATATGTAGACTGTTGAGGTATATGTACCACTCTGGTACTCCCCAAGTAGCACTAAAGCGCCATTTTGATACCATTATGAAACCTCAACAAGTGGATATCTACAGCCAGCCAGAATTGTTGATGTAATAGAGAAGATTGATGGGTTTTAGGTTGGAACACTGTCGCCGTGCTGTCGAAGAAGCACCCAGTGACTTGAATCGTCTAGTTGCCACGCCCGGACGTTTACAGAGAAAGTACTCAACAGTCTTTTTCTCTGAAAGGTCCCCACAGCTTCTGCAATGGGAGTTCAAAGGTAAACTTAACTTTTCTGCGTGTGCTGATCGTCCAATGACCACAGCTACGAGTTTGGAAATTGCATGTCATGGAGTCCCTCGGACTTTCTGGTCCTTGGTCTATTTGATTGGAGCCAAAGAGGTTTCGAAATAGCACATGAAGAAATGGAGAAATAAGTTGAGCCAATCACCTTTATTAAACAGTTAGGGGTTGCCGATGACTGGGTAGTTGGTCAATTCAGTTGGCGTCCCTTCCTGGTAAGCTCATTACCAATTTCATTTCCCCCTATGTTCGTATGTCCTGGAACACAGATCAGAGAAATGTTACCACCACGTCCAATAGATTTAAACTCCTTCTTGAAGTAGTTGACTAGTTTGGATTTGCACCATGGTGCCGTCAGAGCCCTGACTGCGGCTTGACTATCGGAAAAAGTTTAACATCTCTCTCGTTCCCACGTAACTTAAGCATTTTGCAAGCCTGTAGGTTCGGTAAGACTTCTGACCAAAAAGCATTAGCAACATTAGGCAGTTTTAAGGGAATAGATAATTTGGCTGATTTCTTAGGGATTGCTATCGGCTGTAAGTGATCACTATGCTGATGTAATTGAGGAGACAAAACACAATTCTAATCTCTTCAATTCGCTGACAACAATAAAAGCAGGCCTACATCCTCAAGTAACCTTCAAATTGAATAGAAATTTTGTAAGGTCAAAAATAGAGTTTTGTAGAACTACAATAACTATAGCAAGCAAAACAAATTACAACTTTTCAAAACTATTTTCTTCGGAGAAATTTAGGTGTCCCCCGTCAACTCCTGTCGCGCTGTTCTATGAGCTCGTGCTCAAGCTCCCTACAACTGAAATAGGAATGTAGCTTACTGTCAAAGAAATCATAAAGCTAAAACAATTCAATGTTACTCGTATAATGCATGACACAATTGCCATATTTAAAAAATTTTCAGACGTTTTTAGCCACATTGGTGATCCGTTCGAAGCTGTAGAAAACGTGGAAAACGCGTGGACACCCACATCCTCTTCTTCGAAATTAAGGCCAAGATAACCACAGCAGGAACTAGAGCTGCCATTACACAATAAAATTAAATGAGTATTTAGCTTTGATGTTTTTACAGCTTCGGCTTTGGCCAACTCGACGGGCTACGAAGTTTGGCATCAGAATAAAAACGGAAGTTTTGGTTTTAAACTAGAATTTTGCGCATCATCCACCTTTGGAGAGTTATGGGCATTGTTAAATACATCAAATGCAGCTCATGAGGGACGCGCGGACAAAGTTGTTATCTTCTCGGACAGCCAAACAGCCTGTGAGCTCTTAAGAAACAATTGTTCCAGCAATCACTGTATCGCTGTGATTATCAGAGTTTGAATTCTTAAATATTCATGTGGTGTGGTCTCCGAGCCATTCTGGTATGCCAACTAATGAAAAGGCAAATAAAATTGCAAAAGAAGCAGCAGATAATGGCACGGACATCGAAGTTGAATACACTGTCGAAGAAGCTTTAATAATAATTCGGAGTAGAATTTTCTTTGAATGGTACGATGGTTTTCTGTCATACGCAACTAATCGACCTACGCCTTTTGTACAAATTTTCACAACGCTACCAGAAAAACGTGGTTCAAAAATTATAAATTCGATATTAAAGATACAAAATTTATCAACATAATCCATAAAAATTGGCTACACTTACGATGACAGTTACTTACACATAATTCGTGCCATCGACTCGAAGCTGTGTGAGTGCGGAGGTGTAAACTCTTATACACACCATGTTTTTCATTCTGTCAGACTTAAGCCAATAGGAGTAAATGTAAACTATTTGATAACTATAAAGACTTTCAATTAGTGTTACACTGTGGAACAAATTCAGGTTAGCAAGAATTAGGTCCATTCTGAGAGTGGCGGGTGAAAATAGAGGCGAAATTAGAAGACCCGTATTGCGCCGTTTTTTTATGTTAGTTCGAATTTTTTTTTAATCGGCCTTCGAAGTTTGCAGTCAAATGCCGATTTTCAGTATATTGTTTCATAAGTACCACAAAAATTTTCGAAATCAATTTTTTCAAAAATTGTAATTGTTGCACAGGTCTCTAGCAATAATTTGGCTTTTACAGATTGAAAAAATATCAATTAGTCGACGAGTTATAGCCAAAAAACCATATAAACAATTTTGCTCCGATTTCGAACTTCGAAGGCCGATTAAAAAAAAAATTCGAACTAACATAAAAAAACGGCGCAATACGGGTCTTCTAATTTCGCCTCTATTTTCACCCGCCACTCTCAGAAAGCACCTAATTTTTGCTAGCCTGAATTTGTTCCACAGTGTTATCAAATGCAAATGAAGAGTACACAGTAAATTTGCTTTCGTTTGTTAAAGAAGCTAACATTGAGTTTTAGCATTGCTTTATACACCAGTGATGATACTCGGACGTTATGTGAATTTTCATCCCGCCATTTAAATAAAAATAAATAAAATAAAATAAAAAAAGGGACGCCAACTTGCCCAAAAACAAGTTAAAAACATTAAAATAAATGTTAAAATAATCTTTAAAATCGAATATCTGTAAAATGGTTTATTAGGTGCACAGCTAGTGTTCTCGCTGTTTTTTTTGATGAAAATACAACTTTATTCTGAAAAAATGGCTACAAGTGAATCATTGAAAGCATTGCCCATCGCTGGCTACTACTTTTCCCATCCTATTGGTAGATCTCGTACACCGTCGCGGTAAAACTGTTCATCTTTGAGGCTATCCACGGATCAAGCCATTTTTTGATGTCTTCATATGAATGGAACTGCTGGTCAGCTAGACCATGTGCCATCGATCGGAACAGGTGATAATCGGACGGCGCAATATCTGGAGAATATGGCGGGTGGGGTAGGATTTCCCATTTCAGTGTTTCCAGGTAGGTTTTAACGGGTTTGGCAACGTGAGACCGAGCGTTGTCATGCTGTAGAATAACTTTTTCATACCTCTCCGCGTATTGCGGCAGCCTCTCGCGCAGTGCTCGGCTCAATCGCATTAATTGAAGTCGATACCGATCCATAGTGATGGTTTCGCTTGGTTTTGACAGTTTATAATAAATAACACCAACTTGGTCCCACCAAATACATAGGATAATCTTCGCAGTGTGAATATTCGGCCGAGGCGACGACGTAGAAGCATGACCGGGCAGTCCCCACGACTTTCTTTTCTTGGGATTGCTGTAATGAATTCATTTTTCATCACCCGTCACGATGCAATGAAGAAAACTCTTCCTTTTTTGCCACTGGAGCAGTTGTTCACAGGCGAAAAAGAAAAAAACGACGTTCAACAGCCGTTGGTTTTAACTCATAAAGAACCCAAGTCCCTGTTTCTGAATCATTCCCAAAGCATGCAAACGCTTGGAAATGGATTGGCGGGTAACTCCTAATACTAAAGTAAGCTCTTCTTGCGTATGACACGGGTCCTCATTGAGCAATGCCTCCAATTTAGCGCATTCACGCGGACGGTCGTCAACATTAAAAGCACCATCTTTGAAGCGACGGACCCAATCTCGGCACGTTGTTTCACTTAAAGCGGCATTTCCACAAACTTTTTGTAGCTCTCGATGCGCTTCAGCCGCCGTTTTTTTTCGAATGAAAGAGGAAAATCAACGCTTCCCGCAAATGACGATTATTCGGCACAAAATCAGACAATTTCACAAAACCAAAAGTATATGATATCATATATTATAAAATTCTATTTTGTTTGAGCTTAAACATGTCTTAATTGTTTTGTATTTAATTTTATTTTGCTTTTTGTCTTTCGCTTAATGTTTTGTTTCGACTATTTTATTTTATTTACTTAAAATTCATTTTATTTAAGGCGGCAAAGAGTTTCGTTTACCGGTCGCATTGCTAAAAGGAAAAAGTGAATGTAGAACTCACGCCACGCCTCACGAAGCATTACACAGCGCAAAATCGTACGCGACAATCAAAGAGCAAATGATAGCTAAAATCTTAAATATAGTAAAACAATAAAAGAAAAAAGAAGCGAAAAAAGCCGCGATGAAATAAGGAATAAAAGTATGCTTGACCAACAAGCCAATCGAGAAAAGAGACCTAAATTGGGTAAAAATGTGTGTTGTAATAATGTTGAATGAAGCGAAAAATCAGCGCAGGCAACGAAAACAACAATAATGCACAAAACAGCAAATCAAGCGTCTGGGTGACTAGAGAAGAGCCAGTTGCCGCCCACAGCTATGACCGTCGTAGTTAGGGCAAGTGAAAGAGTTAAGTTGGGATACTTGAAGAGCATAAATGTTGTGTGATTGTTGGCGGTGGCATGAAAGTGCCATGAAATGTAATCAAATCAAAGAATCAGCATCCGCATCAAGAGCGAAGTGATGAGTGAAAGAACAACTAAGCGAACATTGAATGCGATTACAAGAAAAGTAAAAAATTCATATGTATGTATGTATATAATATATAAAAAGGGTGGGTCTTCGGTTGCTTTCTTTTTGCATCAGTTGCTTAAACTCAGTAATTCAGGAAGTCAGAAAATCGCAAAATAAATTGCCTTTGTGGCGGCTTGAGCAATATTTCGACATATTGAAAACTTAGTTCCAAAGCGGGTGTTGCAGAAATTCTACGAATTTCAAAAACAAATTTCGGTCGTGATAAAGTAAACTGAACAGGTTGCAACAGTGGAGCAGCTGATTCTATTTATTTGGTCTCTAAATTGTACTGCGACTGCCGTAGCCAAATGTGCAATTGAGTAACTACAGTCTGTGTCAGAAAAAAGGGACCGCGATTATTCATGAATATATTTAAATTTTGTTTACATGAAAGTATGTACGAGTTGCAATTACTCAATAAGCCGTGTAGTCTTCATTGTTGTTGAGCATAGGCACCTGACATCTTCTTCATGCTTTGAACCAGCTTTTCTACGTAGCTCGTCGAGAAACAGAACTACATTTTGCGAACTTGACGCACGAGTTGCTTTAAATTATGGGCTGGCTTTCTGTGTTGGCGTCTGGGGACTGGGACGGCCAGTCCAATACTGTGACGCCATTTTCTTTTTTTGTTGTTTCTTAATGTTTTTTTTCTGAGAACAGTGGCTTTGATGATGTGGGATGGTAGGATATGTTTGTCTCCTTCAGTCAACTTTCGATGGTTCACATCTATTCCCTTTTTAGCAAGAATTGTGTGTGCTTAGCGTAGTCACAAAGAAGGGTCCCGCTTGAAAAGTTGGACGATCACTTTATCTGGCTTTTTTGTCGTCACTCGCTTCAAGCCGCGCTCGGAAAGTCATCAAAACTTTTGTACACCTTATGAAGCTGACAACAAACTTTTTGGATTTTTTAATTACTTTTGCAGCCGCGGCATGAGATAATTTCGGCCCTTTCGAAAGCGTGAATAAAAATATCGCTTCGAAACGCTTCGCGTACTTGTCATTCATTTTTGTTTGGTTGCGTTTACGGGAAAGTTTCGAACGATACTAGCCTGAGTTAGCACTGGCGTCATAGCCCTTGAGTGGGACTATTACGCAGCAAAAAACAAAACGAAAAAACCGGTTCTTTTCTTTTGACACCTTTTGGAAGTATGACTGACCCTCGAATTATTTCTTAACAATTTTTTTAAAACGTTAACCAAACATTAAAAAAAGTATTTGTGCCGAAACTACAAAAAGTTAGATTCTATGGTATAGTCTCTGGAAGAAAGCCGTTTTGTTTATTTCGGTAATGGCTGAAAGCATATTGAATTTTCTAATAATTATATAAGTAAGCCTCCAGAGTTTTGGAAAGAAGTCATTTTTGAACAAAAGTAAATTTTGTATATTGGGGATAAGAGGTCGTCAAATTGGGTCGAAATGCAAGACGGCAAGTTGTGTGGGTCTGTTAGAATTTATTGAATCGACAATGGATAAATGGGAGTATGTGATTATTTTAAACGGGAATTTGCAACAGAGTGACGAAAATCTTGGCTTATCAAGAACATTTTGGTTTCAAAAAGACAAATACTCAAAACACTCAGCCGAGATCGCTAAGCTGTGGCTCTTCTGCAACGCTCCAAAACTACTCAACACAATCCCACCGACGCCGAATATAAATTCTATTGAGCATCTGTGCGATCTATTAGAAAAATCTATGCGGACAGAATTGGCGAAGATTACAACTTAGGAAACATAGGAATTAGTAAACT
Source organism: Anastrepha ludens (assembly GCF_028408465.1). Classification (NCBI taxonomy): domain Eukaryota; kingdom Metazoa; phylum Arthropoda; class Insecta; order Diptera; family Tephritidae; genus Anastrepha; species Anastrepha ludens. The sequence goes on along the minus strand of NC_071498.1, from coordinate 113,681,826 downwards.
TAAACTGAAGTCCTAAAACATCGTGGCTATCCAAAAAAAATATTAATTTTCGATTTTGTATATTATTTATGAAGCTTTTTCATTAGTTTTAGAACTGTACGCAGACTTTCTGGTTACTATATTTACATGTTGATGCAATTACTTACCGTTACGAAAACCATGAAGTGAGGAATCTTATTTTTGTTGTCTTGCTCTGTAACTTAAGAATATATAATTAAAGTATGCTTTCAACTATAAATTTATATTGCGTTTTTAATCAATTTAAAAAATATTTATGAAATGTACGCAGACTTTACGGGCATATAGTCCAATTCTATTTAAATTATTGTTACTCTTTGATTATAGATTTTGACATTACTGGGGCCAAACGCCAAAACAAAACACATTGCTTATCTTATTGTTTTTGCCTAACTGCTACCTACCTACCATGGTGAAAAGATTTCAGAAGTTTGACTAAAATCAGACCATTAACCGGCTCTCAGCGAGTTTGAAATAATCAGGTGATTGGCTGACGCCACCGAGGCTATGACAGCGACTTGTTTACGAAAAATTTTGATTGTGCTGGTGATGTACGAAAAAACTCAAAACAGTCTGCACACAATCGACTTCGTTGCTCTCTAAACAACGACTGCGTTGGACGAGCAAATACGTGTGAAATGAGCGGCCATAATTCAGTTGCCGTGTCTCTGGTGACGTACACGGTGAAACGATTTTTAAATGTGTGCTCTTTAGCAGACCGTTACTCGGCTTTCAGGGAATTTGATAGAATCAGTTGATGAGATTACGTCACTTGGGGTGTGTTTACAAAAAAAAATGAGATTGTTGTGGTGATATACGAAAAAAATTAACCAATGACACTCCGTTGTCGTCTGAAAAATGACTGATTGGATGAGTGTGTGGACTGTGTGTGAAATGATCTCGCGGAATTCGGCTGAATCTCTCAAGTAACGTGGCAGTCGAATTTCCCTTCACAAATTTCTTTTTCACCATAGTTAAAAAGCAAACATGGTAAATCTATCACACTTAGGTGACTTGGCAGCCATAGTTACTCTCAGAATTTACTTTTTTCCCATAGCTGAAGGTCGAACCTGGTAATCTATCATCCATGCCTATGTATTTGTAAAGATTTCGCACATAAATTTTCTTAATCTAAATGGTCATAGTTCAATGGTTAATTCACCTCACAAGGCTATCTTCATGTTCGATAGTGCGTGCATGAATTTGATAACATCACCTCGTTCCATATTTCAACAACTCAACAAGGACTGCACTAGCATTAGAATAATTCTCCATAAAGGCTGCGGCTTATTAACTTAAAAAGTTTAATCAATGCAGAAACTGAAGGCAAACGATCATTTTCTTCGACATAGTTTCTTCTTCTAAGGGCTTTGGAGCAGTTGAAAAATGACGGCCAAAAAGTGATATTTTCAGATGAAGTGGTTTTCTATCTTGCCGGCTACCTTCTTTTATTCCTTGATAATATACATAATATATATACTTTAAGATAACAGTTTTAAGAATAACTAAGGAATTAATAAAAAAAACAACATTTCTCTGCAAATATTATAACTCCGAAGCGAATATAAGTCGAACCGTGGAGCGAAAAGAAAGGCTCTCCAACGATTTCTGGCAGCCGTTAAATGTCTAATTTCGCGCCAGGTGGTGGTGTAAGAGCTTTCATTTAGGATTGTGCGCATTCAAGTTTGTCGTGAGCATTCTCTGCATCAGCTTCTTTGTAGATTCCGTTGAAAAGCCATTTTGGCAACATTGTCGTCTTCTCTCAAGAGAGTATGCCCAATTTAGTTCCATTTCCGTTTCTTAATTTCAAGATTGATTAGGTAGCTATCAGTGAGTGGAAGATGGTCAGGATCGGAGACTGATCTTGGCCGAAAAATGCGGCATATAATCCTAAGGTATTTGTTAGTAAACGTTTGAAGGCACAGCTTATGTGCTCAGAGATGAGCCTGGTCTCAGATTAATATAGAAGGACCGCCCTACATTAACAACAAGCTGATTTTTCATATTTATGGCTTGGCAGCTCCACACCTAGTGCTGGCAAGCCCTTGCATTCTGATCATGTGACTAGTTGGTGAGATTTCGGATTGGCAGAATTGTTGACCAATTTTGCTTCGAAACTGAAAATGTCAAAAATGTTTCGACCAACGGAGGGTGCAAGATAGTCATGTTGGACAATTTATTTTGCCTGCATATAAAGGAATTGCGTGGGGGTCAGCTACGGCTTCAGTATGTTGACTCCACCTCCCGCACAAATTAAACGTTCGATCGTTAAATGGTCGATGATTTGCGCACTAATTCCAATAACTGTAACATCAGTTGTTTTGGTGATTCAAGCATCTACGGAACGGCTAAGTTAGACCGCATTTTTTGAGCTGTAAAATATCGATATAACACCCACAGTCTTGAAACGATTTACGTACCTAAAACGATATTGATTGCGTGGTCGCTGAAATAAAGACTTAAATCAACGGAGTAATGGTGCTGAATTTGGCTCTCTGGATGAGCCAATACATAGACAATCGAGTGGACTTATATCGCATTTTTTGCCGATAAAAAAAAAGCTAAAAATACATAAATAAAAAAAAATCATTAAAAGATACTAAAGGGTATTTTCATAAAATTTCTAAAAGGAAACCAATCGTAGCCTACCCTTTATTTATCATGTAAGATCTTCAATGAACAGTATGTAGCACATACATATTTACATACGAGTTCGTTTATTTTCTGATTATCTGTATTGTGGGACAAATTTCAACATAACCGCAGTTATATGCAAATAATCTGCAAACACTTATGAATATGCATAAACATACATACATACTTAGACGAGCAGTGGGGCGGCTATAGTGCGCTGCTGCGCTTAATGAGTATTCAATCGAATGGCGAAATTGTGCCAATTGCGCTCACTAATATACATATATATATATTCACATTGTATTCAAGAGTGCGTACTTAGATATGTATGTGTGTGGTGTCCTATTAAATTCACCTATTTTGAATTTAGCGTAATTTTTTTTGAGTCAGCAAACAGAGTTGTTGTGTGATAGCCATCGCATGTGAGCATTGAGATTTTGCTATGATGAATTACACGATCTCACAATACAAAAAAAAAAAAAAAATGATGCAAATACACTAACAAAAGAGATAGGGGTTTGAGGAAACAGGTCGAAAATGTCGTGGCCTTAATAGAACACACATTCTCTCCTATCACTCATCTCCTTCGCCTTTAAAAATAGCCATTTAAGGTTGGACACTACAAGAAATTGCCAAAAGCTTTGTTTTTATATCTGTGTTGGTTGGCTTTTCTCTACGATTTGCCAATTTTGTTTTCTGCACAGTGTTAAAACATTTAGGGAGTTGATGTGCTTGCCTCCAAATTTAGCACAATGAATTGTATTAATTGGGTCACTGGAGAATGAAAAGTGAAAATTTCACGCGAAAGAAATTTATGAATGGAATTAGTAATTTAGGCTGTAAAAGCCGATTATTTGTAGATGAAACAATTTTGCTTTGTTTAAGGGAGGAACAAATAAAAAATAATTCGTAGGCAAATATTCGAAATTTAGCTTTTAGTGAATAGTAGCTCCGGAAGGCCAACAAGTGAACAAATTAATGGGAGTATGAAACCTCCCGAAAATGCTTTTTTTTCAATCTAAAATTAAATTCTGAAAGTACTACGAAGATTTGAACTAAATTTCGCGATGTATCCGACAAGACCCATGGCCCTTACCACTTGGAGGTTACTTAAAAGTTCATGCAATTATTTGCTATTTGCAGCAGTGTATTATTGAAGCAGCGAAGAAGAATAAAACAAGCAACAATGATGCACTAAAAAATAAAATGTCAGATGCTGATTTCTTTGTGATATTTTTTGGCGGCTGAAACCATAAAGTGAAACCTTCTCCAGCTAAACACAAACCACCGTTGCGCAATTCTGGTGACGTTGTGGTAGTGATTTGTATACCCACGTGCTTGTGCCAAAGGGTAAAGACGCTATAGTAGATATAGGTATATAAAGAATATACCAAAATGCTCAGATATATGAGGCGAGTCGATTTAGCCAGGCCCATTTGTCTGTCCGTACAGATATCTCGAGCAAGAGCTAATGCATTTCAATGAAATTTGTTTCAAATATTACTACTCTCTCAAAGTAGTATTTTTGGTATTGAAAATGTACCAACTCTGTGTACATACCCACGCTCATCTCCAATGTAACGGTAATTTTCAAAACAAAAAAAAAACATTATAAATGCTATAAATTTCGTACAATTACTGAATAAGAAAGCGGCAAGTAAAATTCTAGGCCACGTTCACACGCCAAAACTTGACACATGATCTGCCCCCGAGAAATCCAGTATTTACTCGGTGGATGGCTGTAGTGATCGATATCTCGTAAAGTATCGATCAAACAATTTAAAGTTTATGCTCGTTGTCAAGGTGACATTTCACACTAAAAAATTCGTTGGCTGCTTTTTGTTTGTTCTATTCAGTTGTGAGTTACAGGGTGCGAACAACGGAAGCCAACAAAGAGAAAATTCAGTACATTTTAAATGTTTCTTTGATAAGTGCCAAAATGCAGCCAGCCCGCTGAAATTGTGTATGGTGTCGATGGTCTCAGGTCCTTTCCCATCTGTAATGGCTGAAATTTTGGAAGGTGCACTGGCTACATTCAGCAGATGGGCCGCCAGTAGCGGTCTCAGAGTCAACTCTGACAAAACGGAGTTGATGCTATTCACCAGAAAATACAAGCCTCCACCTTTTGAGCTTCCTAGACTTAACAACCAGTATCTTACTCTTTCATCGGAAGTCAAGTATCTTGGTGTAATACTTGACCCCAAGCTCCACTGGAAGTTGCACATAGAAAATCGAGTTAAGAAAGCCAATATAAATATGTAAATATATGTTCGGCAAAAAATGGGGTCACGAGCCACGTGTCGTACTTTGGATGTACAACTTAGTGGTTCTGCCAATTTTGACATACGGCTGCCTAGTTTTGTGGGTAGCTCTTCAGAAGGGCTACAACACCACTAAATTAGAGAGAGAGCACAGAGCTGCATGTGTGGGCATCACTGGTGCCTGTAGAACATGTTCCACCGCTGCGCTCAACGTTATTCTCCACTTAATTCCTGTGGATCTGCAGGTTAAATCCATTGCTGCTCAGAGTGCTATTAGGCTGAAGGAGATTGGCCTTTGGAGACAACTTCCTGTACGACATAGTAGCATCTTGAAGCAGATCTCTCCTTCCTTCTCTGATATTCGCACCGACCTCTCCATCCGCAAACTGTGCTTTGAGGGTTGTGCTAGGGCTATCTTTCCGAGCAGGCAAGATTGGAAAGAGGGGAGAGTTTGTGCGGATATAGATGCCTCTGTTTTCACTGACGGATCCAAAATGGAGCCTGGAGTGGGAGCGGGGGTCTACTCTAAATCAGCCAGCATTTCGGTCTCCTTTAAACTGCCGGAAATAAATAGCGTCTTTCAAGCAGAGGTCTTCGCGATCCTGCAGGCATGCAAAATGCTTCGGGATCGCTGTTGGGAGGGAGACATTAATATTTTTTCCGATAGCCAAGCTGCAATCAAGTCACTGTCGTCGCCGTATTGCAGCTCTCTTCTCGTGAACTCCTGTAAGGAGGAACTCAAACGTCTCGATCGTGCAGGAAACATTTCCCTCATCTGGGTTCCTGGGCACAGGAACATAGAGGGCAATGAAATTGCAGTTGAGCTTGCCAGGAAGGGGCGGCAGAACCGGTTCCAGTTGCCCCCTTTTCAGACATCGGTATCCCCTTGGCCGTCGTTAAAGGGAAACTACACAATTTCTTTCTAAAAAACGCGCAAGACAGATGGAGGGCTGTCTCATCGTGCTACATCAACAGCACTGGATGGCTGTAGACGGTTTTCTCTCCTCCCTAAATCCTTTCACAGGTAGTGGTCCATATTATGGTATCAAAATGGCACGTAAATGCTACTTGTAGTGTACTCTTGCCATCCTACCTACCTACCTTATGGTGTCGACACTGTAACAGCTAAATATTACCGGCAATTTTGATTTCATCGATTCCATGTTTGATGTAAAAAAAGTCGATAAAATCACAGAAGTAATCGGAGTTGACCGACATATGTGGATAATGGATCTATTTTTCACAAATTAATATTTTTTAGGATATTGAAGGACGAAAGCTTCCAAACACATTTTTTAAATTTTTTTGGGGAAAAAATATTTTTGAATTCTCTTGATTCTCTTGAAGTTGTTCTCTCATGTGATACCCCATCGATGTCATATAATTTTATAGAATTAGGATAATTAGCTTCACGCTGGGTCCAACTGAAAATTTTGAGGCTCTCCAAAAAAATCTTTCCGTGATGGTGAAAAACTTATGATATCGCGTACACATCGATTTTTTCATATGTGAGGAAAAAGTTAAAATTTTTCCGTATTGTGGTGTGAAGGTTGAGCAAATATTTGTTTAAGATGAGACATCGCAATCTTTCCAAAGCAATACAGTCTAATGCTTTTTGTATCTTTTTTGTATGGTACTTCAAAAAAAACTTTTTTAAAACTGCCAGTTTTATTACTATTTTTTTAGTAGCGGCTTGCAATTAACAAATTTTTCAAATAACACGTTTTTCAATAGTTTAAAGTAGCAAACGAGGTAGTACCGACAAACTGTATTAAGGGGGCAGATACCTGTAAAATTTGAAAAAAAAAAATTTTTTTTCAAAAAATGTTAAAATAATCCTTTAAGTATACCAGGTATATACCTATGAAATGAGACATTCAGCTATTAGTCCATAGATGTCGCTAGGAGTATTTGGAAACCTTCCCAAATGTCTTGTTTTTTCATCTGTCATCTGTTAACAATATTCAGTTCATTCTTTGTTACGTTTGGTACAACAATGCATTTTTGCCGCACTTAAATATGTCGAATTTTGCTCTTTCAAACTACGATTTTCGGACATCGTGAAACCACTTGTGAAATTCTGCTCTCCCGGTTCAAAAGGAAGTCCTTTTTGCAGCAAGGGAGCCGTTAAGGACAAATGCTATGCGAACCATCCAGAGACGATTGATGTTTTAAAACACAAAATCAAAGTTGCCATTCATGACATTGGAGCCCAAACAATCGAAAATGTGCTTAAAAATTGGGTTGATCGAATGGCCTATTGTAAAGCCAGTGTCACTCATTTGAACGATATAATTTTTCATTCATAAATGACAATGTTCAATCTTCAAAACAAAAAAAAGTTTGAAAAAATATTGATTAGTTTTTTTTTATAGCCGATTCAAAAAGCAAATTTTACATGGCCCACCCTATATGTAGATCGTCAACGGTGACGATTCTATTCCTTGCGTTCGAGCGCTGGGAGAAGAATTTTCATATATTCAACTTTCGACGCGTTTTTCTCAAAACTATATTTTTCGAATTGGCGTACTCGTGAATTTACAAGTTTTCGAAAATTTTTCGAAAAAATAATTTTTTAGGTAGGAAAATTCGCGCCAAAATAAATTTTTTTCGAAGCATTTTATTCCGCGAATTTTGTTTTCATTTTTTTAATTCATATAGAAATTATGACGTTAATAAACAAAAAAAAATTTTGGTTTTTTTATTCACGTCACTGACGCCGATGCTACAATGCCCGCCGATTGAGAAGCCCCGCTGCGACTTTCCTGGAAGAATTCAGAGTACATCCGCCATTTTAAATGATTAAAAAAAAAAATGTATATTATTATAATGTATAAATAAACTGTATGCCAATTTTGAAAAAAATTTATTGACTTCTTCATTTTAAATAATTTTAATGAAAATCAGGGAAAATATGACTCTTTACAGGTACCTGTTCCCTTAAAATAACAAAGAAAATTGTTCATGCCTTATTTGATTTATTTAAAGAAGATTTCAAAAACTTAAAAGAGCTTAAAAAGCGAAAAAATTTTGAGCAAGAAAAAAACGAACAAACCATAATTAAAATACTTATACAACATTTTACGTCTGCTGCAAAACGAAAGACTTAAGCAGCAAACTGCACGATGGCCTCCAAATAAAGCGTAGCACATCGCATTTAACAATTATTTTTATAACGGATTCATGCAATGTTTTGCTATTGGCTTATTGCCATGTCACTTGTAAAGTGATTTACTGCTGCTGACAATATTTTTATGAAGATAAAATGAAGCAGAGCTGTTTGCTTTTACAAGTCGCCGCTGCTGTCTGCCAATCGACTCATCATTGATTAATTACATCATTTTATTAATTTAGCAACTGGCGTATGCTAATAAGCACACACACTCATACTTATTTTATAATAAAAATAAATGTTTTTTTCTTTATTATTCTCAGATATATTGGCTATGCAGCTGTTAATGCAATAAAAAAGCTTACAAAATGTCTATAATCACGAGCGTATGAAATTTTTTTTTTTGTTTTTTTACCTGGACCGGATTTTGTATTAAATTAAGAAGGGTTGCTTTCTCCAAAAAATATCTATTATGTCTATTCGCAGGCAAGTTTAAATCGCTTGCAATTTTCGTTGGCGTTGCATTTTTTTCCGGACTTGTCCGAAAGATAGCGGATGTTAGTCGCGGAGATAATTTTTGGTTATTTTTATTTGAGCTCTTTGTGTTATAATCTTCCTTAAGGGGCCCCGGTGGTCTAGAACTCGAAAATTTTGGGTATTTTCAGGATTTTTTTTTTACAATGAAAAAATCTAACGCGATATTTAAATTTTGTAAGCTTTTTATTTAACTTCTTTTACACACAAAAATGAAAACAAAAATTTTTTTAATTTTAATAATTTAAAAAATGGCGCTGAAGTTGACCCTCCAGAAAAATTTTACCTGGATGGTGTTGTTTTGTGTCTTCTATTTATCTTAAACACAAAAACAAAAAAAAATTATTAACCAGTTTTGGTTAATTTTATTTGATCGCTTTGTGTTACACTCTTCCTTAAGGTGGTCTTGAGCTCAAATATTTAGGATATTTTCAAAAATTTCGTTTTACAATAAAAAAATGAGAAGCGATATTTACATTTTTTAGGCCTTTTATTTAATTTCTTTTACATACAAAAATTTTTTTAATTTTAATAATTTAAAAAATGGCGCTGAAGTTGGACCTCCTGAAGAATTGGACCTGGACGGTGTTGTCCATTTTGGCTTTTCTATTTATTTGAAACACGAAAATCAAAAAAATAATAATCTGTACAGCTGTAGCTATGTCCCGTACTTGAATAAAAAAAAATTGACAAAATTGCGCGGTTTTGAATTTCACACTCGAAATAAGTGAAATAATAATATGATTCTAGTTGATTTTAAACAAACGTTTGATAGTCTAGACAGAAAGCAAATCAAACACTGTTTCCAAAAACTTGGCGTTTCGTTGAAACTGGTTCTTTGCTCGTTGAAGAATACTACTAGTAAGGTGCTAGTACAAGGCGAAATGTGTCAACCCTTCCAGGTCCTGTCTGGTGTTAAGCAAGGAGACGCATTGTCCGCTCTGATTTTCAACCTTATGTTTCACACAGTAGTACGAGTAAAAGAAATTAACTTGTCCTAAACATTAGACGTACTATGCAAATACAAAATTGTTCAGATCAAAGGCTTTATCACGAATGCAGAAAATCAAAATGTACCTCACGCAAAGTTTTTTATATCGATATCTTTCTTCATAGTAACGGTACATTTTTGTTTGGTATGCCAAAGTCTGTATTTGCAGTCCAATTTAACTATTTGTTTGCAAAATTCTTGTTCAATCATTATTCTTAGAACAGTTATTACAAATTTGTGTTGCGAGATTTGGTTTTCATATGAAATCAGTATATGTGCAATCAGAGATCAGTATTAATTTGGCAAACACAAAAAGAACAAGTTATCAAAAAATTTTGTGTTATTTGCATTGGTATCATAAAGAAATATGTAAGTAAAACAGATTACTTCTTTTGGACAAAGAATGATTGAATTATTGATGGAGCGCGTGGTCTGATTAAAGGGCTTAGCGAAAGTGGCAAAAGTATTAATGAAATTACTGCTAGAGTAAATCGGCATAGGAATACCATGAGTAACTTTCTTAAAAATCCCGAAACATATGGTCAACTAAAACGAAGCGGCAGGCCAACTAACACCGACAGCAGATGCAAATGAGAAATTCGTCGACTGGCTGCTCAAACAGAAATGTCTTGCGAGGAAATCAAGCACCATTTAAGTCTTAAGGTCACCGGTAGACGAATATATCAAATTTTGGTCGAGGACGGAACACTTAAATATTGTTAGCGAGAGCCGGAGCCACATTAAGGATCGTTTAGCATTTGACGGAAAATATAAATTTTGGACTAACGAATTCCGAAACGTTGTATTTTCGGACGAAAAAAAGTTCAACTTAGATTGTCTAGATGGTTGCCAGAAATATTGGCGGGACCTTAGGTAACCACGGCAAACGCGCTATAAGCGGAACTACAGGGGCAGGTCTTTGATGATTTGGTCCGCTTTCGGACATGGTGGAAAGTCTCCAATTTGTTTTATTCCGACAAGAACCAACGCAGAATTCTATGTTGACATATTTGAGAATGTTTTCATTGAGTTTGCGGGAAACATATACGGAGACGACAATGTTTTTCCGTCAGACAATGCCACAATCCATACGGCTCGTTTAATTAGGGCCTTCCTATCGTTAAGAAAAATTTCAGTTCGGGATTGGCCAGCACTAAGTCCCGATTTAAATACAATTGAGGACCTCTGGGGAAGGCCTGAAAGGTGATTTAGTGGAAGAGTGGGATAAGATAGGTGATTTCACTTCTCAAAATGGAAAACATATTAATTATTAAGAAAGGCCAATGCACATATACTTATTTCATATGAAGTTATTTTAATTTCTTTTTTAATTTAATAAGTTTAGTCAAGTTCAATTTTTGTTGTATAATTTTTTGTTCCTATTTTTTCTAAATATATATTAAAATTATTGGTTGAACCTTTCTCCTGCTTCTTTATAGTTTTTCATATGAAAAAACCCTTGCACATATACTTATTTCTGTGAGGTATATATGCACGTCCGGTTCTTACTTATGGTGCTGAAATGTGGACACTGAAAGCTAATGATATAAACCCGCTATTGCGATTTGAAAGATCCATAATGAGAAAAATCTACGGTCCTATTCGGCTTGAAAATGGCACTTATCGCATCCGTTATAACAACGAAATTGAAAACCTTATTGGTATTAAAAATGTAATACGTTTTATTAAAGCGCAGCGGATTAGATGGATTGGCCACATCATAAGAATGCCCAACGAAAGAATCCAAAAAAGGGTGTCTACTTTGCGTCCAATTGGAGGAAGAAAGAGAGGCCGACCAAGAAAAAGATTGCTTGATGACGTAGAAGCAGACTTAAAAGCGATGAACGTTCGTAATTGGAGATATGAGGCAAGAGAGAGACTGAATTGGAGGAGGATTGTTGATGAAGCTATGATCCACCACAGACTGTGAAGCTAAGAGAGAGAGAGAGAGAGAGTACGGGCGATTGCCATTGACGTTTTGAACAACATATTAAAATTTCAGACGATTCGGTTGAACATTTTTTTTTTGACAACACCTGGCCGAAAAAAGTAGTTTTGAGATAATTGAATTTAAGGTTTTGGGAGTGGATAATGCGACCATTCATGCCGCCGCGTTACGAATCTGACTCGAACTGCTAAAACGGCTGTAGAATCGAAAAATCTTGAAATATCCTTCCTAAAATTTGACAGTATATTTTTAAAGGCCTATACTTTCGAAATGCCAAAACAAAAAACGATGTTTTGAAAATTCTAGACCACCGGGACCCCTTAAGTTTTACGATGTTATCTATTGCTGAGGCCGAGCGTTCCAACTTAATGGAATTCTTCTGTTAGATATGTCAGTGACCGTGTAGACCTGAGCATGGACCTGAGCATGGACCTGAGCGATTTCTTCATTTGCTCCTGTTTTTTCTTTTTTCGAGATGACTTCTTCAAAAGAATTTAAGGCGTATTGAAATATCTAACAGCTGAAGAAAGCCAAAAATTCCGAATTATGGGTAAATTTAATGAATTTTTTGCCCAACCTAACCCTTTCAAGACACAGAAGTGACTGAATTTCGCAACAAAACTGATTCCCGAACAAAAAGTTTAAAAATTACAAAGAAAGATCTCTCTATACTTATATTTTTGTTTTTTAACAAAACATAAAACCACTAACCAAAATGAAAAACTTCCAGAGGAAAAACAGGGTACCGTTACCATCTGAAAAATATTAATACCATTTAATTAAATTTCGCGTAGTGCACATACCAAAAGGCACACAATAAGAGAAGTAGCCGATTTATGTTTAGTAGTTATGTCTATCCGTCCGTACGCGCGATAGCCTGAGCGGAAATTAATATATTGCAATGAAACTTGATTCCCGTATTACTCTTCAGCGAAGGTGGTTTGGTAATAAAATTGGACGAAATCGGGCAGTAACCACGCGCACCTCTCATATAACGGTAATTTTCAAAATAGTAAAAAATATGAAATATCTGTTAAAAATAAAGCAAAATTATTAAAATTTAGTACAAACTACACTGTGTAACAATTTGAGGGGCATAATGATTCCAACTCTTAAAATCGTTTTGCATTCTTTGGTCAAATTTCTTTAAATACTCCTTTTTTTTTTATTCCTACATTAATCATAGGTCATCATCATCAAACATCTGTCATACTGACATTTAGTACATTTTTTAACAATTAGTTAGGAAAATTATTAAATATACAGGGTTGGCTATATTAAACTGACCCATTGAGTAACCCTATAACTTTTTACTGTAATTTCAGATCAGCTAATGACATACCGCGTTGGAAGCGTCAGTCGAAGGAGATTTATACCATGAAACAGTACACCCCAATAGAACGCGCTGAAATTGTTCAGCTGTACATTCAAAATTCCTTCTCGATTGTAAAAACGCAACGTGCGTGGAGAAAAAAAAAATAAAGTGAAAAGTGCGCCGTCAAAGAACGCAATCAAGCAAATGCACAAAAGATTTTTGTCTTCCGGCACTGTGGCTAATACCCGACGTCCAAATAAAAAGCGGCCAAGACGATCTAACGAAAATATCGCGGCCGTACGAGCCAGTATCGAGTCATCGCCGCGAACGTCAGGTAATCGTCGTTCTGCTCAGTTGGACATCCCTCGGACCACTCTACGACGTATCATTCGTTTGGATTTGGGGATATTCCCGTACAAATTACAACTAAATCAACAACTGTTGCCGGCCGATAAGCCTCGTCGCTTGGAATATGCCAATTTTGTCGTCCGAATGGCCCAAACTGATGAGGATTTTTGGCATCAAATCATTATGAGTGATGAGGCCCATTTCTCCTTGAACGGAACCGTAAATAAGCAAAATTGCCGTTTCTACGCCACTGAAAACCCTCAAATTATTGAAGAGGTACCTCTCCACGACCAAAAAGTTACAGTCTGGTGTGGCATTTGCGCTGATATGGTCATTGGGCCGTTCTTCTTTGAAAATGGTCAACACCAACCATTGACCGTCAATCAAGAGCGTTATCGGGCCATGATAACCGATTTTGTGATGCCGATTGTTCGTGAAAATGGTATGGAGCACTTCTGGTTTCAGCAAGATGGCGCACCACCACACACAGCACGAGCCACCGTCAACTTATTGAAGACTTTGTTCCCTGGCCGTTTGATATCAAAAAGCGGCGATTTTGACTGGCCGCCACGATCACCGGATTTGACGCCACCGGACTTTTTTCTTTGGTGCTATTTGAAATCTAAGGTTTACGTCAACAAGCCAAAGACTAGGCGCACTTAAGGCCAATATCCGACGGGAAATAGCCGCCATATCGGCCGAGACGCTGGCCAAAACTATGGAAAACGCCGAAAAACGGGCACATTACGCTATACGAGCTAAGGGCGACCACTTGCGCGATATCATATTCAAAAAGTGATGTAAACGAATCTCCTTGAACTAAATTAAATGTTTTTCACCATGAAACACAATAAAATTTTTCTTTTTCCATATTTTTTTAATAATCACATGGGTCAGTTTAATATGGCCAACCCTGTATTTCATCATGGCCAGTGCCAAGACGTAGAGCGATTACATTTTATATAGAACAGTTATTTTAGCATACGAGAATTAATATTTAATTTAATAGGTCAATTGGTCGGTTTCTCTTCAGACGTCGTAAAATTCTTCTTTCAAGTTGTGAGAGTGTATTGACTTCTCTTTTTTTGTGCTGGTTTATTTCGTTAAAATACCTTGTTGATATCGCTTTTATTTCTTCGTCGATTAATGGTATATTGGACGTAGTATGGATGCCATCATTTTTTGTGTACCTGTCGGACATTGTTATTATACGTAAGATTTTTGATTGTTGTCGCTGTACTTTGTTTATGTGAGTTCTTTTTGCAGTTCCCCATACTTGAAGTCCGTAGGTCCAGATTGGTTTAATGACCGCCTTGTATACTAAAAGTTTGTTGGAAATATTGAGCTTAGAATTTCTGCCTATTAGCCAATGCAATTGTCGAAATTTTTCCTTTATTTGTTTTATTTTCTTTTTGATATGATCTTTCCAAGTTAATTTTGAGTCCAGATGGATTCAAGATATTTTGCAGATGTTTCAATTTGTATATTTTTATTGTTGATCTTAATCGGCATAGCAGCAATCTCTGTTCTTGTCGTAAATATTACTTGTACAGATTTGTCCTCGTTTACTTTTAAACTCCATTTGTCAAACCACTTCTTTACATTGTTGGTGTACATCTGTAATTTTGTTGTTGCGGTTGAGAGGTTTTTGTCAGATGACAATAAAATTGTGTCGTCTGCGAATGTTGCTATAGTAGAACTAGTTTCGTCTGGGAGTGGTATGTCAGAGGTAAATAAGACATATAGCAGTGGTCCTAGAATGCTGCCTTGAGGAGCTCCTGCTGTTATTGGATGTATACATGAGTATTTGTCATTGTATTTAATGTAGAAGTATCGGTCAGTAAGGTAGCTCTTGATAATTATTGTAAATAATAGTCCAAAGATTCCTTGTATAAAGATTTTGTCTGAGGCGACCCCTAATGAAATTTTATGGTAAATAGTTTTCAAGAACATTTTAACCTTCTAGCAAACCTTCATTGTGCAAATGCCATTTTATTTCGACTGCCTGAAAAAGCGAACAAAACGACCCTTTCATGAGAGAGATAATGGGTTAAAGTGTTCTACAAAATTATTCCTCCTAAAATTTTACTCTATGCACCTTAACAACATCTTTCTCTCCAATATGTACTTAAACTCTTTTTTTTCATTTATTCTTAAAATACTTAGCAAAATATTGCAAACTTAAAATGGCCATAGCAAAGAAATTCGATCAAAGAATGTAAACCGATTTTAAGGCTGTAATATATGGCTAGAACCATCTTTCAATCTGCATTGGAATGATTGCGCCCCCAAAAATGCGATTACGTTGCGCAATGAACTCAAAAAATAAAAAATATAAGTTTTAAAAATTGGCGGCGCCTTGCCCACTTTTGGATAAACGTTGTATCTCGATAAGGTGCTCGTTAAACTTGCCCGAAGTTGGCAAATTTATTATTGAGATTGGTCAGAAACCACTCCCATTTTTATATTATATTTTACTAAAACGTGCGCGGTAATATGAGGTTCGGTCTGTATCAAATTTAGCACTTCCTTATTTGTTTGAATTGAAATTATCTCCTAACTAAATTATTTGGGAACATTAAACTCAAATTGTGTTTCCAATGGAAGAATTCCGCCTAAATATCTGCCACAGTTTATTCCAACCAAGCGGCTTGACGGAATTTTATGTAAATGGGTCTCGGCATTCTTTTTTTAATAATGTGTACGTATTTGTAATCCGTTGCAGTAGCCGAGTGGGCTTGCTTGCGACCACACTGTGAGCATAGGACAACCAACAGATAGAAACAAATGTTTCTAACTGCGCTCGCTTGTGAAAAATCTTCTCATGAAAACTATATTCTGTTCGGAGGGGATGGATGAAAATACTCAACACCCTTAGCAAACAAAAAAAATTGTTTAAAAGTCAACACAATTTACTTCTAATTTATTTTACCGCAATTTATGCATACCCAACATTTTTCTTACAATTCTGATTAAAATGTTTGACCTTTTGATGAATGTAAACAGTTTTTTTATTTGACACAAAGAAAGAAATTTATATGGTTTTTGTAGCAGAATAAACTATATTTTTATAAAAAAATTCTTAAAATTAAAAGTGAAACAAATAAATTGGAAAAACTTGGCAGTAAATTTCTCTGCTATAGTTATTAGACCCAGTATTTTATAAGTTGTTTGCTCCTACCTGAAAGATCACGGGACAATTGGTCCGTCCACAGTTAATTCATTTGAATTTGAAATACTATTGGAAGACTGAAACTTTTGAAAACTTTTTTGAAAATGTTGGATGGAAAGTCTTATTGCAACTGCCGTATTCATGAGACTTGCCTCCTTCTGATTTTCACTTACAGGGCTCGGCATTTGAAGTGCAACCCATTAAAAAGGCCTTAAATTTAAAGTAAATTTCAAAGAAAAAAAAAATTGTAAAAATAATACAAAATTAAGAATCAATTTACTTTTACTCGATATGACCACCTTTTGTCTTGACTATGGGCTTGAGACTGTCCAGAAACGAATCGCAAGCTGCCCGAATATGACTTGCAGGTTTTTGGCCCACTCGCGGACAATGACTCTTAATGCCTCGATACTGGTTAATCTTTTAGTTCTTCTTGTTCTCCAAAATGACCCATGGGATTCGCGTCTGGTGAATTTGAGAGCCAGTGTGTGCACGCTATGCAGTTCGGAGCGTTGTTTTTTAGCCATTCTTGGTTCATCCGAGCTTTGTGAGACGGTGCCGAGTCCTATTCGTACATGGTCTGCCGTCGACCGTCAAGCCAACCTCCAGAATACTTTCCCGTTAATATTTCGCATTTATCTTGACGCCAGGCTCAATGAAAACGATTACAGCATCCTAAACCATTACCTGTGGCGGGTGCTGCCTTCTGGTGGCCAATCCATGACTCAAATTTTCGTATGAACGGTCGGTCAAATAAACCCTATCGCTTTGGGAGTTTACGAATTGCTCAATGTGAAAAATTTTCTCGTCAGAAAACACAATGTTCGGAAAGTGACCGGACGGAAAGTGACCGAAAGTGACGTGTAAACCCCTCTTCCGAGCGTACCATCTACCCGATTTGCAGAAAATATCTTCCTTTAGTGCAGAAATGTTAACCCCGAAAATCAATATATTTCTAAATCAAATTAAGCCAGCGAACCAAAACTGAAGGTATTGGAAAAGGGGGCGTGGCACCTTCAATACAAACTGAAATTTCCAAATCGCTTTTCTCCAGAATCAGAAATGAAATGAAATTTGATAGAGTTACACAAATTGCGATTATCTGTCTTAAGGCGACAGGCAGTAGATGTTGAAATAGTGGGCGTGGTACCTTCCATATACATTTAAATCTCAAAATAAATTTATCAATGGAAATTTTAAAATCTTAAAAAATACTGTATGGATCACCAGTCACTTATAGGACCAGTGTTTGGAAAAAAATGTATATATTTTGTCTTATTGTATAGCTCAATTGAAATTGGACAAAACCTACTCCTTACAGTGATAATTGTTACTGCTCGAATTTTAGGCCACGGGCAATTGTATTGTGGTTTGTACAAAATCACTTCTAAAAAGTTCATTCTTGCCAGAAAAGTGCAGAGATTTTAAAATGCAGCAAATGATTTTATGTTTTGTGAAAGAGAATCGGGTCTATGGCAAAGGCAAAGGCTGATTCACTTTGAGAAGAGTCATGGGCACTACCAAAATATCAAAATATACAAATTTAATATATTGATTCGCTTTTGCTAAGTAACATTTTAGGAAGGACTTGCAATTTTAAGCTATCAAATTCTTCAGATTTATTTATCTACCTCTACATATATGAGTTATAGTGTATACAAGGTGACGCAAATGTAATCATCCAATTTTGTTTTCGAATAACTTTTTTACTGAATTAAAAAATAGTTTTGTGTGATTGAAATCTTTCTTTTGACCTTCACCAGCTACATCGCTTGTCTGTAACCTTTTAATTCACAATTTGCCATTCTCAAAAATTGTAAATCTTCCGATAGAGCGATTAATTTGTGCCACCTTGTCTATATATAAATGTCGCTTACTCCCTTCATTCTTTAGGTTGTTTTCCAGAAGTGGAAGGACCTACAGGATTATATCTCCTGCTTACGGCAGATAGTTTTTCATGTGAAGTTTTTTCATGGCAGAAATACACTCGAAGATTTGTCATTGTTGGCAGGCAGCGATAACTTTTAGAAAAAAAATCCTCTATCAGTTGGTATTTCATGCTCGGTGTTTCGAACCGGTGCATTATCGAATGCTAGCCATCCATTCTGCTATGGCGGTCGCCATATAATAGTAACTATAAAACTCAAAACCCTCTTATCACTAGCCAGTGACAGGCAATTTGAAGAGAAAAGATTTTAGGCGAAGAACCTAGAACTATGAAAAGCTTTAATGGTTGCGACAGAGCTCAAAGTATTTTATGTATTTGTAAATACAAACAATCCATAAATGTTTCTAATTTTAGCAACAATTAGTATAAATTTATTCATAAAAATATTCGCCGCCTAAGCACGAGCTACTTATGCAAAGCTCATCAACCGGCACCAGTGGAAGTTTATAATTTGTTGCTTTTACAGTAATTACACCACAATAATTTATGGCTGAAAACTCAAGCAAATGAGGAAAAACAAAAAAAGCAAAACATAGAAAATTTTCAATGGGCTCAAGGGGTATTAAACTGATAGGCTCATTTAAATATATTTATTTATACTTATAAAGAAGTGTGAGCACATTTATTTATACATCAATATTTGCTTATGTAGGTAAGTAGGTATTCATTATCATACTTCAACTCATTAATATATAAAAACAAAGATATAATACCTACTTAATATTATTTTATAGAACCTACGAAAAAACAAAAACCGTCGGTGAGGCTGTCTGCGGCCTAGGCGCCTAGGTATGTTGGCGCTGAGTGGCGCGAGAAGCCACCGAACGTGACTCATTTGCCTGCGATCGTGCCAATTACAGCCTTCCTTCTACTTGATTTTCTCTATTAACGTTTTAAGACTGTTGGATGTAAAAATCTACGAAGACGTATGAATATATGTTAAATACGTTTATATGTATGTATGTCAATGTAATTCACAGCGCAGTGGTTTTTATGTTGAAGGGAATATTTATATGCCCGTATGTTTGTTGTGCTAATTTAAATGGATAGGCAAAATGTTATTGATAATACCTGTAAAAATAACAATAATTATGTAGTTAGCTGCATTCGGATGCGAACCATAAACTATTTTTCTTAATTTAAATAAGCTTCCTATTATTATTAATTTGAAGTTATTGTTTTAATTAATCTTACAAAGAGGAAATTCTTTCGTAGTTGATTGAGAGAAACAAATTAATTTTCCAATAACTCAAATTATTTTACACATTCATTCATACTTCAATGCCTCCCAGCAGGAAATAATGCACCTTGGATATTATCACAATGAGGATGATTTGCTATTGTCATTCAATTTCTACGATTCAAGTTACCACTTTGCATAAGGGGTTGGGGTAGTCAGAGGCCCGAAAAAATGATGATTTTCAATAATTTTTTTGCTAGTCAGTTACTTTATTTCACAAAAATAAAAACATAGCATTGATACATCATATTTCGACTTGACTATAGCAAAATTAAAAAAAAATAATTATAAAAGTTATCTTTGTTTGTGTACAGCCCATTTCTCCATAAGTCCCTTGTGGTGATCATCAAAAGTCCTTGGAGATTTATCTAAAATCAATCGGACAAGAGAAATTAGTTTTATTAATTGATAATCTTGTGCCTGATCGAAGCTTTTTTTCAAAATTAACAATATGGCGGCCTCAGGAAATATTTTTCAGATTTTCGAGAAAAAAACGACAATGAATTGTTTAAAAAAATCGAAATTTTTGAAAAAAAAATCCTTCGATCAGGCACGAGTATTTTATGTTTTTCAAAAGCAGTATAAATTTTATTGAAATCTACCAAGTAGCTTTTAAGTTACCAGTTCAAAAAACATAGTTTAAAGTTTTGCGAACCCTCCGGAGCGCCCGAGCGCCCTTTGTTAATTGTGGAATAACTCGAAAAGGTTTTCAGAAATTGTTCTATGAAATGTGTTTTGAAGATTGATAGAAACGTCGGAATATTTGTATATGCTGGCTCACTTAAATTTATTAGGAAGGACTAAAGAATATTAGAAGGAGTCCTCTCTAGGCATTGTCTAACAGGAAGACATGCCAGTATAATTGACGCATTATATTTTGACTTTTGCAGAGACTGTCAAGATGTGGAAGTTCTATGTGGGTGCATGGCTCTGTGTAGAAGAAGGTTGGATTTACTCGGAATCGCTTTTCCGGATATAAAATTAGCTAGACTAGTAAGATTTACATATAAAGCCCACAGGATGGTTTAAAGAGGACCAAGGGGAGTAAAGATGCCATAGTTCCGGTGGTATATCAAGGGGCCTCTATTTGGCCTATGTGCATCGTAAGATAGCCATTTGTCCTAACCTGTATGTGTTGGTTACGCAGCAAAGATTTTTTTCAAAGTAGTAAAATAAATATTTATAAATAAATGAACCATTCCCGGTTTACTACGACATCCTGGGTACTTTTTGAACAGATTTAAAGTTTGGCTCAGCACTTTGTTATCTATACTTAGATTGTGTGATTTTTTTAGCATCATTAGACCTATCGATATCGATAACTATGGTTTGACAGCTGAAAATGGCAAATTGTGTTGAAATTTCTATTCAGTAAGGTCAGGCGGCCGCCGTAGCCGAATGGGTTGGTGCGTGACTACCATTCGGAATTCACAGAGAGAACGTAGGTTCGAATCTCTGTGAAACACCAAAATTAAGAAAAACATTTTTCTAATAGCGGTCGCCTCTCGGCAGGCAATGGCAAACCTTCGAGTGTATTTCTGCCATGAAAAAAGCTCCTCATAAAAATATCTGCCGTTCGGAGTCGGCTTGAAACTGTAGGTCCCTCCATTTGTGGGACAACATCAAGACGCACACCACAAATAGGATCAGGAGCTCGGCCAAACACCCAAAAAGGGTGTACGCGCCAATTATATACATATAATATAATTCCAAATCACCAATTCGGTTTCAGGAACTCATAAACAGCATACACAAAGCGTTTGAACAGCAGAAATATTGCACAACGGCTTTCCTCGATATATCTCAATCCATTGTCTACGTTCGCCATGATGGCTTACGCAATAAAATAAAAGACACTCTTCTAATAAATTATTACATATTTATTAAGTCCTATCTCGAAGGTCGATCTTTCTTCCTCAAACAAGGCGGAGAATAGTCTGAACTATGTGAAAGTTCAGCTTGTGTACCCCAAGGCACTGTTATGGGCTCCACCCTATACTTCCTATATACTTACGATCTACCAGCTTCTGAAGAAGCAATAGTTGGAACTCACAATTGACTCCCACGCCTATGTCGCCTCCCAAAAACTCCAGAAAGGACTTGATAAAATAACTCACTGGTTGAAAGAGTGGCGCATTAAGCCAAACGAAACAAAATCTTCTCAAGTCACTTTTATACTAAATCAAAAGCCTTGCCCACCCGCTAACCTCAATAATACAATTATCCCTCAAAACGAAAAAAACCAAAATTCTCATGTTTCTCTCGAAAGTAAGCTCATACATGAGTACAACCTCTGGTGATGCCCTAAATGCTATGCTTGATTTGCTTCCCCTGGATCTTAAGATACAACAGGAAGCAATAAAAGCAATGTGTAGACTCCATAAATATGGTTTCTGGCACGAAGACGGAACTTCGGGACACAGAGAAATCTTTAGGTTGTTATCTGAGGAGTATCCATTGTTTTTGGCACCTAAAGACGACCTGATATCCACAGTTTCATTTGGAAGGAAATTTGATGCGTGAACAATGGTGGAATCCAGAATGCATGCAGGGAGGTTTGACGGATATTTTCTTTACCGATAGGTCCAAGAATGAAATAGGGTCTGGAGCCGGATGGTACTTAAACGATAGTAATAAGTATCACTATGCTATGGGGGAAATGGCAACTGTTTTCCAAACAGAAGTTTTTGCCATCCTGGAAGTAGCCGAATGGATAATCGAGAGGAGATGGAGCGGAAAACAGATTGGAGATTTTAGTGACAGTCAGGCTGCACTGAAGGTCCTGGAGAACGCGAAGCAACCCTCAAAGATTGTTCAAGAATGTAAGAAGAAGCTCAATTCTGTCGCAGACAAAACAGGCTAGTACTTATATGGGTTCCGGGACACTCCGGTGTTCAAGGAAACGAAATCGCCGACGAATTGGCCAACCGTGGATCAGCGGTCCCCCCACAGCGGCCAGAACCAATAATCGGAATCAGTTCCGCAGGAATCATGTATTGGATCAGCGATTATGTAGGCAATCTACATAAAGAGCGATGGTCCGGTCTAGAACGCTGCAGAACTGCAAGGTGTTTTGTGACAAGTCTGAACAGAAAACTGTCAAACTTTCTACTAAAACTTGGAAGGAAAGACGTTCGGTTGATGGTCGGTATCATTACAGGACACAACTTATGGAGTCAGCATATGACCACCATTGGACTCATTGAGGACCCAGTGTGCCTGTCATGCTTGGAGGAGGCGGATAGCACTGAGCACTTTCTCTGTGAGTGTCCTGCCTTTGCTAGAGCACGGCTACGAGTTTTGGGTTCCGATGTCATGAGAATGAGTAATATTCGTTCTCTAAAACTGGAGGATATTTACAGATTGTATATATATGTATAGGGTTATTCAATAGGTGCGCTTCAACTTTTTTCCGATAGAGAGGGCGAACGACGCAATATTTTTTATTTTTCGCTTGTCATTTGTAAACTTCATTAGTATACATTTCATAATGGAACGCTACACACTTGAGCAACGATTGCAAATCGTGCAAATTTTTTATGAAAATAATCGTTCTGTTGCTGTTTTTTTAAGAGCATTACGGCCATTTTACGGTCCATTTAACAGGCCGTCCCGTTTTGGGGTTATGTGAAGTCATTGGTCTACAGTAACAAGCCGGCGACGATTTGTGAGCTCAGAGCCAATATTGAACGCGAAATTGCTGGAATTTCGGCCGATTTATGCAAAAGAGTGGTCGAAAATTAGGTTCAACGATTGGACTTCGTAAAACGTGCACGCGGTGGTCATGCAAAAGAAATCGAATTTCATACTTAAATGTATATGTTCAAACTCGATAATAAAAAAAAATTAGTTAAAAAAGTCAAACCGTTTGTGTTTTATTCAAAAAAGTTCAAAAGTTGAAGCGCTCTTACTGAAAAACCCTATATATAAGGTTTGGCAAGTCATCGCGATTCGCTTAGCGCCGAAATAACAATTCAAAATTATAGAAATTTACTATAAAAAACCACAAAAAGTAAAAATAAATCTATTCACGAAGTTCATAGAGCAGTGACGGTGTCATCTGTCTTTTCCTTCTTTCGAAATAAGGATGGAGTTTCCGTTACGGTGAATGGCGAGCGCTATCGAGCCAAATAGACTGAACTTTTGTTTAGAATAACTAACCAGCTAAGCATTGGCAATATTTGGTTCCAAGACGGCGTACAAGATGGCGTACCTTGCCATATATCGGCTTAACAATCACTTTATTGCAATAATCAAGACACCATATGGCCTGATTTATTGGAAGAAGTATGAATGGAAAATGAAAGAACGGGCCATGTAACTCGTAGCCGTAGCAGATATACCACCTTGATCAAAAAGTTCGCGAAACAGCCGCCAGGTGGTTCTCTAAGTCAACTGATGGCAAAATGTTTTTTTTTGTGTTAGGTTGCCACATTTGTGATTAACATTCCTACCAAATTTTATGGGAATTTTCGTTGCAGAAATTCAATTGTTGCATTCGCAGTGTGGCACGGTGCACCGTCTTGTTGAAACCAGTAACCGTCTAAGCCTTTCACACGCATTTGCGGGCAGACATAATGAGCTAACATCCGGTTTCCATCGACAGTTTCGTTTTCCCAGCAAAATGATGGCCCAATGATGGTTTTGGCGCAAATGCCGGCCCAAACAGTCCGGCGATTCATGGATCTTATGTGGATTTTCAGTTCCCCAAATTCGGCAATTTTGTTTATTCGCGCTGCCAGAGAGGTTAAAATGTGCCTCGTCAGTGATTAAAATTTGCTTCCAAAAATTGGGTTCAGTGTCAACCATTCGAGCGACTGTTTGGCAGTATTCCAAGCGACGTAAATGGTCAGTCGTCAATATTCTATGTGTCAATTGCACTTTATACGAAAACAATCTTAAATTATCCTTTAATATGCGCCGCATTGTGGTTTCACTGACGCCAAAATGCTGAGCGCGACGACCATAAGACACTGTTGGCTCCTGGATAACGCGCTCCTTCACTACTTCAACAAGTTCATTGGAACGTCTTGGTCGTTGAAGAACGGCATGTTGGCGATCTCCTACTGTCCCGTGCTCAAAAAAATTCGACACCAAACCACCAATAGTATTGTCAAACGGTGCCTGTTTGCCGCGATACTTTTTGCGATATACGCGTTGAGTTAGGACAATAGAACGACTATTTTCGATGTATAGCGTCACTATTTCAGCGCGTTTTTTCGGTGTAAAGCGATTCATGGCTAAAATCGTATTGAATTAGCGTATCGAAGACATGTACATATTTTGAAGTCGATCGGTTGGTAAATGACAAAGTTATTCAGCGTTTACATACCGACAGATTGGGCACCCTGAACCTCCGTGCGAATTTTCCTTTTTTTACAGTTTTAAAATGGATTTAAATTTGCAACAACGAATTTGTATTATGTTTTGCGCTACAAACGGATTCAAAGATTTAAGTCCGAAGAAATGTTTGGAAGCTGCTTCGGTAGTGATACTCTAAAGAATACGCGGAGAGCTACGAATGAACCAAGCCCAAAAAAACCACGTCGAAAAACCACTTTAGTCAAAAAAGAAAAGAATGCTCTCGGTTTTTATGAATTGTACACCACAAATTTCTGCTAAAAGGTCAGAAAACTTTTTAATAAGGTCTATTATTTGGGTGTTATGTGACGTTTACGTGAAGAAATTCGCTAAAAAGAAAGAATTTGTGGGAAAACCACCTTTGCATTTTTGACCAAGAATGAAACGAATACCATCCAACAGCCATCGAATTCACTGTGGGGAACGCATTTTATCAGTCGACAGGAAGTAATGGAAAAAGCGAAGACGGCTCTGATGGCAATACCGAAAATAGAGCTCCAGAAATGTTTCGAAAGCTGGATAAATGCTGGCGTAAGTGAGTTGAAGTTGATGGGGAGTACTTTGAAGGCAATAAAGAACTTTTTGATTAAGGTGCTATGTCGGATATTAAAAAAATAAATGCCCAGAAATTATCTACCAGAGTTTATAACAAAATTTATTCCAGCGTTATTTATTTAATTATTAAGTTTTCAACCGCTCAAAAGCGCCGGATGTATTTAATTGGCGCTTACATTCTTTGTTGGTTGTGTGTGTGCCTTGATGTTTTTCCACAAATGAAGGAATCGAACGGCAGATAGTTTTTCTTGAGGAGATTTTTCATGGCAGCAATACACACGAAAAGTTGGCATTGCCTGCCGAGGTGCGACGGCTGTTATAAATAATTGTTTCTATTATTTGTTGTTTCATGTCCGGAGATTCGAATCTGGGCACTTTCAAATGGTCGGCTGCGACATTACTATTTTTGTGTACTCGTAGTACAAACAATTTTTTTTCCTATTCGCAGTTCGAATGGCACGTCAAACTGTATATTAAAAAAAACTCTATATTAAAAAAAGAGAAACAAATTGAAACATGCATTACTAAACATTTCATGTTGCCTCGAAAACATAAATGAAAACTCAAATTGATTTGTTTATAATAAATGCAAAGAGTTGTTGAAGTTAATGATAGCAAATGTTGATGATTCTTTCGTCATTAATAACTATTTGTCTGCGTCAATTCGTTGCTAGTTTTTATTTTATTTTCTTACAGCACACAAACAAACATAAGTACTGAGCCTTGTTTTTTTTGGAGCCTAGCGAAAATACAGGTACATATAAATATGTACAAGATTCCGTTTGAATTATCGAAACGAAATTCATTTGAATCATCGCGCAAGACTGAACATTAAGTTAAAAGTATTCCTAATAATATATGCAGACATACATACACACATACATACATGCAAACCATTAAACATTGGTTGGAGCATCACTTACTTTTGATACGGAAACATTGGGAACTTCAAACGCAGATATCTTCTTTTTTACTGCTGTACAAAAACTAAACAAAAAGCGTAAAAAACGTAAACAAAAAGTCATCAATACAAATATATGTATGCATGTGTTGGTATGTGAGGTATGTAGAAGAAAAAGAAGCATTACTGCCTGTAAATATGATACAATGAAATTTGTTAATTATAAATAATAAAATCTAGTAAAAATAATTATGAAGTCATCAGTTGATGTTCGCGAAATATGATTTTTGTTTTTGTAGCCAATCACTTGTGTGCTTGGGAAGATGGCACGCCAGAGTGACTAACCGTCGCTCTAACTCAATAACTGATTAGCGATATGCAAAGCATAGCTAAAGTTACATACTTACCCATACATAAATACCCACATAAGGTATTCATACCAAATTGACAAATGGCAATTGAGAGAATTTAACGTTTTGGCATTCGTTGCGCCATTGATGCTGCTACAAAACACGCTTGCTTATATAATTATTTCCATATGTATATATACATATGTACATGTATATTGTATGTAGATCCGATTGATTCATCCAATGTTGCTGATTTACAGCTGTTATAACATGAAAGCATGCGCGCCTGCTAGGATTTTGTTTCGGGAGGGGTTTTGCATCAAATCAAATATTGAGATATAAAATAATTAAATATTTAGAAGTTTTCGTATAATATTTTATTCATAAAAAGTGAAAATAAATTAAAAATGGGCAACAATTTTCAAGCATGTAACCACAAATGTGCATATAAAAGGAAAGAACAGTTCCGAGTTCTAAAAAAAATTAATAATACAATAATATAAAAATATTAACGACAGCCTATTAAATTTATAAAGGGTGGTTAAATTTTAAGGGCCGATGTTGAATGTAAACCACACCTAAACATCAAGCTTTTTCTGCATTTCATTTGACATTTTTCAATTTCAGACTAACTCAATTAGAACCATGGAAAGATAGATAATCGAGCAACGCGTGAAAGTTATTCAGGCTTATTATGAAAACGGGCGTTCAAACAACAATGCATATCGCGCACTTCGTGATATTTTCGGTCAATTTAATCGTCCAAATGTGCTTACAATCGGAAAAACTGTGCAAAAGTTTGAGCAAACCTGGTCTGTAGGCGATGTGAAAACACCAATGCATGCTCGTACAGCTCGTACTGCAGAAAGTATTGCTGCTGTATGAAAACGGGCGTTCAAACAACAATGCATATCGCGCACTTCGTGATATTTTCGGTCAATTTAATCGTCCAAATGTGCGTACAATCGGAAAAACTGTGCAAAAGTTTGAGCAAACCTGGTCTGTAGGCGATATGAAACACCAATGCATCCTCATACAGCTCGTACTGCAGAAAATATTGCTGCTGTTCGCGATAGTGTGGTTGAAGAGCCGTCCACCTCAACTCGTCGTCGTGCCCAACAATTGCACCTCTCACGCTCGTCGTTGATGAACATTATGCATAAAGACTTGCATTTTACACGCTTACAAGGTGCAATTGACTGAAGGACTAAAGCCTCTTGACCATTTAAAGCGTCGTCAATGGTCAGAATGGTGGCAGCAAATGGCAACAGTGAATGACCAATTTTCGAAGAAAATCATCTTCAATGATGAAGCACATTTTCACCTCAGTGGATTCGTCAATAAGCACAATTGCCGCATTTAGGCGAATGATAATCCAAGAGTGATTGCCGAAAAACCAATGCACCCACAAAGAGTGACTGTTTGGTGCGGTTTATAAGCCGGCGGCATCATTGGGCCGTATTTTTTCCAAAATGAGGCCGGTCAGGCAGTTACTGTGAATAATGTTCGCTATCGTGAGATGATCACGAACTTTTTATGGCCCGAATTGGAAGATATGGATGTGGACGATATGTGGTTTCACCAGGACGGTGCCACTTGTCACACAAGTAACGAAACAATGGCTCTTTTGCGCGAAAAATTTGATGGCCGAATAATCTCACGTCGCGGCGATGTCAATTGGCCGTGAAGATCATGTAATTTGACACCGTTGGACTTCTTTCTTTGGGGTTATTTGAAAGAAAAGGTGTACGTCGATAAGCCAGCAACACTTAAAGAGCTAAAGGATGAGATAATTCGGCACATTAACGGCATAGAACCTCAATTATGTCTCAGCGTCATCGAAAATTTGGACCATCGGTTGGGGGTGTGCCGACGAGGCCGATATTTTGTTCCTTGAAACTTAACCACCCTTTATATCCAAATAAAATAATAAAACTGAATAATAATGGCCAGGTGTGCGTCCCATAAATGGAAGAACTTACACTTTTATGCCGCCTCCGGATGAGATATGAGTTTTACGAGGAGCTTTTTTCGTGGAAAAAATACACTCGTTGGCCAATGCCTGTGCCGAGTGGCGATAGCTATTAGAAAACACTTTTTCTATAATTTGGTGTTTCATGCCCGAAGAATCGAGCCCGGAGAGTAAAGCATCTCTATTTACAAAGAGGTGCCGCCTAATTCAATAGCTCTTGTGATCACTTGTTCTTATGGCTACTCATTATCGTTGTGAAGGAAATAATAGGTCTATTTATAAGTTCGTGCGGTTTTACAACAGATGGCGTAACTTGATTATTATTCCATCGATCCACATTTCCAAACATTCATTGGAGAGCTACTGTCGTAAGGCACAAACGTCAGTATAAGTTTTTTATTTGAAGCGTAAACAACAATATTTTTACCACACTTGAAAATGTCGAATTTCGTGCCAAATAATGTGTTTTTGCGGGGAATTCTTCTTCATTATTTTAATATGAAGAAAAAAGCAGCCGAAAGTCATCGTATCTTGGTGGAAGTTTATGGTGAGCATGCTCTATCTGAGCGAACGTGCCAGAAGTGGTTTGCACGCTTTAAAAGTGGTGATTTTGGCTTGGAAGACGAAGAACGCGAGGATGCGCCGCCAAAGTTCATGGATACCGAATTGGAGGAATTGCTCGATCAAGATCCGGCTCAAACGCAAGAAGAGGTTGCAAAAACTTTGGGAGTTGATCAATCAACCATTTCCAAACGTTTAAAAGCCATGGGAATGATCCGAAAGGTAGGCCATTGGGTGCCGTATGAATTGAAGCCAAGAGACGTTGAACGCCGTTTTATGGCATGCGAACAACTGCTTCAACGGCACAAAAGAAAGGGTTTTTTGCATCGAATTGTGACTGGCGATGAAAAGTGGGTCCATTACGACAATCCAAAACGTCGGGCAACGTATGGATACCCTGGCCATGCTTCAACATCGACGTCGGCGCAGAATATTCATGGCCTGAAGGTTATGCTGTGTATCTGGTGGGACCAGCTGGGTGTTGTGTATTATGAGCTACTGAAACCGAATGAAACGATTACGGGGGATGTCTACCGACGACAATTGATGCGTTTGAGCCGAGCACTGCGAGAAAAACGGCCGCAATACGCCGATAGACACGACAAAGTTATTTTGCAACATGACAATGCTCGGCCACATGTTGCACAAGTGGTCAAAACATACTTAGAAACGCTCAAATGGGATGTCCTACCCTACCCGCCGTATAGTCCAGACCTTGCGCCATCCGATTACTATCTCTTCCGATCGATGCAACATGGCCTGGCTGACCAGCACTTCCGTAA
Organism: Anastrepha ludens; assembly: GCF_028408465.1. Classification (NCBI taxonomy): domain Eukaryota; kingdom Metazoa; phylum Arthropoda; class Insecta; order Diptera; family Tephritidae; genus Anastrepha; species Anastrepha ludens. The sequence continues at coordinate 113,651,823 of NC_071498.1, read as the reverse complement.
TTACGATGAAGTCAAAAAATGGATCGATTCGTGGATTGCGGCAAAACCGACCGAATTTTTCACAAAGGGAATCCGTGAATTGCCAGAAAGATGGGAAAAAGTAGTAGTAAGCGATGGACAATATTTTGAATATTAAATTTGTAACCATTTTACGTCAATAAAGTTTCAAATTTCGAAAAAAAACGCACGAACTTATTCATAGTCCTATTAATTATTGGAATTGGAATAAATTGTAGTTATTCTGCAGTCCATCTTTTCGGCTCTGTTCGATGGCTGTTAAAAAATGTTTTTGGCCTTTTCTTCGGCTTCATATTGCAAATTATACTATGCAACGATGTGAGTGTCATTGTCTGAGGCGGAATAATTCCAACTATAGATGAAAGATCTAGACAAATAAAGGTAAGGTTAGGTTAGGATAAATGGTTGCCCAAACGAGGGCACACCTGGACAAAGAGTCAAACTCCATTGTAATGCCATACAGAGGGGGGAAACAAAACAAATACCGTAAAGGGGAAGGAGGAAGAAGGAGGATGATGACTAAACGATTACTAATTATTGGGTATGGGTGGTCGCTGCTGATACTATTTTTGTATTCGCTCTAGTAATATACTGGCGATTTGAGTGTGTATATGTGACGTTTCGATCGCAGTAGTTGACCCTCGTTTGAAGCGTAAAGATCCTTTTTTATCTGATGTCAAAAATGTCTACGCTCGTCCCGAAAAAACAGCATTTGCGGGAGGTCATGCTTCATTGTTACCTTCTAAAGAAAAGTGCAGCTGAAACATGCCGTATATTGATCAATATTTACGATACTCACGCTCCATCAAATACAACTTGTAAAGAGTGGTTTCGACGCTTCCAAAGTGGCAATCTCGACGTAACTGATAGAAATCGAGAAAGGGCACCGAAAAAATTCGAAGATACTCAACTAAAACAATTATTGAATGAAGCGTTGCAATGGGACGGTAGACATGACAAACTGATTTTGCTGCATGACAACGCCAGGCCACACGTTGCTAAATCGGTCCAGAAACATTTAGAGGGACTGAATTGGGAAATCTTGCCCACCCGCCGTATTCCCCAGACATTGCACCTTCGAATTACCATCTGTTCCGATCATAGCAGTCAGCCCGTACTGGAAAGCGGTTTACTTCTTAGAAAAGTACCCTAAACTGCCGCAATGAATGGATCAAGTCAAAAGAACTCGAATTTTTCGTCAGACGAATCCGTATCCCGCTTGAAAGATGGAGTAAAGTTGTAGGGTGGTCTGGCCAGCTCATCAGTCCAGTAGTTTCCCGCTATGCTCTGTGTGATCGGGGACCCAAATGAGCCTAACAGTCGAGAGAGAAGTCAGGCATTCCCCAACTAATTTAGAACGCACAAACAACGAGCGCAAAGTCCTAATTGACGCCTGGCTGTCGGAGTAGATATTTACCCCCTTTACATTAACTGCACAGGTAAGCAACCAGACCACTGCTTCTTTAATTCCGACTACTTCCTCTTGAAAAACTCTACAATCGTCCGGTAGCCTAAATTTGAAATTTATGGGCGCGGTTCCCCACAGAATACTCCCCTACCAACCCATCTGTCCAATTTCGAGCTATCCGTAAACATTTTGGACAAATAAAGTAAATTTTTACCAGAAATAATTGTGTGGAACAATTTACCCCCTTTGGTGGCAAAGTGCCGTTTCGGCCACTTTTTTAGAAAGTTCAAATGAAATTTAATTTCGAAGGTCGCTAAAGAGCTAAAATGTTCTGTTCATATAATTCTTGCTTTTTCGGACGTGATGGTTTGGTGAGTGTGAAATTGTTTGGTAATATTAAACCCTCTAGCGACCTTTAAAATTATATTTTATTCATACTTTCTATAAAAGGGGCTAAAACGATATTTTCGCAACAAAGCTAATGGGTTGAAATGTTCTACAAAATTATTTCTCGTAAAATTTTACTATACACACCCATACAAGATATTTCTCTCCAATATGTATTTTAACTATTTTTTCATTAATCTAAAAACAAAAAAATTGCAATTTTCAAATAGCCATAGCAAAGAAATCCGATCAAAGAATGCAAAGCGATTTTGAGGTCTTACTATATTTGGCGGCCGCCGTAGCCGAATGGGTTGGTGCGCGACTACCATTCGGAATTCACAGAGAGAATGAATCGAATTCGAATCTCGGTGAAAACACCAAAATTAAGAAAAACTTTTTTCTAATAGCGGTCGCCCCTCGGCAGGCAATGGCAAACCTCCGAGTGTATTTCTCCCATGAAAAAGCTCCTCATAAAAAATATCTGCCGTTCGGAGCCGGCTTGGAACTGTAGGTTCCTCCATTTGTGGAACACATCAAGGTGCACACCACAAATAGGAGGAGGACCTCGGCCAAACACCCAAAAAGGGTGTAAGCGCCAATTATATATATATATATTATATATTTGTTTAGGTCTTCTAAAAACAAATTCTGTTCCACTGTGTTCAATATTATTATTTTTTAATAAAGATTTAATTCAATTTGAGCTCAAAATGTGTTGGAGTATATTCCTAGGAAAGTAAGGCGATAATTCTATATACATTGCCTTTTAGAATTCTAAAAATGGGATGGTTCTAAAAATGCTTTTATTTAATTCCAAACAATTTTTAACTCCATTAAATTGAAGCTAAGTAGCATTGATTTTAATTGTGATAAGTCTGGTAAATTGTTCCATTCAGCAATTGTTCCATTCAGCTACTCTGCTTGTATTAAATACTAGTAAGTCTGCCTTGTAATAAATATAGTACTGGTCCAAGAATGCTGCCTTGGGGTGCACCAGCTTCGATTTTTTTAATGTTCGAGTAAGCCTGAATTTTTAAAAACTAAAATACCCATCAGAAATATATATTTCGTGTATGATTTTAGTTTGCAGATCAGGCCTATCGAATGCCTGAGCTCATCAAGAAATATTTTTGAACAAACTTGGTTGTTTTCTACAGCTTCTTCAATGGCGTATACTAAGCGGTGTATTTGATCGATCGTGAAATGTTTTTCTCAAAAACCAAATTGGTGAGATGGTATTAGTTATTTGTATTCTATTATTTGCTTTAGGCGTTTGGAAAATATTTTTTCAAATAGCTTTCCGATTACTGGAAGTAATGCTATTGGGCGGTGGGATGTGGGCTCATTAGGTTTCAATCATCATTTTAATTTCAGAAATCTTCCAGTGTTTTGGTGTATATTTAAAATTCAAGGATGCATTCATTATTGAAGTGAATTTTGTTAATGCTTTAGGTGATATATATTTTGGCTGACCGGCTGTGATTAAGTCATATCCTGGACTTTTTTTAATTTTAAGTTCGAAATATCCTCCATTACGATGTTTGATTGGGGGATTGTGCAAGACTGGTTGTTTCATGAAAGCCATAGTTTTCCAGAATGAGTAATTCCAAATTTACTGCGCAGATAGGTTTTGCAGTTTTATATTTAATGTTTTATTTTGATGCTTTTGTATTTTGCATTTCAGTATTTTTCTCAAGTGGTTTAATTCAATTTTAACATTTGCCTTTATTTATGATTTTTCTTTTATTAGATTAATATTGTATATTTGAGTTGATCAATTTTTTTATCAGTTCATGGAGTACTCAACCATGTCGGGATAAGTGTTGGAAAGCCTAGTCTTTATATTTGAAAAACATATTTTTTTAAATTGCGATTAAATGAATCTAAGAATGGCATATACAGAGACATACGACAATGAGCTCCAACGAGTAATGGTTTAGAAATCGTAAGTCATTTTGTAATTAATTCATTTCTGCAAAAATATTATAAAACTAAAACTGTTAACATACGAGTAAAGTAGACTAGGTCTAAGAAGAAATTTGTATGTTTTTTGCCACTATTTAATTTGTTTAAAGTATAATTTTTTTGATCAATGAATGCATGTATTTTTTATTAAGTTATGATGTCGAGTTAAATACGATGAGAAGTGGCATTTTTTTGAACCCCAAAAGCCCCCTCCTTTGTTGCGTGCGTGCATGTGTGTGTGTGTGTGTATGTGTATGCGCAAGTACTTTCAAGTTTGATTGTTGGTACTTCATACAAATTATAGCAGTTCATTTGCAAACAGCTGATATGAGTGGAAAAATATGTACATATGTATGTATATAATTAACTGTACACACAAACATGTACTTCAAATATTAAAACAAAACAAAAAGGTACCTAAATACTAATCAAAATCATTCAAGCACAAAGCTTTGCTTTCTCAGCATCCAAGTGATTACCCGAAAAATTATTCATACGGTTTGATAATGTTGGAATTCGGAATTTCCCATGGGTATATTCGTGCATGGCATATACGCTCTTGGAATCAAATATGTGGGTTCGATATCAATTTCTTTGGAAATAAATATTTTAGTATAGGTAAGTATATATACAAAAACATATGTAAGCATGATTGTTGATTATTTGTCTTTAAATTTTTGCATCCTTCTTCTTCTTCTTCTTAATTGGCGCTATAACAACTTATGTGATTTTGTCCGAGTTTATCAAAACGCGCCAATCGTTGTGCTAATCGATGCCAGTTGGACACACCAAGTGATGCCAAGTCCTTCTTCCTTCCTTCGTGATACCGCATCGAAGACTTTCAGAGTCGGAGCATTTGTATCCATTCGGACGATATGACCCGCTGGATCTTTGTTCTCTGCGTCATGTCTATGTTGTCGTAAAGCAAATCATTGTACCATCACCTACGATATTCGGCGTCGCCAACGTACAAAGGTCCAAAACCCTTCCGCAGAAGCTTTCTCTCGAAAACTCCAAAAAACGCCTTACCGGATGTTGTCATCGTCCACGCTTCTGCGCCATACGTTAGGACGGACATAATGAGAGCCTTGTAGAGTGTTAGTTTTGTTCGTCGAAAGAGGACTTTACTACTCAGTCCACAGTAGCACTTCTCGGCAAGGGAGTGTCTCCGTTGGATTTCAAAACTCACATTATTATCGGTGTTAATGCAGGTTCTTAGACAAACGAAGTCTCCTACTTTCTCAAAATCATAACTCTCAACAGTGACTTGGGTGCCGATACGCAAATGCATTGACTGCTTGTTTGATGACACGAGGTACTTCGTTGTGTCTTCGCTTACCACCAGACCCAATCGCTTAAATTCTTTATTCAGCTTAGAAAAGGCACAACTAACAGCGAGGTTGTTAATTGAACGGTCTTATAAAAAATTATGCCGGAGAAATTAGGTTCTGCGGCTCGCACGATCCTTTACAACATCAAGAAGTCACACGACAGCGAGTCACCTTGTCTGAAACCTCGTTGGGTATCTAATGGATTAGAGAGGTCCGTCCCAATTCTGATGGCGCTGCTGGTATTGAACAGCCTCATTTTGCATAGCTGTAGTTTTTCGTTCTGTCGAAAGTAGGTTTAAAATCCGCAAAAAATGATATGTATTGACTCTCCTGAGAAGAGAAATGAGAGAAGTGAGTACATCCTTCGAAGCAACTCGAAACTGGTCGTTCTAATGAACGGAGAAGATATAGTCAAGTTCATTAAATGTTCAATATAATGGAAAGGACTCGCGCCCAAAAAACCATTATGGACTACCAGCCGATAGCGGAGTAAAAAAGGGGGAAACTGCGCAAAAGATGGATAAACTGCGTCGAAGATGACTTGAAAACAACTGGAATGAGGAACTGATGGTCACAAGCAAATGATAGAGAAGCCTGGACGAGAATAGTAAAGCAAGCCAAAACCGCCACGGATTGTAGCACTGACTGATGATGATGATGGTATTAATTGTCCTTTCATGGGTGTTTTCCAGAACTTGGCATATTGTGAGTGTCTGGTCGATTGTAGCATGTAAGAATTACTTTTAAATAAATGTACATATCTATTTAGTCTGTAAGGTTCTTGTAATCATAGACTTAAATAAATAAAATTGGAAAAATTATAATACAAAAAATTAAAAAAAAACCTTCTCATAAAAACTAAAAAATCACAAAAAAAAAAAAATTAACTGCCGTTCGGAGGCGACATAAAACTGTTCGTCCCTCTATCTGTGAAAAAACATGAAAACACATATGACAAATAGGCGCATGCATCATTGGTATTTTTACTTTCAATACTTTTCAACCAACCTGTATTTGGCTGCTGTTATGAAAATTATTTTTCTCTACTAACCCATCTGAACAGACTTCTAATCTTTGGCTGAGCAACGTTGGCATTTAAAGCCTTTACTTAGAGATTTTCACACTTTCTTAACTACACTTTTGGAAGAGGCAGCAAAAGGAAAAGTGAAGACACTTAAATTTTAGAATTAAATAATAGCTTGAAATATGGTTCAGTTTACGCTGGGCGGTGTAAACACTCAGCGACTGTTGTCTGCGAGTTAATTTTATTGCAATTGTACACCTTCTACTACGTCAACAGTAGCACAACAAATACACATTTATTAAATAACAACAACCATAATAATGCCGACAAAAAAAAATAATAATAATAACAACAACAACAAATAGAAAATAAAAACAAAAACAGAAAAAGAAAAACCAAACACATCAGCAGCTAAACGAGAATGGGCACTAAAAAGTCCGATAATGATAACAATCAGAGACGGTTGGTGTGCGTGTGGTCAGCGAGTCTGAGAGCCATGCGCCAGTTCTTTGGAATCAAGGAATGTAAAGAGTGAATCGTGAGTGTGGGCTCCATTTCTTTTATTGCTTCTAAGTTCTGATTGCCTCGCATATTAAATGATTTTTATGCAGCTTTCCTTTTATATTTAGGGAATTTGAATTATGAATGCGCTTGGGGCTTCTGCTTGGTGATTCTGATTTGTGAGACTTAATGCTTCATAGAATTTGGATTTTGTTTTTCTTTTACAACATTTAAAAATTTTATTTTGCTGCGAGTGTAGAGAGTCTCACGTAAAAGATATCATAAAATCTCGCAGGGGATGACTTGGAGCTGCTAACCTTAAGTGATTATAAGATAATAAATGATTCTTAGCTGATATGGCGTATAATTAACTAAATTTTGTATTTGAATGATGTTTCATTAGAAGTGAGAAACATTAATGAAAATTTGAAAAAAGTTTGGCGGTGCTTACTCGCAAGAGCACTAAGTGATTTTGGTGCGTTGCTCACAATTGGTCACCTTGCTAAAGTGCAAATACCTTAATCGGAAGAGTTCGTTGCCCAGTTGAACTGCCAATGACGCGCAACTACTGCATCGTATTTTTGTTTTTATATAATATTTTCAGTTGGGAAAAAACCCAACACTATAATCTAAGTAGCCGCTGCGCTTCTGTTGCCCTGAGGCCATTTCAAAACGCAGCAACCGTTTTGTAGTTTAGAAGGCACGATTATGAAAAGAGAAATTCTGTGACTTGTTGCACTAGAATTGCGGATGAATAGCATTTCAGAAATTTTATTACATACATAAACATATATGTATGCGTATAAGTAATTAGGGGGATTATCATTTCGAAATTCTTTGGCTGGTTTTTAGAAATTCAGATCGCATATTTAGTATTTTAAATCGACACCAGAAGTTATATTATTTTATTATAAGGGGTCAGACCACCCTCACACCATAAAAATTTGGCAGTTACAAATAATTTTTATTTTTTATTGCCGAAGCTATAGATATAAAGCGCCACCGTAGCCAATGGGTGTGTGATTTTCAATTGGAAGTGCGCGGTTTCGAGACGCCCTGAAACATCAAATGATATATAAAGATTTTTCCAAGAGTCTTCCTTAGAATGAAGAAGGTCCTCATAGAGAACCATTTGTCGTTTAGAGGTGGCATAAACTGCACATCCCTCCATTTGTGGAACAACAATAAAATGCATATTACACGTTTGCGGAGGAGCTCGGCCAAACACCCAATAAAGAAAGCTAAAATGGATTCAATGGTGCGAAAACCTTACAAATATAGGGAATTATTTCGGTAATGCTATTCTAAAGAAAACAGCCGTTAACGAGTGGCCAAACTCTTAGAAGAAATCGTAACGAACGCAGTGGCAGGCCGCCGGTATGGAAAACTGTTGAAAACATAAAAGTGAAAGAAAAGTTAATCAATAACTGCAAGTTAACCATCAGAGAGCTGGTAGAAAAATTCAATATTACGTATGAATCCGTTGAGGGCATTGCAGTTAATGATTTTTGTTTGCGCTGAAACCGACCTAACATTCATCAAATGCAATAGAGACAAGACGTGAGTTTATGAGTACAACATGCAATCTGAACATTAGGAATGAAACAAGACCAAAAAAAAGACGTCGGTTTGAGTTAAAAAAAAAGCAAATCCACACGATTTTGATGGTTTGCAACGGTTTTGTAGACCACAAATTTTTGCCAGTAGATCATTCAATTAATAAGGACTATTATTTGGGCGTTATGAGACATTTACGTGCAGCAATTAAATAAAAAATAAAGGATTTGTGGGAAAACAACTCGTGGATTTTGCACCATGATAACTCAGCGTCGCACAGTGCCATTACTATCCATGAATTTTTGACCAAGAACGAAACCAATACTATCCAACAGCTATCGAATTCCTCTCATAAGACTCCCTGCGATTGCTTTCTGCTTGTTCGAGTCAAAAAATCAGTACGGGGTACCACTTCAGCGATTTAACAGCCGAAAGGATGTAAAATCGAAGACGGCTCTGATGGCTATACTGAAAATAGAGTTGCAGAAATGCTTCGAGCGCTGGATCAAACGCTGACAAAAGTGCTTTGCAGTCGTCTTTGAAGACGAGAAATAAAGTTGTAATTTGTATCTTCTGAACATATTCCGGGAACTTTTTGATCAAGGTGGTGTTACAAAAAAGGGGAATTTTCAATGGTTATCATCGTCATAACTCCACCTGAGGCAGTTTTCACAGGATACTCCTTAATGGTGGGTGTGATAGGCTCCACAATTTGTATCTGAAACAACTAAAGTTTGATGAGGCGAATTTAACTTTTTTGCTAACTATAAAAGTTAGTTTTGTTCAAAGTAATTTTTTAAGTAATTATGAAATATTTTATTTTATTTTGAGATGGTTTGCATGGAAGCATCGGAAGGTATTTTTAAGAATATGCACTTTGAAATTAATTAAGCAAAAAACAAAAACTTTTGTTTTGAAATTTTCTAAGTGGTCTTACCCCTTAAACAACTAACAAATCAATTGAGTTGCAACCTATAGCGAATGGCTTAACCTACGGAAACAAATTAATGAAGATGCTTTCAAATCGACGTACATAGTAAAGAAAAGTTTTGCTTACATTAAAAACTTCTTGATTTTTGCTCATTTTAAAAACTTCTGTTGATTAACTAATATACAAACTGTCTTACACCAAGATTTCGATTTAAAGCTTGCCGACTCTAAAACAGCAATAAATGCTAGATGGCTAAAAGATATAAATAACCCTCAGATTTCCATTTCTAAAAAACTAAAAATTTTTGTTGCGTGCTCAAGATCGATTATTTTTTATGGTGCACAAGTTTGTGGTGTAGAAAACTGTGAGCCAGTAGAGAGACTTTTGCGATTATTTATTAAAAAACTGATCTTTCTGCCTGTAAAGACGTCGAATTATTACATTAGCCACATTGAAATAAATCTGCTTCCGCAATACTTGCCTACTGACTTTCGACCTGCCCTGTCTATAAAAATTTTCGTTGTGAACATTTTGGTGAAAAGATTGGAGAAAAGATTGGATCTCTTAAATAGAAACATGGTTTTGAACGGTAGTGATTTTAAAGCTCTATACGAATTCTTATCTAGCTGTCTCAAATACAGGGTACTTGTTCTCAATTCTCGTAATCTGCTTGTTATTTGTGGTGTAGTGACTAATTTATATTTTCATTTTAGGATTAGTAATGTTGAAGAACAAAAAAAAAAAAAAAAATTAAACAAAAAAAATAAAAATTAAACAAAAAAAATTATCTATGTGCCAAAATAATATTTTTATTTATTACTGACAACTTATGTTATAGTCTTACGTTCTTATATTTATTACTAGCTGTACTCGGCGCACGTTGTTACGCTAACAACTAAAATAAATTTAAGAACATGTCATATTCGTTTCCCCTGTGTAAAAATACATGGTCGTACTAATTTTTATGACAATCGGTTGAACGGTGCAGAAGTTGCTACTCTGCAGCGCCACCTGGTGGCGAGTGGCATCAATAGACATATTCTACAAACCTTTTCCGTGGAAAAATACATATATATACCATTTTTTATAACAATCGGTTGAGAAGTTTTTGAGTTCATCGATGACATACAGACAAACATTCATTTTTATATATAAAGAGTATGACATTGTAATTATTTGAATTTAATATGAAATAAAGAACAAGAAACAACAACATTAAAAACTCCATTTATAAATGATCTTAGGCTACTGGGGGGATACGAGAAGAACTAAATCATAAAAAGTTATTCGTTAAATCGAAGAATTGAGTCATCAATTCATAATAATTGAAATCAACGGAATCAAAATATCAGAAGTGGCTTTTGAGTTATGCGAAAAAGTGTTGACTTGAATGTAAAACAACTACTGGGTTGCTCGGAAAGTAATTTCGTTTTTTTGTGGATATATCAAGCTTCGAGGTTAAACCCAGACCTTTCAGGTGGTCATAAACAGTTGATTTCGATAAATTTAACCTCTCACGTGTTGTTATTCGCCGGTTTGCATCCACTAATGCCTTTATCGCGTCTTTATCAGCTTCGACCGGCCTTCCAGAACGTGGCGCATCTTCGATATCAAAATTGCCGGATCGAAATTTTGCAAAACAGTTCTGGTACAGGCGTAATGTCAACACATCTTTTTCGTACACATCGGTTAATTTCTTTCTGGCTTAAACAGCATTTTTACTTTTTCTATAGTAAAATATGATGAAAATGCTGCTTATTGCTCTCCATATTTAAAAGAGCACCGACCAAAAACTACAGCGTAAAATAAATTGAACTTATTCACACACAAGCCTTGCTATATCAGCTGTCAGAACATATAATGGCAATGCGACTTAAGTGTGAAGTTAGCTGTGAAAAAATACAATTAAATCCTCTGTCGGGAAAAAACAAAATTACTTTCCGAACAGCTCAATACAAAAAAAGGCGGAGTGTAAATAATCCAAGTCAGAAATCAGGTGGAAAACAAATTTCAGAATCTTAGAAATGCTTATAACCAAAACATAAGCTAAATTGCGCTTAGCGATCCTTATAAAATTTGGTGAAGAATATCTAAACAGCGGTCGCGCTTCGGCAGGCAATGGCAAACGTCCGACGTTTAAACGACATACGTTACCGAAACGACCCGGATTTACATCCGGCTAAGGACTGTCACTCCAGCAGCATTCACCGTATGTAAGTATGGGGAATGTTTATGCTGCTACAACAACAACAACATCCGCGTGTATTTCTGCACCTCATAAAAAACCATTTGTCGTTCGGCTTAAAGCTAAAGACGCACGTGACAAATAACAAACAAAACACCTGGAATTTCATTTATAAAAAAAAAAACAAAAAAAAAACTCAAGTAAGGCACAATTTGTTGCGGTGAATATGTGTGAATGTATGCACGTAAATGCTTTGCAATCAAGTGTTTGTCTTTGATGAGTATAAATTGATCGAAAGTTTACCGCCGGCTATTGCGGTAAAAAGCGCTTCTGTGTTTTCTCTTTTTCCTTAAACTTAAGAACTTAAAATTTGCATAAATCTTATTTTTGCCTAAAAGGAGGCTACGGACAAATTGAACCGTTAGATAGCTGGCGCTTAAGCAAACAACAAGTGTTTGCGAGTGCACAATGAGAGAGGACACTTGTGGTTAATATGAGTATGCCACGAACTTTGCCCGAAGCAGTTTTTGTACTTCTACTTCGTCTAGTATCAATTTCGGTGCGATCAGCAATCGCAAACTACCGTGAAGAATGCTCCAGCGTACAATATTCCAAATTCAGGGTACTTCATCATTTTCCACTCTTGCTTTGGTCTGTGGTTTTATCGTTGGAATTCTAATACTCGTCGATATTTATTTATTTATTTCGTTTATTTTAGAAAAGTAAATTTATTAAGTTTGTGGAAAAGGTCATGAAATGGGTATAAAGTGTAATGAAAAGAGTTCTTTGAACTCGTAAGCTCTACATTGTTTGAGCAAACGGTATTAGTAGCAAATGGTACTAAATAGTTTTATTATCTTTCAATTTAGGTGAATTTATTTTCGCGCGCAAAATATGTGAAGGGTTATACAGCAACTTAGCTTTGATAATAAATAATTAAGGCTTTTGCTAATGAAACTGATTTTTTTGCTTCTAAGTTCTAAAATATGATTACTTAAGGGGTTGCATAAGTCCAGCAGCGCCAAAAATGCGTTAAAAGAAAAACTGTTTTTAGAAGGCATAACAATAAAAATAAATATAAAAAAATTGTATGCATTGTTAATTAGTACTTAAACTTTATAAACAAATTTATTTTAATTTTTCTTTACAAAAATTAGTATATAAAAAATCACGTGACCTAAAGTACAATGAAAAAAAGTTGCTCCACGATCTGCATCATTTCTCCTTGAAATGCTGATGGATCTGTAAAAAGTAAAAAATTCTAAAATAAAGTTATATTTATAGTTTGTCAAGCCGGACTTTTAAATTTCGAAAAATTTTGCAACTTACGGCATTTTAAAAATAGGATGCGTTTTACGTCATAAATGTCGCACTTTAATTATGTTAAAAAAAAATAATACAATGTTTTGATAAAAATATCTAAAATCCGGCTCGACAGACTATAGAGAAAAACCGCATCAAAAAATATTAAAAACTATATGAGTTATCATGCAGACCGAGCCGGAAAAAGTAGTTTCGAGAAAAACGAGTTTAAACTTTGAAGTGCATTTCGTATCTATAGGGAATTTTTACAATCGACTTCCGCAGAAATACGCCTAAAACTACACAAAATATTAATCTGTAAACAAAATCAAGTTTTTGAAAATTCTGGACGTATGTAACCCATTAATCATTCAATGCACAATTATATCTTGGAGTATTCCTTTAGAGTCAGTTACTCTCACTGTATTACTACTACTAATGTTCCTTCATATAGCTCGATATTAGCAGCACCCGCCAAAGTAAAGGGCATGTTATGTAATCTCACGGCATACCTTCGAGGCCCAACTCAGAGCAAGCGGAAGCTTTTAATGCACACGACGAACTCGACTCTTCTACACGCATGCGAATTATGGGTAGATTCGCTAAGTGTGAAATGCTGGTTGCAACGCTTCTGCGCTCTCAGAGTGGCTTCTTCATGCAGAAGAGTAGCAGAAGCAGCGGTTTTAGGTTTAAGCAGTTTAACCATTCCTTTTCCAGATTTTCTAGCACAAGAGCGCAAACGGAGACGGGAGGCAAACATCTCAGAAATTCCAAGGTCATGCTTTTCCGAAATTCTAATTCAAACGCTCAAACTTTGGCAAACAAGATGGAACTCTGAACAGTACGGTATATGGACAGCGAGACTAACATTCGATTTAAAAAAGTGAATAGAAGGAAAGCACGGTGAAGTTAACTGTTACCTCAGATAGTTTTTGTCCGGACACAGGTTCCTTCATAAGTATTTGTAGCGAATGGGGAAGGTGAACCTACCAAATTGCATTTATGGAGATACTGAATACGATGGTACGGAGCCCACCTCCTTCAAATGCGAGAGGTGGAACACAGAGAGAACAGCTTTGCAACGAACTATTGGTGCATGTACACCTTAAGGAACAATCTAGGAAATGATGATAGGCGAAGATAAATGGAATGCACGCAAAAATTTCGTGTAATTTATTTGTAAAAGGAGGCATGAAATGGAAACTTATGCCGAAGAGCATTTAGCACATGTTTTTTAAAACAGGCGACCTTTGACGCAGGGTGAGTCAGTGAAAGTGTCCTTCTTAAGACTTCGGTTTGGACCTCTACCTCGAAGCAATGCGGAAGCAGTCCCGGAGTTGAGAAAAGATTCCAAAAGAAGAGGAGGAATGTTTTAGTGCAAAGGTACTAAAAAAAAGAAAAAAATTAGTAGCCCTCAAGTATATATCTGCCAATTAAACAAGATTTTTCGGATAAAAAATTTCGAAGATTTTGCCATTGCAAAATAAAGTGCAAGTTTTAAGTAGCTCAAAAATAGATGCTCGGCATTTTTTTATATGGAAGAGAACTCCCAACACTATCAGCAAATAAATAAAAATTGTCAAAAATCAATTCGATTTTTTAATACTTAACATTTATGTTTTTTATGCCAAAATTCATCGGGCTAAAAGGCTGGATACTCGGATTATTTCTGAAAATTCTGATTAAAATGTTTGAAATTTTGATGAAAATTTAAAAATGAATTTTTTATTCATGGATTTATATAGTTTTCGTCGGAGAATGAACTATAGTTTTATAAAAAAAGTGTATTCAAATCAAAGGAAAATAATTATAAAAATAAATAAAAAAATCATAATAAACACAATTAAAAAATAAATAAATCTAAAATTATTTGAATTTAAATAAATTGCCAAAACTTGTCAATAAGCCTAGGGGCTATACTTATTTAGTTATTTATTTATATATATATAATTGGAGGGCTTAGCCGAGCGCAAGAAACCTGAGCTTTAGAAAAAGTGGCAGGGTGGTTGTATTTAAATTTGTAGTGACACTCAAGCTGCACTGAGAGCCCTTGCTGCCCATTCCAATGCACAACCTGCTCTTCGAAATCAGTTAGTGAATGTAAGACAAAGCTAAACAGTGTTGGCAAACACAAAAAAGTTTGTCTTATTTGAGTGCCTGGACATTGTGGTACTGCGGGGAACGAGTTGGCTTAAAAACTGGCAAATGCGGGCTGTGCAGATATACTACTAGGCCCTGCACCCTTTGTAGGTGTCAACTCTACATTAATTCAACTATGGATTGCCGATTTCATGAGGTCTACCCATAGTAGGTGTTGGCTTGAGTTGGACTCTTGCAGAGTAGCCAAGTGCTTTATGAAAGAACTAAACCAGAAATTCGCGACCTTTCTCCTAAAACTTAGTAGAAAGAACCTGAGAGTTCAGGTGAGTGTAATCACACGGCACAATACCTGTGGTATGCATATGGCTACTATGGGAATCATTGGCGACCCAATATGTATAACTTGTCTTGCGAATGAGGACACTATAGAGAATATTCTTTGTAGCTGTCGGACGTTTTCTAGCATCAGACTTAGGCTGTTGGGAGGTATTGAGTATGGTTAAGGATAAGAGAGGAAAATTCCAGATCTCTTAAGGTTCATAATATAATCCATAAAAATTGCGGAAGAGTTGCCTCAAAACCAATTTTTTCGTCTTACCATCCATACTGCAACTATCCTATCTCTCTATTCCTTTTACCGTAATTCATCCGGGTGTAGTACAATGGTCTTCCTGACTGAGTGCTTGGACTAATCGAACTCCACTTAAATCTAATTTAATCTGATATAGCCGAGAGTCACCTGCAAATAGAAGTGAACGTGATGTTGCTCCACAAATGGAGGTACAAACAGTTTTACACTACCTCCGAACAGCAGATGTTTTTTTATGAGGAGCTTTTTCATGACAGAAATGCAAGCGGATGCTTGTCATTGCCAGTTCGAGACCACTTTTATAAAAAACCTCTAATATCATTCGGTGTGTGAAGATGTAGTGGGTTTCGAACCCGGGCTCTACCGAGTGGTAGTCACGCACAAACACATTCCGCTACGTTTGTCGACGGGGTTGGATTAGAGGCTTAAATAATAAGCAGTATGAACTGAGAACAGGGAGAGTGATTTACTTTCAGTAGCTGGGTGAGTTCGTTGTGAAAAAGATTTTTTCCAAAATAATTTTTCGAATATTTGGAGCTAAGCCAATATTTAACGCACCTTCACTTACTGAGAGTAAATGCATTTTGTGTAAGTGTTAGATGATCTTTGGTGAGATGAGTCGTGTGAAGCAGGGATGCATGCGCATCTACTCCATAGAAAAAAAAGGAGTCAGCTCTTTACAACAAAAACAAAAAAGTCCACCTCACGAAGAGTCGGCTATGAAATAGCAGCTCTGGTGTTCCTTCTATTCTGGCTTTCCTGCTCTAAAGGGTTTCTGAAAAACTCGAATTGAATATTAAAGCCGTGATGAAAGCGCCAAAGTCAATACCAACTAAGAGTCTTATGATAAACACGAATCTATACATAATTGTAGTAAATAGATTTATTTAATTTATATGTAAGTACAAATGATAACAAAAAAACGACAATATTTTCAACATTTCATTGTAAGCGCATTGTAGGCGGGCGGTTGACTATAGCTTGCGCTAGCCATGTCGCTCTCGTCATTCGTGACTGACTCCCCGCTTTCACCACTATGTGGCTGATAAGTGATTATGAAATTCGTTGGCGGTTGCGTGTGATTCCCGGATTGCTTTGTGCTTTTATGTCTCAAAAGCTGGACTCCCTTGAAGGTGATTAGTGCGCATGCCATTAGTAGCCCAATCAGCGCTCCATATATCAAATATATAACAAAGGAACTCGTATCGCAAGAAACGTGCATGCTAAATAGCAGCATTTTCATTTCCTTCAAACATTTTTGCAATTGCGCCGCGTTCACGCATTCGCCATCTTGATCCAAATAGCCGATATTACAATGACAGGTGTTGGGCATTATGCAACTGCTGTGCTGGCCACACCCATCCTTGCAGTATGGCTCGCAGTTCTTGTCGACGAGCGTATAGCCGGCGATACAGCGGCAATGATTTGGTGATGCGCAGTATGCATGAAGCGGGCAAGCCAAGGAGCAAGTTGGCTGACAGCTCTGCTCAAAGCCGAATATCGCTTTGTTCTCGAAACCTGCTCTGCACTGGCATACTTCGGGTAGAGCGCAGTATGCGTTGATACCACATGCGTGTGTGCACTTCGGGCGGCAAGCGTCACCGATACGCAAATAACCTTCTACGCACTCACAATGGTCTGGCGCTATACACGTACTATTTGGTCCACAACCATCCGGACAGTGGGGTAGGCAATCGCTGCTGTCATTGCGGCGGGCGTAACCTGCAGCACATTCACATATGCCCGGGCGCAGACAAGTAGCATTGCCGCCGCAGCGTGTAACATCGCAGATGGGTTGACATTTGTCGCTGGCGTTGGCCGTCGGTTGATAGCCAGCGTCACAGGTGCACGTATTAGGCGTGGCACAGTGCGCGTTCTCCGCACATCCTTCGGCGCAAATTGGCTGACAACCATCGTTGGTCTGTTCGTAGCCCGTTTTGCAGTGGCATGCGTTGGGTGCAGCGCAATAGCTTCTTTCGTCGCAATCCTCCTCACAGTGAGGCGAGCATTGGCCTAAGACGTTTGTTTTATAGCCTTCGTTGCAGTAACAATTGTTGCTGCCCGTGATGCAAGTGGCATTTGACGGACAACCTGCTGCACAATCCGGCTGACATTTGCTTTGCTCCGGATGGTAACCTTTATTGCAAATACAACGCATTGGCACATAGTCACAAATGCCATCCACGCAATTCTCATCACAAATGGCTTGACAAATTATTTGCGATTTTCCTCTAACGGTTAGAGCTTTACACAAGTTGGCTCTACCCTGACCAGGTTTGACAAAAACGAAGGTGAGCATAATGAAGTGAAATATTGACGAATTTAGCTTCGAATTATACATTATGATAGAAGCACTTTTAAGTCTATGAGTGTTGAAAGTCTTCAGTGTACTAAATGTTTTAACAAAATGACTCAATAAAGCGATTTATTGAGTGCGGAAATTTATAAGAATAAAACAGTGTTACCGTTATATTTTATTCCATAGGTATACATACATTTGGGAGTATATGTATGTTGAAGAGGGCAAAGTATGATTTAGAAGCGGAAAAGGGCGTACAAGAGAAGGTTTGCCTGCATTTGTATACCAAAAAGAAAAAAAAGATTAAAAAAAAGTTATCAGGGTTGGAATAACACAGCGGACCAGTCTTTTAAAGTCTCAACCAAATATATTCCAAAAGTTAGTTGCCTTAATAATAACAATAATAATAACTGGCGCTTTTGCCCTTGGTTGGGCTGTTTGGCTGAGCTCCGCCTCATATTAGTTTGGGGAAAAAGAAATACATTGTTTTTGAGTAAAACTTAAAACTTTATTTCAGAAGTTTCGGATTGTCCGATTTGGGATTGTCCGTCGAAATGTCGAACTGTTAGGTCAGTATGCGCGTGACGTTTTTAGTTGGCGAAGGAATTTTTAGGCGTTCAGTTGATTAGTTTTAGCTTGTGTGTGCTGTTGTGGGATTTGGGGTATGACCACCAGTCCAGAGCTGTGTGGAAGCTCAACTACGAAGTTTGACCCGAGACTTAAATCTGGTAATACGGCTAGCAGGAGCCCTCGGAGTTTTCTGCGACCTGTTCTTGAGGTAGGCCCTTCGGGGCGTATAGTGATGATTGTGGTTTAACATCCAAATACTGGTGAGTCTTTTTGGTTCAATGTGAAATTGCATTGCAACCGGGCGCCAGACCCATAGTACCGCAGATATTTGAATAGGCCGCGAACCCCTCCGAGGTGGTTAATGTGTACTTTTCGCACTGCCAATTGGTATCGTTAAATGCTTTTTGCGTTTTTGGAAAAAGGTTGTCCTGATGGAACACAACATAACATAAATACCTACACCTCCTCTGTTGGCCAATTCTGAACGTTTCTGATCGATCGCTAGTTTCAAACGGTCCAGTTGTTGATAGTGGAGATCTGAATTTAGTACTTGAAAAAACGAAAGCAACTAATAATAAATGATTCCTATCAAGCCCTACCAAATATACTGTAGAACCTTCCTGGCCGTTAGTCCTGGCTTGGCCACCGTTTGAGCTGCTTCCTCGCGTTTCGACCACGATCGTTTTCGCACAATATTGTCATATGTACCCCGTTCCTCATCCCCTGTTAACCTCTCTTTTAAGAAATGGGCCGATTTTATTCAATTTGGCCAAGGCTTCGCAGATGGAAATTCGATCCATCATCTTTTTTGGTGTTAACCATCGAGCTTCCTTTTGAATCCAGCTTTGCGCAAATAGTTTAAAACTTTTTTATAGTCGATCTTTAGCTCATGGGAGATGCTGCGACTACTAATATGAACAAAAAGTTGACTTCCATTACTTCTTTGTTTTTATCGACATTTCCTTTAACACCAAGAATGCCTGAACGGAATCGACGAAACGAATTGTTTGATGTGAAATTTCATCTTCACAACGAGCATAAACTTAAAATTGTTGGACCGATATTTTACAAGATATCGATGACTACTACCGAGAAAATAATGGATTTATTTTTCCCGAAACCAATATTTGTGTTACATATGCTGATGCTGATAAGTAAATAGAGGGACCTACTGTTTTATGCCGCCTCCGAATGGCTCATGGTTTTTTATGAGAACTTTTTTCATGGCAAAAATGCACTCGAAGGTTTGAAAAAAAGAATAAAAGTTTCTGCCATTTGATGTTTCATGACCGCTCTTTCGAACTCATGCATGGGTAGTCACGCTCCAACCCATTTGTGTATAGCAGATAACCGCGAAAACCGCTTACGCGATTTTGGCCGAGTTTTACAAAGCGCGCCAGTTGTTTTTTCTCGCGTTAACCGGTTCCAGTTGGACACACCATGTAAACCCAAGTCCTTCTCCACCTGATCTTTCTTCCCCTGCTACCTCTAGCTGGTGCCGCATCGAATTGTGGCTGCGCGATTAAGAAAAGCGGGTCGCACGATCTTTTCCAACATCAGGTTAAATAAGTTATACGACAGCGAGTCACCCTGTCTGAATGAAACCTCGTTTGGTAGCAAACGGTTCGGAGAAGTCCTTCCCAATTCTGATGGAACTGTTGTTATTGAGCAATGTTACCTTGCATAGCCGTATTAGTTCCGCGGGGATACCAAATTCAGACATCGCGGCATACAGGTAGCTCCTTTTCGTACTGTTGAATGCAGTTTCAGATGTATTCCTTCCATAATTTAAGTACGCTTTGGATGTCAGTAACCAGATCGCCGTCTTTGTTCTTATAGGAAAACACCTCGGTCTTAAAACTTTCTGTAAGCCACTGAACTTTCTGGTAGAATTTTAGGGCGTTGTTTCTATTGGCCAGCCTCTCTTTTCTTCTTTCTGATAATACGTCCCTTTTCCTTTCTTAGCTCGCGGTAGAGGTCCCACATGGCTCGCCGAAATCCGATTTCTTCTTCGGCGGCGGTACGTAAAGATCGTGAAATGTTGCTCCATTGCTCGTGCATGCCGGATTGTTGAGCAGTACTCTCTGAGAGCAGGAGGGAGAGTCTAGTGGCGATTCTTCTGGCTGTCTGTTGTGATTGCAGCTTTTCGATGTCGAGCATTCTTTGACTGCAACAAGGTAACGATCCGAGTCGATGTTGAGTAGTCGGATCGTACATACATCTAAAACACTAGAAGCGCGTCTTCCATCTGTCACAGCATGATCGATCTGGTTTCGCATTTTTCGATCAGGAGGCAGCCACGTAGCTTGGTGTATCTTCTTATGCTAGAATCTGGTGCTGCAGACTACCACGTTTCGGGCCCCGGCGTTGTTTTCCGACTGTGGGACCAAAGTAGTTATCTTACTGGATAGTAAAATCACAAATTAATTTTGTGTTACTACACCACAATTTTTTTTTTCAAGAATATTATTTTATTATTTCATAGCGTCTCTGTGTAGGGATCGTTTGACTTTTTTGTAAGAAATTTTATGAAACTTCATTAAAAAGGCAATTGAGTGTTAAAATGTGCTATAAAAATGATCGGAAATTTTAGTAGTGTGTTCACCGAATGTAAAAAACTGATACGGATGAGAGAAGAAGTAGGACTCAATAGAACTTTAATGGTAAAATAATTATAATCATGAGAACTAGAGACCGCCGTAGCCGAATGGATTGGTGCGTGAAACGTTTTTTGTAATAGCAGTCGCCCCTCGGTAGGCAATGTGTGTATTTCTGATATGGAAAACTAATCAATGAAAAAGTATCTACCATTGGAGTTGGTTTAAAGTTGAAGATCTCTCCTATTGTGGATCAAGGCGCACACCATAAAAAGCAGCCTCAGCTCTGTCAAACACCCAAAAAGGGTGTAAGCGCTTGTGATAAACCCTCAAAGTGTGCGGC
The DNA here is from genome assembly GCF_028408465.1 of Anastrepha ludens. NCBI lineage: Eukaryota > Metazoa > Arthropoda > Insecta > Diptera > Tephritidae > Anastrepha > Anastrepha ludens. Next base: position 113,630,716 of record NC_071498.1, on the reverse strand, counting down.
ACTTTACTCACCAATTGTTCAATATCACGCCATGAATGCGGTGTGTTGCGACCTCTGTTGAACGACTAGAATTGGGCATCCAACTTGAGTAAACCAGCATGCTGCAGCAGTGATCGGCTCCAATCGATGGTGAAGAATCTTCCTAATACTTATAAATCTTTTACATTTGCTATGGTTCTCTCGCGCCAAAGTAGTTTTTAATGAACATAAGAGACTCTCTTTTTTAATTTTTAGAAAAATGCTCGTATTCGTCACATGGTTGTTCACACAAAAGTAATGGTGGAATTTTCCTCGCAATATGTTGCCCTATAACATTTTTGTTCTATTTTTCTAACTTTTATACTTTTTGACCAGGTGAAGGTGTGGCATTTTCTTCCCTTTATAAACCATGAGGGTGAGCTAATTTTTGTGAATTTGTGTACACAAATCCGTCAAATGGTTGCACGAAATCTTTAATTATTACAAAAAAAGGAAGTTACTCATTCCCTTTCATTATATTTAATATATAATATATTCCATGTTTAACCCTTGGCGGAAGGCATTGAAAAGGTGAACTACAGAATGTTGAGCTGTATGAGCTCACCGACATAATAAGCAGAGATAAGCTAGTTCATTTCGTGAATTTCTTCAAATTTAACAGATTTCATTCTTAACAACCAACAGTATAAATTAATTCTACAATTTGTTGTACTCCTCTATAAAACACTATGAAACATAAAAAATACTCAAAGAAGACAATACGACACCAGTTGTTATTGAGCTTAGAATTTTTTGATTAGAATTTTGTTTATACATCGATTGTTGAAGTTAGAAATATTCTATGTAGAGACATAAAATTAAGTACGAAAAAAGTTATGAAAAGCGCATCCGCAACCCCAAAAGGAGAAAGATAAAAACCCCGTATGGCTTAGTGCGTCATCTTATATTAAAAAATTAAATAAACTAAAACGTTCTTAAAAAAATTGTGCACATAAAATAAACTATGATGTATGTGTGTGTGCAAATTAGCGATAAAACAGTAAGTGAAGGAACTCGCGCACTCATTGCCAGCGCGTGCCCCGACATACGCTACGTTTGCATGCTTGTAGCAGGTAAATCACTGAAATTTGTACTTTTGAACTAATTTTGTATAAATATTTTTGATTTTGAGCGGATTAAGGAATTTATGCTTCGCAGTCGAATGGGAATTTCTGATATGAATGGTGCGTGCATACATACAGCGATAGGTGTTTGCCCGAGCTTTTTCTCCACTTTAATAGAGGTGCCCATAGTCTTGTAAGTAATTTGAAAAATAAAACATTCTTGCGGCTATTCTGCATTATTTGCAGAATATAGTGTTCTTTACCAAAATTTTGAGCCTAAATATGTATATTGGGATAGTTCAAAAAAAGTCGGGAAACGTTGAATGAATCTATTTTGATTTCCTGATCTACCGTTTTGTATATAAAACATTTAATCGGGTGGTTCATAAACACAGTGAAATCTCTCCTAACGAACACCGCTAAAATGTCGGCAGCCTCCTTGTGCGGGCATTTTTTTCTATATCAAGTTTTAACTGTAAATTTTGGAACAAATTGTTTTCTCTTAAGCAGACATTCTCTAGGCCTGACGCGGGCAGTTATTTTTCGTAAAATTGACACAATAACCTCTTATCAAAGACATTCGATTTTTTTTATAACAAATTAAACCAAAACTTCTGTTCAACGGATATGGAAAAAAGGGGTTCTCCCGGATAAAGTGTGATGTATTTTCATACCCACATTTAGTTTGGTTCGCGCAGTGATTTGTGTTCAATTATAGCGAATACTCGTAATAGGATGGGGAGATTAAACTTTAGTGTGAAGGGGAAATTTGAAATTATTAACACTTACGAGGAAAACAACGTGTGTGTTCGTAGATTAGCCCGTAAGTAAGTTTTACAAATCAAATCTTTCAATCATAATTTTTCTAAATAAAAAAAATAATAAATCCGTTACATTTGGTTTTTCATACTGGTGAAATAGGCCTTTTCTTCAGAGCTTTAAAAATCAGGTATTCCTCACAAATTATCAAAGGAAAGGGTTCCTATTCTACAAGTGGAAGTCCAAAATAAAAAATATTGAGCTAAAATAGAAACGACAGGAACTTTGTCCTGTTAACTTCGAGTTTAAGATAGTCCCCTTTGGCCACGATACAAGGTTTAGCGCGATTTAAAAGCTTTTTGAAAGAGTGTTTCAGGTCATTGACCGTAATGTTCTCCAAGATGTCAGTACAAGCCTTTTCGATGGTCTCTACGAACGCAAAACGTTTTCCTTTCATGGCCAAATGCAATTTTCCGAATAGGTAGAAGTCACACGGAGCTATATCAGGCGAATACGGTGAGTGATTGATGGTTAAAATGCGATTTCTAGTCAAAAAATTAGTCACAAGAGTGGATCGATGAGATGTTGCTTTAACAAGCAATAAGCGCCAGCTTCCTCCTTCGCGGTATTCAGGGCGAATTCGACGAATTCGATGCAACAAACACTTCAAAACGCCAAAATAGAAAATTGCATTGACGGTTTGGCCCATTGACACGAACTGCTTTTGACAATTCTTTTGGAATCCTAAAAACAAATGAGCGTCGACTTGATTTTTGACTACTCCAAACGCGATTTTTTTGGTGGTGGTTCATCTGGGGTCTTCAATTCGGCACTTTGACTCTTAGTTTCAGGTTCATGTTGGAAACAATACGTTTCATCAATCTTGTAAAGGAAGTTCTCGTCTTGTCTCGCCTCTTTAATGAGGTCTTTCGAATGTTGAATTCTGAGGAAATTTTGGTCCTCAGTTAACTTGCGCGGAATAAAACTCTGAACTCCGATTCCATGAATTTCAATAACTTCGCTTGCACTGAACCGAATGTCACCAAGCTTTCACTGGAAGTCAGCTAGGGATGTATCTTCCAACTCACAAACTCATTAAAAATATGGCGACATCAAAAACATGTATACCACGCCAGTCTTGTTTATTTTGGACTTCAATTTGTATTTTACACAAAAGAGCTGGAAAAAAAGAAAAAACGCTTTTTATTGGACGGAAATGAATATTAAACAACTTCCTATAAATTGGCAATCAAATAAGAATGCATAGATGACTTGTGAAGTGATGACACAATGACTGATGGTAGTAATACGACTTCAGTTTGCCAGCCGTTAGATCAAGGAGTGATTCAATCAATTGGATTCGAACCCGAAGATGACTTGCCGCTACCAACGTTTGCTTCATTACTTTCATTGTCAAGATGGAATACAATACTTGTTCGATTTCTCAATTCGGGCCGCTTTTCTTCAAAAGCATTATTTAATTTCGTTAGTTGTTCAATGTAGATATCAGAATTGGTCGTTCGGTTAGGTGGTAAGAGTTCAAAGTAGACAATTCCTTTGAAATCCAACCAAACTGATAACAAAACCTTCTTTTGATGAACATCAGCTTTTGATGTTGTTTGAATTGGTTCACCTGGCCTGCTCCACGATCGTTTCCGCTTGATATTGTTGTAAACAATCCATTTTCCATCGCCAGTAATCAGTCGTTTTAAAAATGGATCATTTTCATTACGTTTCTTTAGCAAATCGCAGCTGTTAATGCGTAGCGTTTCTTTCAGTTCATGAGGAACCCTTGCCAAGTTGTTTTAAGTAATTTTCAAAGCATGTAGTGATACATGAAGCTTCTCTCAATTCTCACGTGTTGTACTGTGACGATCCGCATTGATTATTGCTTTGATTAGGGCGTCATCAACTTCAACTGGACGAAAAGAGCCTTTTTCAGCTTTGAGTGAAAAATCACCAGAACGAAATTTGGCAAACCAATTTTGACAATGCTTCGCCACTTGCTAAATAAAAAATGTTCAACTACTTTTTTGCAATTGGTTCTACATTAAGTCGCTTGTGTAAGTAATGACGATCAGTTTGAATCTAGAATTATTAAAATCGGTTCATTTTTGACTAAGTTATGGGCATTTAAAAAAAAAATGTTCTTATATAATTAAAAAAAATCGATTTTGAGCCGAAGCAAAGAATTTGTCTTAAATTTTGTGTTTTGAACAGGACTTCGTATGCTGAATTGTTGAAAATGTTGCTGAAAGCCCATGGCGAGTTTGCTTTATCAAAAACATGGGTCTACGAGTGGTATAAGAACTTTGCAGAGGGCCGAGAAGTCGTGGAAGATTTGCCTCGATCTGATCGGCCATCAACGTCTTCGACGGATGAAAACGTCGACAAAGTCAAAGAAATGATGCTGGAAAACCATCATTTAAGTTTGAGGGAGGTAGCTCGTGACCTTAGCATCCCTCACGAATTAATTCGTAACATTTTACACCATCATTTGGGCATGAGGCGCCAAGACGGCTGCTCGACTCGTTCCAAGAGAGTTAAATTTCTTTAAAAAAATTCAGCGGACGAAGGTGGCTGAAGACATGATTGAGCAAGTTTATCCAGCGCATCAATGTGATGCAATGTTGGTATATAAGCTTGAAATGCAAACCAGTCAGGCGGCTGAATGGTGCTATGCACATAAGCCGAAACCCAAAAAACCAAGTGAAAGTCGGTCAAAGTCATATTACTCGTTTTCTTTGATTATCAATGTGTTGTGCACTCGTAATTCGTTCCAAATGCTTCCACAGTAAATAAAGAATATTATTTGGAAGTTCTGCGACGTTTGAGAGAGAATGTGCGTAGGAAACGGACCAATTTGTGGAAAGAAAACTCGAGGATCTTGCACCATGATAACGCACCGTCTCACAAGGCTCATATTGTGAACACTTTTTTGACCTAAAACTCGATAAATATCATCGAACAACCACAGTATACACCGGATTTAGTCCCCAGTGACCTTTTCCTTTTCCCAAAACTTAAATTGCTACTTCGCGGACGCCACTTTGAGTCGATAGAGGCCATTAAAGAGAATCCGCTGAAGGAGCTGAAGAAGATCTCTTCAAACGCGCTTAAAAGGTGCTTTGGTGACTGGACAAATCGTTGGCATATATGTATTGCTTCAAATGAAGCTTATTTTGAAGGCGACAAAATAAATTTTAATGATTAAACAATTATTATGCGCTTTATTGAACAATTCCCGGTACTTTTTCGACAGAATGTATTTTCAAAAATGCTTCTCAATTCCAAGCTAAAGCAAAAATTACTGTAGATTTACAAACAAACTTCCAGTGGACGTCTTTGTATAAGAATTACGTTCTTATTTGAGGTGTCTGGCAACACAAACTTTTCGCTAAACTACATAACTTTAACAATAAATTACTTGGTTGGTTTAAGGGTGACCCCGCATCGGAGTGCCACATAGACCGCAAGTTGGGCCCGTTGTGTTGCCCTAGAGTTCATTATATTATATGATTTCCCACCTAACCGAGAATTTTATTATAGATTTTGGTCAAAGCTATAAATTCGTTTCGAGCATTTTATGAGAGATTCGATTTTCAGGTCCGAGAGTACTGAAAGATTGTCAATTATTGGAGAGCCTAGAAGAGCGAGTCGACTTCTGCCTAGACTGGGACAACTGCACAGCAAATACCTACTCGATACTTCCTCATCTTCGTCCTCGCAGTATCTGCACAGGTCGTTTTGAGGAACCCCGAGCCGACGTGCATGAGTGCCCAAAAGGCAGTGGCCGGTGATAAGAGATATTATATGCCTTAGATCGTGTTTCGAAAGACTTATAAGGGTCTTTGTCTGTTTCAGATTGTAAGATGATCAGATTTGTCTGGTCGTAACGCAAGTAGTTTCCACTCGCCATCTCCGAACAGCAATGCTGTGAAATTCTCGATCAATGATCATTTTACATGTTGAGAGCGGAATGTGGATTGTAGGTAAGTTACTAACATTTGATTGCGCAGCTCCAGTTCTTGCGAGTTCATCAGCTTTGCAGTTACCTTCGAATCCACTGTGACCCGGTATTCAGATAACTTGGACAGAATTCTGAACACTTATTTCGTTAAGAGATAAGAGACAGGATCGAACCACACCTGAGTGGGTATAAGAGGAGCTGAGTGCTCGAACGGCCGCTTGACTGTCAGTGAAAAAGCGGATATTCTCTTATCTAAGAGAGTTTTCGCAGCATAACAGATGGCACATACTTCTGCTTGGAATACACTACAGTGGTCGGGTAATCTAAGTGGTAGGTTGGGAGTGAACAGGAGAATAGCAAATTACTTAAAAACTATAAGCCCCCGGAGGGTGCGGTTTTCAGTTTTAAGATGGGAATACACCCTTCTATCCCACCTTTCCAAACTTTCTTTTCAAAGTTTGTTATATTACACTAAAGTTTTTGCATTATCAAAATACCCAATTTCAAACTTGATCTGAATTTATCTATCCCATTCAGATTATAAGCAAAAACTAAGGTCATTGCTTATCTTACTTTAAATGGCTGACTATGCGCGGGCCCATTCGGACGAAATGGGCTTTTTTTAATAGCTTTTATACGTTTTTTGAGTTTTTATAAGTTTTTAATAGTTTACAACTAGAGGTGCCAAACTATCGATGGCACTATCGTCACCATCGATGGTAGGGTACTATCGAGCTACTGAACTATCGATGGTTCAAAGTCTCGATAGTGGACGATAGTATCGTCAAAAGAGCGATTTACACATCACCAAGCAAATATTCGCGTTTTTTTATTTGTGGCGTCGCTTGTGTACAAATATTAAAAAGTGTAAAGTTATAAAGTGTTTAAAAGAACAATGCGTAAAATCATATAAATGAATCGCTTTCTTAAACGAGGTAATACATTTTTCAAATAATTAGTAAGAATGCTTAGAACACTTTTGTCTAATTTTAGGACGCAGTTCTGCTGCAGCGAGTAGCGATTGCAACAGCAGCGACAGCGAAAAAAATGTTGTGTTGGAGAAGCCTGCACAAAAAAAGAAAAGTAAAATTTCGGATGTGTAGAATTATTTTAAAAGATCTGATGATAAGAAATTTGCCAAATGCCTTTTGTTGTTTTTAAACAAATATCTTTCGCTATAAAAAATAAATCATATTATAGTCTTCAAGTTTTAGCTTTTAAGTCTTTTATAAGGCTTTTGTATTTTTAGCTTTTCCCTTAAAATGTAATTTCATAAAATGTAAGCAAAGTTCCTTAAACTTATAAGCTCACTATTTTGGCAGAAAAGACCCATAGCCTGTACTCTTACTCTTTTTTCCAAATGTAAATCACTCACACTTGTGCAAATATATAGGGGAGTTGTGAGACATAGGGAGTTGTGAGACATAGGGAGTTGTGAGACATTGTTACCTTTCGGCATTATTCATTTGTTTACATTCGATTTTAAGTGTCAACAAGTGTTCTCGATGCGATCTCACTTTTTAGCTAGCATTGGTCATATTTACACGCATCCGACGCGTCTCTCCAGTTACTGTGTTTTGGAATGTCTCGGTAAGTTTTTTCATCATTTGTTTTGCGATACATTCGATCAGTTGTTATAGCAAATTGCAAATGTCAATAAATACAAGTTATTAATTGTCCTATTAGCTTTGAATTTACACATTCACTTGGGCATGAACGTTCGATGTGTTTATGACTACGCGGCCATTTATAAAAAAAACGATTTGGGGAGTTGTAAGACAACAAATGTGGGGAGTTGTGAGACACCGGTTTTTTCGACGCTTTAACGCATCTTTCATAAGTACCTCGCAATATTCATGCATTGTTTGTATATATATCATGAAATTTTTGGTTAAATTTGAGTTTTTATTGTTTTTCCGCTTTTAAAGTTAAGCAGAAAAAACTCCATTCATTGCAATGTATGCGATCGAGCTGTGCACCTAAAGTGTGCCAATTTACGAACTGGTTATTATACATATTCTCAGTGCGAAAATAACAATTGTCTTTTCTTTTTTATTTTTCATCTTAATAAAGAACTAACAACTAAAATAAGTCATTTTTATTGATTTAAACCATGGTGTCTCACAACTCCCCACATTTTTGTATTTTGTATTATATTTTATATGATTATATACAATTTTAATTCTAAGGAAAATTGTAGTTTTGTTAAATAGGCCATACCAATAGCTTCCAGTATTCATTGACTAAAGATTCCATCGTTGACATATGCAGAATATTAAGATTTTGAGTAATACGGGTCCAACAACAAAACCCGTCTCAAAACTCCCCATTCTCCCTTACTTGTTTTAAAGTGTTCCTTATGAATTAAAATAAAATTCAAATTCTTTGTTTTTTCTTACAAATTTCAATGATTTTCAATCACTGTTTTTTATTGCGACTATCGACCACTATCGATGGTACTATCGACCACCATCGATGGTTTGAAAATTACTATCATCCACAATCGATGGCGCCCACCATCGATAGTTTGGCACCTCTATTTACAACTTCATAGTTTCATAATTTTTCATGATTTGATCATTCTTAAATAACAGTTATATCTAATATAATTTGAAAACAAATTTTTTCCCATTTGAAATATCGAATGTTTGAGCACTTAAAATGATATTACAAAACATAAGTATTGGTGGGAAGATTTTTTTATTATAATTTGATTGATAACTTAATTTATGTTTGGAGTGTGACATAAATATATATATAAATATTTGAATTTCCACAAATTTTGAAGCGTTGTTCTGGCGTTAAACGATTCATGATGACCTGCCAAACATTATTGAACAGAAATGCCATTCTCAGTTGTAAAAACACAGTTAACCGTATTGATAGTTCTCATGAAGCTAAAAAATACCCGACACATGGAAACTTCATAGGCCTTGCACCACCATTAAATACCAACTCTTTTCAAAATTAAAAACACACGGGCCTTTCCTTTTTCAATATCAACCCAATGTTAATTATTGCAGCTTGGACCACCCTAATATATGTAGTTGTCAGGGTAAATATAATGTATAATACACAAAAATTGCTTTTTAGTGAATATAACATCCGATTTTATAGTGAAGAAAGAACCTTTACAGTCTTTCACGGCGCAAAATTGCTTACGTGTAACTTATTCCTCATTTCTGTGCCGTCTCTTTGTAAAGGTCAAGAACACTTTTTAGAGAGGCGTTGAATAAATATGCGATGCTAAATGGGTTTGGCATGAACAAATTTCAATATAGCTCACTTCAAACTTTTCTTCGTAGTTGAAAATATTTATTATATATTTTGCTCTTTTACAATAAAACAAAAAACGTTTATGAACATATTGTAATATACTTATATGCTTAAATTCAATTTCAATAGCCATCATTCGTCCGTTCCAAAACGCACATCGATCCATATACTTGGATTGCCCTGCAGCGGCTCACATTTGCCATTCTCAAAGTTAAGTGAATAGCCTTCATGACATATGCACTTATAGGGTTCGATGCAGTCGGCATGGGCGCATAGCTCCTTATTACATATCGGTGCACATTCACCTCCAGCCTCTACACTGTAATTTTCATCGCATTCACATACGTCTGGCGACTTGCAGCGTCCATGCTTACCACAGCTCGTGGAGCAAATAGGCTCGCAACTACCATCCGCTGCAGCAGTGTATCCATCCTTGCAGATACAGCTATTCGGCGCAGCACAATATTTACTCTCACCACACCCTGTATCGCAAACTGGCTGGCATTGACCACCATTACGAAAGTATCCTTCTTTGCAGCTGCATTTATTTGGCTCAGTGCAATGCTCATTTTCCTCACAGGCAGGCACTGCACAAACAGGCATGCATTTACCGTTCATCCATTCATAACCTTTATGGCAAATACAACGTTTTAAATACATGTCGCATACACCATTCGAACAATCAACGGGGCACTCGAGCTTTCGGCAAACTTTCTTGATCATTCCATCGACTAGTTCAATGCGGCAGGTGAGCAACGCGGCGTCCAGTGAAAGCGGTAGGACGATAACGAAGCTCAATGAGAGTAGCACCTGTGGGGGTATCATTTTGATATCAAAATTCTGTATTGAAGATTTAAAAATTAAAAAAAATATTACACTCGCGCTATTCGCGCACAGACTGCCACTGAATGACTAAGTGGATGGAATTTGACTCGTAGTTTCCGAACCGTTCCAATTCGTTTAATGCGATAACAACTAAAACGGGTGTATTTTGTTTCAGTTACCGTTTGTGTAGATAAGAAAATTTCAGGGATGCATAATTTATAAAAAAGATTTATGTAAAATTAAACTTCTTTTAAATGAACCGAATAAATATTTTTGTTAGAACTCTTTTTGAATTTTTCCCTTCATTTCTTGCACTTCACCCTTTGGAAATTAATTTATGTAGTTACTCGTTTCATCTAAAAATTGTTCTTCATTGTACAGGGTCCGGCAATTGAAGTGTAATCAATTACAATAAAAAGGCCATAAATTTAGTTTGGAAAATTACTTGTATTCAATTCAAAGTAAAAAATGTGTGAACCTAATACAAAATCAAGAATCAATTTACATTTGCTTGATATGATCACTTTTTGCCTTGAGTAAGGCCTTGAGACGGTCCAGAAACGAGTCGCCCGAAAGTGACTGCAGATATTTTGGGCCACTCGCGGTGAATGGTTTTTTTCTGGGCCTCGAGAATAAGGAATCTTTTAGTTCGAGCCTTGATCTCCAAAAAGACCCAAAGAGAATAATCCATCTGATTCGTATCTGCTGAATTTGAAAGGTATTGTGAGGCCGGTATGAAGTTCGGAACGTTGTTTTTTTAGCCATTCTTGTCCTTTTGAAACGTCCATGGTCTGCCCCCGAAATGTTTGTCTGCACACGCCCATGGAGAGCGCCCATCTGCATTTACAGCGACCCAAACCATTACATGGCGAGTGCTGACTCCTGGTGGCCAATCGATGACTTAAATTCTCGTAGCAACGATGAAATAAACCCTATCGTTTTGGGAGTTTACGATTGATCAATAGACAACTATTTTCGTCGGAAATCTCAATATTCGGAAATGGACCGCTTTTGGCCAAGCGAAGCAATTTTTTCACACTCTCAAGTTGACTTGTTGCTGCTTTTGTGTGAGATAGTGCGCCTTTTGTATTTTGGATCTTGTAAGGTTTGAGTTTGAGATAATTTTTCAGTATGCGGCGGATGTTATGGTCAGATATTTTCAATTCTTTGGACATTTGATTGGCACTTTGTCGGGGAGTTCGCTTAAGTCGCTTCTTCACTTTTTGAACCATTTCACGTGCCGTTGCAGTCTTTTGATGATGACTTCCATGACGTTTCGCGTTGCTACCAGTATCATTGTAACGAGTAATGTTGCGATAAACCAAAACTTTATTTACTTTAAGGTGCTCAAGCTCCCGAACAATCGGTGGTTCTGATTTTCCAGCCAAATATAATGCAATCAAACTATTACGTTTGAAATCCATTACTGATTTTCTTTTTTCGAGTTTACTGACGGCAAAATACTTCCGCGCGCTTGTAAACAATACTCTGAACTGTCATTTAGATAACTAATAAACAGCTGATGCCCGTGTCGTTTACAAATCGTACAATTGGATTACAAAAATCGACGCTCTGTGAAAAGTGTTAATCGCGCACTTAGAACAACTTATGGTGCTCAGTGATGGGGCCCATTTTTGGTTTAATGATTACGCCAATAAGCAAAATTGCCATATTTGGGCTGAAGAGTAAGATAAAGCCATTCAAGAACAGCCATTACATCCTTTAAAATCAACCGCTTGGTGTGGTCTATGGGCTGAAGGAATCATCGGCCCATATTTCTTCAGTGAATAGTGAACGCTATTGCACCCGCGATCTCCACAACATTTGGTTCCAAGAAGATGGCGCTACTTGCCATATAGCCAGTAAAGCATTGCATTTCCTACGTCATCGTTGCGGTGAGCAACTTATCTCTCGTCTCGAACCAGTGAATTGGCCATCAAGATCGTGTGATATCACACTTTTGGACTTTTATTTGTGCAGGTATGTAAAGTCTAAATGCTTTGTGGATAAACCAGCTTCAATTGAGGCAGTGGAAGCCTAGATGAGTAAAGTTATTCACGAGATACCGACCGAAGTCCTACAAGTCAATCAAAATTGGCATTTACGGAGGGCCGAATCAGGGTGCAGCTGCGGCCAACATTTGAAAGATATTATCTTTAAAAAATAAATGTCATGAATGGTTCTATACAAAAGTAATAAAGGTTGTCAATCAACTTGAATTTTCATTATTTTATTTCAATATAAAACTCGATACCTCTAAATTGATCAGCCTTTACTTCTTTTGGATTACCTAAAATATCCGAAGTAGTATCCGCCAGTATGAACTTTTAATCGTCAGATCCCTTTAAATGCGAAGTATTGTGTAGTGGCCACGGCGAAATTATACTATACATTTATATACAGGGCCTTTGTTTGTTTCAGCAGTGTTGCGTTTTAAAAATTACACTGTCTGTGGAAACTACGTTTTGCAAGATTGCACAAGAAAAGCTGAAACGACTTTCGCATTAAATTCAAACTAAGCAACAAGTAAAGTTTTATGCTGATAAGAAGTTTTTTTTTTTCATTTTGTAAAAGCAAGAGATTGTGAATAAATTTATTAATTTGAATAAAGTGAATTGTTGATTCATATTTATTATGTAGGTAGATGCAAATGTGCACATTGGCATTTAGAAAATAAAAAAAGCAATGCTGGAATTATGACGTGACAATTGACTCGATCTCCTAATCAAATGTAATTCGTTTTTTAAACTAAAATGATAAATTGGAATCTATGTAAATAAAAGGGGCGCCTCTTAGTTTTACAAGAATTTCTTTAATTAAATATTAAGCTAATAAAATAATGGAAAACTTTTTTCCTTTCGGATTCTACAAAGAATACTAAGAGAATACCCAATAGGGCATGGCTAGGTAATTAAACTAGGTAAAATGGTTGAAGTAACACACCACTTTGGCACTCTCCGAGCAGCACTAAAGCGCCGTTTTGATACCATTATGAGACCTGCATCAGGCCAGCCAGATGCAATGGAGAAGATTGATGGGATTTAGGTTGACGCACTGCTGTCGACGAAAGGAGCACCCAGTGACTTTAATAGTCTAGCTGCCAGACCCACACATTTACAGGGAAAGTGCTCAACAGTCTCCTTCTGATAAATGAAATGATAAACCTAGCTTCTCCGCGAATGTGCCGATCGTCCAATGACCTGTAAACACATACAAGAGTTTGGAAATTGAATGACTTAGAGGAATAGGGCCTACAATTTGAAAAGGAGCTATCTTTAATTAATTCAAAAATTTAGAGAAGTTATGGCTCCGAAAATAGAAAGTAGAAAAAATACACCTCCTGTTGAAAGGAAAAAGAATCTAGAATCAGGAATCTAAATACGTTGCTATTTGTAAAAAAATTTTAAGATTATAAAAGCGAATTTTTTAAAGACATTAATTAAATGCTGAAAAATTTCAGAGTTTTTGATGTTTTTGCGAGTTTTAGTTTGATTTCTGTAAAACGAATTACATACGATATTGAAAAATTATATATAATTTGCTTTGTAGCACCATCAAAGAATTCTTTAAATAGACTCCACCTCTCTGGAATCGCTTAAATAATATTTGACGGACGGTGGAGTTTTTTCGAACCAGTTTGTTGCTACTTCAGGTACATCTGAGCATCAGGAAGTATCTTAGGGGCATTTCTGTTGGTCAGTTTTATCAATGACATAAGCAAAATGTTTCTCCTCTTGGTTTTTCTTGGTCTTGGCCCTGGATTTTTTAAAATTGTTCTATTTATTCGTTACGACATTTTCTTTCAGTGGTCACATTAGTTTTATGCTTTTAAAATCGTACTCTGTACTGGGCTGCACCGAAGCTTGCAGCTCTGTCTTCACTGGCGGCCAATTTATCTATCTCCTTTAAACTGCCGAACACTGCTAGTGTTTTTCAAGCAAAAGTCTTTGCAAAACGCTTAAGGAACGCGGGAGCGAGGGAGATATTAACATTTTCTCCGATAGTCAAGCCGCGATTAAGGCTTTGACGACGCCATGGTGCAGAACGAAATTAATAAACTCCTGTAGAGAGGAGATCAAACCACTTGGGTGTGCAGGTAACACCTCTCTGATCTGGGTTTTAGGACATAGGAACATAGAGGGAAATGAAATTGCTGATGAGCTTGCCAGGAAGGGGACTGGACTGGCCTCAGAGACCTCCTACCCGGTCATCGGCATCCCCTTGACAGTTGTTAAAGGGGAACTGTACAAATAATTTCTCAGGAAAGCGCAGAAAAGATGGAGCTCCATTTCTTCATGTGCTATTTCGAAAACCCTTTGGCACCAGTACGATATACGCAGAACTCAGAAAGTTGTTTGGACTCCTCGCCATTCAATTTCCAAACTCGTAGCTGTGTTTACCGGTGACTGGATGATCGGAATACACGCGGAAAAGCTAGGGTTACCATTTAACCCCCATTGCAGAAGCTGTGGGGACCTTTCAGCATTTTCTCTGTAAATGTCCGGGTTTGGCAGCTAGAAGACTAAGGTCACTGGGAGCTCTTTTCTTCGACAGCTTGGGGCAGTGCGCCAACCTAAATCCAATCAATCTTCTCCATTATATCAACAGCTCTGGTTGGCTGTAGATATCTGCCTGTTGGAGGTCTCATAATGGTATCAAAACGGCGCTTTAGTGCTACTTGAGGAGTGCCAGGTGCACTTCAACCATTTCACCTACCTACTGTGCTTTATTCGTTGGAATACATCCGAAGTTTCTGATCCCTACACCTATAAACTGCTGTTTACGGCACTCGTTCGTTCTCACTTAGTTAGTTATCATTTTGAGATTTTACGATCAACTTTCGATAAATAGAATTGAGCGCGTTAATAAAATATTTCTTAAGCAGGCATTACGTTGCGTACGACTTGAAGCCCCTGTTAAATCCTATGATTAGCAGCTAAAGAATCTCTGGAAAACAGACGTCCGTTATTTTCAGTGCTGTTAATGGCATCGTCGAATGTTCAGCTCTACTTGAGCGGATAAGCTTTAATGTTCCACAAAGAAGTCTTCGCAATTTTTGCTCTTTTTATGGAACCCGAATTTTGGAAGTAAATTAAAAAGATAATAGCTAAAAAATCACCCATTATTTTCCAGCTCACGTAAATCTGAATATTTTTACAAAATATTTTGGCGGAAGTCTTCAAATAGAATAAATTTTACAGTTCTGATAGAAAAACAGAATCGATTGATTTCTGCATCGAGACTGATGCACCCTAATGTACATACATGCCTACATACCTGTATACCACGTTTGATTGGATCTGATTGACCCATTGCTACGCATTCTCAATTAAAAAATGTAATCTTACATTTGTGTCAAGCAATTTTTAAGCCATAAGCTTTGTTTGCTTAGTTTTTGCGAAATGTTTGCAGAGTCTTGATTGCGAAATTTGCGTTTATGTTCAAAATTTCAAACAGTTGACCTATTTCGTTATCAGAGTGACTTACGTTGAGTGTTGGAATACTAATGAGTTGGTAGAATGCAAATGAAATCAGATATTAAATAAGAACATTTGCTAAAACAAAACACGATCTGCATGCATATGCGCGAACAATTGAAATTTAACATAAATTTGTAGACAAAAAAGCAAATATATATGTAAGTAGGCATGTGAACATAACCAACCATAAACTAAAGAAATGTTCAACAGCATTTTTGCATGTACTCCATAATTGACAGTGTCCATGATATATTTTTGAAAGAAAGTAGTGTGAAGACCAATTACGGAACTGGGTTTTACGAACGCCTTACGTTTTTTTAATGTCGATACTCAAATGATCTAAAGCCTACTTCATTCCTTTCCCCTTACTTAAGAAACGCGGTTTTCAATTGGACACTCTAAATATCGTTTTTTTCAGTTTTTTTAATCAAAAAATACGAAATAATTGAAACAATAATATGATTCTAGTACGGGCCTCTCATCTTTCTTACTGAAAACCCTTGAGACACTGATTGACCTGCACATAAGAAGCGAAATTCCTCGGGGTCGGCTGTCGCATACTCAACATGCTTATTGCAAGGGTAGATCGGTGGAATCTGCCCTACATACAATCGTGGAAGAGATTGAAGAGTCTCTTTTTCAGAAGGAGTTTGCGGTAGGCGCCTTCCTCGACATTGAAGGGGCTTTTAACAACGTCCTCCCGGAGGCAATTTCAAGGTGCAAGGACGCAATTGGCAAAAGATGGGACCTCTCGCCTAGAGTTGTTTTCTGGCTATATAATACTATTGTAAAGCCTATCTTGTTATATGGAGTCATAGTCTGGTGGAACTCACTAGAGAAGACGACATTGGTGAAGAAGCTGGAGAGAGTTCTGAGGTCGGCACTCATTGGAATCAGTGGGGCGCTTCGAACGACTCCTACTCTGGCGCTCAACGCAATGTTAAATGTGGTATCCGTAGGCATCGCAGGCAGAATTGCCGCTACACGTACCGCAATCAGACTGAGGGGCTGGAGCTATAAGTTCAACCTCACTTCGAGTTCATCCCTCTGTCAACAGACCAGTGTATACCCTCGTTTAGTCCAACCGGAACATTCTCCACTCACATCCCGTCAAGGGAAGAGTGGGCGGAGGGCTACATTTGGGGGCAGGGCCTGGTGAACTTGTTCACGGATGGATCGATGTTGGAAGGAAAGGTTGGCGGAGGAGTCTTTTGCGAGGGGCTCCCCATCAGACTAAAATTCAGGTTACGGGACCACTGCAGTGTGTTCCAGGCAGAGGCAGCCGCAATCAAGGAGGCAGCTAATTGGCTGCTCAAATGCGTACTAAAAGTCAAGAAAGTAAATATTTACTCCGACAACCAAGCGGCAATAAGGGCCCTCGGGTCTATGACGGTGCATTCGGAATTGGTCAAGGAATGCTTGACCTTACTTTCGACTGCGTCCGAATTCTTTGACATCAGCCTTATCTGGGTTCCCGGTCACAGCGACATTGTGGGTAACTGTGAGGCGGATGAGCTGGCCAGAAAAGGGATATAAGAGGTGATTTCCCCGCGAAGGGAGAAAATTTGGATCCCCCTGACTACCTGCGGTCTGCTCCTGGAAAGATGGGCATCGCACCAACTCAGCGAGCGCTGGGCAAATACACAAACGTGTAAAGTCGCGAAATCCTTCTGGCCACGTGTGGACCGGAGGTGCTCGGGCGAGCTTCTGAGGCTGACAAAATATCAGCTCTCAAATCTAGTGGGTTCTCTCACAGGACACAATGCGCGAGGAATGCATGCTGTAAGACTTGGAATCACCTCGAGTCCTTTTTGCGCTGAATGTGTGGAGGATGAGGTGGAATCATCTCAGCACGTTCTCCTTAGCTGCCCTGCTCTGGTGGGGTTAAGATCCAGGCATCTTGGCTCTTTTTGCCACGCCACAAAGCGGTTGACGCAAACATAGTCATCGTTCATAATCCGCACGCTCCTAACCATTCCATCACCACCTCTCCCCGCCCTCTCCCTGCATCCCATCGGTCCTTCCATTTCCCCTCACTTGCTTCACAATGGTATCACAAAGGACGAATCCTTCTTCGTCCAAGTGTGCTCACTCCCTGGGCAACCATACCAACCTAACCTGACCTAGTACGGGCGATAGCCATTGATGTTTTGAACTACATATTAAAATTTCAGGCGATTCGGTTGAATACATAGTATTTTTTTTTTAACAACACCAGGCCGAAAAAATTAGCTTTGAAATCATTGAGTTTAAAGTTTTGAGAGTGGATAATGCGACCACTGATGCCGCCGCGTGACGAATCTGACTCTACTTGCTAAAGCGCTGTAGAATGAAAGTACTGGGAATACTCTTCCAAAAATTTCACAGTATATTCTTAACAGCCTATACTTTCGAAAATCGATTTTTTGAAAATTCTGGACCACCGGGACCCCTTAAGAAGTTTTCAGTACTAAAGTTTTCACCGAAGTACTAACTATTCATTCGCAAGGTATCGATATATACAAGACATATTTACTCTTTGAAGATATGTTTGTTACAGACCCGGTTTAAAATAAACTTGAAGTACAAACATTGTTGGTTCATACCTTTGTCTTCACTGATGGCTCCAAGACGGAATCACCAGTCGGAGCAGAGGTTTTCTCGAAATCAGCCAATTTATCTATTTCCTTGAAACTGCCGAGTACTGCTATAAAATTCTTTGAAAATGTGGGAGCGAGGGAGATATTAACATTTTTTGCGATAGTCAAACCGCAATCAAGGCTCTGACGAAGTTATTGTGGAGATCCAAACTGGTCAACTCCTGTAAGGAGGAGATCAAATCTCTTAGTTGTGCTGGTAACATTTCTGTGATCTGAGTTTCAGGACATAGGAACATAAAGGAAAATGGAATTGCTGAAGAGCTTGCCAGGAAGGGGTCGATTCAGAGAGAGGTCTCAGAGAGCTTCAACCCGATCATCAGCAAATGTTGTTAAAGTGAAATTGCAAAACTTATTTCGTAGGAAGGCGCAAAAGAGATGGAGCTAGACGCAGGACTCAGAAAATCCTGGGAACTCCATGACATTCAAGCTCGTCGCTGTGTTTACCGTTTTAATACTAAAGTCATGACTACGTAACACATTTCGGTAATCCAGCAGCCTAAATACTTGAAATTTTGCACTCGTTGTATACTTAAGTCGTCAACGGTTAAGCCTCTAAGTATTTCTTGTGCTAACTATCATGTACTTAGTGTTGTTAGCATTGATTTTCCAGCAATAATTCTTGCTACAGAGCGCAACATTGCTGACCAGTACCTGTAATCGACTCAGGCTGTCTGCTCGAAGGGTAGTGTCGTCAGCATATCATTATTATTAATACCGTTTACTTTAAGACCGACAACCGAATTTTGTAATGCTTCTCGGACAATTCTTCCAGAGTAGATGTTAAACAGTAAAGATGAGAGAATACACCCTTGTTTGACTCCTCTTTGAATAGGAATTGCGACAGTACTCTCATTGCCTACGCTTTCTTCTGCGGTTTGCTACGAGTAGAAGTTCTTTATGCATTGAATATCTTTAGTATCGATATCCATTATGTTTAGAATATTGCTAAGTTTATCCTGCTGCACAGTGTGGAATGACTTTTCATAATCAATAAAACACATAAATACATCTCTTTGAACATCTCTGCAATTTTGAACCAGAATATGTTCGTGTTCCTATGCCTGCTTTGGAGCCGAATTGATTTTCTCGCATTGCTAATTCACATTTCTTGTAAAGTCTGTCATGAATAATCTTTAAAAATATTTTTAAGGAGTGACTTATTAGACTTTTGGGGATATTTTTCCGTATTTTAAATATAATTTAATATTATTTCAAGAATTTTTATATTGCCATCATCAATAACCTTTAATATTTCATACGACAATTCATCGGGTCCTGCTGCTTTGTTATTCGTACACATTTTGATGGTATTTCTGCTTTAATCCCTTGATATAGCTGATCCCGCCAACGTGTCAATTGACTATGGTTCTTTCCTAAAGTTCTTTCATAAATTTTTATTCATCATGTAAAGATTTACGGCCGCCGTAGTCGTATGTGTTGATGCCATTCGGAAGTGTGTAAGCTCGAAATTCCGTGGATGAAACCCAAAAATTATAGAAAAATGTTTTCTCTATTAGCTGTCGATCCTCGGCAAGCAATGACTATCCTCCGAGAGTATTTTTGATATGAAAGTCGGCTTAAACCTGTAGGTCCATCCATTTGTGGGGCAACATCAAGACTTTTTGCTCAAGTATTCGTTGACCGTTCCTCATAGACGAAACCAAATCTTCGTGTGTACTTCTGTTAGAAAGAACTGCTCATCAAAACGGTAGTCCGTTCGGAGGCTGTAAAATACATATTATCGACTACTATAAGACAGAATTAAGTGCGCCAAAGTAAAATGTAGGATGTTTCAATTCTTAACAATTCTTTACTTGTGCGATATACTGACCTGTGCATTATAATGGAATATTTTTTATAATAAAAGAGGAGATATTAACTTGGATGACAAGGAGTGAGTCTCAAGAGTGTATTGAAGATTTTGGATATGTTTGCTTTTATTTGGTTTTGGGTTTTTGTTTATTTTGTTTTCTACTCGAAAATGGGCTCTATATACAAGATCCGCACTCGAAGTGTAACCAACTTCAGACCGCTCTCGTTGCTGATGCACGGACATCAGCTGACTGTTAGTTGGCTAAATGACAGTCCAGAATATTATTTACAAGCGGGCGGAAGTATTTTGCCGTCAGTAAATGCCGCCGCCGCGCCGTAGCCGAATGGGTTGGTGCGTGACTACCATTCGGAATTCACAGAGAGAACGTTGGTTCGAATCTCGGTGAATGGCAAACCTCCGAGTGTATTTCTGCCAAGAAAAAGCTCCTCATAAAAATATCTGCCGTTCGGAGTCGGCTTGAAACTGTAGGTCTCTCCATTGGTGGAACAAAATCAAGACGCACACCACAAATAGGAGGAGAAGCTCGGCCAAACACCCCAATAATAGTGTGATTGCATTATATTTGGCTGGAAAATCACAACCAGCGATTGTTCGGGAGCTTGAGCACCTTAAAGTAAATAGAATTTTTGTTTATCGCACCATTATTCGTTACAATGATACTGGTAGCATCGCGAAACGTCATGGAGGTGGTCGTCAAAAGACTGCCACGTCACATGAAATGGTTCAAAAAGGAAAGAAGCGACTTGAGCGAAATCCACGAAATGCCAATCAAATGACGAAAGAACTGAAAATATCTGACCGTAGCAAAGTCAAGCCTTACAAGATCCAAAAGTCGCATTATGACACACCAAAGCAGCAACAAGTCAGACTTGAGAAAGCAAAGGAGTTGCTTCGTTTGGCCGAAGCGAAACATTGTGTTTTTTGACGAGAAAAATTTTCAAATTGACCAACTCATAAACTCCTTAAACGATAGGGTTTATTTGACCGACCGTTTACACGAAAATTTGAGTTATCGATTGGCCACCAGAAGGCAGCACCCGCCAATATTTTTCATCGAGCCTGGCGTCAAGGTAAATGCGAAATATTATCGGGAAAGTATTCTGGAGATTGCTTTGAAACCGTAGGCAGACAAACATTTCGATGTCAGACCATGGACGTTTCAACAAGACTCGGTACCGTCTCACAAAACACGAGTGAACCAAGAATGGCTAAAAAACAACGTTCCGAACTCCAAAACGTCCACACAATGGCTCCCAAGCTCACTAGATGTTAGTCCGATGGGTTGTTCTCTTTGTTCACTTTTGGAGAGCAAGATCCGATCTAAAATATTCACCAGTCTCGGGACGCTGAAAAATGCCATTGTCCGCGGGTGGGCCATAATACCTGCAAGTCACATTCGGGCAAGGCTGTGGAATAATGGTCGGTGCAATCAGATCAAGTACTAGAGAGGCTCTCAATGCACTGACACACGTTAATCCAATAGACCTACACATTAAGAAGACGGCAACCATGGAGAGAAAAAACTTATGGTCATGCTAGTCTATTACAGCGACAAACTCAGTTAATCTCACTGAAAACTTATTACATCGTCCCAACGGTAACATTCAATAGGAATTTTGCCACTCTCTTTCCATCTAAGGAAGAATGGAATAAGGGATTCTCTCTAAACAATTTCGACACTATAGTCTATACGGATGGCAGTAAAATAGGCTGCGGTGTTTGAGCTGGTATATATTCTCACAGACTTAAAATTGAGAAATCTGTGCGTCTCTTTAATACCAGCAGTGTCTTCCAGGTGAAAGTACTGGCAATTGGTGAAGCCTGTAGGCTACTAATCAGAGATTTCTCTTTTAAGGCCACTAACGCTAGTCTTTCGGATAGCCAAGCTGCAATCAAGGCACTGGGTTCGGCTACTACAACCTCTAAAGTTGTGGAAAAAAGCAGGATTAGCCTCATCATTTTGAGTGAAAACAATAAAGTTACCTTAATCTGGGTCCCGGGACATCGGAACATTGAAGGTAACGAAAAAACAGATGAACTGACAAAGGGGGCGATCTGCCATGAATAACGCTCTTGCAGAATCTTGCAGTCAAGAGAACAATTTCGCAAAAATACCTCCAAATCGCGGATTGTAGGTGGAAAGACCAGACGAAATGAAAAATTAGTAGAACGTTATGGCCCACCTACAACCTCAGGCAATCGTCGGCATTAATAAGAATGAAACGACGGGACGCCTGGAGACTAACGGCAGTCATAATTGGGTTTTGGTCTATCGGAGAACAAGCAGCCAAAATGGGTATCCCTCACAATACATACTGTCACAGTTGTAAACAACCGGAAAAAAAGGAGACAATTTTCCATTTCCTCTGTGAATGCCATGCCCTATGGAAGAACATAATGTTAACCTTGGGTAAACCGCTGTTCGATAGTCTGGAACAGCTGTCTGGCTTAGATGTCAACAACCTAATAAGGTTCTTAAACGGCACAGACTGGATATAGTCATGCTGTAAATAACCGTTAAACAAGTTGGTAACGAGGATGTGGCAACAAAATGGTGCGGAAGCGCTAGTTGGATCACCACTTTAACCAATCAACCAACCAATATTCGGGCAACTTGATATTCGTTTCTGGACCATCTCAAGGCCTTAGACAAGGCAAAAGGTGATCTTATCGAGCAAAAGTAAATTGATTCTTAATTTTGTATTATTTTCTATTTTATTTTCTGTTCAATTTATATATATGTTTCTAGTATTCAAAGTATTTTATATACAAGTATGCGAGTGTAAGTGTTCCCTTGGCATTTTCAAATAGTTTGCACTTGCCGTTTCTTACGTTTTCCTTCAATCCTCTTCAATCCACTTTAATGCCCGCATTCTGTCAAGTTTTATAATATCTCTTTCGCTAGCTCACATCCAGAATTACATGCATATGTACGTATGCATATACATACGTACCTTAATCCGACCGTTTATTCCTATGATCCGCAAACAACTTGTTGACAAATAAGTACATCCCGTTAACATCAACATCTTCATCAGCGGCATCAGTGACAGTCAACAGCATCCAACTTCCCATTAATAAATATTATATCTCTACATATGCAAAAATGTAAAGCAATTGTTGTAATCTTGTGTGCACGTCACATTTGCAACTCAATTAAAGTGCACGGCAACAAAACTAAATACGAGTAAAAAATTACAAACAAAATAGCCAGAAAGAATAAATATCATTTACTTGACTGGCTCAGCCACAAATCAGCCAGCTACTCGGATGGCTTGCGTGGGCGTTTGATTCCCGGTACCTGTTGGCGCCGCCACGAAGCGCTGAGGTGGCAATTTATAATGACAAGACGGCAATGTGTTGGAATGACACTCAGTTGAACCGGATCGGGGCGCGTGCCCGGCGCACAGTCGCTCAACGTCGCCAGTGCAGATGAAGGCAAGTATAGAGTGGAATATGCGCTTATGTCGAAAGGGGCGTAGAGTAAGGGGTTTGGCGATCACGGTAAGTCACATACTTATCCATATGCAAGTAGGTATGTGTTTATAAGCATTTAATTTATTTGATTTCTTTTCTGTGCTCCGAAGAGGTTTTCACACAAAGGCGTGTCTTCGGTAGGGCAGAGGGAGTGTTGCCGAAAGTTTTTGTTTGGGAATATTATCAATAAACGCAAATAAAATTTACTAAAAAGTCGCAAAAATATAAGCATTCCAAGTTTTCAATCAGGTTAGTTACCCTAAAATGACGATAAGTGCTTACAGGGTATAAAGGAGATATCAATAACAATCAAGCAATCGAGAAAACCCAAGGAAAACCTCGACAAAATGACAGCAGCAGTACAAAAGAAAATGTACTTGTGTTTTGTTTTTGTAATTTCGGGGTTCGATAATAAAACTATCCATCATCAGCCATCAATCCAAATGAAGTGCGCAAGCTAAAGTGCTCACCTAAAAATATGTAGAAAAAAAAGCAAAAAACGTAACGAACCGAAAATTTGCCATGACTTTCAAAAACCGATAGTGGAAGACATATCAGTTGAGTTTGCCTACAAATTTTTGTGTTATCGAAATAAATGACTATAAATATACTTTACTTACTCACGTTTTTTGTTGCTAAATTTGCCATTATATCATTTCTGACTATTAACTACATAAGTGCAGAAGTTGACAAAATAGAAATATTTTCTTTATAAAAAGTTCAATCAAAATAATCTTTGTTGATTAAAATTTCTCCATCGCAAAATTCTCCTTTGCATCGAGCTGCCAGTTTGCTCTCTAAATTTTGGGGCGATGGATAGTTTTTTGGTGTTAACGAACACCCACTTGTAAAAATTAAAAATACCACTTTGATCATAAAGTTTCCGGAATATATTCAGAACATTCAAATTTATTCCTCAAATGTGATGTTAAAACCTTCAAAGTCCTCCCCATCAACTGCAACTTACTTAGGCCAGCGCTTGAGCCAGCTCTCGAAACATTTCTCGAACTCAATTTTCGGGATAGCCATCAGTGTCGTCTTCGCTTTTTCCATTACTTTCTTTCGGCTGTTAAAACGCCGGAGTGGTTTTTCACTCGATGAAACAGAACAAATCGCAGGGAGCCTTAACAGGTAAATAAGACAGCTGTTGAATAGTATTCATTTCGTTTTTGGCCAAGTAGTCAGGGATAATGATGGCAATTTGGAACGGTGCCTTATCATGGTGCAAAATTCTCGAATTGTTTTCCCACAAATCCCTTTTTTGGCAAATTGCTGAATTACTTCACGTAAACGCCTCATAACGTCCAATCAATATTCTTTATAAACTTTGTGACCTTCTGGAAAAAAATCGTAGTGCACAATACTATGCTAATCCATGAAAGCCGTCTTTTTTGACCGAAATTGACGTAATGTTTTTGGTCTTGGTTCATTCCGAGCTCTCCACTAACATTCGTAATGCCTGGATTGCGGATCGTACTCATAAACCCACGACTCGTCTCTAGAAATGGTGGGTTTGATGAATGTTGGAGTCAGATTTATTGTATTTGACAAAATCAATGCCGCCCCTTTTTGATTGAAATTCAGATCCTTTGACACCAACTTTGCAACAACACAGGGCAAACTCAAATCAATGAGTAAAATTTCCAGAACGGATCACTAAGCAATACTCAAGTCCTCTTCCAGCTCTCTGACGGTTAATTTGCGTTTATTCATCAACTTTTTTTCACTTTATCGATGTTTTCATCAGTTTACGTTGTCGTCACGACGGCCTGCCACTATGTTCGTCATCTTCGACAGACTCACGATCTCTTCAGAAGCGTTCATGCTACTCATAAACTTCTGTTTATTTAGAGTATCAGTTTTTCAGCATTGTTAAGGTGTTCGTCCCATTAAACTCAGTTCTATCGCGAAGTTTATTATTACACAAACTCGTTGTGGAAAATTCAAATCCATTATTGAAACTGTAAAAATCGAAAAGACCTGCAGAGGTAGATTTACTGAAGACGGCGTAACTTTTATAAATGTTAAGCAATGGCCATATAATTTTAGTAGAAATGTTAATCACAGATGTGGCAAACTTAAAAAAAAAAACAAAAAAAAAAAACAAACAACAGAATTTAAACCAGTTACCTTGGAGCGTCGCTTGGCGATTGTTCCGTGAACTTTTTGATAAGGGCGGTAACTATGACACACTCCTGTGTTATCAAAAAAGACAACAAAAAAGGAGATCACTTTATATTCAAATCACTAATTCGTAAAAAAGAAAGCATTCGAATGCTCTACTGCTATTACCTTGTCTTAAATCCCCTAGGTACTGGGATACCGATAATCGAGAGTATTTTAATTTAATTTTTGAAGTGAAACTTCTTAGGCGTCGATGGACGTGCGAGAATGGAAAGTAAAATTTGAAGGCCATGCAACGTTTTGGGTATTTTCGTTCCGCGAGAGAGAAAAAAGATATAACGTAGAGGAAAAGGAGAGCTATACCTTATATACATATACCATGGATACACTTTAGGCTATTTTTCCTGGGTTTTTCATTGTTGTTGCTAATTTCTAGCGAGAAATAACACTACCTAATTTTTGGCGCTTGTTTGTTGGATTTATTGGTATTACCTTGCGGTAATTTGTGCCGTTGCTGCGATCCTGGAATCGCTGCGTTTGTGCGGGTGATAAACGCTCGGAGTAGTGCGAGTTGTTGCCACGGTTTGTGTGCGGTGTTTACCTACACCGTCGACCCTTCTCCGTTTTTTGTAAAGTTTGTCTATTTGTATTCTCTGCAAATGTTGTGAATTCTCTCTCGGGTCCCTCCCTCTTTCTTTGTCTGCCTTGAAAGTTTCTCTTCTGTTATGTGTACTACGCTACATGCACTTTTTTTTTAAAGGTTTGTCACTTTTTTCCAATCGAACTATGATTTCTGCCGACCGATTTTTACCTTTTCTTGCTGTTTAAAAGATGCATACTGTATGGATCCGCACTGAATTGCCAAAAGGGGACTTTCAATCAACACTTTGTGAAGTTGGCAGTAAGAGAAAATATGTATGTAGAAAATTATTAAATAAATTCTAGAGCGATTCGCTGATAATTCTTTTTAATTTTTTGAGTCAAGTGGAAATTTTGTGTATAAAATGAGCGGAAGTAAGCGTAAGAATTTTTTCAAATTATTTTAAATTTCATTCATACAGAATTGCCTCTGCTGTCTTTGCCAATTCAATATCGGAATATGGTGTTGACACCTCTATCTCTCAACACACTTGGACTATGTATGAAGCTTCCTTGCTTAATTCTTTCTGTATTTCACTTTTTCTGGATAACATCGACCGTTCAGGATATGACGGGATATGAATGAAAAATTTCACTAAAACTGCAATATTTCTCATCTTTGCTCGTCCTGTAATTAATTTTCTTCGCGAAAGTATAATATCTAGTTTATTCGAAGAAATACTGATAAATATCCAATAGCAACATGCAAGAGAGTAACACAGATTTGCGCTGAAACTTCAGTTTAAAATTTCAAAAAAATCAAAAACATAGGAAAGTCTCGTTAGCAGCCTATTGGCGTCCTTTTTACTTTAATTGCATGCAGAATTCACTTCACATAGAGACGATTTTCGCAGGCACTTGATTTGAATGGTTCACTTTTAATAAATAAACTATAGTATTCTATTAATTCTAACGCACTTCCTATTGAATTCCTTCAAGTGTTTTAAAATCAATGTGTTGCTTCGTGTGATTGCATAAATTTCAACTGTCTTTAATCAGCTGTTTTCTTGCTTCAAAATTGTCGATAGTAAACATTTTTCCAGCAGGAAATATCAACTTTATCTTTAAGTCAAATGTCACTGTGCGGCCTCAATTTCCCCTTTTTTTTGCTTTCAATTGGTCATACTTTGCAAGTTTTTTTGTATACGCGACCGTCAAAATCTGATCATTTGTGACAATTTTCAATAATTATGAAGTTGTTGAGCAGACTAATTGACTGACAGCCAAGATTTTGTGTACGAAAAAGTTGCCAGTGTCAAAATAAAATAGTCTTAAATAAATTAGATATAGAAATTCCAGTTATATTAGCATGCTTTTGGCACCCTCATAATCAAACTGTTGGCTACAGCCCTGTGTGCGCACTTACATATATACGAGTATGTGATCTATCTTGCATCACAGACAACATTTCCTAACGCTTATGGCTTTATTAATGAATTTTTTTATATTTTTGCAATTTGCTTCGAATACATATAAGTTTTGGGGCGCCACAACGTCTAATGCTTTGATAGTGATCGCGTGATCATTTGCTAATAGACATAGGGAGCAACAAGTACATATGTGTGTATGTATGCGCATGTGTGTACTCTTACATGTGGATGTGTATATGATAGTTGTGGGGTATTAAGTACGAGATTAACAATAGCAACTCAATTCATTGATTTATTTTCAACCGGAAAAGCGCATGAAATAATAAAAATATGATATAATATAATATTTATGCGGAGGTGTGTGTGGGTGGAATTAAGAATGTTATTGGTACATATGTATGTACGTGTGTATGTGATATTGTGTAGTAAGAGTTGGCACTTTGATCAGCAGGTAATTCACTGATTTAAAAAAAAGATGCTGGCTGGCGATTTATTGTTGACTTAAAGGCAAAAGCATTGCGACTTTCGTGCGATTTATGAGGGTTCGTATTGAATTGAATTCTGATTTATTGCTGAGAGTCATGCATAAAAATACGTTAAAATGCTTAAAAGTGCAAATTATTACTATCGATGGGGGCATGCCAATGCATAGCGGCACTTAGGTATGATCACTTAGCAGAACACGGTTTCTATGCTTTTTTAGTGGGGAATGATCTGTCTGATAGTCTATTTACTCAGTTATTTTCCATACATTTTTATTGATTCAAAATACTTTATATATACATATAAATATTTACAGTAACCATTCGGAAGTGCAAAGGTTCAAATCTCCGCGCATGAAACAACAACGTTTTTTCTAAGGAGGAGCCGTCGCTCCTCATCAGACAATGACAAGCCTCAGAGTGTATTTCTGCAATGAAAAAGGTCCTCATAAAAACCATTTGCCGTTGGGAGTCGGCTTAAAACTGTAGGCGCCTCCATTTGTGGAACAACAACAAGATGAACACCAAAAAGAGGAGCAGGAACTCACCCAAAGCGTGTGTAAGCGCCAATTAT
Source organism: Anastrepha ludens (assembly GCF_028408465.1). NCBI lineage: Eukaryota > Metazoa > Arthropoda > Insecta > Diptera > Tephritidae > Anastrepha > Anastrepha ludens. The sequence continues at coordinate 113,602,185 of NC_071498.1, read as the reverse complement.
TTATGTACTTTGTTTTTAAACCGTAAGTTACTTGGACCAATTTAGTCTCGGACCAAGTTATGCAGAAAACTTGCGCGGAGGTTAAAGGCATAGGCTGGGGACTGAACGGACATCTGGAAGACCTGGACTATGCGGGTGATATATGCCTGATGCCGCACAAACACTCACATATATCGTCAAAGTTGCATGCGGTCAGCGCTTTGGCAGCTTAAATAGGGATAGAAATCAACACTGCCAAAACAAAACTTATTTAACACCAACGAAACGCAAGCTATTCAGACCGCCGGCACCCCCTTAGAAGTACTAAATTAATTCTGCTATCTCGGCAGATATTCGCAATCGCATATCAAAAAGCCGTTCTGCCTTTGGTATGCTGCATATCGTCTGGAGATCGACGCATACATCCAGACGTACAAAGTTGCCGATTTTTGACGCTAACGTAAAATACCATGCGGATGTTCTGGCCTAAAACGATAAGTAACACTGATCTATGGGCTATTACTAAACAAATACTCATTATTCTCGAAGTACGACGTCGCAATTGCCATATACTAAACCCCTGAACGACATCGCCAAAGCTGTGTTGGATTGGAATGCTCAAGGGAGTCGCCGACGCGGGTGACTAGCTCACACGTGGAGACGACAGGTTGATGAAGCGAAGAAAGCCGGCTATTCGTGGAGACAAATACAATTTATAGCTTTAAATAAATCAAATTATAACATATTAGTTGAAGTCCATCTAGGAATCACGGAATATAATATACATATATGTATAAAACAGTAAATTATTGGATGATTTGAAATAACTTATTTAAAATTACTGCTAAGAGTGGGTATGAATCACGCTTACTTAAATTTTCTTCCACTTTTTTCTTGATTTTGATCGAGTTAAATGTCAATTCTTTCTCTTGTTAACCAGCGCCAGGTGGTCATAGAGAGTGAAGCCAGATTTTTCTCCACCTGATATTTTCAACGCTTTTCCTCTATTACCACCAGCTGGTAACGTCTCTAATATTTTCAGAGCCGGAATGTTTGTATATATTCAGACGACATGACTTAGCCAGAGAAGTCACTGGGTTTCTGTTCGCTGCGCCACGGCTTTGGCTCTTACAACTTATTGTTCCACCGCCTACAATACTGTCCATCGCCAACGTGCAAATGTTCAAAAACCTTCCGCAGAATCTTTCTCTCAAATACTTGAAGGGACGCTCCATCGGTTGCTGTCATAGTCCAAGCTGCTGCATCATAGACGGGCATGATGAGAGACTTATAAAGTGTTTTGTTCGCGAAAGAAGATTTTACTACTCAATTACCTGCTTAGTCCAAAGTAGCACTTGTTGGCAAGAGATATTCTCCGTTGGATTTCAAGGCTGACTTTACTATCGGTGTTAATGCTGGTTCCTAAATAAACGAAGTCTCTTACAGCCTCGAAGTCAACTGTGACATGGGTGCGGATATGCGAGTGCGTTGATGGCAGAAAATACAACGTTTTTTCTTTGTTCACCACCATATCCATTCGCTCAAATTCTTTATTTGGTTTAGAAAACAAACACACATACAACTAACAGGGAGGTTGTTAATTGTATGGTCTGATAAAACATTGTGCCGGAGCGAGTAAGTTCTGCGGCTCTCACGATCTTTTCCAACATCAGGTTAAAGAAGACACACGAGTCACAGAGAGTCACCCTGTTTGAAACCTCATTTGGTATCCAACGGCTCGGAGAGGCCCTTTCCAAGTTTGATTTTGCTGCTAGTATTGCTCAACGTCATCTTGCATTGCCGTATTAGTTTTGCGGGCACACCAAATCCAGATATCGCGGCTTAAAAGTAACTTTTTTTGTGCTATCGAATGCGGCTTTAAAATCGACAAAAAGATGGTGTGTGTCGATTCTCCTTTTGTGTGTCTTTTCCATGACTTCGTGTATTGTGTATCGGGTCAATTGTGAATTTTACAGGTCTAGGACCACACTGATAAGGTTCATTCAGTTGGCCGAGGGCGGGCTTCAGTCCTTGGCACAATACGCTCTATAGATCTTTGCACGTCTTAACTATTTCCACGGTAGTTTGCACAAATTGCAGGATTACCCTTCTTATGGATTGAGCAGAGTACAGTTAACGACATCACCAGGGTATGGCCTACCGATCCCTTTTCTGGATCCAACTTAAATTATATATATATATATATAATTGGCGCGTACACCCTTTTAGAGTATTTGGCCGAGCTCCTCTTCCTATTTGTGGTGTGCGTCTTGATGTTGTTTCACAAATGGAGGGACATACAGGTTCAAGCCGACTCCGAACGGCAGATATTTTTATAAGGAGCTTTTTCATGGCAGAAATACACTCGGAGTTTTGCCATTGCCTGCCGAGGGGCGACTGCTATTAGAAAAATGTTTTTCTTAATTTTGATGTTTCACCGAGATTCGAACCGACGTTTTCTATGTGAATTGCGAAGGGTAGTCACGCAACAACCCATTCGGCTACGGCGGCCGTCAATAACCAACACCTCTAATAACCAATACCTAATCGAAAAAATACGTCCCTCTGTGCAGAACTTGCTTGAGAATGCACATCAATTTTTAGGTCAATCGGATGAATTCTAGCGTCTACCGTTGTGAGAAATGTATTTCGATAAGCGCAAAGAAGATAAAAAAGCGCTCCACGCCTTTCTTTACTGTAGTTGTACTCAAATAGACTATTTATTTTTTATCCAAAAAGACCATCCAATTTGTATGAAAAAGTGGTCTCGAGTCCGAAAATCTACAAATATTTCTAAAACTCTCATATGTAATATTTTTCCTCCTATATAAAGCGAAAATTTTCGGATTTTTTTAAAAAAGCTATTAGTCCCTCCGTTGGACAACTTTTTTAAAACCTTCGTTTGGACACCCGGGTTTGGCATTTTTGCGTCCTGTTTGAGGACGAGAACCTTTTTAAAAGTTTATATTCACAAATCGATAGAAAATTGAATTTTAGGAAGCTACTTGCAAGCTCAAGGCGTTGCTATAATAGAAATGTGTTAACTTCACGCCCAAAGTCGAAAAAGTATGAGTGACCAACGGAGAGTTCAGGGAAAATAAAACAGGAACGAAAGAGAGAAAATTTAATTATTATTAATTTTATTTGTCACCTATTTTGATCTGCTAGTGATCATGATAATTTATTAGGCACTGTACCGAAAATTAGGTATGTTAAAAAATCTCTGCAGACCGATTTTTTACTTATATAGAAATTGCAGTGCCCTTTTAGTGCGTGAAAACTAGCGTATAATTACATTTCTGTAGATATTTGGATATTTTTATCGGATACATCTTAAAATATACCAAGAATCGGTACTTTAAAAATAAGCAAAGCAAAAATCGAGTTTTTCAAAATTTCAGCGTAGTTTTACGCCTTAATTGTAATCGATCCTTCCAAGGATTTGCGGAGTATTGTAATCATAATCATTCGGGAATCGTAATTGATAACGCCCAGCTCCATCCATTCACACATTTGTGTTAAAGCTAATAGGAGCGCGACAAATTACAAAACTTTAGCTACTTTTTTGTATTTAATTTTAAGTTTTTTATTTTTTTATAAAAGTATAATGCAGCTAAATACATAAAAAATCAAGTAAGTCGAAGCTTCAAATATTGCACAAAATTTAAAAAAAATTTAACGAATAAAAAAAAATGCACCAAAATGTCCAACTTTTTGTAGAAAAATTCTTGTTATGCATTTTTATAGACCATTCAATATTAGTGCAGTAAAATGCAAGGCTAAAATTTCGCGTTGCTTTTACATTATGTTTGTTTCGCTGAAGTGTTGAGCATTTTCTTCCATAAAAGAGACTTCTGAACACATAAATTAAAGCACTTTGTGATTGATTTCATACTTGCAATTTATGATACCATAAAACTGCATACCTTGAACTTTGAGTTATACGATTTTTGTTGTTTTTATCAAGCATAAAAAAAAAATTTAATTAAAAAAAAAAATGTTTTTAAACTTAGTAACTCGTCGTGCTCCTATTATTTTGAACACAGTCTGACTATTTTGCACTTATCCTATTGAACACAGTTGGTTCCGACTTCATGATCGCATTTCAATTCAAAAAATCGCTTAGCAACTACTATAAGTATCACTGCGCGTTTAAAAATGGAGCAAATTTCTCACGAAAATCCATTAAAGAATATAAATTGCGTCAGCAGAAGTGGCCTAATACAACGCCGAAGTGAATTAAACGTGTGCATTTCAACGTACCAACATACATTCATACCTACATACATATATAAGAATTGGCTTATAAATCTGCGTGGGTATTTATGTTGGCATTTTGTGTTCTTGTAATTTCACTCACCTATGAAGGCTGTTGTCGAACACAATTTTCTCTCAGTCCATACAAACCACAAATATTTCAATATGTGTATGAATGTGTCTGTAAGAGTGCATATAGGCGCATGGCGCGCTCTTTTCGCATATATTTGCACGCATGTGTCTTGTTATATACAGACCTATTTTCAATTGTAAGCAATGGTCAGTCAATCTACATCGCCATTGACATAATTTGAAAAAAAGATTTAAATACAACACTAAAAAAAGATATGTAGCTCATTCATGAATTTTCGGCTATTGAATCAATTAAAAATGCAGCTCACATTTTGGAATGCTTGTGGACAAGCGACAACGACGACGGCACTGATAATGAGTGATCGTGAGTTGGACAACGCCAACGGTTGAGGAGGTGAGCACGGGATTAATGCTCTCACAAAAAAAGTGACCAATTCAGTGTGTTAATGATTTGACGGCGCACGCAGGCTCAGTAACTGTGAAACACGAGCAAACAAATAAGTGATATAACGGGTGCTTTTTTTTCAATGGTATTGGGGGAACTTTTGCTACGGATGAAATAAGCAAGAAAATTAATGAAATAATTGATATTTTAGCTTACTAGCTTTTCTTAGAGATGAAGAAATTTGACAGTTTTCAAAAACTCACTGGACTTTATTATGGGTGACTTCGAGCTAATGAACAACACAAATTACTATCCGAATTGGCTCTCAACAACCCGAAAACTGGCAAAAGAGACACAAAATGGGTAGGTTCGGACTCTGGCGAGTAACCTCCCACGTGAAAAGATACTAACTGAATGTCGTCTTTGGTAACTGGTTTATCATAGCTGATCAGTCATTTGTCACACTCTCACGCAAAGTATTCCAAATGAGTCAAATTACTTGACCTACTATAAGGCAGTTCTCATCCGAGGCTTTGTTTTCGTTTTCATCGGGGGAATCCTCCTATCGTATGGCGCAGAAGCTTGGACGATGACAATATCCGATTGGGAGTGTTTGAGAGAAAGATTCTGCCGAAGATTTTTGAACCTTTGGAGCGAATAAAAAGCCAGCGGCTTCGTTGGCTGGGTCATGTCGTGCAAATGGATACAAACGCTCCGGCTCTGAAAGTATACGATGCGGTATGAGGTGGTAGTAGCAGAGGAAGACAAAGGTCTCTTCTATGTTGGAAAGATCAGAGAAGGGCTTGGTGTGTCTAACAGGTGCCGGTTAGCACGGGAAAGAAATGACGAGGTACGAGTGAGCAGTAGAGCTTCTTTGGCATATAGCGCGGCCACCATCAAAAGTAATGGCTGCAATTGTCTGGGCTAAGACTAACACACAAAAAACCAAACTGGTACTCATAAGCCGAAAGCCTTCAAATAAAGGTTGGTGGCCACACCATAACATCAGCGGATGCCAAAAAATATCTAAGGGTGATGATCGATAGGAGACTCAGTTTTAAAAAACATATGGACTGCGCAAGCTCGAGCGCTGCGAAATCTTGCGCAACGTGGGTGTACCGAAATAACAAATGAGAGCACTTGCAACTCGATCATATTTTACGCTTTGGAAGGGTGGGGTGACGTAGTCAAATATTCCATTTACCTGAGGCAGGCTAAGCGAGTGTACAGATTATGCAATATTAGAATCATTAGTGACTACAAAACCATATCTGATGAAGCAGCTTGGGTGCAAAAGCAGGCAGAATTCCTCTCGATATAAAGGCAAAATATATCAAACAAAAATACTCGCATACAAAAAATGAGCCAATATCTGAAATCAATGTCTCATTGAACGATAGTGGGAAGGAAAGGCTCACTTTCACTCTAATCCCCGACACACAGAAATGGGTCCGTAGAACAGATGGAAACGTGAATTTCAGGATGACTCGGATCTTAACTGGCCATGGCTGTTTCAGGCAGTATTTGTACAAAAATAAGCACACAGACTCTCTGTTTTGCCTATACTACCAAACAAAAAATATAACACTCCTGAGCATGTCCTGTTAGAATGTTCTAGACTTCATGGGGAACGGAGCATGTGTCGCATGACGTAGTTACTACCATATTTTGGCTCAAAAAGAGCTGGATCATGTTGCATGTGAATCGGTCATGTGCATGAACCGGCTCATATAGAAATGTGTACTATACATACATACTTGATTTGGGTATATTTCTATAAAATCCTATAAACGCCTTTGAAACACCCGTTACATGTATGCGCATTCGAACTCACTTAGCTACTGATGACATATTTAAACTGGGTATGCATTCGGGTTTGGAGCGCCGAAAAAACTGGAGCAAAAGTGCCAAAAAACAAAAGCAAAAGTACAAGAAATGTAACCAGAAGAATGGTTAAAGTGCTTTAAATTAATTTACAGCTTGTTTGATACTGCAAGCTACAACGAAACGCCACAAAAGCACCGTTAAAGGCGACAATCAATTTAAAATGGATCAGCGATTTAAAAAGCGAAAAAAAAAAATTTAGAACACTTATTCGGATGTGTGTATGTGTGTATGTACGGATGTATGTATGTTTGAATGGTCAGTCGATTACCGATCGCAAAGTGCTGTTTCTAAGGGTTTAAGTGTTACTCGTAAATTTTTTATTGTAACAAGAACTTTTTGGTTTCGCTGTTAAATGCTTTTATTGATTTCTATTCTAAAATAATTTGGTTCAGATGGATTTGTGATAGATATTTGTAATCGAACAGGCTAACATACATAAGTACATATATATTATGGCTATAAGCTAGAAATACAAGTAAATAAATGGGGAAGCTGAATTTTTTTATTTATTTATTTATTTATTTACAAGAGTTACAATTATAAATAACTGTCACACGTAAGTAGTAAGCGCTGGCTGCCAGGGACTTCGGCTTATGATAATATAAACTTAAGTATCTATATACTATACATACATACTAATATACTAATTTGTTTTTTTGGGTGAGGTTAAAGTTAAGGGAGGAGGAACTATGGTGGAGAGGAAGGATAGTTTTTGGGGTGAGTGTTAGGAATAGCTGTTATGGATTATATGGCTTGTTCAGAGCTTAATGATCTATATACTTAATCTAGTTTGTGAAATGAATTTACAAATTAAGGAAATACTATTAATATCTGTGTTTTTTAATAAATCAGTGGGCTTGCAGTTAGGAAACATCGCATTTCTACATTCCTCCCATTTTTGGCAGTAGTCAAGAGTATGTAGGGTTGAGTAATCGATGGAGTTGCAGTGAGGACAGAGTGGTTTGGGCGAACCATTTAGCAAATGAGCGTGAGTAGATATTGAATGGCCAATCCTGAGTCGCGTGAATTTTTTTAAAGTTTGACAGGCTATATTAGAGGGATATAAAGGTTTCGCTCCGGTGGGATTGTATTTCTTATAAGGGTGCTGAAAGGTATTCCAATTACTTGCGTAAAATTTATGCAAATGCTCTTGTACCAGCTTTCGAATGTCTTTGTTAGTAATATCATCACTAAAATGTAATGGTTCATGGCCGGCTTCTTTAGCCCTGTTGTCAACATACACATTTCCTGGTATCCTAGAATGGCCAGAAACCCACATGATTCTTATAGTGTTTTTATTGAGAAGTAATATGTTTCGAATGGTTGTAACTAGTGGAGTTTCGTTTCTCCGGTTCTTAATAGCATTCAAAGTAGATTTGCTATCGCTGCAAATTATAAATTTTCTCCTTTTCTGGGAAGCGTATTTAACTGCTACAAGTAATGCAGCTGCTTCGGCTGTGAATACCGAGCAGTATATTGGCAATGAACCGACAGCAATGGTGACACCAAGATGATTTGTTACTGCAAACGTAGTATTGGTGTCCGTTTTGGATCCGTCTGTATAAATAGTCTCCCAATCACTCTCCAATTGAGCTAATGTTTGGTTGAAATGCTGAAGATATACCTCTGAAGAAGTAGATTCCTTTGGTAAGTTAGACAGGTCTGTTAACAGGAACTCATCAGGATCAATGTTTGGAGGAAAGGCTGGAATTGGTATCAACCTCGGTTTTGAAATTATACTCAATTGCTGGTATAATTCAACGCAGCGTTGAATGGCGGAAGGCTTATTGTTTTTTTTTTTCCTGACGTAAGCAGAGCTGAGTTGACTTGTGAGAAAAGAATTTCATTTCTACAGAGCAGAAGCTTTGGCAAGAGAATCGTTGTATTACGCATAGCTCTGAGGGTTATATCCGGTAATCCAGCTTCAGTGAGAACAACTTTCGTTGGGGACGTCGGAAAAGCACAATTACTTCTTCAGGCTGCTGCATGGTAGGGAGCATATAGTAGGTTTAGATTTACTTTTGAACAATTTCCATAAATACAAAGCCCAAAATCGATTTTCGATAGCAATAATGCCTTTGTGATATTTACAAGTACTTGTGGATGTATATGACAATGTTTTGATGACAAAAATTTAATTATATTTAGTCTAGCAAATAAACTTAGTCTAGTAGCTTTACAATGCTCTTTGTAAGTAAGTTTTTTATCGAATATTAAACCTAGTATTTTGAGTGAGTTGCAATGAGGAATTAGTGTATTTGAGAAGGTTAATGTAGGAAAGTGACAGACATGTTTTCAACACAAATGAAAGGTAGAGCATTTGTTCGTTGAGATAATAGCTCCCGATGATTCGGACCATTTACATATATTACTTAGTATACTAGAGAAAATATTGTTAACTTCTGTAAGGTCTTTTATTTTTGAGAAAATCAAAACGTCATCTGCGTATGTGAAATGTTCTACAAGGGAGTTAGAGGTAATGATTGAACTGATTTCGTTAAATGCTATTGTGAACAACGTCACCGAAAGCGGTGAGCCTTGGGGAATACCATTTGTTAGTTTATAAGTCTGCGATCTGTAGTTCCTCACGCTGACTGAGAGTTTCCGGTTGCTTAAGAAGGATTTAACGAAGTTAAATATTTTGGTGCCAACTTCCCAGCGTTTAAGTTGCCTGAGTACCACATGAATGCCAATCCTATCAAACGCTTTCTCAAAGTCTAACTTCAATACTGAGACATGATTACTTGATGCTAGAGCTGTGTTAGAAAAATGCTCAAAATATAAAAGCGGTTCAATAACACCCACGCCTTTTTGGAAACCAAATTGGTGAGAAGAGATAAATCCGTTTATTTTTGCAAACCACATTATTCGTACCGCTATAATTTTTTCTAATATTTTGGATATACATGGAAGTAGGGATATTGGACGGAAGTTAGCAGTGAGGTTGGAAGGTTTATTTGGTTTTGGGATGGGGATAATTAAGGCTGATTTCCACGCTTGAGGGAAAACACCTGAAGTGAATATATCATTATAAAGATTTACTAGTCTATTCTTTAAGGCGTAGGGGAGATTTTTCAATATTGTGTAGGAAATTTTATCTGCCCCAGGTGTTTTTCCTGACATTTTAAAAATCGTGGAGTCAAATTCGTAAGTTGAAATTGACATTTCAATTAAGGAGGCTTTGGGTGAAGGGGAAGAATTTGAATAACTGTAATGAATGAAGCGGTTTTTTTGAGTGTTGAATGTGGGATGAAAATTGCAATTATGTGAATAAGCTGACCAAGATTTGGCAAATAGTTCGGCGATATCTTGTGGAGAGTAAATAGGTTTTTGCTCATTGTATACAAATGGTATGTGAAAACGAGGGGAGGAACCAGTTAGCATTCTTATGTCAGACCAAATCTGTTTAGGATTTGACGAAGGGGTGATATCGGACATAATTTTTTCCAATGATTTTCTTTTAGCAGCCTTTAACTCTCTTCTGAACACTGCGTTTGCTTTTTTGAAGTTGATTAAATTAGATTCATTCATTGTTTTCTTATATATTGTCCAAAACGTTTGTTTTTTATTTCTCAAAGAGGTAAGCAAATTAGACCAATAAGGTAACTTTGCGGAAAACTTTTTAGTGCTTGTTTGTGGTATTGATAGATATTTGTAATCGAACAGGCTAACATACATAAGTACATATATATTATGGCTATAAGCTAGAAATACAAGTAAATAAATGGGGAAGCTGAATTTTTTTATTTATTTATTTATTTATTTACAAGAGTTACAATTATAAATAACTGTCACACGTAAGTAGTAAGCGCTGGCTGCCAGGGACTTCGGCTTATGATAATATAAACTTAAGTATCTATATACTATACATACATACTAATATACTAATTTGTTTTTTTGGGTGAGGTTAAAGTTAAGGGAGGAGGAACTATGGTGGAGAGGAAGGATAGTTTTTGGGGTGAGTGTTAGGAATAGCTGTTATGGATTATATGGCTTGTTCAGAGCTTAATGATCTATATACTTAATCTAGTTTGTGAAATTAATTTACAAATTAAGGAAATACTATTAATATCTGTGTTTTTTAATAAATCAGGCTTGCAGTTAGGAAACATCGCATTTCTACATTCCTCCCATTTTTGGCAGTAGTCAAGAGTATGTAGGGTTGAGTAATCGATGGAGTTGCAGTGAGGACAGAGTGGTTTGGGCGAACCATTTAGCAAATGAGCGTGAGTAGATATTGAATGGCCAATCCTGAGTCGCGTGAATTTTTTTAAAGTTTGACAGGCTATATTAGAGGGATATAAAGGTTTCGCTCCGGTGGGATTGTATTTCTTATAAGGGTGCTGAAAGGTATTCCAATTACTTGCGTAAAATTTATGCAAATGCTCTTGTACCAGCTTTCGAATGTCTTTGTTAGTAATATCATCACTAAAATGTAATGGTTCATGGCCGGCTTCTTTAGCCCTGTTGTCAACATACACATTTCCTGGTATCCTAGAATGGCCAGAAACCCACATGATTCTTATAGTGTTTTTATTGAGAAGTAATATGTTTCGAATGGTTGTAACTAGTGGAGTTTCGTTTCTCTGGTTCTTAATAGCATTCAAAGTAGATTTGCTATCGCTGCAAATTATAAATTTTCTCCTTTTCTGGGAAGCGTATTTAACTGCTACAAGTAATGCAGCTGCTTCGGCTGTGAATACCGAGCAGTATATTGGCAATGAACCGACAGCAATGGTGACACCAAGATGATTTGTTACTGCAAACGTAGTATTGGTGTCCGTTTTGGATCCGTCTGTATAAATAGTCTCCCAATCACTCTCCAATTGAGCTAATGTTTGGTTGAAATGCTGAAGATATACCTCTGAAGAAGTAGATTCCTTTGGTAAGTTAGACAGGTCTGTTAACAGGAACTCATCAGGATCAATGTTTGGAGGAAAGGCTGGAATTGGTATCAACCTCGGTTTTGAAATTATACTCAATTGCTGGTATAATTCAACGCAGCGTTGAATGGCGGGAGGCTTATTGTTTTTTTTTTCCTGACGTAAGCAGAGCTGAGTTGACTTGTGAGAAAAGAATTTCATTTCTACAGAGCAGAAGCTTTGGCAAGAGAATCGTTGTATTACGCATAGCTCTGAGGGTTATATCCGGTAATCCAGCTTCAGTGAGAACAACTTTCGTTGGGGACGTCGGAAAAGCACAATTACTTCTTCAGGCTGCTGCATGGTAGGGAGCATATAGTAGGTTTAGATTTACTTTTGAACAATTTCCATAAATACAAAGCCCAAAATCGATTTTCGATAGCAATAATGCCTTTGTGATATTTACAAGTACTTGTGGATGTATATGACAATGTTTTGATGACAAAAATTTAATTATATTTAGTCTAGCAAATAAACTTAGTCTAGTAGCTTTACAATGCTCTTTGTAAGTAAGTTTTTTATCGAATATTAAACCTAGTATTTTGAGTGAGTTGCAATGAGGAATTAGTGTATTTGAGAAGGTTAATGTAGGAAAGTGACAGACATGTTTTCAACACAAATGAAAGGTAGAGCATTTGTTCGTTGAGATAATAGCTCCCGATGATTCGGACCATTTACATATATTACTTAGTATACTAGAGAAAATATTGTTAACTTCTGTAAGGTCTTTTATTTTTGAGAAAATCAAAACGTCATCTGCGTATGTGAAATGTTCTACAAGGGAGTTAGAGGTAATGATTGAACTGATTTCGTTAAATGCTATTGTGAACAACGTCACCGAAAGCGGTGAGCCTTGGGGAATACCATTTGTTAGTTTATAAGTCTGCGATCTGTAGTTCCTCACGCTGACTGAGAGTTTCCGGTTGCTTAAGAAGGATTTAACGAAGTTAAATATTTTGGTGCCAACTTCCCAGCGTTTAAGTTGCCTGAGTACCACATGAATGCCAATCCTATCAAACGCTTTCTCAAAGTCTAACTTCAATACTGAGACATGATTACTTGATGCTAGAGCTGTGTTAGAAAAATGCTCAAAATATAAAAGCGGTTCAATAACACCCACGCCTTTTTGGAAACCAAATTGGTGAGAAGAGATAAATCCGTTTATTTTTGCAAACCACATTATTCGTACCGCTATAATTTTTTCTAATATTTTGGATATACATGGAAGTAGGGATATTGGACGGAAGTTAGCAGTGAGGTTGGAAGGTTTATTTGGTTTTGGGATGGGGATAATTAAGGCTGATTTCCACGCTTGAGGGAAAACACCTGAAGTGAATATATCATTATAAAGATTTACTAGTCTATTCTTTAAGGCGTAGGGGAGATTTTTCAATATTGTGTAGGAAATTTTATCTGCCCCAGGTGTTTTTCCTGACATTTTAAAAATCGTGGAGTCAAATTCGTAAGTTGAAATTGACATTTCAATTAAGGAGGCTTTGGGTGAAGGGGAAGAATTTGAATAACTGTAATGAATGAAGCGGTTTTTTTGAGTGTTGAATGTGGGATGAAAATTGCAATTATGTGAATAAGCTGACCAAGATTTGGCAAATAGTTCGGCGATATCTTGTGGAGAGTAAATAGGTTTTTGCTCATTGTATACAAATGGTATGTGAAAACGAGGGGAGGAACCAGTTAGCATTCTTATGTCAGACCAAATCTGTTTAGGATTTGACGAAGGGGTGATATCGGACATAATTTTTTCCAATGATTTTCTTTTAGCAGCCTTTAACTCTCTTCTGAACACTGCGTTTGCTTTTTTGAAGTTGATTAAATTAGATTCATTCATTGTTTTCTTATATATTGTCCAAAACGTTTGTTTTTTATTTCTCAAAGAGGTAAGCAAATTAGACCAATAAGGTAACTTTGCGGAAAACTTTTTAGTGCTTGTTTGTGGTATTGATAGATATTTGTAATCGAACAGGCTAACATACATAAGTACATATATATTATGGCTATAAGCTAGAAATACAAGTAAATAAATGGGGAAGCTGAATTTTTTTATTTATTTATTTATTTATTTACAAGAGTTACAATTATAAATAACTGTCACACGTAAGTAGTAAGCGCTGGCTGCCAGGGACTTCGGCTTATGATAATATAAACTTAAGTATCTATATACTATACATACATACTAATATACTAATTTGTTTTTTTGGGTGAGGTTAAAGTTAAGGGAGGAGGAACTATGGTGGAGAGGAAGGATAGTTTTTGGGGTGAGTGTTAGGAATAGCTGTTATGGATTATATGGCTTGTTCAGAGCTTAATGATCTATATACTTAATCTAGTTTGTGAAATTAATTTACAAATTAAGGAAATACTATTAATATCTGTGTTTTTTAATAAATCAGGCTTGCAGTTAGGAAACATCGCATTTCTACATTCCTCCCATTTTTGGCAGTAGTCAAGAGTATGTAGGGTTGAGTAATCGATGGAGTTGCAGTGAGGACAGAGTGGTTTGGGCGAACCATTTAGCAAATGAGCGTGAGTAGATATTGAATGGCCAATCCTGAGTCGCGTGAATTTTTTTAAAGTTTGACAGGCTATATTAGAGGGATATAAAGGTTTCGCTCCGGTGGGATTGTATTTCTTATAAGGGTGCTGAAAGGTATTCCAATTACTTGCGTAAAATTTATGCAAATGCTCTTGTACCAGCTTTCGAATGTCTTTGTTAGTAATATCATCACTAAAATGTAATGGTTCATGGCCGGCTTCTTTAGCCCTGTTGTCAACATACACATTTCCTGGTATCCTAGAATGGCCAGAAACCCACATGATTCTTATAGTGTTTTTATTGAGAAGTAATATGTTTCGAATGGTTGTAACTAGTGGAGTTTCGTTTCTCTGGTTCTTAATAGCATTCAAAGTAGATTTGCTATCGCTGCAAATTATAAATTTTCTCCTTTTCTGGGAAGCGTATTTAACTGCTACAAGTAATGCAGCTGCTTCGGCTGTGAATACCGAGCAGTATATTGGCAATGAACCGACAGCAATGGTGACACCAAGATGATTTGTTACTGCAAACGTAGTATTGGTGTCCGTTTTGGATCCGTCTGTATAAATAGTCTCCCAATCACTCTCCAATTGAGCTAATGTTTGGTTGAAATGCTGAAGATATACCTCTGAAGAAGTAGATTCCTTTGGTAAGTTAGACAGGTCTGTTAACAGGAACTCATCAGGATCAATGTTTGGAGGAAAGGCTGGAATTGGTATCAACCTCGGTTTTGAAATTATACTCAATTGCTGGTATAATTCAACGCAGCGTTGAATGGCGGGAGGCTTATTGTTTTTTTTTTCCTGACGTAAGCAGAGCTGAGTTGACTTGTGAGAAAAGAATTTCATTTCTACAGAGCAGAAGCTTTGGCAAGAGAATCGTTGTATTACGCATAGCTCTGAGGGTTATATCCGGTAATCCAGCTTCAGTGAGAACAACTTTCGTTGGGGACGTCGGAAAAGCACAATTACTTCTTCAGGCTGCTGCATGGTAGGGAGCATATAGTAGGTTTAGATTTACTTTTGAACAATTTCCATAAATACAAAGCCCAAAATCGATTTTTGATAGCAATAATGCCTTTGTGATATTTACAAGTACTTGTGGATGTATATGACAATGTTTTGATGACAAAAATTTAATTATATTTAGTCTAGCAAATAAACTTAGTCTAGTAGCTTTACAATGCTCTTTGTAAGTAAGTTTTTTATCGAATATTAAACCTAGTATTTTGAGTGAGTTGCAATGAGGAATTAGTGTATTTGAGAAGGTTAATGTAGGAAAGTGACAGACATGTTTTCTACACAAATGAAAGGTAGAGCATTTGTTCGTTGAGATAATAGCTCCCGATGATTCGGACCATTTACATATATTACTTAGTATACTAGAGAAAATATTGTTAACTTCTGTAAGGTCTTTTATTTTTGAGAAAATCAAAACATCATCTGCGTATGTGAAATGTTCTACAAGTGAGTTAGAGGTAATGATTGAACTGATTTCGTTAAATGCTATTGTGAACAACGTCACCGAAAGCAGTGAGCCCTGGGGAATATCATTTGTTAGTTTATAAGTCTGCGATCTGTAGTTCCTCACGCTGACTGAGAGTTTCCGGTTGCTTAAGAAGGATTTAACGAAGTTAAATATTTTGGTGCCAACTTTCCAGCGTTTAAGTTGCCTGAGTACCACATGAATGCCAATCCTATCAAACGCTTTCTCAAAGTCTAACTTCAATACTGAGACATGATTACTTGATGCTAGAGCTGTGTTAGAAAAATGCTCAAAATATAAAAGCGGTTCAATAACACCCCCGCCTTTTTGGAAACCAAATTGGTGGGAAGAGATAAATCCGTTTATTTTTGCAAACCACATTATTCGTATCGCTATAATTTTTTCTAATATTTTGGATATACATGGAAGTAGGGATATTGGACGGAAGTTAGCAGTGAGGTTGGAAGGTTTATTTGGTTTTGGGATGGGGATAATTAAGGCTGATTTCCACGCTTGAGGGAAAACACCTGAAGTGAATATATCATTATAAAGATTTACTAGTCTATTCTTTAAGGCGTAGGGTAGATTTTTCAATATTGTGTAGGAAATTTTATCAGCCCCAGGTGTTTTTCCTGACATTTTAAAAATCGTGGAGTCAAATTCGTAAGTTGAAATTGACATTTCAATTAAGGAGGCTTTGGGTGAAGGGGAAGAATTTGAATAACTGTAATGAATGAAGCGGTTTGTTTGAGTGTTGAATGTGGGATGAAAATTGCAATTATGTGAATAAGCTGACCAAGATTTGGCAAATAGTTCGGCGATATCTTGTGGAGAGTAAATAGGTTTTTGCTCATTGTATACAAATGGTATGTGAAAACGAGGGGAGGAACCAGTTAGCATTCTTATGTCAGACCAAATCTGTTTAGGATTAGACGAAGGGGTGATATTGGACGTAATTTTTTCCAATGATTTTCTTTTAGCAGCCTTTAACTCTCTTCTGAACACTGCGTTTGCTTTTTTGAAGTTGATTAAATTAGATTCATTCATTGTTTTCTTATATGTAATTATATTGTCCAAAACGTTTGTTTTTTATTTCTCAAAGAGGTAAGCAAATTAGACCAATAAGGTAACTTTGCGGAAAACTTTTTAGTGCTTGTTTGTGGTATTGATATGTGGGCAGAAGAACGGATTTTTGATTTAATATTAGCTGCTTCCCTGTTGATGTTGTGTGATACTAGTTTTTTTATTCGTTAAATCAACAGCAATGCTTTGGAACCTAACCCAGTCTGCCTTATCTGTAATAAACTTTGATATTGGCTTGACTTCGTACCACTTTGGAATGGAAATAGACGTTATCAGAGGAAAGTGATCGCTGCCATGTAGTTCGCTTAGAGTGCGAGAGGAAAATTTGGGAGAAATGGATGCGGAAACAAGGATTACATCAGGATGGGTGAAAGATTTGTGGGTTGAAAAGTGCGTTGGTGGGCCATCGTTTAAAACAATAAGATTTTGAGATAAAATGAGGTCTTCAATGGTTTTTCCTCTACCATTAGTGGTTTTAGAGCCCCATAAAGGACTCCAAGCATTAAAGTCTCCCAAGACTACTAATGGGGTTGATATATTAATTAAATCAATTAACTCCTTGCAGTTAAAGTTTTGATGGGGAGGAATGTAGCAATTAAGTATGGTAATTTTGAAACCAATGTCTATTTGTATAGCTAAACATGATATATTAGAGTTAACAGTTATTAATTTATGGTTAATTGTTCTTCTAATGAAGAATGCAATACCTTGCTTACAACTGGTGTTCTGAGGGAAATTATGAAAGTAGCTGATGTATTTATTTGGAGGGTATGCAGTTTTATTAAATGGAATGTGAGTTTCTTGTAATGCGATTATTTCTGGTTGGAATTCGTAAATTAAGATATTTAGGTCGACGTAGTTATTAAAAAGACCATTTATGTTCCACTGTAATATTCGCATCACTTAGGGTAGATTCACACTATGGTGCCGATCACGGTTCGTTCTCGGTCTAGTCTCGGTTCGGTAAAATTTTTCGACATCTACATTTGTGTTCTTACATCGGTCCAGTCGCGATTCATCGTTCGTCGCGTGAACACGTAAAACAGATCTTGTGCATTTTTTCGCCAAAAAATGGCATTCAAGTTCGATCACGCTCCAGCAAAATATTCTTCGAACTTGATCGATGATGGAGTGTGACTGTACCGAAACTTGAACAGCACGGGTAGTGTGAATACAGTCATTGTTTTTCGTTTGTGAATATTTTACCGGACCGAGACTGGACCGAGAGCGGACCGTGATCGGCATCATAGTGAGAATCCGGCCTAACTCTATGTTATGTGAATGTATTTCATTGCTATAGGCAGATAATGGAGGGGGAGGTGAAGAAGTGTCGGAGGAAGAGAGCTGTGAGAGTAAGGAAGTAATCTTGGTATTAGTAGTGTAGTTATCAACTGCATTAATAGCTGCGAGATCAATAGTTCTATCGGTGTTACAGGTGCTGATATTATCGTTGTTGCTGCTAGAGGAAAGGAAACCGGTTTCTAGGTGAATATTATAATTGTTGTTGGAGGATAAGGTTGATGTTGACTTGAATGATGTAGTTGGTGTGTTTGGAATATTTTCGTTGGAAGAGTTTCTCTTAAGTATCTTTTCATTACTGTTATGAGTAGAGTTATTTTGGAGATGGCTAGTGCTAATTTCGTTGTTGGGATTTATTTGTTGGTTGGAAGTTGAATTTTTTATTGCTGTTGAAAAGGAGAGGGAATGCTCATTAAGAGCAGGAGGAATTTGCATTCGATGTATTTTTATTGCTTCACGCATGCTACACTTCTTGTCCGTTTTAATGACTATTATTTGTTTCATTTGCACATATTTCGGGCATGTTCTATTAGAGGCAGCATGGTTGCCCGAACAATTTACACAGAGCGTACGGGAGCATGGCGAGGGGGTCTGAGGGGGGAGAGCGCATATGTCGCAAACAGGTGTATTATTGCAGCGCTTGGTGGTATGGCCAAGAATTTGACAATTTCGGCACCTCATTGGGTTGGGGTAATACGGCCTTACCTTGGTGGTATACCAGGAGACCTCAACTTTTTCTGGTAATGTGTATAAATCGAATGTAAGTAAAACAACACCACTGGCAATAGTTTGACCTTCAATATGTTTGACAAATTTATGCGCTGAAACTACCCCTTGATCGCTCATATTCTCAACTATCTCAGCCTCAGGAATGTCGTTGAGACAAGGTGCAAATATTGTACCCTTGGAATGATTGAGGTTATGGTGCATTTCGAACTTTACATCGCAAATTCCAACAAGTTTAGTAGTAGCCAAAAATTTCTTCGCAACTGAAGCGTTCTTCACAAAAATCAATAAGCTGCCATCTCTTAGGTTAGATATTTCGATGTTTTCTGAGGAAATATTCTTTAGAGCTTTGTGGACAGCAAAGCAAGAATATTTGTTTAGCGGTTTGTTGGAATTAATAGCACTTCCTACAATATATTTAGGGTTATCTTTCTTCACCGAAGGTAGAGCCGGAAATATTTCTTTTGTAATATTTTGTACTTTTTTTCGTTTTGGTTTGGGACTTGAAGACAACAGGGCAAACCTGTTATCTCCAAGAGAAGGTCCCCCAGGGGACATTTTACCTTAAAACCTTATTAGAGCACCAGAAAAAATTGGACGTCGTATTAAGTTAAAGATAATGAGTAAAACAAATTTGAAACAAAGTTGAAAAAGAACGCGAATGAAACGCAAAAGAAAATCACCGATATCGCTACTAAACACAACCGTACGCTATGAATGTTAGTCGATGACTGAGCTGAATTTTATATACCCGAGTTTTTAGTTAGCTGTCATAGTCATGCTAATGGTTACATAAGGCTCATATTTATAACTGAACGATATTTTTTAAGTCTTTACGTATTATATAATTAAATACAATTCAGTCATCTGTCTGTGATTTTTAAATAATATTGTTTTTTGCTCATTATTAGTTTTTTTGTCTTTAATGAAATCCTAATAAATTCTTTGTTCGCTTGCCTGTTTCCCCTTAATTTAACTTTGAAGCGGCTACACCGATTTTACTGATACTTTCACTGATAGCTTGAGGAATCCTTGGGACACTTAATAGGCTATTCTCTTAACTCGCTGGGTGCCGTTAACTTTGAGAAATTTTGCTTTTATTAATATTAACGGTAGCTTCATTGTCTGAACTTCAGAGCTTCATTCCGGCCTTTGTTTCAAATGCATGCTTTTATGGTAGGTTCGAGAATGTGCATTATCTGCAAGACGGAATAATTTGTTATTTACTAGTTTAGGCTATGATGAGAAAATCAAATTTGTTCTTTACGATACCACTGCGGGTGGACGCTGAATGAACTTTACTGAAAGGCCCGAATGATGGCTGAAGAACCGTTGTGTAATTGTTACATGATTTCGAAAAAGTAAATCAAGTAACTACTATCACGACCTGCTATATTAGCTGACATAGCAAAGAAGTGAGAGCCAAGGTTTCTTAATTTTTGCTTCACGAAAATAGGACAGCTATGAAGAAGATGATGAGATGATCCCACTCCAACCTCCATAAATAAAAAAATACTCGAAGAAATGCCGAGTCTCACAGGGTGCATATCCCGTGGCCAATGACCTGCGGTACATCCAAAAAATTCAAGAGCTGAGATTTTGTTAACCTCAGAATCCCCCTGGGGTTCTTCAGATCCACACGTGACCAGAAAAACTCGCGATCTTGTAAGTTTGAGTACTGTCCAGCGTGCGCTGAGTTAGTATGAAACCCACTATTTCAGTAGAGGATTACAGATAGTTAAGCCGATCGCAGTCCTCTCATTTCGCCGGAAAACTACCTCGCAGCTCCCCTGCCTAGTTAGCTCATCTATCCCGCAGTTTGCTGCAATGACAATGTAACCAGGAGCACAGGCGCCTCTAATATCAAAAAATTCTGATGCAAGCGTAGGTGAAGCCCCTACCAATTTCGAATGCATCATCATTGAGCTTAGCAGCCTCATTGCCGCTTGGCTGCCCGAGTAGATTTTTAATTCTGTGAAAGTTATTACGAAAGTGAGTAGCTAATTAATTGATTCTTTGATCGCGGATACCTCTGCTAGTGTGCTCCAAGCAGTCTTTCAGTAGCTGAGCTTGAGTCGCCAACCTATCCGTAGACAAGTTTAATGGGCTCTGTATCTAAATGTATTTATCGGCCGCCGTACCCGAATGGGTTGGTGCATGACTACCATTCGGAATTCACAGAGAGAACGTAGGTTGGAATCTCGGTTAAACACCAATATTGAGAAAACCATTTTTCTAATAGCGGTCGCCCCTCGGCAGGCAATGGCAAACCTCCGAGTGATTTTCTCCCATGAAAAAGCTCCTCATAAAAAATATCTGAAGTTCAGAATCGTCTTAAAACCGTGGGGCCCTCTATTTGTGGAACAACATCAAGACGCACACCAATAATAGGAGGAGGAGCTCAGCCAAACACCCAAAAAGGGTGTACGCGCCAATTGTATATACATTTTTGTGTTATATATATACATATATGTTACATTCTTCCTACTTCCTTGATGAAATGTGTGTAACGAATGTTCCGCCCGACTAAACGAGGGGATAAACTCAAAGTTTCTAAAAATACTTAAATGCTTGTGAGCCTATAGACTTTTACTATATTACAATTGAATAATATTTTAGAGACCTGCAGTGGCAGTTTTGCCTGTGTAGTCCAGTGGTACCCCATTTAGCATTGGGTTTAGCGGTAGAGTAGGAGTGGTTAGAAGCGCCGCATTGACTTCAATAAGAGTAGATCTCTCAAATTTTTCTAACTCCTTCACCGATGTCGTCCTCTCGAGGGAGTTCCACTAAAAATTCATATACAAAATTAAATTTATTTAAAAAATTCTTAGTGAACTGTTTTGATGTGCGAATGAAAACTGAATAGCCTGTACTTTTGAGGTTAAAAATGCTGGCATGGTCATTAAGTACAAGCATACAAATGTTCATATGGATGTATGCAACTTTGAAGATATTTAATTAGTATGGGAGTATCGAACTGCCAATCTTGCATTGGATCATCGCTTTGAACTTGTGACCTTCATAACATACGACATCTTCAATCATGCACAGCCATGCACCTCTTCCTGATTATCGACACCAATCCCAACATCAACACCAAGAGCAATTACAACAACTTCATCAAATCAATTGGTATTTTAAATGAACACACGAGCAGCAATGCAGCACCCGCGCCAATGGCCTTCGTTTGACACACGAACGCTCGCCACCGCAAGTGAGCTTGAGAGCAAAGCATTTCGATAAAGGTAAATAATCAATTGTGACTAAATATTTTGCGTTGTGTTGTGTTTGAGTTTGCGTGAAAAAATCTTTGCAATGCACATTGAAGAGGAAGCAATTATCCATGGATGGGAAAAAATTTGTTCGCGAAAAAAATATGCAAAGCTGATTTTTAAACTACGTATTAATAAACAGAACTTCGAAGTGAATATTTTTAATGAAAAAAGCAAAAACAATTGTAAAAGCCAGCATACCTATATTTACATATACATACCTATACCTAATATATATTTACATATACATGTATACATACATGTGCACATATATTTAGTGAATACATGCAGCAAATATTAAATAAAACAACAATTAATTGCATGATAGTTTTGCTCTTCAACTTGTGGGTTATAAGACAAGATTATACAAGGTGGCGCAAAATTGATCGTCCTATCCGAAGATTTATAATTTTTGCAAATGGCATCGTGCGTCAATCAAATTTGACACTTGTGTTGCAGTATACAAACAGACAAGCAATGGAGCGCGTAAAGGTCAAAATAATGACTTCCATCACTTAAAATAATAGTAAAACAGTGATTAAACAAAAAGTAAAAATTGGATGATTAATTTTGCGCCACCTTGTACGAGAGTGTGTATATGTGTAAACATGTAGGTACCAAAGCAAAACTATTTGCGAATGTACTCAAAAAGTTGTGCAGCTATGAAAATCGAACGCGGCCAAATAAAATATTTGCATGCACAGGGTGGTTCAAATACAGTTTTTTTTTAATCATGTGTTACAAAATTCTCGAAAACTCAAGTTAAAAAAGTGATAAATAAACTTAAAAGGAAGAAGGCCCTTGGATGTGACCTCATAACAGAAGAAGTACTGAAACAACGCCCAGAAGAAGGACTCACTTTCCTTACGTACATAAATAATTCTATTATTTTATCTGGTTTTGCTCCCCTTCAATGGAAAGTATCCCTAGTAAAAATGATCGTCAATCGAAAAAGCGCTAAACAAGTCGGAGGATCACTAAATATTCTATTGCCTATTGTCTCTAAGGTAATGGAATCCCTTTTACTCAAAAGAAAGATGCCTATAATTGATGACTGAAATATAATCCCAAATCACAAATTCGGTTTCAGGAACTCATAAATAGCATACACAAAAAAAAAAATACCACAGCGGATTTTCTCGATAAATCTCAAGCCTTTGACCGTGTTCGGCATGGTGGCTTACTCTTTAAAAAATAAAATACACTTTTCAAATAATTTATTACATATTTATTAAGTCCTCCCTTTAAAATCGTTACTTGTTTGTCAAACAAAGCGAAGAATAGTCTGAACTCCACCCTATACTTGCTACAGGGTGGGCCATATAGCGTTTGCTTTTTGAATCACCTATTTTTTTGAGAATGGTAACATAAATGACATGTCAAATGTGTTCATAATTTACTTAAAGGTTTGATATTTACGAAATGGGACGCTATACGCTTGAACAAAATTGGGAAATATTGACTATTTCCAAAGTGGTGAGTCTTCTTCTTCTTCAGCGGTTACAGTAAATGGCGAGCGTTACCGTGACATGCTCAACGAGTTTTTGTTTCCAAAAATTAAAGAGGATGACAAGGACGGCATTTGGTTTCAACAGGACGGTGAAACTTGTCACACTGCCAAAGTTACACTCGAACTTTTGGCTACCGTTTTTGAATTCCGATATCAATTGGCCGCCTCGGAGCTGTGATTTAAGCCCGTTGGACTATTTTTTGTGAGGAGCCGTTAAGGACAAATGCTATGCGAACCATCCAGAGACGATCGATGCTTTAAAACACGGAGCCCAAACAATCGAAAATGTGCTTAAAAATTGGGTTGATCGAATGGCCTACTGTAAAGCTAGTCGTGACAGTGATTTGAACGATATTATTTTTCATTCATAAATGACAATGTTCAATCTTCAAAATAAAAATAAAGTTTGAAAAAATATTGATTAGTTTTTTTTTATGACCGATTCAAAAAGCAAATTTTACATGGCCCCCCCCTATATATACATACGATCTACCAGCTTTTGAAGAAACAATTGACTCCCAATAGACTCACAGTTGACTCCCAGTTGAAAGAGTCGCCAAACGAGACATAATCTTCCCAAGTCACTTTTATACCAAATCGAGAATCTTGCCAACTCGTTAAACTTAATAATACAATCGTCCCACAAACTAACGTCACAAGCTATCTCGGCATGCATCATAATAGCAAACTTACATGGAAAGTCCATATTAAAAAAAAAATAAATAATTGGCGCGTACACTTCTGTTAGGTGCTTGGCCGAGCTCCTCCTCCTATTTGTGGTGCGCGTGTTGATGTTGTTCCACAAATGGAGGGACCTACAGTTTCAAGCCGACTCCGAACGGCAGATATTTTTATGAGGAGCTTTTCCATGGCAGAAATACACTCGGAGGTTTGCCATTGCCTGCCGAGGGGCGACCGCTATTAGAAAAATGTTTTTATTAATTTTGCTTTCACCGAGATTCGAACCAACGATCTCTCTGTGAATTCCGAATGGTAATCACGCACCAACCCATTCGGCTACGGCGGCCGCTCTTACTTTACTCAGCTATATTGAAACCGATTTGGACTTATGACATTTAACTGTGGGGCACTGCAAATAATTCAAACTTCGAAATACTTTAAAGATTCCAGTCGAAAATCCTCAGAATGATCTTAAACGCCCCTTATTTTATCACAAATGCACAAATTCATCGTGATCTCAAAGTATCCACAATAATTGAAGAATAAAAGAAATATGCCACATCAATAATTGCAAAACTCACCCGATTCAAGAGAAAGTCTACAACAGACCTCATATGATAATAAATTATATATATATAATTGGCGCGTACACCCTTTTTGGGTGTTTGGCCGAGCTTCCTCCTCCTATTTGTGATGTGCGTCTTGATGTTATTCCACAAATGGAGGGATCTACAGTTTTAAGCCGACTCCGAACGGCAGATATTTTTATGAGGGGCTTTTTCATGGCAGAAATACACTCGGAGGTTTGCCATTGCCTGTCGATGATAATAAATTAGTCTAAATTATTATTTATCATTAATAAATGTGCCTTATATGAGTTAAAAGTTTTAAGTAAAAATATTGCTTAACGCTTAAAAACCAGATCGCAATAAAGAAATGGATAAAAGAAAAATAAAGAAATATGTTATTTGACAGTTCTTTTGCGCTGGAAATCTTGAGAGAAAGTCAGTATAATATCTCCGTATAAATATTCCAAGCTTATTTATAACAAAGTAAATACTATATACCCCATACGGGGGTTTCATGGAAAAAACCATGTTTCCTGACGGAGCACATTTTCATAACATATAAATACTTGTATATAATTGTCGCTTACACCTTTTATTGGGTGGTTTGACCGAGCTCCTCTTTCTATCTACGGTTTCGTCCTGATGTTCCGTAAATGGAGGGATCTACAGTTGTATGCCACCTCCGAACGGCCGATGGTTTTTAAGAGGAGGTTAATGTCAGATATACATTTGGAGGTTTGTTGTTACCTGCCGAGAGGCAATTGTTGCTAAAAATAACTTTTTCTTTCATTTGGCGTCCGAATGGGAGTCATGCACCAACCTATTCGTATATGTTGGCCCCAAATGTAGTCGTCGAGTAGCCAATGCGGGCTCAAAGACTGTAACTGCCTCAGTGGTGCGAATTTTGGAGCGGTGAATTTTTTTTTTTTAAATGCTGCTGGAAACCTCATTTCGGTCAACGGTGAGTGCTTCGGAGGAAAGGTAAGCGATATTTTCTAGTCGAAAATTAAATTCACCCTCCCAAACGCTGAAATGAGTGTTCGACATTCAGTTCTATCGATAACTAACATTTTTTTACATACAATACAATCCAAAGAAGTCGTATCTCTTGTACAAATATTGTTGAAGAACAGGATTTAAGCCTATAATAAAGAAGGAGAAGATGATGATGAAGTAGAAGAAGGGAGAAGATTTGGACGATCTTTGGTTTCAACAGGAGCGCCATGCCACAACCCTTGCCATAATCGATATTTTGCATGCCAAATTCCGCAATTGTGTTATGAGCCATATCGGTGATGTCAACTCGGCAACTCGGAGCTGCGAGTGGTGTGCGTGAAGGACAGTTTTTATGTGAACTATCCAATAAAGAATAATCATTGAGGTTTTGGAAAACTGGGTTAACAGGGTGCGCTGCTGCGAAGCCAGCCGAAGCAGCCTCATGAATCAAATCGTATAAATAATAGGAATGTTTCTTATTGCCAATTATATATTGCCAATAATATATTGAAAAAGTTGATTTTGGTTCATTTTAATTTTTACTTTTAAAACGATACCACTGTATGGGCTACCCTGTACAATAAAAATTTTGTTCATTCTATAATAAGGACCATATAAATCCAACTTTAAACTTTGTAGAAGATTTATAAACCTACGACAAATTTCCATAAAAGTCTCAAAATATTTAATCAAAATTATTTTGTACAAGATTTACATATAAAAATTCGACAAAATTCATCAAAATTCCAAAATTTAATTTAAATTACTTAAAACTTTTTTTTAATTTTAAAATTCAGTATTTAAATAATAATATGGAATATTTCATTTTTTTTTTTTAACTTTGTAAAAGAATTATAAAAATTCGATAAATTTACATAAAAATTTCAAAATTTTTGATGAAATTAGAAGTCGTTCAAAATCTTCGCACTATATTACATTAAAATTTAATATTTAATTTTTTATTTTATTATAAAATTCAATATTTAATAATATTGAATACTTCACTTTTTTTTTGAATGCTGATAAACTTTTGAAAATTTTCTTAAAAATTTCTTCAATTTTTTTAGTTTTTGTGTAATGTTTGAAATTTGAATTAATGTGATGTTTTCTTAGGCAATGAATTATACATTTATAAAAAATATAATTGGCATTAAGAAAAGAAAAATAGTCACAATTGGTTAAATGTTGAGTTACTTAATTTTTTTTGCGTTCTATTTGTATATAATACGGTTTCGCATGAACTTCGAGGCTCCTTCACTTCTTAAATTTTATACAAACTATTGCTGCTTTGTGAATATCTGCTGCACTCGCATGTAATCTTTTTGTGTAAAGTGTATGTTTTGGCAAATTCGCTTTACCTTTATGCCAAGTAAATACTAAGTCAGGCCAAAATATTAAAACTAAAAACTAACAAGAAAAAAATATATATGAATTCAATTAAATGAAAAAAGTATTCGGCATCTAAATTTAGTTAGTTAAGCCGCTATTTGTTGTTTGCGCACAAATGCCAAAATAAAATTAACTGCTAAAGAGTTAAATCAAATATTTACTTACACGCTCTTTTTTTCGAATTTCGCAAGCTCCATCAAGGCCCACTTAACGTAGCAGGCTCGACGTCATCGCCATCGTCGTAACCAGCAACGCCACGCTAATTGAAAAGCATCAACGCTTACAGTTAACGCCAACAGTCACTGCCACTGCCACTGCCATTGTCAGTGGCACCGCCTCCAACCACTGAAGCAGCGGCCACTGTCCGCAGCTTTTTGTAAATTTTTTTCGGCACTGATTGCCTCTTCTAAGTAATTTTTGTATAGGTTTGCATCTCAGTTATTTGTTTGCATGTTTGTAGTTGTGTTTAGAAAAATATTAATATTTTTTCATTTGGGAAGGCATGCGCAGTGCTGTTTATCAATTACGTAGATAAATCATCTGTTTAATTTTTTATGAATAATTGCATTTGACTATTTGTTGTTGTTTGCTTGTTTTTTCATTGATTGGCATGGGCAGTTATTGATTCGTTAAGCATAATCGTATTTGTATGTGACATTGGACATCAATCGAAGGTAAGGGTTTTTCATAGAAGTTCACAACTTCATACAAACCAGCCGCACTTAGTTCCGCTTTTGATGGTCACATGCGTTGAAAGAGAATTCGCTTCAAGATTATCGTCGGTACCGTAATGATACTCACTCGATGGACTTTGTATGTAGAAATATATTGAACGAATATGTGAGAATAATTGGTTCACTATATTTACACTACAATCGCTGCATTCTTTTGCATGTGAGCTGCGAAAAGAACACCCGAAGTCGATTATTTTTGTTATTTAGTTACAGTTGGTCCATTTGGTTTAATATTTTTCAGTCACAAGGTGACAGCAGTAGTACAAAAACAAAATTGTCATGTTTTCTTTTTCGCGCGTTGTTTTTGCGCGTTGTTTTTGCAATTTGGCGGTTTGAGTGTTAGAATTTCAATCAGAATATAAAAAAATAAGTGAAAGTGCAGAGTCCGGCACTCGAAGTGTAACCAATTAAAATACCATAAATTTAGTTTGAAAAATTATTTTTATTCAATTCAATCGATTTGCCTTGACTATGGCCTTGAAATGGTCCAGAAACGGATAGCAAGCTGCCCGAATATGACTTGCAGGTATTTTGGTTCACTCGTGGACAATGGATTTTTTCAGCGCCTCGGGACTAGTGAATCTTTCGGACCTTGCTCACCAAAATGGCCCAAAAAGAGAATAATCCAACGGATTCGGGTCTGGTGAATTTGAGAGCCATTGTGTGAGTGTTATGAAGTTCGGAACTTTGTTTTTTAGGCATTCTTGGTTGACTCGAGCTTTGTGAGACGCTACCGAGTCCTGTTGAAACGTCCATGGTCTGCCCCCGAAATGTTTGTCTGCACACGCCCATCTGCGGTTACAGCGGCCTAAACCATTACCTGTGGAGGGTGCTGCCTCCTGGTGGCCAATCGACGACTCAAATTCTCGTATGAACGATCGGTCAAATAAACTCTATCGTTTTGGGAGTTTACGAATTACTCAATTTGAAAATTTTCTCGTCAGAAAACACAATGTTCGGAAATTGTCTGCTTTCGGCCAAGGGAAGCAACTGCTTCGCTCTCACAAGAGTGACTTGTTGCTTGAGATTATTCGCCTTGTGCATCTTGTAAGGCTTGACTTTGAGATCATTTTTCAGTATGCGGTGGATGCTATGGTCAGATCTTCTCATTGCCATTTGATTGGCACTTGGTTGGGGATTTCGCTCAGGAGGACACTTCTTCACCTTGTGAACCATTTCACGTGACGTTGCAGTCATTTCATCCTCACCTCCATGACGTTTCGCGATGTTACGAGTAATGGTGCGATAAACAAAAACTCTATTTACTTTAGGTGCTCGAGCCCACGAACAATCGCTGGTTGTGATTTTCCAGCCAAATATAATGCAAATCACTCTCTTAGGTTTGAAATCCATTACTGATTTTCTTTTTTCGCGTTTACTCTCGGCAAATTGCTTTCGTGCACTTGTGAACAACTCTCTGAACTATCATTTAGCCAACTAACAGACAGCTGATACCCATGTATCAGCTTCGCGAGCGGTCTGAAGTTGATTACACTTCGAGTGCCGGATCCAGTATAACAAAAAAGTAGACCACTTTGTCATTGAAACACCAAATCGCAAGAAAAAACAAATAAGGTACTGATATCACCTGGTATGGTTGCGCCTCAGTTCTATGTGTGAATCCAGCAGTTTGACGTTAGCTGGAATTTTCTATGTACTTGAATTTTCACTGTACAAAACTTTTATTTAATGAAAATGAATTGTGTTTGTTTATATTTATGTAATATGGATATTATTATTACCTTTTTTGCACTGTTTTTTGGGAAAATATTAGTTTGGCGAAAAATAAATCCATTATTTTCTCGGTAGAATATTGGGTTTTAGGTCAAAACGCTATGTGCTACACATTTGTAGGAGTTGGGTCATGGATGAATTACGGCTACAATGACTCGGCATGGAAGTACGACTTATAATCTTTGAAAAAATTACGATAGTTATGGCATAATCAGCGCTGTGGCAGAGAATCTACTATAGATGAACGACGTAAGCGTTGAAAAAAGTGGTTTTCTTGGTGATGAAAATTCTTTTATGTAGATCTTGTTTGTAGAGATGAAAGTTCATTTAGATCTTGTTTGTACTATTTAGGTCTTACTCTTCCTCTAATTCCAGTGGTCGAACCACTTCATTTCTTTAACGAAACATGAAATATTATTGTGAAGTTATCCAAGTTTGCTAGACATCCAAATAAGTGAGAATTTAAACAACGACGTCAAATTTTGGCGACATGTGGGGTAGTGGCGGAGAAAGTGTGTGAGACGCTCCATTTTCTACTCCTTTCTAAAGCTATGACAGAAGTCATTAGAAGAAAACTCTATACGCTTTCCGTGTGTTCCCATTAGGCCCCGTGCCCTGTGTTTATATGTTACCAACCACTGTACTAACGAAAGACCGGTCTGGATTGATTGCGTACCTAGTTTCATTCTTTTTTCATTCAATACCAGACCTGCCTATTTAAGTGGACTCTGTGGTTCATCTATTGCTGGATGACGTAGACCGACCTGACACAGAGTTTGAAAGCTCACAAGGCAGGGCAGGGCAGGGTTGGTTGATGTAAGCTCAACTCCAAGCCAATGAATTCGCGATGCAATTTTCATGAATGTGTCTGTGTCTAGGGACTCCGACGACGTTCGTGGTGCACCGCTTAGCCAGCTCATTTAGAATAGTTCTACATTTAACTTTGGAGGAGGCGTACGTAATCTTGAGTCATCATTTGAGACAGTCACTGACTCTGAGTCAAAGTCCTTAACCCTTTACCGCATATGGACCCATATAAGGAAGCTTGTAATGGCCTCCTTATCTGTAAGAGGAAATTTGGCAAAAAATGGGGCCTGAAACCGTATATAAGCCACTGGGCGTACAATACGATCACCAGACCCATTTTGACTTATGGGGCTTTCGTGTGGTGGGAGGCGGTGCAGACACAATCCTACCTAAAGAATCTCAATAGAAGTCCAACAATTAGCTTGTGTAGGAATAACAGGCGCGCTCCAATCGACACATCAGGCGGCGCTGGAGGTGATCCTACATATTTCACCTATTTACATATGTATACCCTATGATCAGAAAGTACCAGGAATGTTTAAATAAAACAAAACTGATTTCAATTTCACCCAAATTTATTTTATCTCCTTCAAAATATGTTCCGTCTGAAGTAACACACATATGGCAAAGTTTAACCCAGTCCTCCATAGCTGAAATCTCATTCCATGTAGTGGTAACTTCAACTTGGGAAACAAAAAGAAGGGGTTTGGTCAAATAGTCCAGCACAATTGGCACCTTATCCAGTAGAATGGGTGTACCTCATAATGACTTCTGCAGGAGTTGTGGAGATGAAGAAGAAATTGAGTCGGAAGAACCTGCGCCAAATAGCTTAGCGATTATTTCTTTGAAGATCTAGGAAATTTTGCAAAATGATTCACTGGAGTCACTAGTTACCTTCTTAAGAAGATCCAAGTTGTTTAAAAAACTTATTTAGGGGATGGAAAAAGCAGAATTGAAGAGCGAGGGATTCATTTTCAAAAACTTCAACAGAGTAAAATGTAAGACCTGTTTGACAATAAAAGTTTTCGTAGAATCGATATACTCGTCATTCTCAACGGATAATAATTTGTTTTGTTTTCTATACCTTACAACTAACGGGTGATTTTTTAGCTATTCTCTTTTTAAACAGTTGGTTTAAACAGCTGACGCACGTTTCATGTTTTGTTTCACGGTCAAACATCTTCAGTTTGGTCTATAATTTAACCATGAATCGTCTTACAAACGAACAATGCTTGCAAATCATTGAATTTTGTTTTGAATCTTTAAGATCCACTTTTTTTATCGAAAAATTGTGTTCAGCGACGAAGCTCATTTAGGATCAATGGGTACGTACATTAGCAGAATTGTCGATTTTGGAGTGAAGATCAGCCAGAAGAATTGCAAGAACTACCGATGTATCCAGAAAAGGTCACAGTTTGGTGCGGTTTATGGGCTGGAGGTATCATTGGACCGTACTTCTTCAAAGATGCTGCAAATCGTAACGTAACTGTGAATGGTGAGCGCTACCGTGAAATGATATCCAACTTTTTTTTGCCCAAAATGCAAGAGCTTGACTTGCATGTCATGTGGTTTCAACAAAACGGTGCCACATGCCACACAGCACACGTAACAATGGACTTGTTGAGAGGCGAGTTCGGTGAAGATTTTATTTCACGTTCGATACCTGTCAATTGGGCACCCAGATCGTGCGATATAACACCTTTAATAAAAATTTCATGAATTTTTCTGAATTTTACGTTTTTTTTTGAAAAACTTTCCTATAGCTCTTAAAAAATCACCCTTTAGTTTTAACTCTTAACTGCCGAGAGCTTTTTTGCAATACTCGCCCAATACACGACGGAAAATTAGGTGAAATTTTAAAAGGTTTATAAGGATGAAAACTTAAACTAAACATTTAAACGGATTTGTTTAGATATGAATTCAATATAGTTAACTTGCTTTTTAATTTTATAAATTAAACTTATGTTCATAGTGTAGTAATGGATTTGCGGGACATGTTGCACAATATGTGGTTCTTCTTTTACGACAGCCTTTAATCTTTCTATCGGTCTTTGATACTTCCAAACCGAGGAATATGCAATTCCCCGTCTAGTCGACTTTCAGTTTCAGAGGTGTTACATTTCTCTTGGGGTTGAACTGTTCTTCGAAATCTCCTATTAATTAAAGAATTAATTTTTTAACAAACTGTAGACGAGTCATGGGCTTCTCATTTCTTTGTACTTCGGTAGCCTTATGCAGGATGTATGCATTTACTACGGATACTTGCAATCCCCAAAAAAAAAAGTTTACGCCTCCATTTAAGACTTTTCCTCATAAATGGATAAGAAGCTGCATAGTGATCTGCTCGATTGACACCATCCATATTTTTGGTATGAACTAAAGCTATGGTGGGTGGGGTTTTGAACAGTCTAAGCATTCCCACCGCGATTTATGCTCGTAGCAGTATGCGTCGTCGCTTGGCTCCAAGTGCTGAGCACAGTGACTTGTCTTTATTTTTCCAGGCATTAAGTAACAAATTATTTTTACGGGAAAAAACTGATTTTCTGGATATGGTAAATTTTTGCTTTTTTATTGCTGCTGGTATACCCTTCCTATTACACTTTATTGCACCGGTTAGATAACATTTCTTCTTCAACAATTCTTCTGCCAATGGTATACTTGTGTAATAGCTGTCAGTATACATTTGAAAACCTTGCCCAGTGGGGATTTTATCCAATAACTTTTTGTGTAATGTAACAGATATTCTGGCAGTTACAGGTAAATCCGGATTGGTTAATTTCGCTGAAGTTAGACTGCCATAATATGGGAGGATACTAAAAATTTATCCAGAACGTGCATCAGCAAGCACATAAACTCTAATACACCATTTAGTGGGCTTGTTTGGATTATAAGGAATGAAACTTATTTTGTCATTAAACTTTACGACAGATTCGTCGACACTGATATGCTGATGTGGAATAAAATAAGTGGACAATTTTTCATGTAAATATTCTAAATACAGACTAACTTTCTGTAGCGCGTTCTCAAAGATTTGGAAGCGGTTGGTGTTCGTTTTAAGTGCAGCATCCGAAAAATTTGACTGAATCGATCTCTTGTAAATGCATTTGCATAAAATAGAATGCGACTTGCTTCAGTAGTGAACCCATATTCATGTATATTGCATAATGCATATTAGCTCATCGATAAAGAATAATTGAAAATAATTTAAATTTTTTATTATGTTTATTTATTTTTAAAATATGAAATAAACTAAACCTTATTATAATAGAATTACTCGAAAGTTGGAAGACGCCAATATATTATTGTATATTTGTACGTTGTAAGCTTCTAAATCGCAAACTACACTGAATCCACAATTTTACGCCTTAAACGTTATATTACGGTAAATATTTCTTGTCAGTGTATGATCAACAAACCAGGGACAAAGTTACAGGATTTGTTAAAGAAAACTACAGCGATGATAAATATTGTAAATGAAATGAAAACTGAATTCTTCTCATGTCCACGTATTGGGGTCTTTCGTTTTTTTATCACGTAAGTACCATGTCTCCATAGCGGGGCCTTTCGGCCATTAAGGGTTAAAGATGATTCCGTTAAAAAAATATATACAACTTTTCCATTAGTTTTCTTTCAATATGTCTTATTGATAATTCAATAAATCAATTTCCGCCGTGAAACATTTTTTTTCTGAACACTTTATTAATTCATGCAGTAAAGGGTTAAAGTTATCCCTTTGAAACCTTTCTGGGACCGTTGTACATTGAAGAATTATTTTGAGAGCAGAATTTTGGAGCAGTGTAACCTGTGTGTTCTAGAAGTTTTGACTGCCCTAGTCTAAAGAAAATATAAATTACATGCATATTTTTAATCTGATAATTCCATGATTATGGCCACTGCTACTTCTGTTGCAAGTATTTAACAATAATATTCATGTGTATAAAAATCATTTAGTACATTCATTTTATTATGTAATAAAATTCAAAGCTGCAAAATAAAATTACTTAACACCCAAAGCCACAGAGATGTAGTCATCTCACGTTAATATGACGCAATATTTTATTTGGCTATTAAAGATTATACCAAGAATAAATTGCGGAAGGCAGAAAGAGAAATTAAAATAAACAAAAAATATTTTGCAGGCTACTAAGGTATGAGTGTGTTGTGGCAAATATTAAACGCGAAATATATACAATAGGAATTAAATGAAAACAAAAAAAAACTGTCAATTTTTTGTTTATCGAATTCGATGACCTCAGCTGTGGGTCTCTAACACCTCACCACTTTTTTCTTTCCGTTTGATTACACACACCACACTTCTGCTTGTATTAAGAATGTGTGTATGTATGTGTGGGAGTATGTAAAATTGCGTATAATTATTTAGCGCGTCTTAAAGTGCTCATTTACTAGTTGTATATACACTCACACACACACATTATGGCCAGCCAGCGTTTAAAGCCAAATTAATCGCAGATGTGGATTACGATAAGTTTTCCGCTGACAGCATCCGACAGCCAGCTTACTACTCGTGGCTTACTGAGTTATGTGAAGTTACATTCGCATGTATGTGTGGAGCAGGTAAGTGTGTACGCTGGGTGTGAGAATATGTTTTTATGGGTACTTTGGCTTTCCGACATTGCTTCAAGTACTGGCTGGATTAGTTAAAGTTCAATGGGCAGATCTTATTTTCAATTAATTTTAACCGCCAAATGGTAAGGCCAATGTGCCATAATCTTTGACAAACGGAATTGGCAGACCCAAGCAGTTCTTTTGCAAAGGTGAGTGTTATGGTTAGCCTTTAGGTTCTTGATTATTTATTTTAAGGCTTTAAGTTTTTTGTGATTTTAAAAATTATTAATTCAAGACTGCTAATTAAGATAAGCTAATACCAGGCTGGGATCGGTTCGGGAAACTCAAGTGGAATTTTTGACCAAATTATTCCTCTGCACCCCCTTTTCCTTCTTGCAGCTTAATTTGGCAATATTGTAAACTTTAATTACTTATATTGTATGTACTGTCAACTTAATTACTTATAAGTACTGCCCCGAACATTTTGTAGTATATGAAATGCTATCGAGAGATAAAAATAAACCAGGGTTGAGCAATTTGCACTACCACTAAATTGCACTGTCGTTGATTTTTTAGTGATAGTTAAAATAAGTTATTCATTATGACGAAATCTTCAGTTTTTCAGTGTTTTAACTATTCGCTTATTGCAATAATTATTTAGTGCACTATGCCCAACTCTCAAATAAATACATTAACATGAATCTGCAATTAAAAATTTCATTTTGTCGCTTAGCAGCTCAAGTTAAGCTTGAGAGAACATTTTTTCAGGAAAATTTAAGGAAAAATGCTTTCATTTATTTATTCATAGTAAATCTAGAAATATGTGCATGCCCCTAAAAAATAAATACTAAACAAAATAAATATTTAACAATAATTATTCAAACTGTTTAAGCAACCACCGCTTAAATTCATTTCTTCCTGTAAGGGTGCAGCAAGTTGCGTTTTTGTTTATAATTTTAATTCCACGGCAGATCACTGCATCTCTTAAAGGGTTTCAGAAATGATAAACTTAAAGCGTACGCTACTTACATGGATGATGCGCAGTCGTCAATCGCCCAATCGCATCACCAAACTCTTCTCATAAGAGTGGCATACCGAGCCACAAGACTTAATAATTTTATTCAAGGGGGACTTAGCCGTACCACACAAACCGCTAAGCAATAAATAAACCTTTAAAGAGCTCACCTAGAAGCTTAAGCAACACTCATTTAATCCTCTAATGAAGTTGGTAGTAAAAAGAGTTAGAAGATGTGGTCAACAGCATACCATTAACCGGCTCACCCGAATTTGAAGGAATCCGCTGATTTGCTGACGTCGCGTAGGTTTTTTTACGATAAAAGTGAGATTGTGTTGGCGAAATACATACGAAAAAAATCAACACAATACTCGTTCATGTTACCTCGTTACTGTCTGAGCCATAGATAAAAGAAGCGAAACTCTCTTGCCCAGGAACACTTATCTATATTTGGCAATATAGCCAATCCTTGGGTTGAGGAACAGCTGAATAAGGCACCAAAAATGACTGACGGAAACAGTTCTGTCTTGCATTAATGGAAAAATGTCGTGACTTCAATATAATATTAATTATTATTACTTATTTCAATATGTTTTTTATGAGAGCACTGTCAGATTTAATCACACTTCGCGGAAGACATTTTGTAGACATGTAATTCTTTCGTTAAGGTTGTCATAAGAAATATCTGCCGTTCGGAGTCGGCTTGGAACTGTAAGTCCCTCCATTTGAGAAAGAACATCAAGACGCACACCACAAATAGGAGAAGGAGCTCGGCCAAACACCCAAGAAGAGTGTACGCGCCAATTATATATAGAAATATATATGTATATACAGGGTACGTCACTCGAAGTGTAACCAACTTCAGACCGCTCGCACAGCTGACGCACGGGCATACAGAAAAATGATATCAAAGTCAAGCCTTACAAGCATCAAAAGGCG
This sequence comes from Anastrepha ludens, assembly GCF_028408465.1. NCBI lineage: Eukaryota > Metazoa > Arthropoda > Insecta > Diptera > Tephritidae > Anastrepha > Anastrepha ludens. The sequence continues at coordinate 113,565,306 of NC_071498.1, read as the reverse complement.
CATTATCTCACCCCCAAGCAGCAACAAGTCAGACTTGAGAGAGCGAAGGAGTTGCTTCGCTTGGCCGAAAGCGGTCAATTTCCGAACATTGTGTTTTCTGACGAGAAAATTTTGGAAACCATGGGCAGACAAACATTTCGGTGCAGACCAGAGACATTTCAACAAGACTCGCCACCGTCTCACAAAGCTAGAGTGAACCAAGAAAGGCCAAAAAAACAACGTTTCGAACTTCATAACGGCCACACAATGGCTCCCAAGCTCACCAGATGTTACTCCGATGGATTATTTTCTTTGTTCACTTTTGGAGAACAAGATCCGATCTAAAAGATTCACCAGTCTCGAGGCGCTGAAAAATGCCATTGCCCGCTGGTGGGCCAAAATACCTGCAAGTCATATTCGGGCAGTTTGCGATTCGTTTCTGGACCGTTTTAAGGCCTTAGACTAGGCAGAAGGTGGTGATATTTTTAATTTTGTATTATTTTTTTTTTTTTTTTTATTTATTAAAAGAGTAACAATTATAAATAACTATTCCACTTAAAGAGCTAAAGCACTGGCTACTATGGCCTTCGGCTATTAGTATAATAAAAAATGACAGCGTGTCTTATAGCCTTAACTTACATCTAGATACATAATCACAAATCTTATTTAAATTGCATACCGTTGTCTGTTTGAGAAGTTCCGATGGTTTGATGCTTGAGAAAAAGGTTGTTCTGATATTTTGTAGGGAAGGACAAGCATCTATCAGGTGAAGTGTAGTAAATTCATTGGAGCCACAAAAAGGGCATGTAGGCTTCGGTGAACCGCTGAGCAAGTGGGCATGTGTCATGAGTGTGTGACCGATTCTCAGTCGAGTAAAGGTTTTTGTTTGGTGACATAGTGCAGATGGAGGGTAGGTATTTTTCCCCCCAAAGGGGTTAAAGTTTTTATAAGGATGCTGATAAGTTTTCCATTTAGTTGCTGCGTTATCTGCGGCAAGTTCTTTCGCTAGTATCTTTATGTCATTGCAAGTGATATAGTTAAATGTGTGTAGAGGTTCCTTATTCGCCTCTTTCGCTCTCTTGTCAGCTTTTTCGTTACCATTTATCCCAGAGTGCCCAGGAATCCACATAATTTTGATTGCACCTGTGTGTATTGAAATTATATTGCGGATTTTTGTTATCATCGGGGTGTCATTTGTGGGGTTTAAGATAGCTTCGATTGCGGATTTGCTATCGGTGCAAATTAAGTGCTTGCTACATTTCTGGGAGGCAAAGATTACTGCTTCAAGTAACGCAGCTGCTTCAGCTGTAAATATTGAAGTGAATCGTGGCAAAATTCCGGCACAGATGGTAACACCTTCTGCGTTTGTCACTGCAAACGATGTGCAGGTGTCGGTTTTTGATCCGTCGGTAAAAATGATCTCCCAATCTTTCTTTAATGGGGAAATGGTTTCGAGAAAAATCTGGTTGTATTCGTTTGTATTAGTGGAATCTTTTAAATGTTTGGATAGATTGTTCAAAATCATCGAGTTGGGAACGACCCACGGTGGATGTATTGCGGGTTCTACAAGTACTGGCTGAGCAATGATATCCAGTTTTTTGGCTTCTTTTAGAATGATGGAGATTGTTGATTCCCGGCTCTTTGTGTTTAATTTTTGAGTACTCGAGTTGATGTGTTTAAACAAAAGTCTGTTTCTACATTGAATTATCTTCAAAATACTTGTCCTTGTATTGTTGGCCACCCTTTCCGAGATGGTGGGAAGTCCAGCTTCCGCTAAGGTAACGTTTATGGGGGAAGTGGGGAAGGCTCTGATGCTTCTCCTGACTGCAGCATGGTAAGGTGCTTCTAGGCGCTTTAGATGAGTTTTAGCGCAGTGTCCGTATATAACCAGTCCGAAGTCAATTTTAGATAAGATTAGAGATCTAGTGATACTTAATAATGTACTTGTATGTATCAAACAGTGCTTTGAGGATAAGTATTTAACTATGTTTAGTCTAGATAATAGGCTTAACCTAACGTATTCACAATGTTGCTTATAAGTTAGTCGCTTATCAAAGATAATGCCTAATATTTTAAGTGTGTTGGTGTGGGGGATTATGATATTGGAGAAGGATAAAGGTGGGAATATGCATTTATGCTTGCGACATATATGGAATGTAGAACTTTTATTCATAGAAATACTGGCTCCCGAAGCTTGTGACCAAACTTCGAGGTCCGCAAGGATACCGCTAAATGTACTTTTAACTTCTGATAAATTTTTGGTATTTGAAAAAATTACCACATCATCTGCGTAAATGAAGTGTTCGACATGCAGATGTTTGGATATTATAGAGTTAACTTCATTAAAAGCTATGATGAACAAAATGACAGATAGAGGTGATCCTTGAGGAATACCATTAAAGAGGGGAAGGATTTGGGATTCATGGTTGTTAGCACGAACATAAAATTTACGATTGCATAAGTACGATTTGATAGTGTTATACATTTTTTCCCCAATCTTCCAGCGACTTAGCTCTTCCAATACATTGTGAGAGCCTATTCGATCGTATGCCTTTTCAAAATCTAAGCTAAGCACAGATACATGGTTTCTATCGGCAAGTGCTGAGTTAGCGAAATGATCAAATATTAGAAGCGGATCTATTACACCAAGTCCTTTTTGAAACGCAAACTGGTGTGGGCTAAGAAGGTTATTTTTTTGGGCAAACCAGATGATTCGCCGGGAAATCATTTTCTCTAGAACTTTTGACATGCAAGGGAGAAGGGATATAGGTCTATAACTAGATATGAGGGAGTTGGGTTTATTAGGTTTGGGGATGGGGATAATTGCGGCAGTTTTCCACGCTTGAGGGAATTATTTTCACACTTTTTTTACTCTTAATTGAATTAAAGTAATTTTCCAAACTAAATTTATGACCTTTTTAATTGGTTACGCTTTGAGTGCCGGACCCTCTGTATATAATTCTTTCGTTAATTATTTTTAAGTTACAAAAAGTTAAAGGTTATCTTCGTTAATCGTTATTGTTATTTTTATATTGCTTTAGTTTATTCCGTTCGTTGATTCACAAACTTGTGTTTTTTGTTACCCACTTCTTGTTTTATATTCACAAATCGCAATATTTTTTGTATTTCCTAAAAATTGTATTTTTCGTGTTCATTACCTTTTTGTTTCAATTTTTAATAATTTCATTTATTTGAATTTTTTGCTTATTTATGTATTTTATGGCACTGGACTGGAATCTGCAAGGGAGCAGAGGTCGCGGTCCGCCAATGATTACCTGGAGAAGGTCGATGTTGCGCGAGCTAGCAGACACAAAAACCGGAACCGTGTACGATAGAAAGTCTCGTCGAGGCCCTATGTTCCCGAGCGGAGGGAGTAAGGAAAATACATTTATTTTATAGTGCTTATTTTTAGTATATGTAGGTATAACGGATGATGTAAGCCTACTGTTAAATTGCGCACTAACTACACATTTCGAAGGTGGTGAAAATTCCGCATTTTTATTAAAAAGTACCCAATAAATGTATTTTTCAGTGACGTGTTACTAAACGAATAAAATATGCACATTTTGACGGCGCTCTCTCTGAACAACGAATAACTGCACGCGTAAGAATACGTGTGTGAAGAGCGGGCAGAGTTCTACTGCCGAATCCCAGATGACGTGGCAGCCGATGGTACTCTCACAAGTGGTACTCTCCGGTTGATCAAACTCTGCAGTTTATTACCTTTAAATGCGTTTAAAGATTTATTAAATTCTCTCAGTGTTCTATGTATTGGAGCATAAGAGGCTAACTCGCTCCAGAAAGAATAAATTGTTACTCCACAGGTTTTTTGTGGTATGCAAAAATAAATGCGTCCTAAGGCCAATATAAAGATTGTATGGAATTTGATCAGTATACTTTTAGAATCATTCCGGGGACTCTAACAGGGTATTTTACTTTCCTGCGAATATACTCGAACAGAGCTTGCCTGTTCTCTAGAGAGGGGGATGAACCGATTTAGGATTTAGTGCCCAGCACTAAACAAATTTAAAAGGAAATCAATAAAATGGAATAAATACTAACATGTATTGAGGAAGTTGTGCTCAGAGAAATACCTTGAATCGTTGAAGAAGGCACAATACCTTCTTCAAGTCGCAGTGCTAAATCCCATCATAATAATAAGAATAATCTGATAGCTATGATTCAATCCATCCCAGATAAGCAGCGGCAAAGCCAAAGTCAAAGCCCTAACTAACTGATTTACTAAAATATTGTGAGAAACACTATCGAAAGTCTAGTAAGTATAGATCCACTCAACTCGTGGTCGTTTCGAAAATGCGGGCAGAACAGTATTAGGGATGCAGCTTGAAATTCCGTACAACCCCTATTGCAAAAGCTGTGGGGATCCTGCAGAGAAAGAGACTGTGGAACACTTTCTCTGCAAATGTCCGGCTCTGGAGATTCCTTAGCGTGCCCTTTGGGGATGACTTGATGAAATTCTCCAGCCTAGATCCCTTTTTTCTCCCCGCTACATCAACAGCACTGGATGTCTGTAGACGGTTTTCTCTCCTCCCTAAATCCTTTTACAGGTAGTGGCCCACATTATGGTATCAAAACGGCACGTAAGTGCTACTTGTAGTGTACCTGGGGTACTCTTGCCAAAAGTCAAAGTCAGCAAAATCAAAGCCATATCGATAACTGTACCACCTAGCATGCAAAACCTGTTATGTAATTCGTATCTTTATACTCTGAATCAGAAACCTTTTTGACAATTAACACGATTTGATGGCAAATTTTGAACCATCTATCGCCCCATATAGGGTACCAAATTTTTTCGAAAACGACATTTTCTTATGCAATTACTAGGTCTGTTCATGAAGCAAAGAGTTTGTACCAATTGTTACAAATTCTCCGGCTTTGGTGTTCATGTACCAAAAAAACTTGTAAAGTAGGGGAAAGTGAGTGAGCAAAATGTCATTTTAATTTGAGGGGAAGTAGCAAGTTTTTACTGCATAAATTTTTACTTGTAGGAATTTGTAAGTGAGAAAAACAGCTGATCGCAAAGTAAAAGTAAACACGAATTGAACTTTGCGAATTGCAATTGCTAATGGAATGCTCTTCATCTGACAGCAATGATAAAATGGAAGAAATTATTGTGGACAAAATGAAATCATATGATTCCGAAACTCTATTTTACATTTGATTTGCTTTATTTTTTTTTTTAATTTTATACGAAGTAGCTCAATTGAAAAAATCTTTAATTTTTGTGATTTTTCCTGCCAACAATTAAATCAGCTGTTCGTGAAACTTGCCAATTATTAGTGATTTTGCGTCCATGTACTCTTTTTTGATATTTTTTTCTTTGAGTGAGAGTTCTCGGGAATTAAGTTACTGGCAAGTTTTTGGATAATTTTTACATGAGCAGACCCAATATCTTCAAATTCTTGCTAAGAACCTCGTTGGGTCATTGATACGATTGTGCGAAACAACTAAGCCGGATTATAACTCGATTTCTTTATATGTATATATTGACTGCACCGCCGTTTAGCGACAATGGAGCCTACTTTTGGTATCTACTGATTTCTTTTTGTTCCTGAGGATCTCAAATGAAATGCGAAGCCTACGTTTTTCAATGCCTGAAAAAGCTGTTGGAACATTTAAACAGCACATTTTGGACGAGTTTTTTTATTTTTTACCAGGAGGAAGTATCGAAAGCCTGTACCCCGTCGGTGTAGGACTTTAACCCCAACTAAACCTCCTACCGTCAATGTACCGATCCCCTCCCTGTACAACAGTTACGTAAATCGTCGGAAAGACGGTTGAGCACTAGGCTCTGCGTTAGTTACGCTTCACATGCAGTCTGTCAAAAGTTGTATGTACTTTAATCCTCCCCTACTTTTGTTTATTCCCGAAGGAAACCATTCCAGTTGGGTCTATCCACCCCCCTCTCACCATACTTGTAACACTTCCACGCATACTTTGGGGATACCCTGATGTCGACTATGTTTCCTGGTACTATCGGATCATCTGATAGTGCAGCTAAATTGCCTCTGATAGCCGGAAATCGTAGGCATACGATGCCTTGCATCTTTCTCTTCGTGGTATACTGAACATGAAGGCGAGCCACGTATCCAAAGGCGACGTAGATACTTCTGGTACCAACCATGACATGTCAAGAATTGTGTTTGGTGGAAGTTAAGCTCACCTTAGCCGTATGCCGCGATGTCTGAATTTGTTATCGCCACAAAACTAATACGGCTTTGCAAGATGACGTTGCTCAACACCAGCAGCGCCGTCAGAATTGGGAAGGACCTCTCCGAGCCGTTTGATACAAAACAAGGTTTTAGACAGAGTGACCCGCTGTCGTGTGACTTCTTTAACCTGATGTTGGAGAGAATTGTACGAGCCGCAGAACTTAATCGCTCAGGCACAATACTTTATAAGAGCGTACAATTGTTGGCGTATGCCGATGATATTGACATCATCGGCCTTAACAATCGCGCTGTTAGCTCTGCCTTCTCCAAACTGGATAAAGCGGCAAAGCGAATGGGTTTGGTGGTTAACGAGGACAAAACGAAGTACCTCCTGTCTTTAAACAAACAGTCGGCGCACTCGCGTATCGGCACCCACGTCACTGTAGACAGTTTTAATTTCGAGGTTGTAAAAGACTTCGTCTATTTAGGAACCAGCATTAACACCGATAACAATGTCAGTCTTGAAATCCAACGTAGAATCTCTCTTGCCAATAAGTGCTACTTTGGGTTAAGTAGGCAATTGAGTAGTAAAGCCCTCTCTCGACGAACAAAACTAACACTCTACAAGACTCTCATCATGCCCGTCCTAACGTATGGCGCAGAAGATTGGACGATGTCAACATCCGATGAAGCGACGCTTGGAGTGTTCGAGAGAAGATTCTGCGTAAGATTTTTGGACCTTTGCACGTTGGCAACGGCGAATATCGCAGACGATGGAACGATGAGCTGTATGAGCTTTACGACGACATAGACATAGCGCAACGGATAAGGATCCAGCGGCTTCGTTGGCTGGGTCATGTCGTCCGAATGGATACAAACGCTCCGGTTTTGAAAGTATTCGATAAGGTACCAGCTGGTGGTAGCAGAGGAAGAGGAAGGCCTCCTCTGCGTTGGAAAGATCAGGTGGAGAAGAACTTGGCTTCACTTGGTGGGTCCAATTGGCGCCGGTTAGCACGAGAAAGAAACGACTGGCTTTGTTAATCTCGGCCAAAATCGCGTAAGCGGTTATCGCGCCAATTAAGAAGAAGAACTGTGTTTTAACAGTAGATATAAAAGGTAATTCTGGTATCACTACACCCCTTTGGACCACTTAGCTTTATAAAGGGTGGTTAAGTTTCAAGGACCGGTGTTGATTTTAAATAAAATATCAGTTTTTTGGGAAATTGTTGTCACTTCTCTTTATTATGATATTGTAATATTGGTATGGCTCAATTACGTATGGAACAAAATATTGGCCAAATGGCCGCCGCGGCCTCAGCGGCACACCTTCAAATGCCAATAGCTCCTTATCTAAAGGGTGGTTAAGTTTCAAGGGCCGGTGTTGATTTTGAGTAAAATTCAATTTTTTTAGAAAATGATTGTCGTTTCTCCTAATTATGATAATACTGGTCTGGTTTAATTACGTATGGAACAAATAATCGGCCGCCGCTGTGTGCCGCCGAGACCGCGACGGCCATTTTCCATCCGATGGTCCAAATTTTCGATGATGCTGAGGCATAATTGAGGTTCTATGCCGTTAATATGCCGAATTATCTCATCCTTTAGCTCTTGAATTGTTGCTGGCTTATCGACGTATACCTTTTCTTTCAAATAACCCCAAAGAAAGAAGTCCAACGGTGTCGTTGACGTTTTGGTGTGATTCAAACTTCCAAACAGGGTGTAAGCGGCAATTATATATTGTATATAAATAAATATAAAGAAACCTGGTGAAGAAAGGGCTTTAGTTTGTTACATAGTGGTATTACTTAACTTCCGTAACACGTTTTTCATCCCAATGCGATTTTCTTATCTATTTCTCTTCTTGCTTCAAACGCCACAACCCACTCACGTACATTACAGACATCACTGACCCACATTTCGCTATTTAACAATTGATTAGCGATTAGAATAAAATGGCAATTTTCAACTAACAAGTACAAGAATAAGAACAAAAAAGGAAAAATCAACAACGGAACGTGCCACCGGCATTTGGTAAATACAATTTAGAACTTATTTGTGATTTCGCCGATTGTGTCAGTCACAAATTGGTTAGCGTTTTTTATAGCTTTTTGATTAAAAAAAAAAAATAAAACATAAAAACGCCACGATGCTCCAGTTTGTGCGTATGTGTTTAAGAAGCGCAAGCTGCTGGAGCATTAAAAGTGGTTGATTATAAAAAAAAATCATAATAAAATAAATAAAAAAACGCAAAGCTATGCTGGTGACGGTTAATGAACTCAACGGAAGTGCCAAATTGGGTTTTAAAATGTTTATTACTATTTTATTATTTTTCTCGTGCATTCGTACATCGTTTGTTTGAATTTCTGAGGATGACATTCACGCCTTTATCTTTATTTAATTGCGTTTAACTGCGTCCGCCTGGGAACTCGTTGGCAGTGGAAAATGCAGATATACTAAAATGTGTACTCGTATATGTGTGGTTGTCTGCTTAGTAACATAATTTTGATTTCCAGCTTTATTTTTTATCTTATTTCATGCGGCTGCTTTTTGGCTCTCTTCCCTTGAGTGTTGTTGCAAATTTTTATGCATAGCTTTCTTCGTGCCACCAGTTTTCCTAAGCATAAAAGAAAGCAAAAAGAAAAAACAAACATAACGTGAGTTCTACTAACTAGTTTCTTTATTCCTCCCTCTGATACTGCGCTGCGCTCTGCTACCACTCCTCTTGGTTTAGCCTTCGGCGAATTCTTATTTCATTTTTGTTTATTGCAAAAGTGCGTGCGAAAGAAATGGCTTGAATAAAAAATTACTAACTGGCTGTATGGCTGTGTATATTGCTGCCCTGCAGGAAAATCTACTACCTCTGAGCTTATGTCTTCTCTTTTAGAAAAATGAGCTTCATAACAAGGAGTGTCTTTTTATAGGGTTTAGGGCGATTTCAAATATTTTTTTCAAACTTAAACATAAGCAAGTCAATACTTCCAGGATTACAAAAATAGAATAGAATAGAATAGAATAGAATAGAATAGAATAGAATAGAATAGAATAGAATAGAATAGAATAGAATAGACTAGAATAGAATAGAATAGAATAGAACAGAATAGAATAGAATAGAATAGAATAGAATAGAACAGAATAGAATAGAATAGAATAGAATAGAATAGAATAGAATAGAATAGAATAGAATAGAATAGAATAGAATAGAATAGAATAGAATAGAATAGAATAGAATAGAATAGAATAGAATAGAATAGAATAGAATAGAATAGAATAGAATAGAATAGAATAGAATAGAATAGAATAGAATAGAATAGAATAGAATAGAATAGAATAGAATAGAATAGAATAGAATAGAATAGAATAGAATAGAATAGAATAGAATAGAATAGAATAGAATAGAATAGAATAGAATAGAATAGAATAGAATAGAATAGAATAGAATAGAATAGAATAGAATAGAATAGAATAGAATAGAATAGAATAGAATAGAATAGAATAGAATAGAATAGAATAGAATAGAATAGAATAGAATAGAATAGAATAGAATAGAATAGAATAGAATAGAATAGAATAGAATAGAATAGAATAGAATAGAATAGAATAGAATAGAATAGAATAGAATAGAATAGAATAGAATAGAATAGAATAGAATAGAATAGAATAGAATAGAATAGAATAGAATAGAATAGAATAGAATAGAATAGAATAGAATAGAATAGAATAGAATAGAATAGAATAGAATAGAATAGAATAGAATAGAATAGAATAGAATAGAATAGAATAGAATAGAATAGAATAGAATAGAATAGAATAGAATAGAATAGAATAGAATAGAATAGAATAGAATAGAATAGAATAGAATAGAATAGAATAGAATAGAATAGAATAGAATAGAATAGAATAGAATAGAATAGAATAGAATAGAATAGAATAGAATAGAATAGAATAGAATAGAATAGAATAGAATAGAATAGAATAGAATAGAATAGAATAGAATAGAATAGAATAGAATAGAATAGAATAGAATAGAATAGAATAGAATAGAATAGAATAGAATAGAATAGGAAAGCTCTTTATTTATATTTAAATTATTTATTAATTAATTAATATATAATTTTTAAACAAATAAATAAAGAATATACATCAATGGCCTTAAAGATCGTCTGCCGGAATATGCGATAAATTTTTAGCGTAGCACGAAAATTCATTTACAATTAATTCTTTATACTTTAAACAACAGTGATGTAAAAACTCAGCTTTTTCCAATACTTATCATTTTTTCCATTCAACACGTTAAGTAAAACATAGTGTGTAAAATTTTTTTTTTTTTTGAAAATTCGTAACACGGAATTGTAATAATATTGGGCGTGTTCCAATAAAATGTTCGAGTTTTTTTTGTTTTTTTTTTCATTTAGATTGCACAGTGTACAATGACTATTAAATATACCATTTAATTTGAAAATACGGCACTTTGCTTTAAATATTGCAATATTTTCTACCATTAAATTTTATTATTTAAGTAAGTTTTTCCTGTGCTGTATGCTCTATGCTGTTCAAGAAGTAATGAACTTTGTTGTGGAAAACAGGTGGAGAGGCAGATCTGAATGAGTCAGCAGCGACAGTAAATCCAGGCTGAACTATGTTAGTAGACATAATATCCTGGTGCTCTGACTCTTTAGCTAGGATGGGCTCTGAGTAAAAACTTCTTTAGGCTGGAGTCCGTTCTGCCGTTTAGCAAACGGGTTACTTCAACCCACAAGCGAGTTTGGCAGGCTGAAAGGCTACAGATGCTCGCAGATTCTCTTGTAATTAAACACAAGGGACTATAGGTAGTTGGTTGGACTGATAACGGGCCACTTTGGGCCGCACAATGCACTCCGGACACCTTTTTGTGCATTTTCTCGGCCTTCGCTCGAATCAGGTTTGAGGTTTTTGGCACTGATGAGTTAAGAAGTGAGCGCCATGGCTCCGTGGCACCAGAAGATTTACTCAGATTCATTCGGCGGTCGGGTATATTTAAAGAAAATTATAAAGGGATCCCGAGTCCAGAACATTGGACTTAATTTTGTCTGAGTGAAGCCCTTGATAGTTCTCACGACAAAAAGAAAAAACAAAAAGCTTTTCCTCCGTTGAAGTCTAAATGTTTTTATAAGTACTCATATATACTTTCTACACTTCCGATCTCACATTCCATCTCGAATTGTATTATTCCTCATCATTCCAAGCGTTTCTTTTTTTCCTTTCCAAACATTTGTTTTTAGAGCTCTTTCATTCCACATTGAATTCAATTCCATTTCTATTTTATTAAATGATTCAGTCCAGAATGTTGTTTTTCACAACACTTTCAGTGTCAGATTATGGGGTAGTCTTTTGTTGCTGTACTCAAAAATTGTTGTATGTATATTATTTAGATGTAGATGTGCCCACTTTCTATATTCGTTTCCAACTTATGTCATAGGCAGGCGAGCATTCCGGAAGTATTATGATTTTTTTAACCAAGTAAAGTTGAAGCTTGTCTATGTCTTCCAATGGAGTGTAGGCCCATACTTGAGCGGCATTTGAAATTTTGAGCTGAGATTTACATATATCTTTTTTAGAAGAAAAGCTTGTCCAAAGAAACTTAGGTGTTATGCTGGCCTGAAAACAAATTTCTTTGGCTCAGGTTTTTTTTTAAATCGTGTGTCTCAATTTTATTTGAGGCATAGAGCACGTCTCGAGCTTGTTGCACAAGCGAAAGTGCATGCCTAATACATGTCTATGAAAGTTAAATTTCCATCAGTTATACTTTTGTTACTTATATTTGTGGTCTTGAGTACTTGTAGTATGTGCCATTTGATGTTTTTTTAGGAAAGTTTAACATATTTTACCATTTTTCCAGAAACGCACTTAGAGCATTTTGATGTATGAGCCATACTAGTGTTGGGCTTTAAAAGTTGATCTCGCAAAAAAATGGAATTAAACCGTCAACATTTTCGTGCGATTATGGTTCACAACTTCGTGGTGGACGAATTTGATTCTCTTTCCAAGTGAGCTTTGCCTTCTGTAGCCAATAATCCTAATCCTAAATTATCGAGGTGGATCAAGAAGACAAGAATGCACCGATAAGCAAGTACCATCATTTAGCAACAAAGAATTTTCTTGTGTTTGCAGTTTGCTGATTGCCGTTCGCTCACCGACGAACTCTGGGAAGGTCGTCCAAAATCAGTTGTTGTGCGAGAAAATATCGATGCTGCTCATGGAATGACTGAGCAAGTTCGTTATGTGACATACCGTGAGTGATCTCTAAGCATTAATATGACGAGCACCAATAAGATGCAGAATCTTCTTGTGGAAAAAAATGTGTGTTCGCGTTGAGTGTAACACAATTTAAAAAACGCCCTGGGAACGCGACCGGACAAAGTGCTTTGAAAATAGGTTCAACGGATTGAAAAATTATATCGATCATCATTTAAAATATTTAGAAAAACAATAAAACCAGTTTCAACCACCAATTTTCATTTTGCCATAGTCAGACCAGAAATATAAATAGCAACCCACGTATGACTAATGAGCTAACTTTAGTGTTTATAACAAACTTCGGGAATTTGAATACCTTAACTGCGTGTTATGAAGGCCAACCGGTTAGCTAAATTTTGTGCCACTCATTCCAGCATCACCGGTCTTATCACGCTAATTATGCGCCGAATATTAACTTGCAAATCACCAATTTTGGCTAGTAAATTAGTCAACAAAGAATTGCGGTGGAGAGAATGCAGAAGGTGGCGATATCCGTGTACCGCAATCCCGCTAAAGAAAACTTAATCTATGTACGAGTATCCTCTTAAAAAGTAGGTCATGAGAGTCAATGCACATGGAATTGGCGGTGAATTAGCAGGCCTATTCTCTGAGCGGATGGTTTCATGGTATGATGCACCGCTCGTTGCGGCTTTTTAGCACTTAGACGATTGATACCGACAGAGGAAAAAGTTGCAAACCATTTGCCTGTAACTATATTTTAGTTCCATTTGAGAAAGTATGAATCAGTGATGTCTCAGCTTGTAATGGATTCCCGCGAGTCTTCTGAGAATCGTTTCCACTCTAAATACGGTAATTTCGCTCATATGAACACCCATTAATCTAGAAATAAGCTTCATTATTCATATCATTTCACGTCCAACGGCTGAACGGTTGAACGCTGCCCTGTTTTTGCCTAACGCATTTTCTCAAAAGCTGCTTCGTAGAAGCAAGGATACGTCATCCTCGAGTTGAGATAAGAAAATATAAAAATTGCAAATGCGGTCAAGGATTCACCGACCTAATACGAACACACCGTCAGTTAAGCCATATAGAAAATAGTGAGCTCTCAATTGGCTAATATTTGCCTTGAAATACACCGCAGTAATTTTTCTTCTTATTCCTTGTTTTTAACCTCTCCTAGTGCATCGTCGACAGATTCTTCGATCTTGTCTTGTCTTGGCCTTTCATATCACTTCCCATTTGCTTCGTCTATGCATGTTGTGGTCGACCTGCCCTTTCTCAGCGTCGTGGTGATGCTTACCATGTTTTTTGTAATATCTGATTCAGGCTTCCTCTGGACATTCCTGTTCCAGCAAAGGCGACCCTCTTGTATTTTTTGCTCAGTCGGCGTGATTTTAAGACTTCCACGCATGAATCGACACTAAGCACTTTATTCAGCATTGTTACCGAGGTTACATTTTCATTCCAGCCGTTTGAAGTTGTCGTGAGACTTTTTATAGGCCAGCGTTCGGCTCCATATTATGAAGTGGACGCACAGCGGTTTTATTTATTTTGCCTTTTAGTGAAGTGGAATTATTTTGTCATATAGCACCTCGGTTAGAGTTTTCCATTTTTCCGCAGTAATTAGACGGGAAAAATTTAACGCGCAAGAATTTCATTCGACTTTTGAGCGCGATTTGATGTGAGTGCAAAGAAAGATCGGATCGTTGGCAATGCTACGGCCCACAGTGGGGACCTTTTGACAAATGTTGTTCAAAAGTTTGCATTTTTTTAAATGCTCGTAAAAATTTTTGGACTATTGGGCTTAAATTTGAATTTGTTTCTTTTATTATATTTTATTAAAAGACACCCTTGAATAGGGATATTTTTTTGAAAAATTCGGAGAAACTTTAAAAACAAAAACGTATATGTATTCAAATTCGATTTGTCATTTTTTATTGTAGTTCTAAACCAGTAGTTCTAATACATTACGGAAAGTACGGAAATTTCAAACATTCCTTAAGCGGGGAAATCATCCGCTAAATACATAAAACTTAAAAATTATTTGTTGTCAAAGACAAATTTATTCACCAGAAAAAAAAGAAAAAAAGTTGATTTATACATTTTTGGGACCGCTGAATCCGAATTCGTTAATCGTTTGCCCTTGCGGGGTTAAACTAGAGATCAGTTAAATTTTTTAGTTTTTAGTAGGAACTTTCCTGCAAACTCAATGTTTTACCATTTAAACTATGTAGTAAAAAAGCTAATCACATACTAATTGATGCATATATGCAAAAAATAGCACCAGCTCCGACTTTGCAATTTTTTTCTTAAGTATTTTAGCTTTCCCCGCAGGGTAGCCAAGTATATGAATGATTCTTCATATCACTGCCCCTTTCATTGTACGCGTGTGTGCGTTTATATGGAGAAAATCCGTATGCTAGTGAAAAGGGCATTGACTAACAAGCTAAAAGCTACAAAGATGCTAACAACCAAAAAACAAAAACAAAAACAAAAAAAAAACCAGCAAAAATAACCACAAATGATTCTAAGAGACAGCTCTTAAAATCTTTGCTTTTATGCGAAATTCTTACGCACAGATAATCACAGTTAAGTATACACTCAAAACGCATACGCTCGTTCATACAAATATATAGTGAATTATATGTACGTATGTAGGTATGTACAGCTATGGGCGCTCTTTGGCGTCCGGGTCAATGCCACCTCACTATCGCTACCGGCAATCGTTCCTTGATCGCAACTTACAAGCAATGAATCGCTTGCTTGGTTTAAATGAAAATGGAGTGTGAATTTTTGATACTGAATTTGATAGTATTCACGCGAAAAGTACGTAACTGTTTTTAATGGGAAAAGGTTATTAATGAGATGAAATGGAACATTAAAGTTAGTAAAAGAGAGGCTTAAAAAATAACTGCGATGCACTTAGCTCTTGTAATCTACATATATGTATGTATATCCAAGCATTTATGTGGATTTGTATATTTTTGTAGAATTGCAAGGGCAACAAACTTGCGCAAGTTCGTGTCTTAAGTCTTTTGTGTATCGATCGAAATTACCGCAATACCGAAATTTCTTTACAATCGATTGGGATGTGATTTTAGCAGGCGGCTGCAAATTTAACGTTTTCTGTTTAAATGGTGCGTGAGGAGAACAAGCGGTGAACGTTATAGCCACAAATGTCATCGTATCCATTTCCCACAAGTGGCAGCATTTGTTTCTGTAAAAACATGGAACAAAATTATTTATTTTGATGTCCACAAGGAAAATCATTCATTCGACTTGTTCCAACTACTTTTCGAAGACGCTGGCGGGCAATGATTTTTGCGGTTTTTGATTTTTTCTCAATGTTTCCTTCATGTTGGTTAATGTTTGGCCGATATGGCGACGATTTCGCAAAGTATGTTGGCTTTTAACTGAGCTAGAGTTTTTGGACTTGAAATGCATCAATAAATACAATTTTCCGTTTCTTTATTTGCCAATTTTATTTTAAATATAGATGATTGTAACAGGGAGGGCCAACCCGATGTAACTTTTCTGTATACCGTCCACTTATGAAATGGGTAGATTAAAGTCGTTCAGTCCTACTAAAGTCGCATGGCACTACTTTGGCATTTCTGTTCTGGGTGAAAGGAAATTTCTAACTGCTTGATACGCGTCAGTCACCTAAACTCAACTACGCTAAATTTCTGTATATTTCTTATTTCTCTTCAATCTTTCCAATTTCGAATAATTAAATAAATCTTAGATGCCTATATTAGGCCCTATGATCCAATGGGAAATAAAGGGAACGATGATGATGAGATATGTTTATATATATGATTATCAAACTCCTAGTTGAAGCGTAGGGCATCGACAACTGCTTCTCGCCATCAAACACGTTTCTGTGCAAGAGCTCTTAGTTACTTGAAGACCGTCCAAGCGTATTGAGAGAGCTCAGAAAGTTTTTATTCGTTTTGCGCTCCATCCTTTAAACTTTTCTGACCCTTTTGCATATTACCGCTCACGATGTTTATTGCTTGACTTAAAAATACTTGATTGCAGACGATCCACACATTCTATTGAGCTCATCATTACTGGAACTATTGATTGTTCTTCTTTTTTGAGAAAAATTCAATGCAATGTTCCTATTAAAAACACTTCGAAAGTACGTTAGCTTGAAAATTGCTTACGGGATGAATGCTCCCATTTCTAGGACATGTGCAGATTTAAATTTGTTTTTAAATTCTTCTGGTGCTGATTTTACACGGCCGTATGGCATCTTAGTCAACCACCTTAAATCGTTGTTTTCTTAGTAATTACGAAACTATTGTACATTAGCTTAACACAGAAATAAATAAATTAATTAATAATGTTGAGTAAGGCTTATTCAAAAGCCCTCAGCCTCTGTTGAACGACGCCACGAACCACCTGGTCTGCCCACATTTCGTCCAGTCTGTTGGAAGGCGTTCCATCGCAGCCTTTGTTCGGCGATGTTGTCGTCACTCTTCCTCAGGGTATGGCCGATCCATTGCTATTTACCTGTGCAGATTTCAGTCGCCACATCGGATTAATTCCTTTCTCAGTAATTCGGTGTTTGACATACTTCGAATCCAGAGAATTTGCATTAAGCCATTATGCCAGCACCGATTAATGAACGTTTGGAGACGTCTTGTGAACATTGCGGTGACCTTCCACGATGTACAGCCGTATAGTAGGACCGGCTGGACGCATGCCTTGAAAATTCGCAGTTTGAAGTGCGTCGTTATGTTATTATTTTGCCAGAGCGGTGCAAGAGTGCGGAACGGCGTTTTGGTTTTGGTAATTCTGCTTTCCACGTCAGTCTCACCTCAGTCTCACCTCCTCCATCTGCGGCGATCATCCGTGCCAAGTAGCAAAAAATATTCACGTTTTCAAAAGCCTGCGCACCCAGAGGAGTATCTTACATTACCTGTTAAATTAAATAAATAAATAATGTACAAATAAAATTCGTGTTTGCTCCTAAATACCTACATACAAATCTGGATGTGAGGAAAATTTTGGCTTTACATTTTACGTAAGTTCATTAACGTATTACCTCTCAGACCTTAGTGCAAACCGTTACCTGTTTCATAATGTAATAAAAATCATAGCAATTCATTTGAATAATAAATGCTTCGAGCTCCAATTAAGCAGTAGAGTGAATTAAAAATTTTCAATACGCTCATTTATGCGTATTTCTTTAGTTTCGAAATATCAACAGTTATTGTGCACTTTTATCACTAAACAAACACCAAACAACTTAATTTAGACACCATTGAAGATATCAAATTTTCTTTATTCGCACCATCTACAATCGATTGTGTAAGCGCGCAATTAGTGTCGCACATGAAATACCCCGGCCAATAGGCCAAAAGAAATTGACACAAAAATTAATAAATTCGGCTTTGCTGAAAATCAGGTTAGCGCCACACTTGCATGCAAAAATTAAGCGCAGAAATAACACTCGACAACACGACGAGCCAACAAAAGCCTGAAGCAATCAAAAAACAATGCTGCACCAGCAATAACGCAGAGATGGGACATAAAAATTGGCATAAACTTACTTAGTTGCCTGCAAAATCATCAAAAAGATCAGCTCATCTTTTGCTATTTGCTTCTTATTTTTATAAGTATTTTAATTTTTTTCGGCGCAAAGATTTACTTGAGTAATAATAGAGATAATCAAATGCAAAGCGAAATGGGTCAGCGGCAAGGCGGCGCAGCAGTAGCAGCGTCAGCTCAGCCACACCGCTTACTGTAAAATTGTCGCTGTGGACTGATACATTTTATGCTCGCAATTAAAGCGGCACATTGGCAGGAGATTAGCGCTTCCAAACGCAAGGTAGCTGTGACTGTAGGTAAATTGTTGCAATGCCGTTTTCTTCCTCTTTTGTAGTACTACCAATAGGCGCTAATGTCTCAGTTGCAATGTTGGCCAACTGCAACATAAAATTGTGCAAAATCAGCGATGTGGCTTTTACTCGCAAGTACTTTTCGTATAGTCATGGATATGTGTGGGTTAAAAGTTGAAATACTAAAAATGGCAATAAAAAGAGAAGCATCAAAATAAAAATTACCGAATGAATGCCCCACTTATGCCTGTATACAACCACTTTTATTCACTAAATAAATCCTGATGGTATTTATTGCAAATTTATGTGCGAATTTGTACTGTAAGTCATTCCATAAATTCTAGAGAAATGCAATGAAGCTCCAAAGCGTAACTAAATAACGTTGTGTGCTAGAACGAACACTCTCGCTTTATTAGTAATTTCACGTAGCCAATACAGAAAATAATAAAATATAATAAGCGAAAAGAATTTTTTCACACAAGCAAAAGCAGGCATTTTTTATTTTTATTATTATTGTAAATAACGCCAAAATCGAAGTTAAGAAGATCAAATCCATTTACATTGTTGCTGTTGTTGCTGTGATTGTATGAGTATAGCGCATGTGAACAAATCGAACACGAATTATGTACGCTTCGACCTTGCAGCAAACGGGCAGGTGAAAGCTGAGATCGCTTTGTTCATCATCGAAGCGGCACAAAGCGTAAGTAAATTCCAATTTTTTGGTAATACTCGTCACATGTAGTAGAATGTTTTTGTTGTTGTTGTATTTAAGTATTGATGACTAGGTCGGACTCAGTTTCTTGGGCAAAATTTAATCTTTGAAAGTTTGGAACCAAAATGAATATATGGTAAGCAAAATTTTTCGAGTATGGTGAGAAATCGATTCGGTAATATCCCTAGGATCAGCTGGACGGCTGCATAGCTCAAATGAAATTTAAGAAACCGCAAAATATTTTTCCATATCTTACCTATGTAAGGTAGATTGCTATGCAAAATAGATAAACTTTAGTTACGAGGCGTTACAATTAAATTCTGAGAATAAAATTCATAAAAAAAAGAAAACATTTCTATTGTGGCCAATAAACACAATCACGGTTCCACCTCGATGTAATGCAAATACATATGCAATAACGGGTGGAAGTCACCCGAAGAGGAGAGGTCTGTTTTAAATGGGGGCATAGCCAACAAATTACAATTAAAATGTTACTAACATGCATCCTTAGCCGCCTGTGAACGGCCACAATGAGTGTCTTTGAGGGCGGCTTCATTTTGAGAAATAACAAAAAGTTACAGTTCGCGATATTGAAGCTATAGGGTGAGGCCTACACAATGAATTGCTGTTGTCCAAGATTTTCACTAAATATTTACTTTCGAAAAAGTTGTAAAAAACTCAAACTAAATGTTCCTGCCACTTAAAACATCGGCTGGAACTCAAGCAAAGTCAGCATTTTGCAGGCGCAGTGTTGCCAGTTTCCGAGTTATAACTAAATACCTTCAGTTGTCTTTCATAAAGATAAAAATGTAGTCAAGTCTTCTAAGAATTATTTTCTTAGTTCAGAGTTTTAAAAGAGATATCTTTAGTAGACAAATTTCGTAAAAAGTTTGAATCCTCTATTTCGTCGCAGGGTGTCAGTAGTGCTGGTAAATTTAAAATGTGTTTTTCTCAAAACCAAGTTTCCTGTCCACTTTGGATTGGCGAATAAGTTCATATAGTTTTTATATTTTATTTTATTTTACAACGATTTGTTTGTTGTTTGACAAAGGGTAAGTATTCATTCAATAGAATCTTTCTACTCTACAAAACTACGTTAATTGTATTTTTTAGTTATTAATTTTTTTAATCAGTTTTGAGGTTTAGAAATGCAGTACGCAGGGGGCCAAAATCAACATTTTGGACCCTTGCTCTTCTTTGCTTTTCATCGAGGCCAAAAAGCTACGTAAGCAGCCCAGGACAATTGCGACGTGTATGCGGAAGGTACCATAGGCGAGTCTACTGTACGAAAATGGTTTGCAAATTTAAAAAATGGCGACTTTGACGTCGATGACACGTCCCGCAGCGGAAGGCATTCTGAATTCGTTGAAGAACATCTCAAGTCACTTTTGAAGGAGAACGGCCACCAAACTCGTCGTAAATTGGCTGAAAAAATGAACTGCGATCATAAAACGATATTCTAAAACCTTTTCTCAATGTGATTTACCGAATAAGGGGGAGCTAACGAAAAAACAAAGAAAGTCGCCTTCAAATTGCTTTTCAGCATTTCGCCCGGCATCAAGCCACACGCAGTCATAAACAGCGCTTTTTGTACCGAAACGTCACGGAAGATGAGAAATGGTGCCTATACATACATCAATATGAAGCAAAGAAAAGAATAGGTGGCTCCAGGGGCTACATCAAGGTCGAGTTTTAAGCCGGATCTTCATCCAAACCAGATCATGGCATGTGTTTTATCACAAATAACATCACAAATAAAGCCTCGAGAAAAATATACATATGGCAAGGATTTTACGGTAAAACATGGGATCTGCGGCCAAGATAATGGCATTGGTCTTATAAGGTAATAATAGTGCCAATGATCATATATGCCTCTCTGGTATGGTGGCCAAAAGTAGACCAAACTAAGACTCAGATAACACTTAACAAGTTATACAAGAGAGCCTGTCTGGGCCTGACGAGAGCAGTGCGAGCCCTGCCCCACAGCGGAATGATCACTGTGCTCATTCCATTCTATCTTGCAGCCAAAGGGTCAGCAGTCAGTGCAGCCCTAAGGCTTCCTAATCTATTCCATCTCAAAGAAGGCAATCTTACAAGAGATATAAGAATTCGTGGTACAATCCTGAACTCAACGTGCCTGACAACAGTCCATGGAAAGATGGAAAGGAAACTAAAATTCTCCAAGAATTTCAAAGTGGTATTTAGTGCCCCTCCGCGAGAGAAACAATGTGATATCCTTAAAAAAGGGCACACATGTGTGGTTTACTGATGGGTCTCAAATGGAAGACGGTAGTGCAGGAGCTGGAATTGTCGGACCACATATCAAAAAAGAAAAACACCTTCCATTTTCCAGGCGGAGGTCCACGCCTTAGAACTGTGTGCCAGTTGTGTGCCGCGTGTCCAATATTAACGTTCTCTCTGATAGTCAAGCAGCCCTGAAATCGCTCGATAGCTTCTCATTCGAATCAAGGGAATGTTTTAAAATACTTAACACCCTAGTACTAAGAAACTCTGTTACTTTGATGTGGGTTCCGGGACATGAGGGGCATAAGAGAATGAAATTCAGAACAATTTAGCGAAAAAGGGGGCAATCACTCCCTTCATAGGCCCTCAATCTTTTGCGGGGTAAATAACAGCTTCAAAGGTGCCTTTCTACGTGAGCAGAACCAACGAGGCCTAATCGATTACTGGAGAGCCCAATCGGTCATGCGGAAACCGAAAAGACTCATAGATCCAGAACGGATAAAAGCAGAAGCAATCCTTAACCTAAGCAGAAAGGACATACAACTTTACATTGAACTACTAACAGGACGCTGCCAACTTCATTATCACGATTCTTGTAGATTCTGCAAAACGGCACAAGAAAGAACATGTTCTATGCGACTGCCCAGCAGTGGTTCGACGCATACTAAATTACTCAGGAAATGGGGCTATAAATCTTAACCTCCTGGTACAGGGTGGCTGATGAATTTTGCTACATTAAGAAACTCAAATAACTTTGTTTTTAGTGTATGGAATTCATTTATTTTTTTTCAAGTTGAAGTTCATTAAATTTTATTAAATGTAGCTTAACTAGTTTTAAAAATAATTGAATTTAAATGCCCCCCATGCTCGTTGACACAAGTGCGGCATCTTAGTAAAAAGTTGTTCATTGCTGCTTTGAGAGTTGCGACAGGAATAGCCGCAATTGTTGCCCGAATGGATTGTTTTAGTTCATCTAAATTTGTTGGCTTTGTTTTATAAACTTCTTGTTTACATAAACCCCTCAAGAAAAAGCCAGGTGCAGTAAGGTCAGGCGACCTGGGGGGCCAACGAAATTCGGAGTTTCTTGAAATCAGTTTATTGGGAAATTTTCGTCGCAACTCTGTCATAACAGTCTGGGCTATGTGAGACGTTGCCCCATCTTGTTGAAACCACACAGAGTTGAAAGGAATTCTCTTTCGGCGTAGTTCTGGATAGAAAAATTCTTTCAGCATTTTCAAATAACGGTCTCCAGTAACCGTAACGGTGTGACCATTTTCTTCAAAAAAATAAGGCCCGACAATACAGCGTGAAGAAACCGCACACCACAGTGTCACGCGAAGAGGATGCAATTCCGTCTAGTGGAGTATCTGTGGGTTAGAAGTACTCCATATTCGACAATTTTGTTTGTTCACATTGCCGTTTAAATCGAAATGGGCCTCATCAGACATGAAAAGGCAGTTTAACATGTTTTGGTCTTCTTCCACCATTTGCAGGATCTTCTGGCAAAATTCCAAGCGAATCGGCAAGTCTGTTGCGTTCAGTTTGTTAACCATTTGAATTTTGTAGGGAAATAAATCTAAATCTTTGTGCACTATTGTTTGCAAAGACTGTCGGCTGACACCAAGTTGAGCAGATAAGCTTCTTGTTGAAACCCTTGGATTGCTTTGTATAGCTGCAGCTACAGCAGCGATTGTTTCCTCCGTCCGAACTGGTGGGTTTCGATGATAAGGCCTTCTTGCGACTGTTCCTTGCTCAGCAAAATTATTCACCAGTCTCATTATGGTCCATCTGCTCGGGGGATCGCCGCCAAACATCCGCCTGTACTCTCTCTGTACCAAAACTACGGACTCCAGTGCGTGATAGCGGCGGACTATCCAAATTCTTGTTTGCGTGTCCCAGTTATCCATTTTAATAAATTTTAAAGATCAATCTGCAAATTAAAACAAAAATGGAACAGATAACTTAAAAAGAAAAAAAGTTATTCAATTTTTTTTTGGTAGCGGCTTTCATCAGCCACCCTGTAGAAATTAAGCCTACAGCAATTATAGGATTTATTAACGGCCTAAAACTGTTTCAGTAGACTACATGGCTGCGCAGTAAATCTCTTCAGGTTGCAGTGCACAAACAGCCAATCATAATAATAATATTTGTATATAAATAGCAAAGTATATAACTCCCTCTAACTTATAACTTGCTTTAACCAGTTTGTCATTCTCAGTTGTCAAACCATAATAATTAATATCATAGTCTTGATGCAGCTAAAAAACATCCAAAAAAATGAACTACTATTTTATAAAGAAATAATTTAAATTGAATATAAATAAGTAAAGAGTCAAAACTTTTTATGGACCCAAAACAGTATCAAACTCAATAGCAGGGCGATGATTTAAAAAAGTCCATTTTGGTAGGCAAATCGTCGGAAATGTTGATAAAATAATGCAAGGGCTCACGCCGAACCGTCATATGAATACTGAATGGAAAATTAGCCAGAGAGTGCTCTTTGGAACCATTTGCTTCTCGCGCTGAAATGAGTCTACCATCTGTCATTTTTCAATGAATTCGAATTGCGAAAAGTTCTTTCACATATTTTTACTGCAGCACTCACTGATCTTAGGGTAGAAACGGGCTTGGTAGGCTTCATTGGCAAAATGCTAAACAGCAGAATCATTGAAGCGGAACTAGGAGAATCGGTGCTCAGGAGATTGGTAAGTAGAGGCACACCGCAAGGTGGAGTCCTCTCACCGTTTTTATGGAATGCAGTTGTAAATAAACTTCTGTTAATACTGGAATCGGTGGGCTGTAAGGCGATAGGTAACGCCGATGATGTTGTTATTGCTGTTTCGGGTAAATTTATATCTACATTAAGAGACCTAATGCAAAATGCTCTAGATATACTTTCTAGATGGGCAGGAAAGTGTGGTCTAGGAGTCAACCCAGACAAAACACAACTCACATTGTTCACTAGGAAATACAGAATCCCTCAGCTAAGTCCAATTATGCTCAAAGGGGAAGCTCTTGTGATTTCGGAAGAAACCAAGTACTTGGGACTAAACATAGATAGGAAACTGACTTGGAAGTCAAACACCTTAGAAAGAGTCAGGAAAGCGAACCTAGCTTTTTATGCCTGTAAGAGAGCTTTACGTAAGACCTGGGGAATTAAACCTAAGGTTGCTCATTGGCTCTACACTGCTGTCGTCAGACCCTTTCTTCTATATGGAAATGTTGTCTGGTGGTGTGCTATGCAGAAAAAAACCTATTCTAATTTATTGAATAAGGTGCAGAGATCAGCGGAACTTGCAATATGTAGCGCCATGAAAACCACGCCATCCATGGCTTTGGACACCATGCTACATCTGCCACCCCTAGATCTCTTCTGCAAATACTCAGCGGCCTGCTCTGCTTTAAGGCTCAAAGCGAGCTCACAATGGAGAACTGTCACACATGGACATTCAACCATTTTAGACTCCTACACGGATATACCCAGTGACTGTGATTATCACCCTCCCATTCTTTGCTTCGAAAGGAACTTCCTTATGAAAATCCCTTATAGACTGGAATGGCTTGAAGAAGATCCAACACCCAACACACGCGTTAAGATCTACACGGACGGATCCAAAATGGACACCGGTGTAGGATCAGGGTTATTTTGCGAAGAGCTTTCTTAGTAAATCCTTTAAATTACCGGATCACTGTAGCGTTTTTCAAGCGGAAATAAACGCTATTAATGAGGCCTTAAAATAGTTAAAGATAAATAAAATATCATCAACGGATATCTGCATTCTATCAGACAGCCAAGCTGCCCTACGAGCCCTCGATGCATTCCAAACAACATTAAGCAGTGTCTTACGTTGTTGCCAATCTCTAAATGAGATGGCCAAGCAATATATAATCTTATGCTGGGCCCCAGGCCACAGAGATATACCAGGGAGCTGTAGGGCAGACCAACTTGCAAGAGAAGGTGCCTGTATGCCAGACATAAGTAATTTTATGGAGATACTTCTCGCAACTTGTAAGCTTCTCATTAAGGACGCACTAATCAATTCTGCAAATCAGAGATGGATTAGCAAGGCTAAATTTACGTCTCTCCAAGAGTATTATACAACTGAGTAGACTTTAAATCAGAACCTTAGTAAGGGCCCTCACAGGACATTGTCTCGTAGGAAATCATGCAAGGAGATTAGGCGTTTACACGCATGATTTCTGTTGTAGCTGCAGAAATGAGGAGGAATTGGAAACAATTCAACACATTTTTTGCATATACCCGGCTCTAGCCAGAAGCAGAAACCGATTTTTAAAATCCTACTTCTTAACGAATATAGATAATCTATACACTTTAGGTATTAACAACCTTTTACGCTTTGTCAAAAGCTCAGGATGGTTCAATATGGAGAGGGAAATGTAGCCCAGCCCCCGCGGCTCACAACGGACCCATTCCATGGCCTAAGTGGCATCGTTGTCTCTATGTGCGATGCGGCTGTCAAACTTACCTAAACCTACCTACCTACGGGAAAACACTTCCTTTAAGTCAGGCTGGCTTTTTCTTCCAAATAATAGATACTGAGTAGTAGCTCCTTAAACACTTTTAACGACGTAATATTTTTGGCAAAATATATTCATGGTGAAAATAAACAAATTTGCTATATATTTTCAATGTCACCTCTACAAAGAATGATGGTCGGTTAGCTGAAGTCTGCCTTATTACCATTCAACGTCACCTAATTAAAACGGTTATAAAATCTTAATTATCTATGTCAACTAGAGCGAGTCTACCCTGGGGCTAAGAAGTGTATTTCAAATAAATTAAAGTTACGGTCTATAGCAAGTCCAATTTTTCACGCAAAAAATGTTAATAACTTGCCTATATTTATCCGCGAGTATATATATGTAAATGACTACAAATTTAGCTACAGTTGTGGACATTGAAATCCGGTGACCTACTTATATATATGTATTATGGTCTTTGCTGTTATTTCAGCTAAATGTTTAAGATTTTGTATATGAATTCTTCGCCTTGACTGGCGCTATAACTGCTTACGCGATTTTGGCCGAGTTTAACAGGGCGCGCCAGCCCTTCTCCATCTGATCTTTCCAACGTAGAGGAGGCCTTCCTCTTCCTCTGCTACCAGGAGTTGGTACCGCATCGAATGCTTTCAGAGCCAAAGCGTTTGCTTCCTTTCGGATGATATGGCCATCCTACGTAGCTGCTAGATCTTTGTCCGTTGCGCTATGACTATGCCGTCGTAAAGCTCATACAGGTCATTCTTCCATTGCTGCGGAGACAATATATTTGAATATGTGTAGGTTTTGGCGTCTTCGCCTAGTAGGAGGAGGTTAACGCGAAATCTGATCTGCTCAGCTCACAAAAAGAGAAATTGTTTTCATGACTATCTGGAATAGAGACGTAGATATTTAATGACACATGTTTTTTTTTTTGGAGTGGGTGAGGTAGGCTTCAAAATGCCTTCGTACTTAAAGCGATCGTTGTCTACTGCGCCCAGAACGCCGCCAATAAAATGGATCAGTTCTATTCTTGCATGTCTGGGTCCTCTATACTTGTAGCCACCTTCATGCTACAGGTTCGTCTTCTTATGCCTCTTTCTGTGAGGTCTATCTCTTTTTTCTGTAATATGTTGTACATTTTCAAAGTATCTTTTAACCGATTTCCAGCTGTTTTCCCATTCAACATTTTTGTTGATTATATTGATGTTGCTAATCTGCTCACTCAGGCATCTCTTTCCACGAGCCATATTTCGCTACTAAAGAACGTGCGTTCGGCGTCATCGGACGGTGCTAAGGGTGCATATAGCTTAGGGCGGATCACAGATATATAAGGTGTTTTTTCAGATCGATTACGGGCATTTCTTTCACAGAGAATTTAATAACCTTGCAAGCAATGATGTGAAACTAATCCTTATAGCCGGCTCAAAAATGGGCATTGAAACAGTATACATATATCGTCTTCTGCTAAAATCTTTCATCGAAAGAAGCATGCAGAGGAATATATAATTTTTATGCCGATAAAACTTACATGTCTTCCATCCAATTCATTATGCGCGCATTGATAGTACCCTGCAAATGGAGGGAGATACATTTTTATGCCCCTCCTAATGACAGATACTGGTAGTTTAGATTTAAATTTATTGGATGTTTGCACTTTGACCTCATGATCTTTTGTGCTCTCTCCTCATCATAATACCTCATCCACACCCACTTCCCTTATTGAACTTAAAATAGAGCTGAGTTGGACTGGGTGTATGTGCCTTTCCTTCGGATGCAAAATGGCCGAGATATCTCAACCTTATCCATGCTATAGCGCTGCACTCAAGGAGGAGGTTGAAGCCTCCTGGGGTTGGTCACAGAAACGACAAAAAACAGTGGACCAAATCTTGATCATGTGCAGATGACTGCGCAGTCTGAAAATGCCTGAGAGTATTCTTAGCTTATCCTTTGGGACAGTTATGAGATTTTTAATCCTCTCTTTGTTGTACCTCTCCAGTAAGGATTTCGGGGTTGCTCCATAGTTTGGTTCCAGCTACCTGCCTTTAGCTTTATCGCAACACTCCTAAGCTGCTACTTGTTGGTGTGTTATCACATAATCCTATCCTGTCCTATTAATGATGAGGCCGTGGCCTCTCTTGACAATACATCCGCTACTTCGTTCTTAGTTATACACCTGTGCCCTTGGATCCAAATCAGCCGGATGCGATTGTGCGAACCTAAGAGTTTCAGTTTCTCGTCCCACTCAAGGACCAGTGAGGACTTGATCTCAAAGGAGTTCCTGTCTAATTTTAGCTCTGCACGCAGATAGATGGAATACCCCTCCGCTTGGAAGATGCTTGGAAAACTACACATCGGCACAGAACGTTTGGCTTTGGTGTCTACCCTGCCAGTGCAGGGTACACTCCTCGAGTTTATATTCAAATGCAGGTGTGATTCAGTTTACCTTGTCGTCCGGTTCAATTCTGAACTTCTTTTCGAATTTGTTGTCGTTAGTAATATCACTTTTGGGTAGGTTGATAACTGGGAGCTGCAAACACAGCAATTCCATACTCTTAGATGATGTCACTTTTCCCTTACCGAAGCTTTCCTTAGTAATATTTAACAGTGTGCGCTTGGCTGATTGCTGGATAACTATTTGAAGCGGTTTCAACTCGAGCATCACCTCCATCGCAGCTGTGGGGCAGCTCCGCATCGCTCTCGATGCCCAAGCAACCGTTCCTTGTGTTATCATTGGCTTTGTTATCGTGATGTACATCCCTCTCAATATTCTTGTGCCGCAGTCCCAGGATTTTCCTGCTAGACTTACTGCGAAGCCACTATACCAGACTTTTTCGAGGATGTGGCATAACACACCCTCTTTTCTTGTGTTTCTGTTGTCTAATGAGGGTAACATTCTGTATGATTTATAGAGCAAAACCATTACCTTGAAATTTTACAGAACCTTCGATTTGATTTCTTAGTTTTTGATAAAAAATCTATTCCTTCAAAGAAAACTTAAAAGGAAGTAATAATTCTTATATTAAAACAATTTGCATGAGTTAGAAAAATCCGAGAAAAATGTCTCCCCACTGGTTTTGCACGACGCCACGTCTTAGGTATTTGCTGGAAAGTTAGAAAACAAAGCTTTTACCACCGAAAAGTGGTCTTTGAAGCATTGAAATTTAAAGGATTTTGTCCTGCTCTAGAATATGTAGGTACTAAAATACTATTGCTTTTCATACCTAAGAGCCAGCAGTTAGCCAGCAGCAACTAAAATTATTCAGTTGGTTAGTCCAACTTGCCTTGTTGATTTATTGTATTTGTAGAATACTCCAACCAGCACTTTTTTTTTTTTTTTTTTTTTTTTTTTTTTTTTTGTGGAGGAGGGGAAGCATCAAACGCCTGTGGCCGAAGCCGTGGTGTGGGACTTTAACCCAACTAAACCCCCCCTCGTTGTGAGTATATTATTACTCAATCGTCAGTTATTGCCAACCAGCACTCTAGAATTGTTTGATTTGCAATTCTCATAGCAATCTCAGTAGCAGTGTGATCTGTGAATCCCCCTAGTCTCCTTAGTAATACTTAAATGATTAAGAAGCATAGGAGACCCAATTAAAGAATATTCTTTTTAAGTAGTTATATTTTCAGCTTTTGTGCCGATTTCTCTTAAGATAATAGACTCACGCATGATTTTCCAAAAACTTTCAGATAATAGGAATCCAACTTTTTTGCTCTAATTTTCCGAATAGAAAACTTGTTTGCATTAGTGGGAAGTTGCTGAGTTTATTCTTCCTAGTACACTTTTAAAACTCTCAAGCGCGAAAATCAATGCACAAGTGTTGCTACATATTTCGCATATATTTGTTTATAAAATAGTTATCTTTTTTGCTGAGTTCTAAAGCATCCAAACTCATTTGCGCACTAAGTGCATGCATCTGTCTGTATTTCAAAGTTCGCAACTGTATATTCAGTTTAACATTTCAGAATTTCTACCGCTGCGCGGAGAAGGCCTGTTCAAAGAATTAGTCGTAGAAAAAAGAAATATAGACAACACATTTTTATGCGGCCAATTTGTTGTTAATCAAATGTTAGACAATGTGTTTACTAAGAACATTTGCATAAATTAATGCCAACATAATTATAAGAGAAGAAAACCGAAACAAATTCAAGCTGCTTCTACTGATATAAATATTTGCGCACATGCTTATGTAGTTCATTGAGTACCGCAATCGAAGCATGCTACAGTCGACTGGGTACTACAAAAAAGCAGTAACAACAATGATGTCAAGCCTTATAATCAAATCGGTTCAATAACCTGTCAGCCATTATCTATAGAATGGTCCCTTCGTTTCTCTTTTGTTTGCGATTCTCTTTGTGCTGTTTATTTTGCTTTTTATATACCAAAATAGATTAACGGTTCATGTCATACTGATATCATGCATAAATAAACGTTGTATTGATAAATTAATATTTAATTTCTCACCAAAAACAAAAACAAAAACCTATTGATGACTCAGTGGGGCGAAGCGTGAAATTCGATTGTGCTTTCTTTTCATTCAAATTATCGCCGTGGTTAGGGAAGCTTGGGAGACTATTAACAATTTTAAACGCAGACTTGATATCAATATCAATAATATCAACATAAAATAAACACAAAAAAACGCGAAACCAAAATCTCTGTTAGTTCGAACCGCGTCGCTGCTGGGCGCTGGCTGATCGGCAACGAAAGACTTAAGTGGCGAACTTTTTGGATGGCTTTAAAATTCTTCGAATTCTCATTTGCTAGTTATTTAGTCGCAAGACTAAGATAATGAAAGGTTTCGATGAAACGAATTGCAGAGCTATTTTAATATGAATATTCCCAAAAATTTCTCTTATAAATTTTCAATAGCAGCAATTTCAAGCCGCTAACATAATTATGTGATACTAGATATGGTTTATTTCTACCCCATAGAGCGAAAATAGTTCTTTTTCTTTACCAATTATGCTCTTATACATCATTAACTTGCAATATATATATGAAATTCGATATCTAAAACTACAGACGTTCTTACGCTTAATCTTTATTTTATTGCCACCAGCCGATGTTTTGTTAAATTTGACTGGATTTTAAACTTTCTACTAATTTAAAACCAATAATTAGCGCAGCTGGTATGGTTTGGATATTATTAGACTGTACCTGCATGCACTTGTGCATGCATTAGAAGAATTATCGGCTAGAAATACAAATTTCGTGAAAGAAAATAATACTTGTTTTTAATCAAATTTTTCTCGGTCAAGGTCAGAATTAAATGCCAAGCTCTAAGAGATCATTAAAAAGCTCCCAAGGGCTGCATATTGTAGTGAGAGATTTTGTATGCATTTATAGATTTTTTAATGATTTTGCTATTAACTATAATAAAATAGTAAATAATCTCTCTCGCACTCGTAAACAAATTATCATAGCACGCGGTGGTCTGCACTAAAAATATATCAATCGGTCACAATCGTTCATTGTGTTGTAGAGAGAAAAAAAGTAGCGATTAGTTCTAAAAAAATCATTTGAAGAACATTCTTTGCAGTTAGGAACACACAAGTAGCTTTGAGTGGATACTATTCTACTCTTACCCCTTTTAATTAGGCGTTATGAATCTTCCATTATTTTTAGTTTATTAGTGATATTTTTCTACATGTGAACATAGACTGGAAGTCAACAATTTATGAATAGCTAAGACAGAAGTTAATTGAGACTGTGTGAGGGATAGATTACAAGAAGCTTAATATATAGTGTTATTAGAAAAAAAATTGTCTAATAGCGGTCGCCCCTCGCCAGGCAATGTCAAATCTCCGAGTGCATTTCTGCCATGAATAAACTTCTCAAAAAAAATATCTCTTGTTGGGAGGCGGATTATTCCGAAAAGGATTATATTAAAAAATTGATTGTATTAATGCAAGGATATCACCTCACCTAATATCTGAAGATCAACAGGCATACACGAAAGGTAAGTCCACTGTAACTGCTCTACATAATGTGGTGCTGCAGATAGAAAGCGCAATGCGTTATAGTGAATACGCCATTGGAGTGTTCCTTGACTTATGTATCTGGAGCTTTCAACAATGTTTCAAACGATGCACTGATTGAGGGTCCACGGGAGAGCTAATATAGGTACACCGCAAGGAGGCGTACTCTCTCCTCTATTGTGGACTCTGGTAGTAAACGGAATCTTAAGGAATCTGAAATGAAGGTCAAAGGTTAACTGTTTATGTAGATGGCCTGGCGATTATCCTCTCAGCAACAAGGGGTACTTAAGGGGACAGATACCTGTAAAATTTCGAAAAAAAAATTTAAATATAAACCTTTAAGAATATGTCAAACAATTTTTAGAACGTAAATTTAAGTATTTCTTATATCAGGTCAGTCCATAAGTTCATGAGTTTTTTAAAGATGGGTTTAAAATTAATAAAAAAAGATGTGTAAAGTATTTATTAATCAATACTTTATTTTCCTTCATTAATTACAATGTATTCCCAAGATTTAGGCAAATTTTTAATTTCCTTCTCAAATTTTTTGTCCTTGGAGCCAAAACACGCTTCGATATCCCTTTTTATAGCTTCTTTTGAGGAGTAGTTCTTGTTACTCATATGGGATTGAAGTCCACGGAAAAGGTGATAATCACAAGGTGCAATATCCGGAGAGTATGATGGATCCGGCATTAGCTCCCATCCGAGCTCGTTCAGCTTGCCTAATGTTTGCCTTGCGGTATGAGGTCTTGCGTTGTCGTGGTGACACAAAACTTTGCGGTCTACTCACCAAAGACGGTCGACTTTTGTTAAGTGCCATTTGTTTGATACCTGATGGGAATAATAATAAGCAGTTATCGTCAGGTTTGGTTACAGAAGTTCATAATAAACAATGCCGGCCATATCCTACCAAATAGACAGGAGAATCTTCTTGGGGTGAAGGCCATCTCCAGGGATCGGTTCTGGTGTTTCATCTTTATCTAAACATTGGCGTTTGCGAACAGGATTATTGTAAAGGACCCATTTTTTATCACCAGTAACGACACGGTTCAAAAAACTTCCATTTTCAAGCCGTTGCAGCAGCTGAGAACACACATTCACTCTCTGCTGAAGGTTGGCGACGGAAAGTCTATGCGGAACCCATTTTCCCAGCGTTGAAACCTTTCCCAACTAAACCAGGTGCTTCTATCCGCGATTCAAATCACTTGTTGAATGCACAATATATCAAAGAAAATATAAATAGTTCCGGTATATTCCGCGAATAATTTCTTGTATGCAAAAATCGTACAAAGGTGAAATTATGGGTACAATACGCACGAACTTATGGACTGACCTGATGTTATAGATCGTCAACCGTGACGACTCTATTCTTTGCGTTCGAGCGCTGGGAGAGGTACAGTTATGTATTCAAACTTTGGACGCGATTTTCTCAAAACTATATTTTTCGAATTGGCGTACACGATAACTCGAAAAGTTATTGACCGATCTCTCTGAAATTTTGCACACATCTTTTTTATGATATTACTTTCTATGTGTTTCAAGTTTCCGAAAATTTTTCGAAAAAATAATTTTTTCGAAACAAAAACAGTACGACAATTCGCCACAAAATTCATTTTTTTAAGCATTTTTGTTTAATTTATATAAAATTTATGATATTAATAAACAAAAAAATGTTTGGTTTTTTGTATTCAGGTCACTGACGCCGATGCTACAATGCCTGCCGTGCGACCTTCCTGGAAGAATTGAGTGTACATCCGTCATTTTAAATGATTAAATAAAAATAAAAATTATATTATTTTAATGTATAAATAAACTGTATGCCAATTTTGAAAAAAATATATTGACTTCTTCATTTTGAATAATTTTAATGAAAATCAGGAGAAATATGGCCGTTTACAGGTATCTATCCCCTTAAGCGAATCAGCAAGTGAACAGTTGAAGCGGGACTAAAAGTACATCCAGAGAAAACGGACTTAGTAATGTTCACTAGGAAGTCCAAGATTCCGAAATGGACCCCACCTAGGAGTAAATTGGATAGCAAATTAACTTGGAAGTTCGATGTGGAAGAAGGAACGAAGAAGGAATTCAATGACTTATAGATCTGTAGAAAATGGTCGTTAAGATATGGCTTATCTCCACGACTTTCACATTGGACTTACACGGCTGTAATAAGACCGATAATGCTCAATGGCATTCTAGAATGGTGGACAAGTTTTAATAAGAAGACGTGCGCTAACAAATTGGAGAAAGTGCAAAGAGTTGCAGAGCTGCGTATTACGGGTGCAATGTGCACCACTACTACAGCGGCACTGGACAAGATACTTGACCTTCATCCTATAGATATAGTAGCAAAAAGTTCTGCAAAGAAGTCTGCGCTTAGGCAATTGACAACAGTCCAAATAGTTCAAAGGTTTATGACCACATCCGGATATGCAGGGTTTTAAATGTTAACTCGAACTACGCTACTCCGCAAGCTAATTTCAACAGGGAACCAAAGTTAGTATTAGAAAAGGACGAATGGCGGAAGAGACAACTTTCAGTGCAGGAGGATCGTTTGAAATATCCGTGCAAAAATAAAACCTACTTAATTATTTGGGATACACCTTTTTTTTATTATTCGACATAGTCTTCTTTTAGGCTTATACACTTCGTCCAACGCTGTTTTAGTTTGTTGATCCCTTTTGAATAAAAGCATTCGTCCAAGTCTGAAAAATAGCCATTTGCTTCTGTAATCACCTACTCCTTTGAATAAAATTTTTTTCCCGCCAGCCATTTCTTCAAATTGGGGATCAAATAGTAGTCCGAGGTATCCAAGGGAGCCAAGTCTGGAGAATAGGAGGATATGAAACGAATTGAAATCCTATTTCCATTAATTTTGCCACCACAACTGCTGAGGAGTGAACTGCTGCATTGTCGTGATGGAAGAGGAAAATAACTCGATTTCCTCGACTCAAACGAACGACAAGCACCAATAAATGGACCCATCTGGCTGAAACTCTGTGTGTGTTCTTCCAATAGATGCTGTTTATTGAATATAACCTTGATTCGTGCCAGTAGTGCCATCTCTCTGACTTTGCACGGACTTTTCAATCGACCCTAGTACTCGAGTAAAGTAATGCTCATCCACATATTTGGAAAGGCTCAAATTGGAGATCTTACCTCGCTGGTACGACAATACTTAGTCACGTGCAGCACATTTTTTTCAAATCGAGTTTGGAAAGGCTTAAATCGAAGGTCCTGCCTCGCTAGTTTTACTTACCATTATTGAAAACTTTAATTACAGATTTGGCTTTTATCTTTTTCGAAGAAATGGAAAATTGGCTCAATTCGTGGATTAACTCTGAAAAGAAGTATATTTTCGGGTAAGAATCTCATAATTGACAGAGAAATGTATGCAATTTATGACTATTAGGGAGGGTCGATTTAAAAGACGCTCATTGCTCTGTGAAAATCGTTTTCTAGGGATCAAAATAAGAAACTTTGCCGAAGGAACCATACCTTTAAAACGAATTCTGATTTCCCCCAATTTGGGTCGAACGAAAAATCCCACTTTGACCCATTTAGAGTGCTCCAATCGAGTCTAAATGTATGACCGACTCCCACTAACTTTGGACGGCCGATCCACCCATGCCAGTGGCACACCCCCTGGAACTCCCCTGGGGGGTTCTTCATACAATCATTTCAAAATATCACCATTTTTGGCCTTTACATGGGAAAAGAAACTAAAAAGTTCGACCCAAATTGGGGGACATCAGAATTCGTTTTAGAGGTATGGTTCCTTCGGCAAAGTTTCTTATTTTGATCCCTAGAATATGATTTTCACAGAGCAATGGGCGATTTTTTTGCCTCCCCACAAATCGACCCGGCCTAATGACTGTCGATCGAAAATGTTTCAAATAAAAGATTTGCGTATGTTTGTCTTTGTATTTTGAAGAGTTATTCTTTAAAACGTAAGAATTGTAAAATAAAAAAATAAAAAATTTAAAAAAATTTAGGGACCTGGGACTTGTATATTGTATATTGAACACAAAAGTTTATTATTTAAAATAAATGTTGGAACATATTTCTATTCTTGTGCGATTATTTCACAATTTTTTTTCAACCACCCGAGCAAATTTTTAATTATACATTTCTATGCGAATTGTGTAAGACAGGCTTAGCAGGAAAACAAATAAATGGCATTTGCATGCTGAAGGAAAAAAATCTGCATATATTACAACAAAAATACTGCCAAAATATTTTATATGCACTACAGATCAGCTAATTGATTTTATATAATTACTTTTATTAAGAATATTTAATATTGACTTTGAATTTTCGGCATGAATAATGCAATGATTAGGCGGATGTGAATACCGAAATCGTGTTGAGTATTTTCACTATTTTATTAAATAACACTATTCAAAGTAATACGCGAGTGTATATGTGTGTGTGTGTGCTCCTTGAATAAAAATAAAAATATAATTAATTTTGCTGGCGCTGCACTACTAATGGGTAGTGGTGATGGCTATTTTGATTGATTAGTAAAAGGCGTTGCACGCGTGTGTAGATTGTAGATTTACACAGAAGTACGAGTACACGAGTACGAGTAAGTAGTGGCTATGAATCATTATTGTGAATGCGAAAATTGTGCGCAAATCGATTGTAAATCAAGCGATGTGCTACCAGGCATGTGAATGAACGTTGTTGATGGAATGAGTGGCGCTTAGCTGCAGCTCCGCTAATTTATGGCCAACAACGGAAGATGCTTCACTCCTCCCCATTGCTTGGAAATTGTTGAAGATGTGATTTTCAGTTAACTGAAATGCGCAGAACTTTTGCACATTAACTGCCGACTTTTAACAACTCCGCTAGTTGGCAAACTCGTTCAGCTTAGCGGTTGTAAGTTACATGGCAACAGCTGCATTTCATTAGAAGCGGTACGACATTTTTGCCGGCAGATGAGCATTCAACTTGAAATTTTGCTGGACTAATGACTAATGACGCTGGATTTTCGTGGTTTAGCGAATGGCTAGCGATCATCATTGCAGTGACCAGTTATTATTGTTGTTATTATTATTGCTCAGCTGTAAGATGTTATGGCATTTGAAGCTTACATTTCATATTGATGAAAATTCTGCCACGGCCATGAGAGCAACGACGTACAGTGAATCAAATAGGAGTCTTAAATGTAGCAAAGGCAATAGAACTGTCGGGAGTGCGTAGGCTCGAATCTTCTGCATGAAACAGCAGGCAGGCCATGGTAAAACTCCGAGTGTATTTCTGCCATGAAAAATCTTCTAATTAAAAAAAACCCTTTTGACGTTCTGAGTCGGCTTAAAAGTGTAGGTTCTTTCATTTGTGTACAATGGATGGATCAAATTTTGCATGCCCATATGATGCAGTTTGTATACTCAATTTCCTAGATGAGTGAAATGGTAGCAAGGCAACATAAATGGTAAAAAGGAAAATATTTCCAGCATAGAGAGGCGTGCCTGAAACGGAATCAGGCAAACACCCACAGTGGTAAACGAAACACCCACAGAAGTAGCGAGAGGTTCAACTAAAGAAGTAGGCACCAACCGAGTCGACGTCAACACTGAGATCGAAATACCAAATGACGTAGCAGCTGACAAAGGAGCTGACAAGGTCACGTTAGACGTCGCGCTACTACCTCGGGAAAGTAGGGGGAAAAACGACGCTCGAGGCGTTGAGGCAACTCGGTAGATGAAACCGAAAATATGTAATATCCTCATGCATAGCTGGACAAATACCTGGTTTAATATATTTTACGATACTAGAGCAGAAAATAAAACTCAATAAAATAAAATGAAAACTGAATTTATTGAGGAAGTTGGGTTCATAGAAATACTCTGCCCAGATCTACATTTATGAGCATTATGGCGGATTGATTTATATAGTGGATTGATTTATATGAAGCGCATTGGGTGAATTATAAATAAATTCGATGTAATTCTGTAGCTAAATATATTTCGGTAGGTAGCAAAATGTTTGGGATTGAGCGAGTTTTTTATTGGGGCACGGTTGGGTGTTACAGTATAACACGAGCTAAAATAATCAGGCTAAAAAGCGCATTGCCTTCAAATCTCTGGAAAGGGTAGATAGTCAAGGGTGAAAGGAGAGAGGTGACAAAGAAAAAGAGATAGGATAGAATAGAGAAAGCGACAGGGATAGCTAGCTCCATAAGAAATTTCCTGTTTCTTGGGCAAATCTAAAAATAACCTCCAGTTTGACTGCTTTTCATACCATTGGAACCCAAAATCGGTAGCCTTGCTTTAGCAAAGGCAAGACTCACACAGAGAAAATGCTCAGTGCTATTTGCCTCCTCCAAGCAAGACAGGCAAATCGGGTTCTCAATGTTTCTAATGTTGGTCATATGCTGACCCCATAGGTTGTGTCTTGTAATAATACCGACTATCAAGCGAAGTTTTGGTAGAAAGTTCGACAGTTTTTTGTTCACTTTGCAGTTCTGCTGCGTTTTAGACTGTACCCTCGGTCTTTATGTTAATTCCATACATAATCGCTGATCCAATTCAGAACTGATACCGATGATTCCTGTGGCGTAATCGCTGGTTCGCGTGGTGCAAATTCCGCGACAGCTTCATTTTCTTGAGCACCACGGTGCCCTGGAACCCATATACTTGTAAGTACATGCTTATTACGTCTTGCAACAGAATTAAGTTTCTTCGTACATTCTTGAACAATCTTTGAGATTTGCTTCGCGTTCTCCAGGGCTTTTACTGCAGCCTAACTGTCACTAAAGACTCCAATTCGCTCCATCTCCTCTCAATAATCTATTCTGCTACTTTCAGAATACCAAAAATCTCCGTTTGGAAAACAGTTGTCATTCATCCCACAGGGTATGATAAGTACCATCCGTTTGCAGAAGCTATTTCATTCCTTGACTCATTCGTAAAGAAAATATCCATACAATTTTTTTTAATGCTCTTTCCATTACTATTTGGCAATGAATATTTGACATTTGAAATTTGCTTCCAAATGAAACTATGGGCCATATTTATGAAGTCTAAACATTGATTTTATTGCTTCCTGCTGTATCTTAAGATCCAAGGGCAGCAAATCAAGCATAACATTTGGGGCATTGCCGGCACCGGTAATGCATAAACATACACTTCTTTGCAGCCTGTATAGTTACCGGAGTGTGGACTTAACTATAGTCCGTCGCCACCAAACCACAGAGGCATTAGTGATGATTGGCCTTATAAGTGCTGTCTATATCCACAGGCCCACAGAAGGTTTCAGACCCCATGTTTTACCAAAGGCTCTACGGCATTATTGAAAAATTCTTAATGCGCGATTCACCTTCAGCGAAACATGTGTCTCCAAAGTCAGTTTCTTATCCAAAATTACTCCTATATACTTAACTTCGTCCGCAAGGCAGAGTGTCACACTTTTTAGGGCTGCAAGACCATTTTTCGATTTATTGTGAACAAAACTGCCTTAGTACCTTAGAGCCTTGCTGACAAAGTTCAATATCTAGGGTAATCTAGGATAAGAAATTGACATGGAAGTCACATGTTCCGCTGAAGGTGGATCGTGACGGAAAGACCTTGTCTCGTGCACTAGTCATTGATTTTATTCGATTTAATTGTACGTCATAATGTAAAACTAAATCTAAATGTTTCATCATTTAAAATTATATTAAAATTGTATAGCTCCTTTCTCAGCTTGATATTTACTGTTTTAGTTTTCACTACGAAATAGTTAAAAATTTTGCAAAAGAAAACCTGTAAATGGGCTAGCTTGAACCAAGCTTTCTTACGCATTTATCCCGTACGAGTTTTACGTCATCGGAGACTCCTTTTAAAATGCTATGCTTAAAATTTTTGTGGAGCATTTTAACCGTCCAATGACCTTTTAACGATTTATTATTACAGCTATTTTGAGAACGAGTCTAAAATGCCCATTTAAGTAGGAGTTGTAGGATTAAAATCGACTATGGAAAAACTCTTCGTTAAGTACCACAGCGGAAGTGTGAGTATAGGAATTTAATTTGAATACTTTGATAGTTCCGCATGTTCAGCCAAAATGCTGTGAACAAAAGTAGTAGTTAATATCGACAAAAACTGAGTTTTTACATCTCAAAATTCTGATTTTCAAAAGCTAAGACTCCATAAATACATCACATCGTCCCACTATATGGCGCCAACATTAGCCAGCGCATTTGCAATTGCTACTTGCAACTCTGCAACAATTCTGCTGTTGCTGCTACTGCTGTCATTTGCTGGTGATGGTCAACGCTCAATTCGATGCTGGAAGTTATTGCATATTCGTGCGGTTATTTTTAGAAGCTGACACTTAGCTAAGCTAGTAGCGGGGCGTTGTTATTGCCGCTGATGCGCCTACCTTTGCTATTCTCTTGTTTTCATTTAATTATTAACCAGGAATTTAGTTTTTGTTTGTTTTCATAATTTAAACTGCCAGCGAAGATCGTTTTTTTACCCATTTTTTTCGTTATGGCAAATCAAGATTTGTATAGGCATGAATTTACATCGGACAATTACATAAGAGCTTAGCTTTTATTTAATGATAGGAAATACGCTACAAAAAGTGACACCTCAGACTTGTTAAATTAGCGGCTTAATGGTAGTTGTGTAAATTATAAAAATTGTTATCTGCCAGTCTGTCAAAAGAATGCGGGGTTCTTTGAGGGATTTTAAATTCAATGTCACGCATTAAAAAATTGTTTTCTTTTTTCAAGTTGCTAAGTACGCCTTTTATTTATGAAGTGAAACATTTGTAAAAGTTCTTAAGTCTATAAATACAATTCATTTTGCCTGTTAAGAAGAAAAACTTAGTCCCAAAGTTAATCGCTGGGAATTTCACTGATTTATTTTTCAAAAAAAGGTGTTAGATTTTCTTTGAAGATTTGTAGGTTGATAAAAATATTCAAGTCATGATAGAGAATATTTTAGTACAGAGAAAATAAGTGAAAACAAAGATTTGGAAAACTTTTTCGATTTAAATTTCTCACACAACGATTGGCGTATATCTAAGTACATCTAAAATGATGCCAGCAGAACTGAAGCTAAATTGGTGTATTCACGTGTATGTAGGTATATCTGAATATATTCCAGGAACTTTTCGAGAAAGGCGGTATATAGACCGAGCAAGGTGGTATATAGACCTGGCTCGAAAAGTTCCTGGAATATATTCAGAAAATTCGAAGTGCAAATTTATTCGTCAATGGTGCTATTACTGCCTTTAAAGTACTCCCCATCAACTGCAACTCACTTATGCCAGCGCTTGAGCCAGCTTCCGAAACATTTCCGAACCTATATTTTCGGTATAGCCATCAGAGCCGTCTTCGCTTTTTTCATTACTTCCTTTTGGCTATTGAAAGGCCGGAGTGGTTCCCTGTAGTGGTTTTATGACTCGATCAAACAAAAGAAAATCGCAGGGAGCTGTATCAGGTGAATTCGACAGCTTTTAGACATGGTATTAGTTTCGTTCTTGGTAAAAAATTCACTGCACTATGCGATGTTGCAAATTCCTCGAGTTGTTTTCCCACAAATCCTTTCTCTTTTGGCGAATTGCTGTCCGTAAATTTCTCATAACGCCAAAATAATAATCCTTATAAACTGACTGACCTTCAGGCAAAAATTCGTGGTGTGCAATCGCGTTGTAATCTATCAATCCATAAAAATCGTGAGCATCGCTTTATTTTTTGACTGAAAACGACGCGGTTTTTTGGTCTTGCTTCATTCGGAGCTCGCCATTCGCTCTTCTGATGACCGGATTTTGTGTCGTACTCATAAATCCACGTCTCGTCTCCGGTAATGATGCATTTGATGAATGTTGGTTCGGACTCAGCCTTAGAAATCTTGTCTTTGGCGGTATTAACGCGGTCGCTTTATTGCATGAAACTCAGATCCCTTGGAACCAACATTGCAGCAACATGGCACAAACCCAAATCATTAACTAAATTACAATGTCCTGAACGGGTCCATATATATTAAGTTGAAATTCAAGTCCTCTGCCAGCTCTCTGACGTTTATTTTGCGGTTATTGATCAAATTTTCTGTCACTTTATTGATGTGCTCATCAGTTTTCGAAGTCGTCGCGACGGCCTGCCACTACGTCTGTCACTACGTTTGCCATCCTCAATGGTCTCACGATCTCTTTTGAAGCGTGCAACTTTTACAAATGTCAAGCAATGGCGATAAAATTTTGGTAGGAATGTTAATTGCAAATGTGCCAACCTAACAAAAAACAAAAACAACAACACTTCTTAAATCATCTGACTTAAACGTCACTTGGCGGTTGTTCTGGGAACTTTTTGATCAATGTGTGTGTGTATGTAGTATTAATTGGTTATTGTACTTGTATATTCCACTTCATTATTTCATTAGACGTTCATTATTTAATAATATATTACTCTAAGTTTTCTTCTTAATTATATTTAAACTTCGCAGTCGCTTGTTTGCCCTCATCCAGATAAAACTTTGTTCTCAATGTGCATTATTCCCACCATCTCGCAGTGCGCCGAATGTGGACACAAATGCAAAAATCGGAAGCCATGAAACTACCAAAAATATCTCACTTGAAAGCTAAAGCTTCAGTTTCTAACCTATTTTGGGATAAAATAGACCGTAAGCCTTATACATCCCCTAAAATAACAAGTCATTTGTATACACCATTCACTTCC
Organism: Anastrepha ludens; assembly: GCF_028408465.1. NCBI lineage: Eukaryota > Metazoa > Arthropoda > Insecta > Diptera > Tephritidae > Anastrepha > Anastrepha ludens. The sequence goes on along the minus strand of NC_071498.1, from coordinate 113,522,967 downwards.
ACGCTTGGCATATAAAAGTAGTTGTAGTAAAAAATTCGTAAAAATTTATTTTTATTCTTAACAAGATGTACTGCTGTACTTTTATAAAGATAATTATGATGAATACAAATTTTTTTAATATTAAATAAATCCTTGTTCGAAGATGCTAAAAAAACCAAAATTGGCAAATTTTAGAGACAAAAAAAAACCTCCTATATATTTTTTAAAGTTTATGAACCCAAATAGGAGAAGGAGCTCAACCAAACACACAAAAAGGATAAATCTTTAGATTGCTGCACAGATTTAAGTGAAATATTAGATATGCTATGACAAGTACGAAAGGCAATAGGGACTTTGGAAAAAGTAACATGATAGCATTTTTTGATATTTAAAGAAAGTTGCCATTTTTTACACCATTCGCCTATATCTGCCTGAAGCAGATATATATTTATATATACCTCAGTTGTGTTATTTAGAATTAAAAATATTTTTAAGTCATCAGCATATAACAGAAAATTAACGAATGGGAAGCTATTGCTAATGTCGTTGATAAATAAGGCAAAGAGTAGCGGATCTAAAACACTTCTCTGTGGCACTCCAGAATAGATAATGAATGTTTTCAGTTACGCCTTTCGTATAGGATTTCAAGCATGGCAGGTAAATAGAGTAAACCCCAAGCGAAGGTAATCTACATATTATATATAGGTTTAATAAAATGTTGTTGATACTCTATCGAAAGCTTTGGAAAAATCTGTGTAAATATAATTGACTTGGTGCCCTGCTGAGAAGGCTCTAATGCAATATTCACTAAAAACGGTGAGATTAGACACTGCGCGAAATTAGGTATTTAGTGGTAAATGACATCTTTTCTTTGACAATGGCTTCAAAAAATCTAAAAATTTATTAATATTTACTTACGTCATTCTTAATGCCGCTTTTTAAAGCTGGGATCATACAGGATGCGCCATCTTTTTGGTCGGTTTGAAAACATTAAATAACTTTGAAAAAAAAACAAGTGATTTGTATAGGTAAGTGCGGTATTTTTATTTGTTTTGCTTATTTACAATTTATTCAAACTACTTTTGAATACAATATCAATCAAGTGGCCACCTTTATTTGCAATCACAAAGTGCATTGTACGCAATGTATTTATAGCATCGATTTCGGTTGTTTCGGTGGTTGAAATTGTACTGAATTGACGTATCGAAAACATATAACATAACATATATAACATATATATCTATATAACATATATATATCGCGTATGTTGGTCTTCAAGGCATCAATTGTTGCTGGTTTGTTGGCATAACACTGGTCTTTGACGGCAACCCAAAGATAATAATCCAACGGCGTCAAACGGCTTTTTTCGCAAAGTAACGCACATAGGCTTCATTCGGTGTTTTTCTTCTTCCCATTGCCGTACGTAATTTTCGTACACATTCTACAACATTACCATGATTTTCAAAGTAATGTCGCAATATTTCCCAGCGTTCTTTGAGCGTATACACAACCATTTTCGTTCAGCGGAAGAATAAAACTAATTTTTTGTCAAATCAGATGACAGCTAAGTGTTACTATTCTTCAAATACTACCTAGTTCAAATCCGTAACGATAGATGGCGTACTATATGTTGAAGTCGATCGGTTGGTAAATGACAAAGTTATTCAGCGTTTACATACCGGCATAAAAGATGGCGCTCCCAGTACTTGTTAGTTTCCAGTTATCGATGAAAATTCTACGAGACAATGCCTTATTTAAGACTATTTTTAGAAATGAAATAACTGTTGGTCATTTCATTAGAAAAATTATAAAAATCTGAGTCTGTGAAGACTCAGTCTGTAAGGACAAAGATGAAGCCATAGCGTATGGTATGGCGAACTAGCAGTTTTTCATAAAGTTGAGTAGCGTTGACACTCTATTGAAATCATCTTGTTTTGTGCATGCGATTTAATAAAGGAAAAACAAAAAAATGAAAGATCTTCTAAGGATTTTTTTTTTATTATTTAGCCTTTTACTTTTTTTACCTTTCACAATAGACCTACGAAAGGTCTAAGTGTGTCATTGCGATAGCCACCCCACCTACCTAGCCTTTTACTAAGAATCAGACAGACTGGTAGCTTTTCTAATAGTGGCCGCCTTTCGGCAGGCAATGACAAACTTCCGAATGTATTTCTGCCATGAAAAAGCTTCTCATAAACAAACTATCGACGTTTGGATTAGAGCTCGCCCAAATACCCAACGCAGACTGTAAACGCCAAATATATATTAGTAAATATATGTATATATACAGGGTGGCTAATATTCGACGGACCCGTCTGGCAACCCTGTATCTTTTGACAGAGACGTCAGATCGCTTAAAGACAGTCTAAACAGATTTTTACTATGGAACAGTACACGTCACGCGAGCGCTTCCGAATTGTGGAAATTTACATTCAACAAAAGAAGTGAGTTGTGAAAACTCAACGTGCGTATAAAAAATTAAATAATGTGAAAAGTGCGCCTTCTAAGCACACCATTAACACGTTGGCTGCCGCGTCGCTCGTTTTCATGCGACACCTAAATGTTACCCTGAGGTCACGTCACACATTTTTGTACATTTTAATATGGAATTTTACATAGACTTTGGATTCTCTGGCCTGTGGTGAACATTTTGGTGTATTTCCCATGGCGATTGTGTATTTTTAATGGTATTTTTTTTGATAATAAAAAAGTTGTAAATTAAAATTTGTCTTTTTATTAATTCTTTTAAAAATTAATTCTTTTAAGAACAAAACAAATATAAAAATATATATGTATGTAAATTCAAATGGAAATCAGTAGAAAAACAATAAACTTAAAATTAAAAATTCAATTTTTTAATGGAGATCAGTGCAAAAATTAATTCTTCTGGTGGGAATATTTAGGAAAACATTCAACACATAGTTGCGGTTTATTGGGGCATATTAGGCAGTAGGCGGTGGTCCTTTTCAAGCTCTTTCTGGCTGTTACTCTATCAGCAGATTTTTTTGACATGGCATAACACAATACACAACCACGCCTTATTGTTTTTCCGTTGTCGTCCTTTCTTTTTTCTATAAAATGTTTTCCTTTTGTTATGGGTTCTGGAGACATGAAGTCCAACAAAGTATTTGAAGTCTCCTGCCGAAACTTGGTTATTGAAATTTGTTTGTTTGTATCCTTTTTATATATAATATTACTAGCAAACCCGGTCCCCTTCGCTGGGCACACTAAAATAGAATAGATATGGTTTAGAACAGAAAATATATGATTATATTTTTCAAAAAAAAAAAAACGAAAAAAAAGTTTTTTTCCACGAACAGATAATTTCATTCGGATTTCACATTAAATTCTCAAATTTCGTAAGAAATTATTCACTGTTCCAAAATCCACTCCAAAAAAATTCACAAACAATTTTTACATGTTGCACTTACGTTTTTTCCTTATGGCATCCACATCAGAAAGAAATATTGACACATTGTAACTCACACTGTCAATTTGACAGTTCAGTTCCGCCCCAAGCGTTAAAAAAGTAAGCGACATTATGGCTGGTTCAAAAGAACGCTGTACCCGTTGCCAGTGCTCCGAATTACAACCAAACTTCACGAAACCCATTTTCAATACTTACTTAACAATGTGCGTAAGTTTGGTTTAATTCGGTGCAAAGACATGGCGGGTCCACGTTTTGGAATATATTTCGATACCCTAGTCATCAATAGGTATGAAAATTACCCCGTATTAAAGCACTTATCAACAGCTTTCATTTGATACCCATATTGTACATACACAACCAAAGGTTACCCGGGTCCACGTTTTGACCTATATCTCGGGACCCCAGTCACGGAGCGGCATGAAAAATACTCTGTACTAAAGGATTCACCAACGGCTTCAATTTGATATCCATATTGTACAAACACATTCTAGGCTCCACGTTTTGGTCTCTATCTCGAGACCCAAGTCACGGAGCGGCATGAAAAATACTCTGGACTAAAGCATTCACCAGCAGCTTCCATTTGATACCCATATTGTACATACACATCCGAAGGTTACCCGGGTCCACGTTTTGACCTACATATATCTCGAGCCCTATTTCCAAAATAAAATATAATCCATGTTACTCGTGGATGATGTAGCTTTCGAATGGTGAAAGAATTTTTAAAATCGGTCCAGTAGTTTTTGAGCCTATTCATTACAAACAAACAAACAAACAAAGTTTTCCTCTTTATAATATTAGTATAGATAAAGGCATTTACGACAGACATTCCTAGTAACAGTTCAAAAGCCACTTTGCGGTACCACTTAACACCTCATTTGATCGGATATATATATAAACACCTAATTTGGCTTTGTTGTAATCAATAACAGCAAGAGGTTTTTCAAAAGCTCGTTACCTTCGCTTCCTGGTGGATGGTGGGTTGTTGGCACTGGTGGATGGTTCATTACTGTCTACATTTCGATGGCTCGACGTGGCTACCATTACAGGGGGTGTTTCGTCGAAAGAATCCTAACATCTCTGGTGTCCTTCCACTTTAACACAACCACTCCATTTTCCTCCTCACGGGCTACCATCTCGCCTCTTTTCAGATTAGCTTTCATAACTTCTGCCGGACAATTGTTTTTGTTCGCCCGTAATGTTCCACCAAGGTGGGTCTTTTGATGTAGCATGGAACACGCAAGTTCATAACTAGTATAATAGTTATCCACAAAAAGGGTACGGCCTTCTCCTTTCAGAAGGCAAGAAAGTTCTTCACAAACTTTTTTTGCGAGGCCAGTTTCTCTTACGCCTGTGGCGCTTTTTCATGAGTACACTTTTACCGACCAAGTAAGTCCCTTCTGAGTGCACAACTTAAAAAGCTTAACCCCATATGGGTGGGTTTTATTCGGAAGGTATTGACGGAAAGTCAATCTTCCTCTCCAAGGTATAATGCTTTCATCAATGACAATATTTTCTCCTGGCATGTAGACTTTCTGGAAATTAGCCTGTAGCATGTCTGAAATTGGGCTTATTTTGCCTAGTTTATCTCCTGGAAGAATATCTCGATTGTTGGCAGAAAGTATGAAGTTTAACAAAAGTTGAAAGCGATTGCGAGACATTGTTTTTGCGGGAACTCCAAAATTAAACATAAATTCTTTGGACCAATATGTTTCGAGACTGCCAACCTTTACGAGACCCATCCATAATATGAGTTCAAAAAACTTTTTAATTTCACGATTGGTTATGGGACTCAACATTAGTTTACGAGATGATCATGTAAGAGTTTTCGTTTCCAATTGTTGTTGCGCATAATTATTTGTTTCACAAACGATGTGGTCGATTATTTCATCATCGACAAAAAGTTTGAAAGCATCTAGGCAACTTATATTTGGCGCAACATCTATAAAGAGTCCAGATTTGCCAGTAAACGGGAAAGTTTTTTGTCTGGAAGAAAACCCAGCCCAATTTATTTGAATGTCCTTGGAATTAGGAACCATGGTATTATTATCGTCTCCAGCATCTGTTTGCTGCTCATCCTCCTCATCATAGTCGTGATTTTCCTCATGTTCATCATCAAAAACTTTAAACTCTGCGTCTTCAGAATCAGTATCTGAACTGGAGTCATCATTTGGTAGCCAATTAATATCAATTTCAGAATCGTCTCTTGAAAAATCTCCATCGTCGTCATCGCTGTCCGAAGTTATCACATCTTGCAATATATCTGCAATCTCTTTATCTTTTACATTTCTACGCGCCATTCTATAAATTATTCTGAAATTGAAAAATTGCATAAAATGAAGCAAAAAAATCAAACACAAAGCAAAAACTACAATAAATTACTGTTACCCATTTTCGTGGACGCGAAATTGGAAAACTAAGTAAAATAAACCAAAAATATCAAATACAACTCAAAAACTACAAAAAATTACTGTCGCACATTTTCGTGCGACGTGGCCCCACAACATGTTTTATGATCTCCCAGGCCACGTCGCACCAAAAGGCGCGACACACAAAAAACCATTATAACTGCAAAACTAGCGACCAAAAAAAAATCGCGAGTAGTCAAAACTAATTTTTAGGCACTAAGAAACAAACAAGAACATAAATAAGTTGTTGGCCTCAGATAACCAAAATTGTTAAATGACACTGCTACTGAACGATCAAAATTCTAAAAAGGCTTTGGCAGCCAACGTGTTAAACGTTTGTACGAAAGGTTTTTGACTGGTGATGCTCTTTCTAATCCAAGAGGCCAAATCAAAATCGACCAAGGCGTCGCCAAGGCATTCCAAAATCGCCGTTCTCCCCAGTTGGGCATTGCTCGGACCACTTTACAACGAATTATCCGCATTGATTTGCATTTATTCCGGTATGAGATTCAATTGACGCAAAGATTGTTGCTTGCGGACAAGCCTCGTCGATTGGAATGGGCCCAAAGAGTCATCGAAATCCGTCGGGTCCGTCGAATATGGGCAACCCTGTACATATACTATTTACTATATTTAAAACTTTTTCAAAGATGGTTTTCTTTAAGATAGACCACTGATGAGCTCTGCCAGCTCTAACATTTTGCTCTCGTTTGCCCATCAGTCATACAGCGAATTCTATGCTTTTTGCGTCTATGACATCAAATCGCCCAATGGTTTAGGCAGTTGTACAAAATTTTTTTCCTAAGCCTTCGAAGACCAAAAGATTAGAAAATAAAATTTTTATTTGACAAAAACTGTTAGAATGGGGTTAGCAATTCTCACAAATTATTAAAAAATAATAAAAAAATAGTTTAGACTTTTTAAGCACATCTATCCCTTTGTAATATTTTTGGGTCACCAAGCTATGTTCATGACATTTTTTCACATTGATATGTAATGTTTTATAAACCTACTTTGTACTTGCAGAGATATATGTAAAAGACTATAAAAGTTTTGTTGCATAATGGAATTCAGAAAGATATAACGGAACATAGTAAATTGTTTATATTTATAGAGTTCCGCTGCATTTTTTCATTGCATAAATTTTCCAACGACCACACCGCCGCCAATTAGCAACGTCCAACTGCATCATATGGATATGTATGTACATACACATACTTGTGAATATGTGTGTAAGAGTATAAAGGTATTTGGTCATAGAAAAGATTATCATGAGTGTAAGTAGCCATATTAACACCTGTTATATGCGATCTACAACAACTTAAAATCTCGCTAGGAATGCGGCAGCCACAAAAGCTACAAATCTACGCTATCGCATCAATATGTCGATATGTATGTATACATATGTAAATGTCAGTATGTTTGTTCGCTTTTATCCATGCATGCTTGTAAATATATATGTATGCATGTATGTCATTACAAAAGCGCCAACTGGCCGTTGCAGTGTATGCATTTCAATTATTTTGACACATTTATTCAACACTAAAAGATGAAAAAAAATTAAGAATACAAAAATGCAGGAAAGCAAATATAAAGAAATGAGAGTCAATTTAACACACAAACATATATTTGGACATTTGGGTAAATAAAAGTGTACCCCTCAAGACATTGCTGAACACTTCCGATACTAAGGTGTTTGTGGCGACAGCAATGAGCAGCTGTTTAGTCAGCAGAAATTACATTTTAATACAAAAAAAAAAAAAAAAATAATTGCGCCTCCTCTTTACGACAAAGTAGATACATTTTAAACTTATAACGAATTTTTAGAAGAGGTATATATTATTAAAGGCGGAATCTACTCAGTTTTTTCCTGATGCTAAAACTAAAATGAACAAGTTGATAAGCCCTTTTGTAATTAATGCTAATGCAACAACATAAGCACTTATTTGATGCTCAGCTATCTTCAAAGGTATACACACACACGTTAATGCATATGCTTATGCACCTTCGTTCGTAGGTCTACAGGTGCCTTTACCATGCCAGCATTTAGAAGAGCTTTTGCTCTTGGTCCCTACTAGTTGATGACTTGGTGCAGCACCTAAACAATAAGGGATTTATAACCATTGGTTATGCAGATGACATATCTGTTATAATAAAAGGTAATCATGAAAGGACACTAACAGACTTAATGCAAAATGCCTTGAACGCAACATGGGAATGGTGTAAAAAGGAGGGGTTGTCGATCAACCCTAACAAAACCCCAATTATCCCCTTCACAAGAAAAAGAAAGTTGGAGTTTCCTATATTGAAAATAAATGAAACAGTGATAGAACTAAAGGAAGAGGTCAAGTATCTAGGTTTAACCTTAGATAAAAAACTCACTTGGGAGTCACATATAAATAACACTGTGGAACAAATTCAGGTTAGCAAAAATTAGGTCCATTCTGAGAGTGGCGGGTGAAAATAGAGGCGAAATTAGAAGACCCGTATCGCGCCGTTTTTTTATGTTAGTTTGAATTTTTTTTTAATCGGCCTTCGAAGTTCGAAATCGGAGCAAAATTGTTTATATAGTTTTTTGGCTATAACTGGTCGACTAATTGATATTTTTTCAATCTGTAAAAGCCAAATTATTGCTAGAGACCTGTGCAACAATTACAATTTTTGAAAAAATTGATTTCGAAAATTTTTGTGGTACTTATGAAACAATATACTGAAAATCGGCATTTGACTGCAAACTTCGAAGGCCGATTAAAAAAAATTCGAACTAAAATAAAAAAACGGCGCGATACGGGTCTTCTAATTTCGCCTCTATTTTCACCCGCCACTCTCAGAATGGACCTAATTTTTGCTAACCTGAATTTGTTCCACAGTGTAATACAACAAAAAAAGCCACGAAATCTTTGTGGACAACCAAACAATTACAAAGGAGATCCTGGGGCCTCAGCCCTAGTATGGCCCTCTGGATATACACCCAAATGGTTAGACCAATCATACTGTATGGGGTACTAGTATGGTGGAGCAAATCTGTTCAAAATATAGCGGTAACCAAACTGGGAAAAGTACAAAGGCTTGCTTGCCTATGCATCACACGGGCTATGAGAACTACCCCAACAGCTGGCTTGGAAGCACTCCTTAATCTCCCACCACTTCATATAGCAATCCAAGAGGAAGCAGCTACGCAAGCACTCATGCTGCACATGAAAGAAAATTTCAAATTAGGCAACCTCACCGGTCACCTAAGTATCCTAAATAAAATCAAAAACACCATAAGTATGGCTCAAGTTTCAGACCACATTGACCCAACCCTCTGTTTCATAAAAGGATACACAGTTACCTTTCCTGAGAGGATCGAGTGGAAAATAAACCCAAAATGGATGAATGATGATTTACAAAAATGGTACACTGATGGATCAAAAACACCTTATGGTGTAGGAGAAGGAGTAGTGGGGCCCAGAATCCACAAATCATTCACTCTCACCAGGGACACCACCATCTTCCAAGTGGAATTATACGCAATAATGGAAGCAGCAAACATTATGCAACGTAGAAACCACAAGAGAGTAAAGATTAGAATACCCTCGGACAACCAATCAGTTCTAAAAGCTTTAGATAGCTATACCTACAACTCAAAAACTCTCTTAGAATGCCACAAGGCACTCAATAACCTGGCATCCAAAAACAATATCTCATTAATTTGGGTACCAGGACATGAGGGATATGACGGCAACGAAAAGGCAGACTTTCAAGCCAAAAAAGGGGCAGATGTAAATTTCATCGGCCCTAGTCCCATGTTTGGATTTAACAAAAACAGCCTAAAACAAAAAGTAAAATACTGGGCCAAAACTCTAATAAATCAGCAATGGAACAACGTAGAGGGTCTTATACACTCCAAAAAGTTCTTAAGTTTCAATGCTAAAAGAGCTGACATGGCCCTCACATTAAACAAAAAGAGCATTCGCACTCTCACAGACGCCCTCACGGGTCACTTTACTTGCAACAAACACTTACATAAATTAGGCATAACTAACACCAGCACCTGCAGATTTTGTTTGCTAAGATGAGGAGTCTATTGATAGAAGGAAAAAGATTTTAAACAAGTTCATGCTTACAGATGAAGACCTTCAATCACTCCCTCAGAAGGAGCTGGTACAATTCATAAGCATACTTAACAGTCAATAGACAGCACAATAGATCTATATGGTCGCAGTACTAAAGGCCCATACCTTAACCGTTTACTACCATTGACCATTAACATTAACCATTGCTCTTCTATCGTAAGTAACTTCTGAGGCACTTCTAAACGTTAAATTAAAGATAACCCATATTTCACAAAAACAAATTACACTACTATGCCGTACTTAACTTCTTAGCGGACATAAGGAGGCAATTTATGTTCAAAATAAACGAAAAATTGATTGAATATTAGAATATTAATATTAAGCCGCCATAGCCGAATGGGCTTGTACGTTACTACTATTCGGCAGGGCTTGTGTTCGAAATCCACTGCAGACATGAAACACCAAACGATAGAAGAAAGGAGTTTTTCTAATAGCGGCTGCTCCTCGGCAGGTCTCTCGGCCAACCTCTGTATACATTTTTGCCATAAAAAATTTGAAAAAAGTGAAGTGAACAACACGTTAGCGATTGGAAATAAGTTTTATAGCATGTACAGATGGCGGCGTTAATCGGGATTACCGGCGCAATTAATTCTGATTAAAATTGCAGTGTTGCAGACGATTGTTACGCGGATGAGTCAACAGCTGATTTGTTGATTGGATAATTTTGTCAGTTTTGCCTTGATACTAAGAAATAATTATTTATTAAAAAAAAATCTTTAATTGCAATTTCTCGAACTGCTCCGAAGTATCAAAACAATTTATGTAATTTCGAATTTGTTAGTGCAAACTAACATTGTACCTGTCTTTTTTGTTCTTCTGTTTAAAAGTTTTATTATTTTCCATTCACACTAAATATTAATTGCCATTTGTCGGCAATGCTGCCATCGAAAATTCTCCTAATCCGCTTAAATTATGAAAATTAAGTTTAGTAGTCAATCCGCATTAGTTTCACTTAATTCCAGAGATAGTTCCGAATTAAGTTGTTAATGCCAACTAATGCCACCGTCTCTCTAGATAAATAAATAAAATTGTTTAAATATATTTTTTGTGCGCCGGGGATAAAGTACTTAAATGGAAACGTACGAATAAAAACTCATACAACAATTTGTGCCTTTCCAAGTGAGTTGCATACTTCTTATGAAAAATGTTAAGAATTTATTAGTATTTTTTTAAACGCACATAAGTAAAAATTAAAAACAAAGTGACGCAAAATTAATCATCCGATTTGCTTTTTAAATAAATAACTATTTTTTAGTAAATAAAAAAAAGGTTTGGTTGATGAAAATATTTATATGACGCTTAAGCGGTCCATTGCTTGTCCGTTTGTATAGAACAGCTGTCTAGTTCAGAAGTGTCAAATATGATGAAGTGTCAAATATGATTGACATACAACGCCATTTGCAAAAATTACAAGGCTTCTGATAGGGTGATTAATTTTGTATTTACATACAGGGTGGGCCATATAGCGTTTGCTTTTTGAACCACCTATTTTTTGAGAATGGTAACACAAATGACAAGTCAAATGTGTTCATAATTTACTTAAAGGTTTGACATTTACGAAATGGGACGCTGTACGCTTGATCAAAATTGGGAAATATTGAAAACCTATTTCCAAAGTGGGGAGTCTTCTTCTTCTTTTCTGATTTTCACATCGGTAGCTACGTCAATAAGCAAAATTGTCGGATTTGGGGCTCAGAAAATCCACACGTTACTGTACAGAAGCAAATGCATCCACAACGAGTCACTGTTTGGTGCGGTTTTTGGTCTGGCGGCATCATCGGGCCAATTTTTTTCGAAAATGAACGAGGAGCCGCGGTTACAGTAAATGGCGAGCGTTACCGTGACATGCTCAACGAGTTGTTTCCAAAAATTGAAGAGGATGACATGGACGACATTTGGTTCCAACAGGACGGTGCAACTTGTCACACTGCCAACTTGTTACACTCGAACTTTTGGCTACCGTTTTTGAAAACCGAATTATCAGCCGAAATTCCGATATCAATTGGCCGCCTCGGAGCTGTGGACTATTGTTGGACTATTGTTTGTGGGGAGCCGTTAAGGACAAATGCTATGCGAACCACCCAAAGACGATTGATGCTTTAAAACGCTAAATCGAAGTTGCCATTTATGAAATGGGAGTCCAAACAATCGAAAATGTGCTTAAAAATTGGGTTGCTTGAATGACCTACTGTAAAGCCAGTCGTGGCAGTCATTTGTACGATATTATTTTTTATTCATAAATCACAATGTTCAATCTTCAAAATAAAAATAAAGTTTGAAAAAATATTGATTAGTTTTTTTTCATAGCCGATTCAAAAAAGAAATTTTACATGGCCCACCCTATATAAGTATATACATATTTACAATAAGCAAGAAATAAAATGAAAAACATCTTGGAATAGTTTTTACGTCACGTTTCTGTGTCTTCTGGTCTTCATTATCCGTACGAATGCCTAGGCAGAATAGTTTTTCTCGAAGGTAAGTTCCAATTTACATTTGGAAGAGAAACATTTTGTTCACTGGAGAAGGACATACGGGGAATAGAGAGGGGTTTTTGTGTTCCGTACTGGCGAAATGCTTTGCGCTTCTTCAAACATAAAGAAGTAAACGTTAAAGGCAACTAAACGAAAACTACAGGATGGGCCAAATAAGACCTACTAATGTTAAGCTCAAATAACTTTTTTATTTTTTGACATATTTATTTTTCTTTTCTTGTAGGTTATAATTGAATTGTTGAAAATTTATAATGGAACCCTACAGTACAACACAACGCGTTTAAATTATCGAGTTTTTCTATTCTTACACAATTAGCCACACAAATTGATTTTTTAAATAATGTTTTGATGTCGGATTAAGCGCATTTCCATATAAAGTGATAAGTTAACAAACAGAACTGTAGATTGTGCGGCTCTGAAAATACAAGGGCAACACACCAACATCAGTTGCACCCATCTAAATGTACTGGTTGGTGCGGTGTTATGGCCACTAGAGTTATCGGTCCACATTTCTTCGAAAATGAGGATGAAACGCCGGAATCGATTTTAGGAGCTTCTTACAGAACATTGATTGAAAACTTTTTTACAAAATGGAGCAATTGCGCATACTGCTTGGCAGTAGTCTTTAGTCATTAGTAGGTCTTATTTAGCCCACCCTGTATATTGCCCAACTGACCGCGAATGAAACAATAAAAGAAAATTTCCAATGTCACCCTTTCTGATGTCTCTGTGTGTAAATCGGGTCTAAGAAGAGAAAAAAGCGATTACTGCCGCAATGAAACTCTTGCGCTTACTTTTTCGTCACTAGTGCGATAAAAAGTGCTGGCTGGGTGTGCAAGTATGCTCATAGCTATATACATATGTATGGATGTATACTTGTCAGCGTACACCTGTTTGTGATAACAAAAAAGAAAAGCTAAGAAAAGAACGGGTAAAGGGATATTGTAATTGAAACGCATGACTCGCCTGACCCGAATTACAAAGCAAACATACAAGCAATTTCCTCCTCTTCTTTGCCGCCATCAAACAGCTTCAATTTTGCGTTCTTTCTCCTCTCCAGAATGTGGTTGGTTGTTGCCCAAGTGAACAACTTGGGCTATTTGTTTTTGTTGTTGTTAGCAAATAGCAAAAACCTACATTTGCTCCACACATATTTACATTGCAGTTTAACACATTCCAAACATTACAACAATAAGATAAATATTAATTACAACAACATTTGTAACGTAATGCATACGTGCACTTTCATACGAACGTCTCATACAAAGTTCTATAAACGAAAATTGACATACCAGTACGCATGTATGTATGTGTGTATGTCACACCCTGCAATAAATTGAACTAATATAATTCAGAATTAGCTCAATTGGGAATGGTACTGGTTATGGCGCTATCCACATGCAATGCTTTTAACTGTCGCGCTATGTTCTACAAATTCTTCTTAGTGTAGAACATTAGTTCATGTTTACTTCAAGTTTAAAACTTAATTATAGTTTTTACAAACCACTTACAGCTAATAAGAGCTTGAGTGACTACAGAGAGTTAAATAAATAAGCTGAAAAACAGTTTTGAAATTTTACAAAATACATTCATTGACAGCGGAATAGAACTCGAGATCTCATTGAATCCTCTTAGAGCGCGCATAATTCGCATTCGATGAACAATCAATTTTCCCTTTAGTTACACTAAAAACAAAACACAGTGGGAGGATAGATTTTCTACTCCCTGAGCCTTTATAAGTTGTTTAAAATCAAACCGGAGTTATAGGAAGGGATAAAATGTGAGAATTTGAACGACTTATGAGCATATTTAAGGAACGCCTATCGTACAACTCCCTCAATTGCAAGTTGTTGGCAAAGCCTTCAGATAAATGTTGCATTGAAATTGAAATGAAACTATGGGTATCAGGTCGTCTTTAGGTGCCAAAAACCGTGAATACTGCTTAGATAGCATCTTAAAGATTCCTCTGTGCCCCGAAGTTCCGTTATGGAGTCTACAAATTGCTGTATCTTAAGATCCAAGGGCAGCAAATCAAGCATATCATTTGGGGCATCGGCGATTGTTGAACTCTTGGCACCTGTCGCCACCAGACCACAGAGGGATAAGTGATGATTGGTTTGATAAGTGCTGTCTCTATCCACAGGACCACAGCAGATTTCAGACCCCAGGTTTTACCAAAGGCTCTGCGACATTGCTGAAAAATTAATGCGCGATTCACTTTCAGTGAAACATGTGTCTCCCAAGTCAGTTTCTTATCCAAGATTACTCCTAAATATTCAACTTTATCGGAATGACCAAGTGTCACACCTTCAGTGTTGGAAGACTAAGTCCATCCAATTTCCGTTTTCTCGTGAACAAGACTATGGTGGTTTTGTTCGGATTGACGAAAAGACCCTTGTTCATGCGCCAGTCATCGATTTTGTTCAGATTTCACTGCATTTTCGTGCAAAGACTTCTTAGGGATTTATCCGATGTTAGTACACACACATTGTCCGCATATGCTTGGACATGAAAACCGAGTTCCTGCATCTCGGCTAGTAGAGAGTCTACGACCAAGCACCACAACAGCGGAGAAAGAACACCCCCTTGGCGACATCCTTTCTTGGCCCTGACGGTGATTAGTTTGTCAGTGTTCTCATATGTTCTAATATATCCACTTTACAATGGTTTGATTAACTTCAGGTCGTTCGGCAGAGGAACATATTGAGCCAAAAGTGGCATTATCAATGTCCACGAATACGTCCGCTCGTCAGCTTCCAGCCGTGCTTCAATCTTGCTAACAAGATCGTGTAAGTGTTGCATACTCTAACAAAGAGCCAACAAAGGAAGTAAAGAGTAATTTGAAAGAGTAAAAGATCAAAGAAAAAAATGGGAGTCACAGATCACACTCGGATTTTTGAATTCATATAGAAATAAAAAAAAATCGTAGATGAAATATTTTTCTTCATCCTTGTTCGTTCTGCTCGGGAGCATAGGGCTTCCACAAGACTCTTTCGTTGGGATGTTGGCATCTGCTAGCTCGAGCAATATCTACTTTCTCCTAGTATTCTTCGGCTGACCGCGAACTCTGCCCCTTTGCGGGTTCCAGTCGAGTGCCATTCTATCTGGTGGTTTTCTAAAGTTGTAATACAATAAGATGATTGGAAAATATTTTGGTTTTGGCAAAAGTAAAATGAAGACATGCAACTATTGAAGGAAAACAGAATAAAAACCGAACGAGGCTAATTTACGCGATATAAATCTATGAGAAACTCTATCAAATGCTTTAAAAAAGTCAATATAAATACAGTCAACTTAAAAACCTTCAGCAAAAGATTTACAATTCCTATTTCATAGATTTCTTAACAGAAATGTATAAATTTAGCATTCAATCATTCGACATGAGGTAAATGAAGGAGTTGTAATGGCTTTCATTCGAAAAATTGATTACTTTTATTAAAAATATTGAAAGGTATTTCAGCAATTCCTATATATTTTGTTTATTTTCATTTTGATTGATATAGTAATTACTGCCAGTTCCTCAAAACGTTCCAGTCTTTTGCATATTCTGGCGCTAACCAGTGGAGACACAACTTACCCTTTCCATCAAAGGCCTTTTTCCAATCATATCCGTTTGAATGGCTTCATCTAGCCAGCAGATCCGCTGAATTTCTGTTCGTTGCCCTGTGACTTTATTGTGACATACATCACATGCTTTCATCATTCTCGAGAGGTCCATAAATCATACGCGAAGTCTTTCTTTGTGAAAACTCCATCCGCCAAATCATCGGAAATTATGATTGTCCAATCTTTTGAGAGTATTAATTACAGAAAAACATCGTACCTGGGTCATATTCTGCGAAATCTGAAATATAGTATGAACTGCTATAACTCGTATTGCAGGGCCAGATCGAAGGAAGAAGAAGTATTGGGCGTAAGTGGATTTCTTGGTTGAGGAGCATAAGGCAGTGGATCGGTATACAGCTCAATAATATAATATTTTTAAATTATTCACTTACAATCGAATACGAACAGTAACTAAAGAAGAAGAATCGTTTGAGCTCGAAATGCATGATGCAGTACTTATAAAGTGCCAATCGAGTTATAAACGCTAACCTAATTCTACAATCAGAGGATATTGTGGTAATTGTTACTTTTTGGAGCATTACTTTTCTTGCGTTGTGTATACGAAGCCTTAAATGGTAGAACTTTACATTACATTTATACCATACTTTGCACACGAGTTGCTGCATTCACTTTATCAGCTCATCGCTGCCGTATTTGAAAAGCTCAGATGACAGCCCATAGGCGTCCGTGCCTTATTTATTTCTATAGAATGGAAGAAACTTTATTGCGCTATTGCTTTAATGGCAAATGGCTTATTGTAAAAACTTATTGACTGTCATTCGCCTTGGAGGATTAGAAATGAATATTTGGCATAGTGCTCACTCAGCTTACAACTATAGGTTTGGAGTAGCAAGCAAATAATGTGAGAAAGCGAGACATGTCTGGTCCACATCTATGTATTCGGCTTAAGAGTTCACCAGAATATGCAGCCTCTCTTCACGAGTAGATGTATTTGCCACTGATCTTCCTTCCTGAAGCAAGCGGCTCTTTATAGCGGCTCCAGAATAGAACAACATGAGAAATAAAATGAAAAACTGCAATTTACTCCAGCTTACCGAAATTTAATTGATTTCGAAAATTTTTGTGGTACTTATGGAAATGTTGGAAAAATTATTTTTTTTTATGTTTTTTGAAAATATTTTCAACAAAACTAAGTCTTTTTTGCATTTTGTGTGGTCTATAATATGCTTCTCAGTTTCTTAAATAAATGTAATTTGAAAATAAAATTACGGGATTAAATACTTTGGCAGCTACTTAGACGAAAGTCACAAAATGTTCGAAAAATTAACGTTTTCCTTATTATTTCTTAATAACTCATTGTTTTTCGCTTTTTTTCTTATCTAAAATATAGTTTTCAATCCATCACATAAATATCATGGAACAAAATATAGTATCAGTCGAAGATTTGTGCGATATACACACATTCATTACATAAAACTAATGTAAAAAAACCCAAAATTCCTGGTAAACACATAGTAATTAAAAATCCCCAAAACCATTAAATAAATATCGATTTCGGTAGAAGTAATTAAAAAGGGAAGTTTCAAGAATTAGGAACATTCCAAAAACAATTAAAGAAAAGGAAATGCTAAGTATGGATTAAAAAAGGGATTTTCCGAGAAGAAAGCATGTTCCAAAAATAATTAAGGAAAAGGAATTTCCCAGAATACAATTAAGAAAGGGAATTTCCGGGAACAATCAATAGATATTAAAATAATATTTGTAAACATTTGTGGTGAAATCTCAATGATTAAAACAACAGTTTAATTAAGTGTAATATTTATTGATTAAATAACGGTTAAAATGTATTAGAAAAGAAGCACGCAGTGCTCTTAGCAAAAGTCGGCAGACAACTGAAAAAAACAAAATTCCATTTCCCATACTATGACCCACACAATATTCATACCGACAGGAGAGGGGGTCCAAATAGTCCGGTACAGGTATTTCGGCGAATTGTTTACTACTTGCCCTTGCCATGATCATAATCTACTGGCATAGCGACATTTAAGCACGTTTTGCGACTTGTAGACCTTATTATTTACAACTTGTTATTTCAAGAGTGGAAACTTTCAAATTACAACAGCATGAGAACTAAAAAATTTAACAATCTGCATGCGAACTAATTTCAAAAATAAAGATTCAGTTAGGACTCGAAACTCAGCCGAAGCAGATGTCTTTTAATTTTCGCTCGGTCGTGATAAAATTTGCTATTCATTCTTTTGGAACCTATTTCATTTTGTGAGTGGTTTAAGTTAAGTGTATCAGTTTCATAAAAATAACAAAAAAAAACATTCTATAATATATATTGTATTAAAAATGACGGAACCAACATGTAAAATGAACCATTTTTGTAATATTTGTGGACGTTTCATAGTAAGCGATGAAAAATGCGGCAATGTGACTGATTCTTTTTTGGAAATCTATAGACAATATTTCTCGCAAGAGTTTATCAATGACGTAAAATATGCCCCTAAAAAAGTTTGCTTTAACAGCATCTGGCCGTCCAAAATATCCGTGTTTTTTGTGCGATTGGGATTCACGATACGGAGAAGGTATTAAAGGAAGAAACCAGTACAAACAACATAACTGGAGTAGTCGAATTGGGCGAAAATGGCCTAATGACAATAGGCTACACGAAAGTCTTGTTCCTGAAATGAAAATTTTGTTGCCGTTGCTCCACATTAAACTTGGCATTGCTAAACATTTTTTGAAATGTATCGCAAAAAGACCAGCAGTATTCAATCGCTTGAAAGACATTTTCCCAAGACTAAGTAAGGCCAAAATTCAGGAAGGGGTTGTTAATGGTCCCGACATACGGAAACTAATGAGTCGTCAAGATTTTGAGCAAGTTCTGACAGACCGAGAATTAAATGAATGGCTCGCATTGAAAGCAGTCATCAAAGGACTTTTGGGTAAAGAAAAGAAGAAGAAAACTACAGGCAATCTGTTGCAAACATGTTGGCAGCTTTCGCTGAAATTGGGGTTAATATGTCATACAAAATTCATCTCTTGCATCAGCATCTTGAAAAACTCGCTCAACAGTTGCCAACTGAATCTGATGAGCAAAGCGAACGTCATCACCAAACTGCGCCTCCATTTGAAATAAGGTAACTATAGAGTGTGCATATTTTGAATTCCTAGATTTTTCTAATATCTTGGTCAGAGTGCACAATTTAAACATGTTAACGATTGAAAACTATTTTCGTTTCAGGTACAGAGGAAAGAAATCTCCAGATGCGATACTCGCTGAAATTTGTTGGTGGTATAAAAACACCTTTGAAGAAGAGGAAGACGAGGAAACAGAGGAAGAAGGGGAAGACACAGATGAAAATCCAGAATATCTGTTGGACGAAATAATCGATCTCTCTGATGATGATGACGATGACCAAGACATTAGAGAGAGCAGTGATGTTGATCCACAGCCGCCTGCTAAACGGCAGCTGGCCAAATTATTAATTTAATTTATTTTATTTTTCTACTTAAAACTTTTCATTATTAACATTTCAAAATTATATTTTTTCCCATATTTTTATATTTTCTTTTTCTATGTTTCTTCAAAACCAACACTGAACAAAATTGGTAAATAAAAACTGAGAAATAAATTAATATTAAGCTCAAAAAACGCAAGTTTTGTATTATGACTGTATGCCTAAAGCGCAAATTATCGACTAAGACAATTTTTTTTCAAATGAAATTCAATAAAGAAACTGAGAAGCATATTATAGACCACAAAAAAGTAAAAAACACTTAGTTTTGTGGAAAATATTTAAAAAATACATGAAAAAAATAATTTTTCCAACATTTTGCCTCATAAGTACCATACAAATTTTCGAAATCAATTTTTTCAAAAATTGTAATTGTTGCACAGGTCTCTAGAAATAATTTGGCTTTTACAGATTGAAAAAATATCAATTAGTCGACGAGTTATAGCCGAAAACCCATATAAACAATATACTGAAAATCGGCATTTGACTGCAAACTTCGAAGGCCGATTAAAAAAAAATTCGAACTAACATAAACAAACGGCGCGATACGGGTCCTTTAATTTCGCCTCTATTTTCACTCGCCACTCTCAGAATGGACCTAATTTTTGCTAACCTGAATTTGTTCCACAGTGTTAGTGGGAGCGCGCTCTATGGAAGCATTGGTGTGACATTTTAATTTAAATCTCTTAAAAAAAAAATTAAATTAAAAAAAATAAATAAATGACTTTCTGCTTCTAAATACTTTACGGTTTTTACGGTTACAACATGCACATCATGGACGATGGCGCTGCTAGCGTCAACTCGCGCTTAAACTATGCCCTTCTGCATCCACTTTGAACCAGTTCGGAAACAGTCTCGAAATGCAAGCGCAGCACCGGCTGTTCAAATGATTGCCACTATTTTTTACAGCATCACCTATTTGAATACGCATACTTATGAATGGAAGCGATAACACGCACAGAAATACTCTACGTGAATATATATTAGAACTCTACTTGTGCTAGGGCAAGATGCTGCAAGAAGAGTATGGAGGGCAAAAGCTGCAGTTTGACAAATACAGCACGTCAATGCTCGGCGCCTTCAACTCTTTAGCACTGCGGGAAAATGTTAAATTGTGTCACCAGCCACGTAGATACATACTTTGTAGTAAAGTATTTGAGTGCTCGAGTCAGTTGAATGAATGGGAACGAAAAATTGCATAAGAAGAGGAGTGTGTTAGTTTAGACATGTAAAACTTTCGATATTTGTCAAGCCGCTGCCTTAGTAAAGGGGAAGCAAACTCTGATATGCAACTAATGAACGCGGGAGTTAGTCAAGGAAGGGTATTTGGTTCAATGTTATACCTCATATATTATATATAAGTACAGCAGACATGGCAACTGAAATTATAAGAAGTAGCTTGATTGCTACATTGCCTGACCATACAGTTCTATTGGTATCGAACAATACCGAAAGACACGCCACCCAGAAATTTGAATCAGAATTAAACAAATTAGTAGATTGGGCTAAAAAGTGGAAAATCGTTATAAATAGTGGTAAGACGGTCCATAGTAATAAAAAGCTTTATAAAATTATAAAACGCACCTTAGAAGATGCAATACTGACACTTAGCCAACTAAAGGGGTTTTCAATAACAGGTGTCATCTGTCGCTATCGAGAGATGATTAACGATTTTTTATGGCCGAAATTGGATGGTATTGTTCAGGACAATGTTTATTTTCAACAAAACGGCGCTACGTACCACACAAGCAACGAAACTATTGATCTTTTACGGGAAAAGTTTCCGGACGGTGTTATCTCTCGAAGATGTGATCACAATTGGCCATCGAGGTCTTGCGATTTCACACCTTGTGACTTTTTTCTTTGGGACCACGTGAAAGAGAAGGTCTACGCCAACAGGGTCGATTCAAGACCTCAAAGATGGGATTCATGAGGCTATCGAGGATATAAGGCAGCCACTTTGCAATTCGGTTATGGAAAATTTCATGAAAAGGATATTGTCCTGTAAGAGTGGTCGGGGTGTTCATTTGCGTGATGTTATTTTCCACTATTAACGGCATACCCTCCTTTTTATAATGAAATGAACAACCGATCATTTATATTAAAAAAAAAGGATTTTTCTTTGAATATCAAAATAACACCTCTTATTGGAAAACCCTATATTTTTTTATTAATTTTTTTTATTTATTTATGGATACATTCTTACAGACTAAGTTAAGCTAGTGTACAATAGTTTAGTAGTTACTAAGAAAAAAAGGATTTAAGATGGTTGACTAAGATGCCATACGGCCATGTAAAATCCGCACCAAAAGAATTGAAAAACATATGTATTTAAATCTGCACATGCCTTAGGCATCACTATCGATGTGAAGCTGAGTTCAAAGGTCCAAACGAAAAAAAAAAGAAATAATACTAAAAAATCGTTACAGACAATTTTACCGCATCCTCGAAAGGCAATGAAAATAATCACTAATAATAAAATCCAATATATAAGATTTTAATAATGCCAACCTGCGGATATCATAAAGAACCCAACCTAAAATTCTTGGAACAATTGCTAACGCCGATATATGTACATATATCGTGGCTTAAACATTTATATTACTTTTACGTAAGGCAGATGAGTTAGATCGATTGGGTTCCTCGCTCCAAATTAGTCAGTACAATGTCGACATACCCATGTCCTTGGCAAAATGCACACTTTTAATACACAGACACACCATTACTCTTGCAAATTCCAATTAGAAACAATTGAATACTTTCGCTATCAGTAGATAAACGTGGCCCGAATGGAACGTGGATCGCACTAAGAGTCTACTTAAATTAAGTAGGAAGATTCAAGAATCGTAGTAAGTGTTCTATCTGAGCTTCCGCTTGCACTATACTAGAATTCTTGCTTAGATCTTTCGATTATTATTAAGTTGGTTTAAGATAACCCTTTTCTATTATTTTTACTGCTCAGTTCAGTCTGAAAGTGTTCGACAAAACTTAATATCGGTAGCATATTGGCCCATGCCATTGAGATCTCAGGGGTTAGTTCAGCAAGAATACCAATGATGAATGGCTGAGCCTATGGTAGCTTTGATTGTTCTTAGGATAGCTTCATTCGCTTGGGGTTGGATATGAATGCGAAGAGGTGTGTGCCCTAGAAGAACCTCCACTTAACTAGTGATACCCGCATAAAGTTAAGTGCAATCTATCTATTGCTGGAAACGTGGTTGCGATAGTCAAATGAGGGATGCCATACTTCGCACTTAAATTTGACTACATATACCTGGAGTTTCAGCTGAATATCTCAATTATTTTATATAGGATGTTATTTTAGCTGCATGAGAATTATTGATATCGATAACTATGATTTGAGAGCTGAGAAGGGCAAACTGTGCTAACATTTCTGTTCAGATTGTTTTGCAAGTCATCAAGAGAAGTTTAACGTCAGAACAAAACTTTCAGGTAGTGGAAATTGAATATGAAACAATAAAATAAAATAATATAATATAATAGTAATAATAAATCTGTCATCCAAGCTCATAGAGCACCATGTAACTGGTAGCCGTGGCGTATGTCATGCGGGATATTATACTCTTACCTATCTACCAGATTGTAATAAAAAAAAATCTTTCCAACAATATTTCTGTTTTACATTATCATTTCTTCCTGTCTAAAGTCTTCCTGCTAGAGCTAATTGACGCTAACAAATACCACGGCGAAGGGCATTATGCAAGGAGTCATTTCCCATTATATCGGCAGTTAAACAGTGTGGCGCCTTATCAACATTGGTATTCAACCTAGTTCTACACGCAGAAAGGCAGAACTGAATTAAAGAGTGCGTTTTTAAAACTAGAAGAAAAAATACAAAATACTGGGCTAAGAATTGACACAGACAACACGAAATTTATGGCCCGATCCAGCTCCGGTTTCAGGCATGAGACCTGCTGATCGAAGACTATGCATTCGAGAGTGTACTAGAATTAACTTATCTGGGTATCAAAATATCAGCCAATAAGGATACATCATTGACAGTAAATGATAGAGGCTTAGCAGCAAATAAGCCTTATTTTTATAACTTGAAACCAAGAATGATAGAGAAGATTGCGCCTTCTGAATTCGCCGTGTCGTAAGAGTGCACCAATAAACAAACAAAAGGAAGGGGAATTGCTTGTTTGTGAAGAAGAAGAGTAGGTGAAACCAATGTAAAAAGCCCAAACAGAAGAAATTATACGCACATACACATACTTTCTAGCCACGGCGTTTTCCGCATAAGAGCGCAAAAAACTGCATTTGGAGGCTTTAAATTCCTTTGTGCTTTAACAAATTAACATGCGGCACTTCGTTTGCGTTGTAGTTTGTGTAGTTTTAATCTCACAAATCACGATATTACCAAGCCATTCACTGAATTTTCATAAACATGCAATTTCTCCTACTTTTGTCTGTTTTATTCGTTTGTTTTCTAATGCGAAAGGGGCTGACGTCAGACTTGTCAAAATAGCGAAGAAAGTAACTGTTTTTTAAGGGCGCCACCTCTACTATTTAATTCGCCTTGGTTGGGAACTGCTTAAGTCTAAATTATTATCTCGCGACCAAAATTTAAGGATATATTGTACAAAACCTTGATCCGCTTATCTATGGTTGCGAACTATGGACGCTAAAAACCACTGATATTAATCAACTAATGGTGTTTGAAAGAAAAATATTGCGAAAATGATGTGGACCTGTAAGACTGCTGGAACGAGCTGGATGAGCTGAAACTATTGGCAAAAAAACGAAACTGTGCTAAGATTTATAAAATCTCAGAGGATAAGATGGCTTGGACACGTATTTAGATTACCCAAGGAGAGAACAGTTGTATTACAGGAGAGCAGTTGTATTACGCGCTGTTGGAGGCCGAAGAAGAGGACGCCCCAGAAAGAGATGACTCGAAGACGTGGAAGTGGACCTTGGAGAGCTAAACGTGCGGCGTTGGAAGCAGGGAGCCTTAGATAGAGACTGATGGCGCAAGTTTGTGACTGAAGCAAT
Source organism: Anastrepha ludens (assembly GCF_028408465.1). Lineage (NCBI taxonomy): Eukaryota > Metazoa > Arthropoda > Insecta > Diptera > Tephritidae > Anastrepha > Anastrepha ludens. The sequence continues at coordinate 113,498,430 of NC_071498.1, read as the reverse complement.
GGTTCACTTAGGGCTATGATGCTAGGAAGAAGAAAAAGATGATCAATGTAAATTATCAAGCACTTAAAAAATCACCCGATGCCTTTATTTTATATTTTATACTCTGCCACTAAAAATATGCATACAAAGATTTTTGCCAAGACAAATCCCTCTTAACACTAAATGTGTGAATATTTAGCTATAAAATTTGCAAAGCAAATGTTGAAAAAAAAATGTCAGAAAAAAAGTGGCATAAGCAAGTACCTATTAAAAAGCAATATTTTTAATCTAATTGAAATGTGCATTTCTGGCAAACATTTAAAATGTACAATATTTCAAATAAATTGGCTATTAGCACAATCAAAAATGTAAACAAAAAATATGTAGAAACAGTATAATAATTAAAAAAGCAAAGATACGCTGACTGTCCGAATATCTTTCTGCATAACTAAATAACTAAAAAAACTATGCAGCATATAACAAAACCGGCTGGCGGTGCAGCGACGCCGAAGTGCCAAAGCATAATAAATTTCGCATGCAAATATTTGTGATTAATTAGCAATTAATTATAGGAGGAGTAAAAATAGTAAAAAAGGTTAATAAGTGAAAAATATCAGCTTTAAAAATCTATTAATATGTCTGAATAAAATTTAACAAATTGCCAATTGAATACTCAATTACGTTTTAACGATTTGACGCCTGCTGCGCTTTTTGGCAAGCAACTAAGCAAACCACAAAACGGCCCCGGCACTTGTCACCTTGCCCAACGAGCAGCTGAGTGAGTGTTTATTGAACCAGTCAGTGAATCTGAGTTAATCAACACCGGCAGCTAAAGTCCAAGATGATAAAGAAAATGATGAACCAATCGATCGTTGCAGTTGATTGGCTTGGATGGCCAGGTGATGAGCGTTTGATTGAGTATTTGACTGGAGGGGGAAATGCAATCATCACTTATGTTTATCAGTTTTAATCAATTCTCTGTTGAACATCAGGCTAGCTGCTTACGTTTTGTTTTTGTTGGGAGCTGCTAAAAATGCTGTTAATTGTCGATCGTCTAAAGATAGCCACCCCGGCAAGCACTTTGGTGACCTTTCAGTCATTTTTGGTAGTTTTTCAAGCCTACTTTAATTGCCTTTTCCACTGTTAGTTTTGTTTTTGTTTCGATTTTGTTTTGCTTGTTAAATTTGATATGCAAATTTGCATTTCGCACGCTGATTACCACTTTGACTGCCCCAACCTCTTTTATATCAAATTGATTTGCACTGGTGGACATTTGGCTGTTTTAGGTGTGCTTTTTTTTTGTGTGATTTTGTTTTTTTATGGTTAATTACGGAAATTAGTTGCAAGCGCTGCATGAGTGCACGCCTGTAGGTTGTGGACTGGCATTAACCGATTAATTGGCGACATTTGTTTGCAAATCATTATTGCAATTTTGGCTTGATTGAAATTGAAGAATTTTCCTGCATTGAAATTAAGTAAAAACGTTCTAATGGCTTAGGAAAATAATTCTAACAAAATTAAGAATGTTTGACTATTAGTTAAATAAATTAATAAGAAATCATGAGTAAGCCAGTTGTTGCATTACAATTCATGGCAACAATACGATTGGGGAAGTAATTTTGCTGCTTGAAATTAAATTGGAAAAGGTGGAGTCAAGGAGCACCAACAGATTTGGTGGAACCTACAACACTCAGGCTAAAAAGCCCGTTGTATTTAGAGCTCTGGAAAGAGGGTAGATAGTCAAGGAGGGAAGGTGAAAAGTATGAGAGAAAAAGATAGGAAAGAATAGAGACAGAGACAGATGTAGTTAGTCCTGTGAGAATTTTCCAGATTCTTTGGCAAATCTTTAAATATCCAACAGATTTAAAGAACGAATATTACTCATTCTCACGACATCGGAACCCAAAATTCATAGCCTCGCTCTAGCAAAGGCAGGACACTCACAGAGAAAGTGCTCAGTGCTATCCGTCTCCTCCAAGTAAGACAGGCACATCGGGTCCGCAATGATTCCAATGGCGGTCATATTCTGACCACATGGGTTGTGTTTTAGAAGAAAGTTCGACACTTTGCAGTTCTGCAGCGTTCTAGACCGCATCATCGCTCTTTATGTTAATTAAGATCCCAGGTTTTACCAAATGCTCTGCGGCATTGCTGAAAAATCCTTAATGCGCGATTCAACTTCAGTGAAACGTGTATCTCCCAAGTCCGCTTCTTATCCAAGATTACTCCTAGATATTGAACTTCATGGGAAAGACCAAGCTGCTCAAGCAGAAAAGTTAAGAAATTAGCTCAGCGTTGCTATTCAATTTTTCACAATTGTGTTTTTTTGTAGTTTTGTGCTTTCCGAAGATCGCTTTGCATTGATGTGTTTGTGGGAGCATACCTTTTTATATCGCAGAGGTGATATTTAAGCCCGAACTGAAACGAATCGAATCAAGCCGAACATTTTCAAGGACGCAAGTTATAAACAAGCAACCACTTTTGTGAATCCAATATTATTTATAAAGCAAATGAAGGCAGATAAATTTCAATCACCTAAACTTGTGCTCAAAGCATATGTTTATTTTTGCAAAAATATTAATTTTTTTTTTATTTCTTTATGTGTATAAATAATTAATATTCCCAGTTCAATAGACGCGCCTAGATATTGTTTTAAAATAAAACATGTAAACATTTACATTCTTTCATATTTCATATTATTCAAAATGAAAAATTACATTATTTAAATGAGCACCATGAGCACCTCTACAGGTAAAATCCGTCAAACAGTCGATTCGTGAATGCCTAATTGTTGAGAACGTCGAGCAAACGATATTGCAGGTTGTTCAGTAACACTTTGCGCTACAGTAGCAATGTTCTCAACAGGACGTCCAGTTTCTGGACTGCCAGTCCTTTTTATATCCGTGACAACAGTTTTATGAAATTTTGAATTGTCGCTTTCAGATGACGCAGATAGATTTTACATACCAGTTTTTTTCAACAGAATGATTGCAGTATTCAAAAAATTTATATAGTTTTTGACATAAATAAATAAAAGAAAAATTCGCTAAAGTTCGGTTTTTTGCTGAAGCTGAACGGAAACCGAACTGAAAATTTTTGGTTCAAACAGTCAAAGTCCAAGCCGAAGTTCGGTAGTTCTCTAGTCGAGTCAATCTAGGTAACTCTGGCTAAATATAATATTTTGGTAATTAACCATAGTAAATTGACAGCAATTCCATAACATTTTTGAAATGAAACTTCTTAGGCGTCAATGGACAAGGGAGAATGTAGAGTAAAATTTCAAGGCCATGCAACGTTTTGGGTATTTTCGTTCCGCGAGAGAGAAAAAAGATATAACGTAGAGGAAAAGGAGAGCTATAGCTTATATACATATGCCATGGATATGCTTTAGGCTATTTTTCCTGTGTTTTTCATTGTGGTTGCTAATTTCTAGTGAGAAATAACACTACCTACTTTTTGGCGCTTGCTTGAAACTTGTAGAAAATATATTTTTGGTGCCTACTATTTGGCGTTATATTTCCTTGCTGCCTACTGCTTGGGGCGTTTTTTGGGTCCCAATTTTTTTTGGCGTTTTTGTTTTTGATGCTTACTTTTTGGCGCTTATTTTCGTTTCCTGGCTAGTGCTTGTGCGTACGATATAGTGCTATCGATTCCGTCGCCGGATTTATTGGTATTGCCTTTCGGTAATTTGCGCCGTTGCTGCGATCCTGGAATCGCTGCGTTTGTGCGTGTGATAAACGCTCGGAGTAGTGCGCGTTGTTGCCACGGCTTGTGTCCGGCGTTTACCTACACCGGTCGACCCTTCTCCGTTTTTTGTAAATTTTGTCTATTGGTATTCTCTGCAAATGTGGTGAATTTATTTAGATATATATTCTTTCTATCTCTCTCTCTCTCTCTCTCTCTCTCATTCTCTCTCGAGTCTCTCCCTCTTTCTTTGTCAGCCTTGAAACTTTCAGTTCTGTTATGTGTACTACGCTACACGCACTTTTTTTAAAGTATTGTATAATGTTAGGTCATATCACAAACACTTTCAAAAGCTTTCGATAAGTTGAAAACTGAGAGTTGAGTAATTTACTACCGAAGGGGGAAGATATCTTCAAATATCTTTGAAACAGCAATGGAACAACTATCACCAAACTTAAACGGATGAAACTCTCGAAGGGTACTGTGCTAACTTAAGTATAGCAATACTTGTGGGCAACTACATTTTTAAAAAACATTTAGTAATGCTGGCGGAATACGAATAGACTTATTGCGTTAATGAAATTCTCAAGTATATACATAAGTACATTTCAATAAGGTTTACTTCCGTAAATATTGAGTGCTCGACTTCACAGTCAGTTCATCTACCGTGTAACTAATAATTTTATAATAATAAACCCGTGATTTTTTTGTTTTTGAAAATTTACTAATGAGGAAATCATCATAAACTGTGAAATAATGCCTAACCAAAACTTTTTGTTAGTAACTAATATTTTTTAAATAATTTTGATTACTGCTTCGGCATTCAAATACAACTGAGGTTATTTTAATCAAACACAATCACTTGTCAATCAAAATCAAATTGTCAATCAAACAAAAATCGTGCGACCTTAAATTCATGAAAATTACCCCAACATTTTAAGCAGAAAGAATTCTTAATGAACTTTAAAGCGCCAAAAATATAATATTTAAATTAATTAACGCATCAAAAGGCAATGCAACTAATGACTATTTATGAAAATTATTTCCTTTTCTGTGATGGAAGATGAGTCAAAGGAATTCGAACAAAATAATTGAGTTGTCGCTGATTAAATTGAAATTCTTTAATGCGTGTCCAAATAATAATTAGTAAAAAAAAAAAAAAAAAAACCAAAATTTCAAAAAAAAAGAAAAAAATATAATAATAACACGAGTAAGCAAATTCTGCAGTTTCACAACTAGTAAGAATTCACCCATTGAAAATCACTTTGCTACGCGAAAGATATAGATAATATAACAACCAAAAAGTAAATGAGTATTTTCAATAAATTTAATTTGAATTAATTTCATTTATTTTCTCGGCCTTACGTTGAGCTCCTGGTCAGTAGGTTATTGTGTCTCATTTTCATTTCAATAAAATGTTAATTACTTAATTTACTTGTCGTTCTGAAATTATATTTTCTTAAGTAATAAATAAGAAAATTAAAATCTCGTATAATCAAATACAGGATCCAGTAGTTGAAATAATATTTCATGTGCTATATGCATCAGGATAATCTGAATATCGCCGAGGTGTTCCTACTACTCCTAGGAAGTTTTGAGGGATAAATGTTAAATTTACATCAATAAAGATGATAATAAATTGACTTTCTAATCATCTAGAGTTTAATTTTAATCCTGTAGGTAGAAGATATCAATGAATAAATCCAGCTATGATTTTGAATACGACTACTAATGGTAGCACATAATGGAAGTGGGCTACAACATAGTTAGCATATTGTTGAATAAGATCTACAGATGAATTAGTAAGTATTACCCCAGTTAAACTTCCTACTGTAAATAGGAAAATACAAATTTATTGTCACTGCAAAAAGATGTAATATGGTGGTATCGGCTGAAAGGGCAAAGAGCTTAGTTTTATCAGAAAATCTAGTAAGGTGAAAACTGGAAATAAGGCAAACTTTTATTGAATAAGTGATGAAGTTGAAATACCTCGGGGTGGAGATCTCCAGTGATGGCAGTTTGGCGATTGACAAATTGTGTGCGATCCAACGCGAACAAATGTATGCTGGTCCCACTAATGCCTAAGATTGTCTCAATCTCATGATAGGTCACATGACGATCTTGCAATATCAGTTCGCGCACAGCATCAATGGTTTTCGGAACAACAACTGATTTTGGACGACCTTCACGAAATTCGTCTTGGAGTGAACTACGACCACGCTTGAATTCACCATACCACCGATAAACACTGGTCCTCGATGGAGCTTCATCGCCAAAAAATGAATTAAGTTCATCCATGCAATGTTGCTGAGTTAATACACGTCGAAAGTAGTAAAAAATAATCGCACGAAAATGTTCCCGATTTAAATCCATTTTTGGACCGAGATGAATCTTTTAAGTTACTGTAAACAACACAAATAGCGCTGGTATTTCAAAACGTTCTGAGTACGTAAAAGCCAAAAAATGTCAAACGTAAACTAATATTCAATCGATTGAGTGGCTGATTTGTTTTTGTAGATTGTAAGTTATAAGAAGGTGTTAGTCCTTTTTGAGTCACTAAAAGTATAAAGTTTTGCTAATCACATTAAAAAACGATTACACTATACATTTAAATCAATTTAATGTTTACAAATATAAAACTAAAGCAAAAACATGTATTCATATTCATCAAATTACTCACGTGCAAAACCTTAAATACCTCTATATATAGAATAAAATATACTTACACTACTCTCGAAGAAAACGGCTCATATTCATTAAATGCGTACCAGTGTTTTAGTATTAGTAAATTTCCCTTTAAGGTGGTTTCTAATACTTAACATCAATAAAAATGTTATTAAGTTGTTTTGAAATTAGAAATAAGTTTTAATCGTTGATTAGTTAATGCCAATGGAGACTAGTAGCAATTTAACTTACATAATTATTATAAAACATGATGACAAGCTGGCGTGCCAACACGCAATGAAATGCCTCTTCTATGCTGTTAATTGCTGCCAAGCAAAAGACTTAAGAAACGAACTTCCGTTTGGTGGTTGGCGAAGGGACAGAAGCTTATACACACGTGTGTCATAATTAAGCCATTCTAACTTTTCATTTTATGGTAACTATTTTTGTAAATGCAAAATTACATACTAAACATTTTGTTAAATTAATAAAGTAAATATTCCACAATTTGAAAAAATTCGCAAAAATGTAACGAATTTGAAAAAAGGTCATCAAAATGTTCGAATCAAATGTTCCAATCAGAATTCGAATTTTGTGCTCAATATTTTTGTTAATTAATAATAGTTCATTGCGTAACAAAATACTTATAAATCAAAATTTCAGGCTTTGTATAAAATTCATAATAATTTGAAAAAAATTGACATCAAAATGTTCGTATTTTTAATCAAAATTTTTAGAACATTGGTGCGTATCATGATTCAATTATTAAAGGTTTGCTCACTAGTGACATTCGATTTTTGACACTCCCTTACAAAAGGTTGTATTTAAGAAGGTGAATAAAGGGGAACAAATTAAATCCTTTTTGGTAAAAATCGTAGCAAAAAAGTATTTTTTTACTTTAATGGAAGCAAACAACGAACGGTTTAAAAAATAAATTTTAATTAATATTTGAATTTACATAATGGTACAAATAGAAGCCATTAGCGGAAATTGCCAAATCTTATATTAAAACAAGAAATTATTTCACTAAATTAAAGATTTTATTTTGTGAATTAATTTTTAACTTTAAAACCGATAGCGAAGTTGTAAAGTTTCGCCAATATGAAACTATTTCATTAAAAATAAATAAATAATTGGCGGGTTCAATTCTGTCAGGGGTTTGGCCGAGATCCTCCTCCTATTTGTGACATGCGTCTTGATGTTGTTCCACAAATGGATACCTACAGTTTCAAGCTGAATCCGAACGACAGTACTACGCTAAGCCTCTTCTGGGCACATCATCCATCCATTGAAAACAAGTTCCGTCAATATCAACTTTCTTATAATCAGGTCTCTAATGTTATCGATTCCGTCGGCACTATCCCATTATTCTCCCTGTCGTAGCTCTTTGGGAAATGCTCTTTTCAAAACATGAATTCCTTCTAAATCACCACATAATAAGAAATAAAGCTTTTTAAATTCTCCTTTTATCGATCTCGGATTGCCTCAATTACTCTATCATGTGCTGACTTAAGCGGTATGTATTCCATGCCATACTACCATAGTCCTTGACATACCGATAAAAACTCTTTAGCGGGTTGTTGCTCGTAAGCAGACTATTTTGAAAATGAAATGTTTTTGTATAAATTTTACTTTTCCTCCGCTTTTACTCAAAATTTCTAGAGCTAGCAACCCAGTGTCTTGCTAAGGGAGCTGATTTGTCAAGAGGGAACGAGAAAGCTGCTTATTGAGCAAACCTTTTATTATTGAATCATGGGTGCGTGTGTAGTTTTAGTACATTGAATTTTGACATAAAAAGTGTAAATTTAAGTGACTAAAAAATACTGTTGATTTTTAACAATTTTTTTTCTCGCTTAGGGCCATGTCTTTCTTCCACACAAAGTACTCGTACAGGCTCAAATTTTTCCATATGGAAGATAAAGCCTAGCACCGTCAAAAGTTTTATTATTTCTGGGGTATTGAAGCTCATTATCATAGGGATATCAAGGTATATCACTGTATATAATCTTAGATTCATTTATTCGCAACCTCAAAGAAAGGTTTTTTAAGCATAAGAGTATACCTCTTGGCTTTAAAATACTTTTTTCTGCTTCGAGTCTGGACTATAATGCTGTTCTAAATCTAAACAAAATTCATATTTTTTATAGTGATGACTTAGAAAGAAGTCCAATGGGAGGCCCAAAATAATTTTTAAACCATTAAACGATGTTGAAAAGATACTCTGTTGAATACATATAATTTATTAGTTTAGGTTATACTGGCTAGCCGAAGCTACGCAGAGACCATTTTGGTCCATAGCGATACCAGATCAGAGTCCTTTTTTTGTTTTAGCGAAAATATGCATCATTCAAGATGCGCGTACTGTTCACGAATTTCGGGAGTCACTCTAGCTCCTGTTCAGGGATAGATTCTTTCGAGACTAAGAGCACCTAGGTAGCATATTCTAGTTTTCGAGAGAGCCGGACAGTAGCATCAAAGTTGCTCCAGGATTTCTCTTACAATATAATTTATGAATTTTTTTAGCATTACAGCCTGTGAAAATGGAAAAAAAGTGTATGAGTATGTAGAATAAATTTGAAGATACAATTTTATTAATTTATGCGACTAAAGCAGCTTGGTCCGCGATTTCTTTAAACTACTGGAAATCACTTTACGACTCTACACCAAATCGCATTTTTGATGTAATTGCAAAAAATGGTGGTCGTACTTATTAGAATGTGTTCGTTTTATATAGCACAAATAACAGTTTACAATTAAAATGCCTCCTTATCAGAAACGTTTTCGATTTTTTTTAACGGATCTTGTCTTAATTCGGCTCCGGCATTGCCTGGACATGATAGGCGATTTTTAAGCAGTTAACCCCATATTTCTCTGAACTACGAACAGTTCTTTCTATCCGCAAGCTGGAATGTGAGGATCGTGCCAGGGCAATCTTTCCAAGTAGGTACGACTGGAAAGAAGGGAAGATCAGTAATGATGCTTAGCTTTGTCTTCACTAACGGTTCCAATATGAAATTGGGAGTCGAAGTAGGGATTTTCTCTAAATCAGCAAACTTATCTATTTCCTTAAAACTGCCGAAGACTGCTAGCGTTTTTCAATCAGAAGTCTCCTAGCACGCGAAATGCTTAGTTAACGTGGGAGCGAGAAAGATCTTAACATTTTTTCCGATAGTTCAGCCGCGTTCAAGACTCTGACGATGCAATGGCGATGCTAGTCAACTCCTATAAGGAAGAGATAAAATCCCTGTGTGTGTATAGAGGGGCATGAAATTGTTGATGATCTTACATCGAAAGGATGAATTAAACTGGTTTCAGAGGTCTCCTGACCGAGCATCGGCATCCCACTCACTATTGCAAAACGCAGAAAAGTTCGGTTTGCCATTTGCTGTGGTGATCTTTCAGTAAAGGAGACTGTTGAGCACTTTCTCTGTAAATGTCCAGGATTGGCAACTAGATAATTAAAGTCACTGGGTGTTCCTTTCTTTGACAGCCTTTGGCAGTGTGCCAACCTAAATCCCATTAACCTTTTCTATTATAATTGCTAATATTTGGCCTTAATCAGGTGAGAGACTCCCTTTTTGAGAAATATGATGTCATAAGAGCGGTTGAATGGGGCATCTCATCTTTTTTTCTATGGAGACTCAAACTCACGAGGAAATTTTTTTTCTTTCTTATTTTCTAAAAAAAACGACGAGACATAGTGAATCGTCTACGCATAATGAATCGTCTTCAGATATGGAGGTTAGTTGCGAGTTGGCCTTGTAGGTAAGTAGTTGAGCTTGTAGTTTTCATAAGATTGTAGAGGGCCCACTGCTCAACTTACTACTTCTGTATCTACCACCTGCTACTTATTCGGTACTGCTTGTTTGTTAGGAAATATTTATTCGTAGCTAATCTTCGTATACGAAGTTAATTGACTATCCTTAACCTGTGAAGACTTGCAGCTCGGCAGTGGACCGAGTATTGAAGGGAATATACAAAACTGGCAACTAGCACGCTTAGTAAAACTTAGTCAAAGTCGTTGAACGATTTATCGCACCAATCAAGAAGAAGTGGAATTAAATCTTTAAAAGGTAACATAACATCATAGCTGTCTAAAAATCTATAACCCATTCATGATGATAACATCCAATGATGCGACGCTTGGAGTGTTTGAGAGAAAGATTCTGCGCAAGATTTTTGGATTTTTGCACGTTGGCAACGGCGAATATCGCAGGCAATGGTACGATGAGCTGTATGAGCTTTACGACGACGTAGACATAGCGCAGCGAATAAAGATCCAGCGGCTACATTGGCTGGGTCATGCCGACCGAATGGATACAAACACTCTGGCTCTGAAAGTATTCGATGCGGTACCAGCTGGTGGCAGCAGAGGAAGAGGAAGACCTGCTTTGCGTTGGAAAGATCAGGTGGAGAAGGACTTGGCTTCACTTGGTGTGTCCAACTGGCGCCGGTTATCATGAGAAAGAAACGACTGCCGCGCTTAAATAAACAAAATCGCATATGCGGTTATTGCGCCAACTAAGAAGAAGAAGACGAACCCATCCATTAGGGACTCTCCAATGAAACATGCCAATAAACATCGAACGAATTCCCATTCAAAATAAGTATCCATTTAATTTTAATATCCTAATTTCTAAGACCTTAAGTACGAAACTCAATATATATATGTGTTTATATACACCCTTCACTAAGTGCTTGGTCGGGCTCCTCCTCCTATTTGTGAAGGACTTTTTTCCATAGAGACCTACACTCTTACACCGCTTACGAACGACGGATGGTTTTTATGAGGAGTTCTTGCTATGGCGGAAATACTCTCAACGGTTTGTCGAGGAGCAACTGGTTTTAGATAAAACCTTTCCTATCATTTTCGTGTTTCACGGCCACCGCGAAATTTGAAACAGTGCACAACCGAATGGTAGACACGCATCGACCCGTTCGCCTACAACGGCCGCATAATAGCTAAATAAAAAAGTAGTAATGCATAAATAGATATTCACACCGATGCTCAACAACTGTATTTGCACTTTCTCTGGAGAATTATTCCGCGAGAACGTACATCCAACATATTTTTATTGCGCATAAATCTAACGAAATCCTTTCTAAATCCATTAAACAAATTGAGTCTTCCACTCACATTGATGACTTTATACGATTCGATTTCACAAATAGATTTTTCTATTAAACCATTTTAATGATAATTTCACGGCTCATAAAAAATATACAAAACAAAACTAGGTTGCACCAAAATTCATGTTCACAAATTTATTGATTGTATTGATGTAGTTGATGGAGATACCTAAACTTTGTGAATAAAATTCATGTGAACAAATATGACTATAAACATACACACATACAAATATAGCACACAGTGGAATGGACGGCTATTGTGGCATTCTTTAAACGCGTCACACGTGAAGCATGTAATCACACACATACGCACTGGAATACTACGCTGCTAGGAAACATCAAAGTCAGAAAAAATACTATGAAGTTTACAATTGGAATTATTTGACTAAAATCGAACTAGTCCGAAATGGAATAGATTTGAGCCCAGTATAAAGTGATTTATTCACGCCTTTTTAGTTTGACTTTAAGCTTTTAATTAACTTTTATTTGGGTATGTTGTAAACCCTTATATATTGAGTATGTAATTGAATAAGTATGAAATGTTCTCATATGTCATTTTCTAAATCTGAATCTGTAATTCATATTTTATAAAAAACTCATACCCAAATAATTTTAGTAAAATTACTGTTTTGTGAATAATCTTTGATTCCATTTTCCTATTTCCATGTAAATTTTTTGAATTTGTTCATCGCCAAATCGTATTATATTACATATTTGCCTTCACTCGGCTTCCGATTTTACGAATCCCTACTCTTTAAAGTCACTATTTACTTCGCTCGTATGACCTAAGCTGGATTATGCCGTCTTTATTTGGATGCCATATCATCATCAGTGCCACATCAATAGACTTGAAGGCATTCAAAAGAACTTTCTTCGTTTTGCACTCTGATCTTTGAACTTCACCGATCCGATTCCTTCATATAAAGCAAGGTGTACGTTAGTAAATTTAAAATCGTTACAAAGTAGAAGAAGTATAATTTCACTCTTCTTTGTTATTGATATAATAAATGGAACAGTTGACTCCGCTTTACTCTTAGAGCGCATTCATTTGCACATGCCTTAAAAAAATCTTCGGAGTAACGATTTATTTTTTCTAGAGCGGGATAGAACTGTTTATGTCTCAAATCCTCTTTGGTTAGAATATTAAATGCGTTTGATTAGATTTCAAATTCTTTGGCTTTTGAATTATCGCCACTTAAATATAATTCTAAATTACTACTCAATGAATTTTTTAAATAATTGCGAATATTGTTGAAATCTTTAGAGTATGCAAAGATAACTAGTACAAATTCAAATAAATCAACGGTATATTTCACATTAAAGAAAACGCTTGAATTTATGCCTACTGGCGTCAAAATTATTTAGACAACATTAAGACGTTTTATTAATATTTTGTAAGGATATTGATTTATAATCCATTTCATTGCCTTTACCATTGATTATTGGAAGGAACAGAGTCAATCAATTTGTGTAGAAATGGAATTGCCAACTTATCCCAAATTTCCTTAAGGGGTTACATACGTCCAGCAGCGCCAAAAATGCGTTAAAAGAAAAACTGTGTTTAGAAGGGATAACAATAGAAATAAATATAGAAAAATTTTATACATTGTTTACTAGTACTTAAACTTTATATATTAATATATTAAAAAAAATTGATTTTAATTTTTCTTTACAAAAATGAGTATATAAAAAATCACGTGACCCAAAGTACAATGAAAAAATAGTTGCGCCACGATCTGCATCATTTCTCTTTGGAATGTTGATGGATCTGTAAATGCCTTCGTGATCAGTAAGCAATTGTTGCTTTCACAGCATTGATTCGTGCGGATTTTAGCCGGTTCGAATTTTCTTCGAGACAATAGTGGTACCCCTCATATCCAATTGTTATTTCAACTAATCTTTCCATTCTTAATAAACTCTCTGCTCCGTTATTTAAAGTAGATATAGCAACATTGGTAGCTATTTCAACTACTCTCCGACTACCTGAACTACATTTGAGTGCAATCTTCTGAATCTTCGAATTAAGACACTCATTAACATTTTGTGTGAGTCCATCTAAGCACTTTTCAAGTAATTGTTCGTCACTTAATGATTCATAAATGGGTTTTGTTGCATGCAGTACAATTAAGAAAGGTGTATGTCTGTATTCATTAATCTTACCTTTGGCTTTTGCTCTCTGCCAATCACAGCAACTTTCTGGCGAAGGTCAATGAAAATGCTGAGGTCGCCCAAATGGCATTTTTCATATTTTGCAGTTAGTCAATATTATTTCTAATTGCCAAACCGTAATAAATAGTTAGCTCGTCTATTAGCTTGGCAATTAATTTTTCTTTTCCTCCCAAACTAACTCGTTTGATTTGTTTCAATGTATTTGAATTTTCTTTCAGTCGTTGGTTTCTCTTCTTTCGTGATTGACGTCGATTTTTTACTCTCATTGACGACTTGGCGAAGACTCTTACCCATACATTTTTGGACATGACCCAAGCATTCTTTCTTCTTTACTTCGAGGTTTTGATAAGGCTGAGCATTTGTGATACTAGCAAAAGTTTTTGTATCACCGTCACCTTTGCAATATTCATATTTAGCCCCATAGTTTTCTACCGATCTCCGAAACATTTCCACAACACTATCTGGATCCATTTTTCCGGAGCTACCTTTGTGATTTGCTGCACAATTTTCGTAATGATTTTCTAACCACGATTCATACTCAACCGTATCTTTGTGCTTTTCGTGATTTTCGCACTCTTTGCAATATCTGCTTTTTACCAAACATTCGACAACTTTTCCCGAGAAATAACTAATTAATGTTATGACTCCGAAAAACGAAAAAAACTTCTTTTCATCAAAACAAAAACAACTAACGTTTAGTTTCATAAACCTTAGCATATCGACCCTACACACACTCTCATAATATTTTATAGATGCCCCTACATATACTATGTAACCCCTTAATTTTTTGGGTTGTATTATATCATTTCCTATACTTATTGATTGTCCCTTGTTGTTTCATACAAATGCTTACATCCGGACTTTGAAGTGGTCAAAGTAGATTGATGGACTTCACTCAAAAGTTTTGTACGTAGCCAACCAATCCCGTCGTTGGTTGAGAAAAGGGTGTTGACTGATCTGAATGCTTGATTATTAAGAATGCCAATATACTCGGATTTGGTTTGGTTTAGAATACCGTCAATGGGCTCGAGCTCCTTGGTAGTCATCATTAGTATTCTGCTCTCTCTCTTGCTATAGTTAGTAAGGTATTTGCCACGCATACAAAGTATTTATATTTTATTTTTATTTATTAAATAAAAATTTGGTCTTTCATTTTCTTTAAATGGGCATTTGAGTGCGTTTTTATATCCAAAGCTAGGCGACACTGCAGTATCGAGAGAGAGATTTGGCTGCTGAAAGCAGAAGAACACCAACAACACCTGCAATCGCGGGCAATGCCACCAGTTTTAAAAAAAAGTAAAGCTAAATAAAACTGAGTGAATTATTGAACTAATTAAAAAAAAATGTATATTTAACAAAATTATAAACATTTTAATTGGAAAAGGCTAGAAAAATGCCATGGAAAGAAAAATGTCATAAAACTCAGAGACTAAATAACAAAAAAAAAATGTTAAATCAAGTTATGAAAATTGTAATCTGGCCATACTGGTGCAAAGTCGACGTAACTCATTGTCAAATTCGCTGAGCCCAAAATAACGGTACCACGATAGGCGCCATCTCAAAATCTAAGGTTGCTAAATAAAAATGGGTTGTACTTAAATTGTACTTAGTACAAATGGTTTTATAGTGTATTCCTGAATTCATTTTATTTTTTATTGCAAAAATCTTTTTTAATTCCAAAGTACTGGTTTTGGTCACAATTGGACTGGTATATTTTTGTCTATTTTGACCTAGTAAGACATTGATTTATTTCTGATCGAAATCTGACAAGGGCATCGCCATGTAACAAATACCAGTCGCTGGCATGGAAAAGAGACAGTTGCCTGACTAGTTGGATCTGCGGCTCATACTAGTTCTGAGGTAGTTTACGACTGGTACATTTGACTACAGGGTAACCATTGTATTTTTTGCAACTGTGAAATGAAAATAGAAAAAAATTACACTAAAATGGAGCAGAAGCGCGCTTAGTAGTCATTCCCTTTACCTTCTAGCTTAACTGAGTTGAGTTTTTACAAAAACAAAAAAACAATAAAGCAGCCTAGCACTTATAAACAAACTATAAAACTTAAATTTCTAAGGTATTAAATGTCGCTTCACTAAAGTGCGATATTAGAAGCGGTTTAGAGGCAAGACCAAAATTTGTATAACAAAACCTTGTAAGGCAACTAAATATTAGGAGAAGAATTAAAATGTAAAATAATTTTAGTTTTTGTTTGTCAACGAAAAAAATCAAATTAACTCTTTCAAGCTAACAAATAATGAAAGAATGGGCAAGAAATTAAACAAAAGCAAATCGTCAAAGGAAAAGGTAATAATGCACGAATAGCGGCATATTAATTGTGGCTTTTGAATAACCTTCCTGCATGCCCCCTGTGCATATGTATGTGTGTAGGCATTTCAACCGCCACTACTGCGCCCACCTGCCCATGTGTCTACCAACAAGTGCGTCGCTTTGCTTCTGAATTCTTTTTCAGTTTTTTCCCCGTGTTTTTGTTTGTGTCTGAATATCATTTTACTTTCACTTTACTTTCATTTTTTACGCGCGACACTTTGCATAGAAGTAATAGCGCTATGAATTCTCATTCTAATTTCTGTGAAAGTTTATTATGTTGTAATCGTTAAGTGAAACAAGTTGAACTTGCAAAGGAAAAGTAAAAAATTGCAAGTCTGAGAATGCAAAACTTTCTTCGCGCCCATTCAAGCTTGATATTTTAGCGAATGTGCGACAAAGAAATGCAAAAAAAAAATCACAAATTAAATTTATGCGGTTCATTTCACTTTTAAAGAGCGTACACTATAATAATTATCATTAATACGTACAAATAAAATAAAAATAAAATATGTAAACTGCGTTAAATAACTATAGCACTAGGACTTACTGATAAGTTGTGACAGTTTAGTTGCGCCTTACTTAATTTCAATATTTTTTTTTACGAAAACATATTATAAAGGGTGGTTAAATTTTAAGGGCCGGTGCTGATTTTGAACTAAATATATTACAATTTTTTTTTATATTAAAATTATTGTCATTTCTCTTTATTGTGATAATATTGGTATGGCTCAATTAAGCATAGAACAAAATATTGGCCAAATGGCCGCCGCGGCCTCGGCGGCACACCTCCATCCGATGGTCCAAATTTTCAATGTTGCTGAGGCATAATTGAGGTTCTATGCCGTTAATGTGCCGAATTATCTCATCCTTTAGATCATGAATCGATACTGGCTTATCAATGTACACCTTTTCTTTCAAATAACTCCAAAGAAAGAAGACCAACGGTGTCAAATCACATGATCTTGGCGGCCAATTGACATCGCCGCGTCGTGACATTATTCGGCCATCAAATTTTTCGCGCAAAAGAGCCATTGTTTCGTTAGCTGTGTGAAGTGGCACCGTCCTGTTGAAACCACATATCGTCCACGTCCATATCTTCCAACTCGGGCCATAAAAAGTTTGTTATCATCTCACGATAGGGAACACTATTCACAGTAACTGCCTGACCGGTCTCATTTTGAAAAAGAGGCCCAATGATGCCGACGGCCCATAAACCGCACCAAACAGTCACTCTTTGTGGGTGCATTGGTTTTTCGGCAATCACTCTTGGATTATCATTCGCCCAAATGTGGTAATTCTGCTTATTGACGAATCCACTGAGGTGAAAATGTGCCTCATCACTGAAGATGATTTTCTTTGAAAATTGGTCATTCACTGTTGCCCCTTTTCATAATAAGCCTGAATAACTTTAACGTGTTCAAATTAAATTAGTCTGAAATTGAAAAATGTCAAATGAAATGCAGAAAAAACTTGACGTTTACGTGTGGTTCACATTCAATATCGGCCCTTGAAATTTAACCAATTATCCTTAATTTTCCTACAAACACAATATAAGTGAAAGATTCATACTTTTAGCAAATTAAAAAAAAAATACAGCAAGATTTCAGAAAAATGTCTAGTACGCAGAATTTTAGTTTATTAAATTTGACTAAACAAAGTGCAAATTTAAAGAGGCTTAAAATTGGCATTGATTTTTGAACTTTTTTCTCACGGCCAAAAAATGTATTCACTTTCTCGCCCAGAAAAAGATTCATTTAAATATACCCAAATCGTTTTTACGCAGTAGGTGCTTTCCTTAGAGAATAGTGCAAGAAAAAAAATCGTGTATTCCATAATTTGAAAAAAAACCGTGCAAGATCCAAAAACTCTAAATATTTCCCCAAAAACCTGCACAGAAGAAGTAATAATGACATTTTACATACAAGGTGAAGTCCAAAATAAACATAAAAATGTTTTTGATGGCGCCATCTTTTTAATGAGTTAGTGCGTTGGAAGTTATATCATTGGATTTAATGCAAGCAAAGTTTGGGCGTCTAAAGTGTCATGATGTTTGTGTTATCGGTACAAAAACGAGTTTCGAACAAAGAGCTAATATTAAATTTTGTTTTAAAATCGGTAAAACGTATACCGAAACATTTGAATTGATGAAAAAAAGTTTATGGCGATGATTGCCTATCTCGTGCCAGAGTTCCTAAGTGGTTTACACGTTTCAGAGATAGTTGTGTTTATGTCCTATAAATGAACGGCCCAAAATCAGTAATCACCGAAAGCTCCATCGAAATTGTTCGTAAATTTATCAGAAATGAACCGGAATCATCGATGAAATTCATGGCATTGGAGTTGAATATCTCCAAAACATCGATTAATCGCATTTTAACTGATCATTTGGGCTTACGAAAGTTCTGTGCACGTTTCATTCCGCACAAGTTAACTGAGGACCAAAAATTTCTCAACATTCGAAAGACCTCATTAAAGAGGCGAGAAAAGACGAGACCCTCCTTTAGAACATTGCAACTGGTGATAAAACGTAGTGTTTCCAACATGAACCTGAAACTAAGCGTCAAAGTGCCGAATGGAAACTCCCAGACGAGCCACCACCGATTCCAAAGGAATTGTCCACAAGGAGTTCGTGGCAACGGGGCAAACCGTCAATGCAATTTTCTATTTTGACGTTTTGAAGCGTTTGTTGTACGCATTTGTCGAATCCCTGCTGAATACTGCGAAGGAAAAAGCTGGCGCTTATTGCATGATAATGCACCAACTCATCGATCTACTCCTGTGAGTGATTTTTTGACTAGAAATCGCATTTTAACCATTAAACGCACTGTAATCGCGTAATATGTCTTCCTGTGACTTCTACCTCTTCGGAAAATTGCATTTGGTCATGAAAGGAAAACGTTTCCTGTCCGTACAGGCCATCAAAAAAAAAACTTGTATTAACATCCTGAAGGACATTCCAGTCGATGACCTGAAGCACTTTTTCGAAAAGCTTTTAGATCCCGCAAAACAGTGTATTGAGGCCAAATGGGACTATTTTGAATAAACAAACTCTGAGCTATCAGAACAAAGTTCCTGTCGTCAGTCTTGTTTATTTTGGACTTCACCTTTTAAGTATTTATAAAACAAAAACCACTCATTTTTATTACAAAAAAAAATTAAATTAAATCTACAGCGAAAATTCAATTCATGAGATACAAAACATATAAAAATCAGATTCCTCCCAGATTGAGCCCTCCTGAGCTTTGAACAAAGCGTAAAGGGTTGCTGATACCTGAAGTGTATAGATTATCTATGTATATTCATTGAAAAGCAGAATCTTAAATATCGGTTCCTGCTTCTGGCTACAGTTGGAAATGTGCAAACTAGGCGTTGAATTGTTTCCAACTCCTCTTCATTTCTACAGCTACGTCAGAAATCATGCATGTAAACGCCTCATCGCTTTGCATGATGTCCTATGAGACAATGCCCTGTGAGGGCTTCTACTAAAGCCCTAATTTGAAGTCTACTCAATTTTAAAATATTCTGGGGTATACGTTAATTTAGCCTTGACTATGATTTCCTAGCAATTTCAGAGGTATTTTCACTAATCCGTCTTTGATTTACAGAATTTATTAGTGCGTCTATAACAAGAAGCTTACAAGTTGCGCGAGGTACCTCCATAAAATTATTTATGTTGGGCATATACAGTTTCCTGGTATATCAATGTGGCCTAGAACCCAGCATTCGATATTGTTTAGCCATCCCATCAAGAGATTGGCGGCAATGTAAGACACTCCTTAACTTTACTTGGAATGCATCCAGAGGCTGAAGGCCAGAAGGATGATATTTTTTTATGATGTTCTGCTTATCTCTAACCATCTTAAGGCTTCTTGAATAGCGTAATAAACCCACACAGTGATCCGGTAGCTTAAATGACTCACCGCTAAAAAGCTCTTCGCTATATAACCCTGGCCGGTACCGGTACCCAATTCAGATCCGTCCGTGTAGATCTTAACGGGTATGTTGAGTGATGCATCTTCTTCAAGCCATTCCAGTCTAGAAGGGATTTTCACTAAAAAAATTCTTTTTGAAGCAGGGAATTGGAGGTTGATAATCACAATCACTGGGTGTATCCGTATAGGAGTCTAAGATGGTTGAATGTTCACGTGCGAACCTTAAAGCGGAACAGGCCACTGGGTATTTGCAAAAGAGATCAAGGGGTGGAAGATGTAATATGAAGTATGGCGTGGTTTCCATGACATCACATATTGCTAATTCCGCTAATCTCTGCGCCTCACTCAATAAATTAGAATGGGACTTTTCCTGCATAGCACACGACCAGACAGCATTTCCATATAGAATAATGGGCTTCACAACTGCAGAATAAACCAAACCTTAGGGTTACTTCCCCAGGTCTTATCGACAGCTCTCTTACAGCCCAAAAAAGCGAAGCTAGCTTTCCTAACTCTTTCTAAGATGTTTGACTTTGAAGTCAATTTCATATCTATGGTTAGTCCTAAGTACTTGGTTTCTTCTGAAATCACAAGAGTTAGTGAATAATATAAGTTGTGTTTTGCCTGGGTTGCAACTTACAACTACAATTAGTAAGACGTTGGATAACCTTACCTTCCGATAAACTATAGTAAACGTCTTGGCATAGATTTCACTAACTTCAATGTTCCTTCTGATGTGATTTTATTCCACTCATCTACCGTTATGTTCTTGAGCTTTTTTGGATGTAGGGGTATGTTGGCGAAAACTACGCTCCAATAAATCCCCTACATGATCCATAGGATTTAAATTAGGTGACTGGGGAGGAGTTTGAAGCTGTTTAGGGACGTTCTATAACAACCAAAGCTTCGTACAAAGAGCAGTGTGCTTGTGGTCATTGCCTTGTTGAAACAAATAATCAGACCCCAATCCTAATTTATCCAAACTGGGCTTCAAATTAGCTTTCAAAATCCCATACACGTTTTGTGATTCATAATTGCCGGAATAAACTCTAAGTTTTCCACTCCTTTTGCAAACATGCAACCGCAAACCATTACTCGCCTCCACTATGTTTCACAGTCGCTTCCAAATTTTGAATATAAAGGGTGGTTCCTGGTTTCCTCCACATAAGTTTTTCATCTACATATACCTACAACTTGGGCTCATTTAAATATTATTTTGCAAAGGCAAGACGCTTCTGTCGATTTACTAACGATGCTAATGGCTTTCTTCGTGGAACGCGGCTATAAAATCCAGCCTTTTTCACAGTTCTTCGCACAGTGTCTTTACGAACATATTTCGAAAACTGTCAATCGATGTTATCTGCAATTTTTCTTACCGTAACCTTAGAATTATTTTGTACTTGCTGCACGATATATCGTATGTACCATAGTGTATGTATGATTTGTATGTACCATAGTGGAGATCGGCCAATTGGTGGCCGGGATGCGTAATCTCCACTTGTTTTGGAGTTTTCAATGACTCTCTGGACTGAGCAATGCGTGCTTGCGACTGTTGAAAACTCTATAGATGCAATTAAAATTGATTACTTATGAATAATTTGGGCAAACGTACACTAATTAGCAATGACGCACCAAAGCAACTTCGGGAAAGTACCAAATATATTTTTGTACGCACATTTACGTAAACTAATTATGTTGATGCATTACAGTCGCCAGACTCGCAAGACTCTCAAAAAAATACTTCAAAACATAAGTCAAAATATTTAAATATGTATAATGGAAGTAGTATAAAAATGTACGCACATATGTGCCTTTGTTTTCTTACTTTTGCTGTCTATTAGTGTAGTTAATTTTTTTGCGCTTTTACCATTTATTTTATTTTATTTTTTTCATTTTTTTCATACCATTTTTGGCAGTAGTTCATTGCTCTCTGATTTCATTATTATGGTTCCTATTTCGCTGTTTCATTTAGCTGCCAGATAAATTAACAAAATGATTTAGTTTCATGCAAAGGCTAAACATCAAAGCATTAGAAGTTGAAGAAGAAAAGAGAAGAATATTCATAGGACTCGCAAAACTGCCTAAGCGCAGAAAAAAAATTCCCTTGCCCGTTTAGAAACTGAGTTAAATAAGTGAAAAAAGACTCGTAAGAATATATTGTTTTATTTTCTGAACATAAATTGCAAGTAGATACGTAAATGAATGGTAAAATTTTTACATTTATGAAGTACATAATTTTTTTCCCCTAACGAAAAAAGTAATAAACGCCCGTTTATAGTTTAATTCATTCAAGTTCGAGACACCCTGTGGTCAAATAATTTGGTGCCTAACGTTGAGTTCTTTAAAGGCCACATGGAACATTTAAACGGCCTTGAATTTGATGCCTGAAACCAAAAGAAAGAAACACAATTGTTTACAAAATGTACCAAAAATATTAACAATAAAAAATACTCTGACTCTACTGCCGTACGGGTAAGCAGAAAACACATATCTAAGTAGATAAGTAAACATTGATGCGGACTCAAATAGTCGCAATAAAATTTTAACACGTTTTATTTTTCGAACACGTTTTTTGTGTTAACAAAATAATTAGTTTCATGTAATTATATGGAATATGTGCCACAAATACTCACTACTTGTGTGGCCTGCAAGTTTTTGTGTTGTCCGAAATGTTTTAAAAGCCCAAATGTAAGGAAAAAAATTGCACATTTATTTTTAGTTTTTAAAGAAACCAAATTAACATTTTTAAGAGTTTTTGTTTTTTTAAATTGAGATGTCTGAACATATACTCTTTGCCCTGGAGATTTATTAACTCATTGAGAATAAAGTATAATTAAAGTTTTTCCTGACTGTGGTGTATCGATGACTCTCATTTAAAAGGTATACGAGGTGTGACTATTAAATAACGATACTTGCGTGACAGAGGAGGTACGTAAGAGTCAAATTCTAGCGATCAAAACTGCTGAAACTTTCCATTCAAATACTGATCCTCGATTTTCTTTAAACAAATCACTATAGGCAGATTCTTAGTTCACACTAAAGTTTTTTTTGCTTCGCTGGGAAATTGTTAAAAGTAACAATTGAGCAAGACAATGTGCCGTCTGCTGTCAAGCTGAAAGAGAAATTCGCCGGCATCCTGAACGACTTGTCAAAGAGGGAGATTCGAACAAAAAAAATTCGATTGACGTACGGATAGAGCCGTGGAAGTGTATTAGAAGTTATAAGAAGTCAATAAATACACACGAAACCAAACAAAAAAAAAAAAAAAAAAAAAAAAACAGAGTTAACAGCGTTAGCGGTTTATAAACCATAGACAGGCTTTACTAGGTTAGGTTAGGTTGATCTGGCTGGCTGAAAGCCAGCACATAGACCTATTGATCCTCAGTGTTACCAGATGGAGCTGGACCCTTACGTTTCTTTGTAGTAGACATCTTGTAATACGTCTGCGTTTTTTTGCGAATCTAAGTAAACTTTGGAGCTCTATCCCCGAGAGGTATTCTAAGCTCTCATATTGTAAAGCTTCTAAGTATTTTAATCTGGTTCTAGCTAATGCAGGGCAAGAACATAGAAGGAGTTCTAGCGTTTCCCTCTTTTCTATTTCATTGCAAAATATGCAGATATCGTTGTTTGTAATTCCTATCTTTTATGCGTACGCCGCTAGCAAATTGTGGTCTATCAGCATACCTACGATAGTTCTGCCTCTTTTCTAGACAGAGCTAGTACAAATCGGACGTATTTATCTGCACTCTGTGTCCACATGATTTTCGCGGTTTTACAAGTGGCTATATTATTCCACCTCCTATCTATCCTTATTTTCATGTCCGCAGCGATGTCTTTGTATACCGCATTTAAAGGTTTCAGTATGTCGTTTTTTTGTCCGAATTGTCTGTAAACAGCTCTTTTGGCAATCTCATATACAATTTCGTTTCCTGCAATGCCCTTATGTCCGGGTACCCAATAGATATGCAACCGTGTGTCTGCGACTAATCTCTCTATGGCTTCCCTGCTCTTTAAATAATTTTGAAATTTCATATGGGTTTATTGCTTTGATCGCAGCTTGGCTGTCAACGTATATATTTAATTTGGAGTTGCTTGATGCCTTTGCGAATGCTACTTCCGCAGCCTTACCTAAAGCACAGCTTTCTGCTTGAAAGATACTGCAGTGATCAGCAAGCTTAAATGGCTGCCTGATGCCTAGCTCTGCGCAATAGATCCCTGCCCTACTGCGTCTAATATTTTCGAGCCATCAGTAAATATATTGAGGGTATTTGGGTTAGGTTTCAGTCCTTATTTCCATCGCTCTTCTTAGGACTTACTAATCACGATGGAAAAACTGTGGGCATGAAAGAACGAGATTAGGCTCTCGTATAGGACCAAAAGTTCTCTTCAAAATTTTACGCTCAAAGCGTGAGAGAGAAGCCAGTAGTCAGAACTCATGTTGCTGTTGGCCTTATAGGGTCCAATAGATCTGTAGCTTACCCATCAATGACATGAGTTTGTTTTTAAGTAGTTTGTGGTATGCGTGATAGATTCAATTTGCAGCCTACAATCTGTCGTTTATGCAGATAAGCGGGTATGTTGTACTACTTAAGTTTACTCCTAGGTACTTGAAGTTTTCGACTTTTTGAATTACCGTAAGGATAATTGCTTCTCGACTTAACTACGTATTAAGTCTTTTCGATATTGAGTTCTTGACAATTAGTTTTGCTTTTTTAATCAGATTTAACGCGGTGACGGCAAGCATATGTTGGTTTCTTGTGATGATATCCACAAAACTGAACGGTCCTAGAGAAAATAGTCGAGCCAGGCTCGGTGCTGTTCTTAACAAAATTCAAAATTTAGTTAAAAATTATGGCGGACAGTGTGTTGCCTTACTTGACAACCGTGACAACATCGAAGCAGTCAGAGGTTTTTCTTTGAACCGTTATCTTAGGTCTTAGAATCATAGTAACTAAGGAGGAGAGCTTCAGTGGTATTCTTTGCCGACATACTATAATAAAGCGTAGCTTTCTCTTATCGATGCTCTCAAACGCTTTTTTGTACACTACATATTAACAACAAATTTGGAGTTGAGAAAAAACGCACAGTTGGATCAGGTCAGCAGCCGTTTCTTTCTGAGCTGGAAGATTACTTCTGGGAATGGATTGCAGGCAGGAGAGCAATGGCTTTGGTTGTGCGCAGGGCTAACATTGAAAATTTGCACTTGAAACAGCAATTGAATTTGATAGATCCACAGAAAATATTAGGGTATCGTCACACTGGTTGGACAACTTCCTTAAACGATATGAACTGTTTCTAAGGAGATCAATAACATTGTTTAAGCTGGAAGACAATGAAGCTGCTAAGCGTGCGTAATTTTGTAAAGCCAGGCTTACAAGAAGTTGGGGAATTGGATAAAAAATTCATGGGACTAAATAGCTGATAGTGATGTTTCCAATGGACTACGAATAGGCAACTTACAAGACAAGAAGTATGCATTTAACGATAGCTATATCGCAAGACATGAGAGATTCGGACCAATGATTCAACAGGAAATAAATTTGGAAGAAAATCAGGATATAATTCAGATGACTGTAATTGAATAAATTTATTATTATTATTATTATTTATTAGAATAATATAAAATATTATTACACTAACTTAAAAACAAAAAAAAGAGCACACTAGCTGCTGGGACCTTCGGTGTGAATGAATTTAAATTTCTGTATTCTGTGTTAAATAAATATTAAATAAAAATATTTAAATATAGTTTTATTTTTTCCCTCCTCGGAAAATAAGCCTTAGCGCGTATTTTGGACCAAAAAGAAAGTAAGACAGTGTCTTATTTTCGAAAAAGACGGTATTTGACCAAATTTCGAAAATTTAATGCTAAAAAAATGTACGTGGATTTTCGAACACAGCGATCAATTCCACATAAGAATTGGATGCTCTGGTTATTGAGTTTTTGTTTTCGCTGTAGATGAGTTCAATTTAGAATTCGCACGCAATAAATGTATCTCAAAGGGTTTAACCCCATGCTGCGCAAAAAGTCTACTTTAATTTGAGTATGAGAGCTTTACTCTTTACAGCGTTTTAAGGGGTTTTAACCCTCAATCTACATAGAATCGTATTCAACGAACAAAAATACATCGAAATTTGATTTGTTGGGTGAGAACGAGCGACTGCTCGTTCATGGAAATACGACAAATTGGGTGTTTACAAGGATTTGGTCCTCTGTAATTGTAATTTATATATAACATTAAAAACAAAAAAAGCAAAAATAGAATTAAAATACTGAGAGCATACCGATTAAACCAGATTTCATAAATAAAAAAATACACTGCCGGGAACCTCCGAAGCTAGCGCCGCTTAAGCTTTAATAAAATAAAATAAAAGTAAATATAATATAAAAAAATACACTTTCACTTATTATTCGAAAATTGAAGGAAGTGTGTTTTTTTTCAGAACTTTTATCTGTCTGCCGAGGGCGATGTTAGTAGAAAAAATACTTTGTCAATTAATTAATGCTTTATGCCCTGGACCTACCAAGTGCGTATTATGTATAAACCTGCTGTTAAGGGGTTACATACCTACGTCCAGCAGCGCCTAAAAAGCGCTAAAAGAAAAACTGAGTGTAGAAGGTATATCAATAGAAATAAATATAAACAAATTTTATACATTGGTTATTAGTACTTAAACTTTATAAAAAAAATTATTTTAATTTTTCTTTACAAAAATTAGTATATAAAAAATCACGTGACCCAAAGTACAATGAAAAAAAAGTTGCGTCACGGTCTGCATCATTTCTCCTTGAAATGTTGATGGATCTGTAAAAAATAAAAAAATTCTTGTCAAACAAAGTTGTAGTTATAGTTTGTCAAGCCGGACTTTTGAATTTCGAAAAATTTTGCAATTTACGTCATTTTAAAAAAGGTATGCATTTTACGTCGTAAATGTCGCACTTTAATTATGTTTATATATTTTTTTAATAAAAATCAAATATATATAGAAAAACCACTTTCGAATGCAGACCGTGCCGGAAAAAGTAGTTTCGAGAAAAACGAGTTTAAAGTTTGAGGTACAGGAGCGCGCAGACCGGTCTCTACCTAGTTAATACTTACTATACTTTTAAGGTACTATACTTTCGAAATATCGAAATTCTGGACGTATGTAACCACTTAATCAGGTACGGTACAAATCTTCGCAAGCTTTCTGACTTGTCGATTTGAGTTCGACTACAGTCTTATACCTTGCGCTTTTTGCCCACAATTTTTTTCACGATATGCACCTCCAGAGATTCTCCACCGGATTCAAATCGAAGCCGCTTGCAGGCCACTTCATCAGCGGTATGTTGTTCTCTTCAAATCATTTCAACGATTCTTTGGTAAGGTGAATGGCGGCGTTATCTTGTGGGAAAGTGCTGTTTTCATCCATTTGATCATCCAAAAATGAGATGAGACAATTCATTTTGTTCGGCGCAAAAAAAATATTTGATTTTTCTTCTACATCTTAACGCTGCCACTACCAAAGTTTCTTGTTGACATATGTACGTTGTTGTTACGCAAATCGTATAATACAAATCACAATTGCACGAGTGTGGGCTATTTAGGTTTAATTTTTACATTGGAGAACACAACATTAGCTTACTCAGTCTCCCACTGCATTTACTTTTGAGAGAAATCTAATCGCGCTTTTCTCTTATGGGTTTGCAAAACAGGCTTGCACACTGGTTTTTTCCATTTTATGTAATTTGTTTTGGGTAAAAAGTGTGCGATGTTCCTGGTTGTCGCTTCTCTTTTATTTGAGTTCAATGTAAGAAAATTTTCATGGCCTCTTTTTTACTTTTTTATTGCTTTTCGTAGGTTTTCTCACGCTATAACTTTTGCCGTTTTTAAAATAAAGAGTGTGCCACTGCTTCTGATTTTGTGATTCTTCGCCCAATTTCTCGATTTGAATAGGTTTCCGTATGGTGCAGGTTGATTTGGAAAAATAAAAAAAATATCTTGCCTTTCAATTTTGATATTATAAAAAGCTTAGAAAGCATATTTTTAAAATAACTATTAAAAATAATTCATAAAAAAACTTACCAATTATCAATTTAACTCCAACAAAGAGTTATTTTCTTATCCACATCAATATTTTTGACTTGTTTTTTCAGGTGCGTTTTAACGAAAATATTTTTATTTTCAGTGCGATAATTAAAAAACAACGATTTTAGTATAATAACAACAACGAAACTTGAATGTTGCGTGCAATCTAAATTTCCCTTAGTTTGACAAACAACATGAGTTGGAAGTTGTTGTGAGCAATGCGTTGAGAAGAGAGAGAGAGGATACTAAAACTAAAATGAAGAGTGCGTTTATACTCGTATGTGGAGCTGCACGCTTTGCAAAATATTATTGTATATTTTAGCTATTTTTTTCGCAAAGTTCACTGTTAAATAACTGTAATTATCGCAAATATCGCTGGTAATGATTTTGCACTTCGCTTCTTTCTTGGCGACTTGTACATGTTTTCTATTATTAATTTTGTTCCTGCTGTTTTGTCTGCTTACGCATTTTTTTATAATTTTTATTTCCCTTCTCCACTCGCTTGACTGATGATATGAATTTTTGGAAAGTCATACATATATTTGCTTTTACTTTCTAAATTAATGGAAGTTTGTGTTTGCTGATTCTCGGAAATTTCTAATTACCATTTTGGAGTTTTGTTGCAAGCATAAGCTAATATGCTAAACCGTTAGTAAAAAAGCGTAGAAGATGTTGGTGTTGATGCTCTGTTTTCATTTTCATTGTTTTACACATTTTTCACAAATTTATTGGAAGATTCACTTTGAAAATCATAGAAATAAAAATTTGAAAAATAAAATGGGATTTTCAGGCAAACTGAACTCACCTGAAAATATAACCAGACGGAAGAATTAGAATTCACTTCTTTTACAACCATATTCTTGTGCTTTTTTTTTAATTTTAAACCGAGCTAACATATGTAATATATTTGGGGTATTTGAGGGAAAGATTCTGCAGAAGATTTTTGGATCTTTTCACTTTGGTTAAGGCGAGTATCGTAGGCGATGGAACAATGAGCCGAATGAGCTCTACAGCGACAAAGACATAGCGCAGCGAATAAAGCTGCAGCGTCTTTGTTGCCTGGGTTGTTGTTGTAGCAGTAACTTTGCCCTGTCAGTGTGGTGTAATCACCGGTCGTCTTCGTCTCTAGCTCATCTAACGGTAGACCGAGGAAACTTGCTGTTTCGACAGGTTGGGTCCAGAGGGAGAGGGGTGTTAGATGAGTGGATTTGATTGGGCATGTGAAAAGGTGGTTAGTGTCGTGCGGGGTGCCTTCACATCCGGACATATGTTTAGTATGTCGAGGTCGATTCTGGATAGGTAGGAGTTTAACCTGCTACAGTATCGAGAACGTAGTTGTGCCAAGGTTATTCTCATGACAGCCGGTTCTACGTTACCGGAATGTTTTGTGTTTTTCCGACAAAGGGCTGCCGCCCGTACCCCTCGTTGCCTGGATCATGTTGACTGGCTCTGAAAGTATTCGATGCGGTACCAGCTGGTGATCGCAGAGGAAAAGGAAGGACTCCTCTGCGTTGGAAATATCAGGTGTCGGTTAGCACGAGAAAGAAACGACTTTGTTAAGCTCGGCCAAAATCGCGTAAGCGGTTATCGCGCTAATCAAGAAGAAGAGGAACGACTCTCACTCCAGTAGCATTTTCCAAACATTTATGACGAATTTGTATGCTATTACAGTAACATGATGAAGTAGACCTCGCCAGATATTCTGCTATCGCTATGAGGCTAAGACCCATGAGAACAAAGTAAGACTGCCTCTAAATATATTTTCCCTATGCTACAAATGGTTTGGGACTTTGTTCTGCTGGCTGGTGTTTTATGTGATATTTACTTATTTATTTAGAATCATAAGCCTGCAAGCTTAAAGTTGGGGCTAACATGCAACAATTTAATACAGCGCTGACTGCTGAGATCTTCGGTCATTTATATGTGTCATCTACTGTATTTTATTCCTATATAAAATTTTATGTTAGTGTAATTTACGTGAAAAAAGAAAATTCTCACTTGCTGATAAAATTAATGCACCAAGGAAACATTTTAAAAACAATTGAGAAAAGGGCGACCCTGCGAGGCGCAAAAAAAAAAAAAAGTATCAGAAATGCTTGCATTCAAAACCAAGCCACAGCGGAACAATGAAAATGATTAATAATTTGTATGTGTATGTATGCTCATACATATGTACGTTGCCAAAAACCAGACAAAAAATTAGAAGAAATTAAAACCTTTAGTTTTGAAGAAGAAACTAAGAAAAATCGACGACCCAGAGCGGATTAGCAACCACAGGCGATCGGTGGACTGACTACCAAACAACAACACAAAAACACAACAATGGCCCAACATCGACGCTACGCTTCGACACACTTACAAATAATAAATACTTTCTCTGATTTTGACTAAATTTAATTAAAGATGAATTTTGATGGTTTGCTGTCGCTTTTTGTTTGCACTTCTTTTGCCTGTTTAGGTGAGAGAAAAATGTGGCTTATGGCCAGCAGAATGTGCGCCGCCGTAAATGAAGTGAACTCTGAACGTTGACGCTCAATAGTTGACTGCCGCAATGGTTTACTGCACTTTTACGCATTTTTCAAATTGTTTTACAATTTTATTTTTGTTTTAACTCGTCATCGTTTCTAAATTCATGCACACAAACATACATACACACATACATGCATGCATAGATACATACAAGCATATATGCGTAGCTGTGTCTATTTTCTCATTTACTTTCTCTAGAAATTAACATTTGTGAAGAATGGCATGCCTACCTAGTAGCAGATTTATAAGAGCGTATGCATATGTGTGTGCATGGATGTATGAGTGTTGTAAATATGCAAGCACGCATGCCCAAGCGAAAAGTGTCACTGACAAGTTTATCCGGTTTTGGTCAAATTTCGGCTTTGTTGCAAGCCGCACGCATACACATTCGCATTTACATAAATTCTTACACAGCTGCAACATAGCAGCATAATTTCGAAATGAAACAAGTTTGTTATACAAACATTTGTTGCATCTGCTACAGCACTTAAGCGCTTAAGCAGCATACTTAAGCAGGTATTTTCCTTTGTTTTTGTGCTTTTTTTGGTACTTATAGGAGCAAGTAGCGAAATGACAAAAAGACAATATGAATGCATTCCTATTATTCAGTATTTTAAATTGCTTCTTATTTTTTTTGTTTTTGTTTCTTTTTGTCAAATGAACAAAGTGCTGAACATGACGGCTAACAAATTCATAGCAATAACTGCGCATGCGCCACCGCATTTTCTTTCACTACAAAACAAATAGTACGGCTATGACCAATTTGCGAATTTTCAGCTGTAACTCAGAATAAACAACAACGCAGTAGTGCTAAAAAAATCGTACGCGTGCTATTCTTTTCTGTATGGTTTCTTTTTGTTTTCCCGCCTCCGCGAATGCCCCACTTTGCGATTGGTTTTCTTTATTTTGTTGTTATTATTGGTATTGCGCATTATTGCCATTATCGCTGCTATGCGTGGTTTTCTGTATCATTCGAATTAGTTGCAGCTTCGCATAGTCGGATTCAAGCGACCGCAGCGCTCGAACAACAACCAGCCAACAGAGCAGTTTTGCGGCACACTTTCAAGCGCACGTGCAGTAAACCATGTGCCATGCCGAGTTGAAATGCCTATAATTTGTGAATTTCTTTATTTGATTTATGCGATTTTATGTTGAAAGTGTGGATAAGCCCACTTAATGGTAATGATACAGTGTGGAAAAAGTGAAGAACAATGAGAGAAAAGACGTGCTCATCGGAATGCGGCTGATTTGGGGAATTGACTAGATGCCGAAGTGTGGAAATAATGAAATTGATGAAGATTTTAGTTGATAACGCATTACAATACTAAAAAAAAAGACCAAAAAAATTTTTTTTCTTGCCAGAAGCTAAGGAATTATATCTGTCATTCATTGTTTCAACGTTTCGGTCCACTTTATTTTAAACGTTCCATTGAAATTTTTTTAGGATGGGTAAGCTTACGATGGCGGTCGCCGTAGTTGAATGGGTTGGTGCGTGGCTGGCAATCGGAAGTGCCCGTATACGAAGCCCCGGGCATGAAAAACCAAACGATAAAAAAAAAACAAAATAATAAAAATTTTTAAAAGCGGTCGCCGCTCGGTGGGCCATGACAAACTTCCGACTGTACTTCTGCCATCAAAAGCTCATCATAAAAAAACATTAACCATAAGGAGCTCTCTTGCCACCAAGTGCTACTTTGGACAAAGTAAGCAATTGAGTAGTAAAGTCCTCTCTCAACGAACAAAACTAACTCTCTACAAAGCTCTCATAATGCTCGTCCATAATGCTCGTCCTAACGTATGGAGCAGAAGCTTGGACGATAGACATAGCGCACCGAATGAATATCCAGTGGCTTCGCGGGCTGGGTCATGTCGTTCGAATGGATACAAACGCTTCGGCTCCGAAAGTATTCGATTCGGTACCAGTTCGTGATAGCAAAGGAAGAGAAAGACCGCGTTGGAAAGATCAGGTGGAGAAGCACTTGGCTTCCCTTGGTGTGTACGACTGGCGCGCTTTGTTAAACTCTGCTAAAATCACGTAAGCTGTTATCACGCAAAAGAAGAAGAAGATGAGGAACTGTTGAAATATGCGCTTATAAAGGGTGGTTAAGTTTTAAGGGCCGGTGTTGAGTTTGAATAAAATACAATTATTGTCATTTCTCCTTATTATGATGATATTGGTATGGCTCAATTACGTATATAACAAAATATCGGCCAAGTGGCCGCCGCAGCTTCGGCGGCACACCTCCATCCGATGATGCAAATTTTCGATGACGCTGAAGCATAGTTGAGGTTTTATGCCGTTAATGTGCCGAATTATCTCATCCTTTAGCTCTTGAATTGTTGCTGGCTTATCGATGTACACCTTTTCTTTCAAATAACCCCAAAGAAAGAAGTCCAACGGTGTCGTTGACATTTAGGTGTGGTTCACATTCAACATCGGCCCTTGAAATTTAACCACCCTTTATGTATATTGGTTATCATCGAAATTCCTTTACATATCTTTGAAAAATAATAAGCTTAACTGAGGTTTGATTTGAGGTTTGCACTTCGACTGCATGGTTTAGTGTGCCCTCTGCTCATCATAACACGGCATCCAGACCCAGTTCCCTTATTAAACTCAAGATAGAGCTGGGTTGGGATACAAATTAGCCATTCCAGGACAAATGAATGTCGCTCAGAATGGCAACTCGCTCATTCCGCACATAGACAGATGGTATACACCTCCACTTGGAAGAACGCTTCGTTCTGGGGCCATATATTCTAGTGCCCACACCTTCTGGTGTGTTCGAGCCATCTGGGTACCAAGGTAGAGTACACTGCTGGAGTTTCCTTTCAAATGCAGGTGTACTCCAGTTTACCTTATTATCCAGTTCAATGCTGTACCTATTTTGAAATTTGATAACTTTGGTGGTATCATCTATGGGTAAGTGAGAGCTGCAGACTCGGCAATGGCATCACTTTTCCTCTCCCGAAGCCTTCCCTGGTAATGTTTAACAAGGTACGCTTGATTGGTTGCGGAATAACTATATGAAGTGGTGTCAGATCGAGCATCACCTCCATCGTAGCTGTAGGGCAGGTCCGCATTGCCCCCGTGATGTACACGCATGGTATGCGTTGATGCTTAGTTAGTGCACACTTTCCTTTAAGGTATCATGCTATCGATATTCACAATCTCCAATCACAGTCTTTGAATGACTTGCTTTCGTAATCATCACAAGGAGAGTTCCAAGGCTTTTTTGTTTTTTGATTGGACGTTTCTGGTTTTTTCTATGTCTGTATAAGCTGGCACAAAACTTACTGATATTCTCATACCTCAGTGCTGATTACATAGGTTTGTGATATGATCCAAAGACTCTTGTCATTTTAGCGATCTATCCCCGAAAGCAACACTATATTCGCTTCTGGAATGCGAAGCCATAGAGCGAAAAGTGAGTAGATATCTCAGTGTGGTACAGGCAGAAAAAAGTCATATCATAGGCGCTCAGCCTAACCCAGATTTATCCTCGGGAACTGGATGAGGTATTACGATAAGATCGAAGTGCAAGCCACTTTTATTCTATTGTTACTATATCAACAGGACCGTTCTCATACCGAGCGCATAACACTTTGGGGCATTGTTCTGAAATCTAGTTTTGTATAAAACCCGAGGATGTTCGAGTTTGCCCTATACTTATTTTAGCTCTCCTCGAAGCAAGCGCTTACTAGCTGTGTAGGAATATTTGACCGACGAAAAAAGTGTCGAGTTGTTTGAAAAGTACTGAAATTAATCGCTTCTAGCTACTTTTAATAGAAAAAGTAAATGAATACTTGGCGTGTATACTTCTGTTAGGTGTTTAACCGAGCTCCTCCTCCTATTTGTGGTATGCGTCTTGATGTTGTTGCGCAAATGGAGGGACTTACCGTTTTAGGCCAACTTCGAACGACAGATGGTTTTTCATGAGGAGCTTTTTTCTGGTAAAATTGTACCTGGAGGTTTCCCATTGACTGCCGAGCGTCGACTGATATTAGAAACAACTTTTTCTATCATTCTGCTGTTTCACGCACCAACCCATACAGCTGCAGTATATGACAGTAAAACTTCCATCAATCACTTTAAAACGGAATCATTCTTTCATTGACTTGATTTGCCAAGAAAAATTTGGCCAGAAAAGAAGTCAATTTAACGAGGTAATAAAATGACTGCCTTCAGCACAAATTATTTAAGTGCAGCGACCACCGACTTTAATTTTAAGAAAGAGAAGCTGTAAATGTTAAATGTCCCAATGTTGATGCGTCACTTGTGTGTGTAAGTCTTTTTATAGTAAATTGCAGAGAAATGTCAAAAGATGTGCTCGCTTGGATTACTGGTTTGTCAAATATCTCCACTGGAATTTTTAGGCGTTAAAATTTCAAAGGCGCATCGCCGCAACTTTTTTCACTTTCGTTCACTCAAAATTAATTAATTTTAATATTTTTATGTAGGGTTATTTAAGGTGATGTCATTCTTTGACAGCATTTGTTTGTGATAAGTTAATTTTTCTTTTGTTTTTCTTTTCGACACTAACTTTTAGTATCAGGCTTTGACAAACTTAGTGATGAAGCGATACTCAGTTGAACAGCGCGTAAATTGCGAAAAAGTGCATTTCGCGCAAAATCATGATGAATATTGAGATGCACTTTCATCTAAATGTATATGCTAATAAGCAAAACTGCCGCATATGAAGCGTTCAAGGAAAAGCTATGCTACTAAAACGTTGATTTTTATAATTTTTTCTTTATAATTTTCTCTATGCAATGAGTAGTAGCCAATGGCCGACATTTTGCTCTAAAAGATGTGTGTCCTGCTATTAAACGATTGAAAGAAGAAAAGACATAGTAGGGATGTTTTATTCTTCATTTTGATTGGCACTAGAACCGCTTGCCCGATTTTGGCCGAGTTTAACAAACACCCGAGCTTAAAAAAAATTAAAGTTCTTCTTCATCTGATCTTCTTCATCAAGACGTTTCTCTTCCTTTGCTACTACTAGCTGGATCCGCATCAAATACGGAGAGTCGTAGCGTTTGTTTACATTCGGACGACATGATCCAGCCATCGAAGCCGCTGTATTTCCATTTGCTGCGCTAAGTCTTTTTCGTCGTAAAGCTCGTAGACCTCATTGTTTCATTGTCTACGATACTTTCCGTCACCAGCGTACTAAGTACAACAAATCTTCTGCAGAATCTTTCTCTCCAACACTCCAAGGCATGCGTCGTCGTATATCGTCATCGGAGAAGCTTCTACGCCATACATTAGGGCGGGCAAGATGAGAGCCATAAGGAGTGTTAGTTTTGTTCGTCGAGAGAGGACTTTACGACATGTTTAAGGGGTAGTTAATACTAAATTTGTTGGTTCGCACTACCACCATTAAATGTGTTACACCAGGGTCTATTTAAACCGGATGCTTCAGGTAGGGAATTGACCTCAGGTATTGAATTTGTTGAAAACCAATTTGTTTCCGTAGATTTTCCGCCTTACGGAAAAATTTCATAACATCTGCAAATGATGCATTCTTCAATTCCTTCTGATCCATTTGATCTCGATGAAAGATGTGCAATTTTGTCTTTGCCAAGGCAATAGAGTTGTACATGATATGCTCTGTGGTTTCATGATCCTTCCGACAGAGTCTACACTCTGTTTGTGAGAGATAGCAATTTAAGTAATAGACGCCTGCCAGAAAACCTACTATTATTCTAATACATACTTTACGCATGTTATGCAATTCTTATAAGCCTTTTGGCTTCAAGGTGTTATTGTGCGACATCCCAATTAGTAATTCCTTCAGTATTCTCACTACTATTTACGCTGCATTTAGCTTCTGCACAGTTGTTACCATAGTAAGGTTCTGCATCTCTAGCGAGTTTATCAGCAATTTCATTACCTATTTTTCCAGCGCGACCCGGAACGCAGCAAAGCACAATTTTATCTGTTGCGCTACTCTTGCAACTCCAAAGTTTCATTTTATTATTTTAAATTTGATAAGCAAGTTTTTATAAAAATTAGATTTAAAAAACTATTGAATTGGGATGGAAGTTGGGTTGAAAAGTCCATAGAGACTTTTTGAAAAAAGACAAAGGCGTCTTTCAAAATATGCGCTTAGATGTTGATTTAAAATAAAACGTGTAGAAATATAGAGTCTTTCAAGTTTCACTTCTTTTATTCACAATATGGCTCTTAGGAATTATATGTGAAAAGTGCCATCATTTATATAAATGCCTACCACGAGCACTTCTACGTGTCCAGGTAAAATTTGCCTAATAGTGGATTAATAAATTCCTAATTGTTGAGAACGTCGAGATATCGATTTTGTTAGGTGTAGGTTGTTCAGCAAAACTTTGCGCTACAGCAGCAATATTTTTAATGGAATGTGAAATTCTGGGTTTGCCTGTCCTTTTTCTATCCTTTTTCTTGAACCAGTTTCTTGACATTTTTTCACCAAGCTTTGGATTATCCACTCATTCGGATGATTATTTTCACCAAAAATTCACGAATTTTGCTTATATTGTTCTGAAAGGTCGACCGTTTTCATAATAAATTTCAATAATTTTAACGCGCTGTTCGATCCAGCAAAATTGTGACATTCAAGCAGATATCCAGGCCTTAGATTCCAATTCCATTTCACCCAAACTAGTTTTACAGTGTAGAGAGAAACAAGGTTCCGTTCACAGGAATATAGAGGGTAATGAGACAGCAGATGAGCTAGCAAGAAAAGGCTCTACACTACTGTGGCTATTGCTACCCCATTCAACACAATAAAAACATTCATTGCTTCACACTACTTTAGCCGAAAGAATTTGGAAGCAATTAACTACATGAGGAAATTGCTTCGTTGAATTCTTCCCGAGGGTGCCGGCTGAAAACAAGTTCCTTAGTTGTTTTATTTCAAGGAGGTACTTAGATAAGTTAAGGATACTATAGTTAGTATTTGATACTCCTCAATAGTTCAGCATCATTCAAAGTATCTTTGACATGGTCGGAGGTGAAGGGCTGGATTAAGGTGTTATCTGACCCATGCCGAGAATCTGTCAGACTTGGGGTCCTTTTTCGTAAATAACCAAGTCTTGAGCCTCAGAAAAGCCTCCCTGGCTACCAAGGAGGCTGAGTGAAACCCAGCCGAAAGAACATGAATTCATGAAGGAAGCGTTTGAAAGAGCGAAAGAAATCATTCTTGACTTCAACCCCGATTTTAAGAAAGGGCAATCTGTGCTAAAAGGCACAAAACCGTAGGTGTGACGCCCAAAAAGTCCTTTGTGGAGGTTGCGGAGGTTATCATAGAAGTACCTACTTTCAATCCCATCTGCGGAAATTGTCACGCGGAGGGGGTGACTATTTTCCACTATTTATGCGAATGCCCAGGTCGAGCCAGACTTCGCTCTTTCAGTAAGCCTTTTTTACAGCAAATTAGTGATATCTCAGACATAGGTATAAAAAGCTTGCTGCTATACTGGGATCTCACAAAATGGCTCTGACTCAAATAAAAAAAAAAAAAAAAAAAAAAAAAAAAGAAAAAAAAACAAGGCGTAACACGAGAACAGTGGTAGTAAAACGGCGCTAGTCGCTAATTGGGATTATTTCAATAGAAATACTCAACCACCTCAACAACAACAACACAATGTATTTATAATTATAATTTCTTGACGTTCACATTGACTACCTGGTATTATACCTTTAAAACTTATTTTTAATAAGCATTCTAAATTTGTTATGGGATTTTTTACCCCATCGCGAAGGCGACGTCATTGTCTTGGCTTGGTTCGAACTTTAATCTTAACATTAGTCATAATTGTTTGTGCATCAAGCAAGTAGATGTCCGAATTAGCAGGAAAGCCCAGAACAACAAATAACGCAAGAAAAGAGCAGAACAAAAGTTTCAGTTTACAATTTGTCAGCTTACAAAAATTATTCGCAGAACTACGCAAGCCTAAGGGACTTCACGGTCAGATAAATACTTCACGGTCGGTTATAAATTTTAAATGAAAGTTAATTTCTTCATTATTGAGCCAAGCCATTGATCGGTTATGGCATTCACTTAAGATGAGTCGGGGTGCAACCGGTTTAGCACTTATTGGGTTTAACCCAGGTGAAATCTTAATGGAATTTTTGCTACGATGCAGTACTGATTACGAGCATTACGTGGAAACTTCAAAGTGTCACTGCAGCAAAAGCTGCTTTCGTCGTCAGCTTGTGACGTCACATTGCGTGTTTGCCAAAGCTGAGTTGGTAGTATGGAATACTAAATGAGTACTCATGTGGTTCGCCTTCCAGTTGTTTGTGCTGGACAATAGTTCAAACACACACACTCCCATTCATGATGCCACATGTGGCTGCATGCAACACAATTTTATGCTTTCACAATAAATCTACTTAAAAGAATGCATTCGGAAAGGTGCAGTCAGGCGAATTGTGAGAATTTTTTCAACCCGATTCTTTGTTTAAATTACTCACAAAGTTGGCAGCAGAAAGTGTTTGAAAGGAGGAGCAGTCAATTGCAACAAATGTTTATGCTGCTGTACATACAGACACACATACACATACATGATAATATAAGATGATTGTGACTCATTATGCCTACTTTTTATT
Organism: Anastrepha ludens; assembly: GCF_028408465.1. NCBI lineage: Eukaryota > Metazoa > Arthropoda > Insecta > Diptera > Tephritidae > Anastrepha > Anastrepha ludens. The sequence goes on along the minus strand of NC_071498.1, from coordinate 113,459,346 downwards.
CTTTTTTATCATACTTCATTTTTCTCAAGCTGGTCGCCAAAGAAATATTTTCAAGCCGATCAATGACACCAAATGCTTTGCTAAAAATTCCAAAGAGACTCCTTTTTTTGCTGAATGTGGGAACATTACTTGGGGTGAGGCCTGCGATTTACTGATGACCAAATAAAACATTCTAATAAATTGGATGGCAAATAAATGTGTGAGTTTGGCACTTCTACGAGTAACATACAATTCTCTACATTTTATCAATGGAATTAATTCGTTCCCAACTGTGCGTTGGGCTGCCTTGGCCACAGTTCTCTTCAACTGCAATTAATTGCAATGCCAAGCGCTTTTCTAGCAATTACACGTACAAGTGCTTAGCAGTACTTACATGCTTACATGCATATTTACATAAAATATGAGGAACATGTGTAGGTATATTTGTTCGTGCTGTTGTTGGTCTAGCGCAAATTGGCGCCAGTTGTGTGGCGTGTATGATAATTTTTTTCTATTTAATTCTTGCTTTATAGTTTATGTGTTTGCTATGACGTTGAATTGCTATGACTTCATTCACAATCAATACAGTCTTGTGCGAAAAGTTAGGGACAGTGAAGATTAAACTGTAGAAAAGCAGAACATTATCGATGTATTCACTTACCTAGTAAATAGAAATATTTGCGTATTTTATTTATTTTGTTTTATTTGGTTTCTCAACATAAAATATCAAAATGTGCCCGTAATGATACAGTTAAAGATTAGGTCTATTTATTACTCATTTTTAAATTTTTAGGTATTTGGTACTTTGTTGGGTATCCTTTTTTATAGGGTTCGAGAAAGTAAAAATTAAAATACTTTCGGAAAGCCAATCGGTTCTCAAAGCCTTGAATAGATTCACATTCAAGTCAAAAGTCGTAATAGGGTGTAACAATGCACTCAACAAACTGGCCACTCATAATCAGGTCTCACAGATTTGGGTACCTGGACATGAGGGACACGAAGGAAACGAGAAGGCAAACTTTTATGTCAAAAAAGGGGCAGAAGGGCTAATTATTGGGTCAACCCCATTTTTCGGCTTAACAAAAATAATATAAACAGGAAACCAAAAAACGGATCTAAACAAAATTCAGGGAACACTGGAACGGCACAAGCGGCTTTAATCCCTTCGAAAAGTTTTTGAGCTTCAATGCCAACAGAGCAAAATCTGCTCTAACCCTAGATAAAAAGGACCTCACATTCCTCTGTGTTGCACTTACAGGTCACTTTGCCTGTAATAAACACTTTAACAATATAGGATTACCTAGTACAAGATCATGATCCTCTGCTGTGATGAAGAGGAGTCTATGGAACACTTAGTCACCAACTGTGAGGCAGTTGGTCACAGGAGATACAGAATCTTGGGCTCGTACGTACTGGAGGAGGAATACCTACAATTGCTCGCTCCTAAGGCACACAACAGATCAATTTGATCGCAGTGCATAAAGGCCTTAGCCTAACCTGTACAACCATTACCATTACCATCCTTTATTATCAGTTACAGCCTAAAGACTACATGGCATGGAGTAAACCAACTTTTTGTTTATTTTGGATTAATTTGGTTACACCGTTCAAGTATCGCCCTTTTCATCTTCAATTTGTAATTTTCTATATATAAAAGGTCGGCCATCTGGTCCAAATAAGTTTATTTTAACTCCTCTGCAAAAAGCACGGTCCTCCAAGATGCTGGGGCTCTACTTAGATGGTCAGGCGAAACTGTAATCTCTTACTTCTATTCTTTGCTCTAACGAACAGTTACGGGCTATTCTGCCATTTAAGATTTCTTCCTTCAGTATTTTTCGAGCAGTTTCTGAATGGCAAGTCTTATCTAAATCCGTTTTGACCATTTCAGTTAACTTTGGAGCGCTTGTTGCTGGATTTTTTTCTGTGATAGTTTTACTTGTGGCCTGTTGTCCCTAATTTACCACATGACATTAATCCATAAAGCGTCCAATAATGTGCTGAATTGATGTACAATTTCAGCTATTTTACGATGCGACATTCCTTTTTTGAAATGCACCAAAACTTACCCACGCCTTTCGAAGTACGCGGTCGCATGGATAACAAAAACCAAGCGCACATAAAATTTAATAATGTGAAATTCACTCTACAAAATCTCGCATACCAAAAATATTAGGTGCGCCACTAAGTTCTAGCTGTTTTTTTTATGAAAATACAACTTTATTCTAAGAAAATAGTTACAAGTGAATCATTGAAAGTATTGCCCGTCGCTGGCGTAGAATGGAGCTGCTGGTCAGCTAGACCATGTGCCCTCGATCGGAACAGGTGATAATCGGACTGCACAATATCTGGAGAATATGGCGGGTGATGTAGGATTTCCCATTTCAGTGTTTCTAGGTGGGTTTTAACGGGTTTGGCAACGTGGGGGCGAGCGTTTTCATGCTGTAGAATGACTTTTTCATGCCTCTCTGCGTATTTCGGCCGCTTCTCGCGCAGTGCTCGGCTCAATCGCGTCAATTGAAATCGATACCGATCCACAGTGATGGTTTCGCTTGGTTTTAACAGTTCATAATAAATAACACCAAATTAGTCCCACCAAATACTGAGCATAACCTTCGTAGCGTGAACATTCGGCCGAGGCGACGACGTAGAAGCATGACGGGGCAGTCCCTATGACTTTCTTTTCTTTGAGTTGCTGTAATGAATGAATTTCTCTGTATGCTATGTGTAATGAGTGGACACTTTTTTGTATTTTATGTTGAGAAACGAAAAAACAACGAGCAAACAAAATGTCTGCTCGCTCTGTTTTCACATTTTTGCTAAATTTTATGAAATGTATAAGTAGAACACTTTACAAAAAAATCGTGTCTGTACTATCTAAGGTGTGAGTGACTGTATTTACATATAATAAGTTGCATACAAAGCGCATGGGTCTGGTGGTGAATGACTATAAGGTGAAGTATCTCCTGTGAATGTAGACAGTTATGATTTTGAAATAGTGACAGATTTCATTTATTTGGGAACCAGCATTTACACCGATAATCTGTCTGCTTTGAAATCCAACGAAGAATTTCTCTTGCCAACAAGTGCTACTTTGGACTAAGTATGCAATTCAGTAGTAAAGTCCTCTGTCGACGAACAAAACTAACATTTTGTTAGTCTCTCCCGTCCCATCGTATAGCACAGAAGGTTGAACTATGGCAACATCCGATAAGGCGTTTCTTGGAGTGTTTGAGAGAAAGATTCTGCGGAAGATTTTTGCACTTTTGAGATGGCGATTATCACGCTATAAATAGGAGGAGGAACTCAGCCAAACACCTAACAGAAGTGTTTGCCTCAACTAGGATGAGAGAGAGAGAAAGGGAGATTATCGTAGACGATGGGGCAAGGAATGAATGAACATAGTACAGGGTGGGCCATATAAGACCTACTAATGTTAAACACAAATAACTTTTGCAATAATCATTTACTTTGGTTAATTGTTTTTATACATTGAATATATTTTATGGAAATTATGTATGAAATATTACATCAGACAAATGTCCACCATTTTTCTCGATACAAAGATTGGCTCTTCTTAACGTGTTTTCCATTATACCACATAATGTTTCTGGTTGAAGGCTCAGTATTTCGTCTCGAATATTTTGCTTTAGCTGTCTAATAGTCTCTGGTTTATTAAGATATTGTGTTTTTAAATAACCCCATAAAAAGAAGTCGGGCGCAGTCAAATCTGGCGAACGAGGTGACCAAGGGAAATTTGAATTTTTTGAAATCAGACGTTCGCCAAAAATTTCACGTAGCAGGTCTACAGTTTGCCTAGCAGTATGCGCAGTTGCTCCATCTTGTTGAAACCACAAATTAGGATACTGCGCCGCCATTGGCCGCAAAAAGTTTTCAATCAATGTTCTGTAAGAAGCTCCTGAAATCGATTCCGGCATTTCATCCTCATTTTCGAAGAAATATGGACCGATAACTATAGTGGCCATAACACCGCACCAAACAGTACATTTAGATGAGTGCAACTGATGTTGGTGTATTGCCCTGGGATTTTTAGAGCCCTACAATATACAGTTCTGTTTGTTGACATAACCATTTAAATGGAAATGCGCTTCATCCGACATCAAAACATTATTTAAAAAACCAATTTGTGTGGCTAATTGTGTAAAACGAATAGCGTATTGTAGTCGTTGTTGGTTGTCTTGCGGTAGGGTTCCATAATAAGTTTCAAACAATTCAATTATAACCTACAAAAAGAGAAAAATAAATATGTAAAACAATAAAATGTTATTTGTGCTTAACATTAGTAGGTTTTATTTGGCTCACCCTGTACAAACAGAAATGTATTTTTATCAGAACATACAACATCTGGTCGCTATGTCTATAGGCTTTTGAATGATTGCTGCTTCATATTTGAATAATTTTACACTCAAGAAACTTTTACTTCCGAAAAAACGGTTCATTGGATATAAATTTGTTAATAAACTATAAACGGACTATAACAATATTTTCAAGAAGGCAAATCAAATCCAACAACTCTCGATGGTACTCTAACTGGCTTCCTTTTCTGGGAAATCCTTGTTGAAAGAGTTGATACAACTTCCATTGTGAAGCAAGTATCTGGTTGATGATGAATCGGATGCCTTGCTATTGCGAGGCGAAGGTTGAGATATCTTGGTTCTTTATTTTTGTACTACGCAACTGCAGCCAACAAACTGCCAACTGCAGAGTTTCTTGCTAATATGCAGCTTTTTTTATCCATAATTCCAATGTCTTCTTTACTTATAAATCTTCCTTTTTCACTCACTTTTGGCACTCGTGCATACTAAAATGAACGACTTTTTGTTTACCTCCTATGCTTCGGTGCAATCATCGAGCAACCTAACCTAACTTAATGACGCTCCACACTTATTTCCTTTAGTGGTGTTTCATGACAAGTCCATGGTTTTTGCGTCTGGCGGTTATAAATTGCTTTTATTGAATGAGCCATAACATTGAGTGGTCTTGAACATTTGTCCAAGACTGTATTTGAACACTTCTCTGCATGCATTTACTTTTTATAAAGTAGGGTCCAGGAATTACTTATTATTCTAAATTAAGTAGAAGTGTTTGACTTGAAGCGAAAAAATGCCATTGATATAGTAATGTTACCAATAAAAAAGAAAAAAAAAAGTTAAAACAAACTAGTAAAACTGCAATTCACTGTGGAACAGATGAAAGTGGGGTTGATGAAAATATAATGTAAAACAGTGTAAACAATTATAAAACTAAAGAATTTACTAAGTGTAAACTCGAATCTCCTTACTATTTGATTATGCTTAATTCATATATTTTAGATCACCATGAAATGGGTTCGTAAATTTAGGTAATGAGATCGAAAAGTTCGAATATATTGAGTTGCATACCCCATGCACATAGTAACATGCGTAAAATATAGCTGTTGTTCTCTATGCTGTTCCCTTTTGGGCAGAGGTAATCCATCTAATTCACGATACGTAGCACAGGAGTGACGACAGAATGCAGTAAGAGTCGCATGCGCATTCAGGACTGTCTATGACCACGCGATTTGCATTATCGGCGGAGAACTCCGTATGGATATACGTGCACAATAAATGAATCATCTCTATGGCAGGTAGCAGGACAAAACCCATCAAAGAATAGAAAAGCTACAGAAAGTCTTTAATCCATAAAATAATGCCAATATAGATGGGATCTATCAGCAAACGGGCATTGAACTCATAGGCTTACACCTGAAATCACACAATGGATGACCAGGAAACACATTTTAAGCTGACAGACAACCCCTACTACCCGCACTGCTGCAACACGATCGAAGATACAGAGCATGTTATTTCCCAATGTGACCGTTTTCGAGACGAGCGGCAAACACTGGAGGTGCTACTTGGACACCCGTTGCAGGCGAACAATCTGATACCAGCCATGTGTGCATCAAACAATAACTGGAATGCTGTTAAGACATGTGCATCAAAAATAATACAGATGAAGAATTGGAATTCTTGAGTAAGGAGGCACTAACTGTTTGACTGAAGAATGACTCTCACGAACGCTCGAGGTAACCCTCACGACAATATCACACAGGAACAAGTCGATACTAACAAATTTGGTGTCGTAAAGTAGACTTGGGTTGAAGGCCCCATCTTCTTCCTATCATGCGTTTGCAGGCATATAGAGCAATTTTTGCTTCGCTTACCTGTTCTTCAATGTCCAGTTTCCAGCTAAGTTTGGAGCCCAAGTACTTTGCGCTGGGTGAAATTTATCTCACTTACTTTACCTCACTCCACAAATATTTCTTATATTTATATCCAAATTTTATTGATGTGCCATTTGTAGATATCCACTGAAAGTTTCAGCTTTGGTTCACTTCATTCTTTATATGTATGTACATATGTATGTACATATATGCATGTTGTTTTTGTCGCATCCTGCTGTTTTTCACCCAAACAGGAAATACCACCCGCTGAATAGCCTGTACAAACAAACATTTGTCTACACGTACATTCACACATACATAGAGACATACTAATTGTATTCTAATCACCGGCGACCCATTGGGAATGGAGAGCAGTCTTCAAGACGCTGCGTGAGCAACCACTTCTGCGGACATCTTTCACTTTTCATCGATCAACGACAGAATAATAAGCTACAGAATACATGCCGCGCTGGTGATGTGCAAAAAGTAACTTGGAATATACGAAGCACAAGAATGTCTTGAAGTATTTAGTTGGCGTTATTTATCATTACTTTTGCGGTTCATTTATGGCCAAGTGACATCACAGCCAAGAACGCGAGGAAGACTTTAAACATGGGCTGCGCAGATTTTGATGTATGCGCGTCGGCTGTAGGCGCGACAAGGCAAGGCACTTGTTGCTTGTAGTTTGTTGTTTGTGCACATGTGCGTGTTGCACGTTTCGCGTATGTTGTCTCGACTGCGCCTAACATTCATTGCGTGCATTCCTTTTGCCACGATATTCAGACATTTGCTGTTTTTTTGTTTTGAGTTGCATTAAATGATTTCGAACTACAGACAGCCGGCAAACCACCAGCGTCAACACAGTGGCCCATCAGTAACGCCATCATCATCGTCATCATCGGCACCATCGTGGCCACTCTCGAAGATGTTGGTGTGCAGAGTGGTGCGCGCGTACAGAGTTTGCAAGTAGTAGCACCGTCATTTTGTTGTCTGCATGAATACCTTTTGTTGTGATTCTGTTTGCTGTTGTTGATTTGTGCGCCTGCTGTGCTATGGTTGTGGTTAATGCTGCTACCATGGTTTTGTTGTTGTTGTTGTCGTTACTGCCGTTGATGTACGCTTGTTGGGCTGTTGCTATCAATTTGTGGCTACCAGCCGAGTCCCAGCGCGAATGTACGGCTTGAATTACGGCCGCAATGTGAGGCACATGCATTTGTATGTATTTATTTACTTTTGCTATTTATTTATATACAAAATATATTCATTTATTGCCCCTTGTTGTTATCGTTCGTATTTGTGCGCCTTGCGTGCGCCTTAATGTCTATTTTTAAATTCTAGATTGGTAACAAGTTCAGTTTAATTCACTCCACTCGCCATCGCCATCGTCATCGTCATCACCAACGCTATCAGCAATGGCAGCAACAGTATCTTACCATGGCCAAGCAAACGCATACCCAATGTTGATGTGAGTTTCACCTTTCGCGTTTGGTCAACCTCATCCTCGTTTGCAACGCCAATATGGCCCATCGTCTTTTGGCACCGCCATCACATCATCGTCCCCAACGTCATGACCATCGGCGGCGTAGCTGTGGCGGCATTCCGTATTGACAACCCAGCCATCGTCATCTTCTACACATCTGCACTTTATACCCTACCACAATCAGGCGTCTGCCTTTGGCTGTCTCATCTGCAACATGCCACAAATCTGCAAAGCGCTTCCTTGCCTCCTCAGTGCACTATCTGAGTTCGTTTGTTGGTTTATCGTAACAGCTGAATTACACACCACATATGGTTTTATGAATGTTCATATCACAAAGACTCCACCAATGCCGCTGTCCTCCTCAGCAGCCCCTCAGTGATCAGCATCTCACTGACCACAGTGCGCTCTCTCTCTTGGGACCACTGCCGCCACTCTCGCATGCGCTGTCAATTTAAGTCAAGTGTGTAAACTTTTTCACTACATTCCGTTCCTCCTCCTATAGCTAGCCAACCAGCTCGCCAATTGCTCCACCTCTGTTTGGACTAATTTCTTTTTTGTGTTTTGTCTTTGGCTGGGCACTTTGGCCCATTGGCGTGCTTGTGCGCTTATTGAAAACGCACTCTAATGAGTAGAAATATTTATCATTATTTGTGCGATGAGTTTTCATTACGTGTACGCACTTGTTGCATGTATGTATGTATGTTGGCTTGTTTGTTTATTCACATGCGTGTAGTTATGCGTTGGCAGTAGGACTTGCAAGTTTATGTTACATTTGTAGTCAACAATGTCTATTTTTAGGCGGTTAAAATTCTAAAAATACCCACAAGGCGTTTCGCGGTTTCGTGTTTTCCACCGCAGGTTGCTCTCTTCGTGTTCATATTTTTTAAATAGCAAATTTACAGGTATGCATGTATGTATGTAGGTGCATGCGTGCGTAGCATATTTGGTCATCACAAGTCTATAGACTCGTAAAATTGCAATTTCCAGACATTAACAGCAGGAATTTCGTTCTTTGTCAGTTTAAATGTTGCGGAATGAAATTGAAAAATTAACGCAAAGCGATGAAAAAGTAGCAGGCGAGCAGTTCAAGGACCAATTAATGAGGGTGGCAAGCGTACAAATGGATTGGCGAGTGTTATAAATACACAACAACAATACAAAGTGTTGCATCTATTAACACCGGTAGGGCGAGGAGAGCTTGTGAATACTTCGCTTTAGTGCGTGATGGGCTTGAACAGGAGTTAAAAAAATTTCAAAAATTTCATACAAAACAGCCAACGGGAATTCGTTACTGGCTACTCATTTATGTAAAATCAATTTAGTTTGAAATTCTACGCGTATCTAAACTCAAAACATCTCAATTTTTGTGAAAAACCCGAGAATTTCGAATATTTATTATTATTTTTTGCTACACTTCCGATGAAATTGGTCAGCTTTTTTCGAAGGTTTGGTGTAGCATGAGCTGTCACTCGGAAATTATCTAATCCTTTAGCTGTAAACTGAATGGTCCGTCTTTTTTATGTTGAATAACACCACCTGTACCGAAATTGAGTTCATTATTTTCCTGATTCTTACTATTTCGTAAGTCCAAAGTAGAGGTTTTGACTTAATCTTACTGCTTTTCCGGTAATTTCTACAATAGTTTGACCACTTTTTTAGAACTATTTAATACATTGAGACAAAAGGAGCAGGGATGTTGAATACCTCTGCCTATTTTTTGAAAGCACTTAGTGCAAATCTGCATTCTTAATGTAAGCTAATCTGCATTTTTTCTCTCGAAAGTGGCGAATCTGGTGACATGTCATCCTGTTTATGGTATCAATTATAGAAGATTGATGAGGGTAATTGCTGAATCGGCCTGTTCGGCATATATAGCAATTGTATACATCAGAATTTGTTCGAGTTGGCTTTCCTAGAAGAATTTGTTCGTAGTCTTTAAAGGTCTATTAAATACTGGCCTTTCTCGATTGAGAAGAGCTAGTGGACAAAATCCGCATATACCCAAAAGAAATTGGAAGTCTATATTACACAAATTTGTATTAATAAACTCCTGAATCAGCTTTCACATTTGTTCGTGATAATAAATTACGACTTTGTTTGCCGAACTTAATTTTCCTATCACATGGAGCATACACTTTTAATCTACTCGCATCGTGATCACATTTATGCGTGACGTGACTCATTGTCGATTGAATTTTATGCATGTACTGATGCTGGCCTTGTTCATTGAATTGAAAGAAAAATGATAAAATGACTTAGTATATAGCCTCCTTGATTATGTTGGCTCATGTCTCCTGTTCAAGCCCATCTTGCAAGCACCTTTTCTTTTGATTATTTATTTATTAGGAGGGCAACTAAGTTCCCGGTGTTTGTCAATAGATGCCGCCAGCAGTGTGTGCTAGTCGATTCTAACATAACCTAAACGACACATTAGTGATTATGTTTTGGTATCATATACCTACTATTGGTTTTGTGAAAATGTCTGACTTTGTGCCGAATAATCGTAATTTGGGGGAAGTGTTGACTTTCCTCTTTCATTCGAAAAAAACCGCGGTTGAAGCGCATCGAGAGCTACTAAAAGTTTATGGAGTATTAGGAGTTCCAAGCGTTTGCTTGCTTTGGGAATGATTCAGAAACAGGGGACTTGGGTTCTTTATGAGTTAAAACCAAGGGCTGTTGAACGTCATTTTTTCGCCTATGAACAACTGCTCCAGCGGCAAAAAAGGAAGGGGTTTCTTCATCGCATCTCGACGGGTAATGAAAAATGGCATTACATTACAGCAATCCAAAGAAAAGAAAGTCATGTGGACTGCCCGGTCATGCTTCTACGTCGTCGCCACGGCCGAATATTCACGCTGCGAAGGTTATGTTATGTATTTCGTGGGACAAGTTGGTGTTATTTATTATGAACTGTTATTACCAAGCGAAACCATCACTGTGGATCGGTATCGACTTCAATTGATGCGATTGAGCCGAGCACTGCGCGAGAAGCGGCCGCAATACGCGGAGAGGCATGAAAAAGTGATTCTGCAGCATGGCAACGCTCGGTCTCACGTTGTCAAACCCGTTAAAACTTACCTGGAAACACTGAAATGGGATATATTACCCCACCCGCCATATTCTCTAGACATTGCGCCGTCCGATTATCACCTGTTCCGATCGATGGCGCATGGTCTACCTGACCAGCAGTTCCATTTATATGAGGACATCAAAAAATGACTGGATCCGTGGATAGGCTGAAAAGATGAACAGTTTTACCGCGACGGTATACGAGATCTACCAGAAAGATGGGGAAAAGTAGTAGCCAGCGATGAGCAATATTTTCAATGATTCACTTGTAACCATTTTTTCAGAATAAAGTTGTATTTTTATAAAAAAAAACAGCGAGAACGTTAGTTGCCCATCCATATTTACTTTTTAATTTCAATTATTCTTTTATAAAAACACAGATCTATAACAAAAACCATGTAAAATTTTAAATTTTGTACGAAATTCGTAAGAACTCGGCAAATTTTCAAACTTTTTACTTAGAGTTTTTGGGAAAAATTTCAAGTATGCAATTTTATAGCTGATTGAATTTTGGTGGTCCCCGTAGTTTGCCAAAGCAAAGTCTATGAAAAACAAACCTAGAGATCTTCTCAGCACTAAAAGGAAATACTTGTGAGGTTAATGGCCTCCCGACATCACTTCTCCAACGAGTGGCGTATAGCATGGTGGCCAGCTTCTAAGAGTTTAGCCGACGTAACGGTCAACCTTTAGATGAAATAGTTTTAGAAAAATAAAACTCGCGGTTTCATTTGTTATATTTATTAAAATAAACTTTTATTGGTAGATTTTTTTTTAATTTAGCTTTTCAATCTCTGTATCTATCTGAAAGAATTTAAGCAAAATTTGCCGAAAACAAACTACGAGTCGAAACCAAATTATAATTTCAATTTGTTCTATTGTCACTTGGATTTAATTTGTTTTTTAATAAATAAAAGTTTTCTTGTTTTGTTTTATTATTAATTTCTTGGAGTCATAGCGAAAAATGTAAATGCTTTATAGTTTAGTATAGTACTCGCACAACTGCTAAAGCTAATTATTGTGGTCAAGTTCGGATACGGAAGAATCTATTATTATTATGCTGCTGCACACTGTGGCCAAAAGAGACCTTTTGTGCAAAGCCTGCTGAGGTAGCCTCTATTTTATGGGTTTTTTTTAATTAAGCACACCCTGGGACTTATTGTTTCACAATTTATATGAATGCACGACTATACCACCAAGGTTGTGTAGCCATTTTTTACCTAGTGCAGGACATTTACAAAGAAGGCGTTCCGGTATTCAGTGTCCATTTCACAGAATCGACAGATGATGGTCTCAGAGAGGCGAATTTTTTTTAAGGGATACGTCTGGTTACAGTGGTCTCTAAAGTGATCAGTGAAAAGTCTTAAGGCCACTCTGAGAAGCAAAGGTAGCAGAGAGAGGAGTCTAACTGAATTTAAAAAAATCTCAAAATTTTTAAACATGGAATTTTCTATCAATAGCACCGTCCAGCACTTGGTAAGCATTGAACGAAACTAATTTTTTTTCGATATTAGCTGTGTTCCAATGTGTACCAATATCGAGATCCAGATACAAGTTTTGAACTCAAATGCAACAAAGATGCGATTCTGATAGAGGTCTTCCATTATTATTTCATCTTCAATGCTGTCATGTTCCAAACAGTTGTGAAGAGTACATCTACTTATAGTAAACATTTATTTTTACTACAGAAAAAAGAAATTGTATATCAGTTTTGTCAATACAATAAAAATGATCAATCCCGTGGGAATTTCTGATACTGAGCTGAGTAAGGCAAGAAACCTCCAAATTGAGTCACAAGCGAAAAAGTTGTTATTTCTTCGTTTTTCGAGGTTAGCCTGCGAATTCGATATATAGCTCGCTGAAGCTCAAAATTGGCACTTTGCTAAAAAATTATTTCTAATTATTGCATGTAAATAACTACAAAAAAAATTAATGCGTGTGGTCTGCCTGTGCCTCTTATATAAATGTTATATAAATTTGTTTATGCAAACATATACGGGGTCAATGTTTTTCAATGAATGAAGAATCGTTTAAACCGCTTGTTTTGGAGGTATCCACTTCTGAATAGCAAAAGTACCAAATAGTTTTCAACGCAATCTAAGCGATCTAGTGCATACCACTCTTATTAAGTTGTCTAGATGGGCTCTAAATAAAATATATTGGGTGTGAACCCTCATAAAACAGAATTGGTGCTATTTTCAATGAAATATAAAATTCCACAATTTGTGAAGCTATCATTTAATTGTCTAAGGCTAGAAGTAGGAGTTAGCGCCAAATATTTAGGCCTAATTCTCGACAAGGGAGCGGAGGTCGCGGTCGACCAAAGAAACACTTGGAGAAGGTCGATGTTGCGCGAACTAGCAGATGCCGACATCTCATGGGACGGTGCAAAAACCACAGCACAGAACCCTGTACGATAGAAGAGTCTTGTCGAGGCCCTATGCTTCTGAGAGAAATCAAATAGGAATATGAATGTATAGGATCGAGTATGGAAAGCTACTCTAGCTCTATTTTCATGCAAAAGAGCCATTGGACGCAGTTAGGGTCTTTTTCCGCATAAAACTTCCTGGCTGTATGAAACCGTTATCATACCCATTCTTCTCTGCGGAATTATAGTCTTGTGGATGGCTCTCAACAAGACAAAGTTTAAAAATAAGCTTCGGAAAGTTCATCGTATGGCGCTTATAGAACCACACCCTCTGATGCTGGGAATACTCTTTCTTTCTTAGCTCCGCTTGAGTTGGTTGGTACACAGAATGCAGGTAATACCGCTGCTGATCTTGCTGTAACTAAGAAACGGCACGATTTAGGTATTGGACACTATACACGGAAAAACTGCTTACGGTTTGACGATGAAGCTGACTTTTGCGTCTCGTGAAGGGAGAAAAAAATAAGCGTTTCGACTCCATGGGTGTCAGAGTACCGTAGTGACATACCAGGTAATTGTAAGGCAGATAAATTAGAGAGAGGGGGCACTACCACCCGTCTCCCTATTGGAGTGCGGATTGTAAGTATACCCCTCTCAACATGCAAAGTGCGTGATACAAGTAGCATTGTCACTTAAGCCAACACAAGATGGGTTGATAGTATGAAAGGTAATACTTAAAAAGAATTTGGCCAAGATGGGTCGTCAGGCACGCGAAGGCGCTATTTAGTAGGTCAAAGGAAAACGTCTCTATATTAGTTGCTTTAGTCATAGACCACTGTATCCTGGATCGACATGCTCAAAGATTAAACGACACTCATTTCCACTATTGTAATGAGGAGGAGGAAAGTCTGTCAGATTCTTTTCTCTGTGACGGTTCTGCCTCATCGTTCTTGAATGGCACTTATGACCATAGGGAGGGATATGAGTGTCAGCCAGATCAATGGGTTTGCACTTAAAACTAAATGGCCTGACGAGGAGTGGCAGGTACAATGCTCGTCTATATTTGTGGTATCACAATGGATCAGCAACGGCCTAAGTGAGCTGGTTTAAAAACCGACTACCAATTCTACTTACCTGCCTATCTACTCTATTTTTATTATTAAGCTTAAAAGAAGAATCTTTCAGAGTCTTTGAGAGAAACATACTCAGCAGGATGTATATAGCGCCAGGCTAAACGAAGGGTTACTCCAACGATGAGTTACTACAATTTATGCATGGCGTGGATATTGTCAGATTCATCAAAGTGCAAAAGCTTAGGTGGGTTGCACATGTTCTAAGAATGGAAGACGCAAGTGTTCAGTAATCAACAATGCAGACAAACCTATGATAACGAGAAATAAAGGTCCCGGCATAGGCGTCTACTGGATTGTATAGAAGAAGACCTACGTTCGCTCGAAGTAACCAACTAGAAATATTCAGCAAGAGACAGAGAGGCCTGGAGGCATATTTTAGAGAAGGTGAACACGGGGTTATTCTGTTGTAACGTTAAATCATGATGATGATGATGAATCCTCGTATTACAGATGCTATAAGGGCGAAAGGTCTGATCGAAAGTATTAGGCTTCTAATTTTTCTAAAGATCGTCAGATGTTTAGCAGATCTTTAGAGCGGCTGCTTGATGGAGTAAAATGTGAAAATGTACATCATAAGGCCACTTGCAACACGTTTTATAAAAAGTTATTTCCTTGCCGAAATGCTCTCGGATGCTTGCTATTGCCTGCTTAGTAGCTAAAAGTTTGGAAAAGGCTTACGCTTTGTACCACACAGTGTGCATCGATCGGGACTAGCCGAATCGTGCTAATTACCAACCAACACCGAGTATTTTTAATTTAGCTTTAAGTCTTCGCTATTTCGCCTATATTTGCAGACACGATTTATATGTACACATGCGCCACATATTCATAAATAATTTACCGCCTTTTCCTGGTGCAATTAAAAGCGGAACCAAGAAAATAGTTTGCAGCTCAATTTAACGGGGTGCGCCAGCCAGATTGCTGCTCAAATTATTCTTAAGTCTTAAACGCAAATAGGCAATGAGCTGTGGTCCCAGAATGGAACCAAGACGGCTCCGGAGACATGAGAAACAAAAACACTTTGCACAAATTAATGTAGCGAAACCCACGCACATGACAGAAAACGCACATATGAACATACATACCGACATACATACCAGTATAGTAGTTTATGCCTATGGGTATTCAAAATATGGGGAGGACAGGCCAATGGACGACTGCGAACAAATCGGTCAAGCACCTCAACAAGTCTGCACTGCAACAGTGAAGAGCTAATGGACGAACAGCAGCAACAACATTGACGGCATGGACAAGGTTGGGTGGCAATGAAAAGAGGCAGAAAAATTAAATTGCGCATGCGCCGATGGAGCCAACGCCGCCGACGCCGAAGCTGTTGCACCGAAGGGTAATGGAGCAGTAGACTCCACTAGAACAAAGCGCTGTGTCGCTGTGCAGAAGTAACATTTTTGTTTGTTGATCTTGATGTTGATGAGCGGATGATGAGCGATGGCGAGACATTGATTATGATGATGGCGCACGAACGGATATTCATATAAGCCAGCGGCATACTTTATATACGAGTATATTCTTAGTCATGTATGCTGTAATTTGCTAACATAAATGTTTGTATGTATATGACTCGCAAACGAGTATATTTAAGTAAGTGACTATATTGGTATATAAAACTAAAAACCTGCCGTTTCATTATGCTAATCCATCAAACAAGTGTTACAAGTAAAACTGAGTAACAGAGTACTTGAGCTGCTGGATATCAGACTTTAACCCTCTAGTGCCCAAATTTTATTTTTGAATGAAAAAATTGCTTTGGGTGGGGATTATGGTAAAATTATAGGTTCTTTATCAAGAAAGTGAAATTTTGTTCCTTGATCCGATTATATAGGGATAAAACCTTACCCCGCCTGCAGGCGGCTTTGGGAAAGAACGCCAAAAAAAATCTAAATGAAAAACTTGCAAATTCAGTGTATTACGTACTTTTATTGAACAAAACAGAAAGTTTTTAACAGAAATCAATACAAAACAAACAGTCAGTCTTATTTCAAATAGTTTTAGAAAAATGTCTACAAAAGAAAGGCATGCTTTTGGGCATAAATAGGCAGTTGGTGCAAATTATTTATGGTGAAAATTGTGAAAGCAAAATTGTGAAAAACAAAGATTCAGATTCCATTTTCGGCACACGATTTGAGTTTCGGAGGTGCAGCCAGGATATTCGCACCTATTTTTACCGGTGCGTGATAAAAACTTTGCAAAATGTCCAACTCCGTCGTAGCGAACGTCGTCAGGAGGTAAGAAAGCTTTTCTTCCTGTAAATTCTACTTGAGGAGTTTGTCATGGACGACCTGGAGCTCTTGGTATTGAAGAATATTGTTGTTTGCGTAGTACGTATGCGATCTCTGCCCGGAAGTTCGGCAGTTGGTACTGCCTAGTATGCGTGTCAATCTTGTTAATTCTTCTGAACAAAACATAAGCGTTTATCATGGCCATATCAAGCAGGTGATTAAAAAGTCGGTTTGTGTACTTATTGCTCTTTACCGGAATCTTATATCGCCCAATTAGTCCATCCATGAGGTCGACGCCCCCCATATATGACTATTATATTCACGGAATGCATTGGGGCAATCGACATCAACAAATTTTTTTTCTGAGCGAACGAACCGCGACACCTTATTTATAACATTTGTTTCATTCTGGAAGGGATTTTCGCCTGCGTAACTCGATGCGAGTCACACTATTTTATTGTCCTTCCAAACTGATAAAGAAATGTCAACTCCTAAAGCAGATCCACAAAATTCAGTTGAATATCCACGGGGTTGTTTCCTGAGATCAAGATCTGTCGGAAGTTTGCAATTCGGAATTCGATTTGAACGAATAGTTCCCAGCGAATGTATTCCGCGTGATTTAAGATAAACCAGAAGTGGCAGTGACGTGTAATAGTTGTCGAAATATGTTATATGGTTTTTAAAATCTGGAATATTACGGGACAATCGGACCACCACATTCGCTGATGCCCCAAGATCTGGTGTATCAGTCAGAACAGCATTGTCTCCTGCGCCGCAATATATTTCGAAGTTATAACAAAATCCGACGGAGTCACACAAAACGAAGAGTTTTATACCCCATTTATGTGGTTTATCTGGCAGATATTGTCGAAGGAAAGTCCTCATCTTCGGTGCGCACATTTGTTCATCGTCACATAAACATTGAGTCATCGGAATGGACTGAAACCTGTTATTGAAATGATCAACGAGACATAAATTGACAACATGTACATAAATTGACACACACCTCTGATTCCAGCATAGATTCTGACAAATTTACCGCCCTGTTAATCACCTCGTCAATTCCAGTGTCGATAGGTAATTCTGCATCGTCCACATCTTCGTCTAAAAAATCTTCCAAATCTTCTTCCACGTCTGTATCATCGTCGATTTCCAATAAATCCAAAAATGTTGCAATATCTTCATCATTGAGGGATGATAATTTACACTTTTGTCGTTGATCCATTTCTAAAAAACCAAAACTTTAAGCTTAACCCCCTCTAAAAATATCAAAATTTCAAACTTACCGCATAATGTTATTTATTCCGAGTTATCCCAGGACCGCCTCTAGACGGGCTGTCTTCAAAGGTTTATAAAATACAGGAAACACTTTTTTTGTTATTATTTTTAACTTTCGTATTTTGAACACAACCAGCAATACTATGATAATTTTTATTATAAGCTAAATACACTTCTAATATTTTTATTTAATTTTTAAAATACACCACGTTTGCAGAATAATTAATTTGACCGCTTTTCACTATTTTCCGACTTCAAATGACTATGACGGCTGATTAAAAAACAAGACGCTGCTGCAAATGCACCAGCAATAATTTTGGGACTTTCCGGAATTAGAAAGAGTTTAAAAAGTAACGAAATGGTATTTTAAAAGGGAATAAGCGTGAAATAAACTTAGGCCGTCTACAGGCGGTCTTGGGTACTAGAGGGTTAAGAAATATGCGATGCGGCGATGAGAAAGTAAGCGATGTAATGACGAAAGAACCGGTGGTTCAACTTATTTGAGTCAAGTGGCTCAACAATGGCTTACACACCGAAGCGGAAGTTAAGTAACCCCACAGGGCCACAAGACGGCGCACAGTGGTTCTAAATCGACGAAAAGCGGAAACAATTCAATATCTTGCAAACGGATAGTCCGAATGAGCTGAAAATTGGTACACTGAAAATTCATAAAATGTCTAAGCTAAAACTAGAAAAAATTTTGGAAATTCTAAATAGTTTTGAAAAACTACGGAATTGAAAATAATATTTTACAAAAACTTATCCTTTTTCTATTATGAATAAGAATAAAAACGGATTTCAAACTCGTAAAAATAAATTGTTAACCCTTCTAACTGCTTATTTGTCAGGGTTGAAGTGACCCAAAGGTCGTTTAATTGCTAAAAATAAATAAAACTCAATTGCATTATTGTTTTTTATGTTTTAACTTATGTACTAAATCTAGTCGCAGTAGAAAAGTTTAAAGAAAATCATAATTTCAAAAATTAAGTTTAATTTCAAATGGTTTTAGTAAATATGGCGTTAATTAGCACTACTAATATTTTTTTGTTTTTGTGTTTTATTTTAAAAAGATTTTTTTATAAAGATAATAAAAAATCATTATGAAAAGTTATTATTATTCCTTAAGAAAAAAACGAATATTATTACTTTATTCGTTATTGTTAATATCGCGTAACAAGTTTTTTGCCTCATCACTTAAAATAAGAAATTTCTTTTTTGGAGTCGGTCTTAATTTGTTGATAAAAGGGTCAGATGATAGCAGCATCATGTGCATAACATCTTCATTTGTTGAAACCCTATCACACTTTCTTGTATGCGGATTCCGATAGCGTTTATAATCCTTGTTTCTACATTCTTGAGCTTCTTCAGAAAGCGCGCCAACAGAAAATGTACAGTTTTCAATTATTTGCTTACCATGCAATAATACTTTATGTACTGATGATGGCATGTTATACCATCCATAGTTGGCGACTAACATTTTTGCAGTATCATATGCATAATTATCAAATTTACAACTATCCACCGGTGGTCTATAAGTTCTTGTAAATCAATAGACGCTGAAGTATCCGTAATTGTCATGCTTTCAGGATAACACCTTTTCTTCGCATCCAAAATCTTACTATAAGGAGGAAGAATGTCGTGGCCCTCTTTTTTTAAACCTTGTCTCAAAACTTGGTATTGGTATTTCGACATTTCCGTTTGTATAAATATAGCAAGTGCTTTGTCAGCGTCGATATGGTGCATTTTTGGAGCCTTTGTCCGTGATTTAGCAGCATTTTTAATTTGCTCATCGGAATATAATGAACGAACTTGACTTATTTTATATCGTTTAGCACGCGTACAGCAATTCTCAAACTTTTTTTGAGGTCTACCCACTCTTTTTGTAATTTTTTTTGAAACAGAAGCACACTCTACATCTAAATTGAAGTGAAAAACTCCTTCAAGCCAACTACTATAGTTAGCTTCAAATTTGGCTTTTGTCGGGCTACAAGTATTCCATTTTTTATTGAAGTGTGGTAAAAATCGCTGTTTTATTTGAAATAAAACTTTTTGAATTTGAGAATCGCTGACGTTAGGGTAAGTATTTTTAAAGAATAACTGTAATTTATCAAGATCGCGATTATTATCAATGATCTTTTTATACAAAATTTTATAGGAAATCGAAAAATTTTCCATTTCAATAAAGTAATTCAATAAATTCTAATTATTTAAATAAGTATACTCGTATAGAATCTACGGAATGTTTGGTTTGTAAGAAGGAGCGAGTATTTTCCTAGTGAGTGCAGTATGTCAATGAACTTACACAAAAAAAGATGGCATCAAAGTAAATCCAACTGCATTAATCAGAGACTGAACCCATTACAAAATGTTGTCTAAAAAGCTAAAAATTAATGTCAGGGTTGAAACTTTGATAAGATAGAAAATATTTATTCATTAACCAGTACACAATATACTTGTAAAACAAATTATTTAAATGAAATATGAAATTAAGCAAAATGCAATTAGAAGAATGTTTTCTTGCTAATTTCGAATAAAGGCAGCTAAATTATATTTGTCGAACTCTCCAAGATAACGCTGCGATTCGCCGGTGGCTACACTTTTTAATGACATTTATTTCAACTCCTTGACTTTATTCTCAAAAACATTTTTTTATTATTCCAAATGCTACTTCGACCAGTATTTGTATTTCATCAACAAGTGCTTTTACACAGTACATAACACAATTGATTTCATCAAGATTTTGAGCTAATACGAACATTTAAAGACCTCAAACGGCCAAGGTGGCAGCTGGTGGCAGCTAATTTTACATCTATCTGATTGCGCAGAATGTACTTAATACTAAAATATAGTACTCAGCTTGGAGAAGAGTGGAGCTTTTTTTATAGACCTCCTAATCGCATACTCTTTTACATATTTTCTTTCGATTAACTGATTTATGTTCTACTAAGACCATGATAACTGGAGGAACGATATTATATATTCTATCTAAGGTACTATCCATACCTAATATAAAAATCATAAAAGATTTTAAATATTGTTCATCCAGCTAAGGAACTTATTAATCAACCTTTTATGAAAAATATTCAGAAAAACCTGCTGCCAGCAATAGTACAACTTTGGCGATTTTTCCTGCGCAGCACATATCATATAAATAAATGAATTTCCTTTTTTCAGAAACCTCATTAAATTAGCTATTCAGAAAAAATTTTTTAAAATATTTTTGTTAATTTTCATCATTTGGAATTTTTTCCGCCCAGAAACCACTGTGCGGCGTGTTATGCAATGGAAACAATTACAAATTACAACATGACGTATGGAACATAATTTGCATAGACAAAGTGAGGAGTAATGGTAAAAGTGAATATGCCTGTCAAGTAGATAGAAACTTTGCTTAATATATTCTATGTACAGCCGTGAGCATAAAAAAAGCAGTACCCTTAAAACATATTTTGAAGTAATTTATTTTTTTCCTGGAAATCATACAGAAGAAAATTTCAATACCAAATATCTACGAAGGGTAATCGAATATCAGTTGTGCAGAGTTTATCTACATAAATAACGCGTCGCTATATTGAAATTTGTTTTTTCCTTATTCACTTCGGTCGGGAGCATAGGGACTCGACAAGATTCTTCCACCATACACGATTCTGGACTGTTGTTTTTGCAAGTGTCCCATGTGATGTCGGCATCTGCCAGCTCGCGCAACATCACCCTTCTCCAAGTATTCCTTGAACGACCGCGACTTATGCTCCCTTGCGGATTTTCGGATTTTAATTTCAATTTTATTTCAGTTTAGCTACCTCGCCATGACCTTCTCTACGAGCGTTAGGAATATTATCGACTCCAATCTTAGTGTTTAGTTTGCGCAGGAAAAGCATCTTTCACTATGGGAGACATTTAAATAAGGCGTGCGAAATGAAATAAATCAAGCTGTGTATGAAGTATTCATGTTTTTTGTTTATTTTATTCAAATGCGCAAATTTTCAGTGACGTTGCTGCCTAGAACCAGCTGAACTTGAGCACAGCTGTGACTTCAACTAAAACTCCAAAAGTAAAAGTCGTTTGATTTTGGTAGCCAAATGTCGTCATCTACGAGAGAAATAACCATAACTTCAAGTTGATCATAATAAAGTTTTAAAAGAAATGTACATCAAGCGCCTCTTATAATTTAAGATGTTTATCTAAATGATGTTGCTCAAATGGGGTCCTACAAAGTTATTTCGCTTCCGACCGATAAATATTTGTTTATGAGAAACCCTTTCTAGGCAGAAATCTACCCGGAGGTTTGTCCTTGCTAGTCGTGAAGCGACCGATTTTGGAGAAGCACTTTGCGATTAAAGTCCGAAGATAAATCTAAATCTGTATGCTACGCACAAGAACTCTAAGAACACCAGATCAACCCCTTTTATTCTGAAACTTGGTTGGATGCACAATTTTTCTTCGGAGAGGATTTGAAGCTTCAAGATGAAGAATTTTATATTGGTGAATCAGATAATTCTTATAATCATATTTTATGGACCTTTGCGCGTTGACGACGATGGTGAGCTGTGAGTACTCGTATAGATCGAGCTGACCAGGTTGTGGTGTACGATCGCTTCAGCTGGGAAAGTATTTGATGCGGTATCTGCTAGTGGTTGCAGTGAAAAAATAAGGCTTTGTCGCCG
This sequence comes from Anastrepha ludens, assembly GCF_028408465.1. NCBI lineage: Eukaryota > Metazoa > Arthropoda > Insecta > Diptera > Tephritidae > Anastrepha > Anastrepha ludens. The sequence continues at coordinate 113,436,936 of NC_071498.1, read as the reverse complement.
GACTGAAGCGCTTTGTTGAACTCGGCCAAAATAACTTCGTCTGTTAATGAGTAAAAGCAGAAGAAGAGTCAACATACGTTTTGTGAAAATTGTGCTTCGTTGATTTAGAATAGCAGGCTTGGATATGCCCTAAAATTTGAGCTAGACACAGTCCACGTAATTTTACTTAATGCCCTTGTACAAGGCGTCATATTTCAAATTTCCAATTAATACGTAAGCGGCATGCCACAAATTGCAACGATATGCTAATTTCTTCTTATATTATATACATACATACATACATATCTTCTTACTTGCAATGTACTCGCAATATTTGTACCTCATATTCTCATCTTTGTTATGGCTGCTACTTATTAGTGTTCTTGCAAGAATCGTCGCTGACTCGTGAGTTTGCTGTTTCGTTGCTATTTTGTTGTTGTAGCGGCATTTCTTGGTAACTTCTGATGCATTGAGTACTGACCGCTTGAATTACCGCAGATGCATATCGAGGCATTCAACTTAAATTTCGACAAAATGCGGTCACAACAACAACAAGAACAACTTTAGCATCAACACCAACCCCAGCAACACATTTAGGTATGCGCACTACACTACATTAAACCGGAGCAGACGTCTATTTACATACATACATACATACACATACACATACGTGCTTGTACTCGCATTGGTAGCCCGTTTTTTGCTCCCCCGCTTCTCAGCTTCTCTTCCTCATTCAATACTTTCATCGTCATAGCGCTTTCCTCACCGTTCCATGTACTTAACTTATCTTCTGCATCATTTACTTTTCGGTTATTGGCTTCGATGGAACTCCAACTCCCTACGTCGTTGCTGTGGGTATTTCGCATTTGTGCGTTAATGCATCGGGCGACAACAGACGTGGCGACGGCGACGTAGGCTTTCTGCGCATGTGCAGCTGATTTACAATACAATGTTACATTCCCTGTATGCTTTGGCTTATCTCGCGGCATGAGCATTTTTGCCTGCGAAACGCAAAGAATATTACAGAGTACGCATCGGCTGCTGCTCGCCATTAGCCACTTTTGTATTTCTGGTTATGAAAAATCCGTCTAAATAAATGGGGGTTTACTGGTGGTGGACAAATATAACTGTTTGCTCCTACATATATGTATGTGTGTACAAATAAGCTGAATATTACACATCAAAGGCATGCGCATACTTTGGTCAGAGCAATGAGTTGAATAGTCACCCAAGGCAGCGATGATAAATTGCTATTGTCCGCATTGATAATAACTCTGTGTGTTTAATATATTTACTTACATGCAAAAATGTGGGCTAAAAGTGCATTGCTCTTGGCAAATATTTTCGCTACATACATAAGTACTTGGGAATTCTTTAAGGCGCAAACAGCATGCGAAATATTGTGGTGCCGCAATACTTTAACCAGTTTGAGAAGTTTTTCATTTTTTTTAATATTTAACACTTTTTCATAAAAGTATAGCTCATTTTCTCATTCTCTAACAAACACCATATAAATTCAAATTTCAAACTTTGTACAGAAATTAGAAAATTGGACAAGTTTTAATAAAAATTTCAAACTCTTTCATCAGAATTAAAAAAAAAAAATTCAAAATTCAAATTCCATTAAAAGTTAGTGTAATAAACTGCAGGTTTGAAGTCGCTAGAAAAAGCCCATTGATTTTTATAATTTGTTACCTTGGCGGTGTTACGCAATTTCTCCATATAACAAATCTATATCATTGTTTATTATATGAAGAAAATATGCAAAACCATGAGGGGAAAAAATGATCAAAAAATCAACGAGAATTTTGGCTTTGTGTTTTATAAAGGGTGGTTAAATTTCAAGGGCCGATATTGAATGTAAACCACACCTAAACGTCAAGTTTTTCTGCACTTCATTCGACATATTTCAATTTCAGACTAAGTAAATTTGAACCATGGAAAGATACTCAAAAAAATTGTGCAAAAGTTTGAACAAACCGGGTCTGTAGGAGATGTGAAAACACCAATGCATGCTCGTACAGCTCCACAGTGCAGCCGATTCCCGAAAAGCTGGCCAAAACTCAAAAAATTAAGTAATTGATTCAAAATTTCTTACTCGGGGGTTGTCGGGGTCGCTGATTACGAATTTGATCTTAAAATTTTGAAAATCCACCCCCTTCCACCCCTATTGGCCACCCCCTCACGTGAAATAGCGAATATTCAAGAACATAATCAAGATGCATGTAAATTTATATGTTTTCGGGGTCGCTGATTAGCAAGTGGTAGCAGCTGAATCTTGTTTTATTCAGTAACCATTACTTTTTTGAGTAACCTTTAATAGGTTTCAAAGCAGCATATGACGGCGTTGTATTACTATACAGTTTGAAAACTCAAATTTTATAAAAAAAATTGCAAAAAATGTATCTACGTATTGCTGCAGCTAAAAATTTTGTGTCGAGGTATTGATATGTACTAAAGATTTCTCGTATTTTACTAACCTTCCGAAGTTGATTCCATTTGGTTTTGTTCAATTTACTCCATTACAAAATCTTTCAAATGTGTACAACTTTCACTATTCATCGACAGTAATACGATGCTCAAACGAAGGCCACGTTGCGACTGAAAATACAGAGGATACTTTTTTTTTCAACTTTTGGCCAGCTTTTTGGGAATCGGCCGCACTGTGAGCTCGTACTGCAGAAAATATTGCTGCTGTTCGCGATAGTGTGGTTGAAGCGCCGTCCACCTCAACTCGTTGTCGTGCCCAACAATTGCACCTCTCACGCTCGTCGTTGATGAACATTATGCATAAAGACTTGCATTTACACGCTTAAAAGGTGCAATTGACTGAAGAATTAAAGCCTCTTGACCATTTCAAGCGTCGTCAATGGTCAGAATGGTGGCAGGAAATGGCAACAGTGAATGACCAATTTTCGAAGAAAATCATCTTGAGGCACATTTTCACCTCAGTGGATTCGTTAATAAGCAGAATTGCCGCATTTGGGCGAATGATAATCCGAGAGTGATTGCCGAAAAACCAATGCACCCACAAAGAGTGACTGTTTGGTGCGGTTTATGGGCCGGCGATATCATTGGGCCGTATTTTTTCCAAAATGAGGCCGGTCAGGCAGTTACTGTGAGATGATAACGAACTTTTTATGGCCCGAATTGGAAGATATGGAGGTGGACGATATGTGGTTTCAACAGGACGGTGCCACTTGTCACACAGCTAACGAAACAGCGCGAAAAATTTGAAGACCGAATAATCTCACGTCGCGGCGATGTTAATTGGCCGCCAAGATCATGTGATTTGACACCGTTGTACTTCTTTCTTTGGGGTTATTTGAAATAAAAGGTGTACGTCGATAAGCCAGCAACAATTCAAGAGCTATAGGATGAGATAATTCGGCACATTAACGGAATAGAACTTGAATTATGTCTCAGCGTCATTGAAAATTTGGGCCATCGGATGGAGGTGTGCCGCCGAGGCTGCGGCGGCCATTTTGCCGATAGTTTGTTCCACACGTAATTGATCTATACCAGTATTATCATAGTAAAGAGAATTGACAATAATTTCTTGAAAAAATTGTATTTTATTCAAAATCAACACCTAACCACCCTTTATATTGAGTATAAAGGCATAGAGTGAAATGAGATAATAGCCAAAGAAGGTGCGAGACTTGAAGGTGATCAAATAAGAATGAAATAAGTGAGCTCAGCGTACAATTCAAAAATAACTAGAGGAGCCCATGCTGAGTAAGGCGAAAGGCAGATGGCCCAGCTTAACCGATTGCAAAGTTGCCAGGAACTTGTGCAAACGTGCATCAGATGAAAGGTATACTAAATATATAACCTATTCGATAGAAAGAACTGAAGAACTTTTCTTGGTGCACTAACAGGGCACTGCCTAGATGCAGCGCATGTTTAAAAACTACATCTAACCCTCAATGATGCTTGCAAGAAATGTAATGAGCCGGGTACAAGAGAAACCTTGGAGCATCTCCTATGTTTCTGTCCGGCTCTCTCGAAAACTAGACTATGCTATCTGGGTGTTCTCGGTTTTGAAGAACTGGAATGTATCCCTGAACTGGAGCTTGAGCGACTCCTAAAATTTGCGAACAGTATGCGCATCCTGAATGATGCATATTTTCGCTATATCATGGACCAAAATAATCTCTGCGTGGCTTTGGATAGCCAGTATAACCTAACCTAATCTAATGAGATTTTGGTCTACTTCAAGCTCGATCGTACTAAAAGCTCGATACTTGTACTAAAATGTAATGGGCTATATAGGTATATATTTTTCAAATTTTCGTGTTCAATTCAATTTACAATTTTTAAAATTTTGTTAAAAATCTCCCCTTCGCAACATTTCTTTGAATAAAAATGCAACTTTGACATCGGCAGAGAGCATAAATTTGCGAAAGTCTATCGGTGTTAAAGGCTACCTTTTTTCTATCACTTAGAAATACGTCTATCTGAAATAGACGTCATATATCGTTTTCTTATTCCTCGCCAAAATGAAGGAGCCGCCCCATATCGGTACACCGTCTCGTACAGTTTCTCGCAGTCTTCGGTAAGTTCTATCAAAGGAGCTCCGCGTACACGAAGCCGTAGCATGACAGTACGACACTCTTTCGACTCAGTCCAAAAAACATTAGGATGTCAGCGCATTCCAAATTGGTATACGTGGCCCCTTCCAAGCTAGGATCAAAATCCGGTTCACAAGTAAAGTCACACAGTCAGATGAAAAGATAGTCTAATAATTTAATTTTTAATTTTAATGAAAAATTTTTATACGGACATTTTTCAAGATAATGGTGTCGCATATCTACCACTGACGAGTCGCATGAGCGGAAAATATATCGATTAAAAAGAGTGAGACATGCATACAAAAAGCGTGACCCAACCGCAAAAAAATGTTTACTCGAACTTTTTAAAATTTTTAAATTATGGCAGGTACTAAATAGGCGGGTCTTTGAACACTTTTTTCGTTATGCTGAGTCTATTAAGTCTTTTATGTGACTACCATTTGGAAGTGCTCAGGCACGGAAGCCCTTGCACGAAACACCAAATAATAGAACATGGTTTTTCTAACAGCGATCGCTCCTCCACAGGCAATGACAAACTTCCAAAGGCATTTCTGCCATGAAAAAGCTCCTCATAACAAGAGAACCATTGCCGCTCAGAGTCGGCTTAAAACTGGAGGTCCCTCCTTTTGTGGGGCAACATAAAAACCTACATCACAAATCGGAGGAGGAGCTCGGTTAAACATCCACTAAGAGTGTGGATTACAACTATTTATACGTAGAATATTATACAATACCTTTTTGGTCATCTAAAAAAAAAGCAAATAAAAGAATAAATCGACTTCGCCTCTGCTTCATGTTGCCAACGTTTTTAGAACAGATTTAAGGTGTACCCCGTTGGGTCTTAGGTGTAATAGAAATAACTAAAATTTTGCTATCTTAGCTGACATTATAATTTTTGAGATAGCGTTCGTCTGTAGCGACATAAACTATCAGCCAATAACACGTTACCAAAGCCTCGAATAAGACCCTTCTTTTCTGAGATTGCTTCAAAAGCCGTTCTAAAAACAATATTATAACTGCTGGAATGTATGGCCACTTTCCGGCAGCCCTCATCTGACTGAAATCAATGCCACCTCTGACATGCAATGGATATGACCAAGCTAAACTTATCCAAATTCAGCTTAAGCAGTTAGAGCGTTAATCGAAAAAAGTGTAATTTCTGGCATATGAGGGCCGTGTGAAAGTCAAAGTTTGTGCAGAATACAAAGTCCGTTCAAAGTCAGAGAAATGGCATTACTAGCACGTGCCGAGATTGGGTTTAGTTAGTAGCATCTCTTGGAAGTACACATAGCTAGTTTCAGTTAGATCGGCTTATTTCTTTGTGTTTGGTATTCGTTCGAGTTGAATGATTTGCCTTTTCCCTCGAGACAACGCACCACCACACGCCTTAGCAGTTAAGCCGCAAACTGAAAGGAAATTGGGTTCCAACTCGTTTCACATCAACCCTATTCTCCATACTTGGCTCCCTCAGATTCCTCAGGCTACTATTTGTTCCCCAAGTTGAAGAAATGGTTGGTGGGAAAAAGATTTTATTCAAGCGAGGGGGTGATTGCAGAAACAAATGGCTATTTCTCAGATTTGAACAAATTCTATTATTCGGAAGCGATTAGCAAACTTTAACAGCGTTGAACGATGTGTAAAAGCCTAAAAGGAGACCATGCCCAAAAAGAAAAGAAAAATGTTTACCTCAAACAATTAAGTAGTTTTTATTTTTGTACGGACTTTTCAAACAACCTTCATATGCTGTCGATTTTGACATCATTGGATGCACTAACTCCTCTGTTTATAAGCCTAAATTAGAAAGCACCACACAAATTGTCTGCTTTTATCAAACACACAACCGAGATCTCTACTCTATGGAGGGACTGTAAGATAAGATCATTAATTGCGCAATCTGAGTAATCTCTTTGTTATTTTTAAAATCCAGTTACTAGGCGTAGATATCACCAGAGTGAAGAAAAATAGCTGGAAGCGACTATTAAATTTTTGGCTAATTTTTGCTAAATATTCTAAAGAGCTAAGGAAAAAACTTAAAGTCGTAGGCTTGAAAAAACTGTAAAAAACTACAAACCAATTTCGAATAAATCATTATACGAAATTAATATTGCGCTTTCCGATCTGCCCTTACTCTATTCGCCAATTTCATGAAACTAACGACAACCAACCTAAGTAGATGCACAATTTATACTACTCTTCTGTGTATTCATCCACACCCGCTCTTGAAGAAAAGATAAATATATCAAAATTTCTGTCATAGTACTTCTAAAGGAAATACACATACACACACACACACACACATACACCTAAATATACTTGCACTAGACTCAAATGGGATAGTAATGCACTGTCTGCTGTATGGTAAATCCGCTCTGGAAGTAAATACTACTCGTACTAGACACTTAACACATACTCGTACACTTTATGTGTAACTGTAAATGTGTTTTTTAGATTTAAACGAATTACCGACATTTGCTACTTGGCACTGCACTAACAACATCACTTTTCTTCTTTGAACTAAGTAGGGGAGCTTGAGTAGTCACTGGTTCGGTTAAGTGTTGCTGACAGTCACAACAACAACATGGTGGAATTTTAGGGCGATAGTGTTATATGTATCATCATTAAAGTGCAATTCAGTCGGAATTTTGCGAAAACTTGGCAAGTGCCTTTTATCAGTTGAGAGAGGGTACTACCACATTCACACACACACTTTCATATGTAACATACCTACATATATGTAAGTAATAGCATTGATATTGAAAAAGGGCTGAAAGCAGTCAAATGAAAAACGGAATGATATATCTATGTATGCTCGCTGCGGGAGTAGTGCAGCATTAAAAGTTCTTCCCAAAAATTGGAAGCTTAAGAAGAGTTAGTGTTGTAACCAGTCTCAGAGGCGCTCTGCTGCAAGGAGTGGGCTGATTTAAGTGATACTCAAAGTTTTATTTCACTGTTGTAGGCTTTTAGTGCGACGCGCTTTTGGTGACTAATTTGTTGCTTATTGACATATATATGTACGTATATGCTTGTGTATGCATATTTGTAATATTATACATATAAATAAATGAATTGCCTCAGATACTACAACATAGACAAGTAACGATTTTGTGAATCCGCGTCTACCTTAATTGAATTTCTATATTTGCTCCAGCGTAATTACAGGCATTGCCATCAGCTTCATTCCCTTTAGTTAGTCAATGTCAAAGTTCGCGAAGCTGATCGACTTTGCCCTCATTGCAAAGTGGAAGGAGGCTCTGAAAATAGCAAAATGAATGAAACGAATGAAATGTTCTGCGTAGTTGAAAAATCGAATTTGCGTACCTGTGGAATTTATTATTATTATTATTGTTATTACGGCGGCCGCCGTAGCCGATTGGTTTGGTGCATGACTACCATTCGGAGTTCGGAGAGAACGTAGGTTCGAATCTCCGTGAAGCACCAAAATGAAGAAAAAGGTTTTTCTAATAGCGGTCGCCCCTCGGCAGACAATGGCAAACCTCCGAGTGTATTTCTGCCATGAAAAAGCTCCTCATAAAAATGTCTGCCGTTCGGAGTCGGCTTTGGTATACAAATTTTGAACTACCATAAGCTCGCTTTTACTTTCCGGAGTAGCTTTTATTTGGCGTCATTTTAACAGTTATAGACTTAAGACTTCCATCATTTGTTTCTGGTGCGAAAGCTCACTCTATTTTGTAGAACCGTATCTTTTTCCAAGAAACAGCATTTTGCTAGTATTTTCGGCGTTTTATAATAATAAGATACTAGTCGAAAATAAGCTTCTGAAGCGAAAGAAGGTTGTGTTATCCAGAATTTTTTATGGAGTCCTGAGAAGAGACTTTGAGATTTTGAATCCCGTTGGAAGAAAATTATCACTATCAAGTCGAGAGCAGCGCGCAATCATAAGAAAAGCTACTAACTCGACTAAGTCTTGAGCCAACTTGGCCGCTGTTGCTCAAAATAAGGTTTCAAAAACAACAGTTTGGCGGACATTACAGGACCCCAGAAACGGAACCCATATTTTGCCACGGCACAAGCTCAAGCGCGTCTTCAGTTTGCAGAAAACACATAGACACCAACTGGGACGCAGTAAGATATTTCAAATATTTTTTAAGGTTGCCCAATTTCATATTATTTTTTTAAAAAGCTATATTTTTGGATGAAGAAAATGGAGCCTTTATGGGCCCGATGTTTTTTTTAAATTATTGAAGAGATTTGCGCAAAAACTCCCTCTTAGTTTCCAAGCGCAACTTCGGTGGAGGTTCTGTTATGGTTTGACGTGCATTTACATCGAAAGCAACTCTTGACATACAGTGTACATCATCGCGAATGAATAGTGGGAACTACAGAAACGTTTTGAGAAATAGTCTCCTTCCTTTTTTTCAGGAAGTCTATAAATTAAAATACCTTGAAAAATTAGGGGTGTCTTATGATTATGAAACACACCTTATATTCAAACAGCTGGTAAATTTTATTTAATGTTAAATTTCAGAAATTTTGGTAATAGTGGAAACATAAATCAGTCAGCATTGTTCGAGAGCACTTGAGATTCACCGTAACGACAGCTCCTTCCTCATTTCGAAAGAAATAAGGATCGATGATGTGGCCAGTGTGTAACCCCACGTAACATGGACGAAGTGCTCTATGAACTAAGCGAGCAAATACATTTTTGTCCAAGTAAATTTCAACAATTGGAAAGCATTGTTCTGGCGTTAAACGATTCATGCCCACTTGGCAAACCTTACTAAACCGAAATCTTAACACAATTAGTCATTCTCAAATTCATTAAAAAAAAAAAAACTTGCGATACAAAGAACTACATTTTTATAAAAAATAGTATAGTATTGTATATATGTATTGTATTAGTATAGAATTATATTGCGAATATTGTAAGAGTCACTTAATTATGTGAGCACAAGTGGAGAGTGGGCGCAGTTCCGTCTTTATTTCTTTTAGCTACCTGGCAAGTGGGTTCTGTGGCCCATCTATTGTTGGAGTGTGCGGTGTGGACTGATCCGTTGCAGATTTTTCATGAGAATAAATGGATACCATATACTGGATAGGGTCTAATTTCAGAGCGATTCCCCACCCAGCCAACTCAAGCGTGATGTGATTTCCATGAACACCCCTGTATACAGTGACCCATATAAGGTGCATGGTGCCCCTCTTAGCCACCTCATTTAGAATAGCTCTACATTCAGTTGCTACTTTGGTGTATTACTGTCGGAGTAGGCTAGTTACAGATTGTGTTACCAAGGACGTATCCTTATTTCATGCCTGACTCAGCTTGAAAATTTCTGCGGCAAAAACTCTACTTCATAAGCTGGTATTAGATAGAAGAAGCTATATGCTTTAATTCATAAGAAAATATCTTTGAAACTTTCATTTGACAATTTTTTTTTTCCATTTCAATTCATTGATTTTTGCCACAAATTTGACTAGAACTTTTGTTTGTATAATGATCACTTTCATCAACTGGTACAATGGTGATGCAGGGGCTGAACATTGACATTTCGTAGGAAATCTTCTTCTTATTTATTTGCAGCTTAAACTGTTTGGCGGAATTTTCACGTTCTAACCGATGCCAATTGGAAATGCCAAGTCAAGCCAAGTCCTTCTGCACTTGGTTCTTTGAACGCAATGGAGACCTTGCCCTTTATCTGCTGAATTGAATTTGAAGAGGTCGAGCCAAGGAGCACCAGGAGATTTGGTGGCTCCTAAAACACTCAGGCTAAAAAGCCCATTGTATTTAAAGCTCTGGAAAGGGGGTAGATAGTTAAGGAGGGAGGGAGAAAAGTATCAGAGAAAGAGATAGGAAAGAATAGAGACAGAGATAGAGATAGTTAGTCCTGTGAGAATTTTCCAGATTCTTTGGCGAATCTGTAAATATCCTCCAGTTTTAGAGAACGAATATTACTCATTCCCATGACATCGGAACCCAATACCCGTAGTCGCGCTCTAGCAAAGGCAGGACACTCACAGAGAAAGTGCTCAGTGCTATCCGCCTCCTCCAAGCAGGACAGGCATACCGGGTCCTCGATGATTCCAATGGTGGTCATATGCTGACCCCATGAGTTGTGTCCTGTAATGAAACCGACCATCAACCGAATGTCTTTCCTTCTAACTTTTAGTAGAAAGTTTGACAGTTTTCTGTTCGGACTTGTCACAAAACACTTTGCAGTTCTGCAGCGTTCTAGACCGGACCATCGCTCTTTATGTAGATTGCCTACATAATCGTTGATCCAGTTCTTGATTCCTGCGGGACTGATTCCGATTATTGGCTCTGGCCCCTGTGGGGGCACCGCTGATCCACGGTTGGCCAATTCGTCGGCAATTTCGTTTCCTTGAACACCGGAGTGTCCCGGAACCCATATAAGTACAAGCCTGTTTTGTCTTGCGACAGAATTAAGCTTCTTCTTACATTCTTGAACAATCTTCGAGGTTTGCTTCGCGTTCTCCAGGGCCTTCAATGCAGCCTGACTGTCACTGAAGACTCCAATCTGTTTCCCGCTCCATCTTCTCTCGATTATCCATTCGGCTACTTTTAGGATGGCAAAAACTTCTGTTTGAAAAACAGTTGCCATTCCCCCCATAGCATAGTGATACTTATTACTATCGTTTAAGTACCATCCGGCTCCAGACCCTATTTCAGTCTTGGACCCATCGGTAAAGAAAATATCCGTCAAACCTCCCTGCATGCATTCTGGATTGCTCCATTGCTCACGCAATGGAAATCTGACATCAAATTTCCTTCCGAACGAAACTGTGGGTATCAGGTCATCTTTAGGTGCCAAAAACAGTGGATACTGCTCCGACAGCAACTTAAAGATTTCTCTGTGTCCCGAAGTTCCATCTTCGTGCCAGAAACCATATTTATGGAGTCTACACATTGCTTTTATTGCTTCCTGTTGTATCTTAAGATCCAGGGGGAGCAAATTAAGCATAGCATTTAGGGCATCACCAGAGGTTGTACTCGTGGCACTCGTGATGCATAAACATACACTTCTTTGCAGCCTGTATAGTTCCCGGATTGTGGACTTAACCATGCTCCGTCGCCACCAGACCACAGAAGCGTAAGTGATGATTGGTCTGATAAGTGCCGTGTATATCCATAGGACCACAGCAGGTTTCAGACCCCAAGTTTTGCCAAAGGCTCTACGGCATTGCTGAAAAATCTTCAATGCACGATTCACCTTCAGTGAAACGTGTGTCTCCCAGGTCAGCTTCTTATCCAAGATTACTCCTAGATATTTAACTTCGTTGGAAAGACCAAGTGTCACACCTTTCAGTGTTGGAAGACTGAGTCCATCCAATTTCCGTTTTCTCGTAAACAAGACTATGGTTGTTTTGTTCGGATTAACGGAAAGACCTTGTCTCATGCACCAATCATCGATTTTGTCAAGGATACTCTGCACTTTCGTGCAAAGCCTCCTTAAGGATTTATCCGATGTTAGCGCACAGACGTCGTCCGCATATGCTTGGACGTGAAAGCCGAGTTCCTGCATCTCCGCTAATAGGGAGTCTACGACGAAGCACCACAGCAGCGGAGAAAGAACACCCCCTTGGGGACATCCTTGCTTGGCTCTGACTGTGATTTGCTCGTCGTCGCTCCCACCAGCGGTTAACAGCCTCTCAGAGAGCATGGAGTATATCCATTTTATAATGGCTTGATTAACTCCGTGTCGTTCGGCAGAAGAACATATCGAGCCGAAAGTGGCATTATCAAAAGCCCCCTCAATGTCCACGAACACGCCCATTGTGTATTCGTCAGCTTCCAGCCCAGCTTCAATCTTGCTAACAAGATCGTGTAAGGCTGATTCACATGATTTTCCACTCTGGTAAGCGTGTTGATTTCTACTAAGTGGACTTCTCGGCAATACCCCCACTCGAATATGTTTCTCCACCACTCGTTCCAGACTTTTCAACATGAACGATGTCAAACTGATTGGTCTGAAACTTTTTGCTAGGGAATAGTCATCTTTTCCTGGTTTTGGATTAAATACTACTCTTACGCGTCGCCATTGGGATGGTATATAACCAAATGCAAGACAGGCTGTGAAGATCCTTTTCAGGGCCTCAATCAGCCTGTCTCCTCCTTTTTTAAGCATTACTGGATATATTCCGTCAGGTCCAGGGGACTTAAAGTTGTCAAAGGAAGATAAGGAAAACCTTATCGATTCCCTTGTCACTATCCGACTAGCAATATACCAGCTGTACCTAGAGGTTCCACCGTTGCCACCGTCATTGTTCATGCCACTCTCAGCTTCAGAGAGAGTTCTACTACCCGGAAAATGGGTTTCGAGTAGAGCATTAAACGTTTCCGATTTGGAAATGGTGTATGAACCATCAGGTTTTCGAATGGAATCCAGCCTTACTGAGCGGTCTAAATGAAGGACCTTACAAAGTCTCGCTGTTTCCTTCATTTCTTCGACGTTACTGCAGAAATTTCTATAGGATTCAAGTTTGGCTTGCCGTACTTTTTTCTTATATTCTCTCTGTGTAAGTCGATGATTGGCCCAGTCCTCTTCTGTTTTGGTCTTCAAGGCCTTATTAAGAAGTTTCCTGGACCGTACACGAAGCTTCGACAGTTCAGGGTTCCACCAAGGAACCGCTTTCCCCTGTCTGCTTTGCCTGAGTGGGCACAGTTCCTCAAAGCAGTTGATTAAAGTACCTTCTAATTTCTTAGTAGCATCTTCAATCATTTCTGCTGATTTGAGTTTTTTCAGGTTTGGTAATCGCTCTGTTACAAGCTCACCATACCTGTCCCAGTCCACATTTCGAGGATTCCTACCGGAAGGTATTGATATTGTGTCAATTCCCAGTCGGAATTCGATAAGACGATGATCAGAAAGAGAGTCCTCTTCCAAAACTCGCCATCGGTTGATTTGATTTCCAACTGACCTATTGGTAAGTGTTAAATCAATCACCTCTTGTCTCCTTCTGGTCACAAAAGTTGGTTTGTTACCAGTGTTTTGGATGACCAAATCGGATGACAGGATAAAATCCAGTAACTTGAGACCTCTGGGGTTGCATTTGCTGCTTCCCCACACAATGTTCTGTGAATTTGCGTCACAGCCCACTATTAGCCCCAGATTATTGGATTCTGCGTACTTGACCACTTCTCTTAGCTCCCTCGAAGGAGGTGGCTGTACAGAGTCATAGGGTAGGTAGGCCGAAACTATGATAGCTTCGACACTGTTCCCACTTTTCCAGTACTTTATTTTTGCAGCAACGATATCTCCAGAGCATAGCTCTTTTAACATCGTGTGTTCGATCAACCTCGGCATGATAATACATGCTCGCGGTCTCACATTCCCTTCACAATGAAGTATTTGTCCCCACGACATAGCACTTAGACCACAGATACGCTTGTGACATACCCATGGTTCTTGTATAAGTATTATGTGTGGGTTTGTTTGCAGTTTTGCATGCCTATGGCACAAGAGAGCCGTAGACGCTTTGCTATGCTGCAGGATCTGCTACTACCCTCGGGCATCGCATCAAATGCCATACTTTGAAAGCCGATGCATTTTTGTCCATTCGGACGAAGTGACCTATCCGCGGAGCCACTGAATCTTAATTCGCTGTCCTATTGGCGGCTGCGGTAGCCGAATGGGTGGGTGCCTAATTACCATTCGGAATTCACAGAGAGAACGTTGGTTCGAATCTCGGTGAAACCAAAATTAATAAAAACATTTTTCTATTGTAATAGCGGTCGCCCCTCGGCAGGCAACGGCAAACCTCCAAGTGTATTTCTGCCATGAAAAAGTTCCTCATAAAAATATCTGCCGTTCGGAGTCGGCTTGAAACTGTAGGTCCCTCCATTTGTGGAACACCATCAATACGCACACCACAAATAGGAGGAGGAGCTCGCCCAAACACCTAACTGAAGTGTACGCGCCAATTATAATAATAATATAATTATTATTGTTATTATTTCGATTTCTGCGTACATCTTATACAGCTCAAATTAGCCGTCGCCATCACGCAAAGTCCCATAAATCCTATGCAAAATCTTTTCCTCGAATACTACAAAGGCCGTCACACCAGGTGTTGCTATTGTCTAATCTTCTTCTAAGCCATACAATAGGACGAGCATGATAAGAGATTTGTGTATAAAGTGCCAGTTTTATTCATCGAGGGAGGACTCTGCCACTCAATGGCCTACTTAGTCTTGATGACAACAGATATCCTCGGTTGAATTTAAGACTGATGTTATTTTGATTATGTTGATGCGAGTTTCTGAGTAGACGAAGTCCTTTACTTTTCCAAATTTATAACTGCCATCAATGACGTGGTTGCTAATTTGGGAATGCACTGACTTCTTGTGTGATGACAGAATATACTTTGTCTACCTTTAGACCCGCTTACCTCACTTTTCCAATCTAAGCAAAAACTAATTCCAAACAAATAGCGTCGTTTTCAACGTCGATGATGTCAGTATCATCGGCATACGCCAGTAATTACATGCTCTTATAGAAGATTGTATCAGCCCTGTTTGGTTCAGCAAATTGTACTATCTTCTTTAGCATCAGGTTAAAGAAATCATTTGACATAGAGCCGTCTTGTCTGAAACCTCGGTTCTTCCCAGTTCTGATGGAGCTGGTGGCGTTACTTAAAGTCATTTGTCATAACCGCTCATAGGCAGCTCGTTTTCGTGATATCGAAGGCGGCTCTGAAATCTACAAAGAAGTGGTGGTTGTCGATTCTCTTTAAACGGGTATTTTCCAAGATTTTGCGTACATCAACGCCTTGTTAAAAATATGAGTTCCTAGCGTTGAAAATAGATGCCCGCAAACTACTTCAGGCGCAAAGCAAACTGGTAGTAAATTATTGTATTACAACACTGCATTACAGCTGCTCATAAACACTAGTTTTTGTTCTAACTAAGCAATCTTTTGTTCGTTCCCCCAATAACTCATTAATTTCGTTCAACTGAAATTGAACTGTATGCATCATCAACATTACCAATATCGATTTGTTTTCTTATTAAGCTCGCCGACTGTTTTCATTTCTTTTTTACTTTCTTCAAAGGAACGAAAGTGCCCTTTCGCATGGTATCACCACTCCTCGAACTGCTCCTTATCTGCAACAGCACAAACTGGTATTTAATGTGGATTAGTTAAATGCTTCTTAATTGAAAATTTCCGATATCCTTTTTTCTCTTCTATTTTCAAAAAATCGAATGATGAAGTAATGGTTAGAGACTGAAGTGGAGTAAACGTGAGGACCTGCAGAGACGAACGTTTGCTGTGCAAATACTTAAGGATTTAGGAGTAAAATAAATATGGGAAAAAAGAACGGCAAAAAATTGAAATGGAAATATTATTCCATTCGCGTGTTTACTAGGAAAACTACAAGGACTCCAAGGACACTTGCATTTAGTTGCTGTGTTCGCACATAAATTAAATAACGTGAAGAGCAGTCGGATGTTTGTCGCTTTCAAATGTATGCACATACATATACTTAATAAAAAGTGAAAGCAACGAAGCTTCCGTCGGTGTGGCCAAGTTGATTTTCATCAAGAGTAAAATAGCCGCGTCACCAATTGTCGGAGGTCTCTTGGGTAGTGGCAATGTGGTATTTTGCTATGCTCAGAATCTGCACATATCATACCAGTGTATGAGTATAGATTTAAACAGCTTACAGACTCGTTGTCCTTTATCGGCACGATTGCTCTCGGGCATACATCATTGCTGGGAGGAAACAAGTGAATACTGACAGCTCTGAAATGGTCGTCTGGCGAAGTTGAGATTGACAGCTTTGACCAAAGTGGTGTCTAAGTTGGGCCATGAGGGAATGTTAAACGTTAACTGAAATGTAGCGAGCTTCCTATTACACTATTTGAGTTTCTTTTCGGGGCTGTTTGCTGCAAGGGTGTGGGCGTCGACAAATAAACAAACGCTGAGTGTCGCTGTCTAAGCCAAGCATAGTTTCTATCAAATTCTGTAACTTGGTAATTATTATTTCGGTTCCTTTTTTTTTGCTTTTATAAATGTTGTTGTTGAGCTTTAGCTGGCAGCTTGTCTGTCTGTTGTCAGAGATTAATGTCTAGCAAAGGTTACTGCTGCATTATTTTTCTATTTTGCATTGGTCTCGAATTCTTTGTTGTGTCTTCTTTTTTGGCAAATCCACTTTAGAAGCATTTAACACTGTCGCATTAAGCTTTTAAGTGCTTCAATTTTGTCATTCTCCCCAAAAGTATTCGTCGTTTGCTTACAATTCAGTCTTCCATTTATAGGGTGCTTTATTAAGAACGATTTTGTGTCGTGTGGTTAACTTAGGTTTAGGTGCTCCCTTTACTATTCTACAGTAGAATCCATTAAATGAAGGATGCTTTTATTTTCATCTGGGCTATTTGATTTATGTGTAGCTAAACGTTTGATTTTCCGAACATCTGTAGCGTTCAGTTTTGGTTTTCTTCCATTTATCTTGGCGCATCCATACTTTTCTTTCAAATGGAAGTAATGTAAAACCCCAGTTTTGCTATTTTTTTATTTTGAAGCTATCTCTCGCATTGTAAGGCCTGTCTCTTTTCGTGCTAACATTTGTCCCTCGTCAAATTTAGACAAAGCCTTTCAGTGTTTTCTTACTTTTGTAGATATCATCATAACCACCTTGGTCTTATAATTTTTACGGTGCACAGCCACATTTTTCTACTTAAAATCCTGATTTATTCGTACCCTGAAGGTGCATCGAAAACGCCTAATCAATGGGGTTATCAAAAGTTATGTTACATGTCAAATATTGAGCGTTCTATTTTTAAATCTTCATATTGACGAAATTACTCTTACAATAACTTGTAAATATATTAATTTATAAATTTGTAAACGTTTTAGTTAGTATTCGAGTATAGAGTATTTATGACGCTCCCAATAGTTTTAAATCCATTTCACCTAGGCCAAAGACTTCCTCAAATTGGGCGGTTTTTGAAAGTTGTCACTTTGCCTGCTGGAATTAATATGTGCTAGCACTTGAAGCGCTTGAGAATTTCTGATCAAGATCAAAACTATGAACCTTTAATTTTTTGTCTGAATTGTCGTGTTAATCAGGCTAATTCACTCACATGCAAATGGCACTGCATATTTGGTTTATAAGCATACTGAAAGGATCCCTTTGACCACTTCAATCTAAAAACAGGAAATCCCAATGCCGCTAAATGAGCACTTTTGCAATTAAGCATGAATCACATGAATTTTTAGGCGGCTAACAAATAATTGCCGCCATTCATTCTCCACGCTTTGGACAGCAGTATTCGCAAGTGAGCCTTACAGTTGCAACCGGGTTCCGGACTTGTTAGCTAACACTCCTATGCCATATCTCTACGTACCACTAAATGTTGATTCAAGTCCGTCCTCGGCTTATTGATATTGTCCATATTAGAGATGATTAAATGTTCCCAAGCCGTCTCTAAAATATTAAAAATTTGCCGAATATATCGTTTAATTGAAAAGCAAAAATGGACTGCCAAAGACCGCCAAGTCAGCAGAATTCCCGAAAAAATGTTTAAGGACCTTTTCAATATATTACAACAACAACAATTAATCATATAAAAACGGCAAAGGCTGCATTGCTGTTCTTAAAGAGAATCTACGCCCACATTATTAAAGTATACGCCAATGGTCGCATATATTTAAAGAGCTCTATTGTGTAAAGAATATTTTTTGTTGTTGGTTCTATCGACGGCATTTTCGATGATATTTTGACATATTGTTGGTTCAATTTCATAATTGTTGGATGTTTTTGCATGACATTTTATTACAGGTCTATTTATTTTATTTGCAAATTCTTAATACAGAATGTAACCGATAACAGTAATAAATTTCTCATTAGTTTTAATACAAATGTGTTAAATAAATCTTTCTTCTTTTTTACAACAAACTAAACTATAAAATATTAGAAATAATATAATTGTAATTGTCTCTGCTTCGTGCTGCTTCAACCAACTGCCCAATAGTGCTTAATCCTGTTCAATCACTTTTGTTACCTCGTCAAGACATTCGCTGCCTTCCAATTCCTCATTTGTCTTCGATTTTACTTTGCACAATCAGTTGCAACAACTCATATTTAGGACCACATATATGCGATTTTATGGCGCTTTATCGCTAGTAACAGCTCTCTATCCTTTCTGAGTTTCGTAAAAATTTCTTTCTTATTACTGATAGCACCACATCTCAAACGCCTCTAATTTATTCATACTCGTAACCTTTAGGGTTCGTGCCTCCGTACCGTGCAACATAACAGACTAAACGTAATTGAATATCTCCTTTGGGTTGTGTAATTGGACATGGGTCATTTGCATACACAGATCCTCTCCAAAGACCTCTAAAGAAGAAATCTAGTAGATGGAAATGGCGAGATCTTGTTGGATAAGTTAACATTTTCGTAATGTTTCTGCAAAACTCGGCAGTAAATTTCCAAAATTTATATCCGTTCTCTGTCCGTCAACAATTCAACGATTTTTCACTAAATCTAGTTGTAAAAACCTTCAGTTACCTTAGTACTGCAACTTATCAAATTTTACAGCAACGAAACGACTGATTACCATTTACTCTGGTTAATAAACCAACCTATTAAAACTTTACAATCTAATGGTACCATTTCAAAATGCAGTTGTCGAATGTAGGAGAGTTCTGAATGAATATGGGTTTTGCAATATATCAAGATCGGCTACGGAATCTTACGGGTAGATAGCAATCAAATCAGACCTATTTATATAATTGGCCCTTACTCACTTTAGAACAGTGGGTGCAATCAAAATGCTATAATTCGCGGATTGTAGATTGAGGTATCAGGCAACCTGCAAAGTCAGCAGATCGTTATAATCCACCTACAACTACAAAAAAAAGTCAAAATTTACATATATGGTACAAGTATGAAACGAAGGAATGCCTGCCGTCGCAGTGATATCTGGCTTCTGGTCCATAGGAAAGCAGGCAGGCCAAATGTGTATCGATTACAGTACATATATACTGCCATAGTTGTAATCAACTGGAGAAAACGGAAACTATCTTCTAAGGGGTGTTTTTTTAAGAGCTATAGGAAAGTTTTTCAAAAAACCATACGTAAAATTCAGAAAAATTTATGAAATTTTTATAACAGTCCATATAATTTAATGTTTGAAGATTATTTCAGGCAAATGATGACTGCGACTGCGCTTCAAATGGCACAATTTTGGCATACTCTTTCCAATGTTTCGGCCGGTATCTCACATGTAAATGCTTTATTGTTGTTTTCCAATGCGTTAATTGAAGCAGGCTTGTCTGAATAGACATGAGCTTTAACATAGCCCCACAAAAAATAATCTAAAGGCGTTATATCGCACGATCTGGGTGGCCAATTGACAAGTCCCGAACGTGAAATAAAATGTTCACCGAACTCGCCTCTCAACAAGTCCATTATTACGCGTACAGTGTGGCATGTGGCACCGTCTTGCTGAAACCACATGTCGTGCAAGTCAAGCTCTTGCATTTTGGGCAAAAAAAAAATTGGATATCATTTCACGGTAGCGGTCACCATTCACAGTGACGTTACGATTCGCAGCATCTTTGAAGAACTACGGTTCAATGATATCTCCAGCCCATAAACCGCACCAAGCTGTGACCTTTTCTGGATACATTGGTAGCTCTTGCAATTCTTCTGGCTGATCTTCAGTTCTTCTGAAGATCCCGATACCCCAATCGTTGACGACGGAATTATCGTTGCGTTACCCGACCATGACGAGGTGAGAATAGCAATATCACGGCTAAAAAACAACAAAGCCGCGGGCGCCGACGGACTGCCGGCTGAGCTATTCAAACATGGCGGCGAGGAGCTGGTAAGGTGCATGCATCAGCTCCTATGCAAAATATGGTCGGATGAAAGCATGCCTGCCGATTGGAATTTAAGTGTGCTCTGCCCAATCCATAAGAAGGGCGATCCTGCAATTTGTGCCAATTACCGCGGGATTAGTCTTCTAAATATCACCTATAAGGTTCTAGCGAGCGTATTGTGTGAAAGGCTGAAGCCCACCGTCAACCAACTGATTGGACCTTATCAGTGTGGCTTCAGACCTGGAAAGTCTACCATCGACCAAATATTCACAATACGCCAAATCTTGGAAAAGACCCATGAAAGGAGAATCGACACACACCATCTTTTCGTCGACTTCAAAGCTGCATTCGATAGTACGGAAAGGAGTTACCTGTATGCCGCTATGTCTGAATTTGGTATCCCCGCAAAACTAATACGGCTATGTAGGATGACGTTGCTCAATACCAGCAGCGCAGTCAGAATTGGGAAGGACCTCTCCGAGCCGTTTGATACCAAACGAGGTTTCAGACAGGGTGACTCGCTGTCGTGTGACTTCTTTAACCTGATGTTGGAGAGCATCGTACGAGCCGCAGAACTTAATCGCTCAGGCACAATATTTTATACCATAAGAGCGTACAATTGTTGGCGTATGCCGATGATATTGATATCATCGGCCTTAACAACCGCGCTGTTAGTTCTGCCTTCTCCAAACTGGATAAGGAGGCAAAGCGAATGGGTTTGGTGGTGAACGAGGACAAAACGAAGTACCTCCTGTCTTCGAACAAACAGTAGGCGCACTTGCGTATCGGCTCCCACGTCACTGTAGACAGTTATAATTTCGAGGTTGTAAAAGACTTCGTTTATTTAGGAACCAGCATTAACACCGATAACAATGTCAGCCTTGAAATCCAACGTAGAATCTCTCTTGCCAACAAGTGCTACTTTGGACTAAGTAGGCAACTGAGCAGTAAAGTCCTCTCTCGACGAACAAAACTAACACTCTACAAGACTCTCATCATGCCCGTCCTAACGTATGGCGCAGAAGCGTGGACGATGACAACGTCCGATGAAGCGACGCTTGGAGTGTTCGAGAGAAAGATTCTGCGTAAGATTTTTGGACCTTTGCACGTTGGCAACGGCGAATATCGCAGTATCGCAGGCGATGGAACGATGAGCTGTATGAGCTTTACGACGACATAGACATAGCACAGCCAGCTTCGTTGGCTGGGTCATGTCGTCCGAATGGATACAAACGCTCCGGCTTTGAAAGTATTCGATGCGGTACCAGCTGGTGGTAGCAGAGGAAGAGGAAGGCCTCCTCTGCGTTGGAAAGATCAGGTGGAGAAGGACTTGGCTTCACTTGGTGTGTCCAATTGGCGCCGGTTAGCACGAGAAAGAAACGACTGGCGCGCTTTGTTAAGCTCGGCCAAAATCGCGTAAGCGGTTATCGCGCCAATTAAGAAGAGAAGAAGAAGATCTTCACTCCAAAATCGACAATTCTTGAAAGGCTTCACACCTAAGTCCTTTCGCAAAATTTTCCACGTTGTTGAGTAACAGAGGCCCAATTGCTGCGAACGGCGACGAATCGATAATTGATGGTCATCATTAACACTGGCCGATACAGCTGCGATATTTTCTTCAGTTCGCACTCTACGTAAGCGTGTTGGTGGTTTGATGTCCAATAATGTAAATTTGGTTCTATAGCTCGAATAGCCGCTTCAGTAGGTCGATTAATCTGACCATAAAAGTGAAAAAGCGCGCAATAAACTTTCTTAACAGAACACGTATTTTTATATTAAAATAAATTCAATGATTTGCAAGCGTTGTTCGTTTGTAAGACGATTCATGCTTAAATTATAGACCAAACTGAAGATGTTTCACAGTGAAACAAAACACGAAACGTGCGTCAGCTGTTTAAACCAACTATTTAAAAAGATAATAGCTAAAAAATCACCCTTTATTTCCTTCCTTGCCCTATGGAGCGGGATGATGCTATCCCTTGGCAAACCGCTTTTTGGAAACCTCCAAGAGCTGGCCAGCATAAATCTAAACAACGATATAAATACGATTTCTGAATAGGTATAGGTATATTGCGGAAGCATTAATTGATTCTTGGTGAATCACCAGTTCAACCAATTAATTAGCCAAAACGCTTTATTGGGTGTATGGCCGAACATCCAATTTATGGTCTTCATTTTGTTCCACAAATGGAGGAACCTACAATTTTATACCGACTCCGAACGGCAGATGTTTTTTGTTTTTTTAATTAGAAGCTCGTTCGTGGCAGAAATACACTCAGAGGTTTGCCATTGCTTACCGAGCGAACGAAACAGGGCCCTTAGATTAGATTGGATTAGATTTGTGGGGGGTTGAACAAGTCCAAGCATTCAGGCAGAAAGATCATTATACTACACTCGAATAGATTACAGTGGAAGGAATAGAGAGACAGGATAGATATTATATGGATGGTAAGATGGGAATGGTTGGAGTCACTCTTACGCGAATCTTTTGGATGCTCAGATCATCGCACCTCAACAGCCTAGGTCTGATTCTAGAGAACTCTATACAGCTACACTACTCTGTACTGTTCTCGTTTTCACGACAAGATAGGCATATTGGGTCGTCGATGATTCCCATGGTAGCCATATGCTGACCACAGGCGATGTGCCCTGTGATTACACCTACAAGTATTCTCAAGCCTTTTCTGCTAAGTTTTAGGAGAAAGGCCGCTAATTTCCTTTTTGGTTCTTTCACAAAGCACTTAGCAACTCTGCAAGAGCTCAATTCAGACCAATGATTTCTATGGGTAGAACTCATCAAGTCGTCACTCCATAATTGACCCCATGCAGAACTGCCATATAGGAAGGGTTCAGGGCCAGTGGTGTGCTTGCTGATCCTTCATTAGCCAGTTTATGAGCCAACTAATTAATAATTAATAACACCCAAATAAGACAAATTTTGTTGTGTTTTGCAACACTGTTCAGTTTTGTTTCACATTCAACGACCAATTTCGGAAAGCAGGGTTGGTTAGCCTTTCTGCAGAAACCAATTTTTTATTATTTTTTTTATATAATGAATCATTAGGGATCTTTGAACTTTTAGAATACAGTTTCAAAGATGGAAGCTTTTGATGTCTGAGAAAAATGTATTTTTTTGTTCCGCTTCTGCCCATAGATGCCCAATATGTATAGCTCATCCGTCAGCTATTGCTGAGCTGCGTTATTCGTACTTCGTCAGTGAGTCGAGTACTGGAACGCAAAATGAAATTTAAATTTTTTAGCTGTCACCAAACCGCAAATTAGGTTATCAAACTGATTTTTTTTATTTCCTCTCTCCACGCACGACTGATACAGACGGAATTTTTGCAATACTTGTAATATGGTGGTGGAGTTTTGCAAAAGTTGGACGTTATCTCAAAGCTGCTTACATTCAAAAAAGTGTTTTATAAAATCTGTAGTATTTGTAACTTCTTCCGTGGAGTTTCCTTCACTTCTAACAACGTTGATTTTTCTCATTCAGTTATTCAAAAAGGTAACCTTTCCTTCTGCTTGTACGCCGTGAAGCTATTCTACAATTTTCGATAATTTTTTCGTATCCATGGAAGATCTTATGCAGAATTGTGGCACTTAGTAACACAATTAACATACGCTTAATATTCTTAAATAGCATACAAGTGTAGTGCTGATTAAAATATGTGCCGGTTTACGGAGCAGCTGCCGCGGTATAGTGTCTATAATGGTGCCAAAGTCCGACGCCGGTAGTCATAACGTTGACGACAAGAACTGCTGGTTAATTGTACTACTTTCAGTTATTTGCTCATAATAAAATCAGATGTCAGTGAGTGTCGTAAAATTCTGAATAGCTCACGCGCTGATTAAGGCGGTCGTTTGGGCTTTTTTTACGCAGTGAAAGCTGTCAAGTGCCCCAGGCAATTATTTGCGATAGAATTTCAGCAGCGTGGACGACGCCAGAAGTGATGCTCAAGAAAATCTGCATATTTGCTGAAGTATATGTTTATGTGTGTTAAGTGCGCTCTAGTCCCTACGAATGCATGCGTGTGAACGTTTGTGCGTACGAGCTACTTTGAATGCTGAACCACTTTGCCTGATGGAGGCAGCCAATAATCGGGTTTGAATAGCAATTTCGCGGACATCAATGTTGCTGCAGGCTAGGCACACTACAGAGCCGTTAGCTGTTGTTGTTAGCGTTATTGTTGCTGTTGTTGCAGTCAGCTATAATGAGTTAGATGTGTAAGTTTGCCAATCATTCGTAGTGATGTGTTCGATTCCATGGGTAAAATGTTGACGGCTAGCGCGGCTAAACCGCATTTTCTGTATAAAGGTGATGTGAAGCTGGCGACGTTCCCCACGGCGACATTTGACTGGCACAATTCGACTTCTGTTTCTATTTTGAAATCTCATATCTGCAATTTAACTTTAAATTTTATTTATAAATCTTCTTTCATTTTCGCTTTTATTGAATCTCTGCAGCAAAAGGTGAATTTCTAGCCATTGTTAGTCTACTTAACCACACACACGTAAATGGCCCGAGGTGCTTTTCGGTTGTGCAGCTTAGAAAACAGTTGAGTAATACATGCTTAGTCATGGTTCGGTTCAGGTGCTTGTGAGATGCGTACCGGGTATCTGCTGGATGAATTTCAAATGCAAGCTTACAGATGGGGCACCCTCACACGATACCACACTCACACTCTGACAAGTACACTGTTGAAATGGAAGTGTGGAGAAATACATAAATGGGAAGAAATTTCGCATTTAATCGACCTCAAGTATTGGTTGTGATTGAAGCGATGATTTTCTTGATTCTGCTGCGCATTCTAAGTGAGTCTTACTCTTCCGAAAATGTTGGAAAAATTTCATGAAGTAATAAATAATTGAAGGTAATATAAGATGCCTAACTTCCATCCTTTGGCGACCATCTTGAACTACTTAGTAAACCCGTGATGTCTCCTTTGAAAATCTACTTCTTATTTCAGAGTGAATTCTGTGAAAAAGGAAAACTTTTGCTAAGAAGGCTAGCAGGCAGCACTCTTTTTGTAGAGCCACAAAACGTGGGCAAAACGGGGCGCTCAGTGTTTTCTAAGTTTAAGACCATCGCCTCATTTGAAATGGTGTTCCTCTAGAAGTGTTTAAAACGGAAATGTGGAAAGGCAATTGTTAATAAATAAAAACTTTTTTTTTTGCCATTCGAAGTTCGTGGAAAAAGTTGCCGTCAAAAATGGTATTGTAAAATCGTGCGACACTTCATTGAAATCAGACGAAATAGTTTGCGTGTATCACTTTTCGGTAACGGACTTCGAGATCTGGCAAGATTGGAAGAGAGTGAATGTGTGTGCAGTGATGAATGTCGTCTATGTAGTGATGCTTTTCCGATGCCTATTGCAATTTTGCTTTGTTCAAATAATCCCGAGACGTGCCGTCCTTTGGTTAATGATTCTATTCAAACAGAGTAAATTCTGTGTTTTTTTTTAGACTTAAGAGTTAGTTTTATTTAAACGATTGTTTTCAATTAAAGCGATTTAGATCACATACTGATTGTCCTGTGTTTTACGTGGAACAAGAATTGGCCCATCTTAAGGAATGACTTGTTAAACTGGATAAATTGAAATTCCACATCAGTCAAATACTCTCTAAGGTGCACATTAAAAAGTTAGCAGACCCCAACAAAAAATTTCCTTGGGTGTACGATAATATGGCGTAAGACGCAGGCAGTATTCTCAAATCGCACATTTTTATGTTAAAAATCGTTAAAAAACCTCAAAATTATTTGAAAGGAGGAATAATTACAAATGCACCAGTAATTAATAGAAGTTTTTCCTCGCAGAAATACACTTGGAGGTTTGCTATTGCGTGCTGGAGGCGACCGCTACTAGAAACAACAATTTATATTATTTGGTGTTTCATGCCCACTCTTGGTTTCAAACACGTGTAGTTATGTCCCAACCCATTCCGCTGCGGTGGCCGCCACCAATAATATTATATACAACTATTATAACTTGAAGAGCAAACTGTAGGTGGGTTGAGAATTGCTAACATTGTGATAGTACGAGTATTGTCCGTTAGAGCATGTTTGAATAAGAATTTATTTATTTGGTGGTGCTGGAGGCGAGATATTTGTGAGTACTGTTTTTATGGGCCGTTTGATTGCATGCCTCGAATTAGCTCTTATTAGTCAAAAGAGGGGCATATGCAGCGTTAAGGAGTGCCCCCATAATTGAATGGGTTAATAATTACTCTAAACTCGCTGGAATGGCACTGCTCAATCAAGGTGTAACTCAAGTTCAAAATTAAGATAAACTATTTCGTTATAAATACTTAAGGACATTATTATTTAAGCCATTTTCCAAAACTTACCTGCTTGCGCGACATTTGATATTAAAGATTATTTAAACAAAAAATATTTTTTAATAATTTTGCTTCTCGCCCAGTTTCTTAAATATAAATTAAAGGTTCCAATTTTTTTCTGTTTTTATTCAAAGGGTATGTCAATTAGGCCCATTGCTTGCTCATTTTGTCGTAAACACAGAGGGCGGCAACGGTACTGTCGACTTTTCGTACTTCACTTAATTGTTCAATAGGCGTTGTTGTGGAATCTTATAATTCTGTGGAGGTGATTTCCGCTCTTTTCATAGCATAATTAAAAACATAGGCACAGATATGAAGGGGCAAAAGTAATACAACCGAAAATGTGAAGAAACTTCAATTTTTAGGATTTTCGATGACTTGTGATAAATATTTTTGAGATCTTGCGTAAATTTGTTTTTGTTTTTTTTACAACCAAAAATTAGATTTAACTGCAGAAATACACTCGGAGGTTTGCCATTGCCTGTAACTTAGTTTAGTTAAAATAAGTACAAAAACAATCACCTAACAGAAGTGTGCGCACCAATTATTTATTTAATTATTTTTAAGTTACAAAATTGAAATTCACACCAAAGACAAAAAAGTCCAAACAAATCCAATAGCATTCACTTTGTCAGTTCACAATTTTCAGTTACGACATTGAGTGGCAATGATTTTTCTGTGTGTGTTGCCATTTGCAAGTGCAACTGCCGGGTAGCTTTGGTGTTGCAACAAAGTTGATGGCTTATTTGCTCGTTTGCTCGCCTTTCTGTTTGTTTATTTGTTGACTGCTGGCTGCTGGCTGCTTGTGGTATGAATATTATTGTGCTGGATTAGAACTCACAAGCGCATTTGGTTCATAGCAACGAGAATATTCTCAGTACAAATTGAAGCACACACATCTTCACACATACTTATGCATTTATTACGAACATATGCTCGCCTGTATGCAGTCATCGTCATGTAGCTGTTGCGTGTGGAAATGAGTGCAGGAAATGCGTTCCCAGACCCTACTCATTCAATGCCAATGCAATTTATAGCATCGCACATATGTACATACACACACACGCACACTTACTAAAAATCAACAACAACAATAGTATGCGACGAATAGGAAAACCAGTGCCGATTCTATTGCAGACAAGTTGGAGGAGGCAACGAGGGTAGGTGCAGGATTTGGTTACCACCCAACAGCGTTGCACGAAAAAATTTGCGCTTCAACACGCATCGTGCCTAAGTGAGTGGAACCAGGCAGGCATCAATGCGTTGCTGTCGCGTCAGTGCCAACAGCAACAATGTTTGCCACCACACGTACACACTTACTGTGCAGTCATCTGACTATTGTTGTTGTTGATGCTGCTGCCGCTTTGCCACCTACCAAGCGTACAGCCACTTTGCCATACAATTTGTAATCAGATACAAATTGTGCACTGTTTTTTGCAGTTTTGCGTATTGCGTGCATTTTATATATATATATATATATACTTACATATTTACAAACATATGTACCTATATACTTATACTTATTCATCTATATGTGGGATATGCGAGGTCGAGTCAAATTTTCGAAGTTTTTGTATGCGTGTAGTTGCTTTTGCTTAATTTTTTACGTTTAGCCACCATGAACTTCGAACGGGATGTAATTGGAATCGATTGCTATGATATGGCGAATACCAGGTGGCGCAAAATTAATCATCTAATTTTGCTTTAAGATAATTTGTTTACTAAAGAAAAAAATGTTGTTACGTGATGGAATTCTTTAATTTGGTATTTATGCACTCCATTGTTTGTTTGTTTGTATACTGCAGCTGTCTGGCTCACAAGTGCCAAATATAGGGTTTTTCAGTAAGAGCGCTTCAACTTTTGAACTTTTTTGAATAAAACACATACGGTTTGACTTTTTTAACTAATTTTTTTTTTATTATCGAGTTTGAACATATACATTTAAGTATGAAATTCGATTTCTTTTGTATGACCACCGCGTGCACGTTTTACGAAGTCCAATCGTTGAACCCAATTTTCGACCACTCTTTTGCATAAATCGGCCGAAATTCCAGCAATTTCGCGTTCAATATTGGCTCTGAGCTCACAAATCGTCGCCGGCTTGTTACTGTAGACCAATGACTTCACGTAACCCCAAAACGGGACGGCTTGTTAAATGGACCGTAAAATGGCCGTAATGCTCTTAAAGTAGCAGCAACAGAACGATTATTTTCATAAAAAATTTGCACGATTTGCAATCGTTGCTCAAGTGTGTAGCGTTCCATGATGAAATGTATACTAATGAAGTTTACAAATGACAAGCGAAAAATAAAACATATTGCGTCGTTCGCCCTCCCTATCGGAAAAAAGTTTAAGCGCACCTATTGAATAACCCTATATGATAGACGTACGCCGGTATTTGCAACAATTACTAATTTTCCAATCGGGTGATTAATTTTGCGCCACCTTATATGATTTTTTATATATTAGAGAATTTTGAGATATAATATTTACATAGCTTTGAAATGAAATATATTCCGAGAGCACTTGACAATATTATTTTGAGCAGGGTTGCTAAACAATTTGCAAAAACAAATCTTCTTCATCTGATTGCCGCGATAACCACTTCAGCGATTTTAGCCGAGTTTAACAAAGCGCGCCAATCGTTTATTTCTCAAGCTAATCTGCGCCAGTTGGACACACCAAGTGAAGCCAAATCTTTCTTCACCTGATCTTTCCAACACAGAGGAGTCCTTCCTCATATCTCAAAATTACCATCCTCTTCCTCTGCTACCACATACAGGTACCGCATCGTAAGCTATTAATCTTGTAGTTAGCCCACCCCAAAATCCGTGTGGTAGTGAATATTAAAATGAAACAAAAAATAGCAAATTGTACTTAGATATTCTGCAAAACGAAATATTTCCAAATTTTTTAATAAACTTTTAATCCAACCAAAATTAAATTTTCCAGCTGTCATCTGCTGATTTAACAACTACAAATACATACTTATACTTTTTGGATACTAAAACCAAAAACAAAAAACCTGCCTCAACTACGTTTGTTAGTACTTTTAAAGAGAGTGGACGACATACAGAAGAAAATTTTAAAGGAAGAATTCTGCAGAACCATCTAAATCCGTTCGGTGTGCCTAAATTGTTTCAAGCTAATAATATTTAAATATCATTAGAAAAACGTTTTGTAAATTTGAGTCACCAAAAATTACATCACTCATACACTTTTAAAAAAGACAGCTTTATCCAACTACAATTAGTCCAACAGTTGGTACACTGAGATTTTCACTCGAAAGCGGCTTTAAAAAGCTGTTGGAAAGGATTTCTAAATTGCAATGGATTACAGAATGTAATGGAAAATAAAGGGTCTTAGTGCGATTGCAAATATTATGGATTAAATGTTCAAAAAAAATTACATACAGTAGAAGCCCGATAAGTACAATTGGAAAATTTCAGCAATGATTGCACTTAGCGAAAAATTGCACTTTTGCGAATTTCTCCTGTGGATCGAGGAATACCTAGGGAAAAATATTTTAACTCTATTCAATGCAATTAATGAGCGCAAAAGGTCGATATTCAAGAAAAATGAACACATATTTTTGATTTTAATACAAAGAGATCAATGCGGAAGGACATATGAGTGTGTGCTCCAAAATTCATCAATACATCACTTCGATCTCACCACAAACTAATTCTTCTTCGGGCGGATGAGATGGGGCTTGATCCAGCAAGAGTAATGCTTTGGGTGGAACATCATTTTCTTTGGCGAATTTTTTCACTTCTTCGACAAAATTAACAAAAAACCACTTTTTGAAAATATCCCGCGTCATCCAAGCAGTCTTGTTGCTAGCATAATTCACCGGTAGACGAAAATTTTTAAAACAAGGCGGATTCATAGATTTGCCGATCGTTAATGGTTTTATTTTGTGGCTGCCATCACCATTTGCACTCAAAGGAACACTGATTCGATCTTGTGAAACTTTGTTACCTGGAGCACTCTTTTCATCTTTCGAAACGTAGGTTTTATTTGGCAAAAGTTTCCAAAAGAGCCCCGTTTCATCAACATTATATATATATTTGTGATGTTACATATCCTTTTTAGCGATTTTCGCCGTCAATTTTTCCTTAAATGGCTCAATGGCTTCTGGATCACAAGATAATGATTCACCAGTCACAGTCAAATAGCGAAGTCCGAAGCGTTTCTTGAATGCGAAAACCATCCATCACTTGCATTGAATTGTTCTCCATCCTTTTTTATTTCATCAAATATTTTTAATGCTTTGCTTTTCAATATCAAGCTAGAAACAGGAGCATTTCGTCGTCGCTGATTCATGAAAAACTGGTACAAACGCTTCTCGAGCTCTGGATGATTGCCAAACCGCAAAGTTTTCCGTTTATTTCCAAGTGAAAATGAATTGTATGCATTTTCTTTTAATGAACGGGATTGTTTTTTTATTTAAATTTTTTGGAGAATCTTATCTCTTTCTTTCAATGTAATAAGAAAATGTAGATTCTTTTTCACTTTTCCCATGATTTTATTTGATGAAAGCAAAAAAAAATGATTCAAACTCCGAACGATTGTTTTACTCTCAAGAACCAGCTTGAAACTAACGCGTGTTGAATGTCACAAACGATTCGATGCCATATTTTATGATATCAGCGCTACAATTTTACAGTTATTTGTAAAAATCAAAAATCACAAAGCGTGAGAACAGTGTTTTTGGTCGCAATAATTCCGAGAACCATAACTGTGCATAGCTATAAAGCTGTGTCTTCGCGCGTGATGAACGCAAATACATTGCGGTATTAAGTAAAAAATTTCTTCGAACAAGAATTCTTTTGCGCCCGAAAATTGCAATTTTTTATTGCTCTTTTCGAGTTTTCTATGGACTCAAAATCGAATTTTACTTTCCGCGAAATTGCAGTTATCGGTATTGCACTTATCGAGCTTCTACTGTACTTACATTTGTCTCTAATAGACAAAGCTATGTTTGTGTTTTTATAAGTAGCCTT
Source organism: Anastrepha ludens (assembly GCF_028408465.1). NCBI lineage: Eukaryota > Metazoa > Arthropoda > Insecta > Diptera > Tephritidae > Anastrepha > Anastrepha ludens. The sequence goes on along the minus strand of NC_071498.1, from coordinate 113,405,229 downwards.
TCAAAAGTGACTGCTAGATGTCAATAGAGAATAATAGTGAATTGACTGTACCTTTTCTTTATGTCACCTTTGGCATTTATCAAGTAGACAGATGTACAATTTTACACAATAGAACAGCGCGTTGAAGTTATTGAAACTTATGATGAGAATGGTCGATCTGGTTGGAATAGCATATCGCGGATTTCGTAATTTTTTTAGTGGAAATAATCGTCAAATCGAGTTGACAATTCAAAGGTTGGTGAAAAAATTTCAAGAAACTGGTTTTGTCGATGTTAAAAAAAGGACAAAAAGGAGTGGCAGACCAAAAACTGGGTTTTGTGCTGAGAATGTTGCTTCTGTAGCGCAAAGTGTTGCCAAAGTGTTGCCAAAGTGTTGCCAATATCGATTGCTCGACGTTCTCAACAACTAGGCATTCCCGAATCGACTTTTTATATTCATATAATTTTTACTAGCCGTAGGTAGGTAGGTAGGTAGATTAGATGGCAAGAGTATCACGGGAGCGCTCGAGTGTGGTTTAGATACCGTAATGTAGACCACTACCTGTGAAAAATTTCAAAAACTTAAGGAAAGAAAACTCATTTACAGCCAACTAGTGCTATTGATGTAGAAGAGCAGAGAAACTGGATCTAGGCTGGAGCACTGTCTGAGGCTATCCCCGACAGGCACACTAAGCAATCTTAAGCGCCTAGACAGACCCGGTCATTCGCAGACAAAGTTTTTAACAGTCTCTTTCTCTGCCGAATCCCCACAGCTTCTGCAAGGGAGGTTGTACGGAAGTGCAGGTTTAAGAGCCGTGCTTTGAATAAAAGTAGTAAAATCTAAAAGAATCTAAATTTTTACATGTAACATCTAGGCGTGTCTTTTCAGACACCCTTTACGAGTAGTATGTGTTTCGTTCGGAAATGATATTTTGAGTTAGATACCTTTATTATTTTTATGTATAATATTATAATATGCTTAAATTTATTGAAGTTTTGCTTTGACCAAATCCGCAAATTCATATACTTATGAATACTAACCGCTAATTTTTTTGAGAACTTTTTTTGAGTGACCTTGACTTCTATTGACTTTTTTACTATTTAGTAAACTTATTTCAAGAATTTTTAGTAAACAAAAAACACAATAATTTAAGTTTTTTACTAATTATTATAATAATTATTTTCTAACACATTTGTTTTAGGTTTGATTGCACTGCCGAACAGTAGTTACTCAATACCAACAAACGCTAAGGGGATGTCCCTCAGACGAAAAAGGCAATTAGAGTGTTTAAATATTCCACGAAAATATGAAGCAGGCAATTTTACAGGGGGCCGCCGAAGATTAACCGCTCATAGGGATTAAGATAAGTCCGTAAGAAAGCTTTGTTCAAGCAAATATATACACATTTGGTATGAAGACATTGCAAACGCCTGCTCTTGTGAGTATTAGGACGGACCGATTTGCATGGAACACAATTCTTAGAGTTCATGTACCCCATTAGGTAGAATAAAAATGAGTTTGAATTAGTTTTACTAAAGAAATAAATTAAGTTAAATAATAGTATTTGTTGGTTTAAGTGAGCAACTTTATCGGTACGGTCGAATGTTAGAACTGCTGCACTCTATCCCATAGTGTGAAACTGAATCGAAATGTTGAATCATTTACAGTTTCATTAATATTTCTTTATCAATTTAATATTTATTGCACTAAACTTCAAAAGTAATTCAGGTAAAAATTTAGCAGAAAACACACCCGAAAATGGGGTAGTTTTAACTAAGCTTGGCTGTGCACTCAATCTTAAGCCGTACAAGTTTTACATCGTCGGCGACCCTGCATAAAATCTTTTGTTAAAAATCTTCGTGTCACATTTCTATTTTTTTCCTTCTTCACTCCGCTCAGGATCATAGGGCCTCGACAAGACTCAGTCTTGCGTTGGTTTCGTTAATCTATTTTGATTTTTGATAGGGTAGGTGATTAGGTCCTTCTTAAGGACCTTTCATTATAGGCGTTTTGAGAACGGTCAGAGTAGAAGTTGGAGAGTAAAAATTTGCTACAAAAAAATGCATCCCTAAATTCTGAGTTTAGACATTTAATCTGAAATAGATAATTATAATAAATTAACTGCACTCTTGTAAATCTGAAATGACCTTCAACAAAGTTGGTCTGAGACACGTCTTTTTGCATAATTATTAGCATTTGTTCGTGTTGAGCAAAATTTTAGTAAATTTCTTGAACTGTGTTTTTTTAGGTTTAAGTATACTATCAACAGGCTTGTTTGGATTTTTCATGAATAATTACTTTTTGTATGTCTCATGTTGTGTATTGCGCTTGGTGCGAGCCGTCTCGGTATGGCCTTTGCGTAACTTCTTATTTTTTATTTCGAATAATCCCAAAATATGGTATAATTCTTTCAACACCACCGGAACGCAAGCTTTTCAAACTGCCGACACACCATTGGAAGACGTGGATGATTTTTGTTACTTTGTATTTCAAAAACTTGGGGGTCAGCAGCAGACATACGGAGCAGAGCTTTTAAGGGACGCGTCACATTTGGTCTACTTGACAACGTATGGGAGTGACTCACATCACTCACGCTAACGTAAAGTCAGTAGTCTTATATGGGTGTGAAACGTGCAACAGAATAGAGTGAACGCTGCAATCTCTGCAATCTTTTCTAAATCGCTGCCTATGTAGAATTATGTGAATATTCTGCCCCAATTTTATAGGTAATGGCGATCTGTGGAATGTGACCAAGCAAGTACCAGTTCGGGAGATGGATCGTACATACGTTGCGTAAACTCCCAGATGACATCACAAGAACTACATTAGACTAGAACCCCCATGTGAGTCGTAGGTGCGGAAGATCATCCAACACGTAGAGGCGACAAGTTCAACCTGAAAAGAAAAGCATGCCATTCCTGCAGTCAAATTAAATTTGTGGCTCTAAATAAATCAATTTTTTTTGAGGCCCTGTTTTCCACCTTGGAACTATGGAAAATATACTCGTACATATATATAATGTTTTCGATGCAATATGTGAGAGATCCGATTTTAGTATACCAAAGCATGGGTGAAGCCTTGACAAATCGTTTGTTTTATAGCTGCATAAAAATTATCGATGTAGTGAAACCTAAAAGAATCTAAATCTGACGAATCTAGGCGTCACTATAACTAAGTTAAGAATGGCAAACTGTGTTGACATTTCTATTCAGTAAGGTGTGGTAAGCTATTATGAATCGTTTAACGCCAGAACAACTCCTCAAAGTTGCTGAAATTTATTTTGAAAAAACATAAATAAATCTGTTCACGAAGTTCATAAAGCTCTGGTGACGTCATCGATCCTTTTTTCTTTTGTAACTAGGAAGGAGCTGTCGTAACGGTGAATGGTGAGCGCTATCGGGTCATGCTACCTAAATTTTTCTTTCCAAAAATTTATCAGCTATACATTTTCGTCATTTGGTTCCAACAAGACGGGGCCGCGCGCCTTACAGTGCACTTAATGATGGATTTACGATTGGAGACACACGGTCAGATTCATTGAAAAAAGTGATAACAAATTGGACTAATCCAATGGACTATTTAACTCGTAGCCGCGGCGAACATATACCGGATGTGCACAGAAATAAATGCCATTAAATTATCTGTCATATTATAATAAAAAAGCCATTCCAACAATATTTCTGCTTTGTTTTAACATTTTAAGTTCTCAAGCTCGCATAAAAACACCAGACCGGCATATAAATTTGAACCATCTAGCCAATAGCAAAAGCAGTCGAATCCAAACGCTAATACAAATTAATTGAAAAGGTAATAGCTTCATTTAAGGATGCGCTGACTCAAAACGTATGGCTTCTTTTACACTTTTTCTTAGAAATGTCTTTCGAATCTCAAAGTACTACAGGATTTGACGGAGAAATTTGGCCCACTCTATTGTAGACATGTTATAGGTAACTGTATATTATATAAGCACTCGGAAGTGCTTGATGAAAATAAGTTATTTTTTGTTGTTGTCCTCGCCATCCGTTTTTGCTCTAAATGCGTATTTGTTTATGAACGTGTCGCCACAACTAAACCACACGTACATACGCACATAAGTTCATACATATACATATAAGCCGACATACAGACACCACCATCAAAGATGTGTGCGTATGTACACCCATCATGCGAATCTCTGTTGTTTTGTTTACTTTGTTCACAAGTATACGCAGCCATTCGTAGGCACTTCATCTTATGTTCGCAAAGGTTTCCTCGCTCTGCTGGTTACTCATACGCCACTGTCACGCCCTTACCCCCATACGCATGCAAGCCCTTATTAACTTTCTTTAGTGCTTCCACTTATTCTGTGTTGTGAGAACGCTTTTGTTTTCTTTCCTTGTTGCAGTGCTTGATTGAGGTGAGATGCATCTTGCATAGTGGGTGTATATATGTTTATATATATGTGTAAATATGTAAAGTGCAAATGCATTTATTTGCGAAGGCAGTAACGAGTTATCTTTGAGCTCCCCTTACGTGAACTTACTTTAGTTTTCTACAACAAAGTGTCTGCTGTTGTTATTCATGCTTACTTTTGTTTTCCGCTCATGCTCGAGTTTACTTCGAAAGAGGTGTCTCTATTTACCACATTTAATTACATTACTTGATATCCCCTACTTTATTTCTAGCGCCTCTGCTATTTGGCTTCACCTCAAATTACGGCCTTTGCAATATTTAATTACTGTATAGATTTCTTTTGCTGCTTGCACAGAGATAACTCGTTGGCACAAACTCACGCGCAACTCGAATGCACTTTAAATTGAATAATGCGTCAATAAAATGAGTATCGAATTCATAGCGCAAACTTGGATTGTGTAAAACAAAAAATATAAGAAAAAAATTATGTTTCGATGATTACCGGTAATAACGGTCAACTATTAAGAATATTTATACGCAAGTAGCTGTAAGCCAAGCCATATCCTCTTACATAAATAATGTTTTATTTCCATACAGCTTTTCAGTTACAGCGCTGGTCCTCCAACCGAGACACCACATGGCGTATACGTAACTTCAACGATTGCCGCCAATCACCTGCACGGTGTGCGCGATTAATATACTATATAGTAACTATGCATAATGACTGAGTATTATACTGATACGGACATTCACACAAACACATGCAGGTGTAGTGGTGACTGCGCTTTATTGGCACATCCTTGCGACGGCTTAAATTTCATTCTCATAAATAATTGATGCATTAAAATCAATAAATTGACAAGGTAATTGTGCGGAAGTGTTGCCATTACGAGCAGCACATTAATATTCAAAATAAATAAAGCAGCAAAAATATATATACGGATATGTGTGCATGTGTGTGTTATTTGTTAGCAGAATGACAATTCATGGTGCATCGCTTAATACCTTAATATTCCATAAAATATTAGCATAAAATGCAAGGGCAATATTGGCTCATGTTACCATTTGTGTAGAGAAATGTATTTGTATTGAAATTTAATGCATACCAAATACTCGTATGTTTATAAGAAATTCATAGTTTGCTTAATGACAATGGTTGGTTGAAAATTGTAAATTGTGCAGCAGCTTGCGAGCTTACATTCGATGCTCCCCTAGGTGCAGTCTTCGAATATCTTCCCAATGATACATATTTTTCTTACATATTGATTTGTTAGCTTCCATATTTATGCAACCAATATAAAGGGTATTTCAAAAACTGCGTCTAGATGTGGGTTAAAACAAAACAGTAACGATTTACATTCCTTCAGTTTTCACAATTTTTATTCAAAATACGACTCTTAATAATTATAAGTATACTAAGTGTTTTAATCAGTTTTGCGATTCGATACGAGAGGGCGTTGCAATTTTTTTTTATTTTTGTTATACTGATATACTTCTCGTATGAACGTATGTGAAGTTTCATTTCTATCTGCTAATTCATTTCTTGCTTACAAGCCATTTAGTATCGACGTGCCACAATTTTTTCTAATGGAAAAAATCAAGTATCGTTCAGTGATTGAATTTTTAATTTTGGAAGGTTTAAAAGCAAAGGAAATTTATGAACGATTGTTGAAGATGTATAAGGACTATAGGCTATCAATTGGCACAGTAGACAGATGGGTTGCTGAATTTGGACGTAGTCGTACCAGGCTTCAAAGTGATTCATGTTCAGGACTTCCAAAAACAGCAACAACACCAGAAATCTTAGTAAAAATACAGAGAATCGTATTGGGAAATCCTCAAGTGACTGATTAAGCAGTCTAAGCAATATTTTGACTGAAGTATTGGATTTCAGAAAGCTGTGTGTGCAATGGGTGCCGCATTCGCTAACTATGGAACATACAAAAATACGTGACTTTCTCAGCAACATTTTGAAGGGATAAAGTGGAATTTGTGCATCAATTCATCATTGTGGATGAGGCTTGGGTCTATCACAACGATCCTGAATCAAAGCAAGAGACTAAATTCTGGTGTAAATTTGGTTCTTATTTGGTTCGATAACAATGTCAGCCTTGAAATTCAACGTAGAATCTCTCTTGCCAACAAGTGCTACTTTGGACTAAGTAGGCAACTGAGCAGTAAAGTCCTCTCTCGACGAACAAAACTAACACTCTACAAGACTCTCATCATGCCCGTCCTAACGTATGGCGCAGAAGCGTGGACGATGACAACATCCGATGAAGCGACGCTTGGAGTGTTCGAGAGAAAGATTCTGCGTAAGATTTTTGGACCTTTGCACGTTGGCAATGGCGAATATCGCAGACGATGGAACGATGAGCTGTATGAGCTTTACGACGACATAGACATAGCGCAGCGAATAAAGATCCAGCGGCTACGTTGGCTGGGTCATGTCGTTCGAATGGATACAAACGCTCCGGCTTTGAAAGTATTCGATGCGGTACCAGCTGGTGGTAGCAGAGGAAGGGGGCGGCCTCCTCTGCGTTGGAAAGATCAGGTGGAGAAGGACTTGGCTTCACTTGGTGTGTCCAACTGGCGCCGGTTAGCACGAGAAAGAAACGACTGGCGCGCTTTGCTAAACTCGGCCAAAATCGCGTAAGCGGTTATAGCGCCAATTAAGAAGAAGAAGAAATTTGGTTCTTCTGCTCCGAAACAAGTTCGAGCCCAGAAATCGGCCAAGAAGGTGTTTTTGGGATGCGAAAGGAATTTTGTTTGAAAAATTAAATCTGATTATTATTGAAACTTTTTAGCGGAGCTGAAGGAAAAAAAATTCATAAAAAAGGCCCAGTTGTCAAAAGAAAAAAACGCCCTTTCATTAGAACAATGCACTATGACACAAGGGCAGTTAGAGAATGGCTAACATCCATGAATTAAAGTTCGAATTGTTGGAGCATTCACAGTATCCACCAGATTTGGCCTCTAGTGACTTCTATCTGTTTCCAGACCTAAACACAGTCATGCGTGGGAAACATTTTCAACCAAATGATGAGGTCATACCAGCTGAGGTCGAGATTCTCACTACTGGGATGGAATTCATAAATGGGAATCTCGTTGGAACAAGTGCATTGAATTTTTTTTGTTTTTTGGCTTTTTATTGTCCTTGTTCACTCCTCTCAGAAGCATAGGGCCTGGACAAGACTCAGTCTTGCATTGGTTTCGTTAATCTATTTGATTTTTGACAGGATAGCTGATTAGCCTGCCGCTACCCACCTATCGTTGCTTAGGAACAACGCCTTCTTACTGCTTGAAGCGCCATCTGTGTGTCACATTTTTCTGGCAGAAGGATCACACAGATGGTTGAGAACTTCGTTAGATTTGATGTGTCTGCGTAATTACCGCGACTACCCGCTTTCTCTTGCTGGCGCCACTGTTGCAATGTGTAACTGTGTCTTTTTCTTTTGTTGTTTGCTTGTTTTAGAAGCCACAATGCAAATAATGCGCTGACTTTTTGTGATTCTTATCGAATCGCAAAACTTATTTAACAACCTAGTAAATGTTCACCATGAGCATGTCCACAGGTAAAATTTGCCAATCAGTGGATTTATGAATGTCTAATTGTTGAAGGTTGTTCAGCAATACTTTGCGCTATAGCAGCAGTATTCTGAATCGAACGTCAAATTTTTGGTCTCTCTCTTTTTTTCTATTACCAGATAGACAGAATCAGTTGATAGAACCAGTTTCTTGATGTTTTTTCACCAACCTTTGAATTGTCGACTCAGTCGGATGATTATTTCCATCAAAAAATTTAGAATTTTGCCATACGTTGATTTTAAAGATCGACCATTTTCATACCAAGTTTCAGTTGTGTAAGCATCCATGACTAAAGTTGTGCACTGTCTACTTAACAAATATAAGCAAGCAATTGTCTGGCTTAGATGTCAACAACATAATAAGGTCTTTGAATGGCACAGACTGGATAAAGTCATGCTGTAAATAACCGTTAAACAAGTTGGTAACGAGGTAACAAAAACGATGTGCCAACAAAATGGTGTGGAAGCGCTATTTGGATTCTGGATGAATCACTACTCCAGCCAACCAACCAACCAACCAGTAGAGCGTAAAAATATCAAAAATTTGCACTAAATCGAAAAACATAAACAGACATTACCCATTCGTTGTTTTGTGTATGCAAATGTAGATATATAAAATATGCATGTAAATAGAGTACAGCGTATCGCAACATGAATTTTAAGCAAATAATGGCCCATTGTCAATTATTCAATTATCTATTTAACAGTTATTACACAATAGGTGGCATGGAACCGACTTGCGTTTAGCCACTTCCGTAGTTTTCATTGAAATTTTGTATGAGAAACTTTTGGATTGGAAAAGATTTTATTAAACACTTTGCATTTAATTTATTATTCGTATCTTTTGGAGCAGTTGGCCATGATTGCATTTGTATATGTGATATAAATTAAAAAAAAAAGATGTCCTGAAACTCCCCTGCCATTAATAATTTTTGTTGTTTTTGGTTCTTTGCAGGCTGACCAAGATGTAGAGGAAATGCTTAATACTGCCAGGCCCAATGGGCGTGGGTCGAAGCTGATGAATGCAGTAATCCGTAGTCGGTTTGGAAACGTCGATATGTTGAGCTTTCTCATATTAGTAATATTTTTTCGCATTTTTGACACAAATGCAATTTAAATTTAACTTTGAAGTCAGTGTAATCACTACTACTTAGATATAATAAAAATGTCTGAAATATCGAAGTTACCTATCTAAAGAAAAGTTGTATGGCACTGTATAGCCAGCAGGGAACGATAACAAACTGCGCCTGGTTTTATTTTGAAGCTACATTCATGCCATAATGGGCGGCTCGGCTACGCTGGCAATGCTTCAGGTGGTCAATTCAATGTTTATTGTTTTTGTTCATTGTGTACGTCGTTACACCAGCAATGGCGTATAGGAAATCGGTCTCAAGCTCATCTAGGCTAAACATTTTAAAGGAAATATTTGAGGAGTGTCAAGTTGCATGATCGCGGCGACCAAATGATTAACGCTCGCATAAGATGATGTCATCACCAAATTTATACATCACGACTTTAAGTGTTGCGTTATTTATATGACATACAGTCGCGTCTTGATGGTACTCATCACCATCATCCTCTTGGCATCACAGTTCGGGATCGACCATTGCTTCCGTTATAATTCGCCTCCACGACATTCGGTCACCAGATTTTTGTTTGATATCAGATATGCCCATCGCTCCAAAATCGCCTTCAATGTCATCTCTCTGTCGGTAACTCAGTCGGACTCTTCTTCTTTCGCTTGGTGGATTTGTTTCGCAGATCTATTTTATAGTTCTGTCGTTGCTCATTCGCAAAATGTGATCGTACCATTGAATCCTTTGCGCTTTGCTGTACCTCGGTACTTTTGCACCCCTGCTATATGTGTCTAACTCGTCGTTGTACCGAATGCAGTAAGTACCGTCTTCAAGTCGTACAGGTCCATTTATTTTTCTTAGAATCTCCACTTCAAAACAAATTAACTGATTGAGTTGATTCGATTTCAGAACCCAGACTGCGCACCCGTATGCGGCTATATAAGACCGACAGCTTTGTAAATTCGTCCACTTTGTAAGTGCGAAATAAAACTTACTTGCAGCTTGCATCCTGTCTGCCATGGCAATATATGCATCTTTCTGTGCACTCAACATAACTCCAGGATACTTACATTCGCTTACCATTTCATATCTGCCGATTTGTAAGTTAAATGTTGCGTTACGCTCTGCATCTTCCACATATTCAGTTTTTTCTTCGTTGATGATAAGTCCTACTATCCTAGCAGAGGATTCTAGACGCATCAATGTTTCTTGGAGAACCTGTTTGTTTCTGGCTATAATTACGATCCGCTTAGGCACAAATTTGTGTAGATTTGTAAAAAATTGTGCGTCCGTGTATATCAGCTATAACAGGGTATAGTACCAGCTTGAAAAGCAGACATGAAAGCGCATCTCCCTATTTTACACCTGAGATCACTTCATAACGGTCGGTGACATTACCTTAGATTCTCATTTTTGTCTCAGCTAGTATACATCGATGTTGTCGAACTCGTCCACAGAAATTCAGTTAGCATCGCTCTATACCGATGATCATTCACGTTAACGGGGCCTCCTTCCACATTTCCACATTTATTTGAATCATACCCAGCTAATTAATTTCAAATTATTGAAACTCCAAACTAAAACTAGACTCGGAAAAAGTAACGCAACAGAGTAAACTTATTTCAATACTAGTTAAAACAAAGTGCGCCAAGTTCAACTACAGGGAAGATTTTGCTCACTGTATTCATCGATTACAATGTCTTGGGCTATCGTGAGTTCTGATCAGAATGGCGAACGATGGAACAACCAATTATAGATATTGCTCACGATAATGCGCTAGTGCACATGTCGTAGTTTTTAGTCAAAAAAAGAAAAAATCAACACCGTTATCATGTCTTAGCCACGGTATTCACCGGACTTGATCGGGCTAGACCTGACTCTGTAACTACTTTTGTTTCGAAGCCGTAAATGCCCATGAAATTATGAAAATTTTTCAACAATTGAGGAGATAAATACCGTATCACTGGAATAGTTCAAGGCCATACCAAAAAGTGCAAATCGCACTTCCGAGGATAAGAAAAAGTGCGGAAATAAGTATAGTAATGTTTATCTGAGAGGGTTTACTCTCAAGGGCATGAAATACATATTGATGAATATAATATATTATTTACGTAAAATAAAAGTCGCCTTGGTTTGCACAAAGAGTATTTTCAAGTGTAAGTATCAAATGAAGGCAGAGATTTTCCATTAGATCTCAAACTACTCAGTTTGTCCACGTCAAATGGAAATCAGTGAATTCCATCTTACACTATTTGGTGATTGAGATCAAAAGAGGCATCGAGTCGACGGATATTGCGTTGTGCGCTTTCTAAAGCAATGCATGAAGGCGTATTTGGAATTCGTATCTAGCCATATAGGCCGTGCTGACTTGCAGAAGAATAGTCGCACGTGCTTGAGAAATTAAAGACAGATGGACAAGACTTTCTAAGGAAAAGATTTGTAATTTGGGTACATTGAATGGGGGAAAAGTTGTACATAAAAATCTCTCTAAAACTTGCTTGTCCTTTGAAATATTCACATTTCTAAACAACTGGGAAATACTGGGTATGGGAATAAGTTTCCGCCATCGTAAAAGTGGTGTCGCTGCTGATACTATTTTTGTGTTCGCTCTAGTAATATACTGGTGATTTGAAGGCGTACATGTGAGGTCTCGATCGTAGTAGTTATGATTCATTTGAATCGTAAATATCCTTTTTTATCTGACGTCAAAAATATCTACGTTCTTCCCGAAAAAACCGCATTTGCGGGCAGTCACGCGTCATTATTGCCTTTTAAAGTCTTAAAGAAGAGTGCTGCTGAAACTTGTCGTAACCACTTGTAAGGAGTGGTTTCGATGCTTCCAAAGTGGCAACTTCGCCGTGAGTGATAAAGATCGTGAAGGGGCATCGAAAAAATTCGAAGATACTCAACTGCAACAATTATTGGATGAAGACGCATGTCGTCGATGATATGTCTAAAGCGTTGGATGTTGACAGATCAACCGTCGGTAAACGTTTACACGCGATGGGAATAGTCCATAAAGCAGGTAACTGGTTGCAACATCAATTGAACGATAGGGATATCGAGAGACATTTGGTGACATGTGAGATGCTTCTTGAACGGCAGAAAAGAAAAGGTTTTCTGCATCGTATCATAACGGGCGATGAAAAATTGATATTGTAGCCTTTTTGTCTGAATAAAAAACGTGTGTTTATGCTTACAGATGAGAAAAGAGAATGAACGAATTTATTATACGCATGTACATATGAGTATTAGAATAAGATGATGCAATGAACACAGCAATGAACACAGCACACAATCAGCTATTTGTGTGCCTAACAGATATATTATGATAACTTTGAGCGTCGAAAATGTTTGAGCCTTCCAGGTGAACCAGGTCCATCGACTGCGAAAAGAAAATTCATGCTTCAAAGGTTATGTTGTGCATCTGGTGGGATCAGAATGGTGTCATCTGTTATGACCTTCCTAAACCATTTGAAACCATCACTGGCGTTACCGGCTGGAGGTAATGCGTATGAATTGAGCTCTCAAAGAAAAGCGGCCGGAATGGGACAGTTGACATGACAAACTGATTTTGGTGTATGACAATGTCAGGCTACACGTTGCTAAATCGGTCAGGAATAATTCGAGGGATTGAATTGACCATCCGCCGTATTCCCCAGATATTGCACCTTCGGATTACTATCTGTTTCGATCAATGCAGTCAGCCCCTGTTGGAGAGCGGTTCACTTCTACCGAGTGCATCGCAAACTGGCTCAATGAATGGATCAAGTCAAAAGTACTCGAACTTTTCGTCAGAGGAATCCGTATGCTGCCTAAAAGATGGAGTAAAGTTGTAGCTTCCATTGGTACATACTTCATATAATATCACGTATTATTTAATTGTTTCAATAGTTCGGAGCTTTGGCTAAGACAGGACGGAAACTTATTCCCATACCCAGTATTTATTTGGTTGGTGGTTTGCCTACCAAAGAGCGACCGCTATTAGAAACACCTTATTCTATCGTTTTGCTGTTTCAGACACGGAGATTTGACCCTGTGTACTTCCGAATGCTAGTTAAGCACTCATCCATTCAGCTACAACGGCCGCCAGTTTTCAAATGAAAGGATTATATTGCATGCGTAACAAATGAAATATGGAAGGCTAAATTGAAAAAGAGTGGAATTTCATAATTTTTCCGTATTTCATTCGCTGTGAGCCTCCTCAAACTCTTTTTTGACTGACCTATAACTTTTTACTCATATTTGTGTTTTTAGTCTACTCACATATTTACAGAGGGTGAGACATAGAATTTGAACACTTTTCAAAGTACGGGTCACCCTAGAGCGCATGTGGATGTATGTGCGTGTATCGATTCCACTCTTCGTTAAAACTTGTTTGATCAGTTCGAGTTGTTGTTTTCCTTGCAGTAAGTAGCACTTCCTGCAACCAAAGAAATTCTGTATGTGTAATCAAGTATTTTTCTGAATCAATTTCCGTCAACAACAATAAAACAAAAACAACTTATAACATGTAATCAGAACTTTCCGACTTACGTACCCTCGGCATCGGCATCGTCGCCAGTGCGTGAGTGATTTTGCACGAAATTGCAATACTTGTCTATACAAATACTATTGCTTGTTGGTCGTCGCAAGAAAACAAAAGCAACAACAAGTACTGAGTTATTTATTTACTTTAGTTTATTGCTTGTTACCCACTGATGTTGACATTTTGGATTAATGAAACGCAAGCTCGAAGCTGAAGTCTTTGCTGGAAGGAGTTGGTTCATTGCTTTTGATCATAATCAATGAGGATACGTTGCAAGAGGGAGAAGTATTTCTATTAAATTGAACGTCTTACGTGGCGACATCATATATTTTTAAAGCGGAAACAGCTTGGAATAAAACTTCGTTCCCTTTATTGACTGCTCGGCCAAAAAGCAGAGCTTTTGGTGGATAATGAGCTGTTGCTCATATATAAAGCTATATTGAAACCAATATGGACATATACAGTGAAAATCTGGGGCTCAGCTTCAAAATCAAATCCTGACATCATCCAGAAGTTTCAGTCAAAAATGCTGCGCATGTGTGTCAACGCGTTATGGTTTGTCTGCAACGCTGCAATTCATTGTACTCCGGGAGTGCTTTCGGTACATAAAGAAATTGGCAACATCAGCATGAGTATAATAACCGGCTTGCTAACCAGTCATATCTTTGGGCATCAAACCTGTCACACCAAACGTAGGGCCCTACGCAGATTTAAAATTTGTAGACTTACTGATCTGCCACAAAGATTTAAGTAATGGGTTATGTCGAGAGTTCTAACACATGTTATTTTTTCAAAATATTAATTAAATTTATAAGTAATACTGAATGTTATGTATGAAAGATAGTATTCCATAAATAGAGTTTAAAAAAGTGCGTGTAGCGTAGTACACATAACAGAAGTGAAAGTTTCAAGGCAGACAAAGAAAAAGGGAGACACCCGAGAGAGAATGAGATAGAGAGAGAGAGATAGAGAGAGAAAGAGTGAGAAAGAATATATATCTAAATAAATTCACAACATTTGCAGAGAATACAAATAGACAAAAATTTACAAAAAACGGAGAAGGGTCGACCGGTGTAGGTATACGCCAGATACAAGCCGTGGCAACGTAGCTGTGTCTCGGTCATTGGATGATCGGAACACGCGCGGAAGAGTTAGGTTTGCCATTTAACCCCCACTACAGAAGCTATGTGACAGAAGGACTACAGAGAAGGAGACAGTTTTGCACTTTCTCTGTAAATGTCAGAGTTTGGCAGCTAGACGCTGTACCGCATTTTACAGTAGTTTCTCTCTCCGCAAACTAATATCTTTTGCGAAGCTGATGGCAACTCGAAATCTCTTCTCCAACGAGTGGCACAAAGGCCAGATTCCAAGAGTGTATCCGACGTAAAGATCAATATTTAGAGGAAATAATTTTTAAGAAATTAAATTCGGTCTTGTATTCTTTGTTAAAGTTATTGAAATGAACTTTTATCACTGGAAGTTTTTAATTCATAATTCTGCTACCGGACACCCTGCAGCATAAGGTTTTGCTTAGATCATTAAGCAAAGATCATTTTTCTTTCTCTAGCACAATATTGCAGACATATCACTATTAACTTTAAAACATCGTCGACAAAGCCATTGGGATGAGAAAAGGGCCGCCCGCTGTTGTTGCTTTAAAGGGCGGAGAAACATTTTATGCTTTGACTTCATCAATTTCCACCCATGTATTTGTATTAAAAAAAAAATTGTTTGGTGTTGTGTAGTATTATAGCATTGTAGTATTGATATTAAGTTTTACCCATCTATGACACATTTTCGCTAATTTAGCTAAATATAATTCTAACATTTAATCTACTTTTTGGTTAAATTTAAAATACCAGGTTAGCTCAAGTGTTAAAAATTATTATAATTTTTGCTTTTTGCTTCGTAGCTTTCTATATGTAGAATTTTATTTCATTATTTTTCAACTTGGCAATTTTAATTATCCAACTTTTATTTCTAACGGTGCTTAGAAAATTAATTGCGATCTTTACGATCAGCAGCAAAACACCGCCGTTGCTGCGTAACCACGTGCACTGACCTTCAACGGTTGCTGCATACGCACACACATACACCCATGTATGGCTATGTGTTTGGACTTCTGAATACCGCTGCTGTTCGGTCACTTACTAGCAAGCAACTGCCCATTTCTAGCGTTACGGTGGGAAAGTTGGGAGCACTTTATAAGCAAAATAAAAAAATGGAAACTAAAAAGCACAAGCAGAAATGGCAATCCGAAAAAAAAACTTGTCTGCAAAATAAACAGAATCGTACATTTGATAAGCGTTTGATCTCGTACGCAGCTCGTTTTGTTTTTGTTAAGTTTCCTTCCACTGGTACCTGCGCTCTTCTATTTCCGTTATAGCGGTGATTCACACCGAACTTAGCTAATTAATGCTTTCCTCTCGACTTGCAAATGCCCATTTTTCACAAATAAAGCAAAGAAGATTTCAACACAAAAAAGCAAAACACAGCAACCCAATTCAGCATAGTATCTATCATACATTCTAAAGAAAAAGTGCACTGAAACCGTTGGAAACCAAAGTTCAGGGAATTCAATAACACAAGTGCTCATACATACATACATAGGTGTATATGTATTTATAACAATACAGTTAAATTCTCGTAAATACTTTCAATTTGCACCGATGCTATCGCTAAACAAATTATTAACCAAAAAACCAAAGTGATGCGAGGCGATGAGGAATTGGAAAGCTTGAAACAGTTCGCCGCATACAAAATGTGGATAGATTAATGGGCATTTACTCGTATGTATGCACATTAAGGCAGGTTGGTTTGTATGGATAAAAAAGATTATGTGGAAGTAACCGTAAAGATTATAACAATTAAACATATCGTTTTGAGTAAAAGTAAAAAAAAACACCTGTAGGTAAGAAAGTGATCTCAACCCGCTGAACTTCTGAGCGGAATGTTCAAATTTTTTTCGAAAATTTTTTTAGTGATTAAAGTTTTATCTGGATTCGATGCCCAATGTGGACATGAAGCAACGAACGTTAGAAAAATTATTACTTCTAACAGCGACTCGAGTATCTTTCCGCCTGGAAAAGGCGCTTTATATAAACCATCTGCGATTCATAGGCTGTGTAAAACTATAGTTCTCACAGGATAAGATTAATCGTTCAGCAAAAGCTCTACAATAAATATATATAAAGTGCGATTTTTTGAAGATAAAAAAAAGACAAAAAGGTAAAGATAAAGATAAAGATAAAGATAAAGATAAAGGTAAAGATAAAGATAAAGATAAAGATAAAGATAAAGATAAAGATAAAGATAAAGATAAAGATAAAGATAAAGAAAAAGATAAAGATACAGATAAAAATAAAGATAAAGATAAAGACAAAGACACGATCTATACGCTTTCTAGCGGCTTAAAAAATTTTTAAATCGGGGCAGTTGTTTTCAAACGATGCTGCTTCGAACACATTTTTTGCGTTTATATACAGGGTTACCGAAAACATCATTCTAAAACAATACTTTTTATGCCGTTTGTCCAAGACTTAACCGTTTTCGAGGTATTTGATTTTAAAAATTATTTATAAAAATAATTTTTTTGCTTGCGCGTCCACTTTTTTTAATTTTAGTTCAAGCGTCCGATTTATTTCGTTTTTTTTTCTGTTTTTGTTTAAAGTGTTGCACATCAACTGCGCAACAACATCGCATATGCAGCCTAACGAAAAAAGGGCGATTAAGACGTATTCTTACAACGGACCCATTTCGTGGTCTAAGTGGCATCCCTGTCTCTATGTGCGATTCGGCTGGCAAGCCTAACCTAAACTAAGGCGTACTCTAAATATTCCACTACAAAAGTACAATCGGTTAGCACTCGAGTTGCCAGATACATACATACACACTTTTAAATTGATTTCAAAATCGAACCTATTACTAAGTTTCTTTTTTGTTTTCAAGGAATGGTGTTTAGAATGCGAAAACCCGTTTAGCTTTGCTAGACCAAGTATTTTTTAGCGTAAACAAAGATGTTTAGCTTTCAAAGATTGATACATTTAGAAAGTTGTACTGAAGCCAAAAAAAAAACCTTTAAAACAATATTTTCTCTTTACCCAGTTCATTATTTATACATACATTTTTATATTATTTATTATATTATTATTTATATATCCATTTTTATTGTATTATATATTATTTATTATATAAATTTTGTAACGATCCTTCTAGCTTCGGATATTTTGTCTTATTAAAAGCTCCTTAGTTTTAATTTATAAGCTTTGGAAGTAAAACGGTCGACCCAACTTAATGTATAAAAGAACATTTTCTTCTAGAACTACTTGCTAAATTTTTGCACAGATTCTTTGTGCCGCCGCAGTGAAAAAATCGATAATCATGAAATCGGCAAGCAAATTGCATTAAATTGAATTAGGTAACTCAAGCATAAAGAAACAAAGGCAGGTATACGAGGGTGCTGGAACTTTTGAGGAAATGGTTTCGGATATTCATTCCAAAATAAAAAAATAGAAGTCCTTATGTTCTGCTTTGAAAAAACTTTCAAATATTTTGTTTGATTTCTACGGAAGTTTAAATACGTGAAAGATGGGACTTTTTTAGGGAAAATTTTTCAAAGCAGTTTATAAAAAAAGGAAGGAGTTTATAAAAAAAGACTTAATGCTTCGAATAACTTCATCTGCATGGAATGCAAATGTAAAATATTATTGTGAATATAGACTTAAAATTTAAGTTAATCGTTGTGCGTCCGGCTGACTTGAAGTGGTGTCTAAATTTCTAAATAGATGTAGTCAGACGTTTCTCCCTTATAAATTGTATAAGCATGCCCTTTTGAAGGTTTGTGGCATATTTAAGTAATTAGAAATTGATAGTTTGTATTTTCTATAAGTGCTCAACCTATGCAGAAGTCTTTGCGATCCTGCAGGGTTGCAAACCGCTTAGGGAACTTGGGGGCGAACGAGATATTAACATTTTCTCTGATATTTAAGTCCCGATCACGGCTCTGACGTCGCCATGGTGCAGATCCACACTGGTGAGCTCGTGCTATGAGGAGATCAAATCTCCTTATATTTCTCTAATCTCAGTTTCAGCACAAAGGAACATGAGCTTGCCAGAAAGAGGCCAACTGAATTGGTCTCAGAGACCTTCAACCTGGTCATTGGCACCCCCTCACTGTCGTTAAGGAAGAATTGCACAACTTATTCCTCAGGAAAGCGCAGAAATATGGAGCTCCATTTCTCCACGTGTTGTTTCAGAAACTCTTTGACCCCAGTACAATAGACGGAGGACTCAAATGTTCTGGGGACTCCACGCCATTTAATTTCCTAACTTGTAGCTGTATGACGATCGACACATATGGGGAAAAGCCAAGTTTACCATTTAACCTCCATTCTCTCCTTTTGTAAATGTTCTGGTTTGACTAGACGATTAAGGTCTCTGGGTGCTCATTTCTTCCACAGTCTGTGACAGTACGCCAATCTAAATCTCATAAATATTCGCCATTACATCAACAGCTCTGACTGGCTGTAGATATATACCCATTAGAGGTCTCAAAATGGTACCAAAATAACGCCTTAATGCTGCTTGGGGAGTGACAGAGATCTGCAATTAATTCGCCTACCTACCTAAAAACCTAGCGTGACCATTTTCTTGTTGGCCAAAAGGAGGAGAATTTTTTATTGAAATCGCTTGCCCCAAAATAAATAATGAAACAAATTTAATTTCGTAACCAATATTTCACTTAAAATAAATTCTTAATATCAAATTTTATGAAACCTGAATCGAGTTTTCTTTGTCAGAAGTAATCGATGTCGAAGGGTCAGTGCGATGCAGTTTGGTTCAATAAATCTGGATTTTCTTAAAAATAGTCTTGGAACTTTAAGCAGGTTTGCTCCAAAGTAGATTAAGGATTAGAGGTAGTAGAATTAACAAAAACGTGGATTTTTTCTGCATTTTCTTAAAGTATAATATCTTAAAAAATTGTGTGAAAATTTGAAGTGAGTCCGACAAATTCTTTTCGAGTTAACAACAATTAACAAAGGGCGCTCGGGCGCACGGGCGCACGGGCGCTCCGGAGCAGATAGCAAAATTTTAATGCATTTTTTTCAAAACTATGTTTTTTGAACTGGTGATCACTGTAACTTAAAAACCGCTTGGTAGATTTCGATACTACTTTGAAAAACATAAAAGGATTTTTTTTATTTTTAAAATTTCGATTTTTTTTTAAATAATTAATTGTCAGTTTTTTCTCGAAAATCTAAAAAATGTTTCCTGCCTCCGCCATATTGTTAGTTCTGAAAAAAAAGCTTCGTTCAGGCACAAGATTATCTATTAATAAAACTAATTTCTCTTGTCCGATTGATTTTAGATGGATCTCCAAGGACTTGTGATGATCACCGCAAAAGGGCTTCTGGAGAAACGGGCTCCACACAAACAGCGATAATTTTTACAATTTTTAATTTTTTTGTTTTTTTGAAATTTTGCTAAAGTCAAAGTCTTAATTTCTACTTTTGTACATTTTTTATAGAAAACCAGAATTTTTCGGGCCTCTGCCTACCTCCAACACCTTAAATGCCGAAAAGAGTCCTTCGTCTGACGGGGATGTCCCTGGTATAGCAAAAGCACATTCAATGAGAACCGCGAATTCTGTGAAATGTATGCCATTTTTCAAACGATATTTGCAGCACTGAACCTAGCGTTCGTCAGATGACTTCTCTTCTCTGCTCCAATATTCTTTCTATTTCGGATGTTCAAAGGGGGTTAGAATGGACACATTGGGGGAAATTTCTCCTACGATGGGGCAAATGTCGCGGTAATCTAACTCCTTAAGAAAAATAAAAACTCTGAAATTTTTGAAGTTCCGAAAAATATGTCCAAATATTGTAGTCGGGTAAGTGAGATTACCAGGAATATTCCTAATTATGCGAAAATCAAGAAGGCAACCTTATGATTTGTTGAAATGGCTCAGAGTGGGCCATTAGCGATGAAAAATATATATGAAATAAATTGTAACAAGATTTCAGATTCACTTATCTTTGTAGTCACTACAAATAATAACCAAATGTAATTGATCATTCAGAGTCTTAGATTTTCAGATTTTTTCTCTACTCTTACATCTACCTTCTGTTCATGATTTAAATTTTTTGGAAAATAGTTGCTTCCGTGATATACATATGCCCACATAGTTAGCTCTTATTCGAAATGATTGCTCAGAGTATCAACCCCCTTATTACGGATTTCTGATTCCGCCAGTGTACTCGCCTCCATTTACACACATGCACAGACAATTACAGAAAAGGAGTATTGCCAGTTGCCGGCAATTTTGTTCACATCGTATTGCTGCCAATTGCCTATAAATGCCTGCATGCCGGCATAGCCAATGAGCCATTGAATAGGAACCATTGCTGATAATCGCTAATTATTATGTTTTTCTTTTACATGAATAGAAACATGCTTTGCAACTAACAGGGCATACACTCAGCGGTAGGATCAAAGAAGTTTGGGGTGCTTATTATATTTACTACTTTTTCTTCCTTTGAAGATATTCATTTTGAGTGATCCTAGTAATACATTTCAATTAAAGAGCTCGTTTAATTAAATTTTACATTTAGAACAAAGGCAGGAGCTAATAGCTTTTATCGCGTTAAATTTAATAATAAAAATATTGGAATATTCCCACTTAATATGTTGCCATTAATGGTCGGAGCACTTTTGAAGTATTCGTTATGAAAAATGCTCACTTCTACATGAAATCAATAAACATTTGGACCCAAAGTTAATTGAAATTTAATGTTGTTCATATTTTATCCGATAAGTTAGCTTTTGATCAGAA
Source organism: Anastrepha ludens (assembly GCF_028408465.1). Classification (NCBI taxonomy): domain Eukaryota; kingdom Metazoa; phylum Arthropoda; class Insecta; order Diptera; family Tephritidae; genus Anastrepha; species Anastrepha ludens. The sequence goes on along the minus strand of NC_071498.1, from coordinate 113,383,836 downwards.
TCGATGCATGAGGATAGTCTAGGGGTTTTAAGTTAATATTGTCACTTGTGAACCGAATGAACGTAAATATATGCGAATTCAGCAGTCTCGAATTGTGAGATGCGAATCGTCAGTGAATTTGCCATGACAAAAGAGTGTCGAAAATGATTTTTTTTGTATTGCCACTGGCGAAAAAACTACACTTGCTTAGCATTACTGACAAAATTTGGCGACTGCTTATTCTGTTCCCAATAAAAAAATAGAAAGGACATCAGTACACTGAATCTTACGTACATAAAAATGTATTTATATTTAAAATGTATTTAATAATTCCTAAAGCAATAGCAAAAGAAATTCGAAAAATTGCTAGATATATATTAATAGAAAAATGTACGAGCTAAAAATGCAGAAACTGAAATTGTTCTAAATAAAAGAAGAAAGGAAAAAGGAAGAAAATTTAGAAAAAAAGATGACCCAAAGAAAAAATGGAGATGAGGCAAAAGAAGCTGAACCTCAAATACAAAATATAGATTTAGAATTAAGAACCACAGCTAATGAAAATGAACTCAAAAGTAGCTGAAAATGTGAAGTAATTTTAAGTTGAATATTTAATGAAGTGAATGAATTTAATTTGTGATTTTTATTTACTTTTTATGAACCTAGACAAATTTTTAATTTCACCTGTCTATAATGTAGAATTCAAATGTTATCAATGAAATAAACAAACACAAGGAAATAAGGAAAATGATTTTGAAATTATTCAATAATTCATCCTACAACAAAGCAGCAGCTGTTTGTCTTCTAGGGGCGGTAGCAGCATAAATCGTAATACGAGTTCCATCAACGCTGCCAATAATGTTTTGTATTCCTGATCTAGAGAAATATTTATTCCTTGCTTGTTGCTTCTCTTGTTTGGTCACTTTCCAAAATGGGTAGTATCTTCTTTAAAATAAGCGGAACTGTGCATTCGAATTCATCCCCCACAGCTCGTTGGTAACTACCATGAGCAAATAATCTTAGCACACAACACAATTTTAGCATTGACGTTTTGGATGATGACTGGTGGCAATGAAATTTATTCTTAATTTTCTCCAGCACAAATATAGAAGCGTTCTGACTTAGCCGAACGTACGTTATGAATCTACAAAACACTCCCGGCTTCATATTAAAATTATCCCCGAAATAAAGATGCGCGCTATTAAACACTTATGCAAGGTGAAGTCCAAAATAAATAAGACTGAGCTAAAACAGAAACGACAGGAGCTTTGTTCTGATAACTTCGGGTTTATTTATTCAAAGGGAGCTACCCGTTGCCCTCGATACACTGTTTTGCGCGATCGAAAAAAAGCTTTTCGAAAGAGTGTTTCAGGGGATTGATCGGAATCCGGATGCCGGTACAAGCCTTTTGGATGGCCTCTACGGACGCAAACTGTTTTCCTTTCATGGCCAAATGCAATTTTCCGAATAGGTAGAAGTCACAGGGAGCCATATCAGGCGAAAACGGTGAGTGATTGATGGTTAAAATGCGATTTCTAGACAAAAAATCAGTCACAGGAGTGAATCGATGAGATGGTGCATTATCATGCAATAAGCGCCAGTTTCCTCCTTCGCGGTATTCAGGGCGAATTCGACGAATGCGTGCAGCAAACGCTTCAAAACGCCAAGATGGAAAATTGCATTGACGGTTTGACCCGTTGGCATGAACTCTTTGTGGTCAAATTCTCTCGGCTTTTCTTGCCTCTTTAATGAGGTCTTTCGAATGTTGAAATCTGAAAAATTGTTGGTCCTCAGATAACTTTTGTGGAATGAAACGAGCACAGACTTTTCGTATGCCCAAATGATCAGTTAGAATGCGATAAATCGATGTTTTGGAAATATTTAACTTCGATTCCATGAATTTCAACGATGATTTCGGTTCATTTTTGATAAATTTACGAAAATATCCAGTTGAGTTTTCGGTGATTACTGATTTCGCGCCACTCATTGTCATATGACATAAACACAACCATCTTTGAAACGTGTAAACCACTCATGAACTCTGGCACGAGATAGACAATCATCGCCATAAACTTTTTCATAAATTCAAACGTTTCGGTAAACGTTTTACCGATTTTGATATTAGCTCTTTGTTCGAAACTTATTTTTGTACACAAACATACTGACTCTTTAGACGCAATAACTTCGCGTCCACTGAATCGAATCTCGCCAAGCTTTCACTGGAAGTCTAGGAAGCTAAGGATGTAACGCATTAACTCATTAAAAAGATGACGGCATCAAAAACATTTTTTGTGTTTCAAGTATACAAATTTTTAAGCATAAATAACACGCCAAAAAAGTATGAACTAATTTATTTGCTTCAAATGGCAACGACATAAACCCGGCGAATTTGAGGTGTATTTGCCAAACCGTTCATACAGACACTACTTATGCTCGATCGCACGAGTGAATAAGGAACTTTGTGTGTATGTGTGAACTTTCTTTATATAACGGTTATTTCTAATAGTCAAGCGGAATCGAAATATGCCTATATCAATAGGTACCAAGATGTTCAGTCTATTTGTACGTCACTGAAATATGTAGTGCACTAACTTTTAACGATTCGACATTTGTTATTTTTGTCTACAGTATTTGTCATTTGCACTAAACAGCTATCTAAACGGATATTTATTCAAACCGATAGAGAGTTGCACCTCTGTCTAGTTAAATATCCAAATAGGCGAGTAGCGCAAATAAGAAGAACAAAAAGACATACTAGCCCAGTTGTTAAACGCAATTTTGACTGTTTTTCCAAATATATTTACACAAAGTAAGTAAAATAAAATAACTGTTTATTTGAAATTAATGTTCGCTTAATACTTTTTGTGTATTGTTTTAGGATGACATCCACAGCTGTTAAACGAAACCGCGCCAAACATTTCTTTTGCTTCTTGCCACTCCACTTGGGTCATAGGAAATATAACCTTTACGCAAACATGGAACTATTGATTGCATTTGAATGCTACGGCTAACAGCTTACTTGCTCATGGATATTCACATTGCTCCACTACAGGTCGTTGATAACAAAATCGCAAAATTTAGAAATAAATAAGTTACAAGATATTAACCTGGTTTTCAGTCCTAATCGCTGTTATTCTGGAAGCTCTAAGCTAACTGACGAGTTGAGAAGTTAGGTTCTTAGCCGAGTCAGGAGTAACCTGGAATAGTTTTTGGAGTTCCCCTGTAGTCTAATTGAAAGGATTGTCCACATCTCAGGGCAAACGTTGATTTACTGTTCGTGGACTAACTGCCTCCTCTCCACGCGATATATCATAATCCAAATAATTAGAAACCTCTTGTTAATGTAATTTCAACGTTTTAATTAAAATCACTAATTCTTATTTTATCGTTTAATTTAACCACACCAAAATTGTTGGAGTTAAATTTGCGATAATGGACTTATTAACCAGAACAAATGATTTTGTCTTATTGATTTTTGTTATGAAACGGGTTACCGAATAGCAAAATCGTTAAAATTGTGGATATGGAAACATAGCAATGCGAATATCGTTAAAATATGTTAGTGAATTCCACTACTGAGATGACTGAACGAAGATTGGAGCATATTTCCTTTTATTCTTTTTATATGGACACTCTTTTGGGGAGTTCGGTAAGAACTTTCTACTCCGACGGCGCCTAAACTGAAAATGGTACTAGAGCGGAATGGTACTTGGAAATTAGCTTCAAAATGCTTTACTCTTTGATGTTAAAGTAGCAGATTGGCCAAGTAGCGAAAGGTGGCGAGTACTTAAAATCCGGCTCTATAGTGACAGCCAAGATGCTTTAAATGTTTTAGAAAATTCTGGCACCTTTTTGAAAATAATCCGTGAATGTAAGTTGAGGCTAAACTCTGTTGTAAGTTGAAATGAGCTTGGACTTATGTGGGTGTTAGTACACTATGATGTTCTAGGCAACGAAATGGCTAATAAATTGGCGGTCCGCAGTTTTTTCGAGCGTTCAATGTAACCGAACTCGCTTTTAGAGCCAAGCACCCGCCTACATCAAGGCTTTCGTTAATACACCTCATGAGAACAACTGGTGCAGTACTGACATCTACAAAACAATTAAATGTATTTTAAAAATGTCAGGGTGGCCGAAAAATTCCTTCTCAAAACTGAGATGGAGTGATTTATGATATTCGATAGGGCTAGTTATGGGACACAATCCATGGCGACGACCCGTGGTCATCATAGAAATCGTCTGTGATCCACCGTGCGTCTCCTGTTTAGAGAATGAAAATTGTCCAGAGTATTTTTTCTGCCGCTGACTGGCTCTCGACGGACATATGGTATATAACATATAGGTTCCTTTAACTTCTATTCGGAGTATTGGGCGGACTTAAATGGTTAATTTTTGAGTCGAATGTATTGAGAATGGACTGGATTGTCTTTACCTCGGCAAACTGCTACGATTCATAAAGAAATTCGGGAAGTCTGCAGGAAAATAATGGAATTCCGACACCTCTTGCCTCTCCCTGTCCTTTAAATCCGCTCTCTAGGCCTTGGGCACAATGAGCAATATTGCCTGAGTGCTTGGAAAATTTCGGGTCATCCAAAATTCTATTCCCAGCTGATGAAGGCCGATGTTGCAAGTGAACAAAATAGACACTAACCACGACACCTTCTGCCTACTGGTATTTTATAAAAATGCAAAATGTACGATATTTCATTAGTACCACGAATTACGAGTAGAAAGATGGCATGGCACCATCAAATTTGAGTAAATAGGTATGTACGACAATCATATTTCACACCTGTGAACTTGACAGCTGCAGTTTACAACCAGCAAGAAAATGGAGCGTTTAAAGGTCAAAATAAAGATTTCCATCACCCAAAATAATTCTTGTTTTTTATTTATGTACAATAGTAAAAAAAAGTGGTTCAAAAACCAAATTGGATGATTAATTTTGCGCTACCTTGTAGGTATATCTATGAAAATTTGTATACAAACATATTGAGATATGACAGAAATCATTACTAGAGGAATGATTGAGTGCTTGAGTGTGACTTATGTGTCACTAACCTAAAGCTTATGAGTTCAAATCACCTTTCTCAGGCGTAAAATATCAAAAATTATAGAAAGAAGTCTTTTTCCAAATCTATGCGAGTATTCCTGCCTATAAAGAGAAAAAAATTAATAAATTAAGTATTAAAAAAAAAATTAAATAAAGAAAATATTTATGAAAACAGTAATTTTATTTGTTATTTTATTGTACATCCGGCCTGAGCTCGAAAAATAAAAATAAGGGTTTGAAAATTTGTTTGCGCAACTTAGTGGAAAAAAGTAAAAACCAAAAAAAAGTCGAATTAGAATTAGCCTAGCCATTTTTTATTCTGTATTTTTTATTTGTCCTCTTACAATTAGTTCCCTAAATCCATTCATGTTGACTGATCTTCTGTTGATTAAGAGCAAATTTAATGTGCGAATTTTGCGGTCAAGCGGCAAAATAAATTCATCAGCTCCTCGGCTCTTATCAGCGTCGCTGTTGAATTTCGGAAGCCGCGACTTTATTATGCGCGGCTACACCGCAAATTAGGTAATCGGCCAGCAGCAAAGAAAGGTTCAAATCTGTAAGTGAATAACTTCACATGCCCAAACACACACATTTAATTCAAGCGCCTGCGCGTAACCATTAGAATGCCGAGAGGAGTTCCTGCGGGCATTCAGCACGCAAACATACACACACACGCTAGTGAATAACACATCAAATGGTTATCACATCATCATAATATGCTGTACGTGCCACAGCGGTCAACTGACGGATTGTTATTAACAACTAAGTACCTAAGTGATGAAGTATGTGCTTGTGTATGTGCACACATACATATGTATGTGAGCACGACGCTTTGTCCTCATTTTCGTGTCATATAATTTTCGTGTAACGTGATTAGGGGTACTCGCTAGACACAAAAAATAAAAAAAGCAAACAAACAAACCATAGAATCCAAAAACAAAAAGTGCAAATTTGCGAAATTGGAAAAGCGAGAATTCTAAATAAATATGTATAAAAATAGAAAGATAAAAGTGTCAAAAATCAACCGGGAGGTGTAAATTTTGAGCATCACTGTGCCTTGGCACAGCAGCGTAAATTACTTGGTGTCGCCAACAAATAAGCGGCCTGCTCATGCATATATTTTCAATTTTTTGTGTTTTTTTTTTTTATTGGTCTTACTTGCCGGGTGTAAACAATAAAGCTTCACTGCGCGACGAGGCGTATAAATTGCGTGGGAATTTTACGCAAAATCAAAGCAACATATTTTTTTATTAATGTTAATATGAAAAGTAAAAAAAAAACAACAACCAAAAATCGCTTAACAGCCGTAAAACACCTAGCTATTGTTTAATGTATATTTGGTTGTTGTTGTTGCCAATTTTATGGTTTGTTGCCTCTCCGAATCTAATTATGTATTGCATACTTTGAAACAGTCTGCATGTATGCTGTATGTACAGTTGTTATAAAAAAATAGCACCAACAATTTTTGTGTGAAATTCATTGTAGCTTGGCCAGCTAACGGCTATCTACGGCCGGAATTTGCATAAAAATATGAAATATGAAAAATGAAGTATTTATAAATAATTTGAGCGAGCCTTTCTAGAGCCAAGAACTTTACGTGAGAAAAGTTTATGAAAAACCAATTTCTTTCTTTAAAGCGAACGTTGAATCAATTTTTCAGTGACGCTCTAGTATTCCCATTATAAGTAAATACTGCAGTTTGCTATAAGTATACTACTGTCCTCAACTAATGAAGGGCTGGCTTTCCATTGCTACCACGAAAAATTTGCTTATAAAGTCTAAGTGCGTGGACTGAACTTAAAAATTATAACACACAAATGTAGTCACTATATCAGCCTTTTGATTTATAGTACCTTTTATTATTTACCTTTAAAAATTAATAGCAATATTTAACATTAAAAATGCTTCGTTTTGTATAAGATTGAAAAAATGCCCTATTACAGACGCTTATTTACCTAAATACAACTTTCTGTGTGAAAAGTAACAATATTCACTTATAAATACTCTTTATTAATTCAAGATTTGATTTAAATCTACTTTTAATCAATAACTACGGATTTTATTAAAATTCGATTATTATTATTATCCTTGGTCCGCTTTTATTCAGTCTTTTTGTCAAAGATGTTTTTAACGTTTGTCAGTATCTGAATGTCCATGCGTATGCTGATGATATACAATTGTACTTGTCCAGTCGTATTAGTCTCGTTGAAGATTTATGTTTTAAAATAAACAGTGATTTGTCTGCTATTTCTGTATGGGCTAATGAAAACTCTTTATGTCTGAACGCGTCAAAGTCATATGTCTTACCTATATGTAATAGTGTTGTGCATGTTGACAATATCCCTAAATTGTGGATAGGTACAAGTTCCCTTACTTTTATGGATAAGGTAAACAATTTGGGGTTTATTCTCAACACAAAACTTACTTGTGCTGACCATATAAATTGGGTTGTGGGGAACATTTATGCTACATTGCATAAGCTGAGAGTCTCTTCAACATTCATGCCAGAGAAAACGAGGCGCAAATTAGTTCTTCAGCTAATTATGCCTCTCATTACGTACTCTGAGGTGGTATACAGCAAACTCGACTCCACATCTTGCCATAAACTTAATGTGGCATTTAATAACGCCCCGCGGTATGTATATGGGATTGGCAGATATGACCATATCTCTGCATGGCGATCAAGGTTATTGGGCTGTTGCCTTAAAAGTTATTTGTCTGCTAGAAACTGCATATTTTTGTGCAAACTTACATTATTCAAGTCTCCTCCCTATCTGACAGAAAAGTTGATGCCAGTAAGGTCTCGCAGACACAACAAATTACACAGGCCGACAAAATTTAACCAACATTCAGACCCAGAAACCAGACTATATATTTCCGAAGGTTTATGATGCGCTAAATCCAAATCTGGCCTCAGAATTGCTCTATCAGCTCTGGTTTTCGAGATATCCTAACCTAAAAGTGCAAAAAACACCATTTTTGCCCATATTTGAGGTTATGGAGCCTTGCAGATGTTTTCTTTCACCAAAATTAAAGGATGGCATCTTTAAATACAATCCTTCTTTTTTCAAATGGCGTTTTGTTTGCTCAAATATCATTTTTTTCGCAGAGATATCGCATTTTGAAATTTTCATGTTTCGAAATTTTCCTACACCTGAAAATCGATTAAGATAACATAGACATGATATATTCGATTACTAATTTTCTTGAATTGAGTCTTATTTTTCTTAAAATTTTGTCTCACACCATAAGTGTGCTGACTCACCACATCCCTACACTATCTAACCTTTGGGTACCGAGTCACACACAGCCCTAACCCCTAGAAACCACCCCTATCATACCGCGAGCAGGCTAACCCACATAACCGCAAGCAGGCTTTCCCACAAACTCCAAATTTACATACTATTAATCCATATATTTCAGGCCCTCAAACCCAAGAAAATTAGTAAGCGACTATATCATGTCTATGTTATCTTAATCGATTTTCAGGTGTAGGAAAATTTCGAAACATGAAAATTTCAAAATGCGATATCTCTGCGAAAAAAAAAATGATATTTGAGCAAACAAAACGCCATTTGAAAAAAGAAGGATTGTATTTAAAGATGCCATCCTTTAATTTTGGTGAAAGAAAACATCTGCAAGGCTACATAACCTCAAATATGGGCAAAAATGGTGTTTTTTGCACTTTTAGGTTAGGATATCTCGAAAACCAGAGCTGATAGAGCAATTCTGAGGCCAGATTTGGATTCAGCGCATCATAAACCTTCGGAAATATATAGTCTGGTTTCTGGGTCTGAATGTTGGTTAAATTTTGTCGGCCTAGTTCCATTAAACACGAAAGATACGATTATCGTAAAAACTCAAACTAATAAATTAATTTTAGTTATCAATCCGAATTTTGCATGGACAGAGAAGCAGATATTAGTTTAAATTATTTCGGATACTTTTCCTTGTAGACTAGTGTTATTCGTTCCAAAATGTGGAACTCATTACACGACACTGTGAAGGCTGTACTTAATATATTTAACTTCAGGGCACACGTCTATAATTACTTTAAAAGTGTTTGATTGCATTAAATTAGGGCATTAAATTACTCTGTACATTCTCTAAAATCCTTCTTTTCTTTTCCTATTGCTTCTTTTCTTCTTATTATTGTAGTTAAGTTAAATATATTGGATTGACTCGTAAATGAACTGGTGTAAAATTTAGATAAAGAAACTTGTACATATATACATACAAACAAAAAAAGTTTTTTTATAAAATAAAACGTTTATAAAAATAATAAATTTTTCGCCAGAGGCACTTATAAATTTTACGATCAAACAACATTTTCATAAATAGTATGAATTATAAAACCTAAGTTAAATAACAATAGCTTTATATATTTCTCTTCAATGATATTTCAGTACAAGCTGCAAATACGGTCGTAAAAAACCTAATTTTGAAGCTTTTCCTGGGGGTTCTATAGAGACTATAATGGTGTGACCTTGTTCTTTCTATTGCGCGTGGTATGCGGTACCACGACCCCTCTCCCTCCTCCCATCATCCAAATATGTCGTGGTAGTAATGGAAAGTTTGGCCTTATGAAAACAATGAGATTTGCATGCATGGACTCGCCCCCTAAACTTATCCTCAGTGCTTCTACTGACAGACAAAGAGGACATAAATTATATAAACAAAATGCTGCGTTATAATGCTGTGAAAGAAGAACTATTTCTAAGTAAAAAACGTTCTCTCTATCCTCTCCGACTTGCCTTCGTATTTTTCATTAATTGTGAATTAAGTGACAAAAACGTGCTATTTTCCACCTCTTTACTTTATTTACGCATTTTAAAAATCTTATAAAAAAAAAACAATTACAAAATGAACACAAGAAAGTTTCAGAGAAAAATATTTGGGTCAACTAGTATTTAATAAAGCTCGCTGGGTCAAATATAAAGAACCAAAGCCGTATACTATGACAGCTAAATACACTTTGTTTGTATTTAGATAAAGGGTAATTTTTTAAGTGCTATAGGAAAGATTTTCAAAAAAACACTCGTAAAATTCAGAAAAAGGCATGCAATTTTTATAACAGTCCATATAATTTAATGTTTGAAGATTATTTCATGCAAATGTTGACCGCGACTGCGCTTCAAATGGTCCATCCGAATTTTGGCAAATTCTTTCCAATGCTTCGGCTGGTATCCCACATATAAATGCTTTAATGTTGTCTTCCAATGCGTTAATTGAAGCAGGCTTGTCTGAATAGACATGAGCTTTAACATAACCCCACAAAAAATAATCTAAAGGCGTTATATCGCACGATCTGGGTGGCCAATTGACAAGTCCCGAACGTGAAATAAAATGTTCACCGAACTCGCCTCTCAACAAGTCCATTGCGTGCTGTGTGGCATGTGGCACCGTCTTGCTGAAATCACATATCATGTAAGTCAAGCTCTTGCATTTTGAGCAAAAAAGAAGTTGGATATCATTTCACGATAGCGCTCACGATTCACAGTTACGTTACGTACGATTCGCAGCATCTTTGAAGAAGTACGATACCTCCAGCCTTTACGCACCAAACTGTGACCGTTTCGGGATACATTGGTAACTCTTGCAATTCTTCTGGCTGATCTTCACTCCAAAATTCCATTCACCAAAAGTTCTGCGTTACGATAGGTCGTTCGGCTATAATTCTTGCACCAGCTGTATTTTGAAAGGCTTCACACCTAAATCCTTTCACAAAATTTTCCATGTTGCTCAGTAACAGAGGCCCAATTGCTGCGAACGGCGACGAATCGATAATTGATGGTCATCATTAACAGCGATAAAGCTGCGATATTTTCTTCAGTTCGCACTCTACGTAAGCGAGTTGGTGGTTTGATGTCCAACAATGTAAATTTGGTTCTAAATTTAGTCACAATAGCTCGAATAGCCGCTTCAGTGGGTCGATTAAACTAACTAAGAAGCGCGCGATAAGCTTTCTTAACAGAACACGCATTTTTATAATAAAATTCAATGATTTGCAAACGTTGTTCGTTTGTTAAACGATTCATGGTTAAGTTATGGACCAAACTAAAGATTTTTGATAGTGAAACAAAACACGAAACGTGCGTCAGCTGTTTAAACCAACTGTTTAAAAAGATAATAGCTAAAAAATCACCCGTTATAAGCAATTTTGATATAACTAACGACAATTTAAAAACTCCCAAGACAATAATTGCTCCCTAAATGCGTTTGTTGCTTTGCCTCTTTTCCCGGTACACTTCTATTATTTTGACTACTACTGTACATGTGTATATGTATTGCCTAAATGCTGTGTGTGCGTTAATAATTTTTGCGTAATTATCACTTTTTGGCGTGCTTTAACACCTTTGCTGGTGTTAATAAATCAAAATTTTTAAAATGACAATAGTTGCTCGTGGCTGCTACAGATGGCGGGGTTGGTGACAAAAATCGCATGATTAAATATTTACTCTCGTTTTACATTTATATTACATGTACATACACAAAATGTGATATGTAAATATTTATCACTAACTTTAAATGCACTTTATTATTTATTTATATTTGTTTTAAGTTGCGTTATGCAGGCCACAAACGAAAAACAAATCCAAACAATCGGTTGAAACTCATTTCGCCACATACGGGTGGATTCGTTGGCAATCTAAGTTTCAGTTTTCTGCTCGTTGCTGAGTGAACCTGGAAGCGGAGAGGTGTTTTTCAGGTATGGTATTTATTTGTGCATGAAAAGAAGGCGGAAAAGAGGTGGAAAAAGGCGATTAATTGGCGTGCAGGACTGGTTTAAAGGCGAGATGCGTTTTCGCATGTAAATTTATTGAGAGAATTCGAATTAACAGCTACTGTAGACTATATAAATTTTCTAAGGATGGACGCAGAAAGGTATATGGAATTACTTATCCTTGTAAGTCCATTGTACAACGAAGAGATACTGGAATGAGAAAAGCAATAACACCGAATGAGAGGCTATCTGCAACTTTAAGATTTTTGGCTTTAAAGTTTTGAGAGTCTTAAGTTTCTGACACATTTAGCACCTCAAGGTCTAGAATATATTATTATAAAAACATGCGAAGTAATAATTTCAACATTACAAGATTTTATTAAGGTAAGTAAGTAAGAATGCCGCTACCGGCCGTTGTAGCCGAAACTCGGAGTATGTTGATTCGAATCTTCGTGAAACACCAAAACTAAGAAAACGTTTTTTCTAATAGCGTTCGCCCTCGGCAAAGCTCCGAGCTACAATTTTGTAGGTCCCTTCATTTGTGGAACAACATCAAGACGCACACTACGAATAGGAGGGCGAGCCCGGCCAAACATCCAAAAAGGGTGTACGCGCCAATTATATATAAATATATATACATTATATATAGGGTATGAAATGAAAGAAAGAAATATCCATGGGAAGACAATTAAGATGCTGATGCTTGCAAATATTTAAATATTTTCTTTTTCTTCTTGTTTTCGCTCCAGAAAAGTTCTTACTCTGTATATGTGCAGAAGAATTGTAGATCTTTTTTATTGGTTGAATATGTAATTGACTGATTTTTTCAGTAATGACTATAGTTATGATTCAAGGTAACAGAAAAATATATAGAACCAGATGATGTGAACAATAGTGAACACTAAAGTCTAAAATCGCAACGAGAACCTCAAATCGTTTGCCGGCAGCACTTGGGACGAACACAAAAAAATTGGCACAATTACGTTCTGGAAAGTGTAGTAGTTTAAACTCTGCCTATCCAGAATTGCCCCGACATACTAAACATAGTCCGGCATGCGACTCACCCTGAACGACAGCTTTTCACATGCCCCATCAAATCCACTCATTTAAGACACCTCTCCCTCTGGCCCCAACCTGTCGAAACAGCAAGTTTCCTGGGCCTACCGTTAGATGAGCTAGACGAAGACGGCCTGTGCTTTGCACTACACTGATAGGACACAGTTAACTGCTACAACAACAACAACACCAAATATAGTGAACAATAATCAATTGGCGCGGTGCAAAAGAGTCTACTAATGGTTAGTAATGATGGTTTTATTAGTTCAGACGAATGTGGAAATACGACTGACTAGGACAAATATTTCTCATATGTTTCTTTAGAAAAGAAAATAATAAATTTAAAAAGGCCTTTCAACAACACTTTCACGAAGACTACTTTGTATTTATAATCAAATGCATATTCCTATGGTGGAAAAGTACAATAATTTATAACACATATTATTATTTTAGAGTTTTTTTTATTTAACTTCTATTCTGCTTGTGAAGTAATTAAATTATCAACTTACAAAGCATTTACATACATATACACATTTTCAGCTCACACACCTTCTGCAGTCACTTGATGGGAGCATTGAATAGAACAATGGAGATAAATTTGGAAGCGGCATCATTAAACTACAAATTGTATACATTTAATTTTAGTGTCACTATAGAAGCAGAAATCTTCAAAGTACTTGTACGCAGCGCCAAAATATTAACCATCTAGAAACAATTCACGAATTGCACTTCAACTTCAAATTTTATGGAAATTACAAACAGTTCATGGAACGACTGTCCCATAGCAAATTAACTGAAGACATGAAAATAGCCAAACAGCAAAAAAACGTAAGAATGTAAAAAACGATTAACACTTTTTTTATTTTTAATGCAAATTGGATATTTTCATTTCATATTTTTTCATTTATGTTCACTAACTATATTACAAAAGTAGAAAATTGGCGCTAAAAAAGCAGAATCGTCGGCGAGAGAAGAACTTAATTTGTACAAATCGTCAAGTTTATTGTAAACAAAGACATTAAACGATCGAAACCAAATATGAATAAAAATAATCTAAATGCTTAAAAATATTTAAAAGCTGAAGACGCGTGTTGCAAAAAACATCCATTAAAAGTTTAATCAATCAATGAGTTTTGAAAAACTTAAGTGATTTGTCATAGTGCCGCGGTATTTAATTGCTTTTCCGCTCTTTGTTTATTTTATATTTAAATACTTGAAGTTTAGTACTTACTTTGCTCTTACACGTTTAAATATGTTCATTCGCGTATGTTTTGGTTGCTGTTGTTGTACTCTTGACGGATTGCTTTCAAGTCCAGAAGAACGTTTATTTGATACTAAAAGCGCAACATCGCGTGCAGGAAAAAGCTGCATTTACCATTAGCATACCATATTATTGCCGCACGATGCACCAGAGTCACATGAAGATACCCAGTAGGAAAAATATGAACTAGCGAAACTACTATCCGCCTTAGTACGGAAGTACCGTTACTTGGAAGTACAAGTAAAAGTAGAAATAGAAGCAGCAGCAGAATTAGAAGTAGAGTAGAAATAGAATTAAAAGTTGAATTACTTTAAGAAGTTAAGGTAAAAAGAGAAGTAGAAGTAAAAAAAAGGTATAAATAGAAGTTGAAAGAAAGGTAAATGTAAAAGTATCGACAAAATTTACTGTAAATGTAGTAATAGTAGTAATGGTTTTTTGTAATAGTGGTGGCGGCCACAGTAGCCGAATGTGTATACGAGTGAATACCAGTAGGCATGGCGTAGATCGGGTGCTAGTGAACTGGATTTGATTGCCACTTGGTGCTGTACGAATTGACCATCGGCAAACCCTACCAAAACTTATATTGTCCTCTTTACCGGAAGGAGGGATTTTGATGAACTCGTTCTGCCTAATACCTGCCAAATATTTTGGAATGATCCTCAATAGTAAACTCCTTTGGAAGTCGCACGTTGACACCAGTGAACCAAACAAAGACAACTAAATTACTGACAGACTTCAGACAACGCAAAGGTGTCTTTGGGAAAATGTGGGGTCTCTAGGAGAAAGATCCTATGAATCTACACAACTATGATAAGACAGATTATCACCTATGTATCAATGGTCGGGATGAGTAGACTCTCTCTCGTGTGAGTCTCCTTATCGAGACTACAACGCACTGTGACCCCCACTGATGTTTTCATCGAAGGAGAGACCGTGAAGGCCATCTGCTGGCTGACACACAATGGGAATTGGTACGGCCTCTGTCCGGCATTGGATAAGAGAAAAGTCATGGACTTTGATTCAATATAATCTACATGCCCCTTGACTCAATGCCATCAGGAGTCGTATTTGAAAAGAGATACAGTGTGATGCTGTGACTCTGAATATGTGCCCGGCAAACACTGGTTTCGTACTTTCGCGGATGGCTGCAGGATATAGCGTGTCTACGTGGACAAAACTACACTTTGCTCTTGGAATCTGTATTTCAAGCGGGGGTGTACGAGTATGCTCTTCAAGAAGCGATGAACTTTCTTGTGGAAAACAGACGGAGAGGTAGACCTCCTACCTTCATGAGCTTAAAACGCCCTCCAACCACTTCAAGGGTGTTTGAGTCCAATATATCCTAGCTGAACTATATAGCCAGACATAATATCCTGATGCTAATGTGGACCCCGGAACAAGTTGGCATTACGAGTAACGAGACCTCTGACTATTTATCCAGAACGGGGACTGGGGCCAACTTCTGCCAGGCCTTCGCTCGAATCAGGCTTGAGGTCTTTGACACTGATTTGTTAAGAAGCCACATAGAAACGTTGGCTCTTTGGAACCACAAGATCTACTCAGATTCGGAGGTCGGGTAGATTTAAAAGATACTGCACCTCTGTGGAGTTAATGTTCTTTAAGTGCTGTACTTCCCAGACTGACCAAAACACAAAACAAAAAACAAAAAAAGAATAACATTCCGAGTGGCTGGTGTTTAGTGCCCGCTATAGATATGAAACATCAAGAATACGCAAGTTTTTTTTCTAATAGCGGCAGCCTCCCGACAGGCAACGGCAAATCTCCAAGTGTATTTCTGCCTTGAAAAAGCATCTCATAAAATCCATCTACGATTCGGAGGTAGAAGATAACTCAATAATTTTATTCATTTATCCATCTATTGTAGCATAAGAAAATCACCAGTATAGCCACCGCTAATGTCGCTTCTTTGGTATCAGAACAACGACTGATTTTAAGAGCCTAAGAATACGTATGTTGCGCATGGTGAAAATATTTTATAGGTGTACTACGTAGCAGACCGTTATTCGGCTCTGAGCGAATTGGAGATGTGTTGATGTCACTTCATTTTTGAAACACGTCCCAAGTTACGTGGAATCCAAAGTTCTCTTAAAAAATTGTTTTTACCATATCTAACGAGCAAACCTGGCAATCTAACATTCTTGTGTGTTGAGTGTACTGCTCGCAGGAGTAAGCTTTGCAGATCTCAGATGATAGGTTATAGGGACTACTTTTTGTCATGAGTATCAAATGAAAATTGTGTTAGGAGTTCAATGAAACTGAGCAGAAAAATATATGGAAACTTTTGACATGAGGCTGTATATGTAAGCATATTTGGAAGATTGGGCATCTTTAAGTTCTCTTGTACCTTAAGATAAGTTTTTATCTACATAGCTGCAATGTGCCTTGGAGAATTGTGTGCAAGAGGCACCAGAGAAATAGGTTTTTTAATAAGTTGTATACTTAAACTTTTTCATATAACTGTTCATGAACAAGTAAGCTGTCAGTATAAACAGTTTTACAAGTACAAATCTGCAAATACCTGCCTTAATATT
Organism: Anastrepha ludens; assembly: GCF_028408465.1. Classification (NCBI taxonomy): domain Eukaryota; kingdom Metazoa; phylum Arthropoda; class Insecta; order Diptera; family Tephritidae; genus Anastrepha; species Anastrepha ludens. Next base: position 113,367,214 of record NC_071498.1, on the reverse strand, counting down.
GGCATTCAACATATACTTACTAAACGTACATCCGTACATACAAATGTACTCGGAGATGGTCGCCTTTAGAACTACTAAAATAGACAAAAACTATGCTGCGTAAATTCCTTTTGTTTATAATATTTCTATTCCATTCCATTGACCATCAATTTCCATGCGCGAATTCTTTGCCTGGTGAACACGCGTTTGCGACGAAACCAAACACGGGCGTCCCCTTTATGGTAAGTCATTTTTCAAACACCGTGAAATGTTGTAAAATTTGCATATTTTTTGTAAATTCATATCTACAATAGGCATCTGTGTTTATTTAAATGCAGACTTTTATCTGCGAATATTTAAGAGCATCACAACTGAGTTGGAAATAAAAATTCATATTCGCAGAGTGGGCAAAACCAACACGCAGGTACAAGAATTAATATTGTACAACAATGGGGAATTGTGAATTTGGATAAAAATTGCAGTAACAAATATTGATTCGCTATTCTCTGCGAATTTTTTCTAACAACATCAGTTTGGGAGTCTTTGATGTTGTTAAAGAAATGAAATCTAAGCATGAAAAAAAGAGATACAAATCAAAACTTTCTCATAAACAACAACTGCTTTTGCAGCTGCGAAAGTGATCCACAAAATTTGGCTCACAATATAAATATCAATATAGAGAAAAATATAGTAAATATCGGGGAAAATAGTAAACAATTACTATAATTATTTTTTAATTAAATTCATACCTCTGCTTTAAACTCAAATACTACACAATTTTCAAATGTGTTTCTTAGAAGCTTCTACAAATTAGATTGCATTCAGCCGCATGTAAACTGGCAGAAAAGTGTAAAGTAAATAATCGTAAGTTTATTGGCTGAACTAGACGGTGCCGCAAACACAGCCTTTAATCTTAACTCAGCTGAATCAATGAAAATTGAGCCTCTCGAATCGACGTCATCATGTGAAGCCGCTGCGGACATTTGAAGCTTTTTAAATAAAAAGATAATTTCGGCAATAGCTCACACAGTGATCACAAGGATCAGGCACTACTGGAAACCCTTTTACCACTCTTACTATAGGCTGTTCTTTAAGAACTTGAGAGTTTAAAATGCTAAAACAAATCAGAAATATTCATGGAATCATTTTTTTACTATAATTTGCTAGATAATTGCATGGTATTTTTTTTTTTCATATTATATCCGCTGCGCCCATGAGTTATATTAATCATTCGATCAGTCCAATTTTTCATTACTATTTGTAATATGGCCAGATGGCGGCTTGAGAATTGTAATAAATCTAATTGTTAAGCCCGCTATATGGCAACTTGCGCCTTCTTGTTAGAGCCAACTGTCGTCGATGTTTAGCTGATCGATGGCGCTTGCCATTCACCGTAACGAATGGCTAGAAATAAGGACCGACTGCTCCATGAACTTGAAGATTTATTTTTTTCAATGTAAATTTCCATGATTTGGAAACATTGTTCTGGAGTTAAGCCATACTGAACAAAAATGTCAGCACAGTTTGCCATTCTCAGCTGTAAAACCATAGCTATCGATATCGATAGTTCTCATGCTGCCTCAAAATAAGCCGATACTACTACTAATGCTGCACAAGGAAAAATATTTATTTCAAATCGCTATAGAAGCGCGGAGAATTTTAAAATGTTAAAAAAAACTAAATTGAAAAACAAAAACTATCAAAATTTTTCAAAAAAAAAATATGTAGTAATATATAGAAAAATTAATTCTCCCAAATTATAATTGTGGCTTAGCTTGCTTCCAGGTTGGTTTTCACTCTCTGTAAGAGTGCAAATAGTCCCACTTAGGTCTGTAGGCCCATTGTAATTACACTCGTTTGGCCTCACCTCTAATTCCTAAAGTAGAGAAACCTCTTCATCTCTTTAATAAATGATAAAATGCTGTGGATGGCTGCAGTATCCAAGTCTACTAAGCATCCAAAGAAGTAGGAGGTATTACAGCGATGTCACGTCCTGCAAGAACTGAACAGTGACAGGTGACAGAGAAAGTACCCAACACTCTCCATCTTCCCCTTGTTTCTGCAGTCGCACCAGAAGATAATGGAAAGAAATCCTCTGTACGCTTCCCACATGTTTCCATTATACAGTACCCGGTAATGATACCAACCACTGTATTTTTGGAAGGGCAATCTAGATTTTTCCGACTCAAAGTTCTGTGTTAATTTCTTCTAGACCAGGCCTGCCTAGTTACCTCATAAGAGAGTTCTGTGATCCCTCACTTGAAAAAATGTAGTCTCGACTTAGTCTCGGGCTTAAATTATCTGACGCGGTATGCATCGGATAGAGAAGGACTACGTCGAAATTCGAAATAAAAGTATTTAAACATTATTTCCACCTTTATGTGGATATTTACGTTTTGGATATAGCATTTTTCATTCTAGTATCAAAAAATGTATGTTCTTCTGTTTGATTTCTTTAATGATTGTAAAAATATATTTATTTAATGTAACATCGGCTTAGGTTAAATACAGAAGGTGCACTGTGTCAAAACCTCCTCGTAGCATAGTAACCTTACAGTCACTCACTGAGATTGGCGGATATCAGTGAGGTGCAACGCTATCATACAGACGCCCGCCCTCGACTGCAAAAAATGCTGTTGGATATGTTATATCCCGAATTGACAGACCGAGATGTTTAGTGCCCATTCCACCCAGTCCTGTACCCATATTAGTCTGACATCTCCAGGCTAACGTCGCCAATATGGGTAATCCTGATAATATGCCTAAGTAAACCGATGGTACAAAAATGTCAGCACAGCCTTTCATTAGATATACGCAAGCCCAACCACAAATAGTCGGGTTTTAGATGTTAGCATTTTGTGAAAGCAGTGCCAATGCGGGCTTAGTTTGCACAGTGAGCTGTTTTCTAATGGATTTACAACAGGTTGTCCACTTTGCACTAATATTGCTTCCAGATGGACTAGTATGGTGCTCGTGTGGATATACTCAAATTCATTGCGTGGTATATGAACTATGTATGTATGTAAACACTATGTATGTATGTACATACGATTGCACCCATGTGTGCATGTACGCAACTACGGCGAGCCAATTTCATTCGATTGCTCTCTTTATCCAGCCCCAATTAGCGACCCGCTCCAAATCACGCACTGCGTGTGAACTGCAGAATAATGAAATAAGCATGAAAGTAGAGAGGGAAAAACCAGGTATTGAAAAAATAAAAAACAAAAAAAAAACAATAACAAGAAAAAGAAAAAGACTAAAGACAGAAGACAGGAGAACAAATACAAAAGTGGCTACAAGAAGGCCAATTTTCATTTCAATTTTGTTTTGTAAATTGCAAATTTCTTACTTGGTAAATTTCCATTAATTGGAGTTTTGATGTTTAAATTATTCTAGTTTTAATTTATTTTCTTATTTCATGTAAATATTGCTTGTTAAGTCCCGAAATTTCAGGAAGCGGGGCAGTACCAGATATCAGTTTTAGTTTTATATGTAGTGACTGTGCATGACCTTAGTGATTTTAGGAGCGAAATAAATAAAAATACAAAAATTTGCATTTTGTATGTATATAAAAGACATACATTTTTTGATTACAAATAATGTGAAAAAAAACTGCTTCACTTCTCTTGCTTGTGAATTTAGAGTTATTATCAGTATAAATTTTCTATTTCTCAAAATTTTATGGATCGGTCGAATAGAACCTTCGATTCGATAGTTTGGAAGGAATGAAGAGAACTTACAAAAAATCAAACTCAATGTTTCCAACTTAATTCCGTTTGCTCCCTCTTTCGTTAATAAGTAATTTTATTTATTTGTATGAAATGTAAGAAAAGTTGTTTTCTAATAGCGGTCGCGCCTCGGCAGGCAATGGTAAGCCTCCGAGTGTATTTCTGCCATGAAAAAGCTTCTCATAAAAAATATCTGCTATTCAGAGTCGGCTTGAAACGGTAGGTCCCTCCATGCTGTGGAACAACATCAAGATGCACACCACAAAGAAGAGGAGGAGCTCGGCCAAACACCCAAAATGGGGGTCGCGCCAATTATTTATATAGCTATGTGGTATGTCATTACTTTATATTTAGGGGGCTATCGGCCTGACTTGAAATTAAAATTTTAAAAGTCGTGCCAAGAACTACTGAGAGATTTAGTAATGGTCCGCAATAGCTGCCGAGGAGGATATTTTGGTGGTTTGGCGAGAATCGGCTTACAGCAGATGTTTGTTTCTTTTGTGCATCATCATCATCTCCTTTTGGCACATGGAACGTGGGACCCACACAGCTGCATGTGGGATCTCGATCGCGTGTGTGTTTTTCCACTTCCTTATCCCAAGTTTACTGATGCCCTCTAATAGCTCGTGGGCACATCTTCTTCTCTGCCTTTGTCTTGCTCTAGTGTTCAACGCTCTGGCTTCTACAATTTTCTTCTGCTCCCTCCATTTTCTTATATGACCCAGCCATCTTAACCGAGTGCTCAGCTGGTCTAGCTCTCTCATTCTATACGCCACTCGCCGTGATCTTGGATTGCTCAAAAAAAATTTTTGAGTACTATTCGTTCAAAGCTTTGCAGTTTTGTTTCATCTTCTTCAATCAATGTTCGCGATTCAGCTCCATAGCATAATACTGGTCAAATGATGGTTTTGTACAGAACCAATTTACATTATCTGTTTAGTAGTTTCCATTTCAAGAGAAGATCGTTAATGACGCTTACGATCTGTCAGCTGCTTGAATTCTTTCATGGACGGTGAAGACTATAGGTCTTCATGCGGCGACATGAGGTTGCATCGTTCGGCAATAGACGATAGAGTAGACATCCGGTAACATATTTTTAATCGGTGTTGTGCAAAATCCCCGAAGGCTTCTCCGAATCGCGGTATGATAGGTTGCATTCAAAATAGCCAGTGTACTTTTGGCTCACTGTGAATTACTGACAAAGTTAAAGGTTTTGTTATATTTATGATAACTTTAGGATATATTTTATATATTCTGGTTGAACTTTTAATAACATAAAATACTGTTATTTGTATTTAAGTTTATTCTTCGCATTATTATTTTTGTAACACCTAACTCGGAACACCTGTTTGGCTGGCATAAGTCTTTTTATACCAGGTCTGCATAGTTTCCAGCATTGGCGAAGCTACAGAAAAAAATCATAATAAATTACAATTTTGACACAGCGGGAAAAATGTATTATTTATTCAATACAAAGCTGGAGGCTTTGGGCCCAAATAGGGCTTATTGAATGGATTTGAAGGTCTCTAAGGATAGTCACAATTGGTTAAGTGATCGCTCTACACTGTTAGTGTTTGTATCGAAAGAATATCTTCCAGATCGCTTATCCATTTGATCCATAATTTTTTTGGCTTATCGCTCAAATGTATTTCTTCGTAAACCTTGAGAGTTTAAATATTTTTCGAAAAAATGCGGTCTAAGCTTTGACTACCGTCGTTGCATATGTTTTAGTCGCTAAATCACGCTCTTAAGACCATTGATAGTCAGTTTGTCATTTATTGCATACTGCCCCTTTTTTAGCAAAAGAACTTTGCAAAGTCTAATATAAAATATCTCTACCAAATATATACATATGTATGTGCGCTAATAACTATCCATAGAATGCGCCGATTCACTCAATTTTTTTGCATTTTAAGGCTAGTCTAGGCCTAGAAGGTTTTGTAACATAAATTGGATAAATTTACAAAAGTGGTGTGTTTTATAAGCAAAAGTGTGTTAAAAAATTTTGAAAACTATTTTAAATTTTATTCAACAAATCTCTTTTGTTAAATGTTTACAAAACTAGAACTAAACGCCGGGTCAAAAATTTTAATTAAAATAATATTGTGAAAAAACGGTACAAAATATTTTATTTGAAGTATTGGCCATCGCTAGCTACAACTTTCGCCCATCTTTCGGGCAATTTCCGGATGCCGTTTCTCCAAAATTCTGGCCGCTGCTTGGCTATCCATGACTCAACCCATATTTTGGTAGCCTCGTACGAGGAGAACCGCTGGTCCGCCAAATCGAGACTCATATGCCGGAACAAATGATAATCGGAGGGAGCTATGTCTGGACTATACGGCGGGTGGAGTAACACTTCCCAGCCAAGCGTTCCAAGGTATTTTTTGACAGGTTGAGCAACATGCGGCCGAGCGTTGTCATGTTGCAAAATAACCTTGTCGTGCCTTTTTACCGTTTCCGGCCGTTTTTCTTTCAACGCCCGGCTTAAACGCATCAATTGCAGTCGGTAACGATCCCCCGTGATTGTTTCGCCCGGTTGGAGCAGCTCAAAATATACGACGCCGACCTGATCCCACCAAATGCAAAGCATGATTTTCTTGCCGTGAATATTCTGCTTGACCGTCGACGTTGATACGTGGCCGGGCAAATCCCATGATTTTTTGCGTTTTGGCTTATCGTAGTGGATCCATTTTTCGTCGCCAGTCACCACCCGATGCAAAAAACCCTTCCGATTTTGTCGCTCGATCAGCAATTCGCACGTAAAAAATCGCCGTTCGACGTCGCGCAGCTTCAACTCGTACGGGACCCAATGTCCTTGCTTTTGGATCATTCCCATCGCTTTCAGACGCTTGCAAACGGTTGATTTATCAACGCCCAATGATTCAGCAAGCTCTTCTTGGGTTAGGCACGAATCCTCGTTTACCAATTCCCCCAATTCCGCGTCCTCGAACTTTTTGGGCTGGCCAAGACGCTCCTTGTCTTCGGTGTGAAAATCACCACTTTTGAATCGTCGATACCAGTACTCACATGTTGAAATCGACGGAGTATGGTCTGGGTAGGCCTCCTGCATCAATTCACGGGCTTGGGCTGTATTTTTTTCAAATTGAAGCAGAAAAGCAAAGCTTCCCGCAAATTGCGTTTCGACGGGACGAAAGTTGACATACTCGGAGCACGAAAGCACTGCGTTGTTTATACTTCAGCGAAATGACAGATACTGATAAACAAAGCCTAGGGATGAGGCTTTGTCATGAATATATATTCAGTATTGCCAACGCGATAAAGTGATAAATAGCGCCATCTGTGTGTCACCTTTAAAACTAATTCAACCTCCCAATATAAAATCGTCTAAGCGTTACAATGGCAATTAATAGGCGTTTTCTGATTGTAGGCGATACTAATTTTGCGCAGAACTCGTTTTCGCAAATCGATTTGCTATACAATTTTGTAATACTTACTATCAATCTGCGTTAAGCACAATTTATTAACTTTTTCTATTGCTTTAAAAATTCTGAAAATAAAAAAAGGATTTGTCAAAAAAATTGCTGTTTGTTTACACTAAGCGGAATTGGCGGGAATAAGCAGCAAATACAAATATGATAATGTATGCTTTCTCGCGTCTACAACTGTTCCTTATCACTATTTTACATAAACAGGGTGATTCAGTAAGATTTTAGATTATCGGTTATATATAAAACACATCCAAATTTATCGAAATGATTTTTGTTTTATTTCTTTATCATGATTTTTAGTCTATGGAATTTATGTATGAAAAACAGTATTCGTAAAATTACCTCCACGACCTTTCTGGGAGTTCTGGGTATAGTTCGAACTGTATATTATTTATAGCCCGATTGATATCGTTTTCAAAAGATGTTTAATTATCGCGGTGTAGGTTTTAGCCTAACACTCAAATTCCTGTTTAGAGAAGGAACGGAACCTGTTCTGCTTCTCTGGTCTTGACTCATGCAGCCATTGACATTATTTACCCGATCACCACACAAGTTACTTAGGTTTCCAGGGTGTACCACGTGGAGGTAGGAAAGTCTATGCAATACTAAGAGCAGGCGACATCGTAGCTTGCGCGTTCACTACTCCGTTAACCCCCTAGAGAGGCTAAGGTAAGGCAATGATGTTGACCGTTATATATATATAATTGGCGCGTACACCATTTTTGCGTGTTTGGCCGAGCTCCTTCTCCTATTAGTGGCGGCGTGCATATTGATGTTGTTCCCCAAATGGAGGGACCTACAGTTTCAAGCTGATTCTGAACGGTAGATATTTTTTATGAGGAGCTTTTTCATGGCAGAAATACTCTCGGAGGTTTGCCATTGCCTGCCGAGGGGCGATCGCTATTAGAAAAAACTTTTCCTGCATTTTGGTCTTTCACCGAGATTCGAACCAAAGTGCTCTCTCTGAAATCTGAATGGTAGTCACGCACCAACCCATTCGGCTACGGCGGCCGCCGATGTTGACCGTTACGGACGGTAAAATCATAATGATGATTATGATAGCGTAGCTCAGCTCTGAAAACATCTCTGGCGTACTTTTCACCTAGCCTCAGAAGAAGAAAAGCAATGGTGTCAAATCGCTACATATCCGACGACCATTTGGCCTCGTTCTTTCTTGAAATCATGCGCAATAGAGCATTGCTTCATGCGATGTGTGGCAAGTGCCACCACCCTATTGAAACCACATGCTATCCAAGTCCATCTCATTTAATTAAGACCATAAAAAGTTTGTTATCCTATCACGATCTCTTTCACCGTTCACTGTAACGAGCAGTACTTCTGTCGAAAGAGTAAGTTTCACGCAGCCGTCAGTTTTGCTACTTATAAGTCCCACCTTGTATCAGCTATTGTTGCATGCCTTCACTTACATAGGAGTATATTGAAAGCGATTCCTATGAATCGTCTGCATAATTTACATTCCAGCCACGTTTTGAACGACACACCATTGCACAAATGGGCATAGCCAACTTATGCACAACGCTGTCTTTATTGTTATTTTTTTACGATATAAGTATTTATTTATTACTTTTTTACATTAACAAAAACTAGAAAAAAAAAACATGAAAATTGTGGTATGAGAAATTGGCTTACCGATCAATTTTGCTAACTCGTTGCATGCAACGCTGCAAAGTAAGAGACGCTGCTCCAATAATCGGCTAAGTGGAGTAGGTAATAAAAAGGATCTACAATTACCAAAACACACATGCGCGCATCTCATACACACACACACATATGTATATCAATAGATCGACGAGCGATTTGTGCACCAAGCATTACCATCCGTCATACACTTGCCCGCCTACGTCCCTTGACCATCACACTGTGCCAACTACGCCACCGCTGCTGCTGTTGATTCGTGGGTGGTCCATGAGAAATAGCCGCTTCAACTATTCGGAGCCCCATTGCGTTTTATGAGGCAATACAATCATTATCGACACTGAGTTATTCGAATTTTATATAGTAATTTTCGTTTTATGGAGTATTTAATGAAATTTTTGCATTTTATTTATAGCACAAGTAAATAGGTAGGCAAGTATTGTTATTGCACTGCATACGCGTGCGCAGCACCCCAACCAACAGCAGCAACCATAGCAATTGCCCGCCAACACCAACTTTACTCACCGACATCACACTTACAGCGGCCGCATTACTTCAATGGACTTCGAGTTAAAAGGCATGCCACTAATGAATAACATTACTTAGGGATAAACCACATATCCACACAATGTTTTTGTGCGCCTTCTTGTGACACCATCTCATTCAAGTGCGAAACGGTCGGTTGTCACCAGCGTAAAGGCAGTGACAGACAGTTCGTGGAATGCCGCCGTATGTCGCCTTCCCAGGGGCCGGGGCTGTGGCTATTGTCTATTGGCGATTGGTTGTCGTTTGTTGTGTGTTTTTTTGTGCTTGTGGTGGCGGCGGTAACTGGTGACTTGATTCTGCAGAAACTTCCTATTTGCAATGTGCCGCAATGGACTCTTCGATTGGCAGGCGGCCAAAAGTCCATTGGGCATGCGGTTTGCAGTTAGACTAGCAGTGCCCATTCTATACTAGTAGCCCCTGGCCACTGGGCCGTGTGAGCAAAATGCGAAAACTTTATTGATGAGAAGTGTGGATGCACAGTGGTGCCTTAAGCAGAGGGAGCCACACAAATTGCTGTGAGATTAGTGAGGTGTCACAACATTGTTCTGTTTTTTTGTAGTTTTTGTGCAAATTACATTACACACTTAGAAATATAAATTTTGTCAGCGTATTTCTTTTAAATCAATGTCAACATCCCCAGCAACCGCAATACTAGTTTATCTTCTCTTATTTGGACCAAGAAGCTCAGCAAAAGCGTCTGGAGATTAATAGGAAACCATCTTGGCGTCTGCGTAAGTTTTGTAAGTCCAGTAGTTGTGATTACTTGATTTATGGTAATAGCAACTACATTTAAATGATTAAAAACTTAAAAAGCAGAGTTTTTTTTCGACACTCAAAACACAAACTTCATATGAGGGCTGTGTTTATGTATATATAATTGGCTTTTACATCCTTTATTGGGTGTCTGGCTCCTCCTCCAATTTGTGGCGTGCATTTTGATGTTGTTCCACAAATGGAGGAGCCTACAATTTTAAGTCGGCTCCGAATGACAGATATTTTTTATAAGAAGGTTTTTCATGACAGAAATACCCTCGGAGATTCACCATTGCCTGCCAAGGGGCGACCACCATTAAAAAGATTTTTTTCTATTATCTTAGTGTTTCATGTACGGAGACTCAAGCCTACGCACTTCCGAATGGTAGGCATTTAGTTACTATTCTATATTCTCTGGTTTGGACCAAGAAGCGACGCAAACGTGTCTGGAAAGGAATATGAAAACTGACACCACTCCAGTTTTGTAAATTAAATTTCCGTTTACTTGGTTTATGACAATAAGAGCTACATTTTAATTCAAATTTGCATACAAATTTTAAAAGCAGAGTTTTTTTCCTATTCATGCTTTGTACGAGGGTTGCTATTTATATTTCTTTTCTTGGTAATTAATACGGTGTTGTTAGGTGATATCTAACTTTATTTCTCCACTGGAAATTTTGACATATTTTACCGTAAACGCAGTCAGAGCGTTTTTATGTGTTAGCCATATCAGTGGCTTTAAAAATTCATCTCGGCAAAAAAATGTAATTAGGTAAATCGTTAAAATTTTCGTGCGATTATTTGTAAAAAATTTCGGCGCGCGCTAACAAGACAAGAATGCAGCGATGAACTAAAATCTTTACACGGCGAGCAAGCAGCATCCTCGAGCATTGCTAAAAACTGGGACAATACATTTTCTAGTGGTCGTTGTTCGCTCACCGACGAGTTTCCTGAAGATCGTACAAAATCGGTTTTTGGACCAGAAAATTATTTATATAAAAATTAATAAGCAAGATCGTGAAATTATGCCATCCTTGGGCATTAGTGTGACTATCATCAATACGATTTTGCGTGATCCTGTTATGGAAAATAGCTGTTTTCGCGTTGGATTCCACACAATTTAGAAAGCGCGTACGAAAAGCGACTACACAAAGACCTTTGAAAATTAATTCAAACGAATGCAAAAATTCATTACTGCGGATCTTTGCGGAGACTATTTTGAAAAACAATTAAATAATTTTTAGCCACCAAAGCTCATTTTTGCATTGTTAGCCCACAAATATAAATAGAAGCCCTCGACTGTCTGAAGATGCAGTTAACTTCAGTTTTCAGTATATAATATTCGAACGAGTAACAAACTAAAAATAAGAAATAAGGCTATTAAATATTTTTGATCAGATCTGTAATTTGTCATAAATAAAGCTCTTATATGAAATGAAAGAAGATTGCCTTCGTCGTTATAAACGCATGCACGAGCGTAGTTGTAGACCGTCGACATCGAAAACTGATGATAAAATCAGTAAAGCGAAAGAAAACTTGATCAATAATCGCAAATTAACCGTCAGAGATTTGACAGAGACTTTAGAATTGGTTATAGATCCGTGCAGGATATTGTAGTCAATGATGTGGGCTTGCGCTGGGTTCCTGCAAAGTTGGTCGTTGGTCCTAAATGACCTGAATTTCAGGCAAAAAAGTGACTGCGTTCATATCGCCAAAGAAATGATTTCCTAGGCTGAATATGATCCATCATTCATCAAATGCGTGAGACGAAACATGGATTTATGAATACGGCAAGCAATCCAGACATCAGACGTGTAAGTGGCTTCTTGTGATTTTCTTCTGTTTGATCGAGTCAAAAAACCACTACGAGAAATCACTTCGGCGTTTTAACAGCCCAAAGCAATAATAGGGAAATCGAAGACTGCTTCGATTGCTTTACCGAAAATGGAGCTCCAAAAATATTTCGAGAGCATAAGTGGGTTGCAGTTGATGGGGAGTTATTTGAAGGCGAGGCATTTTAGAGGAATAAACTTGTATTTTGAATTTGCTGCAAATATTCCGCGAACCTTTTGAGCAAGTTGGTATAATGCTCGGAAATCAGTTGATTTCAAAATATTAACAAAAACGTAGTCTATCATTTAACGTTTCATGCCCATAGCGAACATAAAAGCCGGGAGTCCCAACGCCAACCAGAAATTACTGGGAAATATTTGTTAGTAACAAAAAAATGAGAGGCAAACCTTACTTGCTCGCATGGCTTAGTAAATGTATATGTATTAGTATAAATATAAGCTCTACAATTTCGGGGAAAAAAACATTGACCAATTTTTAATTTTTTTTATAAGGGAGAATGGGGAGTTGTGAGACGGGTTTTGTTTTTGGACCCGTATTACTCAAAATCTTAATATTCTGCATATGTCAACGATGGAATCTTTAGTCAATGAATACTGGAAGCTATTTGTATGGCCTATTTAACAAAACTACAATTTTCCTTAAAATTAAAATTGTATATAATCATATAAAATATAATACAAAATACAAAAATGTGGGGAGTTGTGAGACGCCATGGTTTAAATCAATAAAAATGACTTATTTTAGTTGTTAGTTCTTTATTAAGATGAAAAATAAAAAAGAAAAGATAATTGTTATAAAAAAGTGTATAAAAAAGGCAATGCCATCAATCTGATGATTCGCAGTGAGAACATGTATAATAACCAGTTCGTAAATTGGCACACTTTAGGTGCACAGCTCGATCGCATACATTGCAATGAATGGAGTTTTTTCTCCTTAACTTTAAAAGCGGAAAAACAATAAAAACTCAAATTTAACCAAAAATTTCATGATATATGTACAAACAATGCATGAATATTGCGAGGTACTTATGAAATATGCGTTAAAACGTCGAAAAAAACGGTGTCTCACAACTCCCCACATTTGTTGTCTTACAACTCCCCAAATCGTTTTTTTTATAAATGGCCGCGTAGTCATAAACACATTGAACGTTCATGCCCAAGTGAATGTGTAAATTCAAAGCTAATAGAACAATTAATAATTTGTATATATTAACATTTGCAATTTGCTTCAACAACTGATCGAATGTATCGCGAAACAAATGATGAAAAAAACTTACCGAGAAATTCCAAAACACAGTAACTGGAGAGACGCGTCGAATGCGTGTAAATATGACCAATGCTAGTTGAAAAGTGAGATCGCATCGAGAACACTTGTTGACACTTAAAATCGAATGTAAACAAATGAATAATGCCGAATGGTAACAATGTCTCACAACTCCCTATGTCTCACAACTCCCCATTCTCCCCTATTATATTATTTCGAAGCTTTAAAAATTATATTTTAATTTTTGAATAATATTAAAACCCTTTCCACATAAATGCCCCTATGGCTTTACTACCAAAATCATTTAATGAAAAGTGTAACAAATAAATATTAAAAAGTAACCACAGTGCTAAGTCAAGAACAGGGGAGTGCTGGAAAACACTGGAAAATTCATTAATATGCACAAAGTGTGAAAATGTCTGGGCATATTAAAGGGTGTAATAAAATCAGTTGTGAGTTCGATTTATACAAAAATTATGGCACGTGACCACGCATAATAATTACGCCAGTGATTATTTTATCAAAAACAAAAGTTGGACTTTGATGGAAAATAAAAAGTATAATAAAAATTAGGAGGCTTAAGTGGGAATAATTTAGTTGAACTTGAGGCAATGCATGAACTTTAGGCAAGTTGCTGTAAAATTAAAATTAAACAAAATGAAATGAAGCTATATGCGGAAATTACATGAAATAAAAAGTAATGAGTTGAAGTAAAACGAAACAGCGCACATGTGCTTACATATGTAGTTGTGCACTAAAAAAATTATGATATCTTAGATGCCTATTTGCACAGATTTTCAGTATTTTTTTGCGTTTACTCGGCAGACACAAATGCAGTTTCGGCAACAATTAGAAAGGAAGGTATCGGCAGTGACAGGGAGATGTGCCGAAGCGCGAATAAACTACGTTTCTGTAAGAGGCCCTTTCCCTTAGTCATTAGTCGGGAAAAATCATAAACCGTATTAAACGATCAGAATGCCAAGGAGTTGCTCAGCAGTAATCACATCATCCCGTAGATGTGTTAAACGTTTGTATCAATCATTTATTGAAAAAGATAACTTCACAACACCTAAAAAATCAGACCGTCATTCGCTAAGTCAATATTGCCAAAATGAGAAGACAAGAAACTGACTGATGAGTTGGCAAACAGCAGTTCTTTGGAATGTCCAATTGGACCCTAGCCAATTTTAGGACTAAGTATAGCGAGAAACATTTTTCTAATGGCGGTTGCCCCTCGGCAGGCAACCTTCGATTGTATTTCTGCCATGAAAAAGCTCCTCATAAAAATATCTGTCGTTCGGAGTCGGCTCAAAATTTTAGGTCCCTCCATTTGTGGAACAACATCAACACGCGCAGCACAAATAGGAGGAGGAGCTCGGCCAAACATTCAAAAAGGGTGTACGCGCCAATTATATATATGTATATAGATATAGCGAGAATAGGCGAGTACATCAAACGACTCAGTAATAAGTCTCATGAGAACCCTTCGTGCAGTACTGACACCCGCAAAACAAAAAGTGTTTAAGTGATAAAATTTCTTCTCAGTCAGAGGAAAAGTGAGCTACGAAATTATGGGATACATTTCATAGGCATCATAGACGCTCCACTGCGTACATCTTGTTCGGAGAATGATGAAAGTGCAGAACATTTTCTCTGCCGCTGACCGGCTTTCATAAGATTTAGATGGCACATTTTTTGGTCGGATATATTGAGTAGGGGCGAGCTAGATTTTTTTTCCGTCGATAAACCGCTAAGATTTATAAGCAATCTGGGGAGTAATGAATCCCCACCACATCTTCGCCTCACTATCCCTTTAAATCCCATTTCTAAGCCAAAAGTGCAATGGACAATACGGCCTGAGTGCTTGGAAAAATTTCCGGGCATCCATAACTCCATTGCATTCCATTATTATCTATTATCTATTTTCTATGTATCACCTGTTATCTTCTATCTATTATCTATTAACAGTTATCACTGCGCTTTTTTTGCACTTCTATTTATAAATAGAAGAATCTATCTTTCCAAACATTGAATTTGAAAAATAAAATATTAATATCCAAAGATCGGTCAGTAAATTGCTTTTGCTTTATTAAAGAGTAAATATAAATTTAGCTATAAAAAGACTTTCGTTTTCATTTTGATCTTTCGCCCTTGCATTTTAGTCTAAAACAACTACTTTTCGTATTGCTCTAGTTGGTGGGTAGACGCCGTCGGCATCTTACTTTTTTTGCTAAAAATCCTCGCTTTTAATATATTTCATTATATTTAGTAAACATTTTATACATCTTTCGAATATCCTATTTTCTCAAGAGTCATTTTATTTTTGTTTACAATTGCTGCCTCCCGTCTCTGTCCCGCTACGGGTTAACGACATTACTACAACAATAAATAAGGATAAGAATAAATAAAAATGTACAAAAATAACGAAACAAGACAAGGAAGGAAGGTAGTCCTTTCATATGTGCACCGATACCCACACCTACACTCAGCAGCCTTCAAATACGTACCTTTTCGAAGTGGACGAAACGAGGAAAGAAGGCTAAGATTTTGGTAATTAAATTTCCCCGCACACAAGCCAACTGACTGCAATACAATTAAACAATAGTAAATCGCCAGACTAATTCGCACAAAGCCCCAAAAACTAAGCCACTACCACTAACTCATTGGCAACAACCACAACAACCTTAGAACAGCAGTAACAGTAACTAAACCAGCGTCCGGTCGCAACACAAATACTGTGATACGCAACAATAACAATAACAAAAAATTAAGTAATAAAATATATGAACATATCTACAAATTTAGTTGCCCTAAGTATAATAATAACAACAATAAAGTAACTATGTTGCAACATAAGTCGAATTGTAGCAAGTCGCCGCTCAACAGTGTGGCATAATTGTTCGTGTGCATATTAGAGTGGGCCGAAAAAAAAATTTTTTTAGGATCGAATTCTAATAGTGCGGAAAAGTTGTACTGTTAGACTAATAAAGTGTGTGCCTAATTTCAGCCCAATCGAACAATATCTTCTGTCGCCAGCAAGGCCTCAAATATTGAAATTTCAGTTGATATTCTGAAATTTTTTTTTTTTCAGGATATTTTTTTTTCTTTATGCATACATTCTGGAACACATTTCATACCAAAAATAATGACTATAAACTAATTAGACATAATTTTATCCAAGATTAAGCACCTGTACACTATAAAATAATAATAAAGCGTTATTGATTTGCAGCTTTTTGTCTACTTTTTATTGCGAAAATACGAGTACATAAATATTTTTGTAGCCCAGAACCCACCACGTGGAGGTTGCTGCACCTTGGGTTCGTATTTTTTTTTCTTTCGTTTTTTATTTCTAAATTTTATTTATTTTTTTTTTTTGTAATTTGTATTTATTTTGTAATTTTTAATATTTTTTATTTTATTTATTTTTTTTTTTAACTGGTTTTGTTCTTTTTTTCATATTTTTGTAATATTGTAAAAAAATTATAAAATAAAAGGTATTTCAAGAAAACACTGCGGTTTTTAAACTTAAAGCAATAATTCATTTCATGCTTTCCCAAGTTGTTTCCTTTTGTCCTCATTTTGTAATATTGATAAAAAATTATAAAATAAAAAGTATGTCAAGAAACTCTGCATTTTTTAAACGTGAAGCAATAGTTCATTTCATATTTATCAAATCAGAGGGAGTATTGTACTTTGTTATCAAACTGAGGCATAGTTAAAGTACACCGAATGAATCCATCCCGAGCGTCACTTCCGCATACTTGAAGCCATGATTCAGTAACGAGTTTCACCATTCGCTCCACCACAAGTATGTGGCATGGATATTTAGAGAACGCCCAATTCTCATACGGTAAAATTTGTTTCCCCTTTTGACCTGAATATACGTGTCGTCTTTTCGACCATCACAGTCGGGCAGCATTCGCCTTACAGTCTTCAGCACGTTTTTTCAAAGCAGGACTTCTATGTACAGAATACAAACCCTTTATAATTTCTCTGTACGTTTTATGATACTCATTTATCATGCATTTATACATATTATGTGAAAGTGAAACTGTGGGAATAGAAGCCTTGTTATAAATACAAATGATATTCTTGGCAACTTGTCCGGCTATGATCGAAAAGGCCGGCTCTCTGTTTCCTCCTGACTCTACTCCCAGTTCCTGGCTTTACAAAAAAAAACATCTGATTACATCTTCATAACTTGGTAGTCGATGATCTGGCAAATCTTTAGGACTTCCAAACAATGGGCAATTAAACGTTTGTCTTAGGGAAAATTTGGTTAATGCCATTGTCGTCATATAAACTTTTAATAAAAGATTATAATTAAATGTTTTTATATGAAACAATATTTTTCGAATAAAGTGAAAGAAACAATAGACAAAGTAATTGCTGTAACTTCCATTTAACTCGCAGTTCAAGGACGAGCTACTGAGAGCTCCATAAACGTATTGCTTGATTGATCAAACAAACAGAGTGGAGTGTAGTGAATTAAATTGTTTCGGTGGCCCTTCTCATATTAAATTTGTATTTCACATATACCGGTATGATAACAAATAGTAATTTTTAAAAATTTAAAATTGTTCAGAATTGTGGGCTGAAATTGGCACACACTTTATTAGTCTAACAGTGCAACTTTTCCGCCATATTGGAATTCGATCCTAAAAACAACAATTTTTTTCGGCACACTCTAATGCATATACGTCTATGTATGAGTGTATATATTGGCATATGTATCCGTGTTTGTACTTACGTATTTAAGTGTGAAGCAAATGTGAACAAAGATTGCTGTTGCGGGTCGCTCAGGAGCAATGACTTGATGTTGGTGGCCGAAAACTGTTGTTATGTTGGGGTGTAGTAGCCAGTTGCTGATTTGTGAATTTTCGCTGATTCTTATGCTTTGTTAGCGAGGGATGCTGTAAATTGAAGATTTTTTTTCGTATTGCGATACAAACCTTTATGTACTCGAATGTTGTGGAATCTTATAAGGAATATTTAAAAGCAATAAATTTGTTCATTGGTATTAAAGTGTGCGCTCCGAATCTTATGTTTGCTCATTTATTGTAAAATTTAGTAACAAAGAATACTTAAAGACCATAAGGTGTTTCGTTTATTTATTAATTCACGTTTATGGGAACTGGACGTATATTATCGGGAATTTTTTTAAGAGCTTGAGAACTCAAAATGTTAATACAAAACCGAAATATTGTTGGAACGTATTTTATTAAAATCTGGTAGATAATTCCATAGAATTTTTTTTCGAATATGATATCCGCGGCCACGAGTCAAATGGTCCATTCGATCAGTCCAATTGTTGACTAATTTGTCCAAAAAATCTCACCGCATGGCAACAATGCTAGCGTGGAAACCGCACGTAAAATAAATGAAGTGCTCTATAAACTTCGCGAACAGATTTATTTATTCATTTCGTGTTTTTTTTTTTTTTAAGTAAATTCCCACAATTGAAAGTGTTGTTCTGGCATTAACCGTTTCAGCATGACTTCCCAAAGCTTGCTAAATAAATAGAAATAAAATATCAACACAATTTGTCGTTTTCAGCTGTCAAACTACAGTTATCGTTATCGATATTTCTCATGTAGCTAAAAAAGCACACGATTTTTTGTTAAAAAAAGTATCTAGTCATCAGTACCAGAATTCCAGAATCATAATTTCTTCTAATACATATAAAACCAGCGCTAAAGTACTATGGTAAGAACCGAAGAAGCTCAAGGCCCCAAGACATAGATTGTAAACTTCTACTTTCCTGTCTAAAAGGAAATTCAGCTATCGCCACGCATAGAATAATCCATTCCGACAACACTGGGTATGTGAAACAGCGCAACGTAGAAAAAGTGCATTATACAAGGTGGCACAATATTAATCAACCTATCGGAAAATTCATAATTTTTGAAAATCACTTCGTACGTCAATTATATTGGATACTTGTGAACTTGACAGCTGCAGTATATAAACATACAAGCAAAGGAGCGCCTAACGGAGCGCTTCAAAAGATCAAAATGAAGATTTCCATCACTCAAAATCATTTTTTTTTTTCATTTTGTAAAAAAGTTATTCAAAAACAAAATTGGATGATTAGTTTCTCGGCACCTTGTATTAAATATAAAAATAAAAATGTCAAAATTGCATTAAAAGTATTCTGTTAATTTTTAAATCTTCATTTTAACTAATATTCTTAATCTAATATCTTATTGTTGAGTCTTAAAGGCTGTAATAATTATATAAAAATAAAAAAATTAAAAATCGTATGCCCAAGGTCGTCAAAGAATTTTGTATATGCACCTTGCTATTAAATTGCACACTTGAATTTTTTTAAAGGGCCAACATTTTAAGTAAAAAGCTAAAAATAACTAACCATACATTTTTGGGAAAAGCTACCAAATTGATAATATTCGGCTGGATGTACACCCAGTTGGCATCGATGTACACCCATGGTAGCTTAAGGATTATGCTATGCTAAAGCGCGGTGCACAATACCTAAATTGTAACGGTCACAAAGTTTGACATATCGATTACAGTACCTGGCCATTGAATTATGACCGATGGCATTTTTTCTGAAAACTTCAAATATCAGGTAAAATTTTCATTCTAATTTGGGGGTTTCCAAATAAAAAAAGGTATTAAGGGGTTTTTAACCTGTTCTTAGATGTTTTTAAGAATTTCCGGTCAACTGGCCTGCGACGATTAGAAAAGGATCAGTTTTTTTGCTTATAAGTGAAAAGTTAAGTGTGCAAGTGCCAGTGCGAATTAATTCGATCTTGTGTGAGGAGCATAAAAAAACTAATTGAGATCGTCTGAAAAGTGAAAGAATTCACTATTCAAGAATATTCATATATCTAAAATATAACAACAGTAAGTACAAAATATACATATCTTTTGAATTTGTCACGTGGATTACCCTTTTTTCAATTTAACCATTTTTTGTTAGAAAAGAGCCTGAGCTATGCAGGCAGGTTGGAATATCCAAGGCGACTGTGGTAAATGTTGCCAAAAAGTTGAAAAATACCAACAACGTTTTAGCGGTAACTTCAAACAATCGCCAAAATTTTGGCCGAGAACGCATCACCGACGACGCTTATTCGAAAATGGACTTATTTGCAGACGACCTGCAAAAAAGCCAAAACTGACACCCTGTATGCGAAATCGGCGGAAACTTTGGGCCCAACTTCACAGGGGCTTAGACGCGGAGTATTGGAAAAAAGTAAGTTTAAAAAAGCATGTTTTTCCTTTCTCAAATAGCAGTAGTAAGAAGATGTGAATATTCGCACTTTTTTGTGATTGTGTTTTTCTTCTTCGGCGATGAATGCCGATTGGAAGCGGTCACAAAAACAGCAAATTTTGTTCGCAGAAGAGCCGGATAACGATATTTTGAAGATTGTGTGCTTCCAAGGGTCAATTATAAATCAAACAAATATTTTTAAGGCAAAAATGTCAAGAAGCTTTTCATAAAAACAAATATGTAAATTTTTTTTAAATGCTTTAAGCCCGTTTTTTTATTCGCTGTCAAAGCCATAAATATGTAATTTTTATCATCGGTCATAATTCAATAGGTACCAGGTACTCTATATGAGTGACCGAAAGATATGTGCATTGAAAGATTTATGAATCGTTTCATGATCTGTCCATCCTACTCACTGTTTAGGTTATGTCGTCCAATTATATCGTACCAATTCGTCGACAGATGGTTATGCATTGCAGATATAAGATACATTTATTTTTAATTGAATTGATTTTTTGTTGAAGAGGAAATATGAAATACACTGAAGAGCAAAACTGTAACAAAATGTAATACTTTCTATTTCAACACATTTTTTTTAGACATGTTTTAACAAATCAAATATTTTTTTTGCATAACTTTATTGGCATGTATGTACTCTCTCTCTCAAACCGGTTTGGTGTCAATGCAACAACAACAACACTAATAGCAAGCAATAATGCAAATAAAGACAAATGTTACAGTTTTGCACTCAACCCATTTTTTATTTTTTACAATAAATAAAATAAATATTGATAAGATGTCCAATATCCTTTGAATTTTTTCAGCTCGTGGATACGATTGGGCATACTTCGTGTATACCTCAAGACAAAGTCAGTCGGAATAGCATCCCATACATCGCGTGTTCGCTCCCACAGCTCATTAACTCCACTGGGCGGACTTGAATATTCGGCAAGCTTCGATTTTACATGACTCCATAAATTTTCGATTGGGTTCATGTCCGGTGATTGTGGAGGCCACTTCAAGTTACGAAATTTTTGGCGTTGCATCCAATTTCGTACAACATGTGCGGTGTGCTTAGGGTCATTGCCTTGCTGAAAAATTACTTTTTCAGCAGCAAGACCCATACTTTCCACTACACCCGGCAGATTTTGTTGCAATATGGCCAGGTATTCCTCTTTCCGCATTATACCGTCTATTCGTACTAAAGGACCCACACCATTTTTGGAAATGCAGCCCCACACCATAATGGAGCCACCACCATGTTTTACTGTCTGCTTGATGTGATGTGGCTGGACTGCATTTGGGTCTTTAACCCAATACCAGGCCCGACCATCTGACTGAAATCGATTGATTTTGGTTTCATCAGACCAAATAACCTGCAATCGTTTTGAAATTTTATGAAAAAAGGTCTTTTATAATCCATTTATAAAGACGTACCTGATCCCAATCTTCAACTGTCCAGCTTTGGTGAGCCGCAACAAAATCCCGCCTCAACCGCACATGTCTTTTTGTCAGCATTGGCTTGGTTTTCTTCTCCGCTGCCTTTAGCCCCAGTTTTGACAGGCTGCGCCTGGCTGTCCACTAACTGGCATCAATATCCAGCATCTTTAGTGCTTCTTTGGGAGTGACCGCCTTGCTGCTTGTTACCAAATTTGCCAGATGGCGGGCATCGCGGTCGCTTATCTTCCTTGGCCGGCCTCCTTTGTTACTGGGAACAGCGTCTGGTACATTTTTCCGCAGCCTTTGCACAACCATGTGGCTCACTTCGAATTTTTTAGCTATTTTTCTTATAGACTCGCCCTTCTTCAGCAAATCAATTATTTGGCGTTGTACTTCCCGATTTAACATTTTGTCTTATTCACGGTCACGTTTATAATAATTAAAAATCCACCAAATATATAATTACGAGAAAAATAACGGAAAATTTGAAAATTAAGAGTGAGTGCAAAACTGTAACATTTGTCTTTATTTGCATTATTGCTTGCTATTAGTGTTGTTGTTGTTGCATTGACACCAAACCGGTTTGAGAGAGAGAGTACATACATGCCAATAAAGTTATGCAAAAAAAATATTTGATTTGTTAAAACATGTCTACAAAAAATGTGTTGAAATAGAAAGTATTACATTTTGTTACAGTTTTGCTCTTCAGTGTATATACCATATTAGTTTCAGGTCCCGAGTTATGACGTATGACAACCTACTAACACTATCAATTTCAGAACCTGTTAATGTCGAGATTAAACGCCGGTAATGGCGTAGGATTGGACACACTTTGCAAAAGAGAAATAATGACATTACTAAAATTGCAATCGAGTGGAGTCCCTAAGGTTCACGAAGGAGAGGACGACCCAGAAATACATGGTTGAGAACGGTAGATGCTGAATGTTAACAAATTGACAGCTGGCCTTATATTCGAAAAATTGCACAAAATGGTGATGGATGGAATGCGTTAGTCTGCAAAATATGTTCGGACTAGGAGCGACACTAAATTGTAACGTTACATTAATTTTTCTTGATTTATTGTCACCTAGATCTGCAGCAGATAAAATTATGAGAAACTTTCGTACACAGCCCCAAAGTTGAATCCTATAGTGATATCTGATAGTTGCTGGCTCTTCTGCTTTGTCTATGGAGAGGATGCCGCCCAGAACAACTTGAAACTTAGGTTCAAAAGAAAGATCCACTGATGACTTCATACTATAATTTCGATTCTTTTGCATCCCTCTTAAAACTATCCATTGAGTCTCATTAGTCCCATTGCCCTGTCCCTGTTGCTCTTTTTCACATTTTGCTTTGCATTTGACTGTCATATTTTACTCATTTTTTCTTTCTTGTTAATTTTCATTGCTTTTAAAAGTAGTGCGGCAAACTTTTATGCTACATTTTTCACAAAACAAAAAAATTAACATAAAACAGACTTCACCGGAACAACCAATATTAGATTTAAGATATGTAAAATAACCTTGTTCATTAAGGCTTAAGTCGTCATACGCCACCTGGTATAGATTGAGCAGAAGAGGAAATACCTAATACCGCAGTCTGAGTTTCACAGTACATTTGCATAGGAAATGAAAAATCGTTTTTTTTCATAGTTAGTTCTTATAGTTTCTGCAGTGTGTTCGGAAGGTATGCTTGACCTTTTGGCAGGTCTTCCCCATAGAGGTACAATGACAGTTGGCAAATCATATTCAATCGTATCAGTCACAATCAAGCATATTCAGAAAGTAATAGGGTTTCTTTGACAGATCACGCGTGACTACTGTCAAACTTACCACATAATTTTTTTCAGTATTCATTGACATTTCATCATGGAAGGACTTTCGCCTCCCCAACGCTTACAAATCTTGCAATTGTACTACGAAAATCGACGCTCTATGAAAAGTGTTCATCGCGCGCTAAGACCAACTTAAGGTGTACATAACTGTTGAGCGATGAGGCCCATTTTTCGACTTAGCGGCTACGTTAATAAGTAAAATTCTCGTATTTGGGCTGAAGAGCAAACTAAGGCCATTTAAGAATATTCCTTACATTCATTGATAACAACCGTTTGGTGCGGCCAATGGGCTGGAGGAGTCATCGGCCTATATTCCTTCAAAGACGAAGCGCCAGTGATCGCGCTATCATAAACGACTTTTTGATGATCTCCACAACATTTGGTTCCAACAAGACGGCTTTACTTTCCATGCAGCCCGTGAAAGAATGGACTTACTGCGTCGTCGTTTCGTTGAGCAATTTAGCTCTCGTCTCGGGCTAGTGGATTTACTAAAGTTAATCATGAGAACCAAAGTCCTCCAGGGATCATTCAAAATGGATGTATACGAATGACCGAATTACAGCGCAGTTGCGGACAACATTTCAAAGGGATTTTCTTAAAAATATAAATGCCATGAATGGTTCTACACAAAAATAATAAAGGATGGCCAATTAATTTGAATTTTCGTTATTTTATTTCAATTTAGAATCCGATACCTCTAAATTGATCGTCGTTTATAAGAAGATCAGTTTACAGGTGGTATAAGAAATGCCGGCTCGTTCCTTTCGGAAGAAAATGTTCCTGATCATAGCTAGCTAGTAAGTTCATCTCCCATGCAATTTCCGCCTGTGTTCTATAACCTGTAACCGAAGAAGGGCGAAGTCTGTTCACTTCAGTATCCACATGCAGAGAACGGCTACTGTGCAGAGAAAGTTTTTATTGAAAGTGCAAGAGTCTAGAGCTAGCAAGTTATCTATCGTGAAAGCTGTACATATCTCCTACTAGTAGTTATTTTTCCAGCAATTAGAGATTTTATAATCGCTGAAATTTCCATTTAGAAGGCACTGCAGCGATCTGATGATGGAATGAGAGACTTAAACGTAGGTTTCGCGAAAATACGCCGCCTCCTTTTATGTCATCTAGGCAGTTTTGCGTCTTCCATAATTTGCTACACTATCATACGGAGTGTGGTAATGCACTCTTTTTTCGATCATAATTTGATATCAGTAGGGCCACGATATAATTCTTTTAAATAATTTTCGGCTATTAGGCGTGAGACATTCCACTTCCAACAACTTGAACACTTACGAAGGTGGGGTTGTTAACGGTATATTTTTTCTCCAGCATCTTCAATTGCCATCCAAGTAGTCGCGACTACAGCAGTCATATTTGCCGCAATAACGAACCAGACGTTTCCGTACCCCAACAACTGATATCAAATTCGAAGAAGAGTCAAAAGGCGGAGGCGAAATCCAACCGTAGCACAACAACCAGCGAAGCGAGCAAACTTTTTTGGGGGTTGGAAACTTGAGTGCTTGCCATTGAGGCTGTCGCCCGGTGCATGACAGCCTGAACAGAATGTTCGACATTATTGAATGCGACAAGAATCAAGCAAAAATATCGCAACAACAATACGAATAATAATGCAATAAAAATGAGAGTAAGAAAACACCAGCAAATAACTGAATTTCTTTCCGGTTTCAATGACACGGTTGCTAGTTAATATTAATGTGTGTGTATACATATACATACATACATATATACAAGTATATATATATATATATGTATGTGTGTGAAGGTGAGCGAGGGTGGGCTAGAATTGTACAAGCAACTATAGCAAGTACAATGAAGAAGTCTAGTGCCGCCATGGCCATTGAACGATAGCAAATTTTGGACTAAATTGAGTATGCAAGAAGTTGTGTGTGGGTGTGTGCGTGTGTTTGAAGAGACTTGTGTGTGCGTGACAGCAAGAGAAATACCAACTTATTTGTATCCAAAGAACTATGCTCCAAATTGAATTACTATTATTTCTTTGATTGTTAAGAAATTGTGTGTCTTTAGCAAAGAACAAGTTGATAACTACAAAAACAATAACAGCTTATTGTTTTATTGAATTTCATCAATTGTTCGCAGACATATTTCCCCAAAAGTTAGCAAACTCAGAAGCGCACTAAACTTATTATTAATCTGCTCTTTTCCCTATGAATGCACTCACATAGTGCAATACTGGTGTTTTAAGCTGGTAGTGCGGTCCTTTGCAGCATTACATACAAATGCGCTTAACAACGCTAATTGCACAGCGGTCATGGTCGCCAGAGCAACTGGTGTGCAACATGCGAATGTATGTATGTGTATATGTAAGTGTATCGTTGAATTTGTATGGGGATATGGTATGTGTAGCAAAATTATTAGCGAGCAACCGAACATTGATTTTTAAAGCCAAACCGAACCGAAACGAACTTTGGCCAATTTCAGTTGAAGCGAAATCGAAACAGTACTGAAACCGAACCGAACATTATAAAGTGCCCGAGTAATTAAAAAGTAATGAGTTTTTAAGAATCCACTATTTTTTTGATAAAACAGCAAAAAGTTACTTAAGCCTCAACAAAATTAGTTTCGGCTTAAAACACTTAAGGAGACCCGGTGGTCAAGAAGTAAAAAAAAAAAGGATATTTTGTTTTTTCGATATTTCGAAAGTATAGTATATAGTATCCTATATATTATATATTGTGAAATGTTCATGCGGGGATTCCGAATATTATAGCTTCTACAGCCCATTGACTAAGAAGAGAGCGGTTCGCGTGCTCCTGTGTCTCAAACTTTAAACTCATTTATCTAGAAACGACTTTTTTCGGTCTGGTGTTGCCCATAAAAACAAAAATCGAGTCATCTGAAAGTTTAATATGTTGTTCACAATATCAATGGCTGTCGCCGGTACTAGAATCATATCATTATTTAATTCTTATTTTTCTTTTTTCATTTTAAAAAAACTGAAAAAACCCAATTTTTAAAGTGTCAAATTCATAACCCATTTGGTTAATCATTCTAGTAGCGGAACATAGCTGCAGTCATACTGATTAATATTTTTTTTAAATTTTTGTATTTCAGATAAATACAAGAGCCAAAATGTACAACACCGTTCAGTTCCAATTTTTCAACGTTATTTTTTATTATTATTTATTTATTAAATTTAAATTATTAAAAAAAAAAAAAAAATCATATTTGTATGTGCAGGAAGTTAAATAAAAAGCCTAAAAAATTTAAATATTGTTTATCATTTTTTTTATTGTAAAAAAACTCCAGAAAATACCCTTAATTTTCGAGCTCAATACCACCTTAATCATGTTTGTAAAAATTACAAAAAAAAAAAAATTTGTATATGTGTAAATGTAGCAAATAATTAACAAGAGGCCGCAAAAAACTAACCAGCCAATCTTTTTTCGGACTAACTTTTCTACTAAATGATACAAAATTACTTTTAATGACAGAAATCTTTATTTTGACCTCCGCGCGCTCCATCAAGTGTCAAATATGATTGACGTGCAACCTCATTTGCAAAAATTTTAAATCATAGCTTTGGGCCACCTATATGGTAATGTAAAAACAATAGCTTATTCATATTTTTTGCTTACTAGGAGCATCATCCACCAGTATAGAGCCTACTTGCAGCACTGAACAATTGCTCACTAGCTACACCCGATGGAGGGGCACATGCTATTATATTTCGAAATTAAAAGTTAAAGGAAAAATGTAAAAATTTGTAATCACTACCTCTTTTATCGATTTTATATCACTTTCTGCCATGAAAAAGCTCTTCATGAAAATCCATCCGCCATTCGGAGGCGACTTAAAAACGGAAGGTCACTCCATTTGTGGAAAAACATCAAAAAACGTACCACAAATAAGAGGAAGAGATCGGTCAAATATCCAAAAATTTACCCAAAGAGCGTGAGCGCCAAATATATATTAAAAAATGCTTCAAAAATTCAAAGTTGATAAAATTTTTGAACAAACAATTTTTTTTAGAAATATTCGGCCAAACTCGCCTCTTTTTTTAGACGAAGTCGAACTGAAATTTTGTGACCGAACATAGCCAAAACGGAAGCCGAAATTCGGTTGTTCTCTAAAAATTATAACGCTTATATACATATGTGTACATGTGTAAGTACCCTGCAGGGAAAGCATTAGTTGTGCACTAAAACATAGCTAGTTCACTTTTCAGGTCAACAAATTCATGTTCTGTCTTTTTTCTATGTTAGCAAGTTGGTAATTTTTGTACGGCGATATCCTAGGAAATGTCATTTGTCGAGCCATGCATCATCAAAATACCAGTTAATACCCAATACCAGGTAAAAAATTAATTCTATTAATTTAAAATATAACAAAAAAAAAAACATCCACCCCATTTCAATGTTTTGAAATAATTCATTTCATATTAAAAGCAAACACAAAATATGTTTTCTATTGTATTAAAATAATATAAAACTTCTTTCCGTACAGCAATTGGTTAAGAGTTAATAATTAGTTCAAACTTACATTTTAAATAAAACTAAAACAAATTAAATAAATACTTAAAAAAAAAACTATTAAAAAATAAAATTAAAGATACTAATTTTATTTTTTACATATTTAAGATTTTTTTTAAGACATTCATAAATACAAATGAGCTGTCAGCATCTGCTAGTTTGCGCAACATCGACCTTCTTCAAGTGTTTTTGGTCGACCGCAACCTCTGCTCCCTTGCGGGTTCCAGACCAGTGCCATTCTCGTGATGCTATCTGCTGGTTTTCTCAACGTATGCCCTATCCATCGCCACTTTCTGCGTTTGATTTGCCTAAGAATGGGTTCCGGATGGATATCCGGTTGTGTATTTTTCTTCCATGGCCCTTTTTTTGAATTTTTTGTATTTTTTTATTTTTTATGAAATTAAAATGTTTTTCTTATTAATTGCATTTCCGGTTCATCGACGCTGGTGAAGTTTATTATAAATTCTGAAGTAAAGTACATTACTAAAGTACATATTTACATTTATTTTGGTATTATATAAAAGTTTATTATCCAAGAAAATTGCGGAGAAATTTTGATTTTCTTTGGGGCTGTTATTTCCGTGGGCTTTGTATATGTTGTATTCCACATAAGTGCTAAACAAACTTTTATGATTTCTGCTTATAGAATGCTGACGCAGACTTCTTCTTGAAAAATTTTTTAAAGATAAACTAAATATCATACTTTCCCTCATCTGTATTTTTTCTTTTTGTGATCGAAGGTAATACACACCAGCATAGTACAGTTTCTGGCACTACGCTTTTATTCATGTTAATGAAATTTCTGTAGAGTCCATAGAAAAATTAGATTTAATCGACCTTACACAAGATCTTGTCGAACCAAGTTTTTGTGATTATTTTTAAGTTTTCCCGTGGCGACATATTTAATAATAATTATTTCTTTTGATGTTTTAAAGCTTAAACTGAGCTCATGTAACCTTATTATAAATCAGTATCTCTAATCTTACTGGCTTGTGATGCGAGACTACATTTAAAGTGAATAAATTTTATGGAAATATGAATTAATTGCTGCCTTTATTTAATAGAGTTGAGTATAGAGGTTCCCAATTAAATTTAATCATCAGTATCAATTTAAATATACTCCTCAAGTCATTGCGATGCATCGGTGTCTCCATAGGCGAGTCTTAAATTTTCAAATCAATAGCAAAAAAAACAACTAATTTGCACACAAATTAATCATTTTTTCTACTGGCACTATTCCAGTCAATGATGTATAGTATGATTTCTTTTATTGTATTAAATACCGATATCTGAACTAGAATATTTCCTAATTACATATAGTTTGTATTTTCCTATAGGGTATGTTCAACACCAGTTTTCGGCCCCTACATCTGTGTGGCATAAGAATCGTGCCATCTGACCAGCGTGTCTGCGCCGCTGATTTGACTTTCCATTCCGTACCTGAAACAGGTGTGCGCTCCGATGGTGACCTGAAATAAAAATAAAACGAACGCACGTATTTGTCAGATATGGATTGCTGCGGCGATACGTCATTTCTCAGCTGGCATGGAGTCAACATTGACATTTCGTATCCTTTTGCTGTGATTTCGCACGACAGGATATGCCAAAATGATGTATGCATAAAATTGTATATCAGCAGAAAATAATCCAACCCACTACCTTGCATGGATTCCAACTGGATGACTGACATTTGTACCATAGATTAATGAAATGAAGTTTCTTCAAAGTAAATTAACTACACAGCCACACGTAAATTGGAATATACTGTTAAGAAGAGGTGTTTCTGAAGAGGCATTTGCTGAAATTTAAGTTGTAATCGCTTAAAATGGTTATATCAAGTCTTCCAATTAAATTTAATTAGAGTACACAATTTTAGCCCAGCTCAGTTTTATAGCAGTACAGCTAATATACTATCTGCATAAACAAGATCACGCAATATTAGCCTTATTCCATACAAAGTTTTGCCAAGGTTGGCCCTATATAGGCTTCTTCGATGATAGCTATAACTTAAGGTTTCCGAATCTGGCATTACAATTGGCTTCTGAGGCCCTGAACTGAAGTAGAATTAAGAACAGCCCATTTAACTTAACTTAACCAAATCTAGAACTTCTTAAAATTGTTCCTTGATTTACCATACGAACGAATGCAGCACGTAAACATGCCTAGTAATTGTACTCTCTAGGTTAAGCAGAGCTACTCCTTTGTAGATGCTTAGTTGTTGCTGTAAGTAGCTTTCGTTTCATCAACCATCTATCGAGTAAAACAAAAGCTATCCCTTGAACTCATCGTCGTATATGACTGGGCAGCACTGCAATATTTTCTTTTTGAAAAATGTACAATGATTCCATTGGTTTTCCAAGCATAGCGCTTGCAGGTTTGCAAAATGGATTGATATCATCATAGGGTGTCCCAAATACAAGTGCTCTGCTTCACACCACATGTCGTATATACAAACTTTAATGTATTTCCATTGCTTACCACTTGAGAGTATACGAAACGCAATAAAAAAAATATTCCACTCATACTAGGAAGAATTGCCTTAAGCATGTCGCTTGTGAGCTAGCCGACTAAAAACAAAGCCACTTGAACATAGCTGGGCTTTTCAATGTGAGAAAATTTCGTACTCGTTTTTAGAAGATACACCTTTTTTCATATTATGGAACAAAAAGTAATCAGTAGCAGGAATCTGGTCTGCTATAGGGGGAGTGAAGTCCCAATCTCGTATAGCGGCCTTCGAAACACGCGTAAACCGGAAGATTGTCGCAATGAAACAAGACACCGGTAGTTAGTTTTTCTCGTCTTTTTATTTACTTTACATATGAGGTGCTTTTTTCATGGCATATTTCTTTCATGGCAGAAACACACTAGAAGGTTTGCCAATACCTGCCGATGGTCGACCGCATTTGAAATAATTTTTTCTATCAATTGGTGTTGCGAGCAAACCTGCGCCCTTCTGTATGATAGTCATGCATTACTACGGGGGCTACTTTTCTTAAATTATGAAAAGTGGTAGTGCAGGATTCTCTATTTACGGTTTCATACCTTTTTGTGTACTCAATCAATAAACATATTTTCAAACTACAAAATACTTTAGCCATGATTTTTCCGGCGCAATTTTTACCTACTTCATACACTCTTGCTTATTTTCAGGGCCATAGTGATGCGCATACCTTCTGCTCAAATATGAACGAGACTGATTTAATAAAATACAAACGGTTAATTATTGTTCAATTTTTATTTTATCTCCTTCAAAGGAATCACCATTGGAGGCGATACACATATGCCAACGTTTTTTCCAATCATCATAGCATTTCTGGAAGACCGATTTCGGTATGGATTTCAGTTCCTTCTTCGAATTCTCTTTTATGACTTCAATTGTCTCAAAATGTTTTCCATGGAGCGGCAACTTGAGCTTGGGAAACAGGAAGAAGTCACATGGAGCCATATCAGGCGAATACGGTGCTTGCGGAACGATATTAACATTATTTTTGTTCAAATAATCGCGAACAAGACGTGATGTGTGAGCTGGTGCATTATCGTGATGCAAGAACCATGACTTGTTGTCCCACAATTCCTTCCTTTTAAGACGAATGTTCTCGCGCAAACGCTTTAAAACGTCTAAATAATATTCAGCGTTACCCGATTTTGCGATTTGTGCAATTTTCAAGCACAATTTCCTTTACTTTTCCGATGTTTTCGTCGTTTACTGATGTTGCTGGACGACGTTCATGAGGCAAGTTTTCAACCGATGTACGGCCCTCTTTGAACGATTTGTACCACTGGAAAACACGTGCACGCGATAGAGCAGAGTCCCCATAGGTTGTCTGCAACATTTTTCATCTTAAGCGAAAATAATCATTGAGTTTCCCACAGAGCGCAAAAAACTCTACACCACTCCACTCGCACAGTAGAAAGTGGCGGTGTGAAATTGAACTTTGAAATTGTAAAAAAGCGAGCCAAGAAGCAAAGAGAGATTGGAAACTTTTAAAAAACTTGTAAGGTATACTCACAGAGAAAATGATCAAGACTTTCCGATTCCTCTAAGCAAGACAGGCAAATCAGGTCCTCAATGATTCCAGTGGTGGTCAAATGCAGACCCCATGGGTTGTGTCCTGTTATAATACCGACCATCAACCGAACGTCTTTTCTATCAAGTTTTAGAAGAAAGTTCGACAGTTTTCTCTTCGGAATAGTCACAAAATACTTTGCTGTTCTACACCGTTCCAGACTGGAACATCGCTCTTTATATAAATTGCATATATAATCGCTGATCCAATGCATTATTGGCTCTGGTCCCTGTGGGGTAACCGCTGATCCGCATTTGGCCAATTCATCGGCAATTTTATTTCCTTTAGTGTCGGTTTGTTTCGTTTATTTAGCGAGATTATAAGTATTTTCATTGTAAGTATCTCATCGATTTTTGCTTAACTCAATTGGGGGAGGTTTTAAAGTCTAACCATATTCGTAAGTATTCACAATGTAAGTGTCAATAAGTTCAACGAGTACAAATACAAAAGTTCCAACATAACTTGCCTGTCCTAAGCGATAAACTATCGCGATTTATATTTAATATACCTAGCAGTCGTTTTTATTGCAATCCAAGTGATCCCAACTTTTTGGTAGACTCGTTAAAAGCATCTATAAATATTCAATTAAAATTTTGTTAGCGGACAAGAAGACATGTGAATGCAGATACCTAACTTGTAATATAATGACGACCTTTTCGAATAAATGTTATATCCAGTTTACACTTGAATGCACACACAGCTCCACAAATGAGAAACTGTAATAAATTCCAGGCTAACCTACACCACTAACGCAGCAGGTCAGAGAAACGTCTGCCCGGAACACAAAAGTACGTTCAACAAGACAAGTAACTGCCACAAAAATCGACACTACAGCAAAACACTGTTGCCACTACTAAGCGAGCGCACTCACAAAAATTGTGCGCGCCAAGAGAGGAGAAGGGCGGTTATGGCGTTAATGTAACAAGCGCTCTGAATGTCAAACCGAATTTTCGCGAAATTTTTTGTTGATATTCCGCATTTTTGTTTTTTTTTTATTTCTTTTTTGCTCGCTGCTTTACTTATTTACTTTACTGATATGTTATTTTGTTGTTGCTGTTAGCTGAGTTGTCAATTCGTCTATTTGAAGCTGTTGCTCCTGCCAAAAATTGCGAAAACGGCCAAGAGCAGGGTCAGAGCAGCCGGCCTACCGAGCGACCGAGCGACGGACCGACCAACCAACCAGTCTCCGCCATTCGAATTGGCAGACAGCTGGGACAACCGAAACCAACAAGAAAAGCACCGTAAAAGCCGGCAAATATGTAACATAAAAATGCTTAATGGGAATACAAGGTGGCATTACAACAACAAAAGCAAAATGAACACACAGTATGCATTTAGTGACAACAAAGACCACAGAAAGTGGTGCAACCGCCACACTCTACAAGTACTCAAATGTTCGAGGCGGGCATGCGCATTGCCGTGAACGAACGATGTCGGTGCTACCACTGGATGCTGCAGCATGCAGACAGGCCGGCCGGCCGGTCGACCGGCATAATGCAGCCAAGGATGCCAAAAAGGATGTAGCAGTTCATTAGTGAAACGTGCGCCGAAAGCGACGGACAGCAACGACGACCACGACGACAAGGTAACAAGGCCAGCGTGGAAACACCGTGCGGGCGAAACGTAGGCAAATGGGCGAGTGTTGTTAGATGTGCGACATTGGCAGTAGTGGCGACCTTTGCGCAGTTAGACATGTGTGCGTGTGTGTGATTGTGATTACGATATGCTGTCAACAGAGGCGTTGGGTGAATAAACAAACGGCGTTGCTTTTTGTTTTAACTACATACCTACATACAATAGTGTTACTAGCGAGTACTTCAAAAAACAAAAACAAAAAAAAGGAAATTAAAAACAAAATATGTGCATATGTAAATAAAGCCAGAGTAAGGATTGTATTTTTAGAGATTTTATTTCCTTTCATTTTTTTTTTATATTTTTTACTGCCTTTGATTAGCAAATGTTTCGCATACGACGCGGCGCGGAAATTGCTAATAAAAATGGATGTGTATGCGAGTGTGTTTGTGTGTGCGCGCGAAAACGGTAGCGCGAATTCTGTTAAATGTAATTAATTATATTAATTAAATTGAATAAAACTACAAAAACAACAAACGCTTCGCAAGTTGGTAGCATTTCGCAATCGAAATAGATATGACCAATATACAGTCACAGGAGCAACGAAGCAGCAGCCAAAAAGCGTCGGTGGTTGTAGAGTTCTTTACAAGAAGCTTAAAGAGTTCTTTGCAAGAAGCTGTCCTACCTTTGAATACATACATACATATGTGTGTGCCTAGGGCCCAGTGACGGCTGCTATGTTCTTATGGATAGAAGAAAATTGCAAACAATTAGCAGAGTGTTGTTTGCCTTAATTATGCGGAGAGGTCAAAATCCAGCAACCAACAAAACGACCAAAAGACCAAACGACCAACCAACCATTCATCCAGAAAATATCAGAGTAAATCTGCACAACAACAAGAACATCTGAGAGCATTAAATACAAAATACAAGCAACACAAAAACAAAAACAAAAAAGTTGACTAACTCTTAAGACCAACGCTTTGTTAGGCCAATTGAAACCGGTTTCGTGCATATCGAATTAAAGATTCATATGGGCTTTTATGTACATACATGCATACGTATGCACACATGTTTGGCTTCTTGGTATTTATTGTACTCGCACTCGCACTCGCATTCGCACTCGTACCGGCCAATTGTAAGTTATCGTGGCAGCGCTTTTGGCGAAAAAGTGCGTACGACTGGCAAGTTGATTTTGGAAGAGAATGATTTTTGTCTTATTTCTTGCTGTGCATGTACGAGTATATGTTTTCGCATGTACATACATATAGAAGTGCGTTTGTTTGTCGGCTTCAGCCAACAAGTGCGTGCGTTCACTTGCTTTACTCTCAATTTTCTCAATTATTGACCAAAAAGTGCGTACTTATGGATTGAATATCTGCAAATAATTCAAGCATGTGGGGATCAAAGTTAGTTACTTACACCAGATATTTTTTCTATAGCCTATTTTTAATGTGCTAATATTTAGCGTGCACTTATTTCATGTAATTTGAAATCATATTTTATTACCTGCTTTTTATTCTTGGAAAATACTCATTTTATGAAAATATGTAGGTATGTTTGCATGTTCCTAAATAAGCAAACGTCGATTAGGCTTTTAATTCCCAGTTTTAAATATCAGGTTCGATTATACTGAAATTCAGACGAAACCCGATGTTCTCTGAGATTACAAAGGATATAAGATGTGGTGATATTTGTAATTGTGCAGACTTGAAAATTGTTGACGATTTTTTTTATTATTTATTACATGTAATTTGAAATCATTTTTAATTATTTTCTATTGTTGGAAAATACTCATTATACACAAATAAGTCGTTAAATTAACAAACGTTCATTAGGTTTTAATTGACTATGGCTTGGATTGTAGTGAAATGTAATCATTATTTCGGATTATAAAGGAGTTAAGAAAGAAAACAAAAATTAAAAAAATAGAAGTCCAATAAAAGGAGTGGAGTGGCTAATTGATGAAAAAATTTTTACATTTTTGTTTAGAGATAATTATAAGTAGCAGATGTGGATGAGCCTGAAAAAGAAGAAGAGTATCTAATAATGAATATCTGCGGACTTTTGATAAAACAACTTATCAGATTTTACGGGGTTTTGCTTTGAGGTCAATAAATTCTGATTAGTTATAGACAAATTTGGTATTTTATTAACCTTTTACTAAGGGGCCGCCGTAGTCGAATGGGTTGGTGCGTGACTACCATTCGGAATTCAAAGAGAGAACGTTGGTTCGAATCTCGGTGAAACACCAAAATTAAGAAAAACATTTTCCTAATAGCGGTCGCCCCTCGGCAGGCAATGGCAAGCCTCCGAGTGTATTTCTGCCATGAAAAAGCTCCTCATAAAAAATATTTGCCGTTGGGAGTCGGCTTGAAACTGTAGGTCCCTCCATTTGAGGAACAACATCAAGACGCACTCCACAAATAGGAGGAGGAGCTCGGCCAAACACCCAAACAGGGTGTACGCGCCAATTCTATATATATATATATATATATATATATATATAAGGGGTTAGGAGTAGTCAGAGGCCTGAAAACATGATGATTTTCTATATTTTTTTTTTTGCTAGTCAATTGTTTTATTTTACAAAAATAAAAACATAGCATTAATACATCATGTTTCGACTTGACTTTAGCGAAATTTCAAAAAAAACATTGGTAATGTTAAAAGTTATCGCTGTGTGAGTGGGGAGCCCGGTTCGCCATAAGTCCCTTGCGGTGATCATCACAAGTCCTTGGAGATTCATCTAAAATCAATCGGACATGAAAAATTAGTTTTATTAATAGATAATCTTTTGCTTGATCGAAGCTCTTTTTTTTGTTTTCAAATTTAAGAATAGGACGGCCTTAGGAAATATTTTTCAGATTTTCGAGAAAAAAAATCAAGTAATTGTTTAAAAAAATCGAAATTTTTGCAAAAAAAAAAAAATTCTTCGATCAGGCACGAATTTTTTATGTTTTTCAAAAGTTATACTACTTTTTTAATTTTTTATTTTATTGAAATCTACCAAGCGGTTTTTAAGTTACAGTGATCACCAGTTCAAAAAACATATTTTTGAGAAAAACGCATTTAAAGTTTTGTTAACGATTTTTGTAGAGTTATACGAATTATTTAATTGCCTACACTGCGTCGTCTATTCCTGGGCCATATAATAGTTCTTCAGCCGTCATAGCAGCTTCCAAAATATCGATTTGCTGTTGCCTACGTAGCATTCTATATTACTTTCTCGAGTGTTATCGTTAACGCGCTTATCTGTCCCTTTCATACGCGCAGCATCCATTTTTTTAGCGTACAAACGCTCCGGGGCGCCCGAGCAGCCTTTGTTAATTGTTGAATAACTCAAAAGTATTTGTCGGATTCACTTCAAATTTTTACACAATATTTATAAATTAAAGGGTGGTTAAGTTTCAAGGGCTGGTGTTGATTTTGAATAAAGTAAAATTGTTTAAAGAAATTATTGTAATTTCTCCTTACTATGATAATATTGGTATGGCTCAATT
Organism: Anastrepha ludens; assembly: GCF_028408465.1. Taxonomy (NCBI): domain Eukaryota; kingdom Metazoa; phylum Arthropoda; class Insecta; order Diptera; family Tephritidae; genus Anastrepha; species Anastrepha ludens. The sequence continues at coordinate 113,329,822 of NC_071498.1, read as the reverse complement.
ACGTATGGAACAAAATATCGGCCAAATAGCCGCCGCGGCCTCGACGGGACACCTCCATCCGATGGTCCAAATTTTCGATGACGCTGAGGCATAATTGAGGTTCTATGCCGTTAATGTGCCGAATTATCTCATCCTTTAGCTCTGTAATTGTTGCTGGCTTATCGACGTACACCATTTCTTTCAAATATCCCCAAAGAAAGAAGTCCAACGGTGTCAAATCACTTGCTCTTGACGAGGCCGCAACGTGAGATTATTCGGCCATCAAATTTTTCGCGCAAAAGAGCCATTGTTTCGTTAGCTGTGTGACAAGTGGCACCGTCCTATTGAAACCACATATCGTCCACATCCATATCTTCCAATTCGGGTCATAAAAAGTTGGTTATCATCTCACAATAGCGAACACTATTCACAGTAACGGCATGACCCGCCTCATTTTGAAAAAAATACGGGCCAATGATACCGCCGGCCCATAAACCGCACCAAACAGTCACTCTTTGTGGGTGCATTGGTTTTTCGGCAATCACTTTTGGATTATCATTCGCCCAAATGCGACAATTCTGCTTATTGACGAAACCACTGAGGTGAAAATGTGCCTCATCACTGAAATCACGAAGACTCGCGATATGCATTTTGATTTGAACGCCCGTTTTCATAATAAGCCTGAGTAACTTTAACGCGTTGCTCGATTACGTGTCTTTCCATGGTTCAAATTGAGTTAATCTGAAATTGAAAAATGTAAAATAAAATGCAGAAAAAAACTTGATGTTTAGGTGTGGTTCACATTCAATATCGGCCCTTGAAATTTAACCATGAAATTTGACCACCCTTTATTATACTTTCAGAAAATGCACAAAAAAAATCCAATTTTTCGAACATTCAGACTAATCCCCTTCAGATGGTTACTTAAACGGTTACTTAAACTCCTATTAATGGTTACTTCTCAAAAAAATACATCTTTTCGCCGCTTTTGTTTTTAACAGTTCTTGATGGCGTCTCAAAACTCACAAATGCAGAAGTTCCAGAAGGACTGCAATGGAGACTGAGCCAAAAACTTAGTGACGTAGTCGCTGACGACATCTGCTTTATGACTCATGCATTAAGTGACGCCCGTGTAAAACTTCGCCAACTATTGTAGAAAGGAATGTACGTCTTAAAATAAGCTTCATAGAAACTAAGCTTATAAGAATACAAACAACGAACACAACTTCTCTTGAAGTTACTAACAACGAAAACGCCATCGCTATCGAAGATGTGGATGAATTCTGTTACCTCGGCAGCCAAATCATACAGCTTCTATTTCTAAAGCACGAACTGCATTCCATAAGCTTAGCAGACTGTGGCGATCTCGCACCCTGTCACAAGAATAAAATTTAAAATCTTCAATACCAGTGTAAAACCAGTTCTTCTTTATATGTTCTGAGGCCCGGTTTGTGTCTGACCACATAAATTGACGCCTTCAAACGTTTATCAACAAATGCCTCAGAATTATATTCCAGATCTTTTGGCAGAGAATAATCACCAATTAATAATATTAATAATTAATAATTAATTTCGAAATAAAAAGAAAATCGAATTGTATTGCGCATACCCCCCGTAGAGAGACAATAGTTTTGCCAAAGTAGCTTTTCAATGGAATTGAATTGGTTAAATATTTTGAGAATAGCAAGCAATTTAATACCTGACAGATAAAAGTGCTAAGCCAACTTACGTTGTTTTATCAAAAGTACCTAGGTATAATTGCATGTATGAGTTTTTAAGCAATTAATACTTCTCAAGTTCATATTGTATTTACATAATTCTTAAAATGATGAATGAAACCATTGAACAATTTATAATTTTCAAGTTGTTCTCAAGCCCTTGTGAAATTTATAACCCTCAAATGCCGATTTGTTATTTACGTCACTCTTAAAAGGATTTCAAACTTCTCAGAAATTTATAATTTTTTAATTATTCTCTAAATTGATCTCAAACAGATAAAAAACTCATAATTTTCAAGTTTATACCTTGCAAAATTCTGAAACTGATCGCAAACCCTTCAAAAATTTTTAATTTTCAAGTTGATCTCAAGCCTTTTAAACATTTACAATTCTCAAGTTGATATTTCAAATTGACTTCAAGCCATTGAGAAATTTATATTCCGCAAAGGTCGAGTTGTTATTTGCGCCATTCTTAGATAGATTTCAAACTTTTCAGAAATTTTTCATTTTCAAGTTCATATTTTACATTAATCTACATTTAATCTTAAACAGCTGAGAAATGTTTGCAAAATACTTAAATTGATTTCAAACGTTTGACAAAATTTATAATTTCCGAGTTGATCTCAAGCCTTTAAAAGCTTAGAATTCTCAAGTTGATATTTCAAGTAGACCTCAAGCCATTGAGGAATTTACAATTTTCAATTGATTTTTACGCTCATTCTCAAATGTATTGAAACAATTTATTCTTAAATTGATCTCAAAACTTTGAGAATATTTTTTTATTCTGAGTTGGTATTTAGTTTCATTCTTAAAAGAAATTTGCACAATTGTTCGCAAGTCATTGAAAAATTTAAAATTCCCAAGTTCATATTCTGTATAATGTTTTAATTGATTTCAAACCGTTGCGAAATTTATAATTCTCCAGTTCATATTTTTTTAAGTTGATCTCAAGCCTTTGAGAAATTTATAATTATCAAGTTGATTTTTAGCCCTGCTCTCAAATGTATTGAACCAATTTATTCTCAGCTTGATACCAGCCTTTGAGAATTTCTTTTATTTTCAAGCTGATATTTAGCATTATTCTCAAAAAGATTCGAACAATTTACCTCACTTCATTAAGAAATTTATGTATCTTAAGTTCATATTTCGTACAATTCTCAAACTGATCTCGAACTCTTGAAAAATTTATAATTCTCAAGTTAACATTACAAGTTCACCTCAAATCATTGGGAAATTTACAATTCACAAGTGGTTTTTTAGCCTCATTCCAATGAATTGAACCAATTGAGAAAATTTTTATTTATCACCTTTGAGAAATTTATAATTCTGAATCTGGTATTTGGCATTATTCTCAAATTGCAGGCAATTTATTCGAAATTTGACCCCACGCCTTTGAGAAATTTGTATTGAATTCTGAAGTTAACATTTGGTGTAATTCTCAAATTGCACACAATTTATTCTAAGTTTACCGTAAAACTGTTGAGAAATTTATAATTTTCAAGTTCATAATAAGCTTAATTTTCTAATCGATTTCAAAAAAATCTATTCTTAAATTGATTTCGAGCTCATATTTTACATATGTAGTTCTTATATTGATAGCTCTCAAAATGTACTCGGACCCTGTATAATTCTTATTTGTATTATTCTTAAATTTCTCATGTTGATATTTCCAGTTTATTTCAAGTCTTTGAGAAATTTTTTTCTATCCAATATCGATTTCCAATTCATACACTACGGTTCAAGTTGGGGTCAAGTTGATAAAAATCATCTAAAAATTTAACTTTTGCGTGCTAAGTGCAGTAGCTTCATCCACTACGTCCCACTAGCTCTCGCCGCACAAATAGGAGCTACATAATTTGGTACCGGCATTTCAAACGATTTCCTATTGTATTTACGCAAAAGATTTCAGAATAAATTCCTTTTCTAATTATAATTTTATTAATTTATTAATTTAATTAAAATTGAATAGTTCGGTTGCAGCGCTAGCTACGAGGGCTATTGGCTGTCTTTTTCTGTAAAATTCGCAAAATATGACAATTTTTCCTGCGGTTTTTCCTTAGCACGCAATGTTAGTCTCAGAAGACTCTTCATCACAGTTGTAAGCGTAAGAATTACACAATTCCATTTAATTTAAATGAATAATGAGTAATACTCCAGATATCAATGAATAGGAATGCGTACATGCAATATATGCGCGCCTTCACGTGCATTCTAATGGGGAAGAAAACTATTTGCCCAAACCGCACTTTGTTTAAAGGGCCACACAAGTGCCAATAGCAGAATGCAAGCGGCTACATCGACGACACCTGTTCAACGGCGTCGCACAGTAGGTAATGTAAATAGCACACAGCCAGAGTCACACATACATATGCAAGTAAGTGTTTGTAGAAACGTAATTGCAAAAATTTAGCTGAAGCTGTGGTTAAGAATGACTGAAAATGCTAACCATGACTGCGATACGACTTAGTGCATGTAAGTCGACTAAATCAGAAAAATATGTTAAAAATCGCAAAGCTACAAAACCACAAAGAACCAATAACTTTAGGAGTGAGTTGGTTTTGTTCACGTTCTTGTTGTTATCTTAGTAGTGTTGGGTAGCGAGTATCAGCACACATGCATACATTCATACTCAACATGGGTACATACTACATACTTACTTACATGTATAGATGATGTTGGATGGACGCTGATGGTATTGGCTTACACGAGATCTGTGCAAAAATCGCGCGATGGTGTGCACAAGTAGACATACGGACAGACATTACTACATAAGCTCTCTTCTTACTGGGCTCTTCACACATACAGACACACTCGTGCATATGTATGTATGTACATATGTATGCTCATATGTGCGTTTACTTTTAATATCTTTTTATTTTTGCAGACTTACGTGTGTGTGTGCGTGTGTTTGTTTGTGTTCGCATGTAACTGGCAGCAGGCAAAGTAGTGGAAGAAGCAGCTTAGATTTAAGCCATGTCTTCTTCAAGTGTCTACTTTTCCTCGTCGTCTGGCTCGTTAAGTCTTCTTCGGTTGGTGGTTCTGCGTTCTTCGATGTTCTTTCGGTCCTTTGCTGCCTTGGTTGGCTTAGTGTTTTTGTCGCAGCTGCCTCGTGCGGCTTGTGATCAGTTTGGCTTGAAGGCTGCTGCGTCTTCGTCTGCGGTAGTTTCTTCTACTTTTACATGCTACTTCGCCTTCGTGTACTACACCTTTTTTAGATTTTCTTTTCCTTTTTTTTTGCATTTAGTATTAAGCAGCTTCTCGTCTACCACTCTTAGCAAAAAAAGGATATTTTAGTTCTTTTTCTCTATTCTTAGCATCTGCGGCTTTTGTGTTGTCTGCACGACCGCCACCAACATGACCAACAACACCACCATCGCCGCCGCCAGCTAACGAAACAACAATTACATTGCTTACCATCAACATATTCAACGCCAACGTCAGAGTCAGAGCCACAGCCAGAGACATCGTCTTTGTCGTGTCGTCCGTGACCACGAACTTGAAAATGAGCCACAGCCAAAGTGAGACCACAGACAAGTCGAGCCAAGCCAAGCTCCGAATAGCACCACCGACCAGCACTACACACACATACATGTGCATACACACAAGCTTCGAGCGCGCATCAACCAAAGCGCGAGTTGTGTAGAAGAAATGTTGCAACAGCAATGTTGCTTGCTGCTGCTGCTTAGTGTTGCTCTTCGACTGTTACCCATTCGTACTCGCCAAAGTCGTCGACCGTCGTCCGTCGCCTAGCCGGCTCATTTCGTTTTGGGTTGCTCATGACCATCAAACACTTTTTAAGACTGTGGCGGTGGCGAAAGCGAAGCGGGCTTCTAAATCAAGCACTGGACAAGCACAGCAGCCCGCTCGTACGAAGCTATTGGTATGAGTTGAGCCGAAGTATGCCGGCTGGCGTTTGTAGGTTTTTACGCTCACACGCTTTTTTGCTCTCTCGCGCGGTGACTGCGACTGCAGCAGCGATGTCGACGCGCGGGCGCCGTCGCTGCCGCTGGTAGCGTCGACTTTGGTTCTTGGACATGGTCAAAGCCAAGAGCAGCTGCAAAGCTTTTATGGTGTGATGTTGCTGCTAGTTGCTTGTTGTTGCAATGCTGTTTGATTTTTATTTATAGTAACGAATATATTGCTTTCGCGGAGAAGTATGCAATTTTTTTCTTTAATATTTACTTGTTTTTTTCTTGGGTATTATCATTATTTCCAATTTACTACATCGCGTTTTTATTTGCTTTAGCGACGACGCGCTCAACTTTGCAGCCAAACAAAGAAATTAACAACATAGCGCCGCGTGGATGCACGCACTCATCTCAAATTTATGCATACGCACACACATCAACACACTCACACTCACCACCACCTAACACCCAATTGCATTTGTGCTTCCTCGATTCTCTGCCCAAACTTGCTGCGCGTACATCAACAGCAAAAGTAGCAGCAGTAGCAACGTTCTGACTGCGCAGCTCAAACGTTCAAACTCGCGTCTCTCTATTTGTTGCGGCTTGATTTGTAACTCATTTGGTTTGACGCGCATTTGAGGCGGTTCGAACACGCGCGTGATTCGCACATTTGTTGTTGGTGCGTTTGTTGGCTGCTAGCTAGCAGCTGCTGTCGCTGATTTCTTCCTAGCAAAATTTATCATCGTCATCGCCATCATCCGCGTTCAATGTCTGAAAACAGTGTTTTATAGCGCGTGTGCCCATCTTCGCTGCTGCTGACTGCGCCGTTCGTAACGTTAGCCATCTCTGACGCGTTGTCTCAACCAACAACGTTAACGCTGGCGTGTTCGACGTTTGGTTTTTGTGGAATTGGTATATGGTTGTCGCTTTTCTACAAGCCGCCGCGCTACGGAGGCTATATAAATAAGCGTAGAGACGCAGAGACTTCGAGTCTCTTTGAATTAAATGAAGCGGTGGTGTCAACAACATCCAACAGCCCACAGCGCTGGTCGTCGCAACTAGTAACTAGCAATTTTTTTCAGTTTTTGCCAATTTAAAATTTTATGATTTCTACCAATCGAAGAAGAAATTGAACAAAAACGCAGCCAATTAAGAAACTAACCCACGAAAAAAGCCAATAGACGAGAATTTGGCAGAAATTTTTCTTAATTGAAAAATATATTTTACAAAAAATCAAAAGAAACAAGTGACTGCGAAAGTGTAAATGTTTTTTGGGCAATTCAGTTTTTTGAAATTTCAATAAAAAATATGCTCATAAAAATTACTTGCATATATCGTTAAAAGTTAAAACGGTATAAAAGTAACGGCCTAGGCGTGGAGAAATAACTGCAGCCGCTTTCCATATACGATGAACATTTCTGAAAAGAAATCCGCAAGTGTCGTGTGAAAAAGTGCTACCCAGTGTTTTCGCAAAACTGTCAAAGGACTACCCCAGCAGCCGCCACTGGAAATGGATTAACTGTTAAACTGAGCGCGAAGTTCAATATCGAACAGAGAATAACTAACTACCACCACCACCACAGAAAGCTGTGGTGCAATAACTCAAGTGAAAAATTAACAGTGTTTTTAATTTTACGCATAACGCGCTTTTGGCCTGAAAAGTGAATTTCAAAAATTTGCATTTACAAAAGGAAAAAATAAAGTAAACTAACAAACTTTGGAAAAAATTAAGTTGTGTGCAATTTTTTATGAAAAAGCACACAAGCAAATCGACTACGAGAAAATCCGCATACGCAAGTGAAAAAGGTGAGTTTTATCCAGTTTCGTTTTCGAAAGAACCCAAGTACTTATAGCCAGAAATAGCACTGCGGGAGTTGTACAGAAACATAAAATATGAAGTGAAGCGCCAGATTTTTATTTGTAATTTAAGTGAATATTCGTACCAAATTTTTTTTCAGAAATAAGGAATTTTTCAGAAAAATATTAAAACATCCAATTTCGGCTGCGTTTTTTTTTAATTAATAGCTAAAACTTTGTATTCAAAGAAAAAATTAAAAAAACCAAAAAAAAAAAATTCCTTAATTTTTAATTATTAGCGTAAAACTTTGAATTCACTTAAATTTATTTCTTAGAAAAAATTATACAAAAATTAAAACTAAAATTTATAATAAAACAAAACTAAAATAATTAAAATAAAAATGCTTTTCAATTAACTATTATGTACTATTATCACTCATATTTATCAAAAAAAAAAGCAAAAATCGAAACTAAAGTTTTTAGTACAAAAAAAATTAAATAATTTAAATAAAAGCTTTCAATTAAAAATTATTATATTATTTAGAAGTCATATTTTAAAAGTCTAAAATGTTTCAAAATGAATCTACATCATATCTAGATCTTTCCGCGTTCTAAAAAAAAAATTATATTCTATAATTAAAAAAAAATTATAATAAGACATTCGTGTTGTTCAAATTTCAATAAATTTGATTAGAATTTCTGTTGTTTAAATAAAAGGTTTAAAAAAACAGCCACAGTGAATCAATTCCAACTTAATTTAAAGAAGTCCAAATTATCTTATTTTTTCAAATTTCGGTCGCATATAATTTATTTTTTTAAATTTGGTATTGCTGAATTTTTTTTTTTTAATTAGACTTCAAATGTGTATAAAAAAATTCTCTGAACTTAAAATCTGCATTGGTATGAACCGTTAGTGATTGTTTCAGGAAACATTTAATTTAAGAGAAATATTAAAAAATTTAAGGGCACAATTAAAAAAAAAGTTCAATTATTTTCACACTTTTTTCTTATTTCGTTTGAATACATAAATTATAAAATGTCAAACGGTTCTTAAAGGATTTGAAAAATTCATTTCCGAATTTCGTCCAAATATCTGCGTCATTATTCGTAGGCATTAATTTAAATTTATTTCTAAATAAAATTTACTTTTACTACAAAAAATGTATTTTTAAATAGATTTAAATGCTTTGCTTGCCAATTGTAATGAATCAAAAAGAAGGTAAAAATTAATTGAGACACTTAAAAGCTTTTGATACTTTTTTCCAAAACTTTAAATTACTATATATTTTTTTTAATTTTCAGTTCAATTTATTTATAGAAAAAAATTTAAGAAAAAAAAATGATTTTTGTGAATCATCATCAACGTAAAACTTTTTATGCATTTAATTTTTTTTCGTACAAAAATTAAAAATAAATTTTCTAGTAAAGAAACATAGTTAAAATAATTTGCAATTAAATAATATTAAAATATGCTTTCCTAATTAAAATTTTTTAAATATTCTGATTTAAAAATAGTACAAAAAAATCGGATTTAAGGTTAATAAACCCTATTTTTAGTGCTACTAAACAGTGAGAAAAATCAATGCTCTTTTGAGGTTTGACATTATTATTTATTTTCCAACTTTTATTTTAAAAATATTTAATAATAAAAGTATGAAAACTTTTTTTTACAACAAAATATCACAATTAAAGAAATGGATTTGCTATTGTGAGCATCAATTAAAACATTAATTTTAAAATTAATTCGATTTACTTAAAACGATATATTTTTCTGTTTATTTTATTTTATTTTTTAAATTAATTTTTTCAATTTATTAATAATTGATTGATTTTTCTTAAAATAGTTATTAATAGGACTATGAATAAGTTCGTGCGGTTTTTTTTCGAAATTTGAAACTTTATTGACGTAAAATGGTTACAAATTTAATATTCAAAATATTGTCCATCGCTTACTACTACTTTTTCCCATCTTTCTGGCAATTCACGGATTCCCTTTGTGAAAAATTCGGTCGGTTTTGCCGCAATCCACGAATCGATCCATTTTTTGACTTCATCGTAATTACGGAAGTGCTGGTCAGCCAGGCCATGTTGCATCGATCGGAAGAGATAGTAATCGGATGGCGCAAGGTCTGGACTATACGGCGGGTGGGGTAGGACATCCCATTTGAGCGTTTCTAAGTATGTTTTGACCACTTGTGCAACATGTGGCCGAGCATTGTCATGTTGCAAAATAACTTTGTCGTGTCTATCGGCGTATTGCGGCCGTTTTTCTCGCAGTGCTCGGCTCAAACGCATCAATTGTCGTCGGTAGACATCCCCCGTAATCGTTTCATTCGGTTTCAGTAACTCATAATACACAACACCCAGCTGGTCCCACCAGATACACAGCATAACCTTCAGGCCATGAATATTCTGCGCCGACGTCGATGTTGAAGCATGGCCAGGGTATCCATACGTTGCCCGACGTTTTGGATTGTCGTAATGGACCCACTTTTCATCGCCAGTCACAATTCGATGCAAAAAACCCTTTCTTTTGTGCCGTTGAAGCAGTTGTTCGCATGCCATAAAACGGCGTTCAACGTCTCTTGGCTTCAATTCATACGGCACCCAATGGCCTACCTTTCGGATCATTCCCATGGCTTTTAAACGTTTGGAAATGGTTGAATGATCAACTCCCAAAGTTTTTGCAACCTCTTCTTGCGTTTGAGCCGGATCTTGATCGAGCAATTCCTCCAATTCGGTATCCATGAACTTTGGCGGCGCACCCTCGCGTTCTTCGTCTTCCAAGCCAAAATCACCACTTTTAAAGCGTGCAAACCACTTCTGGCACGTTCGCTCAGATAGAGCATGCTCACCATAAACTTCCACCAAGATACGATGACTTTCGGCTGCTTTTTTCTTCATATTAAAATAATGAAGAAGAATTCCCCGCAAAAACACATTATTTGGCACGAAATTCGACATTTTCAAGTGTGGTAAAAATATTGTTGTTTACGCTTCAAATAAAAAACTTATACTGACGTTTGTGCCTTACGACAGTAGCTCTCCAATGAATGTTTGGAAATGTGGATCGATGGAATAATAATCAAGTTACGCCATCTGTTGTAAAACCGCACGAACTTATAAATAGACCTATTACTATACATAGGAAAAAATATTATTTATTTTCTAGTATATATTTTAATGTTTTTAAGTATATATTTTTTCTTATCTATTTTTTGTTTACATTTTTAATGTTATTTTTCTTTTCTTCTTATTTATTTTTTGGTTTATGGTTTGAATTTTTTTATTTTGCTTCTACTTCTTGCAAAGAAATATTATTTGTAGAATTTTGCTTTACAAGTTTTAGGAGACATGGAAATTATTTTTACTTTGAAAAATATTACAATTTAAACAAAAAATCATTCAATATTACAGGGATTGTTTTTAATATTTCTAAATTAACGCGTGAGATTTCTTGAAGCAGTTATTCAACCTAGAAATCAATTTTTGCATTATTTTTGAACTACTTATTTGTTGGTTTTTCATACTTATTTTGTTAAAAATTAATTTGTGGAAAATATCAAGCCCCCAGCACAAACAGGAGGTAGCTCGGATAAACTCCCAAAAGGGTATAAATGCAAAAAGAAATTGGTTTGTTATTTGTTTTTTTTTTAATTACGATTTGCGCGGTCTCAGTTTGGCTATTTTAATGTTGTTTACTTAGTGTATATTAGTGATGTATACAAGTTTAGCTTATTATACAACAAATATTATATAAATAGTTTTTTTTATTATATAAAATTTTGTAAAATTTCACTAAAATGTCAAGCTTTTTAATCACATTTTTTAGAATGATTTATGGCATGCAGTTTAATAGCAATAAATAAAATGTTATTAATTTGCTAGTTGCAGTTAGCTCCAAAATACTGTTAATTTTTTGTTTTTAGTTGCTAAGCTATTTCTTCCACAGAAAAAAAGTCTATGATTTAAGAAAATTTATTTTTTTAATTTTTTGCAATGAAAGAGGCCCATCGGCATAATAGGAAACTGTTATAAAGTATATTGCTTCCATCCTTTTTATTTAAAGCACAAAATATTTTCTTTTTAGAAACATTTTTAAACAGTTTTAACACATTCTCAGGCCTACCTGTTCATATTTTTATTTATTTATTTTTCTTAATTAATTTCGATTTTTTTAATTCATTTCTAGTTATTCATATTTTATATTTATTTTGTTTCTATTTAGTATTTCCATTATATTGTTTTATTAAATTAATTTCTATTTTTGATATTTGTATTTATATTTTTTTTAATATTTATACTGAATTGTTCTAATGAATGTCTACCTTTTTATTCTCCTTATTAAAAATTGTATATTGATTAATTTTGTTTTTTTTAAATATTTGTAATTATTTTAAAGTTTTTATATTTTTGTTTAATTTTTCTAAATAATTTCTTTTCTTTTAAGATTTTTATATAATTTTTTTAATTCATATCTATGTTTTGAATATTTTTATTTAATTTTTTGTTTAATTTCAATATTTATTATTTTTGCTTAATTTTTTGAATTAATTTAATTCTTCTAAATATTTTTTTAATAAATTTCTATATTTAATTAATTTCTGTTTTTAAATATAATATTTAAATGTATTTTTTTTATTAATTTCTAATTTTTCATATTTGAATTGGTTTTTTTAATTAATTTCTATTTTTAAAGTTTTTACTTAATTTTTTAACAAAATTTCTATTTTTTAATATTGATTTTTATTTTTGTTTTTTAATTTATTTATTTTTTAATATATTTATTTTATTTTTGTAATTAATTTCTATTTTTTTTATGTTTATTTAAGTCTTTTATATTAATTAATTGTATTTTTTAAATACAAAATATTTGATTAATTTTTTTAACAAACTTCTTTTTTTAATATTTTTATTTAATTTTTTTAGTTAATTTATGTTTTCAGTATATTTACTTAATTTTTTCAATTTTTTATTTTTTTTATACAATATTTTTAATTGTCTTGTTTGCTTCTTTTGGTTTTACTTGAAGAACTTTAGAAAATCTGAAAAGAAAAATAAAGGTCAAGTTTAAGCAATCTGTATACATTTTTTTTTTAATCAAGTTAGGTTAAAGGTCACTTCTTGTAAGCAATCCCCTTGTGAGTACTCACTTCTATTACCTAGAATTAAATTACAAGCAGCAAGTACTTAGTTCCAGCAAAATGTGTATACCAATAATTTAATGTTTTCCTCGCGATCTTCGCACAGATCACAGAAAGCAATGATTAAAAAATTTCACAGAATAGCCTTACTTTGGTTGGTGCATCACTTTGTGCGTCAGTGGTAGTGGCAAAACCACAAAAAGCAAAAGAAACCACATACACACACAACATTTTTCATAATAAAACGAAATCAACAGAAGCAATAAATTTGTAATGGTAAAACAAAAAACAAGAAACAAGGTACTTTTGTACCTTCTCGTGCAAAATAAATAAATATTTCGTAATTTCCCAGCGACACCACAAAATTATTTCATTCATTCATAAAAATACTGCGGCAGTCAGTCGCAACCAGCGTGCACACAATACACCCCCATCTATAACTTCCACTTGCATACTCAATCACATACACAAACACACTTTTGTATTGTGACTAAGTAAAGCAGTCGTTACATTTGTATAAAGTACAACTTAGCAGCAATTCATTCAGCCGGACGAACAAGGCGCTGCGCAGCCAGAACCGCAGACGCAGCCAGAGCGGCAGCAGCACTTTACGATTTACTCGAACGTAAATAAAATATGCACACGAGTGTACTCTGAAATTGGCGTTTAAGTAAAATGTTGAACAAAATGCCTATAAAAATATTTTGAAAAAAAAAATAAAAAATAAAAATAAAAAGAATATGAAAATGTTAAGCATTGAAACCGTTAGCGGCTGTGATGGATCCGGCTAAATGTGATGCCTGTAGGGAAATTAGCTTGTTAAGTTTATGGTATTTCCGTGGGCTACATTAGTGCAGTAAATTTTTGGAGGGCCATTTTTACAAGACCAAGTTACAAATTTGTTTACTTAAAATTTGCTGTTCATTCGTAAGTAAAATTTTTGATTCACATAATGACTGGAATTTTTGTGTTACTTTTTAGGCTTGACTACTTTTATAATGTTCAAGAATTTGTTGGGTTTTGACTAATTTCACACTTGGCTATAAAGTAAAGTAGTTCGGGTTACTTTGGCAAATGCAAAAAGAAAAAAAGTAAATTTTTTAAACGAACCATCACATTCAAAAAAATATTTCTTATTTTATTTCATTTATTGCCTTCATGTTTTAATAATTTGCCAGTGAGTAGTTAAAAAGTAATTAATAAACTTTGTACAAGTTTTATAAAAATTCGAAAAAATTTAAAATTTATTTTAATCAGAATAAAAAAAAAAAATCGGATATGCAGTTTTATAGCCCATTAAACTTTATGATAGCGAAGGGCGAGTTTTAATTGGCTCAAAATTCTTGTTGATTTTTGATAATTTTTCTCTCCGATGGTATTTTTTCAAACAAAATAAAGGAAAAAAATGTTTTTTATAAAAAAAAACTATAAAAAAAAGTTTATAAAAAACATTAAATATTTTTATAAAATTAAAATTTATATATTTATTTTATAAAATTTAATGTTTTTTATAAATTTTTTTTTTCAATTTTTTATAAATTTTTTTTCAGGCTTTAAAACAGATAGAGCTTCAAAATAGTTGACTTCACTTCCTCAGCATCAGTCAACTTTTTTTTCTGGAAACCCTTCTTCAATTTTAAAAATAAATAATAAACTGCACTTTAAGGGATTTCAAAATTACGCTGGTGTAGACATTCCATGACAATACGACAGTTGTAAACTGGCACCATTTCACGCAAAGTACGCTCAGCAGGAGTTCATTTCAAGACATCTCTAAGTCTTTCTAAATGTATAACCTGGCATTCTATCGTATTATTGACGTATTTCCCCTTATAACTAAATACATATTTTGAAGTACTCCTTTCAATCCGATTGCAATACTTGAAGTTTGCAGGCAGGCAGGCAACTTTACAGTGCGACTATTGATTACTGTGTCAGTTCAATATCATAATGTGGAACCCAAGTTTTGTCTCTAACAAAAATCCAGTTCGTAAGCTCATTGTCGCTTTGAATTTATGGATTAAAACAACCACCTTGAAGGGGTGCAAGTATTCTCGGCGTCAATCTTGTATTGATTTTAGACATTCCAAAATCATTATGGAGAATATTCAAAATTGGCGATGCTTCAAACATTGTTGTGATTTATTTATTTTTCCAAGGAGACGTTTTTCGACTTTATCCACAATAGCTGAGTTCGTCGGCTCAAAAAGCCGCCCAGAGTGCTCAGCTTCTTCAATGGGCTCTTTATTATCACTTTTATTTTATTTCTTATGCCACTTATAAATCGTTAATTTTCTAGATGACCTCTCCTTGGTGATGCTGTCTGTCAGTATTATATTTATATTTATTATCTCAAAGGCAATTCTCAAAGTGAAAGGGTATACCTATAAAAGGAATTTTTCTTGTTACAGAGTAACTGGAGCTATACTTTATTGAGTTTATTGCAAATACCCGATTATTAATCCAATTTACTGTGCGACCTCTAGCCATTCTGCCACGAACTGCAGAAAACAATTTCAAAATACAAATTTGATGGTGCGCGCTGGGGCGGGAATTATGGCTAACAAAACCTTGTTAATGTGCACCAAATTTACACCGAACAAATTTTGTTGGGACTCTCGAAAAACTAGCAGAATTGTGGCGGTACGTAGGTAGGCAACTGATTTGGGAAGCAGCATTAATTATAGCTCACTGTTGGTGTTACTATTGACTGGGTGAATTGACTAGGGTAGTGGGTGAGTGAGCCATTGAGCTGGGTAATAAATACTTGGCGCAAAGGCTGGTGGTGGCGATGGAAGAGTAAATATTTGTTTCCTTTTTCGCGCGCAAGCTGAACGGATTGCGTGAATAGCGATGAGCGAGCGCGCATTCCTTCACCAACAGCTCATTCCTTCAATTCTTCCGCTCCTTCCAAGGAGCGCATTGTTGCCATTGTCCTGTTTAAAGGATACCGCATACGCGGCTGTTAGGGTTGGTTGGCTTTTGCTTGTGGCCGTTGCCACTGTCACGGCCATGGCCACGACCAGCTTGAATGAGTACAGCTGTGACCTGACTGCCCTTACACTACTGGAAGCAAAATATTGCTTCTGCTTCTGCTTCACCTTCTTCATGATTTTCTTTTTATTTTTATTCCACAGCTTACCTTCCCTTTTTTCCTTTTTGCACTTGCCCACTAGTACTAGCACCAGCACTCGCATAGCTTCTCATAGCTTTTTCGTGGCTGTTGCGGCACTTGTGTGCACTTGCCGCGCCGCGCTTCGAGTTCATGGCCGCATTCGCATTCGCATTCACATTCGCCATATAACCACCATGTGGCACGATGAATGTTGCAATAGCGCACCAACATTTGTATGCTACACGTGTTGTTATTATTGTTATTGCAGCCGGCTGCCTCCCTGTTTTGGTACTTAATTTATGAATAGCATTTCTCTTTGGCGCTGCTCTTTGAAACTCAATTGTGTGTGTGTGAGTGCCAAGTATTTGTAAGTGTGTTTCTGTTAATTAGAATTTATGGGTGAAGGTTGCTTCTGGCTATGCGCTTATGGTGCATGTTGTAGAAGCTGCCGCGTGAAAATTTACCTTCCAGCTTTCTTGCAATGGCAAAAATTTAATTTTGCATATTTATTGCAGAAATTTTCGAAAGTTGCCAACTGCAAATTACAACACACCTCATTGCAGCCTATAAATTTGTGTAAAATGTTTGCGCTGCACACACACAAGCTCAAGTGCTTATCGTAAATATACATGTGCATTGTGCACAGGCTCAGCATCCGTCATATGTGGCAAGCACTTAGGCAAACTGCTAAAATCGCTTTCAACATTTTGCATTAGAAATTGAAAATAAACCAAAAAAGGCCATCAAAAATCAACTAAATATTCCCAACGGTAACTTGTGCATGCTATTCTTTGCACTTTTTTCATCTTCTCATATTTTTGCCACTGCCAACATTTCGCCATCTCGTGTCGGCGATGCCGTTCATTTACACAAAAGTCAACTCTTTCATATTTTATGACATTTTCATTTTACTGCCACATGCGCCACATATCAAACATACACGAACTCCCATACACACGCACGATTCATAGCCGGTAAAGTCGATGCTCGATGCTGCCAAGTCGAGCCATCCGCTCAGACAGCTTACTGTTGCCCTTTCACTTGTCCATTTGCCATGCAGCCTCACACAAACGGCTGTTTGTCTATTCTACGGCAAAGTTTACAGAACCTCGTCGAGTCTGGGAAAATAAGCTTTGTAAAAAGTGAGAAAAAAATTGCAAAGGAAAGAAGCAGAGAAAAAACAACAGCACACAACAACTAACTTTAGCATGTGATCATACGAGCCTAAGATTTATTTATAGTTTCAAAAATGTCATATTTTTTGGCGCAATCCAAAAAATAGTAAAAATAAGGAGTAGCTTATTCGGCACGGCTTGTGCAAATATTTATATGCATACGAATTCATGTATGTAAAAGAGCTTATGTAAATGGCCAGTAAGTCAACAAAAGCCACTGTCTCAGTTGAAGGCATAAAACGTGTGAGGCCAGTGGGAATCTGCCGCAGCAGATACAGTTAATGAAAAGACAAACCAAACAAAATAGTGCTAATGCTCTGGAAAATACAGACCACGAAAAAGTTATAGCATCTAAATATTTCGTTTTTTTTTTTCTTTTTTGAAGTTCTCATAGTGCAGCTGCGATCAAGGCTCTGATGACGCTAAGATCAAGATCCAGAATAGTCAAATTTTGTAAGGAGGAGATTAAATCGCTTGGGTGTGCAAGTAACATTTATTTGATCTGGGTTCGAGGGCATAGGAACATTTTCCCTCCCGCGGAAATGCTAGGGTTACCATTTACTGCTCATTGCAGAAGCTGTGGGGATCTTTCAGAGAAAGAGATGTTGATCACTTTCCCTGTAAATTTCCGGTATCGGAAGCTAGACGATTACGAGCATTGTTTGTTCTCTTAAATCCTAAACTATTCATACATATATAAGAAGTTTTCAAAGTGCCCACTTTGTAAAACTAAAATTTATTTCACACTGTGAAAATTTCTTAACGTCCATCTAAATGCAGCCCACTTACATACAACCACATCAATAACTTTACACAAATCCACACAAACTAGCAGAATGTGTAGTTTCAGTTATACTCGTACATCAGTCTGATGCTATTCGCCTGTAAGTATAAAGTCACAAAGGACCTATAACGCGCACACATACACACACCTGAGGTTATAGAAAAAAGTTCGAATGCAAACGGCTGAGAATAAAAATCGAATAACGATGTGGTGGGTGTGCTAGCAGGACCGCCAATCAAATTCAAACAAGCACTCAATGAAAGAAGGGGAGTTAGTGGCTTAGACAAATGCGAGAGGACAGCAGAGGAGAAATGGCGCGGATAGGAAATACTACGGGCAGCAGCAGCAGCAGGTGTTTGAGTTTATTCAGCGCACATTCTGCAGAAATTATTTGCGCTCAAAGGCATTTGTGTGTTGTTGGCAAGCAAAAACAAAATCAAAATCGAAATGCTGCCAACTCGCATATTCATCATAGCCATGACTAGCCATTGGCATATAAGTTTGTATGCATGTATTGGTATTTGCTATTCTCGTGTGAGCCGGTGAAGTTGGCGGCAAATATGTGATTTATGTATGTGCGGCAATCACAAATACAATCAAAGACGTAAACTCACACACCCGTACAATTGGATTCACATACGTGCATGGTTTTGCTTGTAGTAATATTTTTTATTGTTATAAGTTTGTTGCTTTGTTGTCTGTGCATTTTTGCGAGATTTATTGATGGACAAACCGAAAGTGCCAGGATACTCGCACAACAACAACAACAATAAAAAATACAATAATGTCGAATGCTGCAGGCTAAATTAAAACAAAAAACTATTTTACCGCAACTTGGCAAAATTGAATGGCACAGCTGTTCCACAAGCGGTAAACTATGCAGAAATTCAAATAGTCTAGCAAAAACCGAAAACTGAGTGATAAAAAATTCCAAAAACGCTTGTATCCCAAAAAAGGTAGCCAACTTTGCTGAACACATACAGCCATTCCTAGTAGTTACAGGTGCGTGTGTATGTATATATGCAGTAGAGCGTAAAACAATTTTTATATATAGTTAGTGAAGTAGATTACAGAAGTTACTAGCATCTTTTTTGGTGTTTTTTTTTCTGTTTTGTGAAGAAGCCCTGCTGCCACAACTTGTCATGATAATGCACATTTTAAGCGAATGCGCTGTCACGCTGACACTCTCTAGCAATGTCAATGTCTGCCTAGAAAATCAAGTTTGACGGATGTTGATTGAGTGGTAGTGCAGAGAGTAAGGATTCGTTTGCTGGAGTGGGTGCTGTGTGGTATGAGAGGTGGAGTACAGCATAAATTTGGTACAGCATAAAGTAATAAAAAATTTAATTAAATACAATAAATAAAATGAAATATAATAAAATTAAATTAAAAAAGAATAAAATAAAAAAAATAAAATAAAATAAAATAAAATAAAATGAAATAAAATAAATTAAAACAAAATAAAATAAAATATATATAATTGGCGCGTACACCCTTTTTGGGTGTTTGGCAGAGCTCCTCCACAAATAGGAGGGACCTACAGTTTCAAGCCGACTCCGAACGGCAGATATTTTTGTGAGGAGCTTTTTCATGGCAGAAATACACTCGGAGGTTTGCCATTGCCTGCCGAGGGGCGACCGCTAATGGTTTTCCTAATTTTGGTGTTTCACCGAGATTCGAACCTACGAATGGTAGTCACGCACCAACCCATTCGGCAACGGCGGCCGCCGTAAAGGAAAATAAAATAAATTAAAGTAGTAAAAATGTAATTAACAAAATGAAATTAAATACTGTAGGAAAGTAATATTAAAATATCAGAATATAAAAGAATATTGTTTCAAATAGCAAAATTTAAATAAAATATAAAAATAATTTAAAAAATAAATAACTAATGAAACTTAAAAAGTACAAAAATAATGGAAAATAAAAACAAAACAGCATTTAAATAAAATAAAGTAAGGTACTACATATAAAATGATAAATAAAGTTATATAATATAATTTTTTATAATAATATTAAAATAAAAGTGAAAAAAAATTTTGATTTAAAAAGTAACAATACAAAAGAAAATAATGTGAAATAAAAAAAAACTATGTGAAATGAAATAAAATAAATAATAAAAAAAGCAGATTGCCTAGCCGCTAATGCTTTTTAATTCATTGTGATTGTAATTCATTACTTTTCCAATTTTTAAATAAAAAAACAAAAAAAACAAAAATTTTAAATAAATAAAAATAAAAATAAAATGAAACTACAATAAAATAAAATGAAATAAATTATTATAAAATAAAATAAAAAAATTTATAAATGTAAAATATAAAAACATTTAAGAAAATAACTTAAAATAAAATAAATTAAAATAAAATTCAATCAAAAATAAGAATGTAATAGAAAAAAAAAAAATATTAAAAAAAATATCATTTAAATATATTAAAATAAAATAAGGTACTGAAAATGCAATAAAACAAATTAAAATAAAGTAGTATAAGAAAATAAGAAAATAATATCAAAAAAAACTTAAAAAAATTCCAAAATCAGTATATAATAATAAAAAAAAAATAATGTGAATTAAAATCAAGTTATATAAAATTAAAAACATAAAACGGAATAAAATAAAATAATAATATTTTAGTTTGGGGGAAAAGAAATGCATTATTTTTCCGTAAAACGTTAGCGCAAATTGTTTAAAAGTGGTTTGTGGTCGATCTTTAGCTCCTGCGCGATGCTACGACTACTAACATGCAAGTCAACTTCGATTATTTCTGTGATTTTATCGACATTTTCTTTAGCATCAAAAGGCCTGAACGGAATCG
Source organism: Anastrepha ludens (assembly GCF_028408465.1). Lineage (NCBI taxonomy): Eukaryota > Metazoa > Arthropoda > Insecta > Diptera > Tephritidae > Anastrepha > Anastrepha ludens. Next base: position 113,309,389 of record NC_071498.1, on the reverse strand, counting down.
ACGAAACGAAAATTACACATAATTAACTGTGACGGTATCGGCACCATTAAGACCATTCACAATTTCTGCGACTTGGCTTGCATTTTCGTCTTTATCAAAACCAGCAAATGTAAAATGTACCGAATTGTCTCTTTGTTGACTTCCATTCTTAATACACTTGAACTCATAACTGAGTGGAGCAAACAAAAAACAGCAAAATAATTTGTTTAGTGTGAAATATCACTTTAGCAACGAGCACAAACTTTGTTAATTTAAATTGTTTGATCAATACTTTACGAGGTATAGATCACTACAGCCATCTACTGAGAGAAAACTGGATTTCTTTTTCCCCAAACTAATGTAAAATTAAAAAAATTAAATATTTAAAATTTTTTTTTTCTTAAAGTAAAATGAATGACATTTAAATGGTAGAAAATATTGTAGAATAAATTACTCTAAAATGTAATAAATAAAATACAATAAACTAAAGATAAAATATAACGAAATAAAACCAAATAAAATATCTGTGACCTTTCAATCCTATCATTCCTTCTTAGTTGATGAATAAGTCACAAAAAAAAAAAATGCTAATAAGATGGCCAAGAGTCAACACTCTACAGCTCTGAGCTGACCCGAAAATGTATGCTTTTCGATTAAATTCTTTAACAATCACTGAATTGAAAAAGTTGTATCTATAACTAATTCCGAAATAAATATTTGGATTAAAAAGAAATTTATTTTTATGATAAAAAAACTCGAAACGAGTACAAACCAACTGAAAGTGCGGCTACTGTTTCTCGTTATCTCTGCATCTTTAAATTAGTGCAGTTAAAATAAAAGATAAAAAATTTTAGCATTGCGTATATAAAGCGGCTCGTTTTAGTGGTGTAAAGTTGGCGCGTAGCCACAGATGTGCATGTATGTGTGCACGTGGGTAGAACTTTTACAAGCACTGCATTGCCTATAACTGTTTTACAACTTTTTTCTCAATTGTCAAATTTCTGTATCTATTTCCGACTGCCACTCTATTACTTTCACTTCTATACCTACACACATACATGCATACACTTATATATTATAGTTAACTATGGTACATTACCACGTTCATACGTCTACATACAAATGTGCGTTGGTGAGATCTTGTTTGTGTGTATTTGGGAAGTACATCATAACAAAGTATGAAAGAAAAACATTAAGTAAACCTAAAAAAAAGTGTAATACAGACCACAAACGAGGCGCGGCAGGAAAACTCTTTCCCCCAAACTTATGAGCTATAGTCCTTTCTCGAAGTTGTGTGCCGCAGATTTGGGCAGCACAATGCAATATACTATACATTTCTGTCTAGTCGCTGTCTGCTCCAGAGAATATATTGGCGGATGAGCATAAAGCCACAACCATATACAAAAGCATACATACGCACATAAAGATAGCGTACTAAAGAAAAAAGGCAAATGCACACACAAACATCTGATCTTCCGCCCAAAGTTTCCCAAAAAATTTTTTTGGCAAGCAAAGCGCACTACTGGCGTTCAACACAAATGTACACTGTAAGTGTGTGTATATAATATTTATATATGATTGTGTGTGTGTGCATAAGTCACTTCCTTTAGTCTTGAATCAGACAGGACATGCACAGCCATTTGAATGCCGTAGGCGAAATGCGTACAGCTCGCCCTCGCCGCCATTGCCATCGCATTGCAGTACAACTAAGTAAATAGAAAAAAAAAACAAAACAAATTCCAACCTTAGCTGGCCCATTCTGGTCTATCAGTTTATGTACTCATTTTCAACATATGCATGTATATGTTTAGTCTGTATGTGTAAATAGACGCACAAATTATTTTAGTCTTTAGTCTGTGCGGGGTATTTTTGGCAAAGTTTCCGGTTTTCCTTTATTTGTGCTGGTTTTTTCACTTTTGCTAAAAACTCAGTGAGGTCTGCGCGTAAAAGTGAAAAGTCAATGACGGCAAGTTGTATGAACTTGTCTTCCAGAATGAATTGTTCGAACGTCGAAAGCTGAATGTTGGTGTGTAGAAATTGAGAGGAGAAAATTTTCGGTGCTTGTTGATTGAGGAGAATGAGGTAACTTTGATGTATAGGAATAAATATTATTTGCTAGTATGTGATGATGCCGCATACATACTTATGTATATGAGTGGGTAAATATAACTCCGGACTTTGCAATTAAATTGTAAAACGGATGAATTGTCTTAATAAGGAAAAGTGGGTGGAGAATTTAATATTTTGCTAGATTGTTTTTATTTCTGTATTTTTTTTTGGAGATTTTAGAAGATTTTAATAAACTTCAATTAGAAAATTAATGAAAATTTTAATTGTGTAATTGAAATTTTAATATGGCATTTTTGAAAAATAACAATTGACCGGTGATTAAGCACCGAATGCAATCTAAAATTGCTTCCAAAACAAAAGCAAATAAGCATCTATATTAGTTTTTGGAATTAGTTTTTCGTTTTGTTTTAAGCAACATTTTCATATTTCCTGGAAACTACAACTTTTGTTTATCTTCCAAGAGCTTAACTAGTTGCCCAAAATTTTAATTTAGTTTTCTAATTTTTAATAAAATATTTATTTGTTCAAACATTTTAGGAATCACATTAGGGTAGTTCACAATTAAGTGCATATAGTCTGGGCGCATATAACATACGCAAATTAACACATCAACACAACAACAAAATTTACATAAGTATTTGCACTGAATGCAATAAATACAAATTTCAGGAAATGTGTTTTTGTTTTTTTTTCAGCCAAATAAATTTTATGCAAAATTTAAAAAAGATTCTTGCATATAATAATGTTGAAATACTAGTAAAATAATTAAGTCTTACTTAGTACTACTGATATAAATAAATACATTAATTGAAATAAATAAAATAAAAAGTTAAAAGAAAAATTTTTTTCTTCGACTTTTTTGTTTGGCTTCCCAACTATTTAAAACTTACAATGTATAATTTGAGCTCACCCGGCTTAGGTTAAGTGTGCGCGTGGTGAAAAATTCAGTTCACAGCGAGCTTCGAGCAAACTGCAATAAATTGAAAACTCGAGTTATACTCGTACCCGAATGGTAATAATTTGGCGCAAATTCATTCAGGAATGAATATTAGTTAGTAACAAAATGTTTTAGTATTTTCACACACTTAGAAAAAAAAACACTTCAAATTTTAGAAAAACTTTCAAATATTTTATAAATTTCAAAACTTTCAAAAATTTTCAAAAACTTCAAAATTTTCACTAATTTTCAAAAACTTTCAAAAACTTACAAAACTATAAAAGATTTAAATTCAAAAACTTTCAAAAATTTCAGATGTTGCCTAAAATTTCAAAAATTACCAAAATTACCAAAAAAAATTGTATATTAGTTTAATTTTTTTTCAACGCATGAAATAAATGATTTAGTTTTGAAGGGAAGGAACTTTGTATACTCTCAAGTAATTCTCCAAATCTTAGCCATATTTCAAAATTTTCAAACTGCTCACTAATTTTCGAACATATTCAAAAATTTTTAAAAATTTTCAAAAAAATTTTAAAATTTTAATTTCAAAAATTTTTAAAGTTATCAAAATTTTCAAAAAGTTTCCAAAATTACCAAAAAAAATTGCATATTTTAGATTTTTTTAACTCATTTCATTTCATTTCATTTATTGCCCAATATCATTTTAACATAGGAGCTTACAAAGTTATGATAAAATTAGATTGTTAGCATTATCCCAACATACATTTGTATTTATCTAGGAGTTTAAAACTTATTTTTCTTTTGATATAAACAATAGGTTATGATTATTATTTTGTATGTCTTTGGCAAGATTTTTTTAACTCATGAAACAAATGATTTAGTTTTCGGGAAGGAACTTTGTATACTTTCAAGTAATTCTCAAAACCTTAGCCACATTTCAGTTTTTTTAATTTTTGTATTATTATTTCATGAGCACAAGACGAGATTAACATTAAAAGAACAAATTAAGTTATTGCCTTTATTTATTTGCCGATATTTTCACCTCAATTAGAAGTCATCTTTAATTTTTATCATTTTTTTATTTTCGAAGCCTCTCCTGAACTTATTTAAAAGCAACTGCAAAACTCTATTAAAATTAGAGCTAACCACAATCAGTTTATTAAACTTAAAACTGCAGCATCTATTTTTTCCAATCTCTATTCGTTTCCTTTGAAGCATCAAGCATTTATTTACATTCAGTAATTTCAATGAAATAAAAAACAAAAATTGCACAATCACTACAGCAAAGCAAAACAGCTGCACATGAAATGTTACTCATACGCCGGAGTCTTCGAGTCTTCATGCAATTACTCAGCTCATTTGAACCAACATGCACAACTGCTGTTTTGCACACACTTTTCTATGAAAAACATGTGACAAAGTAAGCTTTCTTAAAAGTGTGTACGCGTGACATTGTAAATATGCGATATTGTAGATAAATATGATTCTCAAAAATAAGCGCATAGAAAAACACTTCAAAAGCGCATAGCAAAATGTTTCAGTTACTTTGCTGAATCAATCTGCAGCCGTGTAAAAAGAATTGTCCACCTTTTCTTCCCACTGAAAAGGTAATTCTCCATTTTCGTATTGCAATTCATTTAATCTGTTGACTAGTTTGGAAAAATAATCAAAAATATTATTTGCAAGGTAAGCGAGGCTGCGCCCACAGTTTGCTTTGAGGACATTGAAATTTCAAGTACGTGCATGCGCACACGAAAAGATTCATCGTTGACTTTTTTATTGGCAAATATTTTGTGTGAGTGTCATAGGTATGAACTTATTTCTTTTATCAACTTGGCCATCGCTGTTATTATTCGGGCGCTGATTGTACGCTTTGCTAAGCAGCTTATTGTGCAATGGGCGTGCAATTTCTGACTTTATTATTTGTCTGGTTTTGTTGTCTATTGACAAGGTTGCATTTTTAACATTTCATTGCTGGTCAGGTGAGTTGCTGCCTACTTGACGCGCACTGGCTGCACAGTCATTTCCTTGACATTATTCTTTTTTGTTTGATCGTTTAACTGTTACTGCGCTCCGCTTTCCCAGTTGGGCTTTTTGTGCGATTGTTTTTTAGTGAAAATTATTTACATCGGCATATTCCTTCGGAAAATTAATTATTAAAATTTTACTAACTGCTTTTAGAGTAATTTCTTTAAAGAAACTGAGTTTCGGATGTTTCGCCTTTTTAAACGCCTGTCAGTTTTAGATGATTTTCTCTACATTTTGTTCTGCTGTGGTGAGGTGAGGTATTCTAGGCTAACATCCTATTGCTCCTGAATAAAATTTGTTACTATGCGCCGTGAAATCAGCCGGCGCCCAAACAACTAAAAAAAAAATAAGTAAATAATTGGCGCGTACACTTCTGTTAGGTGTTTGGCCGAGTTCCTTCCCCGCTTGTAAATGATTTTCATTGTATGTGGCTACTTGTAATTGCAACCAAAAGCGCAAGCAGTCATTTCCAAATGTTCTTATCATTACTTGTAACTATGATACATGAAAAATTATATGTAAACGCTTTGGAATTTATTAATTACTTGTAATTACTTTTGAAATCTATCGGTAATCATTACTCGATTTTATGATTTCGTCTTTGTAGTCAGAATCCTTAAATATTTTATATATCATTTCAACATTTTAGTATGCAAAGTGTTAACATTACTAGCCTACGTTAGTCAAGCTTTCAAACGCAGAATATTCTTTTAGTACAGCAACTGACACCTGCTTGAATAAGGTCGTTGGCACGCTTTGTTATTGGAAACTAATTATTATTATATTTTTTTACTTATTTAAAGTAATTATTACCTTTTTTATTCTCGTTAAAATCAGCATTCTAGTTAACGCATGTAAACGTGTGTATGTGTGCATGCTTTCAAGCGCATTTGAAAAGCGCTTAAGCATAATTATGCTAATTCATTATAATTTTCGTGCAGCTGCATATTTTCTTATTTTTATTTTTTTAAGTGTAAGTATTGTATAAGTAAATACAGCTACTCCTTACAATTTCGACCATTTCTTTGCTGTCTTTTCTTCAACAGCCACTTCAAATGGTTAACAAGCTGCTTTGTTCCAAAAACTTTAAGTAAAAAGGGAGGGCTGTGGATGCTAACTTCTCTGATGATGAAAGAGGAGAAAAAAATGTGTTTAGCATTCCTAGCTTTTTGTTTTTGTGTAGACTGAAAATGAAGGAGAAAAAATTTGTTTAGCATTCCTAGCTTTTTGTTTTTATGTAGACTGAAGATGAAGGAGAAAAAATGGGTTTAGCATTCCTAGCTTTTTGTTTTTGTACACTCTGAAGCAACGCAAAGAACTCTGCTGAAAGTTTCCAACTTTTAAATACTGTTGTTGTTTTTGGCGTTCAAAACATCTTTCCCTCTTCTCCCATTTGTGCCATTTAATTTCGCCGCACCTTTCCGTTTCATTTCTTCTGCCAACAACGTGTAATTATGCCATATTTTAATATATACAGATACTCAATAATTTACTCCAACTTCAACCTAATTAGTAGCTATTGGGTTATTTTTAAAAGCTGACGCTACTTTAACCTCGAAATGTTTTACTTACTTTATTACACAGTTATTTTTCAAAATTTATTGAGACCTTTCAAACATTCTTTTTCTATTCTTTATCTCTGGCTATTCATTGACAGCTAGCTGCTTAAGTTTATTGCATAATTATTACTTGTAGGTTATGTTAATTTGTTGTTTTTTTTATTTTTATTTTTTTGCTATCTTGAAATCTGCCATTGTTGGTGTATCAAAATTATTTCAAGACGATTCATTGGCATAAAAATTGCTCAACACCTGTGTCCGACACAATGGGGTGGTTTGCGTTTTTTTGCTCCTCTTCATTTTATATGTAAAACAACAACAAAATCTCCCGCTGTTGTTGTTAGAACAAACTTGTACAATATGGCTAATGATCGCTTAATTTTGTGATAAATTAAAAATTTAAATCCAAGTGTTTTTTTCCTTATTTACACTGTTGTTTTATTACTTTACTTAAATGTTCATACATATGTATTTTTACTAAAAATAGCTAGGACGTTATATTCAAAAATTACGTAGCTATTTCTTCCGACTGTTGTTGTTACTTCATCGGCATTTAAGAGGATATGGGAGAAACTGGAAATGTAAATTGTAAGAAAGGAATTTAAATTAAAATTTAATTCAAATTAATATATTTAAGGAAATACAGAAATAACTTAAAAAAAATGTATATATATAAGAAAATGTTTTGTTGTGATCAAGTGATCAATACGTATGTACATATGTATGTGTGCAAGCATTTGTGTCGAACACATTTTCGGAGTATTTTTAAATATTACCTGGAAGCTATTGTCGCAAATATTTTCAAAATAAATACTGTTCACAAGAACACTGAAGAAAAAATAATATTTACTTCACCTTCAAAGTTTGCCTAATGCCTCAATGGGAAAATGACTACGTCGGACACGGAACATAATATATATGTACATATATTATATAGTTTCCTAGGGTTCTGCAAGGGCAATGGAACATAACCTGCGTTAAAAAACGATGCCACTAGAAATAACTGATAAGTTTTTACCCATTATTTGCTTCTTTTTAAATTTTAATAATTTTTTATACAAATATGATTCATTATACTACAAAAACCATATAAAGCTAAGTTGCAAACTTTATGAAATTTCGAAGTTTTCATACAAATTTCACACACGAACTCCTCCGATTTGTGGTGTGCGTCGTGGTTTTGTTCCATAGATAGAGATCTACAGTTTTATGCTGCATAACAAACAAACTAAGTATTTATATGTTTCGTTCCCCTACATGTTTTCTATGGACTTTGCTTTTGCAATTACTCTCATTGTTGCGTTGGTATACACGTTACGTGAGCGAATGAACGGTCTACCAATGACGGTGAAGGAGCGAAACAACAATTGTTTTGTTTACACTCTTTTGCTTTGTAAAGATAGTGATTTTGTTTTTGGTCTAGCACAATATGAGTCCATTTGACCGTGGGGTTTATGTTTTTGGACCAATCGGGAAATCAAAACCAAAAACAAATATTTCTTTGTTTTTGTACTAAGCCAAATGGCGTTAAATATATATGTATGACCTTAGAATTGGTGATAAATTTTGACATTTTCTTTGCTTCTTATTTAATTTCACTAATTTTTTTATAAATTCAACAAACGATCATAAAAATTTGGATTTTTTTAATTAGAATTTTCAGAAAAATTATTGTAGTTAAATAAATGCAGTAAAATATAATAAATGTAGTTTCATAGTCAATTGAAAATTGGTATAACGAAGTGCAAGTTTTAAGTGCATATCCTCTATATAGCGAATGCTCGACATATTTTTATAAAAAAGAAAGCACCCAACATTGTCAGCAAAAGGAATTTCTTAAAAATCAAACCGATTCTCTTGCCACTTGAAACTTGCACTTTATTGTACCAAAATTTAAAGAGCAACTAAATTGCATCCTCGGAAATTTTTTTTAGAAATTCGGATTAAAAATTGTTAAATGTTGGTGGAAATATATCGCATCGTCAATAAATTGGCGCAAAGTTTGAAACTTGGATGGAACAGCAAATCAAATCTTGCGAATAAGCCTCTGCGCTTTAGTTGTTAACAACAAACGTACAAAACACATATTTCCAACTTTCCAGCCAAATACAAAGAATTTCTGGCATTTCTTTGCTTAAAAAAAACTTTTTTGCATATCACTACGAATTTCGTTCCGCTAGCAAACTCTACACCAAATTTCCAGCCTCTCATTTATTGCCTTTTCTTATCTTCGCTTCGAAACATTTCACATTTCTCAACGCTATACTGGAAAAATTCGCTGTCAATTGACTTCAAGTGATTTTTCGAGGGATTGCCAATTTTTTTTATACAATTTTGCAAAACTATTTTTCCCCGAGAGACCGAGAGATTTTGAAATATGCAGCAACGAATTTTGTAGCAATTTATAAAAAAATGCATATTTTCAAGTGGCTTAATTGAAATATTTTCACACAAAATAAAAAGAAACAGAAGTTGAAAAAACAAACAACGAAGCTGGTATACATTTTTCTATCAATAACTAATCTCAGCAAATGCACGCAAAAACAAAAAACATAAACACAAAACAAAACACTTGAAATAGTGAATATTTGGCCTGCCTAATTTGTTGCTGAGCTCATTTAGCGCCGGAATTTGTATGCGTATTTCAAAAATTGTGAATTGGCTTTTGAAATATTTTTGCGATAACTAGCGTTCAAATGCGCAAAGCAAAAACAACTAACCACGCTAACGAGTTTTATTTGTAAAGCGCAAAACGTAGCTGTATTTGAATCAATAAATAGAAAATGAGAAGGCAAATATGCATATAAATAAATATAAACAAAAAATTATACAAGCAAATTTACATTTGAAAATTCATATTTTAAGAAAACTCACATTTGAAACGTGAGATTTCATGCGGAAGCATCAAAGAACGCACTTAAGCAACTATTGATGATCGGCCTCATGACCTTAAAGTAATGAACTCAGGAGCCAGCGTAATCAATAAAAATGCATACATACATACATACATGCGATTATGTGCATATGCGAGCGTACTAGCGATTTCTTAACTTTATTAGTGATAAAACAGATAATAATTTTTTTTATCGAATTATGGACAGCCGTACACGCTTGTACACGAGCAATTAGAAACTTTGTCAGAAATTTTAAACATGAAAAATTAAAAATCTGTACTCACAAGTTTTCAACGCGGTGAGCTTATTAATTCAATCAACAGCAGCTTGGTTGCTAATTTTATGGCATAACTATTGACAGCCAATTGTTTGTTGAATTCCGAAGTGTTTAAGTGCAGATTATACCCGCGGCGCCTGACGATTGATCGCGCCAGATGAATCCTCAATATTCAAATAGCCCCCTCAGCGATGTTTATGGTCGTGCGTGCTTTTATCGCCATGGTACAGCTAGTTTGTTTTGCGCTTTATATGGCAATGGTAATAGCCGTTTGTCGAGGGCCTAACACAAGTCAGATCGTTGATCAGCATCACATTAAGCTATAAAGTGCTGTCGTGATGGAGATCTAAAGGTTTTTACATAAATATTACTTTTATATTTGTATAGTAAATGCCTACTCATAATTTGTACAGAATAAAAAACCAGAAAACATTATACGTACTTGTCTGTTGAGTCATGTTCGTGTGTTTCGGTGTTGATTGCTGATCTGTCAGTGCTGCTTATGGATATTTAAAGAAATCGAAATACTGAAATGCTTAGTGTCAAAAATTCTTTGTTCCAATTCTTACTTGACGCTTCTACTTCTGCAATTGCTGCACACGATGTATATATATATACATACATACATACGTACATACGTAAATTTACATACACACATACATATCGCGCGTTTGCTAGAACATCAAAATAGTGTAAAAAAATGACAACATCGAGGAAACCGGCATAAATAACTTAATTTTACTATTATAAAAATATAAAATACTGATGCATTTTCTAGTAATGAAATGCTTTTACAGATTTTACACAGAATTTCATGTTTGATTGGTTGGTAGTGATGCTTTTTGAGTGACACATCCAAGACTCAATTAGCACAAAAGGTGCCAGTTTGCTACACCACTAGAAGCACCAAAGCCGTTATTTAGTCAAACCATCTTGATTTGACAATAAATCTGCCTTTGCCATCTATTTTTTTTTTCTACAATTTCTACCAAATCGTTCATTGAGAATTTCCTCAGCATTCTATGTCATATAGCGCCCAGACTTGGGCACTCACACACATAAAGAAATACTGTCTCCCTAGAATCTTTTTGATTGCAGCTTCTATATCTGTGGTTATACGGCCACCCCATCTTCCTAGCATGGTCTCCGATAGGCCAATGGTCGTTTATTCTTAACGTAATTCTGGAGTTGTCTGTTCTTGACTTTCTTAACAACTCGTCAGTTATGGAGTTGTTGTAATATGGCCACGTTTCCTGCGCTATTTTGTAGGTATCGTTGTTGGTCCATCTGTCAATAGACTACTTCTGGAATTGCAAAACGATCTTCGCTTTTGTAGACGCTTCGAGGGCAGCCCACTACTACCATTTCGGATACTCTAGAGGAAGCTCCCTGTCTTGCCAGCTCATTAGCTTTCTCATGTCCTTCCATGTTCCTATGGTCAGGTACCCAGATGAGAGTGATGTCTGTCGTGCATGCAGACATTTCATACTTCTTTGCATTTGTCTGACAATTTTTGAATTGCTTGTTGACGACTTTTTGGCTAAGATGACTGCTTGGCTATACGAAAAAAACGTGCTGCTGATAGTTGTTGTGGATGATTTCTGATTTTCTGCAAGCTTCCTTGATCCCGGGAATCTCTGCTTGAAAGATACTCATTTCTGTGTACTTAATTAAAAAAGAAAATCTCTCTGATGATGACACTCTTCAAGCAAAATAAATATATTTGTTTGTTTAAAACTTCTAATATTGCCTTTATTGTCTATTATTATACTAACCAGTGGCCTCGGCTTCACATGTATATAAAGTGGGGGACCGAATCTATTTTTCATTTATAAAGCACTTAACAATAATAAATTTTCGAAAGAGGACAAAGGGGAACACAAACAACTTCTATTTTGGTTGAAACGTCCCTTGTTTTTCTAAATATTTAAAAATTCGGTCCTACTAATGGTTTCTTCATCTACCGAAGTATATGTAACTTCAACTCCGTTTATTTATTTATTTATTTTCTTCAAAATTATGTGGTATCTTATAGCTGAATGCTCTTTATGGTCTTAGACTTATATTAGATCACAGTCATAATCACTCCTCTTTTCGATAGTGGTATTCGTCTTTCGTCTAATGGAACTTGAGAAAGTCGACTGGATTAACAGCGGACTCATTTTTCGAAGTGTAAGTAACTTCACCTGCTTTTACTGTTTGTCAGAATTATGTGGTTTATTATAGCTTAAAGCTCATTTATAGATAAATATATGTGGGTCGATCGTTTAATATCGTATATTGCCATGAGTCACGAATTCCTCTTTTCATTAATGGTGCTTGTCTAATAAAACTTCAAAATGAAAATGCACCTACGGTGTAAAGAAATTCCAATACTTTTAGAATTAAGAGATAAGTGGAAAGCCAGATTTCTCAGTCATAATTTGCATAATACTCACATTCTAATACTTGATATTAAAAATAAAAATTAAAAAAAAAAATAAAAAAAAAATAAAAAAAAAAAAAAATAAAAAAAAAAATACTATGCCTGTGATGCGCGCAAGGTTTTTTTGCGCAATTATGTATGCATGCACAAACAAATGTAAGTGCTAACAGCAATGTTAGTTGTTGTATGTAAATATTCACATTGCAAAATAATTGCCTGTATTGTTTCTCCATAATCTGCACTCATTAGTAGTTTAACATAAAAATCAGCATTAACATTAATGCTAATCCATTTATTATGTGCACATACACAACTCCTATTGGGTGCTGTATTCCGTATGCATGAACAGCAGTAGAGAGTTCTCATGTGTGATTTGCGGATGAGTAGCGCTGTTGTGAGAGTGTGTATGTTAGATTACAAATGATTTTCAAAGTCATAGAATAACGTTTTAAAAAATGTTAAAAAAAGGTATGCCAAAATTTCGAAAAAAATAAAAAAATTATTTGCAAAATATATATTTCTATGGATCACACAATAATGAGAATTAAATATGCACATAAATATTGAATATAAAATATAAAATAACGTAAGAAAATATAAAATATGAATTAAGTAAATAACAAATATTTTTGCCCATAATTAATTAAAATTTCATACTCTTCTCTTTTCAGGTAAACGTCATTATTTTCTCTTTATTAAAAATATCTGTACTGCAGCCAGTGCTTCCCAGATAAAAGGCGGTGAGAAATTTTAACCCGCGATCGAAGGTACAAAATATTAAAATTGAATACAAAATGGTTTAATTGTATGCTCTAAATTAAGGACTCTTTATAAATTTATTGCAGATGCGGTTTTCAAAGTCAATTAAAAGAAAATACTTTACATAGCGTAGGCATACTTCTGCTACAACAACTTCAGTCTCGTATAAATTAAATATTTGACTTTTTTAGAAAGAAGCTGTTAGTGATATACGTAGTCCATTTTTGTATGATTATATAGTAGCTCGGTTCGTTTCAGGTTTTACATGAAACGTCTAAAGGTAGAAAAGATATTGCTAAGAACGGTTACAGTTCGGGAGGTAATGGCAATCACCCTCGCGAACTTCTGCCTTTAAAAGCTTCTTATAAAACCCTATAATTGATTTGAAAATAGTAGCTAAAAACAAAAACTAATTTCGAAAGAGAAAATGATAAAATAATAAAAAAAGATAAAAGAACGAAAAACTTTGATAACATAAAAATTGTGGGTAAAATCCAAGCCTGCATATAGATTTTTATTTAATTTGAAATGTATTCCTGATTAATTTGAAAAATCGACTCTCTTTATATTTTCTCAAAACAAACATAAACAAATTTCGATATTCCAGTAATTTCGCTAATATAAGAAAACATTAAAGATTTTTTTTATTTGTACAAAAGTGCGATATTTGAAAATATAAAAAATGTCTTTTCTCTGTTATTATTGGTGGTAAGATTTTCTGATGTAAAAAACAAACCGAAAGCAAACGCGATAAAGGGGAAGCAATTCTTGGAAAACAATTATTGTAGAAATTAATAAAAAATAGCTCACTCAGTTTCATATATTAGAAACATTAAAAAAAAATATATATATATGATACTTTTTTCTTATATTAGAAAGTATGTAATACTTCTATTCATAATAGTAAAGATTTTTTGTTTTGTTGATAAATTTCAATAAACGTGTTTTGTAAAAAAACAGAAAACCAAAATAAATATTTCGTACCTCTCATTTAACTCAAAATGTTCAAAAAATTTAAATAAATATGCATGCCTTTTTAACTAGAAAGGGAACTCTAACAATCCGCATTCAAATATTCTATACGTATTTGTTTTTTTATTCTTTACTCGGCTTTTTACTTTGTCCAAAAATTTGTCTGTGAACGGACAAAAAATGCTTGAAACCGAAATTCGACCCGTGCAGCCATAGTCAGCTACAGTGGCCGCCAAAAGTTACATAGAGATAAACAAGCCTTTGAAGCACAATTGCCAACATTAGAGGCAGCACAGCCCTCTAATGTAGCCCCATGTACTAAAAACCAAGCTAGGCTTAACCTTGCAACGCAAATGTCACAATTTTGTGGACAACTTTTTTTTCCTCTCCCTGCGCTAATAAAGTAAAACTTCAAAATCTTACCCTCAATTTAGTACTGATATTTTAAAACTCAAACGCTGCAAGTTTTAAATGCCACATATTCTTGGCGTAGCCAATTTAATTTCACTACATTTTCATGAATATATTGTGATTTATTTGACAAGCTGACATATTTCATTGCGGGTACCCGCACTACGAAATAAATTTAACGCGGTATAGTCTAAAAAATGAGAACCGCCCTAAGCCTTAAGGGGTATAATAAAAAAACCATTTAACACCATATAACAATCGTAAATTAGTTTAATATGCTTGAATTGCAAATAAAATTTAAAGCATATTTCAAAGAACGCCCACAGAAGTCGCTGACTTTTATAGCCCTATAAGTGGCGTCAATTTTATGACGCCGCTTGACGGCGGCTTTGCAAATATCTATGTAGTAATGGTAAGAAGACAATAAAATAAAAAAATACTATATTCACTGTCTCAAGACGTAAGTATAGCGCAAGAAGCGTACGCTTTTAAACTGCAACGCTCCATTCAGACATTCGCGTTGAGCGCGCACGCCGCAACGCTAGCAATCCAAAAATCCGGTGCAGTGTGTCAATACAAAATTCTACATAAAATTCATGCATATACATATATATATATACATATAGTCTATTCAAATGTGGTGACACACAATCGCAGTGCAGTTACCTGTCTGGCGCCGCAGCGCGCAGCTTAGATGCAACAAAAAACAAAAAGCAACAGAAATGCTTTGTAGTACGCAGCAAATAGCCAGCGCACTGAACTCTTGTCTGCCGCAAATCTCAATTTCTAAAGCAATGCAAATGTGCATGTGTGTATTACACTCGAGTTTTGCCACATGGATTCAGCAATAATATCACGGAAGCTTTACGGCCCAGCGCCGCATAGAATAGTTCTTGGCCTCATTGGCCATCTATGGCTCGATTAGAGCGCGCTGCTTAGCACATAAAATCAGATAGTGGCTTTGTATACTTTCATTACACCGATTGTCACATAAATCACAACTAGAAAAAGCGCATATTTTTATTCTTTTTTTCTACCAACTTCAGCGTTTAGCTTTGACTCTGCAATCGAGCAAGCGAACGAACGCGCTTTGACACTTTCTTCCGCTGCGCCACTGAGCGACTTTTTTTTTTGCTGTACAGTAAATTCTTCCCCGTTGTTGTTATATTTGCATTGTGTTTTGTAAAGAATAACCGCCAATGGATCTGCACGATGGTACTTTATCAATATGTTGTTACTTTTGTGGTAAGCTCAGATGGGCAAATAGGGAAAATGGGAAGCGCGCATAGCACGTCTGTCGCGTGACCAATGCGCTGAACGCGTTTCAAAGTGGTCTCTCAGCAGCTTCTTTACTGTGTTTTTTGTTGTTGTTTTTGCTTCTTTCATTCAGCGCAGTAGCTAATCACAAGTCGTCAGACAATTGAGTTCTACCTATGTTTGTGCATTAAATATAAGAACAAAGACAAAAAAGCAGAGCAGTGTTTATATTTTTAAAGCGTATCAAGCAAGTTGAAAGACTTTAGTCGGCTGCCGCGTTGCGCTGTACCGCACCGCGTACACAACATACAACATCCACATTTGGGTTGGAGAAATTGCTTTTCTGCAAACAAGTGAAAATTGTGCTATTGTGCTGATTCTAGTCCGCTACTCCGATCGCGGCACCTCCTCTGCCGCCTCCGCCACCTGTAAATGGCAAGTTGACATTTCTATTGGCGCAATTGTGTATGTACTTATATATTTTATATGATCTACACTCTTAACGAATGTGCCAATTTAACGATTTTATTGTGCCAACACATCGATTTTAGCGCTCACAACCTAGCAGACATTGCGGCGGCATTGCGACGCTCTAAGTGCGCTGCGCTTTCATTATCTTCCTTTCCGTTGCGCCGTTTGACATCATTTAGCGTTGGCGTTATTTTTGCAGCTGTTGTTGGTGTTATTGTAGGCCGCATTTATTTAGCGCACATAAATGAAAAGTAAAACGATATTTATCCGATTTAGCGAGAGTGAATGGATTTTGTAAAAAGCGGTAATAAATTTTGATTTCAAATCAGTAAGAAGTACAAAAAAAATTGTTTGCTGAACAAGCGAAAGTTTTGCTAATCGAATTCTATAAGGCGTTGTTTACTTCCTACAGAGAATTACAGCATACTTGAGGAGACAGCGAATTCGTCACCAACACCCAGATATCGAGAGTTGTGTTCGGGGAATTTCTTTCTTAATTAGGTCACTAGTCTTTAGTATCAAGTTGATTAACAATAGAGACCAATTATTGTAGATTTCACGGCTGTTTACAGCTGTTACATAGAGCCGCCGAAACAAAATATAGGACCACAATATTTTGACAAGTCTTGACTATTTATTTGTTTTTTTGAATTAAATTATTTTTTATGAAATATATATTAGTTCATTTTATCGGGTGTTTTTTTAGCTGCATGCGAACTAACGACATCAATAACTATGTTTTGACAGCTGAGAATGGTTTGGCAAGACATTATGAATCGTTTAACGCCAGAATAACGCATCTGAATTGTGGAAAATTACTTCGGACGAAAAAAAAAATAGATCTGTTCGCAAAGTTCATAGAGCACTGGCGGCATCATCGGTTCTTATTTGTTTCGAAATAAGGAAGGAGCTGCAGTTACCGTGAATGGCGAACACTATCAAGCCATTTTGACTGGATTTTTGTTTCCAAAAATTAATCAGCTAAACATCGGCGACATTTGGTTTTAACGCAACTTGCTATACGGTGCGCTTAACAATCGATTTATTGTAATGTTCAAGCCACCATTGACTCTATTCGGCCAGATTTATAAGAAAAAGTAGTCAAAAATTGGGCCATGTGAGAACTTATCTACCAGTTTAGAATTAAAAAAAATTAATTCTAAAAATATTTCTGTTCTTTATTGTCATTTTATGTTCCCAAGCTCTAGATAAATACTTGTAGATGGATTACTGCGAGGCTTGCAGTTCGGCCTCATCGCCTTTTGTGGTCTCTGCTCATCACAGTACTTCAACCAGAACCAGCTCCCTTGTTAAACTCAGCATAGAGCTGGGTTCGATTGAGCGTATGTACCTTTCTTCTGGCTGCAGTTGGTCGAGATGTCTCAGCCTTCTCCGCGCTACAGATATCACCCGTTTATCATTTTAATAGGGCTGGCAAGCGATTCTGGCCAATGCTGGCTACCTCAACAGTGACCTTGTTTCTGCGGGTCAGGTACTCAAATTATGTATTCCGAGAGATGTCTCCCGATGCTATTCGCACATAGAGAGCTATGAGAGATTTTTATATTAATTCAATTGGTTTGAATATTCGCATATTTCAGAAAGCGATTTTATTGTATTTTATCCAAAAGCTGGTGATTACTCTGTAGCCGAGTGGTTTGAGTTGACGCCCGAGTAAAATCTGTTTCTCACCAATGCAACCTTAAAGTTGCAGAACAGCCCGAACTCATACTATTCACAGATATCGGTCTGTCGGCTATCAACAGGTCGGGTAGATCCATCTCAGAAAACAGTAGTAACTGGCAGTCAAGCTGCAATGCTAAATAACTATAATTCAAAACCATAACTGGATTTGTGGCACCGTGTGCAAGTAAAGAAGATATACAAAGCCAAAAACAACGACTTGAAGTCGAATCTAGTAATCAAGTATTCAATATTACATATTCATATGTATATACATAGTACATATTAATACAAAATTTGAGTTAATTTCAGAAATGCGTGGTGTTGAATATAAAAAACAAAAACAAACCAAAACTCTCACAAAAGCATAAAGTCCCACTTGAAGGGTAAAAAAACCGCAGAAAAAAACACGAAATTTGGGTCATTTAAAAGCAACTTTTTTCCAAAACAAAAGTAAAACGTTATACATAACAACAATAAGAACAGCAAAAGATGAATAAAAGCACAACAAACATCAATATTAACAATCGCAACAGCAACAAAAATAGTGCATGAACTATCAAGTGTGTTGCTGGAAGTTGCTCCCAAGCACTGCCCTCTGTGCGCCAGCTCTTCAACACACACGCACGCACACAGCAAGGAGGCCCCGGTCGGTCGACTGCGTGAGCGTAAACACCTCCAAATCAATAACAACTGGCTGCCTGCCTCCGCGCGTGCGCACGAGTTAATTGAACTGATTTTTGCACTGCTTTGTTGTACATACACAGATGGTTGTTGTTCTCATTGTAGCAGCGGTAGTTGTTAGTTTGTTTGTTGCTGTTGTCGTCGTCATTGTTATATGAATTTATGTGCTAGAAGTATATTTTGCGTAAAGAAAAATCAAGGGCAAGTAATTGTTATTTATTTCTTAAAAGAAATTTACGCAAAATTTATGATAACAGCGAGTGTTCAAACAAAACAAAAGAAAAAAATAAAACGAATTTCTTTCATTGCGATGAGTTTATTGTGTTGCATGAAGAAAAAGTAGAGCGCGAATGAATAATCAAAACAATTGAAAAGTTGGCTCGCGCGATAAGCATCTCTTCATTAGGTCAATCGAAGGGTATCTGATTGCATGCGAAAGCTCAAAATGAAACAAAGCCGATAAGTTGGCGAGAATTTTATTTTATTTTTGTGCTCTAAGAAGGAAAATAAAGAAGTAGGAGGAGGAGTAGATACGTTAGTAGGAATGGGAGCATGAAAAGGAAGAGGAATAAGAATCGTCAGAATAGTTTGCATAGTTTGCATAGTAGTAGAAATAGTGATTGAAGAAGGGATAGGAATAGGAATGGGAATAGGAATAGGAATAGGAATAGGAATAGGAATAGGAATAGGAATAGGAATAGGAATAGGAATAGGAATAGGAATAGGAATAGGAATAGGAATAGGAATAGGAATAGGAATAGGAATAGGAATAGGAATAGGAATAGGAATAGGAATGAGAATAGGAATAGGTATAGGAATAGAAATAGAAATAGGAATAGGAATCGGAGTAGAAATAGGAATGGGAATCGGAATCGGAGTAGAAATAGGAATAGGAATAGAAATCGGAGTAGAAATAGAAATACGATGTCAAAAAACGGTATAAAAATATACAAATTTTGAAATCTGAATATATACTTGTAGAAAACAGAATGCAGGTATAGAAAAAGGAAATGTGGATTAGAAATTTCCAAATAAATCTTATTTGATTTCGATATAAACATAAATAAAAGTTTCAAGCACAAAACCTGCACATCTTGCCATTCATTCTTCACCCTATTCGCTTCGGTTCCATATCTATATATCTGAATAGGGTTCATAGAAAATGTTTTTTCTAACAGCGGCCACCACTCGACAGGTAATAGCAAACATACGAGTGCATGTTAGTTTCAAAACATCACAGCTTATCGGTCGACCAAGTAGTCTTTATTTGTAGTCATCAGTGTTGCCAACGCCAATAAATCTGATTCGCTAGGGCCAATATCAAAAGTCGCTAGAAAGTCACTAACTCCCTCAGGAGCGGATCCTAAATTTCATTCTGAGAGGTGCACAAGAGGCCAGCTGCGGACTTAAAATTTTTAGATGAATAATAATTAAACCAGTAATACCAACTCTACTGAAATTTGAGATCAATCAATTAGTTTCAATCTCCTAAAATACTGCTTTTTTTTCAGAGGCAAATCCATTATTTAAGCAACCTCGAGATAGATTTAAATATTTTATATTTACTTAAAATTAATTAAAAAGTAAGTAAGCTAGATGATAGTAAACAATCAATTGAGCCGATATCAATTCAATTGTTTCACGTACAGAACATAATAAAATCCGGGGATTCCCCGACCGAATTGCTCTTATGTGATCAGTGGTAAAAATAATTAGGTTACTCATAACAATTGTGGGTTTAAATGAATTGGAATATATTTTATTACTTCTTAATGCAACATATGATTTTTGTTAATTTCATAAAAAATTTTAAGGTAAAAATAAATTTCAAATTTTAATTATCTATAGATCGATAATTTATCAACGATACCAATAGGTAGTGCTTATTTTATCTATAGTCAGTAATTTGTTACTCTAGAGTATGGAAGGTAAAGGGCATTCACGGGTAACCAAGTTGACAGAAAAGTATCTATTGCCTAAAACGATTTCGGATTTGCTCTCCAAAAGTAGCCAGATAAATCATTTTTGTCGTCAAAACTTTTTTTTTGTCGCCAAGACTCAAGCAAACGTCGTCAATATAGCATATAGCATTATGGCAACACTGGTAGTCATATCAAAATTTCTGTACACTATTTAAACTGAAGTAAAGTTCGTTTTGGCCTAATTTGGCAAATGTGTTGCATAGTTTAGCTCTTTTTTGCTTGATTACTTTATTTCAATGACAAGTTTTAACTGAAATTGTTATTGAAGATATATAATTATAAATCAAATAATAATAAAAAAATAAAATAATTAAAAACTGGTACTGCATTTAAAATTTGCAACAATTTTTTTGTGCTAAATATCTGGCAAATACCAAAAAATCTTTTCCCAAAATAAAGTTTACATACGATTTTGCCTTTGATATTTTTGCCTCCCATGAAATAAAGACAATGCAGCCTAGATTGGCAGCTTTACGCAGCTTTTTTACTTTGTCAATTGTAAATTCAAATTGCAAATTTAATCGAAATTGCAAAAGTCCTTTCAACTGAAAACAGCGGGGCCACTTGGCTCAGAAGAAAGCAAGGAAAAAAACAAAGTAGAAGAGGAATAAATCAACTGCAAACAAACTCGATAAATCGTATTTTGTAATCAGAAAACTTATTTTTATCGCACAACCTCCACTCACAGGCAGCCTTCCTTCGTCATTGCTAGAAACCTGTCAATTATTGCCAACTTCAACTGAAGACATTTATTTTTATAACTTAATAAAAGCACCTATAATAAATATTAAGATGGTCTCCTGCCGAGCGAATGTCATAAAAAGTTGACACACACGTAAACTAAATCAAAGCGAACGAACGCATCGAAATGCAAATGAAAATGCAAATCCGCCACACCGATTGCCAAGCGTGCTGCAATTTTTGCAATGAGGTGTCCAACAAACTTTACAAAAACAAACACCAATCGCATTGCGCTGCTATGTAAGTGGCTGATTGCGCTTTTCATTTCACTCACACACACACACACACACACAGGCAGCCAAGCAAAGATTTGACACTGCGCTGCTGGCAAACAATTCCTTCGCATGGCTAAGTGTTTGTCTGTCTGCGCCGTCGATTGCAAATTTTATTGCCTCAATTTACATAAATAAATTATTGAGAAGGCTTATCCAAGCAAAAATATACAAATGTTAAAAAGAAATCAAATAAAATTAAAAAATGAAATAAAGAAAACTAGGAAAAATGGCAGCTCTGCCAAAAGCTGTGGGCCGAGACGTCTGTTGGCAGGTTGGCAAGCAGCCTGGCAATCAGGTGGGCAGACAGCAATTGTTCTGGCTCGCGACAACGCGAAGGACGCACTCAAGTGCTTTAATTGAGACAGTCGTCTCGCTGCGGACATGGAAGGGAATTGGCTGCAAATAATAGCTACGCTAAGCAGCATGCAACGCTACAGCGCCGCCATCCCGCGCACACCTTCTATTCCACACCGCATTTGTATTTGTGCTTGTTTGCACAAACAAAACATAACAAAGGCGGGCAATAAAGCAAAGCAAAAGCTAACGAAGAGCAAGGAAACAAACAACAACAGAAGCGGCAGCAATGCCACCTAAAATCTCGTGCAACGTCAAAGCGCCTTAATGTATGCGCAAACAGGCCACCAGGGAGTTGAATAGTGCAGCCAAGGCAAAAGGCTAAAGAGCCTCCAGTCGCATCAAAGAAGCTGCAACAACCTACAATTTCGTTGTTGCTGCTGCTGCTTCCTGCTCGCTGCTTACTATTTACAGCCTTACAGGTGCACTCGTCGACAGCTTGCTTTGCTTTTGCTTGAACTTTTTGCTGTTGTCGGCGCTTTTAGAGGCGACTAGGCGGCAATTTTTATTGGCTTTTTTATTGTTGTCATCCCTTTGCTGTCTTGCCTGGCTTTTGATTTGTTGCACATTCGCAAACAAGTGCAACCAACTGTGCTGAGACGCGTTAGTGTAGAAGAAATTGGCGCAAGTAATGCAAAGCGTATTTTGCGAGGTGCAGTTAGGTGAGCACTTAGTAAGTTGGCAATAGTTGGCGAAGGTTATTGTGGGTGTCTATGTGTGTGTGTGCAAATTCCAAAGACTGATGGGAGTTGTTTGTTTAGATAGAATTTGCATAGAGCATACCTTGGAGGGCAAAGTGTGCTGAGGGAAGCAGAGATGCGAGGTGTTGATATATGTGCGGAGTTACAGTTAAATGTAGGAGGCAAGGGAGAAAAGAAATTTATAGAAAAATTTAGTGGGAAATAGCAAATGAAGTTGTGAAAAGCGCACGAGGCTGTTCAACTTTCTTTAATTTTATTTTTGCATTTTTTTATATGCGCAGCTATGTATTTTAATGAGACACAAGCCATAATAGTAATGGTAGATGGACACATACATCTTTGAAAGGCGTTGACGCCAGGTTTCCCCCACAATTTCTGATGTGTTTCTAGATTTCGTGCACACAATTGGCGAGAACTACAGTTTTATAGCCTCTTTGATGTTTTTATGACAAACTTTTCAAGATGAAATTACTCATTGCTTGAGGAAGTTTAAAAAATATATTTTATGGTAATGTCCGCAGTGTTTATTGCTCTATCTGTGCTCAGTATTTCTCATAGCGCAGGCTTAGTGAGCAAAATTCACTAACCAAATTCTGGCTAGAGAAAATAGGTAATTGAATAGGCGCAATTGGCATAATAAAATTAACTTACCTTCGACTGTGGGTAATAATAATGATTTTATTGTTCTGAAGGATATTTTAATTCAGTTCTCGCCACATCTTCCACCATATGTCATAAAAGTAGGGTTTTTTTTTTTGAATTTCTCTTGAGAGTCATATAACAAAGAAGAGAATATAGCAATACAATAAATATATTTTTCATTAAAATGCTTAAAAAGATTTCAAAACAGGGTGGCCCATCTTAATGAAATTGTGAATGGTGATGATGGTAACTGTAATTACGTGCAATTTTGGGTTTGTCAATTCCGTTCAGACTTTTTTGATGTAAAAGATGCACCTGACTGTGTGAGGCCCGTCGTCGAAATTGTCGATAAAATCGCAGAAGTAATCGAAGTTCACGTGCATGATAGTTGTCGTAGCATCGCCCAGCAAAGCTGGGTTCAAAGATACGCCCGATGTTTGGGTGCTACACCAATAAACACCAAAGACATGATGGATCAAATTTCCATCTCCGAAGCCTATGCCAAACGGAATAAAATCAGCACATTTCTTAAACAAATGGAGACTGGTGATCAGAAATTGGTCGCATACGTCAATATTGTGCGAAAACGATCGGGATCAAAGCGTGATGAAGCAACTCAAACGGGTGCCAAATCAGGACTAACAGCCAGGATGGTTTCACAGTGTATTTGATGCGACTTAAGAATAACCATTTATTATGAGTTCAAATCTCAGATTCAGATCTTTACTGTCAACATCTGGAGAAAAACTGAGGTAGCTTGGTTGCGAAGTTTTAATGCATCCACTCTCATTACAAACTTCCTAAGTTACATGAAATTGGTATCAAGAGAAGATTGTGCAAACCGATTATTAGAGTTTTTCTCCAATATGGGCCAATACTTCTATGAGACAGGCATTATGAAGCTACCTTTAACAAATTATGCAACAAAACGGTGCCCATTTGACCCAATTCGAAAAACCGAAACATCTTAAACAAAGTTTGAAATTTTACAGAAAAATGATAGATTTCTTTTTATTAAAATTGCCGAAATATTTCCAACTTTCACTACAGGAAAAATGTATATATATACTGCATTGAAGAACAAGTTTTCAGAAATTTTTTATTTAAATTAAATAATTCCCTAAAAATCCAAATCTTTAACCATTTGTAAATCTAAATAAGTTCAACAACTTTTCATCGAAATTTCATACTATTTAATCGAATTTTTAGCAAAATTTCAGGTATGTAGTATAATGAAGTGCAATTTTGATTTGCTCCGAAATTGCGTTGATTTTACATTTTTGTTTTTTGCTGGCGCCTGTGCATTTTGTCCACATAACGAAGGTTTGAGACTTTTTAAATGGAAGAAAATATCCAACACCGTCAGTGAACAAAAAAATTTAAAAACCAACGCGATATTTCAGACACTTGAAACTTCAACTTTGTTGTACAGAAATTCAATGGCCTATAAATATTTTTAGATATTCTAATTAGAAAGTGTGAAATCTCGATGAACACTTTTTAAAGTTCAACTCCACTGCAGCACAAACTAGACAAAGCTAGTACCTGGTTGAGCAAGTGGCGTATAAAAGTCTATAAAACCAAATCCGTACAGATTACTTACACACTCCGCAAAGAATCATTTCATCAGGCGAAATACCTGGGTATTCAACTCGATAGAAGGCTAACATCACTTCCACATACCTATATTCTTGAAACCTAAGCAAATCGGTTTAAAACTTCGCTCACCTTACTGGCTACTCAATCAAAAATCTGCATTATCACTGGATAACAAAATTTTGATCTACAAATCTATACTTAAGCGAATATGGACATATGGGGTTCCCAAATCAGTACAGATTAACAACAGGAGGCTAACGAACAGATTGAGAAACTAATGGATGACATATAACCTGTTTAGCCAGCAGCAATACAAATTATTCCTTTTAAATTTACGATAAACAACTTTCACTGAATTAGTAGAAAATGCTTAGATATTTATTTGCCCTCATCAGTTTTGAAAATTTTCATACGCCTAATTTTTATCTAACGTTTTAATGATGTTCAGCAACGTGCAGATGCACTTTTTGCTTTTTACTGCTGTATGGAAATGAATTTCCTCGAAAAGCTCCAATTCACTTGAAATTGGTGATTAGTTGAAGTGCTCAATTTATAGTGATTAACTGGGCTTAGTGACAGTTAGTGATAAGAATGCATCTAACGAATTAAGCACTTAAAAGCAAAGGGTGATCAATTTAGAGGCATCAGATTTTTAATTGAAATGAAATAACGAAAATTCAAATTGATTTGGCAATCTCTTTTATTTTTGTTTAGAACCGTTCATGCCATTTATGTATTTTTAAAGATAATTCCTTTAAAATGGTAGCATGAACTGCACCGTAATTCGGACATCAGTAAACAACAATTTCAAATGGCTCGCTGGAGAACTTTGGTCGGTATCTCGTGAATAACTCCAATGCCTCAATCAAAGTTGGTTTATCCACAAAGCATTTAGACTTTACATATCCCCACAAATAAAAGTACAAAGGTGTGATGTCACGCGATCTTCCTGGCAAATCCATTGGTCTGAGACGAGAGATAAATTGCTCACCGAAAAGACGACACAGTAAATCCATTGTTTCACGGGTTGTGTGGCAAGTAGCGCCGTCTTGTTGGCACCAAATATTGTGGAGCTCACGAGCTTCAATTTCCGGTAACAAAAAGTCCTTTATCACGGAGCGATAGCGTTCGCCATTCACTGTTACATTGGCGCCAACCTCGTCTTTGAAGAAATATGAGCCGATGATTCTTCCTGCCGCACCAAACGCTTGTTTGCAATGGACCTAATGACTATTCTTGAATGGCTTCAGATTGTTCTTCAACGCAAATGCGGCAACTTTGCTTATTGACGTAGCCATTAAGCCAAAACTAAGTCTCATCGCTCGCGTCGATTTTCCTAATACAATTTTACGATTTGTAAACATTGTTGAGACATGCATATGTCTTTCCATGATTAAAAACAATGATTACTGGAAAAAAAACTATGCATTTAGCTTGACAGTAGTCACGCGTGATCTGCCAAGAAACCCCTATTGGACGAAGTACCTGCAATCTGATCACCCTTTACTTTCCGACGCAGTAGCGCAATTCAGTTAACTATTTCCCACTTTGTTGTTGCTTATGGCGTTCTGTCCCATCCTGTTTGAATCCTTTGAATTGTTATTTGTTAAGTGGCTTTGAATGTTGCCCGTTGAATTCGCGCTGCTCGTGGCATAACGCAAATTGATTTTTGTTTAAAACGTGCAACAAACACTTCAATTAACAAAGGAGCAAACATATACACAGCCATAAAAGGTTATAAAACTGTATTTAAAATATTATACATTTCGCAAGTATGTTTGTGTGTTTGGAAGTGTGCGAACAAAAGTTGTCATTAAATTTTCAAGCACTAACAAAAGTCACAGCAGACAGCAAGCAGACGCTGACAACAAAAGCAGGCAACCTAACAATAGTAAATGCATTCGCTGGCGTTGTTGTTGATATGTTTTTTATTTCTTTTTTTTTTTTGTGCACATTATTGACCGTGACACGTTGACAATTTCGTCTGACAAAGAAAAAATATATAAATAAAAAATGAAAAACAACTTGCCAAACCTAAGTGGCCGTCTTGCAAGTGCAACGCAGCTTTGGTGTTGCTTTTGCTATGGTCGCTGCTTTCTTCCTGCTCCTGCACTCTAACAAATAGTGAAAAACACTTTTTCATTTCCGCCCAGTGAGAGTCGAGAATAAAAGTTGAGAGAATCGTTTATGTTGCTGTGTGGCTTGTTGTTATTGTTGTACATATTTTACATACATATTTACATATATATGCTAAAGGTTGGCTGCCTATCTAGTAAGTTGAGAGTGTAGTGGTGGTGACGGCAAAAATCGACGGTAATGCAAATGTCAAAATGTCAAGTCAAGCGCAAACAAACACAGGCAAAGATATTGGAAGTAAAAAAATATAAAAATTGTAATACATACATCCCTATATCACTCGTGTACTGGAAGAATGTCATAACCAAAACAAAATAAGTGGAAGGAAATGACCAACAGCTCTTTTTTCATGGCAATATCTATTAGCTGTATCTCGTTAGATGAGAATGTATCCTTACCATTACCTAAGAAGACACATGACATTCTAAACTTTGTAGCGGTTTTTCTCGAAATTTTTATTTTTCAATTTTTAATTTTTATTTTTTGCTTTTTTTTTGTTAAGACGTACTTTCAACAAGCGATCGATATGGTACTACGGGTAGATGTAGATATGTACATGCAGCATCCACTTCCTTTGCATGCAACTATATTTCAGCCTCTTCATGCGCATACGTATGCACATGCATACTACATACATTCATTTACATACATACATTACACACCTTCATTAATTTATCCTTCCGTCCATTTTTTGGTCCTTCTCATATACCAACTCGGTTAGCTCAGGTTATTCGTGCATTATGGATGAGCTGTGGAAGTACAAATTGTGAATTGCCAATAAGGAACAAACTCGCATAAGTGAACATGTAAAGCTGTATGTATATACTTATACATGCTACCTTTAATAAAATAAAATACGAAATATACCTACATGCGACTGACTGTATAAAGCCTCACGGACAATTTTCGAGTACTCATGTAAGCCCACTTAGTCAAAAAGTTCGAAGGTAGCCTCTCTCGTGAATTTGTAGTCTTGTTTTGAGTTTAAAAAATTAAATTGAATTTTCGCTTCATGTCAATTGGATGTCAATTTAAACAATTTGTTATTGTCGCACTTCGTTTGTCATGGCTCTGGTGCCGAAGCAAGGATACATGCATAAAAACAGATACGTATACATACATACGTACAGACTTATACATACAGTTAGATCTGCAGAGAAATCCACTGCTTCTGAATTGTTAGTATTCACGTGAATCTGCAACGACAGAACATTTTTTTTTTTTAACAAAAATCTTTGAACTCATAGATGCCATGCGCTATACCAACTTTGCCTTCTCCGCCTTGTGAAGGGACACGACGTCTAACTGAAATGCCTCTCATTAAAGATAGCTCGATAGATTCCGAATTGCATGGGCTCAGCTATAGCCTCTACTAGACTAGTGTCAACTTGGGAGTTCTCCATCTCGCTTCACTGACAATACTCTTGCGTATGATGCTCGTTTGGAGACCGATTTGTGGCAATTCTGCGTTTACTAATAATAATAATAAGGAGCCTACAGAAAGTCTTGTAGAACATCATGCAGTTGCCGGCTACTTTTTTTAAGAGTTTCTCTATTTAAATTTATTTTTTAAATTAGTATAAAGCAAATTCTAAATTTTGAATTCTCTTTAATTAGTTTGTTCACCTCATTACGAAGCATATTAGCTACCTGCCGTATTTATGCAAGTAAATTAAACTTTAATACTTTGCCATTTTAACTGACACAAAATCAGAGTTACCATGGCTACAACAACTCCTGCTAATTAACCTTTCTTACCTGGCAAAAATTATGGAGCAACATTATTTTGCTTTTAATAAACAATCTGCTTTTAAATGAAGCTGCAACAGGGACCCCCTAACTGTAGTTTATAGCTTGGGCTACACGTTTGACAACAATGTTGTTGTTTTTATTATTGGTTGTTGCTAGCAGCATTTCTTCAAAAAAGCACGTACAGCGGCTGGCAAAGCACAGAGCTACACTTACACCAACACTCGTGCAAGGATGGGTGTAACAGTGTAGGGCGATGCTTGTGGGAAGAGCACACATACATACATATATATGCATACATACATATTCATATATAACCATATTTACGTGTGCGAGCTTTAAAAGGAAATCTTCTTGAGTGTCATGTAGCTGGCGGCAAGTCGAGGCGGCAACCGAAGCTTAAGTTTGCAATAAAGCACTAGGGCTTCTATTAACTCACTTTCTTGGTGAATAATTTAAATTATAATTACGAATAGCTAGCACACATACACATGCAATATTAGATTGAATGTATTTCACGTTATTGACTTTACGCCAAATTAGCTTAAATTTTGTTACGAAAATTGCGGCATAAAGCAATTATGAAATGATTTTTTTTTTTTCCTTTTTTTTTTGTATTGGTAAGGGTAAATGTAAAGTTCAAAGAGCTTGGTAATAAGGAAAGCAAACATGCATGAAATTCGCATGCCGGAAGCGTTGGAAGCAGGGCAAGGAGCTGTTGAAGATTAAACAAATCGAAATTCGAAGGAAATTTTCAATATTTTAAAGCTGCACTGCATTTGCGCACCAATTTTGACTTGACTTAATAAATAAATAAATTGTGCAAAGTTTATTAAACAAAATTTTAAGATTTTAAGCTTAAGGCCAGGGCAGCTTAGCACGCAAGTCACAAATGAAATTGCGTTGAGAACTAGCTAGTTTTGAAAACAATTTAGTATTGATTACTTTTGCGAAAATAAGTTTAAAACCAATTTCTCAAGTGGCACAAAGAATGCGAAATTTTGATTTGCAAATCTGCTTTGGTTTTTATTTGCTATTTTTATTGTTGAAACGTGCCTAATGCGCCAAAGCGGCTAACAAATAAATGAAGAAAAGGCTTAAGTGTTGTAAGTGTGTGGGTGTGTGTTTTTGTTTAAGTTGGCAATTGGAAGAAATATTCCTGCAGAGAAAACCTGTACTAGTAAAATATTTATATTCCTGGCTCGGTACCAATTTCGAGCCATTTCGCTACTCATGTCACGAGTAGTCCAACCATCTGCTTTTTGGGACTTAATCAAAGCTGAAAATTAAGTCAAATGGGTAATTTCTTCTGCTTTTTTATACAAAATTAATCACCCTATCACAATTTTTATAATTTTTGGGCGTCGTATCTCGGTCATATTTGACACTTGTGAACTAGGCAACGGTGGTATACAAACAGACAGGCAATGGAGCTCGTTATGATCAAAGATTTACATTTTTTTTATTGATAAAAATGGCATTCAAGAAGAAAACTGGATGATGAATTTTGCGCCACCTTATACTACAGCCGTGGTTTTTACTTTATTAAGTTGCTAATTCGAAGACTTTTTTTGTTTTCTTTTTAATAATAGAAATTATTTAAATAAAATACCTGTTAATCGAACTTAGAAACGATCGAATGAGTCGCAAAGTATCGTAAACTAAGTTAAAATTTTTTCAAACTGTATTCAATTTCAGTGCCAAACTATTCGAAAAGTTTAAAACGAGTGACTCAAACAATTTTTTTATTTATTTAGTAACAAAATTATTCAGAAAAAAATTGAAAGATTAATTTTGCGCCACCTTGTTTTCGATTCATTAAGTTAATTCGATGATTTTGTCTTTTTGAATAATAGAAATTTTATAAATAAAAGTGTTGTTGGTATTTTTGCAAACCCATTTATCAAACACTTCGCTACTGAATGGGCCACAGGAGTCTCGTAAGCTTAGTTAAACATTTTTTCAAATTTAATATATGTAGATTCCAAACTACCCGAAAAGGACCCTATAGACTACATTCGCGAATTTTAGAACAACTTTCGAACTATTAAAAATCGTGGTAGTGAGAACTCTTTACTCTCAATAGGGCATTGCCGTGGAAAATTCACCAGTTGGTTATATGAAAAAAAAGCAGGAACGCGTACAAGTCATGGTTAACCGCTTCAATTTCAATGGATTTCCTTCCCTGCGGGGGTTTGATGAGCAATAAATCAATTTTAGCACCGCACTCAAAGTGGCCCACAAAATGAAACAAAAAAACAAAAAAAATCACAAAAAAAGCCAGTATTACCAAATATTTAAGTCTATGAAGTGCACACCATTGCGCAAGAAAATTTAATAGAAAAAAAACTACACCTTGCCCGCTCAATAACGAAACAAATATATGAAAATTTTTAGAGCAATTTTATTACACATAAAAAGGCTAAAATATGTGAGGCAATTAGCTGCCTACGTAACTTTTGACGTAAACTGCCAACCCACAATCCAGCACGAGTTCGATTGCCTGTGACTATTTTGATCAATTAATTAATAAAAAGTGAGATGAAATTCTATTAAATTAGAATCAAATTATTGCCGACAGATTTTTAGTAACTTTGAACGCGATTTGACGAATTTTAATCCAATTAAGCTGTTTGCCCCTAACTGCCAATAGGCGAAAGGTATGAGAAAAATTTGTTCCTATCATTTGACATTTCAGTCGCCAACTTAATGGTAGCGACACAGAAATTACAAAAAATTTAGTTCTTCTGTACTTGCTAGTTTGTTTATATAATGAAATATATATATATGTGACATTTTTATAATTAACTATTATATAATTGGCGCTTACACCCTTTTTGGGAGTTTGACCGAGCTCCTCCGCCTATTTGTGGGGTGCGTCTTGATGTTGTTCTACAGTTCCATGCCGACTCCGAACGGCAGATATTTTTTATGAGGAGCTTTTTCATGGCAGAAATACACTCAGAGGTTTGACATTGCCTGCCGCGGGGCGACCGCTATTAGAAAAATGTTTTTCTTAATTTTGGTGTTACACCGCTTTTTGAAGTGTGAGGCTCAGCGTAATCCCTTTTGAGGTCATATGCGTCTTAAATGGAATATTACAAATATTTTATCAAATTATTTTTATTAAATTATTTCGTTTTATATATTTTTTTCAAACTATTTTTAAAACTGCTCAAATTTTTTTGAGCCTTTGTTGTTATTATTTTTACTTTTTTCTTTTTATTACCTTTTTATTTCTATTTTTACTATTGCCAGTTGCCAGCGGTCAACGAATGTCCGATCAATGTCGACTGCTGTATAAAAATATGCGCAAAAATTTGTTGTAAACGAGTTTGTGATTTTTAATTTTTTGCCTTTTGTATTTTCTCTATCTTCTACACTCAACTTTTGTTTTGCTCTATTGCCGCTGGGTGGGTGTGATGAGTCAATTGTTGTGTAAAAATTCAAAATTGTTTATTCAACTGCGTCTTTTTTATTTAGAAATCCTAACGGTATTGGCTTATTTATATGTGAACAAACCGCTTGAGAAGTCGTGTGACAGCTGTATTTTGAACAGTTTTTTAGTTAGGGTTTTTTCGCTTTTGTAAATTCGCTATTTGTCTTTTATATACGCATACATGCAAACATATCTTTTTTTCTAACTAAATGATTTGAATTCATTTTGTTTTTCTCATTTAAACACTTTTTTATGGCCTCTTGTCATTTGACATTTTTATAATTAACTCTATTATCTGCTTTATTTTAACTTTTTTTGTTTTTAATTTTTTATTAATGATGAAGCGAGCGGATTATAAAATTCTTATTTTTACGCGCTGCCGATAAGTTTAAATGGTTGGCGTTTAACATCACGCTTCGAAAAACAATTAATGATTTTATAAAACAGCCAATTGTGTTGTCAATAAAAGTCATTATTAAATTTAACAAACGTTTAACTAGAAATAAATTAGTTAAAAAAAGCTACAAAAGCGAAACAATGACAAGAAAAATATTTGTTTTAAGCATAAATACGATAGTGGGCGTCTTTAATCATGCCGATATGCAGGCCGCGAAAAAAATATAGCACTTCAAACAATGTTGACTATTTTTCCGTTTTTTTTTTTTAAATAAATGTTTTCTTAATATTTATTATTATTTTTTTAAATATAACTCATTGTCTAAAAAAAACCATATACAGGCCAAGTAACAAAATTTATGCAAAATTTTTAAAAAATTAAGAGGATTTGTAAAAAATCAGAAAAATTTTTATCAAAATATCAAACTTTTTAATAAAAGACTCTGGAAATTTTTCTAGTACGCAGCTTCGTAGCCCATCCAATTATGGAATAATAAAATAAATGTTTGAAGGGAATCAAATTTCTTATTGGTTTAATGTCTAGCAGTGTTGAGTTCCTTTTTTTTTAATATTTATTTTATACTTTTTTGATATTAATTATTTTTTCTTTTTTTAATATAACTCATTGTCGAAAAAAAACCATATGAAGCCAAATGACAAAATTTGAGAAAAATTTGTAAGAAAAAACATAACACTTATACAAGTCCTATACAAATTCTAAAAATTGGTATCAGATGTTCAAACTTTTCAATAAGAATCTTCAGGAAAAAAATCCAGTATCCAGTTGTATAGTCCATTAAATTTTGATTTAATAACAATTAAATTTGAAGTGGTTCAAAGTTTTGGTATAGTTTTGATATAATAAAAATCAAATTTGAAGCGGCTAAAATTGTTCGTTGATTTTTGATAATTTTTTCCTCTGACGGTGTTGCGCATTTTCTTCCACGAATACACGAAATTTCTTTTTATATAGAGAATGTACGCGATAAGAATTTTCTAAGAAGTTCACATTTGTACTTTGTTGTACTTTATTGATCTATAAAACTGCGTATCCATTTTTTTTTGTAATTCCGATTAAAAATTTTTAAAAAGTGTTTATGGAATATTTATAAAACTTGTGCAGCGCTTGAAACTTGCATTAAAATTGACTTTATTATGGAATATTAATGAGTTTCATTTTTATAAAAACAAAAAAAATGTTTATAAAAAAATTATTTAATTTCGAGTCTGAGCCTGTATGCTTAGACTTGATTGTTGTTGCTGTAGCAGCATAAACATTCCCTATACATGTACGGGGAATGCTGCTGGAGTGACAGCCCTTGCCGGATATCAATTCAGGTCGTTCCGGTAACGTAGAACCGACTGTCGTGTGAACACTTAGACTCAATTCCTCAAGTCCTATTTCAATCCATTTGCTTGTACCTTCATTTCGCGGCTGTTTATTGCTATAATATATTCCATATTATATTTTCGATATTTTTATGCACATTCCGACAATCTTAAACAAAAAGCAGAAATTGGAAAAGATTAATCTGTGGACCTAAAAAATGAGTAGCAATTTTTTTATAAAAAATAAATTTGACATAGAACATCAGAATTGTATATAGCATGCATGTGCTGGAAATTAAAAAAATTTTCGAAGATATTTAATAATAAAAAATTAGAGTTTTTTCTAACTCTTATTTATTTGAAATTACAAATGCTTATTTTTAAATATTTGGGTGTTTCATTTGATATAATCAAAAATATTTAGAAAATCGTACGATTTTCAGGCATTCAATTAAAATGCATTTGCGAAGCTACTTGCAAAATTTCATATAAATATTCAAGAAGAAAATTGAAGAAAATTGCTTTGCGAAAACCTGGTTTAAAGTTGTAGAGCACTTTCGCGCAACTCCAAGGGCCTATGATAAAATTGAGAATAGCACCACTTAAAATATTTGTTCACTATACGATCAACTGGTAATGGTTTCCAAGCACCTTAACAATTGTTTAAGGGGTTAGGGGTAGTCAGAGGCCCGAAAACATAATGATTTTTAATAATTTTTTGTTTTGCTAGTCAATTGGTCTATTTTACAAAAATAAAAACACAGCATTAATACATCATGTTTCGACTTGACTTAAGCAAAATTAAAAAAAAAAAAATAATTGTAAAAGCTATCACTGTTTGTGTGGAGTCCGTTTCTCCAGAAGTCCCTTGCGGTGATCATCACAAGTCCTTGGAGATACATCTAAAATTAAACGGAGAAGAGAAATTAGTTTTATTAATAAATAATCTTGTGCCTGATTGAAGCTTCTTTTTCAAATTGAGATTTTCGAGAAAAAAACCGAAAATTAATTGTTGAAAAAAAGCGAAATTTTGAAAAGAAGTCCTTCGATGAGGCACGAGTTTTTTATGTTTTTCAAAAGTAGTATACATTTTATTGAAATCTACCAAGCGATTTTTAAGTTACAGTGTCACCAGTTCAAAAAACATAGTTTTGAGAAAAACGCATTTAAAGTTTTGCTATCGATCTCCGGAGCGTCCGAGCGCCCTTTGTTAATTGTTGAATTACTCGAAAAGTATTTGTCGGATTCACTTCAAATTTTCACACAATATTTTTAAGATATTATACTTTAAGAAATTGGGAAAACAATTTTTTTGAATTGCGACCACCCATACCCCCTTAAGCTAAAAACTTATTATTTTTCAGATACCCAATTCGCCACTTGCCTCTTACACTCAACGATCGACATGTTTTGTAAAACTTAAAAGTTTCATCACTAAAGTCATGAACAGCTCTTGCATTGGCAATAAATCGATCAACAAAGGTTGCCTGCTGATATCAATTTCTGGCTACACGTCGAAATGTATCAAGAGGCCGTTAACAGCTCCTTAAACACAATAGAAGAATGTACGCTTTCAAGTGCGCCGCAATGGCAAGCACTAATGTTTTTGTTTAATATTTCGAATAGCAATTTTTAAACCTTTTCATCTCTTAAAAGCTGGTCTTGAAATTCTTGAATTTTTTTTTTTTTCTTTCAGCCGCTAGAACTCGTTTAGTTCGTTTCGCGTGTTAGCCACATGCTGTCCAAGCCAGCCACTGTGACCTTTCATTAACTTTTACCCACAAACAAAGCTGCAGTAGTACCATGAAGTCAGAAATGAAGTGATAAGCGCAACACTTTCCTTTTTTTGTGAACCTGAAAAAAATGTTAATTATAAACTGTAAAGCGCTCATAACTTTTCAGGTTTCATTCATTAAGTTGCCTTTTTTGATTTTTGTTTTTGTTTTTTTTTTTACGTTTTATTATACTGCAGTGAAATGCAGAATACTTTCATTCAAACAAGTAAAAGAAAAAACGCGGTAGAAACGTTTAAACAATTATAGCAATAAAAGTGAAGATAAAATATATTTAAAATAACGTAACCCGTTTTACTGCATTTATGTCTTTTACGTTTGCTGCCTTGAGTGAACAATCCAGCATGAAATTATAACACGTTTACGAGCATGAATTATCTTCCTTCCTGCTACTGTGACAATTTTTTATGAGCTCAATTTTTATTATTATTACACTCTTTTTTTCGTTTTTGTTCCCCCACATTTTTATGACGCCGGGATGCTTTTAGGTATATTTTTCTGCTAGATAATCTTTGCCGCGTCAATTTTTAAAAGTGAAATTTTTCGCTGTTTTACTGCACATTAATTTATTGTTGTGTTTTTTTTATATTTTTTTAATTTATTGCTTGAACTTCGGTCGAGTTTGGCGTTTTGTTTTTCATCACCTGCAATTATGCATATTTGCACACTTCAAAAATATAATAAATAGAAAGAGATTTTTGATTTTTTTAATTGCTTGTCATTAGCAGGTTTGGCCTGCGTCGAGAGCACTGCTCGATTTTTAACACACATTTTTGTTTTTATTTTCATTTTGTTTTTATTTCATTACAACATGTGCAAGGTGGCGCAAAACTAATCATCCATTTTGTTTTTTTTTTTTGCTTTTTTTTAATAACTTTTTTACTAATTAAAATATAATATTTTTTTCATATACAACATGTACAATACAACATGTACAAGGTGGCGCAAAACTAATCATCCCTTTTGTTTTTTTTTTTTGTTTTTTTCTTAATAACTTTTTTACTAATTAAAATATAATAATTTTGAGTGATAGAAATTTTTATTTTGATATTTATGCGCTTCATTGCTTGTCTAGTTCGCAAGGGTCAAATATGATTGAGATACGCCACCATTTGCAGAAATTATAAATCTTCCGATAGGGTGATGAATTTTGCGCCACCTTTCACCAAAAACACTTTTATTCATGTGAAAAAAATATTTAAATTTTTTTTAATATACATACCAAAAATATATAAATCTTACATTGCAACATTCGTTAAATGGTTTTCTTGAGTTGTTGACCCTTTAAAGAAATAAATAAATCATTTAATGTGGGATTTATGTGAAAATACTCAAACGAATTCTTCAATAATCATTATCGTATCTCAACCTTCTATTCGAGACTGGTTATTGAGCCATTAGTAAATACCTTTCATTCGACTAAGCCTCATTGACCTAGCGTAACAAGTTGTACACAATAATGCAGTTTATGCCTACAGGCACCAAATAACAGAACTTACTGAGACCCCCATTAAAACAAATTTTTTTTTGTATTTCGCTTTATATTTCACCTTACTAATAATCATTCTTTATTCTTTTTTTCTTTACAGGTAAAATAAAAATTATAACAACACACCAGCAATAAAAACAACCCGAAATTCTCCCTTTCAAATTGGACTAAAATCAATGCAAATTTCGCACATTAAATTACGTAAGATTGAGCATTTAAAAATATAATACGGGACACATACTTTGTAAAACGAAAAATTCAAAAAAGTAATTTCTCAAAACAATTCAGTGAATATACAAACACACATATATGATATTTATACCTTAAGCTGCTCCTACCAAATCCAGCTCGCTAATATTGAAAATTCATTACGATTTGCGCAGTTTTTGGCTAAGCAAACAATCATCAAATCGCACAAATATTGATTCTAACAGCAGCAAATAACGCACACTGCCTTTTACGGAGTTCAAAAGAGAATTTTATTTCGATTTCTGTTTTTTTTTTGCTCCAGCAAACATCAAGCGAAATGCAACCAGAGTGTTGCTAGATACGTTTTTTCTTCTTTGGTTTTTTTGTTTTTGCTTGTGTGTAGAAATAGATTGGAGGAAAAGTAGAGCTAAATTGGAATTGGCGTTCGAAGGCATACAAAGATCCACAGTAATATGGCTACTTTTGCATATGTATAAGTACGTTCGGGTATTTTCTGATGCATTTTTTGCTCATGTTTGAGGTCAAAAGGATGTGCTTTATATGGCAGAAAATTTACAACATCGTAAGCAAAAACAAAAAATTGTCAAAAGTTAACGCGATTTTTAAGCGGCTCGACTGACTTATACTTTATTCTACTAGAATTAAATGGTCCATAGAACTGCGTATTCAGAAGGTTCTGATTATTCTAGCGATTCTGATTAGAAAGTTGAAAATTTTAATACAATTTTGTTGAGTTTTGTATAAAGTTTGGAACTTTGATTTGTAAAGATTTTAGGGGATCAAAAATTTATAAAAAAATTGATATTATTATGTTATTACAAATATTGTAAAAAAGATTAAGTGAACACAAGTGTAGTAAATGCCACCTAGCGGTGGGAATTTCGCACTACTACTAATTTTTTAGTGGTAGTTAAAATAAAGGTTTTAAATCATCAGTTTTTCGGTGATTTAACTATTCGCTGATTGCATTAACTATTTAATGCACTATGTGTAACCCTGATGCCACCTTGAACAATAAGTTTCCGGAATGTATTAAAAAAAAACAAATTACAAGTTTATTCCTCAAAAGTGATATTATCGACTTCAAAGTACTCCCCATCAGCAGAATCGCACTTATGCCAACGTCTGATTCAACTCTAGAAATATTTCTGGAACTCTATTTTCTGTATAGCCATCAGAGCCGTGATTTTCCCATTACTTCCTTTCGGATTACTTTCCTTAAAACGCCCTTCCTTTTCCCATTACTTTCCGTAAAACGCCGTGGTTTCCTGTAGTGATTTTTTGATTCGATCAAAGAGAAACAAATTCTGAAAGCAGTATCAGGTCAATTCGAGGGAAATTGGATAGTATTCGTTTCGTTCTTGGTCAAAAACTCACGTAGATGCAAAATCCACGGAGAGAAATAACTCCTCGAAAAAATTGCCCTTTACGTGGTGCTGAATAATTTAAACAGGCATTGGAATGCATCGGTTCTGGTAAAAGATCCACTACAGTTACTACTTTTCAAGCAGACCGGCAAGCCAGTGTCATTGTCACGTGTTGTTGTTGTTACATATTTTTTGCGGATATGTTGTTTTCGGTTCGCAACTTTTCACAAATAATTGGAAAAATGATGAATCAGAAATGTTGAGGGCAACGTCAAAATGTCTGATTAAAAATCTACATATGTGGTCCTAGAAGCATTTTTTCAGTTTGTTTTAAAAATGTGTTTCTATTTACTTGTAAATATACAATTATTTTATTATTCGTCTAGACGGTGTGTCCCAGGAACTCGATCTGGTGATCATTTGTAGCTTTCGAAGTCTTTTCCGTAAGAGTTATTATGGAATATGGAAGCATACTTCTAAGTTAGGTTTAGGTTAGGTTATTTCGGAACGGTTTTCCACTGTAAGACACATCCGTCTCATAACTCACGGTAAAACTTGTCCTTATCTGAGTGAACCATTTGGAAACTTTAGAAGGTCCTGATTTCTATCGAGCTGAGATCTTCTAACTCATGAAAACTTGTTTTCCTAAAGTGCTAAATCTGTCATTGTATAGCGCATGAGAGCGACATTACTTTCTTACTTACTGCTGGCCTGATCTGCTCGTGAACCACAGAGCCTGTACAGTAGAATAGAAGGTACAAACTCGTCTTTTCCTCTTCCCCATTTCCAAAGCTTCTGCAGATGTCATGTGTCTGCACGCTTAGCCTATGGGCGAGTCTGCCTATTAGGGAGAGCCCTGTCATAACGCAAATGCGTGTGCTAAAACTATGCTTACATATTTTGGTTTAGTAAAGCTTCTGCGCATTTCACATTAAGATTCTTCTAGAATTCTAGGGCGATTCTGCAAGCCATCTTTTATTCGCTGTCTTTACCACTTCATCAAAAATAAGAAGCTTGCATGTCTCAGAAGCCCACGTCATTGTCTGTGTACTCATCAGTCAGCTTGGTGCCAAGTCTCGCTAATTAATCGGCCCTGCAGTTGCTCTCAATGTCGCAATAGCCAGGAAAGCATGTTACCTTTCGTTGTAATGGTTCATCCAACTCGTTAAGAGATTTGTTTTTATTTACTTGCTAATATGTTTTGGATTATACAACTTAATCATGCCTATTTTTCAATTTCCTCATTGAAAAATAGCATAAATGCAAGTATAAAAAACTCGTCAATTACCAAGCAATAAAAACATAGCACTGAGTAAGCAACTTTCCGTTAGCGAGAGAATTTAGTACCTCAAATATTCTCAAAGTTAATCATTTTTTTCGGCTTTTGTTGCAACATACAATTGTGAAACTCTTATGTACATATATACCCAAAGAAGCTGAATACGTATATATAAAGTGTATGTATGTATAGCTACTACTGTTAGTATGTGTGCATGTAGTATGTGCCTCACGTTAACAACATGTTAAATAACACTTACTAAGTGGCAAGGTGAATGCACTAACATTTCACACCAGCCTCACAATCAGCAACAGAAGCCACATCATCATCGCCATCAACGCAATCATCATATGCAACAAAAACAAAAACAACAAATATTTATGATCATCATCATCGGCATCATCGTCATTATCATCACTCTGATTCTCTTCATGATTTACAACAACAAATCAACAGCCATCAGTACCAAGAGTCAAGTCGTAATCTACAATCAACGCAACAATATTCCCCAACGATCCTTCGCTGCAATGAATGACCAACAAATGGAAAAGCGTATGACAACAATAATACGAGCCAGCGCTCTTTGTGTCATCTTCTTCTTAAAACACAGAAAAACAAACACCGAACTGCATCGTACCAAGCACTTTCCCACCCCTCCATTGATTGCTTGCGCAAACATTAGCAATATTTACAAAATGTGTTAACACAACGACAAGTAACAAAACGCAAAAAGCAAATAAGTAGAAAATTGAAAAAAGAAACTTTAAAGCAAAAAAAAAACAGTTTGTGTGTGAAACGAAAACTTTGCGCGACAGTGTGAAAAATCAACTTCGACCAGCAAAAGCGCGGCAGGCAGCAAATATCATTTGCTGCAGTACGAAAATTGTATCTGCGCAAACGCAACGACAAAGTCAAGTTCAATAACACAGAACAGTTGGTAAAATAATTGAATAGTTAGTTGCTACTTCACAGCCCGGTAGAAATTTCAATGGCAGATGCCAGCTGTAGGAAATGAAGCAATGCTGGAAATATGTTTTGCAAGTTTTCTGTTTTGGCTTTTCGAATCTTCATTATTTTTGTATTAAAGTATAGCTTATTTTCTAACAAAAACCGTATAAGTCGAATTTTTAAACTTTATGGAAAAATTAGAAAAAATCCAAAAAGTCTTCATACCAATTCCCACAGTTTTTAATTAGAATTTCTAGAAAGATTTTTCGTATTCGGTTTTATAGTTCAGTCAATTTCAGTACAGTAAAGTGCAAGTTTGAAGTTGCTGAAAATTCTCTTTGATTTCATATAACTTATTTCTTATATTTTTTTCCATATTAGAAAAATTTCGGGACTTTTGTTAAACAACGAGTTATACTTTTGTTGAAAAAAAATAATGAGAAATAAGGAAAGCAAAATAGTCAAAATGTTGATGTGCTGCCATTTTTTGGCAAGGTGTGTGAGTCTATGGAATATAAGTGCTCAGCTGTAAATAGAATTTTTTGTTTTTAACATGGTTAGGGTATCAACTTTTTTTTAAGTGACGTTCTATCGTTGGTTGTCTCGTATTTTATTGCCATTAGACTGATATTCACGAAGAAGCTAAAGATCTCAAAGGTTTCCCAATTCCGTTGTCTATAAAATCTCCGCTGGCAGGTCGTTTTACAGCAATACAATTGAAAGCTTTTGAAATTTTTAAATGGCAACTCCGTCTTTAGAGCGAGTGAACGAAGAAGAAGAAGAAAAATAGCGTCAGCTCGAGATCATCTGCCAGAGAGGGAAAGCGGTTATTGTATTTGCTTTTATTTTTGAATCTTGTCTACTATGTCCATCCCGCAAAATGCAATATTAGGTGCCTTCGATTCGCCACTTCTCTGCTCGCTATCTCTGGACTCTCGTTATCTCTTCACGGAAATTTGCATGTGACAGAAACTACAAAGTTATCGAGCTACATTCGCTGCTAGCAATTACGGTTGTACCTCATACAACTAGTGATAAAGCTCACTATTTTCAATGCTACTAACTCTCCTTGAAGTGCATTTCATTAGATTGGAGAGATTTTTGTTGCCTTACACGTTGCAGTTAGTTAGTTAGGTTTTTGTCTACATTCAATAACATTGAGAAGAAATATAACACAGAGGGGGCTAACAGAGCAGGACTTGAAGCAACAAATGTATCCCTCTGGCAACGCGATCCTACTAAAACTCAGCAGCTCTTTTCCAGTGCTACCAAAATATGTTTATTTATGCCATTTGCTTCCTCATGCGCCACTTGCTCATACTTGGCTAATTAGAGAGGCCCATTATTTTTTGAGCGGTTTATTATTATATGGCGTCAGCTGTGGCTAAATGGGTTGGCGCGTTACTACCATACGAATTCGAAACGCAGTGTAAGAAACACCAAAAAAAAATTGTCTTAAAGCAGTTGCCTTCGGCAGGTAACGGCTTCTCATATAAACTATTTGACATATTTAGGATCTTCCATTTGTGTATTTTTACCATGAAAAAGCTTTTCATAAAACACCATCTATCATTTGGAGACGGCATGAACCTATAGGAGCCACCATTTGTGGAAAAACATTAAGGGGCACACCGCAAGTAGGAGGAAGAGCTCGGCCAAGCAACCAACCAAGGATGCAAGCGGCAATTATATATATATATATATTAGGGCAGGTCGATTTAAAAATCGCTCATTTCTCTGTGAAAATCGTATTCTAAGGATCAAAATAAGAAACTTTACCGAAGGAACCATACCTCTAAAACGAATTCTGATGTCCCCCAATTTGGGTCGAACTTTTAGTGTATTTTGTGGGGTGGCAAAAAAATCGCCCATTGCTCTGTGAAAATCATATTCTATGGATCAAAATAAGAAACTTTGTTGAAGGAACCATACCTCTAAAACGAATTCTAATGTCCCCCAGTTCGGCAAAGTTTCTTATTTTGATCCCTAGAATACGAATTTCACAGAGCAATGAGCGATTTTTAAATCGACCCGCCCTAATATACATATATATATATAGGCGCTTAGCCTTTTGAGACAGATAAGTTCATCTAACTGGGATTTATACTTTTCGTCAAAGTTATACTCTACTGAAATAAGATTTTTATTTTGAAAACGAATAGCTGCCCGAACCTTCAAAGGAGCGATTTTAGAAGTCTGCTGAAAAAAGTCTGTGATATCTAAGACAATAAACAGGTATAGTGGTACGACCTGTCCAAGAAATCT
The DNA here is from genome assembly GCF_028408465.1 of Anastrepha ludens. Lineage (NCBI taxonomy): Eukaryota > Metazoa > Arthropoda > Insecta > Diptera > Tephritidae > Anastrepha > Anastrepha ludens. The sequence goes on along the minus strand of NC_071498.1, from coordinate 113,266,325 downwards.
AAGTGCAGTGTTCATTTTCAGGGTTTGGATACTGCTTTTCCGAGTCCTGACGAATACTGCTTATTCTGGATTGGATTAGCGTTGTTATGTTGGTTATGCCTTAAATAATAATAATAATGCAAGCTCGCCTAGCAAGAGAAGAGCAGGTCCGTATTTCGGAAATGAATTTTAAGAACCATAATCAATCTCATCACAATTTCCGGATCATATCTCATTTCTGTGTGGAATACACTCATATAGTATACTCAAATCCGTACGTACTCACAAACAAAACTTACATTGTAACTAAATTCGCGTTGCTTGCCTCTAGTGGCACGTTTGTGCCAATCAATTGCGCGGCAAACAGTCAAGAAATATATGCATGTTTCTCGTTATGCGATTTGTAGTATTTGCACGCGTGCATGTTTCACATGCACTGTACCCTTACAGAAATATATGTACATACATACATTCGTTCACACATGCGTTTGAGTGCTTTGGCCAAGTCCCTGCATATTCGTTAGTGATTTGATGTCTAACTAACGGTTTATATAAATCATGACTTTAGCCAAGCAGCAGCTTGAGAGGAGTTGAGAGCGCAGCTCTGCAAAATTCACACAGAAGTAGCGCCAATACTTACACACACAATCATTAGTTCGGAATACTGTCAGCTTAATTCTTAAGCCGCTTTGTCAGCCAAGTATTACCTACATTTGTATGTCTGTGTGCTGGCACATCCACTCGTATATGCACGTGTGTACGTATAGATCCTTCGGCAGTTCTCATACCACACACACACTCGCATATACACGTGTCTACTGCGCTATTGACTGCTGCTAGACGTTCTCACTGTTTTTGCTGCACATATTGGCATGCACTGGTGCTGTTGTTGCTGTTACTGTTGTTGTCGTCTGTGCCGGTGTCAACTCTTACTTTTGCGTTTTTCGCTTTTCTAGCATATTTTTTTTGCTCTTTTTTGTTTTTTTTCTGCTTTTTTTTTTTGTGTTTGTTAGAGCCTTCTCATTGCCAGCTGACTGACTGCCCGTCAATTTTACGCTGCCGTTTATACTTTTCACCCACCGCTATTTGGTTTCCTTGCTGACAATTCACGCCGCTGGCCATTTTCCTAGGTCTTCTTACTCTGCGTTTTACCTTTTTAATTTTTTCCATATGTTTTGCAGCCACCTAGTTGTCTCCTTGTTGCTGCAAATTGCTTGGCTGGCATGAGAGCTGCGTTGTTGCTGCTTGTCGGTCGCTGTGCAGCGCAGAGACACTTCAAGTTGACAGTCATGTTGCTTGTGTGATTGCCGCTATTTATGTGATTTGTTATTGTTTTATTATTGCAAAACTGTTTTTATTGCTGTTACACATATGTGTGCATTGCGTGTTTAGCACCCTCACCCAACCTCGCCGACTCACTAACTCACTCACTAGCAAGTTCGTCTTCCCATTGCTGCTGCTTCAGCATTTGGGCTCTTCACTCGGCCAAAGCTTGAGTGATGTGCTCCTCGAACAAAATATCAGCACCTTCTACTTGAGCGAGCGGCAACTTGAAGCCGCCACATAGCTGTGGTTGCCACACATCCGCTGTAATAACACTCCTAGAAAAAAAAACAAATAGTAAAAATGGCGTAGCAAAAATTGAAAAAAGAAGCTAAGAACTAAGCATGGCGCGCATTTTTATGCAATATTTAATTTACACGTAGCTAGGTAGGTGTATGTACAAACATACGAACACACACACATACATTCATCTGTATATGCACCTTGGCATATCCTATGCGTTGCCTTTGGTTTTTGCTTTTTATGCAAGGACTGAATCAGCGCTGCAGTTGGGTACTTTGCTGCTTTCCTCTTTTCGTGTATTTTTTCCAGTTTTATTATTTTTTATTGCCCTGCGGTGTTGGCGTTGGCTTGGCACTTACTCTTCATCTGCTTGTACTTTTTTTTTAGTTTTATTCTCGCATATTGATTGGCATTTCCTGGTTGCATTGCCGATTGCGAATCGACGTGCCTCTTCAGGCGTTGCTGCCTTTGCCGCAGTACCTATACATATGTTAGTTGCTGTTTTCGTTTTTGTTTATGTTGTTGTTATTGTTGTTGGTGGTCATGTCATACGCGCACACATGCATATTGTATGCACATTCTTTTGTCATGGGCGCCAATTCTGCGAAATTTATGTGCCTAAGCATGGACACAGGATACTACTATTGGGCAGCTTAGATTCCTTATAAACTTGTTTGACACTTCTTAGAAAACACATTTCATGAGATGGGTTTGAATGTGTGAAAGCACTACAGAATACGGAAATTAAACGAGTTGAATAAAAGTGTCTGCTTCTCTTAAGTGCCGATGACTAATGGTTGTCTCATCGATGATGGAATTGACAATGAATAATAGTCCGAAAATGTGAATTTTTCATGAACTCTCGTAGGTTCATTAATTTCACTGATTGAGAGGATCGAGTCTAGGTATCTGTGCACATTTTGTTCGAAAACAAGCAGATTTAATTATTTCTTAAGAAAGTTGCACTCATAGTTAAAACTTAATTACAACAAATATCTAAGCCATGGCTGCGGTGGCCTCTAAGTTGTTACTTACAATGGGAAACCCTCAAATCAGTGTATGATTATGGAGGTCGATTATTGACGAGCTCTGAATCAGTTATAAGAGTCGAATTATTTTCATTAAAGTTCATTTTTTATACTCGAGCACTTAACAATGTGGAAACTTTGCAGGATATCATTTTCTTCGTTTTCTCAGCTCCCAAAGGGATTTGAAAACTTTTATTGAAATTAAATTGCATCTGACTATTCGCTTTTACGTAGTCTTACCCAAGTTACTTCATTTTTCTTAATTACGTCTTTCTTCACATTTCCTTCGCATCTCCAAGCGGCATCGCTTAATACTCGTATAGTCAAAGGCATTTCGTGTTGTGCCCTTTATCAATTACAACGTACGGAGCAACTTTAGCGTATGACCACGTTTGCTGCCAAGACGATTTATAGTCCACTCAAATCTACTTGAGAATCGAAATCATTCCAGTTTACCAGCCACTAGCAGGAAGCAAAAACTCAAGCCAAGTGATTCAAAACCAGTGCTGGAAGGGAAAAAAGAGGATGAAGAGTCCTCACTCATTAACTGGTGGGGATGTAACAATGAGCTGTAGGAGTTTTATGACGGCATAATGCAGCGAGCAAAGATCCAGCGGTTTCGATGTCCGAATGGATACAAACGCTCCAGCTCTGAAAGTATTCGTGGCGGTACCCGCTGACGGTAAAAGAGGAATGCCTCCTGGGCTTCGCTTAGTGTTTCCAACCGGTGCCGTTTGTCATGAGAAAGAAATGACTGGCTCGCTTTGCTAAGCTCGGCCGAAATCGCGTAAGCGGTTATCGCGCCATTTAAGAAGAAGAAGAAACTGCCAGGGCAAAATAATCTGTATTATACCAAATATGCAATTCAAGTTAAACATTTATGATTGTGATACAAAAAAGTTCACACTTCAGCAAAAATTTATTTTAAAATTTTTCAAAATTTGATTAAAACTTTAAAATTTTCAAATAGAATTTTTAGAATTGTTTTGGATATACTCATTCAAAGCGCTCTTAATTTTAGTAAATTGTGCAAACTTCAAGTGCTTAAAAAATAGCCTCGATTTTTGACGATTATGTGTTTTTTGTGGTGCTGGCTTTTTCTGCCGTATAAAAAATCGGAGCATCTACTTCGCATAGAAGAAAAGGTGTGACACCTCAGCGAAAAAAATTCTCAAAAATGAACGATATTTTGTATTGATTTAAAACTTGCACTTTGTTATACTACAATTCAATGGGCTATAAAACTGCACACCCTAAAAATTCTGTTTGAAAAGTTGATTGTTAGGTTAAGTTAGCCAGGATGCTTGTCTAAGAAAGGACACTAGGTTGCTCTAAGGCCCATTGTTATACCTGTGTTTGACTTCTAACCCCTAACTAAGTTGCCTTAACCATTTAGATCTTTTCCAGAAGGTAACTAGTCCCTCCAGTCAGTAAATTAGCAAATTTCCCAGGTGTTCAAAGTAATAATCGCCAAGGTATTTGGCACGGTATTTGAAATTTTGGGTTCTATTTGAAATTTTGCGTCTATCAAAAAAATGCATAAAAATTATTTTCATAATTTTTCAACGAAGTGTAGTATATGAGCAGAAATCGTAGTGACACTACTTGATAGTTATTAGGGCAAGTATTTCACGCTTAAAGAAAAATCCTTTATTATTTAACATATATATATATAATTGGCGCGTACACCCTTTTTTGAGTGTTTGGCCGAGCTCCTCCTCTTATTTGTGGCGGCGTGCATTTTGATGTTGTTCCACAAATGGAGGGACCTACAGTTTCAAGCTGACTCCGAACGGCAGATATTTTTTACGAAGAGCTTTTTCAAGGCAGAAATACCATCGGAGGTTTGCCATTGCCTGCCGAGGGGCGACCGCTATTAAAAATTAAAAAAATATTAAAATCCTTTATCACGTGCAATAAATTTTATTAGTCGATTTGTGATAGAAATACATACATATATAAGTACATACAAATATCATTTTTGTGCAGATTCCATCCACCTTTCGTCCAATTTGACGCATTTCTTAAGAAAAATCCCAAAATCATTCGAAAAAGAGAACTAAAATTATCGGCGAAAATATTTTTCATACAATTTTAGTTAAGGGAATCAGAAAATCATTTTTGTTTGTGATAAAAATACATTTTATACTATAACAAAAATTATATAACACAACTTGGGAAAAAAGTTTTAAAAGTTTTCAAAACTTTTTTAAAACTATCCAAAAATGTTCAAAATTTTATTAAAACTTTCAATTTTAAAACCAGCACTTTTGGAATTTTTTGGGTACACAGTTTTGAAACTCATTGAATTTCGCCTGAGTTTATGTACAAAACCGGACAATGAAGGCCATTTTTGCTAAATATCATGACTTTTGGGGCAATTCGTGAATTTGTTCTTATTTTGTACTACAATCTCTTCCGTGAAAACTGATATGTATTTACGTATCTTCGAATTCCATCTTTCTCGGAAGCTTAAACTCTATTGCAAAATATATACCGAAAGGGTAAGACTGAAAAATATCTAATAGAGATAAAAAAATATTACAAAATGCAACTTAGCAAGCCAAAACAAATTTTTAGCGGTGTTTTAAATTCCTAAATTCATATGCAGCAAGATAAGCAGATAAGATGCGGAAAGATAAGGTAATAGGAAATCATAGTTTTCGAATGCGCACAACGGGCAACAGTAGATGTGTGAAAAAAGTCAAAACCAACTACTTAGCACTTTGTAGAATTTTTCCCATTTCAGTTATTTGTTTTTGCAAGTATCAGTTTTTTATTCTTGACACTTTTTTCTATATTTATTTTTGTTTATTTCTTGTTTGCGTCCGCATGTTTGCTGGCAAACGCGACTAAAACGTGCATGGCATGCGAAAAATAAATAAATAAGCGAATAATGCGACAGAAGCTGACCGGTAACTAACTGAACTAGCACGTACATATATCAAACATTCTACTAGCGGACGCACAGTTTCACATACATACATACATACATGCTTGGACAATACAAATGTAGCTATGCATTTGTGTGTTCTCATAACTGTAAGTTGCTCAGTAAAGTTAGATATGTTTGCACGTATTTTAATAAAATATGCCCGTATACAACCCGCGACAAGACGATAGCTTGTCAAGATATTGACCAGTGTTGACCGTTTTTCTTTTCTTTTTTGAATTTTAATTAATTTGTATAAAAAGTATAGCTTATTATGTAATAAAGCGCATATAAATTCTAGGCCCAAACTTTGTGCAAAAATTAATAAAATTCGACAAATTTTCGTTTATTTTCGGCGGTGTTTAATTAGAATTTCTAGAAAAAATTTTGATACGCAGTTTTACGCCTCGTTAAATTTTAGTTCAAAAAGTGCCAGTCTAGAGTTGCTAAAATATTTCGCGGATTTTTGATAATTTTTTTTTCTAGACGGAGTTTCGTATATTCTCCATGTAGGGAATGCAAAACACTTTTTATTGGACACAAATGCGCAACATCGTAAAGGAAGAAAATTTGTAAAAAATCAACGGAACTTTTAGCAAATTTAAGCTTCATTTTATTATATAGCACATATATTGGGAGGTTGAATTAGTTTTAAAGGTTTTTTTCGAAGATTTGGGGCTTTATTGTGAAAAAACGGTACAAAATATTTTATTCGAAGTATTGGCCATCGCTGATATTGATATCATCGGCCTTAACAACCGCGCTGTTAGTTCTGCCTTCTCCAAACTGGATAAAGAGGCAAAGCGAATGGGTTTGGTGGTGAACGAGGACAAAACGAAGTACCTCCTGTCTTCAAACAAACAGTCGGCGCACTCGCGTATCGGCACTCACGTCACTGTAGACAGTTATAATTTCGAGGTTGTAAAAGACTTCGTTTATTTAGGAACCAGCATTAACACCGATAACAATGTCAGCCTTGAAATCCAACGTAGAATCTCTCTTGCCAACAAGTGCTACTTTGGACTAAGTAGGCAACTGAGCAGTAAAGTCCTCTCTCGACGAACAAAACTAACACTCTACAAGACTCTCATCATGCCCGTCCTAACGTATGGCGCAGAAGCGTGGACGAGGACAACATCCGATGAAGAGACGCTTGGAGTGTTCGAGAGAAAGATTCTGCGTAAGATTTTTGGACCTTTGCACGTTGGCAACGGCGAATATCGCAGGCGATGGAACGATGAGCTGTATGAGCTTTACGGCGACATAGACATAGCGCAGCGAATAAAGATCCAGCGGCTTCGTTGGCTGGGTCATGTCGTCCGAATGGATACAAACGCTCCGGCTTTGAAAGTATTCGATGCGGTACCAGCTGGTGGTAGCAGAGGAAGAGGAAGGCCTCCTCTGCGTTGGAAAGATCAGGTGGAGAAGGACTTGGCTTCACTTGGTGTGTCCAACTGGCGCCGGTTAGCACGAGAAAGAAACGACTGGCGCGCTTTGTTAAGCTCGGCCAAAATCGCGTAAGCGGTTATCGCGCCAATTAAGAAGAAGATTGGCCATCGCTAGCTACAACTTTCGCCCATCTTTCGGGCAATTTCCGGATGCCGTTTCTCCAAAATTCTGGCCGCTGCTTGGCTATCCATGACTCAACCCATATTTTGGTAGCCTCGTACGAGGAGAACCGCTGGTCCGCCAAATCGAGACTCATATGCCGGAACAAATGATAATCGGAGGGAGCTATGTCTGGACTATACGGCGGGTGGGGTAACACTTCCCAGCCAAGCGTTCCAAGGTATTTTTTGACAGGTTGAGCAACATGCGGCCGAGCGTTGTCATGTTGCAAAATAACCTTGTCGTGCCTTTTTACCGTTTCCGGCCGTTTTTCTTTCAATGCCCGACTTAAACGCATCAATTGCAGTCGGTAACGATCCCCCGTGATTGTTTTTCGTATATTCTCCATGTAGGGAATGCAAAACACTTTTTATTGGACACAAATGCGCAACATCGTAAAGGAAGAAAATTTGTAAAAAATCAACGGAACTTTTAGCAAATTTAAGCTTCATTTTATTATATAGCACATATATATAATTCGCGCCTACGCCCTTTGTAGGGTGTTTGGACGAGCTTTAGCTTAACGTATTGTATTTTCACACATGAAGGACCCAGAATTTATGCTGCCTCCGAATGGTATATGAATTTCTTATTAAGAGACAAGGGCGGCCATTATTGAAAAAACAAACCTTTTTCCATCATTTACATAGGTATTTCGAGCATTCGTCTACGGCGGCCACTTTGTGCTTGCATTTTATTCTACTAAAATTTAAAAAGCTATAAAATTGTATAAAAAAATTATATTGCAAGCTTTGTAAAATCTTTCCAGTTTTTGTATAAAATTTTAAACTCAGATTTATAAGGTTTTTTTTTGTTAGATAATCAACTGTCACTTTATTCACAAATAGTGCAGATTCTAAAAAAGGCAGAAGAGAAATATTAAAATTTAGTAAAACTATTGATGCGATATCGCGCACTGTAGCTTTCGGTCACTTATTGACTTTTTATGGTAGAGGATATTGGCAACTTACAATCATTGCATTTTGCTTTCGTGTGCGAAAATATTCTGGCAAAGGGAGAGCTAACCGATGTGTTAAATTTTATGCAGCAGAGTTAAGTGAAAGAAAGAGCCTGGAGGGTTTTTTAAGGTTTTCAAAAGTAGGTGGTCAACAAAGTTTACCAATAGTTGTTTTAGACGCAAGCGCAGTGATGCGCAAATCAACGACTGCTTAGACTTAATAAGAAACTCAAACCACCCACAAGATTAGCAACGCGAAGTAACCACAAAATAAATATTTCCAACGCATACAAACACACAACAGCTCGTACACCCACTAATTGCTAATTGAAAGCAAAAACAAAAAACCAAAAACAGCAAGAAATAAATTTGCATAAATTTTTCATTTCCAGCAAACTGGTTGAATTCAAGCAGATAGCAACTGGAGTAATCAGATGTCAGTGTGTACTAAAAAGCGCATTCCAGGTGTATGGTAATTTTGTGGCAATTTCTAATAGCAACACCAGCAGCATACCAGCCAGCAACAGTAGCCAATCGTAGTGGCAACAAGAAGTGGCCAATTTGTTTTATGCAAATTTCTGCTTCACAAACGTGATTTGGATATATTATTACTTATAGGAGGAGAGAACTTTCTTGTTTTCTTGGGGTTCAACAACATTAGCATAATTGAAATCAGTGCAGGGCAGCGTGGCACTTACGTAGGTACTCGTATGGTATACAAAGGTATACCTACTTGTTGTACATAGTGGTTTTTGCATAACTAGAACTAGCGCAGCCCATTTGAACGGCATTCGTGTGTGCGCGCATGCGCACAATCGGCCAAAGCCAATGTGCCTAGGCTTCCCGTCGAAGTAAAATATTTCAATAAAAATTCATTAATATGATTACTCATACGCAGCGCATGGTTGTATGCTCGCACATATACATACATACGTAGGTGTGAGAGTGTTTAACTACTCATAAGAAGAAAAAAAAAACAACAACTTGGTATTGGCGTCACTTGCCAGTCTGATATGTAATTTAATGCGATTTATTTATATTTAAAGCAGCAACGACGAGTCACTGCAGGCGCGTTTTTTCTTCTCGTTTTATTTTACACTTTTTTTAACCACCTTTTTGTGGTTTTTTAAGCACATTCCAGAGCAGCGCACAACTACATATTTGTACATACTTCTAATTATTTTTATTGTTTTTGGGAATTTTTTAACATTTTTTCTTCCACTGTGTAAATTACACGGAAATTCCATGCAAATTTAGTTTAATTTTTTTCTGTTTGTTGCTGATGGTTCCTGCTTATTGTACTGTCTTATTTTTTTATCAACGTATGTATGTGTGTGTGTGTGCGATTGTTGCTGCTGCTGCTGCGGACGCTTCTTCAGCTGTACATTTATTCACCTGCTCGAAATCTGTTTCATTTATAAAGTGTGATGTCATTATTTAATGACTTTCATATATCTTTGGTTATTTGGTGCCATTTGTTTGGGTGAGAGATTCTTATATTTGGATGTTGGCTTGCATGTATTGTATATGTATGTGCGTATTTTAAGATGTTCTTCCATTATGGGTGATTACTTATGAGAATATTTCATTACTAACATAAACAAAGAAATATCTGAAGTAGTTATTCTTCTTCTACGCATTTGCGCTATGCTTCTTTCCTCATTTTTTTTTTTGTTTTTTGTTTTGCTTTTTCACATAAATGACTGTTTGACTAATTGCTTGATTGACTGCCGAATTTGACTCGTGTCTAGGTGATTCATGCCCCGTGCACATAATAATTCCAAAAAAAACGGTGCTGTTCATGAGGTATTTGGTCAGATATGATCAAAAAAGTTATCAGAGATCACTATCAGTTTGTTGCTTTTTTAGCGCTCGACTGAGGTCATCATCAGCTTTGCATGTGGATTTCAGTAGTGTTTTTAGTGTTGTTGATGTATACTAGTTAGAGTTCTTTTGATTCCTGCTTCCTTTTTTCATACTTTTTTTTGTTTACATAAAATATTGTAGATATTTTGGCTTAGCAACTTAGCTGGCTTTTTGTAAGAAGCTTATAATTACCACAAATTCAGCATGACTTTTTGCCAAGTATTTAAGTAATTTGCGGCAGTCAGTCATATGTCCACCTTGAGCTGAACTAAGTTACTATTAATTGCTCTACAAATATTTCAGATAGATGAAAACAGTGCTTCCTTGTTGATTATTTTGGTTCGTTACCTTGAAAATCTAACCTAAAACACGCAAAGCGCTTTTTGATACGCCTTTCCTGGAACCTCTAAGTCTGCGGACTTTTAAATAGGCGTAGTTTGTTCTACATGCTTCAGGGCGTTGTTAATATGACCCCAACATTTGTTCTCTCCCAATAGCTTTATTCCAGCTACAGTTTTTGCTATTGATCTACTGTCAAAGCCTATTCTCCAAACAAAAATGGTATGCTTAATAACGATCAACTGAGCGTATTTCTGTCATATACAGGCCTCCGATAAAAATGATTTACCATCCGAAGGCACTGTTGTTGCAGCATAAACATTCTCCACACACATTTGTGAAATGCTGCTAGAGTGACAACATTTGACCGGATATTGTGGATGCCGCGCCAAAAAAATTGGCCGTCTTTGGCCGCAAACCAATCATCGAGCGATTTTTTGGCTTCTTCGTGAGAATTGAAGCGCTGGTCGGAAAGTGCGTGGCCCATCGATGCAAACAAATCATAATCGGAAGGCGCCAAGTCTGGCGAGTAAGCCGCATGCACCAGCGATTCCCAATCGTACGTCTCCACCAATTCCCGGGTCGCTCTTGTTCGATGTGGCGGTGCATTGTCATCAAGAAAGATTACTTTGTGACGCTGATCGGCATATTCTGGGCGTTTTCGGTGTATAGAGCTGTTCAAATCGGTTTTAATAGCTCATACCAAATCATACCACCAAATCGTAGTTTAAAGGCACGAAATTCGACATTTTTAAGAGCGACAAAAATGCATTGTTGTATGAAACGTAACAAACAATGAACTGAATATTGTTTACAGATGACAGACGAAAACAACAAGTCATTTGGGAAGGTTTCAAAATACTCAAAGCGACATATATGGACTAACAGCTGAACGTCTCACTTCATAGGTATATACCTGAAATACGTAAATATGGCAACGAAGCGCATAGAAACATTCGAAAAGTAGATACCAAAAAGATTCCGAAAATTCCTTGCAAATTCCGACCGTATCTCTAATTCTGAAGAACTTCGAAAAGTTAATGCCGAAAAAGAGCTTCTAGGATGCATTAAACAAACAAACCCCTAAGCCATTTATGCCGCCTTTATAATTGGAAACTCCTTCAACTTATACTACATGAACAGATTGAAGGAAGACGTGGAATTGAAAGAAAAAGGTTATTATAGCTGCGGAATATACGTCAATGGTTTGACGTTTAATATATTGGCCATCGTTTGGAGTTGGTCAGAAACAGAGAGGCAAAAAAAAAAAAAATTAACAATTGGCACGCACACTTCTGCTAGGTGTTTGGCCGACCTTCTTCTTCTATTTCTGGCGTACAACTTGATCTTGGAGGGACTTACAGCCGGCTCTGAAGGGCAAATCATTTTGTATGAGGAGCTTTTTCATGGCAGAAATACACTCGGAGGTTTACCATTACCTGCCGAGGGGCGACCGCAGGCGAAGTTCGTTATCCCAATAAGTCCGTTATGCGATTCCTCTTTCGAAGGAAATGCCGCTATAAACGATTTATTTAAGTCAATGTCCTTGGTCTTACAGAAATTCATTGTACCAAGGATACAGAAGAACATTTCTAAAATTCACTAGTGTCCTCTACGAGTTGTATCGAGGTTCTTAGCCAAAAAAAAAAAAAAAAAACTACTTCAAATCGTTTGAACAGCCTTTGAACACGTTCCCTTGTGGTTTAGCATTTCATTTTTTATTTTACTGTAACAGATTAAATAAAAATTATATTTCTTCTCTATTATTTTTTCCTTCTCGAGCATTTAGCGCTAATGATATTTAATTGTGGAACTAAATAATATTAATTACTCGCTCTTTCTTTTGTTTGTTGCAAAAATAAACATACATACCCACACATGTTCTAAACAAGCGCATCTATATGGCGGCCAGTACGGAAGTCAGTGGCGCAAAATTTCACAAAACATTATTTAATTTGTTGAGGTTTTGCTAATGAATTTTATAGGAAACAAAGCGAAACTTAATTTGTGGATCCTTGAAAAGCATATTTGCAAAAGCACTTAAACTCTTACCCAGGTGATCATGCATATTTACGCAGGTGAGCTTGTAAGCATATTCAGTCGGCTAAATTTTATTAGATCGATGGTTGGCTGAGTGAAAGATGAAGCATTCACAACTATTCAAGTAGGAAGCAGGTGAATATGTGAAACTTGGTGAATATTAATATTTAGAACCAGTTCCTCGAAAACGGACATGCCCACACACACATACACACACATATTTGGCTAGCATCACATGAAGCACATTAAAAAGTGCCTTTGGCAAAAATTGGGTAGTAACCGCGAAGAGTCGACCAGCAAAGGCACACAATGGCTTAGGAGGCAAATATCTGCTGAAAGTCTTATAGTTTGCCACAAGTACATACATATTAGACGCTTGATACCTTGGCAAGCCTAGCTGGGGATTGCCACATAGTTGCTAGGCTGGCTGGCTGGCTGCTTGCCCGCCTGAATGATTACATGTCATCCCAAGCTCGCCTTGTTGAGTTAGTTAGGGCGCATAGGCGTCAGCAGTTTCACCGTCAGTAAGCCAGCTCTTGATTGTCGCATCAAAAAGATGCAGCTGCAATACATGCAACATACTCGCACAGCAACAACACAGCACAACCACAATATCAGCACCAGCGCCATAGTTAGCTTCTTTGCGATTGTGTTTGCACACTCGAGTGCCAGAAGTGGCACCTCAGCAACAAATTCTAACGCGTTTGAGTACCCGCCTGCCAGGCCGCCCTCATGACACCCGCCATCTTGCTTAGAGGCTGCGCGCGCCATGCCACAACACTTGTGCCAATTGCATTGTGCTTCCGCATTTTTCATGCCATACATGATCGACACGTTCGCGCTGTGGCGGTGGCGGTGGCGTGGCAGTGGCAGTGGTAGTGGCAGCAACAGAGCAAACAAGAACAAGTACAAGAACAGTGGCACAGCGGCAGGCGAAACAATTGCAATAACAACAACAATAAAACCAAATAATACATCAACTTGTAAGTAGTGGCAAGCAAGCAGCAGGCTGCAAGCAGGTTGTTTTTGCTTTGTTGTGGTTGTTTTGCCTTTGTTTTTTTGTTCTGCTTGGTTTCGCGTCCAGGGGCGGCGACGAAGTGACAAAACGTAGTCAGAACTCCTTTGGTCGATGAAGATCTCGCACAAATATGTTGTTGCCGCAGCAGCAGCGGCAGCAATAGCAGCAAAAATACGATGAGCGAATAGATGCTTACACGTATGCACTTACACACACACACACATGCAAGCATATGTTAGTCTGTTCTGTATGCAAGATGAACAGCAGGCATTGCTGCTGCCACAAATGGTGTGCATGTGACTCGAGTTGCAAGCAACCACAAGAGCAGCCGTGCCAACAAAAAGAACAATAGCGGTAGCGCTTCGTGTTGCTGACAATTTGCTTAGCCAAACGTGGCCCAACTTAATAAATGGTTAACTTGTGTACCGTTACGTTTGCAAACAACGTACACATGAACTTGCCACATGCAGCCAAACGCTAACGAAGAAAGTAAAAAAACAACAAATCAGTAAAAATATAATAGAAAATCCAAAGAATACCAATTTTTATACATCAACACCTTTAAGGCAACAGCAACTCGTTTTGGGCTACAGAAAAGCGCGCACGCACACATTCTTAGTTATCCACAAATGTGTTGTGTGTGTGAGTGTAAGGTTTCCCCCCCCCACTTGCTGTGCGCATGTTATTTCGTCGTGCAGCATCTTGCAAATATGGCCAAACGCTAAACAAATTGTGAATTGACAACATTGTCAGCTGCTGCCAACTGACAACTGACGAGACCACAAATTAGTCAATAAATTTCTTTGCAGATCAGCATACACACACCTATGCATGTATGCGTGCTTAAGTATTTAAATAGTTATTAGCCACATATGTGCCTACACACAGGCGCAAATACATAAGCCATTGTTCAAACACATCATTACTTGACAACGACCCATCCAAACAGCCATTTTAGTTCCTCTATTTACATAAAAAAAAATCGTTTTTTTTATTACTCGCGTTTACTGCGAGTTATTTGGGTTTACGATGGTGTCAGAGATTCCACTTTACATAGAAGTTGTGGAGTATCTTTAATTGAATTTATAATTTAACCTTCTTGAGTATTCATTGCCCATGCGCTGGAAGAAAGATGACACTTTTATATGTACTTACTTCCACTTAAAAAAAAAGTGTTGCCGATGAGTGCATTTTTTCTTACCAAATAAATTGAATTTCGGTATTCTTTATATTTTTGTTGTTGTTGTTTTTATTGTAATTGCAAGACATTTTTTGTGAGTGCTGCTGTGGGAACGTATGAAGTCTCATCTTTAACATTAGCTGAGTTTTTTTAATACGTCGCGGGATGCTTCTAGCTATGCGTAAAACGAGGGCACTCGAGGGAAGGCTAACAAAGCCGTAGCTCTCGAATTTGGTAGGTATCCTTACCGGACATTGTTCGCTAGGCGTCCATGAGTTGGCACCTGGAATTGCTTCGGGTTTCTTCTGCAGCTGTCTGGAAGACGAGATGGAATTATCTCGGCACCTTCTTCTCAGCTGCCTTACTCTCATGAGACGAAGATTTAGACATCTGGGCTCTCAATTTTTCGCTAAATCTGCGGATATTGCGGATTTAAATATCGCACATCTGGTGGAATTCATCAGTGTCTTGAAGCGGCTAATACGAACGTAAGAAGCCACTATTGTTGGTCATCCTCTAATCCAAAGCCCGTTCTTCCTTTTTTCATCTGTCTGGTTCCTTTTTTCTTCTTAGCTCCCCAGTCAGTCCAAAAACACCAAATAATTCGCTAAATTCCTGAATTTTAAATACGTACACGTAGAAAAGTTGAGTTTGAAGTATTTCCAAGTTAGCTGCTTTAATAGAATTGTAGAGTACGAGTACATACTCGCCCTCATAGTTGAGTTGAAATACTTATTTTCCAAAATATGTTTATAAATTTATTATTATTTTTTCGTATTAGTGCAGTTTATATTTCTCCTTCACAATTTTTTTTTTCTTTGTCCCACCGCTCTACTGCGGGCGCCTTAAATGTACTTGTATTTAATTGTCGAGAGACTTCTGCTTCACTAAAGAGGTGAGCTTGCATCTTAAAGAAAAAATCACGTGCAGCGCAAAACAAATCAAATGCACAACTCAGCTGCTTAGACGAAACCAACAAAGCTATAGGGGATTGTGGTGGCCAAACACGGCAAACGTGGTTCAATGAGTAGGAGAGCAAATGTACAAAAAACAATTTACTGCTAGTAGAGCAATCGACAACAAACAACAAATTGACGCTGTGTGAATTGTCCAATAAAGGAGTACAAGACAACAAATTGCGTTCAATCACATGGAAAAGTTAAATGAAATATAAAAATAAATTAATTTAAAATGGAGTAAATTAATAATAAAAAATCCAAAAAATTTAAGTGAACTAAATAAATAAAAAAAATTTAAATTATATAAAAAATTAATTAGAATAAATTAAACTCCATTAAATAAAATAAAAAACACAGTAAAGTAAAAAAAACTTAACCAAATTTCTTTAAATTATAACAAGTTCAATAAACAAAATAAAATAGTAATAAAATATCCAAAATAAAATAAACTAAAAAACAGTAAAATAGAAAACACATTTTTTTTATAAATTTATAAATTTTATAAATTAAATATATTATAGTTGAATTAATGCTACGAAATAATTATAAACAATATGAGCTAAAATTACAAAAACGACATGAAACAAAGAGTACAAAATAAAATGAGTTCAGATAAAGTAAGAAAAAAATTATATTATAAAGTAAAAAAAATTATAAATAAATAAAATTACATTAAATGCAATTAAATTCAATATTTTAGATAAAATTAAAAAATATAAAATTTAAAGAAATAATACAAAATAAAATAAAACATTTAAAAGAAATATTGTAAAATAAAATCAACTAAAATAACTTGTATCAAAATTATTAACAATAAAAACAATAATAAAAATAAAAAATAAAAACATAAATTAATTAAAATTAAATTACCTTGAATTAACAAAATTAAAAAATTATGCGAAATATAAAGTAAAATAAAACTAACATAAAAAAGAGTACAAAAAATGAAATAAATTAAATTAATCTAAAAATTTACTTAACTATACTACATTAAATTAAATTTACAAATAAGATATAAGATTATTGTAATATATAAAAAAATGAAATAAATCCAAAAATCTTAATAAATTTGATATCTTATATAACTACCTAGAATAAAATAAATTAAAATAAAAAAATTTAATACAAATATAATTAACAAAATAAAATAATAGTAATAAAAAATAACATAAAATATATAATATAAATTAAATGGATATAAGATATTTTACAATGTAATAAAATAAAAACTTAATAAATAAAATTCAGTTGAGCCAAATTAAATTACATAAAATTAAATTATCCAAACAAAATTATAAATAAACAAAAATAAATAAAAAAACAAAACCAACATTAAATCAAACAAAAAAATAAAAATTATGTAAAATCATTAATAAGCTAAATTTACTTACATTAAATTAAATATTGTAAAATATATTACTAAAAAAAATTATAAACTTTAAAAGTAGACCAAAATATTCAACTAAACTAAAATAAATTAACTTTAATTAAATTAAATTGACCAAAAAAATAATCCAATTAAAATCAAATAAAATAGAATAAATTAAAATTAAATTATAATACATTAGCAAAATAAAATGATAATTCAATTAAAATCAAATAGAATAAGTTAAAATTAAATTGTAATAAATTTATAATAATAAAAAATGAAGAAAACAAATGAAATAAAACAAACAACTCAAATAAAATAAAATGACTTAAAATAGAACAAAATTAAATAAATTAAAAACAATTGAATTTCATTAAATTAAATGAAATTAAATTTAAAATCTAAATAATAATAAAAAATTAAACTAAAGAATTGCATAAAACAAATAACAAAAAATTAAATTAAATAAATTCAAATAAAAAGAATTAACTAAATAAATTGAATTCCATTAAATTAACTTAAGCTAAATTAAATCAAATTAAATTAACAAAATAAAATAAAGTTAATATAAATATGCATAATAAAAAAATTAAAACCAAAAAAATATTAAATATTAATTTAAATAAATAAAAGATGTGAACAAAAATAAATTAAATAAATTTAAAATAAAAAACTAGTGGCGCATTTTTCGCGGTCATTGATCATTGGCCAACCATCAGCTGCAACACCAATTGCATATACGCGTACATATAAGAGCGCGCCAATTTGTAGTCCACCTGGCTTTGACTAAATATGCAACGGAAGCCGCTAAATATGTGCCTGCAACAAGGAGTGTGTTTGGCGGTAGTTGTTGCTGCAGCAAATTCATATGCTAGCAGTTTGAGGAGTGGAGGCAGTTGTGTCATTGACCGCTTGACTGCTGGTGGGCGAGTTTCTACGCTCGCCAAATACTGGTCAAACTTTCGCAACGATTACTGTTGCTGCTGTATGGTCTATCAACTATACAAGGTGGCGTAAAATTAGTCATTCTATAGGGAGATTTATACTTTTTGCAAGTGGTGGCGTATGTCAACCATATTTTACACTCGTGAACCAGACAGCTTCCGTTATACAAACAGACAAGCAATGATGCGCCTAAAGCTCAAAATATAGATTTCCATCACACAAAATCATTTTTTTATTTAGTAAATAAAAAAGTAATTCAAATACAAAATTGTGTGATTAATTTGCGCTACCTTGTATTAACTTGGGGCAAGCATGCAATTTCTTGTGAGTGCATGCATGTATGTATGCGTGTGTGTGCGTAATTTCAATTCATCATTGACGTCAGTCATCAACTGCTGCTTCAGCCTGTCGCTGCGTTTATTTGGTTCTAAACTACTGAGAAGCTCCATAAAAGGGGTAATTATTATAACTAAATTGTTGTTGTTTTTGTTGTTGACGTCCATAGTTATTAAACGAACACTGTAACAGAGTTGTTGGTTTCTTATTTTCTTAACATTTCCCGATCTACGTAGTGTGCAAGTGCAGCCCCTCTCTTCTCTCTCTGTCACTCACTCTCTCGCACACACAAGCTTTTTCGCCCGCCGTTTTTGCCCTCTCGCCTACTTCCTTTCTATCCTTTAATCTACGTAAATATGTGGGTTAAAGCCAAATTTAGCGTTGTGTCATTTTAGCGAAAAGCATGCGAGTGGACACGGTCACGGTTGTTTTAAACTCAAACGGGGCAACAACACTGGCAGTAACTCGTTTTGCACAGTCAGTGCGTGAATTGAGCGGCAAACTTGTTTGGTTCTTTTTTTTTAATATTTCCATAAAACAATGTATGGTTGTTCCGTAATTTTTTTATGCGCCTGAGAAGTTAGCTACGCAAAAGGAGTTGGAAAAGCGGAAAATGAAATTCGCTCGCTGTACTAAAACGGTAATGGAATTACAAGCGTTTCAGGACATTTGAGTAAACCAAAAATAGGTGGACGCCACAAATTTCGGCGTGCAGTCGTAGAAAAAAGAATAAAATGAAGAGGCCTATAATTTGTGTTGCAATTTTTTTTTTGATAATTTTTTCTATTTTCCTCTTCGCTGGATTTCCGCAAGTATTAAATATAGCTCTCCACTTCCTTGACCGTGTGTGTGTGTGTGTTCGCCCATAAAAAGGTAGCACCAGGCCGTTTACATGCCACTTCAGTGAATTCACAGCTCGTCCCCCCATAAAACAAAACTGCACACAGCCTTGGCTATGGAAGAGGAAACCTTGGGCTAGTGGTTCGTCGTGACAGTGGCAATGGCAGCAATGGAAGTAAAATTACCACAAACGTACATAAATATTTAAGTGAAGGCGCAAAAGCTCATAAACATATGTATGTATGCGCAGATTTGTTGTTTTTATGCCGTAGGGACGTGCTTTGATCAGTTAGTTGAGGCATTGTTTATGCAACATAGCACAAACAAAATAAAGGCCAGTGTCCAGCAAACGCGAATTCGTGCAGCATGCAGCAAACGTGCCACCAACGATTGACATATGGCATATATATGTGTGTACATAAAAGTGTATGCTCACAGTATTCCATTTCCCTGTGGCTTTGGTTCTTGCCACACGCAGGCTGTAAACTTTAACTGCTCTTTGCTGTTCTTTTTGTTGTTGCGCATTACATATGCGTGATCCCTTTGCCATTTGCCGTCGTTTGCCTGCTTGTTGGCAATTCGATGCTGCATAAGTACAAGTGAATATATATGTGTGTGTGTGTGTGTGTGTGTGTGTATGTATGTATGTAAATATGTGCAAACAAACTTCGAAGCCCGAAGTTAGCAGTAGCAGGCCACCCTGAGACGCGCTGTGGGCAGAGGCTCTGGCATTTAAGGGGTTCACCTGCAACCGCACAAATCTTTATCGGCACGCTCTCCTTTCCTAACTTCGACTGTGTTTTCTGCATCTGCTGTGCTTATTCAATCAATGCCGTTGTTGTTGATTACAAATTGCTGCACTGTCGCCCACTGCTGCAACTTGTTGCAATTCAACGCTTACGCATGCTTGTAAGCGCAAAGCCACTTAGCTTGAATATAGGTTTATGTATGCGTGATATATGTATGTGTGTATATATGTATGCATGGCATATTGGTGCAACATAGTGCTAACCACATGTCCACACAAGTAAATACAATAGCAAAACAAAGAACGAGTATTGCAAGGCCTGTTGCAAGCGCAACTTGAACTTATTGCATATATTAAGGTTTTTGTTTTTATATTAAAATGTATGTAAATGTTTATGTGCGCATTTTTTTCAGTTTTTCTCTATTTTCCTTTGGGCACTTCAAAACTGTGAGAAATATTTATTTCCAATAACAATTACGGCCGCTCTCCTTTTTCTTCTTTTAACAGTTTTACATACATATAAGTATGTGTACGCTCACATGCATACAAGCGCATCTACACTACTCCCTGATTCTCATTTCTCCTCGTTCAACTACGCACCCTTCAAAGCATTCCACCCATATCCTGCTATTGCCCACCCCAGCAACGCCTCTTTGCACCTCCAGCCAGTGAATGCTGAAACAAAGTACGAGTTTTATTGATGAAACAATGCACTGCGCAAACATTTCAACAAACACGCACGCTTCCGCTTTCGCAAGTGTTTGTGTGCATGCGTATTGCTTGAGCATAGCTGTGCCACTCTGCGAAATTCTAATCGCTTTTCAGCGTTCTCGATCTTGATCTGCGAACAATTGACAGCTGTGAAAAGCGCCGCGCACAAACACTACGAAATTCATTCATGCATACGCGCACACACATACACGCCTATAGCATTTGGTGTGTCATTTGTTTTCGTAAGCGCATTAAATTGCAATTTTTTGGTTGGATTAGATTGATGCACTCGTTAGATAAGTGCATATTGCCACGCATTGAGAAATTGCGAAGTTTTCGATATCTTTTTTTTTTTCTGGTTTTTGTATATCGAAGCAGTAGCATGCTTTCATGCACAAAGTCCGTATTGAAGATTCCGCAGACATTCAAGTGTGACTAAAAGTAAGCTTGGAATTAAGAAAATAATAGATATAGGTGGATAGCTCTACTTCTATTATTGAAGAAATAGTTTGTGGAATTGTTGATAGAGGAGACTGTCTGTACAAGTACATGAGTGCGATGGACATGCATCACAACAGCAGTTGCTCCAGCTCCCTAGATTCCCAGCTTTCTTAAAACTCCCTTGCCTTCCATGAAGCGCTATCTAGCGTGCTCTGGGCATAGCTACGCAATATTTTGAAAATTTGTACTAGGAGACGTGCACTTTGGCTCTCACTAGCATCTTAGAAACTAGAAAGGTCTAAAAGAAAACATTTTTTTATGGAAATTCACAAAAGTAGCGGAAAAGACTTTGCTTCGCTCCTTCCGCTTGACAGCTTCTGCAGATAGGATTGAAGGGTAGGTTGAGTCTTGCTGCATGATCCCCTACTTTCCAGTGGCCTGTAAGGGTTGCAGTGTTGCGTGAGATGTTTGGCCGAGAGCATCCTAACAGATCATTTGTCCTTAGTGATTTGCATGCTTCTCTGATCGCTAAAAGTTCAGCCTGTAACACGCTGGCATGGACAGGAAGACGAATTCACTGAGATAGGTTGAGCGGATCCGAATGGAAGTAAGCACCCACACCACAGTTCATCTTAGAACCATCGGTACAGATTTCGATATCGTAGCTTCCAATCACATTTCCTTTGCTCCATTCGGCTCTCGGTGGAAAACGCACCGTAAAGCCTTTCTTAAAGTTAAGGTCGGGGACTGTGTAGTCTGATCTGTTTTTGAGGGTCCTTGTAGGAGAATCTTGCTGTGACCGTACGACCTTGTAGTCCAGGCTCCTATGTCTCTCAGTCTCGCAGCCCTGCAAGTAGCGATTGTTTTAATGTGTAAATCTAATGGTAGCAGGTGAGTTAGTACATAGAGCGCTTCAGTAGGACTGGTGCTAAGTGCTCCTGTAGTTAAGATACACACTGTTCTTTGTATAATGTTCATCTTAGTATTGTTGTATTTCTTTTCTGTTGCAGGCCACCAGACTAGTGCCGCATATGTTAGTATTGGCCTTATAATGGTTGTGTAGGACCAATTGGTTAGTTTTGGTTGGAGACCCCATTTTTTACCTAACAAAAAAAAAAATCTAAGAAAAAAAGTTATATAAACCTTATAAAAGTGTTTTTTTTTTAATATAAATGGTTACTAAATGCAACCCTGCGTTATTTAAACATTTTTTGAAGTGCCTATTCCTTTAACTTCGCTTAATGAATTAGGCTTTGAATAACAAAATTCCTCACTAAAACTTCAAATATTTATAAAAATGTTAAAAATAAAAAAAAACAGAAGTATTTATTTTTTTTTTTTTTGTTTTTGGTAATTTCCAATTCCTGCGGTAGCACTAAACGCAACCCTGCATTATTTCAAAACTCTTCTTAGGGCACTTTTGTGCTTGGCTTATCACTTTTTGTCGCTGGGTAGATAAGCAAAGCCGATGTTTTAATTAAATTCCATATTAAAAACCATAAATCACTTTCAGTCACATATGTACAGGGTTATCGGGAAAGTGGACTTAAATAATTTGATTATGCGGCATGAAATCCAAATCTGCTGAACATTACTAGAGTGACAGTTCTTGACCGGATATCAATGCGGGTCATTCCGGTAACGTACCTGTAGAACGAACTGTCGTGGGAACGAGGAATTGGGAATTTCTTCATCCACTAGTAGCGAATTTCGCCTAAATATCTCAGCGCATACCCCCTTAAGATCTAATATAGTCAAGAAGTTAAACCTTTGGATCATTTGAAACACCAAAATTTCTCTTTCTCATTTTTCCAAAAGTTATACCATATCAAAATAACTACTCATATAGTGCCAAATACACCTGCAGCACACCTGTTCGAAACCCATTGATTTCACTGCTCAGTGTACGTTCCCGTAGTGGCATACAAAGTACTCGGCATGCATATCCAGTTTCAGATTTGCTGGTATTTATCGCAGCACGACACAGTGACCGACAATAGCGTGAACGCAATTAAGAATTTAATTATCTGCGGCTGGTTGTAATGCCACAACATCAAAATTCCAGCGATAATCGATTTGAACATCAATGCACCACGGCGGATACCAAAGAAAAACAAACAGACAAAAAACCAGCAAAAACCAAAGTGTAAAAAAAAATCTATTTAATGACACGCGCGAGTAATAGTTTGATGGTACTCAAAGGTAAATACATAAGTGCAGTGCGAGCGCCTGCAAGGCACAACTGCTACAAATAAAAAACTTGGAATTATAGTTTTCCCCTTTTTTTTTGTATTTTATTTCACTTAACTTGGGTTTCTTTTTGGCGGCCTAGTGAGGCGACGTGATAATCCAATGAGTTTAAAAATTGAATAAGAAAATAAATGCGGCTGCATGAAGGAGAAAAACACTAAGAAAAAAACCAAGAAAAAATAATAAGATGTGTATGGGAGCGCTTGCAGTTAGGCTTTCTTCTGTGCTGCAGTTGGGTAGAAAGTTTGTGATTAGCCGCATAGGTGCAAAATCATCACCACATTCATCAGCAAGTAGCATTGAAAGATTCTTGCGAGCTGCTGCTTTTCCTTCTTTCTAATCAATTCGAGATTTTTTCAGCCACCACTTGGATTCGTTTGCTGTTATTGCGTGTGCTTTGGCGCATGCGTGCCTGACCTAACCTCTTGCCTTGGCAATTTACAGCTTTTGCTTACGTTTGTAGTTAATGTTGTTGTTCTTATGGTGGCTATTATTGTTGCACTTGTTGATGGCAGCGCAGTTTCGATTGGTTTATTGTCTGCTTAGCAATATTTTTTCTTTACCATTCAAAAAGCGGCTTATGCATTTCTCTGGTTCTTCGTCTGCATCGTCTGCCTACTTTACATAGCTCGAATGAGTGAAGCATTTTGAGCCGCCGCCTATACAAACCGCCTTCTTCCTCGCCCGCATCCTCGCCTGTATTGCATGATTTTTATTATTGTCTATAATTTGGTCA
This sequence comes from Anastrepha ludens, assembly GCF_028408465.1. Lineage (NCBI taxonomy): Eukaryota > Metazoa > Arthropoda > Insecta > Diptera > Tephritidae > Anastrepha > Anastrepha ludens. Next base: position 113,242,476 of record NC_071498.1, on the reverse strand, counting down.
CTTAACGGTGCAATTTGCAATTACATAGCGCAGCGCGCCGAGGTCACTACGGCAACAACAACAGCAGTAGCAAAAGCAACAGCAGTAGCAGCAGTAGCATCTTCGCGTATGCCCGTGGGACTCTAACGCTCTCGCACACATAAATATCCACACACATACACACACACACACACACACTTTGCACTTCAATGCTGGTCAACTCGCTAATGGCTGCAAATAGCCACCTCAGTGGCATTTCTTTACTCGAATTTGGCACAAATCAAATTATCGACCTCAGCAGCCGCTAATCGGTGCCTTGGCGTCTAAGAGCGCGTGCTGCCATATGCACATACATACATACATACATATATACTTTGGTGTTGTATGCAACGCAACTGGCATTTCGCGACTTGCATTCGCTTGGTAAGCGATGCCAATTGTTTTTAATTTGTTGCCACTGTTATTAGCATGATTGTTATTGTTGCTATTGCTATTCTCTTGTTTTGTGATATTCGAGTTGTTGGTGTTTGATAAAAGATGTAAATGGGTTTTTGAATTGGTGTTTGTGCGCGTGCGCGTCTGTGATTGACACGCTCTGAGGGTAAACAAACAAATAATGACAATGACACGCAAACATACACACACACACATAATTGTACTCTATTTCACTGCCACACGAACGTCGTGAAATATTAACACACATTATTGATTTGATTTTCCATTTGGTTCACTGTGTTGTTGTAACTGTTGCAGCCGCAATTGGTGTTTTATTGTCTCTTAACACCTCATTTGCGTTTTATTGATCCGGCAAGTTTGGACAAATGTTGTCAGCAAGTGAACTCAACTGTATCTACCCAGCAGATATTTACGATTAATTTCAAACTAGTCTTAAGAAAGTGCTGATTAACTAGGTCTCTTTGGACTAATTGCAGACTAGTTTATTGGAAATTAGTTGTTAAACTCTTGCACTTCATTGATTTTTATGCCCAATTATATAACGATGTGTTCATGATTTTAGCTGTTTATGTCTAAAAAATTCACAAAAACAGTTTTTGAAATACAGCATTTATGGTGGTAACAAAAGTTTAATTAAAATTAATTTAATTAAGTTTAATTTTCTTAAATTCTTTTTCTTCTTCTCGCAAACCTTAAAAAGGTAAGCCCCTTAGCAGTTAAAAAAAAAAATAAATAAATAATTGGCGCGTACACTTCTGTTAAGTGTTTGGCCGAGCTCCTCCTCCTATTTGTGGTGTACATCTTGATGTTGTTCCACAAATGGAGGGACCTACAGTTTCAAGCCGACTCCGAACGGCAGATATTTTTATGAGGAGCTTTTTCATGGCAGAAATATACTCGGAGGTTTGGCATTGCCTGCCGAGGGGCGACCGCTATTAGAAAAATGTTTTTATTAATTTTGCTTTCACCGAGATTCGAGTTCCGAATGGTAATCACGCACCAACCCATTCGGCTACGGCGGCCGCCCCTTAGCAGTTACACTATAAATAAATAACGACCGAACCTCGGCTCGGCTTCGGCCATGTTTGCTCACAATAGATCAGTGCGGTTTCGGTTCAATTTTGGCAAAGAAGCCAAAATTTGGCCAAACATTCCTTTTTCTTTTTTCTTCGTTAAAAATTTAAGAAGCTTTTATTTTTTGTAAAATATTTTGTAGAAGTATACTGATATCAATGCCTTAAAATTTCGGTTGAAAAATATTTCGTTAATATATATAAGTTTGGGAGAAAAGTAATCCAAATGATTCCAAACTGCTTTATGGTCGATATTTAGCTCCTGAGCTATGCTACGACTACTAGAACGTCAGTCAACTTCGATTAATTCCATGATTTTATCGATATTTTCGACATTACCTTTAACATCAAAAATGTCTGAATCGACTGTTACAGTATCGGCACCATAAACACAATTCACAATTTCAGCGCATTTATCAAAGAAAACTGTAAAATGTACCGAATTTTCTCTTTGTTGACTTCCATTCTTAACACCCTGTAACTCACAACTGAGTTGAGCAAACAGCAAAAGATTTTTTAATATGAAATATCACCTTAGCAACGTGCATGAACTGTGTTAATTTAAATTGTTTGATCGAACTTTACGAGATATCGAGGACTGTAGCCATGCACCGAGAAAATAATGAATTTGTGTATAATAAAATAAAAACCCCTTTAAAACCTTTTTTATTTTTCGACACAGTCCCCGCCTAGGCTTATACACTTCGACCAACGCTTTTCTAGTTCGTTGATCCTTCCGAATACTAGGATTAGTCCAGTTCTGAAAAATATCTATTTGTTTCTGCAATCATCTTTTTTTTTAAGCTTAGTGTGCAAAGTCTGGGTGGAACAATGAGCTTTACAACGACATAGACAAAGTGCAGCGAATAAAGGGCCAGCGGCTCCACTGGCTAGTTCATGTTGTCCGAATGGATACAAACGCTTCGGCGTTCGATACGGTACTAACTGGTGAAGGTCAGAGAAAAAGGTAAGCCTTCTTTGTATTGAAAAGATCAGATCGTTGAAGACTTGGGTTCACTAGTTATGCCCAACTAGCGCCGGTGATAATGAAAAAGAAACTACTGGCACGCCTTGTTAAACTTGGCCGAAATCAATTAAGCGGTTATCGTGCCATTGAAGAAGAGCAGAAGCTCAAGCAAACGTTAAGATGTAATATGAAGGATTCGGTTTTAAAATTAATAAAATTTTATTAAAATTAAAAGGTGTTTTATGGCAAAAATATGCACATATATAACGAAAGAGTTTTAAATAAGGTCTAATGTCCCTCAATTTACGGTAGTAGCCAAATATTGGCATTTACTTTTGCAGATGTTACTGTCTTACTAGGCCATATCAAACACCGGAAAAACGATTCAAACATGCAAAAGAAACTTATTTCTCATAGAAGAATGGCTTGCCAACACATCCTGTCACTGCCCACCATAAATACTTTCGCATCAAAGTTACCGCACAAATGCTGTCGAAGAACTCCAGCTATTCGTGCTGACTACATTTATTATTTGGCATTCTTGCTCAGCTTTTAAAGCTAGCGGTACTTTTAGCATAAGATTTTTTCTTGTCGCTTGCACCACAGACATATTTCAAATACCATTTTCGAGATTTTTTGGTATCAGTTTATTATTGCCATTAAAGATTCTCGCCCAACCACTCCAATGTCAGACGGCAGACCAGGTTGGATAGCTGCATTATTTACGACCATCTCAAGCTCATAAAATTTTAATGGTTAAAGAAATAACTTCTGATGGTGTAAGTACGATAGTACATAAAAAAACAAACCAACCAACCGAAGCCAATTAGAAGGTATTGCAATTTTATCTTTACTATGCCAAAGGAGGTGGTAGGCCGTACGTGTCTCTACTCACAATCACCCCCCTTCATTTTCAGCATACAAAGCAAAACAAATGGCACTTATTCACCACACATGCAGATGATTGTAATTTGATATTGTTCACGTGTTGCATCTCTGGGGAATTTATTAAAGCAAAATATTGCAGTCTCGTCTACGTTCGCGCTCCTCCCACACACGACTTCGGATCATAAAGGAAATTGTTGCTTTTAATGGTAGACGAAAAGGCATGGGAAGATTATTGATGTTTTTTTACGATAAAATTTCATAAAAATTAACCATTTTTGACGAAGTTGCAGCTTATTAGTTGTGTGTAGGAGGAAATATGTGTGAAATGTTACAAAGTAGTACTCTAAAAAAATGTTAGATTTTTATGACGAGTCCTTAGGGAATTCAAAAAAGCTCAGACATTTTCCAGTTGGGCAATTAGAAGATGAGAATTAGACACCGTTTTTATGCTTCTGAGGCAAATGAATTCTGCCAAAGAATGTAGCGACTGAGAATTTAATAAAATATTAAAAAACTACATCAATTATCATTTCTACAATAAATTTAAACAGCTCGTTGTTTTCTACCACATAAAAAAATGACGAACATTCGTTATATGGAGAAAATCATTGAGACCGTCAGAAAAAGAAATTGTCGAAAATCAACGCATTTTTTGCGCCGCTTGAAACTGATATTTTTTATACCAGAATTTGATGGGCTAAAAAATGGGGTACTTGACATTTTTCTAGATAATCAGATTATTGGAAAACCTACATCAATCATCATTTCTGTAACAAATTTAAAAAGTTGAGTTATATGGAAAAAATCCTTGAGGCCGCCAGGAAAATAAATTCTCAAAAATCAACGCAGTTTTTAGACCGCTTAAAACTTGCAATTTATTGCATCAGAATTTAATGGGCTACAAAATGAGGTACTTGATATTTTTCTAGACAATCGGATTAAAAAGTGTGAGTGCTGAAAATTTATTGAATTTTTTTGTATATGCGCAAAGTTTGAAACTTCGATTTACGTTGTTTTTGCAACAAACGTGACTTTGATAAGAAAAAAAAAGACAATTAGTCTCTTAAATTAGTTATTTAATGCAGTGTAGAACACTCAAAACAGTCCGCCTTCACCAAAGCAACCTGAAGGTCAGAATGGGAAATTAATATTTCTCATAAAAAAGTAATATATTTCCGAGAAAAGCAAAATTTAAAAATGTAAAGCAATAAAAAGCTCAGCTTCACTCCACCAGCGTCTCGGACAGCATACAGCGCTCAAATCACAGTTAGGGGTTGCCTTATCGCTGTCACTTTTCTACGCAAGCCCATAAGCAGAGTTCAAATATTAAACAATTGCCATTGTTTGTTTGTAGAAAATTGTTTTAATCCGCCAATTCAAAAGCAATGTCAAAGTTTTTGATATAAATTGGAATAACAAATGCCTTTAAATCACATCGATTAAAAAATATGTAAGCGAAAGCAAACACAAAAGTATACAAAGCCATTGAGGCAAGGGTTGGGAATATGAAAACATATTTTAGGGCGCTTAAGCGTCATCCAACTTTGCGAATACGCGCTTCAGGCGCGTGTGTTGAAAAAATATGCAATAAGCAAACAAAAGTCGAACACAATGGTAATGCCTTACAAAAGAGCTGAAAACCACAATCAACACTTTTTCGCCTCGGTTCTTTCTTATTTGCTTTTGTTTTTCCATTTTGTATGTAAACAATTTCGAGATTAAATAGCCAATAGCTATACGTAGGGTTGGAATTGCTGCCACGCTCATATGTTAATACAAATTTGAAATTTCATAGAGTTCTAAAGGGGTGATACCAATTTTTTTTAATAACATATGGTATGGCAAAGCTTCAATAAGAAAAGTTTCAAGGACGAAGCAAAAAACATCGCATATTATTGAAAATTGTATATATGTAAATATACCTGCTTTCAGACTAATTCTAATCAAAGGTTTGTACCGCTGCAACCTTGTTATATATTATAACGGTGTAGACTAGAAAATCTTTCTTCTGTATTTTAAGAAGTTCCCTACTGTGACTGCGAAATATATTATACCATTTTATATACCTAACTAAAAGCTAAGAGATGAAAGAGTTGCCTATATTCAACCTGATTGGCTCTATCTGGTCACGGGAGAATATAACAGAATCTAAGACAAAAATACAATAACAATAAAAAAATTAATTAATTTAAAAACTTATCAAATCAGAGCCCCAATTCGAAGTCTCCCAACAAGATTTAATGGATCTATCATAAAAAGATGGTTTCAGTAGCAAACATAAAAGTAAAACAATATACCGTTTGAATTGCCCTTCTTCGAATAATTCGAATTAAACAAATTTCATAAAGATTAGGTTTTATTCCAGCCCCATTTCTTTTTATAGAGCTTTCCACTCCAAAGCTTCTACCACTATTACTTTACTAATCTACTAATGAATACCGGCAAGACAGAGTGTAGCAGTATGACAAGCCGCCTTTTAGTCACTAGAACTTCAACAACTTCATCTTTTCGATGACAATTGGGCACACAAAGTGAAGCCAAGTCCTTATCTACCTGATACTTCCAACGCAAAGTGAGCCTTCCTCCACCTCTGCTACAAGCAGCTGGTAGTTTTTTTCTTTGTTCACCCCACTCGTGAGTATAGGGCCTCGACAAGACTCAGTCTTGCGTTGGCTTCGTTAATCTATTTTGCTTTTTGGCAGGGTAAGTGATTAGCCTGCCGCTACCAGTATCGAATATCGCATCGAATACTTTCCGAGGGTTTCGAGGGTTTTTATCAATTCGGGCGACATGACCCAGCCAACGGAGCCACTGGATCTTTATTCGATATACAATGTCTTTGTCCAAGCTTCTGCGCCATACGATAGGATGGGCATAATGAGAGGCTTATAAAGTGTTAGTTTCGTTTGTCCATAGGGAACTTTTCTACTCAATTGCCTACTTAGTTCAAAGTAGCATTTGTTGGCAAGAGAGATTCTCCGTCTAACTGAACTAAATGTAAGATTGAAATTATTATTTCAGAATTCAGAAAATTCTTTCTTTGAAACTGAGAAATTTAGGAAGTCAGAATTGAAATCCCCAAAAAATCATGAAGAGCACTTTCAATAGAAGCAGCGCGAGCATAACTTTTATTGAAATTATTTAGACAGATGGAAAGAAGAGCGTTACGAAGAATTCTGGTGGCTGTAAAAAAATTAATACTTTGAAGCAGAAATGGGCAATCAATGTGACCCTTAATAACATTGAAAATGTTTAGTAAAATATTGTATTGAAATGAATTACGTTTTTTTAAATTAAAAAGCCTGCCTATAAATTTTAGTGTATTAGGTGCATAACAGGGTAGGGAATGCTTAGCACAGATTTTAAAAGCTTCTTTATGGCGACATGTTTTATCCAATACTAGAAAATGTCTCTCTACTTGGGAATATGAAATACCGACCAGAATAATGACTACCCACACATACATATGCTACATTTTTATGACACATCTTTTCATTTTCTCCTTTTCTCTCTTTGCAGAATATTGCAAGATGACCAGGAAAGGTTCGAGTCCACTTGGGCTCGACATGTTGGCGGTATCAGTAGCAGTGGCATTTGTATTTTTACCATTGTTATCACAAGCCGGTAAGTGAAAACAGCTGATATTGTTGTACTTAAAATAAAAATAAGCAAATAAATAAATAATAATAAAATTTTATACATCAAACATAACGAAATATACTGCCAGTACCAACATTGTAGAGAAGGTGGGCAATAAATCAAATATTGAATCAGAAGAAAAATCTATAAATGAAGCCTATAAAGAAAAGGAAAATCTACACTGGCTGTTGTAAGATGAACTGCGGCATGGAGGCTGGCCTTCTGTGCTGTCTGTGCCAGCGTGTTCCAGGCGAAACTATTAGCAATCAGAGAAGCACGGAAATCACTAAGAATGGTGCCAGAGCAGCTATCTTTTCAAACAGCCAAGCAGCTTTCAAGGTCTTAAATTCCAAATCCATTTCATCCAAACTAGTTTTAAAGTATAAATAGAAACTTTAATTCCTTGGTCATTGGCTTCAAATTACGCTAGTTTGGGTTGTCGGTCATGCGCATATAGAAGGTAATGAGATAGCAGATGAGCTAGCAAGAAAAGGTTCAGCACTAGACTTAACAGAGACGGTGGCAGTTGGTACCACATTCAACACAATGGAGTCATTGCTTAACACTACTATGCTTTAGACGAAAGAAGGTGGAAGCACAAAAGGTGGAAACACAAACATATGACCAGAGATCGCATTACTTGTTAGGGTGCTCTCGCCCAAGAATCTCAAATATCACTGTAATACTTACAAACCACTGGAAGGTAGTGGATCTTGCAGCCAGACTTAACCTTCCTTTCAAATCCCACTGTAGAAGCAAAGGAGGTGAAAGAAAGTCTTTTCCACTATTTATGCGAATGTGCCCAGGTCTAGCTAGAGCAAGACTTCGCTCTTTCAGTTAGACTTTCCCATAGCAAATGAAGGAAATCGCAGACATAGAGACAAAAAGTTTGCTATTATATTATACTTGGATCTAACTTGAACACAAAATCGAAAAAAAATCAAGACTTCACGCAAGAAGAGTGGAAATAAAACGGCGCTAGTCACCAATTAGGATTACCACTCAACCATTTCAACAATAACAACAACAACAAAATATTTAAAGGGTATATTTTTGTCATTTCATATGCCAGTAAACAAAGTTGCCGCATGTAGAAAACTCGCATAAATTGATTGAGGTAAACAAGTCTTACGTTTACCCTGTTCAAAGTATTGGCGAACAGAAAAACTGGGCATATGTAGCGTTATAACAGCAATTAAAGTGTTTGCATTGTACTTGAAATGAATTTGCGGGGCTATGCAATTTCCATAATAGAATTCCACGAATTTTATTATTTTCGCCAAACATTTTCAAGAAGGGTGCGGCTGAGGGTGAGGCTGAGCGGGCGTGCCATAGCATTGCACCTGTTAACACTCTTTTCCACGCATTGGTGATCACCACGCATTCACTTGTGTTGTGCTACACACATACATATACGGGCATAAATTACACTCACCTATACATGCATTTGAGTATCTAAAAGGACCCGTCACGCCATTTATTGTTCTGCAGCTGCCAAATTAAAAAGAATTATCCATTAATGTCCCGCACATTAGAGACGAAAATCCAACAGACGTACACTAACACTTGTAAATAAGTATTTACTGCCGCGTGTAGATGTACTTTTCGCTTGCTCACCCCCTTATATATGTGTGTGTGCACGCTTACATGTGTGTATGTGTCTGAAAGCAATCGATGACTTGACGTGACCCTTGACACGCTTTTGGCGTTACAGGCAATAAAAACAAATTGTTTTTCTTCCGGCATTTTTACGGTGGTCTAATGAAGCTGGACAACAGCGAATGTATGTATGTATGCATGTATTATTGTGTGCGTGGACACCATTTATATGCATCTGCATTAATGCCAAAGGGGAGACAGCTAATCCAGTGAGATATGTTAACAGTAACAGTAAATAGTAAATAGTAAACAACAATACACACCCTCGCCGCTTAGTTTCCTCTCTTTTCCCACTGCTACAATAGCTAATCCACTTAAGTCACCAATTTTACTACAGCCAAATTTCACAAAATAGGTGGGCATTTGTTGCTTGGGTCTAAGTTGCTTGCCATTTTCGCCCTGACAGTTCAAACGTTACTTATTTGGTATTTTAGCAAAAATTGACAAATTACCATCGGCTGTCATTAGTTACATTAAATAGTAGAATAGCCACGCTCTCCACCACACAACAACTCAGCCGTGTGGGTGTATATTATTGTATTTCAGTGTCTGTGGGGTCAATGTATTCCGTTACTTAATTAAGTGCGTTCGTCTCATTTCAAGTTTCGAAAATTGGGTGTTGAACAAAGTGCCAAAAAATCTGTTGCATTTTGTGCCTTCGCCGACTTATTTATTTTATGCTGGTAAGGCATTTTTCACAGTAAACTAAATTGGGGTGCTGCCCAACCCCAGAGAGGGCGAATGAATACGAACAGCCAATTTATGAGTGTTTGCTGTAATGTTTTTTTTTGGTTTTTTTCTTTTTTGGTATTTTACTTTGCTGCTAGTCAGTCATTGGCATTGAATACGAATTTCATTGTGCGAAAATTCCATTAAACCATTTATGCTAAATTTACGTATCAATTTACTTGTGCACATTCGCCAAAATTTATTTGATTCATACGAATTCATTTAGGAGTCATAAATAAATAAAAGCATTGCCGCACACTCACCCAGCTGGAATTGGTTTCGCAAGTTAGTTGGCAGTGTCGCAAATAATTGATTAATCTTGGCATTCTCGCACTTATGCCAATATAATTTTTTATTACTATTATTAAAAATAATTTTTAAACAAAATTTAGCATATCACAATTAAGTTAAGTTACACACAACTTGAAATAGATACATTTTCCGCAGTAAGTTGGGAATATCAAACGCAGAAGTTGAAATAAAATAAAGTGAGAAGGTATGAAATGAAACAAAGCGAAATGAAATGAAATGAAGCGAAATGAAATGAAATGAAGCGAAATGAAACAAGATTGATAAATAAAATGGATTGGAATAAAAAATTGAAAGGTATGAAATGAAGTGCAACAAAATTAAATGAAATAAAATGAAATACGGTAAAATAGCTTGAAATAAAAGGAAAAATTTGAAAATTTGAATTGAGCTGACATGAGATTGAAAAGTAATTGAATTAAAATAAAACAAGTTGGAATGGATTGAGATATTGCGAATTGAAATGATATTGGAAAATGAAATGAGTTGGAATAAAATAATATGGAAAGATATGAAATAGAAAGATATCAACTGAAGTGAGACAAAATTAATTGAAATAAGATAAAATGGCATGAAATAAAAGCAATATATTTGAAAAACGATTCAACTATTTACAGAGAATTTTTTACTAGCATATACCTCGGGACGAGTATGTAAGTAGCTACTAGCGATGTTAATTTTCGAGATTTTGCGGAATCTGGGATTTGCGGTATCTTATTTAGTAATTCCGCGATCCCGGGTTCGTCCTGAAATCAAAAGAAGTATTTGAGTACGAAGGATGTCAATTTTTATGAATTTTTTGAGCCCGAAATTTGCGGGATCTTACTTTTGATGATTTCACGATCCCGAAATGAAATCAAGTATGTATTTGGGTATAAGAGATACAAAATTTCGAGATTTTACAGAGCCCGAAATTTTCGGAATCCCGAAATGTAAAGAAGTATAGAGTTTTTTGGATTTAAATATATTAAGGATTTAATTTATGGGATAAAATTACTGTTTGTATTGCTAAGAAAGTGATCATAAAAAATGAAAACTTTGGGCCAAAATTTAGTGCACGGTTCAGCTTCAACGCTTGTTGGCTGGACTTTTGCTGTAAAATGAAATGATTTTTCAAAAAACTAGTTTTTTTTTTAACTTCTATCTTCAGCATTAGTAAAAATATGAATTCTCTGGTTCAGAACTATTGGCATATCATACGACTTTCTACTAACACTGAAGTTTTCGAACTGCTAGTTATACTTCAGGCTAATTGATGTATGCATTGGTCATTTGTGGTTCTTGTTCATTTACACTGTAAAAACACAATTCACCGTCCAATACAAACTCAAATGTTTTATTAAAAAAAAGGCTTTCAAATGCTTAATGGTCAAGCAAATAATGTATTCCTTTTCTCAAAAAGGGGGCTTTCTGCATCTGATGAAAAAAGTTATAAGCCGGTATTCCGGGGTCTCGGGACTTCCAAATAGAAATGAATATCTAGTCCATAATTCTCTTAAATAGCTCCCTGTTAAGTGTTCGTCCGATCTTCTACCTCTACTTGGTGGCGGTTTCGGTTTGTCATTGAGTGCTGAGCGGCGGTAGCTACTAAAAAAAACGGATCAGTCATTTTATTTAATATTTCATCTCCAGTATGAGCATCGAGCGCCGTAACAACCACTCAGCTCTAAAAATTCCCACTTTACATACAATTTCAGCCATATTCTTACTCAAGTTGATCACAACCCAATGCGAGTCAAATATTTTTGCAAAGCGAGCGAGGTGAAAAGTGTCTGCGCAATAAAATGTTACCCATTTACCAAAGATGAGCCACCCAAATGCACATACACATACACACTCGTACAACAGTCACTATTTCTTCACATGTAAACATTCAAATATATTTGTTTACCTAAATAAACCGTCCGCCTGCACTTGCAGTTACTTGTAGTTGTGAAAAAAATTGCCACAAAAATAAATCAAATCAAATTGACAGCCATTATTTGTTTGCTCCACTGCGGCAAGCCACAAAGCACGATGCCCAGCTGCAACCTGCAGACTGCGGCGGTGCTAGCGGCGTAGTTGGAGTTGGTGGTTGCACGCCTCGCAGGGTCAGCGCACCTTCTGAAAGGCTATTACGCCTATTCACCTGCACACCACATACTGCAGACAAACACAGTCGCATTCACACACACGCACTTTTCGTACTACTTATAAGCACACATTTCAGGATAGTTAGTTTTTATAATACTTGTACTATGCGGTTTCTGCATTTCTAAGCCTATCCTCAGTATTGTCGTCGTACTAGTCTTCGTAACTAATTTTTGGTTTTTTTTTATGTTTTTTACCCACAAACAAAAGCTTCTAATTTTCATTCATTTCCGCCAGGCGATTGCTTAGTCGCCTAACTGACTATTAAAAATTGCCGCCGGCGTCGTCGCCCTTTGGCTGCGTGACCGTTAGGCGTTTGGTAATGGAAGACATTTATAATATTTAACTGTTTTTGGGCGAAAGCATCATTCAGTCAGTTGGTCGCTCGGCTGCTCAACCGGCTGGTTCTATGCAAATTATATGGTGCCTAGACATTTGCAGTTACTATTTAGTCATTCATCTGTAGGTACATTTCATTTCGTTTATTTATTTGTGGTTGTAAATTGATGTATTGCTGGCAAGCAGCGAACAGCAGACAGCAAACAGCAAACTTTCACATAACCTTTACGTCTCGAAAACGTCTGAGAATTCGGTGCAGAAATTAGAGTTTGTTAAAATGAAAATGGAGAAACTATAGAAAACAACAAAAATAACTTCGGTATAGAAGAGTATAAGTAGATTCTTGTGTAGAAATGTTAAAATATACTGGAAATAAAATACTTGGAAAAAATTGTTTGTGAAATGAGAAAAAATAAAAATACTGATAAAAGCGCACCACTCACTGCTTTCAAATACTCGTCTGCTGGTGCAATTAAATCTTTCTTTATAGGCCAAATCTAAGGCGGTTGCGCTTTATGACTTACAGCCTCATTTTGTTGTATTGCTGTTCGATTCAACTAAGTACTAGTGCATACACGGAAGTATCGGTCAGGAAGTGGTGTACAAAAAAAGAGCAAAAATATAAAAAAAAATCAAATGTTTCAACAAATCAAAACTTAGAAATTTTCATGCGAATACACACAACATATTGTCAATACTCATATCATCAACAATTGCTCATAGCAAAATAGTAACAACAACTTTAGTGAGATCACCGCAATCTGCAATGTATTGACGGTCAACGCATTTCCTGCTGCAGATTTGGAAACAAAATATCCAGTGAAAAATGCAGAGAAATTCAAATGCCTCTTAATATACTGTCGTGAATTTTCCACTGATATTTTTAGGCAATTTGGTTTATTTACGTATCCGTTTTAGTGGAAATGAAGTTGGTTTTTCCAACAAAATCGAGAACCAAATTTTTCTGAGACTAAATTTAAGAATTGTGACTTTGTCGTGGATTATATGGCTTTATCTCACCTTCTTTATAAAGTTCATTATGAGGCATTAAGAGCTAAATTGTAATTTACGCAGATCAACCATTTTCGTAGGGAATTTTAATTATTTCCAGATGTTTCTCAAGCCAAACCGCACTTGTTTTCGTTAATTGTATGTTTTCACTTAACGTTTCTGAAAATACGGCATCAAACTGTGAAAACTATCAAAATAAAATACTGCTAGAAACTAATTTAGAACTTGAAAGACCCTTTATGTAGTCCCTGGTGCAACTCATAAGTTTCATGTCACTTTAGCCCGAGTGATATAAATCATGACAACGCATCAAATAGAAAAGTTATCGATAAAATTTCAAAAAATTGGCACAACTTTCCGCTAAAACCAATTTATTCGCTTCTATTCATAAGGACTGTAGTTGTCATTTTTCTAATGAAATTATTTTTACGAGGTTGTTAGAAAATATCGATGACTAGCGGCAGACCAAGCAAATAGCCATTGAGTTTATTTTGTCAATGAGGATCGCAAATATCGATATTTTGACAAAAACAATTTCAAAGCAATAACAGCACATCTCACTTCACTGCGCATGCGAAAGCCTCGCATGATCGGTTTCTTTAAGCATTTTGGCACTTTGCTGTACTCTCTTTCTTGGTGTATTCTGCTGCTGCTGCTTCGAATGTTTAACATCTTCTTAATGTACCTAGACTCTGCATACTTTACGACGTAGTTATTGACCCATTTTACCCACAGGCACGGAGATAACCTGAAAAGCAGAAGACTTGCATAACTACATATCTACTTGCATAGTTTCAGGAAGTGTTTTATTTTCATTTGGAACTCTTTTTATGGCAGAAGATTTTACTCCATCAATTTTTCTTTGTATGTCAAGTGCTTGTCCCAAAACTTCTTGGAATTCTCATTAGCACTGCACATAAAATCAAGTGCATACCGCAAACATATATATATAAATTCAAGAAAACAACAACATTAAAAAATGACGAAAACAACAGCAAAGCGAAGAGCTACACTATATAAACCATATGCAGGTGAGGCTTAAGTGTCAGTCGCAATAATCTCAAGAGAGTAATAAAAAACAAAAGTAAAAACTGAAAAATAAAACAGCTTAGGTATACCAAAAAAATGACTTTGCCAAGCTCTTAAGTCGTTCATTCAAAAAATGAGTTATGTACCACCTGTGTGTCTGATATTTGACACCGAACAACTTTCTTTGGGAATTTTTTTTTGTCTTTGGTACTTTTTCATAGGCATTCAATAATCTTTATGTGGGCTGCAGACAACACAGAAACCTACATTTAAATGTAACACTCCTAACGAAATAAATATTAAAAAAAATTAGAAAAAAATGCAAAACTTTTGGGAAAGTAAATTTAGGTTCGTAAAAATAACTCATCATCACTCTTCTAGGAAGCAGATTAATATTGCAACGAAAATTCGCAGTAAAAAAGTCGCTCATATATTAAAACTGTATCTAAGTGTTTGTATGATCGGTGGTTCTTCTTTAGAAAAAATTATTTGAACTTTGAAGAAAGTTTAGCACATTTTTGCACGACCTAAGTTTAATTAAATTGTTTAAGAAAACTTGAGCATCCATTCGGTTACTATACCTTTTCCAAGCATACTTTAGAATAATAGATTTTACTTCAGAAATCGTTAAATATATTTCATAGTGAATTTAATACGATTCTAAATATGTTCACTCTGTCAATTTATTATCCAAACTGCCCGTAAATAAAAGTAGTTTGTTCCCATCTATCGAAGAATTAATTAATTAAAACAGATTTAAAATATCATATGTACCAACTAGAACATCTGGTAAAGATAGTTCATCCGATTTCAAACTGGTAGAATATTAAATGGCTCTGCCACAATCACCACTATCAACTATCGCTTTTGCTTTGTAAATAAGTCGCTCCAAGTACTAGGACCCCTTCCTCGGCAGAGCCGGAATCAAATGTATCTGGAGTGTCAATATTTATCTAAAGCTTCAGTTGACTACTCTAAAGTACATTTTGCAGTTTCTGAAATACATTTGACTATTCTGAAGCATATTTTACAGTTTCTGAAGTACATTTTACGTTTTCTCAAGTACATTTGACTATTCTGAACTATATTTTATAATTTCTGAAACTTAGTTGGATATTCTGAAGAAAATTTTACAGTTTCTGAAAAACAATGGATTATTAGACAGCACGTTTTATCATTTATGAAGTAGAATTAACTACTCTGAAGTATATTGTACAGTTTCTGAAGTAAATGTACTTCAATACAAAGTTTTAGAAGTACAATTGACTATTCTAGAGTATATTTTACGGTTTCTGAAGTCGATTTAACAATTCAGAGATACATTTTATGGTTTCTCAAGTAAAATTGACTATTCTGAACTACATTTTGCATTGTTTCTTCTGAAGTGCATTTGACGCTTTGTGAAATATTGTTGCAAAAGGTGTGGAACCAATTAGATAGCTGGATATTGGTAATTTCAGAGGCAGCTGCTTCTCAGATCAGTTGAGCTCACTAAATATAACATTTTAATCCTCTCAAAACATTATTAGTCCCAAAACTCGAGAAATATTCCCATAATTCCAGTGAAACAAATATCATACGATCTTAAAATATAGGAGTTCTCAGCAAACGATTTATGAAGATCGTAGACAATATTTTCTAAAATCCGATTGTGTTCAATATTAAATGCATTGTCAAAAGTTATGATATGTTCTTCTTATTGTAATATCATAAACATTCACCATAAATATTTGCGGAATGCTGTTGAAGTGGCAGTCTTTGCAATATAGAACTGGCTGCCGTGCAAACGTGCCATGATCTTCTCTCTGACAGAGGAAATTCTATTCAGTTAATTGGATATTTAATGGTTTTAGTCTCATTACTTAAATAAAAATTTACTGTTGAATCACCATACATTACTTGCTCTTGATTTCACCTCTACTTGAATATTTCAATGATTCAATTTGCCTCTAAAACTCAAGAAAATTTATTTCAGCTCCTCCACCAAACTTTATGATTCAACAATTTCAACTGTGACTCATCAGACTCGCAGATTCCCTGCTAATACATTCTCACTATATACTTATATTATATATCTCATTAATTGCTATACTGCTTCTAAAAATGCTCAGATGTCTTTTGTTTCCACCTTTGAATGGTTATATATTCTTTGTCTTTATTACAGAACTGAGGGCCTTTTATGGAGTTCGACTTATTTTACAGATGCATACCTCATATTTTATTTGATTTTTTCCGTTTTTCACCTTTTTTGACAGACGTCAAGATTTTTGCGCTGTGATTTGCCAAGGGAAATCAAAAAGACAGGTTGCATTGTTTGTCTCTTGAATAAAAACAATATGAAAATTGTAATTATTTTAAATATGCCTGAACGCTCTGTTATTTTATGCCAAAAACCGAAGTAGATTTAAAACCTATTTTCAAGTTTTCACCAAAAAGCATCAACTACGAGTACAAACTTTTCTCATGGCAATATTTCATTTCGAGCACCACTTCAACCGTATGCCAAGTGCCACTTCAGTGACCAAGTAATACTCACTTACTGGCGCTTAAAAACAATTTAATAATGCATTTGCAATAATTTGAACTTGTGATAATAGCACAAGTATTATCAAGCAGCTAAGCTTCTAAAAGCGCTTGGAAGCACATACCGCTGCTGCTGCGGTCCACCGTTTTGTCTTTTAATACAAAAGTTGGCATACAAATGCGCACAAGCAGCACTCAACATTCGCACAAGCTTTTGTTAACGCAATTTCATGCACAAAACAACATTTCTTTGTCGCTTGACTGTGTCTATGGCACTTCACCTTAAACTCAGCAGCGAAAACTCAAGATCGAAGCAAAATTGGTGGTAGGAAGTCCGCGTTCGATCACTGACGATCGATGTCGGCAGTCAGCAATGACTTACCAAAGGAAAAAAAAAATACTAAATAATAAATAAATATAAAATGAAAAAGGAAAAAATGCAGCCATTTTACAGTGCTACTCAAGGTCGTAAGTTTCGAGACTTTTATAATGCGACGGCAGTAAAAGAAGTCAAGTGCTGAGTCAAAGAAAGTCGACTCTAAGAGCAGACACAGCAAATACAGACTTAGAAAAGATTATGATATTCAACAAAAAGTATAAAAAATTATACTAAAATTGTTTAAATGTAATAATCAACCAAAATGTGAGCGCCTACACCTACATATGTAGGTAACAAAAAAAGTACCAGCAAAGGCTCTTAGCTTTCTTGCTACAACCAACTTAATCACATTGTTTGTCAATAGCTTAGAGCGATCTCCGACGCTGGGGAGTCTGTTCGTACAAGTGGCGCGCCGTGATTATGGTGCTGTTGATGACGTAGGCGTTTCAGTTGGTCGACCGAAATAGGGTAAATTTTTATTGCGAATTAAGTAGATATTATATATTTAAATAAAATAAAATTAAACAAAGTAAAAAAATTAAAAGAAATGAATTTAAAAAACTAAAAATTAAAAAATAAAATAAAATATACTAAAATAAAATGAATTAAGATTAGAAATACAAAAATTATATACAATAAAATGCAATTACTGAACTAAAATTACATAAAATAAAAAAAATTTAAAAACCCAAAACTTAAGCAAAATTAAGTTTAATTAAAGTAAAATATACTAAAATAAATAAAAATAAAATAGATAAAAATAAACTGAATTAAATGAATGGCACAAAAATAACAAAAATAATAATAAATCAAAATAAATAAGATAAAACGAAATAAAATATAAAATAATTAAGCAAAATTAAAAACAGCCCAACAAAATTAAACAAAATCCAGTTTAATTAAAATAAATTAAAATATATTAAAAACAAAAAATAAATAAAAATATAATTAAATCAAATGAGTTAAGATGAAAAACCAAAACTATATAAAAAAATTAAATAAATTAAAATAAGCAAAATAAAATAGAGTAAGTTAAATGAAATAGAATTAACTAAAAAAAACATAAATTTATAAAACAAAAAATTTAACAAATTAAATTAAAAAAACAAACTAAATACATTAAAATACTAAATTAAATCAAATAAAATGAACTAATGTGGAAATAATAACAAAAAATTAATAAATCAAAATAAAATAAAGTAAAATAAAATACTGTAAAATAAAATAACATGAAATGAAATAAAATGAATTGAAAAAATTTAGTCATAAAAAATTGAATGAAATACAATAAAATGACAGAAAATTTCGGGTACATTCTTTGTTGGTTCTTTGGGCGAGCTGCTCTGCCAAATTGTGGTGTGCGGCTTGATGTTGTTCTAGAAATACACTCGGAATTTTACCATTGCCTGGCGAGGTGCGACTGGTATTAAAAAAACTTCTCTAGGATTTGATGTTTAATGGACTTCAAACTCGGCCAGGCTCTAATCCGTTCGGTTACGTTTGTTTGTTTGAGATTTTCTGTGTTTGAGACTCGGGTAAACCTACGAAAATTAATTCCTTGATCAACTCTAGTTCATAATTTAAATATATATTAGGTACATTCAGCCACGGCTGTTACAGTCTATAACAAACAACCATATCTTAGAAGCCGTTTCTTTTACAAGCTTATCAGACCGCCACACTTACCTTGGTATGTGGTTGTTCAGCAACAAGACACTAAAAACAACTTACTCTCATGAACTTAGAAACCCCTTCTCCATCGTATGGTCTACGCTGGGATAAACTTTCACGACATCGCAACCAACATCTCAGTCTGGACAAACAGGTGCTTCGTTCGGCTCAGATTAGGCCATATTCTTTCAACACATGAATACATTTTGAAAAACTCTCCTCAACCCATCTGCCGCTGTCGTAACACTACGAATCTCGCAGTCCACCACACATTGCTTCATTGTACAGTCTTACGCAATCAACGGAGTCACATCTTTTTATCAAATATCCAATATTTATTAGGAATTTGTGAAATATCATAATTTAAAAATTTATTGCAAGTGACCCAGCTGATAGCCTTGTTAGCTTGTGTTTAAATATTGTTCCGTAGTTTTAATAAAATAATATGCAATAAAATAATAATTTGGCACAATCTGCAATACCCTAACTCATTTTCTGCATTATGGAAAAAAATCATAAATAAAAACCTTCTGTGTTACTCTTTGCTAAGACTGCCAGTCAGTGAGTCAGCAGTGAATTCTGCGTCTCGGCCAACTCGCGATCATTCACCACCCTATTAGTAGCATAAAGATGTTATCATTTTTCGGGACATAAAGATTTTACAAAGTAAAAATATTGATTAAACACTCGGCTACTAACTGTTGTTATTGCCAGGCACTCAATAGCAGACTGGCCTTTGCGCTGCGTCGCGTGTCTTTGGTCACACGAAAGGGGGCGTTTTGGTCAATCAATAGCCTTTGCGCACTTGCGCTGTTCCAACTGCGTTACTATAAACTTCAACACGGTTCATTGGCGTCATTTTATAATGTTGTTGTTCTTTTGAAACCTCATGATTTTATTGTGCGTTGCCTCTTCAATTTATTGAAGGTTTTTAACAACGGTCGATTATCGGCGTTAATTTACGGTCGTGCGAATTAGCCTGTCAATTTGATTATTTATTTGTGGGATTTTCATTAATGATTCACTTTTGTTGTTTTTATAGTAACAATTATATTTTTATAGCAGAAATAGTCATGTATATGTAGGCATTAATTTATTTGTCAGCTTCACGACAATGATTCCATCAGGTTGCTTCTCTTCAACGGCTTAAATGTTATGACGAGCGTCTGTTTTCCTTATTGGCGGCTGCTTTGTTTTATTTTTATTACATTTTTTATATTTTCTTTATCGCTTTTGTTTTCGTATACATACATTTTCAATTAACTATTTTCTATTCTTCCCGCCAAATTTTCTGCAATTATTTCTAACTAAAAAGGCGAAATGTAGTAAAATGTTGGAAGTCAGAGACTAATGAACTTATGCGCAGCCGCAACTCTTCACTGCTTACTGCTTACTTGAGCAAGAAGCTTACCCGCAGAAGCTATACTCAAGCAATTTTCGTTCCCATGTTAACTGTTCTGCTGTTTAATTGAGATTTTCTATAGTCTTCTTTTTGCACTTCTTCTACTTTTCTTGCTAGCCATATTTTTTATTGTTTATTTCAATGAGTTCTCGCCGAATTATTCCCAGCCAGCCAAGTGAATTTTATGCTTGGTTGCTTGGTCATTTAAAATTGAATATCATGTCATTTAAACGGATTTGTGATGGATACAAAACAAGCTTGATGATGATTCTAGGGTCGTTAGGAAAGCTAATTAATGGAATAGTTCGCACATCTAAAATAAATCAATATAAATTAATTATTTTTTATATTTTCATGTATATAAAAATTTTGAGAAATTGTTGTGACAACTGGCTAACAAGTGCCATTTTTAATAACATATACATATAGAGTATGTAATATAATATAATACATGCTTGCATATATGTTCATAGTTGTAAAGCTGGCGCCAGACGACGAGTCCAATTAGGAAAGGGAAAGCTTAAAATAATTTAAAACAGAATTTCTGTTATATTAGAATAAGAGGATTACTGACAAAGACTACATTGTTCTTTTTTATTTATTAATTTTTTTTTGTAGACCCTTTATAACGTATGGTAATATCGTTTTACAAATTTCATTATATTTTCATGTGACAAACGGGGTTAGGCGTAGGTTGGGAGAACCAGTGTAAGAAGAACACAAAGAACCCCCAGAGCAAAACCCAGCCCATCGTGATATCTTTGTATTACAGATCGGATAAAGGAAGTTAAAAAAGTTAAACAGAGACAATTAGTGGAAAATCCCAGCAGGCCAAAACTTTATCAGGAGGCTGATAGATCCTCAGTAGTAATTAAATAGATCGATTAAATGAGATCGAAGATTTTGTAATATTAGCCTCATGAATGCAGAGTAGTTAAAAGGCATGTGATAAAATGATCCTCCAAACATTTACCACAAAAGGCCCTTATTTACATTGAGTCTCATAACATGGGGTAGTGTCGCACAGTACCCAACAAATTCCTGTTAACGTCGAGAGTTGAGATGTGTTAGCCTCAATTATCTCACACTAAGCCAACAGGACTTCATGACCCTACAGTCTTGGGTATTCTGAGCTGACAAGAGGCCCACCTATCCAAGAACAGCCAAAGTTTATTAAAAACACCATTAGATAATTTTTCAGCTATGAGGTTCTCAGCAATATCACTGCGACTTCGTACTTACATTTATCAGTCTGATAAAAACGTTTTCAGATGCGCCCGAAAGAGACTAATCTAGACGGCACTGTCCTTATGACCTAACTGACGATTGGCTACCAAACACAAGCTATTTTTCAGCTATTTTACAAAACTCCCTTTTTGCACTGACGAGTGGTCAACCGTCAACAGAGCATGTAACTCTTTCGAAATACATCCATTTCATTTCATTTTTCGTGAAATAATGGAATCTTTACGAGTCGATTTTTTTTTTTTAATTTCTATGGCTTGTCTAAACTTCTTATTAAATATACCCCCACTCATTTAATTAGAATCTAATTTGAAAATTATCATAGAAAGCATTTTTTGTTTAATATATTTCTCCATCAATTGACAACTAAAATCTTATCTAGAATACGTGCCTTTAGCATAGATTTTTGATAAATAAATCACAAAAGAAGAGACAATAAAAAATTTGGGGAATCAAGTAAATGTTCCTCACTCACATTTTCGCTCGCTAAATTAACGCTTTCGAATAGCAATTCGATACCTTTAAACTAATTCATAGCGATATGTGTCAACTAGAATTCGCTGGCTTCAATAAACTTTCATTTGCTATGAAGAGAGGAAATTTCACACAAACATGAATTTAGCAGAGGGAAAAGTATGTATTTTTTCGATTGCAAGTTGAATGAAGCAAAAGCAAATGACATCATAAATCATTAATCATTGTTTTTATCAGACATTGCATAGCAATGTTCTGGTTGCTGGTGAACAATTTAAAATTTCACAAGCATTTAAGCAAATCAGAAACAATTGGCGAATAAATTTAAAAGCTGCACAATAGGGAAATCAAAATGCGGATATGCAAAATGTATTTTAATTAAATAAATTGCTCATTTTTGGCTGTTAAATTGAGTGAATCAATACTTGAGCATTTCAATAAAATAAAAAAAAATAAACGTGTGGATAAAAGTAGCAAAACTACAGGGTGTTTTTTTAGAGGTTAGGTTTTCAAGATGAAATAAAACGTATATAATTTAATGTTATGGTCAAGAATTTAGCTTTATTATAAAGATAAGGGTTTGCCATTAAGTTTTAAAAATTATTTCGGGCAAGTGGCCGCCGCGGCTGGCTCGAATAAATTCCAGCCGAGAGGCCCAATTTTCGACCACTTTTTGCAGCAATTGGGGCCGTATGTCAGCAATAACGCGCCGAATATTCTCTTCCAAGACGTCAATCGTCTCGGGCTTATCTGCGTAGACAAGCGACTTCACATAGCTCCACAAGAAATAGTCCAGCGGTGTTATATCGCACGAGATAATGCGCTCACCAAAAGATTCCTTCAATAAATCGATTGTTGCGTTGGCTGTATGGCATGTAGCGCCGTCTTGTTGGAACCAAAGGTCGTCCACATCAACATCGTCCAATTCAGGCACGAAAAAGTCATTAATCGTGGCTCTATAGCGCTCTCCATTAACTGTAACATTATGGCCGGCATCATTTTTAAAGAAATATGGACCAATGATTCCCTCTGCCCATAGAGCACACCAAACAGTGACTTTTTGAGGATGTAACGGCGTCTCAGCAATGGCTTGTGGATTATGTTCACTCCAAATGCCACAATTTTGCTTATTGACATACCCATTCAACTAAAAGTGAGCTTCATCGCTGAACAAAATTTTCGTGTGAAAATCGGGATCGGTGGCCATCTCGTTTTGGGCCCAAATTTGCACGATTTGCAAACGTTGTTCAGGTGTAAGTCTATTCATTATGAAATGGCAAACCAAACTGAGCATAAATCAAGTGACAGCTGTCAAAAAGACCATCTACGAAAAAAGTAGTGCCAACTTGAAAACCTAACCTCTAAAAAAAACACCCTTTATAAAAAGTTAATAGATTGCTTAAATGGAATTTGATTAAAAACTGATGAACATTTAAGCCAATATTTAAATAAAATAAAAAATAAATTTAAATAAAATAAAAAATAAAATAAAATAATAAGGAAAGAAAATAGCAATAAAATAAATAAAATAAAAAGGTAAAAAAAAATGTAAATTAAAAAAAATGTATATATGAAAAAAAATTTAAATAGAATAAAATAAAAAATAAATTAAATAAAAAGAAAATTAAATAAGAATAAATAAAATAACATAGTAATAATAAATAAAATAATTTGAATTAAAATAAAATAAAAAATAAATAAGAAGAAAATACAATAAAAAGAAAATTGAATATATTAAAATATAATAATAAAATATAATAATAAAATATAGCGGCAGGCTAACCACCTACCCTGTCAGAAATCAAAATAGATTAACGAAACCAACGCAAGACTGGTTAGGTTAAGTTAGGTTATGGTGGTAGTCGGTCTACACGACCAACTAACTTAGACCTTACAGGTCTGTTGTGATACCACTGTGCGGCAGTGGCATGGGGTTTCCCCATGTATTTACCTTCTTTCGTGGAACCATTTTGTGGATCTTATGAAGGGTAGAACTGATCCCAACCCCACGGCAGACAGTTCTGTAAGATAATTAAAAAAGTATTTACCTAGACAACCAGCTCTGATTTTAGCTAGGGCTGGACAATTGCAAAGGAAGTGCTCAACGGTTTCTTCCTCTTCCTCATCTCTGCAATTTCTGCAATATTCATGGGAGAAAACTGCAATATTCATGGGAGAAGTCTTGAGGAATGCCTGCCAAATAGACAATGACCGGTTAAACAAGCAACGACCTTCGAGATCTTGTCTCTTGACAGGCTAGGCAATTCCCTTGTTCTTTTCTTTTTTATTTGCGGCCATAGTAGCCTAGCTGTTACACATGTATCGTTATCTCTCCATGACCTATTGGCCTCTTGGATAATGTTGTTTTTTATTATTAGTTTACTTCTGGCCATGGGTATTCCAATGGTATTTTTATCGCTGAGCAGTTGAAGAGCAGTACCTTTTCTGGCTAGCTCTCTGTGCCTCGGAACCCAAATAAGGTTGACCTTGAATACGACACTAATATCATTTAGCCCAGCATTCCTGTGCAACCTTTGATCTTAGTATAGCCGCAGTCATTGATTTGATAACCGCCTGGCTATCTGAGAATATATTTATAGTCGTTTTTGTTACGGCATGCGTGTTTAGATATGTAGCCACTTCTTTTATAGCTAGAACCACTGTCGGATAAACACTGCAGTAGTCTGGTAGTCGAACGGATAGTTCCAGTTCTAATTCCTTCGAGAAAACTCCATAACCAATCTTATCGTCTAGCTTGGAACTGTCTGTATAAAAATTTAATTCTCCCCTTCTCCAGGGCCTTGGTGTCTTCCACTCCTTTCTTGACGGTATACTCGTCTTGAAGAACCTTTCGAAGGTGAGTCTAGGAGTAGAGTAGTCTATTTCTTGTTTGTGACTATTCAGAGAGTGCAAAATAGAAGCGTGGCCAAACCACCGGTCTTTCCATAGCGCCATACTTCTGAGTCTGAGCGCCGAGGCGACGCCCACGTGTGTCCCTACCAGATTTAGGACAGGTAAATTGATTTGCACTTCCAGCGCTTTGTTTGGGGTAGTCCTTAAAGCGTCAGAGATGCATTAAAAAGCTGTTCTTTGGACCTTACTCATGATTTTGGCGTTACTGGCCTTTTGAGCAAATGGCCACCATACAAGTATTCCATATATTAAAATTGGCCTAACTGCAGAAGTATAGATCCAATGTGTAACACGAGGTGTTGGTCCCCATTTAATACCGACTGCTTTTTTGCAAGTATATAATAATAAATAATAATAATAACGCAAGACTGAGTCTTGTAGAGGCCCTATACTCCCGAGAGGTATGAACAAGAATAAAAAAGCAAAAAATAAAATACAATTAAATAAAAATAAATAAGAAGAAGAAAAGTGAAAAAAATTAATATAAAATTAGGTACCAATAAAATAGATAAAATAATTTAATAACAATAAAATAAATTTAAAAAAAGCAAAATAACAATAAATTAAAATGTAATAAAATAAAAAATAGATTACATTACATTAAGTTAAACCAAATAAATTAAAACAAAACAACAACAAAATAAAATGAATTAAAATTAAATAAATCGAAATCGAGTTAAACCAACCAGGCATCGCCACGAGTTTCTAAGGATGACTTTTCATTGAGATCGAAACATCAACAAATAAATAAAACCGGTAGTTTTATTTGTTGTTTTATTATTAATTTAGCCTTTAGCTCACAAATTAAACATACGAAAGTTAAAACAAAAGAAAAATTAAGAAAAAAAACGTATCACGAAAATTAATAAAAAATAAAAGGAAAATTAAAAAGTAATTGAATTTAATTTAATAATTAATCAAATAAATTAAATTAAAATAATTGAAAAGGAATTTTATGGAATCAAATTAAATGCAAATAAAATGAAACAAAAAACAAATTTCTGTATTCCGAACGAACAAGCTATTTCAAAAAGGCCCAAATTCACAAAGAGTTAATTTTTTTGATAACACAACTAAAAATCTTTTGAAAACTTTTTAAATGATAATGATTGGATGCCTCCATTTGTGGACTCACGCCACAATTCTTTATTAACTTTTTTTCTTAAATTTTTTTTAAGATAAATAGTTTATTTTCAAAGCTAACTTGATTGCCTTACTTATACTAAAAACCACCTACCTTAACGAACTTTGCAACGAAAGTGCAAGTTCACACGTCTATGGCTCCTAAAACAGGAAACACAACAAGAAACAGTTAAAAGTTTGGAGCTGTTTTTAAGAGTAGATAATAAACTTTCGATAAATGTCAAGGCAGCTGCAGATTAACGCTTAGTTTTATAAGTAAGCAGCGCAAACGGAATTTTTTTTATATAATATTTTTTAAGTAATTGAAAATAAGGAAAACAATTTGCAACGTTATCTAATAAATTATTTATTGGTTAAGGCAAATTTAAGTAAAAACCAATTGCAGAACAAAATGCAAAAAATATTTATCTCATTGATTTCGATATATTTTGAATGTTAGTTGCCATAAAAGCAATAGCTTTCATGCAGATAATTTAAAAATTGAGAGATTCGACTGCACTTTTGAGCAGATAAAACGGGTTGGTTTGATCCAACTTCTTTTTATTATATTGGCCGCTCAACACATTTGGCTTCTCAGGATTAATATTTTTTAGAGGTACGACGAGTTGGCAGCCAACAAAGATGAATATTTGCTAGATAAGACCTGCTGTGTTGCGTGAAGTGATACAAAATTTGACTGACCGGGTGTTTTCATAAGACGCTGGTGAAGTAGTCGTGTGTCCGAAATTTTTCATATACTCTTATAAATACTAAAATCCATCTCTCTTATAAATACTAAAATCCCAGACAATCATTCCATTAACAAATAAATTTAAGATAAGGGGCATTTACTTCGCATTTTTGTATTTAATTTAATAAAAAAATGTATACTTTTAAAAAAGTGCCTTGCTTACTTCTGGTTGGTAAAATGTTAATACCGTTTCTTAGTACATTAATTCGCATCTTCATACATAAAAAGAACAGCTATTTTAAAGGGAATGAAAAAGAACAACAAAATAATTCTATTGAATAAATGATGAAGAAGATATCGTAAATTCATTCATTCGTTTATAAAAACAATCTTTCTGACTTAATTCGAAAATAATTCATTTGTTGAAAAGCTTGGTAGAAATACCTAACAGTAAAAGATGCTAAGCCGCTACTGCTTTTCATACATATACAATCAGTAAAAAATATTATAATTGCATTAAAATAAGTTTTTGACTGTAGCCATTTGAATTCTTGAAAACACAAAGCACACACAATTCGCTGAGCAAAAACTGCTGCTTAAATGAATGTCCCAAAAATAACTCAAAATCAAGTTAGCGCTTAAGCAAATTAGCGCAACTGCCGGCCGGTAAAAAATAGCAAATGAGTTGTGAGGGTTAAATGTTTAGATTGGCCCATTAAAAACACCGGTAGCCGAATGAACGGCCGGTTTTATACAAATCTTTTGTTCCTTTTATTTTTTGCTTGGCAATTTTTTTATTGCTTCAACGCGCATGGATTTATTACTTATAAATATTATAATTATGATTACGACATGGCATTTGCCCGACTTTTGCGAGAGAGACGACGTTACGTTAAAAGATCAATGACCAGCACCTGAAAAAAAATACTTACAAAAAAAAACAAAAACAATTCATTCAAAAAGCAACTTCACAGAAACTCGACAGAGGCCTATCCCAGCTGGACGGTTGACTGCTGGCGCAGTTAAAGTAGTTTACCTTGCGGTCCCCGCACTGCTGACAGCGCACAAGCTACCTGGACAAAAAAAAGTTATAAGCAAATGTGGCAAAGCAAGTGGATAGACAAGCTAGCGAATGTGGGGTACCGAACTTACCAGTACATATATATATATATAAATTACAACAATTACGAACAAGATCAGTAGGGCTTCCCGATGGCAGAGCCACTGCAGTTCATTGTTAAAGCGAAAAGGTAGCAGCAGTAACAACAAAGTTGTAGATAGTAAAAAAAAAATGGAAAATTTTAATTTAGTTTTCATTGTCAAGGTAAAAAGTTATGCACGTAAAATTGTGCTGGCAAAAAGCAGTCGGTCATTGGCACAGAGTTACAGCACCAACGAAGCTATTACATATAATTTTACATCTTATAGCGTTTTTGTTGTTTTTTGTTTATCACATATTTCTTCCCACTCAATTTTTTTCTTTTTCCCGTTTTTTTTGTTGCTGTTGCTTCATTGCAACCAAGCGTGTCTTTTATACCGTTATGCGACGTAGATATCAGCTTGCGGGCTACCCGGAAAATCCACCGAACGCGTGCACTGCTATTTTCTCACAAGTTGTTGCTAATTAATTTTATAGAAGCGCAAGCAGCTTTTGGGCGTGCGTATAGTAATATACAAAACACCGGAAATGTAGACAAAGTATTCTTTCGAAAAAAAAAACGCTAAACTTTTTAAAATTATTTCTGACGATTACGAGTATAGTTCACTGAAGTTTTCGGCTGGCTAACTCTGTCTTGCATTCGTTCAGCATCTATTTCTTTCACATTTGCATATTAATTGCTTAAAAACCGTTTAAATCTATGAATGATGCAAATGCTTTGAGGTGAGGAGTCTTAATTGGTTTCTGAGAAAGCAAAACAAATACGGCTTTGGCCAGCAGCACTCAATTAGAACCCAGTATAAGTGGTATGAAATTTAAGTAAATCATTTAGTCGTACAGCAGCCGCAAAGAACATAATTGAAAAGCGGCAAATAAAAAACGATAAAAAATAAAAATAAAAAATTATGAGTTATGGTGCGCAAATTTCTTTCCTTTCCCGTTTACTAGTCACAGAAGTGAACTTAGCTAAAGTTCATTAAACTTCAACTTACGCTAGACTTTGCTAAGTGTTAAATTATACAACAACAACACCTTTTATATTAATATTTTTATAACATACAATTAGTACTTTGAAGCGCTGCATACGAACACTTTTGTAACAACATGTAGGGACTTCCACTAAACACATCTCTTAAGTTGTCCACAAGTATCTAATATTTTGTGATGAAGTACAAAGCAAAAGATAGAAACAGAGAGGTTACTAGCATCGGTGAATAGCGTGCGACCATTAAAGGGGTAATTGCAAAATTTTTTTTATATGTAAGAGCTTAGAAGGAAGGAAATTTGATGTCAGATGCCAGCAATCCAGAATGCATGCAGGGAGGTTTGACGGATATTTTCTTTACCGATGGGTCCAAGAATGAAATAGGGCGGATGGTACTTAAACGATAGTAATAAGTATCACTATGCTAAGGGGGGAATGGCAACTGTTTTCCAAACGGAAGTTTTTGCAATCCTGAAAGTAGCCGAATGGATAATCGAGAGGAGATGGAGCGGGAAACAGATTGGAGTCTTCAGTGACAGTCAGGCTGCATTGAAGGCCTTGGAGAACGCGAAGCAAATCTTAAAGATTGTTCAAGAATATAAGAAGAAGCTTAATTCTGTCGCAAGACAAAACAGGCTTGTACTTATATGGGTTCCGGGACACTCCGGTGTTCAAGGAAACGAAATTGCAGACGAATTGGCCAACCGTGGATCAGCGGTGCCACCACAGGGGCCAGAGCCAATAATCGGAATCAGTTCCGCAGTAATCAAGAATTGGATCAGCGATTATGTAGGAAATCTACATAAAGAGCGATGGTCCGGTCTGGAACGCTGCAGAACTGCAAAGTGTTTTGCGACAAATCCGAACAGAAAACTGTCAACTGTCTACTAAAACTTAGAAGGAAAGACATTCGGTTGATGGTCGGCAACATTACAGGACACAACCCATGAGGTCAGCATATGACCACCATTGGAATCATCGAGGACTCGGTATGCCTGTCATGCTTGGAGGAGGCGGATAGCACTGAGCACTTTCTCTGTGAGTGTCCTGCCTTTGCTAGAGCACGGCTATGAGTATTGGGCTCCGATGTCATGAGAATGAGTAATATTCGTTCTCTAAAACTGGAGGATTTGCCAAAGAATCTGAAAAATTCTCACAGGACTAACTATCTCTATCTCTGTCTCTATTCTTTCCTATCTCTTTCTCTGATACTTTTCTCCTTCCCTCCTTGACTATCTACCCCCTTTCCAGAGCTTTAAATACAATGGGCTCTTTAGCCTCAGTGTTTTAGGAGCCACCAAATCTCCTGGTCCTCCTTGGCTTGACCTTTTCAAATTTCAAATTCAAGAGCTTAGAAAAATATGTTACAATTGTATTGAGTCGATATATATACTTATATATATAAATATATATAATTAGTTTGAGGAATTTTTTTGTGATTATTTTAATGATTTTATCGCCATTTTCAAAATTTTCTTTAACATAAAAAATGCCCGAACGGAATCGACGAAATCACTGTTGGCTGTTACAATATCGGCACCATAAACACCATTCACAATTCACTCTTTCAGCGGCCGGGCTCTTGCAATTTCGCCTTTATCAAAAAAAAAAACTGTAAAATGTACTAAATTTTCTCTTTGTTGACTTCCACTTGGCTTAACTCACAAACCGAACGGAACAAACAAAAAACGACAACTTAATTTTTTTGGTGTAAAATGTGATCTTGGCAATGAGCATAGACTTTGTTAATTTAAATTGTTTGATTGATACTTAGCAAGATATCGATCTCTACAGCCATCTACCGAAAAAATAATGGATTTCTTTTTAAAGTCAACAAAAGTCCATTCAAACGCCAATTAACGCTTAATTTCATAAGTAAATTTAGTTTGAAATAACCAAATTCATTTGAGTCCATGGAATTTGTTTGAAAATTAAAACAACTGAAACTATCTCAACATTCATTCTAAGCCATCTAATTAGATCAAACTGCTTGGATATTATAGTTTGCATGCCTACACCCTTTCGAAAGCTGGTTGGGCTCAATTCGAAGAATTTCTCTGCTGGCTATGATTAGCGCCAAATGGTTTATCCAAGCACATGGAATGCATATTTGCAAATTATTTTCCGTCTACTTGGATTCTGAAAATGAAAACATGCTTTCCTCAAATTTTTCCAGCTAATGTTTTTTTAAGTCAAATGAAGATGCCGTACACTATTACGCATTGGTTTTGCGTTTATTGTCTTACAACTCGTGGGAATTCTTAAAACCGTTAACGTTTTTTTATTTGCTTTTGGCTCTTTCTAAATGTATTAGGCTCTAAATTATGCTATTACGATCCTTAAGCTGATATTTGGTTATTTTTTTCATCAAAATCACATGCGAACGCCTGTTCCCATTTTATCTTAGTGTATTAGAAATCCGTCAGTTGTCGGTGCGGTTCGACGATAAATTCGTTTCTCGACCCAAATATTCGCAATTAATTTTAATATTTAAATGAGAAAATCATTAGGAGTACAAAAATATATTGTGAGTGTGCATGAAGACGCATCAAAATGAAGCATATTTTTCCCCAAATAACTCTTTTTCAATTAACCCAAGCAAGAGCTACATAGCATGAAATAAGACAGGCACACACACAGAAATAAGCTCAGATAACAATCGCAATAGGAATCCCACACACACGAGCATTGCCAATTATTTAACGAGTTAAGGCACACACGTACACATATGCAAAATATATTGTAGTCACTTAGAATTTGATTTTGAGGCTTATATTCATGTTTACTGGAATTTCGCAATTAAATCGCAGTTATTCTTCGATGTACGTAGTAAGTAGTAAAATGGAATTTTCACTCTTCCAACAATCAGCCAAGCGACAAATGACCGATTAACAAAGGTTAACTCGTAAAATCGCATTTTATCGTATATTTTTTTTGTTTTTGAGTAGTAAGTGCAGGTAACATCTTACGTGTTGTTTTTGTATTTCTGTTTTTTTATGTGAATAATACTGTTACCTAGGTGCGCTTTAAAAAACCGTTGATGAATTGATTTATTGCTGCATAAATTTCTTGAATTAAGTACGAGTAGCGGCTGCTGTAGCCGAATAGGTTGGTGCGTGATTACCATTCAGTTGGGACTGGGCTCCAAACCCACTGTAGGTATGAAACACCAAAATGATAGATGATGATAGGTTTTTTCATACAGTAGTCGCTCACCTTGGCAGGCAGTAGCAAATCAATTTTTGTAATTCTGCTTTGAAAAAGCTTCTAAACATTTATTTATTTTATAAAATTTATATAACTCGAATGTAATTATGCCCCAATACGATACGATAGTTGAGCTTACAAAAAGCAATTGGATTTTTTTAGTTATTAAAGAGATGAAATAAAAAATTATAAAACGCCGCACTGACTACGAGGCCTTCAGCAAATAGTTCAGTATTAGTTCAAGCAATTAATACCAGCTTCTCATAAAGAATCATTTGTCATTCAGAGACGGTATAAAACGATGGGTTCCTCTATTTGTGGAGCAACATCAACACACACATCACAAATATAATGAAAAATTAAGAAAATAAAATTTATAAAAAATTTAATAAAAATACAGTTCGTGCAATGACAAAACCTATAGAGCGCAAAGTTTTACGCTTTCTCTACGCTGTTAATAATTTTTTTTTTAATTTCATTAAAACTTTCAACTTTTGGACCAGAATTTTTAGATTTTTTCTGGATAAGCAGTATTATAGCCCACTTAATTTTTGTTTCATTTTTGACATTTTTTTTTCACTGAGGGGTCACGCACTTTCTTCCACTTAAAGTACATGGCGATTTTTTTTATATGGAAAAAATTGCTAAAAAATGAACGACATTTGGTGGTTGCGTGAAAATTGCTTGAGAAATTAATTTCCGAGAACACGATCCTCTGTTTAGAAATAGTAAGAAAATGTATTGAAAAATAGTCAATATTTTAAAGTAGACTTTACAAAATAGTCTTTTCCAAGCAAATTAGAATGATAAGCTATAAGCTATAAGCTGATAAATATATATCAAAGGGAACTACTTCGCATTAAAGATAATTTATTTTAGAATTATGTGCCGCCAAAATAATTTTTTGGTCAATAACTGTCCCCAATGCTGACCTTCTTGCGCTCACTGATAGCTGCCCAATC
The DNA here is from genome assembly GCF_028408465.1 of Anastrepha ludens. Taxonomy (NCBI): domain Eukaryota; kingdom Metazoa; phylum Arthropoda; class Insecta; order Diptera; family Tephritidae; genus Anastrepha; species Anastrepha ludens. The sequence continues at coordinate 113,209,535 of NC_071498.1, read as the reverse complement.
AACCTTGAAAATAAAAGACGAATATGGAACTAGGTTTAACGTACTTTCCGTAGAGAAGACAACAATGTTACCAATGGCTTTTCAGGGGAAACCACAAAGAAGCCGGTGCAGAGAACGCCCAAGAGAAACTTGGATATGCACCATCCTAAATGAGAGGCTCACACAACTTACAGAAATAGATGAAGAGAATTTGTTTTAGGGAGATGTTTTTTTACATAGAATTTCTTTATATTTTTTTAAAGAAAAGCTAAATATGAAAAATCTAAACAATTGAGTTTGATATCAAAAAATGCTAATTAAAAGATTAGCGGCGTTTTTACTAGATTTGATATGCCAGTAAGATTTAGCAGGGTTACTTTATATTTTTTTAATGTACCTACATGTATTTTTTTAATATAAAAATTGTTAATAGATATTTCTCAGGCATAAATAAAACTTATTGAATTCTCGAGTCAAATATTTAAAGGTCTGTTTATGTTTCGTTGAAAAAATCAGATTCTAGCCTTGATTTAAATGCAAAACTATCACATTGTCCACGAAAACAGTTAAGTGGCATTTTAAAGTAAGAAATAATTTATTGGCTCACTTCATTGCTTCAATGGAAAAATAACTCTTCAATGATAAAATTACTCTTCTAAATGAAGTTACAAATTGTGCTGCTTGGTGGTAAGCAGCATACAGCGTCTTAAAGTTGAATTCATCTAGAGCCGTTGCTGCGTTTTCACTCCTTTTATTTATTGCTTTTAGAGGCTGTAACTCCGTTTATAACCACAATGCCTGTACCCCCAAAGCTACGACACTTTCATGCAGAGAAATGTACAACAAACTCTGCAATTTGTGTCATGTGTGGCACTTCAAAATGGACTCAGTGCGCCTTTTGTGTCCAAAAAACTGAAAAAAAAAAAACATTAATTGTCAAACATTCTTCACCTCAAATTCAAATCTCATTTAAATTGAGGTAAAGAATGTTTGCGCACTTGTTTGTTTGTGCCCCCCGCAAAACCGCGGTAATAGCAATGCCGGCCACTGTATGTTACTGACGGCCACTGCATGAACTCAGCGGCAGTCCGCTTCCCTGTTCAATTGTCAGTTAGTTTGTTTATTTGACGCTCATCAATTAATCACAACGCATCACTGGCATTTTATCTCTTATTTGCTAACACAGCCACATGCATGTAAATGAGCACAAACATACCTTCGTACATACATACATATGTACATATATGCATACACGGACAGATCTCAATATGTGTACGTACGTAGCTTTGTGCGTATGTGCTTAAGCTGAGAAAGTGCTGGCCTAATTCCATGCAGAGTCAATCAACTCAATGTAAATGGGTGAAAAACAAAACAAACAATTGAGGCCCAACAAAACATAAAACTTACCTCAAAATTGTGTCATTAAGTCAAGAGTAGAGGTTCTCCTCAGCTTACATGCATCCGATGTTTGTCGGCTAAGAAAAAGTCAAAGAAAGTCTGCCACATGTCGAATGCCGCATTTGCATGCCACACACGTACTAACCACACACATACACTCATACTCTGAGGTGGTACATTGGTTGGTCGCGTAATGACCAATTGTGCCCATATCTAACAATGTGGAAAATCGCTGATTGTGCGCAAAGGAATTATCCATCTGTCTGAGAGGAAATACTTCCAGCAAAAGACCACAAGACAGTTAGCTGTGTGTGTGTAACCAAAGAAGCTGCGCGTTGTTGTCGCGCTTGACACTTGCCACCGGTTAGTGGCCTCAAACCGCTGAAGCCATTACCAACAGGCATCACTACACAACTACCATGTAGCCAACAAACAAACACACAAACAAAACGCATGCCAGTCAACATCGTCAATACTTATGCGAGTACATTGTCAGCGTAATGCAACATGTTGCATACATTCATCTCTACGGAGCAACATGCCAATAGTTACCAAACAAAAACAACCGCCATGTCAACCACAACGAAAGCCAGTATGCCACGCAACATGCATGTTCTGTCCACCACATTTAACCTCACCAACGAAGATCATGATCCCAAAAGCAGTTGTCCAAGCAATGAACAGTCAGAGACAGATCGACATGAGTGCTCTTTGGTGGTGAAACGTAAAACAAAAACATAAAGAAAATGTTTCGCAAAAAAGCTGTTGGCATATAGAACTGCGGAAAACTTTTAGACAAATACACGCATATTGGCAGGGTTATTAGAAAATGGTGATGTAGGTAGGGTATGGGGGCATGTTACTACAAATATAAATAGACTATTGTAACATCAAGCAAATGAGTCACAGAGAAGGGAAAGATAAAATTAATGCGTATGATTATAATAGGTACAGAGGGTCACTGAGTTTCGAAAACAACTACACTAACTTTGAAAAACTTTCAAAAATATAATAAAATTCAATACAAAAAATTGAACCTAAAAAAATGAAAAAAATAAAAAATTGGCGCCTACACTTCTGTTAGGTGTTTGGCCGAGCTCCTCTTCCTATTTGTGATGTGTGTCTTGATGTTGTTCCACAAATGGAGGGACCTACCGTTTTAAGCCGACTTCGAATGGCAAATTATTTTTTATGAGGAGCTTTTGGTGGCTCGGAGGTCAATGGCAGACCTACCCAAGCGCGACCGCTATGAGAAAAAACTGTTTCTATCATTTTGGTGTTTCATGCACTAAGATTCAAACTTACGTATTCCAGAATAGTCCCAAATAGTCACGCATTATTCCATTCGGCTACGGCGACCGATTGAACTTAATCCCAAAGATTTTCTGTCCTATCGAATTACCTACTCTAACCTCACTTTATACATTACATTTATCAACACAACCGCAATCATTTTCTAGGTTCAATTATATACTCCAGCGTTTCTCAAACTGTGATACGCGTATGATACGTGAGGGTGCCTGAAGGTGACACGCTAGCAGATAAAGATGACAGGCAAAATAAATGAAGGCTGAATTTGATTGAAAAGCCACAAGCCACTATTTTCTCTTCCAAAAGTAACCATTTATCGTTTGTGATTTTGCCTTCCGACTGGCCACGGTCGATAATGGGTACTTGTATTGTAGCTTCGGCGGCGATTTTAAGCTAGAAAATGGCTTCATCGCTTGCTTTTATATGCCTGCTTATCGTCGGATTTTTGGCGCTTTGACGACGTGTCTAATGTTTACCTTGTCGAAGCTGCTGCCGAAGGTCTCAAGTGGAGCGTAATCTTCGTTTTCGAAAACTTTGTTCCGACTGAGACCTTCGCGTTTGAAGGCTGTTACAGATTTTGCAAGAGAGATAGAGTCTCGTTCTTTTTTCCTAACTAGTTTATTTGGGCACTTCACGTTCAACTACCGTCGCATTCATAGCTTGCTGCTTTCACTTACTTCCGGACGTTGCAAATATGCTTCTTCATCAGCGTCTTATCTCATGTGGAGAGAGAATTTGGGTTAAGTTTGCTTAGCTCGTCAAAAAACTTGACTGAGCGCCTCGAAATTGACGAAATCCGAGTCCGTTAGGAACGATGTCGAAAAAAATTCGTTTCATACAAATCCCTCTCTAATGTGTATATGAGCTAAATGCGGTGAAGGACAATAAGAAAACTGTATGATCCTAGACTTAAATTCAAGGTCTGCAGTGGCAGCAAAGCTGATTCAAAGGCCCCATAACTTTCAACATTAGTACAGGAACGTAAGTTGATGCTGACCTCCGCTGTAAGGTGGAAATAGCTTGAACTTGTATGGGTGTGGGAACACTATCGTGTTCGAGGCAATGAACTGGCTGTTGAATTGCCGAACTGCTGGTTCATTCAGGGTTCCATTAATAAAACTCATGAGAGCCAGTGGTGCACCTTCAAGCCAAACAATTGCTTCCTGATACAGCCTGATGCGTTGGTGGCAAAATTCCTTCTGAGACAGAGAGAGAGTGAGCTATAAGCGCTAGTAGAACTGATTACAAATCACAATCCATAGCGACGACTCTGGTTACCATAGTCGTCATCGGTTTCCCACTGTGCGCTTTTTGTTTGGAGGATCAGGATAGTACACAACATTTTCTGTATCGCTGTTTGGCTTTCACTAGACTTGGACGATGCGTTTTTTGGACCAAGGTTTTTTTGAGTCGGCTGTAATGAGAATGGACAAGCTGCATTTCTTTCCCGCAGAAAACTGCTTAGATTCGTGAGAGAGTCTAGGAAGTTTGCAAATGAGCAATGAATCGCCACTCCACCTCGACTACAATCCTTTAAATATTCTCTCTTGACCTTAAGTATAATGGGAAATAATACCTGAGTGCTCGTAAATTCTGGCCATCCACAATCCCATTATATTCAGTGGCACTCTTTATCCGCACCATTCCTTTCAGTAACCATAAGAGGAACTGGCGTAAAAAATATAATTAAAATATATCTTAGTCCCCTTTTTTCTAGGATGACACCCGTGAAGAAGAAACTCTCATCAGTACTGATGTACCGGCATAACAGTATGCACGACTTGTAGCCTCAGAGCTATACCTACGTACTAATCAAGTCTCCAATGTCTATCACTCTTCCCGCGGTACTGCTGAAAAGGTATTACGTCACAGAGCTGGTTAGCTCAAAGGCTCCAAGTTATTATTGACGCCTACAAAACTCCGCGCGCCTTAGATCGTAAAGAATATGCATTACAGTTAGTCCCCTAAAACTCAAAAATGCAAAGTACATTAATGAGTATTTACAGAATCTTTCAAACTCCAGTCAACTTTTGAAACCGAGCATCTAAAAGTTGGTTTTAACCATGCACCCGTTGTAGTACGCATTCAATCCATACTTTTCATAGATGGTCCCCCCATAAAAAAACTCAGCAAGCTGCTGATATATTCAGAGCCTCATTGGCCAAACATTCTACAAGTAACTCAGCAATATTTAATGGTTTGAGCTCCTTAACCAACCATTAAACCAATTATTTTCTATCTCATTAAAACCATCTGCATGCTTAATTTAAGAAGTTACTTAACGTATTCGTATGTAAAATACTTTTTGACAAATATAAAAAATATCATCCCCCACTCCCACATGCTAATGAAATTCTCGCATTTCTAAAAATTCTCCCACCAATTGTATATGTAACTACTTATCAAAATACGAGTAAAATGAGCAACTATCACCAAAAGCTAAACCGGCATTATAATATTCAAAAATACCAACGGTACTATTGCACCAACAACAACTTCTCATTGTCGCCATTATGACGCTCCCAGGTAAGCAGGCCTTTAAGGCCAATGACAAGACGCAGGTGTTGGACGAACACAAAACAAACGAATAATCTACATATAAGCATCGATGCATCAGTGCATCAATATAGGCACTACCCTGCAAGAAAAATCCAAAGCAAATTTCGAATAAGCTAATTTTGTTAGTCATTTCGCCTGTAACGACATCTACCATAAAGTGTAAAGAGTATCAAAGCCGTCGAAAGTAAAAGCGAGTAAGCGAGTAAGAGTAATTTTATAAATAAATAGCGAATAATAACAGAATACTTTGAAAATGTTAAAACGCCGTATCTTAAAAAAAAACATTTTACCCAAATAATCAAATCTCATAGTTATATAGGGTTTTTCAGTAAGAGCGCTTCAACTTTTGACTTTTTTGAATAAAACACAAACGGTTTGACTTTTTTAACTAATTTATTTTTTATTATCGAGTTTGAACATATACATTTAAGTATGAAATTCGATTTCTTTCGCATGACCACCGCGTGCACGTTTTACGAAGTCCAATCGTTGAACCCAATTTTCGACCACTCTTTTGCATAAATCGGCCGAAATTCCAGCAATTTCGCGTTCAATATTGGCTCTGAGCTCACAAATCGTCGCCGGCTTGTTACTGTAGACCAATGACTTCACATAACCCCAAAACGGGACGGCTTGTTAAATGGACCGTAAAATGGCCGTAATGCTCTTAAAGTAGCAGCAACAGAACGATTATTTTCATAAAAAATTTGCACGATTTGCAATCGTTGCTCAAGTGTGTAGCGTTCCATGAGGAAATGTATACTAATGAAGTTTACAAATGACAATCGAAAAATAAAAAATATTGCGTCGTTCGCCCTCCCTATCGGAAAAAAGTTGAAGCATACCTATTGAACAATCCTATATAAGAACTTATGAAATATCGAGTTCAATAGCAGGCTGGAGCAGGTAGGAACTTTTGTAGCCCAAACATTGCGTTTATTGAAAATAAATTCAAATCATATTTTCTGAGAGACGCATTTTCATTCAGAAACCGTCAGCTAACTTAGAAAATTGGGTTGACCGGATGTGCTACTGTGAAGCAAGCCGAGGCAACCATATGAATGAAATCATCATCATCGCTGGTTCTTGTTTCTGCCATCGAAGCATAAGGCCTCAAAAAAACACCTCTGTCTGGTTCTGTTAATTTTGTACCCAATTTGTGTAGCTGTTGTAGCAGAATAAACATTCCCAAAACATATACGTATATAAGTCCGGGTCGTTCCGGCAACGTAGAACCGACTGTCGCGGGAACGTCCAAGTCTTTCCTTTGACTGCTTTCTGGACCGTTCTCCGCGTTTTTTTTTTTTTTTTTGTTTTGAACAACAAACTTTCCCTTGCAAAGCTTGAGGACAGATTTCATTTGCGGTCTTGCGAAGCGTGTGCCCAATCCACCTCCACTTTTGCAGCTTTATCAAATTTGCAATAAGTTTAAGTTTGTTACTCTTATACAGATCGTCGTTACTTATAGTGTTAAGCCACCAGATTTTTAATCTATTGACACAGCTTTGAATTTTAATTTCAATTCTATTGTTGATGAATGAAATCGAGTTCCAGAATTTTGGCAATGTTGGTCTCTTACGAATACAACCAATAATGTGCCAAAAAAATACAATTTGGTCTTAGATCTTATCCCTTGAATTATATGTTATAATATTTATTTACGTATGTCCATAACTTTACTACCAGCGCACCAGTTCGACGTCAATTACAATTTTCTTGCAGGGTATGAACTTCAGCGAAATGTCGCGGTGTAAGTGTTTGCCAATACACATGCAAAAAATATATTCGATTCTCATTGCATTATCACCGCAATATTTACCGTTGCCAATACATGCCGAAATGCCAAACATCAAATACCAAAGTGACCATAACATGCCACAATACCTCGCCTCTCCCACTATGCGCCAATGCGAGATTCCACACATACATATGCACATATTTAAGATCACATCACGCCATGTCGCTGGCTGGTAAAAAATCATGATCTTACTCCTCTTTGGCCTGCGTGTTTTGTGTTGCAACGCTTGATCATGTGGTATGTGGCATGTGCCATGCGCCAGGCGGCATGCGGCATATGCCTATTTTTTTCTCGGGCTGCTTCCCCTTAATCATCCTTTGGTATTTCATCTTGGTCGCTTGTCACGCGTTGTTTTCGTTGTTATTGTGGTTGTTGTTGCTGATTGCAATCATCGCCGGTTGGCTATCAATGTGTTGACTTTTTTATATTTAATATTCCTTCTCCTTTCTTTATTTATATATGTATTTTTTTGCAGTTTGGTTTTTCGCTACATATATCAAATTTCGATGTCTTAGGCGTACTTGTTAAATATGTATCTGATGGTGATCGCGATTCTATTAAGAGGTATATTAATCTTGAGGCATGACGCAGAAAAGTGTCGTTAGTGGAACGTGAGACGCGGAGCTCAGCGTTTGATTTCGATACCGAAAAATTCAGTATAATTTGTCAGAAAAAAGTATAAAATATAAAATTTTTTTTTTATTTATGGAATGTACATGGATCCCTATCTCTTTTTTTTTTAAGTAAAAGCCATTCCTTTCGTTGGCTGGGTCATACCGTCCGAATGGATACAAACGCTCGGGCTCTGAAAGCATTTGATGCAATACCAGCTGATAATAGCAGAGGAAAAGCAAGGCTCCTTTGCGTTAAAAAAATCAGGTAGGTGCAACTAGCGGAGGTTAGCACGAGAAAGAGACGACTAGCGATTTGTTAAGCTCCCCCAAAATCGCTTAAGCGATTATCGCACCAGTCAAGAAGAATAAAAAATGAAGAAAATGTTTTCTTCCAATGCAGAAATTTCAAAAAAGCAAATTTTTTTGTAATATCCTAAATCCTTAAAAATAAATATTCAAAAGATTTTTCTTCTCCAGATTACTGTTTCGAGGAGTATAGGGCATTGTTCCGGCTTCTGTTAATGGCGGATAAGTCAAGCAGTTGTAGTTTTTGCAGCTTTTCTTTGGCCGGCCGCGGCTTTTGCTTCCCTGAGGATCTGCTGTCGCACAAGTTGACTTTTTCAAAAGATTAATGTTCGAGAATATCTAAACATATTTGTACTTGATTTTCGCCCAGCCTCTCTCAAATTATATTTCTCAAGTGAACCGATTCAGTTCAAATTTTAATTGTCTATTTATTATCTTTTTTTTTTTGTATTGCCCACTCTATATGAATGAAAAACTAATTAGGGTAGGTTGGACTTAATTGATCCTGTAGATCACACATAGACCAGAAATTGATGATAGTGAAAAATTGGAAATTTTAATTAATTTCTTTAAGACGATAGACCCCCAACGGGTTATAGGATTGGAATTTGCTTACATTAACGGATACCTCTTGTGGGAGGCAACGAAAGCCCATGCCTCAGTCTATTAATTGTGAGTGTCAACTCAACGCTATTAGACTGAGCGAAACATGTAAAGAAACAGATTAGTGATGATGGGACTGTCGTAATTATGCAAAAATAGAAAATTGCAATACTGGTCAGTTCACGCGCCCTTCAGTAAAAAGCATCGTCATGGAAGACTGCGCAGTTGCCATTTTTTATTACTTTGAAAAAAAATTTAAAACATTTTATGATATGGATAGTAAAGCACCTTTTTCAGAAAGCCATTTTTTTTTTTCATTCTCACGCTGAAAAAAGTTGAGAAGGCCAACCATTTAAATAAATGTACTAAAGCTTTTATTGTCGAAATAGATACAACTTTACCAGCCACTGAAAATTAAAAGGAATTTTCATTGCACAAGAGTATCTTAAATTTCAACTACCCTTAAGGCTACTTGTAACACACTTTTTTCTTGAGAACAAACTTTTACAATACTCGTTCATCTTCTGTTGCCTAATGAATCAGTTGCTTTGTAGTTGAGCTTTTAATAGCCCTAAGCCGCCGTACTTTTGCTTGATTTATTTATATAACTTAATAAAAAATCCTGCAACTTGTCAACAATTTATAGCTCGACTCTCTTTCCTCTCCCCTGGTGAGATCCTTTAATCTTAGCTTCACTTCCTGTATCATAAATATCCACGTATGTGCAGTCAATCGCCAACAACCAAGTTGCAGTAACTAATTATATCGCCAACAACTAAGCCAGTCATTTTATGACTGCTCAAAGCCATAAAGAGACTTACTTTTATTTTGTACACCTATTTTTTCGATAAAGTTCAATCGCTCATTAACGTTTGTTAAAAACAAGTTGTTGAGCCATTTCCGGGCTGAGGTGATGTTGATGGCGATAGCACAGTGGGAAGCAAATATACCCAGCAAGCAAGAGAACTGGTGCGCTGGTAGTAAAACCGAAACCTCAACTAGTCGCAAGTAATTGCGCAAATTGGGCATTTATATAGCTACATTTGAAAGATTTATTCGTAGTAGAATACCATAATTTTAATTGGAATTTAAATTAGTTGTAGAGCTATTTTGCGGCAACCACTTGGTTAGTGGGGAGTTAAGGAAAATGCCACATAGTTGAACGACAATTGGCATTTTCCTACGTATTTAAGAGAGATTCTGCATTATCGAATTGTTTTTCATCTGGACAAATTCAAGTGTCATATCAAACAAAATAATAATAACACACGTTTTATAAGCAATAGTAGTAAAAACAATAAAATAATCATAATGAAATTATATTCATTTTATCGCCTGTTTTATGAAATTCACCATGGTGGGCAGTGAAAAAATGTCAATATTTTTCGTTAAAATAGAAATTTGAAAATATTGTATGAGTTATGCATAATTTTGAAATATATTTTGCGAACGAAAAAATTGAAAATAATTTACTGTTTTCAGAGTGTGCTTCTAGATCCACGTGTTCCTTATCAAGAGTCTTTCAACAGATGCGTCTTAATAGTTTTTTTTTATTTTTTTTATTTTTAAATAAAACTATAAAAATTTAGATTCATTCAGTGTTCACTATTTTTATTCGAAATTCGGCTCTTAAAAATTATATGTGAAAAATTATATAATTCAAATATCCACCAAGAGCAGGTCTACAGGTAAAATCCGCTAAACAGTCGATTCATGGATGTCTAACTGTTGAGAATGTCGAGAAATCGATGTTGAAGGTTGTTTGGCAATACTTTGCGCTACAAAAGCAATATTCTCAATAGAGGGTCCAATTTTTGGTCTGCCAGTCCTATTTCTATCCTCGACAGAATCAATTTCTTGAAATTTTTGCACCAACACTTGAATTGTCCACCCATTCGGTTGAATATTTCCACCATAAAAGTCATGAGTTTTGGAATAATTTTTTCTTCAAGTTTCGGCGTTGTTCTAACGTGTAAAATTGTACATCTCTCTACTTGACAAAATTGTCAAAGATGGCATAAAAGAAGATACCGTCTAGGGATTATTCACTACTGACATCTAGGCGTCGGTTTTTGGTCAATATTACTCAGATACCGAAACAATGCATTGCAACTTGTTATTGTTTTTTTTTGTTTTTTTTTTCTTATAGACTCTAGACGTCTAAGTGTGATCTTTTACAGAACAGCTAGTCCTGCCTAACCAACTTGCTCTTATAGTGAGGTTATAGTTTTATTTTGATAATAACTTAGCCGCGTTTGCTCTGTTTGAAATTTTCTACGATAAGAGATTCCAAACAGTTGTATTGTAAATAACTGTCGTGCTCTTTTCTTTGAAAAAAAGAAGAGCTTGCGTTGCGTTGTTCAGCATAATTCTTACCTAATTCGCAACTCTCAGCAGTAAAATTTTATCTAGGGTATCACTGTCCAACAAAGTGGGCACTGAATAACGGTAAAATTAAGAGTTTCATACAATTTTTTTTTTACATTTGTGCAATAACGAGCCAAAAGAAATACCGGCTTCTTTGCAGAATTCAGATTTTTGGCTTCAACGGGAAACTTTTCATACTAAAAGAGTGAAAAACATCACAGCACTAAGAACAACCAAAGAACACAAGTTTAAAAACATACTATAAAGCAACCAGCTCTGCCAGCATTGGTTTGTATGCGCTAAACACTGGGTGAACAGCAACTACTTGCTTTCTCTACTGGGTTATCTCATATAAGTACCCGCATAGGTGCGGACAAGCCTCCTAGGCACAAAAGCTTTTTTAATACGTTGCGTTATAAATAAATTAGTACAAATTGTACCAAACGTTAGTTGTTGCTTTTGTTTCTTGTTTTTGTTTTTGCTTTTTTATTACTACTGCTATGCAATATCTGGTCGGTTGCATTTTCATTAGACACTCACAGCAGGATAACAGTAGTGATTTGTGGACAAGTCAGGCGATGGGTAATATGCTGAGTACAACGAACAACGAGCAACGTGTCGCTCTCCAATTTAACAAGCTTGTCAGCTTAATGCAAACTTGCAACACGCAACAACGCACTGAGCAGTTACGCGAGTAAATTGGAAGGGGTGTTTTGATGCTTTCTACTTTCTGCATTCTGCAATCGGCTTTCTTTTTCTTATTGAGATATAGCATTTTAATGTTGTACGTTGGAGATTTAATGACGCCATTGCAATTGAGAATTTGATTACAACAATTTCATAGACATGACAGCCGTTGGTGATGTCTCCTTTGTAGTTGTTGTTGTATGTTTGTGCAGTTAGCAACATAACTTCCAGCAAGTTTTCACCATCAACGAAATCATCACCATCAACAGAACAACAAAGTATAATAGTATTCTAAGAAGTTATGCTAAAGAAGGTGAAAGAAGGCATAGAGAGGGAATGGGAGATGAAAGCATATACGAGGGGTGCCTTTTATATGTCGGGATTAGAGAACAAAAACAAATTTTAATCATCGAAAATCACTTTATTGTTTTTCAAAATATTCTCCATGAAGATCTATACACTTTTGCATGCGTTTGAATCAATTGTCGAAGCACTTTTGCCACTCTGAATGAGGTATTCTGAATGCCGCAACCGCTTCTTCAGGTGTCGAAAAACGTTGACCTCTCAGTTTGTTTTTTACGTACGGGAATAAAAAGAAGTCATTCGGTGCCAAGTCAGGACTATACGGTGGATGACCCATTAATTCGATGTTTTGGGTGCTCAAAAATGCAGTTGAATTTCGGCGAAACTTTAATTTCAAATTTATATTTCCTCTGGCTCTGGTGAATTTAATCAGAACTTTGCTCGAAGCCTCATTTGGGTTAGAAAAAGATATACTTAAAAAGCAAGCCCGCTATTTTCGGGCGGCTGACGATTAGGAAGGAAATGCGAAATTATTTCTTCCTCCGTATTGTTGTTGCGGCTTTCGCAACATCTCCATTTTTATATGATATTTCTCTTTACGGAGTGCATATCTTTCGATCATATTCGGCCTCTAATTGGCCACTTTGTAAGTTCTCAGAGTATTTTCTAGGAAAACTCTACTTTGATATGCCTCGCTTTGAAAGCTTGTCCTCCACACAGTTTCCCTCTATAGTGCTAAGGTCTGCTCTATGGTTCAAAAAGTGAACACAAATGATGCCGGAGTTCTAAAAATCTCCCTTTGCTCTGTTTGAAATTTCGTACGATACGGTGATCCAAGCGGTTGGATTAGTAATGCAATATATTTCTAAGCGTAAATAACTGTTTTGCTGTTTTCCACAAACAGTCAAGATTTTTTTTAAAGGCAAATACTACTTTTAGCAAAGGTGCGTCTCCGCGCTTTTCCTTTTATTAAGTTTTTAACCAAACCTGAAATTAAATTTATCCGAATATCCTCTCTAAAGTATTGACTTTTATTCAGTGATGGAGTTGTGGTAAAATATCGATTTCTTAAAGAGTCCGGGAAAGCTATTTAAAATATTGACCAAGAACGAAAACAGAGCCGACATAACTTTTCTAAATATACGTCGGAAAAGCAATATTGAGCTTACAGAATTACTAATGAGAATAGCAACAAAATGTTTCTCTAGGCCGCGTTCAGACAGGGCAATTCGGAAGCTGTTGGGGAGAGAGCGGCGAGAAAAAGGGAAGCGCACCGAATTGTATAAACATTTTGAGTTCTCATACTGCTCAATGTTGTTGTTGTTGACTGTTGGTGAAGGGCAAAAACAATTATATATAAACAACAGCGTTGCCGTATGTGAACACGACGGGCAGCAGCAAAAAGAGAATTGGTAATGTTGCGCCGCATAAAGCTTCCCAATCTAACCGCGGTCATACATGCGGTGTTCCTGAGCCATCTTGGATATTTTTGCATGGCTTTATGCTTTATTTAAAGTTTAAATTTTAAAGCAATAGCAAAGTAAAAGCTATTGGTTTTTCGGAATTGATAATTTACTAGTGGAGGATGAATATGCGTGGGCTTCATCCTCTGATAGCCATTCACTTCGGAGTGGCCAAGACGATTCCAAGCTTCGCACAAATATCCTCTATATAACTTCCGAACAACAAGAAGGTGGAACTGCCCAGATTATCTGGTTTTGCGCGGGGTTTGAGACCAGCCACGTAAAAAACACGTTAAATTAACCGCTTGCCTTACGAATCGAGCGACCATTTTGTGAGCCACTTTCTATGAAATCTTTTCTGATAGATACGTAAAAACTAACTCGTATTCGATAGATGACACCATGGACACCATGACACACGGAAGTAGGATCACGTCTCCCACCCGTTGTTTTAAGGCAAAGAGTTAACAGAATAATGGCACGGATGAGAACTCCCTATTTTGCTGACGACTATACGTGCTGTGCCACAAAATAGAGAACTCTAAGTTATGCATATTTGGTAGTGTGGCATTTGGAGATTTGGCATTGCCTGCCGAGAGCCAATAATTTCTACAACTACTTTTTATAATTTTTTTCCTATGTCTTATTGCCAAAAGCGGGTTCCGAATTTGATCGCAACGAATGGTCAAACATAAGCTCAATCAGCTACGGCGAGCACAATCGGAATAAAGAAAGTTATTAAGCATACAAATACTGTTAAATAGACAAATTTTTTTAAACGGGCATGGTAGACGGGATCTAAGTAATAAATAGTAATGCAAAAATTACTTGCGCATCATACACGCACTGCTTTTTTTTATATATGTATTATTTTTTAAATTATAAAAATGGTATTTCTAAGGCATTGGTCCGTTATATTCTCGCAAGGCTTGGTACCGCTAGAACTTAGTCAACTTACTCAACTTGTTAAAATTATTTTTTATCAACTTAGCTAACATACGCAGAATACTAAGTATTTATATCTTAAATTTTCATCCTTTCCCCATAAGCCGTCAATTGCAGTCAAGCGTTCTACAAAAAGCTCAATTACACCGTCTGTCTGGGCTTATCGCCATTTATCTCCAATTGGTATGCTGGATAGCAGTAGGCAAAAGAGTTGCAAATATCCCATTAGCTTCGCCGTAATCTCAAGCAGGAAATCACGGATGCGATAATCCATTCTAGCCATTCCGCTTTATTTTAACATAGCTAACACGCCATTGAAATAATTGTAAGCATATCAACGCACAAGTGCGCATACCTATAGCCATTACACAAACACACACATGCATACATATACAGGTACTTGCATTATGCAGTTATTAGTAAATGTGTTAAGTAAGTGTGCGTGGCTGCTGGTTTAACAAATTTATACAATCAAGCTGATTCCTTAATGATCAAATGCCGCTGCATCAAAACTGGCCAATGAACCAGCCAACCAACCAACCAATACAACAACTTGTCGACTCGTATGCCAGCAAGCAGTTGGGTGGCAATGGACGAGACCAGGGCACAGGTTTGAGCTTTTGTTTGTAGGTAAATTAATATTGTTGAGCAATTGCTATTGCTGCTGCATTGTCGTTGTTGTGGGCATTGCGTGCGAATGCTGATTTTTACTCTTCCGCAAAAGCACACGCAAACGCACAAAAATACACTTAAATACAAACTAAATCGTAAAAGCCATACAGGCCACGAAACGCCACCGCGCAGCCAGCTGTACGAAAGGCATAAAAAGTTAAGATGCCTCGAAAGCTGAGTACGAGTACTACACTAAAGATTATACACTTGGCTTGGTCCAATGACCATTCTTTTATGCGTCGAGAGTATGTTGCGCTGGTGTTGCGCTGACTAGATCAGCAATGTGATAATTATAAATTGTTGGTTGAAGCTCACTAAAAGCCACCACATCAGTAAACAACTACAGCCAGCAACATAACTTTGCCTGTAGCAACTTGACCTGCACAGCCAGTTGGAATTGTACGCCAAATAGAGGCGATGCGTGATGGTGTTAGACCAGAACGGCACAGTATATTTATATATATATGTATGTATGCATACAAGTCCAAGACGCACGACTGCACACACGCACTTGCGCAGGCGTGCAATTTCAAGATTCTGGAGTGCATCGTCGATCGTGCCGACCACTTCGCCGACTTCTATTTTTTCATTGTTTTTATAACCGAGTTGATTGCACTCAGAGGGAGTTGAGCAATTCAAAAATAGCTAATACATATATGCATATGTATGTATGTACACAAGTAAGATCAAATTGTAAATGAAAACAGCAACAGCGAGGAATGACAAAGCCAAAGAAAAGCTAAGAAAATGCAAAAATAAAATTCTTATTTCTTAGAAAGGGGAAAAACTGAACAAATGTGAGAAAATTAATTAAAAGTGCGTATGTGTATGTTTATATGTCGCGATGTCTTGTGCTAAGAGTCATTGTACTTCAAACGTTACGGCAAACAGGGTGATTTCTTCAGATTGTCAATGAAATGATTGGTGTGTGGAACCGGATTTAAGCTATTCCTGAAAATGATGTTTACAGATCGATCTAGCGCTCATAAAGTATTTATAAAAATTCTTCTTCGTTACAAAAATTCACCTCGATTATGAAACTAGACTCGAAGCGAAAAAAACTTAAAACGTTGCTCCACACAAGCGAGACGGAAATTCTTAATAGAAAATCGGAGAAATAAGGTGATTTTTTTCCGAAAATACCCATGTTCTCTTCGACTAATTATGGCTTGAATTCATATTTATCGTTCTCCGTTCATCTAGCTTCCTCATTGACAATTTAACATGTTTCGTTAGGGCAAAAGTTTTGAGAAAACCCTAACGCCTAGCCATTTATCTCCATTCTAGTGGCGGAACTTCGTCTCCTTATGGACTCTAGACAAGCTTAATTTACCTGTAACTTTTTTCTGGGGGCTTGGAACGCCACCATTAACCCACATATATCTCTTCTGCAGCCATTTTCATGTGACCAAAGACCCTCGTGTAGGCCTTAACACTTATCCTAACCTCGACTTCAAATATATTTAATAAACTCAGGAATAAATAGGAATAAAGAAGGATGATCCTCATCCGCCTCCTGAGCTAACGCTTTGTAGTAATTTTAAAATCTAAGTGTTATTATTTTCAAAGCTTTAGTCATTTGGAGATAAGCGATGGTCCGGTCTAGAACGCTGCAGAACTGCAAAGTGTTTTGTGACAAGTCCGAACAGAAAACTGTCAAACTTTCTACTAAACCTTAGAAGGAAAGACATTCGGTTGATGGTCGGTTTCATTACAGGACACAACCCATGGGGTCAGCATATGACCACCATTGGAATCATCGAGGACACGGTATGCCTGTCATGCTTGGGGGAGGCGGATAGCACTGAGCACTTTCTCTGTGAGTGTCCTGCCTTTGCTAGAGCACGGCTATGAGTATTGGGTTCCGATGTCATGAGAATGAGTAATATTCGTTCTCTAAAACTGGAGGATATTTACAGATTTGCCAAAGAATCTGGAAAATTCTGACAGGATTAACTATCTCTATCTCTGTCTCTATTCTGTCATGTCTCTTTCTCTGATACTTTTCTCCTTCCCTCCTTGACTATCCACCCCCATTCCAGAGCTTCAAATACAATGGGCTTTTGTGTGAGCCTGAGTGTTTTAGGAGCCACCAAATCTCCTGGTGTTCCTTGGCTCGACCTTTTCAAATTTCAATTTCAGTCATTTGGGATTACTTTTTGTAGCTACACATTTTATAATCATATTCTTTTATCGTTTTGACAACGTTTTTCAAATTTTTTCTGAATGGGGTGTGTAGTTTTGGGCAAGTAGACTTACTTGTAAGATTGCGAAATCTACTTCGCTCGAGCGATCTTCTGAGGCAAACGAAGTCTTAGCTCTCGAATTTCGTGGCTGGTGTTATTGGGCGCTGTTCGTGAGGTATGTATGCCATGAGGCTCGACATTACTTCGAGTATTTTTGACGTCCTTTCAGCTGTATGGAGGATGAGGTCGAATCATGCCTGGCTCTCTCGGGACTAAGATTTAGGCATGTTTGCTTTTATTTATTTGCTAAATGGGCTGATATTAACCACTTGAAAAACTTCATCATCAGAATGACGTTTCGTCTTTTCGTTCCTTCCGTCCTACTAGTTTTCTCCCCCTCATTTTCTCTATAATGATATCACAAAGGACGAATTTTATTTCTTCGTCCAAGTGTGCCCTCTCGCTGAGCAACCAATTCAACTTAACCTAACGTAGTTTTTGTTGTAGTAATTTTATGTTAGTTTCAAAAGCATATATTTTGGCCATTTTATGACACTATTTGCTGTATGATACAGTTAAATCGCCAGCGTAGCAGAAGAGCTCATTTTCTTTATTTAAAAGGCACCCGGTACTCCATTTCCTACAAGGAGTTGAGGAAGAGACAACAGCTCTTACTCTTATGGAGTTACTTTGGTAGTTCTTTACGCACTACTCCTGTGTCTAAGGTATCCGTCTTTGTTGTACCTTCACTCTTCAACATCTGCCAGAGTACTCCACTGTATTCTAAATATTTCTCAGTAGAACCAGCGACACTCATGCGAGATGCACATACTCTTTCCGAAGGATAAGATAAAAGATAAGATACACGATTAGTCATTTATTGAGTTTTGCTATAATAATTTGCTGTTCTCTGATCTCTGATCGCCTTCTCTAAGCTCGAGTTACCTATTATACTATAAGACACCTTGAGAAAATGCTTCTAAAATATAGTAAAACATCTTCGCATTCATACTGCAACATTGTCCGATAACCTGTACAACTAAAGCCTAACAAAAATTGCAGATGTTCAATCGGACCGGCTTTGATCGCTTTTCAGTGCTGATGATCGCGATTTTCACACAGCCTTCATGTGACTACGCTCTAATCTCTACGCGTTTATGATTAAATTTAATAGATTTTAAAAAGCTAACAGCGTCCGCTACTTCGCAATTTTAGCCAATTAAATATTGTTGCTAGCCACTAGCTCATCATTAATCATCTAATGACCGTTGAGTGTTTCTCCGTACCCTCAATACCCTTTGCAGTTATGAATTTCTATTTTTAAAAATGCACTCATTATATCAACTACCATCGAGCTAATTCTCGTTATCATTTATTTTATCTGCCGAGCAGCTATGCATTTATGCAAAACACAAAAATGTAACAAGCCAGTTGCCAGTTGCCAGTTGCCAGGCCAATCGAACGCGGAACACCGAATGTTTGACGATCAGTGTGTGATCGTGTGCGTTGGCTCGCCGCGTGCGTGAATGTGTTGTGTTGATCGCGCGTAAATGATCGCATTGCGCCCGTTAACTGTTATTGATAACAATGTATGCATTACAGCGGCGTTAATAATAGTAACAGGCAACGAAAAATGTGAAAACTGGTTGGCGACTACCGCAACCGAACGAACAGCAGTCATGCCGAAAAGCCGGCTGCCAATGTCAAGTTGTGGTGGTGTCAACAGCTTTGCGTCTAGTGCAACCGTATCAATTGCAGGCGAGTCGGAAAGCAACAGCAACAGCAACAACAACAACAACACAACTATAATAACCGCCGCAAATCCCATTCACAACCAGTTTAAGTGATTGCGCTCAAGCACGAAATCTCAATTTACTTTCGCGCAACAAATTGTTGCTTTGATTGTTATTGTAGTTTTTATACACACACATATAGTCAATAAATTGTTGCATAATACATTTGTGTTGATTTTTTGTTGATCGCTTTTAAAATGAGGTAACTTTGCAAGTTGCTGGTACCCAATTGCATGTTGCTTATTGCAAGTTAATTAACAGCCGTTGCATGTGACGCCAAATTGCGTCAATTTGTGGTGCCCATGTTGCTGGTGATCACAGCAAACGCACAACAACACCGCATGCGGCATGTGTGAGCGCAGTAAAATGTCAACAGCTTTTCCGGCCAGCAACAATTGGAGCGCAGCAGCAGCAGCTGCCACTGTCTGAAATTTATTGCTGCACGCAGGCACGCGCATACATCGTAATGAATGATATGACTGCGTGTGCGCACGTTGCTTTGCCACAAGTGACCGCGAGTTGTACTCAAGCAACAGCGAGCCTTGCCAGCTGTAGGTAAACGCTAATTGTTGCAACAAAGTAACAAAAACCAATAACCAGAAAATAAATAGAAAAAGAAACAGTGGCGCAAAATGCAGCCAACTCAACGCTCGCTTTGATTAACTGCCACACATACCAACAACAAACTAGTCACCACATAATAAAAAGCCAATAAGCAACAATGAAATCGACTACAGAGACGGCATTGTTGCTGCTGCTCGTTTGACGATTCGCTTGGCACCCAAGCGTTGACAAATGACCAGTTTGGCGGACGGCAGCAACTAAAACCAAACAGCTACAAAAATCAACAAAAACACTTTATCGTCGCATTGCAGCATTCAGTGGTTTTCTGCGTTTGTGAGTGTATGTGTGTGCGCCGCTCTTTGTTGGCAATGACATTGGCATTGACGGTTGACGGCGGCAGTGCGCAATTCTAACGGTAATTTGTTGGCGCATAGTACGCTCCATTTGTTACCGCCGTCGCACAGTCGTGGTAAGTCAATGTTGCATGACTTGCAACAGTAGCGGCAGCAATCAAAACACCAAAGCCAATCGTTTTTGATATTGTTGTTGTTGTTGGCGCTAACTTCTTGTTTGGCAATTAATCAGCGTACTTTGGTGGCTATTGTTTTTATTGTTCTGAGTTTTACACAGGTTTTTGTGTAATTTATGAATTTTTTACGGGCTGAAACTGTTGCTGCTGCTGCGCTAATTAGTAGCAAATAGCAAGAAATTAATTAACTATTATTTCAATGAAATAACAGCAAATTTATTAACTTTTTTTTATTATTGAAGATACTATGACGTAGAACAAATTGAAATAGAATTAAAGACAAAGGTCAAGGTAATATTTTTGTATGCATAGTTATATTATAACCCAGCATTCAAATGATAATACAAAAGATTTATAATACTTAAACGACATCACTATAAATTTCACTTCACTTTCTTTCTCCAAATCACTCAACCAAGTTCCCCAAGGCGCATTCATTAAAGATGGTGGCACTAGACCAACAACAATATTCTGTACGTTTGATTCACAAAGCAAAGTATTGGGAAGCTAGAAAACAAATAATGAATTCGCCTTGCTTCATTCTGAGCTGACAGTTAAAACAGCTGAACAAATCAGCTGATTTACCAACACCACCTTTAATAGATTCGCATTCACAACAAAGAGCACCACTGATAGAAATTGAAGCGAGAGTTTCAAAAATTTCTCAAAGAAACTTTAGAAGGAAGAGCTGTTCTCTGAATTTCTCTGCTCCCATTTCACGTGAAAAAGCTGTCATATAAAGTTCTTGGCCATGAAATTTGTCCGAAATTCCACAATAATTGCATAATAAAGCGGTACTCTGTTCAGCTTTCTGAAAATTCGCGCAACATGTTGCCAACATTACGCTAGCAACATTTTTCACCGCTTTTTAAATTTTATTTTATTTGCTATTTAAAATTTCGTGAAGATATTCAAACTGAAATTGAATTCAAAAATTGAAGTTTAAGTGCGGCAAAAATTGTAGAAATCTGCTTAAAAAGTACAAAACATTGAATAACTTTGAAAAACAAAAACCACTGATTTATATAAGTGAGTTATTTTTATTTGGTTTGGTTATTTACAATTTATTAAAACTGTTTTTTGAATACAATGTCAATCAAGTGGACACCTTTATTATCAATCACAAACTGCGATCTTTTTTCTGCATTTGTCATCACCTTGTCAAGCATTTCGGGTTTGATAGCGTCGATTTTGGTTGTTTCGGTGTAAAGCGATCCATGGTTGAAATTGTACTGAATTGACATATCGAAAACACGTAGGTATGGTTGGTAAGTGACAAAGTTATTCAGCGTTCACATACCGACATAAAAATGGCGCACCCTTTAAACTTGCTTAAAATATAATAAGCCCTTTATTTTATAACCATAATTATTTTTTTTAAAAGATGAATGCGTAAACAATAGAAATACCCAATACACAAATAAGAGAAAGAAGGTGAATAAAAAAACCATATTTTAGGATTTTTTTAGAATTAGAAAAAAAATTTGGTGTTTTTTTTTTAATTTTTTATTTGTATTTATATTTATTTGTTTATTTTTGGCAATCGCTGCTGTCAAATACGAGAAATAAAATAATATTGCCAACGAAATTTATCGGCCTTGAACAGCATCTTTAAAGATAGACGAATGAAAGATGAATCTTTAAAATAGATATGAAGAAGAATATTACTCTTACGAACTTTATTTTACTCTGGCATTTTTTCATGACTAATTACGGTTCCCGCCGTAACGGAATGGGTTGATGCACAACTACAATTCGGTTTTCCTGGGTGCGAAACCCCAAATGACGAAATTTTTTTTAAAGGCTAGTACTAACTTCACAGCCTTGAAATTTTACCAGTAACATACATTTGACTTACTCGGAAATGTAGCGAGCAACATTAATTGTCAAATGAGGAGAAACAAGAAATTTATGAGCATCGCCCAGAAGCAAATGGCAAATTTTGCTAAAAGCGGTGTTTTTAAA
Organism: Anastrepha ludens; assembly: GCF_028408465.1. Lineage (NCBI taxonomy): Eukaryota > Metazoa > Arthropoda > Insecta > Diptera > Tephritidae > Anastrepha > Anastrepha ludens. The sequence goes on along the minus strand of NC_071498.1, from coordinate 113,187,493 downwards.
CAAAGGAATACATATGTACATATAGGCTATAATATAATATATAGGAATCGGCTATAAAAAAAAACTAATCAATATTTTTTCAAACTTTTTATTTTTTTATTTTAAAGACTGAACATTGTCATTTATGAATGAAAAATAATATCGTTCAAATGACTGCCACGCCTGGCTTTACAGTAGGCCATTCGATCAACCCAATTTTTAAGCACATTTTCGATTGTTTGGGCTCCAATTTCATGAATGGCAACTTCGATTTCGTGTTTTAAAGCATCAATCGTCTCTGGATGGTTCGCATAGCATTTGTCCTTAACGGCTCCTTACAAAAAATAATCCTACGGGCTTAAATCACAGCTCCGAGGCTGGTAATTGATATTGGAATCTCGGCTGATTATTCGGTTTTGAAAAACGGTAGCCAAATGTTCGAGTGTAACTTTGGCAGTGTGACAAGTTGCACCGTCCTGTGGAAACCAAATGTCGTCCATGTCATCCTCTTCAATTTTTGGAAACAACTCGTTGAGCATGTCACGGTAACGCTCGCCATTTACTGTAACCGCGGCTCCTCGCTCATTTTCGAAAAAAAAAATGGCCCGATGATGCCGCCAAACCAAAAACCGCATCAAACAGTGACTCGTTGCATTTGCTTCTCTACGTTAACGTGTGGATTTTCTGAGCCCCAAATCCGACAATTTCGCTTATTGGCGTAGCCACCGATGTGAAAATCAGAAAAGAAGAAGAAGACTCACCACTTTGGAAATAGGTTTTCAATATTTCCCAATTTTGTTCAAACGTATAGCGTCCCATTTCGTAAATGTCAAACCTTTAAGTAAATTATGAACATATTTGACATGCCATTTGTGTTCCCATTCTCAAAAAAATTGGTGGTTCAAAAAGTAAACGCTATATGGCCCACCCTGTATATGAATATTGACACACAAAAAAAAGAAGATTTACTTACACTCTTTGCCAAGACATTTCACTTTAAAATTCCAAACCTTCGGAGTAATCGAACCCAGATACTCCACTTGCAAACGAACTGTCAGTTTACGCTCAATTTTAACTGACTTGTGCATTCAAAATTGTTGCGAATAAATGTTGTTGTCATCATGTTGCGCCGTGTTTCCATGACTTAAAGTGAGTGCTACTTTGCCGTAAGTACATATGAAATACCACGCATGTTTCACGGCAATGCAATTTATATGAATTTGGACAGCCATTTCACGTGAAACGCGTACTTATTGTAGTACTATGCTAAAATTACTGTCAGCCCTCGCCAGGCAATCGCAAACATCTGAGTGTATTTCTGTCATGAAAAAGCTCATCACAAGAAAAACCATCTGACGTTCGGAGTCGGCTTAAAACTGTAGGTACATCTATTTATGACGGAGAAGATCGTCAAAACATCCAATAAATGGTGTAAGTGCCAATTATTATATATACAGGGTGTCCGGTGCTAGATTAGGAATTAATATGTAAATAATATTCGACAGTTAATTTAATTTTAAAGGTCACAATATTGGCACCTGCGGACAACACTGCGACGACGGCACTCAACGCATTAGCAGCACAGTTGTTGAAAATGTGTGGTGCATATTTATTTGTAGCCTGTGCAGTTTTCTAGTAATGTAACCATTCGGTAAACATGCTTTTTTGAGAAACTGATTTCGCTACTTTCGAATTTGGAAAGTTTGATTTATTCATAAATATTCTATATTCGAAGAAAGCGCATTCTTAGACGCATTTAAACATTATCTTTTAATATATACATAAATATATTCCCTAATATTGCACATCCACACATCCACTTGCACATCGATCTGATAAAGACGACTTGCATACACAAATGCCTGTATTTATATATTTACAATCATCCATCCATACAAGAAATCAGTCTGGGAATGAGGCAACATCGTGTACCAAGTCAAAAACAATCATGCATGCACACACACATATGTACATACATCTTGTTTTTATTCTATACTAGTTACATATTAATGGGCGTATAAGTTTACAAAAGCCACGATACCAGATAGCTATGATACCACCACGTTTGCCTGATGATGCAGCTGATGGCATGATGATGGGGTTTATTGCATGCTACTGCAATTCCTCGTACATCCTCCTACTGTTCTTGCTACGCTTCTTTACTTTTGGTTATTATAATTGCTATTATCTGCAGCGATGAAGCGAATTGCTTTTGCTGTTGCTGTTGCCTCGTAGCTATTGCGGTTGCTATTGCTTTCGCATTGGTTGCGTGCTGTAGCCAGTCTGCCTAAGCGATTGTTTCTAAAACAACTGAGCGGCTACATTGAAGCCTCAAGAAGGCTGCGGAAGACGACTTTAAAAGACAACTGACTAGCAAATTACAAGTATGCCCGAAAGTCATAGACATACAAGGCGATGCAAAAATAAGTATAAATAAGTGTTATATAGAAGATTACCTGCTACACAAGCACACTCACATACCTATACACATACACAAACGTACTTGCAAATGCCCTGCAATAAGTTAAAGCGCTGCGCTCCAACACAAATCATAGTGGGGTGACTCGCAAGAAAAGGCAGGCACTCGCAACCACTTGCCCCATGCCAATCGCATACCACACATATGTAGTTACACATACATATGTACATATACAAATTTTAATATTTTATTTTCCTTCTGGTTGTGCTGAGATTTTCCTGCTACTCATTTATGCGAATTATTTATTTACTTAGAATTAATTTTGAGTGCACGCCACAGTGGTGGCACTGGCATTTCCGTTGCATGACAAGCCATGGCTGTTGGTTGCTGTCGCTTGAACTTTCGCCAAGAATCTGTGTAAATACATATTATAAATTTTTATGGCATCAAATTAAGATATGCTGCAATCATATTCTCATTCGTGCAGTCGATCTATTATACTTACTTGTATGTATGTATGTATGTGTACCTATGTGTGTACGACAGGTAATACAACGAACTAACGAGCTTATGACAACGTTCAACAACAACAACAACAGCAACAAAATCTGAATCTTGAATCTCTCAACTGTTGAGTGGCTGAAATTTCGCTGAGTTTCGATTGTTTGCAACCAAAGTGGCGCAAGTTGTTGTTCGTTGTTGTTGCGAAGTAATGTATACTACCATACGTGTATGCAGATATATGCACTTGAGCGTCTTAAGCCCATTGCATATGAATACCATGTACGCGTGTAAGTATGTAAGCAAATATATGCACTACCTAATATTCTCAGGTTGATTGTTTTTTCGTTGTGGAGGCGTACATTTAACATGAACTGTACGTATATCTTGCGGCGCCTTCCGCCATCCGTTAAAAGTAGAGTGCCGCGAAAGGATGACGGCCTCAAAGTTTTGTATCAAAGGTTGTTTTGAGCAAACACAAATATACTTGTACGTATATACAGACATATGCATAAGAGTAACACATCCCCAAAGAAGCCCAAGAAATTAGAAAGTAATGAAGCTTTGCTTTTGTAATGAGCTCCTGGTAATCTGGTGTGTCTTTTTTTAATTATTTAATTTACATGAATTTTTTTGCTTGATTGCCTCAAATTTATTTTGTAAAGGGTGAATTTGATTTAAAATGGATATGAGAAATGTTGAAAAAAGATGTTGATCCTCGAGCTCGAAGTCATATGAAGAACTTCTGCTCCAATTTTGAGTCATAGGAAATGTAAATTGTCGATAAACTCAAAGTTGACTCAAAATTGTGACACTTTAATGTGCTGAAAGCCGGTTGGGTATTGAAGCAATGCTTTGTATTCTCTTTTTTCTCCGTATTATATCTATATGACATCTAATATAGTCATAAGTTTCCTTATTTGGTGTGCACCTTCTGAGTTGAAGTGGAAATTTTGATAAGCCAGTATAACCTAACCTAACCAAGGCCTTAACGTTCCATCTGAGTTTTATTTATACATCCCAAGAGTTATAAATTTTACACTCTGTGCACCACGCATTTTTAAGTTAGTTTCTTCACACTTCTGAAAACGGAACTAAATGAGGAACATACTCTGAGAACGGAACATACTCATATCAACTAATGAGAACACTCAACCTCGTACAAAACTATATTACCAAAAGTATGCTAAGGACTTTGAATCCGAAAACTGCGAATTTTATTTTATCATTGTCTAGGAAAGACTATAAAGTATTGGTTGGAGTGGGATTTAGAGTTGGGGCACTATCTCACCCCCCATCATGTAGCCAAAATACGATTAGTCCAGAGCGATTCGTGCAACACATGTAACGAAGCGAATACTAAGAGTACTTTGGAATATCTACTTTACAACTGCCCAGCTCTTCATAGAACTTGACAAATGTGCTTAGGATCAACATATTTTTCATCCTTGAGGCACATAGCACTGGCAACACAATGGACCGTAGAGCTCTAAGTGAGACCTTTTTACAGATACATATCTTGCTTGGAGGTGTAGGGCTAGCAACCTACTTATTTGAATTTATATTGCTAACGAGTCGTCAGTGACGCCCTAAGCTCCACAAGGAGCTAAAGAAAAAAGAAAAACCTATGAACTGTGTGTTTGTCGCCCAACAGCACAGAGTGCCGAGGTGCCGACTCCCACGTAAATTTACACCTATCCCATTTCATTACCTCTTATTCTTTTAGTTTAGTCTTTTCTTACAGTTTAGTACAAACTTTGAGGTTCGTATTCTTTTCAAGCCCTTTTAAGACCTTTAGTGTGGCTTAAATATCACTCAATTCCCTAATTAAATATTAGTAACGATTTTCCTAATTTATTCACCTAACTAACACAAATTCCCCTTAGGTCGTTGTTTGGATACGTCATGAAACATCTAAGTGCTAAAGGCGCTAAATTTTTCCTCAGAGAAAACTTTTGTCAGAGAACTTTTGATTAACTTGTTGGCCATAGAACTCTCCACGCCTTACTCGGAAGAAGGAGCGGCCTTCATTCTCGATAACAGATAGCTAAATGGTCATAACAATTTTTCAATAAGCTGTAAATTGTTTTAATCTTTAAAAATACTTATCAGGACAAGATTTTAGCTGAAAAAACCCGTATAAAAATTTTCCCAGAATTTCTTTGTGGAACGTTTTAGCGCTGCATCGGCCCCACAAATTTAAAATTTTTTTATATTTTGAAACATAAAAGTCAAAATTACCCACACGGGTAAGAAGTTTGCGTTAAAATGGACCACAAGGCGCTATTAAATTCTATTGTAAACTCCTAAAAATAATACTAACGGAAAGTACAGATTTGTACAAGCTTTTCAAATAATTTAGATGCACTTAATACCAAGTAGGAAAACATCAATGCACCGGAAGAAAAAATGTGAGAAAACGGCAGGTGGCTCAATGTTCACAGGTATTCTTCTTCCATATTTGCTATGCCACATTCTTGGCTTTTATTGACACTCGTACAGTGCTATTAATTTCAATACTAAAATTTAAAAATGCGACTGCTGTATTTGTATTTGAATACCACACTTTAACAGACAAGAAACTTCAGCTGGTAGAAGAAAGAGTGTCAACGCCTGGCAAGCCATGAGAAACCTCTGAATTTGCTGCTGCCTTAGAGTTGAAATGGATATCAAAACATTGATTAATAAAAAGTATTCACAATAAACTAATTTTGGAAAATTATTTGCGCTATGGTTGCCACAAACTACAGCACTAGCCTAACAGTGAATGTGGCTTTAGCTGTTGCTGATCGTGGCTTGATTATTTTTAAACAGAGGTAACGTCAGTATGTACTAAAAAAATTTTTTCCAAATTAATTTAAATTATTTTTTTTATAAAAATATATTCGATAACAAAAAACATATAAATCCAAGTTTCAAACTTTAGGAGAACTTTGAAGCATTCAACCAATTTCCATAGAAACCTTTCAGGTATGCAGGTTTGTAGCCCATTAAATTATAGTGTAATAAAGTGCAAGCTTGAAGCGGCTCAAAATTCTCATTGTCTTAAGATATTTTTCCTCCTTGACGGTGGTGTGCATATTTTCCAAATAACGAAGGCACGACATTTCCTGTTTTACATGAGCCATAGTGCACCGCGACCTTTGCTGTGATCCATTGTGCTTAACCGCAAGCCTATAATTGGAGGCTTCTAATGAGCACAATTTGAGTACTTCTTCCGGCTTTTTGTTCTATATTACCAATGGATTTAGAATCAATCCACCACCTAGCCTGATGGTTACTCGCAACTCCTTTGCTGTAGTTCTTGTTCTTCCTGCCATTTCAATGCATTACTACCAATATTCGGACTATATGTATCATACATATATACATACATATACAGCATATAACTACAAATACATATCTTTTTACTGCTAAGATTTATTCTACAATAATCTTTTTCTTTTTACTCAGAGCCAATTTTTATTGTTAGTTACCCTATTTCATGCAATTATTGCCGCAGTTTTATGTCTTTCTATGAAGCTCTTACGATCTCTTGCTACTCATATATGTATGTATGTATGTGTGTATGAACACATGTATGCATATTTCTTGACAGGCTGTCTGTTGCAGTTGTTACCCATCCGATAGAATCTTCGTACTTCAGCTACAGGCAGCCACTTGGTCGCTTCTGAGAATTAGCAACGCTCCCAGTTTTCGTTTCGTAATAGAAACATATTTGTGTATGTGTGCGTATACATTTACATGTGCTTATATGCGCGCGTACATTCATTCACTCACATATTCCTCATCTACTCATCCTGTCATCATCCATCCAACATAGAGTGATGGTGTTACGAGCATAGTATGTACGTGTGTGTGTTTAGGACTCTGGCAAATAACTTCTATTAAACCTGTTGTTAGTTAGGTTAATATTACCGTGTTGTGGTTATTTTTTTTCTCGATTTTTCTTGGTTTTCTTCTTTATTATTATTATTCTAGCATCTTCTTGCTGCTGAATTGCAGAGTCTAATGTGATTTTCCATGGCATAATACTCGCATGTAATTCCACAGGACGGATAAATCATCGCATGCATAATGCAATTTTCGTTACACTGCTTGCAAATTGTTTGATCTGTATAAAGTGACTTAATGTGCGTTGCCAGCCACTGAGTTGCTTCCTGTGCATACACAATTATGTGCTTAATAGATCATACAAAAATACTTGACGACATACAAACACACACGCGTGCAGTGAATTTATTTGCGGTGCCTTTAACGCATCCCAGTCAGGTGGTGTGGCCCTATGTTCCATACCGGAACTCAAGGAATTTATGATGATGATTGAGTCTCTTGGTTATTACTCGTAGGACTTCTACGCAGCCTTTTTTTAATATTTTTATTAATTCTCATTGATGTTTGTAGAGTTGAAGTTGATCAGTTGTAATGCCACTGCCTTGATAGCATTTATTTTGCATTATGCAAATTTCAAATTTTACGCGGATGTCTATGGCCTTAAATAAATGCAAAAATATGTTTGTGGATAGATGTGGCTAATATTGCAGGGTAAAACAGTTCAGTTCAGTTGAAAAGTTCAGTTTTTATAGACAAAGCCTGACAGCAACTCTGTAGCTCTGAAGAACATAAAGTTTAGGTTTGGTCACAACGGACCCATTTCGTGGTCCAAGTGGCATCGCTGTCTCTATGTGCGATGCGGCTGCCAAACCTAACCTAGGTTGAACTTGACTTGTCCTGTAGATAGCACATATACCAGAAAATGATCCACAGTGATATCAAGTGATTATATGAAGAGTTTAATAACTTTATATTTAGTACACAGTTTAAATAATTTAAGAAAGCTGCTAATTGTTTGACCTGCCACATTTTTTAAGGTCGAAAATGAGGCAAAATCTGAGCAGTTTATTCTTGTTTTGCTAAGTGTAGGGCTGAGACAGAGTAGGGTTTTCCAGAGTTCCTCTCGCGTCGACTTCCTTACTTATTGTGCATGTATCGTTCTGCACTAGCTTCAGTTTGACCGCATACGGTGGGATGAGACCGTATCCCCCCTACAAGTTTACACTCTTTCCTGTAGGAGATAAAATGCAGACCTTGTAGACCTGGCATTGTGCCTGCGTAGCATGATTTTCGCGTTCCTGCATGAGCTGGTTCTTTCCCGTCTTGTGTTCGCTTCTTGAATCATTGCTGCATCTAAATCCAGTCGTTGTTTGCAGAGTGGTGGTCGTTCTAGCTGCCCGAAGATTTGCGCCTGCTTTGTCTAGTATATCCACTTTCTCGTTTGCTTAAATTCCCTTGTGTCCTGGAGCTCAGTAGATTGTGGTTAGTTTATCAGTTCGTAGTTCATTCATCCTATTCCGGCATCTTCGTTCGCAGTGTGAGTTTATCATTGCAGCTGCTATTGCTTTGATGACTGCTGGGCGGTCAATGCGAAAGTTTATTTGAGAGTTCGCAGAAGTGTTTTCTATATCTAAGTCGTAGATCTCAACTTGGAACACACTGCAATAGTGATCATGATTTACTTTTAGTACCGCTCCAACTACTCACTTGCTGAATACCCCTTCAAGAACTTGACTAATAGGGTTTAGACATCTTCCTAAGGTGATGATGGCTAGGTCATCTGCATAAGCAGTTAGCTTTGTTTCTCCGTTTTTCATTTTAAGTAAGATCCTGTTTACTCCCAGAGTTCACAGTAGAAGAGAATTACGCACATAATAAGAACTTACACAACATTTTGAAATCGATATTAAAATCATATATTTTTACTCTTGAGTTATACAGTTATAAAGAAACTTGCTTGTACTCGCTTATTTTGTTCTTTCTTTCCCATTAATATTTCCCTTACGCTTGCATAACCGATCTTAAGCGAGCGTATCGAAAGCAACTACTACTCCATAAGCCAGTTAAAATTTTTTTTTTTTTTTTTTTTTTTTTTATAACTTACTTTATTTGCAATCTATCTACTATAAGACATTCAGCAAATTAGATCTTATAAGATAATGGCAGCGGTAGTTTTGCTTTTGTGCAAATCTACATAGAAATTACAACAGCTTATTAACTTGTACAGTTCGTTCTTAAATTATTAAAATTCATTAGTACTTCAAGATTGCTTAAATTCATTGTTTGTTAATATTATCACTTAAGATTAACTTACTTAATTTTACCTTAAAGTTTATAGGTTGAGTAGATTCATACTAGAGGAATGGCAAGTCTAAGATATGATTGCGTTTTAACCGTATAGTTTCCAGTTAAAATGTGCACAGAAAAAATAGCAAACGAACACGCAACCCGCTCCTAAGAATTGCATACTTCCAGGCGAGAGCTCTAATACTCGTAAGCACAATTATTTGCTTATTTAAACACGAAGTATTTGCTCGCCAATAGTTACTTCGGAATTTTTTGTTGCTAATCCAGATTTTAAGTCGTTGATAACTTTAGTTGTCCATCTGTCGCGTGTTTCTTGCCTGTGGATGAGCCACGGTCACACTCGTGAACTCAGGCAAAGGTACTGCCCTGTAAAGGCAAGCATCAGCTGTGGTTTCTGCGAGTTGGAAAACAAGCAAGTGAGACGTTGTCGCTACCACTTGACACACAACATATACTCATGCATACATACAAAATACGTACACCTCTCAAATTGAGGGTGTGCCTATCTGGCGAAGCACGTTACCGAGGTGGGACCATGCCAGTCTATGCATGCCACTGGCCAAGACCAAGCAACAAGAATAGCAACAATGTCTGGAAATAACTGTGCTGTCTGCACATACTTAAAGTTAATGTGTTTTTTTTTTTGTTTGATTTGTTGTATGTTTTCTTTGTTTGAAGCACAAAACAAATGCGTTGCGGCTACTTACGAAAACTATTCAAAATGCTTAACAAACGCTTTGTTAGCGTAATTGTCATTGATACTGCTGCTGCTAACAATACGCGCAAACGCAATTCTATAAAAAAAGTAACAATGTACAACTTTAGTGTTGCAACTTGTGGCATGCTGCAAGTGGATTTCTTGCTTCAATTTCCGCAAACTTGGAAGTCAAGTTAGGTACTCGCCATTTTCTTGTGCAGTTTTTCTCTTTTCTCTGGTGCAATTTTTGTCTTACTTTGTATGCAGCCTACAACGAAATTATTTAAAAAATTATGAGTTGACAAGCAAAGAATTAAGATGCACTAAAATAAAAAATATATGTATGTATTTTCGCTCTAAGTAAAGCATTAGAACAGCTGGACTTTGAAATGTACAAAATAATTAATCAGAGGTGTTTAGATCGGTGCTCTACTAAGGCATTGACAGCACGCGGCAGGCCCAGGAAACCTGCCACTTCAACGAGGGGTTAGGCCGCAGCCAAGACTGTGGCGCAAAATTAATCATCCAGTTTTTTCAACAACTTTTTTACTAAATACAAAAACGGTTTTGAGTGATGGAAACTTTAATTTGGCTTTTACGCGCTCCATTGCTTGTCTGTTTCTATATATAAATTTGTAATTATAAATCTTTCGACAAGGTGATTAATTTTGAGCCACCTTGTATGTATGTATTTTATGTTAGTAAGGCGACACAAAGTTCATACAACTTATGACTTATATTCTTGCATCAAAAGCTCAGATGATAACGTAAATGCGAACGAGCGGAGCAAAAAGAGGAATGCAATGCAAGAAGTGTGAGAAAGGGCGTCGAATGTGATTAAAAAAATATTGATGTACGCACAGAAAATTTTAGTATTGAGTGTAGAAAATATGGCGATACACAACAACACACCAGACAACAACCACTCGAATACAGCTATAAACTTGTCCGAACAGAGTATTTTGCAATTAATTTGTAGTATTCGTCTGTTTTTGCATTGGTTTGAGAAATGTATCACAAACACGTTCAAAATAAATAAAGAACGAAAAGTATAATGCACATAAAAAAATAAGAAAAAACCAAGTTAGAGACATAATTTTCCTTTAATGCAATATTTCAATGTTATTGCATAGCATTCAGCGTTCGCAGATGCGGTCAAATAAACAACATACTACTTACACAGCCATGTGTTGTATATTGAATAAGTAAGTCAAACAGTTCATCAAGAGGCCAGTAAATTGAGCCAGAGCTATTGCCACCTTCGCCTGCGTGTCACTAACACTACACCAGACGAGAAAGCAGCAGCAAAGAGAAAAAATCCATATTGCACTTGGTTGAGATTCGAACGAAATGCCGGTGTATTTGTGGTGTGTACGCTAGCCAAACGAAAGACTAAAGACACGAACTTTTTCAGCATTAGCTGCTGCAGAAGCTGGTGTTACTGCTACTTCCACTGCCGCCTCTATTACTGCTGGCTATTGTTGCAAGCGCTCTTATTGCTGTTAATATACGAATTTTATGCGCAAACATGTTTTGTGGCGTCTGTCTGTGTCTGCTTAAGAGCTTGTTTGGCTTTGCGTATGCAGATTTTGTGGTCATAGTACAAGTGCAAGGCTCTCTAGGCATATGCTGCAAGCTACACACGCATACACACATACACCCATTTATATACACATATATCACTATGAGTATGCTCTATGGCCTGGGTATGCTTATAGTGGCTTCCAAGGTACATACGTTCACTTGCCGCTAAGCACTTTGCATTGTGTTGATGCAGCCCGTCGCATTTATTGTGATTGCAGGTATATATTTTGTTGTTGGCGTATTGGAAAATAAAAATTGGCATCCGTTAGCTGACAGGATTTACACACATGCATATCTGTGCATACTTTCGGCACACAACACAGTAACTAAGTTACCTTCGCCTGTTTACCCAATCTTAACAAACGGGAAATATATTTAATGGGCCTTTCGGAACAGGATTCTTTTATCGTTTTAAATTTGAGTGGCGGCAAAATGAAATCTTTGTGAAGTGGTAAAGGTATGTGAAATAAGTACTAAATTAAATTAAATACAATAAAATAATATTAAATCTGAAAAAAATAAAATAAAGTAAAATAAAGCAACATAAAATTACCTGGAATAAAACAAAAAAATTTAAATTTACAATAGTTAAATTAAATAAAACAAAATATAATAAATTAAAAGTGATTGGAATAAAATTAAATGAAAAAATTTAATTTAAGTAAATAAATAATAAAATAGCACCAAATAAACTTAAACACAATAAATCAAAATAAACTAAAACAAAGTAAAAGAAAATAAAACAAATTAACATCAAATAAAATATCAAAAAATAAAATTAATTAGAATAAAATTAAATTAAATAAATTCACATAAACTTAAATACAATAAGTCAAAATAATATGAAATAAAATAAAATAAATTATATTAGAAAACATCAACCAAAATATATTATAATAAAATATATTGGAATAAAATTAAATTAAATTGCAATAAAACTGCATCAAATATATAAAATAAAACAGAGAAAAATAAATAACATCAGAAATAATATAAATTGGTAGAAAGTTTTCCTCTTTTCTTTAATTTTTATGTCAACACAAAGTAAAAGAATTGCATTGAATTAAATTGAATTAAATAAAAATATGAATTTAAACTAATAAAACAAGTTAAAAGAAATTACCTTGAAATATTCTCAAATTACCTAAAAATATCCTAAACTACCTAATTGAAATAAAATTAAATAAATTACATTAAAATAGCATCAAATTAAATTGAGGTAAAATAAAGAAAAAAAATTATATATTAGTAAAATAAAAAAAATAAATAAAAACATATATTATATTAAACTAACCAACTAAATAAAATAGCATCAAATAAAAATAAATTAAAAATTAAATAAATCAAAATAGAGTGAAATAAAATATAATAAATTTTATTAAAATATCATCAAATAAAATATCATAAAGTAAAAAAAGCAAAAAAATGATAATTACAATTATGAAATTTTAACTAATTGCAATTAAATAACCTCAAATAAAATACAATGAAATCAAAAGAAAAGAATGTCAAAATCAGCTCACGCCATTTATAAAACTTAGAACTCTGCCACAGGGTTAAGCGCACAGTAGTAATTTTCGAGTTACATTTTCACTCTATGTTCCAAATTGCACAATGTCCGGAACTGGTGCTATTTAAACCATTTGTCACTAAATATTAGCAAATGCGTTCACGTAAAATATGCTAAACAAACAATACTTTGCATACTTCGTATAATATTGCTGGCTTACCTTTGCAATCCGTTGAGGAAATTAAAGACTTATGCGTTATTTTCGACTCTAAGCTGAATTTCACCAGCCATGTTAACCACGTCATAAGACGATCATATGCGATGCTAGCATTCGTTCGCCGAAATTGTATTGTGCTTCTGTTAGATCAAGATTAGAGTATGCCGCTATTATTTGGAGACCGTACCAAATAGGTCTGTCTAATCGGATTGAGAGAGTTCAGAAAGTCTTTCTTCGTTTTGCGCTCCGATCTTTAATTTATCTGAACCTGTACCATCGTACCGCTCTCGATGTTTATTAATTGACTTAAGGGGGGGGTAGGGTTAATTCCACTAAAAATATGCACTTATTTATGAATTTTTTTGGAAAGATGATTCATGTAAATTTATTTATCCAATTAGTATACTGTAAACTCATATTTCAAAAATATTTTCAAAAATTTTCACAAGAAAATATACAAAATTGAGCCGTTGACAGCAGATCTACGCAGACGTCTCGAAAAAAAGGCAATTTGCCGTGGACAGTTTTTCTCAACATTGGATCATCTGAAATCAAAAAATCAAGGAGTTTTCATTAGGTAATCAATTGTCCGAGGTAACCCTGTCGAGTCTTTATTAAAATTTTTTTCAATTTTTTTTAACATTTGAAGTAGAAGTGCGATTTTTAGACGATAAATCGCATAATATTGTTTATTGTAAAATAAATAAAAATTGAAAAAAAAACCTCCGAGGGTTGCCTCGGTAATTATGAAGAGAAAGTGTGTACAAAATTTCAGGAAGACCGGTAGAGTAGAATCAGAGAAAAAGTGTCCACCGACTTGAAAAACGTCGTTTTCCAGAAAATCGATTTAAAGTTCGACCATAGCAGGTAGCCGAGTCGTTGCGGCCAACGGTTATAATGCTCTGACTTTGTGAGTTTTGCACCGATTGACCAAAAAAAATTTTGTTTTACCCTAAAAACCATGCCCCCCCACCTTAAAACCACTTGATAGCAGATGATCTCAATATGAGGCTCCGACAGTATGAAACCTTTAAAATTGGCTTCTCGAGAACCAACTATGGGGTGAATGCTCCGATTCCTAGGGCATGTGCAGATTTAAATATATTTTTCAATTCTTCTGGTGCTGATTTTACATGGCCGTATGGCATCTTAGTCAATCATCTTAAATCGTTCTTTTCTTAGTATACTACTAAACTATTGTACATTAGCTTAATATAGTCTGTAAGAATGTATCCATGCAAAGACAATAAATAAATAAATAAAATTCGGATATACAGCACAAAAGAATATTTCTTGGTGGAGCAATTCATATTCTCTCAAATACCTCTGACTCTTTTTGGTGAGCTTAATTCGCGATCTTGGGCAAGAATTCACTTCCAAGGTTTGGACAAACAGAGGAAGCAAAACTCAGCAGATGCAGAAATTTTAGCAAAAGTATTGGTCTCTACTTTAAGGCAACGAAATATATTAGAAGTCATCTGGTAGTTATAAAACTTTCACGAGAGACCGTGAAGTGCTACAAAATTTTCCCAACCCAAGAACCCATAAGATTCAGAACTTTTGCACGGGAGAAGCCAGTATAGAATTTTCTGTACGCCAAACTGCGACAAAACTCTACGGAAGGGGATAATTCTTATACTTATACAATGCGCATCATATACTGATTTTTTCACGAAATGAGCTTTAATAGATAATTTCAGCATAACTGATCTATAGACAACAATTATTTTTACTTCATTTTTGCATTCATACAAGCAACCGAACGTAATACAAAAATTCATTCGACTGCAGCGACATGATCATAACTTGTCACAAACTGTTCACACCATCACAACAACTACACATGTCTGACTTTGCCACTTGCCATACGAGCACACAGTTGCCACCATTTCAATTCGTAAATGAGTTGTTTCAAGCAAAGACGTGGATAACTTGGCACAATCTGTCAGCTTTTAACAATTTGTTTAGTGGCTATCTTACATATGTACATACCTACATACATACATACATATGTCTTATGTTGCATGCACAAGAGCAAGCCAAGCACATAGACACATAAAAAACACACACACACGTCCACACGCATGCATTCAAATGGCCAGACAACAGTTGCAAGTTCACATTCTACTGGTTTATTATGGTCACACTGCAACGTTAGCTGCAGCCACCGCTGCATGCAACTATTACGAATGCAGCAGCACAATGCAGCCATGCAACGCAAACGTCACTTACTCGTGTAATTTGACTACTAAAGTGTACTAACAATTTCTGCTGCACGTATTTTTTTCTTATTTTTTTTTTTTTTTTGCTTTTTGCATTCAATTCTACGTTTTCGCTCCACTCGAAACGATTTTGTTTTCTGCTCTTCAATCTTCCTTTGCCTGGCTTGACTTCACCTTGTTGTTATTTGCTGTTGCTTTGTAATTGTTATTGTTGCAGCATGTTGCAGTTATTATGTGATAATGACATGTTGCCAAAGTTAACTGGATTGCGGCTCGACTAGTGGCTTTCGTAGTGTTGTTTTTGTTGTATGTATGTTGGTATTCGCTGTTTGCACTTCGATATTTATGTTAAGGTGCATACCTTTTTTTATTGTACGTACAAGTGCTTGAAAGTGTGTGGGTACTTTCGTATCTTTGTTGGCATTTTTGTTATTAGTAGCGGCAATTTTCCGCAATTTCACGGCTATCGGTAACAATGTTGTTAAGTTTGTCAGCGCAGGTTGTTTATGTGTTATTTTTATTATTGGTACTTTTAACTTTTCACGTTTGTACTTTTATTGCATACTTGGCCGCACAAAAACGAATTTAAGTGCACTAGCGTTTGTATGTATTTGTGTATAAGTATTCGATCGTCAAATTATGCTGATGCTTGAAGCTCTTACGTAACTTAGTGAATAAATTGCATAGAAGGAAATGAAACATATCAAACATATACTTCTTTCAAAATATATTTATGTACTAATAACTATGCACTCAGATTTGCACAAGTTTTCTTGTGTTTTGAAGCGAATCCCTCCTCGAAGGATTTTTCCAGCATAAATTTGCAAAATAAATATTTCAATAGGACAAAATATGTTAAAAAAAGCATAAAATTGTTTTTCGCACCGCAACAAATCAAAAATTACTCAATTAATTGAAATACCGGCCGCCGTAGCCGAATGGGTTGGCGCGGAATTCGGAATTCAGAGAGCGTTGGTTTAAATCTCCGTGAAACACCAAAATTAAGAAAACGTTTTTTCTAATATCTCCTAATAAAAAACATCTGCTATTCGAGGTCGGCTTAAAACTGTAGGTCCCGCCATTTGTGTAACAACATCAAGACGCATAAATTGGAGGAGGAGCTCGACCCAACACCAGAAAATGGTGTAGGTGCCAATTATATATATGTATACACAGTATGTTCAATAATATATATGTTCAAATAAACAGTATGTTCAGTAATATAACTTTTCAGATGTAGAATAAAACACGTATCGTACTGTGTTTGAAAGTTATTTTTTATTCAAAATAGTCTCCATTTAACTCGATATAACGTTCAGAACGATCAACCAATTTCTGCATGGACTTTTTTATGTCATCTAAGCGAATGTTCTTTAACACCTGTTTCACGGCTGCTTGATTGGCTGGAATATCATCATAAAATTCACCTTTCATGGCAGTTTTCAATTTAGGGAACAGAAAATAGTCGCATGGTGATAGATCAGGAGAATACGGAGAATACGGTCGATGACACAAATATGTTTTTGCATCAAAAATTCAAGAACATTTTTGGTTTTCTGAGGTGGTGCATTATCATGCAATAAAAACAGCTGTTTCCCCTCTGGATATTCAGGTCTTTCACGAACAATTCTTGACCACAAACGATGTAAAACTTGTAAATAGTATTATCCATTATTAGTTTGACCTTCTGCAACAAATTCCTGGTGTACAATACCCTTGGAATCGTAGAACGTGATCAACATTGTTTTGATTCTTTACTTCTGAAAACGCAATTTCTTTGCTTTTGGCTCCCCTTTCGTCTTCCATTCTGCAGATTGACGCTTAGTTTCAGGGCCATATTTGAAGCACCATGTTTCGTCACTAGTTATGATCGAATCAAGAAAATCTATATCGTTTTCAGCTGTTGAAATGATGTCTTTACAATGCTCTACACGAGCGATTTTTTGATCTTCATTTAATTGGTGTGGAACAAAGCGTGCACAAACCTTTCTTTTACCCAAATCGTCAGTTAAAATTTTCCAAATAGTACCAGTGCCAACATTCAGCGAACATTCTTGCAGTGAAATTTCCGTCAACAGCAATGATTTCGCGGACTTTTTCCACCAATTCAGCACGATTACTTGCTTCTGGACGACCAGGTCTTTCATCATCATTCAAATCTTCACGACCATTTTTGAATCGTTTAAAACAATTATATAGGTACATTTGAACGAGCTAAACAATCATCACCATAAACTTTTTGTATCAATTCGTACGTCTCACTAAATGTTTTTCCAAGTTTAACACAGAATTTAATATTTGCTCTTTGCTCCATTCTATTTTTACGACGCAAGCACGAAACATACTGTCAATAAAAAGCGCGTAACTTTTTAACCTGTCAAACGATTAACATGAAGTTGGCTGCGGTTGAAAGCTGACGCTTGTACCTTTTCGTACGTGTTCCATGATTTAAATAAAAAATTCTGTTATTTATTGAACATACTGTGTATATGTGATAAATATGCCGCTTTGTCGCTATGAAACTTTGAAATGTTCGTTATCACAGTGCATTAGTCAAGTTAAACAATTATTATTAATATAAGATGTTGGAAATACGAAAAAAACCGGACTTGGAAAAAATAAATATTTCAGTATATGCTCGTTGTGTACCAAACACCATACAAAAAAACGATGAGCAATGTATGCTATCTGATTTCTATATTTGAGGATTTATATCTACAAGGTGGCGAAAAATTAATCATCCAATGTTATTTTATTAAATAAATAAAATAGACGATTTTGGGTAATGCAAATTTTTACTTTAACACTTTTTGATATGATTGACGTCCACGCTATTTGCAAAAATTATAAATCTTCCGTTAGGGTGATTAATTTTGTGCCACCTTGTACTTTGCCTAAACGACAGAGTAGGGCATACCGGACTATTCCAACTATTTTCAACTTTAACTTATCAATGGCTTATTTTTTGTTCTCATTTTAGCTCCCCTACAAGATGCAACTGAAATTCAACAATTCACAGGTAAGGAAAGTTCGTATTAAAGGCAAGCAAAAATCTTTGAAATTCGTGTAGAAAAACTTATTCAAATTCCGCATTTTTGTTCTTAAATCAATAAATGATCACTATTCGTTGAAAAATAGGGTACTTAAATTAAATTTTTGTCAAAAAGGATACTTAATATGCAGTTTTGTATGAACAGTAATGTAAATATGAGAACAATCATGAGGAAAGGTAATAAGAGCAAAGTTGATTTATGTGGTTTTACTAAAAGTGTAAAATATTTAGTATTGAAAATAATTATTGTGAGCTATTGGTATACCCGATAAAACATATCGGAGAATAGTGTTTGGGGTTTCAAGCGATTGGTGGTATTGTTAGGGAGGTTATTGATTAATCTAAAGGAAATCTTTGTTTGAGGGAAATATTTGTTTAACCCTTAACTTCCCAGTATGACCAGTATGCTTGCATGACGTAAATCTAAAGCACTTTTGAAAGAAAACAAACACATTTTGAACGCAAAAAAATATATTACAATAGTAAAACATACTTCAATATATTCACCTTCATATATTACTAATTTATTTACTGTGCGGGTACAAACACATTTTGAATGCAAAAAATATGTACCGATGTATTATACACTTCAATAGTTGCTTATTTGCATACACAAAACCACTTCCACATTCGCTTGAACCAATTTACAAACCACTTCTGCCACTCAGATGTGAATACCTTCAAAGCGAGCTGTTTGAAGCCTTTAACAGCTTCTTTAGGCGTTGAAAACTTTTTACTTCGTATTTTATATTTGATATTCTGCAACAAAAAGCAATCATTAGATACGAAATCAGGGCTGTAAAGTGGATGACCCATTAATTCCATCTTTTGAGTGCTCAAAAACTATTTTGTGTGAGCCAATACGAGAGAGCTCGCATTGTGGAGTATGATTGGTCTACCTTAATTGATTGGTTTTCATTAATTCTCCGAAAACGTATGGCAAAGTAATGATTGTATACCACTCTGAATTGACTGTTTTAAGTTGCTGTAATGTTACAGTTACGGGATGAGGCGCCCAGTTGCTTTGAGGGGATTCTTCCGCGCACAACTTTTTTTGGAGTAAACTCGTCTTGGAACACCCATCTGACCATTGCTGCTTTGTTTCCGGCTCATGTGCATGGATCCAAGCTCCGTATCATGTTACGTGATTCGAACCACCTCGGTCAAATTTCTGCAAAGCTTATTTACACCAATCGACGCACTCCCATTCTTAGGCAATTGTCAAGTTATGCGATATCCAAGGAGACCATATCTTCTTGGCGACCAAATGCTTGTGAATATTAATTGTATGCTGATCGAATTAATGCCCAAGGATATCTCTATCTCGCGGTGTGTCACATCATCGATTGTTTTTGGACTATATATATAATTGGCGCGTACTCGCTTTTTGGGTGTTTGAGCTTCTCCTCCTATTTGTGGTGTGCGTCTTGATGTTGTTCCACAAATAGTGGGACCTACAGTTTTAAGCTGACTCCAAGCGGCACATAATTATGAGCACATTTTTATGAGGAGCTTTTTCATGGCAGAAATACACTCGGAGGTTTGCCATTGCCTGCCAAGGGGCGACCGCTATTAGAAAAACCTTTTTTCTTCATTTTGGTCTTTCACCAAGATTCTGGACTGGCTTTACGAAATTCATCTTACAAGCATCGACAGCCACGTTGGAGCTCGTTGTACCAGCATTTTACAGCGGCTAAGTATGATGCTTCAACGCCGAAAATCGAAGTAAGTCGAACAATGCACTGGTCTCCTTTCGATAACCAACGTTTAAAATCATAATAAATCATCGCACGAAAGCTTTCACGAGTTAATTCCATCTTTTGGGGGAACTAAATTCACTCAACTCACTAAAAAAAACAAATGAACCAAGCGTTCTGTGCCGATGGATAGTTTTTCAAGCATCTTCCATGCGGAGATGTATGCCATTTGTTTATGTGCAGTGATAAACTTAGATAGAAGTTTCCAGAATAAGGGAATTGGCATTCCGAGCGACAGACAGCCGGCGCTCAAGGCTCTGTCATACTGCGGGATTAAATCCTCGCTGGTTCTTGAGTGTCTCGAGAAACTGAATCTACTAAAAACGCAAAATTGCGTTTGACATAGGGGTATAACTGGGAACGAAGTAACGAACGCATTGGAAAGAGACGCTACGGCGCGCCATTATTAGGACCCGATCCTTTCCTTGCTATGGGACAACACACCATCAAGGAAAAGCTTAGAAGTGAAGAGCTGAGGCTAAGGAAGATTTTTTGGAAACGAACTATGGGGCTACGCCAGACGAAATCCTTCTTGAGAGGGTACAACCGAAAGTGGTTTAAAAACTCATAACCCTACCCAAGGATAAACTGAGAATGCTCAGGTGCACTCCAGCAAGCCACTGCAGACTGCGTAGTCATCTGCACATGATCGGAATATAGTTCACTAATTCTTGTCGCTTTTGCGACCAATCCCAGGAGACTCTAATCCTTGAATATAGTGCGGAGAAGGTTGAGAGATCTCGGCCAACTGGAGCCAGAAGAAAGGCACATACGCTCAATGCAACACAGCTCTATCCTGAATTGAATAAGAGAACTGAGTCGGGATGAGGTACTGTGATGAGCAGAGGGCTCAACAGTTCATGAGTTCAAAGTGCAAACCTCGAAATAATCTATCTATCTAAAGGTAACCCTCATATTAAGTCCAACCAATTAATGGCCTGGCCCATATTTGTGCTTGCTTGACTTGAAAACTGTCTATCATACATTTGGTGAGCGAGAATACATTTTTCGATACAAAGATTACTGCGAAAAGAACGAACATGGTCTGGATGCCTAATTCATAGGCAGAAGTCAGTCACAAAAGACTAATAATTTCGTGCCTAATATAATATATTGAAGGTCATTTGCACCATTTAACAGTTAGATGATTGGTATTGGTGACGTAGACAACTAAACTTCGTCTGAAGTTTTGAAAAAGTGTGGTTCAATCATACAAATCGCATTTAAAAGTAATTTTGGTGGGATATTATGGAGTCTCGCGTACCTCGCGATCAACACAGTCACTCTAAACATGGCATTATTTTTTTATTCATATACTCATTAAACCGTAAATGAGTTTTATCGCTAAAAATGCTCTCTATGTTAAAGGTTGTTCGAAAAAAAATGTAATTCATTCATTAAACAAAGCGATAAGCTAATAAACCAAAATGCCTGACACGCCACTCCATTTAACACTTTCAAAACGTGCATTTATTTACACCTCATTTATCCCATTAAAATTCATATTTACAATAATGAGACATAATTTACAATAATTGACTTGTTAAGGAAAACCAACAGTGGGTTACTGTGGAAAAACAAGAAACAATGAAGTGAGTGAGTGAGCGAATTAATTGAACAAACGCTTTTGATGTACTCGTATATCCACCCGCACCCACAAACATACATAACAATGAAATAAACTCAGTAAAATGTCATTGTAAAACAATAAGCGAAGAAAAAACAACAATGTTTACCTGCTGATCGCTCTATCTGGTGTAGTGAATGTTCGTGCTGAAGTCGTTACCCCGCAACCCTTTTGACACTTGAGCTTCTTATTCAGTTTCAAATTGTTAAAGCTGTGAAAATCAAAAGTCGCTTATCGGCTTGTCTTGTGCGCGCTTAGCGGTCTACCCACTCAAAACTCGTCAATTATAGTGGTTTACTTTTATGACATTTTATTGCTGTGTGAATTTCTTTTTTTTCATGAATTTTTACTTGATACAAATCTGTTTAGTCAGCTCCTTGCGTTCCGCGCTAAAAGTGCTATTTAGTGTTTGTGTTGTTGGTGAGTTATGACAACTCATTACTCATTTATTCATTTGCTCATTGTTTCATGCTCGACAAATGGAAATAAACTGTGAATTAGCGTACCCTCCTCGCGCTGTGAGTGACGCTCACGTGCTTTTATAAATCGTTAATTATTTGTTACCCTCATTCACTTTGCTGTTCACACTTCTTATGTATGTATATACAAGTACAGGGTGATTCAATAAGCCCGCAGATTTTATTTTTTAAATAAAACACAAGAAAATTTATCGAAACGATTTTTTTTATTCCATTATTTCTGTATATAATTTATAACGCACGGCCCTGAAATCGTCTCTAGCTTATTTGCATAGGTCACACCTTTGACCTATTCTGAGAGAAATAAATCCTATTGTAAATGTAAGTTCGCTAGATCTCAGGGGTCATTTGACCACGTTTTTTTGTAAGCTAATGCGTTCTGGGTTGTGTTGATCATCATTATTGTTTCCTGGAATCCCTAGCACGACATAGGGCACCAACAACACCTATGCGCCGTCTGGTCCGCTTAACCCGAGTTGATCCGTCTCGCGATTCACAGTTATTTTCCAGGTTTCCTTTGGCGATCTTTCTCTCGCTGTGAGTGGGTTCCATTCCCTTGCCTTCTTCTCTATGTTACCGCCTTCCTTGCGTAAAATGTGACCAAGCCACTTCCATTTCTGTCTTCTAATACAAACGTCTAGCGACTGCATTGTTGGGTTCTTCTTCTTAATTGACGCGATAACCGCTTACTCGATTTTGATCTGATCTTTCCAACGCAGATACCACCAGCTGGTATCGCATCGAATACTTTCAGAGCCGGAGCGTTTGTACCCATTCGGATAACATGCCTAAGCCAACGAAGCTACTGCATCTTTATTCGTTGCACTATGTCTATGTCGTCGTAAAGCTCATACAGCTGATCGATCCATCGGCTGTGATATTCGCAGAATCTTGATTTCAAGCACTCCAAGTGTCGCTTTATCAGATATTATTATTGCCCACGCTTCTGCGCCATACGTTAGGACGGGCCGGACGAGAGCCTTGTAGATTTACCAGTTGCCTACTTAATCCGAAGTAGCACTTGTTGGCAAGAGAGATTCTTCGTTGGATTTCCAGGCTGACATTGTTATCGCTGTTAATGCTGGTTCCTAGATAATCCATGGTTGGGTTAGCTTAAGTTAAAATGGTTGCACAAATAATGTTCACACTTGGTCGAGGAAATCGAATTCATCCTTTGTGATACCATTTCAAAGGAGGTAAGGTAGATCAAACCGATAGGACAAAAGGAGAGAGAGAACGAGGGCGGGGGGAAGGAGAAGAGTTGAGTATGTGTGGATTACGAATGATGATGAAGCTCATCAGATGTTTTACATCAAGCAAGAGCAGGACAACTAAGGAGAAGGTGCGGAGATGGTTCCACCTTATCCTCCATACAGCTAACGCAAAAGGGACTCGAAATATTTCCAAGTCTCACAGCTTGCATACCGCGTGGAAAGTGTCCCGTGAGGACACCCACGAAATTCGAAAACTGAGATTTTATCAACCTCAGAAGATTCCTCGAAAGCCTTTGAACATCCTGGGAAATTCGTACGCAATAGAGCCCTTTTTTCATGCATTGTGTGGCAAGTGGCAAAGGCCAACAGTGCAAAAGCCACACCAAAGAGTGACCCGTTGTGCGTGCTTATTTCTTCCTTGAATGACATGTGGATTTCTAGTGCGCCGTATGTAGCAGTTTTGCTTGTTACTGTATCCATTTAGATAAAAATGTACTTGAGGGCTCATGCTGATTTTGCCCGAAATACACTTCTTGCAGAACTATCATTTTAATTTAACTTTTATGAGTATCGCTCCGTGACTGAAAAAAATCTAAAAAAATTAAGATATCACAAATAATTGTTGTCAAAGATATGCATCACCCTTGAATCACCCTATACATATAACACTATGCATGGGGATGTGTGTACAACTCTTCTGTATGGCTGGATATTTGCACTAATCATCTGGTCACATTATTTACATTTGGTTTGTAAGCTTTGAAATTAATGTGGTTGCGTGATGTATTTACGAATAGCTTCTTAATTTATTACACTTGTCATATTTGTTGTTGACCCATTACTGTTAATTATAATTACAATATATGCAATGCTATATATAAATACAAATGCGCATGAGTAATTCGATGTTAGATGTTGTAATAAATCTTAGTTATTGAATGGCCAGATTGTTATTAATAGTTAAATGAATTAAGGTAA
The DNA here is from genome assembly GCF_028408465.1 of Anastrepha ludens. Classification (NCBI taxonomy): domain Eukaryota; kingdom Metazoa; phylum Arthropoda; class Insecta; order Diptera; family Tephritidae; genus Anastrepha; species Anastrepha ludens. The sequence continues at coordinate 113,163,116 of NC_071498.1, read as the reverse complement.
AGCAAGCTAAGATATTGGGTAAAATGGGAACGGAGAAAAGCTACGTCGCCCTCAACCACAGTAACCCAAGCATTTTCTATTGCCATTCTTAGAACACCTGCGGAGCTTTTCTGCACGACAGAAAGGTGCAGACCAATTTTATATTGACTCAAGCATAATATCCAAAGAATTGTTTACCTTTAGTGGTACCTCCACCTCAATGCTCGAGTCGTTCCTTTTAGCTGCATATTGTGGACAGACAAAAAAATAATACTTCTCTGCCGTAAGGATCCAACCTACGCACCTCGTTAATGTAGCTATCAGACGATGAGTTCAATGATCGATCCCATCCCAGCTACCGTAGCATCCAACACTTCTGGATGTTTGCTAGTTTTTCGCCAGTATATACCTAAATGACACTAAGGCCTTCGAGCTTCTTTCAAGGTTACTAACTGCAAAAGAGCTATCCGAAAAGCTTTGCTTGCCTAAGACCGCTCTCCAATATAGGAATAAATGCGCATTTCGAACATTTCATTACTGTTACCTTTCGCAGTGTTTATGATACTGAGGGTAAGATTACCAGGACTGAAACCTGAAGCACAGAGGGACATTGGTCCACCAAGGTGAAAATTTTATTGCCATTTCCAAATCTATGCATAATTTTTCTTCGCCCAAATTTTAACAATCTGGCATTAAGAGATCGGGCTCCATTTCTTCAGCTTTTTCGATGTGAATTTGAGTGGTAATTTCCTGAAAAGGCAGATTTATTAGGTCAATGAGTCTATGCATGATGACATGACATGACATTTCAGCCAAATACCGGAGAGTTGAGGGCAATTTAGTCTCTAAGAAATCGTTTTCTATCCATCCATGATTTAGTTAACTTCTTACTGTGGTGGATCAAGCTCCGTTTCCCTTGAGCACAAGCAAGCTGTGCAAGTCATCTAGCACAGATTTCGGCAATCAACCTCAAAACAAGTATCGGACCACTAAGAATTTAAATATTTAGATTTTTTTAATTGATTCGAATTCTCACCGTTAGGCAGTGTTAAGAATTGACAACAAGCCAAAATATTAGTTAAAACTTTACAAAAATTATTATTCACCCTTTTTTCTTTCTTTGTTCCATTTTTCAGAAGGCTGTTACTATAATTACAATCACTACAATGAAGGCGATAGAATATTAACGAACGAGCCCTGCTTGAATTGTACCTGCCACAATAAGATGCTCATGTGTTATTTGCGTGTTTGTCCGTTCACGAAGCCAATCGGTCACGATTGCATTGTAGAGAAGCGTGAGGATCAATGCTGCCCGATTATCACATGCCCCGAGGGTCAGTTTCCACGCTACCCATTTACATAAACTGTTGTTATTTATTCTAATTTTCTTGTTTTTACTCTTTCTTCATTTTCCAAATTCTATAGTTCCGGTTGATATTGCACATCACTCACCTGAGCCAGGCACTGAACTCAGTATTCCAGAGAAATTTGGTTGCAGTATTGATAGTAAATTCTACCCCGAGGGTGCACAAGTACCATCGAATCCCAATAAGCCTTGCGAACTGTGCTATTGCATAAAGAATCGCACTTCATGTCTAATGCAGGAATGTACATTACATATTGATGGTTGTACACCGATTTACAACAAAGGATCTTGCTGCCCAGTGCGTTACAATTGCGGTAAGTCGCCCAAGACTATAAGGCAATTTGCATTGGACTAAGTTAATATTTTTTCTTTTACTATTCAACTTTAGATCACGAAAATGATATTTTGGGACTGGAGGATCACTCATCAACAACATCCACCACGACCACTGAGCGCCCAACGCCTGGCTTCATTCTCACTACTACCATGATCCCGTCAGTATCCACCGATTGCATACACAATGGTGAATTGTATGCCGATGGCTCATCCATCACTGGCAGGAGTGCCTGCGAACACTGCTACTGTATGCGTGGAGATATTGTTTGTGCCGTTCAAGAATGCGAAATGCCAATGCTGGCCAGCAATGGCAAAAGCTGCCATGCATTACCACCCGCAGATGGAGCATGTTGTCCAAGCAATTATGTTTGCGAAGACGACTCAGCCACAACAGAACTCATTGAGATCACTACCTTGCCATATTCTAAAGAAGAGGAAGTGGTCACTGCATCCATCGATAGGGATCTGCATGGTGCCATACCAGAGGAGGATCTTCAATTACAAACACACATTGACGACGATGAAGAGAAAGAAGTATCCACAGATAAAACTGAAATTGAACAGGAAGAACAAGCAGAAGCCACCACAGTATCGGCTATTAAAGAAGAGGAACAGAAACCTACAGTTGAGTTTGAAACATTTAAACCAAGCAGAGATGAAGCGGAAGCTACAGTTCAACCGGAAGCGCCTGAAATACCAACCACTGTACCCTCAACAATCAAAGTGGATAAGGATACAAGTGAAGAAATTAGTGCTGAGGTTCCAGAATCGACAGAATCCTCTGAGGAGGCAACTACTCTCCGTCCTGGTGTCGCAAAGGAAAGTGACGAAGTATCGACGGAATCTATGGAACCAATTGAAATTGTATCTGACGAAAGCACAGAGAAACCGACAGATTCCGAAGCCAGCAAAGAAGAGGAGAGTGGCGAAGGATCAACTGAGTTTGGTGAAGCTGAATTATCAACTAAGAAATCTACCGAAGTATCCAGCGCAGAGGAGGAAGTTCCAGATATGCAACTACCAGCTGTTATTCCAGGTGAAGGTGACTGCTTGGTTGGCCATAGAACTTACGAAAACAATACCATTATTCCAACGGCGGATGAATGTGATATCTCTTGCAAGTGTGTTAGCAGCATTATTGTCTGCCAAAAAGTGGAGTGTGATATTCCATCAGATATTAGCAAATGCGTTATCGATCAAGCTAGTTCTAGCAAATGTTGTCCCTCATATATCTGTGAACCTGGTGCAGAAGCTACTGCAGCACCCATTGCTCAGGAAGGTGTGCAGACAACAATTGCTTCGCTCTCAGACATTGACATACCTGTGGCTCCTACTGAACTGCCAATGTCTCATGTCAAGGAGGAAGAGGAAGCAGAAATTGTGGGCAGCACCACAGCACCAAAGACTGACCAATCGACATTGATTGCCGATAGAGATGAAGAAGTCGAGGAACCAGAAAAAGTCAGCGCCATACCTACTACAGAAGGTGAATCGGAGGAACTCTCTACTGCTCCTGCCTTGGGACCAGAAAAAACTGAAGGTTCTACAGCTGCACCCGCCATCGACGAAACTGCAACTATTACTCCTGGCCTTGATGCTGAATTTTCCGAAGAGCAAGCCACTATTTCTCCGATAATCGGAGAAGTTGCAAGGGCTACAATAGCTCCAACCATTGGTGAAGTAGAAAAGGCATCTGAAGTGGAAACAGAAATATTTGAGGAGGTTGTAAAAGCCACCACAGCTCCTGGTCTTGAAGAAGCTGAAAGGGTTACTTCTGTTCCTAAAGAGATTGCGGAAGGCGTTGAGCAAGAGGCCGAAATAGAAAAATCTACTGCTAGTCCCGGCATCGAGGAAGCGGAAAAGACCACTCTTGTACCTGATGTAGAAAAGATTACGACATCTACTGAAGCCGCTGAAGTTGAGAAGGTCACATCTGGTTCTGTCACTGAGGAAAGCGTGAAGGTTACTACACCATCTGATAGTGAGCAGCCTGGAGGTGTCGAAAATGATATTACAACTCCTAGTGCCGACGAAATTGAAAATGTTCCTGGCACCGAAGAAATTGAGAATGTTACTGCTGCCGAGGAAATTGAGAGGACAACTGATGCTCCTAGCTCCGAAGAAAGCGAGGAAAGTACCGTCACTCCTGTTACCGAAGAAGATGAAGAGATCATTATCTCCGAGCCGGGATCTGAGGAAGTTGTCACCAATGGTCCTCTTGTTGATGAAAGTGAGAAGAGCACATCTGCCCCTGATGCTGAAGAAATTGAAAAAGGTACTGCTGCTCCAGCTATTAAACAAGACAAGGAGATCAGTTCTGCTCCTGTCTCGGAAGAAGGAGAAAATATTACTGCTTCTCCAGATATGCAAGATACTGAAAAGACTACTGCGGGTCCTAGTATCGAAGAGAGCGATAAGGCTAGTGTTGAAGACATTGAAAAGCCTACTTCTGCTCCTGTCGACGACGAGTCTGATGTCCCAAAGATTGAGGAAACAACTGGATTTGAACAAACAACTCACAAAGAGGAAGTCGCTTTTGGTGAAGAACACGAGAGCACTGCTCTTCCTGGAACAGAAGAAGAAATTGAAAAGGTCACACCAGGAGTAGAGGGAGAAAATGATATGGTGTCTATTTCTGATATTGAGGAAATTGAAAAGACTACCTCTGCTCCTGTTTCCGAAGACATTGAAAAATCAACTGCTCCTCCAAGTCTTTCAGCTGTTCCTGCAATCGAAGGAGCAACGGAAGAGTCTGCTCTGGATACAGGAATTTCAGAAGAAGTTGAAAAGGAAACCCCCAAAGTCCCAACTGATATTGAAAAAGATGAAAATGTTACTTTCATTCCTCGTATCGATTTGAACACTGATGTCGAAGAAGTTGAGAAAGCAACTGCCGTTCCTGAAATCGAAGAAACTGAAGGAAGCGGTGAGGTTACTGCTGCTCCAATTGGCGAAGAAGGTGAGAAGGTTACGATTGCTTCTGCAGCCAAACCGGGTACTCTCGAAATTGAGGAAGGAGAACATGTGGAAAAGACTACTGTTGCTTCTGAAATTGAAGAAAGCCAAGAAACTGCCACCCCTGCTCCTGCACTCGAAGATATCCAAAAGATCACAGCTGCTCCTGAAGTTGAAATGGACGAAGCTATTGAAAAGACAACTCTTGCTCCTGAAACCGATGCTGTGGAAAAATCCACTGCTATTCCTGGTGTTATCGATACTGAAGAGGCTACTGTTGCTCCTGGAAGCGAAGAAGGCGAGGGTGTCGAAAAGGGTACCATTGTTTCTGGAATCGAAAAAGATGAAAAGGTTACTGCTGGCCCTGATGGCATCGAAACTGAAGTGGTTACAGCTGTTCCCGAAATCGAAGATGTTGAAAGTGTTAAAAAAGCTACTCCAGCTCCTGGAATCGAAGGCGTCGAGGAGATTACTGCTGAGAAGACCACCTCTGCGCCTGTATTCGAAGACTTCGAGGGAACTACGGTTGCCTCTGCAGTTGAGAAAGCCCCGACTCTTCCAGAAATTGAAGAACCTGAAAAAGTTATTACCACTCCTGGTGTAGAAGAAATTCAAAAAGCGACCGCCGCTCCTGAAGTCGAAGGGGAGGACGTTGTTGAGGTTAGCCTTGCTCCTGAAACCGAAAAGACTAGTGCCGCCCCTGGTGTAGAGGAAATTCAAAAGGGTACTGCCGCTCCTGAAGTTGAAGAGGATGAAGGTGTTGAGAAGGTCACCGTGGCTCCTGAAATCGAAGAACTCGAAAAGTCTACTTCCGCACCTACTGAGGAAGAAATTCAAAAGAGTACTGCCGCCCCTGAAGTCGAGGGAGATGAAAGTGTTGAGAAGATCACCTTAGCTCCTGAAATCGAAGAACTCGAAAAGGTTACTGCCGCCCCTGGTGCAGTGAAAGTTCAAAAGGGTACTGCCGCTCCTGAATTCGAAGAGGATGAAGGTATTGAGAAGGCCACCGTGGCTCCTGAAATCGAAGAACTCGAAAAGGCTACTGCCGCACCTGCTGTGGAAGAAATTCAAAACGGTACTGCCGCTCCTGAAGTCGAAGAGGATGAAGAAGTTGAGAAGATCACCTTAGCTCCTGAAATCGAAGAACTCGAAAAGGTTACTGCCGCCCCTGGTGCAGAGGAAGTTCAAAAGGGTACTGCCGCTCCTGAAGTCGAAGAGGATGAAGGTATTGAGAAGGCCACCGTGGCTCCTGAAATCGAAGAACTCGAAAAGGCTACTGCCGCACCTGCTGTGGAAGAAATTCTAAAGAGTACTGCCGCTCCTGAAGTCGAGGGAGATGAAAGTGTTGAGAAGGTCACCGTGGCTCCTGAAATCGAAGAACTCGAAAAGGCTACTGCTGCCCCTGGTACAGAGCAAATTCAAAAGGGTACTGCCGCTCCCGAAGTCGAAGACGATCAAGGTATTGAAAAGGTCACCGTGGCTCCTGAAATCGAAGAACTCGAAAAAGCTACTGCTGCCCCTGGTACAGAGGAAATTCAAAAGGGTACTGCCGCTACTGAAGTCGAAGTGGATGAAGGTGTTGAGAAGGTCGTGACCCTTGCTCCTGAAATCGAAGAACTCGAAAAGGTTACTGCCGCCCCTGGTGCAGAGGAAGTTCAAAAGGGTACTGCCGCTCCTGAAGTCGAAGAGGATGAAGGTATTGAGAAGGCCACCGTAGCTCCTGAAATCGAAGATCTCGAAAAGGCTACTGCCGCACCTGCTGTGGAAGAAATTCTAAAGAGTACTGCCGCTCCTGAAGCCGAGGGAGATGAAAGTGTTGAGAAGGTCACCGTGGCTCCTGAAATCGAAGAACTCGAAAAGGCTACTGCTGCCCCTGGTACAGAGCAAATTCAAAAGGGTACTGCCGCTCCTGAAGTCGAAGAGGATGTAGGTGTTGAAAAGGTCACCGTGGCTCCTGAAATCGAAGAACTCGAAAAGGCAACTGCCAGCCCTGGTGCAGAGGAAATTCAAAAGGGTACTACCGCTCCTGAAGTCGAAGAGGATGAAGGTGTTGAGAAGATCTCCGTGGCTCCTGAAATCGAAGAACTCGAAAAGGCTACTGCCGCACCTGCTGTGGAAGAAATTCAAAAGGGTACTGTTGCCCCTGAAGTCGAAGGGGATGAAGATGTTGAGAAGGTCACCGTTGCTCCTGAAATCGAAGAACTCGAAAAGGCTACTGCCGCCCCTGCTGTGGAAGAAATTCAAAAGGGTACTGTCGCTCCTGAAGTCGAAGGGGATGTAGATGTTGAGAAGGTCACCGTTGCTCCTGAAATCGAAGAACTCGAAAAGCCTACTGCCGCCCCTGCTGTGGAAGAAATTCAAAAGGGTACTGTCGCTCCTGAAGTCGAAGGGGATGTAGATGTTGAGAAGGTCACCGTGGCTCCTGAAATCGAAGAACTCGAAAAGGCTACTGCCGCCCCTGGTGTAGAGGAAATTCAAAAGAGTACTGCCGCTCCTGAAGTCGAAGAGGATGAAGGTGTTGAGAAGATCTCCGTGGCTCCTGAAATCGAAGAACTCGAAAAGGCTACTGCCGCCCCTGGTGCAGAAGAAATTCAAAAGGGTACTGTCGCTCCTGAAGTCGAAGGGGATGAAGATGTTAAGAAGGTCACCGTGGCTCCTGAAATCGAAGAACTCGAAAAGGTAACTGCCAGCCCTGATGCAGAGGAAATTCAAAAGAGTACTGCCGCTCCTGAAGTCCAAGAGGTTGAAGGTGTTGAGAAGGTCACCCTTGCTCCTCAAATCGAAGAACTCGAAAAGTCTACTGCCGCACCTGGTGCAGAAGAAATGCAAAAGGCCACTGTTGCTCCTGAAATTGAAGGACTTAAGAAGGATACTGCCGCTCCTGGAGTCGAAGGAGGTCAAGGTATTGAGAAGGTCACTTTTGCTCCTGAAATCGAAGAATTTGAAAAGGCAACTGCCACTCCTGAAGTTGTAGAAGGTGAAGGTATTGAGAAAGACACCCTTTCTCCTGAAACTGCAGAGTTCGATAAGGCTACTGCCGCTCCTGGTGCCGAAGGAATTAAATATATTACTGCTGCTCCTGAAGTCGAGGGAGATGAAAGTGTTAAGAAGGTCACCCTTGCTCCTGAAATCGAAGAACTCGAAAAGGTTACTGCCGCTCCTGGTATCGAGCAAAACGAAAGGGTTACTATTACCCCACCTGCAGAGGAAACTGCTACTGTTGCTTCATCACCAGAAGAAATGGGAGATGTTGAAAAGGCTACTGGAGTACCTGGTATTGAGACCGATATGGTTACTTCTTCTCCTGTATTCGAAGAATCTCCTGTAACTCAAAGCGCCGATGAAATTGAAATTCAAGAAGCAGATCATCATGCTACGAGTGCTCCTGCTGAAGAAGGAAGTGAAGGAATTACAGGCGCTCCTCGCTTGGACTTGGATGCTGAATCAGCTACCACTGCTCCTATTGTGCCAGCTGTCGGAGGGGCCGAAGAAGATATTGGCACACAACCCCCACAAATTAGTGACACAAAGACTACTCCAGCTCCTTTAGTAACAGCCGATTTAGAATCAGTGGAAGAAGGCGAAGTATCAGTAGAATCAGAAGAAGAGACGTCAACTGAACACAAAGTACAGCACGTAGGCGAATTTGTTACGGAGCATGTCGTTGAAGGTACAACAGAAGGTTCAATTAAACCTATAGAACCATCTAAAATAGACGAGTCGGAAGCATCCGGTGAGGAAGGAGAAGATATAGAGGAAATTACAATTGAGCCTGCCTTGAAACCACATTTCACCGGGGCAGACATGGTTGCAATCACTGACCAACCCGAGTCTGAAGAGGAGAACGTGACGTCGAAGCCTGGAAGCACAGAAGAAGAACAACAACCTCCAGCTAAGCCTGAAGAGGAGAAGCAACCAAGCACCGCGGCTCCTGAAGAATCAGCTGAATCTGAAGAAGAAAAACAATCAGCAACTGACAAACCTGTAGGCGAAAGTGAAAAGGAGAAGCAACCAACAACAGGCAAACCTGAAAGCGAAGGAGAAGAAGAGATGCGACCTGGCACAGCCGCTCCAGAAGGCGAAGCTGAAGAAAAAGAGCCAGCAGTGACAATCAAAACTGAAACCGAAGCTGAAGAAGAGAAACAAACTGAAACCCCTGAAGTTGAATCAGAAGAAGAAAGCCAAGCAGCAACAGCCAAACCTGAGGGCAATGCCGATGAAGAGCCACAACCTGGCCCAACTACTCCTGAAGCAGAACATGGGGAAGAAGAACAATCAGCTACAGTTAAGCCTTTAGAAGAATCTGAAGAGCAGAAGCAACCTGCTTCAGCAGCCCTTGATGCTGAGTCTGAGGAAGGAAAACAGCCAGCAACAGTTAAACCAGAGGTAGAAACCGATGAAGAGAAACAACCAGGAATAGCCGCCTCTGAAGACGAAACTGAAGAAGAGGAACAAACAGGAACAGTTAAACCTTTAGAAGAATCTGACGAGCAGAAGCAGCAACCTGGCCCAACTACTCCTGAAACTGAATCTGAAGAAGAGAAACTATCTGGCACAGCCGTCCCTGAAGTTGACACTGAGAAAGAAACACAACCATCAACCGGCAAACCTGAAGTCGAGGCAGAAGAAGAGAAACTACCTGGTGCAGCCGCCCCTGAAGTTGAATCTGAGGAAGAGAAACCAGCTGGTACATCCACCCCTCAAGTTGAATTTGAGGAAGAGAGACTACCTAGTACAGCCGCCCCTGAGGTGGAATCTGAGGCAGAGAAACTACCTGGAACAGCTGCTCCTGAAACGGAATCTGAAAAAGAGAAACTGTCTGGTACAGGCGTCCCTGAGGTTGAATCTGAGGAAAAGCAACAACCTGGAACAGCTGCTCCTGAAACTGAATCTGAAGAAGAGAAACTACCTGGTACAGCCGCCCCTGAAGTTGAATCTGAGGAAGAGAAACTACCTGGAACAGGCGTCGCTGAGATTGAATCTGAGGAAAAGCAACAACCTGGAACAGCTGCTCCTGAAACGGAATCTGAAGAAGATAAACTACCTGGTACAGCCGCCCCTGAAGTTGAATCTGTGGGAGAGAAACTACCTGGAACAGCTGCCCCTGAAACTGAATCTGAAGAAGAAAAACTACCTGTTACAGCCGTCCCTGAAGTTGAAGCTGAGGAAGATAAAAAACCAGTAACAACCAAACCTGAGGGTGATGCGGATGAAGAGGCACAACCTGGCCGAATTACTCCCGAAGCAGAATCTGGGGAAGAAGAACAACCAGCGACAGTTAAGCCTTTGGAAGAATCTGAAGAGCAGAAGCAACCTGCCTCAGCCGCTGCTGGAGCTGAATCTGGGGAAGGAAAACTACCAGTAACAACCACGGAAGAAGAGAAGCAGTCCACTACAGCCATTCCTGAAATTGAACCCGAAGGCGAAAAACAACCTGGCACAGCCGTCCCTGCGGATGAGTCTGAGGAAGAGGAACAACCAGTAACAGCCAAGCCAGAAGTCGAGATAGAAGAAGAGAAGCAACTCGCAACAGCCATTCCTGAAATTGAATCCGAAGGGGAAAAACAACGCGGCACAATCGCGCCTGAAGTTGAATTTGAAGAAGAGAAACTACCAGCAACAATGAAGCCTGCACTTGAAACCACTCTTGTAGGTGAATCTGAAGAAGAGAAACAGTCTGTGACATCCAAACCTGGGTTGGAAGCCGAAGGAGAGGAAGAACCAATAACAGCAGCACCTGAAAGAGAATTCGAAGAAGTAGGACCTGTTGTCACAGTCAAACCAGAAGTAGAAACCGAAGAAGAGAAACAACCTGGCACAGCGACCCCTGAACTGGAATCTGATGGAGAAAAACAAATACCAACAGTTAAACCCACTGGTGAAGCAGAAGAAGAGAAGCAACCTGGAACAGCTGCCCCGGAAGTTGAATCTGAAGAAGAAAAACAACCAGCAACTGTCAAACCTGAAGGCGAGGCAGAAGGAGAGAAACAACCTGGTACAACCTCTACATTCAAACCAGAAGAAGCAATCGAAATGGAGAAAGAACCTGAAATTGCATTCCCTGAACTTGAGTCTGAAGAAGAAAAACAGTCCACAACAGCTAAACCTGAAAGCGATGCAGGTGAAGAAAAGAAACCTGATATAGCGGCTCCTGAACCAGAATCTGAGGAAGTAAAACGGCCAGCAACTGTCAAGCCTTCGAGCGAAGTTGAAGGAGGCGATGAACCAGCGACGCCAGCAGCTGAGTCTGAAGCAGAAGGAGACGTACAGCCAGCAACTTCGGAGAAAGACTCAATTGGCTCTACGGAGAAGACTGAATCTGCTGAAGAAAGTGAAGTCAGCGGAGAAGAAGAAAAGACAGGCACCGCAACCACAGTTCACCCATTATTCCCTCACATTGTCACAACACTGCCAGCACCAGTGATCGACAGTCGAATCGACAGTGTCAATACAACAGCACAGTCTGAAATTGCTACAGAAACGACAACGCCAACAAATCTCATTAGCAGCGATGTACTCATTACAACACAACCAACAATCACACATTACCCACCTCCAGCACCAGTATACGGACAGTATCCATCCTATAACGATGAATACCCCGATGAAGATGAATCTGAAGTATTCGGTCCAGGCACTTGCCGTTATGGCGGTAAACTTTACGTATCCGCGCAGCAAATACCACGTGATGATCCCTGCGATTTCTGTTTCTGCTTCAGAAGTGATATTATCTGCTTGCAACAATCTTGCCCGCCACCAATTGCCGGTTGTCACGAAGAACCAATTTCGGGCTTCTGTTGTCCACGATACGAATGTCCCGTATCGATGGCAAACGTACTGAATATTACCACCAGTACGACAACAACGAGCACAACACTGCCGCCACATTTCCTGCATCACTCATATGGCGGAGCGGTGCAACGAAATGGCTGCCAGATCAATGGCAGATCGTACAAGGTCGGCGAGAAGATCGAATCGACGAGCGGCCCATGCATCAATTGCACGTGAGTACAAATTTTAGAAAGGCTGAACGTATCTTGTTTGTGCTTTTCATATGTACATATGCCATTTGGTAAAGAGCAAGAGTTGTATACAATTTTTTTTTGTGTTCTTTATTTTTGCTTTTCAGTTGCGGTGGTGATGGAAAAATGAAATGTGATCCTCAGGCGTGCGTGCCCGAACCAACGATGCAACAAGTGATGGCCGTCGTTGCGACTGGCAGGAAAAGATGAAATAATCGCTAAGCATAAACGCTTACGAATAGAACACTGCAGATAAGGAACAAACACATACATACAGACACTCAAACACATTGAAAGAATAAGTGAATAAAGAAAATCTGCAATCCCGGTGCCAAAATCACAATGAAATATTATGGAAATATTGACGAAGAGAAGTTGGAGGCGAATTAGGAGGAAGGTGTGGGAAAAGAGAAATTGTCCAAGTGAAATATGAGATAGACACAACACATACATGCATACATATCGGCGTATGTGTTGTATATGTGACTCCTTTTTCTTTGAGTACACACACACACACACCCTTATTACTTATATTATATATATATATATGTAGGTATAAACTATATTTATATATATAAATAATATTTTGTTTTTCAGCAAACAACCAGTGATATTGTGCTGTATACCTAGTATAGGTGCAATTAACAATTTTTGTAATTAAGGACGCACTTACTTAAGCGAAATTTTTGTTTATAATTTGTAATTGTAAAAACGATAAACAAAAAACAAAAACTAACATTAATTAATTAGTAATTATAAGTTTTAGTAACATTTGTAACGTAGTTCTTTGTGCACGAACGATCGGTGCGGCGCGACAACGCTGAAAAAAAGATTTCTGCGTAAAATTAAGAAAAAAAATCAGGAGACTCTCAAGCGAAAAGAAAATAAAAATTATATAAAAAAGACACTAAGCCGCAAGTGTCGTGTGGCGCAAATTGTGGTTGCCACAAAGAATAACGTTATGAACTTTAAAAGCTTTGCCATTAACTATATTCGTACTGCTAAACTACCTACGCTCTAGCAACTAATTGTAAACTATGATGTTTTTTACCTTTATAAATATATTATATATAACTTTTACTTGTACGAGATGTTTTTTTCTTTTTTGTTTTTTTTTTTTTGAATTCTGTATTTTACATATTTTTATTTTTCAATTATGATATTGTATTTTGTAATGTTGCTACTAGTCTTCTTTCTTTGTATGAGCAACAGCAAAAAATCGAAAAACATTATTTTGTATTTTTTTTTACTTTTCCCGCGTTTTTATAAGTTTTCTTCATATATTTTCAAACGAGAGCTAAGGAAATTCTTCCTCTTATGGAATTACAATGCAAGTCCAAACTTGCTGAGTCAAAAGAATATGCACCACAAATCGATATAAGTGCTTGTATAGCCTCACCCATGCGCCACAAATAAATATACAAACAATTTGAAAAATTGTATATCAGGTAAAAAACAAAAAACAAGCAACATGCCAACAAACACACGATGAAGTATGTAAGAGTAAGCGGAGGCGAAGGCGAAGGCGCGGCAAATCGAGTTGGTCGAGAGCGAAGAACAGAATTCTGACTAGCAGTAAATATGCAGCATCGAATGAAGCGCTTGCATTTTTTATATGAAAACCAAGAAATATATATAAATAATAAAAATCGTAATTAGTTAAACTACCTTATACTGTAAAAAATAAAAACTGAAAAACACGAATATTATATAGTTTAGTAAACAGACATTGAAACACTTATCACTAATGCTCGACTGATTGAAAAAATGTTTAAACTTAACGGTAATCGCATAGTATCTAATAGAAATCGATAAATAATAATAAATATGTAAATTTACAATATATGTATGTAACTTTGTAATTAAAATACGTACACAGTAGCAATGAAGTTTTCTATACATGCAACGAAAAATAAACTAAAGTAAATGCGCCGATTACATACATACATATAGGTATTGTGTAAGTGTAAGTGTAGCACACGTCAACTATAAATATGTAATACCTAATTATGAAAGTGAAAAAGTAGCAAAAGTTGTAGAAAAACAAATAAGTACTAAAACCTTTTAACACGATTTTCAGTCACTTGAGCTTTAGCAGTGAATTTTCTGGTGACATGTTTTCAACGCCCAGAAATTCTCACTTTTTATTCTAGTAGGTTAAAACGTAAGAAAAATGTATTAAAAATATATATAAAAACCAATAAAAAAAAAAAAAATTAAAATAAAAACTATAAATAACGAAATACACATAAACACACAGCGAATAGATTTTAAAAAGAAACCAGCTTAGTTTTATCTAACACTAAAGCGCATGAAACGTATCATATGAACAACAACAAAAACAAGAAGCACACAAACTAAATTTACTACAAAACATATACATACATACATATTATGAAATAAAGAAAACTATAGCAACAATAGCACACAGTAAAATAACTAAATAAATAAATAAATAAATAGAAATGCAACCTAGATTTTATATAAAAAATAATAATGCATCATTTTTAAGTAATGCAATATGCAACGTACACATATATTAAAGTAGTTGTGTGTCAGCAACTCTTAGACTTCTCAAGCTAATATTTTTCTGTTTCGATTTTTTTTTAATAAATATAATATTTTGCCCTATTTTACTGATATGTACATGTAGTTAAATCTGTCCACTTCGCACTTGTCAGACAAGAATTGGACTTAAATCAATATAAAATAAAAACAAAAAAATATTAAAAAATATATTCGCGCGTGTAATCGCAATTGTAGATATTAAACTGAATAATAATTTTTATTTTAGTTTTTATTTTTTATTTTTTTTATACATCGGTTTTAGCTGTAACTTAATACGATATTATAAGTAAATATTATAATAATTTTTTATATTTTGTTCGAAATAAAAGACGATAATAAATTATTGTATGAAATGTAAATTTCGCTTTTTCTTTTAATTAATGCTCGCAATTTCCTCAGGAGCAGACGTTTTTAAAGGAGGTAATAGCCTAGACAGACGGCGGTGTTATTCGGGACTATGGTGCTCACAGTCACCAACGTAAACGCAGGCACGTGTCAGCGGACACGATGATACTAATGAGAGCCCCATCTTAACGAATTTTCACTACCCTTCCGTTCCGTAGTTTCCATAGAATCGTGTCAGCTGATTGCTCTCTCATCACTCAGTATTGCCAAACAGTACGTTTCGAAATCATTTAGGAAATAAACTTAGAAAAATTTTAATTTTTACTAAAATAACTTCAAAACAATGTTGAATAATGGTAATTATAGACAAATGAACTACAGTGCACTCGCGGTAACTCGAATAGCCGCTAAGTCGAACGACGTGCTAACTCGAACACATTTTTCCCCCTATTGACTTCTTTGTAACTCGAACAATAAAAAAGCGCTATAACTCGAACAAAAAAACAAATTTATTTGTACACACATTCTTTTCAAACATGTACATTTTGTACATAGATACATATGTAATAGTATATGTATATAAATTATATGTATACTAGTGTATTGTCCATATGAATATTTCGGCGTTAATATCCCGTTAGTTTTCTGGGAACAACATCTTGCATTGACCAAATTGCTTTAAATTTGTCATTTGTAGTGTATCAGTGCACGTGAGTAATGGATCGTAAAAGGTTGAAGTGTTTAACATTAAAAGAGAGGGCTGAAGTCCTTAACAAAATTAAACGTGGACGTAGTGTTACTTCTCTAGCGAAGGAATATGGGGTAGCCAAGTCCACCATAAGTCTTATAAAAAAGAAAGATAAAGCAATTTATGGCTTGCACTAGCGCTACCGGCAACCATAAGCTTAAACTTCTCGTTATTGACAAAGCAAGAAATCCTCGTGTTTTCAAAAATTTTAACTGTCCGATGGAGTACAAAAATTCCAAATCAGCCTGGATGACTTCGGCGATTTTCAAAGACTGGTTTCATAATTCGTTCGTGCCGCAGGTAAAATCCAGATTCATTAAAACAATTTTTTTAACCAAGTTAAATGACTTTAATATTTAGGTAAGAAAATATTTGAAAGATGGGGGACTACCTGAGAAGGATCTTCTTCTAATTGATAATGCCCCATCACATCCCAACGGAATCGAATTAAAGTCCGAGGATGGTTTAATTTTAACTATGTTTATGCCGGCGAATGTGACACCATTGATCCAGCCAATGGACCAAAATGTAATTCGTATAACGAAACTATACTACAGAAATTTTCTACTGGCTTCCATTTTCAACAATCGATCGAAAAATCGATATCAATGACTGTTTTTTTAACATAGCACACTCAATTGATAAGTCGAACAAATTCGATAAATCGAACAGCGCCTGTTTTAATTAGTTCGAGTTATCGCGAGTGCACTGTATTTGCATTTGGTGGTGGTTAGCTTTGGTTTATGTGTGTGAAATGTGTATGCAAAAATATCAATGGCAACATTGTGTCGATACACCAAACACAAACACACACAAACTCATGTATTGTTGTGGGAACACAGCTGAAAGTGTCTTACGGGAACATCCTTTTGGCCACACTGAATTCATTATTTATTATTCAATTTAATTTAACGTCGTTATTCGTTCTAAGAAAGAGATGATTCGAGAAGCGTTCTTTCAAACGACAAGACATATAAAATTGGAGTTCCTTTATAAGTTATAAGTTTTTATCTTAACAGTCTTGAATTAAACATCACAAATAAATAGTGTTAATATAAAATAAAAAGTACATGTGGGGGATCTACGGGCTTAAGATTTTCTCAATTTTGTGTATCCTACGATCAGCGGAAAGGGACTACGCTATGTTAGTGAGTGTGAGCACCATTACCAGCGCAGTTGATTCTGATTAAAATTGAAGTTAGTATGGTAGAGGGTTGCTACGCGGATTAGTAAACAGCTGTTTTGTTTATTGGACAGTTTTGTTGGTAAACGATAGATCGCAGGCGACAAATATGAGCTGACCTGATACTACATAAAAAATAAAATATATATTTTTTTAGTAAAATTTAAATTTCGCAAACTGCTCCATAATAGCAAAACAATTAATGAAATTTCGAAATTTGTGTTAGTGCAGACATGTTAGAGATGCATCCATAAATAAAATAGAGGTATCGGATTTGAAATTTAAATAAAACAACGAAAGTTCTAATTGATTGGACAATGTTTATTATTATTGTGTAGAACCATTCATGACATTTATTTTTCAAAGATAGTCCCTTTCAAATGTTAGCCGCAACTGCACCGTAATTCGGCCCTCCGTAAACACCAATTTTGATTGACTTGGAGAACTTCGGTCTGTATCTTTATTATTATCCACAAAGCATTTACGCTTTACATACCTCCACAAATAATTGATGGCCAATTCACTGATCCGAGACGAGAGATAAATTGCTCACCGAACCGACGACGCAGTAAATCCATTGTTCCAAGGGATGCATGGGAAGTAGCGGCGTCTTGTTGGAATCAAATGTTGTGGAGATCACGGTCTTCAATTTCCGGCATCAAAAAGTCGATTATAATGGCGCGATAGCGTTCGCCATTCATTGTTACATTGGCGCCTGCCCCGTCTTTGAAGAAATATGGGTCGATGTTCCTCTAGCCTATAAGCCGCACCAAGCGGTTGTTTTCAATCGACGTAATTACTTCGGGTTGCTCTTCAGCCCAAATACGGCAATTTTGCTTATTGATGTAGCCATGAAGGGTTGATTTCCGTATTACAATTGTACGATTTGTAAACTTTGTTGAGGCGGAAGTCTGTACATGATGAAATGTTAACAAATACTGTAAAAAAATAGTTTGAGAGTAGTCAAACGTGATCTGCCAAAACCCCATTGAGAAAAGTACTTCCATTTTCCTTTACCTACTCCTAGGGAGAAAAAGATTCTTCTAATAGCGGTCGTCCCTCGGCAGGCAATGGCAAATCTCCGAGTGTATTTCTGCCCTGAAAAAGCTCCTCTTAAAAATATAGCTGCCGGTCGGAGTCGGCTTGAAACTGCAAGTCCCTACATTTGCGGAACAATAAGAGGAAGATATTACCCAAAAAGGGTCTTTGTGTGTGTGTTTTTTTTGTCGGCACAACTAGCAAGTGCAGCACTCAGACATTAATTAAGTCCATTGTACTACACATGGATTCCCTTTTAATTTTCTTTAAATCTACCCGATCTCCGTAGATATCTAAGTAGATCTTGTGGTGCCAATGAGCCAAGGTGGTCGCTTCTTAAGACATCAGTGCCAAAGACCTCAAACCTGCTTCGAGCGAAGGCGGCTCAGACGCACAGGAAGTGGTCCTCTTCACAAGCTGCGCAGAGTACACTGTCTGCGATGCCAACCCTTTCCATGTGCTTCGTCCACAAAAAGTGGCCCGTCATCAGTCCAACCAGCCGTCTGCACTTCCCTCTGCTAAATGACAGGAGGGTTTGCGACAGTCGATCGGGCATGACAGGTAACATCAGTTTAGTCCATCTGCAGCCTCTCTCAGGCTGCCAAGGTCACTTGTGGGTTGAAGTAACCCATTTGCTAACCGTGGCTTTGCTGGCCACAGAAGGGAGTGACAAAACGAGCTCTGGGCCAAAGAAGTTGGCCTCAGAGCCCATCTTAGCTAAGGAGTCAGAGGTCTCGTTACCCACCTGTCTCGGGACCCATGTTAGCATCAGGCTATTATGTCTACCGACATAGTTCAGCCTGGATTTACAGGACTCGACTACCCCTGATGTGATTGAGGGGGTGTCTAAGGCCATGAGCGCAGCTTGGCTGTCGCTGCAGACACATATACCATAGGTCTGCCTCTCCATCGGTTTTCCACAACAAAGTTCATCGCTTCTTGAACTGCATACACCTCCGCTTGAAACACAGATGCATGTATTCCAAGAGCAAAGTGCAGTTTTGTCCTGCTGGATTCCACGTAGACCCCAGAGCCGGAGCCATGCTCGGTCCTGGAGCCATCCGTGAAAATGCGAAAACAGTGTTTGCCGGGCTCATTTTCAGAGTTTGACCACAACTGAGGTTCTGGCAGTACTACACTGTATCTCTTTTCAAGTACGACACTTGATGGCATGGAGCCAAGGGGCATGGAGAGAATCGTTGAATCGAAGTCCATGCCTTCTCTGTTTTCCAACGCTGGACAGGGCCGTACCAGATCCCATTGTGTAATATGTTTTAGACTAATAATAAACGAAATAAACGAAATCACCAAGCAAACGGCAAACCAATCAGAGCATCTCATTCCGGGCCTGTCGGAAAACCTGAAACTGAATGTAAAAAAGTCAAATAACACTGTGCAACAAATTCAGGTTAGCAAAAATTAGGCCCATTCTGAGAGTGGCGGGTGAAAATAGAGGCGAAATTAGAAGACCCGTATCGCGCCGTTTTTTTATGTTAGTTCGAATTTTTTTTTAATCGGCCTTCGAAGTTTGCAGTCAAATGCCGATTTTCAGTATATTGTTTCATAAGTACCACAAAAATTTTCGAAATCAATTTTTTCAAAAATTGTAATTGTTGCACAGGTCTCTAGCAATAATTTGGCTTTTACAGATTGAAAAAATATCAATTAGTCGACGAGTTATAGCCAAAAAACCATATAAACAATTTTGCTCCGATTTCGAACTTCGAAGGCCGATTAAAAAAAAATTCGAACTAACATAAAAAAACGGCGCGATACGGGTCTTCTAATTTCGCCTCTATTTTCACCCGCCACTCTCAGAATTGACGTAATTTTAGCTAACCTGAATTTGTTCCACAGTGTTATTATAGCTGAGTAATATATTAAAAATATTTGTTATTGTAAATTTTCAGACTTCAAAATATTATGTTATATTTTACTATATTTTATCGATATTCTATTGTTTTTTATGTTACCATAAAATTCTAATTCGGCATAGCAACCCTGTCAATATACTCAAGAAAAAAGACCAGGCACTTACACTACTATACACCTAAGTGCTGGTCAAACTGCCACCTGTCAAAAAAGTTGGAAGGAGAAGAGTATTTTTACTTTTACTCCCTCCGCCGATTTTAGTACGGCTAATTTACTCTCAGCTAATTTGACAGAATCGTAGTGGGTTTGACGTTACATTTGGGCAATTTATTGGTGTATTGTTTGTGTAATTTCATCTTTTTCTTGAATTCCTGTTCACATTTTCAGATTAACTCATGCAACTATAACACTGTCATGTCGCGCCTCTCTGATAGGCATAATTTTGTATTCTATCATTCTTGCTATGGCTTGGACAAAAATGTTTGGAAGAGTATAAGAAATGAAGCAAGTGAAATGATCGGGTTCAATTCTGCTGCCGTATCCCCTATGACGTAGCATTAGAAAATAATTTTACCTTATTATATAGTGTTCTTGATTTATTTATTATCAAGAGATGAACTCTTTGTGAAGTGAGAGCAAATAGTTTTCTAATAATAAATTCACATATAACTAGATTGCCTACATTTTCGAGATTAGGAGATGGGAGAAAAAATGTATATGGGAAATCTCGTTTTTTAATTACGAATTGGGCGTTATGCACGAAAAAGTAGATAATCTACTTATATATGCATGTACTATAAGAGAAAGAAATGTAGAAAGAAATAAAATAATGATAATTCGAATTTTGCATACGTATTGGTGCCAAAATTTCGATTTCGGATTTCCTCCAACTGTCTTTTACTGGCAGCAAATTGCGCAATTAAATTAACTACTTCTTTTACTTGCCTTTTCTTCATATGATGGCAAGAATACCCCAGGTACACTTCAAGTAGTTAATAATAATTAAACAAATTAAAAAAACTAAAATATTCTATTCAGAAAAACCTTTCACGCAATCTTGGCAGCTGATTGTCAATTTTGTGGCTAATCTGCATCTGCATCAATTAGCTACTGTGAAGATTACATTTTTTTACCTCCACCACCGAGTACACAAATCCTTGTTTCTGTAAAGACTTCGCCCCATAATTCTATAAGCGCCTTTTCGTTGGCCGGTTTCCACTTGGTGGCACTTCTTGTTATTGCAGGAAAAAATGAACGAATACATAAATTTATACAAACTTTGCTAAAAAATTAAATAAAAACATTATTTAAGTTCCTTTTTCCTCTATCACTGACATATACAGGAAGTAGTAATAGTGAAAGAAAATAACAAGAACCAGATGGAGATCTGCTAAAGTGAATTATAAATACGGTGTGGTATTTCGTAAATTGCGTGCGTGGGATATAGCATTATGTTTCTGTTATCACTTCAATACTGTCACATTTTTCCTCATCTCCGTAATTTTAGTCGATTGTCACAAATATCGATAACAAGTCCAATCAGCTGAGCGGTGACATTTGCCTTTTTCAATCAACTAATTAACATAGTTTCATTATTTCGCCCTTATTCCAAAGAAGTTGATTTATTAAATTATGAGTAGCAAAACGAATACCAAAGCCGGCGAAATAATCGCTTATAGTGAAGCAGCTATACGTGGAAATATTTCTGCTGTGGAATATTGTCGCACTTCTATGGCTGCTCTATCCGGTTGTGCTGCTGGTAGGCTTCATGTTATTCACTAAGATTACTTAAAACAAATGAATCCATTACAGGCATTTTGGGACTAAACGGCTTGCTTGGATTCCTCTTCTATTTCGTGTCAGTGTTTGTGTTGTGGCTGCTGGTGTTGGCGAAATCTGGTACTCAGTGGCGGAAATTCTTCATCAATCGCCAAAGCCTTCTCACCAACAACTTCATGGGCGGCTTATGTACATATGTTTTGTTCTGGACATTCCTTTATGGCATGGTGCATGTGTATTAAACTAAAATTCTTATTCTATTAGCATTTTAAGCAGTGTAAAATCGTGTAACTTCTTTTTTATTCACTAAAAAATCGTAGTAGGTAATTAAATTAAAGATATAAATAAAAACATTACTTGTTAATTACTAGTCTATAGCACAACTAGTCGATTTAAAGCATATTATGTTGACACCGCAGAAGCCACTACCGCAGTGCCCGAGCAGTCGCACCAAGGTGTCTCTTTCAGATCGCATTCGAGCAATATATTTAAAACGGTTATGGAAATGCCATCGACAGCGAGTTCCTGAACTGTTAGTATTTTATAATTAAGCGTATTGAGACCGGTTACACGATCACGCTTTCTAGTCACTTCCTTTTGGTTAAAACATTTTTGTGTGTCTCGCTTACGGTGATAGCGATTATGTATATGCCTGTAAGAAAGAGAACTGTGCGATTAAATTATTTTATTAAAACTTTTCACTACATACCTAAATGTGTCGTTGACACCAGTATTAATATTCTCTGGTCTTGTCACTTTCAGACCAGCATCTCTGATGCGGACATAAAATTCATCGTCCTCCAATCCCCAGCCCCAGTAATTATTCGACATACCATTGAGCAGTTCAAAATGTTCACAACGCACCAGTAAGATGCCACCAACAAATGTTTCATAGTGATACTTCGGGTGTAATTCAGGTGCAGCAATGTGGTGTGGACCCGCGGCAGAGGGATATTTATAAATTAATGCTTCATTCAAAGGCAATAAGTCTACATCGTGCATGGCAATGTAGTCATAAACACTACTCGTAAATCGAAAACCGACATTAATAAGTGAGGCACGATTAAAGCGATATCGATCGACTTGATTAAGTAGGAATATTTTGTGTTCAATACCCTGGCGTTTAAGGAACTTAGTCAGGTGTGGCACAAATTGAAGTAACTCTTCGAAACGATCTCGAAACGGTACCAGTACAGCTAGCTTATGTTCTGGCTTTGGTGCTGTTTCTTGTAAGCTAACGGGCACTTCACGCAGCTCTGTATTCGGCTTGGCTCGTCCACGGCTCAATGGGCAAATGCAATCTTTGGAGAGAAAAGACAATATATTTATTGTTATTTTTTGTATATTTGTAGCATTACCTGACCCTAGTGGCATAAAACTCAATACCACAATTCCACCAATACAAAATGCTAGACCACACACAAACAACCAGTTGATGGTTCCCATTTGTATCATTGTTGCTAATTTGATCACTGCCTTCGTATTCGCGTATCACATACCTTAACTTTAATAAGTATCATTCTAAACTAAACTAAAATATCCATTAATTAGAACGAGAAAAATGTGCAACGTTTATTTCTAATACCTAGGGTTTAAAAATATATTTCCCTATAGAGGTTAAAATTAAGTTCTACCATCCCGCTGACTGCATGTCAATGTTGCCAGATGACCGAAACTCACAAATTTTAGGAATTTGTGTTATCGTTTTGTGATAAGCCTATTCATACAATTCTAAAATTCAAACAATTCTATAAATAGCACATAAACGCGAACGATAAAAACAGACTTTTTTTTTGTTTGCTGAACACTTTCCTTATAACTTCTGACTAAATCCTACAAATTTTACACCACATGAAGTTAATATTGAAAACCGCCATACTGGATATTTTCTCTAGGTTGGTATAAACATCAGTGAATAACTTAAACATGAAACTCGATATTCTTATTATCAGAT
Source organism: Anastrepha ludens (assembly GCF_028408465.1). Lineage (NCBI taxonomy): Eukaryota > Metazoa > Arthropoda > Insecta > Diptera > Tephritidae > Anastrepha > Anastrepha ludens. The sequence continues at coordinate 113,139,971 of NC_071498.1, read as the reverse complement.
TTGAATCCGATGGTACTCAAAGGCGCAAATTCCTTGTTTTGCGCATTTTTTATGATTGGATTAGCTGGTAAAAAGAACGTATATAAAAAAAATGGACACCAGAATGGGCTTCAGGAAAAATATTGCTATGTGAATATTTTGCGAAAACTTGTAGAATCCACGGGTTACTAAAATTATTTTATGATTTCAAATGAAAATCCTGATTCTAAAGGCGAGACACCAAAGTACTTTTGGTTCCTTATATCCAAGAGACAACATTGCATTTTCGGAGCAAACTGTGAATCCCAAAAATCGGTATCCGGTCTATATTCATCGATCACCTGTGCAAATTACGCATATATCACATGCATATCATAGAATACTGTTGAGTATATAAGTTAGTATTATTATTATTTATTAAAATATAATTAAAATTATAGTTTAATCTAATATAAAAGCTCTAGCATATAAGTTAACTTCACACAAATTTAGTACCCGCTCTGCATATTTTAACACGCATGAAAATTAACCAACACTACATCCGCTGGAAACGTAAACAACAACAACGCACACGGGCAAACAAACATCAAAGCGCGAGGGTGATACCTCATACCTCAAATTAAACTTTAGGCAAATTTACTTCGTAAAAATATTATAACAACAGTCCTAAAGTAATACTGATTAAGTAAACTTGAATGAAATCAAACTCTCTTTAATTTCTTTTCGGCAAAGTTACATTCATATAATTGTCTGCAATATTCGTTTCATATTTATAATCAAAAACGCTATTTGACAATATTTTAGTGGTTGACTGTTGACTCTCAAAAATGAGCGGCCACACTTATGAAAGAGAAATTTGCGTAGACTGTCGAACTTGCTCGATAATGTCTTCAGCATATTAAGGGGTTATACGCAGTTATGAAGCAAATAAAAGACGGGTTGTCAAGGATTTATCCTGAAGAAACTTCAGAATATTTTAAATTGAAAATTTTTGTCGGTTATAAAAGCATCCTTCAAGAACGTAACAAAATTTTTTATTTATGAAAATGTTGATTATAAAGCGCGCTGCAGGCGATTTCTGGAACCTCCTTTAAAAAAAGACGATTTACGCTGTACATCGTAACTCAGGATTGGATTATCTGAAATCAAAAAACCAAACAAATTTTGTTAATATATTAGATTATCTATGGAAAATAAGTATCAGATTTACAAAAGGAACGATTAATTACTAGAAAATGTATCTTTACAGATTGAGTTAAAACGGTTGACCGATCAAACAAGCCGTTTTCGAGATATCGTGTACACCGACTTGAAAAATGCCGTTTTGAAAAAAACACATTTAAAGTTTCAATACCTACCTTAAAATGTGCCGAGGCATCTCTACATATTTAGGTATAACTCCGAAAGTAATGCTTAGATCTACTTCAAATTTCGTGCGTATACTTTTGAATATATGTACATTACAAAAATGCAATAAAAAAAATCGATTTTTTTGAAAGTCATAACTGCGTATAACCCTTTAAGTGCCGCTCAATCTGTTCGAATCGATTTTTACGTTCGAATTTTTTTATCGGTATTGGTGTTAGATGTCCCAGAAACCGAGTTTTTGTTATTGGAAACTAAGCGGCCATTCAAACACTAACGTTTTTGCTTATTTGCTGTGTTCTGCATTTGAATGTTTTATGTGAATGTAATTAAATGGGGTTGGATGGAAAGTTTTGCTTATAATGGCCAAGTGCCATTATAAAAATGTAATATGTATTGTATATTACATACTTATTTCACTTAAATACAAACACCGAAAAAGGCTGGGATTCGCAATAATGTATATTGGGCAATTTTTGGCAAATTATAATGTCTTCATTAATGAAACTAGGTGGAGATGTTAGGGAGGTGTTAAGGAACAATCTTTATCATTCCATATTATATTAATTAATTATGTTAATTTCGTAATTATTTGCCTTCAAAGTGCCCTCGGGAACTCTACTATAATTTAGCACATTACACTATATATTTTTAACACTTCACTAAAATTCACCAAATATACACTCACACGCGTGTTTTTACTGATTTTTATGCTTATATTCGAATTATTTCTATTAAAATTACATGCAAATTCATTCGTCCAGGCAATCACTTTCCAATTTTAAACGCGAATAAGAAGAAGATTGGAATAACAACAGTATGGTGTTGCCGGATGCATGCAAATGAAACAAAACTTTGAACAAAAATTAAGTATTTAAATTTAGTGTTAATGATGGGGATGGGGGTTATTGTGCCTCCTTACTACATACACGTTTATGATGTTTTAATTTTGGATTCAATAGTTTTCACACGGAAAGGAGTTCCACGCAAAAATACTGTGGATGGCGTACCCGGAGTTGGACTGATGAGGGTTATTTTTTTTTTGTAGCGCGGCCGGAGGCCGCCCACGCTACAAGGAGTTCTACGCAAAAATACTGTGGATTGTGTAGCCGGAGTTGGACTGATGAGGGTTATTTTTTGAAGCGCGGCCGGAGGCCACCCACGCGAAAAGGAGTTCTACGCAAAAATACTGTGGATTGCGTAGCCGGAGTGGGACTGATGAGGGCTATTTTTTTGAAGCGCGGCCGAAGGCCGCCCACGCGTTAAGAAGTTCTACGCCAAAATACTGTGTTAATTAATTTAATTTAATTTTAATTACTTTATTATTTTTTGTGATACGCTTAATATCATTGTTTTTAAGTTTAAAAGAGTTGTATATTTTTATTTTCAAAAATATTTCTCAATTTTAAATTACAGCAAAAAATACTGCAGTTTTACAATGAACCTTCCCCTGAACATCCCTGCATACGATACACCCCTCCATCCCCCCCCCCCTTTAAACCTTTTTTTTCAAAGCGATATACATTATACTAAAGTTTTCCCCCAATTTTAAACGCGAATAAGAAGAAGATTGGAATCACAACAGTATGGTGTTGCCGGATGCCTGCAAATGAAAACGAAAATATGAACAAATATGAAGTATTTGAGTTTAGTGTTAATGATGGGGAGGGGGTTATTGTGCCTATTTACTACACACACGCATATGACGTTTTAATTTTGGGTTCAATGGTTTTAACACGGAAAGGTGTTCTACGCAAAAGTACTGTGGATTGCGTAGCAGGAGTTGGACTGATGAGGGTTATTTTTTTGAAACGCGGCCGAAAGCGGCCCACGCGAAAAGGAGTTCCACGCAAAAAAACTGTGGATGGCGTAGCCGGAGTTGGACTGCCCACGCGAAAAAAATCTACAAATTAACAAAAATATTTCTCAATTTTAAATTACAGCAAAAAATGTTGCAATTTTACAATCAAGCCTCCTCTGAACATCTCTGCATACGAACTTTGTTTTTATTTCAGGTGTATAGCAACACCAACTTTTCGCTAAATTACAGAACTTTAACATTAAATTACTTAAAAACTATAAGTCTCCGGAGGGTGCGGTTTTCAGTTTTAAGATGGGGATACACCCCCATCCCCCGAAAAAGAACAATATTCTTTATAAATATTCTTTATTCATTGATCATTTGATTTAAAACTTTTTTGTACTAAAAAATATTTAATACTTCATTAAAATTCTATTAATACAAAGGTTCTTCTAAACGTGAGAGAGAATAAGTGAGAAAAGAATAGAACGAAATAAGAAAAGGCTGTTGATAACACTGGCCAACAAAATTGCAACTTTTGTCTGATGATTTGGGCTTAACACTCGATGTCTATTAATGTGACGTCGCTGATTCTAAATATACCCTCAATTAATTTGTGACAGACCTTGTTTACGAGATATAGCTTTCGCTAATAATTCATTGTTTTTTTATTGCTCGTTTGCTGAAAAATTAAAAAAAAAGAGTATTAATCTTATAATTTGTCATGGCATCATCAAGACGAGTTTGTGTAAATGATCCGAATCAATTTTATTTCATTTGCGGAGAGTAAATGTTTATTGTTGGGGTCATAATTGGGGTCTACAAAAATTACTTTGAAAAAAATTACAAATGAAAAATTAGCCTTGGATTCCCCAAAATGCATACAAAATATGCGTTGAGTTTCTACGTTTGTGGACAAATAAGAAAAGGAATAGATTTAGGTACGAAACTGCTATGGTCTGGAACCCGTGAACCACCACGACGACTGTTATTTTTGTTTGGTTAACATAACTGGAATTAAAAATCGAGTCAAATGGGAGTATCCTTGTATCCATACGGTAGGCGTATAGACGTGTTTTAAGCCTTAAGATAGCACCTGAACCTCAAGCTGGCTCGTCACAAGAGGAGCCTATGCATTTAAAGGCGAATACTGACTGTAGGCATAGTGACTTCGAATGTGACCTAGAAGCGCCAAGACCATTCCACCAAGATGATTTAAACGAGCTTATCAGAGATTTGGATCTATCAAATTCTGCTTCGGAATTTTAGGTTTCTAGGCTAAAAGAAAGAAACTTAGTAACAAAGGAAACTAAAATTTCTTATTGCCGCACAAGAGAACAAATCTTCTGAAATATTTTGCTCAAGAAGATGACTTTGTATTTTGTAAAGATATACCTGGTTTAATGCCCAATGCCGGCGGGCATTGTAACATCGGCGTCAGTGACCTGAATACAAAAACCAAAAGTTTTTTGGTTTATTAAATTCATAATTTCTGAATTAAACGAAAATGGGGAAAAAATTCGCGGAATAAAATGCTTAAAAACAAATGAATTTTGGGGCGAATTTTGCTACTATTTTTGCTTCGGAAAAATTATTTTTTCGAAAAATTCTCGTTCAATAACTTTTCAGGTTATCGTTATCAGGTTATGCCAATTCGAAAAATAATTTTGAGAAAAGTGCGTCTAAAGTCGGCAACGTAACTATACCTCTCCCAGCGCTCGAAAGCTAAGAATAGAGTCGTCATGGTTGACGATCTATAATATAAGAAAATCTTAAATTTGCGTTCTAAAATTTTTTTTGACATATTTTTAAAGGATATACATACATATTAACATTTTATGAAAAAAAATTTTTTTTCGAAATTTTACAGGTATCTGTCCTCTTAAGACAACATTTTCATAAACATTAAATGCTTGCTGGGTTAGCATTTGCGTTATACTTAAAGTATTAGGAAAACGCGAGAAGATTCATGATTCTTTGTTCGGTTCCAAATACAAATATTTAAAATCAAAGATAACAAAGCATAAATAGCATAACGCTATTTTTTTTATAAAAGTTGTAGTAGCTCGTTGTCTAACAAAAATTACATATATAAATCCAGGCACCAAACTTTAAATTGTCGAGCATTCGTTACATGGAGAAAATGCGCAATATCATGAGGGGAAAAATTATCAAAAATCAACTGAATTTTTCAACAATTTCAAACTTGCATTTGATTGTGCTAAAATTTAATAAGTTTTTTTCTATTTGTTTTTGAGTAAATATAAAATATAAATTGAAAATCAGGAAAAAAGAAGATTGTTTTTAAATTTCAAATCATCGCATATGAATAAACAATCGTCTTTTTTCCTGATCATCCATGAATTTTTCGTTTCAATTTATATGTTTTATTAAGCATTGGAGCTTTTTTAACCATTATCCATTTATATTTTTCAAAAAAAAAAAACGAAAAAAAATTTTTTTTCCACGAACACATAATTTCATTCGGATTTCACATTAAATTCTCAAATTTCGTAAGAAATTATTCACTGTTCCAAAATCCACTCCAAAAAAATTCACAAACAATTTTTACATGTTGCACTTACGTTTTTTCCTTATGGCATCCAAATCAGAAAGAAATATTGACACATTGTAACTCACACTGTCAATTTGACAGTTCAGTTCCGCCCCAAGCGTTAAAAAAGTAAGCGACATTATGGCTGGTTCAAAAGAACGCTGTACCCGTTGCCACTGCTCCGAATTACAACCAAACTTTACGAAACCCATTTTCAATACTTACTTAACAATGTGCGTAAGTTTGGTGTAATTCGGTGCAAAGACACGGCGGGTCCACGTTTTGGCATATATTTCGAGACCCTAGTCATCAATAGGTATGAAAATTACCCTGTATTAAAGCACTTATCAACAGCTTTCATTTGATATCCATATTGTACAAACACATTCTAGGGTCCACGTTTTGGTCTCTATCTCGAGACGTTTCCTGAACCATATGTGGCTCAGCGGACAGGGAACGTGTTAATTATGTGGGATTTACTAATATAGAACGTGAAAATAGCGTTTTATTTCGCTGTAAAACTAATAATTAAAAAAAACGGATGTAGGGTATTTCTACCTGAAACACATATGGTCCATGAGCGTAGAGGGACATTTTTGCTTCTGCACGTTCATGAAACACATGTGGTTTATATACCCCCTGACGCACATATGGCTCAGGAACGTATCAGTGCTTATCAGGCGCACGTTTCCTGAACCATATGTGGCTCAGCAGACAGGGAACGTGTTAATTATGTGGGAATTACTAATATAGAACGTGAAAATAGCGTTTTATTTCGCTGTAAAATTGTATGTGCATATAATTACATGGAATTCAGTACATACATAGATACATATGTACATACGTCCGAAATGAAATAATGCGAGCGATTCGTAAATACATACATACATACGTCACCATACGATGTAATTCAACATTAATGAGGTGTGGTGAGATTATCGCTTAACGCCTGTTGCTTCATTCGGTTGACAGCGAACAAACACACAAACAGCTTTTTTTGGAAAAAGAGCTGCTTTTGTTTAAACAATTTTGGTTAAATAACAAATATATCTTTTTTTTTTTGATGCAGAACGAAAGTAAATATTTCAAAGTTAAACTCTAAGAAAGTTTCATTTTAATTGGTTGATTCGATTATGATTTATGGCCGTGAAAACAAAAAAATTATGTTTTTTTGCCACATTTTGACCGATTGCCACACCCCCTTTATATATTTCTTCACATTATATAGATATAAACCTTCCTCTTCAATCAATCTATCTTTAAAAAGAAACCGCATCAAAATCCGTTGCGTAGTTTTAAAGATTTAAGCGTATACGGGGACATAGGGACAGAAAAAGCGACTTTGTTTTATAATATGTAGTGATGAACTGTTATTACCAAGCGAAACCAGCACTGGGAATCGGTATCGACTTCAATTGATGCGATTGAGCCGAGCACTATGCGAGAAGCGGCCGCAATATGCAGAAAAGCATGAACAAGTGATTCTACAGCATGACAACGTTCGGCCTCATGTTGTGAAACCCGTTAAAACCTACCTGGAAACACTGAAATGGGAAATCTAACCCCACCCGCCATATTCTCCACATATTGCGCCGTCCGATTATCACCTGTTCAGATCGATGGCACATGGTCTAGCTGACCCGCAGTTCCATTCATATGAAGACATCAAAAAATGGCTTGATCCGTGTATAGCCTCAAAAGATGAACCACGACGGTATACGAGATCTACCAGAAAGATGAGAAAAAGTAGTAGCCAGCGATGGGCAATACTTTCTATGATTCACTTGTAACCATTTTTTCAGAATAAAGTTGAATTTTCATAAAAAACAGCGAGAACTTAGTTGCTTTTTTTTACTACTTTATTTCCAATAAATCTGGCCATATGGCGTAAATGGAGGTTTGAATTTTGCAATGAATGTATGACAAGTTGCGCCGTCTTGTTGGAAACAAATGTTGTCGATGGTTTGGGCGAAAAAATGCAGGCAGCGTAGCTCGATTCACCTCATTGCGAAAGAAATAAGGCCCGATTATGCCGCCAGTTCATTGTGAACTCCGCGAACAAATTTTTTTGTTTGTTTTCAAAGTAAATTTCCATAATTTAAAGCGTTGTTCTGGCGTTAAGGTGTATGTAGGTAAAAAACATTTTTTGTTCTTGCTCCTTTCTATCCACATTCTGTATCTATTGATTAGCTTGCAACTTGAATCTGAAATTCAAGTAAAATGCAATGACTGTGAACTGCAAACTTCCGCCACGATGTACAGAAAAGCTCAGTGTAAGTACCTATTGTACATCGAATTCGTTAAACTAAAGAGTGATTTTTTAGGAGCTATAGGAAAGTTTTTCAAAAAAAACACACGTTAAATTCAGAAAAATTCATGAAATTTTTATTTAAATCGATGGTACACTCCATATGATTTCATGTTTCAAGATTATTGTATATTCCAATATATATTATTATATTATATATTCCAATGCGTTAATTGAAGCAGGCTTGTCTGACTAGACATGAGCCTTAACATAGCCCCACAAAAAATAATCTAAAGGCTTTTTATCGCACGATCTGGGTGGCAATTTACAGGTCCCGTGAAATAAAATGTTCACCGAACTCGGCTCTCAACAAGTCCATTGTTACGCGTGCCGTGTGGCATGTGGCACCGTCTTGCTGAAACCACATGTCATGCAAGTCAAGCTCTTGCATTTTGCGCAAAAAAAAGTTGGATATCTCTTCACGGTAGCGCTCACCATTCACAGTTACGTTACGATTCGCAGCATCTTTGAAGAAGTACGGTCCAATGATACCTCCAGGACATAAGCCTCACCAAACTGTGACCTTTTCTGAATACATTGGTAGCTCTTGCAATTCTTCTGGCTGATCTTCACTCCAAAATCGACAACTCTGCTTATTTACGTATCAAAAACGAGCTTCGTCGCTGAACACAATTTTTCGACTTTAAACTTTCTTAACAGAACACGCATTTTCATAATAAAATTCAATGATTTGCAAGTGTTGTTCGTTTGTAAGACGATTCATGATTAAATTATAGACCAAACTGAAGATGTTTGACAGTGAAACAAAACACGAAACGTGCGTCAGCTGTTTAAACCAACTGTTTAAAAAGATAATAGCTAAAAAATCACCCGTTACATACATGGCTTTCACAAATAAGCGGAGTTTACTGTAGTTGTGGAAAATATACAATAAATATTGATAGAATTATTTTGATATAAATTAGCAGCACACCATGAGTCTGATGTAACTCTTGTAAATGGTTTAATTGGTAATGAATCCAGTCGAGGCTATAATTTATTTTACATACACGTATAAAATAATTATAATAGATATTGCGCGAGAAGATTACTCTCTCAATTACACAAAGTTATTAAAATGTACGATAAAGAGAATTAATACCTTCGAGTTAGATTTCGTAGAAATGCCAGGCAATAATTATTTACTTGTGGCACGATCCAAATCAAATACAAAGTAAACTAGATAGTAGTCGATTGCGTAGCTCGCTGAGCTTGTAGAGACTTCTGGAAATTATGTGTGCCTGAACATAAAGTTGGTTAATCCTGAATTCCGCGTCACACACTGCTATCGAGCGTATTGTTGAAGTGGTTGTAGCCAAGCAGGCTTGGTATGCCTATCATTTGCCATTTTATATGCCAAATATTGTACACCTTCGTGAAAGGAGAATTTTCGTTATCAACATCCGAACTAGAAAGAACTGCTTCAAAAAATTGTGTACCACACATGTTGTGGAAAATAATTTGATTTATGAGTATAACACCACCGCAGTGCAGGAAATGCGATGGACAGGACACGCAATTACTCGTAACACAGTGTTCATGAGACGGCGCACTAATTTGGTGTAAGGGTCCTCTTAGGATGAGTCTTCGGCACTCTTTCTCAAGGCTCATAGCCGCAAAATAATGAAATGCAAACATCAGAGCTACGTGTAAAAATAACTGCGCGCGCTCCGTCGGCTCTATGGGAGTTTAGAGCTATCCACATTATGGCACTAAACCTCTGCTTGGCGACATCAACGATACGGTGGGCAAAGAGTCGCGAAACTTAATGCTCGCCAATACAGTGAGGTAAACCGGCTTCACCGTGGCATGCCATCCAATATGTTTTTGAGTACCAAATACACCCGTTGATTTTAAGCAATTTTTGTTTTTTGTTGTCAGTCTTGTACTGTTTCTCCATAAAACGAATGCTCGATATTTTTTTTAAACATTCTTTCAAAAAAGTAGAGGGAATTGTTCAATAAAACGCAATATAGTTGTTGCTGTGATCATCAAAATTTATTTTGTCGCCTTCAAAATAAGCTCCATTCGAAGCAATACACATAAGCCAACGATTGACCTAAAGCGTCGTCTGCGGAGTGATAATTTAAGTTTTTGGAAAAGGAAAAAGTCACAGGGGGTTAAATCCGGTGAATATGGCGGTTGTTCGATGATTACGATGACTTGTCGAGTTTTTGGTCAAAAAAGTGTCCACAATATAAACCTTGTGAGACGGTGCGTTATCATAGTGCAAGGTCCATGAGTTTTCTTTCCACAAATCTGGGCCGTTTCCTACGTACTTACATTCACTCTCAAACGTTGCATAACTTCCAAATAATATTCTTTATTTACCGTAGAACCATTTGGAATGAATTTCGAGTGCACAACTCCATGATAATTAAAGAAAACGACTAGCATGACTTTCACTTTTGACCGACTTTGACGTGGTTTTTTGGGTTTCGGCTCATGTGGATAGCGCCATTCAACCGCCTGTTGACTGGTTTGCATGTCAAGCTTATATACCCACTTGTTATCATGCGCTAGATAAACGCTGGGCCCGAATTCACTTGCTCAAATGCAGATGTCTTCAGCCACCTTCTTCCGATGAATGTTTTTAAAGAAATTAAACTCTCTTGGAACGAGTGGAGAAGCCACGCATCTCATGGGCAATCGATTATGTAAAATGTTGCAAATTGATTCGGCAAATACTAATAGTTAAAATGTCAATTTTATTATTTAGGGCAAATATAAGTAAGAAAAGAACATTCCAACCCAATATATGTAAGTAAGTAAATTTGGTGCCCATCCACTAGCCTTAACTTCTAAATTTCAAAAATATCACCTTGATTAAAGAACATCGGAAACATCGGAACAACTGCCAGGTCACGCTCTAAGTCAACTGATTTTAGTTCTGTTTGTTTTTTATTAGGTTACCACATCTGTGAATAATATTCCTACCAAATATTTAACCGCCATTGCTTGACATTTGTAAAAGTTACGCCGTCCTAAGTAAATTAGAGGTAGATTTTTGTTTTTTTTTCGACTTTTTTGCTGCGAATTTGATCCCAAATCGCCAAAAACATGATTTCCAATGCTGAATCCGACCCAACATTCATCAAACTGGAGGCATCATTCCTGGAGACGATACGTGAGTTTATGAGTGCCCATTCCAGACATTAGACAAGTGAGAGAAGATTCGAAAGAGTTAACCACTTGTGGATTTTGCATCGTGACAACCCACCGTTGCACAGTCTCATCATTATCCGCGAAATTTTTACCAGGAACAAAAAGAATCCCATTCAATAGCCATCGAGTTCACCTGATATGGCTCTCTGCGTTTTTGAAGTGAAAACTTCTTTAGAATCGTTGGGAGTGATTTGAGACTCGATGAAACGAAAAAGCGACACAAAAAAGAAGAAGAAAAAAGATATACGTATATATATGTATGTATAGAAAATGCTTCATTACAAGGCACACAGAAGGATGGCATAAGCAAATTTAAATTTGTGAATTTATATATGTATGTATATATGCGGATATATGTATATATGTTGTGTGTATGTACATATGTGCCTCGTCACAGCAAACCATACGGTAAAATTTCTCAAGAAATCCAGCGCGCATTCATAGGAACAGCGCACATTCATAGGCACTGCATTGCATGTACAGTAGGGCGGGTCGATTTAAAAATCGCTCATTGCTCTATGGAAATCGTATTCTAGGGATCAAAATAAGAAACTTTGCCGAAGGAACCATACCTCTAAAACGAATTCTGATGTCCCCCAATTTCAAAATATCACCATTTTTGGCCTTTACATGAAAAAATCAGCTAAATGGCTATGTTTTTTCTTTATTTTTATTTATTTATAATATTATCTATTTTTTCTCTTAAGAAATTTATTTAGTCAGAACATATGTAAATGAATGAATATGAGTTATAGAAAAGAAACTAAAAAGTTCGACCCATATTGGGGGACATCAGAAATCGTTTTAGAGGTGTGGTTCCTTCGGCAAAATTTCTTATTCTGATCCCTAGAATATGATTTTCACAGAGCAATGGGGGATTTTTTTTGCTTTCCCACAAATCGACCCGGCCTAATGTATAGTAACCTTGAACAGGCAGCTGCGGTTGTCGAGCATTTAGAAACATATATTTACATACATATATGGGTGCAAACATATTTACGGAGCCGCGGGCACTCGACTTGACAAAAATTGAATATTGGCAAATAATTCTAGGCGAAATATTCCAATATTGACTATTTTCGAATTGTCGAGAAAATTAGCATATGGGCGGCTCGTTTTATGAATGAAAGTACTTGCTCTTAGAACTATGAGCTCGAATTTATAAATAAATTTTTTGATGATGAGTTTTTGTTGCACAGTACAATAGTTGAAACTGTTCGGCGCCGCCGCGACTGTTCAGCGCAATGGCAACTAGGATGATGGCCGCTACGCCTGCGCCTATTAATGCATTTTGTTCTTGTAGTCGCTAGGCATAGAATTTTAGCTTTGGACGACATACGCATTTACTGGAATAAAGTGAGTGGCCTGTGTGTGCGGTTGTATGTAGATGCATATGTGTATATTAATAAGCATTGTTTTGCTGGAAGTTCAGAACACAAATATGTACATATGTACGTACATAGGCTAGGCCATAGTATAGCATACATACATATGTATAAAAAATTCAAACCAAGCGTCCTACGAATGTTTGCGTGTATGTTAGTACGTCTGTGTATTATACGCGTTACGACGCTCATAATAGCAACCGCGTGTGCTGTATTGCGTCCGTATTTTTATATTCGTAAATATTTTCATTTTTAAATATTTACCGCAATTATGCCGAAAAATAATGCAGAAATGTGTCGTGAATATCGACAGAAAAAAACAAGAATTGACGCGGTATTTCAAAGATATGTTGACAACATCAAAACCAAAGCATTTGTATCATATTTAGCTATCATAAACCACTCGTATCATTTGTTGAAATTAAAAACATTGGGGAAGAATAATAATAAAATGAAGAAAATAAAATATGAATTTTATAGCAATATTATAATAAACCTATAATTATCCCGCTCCTAATGCTGCTTTCGTCTCATTCTCTCTCAGTTTGTTTTACGGAAGGTTTCACTTCTATCGAGTCTAACCGTTAGACTGGTATTTTTTTTCTATTTGACTGAGTCAAGACACCTTTACGGAGAATCCGTTTTAACAGCGTAAATAATGGAAGAATCCAAACCCGCTTTGATGGCTATACCGAAAATAGAATTCCAGAAACGTTTCGAGCGCTGGATTAAACGCAGGCATAAGGGCAACTCCGCTGATGGGGAGAACTTTAAAGGCGATAATATCACTTTTGAGGAATAAACTTGTGTTCTGAATTTTCTGAATATATTTCGGGAACTTTTTGGTCAAGGTATTGGTATAGCTTGCTGGTATTGGATCTTTCGAACTCAATCACACACAATCCTATCAATGCAATAGTTAATGTTGTAACACTAGAACTTTTACTTAGTTACAAGGGGGCCCAAAATTAATTTTTGCAAATGGCGTCGTACGTCAATCATATTTGACACTGTCCAAATAAAGATTTCCAAAAAGTTATGCAAAAATAAAATTGGATGATTGGGCCACTATTTTAATGACAATTTATTTGTTTCTTATCTAATTTTTATCCGAGTACAGTTACCAAATTGTGGAGTATTTTTATGAAAATAAACACCTTACACGTTAATAAAACCATCACCGCCGCTATAAATTTTTTTATTATTTTATGGATTTTTTCTTTACTTAGAAATATCGCAGTTATTTAGTGCCACACATACACAAGCGCGCTCACACACACATACTCGCAACTCGTCAAATTCAACCCATTTCAAAGCCCACTTAAAGAGTTTGCTTGATCAGCTCATTGAAAGATTTCTACTCGTAGTAGTGTCAAAGTGTTACATTGTTGTTGCCCAATTCAAGTTGCTGTCATTAGTGCATACGAGCGTTGCTGGCTCATTGATTGCCATTGCAGTTGGTAGAGGTTTTCTTAAAATTTCATTACGAAATTCTTGATAGTGGAAAATTATGTCTTGTCATTGATGTAGTTTTACGTTGCCGTTTTTAATAAAATTTAAGTTTTTTTCAAAACATAGCTTTTTATCCAAATTGTAATTTTGTATGCATCAGGTAGTGTGGTATTGTTATGATAGCACAGGTTTACAAATAATTGATGCTTTTTTATGCAGGAATCAGATCATACAGTTTCTTTGTAAAATTAGTCGCTAAGTAGAAAAATCTACATAATTTTTTTTCTGCCATTTAGTTCTCGAGATGTTGTCAAATAACGGATTTGGTTTAATTAAGAATCAAGAAAGATTAAGAAGAAATAGTGGATCATAAAAATTTCGAGTATCTGGAGAATGAGTTAACCGATCGAAACAAGCGACTTATAAAATAAGATGTAATTAAATATGCTACTTATTTTTTTATTTTATTTCTTTCCATCAAAATTAAACGTTTTCAAGATACTTACAAAATTAAAAAACAAAAAAAAAACATATTTTTTAATGCAAAAATATGAATGTTTTCCGATCGAAATAAGTATGATATAAAATTAAATGCAATTAAATTTGCTACTTATTTTTTATGTTTATTTTTCAAAAGTTAAAAAAAAAAAAAATTTTTTTTAATGCAAAAATATGAATATTTTCCTATCGAAACACATATTTGTAATTGAATTCTCTACCCTTTTTTATTTTTAATTTTTGTCAGAATTAAACACTTTGAAGATATTCAAAAATATTTAAAAAAATATATATTTTTTTTAATGCAAAAATATGAACGCTTTCCGATCAAAACATTATTGAATGAATTAAATTTCCTACCCTTTTTTATTTTTATTTTTCATCAAAATTAAACATTTTCAAGATAATTACAAAATTAAAAAAAAAATATATAGGTATATATATAATGTATTCATGCAAAAATATTAATATTTTCCTATCGAAACAAGTAACACATACAATTAAGTGTAATTAAATTTCCTACCCTTTTTTATTTTTATTTTTATTCTTATTTTTCAACAAAACTAAACATTTTCAAGATATTTAAAAAATTAAAAAAAAAATATTTTTGTAAAATATGACCATTTTCGGCTTATGCTGAAAGAAATTTTGAATATATATGAATATAAATACTCATTTCTATAACCTAAATTAACTACCAAAAATATTTAAGATATTAAGTAAAAAATCCTCCAATACATGAAAAAGTTATTCGCGTGAGTATAAAAATACTTACACATATAAAAAACACGAATAAAAAGTTATAGAATTAGCCAACACAGAACCGATTTTTTCCAAAGGAATTTGAAGGTCTAGATCTTGGGTTTTTTTTCGCTGTAAACTAGTGTAATTAGATGCTCTTTGGTACACAAGTTTGGCATATTTGGTTATTGTCTTAAATTGTCTATTCGCCGAAGTTAGACAACCTAATTTCGTTTAACCTTGAACTTTGCCGGTACCAAGCGAAATACAATATACGCTTGGATGTATGTATGAATGTACGTATGTACATATGTAAAGTTAAGTTTGATCGAATGTTAAATGGAATGAGTAAAACTGCAAAATTGATTCCATTTTAATTTTAGGTAATACTCGTCCATAGACGAGGGTGGTTCAATATGTCTCTTCTGATGGCATTGATTTAAGAAATTTAAAAAATTGCTTGCAAAGAGCGTATTTCAAAGGCGCAGAAAATATTGTCTGACGAACAGTTTTGTTGTGACAGCAACAGTTTTGTTGTGTCAGCAACATTTGAAAAAAGTGCCATCAGGCATTTTCACAAGAGTAGAGGCGAAAGTGCATTTCGGGAGCTCATTAAACACTATTTTTTGCCGAAAAAAATCCTGTCTATTCTCAATGAGTATCCCTTACAATATATGCTGCCATAGCTGTAATCAACCTGAGAAAAAGGAAACTATGATATCTTTCACTTCCTCCGTGAATGCCCTGCCCTATGGAACCCTTGGCAAATCGCTTTAAACGTTAAAGGTTTTTAAACCTCGAAGAGCTGGCCTGTATAGACTTAAACCACCTTATAAGGTTTCGTGAAGGAATAAACGTTTAACTTGCGTGTAGCGAGGATGTGGCAAAAAAAATGGTGCGGAAGCAGTAATTGGATTCTTGGGGAATCACCACTTCAACCAACTAGCGACTATGCGCTGTTTCCGTAGGTGAAGAAAAATAACTCGATGATAAGAGATTCGAGTTGAATGAGCAAACCATCCATAAAACAAATGGCTACCTCGGGATCTGCGAGAAATCATATATTTGAAAAGTTTCAAAAAAGTGTAGATATCTTGGGGAGAGCTACATATGTGGAAAATAAAATTTTTTGTGTACCAAATAAAGTTTTCCTTTTTTTCAGTTTCCGGGCGCTTCGAGTGACGATAGTGTCCGAATAAAATGTTCAGAGAGATCTACAATTTTTCCTGGCTGATCGAAGAATTGACACGTAATAGGAAATCTAGGCGGCCGCCGTAGCCGAATGGGTTGGTGCGTGACTACCATTCGGGAGTGCGTAGGTTCGAATCTCTAGCATGAAACAGCAAATTGAAAAAGTTTTTTCTAATAGCTGTCGCCCCTCGGTATGCAATGGCCATCCTCCGCGTGCATTTCTGCCATGAAAAAACTCCTGACAGAAAACTATTTTGCCGTCCGGAGTTGTCTTAAAACTGAGGTCTCTCCATTTGTGGAATAATATCAAGACGCACGTCACAAATAGGATGATGAGCTCTCGGCGAAACACCTAACAGGAGTGTAAGCGGCAATTATTCATTTATTTTTTAATAGAAGATCTAACGAATAGTAAAGAATGAACTGAAAAAATTAGTGCGTATTTGGTACCACGAATGCTCACACCGCTCGACAAGCACCGTCGATTGGAAAGTTAAAAAGGTTTTGTTAGAATTCCGTTAAACTGATTTGGATGGAATTTGAAACCGGATTCATCCGCATGATTCGAAGGTCAAGCATCTAATTCGAAAGAAACCATCTTGCTGCCTAGGACCAATAATTTTTCTCAATACTTTTTTAATATCAGCAAAACTTTCTGCGTCCAAAGCTCACATCCGTAGGTGAACACGGGGAGGATTAAGGTTTTATAAATCTTTAATTTTTGCTCACTGGGAACGTTGAAGATTATGGCTGCCATTTTCTGGATTGCCAAGAGAATTTTTTAACTGATGAGATGCGTAATGGATTATAATGAATGGTCAGCACTATGATTATTTAACGAGTCTAGCACGCGAGACTAGGCTAGTTCTAGATTATTATACCAAAAGTTAAGGATATACAAAAACTTGATCCGCTCCGTGCTCACCTATGGTTGCAAACTATGGACGCTAAAAACTACTGACATTAATCAACTAATGGCATTTGAAAGAAAAATATTGCAAGAAATATGTGGACGTGTAAGACTGCAATACAGTACCTATCGTATTAGATATAATCATGAGCTGGAACTATTAGCAAGAAACGAAACTGTGATAAGTTCAATAAATCTCAGAGGATAAGAGGGCGCGGACACGTATTTAGAATGCCCAAGGAGAGAACAACTCGAAAGGCAGTTGTATTACACACACCCTGTTGGAAGCCGAAGAAGAGGACGTTGCAGAAAGAGAGTGCTCGAAGACGTAGAAGTTGGCCTTGAAAAGCTAAACGTGCGGCTGCGGAAGGAGGTAGAGGAGAGAGACAGATAGTGCAAGGTTGTGAATGAAGCAATGGTTCACCAAGTACTGTGATGCTAAAAAGAGAAAGAAGAAACAGGTGAGATAGTTGTACAGAACAGACATAGCAAGTTGGCGTGCGGAATGCTGTTGCGTGGCTTAAAAGTTAAATGATTCACAAACATTTTGTAACACTTTACCAAATCTAAGTCTTAGTGATTTTTTACTTTCTTTAATTAAAAAAAAAAAAAACGAATTAAAAAAACGACTCCGAATGGTAATTGGCTTTTATGAGAAGCTTTTTCATGGCAGATATACACTCGGAGATTAGCCATGGCTTGGGATTTCAGTGGAAAAAATAAAATCATACTTAACACCTTAAACTTAACTTATCAGCTACCCCTCGTGTCCAATAAATATCCATATATGCAATCCCGATATATGCTAACTATATGTGTAGCAGGTAAAAATCCGGCACATAAAGTGGTCACCTTCTTAGCCGCATTATTTTACAAATGCAAACTTGGCCCCAAATGTATCGACTCCCACCTGAACACACCACCATCGTGCAAGTATTCGTAGATTTTGTTGCTATTCATTTCGCATTTTTACAAAAACCAAATACATACATACTCGTACATATGTATTCACGGAATAAATGTAAAAAATTGGCATTTTGCAAATTCCTAAATTAGCAGTGGGCATCTTTTGCTGGTATTTCGCATCATCTCTCGTCGCTCTATTCACCTGCTTGACATTCGCAACCGCGGCAATTCGTATTGCTACCCTTTTTTAATTTTTTTTAAATGTGCTCATAAAATTATACTTTTGTTGAATTCGCACATCAAAGTAGTTTTCTCACCTCTGGTTGCCATATTGAGCTCTTAACTAGGTTAAGATTATATGCAAGACATCAAATCGGATTCGCTTTTGAATTTCTCCATATTCGTATAATTAATTATTTGAATTATGGAGATGAATTATTTAAGTCCATATTCAAATATTTAAGAGTTTTTATGATGATTTGTTTGTGAGAATATCCAACGTCATTCGCTGCGGAAACGTTTGATACAAATTTTACAATATTGTATAGCCATTTTTGATGGTTTGGTTATGGAAAATTTTTGAATAATAGAACAAATAAATAATAATAAAATGTTGGATTGAGTTTGTGTTTTTTTTGGAAAGGGAACTTGTGCCATTAACCGTTAGTCATAAGCCATTAATAAATATTCTCAACAACTAAGAGGAATCGATCGCGACTTTTAAGGCGGCTATTTGTTATTGTAGGTTGAGTAAAAATATTTGTTAAGATGTGGATGTTTACTTTTATTGCATTAGATTGCACTATTTTTAAGTAATTTTGGTATAAATGTAATAACTAAAATGAGGTTTACTATAATTCACTATAAAGTCGATAGCACAACAGCCTTTTGCTTTTTGTAAATTTTGTTTAATCTTCATCTTAAAGTTTTACTTAGTCTTGCCATAAGTGGTCTGTGACAAAGTTTGCAATGCATACGGCGAGAACAAATTCGCAGAAAGAAGTTCCCTTATTTTTGCTTTAGTTCCTATGCATTGTCTACTCATGAATTATGGGCAAATTTCGCTTGTTAACAACAGAGTGGGGCGCTAATGAACATCGCCTTGCACTGATTGCATTACAAAAGTGTGGTAAAAGTGCAAGTGAGATTTACGAATTGCTGAAAGATCTTAAAATAACAGGTGGCGCTAAAGTAATCCTCCTATCAGAAAATGCTATACATTTTGCAATGTTACGCTACACTGCTCCAGAACGCGGAATATTTGCTGACTATTTATTTGACCAATAACACTGTGTGACAAAAAAAAAAAAGAATTAAATATAATATACTTTTATGGAGACCTAGCACAACTTGTGGCTATAGAAAAACAAAAAAAAATGGTATAGGAGAAATTTCCAATACACCCCCAAAATCTCATTTTATGGCCATAAAAGCGTTTTTCAGTAGGTTGATGTGAAGAATCACTCCTAACTTCGCCAATTTCAATCCGATTTCGAATTTGTTTTTTTAGTTCGAAAGAACAAAAACAAGCCTTTTTGACAGTGTGTTGACAATTTTTCTGAAATGACAACTGACGAGACTGTAGACGGAAGTATTTGGAATTTTTTTTTTTTTCTCTATTTTTGCAACTTTGACATAATTTTTACGATATTATCCGATATTGAGAATTTTTTTTAGTACACCACTGTTACAGTAAATTTAATTTTGCGTCGAATGAGCTATATTTGACTGTAATTGAATTAAAATTAGTAGAGTTGTGTGGGTTTTAAGATTTTTTTTTTTTTTTTACTAATTTGGTATGTAGGTATAACTTACGCTAAATGGGAATAAGGACGTGTTTTGATGCGTTATTATAGATACGTAATATTTATTGGAGTATATACGTATACATAAGAGTACACTGTACTGCATACAACAGAACTGGTTAGAACTTACGAAAATATCTGACATATTATCACACTTTTTTTTTCAATAGAAATATGAAAAAGCTCCCAAGTGTACCAAAGTTCACACTGTACATTGATTAACAAAAGAAGTTTGTTATTATAATTTAACCTTATTAAAACGTCAACTTTTTATTGTTTTGCTTCAATTTGTCGCACAGTGTAATCGATCGATGACTTTGGCACAACGTGAATTTCGTCGCAGATTTCTTCGCCGTCCAACGCCTACTGGTGAAACACTGCGACGTTTAGACGCTCGCTTCGAAGAGACCAGGTGTGGCAGACCCGGAGTAGCCGTTCTGCAGAGAATATTGCTGCTGTAGCCGAGGATTTCATGGAAGCGCCGTCGACATCGACGAGACGACGTGCCACGCAAATGGGTATCAGTCGACGGTCTTTACAGCGAATTTTGGTACAGGATTTGAAGATGTTTGCGTACAAAGTCCAGACGGTGCATCAGCTGTTAGCTGCTGACTGCCACTCGCGTCTAACATACGCTCAAGCCATCCTTAATCACCACCAAGAGGAAGATGATTTTTCATCAAAAATAATCATGAGTGATGAGGCCCATTTCCATCTTAGCGGGTACGTAAATAAGCAAAATTTACGCTTCTGGGGCTCTGAAAATCCGCGTGTAACCCACAAAGAGCCATTACATCCGCTCAAAGTCACTGTATGGTGTGCTGTTTTCGCTGGAGGAGTCATCGGACCTTTTTTCTTCGAAGACGTCGCGGGCCAATCGGTTACTGTGAATGGTGAGCGCTACGGAGCAATGATCAACGAGTTCTTTTTGCCGCAACTTGATGAATTGGGATTGGAAAGCATGTGGTTCCAACAAGAAGCCTCAGACTCTTGCAGCTCTTAAAGACAATATCCGTCAAGAATGTGAGGAGCTATCGCCGGAAGTTTTGGCCAATGTGATGGAAAATGCCATAAAAAGGGCTCAAATGGTAATCAACTGTGGCGGCGGCCATTTACATGACTATTTCTATTCTCGACTTGATGTAAAAAAAATTAAAAGACCAAATAAAAATAATCTACAAGAAGAATCAAAGTTTTTCAATTTTTTAAAAATCACAGCCAAAAAACATCGCAAGGTTACTTTTGCGCCACCTTGTACAATATAGAGAATGTTTGTTTACGTCTGAAATGAAAGACAGAAAATTAAGTGGTCGGCCTCGCGTGGTTCGAATCAGTGCACCCATAAAACCGTTCGAGAAGGATTTCGCAGAAATTCCCTTAGAAAGCAGAAAATCATGTCCAGGGAAATGAATGCATCGATCCATGTGAATACTAATTAGAGATGCTCCACATGAAAGCCTTCCGTCGCTCACCTGGTCATCTTTTGACAAAGCGCTTGAAGCAAATGAGACTCGACAGATGCAAGCAACTTCTTCGGTGGCACGCAGTCAACGGCCATGAAAATATTCTTTCCACAATTGAGAAAATTTTCACTATTGAAGAAGTTTGTAATGAGCAGAACAACAAAATCTGTGCTAAAACTTCTAAAGACGCAAATAATGTTGTTCCAAGGGTTCATCGTGGCCACAATCCAGCTTCCGTAATGGTTTGGTGGGGAGTGTCTCGTAAAAGCGTTACATCTATTCATTTCTGCAGAAAAGGGGTTAAGACCGCGGCAGTTGAGTAGTACTCTCTTTAATGGAGAGTCCATAAGGCAAAAATCACCCAACAGTATGGCAAAAAAACAATATTTCTGGGTTCATAGCCGCAGTAGGTAGGCCCATATCTGAATGCATTGGACTACAGTTTGTGGTCAGAATTGGACTTTTCGAAGACCTCACAGAAATTTGGAGGGTCTCAAACAATCTTTGGTCCGATAGCGACGTCAATGGAAACCATGTAAAAGCAAATTGTGACCATTTCGAAAGAAAATGTACAGGTTTTTTTTTAATATGATTAAATAAAACTAACTTTATTAAAAAAGTACAATATTATAACTTCAAACTACAAGATGAAGTCTAAAATAAACAAGACTGTTGTCATAAAAATGTTTTTGATGGCGCCATCTTTCTAATGAGGTAGTGCGTTGGAAGTTACATCCATAGCTGACTTCCAGTGAAAGCTTGGAGATATTCGGTTGGAAGTGAAGTTTTTGCGTCTAAAGTTTCTGTATGTTTGTGTTATCGGTACAAAAATCAGTTTCGAAGAAGGAGCTATTATCAAATTTTGTTTTTAAATCGGTAAAACGTTTACGGAGGATGGTTCCATGTGTAGAAGTCCACGCAAGTGGGGAAAGTTACTGATCGCCATTCACTTGGGAATGGCCAGGACGATTCTTCTGCATATGGTTCAAGCAGCTCACAACGGCCGGGATTAGCCCACGTAGCCTCTGGGTAGCTTCCGAACACCCGTTCGGGAGTGAGCTAACCTGAGAAGGCGAAACATTCCAGGATAGCTGGTTGTGCGTTGGGTTTGGGACCCACCACTTAAAAATCCCCCCCAATGAAAAGTTTGAAAAAGCCTCGGATGAGACCTCCCTATACTGATGACGACCCCTGCAAACGAAATAAGGAATATGATTTGAGGGCATGCACCTGGAATATCCGGTCCCTTAATGGGGAAGGTGCCTCTGCCCGGCTGGTTGATGTCCTCGAGAAAGTAAAGGCTGACATCACTGCCATCCAAGAGATGCGATGGACGGGGCAAGGTAAGAAAACCATAGGACCTTGCGACGTCTACTACAGCTGCCATGTAAAGGAGCGCAAATTCGGTGTCGGATTTGTTGTGAGAGAGAGACTTCGTCGCCAAGTACTGTCGTTCACTGTCGTTCAATTGCTGGCGTATGCCGATGATATTGACATCATCGGCCTTAACAGCCGCGCTGTTAGTTCTGCTTCTCCAAACTGGACAAAGAGGCAAAGCGAATGGGTTTGGTGGTGAACGAGGACAAAACGAAGTACCTCCTGTCTTCAAATAAACAGTCGGCGCACTCGCGTATCGGCACTCACGTCAGTGTAGACAGTTATAATTTCGAGGTTGTAAAAGACTTCGTCTATTTAGGAACCAGCATTAACACCAATAACAATGTCAGCCTTGAAATCCAACGTAGAATCTCTCTTGCCAACAAGTGCTACTTTGGACTAAGTAGGCAACTGAGCAGTAAAGTCCTCTCTCGACGAACAAAACTAACACTCTACAAGACTCTCATCATGCCCGTCCTAACGTATGGCGCAGAAGCTTGGACGATGACAACATCCGATGAAGCGACGCTTGGAGTGTTCAAGAGAAAGATTCTGCGTAAGATTTTTGGACCTTTGCACGTTGGCAATGGCGAATATCGCAGACGATGGAACGATGAGCTGTATGAGCTTTACGACGACATAGACATAGCGCAGCGAATAAAGATCCAGCGGCTACGTTGGCTGGGTCATGTCGTCCGATTGGATACAAACGCTTCGGCTTTGAAAGTATTCGATGCGGTACCAGCTGGTGGTAGCAGAGGAAGGGGGCGGCCTCCTCTGCGTTGAAAAGATCAGGTGGAGAAGGACTTGGCTTCACTTGGTGTGTCCAACTGGCGCCGGTTAGCACGAGAAAGAAACGACTGGCGCGCTTTGCTAAACTCGGCCAAAATCGCGTAAGCGGTTATAGCGCCAATTAAGAAGAAGAAGAAAACGTTTACCGAAACATTTGAATTGATGAAAAAAGTTTATGGAGATGTTTGTGCCAGAGTTCATGAGTAGATTACACGTTTCAGAGATGGTTGTGAGGACATAAATGACAATGAACATACGGGCCGCCCAAAATCAGTAATCTCCGAAAACTCCATCGAAATGAACCGAAATCTTCGTTGAAATTCATGGAATAGGAGTTGAATATCTCCAAAACATCGATTTATCGCATTTTAACTGATCATTTGGGCTTACGAAAGGTTTTAAGTTAACGGAGGACCAAAAATTGCTCAGAATTTAACACTCGAAAGATTTCATTAAAGAGTCCAGAAAAGACAAGAACTTCCTTTACAACATTGTAACTGGCGAGGAAACGTGGTGTTTCCAACATGAAACTGAAACTAAGCGTCAAAGTGCCGAATGAAACTCCAGACGAGCCATCATCCAGCACATCGCGTTTGGAGTAGTCAAAAATCAAGTCGTTGCGCATTTGTTTTTACGATTCTAAGAGAATTGCCCACAAGGTGTTCGTGCCAATGAGCCTAACCGTTAATGCAATTTTCTATCTTGACGTTTTGAAGCGTTTGTTAAATCGCATTAGTCGAATTCGCCCAGATTACCGCGAAGGAGGAATCTTGCGCTTATTGCATGATAGTGCACCATCTCATCGATCCTCTCCTGTGACTTATTTTTTGACTAGAAATCGCATTTTAACCATCAATCACTCACCGTATTCACCTGATATGGCTCCCTGTGACATTCTGAAGGGCATTGCGGTCAATGACCTGAAACACTCTTTCGAAAAGCTTTTAGATCGCGCAAAACAAGGCATCATAGCCAGAGGGGACTATTTTGAATAAATAATCTCGAAGGTATCAGAACAAAGCTCCTGTCGTTTCTATATTAGTCCAGTCTTGCTTATTTTGGACTACACCTTGTATAACCGAACTTATGGCAGGACCTTTAACTGGGAAAAAATCACTCTTTCTCTTCGTTCATGATAAAGTGACAAGTTTGTTTTTGTATTACAATTTTACAAAGGGTTTCTTTTTTTATCATAGAAAACTTTACTACTAACACCTCTTTCTTGAAATTTTGAGCAGGCAGTAAGAGCTATATTGTTCCAAACTGTATGTTTATTGAATGAAAGATTTATCGGACATAGATCACTTCCCTTCGCCTTCGAACTAAATAACTTGCCTTTCGAAGTAGTTGCCAGGAAAAATTATATGTATATGTCTATGTTAGATGAAGAAAAAGCTATTGACCATCCTCCCATAGATGTTTTTAGTGCGTCATATCCCACGATGAATACATTGCCATGACCCATGTTGAATGGCGATTCAAAGTTGATACTACCCTTCAAAGAAAGTCTCGGCAATTTTGTTTTTGGTTAAGTATCTTGTAAGTTATGCAGGGCTGCATATGGCAGTTGAGGGCATGAATATATGTATGTGGCCATAACTTATCGAAGCCATTATTTTTATTTTTGCTCTTTTTCAGATAAGACATGGAGGACTACAACTTAACACCAGAAGAGACAAATGGCAATCTTGTATTATAATTTTCTTAAGTGCGTTCATTCATTGGTTCGTAAGGTTCGCAGGGAATTGGAAACATCAGGCGGTGATGCAGAATCCGTTACAAAACACAAAAAACACGAGGAACTCTCTGACATTGTCCGATCTGGTGAATTGATTGAACAAGCGCAAGCGACAATTGACGAGGAACCTTCAAAATCAATGAAGGCTCTTGCGAGGGAGCTTAACGTTTTTTTTTTAGTTCAAATATATATTAAACTATCCCCAAAACTTCATTTGGCTAATTGTTTTTTTTCTCATCCTACAACGCTTCGCGAAAACTACTGAATTTAGGACATCTAATTGGCCCGCCGGCCTTAAGTGTCTTATCAGGCGAGTTGTTCATGAAGATCTCCAGTATACGAGGTGTGTTCAAACAATAAGGTGAAAGTTTCAAATTTCGCGGGCTATGTACACTCGTTTCGAAAATATGATCACGGTTTTAGCAATATACTCGTAGCATGCTTGGTTTGTTTGTGAGAGGCATAAATAAGATAGTGTGAAATGCCACCTTGACAACGAGCATAAACTTTAAACTGTTTGATCAATATTTTACGAGATATTGATCACTACAGCCATCTACGGAGAAAGGAATAGATTGATTTTTGCTCAAACTAATTTATTCATTTTTACATCCTCCTACTTGTAGCGTGCGATTTGATTTTGTTCCACAAATGAAAGGACCTATAGTTTGTAGACTTTTATGAGGAGCTTATTGAAGAGCCACTGCCTGTTGATGGGCGACCACTATTAGAAAAACGTTTTCTATCATTTGGTGTTTCAGGCACGTAGATTCAGATCTGATCACTTTCGAACGTTAGTCACGCACCAAGCTATTCGGATACGGTGGGCTCAGTAAACGCATTTTCCACAAAAAAAAAAGCGGATGAAAGAGAGACAAATTTTATTGTGGCAATTATAATATACCAGATGATGTAAAATGTCATATCGACAGCAAATACATTTATCACCTGAACCTATGCTCTCAGGTTTTGCGAGACACACAAGGATAGACTTATAATGAAGAAGATGAAACACCACTCTGAAGTAATGAGAATACGGTTCCAGGGTGGGCGACAGTTCCAAACGAGGGGAAGTGTTTTAGTCACCGGAAATACCATTGCTGCGACGGCAGCTTTGATGATGCATTAGGCATTTTAAGCCTCTTCATCCCCCAAAAGAACAAAAGAAAAAAAAATCCAAAATATGATTGAAGTAAATTGTATGGTAACAAGTTGAAAATGATGGGAAAAGGATGAATAGACTCTGAAAATAGTTTGTACATTTGAAATGTGTATTTTTTATATTTTTTACCGAATCGTTATAAATTTTGGGTTATTGAATATGTTTATTTTTTACTAATGTTAAATATAACTGTCATGAAAAAAGGTATGCTTTATTTAAAGAAAATTTAGTGCTTTTAGAGTGGTGCAACGCAGTTTTTTCACGTTTTGGTGCCTTTTGAAATTCAAATCGAGGTGTCGAAAAATGCTTTTATCAATTCCTAAATTTTCCGTAATTTCAAAATTCTGGAAATTGGTATTATTTATTTTGACAGGTTTATGTAACAAATTTATACGAATGCTTTAGTTTGTCTAGGGAAGACATAAAATTGTTAATTGTTAAATTGTTTAAAATGAATACAATAAAACAAAAGGAAAATGATTTATTGGTAAATAGTTCATAGTAGTTAAGCAATTTTTTTTTTAAATAAGTCTCGATTATCCACACACCGGGGTCAGTACGAGAGGTTGATAAGTTGAATTAAATTCAATTCAATGAATTAAAGTTAATTTATTCACTTATTCTTAGAAAAAAAAGAAGTTGTGAGATTGGTACAAATCGCAGAGAATTCATTACGAGGAAAGGTGTTGTCATCTCACATTTATTGTTTGGGCCAAGAGAATTTTCCACACATCAAGTATGCACATATTTAAATTTACATTTGCTGAACCGGAAATTCTTAAAAAAACTTTAAAAAACGAATTCGATATTGTAGTATTTTATAACGATGGGCTGCCCTGGTACTTTTTAAAACTACTGGTCATGAAATATTGAAGAAGGATCTTAGATGTCACCCCAGTAAAGTTCAAATCGTGCAAACGCTTAAGCCTAACGATTACAATTTGCATACGCATTTCTGCCAACCGTTTCGTACGGTCAATACTATTTTTTGGAGTGATGAAGCCATTTAAATGGAAGTGTAAATAAGTAAAATTACCGTTATTGGGCACAGAAAGGAAAAAATCCACTACTAAAATATCAACAGCCACTATACAGTCCCAAAGTGACAGTTTGTCCTGCATCATGAAGCAGTGGTCCAATACCATATTCTTTAGAAAAGCGTCGACGACAAGCAATTTCTCTGGACGGTGTCTGCTATCGGTGCACACTTAACGATTATTTTCTGTCAATATTGAGAGAAGATCCTTCATTCAATACACACACATCGTTTCAGTAAGATGGCGTCACGTGGCTCACGGCGACGGGAGAGACACCATGCGCTACTCGCGTACTGTAAAGGAAAATCTACAGAAACAGCACTCAACTCACTTCCTACAGAAATTGAAAAGTCAATCCACAGGGTGAAGGATATGAAGTGTTACCAATTCAAAACACCATAACTTTTTTGAGTGAAATTAGTTTTTATTGATTTCAAAGACAAAATTGTTCAAAAATGATTACAATTTTAACATATATTCACTTTAGCTCGATATGACCACCTTTTGCCTACACTACATCCTTCAAACGGTCACAATATGAGTTGCATGATGCACGAATGTAATCGTGAGGTACTTTGGCCCATTCTCGTATAATCGCATTTTTCAGCGCAACCATACTGGCATATTTTTTAGTCCTCACCTTGCTCTCGAAAATGGACCGGATGGAATAGTCCATCGGATTTGCGTCTAGCGAATTCGAAAGCCATTGTGTGGGCGAAATGAAGTGTGGAACATGATTTTTTAACCATTCTTGGTTCACACGAGCTTTATGAGACGATGCCGAGTCTTGTTGGAACGTCCATGGTCTACAACCGAAATGTTTGCGTGTCCACGGCTCTAAAGCAGCTTCTAAAATATTTTCCCGATAATAAGTCGCATTCACTTTGACACCCGGCTCGATAAAAACGATTGGAGAACGTCCATCAGCGGTCACTGCGGCCCAAACCATTACTTGCGATGGGAAATTGCTTCGATCAATCCATCACAGAAAAAAAAATCAATAAAACTGAGACGCAAATGCTTTTGATGGCTTATAAACAATATATTGAACTGTCATTAGAACAATTTTGACGTTGATGTCATAAGCTGTTTTACAGTTACAAGCAGTGTGAAGTTGGTTACAGTTCATATCGTTCACCCTGTATAATAAAGAATTCACACTGGCAGCTTCGCTTGATATCGAGGGCGCTTTCAATAACATGCTAGCGGACGCCATACTCTGCTCTGACATATACCCGTATAGTGGTCTCTGAGTTTCTGGCTGAGTTTATCAAAAACGTGCTCATGAGCAGATTTGTGATAGCAACTCTAGGATCCTCGAAGATCAGGAAAAAAGTCAGTAAAGGAACACCTTAAGTCAGTATGCGCTCCCCTCTACTCTGGGTGCAGGCAATACACTTCTTGTAAAAGAGCCTAGAGGAGAGCGGACAGCACATCTTAGCCTATGCGGAGGATGTTGCTATTGCAGTAAGAGGAAAGTTTCCCATGCAGTCTGTGAAATCATGCAAGAAATTACATGGTTGAAAACTGGTCGAAAGCAAATGGGCAAAGCATCAACCCTCATAAAATTGAACTCATCTGATTTATTAGGAAAGACAGAATTCTAGAGATAACTCCTCCGATTATAGGTGATATGGCACTTTAGTTTAGAGATTAAGCCGGCTACTTAGAACTAATATTAGACAGAAAACTCAGAGGGAAGTCTAATGTCGAAGACAGAGTAAGAAGAGCGACAACAGCACTCTACTCTTGCAAAAAGTTAATTGGATTAAGTCTTTCCCTTTTTTATCGTACATTGGCTTTACAAAGCGAAAGTAAGACCAATTATAATCAACGGTATACTAGTTTAGGCCATTGGAGCAACGCCTACAGAGGCACTAAATATTATGCTCAACCTATTTTCTATAGAGCAATTCGGCAAGCAAATAGCTGCCAAGTCAGCTCTCAGATTAAGAGAACTCGAGCTACTCAGAGCGAACCAAAGAGGGTACTCGTTAATTTTAGAGAAATTCTCCTGTATTCCTGGTACATCGGGTTTCTGTAAGAACAAGTAAATTAACTTAAATAAATCCGCGCTCCGCTGGATGGTTGGGACCTCCATACCACGATTTTTGTAGAAGCTGTCTTAACACAGAAGAACAGGAAACAATCAGATACCTCCTATGTGAGTGTGAAGACTTTGTCAGTCGCACTCGTGGTAGTGCATTCTTAACAGATGTAGCAGATATAGCGCATTTAAAGCTAACGAAGCATTGTTCGACAGAATGGTTTAAAAAGATGGACAGATGCACTTCCAGCAGAACTGTTTAAGGCCGGCGGCAATGTGCTGATTGGGTGCATGCATCAGCTTATGAGTAAAATATGGCTAGGAGAAAGCATGCCCCATG
Source organism: Anastrepha ludens (assembly GCF_028408465.1). Taxonomy (NCBI): domain Eukaryota; kingdom Metazoa; phylum Arthropoda; class Insecta; order Diptera; family Tephritidae; genus Anastrepha; species Anastrepha ludens. The sequence goes on along the minus strand of NC_071498.1, from coordinate 113,109,955 downwards.
ATTCGAATCTCAGTGTCCTTTGTCCTGTGTTGCAGAAAAGCGTCCCTACTATATGCGCCAACTACTGGGGGATCAGTCTTATTGCCACCTCATATAAGGTTCTGTTGAGCGTGTTGTGTGAAAGCCCATATGCCAGCTCACTGATTGGACTTTATCAGTGTGCTTTTAGATCTGGAAAGTCCATCATCGACTAGATCGTAACACTACGCCAAATTCTGAAAAAAAACCATGAAAAAAACGACGTAACTCACCATCTCTTTGTCGATTATAAGGTTGCTTTCGATAGCCCGATAAGGGATCGCCTATATGCCACAATGTCTGAGGTCAATATTCCCGCAAAACTGATTCGACTTTGCAAAATTACATTGAGCAACACATCCAGCTCTGTCAAAGTAGGAAAATACCTCTCCGAAACTTTCAATACCGAACGAGGTTTCAGACAAGGCGATCCACTATCGTGCGAGCTCTTCAACTTCCTCATGGAAAGGGTACTGCGGAGAGCCAGTGTTCATCGAAATGTCACTATTTTCACCAAAAGTATCCAGCTTATTGCATATGCTGATGACATTAACATCATAATATATAATAACTGCAAGCGAGATGTTACCCCGGCATTTTCCGCCATCGAAAGGGAGTCAAATAGAGTGGCTCTAGCGGTTAACGAGGGCAAGACGAAGTATATGATGTCCACTAGAAAATATACGCATCGTTTTGTATCCAGAATTTCAGCGGACAACTATAGTTTTGAAATCACAACAACACACGATCTCTGCCTGGAGATAAGCCGACGAATCACGGTAGCTAATAGGTGTTACTATGGTCTCAGTAAGGAAGTGTGGAGCAGAGACCTCGCTCGCCCAACAAAGGAACACTCTACTGCTCGTGCTACTCTCTGGCGCTGAAGCATGGGTCGGGTCGCAAACTGATGCAGCAGCTCTTGGGGTATTCGAGGGAAAGACTCTTCGGAGAATCTTCGCTCCTCTTCGTGTTGCCTAGGACGAGGTGGGCATAGTAAAGCGCATCAATATTCAGCGGTTGCGCTGGCTGGGCCACGTCGAGCGTATGGATGCAGAAGCTCCAGCAAAGAAGGTGTTCGGATGGCAAGTGCTCGTCGGTAAGAAATTTCCCTCGAATGAAGAGGTTATCAATGAAACTGAGGCCTATTTTGAGGGAAAAGGTAAATCATTCTAGAAAAGTGGTATTGAAATGTTAGATCGGCACTGGAATGATTGTATTGTTTTTGATAAAAATTACGTTGATGAATAAAGTTAACAGTAATGTAGTGTACATGGCGGATTAATTGCAAACATCGGTGGACCAACACAGAGCAGAAGAAGGCTTATAATGACGGCCACAAACTCAATTCCCCTGTACGGTAGCGAAATATGGGAAAATGCGCTAAACTGTAAAGCCAAGCGCAAAGCACCGGAGGCTGTGCAATGAACAGCGGCACCAGAGTTGCCTCAACCTACCACACTGTCTCTGGCGCTGCAGTCTTTGTAACCAGCGAGGAGATACCCGACGACCTCATGGCCCCGGAACGAATGGATGCCTGGGATACCAAGAAGAAGCACGTCATCGCTAGCGTCGTGGAATGGAGATGCCAAATCATGTTGCGGTGGAAAAGCGGATGGGACACTGAACCGAGCGGCAGATGGACGGCGAAACTACTCCTTCAATAAGCAAATGGGTCGAAAGGATCTTCAGGGAAGTGAACTTCTTCTTAACTCAGCTCGGATACTTCTGGAGATACCTATACCGGATAGGCAAGGGATACGAACCCAAGTGATTATACTGCGAAGCGCCGTGACATGTGGCCCGCGAAAGAGATGCTCTGCGCCGCGCAACAGAATGAGCAAAATGTTCGAACGCGAGGATAACTGGAATGCGGTAAAGGATTACATCGAGAACGTACTACGCGGAAAAAAAGATATAGATTGATACAGTGCAACAAAGCGAAGCCGCACAGATGGACACACAAGAAGGCCAGCCTATTGTATGAAAGCTGGCTACAAATACGGTGGACCCGGACGTTAGTGAATAAAATTGGTCTTTTATAGATGCCGTTCTGGGTCCTACCGAAGTAATGCAGAAAGTAGTCCCAAGAAGGGTGTCTCGCTAGAAGGAGAGGAATGTTTGTTTTTGGCCACACCACTCAACGCAGTAGAGGGCGGTCGCTGTAAGTGCAAAGCCATTTTGAGCCCTACCTCACCCACCAAAAAAAAAACACTACAAACGCGCGAAAAAAATGGGTACATATACATGACGTTCCAGAAAAAGTGGATTAGGTTTTGCACATTACAGTATGCATAAGGTGGAGCAAAATAAATCACCCAAACGGGTAAAGATTTCCATTACTCAAAAGTTTTCCAAAAGCAAAATAGGATGATTAGTTTTGCGCCACCTTGTACAACTGCTTAAACTAGAAATTTACAAAGTTTTGCTCGCTTTTACAAGCTCCTACAAATGTATATGTTTTTAGGCATATGCGCACACACACATACATACATTATATACTTATAAATTTACATGCGCAAAATGTGGTCAAAGTTTGAATTTTTTGTTTCACAATAGACATAAAAAATTTGTTTACGCTAATTGAGTTGACCCAACAGCCCCTTATATTCACAAAATAAAAAGCAGACATATTTATTTAAAATTTTATTTTTAGAACTGAAGTATCAAATATAATTTACAAGTGCTTGTGTTTAATTATTTATTTTTATTTAATTTATTTCAATTCACTCAACCCAACAACAAGAACAGTTGCTTTTTTCTTGCAATAAAATATTTTTTCCTTTGTGAATTAAATATGAACATTAATATAAATACCCAAACATACATAAATATTTCATGAATAGTTTTTGCGCTGGGAAGCCTCAACTGCATGCAAATCGCTGCCTTTGAGAGATGTTTTAGCACAGCTAAAGAAAATATAATAGTTAGTTTGCAAAGTGTTTCAAAATTTTTGGTCAATTAAAGTAAAAACAAAAAAATATAGTTACAATAGTTACAAAGCTCAATATATCCTGTAGGTGAAGGGCATGCAGTTATGGGTAAAAGGGGGCGCATAATCATCAGTAGAAAAGATGCATGTAAATAGAAATTTATACATATATTGCAGCAAACTAATCTTTCAAGACTTTACATATGCGAATCGAAATTCTTACCACTATTATGTCTTTTTCGCTCTTGAGTGAAATATAGTCATTTGAGCTTATTCTTCACCAAAATCAGCCGTAAACTACTTCAATAAAGTAAAAAAAAATAAATAAAATTACTGCGCTCTTACTTCGTACTCTTTTCTTATTTACTGTCGCCATAAACAAGATGAAACACGCAGCGCCAGAGACATGTGTATATATGATAATCTACAATATGATTTTCATCAGCACACATAACTGGCGCGATGCGATCATGATCTGTTAGCGACTGAACGACAGGTTAGCACATTGAGCGTAAAGTGCAGCTTCCACTGGCGGAAGCTGTTGAATGCGATTGTAAGACACAACCGATAAGTTTTATTTTGTTGCTAGCACTCATAAGTGTGTGTGTGTGCGAGATTTGTAGAGTAAAGCAGCAACTACTACGGCCGACTGGAAGTAGACGGGAAGTATCTACTTGCATGCTTACACACACGCACGTTACCTAGTTGAACATATGTGAGCGCGCCAAATTCACGCTCAAAACTCGTCGTGAATGTTTCACTCAGAATATAGGAAAGTCACTTAAAGAGACGACTCACTCATTGCTTAGCTGGCTCCAATACGCTGTATGCGCTCCATATAAAAGTAAAGCGACGATGCGGCTTGGAACTTATTTCAGTGATTTTTGTACGAACGTTGAAACGTTGAATGGCTCCACAGTAGCCAACGGAAATTCATGCACACACATACATATATATATATATATATATGTATATAGGGTCAACCGAATAGTCTCACAAACATAAATGGTCACAATTTGTACATACATACACACACATGATTGAACAAAAGCGAGCATTGAAAAGTGTTAGAAACGGATTTTGAAGGCGAACAAAAAGGAAACGCGTATATTTCCGGTGGTGCGCTAAAAATAAATCGAGTATAACGAATAAATATTTGTAAAATAAATATAAAGAAATAAAATAAAGGATACTTAATTAAAATATTTTTTTTATTTAGTTGTGAAATAATATAAAAGTGTGTCTAGCAAGGATTTGACTTCTAGCGTGTTTAAGTGATATTTTAGCGTGTTTAATAATATCAATTTGAACAAAAGATTGAAAATTATTCAACCCATATACTTAAAATAATATTGTAATCACAAATAAATTGTTAAATGAAAAACCAAAACGTTAGTAAATGAATTGCGTCGAAAAATTGAAAATATAAACTAAAATAATTTATTTAATCATAATTGCCTACGGTAGTGGTCTTAAAATTTTTTATATAAGCAACCAAATCATCAAGTACTGGATTACGGGTTTCAGTGAGCCATTTTCAACGTTTCAATTACAACAACAGCATTCATTAAATATCAGTATTGATTAGTGCGAGTTTGGCAATAATTTATGCTTGGCATCTCATTTCCTTAGGCGACTTAAGGTTTTTAAATTTAAACAACAAAAAAAAAAAGAAAAACTGCAAAAAATGGTGAGTACAGATTAAAACTCTATTAGTTTAAAAATAAAAAAATTTCACACGTGACAGTTTTTTAGTGTGAAAATCATTTAAATAAATTCAAATTTGCAGGCAAAAGAGAAATTTGCGTGTGGTTGCCATAAAAATATGTATAATTTAAATTAAATGGTAGCGTGTAAAGCAAATGTCTTACTTGGCTGAATAACGCGACTTAACTATAACCTGCTAGATATGTCTGTATGTGCAAATGATAATTTATTTATCAAATTCAAAATGTTACAAGAAAATAAAGTAAAAAAGTGGAATGAAGTAAATAAAGTAAGAAATAAAAAATAAATTAAATAAAATTAATTAATATAAAATTATATAAGTGAAGAAAAAAAGAATAAAAAATAAATAAATAAAATTAAAAAAAAAAACGGCAAAAAATTTAATAAATATAATAACAAAATAAGTTATGGTAACAAAGTAAATGGAACTAAATTTAATTAAGTTTCAGTAAACCGAAACTAAATTAAACAAAACCAATTAAAATAAAAATAAATAATATATAATAAATCAAGTATAAAAAAATATTTATAAAAACAAAAAAATTAAACAAAACAAAAAAAAATTAAATTAAATTAAAATAAAAACAAAAATAAATAAATAAAACAAAAAATATAAATTCAGTTATATTAAATTAAATTAAATTAAATTAAATTAAATAGCAAATTGAGTAGATATACTAATAAAATTAATTGAACTGAATCAAATGAATTTAAAATAAACTAAAATAGTAAATTAACGGTAATTAACTTAAATTATAACAAGTAAGCGAAACAAAATAAAATAATAATAAAACGGAATAAGAAAAAGGACAAGTTAAATTTCGGTTAGAAAATTTAATTCAAATTTAAGTAAATATTAAAATTAAATAAATTAAATAAAAAAAAAAACAATTAAACTAAACAAAATAAAATTTATAGTATAAATTATTTTAGCAAATTGATTAAATAATAATACTAAAATAAATTAATAATAATTAAAAAAATGTACAAAATTAAATTGAATTAAATAAAAATTAAGTTAAGTGAATGAAAGAAGGAAACAGAAGAAAATAAAATATACTAAACTAAAAAAAGTCCCTTCAACCTAATCGAAGTTAAATTTAAAATAATCTAAATTAAGAAAAAAGAATAAAATAATATATTATATAAAAATAAATCAATAAATAATTGAATATATAAAAAACAAAAGAAAAAGTTTCATAACAAAGAAAATACTGTAGTAAATTGAATCAATATAATAATAAAATAAATTAATAGTAATAAAATAAAATAATGTAAAATAAAATAAAAATAAGTGAGATAAAATATAATTAAATAAAATTCTATTAAGCTCAACTGAACTAAATTAATTTAATCTGATCTAAATTTCACCGAATTAAAAAACAAATGTATTATATTTACATAAAAATAAAAATAAATAAAATACTTAGAATAAATAAAAATAATATTAAATAAATTTAAAACAAGAAATTAAGTAAATGGAAAATAATGAAATGAAAGAAAATAAAATTTTGATTAATTCACCTAGAATAAATTGAAATAAATTAATTAAAATTAATTTAAATTAAATTTAACTCAGTTAAATAAAATTAACTTAAATAAAACAAAAAGAAATAAAATAAAATTAAGTTAGATTAATCCGAATTAAAGTATAGTTAAATTGATTTAGTTTTCATTTGAGAAAATTAAAATTATTAAAATATATAAAATTAAAAAAATCAAAATATATAAAATATGACACAAAAATAAGTAAAATAAAATAAAATAATAATAAATCAGATAAATATAATAAAAAAGTATAGTATAATAATAAAAAATTAACTCAATTAACCCAAAGTAAATTAAGTAAATGAAAGAAAATAAAATATAATAAAATAAAATGAACACAAAATAAAATAATACAAGTTAAATGAATGCAAGAAAAAAAAGAAAATTAAATAAAAAAAAATATTATAGCAAAATAAATAAACATAATAATAAAATAAATTAACAATAATAAAAAAATTAACAAAATTAATTTGGACTAACTTAAAGTAAATTATGTAAATGAAACAAAAAAAAAAATAATAATATAAAATAAAAATTAAATCAAATAAAATACCGTAATTGACTAAATATAAAAGTAAGCTAAATTAATAATAACACAAAGAATTATACAAAATTAAATTGAATTAATTTTAGATAAATGAAATAAATGAAACAAACAAAATCAAATAAAATAATAATAAATAAAATAAAAAATACACTATAATAATATAAAATTTAACAAAATCTAATTGAATTCACTTTAACTAAATTAAGTGAATGAAACAAAATAAAATAATATAAGCTTAATAAAACAAAAATAAATTAAATAAATGAAAAAAAAATATTAAGAAAATTATATCAATTTAAATACAACAGTAAATTGAAAACGTATTATAAAAAAATAAATTAATAATAATAAATAAATTATACAAAATTAAATTTAATAAACTTAAATTAAATTAAGTAAATGAAAAAAAAAATAATAAAATGTAATTAACCTAAAGAATTGAACTAAACTAAGCTAATGTTTTTGTTTTTTTGCGGGGTTTAAAATGCAGCATCAAAGCAGACTAGAAGACTTACCCTCGTATGGAACCGTCGCCCAACCTGGACCCGCTTTCGCATTACTTCAGAGTGGCGTTACATCTTCCGCATTACAAAGTATATGCCCATATGCCTGCGTCCAGGTCCCGCTAAATTAAATTAAAGGAAATAATATTAAATAAATTTAATAACAGAAACATTTAATAAATTCTTTAAATAGAATCAAATAATATTCAAAAATTAAATTCAATTAAGTAAATTAAAAGAAGCAGTAAAATAAATTAAAGTAAAATGCTATAAAATACCACCACACTTTGTGCGCTTTCCTACAAAGTACGTTCACCCTAACGCAAGCAGGAAATGACCTAAATTTTTTATTTTTTTTATTAAAGTTAAAAATTGCTTTCATTTCTTATTTATTTGCTGTAGCTAAAGGGTGCACAATTTTGCAAATCAGCGCTTTTCCTTCGTTCACGTACCCCTTGCGCAAGCGGCCAACCTGAAAATCGAGCCAGCCTCACTTTTAGGGCACTTAAAGGTGCAACACCTTCAGCTATGAATTTGGGTCAGAAGACTGTTTAGACCATTTTTGACTGACTGTTAAGACTGTTTTGTGTGCTCATATACACACATACATATATAATTCGCAACTTTTTTGATTATATTTCGCTTTATTTTAAACTTCTTGTTTTCGCTGCACAAAACACTTTCTGCACGTGGGCACTATTGATGGGTTCAAAGAATTGGGACGTGGTATTGGTATTGGCGTTTATTGCAATTTCAACCTAAAAACGCATAGTAAGCAGCTGATAAAATACAATAGAGGAAAAAAATCAAAAAAAAAAAACAAAAAAAATTTTGTTTAATTCAAAAAAATTAAAACATGAAAAAAATGGAATGGGGAAAACCTCAAATAAAAATTCATGGTCAAATTACAAAACTTAAATAACAAGAAGAAGCAGAAGCAGCAGAAGCAGCAACAACAAACACACCGAAAAGAAACTGCAGACGGCTTTGTGCTCGATCGCTGGGTTACTTGTTAGCTCGACAACTGAGCTGAATTGTCTCTGATTGTTGGGCGATTGCAGTTGCTGGCCCTTGGTTGATGGCTGTTGGTGCAGAAGTTGCTGAAGTTGATGACTTTGGTTTGATCATTTTTTGCTTCATTTCAGTTCAATATTGTTATACCTTTTTCACTTTTTATTATGTCTTGCTCTTTCGGTTCACCTTACACTGTGTGTTGTTTGTGCTGCTGCGGCTGTTGCTGGTGCTTCTTCGGTTCCACATTAAAATAATATTGCAAAACGAAAATGAAACAAGCTGGTTGATCCACGATGTTGTGTAGGTCTGGTCATCCTGAGCGCAGCATCATCTGCTCTGTAGGCAACAACAAAAGTAGCTACTGCACACACATACATATGTACGTACATATGTAGAGAAATAAAAACGAAATGGCAGTATAAAATATGAAAATGTAAAAATGTGGTAATTCAATGCTTCAGCATATTTATTTAGCTCATAAGCCAAAAAAATTGTAGTGATAGCAACCGTGAAGTTGTTGCAATAACAAAAACAACTGCCATGAAATCAGTTCGCCAATGTTTGCTTTTGCTTACAAAAAAGCGCTCAAAATGCATACAAATATGTAGATATATATATACATATCTACAATAGAGCGTCCATCAAATACATACATACATACATATATGGGATGTGCAAAATTGTATTTTGATTTTGCTCTCCGCCCATTTTTCAGATTTGCTTTAAAAATAAGATGTTTTAAAAATAGGTAAGATCCACATCAAAACTAATTTTCTCTAGTGGAAAATAGCAGTGCTAGCTAATTTAAAAGCTCAAAGAATAGCCTAAAAACGTCCCAGTTAATTATCGTTCTATAAATCGAAAACTAACATTTTTGGGCGGTGAGCGGTAAAAATATTTTTATTTAGAAACGAGTGCGAAATACATCTTTCACATATATTTTTCGCATGCACGAGTTTTAATTGCGTTTGAAGCAATGAAAGCCAGAATTTTCCAAAAAAATTTGTATCAGAATTTCTTTGAGGGACTTTTATGAATTTTTGAAAGACCGATAAAAATGTTCTCCATACATCAATGAATTGAGTATTAAGTACAGATAAATTTGAAACAAAAAAATATTATTTTTTAAATCAGAATTTTCATAGAATGCAGAATATCCTAAAGTTGTCGATTCAAGTATGGATTGACGACTTCATGAGGCCTACACATAGTAGAGGTTGCCCTGAGTTGAGCTCTTGTAGAGTAGCCAAGTGCTTTGTGAAAGAACTACATAGGAAATTAGCGACCTTTCTCCTAAAACTTAGTAGAAAGGACCTGAGAGTACTGGTTCCTCAGTTTTAAAAATATCAGGCTGAAATTTTGGTAAGCAATGCCCATCTCTTTCAACGTAAATTAGTTGCTCAGTTTTAAAAATATCAGGCTGAAATTTGGTAAGCAATGCGTTTTCACATTGCCACTTTAATTGGTAATTAATAATTAAAGTTTTGTGTCATAGAGATCGGTGCAGATTACAGTAATACTTTTCTATATTCATGAAAGGTATGAAGCCTGCGCAGAGTAGTCTAAACTTGATAGTTTTTGAGTTATCCAACGGCAATTAACTCTATTTGTTTGTACATATTTTTTTCTCACCTGTACAATCTTATAGTTACTTTTATTAGAGAATTATTATTATTATTACTATTATTAATATTAATATTATGAATACTAGTTAAATATTAAGCAAGTCTACACATTATTGCCCATTCCACCACTAAAAGCTGAGTTTGCTAATATTTTAATAATTTACAGCATTTTTTAGTGTTTGTTGTGCTTTACTAATGTGCATAGATATTTTTTTGCTGCTGTAGATTTTATTAATGGAAATAAGCATGCGAAATCAATTGGTTACAATCAAATTTGTGCAGCAAAAATTTGAGTTTACACAAAATTTATGTTGAGGTGTCCGATTTAGTCATTAACTATGAGGAGTGATCTATTTATTTTCATTTATTTATTAAAACTTTCAAATATAAAAAAAGAGAAAAAAGTTGTATTATTTTAGTACAGATTTTTCCATTCTGACAATAAATTTTTCTAATTTTAAGTGAGTTATGCTTTGTGCCTATGGTAGGAAGGTAGGTGGGTCGAAATGGCAGTCGGACTTTAAACCAACTCACGTAGACTAATACCGATCCATTGAGATTCCACAGTAGCAGTTTACCTGACATTCCTCGTTAAACCACTTTGTTTTAAGTGCAAATCCATTGATCTGGCTGACACTTATATCCCTAAAGTCATCGGTATCATTCGAGAACGATGAGCCAAATTATCGAAACCCACTGTCATACCATGCAGGGCAGTGTCAAAGCAGATGTCTGACAGACTATTCCTCCTTCTTAGGTCGAGGGACACACTCACGCTCATGGCCCATTCTGATGCCGCGTAGCGAACCAGCCCTTCTTCCTCCTGAAACCAATGTGTACTTTTCAAAAATTTTATGAGATCCTTAATTTCGACAAAGCTGAGATCTTCCAATTCATTAAAGGAATGTCCACCCAAAATGGCGAGTCTACGTCTGGTTAGAGCAGGATAGTGACACAGATGGTGTGGGATCATCTCTTCCTCTTGTTTGTCTAGACAACTTCAACAACAACGCCCATTCTTTAGGCGTCCCTACCGATTAGGCAGTGCCCCGTAATAACTGAATTCAGTGTGTTAAGACTTCTTCTTAGTAGAAGTTCCTCTGCGTTTACCATTAAGAGTCGGCCACAGCTGTCGGATGATTTTTCAAGTGCCTTCATTAGGCCATTTTTCATTCGCTACTCTTACAATTTCTTTGCGAATACATAGTTTACATGTTTGCAAGGGTATACCTATATCAGTGTCTATGTACTCATCAATCAAGTTGGTACCGGTTTTTGCTAGTTCATCGGCTTTGCAGTTCCCCTCAATGTCAATGAAACCATGTTATCATTAGGTGAAATGACTCAATGGTATCAAAACGACGCTTTAGTGCTACTTGGGTGGTGCCAGCCAGGTACTTCAATAATATTACCTACATACCTACCTAACTTCAAGATCGGTATCTCAACGTTCTCAACAATTAGGCATCCATGCATCGACTGTTTCCATGCATGTTGACGTGCTCATGGTGGGCATTTAAAAGAGGTCATGAGGTGAAACCTGAAATAAGCTAAATTTTGACATGTCTTATTTCAAAACAATATCTAGGTATATCTTCTGAAAGACCCTTTATTATGTATACAATCAAAGACCATTTAAATAAAATTCTGTCTTAGTTTTCGTATTTTAGCGCGTTTTAACAATAAAACAAGAAATTAAATTATTATTTTTATGTTGCTTTTTCGAGTTCAATTAGAATGCATCTCCAAGAACTCTTGACTGGCCGATCTTTATCAACGTTTCATACATCCTCTGAAAAGTCCTTGCCAGGCTGCAAAGAGGTAGTGTCACCACAATCTTTTAGTATTACATTTGGGCTTACGAAATATTCCCTTTTCCTAGTAACTAAGTAATATGTGGTTATATATGCGGCAAAATATCGCCCCACTTTGAAGATAAGAGAAAACCAATTGGTAGACTTTTAGTTGCTTTTTAGAGGTTGGTGCAATATTTTCGTTACTCTCCAGAACTTTTTTTCTCAATAAGGAAAACAACTGAGATGCTATTTATACAGCCTCCCTGGGCAGTTTTTCTCCTAATTACGCTTAAAAATCCCTTAACCGCCTTCATTGGGAGATTCGCCTTAAAAGCGTGTGGTAAGATGATCAGTGAATGTGGCAAATATTTTTATTTATTTTATTTGAAGGCTCAATACCAATCCATAACTAAGGGAAATCGAAAAAATAGATACCCAACTCCAGATCTTTGTATTGCCATTCTTATACGATGTTTTCTGTTTTTTGTCAGTCTATTGTACTGCACTCGGATTCCCTTTTTTATTTTCTTTAAATCTACTCGACCTCCGAAGAAATCTGAGTAGATCTTATAGTGCCAAGGAGCCAAGGAGCCAAGGTGGTCGCTTCTTAATACATCAGTGCCAATGACCTCAAGCCTGATTCGAGCGAAGGCTGGGCAGACGCACAGAAAGCGGTCCACCGCCTCATCCTCCTCTCGACATGCTGAGCAGACTGCACTGTCTGAGATGCCCACCTTTTCCATGTGATTTGCTTATAGGAAGTGGCCCGTCATCAATCCAACCAGCCGCCTACAGTCCCCTCTGCTCAATGACAGTAGGATCTGCGACAGTCGGTCGGGCATGACAGGTAACATCAGTTTTGTCCATCTGCAGCCTCTCTCAGCCTGCCAAACTCGCTTGTGGGTTAGAGTAACCCGTTTGCTAACCGTGGCTTTGATGGCTGTAGAAGAGAGTGGCAGAACGGGTTTCGGCCCATGGCATTATGCAATAATTATTACTGCAAACTTTTTTGTTAATAAATGATGGATTTTCAGCAATGACAACGTTAGTATAACAGAGGAAATTAAAAAGTTTTTATCAACACAAAAAAGTAGATGAAGTTGCATTCTACAGCGAATGTCATACAGTTTCTGAACTACCGAACACCGGGATATTATTTTTTATTTTTATATTTTTAATTTATTGGAGGTTTGCCATACCAAAATTCTATGAATTTGTCATTCGAATAAATTCCCAAGAAATAAAACTGTATACCAGCGAATGCACCTAGCAGCAATTCAATGCGCTGGAAATTTTTGTTCAAAACAAATCAAATATTTTATAAAAAATATAACTGTGTTTGTAAATAGAATATAACCAAGATGCATTAGTTTCGCTCACCGAGCGCGTGGCCAACAACAGCGACGGCACATCTGCAGCATTCAAACGCTCATTAATTAGCCGCCCAGTTGGCAGACAGTGTTACCAGAATGCATTGAAAGCCATTATATAATAAAAATTTAAACAGTTAATTTGATTGCAACGTACAGCACACGACAGGCCAGTTTTATTACAGAAAAGTCAATATAAATAGAAACAACGAAGACACAAACACACACACACATATGCATGCTAAACGTGTGTATGTATAGTATATTGAAAATGTGTAGCTATTTATTGGAGTTTAGTATTTATGTGAAAGAACCCAGCTGGAGCGGGTGTTAATTATAAGGAGGCAATAAAAAACAACAACCTATTTACGCAAAGCGCTAAAATCAATTGCTCTTTATATACATATATGAGGCCCAAACAAATTTTATTTTTCTCGATGCTACAATCTAAATTTGTTTGTATAAAATGATAATACAAATAAAATAAATTAACTGTTTGGTATAAAATGTTGACAGGTCGATATTATTTAATTTCCTATTTTAATTTAATCCCGGAAATGCCAACAACAATGGAACTCTATGCTTAACTGGAAAAAAATATTTAAACTAGTTTTTATGTGGACCTTGAAAATATAATATAATTTTTTTTAATTTTATTTTTTTAATTTGGTTAGTATTCAGGCTTGAATATTGAATACAAAAATGTTGAGTAAGTAGTTTGACAGCTGCCACATCCCTTATCTTCACTTTATGATGCCAAACCAAAGCATTATTTATTTTTCCCTCAGGACGCTTAAAGAGAGAGCTTTCAGAGTATTTACGGCAATTTGATTGACATTTGATTTCCGATTTAGTTGAAAATTCTTAGAAATCAAAACAAAATTTCCAGCAGGGCCACTTATTTACACAAATGTTTCTGCTTTAGCATTTCTCTCTACAAAGAAGAGATAAGGGCGAACACTCTGCCGTGCGAAGTGGGTTTGAGGTTGTAGGGGGTTGATTCCTTATACGTATGTTTTTGTAGTATTTGCTAAATTGCGATAAACATTTACTATAACTCGGGTATGTGTATGTATGCGCAACCTATAGAGGTGAGTGAAACACACGGCAGTTACTCATGTGACGTGCCGATATCTAACAAGTATAAGAGCATTGGTTAGAGCGGTGAAGACGCGGCGCCAGCAAACACCGGCCTCCACAAAACAAATGGTTTTTTTTTCTTGATTTTTCAACTTCGGTAATAGTAACTGTTAGTAGATGTGCGTAGGTCTATGAAACCGGCAGTAAATGCAACAGGCAGTAGGTTGATTAGTCAATTGCATATTATTTGCTTGGTTTGGTCGCCGGACAAATCGTGCGAAACTTGACGCGGCGTCGTGGTAGCGATGCAAATGGTCAATTCGACCTTGCATGCAATGCAATACGGTTGTAATTCTATATATCGATTGGATAAGTGCAGTTGAAGAAATAACAAAACGAAAACAAAAAACTATGGTAATTGAAAACATCTGCATGCAAAGTCAAAGTTTTCAAGTTGAACTACAGCTGGCGGTGGCAATGAAAGTGAAAGAACTAAATTGTGTGGAAAGAAATGGAAAGAATTGAGTTTCGAAATTAAAATTATAAAAAGTAAATTAAAAAAAAAATTAAAAAATAAAAAATTAAAAAAAAAATTAAAAAAGTAAATAAAATCAATAAAAATAAATAAAATAAAATAAAAACTTAAATAAAAAATAAATAAATAAATATACTATAAAATGAAAAAGTATATACTATCAATGCAGTGATCCTCAGGCAGCGTTTAAAGGGGGAACAGCTCTAATAAAGCGTTTTTTTGCATATCAGCGCAACAGCTCGTTTTATCAGAGCAGATAATGTTAACTTTCTCTGGTTTTATCTATAGTTTTATACACTACTTAAATACATATTCATACGTTTATATGTCCGAGTATATGAGTACTTATACACAACAAACAAAGCGCGTATTTAGCAACAAAATGAATTCTTTATATTCGACCAACTTGGAGGCAATTGAAGTAAATTATATTAAATAAATCGTATTTAAGCTTGCCTGGTATGTGGAATCGGGGTTATAAATCATTAAATAAGGGAAGTTGTTTTCCGTTATGAACTCAAAAGACTTCGTGAATTACGAATATATCAAACGGGTGTAACTGAAAGAACAGCCACTCTTTCCATGTAAAGTAATATTCGAAAGCAATTTTTTTCCAAAAAGTAACTTAAAAGCTAACTTTTAGAAACTTTCTTTCCGTCACACGGTAATGAACACTATCCTGCAGTAATTGTGAAATTAAATTGCGAGCATTGACAATTAATACCCATAATCGGCTATTAAAAATAAACGATTGGCAATAATGAAAAGGCTACCGTCTCTATGATTTAAAGTAAAAACTGCATTCAGAACAAATAAATTGTTCAAACAATTTTAAAGTTTGACTTTAATTCAAACAAATAATTCAGCATACAACTTTACCATTAATAAACAATTCACATATAAATATTATACCATATATTCGTATAAACGCACTCTTAATTTTAGCTGTACTACCCTCTCTCTCTCGGCCTCTGTTTTCTCAATGCATTGCTCACAACAACTTTTAACTCACATTGTTTATCAAGATAGCGGAAATTTAGATTGCATGCAAAATTCGCGTTTCGTTGTTGTTGTTATACATAAATCGTAGCTTTTTAAATATCTTACCAAAAATAAGGAAATATTCATTTAAACGCACCTTAATAAAGAAGCCGAAAACATTGAAGTGAATAAAAAACCAACTTTTTTTGCATTCAATTGATAATTGGCAAGTTTTTTTAACAATTTAAGAGCAAAATTATTTGATTAATATGCTTTTTAAGATTCCTATCAAAATGCCAAAAGGAAAGTATCTTAATGATACGGAAAAGGTCCAAATCAGGCTTCACCATAAGGGGGGTTATTCAAATCGAGAGGCTGGGCGAAGAAGCGGACGATTAGAGGCAGCGGTGCGCTCTTTTTTCAAAAAGGGCAAAAATTATGGCGTGAGAAGGGCAAAAAGACAATAAAAAGCTGATTAACCGCCAAATAAACCACCAGGAAGCCCTGAAAAGTTTTTTAAATTCGACTCAAATTAAAGAGAAGCTGGGTCTTCCAGTAACAGACAAGCACATCGTATACATTTTACAAATGGAAAACTCGGTGTACAAGCCTGTGTTGAAAACGCATCACAGACAAGCCCGTTTAGACTTCCCTCAAAAACACATGCAGTGGGAAACTGAGTGGCATTTTAACACCATTTAATGAATTGAGAAAGCAATTAATGGGTTGGGGCGTGACTATCATTCAACGCAATGATAGAACAAGGAGAAAATAAGAAGCCTCCGAGTGTATTTTTGTCATGAAAAAGTTCCTCATGAAAAAACAATCTATCGTTCGGAGACGGCATGAAACTATATGCCACTCCATTTGTGGAAAAACTCCAACTCGCACGCCACAAATAGAAGAAAGAGCTTGGTCCAACATCTGTTCGGTCCAAAAATATGTGATTTTGCAAATCCCTTCAGATTCTTTCAAGCCAACGAGATTTAGTGTAATAATAGGGAAACACTTCACCACACTAAATAATAATAAACATAAGTTCGTATTTAAGTTCGTCCTTAACTGTACTGAGCGACCAGCGAGTAGGCATTTCTGATATCAAAAAGTTTGTCATAAAAACCGGAGACAGCATCTGTAGATCTCTTTATTTGTGGCGCAAAAGCAAGAAGCACACCGAAGGAGGAGCTCGGCTTGATTTTATATAGTTGATCATAGTGGATTTCTACTTAAGCTCTGCTGTGGTTTCGAAGCTAGAAAATTTGTCCTCGTTCAGTAGTCTTACTTGGGAACATAAGGCTTCCGCAAAACATTTAAATCTTATTCTGTTCACCGCTGTTCTCTTTACGACATCCCATGTTTGGTTAACTGTTTCTAGTTCACGAAGGTTAGAACGCCTCCAAGTATTTCGTGGACGACCGGAACGACTGTGTCCTTGTGGGTTCCATTCCAATGCTGCCCTGCTAATGCTTTCCCTGTCCTTTCTGAAAGTGTGCCCGATCCATCGCCATTCACGACCACTTATCACCTTCTCGATTGGATCTTCCTCGGTGATCTGCCATAAGTCCGTATTTCGGGTGGTATTCGGCCAAAAAACTTTACATATTATGCGAAGGCCTTTATTTGTGAGCGGCCGCCGTAGCCGCATGGGTTAGTGCGTGACTGCCATTCGGAATTCACAGAAATAACGTCGGTTCGAATCTCAGTAAATAACAAAATTAAGAAAAACATTGCCTCGGCAGGTAATGGCAAACCTCCGAGTGTATTTCTGACATGAAAAGCTCCTCATAAAAATATCTGCCGTTCGGAGTCGGCTTGAAACTGTAGGTCCCTCCATTTGTGGAACAACATCAAGACGCACACCACAAATAGGAGGAGGAGCTCGGCCAAACACCCAAAAAGGGTGTACGCGCCAATTATACAGGTATATCTATATATATATTTGTGAGGCTTTGTAGTTTCTGCGTAATACTTCTCGACACCAGCCGCATTTCACTGTAATATAATAGTGTGGATTTGACGCATGATTTGAATACTCTTGTTTTAGTTTTCAGCGCGATTTGTCTACTTTTCCAAATTGGCTGTAACCGTCCAAAGGCTGACCTAGCTTTACGCAGACGGTTTTCTGCATCTTCTTAAGCTCCACCATTAGTTGAAATTATGCACTCCGAGAAAATCTCAACATACTGATACTGTGGTATCACAGTGGATAAGTAACTGTCTAAGTGAGTTGATTTAAAGTCCGACTGCCATTTCCACCTACCCTACCAGTAGTCTAGGAAATAGAAAGTGTTAAAGTGCACTTTAAGCACAGGAGTGATTTTAGGGTTATGCTATACGAAATTAATTAGTTGTACAGCCAATATTAAAACTTACTCTCCCTCGCTCCCTCTCAATCACATACTCTTACTCATCCACTCACAAGAAAACGGCATTTAGTTACACACATAAATTTATGACTCTTAGCACCTTTTTTTTACTAATTCGCTTTTCAAACAATCATACTTGTGTATGTGTGTGTAAGTAAATTAAAATTAGGTTAACAAGCGTTAAATTTAACATATCTGAAATATTCTCCTTTGAACTTTGCAAAGTTGGATTTGCCTAACTGAATGATGCAACTTTTGAGAATAACATTTCCGCAAACTTCAATGTCCGATTATTATTGACAGTTGAGATATGTATGCGCGCGTATGTATGTTTCTACATGTATGTATGTATATAGTAACCGAAACCACTTAAATTATGCACACATGTGTCATATGTAGGTGTAAAGCAATTATAGACATATGCGGTTGTGGGACATCGTATATCAAACAAGCAAATAAACAAATGTATGTGTGTATATGTATCCCCTCACCAACCCTCTTCCATGGCCGAATAACAGCACCAAATTTGATCAAACTATAAACATTGACTTTTAATAACACTCCGAGTGCCACAAAAGCGACTGATTTTGTATGCTTCCAATCAGCTCATTGACACTTGGCACTTGATGAGAAGGTCAATTACTTAAATGTGTATGTGCACGTTGGTCACAAATACAAACCTAATTCAAAAATTTGACGAAGAAATGAACTTTGATTTGACTTTATTATAATTTAACGCAAACATCTTTGTCATTTGGTTTTTTGATAATAAAATAAGCAAAACGAAAAAAAATGAGTAACCAATGGCGTTCTTAGATGTGGGCGCTTAGTTTTTCAAAGTTGTTGAAGCTTTTATTGAAGGTACCGCAGACAATGCAAACACAAATATAATTCATCTGGAACTCATATTGATAATTGCAAACCAAATGTGGGTATATATGTATGTGTGTATGTATGTATACAGATCTATTGCAGATCCGAAGATAAGGAATTGAAAAAAGGCAAAAAATAGTAATTACATTAACAAAAGAAAGCATTCAATTAGATGACTCGGCATATACTGCAGGTGAACGCTTTGATATATGACGGTCAGCGGTTCAGGGCTCACACAACTCTGTAGCTGTGAACAAATTATACATTGCTAAATTAAAAAACGTACAGGTGCAATTAGGCGCTGAAATTCTGGAGAACAAAATTATGTGTGTAAATACATGAAATAGTGCAGTTTCATTGAGTTGATAAATAACTAGTTTTACAAATCATTTTAATTATACACTAGACATGATTTGTAACGTCTCTCAGGGAACATAAGGAAAATAATAATTTTAAGTGTGTTGCTTAAGGTTTATGGAAGTACTTTGGGATTCACAATATTTCTCGCTAATGAAGAAAATTTAGTCCACACACTTTTACACTTTCTTTGTTAAACATCATGGCAAATGACATATTCGGAAGCGTGAAACTAGCACATCTTTCCAATCTTCCTACTGAAATAACTCTTGAAACCATAAAATGCAATTTACTTGTGGAAGGCAGGCTTCTACCTGAAAACATCACAAGATCTCGGGATTGTTTGAAACGCTTCAGGTATTATAAAGTTTATTTTACTTTTTAACTAAATAAAAAAAAATAATAATTTTAAGTCATGACAAATTTTGATCTTTACGCGCAATATTGCTTACCTGTTTGTACACTCCATCTGCCTATTTCACAAGTGTCTGCCTATTTCATAATTGCCGTACGACGCCAGTAGTAAAAATTATAAATCTTCCGATAGGGTGACTAATTTTGCGCCACCTTGTATGCATCAATACAAAAAAAGTCAAAATATATACCAAAAAATACACGTATTCACACTCATGAAAGAAAGATTAAAAATCAATGTTTATCAATATACTTATTTTTTCTTAATTGGCGCGATAACCGCTTACGCGATTTTGGCTGAGTTTAACAAAGCGCACCAGTCGTTTCTTTCTCGTACTAACCGGCGTTAGTTGGATACATCAAGTGAAGTCAAGTCCTTGTTCAGAGGAGGCCTTCCTCTTCCTCTGCTACTACCAACTGGTACCGCATCGAATATTTTTAGAGCCGCAGTTTTTGTATCCATTCGGACGACATGACCCAGCCAACGTACCCGCTGGATCTTTATTCCCTGCGCTATGTCTATGTTGTCGTAAAGCTCAAACAGCTCATCGTTCCATCGCTTATCAACATACAACAGAATAAATCATCATCAAAATCTTAATCGCCCTTTCCGAGCCTACTCCATCACAGGCATTCGTAGCGTTCCATCATTTAATAGCTCATAACTGAACTCTGCACACTTTTGCGGTAAACCAAACTCATTACAAATTATGTGCCCATAAAGCAACCAGCTTTGATGCATCTGTAGTGCTAGCTGTCTGAAACGTAAATTAAAGCGTGGAAAATGAGCTAAGCAACCGCAAGCCAAAAAAGAAAATGCTGCCTACAATTGCCGGCCATAATTTAATGGACCAACGTACTATTTAAGCGCGCACCGCATTTCGGCCACTGCAACTGAAAATATGTACTTGTGTTCGTAGTGGCAAATAGCAAGCGGCAAGCAACAAGCGCCAAGCGCAATCACATATTTCACTTTTCAGCAGCGCCGTTTCAAGCGCTTTATGCCAGCGGCTACTGGGTGAGTGGCAGTGACAGAGGCAACCAAGCACCTCAAACAAACAGAACAAATTTTATACGTTGGCAGTGCGCATGCGCACATATGCCACATTTGCACTAATTACTTGTTGCTTTTCATGTGCTTGTTTACCTCTTTATAATTTTTTTTCGTTTTTCAGAAGTAGCAACACTGCACTGCACTGCCTTCGCTGGCATGTGATTGCCAAATGTATGCACTCCGTTTTGGCCCACGTTCTCTCGTTTATTGCTGTGCTTTGCTGCATGTTGCCTGGATTTGTTTACTTTTACGTTTTCGTTTGTATGTGTGTGTTGATGTTTTGTGTTTTTTTTGCACGCTTTTGCGTTCATATTTCAACTAAATGCGCATTTGACCTAATTACCAAATGAAACATGTTGCCACTATGCGCACTAATGCTCCTATTGCAACGCTGACACTCAGAAGGACAATATGTGTTGCACATAATGGAAACCATTCACATTCCCGGTATCTCATTCATAGTTGTAAATATGTATGTGACTGGTGCTTGTGACGATAAGTTGGAAACAAGTTTTTGATTGAATTGATCGCATAGGGGTGTTTATGTAGATAGGGAGAGATGAGTGAAGTTAGTTTGGCTCTGAACAGCTTTTGCTAGTAAAATAGTCTTTATGCGCTCTATTTCTTATTTCTTCTATTTTGTATGTGGTAATGCTAGGACAGCAAGGCGTATGAGTAATCTTTATTGGATGGATAAATGGGCTCATAAACTCATTGGGATTGATTAGCGGAAAATGGGGGGACCGAGTGTAGCGGGAGTAACACCTGTGCTTTTGGGGGAGTTCGTTTACGCGTTTATTTGTTTGAGCTCAGAAGGTTTGCTAGCGCACACAAAGCTCTCTTTGGAACTGCGAGTGAAATGGCAATTTTTTTTTTCAATTTTAAATTGTGAGCTGCTGGACTGATTTTAAATAATTTAAGAAAAAGAAACAATACTAATTATGAACAACAACAACAATGAAAAAGAAAATTAACTTTTGAAAAAAATTCTTACTAAATAAAAAAAAAATAGTTTGAGTACTAAAAATCTTTATTTTGACTTTTACGCACTTCATTGCTTGCCTATTTGTATACTGCAGCTGTCTAGTTCACAAGTGTCAAATATGATTGACGTACGATTTTTTTGATGTACCTCTAGTCCTAGCCGCCTAAATATCTCCATTTGCAAAAATTAAAAATCTTCTGATAGGATGAATAATTTTGCGCCACCTTGTAGTTGTCAAGTCAAGCGATAAATTTGTACAAATAAGTGTTTCATTAGGAGACTTCTTGCGTCTTTGCGAAACCATTTAGTGTAGGTCCCATTGTTGTGGACCAGAAAAAAAGAGACTGAGGATTCAGAAATAGATCAAATGCTGAGTAAACTCTACGAAAATTATACATTACCGAATTTGAAGAGCAAATCTCCTTCTCACATACATTGATAGACCAAATTTCAAATGGCAATTTGTATGGTTTTGAGACCCAATCTTCCAATGAGAGATACAGGAAACGATGATGATAATGGTTTGATAAAACCTTGGTATTCGAATAATCTTGCGAATATAAAGAAATTGAAGTAATTTTTAATAAATTTAAAGGAAAGAAAATTTTTCGCTGGAAAAATACAAAATATATTTAGAGATAAATTGTTTAAGTTAGTAAAGTTCCAATGTAACTTTAGAAGGAGAATAACAAATTTTAGCATAATTCGATATTTATTAGATTTAGATTTAAGGGCGATTGGGCGAAAAAAATTAACCAAATGTTTTTGTAAAGGAAAGTTTTTTTCGTTTTAGTTAGTAAAGTTAAAATAATTTGCAGAATAGTTTCCACACAAAATTTTTCTTTTTAATGATATGAAGTGGCAAGCTCTTAGTGAAAAATCGTAAATTCAGAACTTTATCAAATAGCCATTTCTAACTGTCAGGATTGAGTTTCCTTAATTGATATACCATTTAACTAAAAACGGGAAAAGTCGGAGTCTTAAACTAACATATAAAAAAGTAGATGTACTAGCAAAAAAATACATTTTTTTCAAATAATCTTTAAAATCGAATATTTCGAAAATGGTTAAATTTTGGGCATCATGTCATAAAATAAAATATAATCAGAAATGAACTAAATAATAATATCCTTAAGTATCTACGACGGCTTTTGCGGTAACTCTGCGCTCCCTTGCTTAAGTCACTCCATTTTCTTGCAATATTCGTAATATTTATCACTTTAAATTTTTGATGTTAAGTTCATTGTATGAAATTCACAAAAAATTTAACAAATTTAAAAAACATTTATCAAAATTTTCAACTTTTTTATCAGCATCCTTAAAAAACTTCTGGGTATACAGTTTTATTGGCTATGAAATTTTTGATGTAATAAAGTTTGTGTTTGAAGTCGTTTACAAATTGCGTTGATTTTTCAAAATTGTTTGTCGCACTCGATGTTGCGTATTTTCTCCGGAGGTTTTTAAGTCTCATTAAGATTATTTAAAATGAAGAAGTCAAATTATTTTTTTCAAAACTGGCATACAGTTTATTTATATATTAAAATTATATAATTTTTTTTAATATATATATTTTAATCATTTAAAATGGCGGATGTGCACTCAATTCTTCGAGGAAGGTTGTAGCGGGGCTTCTCAATCGGCGGGCATTGTAGCATCGGCGTCAGTGACCTGAATACAAAAAAACAAAATTTTTTTTGTTTATAATTGTCATAATTTCCATATGAATAACAAAAAATGAAAAAAAAAATCGCGGAATAAAATGCTTAAAAATGAATTTTGGGGCGAATTTTCCTACTATTTTTGCCTCGAAAAAATTATCGAATTGTAAATTTACATAGAAAGTAATGGCATAAAAAAGATGTGTGCAAAATTTCAAGGAGATCGGTCAATAATTTTCCGAGTTATCGTGTACGCCAATTCGAAAAAATATGGTTTTGAGAAAAACGCGTCTAAAGTCGGCAACGTAACAACACCTCTCCCAGCGCTCGAACGCAAATATATAATTTAAATTTAATTTAATATAAATTTACGTTCTAAAATTTGTTTGACATATTCTTAAAGGATTATATTAACATTTTATGAAAAAAATTTTTTTTTTCGAAATTTTACAGGTATCTGTTCTCTTAAAATAGAAACAAACTTTGATTACAACTCTGCGGACATTGAATTATATTTTTATAAAAAATGAGCCAAAAAAGTTGAGCATGACAAACATTGTGACTATTTTAAAAAGATTGGGAAGTGACTAGTGTAATTGCTGGGTGTTTGGCCGAGGTCCTCCTTCAATTTGTGGTTTGCTTGTTGAAGTTGTTCCACAATTATGCCACCGCTGAAGGGCAGATGGCTTTTTTAATGAGCAACTTTTTCATGACAGAAATACATTCAGTGATGTGTCATTGCCTCCTACGGTGGCCGCATGAAATATATAGTGAATAAAGTGCATTTTCCCAAAATTTGAATTTTGCAAACATTTGTTATTGAATTTAGGGGTACATCCCAATAAGTATTCATGAACTCATTTCAAGGGTAATAACTAACTAACCTCGCAGCGATATTTTTGGCTCGAAGATCAAGTGTCACTTAGTAGTTACCGAAAAAACAATAGAACTCCCGCGATCGGAGACTATTGGACATTGCATGATGAATAGGATTTTTTTAGTAAATATGACATGAAAAAAATATAAACAACTTTTGCATTCTGAAATGGCAACTACAAATAAACCGGATTAAAAGTTAGTTTTGAGATGGAAATTTACCAAAAATACAGGTTCACAATTTCAGCTAATGAAATATACCGTTACTTTTCTGCCTAGACCATTTTTTCACAGCCAACTGGTGCAGAGGAAAAGCTGCAGCAGAAAAGTGCATTCAATACAGGTGGCTTAAGGTTGATGTCTACTGTAATTCAACTTGACCCACCAATTTCAGGCTACATACAAATATAAAATTAAAAAAAAAAACAAGAAAAATAGTGATAATGTGTAAAAGGCAAGCAAACCAGATGCAGTTTACAACTTCAAAACTAAAACAGGTTGATGCGTTGGGTATGGCAAATACATACATACATATGTACATGTGTTAGTATGCACATGCATCTATATGTGTTTTTGTATGCGTTATGAGTTCGTTTGTGTGAATTACGCAAATTTTTACTCCTGCCTATCAGCGTTTCGCTATCGTTCACCGAAAATAACCGGCTGTTGGTAGTTCACATTGAAAGGTTGGCGTTCACATTTCGTTCCGCAGCATTTAACATAACAACAAATGCACACGAAATTTCAGCATGGGTGAGGAGAGGGAGGGATAGTAAATAAATGCCTTTAAAATGAAAAAAAGGAGTTTAAGAAAATTATATACATATAAGTATAAAGTTTTTATGTATGTATGTGCATGTTCGACGATAGGCATGACGCCTATTATTTGTTTTTGTTATTGGAATGCACATCGATTTTCAACTGCTCATAAGCCATATTACATAATGGGCGATGATAGCCAAAACGAAAATATAATAGGGTTAGCAGTGAATTCGGTGATCATAAATGATGCGGTCAGTTCAGCGACAGTCCAAGGGGCGCAACAAACACAAATGCCACAAACATACACAGAAATAAGAGAATATCAAACAAAAAATAGTACAACATTTTTTTATTGTAAATATTAGCACATATACACACACATTGAGAAATAAATGAGCATTTGGAAAAAAAATCGCTTCGTCATGATAATCGCCACTGTTAAATCATAGCACACCAACAACAATCAGCTGCTACGCCATCGCATTGCATTATTGCTGACCGTTTCTTGCTTTATTTGCATTCATTTCGATTTCGTTGCCACTTCTCCCAGTCGGTCAGCTAAACAGCCAACTAGTCCACCAACAACAAACAGCCAAGTATTGAGATAAACAGACGCAGTTGCTGTTAAATGGCATTCAATTCAAATAACAACTTGTTTTTGGCTATACAAAATTTGTACAATATTAAAGAAAACAAAGAAGAAGAGGAAGCGATCAATTGAGAAAGAAGGAGGAGAAGAGTAAGAAAACAGCGCCCAGTGCCAACGAATCCATTCATTTTAACTTGACCTATAAAGGAGGCGGGAGATCACTTGACGAAAAACACACAAGCACATAAAAATATATACAGTTTTACGTACATACATACGCAACTTACTGCAGTGCTCCGTTCAAGTTTCCCATTACTGTCCCAACTATCTAAGTACGAGTAAGAGCGCCCGTACAGCCTCCACTTCATCCTCAAGCAGCGTATGAGCTATTGGGTCCAAAACGTGTTTGCTTGTTTACATGCTTTACAAACATATTTACATAAGCATTTACATGTATTTGATTGTGTAGCTCATTGTTTTTATATCCGCGCATTTGTGCCCAAGGGTATTATAATTTCGCTCACATAACGGTTGTATGTAGCAGCATAAAGAAATCGAGATAGATATAGTCATATGTGTGGTAAAATGTTCAGGAAGATGAGAGGAGTCGACTTAGTAAAGTTTGTCCTGACCGTCCGTCCGTCCTCAAGCAAAAATTTATATTTTTCAAATGAGGCTTAGTACATATTTTATATTTGCCCAGAGTAGCTTGAGGCAGAAAATGGGAAAAATCAGTAATTAACCGTGACCACTTGCCATAAAACGGAACTTTCCAAATAATTAACAGATTTGATATCTCATTTTTAAATGAAGCAAAATTACTACGGTTTGATACAAATGGAGAACCCAAGTGAAATTTTAAAAAATGGGGGGTGCCATGCCCTGTTTTGGGTAAATAAATTCATGTATCTCGCTACGTTACGTTTTTTTTGGCAGCCGGTTTACAATAGCCAACTGCCTTAGACTGCCCGTTGTGGGACGACTGTGTAACACGGAAACTTCAGTATTTATTCACCATGAAACCATTTAGACGCTCTTATAAAGCGTATGATAGGTTTTATCCTAATACCGCATGGTGCAAAAAATTGAATAGGTGTGGCCAATAACAGTGCGTTATCCGGCTCTTAGCGAATTTGATAGAATCAGCTGATGGGCTGACGTAACTAGGCTCACTCAAACCGCTCATGGGGCTACGTTGCCATCGAAACAATGACTGATTGGACGAGTATGTGAATACAAGTGAAATTATCGTGCAGGATGCGGCTGCCGAAATACCCGTGACATAGCAGCTGAAGTTCTCCTTACAAGTTTGTTTTTCAACATAGTTATTGGCCAAGTCTTGTAAGTCACCGGAGAGTTCCATAAGAGAGTCAAGAGAGAGAGAGAGTATTTTCCTAACAATCCTGCTCTACTCCTAGCTAAGGCTGAACAATTACAGAGGGAGTGGTCTACTGTTTCTTCCTCTTCCTCGTCTCTACAACTTCTCCAGTATTCATGAGAAAGTACTTCTAGCCTAGAAGAGTGCCTACCTAACAACCAATGAGCGGTGATACAAGTCACGACCTTCGAGATGTTTTCTCTTGAGAAGTAGAACAAATCCCCTGACCTGTTCTATTTGCTATTGCTATCTGCTGCCAAATTGGCCACAAGTATTTTCTTCTCCCCATGGCCCATTGTCCACCTGGAGAATATTATTTTTTATCTTTAATTTGCCAGTTGCCATAGGAATTCCAGTGTTTCCTCTGTTTTCAAGCAGTGCAAGCAGAAAGTACCCTTTCTGACAAGCTCATCGGCCTTGCAATTTCCTTCAATATCTCTATGCCCCAGAACCTATATAAGGCTGACCTTGAAGTCGATGATAATATAATTTAGAGCTACCAGGTATGCCTGAACAACCTTAGATCTTAGTATAACTGCCTCCATTTGATTTGATGGCAGCCTGGTTATCTCGCCTGGATCTCGCTAACAACGCAATAAAATTCGCCCAAACTTGGTATGGCTAGCACTTCCCTATTCATTTAGATTCAGCTTAAATGCTATTGAGATCGGGTAAAACCATGCCTTCTTTTTATATATTAAAACTAAATTTCCGTCCTTACGTCTTAGTCTCTATCAGTTTTTTTATACTTAAAGCACTAAAAATTAAGAGTTAGCCCAAATTAAATTTTACTTAAATATGTGCGTGTTCATAAAGTTCGGTTCGGACTGATTTTAGCCTTCCTTATTTGTTTTTTCTTGTTTTTTATTTTTTATTTGCTGTATATCTGCATAAACGCACACACATACTATGATCGATTGTCGTTCACCTACAAACATCATATCACCACTTTGCCGCAATTAAAACCTCAACGAATTTGTGGTTAGGGAGTCAAAAAAAAAAACAAAAAAAATTAAATGAAAATTAATGAAATGGAAAGTGTTTCTTCTACTCAGTAATACTTAACGACATTCACTACTCCACTATTGCATTACCTGTGCCGGAATCCGTTTTTAAGCAATATATGAATGTGTGTGTGTATGTGTAAAACATTATTATATCCTAATATTATTAAGAATACATTTTGTTTGGTATACTAATTAAAAAAAAAAATTATTTTTACTTAAGACTAATGAAATAATAATGCGTTACATATAATGTCTAACGTTTAATTCGCATGCATTGAATTTTAATTGCAACAAAATATTTTGACTTTGATTGATCGTTTCTCATTACAAGTTGCTTACAAAATGTAATGACGGTAGATGGTGCAAGAGACACCATATAAAATTTGTTACCCATTAAACCTTAGGCTAAGGAACTCAAATATGTTAAACCTACCAGAGCGCGCTGAACTTTTAGAATTATAGCAAATTTGAAATGGTGCGGCAGGCACAATTCTCATATTAAATGCCCTGTATTACACTGGAATCTGCACACAAAAAGTTTCTAGCGTTCAAATTCACGTTCAGAGATTTTTAATGCTATTCATCAAGAAATTAAAAAAACACTCCGTTGAGGCAACGAATCTGAGCAGCTACAATATTTCCAATTCTGCCGCTGCGCTTCGTTCACTTAAAACCTTTTATATCCAAAACTATTCATCTTCATCTACATAGATCTAACACATGGACTGAAAAGTCACGGGCCTTACAAAGAAAATGTGTTTTGTTTTATTCCAAATTATATTTATTCATCAACGTAATTTCCATCAAGTACAATACAATCATTCCAGTGCCGACCTAACATTTCAATACCAATTTTGTAGAACGATTTATCTTTTGCCTCAACATAGATCTCAGTCTCAGTGATAATCTCTTCATTCGAGAGAAATTTCTTACCGCCGAGCATTTTTTTACTTCTGCGAACAGCCAGTAAGAAAATAACAAAAGTAACGTCACTCTTAGCTCAATAACTTACGAACTAATGAATATAATATCATGAAATTTCAAGAACTGTCTTTTTAAGGTTGGTACTAACTGAAGAAGAGGTGACTGCAATAAAATTAGTGCCATCTGTGTGTCAGGTCCGGGATTTTTCAGCCCATGCGTTAAAAAACCGTCACACATAAAATGCCCCAGCAGCTTAATCAAAAGTTCTTGTGAGAGACCGCTAGTTATTCTCCCAAATTCCTAATAAGAATCGGATCTGTAGATAAGTAGCCCAGTGTCTATGCATTTGTCTACTCTGTTTAGATAGAGAGGCTCTTGTGGTTTTCCCTCTGGCTACATTTTAGGTCCTAAGACATATCTAAGTACACGCTTCTTTAACAATTCTCTAATCCTAAGCTCCAAACAACGAGCTGTGTGCTTAAACCCTTCTGGGTATGTCAAAGCGATATGGAAGAGCCGTTTCTCATAAGCTTGCCTGCCTAGTCGATATCTCCAGAATGTTATGGGTGGGTATGCTAGTTGAAAAGCGAACTAATCCACTAAAAGGCTAACAGATTATTTATCTAAATGATTAAACCAGAAAGCATTCCACGTTATCCTGTTCTGGGTTCCGATTTGGCATGCGTAAGCTCAAACTAAAACTAATATCCCTGCAGTATACAATGTAGCATAAATCGGGAAGCGCGACATGCAAGAATGTTGAAGAGATGGGTGTGGCAGACGCTCTTGAGTTCATCGATCGACATTCGACTTTTATCTTTTTATCCTAGAACTTTTGTCTCAAATTCTTTCATCTTAAAACCAGTTATTAACAATAATAAACTTGATGATTGTCGTAATATAAATTAATTGGCGGTGTTTCACTTAAATGCATTCCTGACATCAACAAAGAGAACATAAGAATGCAATAATTTGTTATGGAAATACTTATATTTTTGTATTCCGTGTGGAAGCCAAAGTGCGCACCCAATAAAATCGAGACTACCATCTAATGGAAAATGATAGAGCTGTGGCCGAGAAAAGCAACAGCTTTCGTCAATAAGTGTGACCCTTGAGTTATTCGTTCACATACTTTGTTACGTATAGTAAGTGCCTTGTCATATTTCAATAATCGCATAGCCAACTTTACTGATTACAGCTATTGACACTCTCTTTACACTGATATGTAACAGAACTAATGGGCATTAACAAGTGCATTTACATTCAAGTTAACATGACATTATCATTTAATTAACATTTACTCTAACATTTTCATTTACGAGCATTTAACCACAGATTACAATAAATTGATTCAAGTAATGCATTTTTATTATATTTAGAAAAGGTCTTCAGATATGCACCGAATTGCGAATAACAACAAAAACACAGTTCAATATGCACATTTCTATGAATTGGTATTAATTATAAGCCTAAATAAATTAAGAATACGATAAAAAAAAATATGAAAAAGTCTTGCATGAGAGTAAAGCCAACTGCAAGAAAGCAGTAGCGGTGAAAAGTAAAACCCAAAAAAACTGGTGCATTATTGCAGGTGATGCGACTGCCACCGTAATCAGGTTGTTGCTGGTTGTTGTTGAATGACGGCCTTGCAATATTACTTTGTTTTCCATTTTCAGCAACACACTTCCATTTGGCTGACTTTGGCTATTTCTTGTTTTTGTTTTTTTTTTTACATTCTCTTTATGATAGCGTTGGCAGCAGCAGTTTTCGTGAAACAGAAGCAAAAAAAATATATATTTGTAAACAGCCACGAAAAGCAGTTATTCGTTGTAAACTACACATGGGCAGCATTACTCAACTTACTTTTCCGTTTTGAGTTTTCATAAATGCAAGGCTAGAAAAGAAGAGATACAAGTAAGGAAGGCTGAATTCGGTTCGGACCGAATTATATATATATATATATATATTTGTATGTATATTATATATATAATATAAATATGTATATAATTGTATATCTATCTAAAATATACATATCTATTATTTTTATAATTGGCGCTTACACCCTTTATTTGGAGTATGGCCGAGCTCGTCCTCCGATTTGAGGTTTGTATCTTGATGTTTTCCCACAGTTTTAAGCCGACTCCAATCGGCAGATGGTTTTTAATGAGAAGGTTTTTTACGGCAGAAATACGCGCGGAGATTTGCCATTGCCTGCCGAGAGGCGATCGCTATTGGAAAAAACTGGTTCTATCATTTAGTGTTTCATGCACGGGGATTAAAATTTAATGGTCACGCACCAACCCATTTGACTACAACGGCCGATCTTTATATAGCCGTGCATATTTTATTGTAATAAAATGTTAATTGTGCTGAAAGTTAATTTTTGGAATGAAAAGAACTCCCAGATAATAATATAACCCCCATTTTATATAAGTTGCAGCATCAGAAAAGCGGGTGGACATTTAGCTTTAATATATCATATAAAAAAGCACACCCAAGTTTTTATCCGATTTCTAAATCTTATGTCGGATCTCAAGGAGGTGGGAAGCCCTACATGTACCAAAATTGGCCATAGGTAGGTAGGGTAGTTGTCGTAAGACACACTTAGACCTTCGGCAGGTCCATTGTGATACCACTGGAGCTTATCCTTACTCTACGTGTTCCTTTTCAAACCATCCGGTTGCTTTAATAAACGAGCAGAGCTTCGTTAGTTTTAGATGGGCTATATCCGCTACATCGGTTAGAAATGCTGTATCGAGAGTGCGCAGCCTTCTCATAGCTAGGCTTTCACACTCACCTTCTAGCGTTGCTGCCTATTAAACAATGACCAATTAAAACACCTATCATTTTTCTTATAGATTCTCTGTTGAATCTTAGCAAGATCTTCGATCGACCGCTGTTCCAGTTCGGCCATGTCTGTCTGCTTAGTTCGCATGTTGTGAGGTTTTGCCAGATTGTATTTACCTTTTTGATGGTTTCCCTGTCTATAAGTAATTTACAAGTGGCTATGGGCATGGGTATCAGCGCCTTATCCGGTTCGAGATCGAGCGTTGTACCGGTTCCTGCAAGTTCATCCGCCTTACAATTTCCTGCGATGTTCCTGTGGCCTGGTACCCAAATAAGGTGAACCTTGTAGCACTTAGATACGTCATCTAGTAGTTTAAAACATTCTAGAACTGTTTTTGACGAGTGTGTTTTTGATTCCAGCGCTTTTATTGCTGCTTGACTGTCCGAGTAAATGAAGACTTCATTTGTGGATAATACTCTCGTTTTTATTTGTTAAGTTATCGTTATCGAGTTACATGCATTTACCCCAAAGAGGGCGTGGCACCACCCATTTTTGTTAATTTTTTCTTACTTCCTTCATTATCCGTACCAAATTTGAGTAATTTTGCTTCTTTTATAACAGAGATATCACGTTTCTTTTTTTTTGAAAATTACCGTTATATGGTAATGGTTAATGACTGATGTTGTCTGTTCTCAATACCTCGGACCCTTGGAAAACAGTAATATTTGTACTAAGTTTCACTTTTGTGCACATATTTGTATTTGTTTTCTTAAGTCTATGATTTGAATTTTTTGCCCGAGTTGACGTGCGCTCGGGCGGCTGAATGTACGGATCTGGCTAGAGCGAGTTCACTCATCATTCTTAGTCTTTTGGTATACATATGACTTTATCTAACACGATTCCTGCTACATATAACCGTTATGTGAGTGAAATCATATGTGTGTAATACCCTTGGGCGGAAATGCGTCGGTATAAAAATGTGGAGTCTTCAACATCAGCATTACGAGCAGTGCTGTAGTTTCAATAATAATGAAGAGAAGTAATAACACAACAACAACGTTAACCAAAGAAAAGCTGTAACAGTAACAGTAACAACACCAAGCAAAACCACATCTTATGTTCATTTAGTGGCAAATGAAATAACACAGCAGCAACTTCAAGTAACAAAATTCGCCGGTAACCAAATAGAAAAACAAAACGCCACTGGTAACCATTATAATCGACAGCAGCAACCGTCATCGAATTGTCAAATTTTACGCGATGATTACAATGTGACATTTGTACACCCATTTGTCTCCCCTGTCAATGTTTTGCCTTTTATTTTTGTTGTTTATTTTAGTTATTGTCATCGTTGCAATTGTTGTAAAGCCATAATTGCTGACATTACAGCGAGGTGTTAATGCCTATACATACATACATACAAATAAACCTGAAATATGTTACGCTAGGCTTTTATGTTCGTGCAACGTTGCAGACTAATCAAATTGATCTTTGTTCGCTTCATTTTTTTCACACGCATTTGTTAGCTGAGTGTTAACTGTGAAGAAAAAAAGCATACAAAAATGTGTCAATTGGAGAAGAAAAGTGAATGAAGTTAATTATGCGTTGGATCTGCGTATTTACATGATTATGACATATGTGCTTGTGTACAGTAGAACCTCGAAGAAGTTAACCGAAATGTTCCAAGGTTTTTTAAACTTTTCAAACTGCTCCTCTTCTAAGCGGTTTTGAAAATTAAAAAAAAAAATACAACTAAAAAAAAAAATTATTAAAAGAAAAATTAAAAAAAAATTACACTGTAAATTTATTTCAATAACATACATAGTTTTTTTCATTACGAAAAAGAAACTTAGATTTAATTGGCAACGGCTGGTTTATTGCTTACAGTCACTTTTGACGTTTTTCATGTACAGAAACATAACCATAGTCAAAATAAAGCCGGCTCTAAATTTGTTCACCTGAGGTTTAAGAAAAATTACAGTTTATTTTAGTTGCATTTGAATTAGTACCTGGTTTTTAGCTGAGAAACTGGTTTAATTTTAAATTTGCCAAAAGCTGGTACAAACGTTGGTTATAAACACCTAAAATCGCACCCAAATATCGAAAACTAGTAAAAATGTTTCTTCTTCAAGATATTGAAGGAGATTTTGATATAATAAATCGTGAAATATTTTTAATGCACTTTACCCATTTGAGTTATGCATAGTACTAAGTTCGCATTTCACGTGAAATGGCTGTCAAAATCCCACACAAGTTGCAGTGCCGTGAAAAATGCGTGAAATTTCACATGTATCTCACGGCAAAGCCATGAAAACACCGCGCAACATGCCAGCAACATGAGGGCAGCAACATGATGTTAGCAACATTTTTTTGCAACTATTAAAATGCACTTGTCATTTAAAATTGAGCGAAAATTGACAGTTCATTTGCGACTGAAGCGCCTAAGTTCGAATACTCCAAAGAGTGCAAGTAAATTTATATATTTTTGTGTTAATATATTGTATATGTTTATTAGTTTGTTTGAAAACACTTTTCTTAGCAAAATTTGCGATGCTCATAAATTATACGTTTCTTCTCCTTTGACAATCAATGTTGCTAGCAACATTCCACGGCAAACCAAATGCATGTTGCTGGCGAACTTTTATGACTGTAAAGTTAGTACCAGCTTTTAGATGAAAATGAAAAATTATTGGTATTTTTGATTCACTTAAAACCGGCATTTTATCTTCTTCTTCCTTGATTTAATACCATTTCACTTGTGGTCAGCTCTTCCAATATTTAATCTCCAGATACTACGATCTTGCCTCGTCTCGTATTTCAGAACAAGAAAGTGATGTGAAACGTACGACATCACTTTCTTGTTCTTCGTCCATGTATGTTGTGGTCGACCTGACTTCCTCCACACCGTGGCAATGTTTAACACGTTTATTTGTAATATCGGATTCAGGCTTCCTCTGGACATGCCCATACCAGCGAATACGGCTTTCTTGTAGTTTTTGCTCACTTCCACGAATGAATCGATTCGGCACTTTGTCCTTCATTGTGACCGAAGCTGACCATCTCAACATTTTCATTTCTGCCGAAATTTTCTTTCGTGGGACTTTTTTATATGCCAGCATTCGGCTCCATATATATAGAACAAAGTGGAAAGCATTTTATTATGGCGGCATTTTATGATACCAAAATTTGGTGGGCTATAAAACTGCATACTTGAAATTTTTCTGAAAATCCTGATTAAAAGTTTAAATTTTTTATGAAATTTTTGTTTACTTTTTTTTGATTTTCTTTTAATTTGGATAAAGTGTTAAAGTTTAAGTTATATAGTTTTTGTCTTGGCACAAGGGGGCGCAAAATTAATCAGTCTATCAGAAAAATACAATTTTGGCAAATAGTGTCGTATGTCAATTATATTTGACATTTGTGATCCAGACAGCTGCAGTATACAAACAGACAAGCAGTAGAGCCCGTAAAGGCCGAAATAAAGATTTCCATCAGTGAAAATAATTTTCGTTTTTATTTAATAAAAAAGTTATTCAAAAACAAAAGTCAATGATTAGTTTTGAGCCACCTTGTATGAACTATGGTTTTATAAAGAAGGAATAAAATTTATAAAAAGTAAACAAATACTGAACACATGCAACGTGTCACACTGCTAATATTGAAAACCCAGATGTAGATTAATATTTTATAAAATAATAATATATCTCTACTTGAAATTCACTTAATAATAATAATAATTTTGTATCTGAAGTCTGCCCAATAGCCAACACTTCGACCTAAGAGATCTTCTATGTTGTTATGAATGCCAGATGCTTTCAGTAAATTTTTCGCCTTGCGGAAAAATTTCAGAATGTCTGCAACAGGATCTTTCTTGATTTCATTCAGATCCATTTGATCTCAATGAAAGATGTGCAGACTTTGCCAAGGCAATACAGTTGCACAAGATATGCTCTTTGATTTCATTATCCTCCAGACAGAGTCTTCACTGTGTCTTCTTACACCAAGTGAATTTTTCAAATATGGTGATAAAAGTAAAAGTAACCTATCAGAAAACCGACTATTTTCCGGATGTCTACTTTACGCATGTTTTACAGTTCCTTAGTGTAAGAAAAAGTTCTTATAAGCCTTTCGGCTTGACGGAGTTCTTGTGTGACTACCAATGGGTAGCTCTTTGTGTACTCTCCCAAATATTTACGCTGCATTTAGTTGATGCCCAGTTGATACCACAGGATAGATCTGGAACTTTATTCCATAGTGCCTGGGAACCCTGTACTTTATGTTTTAGTAGTAATCAGAAAAACAAAAGTATTTGAAAGTAAATTTATAATCGTATATTTGCCAGATAACATTGGTACATAATAGATTTGCATCAAAGCTGCTTCTTACTAAACGATGGTATTAAATTGACTATGGTAGTAAAAATAACTAAGCTAACTTCTAAATGTTTATTGCCAGTTTAACTAAATCTTAGTTAAATGCGTGATTACGCTCCAAAGATTCAGCCAGAGGTGGAAATTTTTAGAGATTCATTTGAGCTAGAATCGAAACTGACGTTAAAATTCATTTGGAGGTGGTTTGGAGCTTAAGCTGTAGCGAATACTGGAGTCCTTCTGCTGATCACTCTTCGTCTAGACTACCAAAATCGTCTCTCGTATATTTGCGTATGAAATAAAAAATCATCATCTATGATTTTTGGCATTTTGTGTGTTTCACTAAAGTAGTTTCAAACTCTTTTTCTCACTGCAATACCCTAATACACTAATGAAGATGATGAAATACAATAATTAAATTTATTTACACCCAAACGTCATACCCATTTAACATTATGGCAGCGCGGAACCAGTACGTTGAATAAAATTTTTTTATAAAAAATCATTTTTTCTGAATAAAGTGGGCATGTATGCATATGCCACACTTACATACTTAATTGCATTAAATGCTTACCTCAACATGTACGTATTTTCTTGGCCGTAAAGATGCGAGTGTAAGCAGAAATTTTGCAGTGCAGAGCATTTAGAAGTATTTCTTACACCTATAAATACGCAATGAATATAATTATTATGTCACATTTAATTGCTGAACATCTAACCGCCGCATGAGTGACAGTTCGGCTGTTATGTAACAGATTTTGATTTATATTGTTTTTTTGGCTGCCGCAAAACCGCATTACCACGAAGCTCTATTAAAATGTAATGCGGATACACCCTAAAATACCAAACCATGTGCATACTCGTATATAGTGGAATTGCGTGTGTATGTGTGTAAGTAATTATGTACATAGTGAATTAAAATAAATAGCACATGTGTATATAGATATATAATACATACATTAGGGTGCTTCACCAAAAGAAAGGAGCAGTTTTTACAGCAGAATTAAATACAAAATTTATTAGTGGCGCAAATGAATGATCCAATTTGGCTTTCGAATAACTTTTTTACTAAGCAAAAAAATTGATTGTGAGTGATGGAAATCTTTACTTTGACTTTTATGCCTTTCACCGCTTGTCTTTAGGTACGCAGCTATCCAGTTTACAAGTGTCAAATATGATTGACGTACGACACCATTTGCAAAATTATATTATGTTATTAAAAAATCGTAGTTCTGAAGCAGAAACAAAAATTCTGGAAACAAAAAAGGAAAATTGGTAAACATTTTGCATACGAGATCTGATTTCGGTTTTCTCCACAACATTTAAAAATATTAAGATTTGCATAAGTGAACCGTACCGGTTTGAGCAGGTCCTTATAATCAAAATTAGATTTAAAAAATTATATTATTTCCCCGAAAGAATCACTTCAGATAAAGGAAAGGTTTCGCAGAAAAAGTCCGCATAAAACTTTGTAAAAATTTTATTAACGTCATGAAATTAAAATAATTTAGATGTTTTTTTGTCTTTATGATAGTGGCGTTCCCCCGCCACTGTGGGGGGTCAAAAAATAGTTGATTTTTAGGAATTTTTTTTGTAAGTAGCAACAATTATTCGAGGATCGGAGAGAAAACAATTTCTTATACATATATGTATTAAACTAATATATGTTGATGTAAATTTTATTTTGGCAAATTTATATAAATAAACGTAATGAGTTAAAAAAATGACGTCATATGGGGGCAATGAATAATCATCTGAACTCAAAAACTCCAAAATTTTATTAATCTACACAATAGTGGCTATCGTTGTACGTAGCCGTTTTTTTTTTGTTTTTTGTTGATAAAATGGTGGTGATTTGAATTTCGATATGTGTTTTTCACCATTTTTTTGATTTTCAACAGGCCCAAAAAATAGTTATTTTGAAAATTTAAAAAATCGGCCACGTAAAACGATAGCCAATGCGATAACAAAAATTTTGAAAAAATTAAATTAATATCGGTTCATTAGTCTTCGAGAAATCGTTGTCACCGTATCAAAAAAAGTCGTTTTGAGAAAACCGCGTTTGAAATAAAGCATCGTATCGTAAGCGCTACGGGGCCGAACCGACGGGCACTCACTTAAGTGCACATAGAATCGGGAATAAAGCGAATTTCGCTTTAAAATTTTTAGCACATTTTCTGAGTATTTATGCTAACAATTTATGCGAAAAAAACGATTTTTTTGAATTTTCACAGTGGTGTTCACCCTTAAGGAAAACTTGAACAGCGCCGCCAAATCAGGACCGATTTAGCCATTTAAGGTATTATTGGATGGCGATTTCCTTATATGTCTATTTTTTTGGGTTT
The DNA here is from genome assembly GCF_028408465.1 of Anastrepha ludens. Classification (NCBI taxonomy): domain Eukaryota; kingdom Metazoa; phylum Arthropoda; class Insecta; order Diptera; family Tephritidae; genus Anastrepha; species Anastrepha ludens. The sequence goes on along the minus strand of NC_071498.1, from coordinate 113,071,535 downwards.
TCACGTCCTACATTTTTCACCAGTATTATTATTTTGACTCTGCTGATACAATTTTTAAGCATTTATGCAGACCCTTTAATGCTTAGGAAATACTATTTTTAAAAACAATTTTATAAAATTGGCTTTTTTTAATATATTTTTGAAAACAAGACAAAAAAATTAAAAACAACAACTTAAAATTTTTTTTTATATTTCCAAAGAATATTTTTGAAAACAAACAAAAAAATTTAAAACAACAACTTAAAGTTTTTTAATATTTTTAAAAACATTTTTTGAAAACAAAAACAATTTTACAACAACAACTAACATTTTTTTTTAATATTTTTAAAAAGTTCATAAAAATATTTTCGTTTTTTCGGAAATATTTTTAAAAACAAAAACTTAAATTTTTTTTGAAAAAAAATTTAAAACAACAACTTAAATTTTGTTTAATATTTTTAAAAACAATTTTTGAAAACAAAAAAATTTTTACAACAACAACTTACATTTTTTTTTAATATTTTTAAAAAGTTCATAAAAATATTTTCGTTTTTTAGGAAATATATTATTTTTAAAAACAACAACTTAAATTTTTTTTGAATATTTTTAAAAACTAGTTCATAAAAATATTTTCGAATTAGAAACTAAATTTTTCTTTTTTTTGAAAAAATATTTTTAAGAGCTAGTGGATAAAAACAATTTTTTTTAATAAATATTTTTATATATTCATAAATTTTTTAAAAATTCATAAATTTTGCTGTTTTGAAAACAATTTTATAAAATTTTATTTTTTTGAAAACTAAACAAATGTTTTTAAAAACTAGAAACGTTAATTTGTTTTTTGAAAAATATTTTTAAAAACTAGTTCATACAATTGTTTTTTTTTGTTTGAAGAACTATTTTTAAAAACTAGTTTATAAAAGTTTTTGCTTTGAAAAATTCTTTTTAAGAACTAGTAATAGTTCTTTTGTTTGAAAAAACATTTTATGAAATTTTTGTTTAAATGCTTCAATTTATAAAAAAACTCGATTTTTGGAAGCACTTTCAAAACGGTTCAGGCCACTTAAATCTTAAGAATTTTCTAATTTTTTACGAAATATTTCGGCGAATGTTTTAAAATACATTTAAATACACTTTATAATTGCGATTTAAAGAAGTACCAATTTTTCTTTTGTTGTTTGGAGACTGTAACACCCTAATATACACACATTTGTATGGGCAATATATATTAACCCGTATATACATCTGTCAACTCATACACTTGCTTGCTTCTCCTTACTATCCCAGCAGCAGCATCTTCTCTGCACAATTTGTACGTAGTTTCACCCAAAAATGCGGTCAGCGCATCAAAATGAAATTAAATCGCTGACATGAAACACTCAAATTTGACAAATGTCTATGGTCCCAAGTTGCTAGGTCGCCAAGTCGCAAAGTCCAAAAGTCGCCAGTAGTGAAGGCAGCAAAAGTGAAGTTGTAATTACAGATGAGAGGAAACTGCCAAAATGTTAGCTGAATTTAATGCAATATAGGTGAAGTGCAAAGCGTGTGCGCAATGTACCCGTTCACAATACGCAATGTTGTTGCTGTGCCGGAAACTACGAGTATAAAAAGCAATTCAATATACTCGTACATACATACTTATATATATGCATATAGTTTACCAAATGAAGGCTGTAAAACATGGTGACGAAGAAAAAAAGGAAAAAAGTATCGAAGAGTTTCTAAAATTAGTGTAAAATGAAATTGAATGAAATTAAATGAAATAAAAGCTTAAATAGGTACATACAAAATTTTTAATATCTAAATATATTAGGTAAATTAGTTGTATGTGACTAAGGAATTAGAGTTTACGCCAATTCTGTGTTTGTCCCAAAATATCATAATTAAGCTGTGGTAAATTGAAAGCGACCTCGACAATTAAGCATCTAAGCAATTGACTCTTCAACAGACTCTTCTCTTCTCTTCTGCACGAATCTTAGCAATCCCCTATACTATGCCGGCACTACTTTTCTCAAGGATCCCGACAATTAGGCACCTAAGCAATTGACTCCTTGATATGGGGAGTGCCTTGAAGGGCAGTTAGTTTATTTTATATCAATAACAATAAAAAAATCAAGTGAATTTTTTATGTGAAGAAAAGGGAAAGGAAAAAATTATAAAAAATTTACGAGATTTTTTAGCAACTTAAAATGTCCTCTTTATTATACTAAAATTCAATGAGATACTCGTATAAAGCTGCATACCAAAAATCATTCTGGAAACTCTAGTTTAAAAACCATCGAATTGAGATGAAAAGTGTACGGAAGTTTTTTAATTTTTATATGAATTTTGAAAACTGGCCAAAAAGTTACAATGAACTACACTTTTATCCAAAATAATCGATATTCAAAAAGAAAAACAAACAGAAAAATAGTCAAAGCTTGTAAAAAAAATTATGTGCTATCGTTTGGTCGCGCGGTACATGTAGACATGTGCACCTTCATCTTTCATCTCTAAAACCCTTCTTTAAACAGAATTTGTGTAGGTAGAACATAAGTGATTGATCGTTAATTATTGCAGCTATTGCCCACTCTCGACACTACTATGAAACTATTCGCTTAAAGTTTGGTTATTGCTCGTGCCTGAAGGGGTTAATCGATCTTTTACAAAAGCGACATTCTATGTATCGAGCGCGATTACATAATAGCTTGAAATGCAAAAACCCATACTGAAATATGTAAGAGTACCAGAGTACTTACATTGCACGCCAAAAAGTTACAATAAAAGAACCACAACAAGCAATTGACTGAGGGTCGTATTTGCATTGCTACAATTCACAGCCTAAAAATATGTATAGGTTTAGCTTTTATATATTCTGCAAATATTGCAAATATTTTTCGCTTGTCATTGCAAGGCACACAAAATTTTGCAAATCATGCAATCCATGCATTGTGCAAGAGTTTTGCAAGAGAATTCGCGCTTTTGCTTTAAAAAATGTATACGTTTATTGAAATACCGCAAGAATTGTGGACTCTAATGACTATTAGAATTATGTTGTTTTTTTTTGCATAAAAAACAAATAAAAATATAATATTAATTCGCTCGGTAGTTCTTCTTACATTTTCCATTGCTTTTAACACTTTATTTATAATATCTTCGGAATTTTCCATCACAGCTACAGTAGTGCCTCGCTTTTTGCAACTAATTTATCCCAGCGCTTGTTGCGCAAATCGAAAAGTTGAATTTAACGAGACCTGTTCTAGAAAGGACAATATTTCCAAATATGCAGTTGGTATCTTCTACCAACAAATATTAAAAAAAGCAAAATGGATAAAATTCCGAAAGAACAGTCCCTTTTGTTTCAACTTTCATTGGTTAAGTAGCTCTGAGCATGGGTAAGTTTTTCACTGATTCGAATAAGGACGAAAAAACTCCTTTGTTTTTCGGCAACATCACGGCATCTTATCGAATGCTCAGCAAAAGTGGTGTATTCATCAGTAATACAGTTAGTCGAATTAGATATATTTATAGAATCCTATAGTTCGTTATATTTAGCCTTCAAGTGAATTTTTTGACGTGATAACGTCTTATAATTCGATGTAGCCGGCTGCACGTACCAAAAAAGCGACGTTATCTTGCTCATGCGGCGTTACCTTGCTATAACTGCAAGCGAGAGTGCGGAACTAACGACAAAGAGTCACAATCGGCCCCCGCGTTCGGCAACGTTCGACATCTGGCTCTCTCCTACTTGAGTGAGCACATATGTATATGTATGTATATGCGCATATGTATATAAATTCACATATTTGTATTTGCATATGCCTTCTTCCTGTGTGCATGGTAATGAACCATTTCTCTGTTGAGAATAGGACGATGATAGGAAGAATAGGAAATTAAAGGGAGTGTTTCGAGTGCAATGTGTCTTGAAAAAGGCAATTCGATGATGTTGCCTCTTAGTGTTGTTGATTTATTAACGTCTGATGCAGAATCGAAATTGAACATATCTTTCATAAATTTAATAAATGTTTCGTCATTTTCACGTTTGTGTAAATGTAACTTGATCAATTCTATTGCGATTCCATTTACCTCCTTCTCTATATCCATACAAAATATCTATCAAACAAATAAAATTAAAATTTTCTTTTGAAAAATGCAACCATTCCATCAGTATTTTCTTATGACGTTGTCAAGTTAAACTATCAGTCAGTAAACCGACTTTGCAGACAATTTTTTTTTTGTTTTTATATTTCAATCAATTTGAAACGAAACACTGAAGTATAAAAAATTAAAAGATGATATCGATTTTTTTTTTCTATCTAAACCTCAAAAATATCAAATGGAGCCATTGTCGATTGCTTGCCAGTTCGTTTACGTAGTTTTTTCTTCATGTTTCATATTAAAAAATCCTGCATGAGTACATAAATAAATAAATTTCATGTAAGTAGGTATGTAAACCAAACACTCACATCTCAGTTCACATTAGATTACACGGCATTACATGCATAAATGAGCATACAGCTGATAAATGAGCCACAATTACATGCCTTCAGTGTTGTTGGCTGATGAAGAAGGGGGTCACTGTGGCATTAACTGTTACGCGCACGTACAACAAAAGCAAAACCATGTACTCCTATATATGTATGTATGCACATGCATACCTTACAAATTTACAGTATTTTTACAGCATCAGCAGGTACCCATGGTGACCGAATCACCGTTGAAAGTGAAATTATGGCACTACTCACAAAATGTATTTGAGGCTCTCTTCAATGGGATACTACATACGCACATACTCGTACGTAGCTGTCTATTACTGCGGCAACTTTCGTTTTGGATTTTTATTTTTATTTTTACTTATTTGAGCTTATTTCATGGCCTTTTGTCTCTTCACTTCTCAAATAGCGTATTATCATTTGAGGCGCTTATCGTTGTCTTAACTGACCTTTACAGATTTGCTTCCTCTAGTTTTTGTTGGTAAAGAAATTCTCAGTAGGCATGAAAATCCCGTTTTTTTGGTTTAAATGAAGATTTATTGTTGGGTGTTGCTGTGGCACTAAATATTCGCAGCCACAAATACCAACTGTACTTCATTAGCAAAGTACTTTTAGATGCCGACACTTTATTGTGTTTGTATGTATATATGTATGTCTGTCTACCGATTTATGTTTGCACGCTTAGGTGAAAGGTGAGTTTTATGCAATATGTGCGTATATACTTAAAATGAAATTAGTTAATTTTTCTATACACACAGTACAAGGTATTATATGTGTGTATGTGCGTGTGCAAAGGCGGGTGGATTTGTATGAGAAAACAAAAATTAGACGAGCGCATAGAAAAATAGTTACAACTCATTCTCAGTATGAATGTTAAAGAAAGTGTTGTGCAAAAACTTGGAACTTTTTACTTTATGGCATATTTTGAAATCCAAAGTAAGTGGATTTTTTATGTTCAAATTGCAACTGTCAAGATACTGAGCGTTTGATTCGACTCTCGCTGGTGTGCCTTTTATTACACACATTCTTATTATTATTTACCGAAATGCCTTCCAATATAAAAATTGTTTTGTTACTTGTGAAAATACAAGATGACGCAAAATTAATCACAGATTTATAATTTTTGCAAATGACGTCGTACGTCAATCATTTTGGACACTTGTGAACTAGACAGCTGCAGTATCTACCATATACAAACAGACAAGCAGTGAAGCGCATAAAGATCAAATTAAAGATTTCCATCACTCAAAATAATGTTTTTTATTTAGTGAAAAAGTTATTCAAAAACAAAATTGGATGATTAATTTTGCGCCACCTTGTTTATTTAAAACCAATTAAAAAATGTGAAAGATTGGTTAATGTTTGCGCATAGATGTTTATGAGCCTAACGCAAAAGGAGTCAATACTTAATGAAGAGGGCGTGGTTTTGCTGCAATCAACAATGGCTGAATAAACTTTACCTGGCTCTTGTTACTTGATTAAACATCAAGTTTACGGAAATTTTCGGAAAATACTTAGTCTCGAGTAGCCTAACTTCAACGCTCTTATTCATTGTCCTGTAGTGATAGTAGTAATTCTTTATTTGCTTATAAATACCGCATCTTATATTTTAATAATTTATACAATAATTCATCTAATAAATAAATACACTAGCAAACCCGGCCCCCTTCGCTGGGCACACTAAAATAGAATAGATATGGTTTAGAACAGAAAATATATGGTTTTCATATTATTTATTTCTTTATTCTTTATTCAAGCGCTTTGGAATAAACAATATTTTTTGTTTTTCTATTTGTTTTTGAGTAAATATAAAATATAAATTAAAAATCAGGAAAAAAGAAGATTGTTTTTAAATTTCAAATCAACGCATATGAATAACTAAGAAACAATCGTCTTTTTTCCTGATCATCCATGAATTTTTCGTTTCAATGTATATGTTTTATTAAGCATTGGAGCTTTTTTAACCATTATCCACTTATATTTTCCAAAAAAAAAAAAACGAAAAAAATTGTTTTTTCCACGAACACATAATTTCATTCGGATTTCACATTAAATTCTCAAATTTCGTAAGAAATTATTCACTGTTCCAAAATCCACTCCAAAAAAATTCACAAACAATTTTTACATGTTGCACTCACGTTTTTTCCTTATGGCATCCAAATCAGAAAGAAATATTGACACATTGTAACTCACACTGTCAATTTGACAGTTCAGTTCCGCCCCAAGCGTTAAAAAAGTAAGCGACATTATGGCTGGTTCAAAAGAACGCTGTACCCGTTGCCAGTGCTCCGAATTACAACCAAACTTTACGAAACCCGTTTTCAATACTTACTTAACAATGTGTGTAAGTTTGGTTTAATTCGGTGCAAAGACACGGCGGGTCCACGTTTTGGCATATATTTCCAGACCCTAGTCATCAATAGGTATGAAAATTACTCCGTATTAAAGCACTTATCAACAGCTTTCATTTGATACCCATATTGTACATACACAACCAAAGGTTACCCGGGTCCACGTTTTGACCTATATCTCGAGACCCCAGTCACGGAGCGGCATGAAAAATACTCTGTACTAAAGGATTCACCAACAGCTTCAATTTGATATCCATATTGTACAAACACATTCTAGGGTCCACGTTTTGGTCTCTATCTCGAGACCCTAGTCACGGAGCGGCATGAAAAATACTCTGAACTAAAGCATTCACCAACAGCTTCCATTTGATACCGATATTGTACATACACATCTGAAGGTTACCCGGGTCCACGTTTTGACCAATATCTCGAGACCCTATCTACCAATAGGTATCCAAACTATACGGAAACCATCTTCAATACCTCCTTAACAATGTGTGTAAGTTTGGTTTAATTCGGTTTAAAGACACGGCGGGTCCACGTTTTGGCATATATTTCGAGACCCTAGTCATCAATAGGTATGAAAATTACCCCGTATTAAAGCACTTATCAACAGCTTTCATTTGATACCCATATTGTACATACACAACCAAAGGTTACCCGGGTCCACGTTTTGACCTATATCTCGAGACCCCAGTCACGGAGCGGCATGAAAAATACTCTGTACTAAAGCATTCACCAACAGCTTCCATTTGATGCCGATATTGTACATACACATCTGAAGGTTACCCGGGTCCACGTTTTGACCTATATCTCGAGCCCTATTTCCAAAATAAAATATAATCCATGTTACTCGTGGATAATGTAGCTTTCGAATGGTGAAAGAATTTTTAAAATCGGTCTAGTAGTTTTTGAGCCTATTCATTACAAACAAACAAAGTTTTCCTCTTTATAATATTAGTATAGATAATTAAAATGTTTTAATGAATATTTCATAGAAACAAGCGATTTTTTTGCTATTTCAATTATGTCAGAATAGTGATAAAAGAGATAAAACGAAAGGAATTTATTTACCACTTAACATTTATGTCCTACTTAACCTTTCATAGTAAGTTCAATAAACATTTATTAAAAAATATTGCTACTCTCGATTACACAGTATTTGGCACTTTATAGCCAGTTGTATACTCATAAGTTAAAGAGAAACACGGCTTACTAGGTTTTGTAAAGGTATTTAAACAAAGCTTCGGAACTTATTTGCATATACAGGTATCCCTCGTATAACGCGATAGTTACGTTCCAGAAGAATTGCGCGTTATGTAATTCCGCGTTATCTAAAACATAGTTTTCATATAAATTTGGGGGTTATGTTCCAATAGATTTGTTTTTTTAATAAAATACATACAAAATAACAGATGCACATATATTTCAACTCAATACTAAAGTTCAGACTTTCTTATACAATTAAAAACACAAGATATGAATAATAATACATATGTACATACATATTTCAAAATTCAAAGAACAAAATTTAAATAATTATTTGCACATTAAAAAATTTAAAAACAAACTAAAACAAATTAAAGGTTTATTAAAAACTTTATTGTTATTCTTCAAACTTCATATGGTAATTAATCTGTTTCACTGTCTTCAAAGATCTTTGCACGTGGGCGTTTTGGGGGAGCAATAGCTTCATCAGAAGATATTTCTTGAACATAGTTTTCGCTATTGGATAAGAAACTAGTTGTAGGACCTTGTGGTTCGTCTACTGGTTTTATAATTGCAAAATCTGTTAACAGTTTTTGATGGGTGGTTTTTTTAAGCTCCTTTTCAATTTCGTAATAAGGTGCTAGATTAATATCTATTTCCCTTATTATTTTGCTGGATCATTAGTTGTAAAGCAAGATTTCATTTTCTCAACCAAACTTAAACCCTCTCGTATGCGCTTCAGAAAGAAAGATTAAAAGATCACGCACACATGCAACTCTTTTTGTGCTTATTGATGACCCAGCAATAACAGAATTTCTAATTTTATTTTCATTTTGTTTAATGGTGCGTATTGTGGATTCATTTAAACTGAGAGATTTTGCTATTAATAATGCTTTTTCACCACTCCTTAAGGTAATAAGTTTTCGCTTCAGCGTTGGTTTTTCGGCAGTTGAAATTTCACTATTCATGGCTGCAAAAATTTACATATGTACATTGTAAATAAAAAAGAAAATTACCAATAACAAAAATTCACACTGTACTGATAATATTAATGAGCAAGAAGAGTACAAATATTTATATATGCCGTAAGCATGCCTGGTATACTCACACATGTTGTGAAGGCAAAAAAGGGTAATTCCCGGTTTACATTAAAAATACATTACATATTATAAATATGTGGTACGCAAATTAGTGTTACCAAATTTTATAATTATGTATTATTCCCTTCGCGTTGTATAAGCCTAAATTTCGCGTTGTACTGAAACCTAATTTTCCCAAATCGCGTTATATCGAAACCGCGTTGTATAAGACCGCGTTATACAAGGGATACCTGTACATATATTTATTACTTAAGTGTTTGGGCTATTAAAAACTCAAGCACTGCTAGGGGTTGAGAATTCAGAAGCGCACATTTGTATACTCGTATGTAATTTTTCACAAGGCTGACGAGAACTTAAGACTGGAATGGAACGCATAGAATCGTAAGCTACAATCGTTCAAGTAGTCATGATTCCAAGCAAGAGTAAATAATGCTAAGCCAAGACGATCAGATAGTCCCTGATGAGAGCAAGCGTGCAATTAGGATTTTTTCGAGGAGGTTTTGCATGAAAGTCTACAAAATTATTTCAATGTTTTAAGGCAACAAAAAAATATATTAATATTAATAATGAGACAAGAAAGACAAATTTTTTTCAATGAAAACTAATTAAATCAAATCACAATAGAGCAAATAAAGATATTTCGTTGCATGAAAATAAATTAAAAATAATTTTAGTGCAATAGTGCAACGACCCCTTATAACACCAATGAGGACGCAGGTAGTTGATCTGTTGAACCCAAAAAGTTTTGGGCAAAGCGCTTTGGAGACCCGGCACTTAGTAGTCAGAGGCCATCTTGTATAGTTTTCCGCGATTACGCTCAAGTCAGTCGCAGTGTACAGTTTGTTTAGAAGAATGCTTATGTTCTCTACGACTCGCTGAAGCTCAAGCTTAGAGCAAAAAAGTGTGGTGTTATATTGTTGGATAAGCGAGAGCGTCCTCTTGCATTCTTGATCACAACTTGAATAGATGCGCGTTGAGTCCAGTGTGTAAATAGTTGCTTGACTATCAACAAAAATGGTAAGACTTGCCGGAGATAAGTTAGTCTTTTCGTTTTTGTTGCATAGTCTATGGCGTAGATCTCAGATTCGAAAATGATATACCGGTGCAACTTGCACTTTATTATCCCAAAATTCAAGGATCTATGAAATTGCATACCTGAAAGATTCCTAAAAATTCTGTGTAAAAGGTTGAAATTTTGATGAAAATTTGCCGCATTTTCACAAATTTTATACATACAAAATTCAAAACTTTGCTGTGTTTGATTTTTAGTAGTATGTTTTTATAAAAGATTGATTGAAATTAAAAAGTAAATAACTAAATAGTCAAAACTTATCAATATGTGGGCTAAACTTTCTTTTGACGGTGACTGTATTTTATGTAATTTTGAATCAAATTGGCGAAGCAACATAATTTTCTTTCCTTCGAATCAATTGTACTCAAAAGCAAACAGATACTCGTACTCAATATTTTGATTTTATTATTATTATTTCTCCACTCTTTCAGTTGCTTAAGGATTCAACATCAGTTATGCAGACATGTATATTTCTAGCCATTGATCTAAGTTCACTAAACAATTCTCCAGTTTCACTCCAAAAAGTCCTTGTCAGTTCACCGGTGATTTGGCTTTTCTTCTCGTTCCCTGTGGGTTCTAAGCCAAGACGGCACTAATGTTAGGTGTTTGGCCGAGCTCCTCCTCCTATGTGTGGCGTGCGTCTTGATGTTGTTCCACAAATGGTTCCACACATTTCACTAATAAGTTAACCAAATTAATATAGACTGCGTGTATAAAATCACTTCAGAAAACGAAAAACGGCTATTTACAAATTTTGCAAAGCAGACGTGGACCTGCCCACTTTTCGAGCTATGCGACATTTATAATTTATGGAACTTCTTTATCATTGGTATATACATAGCAACATTTTGTAAACTATTGGAAGCTGGCCTCTTTCCATAAAATTAAAATTTTATAGCCGTCTGGAAGAAAACCAGTTTCGAGTTCGCAACTTGAAATTGTGTGCCAAAGAAACAAAAAAAAAAACAAAATAATTTATTCATTTAAAAATCCAACATTTATTTGCGCCGCTAAACACTTCTGGAAGGGGATTTTTCAAAGCAGGACTTCTGCGTAGTCATTCCAGCTTCTTTAGGTCAAATGAAAAACAAATCTCAATATTGCTGAGAATATTCGTGTAAACATAATTATATATGGGAATACTCACATCCATACACACACATACCCACACCTGTGTAATAGAAAGATTCACACATTCATTTAGGCCAGACTACCAAAACATATGGCCACTTGTAAATTTTTGCGTATACGCGCTCGCCTTACACGATATACAAACATACAAACGTACAAACATATAATACAAGGTTTGTGACTAATCATCGATTAATGATGAAATTGGCAAATTCCACAACTCTTTGACTTTGCGCTGAAGGCAATTTAGAGGGTTCAGAGTTCAAGCGTGTGCTAGAAAAACTAATTATTATGTAGATCAGAGCTGTTGTAAATTTGCATATTCCGTAAAACGTCGTTCTTCTGCGATTTCTAATTCATTCGACTACACAACGGCAATATTCTTTGTTTGCGTCTACAAATCAGTCTAACGGTTGAATACAAATAAAGGAAAAACTTACGCAATCACCCTGACGAAGCAGAAATATAATATTAGATAGTAGTCCAAATTTGAATTATATTTTTTTTTGTAACGCATCAGCTGAACTAATGCTGAAGAAGCTTTGTGGTTGCTTAGTTAGGGCAAAATATCTGTAGATGTAGATGTAGTTTTTTTACGTGAAAATATCGTTGCGAGTGTTAATTGTATCTGTAGCTATGCGATTATCTAAGGCCAGCATCTCGAGGCTCGTGCATTCCGTGCTTGTTTTGTTTCTGTTATTAAAATATAAAAAAAGTATGTACAAAGTTGAACCGAAAAACGAGTTTTTCGTAGTAGCACCCTTAGGTGAAAATAGATGTCAATACTTGAAAAGTAAACTTTAAAAAGTCACGAAAAAATTTTCATAAAATCTAAATGAAATTATTTCAGAAAAGGCAAACCTTCTTTTTATTTTAAGGGTGGCACAAAATTAATCACCCTACCGTAGAATGCCATTAATTCTCTATTGCGCAGTGAACTGAAACACTTTCGAATCCTGGGTTTGTTATTTTAATATTCTTAAATCACGGGATTGCATGTTTTAATATTACAGGTAATTTTTTACAATAGTAAATATTTATGTGTTAATAAAAAATTTTCCGACTTGGGATTTCAAATACATATCCACAAAGCTTTACATGCCATTGATGTTATCGTTCAATTGAGACAAAATGAAAAATAAAAAACTAAGCAACCATCTGCAAGCTACATCACCTAAGCGCAGACCTTTTAGAAATTATGCAAAATAGGTTGGTTATGAAACAGAATAGAAAATGGGAGGAAAAAAAACAGTAATAATAATATAATAAAAAAATTAGAATGCTTTTGGCAATCATTAACGCGTTAGCTGCCCGCGATTCTCATAGCAACGTAAGCCAATTGCCGCTAAGAAAAGTTCAACAAACCTTCCCTGTGCTTATGGTGACGAAAGTCTTCTGTTCCTGTCGCTGTTGCTGCTTATGTTAATAGCAGCTTTATGAACAGTAGTAACCATATCACAAGTTCGCTGCTTAAGTCTTTCATCGCATTGCGCATCACTCGACAATTGAATTTTGCGTTGCACTTTATTTGCTTTCTGCTGCTTGTGTTTTCAGATAACAATTTTTTTATTTTTTATTTCTTTAATGTTTTCAAACATTAATGCGCAATTTTTTTTCTTTTAGCGCCAAGACACTCCCAAGTAATTAACAGCAGATGTGAAAGAGTAGCGGTGTGGAGTGTTAATGGAGAAGCCTTAGTGCATTTAGCGGGCGGGGATTTTATACGAGAACTCTCTCATATTTTTGCCCTCCAATATAAGATCCTACAGATTTGCTTTCGTAATACATGTTTTTTCTCTAATTTTTTTTCCAATGTTTTTCTTTATTTTATTTTATTTTTGCACAAAGCACAATGCTGAGCGAAAATTCGATTTTTGTTTATTTTTTTAGCAACTTCACTCTGTTTGAGCAACGTCATTGCTGTAGATCGCCTGGTTGTTACTTGGTAGTATTGTAGCTATTAATGAATCCTCAGTTTATTTATTTTTACACGTGTGCATTATATGCATGTACACATGTACTTACAATTATATACATTAACATACAAACATGTGTACCTACACTTGCGTAAAACTCTTTGATTGTAGCAAAAATTGAATTGCGTAAAATGTGTTTAGCATTTGATGATGCTATTAATGTATTGCCGCCTGATTGCGCATTAAATTGGCAAATCAGCAAAATAAAACATAATTTAGTTTTTCACTTTTCTGTAATCAAAAAGATTCTTGTGTAAAATTTTAATAGGCTGTCGTTAGCGGGAATAATAAACATGTACACAACACTAAAAGCTATTAAAAAAATTTACCAACACATCATGACGGTTGTGAAATAGCGAATCATTATATGCTTATTTTGGCGCTATTTTTTGTTCTTATTCTTCCAGACATTTAATGGTCGATTAAACACTTTGAATAAAACATTATGTTGGCATGATTTGCATTCGTTTTTGGTCTTTTGGCCGTTTTGTCTTTTCTTATAACTTGTTTTTTTGTTTTTGCAAAATGCCCAGTCATTTAAACCGTACTGAATACATATTAATGGACAAATTTACATAGTTTTAAAATTTCATTGAGTAAAAAGCTGTACATATGCAGCAACAAAAACTGACTTTTGAATCAGTGGGAAAAAAGTGAAAATTTAGAGCTTCAAAAATTTGCATTGCGAAGTTGAGGTAGCTACTGTCAAAGATGCAGTCGATGGCAAGGAGGGAAATATTTATTCTGTTAGCCAAGCAGCAATCAAGACAAGGGACGTAACATTATGGGGTTTCACAAAAAATTATATTTAAACAGGACTTTGAGACTTTTAAAATTGTGATCAATAATAATACAAAAAATTTCTGATTTTTTTTGTATTCTTCAAAGAAAATAATCATATATGGAGTTATATTTTTAGAAAAAAAAAATTTTATAAAAAACCAAACTCATCTTTCGAGTATAGAATATGCATCCGCATATATGCCCTGAAGTACTAGGAATATAAAGGGTGGTCAAGTTTTAAGGGCCGGTGTTGATTTTGAATAAAATACATTTTTTTAGGAAATTGTTGCCATTTATCTTTATTATGATAATACTGGTATAGCTCAATTACGCATAGAACAAAATTTCGGCCAAATGGCAGACGCGGCCTCGGCGGCACACCTCCATCCGATGGTCCAAATATTCGATGACGCTGAGGCATAATTGAGCTTCTATGCCGTTAATGTGCCGAATCATCTCATCCTTAAGCTTTTGAATTGTTGCTGGTTGTTGCTGGCTTATCGACGTACACCTTTTATTTCAAATAACCCCAAAGAAAGAAGTCCAACGATGTCGTTGACTTAGGTGTGGTTCACATTCAACATCGGCCCTTAAAATTTAACCACGCTTTATAATACTTATAAATTATTCATCTCGGCTTGAAGTTTTGACATATCTGGTTGCGAATTATCGATATTGCCGTCCTTCCAGTTCGTCTTTTTAAGGCGTCCCAGTGATATATAGCTCGAAAATTTACGGTATTTTGAGGATTTTTTTTAACAATAAAAAAATGAAAATCGATATTTAAATTTTTTAGGCTTTTATGTGAATTCGATTATATACAAAAATGAAAAAAAAATGTATTTTTTTAATTTCAATAATTTTAAAAATGACGCTGAAGTTGACCCTCCCGAAAAATTGGTCCATACAAAAACGTATGACTGTAGCTATGTTCCGTACTAGAATAAAACAAGCAAACATTTTTTCGAAATGGCGCGGTTTTGAATTTGACAATTTGAAAATCAGGTTTTTTCAGTTTTTTAATATTAAAATTTCAGACTATTCGGCTGAATAGTTTTTTTTTTTTGGTGACAACACCAGACCGAACAAATTAGTTTTGAGATAATTGAGTTTAAAGTTTTGAGAGTGGCCGCGTGACTCTACCTGCTAAAACGGCTGTAGAATCGAAAATACTTGGAATATCCTTTAAATTTTACAGTATATTCTTAAAAGCCTATACTTTCGAAATCGGTTTTGTGAAAATCCTAGACCACGGGAACTTTTAAGCCATCGCAGGAAAGTGGAATGAAAACTTAGGCAAGCGAGAGTAAAGAGATGGCAAGTGAGAGGAGTTGCATCGGGAAACTATTTGGAGTCTTTAGTGATAGTCAGGCTGCATTAAAGGCTGGAGAACGCAAAGCAAACCTCAAATATTGTTCAAAAATGTAAGCAGAAGCTTAATTCTGTTGCAAGACGCAATAAGCTCGTACTTATATAGGTTCCAGGATACTGCGGTGTTCAAAGAAATGAAATTGTGCTGAATTCGCCAACTGCGGATCAGCGGTTACCAGAGATCAGAGGCAATAATCGGAATCAATGAATCGGATCAGCGATTATGTACGCCGTTCACACAAAGAGTGATGGTCCAATCTAAAAGTATTTTGTGACAAGCCTAAACAGAAAACTGTCGAACTTTCTTCTAAAAATTGGTCTAAATCCTTGTTTTTCTCTGTGAGTGTCTTGCCTTTGCTAGAGCAAGGCACGAATTTAACTCCGTTCTCTCAAATTGGAGGATATTTTCAGATTTTCCCACAAAAATCTGGGAAATTCTGTTTCCTTCTGTTAATTTTCTTCTTTCCTTCTTCACTATCAACGCTTTTACTTGCCACAGCTTCGAATACAATATTCTGTTTAGTCTTTTGAGAGTTACCATTTTCTCGGTGCTTCTTGGCTCATCATTTTTAAAATTTCAATTGCAAGGCAAGCGAGTTAGGCCTATAACTACACATTTAATTCGTATGGCCACTATTAATTATAGGAGTTATAGAAGCGAGTTTCCAAGCATCAATTAATGTCTCTGAAGCTTTTAAACAAAATAGTTTGCGAAAAGTTACGGAATTTTGAGATTGCATTTATGATACCCGTATACTCAATTGAGAGGGAAAGTGAACAAAAAGGATTATATGAAAAATCATTATTGAAAATAAAGTGGGATTAAAAAAAAAATAAGCAAATAGATTGACAGCGTTACGTGAATAACGCGTGATTTTCCGTTAAAGAAGATTCATAATGGAATTACGGAGTATGCTTTTTTGACTTGAAGAAATTCCAGGAGGTCTTTGGAACAGATTTAATATTCATTTGAAAGTTGAGAATATAGGTTTTGTATATAAATTTGCCCGAACAGTTGAATTATTTCTGATTATACAATATAATAAATCTGATTATTAGTACATGTAAAATTTTTATGGTATTTATTTCTAAGGTTCTTAACTTCTTTTTTAATATTTGTTTACTTAAGGTGGCGCAAAACCAATTATCCAATTTTGTTTTTGAGTAACTTTTTTACTAAACAAAAATAATGTTTGAGTGATGGGACATCCTTCATTTGATCTTTACGCGCCATTGTTTATCTATTTGTATTATGCAACTGTAAAAAAAATTATAAAACTTGCGATGGGGCGAATAATTTTGCGATAACCCGGTACCATGGAAGTCTGCAGGGTTTATAGTTAGAAATAGGAATATTAATTTAACAGTTATTATGAACTACTGATCTGAAAGTATCAAAGCGGCATCAAAGCTTGATAGCAGATCCATGAAACTGGTTGGTTGGTTGAAGTGGTAATTCATCCATCACCATTTTGCTGCCACATCGTTTTTGTTTCCACGTTGCCAACTTGTTTACAGTGTAACTATATCCAGTATGTGCAGTTGAAGAACCCTTTTCGGTTGTTAACATCTAAGCCAGACAGTTGCGCGCGACGCTCGAACTGCGGTTTGCCGAGGGTTGACATTCTCTCTTACCATAGGGCTGAACATTCACAGAGGAAATGGAAAATCGTTGTATCAGTTCAGTTTGGCTGCTTGTTCCCCACCAGACCAAAAGCCAGCTATGACTGCCGTGAGTGTCTAGGCGTCCCACAACTAAGCTTTGCAAAAAAATTATTCAGTTTTCCTTCCCAGTTTATTCATAAAACTCGCTGTATATCCGAAGAAGTGGCTGGGGAGTAACATTCAGATGGACTATCAATAACAAATATGAAATCTAGCATTCTATAAAGATGTCTTCTTAAGCTAAGGTCAGAAATCGTAAATAGTTTCAAAATTGCATTAAAACTTAGCAATTTTTTGGTGCACAAGTAGAAAGTGCCAAGTCGGGACAAGCTGATTTGTTAAAAGCCCACAGATATGTATGTTTATATGTATATGCAACTCAGATATATAAATAAATATATATGCATACACATACATACAAAAACTTCCAGGTAGTAAGTGCTAATGAATGCTTAATTGTTTAAATAAATAAAATATTGGGGAATGAAATTTCTGTTTTCTTTGAAATATATATTTTTTATTTATGAGCATAAGACTACCGTAAGTGGAGAGCAAAGAGTATTGTATGGCAAAAACAAAAAACACAAAAAACAAAAAAAAACAAATGGAATATCATTAAAAAAATAACTCAAACCATTTAGAAATTTAGTAGTTTTTTTATTACAGCAAATTACATATTAACCCAGAACACTCACTTTAATATTGAGTAAAGCGTTAAAAACCTTCAATTATTAGCGGTCGCAATCGAAAGTGGTTTAAACAAGAAAATGTTAGCAAATAAATATTTATCACTATTACGCCATAGTAAATAAAATAGAATTTGTTTAAAAGTATTTTTGTTTTTATATAATTTGAATACCTTTATTTTTAATAGAATTTAGTTGAAATAAGTAACGATCAAGCGAAATTTATGTAATTTATGTAGACGCAAAGTTTTGAATTAAAATTTTAGATTAGAATAGCAAGTAAACGTGGATGGTCAGATTTTTCCAAATACTCGCGCAATATTGCCTATTGTACGTAAAGTCGGGAGAGAGGGCTTAAAGGGTAGGAAAAAACCGGTTGAGTAGAAATTTATTACCCCTCTTCAAACTTGTCAGCATCTTCTGTGAATCTTAGCAGCTTATCGGGAGAGTGTAAATGTAGTTCGTTCTTTCTCTGACCAAAAATTGTACTTATAAACGAAGGCCGTGCAGCAACTGCGAAAATGTTGTCGCCTTTTGTGTTTTTCAATATACCCATACTTATAAAGGGTGGTTAAGTTTCAAGGGCCGGTGTTGATTTTAAATAAAATATAATTTTTAAAAAAATTTATTGTCATTTATCTCTATTATGATAATATCTATTGGTATGGCTCAATTACGCATAGAACAAAATATCGGCCAAATGACCGCCGCGGCGTCAGTGGCACACCTCCATTCGATGGTCCAAATTTTCGATGACGCTGAGGCATAATTGAGCTTCTATGCCGTTAATGTGCCGAACTGTCTCCTCCTTTAGCTCTTGAATTGTTGCTGGCTTATCGACGTACACATTTTCTTTCAAATAACCCCAAAGAAAGAAGTCCAACGGTGTCGTTGACGTTTAGGTGTGGTTCACATTCAACAACGGCCCTTGAAATTTAACCACCCTTTATATGTACTCTACACCTACAACAACTCTGTTAAGCGAATCTTTTGTTATGGATATATGCAGTACCCAGTCCGTTACAATGCGAGAATCATTGCTCTCCTGTAGTCGAACCTTCTATGTATGTATGTAGGTCTGAACTTTGCTTTGCTGCCCTAATTTTTTCAATGTTAGGAATTGTTATTTTTAATACGACGATGTCTTTCGAAATGTCAATTGTCAGCTTAAGCAATAGTATCATACCTGGCATTATTATACCAGTTCTTTAACTGGTTCATAGTAGACACAAATCGTCTTAGTGACTTAGATTGTGAATACATGAATTTTATATAAATGCTGTTATTAAATTAACCACATTTAAATTAGACTTTTATTTGCACACTCTCTTATTTAATTATAGTTTGCCTACTGATTGATTGATAATCTCTGAAGTTGTGATTAGCCTGAATTGTGGGATTTCCTTCACAGACTGGCTTCATTATCATTTATATTTGTCTTAGTTCGTCATTGCGTGCATCCTTAACGTCTGCAGCTTTTTTAATTACATTCATAGGCCGCTAGCCCAGCTACTTGTTGCCTTACTGCCGTAATGTAATTATTTATAATTAAATTTCTTAGAAATAGATAAAATAAATTATTTTCATTTAATATAAGAATACTTAGTTGGTATGCAACTGTAATTGTTTTTTAACTGGTATAATTCTAGCCGCTGTCGAAATAATTAAATAAAAATGAACTAGAATAATTGTGTGCTAGTTTGGCTTTTCCCTGCAGGGTACTTCTTCTGGCAGTTCTTGTGATTTTTTGGCGAAAAATATTAGGTATGAAGGCGTTTGCTCAGCTGCCTAAGGCTAGAGTTGCAAAATGATAAGGCTAGTTTAGGTATACTATTTTCTTAATGGTTGCACAATAGGACAACCATTTCAGGGCCTCAGCTAAACCTATTTTAAATGTTAATATTCATAATTGGTAGCCACATTTCAAAAGGTTTTTGCTCCACCTTTTGGTTGATAACTCGATGCATTATAAATAAACTAATTTCCAATATAATACTTGCTTTCAGTAACAAATGGTAAAATTTAGGGTAAAATTGTTTTGTAAAACATTTTAACCTCATAATTTCTATAATATTTGAACAGTTGTTTTGAACCTTTTTTTGAAAACAGTTTTATGAATGTTCTTAAAAATGCCAGTTGGGGGCAAAAATGCCTTTCACAAGCTTTGAGCAAAGAATTTTATTCAGATATGCCGAAGATGAAGAACTCCTGCTGATGAAAGAAGAATTCCAAACCGTGAGAGAGTGTTCGAATATAGTAAAACTGTCGCGAAAGTCACCTACTGAGTTTATTAAGTCTTTAAAATTGTAAAATAGAACTATGTACATGTGTAGAAATAATAATAAAACCGTTTGATAGATTTGTGATCGTTTAAGTCATGCAATTACTTACATAGTTATGGAATACACAAACATATTTTAGTACTACCCTTAATTTGGCCCACGAAAAATAATTTGATGACAGTTTATGTAGCCTTTTGAGGGTATCGAAAAGTATAATCATTGGTGGCTTCTGACAATTTTTGCTTCTTAAAACACTTTAATGGTTAAATGTTCTACAGAATGTTTGGTAGTGCCTAAGTTCGAAACCTAGGGCATGGAACACTAAATGATACAAAGTGACGCGAAATTAATCACTCTGTCGGAAGATTAATATTTCTCGCGCCACCTTGTAGAAAAAGTTTTTCCTAATCGCGGTCGCCACTTGTCTGGCAATGGAAGACCTCCGAGTATATTGCTGCCATGACAAAGCCCCCTCAAAAAACCAAAATAATCTGGTATTCGAAGGCGGCATAAAATAAATACATTTTCCTATTGATTGAATTTAAATAATGCTCTAATTTTTTTTTATTTTAAAATTGATTTTATTTATATATTTATTTTTTAAATTGAATGTAGCCTACGCAAACAGTCATGTTGGTGATTTGTGGCAAGTAATAGGTGCGAGAAAATTTACAGACAAACTCTATTGTGTAGTATCAGCGTAAAGTATTTTTTCTTGTATTTTGTGGTGTGCGTCATGATGTGGTTCCAAAAATGAAGGGATCTACAGTTTCAAGCCGACTCCGAACGGCAGATGCCTTTTTGAGGAGCTTTTTCATGGCAGAAATACACTCGGAGGTTTGCCATTGCCTGCCGAGGGGTGAACGCTATTAAAAAAATATTTTTATTAATTTTGGTTTTACCGAGATTCGAACCAACGTTCTCTCTGTGAATTCCGAATGGTAATCACGCACCAACCCATTCGGCTACGGCGGCCGCGAAAGTGAAAGTTTTACCACATATTTAAAAAAAAATCACAATACCCAAGAAATTCAGTAATAAACTTTGGCTAAGAGAAGCCCTATGCTCGCAAGAGGATTGAAAGGACATGGAAACCCTTGCAATTAAAAATCTGTAGATGAACTTTCACGCCTTATTTCGTGAATGCATTAGAACATTCGCTCTATTATAGTCACGGAAGTATCCTCGATATTTTTTTCAATTTTTTTTTTTTTTTTTTCACATTTTCTTATAGGTTCATAAATTTTGTTCACTATTTACAATTTCGCAACTACATCTAAGTTACCGCTATGTACATACAGCTGTACACCTGTCGTCCACGTCGTTCTAATTTAGGACAACATTTTCCGCTACTTCCGCAGTAAACCAATATGATTCATTACTATACTTTATACTTACATTATAAAACAAAAACAATTAGCCGTTTTTTTCCGGCTCGTGTGCAATAAAGCACTAGTATTGCCAAAACAAATGTGAATGCAAAAAATACTTGACATTTTTTAGCGCAATTTCATTGTGTTTTTGGTTATTTCATTCCTGAGCTCGCCAATGTGTGCGTTTGTATGTACGAGTATGCATTCAAATACTCTTTGTGCTTGCCTTTAATTACGTAAACTTTCAACACCTTCAAGACGAACGCCGGGAACAATAAATGTAATTACAAAGAAAAAAATATTAATAACAGCAGCTTAGTGAAGTGTTGAGTGCCAGCGTTAGCTGCAAAATTGCGAATCTTAATGAATCTTTTATATCAAAGGAAGTGGTGCTGTGAGATTAGATATAAATGAATGGCGCGTAATTATTAATAAATGTTTACAAATTTGCTAGAGTTACAAGCCCTGCAGGCAATTGTGCATGCCATATTTCTGCTGCCATATCAGGCGTTTTCAAGCAAATGTGCATTAGTGAGCTCATTACTCCTCAATAATCAGCGTTCGATTCAAGGTAATCGCAATTTGACGCTATCGAGTTATGTTATTTATTCTTGAATAAATAAATAATATTCTAAAGTGTAAAGCTGTAAACATCAAACGACGATCCAAGGCGCCAAATTTTGTTCAGCGAAAAATTTTGGACGAGATTGTTCCTGATCTGCTCTGAAAAGTATTATTCTAAAAAAGCAGCTGCCGTCCAACAGCTATGCACTTGCAGCTCAAAATAGCAACGAACAAAATAAATTGGATGAGAAGCTTGGCTAAACACGCTTATGCAGAAAAGATGTATGTGCTAATTGTATACGAGGTGTGGTTACTTAGGAAACAGGTTGATGCTGCAAAACACGTCTTTTTGATTTCATACAAATCTGCTTATTATCTGCTTCGATAAACACATCTTATCCACCCCTACAATGCTAAGTGTGAAAATTTGAAAATTGTACAAAGCAGTGCTAGAAGTCGTCCACCGAATTTTTTTTCAGTGCACGTGCAGCTTTTCCTTTCAAAGAACCCAAATTTTACTACTTTGAAAAGAGATTTCAGCTTAGGAAACAGATAGAGGTAAAAGGGAGGGAATGGTTCATTACCATGCCCACAGGACGAAGGCATATGCAAATACAAATATTATATGTGAATTGATATACATAAGCGCAAATACATACATATATGTGCTCACTCGAGTAGGAGAGAGCCAGATGTCGAACGTTGCCGAACGCGGCCGATTGTGCCTCTTCGTCGTTGGTTCGCTTGCAGTTCAAGCAAGGTAACGACACATGAGCAAGATAACGCCGCATGAGCAAGATAATGACGCATTTTTTGGTGCGTGCAGCCGGCTACATCGAATTATAAGACGTTATCACGTCAAAAACTTAAATTGTGTTGGTTATATAAGAAAAAATCAATGAAGAAATTGCTCAGCAAAGCAATTGTTGCCGTCTGAATAATGGCTGATTGGATGAGCGTTAGTACGCTTTTTTTGTTAATTTTTTTTATTTTTTATTAACGATTCCAAAAAATGAAGAAGCGTTGTACAAATGCTCCTATTATACATATAGAAAAGGATACTAATCAGCATTTTTCATTGGATAATTTAACTTGTTTTTAGAAGCATTTTACAATATAAACGCTACTCGCTATCCATAAGGTCTGCTAATGTTGTGCGTTTCAAACCTTTTTGAGAAGAATTTAGGCTGCATCATTGGCATGCTGTTTGTGAGCTATCAAATTGTCAAATTGTCAATTTGTCACTTTAGTCACAGTTAGTATGTCAAGATCAAGATGAAGGTCGCTATTCCTTATATAGTATGGCGCGTTTACTATGTTCCGCAGGATTTTTCGACTAGCGCATCCGCAAAATTGTATACCTTAACTCCAAGCTGATCTTAGTGTTTATTTGTAAATAAGTAATTTGTTGCGCATTGATAAGCTTGAGCGCCTGCCAATGATATGATATAATTTATTTAACTTGAAGCTTGAAATAAACGGGCTGAATTCTGCTGCCGTTGTGCAGCTGAAGTTGATCTCACAATTTTGCTTCGGATGGCCAAACCACTACACTCTCGGACTAGTTGCTTTTCCTGCAGGGAAAGTTCAATTATATGCTGCACACAGTTCACGATGTGTGTTCCTCTACTACTTCACTAGCTTTTAGAATGGAACGACTGGTATATTTGTGATAATATAGTAAAACATGTTATTGTGTATCAATATTGAATAATGAATTAACTAGCTAGTTATGGTTTATATAATGTGTATGTGCGTGTAAAATATTACAGTATTATATCAGCAGATAGTAGACGCAATTTGACATAGCAGGCAGAGGCCCCGCCAGTCAAACTAAGCAATAAGTTTATATATGTATATAATTGGCGCCTACACCCTTTTTGGGTGTTTGGCCGAGCTCCTCCTCCTATTTGTGGTGTGCGTCTTGATGTTGTTCCACAAATGGAGGGACCTACAGTTTCAAGTCGACTCCGAACGGCAGATATTTTTTATGAGGAACTTTTTAATGGCATACGGCGGCCGCCAATAAGTTTACAAAAGTGAAAATAGCTTTCGCTGTTTGCTGATAACTTAAGCTGGTATATAGATATAATATACTATATATATAATACTATCTCTATATCTATCTATATATGTTATATACAAATATACATTAGGGCGGGTCAACTTTTTTTTCAACATATTGCCTAGCAGAAGTCTACTGTGCATAACTCTAAAGTCAATTTCGAAGCACCGAAATTTTAGTACGAATTTAATATGAAGACTAATATTGACCAAAGTATCATGAATATTATTTTTTTAATACAACCTTTCACTTGCGGATTTTTGGTCCGACGAATTTATTTTTCAAATCTAGTTCCTATTAAAGAGCTACCTAATGCCGACTTAAAGCAAATTATATATGGCATTTAATGTTGCAATGGAAATAGTGACTGTATGTAATTTTGTTATACAAGGTGGCGCAAAATGAATCATCCAATAGATTATTTGAAAAACTTTTTTATTAAACAAAGAAATGATTTTGGGGATGGAAATCTTTATTTTGACCTCTATGCGCTCCACTGCTTTGCTGTTTATATACTGCAATTGTCACTAGTAGTTCAAAAGTGTTAAATATGGTTGACGTACACCGTCATTTGCAAAATTATAATTGTGGTTGTTGTTGTTGTTGCAGCAGTTTACTAGGCCCTGCTTAATCGGTATAGTCACCGATGGTAGGCCCAGGAAGCATACTGTTTCGTCAGATGGGCTACAGAGGGAGAGGGGTGGTAGGTGAGTGGGTTTAAGGGAACATCTGAATAGATAATTAGTGTCGTTGGGTGTACCGTCACATGCCGGACATATATGGAGTATATCAGGGTCGATTATGAATCAATAGAAGTTTAATCTACCGGTAATTCAGAGTTGGTTTAAAATATTGAAATAGGCAAAGCAAAGAATAAACGAATTCATGTTTGCCTTATTTCAATTGAAGTGTTTGAAAGTTTATAGAAAATAAAAAATTTTTAAATTTAATATTTAATTAAACAGTATTTCACGAGGCAGCTGAAGTTCTTCGTCTGCAATGGGTGGTGTTTTCACTCCGCTAATGAAATTGAGGAGTTGGGGATTTAGGAAGGTGGTGAAAGTCTCCCAATGAATATCGTTTAGTGCCTGTCCCTATACTGTCCGGTCCAGTAGTTGCAGTTGTGTTTGGTCCTGGGATTCGTCGATGTAGTTGAAGAGATGTCTGCTGACATGCCTGGGAGGTGGCTCTAACAAATATCTGCAGGGGTGATTCCTACGGTAACACTCGAGCAGAAATTGCTTGCTGAGCAGTTTGAAGTGCTCCTTGCAAAAATTATAAAACTTCCGATTGGTTGATTGATTTTGCGAAATGAAACTTGCAAAACAAACCGTTACATTTTACTATATTTCAAAAATGTATCTAAAAAATGTGTATCTATCATTAATAATAGTTTTTTTTTAATTAACAACTTGTTTTAAATTATTTTGGCTATAGACATTTTGTTCTTGCAAAAGGTGGTTTATTTTTTCCACTTTCTTCATTGCCATAACTGCCCTTCTATTTTCTTTTTAATTGTATAATTAAAGTTAGCTTTTTATATAATTTGGGGGCTCGTAATTGCCTTTTAGGCTTTGCACTAATGAAATGTTTTTCTTAAAAGTAATATGTAAAATTCGCAATACCAGAAACAATATCGAAAAAAATCGTTCCATAATAATTGGTCCGCCCTAATGTATATACATATAAACTCGTATATAGTTACATCATACATTTAGAGAAATTCTAGCGAAATTGTACACTTAAAAGTAAAAAAAGTGTAGTAAGAAAATCGCCAGAATAACAGCGAAGGCAAATTTAAAAAAATAAAATCATTCAAAAAACTAATAGGAACCGACTAAGCGGATATTTGCAGACAAAAAGCTGCATAAAGTGCGTTTTGTCGTTGTTTGTTGACTTTCACACTTAACACTGTCAACAAATGCATATTCATACACACCTTTTAAATTGTAGTATTATTCGTACATATTTTATTTCGCCTATTCAAGCAACCTCTGTGACCCAATGGACTTTGGAATTTTGCGATTTATTCCATTTTATTATGCTGAATTTAATTCTTAGTTCAGTTTGAATGTTATTCAGGCCAAAAAGGTTCCAAGCGGGCAATGCACTGCTAATTTTTTGAGGTTAACAAAAAAGAGAGGGACGGCATTTGCGTGCTTTTGAAACTTTCCTTATATTTTTCATTTTCAAATTGATTAACATAATTCTGGAAGCAAATCGTAATTTTTGTTTGTCACAAATTAAGCGAGCAGTGCGAATTCAAAGTTCCCATTTGGTGTGTAGTTGGAGATTTATTTAAAAAAAATTACACTGTGTGACAAAAAATGACAACAAATTACAGGCGCTTTTATGGAGACGCAGCACAACTGGTAGGTTTAGTAGTACAGTAGGTTCTGTTTTTATGCGGTAGATACGTTCCGCAAGAAACAGCATAAAAAAAACAGCATAAAAAAGCTACTAGTTCTATAGTAAAACTATGGATACGTTTCAAAGTGCTAAAACCGCATAAATCTGAAATAATGTAATAAAATCGCATAAAAAAGGGCACTAGTCCCATATTATTACTATAGATACGTTCCATAGACCGCATGAATCTGAAATAATTAAATAAAATCGCACAAACAAAATATTGTATTTTTGAAAATTATATCTTTATTTAAGAAACGTCAGATTCGAAATATAAATTTAAGTCAGAAATAGAATTAGACAACACCCACATGTTGCGCGTTCGTTTAGGATTTGGCGTAAAATCACTTTCGTCACTTGAGGAAATGTACACGTCTGATCTAGATAGTTATGCAGGCGGTTCCATACTTGTAGGGTTAGCATTTCTGATGTAATCTGTGATGAGTTTTTGCTTAGCTGGTTTAGAATCTTGTTTATATGTACAATTCCCGATAGGTCGACATGCATTTTGTAATTAAAAAAAACCGCACTATTTCAAAACCGCATAAAAAAAAGCCGCATAAAAACAGAACCTACTGTACTAAGAAAAGTTGTATGGGCTATTTTTGGTGCCTATGCATTTTATGGTATTTAAACAAATAATAACTTAAGTCAAAAAATATGAAGACAAAAAAAAATCACTTATTAGTTCGGGAGCCAGGGGTCGATTTTGGACTGCGTTTTTATGCCGTTAAATTCTTGACTATACTTGTGATTTAGCTTTCATGAATAACGAAAGTGAACGTCAGCCGACGCACTCGCGGTGGGTGTGATTGTGGAAGGGCACGAAACGTGTCGAAAAAAATGTCTGCCAACTCATTTTATACCGGCTGACATTTTTTTAATGTATTGTTGACATTTAGTAGAATAAACAAAAAGTCAGCTGAGCGGTAGAGGGGGGAAAACACGTCAGCTGAACAGGTGAACTTGTAAAAAAAAATTGAAAAGTAAAACTACTTTATGCCGATTGAAATTTTTTTACATAATTTTTAGTCCGGGAGCCAGGGGTCATTTTGACCTCATTATTTCATGCCGACTGATTTTAATACTAAAGGCAGACGCCATCCAATGGATGACGAAACCAACCGTCAGCTGGTCCAGTAGCGGTGGGTACGTGGGTGGGATGCTGCGAAACGTGTCGACAAAAAATTTTTAACAACTCATTTAATACCGACTGAATTTTTTTTTTGTGTATTGTTGATATTTACTAGAATAAAAAAAAAAAATAGTCAGCTGCGCCGTAGAGGGGGGAAAATACGGCAGCTGAGCAGGTGAACTTGTAAAATAAATAAAAAAGTAAAACTACTTTATGCCGATTGAAATTTTTTTACATAATTTTGGACACATATGGAAATAAGTACAATAATGATGGTCAGCTGCGTTTATAGCGGTGGGAAGACCGTCAGCCGGAGCAAGAATGTATCATTGCGTTCATACATCTCGGCGGCGCGCGGAATTTTCAATGCAAGGCTTACTAGATTTCTAAAAAATTTGCAGAGTAGTTTCCATACAAAATGTTTAGTTTTTTTTTTTTTTTGCCGGGACAACTAGCAAATACAGCACCCAGACAACATTAAGTCCATTGTAATGCATTTTTAGCAATTATTATTTTATTATTTGTATTTGCATTTTATATTTATTTTTTTTTATTTTCTTCATTCTTACAAAACTTACATAATAATAAATTGTTAAATGAACTAAAGCAAACGCAGCAAGAACATCGCACGCATGGAACAACAGACAGACACACAACACAAATATGTGAAGGAGCTCAGCCAAATACTTAACAAAAGTGTACGCGCCAATTATTTATTTATTTTTATTATTTATTTCGACGGGGATATTTTACTGTTTCATTATTTCATTATTATTACTAATTATTATTTTAATTTATTAATTGACCCACCCTTTAACTAAAAATAAAAAATCGGACTCTTGAACTAACATTTAAATAAATTATAATTTTTCTCATAATCTTTAAAGTCGAATATCTCGAAAATGGTTAAGTTTTCAAGTCCGTCATCCCATCATAACCAAATTAATCAGAATTGGCTTAAATAATAAGGCGCTTAGATACCTAGGCCTACTTTAACAGTAAGCCTGTACATTACATAGAAGTCAATATGTAAACGGCCGCCGTAGGTGAATGGGTTGGTGCGTGAGCACCATTCGGAATTCGAAGAGAACGTAGGTTCGAATCTCGGTGAAAGACCAAAATGAAGAAAACGTTATTGCTAATAGCGGTCGCCCCTCGGCAGGCAACGGCAATCTCCTGAGTGCCATGAAAAAGCTCCTCATAAAAATATCTGCTATTCGGATTCGGCTTAAAACTGTAGGTCCCTCCATTTGTGGAACAACATCAAGACGCACGCCACAAATAGGAGGCGGAGCTCAGGCAAAAACTCAGAAAGTGTGTAAGCCGGGTTTTCCAATAAGAGATGTTATTCCCGTAAAAGATCAATAGTTTCGTTGGCACGTAGCGCCGTCTTGTTGAAAATAAACCTTGTCCAGATTAGTACCATCCAATTCCGGCCATAAAAAATCGTTAATCATCTCTCAATAGCGCAATCCATTCACTGTAACTGTTACTCCAGCTTCATATTCGAGAAAGTAAGGTCCAATGACTCCGCCGGACCATAAACCACACCAAACAGTCGCACCTTGAGGATAGAGAGGCTTTTCAAGAGTTATTGGATTTTTTGAACCTCAGATTCGACAATTTTGCTTGTTGACGAAGCCACCGAGGTGGAAATGAGCCTCATTACTCAAGATGATTTTTGGATGGAATTCCGGTTCATTTTCATGCATTTCAACGACCCAATCAGCAAATATACGACATTGTTGATGATCGGCCGGCTTAAGTTCTTCAGTTAGCTGGACTTTATAAGCCTTAAGACTCAAGTCTTTATGCAAAATACGGTTTAATGACGTTTGTGGAATGCCTAATTCCAAAGAACAAAGAGGAATGGACAAACCTGGGTTTCCTTAATCTTTTTTGGCTACAACGGCCATATTTTCGACTGTTTCTTGAGCGACGTGCACGGGTTTTATTCTGCACATCACTTACTTGTTCCAACAGCTCGAATTTTTCACCAATTTCTGTATTGTGGTCCGACCAGGTGCTTCACGATGGCCCAAAAATGTTCGAATTTTACGAACCGTCTCTGCCAAATTTTCGCCATTTTTATAGTGAATTTTTATAATTTCAGTGCGTTGTTTAAGCGTGTATCGTTCCATTTTTATTAATGGCGTAGCTTCTACATGTCAAATATCAAAAACTGTCAGCTTCATAAGTCACATCTACCGAAATAGCGGGCTATTCAAAATAATACCTAGTATTGGGAAACGCTTTATATGTAATATGTAAAGTTAAAATTATTTCATTAATAATTTTTTTCAAAAACATTGCTATATATTTCATGTAAGTAAAAATTACTGTTAATTTCGTTAGTAAAATATTGTGTTGTACAATATGTAACTCTTAAGCCAATTTAGGCGATTCTTCCTTATGATTAAAGAATTGCTCATCAAGTGGCTTCCATTTACACACAACTATAAGAAACAACAAATATCGCAATGTACATGTAAAATAATGCCACACGTAAACGTCAGTGGAGTTAAACAATTTCATAACGGCACCTTTCCGCGAGGAATTCCCCTTTTTAGTTGCCACCTTCTCAAATTTGTAAGCAGTAACGCCAACGGAATTACTTTCCTATTTCCCCTGATTAAACTCTGTAAATCTGTTGTACTATTTAACATTAATTCTAAAACATTACAGCTCACTTAGCAGCGTACTTTTTTACATCATCCATTTTGGATTCGTACAGGGTTTTTTCACTGTACAAATTTTCGTGATATTGTGCAATAATTTTAAAAGTTCTTGACTGTTTTTGTATCAGCTCCACATTCAATGGTCTAATAAAACTATAAACTGATGCGAGTATTCTTGGATATTTTCATACTCCAACTTAACTTCATTTTTTTCTTATTTTGTCACCAGAAAATCGATACGAATTTTGTCCACTCAAACGGCTCGCATGTGACAGCTTCCACTCATGCATTTCCTAACATAATTTAGTGATTTTCAAGACAACAGCAAACTACTGGTTTTTTATTTGTATTTACGATTATTGATACGTGTAATACAAATGACTGAGCAGATATTATATTTGAATAGTAAATCCCCTTGCATGGGCATTGGCAATGTTCTTTCTTCAATAACAAAATCATCATTATACTTCTAGAAATTCATAATGTTGGTATAGATTTGAATATGCATTAATTATAGGTTCACTATTTGTTGTTACTAATCATGTGACTAACTTTGTTATTATAAAAGTTACTTGGGGCTAGTAAAATGGGAACCACAAGAGGCTTAATTGGTGCAGCAAAATATCAAAACTTTCACAACATTTAGTCGCTTATTTTGCTCGTTTAAACAATTTTAAAATAAGCATTGTTAATTTAGAAAACATTTGTTTAAAGTTATTAAAAGATTTTTTTTTAAAAAGGTGGCGCAAAATTAATCATCCAATTTGTGGTTTTTAGTGATGAACATTTTTATTTTAACCCTTTCGCGCTCCACTGCTTGTCTGTTTGTGTACTGCAGCTGTCAAGTTCACAAGTGTCCAATACGATTGAGGTACAACGCGATTTGCCAAAATTATAAATCTTCCTATAGGGTGATTAATTTTGTTCGCTGCACATCTTGGCCGCGTTGTGATATGCAAAGTCGCTTTTTTTGTTTGAAAGGAAGGAAGCTTCATATATTCGTCAGAAATCGAATTTCTAAAGAAAGTTTTTAATAATAACATCATCGATTGCTTTTCGCCTTAGTTGAAGAGCTCCACATATTTTCGAGCTTCAACCAAAATAATTCCAAGTTTCTGTTTCAATTCATGGTATTTAATCCCGAAAAGAATTTTGTTCCAACTTCTCACATTTTTTTTGAAACTAGGAAGCTTATGTCAAAAAATAAGCAAAAAACTCCACTTTTTATTTTATTTCATAATCTCA
Organism: Anastrepha ludens; assembly: GCF_028408465.1. Classification (NCBI taxonomy): domain Eukaryota; kingdom Metazoa; phylum Arthropoda; class Insecta; order Diptera; family Tephritidae; genus Anastrepha; species Anastrepha ludens. The sequence goes on along the minus strand of NC_071498.1, from coordinate 113,039,989 downwards.
ACATAAGGTCAGTTAGGAAAAGAACAAGACTAGTTACAGCCTTTTCTGATGACTCAAAGTAGCCTCAAAATGGCCGAAAACTGACGAGTAAAGAGTTTCAGTATAATTCGTGCATTTAAGAGAATCGCTCAACAGACGGAATTTTTGAAATCTAACTACAAATCCTTAATTAGCGACCCGAAAAACTCTACTAAACCAAGTTTTATAAAAAAGCATACCCATTTCGTTTTTTTTTATCTTTTGATACACATCCCTTGAGTAAGGTTTCATGATATCAATCAAAGAACTTGACGCACATTGCCTTGTACAAATGGAGATATTGATCAAAATTTCAGAGACTTTTTTTAAACTTTTACAAAAGCAAAACAAAAAAAAACATTTTAGTTACGTTGATGCCTTGCAACTATTTAATGAAATTAAGCTGATGGCCTCGCCGCTAATGCTTTAAAATCTTTGTGGTTGTAGTTCATTACTTTTCCAATTTTTAAATAAATAAATAATAAAAAAAAATATTTGGTGAAATTATTGATTTTATACTTACTTGGTTTTTTGTAATTGAATAAAAAAATAGCGAAGAGCATGCAGAGAATAGGTTTGTTTAAAAATTTACCATTTTATAATTTTCCAATGTTTCAAAGTGACTATGCGTTTAGAGACCTATTCCCACTTCTTCTACCTACGCGTTTTTTTAATTTCAGTTTACTGGTTATTCAACTCGATTCATTTACTTTTAACTCATATACGAAACTTGGTTTCAAATATAATATTTAATATTGTAATATAAATATAAGTATAAAATAATATAAGTTTCTGCCTTCACGGATCCACGCATATTTTTGGCGGAACATTTTACCCACTTAGCGCCTTCTTGAAAACCTTTTGAGTAATTTTTTATAGAAGTGTTGTGAAGGAGGCCGCCGTAGCCGAATGGGTTGGTGCGCGACTACCCTTCGGAATTCAGAGAGAGAACGACGGTTCAAATCTTGGTGAAACACCAAAATAAAGAAAAAGTTTTTTCTAGTAGCGGTCGCCCCTCGGCAGGCAATGGCAAGCCTCCGAGTGTATTTCTGCCATGAAAAAGCTCCTCATAAAAATATCTGCCGTTCGGAGTCGGCTTGAAACTGTAGGTCCCTCCATTTGTTGAACAACATCAAGACGCACACCACAAATAGGAGGAGGAGCTCGGCCAAACACCCAAAAAGGGTGTACGCGCCAATTATTTATATATATACATATATATATATATTAGGGCGGGGCGATTTAGAAATCGCTCATTGCTCTGTGAAAATCGTATTCTAGGGATCAAAATAAGAAACTATACCTCTAAAACGAATTCTGATGTCCCCCAATTTGGGTCGAACGAAAAACCCCACTTTGACCCATTTAAAGTGCTCCAATCGAGTCCAAATGTATGACCGACCCCCACTAACTTTGGACGGCCGATCCACCCATGCCAGTGGCACACCCCCTGGAACTCCCCTGGGGGGTTCCCCATACAATCATTTCAAAATATCACCATGTTTGGCCTTTACATGAGAAAAGAAACTAAAAAGTTCGACCCAAATTGGGGGACATCAGAATCCGTTTTAGATGTATGGTTCCTCCGGCAAAGTTTCCTAATTTGATCCCTAGAATATGATTTTCACAGAGCAATGGGCGATTTTTTTGCCTCCCCACAAATCGACCCGGCCTAATATATATACATAGGTATATTGTGAAGCTCATTAAAATGGCAGTTAGAGAGTTAAGTAGAGGTTTTAGAAAGGAAATTTTACAAGCATTAATATTTATTCGGACATTTTACCAGCTGGAGATAAAATAAACTCCTACATTCTATATGAAAGGTCATGAGGAACGAAACTTTGATTTCAGATGGCGTCCAAGATATTGCAATCAATTTTCAAAATTCCTATTTAAATAGAGTCCAAAAACTAGAAATGTAATACCTTTTATTCTCTTCTTGATTGGCGCGATAATCGCTTAAACGCGATTTTGGCGGAGTTTAACAAAGCTCGTTTCTTTCTCATCCATCTCCAATTGATCTCTCTAACACAAAGTTGGCCTTTCTCTTCGACTGCTACCACCAGCTTATAACGCATCGAATACTGTCAGAGCTAGAGCGTTTATATTCCAACAAGATCCGAGTCGATATTCGGTCCTTGGATCGTTCGTACATCTGGAACAGTCTTAAATCTAACCCAACAGGATCCATCTAGTTGTGTGTTTCTCGATCAGGAGACAGCCACGGAGTTTGATGAATTCCTTGTAGAAATGCATCTTAAAATAAAAGTAAAATAAAATAGAACATCGATTTGAGTTGTTAAGAAGAAACCAATTAATCCGTTTATAAACCCAATTCACGTCACTCCACACAAACCGGAGGGAAGGTTGGCTTAAATATCTGCCTAAACATTTATCAATTATAAAATTATAAAAAATTAGTGTTGCATATGTGTGCTTACTAAGTATGTAAGTCCCGTAATTCGGGCATCCAGATATTTTTCAGGTTCCGAAATCCCGAACAATTATAAATATCGAACTGAAAAAAGTAAAAACTTGTTTATCATAAAACTTAGTTGCAACAAAAGCTTTTCAATATACAAAAAACTTGTTCTTGTTTTCTTATACAATACAATGTGGCGTAAATTGTTTTGATTGAAAACTGCATCATTAATATTTACCAATAAATCAACTCATTCAGTCGAACTGAGTAAGATCTTGTCTTGTATACAGTTTTGCAAATCAAATTAAAAAAAAGTATTTACTATGTAGAATGTAAGCTGTAAATGTAATAGGTCTATTTATAAGTTCGTGCGGTTTTACAACAGATGGCGTAACTTGATTATTATTCCATCGATCCACATTTCCAAACATTCATTGGAGAGCTACTGTCGTAAGGCACAAACGTCAGTATAAGTTTTTTATTTGAAGCGTAAACAACAATATTTTTACCACACTTGAAAATGTCGAATTTCGTGCCAAATAATGTGTTTTTGCGGGGAATTCTTCTTCATTATTTTAATATGAAGAAAAAAGCAGCCGAAAGTCATCGTATCTTGGTGGAAGTTTATGGTGAGCATGCTCTATCTGAGCGAACGTGCCAGAAGTGGTTTGCACGCTTTAAAAGTGGTGATTTTGGCTTGGAAGACGAAGAACGCGAGGGTGCGCCGCCAAAGTTCATGGATACCGAATTGGAGGAATTGCTCGATCAAGATCCGGCTCAAACGCAAGAAGAGGTTGTAAAAACTTTGGGAGTTGATCAATCAACCATTTCCAAACGTTTAAAAGCCATGGGAATGATCCGAAAGGTAGGCCATTGGGTGCCGTATGAATTGAAGCCAAGAGACGTTGAACGCCGTTTTATGGCATGCGAACAACTGCTTCAACGGCACAAAAGAAAGGGTTTTTTGCATCGAATTGTGACTGGCGATGAAAAGTGGGTCCATTACGACAATCCAAAACGTCGGGCAACGTATGGATACCCTGGACATGCTTCAACATCGACGTCGGCGCAGAATATTCATGGCCTGAAGGTTATGCTGTGTATCTGGTGGGACCAGCTGGGTGTTGTGTATTATGAGCTACTGAAACCGAATGAAACGATTACGGGGGATGTCTACCGACGACAATTGATGCGTTTGAGCCGAGCACTGCGAGAAAAACGGCCGCAATACGCCGATAGACACGACAAAGTTATTTTGCAACATGACAATGCTCGGCCACATGTTGCACAAGTGGTCAAAACATACTTAGAAACGCTCAAATGGGATGTCCTACCCCACCCGCCGTATAGTCCAGACCTTGCGCCATCCGATTACTATCTCTTCCGATCGATGCAACATGGCCTGGCTGACCAGCACTTCCGTAATTACGATGAAGTCAAAAAAATGGATCGATTCGTGGATTGCGGCAAAACCGACCGAATTTTTCACAAAGGGAATCCGTGAATTGCCAGAAAGATGGGAAAAAGTAGTAGTAAGCGATGGACAATATTTTGAATATTAAATTTGTAACCATTTTACGTCAATAAAGTTTAAAATTTCGAAAAAAAACGCACGAACTTATTCATAGTCCTATTAATTATAAAATATCATGTGACAAAACGATATAACATCAACATTTTGAGCCGTTTGGATCATTTTTTTAGTTTTTTTTTTGTTCGAATGTTCGTTGCTTTTGTATAAAAGTATCGTCTGCAGCGACAATAAAACTGATCACTTGGCTCTAGACAGCAATCCAACTACTTCAAGGGTAGTTGCAGTCCTATAAATCCAAGCTGAATTATGTCGGTAGACATAATATCCTGATGCTAACATGAGTCCTAGGACACGTGGGTATCGCGGGTAACATGGACTCTGACTCTTTAGCTAGGATGGGTTCTGAAGCCAACTGTTTTGGAGCGGAGGCCGTTCTGCCACTCTCTTCTGCAGCCATCAAAGGCACGGTTATAAAACGGGTTACTTCAACCCACAAGCGAGCTTGGCAGGCTGAGAGAGGCTGCAGATGGACAAAACTGATGTTACCTGTCATGCCCGACCGACTGTCGCAGATCCAGCTGTCATTAAGCAGAAGGGACTGTAGGCAGATGGTTGGACTGATGACGGGCCACTTTCTATGGGCGAGGCACATGGTAAAGATAGACTTCTCAGACAGTGCACTCTGCCCAGGATGTGGAGGAGGATGAGGCGGCGGACCACTTTCTGTGCATCTACTCATACTTCACACGAATTAGGCTTGAAGTCTTTGGCAGTGATGTGTTATGTCACCACCAGATCTGCTCAGATTTCTTCGGTTGTCGGGTGGATTTAAAGAAAATAAAAAAGGGAAACCGAGTGCAGTACAATGGGCTTAACGTTGTCTGAGTGCTAAACTTGCTAGGTGTCCCGACAAAAATTTTTTTGTTGTTTGTTTGTAGAATCAATTTTGGTATGCTGTTTTATAGTTTATTAAATTCTAGTATGACAAAGTGTAAGTTTGAATTTGATGAAAAATACCGTTGATTTTTTATAATTTTTTTCCTCACCGATATTAAACATTTCCTCTATATAAAAAATACGCTGGTTATATGGAGAGTATTTTGATATATATTTGGTAGCAATCACCTCATTTCCTCTATGCTGTTAGATATGACATAGATACTGTTACATATATTTATATATACATATATATTATATATATATATATATATACCAACAAACATGCATACATACATCTGTGTACTATTAATACTTGCCAAGCTCCTAATTCAAATCACGTATTTGTAAGAATTCCAAAACGAGTTGGGAGTAATTACAAGAAAAAATAAGTAATTACAACAAATTACAGATTTGCGAAAAGATATACCGGGTCTTGGGTAAATTACTTGGCAGTTTATTTCTCTAGGAAATAAAATAAATCTATACATTATCTATTGAACAGCAACATTACCGCTGGTCTAGTCTGCATAGTTGTGGAATAATTCTTGTTTTGCATATGAAATGAATGAGCTGAGTGAAATCAAAATTATGAAACTACAAAGTTATGTAAAGTAATTATATTGTAATTAAATTATCGATTCAATTCAATAGCTAGATTAGGTTAGTTACGTGCCCCCATAGCTGTTAATTAGCTGTTAAAAGCATTTAATGGAAATATAAAACTGCATGCCTTGATATCGTATTAATATTTATAAGATAATACACAAAAAAATGCTTATTGCCAGCGTATTTTACTCTAGCTCTTCTGTTCTCGTTTGGCATAAAGGTTCAGATTTTTAATTAAAATATAATATATTTGTTTTTATAAAAAATTCCGCCTTAATTGGCGTTTACATTTTGGTTGTTTGACGGAGCTCCTACTCCTTTTTGTAGTGTGCCAGAGTTAATACTTTTCCACAAATGGAGGGACCTACAGATACAAAAATTGGAATATGATGGTGATTGATCCACTTTCACGTCCACCACTGATATAAAACTTGAGGCCAATTGTGGAATCTGATTAAATTTGGACGAAATTTTGTCAAGGCACTTTTCCTATAGACATTTATGATGCATGCCATATTTATTTTTAGTATAATATATTGGAAAGATGTGTAAATCTTTAATTAGAATCTCTCAATTAATTGAAAAATATCTCAGATATGGTCTATGAGCCGCAATTAAAAGATGGTAGAAGAAGGTGGGAATCAATGGGCCTTAATTAAAAAAAAATATTTCAAAGAGTTTTTACCCAATAATGTTCCAAGCACAAAAACATGCCATTGAGATATGTGCGAAGGAATGCCCCCATAGGAAAATGAGAAGGACCGACATATACATACTCTCATATAGTCAGGCGGCTTCGAAAGCCATTCTATCAACTGTAATCACTTCAAAAATCGTAAATGACTGCCTGAACCTTCTTAACACGTTAGAGAGTTTCATAGCAGTATTCTCATGTTGGGTTCCTGGACATGAGAGAAATGAAGTGGCTGATCATCTAGCTAAAAAAGAGGCAAGCATGTCCTTACTTGGTCCTTTGGTCCTTGGACTTAAAAAAAAAGCACATTAACGAACTTCTCAGAAAGTGGATGGAGACATTCATTGAACACTGCCAAATTCTATCGGTCAGCCATAAGCGAAGCAATTCTTAACACCAGACAGAGGAATTTCTGATTAACTATCATACTTTCGCTCAGCAGAGTAGATTTGAGACTTTTAACTTTTACTTTACTTTACGTTACTTTACTAGCCACTGCAGCCTGAGATACCACTCAAACAAAATTGGCCTTTCCGAGACCATCATCTATTGAATATGTAAAATGGACACTGAAAATTCAAAACATATTCCTTGTACTAGGCAGTAAAAGGCTACACCACCTTGGTTGTAATGCCGTGTATTCATATTCATATAAGTTATGGAATACTAAGCCCCCGAATGTACTAAACAACATTTCAAAACAGCTGATTAAAATTGTAAGCAACCATCAGTTTAGCCAAATCACATACATTCTATATGTTTCAGATATGAGCTATTTTTGTATCTTTACTTTTTTTTATAAAAATAGGCCCCCAAAAAGGCAATGCGAAATGCTAATTTCAAATATAAATTTTTTTTAAGACTTCTACTTTGAAACGTCGAGATAAGCAATGCCACATAATTACTGGAAAGTTTACTCTGAGTTTCGTTAGAGTATTGGTGGTTTTCGTTACTGCAATTTTTAAATTAATTTTAACATAAGAGTAAACGCTTTTTAACATAAGAACAAACGCTTCGTTACATTGTTCACTTAAAAATCAAAGAAAAATGTTTCGATTTATTGCCTTCCAGTAGGACTTCTTCTCATATTCATAGACTATTTAGTAATCATCCAATATTGTTTTGAATCAAGAATGATAGAAAGAAAATTACGCCCATCAGAGAGTGTGTGACGTCACGTTTTTCCGAGTTGTGCAGTATTTGCTCTTTCAAAATAAATTTAGTGCTTTTTTATACCCAAAATGCGAAAATTTTGAAGTTTCGTGTTTGTTTATTTTTTTAAATTTAAAGCTACCGAAAGTTTAAGTTATCAAAAAAACCATATTATTAAACAAAAAGGTTTAAAAAAAGAAAAGGAAAAAGGAAAAGATTTTAGTGGTAATGAAAATTTTTTGACTCTTATAAAATTTGATAATTTCAAAGTGCCAATTTAACTTTTGGCTCCATTTAAGGTTAAGCAAGAATATTAAATCTTCGTCTCTCAACTCTTCTTAAGATTGAAAACCTTTTTACACATTTTAAAAAGCGTTTGAACTTACTGAATGCGAATTAAAACCATAGAGGTTCAATCGTTTCTTCCGGCCATCAATCCTTAGTGGGACATAGGGCATCAAGAGGTGTATTCATTGTAAAAATAATCCACAAAATACTAGAAAATACTAAAGAAACCATACTGACATTTTCACAAAAACAGTACCTTATCTAGTTACATAACCTCAAATATAGCAAAAAAGTCGTTCCCTTAAGGGGTTATATACCTTGTGGTCCGGTGAAATTAGCGAAAGTTGGGTTTTTTTTAAAGATATGTAGCAATAATTTTATTGTATAAAAGTTTTTATTATTGGATATTACAATGTTTAAAGAAAAAAAAAGGCTTTGTTTGTGTAAAAATATTTAAAAATGGCGGAGTTATGGCGTTTTCCCCCAAGACCCTTTTTTTGGAAGAGGCTTGCGGTGGACGCGATTCAAGTCCACCAAGTCAACTGAAATCAAAAAATCGAAAAGATTTCATTAGTATAGGGTTATATCTTCTTAGTGAGCGATCAATATATTAAATATTTTGATTTTTGTGAAAATAGGAACATGTTTTTAAAAAACTCCACTTCTACAGTCCTAAAATTGGCATTAAAAAATTCATATCTGCAAAATAAAAATTTATACATAAAAAGTTGATCGTTCACTAAGAGGCGACATCAATTACGAACAATTTAAAAAAAAAATTATAAAAATCGGTTGAATACTTTTTTTGCAATCGCGTCCACCGCAAAAGCATTTTTGGAAAAAAACGTTTTTGAGATAATCGCGTTTAAAGTTTCAAGCGCCGCATGAGGCCGTACGCTCAGCACGTGACGACGCACAATTTAAAACGCTGTAACTTTCGATCTATTGCTCAGATCTCTATGAAATTTTTGGAAAATGTTCTCAAGGGATTGTACTTTACGATAAAGAAATAAAATTTATTTTGATTTTTTTGAAAAACACAAGGTATATAACCCCTTAACAAAAGAGGGTCTCTTAACAAAAAAAATCTCATAAATTAAATTGTACATAACCATAACACATTTATTTAAAAATTCGCACATTTTAAAGACAATTTGTGACGCATACAAAGTTCTTTAAGTAATCCAATAAAATTTTGGTGTTTAATTTTTTTTAAATGGGCATTTGAGTGCGTTTTTATATCCAAAGCTAGGCAACACTGCAGTAGCGAGAGAGAGATTTGACTGCTGAAAGCAGAAGAACACCAACAACACCTGCAATCGCGGGCAATGCCACCAGATGTTAAAAAGAGTAAAGCTAAATAAAACTGAGTGAATTATTGAACTAATTTAAAAAAATGTATATTTTACAAAATTATAAACATTTTAATTGGAATAGGCTAGAAAAATGTCATGAAGAAATAACTAAAACTCCGAGACTAAATAACAAAAAAAAAAAGCTAAATCAAGCTACGAAAATGGAAAATCTGGCCATACTGCAGCTAAAACCATGTAACTCTTTGTCAAATTCGCTGAGCGCAAAGTAATGGCAACACGATAGGCGTCATCTCATTATTCTTTCCATCATGGTTTTGAATAACTATTTTACTGAATAAAAAGTAATGATTTTGAGTGATGGAAATCTTTATTTTGACCTTTATGCGCTCCATTGATGTCAAATATCATTAACATAAAACGTCATTCTTTAATTTTCTTACAGTTTATTTTTTTCAATATAATTTTATTTATATGTGTAGTACAGAGTAAGACTACTTAATAGTACTTCAGCATTATTATATGCAACTAGAATGATAAGGTGATTAATTCTGCGCCACCTTGTCCATACATAAATATATTCACTAACTAGCCCGGCATCATTTTCTAGCTTTACTTTCTTATAACTACTATTTCTTATTATTTATTTTATACAAGATGCTTGAAGGTTGCAAAGTTGATATAATTTTAATGCTTTAATGACTTGAATTTCATTATGCACAAAATTAATTTGTAATCATCACTTAAAGTAGTTATCAAATAGACTACTTTATAGCATTTTATTATTATGAATACAGAAAAATAGCTTCAAGTACTTTACCATTTCAAAACAATAACAACTTTATACGAATGTTCTTTGCGTACAAAATTCTGCGTGCCACTTCTTTCCGTTGGCACTTAAATACTTCTTGTCATGCAAACACGGAATTTATTTAAGTTTTAAATTGCAATAGTAAATTATACCTTTTTTTTTATCTATATGGGATTGAGAAGCCAAATTGAAGGTTAAGTAAGCCAAAATGCCAAAAAATCAGAATGAGGCCGTACAACCACTTTACCCCTTTCTTGTTTCACAATTGAATTATGAAATGTTGTACCACTTAGCACAAAAGTCATGGGTATGAAAAGGTCACATTCCTCTCAGATTGGTCAAGCACTCCTATAAAAACTTCGAACCAAGAATTATAAAGCAATGCAATAATCACAGTGCATGTGTTGCTCTCTCTGCTGGGGCTTCATTGTATGGTTAACACTCAAAATGATTGAGCTACATACTTCAAGGACGGACCTAGTATGCTCAGCTAAATTTAACACTTTTACTATGAAGTAATAATTTATTACAATTTCTTCAATAAATACTAGTTTGTAGCAATCATTGTGAGCATAAAAACACTAAATGATAACAACGGTTTTTCTGATAGTGGTCGCGCACCGGCAGGAATAACAAAACTCTGAGTGTACCATATTTCTGCCATGAAAAAAAACTCATTACGTTCAGAGACGGCATAAAACTGTAGGTGAAACAACATCACAAATAGGAGGAGCAGCTGGGTCAAATACCCAATAAGGGCTGTAAGCACCAATTATACATACTTATATTTATATTTATATTCTCATTAATTGGTAGTTCTAGATGCACTAGATGCATCGATGCACTAGCAGCTTTCATCAACTTATTAAAACGAAGTCAGAGCAATTCATATTCAGCATACATGCAAACTTGTTCGCCGGCACATGTATTGGTACTAGGAACGCCAATATTAGGAGTTATTCTCTCGTGGTTTTCGTGGTTTCGGGAACGGGATTTAATGGAATCCTGAAATTTCGGGACCCGCCCCGAAACATAAATTTCTCTTATTCAGTGAAAAATCAATAAAAGCAAAGTTCTAGCATACCTTCGTTTGAGTAATACACTCTGCTCACAATTGATTATATTTTGTTTAACGCGAACCGATACGAGTACAAAAAAAATTCTTAAAGCAAGAACTTGAATATACAGGGTGAACGATATAAAGTGTTATCTGTAAAGCAGCTCATGACATCAACGCCAAAATTGTTCTAATGACAGTTCAATATATTGTTCAGTTTATCAGTGTATCAGTTTTGTTGAATTTTTTTCCTGCAATGGAATTCAAACGTAATAGTGTAATTGCGTTATATTTGGCTGGAAAATCACAACCAACCATTGTTCTTGAGCTCAGTCAACTCAAAGTGAATAAAATGTTATATATAAAATGAGCTCAAGGTCAAGGCTTACAAGTTCCAAAAAGCACACGATCTTTCACCCAAGCAAAAAAAAGTTCGGTGCGAAAGAGCAAAGGAGTTGTTGCGCTTGCCCGAACATGGCGAATTTCCTAACATTGTGTTTTGTGATAAAAAAAATTTCCCAATTGAGCATATTCTCATACAAGAATTTGAGCCTACGTATGGCCACTCGAAGCAATTTCCCATCGCAAGTAATGGTTTAGGCCGCAGTGACCGCTGATGGACGCTATCCAATCGTTTTTATCGAGCCTGGTGTCAAAGTGAATGCGACTTATTATCGGAAAAATGTTTTAGAAGCTGCTTTAGAGCCGTGGACACGCAAACATTTCGGTCGTAGACCACGGACGTTCCAACAGGACTCGGCACCGTCTCATAAAGCTCGTGTGAACCAAGAATGGTTAAAAAATCATGTTCCACACTTCATTAGCTAAAGTGAATATATGTTAAAATTGTAATCATTTTTGAACTATATTTGAAACTAATTTCACACAAAAAAGGTATGGCGTTTTGAATAGGTAAAACTTCATATCGTTCACCCTGTATATTATAGGACTATGAATAAGTTCGTGCGGTTTTACAACAGATGGCGTAACTTGATTATTATTCCATAGATCCACATTTCCAAACATTCATTGGAGAGCTACTGTCGTAAGGCACAAACGTCAGTATAAGTTTTTTATTTGAAGCGTAAACAACAATATTTTTACCACACTTGAAAATGTCGAATTTCGTGCCAAATAATGTGTTTTTGCGGGGAATTCTTCTTCATTATTTTAATATGAAGAAAAAAGCAGCCGAAAGTCATCGTATCTTGGTGGAAGTTTATGGTGAGCATGCTCTATCTGAGCGAACGTGCCAGAAGTGGTTTGCACGCTTTAAAAGTGGTGATTTTGGCTTGGAAGACGAAGAACGCGAGGGTGCGCCGCCAAAGTTCATGGATACCGAATTGGAGGAATTGCTCGATCAAGATCCGGCTCAAACGCAAGAAGAGGTTGCAAAAACGTTGGGAGTTGATCAATCAACCATTTCCAAACGTTTAAAAGCCATGGGAATGATCCGAAAGGTAGGCCATTGGGTGCCGTATGAATTGAAGCCAAGAGACGTTGAACGCCGTTTTATGGCATGCGAACAACTGCTTCAACGGCACAAAAGAAAGGGTTTTTTGCATCGAATTGTGACTGGCGATGAAAAGTGGGTCCATTACGACAATCCAAAACGTCGGGCAACGTATGGATACCCTGGCCATGCTTCAACATCGACGTCGGCGCAGAATATTCATGGCCTGAAGGTTATGCTGTGTATCTGGTGGGACCAGCTGGGTGTTGTGTATTATGAGCTACTGAAACCGAATGAAACGATTACGGGGGATGTCTACCGACGACAATTGATGCGTTTGAGCCGAGCACTGCGAGAAAAACGGCCGCAATACGCCGATAGACACGACAAAGTTATTTTGCAACATGACAATGCTCGGCCACATGTTGCACAAGTGGTCAAAACATACTTAGAAACGCTCAAATGGGATGTCCTACCCCACCCGCCGTATAGTCCAGACCTTGCGCCATCCGATTACTATCTCTTCCGATCGATGCAACATGGCCTGGCTGACCAGCACTTCCGTAATTACGATGAAGTCAAAAAATGGATCGATTCGTGGATTGCGGCAAAACCGACCGAATTTTTCACAAAGGGAATCCGTGAATTGCCAGAAAGATGGGAAAAAGTAGTAGTAAGCGATGGACAATATTTTGAATATTAAATTTGTAACCATTTTACGTCAATAAAGTTTCAAATTTCGAAAAAAAAAACCGCACGAACTTATTCATAGTCCTATAAAGTTTTTTTTACCCCTAAAAAACAAAAATAGCTGCTAAACTGAAAAAATCTTAGATGACCAAAATGCCATTTTAGGTAAAAAACGAGTCAGTTTGTTGCAAGTAAAATACGATTGTAAGCGTTTAGACAACACAACACCTTGAGATTACAAATATGTCAATAGGCAGGGTTTTGGACGGCAAAAAAAAAATTAAATTTTATAATTTCAATTAATTTAAATGCGTTTATTCCACGTTTTAGTTCGGACTTTGTTGATCCATCTAAAGTTGTTATATTCATCTCTGGTGCGTTCGTTGTTGGAATACGCCGTCTTTATTTGAAGATCATATTATGCTTGTCATATTAGTAGGCTTGAACGTGTTCAGAAAGCCTCTGTGCGTTAAGCTTTGCCCTTCTTTAAATTTCACTAATCCAATTTCATCCTATAAAAGGTGGTGCTTGCTCATTTATCTAAAATCACTAAGTATTAGAAGGACTAGTTTTTCCATTACTTTCCTCTCCGATTTGATAAATGGGGTCATAGGCTTTCCAGTGCTACTCGAGAAAATCAATTTCAATATTCCTCAGCGAAGTTTACGGAATCATGATTTTTTCTGGTTAGGGATGGTAAAAACTAATTATGGTTCCAATGCTGCGATTTCTAGAACTCTGGGAGAATTTAATTCGCTTTCAAATCTTACTGGCCTGGATTTTTCTTCAACAAAGAACCACTTCAAATTGGTACTAAATAAATTTTTGAACTAAATTCTTTGCCATATTTAATAATTTTCCTCGGTAAATTATAAAAAATGTTATCTTTTTTGTTCACTCATTTCAATTGAAACTAGTTAATAATAAATATTATTTTACTTTGATTAATTTATTTAGCATTAATCTGTTTCCTTAGTCTGTAAGAAATACTGTGCATATTTTTTAGACTATTAATTGAATAAATAAATAAACATGTTTTTGTTAAACGCGGCTTCATTCCAAAACTTCTATGCACTTAATTTAAAACAAAATAAATATTTCCGAGATTTTCTGTACTAAAAAATATTTCTGGGATTGTCGGTACTTTAAAACTACCGCGATCCCAAAATTTCAAGATTACGGGATTTACATCCCTAGTCAGCACCTGACAGTGCAAGTGAACAGTATGCAATTATTTTAGATGAAATAGAACGAATGTTGATTGCACACAGAATGCGCGCTCGTCAAGTCATTGCATGCCATGCAACGATTGAAGTCAATGGAAGGCGCCAAAATTACTAAAAATCGATCAGTGGCGCGCAGCAAAAGCTAAATATAAAATCAAAGAAGTGTATAAATAAATAAAATGGCACATTAAAGTGAATTCTTTCGTAAAATGCACCCATACCGTGACAGTTGTCACTTTTTTTGTTGTGTTGGCAGTGGCAACAACATTCTACAATACTTTTCGAATTTCCGTGATTTTCCATCCAATACCCAAAAAAATGCCAACTAACCGGTGCGGCGCAACTCGCTTGGATAATTTTTTTGTTGAAATGTTATTGTAGCCATAGCCTAGCATGCATACATATGTAGACACATAGAGCTATTGCCATTTTGGTAATATCTTTCATATGCACGTACCCAGGTATGTATGCATGCAGCTGTGTGCCGGCAGTTGCAATGAGGCATGCGTAAGTAACCGGAATGTGGCTTAAGAATCGGCAAGCAGGCAACAGCGGCACTCAGCACACTTGATTTATAAATAAAACGTATGACTGTGCAATTTCTTGATATATCATACTAATAGTTGCTTAATTCCAAGTGTTAGTTTGCTGGTGTTTGGTTGCTGCCAAGTATTTTTTTCTAATTTGCAGGCACTTTTTTGCTTTTTGAATTTTTCCTATGGCGTTGATGAATTCAAGCAGCGGTTGGCGTGATGTGACGTAGCGCGGATTTATTTTTATTATTGTTATTATTTTGCTTTTGCTTTTGCTTGCGAGTTTTTTATGCTTCCTCGCATTTGTTTGTGTCTTGATTTCCATGTTTTATTCTCATTTCTGTATTTCTCACTTTTTCTGTTTATTTCTGTCAATCAATACAGATTCGCAATTAAGCTTTTGCGTTTTAGTTGTGATTAGTTCGATACGAAATAAAAAACAAAAAATAGAAATATACAAAGCACATTGTAAAAAATACCTGTAATCCAAATCATTAGCGCAGACAAGCCAAAGCAGTGGAACTCAACTCTGGCCAAGTATTCGCGCAACGAAAGGTTGGAAATTTCCCGCACACTTAATCGGCTACAGCCTATCTGCGGTTGGTTGCGGTGACAGCACTATGGGGACACCACAGTGCGTTGATATGACTAATAAGACGTTGAACTTGCGTGCTGCCAAGTGGTAGTTATGTGCCTTTGTTTTTATTACTCGTATAAGTTTTCAGACGCTATTCTAGAATTCCACCTGGCAAGAGGCGCAGGCAAAAAAACAACAAAAATTAAAAAAAAAAAAAATAACCGGTAGCGAGAGAAAAAAACAAATTAAATTACAAACACAGAACGTCCGCTTTTCTAGAAGCATTCAATCAATGCGAATATGCGCATGCGCACAACTTAATTCTTGCCAGTATTGTAAAAAGCAGTGCAGCATAGCAGAAAGTGAAATAATTAAAACAACCTGTAAGGATAGCTGTATGATTATAGTAATAAATGCGCGGCAGAATCAAGTTCTTGGAATATGCGCGTACTTGCATTTATAGGAATGCAAATACAGTGAGTGTCACTGCAAATGGGGCAGCGATTTTTTTCGCTGCGTTCGCAATGTTTATTTGGTATGTTAATTTATTATAAAAATGTTATTCCAGTACTAAACAAATTATGGGTATATTTGCAAAATTTTGGAAAGAAAATAATTACAAGTTTTTTTATCAGATTTTTTAGAATATATTCGCGTGTGACTCGCTCAATTTTAGAAGATATGGCATCGTGCAAATTTGAACTATTTCTAGCACTTTGGATGATGTGAAGTCAATTCGCTGATAGTTTAGTGCATTTTCTCCATAAAACCACAGATTGCGTTTACGTGTAGACGGGATGCTCAGCGAAAATTTTCATAACTCATAAGCTGGTAATGGCAGCCACTTTAAACTTACATTAGATTATACTAAAATTAGATGAGCTGCAAAACTGCATACCCGAAAAATATTTAAAAAAAATTTCGAAACACATTTTTTTGAAATTTTGTGGAAATTTCGTTGAATTTTTCAAGTTTTTCAAAAAGTTTTGGTCTTTGATTAGATGAGCTGCTAAACTGCATACCCGAAAAACATTTAAAAAAATTTTCGAAATACATTTTTTTGAAATTTTGTGTGAATATAGTTGAATTTTGTAAGTTTTTCAAAAAGTTTTGGTCTTTGATTAGATGAGCTGCTAAACTGCATACCAGAAAAAAATTTAAAAAAATTTCGAAATACATTTTTTTTTAATTTTGTGGGAATATAGTTGAACTTCATAAGTTTTTCAAAAATTTTGAAAATAATATAGCTAAGCGTATTACAAACAAACAGCTGCATGATTTTCGATGACACGCACTGTATGTATGTATGTATGTATTATATGTTTACTGCAGCTTAGTTATTTAGTAAGCCCAATTTATTTATTTATTTATGCATCAAACTATTCTAAAAGCTTCTACAAGGTGACGCAAATTAATCATCCAATTTTGCTTTTGAATACCTTCTTTACTAAATAAAAAAAAATTTTTTTGGTTGATGAAAATCTTTATTATGAGCTTTACATGCTCCATCGCTTGTTTGTTTGTATACTGCATCTGTCTTTTTCACAAGTGTCAGGTATGATTGACTTACGACGTCATTTGTAAAAATTAAATTTTTTTAAAGTTTATTTCATTTTATTTATATCAGCTGTACAGAGTAAGACTTGGGAATTTTAATAGCCTTTCAACATTATTGTACGCCACTAGAATGATACGGTGACTAATTCCGCGCCACCTTGTACATGCATGGACATTTTGCGCCTATCCCAACAAGCAAAGAAAATTTTCCGAACTCAACTGAATACAGGAAGTCAACAAACCAGTGCTAGCTGTGCTTTTACATGGAAAAAATGCGAAGGTGTAAGTGTGCTTGTACAAGTGTGTACTCATTTCAAGTAATAGCTTTCCTTTAAAAAAATACTACCCCAAGCGTGCAATTAATTAATAAATATATGTAAGTTGCAACAACTATTTTATTAGTCATGAGAGAATTTTCCGAAGCACGAGCGGAATTTTCGACACGCTAAAGAGCGTTTAATGTGAAACAAATGGCAAATGTGCTACTGTCACACACTACTTAAAACAAGTACGCACACACACATATGCATGTACATACAATGTACACGATCGCGTCAACAATTGCATGCTCTTACATTTTATATGAATTCTGACTTTTCAATAGATATGCGATTATCTAATAATTGTATTTGTTTATTAAATACTATTTTCTTATTTTTCGTTTTATTTTTCATAGCGCTGAAGTGCAAATATCGCAATGTAAATTGCCATGAAATATTTACACTTGCAGCAACGCTTAAGTGCACTCGAGCGGTTACTTATTTATAAGCTAAGGAGATGGGACTGGGTTATAATAATCGATAGCAAACTCGGTATAAATTTATTTGTGTTAAATTTGCTTTCTCGTTTTTTTTTTGTTTTAATTATTTTCCAAAGTTTTTAATAAGTGCCCTGGACACAAAACTGTTATTTGTAACAATCTATATTAATGAAATCGATTTATGAGTATTTCGGAATGTTGAGAGGAATTGATTATGGAATTTGCGTAAAAGTGTGGATATCTCAATGAAATGCGTTGCAGAGGCATATTTTGGTGTAGGCCCAGTTGACATTGAAAATAGACACCAACGGAGAATAACAACGCGTTTTATATAACGTTTATTTTCAAAAACTCAAAAAGCCTGTTATTTCAGTTGAAGATTCGCGTGCAAACCTTGTTTCTAATCACACACCCACACTAGTTTAAAGATAACTTTTTATTCAA
Source organism: Anastrepha ludens (assembly GCF_028408465.1). Classification (NCBI taxonomy): domain Eukaryota; kingdom Metazoa; phylum Arthropoda; class Insecta; order Diptera; family Tephritidae; genus Anastrepha; species Anastrepha ludens. The sequence continues at coordinate 113,021,912 of NC_071498.1, read as the reverse complement.
TTGAAATTTTATTTCTTTTCCCTAAAAATTCGTTTGACACAGGGAAGAAGCGCTTTCGCCTAGCTAAGAAAAGTGAAAAAAACAAGAAAAAAATTATTTGAAATTGTTGAATAATTTTTTACTTTTCAATTTAAATTTTTCATTTTTAATATACAATTTTTAAATAAAATTTGTGAATATTATTTTTTATTAAATTTTTGTGTATAAGTTTACAAGTTTATATACATTTTTTATTGAAAATAGACAACATCGAACAATATAACTTTAATTTCCAAAAATTCAAAAAGTCTGATATTTGTGTCAGAGAAGGCTGCGTCTCGTGTACCATATGCATGGGCTTAAACATATTTTTTACAATTGAGCTAAGTAGCTAGCCAGTATCTCAAATATGCATAGATACTAAAAGAAGTGAAAAAAACAAGAAATCGAAAGAAAAATAATTTTACATTGTTGAAAATAGGTTATGCACCGCCCTCTTTACATATCCATATTAACGTTTTTCTTTTCAATTAAAATTTTTTATTTTTATTTAAAATGTTTTTTTTTACTTTTGAATATAATCACTTAAACATTTTTTTTAAATTTTGAATATAATTATTTTGAAATTTTTTTAATAATTTTTAAATTATTATCATTTTTTTCAATATTTGTTTTTAATATTTTTTGTATAAATTTACATATTTATATAATTTTTTGTTATTGAAAATTGACAACATCGGCCAATAGCACCTACTTTTCATATAATGCTAATTTTCAAAAACTCAAGGCTATTCACTAGTCAAACTCTAATTTGAGTAAATACTGAAGAGAAGTGAAAGAAAAGAAAAAGAAACAAAATAATTTTAAATTGTTGAAAATAGGCAAGGCACCGCTCTCTTTACATATCGTCCCCTTAGTATTAAAATAGCCTATAAATTTTTTGATGTTTTGAGAAAATGAATTTCAAACTTTTTGTCGAAAGTAGCTCTCACTCAAATCTCGTTATGTCTGTAAATATTTATTATTTTTTGACTGACGTTTTGACCCACTTTGTGGAACTAGAATTTGACAAAATTTTGACCACATATAAAATCGACGATGAAGAATCCAAAAATTCAATAAAAAAATAATAGCCTATGAGCACATAGGCTATTGTTATACTAAGGGGACGATATCCGTCTTAACTTTTTTGTTTTAAAATTTCAATTTTAATTTAGTTTCTCAAATTAAATTAAGTGATATTTTTTATTATTCATTGCCTTTCATTTGTAAGTTTACAAATAATTTATAAGCTACAATTTCTTAAGTTGAAAAGAGACAACATCGTACAATAACAAAGCCTACTTTTCATATAATGTTAGCTTTCATTTTTTCTCGTATACCATATGGATGAGTGTAAACAGAATTTTTTTGCAATTGAAATTTTATTTTTTTTTTACAAAGAATTCTATTTATTCTTTACATATGGATGCGAATTTTTTGCTTTTAAATTTTTTGTTTTGAAATTATTTTTTTATTATTTATTATTTTCTTTAAATAATTTTTGTTAATAATTTTGTTTTTATAATTATTACAATAATATATATATTTTTTTAATTTTTGTTTTTTTTTACTTTTGTTTTACTTTATAATATAATTTATTTATTTTTTGAATATATTATATTTGAATATATTAATAAAAAATTGCTACAAAGAAACATTTTTGTTTTTAATACTTCAAATGATTACATAAGCAACGGGTTTTTCAATTTTTATATGAACATTTACATTTAAACTAATTATTAAATATTTCTTAGTCTCAAAAATTAATTAGTTTACCGCGTGTTTTTATAAATTTACATATTAAATTAACTTTCTGACTTTTAGTCATTTTATACACTCTTCATACGCTGCCAAAACGAACTATGTATCCATGTGTATGCTCAAAATAATAGGAGTGCAACGAGTTACCAAGTTTAAGCATTTTTTTTATTTTTTATTTTTTTGTTTTTTATTTAATTCTTTTCTTTTTTCTATGATTTTCAACAAAATTTTCAATAGCTTAATCAGATTCATTAGAAAGTTTCAAGGTATGCAATTTTAAAGAAATTTGGAAGTTTAAACAATTAACGCCTTAATTCAACTTAATTTACCACCCAAGAATTCAGATTTTCCACAAATTTCCTCAAGATTAATTTTCGAGCAACCAACTTCATTGCAATATAAACGAGTGAATAAAAAGCCAGTGGCTTCAAATTCAATTCTCATAACCGTGTATTTGTTGTCTAATGGGCTGTGCTAGACATTTTTGTTGTACTCTTAAACTCGACTTCCAGTGGCTGCTAAAATGTTTACCAATTCCGGGTGCGCAGTGCTTTACAATAGTTTTATACAAAACATTTACAATTGCATTTTGAAATTCGCTAGCAAAATATTGAAAGCGATAGAATGAATTCTGCATCGCTCCAAACCCGTAATTCTATGCCCATCTCTAGCTTATAATGGAAAGTGTACTTGTCTGTATGTAGGTGTGCACATACCAGTCAACAGTTTAACGACACTTACGTTTGTTAACATTTGCTCACAACAAACAACTAAAGAATTTTTGTTTAATTCTAGTCTCTACTTATTGATTGGTTAGTAAATTGATTGTTTCCTTATAACTACTACGTTTTTCTTATTTTTTACTACCTTGTTAATACTAAACTAGTAACTGTTTGCTGGCTGCGTAAACGCCTTATGGAATTATGCTCTGCATATAAAAAATCACATGTAAGTGAAATACAGTTGGACATTGGAGTTTCACAAATAATTTTTCGTTATTTGCGTCATAATTTAATTTAACTACACTTAATTCAATTTTCTACAATGTCTATTATTAGTTAGTAACAAAGGGCAAAGTATTTAGTAAGTCAATAAATTCATTTCTTCCTAGAAAATAGTGGGAAATATATAGCAGTCATAGTAATATTTAGGGATTTTCCTGATCTTCCCTATTAGCGGATGCGAAAAATGGTTCCCCACTTCGAATTGTCACTTGACTATTATCATTTCCGTTCATTTGAGGAACCCAACAAACAAAAATTTTCCAATTACAAGACTACTACCTGTATACTTGTGGATATACTCTACTTGACCGTAACTTAATATAACAAACTTAAGAAACTTAGAGATCTGTTGATTTTGGATTCTTGAGTTATGTAATTTTATAGCGGTGAAAAAATAATGTTGCCATATGATTATTCCAATAAGCTTGGAAACCCTTGTATGCGATAGGGCTAGCGCTCTATATTAAATAGAATTTCTGTTAAATACTTCATCTTGACATCCAAAACGTTTTCTTGGCACAATTGTGCTCCATCTTTTATGGGATGCTTCCCATCAACAAAATGGCATATACTGGATGCTGCCCTCTCTGAACTCATAGCATTTTTTACTTTTTGTGATATTTTTTGTAGTCATTTTATTTATTAAAAACTTCTTTTACTGTAAAATTTCATCCTTGAAGATAATAGTATAATATTTTTGTGACTTCTGCGAAAGCTTCTTGTATTTTTCCAATCTTAGTAAAGCTGTGAGAAGTTTTAATGTGAATCTTATCATGAATTAATCGCAAGAGCTTTCTAGCCATGATTTTCTACTTCCTGAAGAAATTTCGGCGAATTTGTGGCCGCACAGCTTTTATGGTGCTACTCGTATGAATAACGCGTGAACATCCAGTTTTTTCTTCCACTTGAGTTAATTCTAAGAATCGATTGATGGTCCGACATACAAACATACTAGATATACCGATTTGTATATTTGACACGTGCTTTTTCCGCACGTTTGCACTGCAATCACCTTCATACGATTTTCTTTACCGTCCTACGCCAATTTACTCGGCCTCTAACCTGGTATTTCGGCGGCCACCGTAGCCGAATGGGTTGGTGCGTGACTATCATTCGGAATTCACAGAGAGAACGTTGGTTCGAATCTCGGTGAAGCACCAAAATTAAGAAAAATATTTTTGTAATAGCGGTCGCCCCTCGGCAGGCAATGACAAACCTCCGAGTGTATTTCTGCCATGAAAAAGTTCCTCATAAAAAATATCTGCCATTCGGAGTCGGCTTGAAACTGTAGGTCCCTCCATTTGTGGAACACCATCAAGACGCATACCACAAATAGGAGGAGGAGCTCGGCCAAACACCCAAAAAGGGTTTACGCGGCAATTATATATATGTAATATACAATATAACTTGATATTTTAAACCAAACTGAATGATGTAAAACATTTTTGCAAAAAATTTAATTCAAATTTAACAGTTTTATACAATTTTTTTTTAATACTTTCATTTATAATAAAGATTATTCATAATTATATTACACAACGATAGGCACTACTAGCTAAAACTAAAAAATGGAAGTAAAATTTACTGGTTTACTGGCTTCGCTCAGTACTCTTTTAAAAGCTAATGTTTATGAAAAATCTTTTCGCAACTATTGCAACTGCACAAGGCTCCGTTTTGGTTGGGATCAAATCGAAATTTCTCATAACCTATGTAGTCTCAACATGGACAGCTTGCAGCACTTCTGCCTGAGATGTCTAAATATTCATTAGCAATACTTTTAGAGCTAAAGTTTTGGTTGCATGAAGGATCTCACTGACTCCAAGAAGAGCACTTCTTTTCTCTTACTTCATAAGCCCATAAGCGTCCGCATTTGCTTTCTCAAGAGAATTCCACACGCAGAAATAATCCACGCTTCTATACCTATCTGCAGCAATATAAATCTTCGTTTTTAGTCCATATTTAGTATCCAGAATACTTTTCTCTTCAGTTTCATGCCCAGATATTTGTAGTTGTCCCGATAATCAGGTTCAGAAATCATTATGCATTGGCGACCCCTTCGCAACTTCTTCTATCAAATTTCGATTTAGCCGTTAATTAAAGCCTATGTACTCGTACTAGGATTTAAGAATATTATTGTAAATCTTTTTTTTTTTCTTTGTTCACTCCGCTCGGGAGCATAGGGCCTAGACCAGACTCTTCCATCGCCCAACATATTCTACAGATATGAGGAGGGATTTTTTCACTAAAGTTTGTAGTCTCTGGGTGACGGTGTTAGAGACCAGCCAAGTTTCACTTCGGTACAACAATACTGACTTCACAAATGAGCTGGATAATCGCAGTTAAGAGCGCCTGGAGATTTGCGAATTCGCCCACTTGCCCGAACCCCGCCCTTGCTTAGTTTAGCCTGAAGTTGGCATCTACATCTGCTTCACCGTCTGCAGCGATAGTGCAGAAGCTTTCCAAAATCTATTTCAATTGATAGATTATAATCTATTACGTGCATTATTTTTGCGGGTTCTACTAAATGAGATTTTCTTCAAAAACACTCGAACATCTTTTATCAAAATTATTGCATTTTAAAGTAATTGAGGTCAATTATTGCCATGCCAGCTGGCTACTGGCGATTCGCCATTGTTACACAATGAGTTCAGTACACATTTTATTTCTTGATTTCTTTTTTTTAGTGCTTGCTTTTAATCTAGTGCCTCTGATCTTAATTGGTCACTGCGCGCTAATAACACTGAGTAACAAAAATTAAAATTTAATTTATCGCATGCGCTTTTTTGACATTCTTAACTTTATTTCGATTTCCTAACTCCGCGCCGTTGCGGAATGGGTTGGTGCGTGACTACCATTCGGAATTCACAGAGAGAACGTAGGTTCGAATCTCGGTGAAACACCAAAATAAAGAAAAAGTTTTTTCTAGTGGCAATGGCAAACCTCCGAGTGTATTTTGGCCATGAAAAAGCGCCTCATAAAAAATATCTGCCGTTCCGAGTCGAAACGGTAAGTCCTTCCATTTGTGGAACAACATCAAGACGCACACTATAAATAGGAGGAGTAGCTCGACCAAACACCCAAAAATCCATACATATATATTTTGTTTTTGACAGGAACTTTATTATTCGATAAAACAAAAAATCTGACACTTTACTTACCTTAAACTTGAATATATATTTTTTGAAATTAAAAATTATGACTTTCTATAGTATTTGGCTTGATGCTGGTCTCTTGCAGATGCTCGACAAAAATCTCCCAACATGCATAGGGTGTTTTTAAGAGCTTGAAAGCTTAAAATGATAAAACAAAACAGAAATATAGTTAGAATACTTTTTATTATTACAATTTGGCCATTAGCTAGGCATTTCATGGCATTTATTTTTTTAAATTTAATATCCGGCATATATCTGCCGTGACTACGTGTTACATGGTCCCAGGGCCGTGGAGAGAGTATTCGGGCCCCGGGGGAAACTTGAGATGCGGGCCCCTTCAAATTTTTTGTTTTTTATCAAAATGCGTATTATGTTATAGTGATTTAACATTTAAGCATGGAAAAACTCATTGATACAATTTTTGATAGAATTAATTATGAAATATTGATTAAAATGAATTTTAGAAAACTCTTCAGCAGATCTGAAATAAAAAACGCTGCTGAAAAAAGTTAAAATGTTTTATTCATTTTGTGAGCCTTACAAATATTTGAAAATGACTGCCGCAATGGGTAGAATTTTGCTTTTCTTGCTTTAGCTTAGGCAAAAGCTCTTATAATATCATCGAAGGACAAATTGCTTTAAAGAATAACTACGTTTCAAAATTGGTCTTCATTTAAAATACAACTATCTAAATTTAATCTAATCATCACGATAATTATTAATTACCTTATAAATCAGTAGCATCAAATGTTCCATTTTAATAAGAGCTCAATAATATATACTTTTGTAACACCATATTATATTTATTCTTCGTAATCGTGATCATAACATTCGATATGGTGACACCAAAAAAAGTCTGTGACGGAACTCTGGTAGAAGTATTATTTACTATATTTTTTCAAGCGGGAAAGAGTACCCGACCAGAAATTACCAGAAATTAATTGCACTTTTGGCAAAAACTTTAATCAGCTGTGAAAAAATGTCAACCATCTGGACTAATACTACCTGCGGAAAAGTTGGTCTAGGAGACATCCTAGTAACCTTTGTTGTATAGCGTAATTAGCTTACAAAATCCATGTGACAAAAACCTTGTCGATCAGTGTAATGTTCATATGTACCTATGCATGACAAATTTTTCTAAAGCGCTCTTATGTGTGTACGTTCCCCAAGATACCCACTAGAAGCACTAAACGTTTGCCTACTTTACTATTAATGTCCAGCCATGGCCGACAGCGCCAAATATTTTGTAATTCTTTTATCTGTTCTGGTTTCGGACAAGATTACAAAGAAGGTAAACATGGTGGCGACAAGCAATGAATTGAGACTAAAAGCGTGAATGAGGTAATAGCCGATGGGTGTGTGGGGTGCAATTAAAGCAGCTGGGCATTTTTTAAAGAGAAAACTAGAAAGTGCTTGCAGTAAGTTAAGTTGAAGTAAGGGATAAGTATATGTTGATAAAAAATAAGGTAGTAAATTGAGTGAAGTAAATATATTAGGTGAAGTAAATATGTATCAAAATTAACAAAAACTACTATAATTACTCCAGAGAGCTTGACTAACGTTCGCTTCTTGCACATTGAAATAAATGGTCACATTCACAAAGATGCAAATGCTCTGGATTCAGAACTAACTAGCCCTTAGTAAGTATAAAATCATATCTAGGGGCATAAATGGATCGACCAGATCCATGTCAAGACTAATTAGAGATGATCTCCCCCTGAAAGCCTGGTAATCTTTCGACAACGCGTTTGAAGAAAATTACCCTTGACAGATACAAGCAGCTTCTTCGGTGGCACGCAGTCAACGGCCATGAAAATATTCTTTCCACAGTTGAGAAAATGTTCACTATTGAAGAAATCTGTGCTAAAACTTCTAAAGACGCAAAAAGTGTTGTTGCAAGGGTTCAGCGTGGCCACAATCTAGCCTCCGTAATGGTTTAGTGGGGAGTGTCTTGTAAAAGTTACATTTCTTCATTTCTGCGAAAAAGGGGTTAAGAGGGGTTAAGCGGTTATGTCTTAGAAGGCGTGGAGGTTGAGTAGTACTCTGTAGTACAATGGAGAGCGTTTGCTCTTCTTGCAAGATTCCGCTCCAACAAGCACCACCAAGCAGTGCCTACAAAAAATGTCCTGGGTTCATAGCCGCAGATGATTGGGCGTCTGAAAGTCCAGATCTGAATCTATTGGACTACAATTTGTGCTCAGAATTGGGGAAGATGACCTGTCGAAGACCTCATATAATTTTAAAGTCTCAAACAATCTTTTGTTCGAGCAGCGAAGTCAGTATACATGGAATCGAACGTGCGGCGTAATCGTTTGAAGGCTTGTGTAAAAGCAAACGGTGATCACATCGAATTAAAATATAATTCTTTTTTAATATTTACATGATTAAATAAAGCTAACTTCAGTAAAAAAAAAAGTATTATAACTTCATATTCATAATGGACTTAACTTGTAACAGAACTTAAGACAGGACTAAGTATATACATATAATCTGTTAAAACAGAAATGCCAGGTGAAGGCCTCGAATTTCAAATTTAAAACATATCTGTCTTACCGATTTTCGTGCTATCACTGTTTCAACTCACCAACTGTCATTTCATAGTTGGTCACCCAAATTTTAATTTTATCGCATGGATGAGTACAGCGAGTCGATTTGCTTGAAGCCATTTTGAAAAGGAAATGCTCAGACAGCAAGGTGCCCACATGAAAAAACCAAACCAAGTCGAAATAGAAACTTCATATGAGTTACGACATATTCAGTAGAAGGTCTAGATGTATGGTGAAGGCCCTTATTTTAGGTCATAAACCTCTAGTTTCAGCTTTTGCTTTTCATTTATAACAACTTTCAGGTAACTCTTTTTTTCTTTTTTCCAATTAATACATCTGTCAACTTTCGACACTTAGTAATTTTTATAACAATCGAATTATAGAAATATTGGCGTAAAATTAAATCATTATTTAAAGTACATTTGTTTTACAGCATAAGAGGGATAGTGCATATAAGAATAAATGACATGGGACAGATAAATAAACATATGAATTATATGACATAAAACGTAGAACAGGTTGATATTTATTTTAGTGATGAAGTATCTGCTAGGGCTGTAGGAGTTATTCATTTTAGTATTCGTTTTTGCAGTTCTGAATGTGGAATTTTCAGCATATCTTCGTTTGTGTGTGTTAGAATTCTGTGAATATGATTGCTGCATTCTCGAATGACCTCTTCGATAAATTTAATTTTGAGGTACCTGTGTATATCATCATTGGTTATGTACCAGCCTGCGTTTGTGATAGTCCTTAGGATTCTTGATTGTAGTCGTTGCATTATTTTAAGGTTTGATTTGCTTGCTGTTCCCCATAGTTCGATGCCATATTTCCAGATCGGAGTTATAAGAGTTTTCTAAATTAACAATTTATTACCAAGTGAAAGGCGCGAGTCGTTTCGTAGTAGCCAGTAGAGTTGACTGAATCTGTTTTTAACTTCATTTCTCTTTTGAAGTATATGCTCCTTCCACGTCAGTTTTGCATCAATTATTGTGCCTAAATATTTGGCTTTTGTATCATATTTAATGACTTTATTATTTATAGTCAATATTTGTGGATCACACTTTCTGTTTGTGTATTATATATTACTTGGATAGATTTATCTGTGTTAATTTTTATTCCCCATGTATTGAAGCAATCCAGCGTTGTGTTAACTGGCTGTTGTAGTTTATTTGTGGCAACATTTATGTTTCTCTTAGAGGTCATTAAAACGGTGTCATCAGCAAAGCTTACAATCATGCTATGGTCACTTGGGCAGGGTATATCATGTGTATAGATAATATGTAAATAAGAGTGGCCCCAAAACGCTTCCTTGTGGAACGCCTGCTTACATACGTAGTACATTAGAGCAATCGTCCTGATATTTAACGTAAAAATATCTTTCACTCTTCACTTAACTCCTCAAAATTAGATAATAGTCAGTTGGAAGTATTTTTTTTAATTTGTGCAATAGTCCGGGATGACATACACTGTCAAAGGCCTTAGCCACGTCAAGATAGACTGCGACGCAATAATTTTTGTTGTCAATTTCCTTTTGTATTTTGTTTGTTACTCTGTGTTATTGTTGTATCGTTGAAAGCCAAATTGATGAGAGGGAATGATGTCGTTAGATTGTATTAGGGAATCAATGCGTTCATAAATCAGTGGTTCAAATAGCTTCGACAAAATAGGTAAGAGACTTATCGGCCTGTATGATGAAGGCTTGTTGGCATCTTTATTTGGTTTGGGCAGAGCAATTAGTTCTGGTACTTTCCAAGGCAAAGGGAAATATTTGCATCTTATTGACGAGTTAAATATATTCCTTAGATGCTTAATTCCATTTTCGGGTAGATTCTTTATAATTTGTCCATTAATTCTGTCGTAGCCTGGAGATTTTTTACTGTTTATATTATATTTAGGTAACTAGACACTGAAATTTCATTTCTTGAGGCTTCCATAATCACTACAATTTGCTTCAGATTTATGGTGACTAAGTAAACATAAACAATTTGAGTTCAACTAGTTGTCTGCATTATTTACACCAAATGGAGTTCGTTATAAGCCTACCAGGTAGTGGCCCAGCAGCAGAAGCCAGACGTGACAAGAAACACTGATACATTCTTTTTAGAGTCTCAGCGTTCAATACACAAAGTGTCTCTCACTAAATCTCTCTTTAAAACCTCCACTAGTGTCTGCATCGAGCGTTCACTCTGTCCGCTCACTGATGCAAGTTGTAGCAAAATTTTTAAAATGAATATTTAAATTTCAGGAATAATCCCGACATCCCAAAATTCACGGGATCGTAGCAATCGAAAAAAGTGACCTTCTCAACTTACAGCAAGATTTGCACAATTCTACTTAATTTTGTTTAAAATTGTTAACAACTCGCATCTACTTTCCCATAAAATCCAAATAAGAGACTCGTTAAAATTTGTTTACTACATATCACTCAATTAACCCCCAAAAGAGTAACGTGACCGTTACAAAATCACTGTTAAACCAGTTGCCAAAGTTCAAGTATTCATTTATGGCAAAACATTGCAAATAATTCACTTACTTAACATTTAATTTAGTACTTAGGCTTAATAGGGGTTGCCGCAATCAAGCACTTGACTTTGCATTTTCAGACTGTAGCAGCAAAATGGTTGAAAAAAATTCTCTACTTTAGATAATTTCGCAGTATTTTTGTTGAATACAATTAAATTTGCCTTATTTTTGTTTAAAACAATTGCAAGACTGATTTGCTAATTTCGGGTTTGTACTCGGCGTAGGTGCACCTATTACCACAGGGTTAGGTTTCCCATTAGGTTTCCAAAAACGTGGGTTTGACCATTTGGAAGCGGCAGTGGGATGAATGTAAGCCTCATAAAATGCATGTGTGTTGTTGTTTGAATAAGCGAAATTTCTTATTTGGTTAAAAACATAAATTTATTTTTTACTTAATTCTATAAATTCATTGCGTAAATTACTAAAACGGAGGCGTTAGCAAATGAAAATAATTCGAATAAAAAATTTCATGCATTCTTTTGGGATATTCTAGTAAATTAATTGGATGCATTCATTACCGTGCAATTGGGAATCTGCTTGCCAAAAAAGCGCGCATAATCAATTCACAACGAAAATGGAATGAAGGTTTGAGAAGCAAGTAGAGATATACTTTTAAAAATTAACTCGATTTACAAAGCTGCCCCCAGCTGGCCAATTACAAAGACTTCATTGCCATATTTGCTTCATTAAATGGGCTTAGGTGGGACCATAAAGTAACGGAATCGGCAAAGTAAGATCTCTTTGCAATTTTGGGTAATTCATTTCAGTAAATCGCAATACTTTTTTCTTAGGCTAAACCGCTTTTATTTATTTACAAAAAAATTGCACCCACCAAAAAAGTAAGCCGCCAAGGCCAATTCTATTGCTGGACTGCAAACAGTTGTCGCTAGTCACCATTACTGAACACTAATCACTCAAGTGCATTGAATCATTAATATTTGTTCCAAAACATACTAAATATATGAAAAAAGTGTAATTAGAAATTATGTGATCACGATAGTAAATATTACTCATCAGTCGAGAGCAGAGTTGCAAAATAATGCAGTCATTTGCGTATAAGTAGTCACTTGATTTTTTAGCAAATGATTGCAGTCAATTTTAGCATTCTATGACGAAGACTAAAAAAATTAAGTCACTAATCAGACTAATCAAGCGGCCGCCGTAGCCGAATGGGTTGGTGCGTGATTACCATTCGACATTCACAGAGAGAACGTAGGTTCGAATCTCGGTGAAAGCAAAATTAATATAAAAAAACATTTTTGTAATAGCGGTCGCCCCTCGGTAGGCAAAATGCAAACCTCCGAGTGTATTTCTGCCATGAAAAAGCTCCTCATAAAAATATCTGCCGTTCGGAGTCGGCTTGAAACTGTAGGTCCCTCCATTTGTGGAACAACATCAAGACGCACACCACAAATAGGAGGAGGAGCTCGGCCAAACACCTAACAGAAGTGTACGCGCCAATTATTTATTTTTATTTAATCAGACTAACTTTTTGTGACAAAGTATTCATTTTAAAGCCTTTCTGTGTTAGTTATTGGATTTTGGGGGTTGGAACCCGGTATGATACACCGGTGGCAGGCAGCAGTAGTTAGTCCAATTTTCTACTATCGTATTGCAGAATGGTGGAATTTCTTGAAGTCCTTGAGAAAGGTGTGAACATTAAAAAAGTTCTCAAGGTTCAAAGACTCGCATCTGTTATAACTGGCGCAATGTCACCACAACATCGAAAGAATCCAACATCTATATATGATATATATAATAGGCACGTACACTCTTTTTTGGGTGTTTGGCCGAGCTCCTCCTCCTTTTTGTGGATGTTGTTCCACAAATGGAGAGACCTACAGTTTCAAGCCGACTCCGAAAAGCAGATATTTTGTTTTTGTTTTTATGAGGAGCTTTTTAATGGCAGAAATACACTCGAAGGTTTGCTATTGCCTTCCGGGGGGCGACCGCTATTAGAAAAAAAATTTCATCATTTTGGTGTTTCATCGAGATTCGAACATTCGTTCTCTCTGAATTCCGAATGCTAGTCACACACCAACCCATTCGGCTACGTCGGCCGCCGCGTCGAAAGCATTATATGTGACATTAAACTTCCTGCCAGTAGATCTGCAGGCAAGATATATCGCGCCCAGTGCGGCAATAAGGCTGATCACTTTAAGTAGATGGTCGAACACGGACTAGGGTCGCAGTAAAGTCCTGGCTGCTATTTCGGAGCTTCCCGGACTGGTGGACTATGCACTCCCTTGCCATTACAACCACCTACACTTGCCATTACAACCTTCACGACCCTCCTACTCTCTAAGAGAAAAGTGGGAACGCGACGATGTAAGAGAGGGCGAGTCCATCCATGTAGACACACAAAGCTCAAGCCTCGATACCACGGTGGGCGGACCTAAGGATCTTCTTCAGTTTTCGACTCCCCGACTACTCTAGTGACTTTCCGACTAGGCCGCTGGTAATAATGAAAGCCATAACACTGGTATAGCGTGAGCCGATATCTGGAGATGATATCTAAATTTTCACTGATAGCCAAGCGGCGATAAAATCCCTCACAAAGCATAACAAAACACTAAAGTTAACATGGGTACCTGTAGAGCCGATAAACTAGCGAGACTCGGTATCAAATTGACCGATGAGTACACCAATGACAATGACATAGACATAACTTAATAAATATGCTTTTATAATAAAATATAAAATATATGCTTTTATCTTTGAGGAAGTCTTAAGAGCAGCGTATAAAATATGGCGTAATGAATTCGCCCGACAATTGTGGATGGCTCTCAATGCTGAACGCACAGAATCTCTGCAAAACCATAAAAAGCATACTCTTAGCCCGCTGATTTCAGTTATTACATGGCGGTGTTTAATAGGTAGGCATGCCTAGATGAGGACAAAGAAAAGATGATCCGGCGCCTTCTGTGTTATTGTCCGGCTCTATTCAGTCGTAGGTTTTTCATTTTAGGTAGGCAATTTTTAAATGAATTCAAAGATACCAGTTCTGCGGGAATCAGAGATCTTTTAAAATTTAAATTTTGTTCTGAAGTGTAAAGTTTTCTGAAAGCCAAATATTAGGCGAAAAGGTTCCAAAAGCAAATACCGCACTTTGTCTGGTTTCAATCAAGAGTACTCAACAAATCTCAAGGGCCTTGTATTTTTAAGCAAAATTATTTAAAATATGCATTAAATTTTAAAGAAAATCTAAGGAACGGGCACTCATTCTATGTTGGAAATTTTGATTAGCTACGAAACAAAGCTTTCCTAATGCTGTGTTTCATTTCACGCAGGAACAGCAGTGGATATTCTTCGACTGCTTGATAAAAGAATATACAGCGATCATTTTTTTTTTCTTGTTTTTTTTTTTTGTTTGCATTTAATTCAATTTTTATATCAACCTATATTTTATATGTACCTGCTGGGTACAGCAATTTATTTAACAATATTTGATTGAACACCCAAAAGAGGTGTGTAGGTGGCTTCAAGGCCTTTGAACCGCCAAATGAACCGACAGCAAGCAACACGCTTCTACAGCTTAGCCAGTGCAGCACTGCTATTAGTAATTGTGCGATTGGGATTTTGCTCTTAATCTGAATTTGGGGGATTTGGGATTTTGCTCTTAATCTGAACTTTGTGTTTAACGTAGTTTTAAGTTCCTACAAGCTCTGCCACTTGTTAAATTGCATTTCGACTCGTTAGAGTCACATCTACAGTCTGTGTCAGAAAAAATGAACCGCGATTATTCATGAAGTATAAAATATATATGTATATTTAAAATTTTTCTCACATGAAACTATGTACAAAAATACGAGTCGCAATTACTCAATAAGCCGTGTAGTCTCCATCCTTGTCGAGTATAGCCTGGCATCTTCTTCATGCTTTGAACCAGCTTTTCTGCGTAGCTCGTCGACAAAGAGGGCCAGATATTGCGAACATGACGCACGAGTTGCTTTAAATGGTGGACTGGCTTTCCGACAAGATACGTTTTCATAATTCCCCACACAATGGCGTTGGTGTCTGGGGACTGGGGAGGCCAGTCCATTATTGTGACGTTATTGTCTTGTTTCCATAAAAATACCATCTCGAAACGTTTCGCAAATTCTCACTCATTTTTGTTTGGTCGCATTTGCCGAAAAGTTTCGAACGACACTAACCTGAACTATCACTGGCGTCGTAGCCCTTGAGTGGGACCATTACGCAGCAAAAAGCAGATCGAAATATTTCTTGAAGTTACAAGAAAAAATCCGGTTCTTTTCTTCTGAAACAGACTGTAAGTCAGGTAAAAATTAATTATAAAAAGTATATTCTTAATAATTATTGTAAACATGCGTACATGCATACTTTTAATCTAATTTTAATAAATTTTTCTCAAAATTCCCTTTCTTTTCACTATTTCAGGACTACTACATCAACACAATTTACGCTGGCTGGCGTGATCTCATGGACAACAAATCCGATCCGCGCACGCGAGATTGGCCATTAATGAGTTCACCATTCCCCACCATTGCAATCAGTTTGTCCTACGCATACTTTGTGAAGGTGAGTCAAGAAGACTATAACAAAAACTTGAAATAATTATTAAAACTAGTTGTAAGCTCGAATCACTGACTTGATTATGTATAAAAAAAAACTCGTAATAATGACTGGTGCGCTGTAAAATTAAACGAAAAGCATAATAATAGCAGCGTTACAGCGAAAGGAATTTAGTCTCATGGCTGGACTTAATGCACTGCAGCAGGCAAAGTGATTGAATGGAAAAGGGAATAGGAATAAAATACAGCATAAAAAAGGATAAATAACAGCAGCAAAGAGGAAGCAAACACATAAACTTGGCAGTAAAGGCGGCAACTTTATAATGGCTAGCCGAAACCTGTCTTAGTTAGCCGCCGAAGGCATGTCTGCCTCCTAGTTTGCGCCTTCATGGTAGTCTTAGCCTCAGCATGCTTCTGCTGTCAATGTGTAAGGCACCTTTTCTTTCTGTAAAAGTGTGATTGTATCTGAGGCTCACTTTTGTTTGTAATTGGTATGTATTTCTGAACTTACACCAGCAGGGAAATCAGCTAAAGGTTAATATTTTGTATCGATTTTTTATCGGCGCGCATTGATTTTAGATTCATTGAATACCTTAATTTAAAAAACTTAATGAACTACCTTAAAAAAGTTGATAAAATAAATACAATAGATATGCGATGGCTTCCAGTAAAATAATAACGGTTATTTGCATTCTTTAAAATCATCCAAAGTTGTTTATTTGACAACTACAGAAATTAAATTGCTCCATTCCTACCCTGTTTATATCGGGCATATTTTTAGTTGCATGAGAACTATCGAATCGATAACTGTGGGTTGACAGCTGAGAATGGCCAACGAACTTCACTTTGAAAAAAAGGCGAAGTTCATAGAGCGAAATGTTGAAGAAGACACCAAAATGTCCATTCGTCGTCGTTCTCAATTGGTTGGCTTTTGTCCTTTGACTACGTAGAAAGTTTTACGTAAAGATCTTGGTGATTGGGCTCATTTAGATTTATTCAGATTTATAGGAAAAAGTAGTCGAAAATTGGAGTGATCGAAAGGACCAAGTAACTCGTAGTAGCGGCGGACATATGCCCTGAAATTATCTAGCAGATTATAATAAAAAAACAAAATCTCTTCTAACAATATTTCAGTTTTGTAAAGAAAAAACTCGCAATTCTTTGGCACATCCAGTCCAATACTCCAAAGTCGATATAAAACCATAATAATTGGGGCTTACACTCTTTGTTGGGGTTTGCCCGAGCTCCACCTCCAATTTGTGGTGTGGCGATTTTATGCCACCTCCGAACGGCTGGTGATTTTTGATGAGGATTTTTCATGGCAGAAAAACAATCGGAGATTGGCCTACCGAATGTTAGCCATGCACTGACACATTCGGTTATGGCGACGATACATGAAAAGTGTTAAACAGATTCCGAAAGCGTTTGAATTTGTAAAATAGCAATAATAAGTGATGGCTCCTTGCCGGCTGTAGCAAGTAAATACTTGTAAATTTTAAATGAAATTTTAAAAATATTCGATACATTTTCTTGAAAAGTTTCTAATTTTTTGTCTTAGGCTTTGAAAAAATTCTGCGTTAATAATAATACAATGCAAATTTAAAGTGACTATAAATTTGCGTTAATTTTTGATAATTATTTTGATAGAAAGTGTTGCATATTTTCTTCCATATAAAGAACGCTCGAACTATTTTTATTTAATAAGGGGTACAAAACCGCATACCCAGAATTTTTAAAACAATTCTGGCTAAGAAACATGAAAATATGATGATGATTAGTCAGCCTTTTTTTATTTTGTACAAAGTTCAATACTTCGAGTGATATGATATGATTTTTGTTGCAGTATGAGGATTGCCTTTTATATTTTGCGTTCAGTAATGAAACCACAGTAAAATAATAATGAAAATGGCTTTATTGTTTTTCAAAATATTCTCCTGGGATGTCAGTACACTTTTTCGTTTTCTTGAGCCAATTTTCAAAACACTTTTGCCAGTCAACAGATTCCAAAACGGACTGTTTAAAGGATTCAACAGCTTCTTTAAGCGTTGAAAATCGTTGATCTCGCATTTTATTTTTATTGTTCGCGAGCAAAAAGACATGATTAGTAAGGCGAATGACCCATTAATTCGATTTTTTAAGTGTTCAAAAACTCTCTTGTGTGAGCCGATACGTGAGATCTCTCATTGTCTTGGTGAAAGATTATTCATCTTCAGTGATTGGTCTTCCTTAATTCTCCTAACGCTGCTGGCAAATGAATGGTTATGTACCACTCAGAATTAGCAGTTTTAAGTTGCTCTAGTGATACAGTTGCAACACTACCAGATTTTCCGAAAAACAAGGGACTATTTGCAATGAGATCCTTCTTCCGTGCACAACTTTTGTTGGATAAAACTCGTCGTGGACCATCCATACTGACAACTCCTGTTTTATATCTGGTTCATATACATTGATCCCAAATTCAACACGATATACTATGCCATGGAGTTGCATTCAATCGCCGTATCTGAATTTCTTCAGCGTTTCTTTACACCAATCAGCAGGAATCCTTTTTTGGACAATTGTCAAGTTGTGCGGTATTCAACAAGAACTAATCGTATTGATGACCAAATGTTCATGCAATACTCAATTTATGCTGGTCCCACTAACATCCAGAGATGCCTGTATCTCACGATATATCCAATGACGGTTTTGCGTTATTAATTGACGCACGGCATCTATTGTTTCTGGCACAACAACAGTTTTTGGGACCTTAATGAAATTCAACCTGCAAGGATAGCCGGCGGCGTTGGAACTTGTTGTACCAGCATCTCACATTAGCTCAGCGTTTGGTGCTTCAGCGCGAAAAGTCGAAATAAATTGATCAATGCCTTCGTGTCTCGGTAATCTACTTCAAAAATTGATAAAATAAATGATGTATTAATCATCGCCCGCAAATTTTCACCAGCAAATTCACTGAAAAAAGAACAAAACAAGCTTTTAAGTGAACTTCTTGTATGTAAGTTTTTGCTAAAAATATCAAATTTTTCGATCTAAATAACAAAGTACAGCTCATTGCATGTAGTGTTGCAAAGGCGCAAAATATAAAAGTCAATCCTCTTATGACCTGTGTTTTTATATAAAAAAATAAGAAAAACTAATAGCCAAAACTTGGGAATATATCGAGCTGCTACTATTTTCCCCGCCACTTTGTCCCATCAGTTTGCACTTGTATAAATACACGCATGCACAGTTCAGATATTGGGCCATGGTATAAAAGTCTCATAAAAGTGGCCGCAAAAACCGGTTCAACAAAGTTATGTTTCACATTTTATCGCATTCATTTGTCAATAAAAGGCTATCCATGGTAAATGTCCCTTCACCCTCGAAGCGCTAAATAATCGAAAAACCTGTGCTTGTGCATGGTCTTTTAGGCTGCATGCGAGTTTGTTTCAATTTCATAGCAGTTAAATTTTTTATAACAGTTCAAGGTCATTCGAATGCTCTCTCAGGCAAAGAGTCTATTAATTTTTTTTGTGAACTTGATAATATTTATATCAAAGAAAAGTCGGTGCATTAATGGCTTAGGTTATAAAATTTTATGGCTTTTGAATACTTCCGCTGTAGTAGTCGAAAGTAAAAGACTTAAGCAACGAACTTGCTAAAGAGTGCAACCACCTGATCAAGTGATTTGCTTGAAAATGTGCATCTAAGCATGTTAAAAGTGACATAGCTTTGTTATAATCATAAGAATATTTAGCTAAGCTGTTCTGAATGTCAGTGTTCTTATTTATAATATTTATATTGTAAATTAATCACATGCAGGAACGACCTGCTAGCTCAGGCATAAAAGGCTTCGAAAGTCAACTCATTGGTCGATGTTTTCAGTAAATTTTCAAATGTGCACGACGGAAGAAAATACTAGCTAATACAAAAGTGATGTATATTTAATTCTTCTATATTTATTGTCATGTATTACAAGTGAAAATAACCCAATACCTGATTACATGCGAACTAATCAAACAGACTTGGCCGAAATGGAACAGCGGTCGCCCAAAAAGCCTGTTGAGATTTAATAGAGAACTTACAAGAAACATGATAGGTGCATTAACTGGACATTGTTTAATAGGCAACCATGCCAGAAGGTTGAGACTTTTAGAAGGCTGTGTCTTGTTGCAGGGAAGAAGTGGAAACAATCAGGCACCTCCTATGTGAGTGTGAACGCTTAGCCTGAAGGAGACTTCGCACTCTTGTAGTGCAATAGATGTAGCGGATACAGCGAATATAAAACTAAAAAAGCTTTGCTCGTTTATAAAAGCTACTGAATGGCTAGCCCATTAAAGGAATCCATAGTGTTAGGGAAAATTCCAATAGTTCTACCTACCAAATAATAGTTTTTCGGACCTCCTAAAGCTAATTTGAGCATAACTTACTAAGGATAGTTAAATAAATTACAATAAAGAGTTTAAAATTTTATAAAACTCCTTCTTTGATACCGGAAACTCAAGCGAAATTCGTTTCCCGTTCTCATTAAATTCTCTAAGTACTCACTACGGGAATAATTGGCGCTAAGCAGTTTAAGATGACTGTGGTGTAGAGTTCTAGTAGAAATATGAAAGTGAATGCTCCGTAAGAGAGATGACCAATGGATATTTCTTTTAATTGTACTAAATTTAAAACATAGTTCCGCAAGCACCGTATTCGCCTGATATGGCTCCATGTGACTTTTTCCTGTTTCCCAAGCTCAAGTTGCCGCTCCGTGGAAAACATTTTAAGACAATTGAAGTCATAAAAGAGAATTCGAAGAACACACTCGAGTTTGACTTGTTTACAGTAGCACAGAAAACAAACTATGTGACATATCGCGCTGAAATTTGCCATGTAAGCTTATAACAGTTCTACCAAAAAACAAAAAAATTATTTTTGCCATATGTCATCCGCGGACCGTTTTATTGATAACGTCTCGTTCATATTTGAGCAGAAGGTATATATGTATATACAGTCTGTCGAATCGAAGAGTGACCACCAGTGCTTGGACTCTATTTGCCTAATTCGATTCGAACAAACTGAATTGTATGGGCTTACAATATTTATAATATTAAACTCAATATAGCGTACGCTCGATAACGTGAACTAATTCAAACCAAGACAGTTCACGTTAACAAAAGTGTTAGAATGCCCAAAAACACTAAGTAAATATATTTTTTCACATTTAAATTCACATTTTATTCTTGAAATATGAATTGAAAATTAAGTAATACGATGGTTTTATTTAAAAAAATTAGTCATATTTTTTTGTATCTTCTGTTTTTCTAAAACTTGCCATATTAACGCCTTGTTGAAAATTTCAACTGCTTCAGTCTGCTTAACACTAAACCTACCATGGACGGGTCAAATGACCCATTTTAAACTTTGTGTCAGAAGTTCTTAGAAATAACATTATTAAATCGTCATTTGCCTTCACGACTTTTATTAAAAAATACATCGAATGTATTTTTCAAGATTTGCTCTTCTCTTGCTAATTGTTTTACCGAGAAATATATTTGATCTTAATAATATATATAATATTTTAAAGACGGGTCATTTGACCCATATTGGTAGGAATAGGAATACATAAAATACCGGTAGGTTTAGTGTTAATTTTCTCCAGTTGCTCTGATACGCTGTCATCATCGGATTCGTCCTCTTGTTGATGATCGTCATCTGCATTGCCCTCCTCGATATCTTCGTTCCATTCATGAATGGCTGCTAATGTGAATTCAATCTGAAATTTTTAATAAACAAAATTTTGTTCAATAGCCCACATACATACATATATCTGAGCATGTCTGCGAACACGAACGAACCTCAGGATTTAAACTACTAAGGAGATCGACGGTGTTACTCATCAAGGTTCGAAGTTAAGCTTCCCATTTTTCTTTTAAAACCCCCAACGGAACATAATCTTCGGGATCATCATTGTTTACCGAAAAATTTAAAATACTGTTCCAGTACTTAGTTAAAGTTGGTTCACCAACACGAAACCAAGCCGCATCCAAAAGATTTATAGTTGTTTTTAAGTAAATTTTTTTTAAACGACTCGAGGAAATCAGACTTTGTCGCTGCTATTGAAGCTAGAAGGCTGTTTCTGTAATGCAATGCATCGGTTTAATGAGGGGAGTGACGTTTGGTGGCATAAACATTGCCGAAATTTGCCCATTCTTCGTTGTTAGTTCAGCTTCATTTGGGTGAGAAGGAGCGTTGTCGATTAGGAGGAGACCTTTAATTGGTAAGGCTTTCTCCTTTAAAAACGATGAACCTTAAAAAACAACCAGTTAACGTTAAAAATCGGACATAACGTAAAAGGAATATTCACCTGTGGAACAAATGACTCATGAAACCATTGCTTGAAAATAGCCGACATCCAGGCGCATTTCGAGCTCTTATAGTCGGTGAGACACTGAAATTTTTTAAAGCAGCGTATATTCTTCGCCTTTCCAATTACCAAAAGCTGAAGCTTGTGGGATCCATTGGCGTTTAAACAGCATAAAAACGTGATTCGCTGCTTGTCAGACTTTACCCCTGGGCCGCTCTTCTCCAAACTTGACGCGTACGTTTTCTCTGACAAAAGTCTCCAGAATAACCCCGACTCATCAGCATTATATAACTGATCGTTGCACAACTCCAATTCGGCCAATTTAACTTTAAGTTTTTCTTTAAACGGATCCACTAGCTGAGGTTTCGAAGATAGGTTTTCGCCTGATATTTTAAGAAGACGAATACCGCACCGCTTCTTGAATCCTTAGAGCCATCCATCACTAGCGAAGAAATTTGCTTCATTTTGTTTAAATTTTGCTTGCAGTGTTTTTGCCTTTTCTTTCAACATTAGAGCACTTACTGGCCAGTTTTTATCTCGCATTCGGATAAACCAACGATAGAGAGTTCTCTCCATTTTGGGCAACTCTGAAGAACGCAGTGTTCTTCTATTTTCAGGACCACAATACGTGTTGTTTACGCATTTTAAAATAACTTGCTTTTTCGCTTTAATGTTACAAATTGTTGATTTAGCAACATTATATTTCTTTGCTAAAATCGTCACAGATGAGCCTTTTTTTAAAAAGTCGAGAATTTCAGCCTTTTGTTTTAATGTCAAGATCACGGGTTTTTTAGAACTCATTTTCACTAGAAATATAAGACGAAACACTCTTTGCAAAACCAAAAGCGCGACTGAAATATTTTACTCCTTACATGCAATTACGAATAAAATGCCTATTTTATAATTAGAATTTCAGAATTACTTGAGATCAATGTAAACTACATTCAAATAATTGTAACGTTTATCGTTCATGTTGTAGAGCTTTTTGGGTTTGTTCACGTTTTAGAGTAGTCAATGCACAAAAATGTCTGTTCACGTTTTGGGGTGTTCACGCTTTAGAGCGTTCACGTTATCGAGCGTGCGCTGTATATTCAATAAAATGAAGAGTCATCACCATTAGATATAATGGCTCCACATCATTTAGCCATACTTTGTGTTAATTTCTGCGAAAATGTTAAAAAATTTCGGCTGGAAATCACCCGAATTTGCCTTGATAACTAAGCGCCTTGATAACTTGAGCGCCCATATTTCCTTTTTCTTTTGTTTACCTCTTGCCCAAATATTTTCAATAGGGCTGACATCTTGCGTCTGTGAAGGCCACTCTAACATATCAATCCCATTTTGCTGTTTCCACTCTACACACCTTCGGCTTCGGTGCTTGGGATCGTTGTCCTCTTGTAATATCCAAGCTAGTCTAGTTCTTCCAAACATCTTCGTAGCTGTTGTTTATCAAGCTTTTTGGTAAATTTTATTCATCAAAACTGCATTCAATTTGTCAGTAAACACAAATAACAGATCGCTTTTCGGAAGAGCAGCCCCAAACATGAATTTTAAGTGGATATTTAACGGTTCACTGAAGTTGCCGATTATCAGTCAGCACACCAAGGACGACGTATACAATTATTCGGTCACACGGAAGATTCACCAGTGAATATTACGTTTGCCCATTCTGTTCTGAATTTGCCTTAGCCCATGCAAGATTATTTGAATGCTTGATAATGAGAGCAGCGGTTTTTTGAATGCCTTACGGCGTTTGAGGTTTTTGTCCTAAGTGAAAAACACAAATAACAAATTCTCAAACTTCTTAAATAGAATTTTTAGAAAAACCATTGATGTGCAGTTTTATATCCCTTTGAATTTTGGTGCAAGCTTCAAGTGCTACAAAAATCGCGTTGATTTTTAGTAATATTTTTAGCTAGCCGTTTGTTAATTTTCGCCATATAACGAAACCCAATACCGTTAGCAAAAAAAAAAAAAAATTCCAGAATCAGGGGGATTTTGGAGCTAATTCGAAGTTCTACTTTATTACAGGTAAATACTGGAAAAAAATGTTCTAAAATTTGGTAATTTTTTTTATATTTGTACGAAGATTGGAACTTGGATTAATAGGATTTTTATGGGAAACTGAACTCTATTTTCATAAAGAAATTATTAAAAGGTTAGGGGTAGTCAGAATTTTCAAAAAATTGGATTTTTTTGCATTTTCTTAAATTATAATATATTAAAAATATTGCGTGAAAATTTGAAGTGAATCCGACAAATACTTTTCGAGCTATTCAACAATTAACAAAGGGCGCTCGGGCGCTCCGGAGCTTTCGCAAAACTTTAAATGCGTGTTTCTCAAAACTATGTTTTTTGAGCTGGTGATCACTGTAACTTAAAAACCGCTTGGTGGATTTCAATAAAAATTATCCTGCTTTCGAAGAACTTTTTGTTTTAAATTTATATTTTTTTTTTAATAATTAATTCTCGGTTTTTTCTCGAAAATCTGAAAAATATTTCCTGAGGCTGCCATATTGTTAATTTTGAAAAAAAGCTTCGATCAGGCACGAGATTATCTATTAAGAAACTAATTTCTTTTGTTCGATTGATTTTAGCTCAATCTCCAATGGCTTGTGAAGATCACCGTAAGGAACTTCTGGAGAAACGGGCTCCACGCAAACAGCGATAACTTTCACAATTATTATTTTTTTTGTAAATTCTGCTAAAGTCAAGTCGAAACATGATGTATTAATGCTATGTTTTTAGTTTTGTAAAATAAAGCAATTGACTAGCAAAAAAAAAAAGTTTGAAAATCATCCATTTTTCGGCCTTCTGACTACCTCTAAGCCCTTAAAATTAAATAAAAAACATAAGTTTTAAAAATTTGGCAACAGCTGCTGTGCTACAGGTTTTTAGGGCAGAAAGAAATTTGCTAAAAATTCCAATTAAAATGTTTGAAATTTTAATGAAAATTATATTGATTTTTTTGTTTAATTATTAATTAGCACAAAGTTTAAAACTTGTATTAAAGGGTTTTGCAAGAGAGCTAACTACCATACATTTTCATAGAAAAATTATTAAAAGTAAATGAAAAACAAAATTTGCCTATAGCTGCTGGCCTGCTGCGTTTTTAGGGCAGCGTAGAGTGAAATAAAAAAAATTCTACTCAGTTTTCTTTTCGGTACCTTTCCAAAACTGGAACACTATAAGGATATGGCTTAGTGCGGCCCGACAAATTACGCGCCGTATAATTTTATATAGTCATTTTAGGCTAACTGCGCATGCAGATGCTGTATTTTAGAAGTTTTCTCACATCGTAAATGTACTCTGCTATGCGCATAGCCCATCGACTGCGCATCAAAACCTGCAAAACCGAGTGGCAGTCACATGCAACATACCTACATACATACACACAGACATAGTGACCGCTTAATGTAAAAATATTGGCTTAAACATATCTCATCTACTCATAAACATTATCTACAGATCCATCAACGCGATTTGAATGAAGCGGAAAAATTATAATAATTACATAATAAATGCGTGTGGCAAATAACCTTCACATGTTTTGGTGTCAGATTTTTTACTCCACTTTTCTTATTACCTTTTTGTGGGTCAGCAGCTAATTATTAAATGAGAAAATCTCAATTTTATTTAAAATTTAAATAAATGCCGCGCACAACAGATCAACAAAATACAATCACACCACGCGATGCCATCAATTTTAACAAATTTGTTTAATCAAATTAATCAACACCTA
Source organism: Anastrepha ludens (assembly GCF_028408465.1). Lineage (NCBI taxonomy): Eukaryota > Metazoa > Arthropoda > Insecta > Diptera > Tephritidae > Anastrepha > Anastrepha ludens. Next base: position 112,996,300 of record NC_071498.1, on the reverse strand, counting down.
TGAATTTCAACTGTTAATTAAAAAATAAAAAATTGCGTGTAGCTGCTTTAATATGACTTCGCTATTTCTAGCTCACTTTCTGGCATCTCACCACACCCAACACACCCGTTAGCTGTCAACAAGAGGTTAATACTTTTGTGCGTATGCATGTGTATGTGTGTGAGTGTCCCCTTAGGGTACATTACGCTGGACAGTAGGACCTGTTCACATAAATCCAGCGACGTCCAGCGATGCGTCACAACAAATTCGCATCTGAATAATTCGGCAAAGTTGATTTTGTTAAATGCATAGTGCGTAAATCATATGCTACCGTTTATAATAGCATTTTTTGTTTTGTAATTACAATTTTTTTTTTTATTTTAAAACAAATTTTTTAGCATGATTTCCATGCGAAATGTTTGCTCGCATAATTGTCACCTTTGCGGACGTTAATGTTGACTTCATTATTGCCAATACGTGCTCTTCGTTTTGTTGCTCTGCAAACGATTTGTAAAGCCTGCAGCTACAACAGCGCATTTTGCATATTTCCGATGCTGAGCGATGACGTTGGCGCTTGCGATTGCTGTCATCTTAATTTTTGTGAATATAAATGCCTTATGCCTGCAAATATTCATTTGTTGTTTGATCGTCAAAATTTTAATGTCTTCACGCGGTGCTTTAGTTGCTGTGGTTCCTATTTCTCTTGTTGAAGTTTCTTTTTGTTTTTTTGCTTTATTGCAGTGGCACATTTAATTGCAGCACCTCAATTCGCTTTCAGTCGCTGCGCTCCATTCGTGTCCAAAAGGATTGAGTGAAGCTTGAAATTTATGCTTATCGCTTAATAAACGCATACATACATACCTAATTATGCATATATGAACACACATGCATAGTTCAGCATGTGTGCCAGCATTTTGTGTGTTTAGTTTGAATGATAATTTTGCAATAAGCGTTAATTTAAGTGCTTTTTATACGGCCGCAGTTGTTTGGTGCCTCTTCTATCTATTTTATTTCTGGGTTTATTTAAGTTTTTTTTGTTTTTTTTTCTTATTTGTCATATTTTTAAATTTTTATTTTTTCGCTTCTGACTTTTTCGACAGGTACTTGGTCCCAAATTGATGGAAAACAGAAAACCTTTTGAATTGCGCAAAGTCTTAATCGTTTACAATTTTGCGCAAGTACTATTCAGCGCTTGGTTATTCTATGAGGTAAATGTACAATCATAAATTGTAAAATTTTTATTAATTTTTCACGGTTTTCATTTTTCCCATAAACAGTCCTGCATTGGTGGTTGGTTGAATGGTTACAACATCAGATGTGAGCCTGTGGACTATTCAAATTCGCCAAGCGCGTTAAGGGTAAGTGGAAGAGACTCAGCATGCATTTTGATAAATTATTATCTTTTTTTAATTCATAATTTTGAGCAATTAAAAAAGCCTTCGTTCAAATAAAAAGTTAAGAAAAATTTAATATAGTAATTTTTAGGATTTTTTTCTCCTTCTTAAGGGGAGCCTGCTTTAGAGGCTTCAAAAAATCGATGTTTTTTTTTTTGCATAAATGTCTTCTCAAACTATCCAATAATGTGTCCTCAAAATTTCAGAAGCAAATTCAAAATATTTTTGGAGTTACAGAAGAAATTGTGAGCAAGCGTCGAGCAGGTATACGAGCGGCCGGATCGCTCGAAGTGCGATTTCTCGGTTTTTTATTTTTACGAATTTTCTTAATTGGCGGAAAAGATAGGGAAAAAGTTAAACGTCCTATTGAAACGAGATAACATTGATTGTATTCGGAATTAAATTATCTTCTAATTGAACCTAAAAAACCTTAATGATTAACCCACTTTTTAAACAATCTGAAGTGAATTTGTTTTTCCAAAAAAATGAATGTTTTGAATTGTTGAATTTCTCACTTTTTGTTTAATTTTCTTGGTTGGACTAGAAGCTATAATATACCAAAATAAAAAACTTTTTGGGTTTTTGGTTTCAGATGAAAATTGCGACCTGCATCTTTCCCGCCGCACGACACATGCACACTCGAGGTGCCTCGGCAAAATGCTTGTACCAGGCATAGAATGACATATATTTTAATGAAAAAATTTGAGAAGACTGCTGAAGTATATAACTATAAAACCAGAAAGTTTCGTTTCAATCGAATATTTCTTTCCTTCCCAAAAAAAATCCACGAAAAAATCGATTTTTTGAAGCCTCTAAAACAGGCTCCCCCCTTAAAAAATGACCTTACATTATTTTACATTACATTTTAGGTCATAGCTTAGGTTAGGTATATCCGGCTGATCTGAATAGATCTCATATAGACCACAAGAGTCCGTAGTCTTACCAGTGTTGTTTGAGTCGTGTTAAACATACATAGTTTGTGGGCTAAGCGAGATTTAATGAACAGCTTAAGACTTTGTCGGCAATATACTTCAGAGATGAAAAGTACACTGATCCTAGGCAGTTGTAATGAGCAGGACACTGTGAAAGGAGGCATTCTAACGCACCACCTTCTTCTTCGCATAAGTTGCACGCGTTGTTCTGAACCAATGCTATTTTAGCTGCGTGATATGGGGTTTGACAATGTCCCGTCAGTACTCCAACCAATATTTTATATTCCTTCTTTGGCAGTGATAAAATAAAGTTGGTTATTTTCGTGTTGGTCCTGAGGGTGGTCGAGGTTTCCCATATAGACTGTGCTTCCAGAGTTAGTTCCTCTTCTAATTTCGTCTTCACAACTGAGAGTGAGGGATATTTGTTCGACGTACTCATCCAAGGCAAGCGGGTGCTCGTCTTAGCAAGCTCGTCAACTCTCTCATTTCCCTCTATTCTCTTGTGCCCTATTTCTGTTTTGTATTACCATTTTAAGTTCTCAACCTCTTATAAAAACACCCGATATTATATTATGCGTTGCCATTAATCTTGAATCGTAGTATATTATGAACACTAAAAAGTTCAAATATTGGGCTTTTAAATTTTCTAAAAGCCTAAAGTCTACTCTCTCTTAACGGACACCTCCACTGGCCACTTTTTCCAGTGCCAGAAAAATATTAACATAAGAAAGCTCTTAAATTTCTCTCTCTCGACGGGATAACTCTCCCATACCAGAAAGCGGCCACTTTTTTTCCTACCACCCAAAAAACTTAGTTCTCCCATAAGCGGACAACTTACAAACTATGCTTTCTTCTTCTTAATTGGCGCGATAACCGCTTACGCGATTTTGGCGGAGTTTAACAAAGCGCGCCAGTCGTTTCTTTCTCGTGCTAACCGGCGATAATTGGACACACACTCAATAAATTTTTTATATGTTGCTTAGGTATTTCATACACCAAGCGTGTCCACACAGAGTGAAGAATTGTTTTGAGAGAGCTGGTTTTGGGAAAACAGACATCCCTAATAACGACACCGGTTGGAGCTTCCACTATCAGCAATTGCTCAGTTATCCAACGTTATTAATTCAGTTAAGAATCGTACCCAAGTTCAAAATATCGATGCAGAAATCGTAATTGTTCCTCAAGCATCGCTGCCCGACTCTTCTGAGGACGACCGAGAAAATGAGATAGACGACTTAGTTAACTTCCTATGAAAACTCTGATTCAGCTAAAAACAGCTAAAAGCTTTTTCTTTATATCAGGTATTGAATTGCTAACTGGTCTTTAATTAGAACTCCAAGAAAAATTTCTTACTTTTTAAATCCTTAAAAAAATTTTAATGGAAATACTATTTATTTATAGAAAATTGTCTTAGGTACTTCAGAAAGAGTGGTATATACCTAGAAACTCGATTCTTGCACACATCGATACTTGCGACACAATTTTTTTCATTGCATACTCAGTACTTGCAACATTAGAAAATGTGTACCTTAATATTTACAACATTTTTTGTTTTGTCTTTCTCTTTTGCTCTTTTGCTCGTTGTATTTTTGAGATGATTTTTAATTATATCGAGCCATTCTGGTAATGACTGTCCGCCGTAGCCGAATGGGTTGGAGCGTGATTACTATTCGGAATTCACAGAGAGGTCGTTGGTTCGAATCTCGGTGAAAGCAAAATTAATAAAAACATTTTTCTAATAGCGGTCGCCCCTCGGCAGGCAATGGCAAACCTCCGAGTGTATTTCTGCCATGAAAAAGTTCCTCATAAAAAATATCTGCCGTTCGGAGTCGGCTTGAAACTGTAGGTCCCTCCATTTGTAGAACAACATCAAGACGCTCACCACAAATAGGAGGAGGAGCTCGGCCAAACACCTAACAGAAGTGTACGCGCCAATTATTTATTATTTTTTTTTTTTTTATGAAATGACTGTCTCCCGTCAGCTTTTGCGTGGTGTGGTCTCACAATGGCAAAGAAAAAATTTACGCTGCTTAAAATAAAAGAAAAAGGTTACTTTCCGAACAAATTAAATATGGGAATTTCTATTAATGCATTAGCTTAAAACTTTTACGTGCATAGAGCAACAATAACTCGTATTAAACAAATTAACAGCCCATAAAGAAGTTTGTTACGCGATCTGCATCCGGTTCAGGCAAAACACAAACTTGGAGGCTTCCACGCTAGCAATGTTTGGCTTGCAAACTTTAAAAAGAGGCATAGAGTACGACAAATTTAACAAAATAATTATGGATGGGACCGGACAGCCACAAAGAAAATGCTCTGTAGTGTCGTCATCCTCAAGACAGGATATGCATATCGGGCTGTCGACGACCCCCATGGCAGCCATATGCTGGCCACAGACGTTGTGCCCGATGATTAGACCCACCAGTACTCTCAGGTCCTTTCTGCTGAGTTTTAGGAGAAAGGTCGTTATTTTCCTGTTTGGTTCTTTCACAAAACATTTGGTTACTCTGCACGAGTTCAACCCAGACCAACGTCCTCTATGGGTAGACCTCATGCAGTCGTTAATCCATAGTTGAATCGATGCAGAATTGACACCTATAAAGGGTTTAGGGCCTAGGGGCATACTTGCAGAGCCTTCATTAGGCAGTTTATCAGCTAACTCGTTCCCTGTAATACCACAGCTTCCACGCACTCAAATAAGACAAACTTTGTTGTGTTTTGAAACACTGATATCCCGTTAATAGGTTTTCTGGACTTAACCATTGATCTCTGTCTGGGATCAAAACATCATACTTCCTACCGAAGCCAACGGAAGGCACCCGATTGTCCTCTAGCATCGAGAACAGTGTGCACCGCTCCGACAACTGAGTCTGGCTTATTTTGGAAGCTCTTACCAGATTAAACTCTTGTGTGTTCAAAAGAAACCTCGGCTCCGGGGCATAAAATCAGTAAGGAAAAGTATGGAAAGACCGTTATCTTGCTTGCGCAAAAACCGCCGGAAATCATAAAGTAAAAATAATGGATATTGGGAAATCGGCGAATCCGCGCTCATTACAAAATTTTACTGATATGTCATTCTTTGACAAAACAAAGAATCCTGTTTTCATCAAAAATCGCTTAAGCAAACAAGTAAAAGAGTTCTACCGTGCGCGAAATCTCCCGGAAAAAGAACTTCCTCTTATTGATAATGACCCATGCCATCCTAACGAAGATGAGTTAAAGAGCTACGACGGTCAAATATTAGTAATGTGACTTCATCCAAACTGTCCGGCTCTAATACAGTCCGTGAAACAAAACTACTACTTACTATCATAAATTGAACTAGATTGTTGCTCTTGAAGGAAGTATCTATGAGTCACTGCGAAGTATTGTCGTGAAAAATACAATATGCTTTTTAGCTAATGTATGGGGTGCTCTTACTCCAATTTCAGTCATCGTTTCAAAAACTGTTTGAAAAAGCGCCTGACTGGGAATGTGACGATATCATTCCCCTTTCGGAATTACGATTACAGTTAGCCGCTGATACATCCAATATTTAACTCACAAATGCCAAATATGATTGACGTACGACGTTATTTGCAAAAATTATAAATCTTCCGATTTTTTGTTTCCTTGTTCACTCCTCTCGGGAGCTTAGGGCCGTGACAAGACTTGTCATGCGTTGGTTTCGTTAATCTATTTGGTTTCTGACAGGGTAGTCGATTAGCTTGCCGCTATCAGTCCTAAGTAGTGGGAATGCCCACCTGTCGTTGCTTAGGAACAACGCCTTCTTACTGCTTGGAGCGCCATCTGTATGCCATATTTTTCTACCAGAAGGATCACACAGATGGTTGAGGACTTCGCTAAAGTGGTGTGTCTGCGCTATTACGGCGATTGCCCGCGCTTACTCTTGTGCGGGAGGTATCATTTGACCGTACTTCTTCAAAGATGCTGCGAATCGTCACGTAACTGTGAATGGTGAGCGCTACCGTGAAATGATATCCAATTTTTTTTGCCCAAAATGCAAGAGCTTGACTTGCATGACATGTGGTTTCAGCAAGACGGTGCCACATGCCACACAGCACGCGTAACAATGGACTTGTTGAGAGGCGAGTTCGGTGAACATTTTATTTCACGTTCGGGACCTGTCAATTGACCATCCAGATCGTGCGATATAACGCCTTTAGATTATTTTTTGTGGGACTATGTTACAGCTCATGTCTATTCAGACAAGCTTGCTTCAATTAACGCATTGAAAGACAACATTAAAGCATTTATATGTGAGATAACGGCCAAAACATTGGAAAGAATTTGCCAAAATTGGACTAAGCGGATGGACCATTTGAAGCGCAGTCGCGGTCAACATTTGCATGAAATAATCTTCAAACATTAAATTATATGGACTGTACTATCGATTTAAATAGAAATTTCATGCATTTTTCTGAATTTAGTGTGTGTTTTTTTGAAAAACTTATATAAACAAAACTTATATAAACTATATATATATAAACAAGCAATGAAAAAATCGAGGAACTCCAAAGCTCTAAGAGAAATGGTCTCTTGCAACCCATTTATAACTACCAACACACAATCAATCAAGAAGATTAAAAGATTTGCGAACTCACCCTTTGTTCTTCGGCAGTTTTCAGTTATTTCATCTAATTTCTTTATTCGTTCTACGGTTATAAAACCTTACAGACTAAAAGTAGAGAAAAACTGAATGATAATTTCTTACTGACTAATTGCAAGTGATTTGTTATATATATTAGGGCGGGTCAATTTAAAAATCGCGCATTGCTCTGTGAAAATCGTATTCTAGGGATCAAAATAAGAAACTTTGCCAAAGGAACCATATCTCTAAATCGAATTCTGATGTCCCCCAATTTGGGTCGAACGAAAAATCCCACTTTGACCCATTTAGAGTGCTCCAATCGAGTCCAAATGTATGACCAACCTCCACTAACTTTGGACGACCGATCCACCCATGTCAGTGGGTACACCCCCTGGAACTCCCCTGGGGGGTTCCCCATACAATCATTTCAAAATATCACCATTTTTGGCCTTTACATGAGAAAAGAAACTAAAAAGTTCGACCCAAATTGGGGGACATCAGAATTCGTTTTAGAGGTATTGTTCCTTCGGCAAAGTTTCTTATTTTGATCCTTGGAATATGATTTTCACAGAGCAATGGGCGATTTTTTTGCCTCCCCACAAATTGACCCGGCCTAATATATATGCATAAAAAGATTTACATGTAGATCTTAAATAGCAAAATCGATATCAAGGGAGTTGCACCCATTATTAAGCGCACTAAGTGCTCTATTAATAGCAGTAAAATTAAAGTAATCAGATTTAATGGTGACAACATGAAAATTATAATAGAAATGTAACATTCTATTAGGCACATTAAAATTAATCGGCTCAAGAAGTGTCGGACAGTCAATTAAACTATTAATAAAATAATATATTAATATTAAAGATTGAACAGTCCGCTATTAATCCACAATTTAATTAAAAGTCCCAGCTATAAAGTTAACTGCTGTCACCTGTTTTTAAATGCTTTCAAGCTAACCAAACAGCTATCACTGCTACCTGTTAGCGTCGGGCTGTCTGTGAAAGCAGAAAAATATAAAGAAGAAAAAAACAAAAAAAAATGGGCATATGCAGAGAAACTTTGCTTTAAGGTAGAGTGGCTTTGGGGTGTGTCCAGTTTGTTTTAATAAAAAAGTGAGCACTTAGATATTCATTTCAAAGCAAAATGAGCTGATTGATGGCATAACCCAAAAACGAACTTTACCAACCATTATAGATTTCTGCATTTCACAGAAAACTAGCTGAGGTTATTAGATGCCAACACTTGTAAACGATTATTAAGAAGCGTTAATTTAATTAATGTGCATAAATTAATTTTCACAGAGGGATTTTTTCTATGATGCTCGAACCGGTAGTTGTATGACGCGGAGAGCAGAACTGTTTTGCGTATGTAAATGTGTGCCTGCACTGAAATGGTGTCAAGAAGCGTGATGGATATCGCCTTGTGCTATAGAAAGCAGTTTTACGATTAATTTGGTTTTTTGGTTTTGCAAAACATATGCTAATATTGTCTAAGCACCTGATACAACAGCTTTAAGAAAAAAAAATTGCGCAGAAATGTGAAGACGTTAGTTTCGATCGCAAAAAGTTAGTCAGCAACGAGAATGTAAAATTTTAGGGAAGCCAAAAACGAAATTAAAGAAGAAATAGAAATTAAGAATCTATTTATACTACATTTTCTCTTCTTCTTCTTGATTGGCGCAATAACCGCTTAAGAGGTTTTGGCCGAGGAGGCTGGGTCATGTCGTCCGAATGGACACAAACGCTCCGGCGCTGAAAGTATTCGATGCGGCACCAGCTAGTGGCAGCAGAGAAAGAGGAAGGAAGGAAAGGTCAGGTGGAAAAAACTTGGCTCCATTTGATGTGACCAATTGGCTCCAGTTAGCAGAAGAAAGAATCGCCTGACGCGGTTAACACGCCAATCAAGAAGAAGAGCTAGAAAGCTGAAGAGGCAAGCAAAATGTTAAAATAAAGATTTTCATGACTCAAAATCCTCCTTTTTTTTGTGATTAGTAAAAAAAGTTACTCATTAACATAATTGAATGATACATTTTGCGCCACGTTTCATAATTTTTTGTTTTTCAATAATCAACGGTTTGGTATGCGAACGGTGCGAACTTTATAGCCAAAATTTTGTCGAAACAACATCTTTTCATAGATATTTTCACTTTTGAGAACAAGAAAAAGTTGCACAGGTTGTCATTGTTGGCCAAAAAATTCAGATTTATTTAATCAAGTTTTTTCAATAGCAGAAATTCGTCACACAAAAAAAGCAATCTAATATACGATATTTGAAACAGCTTACTTTTTGAACGCACCTCGTATGCACATATTAAAAGTTTTTGCACATGTTCAATGTTTTCAGGTACAACAAACAACAAGTGGCTTTGAAATATATGATATTCTCAAACTCTTCAGAATTCTCTTTCTCGGTTAGGGAAGCTACCATCGAGTAAATATTTATATCAGTGATGACTGGGCGGCTTCGATTGCTAATAGGTGGGATAAGATTATGCTTACGTCGATCTTGGATGGTAAGCGCTGATTCTTGCATCAGCTACTTCTTTAGATCCGCAACAAAAATGTGTGAATGACTCGGTACTTTGTCTTATTGGCGAACCTGTGGTTTTTCCTTTCAACTGCGATCCATTTTTCGCTTATTCACTCTTTTTATTCAGCAAAGTTTCCGTGTTCATTTTTTCCTTCAAGGAATTGAGAAATACAATGAACTTAGTAATTTTTACGAATGCGGCTTAAGCAGGGAACTCAGTGAAACAAACCTGGAACTCAACCAGTTATGGGCATTTCGAGAAGTTTCGAGAAAAAAACTATTTATTGTTAAAAGTTGACTTTTATGTTCTCACTCAAATAATAAAGTTAAATTGTGGCTTTTATTATTAAAGTCCGCCATAGGAGCGAGAGGTAGTATAGCAATCGAAAGAGAAGGCTTGAAGCTCAAAGACTAGCTGTAGTTGGCGCACCGCAGCGTTAATTCCGCTTTTTTAATAGTCACACCCCATAAAATGAATTCTCACTGACGAAGCCTCAACGGTGTCATATTATTATATTCACTTGAAATTTGCATTTTGTCATACTAAAATTCAATGAGCTATAAATTTGCTTACTCAGAAAAATTCTGGTTAAAAACTTTGAAGTTTTGATGAAATATTTGAAAAATGTTAGTTTTAATCTTTACGTTATACAGAATTTATTGTGGTATACTTTTATGAAACATAATTGTTCATTTATAATTTTGAGGTGCATAGAGAATAAATTGTGGAGTTACAAATTAGTAGTAGTGAGGGTTTGTATATAGTTTTTTGTTTTTGCATAAAAAAGTTCCGAACATTTTTTTTTTTTAATTTGATGTTCTTTTGTTTTTTAAACGCGGCTATTATGCTAAAAACAATTGAAATATGGAAAGTGGAAGATTTTTGTCAGGCCTTGTAACCTTTTGGTATTATTTTCTATTTTGAAAGAAAAATACCCGATAAGCTAGTGAAAAATCAAAGATATGTTTAGAAATTGGCAAGCAAATATTCAAAATCAAATTCTATTCACTTAAACTTGTTCAAATTTATTCCAAATAAGGTACTCAAAATGATGCTACGACTCCCATGGCATTTCTCCACCAGAAAGCTTCATGATGAATCAAAAACTAAGATTCTGTCAGATCAAATACAAAATTTGACTGAAAGATTCAAAATTCGTTCCAGTTTTTCGGACAATCGGCTAATTGAAATTGAAAACTGAACTTTCTTAATGTTCAATTAGGCCGTGGTACTTAAATGCGTATAGATTAACCCTAGCTTGTAAGATGTAAAGCGGAGGGGTTTCATAGTAGTTTTTTCCTTCGAAAAAAGAAAAACTCGTTTAAAAAACCGAAACCTGTGATAAATACAATATATAAATATTATGATGTAGAATTAAGATTTATATCATATTCTGTAAATTGTGCGATAACATAAATATTGTAACGTTTTTTCTACTTAATAAACTCTTATCTCTATTCCACCTAAAATTCACAGCACCTTTCATAAATATTAACCAATGTCAATGTCAATATGTCAATGTCATTAAAATCCACCTTTCTATTCATCACAGGTTGCTCGAGGTTGTTGGTGGTACTACATCTCCAAATTCACCGAATTCTTCGATACACTATTTTTCGTGATGCGCAAACGCTATGATCAAGTGTCGACACTGCACGTCATCCATCACGGCATTATGCCCTGCTCCGTTTGGTGGGGCGTGAAATTCACACCCGGCGGGCATTCGTCATTCTTCGGTTTTCTCAACACCTTCGTACACATCATCATGTACACCTACTACATGTTGGCTGCCATGGGACCCAAAGTACAAAAGTATTTGTGGTGGAAGAAATATCTCACTGTCTTGCAGATGATCCAATTCGTATTGGTTATGGTGCACTCATTCCAGTTGTTCTTCAAAAACGATTGCAATTATCCCATTGGCTTTGCATACTTCATTGGCGCGCATGCGGCTATGTTCTATTTCCTCTTCTCGGACTTCTACAAACAGGCCTATCTGAAGCGAGAGCAGAAGGTGAGCTAAAGGAAATTTTAAATATTTTTTTTGTTTTTGCTTTTGTTTTTGTTTTAGTGATAAATTAATTTGTTATTGTATTTTATGTAACAAAAATTTCTTATTGCGCTTGCAGAAGGACAGACTAGCAGCCAATGGCAAGCTGAGCAACGGCTATGCAAATGGCGCATTGAAAGCCAATGAAGAGCAGCAGTTCAAAGAGATTAACGGCAACCTCAAAGTGCAGGATAATAACAAATTTGATGGTTACTACAAATCCACACTGGCGTCGCAATCGCCAAGTCTCACTACAACAACAGCAACAGGAACAACAACGAGACAGCGGGTCTTTGCCACGGCGAATAATTAATTTATAAAAATCTTATCTAATAATTTAAAAAAAAGTAAAAAAACGAAAAATAGATATTTAACTTTAAGTTACTCGCTCTTAAGGCTTTTGTAGTTATTTGTATGAGAATGTACGTTAAAAGCAAAAGAAAAACATTAAACAACAATTAAATGAATGTAAAAAATTTTCAAAAATTTGTACAGACACATACATGCGCATAGATACAAGAAAAAAGAAAAATGAAAAATAATTACATACTTAAGTTGTACTTAAAGGAGTATTTTAAATGTCAAGTCACCTAGACTTGTATGTATGAAAATAAATTTAAAAAATAATAATCCGGATAATACTTGAAATGCAAGTAAACAAAAATGACGGAATTATGCAGCTGAAGTAATAAGAGCAGTACGAAAGAAAGATGGATGGAAGTGTGGCCTTCTTAGATTTTCCAAAAGTGGGGAAGAACAGACTATTATTTGGGTACTCACTTGAATTGTGTTCGCCATAAGTATGTGATTCGAAATTACATTTGTGGATATTCCTCAATAATGCTTATGCTTTTATGCTTATGTATCACAATTACTTTTTTTTATTCAAATTAGTGCTGAATTTAGTGCTGAAAAATAAGCACTAACAATAACATTTAAAGATTTTACAGTTATCGAATTTCAAATTATTAAAAATTATGTGATATTCTAAGTCCTTGGAATGATTATGCCAAGGTAAAAAAATGAATTCTAAACGATCTTCACACGCAAAAGTTCTCATTATCGGCGTGCGCAATTACCAGTCCTTGACGCAGATAACGAGAACTTTTGCGTGTGAAGATCGTGCAGAATTGGATGCTTATTCTCATGTTCTATAATAAAATGTCCAACTACAGGTTCAAAACACTCTAATAGCCTTAGGTAGAAACATCCATCAAAGTGGTGAAATTTGTGAAAAAAAATTTGCCCAAATAATGCTTAAAAAAATCACCGAATTCAGCGAAGCAATTAAATACAGGAAATTCATATCAAAAAAGTCGATAATACAAGGTGAAGTCCAAAATAAACAAGACTGGCCTGATAAAAATGTGTTTGATGGCGCCATCTTTTTAATGAGTTAGTGTGTTTGGAAGTTACATCCCTAGCTTACTTCCAGTGAAAGCTTGGTGACATTCGGTTCAGTTTCTCTTTTAGCTCAGTCTTGTTAATTTTGGACCTGTAGGTCTGTTCCCTAAGCGAATAATTTATAAACATGTTTGCAAATTATCAAATTTTGATGTTCATGTAACCAAAAAAGTGCAAAGTAGGGTAGAGTGAGAGAGTAAAATGGCATTTCATGTAGAGAGGAAGTTGCAATTTTTACTGGATAAACCTTTACCTGTAAGAAAAACACCTGATCACAAAGTAAAAATAAACAAGAATTCAAGTTTGCGAATTGAGTCAAAGTTCTAAATTTAAATAAAAAAATGTATTAAAATGGAGAATGAAATGGAAGAAATTATTGTGGGTAAACATAAATTATGTGATGCTCAACTCGTTATTTGCATTTTATGTGCTAAGTTTTTTATTTTTTTTTTTTAATTTAATACGAGATAACTCAACCCAACTTTTTTTTTAGTTTTTTGTGATTTTTCCCGCTAAAAATTAAATCAGCTGTTCGTAAAACCTTCAAATTATTACTGGTTTTGCGTTCATGTACTTTTTTTTAGATATTTTTTCCATTGAGAGGGAATTCTCGTAAATTAGATTACTGACAAGTTACTGCATAATTTTTACATGAACAGGCCCAATAGAAAACTCAGGCGTGCACTTTAATTAGTCAGTATGAGAAATTCATAAAGTTAAACCGATTGTAACTACTCTTCTTCAAGCATTTTCTTCAAAATGCGGTAAGTACGGAAATGCATCCCGCACTGGAAAAATAGTTTATTTTTACGATTATTGAAAGACCAATGAAGTCATGGCTGTGGAATAATAATTTCTGAGCGAAGTTGGTAGTGCTAGAAATTATTTCGACATGCAACGCTTGAAATATCTCTTCCAATTAGCGAACAAAAATCCAAAATTGAAATGAAGCTCGCATCCTCTAAATGATTTATAAGTGGCGCAGCGCTGATACATGGGACAAGCCATGTTTTTCCGCAAATTGCTCAGCCTGATTTGAAGATTTTTCATTTTTTATTCACAAATAAATAATATTTTTCATATGACATGTATTTAAAAAAAAATTCAAATGGAAAATTAAAAAAAAAAAATCCAACAAATAAAATTTTGAAGATAATATCAAAGAAGATAATATCATTGAAGATAATATCATAAATTCATGAGCATACCTCCAACGCATAAAGGCAACATTGTAAAATATAAGCCAAATGTCAGAAAATGAATATAGAAAGTTGCCTTATTATTAATATATTATTTCCTAAGGTCCCAGAGATAAATGGACCAAAGCTGCCTTATTACCTCACCTTTATTATTCCGCCATGAGTAAATAGTAAACTTCCGTGAATATTTATCAAGACGCATTTATTAATGAAGATGGCACTAGACCAACAACAACGTTTTGTATAATACATTTGACTGTCATGACAAAAGATAATAGAAAAGAAAAAGAATATAGAAAAGAAAAAGAAAATAGAAAAGTAAAGGACGAACTGCGTTGCCGCACAGTCGACTTGCAATTGGAGTCAGCAGCATACGAATGGAGCGGCTTTTCGTCACACGGTGAAAGAAATAAAAACCAAATCAATTGGTCTACTGAAATCACCTTTAATAGATTCGGCTTGATATTTGTGTATTTGATAAATGAAAAAAAAAAAGAATTGTAAAAATTAGGTGGTCTCAATAAGTGAAAATTTGGAAATCAAGTTAAAACGAACAGAACTTCAGCACAAAATATGAATGCTTGTGCGTTTTACTTACCCTATATACCTATGTATTTCTTTATTCTTCTTCTTACAATTACATACATACATACAAACATTTTATTCAATATACCTTTGTGATTCTTTTGTACTTAACGCCAAACTTATTTTTTTTTGTTTTTTTTGGTTTTATGAAGAGCATACAACATGATTTGCATTAAATTCTGTGATTTGTTGTTGTGCTGTTAAACCTTTTTAGTATTTTCTGTGTTGGTGTACTTGTATTTTTTGTGGTTCAGTGACTTTTCAAGATATTAGTTTTGTATAAAGGCAGCTGCATAGACATATTTATACATACATACGTGTGCAATTAAAAAAAAAAACAAAAACAACATCAAGCAAAACTACTCAATCAAATCATGCTATGCTGTAAAATACTATTGTACAATATACATATATGTACATATGTGCATATGTATGCAAAAAACCAATAAATAAATAAAATGTATTTTATATTTTTTATGATGAGAAGAAAATATCGGAGAGATATATTTATTTATTAAAAGGATCATAAAAGTGGTAAGTAAAGTGCTAGGTTGTTCAAAAAGTTTTGGAAAAATGTATGAGAGAAAGAGATAGGAAAGAATGGAGACAGAGATAGAGATAGTTAGTCCTGTGAGAATTTTCCTGATTATTTGGCAAATCTGTAAATATCCTCCAGTTTTAGAGAACGAATATTACTCATTCTCATGACATCGGAACCCAAAACTCGTAGCCGTGCTTTTGCAAAGGCAGGACATTCACAGAAAAGTGCTCAGTGCTATCCGCCTCCTCCAAGCATGACAGGCACATTGGGTCCTCAATGATTCCAATGGTAGTCATATGCTAACCCCATAAGTTGTGTCGTGTAATGATACCGACCATCGACCGAACGTCTTTCCTTCCAAGTTTTAGTAGAAAGTTTGACAGTTTTCTGTTCGGACTTGTCCCAAAACACCTTGCAGTTCTGCATTGTTATAGACCGCACTATCGCTCTTTATGTAGATTGCCTACATAATCGGTGATCTAATTCATGATTCCTGCGGAATTGGTTCCGATTATTGGCTCTGGCCCTTGTGGGGGAGCCGCTGATCCACGGTTGACCAGTTCATCGGCAATTTCGTTTGCTTGAACACTGGAGTGTCCTAGAACCCATATAAGTACAAGCCCGTTTTGTCTTGCGACAGAGTTAAGCTTCTTCTTACATTCTTAAACAATTTTTGAGGTTTGCTTCACGTTCTCCAGAGCCTTCAGTACAGCCTGACTGTCACTGAAAACTCCAATCTGTTTCCCGCTCCGCCTCCTCTCGGCTACTTTCAAGATGGCAAAAACTTCCGTTTGGAAAACAGTTGCCATTTCCCCCATAGCATAGTGATACTTATTACTATCGTTAAAGTACCATCCGCTCCAGACCTTATTTCATTCTGGGACCCATCGGTCAATATCTGTCAAACCTCCCTGCATGCACTCTGGATTGCGCCATTGCTCAAGCAATGGAAATCTGACATCAAATTTCCTTCCAAATGAAACTGTGGGTATCAGGCGTCTTTAGGTGCCAAAAACAGTGGATACTGCTCAGATAGCAACTTAAAGATTTCTCTGTGTCCCGAAGTTCCGTCTTCGTGCCAGAAACCATATTTATGGAGTGTACACATTGCATTTAGAGCATCACCAGAATGTTAGCGCCCAGACATCGTTCGCATATGCTTGGACTTGAAAACCGAGTTCCTGCATATCGGCTAGTAGAGAGTCTACTACCAATCACCACAGCAAAGGAGAAAGAACACCCCCTTGGGGTCATCCTTGCTTGGCCCTGACAGTGATTAGTTGGTCACTGTTCTCACCAGCCTTTAACAGCCTCTTAGAGAGCATGGAATATATCCATTTTACAATGGTTTGATTAACTCCGTTGCTACTAGCCTAAATTTTTTTGTTATGTTGGTACACTCTTCACTTCTTTGTTTACAAGGAATTTAGTATCGATGTGTCACAGTATTTTCTATAATGGAAAAAAACAAGTCTCGCGGGGTGACTGAATTTTTATTTTTGGAAGTTTTAAAAGCAAAGGAAATTCACGAAAGAATGTCGAAAGTGTATAAAAACTTCTTGCCATCAATTAGTACAGTGCAAATATGGGTTGCTGAATTTAAACGTGGTCGTGCAACGCCAGAAAACATAGAACAAATAGAGGATAATTGGAAATATTGAAAAATCGTCGAGTGACTGAAAGAGATTTAGTAGAAGGCCTAGACATCTTATTGGGCAGTGTAAGAAATATTTTGACTTAAGAATTGGGTTTCAGAAAGCTGTGCACACAATGGGTGCCGCATTCACTAACAATGGTTTTTATTCCATTCACAAATTCGAATGCGTCTTTCTCAGAACGATTTTGAGGCAACATTTTCGTAAGAATAAAGTGAATTTTGTGCATCGATTCGGCACTATGGCTGAGACTAGGGTCTATCACCATGATCCCAGATCGAAACAAGAGGTTAAAGAGTGGTATGAACCTGGTTTTTCGGGTCCGAAACGAGTTCGTGTCCAGAAATCGGCCAAGCAGATGTTAGCATAAGTTTTTTATGATTCGAAAGGAATTTTGTGTGTGGATTACTTGCAAACTGGTAAAACAATAAATTCTGAATATTATTGTAACCTTGTAGACCAGCTGATGGAAAAAATGCATGGCAAAATACCCTATTTGAAAAAATTATTTTTCATCAGGACAGTGCACAGTCCGCAAAATGTCACAAGAGCATTTTAACAATGGCTAAATCCATGAGTTTAAGTTCGAAATGTTGGAGTATCTGACGTATTCACCAGATTTGGCCCCTAGCGACTTCCATCTGTTTCCAGACCTATAATTGATACTACAATCGCACATAGTCGAAAATCCGGACAACAACAATTTCCATAACAAAGGGTTTTCCAATAACAGGTGTTATTTTGAATTGGAATGCGCTATCGAGAGATGATTTACGATTTTTTATGGCCGGAACGTTTATTTTCAACAATACGGCGCTACGTGCCACATAAGCAACGAACCCATTGAGCTTTAAAAGTTTCCGGACCGTGTTATCTCTCGAAGAGGTGATCACAATAGGCCACCGAGATCTTATGATTTAACACCTTGTGACTTTTTTCTTTGGGGCCACGTGAAAGAGAAGGTCTACGCCAACAGCACAGGGTCGATTCAAGACCTCAAAGATGGAATTCGTGAGGCTATCGAGGACATAGGGCAGCCACTTTGCAATTCGGTTATGGAAAATTTCATGAGAAGGACATTGTCCTGCAAGCGTGGTCGTGGTGGTCATTTGCCTGATGTTATTTTCCACTACTAACGGCATACCTTCCTCTTTATAATGGAATAAACATCCGATAATTTATATCAAAAAATAGCATTTTTCTTTGAATATCAACATATCACCTCTTATTCGAAAACCCTCTATTTAGTTGTAAAATTGTTGTATCTTAGTTGCTTCTTTAAAATCGCCTCCTTACCTTCATATCTATCCATGTACATATATCCCTCTCTCTATCTCTATTTTTGTCTCTATTTCTATCCTGTTCTTTACATGAATCTGTCTCTTCATCCTTGCTTTTTCTCTTTTTTATTTATTCATACAAAAGTAATCTACATTAGCAAAGTAATTAGAAATACCTTACACATAGATTCACACTTCATTTAGCATACTTTTTTCATTTCATTTCAATTCATTTCGTTTATTTCAGGTCTAAAATACAAAATATTTCTTACAAACTTCCTAGAGTTTAAATTTCTTCTGATAGTTAAATAAATAAATTAATAAAAAAAAATGTATAATAAAAATTCATATTGTAAAATACATTCTTTGATACCGAAGAGTCAAGCGGAATAGTGCCGGAGATCTCATTAAATTCTCTTAGTGGGCGGGCAATGGGGGAATTGGGCGCACAATTCGTGTTAAGCAATTTAAGGGGAGAGCCTGCTTTAGAGGCTTCAAAAAATTGATTCTATTTTGCATAAATGTCTTACAAACTATCCAAGAATATGTCTTCAAAATTTCAGAAGCAAATTCAAAATATTTTCGGAGTTACAGAAGAAATTGTGAGTAAGCGTCGAGCGGGTATACGAGCGGCCGGATCGCTCGAAGTGCGATTTCTCGGTCTTTTATTTTTACAATTCTTAATTGGCGGAAAAGATAGGGAAAAAGTTAAACGTCCTATTGAAACGAGATAACATTGATTGTATTCGGAACCAAATTATCTTCTAGTTGAACCTAATAAACCTTAAGAAAATTATGATTATGTTTGAATTTGTTTATCCAAAAAAATGATTTTTTTTTAATTGGCGAAAAATTGTTGAATTTCTCACTTTTTGTTTAATTTTCTTGGTTTGACTAGAAGCTATACTATACTAAAAGAAAAATTTTTTTGGGTTTTTGGTTTCAGATGAAAATTGCGACTTGCATCTTTCCCGCCGTACGACACATGCACACTCGAGGCGCCTCGACAAAATGCTTGTACCTATTATGCCTGACATATATTTTAATGAAACAATTTGAAAAGACTGTTGAAATATATAACAATAAAACCTGGAAGTTTCGTTTCAATCGAATAATACTTTCCTTCCCAAAAAAATCCACGAAAAAATCGATTTTTTGAAGCCTCTAAAGCAGGCTCCCCCCTTAAGATGAAATGAGTAAGTGTTGCGTTGAGTTCTAGTAGGGATATGAAAGTGAATGCTCCGTAAGAGAGATGACCAATGGATTTCTCTTTTAATTGTACTAAATTTAAAAGATAGTGCGAGTATGGCCTTTTACTCTGTAGAGACCTTAAATTAATTAATATCAAACGGAAGTTATTGAAAAGGATAGAATTTGATAATTTCAGCGAACTGAGAGCATATTTAAGGAACACCTTCCGCATGTGTTCTCTCGATTGCAAATTCATGGTAAGACGTCCAAATAAATGTTGCATATTCTAATCTACAAGTATTTTAAATGATATTTTTCAAAATATACTATGCGAAATAGGTTTCTCGGACCCGAATTTTCACAACGTTTTTTGTTGATAAATTTTCAATTTTATCGTTTTTGACTTCAAGTGCAAATTTCAAGCCGGCGGAAGAGCAAATATCAGATTCCATAAAAATTAAATTTGTTTGTTTACAAAAAGTCCAATCATGCAGGACTGTATGATCTGAAAATATATTTTCATGATAGATAATTATTGCTGGCTAAAATTTCTCCAGCACACTCTTGCACCGAGCTGTCACTTTGCTCTCTAAATTTTTGACTGATGGATAATGTTTGGCGTTCACTTGGAAAAATTAGGAATAACTATTGAACATTTTTCTGTATGGAATACGGAATATTTTTAATATTCTTTTTATGAATTCGCTTTGTATATAATATTTAGATGGAATTTCGTGTACGTGTTTGAAGTCACTTAATTTTTATCAACACACTAAAATAATTTGAGATTTCACACACACTCCTCCTGCACTTTCAAGCTACGGCGTCTTCTGCATAAGAATGCAAAAAAAGCATTTGGAAGTAACAGGTGGCACAAAATTAATCAGTTATGGAAAGATTTATAATATTTGCAAATATCGTCCTACGGCAATCATATTTGACACTTGTGAGCTAGACAGCTGCAGCATACAAACAGATAAGCAATGGAGCACGGAAGGGTCAAAATAAAGATTTCCGTCATTCAAAATAATTTTTTTTTAGTAAAAAGTTGAATGGTTAATTTTGCGCCACCCGATTAATTTTGTGCCACCCTTATTTTTACAATTCGTGCTTTCGTAATTTAACCGTTGCACTTCGTTTTCAATAGTTCCTTTAGTTTAAATGTCACAAGTGACAAAATTACCAAGCCATTCACTGAATTTTAGCAAACATGTAATTTCTCCTCCTTTTGTTTGTTTTGTTTATTTGTTTTGCATTATTATGGTGCATGACGTGGGCCGGTTGTCAGTATCGCGAAAAATTATTTAACGATTTCCGGAAGGCGCTACCTTCTGTATTTTATTTCAGTTGGAGCAACAGAGCTCAAAGTCCGTGCATGGAAGAGCATTTTCTATGGAAAAAATTCTCGTTCCCATGAATGTATTCGCTTATTAGAGCCTCCGTCTTTGGGAGCTTTCACTCAAGGCAAATTTATTCAAGGTGGTGACTTTCGAACAGCAAAAATATTTTTTAAATTAGAACAGTCAAGGATGAGCGAAGAGAAGAATGGAATGAATGTCAAATAGATAAAATTAGTTTGTCCGCATTCACAACACAACAACTAGCATTTCAAAATTAAAAGCGATTTCCTCTTCTTCCAATTACTCTTCTATATATACGCCTTGCCTTCACTGTATGCATATATCTACCTGCATATGTATATATGTCTATATCTATTTCGATTCTTTTATTCTACTATATACAACAGTTATCCGAACGAAATTACAACAACCATGTGCACAAGTGCGCGCCTGTATAAAAATTATAAACACCTTTCCTACATAAATTTTGTATTTATTCAATGGCTTTAAAACTGTCGCATGTTATTACATATTACACTTCAGCTCACAATGGAAGTTATTGAACGACGATGCCTTTTGATATGCCATAGTCAGAACGAATAATCTGTAATTGCTAAGGTTAACGCCAAATTGTGATTAATTAGTTAGATTTGCACTCACGCGTTCTTGCAGCGCTCATTTAAAAAATTGAAAAGCGTCGTGACTAAATTGTGCGAGCACAATCCAATTTTTATTCAAAAAATACGATTTGATTAGAATAAATACACTCTTGGCATTGATCCTATTGCTGCAATCAGCTCTGTGATATTAATTATTTTCTTAATATATACATTTACATAAAGCACTGCAGCTTCCATGAAAATGTATTTAAATTTGTTGTTGTGCCTTTGGTAAAATACATTTTAAATACAGATCAAAAATATATATTTGTTAAAAACCACTTAAAGAATGCTAAAATATGGTAAATATGAGCATAATTGACTACTGTGAGTTCCTATTCACACTTCCTTTTGTCACAAACTTACAAAATGGCGTCCATTTACAGTGCGAGTAGTATTTGGTACAGTACGAAGCAAAAATTTACATTTAGTCAGCGACGTATTTTGGGAGCACGTGTGTTTTCATAAGGTTTTGTAAAAATATTTTCATTTATAATTTAAAGCTTCATCAAAGGCAAACACTTCTACAAATTATAGGTTGAAGAACTCAATTTATTTTTTTTGGTGCAACTGAAATTAATTCTTATATAGTTTAGACACGAACCTGTGTCAGTTTCCGTGATTGAAAGCACACAGGGTTGCTAACGACCGACTGTGGTACATCACTAAAATGGCAACACATTGTATGTTGCATAGCAACAGAACAATGCTACCACATAACTCTAAATGCTTATTGCACTCAAGAGCAGTAGTTACATTTTTACACTCATTTTTGTGACGCAACTGCCAAATGAGCTGACAAATTAGACATCCTCTCATAAATGAAAACCAAATTAATTCATAGCATTTCTGTTATGGCAGCATTTTTTTGACTTCTTAGAAATAATTTATTTGTTGATTTGATTTAGACTTGTGGCAACTACATCTACTTTTGCTGACAGATGTCAAGTACACAGTGTGCGTGAGCGTGTAGATGGAGTACATTGTTCGCGCTGCACGTATTTAACATCAATTTAAAATAAGCTAGTTGCGGCCAATTCCTTCGAGTTCAATTTTAGCCACTGTATAGATCGGTACAATACTAAAATCTATTGCAGTACGCGATAATTATCAATTTTTGCGCTTTCGATTTCATTCATTGACAGTTTTCATTCACCTTCGTGTGCGTTTCTAGTATACAAGAAAGTAAAAAAAAAAAACTACTAACGTTATCCGTTAGTTACAACCGCCCCGCTCGCTGCAACATCAGTTACAATTTTATGTGCATCTTATAAAATCTAACAGAACGCTTTTCGACGTTATATTCGTTGTGTGGTGATTAGTTGAAGTGTAAGTTAAAATTTTTAACCAAAATTACTCTTGCAAGTGGTTAGTCATCAAATCCGTGAAAGGAAGGTGGATATGGCAATTTTTTTCTACAGGCATTTATTGCCGCACCCTCGTGCCTTGGCGGTAGGCTAGGTGTAGCTATGCAAGCGCTGTGAAAATGTGAAATTGGAATTCCACCCATTTTTTGGTTGTCCATTTTTAGTGTTTGTGCAAGAAATTGAATAAAGAATATAGAAACGAAAAAGAGAGTCGAGCTATATAAAAGGAGAGAGGTAGAATGTGAGAGGAAATGTAATTGAAAAGGAAACGAAAGCGTCTCACGCTAAAGTGGCGCAGCGTCGCATTTTTGACGTTTATCTTTGATTGTGCTGTGTGTGATATGTATATAATAGTGGGTAAGATACCTGCGGGACGATATACTTTAATTGGTAGTTAACTGTGTTTTGTTAGCTCATTTGCGATGGTGTTTCGTTTATTAAGCTTTGAAAATCAAGCGATAGTATACTGGTATATGTTTATACATACATAGATAAAATATACATTTAGTTTGATGAAAAAATGACCCTGATATCTTTGCCGCGTGACATGATTTTTAGCTGAATGTCAATGTACCGGCATTTTTTGTTTATTTTCTACTGCAGCCAGTGTTGCCAGAACAACTGCTCTAAATCAGTAGCTAATTAAAATAGAATGTTTAGTTCGTGAATGAGCAGAGAACAGCGGTAATATATTTAAATGTATGATTAATGGATTAAACAATAGCCATTGCATAGGTGAAAAAGCTGAGTATACAGTTTACAGAACGTCAGCCAAAAGGAGTCAATGACAATAAATAGGACTCAGTACTCATAATTTAAGAGCAGATTGCAGTTTTTTTAACCGTTCAATAGAGATTAACAAAAAACACAAATATTGCTTTTATATTACAAATTACAAGAGAATTTCTTCAAGAGATTGAAAGTCAGAAGTAACATAAAATAATGCTAATAACTTAAGAGGTTAGGGTTAGACGCCTGAAAAAATGATGATGTTCAATAATATTTTTTTGCTGGTCAAATGCTTTATTTTTCAAAACTAAAAACATAGCATTAATTCATCATGTTTCGACTTGACTTAAGCAAAATTTCCAAAAAAAAAAATTAATTATTGTAAAAGTTACCGCTGTTTATTTGGAGCTCGTTTCACCAGAAGTCCCTTGCGGTGATCATCACAAGTCCTTGGAGATTTAGCTCAAATCAATCGGACAAGAGAAATTAGTTTTATTAATAGATAATCTTATGCCGGATCGATTTTGTTTTTTTTTAATTAACAATAGGGCGACCTCAGAAAATAGTTTTCAGATTTTCGAAAAAAAAACCGACAATTGTTTAACAAAAATTGAAATTTTGAAAAAAAATCCTTTAATCACGCACGAGATTTTTGTTTTTCAAAAGCAGTATAAATTTTATTGAAATCTACCAAGCGGTTTTTAAGTTACAGTGATCACCAGTTCAAAAAACATAGTTTTGAGAAAAACGCATGTAAATTTTAGCTACTTGCTCTCGAACGCTCCGGAGCGCCCGAGCGCCCTTTATTAATTGTTGAATAACTCGCAAAGTATTTGTTGGATTCACTTCAAATTTTCACACAATATTTTTAAGATATTATACTTTAGGAAAATGCAAAAAAATCAATTTTTTCTTTTTGAAAATTCTGATTACCCCTAACCCCTTAAATATTTTATGACTATCAAATATAGCTGTAAGAAAAAAAAAAAATGTTTCATACATCCGCAAACTTCCTTTGAAAATAAAAAACCATTTTCTAATTACAAACATAGGTTTTTATCAAAAAAGTGTTCCCCGGTTTCAGTAGCCTCTCTGCTTTATATGCATTTATTTTAAATTTGTTAATATTGTTGGCACGGAAATAGATACTTAGCATATTTCTGGCATACCGTTGGTAAAATAATCGAAGCATTCATTAATTCTATATTGTGCACGTTATTCACGAAGTAGGTGGTATGTCGTGTCCGTGTTTATGAATATTCATTATTTAATTAAAATGTAATTCTCGCCCAATTAGCTCGGTGAATTTCCAACGATCAACAGATGAGTTCAATGGAAACGTTGGAACCGTTTTCTGGGTGAATATTTGTGACTTGAACCTATGACCGTTTTTGCATTATCTCTTTGTTTAGATTGATTGAATTCTCTACATCCGAGCCTCTTTGTGCATATCCTTTGCTGCTGGCCGAACTAGGTTATTTATTTTTGTGCGTCCATACATATGTACACGTTTTTCTCTTCCATTTAGTCAATGGCCACCAATAAAATATAAGTTTTCAAATAAACAGCTCTTATTTGAGTTAAGTACTCTCTACTAGGTAAAGCAAAGAATTCGAATTCAATACAATAATTGTCCCACCGCAATAATAGTAATTTGAACCAGGATTTCGTTATGTTTAACGACAGAATTTGCTCGCCCTCTTTAGGATTATGGAATAAACATAAAATTTTTTCTACTCAAAATTCAATTAAATATGTTTAAAGGCCGTCCGTTTATATCTAGACGAGATGACCAGCAGTTCCGATATCTGGCCTTGGCTTTTAGTGCAATTATATGTCGGAATATGGAGCTTAACAAACTGTTGGACATAGAATTTAGTTTGCAAATCGATTTGAATTATATTGAATTATTATTGAACACAACTTTTTATATGAAATTGCGTTAAAAATTTAAAATTTGAAGGCTCCTGTTACCTGTAATCGTTGTAGGCTCGTGTTATGTACCAGTCAATAATTATGATTTCCTCTATGTTTTGGTTCATTGTTTTCATCAATGCATTCATCCTCATTGTGTCGCCTTCAATGATGCAATAAAAAGGTTTCTGAATATGAATATGGTTTTGTTCAACGCACAATTGAGTCGGCGCCTGATGCAACATCGGCTAAACCAATTTCGTCATCGATTGTTTATCAACAATAGGTATTGCTAAAGGAAATATCACAGCCTCAAGCACAATTTATTGCCATTAAAAGTGCAATTAAAGTGACTGATGAATAATTTGGCGTTATGTTGCTGTAAGAGGATACTGACTTTGAAATAAATAAAAAATTATGTATGCTGGTGGTTGAAAAAATTATGTATCCTGGTGGTTGGAGAGACTTTAAGATGCTTGTTGTTGTAGTAGCATAAAAATTCCCCATGCATGTACAGGGAATGCTGCTGGAGTGGCAGTCCTCGACCGGATATATATTCGGGTCGTTCCGGTAACATAGAATGAACTGTCGTGGGATGCTTGTTTTACTTTATTATTAAGCCAAATGGTGTTTCTTTCAAGCCATTCATACTTAAGGGGGACATCTCCTCCAGACAACGAGGTTTCTCAATCATTTTTTTTTGCGAAAAAATGAGAGTACTTATTAAATATATATATCTTAAAATAAATTACATATATAATGTAATAAAAAAACAATGGCGGCGCTACAGCTGCTCAAACGTGGCTCCTTTAATTTGCGCCGTGGAAAGTATAGGCTCTTGTAATCAACTGAAATCAACCAGACATAATTTTTCTGTAAAATAAGCTATTCCGCTTTGCACTTACCTATTTTTAACGAAAAAAGATTATAAGGAAATAAAAAAATTACACTTTTTATAACCAAATTGATCAAAACAATATTTTTAGTGACAATTAATATAAAATTTGATGTACATACATGCAAAAGCCAATATTTTAAAGAATATTCCTGTTAAGTTGTTATCTTGATTACTTTTTGAGTTATATATGACAACGCGAAAAAATAGGTATTTCGAGAAAACCGCGAAAAAATACTTTATAGGGACTTTTTTGACTTTCTATTAAGCTTAAAACTTTGAAAAGATATTGTTTAGATTATAAATGTATTTTTAGAGCAAAAAAAAAAAAGAAATGGAAAATTTAAAAGTGCTGGAGGAGCTGCCTTCCTTAAAGACAAAGAATCTGACTTTTATAAGATTTTCTCTTTGATATATTTTACACTGCTATTTATATTAAAATATAAATATAAAAATAAGAACAAAGTCAAATTTATCTAATCGTATATATATATATATATGTATATATAATATATAATTGATTTGCTGTTCGCTAGTGTCGCTAAAACTCGAGAACGGCTGGACCGGTTAGGCTTTGAATTATTTGTGAAAGACCAGGGAAAGTTTAGAAGGTGAATAAATAGGAAAAAAAAACAGAAATAGTAAAAACAACAATTTTTCCGCATAGAAACTATTCCTACCTGTCAAACATTTGATGTACGTCCATCGTTCATAAATCAAATTAAATTTAAAAGTGAATGTAATTAAAAAAGTTCTGCTTTTTTCATTTGTTTTCGAAATTTGGCATTTGATATTGACAACCAACAATTTCTGATCGCAACCATAATATTATACATACAAACAACAAATGCATATGCCGATCTTTAATTCCTCTAAAGACAAATGGTGCATGCATTCCTTCTTCCTTTTCTTTGAGATAGTGTCGTTTACCATTACATGCGGGAAAGCTTTCTTTACTTTGTTGATTTCTTATGATAGCGACACTACAGGTATTTACGCGAGAACTTTCCTTACTTTAATTATCTACAATTTTAAAAGGAGAAGAAAACCTGACTTAGGTCGTCGAAGTCAATTAAATGTGCGAAGAGCTACCTCACGTACTAACCGCACTGATGACGAGCGGTGGAGACAGATAATGAAAATAGTCGTATTGGTATGTCAGAATTGGCTTAGAATGCAATGAGTTCGTGCACATCAAAAACACCCACAACGAGCACGACACAATAATATTGAGCGATCTCGCAGACGCAAGCTCCTGGAACGAGCAGTATTTGACTACGATCCAGGAATATACATACATATTATTGTGCCGACAAATCAATACCAATTAGGGAAATGACAATCATTTGTAAGTACTGTATGAGGGAAGTGATTCTAAACATTTCTTGACCAACATTCAAGAATATAACAATCTATTTAACCTTGAGGCGGTACGAAGTTTGGCGGGTCAGTTAGCATTTTAATAAATATAAACTAAAGTCTAACATTTACATATATTCATTTCGTTCCCTTAGTATTAAAATAGCCTATACATTTTTTGATGTTTCGAGAAAATTAATTTCAAACTTTTTGTCGAAAGTAGCTCTCACTCAAATTTCGTTATGTCTGTAAATATTTATTATTTTTTGACTGACGTTTTGACCCACTTTGTGGAACTAGAATTTGACAAAATTTTGACCACATTTAAAATCGACGATGGAGAATCCAAAAATTCAATAAAAAAATAATAGCCTATGAGCACATAGGCTATTGTTATACTAAGGGGACGATATATTGCTTGTCGTTATAAGTAAACTGGGATTTTTTCATTTGTGGAATACCCTGGGCCCTTTTCCATATTAATATCCTTTGGAATAACACAATAAATCAATTTTCACTACTCAGCCTTTTGTTTTCGCGCTCGTTTAGTTTTTCTTCGTCATTCTTCAACCCCCTCGACCGGTTTGTAGTTTCAAATAGCTGTTAGGCATCTAAATAAAAAAATTACATTTATCAAGTGAACTTTGATTTATTTCGTTGCTTTATTAGTACTTACTTTATAACAAACGACAAACTTAAAAGGTTTATAGAATTTTTATTATGTCGAATTGAAAAAAGAAATTAGTTGAATACTTTCATTTGACAATTATCTTGGTTTCAGAGTTTATTTTAAAGCACCTGCTGATAATTATCATCACAAATTATTAACCTTAAGCATTCGTGTACTTGCAAAGTAGGGGGAATTTCTTACTCGCAACAATTTACCAGCAACAAAAACTGTTAACAAAAAGCGCATTCAAATTTATACAAATAAACGAATTATCCTTCAAAAGCTTTCAAAATTGAAATAAACAAATTAAATATGCAAGAAATAAGTAAATATTCCATTTGTCAAGTTTTTGCAGTAATTTTCCTAAAACACCAAATGCGCATTGCTCTATTTTACATTTTCGTATGTAAGCAAGAAGTCAATCAGCTGTAGGTGAATTTGCATATTTGGCGCCCGAGTACTCGTACCTACTAGTTTGGATATATTATATGTATTTATTTCTCTTTGCGAGCGAACATTTGACAATTCATCAGAATTTTGTTGGCACGAAATGTGTTAATGAAAACGTAAGCGATTATAGCGCTGTAGAGAACTTTTAAACTCGTATGGAATATCCAATACGATTTTCGGTTGTCATTCTTGGCTTACTGCCAATAACAAACTATAGCGAAAAAGCCTTAAAAATTAAGAACAATTAAATACAAGTCCATTATTTGTATTGCTTACGACAATTTGAACGCTATCAGCATATTTACTTTTCATGGAATGTTGCATGGAGGAAATACCATCAATAAAATTTTAAAGAAAATCTAAGGATTAGGACGCATGAAAACAGATAGACGTACCTATAAATTGATCATCAATCACAAACTTAGGCTGACAGAAATTTCAAAAATGTTGACAAGAAAGTGCGGGAAGGTTTGAATGTTAAGGATCGAATATTTGAAAAAAATATCAACGTGAAATTTATTTATGTAGTAGAAAAATTATGTTAATTATTATTTTACGCCGTTTAAACTTGATATCATTTATTTTCTTTTGTTTTTAAATTTTTAGTGTACGCTTACAATTTGTGAAATCGAGATGGAGTGAGAGTGAGATTTTTAGAGTCTAGAGCTCAAAAATTTAGGGTATTTTCAGGATTTTTTTTTTTACAATAAAAAAAAGAAAAACGATATTTAAATTGTTTAGGCTTTTTATTTAACTTCTTTTACATACAAAAATGAAAATTTTAATTTTAATAATTTAAAAAATGGCGCTGGAGTTAACCCTCCCGAAAAATTTGACCTGGACGGGGTTGTCTATTTTTGCTCTTCTATTTATCTGAAACACAAAAACCAAAAAACGTTTTAATCAGTATGACTGCAGCTATGAACCGTACTAGAATAAAAAAAAATTGATGGCGCGGTTTTGAATTTGACACTCTAAAAATCAGGTTTTTTTTTCAGATTTTTTAATTAAAAAAGTACGAAATAATTGAAATTATAATATGAATCTAGTACAATTGATGTTGTGAACAACATATTAAAATTTCAGAGGATTCCAGGCCGCAGATAAATGAGTTTAAAGTTTGAGGTATAGGAGCGCCCGGGCCGCTCTCGGCGCTGTATAAGCTATAATATTGGGAATTTCTGCATGAATATTTCACAGTATATTCTTAAGCTACTAAAAATAAATAAATAATTGGCGCGTACACTTCTGTTAGATGTTTGGCCGAGCTCCTCCTCCTATTTGTGGTGTGCGTCTTGATGTTGTTCCACAAATGGAGGGACCTACAGTTTCAAGCCGACTCCGAACGGCAGATATTTTTATGAGGAGCTTTTTCATGGCAGAAATACACTCGGAGGTTTGCCATTGCCTGCCGAGGGGCGACCGCTATTAGAAAAATGTCGGCCGCTGTAGCCGAATGGGTTGGTGCGTGATTACCATTCGGAATTCACAGAGAGGTCGTTGGTTCGAATCTCGGTGAAAGCAAAATTCTTAAGCTACTATACTTTCGAAATATCGGAAAAACAAAAAATCGATTTTTTTAAACATTTCTAGACCACTGGGCCCCCTTAAGCAGACAAATTGCGTGGTACATAAACACTTTTTTGAAATTATTTAATTCATCAAAATTATTTTAGAATCAAAATTATTTAATTCATTAAAATTATTTAATTCATTAAAAAAAGGAAGCATGCTGCCCATTTTCGATTGCAATCACATCATAAAATTAAAGTTTAGTTTTACTAAACCCCAGAACAGGTATTTGAAGCAACTTATTCAATAAGTGGTTCATATAAAATTCATAGATTTGCATTTTTCAAGCTTAGAGAGAGTGGTTAGAGGTAGGAGGAGTGAACAACGAGTATTGCCACTTTTCTACGAGTATGGAAAATCCAGCTGTTGATTGCATAAGCCTAATGAGGGATGGAGATTTGCGAATAGGCGTGGTTTTTATTAATTGTGTGAGCTTTGTGGTTTTGGGACTCCATGGAACGAGTTTTGTCTGTATAGGGAAGAACGAGGTGGTTGTTGCTTCTGATACAATATACAGCACGTAATTGAGCCAGTAATCCATAAGTTTAAGATGAGTAGGAGTAGGAGTGACCTTCTACATCTGAGTACGGGACCGGAGCTGCCGGCTTTCCCACCAAGCGTAGGAATTTGTTCCTCGCTGATGGAAGGTTATACCGCCTTGTCTCGGACGACAGAGTCTGGTTAGCGAAAATAGGGGGTACCAAGTCCAGAACAAGAAGTCTAGGACAGTGGGTGAATGTTGTCGTTTGGAGAGAAGTTGCTGTGCTAGAGTTAAAGTTATTCGCATCACTTTCCGATTAACTAACCCCCCATGTTCCACGTAGGAACTACTACACGAGGCAACTGAAGCTCTTCGCCTGCAAATGACAGAGTTTGGGCACTGATAATGGCATTCGAGGGTCGTAAGCTTTGGAAAGGGGGCAACAGACTCTCGATGATTGTCGTTTAATGTCTCTGTACACTGTTCGATCTAGTGGTTGTAGTCGTGTTTGGTTCTGCATCTCGTCAGGAAGAATGTGGTAATAAGCTTATCTTAAAACTTAGTAACAAATCCGTTATGAAGTGCAGAATTGTATGGCATTGAGAATATCTTTGCTTTTGAGAAGCGTAGGCGCATATGGAAAGGTGAAAATATAAGGCCTTAGCATAAATCATTCCCAAGCTTGTGAGGTTAAATGAAAACCCAATCTAAATAAACTAAATGCATTGGATTTTTCATTGTATCCACTTATAAAGTTATGAGCGTATTTATAGTTCTTTCATGAAAAATACGCCTCAAAATATTTGCTCTATGAGATTAGAGCAAACAATTTAATTGATTTACTTTATAATTTCACAGTGATTACGTATTTCTAATACTTAAAGAGCACAAATATTATTTTTTGATTTCAATTCGAAGCAAGCCAGCATTGCACTATTGTGACTTTTGTAACTTGTCATTCGAATTGATCAACTACTCGTAATCACTTCAGAATTTCTGACTCTTCAAACAAAAGGTGAGTCGATTATATAAGGTTCTCTGCTCAATTATTTACGGCTTGGTAAATAAAATTTCATTATGATGTACAATCAAGTTTTGTCAACGGATAGAAAAATAATATCCGGTAGTGGTTTTAAATAGTAAACAAAATGTTCGTTTGTATTTTCTATAATATTTACTAAAAATCGGCAGGTGTGGCATCAAGTTGCAGTTTGATGCAAAAATAAATATTTGTTCACTAATTTTGCAGTTGGTGAAGAAGGTGCATCCTTTGGTGAAATTGCATGTTGTTTATTTAATAAACTATAAATTAAGTACACCTTAAAGATTTATTCTATTTGTTATTTAAAACTGTTTAATCAGTTTGTTTTGTAATATGCAAATTGGCATAACAAAAAGTAAACTCCTAAATTATAACATTAAAAAGTGTTGTGTTTTTTTTTTTCACGTACCGCCGCAGTCCATAAATTTGCGTCAGTTGCGTGTAATTAAGGATTCCTTGCGCGCACATGAACTGGCTGGACACACCTTGGGGGTTTTTACTTCTTCATGCTACATAACATATGTATGTATGTACATACCTATATCCGCTTCGCTAGCAAATAAGCTGGTGTCACGCAGTGAATCCTAAAAAGTTCGCTAACATATTTGCAGGTATATAACTTTTAATTCTAGTTAGTTGTAGCGGTTGTCCACTATGGGACACACTCAGGCTCATGGCATATTATGATAAACTCGTTTGTTCGATTGTAATATTAAAGAGGTTTCAATAAGGGAATAACACAACTTTTGCAAAGCCCAACCAGAGAAGTTTCGATGCTTCAAATTGTCTAGAAGCTTCACTTCTTGAGCTAATTTTATCTTGTAAGGGCCAAGATCATTGCGCGAAATTTGCCACAATGTGGGCATATACCTAGGTTCTCAGTTCCTGTGGGCGGCGTGGAATTGACTGAACTAAACCCGTTAATTTCGGTGCTTTGACTAGCGCGTAGTCACATTGGCAACGAAAAATTTATTAATGATTGGAATTTTTACACAAATGCAGCTTTAGCCTGTGTGGTGGATTGCTAATTATGACTGAAAATTGGCGTACGCGCTCTTGAAGCTGTGTCCACGCTGAATTTCAGTACTAATCATTTCCAAATTTTGACGTTTTCACATTGCCAGTTCATAAAAAATGTGTAAGCAACGCTTGTATTTCAATGCAGATTTTTGCAAGATTTTACCAAGGGAACTGGTCTGGATGAGGGTCAAAAGAGTATGAGTTCGAAGTGCAAACCGCGAAGTTATCTAATCTAATCAAATAACAATCTGAGATGTAATACCGTACAGCAAACCGTATACATATGGCCAACCCCTATGTATTCTGAAAGAGCCTTGTACATATTATTTAACACCCAATTATACTTTACTCAGTTTTTCTCGATCAATTTGTAGCAGAAGTAGAAGTTAATATCTACTCCGACAGCTATGCGGAAATTGGGACCTTTGATCTTTGATTTTGGACTCTGAACTGGTAGGGGAATCCCTAACCTCACTTTCATCTGGGTGCCTGGTCACAGTGGCATTGTAGAAAACTTCTAAGCAGTTAAATTAGCTAGTCATGCGTCCTGTGAGATAATTTCCTCGCGAAGTGAGAGGATTAGGGGACCCCCTTGACTACTTGTAGTATGCTTCTGGAAACGTCTTCGCGTCAACTCGGCGAGGGCTGGACAAGTACATAAACTTGTAAGCTCGCCTGATCCTTCTGCCCACGGATGCATTAGAGGCGCTCGAGAGATCCTCCAAAGTTAACCTCGGCTCAAATTTTGTGGGTGCCCTTACATGGCATTGTCTGCGAGGCGTGCATGTTGTGAGACTCGGCATTACTTCGAGCTCTTTTTTCGTCAGCTGCATGAGGTGGAATAAACTCAGCATATTGTTGTTATTGTAACCACATAAACATTCACCTTAAATATTTGGGGAGTGCTGCTGGACTGACAGTTCTTGGCCGGAAATAGATTCGTTCCACTAACGTAAAACCGACCGTAGCCTTTTTGCTTCCGCCGCGCTATGATTTAGGCATCTTAGCTCTCCCTTCTTTGGTACGCCTACTGATATAGCAGACTTTGATATTATCCCCCCTGATGAACTTCGTTAGCAGAAACGGTTAAAACAACCATAATTTACTCATCCTACTCTCATATACTCGCATCCACAGAGTGGTTAAAGATAAATCTCACTCTAGTCGTCCGATCACTGAAAAAGTCAATAATTGAGAAAGACAAAAATTGAGGAAGCCCGAGACTTAAGTATACAAGACTTGGAAACTAAACTTCCATCATATTTATGAACCATTTACAAAAATGTAGATATAAAAAGAAACTAGAATTAAAAAAAAAATGAGTGAAAATTGAATGAACCGACGTTTCACTTGAATTTTTGAGACGAAGGACCCAAAATGGTATCCAAATCGAGGTTATCGTCAAGGGAGGTAGTTTGGTGGGATCGGAAGTATATTTTATATTGCGAGCTATTACTGCCTGATCACACAATCATTTTTGATCTATACTACCCATAATTGGTGATACCAGAATAAACAATTCGATTCTATGTAGTGACGAGAATTGCTCACAAGGAATTGTGTCGTCTGCATTATGACAACCGCAGATCACTTACTTAAAAAAAGCTACAAAATCTGATAGCCGGGAAGTTCTTATGCATCCGCCATATATTTCAGTTCACAGACTTTCGTTTTTTTTAATTTCTGCAAAACTCTTATTGGTATAAAGTTGAATTTAATAGAAATCGGCCAAAAGTATTTGTACCAGATTTTTGCTCTGAAAACTTAGAAGCTCTGCGCAGATGATTGAATAGCTACATAGCTCCATCTGGAAAATGAAAAAAGTTCATTGATAAAAATGTCACATATTTGCTTTTATTAAGTTTATTAAAAAAAATAGTCGTGTTACCCAAATTGTTAGAATACCCGATAAGTTTGAATGTTAAATGGCATGCCATTGCGGACATGTGTTAGATGAGAGTGCATGTTGTGTCGAAATTTGCATAAAATCTCTTTGCCTACACTGGGCGATTTCTTATCTTTGAGGCTTGGCAGTAACATTAAATAAACAGTTTGCGCACACACATACGCAGGATAAGCACTTATTGGCGCAGATAAGATAGCGTTGGAGTGGGTCTGTACAACTAACTAATTAAATTTGTGTGTGTGTGTGTGTGTGTAGAGTAGGCACGTCATTTGCGTTGTCCACTTTTACTTAATCTTAATTGAGTGCACCTAAAAATATAGGCTCTCTCCTACACTACTGCTATTATTCTGTCTTCCATACATGCACTATATATATTTATACACTGGTATCTGCACATAGTCACCCGGCCAAATTAAGAAACGTGTCAGCGGCGCATCGATTACATATTTTGGTTTCTAAATATGTGACAGCCGAAAAAATACAAGCAAAAAAATATACCAAAAGGCAATAAAGAATTCTTGTTCAAGTAAATAGGTATGAAAATTTATAATGAATGCAAGCTGAATTCATTCAGTGCCGAAGTACAGTGCATCGTTTCTATACAAATTGTTGAAAGAAATAGACAGTTGGTTCTACGTTACCGGAACGAGCTGGATTTAAATCTGAATAAAGATCTGTTAGCCAAGCCTTTGATTTTAATTAGTTTTCATAAAAGCGTGAAGCACGACGTCAACCACAAAAGCACGTAACACAGGTATGGTAGGTTTAAGAATGGTAGATTACAGGGTTTGGCCAATAATGATAGATTTCAAGGTTTGCTCTTTAACTATGGTGAAAAACAAAATTGTGAGGGGACTTCGGCTGCCATGTCGTAGGTCGACTGCCGAATTCTGCACTATCATTTCACACTCGTCCAATCAATCGTTGTTCAAATGTCAACGAACCAACATGAGAGAAGGTTGTGTTAATTTTTTTTTCGTATATTTCGTATATTACTAACATAATGTTATCGCTAGCCGAAATTTTTACAATCATTTCACACATTTTCACGCAAATCGTCCAATAAGTCGTTTTTCAGACGGTAACGAAGTGTCATTGGTTGATTTTTTTCGTATATCACCACTAATCTCAGTTATTTTGTAAAAATACCCCAAGTGACGTCAGCTCATCAGCTGATTCTGTCAAATTTGCTCAAAGCCGAATAAGGGTATGTTAAAGAGCTCACCTTTAATATATGTTCACCATGGAGTTTGGCTATACGAAGCAAAATTATGAGATTAACTTCGGTTGCCACGTCACCGGGTATTCGGCACCTGATTCTGCCCGCTTATTTCACACGTATTAACACACTCGTCCAATCAGTCGACAGTCGCTCAGACGGCAAGGAAGTAACGTGAGTAAAGGTTGCGTGGACTTTTCTTATATCACCAAAACAGTTTGAGTTTGTAGTAAACAAATCGTTGTCGCATCTCCTTTTACGTCAGTAAATCAACTGATTCCTTCAAAATCGCTGAGCGTCGGCTAACGGTTTGATGTTGGCTACATCTTCTAAATTGTTTTCACCATGTGGAAAGTTTACCTAAGTTATGTAAAATTATGTCTGACGGCTAAAATCGTTTTAAGAATTGTCAGTGCAGCAGCATTCCTTAAAAATTTATGTTTAAGTTGGCGGTGTGATAAACCTGAATATTTTATAACCCTATAGGTATAAGTGAGATCTTTTTACAGATCAGCCAGCACTACCTAAGCTAATCTAAAGGAAAAAAAATGTTTCTGTTTTTGTTATGTACTAAAAACATACCAAGTTGTTAAAAATTATTTTTGCTATAATTTGTAAAACAACTTTATCATGAAGTAAACCAGTTTTGAAAATTTTAAATGGTTTTTCTAGAAACTACCGCCACCAGTATAATTTGTACAAATTTTATTCGATAGATACTCCGCTCGGTGACAAATTACGGTTTCTATGAGCAAATTGAAGTCTTTCTTCATACAATTTAATTTTCTTTTTTCAAACTGCTCAGTAAAGGGCCTTTCTAAAGGTGCGTCTAGATGTTGCTTTAAGACAAAACATGTCAAGTTTAGATTCTTGGAGATATAAAAAATATCATCAATTAAATGTCCACCATGAGCACGTCTGTAGGTAAAATCCGCCAAACAGTCGATTCATGAATGCCTAATTATAGAGAACGTCAAGATGTGGATGTTGGAGGTTGTTCAGTAACACTTTGCATTACAATAGCAATACTCCCAGCAGAACATACAGCTTTTGGGCTGTCAGTCCTTTTGCTATCCTGGACAGAACCAGTTTCTTGAAATTTTGTCACCAACCTTTGAATTATCGACTCATTCGGAGGATTATTTCACCAAAAAAGTCACGAAATTTCCTATATTTTGTGCCTAAATATCGACCATTTTCTTAATCACTTTCAATAATTTTAACGCGTTGTTCTATCATGTAAAAATGCACTTCTGTTTACTTGACAAATGTTTAAGATGGCATACAAAAAGGTAGCGTCTAGAAACTATTCACTACTAGCATCTCGGCGTCACTTTTGAAGGCCCCTTTAGCATATGGGATCAAATCCATTTACATGCATATGTTGTAGAGTTCGCAATCAGCAGTACAGTCTTGTGCAGATCAATGCTTCCTCTGTATCGGTATCTTTTGATGGTATCAGTTATCCGAGGTTGTTGTTGTGGGTTTGCGACAATGAATACTGTCGTAAGGTTGTTAGCCTTAGGACCAGTTCGCTCTAGGTGAACCAGATCATCCACTTCTTTTGTTCCCTTTCCTTCCACTGGGGTCTTCAACTTTGGAAGGTACCCAGTCTCTGGTTAGAGTCACCGCTAGAAGAATTCAAGTTGGAAAATTGGCAGTAAGAGGTGATATACATCATGTCTCAAGATCAGTATTCAAGTTGCACAATACTGGCCTTTATGAAATCAAGTGAAGTTCGCAATAGTGCCCATTTAAAAATCGATATTTGATGACTTCTAAAAATGAAAAAAAATTGGAGTTTTTTTCGGATGAGAAACCTTGTATTAATTTTTTTTTCCTGTACCATTGTTGAATTTAATATTTTTTTGTTTCACTTTTTCAAACAAATTTTTTTAATTGATCAAAATCTATCTTGTTATCTTCAAAAAGATATGTAACTGTACTTAAATATATATATATATATGTTTTTTTAACAATTTTCATTAACCCTCTAGTGCCCAAATTTTATTTTTGAATGAAAAAAATTGCTTTGGGTGGGGATTATGGTAAAATTATAGGTTCTTTATCAAGAAATTGAAATTTTGTTGCTTGATCCGATTATATAGGGATAAAATCTTACCCCGCCTGCAGGCGACTTTGGGAAAGAACGCCAAAAAAATCTAAATGAAAAACTTGCAAATTCAGTGTATTACGTACTTTTATTGAACAAAACAGAAAGTTTTTAACAGAAATCAATACAAAACAAACAGTCAGTCTTATTTCAAATAGTTTTAGAAAAATGTCTACAAAAGAAAGGCATGCTTTTGGGCATAAATAGGCAGTTGGTGCAAATTATTTATGGTGAAAATTGTGAAAGCAGTCCTTTTGCTGGGAAAAACAAAGATTCAGATTCCATTTTCGGCACACGATTTGAGTTTCGGAGGTGCAGCCAGGATATTCGCACCTTTTTTTACCGGTGCGTGATAAAAACTTTGCAAAATGTCCAACTCCGTCGTAGGAACGTCGTCAGGAGGTAAGTAAACTTTTCTTCCAGTAAATTTTACTTGAGGAGTTTGTCATGGACGACCTGGAGCTCTTGGTATTGAAAAATATTGTTGTTTTCATAGTACGTAAGCGATCTCTGCCCGGAAGTTCAGCAGTTGGTACTGCCTAGCATGCGTGTCAATCTTGTTAATTCTTCTGAACAAAACATAAGCGTTTATCATGGCCATATCAAGCAGGTGATTAAAAAGTCGGTTTGTGTACTTATTGCTCTTTACCGGAATCTTATATCGCCCAATTAGTCCATTCATGAGGTCGACGCCCTCCATATATGACTATTATATTCACGGACTACATTGGGGCAATCGACATCAACAAATTTTTTTTCTGAGCGGACGAGCCGCCACACCTTATTTATAACATTTGTTTCGTTCTGGAAGAGCTTTTCGCCTGCGTAACTCGATGCGAGTCACACTATTTTATTGTCCTTCCAAACTGATAAAGAAATGTCAACTCCTAAAGCAGATCCACAAAATTCAGTTGAATATCCACGGGGTTGTTTCCTGAGATCAAGATCTGTCGGAAGTTTGCAATTCGGAATTCGATTTGAACGAATAGTTCCCAGGGAATGTATTCCGCGTGATTTTAGATAAACCAGAAGTGGCAGTGACGTGTAATAGTTCTCGAAATATGTTATATGGTTTTTAAAATCTGGAATATTACGGGAAAATCGGACCACCACATTCGCTGATGCCCCAAGATCTGGTGTATCAGTCAGAACAGCATTGTCTCCTGCGCCGCAATATATTTCGAAGTTATAACAAAATCCGAAGGAGTCACACAAAACGAAGAGTTTTATACCCCATTTATGTGGTTTATCTGGCAGATATTGTCGAAGGAAAGTCCTCATCTTCGGTGCGCACATTTGTTCATCGTCACATAAACGTTGAGTCATCGGAATGGACTGAAACCTGTTATTGAAATGATCAACGAGACATAAATTGACAACATGTACATAAATTGACACACACTTCTGATTCCAGCATAGAATCTGACAAATTTACCACCCTGTTAATCACCTCGTCAATTCCAGTGTCGATAGGTAATTCTGCATCGTCCACATTTTCGTCTAAAAGATCTTCGAAATCTTCTTCCACGTCTGTACCATCGTCGATTTCTAGTAAATCCAAAAATGTTGCAATATCTTCATCATTGAGGGATGATAATTTAGACTTTTGTCGTTGATCCATTTCTAAAAAACCAAAACTTTAAGCTTAGCCCCCCTCTAAAAATGTTAAAATTTCAAACTTACCGCATAGTGTTATTTATTCCGAGTTATCCCAGGACCGCCTCTAGACGGGCTGTCTTCAAAGGTTTATAAAATACAGGAAACACTTTTTTTTTTGTTATTATTTTTAACTTTCGTATTTTGAACACAACCAGCAACACTATTATAATTTTTATTATAAGCTAAATACACTTCTAATATTTTTATTTAATTTTTAAAATACACCACTTTTGCAGAATAATTAATTTGACCGCTTTTCACTATTTTCCGACTTCAAATGACTATGACGGCTGATTAAAAAACAAGACGCTGCTGCAAATGCACCAGCAATAATTTTGGGACTTTCCGGAATTAGAAAGAGTTTAAAAAGTAACGAAATGGTATTTTAAAAGGGAATAAGCGTGAAATAAACTTAGGCCGTCTACAGGCGGTCTTGGGTACTAGAGGGTTAAGTATTAGTGCAAATAGGTCGTGTGGAATGCCGCAATATTGACAAAAATTAAAACGCAAGGGAAACAATACGGCTTCTTCTCAAATTATTTATTTATTTATTTTCAGAATGACATCAAATATGTTGGAGTTCTCCATTGTGAAATTTTGAGTTTAAGCCCAAGGAAAATGCGTTCTCAAAACTTTGACACTCCCACGCAATCGCGCGAAGTCTCCAACAATTCTCTTGATGTGCAAAATCACATGATCATCCACCAAATTGATTGCTACTTTACTTAGATATTTTATAACATAATATTTCGCACGAGATAAGCATTTTTTGGGGAATTTTATATTCACAGTTTGAAGCGTGCAAAGAATCACAACATTTTTTGTTGATTGTTGCTAATAAGTATGCAAATTAAGGAAACTTAGCAAGCCCGAGCAGTTAGAAGCGCTCTGCCAAGTGTTTGCATACGGCACACGCTTAGCATTCGTAGTTATTACTATTTTCGGTTTAATTCTCGTATTTCGGTTGAAATATTTTTTCAATATTAGTTTAGAAATATCTTATTAGTTGTTGGGTGAGTTTGGTATGCTGGAATGATGTTCTAAAAAGGTCATTGTACCGTAGCTATTTTTCTAATTCGTCGATCGATCGTCATCAATGGAATGCTGTTACAGTGACACATTTTATTTTTAAGATATCTTTAAAATTAGAATTAAAACAAAGTGCAGTCCACTTCGCGCATTCTTATGTTTGTTTTTTCTTGTATTTTTGCTGTGCTGTGTGGATTGGCACTTCTTGTTTCCTGCTATAGTTGTCGCAGGTAATACAACTATAGCCGTGTTTCATGATTTTATTTTGCGCTCATGTGCTTTAGCTTTGTTTTTATTGCATTTTTTAATCACCTCGCAATTCATGTTCGTGCAAGTGCCTAAGTATTATGTGATTAATTTTCTGCCTTTTCGTACTTATTAACGTGATTTGTTATCTTCTTTATTGGCTCATTATTCAATTTCTACAAAAACTGTTGATAAAATTTTCCACAAATCAACTTAAGAACTTATGTGCCGCGTCAGTTTGTAGAACGTGATTGGCACGGTTTTTTTTTTTTTTTTTTAATCCAATTTACGCTTTCGCACAGTAATGGAACAGACATTGCTCTTGTGTAGTTTGGCTTCGCGAACTCTGAAGTGAATAATTAATTAAAAGAGAATAAAAAACTGAAGATCAAATTAGACTTTTTTTATATCAATTTTCGTAATTTCACTTAGCAATTGCCACCGTGTTTTTTGTTATTTTGATCACGTACGTGAGTTCACCTCCTGGGAGAGCTAAATATCGCAAGGTGAAATTCTTTCGCCAGGAATTGTCAATTTTCTTGTGTTGTAACTGTTGCTATTAAACTTTACGGCTTTTAGTATTAAAATATAAAGTTTGTAAATATACGATCGTTTTTCGTCATAAAAATTGCGACGCTGTTTTGAATACAAATTAAATATAAAAAATTAATAAAAAGTATTTGTGAAAATACAAATAAATAAATTACGTAATTTAAGCATAGTACTAAATTCGGGTTTCAAGTGAAATGGCTGTCAAATCCATACAAATTCCGTTGTCGTAAAATAT
Source organism: Anastrepha ludens (assembly GCF_028408465.1). Lineage (NCBI taxonomy): Eukaryota > Metazoa > Arthropoda > Insecta > Diptera > Tephritidae > Anastrepha > Anastrepha ludens. The sequence continues at coordinate 112,954,506 of NC_071498.1, read as the reverse complement.
GCGTGAAATTTCGTAGGTAACTCACGGTGAAGTAGTACATATTTCTCGCCGTGAAAACCGCAGTGCAACATGCCAGTAACATGATGCCAGCAGCATGATACCGGGAACATGATACTAGCAACATGTTTCCCGCAACATTTTTACCCAACTAATTTTAATGCACATGTCATGCCAATTAAATTGAGCGAAAACTGACAGTTCATTTGCGATGGAAGTGCCTGAGTTCGAATACTCCGAAGTTATGACATTTTTAGGCGAAACATCTTTGCTAAGACTGTAAGTAAATCGGCTTTATATTTTTTGTGTCAATATGTGCACTAATTTGTTTAAAAACACTTGCCAAAGTTTGCCAATTACTTCTGGTGCGATGCTTCTCATTTGACAATAATGTTGCCAGCAACATTTCTAAATTATCTGGGAAACGGGATTATAGATCCAAACCTCCTGGTAGAAAAAGCCTAAAACTGTTTGAGTAGGCTACATGGCTGCACAATACATATTTTTAGGGCGCAGTGCGCAAATAATAATTGGCAATAATGTTGCTAGCAACATTGCACGGCTGTGAATTTCGTACTAGCCTTTTAGTGTAAAAAAAAAAAAAATTTTAAAAATGAGTATATTCCCGTGTATTCGGGTTTGCAGGGTTTTTTGGCGCCGCTAAATTCGAATCTGAAATCAAAGTAACCAAAAGCAAAATGGCCAATCCAATATTGTCCCTAAAATTTAAAGAAATGTGTTAAATTTGAAGAATATTTATTAACTTTTCTTAATATTGTGCACTATTCGGTGTTTTAAGTTGCTTTTTTAACTTCTTAAATAAAAATACTGTTGAATCATAATATTATCAGACAGAAAAGCAAATATCAACGAACAATACCAAGACAAACAGTCAAAAGCGAGACTTTGTTGGAAACCAAATATTTGCATAAAATATTTTAACTTTGATTATTATTTAAAAGTTTATTACAAAATACACACCCTTTTTGCAAAGAAACATTGGGGTTTTTTCTCTAAGGAGAATGGTGCTTACTTTTAGCAACACTTCTAAAAATTCAATGCAAATAAAAATCAAACGCAATTTTCGAGCCACTTGAAACTTGCACTCAGTGGATTACAAAACTGCGTACTCGAAATTTTTGCAGAATTCTGATTAAAAATTTGAGACCTCGCCTAAGTTTTATAAGTTTTGTACAGAGTTTGAAACTTTCCATTATATGGTTTTTGTTGTAGTATAAATTATATTTTTATAGAAAATAATTGAAATTACAATACTAATATTTGGTGTACACCTTCTTTTGAGCCTGACAGTATATGCATATATTTTTTAAAATTTATCAGCCTTCTCTAGTTTTAACAAATTTAAAGTAGATTCCCTTTAAATCTTGAAATATAAAATTGTATCTCGTGACATATTTTATGGATATTTTATTATAATTTCGATAGTAAATTAATTTATTCTTCTCATTGAATGGAGAATAACTGGTTTTATGTTTATCTTTATTTGTATTTGGATATTAGCTTTGTTATTTTTTCTATCCCATTCATTTTTCCATGCCAGTACTTCATACACTTTCCCTGAAAAAATGCCTTATTTTCTAAGCCCTATTTTTCCAACTTGAATATTTTCACTATTGAAAATCCGCTAAAGCTCAAGTTGACAGCCCACTTACATTCAGCACAGTTACTATTGTATAAATGTGTGTCTATATATATGTATTTTGTTTCTTCGATAAACTTTTTGATTGGGTTCAAGGTCCAAAAGCATATCTGTATGCCAATATACTAGATGTATTAGCGGTAACATAATTATCACATTCTGTATTGGTAGTTATCACTATTATTACCTCGTGATGGTGCAAACGACGACGACGACGGCATCGAAAAGACCAACGACAACGAGACCATGACTAATCATTAAAGTAACCGCAGCATGGCATCATAAACAGGATTACAAAGTTTGCAGCGTCCCACCAACAAGTCAACGGATAACGTCAACAACATTCTCTTCGCCAATGTGGCTTGGTAATTTCCACTTGTTGCCTTGACTTGGTGGCGGCGAATGCAGCGCCGTGGTATTTTTCCCACACGCAATTTTATGAGGTTCAATTAAAGTGGGAAAAAAGATGAATGAAAGCAACAAGTGACAGATTGAAAGGCCGAATATTTAGTTGCTTGGATGTATGTGTGTGTATGTGTTTAAATAGCGTTCGCTTTCTTTGGCAGCAGTTTAATAATATTGAACAACGTCGAACAACAACAAGAATAAAAAAAGAGAAATCTGAAGGCATATCGCGTGTAACTTGCATACACCTATACTCACATACATATGTACATACTCCGTACATCGTACACCTGTGTTTGTATGCGCCTTTGTGTGCATTATTTGTACATATGGCCGCGCGAGGCGAACTCCCTAATTAATTTCGCATACCCTTTTGCTGTTCGCTGTTTGCTGTGCCACTGCTTCGTTGGCGTCCGAATTCGCTCACAGTCTATATGTCTGACTGACTGATTGACGTTTGAACGAGTGAACTCGAACAAACGATTGCGTAGCCGCATTTTTCGCCTTTCTTAGCAGGCCCACCCCACCGTCCTGCGTTTCGTTAGTCGTCCGTCGTCACTCTCACTGGTCACTCGCTTCGATCAATTGGTGGGCCAGAGCGGCTCGAAGCCACCGGTACGAGCCGAACAAAGCGCACGCGTGTGTTCACCAAATACTAAACTCTGTCCGTCACGTCTTCTTCGTTGCGACTTTCCGCCTTAATAGAGCAACTAAAAGCGCCTTAAAAGCATATGTAGCGGTATATAATGTAAGGGAAATGATAAAACCTGTTAAAATTCGAAGGTGTATACCCAAAAATAAAAAATAATTCCATAATTGTAATTGAAAAAAAAAGCAAATTTGTTGCTACACATTGATTTCGTTAGTTTATTGTTGTCAACGCTCAATACGCTCACCCATACCCCTGCAGCTTGCTGGCCCCTTTCAAATACAATCCGTAGTACATTTCACGACCATTCGATATTTGGATGGCACAACAACTGAAAAATTTTTATTACTAAAAATCTGCGTTGGTGTCTGTGTTGGTCATTGCTTTTATTTTTTCAAGCTGTGCTCACGTTAAAAATCGAAAAACGATATCGACATGCAATCAACCGACTGACCGATTCACCGCCCAGGCCATTGTCACCGTTTACCCAAATCAATTGAATGGAATTCCAATAATTTGTTGTTGTTTTTGTTGGTGTTGTACATACGCCAGCACTTTTTGCGTGCACTTCGAAAAATCAAAAAATTTTTTGTGTATGTGCATGTGTGTGTGTGTGGTTGCCGCCTCTTTTGGTTGCCTTTTAATTTCCTCATTTCTTCTTATTGCTGCAGCGCTTCACTGCTTTTAAACATATTTTTTACACTCGTTTTTACACTAATTCGGTTAAATTTTGTTGCATGCAATTCACTAAGAATGAGTACCAATTAAATTCGCTACTTCAATAAAAGCTACGCAAATATTAAAATAAAAATACTTCCTTTTAATTTTTTTTAATACAAATTAATTTTATCCTGCATCTGTTATAATTTCCTCTAATAGTTTTTAACCACAGGTATGCCCAATTCTCGGTGTAATATATCAATAAACGCAGTACTGTAAAGTATCAGTCTCTTCTTTCTAAACCTGAATAGAAAATTTCCATTTACGCAACTTAATTAGAAATTAGAAGCTAGCAGTGGCTGCGTAGATTGGATATCATCATTTCTTATGGTCTGTAGAGGAATTCTCATTCCTGACACTTTGTATTACTGGGTTTATGAAGCCACCCGTAGCTTAATACATATATTTAGCAAACATCACTTCTAGATTGCCTTGATAGCCTTCCTTTGGCCCTCAGCGTCAAAAAATGTGTGACCAAAACTTTATTTGCCAATAAATTCCGGGAATTGGCCAGTAAACACACAAAATATTTATTCACTAAAACTTATTGTATCTCGAAACATTTTCCGGCATGGGCTTTAGAGTAACTGGGACTTCTCGTTATTGTCTTCTAAATGCCAAAGTTCTTTTTAGATGACCAATAGCAAGGCCCTACGATCCACCTAAGAACTATGGCAAAATATATATTATATTTTGAGAAAAAGTGAAAAGGGGAGGGAAGGTAGGGAAAGACCTCTGGGAGTGAAGTCTCATTTTAAATTCATTGAAATTTTGGGCACTTTATAAAAATATATATGTGGACAATATCTATAATTGAAGATTTTATGTTAGTGTTTTTGGAGGTAAAATCCCACTTTAACTGTTTTATTCCTATTTTGCTGAAACTTTACCCACCTGAGCTTCAGTATAGGAGAAAAACATTGCGTGATTTCGACTCCACTTGACTCGACTTCAAATGGAACTGTGCATTCCAAAGACCACTGTCAATTCAATGATCAACGATTTCAATAAGGATGACAGATTTACAAGGTTTGCGCTTTCACTATGGTGTACAGGAAAATTGTGAGATGAACTTCGGCTCCATTCCACTTCACGCTTCGAATTCTGCACGATAATAACGAATTGGCGTTGTGTTGATTTTATTCTTACATCACTAACGCAATTTCAGTTTTTTCGTAAATACATCCCGAGTGACGTCAGTCTATCAGCTGATTCTGTCAAATTTGCTCAGTGCCAAATCACGGTCATCTTTTTACCATTGGTTTGGCCAACCGCTTTGGTGAAAAACAAAATTGGGAGAGTAACTTCGGGTTCACACAATCGTCGTTTTTCAGACTGCAAAGAAGTAACAAGAGCGGAGCTTGTGTTGATTTTTTTCATATATCACCGAACAATCTCAGTGTTTCATAAACAAAATGCTTTCATGACCCTTCTGACGTCCGCCAATCAAGCAGATATAAATTCAATTAACATGGTGGTAAAGCTGATAGACAAGATATGATGGAGCCCGATCGCTCAAAAATCGCCTTCCTTGATCGCAGTAAAGCTGAATGTCGAAAAACACCGCAATATCTTAGTTACCAGAAGGTCAATATTTACTGGGTTGTGCCATATTGAAGTGTTTTGGGACTTAAGAATCCAGTCCAAGCACGCAACCTCCACAGCTTTTTCTGTTCCACTTATGTTGCAAGTCGAAGAGACGCTTTGAGCAGCTATCGACACTCATTTGCACACTTTCAGAGTATTGCACGCAGTTTAGACAAAGCTCGACGAACGAAAAATAAATGAAGGACCTCTTACGGCAATACTAAAGAAGTAATGAACTATTAGCGATATAATTGCCTATTTCGGGGCCCCATAAAATGATTTATGGATACGTTTCAGATTTCTAGGCAACCATATTTTCAATTATCTGAATATTTTCACAGTTTCGCTGGTGTGGCTGACTGGATTAGCTAAAAGATCCAGATGGTTTAAGAATGGCGTGCGAATGCATGCTGCGCTTAATATATCGGCGCGTTGTTATTGTCTTCATCAAAATCAACCTCTAATCTACAATAAATGAATAATTTTTCAATTGCTTTTTAAAAAAAAATTAAAAAAAAAATAATCAAAACCAAACACAAAACAGCCTTATTAATAAAGATATAAAAATAAATAAAAAAAAAATTGCTGCGCATTTAAGGCTGTATGAAAAGATTTTTCGGGGCGAACATTTTGTCATATTCAATATTTACATAAACTGTAAATTAAAAGATAGCAAACTGAATATGAATATAAAAATATGTAAAAAAATTACAACTTAATTCACATACAGGGTGGCTGATGAATTTTGCTACATTAAGAAACTCAAATAACTTTTTTTGTAGTGTATGGAATTCATTTATTTTTTTTTCAAGTTGAAGGTCATTAAATTTTATTAAATGTAGCTTAACTAGTTTTAAAAATAATTGAATTTAAATTCCCCCCATGCTCGTTGACACAAGTGCGGCATCTTAGTAAAAAGTTGTTCATTGCTGCTTTGAGAGTTGCGACAGGAATAGCCGCAATTGTTGCCCGAATGGATTGTTTTAGTTCATCCAAATTTGTTGGCTTTGTCTTATAAACTTCTTGTTTACATAAACCCCACAAGAAAAAGTCAGGTGCAGTTAGGTCAGGCGACCTGGGGGGCCAACGAAATTCGGAGTTTCTTGAAATCAGTTTCTTGAAACAGTCTGGGCTATGTGAGACGTTGCCCCATCTTATTGAAACCACACAGAGTTGAAAGGAATTCTCTTTCGGCGTAGTTCTGGATAGAAAAATTCTTTCAGCATTTTCAAATAACGGTCTCCAGTAACCGTAACGGTGTGACCATTTTCTCCAAAAAAATAAGGCCCGACAATACAGCGTGAAGAAACCGCACACCACACTGTCACGCGAAAAGGATGCAATTCCGTCTCGTGGAGTATCTGTGGGTTAGAAGTACTCCATATTCGACAATTTTGTTTGTTCACATTGCCGTTTAAATCGATGTGGGCCTCATCAGACATGAAAAGGCAGTTTAACATGTTTTGGTCTTCTTCCACCATTTGCAGGATCTTATGGCAAAATTCCAAGCGAATCGGCAAGTCTGCTGCATTCAGTTTGTTAACCATTTGAATTTTGTAGGGAAATAAGTCTAAATATTTGTGCATTATTGTTTGCAAAGACTGTCGGCTGACACCAAGTTGAGCAGATAAGCTTCTTGTTGAAACCCTTGGATTGCTTTGTATAGCTGCAGCTACAGCAGCGATCGTTTCCTCCGTCCGAACTGGTGGGTTTCGATGATAAGGCCTTCTTGCGACTGTTCCTTCCTCAGCAAAATTATTCACTAGTCTCATTATGGTCCATCTGCTCGGGGGATCGCCGCCAAATATCCGCCTGTACTCTCTCTGTACCAAAACTACGGACTCCAGTGCATGATAGCGGCGGACTATCCAAATTCTTGTTTGCGTGTCCCAGTTATCCATTTTAAATTTTAAAGATCAATCTGCAAATTAAAACAAAAATGGAACAGATAACTTAAAAAGAAAAAAAGTTATTCAATTTTTTTTTGGTAGCGACTTTCATCAGCCACCCTGTATTAATTTATGAAATGAAGTAGTTTTGGAAAACATAACCTTAGTAGTTTAAATAATATTAGGGCAAAATATTTCCTTAGATTCAGATTTGTTGAAAGTTTGCACTTCGGCCTTATGGTCTTTTTGTGCTTCATGGTCCTTTGTGTCCCAAATATACCTTCTGCTCAAATATAAACGAGACGTTATCAATAAAACGGTCCGCGGATGACATATGGCAAAAATACAATACATTTTTTGTTTTTTGGTAGGACTGTTATAAGCTTACATGGCAAATTTCAGCGTGATATGTCACATAGTTTGTTTTCTGTGCTACTGTAAACAAGTCAAGCTCGAGTATGTTCTTCGAATTTAACGATGGAAATTCAAGTTGAACAAAGAATTTGTTTGAAATTTTGTTGTTCCAACAAAATTTCGGATTCAGACGCCTTAGAAATGTTGCAGACAACCTATGGGGACTCTGCTCTATCGCGTGCACGTGTTTTCCAGTGGTACAAATCGTTCAAAGAGGGCCGTACATCGGTTGAAAACTTGCCTCATGAACGTCGTCCAGCAACATCAGTAAACGACGAAAACATCGGAAAAGTAAAGGAAATTGTGCTTGAAAATCGCACAAATCGCAAAATCGATTAACGCTGAATATTATTTAGACGTTTTAAAGCGTTTGCGCGAGAACATTCGTCTTAAAAGGAAGGAATTGTGGGACAAAAAGTCATGGTTCTTGCATCACGATAATGCACCAGCTCACACATCACGTCTTGTTCGCGATTATTTAAACAAAAATAATGTTAATATCGTTCCGCAAGCATCGTATTCGCCTGATATGGCTCCATGTGACTTTTTCCTGTTTTCCAAGCTCAAGTTGCCGCTCCGTGGAAAACATTTTGAGACAATTGAAGTCATAAAAGAGAATTCAAAGAACACACTCGAGTTTGACTTGTTTACAGTAGCACAGAAAACAAACTATGTGACATATCACGCTGAAATTTGCCATGTAATCTTATAACAGTCCTACCAAAATACAAAAAAATTTATTGATAACGTCTCGTTCATATTTGAGCAGAAGGTATTATTAGCAGCAGTAGAGGGACTATTGACTGCCCTTCATTTCCGAGTAAAATTCAATTTAATGTTCCTGATAAGAATTTTCGACTGTATGAAATCTGAAAAATTGGCTTCTCGAGCACCAATTATAGCTAACTGGCATGCACGGATTTAAATTTGTTTTTCAATTCTTCTGGTGGTAATTTTGCATGGCTGTATGCCATCTTAGTCAACCAGCTTAGATAGTTTTTTCTTAGTAATTATTATACTGTACTTAAAATAGTCTGTAAGGGTCTATCCATTCATAGACATTACATATATACAAATAAACAACCAAAAAAATAAATAAAAAATATTAAAGTTGCAATTTTATCGGATAGACACAAAATATTGCCGTACTGATTCCGTAAGTTGCCCTGCACAAGCAACTACAGTGTTTAGCATTATTTTTTTTTTTAATTTTTAAAATTTTTTAATTTTTAATTTTTTTTTATTTCTTATTTTTTTTTATTTCTTATTTTTTTTATTTCTTATTTTTTGTTTTCAAATAATTGATTTTTTCTCTCTAAAATAAAAAAAAAATTTAGAAACCCAATGCAAGAAAGGGTTAAGTCAATGACAAAATACATGCCAAATATGCATACAGAAAATACATACAAATAATTATTTCTCTTTGTTTAATAAATTTTGATTATTTCCAAACCTGAAACTCAAACATTTTCCATCACTTCGGCATTGTTTTGAAATATCGTATCAATTAAAAGATAACATCCACATTAATCGTCAAATTTTATCTATGTCATTTACATGCATACATTCATACATACATATGCATATGCATACTTGCATGCATCTGGTTTGCGATTACGAAATTTGCGCAAAGCTGATCTTACAAAAACATTCGAAAAGTCTAGACTCTTGCGGTTTCCACACTCACGAATCAAAATCACATACAATTATGAAACCGCACAAAAGGCCAAATTTCCGACACTGAATCGGTAGTTAAATTTATTGGCTCTTTTTTCGTACTTGCAGCCGAAGCCAAAAACTAAGTTCAAAAATGTATTGAGTTGCGTTCGCTGAGCTGTGTCGGTGTCGTCGTCGTCGTCGTCATTGCCTTTGCATCGGCGCTGGCAGCACATTAGTTTAGTTCAAGCTCACCGATGTTGTTGGGAAGCATTGATGTTTCATTGGCATCAACAATGTTTGCGCTAAAAATCGCTCAGCTATGTTAATTATTAAAGCACACATTTGCGCATACGCTAGTTAGCTAGATTACAAGACTTTGTTGTTGTTGCCGCTAGTAGCTTTTCTCAGCATGTTTTCTTGCTATTGCTTATTTATTAATTTGTTGGTTTTTTCTCGTATTTTCGCTTTTGCTTGCGCACTACTTTTATGTATTTCTTTCAAAAACCCCATTTTTTTCATTAATAAGTTTATTTTTCATTGCCAGGCGCCGCACATAAAGCAGCCACTAAAGAAATTAGCCAATCTTTTCGTTGTGATTCTTCACTGGAGCCGCGCACTGCGAAAGCTGAACAATTTGTATACCATATGTATGTATGTTTGTAATAAAGTACTAATTCGCAGGTATACTCGTGGGTGTGCATTCTCCTCTTCTTTCTTCGGTACTTGATTACTTTCAGTTGCGGCTCATCCCCTTAAATACTTGTAATTACATTGCCATTTTGACACTCTTTCGTTCAACAATCGATGTTTTCATCTTTCACGTAGGTTTTTTTTTCTTGTTTTTTTGTGGGTCTTCTTTTTAAGTTTAAGTGGATTTGATTTTTTGTGTTGCCTGTAATTCATCTCATATCTTGACCGTGAAATATAATTTTACCCAAGCAAACGTGTTTCTATTTAATGCGCATAATTTGTTTATTTTTTTGGTCGTTGCTCGCTTGAAATTTCGTTGATTGCCCAATTTCTGCTACAGCGTCCATAAAATTTTGTCTCAGTGCATATATGAACATATTTTTGCATTGAAATTTGTACGTGAAATTTGTTAGTGACTTTGACCGCTTTTTCTGTTTCAAATGCTGGCAGGTATGTAAATAAATTATATTCGGCAAAAAAAGCCTTACAGTGCAACGCGATTCAATGAACATCTTAAAATAGCAATGACATTTTACCTCAGTTAAAAGCTCTATATTTTATTGTATGTAAGATTCTCGCGTATCCAGTTTAGACATCTTATGATTGACTTTTAGTGCCCCTTTGGTCACTATTACTTAACTTACTTCTTTGGTAACTATTACTTAATATAACTTACTTCATGCCCTTCTAATTTTCATAGTGCAGTATTAAACGATTCGAGGCTTTGTTTTCGTTTTCATTGGGGGGGATTTTTACTTGGCGCGTCCCAAACACAGCGCACAACCAGGTATCCTGGGTTGCTTCGCTTTCTTACATTAGATCGCTCTCGAACGATTGTTCGGAAGCTACTCAGAGGCTACATGGACGAAGCTTGGACCATATGCAGAAGAATCGCCCTGATCACTCCCAAGTAAATGTCGATCAGGGACTTTCGCCACTTCGTGGATTGCTACTTATGAAACCATGCTAAGCCATGAAATCCAACGGAGAATCTCTTGCCATCAAGTGCTACTTTGGACTACGTAGGCAATTCAGTAGTAAAGTCCTGTTTCGACGAACAAAACTAACACTCTATAAGGCTCCCTTCATGCCCGTCCTAACGTATGGCTCAGAAGCTTTTTCGATGACAATATCCGATAGACGTCCCTTGGAGTGTTTGAGAGAAAGATGTTTGAACCTTGGCACGTTGGCGAAAACGAGTATCGTAGGCGATGGAACAATGAGCTGTATGAGCTTTTCTTCAAGAGCACTTATTTATATATAGCTTCATGGCGCATCAGAATGGCAGTTGGGTCAAAACTGGTAAACATTTTGAGCTGTCACAGTTTCTTCTCGCGCTGTATTTGCCAAGTTAATTTAGGAATAAAAGAATTTCACTCCCTGCAATGTTTACCAATTACTTTGTTTGGTTTATCAAAGTATTTAATCTGAAATAATTGTTGATGACTAAATGACTCGATAGCTGCTTTGTAAAATAATTCTTGCTTTATCTGTTGATACCTCCACGAGAGCGATTATTTTTTAAAACAGTGCGTCATTGCTTGAAAGATAATGACTTGATAAATGATAATAATTCGTCGGAACTACATAGATAGTAATCGTAATAACATATTTTCAGTCTTGATTTCACAAAAAGAGAGCTCTACGGGTTGGCCTCGCCTTCATTCAACAAATAGTTGAGAAGCTTTCAAAGTGTGATTGCTTTTAGATTTTTTGTTTTGCCTGATTTATGATTATGTACAAGTTAAATATAATGTATATTTACATATAATTAGCGCTAACACCCTTTGTTGGGTGTTTGGTCAAGTTCCTACTCCCATTTGTGGTGTGCGTGTTCATGTTTTCCACAAATGCGGGGACCTACACTTTTATACCCGCTCTATGTGGTAGATGGTTTTTTATGAGGTACTCTTTCATGGCAGGTTTCAGGTTGCTTGTCTAAGGCAAGACAATTGGGCGTGGCCTAAGACTCATTTTGATACCTGCATTTGATTTCCATCCCCTAACTAAGTTGCTTAAACCACTAAGATCTTTTTAAGAAGGTAAACTAGTCATTTGCCAGGTCTGCGAAGAAATAATCGCCACGGAAATGTTGTACCGACTCCATTTCTTTTTCATCTCTACAACTCCTCAAAAGCCACCGATTCTACTGTCTAGGATGTGCAGTGACCTGTTATAACACCTATGAGGACGCTGGTAGTTGATCTGTTGAATCCAAACAGACATTTTGTCCTTTTAGGATTCAGTTTTAGCTAGAACGCTTTGGAGATCTTGCAGTTAGTAGTTTCAGCGATTACGCTCAAGTCAATCGCAGTGTGCGGTTCGTTTAGTGGAATGCCTACGTCCTCTACCACTCGCTTAAGATAAAGCTCATAGCCTTTCCTTGCACACTCATCCGCTCTTTCTTTTCCCTCCACTCCAGAGTGGCCGGAGACCCAACAAAGTGTGTTGTTGGATAAGCGAGAGCGACCTCCTGCATTCTGAAGGGGTTATACCCTTAAGGGGTTATACGCAGTTATTTTTTTTATTGCATTTTTGTAATGCACATATATTCAAAAGTATACGCACGAAATTTGAAGTAGATCTAAGCAATACTTTCGGAGTTATACCTAAATATGTAGAGATGCCTCGGCACGTTTTAAGGTAGGTATTGAAACTTTAAACGTGTTTTTTTCAAAACGGCATTTTTCAAGTCGGTGTACACGATATCTCGAAAACAGCTTGTTTGATCGATCAACCGTTTTAACTCAATCTTTAAAGATACATTTTCTAGTATTTAATCGTTCGTTTTGTAAATCTGATACTTATTTTCCATTTTATAATCAATTTACGGCCAAATTTTAACGTAAAATCGAAATCATTTCTTTTAAAAGCGTCCATTTTGTGAAAATTCACTATTTTGATTAGCCGAACGATTAATTACTAGATAATCTAATATATTAACAAAACTTGTTTGGTTTTTTGATTTCAGATAATCCAATCCTGAGTTACGATGTACACCGTAAATCGTCTTTTTTTAAAGGAGGTTCCAGAAATCGCCTGCAGCGCGCTCTATAATCAACATTTTCATAAATAAAAAATTTTGTTACGTTCTTGAAGGATGCTTTTAAAATTAAATATTTAAAATTAAAATATTAAAATATTCTGAAGTTTCTTCAGGATAAATCCTTGACAACCCGTCTTTTATTTGCTTCATAACTGCGTATAACCCCTTAACGCATATTGAATTAATTTGCGCTAAGCCATTGCCTCGATCGCTAATAGACTATCAACAAAAATGGTAAGGTTTGCCGGAGGTAAGTCCATTCGTCTTATCATTTTTGCTGCATTGTGTATAGCGTAGATCTCAGCTTATAAGACGCTACACCGGTCTACGAGTCTGAAGGAGCAATTTAAAAATAATTGCTCCCAGTACACTCGCGATCCAGCTAGGCGTTAGTTGTACTGAAGTGAATTCTTTGATGAGTAAGCGGCGCATAAATACTTAGTGTAAGGTGACCACCCAAGCGTAATACATAGTTATTCGTAGACTACTTTTGAGGATATATGGATGGGTTCTTCTTAAGTTTATCTATAGCGCGTTATGGCCTTTCGTGAAATTCGATAACATCATCCGTGTGTCGAAGAAGAAGTCAACCTTAAGCGATTTTTTAACAATGACACGCTAACCCCTTGGAGCGCATTTACCAGAGTAAAATTGTGTGCGTGCATATTCCCACAGTACAAAGTCCATTGAAGCTACTATTTAACTGTTACTATTGTTGTTATTGCTATTTTTTCGCATGATTTCGCTGCCACAGTTAACGTGGCCTGCCAGTACCTAAACACAATATTTTCTCGTATTTCTTAGCCGCCATTCAAGCGCTGCTATGGGTTCGCTGCGGCGAGAGCTTAGCTTCGGTTATTACTGGTATGCACATTGGTTTGCTGATTTCTTGGCATTTCTTTGGCTATTGACTCTATTAGCTTGGGTTTGTGGCTTTATTGACTATTCACCGCCGCTGCTTGCTTCGTTTGTTCATTGGTTGGTATTTGTTGTCGGCTTTTTTGTGCCACTTCTCTGGTGTTTGCCTAGTACTTGAATGAAATGACGGTTGACTTATGGACGTTGATGTATGTAACTTTAGGTAGCGAGCGGGTGCGCATTGCAACACACGCAAAGGCTGTGGTAGAAAGTGCATAAGACGACGGTGTGGTTGGAGTCGTGGTGGTGGGTGGTGAGACCTCATGTTACAGAAGTGTTGATGAAACACAAATATGCGATGTTTCCTACTTCCGCCTTTGCAGACGAGTTGATTGGCTGGCTTAGCGATAGGCGCGTTGACGTGGGTCAGTACGATTTTTCAACTCATTTGCATGCTTCATTTAATTTTAATTTGTAGAAATGTCGTCCGCATGTGGGGTATTGAATGATATAGTCGGTCGTATAACGGTTAACAGTACTTGTATTTTTCGCTACTTTTCAGCCAACAACGCGTGTTGCCAGCCAGTCAAGTCAGTTTCAGGCCATAAAACTTTTGCAGTCGCTCACGCAACAATTGCCATGCCTTGTTGCTGCTGCTCCCCGCGACTTTAAAGTCGATGGAGTAAGTTGTGTTCGTCTTTCATTCTCCAATTTTATGAACAGATTGGCTGGAAAGTTCGCGTCGTTTTTATTTCTTTATGTGCTTATGTAGCACACACTTACATATATTCATAAAAATATGTTTATGTATTATAATATTGAAGAAAGGCTTCCTCCGAGTAGTGGTGTCGCTGGTGCACTTGCTGCTGCTGCTTCAGCTTCACTGTTATGAATCGTATTGAATAGGTGCTATTACAGCGACATAACAAACAGCGGAGCAGAAGCAAACAATAACCACAACATGCGAGGAAGAAAGCGAAAGCGGGTCAGCGCGCTTGAGTTGTTTGATGTACATAGTGGAATCCGACTCCAGTGCGGCCGAACGCTAAAATACCATAGGCATCCACTCGTATTTAACACGATAAACCAGATGCTGCTGCTCATGTGTGGGACTCTCCACTCCACTTTGCTGCATACCTGCTTTTATTTGTTTTTATTTTTTTGAGTTTGTCAAACTCGCTTCGGGCAAACTCTGGAACGCGTGCTACTTTCCGTGTTGACCACAGCTCAAATGTTACGTCAGCTGCAAATAACGCCAACTCCAGCTACGATGATCGTATTCATCAACAACTTTGATGGTGTGTTGTCGTTACACCTGTTGTCCCGCATACGGTGACTTCGCCTCTCTTGAATGTTTTAGTTAGTCAGCAGTATTTCATGATCATTAAGCAGTTATGCTACAGTCGGACAGACAGCTAGACGGCGGACCACCAACAACGTCATTATTTTGTGCTATTACCATAAGCTAACCTGCCACCATAGAAGGCATAGAAGGCGTCATCTTGCGCTTTACTCGCAGCTTACGTGTGTATGTATTCTTTTTCGTCATCAGCATTTCTTCTATGTTGGCGTGCGACATTTCTGTGAGAGCTTCGGTGGTGTCTTCGTTGCCTCGGTCCAAAACAAATCTCTATTGACTTTGTTTACAATTTTCGTATCTTGCGGCAGTCTTGTTTCAATCGCTTTCGGACGCGGACGTCTTTGTCGAAATTTCCCATTACTGCGCGCGCATTTCACCATTTGGCTTGTCGCGCGCTCTTCCTATGTCTGACGGTTGTTGTGGTATTTGGAACAACAGAATTGTGCTTCGCATACTTTGTTGGTGGTTGTAGCCATCACTGGAATTTGCTGTGCGAAAATAATTTTGCATTACTCATTGAAGATTGCGGCCTGTCGCCACCACTTATCAGTAAATTGTTATTTTTGTACGTATTGTAGCGAGCGATGTGCAATCTTGTATATTATGAATATTTACACTACCTACATATATTAAATGTATCATATTTGCTGTCACATTTCTCAACGCATCGTGAGTCATTGGTTCGGCCAGCTGGTCGGTACTGAGGTTCTTCCCATTTTTACCGCTTGACTGTTTCTTATCAGTATTTTTTCCGATTTTACTCATCATAATTGCTTTCTATATTTGACAATCTACAACTATGGCTTATCAAAATCGTCATAATTCAATTAAAAATCATAATTCATAAGTAATTTATAATTATTTTTTACGTGTGGGGAGTCAAATATTTCGTTATCAAAATAATTGAAGAAACAAAAGATAGTTTCTAAAAAAAAAATGAAAAAGTAGTTACAAAATTAAAAGATTAAACTAAAAAAAAGTGAAAACAACCTGATTTATATTAGAAGTAAAGCGTGGAAATAAAGCAACAACATCAAATTCGAATCAGTTTTTGGGTGGATAAAACGGCTAGGTGAGGTGAGGTAGCCACTGAGCCGAGTTCTTCTTGTCTTTTTATCTTTTTTGATTGAGTTGCTAACAAATTTAAAGTGAGAAATGCCTTGAGGTAAAAAATCAATCATTTGTTTGATAAGTAGAAATTAAAATCCAGTGCAATTAAAATCTCAATTCAAAATTAGTGAAACTCAAACCGCTAATTTTGCGGAAAGTAAAGAAGAAATTATGAGTGCAAATATCCGAATTGCTGAAATATAAAAAAATTAAAATAAATACAATAGAAGTTTTGCTGCGCGCCGAGAAAATTTCTTGATAAAAAGTGCCTTGAATGGGATGTATTGAGTGAAATATTGAAAGCGCCAATAAAAAACGCCAGTGTCGGTATCTCATATTACGGCTTATGCCCTACAAATTGCATAAACGTACAATTTAAATATTAATCGTTGGTAGCCTCAAGGCGTCATGCCTAGTTGTAGGGCAATAGGGGTTTTAAATTTTTTGTTTTTTTTCAAATTGTGTTCCATTAATGTTTTTATATAAGAACAATATTTATCTCAAATTACATGCAATGAACCTAATTTGGCAAGCATTTTTTTTAAATCTGTGATGTATTGTTCTAAAAAAGAGGGTTTTGCGATGAATGGTACATCTGGCAAATCAATTTCATTGTCCTTCAACTGAAGAATATACAAACATTAACAATGGCGGCTAGTCTAAATTTATATTTAGTTTTTCAGTAATAAAGTGGTTGAGTTACACAATTGTTTTTTTGTTTTTCAAAAATCAATCGATAAAAAACTGGACTTTCATGTGCTGAAAATTTCCAAAAACTAGTTTTTGAGTAATCGTCGTCACCGATTTGAAAAATGGCATTTGCAGAAATAAGGAAATGCTGTTCGTTACCAAAGCCTCTATTAAAATTCATATCTCATTCAATCTTGAATGGATGAACTTAAATATTTTTAAACATTATTTTAGCAAGTTACACTTGGAAATAATTACAAAAAAGAACAAAAAAATCGATTTATTGAAAATTAATATACTTGTAGACATACTGTTACTCCTTAGCCTTCTTAACCAGACACATTTTTCCGTTCCAATACCAAAGGTTATGATTTTTCCGCAAACTAATTTAAACGTCCAAGCAGCAAGAATACTGCTTAAAAATTCTCTAATTGAAGGCTATTAAAAACTCGTTTAATAAATAAATTGCAATTTCCACCAAACGCTCCATTTTTGTTTTTACTTTTTTTTTTTTTGAGATTTTTATAGCAAAATAGTCATTTGTGTACACGTTTATATTCATCAGGGCGAATCTATTAAAGGTGGTGTTGGTAAATCAGCTGATTTGTTTTTCTTCTCTCGCTGTCTCCATGTAGCTGTCAGCACAGAATAAAACAAGGCGAATTAAGTTTTTGTTTTCTACTTTTCCAATACTTTGCCGTGACAATCGAACGTACAAAACATTGTTGTTGGTCTAGTGCCGCCACCTTTAACCCTCCGATGTTCGGTGCCTTATGATGCGGTAAGTGCATCATAAGGGTCTGCCCAGACCCATACAAATAATGTAAGAAATACGGTTTTAAAAATAATTTTATTTATTTATTTGAAGGGATTAGTATTAATTACGAAGAGCAATTGGGTTTACAACTATATAGTTGCATGGAATGTTCATTAAGACATATGGGACGATTACATTTGCTGCAGTTATAACGAGTTTTACGTCGCGTTTTCGAAGAAGAAGCAGCACAATGGTAGCACGATGGCCGTGTTGAAGCAACTTGAGCATATGATTGCTGCTGTGCTGCATCTGATGTCGATGGGCAAGATTCCGGTACCTAAAAGTAGCGAAATAATTTATTTTAAATTAATAAATATGAATACATGCATACACATATCTTTATACGCGGAGATATATGTAGGTGTGTATATAATTCATACTCCCCTTGATATTGAAAAGATTCATTGCTTGTCTTATATGAGCAAACCTCCATACTAATGGGTTAGTCGCCCGTTTCGTCATATGTGGGATAACTAGCTGCCGTGCCAATTCAATGATAAATGAGCGCCTCTTATCACTCTGCTTTGCCGGATTCAGCTCGTCATAGATGATGAATGAGGCCAAACCGGCAATATCAAGCATATTATAAAACATTGCCAGTGGCCAACGGTTTGTCGAGCGTTTGCACGAATAGCCAGTCAACATTTGATCCATTGTATCTACCCCCGCTTTAAATTTATTGTAGTCCAAAATTTGATCTGGCTTGAATTCTTTCAATAGATCGGTGCTTTGACGGTAATGGGCAGTGGATAACATAATTACTGGATTTTTCGGCTTTGCCATATACGAGCACAGAGCGATATTATTATTGTGATAACAAAATAAAGTGCTTTTAACATCACGCTTCGGGTTAAGCAATTCATGCGGAATGAAGGTCTTATTTTTTCTTACGGTACCGACGAAAGCCACTCTACGAGCCATCAACATTTCTGCCAAGTTGTATGTTGAAAAAAAATTGTCAGCATGAACAGTCCTACCGCTGTCCATATAATTTTCCATCAATTTCATGACGACCCGTTCACCTTGATTCGTTTCTCGCTGGCCACCTGGTGGTTTTCCGGTATAAATTATACCTTTCAAAGGGTAGTTTGAAACAGACTCACAAATCCACCACACTTTCATGCCATATTTTGCCGGCTTACTCGGAATATATTGGGTGAATCGAGTGCGCCCACGATATGGAAATAACTGCTCATCGACGGTTACATGACAATCCGGAGTGTATGCTTTCTCTAAATTGGCCATCAGCAGGAGCCATACATCGTCCAGGGCAACAGATTTGCTTTGCTTCAACATCTCAGCACGAGTACCACTGTTATCGAAACGGATGAAAGTAGTTAAGCTCTTGAACCGATTCAATGACATAATGGCCTTATAAATTGGCATATGGCGATAGCTCATCTATACAAATCCTCAATATCATCATGGTTTTGATCCAGAAAAGCCTCTAACTCGATTTCCTGTTCTATATCTGATGCTTCACCGAAGTCTTCTTCATCTGGAAAATATTCATCATCTTCTGCGTCGCCACTTATTTCAAATGGATCGGGCTCCTGTGCCATAATTTCTTCAATTTGTGCCTGAAGTCGCTGACGTTCTTCCGGACTCACATTAGCTGCACTTAGCTTACGAAGCAAACGCGTCATCACATCAACTTCATCCATATTTACTTGTTCCATTTTATTTAAAAAAACACTTCCCACAAATTAAAAAACACGTGTTCACTTTAATTTTCAAATGTCAACTAAAAAATGATCTCTGCCGCTGCCTTCGCTAATAGTTTAGTTGTTTACACCTAACGGTTAGCCAATTTACATGAGAAGCTTATATGGGTCTGCACAGACCCATGTGAGCTTAATTAACGAAATTAGTTTAAAATTATTATTTTTACAACAAATATAGCAAAAATCTTAATTTTGCTACTTCATTGAGTTTAGCACACTACATTTTAGGAAGTCATGGACTAAGAAGCCTCAGATATTAAAAATAAAAGAGCTACATACATTTAAAGATCGAATGGGTCTGGCCAGACCCATATGAACATCGGAGGGTTAATAAATGCGCCTTGATATTCATTCTTCAAATTTATTCGACATAAGTTCAGCTGTGCAAAAATGTTATACAATAAAGAGTGTGTTAGTTTTTGTGTGGTCGTATTGCGGTGTCCGCTACTGTGTTGCACCTTACATACATAAAATCTATTTACATGTTAGTTTGAAGAAATTTTCTATATAAATTTTTAACCGAAACTACCAAATTCCAAATTTCAACATCTTGCGAGATTATAAAAATATATTTTTTATTTTACCAAATTAATAAACTAAAAATAAAATTATTAAAAACAAATAAAAATGGATAAAAAAATCATGAAAGCAAATATTTTATCAAAGCAGCCAAAAATAATAATGAATATTTAAAATCAATAGTGTTAAATATTAGCAAACCGCTTGCAAATTCAAAAAAAAAAAAAAAACAATAAAAAAACTATAAAAGAAAAAATAAAAAAGGTTAAACATTTATCAACATTTTTACGCTCCACATTTTTTATGTGACACCTTAAAACTGATAAAAACCCAACTCCATTCACATAGCTTTTTTTTTTTATTTTCTTATACAACTATATGCAATGACCTTTGGAATTGTTCACTTCGCATCAGATTAGATAACTAAACTTTTATCTTTGATATTCAAACTGATTGCACACAAATTTGTGTGCGTGTGTGTGCTTGCGTCTCTAAGGCTAACGCACTCTCATATGTATCTCTCCATCAGTAACTTCATTATCACGATTTCCAAATACTCATCAGCTTTCGTTTTACTATGCGCATGCAAGCATATCATCTGACAACTGTCTATCTAATGGACTGGCTGGCATCATCGACTCGCGGTGGGAGAGAGCGCGCGCGCACGCATACCCATGCTGCCATGAACGCACACCCGCTTATTAACTGGTTCACTAGTTCACGTTCCACAAAGCAATACCGCGCCGGCGGCTACAATCCCCCACGGCAGCGTTCCCCTTCAATTCATCCAACTCAAAACTTTGAATTCGCTTTGGGCTCTCTTCTACGTTGCTTCTTCGCTTTTTTCAAATTTCAGTCTGCAAATTATCGTCTTGGGCTTTGGACGCGCATTTTCAACGTCGTCGTCGACATTATCGTTTACCATCAGTCGCTGCAACACCAACAACCAACACCTTGTTATCGTTATTGTCAAAAGTGTCGTCATCGGGTTTTTATTGTCAGTTAGCTGAATGTGCACCAGCGGCTTTTAAATTAGGTTCGGTTTAATTTGTGCTGATTGCGGTGCTGGTAGTGAGCTTGTGGTGTAGCGTGGTTCGCGTAATTATTGTGCAATACTTGATCGGTGGCGTTGCTGCAACTAAACACCTGGTACGCTTGAAATTGTAAGCAACAAACAAATATTTGCGAGTGCAGATGTTGGTTAAGTTACAACGCGTAACTCATTTCATAGTGTGCATTTCTTTTTCGTTTTTTTCCTTGCCGGTTAACTTGTTTGTGATTTATATTGAATTTGGCTATTTTAGTGTGCTTTAATCCGCCACACAATAAATGCAATGCATTTCAGATGTTTAGAGTCCTCTGTTTTGTGATTGTGTATTTACTAAGTGTTGTGCCTTCTCACAAAAAAAAAAAAAAAACAATTCCTTGTGTTTGAAGATATTTTGTGCTCACATATGTAGAAATATAAAAATATAATCGACTAACGCTTATGGTTTTGATGTGCAATGTGGCAGAATTTTACTTTTAGGCTCCGAAAGGATTTGTGCATTTTGCTTGATTTATTGCACAGCCCGCGAAAAAAACAAACATTCTGAACATTTACATTATTTATTTAACTTTTTTTTTTATTTAAAAAATATTAAATATAATTTTATATTTATATATTTCGAAAAATTTTCATCAAAATTTAAAATTTTATTTTTAATTAAAGTTAAAAAAAATTGTTGTATACTGTTTTATAGTCCATTAAATTTTTGTAGAATAAAGTGCAAGTTTGCAGTTGATTTTTTATAATTTTTTCCTTGAAGGTAGTGCTTATTTTCTCCATATAGGTTAGGTTAGGTGGTACTGGCTAATCTTTAAAAAGATCTCACTTAAGCTTTCTCCATATGACAAATCAACGAAATTTGTTTTTCAAATGGAGAAACAAACAGCGTCAGGGAAGCAAATTTTCAAAAATCAACAAGAGTTTTCAGCAACTTCAAACTTGCAATTTACGCACTAGAATTGAATGGGCTATAAAAATGCGTACACCTTTTTTTTAATTCTGATTAAAAATTTGGAAATTTTTATGAATATTTCTCAATTTTTCCAAAATTCGTACCAAAATTCGTTTGTTAAGGATTGAACTATATTTTTATTAAAAATTAGTTGAAATTAAATTTCAAAAATTTAATATCAGGCTTGTACATATACAATATACTTACATTTTAGGAGTGACTACCTTAGTGACAAACTTTATTTTATTATATTGGGGGTTTTGGGAACTTTGACCTTTCTAGACTTAATCAGAAATGGTTATTTATGGAACAGCCGTAGAAGAAGGGCAAATATAATTTTAATTTAATTTTCGAATTAAATTTTTTTTGTTAATTTTTTTTTTTTGTTTTCGAAAACAACCGAAAATGTACTAGAGCTCTTGATTTTGTTCGGACATTTCCGGGCACAGCCGTGCGATGCTCATTACGGCAAAATTTTCGAGCGTGAGCTCGAGTATATCGACATTTTTGAATACTTTGGCTTTTTCTCAGCTCTTTTTTTTAGTTTTATATATTAATTTACACAGTGTAAACTAATAACACCTGGAAAATTAAATTGACATTTTTTGTTAAGCTGCTCAAATTGTTCAACACTTCGAAAATTTCGAACAAACATTTGGGCACCAAGGCAGCTCGCATTGCTCGATGCCTGGATATATGGAGCTCTACCAGGTACAGAAAATATAAAGCGAGAACTAATTTAACACATATTCATCCCTGACAAAGTATAAAAAATCAGTGGCATCAAAAAATTCAAATTTAAGCAGTAAAAAGCAGAAAACTAAGTTAGAAGTCTGTACATTTATAAAAAACAAATCAAATACATTAAAAAATAAATACAAAGTAAACAAAATTATCCATTGTGTTTTACATTTTTTACACCAAATGAAGCGATGTTGTTGTCAACTAGACACGAGGAACCTTTGCGTATTAATTACCTAGAAACGCGCTGACTTTTGATTTTCCAGTGTTGAGTGTGGGCGATGTGGCTATAAAAAAGTTACGTTACGCTCATCGCTTTTCTGATTTCTTCAAAAAAGTTTGAAGTTACCAGATTTCAGTATATCATTTAGCAGTTAATGACCGTCCAGTTTTCAGAGGTGAAATAAATTTAAATCAATAATTTTGTCACTAACTTCTAATATTTGGATATAAAGACCGGAATTAGCATCTTTTGAGTGTCATACGACTGTTGTTCGTTTCCGAGTCGTACGTATGTATGTTCCTTGAACTGCTTCGAATTAACGCCAAAATCTGTAAATAATGACAGACCGAATCTCTGTCTACGATGTGAATGGAAGTTCTGGTGACACCTTCTCGGCGCCTTTGCGTTTTCTTGTCCCCGAGTTAGCTGCTTGCAGTGAAACTTAAAATGAAATGTCGCATTGCAATACCTTTACAATATAATTTGGAAATTATAAAGCGCAAACTTTTATTCGGTAGTCAGCTAAGCGAATTTTAGTTTAGATCACCGTATTTAAGATATAAGAATTAGAAAATATTGGTTAATTCTTTCGCGTGCAGTAAATATTTTGATGTTTTTTAGTTATGTAGTTGCGATATCCGATAATTGGACACAAACTGATAGAGTCGTCACAATATTATATATAATATTTACCGACGCATTGGCCGTCTCTAACGTCGAAACAGAAATTTAATCATTTATAACTGCATTATACTAATCATTCGGAGTATGAGCAAAAAAATTCTTAATTTCATAAGTCATCTAAAAAAAAAAAATTATTCGAACAAAATTAAGTACAAAATAATATCGTAAACCATATTGCGAAATGCATAACAATTCTAAATACTTTGGATTATATAAAATTAAATTCATGAATGAGTGGATTTGAGTAGGACGGACGATCATTAATGAAGACCAAATCGTGGGTAGGGAAAACTTTCCTGACTACTTGATGCTTCTGATACGGAAACATGCACTATGTATGTACGCAAAATTAATCACCCCATTATATATGTACAGGGTTGGCCATATTAAACTGACCCATGTGATTATTAAAAAAATATGGAAAAAGAAACATTTTTTTGTGTTTCATTGTGAAAAACATTTAATTTAGTTCAAGGAGATTCGTTTACATCACTTTTTGAATATGATATCGCGCAAGTGGTCGCCCTTAGCTCGTATAGCGTAATGTGCCCGTTTTTCGGCGTTTTCCATAGTTTTGGCCAGCGTCTCGGCCGATATGGCGGCTATTTCCCGTCGGATATTGGCCTTAAGTGCGCCTAGTGTCTTTGGCTTGTTGACGTAAACCTTAGATTTCAAATAGCCCCAAAGAAAAAAGTCCGGTGGCGTCAAATCCGGTGATCGTGGCGGCCAGTCAAAATCGCCGCTTTTTGATATCAAACGGCCAGGGAACAAAAATTGGCATATTCCAAGCGACGAGGCTTATCGGCCGGCAACAGTTGTTGATTTAGTTGTATTTGGTACGGGAATATCCCCAAATCCAAACGAATGATACGTCGTAGAGTGGTCCGAGGGATGTCCAACTGAGCAGAACGACGATTACCTGACGTTCGCGGCGATGACTCGATACTGGCTTGTACGGCCGCGATATTTTCGTTAGATCGTCTTGGCCGCTTTTTATTTGGACGTCGGGTATTAGCCACACTGCCGGAAGACAAAAATCTTTTGTGCATTTGCTTGATTGCGTTCTTTGACGGCGCACTTTTCACTTTATTTTTTTTTCTCCACGCACGTTGCGTTTTTACAATCGAGAAGGAATTTTGAATGTACAGCTGAACAATTTCAGCGCGTTCTATTGGGGTGTACTGTTTCATGGTATAAATCTCCTTCGACTGACGCTTCCAACGCGGTATGTCATTAGCTGATCTGAAATTACAGTAAAAAGTTATAGGGTTACTCAATGGGTCAGTTTAATATGGCCAACCCTGTATATATATATATATATATATAATTGGCGCGTACACCCTTTTTGGGTGTTTAGCCGAGCTCCTCCTCCCTTTTTTTGATGTGCGTCTTGATGTTGTTCCACAAATGGAGGGACCTACAGTTTCAAGCCGACTCCGAACGGCAGATATTTTCTTTTTATGAGGAGCTTTTTCATGGCAGAAATACACTCAGAGGTTTGTCATTGCTTGCCGAGGGGCGACCGCTATTAGAAAAATGTTTTTCTTAATTTGGTGTTTCACCGAGATTCGAACCAATGTTCTATCTGTGAATTCTGAATGGTAGTCAAAATTAAAATTTTTATCATTTAGAAACATTTGTTTTTATTTAGTAAAAAGTTGTTCAAAAAGAAAATTGGATGATTAACACGTTGAGTACCACCATACAACAAAAAAATGGGGTTCGTCCGGCCACGATTTTTTTTTACATAATACAATAGAATATTTGAATTTTTGAATAGGCCATATGATGCCACATTGGTCTCATACCCATAGGCCAAGCAGCATAAACAATGCAATGGCTCTAGTATGGCGTGAATACAGTACTACTAATAGCCTCTATGAAGCAGCTGCATCAGCACAAACCGAAATGTCACACATTATACCGTGAGACCAAGTGTCACCACGAGGCCTGAAAGTCCCTTCGCACTGTGAGACCAACCTGGACTCACATGGCACTCAGCGTGTTAATTTTGCGCCACCTTTTACATAGATAATGCCTAGTCAGTATATCTGAGCTGAAAATTCGCCTCTTTAATCAAAAAACAAAGCCCTTATAAGAATAGAGAAAGTTCTCTTAATTGTCATTATTCTACCAAGAGGTACATATATTGGGTTGTCCATGTTGCATATCTTGGTTCCATAGATTGAGCCCCGTCATCATTCCATCCAGCAATCGTGGCTTGCCTAAGAATTCCGCTACCGCCCTCCCACATAATTTCAAGCTTGTTCCTCTTGAGAACGTCATAAATATACACATCACTCTCCTTTCTGAAAACGCAACTAAGCTAGTTCCTTAGCTCTGAAAACGCAGTTGATATGGGAACATTCGACTTCGTACAAAAATGTCAGAATTATGCTAAGGGCTTGGAATATGAAAACTAAAAACTTTATTTTATCACTCTCTAGAAAATACTGCAAAACATTGGTTGGAGTACTGACGGCAACCGACCAACCAACTGACGGGACACTGTCTCACCCCACATCACGCAGCCGAAATGGGATTAATCCAAAGCGATGCGTGCAACACATGCAACGAAGCGAACGCTAGGAGTATTTTGCAACACCTACTTTGCCACTGCCGTGCTCTTTGTAGGACTCGACAAATGTGCTTAGAAACAACATATTTTTCATCCTTGAAGGACAGTGCTGACAAAAGGCTGAACGGCTTGTTAAAATTCACGAAGTCGTGCATTAAGAATTACATAAAATAATAATTCGACTGCAAATACATAGCACTGGCAACATAATGAAGCCTAGCGGTGTAAGTGAGATGTTTTTTACAAATCGGCCAGCACTAGCTACCCCAACAAACGTCTTCGCCACGGCATTTTTACCCTTTGCTTACATTGCATTTAGTAGTTTTTTAGGTGCGGAAGCCGTAGTTTAGTGACTTAAAATTTGAATTCCCTAGCATCAGCACCAACGCTATTTTCACCACGATCGAAACGAATGCTACGGCAATCACGTACGTTAAGATACCTTTCGATGTTTTTTAGGTCTTTTTCTGAGGATATTACTTTAATATGCCTGAATTTATTTATTTATTTTTTTTTTTTGTAATTTTTAATGCTTGCAAAAAAATTTCAAAATTATTCGCTGAATGTCGCTGGAAACTTTTCTTCTCGAATCAGTAGTTCCTGGATTTTTCTTCATAAATTTCGCCACTACCTCGAAATGAAATGAAAAAATTTGCATATTCATAGTCACAGTTATTTACATTTCCTAAGTACTCCTGCTTACACACAAACGCTCATTTGTTTACCATGCGGAAGTGGCATATACACAAGTCCAAGCACATATAGTGGTTGGCTGCTGCTGTCATTAATGCCGTCACTACCAATTGAGCAACGAAATCACTGCAACTGATTGCAATGGGCGCCCGTTGCTTGGTGATGTAAATAAAATGACGTTGTCAAAGGCACTCAACGCCAGTCGGTGTGTAAGAAAAAAGCTAAGCATACAAAACAATGCCTGCTGAAAAATATTTACTTTAAGCTAAAGGTGCAGTCGTACTTGGCTGTCACAAGCAGCAAACAGCGGGCGGCAGCAATATTAGTGCGCGCACTGCTTACTGCCATTATGTAATTTGCCTTGCGCTGCCCTGTAGCGCTCGTTTGCCGTTGTCGCGCATGCGCTGCGCGCACACACCAACTATCCGATGGCTGACTGCTGCATGTTTACCTTGACAAAATGTTTTGTTAGCGCATTCGCCTTTTGGTATTTGCTAATTATATGTTTTTTTTTTGGATCTCATGTTTTTTGGTTGTGTTCGATGATCTCTAAGCGGCGACAAAAAGTCAATGAGCGTAGGCCAAATTGATTTAAGCCATCAGAAAAGTGAGATAATGCTAAGCGCCTACACTCGTTTGATTTCGTTGGTTTTTTTTTGTCACTTTCGGTTTTGCGAGTTTTTGACGTTTAAGCAGCAACTCTTGTGATTATTATTGTTTTGTCCATCCTACTGCTTTTTGTTATGCTTTTTTGCTTATGTGTAGTAGGAAGTTCATTCATAAGTGACCCACATGCCGAAAATCTAATCACTACATATTTATGGGTATTTGCAGCAGCGAGGCTAATGGCGCTGTGGCGTGCTGCTAGTGCTACTGACCTGTTAAAGTTAACCGCTTGAGGCAATTGAAAAAGTTTTTACTCTTTATACATTCATACATACGCACAAGAAGTTGTGGCTGTGGCAACTGCAGTAAAACATCCAAGTTAGAGGTTCGCATAATTTATGCGCGATTTTTTCATTTTTGTTTCGTTCATGACATTCAAAATTTTCAAAGGCGCGCGCGCGTTCAAAGTGACAACGGTAAAACTTGCTGTGTCAGTTGTAATTGCCACAACCAACAACAGAAATGCTAAACTCAACTGCAACACTTGCAAGCTAGAAGCAACAGTTAACGAAACCGTGACCTTCGCTGGCTCAGTGCATTCCATATCTCACACGGACACACACACACATACATATGCGCTAGCCAGCACTTCCATTGCGACTTTGAACGTTTTTTTTCACAATTTTATTTTTTCAAATTTTCTTTTACAATTTGTTTTAATTTTTTATGTTTGCTACTAAATTCTGCTTCTCTTGCTTTACGTAACGCCAATAGCGGGTTTACATAAAGGTGAAGTGCTAAAGTTGCTGAAGGTTGTAAATTGCCGCTGACAATAATTGCACTTATCGTAATTATTGGTTTGATGTTGTTGCCGTTGTTTGACTGCGTTTTGATTAGTCTGCTTAATGCTGTTTTATAATCAATTATTAATGATCTTCCGTATCTGGGTATGTGTGTGTGCACTTAAGTAATTTAAATATAACTGGTTTCGTTGATGTCAATTGATGAGAGGGCAAGTGGAAAATATTAAATGCTTGCTTTTAATCTTAGGTATTAGGAAAGCAATAACACTTAGTCAACGTAAAAGATTCCGATGTCGTGAAACATAAAATGTTAGAAAAATGGAATTCAACAATGTTGAAAACACAAGCAAGAACTTTAAAATGCGACGCGCGGGGTTTAATGATGTTCCTGTCTACGATTTTCAATATAGTTTTTTGGAAAACATAGAAAAAGTTTAGCAAATTGTACTCGAAGACCATCGTGAGAGACGAGAGAGATATTGGTGCCTTGTTGTTGTTGTTTTAACAGTGCAGTGCGTAATCAACGATGTTTTCGTGTTGATTCAAGTTTAAAATAAGGTGGTCTGAGAGTGCTGAGTCTTTTGTAGAAGCAGCATCGTATTGTTATATTTAAAGGAAACACTATCTTTGGGCCAAGATGTTACCGAAGCCTTAATTACCGGTGAAGAGGTACGGGTCTATAAATATGACACTAAAAGCGCTTCTCAGATGAGTTAAAAACGAAAAGAAGCCCAATAGAGTCCATTCAAAATCACGCTGATATTGTTGTTGTACCAGTTTATCAGGCTCTGCCGTTACATTGTAGTCACCGATCGTCATCGTCAATCTCACCCAACGGTAGGTCCAAGAAACGAGCTGTTTCGATGTGGTGGGTCCAAATGGAGTGAGACCAAAATTTTGTTGATTGTTGTTGTTGTAGCAGTTCACTAGACCCTGCTGGTACGGTGTAGTCATCGATCATCATCGACTAACTCATATAACGATAGGCCAAAAAAAAACGCGGTGTTTCGACAGGTTGGGACCAGAGGAAGAAAGATGTTAGGTGAGTGGGCTTAAGAAAGCATGTGAATAGGTGGTTAGTATCGTGCGGGGTACCTTCACATGCCGGACATATATTGAGTGTGTTGAAAACGATTCTGGATAAATAGTAGTTTAAACTGCTACAATATCCAGACCGTAATTGAGCCATAGTTGCACGGATCTAACGAGGCAGCCGAAGCTCTTCATCTGCAATGAGTGGTTGGATTATGATAACGACATTCGGGGTTCAAGAGTGAGAGTCTTCCGATAAACGTCGTTTAATGTCTGTTATATACTCTACAGTCCAGTTGGAGATTGTGTTTGGTCCTGGATCTCGTCGGTCTAGTCGAAGATATGGCGCCTGACTTGCCCGGGACGTGGTTCAGGCTCTACCAAATGTCTGCAGGGGTGATTACTATGGTAACATCCAAGTACAAATTCATTGCTGTGCTTCTTGAGCGGGATCATTGAAGCCTTGTAAAGGTGTTGCAGGGGAGACATCAGGATGCAAGCCATGGTTGTCCTGATAGCAGTGCTTTGACAGGTCTGACGCTTTGACTACTGCGAATCACTATTACCAGGCGACGATGCAGAAGGAGAGTAAAGACTCGAAGGTGACGCCCAAAATTTTGCGGTTATTAACGGTCGGTATTAGTGAACCATCGATTTTCACCTTTATGTTATGACTTTTTCATATTTCCACAATTCAAATTTCCACAGAAATTATTACAGCAGCAGTTGCAGTCGGCCCATGAAACGTGCTTTGAATATTAGAAGAAGCGTTGGAATGAGTGTAGCGAGTCCCAATGAGATTACTTTGAAATGAATTAAATAAATATCAATGAGTAGTTTATTCTGTTCTAATAGCTTAACATAGTTCGTTTCATTGCATTATCCAGTCGACATGTTTGTCAATAGCCTTATTTAGAACGCTTTGCCAAAATAATATATATATGGGGCATTCTTCGCCAACCGGACACCCCCATCTGCCCAGAACAGTTTTTATAAAAAAAATTTTTCCCGATGCCGAAATAAAAGCTTATGTCATGTACTTTAATTTGTCGTGTTGCACTTTTTAAATATTCAAGATGGACGACGAATATTGACAAATATGTTGGAAGCTTAACAAAAGATTCGAGTCTGCAGCACCAGTACCAGAAATACTAAAAAGCCATTCCTTCCAAATCTCAAACAAAAAGGAAGTGATTATTAAAAGATTTTCCAATTCTCCAGAAGAAAAAAAAGTTTTACTGTGAAAAAAATCCTGTATTATGAAAAAAAAATTCCAATTTCAGCAATTTCCTTCAATATTTATATTCAGCAGCGAACCCAGAAACCCCCGAGCATCATGTCAATATTCGTCGTCCATCTTGAATATTTAAAAAGTGCCACATGACAAATTAAAGTACATGACATAAGCTTTTATTTCGGCATAGGGAAAAATTTTTTTTATAAAAACTGTTCTGGGCAGATGGGGGTGTCCGGTTGGCGAAGAATGCCCCATATGTAAGAAAGAAGATATTCCTTCTTTCGGTTGAAATTCATAACGTTTATTAATTCAGAATAATGTATTCTACAATTGCAGTGTTTTTTAATTAAAAGTTAAAAATAGTTTTTTGAAAAATAAGTATCGTTAGCGCACACGACTGATGACGACCGCTTCTTCCTCTTTAATGCCGGTTCGCCGGGGCTGCCTTTTAGATAGAGTTACCACCCTTCACATATATATATATTCCCGTGGTTCCTGGGGGAACATAGGGCTTCAAATAATGTATATGTGATATTTTGACCAGTTTCGACCATTTTTTCTTTTTTCCTTTTTTCAATTTTCATTATTCTACGACAAATATCATATAAATCTAAATTTCAAACTTTCATATTCGTATATATATTATTCTAGATCGGATTAGATACCTAATCCAAATGCAGGACGTCCGGAATTCATCATAAAATATCGGGGGAATCTAAGTTTAAGAATATATTGGGACTGCTTTTGTAACTAACCAGTCCCTAAGATTCGACATTCACCTACTAGCCCATTGGCATATTCAAAAGTTCGATCACAAAAAAAAAACTTTTCCGCGACCGAATGATAACTCATCAACATTTTGAACTGATTTTTTTTTTTTTTTTGAATTTTCATTACTTTTATATAAAAGTATAACTCATAACAAAACCATGCAAATCCAATTTTCAAATTTTATGCAAAAGCTAGAAAAAATCCACAAACTGTTCATCCCAATTTCATAATTTTTAAATCGAATTTCTGAAATATTTTGGGTATGCAGTTTTATAGCTTATTACATTTTATTGTAGTATAATAAAATGCATGTTAAAAATTGCTGAAAAATCTCCTTCATTTTTTTATAATTTTTCCCCCCTGACGGAGCTGCGCATTTTCGCTGTGCTTGTTAGGGGGCGTCCATAAATTACGTGAGGTGTTTTTTTTTTTTTAAATTTTCTGACCCTCCCTCCCCCCCTGGTGAGATGTCGTGAGATTTTATTCAACCCCCTCCCCCATCCCCCAATCTCACGTGAGATTTTTCAAAATGTGGGTTTCTTATGTAAACGCGTTGGATTGTTATTGTAAAAAGAAAAAAAAGTTGCTTCGTGCTTTTATTTACGACTAGTTAAGACTAGTAATCAATATTGCTGAGAGTTATAAGTGTAATAAAAATTTAACAAAGAAGACTTAAATCGTAATTACTGCGATTAAAAAAAGAATATCTACTCTAATTCAGTCCATGGAGAATCATGCGCGGTTTCAAGAGAGACTATTGGGGCCAACATGTCCATATGATTTTCAGTAAAATCATGTGCTCCTTCAACTTCGTTCTAATCTAGCCACTCTAAGCCGTTGACGCTTGCGCACAGTAACTCATTAGCTCGTCTTGTGACAATCCGTGAGGGTCGCACTTTGCGGAACATACGCGCTTGCTTAGCTGGTGCAATCTGAGCTGCTCGCCTGTGCTCTGCAGCTCTTGTGATAGATGCGAAGTAAATATCGCATGTACTGTAGCATATTTTCTCTAAATCATCACGTATACTTGGACAATAGAGATCAATAGGCGTGCTGATGAAGGCATTCAGCGGTTCAATCGGTACGCGTATTAGAAATGGAGCAAATGATTTTCCGTCATGTTCTTTAAAGTCCGGAATTGTCAAACGTCAACCTGAGTGATAGGGCGTTCGGCTCATAGCGGCGCGAAAACAACCGACGGGCTACACTGTACCGCAAATTCAGATTAAATTGAGCTATTTGGTATAAAACAAATATGGTGGTTTGACAGTAGTAATGTATAACGTCGAAGTATGAATGAAATTATTTTCTTTTGAACGAATTAGTGAATGATCTTAATCATACTACGATTACGCTTGAGATTAAATCTTAAGCATGTACAATTTTTTTGTTTCAATCAGAAAAAAATTGCGTGATATTTGCCGAGACCCCCCCTCTCTCCAACGTAAGATTAGATGAGATTTGACGCCCCCTTATAAGTAAATACGAAAAAATGTTTTATTCTTTAAGAATTGTTTGTTTGTGTAAAATTTATTAAAAATATTTATATTAACTTTTCTACAAATATCAGAATATCATAGACGAGAATTTGTTCTACATTCCACAACGCATCACCTGGTGATATATTGCAGTTGAAATGTCTATAGTTACTGCGAAAATTAGCTGTATATTTTATCGTATGGTGCTTTCCATTTCAATTCAACCGGGCTATTCGGGACATGTTCTTCTTCATGTAACTCAAATATGTTGCTCTCTGGTCAAAATAATGAGACACGCATTTTTTTGTTCGCCCGAAAGAATTTTTTTTTTTAAGATTTATTGGCAATTTTGTTTTTCGGCTCATAATCGATTTTTTTTTTAATTATAAAAATGCTCTCCTGTAAAATTCGATTTTTGCCACATGCAAAATTCTTCCAGTTGAAGTGTTAATGGTTAGTTAATGGTAGTAAAGGGTTAAGGTATGGGCCTTTAGCACTGCGACCATATTGATCTATTGTGCACCCTATGCTGTCTATTGACTGTTAAGTATGCTTATGAATTGTACCAGCTCCTTCTGAGGGAGTGATTGAAGGTCTTCATCTATAAGCATGAACTTGTTTAAAAACGTTTTCCTTCTATGCGTCAACCCCGGACATTCGATGATGATATGTTCTATAGACTCCTCATCTTCGCAACAAAATCTGCAGGTGCTGGTGTTAGTTATGCCTAATTTATGTAAGTGTTTGTTGCAGGTGAAGTGACCCGTGAGGGCGCCTGTGAAAGTGCGAATGCTCTTTTTGTTTAACGTGAGGGCCATGTTAGCTCTTTTAGAATTGAAACTTAGGAACTTTTTGGAGTGTCTAAGACCCTGTACGTTGTTCCATTGCTGATTTATTAGAGTTTTGGCCCAGTATTTTACTTTTTGTTTTATGCTGTTTTTGTTAAATCCAAACATGGGACTAGGTCCGATGAAATTTACATCTGCTTGGCTTGAAAGTCTGCCTTTTCGTTGCCGTCATATCCCTCATGTCCTGGTACGCAAATTAACGAGACATTGTTATTGAGTGCCTTGTGGCATTCTAAGAGAGTTTGAGAGTAGAAGTGTTAGACAAAGCTCACTGAATTTTTACTGAATTAAATAAAGTTATGTCTCTGGGTGCAATCCGAGATTACATTACAAATTTCCGGAAATCCCGGTTTCAACGATTACCAAGGTGGTATTGGACTCCCAACTATTCATATATTTATCTCTAATGCCCGAAAACAATGTATTTCTATGAAGAAAATATGCAGTCATTTTTCAACATTATTTACTACATGAATCCATGCATAAAACCATCTTATCGAATCAAGCAAAAAGGGAACAATAAGCATGCACCGTATTACTTTTAAATTGACATTTTTAGTTCAAACAATGCACATTCACTCCATTTGCCGTTTTCGTATTTCATTCAGTCGTGAAGGTGAAACAACAACGGCTTCGTGCATTTCGCCACATCTCTGTTTATTATGCCAATGCATTTAACATCTCCCCGATAAAATGCCGTACATTTTGGTTTTTTTTTTTCAAACACAGAGTGTTATAAACAGAGGGTGACATATTTATGTGTTTAATTAAATGTATTACAGATTATTATGATAAAATCAAACAAGATTTGAGGTTACTTAAATGTTCGTTTACTAATAATTTAAATGTAGCTTTTGGTAAATAGAAATCAAGTTCAGTAAAATACAAGATTTTATTATATTCCTTCAAAGTTCTTAAAATAGGAGAATTATAGGCATATAATAATATTGTGATTCCGAAGATTTCTTATAGGGATATTAAGGTGAATGCGTTCTAATATACTAAGAATGGGCAGTTAATCTCTTACAATGTCAAAGGCGAGGAAAATAGCAGGAATCGGTTCGGTGAAATATATTAAAATCGCAGGGCAAACCGAAAATACATTTTTTGTATTCGCTCAGGTCTCAGTATATGGCTGCCAAAGTATGGTCTTCAAATGTAGACAGCGAATTCTAAGTCAGAGCGAACCAGAGATATGAATTACTAAAATCCGCGCTGAGTCGGCGAATGAAAGCAATCGTAGAATATGACTTAGTGCAATAGTGGCTTTTAAATAGGAATTTAGAGTCAAAAGCCACGCCGAAATTGGAAATTCCACCCACTGTGCCTGGGCAAGGACCACGAATGTAATATTAAGCAGAGAAAAGGGAATGAAATTTATTTGTTACATAGATCTAATAGTATTTGCAACAATTATATATAAAGGGTGATCAGTTTAGTGGTGTCGGATTTTAAATTGAAATAAAACAACGGAAATTAAAATTCAATTGATATTTTTGTATAAACCATACATGACATTGTTTTAAAGATTATCCTTTTCAAATGTTGGTTGCAACTCCGCCGTAATTCGGCCATCCTTTAACACAAATTTCAAATGACTCGCTGAAGAACTTCGGTCGGTATCTCGTGAATAACTTTAGTAATGCTTCAATCGAAGTTGGTTTATTCACAAAGCCTTTAGACATTATATACCGAAATAAATAAAAGTCGAAAGGTGTTATAACACACGATCTTGGTGGCCCATCCACTGGTCCGAGACGAGAGACAAATTGCTCATCCAAAAGACGACGCAGTAAATCACAGGCTGTTTGGCAAGTAGCGTCGTCTTGTTGAAACCAAATATTGTGGAGATCAGGCTCTTCAATTTCCGGCATCAAAAAGTCGCAACAGCGTTTATCATTCACTGTTGCATTGGCGCCAACCTCGTCTTTGAAGAAATATGGGCCGATGATTCCTCCAGCTCATATGTCGCACCAAACGGTTGTTTTCAATGGATGCAATGGTTGTTCTTGAATGGCTCTGGGCTACTCCCCAAATATTGGAAATGTATTTATTGACATAATCATTAATCTAAAATTCCTCATTGCTGTACACCATAAGTTGGCCTGAACGCGCTATGAACACTTTTCACAGAGCGTCGATTTTCGTAATACAATTGTACGATTTGTAAAAGTTATTGAGGCGTTAGTCTTTCCATGATAAAATGTCAGTGAATACTGAAAAAAAGTATGTATTTAGGTTGACAGTAGTCACGCGAGATCTGTCAAAAAACCCTATTGGAAAAAGTACCTCCAATCTGATCACCCTTTACCTACTTGTAGTTAGAAATTAAATAAAGCGTAGGTCGGTAGCTTCAACACCAGCGCACAAATTTCACGGTTGTCGTTAATGAGAACAGTGGCAAGCCAAAAAGTCAGTGGAAAAAACACAAGCAAAATTTAGCGCAAAAGCAAACCACAGACATTAAATTAAATGCTTAATTCACATAAATTAAAATTAATGCATGAACACAGTTACTTGTTTGTGTATGTATGTGTGTATGTTTGTGTGTGTTATAATGGCATACAGAATCGATTCATTGTTTTTGCGCGTCTCAACAACGGAATTCCGTTTGTTCATAAATATCACTTACACATGTAAATATACGCACTTATTAATATATAAATATGTAGATTTCTTAACATATTAATGCCGTTTATAATTGCATTTTCATTTTTCCATTTGCTACCTACTACTTTTGGTTTTATTTATCGGCTTAAAAACTGTTGAAAGCTCAATTATGGGTATTAGTCAATATCCATAAATTATTGCATAATTCCATTGAATATTTTGTATTTAAATCCTTGTATTATAAATATATAGTTTTCTTTTATAACTTGATTTTACTTATTAACTCTACTGAATGGATTCCGTTGTATTTAATTTCTTGAGCTTTATTGCTTACTTACAGACGTATATCAAGTGGTTATTCATTATCTACTGAAATATTTGCTGTGCTGTATACAATATAATTGGCGCGCACATTGTTGGGTGTTTGGTCGAGGCTCTCGTCCATCGGTAGCCGTGTTGATGTTGTTCAAATGGATCGAAGTCCCAACTTCCACTTATCTGATTGAAGGTGGCGCATCATCAATTTTGTTGGAGTTTTGCCAAATAAAAGATCTTTCTGTTCTCTGTTGTCATAGAGGCTTTGAGAGTATGTAGTTTGAAGGTTTCCGTGCTCACACTAACATTCTGCTTTTTTTATGCTCTGTTATAAGGAGAAGGTTATTGGGACCGTATAGACTCTCTCGCGGCGGCCAATGCTATACCTTTATCGACGAGTCAAACAACAACATTTTTTTTCTTCAAAAATTGAAGTTATGAAAAGGAATTAAAACAGCAAGCTAAGATATGTATGCCTTCAAATTACAAATTACAAATGCAATATAATGAAAGATTCCATGTCAAGTAAAATAAATAAATAATTGGCGCGTATTGGAGCTCCTCCTCCTATTTGTGATGTGCGTGTTGATGTTGTTCCACAAATAGAGGAACCTACAGTTTCGAGCCGACTCCGAACGGCAAATGGTTTTTATGAGGAGCTTTTTCATGACAGAAATACACTCGGAAGTTTGCCATTGCCTGTCGAGGGGCGACCGCTGTTAGAAAAAAGCTGTTCCTATAATTTTGCTGTTTCATGCATGGAGATTAGAACCCAGGCACTCCCGAATGGGAGTTACACACCAATCCATACGGCTATAGCGGCCTCCATTCCATGTCTAGTGATCCAAGTAATTTAGACATTGTCGTACATTTTTTTGTAAATTAGTTTATTTGTAGGTTGGGTTATAATAAGAAGAAGAAACTAAAAAAAATTGTTGAAAACGTTGGCTTTTTAAAGTGAAATACATACATATTTTCGTGTGATTTTTTCTAAAAAGTTTTTTTTTTAATAATTTCATTTTTTTGTTGAAAACTTTTGAGAAAAACGTTTTCTTTTGTTATTTGTGAAAAAATGATTCTTTTATCATTTTTGAGAATTTTTGTTTCATTGTTTCATGCCATTTTTGAAAAATACCACCGATGGATTTTTCTACTAATTTTTTTCATTAACCCTTTAACTGTTGAAATTTGTTTTGAAAAACTTCTGCCTGCTTAATTATTTTCCAGTATACTCGACATAAACAGAGTAAAATGTTTCTGCTGCAAAAGTGCAAAAGTAGGTAATTATGACTAAAAATCAAACGTTGCGTGTTGGTTGCTCAATCACAATCTGAGAAATGCATATGAAATACCTATTTTTTTATTTGAAAAAATCGTTTTGTAACGGTACTTCCCCAGAATTTGCTGTTTCAGCTTACAGCAGATATTTTTATGAGGAGCTTTTTCATGACAGAAATACATTCGGAGGTTTGCCATTGCCTGTCGAGGGGCGACCGCTATTAGAAAAAACTTTTCCTGCATTTTGGTCTTTCACCGAGATTCCAACTAACGTTCTCTCTCTGAAATCCGAATGGTAGTCCCGCACCAACCCATTCGGCTACGGCGTCCGCCCTAGAATACGTACTCATATATTACGACCGCTTGAAAATCGATCGAAGCGCCGGTATGTCCATTAGTAGGCAGGTATACGGTATTCTTCTTCGCTGTCTAAAATTAAGGGCCTTAGGTTATATGGATATTTAAAAAAAAATTTTTAAACGTAAATCAAATCAGTAAAATAAAATCACATATTCTACAGCCTCTTGAAGCAAAGGCACTTTATTTTGATATTAAATTTCCCTGAAAATTATATTAAATAACACTATTCCTCAAAAAAATTTTCAAACAACCTCCATTTAGCTCGATGCACGTCAGCATTTCTCCAATGTTTGATCATTTTCAGAGATTTATTAACCAACCTTTGTGAATGTATGTTTGTATGTATAAATGCAGAGGCCAGTCATTAGTTAACGTACTTCGCATAGCTGATTCAGAATTGCTATTATTGAATAAAATTTCCGTTCTTCGTACTTTGGCGGAGTTACACCCAATTTTGGTAGAGTTGCATTTCCTTTATGCTTTTTCTGATATTAATTTGTATAGCTTAAAAAAAGTGCACATGCCCACAGGTTGCTGTGCACAAATATTCATACACATACAAATGAATGTGTTTGCATTTGCCCCCTTGGTGGTAGCGTGGAAAAAAAATTAACAATTGCATGCAAATAATAAAATAAAAAATTACAATACGTTTGCACGAAAACTACTGCAATATTTTACTATTTACTCTTAGAATGAAATTACTAAAACAAATCACGCGCATTTGAGTGTATACTCGTATTAAAAAATTCAAATTGCCAATACAAAATAGCAAACACTATGCCTTCGTTCATTTACTCAATGTTCGTGCGTGGTGCCGGCCGTTTAATCGCTATTGCGAATGTCAACGAACGACCCGATAGATATGAATATGTACATAAACACATATTTCCACATAAAGAACTACTAATGCAAGCAATGGCAGGTTGGCAACACTGTGATAATCAATGCATAGCAATATGTTCCTTACTATTCGGATAGCAATACAGTTGAATCTCGACGTTATGTAACTTTTTTTAAATTTCAAAACAGTACTCGAAGGCTGATTTCTTAGTGTAAATTACACTACATTTCAAGCAAGTATAATTTTGCGGCTGCCGTAGCTGAATGGGTGGGTTCCAATCTCCGTGCATTAAACACCAAAATAATAGAAAAATCTTCCTTTTTTAATAATGGCAGGCAATGGCAAACCTCTGGCAAAGGTCTGTCACTTCAGCAGCATAATTTTTTTTTTTTAATTCCAACTCCCGTTTAAGCGCTAATATGTCTTTGAAACTTATTCCTTTTTTTTTGTTTCTGAAGTAGTTGTTTTTACAACCTTTCCTATAATACTGCGCTTTGCACTTTCTGCTACAATAATTTACAAGTACACCCTTAAAACTACGAAATTCCGGTATTTTCGTAGTTTTGAGTTACTGCCCGAACTGATGAGGGATGACCTTGCCTGTTGTTGTCTTATTTGCCAATAGTTTTGGTCTTGTTTCCACAATTTCGATATGATTCGCCTCTCATCAGTGGACATTTATTTTCTTTTCGCTTTCAATGAAAAGGTCTGTACTAAATTCTATCGAAAACCGATAAACTAGTAGCTTATTAGGTTAGGTTAGGTTAGCCTGGTTGGCAATAAGCCACGCATAGACCTTTTCGCCGCTAGCGATACCAGATGGAGACCAACCTCTATGAATACCGAAAGTAGGCATCATGTAGGATGTCAGCGCATTTGGCGAATTTAAGCAGAGCTGGGAGCAATTTCGGCTGCCACTGGCTTCGGGTACTCGGCAACAGTATTCTGCCCGCTCATTTCACACGTATTAACACACTCGTCCAATCAGTCGTTGTTCAGATGGCAATGAAGCACCATAAGCGAGGGATGTGTTGATTTTTTTTTTTTTTTGTATATGACGAACACAATCTCAGTTTTTTCGTAAAGAAACCCCTGTCTTACTCCAGTGAGGTCAGTCAATCAGCTGATTCTGTCAAATTCGTTGAGAGCTGGTTAGCAATCTAATTTGGCCATACCTTCTGATTATTTTCACCATGATTCAACCCCATTATGTAATCTCTACCGATTTGTTTTAAATTCATACTTAAAAAAAGCAAAAACATGTTACTGTTACTCAAATTTCGTACAAAAGATGAACCAAAATAAAAAGAAATGTGAGGCAAATAAACTCTTCAAATAAATGCCTCAATTAATCAAACTCGCTCAAATTTAGTACACGCATTGCTCTCCGTCTCATATCCGAGCCCATATTGTTGAGATCGGATAACAGCCACCTTCACTCCTTTTATATATTAAGACAACATTTCCGTTCGTCCGTCCATCTGATCTTGCATGATGTAACACTCATTGTTTATGAGTTTGTTTGATTCCAAAAACTAACTGCTAGACCAAATAAAATTTTACCGAAATGTGTGCGGGTATATAAAGTTCGAGCCGGACTAGAGCTCGTGATATCCGGGTATCGAGTGATGCGAGTAACTCCATACTAGCTCCAAACTCGTTCATTGCTTAGCTGCTTATTTATTTGTTCGAAATTTTTGAACTTTTGACGAATTCAAGGCGAATCTATTAAAGGTGGTTTAGGTAAATCAGCCAATTTGTTTTTTTCTTTCGCCATGTCCATGTGGCTGTCAGCCCAGAATGAAACAAGGCGAATTCATTCTTTGTTTTCTACTTTGCCAATGCGTTGCTTTGACAATCAAACGTACAAAACATTATTATTGGTCTAGTGCCACCACCTTTAATGAATTCGCCTTGGAAGAATTTGAGCAGCTAAATCAAAATTGTGAATTTGAGTTTTTACCCTTTGCTCGAAATATTCGAGCTTTTTTAAACAGTTTGAACAGCTAAACAAAAATTGTCAATTTTATTTGTCAGCATTTCTTTAATTTTCCAACGATGTATAAATAATTTGTAAAACTTAAAAAAAGTGCTGAGTCAGAATAATCAAAAGTATCGATCGAATTACTCAAAAAAGCTCTATACGAGTATACTCGAGTTCACGCTCGAAAATGTTTGAGTAATGAGCAGCGAACAGAAGTACGGGTTGTTCGAAAAGGCGAAAACATAATCGAGAACTTTAGTCTGCACCATATTTAGCTCTCCCCTACTTTTTTGTTTATGAAATTATGCTATTTTGAATATAAAATTCACCTCTTTATCAATAAAATGTGATTGCACTAAACAATTGACGTTGTTTAAATTCGTCCAATAACACTGTGGAACAAATTCAGGTTAGCGAAAATTAGGTCCATTCTGAGGGTGGCGGGTGAAAATAGAGGCGAAATTAGAAGACCCGTATCGCGCCGTTTTTTTATGTTAGTTCGATTTTTTTTTAATCGGCCTTCGAAGTTCGAAATCGGAGCAAAATTGTTTATATGGTTTTTTGGCTATAACTCGTCGACTAATTGATATTTTTTCAATCTGTAAAAGCCAAATTATTGCTAGAGACCTGTGCAACAATTACAATTTTTGAAAAAATTGATTTCGAAAATTTTTGTGGTACTTATGAAACAATATACTGAAAATCGGCATTTGACTACAAACTTCGAAGGCCGATTAAAAAAAAATTCGAACTAACATAAAAAAACGGCGCGATACGGGTCTTCTAATTTCGCCTCTATATTCACCCGCCACTCTCAGAATGGACCTAATTTTTGCTAACCTGAATTTGTTCCACAGTGTAATTTGCAATTTTTCGCCATTTCCAATCACCTCAATTTGGTTGCGTTTTGAGAGTTTCAACTGTAATATGTGTATGTAGGTTTGTATGTGTGTGCGGGTATGAATGGTACTGCAGGCTTCCTTTATTACTGTATACCACTACTATGGTACTCTAACGGTAAATTGAGGTGGAATTTGGGAAATTAAATTTCATTGAAAATTTCGCATGCATTTGGCATATCTACTAACACACATACCCTTCCACGCACTATTCACTTTTAAATATTTTGTCTACATAAATACATACATAGGTATGTATGTATCTAGTGCATATGTCGTCGCAATCGTTGACGTCTCCGACTCAATGTCAAATTAATTGCCAAAAGGTTGTTGTAATTGTTGACGTAACGTCGATCACCTGCCGGTTATATTGACTGTATTGTATGTTGCGTTGGCTCCAACTGCAACAAAGCGTTGATGTGTGTGATTTGAATTGAAATATCTACGAGACTAATTCGATACCAAGTAGCTTGTAATTAATGGCACAGATTTCATATCAAAACCAAAAAATCCACAACAACAAAAAACGCGTTTTTTACTGCTATTCCGTTGTGTTGCATTCCAATCCAACTGATTAGTGATGCTATTGCAGTTTGTACCCGCCTTTCAATTAGTGCATTATTAATGCATGTTAATGTTGTTGTTCTAGCTATAATATTCCGCAATGTGTTGTCAGTCTTGGCAGAAATTTCCATAAAGGTAAATGGCAAAAAATAAAATAAAAAACATAAAATAATGCTCGCAATGTTCACTCGTTCGCACAGCCAGTTAATCAGTGAGCGTCCTATGCATAATGCAATTAAACCTGTTTAAATTTATCGCAGTCTATCCATAATAGCGCCAGTGCCTGAGGCAGCAACACACACTCACAGAAGTTCACCGTAATCATTTAAGTGTGTGCAACGGTAATAAAAACTGAGGGAGGCGTCACAGCACTGCAACATACCATTGCCGTGGAATATTTTTAAAAATCCTCGTTGGCATTGAAAAAATGGTTGAACCTTTGCGGTTCCTAGATTGTGATTATCATTATGCCTTTCCAATCAGGCTGCGCTCTGTTTTGCTTGGAATTTCCCCAAATGGAGCGTTAAAAGAGATTGTGCACTCGCTTGCTATTTATACTTGCGCGCATCCCTTGGAGTTTTATTTACTTTGATTACTTGCGTTGATAATAAAAATAAATACAATTTTAACGGGGTTTTTCCTATTTTTTTCTTTACAGTTGGCATCGTAATTGTGCAGTAAAAGGAAACGCACGTCAAAATGGCTGTTATACTACATGAAGTCTATGACTGGTATAGAGATCTCATGGACGATCGAAGTGGTGAGTGGTAATTATATAAAAAACGAAAACAAAAAAAAGTGACTTGTTAACTTTTTAAAAGTCAAGTACTCCAGTGGTTTCGAACTCCAAGTTATACAAAGTGGCGCAAAATTAATCACTCTATCGGGAGACTTGTACTTTTTGCAAATGACGTTGTAGGTCAATCATATTTGACACTTGCAATGGGCACTTACAGGCAAACAATGGAGCGCGAAAAGGCCAAAAATATAGATTTTTTATCAGTAGAAATCTTTTTTTTATTAGTAAAAGTAGGTAAAAGTAAGTGGAAAAGTTATTTCACTACTTTTGCGCCACCTTGTGCCAGGAAGTTTCAGTTGACTCTTAAGATTTTCCTAATAAATAATACTATAAATTGTATTGCTAGGAATACTTGATTCATTTTAATACAACTTTTTCTCCTTGATTGGCGCTATAACCGCTTAAGCAATTTTGGCCGAGTTGAACAAAGCCCGCCAGTCGTTTCTGTCTCGTGTTAACCGAGGTTAGTTGGAAACACCAAGTGAAGCCAAGTCCTTCTCCACCTGATCTTTCCAACGCCGAGGAGGCCTTTCTCTTCCTTTGCTACCGCTAGCTGGTACCGCATCGAATACTTTCAGAGCCGGAGCGTTTGTATCCATTCGGACGCCATGACCCAGCCAACGAAGCTGCTTGATCTTTATTCACTGCACTGCTGGTGATTTTGCCAGCCTGAAAAGGCTAGCTTCCACAACTTCTTCAGGCATTGAAAAACGCCGGATTTTATATTTTGATACTCGGGAATAATAAGAAATCAATCGATGCAAAAAGACTATCAAGGGGCCACACGATCTCTTCTGAAGCGTTCATGCCACTCATAAGCGGCTGTTTTCTTTAATAGAGTTTTGTTACCGAAACAGTTTTCCAACATTTCTAAACTTTTCGTACCATTGAATCCATCCATTTTTAACGCAAAATTTAATACAAACTCGTGTTCGCAAATTCAAATCCATTTCTAAAACTTTAAAAAAGTGAAAACACGTGCAGATGTAGATTTACTCAAGACGGCGGGGGTGTATTATACAAATGTAAAGAAATGGCGACACAATTTTAATCACAGATGTGGAAGTCTAAAAACAAAAAAAAGAAAAGAACTCAAATCAATTGACTTAGAGCGTCACCTGGCGGTAGGTAGATGAAATGGTTCAAGTACCACTCTCTCAGCTCCCAAGTAGCACTAAAGCGTCGATTTGATACCATTATGAGGCCTTCAACAGGCAGATATCTACAGCTAACCAGAACTGTTGACGTAATGGAGAAGATTGGTTGGATTTAGGTTGGCGCACTGCGCCAGGCTGTCGAAGAAAGGAGCACCCAGTGACCTTAATCGTCTAGCTGTGAAACCCGGACGTTTACAGAGAAAGTGCCATGGAGGTTAAATGGTAAACCTAGTTTTTCCGCATGTGTGCCAATGACCGGTAAACACAGATACGAGTTTGGAAATTGAATGGCGTGGAATCCCCTAGGACTTTCTGAGTCCTCTGTCTATTGTACTGGGGCCAAAGGGTTTTTGAAATAGCACATGAAGAAATGGAGCTCCGTCTTTTCTGTGCTTTCTCGAAAAATAAGTTGTGCGATTCCCCTTTAATAACAGTCGGGGAGGAGGTCTCTGAGAACGATTCAGTCCCCTTACTGGCAAGCTCTTCAGCGATTTCATTTCTCTCTATGTTTC
The DNA here is from genome assembly GCF_028408465.1 of Anastrepha ludens. Lineage (NCBI taxonomy): Eukaryota > Metazoa > Arthropoda > Insecta > Diptera > Tephritidae > Anastrepha > Anastrepha ludens. The sequence goes on along the minus strand of NC_071498.1, from coordinate 112,909,696 downwards.
TATGTCCTGGAACCCAAATCAGAGGAATGTTACCTGTACACTCAAGAGATTTGATCTCCTCCTTACAGGAGTTGACGAGTTTGGATCTACACCAGGGCGTCGTCGGAGCCATAATCGCGGCTGGCGGCTGTTCGGGGAACTTTTTAAAGAAAAGGGATAATAAGAACTCACGTCAACTTTTTGAGTAGCAGCATAAATATTGTCATAAAACATGAGCTATTCTTGTGAAACGGTTTTTAGCGTTAAACAAATCCTTTTTTTTTGTGGTTTTATGTGGTTTTTTTCTTTTGGTATTCTCGAAATATTATTAATTTTTAAATCAGTCTGAAAATACGTGCCAAATGTAAGATTTCATTTACAAAGTAATCTGTGTAATAAAATTATATAATTTACAGATCCACGTGTCAAAGATTGGCCCATGATGTCATCACCATTTCCCACATTAGCTCTCTGCGTATTATATGCCTACTTCAGCAAATCGCTAGCGCCGCGTCTGATGGCGAAGCGGAAAGCTTTGGACCTACGTAAAGTACTGGTCTACTATAATTTATTTCAGACAATATTCAGCGCGTGGATTTTCTATGAGGTAAATCAGAAGCGAAAAGACTCAAGCCATGCATTTATATTTATTAATTTAATACAATGTTGTGCTTTTACTTGCAGTACTTAAGGAGCGGTTGGTGGGGCAATTATAGTTTCAAATGTCAACCTGTTGATTACTCCAATAATCCACTGGCTATGCGCGTAAGTCTTTATTTTTCTATTGTTATACAAATAACATAACGGTGTATGTATGCTTGTATGTGTGAAATAAGTGCCAAATCCGCCAGCACGGGAAAGTAATTGCGCACCCTGTAGCGAAAGTTCCCCAAAAGTAATTTAAATGCCTATTTAGTCTGACTATGACTTACTGTTATCTGAAATTCGAAATTAGAAAAAAAAAAACAAAAACAGACTATATGACATTAGCTTACTAGTCAGCCGATTCTTGCTTCGATTCTTGGGAGCAGGCAAAAACAATTTTATGTTTTCTTATTTTATTTCTTAAATTATTTCACTTCAATTTATCAACTTGACATTAGCTTTAAATACAACTTTAACTGTGACATAATAATTTAAATTTATTTATTCATGCACTGCGTCAGAAATCATATTTATCACCCGACGTCATGGTTGTGAGTTGCGACAAGGGTAATTGTTTGCATTTAGATACTTTTCGGCGCCTAGACACTCTTAGACTCTGAAGGCAGATGTCACTAATCGGCATATATTCAGCGAAGTGGCTAGAATTTGGCATATCACTCACAATAAGGCTTTCGTTTATCGTTACTTGGTGCCATTGTCATCGCAGAGCGTTCTCGCTGTGGGGTAGTCTTCCCACTTAAGTACATGCTAATGCGCTACATCCATTTACAATATTCATAAGTACATACATACATGCATACATACATATAAGCATAATACATGCGTGTACATATGTAAATTCAAGTCGTATTTATAATTTAATTAATTTTATTTTTATCATTTTCAATCGCAGATGGCACGCACCTGTTGGTGGTATTACATTTCAAAATTCACAGAGTTCTTTGATACGATTTTCTTCATATTGCGTAAGAAAAATGAACACGTGTCCACGTTGCATGTCATTCATCATGGCTGCATGCCCTTCTCCGTATGGATGGGCATGAAATTTGCGCCAGGTAAAGTTAGGCTTTTAACTGCTATCATGCTTTGAAGTTCATGCTTACAATTTCGCAATTTAATAAAAATTTAAAGCTAGAACTCCTTACCTACCATTCCAAACGCTATGGCTTTCAACGCTTTATTCAGCTATAAGTTTTGTCAATTGGAAGGCATGGAATGGAGTTCTGGCTTAAGCCATTACTCTTTTGTCTAAGCTTGAAAATTACCATTCTTCTTTATATTACTTAAGGTGGTCACAGTACATTCTTTGCCTTGCTGAACTCCTTTGTGCACATTGTCATGTACTTCTATTACATGATTGCCGCAATGGGTCCCAAATACCAGAAATTTATCTGGTGGAAAAAGTACCTTACCACTTTCCAAATGGTATGTCAGTCAAAAAGCTTATTTATTATATGCCCATATGGAACTAATTAACTTTTCTTTCAGGTACAATTTGTCGCCATTTTCACCCATCAATTCCAATTGCTCTTCAGGGAGTGCGATTATCCCAAAGGCTTCATGGTTTGGATTGGTTTGCATGGCGTTATGTTCCTGTTTCTCTTCTCCGACTTTTATAAGGCCAAGTATACAAATGCCCGCGTGCGCAGTGCGGCGGCGAAATCCCACACAAATGGCTATACCAAAATACCTGCGACGAATGGCAAATGCGTGCTAGAAAGCAATGGCGATTTGTCCAATCATCTGGTGGTGTCCAATAATAACAAGGGTGCTTGCATGGTGAGTTATGTAATATATGCATATGTATTAGTATATATGGAGATATAAGGAAAATTTAAACATATATATAATTGGCGTTGACACCCTTTTTTTTTTGGGAGTTTGGCCGAGCTCCTCGTCCTATTTGTGGCTTGCGTCTTAATGTTGCTCCTCAAATGAAGACACCTATAACTTTAAGCCGACTTCGAATGGCAGATGATTCTTATGACAATTTCAGAGCAGAAACACACTCGTAGGTTTGTCATTGCCTGCCAAGCGGCGACTTCAATTGGAAAAAAACTTTTTTTATCATTTGTTGTTTCATGCACGGAGGCCCGAACCTACGCACTGGCGAATGGTAGCCACGCACCAACACATGCGGCTACGGTGGCAGAACACCTATTCTAAATTTTAGCAAATAAAAATAGAAACTATGCAACTCTAAAGTCATTCGAAGGTCTTTGTTTGAAACTCAGTTTCCGACAGCAGTGCAAAGCATACGAATAAAGGAGTCCCGAGAACTAAGTTTATGTAGATCCCAATGTCTTACTTATATATCACAGTAGGTATGGCAATTGCACAAGTATAGCGAAATCCAAAACGCTCCAAAAAACAATGCCATAAATTCTGTTTACTTTTTTGGAATGTACTGTGTAAATTATAGGATGCGAGAGTTGATGATGGAGTGACAGTTAAACTTATGGTAGTTCCAGAAGCCTCTATGAACACTTTGGGAGTCACAAAACTGGATGGATGTCAGATAGAAACGAAACAAACAAAAGAATTAAACGCTTCTAGAAGCCCACCCCTTCATCAGCGGAGAAAATTACATCGTACCTAAATTGCGGTGAGATCATTGCACATTGAACTGGTAGTAGCAGTAGAGGAAAAGCAAGCAGAGCAATGTATATTGTTTTTGCTCTTGGTCTCTGAAGTAATTTAAACGGAAATTTAGAGACCAAATGAAAAGAAAAAATCAACTCAGCTCCTCTGTGGCTATTACATCTTCAATGTGCCTTGGTTGGGATACATTTGGTTATCCAGGCTCTTAGAGGTGCTAAGGATTACTATATAGTAGACGCCCATTTGCGAGTATTCTATCGCGATATTGTTTTTAAACACGTGGATCGTTGTTGTAGTATTTGTAAATATAATCAGGCCTTTTCAGTAGTCCGATTCAGTTTATAAAATGAAAATTATAAAATTCTTCAGCATTTTTGTGTGCCAGCTTTTTTTTTCAATTCTGAGCATCGATTACTTTCAACTCCGCGGCTGAGAATTGGGCAAATCTATTTCGAGCCATTTTTCTGAAAATACGATGAAGGTTTGTGCGCCTTTGCCCTCAAATTCTTTAAAATGATAAGGCGTATAATCGAGGCAGCCAAACTACCATCAAACTGGTTTCGCTTTCGATGGGCCTTTGCAAGGTAAGGGTAGAAATATATTAATAAGACAGCATCCGGCAATACTCTTTTAATGCTCAAAACACAAAAAAAAAAGTATTAGTTTGTGGAAAAAGAAATCGATTATTTTTACCTAAAATGTTCGCGCAAATGGTTAAAAACTGTTTTATGATCGATCTTTAGCTCCTGGGTGATGCTACGACTAATAACATGCCGGCCAGCTTCGATTATTTCTGTGTTTTTATCGACATCTTATCAGCCTCATCGGTCCGCTGAAACTCACGTAGTAGAGAGAGCTACCAAACCTAAAACACGAGTTTTAGGGAGTTTTTCTGGAGTTTTTTTATTTTGCTTTCCTACGCATTTCCAAGCCACAGCTATTGAATATAGAATAAGTAGAAAATCAGCCGTATATCCATCTCCGTCGCATAGAATACAAAGCATCGACTTAGGGTTTTCTATTTTCAAGTAAAAAAAAAACACGAAAATACCACTTGCAAGTCATTCCCGTTTTACATGGAAAGGTTAATTTGTTACATTTAAGGTTTCACGTCCCGCGTGAAATTATTAATACACATACAGCCCGCAAAAAAAATATGGAACTTCAACATTTCGACCAGTTTTGACTATTTCCCTTGCAATTCCTCTCTAACTTTTACTGTTCATCATTTTTTTTATTATACGAGTACAAGTACAGTCTACTATCTAACAAAACCCCTTATTAATATCTACAAATTTAAAAATTTATACAAAAATTAGAAAAATGATCATCAAAATTTCGAAATTTGTAATCAGAATTAAAAAAATGGCTACGCAGTTTTATAGCCCATTTAATAATTTTAATTATATTTTTTTTAAAAACATAAAAATATAGTTAATTGTATAATAGATCCAAGTTTCAAATTTTGTACAATATTTCCATAATTTTCAGCAAATTTCAAAAATTTTAATCAGAATTTACAAAGCAAAAATTTGGTTATGCAGTTTTACAGCGCATTAAATTTTAGTATAAACCCTGCACGGTTTGAAATTGCTAGAAAATCCAGTTGATATTTAAAATTTGTTTACTTCACGGTTTTGCGCCTTCCTCCATTTAACACATCCACGCATGTTTTTTTATATAAAATGTATATAAAATTATCAAAAATAATGACAATTTTGAACCGCTTCAAACTTGCGCCCTATGATACTAGAATTTAATGCGCTGCAAAACTGTATACCCATTCCAATTTACTTCTACGCCAAAATTTCAATCAGTGTACAGCTTGAACTACGGACCTGTCAACACTTAATAAGTATAAGTCGTCATAAATTCTCGGCATTGGTGCAGCACCTGAGATTTTACACCTAGTTTTGATCGAATTGCATAGAATATTCGTAATCAATTTATTTCCAAAGTTTTCTTCATACTTCACCCTTTCAGTATACAAATTAGTAGTCAAAAGGCATAAAAATGTTGCCCTTCCATAAGTCAATTGCCCATTCTGAGTACTGAAAATGTTGAATGCCTATATGTACGCTGATTTTAAAAGCGCTGCTAATGTAAAAAAATCCATGTCAAGTGTTTAAGCAAACGAGACTAATTACAGAACTAAACATTGAATACTTAACTAATGCGCAGGTGCCAATTTGTTGAGTAATTATCATTGCCGATGTTGTTATGTGCGTGCGTTTGTAAATTCATTTATAAGTACTTTTCTACTTTAAATGTTTTAAACTTTAATTCAAGTAAATGCTTGCAAAAATATACAATAATTCAATGTTTAAAGTGTAAGTGCGGCGTAGTGACCGACCGACTGGCACGTGGGGGCACTATGCTGATGTCGTCTGTAGAAATAATGTCTTCATAATTTGAAAAAGCACTCCAACTGATGGAATATATTCAACCTTTGCTCTCTTTGAAATACGTAAAGAAAATGTTAGACCTCGTTAAGCTGACTTGAATATAATGTATTTTTAATGAGATAAAGTTATGTGCAGGTATGGAATTTCTGCTTTTATGGAGATTAACAAACGAAAGTAATAACTTTTATATAATTAATTAATTAAATTTGATGTTGTTGTAACAGCTTAAGGGGATCCCCAAACACTGTTGGCATTTATTGCTGGAGTGAAAGTTCTTTTAGAACTTTATATTTTTGCATACAAAAAATTATTCGCGGAATATAACGGAATATTTATATTTTCTTTGATATATTGTGCATTCAACAAGTGATTTTAATCGCGGATAGAAGCACGTGTTTTTAAAATATAAAATGGAATCTTCGAACGCGTATAAAAGGCATATTTTGAATTTTTTCTATAAAAGTGGTAAAACTGCAACAACTGCTGCTGCAGAAATAAACACTGTTCACGGAGAGGATACCGTGAGTGTAAGGACTACGCAAAAGTGGTTTTCAATATTCCGAAGTGGTAACTGCGACGTGGAGGATGCCCCGCGCGCTGGTCGTCCTGAAGTCTTTAACTCGGACGCCTTGCTCGAACTCGTGGAAGCTGAGCCAAATTTGACAATCGATTTGATAGCTCAGAGGTTAAATTCATCGCATGGAACAGTTCACAGGCACCTGGTTCAGTTGGGAAAGGTTTCAAAGCTGGGAAAATGGGTTACGCATAGACTTTCCGTCGCCAACCTTCAGCAGAGAGTGAATGTGTGTTCTCAGCTGCTGCAACGACTTGAAAATGAAAGGTTTTTGAACCATATCGTTACTGGTGATGAAAAATGGGTCCTTCACAATAATCCTGTTCGCAAACGCCAATGGTTAGATAAAGATGAAACACCAGAACCGACCCCTAGAGATGGCCTTCACCCCAAGAAGATTCTCCTGTCTATTTGGCGGGGTATGGCCGATATTGTTTATTATGAACTTCTGGAACCAAACCAGACGATAACTGCTGATTATTATTCCCATCAGCTATCAAACCTGAAAGGCACTTAAAAAAAATCGACCGTCTTTAGTGAATAGACGCAAAGTTTTGTTTCACCACGACAACGCAAGACCTCATACCGCAAGGCAAACATTAGGCAAGCTGAACGAGCTCGAATGGGAGCTAATGCCGCATCCACCATACTCTCCGGATATTGCACCTTGTGATTATCACCTTTTCCGTGGACTTCAATCCCATATGAGTAACAAGAATAAACCCTCAAAAGAAGCTATAAAAAGGGATATCGAAGCGTATTTTGGCTCCAAGGACAAACAATTTTTTGAGCAGGGAATTAAAAATTTGCCTAACCGTTGGGAAGACATTGTAAATAATGAAGGAAAACCTATTGCTGATTAATAACTACTTTAAACATATTTTTTATAAATTTTAAAACCACCTTTAAAAACGCACGAACTTATGGGCTGACCTGATATTATTTACAATGGTTCCAAGGAGGAATAAAGTGCCCAAATCTAAACCTTACCTTCAGGTGGTACTTTCTGTTTAAAATGAACAAGGCTCTGACTTCCAATGATAGGCGGTATAACCTTGAAACCTTGCGCAGAGGAAATGATGCAGCCACCCAGCCAACTGGACTCCTGTCTGGGTGATCAACTGGCAGTTGAATCGGATGCGTTGGGCCAATCACCCAGCCCAGTAAAATAAACTTTACCATTTAAAACGGCTTATGGTGGTTAAAATGGAAACATATTCAAGTAAAGGGTTTTCCAATAAGAGGTGTTATTTTGATATTCAAAGAAAAATGCTATTTTTTAATATAAATGATCGGTTGTTTATTTCATTATCAAGAGGAAGGTATGCTGTTAATAGTGGAAAACAACATCAGGCAAATGACCACCACGATCACGCTTACAGGACAATATCCTTTTCATGAAATTTCCCATAACCGAATTGCAAAGTGGCTGCCCCACGTCCTCGATAGCCTCACGAATTCAATCTTTGAGGTCTTGAATCGGCCCTGGGCTTTTAGCGTCGACCTTCTGTTTCACGTGGACCCAAAGAAAAAAGTCACAAGGTGTTAAATCACAAGATTTCGATCTCTTCGAGAGATAACACGGTATGGACTCTTTTCCCGTAAAAAATGAATGGTTTCGGTACTTGTGTGGCACGTAGCGCCGTCCTTTTGCAAATAAGCGTTTTCCAGATCAATACCATCCAATTCCGGCCATAAAAAATCGTTAATCATTTCTCGATAGCGCAATCCATTCACCAATAACACCTGTTATTGGAAAACCCTTTAGATTTTTGTTGATCAGCAGCTATGTGAAAGAGTTTTAAACGTAAACCATTGAAATAGATTATACTTGTTGTTATTGTATTAGCATAAAATATTACCAATCAGGTTTTGCAAAATACTGTTGTACTGACAGTTCGGGTCGTTCTCGTAAGCAACACATTTGACATTTTCACCAGGCATAGCGTTGCCCCATTGTAGTTGCTGTGACAAGGGTGGCTTTATGTCATGTATGCGTGATTATATAAGTATATTTAATAAAAATTTGTCTACTAAGTTTTTTTGCTCTAAATATAAATTGTGGCGGGCTCGATAGTCTAGCGTAAGTGCACTACCCTGCCATCCCAGAGTTTGTGGGTTCGAATCTTACGTAACGCACGGTCCTCGCACTTTTCTAAATATACCTGCTTTCCCTGTTTCTAAAAAAAACAAAATTCCTCCAACTCCATTCCCCCAAAAACTTATCATTTCCATCGTTACTCCCGCACAATAAGCAAAGAAAACCGCACAGTTACACAATGCATCAGTGGCGCCAGAAGAGGAAGCGTTCAATCGCGATAATAGCGCAGACACACCACATTTAGCGAAGTCCTCAAGTTTCTGTGCGATCCTTCTGCCTTAAAAATGTGGGACATAGATAGCGCTCCGAGCAGTAAGAAGGCGTTGTTCCTAAGCAACGGCAGGTGGGCATTTCCACTACTTACTGGTAGCGGCAGGCTAATCACCTACTCTGTCAGAAATAAAAAAAAAAAACATTAAAAAAACCAACGCAAGACTGGCCCTATGCTCCCGAGAGGAGTGAACAAGGAAAAAAAATTGTTTTTAGTGATAAGTATTGCATATGGTTTAGAGAAATGGTCAATAAGTACGAATCAATTTCGAGCTTTGAATTTTACATTTCTCCAATTTGTGATACGCTTCTTTATGTTGTTCCACAAATAGAAGCCGACTTCGAAAGGCAGATGTTTTTCTATGAGAAGATTTTTTATGGCAAAAATACACTAGAAGGTTTGTTATATTGCTTACCGAGAGGCGACCACTATTAGAAAAAACTCTTTCTGTTACTTGGTGTTTTATGCCCTTCGGGCGAAGAAGGAGTTCGGCCTGTTATATACATACATATGTTTATACAAGGATCGTTTGAAAAGTCCGCGCAAAGTCAGAAAGATGTTAGTAGCATCTCTTGAGAGAACACACCAAGTTTCAACCAGATCGGTTTATGTTTCGCATTCGTTTGATTCGAGGATGTCGAATGATTTTCATTTTCCATCATGACAGCGCCCCAGCTCATGACCCAGTAGTTCTGGACACAATATTAGTGGAAATAGGGTTTCAACTTGGTTCACATTCCCTCTATTCTCTAGACTGGGCTCTCCCGTATCTCTCGGTCTATTATTTCTTCCCTAATTTAAAGAAATGGCTGGCGGGAATAAGATTTTATACAAACGAGAAGGTGATTTCAGAAATTAATGCTTATTTTTCAGACTTGGACAAATCCTATTATTCGGAAAGGATCGACAAACAAAATAGCGTGGCCGAAGTGTATACGCCTAAAAGAAGACTATGACGAAAAACACATAAAAAAAGTGTACCCCAATCAATGAAGTATTTAGTTTTAATTTTTGCGCGGACTTTGCAAACAACCCTCGTATACAATATATGTATAATTTTTACTATTTCTACAAAAAACAAAAAAATGCATATACGAGCACTTTTAAACACTGTAGGAAAGCGCACTTATTTTTTGTTTTATTACGATTGTATTTTCGCTAAAGAGGTTTTTAAAATTGTTAGTCCTATAATTTATTTTTTAATTACTCTTTCGTGTTTTACGACTTTGAGCTCAAGCACAATTTGTGATATATGTAATTCTGTTTGCCCGTTTTCTTATTGAATCAGGCATATTTCTCAATACTTCAAAGTGACAAAAACCATTAAAAGCAACTACTATGAATTGTTATTGTCATGTTTTTCTACATACAGTTCGGTTCACTTGATTAGAGGCAATCATTTTTATGGAAGAAAATAGTTAATGGAGCAACCGTATTTGATCTACTAATCTGAGGTTTTCTGACAATTCAAGTGAAGACTGTACTTTGCTCTAAAATAAACATGCATCAAAATATTATTCCATCTAACGGTATTTCGCAGCAGTAAAACTTGAGTAGTTGTAATACTGTGCTTGATTTATTGGTTCCCTTGAATCGAGGCACTAACCAAATAAGAAGAAATAGTAACAAATATAGGAAAGTCGGTTTTTAACATTTATTATTTAAAGCTTAATAGTTTGTGCTGCCAGATTGTTTATAAAATACTTCGTAAATATTTACGTTGATGAATGGATTTGTACAAATTCTCCACATAGCCTAATGAAATTTAAGAACAAGCCGTTTTAATTACTCGAATGAAAGTATTTTTGTCTTAAAATTGTTGCCCATTCTGATAAACCTTACGAGCAAGCCATCCCCATAGGTACGGTGGCCATGTTAAAGCTTCAACGGTTTTGGACGCAATCCAAATGTTGACCATACTTGAAGTGTATACATTTTCGACATATTCTTAAAGGATTATATCAACATTTTATGAAAAAAAATTTCTTTTTTCGAAATTTTACAGGTATCTGCCCCCTTAATAAATTCAAATGTTTCACGAAACTTGGGAAAAGATAATTCCAACAGAACTTTATAGCGGCTTCCCGACGTTTTGTAGTCTCCAATCTTGAATTAGAATAATCCTTCGGATGGTGGATTTAATAGTTGCAACATTTGCCATTTCTTTCATTTTTGTTGTTGGAAGGGCGAAATTTCATGCGATTCTAAGGGTTTTGGGCCTTCCTTTGGGCCAAAGCCATCGCAGTACATAGTTTGTGGTTCTTCCCGTAGGAGGCACCTATTTTCACGTCCACAACGTTTTCAGATCCACAACGTTTTGACTTCGACCAATTTGGCGATATCAAAAACCCTCTGAGGTTATTGGTTTGTCCGTTTTAGCGATCTGTCAAACTTTTCTGCTTTCCCAATTTGTAAGAATTAAAGAGTTTCCGACCAAGCACAATAAACGCTGAACGATCCCTTTTCACAGCTTTAATAAGCAAATAATTTAGGCAAACTGAGTGCCCTATTCAGTGTTGCCAACGACAATAAATCCTAGCCGCTAGGGACAATATCAAAAGTCGCTAGGAAGTCGCTAACTCCATCAAGGGCGGATCCTAAATTTCATTCTGAGAGGTGCACAAGAGGCCAGCTGCGGACTTAAAATTTTTAGATGAATAATAATTAAACCAGTAATACCAACTCTACTGAAATTTGAGATCAACGGAAGTTAGTTTAAATCTCCTGAAATACTGTTTTTTGTTTTTTAGAGGTAAATCCATTATTTAAGCAACTTCGAGATAGATTTAAATATTTTATATTTACTTAAAATTAATTAAAAAGTAAGTAAGCTAGAGGATAGTAAACAATCAACTGGGCCGATATCAATTCAATTGTTTCACGTACAGAACATAATAAAATCCGGGGATTCCCCGACCCCATTGCTCTTATGTGATCAGTGGTAAAAATAATTTGGTTACTCATTACAATTGTGTGAAACAAGGTGTAATTGAATTGGAATATATTTTATTATTTCTTAATACAATGTATGATTTTTGTTAATTTCATAAAAAAATTTAAGGTAAAAATATATTTAAACTTTCAATTATAGATCGATAATTTATCGACCATAACACACCAATGGTAGTGCGTTATTTTATCTATAGTCAGTAAATTTTTACTATGCAAAGTAAAGGGCATTCACGGGTAATCAAGTTGACAGAAAAGTATCTATTGCCTAAAACGGTCTTAATTTGCGCTCCAAAAGTCGCCAGATAAGTCGCTAAATCATTTTTGTCGTCAAAACTTTTTTTTTTGACGCCAAAGCTCAAGCAGAAGTCTCAATTCTAGCGACAAAGTCGCTAAATTGGCAACACTGGCCCTATTCAAGTGAATCAATAAATCGAGCACAGTATTGCAACTGCTGAACAGTTTTATTGCTGCGAAATACTGTTAGATGGAATAATATTTTGTTGCATGTTTATTTTCGAGCAAAGTACAGTCTTCACTTGAATTATCAGAAAACCTTAGATTAATATCGAATTCATAGAACAAATACGGTTGCTTCAATAATAATTCTCTTCCATAAAATTTATTGCCTCTAATCAAGTGAACCAAATTTTGTGGTACATATTATTGAACACGGTAGTAGTAATGCTTTTCGACGTATTTTCGGCGCCCAAAGAGACATTTTTTAAATTAAGTTTGTTAACTACTTAAGGGGTTAAGGGTAGTCTGAGGCCCGAAAAAGTGATGATTTTCAATCATTTTTTTTTTTTGGTAGTCAATTAAAATAAAAACATAGCATTAAAACATCATGTTTCGACTTGGCTTTAGCAAAATTTAAAAAAAAAAATTGATAATTGTAAAAGTTTCTCCAGAAGTCCCTTGCGGTAATCATCACAAGTTCTTTCATCTAAAATCAATCGGTCAAGAGAAATTTGTTTTATTAATAGATAATCTTGCGCCTGATCGAAGTTTTTTATTTTCTTGTTTTCAAAATTAACAATATTATATATATCAGGAAATATTTTTCAGATTTTCGAGAAAAAAACCGACAATTAATTGTTTAAAAAAAATCGAAATAAATGAAAAAAAAAATTCTTCGATCAGGCACGATTTTTCTATGTTTTCCAAGAGCAGTATACATTTTATTGAAATCTACCAAGCGGTTTTTAAGTTACAATGAGGACCAGTTCAAGAAACATAGTTTAAAGTTTTGCTATCGATTCCGGAGCGCCGAGCGCCCTTTGTCAATTGTTGAATAACTCGAAAAGTACCTATTTGTCGGATTCACTTCAAATTTTCACAGACAAATTTTTTAAGGTATTATAAAGGGTGATTTTTTAAGAGCTATAGGAAAGTTTTTCAAAAACACACACGTAGAATTCAGTAAAATGCATACAATTTTTATTTAAATCGATAGTACAGTCCATATAATTTAATGTTTGAAGATTATTTCATGCAAATGTTGACCGCGACTGCGCTTCAAATGGTCCATCCGCTTAGTCCAATTTTGGCATACTCTTTCCAATGTTTCGGCCGGTATCTCACATATAAATGCTTTAATGTTGTCTTCCAATGCGTTAATTGAAGCAGGCTTTTCTGAATAGACATGAGCTTTAACATACCCGCACAAAAAATAATCTAAAGGCGTTATATCGCACGATCTGGGTGGCCAATTGACAGTTCCCCAACGTGAAATAAAATGTTCACCGAAATCGCCTCTCAACAAGTTTATTGTTGCTGTGTGGCGTGTGGCACCGTCTTGCTGAAACCACATGTCATGCAGGTTAAGCTCTTGCATTTTGGGCAAAAAAAAGTTGGATATCATTTCACGGTAGCGCTCACCACTCACAGTTACGGGTGACCATAAATAAGATTAATTCTTGAAGTGAACCCTTGCAAAAACAAAGAAAAGAGGAACCATGTTGCTGATATAGCTACTGCAATCGTTTCTAAAGTGCCTCTTTCAGCCGATGTCATTTTCCCCAAGTTTTTAAAACCTCGGCGAGCTATGACTCTATTAGGCACGTGAACTGTTGTAAGTCCCGTCTCATCAACATTCCAGATATCACCTGGGGTAAGATTTAATCGTTCGTAAACTGTTTTCAAATTACCAAAAAAATCATTTACGTTTTTGTGGTTCAACGACGTAGCTCTAGACAGGCTCGTAGCTTGAGGTGATCTATTAATAATAAAAAATTACCAAGCCAATCTTCGCCAGCCATTAATTTTGTTTTCCAAGATTCAGGCATAGTTTTATCATTCTTTTTTGCGTATTCAAATGCAAACTTGCGTGTCTCATACGGTGTCAATCCATAATAAATATCAGCAGCCGTCTTCAAATAAGCTACCAGTTTGTTTTCTTCGTCATCGCTAAATATCTGCCTATTTCTTATGTATCCGGCCGTGTCCAGGGTCAAATCAGCTCTCGTGAGGTTAGGATTACTTTCTAACTTATTTTTTAGTTTAGTTACATAACGATGCAACGTTTTGTACGGGATTTGTTATTGCTTTGACGTGGCGTTTATCCTTTCATTATCGAAGATAATCGCGTGGCAAGCTCTTTCTATGATATCTTTTGGAGAATTACCCCTTTCAGATTTTCTTTTGTAAGTACTCATTGTCATTGTCTGTAAAAATACAACAGTAAATTAGAATGTGACAGAAGACTATAGAGCGATTCCATGAGAGATGGTCATGAAAGTAGGAGCGACTGGGGTTGGTTGACTAATTAGTCAAATTACTTACCGAGAACAAAAACACAACATGTGATCTCACTCACGAACGCCTTGCGACTGCCGCGGCTCACTTTGCACAAGTTCGCGGGTCATGGGGAGACATCGGTATTCATGATTGGTTGATGAAAATCATGTGATGATGACGAGTTATTGTTACTTAGTCTACCTGCCCCTATAGCCAACCATCCCCGGTCTCCCCTACGGTCCAATGATACCTCCAGCCCATAAATCGCACCAAACTGTGACCTTTTCTGGATACATTGGTAGCTCTTGCAATTCTTCTGGCTGATCTTCACTCCAAAATCGACAATTCTGCTTATTTACGTACCCCTTGATCCAAAAATGAGCTTCCTCACTGACCACAATTTTTCGACTTTAAATTTTGTGAACAGAACACACATTTTTATAGTAAAATTCAATGATTTTCAAGCGTTGTTCGTTTGTAAGACGAGTCATGGTTAAATTATAGACCAAACTGAAGATGTTTGACAGTGAAACAAAATACGAAACGAGCGTCAGCTGTTTAAACTAACTGTTTAAAAAGATAATAGCTAAAAAATCACCCTTTACTTTAAGAAAATGCAAAAAAATCCATTTTTTTGAAAATTCTGACTACCCCACCACCCTTAACCATATTTTGCGAAATTTTCCTATTATCGTGACGCGCTGTATTACAAATCATACAGGGTGGGGCAAACTCGATTCCCTATTGTGAACTTGCCATAATTTTTGACGTAGACGTAAATGCGGCTTAAAGTATGACATTTTAAAAAGTAGACGTCAGTAGAATTCTAACCATGTCGCAGTATACACCTGTCGAACGTTCTGAAATCGTCGAACTTTACATTAAGAATCAGAACTCAATTATTCTATTAAAAAGCACCTGATCCTAAGACAATTCGTGCAGTATATGCTAAATTTAAATCTACTGGTATTCTCAGTAATGTGCCACGTCCAATTATACACCGCAGAGCTAGATCAAACATCAATATCACCATTGCACAGGAGCTTTTACAGGAAAATCCAAATCTTTCGACTGAACGCGGTGCTCAGGCTTTGGGCATCAGTAAAAGGTCAATGCGACGTATTTTACGGAAAAAAAAAATAACCTAATAGATTATTGGTTCCAACAAGATGGCGCAACGGCCCATACAGCTCGCCTGACTATTTATTTATTGAACGAAATGTTTCCAAGTCGATTAGTGTCAAAAAAAGGTGATTTTGACTGGCCGCCGCGTTCACCTGACTTAACTGCTCCCGACTTTTTTCTGTGGGGATATTTGAAGGGAAAGGTTTACGCTAACCAGCCGAAGACACTTACAGTTTTAAAAGAAAATATTCGACAAGAAATTGCAGCCATAGGACCAGATACATTAAAAAAAGTCATGGAAAATGCAAAAAAACGAGCTCAACTTTGCGTTAAAGAAAAAGGCAAACATTTGCGTGACATCATATTTCACACATAGTGTAATCGAATTCTATCGATTAACATTAGTTAACAAAACCGATTAAACTTAAATCTGTTGTATATTTTTCACATAATATGAAAAAAAAAATAGGGAATGGAGTTTGCCCCTCACTGTACAATAATAAATTACAGTACAAATTATACTTGTACAAGCGACACTAGCTACGAGGCTTTCAGTCGCCACACAAAACATTTAAATTTTAAAATATACCACAAATTTTGTAACAAATTGTTTTTTTTTTTTAATTTTTCAGCCCGTCATGGACGATGAAGCCGAGGCCATCAAGTCGAATCATCACTTAACCAATGGCTATAAGAACGGCTTCGCTAATGGTCATGCTTTCAAGGAGGGCGATGGTGTGCTTTCAACAAACGATGCTATACTCAACCCAGACAGCAGTAGCTCTAGTCTCCATCAGCGAAAAGTCAAATAAGCATAAAATGTAACAAATAAATAATACTAATATAAAAAGCACGTAAGAGAAAAGCAACATGCAAAGAGTAGTTATCACTTAAGTATATACTGATAAAAAATTGATTATTTTTTATATATACATAAATTATATATTTAATAATTTAAAATCGAGTAAATATGGAGCTTTTATACATATAAAAGATGGAAAAGGAAACACAAATATTAATTATAATTGAAAATACTATACATTATAGCAGCAACAATGAAGAATAAGCTCTAAGGTCAAACATGTCTAGAAGTCTAATCTAGAATCACCAAGTTGTTCAAATACATAATTTGCGATAGATATGTAAATGCAAGAAGAAACAAATGAGAAAATCAGAAAACACACATACATAAGTATCATGTAAACAAAATGAAAAAAAAAAATTTTATTTAAGTAAATTTACAGAAAGAAAAGCGAATGGAAGGCGCGCCGTTTTGTGAATTAAGAAGAAGAAGAAAAGTATGAGAAGGACGTTATTGAAAAGTGAAAAAGTTATTGTTTTAAATTTATAAGCATACGAAGGTGTTTTACATACTCCATACACATAAAATTTGAAAACACAAAAAAAGGAGAAAGGGAACAAAATGAATCTTAAAGTTGTACACAAATCTCAAACCACAGGGAATTTAAACTGACATAAACTTGTATGGCTAATATTACACCTATACTACTATACTACTTCTACTACTACTATGTACTACAAAAACAACAACTGCTACCAATTGACACCACTACCACCAACAAATTGAAATACATTTTTTACCCCCTCTTTTTTTTTTTGTAGTACAGTAATTACATTGTAGCATGCGCAGGCGCCTTATTAAATCTTAGCATTCACCCTCAGTTATAACGGACCAGTCGTTTGTAGAGATGTGGTTACGAGTAAGATGTAAAGGCGCTTGCGCAATGCAATTTTATACATTGACCTACCGATATCTTATACTTATGTGTATATGTATGTATTTATAAAGAGATATTATTGTAAATTTTTATAATCCATTGGGTATACGAGCAGGAGAAAATATAAAAAAAAATCGCATGCACATTGATTGTACGCGTGCATACATGTGTGTGTGCATACCTATATATTGCAAAAGCTATAAGAAACAAATAATATTATGTATGTATGTATAAAATGGCGGAGGTATACATATATAGTTTGGGAACAAATGAGTAACTAATAAACACACTAAATGCATATATACCTATATACAAATACTTAGTTAGCTGCGTCCTATTAATTAATATACTCGTTGTGTATATATTTGGAATACATGAGAAGGCCCGATGCGTGTGCGTGGGCGTGCAAATTTTTGTGTAAGTGCGAGTATGTATATAAATATGTATGTAGTTAGCAAGAATGGTTTTTAAATAGGTAAATGAACGCTTAAACGCTATTGTTTTTGTTTTTATGGTAAAAGAAATAAAAAAAGGAAAACTCAATTCAAATGTTACATGACAAGAAATTTAGGTAAAAACTATTACTGTAACATTTAGTGCGGAAAATTTGTACACATTTTTTAGAAAATTATTCATAATTTTTGTAACATTTTAAATATACATAAATTTACATAAATTCTTTCATATAGTTTATATATGTAGTTGTATATTTTCCTTTTGTGAGGGTTATTGGTAGTTCTTTTTTTCGTTTTTTTTTTTCTTTTTGTATACCTTTTGTTTCAATTTACTTTGTTTTGTGTGATCAACAACTTTTTGTACAACACCACAAAACTGCATTATTGTTACGCTTAATTATTTTTCGCAATACTTTTTAAGGTTAATGTGCCTAATGTGTCTACTTTATATTGTGCTCTTGTAATGTTACTTAGTGCAATTCTGTTTCTTTCAATAAAATCATGAATCCATAAAGAAATCGAATCAAAAACAAACTTTGTTATTACTTTCAAACGACAAACAAAAACAAAAAAATACTCCGCTTTCCACTGCTCCTCATCTCCTCAGCAACTCATTTTAATTATAAACATCATAAACGTAGGTATGAATACTTGGTTGCCCATATTCGACGGACGCATGTGTTTTTTTTTTTTTAATCAAAGAAAAACAATTTTTTTTTATGTTGACGATAATAATCATTTTATTTGGTTCAAGTAGATTTGTTGACATCACTTTTTGAATATGATATCTCTGAAATGGCCGCCTTGAGCCCGTTTTGCAGCATTTTCCATAGTTTTAGCTAACATTTCGGCTGGAATAGCGGCTATTTCCTCACGGATGTTGTTCTTGAGCTCTTCTATGGTCTTTGCCTTATTAATATAAACCTTTGATTTTAAATACCTCCACAAGAAGAAGTCAGGTGGCGTTAAATCGGGCGAACGCGGTGGCCAGTCAAAATCGCCATTTTTCGACATCAAACGACGAGGAAACAATTTCTTCAAAAAATCGATTGTGGTGCGAGCTGTGTGTGGTGGAGCGCCGTCTTGTCGAAACCAGAACTGCCTCATACGCTTTCGACGAATAATTGGCATCACAAAAGTGGTTATCATATCGGGATAATGCTCCTGATTGACAGTAACAGCTTGACCATCTTCATTTTCGAAAAAAAAAAAACGGCCCAATAATCGTTTTCGCATTAAGAGGGGTTTATGAGGTCTAAAAATTGCATCTCTTTGCGATTTTTTTTTTAAAGGAAAAAATCAATTTAGCACTGACAAGTTTTTCTATCTTTTAATAAACATTTAAAAAGTATAAAAAATTTGTGTACTGGTTAAAATAAGTTGAAAAAAATGTTTAACATAGAAATTAGTAGAGCGCTGCATCGCTGGAGTTTCCAACTGGCGTACAAGATACAGCTCGTAATTATTATCTAAAGCAAAAAATTCAAATGAATTTCTAATTATCATGATTTTTTATTCTAGATGAACTGAGAGAAATTCCAGAAAACTGAGAGAAATTCCAAAATTTCAACTTTTTGGAGGTTTTAAAGAGAAAAATGCCTTTCTATAAAAAAAAATTCACTTCAACTTGGTATAAAAATCTTGAACAATTTTTTTTTTATCTATTTTGTTAGTTCAAATAGAAGAGAATTTAATACTGAAGGGGAAAAGCTATGATTCATTTCAAAAGGTTCATTAGTTTTTTTTCATTCATGTACGCCAATTCAAAGATATCATAAAAATGAAAAGTCGAGAAAAGAAGATAAAGTTTGTACTATAGCTGTCCGGTCACAGCGTAATTACCTAACGCTCGCCTACCTTTGGATTTGTATCTACGGAAATATTGAGAATTAGGCTCTGTAACTTTGTGTGACAATTCTGAAATATATTAGGAATCGCTTAAAACGAAAAAAAAAAAATTGATTTTTTTGACCTTATAAACCAGGCTCCCGCCTTAACGTGACCTTTTCGTCGTAAGGAGGTACCTCTTGAATTTCGTGAGAATTTTCAGTGGCGTAAATACGGCAATTTTGCTTGTTTACCGTCCCATTCAATAAGAAATATGACTCATCGGACATGATGATTTTGTTCCAAAATTGCTCGTCATCTTCAGCCATTTCTATGACTCTTTGGGCCCATTCCAATCGATGAGGCTTGTCCACAAGCAACAATCTTTGCGTCAATTGAATCTTATATGGGAATAAATAAAATCAATGCGGATAATTCGTTGTAAAGTGGTCCGAGCAATGCCCAACTGCTGAGAACGGTGATTTTGGGATGTTCTTGGCGATGTCTCAACACTGGCCCGTACAAGAGCAATATTCTCATCCGATCACCTTGGTCGGTTTTGATTTGGCCTCTTTGGATTAGAAAGAGCATCACCAGTCGAAAACCTTACCTACCAGCAATTAATGGTGCTCTTAGAAGGCGCACTTGTCACATTATTTAATTTTTTATACTCACGTTGGGTTTTCACAATTGACTTCTTTTGTTGAATGTAAATTTCAACAATTTGGGAGCGCTCGCGTGGCGTGTCCTGTTCCATGGTAAAAATCTGCTTGGACTGACGCTTCCAACGCGGTATGTCATTAAGCGATCTGACGTCTTTGTCAAAAGATACAGCGTTGCCAGATGGGTCCATCGAATACGGGCAACCCTGTACATATTCGAATGGACTTTTGACACAATTACTTAGCTCGACCTGGCTACTACTACCTCTCAAGCATTAAACGTTGAGTGCGACCCCGGTGCCTAGGGACCGGCGCTTTTCTTTCCCTGTGGCCGGCTCCGGTCGTTATGCTTTTCATGCGACCGACAGTATTAAAGTTAAAAGACAAATGTAACGTAATTCTCTTTTTACGCGATAGACAAGTTACCAACGAATACGTTTAAAAAGAAAATAAGGTGGAAACAATAATAAAATATTCATTTTAGAGTTTGCTTAAGAACTTATTTCGTGTTAACACATTTTAATTTATTAAATATATTATAACAAATAAATTATTATACGGCGAGAGCAAAATCTACCGATCCGCAGACTAATTTCAACGCTTCGTACATGAGTCAAAATAATATTCTATTGGGTTGGCAACTAAGTATGAAAATTGCGGATTTCACTCATAGATGGCTTCAGTTGAATTTTTAGGTTTGCCGACGTGTAGTACAAATGTAAAACACATTTTGTTATTTGATAGTTGGCAATTCAGCTGTCATTCAGTAAAAAAAGTTTTTTGATCGGTTGCGTAGTTTTAGTTTGGCGTTCGAATGGAAAATGGAAAATCAAAAGGAACATTTTCGTCATATAATAATTTGCTTTTTGACGTGATAATGTCTTATAATTCGATTTAGCCGGCTGCACGCACGAAAAAATGCGTCGTCATCTTGCTCAATCGTCGTTATCTTGCTCATTCGTCCTTATCTTGCTCATGCGTCGTTACCTTGCTTGAACTACAAGTGAGAGCGCGGAACGAACGACAAAGAGGCACAATCGGACCCGCGTTCGGCAACGTTCGACATCTATTTCTCTCCTACTTGAGTGAGCACATATGTATATGTATGTATATGCGCATATGTATATAAATTCACATATTTGTATTTGCATATGCCTTCGTCCTGTGGGCATGGTAATGAACCATTTCTCTGTTGAGAATAGGAGATGAGAGGAAAAGTAGGAATTGAATGGGAGTGTTTCGAGTGTAATGTGTCTTGAAAAAAGCAAATCGATGATGTTGCCTCTTAGTGTTGTGTGCACAATCGAAATTGAACATATCTTTCATGAATTTGATAAATGTTTCGTCATTTTTCACGTTTGTGTAAATGTAACTTGACCTTTTCCATTGCGATTCCATTTACCTCCTTCTCTATATCCATACAAAATATCTATCAAACAAATAAAATTAAAATTTTCTATTGAAAATTGCAACCATTACATCAATATTTTCTTATGACGTTGTCACGTTAAACTATCGTCAGTAACCCGACTTTACAGACTACCTCTTTTTATTTCCGCAAAGGAGAAACCGCATCGCAAGCTAATAAAAAGTTATGTGCTGTTTATGGTGGCGAAGCCTTAAGGGGTTACATCTAGTTAGAAGCCCTGAAAATGAGGTTTTTAAAAAAATTTTCCTGAGAAAACTTCTGAATTAATTGTTTTAAGCCTTTGTACACATATAATGGTAACTTTGAATAATATTTAAAAAATTTTATTTGCAAGAATAACAGTTTTTATAGCTGCTACAGCAGATTTCCAGGAACCCCTCCAAAAAAAGACGTTTTACGGTGACCACTACATCTCCGAAGTGGATTATCTGAAATGAAAAAACCAAACGGATTTGATTAAAGTATTGTATATTCTTGTAATTAATCGAAGGAATAAGCAAAAAAAAATTTATTGACAAAATGGCGGCTTCTCAAAAAAAAAAAAAAAATCTATTTTGGCCTTAAATTGTGTATAAACAAAAAATTGTTTATCGGTTTTAAAAAAGCTTCGATTAAGTACTAGAAAATATAGTTCAGAAGCCGGTGTAAAAATTTCAGACTAATCGGTTTAGCCGTTTCCGAGAAATCGTGGTCACCGACTTTCAAAACACAGTTTTGAGAAAAACAAGGTTAAAGTTTTAAAAGCTAATTTAAAGTGCTCTGACGCGTCGTTACATTTATGCGTATAACTTCAAAAATAATCTTCGGAATGACTTGAAATTTTCATAGTGTTTACTTAAATATATGTACATTACAAAAATGAAATAAAAAAAAATCGATTTTTTGAAAATTCTAACTAGATGTAACCCCTTAAAAGAACGGCAGTGTCCAAATTGGAATGCAAAATTTCGTTCTAGTGATTTTTCACTCAAAGATGAAAAACGCTCTGGTCGTCCACTTGTAGATGATGACGCCCAAATCAAAGCAATAATCGACTCGGATTGTCACAGTACAACACATGAGATTGCAGAGAAGTTTCACGTATCACATACATGCATTGAAAATCCCTTAAAACCACTTGTCTATGTTCAAAAACTCGACGCATGGGTTCCTCACGAACTGAAAGAAACGCATTTAACGCAACGCATTAACAGTTGTGATTTGTTAAAGGAACGTAATGAAAATGATCCATTTTTAAAACGACTATTAACTGGCGATGAAAAATGGGTTGCTTACAACAATATCAAGCGGAAAAAATCGTCCAGCAGACCAGGTGAACCAACTCAAACAACATCAAAAGCTGATATTCATCAAAAGAAAGTTTTGTTATCAGTTTGGTGGGATTACGATGGAATTGTTTAATTTGAGCTCTTACCACCCAACCGAACGATCATTTCTGATGTCTACATTGAACTGCTAACGAAATTAAAGAATGCATTCGAAGAAAAGTGGCCCGAATTGACATATCGAAAAAGTATTGTATTCCATCATGACAATGCAAGGTCACAAACATCTTTGGCCACTCGGCAAAAATTATTGGAGCTTGGCTGGGACGTTTTGCCACATCCACCATATAGGCCTGACCTTGCACCATCTGATTACTTTTTGTTTCGATCTTTACAAAACTCCTTGAAAATTTCAATAATGATGATCTCAAATCGTACCTGATTCAGTTTTTTGCTAATAAAAACCAAACGTTTTATGAACGTGGGATTATGATGCTATCTAAAAGATGACAAACTGTCATTGATCAAAATGGGCAATAAATTAATTTTTTTCAGCGATTCGAGCAAATCAGACTTTGTCGCTGCTATTGAAGCTAGAAGGCTGTTTCTGTAATGCAACTTAGTGATTTTTATTGCATTCTGATCCATCGGTTGATGAACGTTTGGTGGCATAAACATTGCCGAAATTTACCCATTCTTCGTTGTCAAGCTCATCAGCTTTACAGTTTCCCTCAATATCTCTGTGCCCCGGAACCCAAATAAAGCTGACCTTGAATACGACACTAATATCATTTAGGGCTGCCCTGCATTCCTGTGCAACCTTCGATCTTAGTATAGCCGCATTCATTGATTTGATGACCGCCTGGCTATCTGAGAATATATATATAGTCGTTTTTGTTACGGCATATACGTATTTAGATAGTAGGTATGTAGCCCCTTCTTTTATAGTTTGAACCTCTGCCGGATAGACGCTGCTATAGTCTGGTAGTCGAGCGGATAGTTTCAGCTCTAATCCTTCGAGAAAACTCCATAACCAACCTTATCGTCTAGCTTGGAACCATCTGTATAAAAATTCTAATGAATCTACTATTGCGTTTGCATTTATGTTGTTGAAGCCGCCTTTTATATCTACGAAAGCAACCAATGCAAACTCTTTGTCTAATAAACTTTTTTCCACCATCCCGACAAGTGAGTGTAAGGCGTTTTCTGTAGACTTTCCTTTAGTATAGGCATGCTGTGCCGAGGAGAGCCTATTTAAAGGCACAAAACACCCCATATATATTCATCCGTTATTCCCTCCAACATCTTGAGCAGAAAAGACGTTAGACTAATGGGTCTGAAGCCTTTGGGGTTAGTGTGTGAGGACATATCAAGGATACCTGCCTTGGGTATGAAGGAGACTTTTGTCTCCCTCCAGCCTAGCGGAATGTGGCCCGTGTTAAGACAACTTCTAATGATAATTTATATGTACGGTAAGATAATGTTGCGTGATTGCTGCAGTTCAGCACGGTAGATACCGTCTAGTCCTGGCGATTTATAAGGACCAAAAGTGTTAATAGCCCACGATCTTTGTGTTTGTAACTAAGAGACTTCCTGGGTCGGATTGCCTTTCATTATTGGCGGAGCCGTTTTGTTCCACCGGCTTGTTTCCTGGGAAGTGTGTGTCTAAGAGAAGACCTAATGATTCATTGACGTAGTTCATGTATTCCCTTGACCTTGTAGATATCCTAGGTGGCATGCCGTCTGTGAGAGAATTTTTCTTAATCTGACCGCTTCTGAAGTTTCTTCAATTCCTTTGCAATAATTTTGTCAAGACTCACGCTGCGCAGTTCTGACTGCTTTTTTACAATTTTTCAATTCAGCCTTATAGGCTTGCCAGTCCTCTGACCTTCTCGTGGCCTTGGCCAGATTGCCAGAGTACTTTAGACCACTACAATTAATAACAAAAATAAATAATGAAATTCATCATATCCCGTACGCTGCATGATGAAAATATTTTAAAGGCTAGGTCTTTAACAGACCGTTAGTCAGCTCTGAATGAATTTGACAGAATCAGCTGATTGGACGACGTCACTAGAGGTGTGTTCGCAAAAAATCTGAGATTGTGCTGGTGATATACGAAAAAAATCAACCAAAAACACTTCGTTGCTGTCTGAACAACGACTGATCGTACGAGTGTGTGAAAACATGTGAAATGATGGTGCAGAATTCGACTGCCGAATCTCCAATTGACGTGGCAGTCAAATTTCCGCTCAGCCAATTTTCTTTTTCAAAATAGCTAAATAGCAAACCTGGTAATTTATGCATCCTTGAGTACGCTGGTGTGGTGAACATCGTCATTGGGTTGGTAACTTAAATAATTGTGATAACGGCACCTTCGCTAGTGATTCATCAACCTAATAAAACATGTACCCTCATTCTTTTTTAACAAACATTTTTTTTAACTTTGCCTATTACCAAGTCATATGGTAGAAGTGAAAAAAATTAAAATCAAGGAAATCAGGCAGGTTCTGGAATCCTACGATCCTACATACGAGTAAATTTAGTTTTGGTGCTCTGGAAAACAAATTAAAGGGCCTTTCAAAGACCTGCCGAAAGATGCTGTTTTAAAATAAAAAATTTTGAAATTTAAATTCTTTTTCTTCTTTCGTTTCTTGCTACAGGTAAAATCCGCCACTGTTCAGTTATTAGTCCGCCAGTCCTTTTTCTATTCACCAACCATTGTCGACTCATTCGGATGATTATATCCATAATTATCAATAAATCGTTAAAAATTACACAGCAAATATGACATAAAAAAGGCACTGTCTAGGAATTATTCACTACTTGCATCTAGGCGTCACTTTGAGATACCCTTTATTTGTTAATTGATGAATTCGTAAAAATGATTTCTCGAGCAAAAAAATACAAAAAATTTACTACGTTTACGATTTATTTACTATTATTTGATATAAAATTAGAGAGTTATAAAGCGGTATTTAAGACAGGTTGTATGCGACCATTACAATCCTTTGTGTATGTTATACTTATAAAGGGAGGTTAAGTTTCAAGGGCCGGTAGTGATTTTGAATGAAGTGAAATTTTTTAGGAAATTATTGTCATTTCTCTTTGTTATGATAATACTGGTGTGACTGAATTACGCATGGAACAAAATATTGGCCAATTGGCCGCCGAGGCCACGATGGTCCAAATTTTCGATGACGCTGAGGCATAATTGAGGTTCTATGGCGTTAATGTGCCGAATTATATCTTCCTTAAGCTCTTGAATTGTTGCTTGCTTATCGACATACACCTTTTTCTTCCAAATAACCCCAAATAAAGAAGTCCAACGGTGTCATTGACGTTTAGGTGGGGTTCACATTCAACATCGGCCCTTGAAATTTAACCACCTTTTATATGCCGTAATCGGTGTAGGTACTTATGTTGGTGTTTTCAATTAGTGCCATTATTTTTACAAAAAACTTTATTAGTACCAGTACTGGGAAAGAATGATCTTAATATGTTACGCGTATTAGATGAAGAAACATCCGCTCCCGCACAACTTCAACTGAAGTGCTCAGTAAGAGGGGGCTTTCAAAAGACTGTGGGAAAGATATTCCGTCGCAAAAGGGTTAAGCTTCCACTTTATTGTATTAAAATTGACTGGGGTATAAAACTGCATAGCCAGAAAGTTTCTAAGCATTCTGATTAAGGTGTTTGAAGTTTTTATGAACTTGGAATTCGTTAAATTTTTGAGAATTTCATATAAAGTATGGAACTTTAATTTACAAGATTTTCGTTGTACAATAAACCATAATTTTATATAGTATTAACAAACACAATTTAGCTTGAAAAATTTTGCGAATATAGCACCAAGAAAAAAGTACTTAATTATGTGAATGCACTTGTGCTCAAGCTTATGTAGTGTTTCCAATTAAGTCCAAGTCGAATCTCTCGAGTTAATCAAGATTCTATGCAGGTACAAAGTGCTAAAATGGGCCAAGCCTTAACCTTTTTTTGTAAGCAAACTTTCGGTTGACATGCTATTTGCTCATTAGTATTGCAAATTAAATTGGAAGTCTAGCGAAACCTAAATACAAGCAAGAAATGCTATTGAGAATATTTTGTTCCTGAAGTTTATTTACCCAACGTCCGAGAATTAGCAGTTTTTAGATAATTGTATTTCCTCCCTTAAGGTAATTATTGGTAATCATTGCAAATTAAATAATACAAAAAATAATTGGTTTTTCAAGAGGGGCATAACCACTTGATATTTCAATACAAGCGTGCCTAAAATGGTGGCCCATACCCTGACAAATGAAATACTTTCAAAAAGTGAAGTGCAAAGATTTTCCGTTTAGGTTCTGTAAATACGCAACATTACAATTTAATTTTTTGAATAACTTTCACATTAAATAAAGAAAAATGAATTGGAGTGAATAAAAACTTTTTATTTTTGAATCAATTTTTATTAAAAAAACATGATTTTGAGTGACGGAAATTTTTATTTTGACTTTTACGCGCTCCATACACAAATATGAAATATAATTGATATACGACGTCAATTGCAAAAATTATAAATTTTCCGATAGGTAAATAAATTTTGCGCCACCTTGTATTATGTTAAGCCTCTATAAAAAAACCTTTTCCTTTTCCAAGCCTAATATGATTTTGAAGTTCTTTATAGGTATTCAAATCCTTAGCAGCGCTGTTTATACTTTATCGTGCGTTGGGTATAAACAAAATTATCCTATGATAACCCAAATATGTACCTACTTATATTATTCAGTGTCATTACGCAAGTCTCTTTGTTTTGCCATTGTAAACATTGTTATTTTGATAGATAATCGTCAGCATACCTACTTGAAAATGTTTATACTATGGTATGTGTAGGCGTATGTAAAAAGTACTCCGTTCCACAGAATTGTACAAATTGCTAGCTCAAGGGTGAGGGCTATTCGAACTTTTTTAAGATATAGTGGACGCCGCAATAGAGATGGAACTCCGTAGCAGCGGATTACTAGTCCTTTTGCCATACTCGTACACTTACACCAACACTCCAACAACCTGCAATAGAAAAAACTTAAAAAGCAGTAAATAATTGGTAGTCATATAATTCAAAATATATTGATGCTCAGAGGCTCAATTGTAAGTCAGTTAATTTGTTTTTTAATTTCCATGCTTTTTTTGATAAAATTTCTGTCTGCATGAATATCACCATAAGCAAAACTCTTGTCGGACTGAATTCTTCTCCCTTGTTTGAATTTCCAGTCGTCGGATTGTCATAGAAAATAGTTCCTGTCTAGCAGCCCTTATGGACTGTAGGTGGTGGTGATAGTGGTGGAGGTGTTGTCTGAGTGGCAAAGCCCAGACTAAATTAGCATAAAAGCAGTTGTAGAACCACTGATTTTTATTAGGCCAACCATCTTGATTTGACTGTGAATACGCCTATGTCGTCTATTTTCTTTTCTGCAATCTCTTTGGGCACTCACAGAGATAATTAAAGACTGTTTCCTTAGATTCTTCTGGATTGTATCTTCTATATCTATCGTTGTACGGCCACCCCATCTTCCTGGAATGGCCTACCAAAGGCCAGTGGCCGGTGATTGTTGACGATATTCTGAAAATGTCTACTCGTGGCTTTCTTAACAACTCGTCAGCTCTGGATTTCTTGAAATTGGGACACGTTTGTTTAGTTATTTTGCAAATATCCGTGTCAACGCATCTGTCAACGGCCTGCTTCTGGAATAACGAGAAGATCTCTCTATTGCGCGTTCCTTTGGGAGCATCCTATTGCTACCGCTTTGAATACTGTCTTGCCAGTACATCAGCTTTCTCATTTCCTTTATGTTCCTATGGCGAGATACCCAAATGAGACTGATGTCTGTCGTTGCGCTAAAGCATTAAGTTTTTCTTTGTATTGTCTAAGGATTTGTGAATTGGTTTTATAAAACTTCAAAGCTAAAATGTATACTTTCCATAGTTGTTGTGGATAGTTTCTAATTATCCTTCTCTTATCCCGAGAACTTCTGCTTGAAAAAAAATTCCAATCCCACAGGCCAAAAAGGCTTGTATGTTTCGAGGTCTTTCGAATGGACTATAGGTACAAAAGAATAAAATCTTGTAGAATATGCTTTCGTTCAAATTGTGGCAACTGCATTTCTCGGCGATAATTGACGATGTTTTTACCCTCTCTATATACCCTCTCACCAGCCATCTTGAGGACCTGGACCTCGTCGACGACATCTTCCTCTTCTCTCACAAACTCTCTGACATGCCAGCGAAGGCGGCCAACTAGTCGCGGACTTAGAGTTAACCACAATAACGCGAAGCAAATATTGGTTGACGGATGTCCGGTGGAAATCGTTGAAAGCTTCTGCTACCTCAGCTACATCATCACGGCCGATGGTGGAGCAGATGAAGATGTCAACTGCAGACTAAACAAAGCAAGGGCAGCATTCATACGAATGCATGCGGTATGGGGCAGTTCGCAAATCTCCAGGCGCACTAAACATCGAATATTCGGCTCATGCGTTAAGGTAGTATTGTTGTACGGAAGTGAAACATTGCTAGTCTCGAACACCCTCACACAAAGGCTACAATCTTTCATCAACAAATGCCTCCACATCATCTGCAGAATATTCTGGCCAAACACCATCAGTAACGACGCACTGTGGAGATTAACGAACGAGGAACCCATCCTCAGGCAAATTTAATGCAGAAAATGGCGAGGGATAGGTCACACACTGAGAAAACCACCAGATAGCATCACGAGGATGGCACTGGACTGGAACTCCTAAATGAGCAGGACCAAAAAACACTTGGATAAGGTCGATGATGCGGGAACTAGCAGATGCCGACATCTCATGGGGCGGTGCAAAACAACAGCACAGAACCGTGTACAATTGAAAAGTCTTATCAAGTCCCTGTGCTGACGAGAGGACTGAACAAGGAAAAAAAAAAAATTAGCAATAGAATTCACTTCTTCTCAGTTCTACTGGGAAAAGATGTTTAGACATTCAAGTGTGTGAGATAGCAAGATAGCTTTTGACTGAATTATCTTTGAACTGAAAGGTTTTGTCATGCCTTGTTTTTTACGAGACATTGCAATATCTTTTACGAGACATTGAATTTCAACTTTTACCTTCGCTGGCACCATCTCCGGTTATTTCACGATCACTAGGAAAAGAAACCTATGCAAACCAACCATCAAAGATTTCACAGAGAACAAATTGAGCTCCCTCTTTTTCTCTCTCGCCCAACCTTTCTTTCCCTCCAATACCCTTGTAAGTGTTAGCCAGTAGCTCTTGGATTCTTGCACTGTCCATTCCATGATTAAAAAAGGTGTCCACATTGTCCATTGATACAGAGCTCTGCTGTCAAAGCTCTTGCTAACTTTCACCACTGGGTTGCAATCCATTAAGCGGTAGTAAAAACAAGTGGACAAATATGTACTTATAGACAACCTCGTACCTAACTCTCCATTCTCCCAAGAAAAATACGATCTTAAAATTTAATTGCGATAAGATAAGCCCCGCAGCCTCCTCTGAGAGGACTGTTTACATAATTCCAGCGCTAACATTCAATAGTGATTTTGCCACTCTTTTCCGTCTCAAGAGATTTTCACTAAGCAACTCTGACACTACAGTCAATATAGATGGCTCTAAAATGAATTGCAGTATTGAAGCAGGTATATATTCCCATATACTTAGAATTGAAAAACCTGTACGTCTTCCTAATTCCTGCAGTGCCTTCCAGGCAGAAGTACTGGCATTTGGGGAAGTTTGTAGGTTACCAATCGCAGATTTATCTTTTAAAGTAATATCGCTATTCTTTCGGATAGCCAAGCTGCAATAAAGGAATCGGTCACAACAGCTCTCAACTGGTGGAACAAAGTGGAAATGGTCTTATCACCTTCAGAGACATCGGAACAATGAAGGTAGCGAAAACGCAGTTGAACTGGCGAGAAGGGGATCTGCCATGAATAACGTTCTTGCAGAATCGGTATTCACACCACTGGGCGCAATCAAGAATACAACTTCCCAAAATACTTTCGCACCGCGGTTTTTAAATGGAGAGACCAGACGAAATGCAAACTTGGCAGAACATTATGGCTCCCCTTCAACTACAAACAAACGTAATCCTTGGGAAACATGAAAGGATGGGACGCTTGGACGCTTGGACACCTACGGCAGTCATAGCTGGCTTTTGATCTATCGGGTCTAAATGGGAATTTCTCACAACACACACTGTAACAGTTGTAAGGTTAGGTTAGGTTGGTAATGGTGATGAAATTCATCAGATTTTTAATGTCAACGGCAGCTATATCAGCAGGCGTAGCAAAGAAGTAAGAGCCAAAATGCCTAGATCTTAGACCCGCTAGAGCAAGGCAGCTAAGGAGAAGGTGCTGAGATGATTCCACCTCATCCTCCATACATCCATCACAAAAAGGACTTGAGGTAATTCCAAGTCTCAAAGCATGCATTCCTCGAGCATAGTGACCTGTGAGAAAACCCACGAGATTCGAGAGCTGATATTTTGTCAACCTCAGAAGCTCGCCCAAGCGCCCCCGGTCCCCACGTGGCCAGAAGGATTTCGCGACCTTACAAGTTTGTGTACTTGCCCAACGCTTGCTGAGTTGGCGCGATGCCCATCTTTCCAGGAGCAGACCGCAGGTAGTGAGAGGGATCCCAATTTTTTCCTTTCGCGGGCAGATCACCTCACATGTCCCTTGACTGCGCAGCTCATCTGCCTCACAGTTTCTCGCAATTCACAGTTGTAAACAACCAGAGAAAATGAAACAATTTTCCATTTCTTCTGTGAATGAAAGTCTCGAACAACTGTCTGGCTACCACCTAATACCGGTAACCACATAATAAGGCTTTTGAACCTCACAGACTGGATATATTCATGCTGTAAAAACCGCTCCGCAAGTTGGTAGCGGGGATGTGGCAACAAAATGGTGCGGAGCGATAGTTGGATTCCGAATGAAGCACCACATCAACCAACCAACCAATCAAGCCTCGTAGGCAATTAAGCCCTGAGAATGTGTAGGTTGCTATAACTAATAGGTTTATACGGAGCCACTACAGACGACATTATTAAATTTATCAAATAGTAAAAATTATTCGACCAAATTTGGATACAGTAGATACAAAGCGTCATCAGCCACTAGTAGTGCAATAAAATGTTGTCCCACCCGACTAATTAACCGCTGAGTAGTCACTTGGGAAGCACTGCAAACACAAAACCATAAATGCAGCTTATGAGACCACTTTGGTACCGCCCGAACTCAGGTTGCTCACATTTTGATGACTATTAAAAAATCTCTCAAAAATGTAGGATAATGCAACTTAAAACGAGGACAAAATAGCATAGTCGCATAAAAGTGTTGGTAGAAGCATTGACCCTTTATGCATGCGCAGCAATTAGTTAGAAAAATACGTTTTTTTTGTTTTTGTGGGTCAAGTGTGCGCATGCGTTAATGCGTATTACTCGCCAGCAATAGATTCTATGCTTTTGAAGTTACTTGATGTGCAGAAAAAACTACCTAGGTTGCCCTAGCATACTAGTACGTATGTGTATATTAAATGTAAATGTACAAACTTATACAAGTACAGTATTTCCCGGATATAAGAATCGCACACGTTCACATACTCGGTTATAAGTAAGTAAGGGTACGGTGATTGCTACTCGCCATAAGGGTGTAGAGGGGATCACTTAGACCTGTAGGCCCAAAGTGATACTAGTTGAACAAAACGAATGACCACCTCTATTAAATTCAATGAATTTCCATTTAACCTTCGGTAGACATACCTTTTTTTTATGTAAACGACAAACTTTTTCCACAAACAGAGCTAAAGTTTTTATTTACATTTTAGATAAAATAAATTTTAAATTAATTAAAGCCATTTTTTGCATTTTCTTAAAGTATAACATCTTACAAATATTGTGTGAAAATTTGAAGTGAATCCGACAAATACTTTTCGAGTTATTCAACAATTGACAAAGGGCGCTCGGCACTCCGGAATCGATAGCAAAACTTTAAAAGCGTTTTTCTCAAAACTCTGTTTTTTAAACTATTGATCGCTGTAACTTAAAACCGTTTGGTAGATTTTAATAAAATGTATACTGCTTTTGAAAAACATAAAAGACTCGTGTTTGATGGAAGGATTTTTTTTTTAATTTCTATTTCTTTTAACTCGAAAATCTGAAAAATATTTCCTGAGGCCGCCACATTATTAATTTAATAAAAAAAACTTCGTTCAGGCACAAGATTTTCTATTAATAAAACTGATCTCTTGTCCGATTGATTTTAGATGAATCTCCAAGGGCTTGTGATGATCACCGCAAGGGACTTCTGGATAAATGGGATCCACACAAATAGCGGTAACTTTTACAATTATTAATTTTTTGTTTTTTGAAATTTTGTCAAAGTCAAGTCAAAATATGATGTATTAATGCTATCTTTTTATTTTTGTAAAATAAAGCAATTGACTTGCAACCAAAATTATTGAAAATCATAATTTTTTCGGGCCTCTGATTACCCCTAGCCCTTATATGGTTTTTGCAGTAGTATGAACTATTTTTTGGATAAAATTAATTAAAATTAAAAAATAAATAAATAAATAATCAAAATTTATGTGGTGTACACTTTCCTTTGGCGCTGACAGTACTTACGTATATGTAGCTCACTTTTGTCAAAGGACTTCTATAAGGAGTGATTTTCTTTTAGAGGAATAATGGTAATGTAGTTCAGAAGTCGGCCTCTAAGAGAAAGCGAGGTCGACATTTTTTGTCTGATTTGGATGATGAAATAATACATTTTGATGGCGTTGATAGAATATTGGACTTGTGAATATAT
Organism: Anastrepha ludens; assembly: GCF_028408465.1. Classification (NCBI taxonomy): domain Eukaryota; kingdom Metazoa; phylum Arthropoda; class Insecta; order Diptera; family Tephritidae; genus Anastrepha; species Anastrepha ludens. The sequence continues at coordinate 112,876,066 of NC_071498.1, read as the reverse complement.
TGCGTATACTTTCTTTCGATGTGGACTGTATATGCAAAAAAAGGACGCAAACTGCACACTGGAGTAAGTTTTACCCAATCAATTATTTAGATCTGCATTAACTCGATGGCTTTGCGAAGGGCATATTTCCATATTTTATGAATACGCAAACATTTTCTGAGGTGAATCACACCCCAGTGTGTCTACAGAAGATTCTATTTCCAGATATGTATGTATCTACAAGAAATTACAAGTGATAATAAACAATAAACAGTTAGACTGAATTTTGGTTCCCTCGGGTTCTAGAGTTCTAGATATACAAGGTAAAGTCCAAAATAAACAAGACTGAGCTAAAATAGAAACGACAGGAACTTTGTTTTGATAACTTTGAATTTATTTATTCAAAATAGTCCCCTTTGCCCTCGATACACTGTTTTGCGTGATCTAAAAACTTTTCGAAAGAGTGTTTCAGGTCATTGACCGCAATGCCCTTCAGAATGTCGGTACAAGCCTTTCGGATGACCTCTACGGACGCAAAACGTTTTCCTTTCATGGTCAAATGCAATTTTTCGAATGAGTAGAAGTCACAGGGAGCCATATCAGGCGAAAACGGTGAGTGATTGATGGTTAAAATGCGATTTCTAGTCAAAAAAATTAGTCACAGGAGTGGATCGATGAGATGGTACACTATCATGCAATAAGCGCAAGCTTCTTCCTTCGCGGTAATCTGGGCGAATTCGACTAATGCGATGTAACAAACGCCAGGATGGAAAATTGCATTGACGGTTAGGCTCGTTGGCAAGGATTCTTTGTGAACAGTTCCCTAGGAATCGTAAAAACAAATGAGCATCGACTTGATTTTTGACTTCTCCAAACGCGATTTGTTGAGTGGTGGCTCATCTGCGGCCTTCCGTTCGGCACTTTGACGCTTAGGTTTAGCTTCATGTTGGAACCGACACCTTTAATCACCGGTTACAATGTTGTAAAGGAAGTTCTCGCCTCAAGTCCCTTTGGCGATGGAGTATGGAGGATGAGATGGAATCATCTCAGCACCTACTCCTTAGCTGCCCTGCTCTGGCGGGGCTAAGATCCAGGCATCTTGGCTTGGATGAATGTCATCAGTAGCACAAAGCGGTTGACGCAAACGCAGCACAGTCATCGTTCGTAGTCCATACACTCTAACCCACCCTCCTAACCATCCCAGCACCACCTCTCCCCACCCTCTCCCCGCATCCCATCGGTCTTCCTCTCTCACCTCTCTTCCTTCACAATGGTATCACAACGGACGAATCCGTTTTTCCTCGTCCAAGTGTGCTCACTCCCTGGGCAACCATACCAACCTAACCTAACCTAAGTTCTCGCCTCTTTAATGAGGTCTTTCGATTGATGAATTTTGAGCAAAATTTTTGGTCCTCAGCTAACTTGTGCGGAATGAAACGGGCACAGACCTTTCGTAAGCCCAAATGATTAGTTAACATTCGATAAATCGATGTTTTGGAGATACTCAACACCGATTTCATGAACTTCAACGATGATTTCGGTTCATTTTTGATAAATTTACGAAAAGTTCCAATTGAGTTTTCGGTGATTACTGATTTTGGGTGGCCCGTATTTTCATTGTCATTGCCATCTCTGAATCGTGTAAACCACTCATGAACTCTGGCACAGAGCACAGACAATCATCACCATCAACTTTTTCATTGATTTTAAAACAACATTTGATCTTAGCTCTTAGCTCGAATCTCATTTTTGTACCAATAACACAAACATACTGACACTTTAGACGCAATAACTTCGTTTCCACTGAACCGAATGTCCCCAAGCTTTCACTGGAAGTCAACTAGGGATGTAACGCACTAACTCATTAAAAGGATGGCGCCATCAAAAACATTTTTATGCCGCCAGTCTTGTTTATTTTAGGCTTCACCTTGTAGTATTGCTCAATATTATCGATCTCAAGCATATCATAAATTTATCTGTAGTGATAAGCGTCAAATAAAATTCTTGGTGCTTCCAGCGGATAGATTACCAGTTTTTCGGTAATTACCACATTGATCAAAAAGTTCCCGGAATAACCGCCAGGTAACGCTCTTAGTCAACTGATTTTAGTTCTGTGTTTTCTTTTTTTTCGGTCAGGTTGCCACATCTGTGATTAACTTGATCATACTAAAAATTTCTCACCATTGCTTGATATTTGTAAAAACTACGCCGTCTTGAGTAAATCTACCTCTGCACCTGTTTTCGATTTTTTAGAGTTTTAGAAATGGATTTGAATTTGGAACAATGAGTTTGTATTAAATTTTGCGTTAAAAGCGGATTCGTTGGTGCGAAAACCATAGGAAAACTGTTTCGGTAATGAGACTCTAAGGCAAACAGCCGTTTACCAGTGACATGAACGTTTCAGAAGAGGTCGTGTGTTCGTCGAGAACGACGACCGCCGATATCTAAAACTAATGAAAGCATCAATAAAGTGAAAGAAAAGTTGATCAATAACCGTAAATTAATTATCAGAGAGCTAGCCGAGGAATTCAACATTGCTGAAAAATAGGTCCTTTGAATTTCATGCAGAATAGAGACTGTCGCCAAAGCCATGATTTCCAAAGTCGAGTCCAACCCAGTGGAGAGCTTTGGATGAACCAATACCAAAAAAGCTACATCATTTTCAGTCAAAAAAGAAAATCATCCTCACGATTTTTATGGATTACAACATAAATGTGCACCAGGAATGTTTGCAAGAAGGTCAGACAGTTAATGAGGACAATTATTTGGGCGTGATGAGACGTTTACGTCAAACAATTCGAAAAGATTTGTGGAAAAAAATTGTGGATTTTGCACCATGACAACGCACGCACCATTATTTTCTACACTTTTTGAGCAACAACGAAACGAAGACCACCGAACAGCCATCGAATTCATCTGATATGGCTCTCTCCGATTTTTTTGGGCTTGATCGAATCAAAAAACCACTACAATGGATTCGCTTTACCAGCCGAAAGGGAGGAATGGAAAGATCGAAGACGGCACTTATTGCTTTACCGAAAATAGAGTTCCCGAAAAGTTTCGAGAGCTGAATCGAACGCTGGTATAAGTGCGTAGCAGTTGATGGATAGTACCTTGAAGGCGATAATATATGGGTTTTTAGTAAGAGCGCTTCAACTTTTAAACTTTTTTGAATAAAACACAAACGGTTTGACTTTTTTAACAAATTTTTTTTTTATTATCGAGTTTGAACATATATATTTAAGTATGAAATTCGATTTCTTTTGCATGACCACCGCGTGCACGTTTTACGAAGTCCAATCGTTGAACCCAATTTTCGACCACTCTTTTGCATAAATCGACCGAAATTCCAGCAATTTCGCGTTCAATATTGGCTCTGAGCTCACAAATCGTCGCCGGCTTGTTACTGTAGACCAATGACTTCACATAAACCCAAAACGGGACGGCTTGTTAAATGGACCGTAAAATGGCCGTAATGCTCTTAAAGTAGCAGCATCAGAACGATTATTTTCATAAAAAATTTGCACGATTTGCAATCGTTGCTCAAGTGTGTAGCGTTCCATGATGAAATGTTTACTAATGAAGTTTACAAATGGCAAGCGAAAAATAAAAAATATTGCGTCGTTCGCCTTCCCTGTCGGAAAAAAGTTGAAGCGCACCTATTGAATAAGCCTATATCATGCTTGAGGAAGAAACTTATGTTTTGAATTTTCTTAATATATTTCCGTGAACTTTTTGATGAAGGTTTTAAATTAAATTGAATTAAAATTTAATTGAGTTAAATTTTCAATCGAAATAAAACAACGGCAATCTCTATTATTTTTGTGTAGAACCATTCATGATATTTATTTTTAAAAATAAACCTTTTCAAATGTTGGCCGCAACTGCGCCGTAATTTGGCCATCCGTAAACACCAATTTCGAATGACTTGCTGGAGAACTTCGGTCGGTATCTCGGAAATAACTTTAGTAATGTTGACTTCTAATGCCTCAATCGAAGCTGGTTTATCTACAAAGTATTTAGACTTTATATACCGCCACAAATAAAAGACCAAAGGTGTGATATCACATGATCTTGGTGGACAATTCACTGGTCCCAGGCGAGAGATAAATTGCTCAGCGAACTGGCGACGCAGTAAATCCACTGTTTCGCGGGCTGTATGGCAAGCAGCACTGTCTTCTTAGACAAAATATTATAGAGATCACTTGCTTCAATTTCCATCATCAACAAGTCGTTTAATGGCCAAGTAGTGCCATAAGATAAGCCAAGTTGTTGAGATCGGCGCCAAATCGATTCTTTCGGGTCTTCGGCAAAACTCTCATTTGCATCCGCAATATGCTTTTTACTTCAGGATATACGTGGTCTAATCGGTTAAGTATCATCCTATAATGTAAACTTATTCTCAATTTTGCCGATGGATTGCCGCGCGTTTAGTAGGACGGTTATGTACAGGTATTTAAATGGGTGAATTTTTCTTATACTTTTTCTAATGATTAAGCGGAATATGCTTATATCCGTGGTCCTTAGAAGCGAGAAATGCTGTAGTTAATTGTTGTTGGTTGTTGTTTTTTACGCTGATTATCTCCACGCACTTCAAATAAATGTAGTTTCCACTGATCTTAAATTATATTTACACTATCCGATTGCGTAAACAAATGAAACTGGCAGTGTAGGAGAGAAACGGGTAGCTGGGCGTACTGAAGGTGACCCACAACGGGTACTCAATCGGAAATGAAAAGTGAATAATCTTACGATTTCACTAACTAACAGAATACTTAAAAAATACACGAATAAATATGACGGTAGTAACATTTGAAATTATTTAGCGTTACTCAGACTTCTAACCAATATTTATTGCTTATTAAAATTCTGTTTAATCGATTGCAATACTATTGATTCTGCTCTTATAGCTGCAATTATGATAAGTGGCTATAAAATTTGCATAACTGTATAAACAGGTTTGTGTTGAAATTTTCATCCATTGTTTTATATTCACTTGTTAATTTTTCATAGAATCAAAACTATTAAATATTTAATTATACGTTGCATTAATGTTGGATTACTGCCATTTCAATATATGGCTGGTGTGTTGCAGTAAAGACAGATTAGGCAAATGAGGTATAATATTATTAAGATTACATACTTTGTCACGTTTATATTTATGTGTTTACGTAAAGCGGTCAGCTAAGCTTGACCCATTGATAATATCTGGAATTTTACTGATATCACTTTGTCGACATTTACACTTGAATGAAACGGAGGTTTGCACTTTGATCTTAAGATATTTTGTGCTTAAAAAAATTAGAACCGACAAGCGTACCACATTTCACAAAGTAGAAATGGCAACCCAGTAGAACTCTGTCATACCGGACGCCCGAGCACTTCAGCAACAGACGAAAAAAATTATGAAGTGAAGAAAATGCTATTGGCCAATCGTCGAGTCACCATTAGAGAAGTTGCTGAGGAGCTAGACATATCGATTGGCTCGTGCCATTCGATTTTTTGACGTGATAACGTCTTATAATTCGATTTAACAGGCTGCACGCATGAAAAAATGTGTCGTTACCTTGCTCATTAGTGTTACCTTGCTCATTGCCGTTACCTTGCTCATTTGTCGTTACCTTGCTCATTGCCGTTACCTTGAATGAACTGCAAGCGAAAGCGCGGAACGAACAAAGCAAACGAACGGCAACGTTCGACATCTCGCTCTCTCCTACTTAAGTGAGCGTATATATGTATGTATATGCGTATATGTACATATATAAATTCACGTATTTGTATTTGCATATGCCTTCTTATTGATTATTATTAATTTGATTTACTTGAAGAATTTAAAATAAAACCAAGTTTGTTAATAATACCTGTTGTTTTAATGTTATTATTATTTTTGGACGTGATAACGTCTTATAATTCTATGTAGCCGGCTGCACGCACCAAAAAATGCGTCGTTATCTTGCTCATGCGTCGTTACCTTGCTTGAACAGCATGTTATGTTATGTTATGATATGTTATGTTATGTTATGTTATGTTATGTTACTTTATGTTATGTTATGTTATGTTATGTTATGTTATGTTATGTTATGTTATGTTATGTTATGTTATGTTATGTTATGTTATGTTATGTTATGTTATGTTATGTTATGTTATGTTATGTTATGTTATGTTATGGTATGTTATGTTATGTTATGTTATGTTATGTTATGTTATGTTATATTATGTTATGTTATGTTATGTTATGTTATGTTATGTTATGTTATGTTATGTTATGTTATGTTATGTTATGTTATGTTATGTTATGTTATGTTATGTTATGTTATGTTATGTTATGTTATGTTATGTTATGTTATGTTATGTTATGTTAAAGTATATTATGTTATGTTAATATCTATCAAACAAATCAAATTATAATTTTCTTTTGAAAAATGCAACCATTCTTCTTCGATTGCAGGGGCGTTGTGCATCATGAGTTCTTGCCACGGGGTAAAACTTCCAATAAGGAATAAATACACTAATTATACCACAGCCACCGTATTCCCCAGATCTGGGCTCCCTTGACTTTTTCTTGTTCCCGAAACTGAAGAGGCCCATGAAAGGACGACGCTACGCTACGATTGACGAGATAAAGGTGGCATCGAAGAAAGAGCTGAAAAAGATAAAAAAATGATTTTTTGAAGTGGATTTTTCAAAGATTGCAAAAAAAATGGCCCCATTGTATAATATTATATCTCATGGGGATAACTTTGAAGGGGACACAATAGATATTAATGAATAAAAAAATAATTTTTGAAAAATCCAAATGGGCGATACTTTTTGAACACACCTCGTACACTTTCTTCGAGGAAAACTGTAGGTCTAGTTAAGCAGAAAAAATTGCGTACTCGGAATTTTGAATTGATTATCAAAACCTGGACATGAACCGAAATACCAATTTTTCATAAGTTGAAGCATAGGCAGACTTACGCGTAATTTTATATTTATTTATTCCGTGAAAAAGTTTTATATACCAGTCAAAAGAGAACAATTAGCTATCTACAATGGCATATAAAATGCTAATACAGTGTACGAGTGTACTATATTAAGGAAAGACGGAGAAAGAAGGAACAATTTTTTTTTTTTTTTTCCATTTTGAATGGTGTTTTATTTTGTTCGTTTGTTTGCCAGTGTATGTATGATTATACGGGAATAGATTACCATCAATTTTGTTGCGATGGCGGCCACCGTGGGTTTGTGACTACCATTCGGAAGTACGTAGGTTCGAACCTTAGTGCATGAAACAGCAAAATATTGGAACAGCTTTTTACTAATTGCGGCCACCCCCCGACAGGGAATGGCAAACCTCCCAGAGTATTTCTGCCATGATAAAAAGCTCCTCATAAAAACTGTTTACCGTTTGAAGGCTTAAAACTGTAGGTCTTTCCAATTGTGGAACATCATCAAGATGCACTTCACAAAAAGGAGAAGGAGCTCAGTCAAACGCCTAATAGAAGTTGGATTATAATCCTAATTAGGCTAGGCTGAAGCAGTTGCCCATTATGGAACACATTCAGGCTCATAGCGCATTGTATTGCCGCAGGGGAACGAGTGTGTACTTTTAAAAAAATTTAGAAGATTCCTGGTTTCCACTGTCCCGAGATTTTCCAATCCATTAAAAAATGCCACAGAAGGTCCGAGATCATCTCTTCCTCATATAGACGGCTTCTGCCGAAGTCATGTATTTGCATGACCATCGTCTGGGCGTGTCTGTCTATTAGGCAGTGTCCCGTTATAAAGGAAATCAGTGTACTAAGACTAGGTTTGTTTTGATTTAGCAGGAAGTCTGTGCGATTAATATTGAGAGGCGGGCAAAATTGTCGGACGATTCTGCACGTGGTTTCATTATGCCATATTTCATTCGCCGCACTTACAATTTCCTGAAAAAGAATTAGCTTACATTACTTAACGTGTGCACTCATCAGTCAACTTGGTGCCCAGGCTCGCTAGTTTATTGCCCTCACTGTCACAATGGCTAGGAACCCATGTTGCTTTTAGCTGAAATGGCTAACAATAATAAATTGGACACGAAGCAAGGAGAGTAAGCAGAACGCTCGATATTATTTTACAAACCTTGCTGGGGTACATTTCAAGGCCGTAGCCACTTACTTACTGAGTGACTGCAAATTGTAATACCGAAGCCGCCTTGGCCTTTGAATCTCTCAAATTTAATTCGTCCACTAAATACTGAAGGGGTTCTTTTGTCAGACGAAAAAGTCTTAAAAAGTCCAAAAATAATGGGAAGTTTATAAATAGACTTTCTACAATGAGTTATAATAAGAATTTTCCAGATTCTTTGGCAATTCTGTAAATATCCTCCAGTTTTGGAGAACGATATTACTCATTCTCATGACATCGGAGCCCAAACTGGTAGCCTTGCTCTAGCAAAGGCAGGTCAGGCGCATCGAGTCCACAATGATTCCAATGGAGGTCATATGCTAATTCCATGGGTTGTGTCCTGTAATAATACCGACCATCAACCGAACGTCTTTCCTTCTAAGTTTTTGGATTTTACTTAATTTAAATATTAAACATTTCTACTTATTTATGCAATGTGGCGCAAAATTAGTCACCCTGTCAGATGATCTCTAGTTTTTGCAAATGGCACCGTACACCAATCCTATTTAACACTAGTAACACTGCAGCCGTCTAGCTGCGGTAGGCAAACAATGGAGCGCGTAAAGGTAAAAATAAAAATGTTCATCACTCAAATCATTTTTGGTTTACGAGTATTTTCATTGTCATAGAGCGTAACAGAGTGAAGGCGTAACAATTAATAACTCTAAAGGAATAATATAGAAAAGCATACTTACTACATCCAGCTAAAACCTGAACGCTTCAAAGCACTTTTCGCTTCTCACCGATTTGCTATGTGGCTATTATTTGACGAGACTGACCCAGTAAAGTACTTTGAGTTAGACTTCATACATACCTATCTACCTATTTTTCCTGTAGCTCTATCCGTAAAACGCTTCGTGGCAATCCTCTATTGTTTGAAACAGTGCTGGAAGTCTTTGAAAGACTTAGTGTTATTGTGAACTTTAAAAATTATTTCTAAGCTGAATCAATAATAATAATAAATTAATAATTTGTTAATAGACCCGATGGTCCAGAAATTTCAAAAAATCGATTTTTTGGTTTTTTAGTGTCTCGAAAATATTTTTATTTATTTATTTTTTATTTATTTAAAAGAGTAACAGTTATTAGTAACTATTCCACTTACGAAATAAGCACTGGCTGCCAGGGCCTTCGGCTTATGGTACCTTAATTAGAGTAATAATATAGGTAAGTAACTATACAAGAGGATGGGAGAGAGGAGTTGAGGGAGTATTAAAAGATTAGTGGGTAATGTGAGTTTGACCGGAGTATAATTTTATATATGTATATCCAGTTTTCGCAAAGAGTTAAAGTTTTAATTTAGTTAGTTTAATAAATTTTCAAATTAAATTAATGCTATTGTCATTTGTGTTGTTGAGTAGCTTCGAAAGTTCAAGGTTAGGATGGATTGCATTTCTAGTGCATTTCAATCCTGGGCAGTTATCGAGGAGGTGTGAAGTCGTGTAGTCGTCTGAGTTGCAAAAAGGGCAGGCTGGTTTGACTGTGCTGTTTAGTATGTGAAGATGGGTGGCTATAGGTGACCGATTCGAAGGCGTGTAAATATCTTGAGGTTCTTGGAAGGCATGTGTGTAGGATATATCGGCTTGATGCCAGTAGGGTTGTACTTTTTGTAGTGGTGTTGATGATTAAACCATTGGCTATTGTATGCATCCTGAAGAGATTTTAGTATAATTTTTCGAATATCTTTGGTATTAAAATGTGCACTGAAGTGAAGGACTTCTTGGGCAGCTTCTTTGGCTCTAGTATCAGCGCACTCGTTGCCTTGTATTCCGGCATGACCCGCAACCCACATGATCCTTATGGAATTTTTATTTAATGCGAAATTATTTCGGATTTCAGTGATTATTGGAGTTTCGTTAGAATGGTTCAATATAGCGTCCATTACGGATTTACTACCGCTGCAAATAATGAATTTCCCGCCTTTGTTGGAGGTAAAAACTACCGCTTCAAGCATTGCAGCTGCTTCCGCTGTGAATACTCGAAAATATAGTATCTTAGGAATATACAGTGAAATTTTCCTGAGGAAATTCCCAATATCATAGCTTTTAGAACCCATTAACTAGGTTGAGGGCGGTCCGTGCGCTTCTGTACCTCAAAATTTAAGCTCGAAAAAACTTTTATCGGCCTGGTGTTGTCAACAAAAAAAATCTATTCTACCGAACCGTCTGAAATTTGAATATATGTAACCCAACATTAATGACTATCGCCCGTACTATAATCCTATTATTATTTCAATTATTTTGTATTTTTTTTATTAAAAAATTAAAAAAAAACCCAAGTTTTAGAGTGTCAAAAACAAAACTGCGCCATTTTGTCAAATTTTTAGTTTTTTATTCTAGTACGGGACATAGCTACAGTCACGCTGATTAATAATTTTTTTCGTTTTTGTGTTTCAGATAAATAGAAGAGCCAAAATGGACAACACCGTGCAGAGGGAGGGTCAACTTCAGCGCCATTTTTAAAACTATTAAAATTAAAAAAAACAACAAAATTTTCATTTTTGTATGTAAAAGAAGTTAAATAAAAAACCTAAAAAATTGTTTTTTTTTTGGTTTTTGTTTTAAAGAAATTTCTGAAAATACTCTAAATTTTCGAGCTCTAGACCACCGGGAGCCCTTAAAGTTCACTTTGGTTACGCGCATTCTCAAATTCTCAGCAAATTTCACTTCATCTCCTAAAGGGCGTATCAGCGTCTATGTGCCTGCGCTGCGTTTATCTGAAACCAAGGTTTAGTGAATCCTTCCCGCATGGCTCGCGGTAGAATGGAAGAGTTGGAGAAGGCAATTTTTATCATGAACTTTTTATCCACTTAAAATTTAATCCTACGGATGGCATCTATTTCAGGACTTTGCATCAATTTCAGGGCGAAGCAGTCGAACTAATTTTTTTTTTTTTTTAAGGGGTTTATGTAGTTGTCGGTTTATTTTTCATTCAGAGAGATTCTTCCAAACAACGTTACTCTTTGAAAAGCAATCGAGTGGCAATACATTCGCATATTTATACAAATCAATGAATTGGCTCGAACGTGATCTGAATGTGCTTGGCAATCGCAGTTTATTAGTTGTTTTGAACGGAAGCTACGTACTATTCGTACTTACTGTTTATTTTATATGAAATCAGCGAGATCAAAACATAGTAGTTATCATTTATTGACGTTTAAGGTAATATCTAAGCATTAGTCGAGGAAGTTGCGGCAGACTATTATTATTACTGACTAAGTTGTATCTATTAGTGCATATTTAAATTAATTGAAATTAATAATAATCTAATAATAATGAAAATTGAACGACTATTACAGACATCATAACACAATGTTTAAGTCAAAGTATACGCCATATGATCTTTGGCCTTCTCACCTTCGGCTCATAGGAAAATAACACTGAACTCATATCAAACAACACTTTTATATAAAATTTTACTATCTAGTTGCTCTTAAACATTGTATTTTAAAATGCTGGAACGTAAATATATGATACTTATTTCACACAATATCGGCTGCACGTCATAAATGGGTGGAGCAGCTCGGCCAAACACCTAATAGAAGTGTACGTTCCAATTATTTATTATTTTTTATCGGCTACTTGACCAGCTACTCTTGGCAAAATTTCAGAACTATTTCCGGAATATTGAAAAAATAAAAACTACGCAAATTACCTGGTTTCACTCTCAATTCCTAAAGTGGATAACTTCCTATCGTGATAATAAACACTGTATCGACTCGGTAATGTATCCTCCTATTCTTTTGTTGCTTCCTCTTGTGTCCCCCAAGGTAGTGTCCTAGGCCCGTTGCTATTTGTCCTCTTCATTGAGAATATTTCCTCCCAAGTGCGAATTTCTCTTATACACGAATGGTCTGAAAATCTCTTATTAAATTAAGTGTCCAGAAGGTTCATCCATTCTCCAGCGTGAGTTGAATAACTTACTCGCATACATATATATTACATATACAGGGTGGCACACGAATCGTGCTACAAAAACAAAACGTAATAACTTTTTTTCTAATCAATGTATTTAACTTTTTGTTTTTTTATTGTATAGATAATTCAATTTTATTTTATGTAACTAATTAGTTTTGAAAATAATAGAACGTAAATGACCTCCATGCTCATTCACGCATATGCGACACCTGATGAGAAAATTGTTCATTGCGCACTGAAGGGTTGAAGTCGGGATCGCCTCAATTATTGTTGTGATGGACTGCTTCAATTCAGTCAAATTACTTGGTTTTGTTTTATACACCTCTTGTTTGAGATAACCCCATAAAAAACAATCTGGTGCAGTGAGGTCAGGTGACCTTGGGGGCCAGCGGAAAGTGGAATTTCTGGATATCAATTTATTTCTAAATTTTCGTTGGAGCTCCTCCATAACCGGTCTGGCTATATGTGCAGTTGCTCCATCTTGCTGGAACCAAATGCTGTTAAAAGGGATACGTCTTCGCCGCAGTTCTGGATAAAAAAACTCCTTCAACATGTTTAAATAACGGCCCCCATTTACAGTCGCTGTTACACCGTTTTCTTCGAAGAAGTATGGCCCGACAATGCACCTTGATGAAACTGCGCACCACACTGTGACTCGTTCTGGGTGCAGTTCCATCTCATGGAGTATTTGCGGATTTGATTGACTCCATATACGGCAATTTTGCTTGTTTACATTGCCGTTTAGATCAAAATGGGCCTCATCAGACATAAACAAGCAATTTATGAAGTTGTTGTCTTCTTCGGCCATTTCAATAATTTTTTGGCAAAATTCCAGGCGAATAGGCAACTCCAGAGGGTTTAATTTGCTTGTGATTTGAACTTTGTACGGAAACAAGTTTAAGTCATCATGATCTATCCGCTGCAATGACCGTCTGCTAACTCCAATTTGCGCCGACAAGTTACGAGTCGAAACTCTTGGATTTGCCTGAATTGACGATGCTACAGCCGCGATTGTGGCTTCGACCCGAACATGGGGATCTCGATGGTACGGTCTGCGTGCGATGCTTCCAGATTCAGCAAACATGTTCACCAGCCTCATAATGGTCCATCTGCTCGGGGGAGTGCCGCCAAACTCCCGCCTAAATTCCCTTTGGACGGAAATGATGGACTGCAAAGCATGGTACCGCTGCACTATCCAAATCCTCTTTTCGGTATTCCAAGCCTCCATTTTTTGTAAATCTAAATACTAATCTGCAAAATAAAAAAAAAAAAGCCGAAAAACAGTTATTACGTTTTGTTTTTGTAGCACGATTCGTGCGCCACCCTGTATTAAGTTGGGGAATAAGTTCATAGCGTTTTTATATTTTCTTTTATTTTACAACGATTTGTTAACTGTTTGGCAAAGGGTAAGTATTCCTGCCGTAGAACTATTTCTGCTCTACAAAACAATGTTAATTGTATTTTTGTGTTATTGAATTTTTTATTAGAGGCTTAGAAACGGAACACCCAGGAGGCAAAAGTCAAAGTTTTCGACACCTGCCCTTCTTTGTTTTTCATCGAGGTCAAAAAGTTGCCGAACCAACCCAGGATCCAGGGCATATGCGACGTGTGTGGAGAAGGTGTTCTAGGCAGACCTACAGCACGGAAGTGGTGTGCAAAGTTCAAAACTGGCGTCTTTGACGTCGATGACACTTCCCCCATCGGAAGGCCTTCCGAATTCGATGTAGAACGTCTCAAATCACTTTTGAACTGTGATCATAAAGCGATTCTCAATCTCCTGAATTCAATGGGTTTTACCGAAAAATTAGGAGCCTGGGTGCCTCACGAGTTCAACGAAAAAAACAAAGAAAGTTGCCTTCACATTGCTTCTTAGTATCTCGCCCGCCATTGAGCAACACGCGGTCATAAACAGCGCTTTTTATACCGAATCGTCATGGTGAAGCAAAGAAAGGAGTGGGTGGCTCCAGGAGATACGTCAAAGCCGAGAGCCAAGCTGAATATTCATCCAAAGAATATCATGATATGCGTTTGGTGGGACTGAGACAAAGACTGAAAAGACCTGGTCGACATGGTCAAACCATACTACTTGCGACAACGCCGGGCCCATGTTGCACAAGTCGTGAAAGTCGCACTCCAAGAGCTCGAACGGAAGGTCCTTCACTATCCGCCGTATTCTCCAGACGTTCCACCAACCAATTACCATCTTTTCGGCTACCTGTCAAACCATATGAAGGGCGTTACCTTCGATAACAAAGAGGTTCTTAAAAAACGGGCTCAACAGCTTCTTTGACACGTAACTAGGCGATTTTTGGCGGAACGGCGTTAAAAAATTGGCCAAGAGGTTGTAAGCAACAACGGTGAATATATAATTGATTAACTTATTGAACAAATTTTTGTTTTTTGTTTAAATAAGAGTCTTGAGTAAAAACGCTACGAACTCATTCCTCAACCTAATAGTTGATGTATGCGTAATGGTTTGTTCCTTAACAATAATAAATGTGACAATTGTTCTTATGCAAAATTCTTCAATATTTTTCCAACATCTTACTTCATCTCAAGCTCGCCGCTAAAGACAATTAGTGAATTAAAAGTCTTGGATGTCTATTTTGACTTCAGGCTTAACTTCATCACTCAATAGATTATATTGTTTCTAAATCGTTAGGAATGTTGGTCTTTATTCGTCGAAATAGTTGTTCGTTTTCTGACCCCTATATTCTCGTCCTTGGTCGTACAAGCTTTGACGACGCTCCACGTCGAGGACGCCAAAAGCAGCAACAACACCAGAAATCGTAGAAAAAATACCGGATATTGAATTAGTGAGTGTGAGGATATTGAATCGAGTGACTGAAAAACGTTTAGTAGAAGCCCCAAGCATCTCATTGGGATGTGTAAGCAATATTTTGGCTGAAGTATTGAGTCTCAGAAAGTGGTGTGCACAATGGAACAAAAACACATTCGAATGCGACTTTTTCTTCAACTTTTATAGCATTTTCGAAAGGAGAAAGTGGATTTTGTGCATCGATTCATCACTGTGGATCAGACCTGGATCTATTATCATAATCCTAAATCAAAACAAGAGGCTAAAGAGTGTGGTAAAACTGGTTCTTCGGCTCCGAAACGAGTTCGTGTCCAGAAACCGACCAAGAAAGTGTTAACATCAGTTTTTTCGGATGCGAAAGGAATTTTGATTGTGGATTTCTTCCAAACTGGTAAAATAACCTCGTGTACAGAAAATAGGATGAATTTTCATTTTTCTCAAAAAATATTTATTTATTCATCAATTTCTTTTTTATCTTCTTCAAACTAGTCCCCCAATCCTCGAAGCAATTCTGATACTCACTTTTTGGTATGTCCTTGAGATCTCTCAGCGATTCGATTTTTATCTCCTTAATCGTCGCAAAACAGCGTCCTTGCATGGGTCTCTTTAATCTTTTGAACAGGCAAAAGTCGCAGGGGACCAAATCTGGTGAATACGGTGGATAACAATTTTGTTTTTGACCAAATAATCTCTCACAAGCAAAGATGAATGAGCAGGTGCATTATCCTGATGCAAAAGCCATGCATTTCCGGGCGTTTTTTTTCGTATTGCTTCACGCAAACGGCGCATAACTTCTAGGTAATACTCCTTATTTACCATACACCTGGTAATCGAAGAAAACAGCGAGCAAAATTGAAATTTGATCGTACTTTTTCGTCCTTTTTTTGATCTTGGCTCTCCTGGACTTTTTCATTGGGACGACTGGGCTTTAGGTTCGATGTCATAATCATATACCCATGATTCGTCACTAGTTATGACCCTTCTAAGCAAATCTGAATGATCGTTGAAGTCATTCAACAATTCCTGAGCGATGCTCAAGCGACGTTGTTTTTGGTCAAAATTCAGCTATTTTGGAGCGAACTTTGCTGCCACACGCTTCATGCCCAAAACTGCCGAAAAGATTGTTTGTCTTGAGTCAATCGATATGCCGACATCCTCAGCAATTTCTCTAATTGTAATTTGATGATTCTCCATAACAATTTTCTTGACTTTCTCAACATTTTCATCGGTTGTTGATGTGCTGTCGCGTCCAGTGCGAGCGTCGTCATTCACATCTTCTCGCCCTCCTGTGAAAAGCTTGTACCCCTGTAATAATTTTTTTAACTCAGAGTACTTTCACCGTATGCCACTGTCAACATTTCAAATGTTTTTGAGCACTTAATTCCATTTTTTACACAAAATTTAATGCAACTTATTTGATCCATCATTTTTTTCGATAATAGAAAATCGCCGAACACGCAAAACATTTGTCTTATTTATGCCTCTTACAAACAAACTAAACACACTTTATTGCCAAAACCGTGAACATTTCTTCGAGTCAAGTGTATCAACATAAAAAAATAATAATAATCGAAAGTCGAATGTACGTAGCCCGTGAAATTTGAAAATTCACCATATATTTTGGATATATTTGTACATTCTGAATATTATTGCAACCTTTTAGACCAGCTGAAGGAAAAAACTTGTGAAAAATTACCCAATTGGCAAAAGAAAAAATTCTTTTTCATTAGGACAATGCAGAGTCCGTACCGTGTCACAGCATATTTTCACAATGGCTAAAATCCATGATCTAAAGTTCGAATTGTTGGAGCATTTGGCACCTAGCGACTTCCATCTATTTATATATGTATATATAAATAATTGGCGCATACACCCTTTTTTGGGTGTTTGGCCGAGCTCCTCCTCCTATTTGTGGTGTGCGTGTTGATGTTGTTCCACAAATGGAGGCACCTACAGTTTCAAGCCGACTCTGAATGGCAGATTTTTTTTCATGCACTCGGAGATTCGAACCTACGTTCTCTCTGAATTCCGAATGGTAGTCACGCACCAACCCATTCGGCTACGGCGGCCATCCATCTATTTGCAGACCTAAAAAAATTCAAGCGTGGAGATTGTTTTTTATTAAATCATTTCAGAGATGGAGTTATAAATCGAAATATCATTGGAAAAAGTGGTAATAGATATTCAGGGAGTCTATATTGAATAATAGAGTGTATTTCAAACCATAAACATGTGTTTTTCTCATCGAACTGTAAAAATTATTGAACAACCTAGTAGTTATTTAAACTCAACTTCGACATTATTTCTTAGAACGAAAACATTACAACGTGCTTACACATCTTTATTGTTGGTAGAAAAACACCAAGTCAAACTACGTAATTTTCATGTTTTGACCGGCACTATTTTTTTTTGGAATCTGTGATCAATGATTTTTTATTATAATTTGTTTGTCGTGCTTTGTATGAAGAAAAGTGTCATATCCATCTACTTGGTTGCGCGCATGATCAGTGCCCTTAGACACCATTCACATTTTCAGCTGCCTGACTTACGTTTTCGTCTTTATGAAAGAAAACTTTTAAAATACCGAATTGCTCCTTGATTTGCCAATTCTTAAGATTTGTCCTCTAAAACTAAAAACGTTTAGCAAACACTGTAAAATTAAAAAGAAAAGGCCTTAAGCACAGATAAGTAAGTGGGAGCATTAATAACATAAATTATTGAAATGCCTTAATGAAATTTAGCAACCCACCGTTTATGGAAAGCAGTCCAAATATAAATATTTAATTACATAATTATGCATATGCGCATAATTACATACTTGCATATGGTATATGTATGTACACGTACCACGTAAGTATAGGAGGATCAAACAAATCGCAGAAATATCACTTTATATCACGTTCAATGAATAAGGCAGAGTTTAGTGTTGTTATTATGCGCGATATTTAGTAGCATGATGGCCATGACCCATAGCCTATCTTTTGGTTACTCTCCATTATTTATTGCTTTCGTTTCGTTTACACCAAAATTACATTCAAATTTCGCGTCAAGGTTATGGCGAAATTTGCCAATTATCAGCCATTTATATGCGCGATTGACAACCGTTTAGCTCCATATCTTTGCTCTTATTCATTCTCACTCATGTTAGACCATCCCACCGAGTTACGAACGCCAAATGTTTTGGGTTTTAACTGGCCTTCGATGACCTTGTGAGAGGCCCACATATGTAAATCCTACAGGCACGTGTTGTTGCTCTTTTTTCTCTATTATTCCAAGTAACAGTTTTTTGTAAGTATATTAAATTTAATTTGAAACTCATTTGGGTAAAATGATGGCGTTGAAGAGATATGATTATCTAAATGAATCTGTTATTTCTGCTCGCATATTAATTAACGTATTTCTCTCTAAACGTTTTCGTCGAAGTCAACCATGAGATTTGTTTAGCTATTGTATGCATCTGTATACACTGAGTTTGTTTATGTTTACTGTTATGTAATACGATTTCCTTTAAAATGTAATGGGTGTCTAAACTTTCATTGTTCCACTGAAAATAAAATCTTTTGATTATCTGACTATCATCAATTTCGTCATGTGCGAGTTGCAGAAACCAACTCGTGTGGAGCTTTGGATCACGACAGAAAGGGAAGGAACTTTAGTGGTGTCACAGCCAAACACAAAATGTGCAGCAATTTGGTGTCGAGCTGGTGGTGGGTGAAAGGCTTCGCCACCAAGTACTTCCTGCTACTCTCTGTGTTATTTTTGTTTTGTTGTACTTTTTCACACCAAAAAAATAGCGTCAGGTACCATTTTCAAGTAGTGGAAGACTTTATTGGCTCGGAAGCTAACACTAACCCCGATAAATACGCAAAAAATAACATTAACATTTTAACAAGAGAGCTGTCTTCTCGAACTCCTGGAAAAAAGCCATAATAGTACCCTTTCTAAAATCAAATGGTAATTATTGCGCATGGGAAAAGAGCTATAGCTAAAATTCGTTTGAAATGTAAAGATCCTTTTTTATCTGCCGTCAAAAATGTCTACGTTCGTCTCGAAAAAACGGCATTTGCGGGAAGTCATGCTTCATTATTACCTTTTAAAGAAAAGTGCAGCTGAAACGTGTTGTGTATTGATCAATATTTACGGTAATCACGCTCCATCAAATACAACTTATAAAGAGTCGTTTCGACGCTTCCAAAGTGGCAATTTCGACGTGAGTGATAAAGATCACGAAGGGACACCGAAAAAGTTCTAACATACTCAACTACAACAGTTATTGGATGAAGACTCATGTCGAACCCTTGATGATATGCCGAAAGAGTAGGATGTTGACAGATGGGAATGGTCCAGAAAGCATGTAACTGGGTGCCACATCAATTGGAGGAGAGGGATATCGAGAGTCGTGTCAGATGTTTCTTGAACGGCAGAAAAGAAAAGGTTTTCTGCAGGCCCATCAACAGCGAAAAAAATATTCATGCTTCAAAGGTTATGTTGTGCATCTGGTGGGATCAGAAGCGGGTCATCTATTATGAACTATTTAAACAATCTGAAACCATCACTGGTGATCATTACCGACTGCAGCTAAAGCCTTTGAATCGAGGTTTTAAAGAAGAGCGGCCGGAATGCGAGGGTAGACATGACAAACTGATTTTGCTGCATAACAACGCCAGGTTGCTAAAACGGTGCAGAAGTAATAAGAGGGACTGAATTGGGAAATCTTTCCCCACCCACCATATTCCCCAGACATTGCACCTTCAGATCAATGCAGTCAGCCCTTATTTGAGAGCAGTTAACTTCTTACGAGAGCGTCGCAAACGGGTTAAATGAATGGATCAAGTCAAAAGACCTTGAATTTTTCGCCACAGCAATCCGTATGCTGCCTGAAAGTTCGAATAAAGTTGTAACTTGCAATGCCACATACTTCACATAATATGTATAATGTATTAATGAATTGTTTAAATAATTGGTAACGTTGGCTAAGAAAGTGCTAAAACTTATTCCCATACCCAATACATACCTATTGCGATTATACCAAATGCAACAAAAGTCATAGAGCGCTTAATGCAGATTTACTCATTTTTATGTAAAAACTTCCTGGTTAGTGAACAAAAAACTAATCTGGCTTCAGGCGTAACAAAGCCATATCACCACGCTCCTTACCATTTCAGATAATGTTTGTGTAAAGAGTTAGTACTTCCTGACCATTCCAAGGCTTTTGACATTGTCCATCACAAGCTAATGCATCTGAAGTTAAAGAATTTATTTCATTCATTTTTCATCCTCGGCGATAAACCTAAAACTATTATATAATACTTGGGCGGCTACAGCGTAAATTATGAAGAATGTTGTTTATACTGTAAAATGAAGGTTGCGATATCCTCAAAATACTACACAGCCTTGTTAAGCGTACTATGTCAAAAGTCGGTATCATTCCGAGCCAAAAACTAAAATATTTGAGTTCGAGCATAGATTTTCTAGTGCACTTTATAGGCACAAAGAAAATAGCCATTGTGGGGCCCCACAGTTAGAGTTTGTATACATAGCTAATCCAGAGTCTTGACATTTCTGTGCTATGATTTTAAGGAAGTGCCAATATATGTAATTCAAGAGGTTTTTTCCTTTGTTCGGCCACTCTGATGAACAAACAGTCATACTTTTTATTTATGTTATTCAAATCTACCAAAATTTACTTCAACGTACCAACACATCAAGAAAAAAAAAATACCAACTTTTCCTACTTAAACTGAATTAACACTGCCCACTATTGCGCCATCTTCATGTATTCAGAGTATTTCTTTCAGCCCAATTTCTTCAATAAATTTTAGTGTTTGTTTTATTTTATTGCAAGTTCCTCTGAAGTGTAGATAATCATTTAATCAGCAATACACTATTAGAATTCCTGTGATAATTCTGAAATTATTTTTTATCTTTATCTTATTTAAATCCATATAATTTTTAAATCGATTTAGGTTAAACCTACCTATCATTGATTTTGATTTCGATAAGCCTTGTTGATTGTTCCAGTATTACCTTTTTGATTTCTTCTACTTTTTCAATAAGAGAAGAGAAATTACCCTTAACTAGCCCACAACATGGCTCTGGGAATAGAGTGGAGAGGCCGCTCCTTTGCTAGAAAATTTACCTGCCATTTCGATTCCACTGATTCCTACGTGATTCCACTGATTCCTCCCCTGAGGCTAATAGGATCACCTACCGTTATTCTGGTATACATTCTATCAAAAAATATCGGGAATTATTCATTTAAAAAACGCGCGTTACAAATATGTCTCAATTTTTTTTGTTGGAATGTTGACATAACTGTCCTCTACAATGTCGAGCAGTTTGAGCGCGATCTGTCAATTAGCTTATTTTTGGCATTTAATTATATCAGTCAACCGCAGGTTTGCGCTGCAATTTTCACTATGGATAAAAATATCGAACAAAGAATTTTTCTTAAATTTTGTGTTTTGAACGAGATTTCGTTTGCCGTATGTTGCAGAAAGCCTATCTGGAGTGTGCTTTATCAAAAACAGGGGTCTGCGGGTGGTATAAGACTTTTGCAGAGGGCCGAGAAGTCGTGAAAGATTTGCCCCGATCTGGTCGCCCATCAACGTCTTCAACGGATGAAAACGTCGACAAAGTCAAGGAAATGGTGCCGAAAAACCACCGAAAACTCGATAAATACCATCGAACAATTACCGTATTCACCGAATGTAGCCCCTTGTGGCTTTTTCCTTTTCCCAAAACTTAAATTGCCACTCCGTGGACGCCGCTTTAAGTCGATAGTGGCCATTAAGGAGAATTCGCTGAAGGACCTTATGAAAATCTCTCCAAAGCGTTTAAAAGATGCTTTGATGACTGGACTAATTGATGACTGGTGTATTGCTTTGAATGGAGCCTATTTTGAGGGTGACAAAATACGAGTAAATTTCGATGATTAAACAATTATTTTTCGTTTTATTGAACAACTCCCGGTACTTTTTTTGACAGAGTGTAAATATTCATCTTATCAAGACATTCCAGAACCAGTTTTGATGTATCCTGGAAAGTGTTTATAGCTTCGATTGGCTACTAGCCACTACCTGGCTATTAGTGAGGATAGCTATGCTTCTGTTGTTATAGTTTCGTTCAAAGTTACAGTGAGCGCAGTGCGAATTCCGCATGAAATATATTTCTATTCTTGCGTAGCGCTTCCGCGTTTCTTTTCCCCAATCCGCAGTTACACGGTGTGATATTCTGAATTATCTTATTGGTTTTAGATAACCCTTTCCAAGTCCTTTTATTGCCCAGTTCGGTTTTGAAGCGTTTGACTAAACTGAATATCGGTATTATCATGTCCGATGGCATTGAGATTTTAACCTTTGGTAGTAACTTTAGTAGGCATGCACATTTTCCATTTATTCTCAAACGTTTGCTATGCACAAAATATGTGTAAGATATCTGAGAGCTTCGTAGTTTTTATGTAGCCATTCCCTTTTAATGACACCGAAACCTATAAACTAACTTAATTTATGATAGTCAGTATAGAGGACTACAGGACTACTACAAGCTAGGAATACAAGTAAAGAGTAGACGTGCGACTGTAATGGAACAAAAAGCAATTATGAGAAGACGGCCTACCTTGATTGTCGTCACTCGTGCATTTGCATTATGCGTAAACAGCATTTGCGATTAAAACAACTTAAGTCCATAACGAAATCTTCAATTGCGCTGCCGCCTCAGCTAGCAGAGAGCAGCAAACGATACGCGCTTGTAAGCCAACTGCGCTGCAAATCGTTGTGGGCGGCAACGCAGCATTCACCACTAGTCGCACAAGCAGAGCTAACATTTATTCGCGTTCGCATTCTCGTTCTCGATGACTACGCCAAGCTATGTAACTGCTGCCGGTGTCGCAGTTGACTGCAAAGCACAATGCATAGTGGGGACTACGTTTAACCTCACACCAAACTCCATCTCAGTTTCAGTCCCCATTCAGTAGTCGATGTGTGCAATTGTTAAATCGTGCAATTCTCCATTTGTTCGCCAGTCTGATCAACTAGATGATTCTAACATAGTTAAAATACCAACAAAACGTGCCAAACAAGTCAGTCTCTGAGACAGTGTGCGAGACGGTGCGTCAGTTAGTTAGCGAGCGAGCCAATTGAGCTTTAAAAGTGAAAAAGAAACTAAAATCTGAAAATAACAACCTGTAAGTCAGCCAACATTTTTCGCGTACAGCGATCACCGGATTGCCTGAACAACAACGGCCAGTCGGTATATTACAGTTTGGCAGGTTTGTTTTCGTTTTTTGTTTTCGTACCATCCTTTATTCGCTCCTGAGCTTTCCTTTTTATTTTGGAACTACTTGTTTGCCCATTCGTAGTATGCTTTTATTTTTATTGATTTGGTTTTTATACGTCAATTCTGAAACCGGTGAAGAAAAGCTAATGTAAAAAGCAGAATAATAAAATTATTGAACACAAGGCAGACGATATTAAGAACAATAAAAGCGACAGGACAGACATTGTCGAGCGATCAAAGCAGAGGTGCAGTCAAAAATCAGTAATAGCCTTCGTCAACGCCAGCTTTAAATGAAAGTGATTCTGCTGAACAGTCAGAATAGTCTTGAAGTGCAAGCGCAGTTGTCTGGTTCAACTGCAGCTGAAACAAAAAGCATTGAGGTGCACTAAGGCAAGCTAACATCGATTGAATCGGTCGATTTTAACGAAGCGATTGAAAAGCACAGAGAAGTTGAAAGAGATCATGTAATTTGAAATAAACATTAAAATTGTTGAAAAACTCTATGGTGCAAAGGTGCAGTGAAAATTTGGTTAATAAAAAACTTTAAAAAGTGTAAATATAGCAAATGCATTAATCGTGTGAATCGAACTGGAGTCAGTTTAGTACTAAAGAGTCAAGTGATAAGGTAAGTTTGGAAAAATGATCAAGAACAAATATGAACGGTAAAGATATATTCATTACCAACTACGAGTGTAAATGTACTCGTATGTAGTTAAATGGCGGCGTTTGTAGAAATACCTATATGGATGTTTTGAAATAAATATAGTTTGAACTAAATGTTAAAATTAAGTGTCATGAAAATCTTTACGGAACTAGAGATGTTGGCCGGTTGGAAATATGCATTTTCTGTAATTAGTTTTTATTTTACAAAATCAGTTTTTAAATTTTGTTATTCCTCCAAAATTTATAATTCCCTTCCGAAATTCTGAAATTCAAAGGAATTGCAAGAAAATTTTAATAAAATTTACCAGGACGTGATTTACCTGGCAATGACTTATACACTTCCTTGGGTGTAGAGCACAGACTCATTAGAGTCTAAAGCTTAATATTTAAAAATCTCTTTTGTTTCATTTAGGATTGTCTTTTTTCGGATTCATTGAATCATATGTAATTACGATTAATTAAGAAATCAAAGAAAGTTTTTTCCAAAGCATTCAGTTCTTGGCGCACAATGACAAACTTTCGTGTGCATTTCTGTTATTGAAAAGGCGTCAATAAAGCTGTAGGTCATTCCATTTGTGCGGCGCATACAACAAGTTCGAGTACAAGCTCAGCCAACAACTGACTACTACATAAATATGCGTCAAAAGAAATTAAAAAAATATTTTTCTATAATTTCGTTGAATGTTTAAAGCGGGTAACATTTTTTTCGGCTTTTTCTTTCATATAAAAAAAATAGAGCATGTATTTTGTGTGGGAGAAAAGGCGCAACACCTCATCGACAAGAATTATCAAAAATCAAGACTATTTTATAGACACTTGAAACTTGCATTTTTTATACTGAATTTCAATGGGCTATAAAATTGCATAACCAGAAAAATGTTCAAAATTCGGGTTAAATAGTTGCAAGTTTCAATGGAATTTTTGAGAATTTTGTACAAATTTTGCATTTATGTGTTTATGGTTTTTATAATGGTGTGAACCATATTTTTTATAAAAAAAAATAATGTTGTGTGCATAATTTGCAGCTAGATGTATGTACATAAATGAGGAGTAATCGTAGAGATACGAATTAATGGTGGTTAGTGCAAGAATCAGAAAACAAACTTTGCCTAATTCAGCTGTTTAGTATCTTAATGCCCCTCAATTTCGCTTTTAAACAGGTGCCGATACACTACATGAAAAAATTAGGAGATCAACTACAGTTCTTAGTTTAGGACTAACAATTCATGTTTTTAATATTTAAAGTTTTAACGATAAATGTTTTAAAAGTAAGCGGAAATAAGCACTCATTTCACGAAATTTAATTAATTATTATAAATCTATAGAGCAAAAAAAAGTATGAGACCAATGTTATTAAATTTGAAATAATCAAATATATTTGTTGCAGTTAGTTTATAATTTGGAGCTTAATAATTTGTGTTGCATCCTCTTCTGATTATAACTGGTTGAATTCGTCGAGCCATTCATTAGTTTCATTAAATTTTGTATAATATTTTGATCAATTTTTGACCATCCGACATTAAGGGGACAGATACCGGTAAACGGCCATATTTTCCCTGATTTTCATTAAAATTATTTAAAATGAAGAAGTCAATATATTTTGCTCAAAATTGGCTTACAGTTTATTTATACATTAAAATAATGTTTGTTTTTATTTTTATCATTTAAAATGGCGGATGTACACTCAATTCTTCCAGGAAGGTCGGAATTGGCATACAGTTTATTTATACATTAAAATAATATAATTTTTTTTTTTAATCATTAAAAATGGCGGATGTACACTCAATTCTTCCAGGAAGGTCGTAGTGGGGCTTCTCAATCGGCGGGCATTGTAGCATGGGCGTCAGTGACCTGAGTGCAAAAAGCCAAACATTTTTTTGTTTATTAATGTCATAATTTCCATATGAATTAAAAACAAATAGAAAACAAATCGCGGAATAAAATGCTTCAAAACAAAAATGAGTTTTGCGGCGAATTTTCCTACTATTTTTGCTTCGAAAAAATAATTTTTTCGAAAAATTTTCGAAATTGTAAATTCACATAGACAGTATTATCATAAAAAAGATGTGTGCTAAATTTCAGGAAGATCGGTCAATAACTTTTCGAGTTATCGTGTACGCCAATTCGAAAAATATGGTTTTGAGAAAAACGCGTCTAAAGTTTGAATACGTGAAAACTCCTCTCCAAGCGCTCGAACGAAAAGAATAGAGTTGTCACGGTTGGCAATCTATAATATAAGAAATACTTAAATTTACGTTCTAAACATTTTTTGGCATATTCTGAAAGG
The DNA here is from genome assembly GCF_028408465.1 of Anastrepha ludens. NCBI lineage: Eukaryota > Metazoa > Arthropoda > Insecta > Diptera > Tephritidae > Anastrepha > Anastrepha ludens. The sequence continues at coordinate 112,849,977 of NC_071498.1, read as the reverse complement.
ATTATATTAACATTTTATGGAAAAACAAAATTTTTTTTTTCAAAATTTTACAGGGATCTGTACCCTTAATTGCACTTCTAAGGCTTTTAGTGCTATGAAACTGACTTCCATTTTTGAAAATCGGTAGAAAAAGTATTGAAAGTATTACATTTTCGATTGGGTTAAGGCCAGGGCTGCAGGCACGTTTGATTTCCCGAAAATCTGCAGCGTCAAGTTTTGGTTTTCTACCATGATTCAATTACACAGTCCTGTGAGGGTGAGTTTCTACAATGGCTGTACTTGTTTCTTGTAGTTTTTTATGCGCTGAAAACGAATCTGACCTTCAAAATGCTCCATCATGTCAGGATTTTTGGTAAATGAAGCCTAAAAGGTCAAAAAATGGCCATTTTAGCCATTTTTGATCATTTTTTTTTGGGATAGAAAATTTTTTTTTCCAATTTTCGACGAAAAGGTTGCATAGTACAACTCTTTAGCTTTAAAACCCATTTTTTTAAATTATTGTACGATTTTTTAAAAAAAAGTTATGACATTTTGAAATTAAAATTAAAATTAAAAAATTGACAAAAATGAGATTTATTGTATACATTTATATATTTGTATGCACATACACACTTACATATGTAAATCAATTTGAAAGTTTATTAAAAAACTGTATACGGCAATCTGTGATAATCGTCAGAGTTAAGGTTCAGCCATAACCGAATCGCAATCCTGCTATTATCCTTGAACTCATAATACCTTGACTTCGCAACTTACGTATTCAAGTATTGTGGAATGAAGCGCAGTATCGTACCGCATAAAGTATTACTTACATTAAAATCTTACGCTAAGCTTCCTCAATTAAGCTTTGCGTCATTAATTATTTAGTCTTTTTATTTTAACTAACCCAAAAACATGTCGCTCTTCATATATCTTACTCCTACTTAATTGTTTCTTGGTTGTCAAAGTTTTCCTTTTAAGTCGTTCGCTTTTATATTCTGGCACAACAACTTTCGAAAATTACACCAATCAGAATTTTCAGTGCTATCCTTGAAGAGCCTTATGGAATCAATACTTATATAATAGTCATCAAGTATAGTAACTTATATGAAGCAAAAGGTTCTACACTTATATGAAGCAAAAGGCATAATAAAAAAAATTTAATAACAAAACAACAAAGCTAAGATTAAACAAAAGTGAAACTGTATCAAAAGACGAAGAACACCGACGCTATCATTAAACCATTAAAATTAAATAAAAAGCAAAATAAGCAGGAAATGCAAAACGAAAGTTGTTTCTCAAGTGAACTGCTACGCACAGTTTTTGTTGATGTTGACACCGGTTCATAGCCAGAATGCAAAAAACTACAAAACAAAAATAAAAAACAATAACAACTATAGCAAAAAATACAAAAGAGTGCTGTGCTGCGAGTGGGAAATGAAATGTGAGATGTTGCAAAGATCAGGGTCACATTAACGGTCATCTGCCAGCATGTGGTCCAGCATAAATTTCTTAATGCCGTTAATGAGGGAAGGGTGAACAATGCTAATTTTTACATGCATACGCACTTAGCCATAAAGCCCTTGATTTTATGAGTTAACAAATTATATGGAATTTCGTGCATTATAATTGGCAGCTGCTGTCCCAATGTCAAGTGCAAGGTTTGCGTGTTGTGACTGGGTTTACAGACAAATGATGCTAAGTTAAATGGCACCTAGAGGGAAGTAAACTCAGTTCATTACTCAGATAGCAAAAAGAGCTAAATTTATTTATATAGTTTACAATTTTAATTGGGGAGTAGTAAATTCAATGAACTAAAAAAATATGCTCAAATTTCTAGTCGGCTTTTGGATATGCCTCTATAACTGTTATGCCCAACGTCAATCTAAAAACGTAAAAGTTACACTCGTGTTTACACCACATTGATCAAAAACTTCCCGGAATATATTTAGTAAATTCCTCAAAAGTGTTATTATCGCCTTCAAAGTATTTCTCATCAACTGCAACGCACATATGCCAGCGTTCGATTCAGTTCTCGAAACATTTTTGATACTCTATTTTCGGTATAGCCATCAGAGCCGACTTCGATTTTGCCATTACTTTGGCATTGAATTCGATGGCCAAAGTATTCGTTTCGTGCTTGATCAATAATTCACAGATATTGAGGGATGGATGCTTGGATGTTATTCATTTTTACTTCGCTATTTGCTGTTGCAAAAGTAATTTAATGCATTTATGAGAAAAACAATACTTCATCTGTATCTATTTCACTTTCGTGCTGCCTCATAGGGTGGGCATTGATCGAGTTGACTGAAAATACAACTTTAGTCATTTGTGATAATAACAATCGGATTTTCTGCCGCTGAAGACCAAAAGATCTCTTCCACTCTAGTTTCCTAAATAAATTTACTATTACCTATTAAAACAGGCAGCAGGGCAATCCTCCTCTTACCAACTTAGAGGCGACCTAGTGTTGCATGGTAATTATTATTTTTTTTTTCGTAGAAAAAATAAGTAAAATCTTTATGGCTTTTAGTTCCTTCAAAGGAACGTATCTTGTACCACCAGGCTTCTAAATTTTCGCAGTTTATAACGCATATTTTTGGTACGAGAATGCACTTCTTTCTAAAGTCGCTGGTGTCACAGCTTCTTTATGCCTCTATATATTATCATTGCGTCATGCATCTATTGTTAGATGTTTGGCTGAGCTTCTCTAAGTGATGGTGCGCGTTTTGAAATTATACTATAAATAGTAAACATAGTTTTAAATCGCCTCCGATTGGCGGATGTTTTAAGTGAAGCTTTGTCATAACAGAAATTCAGATATACGAAATAAGAAGATTATTGCCAGAAGTGTAGAGGAATTTAGACTTTACCAAGTTTGCTGTAGAAGAAACTAGCGGATTTCACAGTCAGAGTAACATTTGTCGCATTCTTCTATAAAAACTCTGCGAGAATAAATTATATGCGAGTAAACAAGCGTGCACATAAAGCTTTATACTCAGACAGTCAAGCTGCTTTAAAAGCACGAGCTTCATATTCTGAGGAATCGAAACTAGTGTCGGATGCTTTAACAGCCTGAACGAATTTAGTTCAATAAGTTTAGTTCATACGGTGAGACTTGGGATTGCCTCAAGACCTTTCCGCAGAAGCTGTTTGGAGAACGGGGTGGAATCAGCTCAGCACCTTCTGCCTCAACTGTCTTGCTTTCGTCGGGCTAAGATTCAGATATTGGGGTAAATATTACGAACTTGCTGAATTTCATGAATTTCTTCCCCCCTTCTAGGCTTGTGTTTTGTTTTTCTCCCTTAGTATGTGTAGGCACTCTCATTGTTCCATCGTCATCGCCAACGTGCAAAGGTCCAAAAATCTTCGGAAGAATCCTTGTCTCAAGTACTCTGATAACAATTTCATCGACAGACGCCAACGCTCTTATAAAAAACTGAGACTGAGCGATTAAGCTCTGCGGCTTGCACCTGTCGCACAATACGCTCGCTAGAACCTTATAGGTGAAGACTAATCCCGCGGTAATTGGCACAGATTGCAGTATTATCCTTCTTGTGGATTGGGCAGAGCACACTTAAATTCCAATCGGCATGGCCGTACCAGTTCCTCGCCGCCATGTTTGAATAGTTCAGCCGGCAGTTCGTCGGCTCCGGCGGCTTTGTTCTTCTTTCGTCGCGTTATCGCTATCCTCACCTCGTCAAGGACCAGTAGCGCAACGACAATCAGTCACCAGATCGCCGTCTTTGTTCTTACACAAAACGTCCGGGTCATGAAACCTTGAACTTTCTGGCGATCTTTAATTTAGTTACGTAATAGAAATTCCCATTTCGAAATACCACAAAATATTTTTAACACTAACAAATTACGAAACTTAAAAAATCTCTGTTTCCATCAAAAATTTGTAAATGAAACTTTCTTTTTTATCAAGTGCTTCTGCTATCAAGCATAGGTTTTCCAGTTAGTTGTCTTCGCCATTCTGAAGAGCATTTTGGCCCAAGTGTTGGCCCAAACCGACAAAAGGTTATACAAGTATATAAGAACCAGGAAATGTGCAAAAGCAACTTTAGATGTTTTTTCGAATCACAATTTACATGCATATATACGTACACACACACCTACATATTTGCGCTCCTTTGCATAACATTTTGCACATCAAAAGCCTAGACAGTTTTAATATTGTTACCAATATTAAGTGGGCAATTCCGTTTGATTAATCGGATTCTACATAAAAAAGTGGAATGTCTGCCATAAAGATTTCGACAGTCTAATTGAAATTCATGTCAACGGATTTTTGGGACAGAAAAGGTGCAGATATATTCAAATACGTTTAGTTTTTATGATGGAAACACTCTTGGAATAACTTGCAGGAACTTTAAATAAAAATAAATAATATATATGCATACATTTACTTATGTATGTATATGTATGTATGTACATAAAAATTATTAAAGTAATAGACTGACATGTTTATGAAAATGGCATAAAATACTGCATAACAAAATTGTATAACCTAAAACTACAAAAATATTGAATTAAATATTTCATAATTGTCAAAAGAGATATGTCTAGAATATTATTAGTAAGATTAGACATCTGTAAATATAGCCACCACACCACATTACTATTCTCGGTGAAAGATTTTGGCCGATTTGCACAAGAAAATCCGCAGAATATAAATAATTTAGAAATAATTTTTTTTTTGTAATGATGAGCGTAACTGAGTTGCTTCAGAAATATGGCAAAAGAAAAGATTTGACTACAAAATTCATTTTTGGTGCCACCACAAAATGTTAGCTGAAAACCGTTCCCGTCACAATTCTGTTTAACCGATCGAGTTTTTCGATGGAGGTAGATAAGCTCTTTATTACCCGTCAAACCCGCTGTCGACTGCAAGTCTGTGGTTTTTTTGTTTTTTTTTTGTGGGTGAGGTAGAGTTCAAAATGCCGTTGTACTTACAGCGACCGTCGCCTATTGCATCAAGTGGTGTGACCACTAAAACAATCCCTTCTCCTCCTCTGCGCAGACTCCCTTCCCGGGACTACTGCGTCAAGGACTATCTCTTTTCTCCGTAATACGCCTCCAATGCCATCTTTCAATCACATTACAATTATCCTCGCGTTCAAGCATCTTGATCACATTGGTCGGCGCGATATCACCAATCTGCTCCCTCAGAGTATTTCTTTCCACGAGCCATCAGTCGCAATTAAAGAACGTGTGTTCGGCGTTAGTTCGGTGCTTACCTTACCCATGCAGTATAGGTATTTCCGGTAGTACCCGTGGCCCGAGAGGAACTGAGGAATGAAATAGCGCACTTCCCCGAAGTTCCCTTGAACCCATTTACATATTATAGGAGTTAGCTTCACCGTTCATCTGCCCATCGGCTTCGCCACTGCTGCGTGGTTTGGCATCTCCGTTCCGCAGCGTTAGTGGTTTTGTGCTTTTTCCTAGAATCCTGCATTTCTATTTAGGCTATGTTACGGAACGTCTTAAAAGGTAGGAGTTCTTCCGATGTAATATTTAGTTTACATTTCCTGTTTTTTTTTTAATAAATACATTTTCTTATTTACTGAAACACTTATAAGTAAGCTTAAGCCTAACATTAAGTACATAAATCTTAAACTGGTTTATTTTCTTGTTAGCGATTTTATATCTATCTCTCTCCATCTAATGCGAGGTGATCTCTTCGTGAAGTGTCGATTGTGTGTGCAAGAGCAGGGGCAAGGGGGTTCAGGTGCGTCCGCAATATTTGGCAAGTTTTTCTTTTTGTTGTCGTCATCTATCATGAGTATTTGAAGAACTCTGTGTATGTGCTACTTCCGTGGGCACCAATATTTTGAAGTCTACTCTTTGGATGATATCGATGTCAGTAAATCAGGTACCATACCTCCATACTTCCATATTGACTTTATAATATATATAATATAATATCACTTTGTAGTTCAGTATTAAAGCAGTTTTCCGGTTCTTAGTGAATGTAAGTTTCAAGTTTCCAAACTTATTTTTAACTTTTTGGTAAGAACAATCGCTTTGAGTTCTTTCATTTCAAGACTGTTTTTTACTTTGACTTTCAGTAAAGTGAGAATAGGTGTGCAGAGTTTAAAGCGTTTAAACAAGGCAAGGAGCCCTGTGCACAGCAATGGAGCTTTAGCTTAGCTCAGTTTGCTAAAGAAATCTAAATAATACTTTTTTCATTTAACAACACAAAACCGTGTGCCCTATGTACAGCAGTGGTGCTTTAGCTCAGAACAAGTTTTATTTTTAATTTTATTTTTTTTGCTCTTCAATACAAGAAAATTAGTTCTATGCATAGCAATGGAAGAACATTGGCTCAGAATTAGTTTTTGCTTTTATTTATTTATTAATTTTTTTTTTAATTTTAATAATACTTTTTTCTACAATAGTTTTTTCACAAGGCACTAGGCCCTATGCCTAAAACGGAAGAAGGAAGGAAGCGCAAAATCCTTTTTTTATTTTCAACACAAATTACTGAGCCCTATTCACTGCTTAAGCTCAAATCAATTTTCTTAACAACAATGTAGGTATTGTTTTTTTTTTTTTTTTTTTTTTTTTTTGTTGTTTATTTGTTTTAACTTTATTAAAAATACTTTTTTCTTGCTTTTGAGCACAAAACAATATGACCTATGCGCAGCAGTGGATCTTTAGCCCAAAATCAATTTTCTAAACACATTTGAAGTACATTTTTTTGCTGTTCAACACAAAACACTGAACCCTATGCCCATCATGTGAGCTTGAACTCAAAGGGGGAGTTTGAATTCGCATAGCTAAATGTTTGAGAGCGAGTTAAAATGGTTTGGCAAAATTTACTTTTATAACAGTGAGTCATCTGAAGCTCACGTTTTATGAGCGCGGAAAATAACCGTTCAAATAAAAGTGTTCCGGGATATACAGTGAATAATGGGCGTGCTTTAAGTGCATGACATATTTCGATTGCTTTCATAGTAGCCTCGTTTATAGTTGTAAAACTACATAGTTTCATTAATTTCCTTCTTCTATCTAACTATGTAGGTAGATAGGTAGGTATAGTGGTTGTCGGTTGACACACCTAGACCTGCTGTAGGCCCATTGTGATATCACCAGGGCTGTCCCCTCCCCTCACTCTACATTGTCCTCATTGAACCAACCTGTGGCTTTAATAATTCTAACAAGACTTGTTATTTTTATATTGACTACTTGTACCAAGTTATTCAGGGAACTGTTTCCTAAAAATTTGAACCTTCTTCTATCCAGAGCCATGCACCCGCATAGAAAGTGTTCTACGATCTCTTCTTCTTCAATGGCGTTATAGCTTCTGCAATAGTCGTTATAGGGTGCTCCCAGTCTACTGGCATGTCTATAAATCAGACAATGCCCGGTTAGTACCCCGAGAAGATTTCTCATATTTTTCCTGTTTAGTTTCAACTGTCGGTTTGTGCGGCCCGTATTCCATTCCGGCCACGCCATTCTACCACAGGTCAGGTACTGAGTCCATAGCCCATTGGCAGTTCTGATAGTGTGTTTGTCTATGAGCATTTTACTAACTATGTAATATGCATGACACTTCTAGAGACTTACAAAACCAATGGCAGACCACCAGCCTTCAAGCTGTGGGTATTTCCCATAAAAACAAAAAAATTAAAATAAAGGGGCTTCGCACATTTCTAAGAGGAAAAAAGGTTTAAAACATTTAAATCCAAATAAAACTACTCATTAAAAATCATATTCACGTAGCAAAAATGCGGTTGCCCTCGTGTGCAAATAATTTTGCACACATATAAACAATTCGCAGCTTACATGTGCCGGTGTGTATACTCGTATGCGTGCATGTGAAAGCGTGCAGGAATACTTAATGATGACACTACATTAATCTTCAAACCCGCAATTGAGGGGAAGGAAACATGTATTTATGGTCATTGCACCAATAAAGTATTTTATTAGCGGGGAAAAATATATGATAATAAGTAGTAGAAAAGTAAGTACCCAACCTATGTAAAGTCCACTGGGCCAGGTGTTGGAACGCGGTTAACGCGAGCACAGTGGACACTGGACTATGGAATAGTGATCGTTATAATTTTGTTTTTAACAACTACAATTAGAACTATAAAATGTTTGTGCTAATTGTAAACATCCTTCATAATTAATTTTCTAATTAAGAGATAGGTGGGGCTTATGAAAATAAGAAAAAATCAAATAAATATAAAAAATAAATCGTAAAAATGTAAACGAAAAACACTACAGGTTATATTTATTTGCTTAGAAATTCACAATATCGCTGACCAGATCAGAAATTATAAATAAATACAGGGCTTTGCTTTCGTCACATTTCCAATTTACCATAAAGGCAAACGAGTGTACACACGTATTTTTATGTATTTGCACATGTGCCTAGTCGTCAGTTTATGACAGTTTTGTGAATTGATAGCATTCTTTTAAGTAAAAATGGTTAAATTAAAAAGACTCACAAAAAAGTGCGAAATCCGGCGATATTTCGAAGAAAAAAAATTACTAACGAATTGCCAATATTAAATGGCTTTTACTATATATATGAACACGCGTAGGAATTGATGATAAATGGTACATAGATACTCATTCTCACCTGCTGAAGGGGTCACTGATACGGAGTTTATTTATCAAATATATTAATATTCAAAACTTTGGATTTAATGTGCTAAAGTTTATTTACCCCGAATTATTCGTAATTGGCATCTGTGACTTTCAACTCTGACTTTGAGATCAAGCTCACGCCTAAGTTAGTATAAGGAGAACAGAAGGTAAGAAGGCAACAATAATATGTACAGGATTCTTTAACTCCTATTTGGAGCATAGGACATCAACAATTAAGAACGTACAAATCTGAAAAGCTGAAATCACGTTCCATTCCTTGCATGAAATTCTGGAGAAAATGCCATTTGAAATGAAGTAGAATCAATTTAGACTCAATTCTCAGTTCTTTGTGCCTTGGAATTTCTTTTCCAGATAGATGATAGATTACAAAATTTAACCAGCCGTAGCAAAATTGTAAGAGTAACTTTGGCTGCTGCGTTATTAAGGATTTGACAGCACAATTGTGTTCGTTCATTTCACACTTATTCTCTCGCTCTTTTAATCAGTCCCTGCTCTGACTCTGGATAACAATATGTGAAACTCTCTCATTTTGTGCGAGAGCGCGCCCAGACATTAGTTTGAGTACTTGACAGCACTGCCAATTCCTGGTCTGATAACAAAGATAACCCACGGCACTTCGTTTTCATTAGTTTGTTTAGTTTGAATCTCACAAATCACCAAACCATTCACTGAATTTTCGCAAACATATAATTTCTGTTTTGGTTGATTTTTTTTCGTTTGTTTTGTATTGGAAAGGAGCCTGACGTCAGACTTTTCAATATCACAAAAAATAAAGTAACTGTTTTGGGAAGACGCCACCTTGAATATTCAATTCACCTTGCGCTGATAAACAGCTGATAGAGCAATTGGTGATCTACCAGAATAGAATATAAAAAATAATCTTTGAAAATTGTTCGTTTTTACGTTAATGCCGCGATATATGTACATATTTTGCAGAAACTTATATTCAAATAAGATAGACAATTAAAAATGAGGAAGATATATATTAAAATTAAGCAAGACTTAAGCTCAAGAATGATAGAAAGAAGATTGCGCCTATCAAGAGTGCGTGACGTCACGTTTGCCGAGTTGTGCAGTGTTGCCAACCATTTGCGCTTCACAATAAATTTAATGCTTTTTTATACCCAAAATGCAAAGATTTTTAAGTTTCGTGTTTGTTTCTTTTTTTTAATTTAAAGCTACCGAAACTTTAAGTTAAAAAACAAACTATATTATTAAACAAAAAAAGGTTAAAAAAGGTCACTCTGAGAAGATTTTAGTGCTAATGAAATTTTTTTTACTCTTTTAAAATTTGATAATTTGAAAGTGCAAATTTAATTTTTGGCTCCATTTAAGGTTATGCAAGAATATTAAATCTTCTTCTCTCAACTCTTCTTAAGATTGAAAACCTTTTTACACATTTTAAAAAGCCTTTGAATTTATTAAATGCGAGTTAAAGCGAGGTGTAATCGTTTCTTCCGGCCATCAATCCTTAGTGGGACATAGGGCATCAAGAGGTGTATTCATTGTAAAAATAAGCCACAAAATACCAGAAAATACTTAAGAAACCATACTGACATTTTTACAAAAACAGTACCTTATCTAGTTACATAACCTCAAATATAGCAAATCAGTCGTTCCCTTAACGCTTAAGTCTCGCTTAACAAAAAACTCATAAATTAAATTGTACATAAGCATAACACATTTATTAAAAAAAAACGCACATTTTAAAGACATTTTGTCACGCATACAAAGTTCTTTAAGTGATTTAATAAAAATTTGTTGGGTTATTTTCTTTGAATGGGCATTTTAGTGCGTTTTTATATCCAAATCTAGGCAACACTGCAGTAGCGAGAGAGAGATTTGACTGCCGAAAGCAGAAGAACACCTGTAATCGCGGGCAATGCCACCAGATGTTAAAAAAAAGTAAAGCTAAATAAAACTGAGTGAATTATTTAAATAATTATTAAAAAATGTATATTTTACAAAGTTATAAACATTACTTTTAATTAGAACAGCTAGAAAAATGTCATGAAGAAAGAACTAAAACTCGGAGACTAAATAACAAAAAAAAAATGCTAAATCAAGCTACGAAAATGGTAATCTGGCCATACTGGAGCTAAAATCACATAACTAGTTGTCAAATTCGCTGAGAGCAAAGTAATGGGACCACGATAGGCGCCATCTCATTATTCTCTCCATCGTGGCTTAAGCTAATATATCCAATTATAATAATGTTTTTTTGAGCAAGAAAATGGTTTGCGGAGCAAATAAGTTGGCTTGAGGATGCGTCAGAGGACAATGGGTTTTCAACTTCCGAAGCCGGGAGAAGGAAATAATTTAATTGAGATCTTCTTATTTTGTGAAACATTACAAATTAAAGCTAAAAAAAGTGATTTGTATGTTGTTTTACAAATTTTTAGTTGTTATCTACTTTTTATTTCATATTAAAGATTTGCAATATTTTTTTTATACTTTTGTAATTATGGGTTTCACCATTTCACCATTTTTTTCGTTCATTGTTTAATAGTTTCATTTAAATCTTAATTTTTGAATTTCGCCAATATATTTATTTTGTGCTAGCTGAGTATTTTTTTTTTTTTTTTTTTGTATGTGTGGTATGGTTGTGTGGAAACTGGAAAATTCCCAATTGTGGTTTGAAAAATACTCTATTAATGTTTCTTTCGGTATGGTATCACTGGATAAGATTATAAAACATTAGCACATTTTGACAGTGGTCTCATCAATAAAATCTCAGCTTTCGCTAACCACTTTTTCAAATAAACAGCTGCTATATACTTTATGACGTCAGAAAATCAACTGATTCCTTGATATTGACTATACTTTTGCATTCTATACTACAGCGTGCATAGATATGTTGAACATGAAGCGTGAAGATCTCAGAATTGCATATTGCAGCACACCTTTAAGAAATATTTAAGAAAAACAAAAATTTTGAGACTTTTTACATTGGTTATGGAAATCAAGAATATTGCATGAAATATTAATTTAGAAAGAAAAATATATTTGCTGCTCAAAAATATTTTCTATTAGAAAAATAGATAAGAAATTGCCGAAACTATTATTAGTTTTTTTATTTTTCAAGCTGCTTGCCTCAATGACAGCCGAGAGCTAGTGAGTTTTTCTACTTTCCCATGACAGTCGGTTCTGCGGTACCGGAACGAGTCAGTTTAATATCCAGCTAAGCACTGTCAGTCCAGCCGTATTCCACGCACATGTTTGGGGAACGTTTATGCCATAATAACAACAACAATATAAAGTGATATTTTTAGAATAGCATATGGCCAGTAGGTTCTACTATATTCGACCTTCAGTGTGTACATTAAACATCAAAAAGCAGTGGCGGCCCCTTGACAGGTAAAGGTAAACCTCTGAGCACATTTTTGCCGTGTAAAAAACTTCACAAATTCAAAAATTATCTACACCCGCTTACGTAATAAATCACCTGATCTTCCATTATAGATAAAATGAGCGAAGTATATTGAGTTAATGCGGTGGAATTTAAGACTCTCCTCTTCTATAATAACCGTCCAAATAAAAGTGTTCCGGGATATACAGCGAATAATGGGCGTGTTTTAAGTGCATGACATATCTCGATTGCTATTACTGCCGTCTTAAATTTAATTACCTCCATTTCTACGAAGCAACACACATCATTCAACAAAGTTTAGTCACATAGTGTTCCGCTTATCGCTTTACCATTCTCTCTAACCAAGTGCTAGCCAGTATTTACTGCTAAAGCCCAATCTCCCTTTTGCCATTGACAGCGCAGCCTGCTTGATATACCAGTTCTATACGTACCGTAGTTGCTAATTGTAAACCAAAACACGACACATCTCTTCACTTTCCTACTAATACACGTAAGCGCATAAATTGGCACAAACCTACGCACTGTAATTAAGCAAATGCGTAGTCTCCCAGTAAGCAAAGCTGCATGAGAATTGCTCAAGAGTTAATAGTTCATTGACTTTGGCAAATACCGATTATTAGTGAGACCTAGGAAGGGGGCGAAGGAAGAGTATGTTCGGAAACGTTTTTGAAGTGAAAACTTCTTTAGAATCGTTGGGAGTGATTTGAGACTCGATGAAACGAAAAAGCGACACCAAAAAGAAGAAGAAAAAAGATATACGTACATATATATATGTATGTATAGAAAATGCTTCATTACCAGGCACACAGAAGGATGGCATACGCAAATTTAAATTTGTGAATTTATATATGTATGTATATATGCGGATATATGTATATATGTTGTGTGTATGTACATATGTGCCTCGCCACAGCAAAACATACGGTAAAATTTCTCAAGAAATCCAGCGCGCATTCATAGGCACAGCATTGCATGTACAGTAGGGCGGGTCGATTTCAAAATCGCTCATTGCTCTATGAAAATCGTATTATAGGGATCAAAATAAGAAACTTTGCCGAAGGAACCATACCTCTAAAACGAATTCTGATGTCCCCCAATTTCAAAATATCACCATTTTTGGCCTTTACATGAAAAAATCAGCTAAATGGCTATGTTTTTTTCTTTATTTTCATTTATTTATAATATTATCTATTTTTTCGCTTAAGAAATGTATTTAGTCAGAACATATGTCAATGAATGAATGTGAGTTATAGAAAAGAAACTAAAAAGTTCGACCCATATTGGGGGACATCAGAAATCGTTTTAGAGGTATGGTTCCTTCGGCAAAATTTCTTATTCTGATCCCTAGAATATGATTTTCACAGAGCAATGGGCGATTTTTTTGCCTTCCCACAAATCGACCCGGCCTAATGTACAGTAACCTTGAACAGGCAGCTGCGGTTGTCGAGCATTTAGAAACATATATTTACATACATATATGGGTGCAAACATATTTACGGAGCCGCGGGCACTCGACTTGACAAAAATTTAATATTGGCAAATAATTCTACGCGAAATATTCCAATATTGACTATGTTCGAATTGTCGAGAAAATTAACATATGGGCGGCTCGTTTTATGAATGAAAGTACTTGCTCTTAGAACTATGAGCTCGAATTTATAAATCAATTTTTTGATGATGAGTTTTTGTTGCACAGTACAATAGTTGAAACTGTTCGGCGCCGCCGCGACTGTTCAGCGCTATGGCAACTAGGATGATGGCCGCTACGCCTGCGCCTATTAATGCATTTTGTTTTTGTAGTCGCTAGGCACAGAATTTTAGCTTTGGACGACATACGCATTTACAGGAATAAAGTGAGTGGCCTGTGTGTGCGGTTGTATGTAGATGCATATGTGTATATTAATAAGCATTGTTTTGCTGGAAGTTCAGAACACAAATATGTACATATGTACGTACATAGGCTAGGCCATAGTATAGCATACATACATAATATATGTATAAAAAATTCAAACCAAGCGTCCTACGAATGTTTGCGTGTATGTTAGTACGACGCTCATAATAGCAACCGCGTGTGCTGTATTGCGTCCGTGTTTTTATATTCGTAAATATTTTCATGTTTAAATATTTACCGCAATTATGCCGAAAAATAATGCAGAAAAATGTCGTGAATTTCGACAGAAAAAAAAATACCAGTCTTACGGTTAGACGCGATTGAAGTGAAACCTTCCGTAAAACAAACTGAGAGAGAATGAGATCAAAAACAAGAATTGACGCGGTATTTCAAAGATATGTTGACAATCACACTCGTATCATTTGTTGAAATTGAAAACATTTAGGATGAGTAATAATAAAATGAAGAAAATAAAATATGAACTTTATAGCAATATTATAATGAACCTATGTATAATTATCCCGCTCCTAATGCTGCTTTCCTCTCATTCTCTCTCAGTTTGTTTTACGGAAGGTTTCACTTCTATCGCGTCTAACCGTTAGACTGGTATTTTTTTTTTTTACGCAGTGTACACTTTTTTCAATGTTAAATCTAATATTTTTCCAATAGATCCAAGAAGTGAAAGAAAACTTTGTGATGCATTGTCCGCCTCAGCTCTGGAGTTGATCGTTGGTCCTACATTTACTAAGGCAATCAAAAATACATCGTAGAATTTACTATCAAAGTAAAAATTACCAAAATTCATTTGATTATATATATATAATATAATATAATTGGCGCGTACATCCTTTTTTTTTTTTGGGTGTTTGGCCGACCTCCTCCTCCTATTTGTGGTGTGCATCTTGATGTTGTTCCACAAATGGAGGGGCCCACAGTTTCAAGCCGACTCCGAACGGCAAATGGTTTTTTTTATGAGGAGCTTTTTCATCGCAGAAGTACACTCGTTGGTTTGCCATTGCCTGCCAAGTGGCGACCGCTATTAGAAAAAACTTTTCCTGTAAACTAGAAAAAACTTTTCCTGTAAACTTTTCTCTCTGTAAACTCCGAATGGTAATCACGCACCAACCCATTCGGCTATGGCGGCCGCCGTCATTTGATTAGTCTGAACCAATATTTGCTCACTGGGATCACTGCAATTCTAAAATCCCAACCATGCATATTCATACTTACATATGTAAGCAGATTATTGTAACCACAGGTAGGTAAACCACCTTGATATTTTACTATTTTTAAGCGAAAGTCTTTAATTTTTACCAGCAGATAAAATCATTGGTAGTACAAGGTTTTATTAATTGACTAGGAAAGTTCCGTCTATGACAACAAGTTTCAATAATAATCTTTTAATAAACTTTATTGCTACTGCGCATTTGTAATGGTTGGAGGGATTTTCAATAGCGTAAAAGTGCAGGAAAGTGGCCTTAAGCACATAAGAATTATTATTTGTATACAGTTTTTTGTTATTTCATTTTGTTATAAGTCACATACTGGTTTCTGAGTTCAAAGTCCTGCATGCATAAGGCGGATATACAAGCACTTATTCAATTGAATTGTTTTTGTATTTACTTAACACTGAGACAAAAAAAAAAATGTTGCTTGTAAATAATATTTATTTATTCAATGCATTTTAAAGGGATGTTCAAAGATGATTTACAGTGGAGGTAGCTTAGAGGTAAGCTTGCATTAGCTTAGTACGAGTACTCGTGTGAGATAAATTAGCCTATTATTCACTAACAAACACGGTTTTTATTACACTTGCACGGGATGATAGTGATTTTTATGGCTTTAATAAATACTATAATATTCTAAATAATAACACATAATAATTCAATTATTGGCTTACTGGTATCCATACAATCTCTTAGCAATACTAGGGACCAGTTTCTGTGTTTCGGTTATCAGCCAAACCTGGAAGATGCTGATCGTCATACATATATGAATACTTCAGTAGCGAAATTCACTAACTTTAAACAATTGCAGCAATTGTTATTTTTGTCGATAATTACGAACGTCTGGCGCATGGATATTCTCCGTTCCTCATCTGTGAGCCATTGATAAGATCCAGCTGCGAAAAATCACAGTGCAGCTAGAACCTAGTAATATAAAAGAAGAATTTAGAATTGAATAAGCCTGAAGATTACAAGATTTGGCGGGTTTTTCTGTTTTTTTGGGACGTCTAAGTTGACTGTCAAGCTGAGAAATTAGGTCCTCAGTCAGGGGTTAACTGGGTGAGTTTTTGGAACTTTCCTGCAGCTAAATGGTAAGTATTGTCCACATCTCAGGGCAAACAATAGTTTACTGTTCGAGGGCTCCCTGCCTTCTCGACACGCGATAAATCATAAGTCAAATAATTAATATCCTTTGAATAATGTAATTTTAACGTTGTAATTCTAATCTTTTCCTCGATTTTAAAGCTGCATTCGACAGTATGAAAAGGAGTTATCTATATGCCGCGATGCCTGAATTTGGTATCCCCACAAAACTAATACAGCTTTGCAAGATGAGATTGGACAACAGCAGCAGCGCCGTCAGAATTGGGAAGGACCTCTTCGTGCCGTTTGATACCAAACGAGGTTTCAGACAGGGTGATTCGCTGTCGTATGACGCCTTTAACTTGATGTTGGGAGCATCGTACGAGTCGCAGAACTTAATCGCTCAGGCACAATATTTTATAAGAGCGTACAATTGTTGGCGTATGCCGATGACATTGAGACATCATCGGCCTTAACAACCGCGCTGTTAGTTCTGCCTTTTCCAAACTGAATAAAGAGGCAAATCGAATGGGTCTGGTGACGAACGAGGACAAAACGAAGTACCTCCTGTCTTCAAACAAACAGTCGGCGCATTCGTGTGTCGGCACCCATGTTGACAGTTATAATTTCGAGGTTGTAAAAACTTCGTTTATTTAGGAACCAGCATTAACACCGATAACAATGTCAGCCTTGAAATCTAACGTAGAATCTCACTTGCCAACAAGTGCTACTTTGGACTAAGTAGGCAATTGAGCAGTAAAGTCCTCTCTCGACGAACAAAACTAACACTCTACAAGACTCTCATCATGCCCGTCCTAACGTATGGCGCAGATGCTTGGCCGATGACAACGTTCGATGAAGCGACGCTTGGAGTGTTTGAGAGAAAGATTCTGCGTAAGATTTTTGGACCTTTACACGATGGCAACGGCGAATTATATAACATTATTATTTTAATTACTTCGTATTTTTTTTTTTTATTAAAAGCGGAAAAAACCCCCGATTTTGAGAGTGTCAAATTCAAAACCCCGCCATTTTGTCAACATTTGATTTTATTCTAGTACAGGACATAGCTAAAGTCATACTGATTAATAATTTTGTTGGAGCCAAGAAGAGCCAAAATGGGCATTTTTTCGGGAGGATCAACTTCAGCGACATTTTTAAAATTATTAAAATTGAAACAAATTTGTTTTTTCATTTTTGTATGTAAAAGAAGTTAAATAAAAAAGCCTAAAAAATGTAAATATCGTTTTCCCTTTTTTATTGTAAAAGAAAATTGCTCAAAATACTCTAAATTTTCGAACTCCAGACCACCGGGACCCATTAAGGAAAAATAAGAATTTAATATATTAGTGAATTCCACTACAGTTCTGAAATAATAATCAAATTTGGGCAAATATTTCTTATCTATTCCATCAGGTCTACTGAATACAAAATATAAATTTTCCAAAAATTCTATAGGGAATAAAAAACGTATGACACACTTACCACGCATTACATTTCTTGTGCGGATTGCTAAAACTCTTTTAAACGCAATTTTTCAATTGACTTGAACAATTCAATTCTAATACGTACTTAGCTTTTGAAATTTTCTTTATATTTTCTCATATTC
The DNA here is from genome assembly GCF_028408465.1 of Anastrepha ludens. Classification (NCBI taxonomy): domain Eukaryota; kingdom Metazoa; phylum Arthropoda; class Insecta; order Diptera; family Tephritidae; genus Anastrepha; species Anastrepha ludens. The sequence goes on along the minus strand of NC_071498.1, from coordinate 112,832,191 downwards.
CATAATTTAGTATAAAGCGCACCTGCGTCAGGATTTATTATACTGAAGTATCCATCAGTCATGCCTTACAAGGCAGTTAGCCTAACCTAATGGTACAAAATAATACGTGCAGCAACTGAACGTTGCTACAGTAGCAGATTTCTGCCTTGCCTAAAGACGCACTCTTCTGAGCAAATTTTTCATAAAATTTACTTTTGGCGGTTTTACAGCGCTTGCTTATTTAGAGGATTGTGGGTATCATTTTTATTATAATATAATTTTTTACATTTATATTCGCCTGGGGAAACTTCTTTGGAAACAAATTACATATTTGCACGAGTCGTGTTTGTCGTCGACATATTCTCGAGTCTAATTTGCACACGATAAGTTTTCCTAAATGCCTCTATAATATTCACTACTACATGTTACGACATTATTTCTAACCTAAAACGATAGGTTATCAGATTTGACCCTCACCTATGGTGGAAAAGAAAATTGTGAGGGGAAATTTATCTGTCACGTAAGTTGGGAATTCGGCTGCCGAATTCTGCACGATCATTTCACATATTTTCACACAATCGTCCAAGCAGTCATTGTTCAGATGGTAACGAAGTGTCATTGATTTAGTTTTTTCGTATATCACCAACATAATCTCAGCTTTTTTGTATACATACCTCAAGTGACGTTGGCCTATCAGCTGACTATGTCAAATGAGCTCCGAGCTCAATAACGGTATGTTAAAGAACTCACCTCTTCACCATGCGACTAATCAGTCATTGTGTCATTGTCATCAGTTGGCAAAGAAGTAATAGGAACGTTAATTGTGTGGATTTTTCTCTTATATCACCAACACAATCTCAGTTTTTTGTAAAGAAACCGCTGCCATGACCCCGGTTACGTCTGCTGATTCTTTCAGATTCACTGAGAGCCAGTCAATGGTATGATATTGGCCACACCTTGGGCTAAGTTGATCAACATCGATTTCACATAGCCCAGAACAAAGTACAAAGGCGTAAGCTTTAGATCATACTTGGATTCGAGCTAGGCATGCTTCACTTAGTAATAACTCAACGTTTCCATTCGATGTAAAAGAGTGTCTTGTTAGTGCCTAAACTTTTACTCTACGTTATACTCTTTGTGATTTTTGCATTGAAAGTGATTTACGATTTTGGCAATTCGACCAGGTGATAATAATCTTTCCCACAAAGCGTTCGCCTTCGTTGTCGTGGCTACTATCAACCTCAGCTCTAAGTAGTTGAGAGAGATATGGCTGTGCGACACGTTGACCTATGATAGGCTTGTATCGATTCGTTGCGAGCACTTTGGTGCGCTCATATCCTTCTATTCCTTTTTATTCCGACATCTAGCAGACAATTTCTCTCCTATTAGTGACTCACTTACACAAGATGCGTATATCATACCTTTTTGTGAATTTGTTTCATGTTTGGAGTTATAATTATATGGCTTTTTTGCATACAAAAAAATTGTTAAAACTTGATAATTCGTTGCGTTCCTATTATTTTGATTCAAAGTTACTCATACGCCATATCCTCCATTGAAACCTTAGCACAGTCATCGACAACGCAGTCATTAGCCCTTTCAAATTTGCCATTTTTACATTACGTTTTTATTTAACAAATTTACTAAATCAATAAACTTCGTTTGCACTAACTAAATTTACTACCAAAACAAATCTCTTAAAGGATTTCGAGAAGATTCGTAAAATATGGAATATTATTTCAAGCAAACAACGCATATGAGGGAATATGTATGCAGTTATGTTGCATGTACATATGTCCGCTTGGTCAATTACATCTCTATTTGTTAACTTGAATAATGAAAAAGAAGTAGTGGCGAAAACCGCAAGTTGCGATTCGCAACAACAATTTAACTGCCAAAAGATTATGACAATGACATTGGCATTGAAAGACAGAGTAACTAAACAAATTTAGTATCATATCTAAATAAGGAAATATTTTTAATATTTTTTTTTAATTTGTAGTATTTTCTAAGAATGCTTTACTACTAATTTGACAACTTCATCTCGCATAAACTCACCTATCATTTGTATGAACTTGAACAAGGCCAGCTTACAATCGGTCTTCATATTTATCGTAGAGAAGAATATAACAAATTAAGTTAAAGCCAATAAAAGTGCGCGCCACTTCTTACCATTGAAATGCGCAAACAAAAAATAAATAAACAAGCAATAGAATTTAACGGCGCGTCAGTATAAATGGCTGTAAATGGCAAGAAGACTGCAATGAATCGCAAGCACCATGCCAATGAAGCTGTTTGAGCAGCAATTTTATGCATTGGTTTTGTATTTATTTTCCTTTGCCAAGTTAAGAGCGAGCAGCACTCTTTTTTAAAAACGAAAATAAAAAATAAAATTAGAAAACAAGTATAAGTTCAAATTCAGGGTTATGCTGCTGACTTTCAATGGGATGTAATATATTTTTCAGGGGAACCCTACAAAATGCTGTACATAAAATTTCTTTTCGTACAAAATACTGTAAATTAACGTAACAAGTATTTACAGAATTCTGTATTTACAAAATTCTGTAAAAACAAAATTCTGTACTGTCTTAAAAAAATTCTGTACTGACGAAATTCTGTATTGAAAAAATTTTGTGTTGACAAAAGTCAACGAAAAAAGGAGTTCTACGCAAAAATACGGTGCGCACTTTTTTTATAAAATTTGTTGAATTTCTTATCATTTACTTACAGCATTTCGTCAATACAGAATTCTGTCAATACAAAATTTCGTCAATACAGAAGTTCGTCACTACAGCATTTCGGCAATACAGAATATTTTTTACAGAATTTTGAAATACAGAATTTTGTATACAGCATTTTGTAAACAGAATATTGTATCATACAGCATTACGTACCCAACCCATTTTTCAGCATAGTGATCCTTTCGATTGGTGTCGTGTTCCATACTCACTGTGCGTATGCAACATTAAACCATGAAATTGGTAATTGTTTCTAACAACTTTATATAAAAACCATCGTTTGGTATAAAACTATAAGGCTCCCTTTTTATAGTGCAACTCCAAGTCATCCAATAGAATTAAAGGAGCTTAACCAAATATGCAGACCTATAATCCGTTAATACACAAATCTCTCATTCAGGTGACGTATTTTTTTAGTAAAACGGTCATTAATACGCTCCTAATGTATGTGTATGCACAACCTTGTGCTAAGGCATCCTTCAGAAGGATGTTCTAAGGCTGCGAACTGTGTGAACTGGATGTTAAAATCTTCACCAATCAGCTGATGTTAACATAGCGTGACCATTTGCCCCCGTCGTGGGGGAAGCTCTCTCATTGAGCAAATCCTAACAACCTTCATAGCTCCTTTTGGATCTTTGAAGAGAGATGAATTTTAGAATGGAACAAAGAAGAAAAGTCATCGGGCGAGCGCAGGTTAGTCTGGTTTATAGATAGGTTATAAACAGGATTTATCGAAAGTCTCTTACCAACTTCTTAAACTCCCGCCACCGAATGCCGGTATTGGCATTCCACCCATCGCAAACGAAGAGCTTCAGCTGTCTCGTGAGACCCGCGTCATCTTGACATAACTGCGTTCGAGATATTGTAGCTACAACTCAAAACGTTGAAGTCTTTCTTATTCACTAAACATAATTTGGAACAAAGTTGCGACTACTTCAAAGAAAACTCAGATTTCCTGAAGAAAAGTGGCCAATACAGGCCAGTAGTAGAATACACGAGAAATGGTTTTTCCTCCTAAGTCGTTCGAGCGGAGTATTCTTTCCTTTCTGCATATTCCCCTATTTCTCCATACAAACAGAGCAACACCTTATTTATGCATTAAATACACTTATTGTGCAAGCTAAATGAAATCTCCCTATTCCAATTCAGCATTTGGTTGAGAAAGCGAAAATTATAGCCAATGGGTACCACTGTTTGCAGGTGAATAACACTGCCGAAGCAGCTGATGCAGTTAGCTACTGATATATTTGCTGTTACTCGTCTGGTAAATGCGACAAAGATGTCATCGTTAAAATAATAAAGCGAGAATAAAATTAAGTAAAGGTAGTAAATATTTAAGGGGGCAGCGCGTGTAACGTGTCTGGCATGACAACGCGTGAAATTAGCTGGCAAATGTTGTGCAAAGTAGTGGCGCAGCATTCGTGGGGTTGGGGGCGGCTGCCTATAATTTTGCAGCACAGCAGCGCGCTTGATCGATGTGTAATGATGAGATGGCAAGTTTAGTGCTGAAGTTACCCATTTTACGAGCACGCCGTTCTGGGCTAAGAGGATGTGAAGTGTGCAAACGAAGAGGCATAGGAATGCAAAAATGTTTGAAAGCCATAAAACGTGAGGAGTTGACTGTGTTCAAGTGGAACAAATTGCTTAGGGGTAGTAGAAAGGGTGTGGAAAGAATATAAATTTATAAGAAAAGAAACAAAAAAAAAGGAAATGAAAAAAAAAAATATTTGCTTTTATTGAAAATTTGAAAAAAAAATGCTAATAATGTTCAAATTAAAGTTATGTCTTACAAAGCGCATTTTGAAATTTTTACACGATTTAAATTGTACTTTTGACAGCCATTTAAATTTAATGAATGATCGAACAAATTTGTTTAAAACATAAAATAGGTAAAAACAAGTTGCTTTACGCAAAGAAAAATATTCAAAAATGAAACAGCTGCGCAAATTATATTCAACACAAAAGCATTTGTCTGTTTTGATTGCTGATTACTGGTGAACATTTTATTTATTTTTTTTACTTTTTTACCTATTTTTTTTTTTTAACTTTTATCGCCTCTTTTGTGTGGCTCCATACAGCATCGATTTTGAGAAATGACTAACCGAGCACTGACTCAGGCCAAACTTAGGTGACATTGTACAGCATATCGCAGGTCGATCACTCAAGGGCAGGTTAAATATTTAACAGATTTCTTCTGTATGACGAACCGAATTGTGATATTCGAAAATATTTGTATTGGAAAGGGATTTGTCATACAGAATCATAAGAGCTGAAGAAAAAGTCTTCCTCTATTGGTCTACTAGGGCAGCTCTGCCTGAAATAGATAACCTGCATTTTTGCTGCATTAAAAATCATCTTGCTTTATCAAAGAATGCTTCAATGTTCTTCGTCTTCGTCTTCTTCTTTCATAGCGTTACAACGCGGGGTGCGTTAAAGCTTCCTTCAAAATCCTCCTTCAAAGCGGTCTATCTTGAGCTGTTGCTTCGTAGTTACGTATTCCCAGCTTCTTAAGATCGTGTTCCACTGCGTCTATTCAACGGTTCCTCGGTATGCCTTTGGCCTTCACGCGCATTAACTTTCCTGTCAAGGCTTTCTTCACGGTACAGTCAACAGGCATACGGATCACATGACTTAGCCATCTTATGCGCTGCGCTTTAACAAAACGCACAGCTATCTCGTTCTGAGTTAGATCGTTAAGTTCCCAGTTCAATCGGATTCTATAGGTACCATCATCCATTCTTATTGGGCCAAAGATCTTTCTTAAATTTTTTCTTTCTATGCGAGCAATCTGAGCACAATCATCAACCTTAAGAGTCCATACCTCTCAACCATATGTTAGGATTCGTCGAATAAGAGTCTTGTACATAATGAATTTTATAGCTTTAGACAAAAGTCGGGACTTGAACAAGATAAGGCGGGCGTAATACGCTTTGTCGGCGGCGTTGATGCGATCCCTGACGGCAGAAGTTGAATCACCGCTACATGCGAACATAACTCCTAAGTACTTAAAATGCTGCAAAAGTATAAGCTCCCACATGGAAATTTGGCATATGTGCAGGCCGCCTCGATTTCAACAGATATTTGGTTTTGCCCTCGTTCGCAATTTTGTTAATTTTCAAGAAAATTTCTTTTAAGTCATTCTTATTTCTTGAGAGAATAGCGATGCCATTTGCATAAGCACATATTTGGGTTGTTTTAGTCATCAAGGTACCACCTTTGTTGACTTTCCTTACGACAAAGTGCAGCATCAAATTGAATATGGCTGTTGATAAGGCATCACCTTGTTTTACACCTGTTTCAATAGGGAACGACTCTGAATGATCACTTTTGCTTGTGTATTTGTGAGCGTTGCGCTAATGAGCCTTATTAGTTTGGCAGGTATTCCAAGAATAAGCAATATGTGCTGGCTCTTTCCTATCTCTTTTAACACTGTCGAAGGCTTGTTTGAAATTTGTTTTGAACAGGCAGTGAACATCTAGCCCGTATTCATAGTGTTTTTCAAACATTTGGCTAAGAACGAAACATTGGTCGATTGTAGACTTGCCTCTACGAAATCCGCATTCAATGTTACGTACATAAAAATCCAAAAGACTGCCGCGAGTTGTCAAATAGCCATCATGCTACCAACATTAGAAAAGAGCTACCAAAAATTAGCAGGACTTAATGAGTATTGGTAAGGCACTTAAGGAGTATTGGTAAGGCCCTATTTATACAGGGAAATATTTGTGGCTTCAACTTTGAGAATTCTCTTTTAGTGTTGCTCAAACGGCAACTCCGTTACTTACAATTGTTCTATTTTTTAGTATAGAGCCAATACCAACACTGAGAAGAACGAGAATACAAACCTCGTTGCACATAAGCGAGCATTTCTTTATCTTTCGTCTCGAAACATTCCAAAAGTTACGAGCTGAAGAAAGAGTTGGCAGCATTCAATTTAGCGAGTTATACCAATTCAAATGTTGGCCGCAACTGCGCCGTAATTTGGGAATCCGTTAGCGAGAGATAAATTGATCACCGAAACGACGACGCAGTAAATCCATTGTTTTACGGACTGTATACCAAGTAGCGGTGTCTTGTTGGAACCAGATATTGTGCAGATCACGGTCTTCAATTTCCGGCATCAAAAAGTCATTTATAATGGCGGGTTGGCATTCGCCGATACTCATAGTCAGACTAGCTAGTGTGTGTGGGACTAACTTTATCAAATGCCTTAGAAAAGTCGGTATGGATAGTGACCACTTGCAAATTATCATGGAAGGCAGACATGCGAAACTCAGAACAGCAAAATTAGTGACAGTCAGTCATGAAGTCATGCTGATTGTTAGAGATAAGGGTTTGACTGAAAAGTACACCCTCCGCTTGACTATGTCATGAAATTGTTTAGAAACATCTTTTGCCATGAGATGTGAGAAATTTCCGAATTACTACATTGAACGAAAAGTTGCGCTTTTAAGCGATTGCAGAGGTTATTAGATCAGAACTGCATGAAAAGTTAGTCTGCTGCTATGCAACTGTCATATTATCATCACAATATAGGAAAATTATGCTCTGCAATATAGAAATGTATTGGAGTTGGATTAAGAGTTTAAGGCTTTACTGATTATCGATACGTGGCTCATTAAGTAAGGCGCACTTTCTTGGGTTGCTTGGGTGAATGGAGTACGTGCAGCGGGTGCCGGCTATGATTAGATCAGTTCGTGCGATGTAGAAATATCGTGTAAAGTAATCGGTTAAAGTTTTCTAGAAAGTTAACGAATCCGAGCTACTGAACAAAGCGCGGATTTTAATTTAATTTAATTGTAAATATACAAATAAAACTTTAATAACTTAATTTGTATGTTTACACTGTGGCTGAAACTTCCTGGAAGCGAGTTTTAAATGTCGAATTAATAAAATAAATTAGAAATAAATTTATGAAAAGCCGCAATTACTGATGTATGCGTATAAACTCTGTATTCGATGCGCTTCCACTGAGTAAATGTTCACGTCGAATAAATTAGCGCTTGTCAGTCGTAATTCGAGTCTTAATTACATTTATTTCTAAGATAATCAAGCAATAGCAGCCAGCATACATGTCATGGCAGAGAGCCAACCAACAAGATCAGTAGCAACTGAAGCTAAATACTTATCAGCAACTGTCAGAGCTGTCTGTCGTTAACAATAAAGGTGAACTCAACAGCATACTTGCATACATAATTTAAGTAAAATACTCGCAACTATTTTTGTTTTTTTTTTTTCTTTCGTTGATTTGATACGAATTACAGTTAAAGCAAAGTAATTACAAATTTCGGTGGTTTTCAGTTTATCTGCGTGTGGGGTAAAGTACTTTGATTGAAATTTGATAAAGGATTTTTTTTATTATATTTTACAATATATATTCTTATTATTTAGCTGTATTGCGTTTGAGCTGAATATATTTCTTATGCAAGGTAATTTACCATTATAGCTTTTTTTTCCTTGTTCACTCCTCTCGGGAGCATAGGGCCTCGACAAGACTCAGTCTGGCATTGGTTTTGTTAATCAGTTTTTATTTCTAACAGGGTAGGTGACTAGCCTGCCGCTACCAGTTCTAAATAGTGGGAATGCCCACCTGTATTTACTTAGGAACAACGCCTCTTTATTGCTTGGAGCGCCATCTGTGTTTAACATTTTTCTGGCAGAAGGATTGCACAGATGGTTGAGGACTTGAGGTCTAAATTTCGTATGTCTGCGCTATTACTGCGGTAGTCCGCTTCCTCTTGTTGGCGCCGCTGACGTAATGTGTAACTGTGAGTTTTTCTTTGTTTTTTGCTTGTTTTAGCAGGCACAATGCAAATAATGCGCAGATTATTGTGCGGGAGTAAGGATGGTAAGGATAAGTATTTGGGGTTGAGGAGTGGAATTAGAGGATTGTTTTTTTAACAGGGATAGTAGGTAAATTTGGAAAAGTGCGAGGGCCGTGCTTTACGTGGGATTCGAACCCCCAACCTATGGGATGGCAGGCTTACGCTAAACTACCATTACAGCTACTATTACTTATTTAAAAAGCAGACCATTTAAATGTCCATTCGATATCCAAATCCGTTCTGCTTTCTAGCAGGCTTAACTTACTTTAGTGTTAAACTTATTGATCCAGATAGCATCAAAAGCAAAAGCCTAAGTCACACAAATCTACTTCATCTTTTAGTTCTACAGCTCTTTGTGAGTTTTGACCTGTTGCACGTGGCTCCTTTAAACACCTCAGTCGCTTGGGGCTTTTTCACAATTAATTATCTCAAGTTTGTTGATATCGCCCCCTAGTTCGTTGTTGTTGCTTTTGCTTTAGTGGTGAACGCTCTGACTATTATAATTTTTTTTTATTCCTCTATTCTATTCTATTTTTTCTTCTTTTAGTCTACTCTTATTATTATGACCCAGCCATCTTAGTCGCTGCGCTTTGATGGAACGTATAAAATTTACGCCATTTACAGGGTCCGGTAACTTCAGACCGCTCGCGCAGCTGATGCTCGGGCAAACGCGAGAAAAGGAAATTAGAAATGGATTGCATTATATTTGGCTGGAAAAGCACAACTAGCGATTTTTCGTGAGCTCGAGCATATTAAAGTAAATAAAGTTTTTGTTTATCGCACCATTACTCGTTACAGTGATCCCAGTAGCATCGCGAAACGTCATGGACGTGGAAATCAAAAGAGTGCAACGTCACGTGAAATGGTTCAAAAAGAGAAGAAGCGACTTGTGCGAAATTCCCGACTGAAAATATCTAACCGTATCATCCACCGCATACAGAAAAATGATCACCAAATCAAGTCTTAAAAGATCCAAAAGACGCATGATTCCACACCAAAGGAGCAACAAGCCAGACTTGAGACAGCAAAGGAGTTACTTCGCTTGGCTGAAAGCGATCAATTTCCCAACATTGTGTTTTCTGACTAGAAAAATGTTCAAATGGAGCAATTCGTAAACTCCCAAAACGATAGGTTTTATTTGACCAACCGTTCATACGAGAAATTGTGTCATCGATTGGCCACCAGGAGGCAGCACCCACCACAGGTAATGGTTTGGGCTGCTGTAACCGCAGATGGGCGCTCTCCAATCGTTTTCATCGAGCCTGGTGTCAAGGTAAATGCGAAATATCGGGAAAGTATTCTGGAGCTTACTTTGAAGCCGCGGGCAGACAAACATTTCGGTGGCAGACCATGCACGTTTCAACAGGACTCGGCACCGTCTCACAAAGCTTGAGCAAACCAAGAATGGCTAAAAAACAACGTTCCGAACTTCATAACACCCACACAATGGCTCTCAAATTCACCAGCCGTGAATCCGATGGATTACTCTCTTTGGGCCATTTTGGAGAGCAAGGTCCGACCTAAAAGATTCACCAGTCTCGAGGCGCTGAAAAGGGTCATTGTTCGCGAGTGGGCCAAAATACCTGCAAGTCACATTTGGACAGCTTGCGATTGGTTTCTGGACCGTCTCAGGGTCATAGTCAAGATAAAAGGTGGTCATGTCGTGCAAAAGTAAATTGATTCTCAATTTTGTATTATTTCACACATTTTTTAGTTTGAATTGAATAAAAGTAATTTACCAAACTAAATTTATGGCCTTTTTAATTGGTCACATTTCGAGGACCGGACCCTATATAACATAATCTTATCGTTCTGCTTTACACTCCACTCGCGCTGAACATTCATTGCTCAAAAATCAGACAAATCTTCTTCTCCTGGTGCCTAACCTTATATTATTTCGGGTCAGTTTACCTTGTGCGATATCTGGAGATCACACGGTCCTGTTTCGTCTCTGCACTTACGCATAAATACGCATTATGTTTAAATTTTATTCCACAACTTTTCGCTTGTCCGCAAATAGATTAATGCGAGAGTTCAAAACCTCATAAAGATAAGGACAAAAATCGTATATTTTCTGAATGCAGCATCCCTGTTTTACGCCCATTATAGAAGAGCATAAAAAGTTTCACTAAGCTCGGAACCAAGCTTTAACAATAGCCTTAATTGCTTTTACTGTCGAAACTGGCATAACAAATTTGGAAATGAATTTCTATTTCTTTAGTCTACATTAATCAGATAGAGGAAAAAGTCGGAAAATGGGATTTTTGGAATATTTGTGCGCCACCTTCATCTTGTGAATACCGAAAATAACCTGTAATGCGTGCTGTATAATACATTTTTTTTTTTTTTGTTGCAAGGATGTGTCGTCAGCAAGGTTGGTATCCTCGTTGCATGGGAATTAAGAGCAGATATTGCAAGACAATGCACCTTTGTGGTATGTCAGCGCTTATGACTTTTGTCTTAACACACGAGGAAGGCATTGCATTTTATGTATTTGATTTCATAAGATCATTTATCTAAATACTACAGAAGTTAAGAAGAATTTGGTTGTCAAAGGGTTAAGTTGAAATTTGCAAGCTGCTAATAAAATGGAAGCGTCATGACAAAAAATTATTAAGCACTTAAAGCAAATTGGAAAAAAATGCGCCACACTTTAATCATTATACGAGGGGTGCCTTTTATATGTCGGGATTAGAGAACAAAACCAAATTTTAATCATCGAAAGTCACTTTATTGTTTTTCAAAATATTCTCCATGAAGATCTATACACTTTTGCATGCGTTTGAACCAATTGTCGAAGCACTTTTACCGCTCTGAATGAGGTACCTCCAAAACATGCATTCTGAATGCCGCAACCGCTTCTTCAGGTGTCGAAAAACGTTGACCTCTCAGTTTGTTTTTTACGTACGGGAATAAAAAGAAGTCATTCGGTGCCAAGTCAGGACTATCCGGCGGATGACCCATTAATTCGATGTTTTCGGTGCTCAAAAATTCAGTTGTTTGAGCCGATGTGTGAGAGCTCGCGAGTGATCCGTCTTTGGCGATTGGTTTTCCTAATTTCTTGGAAGACAGCTGGCAAACAAATGGTTGTGTACCACACAGAATTTACTGTTCTGCGTTGTTCTAGTGGTACGGTTGCCACATGTCCAGTTTTTCCGAAAAAACAGGCGACCATTTGCTTGGAAGTGCTTCGTGCGCGAACAACTTTTGTTGGATTTGGCTCATCTTGAAACACCCATACAGTCGACTGCTGTTTACTTTCGGGCTCATACGCGTAATTTTTGAGCATTTCCTTCGACCAATCGACACGAGCCTTTTTGTGAGCGATTGACAAATTGTGTGGGATCCAACGCGAACAAATTTTTTTGACAGTCAAATGTTATGCAATATTGAATGTATGCTGGTCCCACTAATGCCTAAGATTGTCTCAATCTCACAATAGGTCACATGACGATCTTGCAATATCAGTTCGCGCACAGCATCAATGGTTTTCGGAACAACAACTGATTTTGGACGACCTTCACGAAATTCGTCTTGGAGTGAACTGCGACCACGATTGAATTCACCATACCATCGATAAACACTGGTCCTTGATGGAGCTTCATCGCCAAAAAATGAATTAAGTTCATCCATGCAATGTTGCTGAGTTAATCCACGTCGAAAGTTGTAAAAAATAATCGCACGAAAATGTTCACGATTTAATTCCATTTTTGGACCGAGATGAATCTTTGAAGTTACTGTAAACAACACAAATAGCGCTGGTATTTCAAAACGTTCTGAGTACGTAGAAGCCAAAAAATTTCAAACTTTGCGATACAGCTGTCAGTTGCCAGATTGCAACACCTGGGTTGCCAAATCCCGAAATATAAAAGGCACCTCTCGTATACAGCTATTATAAAAGCGGTTGCATAAAAAGTGGTTATTTTAATTTTTTCTAAATTTGTAAGGCAAATTGCTGCAATCAACAAGTTCTCGCCCGTAATTACAAATGTGCCTTTATTGAATATATGATAATTAAAATTGATGAATGCCTGAGAAAAAAAAAACAAGAAAAATATTATTCATAAAGCGTCAAATAGTAATGAAATCGTCAAGCCTTTGCCGAGGTGTAGCAGGTGATATCAAATTTCAAATAAGAGATAATTTGCTGATATTTTGGGGTGATATCAAACAAACATTTCGTAAATGCGCAATTCAAAGTCAATGCCCAAACTTTGTTTAGTGCAATGCAATGGAAATTGTCTTGTAAATAAAATTTGGCTTGCGCGCCTGCGCAATTGATTCTACCAACAGCATTCACATATGCCAAACTTTGTTTACGGGTATTATCGTGCATATGCATGCATGTATGTGTGTATGTACAAGTCAGCTCGGACAAACCGTAGGTCATCAACATCACAGCAAAACAATTGACCGCATTCGTCAACCACACAACGGGCATGCGCGTATTTGTCTGCTGGATGTGCATGAGTTACGAGCACTCAAGACCACAAATTGATTACCTCGAGAATTTAATTGCTGTTAAAATTTTCTGCTTTTCAAACTAATTACACGCAGTTAGCCAAATTCATTGTGAGCCAAATAAAAGCTGTCAAAAATGTCACATACCAACATCTTTATGCTCAACACAAACCAATAACCAATTTTTCATCCTTTTCTTGTTTACAGTATCAACTATTAAAAAAAGGTTTATACCTTTGTTGTACGCCGTAACAACGTCTGATTATTCTCAGCGGGAAATGTACAAATACGAAATATTTTATTTAGTTTCTTTGTTTTAGTATTGTGGCGTACGATCTTTCAAGGTCCAAACAATAAATGCATGTGACAATGGAACAAACCGTTTTTCGAGTTTTGTCATTGCTGCTATAAAACTGTTGGCACATTTTGTTAGGCATTTGAAACACAGGAAGCAAAACGTTGCGCATTCAATACGTCAAGTTGGCACGTGAGCGTTTTGCTTGGATTGTTGCGTGACCTTAGAAAGTGGTTGTTTCATGTTTGGTACGCTCACACACACACACTTACTTCTAACTACCCTGCCCCTGTAAAACAAAGTGCTATTAGTTCTACAAGAAGTATTCCGGGACTAGTCTCTATAGAATACAATTAATTTGAAAATTTTGAATCACTTCTTCGAGATGTGAAAGTACAAAGGCTGAGCTAAAAACATACGAGTGTCGTTTGAAAAGTACGTGCTAAGTGAGAGAGATGCCACTACCGGTGCGTATCGAAGTTGTATTTAGTTAGTAGCATCTCTTGCAAGAACACACACCAAGTTTCAGCCAGATTGGTTTATTTCTTTGTGTTGGGCATTCGTTTGAATCGAGAAGGTCGAGTGATTTTCCTTTTCCATTACGACAACGCACCAGCTCACGCCTCAGTAGTTGTGGTCGCAAAATTAATGGAAATAGGTTGCCAATTCGTTCACATCGCTCCTATTCTACAAACTTGGCTCCCTCGGATCACTCGATTTGAACAAATAGCTGGCCGGAAAAAGATTTTATTGAAAGGAGGACGGGATTGCAGAAACGAATGTCTATTTTTCAGATTTACCATAATAATAATAATAATAATAATAATAATAATAATAATAATAAAATAATAATAATAATAATAATAGTAATAGCCATCGCTAGCGACACATTTTTCCCATCTCTCAGGCAATTTGTGGATGCCGCGCCAAAAAAATTGGCCGTCTTTGGCCGCAAACCAATCATCAAGCCATTTTTTAGCTTCTTCGTGAGAATTGAAGCGCTGCTCGGAAAGTGCGTGGCCCATCATTGCAAAAAAATGATAATCGGAAGGCGCCAAGTCTGGTGAGTAAGCCGCATGCACCAGCGGTTCCCAAACGTACGTCTCTGCCAATTCCCGGGTCGCTCTTGTTCGATGTGGCGGTGCATTGTCATCAAGAAATATTACTTTGTGACGCTGATCAGCATATTATGGGCGTTTACGGTGTATAGCGCTGTCGTTGGTAGCGTGCACCGTCAACTGTTTCACCTGGTTTTAATAGCTCGTACCAAATCATACAAAGCTGATCCCAGAAAACACACAGCATTGCCTTGCGGCCGAAGCAATTTGGTTTAGCCGTTGTTTTTGGCTTGTGCCCGGGCGGACCATACGATCGTTTACGCTTGGGTTTGGAGAAATACACCCATTTTTCATCACCCGTAACGATTCGAAGCAAAAACGACTTACGTTTGAACCGGGAGAGCAGCATTTCACAAGTGTTTTTTCGGTTCTCTTGCTGCCTTTCAGTCAGTTCATGCGGCACCCATCTTCCGACCTTTAAAATCATGCCCATGTCTTTCAAACGTTTGGAAATGGTTTTTTGGGTCTACGGATCTCGTTCTCCACCACTTCGGAAGCACTGTGCTCTACTTAGAGCATGTCCACCATACGCTTCTATAAGCATTTGATGAGCTTGAGAAGCGTTTTTCTTCAATTGATAACAGAAAAAAAACGATGTCCGCAAATCGTAGTTTGAAGGCACGAAATTCGACATTTTTAAGAGCGACAAAAATGCATTGTTGTATGAAACGTGACAAACAATGAACTGAATATTGTTGACAGATGACACACGAAAAAAACCAGACATTTGGGAAGGTTTAGAAATACACCTAGCGACGTCTATGGAGTAATAGGTGAAAGTCTCATTTTATAGGTAACTACCTAGTAGACAAATCCTATTATTCATAAGGAATCAACAAACTAGAACAGCGTTGGACGAAGAGTATAAGCCTAAAAGGAGACTATGTCGAGAAATAAAAAAGGTGTGTCCCAAAAAATTAAATAGTTCTTATTTTTGCACAAACTTTTCAAACGAGGCTAGTAAATAGCCACTCCACTCACACATAACGGTTATGGCATAATGTGCGGACTACAGCTCAAGGATCTGAAAGCCATTCTCGTGCATATGATTTTTTAAATCAAATAAAGTGTTTTCAATTTTAGAGGTATCGAATTTTTAATCGAAATAAAACAACGGAAACTCAAATTGGTTGGGCAATCTATATTATTTTTGTGTGAAACCATTCATGACATTTACTTTTTAAAGATAATCCCTTCAAAATGTTGGCCGCAACTGCGCCGTAATTCGGCCATCCGTAAACATCCAATTTTGAATGACTCGCTGGACAACTTCGGTCGATATCTCGTGAATAAATTTAGTAAATTTGGCTTCCAATACCTCAATTGAAGCTGATTTATCTACAAACCATGTATCCTTTACATACCCCTACAAATACCGTATTCTTTCGAAAATAAGACACTGTCTGACTTTTTTTTTGGTCCAAAATACGCGCTAGCGCTTATTTTTGGGGGAGGGCAAATATAAAAGTATATTTATTTATTTATTATTTCAACAAATATACAGTCTTTGAACGTTAAATCGGTAGAGGAAACATTTTTCGGTAACCGAAATAGATTTAATCAAATTATCAATTGTAGTTTCTGAGATATTGATTTTACAAGAATATCATGCAAAAAAATTCAATTGTTAATAACATAAACAAAAAGCGAAATAAAAAAAAACTATTCACAGCAATTATTATGTGACAAATTCTCTATCCAAAAATGCATTTGATTTTAAAATCGGGAATTTGATGGAAAATTCGGGGCCCACTTGACGTGGTTTGACTCAGATATATTTTTATATAATATATATATATTTTTTTTTAATTTATTTTACACAGAATACAGAAATTTAAATTTATTCAATTACAGTCATGTCATCTTCTTCTGGAACGTGTCATAAATAAAATTCTGAATTATGTTCTGATTTTCTTCCAAATCCATTTCCTATTGAATCATTGGTCCGAATCTCTCATGTCTTGCGAAAAAGCTATCGATTATTATGATTACTTCTTGTCGTAGTGCATTGAAAACATCACTATCAGTAATTTTGTCCCATGAATTTTTTACCCAACTCACAACTTCTTGTAAGCCTGGTTTTACAAAATTACCTCGTTGATTTCTCACCATTGTGTTTTCAATATATTCATTGATTTCACTCCGCAAATGATCTTTGAATAGCTTTTTTATTGCTATGTCAAGTGTCTGCAGGTAACCCGTCCTCAATCTTCCTCTCAGCAAGAAAGTTTCATTGATTTCCCTCCTCAAATGATCTTTGAATAGCTTTTTTATTGCACTGTCAAGTGTCTGCAGGTAACCCGTCCTCAATCTTCCTCTCAGCAAGAAAGTTTCATTGATTTCCCTCCTCAAATGATCTTTGAATAGCTTTTTTATTGCAATGTCAAGTGTCTGGAGGTAACCCGTCCTCAATCTTCCTCTCAGCAAGAAAGTTGTTCATGGCTTTAGCGGTGAATACTGCTTGAATCCCAAATTAGTAAACCACTATTCTGACCCCTCAACAGTGGTGGCAGCATAAAATCAAGCCACTTTCTTATAATTGCTTGAGTGCTCCATGCTTTTTCACTTTCAGTGACATACATTTCTGAAACTCGTTAAATCTGGTCTTTTTTACTTTAAGTGATTAAAAATAGCGATACTTTCTTGACATCTAGACGAATCGCGCAAATGCAGGTAACACTTGCACTATCGTAACCGGTAGAAGAAACGTAAATTGACAAAGTAGCCTTGTGGTGAACTGTAGTTTGAGCTTCTTGGCCGCGGTCTCATCCATAGTAATCATATTGGAGAGTTGGTATTTCGAAAAATCGATGCCGTCAACAAAAAGCTTAGACGCAAGCGCACGCTTAACACCTTTCATTGTCTTCCAGCTTAAACAATGTTGTTGATCTCCTTAGAGACAGTTCATATAGTTTAAAGAAGTTGTCCAACCAGTGTGACGAAGCTTTAAATTCTTCCTGATGCTTTAAGTTCGTACAAATAAAGCCATTGCTCTCCTGCCTCTAATCCATTCCTAGATGCAATCTTCCAACTCAGAAAATAACGGCTGCCGATCTGATTGAAATCTGCATTTTTTCTCTTTTGGTCCATCAGTTGACACAGGTAATCGTAGTCTGCACGCCATTCACGAACCATACGGAGATCCAGCATCTTCTCTTTACAGAATGATACAAGTTTTTCACCCCTGGAGTCTTCCACGATTCCGTTTTTGTACTCGACGGAATAGCTCTTACGTTTTGTGCTCATTTTAAGTGGGGTTAAAAATTATTCGCTTTATTTTTAAATAAAACTATATATGAAGGAATAATCAGACTTACAAGACTGAAATGAATGAACGTTGTATACCTGCACTGTCGATCAATGTAGACTGCTGCCTTATGTTGTATTTTTAAGATAAGAGGAAAAAATTAATTTCTCGGAATATTTTGTTTCAAACATTTCTCTGAAATACGGGTATTAGGAAAAGTAAACATATTTTTACTTATACTTAATAGATCGAAAGCATTTTTTAACGAATTATTTTTGTCACATTATTTTAACTAGGGGTGATGTCTTATTTTACAAAAAGTTCCGAAAATCACGATAGGGCTTATTTTCAGAGAATGTTTTATTTTTAGAAAATAGGGTAAAAGTGCAAAGGTGTGATATCATCCGATCTTGGTGGCCACTTGACAGGTCCGAAACGAGAGATGAATTGCTCACCGAAACGACGATGCAGTGAACCAATTGCTTCACAATGCACCAAGCAATGGTTTTCAATGGATGGTCATTAGGTCAAGAAATGGGCCTCATCGCTGTACACCATAAGTTCGTCTGAGTGCGTGAATAACACTTTCCACAGAGCGTCGATTTTCGTAATATCATACAATTCTACGATTTGTAAACGTTTTTGAAGTGCATTACAAGATGAAATTATCAATGAATACTGAAAAAAATTACGTACTTAGTTAGACAATAGGCACCCAAACATTAGTATTTCTTTCATTGCCAATAGATATTTCGTGGAATATTCCATATTTCATTTTTATGGGCACTATGCCCAATTTACGCGTTTTCGTGTTTTTCATTGTGATCTTTTCATACTTTCAATTCTCTTAAATGTCAATTTCTCAGATCATTTATGAGCCCTTTGCTATCAATATCGAGGTAAATTTATGCCAGTTGTGTTCAGAAGTATAAAGGATGTTATTACTAGCAAAGTACTGTATTGTTCACATGGTAAAGTGCTACTCTTTGCTGGCACCCAACTGGTACTCGTTGATAGCATAGCATTTGCTTCAATCTGTTGCATTTGACCTGCAAAAAGAACACATGAATTCGGTCATATACTTACAGTTGTTCTATTTGCCTTAGTTTTGTGTGTATTTCGAGCAGTTGGACGATTCGTTTTATTCAAGGGGAATCCAAACAAGGTGATAGTAGTAGTACAAAACTCCAACCTGCAAGTTTTTTTTGTTTATTGGCACTCATTTTGTGGACTTCAAGGAAAATGTAAACAAAAAGGGCAAAACAGCAGCAAAAAACAAATCATTTTGCCACTGAAACCACCAAACTGCAAGAAAAAAATATATAAGAGAGACTGCTCTGTAACGCGATGCGAAAGAAAATTGTATTACAAAAACATTTTGTTGTCTGCATTTGAACAAAACGTATGTAGTTAAGTATCTTTTAAACAAAATTTCTAAGATACATATTAAAAGCACTATTGGTATACAAAATACTAAACTTTATTCCGCATTGCATTACATAGTGGACCAGCAGTTTTTCTACTGCTATCACATAGCTTTGTTTTTTTTTTTTTTGTTATTCTGAACACAACCTTGTTCATGTACAAAAAAAAACGATATAAATCAAAGTTTCACACTTTGTACAAAATTTTAAAAAATTTAACAAATTTTCATTAAAATTTCCAAATTTGTAGCCTACGTTGTTAGAGAAATGCTGTGATTGTAGTTGTATAGCCAATTCCATTTTGGTAAAATGTTCCTCCAGTTTGAAGTTGCTCCAAGTTTGCGCTGATTTTTCATAATTTCTTTTGTTGCCGGTATTTTCATTTTCTTTCATATAAGGAATGCCCAAAAATTTGTATATGGAAGACACCTTGACCAAAAAAAAAATTCAAAAAATCAACGCAATTTTAGAGGCACTTGAAACTTGCACTTAATTATATAAAAATTTAAAGGGCTTTAACTCTGCACACTCGATTTTTTTTTTTTAATTTTGATTATAAAGTTTGAAATTTTAATGAAAATTTATTGAAATATTTATTTTTAATATGCACAAAGTTTGAACCTAAGATTTATATGTTTTTTGTATCAGAATAAACTATGTTTTCATATAAAAGTGATTAAAATTAAATGTAAATAAATAAGTTGCCTAAACTTTTAAATAAACGCGCAGTATTTAAAATTTAGAAGCATATCTTAAGGCTTATAAGGATTTTAAAAGCAATTATATATTCGCATACAATATTTAGTGGCGTATTTGAAGCGCTTAAAAAAGTTTAGGTTGCTCTTTTATTAACCTAACTTTTCTTCTTCTGGTTAGGCACGATAACGCTTGAGCGATTTTAGCCGAGTTAGACAAAGTGCATCAGTCGTTTCTTTCTAGTTCTAACCGGCGGCAATTGGAAATACGAAGTGAAGCAAAGTCCTTATTCACCTGATATATCCAACGCAGAGAAGGCTTTCTGCTTCCTCTGCTACCACCAGCAGGGGCCGTGCCGAATACTTTGAGGGCCAGAGCATTTGTATCCATTCGAACGACATGACCCTGCCAGCAAAGATGCTAGAACTTTATTCGCTGCACTAAGGCTCACGCAGCTCATTGTTCCTTCGCCAACGATACTTTACTTTGCCAACACATCCAACAGAACCAAAAATCTTCCCCATAATCTTTCGCTCAAACTCTGCAAGGGACACCTCATCAAATGTTGTTATCGCCCAAGCGTACCGACTTATTGAATATTGGAAATTAATTATTGCAAAAAAATCACAAATTTAATGAGTCAAAAATAAATTTTTTTCTACTTAACTCAAGCTTTTTCTTACTTAGTTATGTAGTACAAATTTTAAATAAAAATCCATCAAAATAATTTGGCCTCTCATAACACGGCTTTCAAGTAAGTTGAATATGGGCACACAAATTTTAGTAAAAACATGTGGCTAAATCGAACATTTTATGTTTTGCAATTTCAAAAATTTCAAACGTATTTCGTTATGGATATGTAGCATGTGAGCGTACGAGCACTAGCATACGCATGCGCGTTAGACCCAATTCCGTTGGCGCATCCAAATACGTCCAACGGCTAAGTTATCGATGGCTATGTAAGGTGGGTGGTCAGTTCACGGTTAAACCACATACATATGTACATTAAGCCGCATAAGTACAGCACACACGACAAAAGCATTGCGATTGGAAGCGTAAAACAAAAAAAAAAAAAAATAATGAAAAAATGCGCAGCACAAATTTTTTTGCAATAAAACGTTGTAAAATACGAAATGTGCACAAACTACAAATAAAAGAAATACAGCCCAAGAAGCCATGATGGGTAGGCGTACAAATTTAAAGTAAGCGCACTTTTGTTTACCAGTTCTCTTGTTGTTGTATATTTGTGTGTTTTTTCCAATTTTTGGCAAACAATCGATTCATTTTAGGCCAAAAATACCTTGCAAGTCGTTGGCATTGCGCCGGCGCAATTTAACCTTCACATAAATGGCTTACGTTTGGAGCTGGTTGATGAGTGCTAAGTGTCATTTAAATATGAGTTTTGTTGTTAGTTGATATAATATGTTGTTGTTGGTAATGAAGATTTCGAAGTACTATTCATGAAAGTTCACATGAACCAGGAATCTCATGTGCAAATGTCAATGCCTGCGCCTATTTAATACAGTACGCAGTGTGAGTAGTGTCACTGAGCATTTTATATCACTTGTCTTTCTTTATTTACGCACTACTCCCCTCACCATCTCAGTTATCTCATTGACGTAAAAGCAGCTCGCATGACCTTGACTTAAATTTTAATGGGTTTTCGCCTATATATATTTTCTTAAAGTTATTTTTTAAACTTTTAAATACGCACAACTATGTGGTCCAATGGGCAAACGTAAGCGGCAAAGGTTAGAACTCGAAGTCTTAACAAATTTTGCAAAATACTTTATGAGCATTTTGATGTTTATTTACGCAAACGCGAACCCGTTGCTCAAAAGCTTGATCTGTGAAGTTCTAAGGTATAAAAGTTGTGCACATTGATATTTTACCCAACAATGAGAGCTCTAAAATTCCACACAATACATATAAATAATAAAGATAAAGTGAAAAAAATATATTTATATCCGACGATCGTTTGAAAAGTCCATACAAAAATAAAAACTACTCAATTGTTTGGAGTAAACCGGTTTTTTTTTAATTTTCGACGTAGTCTCCTTTAAGGCTTATACTATTCGTCCAACGCTGTTCTAGTTTGAAAAATCTGAAAAATAAGCATTCGTTTCTGCAATCGTCCCCTCGTTTGAATAAAATCTTTTTCCGGCCAGCCATTTCTTCAAATTGGGGAACAAATAATAGTTCGTGTGATTCGAGGGAGCCAAGTCTGGGGGAGTGAAACAAGTTGAAACTCTATTTCAATTAATTTTGTGACTACAACTGCTGAGGGGCGAGCTGGTGCGTTGTCGTGATGTTAAATGAAAATCCCTCGACTTACTCACTTCAAACGAATGCCAAACACAAACAAATAAACCGATCTGGCTGAAACTTGGTGTGTGTTCTTCCAAGAGATGCTACTAACGAAACATAACCCCGATACGTGCCAGCAGCGCCATCTCACTGATGTTGCAGGTTTTTTTTAAAACAAACTTCGTATATACAGTGCGTTCAATAACTATAGCACAGGAACTTCTTGGCAAAGGTTTTGCCATTTATTTGTTTCTTATCTCATTTGAATACTTATTATTTTTTATGAAAAAAGTCTACAGAAACCATATACATTTATTCTTCAGACTTCGTGAAAATTAAAAAAAAAATTAATTATTATTGAATTTTACAGTTTTTAATAAGAATAAGACAATTTTGTATATAGAGTTCTATAGCCCATTGAAATTTGGTACTTCAAGTGGCTTGCGTTGTTGTCAAAATGCGTTGTTTTTATAGATTTTTTTTGCTGGCGGAATTGAGTGAATCCTCTACATTACCAAAAAAAAGAAATGTCGAGTATCCGCAATAAGGAGAAAATGCACAAGTCAGCCAACAAAACAAATTGTTAAAATCAAAGCGATTTTTGAGCCATTTAAGCTTGCACATTATAATCCCTGAATTCAATGGGCTACTTATCGTCCCATCAGTATTAAAATACCCTATACATTTTTTGATCTTTTGAGAAAATGAATTTCAAACTTTTTGTCGAAAGTAGCTCTCACTCAAATCTCGTTATGTCTGTAAATATTTATTATTTTTTGACTGACGTTTTGACCCACTTTGTGGAACTAGAATTTGAGAAAATTTTGACCACATATAAAATCGACGATGGAGAATCCAAAAATTCAATAAAAAAATAGGCTATTGTTATACTAAGGGGACGTTATATACTTATATCCAAAAAAAGTTTTAAATAGAAAGTTTGAAATTTCGATGAAAGTTTGCAAATGAATTGTTTTTTGTTTTTTTTTTCACAGAGTGGGAAACTTTAATAATATGATGAGAATGGAGAATGAATAATATTTTCATAAAAAATATATTGAAATGAAATGAAATGAGAAACAAATAAATTGTCAAAGCTTGTCACTAATTCCTAGTACTTACTTATGTGGAGCTGCAACCGTGTGTCGGTTTTGGCCGAATCCAAGGTGGCGCGCCAGCTGTTTCTGTCCTGCGCTCGTTGGTTCAGTTGAAAATCTCGAGTCAAGGCATGTCCTGCATGGCATGTCCTTTCTAACGGAGATGTGGTCTTCTACTTCCATACCTTTCTTTTTGGGGTACCGTGTAGTAAATTCGACTTGCTGGAGCGTCTTCTTTCATACGGGTGACATGGCCAAACCAGCGTAGTCGCTGTATTTATACACGCTTAACTATAGGGTTTTTCAGTAAGAGCGCTTCAACTTTTGAACTTTTTTGAATAAAACACAAACGGTTTGACTTTTTTAACTAATTTTTTTTTTATTATCGAGTTTGAACATATACATTTAAGTATGAAATTCGATTTCTTTTGCATGACCACCGCGTGCACGTTTTACGAAGTCCAATCGTTGAACCCAATTTTCGACCACTCTTTTGCATAAATCGACCGAAATTCCAGCAATTTCGCGTTCAATATTGGATCTGAGCTCACAAATCGTCGCCGGCTTGTTACTGTAGACCAATGACTTCACATAACCCTAAAACGGGACGGCTTGTTAAATGGACCGTAAAATGGCCGTAATGTTCTTAAAGTAGCAGCAACAGAACGATTATTTTCATAAAAAATTTGCACGATTTGCAATCGTTGCTCAAGTGTGTAGCGTTCCATGATGAAATGTATACTAATGAAGTTTACAAATGACAAGCGAAAAATAAAAAAATATTGCGTCGTTCGCCTTCCCTATCGGAAAAAAGTTGAAGCGCACCTATTGAATAACCCTATATGTCCATGTCCCTATATAGCTCATACAACTCGCTGTTCCACCTTACGTGGTACTCCTCACTAACGCGGAGGGGTCCAAATATCTTACGTAGAATTTTTCTCTTGAAGGCTCCCAAAATTTTTTCATCCACATGCTTCTGCGCCATATATTAGGCCGGGAATGATGAGCGGCCGCGTAGCCGAATGGGTTGGGGCGTGACTACCATTCGGAATTCAGGTTCGAATCTCTGTCAAAATGAAAACAAAACTTTTTTCTAATAGTGGTCGCCCCTCGGCAGGCAATGGCAAACTTCCGAGTATATTTCTGCCATGAAAAAAGCTCCTCATAAAATATCTGCCATTCGGAGTCGGCTTCAAACTGTAGGTCCCTCCATTTGTGGAACAGCACCAAGACGCACACCACAAATAGGAGGAGGAGCTCGGCCAAACACCCAAAAAGGGTGTACGCACCAATTATATATGTATAGTGCCAGTTTAGACCTTCGAGAGAGAGCTCTACTTCTCAGTTGCCTACTGACCCCAAAGTAACACTTGTTGGCAAGAATTATTCTACGTTTGATCTCCAGTAACATAATTTCTAGTACAATAGTTATTTTTCGCATTTTCCCTTAACTCCAGTTGGAGCGCAGGGTCAGTCGGGTTTCGGTAATCAGTTTATTTCGAAGAGATACGGAATTAGTTTATATGAAGTTTTCTTGTCCAATGGTAGGGATACTACCTTTGATAGTATTTAGCTACTGCTTGGTCTATGGACATGCTATTGATGCACGTTTAGCGAACTACCTGATACAAAACAGACGCCCATTATAGCCGCCACTAGCCTGTGGACAAACGCTATATTCTGTCTTGCAGTTCGACCTTACCGACTTGGATGTCGCTACCGTCGGCATTGCTCTCGGAATCGGGATATATATATTGAGTATACGGCTAATCGGGCCATAAATACGATTTTTAGAAACTTATCGACAACAGCGCCACCAACGAATATCAACTATAGTAAAAAACGTACCAGATAATGCATATGACCTGACTAAGAGCGATAATATGTGCGGGCAGATGTGTTTTTGCTATAACAACTCGTTAGTTCTTTTTGAAAATTGCATCTAAAAGTATATAAATATCATCAAGGAATAAAAAGAAAAAAGTAAAATGCTATTAGGATAAATTTCATCAGACAGAGGAGAAGATTTACGAACACACCTACGTCACAATTTTCTAGGTACATAAAACTGCTATGATTAAATGAAAGGATGTTTTTTATACATTTCATAAAAGGAGAATTCTATTAGTCTCGCGAAATCCTGATACGGTATAGGGAATACACGGATCGTAAAGATTTGTATCTCCGTCAAAACGACAAAAAATTTGCAATACCTGCAAAGTAGGCAACAGCGAAACCTGTGTATATTTCTTGGCTTTGAATTGTAGCATGACAAATTCGACGCTCTTATAATTTGTATAGTTCGTTTTAATTCTTTCATTGTAACTTTGCGGCATGCAATGTGCGCACTTGCATACTCTTCCCTATTTCGGTATAGGATTTTTGTACTTAAAGTTGTGGTACAAGCGTGTAATCGCGCTAGACATAGGAAATGCGCCTAAGCGTTATTTATTCTTCGAACTCTATTTTGTCTCTTTCAAAGTATTCCTCTACGAACAAATTTTTAACCATTTTTAGCCATCTATAGAATAATTTTTGAATGTCTTCTAAAGACCTAAGCGTCGTCACAAGAATGGTGTTTTTAGTTTATAGAATGGACGTAAGTCAAATGAAGCTTAATTACATGAATGCGGTGCATTCGTAGAGCTAAATAGTTCGAGTGTTTGGTCAAAGATCCTACTGCGCATTATCAAGGCACGAAAACTAAGACTTACCTGGGCTTCTTTGCGAACAGCTTCTCATAAATTGCGCACTGCGCCCACATGACATTCCCTGTAAGCAGTTTGGCCTGATGGGAGGAATTTTGGAGGCACCACATCACAACTATGGAAAAAATTTATTAAAACTACATTGATTTTTGAGTGACTTTGGCGCGAATTTTTCCAGTATTTGTTTAGTTTTGCATAGATATTTCTTCAGCTTATTGTAGATCAAAAACTCAAGTGCAGTTATGTTCAGTTTCATGACCGTCTCATAGTTACATATTATCTCTTTACAATTGTTAAAGATATTTAGGCAACCAAACTAGATATGAAGAAATGGGAGAAAAGCACAGAATGTTTTTATGCGAAACTTTTTCGCAGAAATGCATTCAGCGTTTTACGATTGTTTGTCGAAGAGCAACCGCTATTAGAAAAAAAAAATTAATTTCACCATTTAATGCCTTCATGCTCTCAGTGGGACCAACCAAATGGTAGTCACACGCAAATCTTCTCAGCTAAGGCAACCGATGCCCATTCTAGTTCTCAGCTAAACGTTTCTGTTTAAATTTTGTAATGCTAAGTTTATATGTTTAAAATTATTTTTGGCAGATTTCGCGTATTCCCATGTCTTAATTTTAATTCTAGCATTGTGTATGTAATTACCGTATAATTTTTAAAAACTTGCGAAAAATCTCATTAGTTGCTAAAAGATTTTCTCTCGCTTACCAGTAAAGTGCAGCTGCTTATCCCAAATTACAACCATTCTAAAGCGCTATGTTTATACAAACATTAAGAAACATTAAGTTTCTATTATGCAACTACGCACGCATGCGCAGGTATATACATAATTATGCTTAGGCTTATGAGCAATTCCATTTCAAGTTATTTCCCAAGTATTTTGGCGGCTGTAGTAAATTCTTCTGAAATTTGGGTTAATTGTAGGCTTAAATAAAATAAGAAGTTATTTAAAAAAAATGTACTAATTTTGAGATTTATTCAATGTTGAAAATTTGGTGTATGTATAGTATGTTTTTAAAGTGATATAAAGGGTTTTCCAATAAGAGGTGTTATTTTGATATTCAAAGAAAAATGCTATTTTTCAATATAAATGATCGGATGTTTATTTCATTATAAAGAGGAAGGTATGCCGTTAATAGTGGAAAATAACATCAGGCAAATGACCACCATGACCACGCTTACAGGACAATATCCTTTTCATGAAATTTTCCATAACCGAATTGCAAAGTGGCTGCCCTATGTCCTCGATAGCCTCACGAAGAATTCCATCTTTGAGGTCTTGAATCGTCACGAAATCACGTCTTAAAATCACGTGACCCCAAAGAAAAAAATCACAAGGTGTTAAATCACAAGACCTCGGTGGCCAATTGTGATCACCTCTTCGAGAGATAACACGGTCCGGAAACTTTTCCCGTAAAAGATGAATGGTTTCGTTGCTTGTGTGGCACGTAGCGCCACGTAGTCTTGTTGAAAATAAACGTTGTCCAGATCAATACCATCCAATTCCGGCCATAAAAAATCGTTAATCATCTTTCGATAGCGCAATCCCATTCAAAATAACACCTGTTATTGGAAACCCTTTAATATTTAGGTATTTTTAAAACTCTGAAGTCAAAATAGGAGTTAAAGGATCTCATATATACTTTTAAGACTTTTATATATTTTTTTATTTATATATTCGACAAACTATACTTGTTGTTAACAAAATTATATATTTTTATTGAAATTTTTTTTTCATTATGGAAAAAACCCTCACTCTATATTTCATACCTTTTTTAGCAATCACTTTTAGATGGGTATTGGAATTTGGTATCTAGGGTGTGGCTGAAATGGTATTAATCTGTAAACTGAAACTAAAATTGTTTGATGTGCTCACATACATATCTATTATTTTGATGTTTTCCAAAAACGTAGAGGGACCTGCAGTTTTACGCCGCCTCCGAACGGCAAATGGGTTCTTATGAGGAGCCTTTTTATCAGAAAAATCCACTCAGCGGTTTGCCATTGTCTGACGAGGAGCGATCGCCATTACTTTTTCCATCAATTGATGTTTAGTGCTCGGGGCTTCGAACCCACGCATTTCCGAATGGTGGTCACGCGTCAAACCATTCGAATACCGCGTCCATCATCACACATTTACAAAGTGGCACAAAATTATTCATCCAATTTTGTTTTTGAATAACCTTTTACTAAATACAAAAAATTACCTATGCTGATGATTTGAGAGTGTTGACCCAACTTTCTAAACCTGAACGCCCTGGAAGTACAGTTGGTTGGTACTTGGCTTTCCTTAAGCCTCAAAAAGTGCTTCAAAGTCACGTACTCCAAAACTCACAATATCTTGCCGACGTCTTACAACATTTCTCATTCTTTGGTGCAAAGTTTAGATGAAATTAAAGATCTTGGCGTTATTTTTTAGAGTAACTTTTCATTTAATAGACAAATAAGTCATATTATTTCGATAGCTTACTCGGTATTAGATCTTGTGAGGCGAAAAAGTTTCAAACTCACCAATCCTTACACTCGAAATCATTACACACGTCTTTCGTTTTATCCAATTTGGAATACACAATTTTTATTTGGAGACCATAAAATCAGTTATAAAATCTACATAAACAATATTTGAGCTGGTACAACATTTTTTTTCTAAATTCCCCGTACGTTCATTCAGCTTTGTTCAACGAATTCTTTCCATTCAATATCGTTGGCTTTTGATTACCCTAAAGTATTTGGAAGTAAGAAGATCTGTCTTCTTTCATTTATTTACAACACCATCAATGGCCTTTTTTGAGGCCTGCAAAGGGCAAAGACAGCCGGAACTCTTTATATAATGAAGCAGATTGATGGGATTTATGTTGGCGCTCTGCCCAGGCTGTCGAAGAAAGGAGCAACGAGTGACCTTAATCGTCTAGCTGGCAAACCCGGACACTTATAGAGAAAATTCTCAACAGTCTCCTTCTCTGTAAGGTCCCCATAGCTTCTGCAATGGGGGTTAAATGGTAAACCTAGCTTTTCCGCGTGTATGCCGATCGTCCAATAACCGGTAATAACAGCCACGAGCTTAGAAATTGAATCGAGTGGAGTTTCCAGGACGTTCTGTGTTCTTTGTCTATTGTACAGTGACCAAAGGGTTTTTGCAACATCACATGAAGAAATTGGCCTCCATCTTTTCTGTGCTTTCCTGAGAAATAAGTTGTGCGATTCCACTTTCACAACAGTGAGG
Organism: Anastrepha ludens; assembly: GCF_028408465.1. Taxonomy (NCBI): domain Eukaryota; kingdom Metazoa; phylum Arthropoda; class Insecta; order Diptera; family Tephritidae; genus Anastrepha; species Anastrepha ludens. The sequence continues at coordinate 112,803,058 of NC_071498.1, read as the reverse complement.
GGAATGCCGATGACCGGATAGGAGATCTCTGAGACCAATCCAGTCCCTTTCCTGGCAACTTCATCAGCAATTTAAATCACATTTAATAGTTTTTCTACCTTTCATTGTAATTAGTTTCTTAGAAGCTTATTTTCATGGACTAAATAATAACAAATAAAAAAATGATTTTAAGTGAGAAAACTCTTTATTTTAACCTTAGCGTCTGTCTGTTTGTACACCGCAGTTGATAAACAAACTTAGAAACCTTCCAATAGGGTCTGTAAAAAGCGAAAAAAAATAGTTTTGGCGGAACTTTTTAACAGTAAATTCTAGATATGCAGTGGAGATCTTTTCAAGCCTGAATATTCTTTTTAAATGCACTTTCCAGTAGACTTTTAATGATAATACATGCTCGACGTTCGAACTTTTGGTTCAAAAGGATTCCATTTTTCTGTTTATATGAATTTTTTCGAGTCCATCGTGCACTACTGCCCTGCACTGTGATAAAACTGAACTTTTAAGGGTAACGTATTATCAACTAACTGCAATATTATTTTAAAAATTTTATAATAACATATTTTAAAATATTTTTACAAGGGGAAACACAATTTTGCAAATAAATTGATGGTTCAATCAAATTTAAATTTAAAACTTTTTACAGGTAGTTTAATCAAATTTATACTTAAAATTTTTTTACGGATAGTTTTTGGAAGGATTGATCAATTAATGATCAACTATTACTTCTTTAGGTTACTCCAATGCGAAAAATCTTTACCAACTATAGCCCAAACTATTAAAAATAATTACAAAGCCTGTTTCTTAGAGATAAAGAGGCTTAACTGAAACTAAAATGCAGAAAAATGATTTTAATACCCTTGAAATTCAGAGGCTACTGTAGCGTGCAAGATGGGATCTACAGATCCAGTTTTTACTCACTCTTTCAAGTAATCCAGACGTATTTCTTCCATAATGTGTCGAAATTTGCCTTTCAAGTGGTGAATTGGTTTTGGTTTATGGTTTCATGGTGCAATATTCGTTATTATTATTATTATAGGGTTGTTCAATAGGTGCGCTTCAACTTTTTTCCGATAGGGAGGGCGAACGACGCAATTTTTTTTATTTTTCGCTTGTCATTTGTAAACTTCATTAGTATACATTTCATCATGGAACGCTACACACTTGAGCAACGATTGCAAATCGTGCAAATTTTTTATGAAAATAATCGTTCTGTTGCTGCTACTTTAAGAGCATTACGGCCATTTTACGGTCCATTTAACAAGCCGTCCCGTTTTGAGGTTATGTGAAGTCATTGGTCTACAGTAACAAGCCGGCGACGATTTGTGAGCTCAGAGCCAATATTGAACGCGAAATTGCTGGAATTTCGGTCGATTTATGCAAAAGAGTGGTCGAAAATTGGGTTCAACGATTGGACTTCGTAAAACGTGCACGCGGTGGTCATGCAAAAGAAATCGAATTTCATACTTAAATGCATATGTTCAAACTCGATAATAAAAAAAAAAATTAGTTAAAAAAGTCAAACCGTTTGTGTTTTATTCAAAAAAGTTCAAAAGTTGAAGCGCTGTTACTGAAAAACCCTATATTATTGATTGTCTGTTCGTGCACTGCGACCTGAATAGATCTATGGTGCAGCCATATTGCTTACTCGAACAGTTCTAGGCTATTCAATAAATCCTAAAGCTGCTGTAGGCTTAATTTCTACCAAGAGGTTTGGATTTATAGCCCCATTTCCGAGGTTATTTAGTCTGCGTCGTGCCACTGCTGGGCAGTCGCATAGAACGAGTTCTGCTGTTTCTTGAACCTCTTTGCAGAGTCTACAAGAATCGTTTTCTATCACACCTATATTTTTCATGTGATAATTAATTTTCCTGTCCTGTCCTGTTAGTAGTTCAGTGTAAAATTGTATGTCATTTCTGCTTAGGTTAAGGATTGCTTCTGCCTTTATCCATTCTGGATCTATGAGTCTTTTCGGGTGCCGCATGCCCGATTGGGCTCTCCAGTAATCGATTAGGCCTCGTTGTTCCTGATCACGTAGAAAGGCACTTTTGAAGCTGTTATTTACCCCGCAGAAATGTTCAGGACCTATGAAGGGAGAATTTTTTGCCCCCGCTTTCGCTAAAGTGTCCCCAATTTCATTTTCTTCGGACCCCTCATGTCACGGAACCCACATCAAGGTAACACAACTTTAAAACATTCCCAGACCAGCCTTGACTGGAATGAAAAGCTATCCAGCGATTTTAGAGCTGCTTCACTGTCAGAGAGAATGTTAATAATGGCATCGCGCGTGCCTCTCCGTAGACATTCTTTGGCACACAGCTCTGAGGCGTGGTCCTCCGCCTGGAAAATGGAAGTGGTTGTTCCTATTGCTATAGATTTTTTGAAATGTGTTCCGCACCGGCGCAAACGCCTTCCATTTTCGTCTCATCACTAAACTACACCTGTGCGCCCTGTTTTCGGAATATTTGATTATTTCTCCACGCTGAGCGGTCACTAATACTCACTTTAAATTCCTTGGAGAATTCTAGTTTCCTTTCGATCTTGTCGAGAACTGTTCGGCACGGAGAGTTCCGGATTGAACCCAGAATCCTTACATGTCCTGTAAGATAGCCTTCTTTGAGATGGAGTAGATAAGGAAGCCTTAGAGCTGCACTGATTGCCATCTCTTTGGCTACAAGATATAATCGAATGAGTCCAGTGACCATTGGTTAGGTGAAGATGCGCAAAATGCATCCAATGGACACTCTCCGTTGGACACCTTTTTTAAAACCTTCTGATGTTCTTTCGTCCATTAAATGGTTACATCCATAAAAAGATAGAAAATTAAATTACATGAAGCTACTTGGGAGCTCAAGTCGTTAACTACATATAAACGATTAAATTCACGTTCAAAGTCGAATAAGTATTTCCGGGAAAGTTTGGACAGACCCGGTTGCCCAACGGAGGCTTAGTATCTAAAGTATTTATGGGGAACTGCCTCCCGATCAAAAAAACTTCTTGAAAATACAATTAGCGAAATTTCTTCTTCAATGGAGAAACAAAAGATTACGATTACAATCCTTGACGTAAGTGCGAAAAGTATCTCACTTGCTGTACGGCTTTTGTGCTGAAGCTTAGACATTTGAAAAGGGTAATTGATTTGACAATTGCGAACGCAATCCGCACACAAACACATATAAGCACTTGCTCATTCAAAATGCGCTGAATGAATTATTTATTATTCACTGTTTAGATGAGGTGACGCACCATTTCCTAATCCAGCGACATCCAATCATGGATAGTAAATGTCTTCATATCTACAATAAACGTCACAATTTACATTAAAGCTACTTGTATGTGTACGCGTCTATGTATGTATGTCAAAGTCAATGGCATAGAAAATGCAAGTGCACACAGGCGAACATATTTTTTTTTTATTGTTATATTTAAATGTGTATACGGGTATGTACCTGGATGAGCGCCCAATTGGCCTCTTCGTTGTCAGTTGCTCACTGGGCGCCATAAAATATGCATGAGACAACCTAATTTGTTAAGTCATTCAAAAAAGCATCGGTGGGTATCTCGCCGCTTATTAACCTCACGCCAACGTAGTGACACAACAATGCGTCAATGCGTTGGTGCTTGAGTGCTTCAGTGCAGCAGTGCGTCAAAGCAATGCCTAAAATTGTCTCGTCACCATGTAAGCGCATATTTATTTATACACACAAGCAAGTGTGTATATGTGAGTGCTTGGGTGCTATAAGCACAATTTTTGTGTTTGAACTTACGAAATTTCTACGGTAATTTCTAATATTATAAATTTATGCACTATTTTTATGTATCCGAAGCCCATAGGTATTATTAAATTTAAATACATATTACAGTGTGTCAATAAAATATTTTTACAAGAGGGACACGATTTTGCGAATAAATTGCTGGTTTAATCAAATTTAAATGAAAAATTTTTTTAAAGGTAGTTATTGAAAGGATTGATCAATGAATGATCAACTATTACTCCTTTAGTTCACTCCAAAGTAAAAAAAAATTACCGACTATAGCCAGAACTAATTAAAATAAATACACAGGGTGATTATTTAAAAGGTGAGGAAGCTTTAATTAAAATAAAAAGCAGAAAAATGTTTTTAATACCCATGAAATTTTGAGTCCGTTGGCGCATACATGGCGTTCTTTGGGGATCCAACCTTTACTCACGCTCTCAAGTAATCCAGGCTGTATTTCTTGCTTTCCTCCAAGTGGTGAATCGTTCGTTTATCTATCGACGTAGGCATGCGACCTTACATAACCCCATATAAAATAATCTAAAGCAATCAAATCACACGAATGAGGTGTTAAATTCTAACGTGACTTTTTCTGGATGTAATAAGGTTTTCTAATAGCGATCGCTTGACGGCAGGCAATGGCAAACCTCCGTGTGCATTCCGCCATGAAAGAGCTCCTTATAAAAAGCCATTGCCGTTCGGAGTCGGCTTAAAACTCAAGGTCCCTTCATTTGTGAAACAACATCAAGACCCTCATCACAAATAGGAGGAGGAGCTCGGCCAAACGCCTAACAGAAGTGTACGGACCAAATATTTACCTATTTATTTATAATGAGGTTTCAACAATGACTTAAGGATTGAAAAATGCTTTCAAAACAAAATCAAATAATTTACAAAACGTCGTGTCAGCGTCAGTCAATTCTAGTTAAATTTCTAAGGCCAAAGAAACCTCCAAGCCAGCAGGGAACAATCAAATGTAAGTTCTGAGTGTTTGTGTATTAGGAACGGTGACTAATTTGTGTCTGCGTTAGCCACTTTATGCTGCTGATGAAGTTCATCAGATTTTTGATATCAAGGCCTGCAATGTCAGCGGGCGTAGGAAAGTAGTGAGAACCAAGATGCTAGATCTTAGTCCCGCGAGAGCGTGGCAGTTAAGGAGCAGGTGCTGAGATGATTCCACCTCATCCTCCATACAGCTGACGCAAAAAGGAGGATTTTCCGATTCTCCCGGCACGTACACCGCGCAGATAGTGCCTCGAGAGGGTACTCACAAAATTTGACAGCTGAGATTTTGTCTTTCTCAGAATATTGCTCGAATGCCTCCGCTCCAAACGTGGGCGGACGGATTTTACGACCTTACAAGTTTGTGTACTTGCGCGGTGTTGGTTGTCAAGGGTATCCCGATCCTCTCCTTTCGCGGGGACATTACCTGACAGGTCCCTTTTCTGGCCAGCTTTACAGTCTTCCGCAATTTCGCTATGACCAGGAACTCCATTATCATTAAATGCTGAAAAATTTATGATGGCCGTTCATGTAAAATAAAATAAAATAAAATGAGGTGAACAATTTATGATGGCCGCCCATGAGAAGAAGGAATTTTCTTCTTATACGGGAAATGATCAGCAAATTTCCGTCAGAGCCCTTGCAAATGATGATACTAAGGAATTGTGTAGTTCAGTCGTCTTTTTGGAACCAAAGCTTGGATGTATCGACATTTTCAAGTTTTGGCGTCATAAATTTGGTTAGCATTGATCTATACTTAGGATCATTGACAGGACCGATGTCTCCTTCCTCACTTCAAAAGAAATAAAATTCGTTGATTTGCTCCAAATGACTAATCTTTGTGGGAGCATTGATGCTTAATCGAACGCTTGTGAATTATGATCGTTGCAATAATGGCATTTTTTTATTGCATAGCCGCTGAGCCACGGTCGAGAAAATGATTTCTTGGTCAAAATGCAAATCTCCCGCCACGATTTTCAGCGCCCAAATTGCAAACTCACGACCTTGTCTATGGTTGTCTGGTTTCAATTCTTGCGCCAGCATAACCTTAAACTAATGAAAGCACACAAACAGCCAGAAAATAAGCCGGGTTGATCATCTGGAGATGCCCAATTCAGCTTATAGGCGCCGAATCGACATTTTCGAATCTTCATCGATACTGGGCGCTCGGCGGCAAAGTTTTTTTCATCTCGCACCCAGTCGTATCTGATTGTTGACTTAAGATTCAAAAGAGTGTACAAATATTTTTAAAGTACGACGAATTATCTGCTCGTTGAAGTCACGATCATGACCGGCCATACCATGAAATCCAAAGAGCCTGAATTTTTAAAATATTTGTTTAATCACTTCCAGCTTAAAATGATTAATGCTAAAGCTGTGTGCCGAATATTTCATAGCTGGACGTCGTTGATAACGGAAAGCCGTAGAAGCATAACAAACGGAAAAGCTATAATTGCCAGCTGGGGGGTGCTAAGAGTGAGCCCCTATACCCTGGTCATTCCAAATATTACCATATTATTGTTTATTAGATAATTCATGTTTTTTCCAAATATAACTGCCAATTTTTAATTATTTTTAAGTTATTTACAAAAAATACACTTTCTTTACGCATTGATTATATAATTTTTTTGCTTTCGAAATCATTTAAGTAGTTTTATTTAAAATATTAAATCTTCTTTGTTAGTCTAAAGCAAAGCACAAAAAGTAAATGTCAATCCAGTCAAACCAATCAGCATAAGCTTGTGAATACACTTACATACATACATACTTGAACAGCTGTATACGTATGTGTGTGTATGAAGGTACTCGTAGCCGCGTACGGCCAGCAACAGGCACTCGCTGTTACATACTCTCGCACGCACCTCTTTTCTAGTGCACCGTTTAGGAAGAAGAAATCAATTTATGTTAAGGGCAATTTTTTTATTTGTCTTTGCATTGTTTTTGGTAAATCTTTGTATGCACATTGCCGAAATCGAATTATTTGTGCAATAAAATAGTTGGTTTACACGCATACATATATAAACATTCGTGGTTACATATTTGCAGATGAACTTGGACTTATTCGACGCAAGCAAGCAAAATGTAAATTGGGAGGTGTGTTTGCGTATGTGCATTAGGATGGTCCAAACAAAATATACTTTTTTCTTGATTGTAATTTATATTTTTATAATTTTTTTAATTTTTAAGCGCTGAAAAAAAATTCTTGTACAGTAGAAATAGCTTTATTGAATTGCCGATAAGACATATAAAAAGAAAAATAATGACAAAGTTTCATATTTTGGTTTTTTTACGGAACCATATATAAAAACTAGTTGTAAAATATAGAAAACAGTAAAAAAAACTATTATCTGACTAGAAAGTTGAGTATTGCCACTCCATAATGTATTTTCTTTTTTGTAAAAAGTATTTACATATTATATTTGCGATCATTTTTACTACAAAAATGTTGATTTCGCTTTTCAATTTTGCGTTTCACCCACTTGCACAAAAGTGAGGTTATTTCAAAATGTCTTAAAATCATAGACAATTTTTTGCGTTTTATTATTAATATATAAATATTTTTGATGGATTAAAATAGTTTGAATTACATTCTGTCAAAAAAGTACCGGGAGTTGTTCAATAAAACGCAAAACAATTGTTTAATCATGAAATTTAAATTTGTCTTCCTTAAAATAGGCTCCATTCAAAGCAATACACATATGCCAACGATAAGTCTAGTTGTCAAAGCTCCTTTTAAACGCTCCTCTTCAGCGAATTCTCCTTAATGGCCTCTATCGACTTAAAGCGTCGTCCACGGAGTGGCAATTTAAGATTTGGGAAAAGGAAAAGGTCACAGGAGACCAAATCCGGTGAATACGGTGGTTGTTCGGTGATATTTGTCGAGGTTTTTGGTCAAAAAAGTGTTCACAATATGAGCCTTGTGAGACGTTGCATTATCATGGTGCAAGATCCATTAGTTTTTTCCACAAATTGGGCCGTTTCCTACGCTCATTTTCTCTCGAAAGTCGCATACTTTCCAAATGATATTCTTTATTTACCGTAGAACCATTTGGAACGCAATTCGAGTGCCCAATACGGTGATAATCAAAACAAACGAGTAGGATGACTTTCACTTTTGACCAACTTTGCAGTGGTTTTTTGGGTTTCGGCTCATGTGGATAGCGCCTTTCAGCCACCTGTTGACTGGTTTGCACTTCAAACTTGTCTACCCACGTCTCATCACCTGTTTCGATGCGCTGGATAAACGTTGTGTATGAATTCATCTTCTTCCGATGAATTTTTTAAAAGAAATTCAACTTTCTTGGAACGAACCACGCAGCCACGCGTCTCATGCCCAATTGATGGTGCAAAATGTTGCGAATTGATTCGTGAGACACACTAAGGTAACGAGCTACCTTCCTTAAACTTCAATGATGGTTTTCTAGCACCATTTCCTTGACTTTGTCGACGTTTTCATCCGTTCAAAGCGTTGAGGGATAACCAAATCGGTGCAAATCTTCCACGGCCTCTCGGCCATCTGCAAAAGCCCGTGATTTTGATAATATGATAATTTGATGTATTTTATAACACTTGATTTGAAAATGAAAACTGCAAAACCATATATGGGCTCGTATGCTGTAAAGGGTTAATACTTACTTGCATTGCCAGCGCTTTAAAAATTACCATTGAATTTGCATATGAAGCAATGCACTTTTCTGTAAATTTGGTAATGAAATGTTTAGACATCGATTTTATTGAATATGTTTTAATTTCCCTTCACTAATGTCCAAAAAATGATACCCCATTTTTTATTAAAAACAATATTGTATTTTGTATAGTGATCCAGAAACCCCCAATCATTACAAAAAAAATGTCAAAAATTAAGAAAAAGTAAAGGATCTTTCGAAATTGACGCCTTGATGCCGGTACCTCTTTTCTATATCAACTTTGACATTTGTCAAGCAGACAAATGTACATTTTTAAACGCTTGAGCAACGGATTAAAATTACTGAAACTTATTATGAAAATAGACGCACTTTAAGGCAGCATAACGCAAAGTTCGGGATTTCTTCAATCTCACTTTACACTGTATGGATTTTTTAACAAACGAAATTGCCGCATCTGGGGAGAAAAAAACCTTCGAATAATTTCAGAAAAATCTTTGCATCCTCTGAAATGTACTATAAGGGTATGCTTTTTAGGCTGTTGGAATAATCGACCTGGGTTTCTTCGACGATGAAAATAAAAGAGCTGTTACTGTCAATGGACATCGTTATACTCTAGACAACTGATAGGAGATTTTTTGTGGCTTGAGCTTGAAGGGAGAGACATAGACGATCTTCATTTTCAACAACATGAAGCTTCAAATCCCACAACACGGAAGAACATTGCATTATTGCAATCCAATTTTCCTGGTCGATTAATTTCACGTAATAGTGACATAAGCTGGCCACCTTGACTATGCGATCAAACCCCACTAAGCTACTTTTCATGAGGTTTTTTGAAAAGTATATCTATACGAATAGTACGTAAGTGAGTAAAATAATTGAAGTACCAGACTGACACTCGCCAAGTAGCACTAACGCGCCGTTTTGATGCCTTTATAAGACCTCCAACGGGCAGATGTCTACAACCAACCAGAGCTGTTGACGTAACGAAGAAGATTGATGGGGTTTAGGTTTGAGCACTGCCCCAGGCTATCAAAGAAAGGAGCAGCCAGTGGCCTTAATCGTCTAGCTATCCAACCCGGACATTTACAGAGAAAATTCTCAACAGTCTCCTTCTCTGTAAGGTCGCCACAGCTTCTGCGATGGGGGTTAAATTGTAAACCTAGCTTTTCTGCGTCATTGCCTATCTTCCAATTAATTACAGGTAAGAAGTTTGAAAATATATGGAGTGGAGCCACCAGGACTATGTGAGTTCTCTGTCTATTGTACTGGGGCCATAGGAGGAGAAATAGCACACGAAGAAATCGAGCTCTATCTGATCTGTGATTTTCAGAGAAATAAGTTGTGCAATTCTTCTCTAATAACAGTCAGATGAATGACGATGATAGGGTGGGTGAGATCTGAGACCAATTCAGTCGACCCCTTTCTGGCAAGCTTATCAACAATTACATATCTCTCTATGTTCCGATGTCCTGCAAGCCAGATTGGAGAATAAGCAATATGCGAATAAGCCCACGCCGATGCCCCAGCTGAAACACTGCATTCGGATAGAGATAGCTTAACCCAAACCGGTAATGTGTGAGCGAGCCCATTTTTCCATGTTCTATTTTAAAACAACATTTAGGCGCGTCTTTTGAAAGACCTTTTATTAATCTCATTTGTTTTTATTTTTGGTATAATTTCATGTTCCATTAACAGTTCAATTTCCCGAAAAAACCATTAATATACCGAAAAAGATAGTTTTTATTCGTTTTTTTTTTTTAATTTTTAAAAGGAATCACTATATTATGACACTTTTTTTTAGTTATAGAACAAATTTTTAGTATTAAGAAAAACAGTTTTTTGGCCCGCCCTAATGTGTGTGCATATTTGCTTATATACAAGTATGCATGTGTGTATGAAGTTTCTCATTATATCCATTTCTATCCATATGCCGCTAAAGTCTGTGTGTATTGAATGGTTGGTTCAAATAATTTTAATATGCGATGGATACGTTTGTTTTGACATTGTAAAGCCAAAGAATGTGATCAAACAGCAGTAAAATAAAAAACGGCATGGAAAGAGGTGATGAAGAGCTATAAGCGAGCGTTTGCATTTACATATGTACATATCAACGAACTACATACCTATAATATATACACACACATACATGTGGAGCAATGTTCATGTTTATAAGCACTTATGTAATAAACACTAGGCCATCATCGCTGATAGCTTTGTGGGTAATTTTCGATCGCCGACAATTGTTTTGGCCACCGTGTGTGTATGTGTGAGTGTGGTGACTGACACCACCTCCACTAGAATGGCTGCCTTTATGCCTGCTTGCCAGCCTGCTTACTTGCGTGCTTCCCTGCGCACTCGGTGGCTAATTTATGTTGAAGTTAATGTTTTGTGGACGTGATTGTGTAATTTTTGGAATGAAAATGCATATCGATAATTGCATGCAAACATACAAAAACAAATACAATACTTAAGTGCTTACTTTGACAGTTGAAAATTTCATACACTTCTGCTTTTTTAATTGAATGCATTTTTTTTTAATTCCTATTAATTTCATTGGCATACGCGATTATTGTTCGCTGCTTGCGTTGACAGTGAAACTATTGAAATTCGTAGCATTCGGAATGGCAATTAGATATAAATATTATTTGATAAGGCATGTAATAAAACCAAGGGCATGCGCAGAACGTTTGGCTCTAAGCTAAATGATTTTATAGCATTGACATAATAATGAAGAAATAAGAAAGGCTAAATTCGGTGCGAACCGAATTTTATAGACCCGCGCAAGCTTTTGTAAAATTTATTTTGAACTGGCTGCTAATTTTTGGGATCAAACAACCGCTCGAGTATGAGCGGCTGTATTTTAACCTGTTGATTATTGTATTTTTGAGTTTAAGGCCATACAAGGCTGGGATTTTTTCTGTCAGGAGCTGCATCAGTGGGGTGATATTGTTAACTTTATCAACGAATATTGGTGGTGGTTCTGATAATTTTTTATGGGTGTTGGGTAGGCCGGGTCGATTTGTGGGGAGGCAAAAAATCGCCCATTGCTCTGTGAAAATCATATTCTAGGGATCAAAATAAGAAACTTTGCCGAAGGAACCATACCTCTAAAACAAATTCTGATGTCCCGCCCCAACACTGTTGCGGCTTTCATCTACCTCCTCCATTTCTAAGGGAGAAAATCGATTTTCTGCTGGCGCCGAGCTACTTAGCCAATACTGGTCTAGTTACCTGGGCTATCCGTGTTTTCATTTCTACAGATTGTCAATCACCACTTGTGGACTTCTTGGGTGAAAGCTGTACGGGAGACTGCTGTTGTTGGTAAAGTAGGTGCAGTTGCTGCTGAAGCTGCTATATCTGTTGCTTTATACTGAGTTTGGGCTATTTGTGAAAGATATTAATTCGTTGTACTATAGGGGTGAGGCTTTGTATGCTGTACGAATTTGGCTGCTGTCCCGCGGCAAATAATCAACAAAGGCTGTTACCTTTCCAATGGTTGGTGATGCTGTGGTTCCATTTTTTGCGACATTTGCTGCATTTTTCCCCCTTTCCTCCTATTGATTTAATTGTTGTAATTTTTGAAAATTAAAAATAGTGAAATTTGAAAGAATCTAAATTTTCAGATGTTTTTTTTAAACAACATCTAGAGGCGTCTTTTGAAAGACCCTTCACAACATTGCTGGAATTAAGTCACGAACTGCATTCCTCTGCTCTTATCTTTCTTAGCTTCAGAGTCTGTGGTGGCCCATAGCTTCATCGACAATCTTCCTCTAATTCACTCTCTTTACATTTTTCGGTTCGTTCGTTTCTACGAACGTTCATCATTTTCTACCCCCATAAATTTACTGAATTTCGCCACTGGGATTCTTTATCAGTTCCCTAATAAAAAGAAAGATATGTACAACGATTAGAATGAAGAGCTTATCGATGACACAAAAGGCCTATTTTGCGGAACTCAAGATATCGTAATGCTGGGAGGGTATCAAACAGTCCAGAAACAAAAGAATACCGTGCTGAAAAGTAAAACATGTTTTTTTTTGTTTTCTTTTGAAAAATTTGGATTTTAACTTATTTGCTCTCAAATAATATGGACTCAAATATTGAAAAATACAACCAAAAAGTTATAACGTGCCACATAAGCAACGAAACCATTCATCTTTCACGGAAAAAGATTCCGGACCGTGTTAACTCTCGAATGTGATTTAACACCTTGTGACTTTTTTCTTTGGGGCCACGTGAAAGAGAAGGTCTACGCCAAAAGCCCAGGGTCCATTCAAGACCTCAAAGTGGAATTCGTTAGACTATCGAGGACATGGATGGGGCAGGCACTTTGCAATTCGGTTATGGAAAATTTCATGAAAAGGATATTGTCATGTAAGCGTGGCCGTGGTGGTCATTTGCCTGATTTTATTTTCCACTATTAACGGCATACCTTACTCTTTATAATGAAATAAACATCCGATCATTTATATTGAAAAATAGCATTTTTCTTTGAATATCAAAATAACACCTCTTATTGGAAAACCCTTTATTTATATCGTAATTGATTTCATGCACAAAAATATCGAACAAAATGAAAATGAACCCCTTGTCGAAACCATTTTTTATTTTAGCTTAGATAAATTATTTGCGTAATTGGCTTTTTCATATCTAATCGACTTTTATTTTTCTATAATTGCAGGTAAGCAACTATTTATGATGTCAAATTTCCATGTGATCACAAGTACATACATATTTACATACATATAAGCAAGTAACAAGTACAGCAGCTCCACTTTATATAAAAATTACAAAATAAGTAAGTGTTTAATCTATCTTCTTCTTCTTCTTAATTGGCGCGATAACCACTTAAGCGATTTTGGGCGAGTTTATCGAAGTTTCTGCTCGTGCTAATACACCAAATGTCTTTCTCCACCTGATCTTTGTGATGCAAAGATGATCTTCTTCTCCGTTTCTACGACCAGTTGTTACCGCGTAGCATAATTTCGCAGCTGGGTCATTTGTATCCATTTGAAAGATATGGCTTAATCTATCTTGCCTTCGAAAAAATGGTCCACAAAAGTCTGAAACGTATTCTGCGAAGTTTGAAACTAGATGGATTTCGTTCGTTCAATGATCATTTAGTATTTCCGTAAAGTGTCATGACTTCGGTATAGAGAACCTTCTTAGGTATACAAAGATTCATGCACCTAATCTTAGTAGTCATTCTTGCTTTCTAGTAAGAGCAGACATTTTTGTAGAGCCTGTATGCTTGCACCAGCGTCTAGTCTGTCTCTATTTCCCATCGATCTTCAACAAATATCCGTGCAATCGTTGCTCGATTGTCAAAACTGTTTGGTCTAAATTCAGCAATTTCGGAACGAACTTCGCTGCCACACGCGCCATGTCCAAGATTGCATGGCATGAACCAACCGATAATCTTTTTCATGAAAACATGCAATGAAATTTTAGAGCTTCAAATGGTCAATAAGCTTAAATTCTTCCTTAATTTGATCTTGTAAAGTTTTTTTACTAAGAGCTTTTCATAAAATTTGCTGTAATGTGAGACTTTTTGATTTGAACTTTGAGATTTTCAAAGTTAAACTTGGAAATGCCGACTCGGGGGGCATTTCCGCGGTACATTCGTAAACGTTGCTATTTCATCACAAAATTGATCGCCATGAACGACTTTGAGACATCGCCAGTTCATACAAAATTAGCAGTGCCATTATGCTTAAATATGAAATTGTTGTCGTAATTCAAGCTCCATATTTTATAGACTGAAAATCTATAATCTTAATAATACCTAGACTTTTTAAAAGTTATTTGTATTTTTTTTCTCTTTACAAGAAAACATAGTAATATTAATATATTCCGCATGTTATATACTATTTTTATACTTATTTGCTCAGATGCGTAAGCGAAATTTTGCGCTTAAACAATGAAGTTAATTCATTTCTCTTCAAAGTGAAAAATAACATATTTTTAAATGAAATAAAATAAAAGTTTTTTCGCTTTTATTTTAACTTTTTTGTTTGTACATTTGTTCCCCACACTTGCGAATTTACAGCATTTTATCAACATGGCAAACTTTTTATCATATTTTTGTTCGCTACTTTGGATACTTCGCATATGCACGGTGGCGCAAAATTAATCATCCTATCGGAGGATTTATAATTTTGCAAAAGCAATGGAGCGCGTAAAGGTCAAAATAAAAATTTCCACCACTCAAAATTATTTGTGCTTTTTAAGTAAAAAATTTGTTTAAAAATAAAATTGGATGCTTAATTAAATATTATATATTGTTATTACATCCACTCCACCGTGAAGCATAAGGGCACAAAATTGCATTTTTTTAATTAATTTTCGTTAATTTAGTATTTACATACATACGTGGTGTGTTCAAAAAATAAGGTGAATTTTCATTTTTCTCAAAAAATATTTATTTATTCATCAATTTCTATTTTATCTTCTTCAAAGCAGTCCCCTCAGATAGAATACACTTATGCCAGCGTTTTTCCAATCCCGACGCAGTCCTGATATGCACTTTTTGGTATGTTCTTGAGCTCTCTCAACGAATCAGTTTTTATCTCCTCAATCGTCGTAAAACAACGTCCTTGCATGGGTCTCTTCAATCTTGTGAGCAGGCAAAAGTCGCAGGGGACCAAATCTGCTGAATACGGTGGATAACAGTTTTGTTTTTGGTCAAATAATATCTCACAAGCAAAGATGAGTGAGCAGATGCATTATCCTGATGGAAAAGCCATGCATGTTTTCCACAATTCCAGGCATTTTTTTCGTATTGCTTCACGGAAACGGCGCATAACTTCTAGGTAATACCCTTTATTTACCGTACACCTGGTAATCCAAGAAAATAGCCAGCAAAACTTTGAAATTTGATCGAACTTGGCGTCCTTTTTTTGGTCTTGGCTCTCTTGGACTCTTTCATTGGGAAGACTGGGCTTTAGTTTCGATGTGATAATCATATACCCATGATTCGTCACCAGTTATGACCCTTTTACGCAAATCTGGATGATCGTTGAAGTCATTCAACAATTCCTGAGCGATGCTCATGCGACGTTGTTTTTGGTCAAAATTCAGCAATTTTGGAGCGAACTTCGCTGCCACCTGCTTCATGCCCAAAATTTCCGAAAAGATTGTATGGCATGAGTCAATCGATATGCCGACATCCTCAGCAACTTTTCTAATTGTAATTTGATGATTCTCCATAACAATTTTCTTCACTTTCTCAATATTTTCATTGGTTGTTGATGTACTGAGGCATCCAGAGCGAGCGTCGCCATTCACATCTACTCGATCTCCTGTGAAAAGCTTGTACCACTTGTAATCATTTTTTTGCTCAGAGTACTTTCACCGTATGCTACTGTCAACATTTTAAGTGTTTTGAGTACTTAATTCCATTTTTTACACAAAATTTCAAGCAACATCTTTGATCTAAAACATTTGTCTTATTTATACCTCTCACAAACAAACTAAGCGGGCTGTATTGCTAAAACCGTGCCGAGTGTACCAATATAAGAAAAAATATTAACCAAACTCGAATGTACGTAGCCCGCGAAATTTGAAAATTCACCTTATTTTTTGAGCACAACTCGTATGTATGAATTTCAGTGACTATATAAGCGAACAGCACCTGTAGTTGCATATATTCTTATCAGAAGATTTTATATTAAAAATTACTCTCTGTAAATAATTAACATTTCCAAATAAGTTCCAAACTGAATTACTTAAAAATATTCCTGTTACCATCACCGATCAAATCAGGATAGCAGCAGTTATTAAGCTAAATGTGCTCAAATGGCTACAACAGGATATATACGGTGCGCCATTCATCATTATTGGTCCAGAATAGTTCATGAACATTCAAGTGCTCACAATCGCTGATTAGTTTGCTTGGTGTTGATGTGTTTTGTGTTTGCATACATGTGGAATTCTGCACTACATACTGCCTGTTCTGCTTCTTGCAGCCGCTTTTTCTTGTCAACAACATCTTGGACGGTAAAAGTAAAGTGAGCAAACACAAACAAAAACCTCCAATATAACAAAACGAAAGGGTGCTCGCTTCCCTCTTTCTCTCTCTCTCTCTTTCTCTGTTTCTCGCAGCGGCGATGACACCGATGAGTCTGCGATGACATAATAGCACCATCGTAATACCTTGTGCATTTACATACATACATATGTACACATGTTCATCTGCAAATGCCCATACATTCCCATTGCCGAAACATGAAAAATAAAAGTAAATTACAATAAACAAAAGGCCAAAATAAAAAAAGTGAGAAGAGAAAATAGTTAAAATAAGAAAGCAAATATACGATTGAGACTAAACAACCAAAGAATGTGCATACATACACACAAATGTATATCAAGCAATAAAAAATTGTTCTACAAAAACCAAACTATGTATGCATGTACGAGTCTATGTGAACACATGTAAGCATACGTAACAAGCACAGCGCTGAAGTGGTCGAATTGGTTAAATTGGGCGTACATATGAATGTATGTAAGTATGTATGTATGAATGAGCGCCAATCGCAGAGTTTCCAACGAAAGAGATCCGAAAAGAGCAAGAGAACGGGAATAGCGATATCCGCCTCGCTCCACTCGCAGACTGAAAATTGTGCCAATTACACAATTCCGCTGTCGCCAATCTGCCACATGGTTTGTTTGAAATGCCATACAGTGAATAGTGAAATTGTTCATGTAGATTTTTCCATCTTCGGGCACTTTTCACCACATTCCAGTCAATCAAACTTAAAAGTATTTATGATATTACAAATTATTATTGACTTCGACCTTCCCCATTATTTTTCTGTTAGCAACTAACTTAGCAAGAGTACAAGCGGCATATTGAGCAAAAAAATTAATTTACAGTATTTTCACTGAAAAAATAAAAGAAAAAAAAATTGTTTCACATTTTTGAAAAAGTTTACCCACTGAAATAAGGAAATTTGTAGTTCGGCAGCTGGGGCATAGTAAATATAGGAATCTTTGCCGATTGTACGTTGGTACCACCTACAATTAAATCTTCTCTTATGCCTTTCCATCTGTTGTTGTTGTTGTAGCAGCATAAATATTCTCCATACTTACATACGGGGAATGCTGTTGGAGTGACAGCCCTTGGCCGGATATAAATCCGGGTCGTTTCGGTAACGTAGAACCGACTGTCGTAGAAACGTCTTTTCATCTGTCGTCATTGTTGCATTGTATTATATTTGCGTTTTGAAACGATTTTTAGCACCAACTCCATTTTACTTTCAAAATATTTAATGAAATTTACTTGTAAATTTACGCGAAGATATGAAAATTGCACCAATCTCAGAGAAAATGAGATAAGGCAGACAAAGATGGTACGGACACGTGATGCGTAGAAACATGGTCTCTGTCAAACCCGCCATCAACATAACTGAGCCAGCAAGATCTAGAGTTAGACAACAGTCGTCCTGGCTAAATATGATACAAAGGGTCATAAGAGAGCAGCACTTTGTTCACAGAGGAAGCTGGCGAGTGAGAACAAGAAGGGTCAATCACAAATAGGGACAAGGCAAAAAGGGAGAATGAAATTTACTCATAACTCAAATTTAAAAGACTTTTATCTGAAGTTCAGGTTTTATTTACAGCGGAAAAGGCTAAATAAAATATATTAACGTCTAATCATAATGTATGATATGGTGTATGACGTTAATAACCTCACCGCCATTAACCCAAAAGAGTGTAAAACCGATTGACTATCAAATACATAACTAGTTTAACTGAAGTGTGCTAAAAGAATCGATTACAAATTGTCTTACCATTTTTATTAAATGCACCCAATGCTTTTTTACACGGAAGTTACATACTTTTTTTGGAAAACTCTGCAGAAAAATCTTGTTAACGAAATTCATATGGATTGCAGTTAGAGAATATGTTCCACACCTTTTGTTTAAGATGGAATGACTTCAAATATTTCCCAAAAATTCGTGCTATGTTGTCTATATATAAAATAAAATCAATTCATTTCTATTTAAAGAAACCGAAAAATTTGTGTACCCCAAGGAGATACCTACAGTTTTATGCCGACTCCGGCATGTCTTTATGAGAAGCTTTTCATGGCAGAAATATACTCTGAGGTTTGCCGTTACCTATCGAGGAGCGACGGCTACTACAAAACTTTTCAGGCGCCACCGAATGGTAGTTACGCACTAACCCAGTCGGCAAGGCGGTCGCATATGAAAGTTTAAATTGAAATTATAAAAAAACAGTATCCAACTATTTATTGATAATTAATGGCAAAAGTGCACTGTTTTGCGTGCTACATTAAAAGTGTTAAAAGTGTCGAAAGTCCAGTCCATCTGTGGCGTTTGATTCAAATGAAGAATTTGTTTAGTTAATAACGGATTCTATTGGTGTTTTCATTGTAACGAAGAATATTGTGTGTGATTATATTTCTTTTGGCCTCTCAACTTGCTTATACAGTTCTAGTTTTAATACAGATGGTTTTTCTGGCCTACTCCTTTCACATTTCGCGCTGCTGGCATCTTTTTTTATTGCTTCTAATTGATATGTTTACAACTCCCTTAAATTTAAAAAATCGATTTCCACCCCTAATATCACAACTTATGGATGTAGATGACTATTTCAAAAGATTTTTTAAATAAGTCTATTTTTGTTTTAATCTTTCCTTTTACTCAAGCATTTCTATCGTTTATGGGAACACGCGCAAAAACACCTTCACGACTGCATATTTATCAATTTAGCCGTGTAATACCAGGCTGCAGCAATACCTGTTAAAACCATAGCCGAATAGTGTAGTATTGACTTGCTAAATACGTCAAAAAGCAAAAAATAATCAAAAATACATTGAACTATACAGGTTTCAGAAGGATGACTCTTGGTTTTTTATAATAAGTTTGAAATGTAGAATCGAAAAAAGTCACGTATAATTTTGTGTATATCTGTGCATGTTTGTTTTGTATGCATGTACTTATGTAGTTTCGTAGATATGTACATGCCGACTTGTAAAATTGTGCCACAAAGTCATTGCGAGTGTAAGAGAGAAACAATGGAAGAGCACAGCATACAGGTAATCTCTTTACGCTTACACTTAGACTGCTGTGTTTTACAACACTGCGCTTACTAAAAGAATCGCCACTGTTTTTAGTAAGTGACATTTGTGTCTTCTAACCGGGAGAGTGTGGGAGAGCAAGGAGAGCGCAAGTAAGCTTTCGTTTTATCGGTGGTGCAATGCGTACTGTAAAGGCCGAAACAAAGGTGTGCACACGTAAGGGGGTTTTGCGTGAATGTTTGTACGCACCATTGTAGGCCATGCCACTATACATATATGTACTATATACATATAAAATGTGTGCGAACTTTTTCATAATTTTTAAACATTTTCTTTCATTTAGTGTTTTTCTCTTCATATCATTTATTATTTACATAAACAAAAACATTTTCCAAGATGATATTATTTACTGCACTCTGCATTCAGCCTTTCGCGCTCTTCATTTCTCTCAATGTGTGTGCGTTTTTTTTTTTTCGTATTTTTTCATCCATTCTATTAGCTCAGTCGGCTCCGCAGCCGGATAAGCTGCTAAAGCTCGCATATGCGAAGCCGACTGAATTTTCCCAATTTTTGCATCAAGTTAGTGTGTGGCAAAAGACCAACGTAAACTCTCTCGTATGTACTGGGAGGCTTCAGTGGCGTCGCAATGCGTCGCTAGCGACGTTAACGTCTCCACAAGGGAACGCCGTCTGGCAAAATTGCGGAGACGGGTTCACGCTCTCTCCACCAGACGTATACACTTCAGTTTGATTTTTGCTTTAGGTTGTGGCTGATGAAGTGACATACACACGCGAAAAAAATTATCAGCTAACTTACGCTGAACGGTGTTAAATTTTTTTCTTAGTGAACTCAGCATAATTTTTAACAACCAATATTCAATGTGGTTATAGATAAATCAGCACAAAAGTGGAAAAAATAGAGGCAATAATGCGAAGCGAAAATTAAACAAAAAAATCGCAAAGTAATTAAAGAGTTTTAATATATTTTAGTGAAAAAAGCATTTTTTGTAGAGCAAAAAGTTTCCTTTTTAACTAAAATCGTTAGTGTTCTACTTCGTTTCGTTTATTTCGACTTTCGGTTTTAGCTTCTTCGGGTTTCTCGTGTGCGACGATAAACTGAAAATTTGAAAAGAAAAGAAGTTATGAAATATTTAGTTGAGCGTCTATAGTAAATATCTTAACGCCCAAGCCAGCATACGTACATACAGCAAATAACAGCGCAGCTGTCAGACTTGAAAGCAGAAAGTGGCAGCGGAGCTATTAGTGAGGAGGAAGAGGACGAAGACTAACGAACGTGAAAAGAAGGCGCGTGTGCGGAAGGCGTGTACGAATGTAAGGCAAATTCAATAGTGATTATTTTTGTTTTTGTTGTTTTTTAAGAAAAATATGGGATATAAAAAGACTAAACAAAAAAGTGATATCGAACAGAATCCAATTCCAGTTATGCGATATTGTGTCATAGGTCACACTGCGAAGCCAATATTTGCACAATCAAGACAAGAATAAATGAACTAAACCAGAGAAAATGTAGATGCTTACCAATTTCAATTTGTATCAAATTGTATCCTTATGCAGTTATACATTGGAGGGCACACGTACGTAACTACACAAGTGCGATCGCATTTTTGTTTTTGTACGAACGGCCACAACTGAAATAAGGTGAAAAAAAAGAAATTTAATAAACAATAATAATAAAAGCAAAACAAAAAATAAGTAGAAATGAACTGTAAATTTAAAGGATAGTAAAATAATAAAATAAAATAATATAATATTAAAAAAATTTAATAAAATAAAATATAATTTAATTAATAGCAATAATAATAATAAAAATTAATTTAAAAACAAGCAATTTTATTAAATCGTATTAAAAAAAAGCAATGAAAGAAAATGATGTCAAATCAGGAATCAAATGAAGTCATTTCATCTGTCGTGCAATTTTCGTCAGCCAGTTGAGGATTTTATTAAAGACATATTTTTTAAAGAACAAATAATTTAGAACATAAAATTTCGACTTTATTTATCTATATGAAAGAGTGGGTACTGTAACTAAAAAAATAACACGAAAAGCTAGTAAAATAAAATAGAATAAAGAGATAAAATAAATTAAAACGAAAAACAAATTAAAATACAATTAAAAATATTATTTTACATGAAGTAAATCACAGTTAAAAAATATGAAATAAAATAAATTGCAATAAAAAATAAAACACAATATAATAAAAAAATTTTAACAAAATTAAAATGAACTAAATATGTGAT
Source organism: Anastrepha ludens (assembly GCF_028408465.1). Taxonomy (NCBI): domain Eukaryota; kingdom Metazoa; phylum Arthropoda; class Insecta; order Diptera; family Tephritidae; genus Anastrepha; species Anastrepha ludens. The sequence goes on along the minus strand of NC_071498.1, from coordinate 112,781,352 downwards.
AAAAAATTAAAACAAGATTAAATAAAATTAAAGATTAGAATTAAAGATTAAAATAAAATGAAAAAAATATTAATAAGAGATAATAAATTAAAACGTGAGTAATTAAAATAAAAAAATAAAACTCAATAAAAAATAGTAAACATTAAATTAGAATTACAAACAAAATTGAAAGAAAAATAAATAAAAGATAAAAAATTTGCAGTAAAATAAATAAAAATAAAAATAAAACACAGTAAAATAAAAAAAAAATTGATTTAAAGAAAAATTTGTAAAATTAAAGTAAAATATTCTAATGTAATAAAAAATTAAGACAAGATTACTTAAAATTAAACGGAATAAAATGAAAAAACAACACAATAATAAGTGATAAAAAAATTAAAATGTAATTAATTTAAATAAAAAAAAACTCAATAAAAAGTAGTAATAATTAAATAAGAATTACAAACAAAATTGAATGAAATAAATTAAAGATAAAAAATATAAAGTAAAATAAATTAAAAAAAGCAAAAATAAGACACAATAAAAAAAAATTAATTGCCAACAAAAACTAAGTAAACTAAATGAGTGGTAAAAATATAAATTTAAATAAAAGACCAAAATGGCATAAATCAATGATAAAAAATACAAAATTAAATAAATTAAAATAAAACACAACAAAAAATAGTGATAATTAAATTAAAATTACAGACAAAATTGAATGAAATAAATTAATGATAAAAATATAAAAAAAATTATAAAATTAGAAAAAATGAATTAAATTAAAATTAAAATTACAAGAAAATTAAATAAACTAAATAAATGATAAGTTCGACAACAAATGCCTCCGCATCGTCTGCAGAATGTTCTGGTCAAACACCATCAGTAACGACGCACTGTGGAGATTAACAAAAGAGGAACCCATCTTTGAGTAAATCAAACGCGGAAAGTGGCGATGGATAGATCACACACTGAGAAAACCACCAGATAGCATCACGAGAATGGCACTGAACTGGAACCCGCAAGGAAGCAGAGATCACGGTCGACTAAAAAGCACTTGGAGAAGGTCAATGCTGCGGGAACTAGCAGATACCGACTTCTCTTGGGACGGTGCAAAAACGACAGCACAGAACCGTGTACGATGGAAGAGTCTTGTCGAAGCCCTATACTTCCGAGAGGAGAGAACAAGGAAGAAAAAGTGATAAGAAAAATTTAAATAAAATAAATTAAAATACAAAAATAAAACGCAAGAAAAAATTTGATTATAATGCATTAATATTACAAACGAAAATTATTCAATCAAACAAATAATACAAAATAGACCACAAAATTTAATAAAATAGATTAATGAAAAAAATTAATAAAATATGATACAGAAAATAAAACAGAATGAAATAAAATGCAAACAAAAATTTAATTTAATTATATTTAAATATATTTTAAATTATATTGAATTTAATTAAGATATATTTCATTTTATTACATTTAATTAAATATAATTTAAATTAATTATAATAAAACTAAAATAAAAAATATGCAGAAGATGTAATGTGACTGACGAGATATTGGTTAAAGCAAACGAGAGATATAACATTTTGGCGCTTATGGTACACCCTTTTTGGGTTTTTGGTCGAGCTCCCCTTCCTATTTGTGGAGGGGCCTATAGTTCTACGCCGACCCCGAACGGCAAATACTTTTTATTAGAAACTTTTTTAAGGCAGAAATGCACTTGGAGGTTCGCCATTGCCAGCCGAGGGGGCGACCGTTATTAGAAAAAAATTTTACATAAAAATTATATCTCAAAAAATTACCACCTTATCTGGAATTATCGGCGAGAAAATTTTGTTCCATAATAACTATGTTATAAGATTCCCCATGAGACGAAAAATAAAATGAGTTCATTGTGATAGCACTTGGAAAGTGAAAAAAAAACAAGAAAAAAAGAAATAAACCAGATCACAAAATCACAAAAACATTCGGCTATTCGAAGTTAACTTACCGCTGAAACCACCTACACAAAGTGAACTCGAAAATATACTTTTGTGGTGAAAAAGATGTTAGCAAAACATTTTTAGGAATTTCAGCAACAGGTCTCAGCTCAGATATAAGTATTAATCGTTCCCACGACATTCGGTTCTAAATTACCAGAATGACCCAGATTTATATCCGCCCAAGGAATGTCGCTACAGCAGCATTCCACAAACATTTATAGGGAATGTCTGTGATGTTACAATAACAACCACATGCAAGTTTTACTAGATGCCTGAGCACATGACAAGAGATTTCAAAATTCGTGAAAGAACTTTGCAAGACACACAAAATACAGAAGGAAAAGCGTCAAGCAAAATAAAATACACGCAACGCTATGAAAACGGGTAACAGAACTTGGACTGCACCCCAACAGACTTATTTGACTTATAAAATCTCTAAATCCAATCTGAAACGGATGAAATTCTAAAAACATAATATGAAATTAAGTCAATGGTGAAGCACTGAAGCGAATTGAGAGGAAGTGAACTGCGATGGAGTGACATTAAATAAATTCACAAGCTGATGATTGCCACAAAACCTAATTGTCAATCAACTAATTCATTGTCAATTCATGTCAATCATTAAGTAAAATATTAACCTTCAGATTAAATTGTCACACTTCAACGTTAGATGTCAAACAATAGTTGTATGTGTGTTATCTATGTGCCAAACAACGAACGGTATTTTTTTCGACTTTTTTCATACATATTTTCCTTTTAAAGCAAAATCAAATTTATTAAACTATTACCAAAATATGTACTAAACGTCACTGGACGACAGTGGAAAAGGAATACAATATTAAAGTATAAATCAATTGAAAGTAAATTCGAAGAAACATTTCTTGGAAAATAGTTTAATGTGAGCACCTAACAAAATGTGTTTTTATAATTTGTGTTAGTATAAATGTATACACTCGTACTGTACTTTATTCCATAACAATCTACTATTATCTGCTGTTATCTGCAGTTTTTTTTTTATTAATTTTCTAATCGCTTGTATAGACCGCGAGTTATCTCCCAACACATAACAAGCAGTTAAGTTCTTTTAACAACCTTTTCCTGTATTCTGCAGTACGAAGCAACTGAAAAATTAAAAATTTTCTTAGAAAGTCAACAAAATCTGCGCCAAGAGTGTACTACAAATCAATGCTAATTTATGCAAATCATGCAATGGCTTACGCGAAAGATATTGGGCTTGATTTTTCAATCTTAAGATTGGCCCATCCTAGCCCACTCAGCTAAAACGGCCGTAACAAGCGGAAAAGTTTGGTATTTAATACCGGAAATGTGTACGCATCGGTAAGCATGATTTCGGTATCAGCATTTATAGATAGACGCTCAGGTTAAGTTAGATAAACGAGTCACAATGGCCCATTTGATACCAAGGAAACATTACACATTCATATTTCATACAATCGAAAGGAGATGGGGCGGGAAACAAATTAGAGTTTTCAGTGACAGTCAGGCTGCACTGAAGGCCCTGGAGTACGCGAAGCAAACCTCAGACATTGTTCAAGAATATAAAAAGAAGCTTAATTATGTCGCCAGACAGAACAGGCTTGTAATTATATGGATTCCAGGGCACTCCGATGTTCAAAGAAACGAAATTGCCGATGAATTAGCCAACCGTGGATCAGCGGTTCCCCCACAAGAGCCAGAGCCAATAATCGTAATCAGTTTCGCAGGAATCATTAATTGGATCAGCGATTATGTATACAATTTACATAAACAGCGATTGTCTGGTCTAGAACACTACAGAACTGCAAGGTGTTTTGTGATAAGCCCGCACAAAAAACTGTCAAACTTTCTACTAAAACTTAGAAGGAAAAACGTTCGGTTGATGGTCGGTATTATTACAGGGGACAACCGATGGGGTCAGCATATGACCACCATTGGAATCGTTGAGCCCCCGATGTGCCTGTCTTGCTTGGAGGAGGCGGATAGCACTGATCACTTTCTATGTGAGTATCCTGCCTTTGATAGAGCAAGACTACGAGTTTTGGGTTCCGATGTCGTGAGAAAGAATAATATTCGTTCTTTGCGAAAGAATCTGGAAAATTCTCACAAGTTAGTCCGTTATCTCTATCTTTATTCCTCCCTATATATTTTTCTGATACTTTTCTCCTTTCCTCCAGGACTATCTACCCTCTTTCCAAAGCTCCAAGTACAATGGGCTCTTTAGCCTGAGTGTCTCTTGGTGCTCCTTGGCTCGACCTATTCAAATTAAAATTTCAATTTCATATTTCGTTCATTGAATTCTACTTGCATATTAGTTTGAAGAAAAAGAAATCCATTATTTTTGAGTAAAATTCAAAATTGTATTTCAGATTGTCCGATTGTTGTAATTTTAAAGGGAGCTTCTTAAAGCCGCTCTCATAGAAATCTTGGTTCTTATTGGCGAAAAGCTTTAGTAATTGATTTTCACAATCTTCTCTTGATACCAGTTTCTCTTATCACTCAGGAGAGAGATCACTCAGCCTTGAGAGAAAAAGGTGGTAATCGCCTGGAGTCAGGTCCTGATTATATGGTGAATGCATTAAAACTTCCCAGCTAAGCTCCCGGAGTTTTTGGCGAGTCACTACATTTCTCATCGCCAGTCATCATCCGTTTAAGAAATGGGTCGATTTCATTCCGTTTGACCAAGGCTTCGCAGATGGAAATTCGATCCATCATTTCTTTTGATGTTAATTAATCCACCAGCTTTGAATCCAGCGTGGCGCAAATAGTTTAAAACTGTTGTTTGGTCGATCTTTAGCTTCAAAATTCTGCTGCGACTACCAACATGCCGGTCAACCTCGAATACTTCTGTGATTTTACAACCAATATAAACTTTAAATTGTTTGATCGATACTTTTCGAGATATCGATCTACCAAGAAAATAACGGATTTCTTTAACCAATTATCAGTTTTGTTTTTGAATAAATTTTTACTAAAAAAAAATTATTTTGGGGCAATAAATCTTTATTTTGACCTTTACACGCTCCATCGATTGTCCGTTTGTATGCTGCAGCTGTCTAATTCACAACTGTAAAACCTGATTGAGGACACCATTTTCAAAAATTAAAAATCTTTGGGTAGGGTGATTAATTTTGCGCCACCCTGTATATTCTGTAGCTTCTATTGTAGCTGCTATGAAATCAATGACCCCATTTACCCTCCTATCTTTTTATACCAATTCTTTCCATACACCTCTAAATATGATCTATGTATGTGTATACTTACAGCTATGCGCAAAATAATAGCGGCGCGGCATACTCAAAAGTTTTGATCACTTATATATTTTATATTAATTTATTGTAATTTTTTTATTAATATTTTATATAAAATTTTATGCCACAACAGAAACCCTATAACTCGAAGTTCCAAACATTGTACAAAATTCAGAAAAATGTAACAATTTTCGAAACAAAAAAAATATCAAAATTTCCATTCTGTAATTCAGAATCTTTAGAAAACTTTTTATTCAGCATCTCTTTCCTCATTCGAAGAATTTCAAGCATGCAGTTTTATAGCCCAATATTGGGCAGTTATCCACAGAGTATTTCATTGTTCATATGAGAGACGAAGTAGTTTCATCACATTGGTAGTTAGAGGGGGCACTTGAGTCCAAACTAGTGGTAGACCCCCGTGCCTAAGTGGACAAACTTTGCATCCTTATGAAGAACGGCAACCACCGTACCCTTTTAGAATACAAAACGCAAGCCTGAAGTAGTTGAAAAATCTAATCTATCTATCTTAATTTTTAGGTAATTTTTTAGACCTTTTGATACGGTTTTCTAGGAAATTTTATAATTTTTTATGCAGCCACGCTACATATCCTTAAATAAGTGATCTCAGCTGAGGGTATCTTTTGACAACCAGCTGAGAGTGTTTTTACTTATGGATCTGTACACTCGTAGTAGCTGAAAAATCTAGTTGATTTTTGACAATTTTTTTTTTATATTATAACAATGGAGCTCCAAGCCTACATCCTCATAGAGAATGGCCGCCGCTGTAACCTTTTAGAACACAAAGTGCAGGCTTTGAGTAGCTGAAAATCACGTTAATTTTCGATTTTCTTTCTTTTTTTGCTTTTGCTGGCGTTCTGGCACATTTTTTCCATATAAAAAAAATTGGGGGGACAAGGAAAAAAAGTTTAAAAATTAACGCGCGACTTCAAGCTTTCACTTTGTTATACTAAAATTTAATGGGCATACCCAGAATTTGTCTAAAAGTAAAAATAAGTTAAAAAGTTTGAATGATGAACATTTTTTTGTTTTTTTTTTGTAATTTCCTGCATGTTTTTTATTGTAGTATGAACTATATTTTTATAAAACATTAAAAAAATTAAATATAAAAATATGCCACATGTCGCGTTGCTATTACCGTGAACACAGGTGTATGCGCCTATTTGTGTCCGGTTTACACATTTGCATGAATCTTTCAAATTCGATCTGATAGCGGACAAGCATAGTTGAAACGCTAATGAATTCTATTTTTTTTATAAATTTTGCATTTAAACAAAGTCATTTCGCATAAGGTCCAGGTAGTTTTCTAATTTTAAACTCAAATAATTTATTACAAAAATATGCAAATTGCAGAAGCGGTGAACGGTGGATGACCAGCCATAGGCATTTCTAAATCAACTATTGTGTAGCATATTAAGCAGTTTTGAAACCCATAATAAATGGCTGGGTTTTGACAAAAATTAGCATACGCGTGGATATTTGATTAAACATTTGATTTTATGTTAATTTGCATTTCTTCATTTTAGCTCATTGAACTAGATCTGCGAGGCTGTAAGATGTTGCCGTTAAGCGGTATCGATGTTTGCATAAATTAATACAATGGTTATGTAAATTTGCAGATGCTAATATGAATTACTAATGCAGAATGTGTTGAAATATAGAATATTTATAATATTTCAAATAGTTAAGAATTTTAAATTCACATTTTAGTTCTTTTCTAACAGCATAAAAGATAGGCGAATGCCGCTATTTTTTGCCAAGCACTTGTTAACCTCCTTTTTGCTTGTGTGTGTACGCAAGACCGGTAGGAAACAACAGTGAATTGTTGCGTATATTGCGCATGCGTGCATGCTCTATCATTTTACTGCTAACTTACACGCATACTCACATACGCACACATCCACACAAATACAAGCCAAGCCTGAGCACAAGCGTATTTATCGCTTTGCTTGCGCCAGCGCACCACCCAAAAATGCACAATGAATGCTCAAAATAAATTGTACTAATAGCTCCATTAAAAGCCACTGGGCGAGCGGGTGAGAAAACGCGGCGAGGAGGGGGTGGAGGTACGAGCAGGTTCCGCACCTCTATGCCTGCCGCAATAAACGAAAGTATATGCATAACCACGCTAACTTGTACTATATGTACAAATGTGCCTCGGCCTATTGTATAATACGTGCACGCGTAAGACCTGAACTTCCGTTTGCCTTAAACTTCAGTTAATTTTCACCGCTTCTACATACATACCTACATGTCTGTGCATATGTCTGCAATACACCCATTGGTGCGTGTGTGTTAGTTTTCAATATGTTTGTTTGCTATTATATCTACTAATTTTTTATGATTTTTACAGCATTTTTCCTACTAATTCACGACTAAATAAATGCACATACACACGCACATTCGTTCAAATCTTCACGCATATTTACCCATGCGACAAAAGGTGTGTGCGCGCATACAATGTGAAAGAGGTGTGATGAAGCGCTATCAAAGTATAAAGCGCATATCTCTTTAAGCAAAAAATAAATAAAAAACACAAAAAAACACAGAAAAGGCGAGGAAAAGAGTAAAGTGAAAAAATAAATTTATAAATTAAAGTAAAGCGGAAAAAATGCTTTTGATTTTTGCAATGTAATATCATACTTTTTCAGTAAAATACTTAAAAGTATTTCAATATTTTGTTTGCATTTTGTAAGTATTCATGTATTAAGTAATATAAGTATATGTATATGCACGTATGTATGTGTGTACATACAATTCCAACAATTGGGAGACTTCGAATGAGGCCTCTTGCGTTGAAAACATAAAGACATTAAGCCATTTAAATGTAGCTGTCATTCCGTAGCACATTTATGTATTATTTATGTTAACTAATATCTTACCTGTTTTTTTTTTCCTTTTGCACAACTTGAACTTGGACCATTTTGTTAAGGTGTACGTGCATACATTTTTCTTACTATTTTTAGTATAAAAACTGCGTGATACTTAGTTGGTTGTTATTTAGTGCGTAGCGAGTAGTGAAATTCGCCAGTTCCGAGTTGTTGCCCAATTAACGTGTTAAGAGTATCCGTTATTTATTTTCATACCTATTTATTTCCAAGCAACAGGTGGTTAATTTTGGTACTTAGAAGTGTCAAGTTTTTGATAATTCGCTTATGCATGCTTGATTTCACAAAGTAAACATTCTTATAAACTGCTATACGTCTGTTATAAACTGCTATACGACTGTTGTAAACTGTTATAACAAATTCAAATTATAAAAGCTAAGTACTAGTAAAACCGGTGAGTATTTCCTTGAAATTTTCCTCTATTGGACCTGTGTATTGACAACTCTTTACTATACCAGAAAATTTTGGAAATGGGAAAGTGAAATTAACATAAATTAACATTATTAGTGAATTTATAACAGCGTTCGATCTTTTGCTCCTAACGCTTGATTTACGCGATTTACGCTTGATTACGATGATTTATTATTTTTGGTATAATACTTTATTTGCACTCCTTTCTTCTTCATAATTGGCGCATAAACGCTTAAGCGATTTTGGCCATGTTTAACAAAGCGTGTCAGTCGTTTTTTTCTCGTGCTAACTGGCGCCAGTTGGACACACCATGAGAAGCCAAGTCCTTCTCCACCTGATTTTTCCAACAGGGAGCAGACCTTCCTCTTCCTTTGCTACCACCAGCTGGTACCGCATCGTATATTTTCAGAGCCGCACACATTCGGACAACAATGACCCATCCAACGAAGCCACTGGATCTTTATTCGCTGCGCTATGTCTTTGTCGTCATAAAGCTCATACAGCTCATCGTTCCATCGTCTACGATACTCGCCGTCGCCAACGTGCAAAGGCCTAAAAATATTGCGCAGAATCTTTTTCTCAAACACTGCAAGGGACACCTCATCGCATATTGTCATCGTCCAACCCCCATACGTTAGGTCAGGCATGTGAGAGCCTTGTAGAGTGTTAGTTTTGTTCGTCGAGAGAGGACTTTACTGCTCAGTTGCCTACTTAGTCCAAAGCAGCACTTGTTGGCATCGTTGGATTTCAAGGCTGATATTGTCCTCGGTGTTAATTCTGGTTCTTAACTAAAGGAAGTCTCTAACAATCTCGAAATCATAACTGTCAACTGTGACGAGGGCGCCGGTACGCGAATGCGCCGGCTGTTTGTTTGATAACAGGAGGTACTTCAATTTGTCCCCGTTCACCACGAGACCCATTATCTTTGCTTCTTTATCCAGTTTGGAAAAGGCAGAACTAACAGTGAGGTTGTTAAGGCCGATGATGTCAATATCATCGACATTTTCCAAAAATTGTATGCTCTTATAAAAGCGTGTGCCTACGGATCGCATGATCAGGTTTAAGAAGACAGCAAGACACTCTGTATGATACCTCGTTTGATATCAATAGGCTCGGGGAGTTCCTTCACAATTTTGATGGCGCTGCTATTATTGAGCTACGCTATTTTATTGTACGAGGGCGGGTCAATAAGTCCGTGACGTTTTGTATTTCTGACCTCTTTACCGAAAAATAAATACTGCTCCTGTCAACAGGCATCTGTCAGTTGACTCCTGTCAAAATTTCAACGTGCTGCGTCAGTTAGTTTGAGTTTTACAGCTACCTTTATCAGACTACCCAGTAATTTGAGGAGAAAATGGAAAAAACTGAGTTTCGTGTGCTTATTTAGCCGATTCAGCCTTAGAAACCCACTGTTTCTTGTATTTCTTTTTCAGTAAAGAGGTCAGAAATACAAAAAGTCACGGACTCGTAGCACATTAGAGTCCAATTTGCCTTATTCCTCGTATGTCTTCGTCCAAGTCCTGCCTTTTCATCCGGAGAATTTTTTCCCAGAAACCACTTATGAATTCCGACGTTTCCTCGTTGTTTACCATCTTGTCGATTACATTTTCAGTGGTTACCTGATCGACTTCTCTCTCCAGCGTTCGACGCTCTGGTACCCAACGCATGCATTGGAAAAAGGTGTGCTCAGCGTGCACCAAAAGCATTTGGGCTGTATAGAAATTGACTTCACCGAAGCTTCTGCTGCACCATGAAGCGATATATTTTATTAGTCTCTCCGTCCATCTGCCGCGTGTTTCATTTTCCATAGCCTTACAGCTCCGTCCTTAATTTCGGTCGCTGCAGGCTTGCCAATTCCTTCTTCTTTAATGCCCACAACTTTCTCCTCTCAAAGGCCAGTAAATCTATTGGTATTCAACCGCTTATCACTTGAACAGCTGGCTCTAAAACTGGGCGGGTAGGCAGAAACAACTCTCAGAGCTGACGTTCGTTGTACCTATGCGAGGAGCTTACACCGGTGATTTGCCTGTAGAGCATTTGCAGTTCAGCTCCGTGTAAGAGAACGGAGAGCATGGTGGCCATCATTATTTTCCGTTTTCTTTGGGTTAGTCCTCCTATGCTTGCCATCAGATCATCTTGGATTCAGTCTTATGCTTAAATACTTTATGCCTTTTTTTGGTTAGCGTATTTGAGCAAGTTTGCATGCTAACTTCTACTTGAATGTGCTTCTTGGTTAGAATTATTAGCTCCGTTTTTGCTGTGAGTAATTTGAGGCCTCTTGAATCAAGCCATGGTTGTGTCCGTATCATGACTTGCCATTAGAGTAAGTTGATTGAATTCGCTGTAGGAAGGTTTCGTTGGGCGAAATCCATGCGGTCAGTCTTGTGGCATAGCACTGAATTTATTTTGTACGTTTTCAGGTTGCAAATATTACATACAGGCGTGCTGCCATTTTCGCATACCTACTTGCTTTAACATTCGTAAATCGCTAAATATTTGCGGTTTCAAACCGGCTGCCTTTGAGGCTCCGGAATGCAAAATAAATGGCTAATATTTGTATAAACCAGCAATTCATAAAACCTGTAGCTATTTTTATCTACTTCTCTACTCAAATATCTTCTCTACTCTTTCAAATACCTTCGCAATAATATAACTTAAAATGCAAATTTATTTTGATTTAATTTTTTAAATAGGCCATAACTAAAATTTTAATGTAGAAAAACTTACATTTTGTGATTTGCTTAGGCCGATATCTTGTTTAACTTATTAACATAATAGATTCGAAAAACAGGTGCACCTAAAAACGAAATCGTTAAATATTTATGAAATCACAAATCGTTAAATTAGGTGGAAATAGGGACACGATTGATATACATATAGTTTGGCGACACACTTTAACGCCGGCAGGGATTGAAAAGTCTAGAGCAACTTCGTATTGAATTACTCGGATTTCGGCATATTTTGCTTTCATCCCAACTTTCTTTTTGGTGCATTGTTTTTGTTAGTACGAATTAAAAACGTTCGAAAAGCAACAGCAGCAGCGATGCAAAATTGTCCCGTGCTATGCTGTGCTGCTCGTGCATGCTTCGGCAGTTAGGCAACAGCACAAACGAAACGCAACGAATATTTGAAATGATTGAGAATGAAGTTGTGCCTGTGGAAAATAATTTAGTTATTTATATCTGGCTAAGATATTACATAAAATTAATTTTTTATACGAAAAACACTATTACAAAAATATTTTAATTCAATTAAAATGAATTTTCACTTAATTCGGCTAATACGTAACGGAGTATGGAGTGTTATATAAGGACTCTATCGAATTAAAAAAAACATTTATATAACTCCCCGCAATCATTAATATCTTTCTTGAAAATGATAAAATTTATATTAGCTTTTTGGTTTATTTCTTTATTTATTTCTAACAGTGGGTAGAAAATGTATCACACATACACTGTTGCACACAACAAACCTAACCTTGCACTATTTATCATATTATCGGCGTCACATGCGTACGTATGTATGTTTATCAAACATTTTCCCATTTTATCACAGTCTTGATAAAAATTTTTTTGAATGTTTAATTTCATATCTGAGTATACTTTTAGTACCAAAGTACAAAAGTCAAGGAAATAATTAAATTAACTTTGGTCGGGTGTGTTGAAAAAAAAAAAAACAAATACTTTGGGAAAGATAAACCACCAATTTTTGTAGTAGGACTTTAACAGTTCCGCACTCAGACAGACAATATTACCGAATGTGCACGTCCTTTAAAATCATCAAGTGGCGGCACATCCCCTTAACACATACCATATTTCGTGACACTCTCCCAATTGTGCTCAGTGATGAAATTTAAGGGGTAACACCACTGTAGAAATTTCAAAAAATTTATTTTTTTTTTTATAAGCTTAAAAAATTCTTTGAACCTTTTAAAATACAGAACAAAAAGTTGTATACGTTACCGAAGTTTATTTCATAAATATTTTAAGCTTTTAACCAAGCGTTAGTGACTACTACCTAACGACTTCTCCAAATTTCCAAACTTTAAACGCGTTTTTCTCAAAACACGTTTTCTGAAATTGGCACGCAGCATAACTCAAACAATTTTAAATATTTTTAATCAGGGTTTTCACTACGTCTGTATAATAACCTTCTTAAGAGAAGAGCGTAGGGGATTTTCGATAGATTAATTTAAACGATTGTTATAATTATTTAAGTGCCGTTTTTTTAGACCAAAATAGAGTTTTTTCCTTCAAATGCTTGCTAATTCCACAAAAATAAATATTTTTTAAATCCCCTACGTGTTTCTCTAGCTATTCTAGACTAAGAAAAAAAAATGTTTCTTTGTTCTAGATTAAAATTTGCACCCTCTGTGCTGCGTGCCGCGGAGCTCCTTCAAGAGAAACCACATTACAAAAATGTCTCCAATGCGGCCATTTTAAAAAATTTTTCGATCAAACTTTGTAGTTTTGTATTTTAGTATATAAGTAATAACTTCCCAAATCAGAGTGATTGTTTTCCCTTTCCTTCTATACAAAAAAATTCTTTGAAAATCGTGTTTATTTTACGCGTGTACAGTGGTGTTACCCCTTAAGCGACGTAGTAATTCTACCTTTGTTATCTGAACCGGTGCAATTAAATTTTTTTTAGATAAATGAATATTTAAAAAAAAATATGTATATGTATATACCTGTGATCTTTTGGTGGTAAAGCACAGAGTAAGCTCCTTCCTCTCTGATCGCCTCTGTTGTGCTGTTAGTTGTATTACATAGCTATGTTAGTTAGTTAGTTGGTAACAGTATATGTTGATAACATTACTAAGCGGACAGAGTGGAGAGACAAATCTTTTTCCATAACTGTATTACGCTATAGTACCGCAAATCACCTAAGCTCTGTTCTTGTTCAGTTTCTCTGAACTCTTTTCGCTAGCGTATCCAGTGATTCGTACTTCCATCCTTCGTTTTCTCCTAAGTATACCACAGTCTGAGCAGCTGCAGAAGGAAGATATGGAAGTTAAAATTTTATCCGAAATGGCTCTCTGAGTGATCGAGCTTTTTGACTTCTAGATTACGTATGTATAAGTACATATATTTGTATGCCACACATTCTTTGCTTAATATTTGGGCGAGATTCTCCTTCAATTTGTGGTGCACGTCCTGGTATTGCCTTCAAAATGGATGGCCGCCTCTGAATCATACGATACATTTTTTTATGAGCAGCTCTCTCGTAACAGAAAGGCAGTCGAATAGCTAGCATTGCATGTTGAGGGATGACAGTTAATAGAACAAAACTTTTTGAATCGCTTCATGTTTCACGTTCACAGTTAGAATGACCTCTCTCAGCTAGATTACGATAACGGTTAAGAATCAACAGATCGGTTAAGAATTAAGAAAAGGAAGTAAATTGTCTAAGGCCCAAACGTAATGTAGATTGAACGTTCGCAACAAGTAACGAGCACAGGGCGTACAGCCAGTATGTCACTGATTCTGACTCATGTTACTGTTGTAGTGCCAGTGCTATTGTTACATGCAGTTTTTTTTTTTACTTTTTTGTATAGGACTTGAATGACGTTGAATGTTAATTCTTTGTATTCAGACATGGGTTCTAAAAATTGGAATGAATGTTGGTTTCTTAGTTCTGTTGATAATAAACTTGACTTCCTCAACCGTAACCTATCCTCGTTATTTAACATGCATGTTCCGCTTCGTTCTGTAAATGTTTTAAATAGTTCAAGTCCTTGGTACAACTCGAAAGTACGAGCTGCCATTAGAAAGCGCAACAATTATTATGCTAAGTGGAGAAAAAACTTGACGGATACTTCTTGGCGCCGGTACAAGAAAATCCGAAATGAAACCACTGCAATAATACGACAAGCGAAACGTTGGTACAGTTACTCAAAACTTGATCCGTCACTTCCAACAAGAGAACTGTGGAGCAACCTAAAAAAATTTAAAATTCATGGCAAGGAAAGTCCCGAATGTGAGATTGACCTTGATGAACTTAATGACTACTTCATTAGTGTTGGTAAGAAAACAAATTGTGCTCCTACTTTAAAAGAGTCCTCACCTTGTGCTACTCTAAAAGAACAATTTCAATTTATGACAGTTTGTGAGGTAGATGTCCTGAAAGCTTTATCCAAAATAAAGTCTAATGCAATAGGCGACGATGGTATCTCGCTAAAATTCGTCCGTATAGTCATCCAATATATAATAGGACCCCTTACCCATATAATAAACCATTGCTTGACTAGTTCATGTTTCCCAGCAGTATGGAAAAAGGCTATAGTTTTCCCAGTCGCAAAAAAGGCAAATGCTATTGTATTTATGCTGGTGACTATAGACCTATCAGCATACTGCCCACATTTTCCAAAGTTTGCGAAAACTTGATGGCCATGAAAATTTCATCATTTGTACAGAACAATCGTCTACTCTCTCCACTACAATCTGGCTTCAAACAAAGTCACAGCTCGACTGCAATGGTTAAAATACTGGACGACATAAGAATTAGTTTTGACAACGGAGACTTGACTCTACTTTGCTTACTTGACTTCTCTAAAGCATTTGATTCAGTGAATCACAAACTGTTATGTTTGAAGCTTAAACACTATTTCGGCTTCAAAGACAGTGCGGTGAAGCTCATGGCCAGCTACCTTGGTGGCAGAACACAGAAGGTCAAGACCAGTAAATCAACATCTCAGTCTAGATACGTACACACTGGTGTTCCGCAAGGGTCT
Organism: Anastrepha ludens; assembly: GCF_028408465.1. Lineage (NCBI taxonomy): Eukaryota > Metazoa > Arthropoda > Insecta > Diptera > Tephritidae > Anastrepha > Anastrepha ludens. The sequence continues at coordinate 112,766,087 of NC_071498.1, read as the reverse complement.
ATCCTTGGTCCGCTTTTATTCAGTCTTTTTGTCAATGATGTTTTTAACGTTTGTCAGTATGTGAATGTCCATGCGTATGCTGATGATATACAATTGTACTTGCCCAGTCGTATTGGTCTCGTTGAAGATTTATGTTTCAAAATAAACAGTGATTTGTCTGCTATTTCTGTATAGGCTAATGAAAACTCTTTATGTCTGAACGCGTCAAAGTCATATGTCTTACCTATATGTAATAGTGTCGTGCATGTTGACAATATCCCTAAATTGTGGATAGGTACAAGTTCCCTTACCTTTATGGACAAGGTAAAAAATTTGGGGTTCATTCTCAACACAAAACTTACCTGTGCTGACCATATAAATAGGGTTGTGGGGAACATTTATGCTACATTGCGTAAGCTGAGAGTCTCTGCAACATTCACGCCAGAGAAAACGAGGCGCAAATTAGTTCTCCAGCTAATTATGCCTCTCATTACGTACTCTGAGGTGGTATACAGCAAACTCGACTCCACATCTTGCCATAAACTGAATGTGGCATTTAATAACGCCACTCGGTATGTATATGGGATTGGCAGATATGAACATATCTCTGCATGGCGATCAAGGTTACTGGGATGTTGCCTTAACAGTTATTTGTCTGCTAGAAATTGCATATTTTTATGCAAACTTACACTATTCAAGTCTCCGCCCTATCTGACAGAGAAGTTGATACCAGTAAGGTCTCGCAGACACGACAAATTCATCGTTCCAAAATTTAATTACCTACCATCATCTAGATTATTTTTCATTAACGCTATTAAAGTGTGGAACTCATTACCCGACACTGTGAAGGCTGGACTTAACAGATTTAACTTCAGGGCACAAGTCTATAATTACTTTAAAAGTGTTTGATTGCATTAAATTAGGGCATTAAATTTCTCTCTATATTCTCTAATTACTACTTTTGTTCTTTCTTCTCTAAATCCTTCTTTTCTTTTCCTATTGCTTCTTTTATTCTTATTATTATAGTTTAGTTTAATATATTGGATTAATTCGTAAATGAACTGGTGTAAAATTTTAGATTAAGAAACTTGTATGTTAAAACTATTCCAGTTGCTTATAATATTGTTGAAGTACTATTAAAAGACCTTAGTCTTACTATGTACTATTTTATATAAACAAATAAATAAATAAATAAATAAATAAATAAAATAAATAAAATTAAAAAATAATGCTACCCACCAGGGTAGGTAAGTACCCTGAAAGAGTTCACACACAACTGAGAAGCTCTTGTGCAGAAGCGTTGAATGATACGACCAACACGTCGGATTCTTCATTAACTCGGTTTAGAGAGTTTCGAAGAGACACACAAGTTACCTTGCGACTCAATTGTATCACTCGGTGGTGAACAAATATTTACTTTAATGCCTTTAAACACACTCTTTCTGAGATATGTTTGTGATTTGCTACGCTGAACTAAGATCACGTGAGTCAAGATGAGCTGAGGTGAAATGGATTGTAGCCGTTTAAGCTTTCCGTTTTGCCAAAAAAAAAAACGTAAATCTCAAAAATTAACTTTTATTTCTGAGAAAAAAACCCATCCAAGAAAAACGTTTTATTTTCGATATAAAAATTAAAAACTCAGTAAAGAATTATCTGATGAAAGAAGAAAAAAAATCATTAAAAAATTGTTTTCTTTTTTATCACAAAAATAAAAGATCTTTGTGAGTTAAAAGCATTATTTCAGAGCGCAAAAATGAGTTACCTTTTAAATAAAAAAAATTATAACTCGGCAGAAAGAAATGAGTTCTATTTTCGATCCCAAAATAAAACTCAAAGAATTAATATATCATCTGATAAAAGAAAAAAAAAATTATAAAATGTAGTTTTTTTTTATCATAAAAATAATATGATAACTCTGAAAAAAATCATTACTTTAAAAACGAGTTAAGCTTTTAATGAAAAAATTAAAACTTTAACTTTTCGATAAAGAGATATCAAAATTCAAAACATAATCATCTGAGCAAAGAAAAAACACCATAAGCTTTTTCTTTTCAATATAAAAATGAGAGCTCACAAAATAATCATTATTTTAGAATGCAAAAATAACACTCGGAAAATGAGTTTCAGTCTTAATAAAAAAAATTATAACTCGACATCTGATTTACATATTTTCTGAGCAATACAATAAAACTTATAAATTCATTATTATTATTGATCGCTAAAGAATGATTACTTCAGAAAGTGTTTGAATTTCCTGCATTTCACTTATTTTTATTTTTATTTAGTTATTTATTTATACACAAAGAATAGAAAATTAGTCATTTCGATTTTGTTACTTAAAAAACGACTTTTATTTTCATTGTAAAAATATAACTAGAAAAAACAAAAACTAATTATATGATTGTTTTTTCAGCCCGGTGAATTAAAATTTTAATAATAATTCTTTCATAATGAGAATAAATGTCGATTATTTGAAAATACATGTGCACAAGGTGGCGCAAAATGAATCACCCTATCGGAAGATTTATAATATTTGCAAATGGCAGAGAAGCAATAGTGCACATAAAGGTCAACATAAAGATTTCCATCACTCAAGGCTAATTTTTTTATAAAGTTAGTTTTCTGTAAAAAAGTTCTTCTTCTTCTTTGCAGCCCTTGGTGAACCATGGCTTCATTCACAACCTTCCGCCATCTGTCTCTAGCTTAGGCTACCTCCTGCCACCGCCGCACGTTTAGCTTTTCAAGGTCAACTTCCACGTTTTCGATCCATCGCTCTCTGGGGCGTCCTCTTCTTCGGTCTCCAATAGGGCGTAATTCAACTGCCTTTCAAGTTGTACTCCCCTTGGGCATTCTAAACACGTGTCTGAGCTAATATATCTTCTCCTCTGAGATTTTATAAATGGTAACAAAGTTTCGTTTTTTGCTACTAAATAGTTCCAGCTCATGATTATAACTAATTCGATAGGTACCGTCTTGCAGTCTTACAGGTCCATATATTTTTCGCAATATTTTTCTTTCAAATACCTTTAGCTGATTAATGTCAGTAGTTTTTAGCGTCCAAAAGAAAAAAAGTTATTTGAAAACAAAATTGAATGATTAATTTTGCGCCACCGTATACATAACATATAATGAAAACTAAACTTTTAATTTTCCTGAGATGTTGAAAGACAAGCGTTGAACTTGAGAAAAAAAAATCCACTTAGAACCATATCCGGTTTTTATCGGGTTTATAATATTCTAAGTACTAAGTTTTATATTTATCACAAAAAAAAAATGTAAAGCGTTAAATATTCATAAAAAGCATCAAAAATGGTTCAAAAGGTTTGTTCATCTATATAAAATTCGAAACTGGGCTATGATATTTCGAAGCTTTTGACTTTTTTCCATTAAAAAATTGAAAATAATAATTATTTTCGGTACTAGGTCGAAACACATGGCGACAGATGGAAGATGATACTCGGCCTAAACCTTGACAAAAATGTTTACGCTATGTATTTGCTACCATAAACAAGTGCCGTTTCCCCCACAAAGTAATTAAGTAATTGTTCATATCAATAACACAGCACACACACACACATTTCCAAAGTACATAAAGACACCAGCGCAATCGAGATGAATACAAAAACAAATTTAAAAAATACAAAACTTAAACTTAAATTCAACGTAAAACATATTTGACAGCTACAAGTCTACAATTTTATTACATATAAACACTTGGCAGTTTAGTTATCCCAATATCGAGCCGTCACAAGCAGCACCCACCAACGCTACAGGTGTGTGTGTAAGTATATTCACTAACGCATGGGTGGGTGTGTGCGTGATTACGGTTAATGTTTGCGGATCTTATATTGGTGTTTGAGGGGCAGTTATGATGGTTGTGCGGCCAGACTGATATGAGTAGCTGATAGCTGCTAGCTAACGATCTTGTGCAATTGTACGTATACAAGTATGCAGATATGTGGGTAAGCATGTAGGCTCATCTGTGTACGAGTATAAGTTCGAGTATACACATGGCGCGTTGACGCCGTCTATCTTATCATAATCAAGAAGCGCAGTCACACATTTCACAAATACACATGGGCAGAGGTGCGAGCATACGCGGCGTATGAGCGACAAGCAGAACATATCATACATAAATGTAAATGCATACACACATAAAAACCATACATATGCAAACGTATGTGTATGGGTGTACCTATATAAATATAACTTTATAGTTAACAACAAAAAACAGCGCAGACATGCGGCCTATTGAAGTTGTTATCGTTGATTGTAGGTAACTGTTCTTCAAGCGCCGCGCGTCACACTGACAAGTTGGAGTATTGCCCACCCGAATGGTCGGCATGGTGCGGCGCAGCAAGGTGCAGGTGCTTGTATGTGCGCCGATTGAACTGAATGTGTGCTGTTTTTCCACTTCTTTGGTTTTTTCTTCATAATTCATGTGCGTGTGTTTCTGTTTTTTTTTTGTTTTTGCTTTTGTTTGTTCACTACTGCTGCCGCCACTACGCTGCTGCTACTGCGGCTGTTGTTGTTGCAAACATCGCTGCTGGCTATGCTGCTGCTATCTGTGTATCGCAGTAAGTCGCGTTGTTAGTCAATGTTAGTCGGCGACGCGAATTGTAAGTTAGTTGCTAGTCGCTCGTCTAACAGTAGTGTCGTGTCTTGTGTGTGCGCGTAAAACCGTCTCGAGCTGAGTGTGTGTGTCCGCGGTAGTCAGTCAGTCAATCAGTCAGTCAGTCAGCCAGCCAGCCGGTTAGTTAGTTAGTCAATTCGCCATTCCTCCGCCAAACTGCTATATTTTCTAAGTGGCAGGGAGCCTAAGCGCAAATCAACTAGCAACGTTCATGTGTCGGTGTGTGCTCAGCTACTTATAAATACTGGCATACAGATAGATGTATGTACATAAATAAAAATATATGAATGTTTACAACAACACATGCACATGTACATATGTATGTAGATATGCACTGGCATTATTTGTCTATTTGCCATTCTTTGCGCAAGAATCAACCGCAAGTAATGCTCCGTTTTAATGCCTCTTGTTGAATCAGCGCGCGTGCATCTTACCGATACTCACGCAAGACGGAATAGACGGAAATGTGTGCGCTTCCATTCATATATGCATGCATACATTCATCCAAGCATGCATACATACATACACGCATACAAATATACGTATAAAGGTACATACATACGTACACTTACAAACGTGCACTTGCAGCTGCAGCTACAAAACGTTACATTGTGCTCGCTGCTGCCTCGCTGATCTGTAGAGCAGCAACAAAAAAAAAACACACACACAGCAACAACAACAAAAAACTAATTATTCCGGTTAATTGAAGTTTTCGGATTGCCATTTTTTATAGTGCAATATTTATCGCGAATCAAATACACACATACATATATACATACACATGTGTATATATGTACATATACCTTTGTATTTGTTTGTTACATATTTGCATGTATTTTGTAAGGGTATTGACAAAAATCTATTTCACTGCCAGTAGTGTCCGTTTTTCTTCTTACTAATCACTTTTTTACGGTTTATTTAGATGTGCGCCTGTGTGTTTCATTCATTTATACGTGTATGCATGTATGCGTGTGTGTGTTGTAATACTGTAAACATACAAATTTTTTTGTCTGCAAGTTTTCCTAATACAAATTACTTCGATAAGGTCAGGTTTTTTGTGTCGTTAGCCAATAATCAAGTTTGATTTGATGCACGAAATTTTGGCTAAAAATCGTTAAAGAAAAAACATTAATTAATACATGCATGTAAGCGTGTGTGTGTGTGTGTGTGCGTGCGTGTGTTGTTTTACAGGTATGCTTGCGCATACATAACCTAAAAATTATTCAGTGCACATTTACATATACATACATACGTACGTATATCGAGTGCAAATACAGCAATTTCGAAGTGATAAAAACCGAATAAATATAAAAAGAAGGAGTGAAATTCGTAAAGCAACAAATCAGCGCAAACGGCTGAAGGTCTACGAAATGAAAATAAGTTGCGAAGTAGTGATAGCAGCGAATAAATAAAGTTTACTCAAAATACACAGACACACATATGTACATCATTTGTCGATAATACATATGCACATTTGATTGCAGCACGAAAAAATATTTAATTAATGGCAAATCTTACAAATATGAATGAAGGAAAATAAATAAAATGAATTCCATTAATTATGCAATTTTTTAAAAAATAACACGAAAAGATATTTGAAATTCGAGCCAATAAATAAAGGAAAACAATTGCAGCATAATAAATAAAGTTTTATATACTACGGGGTCGTAAATAATAACAAACATAGACATGCAACTGGTCGATATCCGTAAAAACGACGTAAACAAAGAATTTTTAAGACTATTCGATTAAACAGGTGTCTCTAAGGTAAATAAGTTTGCACCACATTTCGCAATGAGCATAAATGGTGAATATTTGAAACTACGTACATATGTACAAGGTGGCGCAAAATTTGCAAATCGCAGATGGAATGGAGCGCGTAAAGATCAAAATATAAATTTCCATCACGCAAAACCTGTTTTTTTTTTTTATAAAGTAAAAAGTTATTCAAAAACAAAATTGGATGATTAATTTTGTGCCATCTTACACATATTATGAAAATTGAACTTTCAATTTTTCTGAGTTGTTGTAAGTGAAGCATTTAACTTGAGAAAAATATTGCTCAGAAATACATCAGCTGTTTATCGGAAGGCTATGGAAAGCTCTGCCGAATAGTTTGGTGCATGACTGCAATTCGGCAGTGCGCTAATTCGAAAACCCGTGTGTGCAGCATGATAGAAAAAAAATTTTCTAATAGCGATTACCAATATATGGCAAAATAGCGGTGGGCAGCCAATGACAAAGCCTACGAGTGGATTTTTGCCATGAAAAAAGAAGAAACAAAATTCACTTGCCGTGCGGAGTCGGCTTAAAATTGTAGTTCAACAACCTGGTGTGCGTCACAACTCAAATAAGAGGAGGAGCTTGGCCAAAACCCCAAAGAGGTTGTAGGCGCCAATTATATACATACAGGGTTTGATTGAAAAGTAATGACCCTTATTTTTTTTAAGCAGTTTTATTAAACCTTTTGGCTTATACACCTAATATTCTTCAAAATAGGACCCTTGAGCGTCAATACACCGCTGGCAGCGGTCCTTCCACTGCAGGAAACATTTTTTAAACTCATCCGCCCCGCCGAAATCGCGTTCAATTCGGCTGTCACAGTTTTTTGGATCGCCTCGATGGAGACGAAACGCCTCCCCTTCAGCTTTATTTTCAGGCGCGGGAACAAGAAGAAGTCCGAAGGGGACAGGTCTGGGCTGTAGGGAGGGTGGGGAAGCACCGGAACCCCCATTTTGGCCTATGCAGAGGCGCAGAGGAAGGCGGTGATGAAGGGTTCAATTGTTGACGAGGTCGGGCCGAACCCGGGCGACGCGGTTTTTCAGCCGAAGGAGCACTTCTTTGTAAAATGCCGCTTTTACAGTGCTTCCTGGAGGTACAAACTCCTTGTTGCTCCAACGATTGCTGTATTTTCGCCACTGCAAAATACTAACACACTTTTAAAATAGCTTTCACGCGCGGAGCGATGTTGACTGCACCGCTGTTGCCAGCGAACTGGGACCGCTTTCTAGTGGAAGGGGAAGGTCCAACGATCATTTTCCCCCACCAGCCGATTCGGTTGATCGCTTGGCAGAAGCTCCGCGCGGGAAGGTTCATTACTTTTCAATCAAACCTGTAAGCTTGGGGAAAAGGAAAACCATTATTTTCTCGCTAGATGGCTGTAAAAGGCATTTTTGATGCAAAGGAAAGTTTCGATAATGTCGATAAGTCACATAAAAAATCGAAGTGGACGTGGATGTTAGTAGTCGTAGCAATGCCCAGGAGCTAAAGATCGACCATAAAACAGTTTTAAACCATTTGAGCAAAATACAAAATAAAAATGATGGGTTTCTTTTTCCCCAACATAATATCATTTAGAAACACATCAGCAGTTTATCGAGAGGAGATGGGGAAAAGCTGTTCACTTGATAAAGGAAATTGCATGTAACCAATCTTATTTATCAGTTAATGAGATAATTTACGCTTGGTGATGAAAACGATTAAGGGCTCTTATTACTTATACACCTAATTCTCTTTTTACATGAATATTTTGCACGACAATTTAGGAACGTATCGGTCGTGTAAACGGAGAATTAAGTATACTCACAATTATATTTTTTTCATAACTCAGGTATCTATAATCGATTATAATTCGAAATAATCAAAAAATTATCACGATTAATTTTCTCTACAACTCAGAGTTTAATAACCGATTTTTCTTAGAAATAACGCACGAACAAACGTGATCAAAATTTTTGCACAACCTGGTATTAGTAACACTAAATAATCAAAAAATAATTATAGTTCAATGAAAATCAATCAAATATTGAATTATTTACCGAACAGCAGTAAATGATTAGACAATGGGCGAACATCGATTTCTAACGGCGAACCGAGCCGAAGCGCACAATTTCTAGGGCTCAAATAATAAAAAAGCAATGATTTTTGAAAAATCCAGTGTTTTTCATAAAAAGCAAAGGAACAATTTACATTAATTTCAGACACTAATTTAAAATGTACAAGGTGGCGCAAAATTAATCACCCTATCGGTAGATTTATAATTTTTGCAAATGACGTCGTATATCATTATCCAGTCAGTTAAGCTTGCCCATTCGCAAAAATTCTATTCAGGAAGTAGTAAATGAAATTAAGCAAATAAAGCTTAAAAAATCTCCATGTTTTGACAAAATTGATGGACTTACCATAAAGAACCTGCCTCCAAAATGTGTATTAGACTTCTTACCTATATATATAATGCTATGCTTAGACTCAACCACTACCCAAGTCAATGGAAATGCGCCGAGATAATCATGATACCGAAACCTAACAAACCAGAGCACTGTCCGTCTTCATATCGTCCAATTAGCTTGCTGGTGACCTTCTCTAAGGCATTTGAAAAGATACTTTTAAGAAGAATGTTACTTGTTTTAGAGGACTGCGATATAATACCTGAACATCAGTTTGGGTTTAGGAGGGGGCATGGGACTCCTGAGCAATGCCACCGAATTGTTCAAATTATCAAGAATGCTTTTGAATATAAGCAGTATTGCACTGCGGTATTTTTAGATATCAAGCAAGCATTCGATAAAGTTTGGCACCCAGAGTTACTCTACAAAATAAAAAATTGGCTTCAAGCTCCTTACTATTTAATTATAAAGTCATATCTTAGTGGTCGTACGTTCTATGTCCATGAAAAAGATGAATCTTCAGAGTTGTACTCAATTAATGCTGGAGTTCCACAAGGGAGCGTATTAGGCCCCGTTCTATACACAATATTTACCGCTGACCTACCGATTAACAGTAACATAGATGCTGCAACATATGCTGATGATACAGCTTTTATTGCCACAAACTGTAATCGTATTGACGCATCACTTCACCTACAACAACAACTGAATATGGTTGAAAAATGGCTAATGAATTGGAAGATGGAGGTTAACACTCAGAAGTCTGTTCAGATAACGTTTACTTTGAGAACCGGGAATTGTCCTCCCGTATTTTTGAAGGGCTCTAAAATACCTGAAAGTGAAACTGTCAAATACCTCGGAGTACATTTGGACCGATGAATGACCTGGAAAACCCACATTAAAGAGAAACAGAAACAACTCAAGCTTAAAACGAAAAAAATGTACTGGCTCTTATGCTCGCGATCACAACTTAGTCTCGAAAATAAAGTACTGCTCTACAAAGCTATCTTAAAGCCATATTTTGAATCTCCCAAACAGATTTGAGGAAACATAATTGATTTGTAGCGAATACAACTGTTTTACAATATATTGATTGGTCTCAATGGAGCGCAATCAATCCTGTCATAATTCTTATATTTAAAAAATTTGCTGATTGTCAACTGATAGATTGCAAATAAAATTTATTCATAATAAAAAAAAAACATATATATCATTATCATTATTTCTTTGATTCCCTAGCGGTGGACAATAGCTGGGCCATCTCGTCTGATTACTGCATAACGCCTTCACCTGTTTCCAGCTTAACCCGATTAGAGCCGTCTCGCGAGCCACAGTTCTTTCTCAGATTTCGCTTGGCCTGCCAGGCGCACTTTCTCTCGATGCGAGTGGATTCCACTCCATTGCCTTCTTCGCTATGTTACCGTCTTTTTTGCGTAAAGTGTGACCCACACGGGTCCGGAAACTTTTCCCGTAAAAGCTCAATGGTTTCGTTGCTTATGTGGCACGTAGCGCCGTCTTGTTGAAAATAAACGTTGTCCATATCAATACCATCCAATTCCGGTCATAAAAAATCGTTAATCATCTCTCGATAGCGCAATCCATTCACCTGTAACACATGTTATTGGAAAACCTTTTATAATCCTTAGGCAGCGGTTGGCGAAAGCTTATAAGCGACTGGTTAAATGGTTGTATATACGTCAGTCATATTTGTAATTTGTCAAAATTCATTTTTTTTAATATATTTAGTAAAAAAGCGGTTTAAAAACAAAAAACTGTAAATTGTGATTCTTGCATTTTTCGGTGAGGAATATTATGCGCGGTAGCGACACTGACTTACTAATACAGCAAAAGTATCCAGTTGCTTAGCTGGTTAGGGCTGGCGACACGGATGTATACGTTTCACAATGTATCGGTAACGGCCTAAGTGAGTTGGTTTAGAGACTGACTGTCACTTCTACCGACATGTATACGAATACTACAGCCATGAATATATTCCATGTGGTCGATAACTGCTGACGGTGGCAGAGGAAATGCCTTCAATGCGCTTAAAAACCAAGTTGAGCAGGACCTGATTGCACTGGGTGATTCTAATCAGCACCAGTTAGTACGAGATATTAATGATTAGCGCACTTTGTTGTGTTCGACAAAAATTACTTGAGTGGTTAATGAGCAAATCATCAAATAAAAGTATGCTAGGGTTGTACAGTGTCTTGTAGGATCGTACAGTGCGTAGGACGTTCCATTATTTGGCGTGAAGATATAGCGTTAAATAATAGTCTGTACAGATTTCAACCAATTTATTGTCATCTTTACAATAACGTATGGCAGAATACTATCCTAACACTGCGAAGTTTGCTCAGTGCTGTGAATCCAACGGTGGTCATTTCTCCGCCAACCTTCTTTTCCTACTGCAAATGGCTGAAATTGAAGGTGTGAGAAAATATATGAAATTAAAATCCAAATTTTTTAAAAGCTCAAAAGTTAACAATCAGTATTCAAGTTTACGAGAAATGAAGAGAAAACAATTTTTTGAAAAAAATTAAATAAAGTACAAAATTAAAATACTGAGATCTATAATATGAAGCGAAAAATACTTTTTTTATTTTTTTTATTTTTCTGAATAAATTGAACTCCATTTTGATGAACTAATTGCCAGGAAATGTGTTTGTACATAGTTAAAATGTGTTTGTACGGTTAAAAACTGCGTTTTTTTTTATATTTTATTTTTTAAATAAAATACCGAGACAACAATTAAAATAAGACTAAAAATTCTACAAACACCAACAGCAGCATCAATAATAAATGCTTATGCAGCAGAGTTGAAATACTACAATAAAATTTGCAATAAAATATAAGGTCTGCGAAATTAAAGATATAATCAAAGAGAATAAAAATTCCACTCGGCAAAAAAGTTAATTTGTCGAATAATTCAAGTTTAATTAATGCTTAGCTCTGTTGCTTTGTTGCTGTTTTGCCGGAGTTACTACTGGTGTTGTTAAAGAATTTTTCTTTTTTTCGTAACTTCTGTTTTAATTTATTTTCTATTACTTTTTAATGAATTCGCGTTGAAGCTCGCATTGAAATATACTTTTCAACACCTCATCGCATATTTTCAACGCCAACAAATCGCATTTCTGACACTTGAATTGGTTTAATTGTCGCTAATTATTTTTATGATTAATCAAATCATTTTTATTCCGTAGCCAATTTAAAAGCGCTTATAATCCAACGCAAATGTATCTGTGTGTGTGTGCCTTTATTAGAAATTTTATTAGAAGTGTCAGTTAATTCAATTTTACTCGGTTGTCAATTAATAATTTTTGCCACACACACACGCAGACACATATGAGTGCTGTGGAAAACTGACGATCTTGTTGACAGGAAAGTCAAGTTTTGAACTTAACAGAGGTAAAAACGTAAAAAAGAGATTATTTGACTCGTTACTAGCAGGCAGTAGATTTTTATTGCTTTTGGATTGTATTTTGCTTTGTAAGTTTTAATTTATTTTACGCGTAAATGTTTTGGAAAATTTTGCGCATATTTTAAAAGGTTTGTGCTTACAAATTGCTGAATGTTTATTCGCCTTTTGACATCGAGGGCCTTTTTAATTATTTTCCGTCATTCTATTATTTCGGTTTATTTAAATTATTTTATTTAGCGATTTCACTAAAATAATTAAATAAGCGTATTTCTACACTTTAAAGGGTGAGCCATCGATTGCTTTCATTTTAAAACATACACCTGTGCTCAAAATAAGAGAAGCGCGAGAAATTAGCAATCTTTAACTTTCTTTGCATTTTTTTAGTATAGCGAATTCTATAACAAAAACCATGTACCCAAATCCAAATTTTGTACAATATTTAAAAAAAATAAAAACCAACATTCATCACCATTTTCAAAAAAAAGTGGAAAAGTGATTCTGTTTTTATAGCGCTGCTATCTGTGCATTTGCACAAATGATAAATCTGCCGATCGGATGATTAATTTTGCGCCACCTTGTATTCCAAGTAAACGAAGTGCGGGTTTGAGAAAAAAATCCATAATTTTGGCCACTGTATCTTTTTCAGTAGCGGTTGTGGGTTTGAATCCCACGCAAAGCACGGTCCTTGCACTTATCCACATTTACCTGCTTTCCGTGTTTCTAAAATGAAAAAAAAAATCTTATTCCTCAAACCCAAAAACATACTTTCTCCCGTACAATAGTCAGCGCATTATCTGCATTGTGACTGCCAAAACAAGCAAAAGCAAAGAAAATCACACATAGCATCATATGGCGCCAGCAAGAGAAAGCGGGATGCCGCGGTAATAGCGCCGACACACCAGGACTTTAGCGAAGTCCTCAACCATCTGTGAGATTCTTCCGCTAGAAAAATGTGACACACAGATGGCGCTCCAAGCAGCAAGAAGGCGTTGTTCCTAAGCAACGACAGGTGGGCATTCCCACTGCTTAGGACTGGTAGCGGCAGGCTAATCAGCTATCCTGTAAGAAAGCAAAATAGAAACTAACGCAAGACACGACTTGACGAGTGAAAAAGGAACAAAAGAAATCGTTTTCATTAAGTTTTGTCATTGTGGCATCGTTGTATCGGTCTAAGAGTAGGAAAACAATCAGCTGAACGTAAAATTACGCCGCAGCTCAATATACAACAAGAAACTCTGAAATGTAAACCATTGGAAAATGGCGAAAAAACGTTACTTTTTAAAATGTAAATATTAAAACTCATTATTTCGAATTGAAAATTGTGAAGTCTTTCAATATTTTTTTTCCTTGTTCACTCCTCTCAGAAGTATAGCGCCTCGACTAGACTCTCCCATGAGATGTCGGCATCGGCCAGTTCGCGCAGCATCGACCTTCCGCAAATGTTTTTTGGTCGACCGCGACCTCTGCTCCCTTGCGGGTTCCAGTCCAGTGTCATTCTCGTGTTGCTATATTGTGGTTTTCTCAGTGTGTGATCTATCCATCGCCACTTCCTGCGTTTGATTTGTCGAAGCATGGGTTCCTCGTGCGTTAATCTCCACAGTGCGTAGTTACTGATGGTGTTTGGCCAGAATATTCTGCAGACGATGCGGAGGCACTTGTTGATGAAGGATTGTAGCCTCTGTGCGACGGTGTTAGAGACCAGCCATGTTTCGCTTCCGTACAACAATACTGCCTTTACGCATGAGCGCAAAATTCGTAGTTTGGTGCGCCTGGAGATTTGCGATTAATAATTGAATAAAAAAATGTAGTTAAATAAAAACATTAAATTAAAACTAAAAGTAAATAACTAAAAAAAGTTTTACCTAACAAATAAAATCAAAAAATAAGTCTTATTAATGAAGGAAGCATAAAATAAAATAAAATAAATGTTTTTCTGGGCAAAAAACAAGAACCCAAAACTTAAAAAAATTGTTTTCATTTTAAGCATAAGTATTTAATATTCGTGAGGTCCTTTGCTCCAGTGGGAGAAACAGGAACCGATGCTGAATTAATATTCTTGAGAAGACAGAATCGGAGGATGACCGCAAAATGATGTTATTTCTAATAAAAAAATTAAACTTGAAAGTACTTCTTATTTTTGGTCCCAGAAAATTGCCTACAAAGTCACACATGCATATGCACAACTTTTTTACTTTATTGTAAAATGCATCCGAGGCGCTCTGGTACTGCTTTATTTATTTTAATTAATTTTTTTTTTTTTTTGCAACAGGTACAAGAGGTTTTAGTAAAGTAAAGTTAAGTTACCCCTTTCTGTTTAAATCATGCAAAGAGTGAAAAAATGGCTTCCTTCAGCATAGATCAACAAGTAAGCAAAGCCAAGGTCCCCTACAATGCCATAAAATCTATACCAACTAATATGTGAATGTAAAACGTTTCCCTTGAAATTTAAAAATTTTAAAAATAAAACTAAAATGCGTATTGCCAAATAAGAATAAATATTTTGTATAATTTTTTTAATTTCAATTTTTATTTTTAATTTATTCTATAATTTATGTACAGTAGAACTATTGCAATATTTTGTGTTACTTAAACGCATAACGCTTTTGTTGTTGTAACATATAATAAATTGAACCTAAAACTATGCCACCAAAGAAAATAAGGGAATTTTGTTATTCACAAATCGTGTTTCTGCCTCATAAAAACTGCCTGCCGCTCGAAAGTGGCATAAAACTGTAGATTCCTCAATGTTTGGTACACCATCAAGACGTGCACCACAAATTGGAGGAGAAGGTCGGCCAAGTACTTGGTAAAGAATTCATTCTTATTACATTAACTCAGATCCGTGGTTATACAAATGCCAGGGCAGCAGTAAATACCTTCAGCTTGCATATAAGTATGCATGTATGTATGTATGTATGTATGTATGTATCATATATAAAAATAAATTTGTATTGCTATTGAAAAGTGTTTTCTCTAAAACAAATACATACATATGTACATAATTTCATGTACTCAGTAGAATATAAATTCGCTACTGTAAATTTAATTTGAATTGCTTATTAGTTTAATTACAAAATTTTCCAAATTGATTGACAATTAAAGACTGAACAGAACTTATTATAAGAAATTAAATTGAAACAAATAAGCAGTGAGCTTCTTCATACGATTTAGTACATTTTTAGCAGTGAACTGAGTAACTCCAATTTGTTTCGTGTTAAATACAAGTAAGCAAAAAAATAATAAAACACAAGGAAAACTAAAAGAAAAAAAAAATTAAATAACAAAACAAATGTATATAGCATTTGTACGTACATACAATACACAGACTAGTGAAAGGAAATTTTGTTAGCACAAATTGAAATTCATTTTGGTGAGTGATAAGTATATTAGTAAAAAATACTCTCAAAGCAGGAATGTTATATTATAGCATAAAAACTATTTTTTGTTTTTTAATTTTATTTTATTTATTTATTTTATATATTTTTTATAAGACATGCGCCTTATTGCTATTGTTCATATTTGAATAATATTTCTTTTGTGAAATTTGGTTGTGCTGCCACAAACAGTGAAAACAAAAAAGTATCCTATCCAAAAACTATTAGACAGCCTTGCATGGGTTTTGCAAATAACATAAAGCTTAGTGTTCCCGAATGAGTTTCACGCATTGAACCCAATTTCCATTTTACGTAATAAAAGAATTTGAATGCAATTTTTTATAGTTTTACAAATTTTTCATAGCTGAACTACGATGCGCTACATTTTTCTGAGTCCTAATCATTGATCTCTCAAATAAGTTAAAATACCACTAAATCGTGAATATCCTTAGAATTTTTTTTGTTGTGTTTTTTTGCTTGTTTGTTTTTGTCAAATCACAGACCCCAAAAGCCACTGCAGCAAGAGTTTAATTGCGTATACGCAGTGTAGACCGAACCGAAAGACCAAACAGTTGTGTCATACACAATAAATTTCTTTTTCATTTTTATTGTAGGACTGTGTCCTGTTCTTTCAACGAAAAAAATTTTACAATATGTAATTGTTCTTTTTTTTTGTTTTCGTGGTTTCGTGGCGTTTTAAATTGACCTTCCATCACAATCTTTGCCAATCGATCGTCTCCCATTCTCCTTTACATGCTGGTTCCATTCTTTTCTTCTCTTGCGGCGGCTCCATTTTACTACGTCAGTGATTTTGCACACGTCTCCCCGTATGTCCTCCTTTCGTTTGAAATCGCGCCTTGTGTAGCCAGCTATTGCTCGCAGCCTTTGCATTTCGACGATGGATATTATTCGCTCTGTTTTAATTGTATCCGCTCGACTTTCAATTCCATATGTCATAATTGGCCTTACGCATGTCCTATATAAGCGAACTTTGCTCTTGAAGCTCATTGTTTGGTTTCTCCATATGATATCACGTGAACACCCGGACACCCGTGCGGCTTTTTCGGATGGATTTCGCACTTCATCAACGATATTTTTGGAAGATGTTATTTTTGGGCCCAAGTAATTAAATTCCATGACCTGCTCGATTCTTTTACCATATACGGCTAATTTGCATCTTAATGTATCCTTTGAAATTGTTAGTGATTTCGTCTTTGATGTGGATATTTGCATATTGTGTTTTTGCGAAGATTTTTCAAAAGAATTTAGTAAACGTTGAAGATCATTTACTGAATTCCCCATGATTACTGTATCGTCCGCATAGCATAATATTTTTACCTCAGTGTTAGAGATATTAAATTTGCGTCTTACGTCATTAACATCATTAAAGATTTCATCCATTATAGCATTGAATAGGATTGGGTTTAAACTATTGTCTTGTCGTATACCTGTTGAAATTGGTAGCTTACAACTGATGATGTTGTTCGATTTGATATATGTGCTGTTCTCAGTATGCATGTGCTCTATGACAGATATTATGTTGTTATCCGCACATTTTTGCGTAAGTACGTCTATAACATCTCTAAGGAGTACTCTGTCAAATTCCTTTGTAAGGTCTACAAAGCAGAGGTTAACGGGGCAGTTAAATTCTATGGAGTTTTCGATAATTTGTCGTAGTATAAATATTGCATCAGTTGTAGATCGGTTTTTCCTGAAGCCTTGTTTTTCCTCATTTATATCCGCGCATGCAATTTCATCAGCGAAAATTATTGTAAATAGCTTTAATATATAAGTAATTTTATACCCGGTCCTTTTTGTCACCTTTTTTAAAGATAGGCGTTGTAATGCTTTCTTTTCATTCTAAGGGAACCTTACCCGTATCGAGAATCTTTTGAAAAAAATGGCTAATTCTTCTGAAAAAGCTTCGTCGCCATATTTTAGTATTTGTTGTTTAGGGGCCTCCTTGAATATGGTACAAATCAGACCACAAAGATGTTTTTCTGCTGAAGGTTGGCAACGGAAAGTCTATGCGGAACCCATTTTCCCAACTTTAAAACCTTTCTCAACTGAACCAGGTGCCTATGAACTATTCCATGCAATTAATTTAACCTCTGAGCTATCATATCGACTGTCAAATTTGGCTCAGCTTCCACGAGTTCGAGCAAGGCGTCGGAGTTAAAGACTTCAGGACGAGCAGTGCGCGGGGCTCCCTCCACGTCGAAGTTACCACTTTGGAATATTGAAAACCACTTTTGCGTAGTTCTTACACTCACGGTATCCTCTCCGTGAACAGTGTTCATTTCTGCAGCAGCAGTTGTTGCATTTTTACCACTTTTATAAAAAAAATACAAAATATGCCTCTTCTACGCGTTCGAAGATTCCATTTTATTTTTTAACAACACGTGCTTCTATCCGTGACTAAAATCACTTGTGGAACGCACAATATATCAAAGAAAATATAAATAGTTCCGTTATATTCCGCGAATAATTTTTTGTATGCAAAAATCGTACAAAAGTGAAATTATGAGTAAAATACGCACTAACTTATGGACTGACCTGATAGATTGTTCGCATGGCAAATGAACCCTCCTGTGAATACTGCATGCCTTGAATATGCGAAGAAACATTTAAGTAAGTGCCTGGTTTTTTGCTTTTTCTTAACATTGCAATATGTTAAAACCTATATCTGAAATTCATGGCACAAGAAATGTCCTTTAATCTGTATTTGAATTTAAATAAAAATTTGTTAAAGTATTTCGTATTCAAATTTAAAATGTTTTTCATAAAATTTATTTGTATTTTGTAACTAGTTTCTTCTTGATAAGTTCTAGTAGGTTCATAAATTGGTAAGAACCAACCAGTAGACCTTCTAACTCACCAACTCTATTTTTACAAGGTATTTTTTTCACGATTTTTAAATAACACGGTCCACTAATAAATGTTGGTGGGAATTTTGGGATAACAAGCATTACACAAGGTGGCGCAAAATGATTCATACAATTTTGACTCATTTTTTTACTGGATAGAAAAAATAATTTTGAATAGAAAAAATATGCTCTTATTTAGTGGTAAGATAAAGGATATGTATTTTTTCCTTATAGTCTATAAAAAATTATTAAAAATTGATAGGGTGAGACAATTTTACATCCAGCTTAGCATTTGCATAAAAACAATTTTTTTTTTTCAAAATTATTAGACGTGAGTAGAGTTCTTATCTTAAGAAATAAAAAAAACTAAGCTAGGCACGCAATAAATTTACCTGTACGAGTATACATATATTTATTAAATTTGTTTTTAACCATACATAGGTACATATGTATGTATGTATGTAGGTGATTATCCCAGTTATCTCGAAATGCTATATAGAGTTTCACAAAAGATTCTTCTTTGGCGGCAAAAATTAGCACACGCATTGTGATACTTACATACATATATAAGTACGCATATGCATATAAATACATATATACATATACTATATTTATGTATGCATAATTCTTGAATATGAAATGACAATATTTGTGAGTCAAAACTCTAAAATCCCGTTTGATTTCCAGTTTCTTTCACAATTTTTTCTGCATGTTTTTGTTTTTTCTTCGCGTTTTTTTTCTTCACTTCTGTTGCTAATTTTCTGCATAATTTTGTAAATGGCCTGCCTTAGTCCGGTTGTTTGTGTGTATTTATTTACCAACACCTAAGAATGAATAATTTGTTAAAAGTTCAATAACCGTTAATAGTAGAAACTAGCCTCCTTTCTAATATATGTATGCATGTATGTATGTATGTTGAAATTCGATTGAAATAAATTAGTTTATTTGCGCATACATTTACTTAAAACTTTTACAAAATTAATTAAGAATTAAAACTTCTGTAAAGATATGTAAAAATTTTCATGGAAACAACAACACGTGGTTATTATGCATACACATACATATGTGCACATATACATAGGCATTTTAAAAAATTCGTAAAACATGTTAATATACCCACTTATCTATGTTCTATTTATGTGTAAATCGAGTAGCCAGCATGTGTTAAATATATATACATATATACTTGGCGCTTACAACCTTTATTGGGTGACTGACCGCGCTCGTTCTCCTCTTGCTCCTCCTCCTATTTGTGGTGTGCGTCTTGATGTTGTTCCACAAATGAAGGGATCTAAGCCGACTTCGAACGTCAGATGGTTTTTATTGCTCACTAGCTGACCCGGCGAACTTTGTTCCGCCGTAGAGGCAATAAAAAAGCAGATTTTTGATTTTATTATATTAAGTTAATTTTTTTATTAATCAAGTATTTCAGTGAAGCTTTAATAGATTGCACTCTTCAGTTAAGCACCTTGTGATACACGACATTTTTTGTTTTATTATCAGGTGCAAGAGCAAACAACGCAGATGGTTTTCCGACCCATGAACATGCCGCATATAATTGAGAAACATTGATTTTCTAGATTCAGACCACAAACTTTCAAGGATTGGCCTTGTGATTTGTTAATGGTCATGGCGAATGCAAGACGGATCGGAAATTGAAGTATTTTAAACTCAAACGGAAGATCGGTTGGGATCATCGGGATCCTCGGAATGAGAACTTCTTCACCTTCGAATTTTCCTTTGAGTATCGTCGCGTAAATCACATTGTTCATCAATTTATTTACCACTAAACGCATACCGTTGCAAAGTTTTGGTGGGCTTATGTTTCGAAGCTTATGATTACTACGGAGCCAACTTTTAGGCGTAAATTGTACAGTGGTAAGCCAGGCACATCCAAGGAGTTTAAAAATTCAGTTGGATGAAGGTGGCTTCATCTTCATTTGTTACACAGTCAATGGATTTGAATGAATGCATTGTTCCAATGATATCATTTTGAATTATGTAGTTTAGGTCATCAACATCTTTATTCTTAGCCGCTAAAATTGCTCGCTCACTCAATCATTCATTATTTTTGTAGTTATTAATGATGTTTGTGATAAGTTCGTCTTTCGATGAGACAAAGTTACAGAAATTCTGAGGAAATGAAATCAATCCGCTCGATTCGTCGACAGGTACTCGATCATTACCGATCGTCAGTAATTGCTCAGAGAAATCTTCAGTAAATGTATCATTAAGTAATGCAACTCTCATGTTTGTTGTCAGCTGTAGTTTCTTTACATAGCGCCATAGATTCGATCCAAAAAAGTCAATAATGGCAATTTCACTCTTCCACTAAGGCAGCACAATCCAGTTTTCTCCAGAAAACTTCAATGCGCCACAATACTCGCAAACAACGTTCATTGGCCCAATGCAAACGCTGGCCCAATGCAGTAATCAGTGTTGCAATCATATCCAAACGCTGCTCGATTCAAATCAGTACTTGATAATTCTCTTCTTGTGCATCGAAAATTATCTACTTGTTGATCTCTGTTATTCGCTCGACGATTTCGCATTACCAACAGAGCCGTTTCACGAGCTGCCTCGCTTTGCTCTTGTGATTGAGAAGCACAAAGTCGTCATTTGCGTTTTGTGATTCCATATCAGGTGCGTTTTTGTTATACCACATTTTATAGTGACTTCACGGAAACGCGTTCGAATGGGATAAAAAGTATCCTATGTCCGTCTCCTGGTTCTAAGCTACCTCTCCACCAATTTTCAGCCAAATCGGTTAAGCCGTTCTCGAGTTATAAATAGTGTAACTAACATGACTTTCTTTTATATATAGAAAGATGGCAGAAAACTCTCGGAGTTTTGAAATTGCCCGCAGAGAAGCGACGGCTATTACAAACAACTTAGACATTTGGTGTTTCACGAGGCTTCGAACTTGTGCACTCCTGTGTGGTAGTCATACACCAACCCATTCAGCTACGGCGGCTTGCCTAAAAAATATGTGAAAATTCTGAAGTGGTGAAGAAACTTCCAGTGACTATTTTTCTATCAGTTGAAAGACGACCAAAATTGTGTGGAAGTGAGGAAAGCTTTTTTTTTTGTTTGTTTTTTACTAGCTCAAGAGGCGCACCAAGGTATTTGGTAGCTCCTAAAACACTCAGGTTAAAAAGCCCATTGTATTTTGAGCTTTGGAAAGAGGGTAGTTAGTCAAGCAGGAAAGGAGAAAAGTTTCAAAGAAAGAGATAGGAAAGAATAGAGACGGAGATGAAGGTAGTTAGTCCTGTGAGAATTGGCAAATCTGTAAATATCCTCCAGTTTAAGGGAACGAATATTACTCATTCCACGACATCGGAACCGAAAACTCGTAGCCGTGCTCAAGCAAAGGCAGGATATTCATAGAGAAAGTGCTCAGTGCTATCCGCCTCCTCCAAGCATGACAGGCATACCGGGTCCTCGATGATTCCAATGGTGGTCATATGCTGATTCCATCGGTTGCCCCCTGTAATAATAATGACCAGCAACCGAACGTCCTTCCTTCCAAGTTTTAGCAGAAAGTTTGACAGTTTTCTGTTCGGACTTGTCACAAAACACCTTGCGGCTCTGCAGCGTTCTAGACCGGACCCATTGCTCTTTATGTAAATTGCATACATATGTATGAAAAAAGTTTAGATAAGTCTCAGTTCGGGCGTATTCTTTTTTTTTTTTTTGCAATACCAAGTTTGAACTAGCTTGCTATTGTGTTATGGAAAGCGAACTTGAGTTTTCTTTAATTTCGAAAATTTTCAAATAGGATGAAATGCTATGTGCGCACCAAATCTGAAAAATTACCATTTCCTTCTGCAAGTTTCTGCAAAAGCTTTTCCCACCAGCCATTTCTTCCATTTGGGGAACAAATAGTTTTCCGATGAGTCCGAGGAAGCCAAGTCTGGAGCGTAGGGAGGATGTGAAACGAGTTGGAACCCTCTTTCCATTAATTTTGCGACCACAAATGCCAAACACAAAAACAAAAATAGATCGATCTGGCTGAATCTTGGTGTATGATCTCACAAGAAACGCCACTAACTAAACATAATCTCGATTCGCGCCAGTGATGCCATCTGTCTGACCGTGCACGCACTTTTCAAACAACACTCTTATTAAAATTCACTCAACCCTGCCAATTTTAATTAAACTCCATCCAAAATTTAAAATTAGAATAATATTTTAAAACATTTCCAATTCGATTAACATCGTAAAAATACTTCTATTCAAAGTTAAAATAATGAAAAAAAAATTAGAAAACCGCAAATAATTTTCACTATAATCAACAAAAAGGGCGATGATTGTGTACAGGTTGGTTGAGAAGTATTGAAGAGGACATGGGGAGATATATTAACCAGTGAAGGTACCAAACTTTATATGTAATTTTCAATTTGAACACACACATAAATTATATTTCGATCTGTCAATTCATTCTTTGTCTACAACCCAATTGAAATTGGCGTGTCAGTGTATTTTTTTTTACAATTGGAAGATCGATCATCCTGCCGCATTAAAAATCATTGGTTTTGGAAGGTTAATTAGCAACAGAAATTCAAATAAAGTGTTAAAAATGTTTAAGGAATACGCTCCATGATTTGAAACTGCCCTTCAATGGCCTTTAGAATCCAAAAGTGGTCGTATATCGTTGAAGACGAAGCAAGTCGCGGACCTCGAAGAAAAGCAGCAAATCCAGAAATCTTTGAAAGTATGACATTACTGGCAGTGCTGCTTACAGAGATTGTTTATCATATAATTATTGGAGGATTTTTGGAGAAAACGTATTAAATGTGAGGGAGATTATGTTGAATAATTTCTCATCTTAAATGCTCCGCTATATGGTATCACAAAGGACGAATTTGGTGTTTCGCACAAGTAGGCTCTTGCATGGGCTAAATGGGAGGCTTGCATGGGCTTGCATAAAAAAATAATTTTTTTTTATTTTCACTTTCTAAATTTTCGAGTCACCTATACCTTTAGAAAGCTCCACTTTTATTAAAACAAAAAACAAAAAAAAGCAAGAAGTTGTGGGTTTACAAGAATTCGTGAAATTTCTCTCATAATATTTCTCTTCGCTTTTATACCACTTCTTGTGCTAGATCCTCATAAAAGTGATTGCAATTTTTCGTTTTTCGTCGTACAGTGATATTTGCTAGCTTGTTAACCCAGTCAAAATGCACGCACTAATGTGCAACTATGGAAAAAATGCGCTTGCTATTTTTTTTCATTTTTTGGAATCTAATATAGCATTTAGAAATCTAGAAAGAGTTTCGAAGTGTAGGATTTTCCAACAGGGGCATAATCTTAATCTACAAATAAATCACCGAGTTCCACTCCCATAACTTTTGTTTTATCACCACAATTGATTTATTTCTTTAAATTTTTATTTACTACACGTTCGAGCTGTCAACAAGTGGGTTGATACAAAATTTACGTGTCGCCACTTCCCCACCCATTTGAGACAGATAGTTTTATGACCGTTTTACAACTATTTATTATTTAAAATATGCGTTGTACATAATTTCAAATGTGTAGAATATTTATAACCCTCACTTTAATGCGATTATCATTTGTGTGCTTACTTCAGCATAATTCACGCGCTCAAGTGCGTCATATACAATATACTATATCTATGTATGTATCTTAACCTTCATTATCCCAAAAATGTCAAACTGCAAGTGATTATTCTCAAACCCCTCAATCCTTTGCTGCATATTGGGTAGTCGAAAAAGTCTTTTCGTATTTCTAATCAAACTTCAACTCATTTTTTTTATATTTCTAATGAACTTTATTAAACCAAATATGTATTGTACCATTTTGGTCGCCACCTTTTGCCATTTTTCTTCTAGAGACATTATTCTATCAGTATAAAACTTTTGTGGTTTCTCGGCGAAAAACTGCGACAAGTAATTTTCACAGGCTCTCTTTTGAAGCCAACTTTACTGCATTAAGGGAGTTCTGCATTGACCGAAACAAATGGTAGTCCGATGGTGCAAGGTCAGGGCAATATGGTGGATGCTTCAAAACTTCTCAACCAAGCTCTCACAGTTTTTGCCGAGTCATCAAAGATGTGTGTGGCCTAGTGTTGTCCTGATGGAAGACGACGCCCTTTCTGCTGATCAGTTCTGGCCATTTTTTTTCGATTGCTTGCTTCAATCTCATCAGTTGTCGACAGTAAAGTGTAGAACCAATCGTTCGAGCAGGCTGGAGCAGCTAATAGTGGATGATTCCTTTCCAATCCCACCAAACACACAGCATAACCTTTCGAGGCGTCAATCCTGACTTTGCGACCATTTGTTGAGCTTCACCACCCTTGCACCATGTTTTTTTTCGCACATTATTGTCCTGGTCAATCTTTTCCATAATTTCATCCACTTTTTCAACGATAGGTCGACCGGAGCGAGGTGCATCTTTCACATCGAAATTTCCAGAACGAAAGCGAGCGAACCATTGTTGTGCTACACGAACTGATACAGCATCGTCTCCGTAAATTTCACAAATTTCATTGGTGGCTTGCGTGGCATTCTTCCCTTTTTTATACAAAAATTTCAAAATATAGCGAATTTCTTCATTATTTTCACTCATTTTTGAACAGCTATAACTTTTTTTCAACTTCTACGAATTTAATTTTTTTTTTGGTTAAATGAAGATTAAAATGTCACCTTTCTAACACCATATGATATGATACAATGTGATTGGTAGCACTGGAGATAGATGACTCCAACGACATCTATTGACAAAATACGAAAAGACTTTTTCGACTACCCAATATCTTGCTTATGAAATATTTGGTGCATCACATTGAGCTCTTTTCCTTATGAGGTACTTTTTACAAAAATCAGACATGTTTCGCTTCCGTACAACAATAGGCATGAGACGAATATTCGCGGTTTAGTGCGCCTGGAGATTTGCGAACTCCCCCATACCGTATGGATTCGCCCGACTGCCGCCCTTGCTTTGTTTGGCCTGCAGTTAACATCTTCCATCCACCATCTGCTGTGATGGTGCAGCCGAGGTAGCAGAAGCTTTCTACGAACTACACCGGGCATCCAATATCTGCCTTGCGTTATTTAGGTTAACTCTCATAGCCTTGGTTTTGGCCATGTTGACCTATAGCCCGACAGTGCGTGCCAGCGCGACTACTTGGCCACCTTCGCTTGCATGTCGGTGAGTTTGTGAAAGAGGAGGCAGATGTCATCGGCGAAGTCCAGGTCCTCAAGATGTCTGGCGAAACTCCATACGATGCCTGTTTTGTTCAGGGTCAGTTGGCTCATGGCGTCATCAAGTACGATGGCGAAGAGAAGGGGCGACAGGGACAGCCTTGCCTTACGCCTGAGTTGGTAGTGAATAAATCGCTGATATCGCCTTTGTGAAGCACTGTCAGTTCGGAGTTCTCGTAGAGGGCTTTGATGAGGCGAATTATCTTGGCGGGAACTCCCTTTTTAGTTATTGCCAGCCATATTGCCTCTCATTTGATAGTGTCGAACGCCTTCATAAAGTCTACGAACAGCATGCAGAGCTGGGAGCGCCATTCTACTGATTGTCCTACTATAATTCGAAGTGTAGTGGCTTGGTCCAGACAGCTTCGGTGAAGGCGAAAACCAGCTTGCTCGTCTCTTAAGGTGTGTTCGATTCTAAAATAAGTATAATCGGGGGAGAAATTCTATATTCGATTCTGTGTGGCATGAATAAAACCACAGGAAGCAAATTTTCTCACTCAAGAGGCAAAAAACATGACTTTATACAGGATTGAGTACAATATAGCACAATTTTCACAGCATGGAAGAGCAACACTATAAATAAATAAAAAAAGTTTAAAAATCAGTCTAATTCTTAGGTAAAACCACAACAAAAAAAGAGTTCATCCGTAAGCTCAAGTAATAGGGACTCTCGCTAACTTTGTCACCCCACTTTCTCTCTCTAACCTAAGCAAATTCAAAGTATGTTTCACTGCGGTTCCAAATTTGTGCCTGCCAACATTGACGGCGTTGCTAAGACGCGAATGCGTTCACTTTTTGTGCAGTATCGGGATATACCTCGCTGTGTCCTCATCAGGGTAGGGCATTCCGTTTTTTTTCCGTGTTCACTCCTCTCGGGAGCATTGGGACTCGACTAGACTCTTCCATCGTACACGGTTTCGTGCTGTTGTTTTTGCACCGTCCCTTGAGATGTCGGCATCTGCTAGTTCGTGCAGCATCGACCTTTTCCAAGTGTCTTTTGGTTGACCACGACCTCTGCTCCCTTGCGGGTTCCAGTCCAGAGCCATTCTCTAAACGCTATCTGGTGATTTTCTCAATGTGTGACCTGCATTTTGATTTGCCTAAGGATGGGTTCCCCGTTCATGATGTTGTTTGATGCGCATCAGGGTAGGACATAGTGCCGAAACACCGAAAAACTGAAGATTTAGTGATAATGAAACCCTTAATTACTGAAACCCTACTAGTGAAAAATTAGTTAAAATTAAAATTAATTAAATTGCCCAATCTTGGTCATCGTTCACCGTAGACCTATTCGATATAACTATAAATACAATGTAAGTATAGTTTGGCTAAATATCTTAGGTATCTAGAGATCATCATCCCTTTAAAGGATCAATTAGTTTAGACTTAACTTAACTTAAGACATTTGTAGCAATTTGTTTTTGTACCTTGTATTACATCAGTTTAACTGTTCGCCTCCCATAATGACACAAATTATTTTGAAAAATAAATTCTTTACTTATATATTTTTAAGAATTATAAAATCGGAGATATGGCAAACTCAATTCTCTCCCTGCTTACAATTTACGCACGGCCGAATCTTAAGAACCTAATATCTAGTAGTATATGTAATGACTCTAGACGTAAGCTTAACTTAACGACTACGCACAGCATTTGTAAGGCACTTTCCGGGTATGGAGTCCCAACTGAGGGCTTTATACGTCCTATTTGTTTTGATTTTTTTGTTTTTTTCAGAACACAACTTCGTCAACTCATGGCAATTTTTGCATATAGGTTTCCTCTCAGTTTCATTGAGTTCAATAACTACACTTTACAAAAAGTAACCACTACCTCCAGTGACTTGGAAAACTGGTTCCGGCCTCAGTTCGCTGTCAAGGTTCCTTCATTAAGATAGTTCTGCAGAGCTCGAAACAAATCACATTTTTAAAATGCATGGCGAATATTGAAAAACTTTCTAAGCAATCTCTTTCAGGCGCATCATTTCCGAGATCTGGTATCGCCATGATGGAACACTACATTCTCCCTGTTGATGAATTCTGATTTGAAGCTGAAATATTGTTGATATTCGGGATTAATACAAATCAAGTTTTCTATTCGCTTCCAAGTCCTTAAAACACTCAGCATTTTCTTCCTACCTAAACTCTTCGTTATTGCTTTCATTTGAGAAGCTTCAGTTCGCTCCAGTTCACCATGTTTTTGGTGCATTCGGGCTGGTTTCGTAATTCACTTCTGAGTGAACTTAATTGAAATTTCTGACAATTGCTATTGTTTGCGATCCACCTTTTATCAGCGCGGCTTAAAAATTGCTTAAATGCGTTCCGTCTCAGCAGAGTTTTGTACGTGCAGCTTCTTTTCGCATGCAACTCTCTTAAAATGCTTCGAAATTATTTGGCGATCAAATACTACTTTCTTAGCAAAGTCGTAACTACTGATGTTTCGGTTTTGCTATAATTTTTTATATTATTTCATTTATTCTTTCAGGACCTATAACAAGAAAAAAATTTCGCCGATTTTTCCTGAACTGTAAAGTTCATAAATATTTTAGCAGCCTATGTCGCTTTTTTCCTTTAGAGGTTCTTTTAGAGGTTCTTTAAGATTGGAATCTATTTGTTATAGATCTGTTCTACATTTTATTATGCGAAAAAAAATACCCAACACCGTCAACCAAATAATTATGAAAAATCAACGTGATTTTTGAGCCGCTTGAAACCTACTCTTTATTAAATTGAAACTTGCTATTATGAAATATATATCAAAATTCAATGGCTTATAAAACTGCATACTCGTAAATTTTCTAAAAAATTGTTTAATAATTGTTACAATTTTATGACGATTTCTTTATATTTAAAATTGGGATTCATATGGATTTTATTGGAGAATAAACTATATTTATTTTTATAAATAAAAAATTATTAAAATTAAATTTGAAACAAAAACGCAGTCAATATAAAAATTGGTGCGAAAAACCTTCGTTAAATGCTTGGTTCTGCTCCTCCTCCAATTTCTGGTGTGCGACTTGCGAACAGGCCTACAGTTTTATGACATCTCCGGCAAATAGGTTTTCATGAGTAACAGAAATAAGCGCGGAGGTTTGTTATTGCCTGCCGAGTTACGACTGCTATTAAAAAAAATATTTTTAATCATTTGGTATTTCATATCAGGGTGGATTTTGAAGCCAGGCCCTGCCGAAAGGTAGTCACTCACAAACTCATTGCGGTACAGCGGCCTGTTAGCGGGTGTTATCTTCGACAGTCGCCGACAAACAGATAGGCAGACCGGCGGTTAAAAACAATTTCAATATGCTTGGCCACGTTTAATTTACTTCTATTTCAAAATGGCGGCTGGAAACATATTTTTTTTTTAATTATAATTATAAATTGAAGAAAAATATCTATGCATTTACAAAATATGTATTTTACTCTTACTCGTACAAGCTCTAATAATATCCATATTTTTTTCTTTTCAGGTAAATATTCTTAAAACATGACGTATAAATCTTAAACCATAGCTTACCGTAAGTCCATAGCATAATTTATTTATTAAAATATTCTTCCATTTTTTTACTCATAACTGGTGGCAATGTTTAACTAGAGATTTTAAATTTTAGAGTTCCTTACTTGAATTTGACTGGAAGACTTTCTTTATCGGCAATTAGAGCTTCAGTTGTTAACGTTCCACCATCTTTCTCCCTCTATCTCTCTCACTCTCTCTCTCTTTTAACTTTATTTCTCCTATTTTATATTAGACCTCTTCTCTGCTCGCTATCTCTCTACTCGACTAACTTGACGAAAAACTTGCATGCGAAAGTAACAACAAAATTATCGAGCAAGATTCGCCACTAGCGTGTATGGTTATGCCTCATAAAACTGGTATAACTAACTATTTTACAAGCAAATGTAATTTTAAACAGCTCTACTCGTATATATTTCAGCGTTGTCAAGATATATTAATTTTCAACAGTTTTTTCATCTATTCGCCTCTTGCTAACGCTTAGCGAAAAGAAGAGGCCTATTACATATCGGCAAACTACTCATTCAGGCCTTCTAGAACAGCCACCTAAACTTAGCCTAACCTTACGTTTTCTATATGGATATTGCATGCAAGTCCCAAATAAAATTTCTTGGTATAAATTCATTGGAATTTTTATTTGTGGAATTCACATAAGCCATTCTCTATTGCATCGCTGCCAAGGCTCAGTCGGTTCCCGGCAAAAATGTTAATTTGACTCAACTTCGAAAAATCAACTTTATATAATAAAAATCGAAAAATAAGAGAAGAATTTTTTTTACATATTTATAGCAAACAAATCAAGATACATTGAAGAAATAAAAAATAAAAAAAAAATATATTCATTTTGATTCACATTTTTTCGGTAAAATAAAGCGACGTTGTGGACAAAGGGATGCGTGTTAATGTTGAATAACAACGTTTGTCGGCATTTATTGTAGTAAAAATATATCTTAGATCGTATAATAACAAATACAAAAAAAGCAATTTCTATAGTTTTTCATTTAATAATCGTTTAAACATATTTTACATATTTGAAAAAATTGGCAACTCGATATGACTCAGCCGAAAAAATCGCTTAAATTTTGCACATTACTGTACGTTTCATTTACACATATGAAGTACGTATGCATTATGAATACCGCAATCTTATGTCATCGTCGCTACGCATCTCAGCCACACAACTTAAACAAAAATATGTTTTGTTTAGGTGCTTTTTGTAATCTGACGCTACAGACTCAGCACCACAGCTTAACTGAGCACGCAGATACCTTTTTTTTGGCTAGAGAGAGCCTAATCTTATTATTATGCCAATGACAAAATCCACTGTAGCAATGTCTGAATACGTACTTGAATAGATAAAGTCTTAGTAACTATTTTGACGCATGGTGTATGGAGTAATAACACGTGATGCTGGCTATTCGTACTTTGGGCGGCCCCAAAAAGTATTGCACGTACGCAAACTTCACAGTACAATATATGCATGTGTGCACATATTTGCATATGTATGCATGTAATTAGTTATACTTAGTGGGAAGCCTAATTTCGGGATGATTAATTTATGATTAGCTTACAAAAGACAATCATTTTTTGTTTAATGCCACATTTCTCAAAAGGTTTTCCTTGCATTTCCTTTGCAGTTTTCGAGTATATCTTGACCACTCAGCTTCGAAAATAACAGTCCCTTATATAACTTCCTCTTAAGTAGGTCTAGGTAGGTAGATAAGTTAGATGGCGAGAGCACCACAGGAACACTACAAGTTGCACTAGTGAACCGTTTTGATGTCATTATACCAAAAATTTTCAAAACTTGAAAGAAGATAAACCATCTACAGCCACCCAGAGCTGTTGATGTAGTGGAGGATAGAAAAAAGTATCTAGGCTGGAAAACTGCGTCAGGCTATCCCCAAAAAGCACCTTAAGGAACCTCAAGCGCCAGCCGCTCGACTCGGACATTTGCAAAAAAAGTATTCAACAGTTTCTCTCTCTCTCCCTCTCTCTCTCTGCCGGATCCCCACAACATCTGCAATGGGGGTTGTACCGAAGTCCAAGCTTCTCCAATCACCCAGTGGCCGGTGAACACCGCTTTGAGTTTGGAAATTGACTACGATATGTCTAGTAGTGCAAATGCTAGCGACTTCGATCAGATGAAAAAGTTAATTTTTTTTTATTAAGAATCAAAGGCGTAAATTAATATATCGTCTTGAACGCAATAGAAGTCTCACAGGTGGGATCAGCTCAACATGCTGCTTACCATGCTGATACTTTAATAAAAACAAAAACAATAAAAAAGGCAAAGAAATTACAAAAATAAAATAGAGTTACGATTGCCGAGAGTCGTTGAATAAATATGAATATTTCGATAAAAAACGCCAAAAAATTAAAATTTTCAGGGCAATAATCTCTACTCTTAATTGTCTTTTTTTTTGTTATCGGGACAACTTGCAAGTGCAGCCCTCAGACATGAATTAAGTCCATTGTACTACACTTGGACTCCCTTTTAATTTTCTTTAAATCTACCCGATCTCCGAAGAAACCTGAGTAGATCTTGTGGTGCCAAGGAGCCAAGATGGTCGCTTCTTAACACATCAGTGCCAAAGACCTCAAACCTGATTCGAGCGAAGGCGGGGCAGACACACAGGAAGTGGTCCGCCGTCTCATCCTCCTCTTCACAAGCTGGGCAGAGTACACTGTCTGAGATGCCCAACCTTTCCATGTGCTTCGCCCACAGAAAATGGCCCGTCATCAGTCCAACCATCCGTCTGCACTCCCCTCTGCTTAATGACAGAAGGGTTTCCGACAGTCGATCGGGCATGACAGGTAACATCAGTTTAGTCCATCTGCAGCCTCTCTCAGTCTGCCAAGCTTGCTTGTGGGTGGTAGTTACCCATTTGCTAACCGTGGCTGTGATGACCGCGGAAGGGAGTGACAAAACGGGCTCTGGGCCAAAGAAGTTGGCCTCAGAGCGCATCTTAGCTAAGAAGTCAGAGGTCTCGTTACCCGCTATACCCACGTGTCCCGGGACCCATGTTAGCATCAGGCTATTATGTCTACCGACATAGTTCAGCCTGGATTTACAAGACTTGACTACCCCTGATGTGGTTGGAGGGCTGTCTAAGGCCATAAGCGCAGCTTGGCTGACGCTGCAGACACATATAGATCTGCCTCTCCATCGGTTTTCCACAACAAAGTTCATCGCTTTTCGAACTACATACACCTCCGCTTGAAACACAGATGCATGCATTCCAAGAGCAAAGTGCAGTTTTGTCCTGCTGGATTCCACGTAGACCCCAGAGCCGGAGCCATGCTTGGTCCTGGAGCCATCCGTAAAAATGCGAAAACAGTGTTTGCTTTAATTGTCTTAATTGTGTAATATAATCAATTAGAATTATATTTAATGTAAATACATAAGTAAATTAAATTTTTTATTAAGTCGTTTTTAATCAGTTGACGTTCGACGTTATAGTTTTGTTAAAATGCAGTAAGAAGTGCTAGATAAAAGTGGTGGCTGTTATTTTGTTTATTTGCTTCCATAGTCCGCTGTTTGTATGAGCTACAAAATGTAATTTTAAATCGTGACTACATGTCAGCAGCCCTTGTGCCTTTGTTCCAAACCCTTCTTTTTTCGTTGAAAACGAGCCGGTGAGAGAATAGTAGTAATATGGGTGAACTTAAAATGAGAATATTTTCGGCATTCAGCATTTCAATAATATGTCATTACAACAAAAAAATTAAAACAATTCTATATCTACCACTCCACCTTAATTTACATGTCGGTATTCAGATAACACTAAGAACAGGCCTACTTATTTCTTTATTTGTTTATTTACTTATTTAACCATTTTAGAAAATTTTGTATTTCATACAAACTAAAAATCCTTTTTAAAGCTATTTTTCAATTCATTTAAAACTAAACTCAAGTTGTATCGTGGGTTTTTTAAGAGCTTGAGAAATATTGTTCGAATGAACTTTTTTTATTATAGTCTAATAAATTATTTCATGATATATTTGTTTTAATATAAAATCCGTCATATGTCCACCGCGATTACGAGTTCCTTGGTTCATTCCATGAATCCAATTTTTTACTAAATGACTAAATGAACCCAATCAACCCGAAACTGCGGTGGTCATTTGGCACGCAAGCTAAGATCCTTGGCGGCCGCCGTAGTCGAATGGGTTGGTGCGTGACTACCATTCGGAATTCACAGAGAGAACGTAGGTTTGAATCTCGGTGAAACACCAATATTAAGGGAAAGTGGTTTCTAATAGCGGTCGCCCCTCGGCAGGCAATGACAAACCTCCGAGCGTGTTCCTGCCATGAAAAAGCTCCTCATAAAAAATACCTGCTGCTCGGAATCGGCTTAAAACTGTAGGTCCCTGCATTTATGGAACATCAAGATGTACACCACAAATAGGAGGAGGAGCTCGGCCAAACACCCAAAAACGGAGTACGCGCCAAAGGGCAAAGGCCAACAAAATGAGAACGACAATGAATCGACATTTCGCCGTGTTCTTCAATACTTCGTTATATGAACTTCATGAAAAGATTTATTTATATTTTAAGTAAACTCCCACAACTTGGAAGCGTTGTTCTGGGGTTAAGCGATCCATTATGACTCGCCAAACTTTACTGAACAGAAATGTCAACACAGTTTAGCATTTTCAGCTGCATCAGTTATCGATATCGACAGTTCTCATGCAGCTAAAGAAAAACAAGCGATACTTCGTGAATGTCGGCGCGAAGAACCGGCCACAAAAATGTACTATGATGGTGTGCATTATCTTCGATTACAAAAGAAATATAGAGTTAAGAGTATTATGTTTATCTTTAGCTAAAAAAATACCCAGTAGCTACGCTAGGATTAATAATAATTGCAATGCATATACCCAATCACCCAAACTGCATTTTGAAGCTTCACCACTTTTGTAATATAAGCGGTTGCTTAACTAGACTCTAAAAACTCCTCTTCTTACTCGTTTTAATCTTCCTTTCCTTTCGACCTCTCTCTCTCTAACTTAGCCAGATTTTAGGTTTTCGGATTCTTAAAACCCTCAATTATCAAGATGCCTGTATTCTAGTATTATTAACATCAGTAAAAATGGAAATTATATCTACAGTTGTACTCGGAAAATTTGGTCCAAAGCAAATATTTTACAAGCACAGAGCCGATTCCACTGACACACGCACTCAAATTTCCATAACTTTCGCCTTTTTACTGATAATTATCTAGTTTGCCACTATGTCCGTGTCTGGCGAATAGTTTTCATACACAAAATGTTGATAATAATATAAATCTTTATTATCTCTGATAATCACGCTTTACTTTCGTGCACGAGGGTACTATAACTTTTTCCACATAAATGTTCTTTATAAGAGCCTAACGTAATCGAGAGGGATATAGGTACGATAGCATAGCAACATAGTCACGTTTGCGAAGGGCATCGATTTAGCTACGTCTGTTTGTCTGCCTATATGTCTGTTTGTGCAGGTATAATTATACAGTGTGTCAAAAAAATAGTGGCACAGTGAGTTTTTTTACAATATTTCCCATGTTCTTCATTTCAGAATATATTTGGTAATTTTGATAATAATATTTTTCATGCTATGGTAGTGGCAACATATTTTAAAGTTCCAGACTTAATAATATATTAAAAAAATATTAACATTTTCGACAAAATCTCTAACTTTTTACTCAGATTTTAACATTTTTTTCTATCGTCCCTCTGTATGTTTGAACATGCACACGATTATGCGAGATTTGCTAAATAAACAGTGTGTCAAAAAAGTTCTAGTATAGTAAATCCTTTAACAATACTGCCAAAGTTTTTCATTTCAGATTGTTTTTTTTTTGTAATAATTTTGTATAAAAATGTAGTTTATACTAAAAACATTAGTAAATTTTAAAGTTGCGAACTTTATACAACAATAAAAAAATTCATTAAAATTTTCCAAAAATGTCCAAATTTTTTTACACAAAATTTTTTCTAGCTGTTTTATAGCTCATTGAATTCTAGTACAACAAAGTGCACGTTTGAAGTTACTGATTTGTTTTACAATCTTTGTTTAATCATTTTTTTGTTTTTTTTTTTTTTTGTTTTTTGCTGATGGTCTTGTACAAAATCAAATCCATTAAACCACACCACCTGACCAAAAAAAAGCACTACATACCCCTGAGTTTTAAGTATTTTACCAAAAAACGGGCACGTTTGAAGTTACAGATTGGTTTTCAATATTTTTTTTAATTTTTGTTTTTCTTAATTTTTTGCTGATGGTCTTGAAAAAACAAACCACCGCTGAGTTTTAAGTAATTTTGTAGGTCAATTAAAAAAAAAAAAATTTTTTACGAAAAGTAGCGGTTTATTGTGTCTTTTAGAAAAACATCAATGTATCACACTTTAAGATCCCACTGTAAATGTAAGAAGGCATCTCCAACATTCGGGAGAAAATAAAACAAAAATCATATAGACTTAGGGGCTAACTGTTTTCATGATTTTTGGATAAAGTTTGGAACTTCGATATATATTCTCATACGAAATTGGGGAAGAAAGTTTACGATAAAAAAGGCTGAGAATCTTAAAAAACACTGTGTCCAAAATTTTTTGACTGACTGTATATGTCTACTGCTCTTGGAAACCAAGTTAAGTGGGTATTGAAGATTAGCAAACTGCTGTACTACCCACATCCACCAATAAATGCAAAAATTCGAATTTTAGTACTTAGTAAAGCATAAAAGCACCTACAACTCGCTTAAAATTAAAATATTGATATCCGTCCCTTTCATAAAATTCAAGACAATTTAATGAGAAATATAGTAGTTCACACATTAGTACAAGCTGCACTAGGTTAGATTAACCAGCTAGCTTGGCTAAGACAAGATACTCGCTGACCCTAAAGCCCATTGCAATACCTGCATTTGATTCCCATCCCCCAAGTAAGTTGCTTAAACCACATAGATCTTTCTAGGAAGCTAACTAGTCCCTCCAGTGAGACATTTTGCAAATTTCCCAGGCCTTCAAAGAAATAATCGCCAAAATATTTGGCACGACTTCTTTGAGGAGAGTAGTTGTTTTACCGACTAAATTTCTTCTTAATCTCCACAACTCCTGCAGAAGTCATTGTTAGGACACGCACTCTACTGGCTAGGGTGCTAATAGTGCAGTGACCCGTTATAATGCTCATGAGGAGAGGGTAATTAATCTGTTGAATCCAAGCAGCCATTTTGCCCTTTCAAGATTCAGTTTTGGCAGGAACGCTTGGAGACCCGGCAGTTATTAGTCAGATTCCATCTTCCATTGGTTTTCGCGGTTACGCTCAAATCGATCGCAGTGTACAATTCGTTTAGAGGAATGCTTATGTCCTCAACCACTTGCTGAAGGGCAAGCTCAAAGCCTTTCCTTGCACACCAATCAGCTCTTTCACTCCAGAGTGACCGGTAACCCAACAAAGTATGGTGTTGTGTTGTTGAATAAGCGAGAGGGACCTCCTGAATACTTTAACGCATCTTGAATTGATGCGCGTTGAGGCCAGTGCCTTGAACGCAGCTTGACTATCAACAAAAAAGTTGCAAACAAAATCACTCCAACCTCTTGGAAAATGGGCATCCACTATCTACTATCAAGTAAACAAAAGATAAAAACAGTTTACTTGAAGTTGCAACGTGCACCGAAAATATGAAATTTCAGTTTTAGCTTTCGTATACTTTTTTCAAATTAATTTCAGGTTAAAATATTCCTTTAAATTAAAGCCAAGTCAAATTGTCAACAGCGAATGTCCTTTCATTATTGTTGTAATCAATTTTTCGTTTTCAATAATTTTCCCTACAATCCAACAGCAATTGCAGCTACACATCCAACTTTTCCATAAACCGAAAGCGCCATAGTTGCTCACCCTTCATTGGCACTTTGGCTAACAATAAGCAATTATTTCTAAGTAAGAATTTATGCTACAAGAACAAAAAGAAACAAAAGTAAATAAATAAAACCACCCTCACTGCTAGCTGCCAGCTGCTTACAATGTAAAATGTGGCTTCTTTAGAGCAGAGCCCAAGCGCCCACCCAATTTGCTGACACATTTCCGCTCTAAGCCATAATAACAGTATTTTGTTACCAAAATGACACGCACCAGGGCAGTGTACCTAGGATTTTATGTTTATATACTTACATAGTCTGTGGACAGGCGAATGTATATGGCAGTAATAAACGTAATAGAAAAGCGTGTTATGCAATATATGTATAGAGTCCGAGCTACCGCCTGAACTATACTTTTCACTTTAAGTATGGGCGTGTTGGCGTGAT
Organism: Anastrepha ludens; assembly: GCF_028408465.1. Taxonomy (NCBI): domain Eukaryota; kingdom Metazoa; phylum Arthropoda; class Insecta; order Diptera; family Tephritidae; genus Anastrepha; species Anastrepha ludens. The sequence goes on along the minus strand of NC_071498.1, from coordinate 112,728,619 downwards.
TGTTAATTACACTGCTTTACATGAAAAAAGTACTGCGTTCAGAAAAAGGGTGCTTCAGACTAACTTTGGGGTCGCTGAACACGAAAATGAGTTTCATTGATTTATCCCAAAACAAAGCATTTTCAAGATGTAGGAAAATATAGGCCAATACAGGCAATTATAGGCAAAAAATCTGTTTTCTGGGATATTTTGCGGTTATTGCAATCAGAGAAACGATAAAAAATTAATAAAAGTAAATGTAACAAAAATTAAAATTAATAAAAGTAAATGTAACAAAAATTAAAATTGGTCCTTTTATAGAATATATTAATAACATTTTTTTAATCTTCTTTCCGATTCCGGCGTTATTACGTGTCTTAACTACATATATATTATTAGTTCGTACCCCTACGATTTCTTCTCCGATACACCAAGTCGCAAAATTATAAACTCACCACTATTTGTTTTATTTTAATACAGTTCATTCTACTACAAAAACGATATAACGTAAAATTTCTTATTTCATAAAAAATCTTCCAAAATTCTTCAAAATGTTTCAAAGTTCCATCAAAACGTTCAACTTTTTAAACCGAAATTTTTTTAATTTCTAAAATTTTTCTGAGTATGCAATTTTATAGCCCATTGAATTTAAGTATCACGAAATACAAATTTCATGTAACTACAAAATACTTTCGATTTTGACAATTTTTTTTCATTTTTTTTTTCACTTAATTGTCCCACCTTTCCTACCATACAAAAGTTCGTGCCCGAATTTTTTATGGTAGGAAAAGCTTAGCACCGCCAACAAATAAAACTGCCAATTAGCGGTATTTTGTAGTCACTTGAAACTTAACAAGATACCACTTTTTCGGTAAATATTTGTTTACTAGTGTTACTGCGTTTTCATCAGCCCTTTTGATCAATATTTTGCTCGTTATTGGGTTTGGTGGTGGAAGTTATAAAAAGGCACTACAAGCAGCAGACTCAAATTACAGCCACAATAAAAGGACAGGTGTACTATTCCTTTGTTGGGATATAAATTCAAATGTACATATGTGCATATGCATGTTTGTTCATGCATTTTTAGGTGCTGACCTTAACTTAAACCACCCCCGCATGTATATCGAGGCCTTATATTCAATATGGCCTTACTGCAATTACCACCAAAATTATTTTTTTTATAGTAAACATAACGTTGACTCATCTCTCACCTGTGCATGGCATTAATTTCAAAATAATTAATATACAATAAAAAAAAATTAAACATTTTTAGGAAGCTTTTTACCCTTAAATTTTTGACTTATCTGCAACCAAATTTTTTTGTGTGTGAATACAAAGCGACTCATCCACACAATTTTTGGAAAATCGAAAATTTGTTTAATAATAATAGAAGCGCGATGAATTACTTACTTACTTACTTATATAGCCTGATCAAGCATCACAACCCGTTACCGGATTAGGGCCGACTGCAACAAATCTCGCTAGGCGTCCCTACCTTGCGCGCGCCTCTTCCAATTTGTTACACACAAGCGATGATAGCGTTCTTACCCCACGTCGTTGTCCTCCAACTTGCCATCTGAACACCTTCTTTGCTGGAGCTTCTGCATCCACACGCAACAAGTGGACCAGCCAGCGTAAATGCTGAATATGGTAGAGCTTCACTACGTCCACATTGTCGTAGAGCTCATACAGCTCGTGATTCATTCGGCGGTGGTAGTTATCGCCAACACGAAGAGGATCGAAGATTTTCCGAAGTATCTTTCTCTGGAATACCCCAAGAGCGGCTGCATCAGTCTGCGACGCAACTCAGCGCCATAGAGTAGTACGGGTAGGTCAGGTTAGGTTGTAATGATTGCCCGGAAAATGGGCTCACTAGGGCGAAAAAAATGTGTAGCTTGTAGTAGTACGGCTAAGATGAGCGTCTGTAGAGTGTTAGTTTTGTCGGGCGAAAGAGGTCTCTGCTACACATTTGCTTACTGAGGCCATATCAGCACCTATTAGCCTGATTCGTCGGTTTATCTAGAAGCTGGCATCGTTTGTCGTTGTGATGGTGGTGCCAAGATATATAAATTCCTTGATAATTTCAAAGTTATAATTGTCCGCTGAAATACTGGATCCAAAAGCGCCGTCTATCTTTCCTAGTGAACAGTGCCATCGTTAACCGCCAGACCCACTCCAGTTGACTCTTTCGATAGCGAAAAATGCTGAGGTAACATCTCGCTTGCAATTCCCTATGATGTGAATGGCATTAGCATATGCAAGGAGCTAAACACTTTTGGTGAAAATAGTGCCCTTTCGATGAACTCCGAATTTCCGCAGTAAGGAAGTTGAAGAGGTCGCACGATAGTGGATCACCTTGTCTCAAACCTCGCTCGGTATTGAAAGCTTCGAAGAGGTCTTTTCCGACATTGCTCAATGTCATTTTGCAAAGTCGAATCAGTTTTGCAGGAATACCGAACTCTGGCATTGTGACGTATAGGCGATCCCTTGACTGGCTATCGAAAGCAGCCTTATAATCGACAAAGAGATGATAAGTTATGTCGTTATCTTTTACATGGGTTTTTCCAGGATTTGGCGAAATGTAAAGATCTGCATTATAGGGGAATTTCCAGGTCTAAAACCACACTGAAAGGGTCAAATCAGTTTACTACTATTTCACACAAAACACTCGACAGAACCTTATAAAGATGCAAAAGAAAGACGAAAAGACTGATTCCCCTTTAGTTGACGCATATTATATATAGGGTTGCCCATATTCGACGGACCCATCTCGCAACCCTGTATCTTTTGACAGAGACGTCAGCTTGCTTAATGACATACCGCGTTGGAAGCGTCGGTTCAAGCAGATTTTTACCATGGAACAGTACATGTCACGCGAGCGCTGCCAAATTGTTGCAACTTACATTCAACAAAAGAAGTCAATTGTGAAAACTCAACGTGCGTATAAAAAATTAAATAATGTGAAAAGTGCGCCTTCTAAGAGCACCATTAAACGTTTGTACGAAAGGTTTTCGACTGGTGATGCTCTTTCTAATCCAAAGAGGCCAAACCAAAACCGACTAAGGCGATCGGATGAGAATATTGCTCTTGTATGGGCCAGTGTTGAGACGTCGCCAAGGACATCCCAAAATCGCCGTTCTCAGCAGTTGGGCATTGCTCGGACCACTTTACAACGAATTATCCGCATTGATTTGCATTTATTCCTACATAAGATTCAATTGACGCAAAGATTGTTGTCTGCGGATTTAAAAAAAAAAACACATGGGTCTGTAGAATATGGGCAACCCAGTAGTAGGGTCGCCTTTCTTCAGTGCATGACAAAAGACGCTGTAATTCTATTCACTGGGCATGCTTTCTCCTAGCCATATTTTACACTTAAGCTAGTGCACGCACCGAATCAACTCATTCCCACCGGCCTTGAACAGTTCTGCTGGGAATCTATCTGCTCCGGCTGTCTTGTTGTTCTTCAGTCACTGCATAGTGACACTGATCTCGTCATAGCTAGGTGAGGGAATATCCACACCGTCGCCTTCAATTGGTGGTACCGGGTTGATTTTCCTAGCGGCAGTATTGATAGCATTATCGCAATGGATTACCGAATTTTAATAATTTAATTTTTTTTCATGTTTTTATAAAAGTATAATGGACTATAAAATAAAAACCATAAGACTATTTTTTTCTTGTTATTTTCATTATTTTTTAATATAATTATAGTACATTATCGAAAAATCCGTATAAGTTCAAATTTCAAGTTTATTTCCAGAAACATTTTTGGTATACAATTTTGTAGCTTACTAAATTCTAGTGTAATAAAGTTGGAGTTGGAAGTTGCCAAAATATCCTATTCATATTTTTTTAACTCGACTTTTTTCGTCACTCGGAGCATTCTGGTACATATACTCGCATGTAAGTCTATATCCATTTCAATTTCTTTATGCTGTTACATACAACCATTATGTGCAAAAAAATTATAATACCCCGGGTCACATGTGCGCGGATACTATAAATAAGACACTTCTTTTCACAAAACTATGTCAGCCTATCAAGCCTTCAATTGCAATCGAAACGGGTACTTGTAAATATTGGCTAAAAAAAAGAGAAAATTTACTAGCTCGAAAGTGGAGTAGGCAATTAAACTTCGATTGCGTCTGCATGGCGTCACTGGTGTTGTGACCTTTTGTGTGTACAATTATTGTACACACCGTTTTGCCAAGGAAGCACAACAACAGAAGCAGCAAATACGAGAACAACAAATAGCATTTACATGTATGTATTAGGCAATAGCATTTACTAACATTTTACTGTATGCATTGCTAAAATTTTCGCCATTGACTCATCGATGAGCATCTACCCTCTTGTAGATTTCCCTTTCGCTTATATGTTTGTATGTATGTATTTGCTCATTGTTATACGGGTACAGAAAAGCCTAAATTACGAGGGCTTTCTCGAACGTGCAGCGGCAGTGCGAATATTCTCAACTCGTTCTCGCTCATTTAGAGTGCGGAGTACGAATGTTGTATAACATCTGTTTATGTATGCATGTATGTTTGTCTAGTGTGTGTACTGCGTAGTGAAAGAAGTCATACAATTCATTGAAGAAAATTTGCTGAAAAGTACCGAAAGAGCTACAAAATAAATAAAGAGCAATAAACAGTGGAAGAGTTGTGCGCAGCGTAAGAAAAAGAGAAATTTCAGATAGGATGTACTAATTGTGTAAGCGAAATTGCATAAAAAATTATGAAGTAAGAGAACAATGTGAAAGCAAAGGAGATAAGTGAAACGGAAAATTCAGCAGAATACGAAGGTTAATAACTCGCTAAGTTAATAAACTCGCCATGTTGCGAGACGTATGGGCGCTTTGTGGCGCCACAGGGCATTGTTTTTACTACATGCACGCATACAAGTAGATATTTTACTAGACTTTTCCTTACATTTTCTTCTTGTTATTAGAGTTGTTGTAACGTTTTCTCGTTTTGCCAACTCGTGTGAGTGCTGAACGACATTGAAGAGCGTCAGCACTCAGTCACGTGACCCATTGTCAGACGTAAAGGAGTTGATTACGCGCGCAATACCACCTCTGCCCACTCAGCTGTGACAGCGGCAAACAAATGTGCCAGTGTAAGTGGGTGCGTGTATGTGTATTGTATTGTATGCATTCAATATGGTGTCGCCACGCTATCACACTGCCACGTGCTGCAGTCACACTGAGTGACTAAGTTGAGGGCTGAGAGATGGATGGATTGCCCTCTTGACAATTTTTACATGATGGCGTTGCGCTTTTCATCGCCCTCTCTCACACGTTTGATTTCTTGTTTTGCTGTCATACCTTTAGTATTCAAGGTGTTTTGTTGCTCCGCTTACTCATTCTTATTTATAGGTATATTTTTTCATTTTGTCTCTTATTCTCCCTCTATTGAGACAAAGCTGTTAAGTATTTTTCCAAAATTAGGTCAATGAAAAAAGCGGATATAAAGACGGTCGCGAATACTGCATATGTGCATACAGTCATGTGAAAAATAATGGGGATACTTACTTTAAAATATTTGAAAATCTCGCTCTGATTCAATTTTTATAATCCGGACAGAACAAAGATTTCGCACCGTTTCATTACTGTTGATCAGTTTGTCAAGTGAGTAAATTTCAGCGCGTGCGAATAAGTAGGGTCACGAAAAGTAAGTTAATATTTACTTAGAAATATTTTGGATTTTAAAGAACTCTAAAGTTTGGTGAAAAAGAAATCCACTATTTATATATATATACATATATATGTATTTTTTTTTTTTTGCGCAAATAGTTTAAAACTGTTTTATCGTCGATTTTTAGCTCCTGGTCAACTTTGATTATTTCTGTGATTTTATGGACATGCTCGATATTATCGACATTTTTATAAGATCAAAAATGATTAAATGGAATCGTCGAAACCAAAACTGCACTTTAGCTGTTGCAGTATCGGCACCATAAAAACCATTCACATATTTCAGCGGCCTGGCTTGCATTTTCGCCTTTATCAAAGAAAAAATGTTAAATGTACCGAATTTTCTCTTTGTTGATTTCCATTGTTAACGGCTTGTAACTCTCAACTGAATGGAACAAAAAAAATAACAGCAAAATATTTTTTTAGTGTAAAATGTCACCTTGACAACGAACTATCGATGACTTAACGAGATATCGATCACTACAGCCATCTACCGAAAAAATAATGAATTTCTTTTTCCCCGAACTAATATTTGTTAAGGTAATAATCAAATATGTTATAAATGGCCCATAAACCGCACCAAGCAGTCGCTTTTTGTGGATGCATTGGTTTTTCGGCAACCACTCTTGGATTATCATTCACCCAAATGCGGCAATTCTGCTTATTGACGAATCCACTGAGGTGAAAATGTGCCTCATCACTGAAGATGATTTTCTTCACGAAGTGCGCGATATGCATTTTGATTTGAACGCCCGTTTTCATAATAAGCCTGAATAACTTTAGCGCGTTGCTCGATTATGTATCTTTCCATGGTTCAAATTGAGTTAGTCTGAAATTAAAAAATGTCGAATTAAATGCAGAAAAACATTGACGTTTAGGTGTGGTTTATATTCAACATCGGCGCTTAAAATTTAACCACCCTTAATAATTTAGTCACTCGCAATGGACAGGCAACTGCATGGCTGTGTGCAGTTTCGAGAGCATATAAAAGCCCTTTTCTTTTTTTTTATGCCAAAATATAGCCGAAACGTTGAATTGTTCAAAGAGAGTAGTAGAAAATGCAATGAAATAGAAGCCTCAAAATGAATCATGAGGACAAAAACCAAAATATTCTCAAATTTTGAAAAAACTGTATTGAAATTTAGGAAAAAGAACCAGTTTGCATCTGCAAGTAACATTTGAAATGAAATATCTTTGAACGTCGACACTTCCATCATTCGAAAAGGCTAATTAAGAAAAATTTCGAATCAAAAAGACCAAGCAAAATGTCCATTCTGCCGAAAGAAAACTAAATGGCTATCTTTTTCTAACAAGCATTTCAACTCAAATCGTACAAATCCTCCTCTCGGATGAGTCTAAACTTAATCATTTTTATCCTGTCTATGGAGCACAGAAGAGTGAATACTGTGTATTGAATATAGAATTAAATTTGTCAAACATGAAGGCGAATCAATTATGGTGTGGCGATTTATCTCATACTAAAGTGCTGATCCTATATGTCAATTTGAGGAGGCAATTATGGCCGAGCATGAGACAGTAAAATGATAGAAACAGTTTGTTTCTAGCAGCGGTCGCCACTCAACAATGGCAAACCTCCGAGTGTATTTTTACCAAAGCTCATAATAAAAAACATTTGCCGCTAGAAGTCGTCTTAAAACTGTAGTTCCCTCCATTTGTGGAACAACATCAAGATGTACGCCACAAATGGGAAGAGGAGCTCGGCCAAGCACATAACAAAAGTGTGCGTCCCAATTATTTATTTTCTATTTTTTTAATGTTACCTTATGCTGAGGCTTATAATAAGCCACTTCGATGAGAGTTTTAGCAAGGCAACGATCCCAAGCATACTTCGATACTGGCCAGGAATCATTCTCGGTTAACAAATTCAATATATCACGACCAGACCTGCTGAATCAACGGATTTAAATCACATCGATGGCTTGTGGCAAGTGTTGAAAGAAGCCTTGAGTGGTAAAAAAGCAACATATAAAGATGGTCACTGTAGCTCATAGGAGAAGTGTGAAAAACTGTTCCCCTGGCCGCATGCCAAAAGTAGGTCTACTCCTTGATTCATCGATTTAGGGCTGTTATACAAAGCAAAGGCCTTGCAGCGAAATATATATAGAATCAAATTACTTTAATAATTAAATAACTTGAAAGTATTTAATTTTTGTAATTTTTTTCACAGTGTAATATTTATAAAATTTATCAAGGAATACAAAAAATATGCCTTGAGCTATAGAAATTTTTTTTGTTCATATGTTGCATAAAAATTAAGAGTTTTCGTTTATTTTAATGTAATAACATTAGCTAATTTCAAAATAAACCAATACTCAGAAAAAGTTGCAAATATTAGTCTTAGTTGTACTCCTATGAAATATTGCGTTACTATTGTTTTTCACGTAACTGTACATACCTGCCTTTGCACGTCAACACCTGTCTGCCAGTCTGAAAACGTCGCCAATAATCGATTTGTAGCTAACAATGATGCATGTATGCTTGTATGTATGTACATATGTATATGTTTAGACGTATGTTTAGATGTACTTGTATGTTTATGCTCTTCCAAAGTTATGGAAACATCAATAAACACTTGAAGATATTTATTACGTATACGCCAACGTCGCCGCTTCATACATATTTGTCATTGTATTTGGTCTATTTGTTACAGTGACTTATTTATTTTGTACTTTGTCTACAAATGCTTTTGCGTGAACACGTCTGTGTGTTATGTTGTTATTGTATGTTTTTGGGTGAAACGGTTTTTTTGTTTATTTTTACTTCCATACTCGGTGCGCCCGCTATTTTAGTGGCTCCTTGGCAAATATTTGTATTTGTTTTGATTGTAAGTAGTGAATATTATATGTTCTTGTACATATTTATCCGATTCACTAATAAATTTACATGCCCAAGTTACTGAGGTACGGCTAGCGCTGTTAATTGTGTTTTTGTTTGGCGCAACGGTAACGCTAGCTGTTATAAATGGCTTGGATTTGTTGATGGCTGTTCGAGATTACTTGCTGCTAAATGCGTCAATTTTTATTTTGATTTTTTCCTCACAAAGCTACATATGTATGTAAGTAATTTTCCGTAATTAGGAAGATAAGTGGAATGGAAAAAATTCCATGTGTATGCGTATCTTAGTTTTCGCCGGTATACTGAACGGCGGTCGTCGATTTGATTCGCAAGTAGGAGAGTTAAGCCAAAAGGTGTACGGGTATAAAAAAATAGGCGATATTTTTGCCTAACGCTTCGGCTGACACTCGCGACTTGCCCGTTGTGTCATTAGCAATCCAATAACGGTGAGATATCTTTCGAAGGGCTTTGCAATGCTCAGAGTTGTATTGGAATAAAAACAACTAAATATTCTGAAGACCCTAGTAGTCAGTGTGCTAAATAAGTTAGGGTTATATTGTATATATCCCCTATAAATAATAATAAATAAAATCTCCGGTATATATACATATAGGGTCTATCAAAAGACACGCTTAGAAGTTGTTTTAAAATAAAAAACGTAAAAATTTTGATTCTTTCAGATTTCGCTATTTCTATTCAAAATACCAAATACAGCTTTTAACAATTTTATATAAAAAATGGCATCATTTAAATGTCCACCATGAGCACGTCTGTAGGTAAAATTCGCCAAACAGTTGATTCATGAATGCCTAACTGTTGAAAACGTCCAAACACCGATGTTGATGGTTATTCAGCAACACTTTGCGCTACGATAGCAATATTCTGAATAAATCGACCAATTTTTCATCTGCCAATCCTTTTTCTATCCTCCGCACAACCTATTTCTTGAACCTATTACCATCCTTTGAATTAACGTCCCATTCAGACGAAAATTCCTACGAAGAAAATTACAAAATTTTCCGATATATTGTTCTTAAAGATCGGCCATTTTCGTAATAAATTTCTATAATCTTGACGCGTCGTTCTATCGCGCAAATTGTGCATCTGCATCTACTTGATAATTAGGTTAGGTAAGGTTTTTGTGGCAGTCGATTTGGTGAAAGCCATGTAAATCCGTTGTGGACCCACTGTGTAACGCGGGAATCTCAGTATTTATTTATCGTGGAACCAGTTAGGCTCTCTAATGAAGTGTAGGATAGGTTTTATCCCAACACCGGATAGTTCCGTAAATGAATCAAATGGTATTTTCCTAGCAACCTTGCTCTACTACTAGCTAAGGTTGCACAATTACAGAGCAAGTGTTCTACAGTTTCCTCTGTAGTATTCCCTTTTACTGTATTCATGACAAAATACTCCTAACCAGCAAAGTGCCTACTTAACAGCCAATGACCGGTAACACAAGCCACGAACCTCGAGATGCTCTCTCGTGAGAGGTTGAACAATTCGCCTGACCTATTCTTATCTATTTGCGGCCAAATTAGCCTGGTTGTTACATAAATAGTTTCTTCTCTCCATGACCTATTAGCCTCCTGGAGAATAGTCTTTTTTATTCTTAAATTGCAAGTTGCCATAGGAATTCCAATATTGCCTCTGTTTTCAAGAAGTGGAATATTAGTACCCTTTCCAACAAATGTCAAATAGTACCTCTGTGCTCTTAATTAATTAATTCATTTTTGTGATCGTATTTTATTATTGGTAGTCAAAACTGAATATCTTCCCAGTATATGAACGTATTCGCGTTTTTTGTGCCAGCAGTTCATGAAATTCTTATCGGATATTGTTTTAATATCTCATTATCATCTTTTAGCACTACAGCTCTTCATGAGCTTTAGCCTGCTGTACGCAAGACCTCCAAACATCTCGGGCATTTGCGACTTTTTTCCAATTCCTTATCCCAAATTTTTTTGATGTCTTCCTCTAGCTCGTCGGTCCATCTTGGTCTCGGTCTTTCTCTTGCTTTAGTGTTGAACGCTCTGGTTTCTACAATTTCCTTCTACACCCGCGGACCGTCCATTTTTGTGTTTTTTATATGACCCAACCATCTTATCGGTCGCTCTTTGATCGAACTTATAAAATGTTCGCCATTTATAAGCAGTTTAACTTGTTGTTCCGCCGCCTTATACGCCACTCTTTGATTACTCCAAAAAATTTCTGAGTATTTTTCATTCGGAGGTTTGCATTTTTGTATTTCAAGTAACGTCTACGATTCAGCTGCGTAGCATAAGAGTGGGCAAATGATGGTTTTGTACAGAGCCAGAAAAGATTCTTAAATGATACTTATAGCCTTTTGGCTGCTTGAATTCTCTCATCGCTGGTGAATCTCGTTGAGTTAGGTATCTCTACACAGTTTGCAGCCTAAGTGGGAAAAATATTCCACGATTTCAATTTTCAGTTTGCCTGAAGTTTGCTGATTTTGACTGGGGATCATCATATATTTCGTTTTATATTCATTGCTTTTAAGACCAATTCTACCAACTGTAATTTCAGTATTAGCGAAGGTTTTTGATAGGGAGTGGATATTTTTGCAGATAATGTCTATGTCATCCGCGTATGCAAATAATTGGGTTGTTCTATGTCTCTTACGTCCAGTTTTTTTTGCGTCGGTGTGGAGATTGTGGATCAGAGCGTATCTCTCTTACTCCAGTTCTAAGTTTGAAGGATTCAGGTTTATTATCGTGTATCATTACATTTGATACAGTTTCTCGCAAAGGCAGTATTAGTATTCTGGTTAATTTCTCCGGAATTTTACATTTCTCAAATATTGTGGGGATAGGATGGCTATAGGATGCTATCGAAAGCTTGCTTAAAATCAATGTGCTGATTGTTTCAGAGAAAAAAATTGGTCTATTATTGACCTTCCAGATCAAAGTCCGCATTGATAGTTTCTCATCTAGAGATTATAAAATTCCAAAATAGCATTTCCATTATTAATGCAAAAAAATCCCCAAGCACAACACAAAACTTATGTTAATATTAATTTGGGAAAAAAGAAATCCATTATTTTTATTTTTCGCAAATGGTTTAAAACTATTTTATGGACGATCTTTAGCTCCTGGGCGATGATACGACTACTAAAATGCCGGTCACCCGTTGCCGAGCAGTTTTCCCAATCCATTCTTTCCAAAACTTTTTTCCCAATGCTTACTTTTCCCAAAGGCAAATGTTCCCAAATTTTTTCATCCAAACTGTTTTTCCCAAGACTTTTTTCCCAAATAGATTTTTTTCCAAAGAGCAAAAAATTATTTATTAATGATATAAAAATTATAAAATGTGGAAAAATTCTTTAGAGGCTGATATTGTGTCCAAGAAGTCGAAGATACTCAGAAATTTCGCTCCCTTTGTAATCTTCATATTGAGCCACTATACTTCTCATTCTCATCTTTGATTGTAACCATTTCTTTTTTGGAGCTGTTTTTACTTTTTGTCCCAGGTCTAATTATCTTAAAATTGTTTCTGTGTCACACTGCTCTTTCAGAAACTCTTGAAGAAGATAGTACAATGATGGATGATTTTTTCCAACCAAAAGTTGAAATCTGTTATGCCACCCCTCGCTTATATTGTTAGCACGGTGTTGATTGTTAAGCGTAGCTTCGTACGTGTTAAAACAGGCAAGAACCGTGGAGGAACCGCAGGCCGTCTTCCTCTTGCTCGTCTTCCAATGAATGAATATTTTTTTGAATGACATATGTATTTTTTCCCCAAAACAAGTTTGGGAAAAATAGGATTTTAATTGAATTGGGAAAATGGTTTAGGGAAAATTGGTTTGGGAGTTATTTTATTGGGAACAAACGTTTTGGGAAAAATGACTTTTGGGAAAAGTGTACGGTAACCCCGGTCACCTTCTACTATTTTTGAGATTTTATCAACATTTTCTTTAACATCAAAACTCTTGTCCCCTTATCTTTCTTTGCCAGTTGTTTCTTCTTTCTTGTGTTAATTGACCTTTATTAGAAGTGAAGCCAAGTCCTATGAAGCAGACCTTCCAGGGCATCTGTGATTTTTAAGCTATTTTAGACTTTCATAATATTATACTAAAACCGAATGGCTATAAAATTTGTATAAAAAATTTTGCTAAAAATTCTTACTAAAGAGTTTTAAATTTTGATGAGCATTTTTGGAAAATTTTAAAAAAATTTCAAACTTTTGCAACTTTCCGTTCTGTAGGTTTCAGTCATAGTACAAACTATATTTTAATGGAGAAAATAAATAAAATAGAAAATTAAATTACTTTTGTGCACAGGCGCAATAAATAAATAATCAAAACTTTACAATATGTCGCGCTGCTATTATTTCGACCGCCACTGTATACGTAAAACACAATATATTTCACTAATCCAGAAAATGTCATACTTTAGTTAAAAAAATTTCGCACAAATTATTAAACTGATTCAAAAAAAGTACAATTACTTGTATATTGACTCTTAAATAGTCAATAATTTGTACGAGTACATGCGCGAGTATAAGTAATTTTATAATTTGTTTTCATCCACACCCTTTTTCGACAATGTTTTCAAACAATATTTACGTAATTTCTGTTGCTTTTGTGTGGTCTTTTCTGAACCTTTGCGTGTTACACCTTGGCTTATTGACTCAGAGTGCGCCCTGCTTGCGTTACTTTCTTTACTTCTTGCTTACCGCTCACCTGTAACTGGGTCCGATTTGGGTCATCTACCAGTAATTTATTAATTTTAATGTCTTTAATAATGTACATATAGATTTGTGTGTATGTGTGTGGGCGTGTGTGACTGGCGTGCGCACATGAGGTGGCGCACAATTTCACTCATTATTTGATTATTTCTTAGCTATTAAATGTTGACTACAAAAAATGCCAGTGGTTACGGTCAATCGTAATTAGTTCCGTTTTTTACTCTTGGAGTGCATCATTTAACGCAATTTTGATACTGATAGTTTGCCCGAGAGGTTATTAGCTAAATAAACCATGTTTTACTTTGCAGCAAATAAGCAGCAATGAATTTAGTTAGAGTCAATGTGTTCTGCGTAATTTTAAGGATAGTAATTTTCAAATTTCATAGTACTTTTGTGTTCGGCAGCGGCAGTTTAACTAACTCAACTAACCATCACCAGCAAAACAAGAAACAAAAAAAAAAACAATAGTGAAATAAAAATAAAAAATGTAAAAAGTTCAATACATTTACATTGATCTCATTTCATTTCTGAACCATTCAAGCGTGCACCATTTCGGAACTGCTTACATAAAAGTTGATAATTAAAAAATATGGCAGGTAAAATCATCACGCTAAACACTTAGAAACGAATATTTTAGTCAAGGAAGTCCGCTCTATTCATATAATTTTATAACAAAATTACGCGATGTAATTTGTTGTAGTAATTATAGACTTTTCAATTTCTCGCATCAGCGTGATTTGACGATTTGCACATTATTGCACGTTTTTCGCACTGACCGAAAAAAAAAATAAAAAAAACCCAACGAGAGAGTAGAGCGACTGTGAGTATGAGTACGAGTGGATGAATGACTATCAAAGTCAGGAGAAATTAATGAAGAATACCAACCAACACTGGGAATCGGTACAGCTAACATACATCTGTGATTGAGCGGTGAAATTGAGCATGAGAAAGGGAATGAGTAATAACCTTCTGCAAGTGAGAGTATGAGCGAACTTTTATAGGGAAGCGCCAAGAAGATGATGGCATGCACAATGTGTATCTCGGAAACTCGGGATTTTTGCGCACATGATTAGGAAGTCGTTGTCAATGAGTTAAGAGCAGCGTCAGCACGTTCTCACATGTTGTGTGATGGCAACTCCCACTTATTCGCATCTACATATATGCATACATTGATTATGCGCTAATAGCCGTTGACAGTTAGTTGGTAAGGCAGTGGGGCTGTCACTCACTCAGTCAGTCAGTCAGTCAGTCAGCCAGTTAGTTAGTCTAGCAATCAGTGTGATATTTCCGTCACTAAGTATATGCTGTGGTTTTCTGTTATTTATTTTTCTAATAGTTGTTGTTGGTGGCAGTGATGGGGTTGGCGTCCGCCAAGTACATAGTCACATATTCACATACATATAAGACAAGCAATCATACAGTCAGAACAACTGTTTTTAAAGTGTTCCAACCCTTTTTTCCGACACCGCGACTTTCTGGCACTCCCATGCAACTTTGTTACTTAGCGTTGTGGCTTACAATTACACTTACTTAAATACATTTTATGTTAGTATGTGTGTATGTTTGTATGTTGAAATTACCGCTGTTTACATAGAAACCAAATTTGCGCTTATCTTTGCTTATCCCATATAAAGCAAGATGGCATATCATTTATATCAACCCGACTGGGTGGAGAATCGGTAGTATCAAGTTTATTAGGCTGGCTCGCAAACATGAGTTGCTACAAAAAACTAAGTTTGACAGCTTTGCGTGGATTTTAGCGTTATATTAATTTCAGTGCCAACCAAGCCCTAGGAACAAACAATCGGTTCCAGGTTACGGAGTGACACGAATTGTTTTGTGTATATCCGACCAACGGATGTATTTTCGGCAATTATGGGAAATGTTTTACGACGTTACTACAATAAAAACAATGGTGATTATGGGAAAAATTTATGCTGTTACGACAGTATCCATAACGGTCATAATCGTATTCTCTTTTTAACTTTATTTTAGAGTTATTTTACTCCAATTTAGATAATTTTCACAGGTAAACCAACTAAAATATTTATTTTTATGGAAACTAAAAATTTGCTTAGTGGGGTTAGAATCAAGTTGATTGAAGGAAGTTAATTTAGATCAACATCTCAAAGAGATTTTTAGCACTTAAAAATACCTTTTCAACACAGTTCGTACGACAGTCGGTGATGTTATCGAAACAACCCGAATTTATATTCGACCAAAGACTGTCACTCCAACAGCGTTCCCCGTATATGTATGGGGAATGTTTATCCTACTACAACAATAACAACCTTTTCAAAAATATGCCACAAAAAGCTGATCATAAATAAAACAATATCAATAAAACAGGATGTTGGCGTGGCTTAGTCGAAAATCTTTATGACGCTATAATCCTCTTGTAGTGGTTTTCTATAGACTATTTTGAGCGACCCGGTACGCGGAGCGTTTCAGTCTGCATACATACATACGAAGTTTAGCTTGTATTGTAAATGTATGTATGTATGTATATTACACTTGAGATAATTTTAACGATACACATACACCTGTGTTGACAATAATAGCAGCCACCATATTGCAACATTTTGACTATAAATTTTTTTATTGTATTTAAATTTTTTTATTTTTTTTTTTATTAAAATATATACTGCATACGTGCATGCGTGGTTATACATAAAAGTAAAGTTATAAATGCTGTGAAAATTAAAAAAAAATGAGGAAATATATTTTCATCAATATTTAAAACTTTTTAGTTTGAATCTTTAGAAAAATTCTGGGTATGCAATACTCTAGCCTATATAATGTGGTATAATAGTTAGTTAGTATTAGTTTAAAGTAGTTTACAGCTCGCGTTGATTTTTGAACAATTCTTTTTTTGCATTTTCTTCGGTCTTTTGCATTTTCTCCACATAAAAAAATTTCGAGTATTCGTTATATGCAAGAATATGCATAACACCGGCAACAACAAAAAAATTATCAAAAACCAACGCGAATTTTGAGTTACTTTAAACTAGCGCAATATTATACTAAAAGGTTTATACTTTTGATGAACATTTTTTGAATTTTTTTAAATGATATGCAAGGCTTCAAAATATGAGTTATATGATTTTGGTTGTAGTATAAACTATATTTCATACATATTAACTATATTTGTATAATATATATATATTTGAAAAAGTTTTTAAAAATTGAAAATTTAAATAAAAAGTAAATAAATTGTCAAATCACTGCTATATGTCGCGCTGCTATTATTATGAACACAGATGTAGATATATTTACGTATGAGCACAAACATATGCATGCATTTTCTTTCACTCACTTATTTATACACCATGTAAATATATGAAAATTTAAATAAATGTCACTTAAATGTGTTTAGTTGCCAAGTACTGTTGCTATTTTTGCGTGAAAAGAGGGGCTGGTGTAGAAATGTGAAAAATTTTAAATTATTAATTTCAATTTAGTGACAGCCCTTTCAAGCTCCTAAAGAATACACACATAAATACGAGCACAAAATGCAACCCAACAAGCCCAAAGAGTCCGAATCGTCTTTTTTCAGTTTTATTTAATTTGTTGATATTTCTCTCTTTCGAACCCCCTTTAAAAATTTTTGTAAAATATGTAAGTTAAAAATCGCTAAAATAAGTTGCGAATTCAGTCCATTTTTTTACTCAATTGGCACTTACACCCTATTTTGGGTATTTGGATGCGCTCCTTCTCCGATTTGTGGTGTGCGCCTTAATACTCTACAATAATATCGTAGAAACCAAAAGTAATCAGTGCGACTCAAATTCGCGCATATAGAAATTGCATGGTGCAAAATCTGATGTATGAGATGGATTTTCAGCCCAATCCTTGCTAAACGATTTACATTTTCTACACACCGAACTCTTTCGCTACCATCCGCTGCTGTGAGATTGATTTAGCGTTCACCAGTATCCAATTACCGAAAATGTTGAACAATTATAGTCTTTTGATACCTTTTTTGGTATTAACCTGAATGTTTTGTCAGGCCAACGTTCCTCTAATTCATATCCTTAAGCCGCGATTGAACCTCGTTTATTACAATTGCAGCCGCCACATCCTTCGTTTTAAAGCCGACTTGAACCTGTTCTAATGACGGAATGGTTTCCAATGAACCACATTCCATTTGCGCCGTCTTCCAGATGTATTCGTCTTCCTTTAGTTCCAGTTTTCTTACAAGTGGTTCAGCGCATTAATGAGCGAGTGCATCCTAAAACGAAAAAAATGCTGCTATATTCAATATATTTGGAAATTTATAATTACACACAATATTCATAGTCTGTCCAACGATCACCCGCTCATTGAAAAAAAAAAATTTTAACTGAAATGCGGAGTTTCAGTCTATCTGACTTGAGGTACCTGGCTAGCAAAGCCGCCAAGTCTATTTCGGCTTTTGTATTGCTTTTTGTAACAATAATATACCAAATTTGCGATAAATAGATTAGGCGTACATAATTAGTTCGAAATGGGCATAATAAGGTGGGTTGAAACCAGGTATCGTCAGGACAACTGGGGCAACACCTCGAGAAAGCCGGCACAATTAGGTTCGCACATTAGTAAGATTTATTTTTTAATGTAATATAAAGTATTTTTCGATTAAAAATTGTAAATCTCTTTACTTCTAACTGATAATCGTGGTGGTGCTTCTTGTTCCCCTTCCCAGTACGTATACTTACAGTTCACATCAGTCAGTGAATTTATTTACTTATTATTCATTGTTATTATTCGTGATGTTCCTCTTAGTGTTTGTCCACAAATGGAGGAACCTAAAGTTGTATGTCACCTCTGAACAACAAATGGTATTTTTATGAGGAGTTTTGCCATGGCAGAAATACACCCAGAGGTTTGCCAGTGCAGGCGGAGGGGCAACCGCTATTAGATGATGTTCTATTATTTGGTAGATGAAATTGAAATTTCAAATTGTGCACTTCCGAATGGTTATCACTCATCAACTTATTCAGCTACAATGACCGCTCAGAGGTTGTGTATTAAATGTACTTTTCCACATAAAAACAAATGAGTGTCCCAGCAACGAGGCTTGCCAAATTAAGATATCACGCATGCCTTATGCAAAATGGTTTCATTTGTCTGCCATCATCTCTCCAATTTCAACATTACAATCCTTCCCCAAATATAAGCAGATAATTGCAGAATTGACATATTCAAATTTATAACTCAAAATAGTACTGCCACATTTTTATTGAGGGCTACATCATCTCAACCTAAAAAAGCCTTACAACCAATACCGTTTTTTGAACGACCAAGTAGAATTTTCTCATTTTAACCGGTGTCAAGTGTATTGCAATTGTACTGCCTAAAATTCTGCATACGCAATGACTCAAAATGTTTTCAAATGATTCAAAATTAGAGTTTTTTTTTACAATTTTTCCCCCTATTAATCAATGAAATTTTCTAGCAGCTTCAAACTTCCCCTATGCTAAAACTACATACCAAAAATATATCTATAAATTAATTAAAAACCGTGGAATTGGAATGAAAAAATGTATATAAACAGTAAAAAACTTTATTTATTTATTTATATTATTTATTTAAGAATTTTAGGAAATTTTATATTTTTTACAAACTAAAAATCATTTTAAAAACTATTTTTAGTTCGTTTAAAACTAAATTGAAGTTGTATCGTGGGTTTTTTAGAGCTTGAGAAATATTGTTGGAATGAACTTTTTTTTATTACAATATAACCTAATAAATAATTTCATGACATTTTTGTTTTAATGTAAAATCCGTCATATGTCCACCGCGACTACGCGTTCCTTGGTTCATTCCATCAATCCAATTTTTTACTACTTTTTGACTAAATGAACCCAATCAACCCAAAACTGCGATGGTCATTTGGCACGCAAGCTAAGATCCTTGGTGGCCGCCGCAGCCGAATACGTTGGTGCGTGACTACCATTCGGAATTCACGTTGGTTCGAATCTCGGAGAAACACCAAATGAAGAAAAAGTTGTTTTCTAATAACGGGTTTTAAATATAATGGGCTTTTCAGCCTGAGTGTTTTAGGAGCCATCAAATCTCCTTGGCTCAACCTTTTCAACAACGGTCACTCCTCGGCAAGCAATGGCAAACCTCCATGCCAATTATATATTTATACTAGCATCACCAAGTGGGCTTCGCACCACCATACATAAAATGTTTTTTTTATATCGCAAGAAATTTTTCATATTAAGTTTTCTTTATAGAACTCGTAAAATGTTTAAACAGTTGAATTAGTTGATTTTTTTCATTCAACATACTTTCTAAAGATGTCGCAATAGCCTTTTCTGTACTTTTTTAAAATTTGATTGTGGTGGTCACCTATATACAGGTAAGGTGAAAGAGCCGATAAAAACTTGTAATTAAACTTTGATTCTTTAATTTCCATTTCAATTTTTTACGCTAAATAAATTATGCTAAAATAAATAAAGTTAAAAATGTTTTTCCAGTTCCTTGAATGCTCCAGTTTTTATTATATTTTCGCCCAAAGTTAATATTAACATAATACACTTACAACCACAACAGTACAACAGAAACGCTCATAAGCGGCTGTGTATTTGTTATTGTTTTTCCCATACAGGCATTTCGTATAAGAGGAAACCATTACTCACATAAAATATCATAACTCAGGAACGGCTGCACCGATTTCAATCAAACTTCACACCTCCTCAAAGATAGAAAAGAACTCGAAAATTTTTGTGTCAATCGGTTCGGCGGTTCTTGAGTTATAAGATTACCAAGGAAATGTAATATATAACGACAACTTGAAATAACCCAGGATCAGCAGTGTGGCTAGGAATTTCAGCTGATATAAGGCTATCGATTTGATCCGGAGTTATTTTATGTACCAGCCAAATTAGTATATGTGCGTGCGGCAATCCCCTTCTCTGCCATTCGATGGAGTACATATGGCAACGCACCTCCCCAAATACATATAATTTGACAATTAAATCCATAAGTGCTTTACATTTTTGCCGAAATGGATACTCATGTGGTTCAAACACATCCTAGGGTTATCCAGGTCCACGTTTTGGTCTATATCTCGAGACCCTAATTACGGAGGGGCATTAAAAATACTCTATACTATAGAATCATCAGCAGCTTCCATTTGCTACCCATATTGTATGTACAAACACATCCTAGGGTTACCCGGGTCCACGTTTTTGACTATATCTCGAGACCCTAGTCACGGAACGGTATGAAAAATACTCTATACTATAGAAATCATCAACAGCTCCCATTTGCTACCCATATTGTACGAACAAATCCTTAAGATATCGTGGTCCACATTTTTGGCGATATCTCGAGACCCTAGTCACGGAGCTGCATCAAAAATACTCTATACTATAGAATCATCAGCAGCTTCCATTTGCTACACATATTGTACAAACACATCCTAGGGTTACCCGGGTCCACGTTTTGGATTATATCTCGAGACCCTAGTCACGGAACGGTATGAAAAATACTCTATACTATAGAAATCATCAACAGCTCCCATTTGCTACCCATATTGTACGAACACATCCTTAAGATATCGTGGTCCACATTTTTGGCGATATCTCGAGACCCTAGTCACGGAGCGGCATCAAAAATACTCTATACTATAGAATCATCAGCAGCTTCCATTTGCTACCCATATTGTACAAACACATCCTAGGGTTACCCGGGTTCATGTTTTGGCTTATTTCTCGAGACCCTGGTATCCGATTCTTAAAATTTTAAAACGCAAACCATCTGCTGAATATTCCAAACAAAGCCTAAAAATTTGGTTTGGATAGGTGAGCCCGTTCTTGAGTTATAAGATTACCAAGGAAATGTAACTTCTTTTTATATATATAGAATATTTTTATGAAACAAAAACATAATTTTTTTAAATAAATATATTAGAAAAAAAAGTAATAATAATAAATTGTAATTAAAACGGTGGAATTGGAATTTTTGTTAGCGAGTCACCTATACTTTTATAAAAAAAAATAATAAACATTAAAACAAATAGTGAAAATGTTGATGAGTCACAATTTTTTCGCGGGTATATAAGACTGTAGCCATATTTTTCACTGTATTTTTCATTTTTCACAAAATATACCATTCTGTTCAGGCCAATGAACGCTATTTCATCTATTTCCGCTTACACAAGTTTTTAATCATTTTTAACGGAAGCGATACTTCCAGCAACATTTTTGGATTTAAAAAAATCGACAACAATTTTCGTTCTTTCAAGATATGCTCAATACTCACCTGCAGGATTTCGATTCTCAATATGTAAATTTTTTTTGTTCACATAACTGATCGCGTCAGAAAATACGTTTTTTGGGACTACCCACATCGCGTTACTCTAAAGCAAACTAAGCTACGATGACTATACCTCTAACATTTTATATTCAATAGCTGTTCCAGTGATTGGCGAGTGCATCCTTTGTATGCAGCTAATCTCATATGCCAACAATTTTAGAAAATTTCTAATTTTATACATACATACGTACGCATGTATACAAACCTTCACTGCCTGCTGGGTATCTTTCACTTTTCATTGGATACGTAAACACCGTAAAGATGTACATAAAAGCAAGTCTGTCCAATTGTACGCTACTCGACCGGCAGAAGTGTTAAATATTCAACGTCTTGTGTTGGCGTTGTGCGGTGGCAGCACTGAGTGGCTCGCCGGCTGTTGTACTTTTTCGTTCAACACTTCCATGTGTGTATGGGTGGATGTGTCTGCATATATGTACATACATACGCATACATATTTATAAAGAGATTCTTGCATTCACTAATTTATGTAGTCATCTGCTGTTTCGCTATGAAATTACGTCAAATGAAATAAATGAATTATTTGTGTGATTTTCACATTTTTCAATATACTTTTTTGTTTATTTATAAATAATGCGTTAATGGTAAATTTTTCGCTATGAAGTAAAAAATATATTATCACTTCAATTATATTTAGATGAACGTAAACAAGAAATCGATTTCAAGTATTAACTAAACTCACACACATATGTATGTAGGTACATGCGTACATTTTTGCGAAATATTAACGTAATCTTTTTTGCCATGAATCTGCCAAGAAAAAATGCTTTTGAAATGGACTTTGTCCATCAGAAGTACTTGTTGTTTTTTTTGGCTTGCATGTTTTTTCTTCTTCTCTATTTGCCATTGCCTCTTTTTGTACAAAATTCTGAATTGGCGCTGTGGCATAAAATACATGCATACATACATACATAGGATCAGCCTGAATAGTTTTCATTGCAGCTTAGTGGAATTTAGCGCGTAATGCTAATTGCCTAGTGCACTTGTGTTTGATAGCGAAAACCACGTCTTGGGTTCGATTCGAGTTTTTTCGAGTAACGGCAATCGACCTTTAAATGGCGGTAGCAAGCCTGCGCGTGTGTTCACATATGCACATATATATTGTATTATAGACGGACTTGTTGGGTTGTTGTTGTTATAGCAGTTCACTAGGCCCTGCCAGTGCGGTGTAATCAACGATTGTCACCGTCTAAGTTAGGGAGTTAGTTTAGTGCGAGGGAGTTAGTTTAGTGCGTTTAAGAGGGCATGTGAAGAGGTGGTTAGTCTTTTTTAGTAGTATTATTAAATTTTGTAATTAATTTTAATTTTTAATTAAATTTTTAGTATTCAATTAAATTTTGTAATTAATTTTAATTTTTAATTAAATTTTTAGTATTCAATTAAATTTTGTAATTAATTTTAATTTTTTTATTAGAAACTTAGAAAAGGTTTTCAAACACTTTTCTTTTGAAACCCATTTCCTAAAATTTAATTAAATTTCGTACTTAAGTTTTTTTTTCAATTATAAACTAGGTGGCATCACCATGTAAAAGTATATTCATATTAAGGCTCCTCAAACACTTTTGTTTTGGTATCCATTTCTTAATATTCAACTCAATTTTATAGATAATTTCTATTTTAATATTAAAAATTATGTGGCAACGCCAATAAAATTATTAGGTTTTGATAAAAGCGTTCATAAGCACTTCTAATATTTAACTAAATTTGAAAGCAATTTTTATTTATTTATTAGAAATTAGGTGGCATCACCACGTAAGAATAGCTTTGAAATAAAGCTCTCTTAAGCAATTTCTTTTGTTACCCATATCCGAGCATTTAATTGAATTCGCAACTAATATTAAATATTTCTTTTAGAAACTAGGTGGCATCACCATTAAAAGCTATATTTGGAATAAAGCTTCCTTAAACGACTTTCGTTTGCCACTTAATTCCAATATTTAACTCAATTTCAAAATAATTTTTACTTATCTATTAAAAATTATGTGGCAACGCCGCTCAAATTTATTAGGCTTTAATTAAAGCTTCCTTATGCAGCAATTTTTTATTACTTCTGCCTTAATATTTAATTCAAATGAGTCATAATTCCTGTTTTTTCCATAAAAATGATGGCGAAAATGTTTTTTTTTATTTTTCGTAAATTATTAAAAACAGTTTTCATTCGAAATAAAACAGATAAATTTCAAATATGGATAGCTCCATTTATATGTGTGTTATAAATACCAGTATTACAAGTATATGTAAATGACCCTATGTAACTATGTGCCTGTATGTGTTAACTTACTTACTGCGCCCATCAAAACAAGACTATTTTACATTTATTCACACTTACCTTATGTGGAAGTAAGTTAACAGTTGGTGGAGTGGACAGACAGAAGATGTGGTTGACTCAGCACATTTGTGACTTTGACTAATTTGACTTTGACACGAATTGGCTCTTGGTATTTTAACCAAATGCCACGCGGTACGGCCCAGCTTACCTAAACTCGGCGCTGCTCTACCTCAGCTGCTTCACAGTCTATTCACTAAGGTAACTGTTACACTCATTCGTGTAAAACGTTGAAGGTTGCAGCGAATGCAAAAATTATGCAGCCGCTTTGGGTCAGAGCAGTAAGCCATGTTTGTAAATGTGAATATTTATATATTTCTATAAATTCTGAAATGAGATTTCTACATACCAAATAAATGGGTGACGTCGGCAAAGAAAGGCAATAAGAAAACGTAAAAGATGAAGAAAGCTGAAATGCAACAATAAGCACATAAATATTGTACAATAGAGTAAAAGAAAAACGACACACACACACACAACATACAATGAAAATGTCGCGAACACTTGCACTTTTTCACTCTTCTTTATTCAGTTTGCACTCTCAATAAGCAACAGTTCTATTTCACTGCTCTTGCATAGGCACGGCAAATGCCTTTACGCCCTTGACCTTATTTGTTATGCAACAGATTGACGAAAAGGCGACGGCAATTGACACGTCACATAAGCACACATAGCCACGTAGACGACGTGTAAGTATGTTTGGATGTATATTCCATAAGGCGAGCTTTACCATTAAACAATGACTGAAGCATTATGATAATGACAATGGGTAGCCGGGTACAAGCACATATTGATACTGATGATTGCATAGGTCAAACATGTTTTGGTTTTGCTTTACCGTTTGTGGCATGAATAGTGTTAAGATGTCAAGTTCCGAAATTATGTAGAAGGCGGTGCATGGGAAGTTTTTTTTAAATATTTTGTCTGGATGTGATTATGTAACATTATTATATTAAATTTTAACTTTTACATCGAATATTTTATAAAGGTGGCAACATTACGCAAAAATGTTTCTAAATTGAAACTGTTCAAAATGCCACTCATTTAATATCCATATTATGATGTTCCATGTACTTTTCCCATAATTTAATAAGGTGGCAACCTCAGAGGAAACTCATATCCAATTAAAGGCTTTTTAAAATGTTTCGTCTGCAAATGAAAAAATATAAAAATACAAAATCATAATACTGTATTTTAACTTTTAAAACACATATTTTATATAGGTGGCAACATTACGCAAAAATATTTCTAAATGTTTCAAGCGATACTCATTTAATATCCATACTATGATGTTTTATAACATTTTTATATAATTTAAATAAGATGGCAACCTAATACGCATCCACCAATAAATAATAATTATAAACATACCTGCATACATGAATACATTACAGTCTTCCTAAGGTATACATTTTATTGCTCTAAATGCATACTTACATACAAATGTACACACTGCCTGAGATTATATTCCCGCAAAAAATAATTATCTCTGTTACGACTGAAGCACTTGCTCACCTTCTAAACACTGCGCCAACGTCATGGCAATTATTCGTCAAAAATGCTCACGCGTCCGAAAATGTAATTGTTAATCTAGTTAATAGAATAACTATAACACATTTTTTACGCTATGAGTGCCAACAACAACAACACAGACACTAACTGTCGCCTATGTTGTCACTGCATATTTTTGTCAGAAGATAAAAATAGAATGAAAACTTTAATTAAGAGACATTATCACACCCAACTTCACATTAAAGTTATCAGCACCGCAAAACAATCCCAGGAGCCATTTTATCAAAATTAAAAAAGGTTAAGTGAATAACAGAAATTAGAAAGTAGAAAATAAGTCTTATTAATAAAAATGGGTGCATACATACTTACACACTTACATACTTGCGTAGTACTTATGGTCTTATTAAAATCTGCCTTCTGCGTCACTCTTCAAGAATCGGAAAATTTTTCATTTCCATCATTAATTCACCAAATGTTGTTCAAATGCCCGCACGATAATCTTATTTTTATGATATTCTTAATCATACTACGCGCGTCTGTATTCCATAAATCCATAATTTACTTCACTCGAGTTCAACTGTGCGTCACAGTTTCCTGCAGTTTATACTAGGTATTTTAAATTAAATTTCCCTTGGCCAAAAACAAGTCATATTCAAGTGTGCATTTTATATTTAATTTAGGCAATAAAAACTGGAGAAACCTTTATGTTAAATTATTGTTTAGATTATCAAAGAAATTTAGCGCCTAAAATTGGTTATAAAAATAATTATAAAGGGTGGTTAAATTTCAAGGACCGAAGTTGAATGTGAACCACACCTAAACGTCAAGTTTTTTTTGCATTTTATTTGACATGTTTCAGTTTCATACTGAATTAAAAGATACACAATCGAGCAACGCGTCGCCAATGGTCATAATGGTGGCAGGAAATGGCAACAGTGAATGACCAATTTTCGAAGAAAATCATCTTCAGCGATGAGGCACATTTTCACCTCAGCGGATTCGTCAATAAGCAGAATTGCCGCATTTGGGCGAATGATAATTCAAGAGTGATTGCCGAAAAACCAATGCACCCACAAAGAGTGACTGTTTTGGAGCGGTTTATGGGCCGACGGCATCATTGGGCCGTATTTTTTCCAAAATGAGGCCGGTAAGGCAGTTACTGTGAATAGTGTTCGCTATCTTGAGATGATAACGAACTTTTTATGACCCGAATTGGAAGATATGGATGTGGACAGTATGTGGTTTCAACAGGACGTTACCACTTGTCACACAGCTAACGAAACAATGGCTCGTTTGCGCGAAAAATTTGATGGTCGAATAATCTCACGTCGCGGCGATGTCAATTGGCCGCCAAGATCATGTGATTTGACACCGTTGGACTTCTTTCTTTGGGGTTATTTGAAAAAAAGGTATACGTCGATAAGCCATCAATAATTCAAGAGCTAAAGGATGACATAATTTGGCACATTAACGGCATAGAACCTCAATTATGGCTCTGCGACATGGAAAATTTTGACCATCGAATGGAGGTGTGCCGCCGAGGCTATTTGGCCGATATTTTGCTCTATACATAATTGAGCCATACCAATATTATCATAATAAGGAAAAATTACAATAATTTCCTAAAAATATTGTGTTTTATTCAAAATCAACACCGGCGCTTGAAACTTAAACTTATTAGTCATACAGGCGGCAGTTAGAAAATGAACAGTACGTAAATAATTCAGGTGGGGAAATTAAATGTATTTGTACGCGAATAAATACGATAAATGAATTAAATTGCGGCGAGTAATTTAATCAGCAAGCATTTAAAGTAAGAAAATCAGATAGCGAAAATAACTGTTATGTAAACAATGTTAAGCAAAAAATCATTATGAGAAATCCAAAGCAGAGCTCAAGCATAAAAGATGGTGGCGTTAGAGCAACAACAAAATTTATATGTAGTTTGTTTTGCAATTTGGAGATTGGAATGTAAAAATATCCATGAGAATGTAAACAAACGAACAAAACAACAACAAAGAAGCAGACCATTTTGATACTCAAAACATCAAATCGCAAAAGCCGCTGCTCTAATGCCACAGCTTTGAACGAACTGGATGTGCAGAAAACTGTCGCGCACATATAAAACATCCAAATACCAATTTTTTTTAATTTTTTCAGCTTTTTCAAATTCGCTTTGATTTAAAATTTTGCCAAAAATGAAGATGAAAGGTTTATTTAATTTAACTATATTATATCGAGGCCTTATATTCAATATGGCCTTACTGCAATTACCACCAAAATTATTTTTTTTATAGTAAACATAACGTTGACTCATCCTGCCTGTGCATGGCATTAATTTCAAAATAATTACAATAAAAAAAAATTAAACATTTTTAGGAAGCTTTTTACCCTTAAATTTTTGACTTATCTGCAACCAAATTTTTTTGTGTGTGAATACAAAGCAACTCATCCACACAATTTTTGGAAAATCGAAAATTTGTTTAATAATAATAGAAGCGCGATGAATTACTTACTTACTTACTTATATAGCCTGATCAAGCATCACAACCCGTTACCGGATTAAGGCCGACAGCAACAAATCTCGATAGGCGTCCCTACCTTGCGCGCGCCTCTTCCAATTTGTTACACACAAGCGATGATAGCG
Organism: Anastrepha ludens; assembly: GCF_028408465.1. Taxonomy (NCBI): domain Eukaryota; kingdom Metazoa; phylum Arthropoda; class Insecta; order Diptera; family Tephritidae; genus Anastrepha; species Anastrepha ludens. The sequence continues at coordinate 112,700,569 of NC_071498.1, read as the reverse complement.
TTCTTACCCCACGTCGTTGTCCTCCAACTTGCCATCTGAACACCTTCTTTGCTGGAGCTTCTGCATCCACACGCAACAAGTGGACCAGCCAGCGTAAATGCTGAATATCGTAGAGCTTCACTACGTCCACATTGTCGTAGAGCTCATACAGCTCGTGATTCATTCGGCGGTGGTAGTTATCGCCAACACGAAGAGGATCGAAGATTTTCCGAAGTATCTTTCTCTGGAATACCCCAAGAGCGGCTGCATCAGTCTGCGACGCAACTCAGCGCCATAGAGTAGTACGGGTAGGTCAGGTTAGGTTGTAATGATTGCCCGGAAAATGGGCTCACTAGGGCGAAAAAAATGTGTAGCTTGTAGTAAGGTGAGCGTCTGTAGAACGTTAGTTTTGTCGGGCGAAAGAGGTCTCTGCTACACATTTGCTTACTGAGGCCATATCAGCACCTATTAGCCTGATTCGTCGGTTTATCTCCAAGCTGGCATCGTTTGTTGTTGTGATGGTGGTGCCAAGATATATAAATTCCTTGACAATTTCAAAGGTATAATTGTTCGTTGAAATACTGGATCCAAAAGCGCCGTCTATCTTTCCTAGTGAACAGTGCCATCGTTAACCGCCAGACCCACTCCAGTTGACTCTTTCGATAGCGGAAAATGCTGAGGTAACATCTCGCTTGCAATTCCCTATGATGTGAATGGCATTAGCATATGCAAGGAGCTAAACACTTTTGGTGAAAATAGTGCCCTTTCGATGAACTCCGAATTTCCGCAGTAAGGAAGTTGAAGAGGTCGCACGATAGTGGATCACCTTGTCTCAAACCTCGCTCGGTATTGAAAGCTTCGAAGAGGTCTTTTCCGACATTGCTCAATGTCATTTTGCAAAGTCGAATCAGTTTTGCAGGAATACCGAACTCTGGCATTGTGACGTATAGGCGATCCCCTTAATAAAAAATAGCCGACGTTTATGAAATCTTAAATCTTATAACAAGAAAAAACTACGCTCAAAGTACTAACGACTTTTTTTTTTAGTCATTTATTTAATATTCGAAAATTTTGGAAAATCATGAAGAATTTGAAGCAATGGAAATACCGCTTCAAAGTCGAAAATTTTCATAGTTGTGCGAGTAGGTAAAAGCAATACTTTCCAAGCTCGCAATGTGATATGTGTATAATACAAAATGTGGCGCGTCTCACGTAAACAAAAAATATCCCCTTACCCAAGTTATGTAAAACAAGCTTCACATTTTCCTATAAACGCTCTTATCACTTCTCGATCAACTTAGATAATCTAATAATAAAGCAACAAAGTCCAATTGCACTGCCCGACCATTACTCGTACTATTAGTCAGCAACAAAGATAACTCACACAAGTCTATTGACTTGCAGCTGTAGTGTATAATAATTGAATAAATATTCTCTTTATGAGCAGCAATAAATTCTCATATGTTCATCAATAATCGCCCCTTCAACTGGCAACCTTTCACCACCCACCCATAAAACAACATTGCATTCCAAACGCGTGAGCATTTTTATTTACACACCTTCACCACCATTAGAGAAACTTGACTTTCCATCTGCTTTTTACTACCATTTCAGCTATGTGAATAGTAATTGGCATACAAACATTTATATTTATAATTGTTATGCATTTCCCCACATTGATAAAATATTTATTTACAGAAGTTTTTAAATGAATTAAAGTTAACTTGTAATTTCACACTTTATTAAATAATTGCTACCAATTTTCATATTTGCAGATAACGCCAGCCAATGAATCAATTTAGCAACCACCCACGATAGCGAAAGCAACAATAAAACAACTTTACGGCAACATTTACATAGTTAAATAGCAACAGTAGTTGCAAAAGCAGTAAAGCAAAAGTAAAAGTCTAGTTAAAGCAATACATGTAATGCAACAACAAGAACAAAAATTACTGTAAACAAATTTCCATACAAAAGTCAACGGGCAGCAAGCCGTGAGGAAACGAAAAAAGCGGCAGTCTGAGTACAACGAGAGCAGCAAGAATCAGTGAAAATCAACGCTGTGTGCAGTGAACAGCAATTAGCACCAATAACAACAACCTAAGGAACAATCGGAATTCCGGCATATACATACAAATACTACCACAGTTAGCACAATGGCCTTAATTATGAAATACATTGACAGTATGCAACGATACATAGACTCACATGGCGGTAAGTGTACCAACTGCAAGTTAGTTTTAGTGTGTGTGTGTGTGTGAAACGAAGTGAAGTAAAGAACTTAGTACACGGGACTAAGGACACTGTACGTAATATATTTAATTGCATACTGTTTAGGTTAAGGAGCATAGTGACCGGTTGTTAAGAAGAGAACGAAGGCGATAATATCTGGTGTTTTTTATGAACTTGATTAAATTATGTTAATACAATGGCATATATTTTTTGAAAATGATGGCTGAATATGATGATGATGAATGTATGTCCGCCGCGGCTTCGAGGTGCATGGCCCATTCGGTCAGTCCAACTTTAGCGGCGTGGGGTCAATGAGGGCTTGAATAATGTAATAAATCGATTGCTGAGCGCGCTGTTTGGCAAGTTGCGGCATGTTGTTGCAGCCGAATGTCGTCGATGTTAAATTGGCTAATTTTTGGAAACCAAAAATAAGTCAGCATGGCTCGATCCCCCGAAATAAGAACCAATGAGCATCGGGAAGAGATTAGTATAATTTTTTCTTTTTCCATATATATCATTTTTTGGTTTCATGTTTCATTTTTTTGTTTAATCTACTTTGCTTAAAAAAAAATATTTTTAATGATAATTTAATCCAAGAATTAGGTTCATATAAATTAGAATTGAATAAGGAATACTCCTCAAAAATTGCATAACGATAGGTCGATACCTTTTTGAGCTAGAGTGTTCATCAGTTGAAAAAAGTCGTTTCGAGAAAAACGCCGTTCTAACTACCGCGCGCTACCGTGCCGAACCGACGGGCGGTCACTTAAGTGCTGATAGAACCGGGAATAATGCGAATTTCTTTTTAAAATTTTTACCACATATTCTTGAGTAGTTATACTAACAATTTATGGAATAAAAAAATTTCGAAATTTTACCAGTATAAACCGGTTTCCCCCCTTAACCCTTTGGGGACGGAGCTGTTCGGCGGACGAGCGTCGCTTAGAACGAGAGGTATTGGAGTGCACAGTAAAGAAAATAAATACGTTGAATGTTATAAAAATTAAGGCTTTATTTAACACAAGAAAAATCATAAAATTAAAAACGGATTTCACTTCTACTTGACGAAGTAATGCTGTCATCTTCCGTCATATCAGATTCAAAGTAATATTCGTCAGAACTGTCACTATCTAACGCATCATCTCTAGATCGCTTAGCCTTCGTGCGTAGAATAGAATATATAAAAAGCCTGCTGGTTCCTCTGGCAGTGACACTGAAAAACTGAATCGAAGAACTGGCCCCTAATGTCTTTGAATGAAAATATGACTCTTTTACTATGCCTATGCGTATTTTATCGCTCAGAACGATAGACGTCGCGAGCCTTGCAGCTACGAACTAATTTGGGCGTCTTTATGCCGACACGCGTCTCCAAAGGGTTAATTAGGGTAATTATTATGACTCGATGGCTCGTCGCTATGGCGAATTTAGTTTAATGAATATTACAGAATTGGGACAAAAGCGCATGGCGCAGCTGTTTACTGAATTATTCAATGTACACGTTGAGAGAACTTTGAACTCGAGTAACACGTGGACTCTGGCTGGTGTATAGCTTAGAATTACCGGATAGATATTTTCCAACATACGCGTTGCGTATTGTGTTTTTGTGTTTCTCGGTTCTAATATACGGGTGGTATCACAGGTGGACGAATCGCATAAGCAGATTATAGGGGAAAAAACGCAAAACATATTTCCTCGATCTTTATCAATTGTTTAAATTATGCCAGGTATTAAATAGGTAGTGATTGAAATATGTTAGTTTTAATAAAATTGAACAAATTTTCATTAAAATTTCAAAATTCCTAATCAGAATTTAAAAAGTAATGGTTCTGCAGTTTTATAGTCCATCAAATTTTAATGCAAAAAAGTGCAATTTTGAAGTTGTTAGAAAACCCAGTTTAATTATTATATATTTTTTCCCCCGATTTTGTTGTTTCTCCAAATAAAACAAAATACTCCATAATGAAAAATACACAAAATTTTTTTTATTTGGGCAAAATACACAACATCGTCGCGAAAAAATGATTAAAAATCAACGAGAAGTTTGAACCAGTTCAAACTTGCTTTGTTTTTATGCCAAAATTTAATGAGCTGTGAAACTGCGTGCCCATTTTTTTTAATTCTTTTTGTCGAGGTTTTATAAATCTGTGCAAAGTCTGCAACTTGGTTTAATCTGGTCTTTATTATAGAATGAATTATATTTTTATAAAAAAATAATTTAAACTAAAAAATGAATAAGTAAATAGTCAAAACTTATTGAGATGTTTTAAAGGGTTCTTCAGAAGTGACATCTAAAAGTCATCGTCATCATCATCATAATGCATGCTAGTTGGTCACTCCTATGCTTCTTAGATCGAGGTATTATTTCAACTGGCATGCTGCCAACGTGTCCTAGTCGTGGGATGCGCAGCGATTTAACAAACCGCACGACGTGTTCACCTTGCATCTATCTGATGCGATAGAAGAGACAATTTTCTTCTCGTACTGGACCCGGTATTCTTCTCAGAAGAATAACAGTCGGTAATGAATAATTCGTAGATGGTACCTTTTTTAAGTCATCTTTGGCATTTGTCAAGTGGGCACTTGGCAATTTTCCATTTTTTTTTTTTGTGTGAAAAATATCGCGTTAAACATTTTGAAAGTTTTTATGAAAATGGCGATCTTTAAGTACAACATGGAGTTGTCAACAAACGAAATTGCCGCATCTGCGGAAGAAAACACCTCGAGTAATTTCAGAAAAATCCTTACATCCACTAAAATGTAGTTTTGGTGTAGTTTTTGGCCTAGTGGAATAATTAACCCATTTTTCTTGGAAGACGAAAATGAAGAGCTGTTACACTCTGGACATCACTATAGACAACTGATTCAAGATTGTTTATGGCTTGAACTTGAGACATAGACGATCTTTATTTTCAACAACATGAAGCTACAAGTCACACAACGCAGGAAAACATTGCATAATTGCAATCAAAGTTTGCCGATCGACTAATTTCACGTAATAGGGACATAAACTGGCCACCTAAACTATGCGATCTAACTTCACTATACTATTTTTTGTGGAAATTGTGGAAAAGTAAATTCTATGTGAATAAGCCAACAACGATTCCAGAGCTGAAACAAAACATTTGGATCGAGATTGCTGAACTCAATGTGTGAGTCCTTGAAAATTTTAATTCTCGTATGGCAACCTCTAGATGTGCTCATGGTGGACATGGGACATGAAGTCGTTTTGCACATTTAACTGTATTTTGAATATGATTAGTAAGACTTGGAAGAATCTAAACTTGTACATGTTTTCTTTGAAAACAACATCTAAGCGCGTCTTTTGAAAGACCCTTTATTTTTCGTGGACTGCATATTTAAGGAAGTATAGTGTTTTGGGCTTGTGGCCAAGCACAATAGAGGTCTATAGTGAATTATGGTCCAATAATTATAATTGGCGCTTTCACCCATTGTTGCTTGCATAGGCGAGCTCCTTCTTCAATTTTTGGCGTGCGTCTTGATGTTTTACTACAAATAAAGGGGCTTACAGTTTTATGTCACCTCCGAGCGGCAGATGATTTTTATGAGACGCTTTTTTATGGTAGAAATAAACGCTGAGGTCTTCCATTCCCTACCGTGGGATACAAGAAAAAGCCTTTTCAATAATTTTGATGTTTCGTGCTCACAGCGGGCTTTGAACACACGGACACTACTAGTCACACACCAGCCCATACCGCAATAGTGATAGTCAAAAAAACTGCATACATAAATTTCAAGTCTCTAAAGTTGAAGCACTAAGAACTTCTGTGCGTGCGAAAAAAATATCGAAGCCGCTGGTAAGGCAAATATCCACATGTACAAATTATGCAGAATAAGTATAATATTCGAATATTAAATACGTTGATTGTATTCACACAATGTCTACTTGATTGCTAAGTGTTTTCAGTGTCAAAATTTGTCAGTACAAGCTCCGCAATAATACAAAAACGTCAACATACACATTTTTGTTGAGTATAATAAGCTCATCAATCAAACGGTTATTAAGTAAAAAAATCCGCACTGAAAGCAGAAAATATCACAAACACCACACCCAGCATTGCGCAAATACAAACACAGCTACGCTAAATACACCTATACGCATGTATGTGGACACGGACGTCTGCACCCACCCACAAAACTGTTAGCTTTTGTGATATTTTCATGTTCATACTCGTAATAACAATAATTTTGTGAATTACCCTGCCTTTGCGATCCTTAGCATTCGCTTTCTTATCAGTTCGTAAGCAAACATTCCATTCGTGTAAAACGTTTGCGAAAAATTCGCGATTATGCGATTTGTTTTTATTTTTAATATTTTTTATTCAAAGCTTCTCTCGCACATCATTTCGCATTCAAAGCACATTCATATGTAGTAATTCTGATCGTTTTGGATTTTTGACAAATGACAACATCGCAGGTTAGCGACAGCGGCGCTATTGAAAGCACTTGGAATTTTATACTAGTTGTGTATGCCATTCATTTCTAAAATTTTGTTTTGCACTCATGTTCTGCATGGCTATAAATCAGGACGGGGATCCTGAGTAGAGCTCAAAGTAAATGCCGATTGGTCTTGTAAACGCGGAAGGCACTTACTAACATTTTCGTTTAAAAGAGCAGATGGCGAGTCAGATACCGCAAAACTATTAAATTTAAGCAACTGATAAAACTTCAAGGAATTTTGTATAGTAACTTTTTTATGAAATAATTTTGTAAATTCGGCCAAAATCACGTAAGCGGTTATCGCGCCAATTAAGAAGAAAAAGAAGTTGTGTAAATTATAGATAGAATATGACAGGAATTTGAATTGAATTAATTTGGATAATTCATTTGCAGTAAGACTTAAAATATAGATACATATAACCCGTTAAACTACAGCACTTGCCTGCAAGAACATTTCTACATACAAACACATTTACATGCAAGTAATACTTGTTATAACAGGTGGCGCTAAAGTAATCCTCCTATCAGAAAATGCTATAAATTTTGCGATTGGCCCCTAATGTCAGTTCTGTTTTGACATTTGTGTAGTAAACACATGCGAAATACACGTTAATAAACAATGTTACGCTACACTGCTCTAGAACGCGGAATATTGCTGACTATTTATTTGACCAATAATGAATTTCGTCGCAGATTTCCTTGCCGTCCAACGCCTACTGATGAAACACTGCGACGTTTAGCCGCTCGCCTCGAAGAGACTGGCACAACACGAGATGCTGCCAGACGTGGCAGACCCCGGAGTAGCCGTTCTGCAGAGAATATTGCTGCTGTAGCCGAGGATGTCATGGAAGCGCCGTCGACATCGACCAGACGACGTGCCAACGCAAATGGGTATCAGTCGACGGTCTTTACAGCGAATTTTGGTACAAATTTGAAGATGTTTCCGTACAAAGTCCAGACGGTGCATCAGCTGTTAGCTGCTGACCGCCAATCTAACATACGCTCAAGCCATCCTTAATCACCACCAAGAGGAAGATGATTTTTCATCACCAGTAATCATGAGTGATGAGGCCCATTTCCATCTTAGCGGGTACGTAAATAAGCAAAATTTACGCTTCTAGGGCACTGAAAATTCGCGTGTAACCCACGAAGAGCCATTATACCCGCTCAAAGTCACTGTATGGTGTGCTGTTTTCGCTGGAGGAGTCATCGGACCTTTTTTCTTCGAAGACGGTTACTGGAAATGGTGAGCGCTACAGAGAATTGATCAACGAGTTCTTTTTGCCACAACTTGATGAATATGGTTGGAAAATATGTGGTTCCAACAGGACGGTGCAACGGCACACACTGCACGTGCAAAAACCGATATGCTGAAGGATGCATTTCCCGGGCGCCTAATCTCCCGTTTTGGCGATTTGCACTGGCCAACAAGATCGCCTGATTTGGCCGCTCCAGACTTCTTTTTGTGGGGCTTTTTGAAGTCGCGGGTTTATGTCAACAAACCTCAGACTCTTGCAGCTCTTAAAGACAATATCCGTCAAGAATGTGAGGAGCTATCGCCGGAATTTTTGGCCAAAGTGATGGAAAATGCCATAAAAAGGGCTCAAATGGCAATCAACTGTGGCGGCGGCCATTAACATGACATCATATTCTCGACTTGATGTAAAAAAAATTAAAAGACCAAATAAAAATAATCCACGAGAAGAATCAAAGTTCTTCATTTTTTTTTTAAATTACAGCCAAACAACATCGCAAGGTTACTTTTGCGCCACCTCTCGCTTTACTTGCTTTTCACCTGTGTGCAGAAGTTCGTTTACTTTATTCCTACATCTAAGTATGTACTTACCTTTATTGTTTACTCTTTACCCAAGATGCCTATTTACTTAAGTAACCACATATAGACTTACCGTTCTTTCGTTTCCCCTATTATTTTAATTCTTAAAATTGAGTGACTAGTGTAAGCAGCAGTCTGTAATAAGAGCTCTGTTAACCAAGACTTAACATGGACACACTTTTACATAACTTAGGCCAACCTACCACGTGCTCCTAATTAGCTTAAATTCCACTTAACTGCGAAAAAATTGGGTGCTGCAAGTTTTCGATTGTATTGACGAAAATTGAGAGCCGTGAAAAAATCATGCTGCCATCCCTAAATGACTTTCTGGATCTACATCCAAATGGCAAGGCCTATTCACCTATATCGGGCATTGGTATGGTGGCCAAAAACCAATCAAATTACAGCTATATAAAAACTATGTAGACTACAAAGGCTAGGGTGCCTAAACATATCAGGGATTATGAAAATTACTCCAACCGTTGGCATAGAAGCGCTTTTGAATCCAAAATTGCCACACTTAGCAATTCAAGAGGAAGCTGCTATGTAAGCACTCTCCTCTCATATGAAAGAAAAATTTAAACCAGGAGATCTTACTAGACTCCTCAGTATCCTAAACAGGGTTGAAGCAGCATGCATGTCCCAGGCGAATGAACGCACGAAACTAAGAGATACAAGGTTATCTTCCCGTCTAGGGAAGAGTTGAACACTAGCCCAATATCGCTACAAGATGACTAGCAAAAATAGTACACAAATTGATCCGAAGCGCTCCAGTGAGTACGAGCATGAATAGTGGGGCCTAAAGCACACAAATCTTTAACACTGAGTACAGGTACCACAATTTTCCATGTGGAGCTTTTCGACATAATGGAAACAGTGGAAATCGTATCCAAAGAAGGTTCAAAAAAGTAAAAATTAAAATTCTTTCTGTCCTAGCTTTACGTTTAATTCAAAAGTCCTTATAGAGTGCAACAATGCCCACAGTAAACTGACGACTCTTAATCAGGTATCCCTGATTTGGGTACCAGGACACGAAGAAAACGAGAAGGTAGACTTGTATGCCAAAAAAGGGGCGGAAGGGCTGTTTTTTGAACCAACCTTATTTTTCAGCTTTAACAAAACAGCCTGAAACACGAAACCAAAAAATGGATCCAAATAAAAACCAGCGAATACTGGAACGGCACAAACGGCCTCAATCACTCCAAAAAGTTCCTGAACTTAAATATGAACAGAGCAAAATCTTCTCTAACCGTAGATAAAAAGGGCCTTATATTACTCTCTGAAGCATCTACAGGCCACTTTTCGTGCAATAAACAATTCAGTGGTCCCAACTCTGTATGAAGGACCTAGACTCATATAGTGGCACTTAAAATCATTTTGCGCTCTTCTGTCAAATTGCTATGGGCATTTTAAATTTGCAATATTTTGCTTAAATATTTTTAAAATAAATGAAAAAAAGAGTTAAATACATCTCGGAGAGAAATATGTTGTTAAAGTGCATATGGCAAAATTTTACAAGAAATAATTTTGTAGAGCCTTTTAACCCATTAGCTCTCTCACGAAACGGTATTTTTGGCCCCTTTTTAAAAAATTTCGAATAAAATGGCATTTTGAAAGTCGCTAGAAAGTTGCTACTTGCCCAAAAATTTCATTAAGGGTATCCTCAGTCAAAATCTGTAAGTCCAAGAAAAGAAATTTTTAACGTTGCTGTTGCACGGTGTAATTAGAATATACCAGGTCATTCAATAAGTTTTGCGGTTAAGAAAAGCAACATTCTATGGTTTGAAATACACTTTACCATTAATTTTGATTTCCCTGAACATCAATACTCTAGTTCCAACGAGATTCCAATTTATGAATTCCATCCCTGAAGTGAGAATCTGCAAGGGCTGCAAAATACGCGTCAAAAGCTTTCCACGCATGAACTTTTTTAAACCTGGAAACAGATGGAAGTCGCTAGGGGCCCAATCTAGTAAATACGGTGGATGCTTCAAAAATTCGAACTTTAATTCATGGATTTTAGCCATTGTCAAAATGCGCTTGTGTTTTTTTTTCTTTTACAATAATAATCAGATAATAATTAATTATTGTTTGCAATTTGCAAGTAATCCACCAACAAAATTCCTTTTGCATCCCAAAACACTGATGCTAACAGCTTCTTGGCCGATTTCTGAACACAAACTTGCTGCGGAATTTAACTACCAGGTTCACACCACCCTTTAGCATCTTGTTTTGATTTAGAATCATGGTGATAGGCCCAAGTCTCATCCACAGTGATGAATTGATGCACAAAATTCACTTTATTCTTTCGAAAATGTTGACTCTAAATGTTGCTGCGAAAGTCGTACTCGAATGTGTTTTTGTTCCATTGTTAGCGAATGCGGCACCCATTGTGCACACCCAATACTTCAGTCAAAATATAGCATACACTGCCCAATGCGATGCCTAGGGCTTCTACTAAATATTTTCTGGTGTTAATGCTGTTTTCGGACGTCCTTGACGTCAGTCATCTTGAAGGCTTTAAGGCCACGTTTAATTTAGCAACCCAACTTTCTATGGGGAACACCCACTCACCTGTTATATGTATTGTAATTAAATTTTTATGAGCTGTTATTGTCAGCTGTTTGGCTGAATTTCTTCTTCAATTTGTGGTGTACATCTTCAAGGAGATCCACAAAAGGAAGAACCTACAGTTTTATGCTGCTTCCTATTGGCAGATGATTTGTATGAGAAGCTTTTTTCATGGCAGAAATGCAGTATAGTCCACCCAGTAGCGACCGGTACTATAGAAACACTTTTTATCATTTGGAGTTTCATGTTCATAGGACCATCGAACCCGGAACCAACCAATTTGTAAAAGCTCCTCCTGTTATGGCGGCCGAACTTTTCTCAAAGAGCAATAAAAGTAATAAATGGTTGTCCAATGTCGCGTCGAAACATTGCTTTGGCAAACACTAGCAGTTCAGCAACAAAGTCAAACCAACGAAAAATCTATGACTAACCATTTCACTAGACTGTTATGGCTGTCAATTTTAGAAAAGTTATAAGAGAAAAGTTTCATACGAAAGAGGTTCCTTACAAATTAGTGTATAGGAAACTCAGTTCATTCAGTTTTTTCTTGCTCAAAACAATATTCAAAACTAAACAGATTGTGAACAACAACACCAAACACAAATATTTGAAGCTTTTAAGTAAATTTAGATAGAAAATAAGTTGCACTAGAATGCATATTTTGTATGCAGTTAATAACTCTGAAATTCTATGATGCGTATCTATGAACTCCTTAATGAGGACTAGAATACATACATACATAAATTGGTGCCGAAATAAATAAAAATTTACAATATTTCAGTTCAAATACCTTTCATTGAGTTTGGTGCTCATTGCACCGGGATTGAAGCTATTGAACTAATTTCATTGTTTAAGAGCACGTGTCCGTATGTGTGTGTGCACACCTATTCAAAGTCCACAGATGCATTATTGTTATTGTAATGCTCATTGTTGTTTTTGTATTACACATGCTTGTTAATATTTATTAGATACCCGTGTCGTCTATTACCCATTGACTAGACTTTAAACTGCCTAATTAGTGGGTTTATGCTAAGATGCTCGAGTTCAAAAAGTACAAAAACAAAATAAACGAATATGGATATGAATGTGAATGTGAATTCTAAGAACAGCGAAATTTGTTTGTAAAACTCCCAATGTATGTGTGTATGTGGGAACCAAAACTTTAACGCTCTTCAAGGTTAGACGAATTAGCACCCTAAAACATAGCCTGAAGTTTAAAAATAGAGGTGTAGCCAGAGTTTTCAGTGAACTGAGATTAACATAGTCGCATAATTTATGAGCAGAAATGGAAAATAAATTAAAGTAATATTTTGATATGTGCTTTATATATGAGGCCATAGACTTTGGTTCTCAAGAAAAGTTTTCATTGTTTTCTCAAGAATTTTTTTTTTATATTAAACTTTTTCTTTATTGATTCCTTATTGATTACTGGCATCAAATTCGTTTACAAACAAATTTATTTATTTACTTTTAATTTTGTTCTCAATGATAAAACCGGCTGGGCTGCCAGCCTAAAGTTACCCATATAAAAAGGTTGCCGGCATATATTAGCAAATAAAGCAAATAGTTACAATACATCAAACAGTCGCATCAACTTCCTTGAATCAAAGTATTCGACGTGTAAATTTATTGAAATACTTTGATAGAATTGACGCTGGAGACACTAACTCTGTAAAATACTTTTGTTCGTGTATTTGGTTTTAATCAAACTTTCTACACTTCCCGTTTATTTATGATGTATGTATGAATGGCATTGCATAAAATAACCAGTTTAGAAATATCTTCCTGCATTCTAATAAAAACTAAAAAAAATGTCATTGTCAATAATTACTACAATTTCAATATATGTGCACGCAAAAATATGCTATGCTATGCTATGCTATGTATATCGTATGTATTTCCCCGATCAACTGGCATCCGCATTCGAGCTAATTTAATTTTACTTTTTTGTTTGTCATTTTAGATTCAAGGACGAAGGATTGGCCGATGATGTCATCACCATTCCCAACACTTGCAGTTTGCCTCACATATGTTTATTTAGTTAAGGTGAGTGATTTATTTGTATTGGTCGTAAGTATGTATGCACGTATGTACATATCTATGTATATATTTGTGATTGCACTTAACATTTTATATTAACTTTTTTTTTAACTTCTTTTTTTTGTAAATTTTATTCCATGTGTATATGTAACATATTTATATTTCAACTGTGCGCTCAAGTTGTTTGGCAATAATTTATATCACATAATGTTGTTGCTCTGTCGAATAAAGCATTTCCAGCTTTTACAGTAGCACATTAGCTACAAATTAATTACAGCTGTAAAGAGCGGCTAACATTTATTGTTCAAACTGTTCACGTGTTTACAAATTTACATTAGGGCTGCTATCGAAAAATACAAATTTTATACAAATTCAGTGCCATACCTCCTAATTTTTATTTTTTTTAAGCGAAATAATGTTTCTTATTTTTATGACTTTTTTTATTCTTTTATAATTTTTTTTATAATTATTTAGAGGTCGCGACGAGTAATTTTAGATATGAAAATACGGTTTTGCAGAGTAACATTTTTTAAATTTATTTTTTCTTGCATATTTTATTAGATATCAATTAAGATATGAATTAAGATTTAAGATAGATTGAAATTGTTTTTTATGCAACATAAATTTTTCTTGTTTTAATATTTTTATAATTAATATTTTTTTTAATTATGTAGAGGTCGCGACTAGTAATTCTAGATAAAAAAAATCGGTTTTGCAGAGTTAACGTTTTCAAATTTATTTTGTAAACAAATTATTTTGGTAGATATCAATTAAGACTTATAGCTAGCTGAGCTAGATTAAAATGGTTTTTATGCAACATGAAATTTTCTTTTTTTAAGAGAAATATTTTTTTTATCTTATCAATTTTTAAATATTTTTTTTATTATTTAGAGGTCACGACGAGTAATTTTAAATAAGAAAATACGGTATTGCAGAGTAAAATTTTTAAATTATTTTTTTTATTATTTTGCTAGATAGCAATTAAAATATATCACTAAAGTATCATGGTTGGTTGGTTGGTTAGAGTGGTGATTCATCCAGAATCCAACTAGCGCTTCCGCACCATTTTGTTGCCACATCCTCGTTACCAAATTGTTTAAGCATCATAGTTTGAAATGGTTTTTTATGCAACATTTTCTTTTTAAGAGAAATAATATATATTTTTTTTATAATCTTTTATAATCAAATTAATTATTATTTTTTGTTTAATTATTGAGTGGTCGTGAGGAAATAAAATACTATTTTACAGCGTAAAATTTTTAAAATTTATTTTGTAAACTAAAATATTTTGTTAGTTATGAATTAAAATCTAACGCTAAAGGTTAGGTTAGGTTGACCTGGCTGGCTGAAAGCCATCACATAAACCTATTGATCCTTAGTGTTACCAGATGGAGCTAAACCCGTTGCTTTGTAATAGACATCTTGTAATTTTTGTTTGTTTTTTGTTGGCGGTGAGGTTGGATTAAAACTGCCTTCGCACCATATAACGGGTAATTTTTTAACTATTATGTTTTTAAACAGTTGGTTTAAACAGCTAACGCACGTTTCGTGTTTTGTTTCACTGTCAAACATCTTCAGTTTGGTCTATAATTTAACCATGAATCGTCTTACAAACGAACAACGCTTGCAAATCATTGAATTTTATTATAAAAATGCGTGTTCTGTTAAGAAAGTTTATCGCGCGCTTCTTCCATTTTATGGTCAGTTTAATCGACCCACTTACGTAGAGTGCGAACTGAAGAAAATATCGCAGCTGTATCGGCCAGTGTTAATGATGACTATCAATTATCGATTCGACGCCGTTCGCAGCAATTGGGCCTATGTTACTCAAAAACGTGAAAAATTTTGCGAAAGGATTTAGGTGTGAAGCCTTTCAAAATACAGCTGGTGCAAGAATTGAAGCCGAACGACCTACCGCAACGCAGAATTTTTGGTGTATGAGCCCTTGGAAAGTTGGCCGAAGATCCACTTTTTTATCGAAAAATTGTGTTCAGCGACGAAGCTCATTTTAGGATCAATGGGTACGTAAATAAGCAGAATTGTCGATTTTGGAGTGAAGATCAGCCAGAAGAATTACAAGAGCTACCAATGTATCCAGAAAAAGTCATAGTGTGGTGCAGTTTATGGGCTGGAGGTATCATTGGACCGTACTTCTTCAAAGATGCTGCGAATCGTAACGTAACTGTGAATGGTGAACGCTACCGTGAAATGATATCCAACTTTATTTTGCCCAAAATGCAGAGCTTGACTGACATGACATGTGGTTTCAGCACGCATAACAATGGACTCGTTGAGAGGCGAGTTCGGTGAACATTTTATTTCACGATCGAGACCTGTCAGTTGGCCAACCAGATCGTGCGATATAACGGCTTTAAGTTATTTTTTTCAGCTCTTAAAAAATCACCCTTTAGTAACCGTCGCTACTACGTGTGTGGTGATTCCACTAAAAATATCCCTCCTCTTTTCTTGGATTTTTCCCTCCACCCCGGGACTGCTTCCGCATTGCTTCGAGGTAGAGGCCCAAGACGGCGTCCTAAGAGGGACACTTACTTACTCACCCTGCGTCCAGGGTCGCCTGTTTTGAGAAACCTATGCTGAATGCTCTTCAGCACATCTTGTAATACGTCTGCGTCTTTTGCGAATCTAAGTAAACTTTGTAGCTCTATCCCCGAGAGATATTCTAACTTCTCATATTGTAAAGCTCCTAAGCATTTTAATCTGGTTGTAGCTAATGCAAGGCAGGAACATAGAAGGTGTTCTAGCGTTTCCCTCTCTTCTAGTTCATTGCAAAATCTGCAGCTATCGTTGTTCGTAATTCCTATCTTATATGTGTGCGCCGCTAGCAAATTGTGACCTGCCAGCATACCTACGATAGTTCTGCTTTCTTTTCTAGACAGAGCTAGTAGGAATCGGACGTATTTATTTGCACTCTGTGTACAAATGATTTTCGCGGTTTTGTAAGTGGCTAGATTATTCCACCTCCCATCTATCCGTATTTTCATGTCCGCAGCGATGTCTTTGTATACTGTATTTGAAGGTTTCAGTATGTCGTTTTCTTGTTCGAATTGTCTGTAAACAGCGCTTTTGGCAATCTCATCTACAATTTCATTTCCTGCAATGCCCTTATGTCCGGGTGCCCAATAGATATGCAACCGTCTGCCTGTGATTAATCTCTCTCTCATTTTTAGATGAAATTTCATATGAGTTTATTGCTTTTCTCGCAGCTTTGCTGTCAACGTATATATTTATTTTGGAGTTGCTTGATGTCTTTGCGAATGCTATTTCCGTAGCCTTACCTACAGCAAAGACTTCTGCTTTAAAGGTACTACAGTGGTCAGGAAGCTTAAATGGCTGCCTGTTGCCTAGCTCAGCGCAATAGATCCCTGCACGTACTTCGTTTAACATTTTCGAGCCATCAGTAAATAAATTAAGAGTATTTGTGTGTGCGGCCGCCGTGGCCGAATGGGTTGGTGCGTGATTACCATTCGGAATTCACAGAGAGGTCCTTGGTTCGAATCTCGGTGAAAGCAAAAGTAATAAAAACATTTTTCTAATGCCTATTAAGCTATCTAACGCTAAAGTAGACTGAACTTTTTTCTTATGAAACATATTTTTTTAGAAACATTACACTCCCTGAAATATAAAAATGTAACATAAGGTAGTAAAATAATGTGACCTAACGTGAGCCCGCGCCACATTTAAATTATTAAAAAAAATGTATTAAAATACAAAACGTTAATTCCTATTAAAAAAAACAAAAATTGGTCCATAGAGTTGTTAAATTTCATTTTTTCCGTTTTTTTTTTTTTTTGAGATGAGCACCCTAATGTGCATGCAATACTTATACATATCATCTCAATATTCAGGTGTTTACTATGCCTCATCTAGCTCGTTGGTAGCTCATACACAATTGGCTTATAAGCACGATGCTTATCTGTTAAATGCAGCTAATAGCGCTAATAGCTACAACTATAAATGAAAAATGCGCCTGGCAATGAATTTAACGGTCGCCGCTGCACATCATTACAACGATTGTCTATCTCCCGTCTCGAATCTTGTTTTTTTAATGAGGTGTACTGCTATTCAGTAGAAAATGCCCATTATCGGTAGTTGCAGCCGCATTTTGCGCACATACAAGTCCACATTTATTTTTTATAAGTTTGTCATATTTGATACATCACAGTTGCTGGAAAAATGCTTAACCATAAATCAGAGTTAAGTGCATCTTCATTTTTGTATGCAAGACAGCACTCTTAAATAATAAAAGCGAAAACAAATAATAAAAATGATTGTGCATTTAAAAATGTATTAAAATAATTATTTATCCGAAATAATACAATAGTAAAAAGAAAAAAAGAATAATATATTTATTTTAAATTTAATTTGTTAATTCCAATTTCCAGTTTCAATTTTCAAAGCACTTTTACCACTCAGAAATACCTTTACCACTCAGGATACCTCCAAGCCGATCTGTTTAAAATCTTCAACAGTTTCTTCAAGCATTGAAAAACATTGCCTTTGAATTTTATTTTTGATGCTCGGGAACAAAAAGAAATCATTAGGTAGAAATCAACAACTTTCTGGTGTGAGCCGATACGTGAGAGCTCGAATTATCTGGGTGAAAAATGAGTCGTCTTCGGCGGTTGGTGGTAAAGAAATGGTTGTGTCCCACTCAAAATTGACTGTTTTAAGTTTATTTAATGCTGTAGTTGCGATATGATCAAATTTTCCAAGAAACAGACACGACCATTTGCTTTGAGGAACTTCTTCCGTGGAACAGGAACAACTTTTGTTGGTTTAAGCTCTTCTTGGAACAACCACACTGTGAATAGCTGTTTTGTTGCCAGCTCATATGAATAGATCTAAGACTCGTTACCGCATCACGTCAAGATTCGTGTTATAGACGTGCTTTGAACCACTGCGGCTGAATTTCTTCAATAACTATTTACTCCTTAATGCGTGCTTTGTTTAAGCAATTGTCAAGTTATGCGGTATCCGAAGAGAGCAATTCTTCTTAATGACCCAATGTTCATACGATATAGAATATATGCTAGTCCCACTAATGCCTAAAGTTGACTCTAATTCGCGATATCTGCACGACGATTATTATCAATTGACCCACAGCAACAATTGTTTTTGGCATAATGGCTAAGTGTGGAGCCTCAACGAAATTCAAAGTAGATAAATTTAGCTATGTGCTGATGCCTCGATAATCCATGTCCTAAATCTTAACAAATCATCGCTGGAAAATTTTCACAAGTTAATTCCATCTTTATTTTCTTCAACTCACTGAAAAGAGGGCGAATAACTAACATAACTTACAGGTCACGAATTTATGCTAAACAGTAACAACGTTTTCAATAAAAATATCGCACTACAGCTCATCACACTTGAGAATTGCAAAGGCACAAAATATAAAAGACAACTCTCGTATACCTACGCTACATTTCTTAACTTGTCACCACAATTGACTACAGATGACTAAGCAGGTCATTCCGATCTTGTTGCTTAGCTCGTATGGCTAGTAGCATACTCCTGCTGAAAACTTCAATTCTCATGGTTTTTATTTTTTATTTAAAAAAGTAGATGAATTTCTAAAAGCGCTTTAGGCATTCTCCGCTATATACGAAAAAGCTACGGTTCAACGGAAGAAGCCCCTTTCCGTTTCAATAAAATTATAATTAATTTTCCTACAAAAAACCATATAAATTCAAGCTTCAGACTTTGTGCAAATTAAAAAAAATGGAAAATGTTCATCGAATTTTCAAACATTTTAATCAGAATTTTCAAAAAAAAAAAATCGAATACGAAGTTTTATAGCCCATTGAATTTTGGTACGTAAAATTTAAGTTCGAAATAGCATAAAAATCGCGTTGATTTTTGACAATTTCTTGTGCTGGCGGTGAGAGAGAACATGTGAAAAAAGTAGATACCTACGAAATGAGACTTTTTTTTCAATTTCAAACGGTTATTAAAAAAATTTTAATCTTCAAAATAATAGCCATCGCTAGCGACACATTTTTCCCATCTCTCAGGCAATTTGTGGATGCTGCGCCCAAAAAAATTGGCCGTCTTTGGCCGCAAACCAATCATCAAGCCATTTTTTGGCTTCTTCGTAAGAATTGAAGCGCTGCTCGGAAAGTGCGTGGCCCATCGATGCTGGTCTGCTGGTCTGGTGACTAAGCCGCATGCACCAGCGGTTCCCAATCATACGTCTCCACCAATTCCTGGGTCGCTCTTGTTCGATGTGGCGGTGCATTGTCATCAAGAAAAATTACTTTGTGACGCCGATCGGCATATTCTGGGCGTTTACGGTATATAGCGCTGTCGTTGGTAGCGTGCACCGTCAACTGTTTCACCTGGTTTTAATAGCTCGTACCAAATCATACAACGCTGATCCCAGAAAACACACAGCATTGCCTTGTGGCCGAAGCTATTTGGTTTAGCCGTTGTTTTTGGCTTGTGGCCGGGCGGACCATACGATCGTTTACGCTTGGGTTTGGAGAAATACATCCATTTTTCATCACCCGTAACGATTCGATGCAAAAACGAATTCCTTTTGAACCGGGAGAGCAGCATTTCACAAGTGGTTTTTCGGTTCTCTTGCTGCCTTTCAGTCAGTTCATGCGGCACCCATCTTCCGACCTTTAAAGTCATGCCCATGTCTTTCAAACGTTTGGAAATGGTTTTTTGGGTCACTCCCAACTGATCTGCCATCATTTTTTGCGTTTGACTATCATCTTCATCCAACAATGCGTGCAATTCGGCGTCTTCAAACTTTTTCGGTGGCCGGCCACGGTCCTCGTTCTCCACGTTAAAAGAGCATGTCCACCATAAGCTTCTATAAGCATTTGTTGAGCTTGAGAAGCGTTTTTCTTCAATTGATAACAGAAAATCAACGGTGTCCGCAAATCGTAGTTTGAAGGCACGAAATTCGACATTTTTAAGAACGACCAAAATGCATTGTTGTATGAAACGTAACAAACAATGAACTGAATATTGTTGACAGATGGCAGATGAAAAAAAAGATATGATATTTGGGAAGGTATGTAAAAATATGAAAAAAAATGCATGAAACTACCAACAAATTCTAATGAATTAATTTACACGTGGATTCATATTTTGTAGTAGTGCGAATTAAATGTTCATAAAAAATTATTAATATTAAATAAGAAACAAATAAATTGTCAAAACTTGTCAATAAGTACCTGTGCTATAGTTATTTGACGCACCATATACGATTTTAGACCCGTAATTTCGTTTTTGCTTTCACGTGAAGCGTCATTCTTATAAAACAAAACAACTTATAGTAATGGCCTGATTGTCTTTCCCTGTAAACAATAATTTTCTTCCAAAGTTAAAAGCCTTTCGCGTGCTATTTCACTAATTCCTCAATTTTCATCAAGTGCTTCATTTTTGCATTATTTCGATAAAAATTTTGACACTTGCCTAAGAAATTTAATGAGGTTAATGGCTAACAATGGACATTATTTTGAATAAAGAAAATACAAATTGACATCTATGTTGTTTTTTATCCAATGCACTGGACCAGCTTATTTATTACTCTATGCGCTCGCTCATGGATTCTTTCCGCTTGTTGACGAGTGCAGATTAAATTTTAGTTCGCTTCTAATCCTTTTGCAGATATAAAAACGTTTTCCACGCGCCAACCCCAGTACTTATCTCTGCTTTGGCTTCGAAAGAACTTTTTTGTGACCTCCTACTTCACTTTTCTCATCCATTTGTTAGCGTTAAAACTCATTTATACTAAAGAGCTGACCAAATCCTGGATGCGCTTGTATACATAATTTGAATAAAAGCAAAAATCGAAACAATAATCCAATCGAAATTTTAATAACAGCAAAAATTTAAATAAAAATAAACCACTGCTATTTTTTCGCACATCTCACATGGCAATCTCCTGTACAATAAAGGTGAATGTCTGTACGTTGTCCGCGCATCACTACGAAACGACAACACCAAATGACGTAAAAATTTTTATATATTCATATTTTCATCCAATGAAGATTATAGGCATGTTTTTATGATGGAACTCCCTTATCACAGCCTCCAGGCCGCGCCACAATTCTCATTCGCCACTAATAATCGAATATTTGCTTAAATTTAATCTAAAAAATCTTAGTTTTTCCTATTTCCCACTATTTATAGCACACTCCAGACTTCATAATCCGCATAAGCTGTTTAACTATGACCCAAATGCAAAGTTCAAAAACGGTTTGAGATAGAAAATTAATAAAAATAATTTTGCTTGATATTTTTTTGATTGGTTGTTTTGATTTTATTCAACGAGGCATAGCAACGGATGCCGGGTATTGTAATAGGTACAATATTATGGTTATTAATAAAAAATTATTTTCTATGAAATTATTGTTTGTAATTCTTTTATATAAGGGAGAATGAGGAGTTGTGAGACGGGTTTTGTTTTTGGACCCGTATTACTCAAAATCTTAATATTCTGCATATGTTAACGATGGAATCTTTAGTCAATGAATACTGGAAGCTATTGGTATGGCCTATTTAACAAAACTACAATTTTCCTTAAAATTAAAATTGTATATAATAATATAAAATATAATACAAAATACAAAATACAAAAATGTGGGGAGTTGTGAGACACCATGGTTTAAATCAATAAAAATGACTTATTTTAGTTGTTAGTTCTTTATTAAGATGAAAAATAAAAAAGAAAAGACAGTTGTTATAAAAAAGTGTATAAAAAATGCAATGCCATCAATCTGATGATTCGCAGTGAGAACATGTATAATAAGCAGTTCGTAAATTGGCACACTTTAGGTGCACAGCTCGATCGCATACATTGCAATGAATGGAGTTGTTTCTGCTTAACTTTTTCGGCATTTGCAGAAAATTTTCATGACATATTATATTTGTATATATGATAATGCATGAATATTGCGAGGTACTTATGACAGATGCGTTAAAACGTCGAAAAAAACGGTGTCTCACAACTCCCCAAATCGTTTTTTTTATAAATGGCCGCGTAGTCATAAACACATCGAACGTTCATGCCCAAGTGAATGTGTAAATTCAAAGCTAATAGGACAATTAATAATTTGTATATATTAACATTTGCAATTTGCTTCAACAATTGATCGAATGTATCGCAAAACAAATGATGAAAAAAACTTACCGAGAAATTCCAAAACACAGTAACTGGAGAGACGCGTCGAACGCGTGTAAATGTGACCAATGCTAGCTGAAAAGTGAGATCGCATCGAGAACACTTGTTGACACTTAAAATCGCATGTAAACAAATGAATAATGCCGAACGGTAACAAGGTCTCACAACTCCCTATGTCTCACAACTCCCCATTCTCCCCTACATATCCTAAATCCCTCAAAACCACTCCTACGCGAGCGGGGCCGCGGGTTAAAGCTAGTAAATTATAAAAGTTAAAAAGGCGAAGTTTTTAAACTGTGCTCTCAATATTGATTACAGCGCATTAACTTCCTTAGCCTACTAATACATTTTATTGTTATTATTTATTTTTAGTTTTTTCTTTTACTCACATTCACTTCCGTTTAATATTCCAAAATTTCTTTTTTTCACATAAATTTCTTCTCACATAATTTCGAACCCCACACCTTAACCTCAATTACTGGGGTGGTTGCGAAATGAACTTTGTGATATATTTACAAGCGGCTTATCACACCGGCTTATTACACCAAGCCAATTCCTGCAATTTCTATGCTGTGACACTTTGACAGCACAACGAGCTTTATTCATAATTCCGTAGTAATAAAATATTATCTCGCTTAAACTATTGATTTAAAACGGTATTTATGGCATTACGCGTTCGCACGTGGATTTCATGAATTCACTTATGCCTACCACATGAGTTAATACACGAAAATAAATTTATTATTAACAAGTATAGTAATTATTGTGTTTTCGCTTATCTCTTCGCAGGTGCTTGGGCCGCGATTAATGGAGAATCGTAAACCATTCCACTTACAAAACACACTGATACTCTACAATGCAGCGCAAGTGATATTTAGTGCATGGCTGTTTTATGAGGTATGTATCGCACCGGGCTCACCAGATGGTCAGTCTCGGATCAACTGTAAAAAACAAAAGAAAAAAAACAATCATCCAACCATCCATCAGACATTTAAAAAATCGCTCACACGAACTAGCGTCGAAGCGGAAAAATGAACTCTACTCTAACACTCTGTCTGTCACCCTGTCACTCATTGCTTGCGTCAGTGAGCTTGCGTTGGATTTCAAGGACATGCGAAGGACTTACCGTGGCTGCATATGTATATATGTATGGATATATACTATATGTGCAACTAAGCGAAAAGCGAAATGAAAATGCATTTTTTTCTCTATAACTTCTGAATATACTCTTAGTTATATATCTTTAAAAGCGCAACTATTTTCATACCACGCACACAATCACACTCACACAAACATACATACATACCTTTAAATACTTTTCACACTTTTAATTAAACTGCCTATACTACATATTTCGTATTTATTTAGCTCCAAACTCCCGCATAACGCATCCTGCTTCTACTCTTATAATCCAAGGCCTGCCATCCTGTCATCCAAACCTAACCCCCCACCCGCAAACACGCCTTCTACGTTTACAATTTTATTAATGCGTCCCTTTGAGCTAAAAATGCGCTTTTTTAACCCTCCCTCCTTCCCTGTTTTATTTTTATTTTATTTTTAATTTTTTGTTTTTGTTTTTTTTTTGTTTGAAATATTTTGTGTTGAAAAAGATTTTATATTTTATAAAATAACTGCAGCCGAAAGCTTTGTATCACCTTTGCAATTTTTAGTGCTTCGATTTTTTTATTTAATTACAAAATATTTCTCTTTTTTGTTATGTGCGAAATGTATTTTCTAGTGTTTAATGGGCGGCTGGTGGGGTCATTACAGCTTTAGATGTCAGCCGGTGGATTATAGCGATGATCCCACTACGAAGCGTGTAAGTTTCTAAGCGAATACTCAAATGGATAGTTAACTGAACGGAAAACAGAATTCACACGAAGTGAAACCCAACAACAACCAGCTTATATAAATAAAAAAAAAATTGTGAAAAAAATATAAAAATAACAACAAACAGATTGCGTTAAATGTATAAATTTATAAGCAAAAACTATCTGTCCAAAATTTAAAGTACAAAATTTAATTTCATGCAAAAAATGCCCAAAAGAAATTCTGTAGAGAAGGAGGCTTTCGTAAGAAAGCCGCTCCTTTCAAATGTCACTGCGCTCAATCTCGATTTAGCTAATAGTTAGTTGCAAAAAAAAAACATATTTATAATCTGCGCATTTGTAGCTGCATAAACGCATCTAAACACATTTTCACTTATGTACATTCAGGCATCGATCAAGCGCCAATAGTAGTTAGTTACAAACCAACATACTTACACGCATACATACATACATACATACATACATACACTAATGCATAAATCTGTGTGAACAAGCTTGAAAAGTAGTTTGCAGAAAATCATCATCAAAATCATCTTTTAGCTGCATTTCGCGCTGCATCAGAATTCGCTTCAGTCATTGTAAAAATATTATAAAATTAGCGCATCGAAGGTAAAGCTCATCTGCAATACTCGTAGCTTAATAACAAATGCTACAAAAATAAGGAAAGTTCAAGGAAAATGCTAAATGCCGCAAATGCTAAGGTCGCCGCTATAATTACAATTTTTAATTTTTAATTATTAATTTATAATTTTACTTTTCAATTTGCTTTCATTCATATGTACATATTTTTTTATTTTATTTTTTTTCATGATTGTAATTATCATCGTTGGTTATTACTTTTATCTTCCAGCTTCAGAGTAGAATTGTAGTAACATGGTTTCATGCCGTTTTCTTTGCTGCGGAAATTATAAAGAACATTTTTCACATATCTAACTTTCATAAATATTTCCGCAATAAAAAATAAATAAAACAATAAAAACATAACAAAATTGTAGACCTTTTACTGTATTCTATTGTATTTATTGTTCCTAATTGTAACGTTTTATTATTAATTTATAACTGTATCTGCCAAAAGTTTGCAGAACAGGCTTAATCTACTTAATAATTTCTATCTTTTAAGCAATAAATTCCTTTTTTTTGTTTGTTGAAAAATGCGAAAATGCAAAGTCTATCGAATGAATCTTTATTGCCGTTTTTCACTATTGATCACTGGCGTTTTTCTTCACCAAATAGTACTTATTTACTACTTGTCACAAATGATTCTTATTGGCCAATAGGCTACATATACATACGTCTTAAGGTCTAGTTACATTAAAATCTTAACAACTTAGCTTAATCCATTTTAATAAAAATTGTGACTTCAATTGAAGCTTCTCTCTACATAACTACTAACTGCAAGGCCTCCAAAGCGCTCTGGTCAAAACTGAATCTTAAAAGGACAAAATGTCTGCTTGAATTCAACAGATCAACTACCAGCGCCCTCATTGGTGTTATAACGGGTCACTGCGCTATTGACACCCTAGTCAGTAGAATGCGTGTACCTAACAATGACTTCTGCAGAAGTTTTGAGATGAAGAAGAAATTAAAACAGTACAACAACTCCTCCGTGAATGTCCTGCACTTCAAAGAAGCCGTGCCAAATATCTTTCCGGTTAGTTCTTTGAAGATATGGGAAATTTGCGAAATGTCTCACTGGAGGGACTAGTTACCTTCTTAAAAAGATCTAAGTGGTTCAAGCAACTTCGTTATTCGAAATCAAATCCAGGTTTCACATGCGCCTTCGTGCCACCGAGTGTCATGTCTTAGACAAACAACCTGACTAACCGAACCTATGACTTCATTTAAATGCCTGCTTCGACACATCGTGCCACATCCCATCGCTCAGCCCATTTTGTTGACAGTTTCTGAGAGATATTATTTAGTTCAGTCGATATACTTCTTAGGGATTTAAATCCTCTATGGATTACTCGCATTTTACCAATTTTTAATATGCACCACAAAAACTCTCTAGAAATTGTTAAGAACATTATGGTGTCGAGGATTTTGCTGAACACCGCAAGCATTGTGAGGGAGTCCAAATTGTTTTCTACCAACATGAACAGCAGCTGTAGCTTTTGAAGCTACTGAATCTTATAAATACTGTGAAGGTATCATTAACTTCTGAAAGTTTAACCCGGAAGAAAGTAAGTCCTCGAGCAGTTTATATGAAAAAAAAAATAAATAATTGGTTTGGCCGAGCTCCTCCTCCCATTTGTGGCGTAGATCTTGATGTTGTTCCACTGGAGGGACCTACAGTTTTATGTCGACTCTGAGCGGTAGATGGCAGATGGTTTTTTATGAGAAATACATACATACGGAACTCTGACATTGCCTGCCGAGAACCGACCGCTATTAGAAACCACTTTTCTTTATTATTCGTTCACTAAACTTAATATGCTAATAAGCTTTGTAGATTTAATAAAATTTAATATATGGTATAATAAAAAAAAAATACATTTATTTTGTGTAAATTTCAATATTACTTATTTCGGCATACTTTATTGTAGGGTATCTTTTACCAAGGTATTTTTTAGAATATTTCGGCACTTTTTCATGACTTCAAATTATTTTTATTTTGTATTTTGTATCTACTTTCTCTTGATCTGTTTTAACATAGTATTTATTTGATGTGAGCTACGCAGTACGCCTCTTCATCCTTACTGGAACATAAGCATGGTTTTTTTTTTAATTACCGCTTGTATTTTACAAAGGAAAACTTTTTCAGTACCTTTTTCAGTTCGCAAGTATCTATAATTTTTTTTAATTCTATGCACTATTGAAGTTGAAGTTCCACTTTATTCGCATTCTCTTCAGCAATTTGTTTCCTGCTTTCTTCTTCTTGATTGGCGCGAGAACTGCTTACGCGATTTTGGCCCAGCTTAACAAAGCGCGTCAGTCGTTTCTTTCTTATGCTAACCGGGACCAGTTGGGCACACCAAGTGAAGCCAAGTCCTTTTCCACCTGATATTTCCAATGTAGAGAAGGTCTTTCTCGCATCGAATACTCTCAGAGCCGGAGCGTTTGTTTCCACTTGGACGACATGACCCAGCCAAAGTAGACGCTAGATCTTTATTCGCTGCGCTATGCCTATGTCATCGTAAAGCTCATACCGATCATTATTCCATCGCCTGCGATACTCGCCGTCAGCATCGTGCAAAGGAACAAAAATCTTCCACAGAATCTTTCTCTTAAAAGCCAATTTGGAACAATCTATTTTGCAACTCTCAACTTTATCGCCAAATGATTTCGCTATTCTCCAATTATTTTCCTTCCCTTTTGAATGAACTTTAATATTAAAATTTTAAATTTCGGTTTTATTTGTCAAGCTTTCATTTGTCAAAGTTGTCCAATGGTCTTTCAAAAAATTCTCGCCCAGCTGAATGTTGTCACGCTAACAGTCTTTCAAACATATTTGTTATGAAATGTTGCCTCTACTATCGCCTTCAATCGCTTTGCACTTGTAGCCCTATGCTCCTCATAATGCATAAAGGATTTCACTGTAAATATTTTCTTATACGTCCATGGATGCATATAATTTACTGATCTATACGTAATTTATGTTATTACTTTAAATCTTTTATATTCCAATAAATTTAGCATAAATGTAAATCTATATAATTAATAACTATTTAAGTTCAACAACTACAGAGTAGGTAGATACGACAGCTTATCTTTCTCTCCCACTAATAACATCCTCAAATTTCCTACTACATACGTATTTCCTCACACTCCTGTTACTATACTCCTCCATCAATATTTTATAGAAGTTTGTGAAATGAAAATTCAAATTTCTTTTGGTAAAATTATTTTCAGTATTAAAACTCTTTCGCAAGTTCTCGAAATACTCATATGCGCGTACATACAAATACAAAATTTCGAAAAGCTCAAATCGAAAAGAGTACAAATCGAAATACCAAACAATTGAAAATAGATGCAACAAAGAAGAAATCAACAAAACAAAAAATCTTTCTCTACTTTTCCAGATAGCAATTTCCGGTTGGCTAACGGGGCATTATAACTTCCGATGTCAGCCAGTCGATTATAGTAATAACCCTAGAACATTAAGGGTATGTGTTATTGAACGTTTGGCAATAAACGTTCGCGAAGTAATTTTATGATTATTATAAATTTATGATTAGTTTGCATCCCACAAATATTACGAAAGCACAGAAACAAAACAAACAAAAAATTACTTGTGAAAATTATGCACCTGTGCAATAAATCCAAAGCATCCCGAGTTCCCGAATAATTAACATTATTTTATAATTACTCTAGAAAGTTTATAGTTTTAAATCGATTTAATTTGCATTTAACAACATTTTTGGGCTAATTTTGGTAGATGTTATTTTATTTAAATATGTTACTACTATTCAACAAATTACTAATTGGGTGGTTCTAATTAAGAAGGTTTATTTTTATGCTTCATAATTTTATTTTACACATTTACTTTTTGTTGGGGCACTTGCATGGAATGTTGAAAGCGTTTAAGGGTATGGAAATTGAGCCTTCAATTGATGGAAATATTCCTAACTACAACATTTCGAAATTTTAAGCGTAGAAATGTAAATTCAGGCATATTCGGATTCGATAAAAGCGCCGTTTAATCGCTTCTAAAAGCTTTTGAAATAACTTAAGAAAAAAGTAAACTACTTAGAAATATGTTTAATCACAATTTAGAATTTATGTGTGTAATGCGGAAAAATTTCTTAGCTCTAATTCACTTTTTGTATAGGTTTTTTAATAAGCAACTGAGCTACAATGAAAGCCCTTGAATTCGAATTTAAAAAGGTCGATCGTAGTCGTTCAGAGATTGATAAATAGCGCCAAGCCTGTCGGCAGACATGATTAATGGAGAAATTATGAAAAAGGTGCATAACTTGATTCTCGTCGGTCGCTGAACAAACAAAAATTGATTGACCAAAAGATCGATATTTCAAGGGGAGGATATGACGAAAACTCTAAAGAGTTTTGATAAGAATTTTTTTTAAATACTTCTACTGGAGTAATCGAAATACTTCCTTAGTAAAAATCAAATGGACAAACATTAGTGTGGTACGTTAGGCATTTAAGAACTGAGATCTGGTGGCCAAGCACTGAAACGGAGTACTTAACACCAATGAAGTTTGGAAAAAAAAATCTCTCCCTGATACAAAAACAGCGATATACCATACTTTAAGAGGCGACTTTAAATGCAGAAGATATAATGAAAAATCTATTTTTCTTATTCTTCTTATTTTTGATTGGTGCGATAACCGCTTACGCAATTTTGGTCGAGTTCAAAAAAGCGCTTCAGTCGTTTCTTTCTCGTGCTATCTGGTGCCATTTAGAGACACCAAGCGAAGACAAGTCATTCATCCCCTAATCATTCCAACGTAGAAGAGGCCTTTCTCTTCCTCCGCAACCACCAGCTGGTACCGCATCGAATACTCTCAGTTTCGGAGCTTTTGTATGCTATTCATTCGGACGACATGTGTCGGTGCAATAATTCAAACTCAGAGGTGTAAGGCGCACTTGCTTTTATTCTTTAAAAGGTGATGCGATCTACTGTATGGATTATTAAGCCGGTTCGATAAGAAATAAAACAAGTAACTAAAATAAATGGCACATAATGGTAGAGGTATATCTACCTGAAAGGAGATTCCGTAGAACCAAAAACAAAAAGTCAAAAGAGATTATAAGAACCTGCAGCTTAATCGGTAATGCGGATACTTCTTGATCGACCCTCGTATATAAATATTTTAATAACGGAAATCATTTAAAAACACTTGACATGAAAAGTAAAGTCGGAAATTTGCCTAAAGCAGTCGTCTTATCGATTCACGTGCCTACTGTAGTTAAGCACGCACGCACATAAACATACAGCCTAAAGGCTCGAGCGCATTTTACCACCGATTAAATTTATAATCAGTTTGTGTTGACGTTTAGTAGATTTCGAATATTGTGCAAGCACTTATGGTATGTGCATACGAAATAAATTACTAAATCCACTGCTTAAATTATTTTTCTTTTTGATAAAATTGAGTCACCTTGCCCTGGTGTTCACGCCATTGGCGCCTGAGCAATAGCCATAAAATATGAATGCATTAAAGGAAATTCATACATATAAAGCAGATATTTTCGAGTTAAACTAAATGAAGAAGTTGCCAATCTCTATGAAATCAATGCAGGAGTGCCGCAGGGAAGTGTCGTGGGACCAGTATTTTATACGCTATACCCGCGGACCTACCTTCAACAGGAATAACACATAGAGCTACATAGGCAGATGATATTATTAACGGCTAGAAATAGTCACGCTTCTACTGTTTCTAATCAACTTCAGCACCTTGCCAGCTTTAGCACCTGACTGAAAGAAATGGCGCATGAATGCCAATGAAGGAAATAACTGTTGCGCTCCGCAAGGATACTTGTGCCCCAATGCATCTTAGCAACTGTCAGACACCCCAAACAGACCACGCTAAATACTTAGACATTATTTTTGATCGACGTCTGACATGGCGTTGTCTACATATGCTTCAAAATGGGAGCAACTTGAAATAAAACTTTTTCACTTTATTGGCTACTTGACCAATAATCATATATTAGTTTTCGCTGAACAATGAGCTACTCATATATCAAGCAATATTGAAGCCGATATGGGCCCATGGTGTGCAAATCTGGAGCTCAGCTTCAAAATCAACTTTTGACATCATACAGAGGTTCCAATCACAAAAATTGTGCACATCTGTGCCAACGCGCCATGGTTTGTCTGGAACGATATAACAATTGTGATCTGGGAGTACGACTCACTATGCTTCAATAGGAGTTAAAGGAAACATATATATTGGAGTGTTATCGGCACATAAAGGAATCGGCAACATCCGCATAAGATATAACAATCGGCTTGCAAACCATCTACGTAAATCCCTGGACGTCAAACCTAATACAAGAAAACAATGTCCCACGCAGACTAAAAACGTTTATGCCTACTGATCTGCCACAAAAATTTGAAATATAGACTTCAAGTAATGGGTGCTCTAGGCAGTTCTTACAAAAATGTAATAAAACGCAAATTAATGAAGGAGTTGAAAAATATATAAAATAAAAGAAATTTGAGTAGTTGGAATGCTAGGCTTTCACATAATAGTTTCGCGCGAAAATCTCGATAATTGATGAAAAAGTAACGAAAATACAGAAATAGTAGTAAATAAAAATATAGAAGTCTGCATAGTTTAATAGTATAAAAATATAGTAAGTAGCATAAGAAGATTATAAAATCAATTGAAAGTCACAAAAACTTTATCCCATAAACGCTTTCAATTCAAATATTGCTACTTTTCGCATTGTGTTTGCATGCACACAACTGTAAATACAAGCATATATGTATGTAGCTGTGTATCTATTTAGTATAAAAACATGTTTTGGGCTTTCTAAATATATCAATTAATGACTTACAATAAAACAAGTACTATGTACATATTCCCAAAAACACCAGAATATCTGCACTGCTTTAAAAAAAAATTACCATAGCAAAATAATGGGTATCTGGATTTTTTCTCACCTATAAAAAGCAATTATTTCGAGAGAGCCGCAGTACCCTACATTTCCTATGAAAAACTATATGGAATATACACAGTTAAACAAATTGAATGAAAATTAGAATATATACATAAATATTTCCAGTTACGAAAATCACAAAAAAAAAAAATAATGTAGTATATCTTTTATTTCTATTGGAATGAAAATTTATCTTGTTTGCATTTTGTTGTTACGTTGACGAATTTACAAGTTTTATGATTTAAGTTAAAAATAGTAACTGAATTTTTATATTAAATAATTTTGCGTAAATTATATATTAATATATTTTTCTTTTTATTCACAATTTCTAATATACAAAACAAAAAAAAAAAACAAAATAAAAAAAATATAGATGGTACACGCGTGTTGGTGGTACTACTTTTCCAAATTCACCGAGTTCATGGATACGGTAAGTGCAATAGAAAATTAGCTTGTATATAAATATTTTATTCTATTCATATTACTCATATATACATTAGGGTGGAGTGATTTATTTTTATTTTTTTAAATCGCTTTTGACAAATTTGCTACAGATTGGTTTTTTTATCCCCGACTTAAGGCTGCAGAATGTTATATGTTTCGGGTGCCCTCGACACTATTAATTTTTGAAAAAAAAAAACAAAAATTTAAATTCAATCTTTTCATTTTCACTTTCCAAAATTATGTACGCCCATGCTTGCATACATTTATACGTACCCCTGTATTGATTGGTGTAGGTTGTTGTAGGTAGGTAGGTAGGTAGGTAGGTGAAATGGTTGAAGTGCCGGTCTGGTACTCCTCAAGTGGCACTAAAGCGCAGTTTTGAGCGTTTGGTTGTCGTAAGTCCTTAAACAAATTTCAAAAAGTTTTCATGGCTTTCTAAGGTAACTTGAACACTATTTCCGGCAGTTGATATTATATATTTTCTGACCTCGAATGACTTTTAGTGACGAGCTTGCATTTTGGGTGAAAGTTGTATCGGTTTTATTATTTCTTAGTTATATATAGTATTAGTATATATTTCCCAGTAGTTTCTAGGTGAATCAAAAGGTTTTTGAAGTTAAAATTAAATTTATTTAAAGTTTAGAATTTGATTTGTCGACTTGCTTGTAACGTTTCTACTTCCACTAGTCGGCTCCACGTGTTACATGGCCTCCCACATCTAAGGCTGCATTGCGGATTCCAGTCTTGGGCTGCTTCTGTGATATCTTCATGTGATATGGTTTTCACAGTGTGGACCAAGCCATTTCCAATTTCAAGATGAACGGGTATCGGTTTCGGTTATGCCCCGAAACCGGTGTTAGTGAAGAAATCAGGCAGACTATGGAGACTGCAATTGATAAATACTTGGCGAACTTCTATATTCCACTTTATTGCATGTCTCACACCCATGCAGATACATTAGATTAAAAGAACCTCAAGTTATTATTTAAATTATTATTATTGATATTTTACTGAAATACTGCAGTTAAAAGCCAAAAAAACATTTAAATTTAATGTAAAATTTCATTTATTTTTCCAAATGTGTTTAGACTGGGTGCACCTAAACGTGTAAAATTTCATTTATTTTGCCTAATTTGATTAGGCTGGTGGCACCTAAAAACGTTATCATAAAATAATAATGTTTCGTGATTTTTATCATCTTTTATAAGGGCAGCATTTCTTTGCTATGCCATGCCATTACAAAACAGAAATTCTAAAAAATTTCCATATATCGCTCCACCTTAATTTGCATGCTGGTATTCAAACAACAGTCAGAACATATCTGGTATTTATTTATTTATTTAACAACATAGAAAATATTGCATTATAGACTAAGAAGACTAAGACTTATAGACTAAGAAACGTTTTAAAAAATATTTATCTATTAATTTAAAACTAAATTTATCACCAGTGATTTTTTAAGCGCTTGAGAATTTAAAATGATACTATAAAACGGAAATATTATTGGAATGAATGTCACTATTATAATCTCGTAGATAATTTCATGGCATTTTTTTTTTATATGATATCAGGCATACACATGTCCGCTGCGGCTTCAAGTTAAACGGTCACATTCGATCAGTCCAACTTTTGACTACTTTTCTCAATAAATCTGGCCGCATGGCGTCAATGGTGGCTTAATTAACGGCTTCCAATGCTTCAAAGATTGCTGGCTTGCAGACATAAACCAATGACTTAGCGTAGCCCTATAAAAAGTAATCCAGAGACGCGGAATCGCACAAACGTGGGGCCATTGAACAGAACCACTTTCGGAAAAAAATTTGTCCCAGATTAAATTTTCAATAAATTGATTGTTGAGTTGCGCGTCTTCTTGGAACAAAATGTCGTTGATTTTTCGGTAATTAATTTTCGGAAACCAAAGTTCAATCAGGATGGCTCGTTAGCACACGATTCATGATGAGTTGCCAAACATTACTGAACAGACATTTTAATACATATTACCCGACTCAGCTGTCAAACCTTAGTTATCCATATCGATAGTTCTCATGCAGCTAAAAAAACGCCCGATATTTCGTATAAAAGAAATCAATAGGGGAGAGTTTGAGAGCAGATTAAACTCTTTTAGTGCTCTATAATAGGATTGTTTTTGTGCTATCAAAGTTCTTATTTGCCTTTCTTCTATATTTGCATTTAAAGGATTTTCTTATGAATTGATACTCAAAATGGAAATGTATAAGTGAATGAGAGAAAATGGCAGACTTAATTACCAAAAAATAAATTAAAAAATTGATTCATTAACAAAAAAGTTACAGCTTTCTAAAATGTTTGTTGTAAAATGTTCATGTTTTAAAATTCCACTTCAAAAATCAAATTTTTATATTATACTCGTAGTAAAAATAGGAAATTAAAAAAAATCTTTCATGCAACTTTTAATTAGAATACTAGCATTTATGATCGATTCTCAAAACAAAAAATACTAAGCTTACCATTTCATTTTTACGCGTTACACTGTGCGTCCCTAAGGGGTCCCGGTAGTCTACAGCTCGAAAATTTAAGCTATTTTCAGGAATCTTTTTTGCTATAAGAAAAATGGAGAACGATATTTAAATTTTGTAGGCTTTTTATTTAACTTCTTTTACATACAAAAATGAAAAAAAAAATTTTTAATTTTAATAATTTTAAAATGGGCGCTGGAGTTGACCCTCCCGAAAAATTTGACCTGGACGGTGTTGTCCATTTTAGCTCTTCTATTTAACGGAAACACAAAAACCAAAAAAAATATTAATCAGGATGGATGTAGACATGTCCCGTACTAGAATAAAAATGGCGCAGTTTCGAACTCGACACTCTCACAATCGGGATTTTTTTTAGTTTTTGAATAAAAAAAAATACGAAATAATTGAAATAATAATATAATTCTAGTACGGCCGACAGCCATTGATGTTGTGAAGAACATACAGGGTGCGACATCTTTTATGTCGGTATGAAAGCATTGAATAACTTTGAAAACAAAACACTGATTTGTATAAGTGAGGTATTTTTATTTGGTTTTACTTACAATTTATTAAAACTGTTTTTTGAATACAGTATCAATCAAGTGGCCACCTTTATTAGCAATCACAAACTGCGAATGACAAAGTTATTCAGCGTTTACACACCGACATAAAGGATAGCGCACCCTGTATTAAAATTTCAGGCAATTTAGTTGAATATGTTTTTTTTTTTTTTTGACAACACCAGACCGAAAAAATTCGTTTCGACATAAATGAGTTTAAAGTTTGAGGTACAGGAGCGCGCGGGCCACTCTATAGCTAGTTAATGGTCTGTAAAAGCTATAATATTGGGAATTTCCGCATGAAAATTTCACAGTATATTCTTAAGATCCTATACTTTCGAAATATTGAAAAAACAAAAAATCGATTTTTTGAAATTTCCAGACCAACGGGTCCCCTTAAGATAAAAGTAACGATTTTTTACGATTTTTAGATCAGAATAAATGCAAGTAAATATTAATATTCATCCATGTTAATAAGCAAGTTACTTATATTTCTATGCAGGATTAGGTCAATAAATATCTAGATTGTCCCACTCTATATATGAATATATGTATATAAATTTATATTATTGTAAAAAAATCTTATTTTTTTGCTATAAACTCAAAAGTGCCAAATTTCGTTGAGATCAGATATCTATCGAATTAAGGGGGGCAACCTGTTTAGTAGGCCAAAATGTTGGTGTTTTTCGAGAATTTTTTGAACAAAGAAGGAAGAATCAGAAATTGTTTAAGTTTAAAGGATATTTTATTTATATTTTTAGGTACACTTTTAAATTTTTTTGAAGCTATTTCCGCGGGAGATAGTGGCGTTAGAGCGTGCTGTTCATGGACGATCGCCATCCGAGTGTCTTGCTGGTGGGAATTCCCGAAGTTGCAATTTTTTTCTGAAATC
Source organism: Anastrepha ludens (assembly GCF_028408465.1). Classification (NCBI taxonomy): domain Eukaryota; kingdom Metazoa; phylum Arthropoda; class Insecta; order Diptera; family Tephritidae; genus Anastrepha; species Anastrepha ludens. The sequence goes on along the minus strand of NC_071498.1, from coordinate 112,664,503 downwards.
AACAGCATTTTTTTTTTATTGACAACATATTTCCTAAGAATATGAACCTAATTGTGGTAAAAAAATATGGAAAATAGCATGCTTTTGAGGCGCTTGAACACAAAGTATGGGAGGTTGAATTAGTTTTAAAGGTTTTTTTCGAAGATTTGGGGCTTTATTGTGAAAAAACGGTACAAAATATTTTATTCGAAGTATTGGCCATCGCTAGCTACAACTTTCGCCCATCTTTCGGGCAATTTCCGGATGCCGTTTCTCCAAAATTCTGGCCGCTGCTTGGCTATCCATGACTCAACCCATATTTTGGTAGCCTCGTACGAGGAGAACCGCTGGTCCGCCAAATCGAGACTCATATGCCGGAACAAATGATAATCGGAGGGAGCTATGTCTGGACTATACGGTGGGTGGGGTAACACTTCCCAGCCAAGCGTTCCAAGGTATTTTTTGACAGGTTGAGCAACATGCGGCCGAGCGTTGTCATGTTGCAAAATAACCTTGTCGTGCCTTTTTACAGTTTCCGGCCGTTTTTCTTTCAATGCCCGGCTTAAACGCATCAATTGCAGTCGGTAACGATCCCCCGTGATTGTTTCGCCCGGTTGGAGCAGCTCAAAATATACGACGCCGACCTGATCCCACCAAATGCAGAGCATGATTTTCTTGCCGTGAATATTCTGCTTGGCCGTCGACGTTGATGCGTGGCCGGGCAAACCCCATGATTTTTTGCGTTTTGGGTTATCGTAGTGGATCCATTTTTCGCCGCCAGTCACCACCCGATGCAAAAAACCCTTCCGATTTTGTCGCTCGATCAGCAATTCGCACGTAAAAAGTCGCCGTTCGACGTCGCGCAGCTTCAACTCGTACGGGACCCAATGTCCTTGCTTTTGAATTATTCCCATCGCTTTTAGACGCTTGCAAACGGTTGATTTATCAACGCCCAATGATTCAGCAAGCTCTTCTTGGGTTTGGCACGAGTCCTCGTTTACCAATTCCCCCAATTCCGCGTCCTCGAACTTTTTGGACTGGCCAAGACGCTCCTTGTCTTCGGTGTGAAAATCACCACTTTTGAATCGTCGAAACCAGTACTCACATGTTGAAATCGACGGAGTATGGTCTGGGTAGGCCTCCTGCAGCAATTCACGGGCTTGGGCTGTATTTTTTTTCAAATTGAAGCAGAAAAGCAAAGCTTCCCGCAAATTGCGTTTCGACGGCACGAAAGTTGACATACTCGGAGCACGAAAACACTGCGTTGTTTATACTTTAGCGAAATGACAGATACTGATAAACAAAGCCTAGGGATGAGGCTTTGTCATGAATATATATTCAGTATTGCCAACGCGATAAAGTGATAAATAGCGCCATCTGTGTGTCACCTTTAAAACTAATTCAATCTCCAATAGTTTTTTTTATACCATATTTTTTCATCTATTTTGCTTAAAAAACCATATTTTAAATAATAATATAATCCCAGAATTAGGTTCATATAGATAAGAATTGAATAAAGAAAAAATCCCGAAAAATTTTAGAACGATTGGTCGATAACTTTTTAAGCTAGAATGCCCACCAGTTGAAAAAAGTAGTTTCGAGAAAAACGTCGTTCTAACTAACGCGCGCTACGGTGTGGAACTGACGGGCAGTCACTTAAGTGCTCATAGAATTGCGAATAATGCGAATTTCGCTTTAAAAAGTAGTCATACTAACGATTTATGCATTAAAAAAAATTAATTTTTTGATCGATCTAAACCGGTTACCCCCTTTAACAGTATGCTTTTTGCAGCAATTCGTGAAACAAATGCGAGAATTAAAAACAAAATACCCCCATAGTCAAAAGTATTTACACAAAAGTATGCACAATGTTTCCTAGAAAGCCTTTGTTTGTTGTTGTTAAAGAGCATGTATTGAAAAATGTTGTTGTTGTTGAAATATTTAGACTATGCCGAGATAACTAGTGCAACTTCAGAGACAATAAATAGCATTATATTTGATATTAAAGCAAGCGCTTGAATTTCCCCTTTATTTAAATACTTTTGACTATGGCTGTACGTATATAACTCGCTTGCAAACGAATTGATCATTAAAGACATGTGGACTTACCACATGTGAAAATAAATTGTGCTCCTCCATAAACCGTTTCAAACTCCTTTACAATTTTTGTTTTTCTTTTCACGTATTTTTGCAGATCTTCTTTGTGCTGCGCAAGAAGACAAGCCAAGTAACAACGCTTCATGTTATACATCATGGCTGCATGCCGATGTCCGTCTGGTTTGGTGTCAAGTTCACACCAGGTGCGTATATACGTGCCAACACACAAACATCATATGCATATGTATATGTGTTTATATGTTTGCATGTCCGTGTGTAAATAAAACAAAAATAACACGTAGAAAAGCGTCGTCAAAATCGACCTCCAAATCGCGCTTGCATAATTTCACACGCACTCTTTCTCAAACTTTTTTCTTTCATTCCCTCCCTCTCTCTCTTGCACACACTCTTCTTCCTTCCATACAGGTGGTCACAGCACTTTCTTCGGCCTACTCAACACGTTCGTGCACATCGTTATGTACACCTATTACATGTTTTCGGCCATGGGTCCACAATACCAGAAGTACTTGTGGTGGAAAAAATACTTGACTACGCTGCAGATGGTAAAGTATCAATAGAGTATTGGCATTTTTTGTAATTAGAGTACTAATCGTTTATTTGTTTCCAACTCTCTGGAACACTCAGGTTCAATTTGTGCTGATCATGGTGCACGCCTTCCAATTGCTCTTCATCGATTGCAACTATCCAAAGGCGTTCGTTTGGTGGATCGGCATGCACGCTGTGATGTTCTTCTTCCTGTTCAATGAATTTTACAAGAACGCTTACAAGGGACGTCGCACGGTAAGTGATCGCCTAAAGGCATGCTACTCCCCCGGCTGCAAGCACTTTACGAATGTAGTATGCGCTTTATGCATAGTTGTATGTATATTTTAGACCTGTAGATGTGATTGCATTTGTACTTTTAGTATCTATGTATTTGGCTTTTGTGTTTCCCTCGGTAGCACTGAACAAATTACACACGCAATACTTGTATATGTTTGTATTTATTTATTTACTTTTGTTATATACTCAAGCGCACTGCCGCATTGCCGTATTATAACCTTGTTCACATGACGGCTGACAGCCTAGCGGTATCGAGATAGATATAGACATATGTATGTATGCATGTCCAAGTGTTCAAAATTGCGAGAGAACTCGATTTAATCAGGTTTGCCTGCTCATCCGCTGCTGTTGTTGTAACAGCATATACAAATATTTGGCTAATGCTGCTGGAGTGACAGTCTTTGAACGGATATAAATCCGAGTAGCTCCGGTAACGTAGAGCCAACTGTCGTTGGGGGGATATAGGCATACTGTTCAAATTCGAATTAAATTTGGCGCATACACCCCGCGACAAAGTGATAGCACATCATCATTTGGGCATTTTTCTTTTCCTTATTTGAATTTTAATTATTAGAAGAAGTATACTTTGTAGAAGTATAGCTTATTGTCTAACAGAAACAATATGCAACAAATTTTATTAAAAAATTAGAAATATTGCTCAAACTTTTCATCAATCTTCCTTTATTTTTAATTTGAATTTCCAGAAAAAATTTTGGTATGCATAAAACTGCTTACAATTAGATGCGCAACTAAATGTTTGCTGTTTTTTGGTGATAATACAACTCTCTTCTGAAAAAATGGTTACAAATTAATCATTGAAAGTATTGCCCATCGTTGGCTACTACTTTCCCCCATCTTTCTGGTAGATCTCGTATATATATATATATATATATATATATATATATACATATATATAATTGGCGCGTACACCCTTTTTGGGTGTTTGGCCGAGCTCCTCCTCCTATTTGTGGTGTGCGTGTTAATGTTGTTCCACAATTGGAGGGACCTACAGTTTCAAGCCGACTCCGAACGGCAGATATTTTTATGAGGAGCTTTTTCATGGAAGAAATACACTCGGAGGTTTGCCATTGCCTGCTGAGGGGCGACCGCTATTAGAAAAATGTTTTTCTTAATTTTGGTGTTTCACCGAGACTCGAACCAACGTTCTCTCGGAACAGGTGATAATCGGACGGCGCATTATCTGGAGAATATGGCGGGAGGGGTAGGATTTCCCATTTCAGTGTTTCTAGGTAGGTTTTGACGGGTTTGGCGATGTGAGGCAGAGCATTGTCGTGCTGTAGAATCACTTTTTCATGCCTCTCCGCGTATTGCGGCCGCTTCTCGCGCAGTGCTCGACTCAATCGGCTCAATCGCATCAATTGATCCGATCCCAGTGATAGCTTCGCTAGGTTTTAATAGTTCATAATAAATAACACATACTTGGTTCCACCAAATACATGGCGTGAATATTCGGCCGAGGCGACGACGTGGAAGCATGACCGAGCAGTCTCCATGACTTTCTTTTCTTTGAATTGCTGTAATGGATCCATTTTTCATAACCCGTCACGATACGATGAAGAAAACCCTTCCTTTTTTGCCGCTGGAGCAGTTGTTCACAGGCGAAAAAACGACGTTCAACATCTCCTGGTTTCAACTCATAAGGAACTCAAACAGGGGTTTCTCAATCATTTCCAAAGCATGCAATCGCTTAGAAATGGATTGGCGTGTAACTCTTAATAGTGAAGCAAGCTCTTCTTGCGTTTGACACGGATCCTCATTGAGCAATGCTTCCAATTCAGCGTCTTCGAAGGTTTTCGGCATTCCTTCACGCGGACGGTCGTCAACATTAAAATCACCGTCTTTGAAGCGACGGCACCGATCTCCGCACGTTGTTTCACTTAAAGCAGCATCTCCATAAACTTTGTGTAGCTCTCGATGCGCTTCAGCCGCCGTTTTTTTTCGAATGAAAGAGGTACATCAACACTTCCCGCAAATTACGATTATTCGACACAAAATCAGACATTTTCACAAAACCAAAAGTATATGATACCAAAACAAAATCACTAACGTGTCGAAGCAGTTTGTTTACCAAATATCTTAGCTTGGTTTATGGCATTTAGGTTATGTTAGAATCGGCTAGCACACACTGCTGGCGCCATCTATTGACAAACAGCGGGCACCTAAAAAATTTTAGCAGAATAAATTGCAGGTTTGAAGTTGCTAAAGAATTCCATTGATTTTGTATACGTTTTTCCCTGGGCGTATTTCGCCTTTTCTCAATATAAATAATTATCGTGTATTTACATATCTAAAAATTCTAAATAAAAACTGTGGAATTGGCATGAAATGATTATGGAATTTTTCAAACTTTTTTATAAAATTTGAAAAGTAACAAAAATATGTCCTCCTGTCATAGAATTAAATTTCGATATCCGTTGGTGCAACTACATATGCCCCAATTTTCATTTTATGTATATAATAACTTTAATTGTCCCACAAAAAAAAAACAAAATACAGTCTACGTTTGACATTTTGAATTTTGACATTTTAGGAAATGCCTGCATATAATTTTTAGTAATATTTTTTTTTTGGCGTTTTTGTGAACCTCTAAACGTTTTTATTTTGAGAAATTTGTCGAAAAATTATGAACGTGAACGCCCTTCACAATTTCAAATAAATTATTTGCTTCTAGAAACATTAAACTTCAGAAACTTTCTTTGTAAGTTGAAAATCAAATTTTAAACGCAAAATATTAATTTCACTGTTTCTTAAAATTAGTATAAAATAAAATGAAAGAAGCTGAAAATACGAGAACAGTGACGGATTTACTAGCATTATAGGGAGATTACTAGGACTTGAAGGCGAATCTAGAAATATCTAAATAAATTCTACAAGAATGCTTTCCGACGCCTTTTCTCACTTTCCTCTCATTATGCATTCAACTATACCGCAAACTGCTAAATTTTTATGAACACATTATACAAAACGCCCAACTCTTTGTTAAAAAGTTTTGAACATTTTTTCGCTTTATTTCTATAATAAAGTTAACATAGTTAGAATTGTCTGATTTAGATCAATGATACTCATTTTTTTTTTTTTGATAACTTTTGTGCTATTTGGAAATAATGTCATGATTCCGCGATTGAAAAAATCTTCGTTCCTATAGGTACAAACGTTGACCATCTCAATTTCCCAAGCCTCCCTTGAGTACAGCTTCAATAGGGTAAAATAGTATTGCACCCTAGCATTGAGATTCATCTTGAGACCGACCTCATGCTATGATTCCAAATGGTTTTCTTGCTATTCTTCAGTTCCTGGGTAAAGGAAAAAAGTGTTCACATGGTTATCCCAATCCTGAATTTCCTAGACTTTATAGACCTACCTATTGGCCTACTAGGTTGTGACTTCTACTATTTTAGTAATAGAATGGAATTATTAGCATCACCAGTTTGCTGTTGCTGCATTGTGTTCAGAAACAGCAGACATTTTTGGCCGCCTGCTCCGACTTTTCACGTCCGACTTACACCTAAATAATGTATGAAATTTGCTTTCTTCTACTTCTACTTTGGAACGCTGTAAGACATAATTGGCTTTACCAAAACCTTTGAATCGCCGTATGTGCGGTCCGATGCTACGTACACATCACGAAGTCTATTTAGTAGTCCACCTAATATTTCAACATAGCTTATCTTACCTGTATATATATATTTATGTATGAACATCATACAACATTGAACAGAATGTAAGACTCAAACATGAGCCACTTCTGCATTGAGATGTTCCGATATTCTTATTAAAAGCCGATAATAGGAAAACGCGTACTCGCTGTGTTGAAGGTGGGGAATATAAGAACAAAGGGAACCATTACCAAGATAAAATCTTGACCATTAAAATTGTGTCGTAATCTGGTCTTCGGATTGTATTTTTTCTTTCATTTCTTTTGAGAAATGGCGACATCTTTAAGTCAATGAAATCCACATTTTTTAATCAGTAACTCAAGTATTTACACAATTTTAATTTTAGTTTTACCTTTTAAGCTCATGATCAAAGCAAAGTATGCCGACTATGTTGAGAAAAAATTTGTCCATAGCAACAATGAACGAAAGAGTTTTTTTCACATGTAAAAGGGGATCGCGATATTCATTATTCTCACAAAGCTGAGTGGCATTTCAAAAGCTTGAATAATTAAAAGCAAAAAAGTTATACAGCAAAAGATAAATGAAGTAAAGAAAACAAAGGAGTGTTTGAAATGAAATTTTTATGACCATCGGTACTTCCACGTGAAGCTAACCAAACAGATCTTAAATTAATTTTACAACCGCAATGAGTGATTCAGATGAAAAAATTGAAGAATGGTTAAATTAGGTGGGAAAAAATAAAAAGTAAAGACAATAAAAGAAACTGAAACTAAAGGTTGGAGAAAAAAATTCGAAAAGCACTGGAATGTAAGAAAAAGATGTAATGAAAAAAGGTGACAAAAGACATGAAAAAAACAAATATAACTCGGGAATGGAAAAAATTAGCCTAGAAGGAAAACTGTAGGCAAAAGAAGAAGAATAAAAGTTATTTTACTTGTGCCTAATAAAAAAATAGAGGAAAAATAGGTAAAAAGAAGGAAGACGAATGAGGTGAAGCAAACAGAAAAAGTGAATGTGAAAATTAAAATGAAAATGAAAACGAAAGTATACGAAGCTAATGGGAAACAACGAGGAAAAAGAAATTAAATGGAAAGGAATGGAAGAGGAACGGAAAAGGCAGTGAAAAGGAAAGGGAAAGGAGAGGAAAAGGTAAACGAAAAGAAAATGAAATAAAAGGAAAGGAAAAGGAAATAAAACGGAAAAAAGAGAAGAAAAGCGAAGGAAAGCGAAGAAAAGGAAAATAAAAGGAAAAAGAAAACAAATGGGAAAAGAATATCAAAAATAAAAGAAAATGAAAATGAAAACTAAAATGAAAGAGATAAGGAAAACGGGCAAAAATAATATATAAAAAAAAAGAAAGAGAAAAAGAAAAAAAAGAGAATTAAAAAAAGAAATAAGTGATAAAAGGATAATAAAATTGTAAGATAAAAACAAATTAAATAAAAAAAGTAAGAGAAGGAAAATAGATAGTGGAAAGCAAAAACGAAAAACAGAAGACAAATCAAAAGGGAAAGGACATGAACATCAAAAGACAAAAGGAAGACAATAATGGATTAATAATAATAATAATAATAGGAAAATGAAAGAGGTAAGGAAAATAAAAAAATCAAATATAAGTGTAAAGAAATAGAGGGAAACTTTCTAAAAGCATTAAAAGTAAATAAAAAAATTAAAAGGATGGAAATGGAAATGGATAATGGAAAAGGGTACTTGTAAAAAAAAGGATGAGTAATGAAAAACGGCAATGAAAATATAAAAATAAGAAAAATCATTTTTAATATCTGAAAAGAGGGAAGAAGTTAAGTCGTAAAGGCAAGAAGTAAAGTCAAGTGTAGCTAAATTTCAACTTTTATTTTTATTTTTCTTTCTTTCTTATTGAATTCCGAGAGAAGTTAGTGCTATCTGAAATCACTTCACCAATAAATGCCTGATAGTCTTTCCAAATCTGAAATGCTGCGGAAGACTTCCTAAGACCACCATGCGAAATTTCATGTTTTACTTTTCAGTTGAAAATTTAAAAAAATACACATTTTTTTATTAAATGAAACACGGAGAAAACATCAATGTTAAAAGCATTAATAGTTTTAAAATAAAAGCGGAATTTCCCCTTAAGTGCATGTAACCCCGAACATGAAACACCAAAAGGTTGAATTTTGCTTTTTTAATAGCGGTCGCCTCTCGTCATGCAAAGGCAAGACTCCGAGTGTAGTTGTGTTATGAAAATACCCTATCTTTCTTATAAAAACTCATCTGTCGTTCGGAGGCGGCATAAAACTGTAGGCCCCTCCATTTGTGGAAAAACATGAATACACACACCAGAAAGGGTCAATTATGTACATGTAAGCATACATATATATACAAATATATATATATTTTCAATATAATATGTAAATTCATCGGAAGAGCAACGTTGTTTCTATAAGTAAATCGAAATGGAAAGCTGCCTACTTACTTCGCCTTCTTCGGAGTCTTACGGCAAGAGTAGCGAAATTGTATTTATTAGAAGATTTCTATTTTCTTCTGAAACCGATTTGAAAAATATGGAATTGTCAATTTAGCCTAACTTTATTTTTTACTTCTATTTTACTCTTCACTATTTATCAAATTCGTATGTATTTGTGTTTTTATAGCAAAATCAAATACGCAAACCCAATTCAATCAAAATCGGATAACTTTTAACACTTCTGCCCACAAGGGAGGGAGACGTGGCAGTAAGCCAATCCTGGCCATATTTGATATTTCTTCTTTCCTATGTGAAAGTAAATAATTTTAAAAATTCCATTAAAATCGGAGCATATTTACTATTTTTGGCCGCCGTTTATATGGGTACGCCACACTGTGCGACACTTGCCCCGCATTAGTGCAAGCTACTTTATTACTGCTTTTTATGAATCTGCGTATTTCGAGTAAAACGGCATTAATTGTGAAATGCGATGAATAAAATCGAATGATAAGAACCCACCCGGCTCATTCCCGAGTGTAGCTAATATTCTAAAATTTCTAGTGCTATTCATAGTTTTACACCTTTTGTTATTGAAATAATTCCTGTCAACCTCTTTATTAAGTGAACTCATTATTAGTTAACTGAAAGCAAGCATTGGTCGCTTAAACCATTTGTTAAAAAATTATTACAAATGATTAAAAGTTAGTTAAAATTTGTCAAAATTGTGGCTTGTCAGAGTATCGGTACGACTCGCTCGAATGTGACGCGATTTCAGCAAGGCTAATGCCACTACCACTGCCAAGTACGCACATAAATTTTTTGCTTTCTACTACACCAAAAATTATTGCATCCATCCATAATTATGCCCGTCAATATGGAAATTTGTCTAATTGGGTTGACGCCAGCAGCCGAAAATAATGGGTAAAAGCAACAACTAGGACAGCCGCTCGTTAAAATCAAAATATTTGCATGAACCGAAAGAGGCTCGACAGCACCAAAAACGAAAAAACTCAATATAAGTATGTATATAATCTGAAGGAAATAACTAAGACGAAGATTGCCAACATCAAAACATAAAAAATCATAAAAACAAAAACAAAAAACAAAATCGAAAAAAAACGAAATAATCATGGTAGCAATCGCACACCCAACGACACAAAATACGAGTAATGAACCGTTAGCGCATTTGTGCGATGACAACAAAACTCGTAGCGCAGGCGATGATGAAGACGATAACGATGGTGTTGATGCTTGGCGCTTGGCGCTTGTCGGCGGCGATGATGCAAGTGAAAGTTTCGATTATTACATAACTAAGCAATGAATTTCACGGTTTGCTACTAGGTTTATGATTTTTTCTGTTTTTCTTTTTCGGTTACTGGGTTTTTCGGTTGCTCTGCGATGACTCGACACACGACCGTTTCTTAACACCATTGCCACAGCGAAAGATGCGAGGAATGTGTACCTTCATCTTTGGTTGCCATGGCGAATGCTGTTAATAGCATTTTCGTTGTAACTGTAATACTATTGTACATGTAGCCATGGGACACACAAGTAACATAAATACAAAGAAAAGAGCAACACGACAAAGTTTCGCGTGTAAGATTTTTGTAAGCTCACCGCGCGTAGTTTAAGGAGACGCCAAAAGACGTTTAACTATTCACAAGCGATTAAGTGCACTAACGGGTTTTTATCGTATTCTGATTAGTGAGAAAAATTGTATCCGTAACTGCAAACGAAAGTGAGACAAATCGTGGTCAAGCTAAACATTTCTAACTCGAAACTCATAGATCTGTTTTTATTGGCTGTTGAAAGTTGGTGATACTGAAATTACTAGAATTGGTCGTCGCCAAAAATTGTTAAATAATTTTGCAGCACGTTGAACGTTTGGCTATATTTCGTTCGAGACGTTACAGTAACACTGATCATGCTCAAACATATGCATCGTGTAGCCGGGATATGCCCCTATTTGACTTCCACCTGCTTCACTCGATGGCGCTTGACCTGAGGGAGCAACACTTCCGTTCCCACTGGAAGCCCGAGAATTAGAGAAGCTTCTTCTCTTCAACCAAAAAATTGGGAAGAATCATCGCTAGCAACAACCTAATTTTACAGAAAAAAATAGGCCACCAAGCTTAAAAAACAAAAATATGTAAGGCTTTCCTAGGATATTGGAAAGGATACTAGTATTTAGAACCCCCTTGAAATAGTATTTATGAAAATATGACAGGCCTACTTGCTTTGAAGCCGTATGCATATGTACTTGTATACACGTACATTAGGGTGGTTTAATTTTTTTTACATCGTTCCATGAAATTGTAATATGAAATTAAATATGAAAAAGTCCACTGGAGCACTGCTCTAAAGACAATTTGGAGTCCCCAAAATTTAAAGGAAGCTAAGTCGGTGCTAACATATTTAAGTTACCTCATATTTTTACAATATTGGCAATATTTTTCATGTAAAACGTTTTTCGTTAGTTTTTGATAAAAATATATTGCTTTGTATAATAAAAACTTTATAAAACAAAATTCTGAACTTTGTACAAAATTCACGAAATTTAAAAAATTTACAAAGTTAAAGAAAATGTTATCAAAAAGTTTTAAAAATTTCAAAACTCTTAAAAAATTTCAAGAACAAAAAAAAAAATTAAAATTCTTTTTAAATTTTAACTTAAATTCAAACTAAAACTATTTCTAAACTTTTTAAAATTCTTTTTAAATTTTTATTTAAAAAATATATTGTGTAAAAAATTTGAAAATTTGTATTACTTCTTAATTTTTGTTTTATTTTTATAAATTTTTTTTTTATTTAAAATTTTTTATTTAGAATTTTTGGAAAGCTTCTGGGTAAGCTTTAAACCTGCCTATTTTATTTTGGTACAACAAAGTGACAGTCTAAAGTCGTTTAAAAATTTTGGTTGATTTTTGACAATTCTTCCACACATGCTCCTCGGAAGTCTTTTATATGGAAGAAAATACTATATTTTCTTTCATTATTTACAATGTCTTCCCAACGTTTCGGCAAATTTTTAATTTCCTGCTTAAAAAATTGTTTGTCCTTGAAGCCAAAATACGCTTCGATATCCCTTTTTATAGCTTCTTTTGAGGAGTAGTTCTTGTTACTCATATGCATAAATGTCTTCCCGATACGATCCAAAAATGTGTTCTCAAAATTTCAGAAGTAAATTCAAAATATTTTCGGAGTTACAGAAGAAATTGTGAGCAAGAGTCGAGCAGGTATACGAGCGGCCGGTATATATACAAAAACTTTGACGCGATTTCCTCGGTTTTGTATTTTTACGATTTTTCCTAACTGGCGGGAAAGATAGGGGAAAAGTTAAACGTCCTATCGAAACGAGATAACATTGATTGTATTTGGAATTAAATTTTCTTCTAGTTGAACCTAAAAAATCTTAAGAAAGGTATGATTCACCCACTTTTTAAACAATCTAAAGTGAATTTGTTTTTCCAAAAAAATGATTTTGGTTTTAATTAGCGAAAAATTGTTGAATTTCTCACTTTTTGTTTAATTTTCTTGGTTTAACTTGAAGCTATACTACGAGGGGTGCCTTTTATATATCGGGATTAGAGAACAAAAACAAATTTTAATCATCGAAAATCAATTTATTGTTTTTCAAAATATTCTCCATGAAGATCTATACACTTTTGCATGCGTTTGAACCAATTGTCTAAGCACTTTTGCCACTCTGAATGAGGTACCTCCAAAACATGCATTCTGAATGCCGCAACCGCTTCTTCAGGTGTCGAAAAACGTTGACCTCTCAGTTTGTTTTTTACGTACGGGAATAAAAAGAAGTCATTCGGTGCCAAGTCAGCACTATACGGCGGATGACCCATTAATTCGATGTTTTGGGTGCTCAAAAATGCACTTGTTTGAGCCGATGTGTGAGAGCTCGCATTGTCCTGGTGAAGAGTTATCCGTCTTTGGCGATTGGTTTTCCTAATTTCTTGGATGACAACTGGCAAACAAATGGTTGTGTACCACTCAGAATTTACTGTTCTGCGTTGTTTTAGTGGTACGTTTGCGACATGTCCAGTTTTTCCGAAAAAACAGGCGACCATTTGCTTGGAAGTGCTTCGTGCGCGAACAACTTTTGTTGGATTTGGCTCATCTTGAAACACCCATACAGTCGACTGCTGTTTACTTTCGGGCTCATACGCGTAAATTCATGATTCATCACCTGTTACGATGTCATAGACGTGTTTCGAAGCCCCGCGATCGTATTTTTTGAGCATTTCCTTCGACCAATCGACACGAGCCTTTTTTTGAGCGATTGACAAATTGTGTGGGATCCAACGCGAACAAATTTTTTTGACAGTCAAATGTTTATGCAATATTGAATGTATGCTGGTCCCACTAATGCCTAAGATTGTCTCAATCTCCCGATAGGTCACATGACGATCTTGCAATATCAGTTCGCGCACATCTTCACTTGTTTTCGGAACAACAACTGATTTTGGACGACCTTCACGAAATTCGTCTTGGAGTGAACTACGACCACGATTGAATTCACCATACCATCGATAAACACTGATCCTTGATGGAGCTTCATCGCTAAAAATGAATTAAGTTGATCCATGCAATGTTGCTGAGTTAATCCACGTCGAAAGTTGTAAAAAATAATAGCACGAAAATGTTCACGATTTAATTCCATTTTTGTACCGAGATGAATCTTTTAAGTTACTGTAAAAAACACAAATAGCGCTGGTATTTCAAAACGTTCTGAGTACGTAGAAGCCAAAAAATTTCAAACTTTGCGATACAGCTGTCAGTTGCCAGATTGCAACACCAGGGTTGCCAAATCCCGACATATAAAAGGCACCCCTCGTATACTAAAATAAAAATGTTTTTGGGTTTTTGGTTTGAAATGAAAATTGCGACCTACATCTTTCCCGCCGCACGACACATGCACACTCGAGGCGCCTCGGAAATATGCTTGTACCAGGCATAATATGACATATATTTTGATGAAAAAATTTGAGAAGACTGTTGAAATATGTAACAATAAAACCTGAAAGATTCGTTTTAATCGAATATTTCTTTCCTTCCCAAAAAAATCCGCGAAAAACTCGATTTTGCGAACTCTCTAAAGCAGGCTCCCCCCTTAAGTGTAACCAGCTATCATTCAGGTTTGATAGCTGATGGGAATAATAATCAGCAGTTATCGTCTGGGTTGATTCCAGAAGTTCATAATAAACAATACCGGCCATATCCCACCAAATAGACAGGAGAATTTTCTTGTGGTGAAAACCATCTCTAGGGGTCGGTTCTGGCGTTTCATCTTTATCTAACCATTGGCGTTTGCGAACGTGCTTCTATCCGCGTTTAAAATCACTTGTTGAATGCACAATATATCAAAGAATATATAAATAGTTCCGTTATATTCACGCGAGTAATTTTTTGTATGCAAAAATCGTACAAAAGTGAAATTATGAGTAAAATACGCACGAACTTATGGACTGACCTGATAGTAAGAAAAGTGACTGTATGACTGTAATATCAAAATAACATTTGCAAAAAAAAACAAAAACAATTATATTTTATAATACTTAAAAATTTTATGTTAATATTTTTTTTCTATTCATAACTTTCTTTTACAATTAACAACGTATTCACAATTATTTTGGTTTTAGATCCATTTTGCTTTCAACATAAGACTTCTTTCCTCTTCTTTTTATCTCCATAGCCATAGCTGCCTCTCTATCTTCTTATTAATTAAAGATAGCTTCTTTCAAAATTTGGACTCGAGCTTGGCTTTAGAGCTATACTTTAGTAGACTTTTTTCTCAGAATTTTATGTAGAATCCCAATCTGCTAAGAACGATGCGAGAGAAAAGTATTGCATACAAATTGACCCGCCCTAATGGACATACATAAGTAGATATTTATAACTAACTAGCATTTCCCAGTGGGCTTCGCACCACCATACATAAAATGTTTTTTTTATATCGCAAGAAATTTTTCATATTAAGTTTTCTTTATAGAACTCGAAAAATGTTTAAACAGTTGAATTAGTTGATTTTTTCATTCAACATACTTTCTAAAGATGTCACAATAGCCTTTTCTGTACTTTTTTAAAATTTGATTGTGCTGGTCACCTATATACAGGTAAGGTGAAAGAGCCGATAAAAACTTCTAATTAAACTTTGATTCTTTAATTTCCATTTCAATTTTTTACCCTAAATAAATTATGCTAAAATAAATAAAGTTAAAAATGTTTTTCCAGTTCCTTGAATGCTCCAGTTTTTATTATATTTTCGTCCAAAATTAATATTAACATAATACACTTACAACCACAACAGTACAACAGAAACGCTCATAAGGGGCTGTGTATTTGTTGTTGTTTTTCCAATACAGGCATTTCGTATGAGAGGAAACCATTACTCACATAAAATATCATAACTCAGGAATGGCTGCACCGATTTCAATCAAACTTCACACAAACCACCTCCTCAAAGATAGAAAAGAACTCTAAAATTTTTGTGTCAATCGATGCGGCGGTTCTTGAGTTATAAGATTACCAAGGAAATGTAACTTCTTTTTATATATATAGATTACATATAGAGATTCCTAGTACTATTTAGTGGTAGAAATTAGTTTAACCATTTAAGTTTTAACCCTAAAATGTCTGACAGTATCGCCAGAGCCACCAACTCCTTTAGACAACTGTTTGTTTTTTATGTGATTTTAGTAGGTGATTCTTATATCTAAACTATTCTATCTATGTATGCTATGCTATACATATATGTACATATGTATGCATATCATCGTTGTACATATTTTGCTATTTGTAATCATTTCATTACGTGCCCTACCTTGAAAGCTTGCAGGACCACCTTTTTCAATAACACTTTCTTGCAATAAAATATATGTTTGTATCTATCAATTCATTAAACTGTCAAGCAAATATTTTTTTCTATCTACTCATGAAATTTTCGTCGTTATTTCGCTTTTTATTGTTCGCTTTCTATTTTAGTTTTGAACACATTTTTGAAATTACATCATGACACAAAAAAGAGGGCTGTTCCACTTAATGACATTAGCAGCCATGTTTAGCTTTTACCTTTGGCTGGCACAATGGCATGTTCATCACCGGTTTGAAAATTTTAATTAATTTTTTTTTCAATTGCCATCAATTCAATTCAAATTGAATTTTATAAAATAATAAAAAGAAAAAAATGGGTTGCGCATTTACAAGCTGCAAAAATACAAGGAATCCGGTATACAGCTTTTTAAATTTATTTGTATTTTTATTTTTTTTTATATTTAATATTAACAATGTGACAAAGCTGCTACTGCTCTGGCAATAGTTGCTGTTAAATGTGCGCGTGAAATAAAATAATATATCACGACTGTGAACAGAGTACTACCCTTAAGTAGGAATTGCCCATACATATGCTTCTGCTCAGCAAATATTAGGTAACAATATGAACAAATTATAGAGCTTGAATTTGAAGTGAAACTACCTTATTTTTTTATCAAGATACTTATTGAATATTCATTGCTCAAATTTCCATACAAACATACATATATACATACATTCATATATTACATACATATACTACTCTATGAGCCACCTGCATCTTAACAAACATTGCAAATATCTACCACAGTGCATATGCAATTGTTGTTGTGTGAGCTTGCGAAGTGCTTTACCATCAGCCAACCAACTATGTATGAGAAAAACAGAAGACTTAAGCTAAGAACTTCATCCTAAATAATTTGAATGTATTTTTTTTATTTTCGTTTCATCCTGTGTCGTCTGCTCGCTTGCCGCATACAACTGTGATCAACTGTAACAACTACAACCAATCAACTGTCACCGCTACTACTACTACTACTCTCTATCAATCGTACAATCAATCAATCAATCAATCAATGAATTAATAATGCATTCACCAACATGGCTCATTCATGCATTCGATCAATTCATCAATCAACGAAAAAACAAACTAAAACCAAAACCCTGTATCCATTCAATTGTATCGTAAAATTGCTAATTTAATATGTGTGACTGTGTGTGCGTGTGTGTCATAACCTGATGCACCTATCGCTGCTTCCCATTGCACCAAAATATCACAATCTTATTCGTTTTGCATGGTGTATTTGGGATACTAATTGTGTTGATGATGCATTTTCATGTTTTTCTTGCTTTTGACCCAAAATAGAAACACAAAAACTTATTGATGTTTATTTTGCAGCGCAAAGAGAAGGACGACGATATTGATGTGAAGCAATCGAACAAAGTCGATGGTGAGGAGCAGAAAGCGTTACAATCAAACGGTTACATCAGTAATGGTATTGTCTGTAATGGTAATATTGCCAATGGACTCACAAAGAATGGCTACAAAACAGCGTCGGCATCGCTGGCCAATGGCAGCGGCGCCAGCATGAATGGCAGCGTCAAGACAGCAACGGCGAATGGCAGCGTGCACAAGAGTGGAGAAGCGCCGCTGTTAGCCAATGGGCATAGCAAAATGGGTGGTGAACTTTCGGCGCAGCTGACGCAACGGAAATTGCAACAAACACAAAAATAATATAGGGTAATAGGCGCAGCCATCAATGCTACGACGACGGCGACGTCGACGTCAGCAACGGCTAAGCAAACAATACAAAAAGCTAAGAAACCACAAATGCAAAAACAAAACAAAGCAAAAAAACAAACATAAAAACCAAACAAGGTTGGGAAGAAAAGGAAAACAAAAAAAATATATATATAAAATTTGAAATTAATTAATTATTAGTTATTACAAGAGGAAATTAAAGTGTAAAAGGCAAAGAAAAATAGAAACAACAAACAATAAGGTGAAACAGAGAAGAAAAAATTAATAAGCATTAGTTTTTTTATTATCAGATATACATACATACAATACATACAAATCAATTTATAAATTTATACACATACACACATATGCCATGCATAAACACATTCAACATACACACACACACGTATACACCTGTGCATATGTACACATGCCAGCAGGCACATACAAAAAGATCACTTTTTTTGTATGTACCGTTAAGAAATTAATTTAAAAAACTTTTGCAAACGCTGGCAATTCGGCAAAACCATTAAAACAAGGATAATCAGAGCTGTGCACTTTGGTAACTAATCAAAATATATCAAGTTTAACGACTTTTTCTGCAAAGAAAAAATTTTGAATAAATATGCAAACGCATAATATTTTTTAAAGAGATAAAGAGCTTTCAGCCGATCGTTAACAGGCGTAACACTTATTAATGACAGCACTTGTTTTGATGAAAGCTCATTTTATGCTCTATAAATTAGGAAAAAGTGGAAACATAAATTTTAAAATAAATAAATAACAAATTTAAAATGCCAAAAGCATGATGAACCTGTTGCTGAGCTGCAAAATAAAACCAGCTTCAAAGTAAAGCGAATAGTTCCACTAAGCGACGGAAATTAGAAAAGCTGTGGAAAATTAAATTTTGCAGATTAGTCAAATTTGCCTTTGAGACAACTGAAATGTTTTGATATGCTGCGAGGAAAATTGACATATACTTTCATCTAAATGTAGTCTTCATTTACTTAATTTATTCGATGAGCAAAACTTATGAAGTATTTTCGAATTTCAATTCAAATTCAAAATTCTAAATATTTGATGCCGTTTGAGATAAATCATATGGCCCTATTCGCATTTCACGTGCAATAAGCTGCCGAAATGCATGTAAAATTCTTGGCCGTGAAATAGGCGAGAAATTTCACAAATTTTTTGAGCGAAAAGCGCGCAACATGTTACCAACATGATGCTAGCAACATTTTTCACCCTTGTTTAAATTGAATTTGTTATTTAAAATTTGTTAAAAGCGGCAGTTCGTCGAATTTAGAATTCAAAGGCAGGAAGAAGTAGAAGTAAATAATTTTGTGCTCAAAATTTTATGGGACTGCTTGCAATTAATTGAGATATACAAAATTTTATTTAACTTCAATCAATAAAACATTTTTTTTTTATTAATTGATTTATAATTTTTGCTTATTCGCTATATTTCAGTAGTTCTAATACTTTTTTATTTATTCATTTTTTTTTTAATTGTGTATCAATTTTATGAATTTGTGTATACAAAAATTATTATGAATCAGCTGGTGCGAAAGCGTCTTACCAAACTAACGGAAATAAGTCAAAACGGCCGTTAATAGCAAAACACATTTGCCGAACTACCAAGTAATGAACCGCTATTGTACTATTTTATTCTGTTGATCCTTAATTTCCATCTCAGCTGATTAGTTTATAACCAATAAAGGTGGCAAGCTTCGCAAAAGCCCGACAATTTACCAAACTGATTGTCAAATTTGAGGTGTCTCTAACTTTCACCACCGTCAGCGAATGTATTTGTTTATATTTTCCTCTCATTTGTGTTTGTCAATTGTAGCTGCTGCTACTTTGCACTGAACCAAACGACAGCGACAGCGACGCTCTCTGCTAAAACTCTCTTTTATCTCTTGCAGACTTTTCAAATCTTTTGGTCCATACTAAGCATAACTAAGTTCGCGTTTCGCGTGAAATGGAAAATACCAAATGCATTGCCTTGAAATTTGCGTTAAATTTCGGATGTAGCGCATGGCAAAGTAGTGCTCAATTTACGGCGTGGAAACATTGCGCAACAGGCCAGCAACATGATTTCAGCAACATTTTTCCATACATATTTCAGATTTCATGTCATGTCATTTAAAATTGAAACTAACAGTTCGTTTGCGAGTGTTTGAATGCTTCGAAGACTCGGCATATTAAAGTGAAACATCTTTGCAAAGAGTGTCAGTTACTCTTCTTTAAATTTTTTGTATCAATATATGTATGTACTAATTTGTTTAAAAACTCTTTGCTTACCAAAATTTGCCGATTGCTTCTCATGAGTGTTGCTCATACAGTTAACGTTTCTTCTCATTTGACAATCAATGTTGCTAGTAACATTTCACTGCGATCGAATTCATGTTGCTGGCGAAACTTTTTCTATCATTTAACGTTTCTTCTCATTTGACAATCAATGTTGCTAGCAACATTTCACGACAACGAAGTTAGTACTAGTCTCAAAGGGAGTAATCAGGAAAATCACACAATGCCAAACAAACCATTTAATGCGTGCTGTTACTCGTATGCACACACACACACACACACAAACATTTTTTACACTCATACACATGCACACAAACATACTATGCATATGTGATACATACCTATGGATGTGTGTATGGCATTCACTTATGCGTATAGGAAGAGAAAAGTAATAAACAACTCAAAAATGTACTCAAACCATTTACGATAAACTATAGTAAAAGCAAACAATAAATGTTGATAAAAACAACAAATAATATCGGTTTAGGTATGCAATTTATGCAATAAATGCATGTATGTACTTTCGTTATATTATATTTTCTAGTTTTACGTCATATTTAACTGCTAAGTAACCTGTTTCTATTCTTAGTTTTTTCATATTTTTTTTTCATTTTTTTGTTGTACAAAAGATTAAAAAAATTCAAGTAAAACGAAAACAAAAACTTATTGAATTTTAAACGAAAATAATAGAAAAAGTCATTTAAATTGCAACAAAGTTAAAAGGCAAACAAAACCCTATTTATATATAAGTAAAATGTTATATATAATATATAAAAATACAAAAACAAAAACAAAAATGGTACGAAAAGAAAACTTAATTGTAGTTACACATTAAATGCTAGTTGCAAATGAAATTAATTAAATTAAAATAATTAATTGATTAATTGATTAAGGCATAGTAAGAGCGAGAAGAGTGTTTGATAAGAAAATAAAAATAAAAATAAAAATATAAAAAATAAAAAATAGAATAAAAATACAAATAAAAATCTATATTTAAACGAGAATGTGGTAAATAAAAATTACATTACATTTTATTATTAAAAGGGAAAACAAAATTTATTACGCGCTTACCACACTAAACACAACGGGTTCCACGCCGAGCAAACTAGGCATACATGCATACATAAATTGCTGTGTGCGTGCAACTCGGGCTTTACGCTTACATAACTACACGACTAGATGCATTCATTCTACTTACATATATACGGATATTCGGGTATTGGGGCTATTGTAAAACTGTACGATGTGGTAGCATATTATTAAACAATTGTGAGAATATAGAAATATTTCTGTATAAAAAAACAACAAAAATAATACAATATAAATAGATATATATATGTATATACAGAAATCATACTACGTATGTATATATATATATATATATGTATATATATAGATATGTTTCTATTATGTTTAGCAATAATTTCTTTAAATATAAGAGCAATCCTAAATGGTTGGTGCCGCCACACAGAAAAACACAAAAAACCATATAGTCAATAAAATATGAGATAAAAAAAAAATAAAATAAAAAAATATCAAAAATTAAAAAAAAAATAAAAACAAATACAAAAACTTTGTAGTTTATGAATGAGAGTATGTCAAAAGTGAAAGGGAATAATTTATAAGTGAAATAAAATGGGGGAAAAATAGCTTAAAAATTGAACTTTCCACATATATAAATATATGGTATAAATTTAGCTACAAATAGGCGTTTAATTCAAAGACTCTTCAATTGTGTATGGTGAAATGTTACAACAAGAAGAAGAACCGAGTCAAGTGATTTTTTCCAAATGCATGTAGAAACAAATTTTAGTGAAAAAAAACAAAAAATACAATAATGAAATGCAAATTAAAACAGTCTAGCTTTTCAAAGCTTGCAAGAACGATGATGGTTTTGTAGCTATTACGCCCAAAGCTTACAGAGAGGAAAACAATTCAAAAAGCAAAATAAGCCGAACAATGTTTGGTGTGTTGTCTACATATTTACTCTATGCTAAAGCAATGTGGCGCAAAATTAATCATCCTATCGGAAGCAAAGATATTCCAAAATGAATACCAAAAACATTTCCAAAGCGGGAGTTGTTTAATATACCTATAAAAGGTGGCGCATAATTAATCATCCTATCGGAAGCAAAGGTATTCTAAAACGAATACCAAACACATTTCCGAAGCGGGAGTTGTTTGATATATAAAAGGTGGCGCAAAATTAATCACCCTATCGGATTAATTGATTGTGAATCAACATAAAGACGCACACCACAAATAGGAGGACTCCCAAAAAGGGCCAAACTCCCAAAAAGGGTGTAAACACTAATTATATGTACATGTATATAGGGTGATCAGTTTAGAGGTATCGGATTCTAAATTGAAATAAAACAACGAAAATTCGCATTGATTGGGCAATTTTTATTATTTTTGTGTAGAGCCATTCACAACATTTATTTTTTAAAGATAATCCCTTTCAAATGTATGTAGGCCGCATCTGCGCCGTTATTCGGCCATCCGTAAAAACTAATTTCGAATAACTCACTAGAGGACTTCGGTCGGTATCTCCTAAATAACTTTAGTAATGTGGGCTTCCAATGCTTCAATCGAAGCTGGTTTATCCAGAAAGCATTTGGACTTTACATACCTCTACAAACAGGTTTGATATCTATCTCATGATCTTGGTGGCCAAACTACTGATCCGAGGCGAGAGATGAATTGCTCACCGAAACGACGACACAGTAAATCCACTGTTTCATGGGCTGTATGGCATTTAGTGCCGTTTTGTTGGAACCAAATGTTGTGGAAATCCCGGGCTTTAATTTTCGGCATCAACAAGTCGTTTATCATAGCGCGATAGCGTTCGCCATTCACTGTTACATTGGCACCAGCCTTGTCTTTGAAGAAATATGGCCCATATTCTGTGATTCCTTCAGCCCATAGGCCGCCCCAAACGGTTGTTTTCAATGTTGGTAATAGCTGTTCTTGAATAGCTTCTGGTTGCTCTGCAGCACAAATACGGCAATTTTGCTTATTGACGTAGTCATCAAGCCAAGAATGGGCCCCATCAAGCAATGGAGTGCAAAGAGGTCTAAATAAAGATTTCCATTATTCAAAATAATTTTTCGTTTTTGGTACTTGGAAAAAGAGTTGATTAGTTTTGCGCCACCTTACAGTACTAAGTTCATTGCAGGTGAGGCATTTAATAACACAAGCTAAAGAGTGCAGAGGTGCTCGTAAGTGAAGGGTCTTTTAAAAGACGCGCCCAGATGTGTTTTTTTAATAGAACAAGTAAAAATTTAGATTCTTTCTAGTTTGAATTTTTTTGTTTTCGAAATACGGAAAATACGCCACTCTATAATTATTACATCATTTAAATTTTCATCATGAGGATAGGTCGTCTACAAGTAAACTCTGCCAAGCAGTCGGTTCATGAATGCCTAATTGTGAACAACGTCGAGATATCGATGTAGAAGGTTGCTCAACAACTCTTTGAGCTACAGCAGCAATATTCCGAAGCAACGAAACGCCCAGTTTTTGGTCTGCCTTTTTTCCATCCTCAATAGAACCCTTTTCTTGAAGGTTTTTTAACAGCCTTTGAATTGTCTACTCACTCGGATGAATATTTCCAAAAAAAAACAACAACAAAAAATCAATGAAAAACCATCAAAAAATTTTGCGATGTGTTATTTTTAAAGAATGGCTACAATATTTTGGCTATAATTCATATAATTCATAACAAGTTTCAATCATTTTAACGCTGATTCTATCATGTAAAAAATTATAGAATTGTGCGTCTGTCTACTTGACAATTCTCAAAGATGGCATAAAAACAGATGCCGTCTAGGAATTATTCACTATCGACATCTATGCGTCACTTTTGAAGGGTCCTCTATTTGTGGTAGCATTGCTAATACGAAAATCAAGTATTTTTGCATAGAAAAATATGCTAACTAATTTAACAGAACTGAATTCTTATAGACAGTTGAAAATTTTCACAGTATAAACGAACAAAAAATATAAGAGATGTTTACATAAAAGCTGCGCCCAAATTTTTCGAATACTTTGAATATTTTGTGTTTAGAAGTATTTTATGCACAAAATTCTAAAACTGTTCGAAGTTCGAAGTTTATTGAAATTTATTTAAAATTTTTTTTTTATTTATTATTTACAATTGTAAAAAATTAATAAAAATCTGTACAAAGGTGTCGCGTGTAAGCTTTTGAGTTCCAAGTGAAAGTCTGCAAAGTTCGCGCAAAAGCTTACAAGCTTCATGGTGAAGCTTTCAAGCGAATTTATTCAAGGTAATGGCACTCAGAGCAACTGGTTTTGCGATTTTGTGTATTCATTGTCACGGTGGCCTGATACTTTGTTTTTTTTTTTGTTTTTTTGTTTACATTCTGATGGAAATTTTAACATTAGAAATCATTTTTACAAAAGCAAAATGCATGTAAAAGTTGTTTTTGCTCAAGTGCTATCACCTTCGATTCGCTTCGAGAATGAAGTAAACGCTTTCAGGTGTCATGTGAAGACTTTCAAACTTTAAACTGGATGCTACTTCAAATCTTTAAATTTTTGCAGTCATGTTGCTTAAGTGATGAAACTAGTTTTTTTACTAATATAGAAAGTTTGAATTTTGTAAAGAAAAAGAAGAACAAAATATAAAAAAAATTTCTAAAAAAATTCGCTTGAAAATTATAGGTTTTGAAATTTTACCTGAATTTATTTATCCTAAAGTGCGCTAAGCAACTTAATTTTAAGTGAAGTCTGTAATTTAAAGTGAAGGAGTGTTCGATTAACTCTACTTATGCTTTGCTCAAAAATGCAAAGAGCTAATTAATACAAATTTTGGAGCTGTTTGAAAAAATGCCATCATCATTTGAGTACACCATTTCCTTTAATTGCATAGCGTTGGTAGATCTTAATAGAGGCGAAGTGAAAAAATACACCAGAGATTTTCAAATTCCGTCGGAAGTGAAAACACAAATCAAAATTCGTGTATTACTTTCACATACTTTAAATTAGTTGTTGTATAATATTTTAGAATATCTATGTAAGTTAAATTAGTTATCTGATTGAAAGAACTTAGTTCCGCATCTCCTATTACTTTTTGTATATTTAATAAGTGCAGCTTTTTAACAGTACTTTTGTAATGCAAAAATGCTATAAAAGTATTTCAAATTCCCTGGGTGTTTGTATTTTCCTAAAGCTTTAAGTACAAAATGTAATAAAAATATTAAAAAAAATAATAATAATAAATAAAATTCCCACCCCTTTCAGCGCAGCTGTAAAATATGACAGTGGTGTTTGAAAAAAATAAAATAAAAATATCACTAGAGCGCAGTTGAAGAAAATATAGCTTTTGTAAAATATATTTATAGAAACCAGTTCGTTACACAAAAATGAAATGCATAAGCAACATTTTTCTAGACACTTATAATTCTTTGAATTAATGCATTCATTGCAAGTAACTAGAAACTTAAATTTACTAGTTTTATTTTAGGCTTAAGTTTTCTTTTTTTTATATAATATACAAAAAATCATTTTTCGATACGCCGGCACACGCGTGCATACATACATATACATGTATGTGTGTATGTGCATACATATGTGTATGCCAGCATGTAAAAGGTCACAATAAATGGATGCATGTATGTGGGAGATAGTGGGAAAGCAATGAGCAGACAAACAAATATATGTTTATATGTACATACATACATATATGCACACATCCAACGCCACATAAACATATTTGAGGCGAATTTTTGTATTCTTGTCATTGGCATTATTTCTTGTTGTTGCATGTAACAAAATATGTATAAACTAATGGAGGGTCAAAATAAGTGAAATCATTAAAAAATGAAATAAAATATAAATATTTGAAAAAAATCTTTAACTTGTCTTTTTTTTATATAATACTAGCAAACCCGGCCCCCTTCGCTGGGCACACTAAAATAGAATAGATATGGTTTAGAACAGAAAATATATGATTTTCATATTATTTATTTTTTTATTCTTTATTCAAGCGCTTTGGCATAAACAATATTTTTTCTTTTTCTATTTGTTTTTGAGTAAATATAAAATATAAATTGAAAATCAGGAAAAAAGAAGATTGTTTTTAAATTTCAAATCAACGCATATGAATAAACAATCGTCTTTTTTCCTGATCATCCATGAATTTTTCGTTTCAATTTATATGTTTTATTAAGCATTGGAGTTTTTTAACCATTATCCATTCATATTTTTCAAAAAAAAAAAAACGAAAAAAATTGTTTTTTCCACGAACACATAATTTCATTCGGATTTCACATTAAATTCTCAAATTTCGTAAGAAATTATTCACTGTTCCAAAATCCACTCCAAAAAAATTCACAAACAATATTTACATGTTGCACTTACGTTTTTTCCTTATGGCATCCAAATCAGAAAGAAATATTGACACATTGTAACTCACACTGTCAATTTGACAGTTCAGTTCCGCCCCAAGCGTTAAAAAAGTAAACGACATTATGGCTGGCTCAAAAGAACGCTGTACCCGTTGCCACTGCTCCGAATTACAACCAAACTTTACGAAACCCATTTTCAGTACTTACTTAACAATGTGCATAAGTTTGGTTTAATTCGGTGCAAAGACACGGCGGGTCCACGTTTTGGCATATATTTCGAAACCCTAGTCATCAATAGGTATGATGCACCGTATTAAAGCACTTATCAATAGCTTTCATTTGATACCCATATTGTACATACACAACCAAAGGTTACCCGGGTCCACGTGCTAAAAATCAACATTGGATTAAAAAAGATTGGCCTGCTCGGAAAGCGTTAGTACCAGGACAACAGAACGTTATAAACCCACCTTTAGTATCAAGGGATCGTATAATTTTACCTCCGTTACATATAAAACTGGGGCTTATAAAACAATTTGTTAAAGCTCTTGACAAAAATGGAAATTGTTTTCTTTTTCTGTCTAAAAAGTTTCCAAAATTGAGTGCAGAAAAGATAAAAGCGGGTATTTTTGACGGGCCACAGATAAGGTCGTTAATAAAAGACTCAAATTTCGTAGACACTATGACAGTGATTGAGAAAATGGCATGGAATGAGTTTGTTTGGCTTGTTTAAAATTTCTTAGGAAATAAGAAAAGTTCTGACTAATCTCAGCACGTCGAACAACTAATAAGTCACTTCCAAAGGGTTGGATGTAATATGAGCATTAAGTTACACTTTCTTCACAACCATCTGGACTATTTTCCAGCCAATCTTGAGTATCTCAGCGAAGAACAGGACGATCGATTCCACCAGGACTTTCGTACGATGGAGGAACGCTATCAAGGTTACTGGAAAACACACATGATGGCCGACTATTGTTGGAGCATTAACAACAGTTCTATGTCTTCAACTGCAGCAAGAAAATCATATAAAAGAAAATTTGTTTAAACTTAAGAAGGCAATAAAATAAAATAATCTTTAAATCTATAGTGTTTTATTACAAAAAGTCAAATGTGTCATACAGAGTCATATAGAGCTGATACAGGAATTTCAGTTACAGATTTGAAATTGTCATTAAAAATTGGACTAAAAACATGTATCATAACCCAATCATCAGAAATGCTGTTGTGCAGTGTTATTATTATTATTAGAAGGCCATTACGCACTGTGACCAGAGCTAATCTACTGTGAAAGGCCTATTTTTTTAACCCTAGAGTTTTTGGCTTTTTTTAAATTTTAGCACAATTTTAAGTTTGTTGTTGCAAAGATTGCATACAGATACTACGATACCACCAAGGTGATGAATTCTCTGTCTGCCCAACGCCGGACATTCACAGAGCACATGTTCTGAGCTTTCTATGTCCATTTCGCAAAAGCGCCAGACATTGGTCTCAGATAGACCAATATTATTTAGATGATACCTCAGGCTGCAGTGACCTGTAAAATATCGTGTTAAAAGACGCAGATCTACTCTGCTTAGTGAGAGTAGCTTGTCAGATATTCCTTTGTTGGGACTTAGAAATAGTTTGGCTTGACGCTGACCGGCACAGTTTAGCCAGTGTGCAGCAAATTTCCTTTCTTCCCATTTCCTAAGGAATTCATTAATGTGGCTTTTTGTGAGTCCACAGAGAGGCTCAGGATCAGTAAGTTGCATATTTGCTCCTTGTTTTGCAAGGTCATCAGCCATTTCATTTCCCTCATGTCCTTTATGTCCCGGAAGCCAGCCTAGTGTTACTATGTTGAGAAGGTTTAGGCAATCATTTACCAATTTAGAGGTGATAGGTGTTGATAGAAGGGCTTTTAGAGCCGCTTGGATATTCGAAAGTATGTCAATGTGAGTACCTCTCATTTTACTGCTAAGGCATTCTCTCACACATATTTCTATGGCATGTATTTCTGCCTGGAATATTGTTGGGTAGAGTCCCATCGGAATCGATTTTTTGAATTTACGCCCATTGATTCCTGCCCCTGTTCTACCATTTTCCAATTTGAACCCATCAGTAAACCATGGCTGAGAGCCAGGTTTGAAAGTGATAGAATTAGTTCTCCAGTCAGTGCGTTCATTAATTATAACTTGGAAGTTCCTGAAGAGTATTAGTTTGGGTGATAGTATATCATCCCTATGAAGAATGGGACTATGTAGGAAGTCTTCTAAGATCCTTAAATGTCCTTTCATATCCCCACTTTTAAGTTTAGATATACCTCTTAATCTTAAGGCACTCGAGCGAGCTTCCCTTTCAATCAAGATTGGAAGCGGTGGTATGTTCAGGAGCACACCCAATGCATCCGTGGGACATGTTTTCATAGCCTCTGTAATACCAACACATATCAGGCGATGCAGTTTGTTTAATTCGTTTGCTGCCTTTCTTTGCTTGACCTTGGGCCACCATGCTAAAGATGCATAAGTGACTACGGGTTTCACAACTGTGGTGAATGTCCAGAAGGTCATTCTAGGGTTTAGTCCCCATGTCTTACCAAAAAGCCTTGTGCAGGCAAAGAATGCCCTTGTGACTTTTGAAGTAACTCTCTCAACATGGGAATTCCACGTAGGCGTTTGTCAAGACTGACGCCGCAAAGTAGAAATACACACCAATTAAAATTTGCAAATTGAGTCAAAGTTAAAAATTAAAAAAACAATTTTTTTTAATAAAATGGAGAATGTAACTAAATACAGGGTCTGGCACTCGAATTAAAAAGGCCATAAATTTAGTTTGGAAAATTACTTTCATTCAATTCAAAGTAAAAACTATGTGAAAATAATACAAAATTAAGAATCAATTTACTTTTACTCGATATGACCACCTTGTCTACGGCCTTGAGACGATCCAGAAATAAATCGCAAGCTGCTCGAATGTGATATGCAGGTATTTTGGCCCACTCGCGGACAATAGCTTTATTCAGCGCCTCGAAACTAGTAAATCTTTTAGTTCGGACCTTGCTTTCCAAAATGGTATAAAAAGATTTATCTATTGGACTCGTGTCTGGTGAATTTGAGAGCCATTGTGTGGACGTTATGAAGTTCGGAACATTGTTTTTTAGCCATTCTTGATTTACTCAAGCTTTGTGAGACGGTGCCGAGTCCTGTTAAAATGTCCGAAATGTTTGTCTGCCCACAGCTTTAAAGCAATCTTCAAAATATGATACTTTCCCCATAATATTTTGCATTTACCGTGACGCCAGGCTCGATGAAAATGATTGGAGAGCGCCCATCTGCGGTTACAGCTGCCCAAACCATTACCTGTGGCGGGTACTGCCTCCAATCCCATGGTGGCCAATCGATCACTCAAATTCTTGCATGAACTGTCGGTTAAATCGTTCGTTTTGGGAGTTCACGAATTGTCTAATTAGAAAATTTTTCTAGTCAGAAAACACAATGTTGGAAAATTGACTGCTTTCGGCCAAGCGTAGCAACTGCTTCGCTCTCTCAAGTCTGACTTGGTGCTGTTTTGGTGTGGGATCATGCGCTCTTTGGATCTTGTAAAGCTTAACTTTAAGATCATTTTTCAGTATGCGGCGGAGGCTACGGTTAGATATTTTTAGTTCTTTCGCCATTTGATTGGTACTTCGTCGGGGATTTCGCTCAAGTCGCTTCTTCACTTTCTTGAACCATTTCACGTGACGTTGCAGTCTTTTGATTTCCACCTCCATGACGTTTCGCGATGCTACTAGGATCACTGTAACGAGTAATGGTGCGATAAACAAAAACTTTATTTCCTTTAAGGTGCTCGAGCTCACGAACAATCGCTGGTTGTGATTTTCCAGCCAAATATAATGCAATCACACTATTAAGTTTGAAGTCCATCACTGATTTTCTTTTTTCGCATTTACTCTCGGCAAAATGCTTCCGCGCGCTTGTAAGCAATACTGTGGACTGTCATTTAGCCAACATGGGCACGGGCACCAGCTGCGCGAGTGGTCTGAAGTTGGTTACACCTCGAATGCCGGACCCTGTATATTTTAGATACAATTTCTAAAGTTTATTTGAAGTCATATATTAAATAAGAAACGGCCAATGATATAGAGGTACTATGTTTCAAACATAAGATACGTTCTAAAATATTCGTGTAAAAGAGAATTACAGGAAAACAATATTAAAAAATTCTTTTTAGAGTTCACCTAAAAATTTATTTCGTGCTTACACAATTTAATTCATTAAATATATTGTTAGAAATAAATTATTAAACGGCGAGAGCAAAACCTACCGAATCTCAGAGACTTTTCCTGGGACTGATTTAAGGTAGTAGTCTGGTAACTTTCACGTTTTTTGAGGCCATGTTTGGGACGTTTTTTGGAAGGGAAAATAAAATTCAATCGGTTTGATTTTCTGATATGTTATTAAAGGTATCAGAAGGTGTACACAAAAATTTTTTTTTTTTTAATGTTTTGATACTATTTTTGTACACTGCAACAAGCGGCAAAAAAAAGAGGTGCAGTGGCGTGATTTCGTCACTTGTGGTCATCTGAAACAGAAAAAACAAATTGCTTATTAATTAGTGTGCCTGTCGTTCTGGCGGGTAGTAAGATCAAATGATTTTGATAAAAAATAACAAAATGGCGGACTTCGTAAAAAAATTGCCTTTTTTTAAAGTGGGAATCGGACTAAAAAATGGAAAGTTAGGGACGAAATAAATTAAATCTACTACCCGCCAGAACTATTGATGTGTAGAAAAGCATATCTAAATTTCAGCTCAATCCGTTGGATAGAAAATTTGTTTTCACGATGGCCATCCGGAAACACGTTGTTTTGAGAAAAACGCGTTTAAAGTTTTAGCGGCTTAGCGCGCACAAGTACGAACCGCTCTAATGTATGTGCTATAATTTCGTCAATATTTCGAATTTCGGTCTAAAATTTGTACAGTATATTACCAATATATCGCACTTTCAAAATATGTAAAAAACCGAAATTCGAAATTTTCAAAATAAGTTACCAGACTATTACCTTAAACGTTTCGTACATGCGTCGAAAAAGCTTATTCTGTTTGCTCCATGAGATTTAAGAAAAGTTCGTAAAATATTGAAAATCATGTTAAACAAAATAATTCGTGTAACTTTTTTCCAACTTTTTAGCTCTTATAAAAAGAAAATCAGTTGTATGTACTTCGGAACTACAGCCTCCACTCACCGAAGTACAAATAGAAAGCATTGAAGCTATCTTTTGAGTTTTATGCTTGTATTTCTGGGTTATTAACTATTTTGGGAATATATATCTAAGTACATACGCGCATAGACGGAAGCAAGGAAGATATGAAGAAAGTTGTGATTGCCACGACAATACAATTGCTAATGGAATATTCTTCATCTGACAGTGATGATGAAATGGAATAAATTATTATGGGCAAAATAAGATAATGTGATGATAAGCGCGTTATTTTGCATTTTATTTTGTTAATTTTTTTTTATTTACTACTGTAGCTCAACTAAAAGTTTTTTTTAATTTTGTGATTTTTCCCTCCAACAATTTAACCAGCTGCTTGTAAAACTTGCAAATTATTACTGGTTTTGCGTTCATGTAATTTATTTGGTATTTTTCTCTTCGAGAGCGAATTTTTGGAAATTAAGTTACTGGATAATTTTTACATGAACAAACCTTATGTTGCGTTTTAGGGCACAGCTAACGGCATTTCACTCCACAGGTCAGTTATGGCTGCCAACAGAAATGTTTCCCCAACAAGCGCCTTGAAATAGGCAACAACTTGCTTGTCCACTTTTTATTGCAGCAGAGAAGAGAATGCAGAAAATGTTATTGAAATGAGAACGCGCAAATGTTATCAGAGAATGTTAATGAAATCTGAGAATGTTAATGCAATGAGAAGACTCAAATGTTACAGTTAAGTATTTTTCGTGCAAATCGAGTTTTGAACGGTTTGCTGGTAACGGATTTTACCAAGCAAGGCTGATAGATTTACCAGGATTGACCATTAGCTATGGTGAAAAACACAATTGTGCGAGCAACTTCGGCTGCTAGGTCACAGGGTCCTCGGCAACCTATTTCTGCCCGCTCATTACACATGTAAATATTCACACACTCGTCCAATCACAGAAAGGATGATGGATTAACAGATTTGGCCAATACAATGGTGAAAAACAGAATTAAGAGGGAAACTACGGCCGCCACGTTACGGAAGATTCGGCAGCCGAATTATACACAGTAATTTTGCATGTATTCACACACTCATCCAATCAGTCGTTGTTCAGATGGCAATGAAGCAACATGAGTGTAAAGCGTTGATTTTCCTTTTTTTTTTTGTATCACTAACAATTTCTTAGCTTTTTCGTCAGCTCTTCAACTGATTCTGCCAAATTCGCTGAAAGCCGGCTAACGGTCTGATATTTGTCACGCCATTAAACATTTTTTCACAATGGGATTTTAAAGCATCAACCGCATTAAGTTTTGCACCACTAAAAAAATTTAAAACCCAACATCCCTCTTAACTCAACAACTCACCTAAAATTTTTTTACTATTTTCTTACTTTTTAAATGATAAAAAAAAAATCAACAAGCATAGTCGATTTAATTTAGCCTTTTTTTATAAGGCGGTTGAAATCAAAATGTCAGAAACATTATCACACACCTCCCGCTGCGTTCAAAAGCGGTTGTGGGGGAAATGAAACATCGAAGAATGTGCAATAGTCCTATACTCATGAACTATTGGCTGGTCTTCGGTTGCTAGCTGCATTAAGTACTAAAGTATCAGGCAAAATTGCATGCTGAAAAGTCTCGAACGACTGGTGGAATTGCGCATACGTCAGAAGTCGCTGAAAGCTCATCCTCTGTCTCCATTTCAGCATGCCTATCAAAGTGGAAAATCCTGCGAGTCGGCTCTGCAAAACCTTGTTGCTAGGGTAGAGCTGGCCATCGACAGCAGGGACTACGCTATGGGCATCTTTTTAGACATAGAGGGGGCGTTTGATAATGCCACTTTTGCCAGTATGTGTAGCTCTGCTAGTAGGCACGGCGTAGTCCGAGTGCTAATAAATTGGATTCGTTCGATGATGACCCAAAGAATCGTCTCGGTGCGAGCATAGGGAGATCTGCTGGTTTCATCCGGGGGTTAATAGACGCTGCCCCCAAGGCGGTGTGCTGTCTCCATTGCTCTGGTGCATGGTAATCGATCCTCTACTCACCACCTTAAACGATTCGGGAGTCTACGCACAAGCATATGCGGACGATGTTGCGTGTTTGGTAACAGGCCCTTCGCTTATGAACATCTGCAGGAAAGTGCAGAAAACTCTGGATCTGATTGACACTTGGTGCTGTGCGAATGGGTTATCGACAAATCCCGTCAAGACTGGTATTGTCCTCTTCACCAGAAGAAGGAAGCTTAATGGACTCGTTCTGCCTAGGCTAAAAGGAGTCACAATCCAGCTATCCAAGGAAATTAAATATCTTGGAGTAATCCTCGATAGTAAACTCTTCTGAAAATCACACGTTGAAACAAAGACATCCAAAGCACTAACAGCTTTCTGGCAGTGCAAAGGTATCTTTGGGAACACGTGGGGTATTTCTCTTGGTAAGATCCTATGGATCTACACAGCTATGATAAGACCTATTATCACCTATGCATCAGTGGTCTTGATGAGTAGACTCTCTCTCATGGGAGTCAGGAGGACCTTATCGAGACTACAACGCACTGTGGCCATCTGTTGCTCCGGAGCTTTTCCAACTACTTCAGGCCCGGCATTAGATGCTCTGATTGGTTTGCCACCACTTGATGCTTTCATTCAAGGAGAGGCCTTGAAGGCATCTGCAGGCTGAAACACAATGGGAACTTGTACGGCCCCTGTCCGGCTTTGGAAAACAGCGAAGGCATGGACGTGGATCCAACGATTCTCTCCATGCCCCTTGACTCGATGCCATCAAGAGTCGTACTTGAAAAGAGACACAGTGTAGTGCTGCCAGAGGCTCAGTTGTGGTCCAACTCAGAAAATGTGCCCGGCAAACACTGTTTTCGCATTTTTACGGATGGCTCCAGGACCGAGCATGGCTCCGGCTCTGGGGTCTGCGTGGAATCCAGCAGGACAAAACTGCTCTTTGCTCTTGGAATGCATGCATCTGTGTTTCAATCGGAGGTGTATGCAGTTCAAGAAGCGATGAACTTTGTTGTGGAAAACCGATGGAGAGGCAGAACTATATGTGTCTGCAGCATCAGCCAAGCTGCGCTTATGACCTTAGACACCCCCCCAACCACAACAGGGGTAGTCAAGTCCTGTAAATCTAGGCTGAACTATGTCGGTAGACATGCTAACATGGGTCCCAGGACACGTGGGTATCGCGGGTAACGAGACCTCTGACTCCTTAGCTAAGATGGGCTCTGCGGCCAACTTCTTTGGCCCAGAGCCCGTTTTGCCACTCACTTCTTCGGCCATCACAGCCACCCACAAGCGAGCTTGGCAGGCTGAGAGAGGCTGCAGATGGACTAAACTGATGTTACCTGTCATGTCCGATCGACTGTCGCAAACCCTTCTGTCATTAAGCAGAAGGGAGTGCAGACGGCTGGTTGGACTGATGACGGGCCATTTTCTGTGGGCGAAGCACATGGAAAGGTTGGGCACCTCAGACAGTGTACTCTGCCCAGCTTGTGAAGAGGAGGATGAGACGGCGGACCACTTCTTGTGCGTCTGCCCCGCCTTCGCTCGAATCAGGTTTGAGGTCTTTGGCACTGATGTGTTAAGAAGCGACCATCTTGGCTCCTTGGCACCACAAGATCTACTCAGATTTCTTCGGAGATCGGGTAGATTTAAAGAAAATTAAAAGGGAATTCAAGTGTAGTACAATGAACTTAATTCATGTCTGAGTGCTGCACTTGTAAGTTGTCCCGACAACAAAAAAAAAACAATCAGGCAAAATATGTCCAGAAAAACTACTAAAAAAATATTTTGTCGGACATTAATAGCATTAAATACTTGGTCTATCTTTCTGCTTCTACTGCTGCTGCCGCTGTTGTTGCTGCAGTTGCAGCCCATCTTTTTTACGTCTGTAGCAATGCTTCGAAGACTTACAATGCTACGCTTCCCTCGCGCTGATGTAATAACCAACAAATAAAATATGTCACATCGTTACAAGAAATCCAAATTTGATTTATTTTAAATTTTTTAGTTGACAAAGATAATATGGAGTAATTAATGGATTGTATGTTGAAGGGAATTCATTTGAATAGGTTTCTCATTCAATTTGTGCTCTTTTTAATTGAATTTTTTTAATTCAATAAAAATCGTCTAGTCTGCTTTCCGAATAAACAAAACCTAACAAAATATTCGAGCTGACTTTAATTAATCAAAATACTCATAAAAATGTAAATAAATTTTACAAACCCATTTCGTATTCACAAGTACGTGAAGATACGATTTTTTTTTTGTTTTTTTTTTTTTTTTAATTTCACAATTGATACTTAATTAACTCATTTAGCTCCCTTGGCAAACAGAAAAAAGCAAATTCACGAATAACAATAAAAAAAGTTTCTTAGAGGAAAGTAAACTATTAAATTTCTAGTAAGGGAAAAGAAAAAATCACAAAAATTCTATTCAAATTAAAATATTCATACCTACTTATTCATAAGTACTTAATAGTAAAAAATGACAGCATATTTTCATTTGTAGTCTTTTGATACGTTTTAAACTAACTTCAATTAAATGACTTGAGCATTTGGCTCGTTTTTCTAGAGCGTTTTCAATCTAACAAAAACGTTCAGTCTCAAAATACATACATACATTCTCCTCATGATTCTCTTCTCACATTCACGATTATATTTGTAAATATTATACGTATGCAAATAGCGCCGTTTATGCATCGCTGTCGCGTGGCCGTTTTAAGCACAGCTCGATTACATTGTCATGGTCGGCCACACTAAATTTGGACTTCCTTATATTCGAGTCAAGTACACGCAAATTATAGGTATAATTTTGTTCTATTTTGCTGAGGCTAATGGACATTTCGTGGGCCAGCTTCTTTGCGGGCTGCGACAATGTAACTGGCATGCGCCCGCAACGTTTGATTGGGCTTATCACATCCGACAGCTTACACTCGTACAATTCACCATAGTCAAGCACTTCCCATTCGCCATTCTCCATATTCCAAGTGAAAAGTATGCGGCACTCAAATTGACGACGATGGAAAGCGCAGTCCAACTTGCGTGAACAGTTGAGGCAATTCGTTGGCGATGTTGGTGGTTGATCGCGAGCAGAGAACTGTGCCATTAACAGACAAATAATTGTTTGACTGACTGGGCAAACCTAGCAAGCGAAAAGTAAGGCAAATTAGACGAATTCTATGGTTCTTTGCTCTACAGAAATGTGCGCTTAGGTATATGAGACTTACCCTGATTAGCTCACACGCCCAATCATAGAAAACATCATAGGTTTTTTCATTCTTCTGGCAAAGCGCACTTATTGCATAGTACGTGAAAGTTTCCAAATCAAATGAGTGTTGCGTTATTACTACACTGGCACAATTGAGTTGTTGGTATGTTGCCTGCGATACCATTTGCATTTCTGAATAGCACGAGCCGTGCACCTCAACGGGCAGCGATGTATGATAGCCGGGCGAAATGCAATCATCTACGGGAGAAGACAGAATATTTTAATAAGAATTGCGTGGCATTTAGTTAACAATAACGTACCTTCTTCACTGGTTATAACCGATGCAGCGTCGTCTTCCTCCACAAATCGCCTTTTGAATTTTTTCGTACACACCGGTTTCTCTAGTATTGTGCCCGCCTGTAGAGGCATCTCCACCACACGATTTTCTTCACGACGCGGGGACAGGAATGGCGCATTCGGCGACATGGTGCCACTCAAATCTAGATGCCGTTTGGCCATAGACACTTGCAGTGGCGATAAAGTGCCCAGCGGCTTGAAGCTAAGCATTTGCTGTGTGGCTGTTGAAATGGTCTGCGGTGGCGATATGGAGCCGTAAATGTGGGCTGGTGTCACGTGTCGGCTGGGTGAGCGTATCAGGCCACCAGCAACAGGTGAACTACAAGGCGGCGAACGAAATCCCTGTTGCAACGACGTTATGGGCGAGGCGCGATGCATAGGAGGCGGCGTGCAATGGCGAGCGTCGCTACAATTGGACGGGGAAGCATGTGAAGGCCGTGGCGAGGATGACGGTGAAGCACATGGCGAATTGTAGAAATGATGAGAGCCGCTTGCAGCAGTTGTGGTCGCTGAACGATGCAGTGAACGTGTACTGCTACTGCCATACGATGTAGTATAATGCGACATAGCGAGGTTTTTATTGGCAGAACGTATCTTCGTAAATGGTACAATATTTTCTGTGTTGTCCTCAGAGAATTCATACTTTTTATCAGCTAAACGGCGTTTGCGCAATGTAGAAATCTTTTCACACTTTTCGTTGTCCTCTGAGAACTCATAAGCATTTAGGCGATCGGCCGTGGTTGCTGATGCTGCCGGATTGCTGGAAGTGGGAATTGTAGTTTGCAGATCGATGCTTGTAACGCCATTACGGAAGGATTTTGTGACAATGCGATGATGACGCCTACCACGATGGTTGATCAGGCTAAAACGTGCAGTACTACCGCCGCTGGGACTATTATTGATCCCTGTCGATGTCGTACTAGCTGTGGTATCGGCAGCTTTGGCGTTGCTACTTGTTGTAGTGCTGCTCGAAGCAACTGTAGCGTTGGGTGAAGCGCTGCCGCTACATGTGAAAATTACTTCATCGTAAGTTTTTCGTGAAATAAATGCTACTGCCGAGCTCGATGAAGTAACGGATGCGTCACTTTGTGAAGGCCGTATAGGCGTTTCGCTGGAATGTGTCGAATCCGTTTCGACGTCACTAAAATCGGCAATAATGCGGGCGATAACGTTATTGTGATTGTCACAACTAGCTTGCTCATCAGCAGTGAGCGGCATCAGCCGACGTTCCATACTCGATGTGCTCG
This sequence comes from Anastrepha ludens, assembly GCF_028408465.1. Taxonomy (NCBI): domain Eukaryota; kingdom Metazoa; phylum Arthropoda; class Insecta; order Diptera; family Tephritidae; genus Anastrepha; species Anastrepha ludens. Next base: position 112,626,259 of record NC_071498.1, on the reverse strand, counting down.
CCGCTGATGATTCATGGCATGGTGTGCTGCGACTAGATGTCAACTGTTGGTGTTGCTGTTGAGGTTGTATGGCATTGATTGCACCAGCGGGAGGTATCAATTCAATGTGCATCATATGCACAAAACCGTTTGAAACTATTAAAATACGCTCGGGGCAAATCAGATTAATTTGCGAGCTAAATTTTGGATCGGATTCGGTTGAAGAATACTTGGTGTGTATAGTGAGATTGCACTTCAAGCACAACATATGCCAGCGAAAGACTAAAAGCAGAAACGGGATTTTACACAGGTTTCTTATCGTATTTATTGCAAATCGGCTGGGTTGTTTACTTACAGGTGCTATCTTCATAATCTCGTAATTTTTTACATTCCAAACAACCGAGTCTAGGAACTTTAACGTAAGTTATGTATGATTCTTCATTCTCATTTTCTGCGGCGCCATGAACAATGAGAATGCGAGGATCGGCACACTTCCACTGAGTCATTGTTACTTTTTTCAGATTGTCAACGCCATGATCGTCAAAAAGGCAGCACTTGAAGAAGCTGCGGAGCGGTTTATGTGGTTGGTATACCCAGAAGTACAAACTGAAAAATGTAAATGTAAGTTTTTTGATCGAATAGAGATTTATCTTTCAAATTCAAAATTTGTCTAAAAATTAATGCACTTACCTGTACTTATATCCATTACTAAAGGAATAGTGATTAGCAATCATATTGTCATTGCAGCATACCTTATAGCTCAGCAGGAACTGACCACAGGCGCTAAGACCCATAAACATGTGTCTAAAAAAAAGAAACATTTAAACAATTTTTAACGGTTTCTTTTAAGAAAAAGTTTTTTTTTCTATCGAAGTGGTGAAGTTATTGTTGTTGTAATTGTTTCAAATCGTTGCAATGCCCGAAAGTCGTGTGAATGATTTTTTTCGATAGCACATTCTTTCTTATTTACTTACCCCTGTAGGAAGCAGTTCGGCACAATATCCTTGAGGCAAAATCTTAATCTATTTGGCACTTGGTCGAATGCGCGTTCTGGTGCCTGAGTCAAACGTTTTCTACACGTGAAATTACCAGTCCGCTGGAAATAAAACGTTAAAGTAAATAATTTTTATTTCTGTTCACTGAATATCACTCCCTTAAACTCACTTCTCTGTTGTAAATTTTCTGTACCAAATTTTTAGGGCTGTTGTTTACGCTTGTCATTTCCCTAAACCCATAGAGTTGTTGGCGCTGCTGTTGAGCATAGCTACTCGCACCGTCCGAGTCATCAGAACTATCTTCAGCCGTTGAGAAGTCATCATCTTCTTCGGAGGAAGCGGATAGTGACTCAGCGAAAGTACCAAAATCGGCTTCCATCGCCTACAACCGCTCGATTTCTTCCGCAACTATTATTGTGATTCCACGTCTGGATCGGGATAGTATGTACTCTGTATACAGACTGTATAGTTGTACCTTCACTTACTCCTTCTCCTTTCTAGCACTTTGCCTGTCTACCTCGTCGAACCAGCTTCTCAATTTATTCTTAATCAATGCTAAGCAAAGATTTCTCGCCATATAACTTTCATGTTTCAATTGACTCTTTAAAAGAACTTATTCCTGAAAGTTACATACATCATCAAGTGAATATAACAACGTATTACATTTGGCCACTACGCTTAAATTTTGAATTAATTAAAATTTCTCTCTAGTCGCGTCGGCCAGCCGAACAAAGGTGAAAATAAAAATGCAGCCGATCTTAGCGTCGCTGTCGCTATCGTTTGGTTCATTACAAAGTAGCCGCGGCTACAATTGTCAAACACAAGTGAGAGGGAAATATAAACAAATCCATTCGCTGACGGTGGTGAAAGTGAGAGGCACTGAAAATTTGACAGTTATTTTGACAATCAGCTTGGTAATTTGTCCGGCTTTTGCGAAGGCTGCCACCTTTATTAGTTATAAACCAATCAGCTGATGTGGAAAATAAGGATGAATAGAAAAAAGGTAGGGGTACTCACAAAAATGTCGATACTTTAGCGATTTGTTCATTGGCAGTTCGGCAAACTTACTTATTTTTTAAGTATAATGGTCTGATGCTAAGATTGTATTTCTGAATTAATAAATATGTTTTGAAAATAGCAAAATTTAAATGATTTGATATTTATTGCATTAATATGAAACTTTGTCGTTGGAGGCACAAAAAACGTGCTGCCAAAAGCGTTTATTATAAACTTTAGTTAGTAAGAAATAAATAAATTTAGTTCGTAAAAAATAGAAACACTTATGTAAAAATGCAGTTAATTCAAGTTAGTAAGAAAATTTAAAGCCGACAGCTAACACTTCTCAAATGGAAAAATGTATTAAGATTCTTTACAAGGTGCATTTACTTCAATAGTTTCATAATCCGAAAGGAAGCAAATTTTTTTATATAAGTATGACCCCAAGCTCTTATTTTATGCTATGTAAAAATGCATTGCGATACCCATTTATAGTATCTCATTAGATGAAAATCAGTAAGGCATAGTAAATTTGAAAATTTGACAGCCGTTTTCTCGATGCTTTTAGTTATTGGAGTAAATAAGCGTTTTGTCCTACAGTTTTAAAAAATACATTAAATATGTATATCAAAACCGCAACCATCTATTTTTTACTGCGTGGGAATTAATATTATGCCTTCTTCGCCACTTTGCGAACCCTCTGAAAATATGTTTAGTCCTTTAAGGTCTGTAACAACAATTATACGACATCCTTATGAACACCGTACTTACATGATTTTTGAAATCTGTGACATGGCATCTTAATTCCACAATCACGTTTGCTTTCGCTCCAACATATTTCGAAATTAAAACAATCAACCAAATAAGTCTCAAATAACACTAAAAAGTGTTGCACATAACAGAAGTGAAACTTTCAAGGCTGACAAAGAAAGAGACACAGACCAGAGAGAGAAAGAATATACATATACATATCTAAATAATTTCACAACATTTGCACAGAATACAAATAGACAAAATTTACAAAAAACGGAAAAGGGTCGACCGGTGTAGGTGAATGCCGGACACAAAGCGTGGCAACAACGCACACTACTCCGAGCGTTTAACACCCGCACAAACGCAGCCATTCCAGGACCGCAAGAGTGGCACAAATTACTGCAAGGCAATACCAATAAATCCGACGCCGGAATGGAAAGCACTTTATAGTACGCACAAGCACTAGCCAGGAAACGGAAATAAGCGCCAAAAAGTAGGCACCAAACAATGGGGACCAAAAAAACGCCCCAAACAGTAGGCACCAAAAATATATTTCCTACTAGTTTGCAACAACAAACAAGCGCCAACAAGTAAGCAGTGTTATTTGTCACTAGAAATTAGCAACCACAAAAAAACTCAGGAAAAATAGCCTAAAATGTATCTAAGATATATATAAAGTATAAGCTCTCTCTCTTCTTTTCTTCTACGTTATATCTTCTTTCTCTCTCGCGGAACGAAAATGACCAAAACGTTGCATGGCTCGTCCATCGACGCCTAAGCGTTTTTTTGGTGCCTACTTTTTGGCGCTTATTTCCATTTCCTGGCTAGTGCTTGTGCGTAATATAAAGTGCTATCCATTCCGGCGTCGGATTTGTTGGTATTGCCGTGCGGTAATTTGTGCCGTTGCTGCGATACTGGAATCGCTGCGGGTGATAAACGCTCGGAGTAGTTATTGCCACGTTGTTGCCACGGCTTGTGTCCGAGGGGAAAATTGAATGCCTAAAGTGACTTTGCATTAAAAAACAAACAATTTAACATAAAAGAAGCGTCCAACTATACTGAGATCAAGGTATAATTCGAAAATGTTTGATTTGCCCGCCAAGAAAACAGGTATTTTTTGAAGTGAAACTTCTTTAGGCGCGTCGGGGGCCCCAAGGCAGATTGAAAATAGGCGAGTGAAACGGTAAGTTCGGAGCGTTACCGAAATCCGTCAAATGGGCGGGGCCAAGGAGCAGCTGCTCCTTCCCACTATCGCCTATTCGCTCTCTCGCATCGCAAGCGCTGAACGATGTGAGGGAGCCACCGAGACACGCCGTCTCTCCCCTTCTCTCTCGAATGCCTTTCTTTCTCTCCCGTTTGCTCTATAGCAAACTACCCACGCCGTGCATCAGCCGTTCAGTAAGTGTGAAGCGAGGTTAGGATATTGCGTTGACCTGTGATTCGCACTGAACGAAGCGATATTCTTAATAGTTTTTAACAATATGTGAATACAATCGATGTATATACTAGAAATGCGTTGAAAAGGTGCCTATGATTCCATTGTAATTATAACTATATTTTATCAATGTATAATAAAAAACAGAGTACACAGGGTCAAACTGAGCGTACATTAATTTGTATATGCATGTTATGTTCCGCAATTATCTCTTTTATATACAAGTAAATAGCGTGTGGAGACTATAATAGAGGATTTTCGCTTTAAAAATTAGTTTGACACTGGTATTTGAACAAATTTCTATTGAAGAATACTTAGTTACACAACGAAATACTTCGTCTGGCCTTCTTCTTCTAGAAGATAAACCAGTACAAAAATGCAAACGTCTCTAGCACACCCTGTAGCGAATAATTTCGAAATAATATGAACTGAAATGTATATAGCACACAAGTAAGCATTGAAGTAGACTGGCGACATGCAGGCAACCGACAATCGACAACCGACAACGGGTATTATAGATAGCCAAAGCCCGTGCAAATGGGTGCTGTGTGTGAGTATCAGATAAAGGGCCGATTGAATGTGTGTAAGCGGGAAAGCAATAAGAAACTGCTGTGAAGTAAATAGATGGTAGGTATGGAGGAGACGAAGCGATACAATGAGTGCGTTTGCCAAACGAGTGACGATAGTTGAAGTAGAAGGTTGTAAAATGACATTTCAACCGTTTCGGTGATCAAAGCAAATTGATTAACGCGCCAAAAGTAGGCAAAAAATACCATTGGAAGTGCAAAGAAATGTCAGCGTCAAGTGCAACACTGCACCCAAGTGTCAAATTTGAAGCTAATAAGGGCAAAAATAAATAGTACAAATTTATGTGGAGTGATATAGAAAAAAAAAAATATGAAAACCTGAATTTAACACGAGAGAGGGGGGAGAGATCTAAACCGGGGCTCCCATGCATGGAACAACCAACTTAGAAGTACCGTGCGTGAGTCTGACAGACCCTAGTTTATTTTTGTATTTGTACTTTTTTGGATGGGTTTCTGCTTGAGAGAAAATATTGACAAATTTTCAAGAAATTAACAAAACGGTTCGAAAAGTAAACAAGGCGTGGTAAAATGCTTCGATACCTTTCGCAAACTTGCCTCAAGAAAAACTTCGTACTAAATCCTATAACTTCTGACTAAAACGAGCTACTCAAAAGTTGCTCTCGAAAGTGATCACTAATATAGGTTTTTTGATTGAAGAAACGACCCTCTGTTACTGGGAATTATTTAGACAATTAAATAAGTTGTGCGTATATTGTCATGCATATCATGACACCACTGATACGGAGCAACATTTTGTAAAAAATAAATGGTGGAATTGAATACTCCTCACAATATGGCCTCTCTGTTGAATTTTAATGAATTGCGCACATTCTTCATTCTTCTATGACATTTCAGTTCTCGAATTCCAGTCAAGGCGAATTCATACAAGGTGCGGTTAGTAGGGCAACTGATTTATATTTTTCTTGCAATTTGGTATTTTAAATGCAAGATTTATCTATTTTATTTTTGTTGTTGCTTTATTTGTTTTCATTCTAATCAAATGTCTGACATTCAAATCACCAAGTTGGAAGAACAAACGCGAAAATATTGTGTTAGCCTAGTAAGGTCACCTTGTACAAATTCGCTTTAATTCCAGTTGTCAAAATTGTCGTTTTGAGGTTACGATTTTCCATTGGTGGTGTTGGTCGTTTAAGGTTTGCGAGCTCCGTAAATTGGTAATTTCGTAATAAAATTGTAGAAATTGTTAGGAAAAAGTGTATTTTTATTGAAATAAAATTGTGAAAGTAATTGTGTTTGAAATAAGAGTTTAATCAATTTATTTCGTTTATATTACAGACTTTTTGGTGATTAAACGCAACTTACATAACGCAACAGTAATCACAATGTCGCAGGCTCCAGTACGTGTATCGCCTTTAATCAAATTTGGCCGCTGGTCTTTGCTAGTAGTAGGCATTGGCTATGGTGCCTTCCATCAGAACAGGTTGTCCAAGAAGGAAGAGAAGGTACGCATAATCGAAGCGCAGCAAAAGGTTGTACGTGACGCCAAGTTAGCCGAAGAGAAGAAGCGTGCGGTAGAGGCTGAAATTCGTGCGTTGGAGGAACTTTCCAAGCCAAAAAAATAAGCTATTGACTCCTGAAGGACGTATATTTTATATTATCCACAATTGAAACGATGTGATTTCAATAAAAAAGAAATATTGTAAAGGCATCTATTGATTGTGAATTTCCCCAACTTTGGAAATTAGTGATATTCAACGATTCAACTCCAGCTGTTTTGCGAGCCAGTGTTTTAATTTATAATTAAAACTGGTTATAATAAAAATATATGTAAAAAGTGATGAATTGAGTTGATTTCTAGTGAATTAAATAATGAAGTGCCTTTTGTTTTTACCTCACGAAAACTACACGACCACAAATTATCACACATACTTAAATACCTCTGGTTTCTTTGTTCAAGGAGGTTGGGACAAATGGTATCTTCTAAATTTTTGTAATGTAGATGAATAGGTTGTCTCTATTTCCAGACCAAGGCATATAGTATGTAAAAATGACAAATAATAAGTACAATTCTTATTTAAATTTATATCAAAATATGTAGTACGAGCATGGAGCAAAGGCAATTGGTGCTGTGCTAACAGAATGACCCGGACTTATATACGTCCAAGGACTATCAGCCCAACAGCATTCTCCAGGTATGGAGAATATTTATGCTGCTGCAACAACAACTATTTAAAAAATATTCCTTGATTTGATATAAGTCCAGAGGCATTATCGAATATAATTTAAATCAACAGCCAAAATTTTTCCCTCACTGGAGTAACTTTCAAACTAAAATATCTAAATCTAGTTATTTTTTTTATCTAAATCTGTTGTCTAACATTATGTTTTGATTTTTCATACATTTTTGAATTGCACTTGTGTATTTTTACTGAGCATCACAATATAGGAGTACAGCAATTGAAAATCCCTCATTTATAAATCCACCACCAGCTGACTTTTGAGGCATTGCTCCGCAATGCTGCCATATCTAAATGAAAATGTACGAGAAAAAAGAAATCAAATTTAAATTAACTTTGGCTCTGGCAGCGCTCGCACACTGAATAAGTTGTTGTTGAAAAGACCGCGAAAATGAAGTTTGAGTGGAAATTGTTGGATCAATAAAGTGTTTAGGATGTCTTTCAAATTAAATTTATATTATTAGTACTCAGCATTCAAATACATATCATGGCATACAGCCCAAATTTCGTGGGTTTTAATACATTCGGTAGTGCTAAACATAGTACCACTCATGTTAAGCAACCTGTGAAGTATGCAATACCCGGCCCCTTCACAAAGTCGAAACTGTTGCAGGACTGCCCGGAAGCGGATATACGTGTACTCAAGGAAGCAGCCGCAAAAGTGGTTGCGCAGCCAGGTGAGTAACTTCAAGCCAATTTCTTTTACAATAATTTGCATAGCATTTATTCGATACAGCATCCGCTTTACTGCACTCGCCATTATCCGCGAAGTGGTCGCATATTACAACGGGCTGTGCAACGATTGATAATTGCTTGCGCGGTGGCATCGCAACGCGTGGCATAACAGAGATTTGTGGTGCTTCAGGTGTTGGCAAGACACAATTGCTGCTACAATTGTCTTTGACGGTGCAGCTGCCCAAGCAACTGGGAGGTCTGGGTAAAGCAGTTGCCTTTATTTGCACTGAAGACACCTTTCCTTCAAAGCGCCTCTTCCAGCTGGCGAAAGTGTTTGAAAAACGCTTCCCCGATGTCCAAATGAATTACATGGGAAATATTTACATTGAACATGTGTTAGAAGCGGTATAGGTTGTTGAATATTTTAGAACTACGCAATTTCTACTTGTAATTTTACATTTTTAACCCTTATTACAGGATGACCTACTTAAATGTGTGGGAGTGCGTCTGGCAAATTTAATGGAATCACTAAGCATTGGCCTTATTATAATTGATTCAGTAGCAGCGATTTTTCGTACGTACAACAACTACATCAAGCGTGCGCGTGATATGCGAAAATTGGCCAACAACCTGTTGCACTACGCCGACAAATACAATTGTGCGGTTATTTGTGTGAATCAAGTACTACATATTGAAGAGTTTGTTTTCAAATCAAATACATTTTCCTATTATGCCCTTAGGTCGCCACGGTGAGTGATGCGGCGAAAGAAACACCTTGCTTGGGTTTAGCTTGGGCGCATTTAGGCCGTTCGCGCATTAAACTCTCTAGAGTTCCGAAAGAAGTAAAAATCAACGGTGATTTATTTACTGTGCGCCGATTCGAAATCGTATACTCGCCAGAGACACCAAACGAAGTAACTGAGTTTTTGATCACTACCGGCGGTGTAGTCGATATTCCTGTGTAGAATAGATACACTTGACTTCATTACGCTTAAATTTCTAAAGTACACATATCAATGTTTGTATTTAATTAATATATTTATTTGCGTTCTTTTTAATTTGTTTCCGCACAGTTATTGTTAAGCTTACAATGCTCGTGTTTTGTACATTCAATAAATAGTTAAAGTTTGAATTATATATGTATTTATTTCTATACATTCAATATTGGTAAACACGTGCAATTGTACACACATACATGACTATGAACTATGTACATAAGCATGAATATACATATGATTCAAAGGATTTACTTTTACCCCTTAAATTAGCTGAAAATGATTCTGCTACTATACGTTTGAGCATAATTCATTTTGGGTGAGATTTCATTTGATGCTACACTCTACATATATACATACATACGTGCATTTCTGTGGACATTTGACAACCAAAATGTTCTTTATAATGAAATTTTCCAATATTTTACATAGTTATAGGTATAATTCTTGAAGGCGATCCATTGTCTTATTCCTGAGTCCATAGAATTTGAATGCATTAAATCAATATATTTCGGATTTGTATGCGGATTTGTGTGTGATTTATATCCGGCCAAGGACTGTCACTCCAGCAGCATTCCCAAACATGTATGGGAAATGTTTATGCTGCAACAACAATGCCGACAAGTGTATCATAATGATAAGAGGAAAAGGTTTGATTTTTTTTTTTTGTAATTTTACTAAACGGGGTATGTAAAGTTCGGCGCGAACTGGACTTCCTTATTTCTTTAAAGTGAGTTTGGTAAAATAATTTCATATGTTTTAGTAAGAAAGTGTGTAAATTATGTGTGCACAACTCGCATAACTTGATGACGAGAAATCAAAAGTGAAAGTTAAAAAAAAATATATGTATCTTATACTTACTGACAAAAAATACAGAAATAGAAGAATCAGACCGACAGGAAGTTCAAGTAACAACTAGAGTATACTTTTCTAAAGGTTATTGATATACTGAATGCGATATTTTTTTTCTTTTATTCAGAGATTTTATTCTAAAAATTTTCACCTTTTTGATGTTTGACTGTTGACTAAATATCGAATGTTGTGAAAATTATAAATTTAAAAATGTTTAAATGCGCAAAAAATTGATTGAAGCAAACTCAATGGCATTCGAAAGAGGAAAACTTGCAGTTTAAGATGATGTGTATGTTGTTTTTTCGATAAAAGAAGGTTGAGCTGCCGCATAACCTAAAATATTTGGGCGAAAATCTCTTTTGCACTTTTAAGTTAAAATATCAGGGAAGCCAATGGCAAAGTATACTTTCGCTCTTTAATTTTTGTATTTTAATTTCACAGAACGAGAAATATTGCTTTTTATAATCTGGCAAGTTGGCATTATTTCAAAGTTTTTTAGCTCAAACTTGTTAAGCAATTCAAGATGCACTTTTTAATTTTATTTGTTAAAAACTCGTGGAATATTCAGTATAATGTCGCACGCTTTGAAAAAAAAGCGGTAGTGGGGTATATCCCCATCTTACAACTAAAAACTGTATCCACCGGAAGCTTATAGTTTTTAAGTAATTTCTTGTGAAAGTTACGCAATTAAGCCAAAAGTTGTACTGCCGGACACCACAAAAAGGAAAGAAGTTCGAATGCAGGTTGAATTTTACAGAGACGTTGGAAAAGAGGTTGTTTGTACATTTCTAGAGTTTCTTTCTGCATGGGAGGCCTATGGCCGCGCTTCAAAACAAGTTGCCTTCATTAATTAAAACGTCATAAGTATGTGTACAGTATGGAGGCACGATAACTCCATCCCCATCATCAACACTGAATTCAAATACTTCATTTCCGTTCATATTTTCATTTGCAGGCATCCGGCAACACAATACTGTTGTCAATTCCAACGAAATGTAATTCTCGTTTAAAGTTGGAAAGTGATGATATTTATAAATATTATAAATGCATTTGCATTTAATTTTCATTGAGCTGCTTTGAATATAAGCATAAAAACAAGTAAAAAGAGGTGTGTGGCTGCATATTTTATGAACTGAAGTGAAGTTTAGAAGAAAATATAGTATAATGGGCCAAACTATAGTGAACTTGCTGAAGACACTTGAAGGTAAATGATTGATAAACTATTATTTCCGACCCAAAAAATCACACTCATTCAATATTATTTCAGAATAGTGTAACATTAACTTAAATACACTTCGCGAAGTTCAATTAAAGCAGCTGGAATTCCTGCTGTTAATATTTGTTTCAATCATAACGGTACCTAGTTTTTGTGCTCAAAGTGTTGCGTTTTGATTATTTTGTCATGTTTTGCACAAGAAATGCAAGTACCGTTAGATATTTTTTTTTAGTTTTCGTTGGGGTGCTAGTTTTGTTGCGAAATTCAATTAAAGACAGTTGTGTGCTCCCAATTGTGCAATTTGGGTATAAAACCCATTAAGTTTGTGCGTATATTTAAAGTTTAAATTTTATTTAGCTATTAAATATTTCAAAACGCCATAAATTCTTACAAACAGTCATCATGGGAAAAAGAAAAACATTAACACCTGAAGAGATTGCTCGGGTCCATGCCTATAAGGTCACTGGCTAGGCTAACAGACAAATTGCCATTAAATTAAATCGCGCGGCCTGAGTAATAGATTATATCGTAAAACTAAAGAAAAAGTATAACACGAAGCAGTCAAATTAAAATAATCAAAAGTTATCTCCGCGACAACCATTCGCTATTATTGAAGCTGGTCTAAAAAAAAAATACAACGGCATGGAAAATTATAAATGATTAAATGGCGGCCGCCGTAGCCGAATGGGTTGGTGCGTGACTACCATTCGGTTCGAATCTCGGTAAAACACCAAAATTTAGAAAACAAATTTTCTAATAGCGGTCGCCCCTCGGCAGGCAATGGCAAACCTCCGAGTGTATTTCTGCCATGAAAAAGCTCCTCATAAAAATATCTGCCGTTCGGAGTCGGCTTGAAACTGTAGGTCCCTCCATTTGTGGAACAACATCAAGACGCACACTACAAATAGGAGGAGGAGCTCTGCCATACACCCAAAAAGGGTGTACGTGCCAATTATATATATATATATATATAACCAGTTTGCAAACGTAGCGCGCGAACATATTTGCCGATAGTAATCGACTAGGTTGCAAAAAATTGAAATCAAAACCGGTGCTGACGGAGTCACACAAACGTGCCAGACAGTAATTTGCAAAATAGCGTATGTTATGGAGGGATGAGTGAATAAAGTGATAATTTCGGGCGAAAAAAAATGCAATCTCGACGGTCCTGACGGTTTTAATTACTACCGGCATGATTTGAAGGACCCAGAGTATTTTTCTAGCTAGCGAAACTTTGAAGGTGATTCTTTGATGATTTGCGCTGGTTTCAGTTATTACAACAAGATACTCATGTGCAAAATTTCCGGACGTGTGAACTCAAAAGAGTACATAAATTTGTTCGTCGAAGTCTTTTTGGAACAGCTGCCAGACACTATCATCATATTTAAGCAAGATGCCACACGTGAATTGCCAAACGAAGTTTGCTTCAGGAAAAACAAATTCAAGTATTAGAGTGACCATCAGGATCCCCCAGACTTAAATCCGGTCGAGAACATGTGGATTAATATTTATACTCGAAAGAAGTTAAAGCTGTAAGACGTAAGTTTCAGATGGTAGAAGAGCTACGTAACGTTGTTATGGAAGCATGGTCTCGTTTTTAATGCCTTTAAACAGCAACTTATTTTAGTAAACAATTTTTTTTATTTTCCAGTTGTGTTCGCTAAATGTTTTACGTTAAAAAAATCATATATGTTATGTCCTTCCTGACATTTTTGCGCTGCTACTCAAACGATTTTTAAACGATTAGTATACCAGAAAGCTTCTCTACCACTCTCCAGTTCGTTTAAAACCCGTGTAAGCCCGTGTATCATATGGAGCCCGATCTATAATTTCCTGCTATTAGAATAGAAATGGTGCAACGTAAGTACATTCGCTTTGCACTCCAACTGATAAAATTTGAAGAGCAGTTGAAAGCAGAAGAATAATCCAGTCTCCTATGTTTGTTTACGAAGTAATCAGTGGTTCCATTGACTGTACTGAGCTTCTCGTGCAGTTTAGTTTTAATATACGTAGGAAAGCTCTTCGTGTTCATAATCAATTTTATCTCCAGGTACTTTACACATATAACCAGAGCCCTTTTGGGGTATAATAAAATCTCAATAAATAAATATTGATTTTTCATCCTCAAGGTCTGCTTTTAAATCTTCTATTGACGCTCTGTACTGTTACTTTATATTGCCCTTTTATGAGAGATGTACTCATGTAAATGTTATTCACATCTGCCCATTTATGTTATAGGTACCTTTGATGGTACTGATGAAAATGTCAATAACATAAAAGGGCAGATATTATTAACATTTACATCAGTACTAAGTAAAACTGTTCACCTTTAGTCTGTAAGACATACCAGTCATGCCAAAGATTAAATCGATCGAATTGATAATGAATTGTATGACATCTTTTAAGTTTTATCTTTAGAAATAATCATTAAATTATTTTGTACCTCTAGTCTGTAAGGTTCCGTAACCATAGATTTAAATTACATGAAATAAATTCCCATTTCAGATTTTCTATGTCGAACCGGATTTTTAAAGTGATAAATAAATCTGGAGGTTGGAGCCACTATAAATTTTATGTTTTTTCCCGGATAATTTTTTTTTATATAACCGAATTTCGTATTTAAGTTTGATTTGCACTTAAATAAGGTGCTAATAAATATTGCTGCAGAATATAGAAAAATCAATGTGTTACAGAGTTCGTGGTCAAACGATCGTGACTCGCCAAAAAACTCCGGGAGGTTGGTTTTAATGCATCCACCATTTAGGCCGGACCTGGCACCAAGTGATTACCACCTTTTTCCCTCATTGTAAAACTTCCTGAGTGATAAGAAATTGGTATTAAGTGAAGATGGTGAAAATCGCTTACTAGTGTTTTTCGCCAATAAGGACCAAGACTTCTATGAGAGAGGCATTATGAAGATACCTTTAAAATGGCAACAAATTATACAACAAAACAGTGCATATTTGAGCCAAATCGGACAATCCGAAACATCTTAAACGAAGTTTTAAATTTTACGCAGACAACTATTTTTAATGAATTTAATGTGAGATTTCGTTCACCAGAAAAATTGCTTCTTTGGATATACATACGTATGTGAGTTCTTTTTTGTGAAAAGCCCACAGCAAGGTACGTATGTATGTATATATCATTATATGCAGCATTTTCGTATACATTTAATTCTGCTCGTGCTCCTTTATTTTGTTTTTGCACATTTCCATTTATCACATTACATCGAAATTAACATAGATTCAAAAGCTCTTCATGTACCCATAAATATCTACATTTGTATGTAGTTCACTTATATTCGCATTTTTTATACTTTCTTATAATCACTACTTTCTTAATTTAGTTACATTTTTCAATCTAAATTTCTTTCCATTGAATTTATGGCAACACTTAAGCAACAATTGAGCGTTCTTAAATTTTTATCTTAGTTGATTAATTGCGGCCTGCATATAGGATAGAAAAATTATATTCTTTACAATAAGCATTAGCATTAGCAAAAACTATTTACTTTAATTCGATTGTTTGTTCAATTGATTTTGTTTAATTTAGTTTTCACTTCTTCTTAGTTTACGCACTTCTACACAAAAACATACATACATATATATAGATATAATATATAATATACATAACTTAAAGTAATCTATATTTGCATTAATTGAGCTTTTCTTTATATAACTGCAGTTAGATTTGCAATACAATTACATAAATTTCTAAAAAATAACATTTTGTTCAATTTCGTGTTTTTATATAATTTTTGGCACAGTTCATTTTGACTGGAAGATCCCTCCATAAAGTGTTCTCTTCGTACTTTCCCTTTTTCATTTAATTCTCAGCATCACGCATCTCTGCATCCTCCTCCGCATGCTCTTCGAATTCATCCCCATCACCAGTTGGTGTTTTTACATCTGTTTCCTCTTCTATCTGCATCTCTTCGCCTCTCATATCTGACGCATTTTCATCCTGCACTTTCAACTGTTTTTCAGCTCGTGCTTTCACTGTCACCTTTTGTAACTCCTTTTCCTTACTACTACTGCTACTGCGTCGTCTCGTCGTCTCAGTTCTATCGGCATTCAATTTGGCGCTAAGCAGCGCATTCGATATTTTCGAAGCAGCCAATTTGCTTTCGAAATCCATGTCGCTAAAATGCAATGGGCTGTGACTGTTGGCAGCGCGCAACAGGCTTAATTGCAGTTCACGATGCTGTGGTGATTCCTCTAATTTGATTTCGAGTTTCTCTGTTTGCTCCAATGGTGCAGCCGGTTCGACAGTCAGCGGGATGGCGTGCTGTCGATGATGGCCATGCGAGTGCGAGTGGTGTACAACGCGGTGGTGATGGTGTTGGTGATTGTGCGGATGTTGATGTGCACTTTCCGTCGCGTTTTTGTTGTTGTTGTTGTTGCTCACTTTTCCGCCGGCCCCCGTTGTTGTCGGTGCTGTAACGCCATTGGCTGCGCCACCATTGACCAGCAATGCACTATTGCTGTTGGCACCCGGCGTCGTTGCATTTTTCGTGGTTTTCTCCAAGAGCGCATTGAGTTGCTTCTTGATTTTAGTCGCTTGTTTTGCAGTTACTTTGGCGCTTAATTCGCCTGCGGCGGCTGTGCGACTCTTTTCAGCGCTACCATTGCTGCTAATATTGTGTTGATTATTGTTATTGTTGTTATGGTTTTGCGATTTTTTACCCAAAATTTCCGTTGGTGTTGTTGCAGCGGTGGCATTTGAACTCGTTGACGCTGTGCCGGTCTGCGTTTTGCCGTTTTCTGTTGAATTTTTCGAAGTATTTGTGGTCTTGTGTTCAGCGACCTCTGTATTGGAGACATTATCCTGCTTCTTCCATTTGGTGCGACGGTTCTGGAACCAGATTTTTACCTAAAAAGGAGTAAAATGAATAAAATTAGAGGTTAGGATAAATAATTTTTAATTTTGTATAGTTCAGAAGAGGTTTATTGAACTGAAACTTTTTTAACGGTATAATAAAAACCGTTAAATACTGTAATTCGGCTACATTGTTTTTTTTTTTTTTTGTTTGGTGCTGATTTGGCTAAATGTTACACCAACCCCTGGTCAAGTATAACAGATTACCAGGCTTGGCTATCCGCTATGGCGAAAAATAAAAGTGAGAGTAGCCACGTTCGACTGCGACGTCTCCAGGTACTTGGCACTGTGGAACTCGGCAGCAGAATTCTGCCCGCTCATTTTACACGTATTCACACACTCGTCCGATCAGTAGTTCCTCATGCTCAAGGAAAGAATATTTCAGAAGGTGTGTCCAATATCAGACCATTAACCGGCTCTCTGTTATTTAGGAGTAATCAGCTGATAAGCAGACATAACAGGGGTCATGAGAGCGGTTTGTATGTATATGACGGTGACGAAAACATAACGCAACCAATGCTGATATTATTTCATTGCCCTCTGAGCAACGACTCATTGGACGAGCGTAAGAATACGTGAGAGGGCAGAATTCTGCTGCAGAGTACCCGGTGACGTGGCATTCAAAGTTACTACTACAATTTTGCTTCGAATGGCTAAACCTTGTAATCTGTCATCCTTGACACCAACCATCCACACACGATTCATAAGTTAAAACAAGCAATCGAAGTTGCCATTGCATTATGGGCCAGAGCTCCGTAAAAATTTACTGAAATCAATTTATGAAATTGGTTATTATTATTAGTATGAGAGAATCGAGCACTGCGACCGGAAAGATCTACTGTGCTCCCTCCATGGTTTCATAGTATTTCTCTGAGCCCAACTTCCGCAATAAATTTTAGTACAAGACGACAGAGTTCCTATCGTCTCCAAGCCGTTTGTGTTTCTGTTTCGCGCGTAGCGCTAAGTTGATGCTCAAAACTAACAAGTGTGGACTTTAATCGTCTATTGTGACATGCATCCGCTACCGGGGGAAAGTTCTAATCTCCTAACTAACTGTGGGTAAAATACCCAATTGATCGGATATTCACAATACGCCAAGTTTTGGAAAATACCCTTGAACGGAGAAACGACACACTTCATCTTCATCATAAAGAATGCCTGAATTTAGTATCCCTGCTCCACGAGCCAAATTAGGATCTGCATCTAGCCATAGATTAGTCGGATTCGTGGTGTCAAATTCGTAATCAGCGATTTCAAAATACCCCCTATACGAAGTTTAACCAAATTGGAAAATTTAATTAGTTTAAAAGTCGTACGCCATATTGCCATCGTGAGTTTTCAAAAATTTGCTTTAGATTGACCCCAAAAACCTAAAAATCCTTTATACGATGTTTTATGAAAACCTACCATGGCTTGATATTTTCGCCACTTTTGCAGGGTTTCTGGCCTATAGTGCTTGGGTGAGGTAATGTTCTAAAACTCGTAAAAATGTACTTGAATTTATTGAGTATGTCGGTCCATACAGCTAAAAGTCAGCAATGATGAGATGTTCTTTCCAATAAAAAAATAATAAAAATAAAATAATTGGAAAATATCCGCACGCCTTTTATTTATAGTCGATTTAAGCTAAATTTCGAACGCTAGATGAACTACGTTGTAATAAAACTTACGAACGATATTCGTATTCACCTAGAACTAATTAGATTATAATTATTTTCTGTTTTAGATATTCTCTGGTAAATAATATGGTAATTTGGTAACTAGGTTCTTCTGTTTCATTTTGCGTCGAGTGACTTTATTATATCGCTGTTTTTTTAAGCTGCATGAGAACTATCGATATCGATAACTATGGTTTGGCAGCTGATAATAGCAAACTGTGTTGACATATCTGTTCAATAAGGTTTGACAGATCATTATGAATCGTTTAATGCCAGAACAACACTTCCAAAGTGTAGAAATTTTCTTTGAAAAGAAAAAAATCTTTCCGCGAAACTCATTGAGTAAAGAGTTGAAGAAGACGCCAAAATATCGATTCGTTATTATTCTCCACTTGTTGGCCTTTTTCCTTCGATTACGTGGAAAATTTGACGTAATGATCTTGGCTTACCTGCCCGTAAAATAAAGCTTGTGCAACTATTGAAGCCAAATGACCATTGTTTGTGTCGTATTTTTGCTGCTTGGGCTCGTTTAGATTTATTATTCAGATTTATTGGGAAAGTAGTCAAAAATTGGGGAAAAAAATAAAATGAAATTATCTGCCAGATTATAATAAACAAAATTTATTCCAACAATATTTCTCTTTTTTGTTTTATCATTTACGCTTTTCAAGCTCTTAAAAAAACATTCTATAGAATCCTCTAACAAAATTCGGGTAGGAGATTTCATCACACATAAAATATCTAATATACCTATACATTCAATTATTTTTTTAATTTAAAAATGTCTATCCATTGAACTGAGATTTCACATTCTTGTCTTTACACGTTTTCTGCTCTTGCTGTATCACCTATTTCCATTCACAAAGCATTATATTTTACAAGCTCGTTAAACGGGTTTCC
This sequence comes from Anastrepha ludens, assembly GCF_028408465.1. Lineage (NCBI taxonomy): Eukaryota > Metazoa > Arthropoda > Insecta > Diptera > Tephritidae > Anastrepha > Anastrepha ludens. Next base: position 112,608,139 of record NC_071498.1, on the reverse strand, counting down.
TACCAGAAACCAAATATTCCCTAATTAGTTAGTTTGGTAATTTGTAAAAATATTTTCCAACATTTGCAAAATGAGTGCATGGATTTAAAATCATCAATTAAGCAAGTAACGAGCTTTCAAAAACAAAAGTCAGCAAAAAGCCAAAAAAAAAAAAAATAATAATAATACAATAATAAAAATAATTACAATACAATAATAATAATGAGCAACTACATACGTTAATATATTCATAATTCATAATTGTGCAAGATGTTATGTCTGAAAATGGCGAGCGCTTCCTGTTGACATGCGAACGGAAAAACATTCGCAATTCGAGGAAAATTACGCAAAGTAAAATGAAATAAATAAAAATAAAATTTTGAAGGCAAATAAAAACAAAAACATAGCAGAATTTAAGCAAAAAAGTTTTTTAAGTTAAAAAAAGTAATATTTTGTATATTAAATGACTTTTAATGAATTCACTGCAACGAAAGGCATGTTCAACTATATATATTCAACTATAGTATACATATAATATACTCGTATGTCAATATAATTTGCCTCATACGTTATTTGTTAAATGTTTTGGAAGAGCTTCAACATTACTTTGTAACGTGCGACTCGATACAGGTTTACGTTGCTTTCAAAGGGCTGATGGTTTTTCTCTTAAAAGATTCTAATAAATGCATAGATTCTAAAGCTAGAAAGTTAGGCGAAGCCTGTGGAAGAGTGACCGCTGTTAGAAGCAATACTTTCTATCCAATCGATTATTCAAGCCCAGTAGCCACTGAACATGTAATGCACCGAATGGTAGTCATCATGCGCAAATTCACTTCACTACGAGAGGAGCCAACATTTCTGTTAGCATATCGAAGTTGAACTTAAAGTATCAAAATCATAGAGAGCAATATACGTATGCCAAAGGCTTTACGCTAAAACATGGTGTCTGCGGTCAAAGATGATGGCATGGTCTTATAGGTAAGACAATAATAGTGCCAATTATCACCTATGCCTCTCTGGTATGGTGGCCAAAAGTAGACCAAACAAAGACTGAGATAACACTTAACAAGGTATACACAATAGCCTGTCTGAGCGCTGCGCGAGCAATGCGAACATGCCCGACAGTGGCTTTAGGAATTGTCACTGGACTCATTCCATTATATCTTGTAGTTAAAGAGATGGCAATTAGTGCAGCTATGAGGCTACCTAATCTACTCCATCTCAAGGAAGGCAATGTTACAGGACATGTAAGGATTCTGGGCTCAATCCGGAACTCTCCGTGCCTGACAGTTCACGACAAGAAATTCTCCAAAAAATTCAAACAAGCAGCCCCAAATCCCTGGATAGCTTCTCATTCTAATCAAGATTAGTTTGGGAATGTTTTAAAATCCTCAACATCCTAGCATCAAGAAACTTTGTTACCTTAATGTCGGTTCCGTGACATGAGGGGCACGAAGGGAATGAAATTGTGGTCACTTGAGCGTAAAAGGGGACAAACACTCCCTTCATAGGTCCTGAACCTTTCTGGGGGGTAAATAACAGCTTTAAAAGTGCCTTTCTACGTGAGCAGGAACAACGAGGCCTAATCGATTACTGGAGAGTCCAACCGGACATGCGGCAATCGAAAAGACTCATAGATCCAGAACGGATAAAGACAGAAGCACTCCTTAACCTAAGCAGAAAGGACATACAACTTTACACTGAACTACTAACAGGACAGGACAGGAAAATTAATTATCACATGAAAAATATAGGTGTAATAGAAAACGATTCTTGTAGACTCTGCAAAGAGGCACATGGGGTCATAAATCTAAACCATCTGGTAGAAATTAAGCTTACAACAGTCTTAGGATTTATTAATAGCCTAAAACTGTTCGAGTAGGCTACATGTCTTTTTTTCTGAAATCTCCGCCCTCGGCATATAATGAACAACCTTCGAGTCGCCCAAATTTTCTGTTAAAAAGTGAATTCTTATAAAAATTATAAACCAGAATTTCTTGCGAAACTTGTTTTTTCCAATACAATCCCATTAATTATACTGTTCAACAGCATTTTCAAACAGATAGAAAAGCGACGATATAATTCTGAAAGTACATCTCGAATAAACCATTTTTTTAGAACAAAATTATAGTCCAGCAGGTTTCATTTTTTTTCCAGTCAGTTAAAGTTTTCAAATTTAGGCTAAAGAAATTTTAATATTACGTTTTTGTAAAACATTTTAACTCCATGGCTTTCCCTTTTACGGGACCCGCTTTTCAAGAAATGTCAAAAATACCCTTTTAAATAGGACATTAGTGGACTAAAATAATCCACGAAAATTTTTGTCAGAAAATTTCATTGATTCACATTAATACAAGTACTCGTTGACCACTAAGGAATGTTTCATGGTGTATTGTGTGTATGTACGTATATGTAGTTAGTCCTGCTATAAGTTCTGTTACAAGTTAAGTCCGTTATAGACATGAAATTATAATACTTTTTTTAATGAAGTAATTTTATTTAAATGTAAATAATAAAAGAAAAAAATGTGAATTTTCATTCGAAATGATCACCATTTGCGTTTACATAAGCAAACCATTCGGCCATTCAGCTTTTGCAGCACTCACAGTTTCCATAGATACTGACGTCGCTGCTCGAACTAAAGATGGTTTCAGACTCTCCAAATTTCTGTGAGGTCTTCGACAGGCCATGTTCACCAATTATGACCACAAACTGTAGTCCAAAGGATACAGATTGCAGACGGCCAATCGTCTGTGGCTATGAACCCAGGAATATTGAGCTTTAGTAACTGCTGGGTGGTTTTTGTTTTATGGGCTGGAGTGGAATCTTGCTCTCCATTGAAAAGAGTACTACTCAACTGCATCCACACGCCGTCTAAGACATCCTCCTGGTTCACTTTTGTTCCGGTCTTAACCCCTCTTTTGCAGAAATGAAGAGATGTAACGCCTTTACAAGAAACTCACCACCAGACCCTTAAGGGGCTGGATAGTGGTCACGCTGAACCCTTGGAACAATATTTTTTGCGTATTTAGAAGTTTTAGCATAGGTTTTGTCGTTGTGCTTATTACATGCTTCTTCAACATTGAACATTTTCTCATCTGTGGCCGTTTCATGGCCGTTGCGCGCGTGCCGCCAAAAAAGCTTGCGAATCGACTTTTATTCAAGCGTGTGGTCAAAAGATGATCAGCTAAGCAGGGGAAGGCTTTCATGTGGAGACTATCTCTAATTAGTCTTGACATGGATTTGGTGGATACATTCATTTCCGTGGACATGATTTTCTGCTTTCTAAGACGATTTCTGCGAATTCTTCGTCGAACGGCTTTTATGGCTGCACTGGTTCGAAGCACGCAAGGATGACCACTTTTTTTTCCGTCTGTCACTTCAGACGTTTGGGAAAAACTATCGATCGTGCGATAAACAAACATTATCGAGATATTAAGTTTTTGCTGCAATTCGTAAATCTCATTTGCACTTTTGCCACACTTTTGTAATGCAATCACTGCAATGCGATTGACCTTAGCTCTCCACTTCATTGTTAACAAGCCAAATTTGCCACGAAACTGAGTATAATTTCTGAGTAGACAGACAATGCACACGAACAAAAGCAAAATTAACGCAACTTTTTCTGCGAATTTGTTCTCGGCGTATTTATTATTAAATTTGTCACAGAATTTATGGCAAGACTAACTACATATATGTAAGTTTTGAAAAATATTAAAGTAGCGTTCCAACTTAAAATTGTTTGTAGTTATTAAAATATCGGTAAAAAGAAAAAAAAAAATGTTTAACGAAAATTTGGGAAATCACCATAGTTTAAGGTGAGACCAGCGCTACTTCACCATTTCGTCATCACCTTCTGGTTGTTTAGTTTTTGATCAGTCAATGGTGCTGTTCGTTTAAAATGTGTTTATTTGTGTAGCATAAATTAGGTTAAAAGGGAGTTCGAAATCCATTTCACACTTACTTAGAATATTGTAACGGTACATAGTTACGTATTATATTTACAGGCACACATACCCTGCAGAGAAAATATTGCTTCCCGAGTAGTGATTTTTGAGTGAATTCGAGACTAGTTTGCAGCAGCACCACTCATTTCCATACTAATAGTTAAAAAAGTTAGCCACAACGAAAATGAAACCTTCGCTAATGGACTGAGGCGCATTGACTTCTCCAGTGACTGAAAAAAAATCTGTAATACTGAATTAATTAAGTATGAAATTTATTAGGATACGATTGAGGAAACTTTGATTTCTGTTTGAGGGAAGGCATAGCAAGGTAAGAGGCCAAGGCATATCGCTGCCAAAAATTATCGGTGAACAGAGCTCAGGGTTATGCTTTGTTCCTCCGGTAAATTGTGAAAGCAGCATATCGAAGGGAAGATAATAATTTGAGCCACGAGTGATGAGAATGACGAAGTATCCAGAATGATTGAATTAGAGATTGCGCCTTCTAAATTCGTTGTGACGTCAGGCTTCAAGAATATACAAAAATGAAGGAGAATTACTTGCTTGTGAAGGGGAATTGTAGGCGAAAGCAATATCAACTATCAAACACAAAAAATTATACACACACACTTACACTTTCTTGCCATGGCAACATCCGCATAAAAACGCAAAAAAACTGCATTTGGAGGTATTTTTATAATTAGTGCTTTCACAGTTTAACACGCGGCACTTCGTTTTTATTAGTTTGTTTAGTTTAAATGTCACAACTCGCAATATTACCAGGTCATTCCGTAAATTTTCACAAACATGTAATTTCTCCTGCTTTTGTTTGTTTTGAGTTATTAAGATGCCCGATGTCAAAAGCGCGGAAAATAAAGTAACGGTTTTGGGAAGATGACACCTTCTATATTTAATTCGCTTAAATGAAGTATGAAAAGTACTCGTAATCCCGAGACTTAAGTGCAATAAAGCCGCAGAAACTGACGGACTACCGCTACTGATTACTATTCAAATACACCTGTGACGAAAATTTGATTCTGTTGATAGGAATTTTAATGTATTCTGGTATATTTGTAAAAAAAAAAGTGATCCTGTAATTTCCTTTACCTATCGCAAAATTCGTTTTTCATATAAGATTCTATCGATTGCATTGTATGAAATTGTGGACTGCTTGAATATTGTCAGCGCGGACGAAGCTGGTTCCGGTCATATAAAGGCGTTGCCGATTCTGTTATTACTAACTCACTCATTGGCGATCTCAATACTTTGATACCGCTGTGATCAGGTACTTAGATGTATGTGCAAATGTCCGATTGAAGGGAAGCTTGATTACCTTTTAGCTATTTGAAAACATAACTTCTAAAATACGCCTTTTAAATCTTTATCTGAAACAAAGAGAGGCCTTTGCCCATTTACCCATCTTCGACCCGTCCATTACTATTATAAATTACAATCTTGCAAAGTCATATTCTGTACTTGCTTTTATTCGCAGTTTTAGTTCGGACTTTGTTGATTCATATACTCTAAAGTCGGTATATACCTTTCTGGTGCATTCGAAGCTGGAATACGTCGCCTTTATTTGGCCCTCATATTATACTTGCCTTATTAGTGTAGGCTTGGGCGGCCGCCGTAGCCAAATGGGTTAGTGCATAACTACCATTCGGAATTCAGAGACAATCTCGAAAGAAAGATCAAAATAAAGAAAAAGTTTTTTCTAATAGCGGTCGCCCCTCGGCAGGCAATGGCAAACCTCCGAATGTATTTATGCCATCAAAAAGCTCCTCATAGAAAATATCTGCAGTTCGGAGGAGTTTGTAGAACAACAACGAGACGCACGCCACAAATAGGAGAAGGAGCTCGGCCAAACACCCAAAACGGGTGTACGCGCCAATTATATATTTATATATATATTAGTAGGCTTGAACGTGTCCAGAAATCCTCTGTGTGTTATGCTTTGCGTTCTTTGAATTTCACCGATCCAATAACAGCCTATAAAGTCGATGCTTGCTTATTAATCTAAAAATACTAATATAGATATTAGAAGGACTATTCTTTCCCTTACTCTCGTTTTCGATTTGATTGACTCTCCAATGCCACTCGAGAAAATTAATTTCAACATGCCTCAGCGAAGCTTAGGAAATCAGGATGTTTTCTGTCTGGGGATGGTTAGAACTAATTTTCTTCTAATGCTCCGATTTCTAGAACTTTGAGAGAATTTGATATGGTTTCAAATCATATTGGCCTCGATTTTTCTTCCACAAAGTATTATTTTAAAATGTTATTGAATGAATTGTTTAAGTAGATTTTAAGTGTTCTCTAATATTCTTCCTTTTTAAACTAAAAGAAATGTGTTCTTTTAGTTTTTTTTCTTTCCTTCAAGTTTAATTTATTAAATTATTTAGCATTAACCTCTTTTTACTATAGTCTGTAAGAAATACTGCATTTTTAGATTATAAATTAAATAAATAAATACACCTGCACCTCACAGGCCAGTTTGTCTCAATTATAATGAGAAAAACGAAGTGACTGTTGGGATTTTTCGAACTCAGTATACAGTCTAATTCATTTAAACTCTCACAACTTTGAAATATTGAAACCGCCCTGTTTTATCTCGCTGCTATTTAACAAAATGAAATAGTTCTGAATGGGTCACTTGTCTCATCACAGATCAGGATTTCCATGCACGATAAATGCACAAAGCTCCCACACGCACATATGTGCTTATGTAGATATGTAGGTCTGCGTACATGTTTTTCATTTTAGCATTTCTTCACATTCTTCTCTATTTTGACTTGGTTTTGAGGGTGTAAAAAGAAAATTAGCATTTAATGTTCTTCGGCGCGTTGATGTTTATTAATAACTCATCATCATTTTTATTTCATGCCATAGCAATTTGTGTACTACATACATACATGGATACATGCATAGCTCATGCTTTTGGTTGTGGTGCCAAAGAAATGCCAAATAATGAAATCTTCTGGCTCATCAAAAGTTCTTAGCCAGACACTGATTGCGCTTTCGAAGTAGTTTTTTTTATATTTAACTTGTGTTTCTGGCCAATTACAACAACACATACATACATACAAACTTAGCCAAATGACCGAACGATTGATGAATCGATCGATGGCTTGTGCGATTGATGAAGATGGATTATGAGCATGTTTCTCGTGCACATATCTTTAGTGGGCCAAAGCATTGATTGCCTAATATTTCCGCGAAAGAAAAACATTGTGTAGGTGCACGAGGATAATATTATATTCTGTGAATGTGTAAAGCTTTTTTAAATTCCATTTAACAATGTTTAGAAAATACATATAATTAAGAAAAATAATGAGCAATTTTCTAATTTCCTGCTAGATTCCACACCTTCTGACATACATACATTCAAAAATTTGAAATTTTCATGCACAGCCCTAACCCCTAGAAACCACCCCTATCATACCGCGAGCAGGCTAACCCACATAACCGCAAGCAGGCTTTCCCACAAACTCCAAATTTACATACTATTAATCCATATATTTCAGGCCCTCAAACCCAAGAAAATTAGTAAGCGACTATATCATGTCTATGTTATCTTAATCGATTTTCAGGTGTAGGAAAATTTCGAAACATGAAAATTTCAAATTGCGATATCTCTGCGAAAAAAAATTATATTTGAGCAAACAAAACGCCATTTGAAAAAAGAAGGATTGTATTTAAAGATGCCATCCTTTAATTTTGGTGAAAGAAAACATCTGCAAGGCTACATAACCTCAAATATGGGCAAAAATGGTGTTTTTTGCACTTTTAGGTTAGGATATCTCGAAAACCAGAGCTGATAGAGCAATTCTGAGGCCAGATTTGGATTCAGCGCATCATAAACCTTCGGAAATATATAGTCTGGTTTCTGGGTCTGAATGTTGGTTAAATTTTGTCGGCCTAGTTCCATTAAACACGAAAGATACGATTATCGTAAAAACTCAAACTAATAAATTAATTTTAGTTATCAATCCGAATTTTGCATGGACAGAGAAGCAGATATTAGTTTAAATTATTTCGGATACTTTTCCTTGTAGACTAGTGTTATGAGACATAAAAAACGTAAAGTATTTTTTTTCTCTTTTTTTTTGCTAAAATCTATTTACTATTATTTATTTTAAACTTTTAATGTTAAAATTTCAAAAAAAAAAAAACATTTTCAAAATTTTTGTTTATTTATAAAAAGTTAGTTATGTTGCACTAACACAATAATTACCTGCAAATATAAATTTCTTTGCCTATGTGCGTCGAAACAAATCCGAAAGGTACATGTCAATGTTGTTTGCTGGGGCAAGGGATAAGAACTTACCATTACGTCAGAAGATGTTTAATTATTATTTATTGACGCATTATTTCAGACGTTTATCTAACTAATTCAAGTGTTTCGCATACGATAATTTATACGAAAGCAAATTCTTATTTTCTCAAATGTTCACACGTAGTAGCGCCCGAAAAGCCAATCTAAAAATTTATAAAAGACAGCACGCGTGAGCTATTCAGTCATAGAAGCAAGTGATGATTTGAAGCTCTTACTTTTCGAGAGTTAAAAAATAAGAAACACCCTAATATGTGGAAATGCAGTAAAATAGTGCCTTGACGTGAAATTACGAGATATACGAATTTTATTTATTTATGATTCAATGCTTTTAGAGCCACAAAAATATTACAAAAATATTATTTATAAGAGGTTATATTTCAATCGCCAAGAACGCCAGAACGTCAACTCTCCTCTCCCTCTCTCTCTCTTTGCCTTGCCCCTATTTGGGCTCGGCCCGCCTTGTCCTCATGTTCGAGCTTCCTCTGCCCTGCGTCGTCACATCATCAAGGTGCTGCTCTCTTAAGTCCCTTTGTATCGTATTTAGCCAGGTCGATTGTGATCTTCCTTTAGTTGTTGTTGGTTCAGTTATGTTCATGGCGTGTTTGACGATGTGGTCTTCGTCTCTATGCATTACGTGTCCGTACCATCTTAGCCTGCCTTCTCTCATTTCCCCGAGATTGGTTCAATTTTGTCTCTCGTCTCGTACCTCGTACAATTAAGTAAATAATTTCACGTTAGTTAAATGCATCCGAATATATTAAGTGTTACTGCAAATTCTACGGCTATTTTTACTTATTAATTTTGTTTTAAAGTTCCCCCTCTAGCAGCCAATATATTATAAACTATAACCAAATGTGTTTCCTTCAATTGCTGAAAAAAAGTTATAAGGTTTTTCGCTGACAGTCTCGCGCTCTTCCTCCGTAGTAGAAAAAATTACTTGAATGTTCTATGGAAAGCTTCTCAGCAAAAAACCTCTCCTAAAATATTAAACCGAGGGCTAATTCTATCTACATTTCTGGCCTATAAATGGAAAAATAAACATTTCTAGTTAAAAAATTACTTTATTGTTTTTCAAAATATTATCCATGATGATCTTGAACACATCTTTGGTTTGAACAAATTTTCGAAGCACTTTGCCCAGTCGCGTTTCCAGTGCGCTCTTTAAATTGTGTGGGATCCATAGAAGGTACACCTCTTTTACCAAAAGGGGTCATACGAATACCCAAGGATGTCTCAATCTCAAGTTATATCAGATTATGATCTTGCTCAATAATTTTGCGCTTAGCATCGATATCTTCTGGCACAAAAACTGATTTCCGACGACCATCGCGGAATTCGTTGGTGAGCGAAGGGCGGTCAGCGACCACGGGAAAATTTATTGTGCTAAAGAATAGTGCTTGCTCATCAAAAATTGTGAAAATAATCGTACGAAAATGTTCACGGTTTAATATATTAATATTTTTTCCCTCGACATAAATTTTTAAAGCCACTCGCATATCAAAACGCTCTGAACGCGTTTGTGGTTAAAATTTCTCAAACTTTCCAATGGAAAAGTCAGTTGGCGCCTGGGAACCTTAGCAGTTACCCAAAATCAGAAATATGAATAGCAGCCCTCTTAGCAACTACTTCAAACTGCATAGACATTTTCGAATTTTTTTTGAACCTTTTTAGATTTTTTTTTTCAATTTCCTAAAAAAATGTCCAACTTTAATTTATACTGCTTTGATTTGAATATAAAATATTATAAATTAACAAAAATATGAGTATTCGGGCAGGTTGTGTAAATTCCTTCCAAATGAGTTCCAATGCCATTGCCAGGAAATTTCAATGAAATTCACTCGAAAGTAAATTACAGAACTTGTAAAAAAAGCAGCCAATAAATGAAACAAATTTACATACGCGCCTAAACTTCAATACTCATAATTTAATTAACACTTCGCTATTGGGATTTGTTTATCATAAATTTCAAAGAATATGTGTTGCATGCCACATGCAATTAACTCAATTGCTTTTGTGGGGTGCTCAGCACACACACACAACCACACCCACCTACACGAAAATAAGCGTTTAGTAGCAATCTAGTGGACCTCACAGAACGCGCAACAACTAGCGCACAATTTGAAGTATTTACGATGACGCACATTAAACATTTTTATTGATAATTGAAAACAATTTTTGAATTTTCATAAATGTAAACAACAACGAAAGTACTTGTAGAACAAATGGGCATGATATTAGAATGAGCTGTATACGTACATATGTACATACATGCGAGTGTATAGTACAGCAGTTGGCTAGAAGGCTGAATATGTACACACTTAGCTGCCCATTTAGCTTCGCCTGTGCTTGCGGCACTTGTCTAAATACCTTTGACTGGCTGTGCGACCCAAAGAAATGAGCAATTGGCTCGCAGCTTCTAGCTATAATAAAACAATGAACTCAATCGGGTCTGTTCGGAAAGAACATATTTCTTTGATTTCGTATCTATGTATGTATGTACATACACCCGTCTAAAAAACCCACGCAATCGCTTGTGATTATAAATTTTGACATCTATTTACAGTTAAAACTTAATTACAGCAAATATCTAAGCTTTGGCTGCGGTGGCCATAGGCCAAATAGTACTTATCCATAATAAGAAAGTAGAAAATTTAAATTGGTTTTGTCATATACTAAGTTGTTCAATAAGTTTTGCGGTTCGATAAGATAAACACAATTTTATGGTTTGAAATACACTTAATTATTCAATATAGTCTCCCTGAACATCAACACGCTTGTTCCAACAAGATTCCAATTTATGAATTCTATCTCTGAAGTGAGAATCTGGAAGGGGTGCAAAATACACTTCCACAGCTGTTATCACTTTATCACTTTATGAAAAGCGCTTTCCACGCATAAAAATCTTTTGGTCTGGAAACAGATGGAAGTCCCTAGAGGTCAAATCTGGTTAATACGGCGAATGCTCCATAATTTTGAACTTTAATTCATGGATTTTAGCCATTACAGAAATGCATTGTCCTAATGAAAAATATTTTTTTTTTACAAACTGCGCCCTTTTTCACGAATTTTCTCCATCAGGTGGCCCAAAAGGATAGAGTAATATTTCGAATTTATTGTTTGCCGGTTTTCAAGCAATCCACAAACCGAATTCTTTTCAATGCTAATGCTAACACCTATTGAACTGGAACTTGACATAAATTCATTGATCTATCGCAATATATTTATATATTTATAGCAATTGGATCTATTAAATGTTGATTTGTCTAATCTTATTTTTGCAACTTTGACTAGGCCCCTTCTTGTTAGTTCAAGGTTGTGGTCGATTTTGAAGATTTCGTTCATATTTAATTTTGGCTGGTTAAATTTTTTATACCAAGTGGTAGTTTTGTCGTATGTTTGGTTGCTTGGTTAAAGTGGTAATTTTTCCAGAATCCAACTAGCGTTTACGCACCATTTTTTGCCATAACCTCGCTACCAACTTGCTTAGCGGTTATTTACAGCATGACTATATCTGTGCGGTTTAAGAACCTTATTAGCCGTCTAAGCTAGACAGTTGATCGAGACTCTCGAACAGCGGTTAGTACAAGGTTAACATTCTGCCCTTCCATAGGGCAGGGCATTCACAGAGGAAACGGAAGATTGTTTCCTTTTTCTCCGGTTGTTTACAACTAGTATAATCTATAGTTTTATAGAAAAATAATTGAAATTAAATAAATAAATAGTCAATATTTGTCAATATGTGGTGTACACTTTCTTTTGACGCTGACTGTATATGCACGCACATTAGGGCGGGTCAATTTATTCTTAAACAATTAAGCTTTGTTGCTGGGACTGAATTATTCTGATAGCTATTCTGAATGAAAAAGCCCATGGAAGCATGGCTTTAAAATAGATTCGTTATTTTTAATAATAGTATTAAGCATAAATATTTTTTTTATTAATTAATTAATTTTTTTTAAGAAAATATATGCATGTAGAAATTTTTTCTTGATGCTTATTTTGCTCAAAATCCTCCGTTATAGAGTATAATTTGACTTGAAAGAAATTAGATTTTGAAATAAAATACAAAAATTATCCACATTTTCATATACAAAAAAAAATATTAATAGCATTTATTTTATTTCAAGTTATTGAAAAAATATGTACGAGGATCGCTTGAAAAGTTTGTGCAAAGTCGCCTTCCTGGTGCGTTTAAAGGTTTTGTTTAGTTAGTAGCATCTCTTGGACGGACACACATCAAGTTTCAGCCAGGACATTTGTTTGAATCGAAAAAGTAGAGTGATTTTCCTTTTCCATCACGAGCAGGCACCAGCTCACGTCCCAGTAGTTGTTATCGCAAAATTAATGGTAATCCAAATCCATTCACATTCCCCCTATTTTTCAGACGTGGTTGTCTCGGATCCCTCGGACTGCTATTTGTTAAAGAAATGGCTGGCGGGGCAAAAAATTATTCAAACGAGAGCACGATTGCAGAAACGGTTGGCTATTTTTAGGCTTGAAGAAATTCTATTATTCGGAAGGGATCAACAAACAGAATAGCTTTGGCCGAAGTGTATACTCTCGGGATACTCTTGTTTTGCGTTGGTTTCGTTAATCTATTTGATTTCTGACAGGGTAGATGATTCGCCTGCCGCTACCAGTCCTAAATGGTGGGAATGCTCACCTATCGTTGCTTAGAAACAACGCCTCCTTTACTGTTTAGAGCGCCATCTGGGTTTCACATTTTTCCGCCAGAAGGATTACACAGACGGTTGAGGACTTCGCTAAATTTGGTGTGTCTGCGCTATTCCGGCGGTTGCCCGCTTCCTCTTGCTGGCGTCACTGATGCAATTTGAATTGATTTTTGCTTATTTTAGTAGTCATAATGCAAATAATGCGCTGGCTATTGTGCGGTAGTAGGGATGGAAAGGATAAGTTTTTGGGGTTGAGAAATGAGATCTTTTTTATAGAAACAGGAAAAGGAAGTTAATTTGGAAAAGTGCGCGGACCGTGCATTACGTGGGATTCAAACCCGCAACTCTGGGATGGCAGGCTAGTATACCTACGGTAGACTACCGAGGCCGCGGTTAAGTAGTTTAAATTTATGCACGGAGTTTCCAAACCCTCGCAAAAGCATAAATGTGTTTGGTAATCAAAATTTAATTGGGGATTAATAACTAAAATTTGAAACAAGGAAGCTTCAAATCCACTTTAGAGACATGCTTAGGGAAGTGTTTGTCCAGAATTGCCAGTAAAATACTTTAGTCGCCGAAACAAAATACAACGACAATTTGGCTCGCCCTAATATGCATACACACAACCGCATACTACAAACTGAGCAGCGCTGAGCCGAACCGTAATTTTAAATACCAATAAATCATACGCAATGATTACCCAGCTCCAGCGCCACACAAAATAGGGATTTATTTTTAGGCTCATTAAAAATTTACAACCTTTAGTCGGCATAGCGTGAGTTTGGAAGAACAAGAGCTGGTGTGTGTATGTGTGCATATGCTTTGCGTAGGTGACGGGTTAATGTTTTCTATTTTTTCTTGTTAATTTTTCTGTGTTGTTGCTACTGCAGCTAATATCTCATGCTTTGCGGTTGCATGTAAACTTAAATGCTTAAATACTCAAATATAGATTTTTAAATACATTTTTAGTACATCATAAACATCAAAAATGCATAATTGATAGGCGATTTCTGTTTTTGTAGCAATAAAATGCAAGGGTTTGATGCATTTGGTCGCAGAATTTTGAATGCGAATGAATGTGTGCGTGTGTGTGCACAAAAAGAGTTAATACATTAATAAACAAATCTGGAATTTTTGAAATTGTTTTGTTGCTGTTATTATGGTAAACTATTCATGAATGTATTAGTGATTTCATACCACTACCGAGTCTACGACCCAAAGGGCGCTTGGGTGAAATGAAGTGAAATGCGAGGAATCACTTGCTAATCCTCTGAAGCATATGCCTCTTTCCTAATGTGAATATCCAGGAGACTATGATGAATGAATAGCCGGGGCACCAATGCACATAAATAAGTATTTATGTAGTTGGTATTTTGTAAGTATTTTGGGAGGAATTTGAAAATATTATGCAATTCAGAAAAAATGTCAAAGCTCGAAGACAAAAACTGAAATTCAAGAGTTGGATGAAAATTATTTTAATAAATCACAGTGCTTTCAAAAACTCATGAAGTAGATACAAATTTATTTGCTGTACATAAATCCGCTAAAAAAAGTTGTTGCTGTGGAAAGAAATTCCAATAATTTCCAGAAATTAAATTTTGAAAAAATTCTTCCTGTACACTCTACGGAGAACATTGCTACTATTTCCCATAGTGTGTTAATGAACTTAAGAATATCTCAGAATATCACGATAGCCTGAGAAAAATTTTGCATTAACGTCGGCTTATTCGTTTATAAGACTGGATAAACTCAAAAAATTTAAGTCGAAATATCATTTACTTCGATTTCTCTTTTCTGTATGGGCTTTGAGTGGCTGGAAAATGGCGGCAGTTTGGCTTAAAAATCACCTTTTGAGGTGAGATAAATCTCAAAGAAAATATTAACAAGCAAAATTGGCATACTTGGGATTCGGAGTGCAACTGATTGCGAGATTGGTTTCTTAGAAAATAAATGCGTTTCGATTAACGGAGAGCGCTAAAAGGACGTGGTAGTTAATTTTTTTTGCAGCAAACTGTAGAATTGAATGTAGATCAGCTTCGATTTCAGTGAAATGACAGTACGTAGCAATTAAGAGGTTAGGAGTAGTCAGAATTTTCAAAAAATTGGATTGATTTTTTTTGCATTGTCTTAAAGTATAATGTCTTAAAAATACATTGTGAAAATTTGAAGTGATTCCGATAAATACTTTTCGAGTTACTCAACAATTAATCGGCAATCGATAGCAAAACTTTAAATGCGTTTTTCTCAAAACTATGCTTTTTGACTTGGAGCTTGGTAGATTTCCATAAAATGTATTATTTATAATGAAAAAAATAAAAAACTCGTGCCTGATCGAAGGATTTTTTTTCATAATTTCGATTTTTTTTAGCAATTAATTGTCGGTTTTTTTCTCGAAAATCTGAAAAATATTTACTGAGGCCCCCATATTATTCATTTTGAAAAGAAAGCTTCGATCAGGCATAATATTATCTAATAATAAAACAAATTTCTCTTGTCCGATTTATTTTAGATGAATCTCCAAGAGCTTGTGATGACTACCGAAAGGGACTTCTGGACAAACTTTTACAATTATTATTTTTTTTTTGAAATTTTGCTAAAGTCAAGTCGAAACATCATGTATTAATGCTATGCTTTTATTTTTTTTTAATAAAGAAATTGACCAGCAAAAAAACAAAATTATTGAAAATCATAATTTTTGCGGGCCTAACCCCTTCCTGATAATAAAATATGCCCATTTATTAAAGAAAAAGTTCCAAAAAATTTATCACCATCCTTACGCAAAAAAATTATCATAAAGCTATTAAACAATAAACAAATTGTTAAAAAGATAGGGTGATCAATTTTTAATGATTAAATTATTAATGTAGTTTAATTTTTTCTAAAATTTTTACTTACAAAATTTTTTCTTATGGTCAATAGTTTGCGATATAAAACATCTCGAAAAATTCCCAAAATTTTTACTTCAAAATATAAAAAAATTTGCTAAAGTGTTTGATACATTTACAAAATTACAATGTAGAAGACGGCGCAAAATTAATCATCCTATGAGAAGATTTATAATTTTTGCGAATGGGTTCGTACGCCAATTATATTTGACACTTGTGAACTACGCAGCCACAGTATACAATGCTGCAGACAAGCAATGGAGCGCGTAGAGATCGAAATAATACTCAAAATAGTTTTTTAGTTTTTAGTAGAAAAGTTATTCAAAATATACTTATAAGTGGCTACTGTTGGCTTACGCGATGTACACTGACCTAAAACAGAGCTTGTTTGAGAAGGATAAAGGTATAATAAAAAAAAAAAATAAGGATAAAATTCGGCCGAATTAACTGGTTCAAGATCAGTTCCCTTCCTGGCTAGTTCATTTGCGATGCAATTTCCAGGGATGTCTACGTCTCTAGGAACCTATACAATATTCTCCAGCACATTTAGAATAGCTATGCATTCGACTGCTACTTTGGATGAAATATTTTGGTACTTTGGAGATTTTATGGTCCCTTGACTGCCAGAGTACAAAGTGGTCAGCTGTGCTGCGTCAGAACAGTCCTTGACCCACAACGAAGTCTCTTTTATATCTATTAGCTCAGCTGCGACCTACAGTAGGCAGATAGCCGTAGACTTGTTCAGCTGTAGCACTTCTGAGTTGATGCCACTGCCGATCTTATTAGTTAGAATATAGAAATAAGGTACAACAAATTCTGACAATACGGATATGCGAAATACGAAAGCAGTGTAAAGGTTTAATTTTACATCCGTAAATATAAATTCAATTTATAAGACTTCATTAGGATGACCTTTGTAGCTCCACTCTTCGTTTTTGTGCCCCAAAAGGCATCTTCAACCCCAAGAGGAATTTCAATATTCGTACTAGAATATGAGATTTATTCTTATTCGCCAAAATTGATTTAATAAGCCTTCTTTTCGGAATGAGATGCCACTCAACAGAGTTTTCTTTGATATAAAAATTCTCGAATTCTTACAATTCTTGTGCGTTTCCTGTTGAAATAATAAATGCGTCTTCTCAGTAATAACTTAATTTCGTCAAAAGGGGAACAGCAAGCACTCGTATCTACCACAAATTGCACTGTATTAGACCTCAACGGCATAAATACCCTTGCGGGAACAGAAAATTAATCAAATTTACTGATTTATGGTGGCCACTAAACGGGAAAATAACAAACAAAGCAATTAAAAACGAAATTTCGTTTAAAAAGAAATGCTAATCAAATTAACAAAGCTACAGTAAAAACAGGAGGCACAGAGGCAGCCCTACAATTTGCATCTACATATTTATTCTTTGAGGGGGAACTTGCTTCTAAAATATTGGTGTCAGTGAACATTAATTGCACTTGGCTGCCGCTGCCGAAATGCGACGCCCACTCGCAGAGGGAAAATAAACTATGTTGAAGGCAAACGGGAAACGAGTATGCGGCGAACAGACAGGCTGACAACACAAATGGTGAAGGAGTAAATCAAAGGTGGTGCATCGTTCGTCCGTGGCTGCACGAATAACGCCACAATTGCACACACAGGTCGAAGGAAGTCACAGCGGTTCCGTGAAGTTGCAAATCAATTCACATAGCTGCAACATGTCGGGCGGGGGTGTGCGTGTGTGTGTGCAGGTGATTTTTTCTTTGCAGTTTCTTCTTTTTTCTGCGCATTGCAGCCGCATATTTTATGCGATTTTTATGATGGCGACAATAAGACGGCGGCACTATTCAGCTACTTGCTATGCGAAAATTGCGAAAACGTTTAGGTAATTGTGCGAAAAGGCGCAGAACGAACGTAGACGATGCGCAATGCTCTAACTCAAACACATTATTTGGTGGTAGTTTATGTGACAGCAGGTAGCTGGCTGATTTATGCAGAGCCAAAGCCTTGGTGAGGTGAGTTGTAGGCATCCCAAAGCGCTGCATTCTTATGTACCACAATTTTTCGCTTTGCACTTTTTCAAAGTATATTTCTTTTTATGTTTTGATTTACTTTTTCTATTCTATTGCGCCTGCACTTTCTTTTGCTTACGCTTCTTCTCCGCCAAATCCGCTTTCATTTCAGGCAAGTACCTATCCCTTTCACTACTGATTTTTATTTTACTTGCACGGCGCTGCTACCGTTCCTTAGCTTATGCGTAGTTTTTTTTAATAGAATTTTTATTTATATTTCATTTTTAAATGCCCGAAATCGCTCCGAAGTCGGCACAATTTACTGCACCCCGGGCTATAGAGTCTTTTGGCTATTTGACCACTTGACTTTTGGCTCTAACGATGCGTGCTCGTCTCATTTTACGCCTGAGTGCGGTAATGTTGCAACAACTTCTGAACTGTTTTTATGATTTTGTTTGTTTTTGTTTTTGTTTTGTGGTCTCTCTGTCTTGCAAAAATGTCTGCACAATTTTGTAATGGTAGTATTTTAATTTCATGTTTGAATTATTTTCAAAAATCGTAATTTAATTTTGCTTCTTCCTACAAGCAACAAATTTTGAATTTAATTTCAAAACAAATTGAATATTCTTGTAGTTTCGAAATGCAGGGGGATAGTGAGACCGAGTGTGTAATCATAATTAACTTTCAACTACTTATTTATATACAAATATACACTTTTACCGAGTTACTCAAACGAAAATTCATACGTATTTACATGCGCTTATTATAGACACGCAAAATTGTCGGCACTTGCCAGAATTTTGCGATTTATTGCGGCCAGTTGCATTTGCTAATAGCTACTACGGATGTATATTTAACATAAATATTCGTGTGCATTAAGGTGGTACAATTTTTTCGTGCACAGAAGCAAAATTATGCCTTATAAGTTATGTATTTTGCTAAATAAAATAGATTAGAGGAAGGCTTCTCTGAAACTTGTTTGTGAAAAAATTTTTATATTTTTCCTTCTTTTAGTTCTTTTTGATTGGCGCGATAAAATCTTACACGATTTTGGCCGAGTTTAATAAAATGCGTCAGTCGTTTCATTCTCATGCTAACCGTCGCCAGTTGGACACACCAAGTGAAGCCAAGTCCTTCTCCACCTGATCTTTCCAACGCAGAGCATGCCTGTTCTCCTCCGCTACCACTACCTGGCACCGTATCGAATACTTTCAAGGCCGGAGCGTTTGTATCCATTCGGTCGACATGACCAGCCATCGAAGCCGCTAGATCTATATTCGCTGCACTATGTCTATGTTGTCGTAATGCTCATACAGCTCATTTTTCCGTTGCCTACAATAATCCCCGTCGCCAACGTGCAAAGGTTCAAAAATCTTCCGCAGAATCTTTTTCTCAAACACACCAAGGGACGACTCATCGGATATTGTCATCGTCTAAGCTTCTGCGTCATACGATAGGACGGACAGGATGATAGCCTTATGATGCGTTAGTCACAGAGGTTCTGCCTTCTACTCCAACCATGACTGTTGAGACTGTACTGAACTTGTATTACACCTTCTCCCTTTAGATATCTTTGGCGAATTCCGGGCTGGATGTATGCCCACTCTGGAAAGATTTCGAATTTGGCCACTCGCACACATAGAGAGCTAGATTACACTGCTTCACAATACTATTTTGAAAATAATTTTTCCACAAGGATACCAGAAACATGTGTGTGTGATAACGTTAAGGACTTTCACCCAGGGTTAGTGGTTATCTTCCCTGTCGTCTTAAAATTATAATAACAAGCTCGAGAGTGGCATCCACTCAGAAGCACTGCAACTAAACCTAAGTCTACGGCTACCTGATTGCTGCAGCGTTTTTAAGTTGAGTTAATAGTTAAAAAGAGGCAGTGTTGTGAGTCAGGGACTCGCCTACCATAGAACAACTGATCAACAGTCAAGCTGCCATAAAATCTCTACAATACTAGGACACTTCATCCAAAGTGGCAGTCGAAGGTACAGCTATTCTAACTGAGTTGGCCAAGTGGTGTACCAAGAATATTAACTGTGTTCGTAGAAATATAGATATTCTAGAAAACTGCGTATCGGTTGAGTTGGCTAAGAGAGAAACTGTTTAGCACTGTCCTGTATGAGGGTATCCTTTTGTCCTCAAGCGAGTTCTGTATTAGGCCAGTCTATATCGCTTGTGGGATACCTAGACAGGTTAGGCCTACAAGAAATGAGCACGGAAATAGATCCCTCATCAATTTAGATCTGTTTTCCATATTAGGATCACTGCTTAATGGAAACACATGGGAAACGTAGGGCGGTTTCTTCTAATGACTTTTGTTGCAGCTGCAAGAACGAGGTGGTAATAGAGAGGTTTCAACACTTCCTCTGTCACTGGCCCGCTCTTGCCAGAACGCGATATTGCTGCACTTACGTCTTTGGATGTCAGGCAGCCATCCATAGTATTCTATCGTTTATCCGACAGTCGATGTGGTTTCACCACATTTTAGGTTTGGAGGAGGAATTCGGGTCCAAACTAGTGGTATCAAAATGGGTCTCCAGGTCTAAGTGGGCCTATTTCCTTATGGAGAGGAACAGCCATTGTAATTTTGCCTAAGCTAGTTCTTTTTGCTGACTAGTGGAAACTAGTTGTGTAAACTTAGTAAGTAAGTTTTTGTTTTGCTGCTACTTGAATATTAAAATGCCTGTATTATGAATGTTTCTCAATGGAAAGGATATGATTATTTCAATTTATATAGACGTCGAAAAGAAACCGTAAAGTGGTTAGTGGAAAATTTTTTGGAAGAAAGTGACGAGAACACAAAATTATGCGCTCGCTCCCAAATGCGCTCATATCAATTTTTTTATATCATTTTCCATAGTTTGGATATTTTCCCCAGTTTAGCAGAACCGAACTTTGTCGAACTTCTTCATATTACCTTCACATAATGAATAGACTGCAGCATCTTTTGGTTATCTTACTGGAGACAGATGAAATTTTATAAAATTGATTAATAATTGATCCTTAAAATATTAAAAACATAAACTGTCTTTGCCATTTTTCGTGCCGTATGATTTTAAATTATGCTGCTACTACGTCGCTTTATGGCCTACCTCGCAAAAAGTAGAAAAAGCTTGCATATTTTACAATACTGACAAATTACAAGTGATTGCTATTAGCTGATCTGACAGTTACATATGTTTTGATTTTCCAGCTTTCGCTGTGGTAGCGAGCAAACTTTCAGCATAGCTAGTACTGAAACGTTGAAGTCAGTGCTAGTAATCAGTGCATACTATATTGTATACACTACCGTTACTTTCGCACAACCCAATGAGTGCGATAAGAACACTAAATTTTCTATAAATTTGTAAAACGATGTTTCCTTATTAAAATGAATCACCCTAATGAATCCATACAATGTAGTCATATTTGAGTTTGCCTATTTGCTGTAGTGTCACATTAGTGAGTTTATTTATGTAATCGTCAGATTAGAAACACAATAATAAAGTCATAGATGACAGTGAGTACTTAGCGCTGACAACAAAATGGCATTTGCGAATTGTTCATGAGAAGTTATTAGCTCAGAGATAACAAACATATTTAGATTTCGAAAGTACAACAAAAAAAGTGACAATTGCCACAAAAATCGTGTGTAAGTATGCATCGGGCCGTTCTTAAATGTGTGGAATGTGGAAAAATCAAACCATTTTTTATTAACATTTTTCTATGGTTTTTATGATTGTAACTAGAAAAGGGTAATATACCTTTCCGATCACTGTCCTCGTTTCATTTTTGAAGTTAAAAAGTGTTTGTGTTGTATATAGGAGTTGGCATAGTTTTAAAATACTTGTGAAAAAATCATAAATCGCCTATTTCGATTACCTTCTTGGAATATTAACTAGGGCTTGAGGAAGAGTTACTCAGGATACTCAGTAGAGTTGATTGATTTCTTGAGGAAACGACTTTAATTGAACTACTAAATAATTTATTAATAATTTGCAAAATTAAATAATTAACTAAAAATTAATTAATAATAACAAAATTAAAGGGATTAGTTACTAAGTCTATCGATCTGAATATATTTGAATGGATTTTATGGTTTTATATTTTATATATTGCGAACACGTCCTCGGTAGTCTAGCGTAAGTGCACTAGCCTGCCATCCCAGAGGTTGTGGATTCGAATCCCACAATTTACCTAATTTCCCTGTTTCAAATTCAGAACCTTATCCATTCCATCCTTACTCCCGCACAATAGTCACCGCATTATTTGAATTGTGGCTGCTAAAACAAGCACAAACAAACAGTTACACATTGCATCACTGGCGCCAGCAAGAGGAAGCGGGCAATCGCGGTAATAGCGCAGACACACCAAATTTAGCGAAGTCCTCAACCAGCTGTGCGATCCTTTTCCAGAAAAATGTGAAACCCAGATGGCGCTCCAAGCAATAAGAAGGCGTTGTTTCTAAGCAACGACAGGTGGGCATTTCTACCACTTAGGACTGGTAGCGGAAGGCTAATCAGATACCCTTGTCGAGGCCCTATGCTCCCGAGAGCAGTGAAAAAAGGGGGGAAAATATTGCGAATACAGGCTTATAAATTTAAGGCCTATTAGAGATTACACTATTTAGTCACTGGGGACTTTATTATGTATGCATCTCTGAAAAGGCCGAGTTGAAAAATTTATTGTTGTTGCTGTAGTATTGTTTGTTTCTTCTTTTACCTAACCAATAGAATACCAAGTTTTGAAATTGTAGCGCTAGCAATGGAGGCCATCAACTGAGCTACTATAGTAAGAGTCAGCCTTATCACTCAGACCATCAAATAAAAATTGCGAATACAACCCTACAAAATTCACTAGTAGTAAAAAGCAAAAAATAAAAATGCTGCCAAACCCAAGTACTAAATTTTTCTCAGCACCAGCTCGCATGAAGCAAAAGTTAAGAGTACTTCAAGTACAGTGAAAAACATTGGAGAATGCCATGGTGAAAAGATTTCAAAGGTGATCTCTTTAACAGACCGTTATTCGGCTTTGACCGAATTTGATAGAATCAGTTGATGAGCTGACGTCACTTGAGGTGTGTTTATAAAAAAACTGAGATTGTGTTGGTGATATACGAAAAAAATCAACCAATGCCACTTCGTTGCCGTCTGAACAGCGATCGATTGGACGAATGTGTGAATACATGTGAAATTATCGCGCAGAGTCCCCAAGTGGCGTGGCAGCCAAAGTTGCCCTCCCAATTTTCTAGCTAACCATAGCTAAATAGCAAGCCTAGTAATCTATTATCCTCAGGAGGATGCCATTAATCTTTTGGAAATGGATACAACTTTTTTAGAGAAATTCTTGTTTGTTAAAATATAGAATTCTACATGTTTTAATTCACAGGTTTGTTAAAAATTTTCGATTGAACAAATCATCATTCATGCATGTGCTTGAGGTACTTAAAGAGAACAGCTAAAGTGTGGCGTGGTCGTCGTCAATGAATGATACTCATAAACTTGCTTTAGTGCTAAGACTTTTGCAATTATACATAGAAAAATTTCTTAAAAAAAAAATTTTTATTAAATGTTTATTGTATTGGCGGCCGTAGCCGAATAGGTTGGTGCGTGACTACCATTCGGAAGACGTAGGTTCGAAACACCGTGAAACACCAAAACGAACAAAAAGTTGTTTCTAATACTCGTAGTGGCAGGCAATGGCAAACTTCCGAGTGTGTTTCTGCATTGAAAAAGCTCCTCAGTGAAAATGGTAAGCCCTTCTGTATTTTATTTGAAATTTTTCTCCGACACCCAAAATACGTTGTGACAAATTTTTTAAAAACTCAACGAAATGGCACAGCAACTGTACTCAGTGTTGCCACTCTATGAATTTTGAATCTATCCTGCAGCCATTCAAACTCAGTCATAATTGTATTACGATAGATTCAACGCTGAAAAGAAATTTGACCCTCAAGCAAGTGAAAATATGTGGCATTAATCAAAGGAGCGGGAGTGTATTTATGAAGTACGAGCGGTCACAAGAGTGGTTGAATGGGACAGCACATCTTTATATGTATCTACAGAGACTCAAATTATCACGGTGGACTATAGGTTACGTTAGCGCCTATTATGATTATACGGCTCCTCCGTGCGGAGTTGCTTGTCCTCCATCGGACGTATCCAAAGATGGCGGATTGGGGAATGCTCGGCAGGTGGGAAATAAAGTACCGCTCGCGGACCAAAACAAGAACATATCTGCTTGAAGCTGCTGATAGAATTCTATCGCCAAGCTAGGGCAGGGAGGTTAATAACCTACTTGACTGATATTTGACGTGCTAACGAACGGTGGATAAAAGTTTAGAAAAATTGTCTGGAAAGAAGCGTCGAACCGAAATCAAATTTTAGTTTTTTTTCTTATTTTCCTACAACTATTTGGAGTCTTTTTTTGATCAATTTTGATTTGGATATAATTTCTATTCATAAAAGAAATGTTTTTGTTTTTTGCCTTATTATAAATTTTTTATTTAAATATTTATTGTAAGCGGTCATCAAAGCACATTGGGCCTGACTAACACTCGGTAGTGCCCGGGTTCGCATCTCCGAGCATGAAACACCAAATTATAGGAATCTTTTTTCTAATAGCGGCCGCCTCTCAGCAGATAATGGCT
The DNA here is from genome assembly GCF_028408465.1 of Anastrepha ludens. Lineage (NCBI taxonomy): Eukaryota > Metazoa > Arthropoda > Insecta > Diptera > Tephritidae > Anastrepha > Anastrepha ludens. Next base: position 112,583,681 of record NC_071498.1, on the reverse strand, counting down.
AACCACCGAGAATATTTCTGCCACGAAAAAGTTCCTCATAAAAATCAGTTTGCTATTTGGAGGCGGCAAATTGGAGAAGAGCTCGGCCAAATACCGAATAAAGAGTGTAAGCGCAAAATACAAGGTGGCACAAAAATAATCAACTTATCGGAAGATTTCTATATTAATTTTTATGAATGGCGTTGTACGTCAATTATATTTGATCTTTGTGTATAAGACAGCTGCAGAATAAAAGCAAACACGCTATAGAGCATGTAAAAGTTAAAATAAAGATTTCCATCACTCGTAAAAGTTTTTTTATTTTTTGTTTTGACTAAAATGTGTAATTATTTATATATAAATATTTATAATTATATTTCATAAATATAATCATCAACACGTTTGGGGTTGGCTTGCAGTAACATTTGTCTCCAGTTCGATTTATCCCTTGCTTAAGTTCTCCAACAACGTATATCAAATAGGTCAGCGTCCCGATCTACGCCATCTAACCAGCGGAGTTTTGGTATTCCCTTGCTTCTATTTCTTCTGCACGTACCCAGTAGGATTTTCTTCGGTGGGTATGCCCTCATAATTTGACCAGCCCATCGTATACGGTTATTCTTTAATGTCGCTAGATATTTCATATATTAAATATAAATAAATAAAATAAAATAAATAGCCGAAGGCCATAGTAGCCAGTGCTTTAGCTCTTTAAGTGAAATAGTTATTTATAATTGTTACTCTTTTAATAAATAAATAGAAAAATAAAATAAAATAAATAAAAAGAATTACCAACACTATCGGCAAGAATGTTGCTGGAATGGCAATTATTGATCGGATATACATAAATATGTACGAGTCGTTCTTATAACGTGGACCCGATAGTGGTGGTTATGCTAGATGGTTGCCTCTAAGAGGATGACTGACGTGAGCGTGACTAAATCGCTGACAGTGAACGGAAAAATTATAGCATATTGCACCAAATTTGATCTCATATTTTTAATAGTTTCGTAATTTACATATATACAGACAAAAAAGGCGCAATACAATATTATAGTTAAGCATAGATAAGTTATAGTAAACCATAAAAATTTCACAAAACATTGAAGACCACAAACATACACTAAAATTCTTCCAAAATGCACCGTTAACTCTAGTAGTGCTGTAGTAGTAATTGTGTATGACGACTACCAGCTGCCTCAATTAATAACGACCTATTATATTAGTGATCATTCAATTGTCCGCAATAAGGATATCCGTCGTGCAGGTGATGATAGCCTGCTGCCAAATAAGCCGCCATTATGCAACTGACACGCTAATTTATCTCTTCAGCTGTGGGCTGCTGACAATACTGCGCGTGCAACAGTGCGTATGAGTGACGACAATTCTAATGGGCTAATTTAAAGAGATTGAACAAACCAATAAACATACATACATGTATACACAAATACCCACTATCTATGCACTTACATTCACTCTACACAAATTACTTGGAACGCAACGCAGTGCTGACAATTCTATTAATTGAAAATCTCGGTACATATGCATCTGCGTGCAACAACTTTTAGCCAACAGCTATCGAAATTCGCATGCATTGCTTAAATTGTACCTGCGGCGCAGTGCAGTGTATGTGTGTATGTGGTCGCTAATGCTTTAACCATACAATAGCAGAGATTAGCGCACGCCCATTGTGTGCCGTCGACGTTGGAAATGTGTTTTTGTCACACCAAACACGCTGCTGGCCTTTTATACATGCATACATACATACATATGTACACATATACACACACACACGCACACGTTCCTCTTCGTTCGTTTAATAGCTGCTCAAATATTTCAAAATTTCAACGATCAACATTTTTGCTGCCAAAAGCTCATTTGCTCCGCCTCTTCTTACATGCCCACAAGCGCAACAGCAAATACGAATTTATATTATTTAATTTATTACATATTCAGCACATGTGTTTCACGCTAGCTGTTAGCGGTCGACCAGCTTACTGGCTGCTAAGCGGCCAAATGGCCAGTAAGTGGTAACCAATGGGCGTTGTTTGTGTAAATGCGTGGGTATACGAATATATCGCAGATATGTGCTAGTGTTAGTGCAAGCGCATACAAATTAATATTTTAGCTTGAAATTGCAAGCGTGTTTGTGCAAAAGCAGTCATTAATATGGCCAATAGTACAACTTTGCGGCTTATTATGCTTACATTTGAATTGATTCATAAATAATTAGGCGCACAAAATAAGAATTGTTTATGCAAAGTGTGCGTATGTATGTATATAAAGGCCCGCTTATATATGTACATACACGCATTTTGATATACAACCACATACAAGACACATCGATTCATAAATATTTATGAACGCACGCATGTGTCCGTCTGTCGTCCATAATGGCCAATTTGCTAAGTTGATATCCGCGAATACAACAGGTCAATTAATTGTTGCTGCCACCATCAATATACAAATTTTTGAAATTATTATTGACTCTATCCATATTGGCGCGGTTGTTTTTGTTGTTGTGCCCGTCGCTTTTACTGTTGGCACAGCTCACGTTGCTCGGTAGCATTCGACGGAATTATTTATTAAAATTTATTGCGTTAAGTGGCGGGAGCATTCAATGTTTGCTCTTGATATTCGTGGTTAAGCGTAAGTATGTATGTATGTCTGTATGCTTGCATGAATATATGAATATGTTAATGTGTGAATGTGTAGATACAGATATACAATAAATATATATGCATATTACGAGGGCATAATTTATGTGGGCAAGAATTGCATAGAATTTTATAGGAAATAATATTTTATTTAAGCAGAGCAACACCCCAATAAATCCGAGGCCCAATATCAAACTTGAGCTTGTGAATTTAAAAAAGCAAATAAGAGAAATCTTGAAATCCAAAAGCGGAAACTTTTACGCGATACGCAATTCAAATTGTAATTTTGTCTAGTTTGTAGATTGATTCCTATATTAGTTTGGCCAAAAAGAAATTCATTATTTTCGCGGTAGATGACTGTAGTGATCGATATTTCGTAAAGTATTGATCAAACAATTTAATCTTTATGCTCATTGTTGAGATGGCATTTCGAACTGAAAAAAATCGTTTGCTGTTTTTTGTTTGTTCCACTCAGTTGCGAGTTACAGGGTGTTAACAACGGAAGTTAACAAAGAGAAACGGGTTTTCTTTGATAAAGGCGAAAATGTGAAAGGTGTTCATAATACCGATACTCTAACTGCTAATTATGAGCAATTTCGGGTTCGTCGATTCCGTTTAGGAATTTTTGATGTTAAAGAAAATGTCGATCTAATCTAATATTTTGAGTACCACAAATTGAAAAGGTAAAGAACTTTTGACCACTCGTATCCTCTCAACAATAAAAACTTATATACCCTTCATAGCTAACAGGTTGTTGGTGAAATAATTTGTAGGCTTTTAAATGTTTTCATAAACTTCATTGCCTATAATAGCACAAAGGCTCACTCAAAACTTTTTAGTTGGTTATCTGAATGAATTTAAGGTCCAGTTTAAACCTAATTTCCGTAATGTAACTGGTTATAAGAAATTTACAATATGACGATTGTTTTCCGACATTTTATATATATTTTTTTTTACATTTGTTTCCCGGTCATTTCGTTTAGATTTTTCTGATAATAAAAAATTCTATTTATCTGAGACCGAAATTTAGAAACGTAAAATTTACAAGAAAAAATAATTCGGCCGCCGTAGCCGAATGGGTTGGTGCGTGACTACTATTCGGAATTCACAGAGAGAACGTAGCTTCGAATCTCAGTGAACACCAAAATTAAGAAAAAGTTTTTTCTAATTTTTTAAAGCAGTCACCCCTCGGCAGGCAATGGCAAAAATCCGAGTGTATTTCTGCCATGAAAAAGCTCCTCATAAAAATATCTGCAATTCGGAGTCGGCTTAAAACTGTAGGTCCCTCCATTTGTGGAAGAACAACAAGACGCACACCACAAATAGGAGGAGGAGCTCGGCCAAACACCCAAAAAGAGTGCGGCCGCCGTAGCCGAAAGAGTTGTAGCGTGATTACGTGATTTGGGAGTGGATAGGTTCGAATTTCCGTGTATAAACATCCAATAACAGGAAAAGTGGTTGTTATAATGACAGTTGCTCCTCGGCAGACAATGGCAAACCTCCGAGTGTATTCCTGCCATAAAAAAATTGTAGGGCCCCCATTTGTGGAACAATATTCAGTCGCATAGCATAAATAGGAGGGGGAGCTCGATCAAACAACTTCTTTAATTTTTTTTAATCGCTTTAATAGTTACTTTACCTTAACTTTTAGGAATAGAAGAAGAGCTTGAAATACAGCAGCCAGTTACGCATTGCTAAAGTGGATTAGCACGAGATTTTTGTCGGTATATCTAATATAATAGGACTATGAATAAGTTCGTGCGGTTTTACAACAGATGGCGTAACTTGATTATTATTCCATCGATCCACATTTCCAAACATTCATTGGAGAGCTACTGTCGTAAGGCACAAACGTCAGTATAAGTTTTTTATTTGAAGCGTAAACAACAATATTTTTACCACACTTGAAAATGTCGAATTTCGTGCCAAATAATGTGTTTTTGCGGGGAATTCTTCTTCATTATTTTAATATGAAGAAAAAAGCAGCCGAAAGTCATCGTATCTTGGTGGAAGTTTATGGTGAGCATGCTCTATCTGAGCGAACGTGCCAGAAGTGGTTTGCACGCTTTAAAAGTGGTGATTTTGGCTTGGAAGACGAAGAACGCGAGGGTGCGCCGCCAAAGTTCATGGATACCGAATTGGAGGAATTGCTCGATCAAGATCCGGCTCAAACGCAAGAAGAGGTTGCAAAAACTTTGGGAGTTGATCAATCAACCATTTCCAAACGTTTAAAAGCCATGGGAATGATCCGAAAGGTAGGCCATTGGGTGCCGTATGAATTGAAGCCAAGAGACGTTGAACGCCGTTTTATGGCATGCGAACAACTGCTTCAACGGCACAAAAGAAAGGGTTTTTTGCATCGAATTGTGACTGGCGATGAAAAGTGGGTCCATTACGACAATCCAAAACGTCGGGCAACGTATGGATACCCTGGCCATGCTTCAACATCGACGTCGGCGCAGAATATTCATGGCCTGAAGGTTATGCTGTGTATCTGGTGGGACCAGCTGGGTGTTGTGTATTATGAGCTACTGAAACCGAATCAAACGATTACGGGGGATGTCTACCGACGACAATTGATGCGTTTGAGCCGAGCACTGCGAGAAAAACGGCCGCAATACGCCGATAGACACGACAAAGTTATTTTGCAACATGACAATGCTCGGCCACATGTTGCACAAGTGGTCAAAACATACTTAGAAACGCTCAAATGGGATGTCCTACCCCACCCGCCGTATAGTCCAGACCTTGCGCCATCCGATTACTATCTCTTCCGATCGATGCAACATGGCCTGGCTGACCAGCACTTCCGTAATTACGATGAAGTCAAAAAATGGATCGATCCGTGGATTGCGGCAAAACCGACCGAATTTTTCACAAAGGGAATCCGTGAATTGCCAGAAAGATGGGAAAAAGTAGTAGTAAGCGATGGACAATATTTTGAATATTAAATTTGTAACCATTTTACGTCAATAAAGTTTCAAATTTCGAAAAAAAACCGCACGAACTTATTCATAGTCCTATTATCTACCCTCGTTACCCGAAAAAATCAAGATACATATCACAAATTGAAGCAAATTGTATATATAATATATATCTTTTCCTTTAACTCCCATCGAAGCATAGGGCGTCAACTACGCCTTTTCGCAAACGGAGCTATATATTCCAGTCCATTCCACTTAAGACGAAGAGACTTCATTTCATTTCTGTGAGCATCTCCAGGTGCTATGTGGCTTATCCACTGCTCCGCCTCTCTTTCTAAGCGTACGTCCTATACACTACCACTTCCTTCCCGAATTTCAGTGGCCACGTCAAGTTGGTTGGCATTTTTTAACAGGCCCGATTTTGTAGTCGTCTCATGATAAATATATGAAATTTGGTATGCAGACTGATATTGTTATTTGCCACAGAGACGCCAGCATGGTAAATGATGAAATAGCTTTGCTAATCCTACACTCAACAGCTACTACAGAGCCGCGTTCGGAGGTAACCATGCAGCCGAAGTAGCAAAATTTATGTACAGCAGCCGGCTCTGAGGTGACCTCACTGAGATGCAGTGCTTTCGTTTTTATAGCATTCATCTTGAGGCCGGTACCTTGAAGCTTTTCCTGCATGGCGTGTGTAAGAAGTTTCAGGTCGCAAAATTTATATGCAAGTTACTAGATATCAGCCGCCTGTACCAGGTATCTGAAGCAGTAAATATGACGATTTGTTAGCAGGAGGAGTCCAGATTGGTAATGTGGCTTGCACGCCTGCGCTAGCTTGGTGATAGGGTGTCTATTTGCATCTCCAAGCAGGTGTGTGCTTGCTTTGGTCCGCGGGTGATATTTTATTTTTCACCTACCTCGCATATCTGCAAGGCATTACCTGATCCGCCACCTGGGGACGTGTTTGATGGCAGACAAGCAACTCCACACGGACATACAATATATAATTATATATTAAATAGATAATTAAAATTAAATCGATGGAAAAATAATAAAACGACAACAATATATAAGACAACGGTTAAGAAATCGTATCATTTCGAAAGGCAAAATATTCCACGAATGATAATTTCCGTAGTCGTATTTGAATATTCTTTCCATGGTTTATCCTGAGGTTTTCGACCAGCAAACTAAAGAGGTATAAGTCACAATCGTCGGATGAGCTGACTATAAAGCAGAGCTGGTAATTTCATAGGTACCCGCAAGTATGATAGATCACAATTTTCGGTCAACTATAAAAACTATGAAAGTAACTTCGGCTCACACGTCATCGCACTCGCTACTTATTCTTCAAAATACTAGCCTAAGCATATCGCTTGTGAGCTAGCAAGTAGGGAAGTGGTGAATCGAATGCAGTTACAATAAGTCAAAATAAAATGTTTTACAACAACAATCTGGTTAATTAATAACTACAGCTCACGTACATATACGAGTATATCAACTTTCGAATAATATCCAGTTCCGCTATTCGTGATCCGCAGATTTGCAGATTTGCTAAATGCCACACAAAAAGTAGTCGAAAGAGCGACCTGCCTTAATGCGTATATAACACATTAATACAAGTACATATGTACACACATACATATATACACACCGATGTATACTTATGCAATGCATTAAAAACCGGTGCGCTTTATCGCCACAGGCGCGTCGCACATATCGAAAAACAGTTTCAATTTAATTAAGATGCGGCTTAAAATGTATTTATTAATTCAATTATTCATAATTAAAATGACACAGAAATCCCAAAAAAATATACATATACAATTTAAGTACAAAATAAGCGAAATGGAAATGGTTTTATATCAAAATTTCAGTTATTTTGTGCAATTTGTGAATTTTTTATTTCACATGTGAATATGTAATATACTTGTATGTACATATGTATTTATGTATGTGTTGAGTTAATATGTGGCTTAATATTTAATTTATTATTTGATTATTTTAAGTTGGCGCTTTTGTTGGGCTTCAACGCCACCTGTAAAGCCATATGTTATGCAACAGGGAATGTAATTATAACTAATGGAAATCGTTTAAGTGAGATGTGCAAAGGGGAAAAAACAACTTTGCGCTAAATTAATTTTCTACATTTGTTCAACATGCGCATGCATCTCTACATCCACTTTTTATTAGTTGGGTTTTTTAATTTTTCCCTGCAATATTTCAACAATATTTTTAATTGCTCGCTTTCGTGTTATAATTGCATCAGAACGCGCCCTCATTGCCCTGCCCCATTGCACACATCTGTTATTTTAATTGTTAAATAGGTTTTTGTTTTTGTGTTCGCCCATTATTGTGGAATCTTATTTATTTATAATTAATTTTATTGGATTTGTTTGCAAAATTAACAAATATTTTCCTACCGCACAGACGCAATGAATTGAATGCAAGCTGCCAATTGTCGTTGCCTCGTGGGTATTAAATAGTTTGAGAGAAACACATGTTGGCTGAAAGCTTTGGTCTTAATCATTTCGAGCATTTGTAAAAAATTAAAAACATTGAAATTAGGTTTCGCAGTAAGAAAATTACATTAAAAAGCTCACACGCAATGCAGCGTTAAACTTCAAACGAAGGTAGTGATTATCAGATTATGAATACATGGAAAATAAAAGTTATTATATATAAGTATATGTACCTATACATACATATGCAGTATTTAAAAAGAATTTTCATTGACCTTTTACAGCTCCTGTTTGAGAAAATCTTTATGCAATGAAATACCCAGCAAATTATATTTAGCTTATTCAATTCTAAAAGAGATATGGGGATAGGTTCTTCTTCTTCTTCTTAATTGGCGCTATAACCGCTTACGCGATTTTGGCCGAGTTTAACAAAGCGCGCCAGTCGTTTCTTTCTCGTGCTAACCGGCGCCAGTTGGACACACCAAGTGAAGCCAAGTCCTTCTCCACCTGATCTTTCCAACGCAGAGGAGGCCGCCCTCTTCCTCTGCTACCACCAGCTGGTACCGCATCGAATACTTTCAGAGCCGGAGCGTTTGTATCCATTCGGACGACATGACCCAGCCAACGAAGCCGCTGGATCTTTATTCGCTGCGCTATGTCTATGTCGTCGTAAAGCTCATACAGCCCATCTTTCCATCGTCTACGATATTCGCCGTTGCCAACGTGCAACGGTCCAAAAATCTTACGCAGAATCTTTCTCTCGAACACTCCAAGCGTCGCTTCATCGGATGTTGTCATCGTCCAAGCTTCTGCGCCATACGTTAGGACGGGCATGATGAGAGTCTTGTAGAGTGTTAGTTATCTTACATAGCCGTATTAGTTTTGCGGGGATACCAAATTCAGACATCGCGGCATACAGGTAACTCCTTTCCGTACTGTCGAATGCAGCTTTGAAGTCCACGAAAAGATGGTGTGTGTCGATTCTCCTTTCATAGGTATTTTCCAAGATTTGGCGTATTGAGAATATTTGGTCGATGGTAGACTTTCCAGGTCTGAAGCGACACTGATAAGGTCCAATCAGTTGGTTGACGGTGGGCTTCAGCCTTTCACACAGTACGCTCGCTAGAACCTTATAGGCGATATTTAGAAGACTAATCCCGCGGTAATTGGCACAAATTGCAGGATCGCCCTTCTTATGGATTGGGCAGAGCACACTTAAATTCCAATCGGCAGGCATGCTTTCATCCGACCATATTTTGCATAGAAGCTGATGCATGCACCTTACCAGCTCCTCGCCGCCATGTTTGAATAGCTCACCCGGCAGTCCGTCGGCGCCCGCGGTTTTTTTGTTCTTTAGACGCGTTATCGCTATTCTCACCTCCTCATGATCGGGTAGCGGAACGACAATTCCGTGGTCAACGATTGGGGTATCGGGATCTTCACTTTCTCGGTGACATGCGCAGCTGTCACTGTTTAATAGGTTCGAGAAGTGTTCCCTCCATAATTTAAGATTGCTCTGTACGTCAGTCACCAGTTCGCCGTCTTTGTTCTTACAGGAAAACGCCCCGGTCTTAAAACCTTCTGTAAGCCGCCGAACTTTCTGGTAGAATTTTCGGGCGTTGTTCCTGTTGGCCAGCATCTCAAGCTCTTCGCACTCACGTATTTCGGCCTCTCGTTTCTTCTTTCGGATAATACGTCTCTCTTCCTTTTTCAGCTCTCTGTAGCGATCCCGCATGGCTCGCGTTGCGCCCGATCGCAGCGTGGCTCTATAGGCGGCATCCTTTCTTTCTGCGGCAGCATGACATTCCTCGTCGTACCAATTGTTTTTTCGGGCTCGCCGGAATCCGATTTCTTCTTCGGCGGCGGTACGTAGAGAACGAGAAATGTTGCTCCATTGTTCGTGGATGCCGGTTTGTTGGGCAGTACTCTCTGAGAGCAGGAGTGAGAGTCGAGTGGCGAATCTTCTGGCTGTCTGTTGTGATTGCAGCTTTTCGATGTCGAACATTCTTTTTTGCCGCACAGAGGCGTGTGCGCAGTTTGGCTGCAACAAGGTAATGACCCGAGTCAATGTTGGGTCCTCGGATCGTACGTATATCTAACACACTAGAAGCGTGTCTTCCATCTATCACAACATGATCGATCTGGTTTCGTGTTTTTCGATGAGGAGACAGCCAGGTGGCTTGGTGAATTTTCTTATGCTGGAATCTGGTGTTGCAGACTACCATGTTTCGGGCCCCGGCGAAGTCGATCAGCCTCTGTCCGTTACCGGAAGTTTTGTTGTGTAGGCTGAATTTTCCGACTGTGGGACCAAAAATTCCCTCCTTGCCCACCCTGGCGTTGAAGTCGCCAAGCACGATTTTTATGTCGTGGCGGGGGCAGCGCTCATAGGAACGTTCCAGGCGCTCATAGAAAGAATCTTTGGTCGCATCGTCTTTCTCTTCCGTCGGGGCGTGGGCGCAAATTAGCGATATGTTGAAAAAACGGGCTTTGATGCGGATTGTTGCGAGACGCTCGTCCACCGGAGTGAACGACAGTACTTGGCGACGAAGTTTCTCTCCCACAACAAATCCGACACCGAATTTGCGCTCCTTTACATGGCAGCTGTAGTAGACGTCGCAAGGTCCTATGGTTTTCTTTCCTTGCCCCGTCCATCGCATCTCTTGGATGGCAGTGATGTCAGCCTTTACTCTCACGAGGACATCAACCAGCCGGGCAGAGGCACCTTCCCCATTAAGGGACCGGACATTCCAGGTGCATGCCCTCAAATCATAGTCCTTAGTTCGTTTGCAGGAGTCGTCATCAGTATAGGGAGGTCTCATCCGAGGCTTTTTTAAAGTTTTCATTGGGGGGGATTTTTAAGTGGCGGGTCCCAAACCCAACGCACAACCAGCTATCCTGGAATGTTTCGCCTTCTCACTTTAGCTCACTCCCGAACGGGTGTTCGGAAGCTACCCAGAGGATACGTGGGCTAATCCCGGCCGTTGTGAGCTGCTTGAACCATATGCAGAAGAATCGTCCTGGCCATTCCCAAGTGAATGGCGATCAGTAACTTTCCCCACTTGCGTGGACTTCTACACATGGAACCATCCTAAAACCAACCTAGGGATAGGTTCATTTGAAGCTTAATTGGTTACAAGTAAATGTGATATACATGAGTGTTGTTTTTTAGCTCGATGAGAACTAACGTTATCGATAACTATGGTTTAACAGCTGAGAAAGCAAACTGTGTTGACATTTCTGTTCAATAAGACTTGTCAGATCATGAATCGTTCAACACCAGAGCAATGCTTCCAAATTGTGGAAATTTATTTTGAAGTCAATAAATTTGTTCGCGAAGTTCATAGAGCGAAGTGTTGAAGAATACGTCGAAATGCAGAATCGTCGTTTCCAACTTGTTAACTTTTGTCATTCGACAACGTAGACAATTTTACGACAAGTATCTGTGCGTGCCTATAAAAGGCAGTTCCAGAATTGAAGCCAAGTGACCATCTTTTTTTCGCATTTTTGATGTTTGAGCTCATTCAAAATTGGCCGAACATGAGCATTTTTATCGAAGAGTTGTGTTTAGTGATGAAACTCATTTTCCGGTTGAATGGCTACGTCAATAAGCAAAATTGCAGTATATGAAGCGAAGACGGCCCCCAAGCCGTTAACAAGTTACCATAACATCCATTAAGATTGACTGTTTGGTGCGGCATCATCGGCCCTAATTTCTTTCGAAATGAATTAGGAGCTTCCGTCACGGTGAATGACGAGCGCTATCGAACCATGCTGATGGACTTTTTGTTTCCAAAAATAAAACAACTAAACATCGACCAAATTTGGCTACAATAAGATTGCCCAACTTGCCATACAGCACGCTTAACAATCGATTTATTGCAAAATCAATTTGGTGAAGACTTTCCTTTTAGAAGTGGTCCTGTTCACTGGCCCTCTCATTCACGCGATTTGGGAACCCTAGATTACTTTTTATGAGGCCATGTTTAGTTAGTTGCCGATAAGCAACTTTCGAAGCATTGGAAGCCAATAATCAAACCATCATTTATTGGGAAAAGTAGTCAAAAAGTAGACTGATCTAAAGGACCATGTAACTCGTAGACGCCGCATGTTATATTCAAAGAATACTCACCAGTTATGGCTGCTTATGACTTTTTCCTGTTACTATGAATCAAGTAACTACTTAGAGGAAAGCTTTTTAAGGCGCTTGGAGCATTAAAGGAGAACTTGCAGAAGGAGGTGATGGAGCTTGACTCGCTTATGAAGATTGCAGGAAATGAGGCTGGCGGGAATATGACTTGAGGTTCTGGGTGAGTTCGTTTATGGCTTTATTTATTTGAGAACGATAGCTGGTAAGGTTTGCTACTCTGTCTTGTTAGTCTTGGTGCTTAGGCACTCTTGGAAAGAGTCTTCCCTGTTACTGAAGTGCAGCGATCTGCTTGGAAACTTGCTGCCTACTTACAGGCACAGCAGAAGATTAAGCACAACTCGCTTAAATGGTATCCGCGATAAAAAAAATTGAAGAAATCGTCATTGGTCTACATTCACGGGAATGCAAGTCAATCAACGAACAATATGCACTGTATGAAGTCATAGAGAGAACAAATTATAAATTATGTATGTAAAGAGACGCGTACAAATTTCCTTCAATGCGTACTAGGCGCGCAACGTGGAAAGTATAAAAGAGACTCCAAATCAAAGAAGCATAATTGAGCATTGAGCGAACATATGTAACACAAATCAATTTCCGAGTATTAGGAGTTTAAGTGCCCTACGAATTCGAGATGGGAATCAAAATCAACACGGAAATTTGTTATTTTTATGAATACTGAATAAAACGAAGATTCCAAGATGTGGCATGACGACAAATAATAAGAGCGAATCATTTGTTAAGATGTAAAGGTTATCGATATCTTTTCGTAAGCGAAGCAAATCATTAGAATTACTCTTAGATAGGTCGTTAAGCATCGGCATAATTATTAGTATAATTTTTATTATTTTTTATATATGGCGCACTGCGACCAATAGAAATGTATTGTGCAAAACCTGCGGAGATACCTATTGTATATTTTAAGGCTTTTTAAAAATTTTAGCTCATTCTAAATCTTACTATACTACAATTTATATGATTGCACGGCAATATCATCAGTATGTTATACCCTTTTTCTATCTAGTGCAGGACATTAACAAAGAATTTCCAATTTGAATTTCACAGAATTAACAGAGAAGAGAGATTAATTTATTTTATTTTACTCGTTTTTTCGATATTTCGAAAGCATGGTATCTTAATAATATACGGTGAAATTCTCATGCGGAAATTCCCAATATTATAGCTTCTACAGCCTATTAACTAGGTAGATAGCGGTCCGCACGCTCCTGTACCTCAAGCTTTTATCTCGAAACGACTTTTTTCAGCCTGATGTTGTCAAAAAAAAAAAAACCGAATCGTCTGAAATCTTAACATGTTTTTCACAGCATCAATGGCTATCGCCCATAGAATCATATCATTATTTCAATTATTTCTGTGATTTAAAGTGTCAAATTCAAAACTGCGTTATTTAGTTTTTGTGTTTTAGATAAATAGAAGAGCCAAATGTACTACACCGTCCAGGTCCAATTTTTCGGGAGGGTCAACTTCAGCGCAATTTTTTAGATTATTAAAATGAAAAAGAAATTTTATTTTTGGACATAAAAGAATTTAAATAAAAAGCCTAAAAATTTAAATATCGTTTTAAATTTTTTTTATTGTACAAAAAATTCCTGAAAATACCGTAAATTTTCGAGCTCTAGACCACCGGGGCCACTTAAGTGATATCTCAGGCTACAGAGGCCTGTAAAGTAAGCAGTTAAAAGTCTACATTGCTGAGCGTATCAGAAATTCCTCTGTCTGAGTTTCGCCAGTGTTCAACAAATTTCTTCTCCTCACACTTTCTGAGAAATTCGATTTTTTTTAGTTAAATGATCTGTCACTTCGTTTCATCGGCATATAAAAATATTGTGCATTAATAAAGCATTGACAAAATGCCAAAAATGGAAGAAGCAAGAATGGACCCTGAATATTTGCTTGTATAAAACAGAACATCGGTTACTAAGTGGGATTTAAACCATTCACGCATTGGAAAAAGACTTGCATATAGACGTTTATTTGCCTTTATCGCTGATTTGAATGCAGTTTTGATGAATAAAATTTACTAAAAAGCATTCATATCGTCGACTGCGAAGATATAGGATTTTCCAATTAGAGGTGTTATTTTGATATTCAAAGAAAAATGCTATTTTTTAATATAAATGATCGGATGTTTATTTCATTACAAAGATGAAGGTATGCCGTTAATAGTGGAAAATAACATCAGGCAAATGACTACCACGACCATGCTTACAGGACAATATCCTTTTCACGAAATTTTCCGTAATCGAATTGCAAAGTGGCTGCCCTATGTCCTCGATAGCCTAACGAACTCCATCTTTGAGGTCTTGAATTGACCCTGGACTGTTAGCGTAGACCTTTTCTTTCACGTGGCCCTAAAGAAAAAAGTCACAAGGTGTTAAATCACAAGACCTCGGTGGCCAATTGTGATCACCTCTTCGAGAAACAACACGGCCCGGAAACTTTTCCCGTAAAAGATCAATGGTTTCGTTGCTTGTGTCGCACGTAGCGCCGTCTTGTTGAAACGTTAAACGTTGTCCAGATCAATACCATCCAATTCCGGCCATAAAAAATCGTTAATCATCTCTCGATAGCGCAATCCATTCACCAATAACACCTGTTATTTGGAAGAATTGGCTAGTTCTTGCATTTTACAAAAAGACAACGGTACCAAGCATCAAAGCTGAAGGTATGTAGAGTGAAAACAGCAAAATGGGATAGAAGTATTGAATTGGCTTTCACAGTCGCCTAATGCCAACCTTATTGAAAATATTTTCGCGAGAGTTAAACCAAAACTCCAAGGAAAACAAATGCAGACGGCCAAGCAGTTATAAAAGCAAAATCGATTGATTTGGAGCCGATTGCCTTCACAACTTGCGCAGAAATTAACACAAAGTATGCCTTGAAGATGTGAAGCCCTGTAGCGAATGGTGGTGACTATACACTTCATAGAATATATTGCGTATAATAAATATTATAAGCTCATACAATGCAGTTTGTTAGAATCGAATTTGTAAAATTGTTTCTGAGTTATGGAGTTCAGGCTTCTATTAGACGTACTGTACAAGTTGAAACTGTTTCCAGACACCTTCCATATATGGAAATTGGGTGCATACTTTATGTGGAATATGTAATCATCTAATTTCCATTTGAAAAGTTTTTGACGTGATAACGTCTTATAATTCGTGTCGTTACCTGGCTCATTCAACGTTACCTTGCTCATTTGTCGTTACCGTGCTCATTTGTCGTTACCTTGCTCATTGCCGTTACCTTGAATGAACTGTAAGCGAAAGCGCGGAACGAACGACAAAGCAAACGAACGGCAACGTTCGACATCTTGCTCTCTCCTATTTAAATGAGCGTATATATGTATGTATATGCGCATATGTACATATATAAATTCACGTATTTGTATTTGCATATGCCTTCTTATTTGATTTGATTTACTTGAAGAATTTAAAATAAAACCAAGTTTGTTAATAATACCTGTTGTTTTAATGTTATTATTATTAATTTTTGTATTATATATGAAGGAAAAAATGTATGGTAATATTTACCATATACCGTATAAGATATGTTGTATACTAATATATGGATATAAACATGCATATACATATACAATTTCGCGCAATTTTCAAAAAGAACAAATCTATATGTAAAGATGCATACAAATCATATGGACATATCAAATGTACGAATCTATTCTGTACGCAAGCAAATGTAAGCTAATGTGCTTGAACTGCAAGCGAGAGCGCGGAACGAACGACAAAGAGCACAATCGGCTCCCGGCTTCGGCAACGTTCGACATCTGGCTCTGTCCTACTTGAGTGAGCATATATATGTACGTATATGTATGTATATGCGCATTTGTATATAAATTCACATACTTGTATTTGCATATGCCTTCTTGCTGTGTGCATGGTAATGAACCATTTCTCTGTTGAGAATAGGACGATGATAGAAAAGGTAGGAAATGAAAGGGAGTGTTTCGAGTGTAAAGTGTCTTGAAAAAGGCAAATCGATGATGGTGCCTCTTAGTGTTGTTGACTTATTAACGTCTGATGCACAATCGAAATTGACCATATCTTTCATGAATTTGATAAATGTTTTGTCATTTTTCACGTTTGTGTAAAGGTAACTTGACCTATTCCATTGCAATTCCATTTACCTGCTCCTCTATATCCATACAAAATATCTATCAAACAAATAAAATTAAAATTTTGTTTTGAAAATTGCAACCCTTACATCAGTATTTTCTTATGACGTTGTCACGTTAAACTATCGTCAGTAAACCGACTTTACAGACAACCTCTTTTTTTTTGTTTTTGAGAAATATAATAAAAATTTACTACAGTTAGAGGGATGAATTGTTGACCAAATTTTTTAAACTTTTACCAAGTGCTCTGTAAAGAAGAAAAACCCTTACGGATGAAAGTGGAGGATAAATGCATTTCCCAGTGTTTGGAATTATTTTGGTTGCTGCCCAAAAAATACCCTTTATTGTCCTACAGTGGAATCACTGCTTTCTAGCAAACGAAGAGCAGCACAGAAATGCTTCAAATACGTATTTGTATAATATGTGCATGTCAAAAACAATAAAAAAAACAGTGCAATCATTTAAAAAAAATCTGTGCGTGGTCAACTTTATAAAACGCTTTACTTTATCCATGAAACGTGTGCAAGGCAGACCACATTTCTGGCAAAACATTTAAAAAAGTGTAAAAAAGTGCGATTATTTGTATATTTTCGCTTCATTTCATTGGTCCCATCTGTGTGTTAAGGTTGAATTGCCATTTCTGGTCGACAAAAATATTTTTTTTTAATTTTCATTTGCACTTTTAGGGCAATTTTTAATTTACAAAGTAAAGAAAAAAATATTTCATGGAGGAAAAAAATTTAGAAAAATTTGGCACCCATACTTTTTTTAAAAATTTTTTTAATTCGAATTAAAATATTTTAAATTTAAAGAGAATAAAAAAAAAACAATTTATCAAAATTAAAAAAAAGTAATATAGTATTTGGGTAGAAATTTGTATGGTCCATTAAATTGTACGCTTAAAATTTTCGTTGACTTGTGATGTTTTTTACTCGCATGTTTCGCATTCGTTGTCGGAAACAAAACAGCACTCGAAAGTACAAGTATTCTAAAACGAGTTTAATTCAACAAAAGTTATTCGCGGAAGAAGCACCTCAAAGCAATTGGCCACCGACCAACCAACCACTATTAATCAAAAACGAAACCGCGATGCGGTTAATTAAGTCTCAGAGGATAAGACGGCTCGGGCACGTTGTGAGAATGCCCACAGAGCGAGCAACATTAAAATCGATTGAAGTGTGCCCGGTTGGAGAACGAAGAAGAGAACACACAGAAAAAAGATGGCTCGAAGATGTGAAAGAAGACCTTAAAAGCTAAACGTGAGGCGCTGAAAGGAAGTGGCTTTGAGTAGGGAAAGTTAGCGCATGGTTGAATGAAGCAATCGTTCATTAATTACTGTGATGCTAAGAAGAAGAAGAACCGCCGAAGATGAATCAGCCTTAACTTAGACAAGCTGACTAGGCACCTAATGATCGCTTTTTCTTTCCGAGCATCAAAAACAAAACACGCGATCAACAGCGCCTGAAGAAGCCCTTGAAACCTTTAAACAGCTCGTTTTGGAGGTAACCATTTCTGAGTGGCAAAAGTGCTTTGAAAATTGGGACATGCGATCGCAAATATGTTTTGACTTCCAAGACGAATATTTAGAAAAACAATAATAAGATTTTCATTATTATCATTTATTATATTATTACTGGGACCAAAACATAAATTACACCCCTTGTGTACTAAAATTGTGCTTTAAAAGTGCGTACACAATTAAAAAATAAACAACAGTAATGTAAGTTCGAGTTTTTAATGAAAATTTCTACAAATTTTATAAACTTTGCACGGAATTCGAAACCTTGATTATTATGGTATTTGTTATGCGATATTTTTTTTATAAATAAATTATTGAAATTAAAAATAAAGAACTAAATGTTATTATATTAGGTGCGCAACTAAGTTCTCGCTGTCTTTTTGTATGAAATTACAACTTTATTCTGAAAAAATGGTTGAAAGTGAATCATGAAAGTATTGCCCCATCGCTGGGTACAACTTTTTCCCATCTGTCTGGTAGATCTCGTATACCCTCGCGGTAAAACTGTTACTCTTTTGAGGCTATCCACGGATCAAGCCATTTTTTGATGTCGTCATATTAATGGAATCGCTGGTCAGCTAGGTCATGTGCCATCGATCGGAACAGATGATAATCAGGCGGCGCAATATCTGGAGAATCTGGAGGGGTAGGATTTCCCATTTCAGTGTTTACAGGTAGATTTTAACGGACTTGGCAACGTGAGGCCGAGCGTTGTCATGCTCTAGAATCACTTTTTCATGCCTCTCCTCGTATTGCGGCCGCTTCTCGCGCAGTGCTCGACTCAATCGCATCAATTGAAGTCGATAACGATTCCCAGTGATGATTTCGCTTGGTGTGAACAGTTCATAATAAATAAAACCAACTTGGTCCCACCAAATACATAGCATGACCTTCGCAGCGTGAATATTCGGCCGAGGCGACAACGTAGAAGCATGACCGAGCAGTGCCCATGACTTCCTTTTCTTTGTATTGCTGTAATGAATCCATTTTTCATCACTCGTCACGGTGCGATGCAGAAAACTCTTCCTTTTTTGCCGCTGGAGCAGTTGTTCACAGGCGAAAAAACGACGTTCAACATCTCTTGGTTTTAACTCATAAGGAACCCAAACAGGGGACGTTTCTCAATCATTCCCAAAGCATGCAATCGCTTGGAAATGGATTGGTGTGTAACTCCTAATACTGAAGCAAGCTCTTTTTGCGTTTGACACGGATCCTCATTGAGCAATGCCGCCAATTCAGCGTCTTCGAAGGTTTTTGGCCTTCCTTCACGCGGACGGTCGTCAACATTAAAATCACCGTCTTTGAAGCGACAGAACCAATCTCGGCACGTTGTTTCACTTAAAGCAGCATCTCCATAAACTTTTTATAGCTCTCGATGCGCTTCAGCCGCCGTTTTTTCGGTTTTTTTTCGAATGAAAGAGGAAAATCAACATTTCCCGCAAATGACGATTATTCGGCACAAAATCAGACATTTTCACAACACCAAAAGTATAAGATACCAAAACAAAATCACTAATGTGTCGAAGCAGTTTGTTTACCATATGTCTGAGCTTGCTTTATGACGTTAAGGTTATGTTAGAATCGACTAGTCCACACTGACAAACAGCGGGAACTTAGTTGCGCACCTAATATTATGTAGTGCATTTATAATGTGGAGCTTTTTTCTGAATTTTTTTAAATTTTTGAGTGGGTTACTTTTCAGAGCGCATTGACATCATTTTTATTTAGTTTTTTAGTTTTAATTTTTTTCTTTTTTGTCAGAAGTAAAATAGCGCGTCACACGAACCTGTCAGAGTTTTTGACCTGACACTTTGACCTGAACTATGCTTTCTTAAACTAAAAATTATGAGATGAGCCAAGGATCCAGTAAAATCTCTTAAAATATGCAAAAATTATCGCAATAAAAGCTTTTTCCATATTTGCTTGATTTGGTACTGCAGGTATAGGTAAATTAGCAATATGAGGAAGTGGTCATGTTGCAGAATGTACTATATATTTGAATATTTCGCAGTATATTTTTATTTATTTATTTATTTTATTTATTTATTTTATTTATTGTCTTTGAATGGATACATTCTTACAGACTATATTAAGCTAATGTACAATAGTTTATTAGTTACTAAGAAAAGAACGATTTAAGATGATTGACTAAGATGCCATACGGCCATGTAAAATCAGCACCAGAAGAATTGAAAAACATATTTAAATCTGAACATGCCCTAGGAATCGGAGCATTCATCCCATAGTTGGTTCTCGAGAAGCCAATTTTAAAGGTTTCGTACTGTCGGAGCCTCATATTGGGTATATTAAATTGAATTTTACTTAAGAGGGAAGGACAATCAATAGATCCAGAAATAATACGAATAATAAATGAGCACGATAGAATAGACCGTCTGCTATCAAGTGGTTTTAAGTCAATTAGTAAACATCGAGAGCGGTACGATGGTACAGGTTCAGAAAAGTTTAAAGATCGGAGCGCAAAACGAAGAAAGACTTTCTGCACTCTCTCAATCCGATTAGACAGACCTATTTGGTACGGTCTCCAAATAATAGCGGCATACTCTAATCTTGATCTAACAAAAGCACAATACAATGTTTTGAGAGTGTGTGGGTTGGTAAATGCAGAACAATTTCGGCGAACGAATGCTAGCATCGCATATGATCGTCTTATGACGTGGTTAACATGGCTGGTGAAATTCAGCTTAGAGTCGAAAATAACGCCTAAGTCTTTAATTTCCTCAACGGATTGCAAGGGTAAGCCAGCAATATTATACGAAGTATGCAAAGTGTTGTTTGATTTAGCATATTTTACGTGAAAGCATTTGCTAATATTTAGTGACAGATGGTTTAAATAGCACCAGTTCCGGACATTGTGCAAGTCGGTTTGCAACTTTTCAGAGTCCCTAACACTGTTAATCACCGCAAATATTTTAAGATCATCAGCATACAACAAGTGTTCTGCAAATGAAAAGCAAGAACCAATATCGTTAAAAAAGAGTATAAAGAGGAGGGGTCCTAGAATACTTCCCTGTGGGACACCGGAGGATGCAATAAATGCACGGGATGTCGTATTATCGACGGCTACAACGCAGTGTCTGTTGGACAAATATGATTTGATCCAAGACAAAAAAGTGGAGTGTATACCCAATGATGCAAGCTTCGACAAGAGTATTCGGTGCGATACTTTGTCAAACGCTTTAGAGAAGTCTGTATAAATTGCATCAACTTGAGATCTGTTCTGGAAGGCTGAAATGCAGTAATCATTGAAAATAGACAAGTTAGTGACAGTGGAGCGACTTGCAACGAAACCATGTTGGTTGGTAGATATTAGGCCTTTGACAGCAAAATATAACTTATCATTTACTGTTATCTCAAAAAGTTTTGAGACAGACGAAAGCTTCGAAATCGGTCTGTAATTGCTAACATCGTTTTTATTTCCACTCTTAAATATAGGCGTAATGGAAGTAAATTTCCAGTCGTCAACAAAAATACCAGAGGACAACGATTTATTGAATATAATTGTAAGAGGCTCAGCGAGACACAAGCAATTCTTCAGCAAAATGCCCGAAAGGCCATCCGAGTCAGTTTTCGTTGTAGACTTAAGCTTCGTAATACCCTTGACGACATCAGTAACAGATAGGTACAAAGTCCCAAAATTTAGAGGTGAAAAACTATTAGAGGACAAACTAGAATCGGAGTCTAGGTCGGGTTCAAAATTAGAGCAAAAAAAGTCAGCAAATAAATTGGCAGATTCTATGGCAGAATTTGCATATTTACCATTATAAAAAACATTGTTTGGCACCATTGAGCAAGACTTTTTTGATTTGATGAATTGCCAAAAGGCCTTCGAATCCGAAATAATATTGTTTTCGAAATTCAAGATGTAATTTCTATATAAGAACTTGTTCAAACAGTTAAACTCTTTTAAATGGCATTGAAATTTTGAGAAGTGCATTGGGTCTCCAGACCTTTTATACAGTTTAGAGAATTTGTTTTTTAGATTCTTTAGGTGCCTAAGCCGTTTGGTATGCCAAGGTGACTTATATACTTTCTTATGATAAATAGGAATGTGCTTCAAACAGAGCTCAGAAACCTTAGTCTTAAAAAAATGAAAACAAGAGGTAACATCATTGTCGTGGAAGGCATTACCCCAGTCAATACTTAATAAAATTTCGTTAAAAATTGAGAAGTCGCATAAGTTGTAGTTAAATTTGATGTTAGGCTCATCGGATACCTCAGAAAACTCATAAAATTCCAACTCAAGAGAAAGAGGAACATGATGTTTATCAGTTAAAGATATGGGAGCAATGCCTTCAGACAATGTGTAGTTGATGTTATTTGAAATGAACACTAGATCTAGGATTCTATTAAGGCTATTATAAAAACCATTGATTTGTGATAAATCAATGCTTAAAAAGCTATCAATGACATGAATTTCGGCTGAAGAATTTACATTAGAAGCCATAAAAGCAGCCGAGTTTCTAAGTGGGGACCAATTCAGGCGACATAAATTAAAATCACCGAGGACACAAAGATGACTGTCACCAGCTATGCTTGATGCTAATGACACAACATTGTCAGAATGTGCAAAGTATAAATGATCCGGACTATTCGGCGGAATGTAGGATGCACACACATAAACTGTTCCAGATGAGCCATAAACACGTACACAAAGCTGATCGATGAGTGTGTCAGAATTGGTAAGTGTAACCAATGATGCCCGAAATTTTCTCCGAACAGCAATGAGTACACCACCTCCTCTGGAACATCCAGATTTGACAGGGTCACGGTCTTTACGGAAAACATCGTACAAATTGAGGTCAAAAATTTCACAGTCGAAGAAATTTTCATTCAGCCAAGATTCAACGAATACAAAAATATCAAAATCTAAGAAAGAACTTTTCATATATACCGTGGAGCATTTAGTCCGAAGTCCAGATATATTTTGAAAATACAATTTTAATAACTTATTACTAGCGATGGAGTTAGCTGCAGAAGTTACGGAATTAGAGGTGGAGTGACGTCTTTTTGAAAAAAAGTGAATGGCCGAATTTTTACGTTCGTAGGCCATATATCCGCATTTAAAAGCTTATCATAGGAAAATTCAGATACGCCTAGCTTAAAGTTGATTTTCTTGAAATCCTTTACGAGGGTATCCTTTTTGATAAGCATATAGCAGGAAAGAAATTTGCGGTCAATTTCTGCATGTTTCGCAACATAATCAACAATATCGGCAGCTGTCACAGTGTTTGAGAAGGACGATATGTGCAGCCACTTCATGTTAGGAACTACACGCCATATTCATTCGATTTATATTAGTCAAGCAAAAGCAGCAATCGGATACGTGATCTACTTACTCTGCCCAAATCATGGGTTTTCTGAAAGCCATATATCGTGTTCGCTGTGACTAACCTGTAAGATTATTTGCGCATGTCGTACATAATATATTAGGCGCCCAATCCCTATCTTGATGAGCCTCAGAGAAACTAAAAAAGTCTCGATAATTTTGCACCACCAGGTCAGTGAAATCTCGGCGCTGACTTCTCAGAGTCAGCAAAAACTGTTAGGATGATTGATATACTTCCTTTGCATATTCAGAAACCAAAAACAATTAACTCATGCATGCTAAACTCACTAATTAACACTATTTTCAGGGAAAAATGTATGCAATTCGACACTACGTACAGTAAGATGAGCGGAAAATATATGAAATCATAAGTAGCTGTCACAATAAGTCTCTAAAAAAAATAATAATTTCTGTTTCATCTGAGAATTAGCATACAAAATTCATGTGGGAAAAACTTTGTTGATCAGTGTTATTGTACAATCAAATTTGCATAGTCGTATGCTCTGCGGTGCACAAATACACAAATGCATGCATTCTGCCATTGTTGTTGGTGGCAACAATTTAATTTAATTATTTGCAATTTGGCTCAACGCCAAAATAGCTCAATGGCTGTTGCGTCACACACACGCGCGCATAGGCAAACACCTACATACGAAAATCTCACTTGCCATTTGCTTGGTCGGTTGGCTGTTGTTGCCGCTGTCGTTGTCGTTGTTATTGCTGTTGGTGACATTATATGAGCACATAGTTGCTGTTATTGTCAGGCACGCAACACATTTTTGTTGTCGGCGACAGCAGTGGCGGCATGGTGCTTGATTGGTTGGTTGGTTGGTTGGTCAGCTCGGCACGCATGCCAATGCAGTAAAGTGCATGTGTGTATGTGTGTGTGTAGATGATGTCAGCGCATCTAATAGTTTGTCATTTAGGCAGTCAGTCGGCCGTCCAGTGTATCAACTAGTCGGCCAGCCAGTTAGTCTACCTATTTGGTGGTCTGTCTGGCGGCCACCCTACGTGCTTGTCTGCTGTCTTTCAAGCCTGTCTGCCTAGTTATCACGAGCACGTCGGCCGCTACATGCGTCTACATGCATATATATGTACATATATGCATAGTTAGCTTATGCTTCTAGTTTGTTTTTTGCAACAATCTATTGTCACACTGTTGCATGTGCAACGTTTGGCTGGGGTTGGCCGTTTATTGCGAATGCGAGGACTGCCGCCTGTCGACTTTCGACCACCAACTGTCGCTGGTAGTGCCTACTGTACGCCTGTGTATATGTACGTACATATGTCTCAATCTGCTGCGCTGTTTACTGTTGTTATTGCAGTCCTTCAGTTCACTCTGACAGTCGCTTAAGCGCAGTTTTTAGTGTGGGTCACCCTAAATAGCAGCCGATGGCATTTCTGCGAACTAACTTGTCGTGCTCGTTATTATTTTAGCCTTTGGCTGGAAGTGTCAGTGGAACTTTTGGTTGCTGTTTGGGAGTGCAGTATGAGTATTATTCCTGTAGCTTGTCTTTATTATTAGGCTGCCATGCTTTCGCAGCGCTAAGCGATAATCTGTTCATGCCAACAAATAGAGGATTTCTCAAAAATCTGGTTCATTTCAATTTGTATTTTTGGCATATTTTTGAAAGACGTTTCGGCAAATAACAACAAGTCCGCTTAAAGTTGTATTAATCCAAATTGGCACTCCGTGCATGTCCCAAGCACTCCACAAGTTGTATTTGTAATGCACAGCGGTTTTGTATTTTTGGCATATTTTTGAAAGACGTTTCGGCAAGTAACAACAAGTCCGCTTAAAGTTGTATTAATCCAAATTGGCACTCCGTGCATGTCCCAAGCACTCCACAAGTTGTATTTGTAATGCACAGCGGTCAGCAGGGCTACATAAGGTTTTTAACTTCATTTCGAGCAATGTAGTTTTGGGTATCCGATAATGGAGGTGAAAATTGGCAACAATTTCAGTTTTTAATTCCATGCTTGAAATGATTAGGAATTTAATGTGTTTGAGCAATGATTTCAAGTAAGACTTGATTTACAGATTAATTTTACCAAAGTAATGGACTCTTTTCCTTTACAAGCCATCTCAATTGCACTCAGTTTAGGCAAATGAAAGGTATATTGTCCTGTTGAGACAAGCTTAAAACGTCTAAAGAAATATCCTTTAGAGTGTTCAACAGAAAAACATTGAAAAAAAAAAAATCTAGCTTCTAAAAGCAGATTTATGTACCTCGAGCAAACACTCATCTTAGCCGCCATTGCATAAAATATATTTATGGAAAAGGTATATAAGGCCGCCGTGGCCGAATGGGTTGGTTCGTGACAACCATTCGGAATTCAGAGAGAGAACTTCGGTTAGAATCTCGGTGAAAGATGAAAATTAAGAAAACGTTTTTTCTAATAGCGGTCGCCCCTAGGCAGGCAATGGCAAACCTCCGAGTGTATTTCTGCCATGGAAAAGCTCCTCATAAAAAATATCTGCCGTTCGGAGTCGGCTTGAAACTGTAGGTCCCCACATTTGTGGAACAACATCAAGACGCGCACCACAAATAGGAGGAGGAGTTCGGCCAAACACCCAAAAAGGGTGTACGCGCCAATTATATATACATATATATATATGTATATCACACGCAAAAGTCATATCAGAAGGGCACTGGATAATCCAGTCATTGGTATACAGATTCGGGTGTACAATTTCTGTAGATAATAGAAGCAAGGAAGGGCTTTTACTTTCTTTGCTTCGAATTGACGTAGCATAAACAGAAAGCACGACTGGACGACGAGCGGGATTCGCTGAACTCACCAGATTATTCACCTTCGTGCCTCTATTCAATGGTAGCCACAGGTAAACCTCATGTGCCATCATATTATTATCTATATCTCTTTTTTTCTCCCGGGAACCATAAAAAATGATATCTATATATAAAATTGCTATTGATGTACAAGATTTTATGGCAGAAACTATATGTGTAAAGGACCATTATTATGTGGTTATGAGCACAAACGCATTTGGGATATTATTTCAGAAAAATCGAATGCAAAGATTTTACATGTGGTTTTTTTTTTTAATTTGGAAAACCAAAATCAAATAATGTATGTAGGAACCGAAAATTACATATCGGTCCATTGCAGCAAAAGTTGTATAAAAAATATACACATTTTCTATTTAAATAAAAATGCAGAAATTACTTTCAGCTCTTTATTTATGCTGCGTAAAAATCGATGGCGGCATGAGTAAGCAAAAACAAAGAAAAGTTACAGTTCCACATTGCATCAAGTGGCGCCAACAAGAGGAAGCGGCAGCCTCGGTAATAGCGCATACACACCACTCTAGCGAAGTCCTGCCAGAAAAATGTGACACACAGATGGCGCTCCAAGCAGTAAGAAGGTGTTGTTCCTAAGCAACGACAGGTAGACATTCCCACTACTTAGGACTGATAGCGGCAGGCTAATCCCCTACCCTGTCAGAAAACAAATAGATTAACGAAACCAACGCAATACAATAGTCTTGTCGAGGTCCTATGCTCCCGAGAGTAGTGGACAAGCACTACTTTGTCATTTGAAGCCATTTTTCTCCATATTTCTTATTTCGGATTATGACACTTTTGCTCCAAATGAGCGATACCATTGAAGATTATTAGAGGCACTTCTTGCACTCAAAATTCAGAATATACTATGTTTAGTATCTATACAACAAGGACATATTGAGAAGTTTAGACAATTTATTTGTATCTTTTATTAGTTTTCATATTTTTTTAACAAAATTGAGTTTATTCTCCTACAAAAACCATACAAATTAAAGTTTCAAATTTTGTTTAATTAAAAATAAAAAATCTGCAAATTTTCATCAAAATATGAAACTTTTTAATCAGAACTTGTGGAAAAATTCTGAGTATGTAATTTTAGAGTCCATTGAGTTTTTTGTTTGAAGCAGCTCAAAAGTCGTGTTGATTTTTTTGAATTATTGTTTGCAGGTGGGGCCAGGTGTTTTTTTCATGTAAAAACAACCATCGGGCATGGTTATACGAGGGGTGCCTTTTATGTGTCGGGATTTGGCAACCCTGGTGTTGCAATATGGCAACTGACAGCTGTATCGCAAAGTTTGACATTTTTTGGCTTTTACGTACTCAGAACGTTTTGAAATACCAGCGCTATTTGTGTTGTTTACAGTAACTTAAAAGATTCATCTCGGTCCAAAAATGGAATTACATCGTGAACATTTTCGTGCGATTATTTTTTACAACTTTCGACGTGGATTAACTCAGCAATATTGCAGGGATGAACTTAATTCATTTTTTGGCGATGAAGCTCCATCAAGGACCAGTGTTTATCGATGGTATGGTGAATTCAATCGTGGTCGTAGTTCACTCCAAGACGAATGTCGTGAAGGTCGTCCAAAATCAGTTGTTGTTCGGAAAACCATTGATGCTGTGCGCGAACTGATATTGCAAGATCGTCATGTGACCTATCGTGAGATTGAGACAATCTTAGGCATTAGTGGGACCAACATACATTCAATATTGCATAAACATTTGACTGTCAAAAAAATTTGTTCGCGTTGGATCCCACACAATTTGTCAATCGCAAAAAAAAGGCTCGTGTCGATTGGTCGAAGGAAATGCTCAAAAAATACGATCGCGGGGCTTCGAAACACGTCTATGACATCGTGACCGGTGATGAATCATGGATTTACGCGTATGAGCCCGAAAGTAAACAGCAGTCGACTGTATGGGGGTTTTAAGATGAGCCAAATCCAACAAAAGTTGTTCGCGCTCGAAGCACTTCCAAGGAAATGGTCACCTGTGTTTTCGGAAAAAGTGGGCATGTCGCAACCGTACCACTAGAACAAGGCAGAACAGTAAATTTTGAGTGGTACACCACCATTTGTTTGCCAGTTGTCTTCCAAGAAATTAGGAAAACCAATCGCCAAAGACGAATCACTCTTCACCAGGACTGCATTTTTGAGCACCCAAAACATCGAATTAATGGGTCATCCGCCGTATAGTCCTGACTTGGCACCGAATGACTTCTTTTTATTCCCGTACGTAAAAAACAATTGAGAGGTCAACGTTTTTCGTCACCTGAAGAAGCGGTTGCGGCATTCAGAATGCATGTTTTGGAGGTACCTCCTTCAGAGTGTCAAAAGTGCTTCGACAATTGGTTCAAACGCATGCAAAAGTATATAGATCTTCATGGAGAATATTCTGAAAAACAATAAAGTGATTTTCGATGATTAAAATTTGTTTTTGTTCTCTAATCCCTGCATATAAAAGGCACCCCTCGTATTTAGAAATTTATAAAAATTAGCGGAACTTTTTAGAAACATCAAACTTATAAAGTGTCTTTCAAAAGTGACGTCTAGATGTCACTAGTGAATAATTTCTATACAGAACCCATTTTTATATTAACTTTGAGATTCGTCAAGCAGGCAGATGTCCAATTTTACAATTATTTTTCATGATAGAATAACCCGTTAAAAATAATGAAACTTATTTGGAAAATGGTCGACCTTTAAGAACAACATATCGTAAAATTCGTAATTTTTTTGTTTGAAATAATTATCCAAATGACTCGACAATTCAAAGGTTGGTGAGGAAATTTCAAGAAACTGGTTCTGTCGAGGTTAGAAAAAAGACTGGCAGACCAAAAACTTAACGTTCTTTTGAGAATATCGCTGCTGTAGTGTAAAGAAGTGTTGTTGAACAACGTTCAACGTAGATATTTCCTCAGTCTAGGAATTATTCTTTACTGACGTCTAGGCGCCGATTGGCCAATCAATTTGAATTTTCGTTGTTTTATCTAAAATTTTAAAGCCGATACCCCTAATTGATCACCCTTTATTTACTATTTTATGTGCGTGGATATATGAAACGTAACGTAAGTTATGAATATAAAACTGAAATAAAAAGTTGCTAGTTTCATAAATTACCGTCACTAAATTTATATGTATTTATCCATTTTTTATGAAGTAGTTCGTTTAAAATTTTTTACATAAAGTTATAAAGTATACAAAAATTTAATAAAAATCTTTTTTGCATAAGAAAATACTGCAATAGGTTTAAATGCTTTAAAATCCACTCGCATGTTGAGCAAAGTGAAATCGCTTTCAAGCGCTCCAATGGACGCCGTTAAAGCCTCTGACTACCAAAAAGAAACGATGAATTTGCGCTGTCGCTTGCAGCAACAGTGGCGTCTGCCGTTTGACTCTACGTACACACTTATGCATATATATATATTTTTTCCACTTTGCGCCTGCCTACTCCTTTCACTCAAGTACACAGCAACAATGTAACTCTGTTGGCAATTGCAGCAGAGCATATCGCATTTCACGAGCCGCACATACTCACACAAATTTTCGAATGTATGTAGATTAGAGCGGGGCAATTTTTGAAATTATAATTAATTTTGTTATGTAAAACAAAAATAGCTGCGATGCAACTGTAATATGCATTTCGAGGTTTCAAAATTTCACTTCATTCATTTCATTTCCTTTTATGGCATATGTTTGGCTTATATAGAATTTTTAATGCGCACTAATCGATAAAAAAAACCTGAATATATATACATATGAAAAGGAAGAATCGGTCAAATATTAGAAGTGAACAGAAAATTTGTAAAAAGTTAATAATTTTGAAATATCTTCAATGGTGAAAATTTCTTTAATATTCATAATTTTGTTTTTTAATTTTTTAGAATAAATTATACTTACTAAAATTGAAACAAACACTTTTGAATCAAACATTTTTTTGTTTTAAATCCTTCGACATTTTTTTTTTATATTAAAATATTTTTTTTTTTAATTTTTTAGAATTATACTTTAAAATATATACTTTTAAAAATTTGAAAGTTAACTTTTTAGTTAAAAATTTCTATGTTTTTAATTTTTGGGATTTGTTTAATACTAAAACAATTTTATTTTTATTTTTTTACCATAAATAATACTTTCCAAAATTTGAAAGCCTACTTTTCAATCAAACATTTTTTTGTTTTAAATTTTTCGGATTTTTTTTAATACTAAAAAATGTGTTTTATATTTTTGCAGCATAAATTATACTTTTGTAAAATTTCAAAGTAAACTTTTTGGTTAAAAATTTGTTTGTTTTAAATTTTTGGGAATTATTTTATTTTAAAAATTTTGGTTTTTAATTTTTTATACTTTTTAATGAAAATTTTATTTGTGTTAAATTTTTTGGGTGTTTTTTAATATTAAAATAACTTTTTTTAATTTTCCGCACAAATTATACTTTTTAAAATTTGAAAGTCTACGTTTTAACTAAATATTTGAGAACATTTTGTTTAGTTTACATTTTGTTTCTTTTGAATTTTTTAGCGGGAAATATACTTTTTAAAACTTGAAATTATACTTTTTAATAAATTTTTTTTTATATTAATAATTTTTTTTTAAATATTTTTTCCCATAAATTATACTTCTTGAAATCGAGAGTATACTTTTGAATTAGAAATTCATTTGTTTTAAGGGGACAGATATCTGTTTTTTTCATAAAATGTTAATATAATCCTTTAGGAATATGTCAACAGTTTTTTAGAACGTAAATTTAAGTATTTCTTATATTATAGATCGTCAACCGTGACGACTCTATTCTTTGCGTTCGAGCGCTGGGAGAGGTATAGTTACGTTGTATTCAAACTTAAGAGGCGTTTTTCGCAAAACTATATTTTTCGAATTGGCGTACACGATGACTCGAAAAGTTATTGACCGATCTTCCTGAAATTTAGCACACACCTTTTTTATGATATTAATGTCTATGTGAATTTACAAGTTTTCGAAAATTTTTTGAAAAAATAATTTTTTCGAAGCAAAAATTGTAGGAAAATTCGCCCCAAAATTAATTTTTTTTGAAGCATTTTATTCCGCGAATTTGTTTTTTCCATTTTTTTAATTCATATAGAAATTATGACATTAATAAAGAAAAAAATGTTGGGTTTTTTGTATTCAGGTCACTCACGCCGATGCTACAATGCCCGTCTATTGAGAAGCCCCGCTGCGACCTTCCTGGAAGAATTGAGTATACAGCCGCTATTTTAAATGATTAAAATAAAAAAAAAATGTATATTATTTTAATGTATAAATAAACTGTATTTTTGAAAAAAATGTACTGACTTCTTCTTTTTAAATAATTTTAATGAAAATCAGAGAAAATATGGCCGTTTATAGGTATCTGTCCCCTTAAATTTTTGAACATTTTTTTAATACTAAAAAAAATTTTGATTTTTAATATTTTAGCATAAATTATAATTTTTAAAATTTCAAAAGCAAACTTTTTAATTAAAGATTGGTTTATTTATTAATAAAGGTTTTTTTTGTTTATTATTATTCTTTTTAAAATATTTTAGCTAAACTATACTTCTTAAAATTTAAATGTATTCGTTTTAATTAAACATTTTATTTTGTTTAAATTTTTTTTTATTAATAATTGAGATTTTGAAATTTCGCCGTATCACAAAATTTTTTCAACTGTTTTGCATTTTTGACCTCATATTTCATAATTTTGCAAAAAATTGATATATCAAATAACCATGGCATTGCTTTTTTTTGCCGATTGGTGTGCATTTAAAAAATTTGTAAGTAAACCAATCATACTCCGTAAAATTAAAATTATATAAAAATATATAGTTTTTTCCTACGACAACTTCGGGTATTGGTCGCAAAATCGCGCCAGCCTAGTGTACCTGCATACAAACAACCGCATTTACCAAGTTTCCACTGCATAAATAAATGTAATTTGGCATCGTAATCCATGCAAGCTGGCCGGTGTATGTGTAGGCATGTGTATATGTACGTACATATAATGCACTTAATCGCTTCACAATTACAATGTTGCAAAGTAACATATTTTCCTTGCCCGCTATCACTTTGCCTCGCCTGCTCACTTACATGACTGTCATTGGCCACTTAACTGTACGCCTGTCGATTTGCCTGCCATTGTCACTCTACGAAATACGAATTTCGTAATTAATTGATTTCTATCTGACCTAAGGCTATTTACCAGTATTTAAAGCACAGCATTTACCGGGTGACAATTTATTTTAAGTGATTTTTACCTTTTATGCATCCATTTAACGTCTGTTATTGGCATTTTGTGGCGACTGCGGATTTTCGAATTGTCAATGATTGCTACTATTGTTGTTGTCATTGTTGATATTTTATTGCTACTACTAGCGTTGTACGGAATGATATATTAAGTAAATTTGGCCACCGTGAGCAGTACCATGATTTCCTTTTTTACTATTAACAATACTGTACTGTAAATCCTATGCGGGACGGGGCGTATGAGTGACGTAAACGCACTCCACTTTACAGTTTCATAGTGGGCGAAGTGTTATTAATAAACATATTTTAATAATAATGTAAAATAACTGCTTACGTGTGGTAATGAAGAGTGTTTTAAACAGGATTCCTTCTTTAGCTCAGAAGATCTCACATATCCTAAAATTATAAGAATTGGAACTAGGTCGGCCAGAAATTTAAAAGAAGTTTTAGAATTTTAAAATATTTTATTCGCATATTAAGTACATGTCGCCTTATACAATGAACCGATTTTGATGAAATTAAGCGCATATGTTACTCAAAGTAACTGGTGGAACACCGAAACTTCTACAATAGCAGCGCATTGAGATCATTACACCTAGCGGCAGGTTGTTTTCATCGTTCAAAAAAATTTAATTTCGACACGACGAACATCCCGCCACCACTCGTAGTAAGCATTTGTCTTTGTTTTCGTTTTCGCCACCACCATTCTTCGTCATCGCCTACCTGCTGCTAAATGAATCTTAAGGTATTCACTCTTTACTTATCAATGCAAAGTACCAGTGCCTTCAAATTTGTTACAGATTAGCTTATATCGAAATGTAATTAAAATAAAACAATTAATTAAAGAGCTTTTATTCCGAGCTAGAAAAATTATTTAGCTTTAACAGTAATGCTCAAGATAGTAAGAAAACTCCATGAAAATTAGGCCGGACAAAATTTCGAGTTTTAAAGATCCAATCATCCTAACTGGAACCCTATGAACTATGTATTATCTAAAATTATGTTCACTTGTTGTTTTTGTTGTCTGAGTAACTGTATTTCTTGAGCTGCGATGCACTTAATTAGTGTCGTTTTATTATCACAACCCTCTGTTGTTTTGGTGATTGAGTTTCCAAGAGTACTATTTCCTACCCTAAGATCAAAAAGTACCGGGAATGTTTAATTTAAATGAACCGCGCACCTGGGAACGGGCCATATTTTTTTCTTATGTTAGCCAGATAGTCAATAAACAATATTATTTATCCGTTTTGAAGAGTTTGAGAGATGTTGTACGTCCCAAACGGCAGGAAATGGGGGATTTTGCATGATGATAACGCGCCATCGCACCGAGCCCAAATTGTGTTGGAGTATTTGGCCAAACACCAAGTAAATACCACCGTGCAAGCACCGTATTCACCTGATAAGGGCCCGTGCGACTTAGTTTTGTTTCTCAAGTTGAAGTTGCCCACTTTCAAGGGTCCTGTGTGAACTGCGGTTAGACTTGAGATGTTGAGTGGACCGTACCCAGGCAGTTGCTTGGTTGATATGCATATGATACGATACGCTTTGTATTTCACAGGTTTACATAGGTTTGTAGTCTTTTCCATCAGCTACTTGCAATACTGTAATAGTGAGACTCAGGTTCCGTCTTAATTCGGCTGAAGGGAACTTCCACTAGTTCTGCTTTAGTCGAACTTAAGGGGGACTCTAGGCTGGCAACCTCATGCGCATTGCCGTTAACCTCGTTAACGGTTCTAAGCAAGTAAAGTTCCTATGACTGTATTACAAGTTTGGAAGTTATATTGCTTGCGTTTACGTCCTTTAAAGCAGCCCGACTATTTTGAAGATAGCTATCTTGGCTCCAGCTTGCATGACGTCTGAGATCGTTTTGCAAACTTTACTGATTGCTAGAAATTGTACCTGGTATAGTTTTAGGGATTCCCGATAGGGATTGCTCCGATGTTCCAGTTTGTCTTGGACACGCCGGTGCAGATTTCTGCATAAAAGCCAGTGATGGCTTTTGCAGAAAAATTTCGCTATTTCTCCCTTTATTTGAAGGTTGAGCGCGCAAAATTCTGAGGCACTTCTTTAAGACACGCCTCACGTTTGTGTACGTGCTCGGGTCACAGGTTCACAGGTCGTGTCTCCAAATGCTGCACATCGTCCACACTTCCATTACTACAATGTGAGTGGAGAATGTCTCGCTCGGACCAGGAGAGGGTGTACATTGATCAAGAGAAATGAATCCAAAGCATGTTAGAATACTTGAATGTGCGTAAGTGAGGTTAAGCCTGTAGCCCGAACCAATCAGTCTGTCTACGCAGTTTTGCTTGCGAGCCACAAGAGAAGGACTCTAACAAAGGCTTTCGAATATGTGCAGTATTTGGAAGAAAATTTTCCACATAGTGTGCAAAAAAAAAAAATTGTAGAAAATCAACGCAATTTTTTAGCGACTTCAAACTTACACTTCATTTTGCTAAAATTGTTTGGGTTGCCATACTGCAGCGACTCTGATTAAAAAGTTCCACATTTTGATAAACATTTTTTTAATATTTGTGAGCTTTTTTTGAAGATTTTGATTGAAAATTTTAAAATTTGGTGACTTTTTTTTTATGACAAATCGTTAAATTTTTCATTTCAGGAAATGATATCGAAATACATTCATTTGCACTTAATACCCTCTTTGTTCTTATACTTAGAAAATACCGAAAATACCGTCGTTATGTAGTCTTAGAAACTACAATCAATTTAATGGATTAAACTTGCATTCATTATATTTGCATATCTACATTTAAAGCAACTAATTTTCTCGATTATTTATTAAACCCAATAAGGCAACACAAATTTAGTCATAGCTACTACACACGTCTATATGCATATGTACATATATTATATGTAAGTTTATACACCTAATAAGTATAATATACACTAAAGATAAGTGCGTATTAGATCTTTCCTAGGCATTTGGCCGAGTTTTTCTTCCAATTTGTGATTTTCTTACTTACTGCAAATCAAGCAACTTGCAGTTTTTAGCTGCCTCCAAGAAGCTCTCCTTACACTCGGAGGTTTGCCTTTGCCTGCAACCGCTACTTAAAAAAAAATCTTTTATCATTTAAAGTCCACAATGAGCAGCGAACCTGGAACTCACCGAAAGTTAGGTACGCGCAAATTATCCCAACTTCTTATCGCGACCGCGATATATGGAGAGTTACACAGAAATTTCACTCTAACATTCATTTGCTATATAAGCAAACTTTGAATGACTTTATTATAAGTAGGTATAGGTTGCAAAAACAGACAACATAGTTTGTACAACAAAAACAATGACAAACCAAACCAAAAACAAAAAACAATGACAAGCTGGTTAGTACGATAGAGCTGTGCGCTTATCTGTGGTGCGATAAAACCACCAACAATGGCTACCATGGCCCTGCTGCCTGCCCTGTCCTATCGGGCCCTGCCTGGTTGTCATGTTGGCACACATGAACTTAATTGAGATTTATTGACTAATTAGAATGAATTAACATTGCAACAAGGACGACATTTATTGCTGCCTGCCTGCATTCGGTTACATACACACACATAAATATATGTACAAATATATATCTAGTCCTGCGTTTGCTACGTAATAGGGATGAAATGAGTGGACATTTAATGTGTGTGTGATTAAGCCTTTAAGAGTTTATCTAATGAAATTTATATTTAGAGATACATGAATTTTGTTAGGCTGAAGTGTGAGGTGAGAGTATTCAGTGCTAAAAAGGAGTTGGGAGCTCGAGGTGCACAAGGGAAGGCCGTTTCTAATTTCAAACGTGCAAATAATGAGTTTTGTCCTGGAGCGTGTTTTAATGCGTTGTCTCGCCCTGTCATTTAGTACTGGCTCGGCAGATATCTGCAGCGTCTTTATAGCAGAGAACTTGTCGTTCATTTTATCGGGGCGGAAGCTAGTCTTTTACAATATGGTACTGATTTTTTTATTGATAGTAAGTCCATGCTGCTCGACATTGTTAACATTAGTCAGCGAGCAGTCAGTGCAAATTACTCCAGTCTTGAAAAATAATCCCGTCGAGCGGGTTTTGCGGTAAACGAGGGTAAGACAAAGTACCTTGCGCTAACAACCAAAAAGTCTACGCGTATTGGACAGCAGGTTGCGATTGACAATTACGAGTCCAGCGTAATCAACGACTTTGTCTACCTAGGATTCAGCGCTAGTACCAATAACAACGTCAACCAAGAGATCCAGCCAAGAATAACTCCTGCAAATACGTGCTAATTTGGGCTGGGTAGGTAGTTGAAAAGCAGAATTCTCTCTCTCTGCGCACGAAAAAAAGCTCTATCAATCACTCGCCCCTCCCGTTTTACTGTATGTCGCGGAGTACTGGAACTTGACGAACACCGATGGGCGGTTATGAGCAGCTTTTGAGAAAAAAATTCTTCGCAGATCTATGATCCAATTTGCGTAATTTACGCATACCGAATAAGATGGAACCACCAGCTGTACGGCGACATTGACGTAGTGAAGCGCAATAAATGTCAGCGGCTGCGCTGGGTAGGTCACGTTCCAGCAAAGAGAGTGATGATGGTGCTCGCATAAAAAGGACGTCTTTATCTACCATCTGGCGTCAACACGCGTAACGCAGAGGCTATTAGCGCAACATTTTGGTAGCGGCCAAGACCGACCATCGGTTGTAGTTGCCAGCTAAGTAAGAAATATCGGACTGTTCAGTTTCAGTTCCCATATTTTACCTCGGCACTATGTTCTCCCAGGTAGGTAGGTAAGGGACATGATTAAAATACCACTCTAGCATTCCCCAAGTAGCACTAAATCGCCTTTTTGATACCATTATGAGACCTCCAACAGGCACATATCTACAACCAGCCAGAGCTGTTGCTATAATGGAGAATATTGATTGGGATTTAAGTTTGCGCACTGCATTAGGCTGTCGAAGAAAGAATCATCTAGTGACCTTAGTTGTATAGCTGTCAAACCTGGACATTTACAGAGAAAGTGCTCAACAGTCTCCTTCTCTGGAAGATCTCCACAGCTGCAGCAATGGGGGTTAAATGGTAGACCTCGCTTTTTCGCGTACACGCCGATCGTGTAATGACCAGTAAACACAGCTACGTGCTTGGAAATTTAACGGCATGAAGCCCCCAGGACTTTCTGAGTTCTCCGCCTACTGTACTGGGGCCAAAGGGTTTTCGAAAAAGCACATGAAGAAATGGAGCTCCACTCCTTGCTCCGACCCGATTTCTTCTTGGAGCCGTCAGTGAAGATAGAGGTACCAGCTTCATTGCATATTTTCCCGTAATTTTAAACCTGCCTACTTGGCAGATTGCACGGGTACGACCCTCAAACTCCAGTTTGCGGATAGAGAGATTTTTTCGAAGTTCAGAGAAATACGGTGTTAACTGCTTAAAAGTCTACCATGTCCTTTGGGAGAACGCCTCCAGAGGCCAATTTCCTTTAACCCGATTGCACTTTGAACCGCGACGGAAATAACGTAAAAGTTGATGGGATGTAAGTGCAAAACGACATTCAGGGGACAAGTTCTTCATGTTCCTTTAGAAGATAGAGGAAATGATGATGATGATGAAAATTTTCATTCAACTTCTATTAGAATAATTTTTTAAGTTACAACAGTGCATGATTGTGCAATAGAGTTAAAGCGATTTGGCGCTTCACACGAAAAAAGTGTTACGACGAGTCAACCTGTTTTCCCAATTGTCAGCAGAACTGGTAGAAAGTATTTCGTATTTTGTACGAAAAGTGCTTCAACAGGCGAGTTAAAGTTGTTTGATAAAAAATTCATAATTTATAAAAATGAGATATTAACCAAATACTGAATATTAAATTTAAATTAAATACTTGTAGAGTTGATGATATGCCCAGTTAGCCCAATTAAAATATTAATATTTATATGTTATACAATATTTAATTAGCATGCCTTTGGTATTAGGCCGTTTTAATTATTCATTTATTTGCATTTATGATTTACTGCTTTTATTACAATTTATTGCTGCAATATGAAATTATTTATTACGCATACGCCCCGGGTCATGCCACTAAAGTATCCACATATGCACACAGGTCCTTGTACATATTTAAAGCATTTATCCACGCGCAATTACATACACATATGAATTAATATTTACCCCATTGTATTGCTTAATTATTTTACTGTTACAGTGGCGGCAACTGTACAACTTTAAGTGGATTTTTGTGTATCGATTTGCCCAGTAAGTAAATAAAGGCTTTTAATGCGTATGCAAATTTATTGGCATGCAGAGTTTTGTGTATACATAGGAACAGCTGTGAACATGAAAATAGCAGTGTCTTTAAAGAAATATTTTGAATTCTTTTTTTTTTTTCAGTAAATCATAGGAAACAAAATTGCAATGCCAAACTATGAAAGGCTTTCGGAGGTGTAGAGTTGATCTGAATAAATCTGGCAGCTTTATTCTTTAATGGCGTCGCTTCCTTTTTAAGTGCAACATTGAATATTAGTATTACAGGGAATATTAGTACAATTTTGCACAGATTTAGGTGAAAGTATGTTTTTTATTATTTATTTATATACTTTTTTAAACATTGGTGAGTGTAATGCATATATTTCTTATGTTTCGACTATAGTTGACCGAGCGGAGCAGTGCACGCACCACAGAACAACAAGAGTAGATTCTGAAATTGAGAGGAGATGGAAGATCTTACACAGAAACACAAAATATTCTTTCATGTTCAGCAACAATGAATTCAAATGCAATCAAATTTGTGGAAAAGCCGGAAAAAGAGAAGGAAAACGAAATACTTCCCTGCAAGGCGAAGGCACAATTGTAAAGTGCTTCAAAGAGAATCCCACGAAGTCAGACATACAATTTAAAAAAGAGGGAACTTAAATGTTTCTAATATGAATGTACCACTGTGGGAAAAAGTAAGGAAATTTATTTGTCAAACTTCGCGGATTTAAAATTTCACTCTAGTTATTTATTTCATGAGTTATCAGCACTGTTAATAACATCTGGGCCAACTTTCATGTGAATGTCATTATCAGTAATATATTTACGCTTGTGTTTACCAAACGACCAAGAGTGCATTTTTCGATTTTTACAATGTCTGATTTGATTGAGCAGAGAAGTGCCATCAAATTTTGTTTGCGGAATGAAATTTCGGCTGCGGAAACGTTTAGCATGTTGCAGAAGGCATTTGGTGATTCGACCATGTCGCAGAAAAATGTTTATAAGTGGTACAGAGACTTCAAAGATGGTCGAGAACGTGTTGATGACTTGGAGCGCTCCGGACGACCATCGACGACCAACAGATGACCAACACGTCAATAAAGTGAAGGAGTTAGTGCTCAAAAATCGTCGGTTGACTGTTAAAGACCTTACTGATATGATCGGAATATCAGAAGGATCTGTGAAAACCATTTTGAAAGACCATTTGGGCCTACGAAAAGTCAAATCTCGTTTGGTACCGAAAACTCTCAATTTCTTGGAAAAAAGTCGTCGCGTTGATGTGTGTGAAACAATGCTTTCCGACTATCAGGACAAGCTCAAATGCATCATTATGGGAGATGACACTTGGATTTATGCTTAAGACCCTGAAATAACCGACCAATCAAGCGAATATCGTGCTAAAGGTGAGGCCAGACCGAAAAGAGCACGTCAAAGTCGTTCAAAAATAAAGGTCATGATGACAGTTTTTTTCGATTTTCGTGGTGTGGTGCACTATGAATACCTTCCACCTGGCCAAACTGTTAATAAGGAATACTATTTGAGCGTTATGCGTCGTTTACGTAAAGCAATTCGTCTAAAAAGACCAGAAATATGGGCCAACAACTCTTGGTTTTTGCATCACGATAATGCACCGTCTCACACTGCACTCGTTCTTCGTGACCATTTCGCCAAAAATTCCACGCATATCGTTCCGCAACCACCGTATTCGCCTGATTTGGCCCCGTGCGACTTCTGGCTATTCCCAGAACTCAAGAGACCACTCCAGGGAACGCGTTTCGAGTCGATTGAGGAGATAAAAGCTGAATCGAAGAAGGTGCTGATGGCTATACCGGAAACGGACTACATATTTGGCATGTCTCGGGGACTGGAAAAATCGTTGGCATAAGTGTATTTCATCGAGAGGGGATTACTTTGAAGGGGATGAAATTGATTTACAAGAATAAATAAAGATTTTTAATTTTACAACCAAATTCACCTTACTTTTTGCCCACAGTAGTAGGTTGATTTTACGGGAAGCTGGATTAGCAGCTCGTAGCCCACGAGAAAGACCACTCCTGGGATGAGTCTAAAATAGTTTTATATGTCGGCACGGGTTCACGACAATATGTTAGACGTCTACCTGACATCTGAATATGAGCCACGATATGCTCTAAAAACTATCAAAGGTAGGCTCTCAAAAATGGTGGTATGGATATGCTTCTCATATTAAAGCGCAGGCCCCATAGACAAAATTGATGGCACAATGAAAATCAATATTTATGTGAAAATAATGCAGAATGTTATGTTTCCGTATTGCAGCGAGAAAATGGCAATAAAATGGGTGTACCAGGAGGATAATCCTCCTAAACACAGGCGTCACAAGGGCAAGGACTGGTTTTGCGCAAATAAAATTGCGGTTATGGAATGGCCAGCTCAGTCTGCCGACCTCAATCCCATAGAGAATCTGTGGGGGACTTAAATAGAGTTGTACACAATGCCAAACGGAGTGACAATAAAAAAATTTGGGAAATTGTTAAATATGCGTGGCTAAAGACTCAAAAGCAGCGACGAAAGCAATTGATGGCCTCAATGCAATGCCGTTGTGCAAAATTTGGGAAACTCAATTAAAAATTAGTTACAACTTTGCATGTGCAACTGTGTATTGGGAGTGCACTCGGAACAATTATCCTTAAATTGCTCCTTTAGACTCTCAAACCGGTGTAGTGTCTTCCAAGCTGAGATCTGCGCTATAGACTAAGCAACAAAAACGATAAGAATTATTGACTTGCGATCGGCAAACTTTACCATTTTTATTCATAGTCAAGCAGCGATAAAGGCACTAGTCTCAGCGCGTCAACTCAAGATGTGTTAAAAATGTAGGAGGTCCTTCTCGCAACATAACCCCACACTTTGTTGGATCCTCGTCCAATCTGGAGTGGAGAGAAATTAAAGAGTGGATAAGTGTGCGGGGAAAGGCTCTGACTTGACCTTTAGCGAGTGGTAGGGGACATACACATTCCTCTAAACGAACCGTACAACTGCGATTGACTGGAGAGTAACCGCAGAAACCAATAGGAGGCCGTCTCTGACTACTAAATGCAGAATCTCCAAAGAGTTCTGGCCAAAATTTACTCTTAAAATTACAAAATGTCTACTTGGATTCAACAGATCAACTACCAGCGTTCCTACAGGTTTTATAAAAGGTCATTGCGCTATTGACATAGTAGCCAGGAGAATGGTGCACCCATAATGGAGTTGTGAAGGAAATGAAGAAGAAATTGAGTCGGTACAACACCTCCTCTGTGAATATCCCGCTCTTCAAATAACCCGTGCCAAATATATTTGCGATTATTTCTTTGAAGATTTGGGAAGAAGATTTGAAATGTCTCACTGGAGGGACTAGTTACCTTCATAAAAGGATTTTAGGGGTTTAATCAATTTAGGTTGAGGATGGAAATAAGGCCACCATAAGGCCACTGAATGTCTTGTCTTAGACTAACAATCTGGCTAACGAAACCTTACCTTGAATCTTCAAACTTTGTCA
Source organism: Anastrepha ludens (assembly GCF_028408465.1). Lineage (NCBI taxonomy): Eukaryota > Metazoa > Arthropoda > Insecta > Diptera > Tephritidae > Anastrepha > Anastrepha ludens. Next base: position 112,541,699 of record NC_071498.1, on the reverse strand, counting down.
ATAACCAAGCGGCTATTAAATCAATGCATGCGGCTATACTTTGTAATATCAAAGGTTGCACGCAAATGCCGGGCAGACCTAAATGATATTAGTGTCGTATTCAAAGTTAGCCTTATTTGGGTTCCGGGGCACAGATATATTGAGGGAAATAGTAAAGCCGATCAGCTAGCCAGGAAAGGTATTACTCTTCACCTTCTTAGTGATAAAAGTACCATTGGGATACCTATGACCATGAACAAATTAGGAACTAAGAATAACATTATCCAAGAGGCTAATAGAGCATGGAGAAATGAAGCCCCATGCGTAACAGCTAGGCTACTATGGTCCCAAATAAATAAGAAAAAGACAAAGGAACTACTTAGCCTATTAAGAGATGATATCTCGAAGATCGTGGCTTGTATAACCGGTTATTGGCTATTTGGCAGGCATTCCATGAGAGTAGGAGTTTTCTCCCACGGCTATTTTAGCAGCTGTAGAGATGAGGAAGAGGAAGAAATTGAAATTGCCCAGCCTTAGCTAAAACCTGATCAGGCTTTCTGGGTAGATACTTTTTCAATTCTCTTACGGAACTGTCTGGCATGGAGATGGGACCTGCGTTTCATAAGAGCTACAAAATGGTTGCACGAAGACAAATAAATGAGGTTCCCGTGCACAGTGGCAGCGCAAGGAACTTGTAAGTGTAAGTGACCCCTAAGTGAGTTGGCCGTGCAGACCGACTACCACCATGACCTGGGTAAGTAGGTAGGTAGGTAGGGTGATTGTCATAAAGACACACTTAGACCTTTCGCAGGTCCATTGTGATACTACTGGAGCTTATCGTTTCCCTACGCGTTCCTTTTCAAACCATCCGGTAACTTTAATAAACGAGCATAGCTTCGGTAGTTTTAGATGGGCTATGTCCGCTACATAGGTTAAAAATGCTGTATCAAGAGTGCGCAGCCTTCTCATTGCTAAACTTTCACACTCACATAAAAGGTGCCTGACTGTTTCTTCTTCTTCTGTATTAAGACAGCTTCTACAGAAGTCGAAGTACGTGAGTCCTAACCTTCTAGCGTGGCTGCCTATTAAACAATGACCAGTTAATACCCCTATTATTTTTCTTATAGCTTCTCTGTTAAATCTTAGCAAGATCTTCACGAGATCTTCGATCGACCGCTGTTCCAGCGCGACCATGTCTGTCTGCTTAGTTCGCATGTTGTGAGGTTGTGCCAGTTTGTATTTACCTTTTTGATGGTTTCCCTGTCAATAAGCAATTTACAAGTGGCTATAGGCATGGGTATCAGCGCCTTATCCGGTTTGAGATCGAGCGTTGTAGCGGTTCGAGCAAGTTCATCCGCTTTGCAGTTTCCTGCTATATTCCTGTGGCCTGGCACCCAGATAAGGTGCACTTTGTAGCACTTAGATACGTCATTTAGTAGTTTAAAACATTCTAAAACTGTTTTTGACGAGTGTGTTTTAGATTCCAGCGCTTTTATTGCCGCTTGACTGTCCAAGTAAATGAAGACTTCATTTGTGGATAATACTCTCGTTTTTATTACCGTAAGTCCCTCTTTTATGGCAGTGACTTCCGCCTGAAATACACTGCAATGATCAGGTAGGCGAAATGATTGGCATACTCCGAGTTTATCGGAGTAAACCCCTCCACCTACTTTGTTGTCCAGTTTTGAGCCAACTGTGCAGATGTTTAAATCATTTTTCTTAACAATAAGCCAGTTATCCCATACCTCTTTGGAAGGAAATACTGTGACAAAGGATTTATTTAAATTGATGTTCTTGATCTTACAAAAATCCGTTGTGCGAGGAATGCAGGGGAATTTTTGTAAAATTGAAGAGTGTCCTCTTTGGTTCGTTCTGAGTAGGCCGATTTCTTGTAGTCTGAGAGCTGCTTTGGCAGCTGTTTGCTTACCGAATCGGTCTATTGGTAAAATGTTAAGAATAATATTTAGTGCATCTGTGGGTGTGGTCCTAAGGACCCCGCAGATGCAAAGACTGGCCATCCTTTGTACATTACCATGGTTCTTTTAATGTATAACTTATCTAAAGCCGGCCACCATACTAGTATGCCATATATTAGGATTGGTCTGACAATTGCTGTGTAAAGCCAATATACGATAGATAGAGAGAGACCCCAACTTAGTCCTATCAGCTGTTTACAAGAGTATAGTGCTATTGCCGCCTTTTTTACTCTATCTTCGACATTTGCGTTCCAACTTAGTTTTTTGTCTAGTTTAGATTAGTGCCGTTCCACCTAGAGTCGGGGGAGCTATATTTGAAATTTTATGTTTCTCGGTAAATAGGATGAGTTCAGTTTTATTGGGGTGGACGCTTAGCCCATTTGCTTTTGACCAATTTCCAACCATGTTTAGTAAATCTTGCATGACTTCTCTAAGTGTATTGGGAAATTTCCCTCTCACTACCATTGCAACATCGTCCGCATATGCTACGACGTGTTGTCCTCTCTCCTCTAGGCTCTTTAGCAAGGAGTTTATAGCCAGCACCCATAGGAAAAGGGACAGCACACTGCCTTGAGGTGTTCCTCTGCTAACTTTTTTCTTGATCTTTGAGGTTCCTAGGGTTGCGATCACAAATCTGCTCAAGAGCATGTTTTTGATGAACTCAACCAGAGCGCCAGAGATTCCAAAATCCGTCAGTGCCTTTATTATGGTATCCGGTCACCATGACCTAACCTAACCCAACTTTCTAATCACATCAGAGATAACATTTTTTTTTGAACAATTCGATTATTGTTTTTGGTACTGCTATTTTTGTGTTCGCAACTGTATGTATATGCATGCTGCTACTCACCCACATACACTTAGTCACAATTTTAATGCCATGACATATTCAATCGAGCCAATTAATGTCACACATAAGCCAGTCAAGCGCATACATATTGGACAATGTAACCGAATTAGTAGTAGTAACACGCGCACAAATACATTCATAAATACTCGTATATCTCTACATACATACACTCTCACATAGATAGGCATAATTGTTGTTTTTGAGGAGGACTCTTATTGAAAGCTAAACTTTGTGGGTGTTTGCAATGAAATGATTACTAAGTATGTTTGTTTGCTTTTGTGCGTGTGTGTGTGTGTGCTGAAAGCACAAGTGTTAGTCTATTATTAATATTATAAGCCCAAGAGCAATTTATCATGCGTGTGTACAGATGCACTCGCACAAAAACGCACACAAATGTAATGCTATTACAGGCTTGACTACTTGTCTACTTGACTGCTTTACTGGCTGAGTGGTTAAGTGGCTTGGCAGGATGCATAATTGCATCGGCTCAATGCATTATCGCACAGGATGTGCACTGCATTTACAAATTCTCAAACATTTCACAGAAGCACACGCGCGCTCCAACTCACTAGTACCTATGTACGTACGTGTGGGTGTTTGTGTGTTTGCATGTATGTATGTATAAGTACTTATGTAGCCTGAGTCGGCATGGCACTTAATTATATTGAACAGCATATTAGAGCTAAAACTGTTGCCAACAATTTCAACTATGCCCAGGTATGGGCGGAACTTACAAGAAGCAAGCACATTCACATCCACATGCGTGCGTGCGTGCGTGTGCTGATACAGCAATAACAATTTAATTACATCAACAAAGCATATTTACGGCTTTCGAGTCTGCTGGTGGTGGCAAACAAACGCTTGCGGTGAACTTTGCTCGCTCTGCTGCCGGCTGCTTGCAGCTACTGATTTTGTTTGTCTACTTAAGTGATGCCTAAATGTACCTATACATACATACGTATATTGTAAGGCTTACAGGAAGGTCGATAAGGCCATCACGCATGCCACGATTGTAGGTATATCCACTTGTGTTGTATAAGTATACATACATATATAGAGATATACATACGTATGCGTGTCTATTCGTACTTATGCTGGCATGCGTGTGCGTAGGTGCACAAATGTAGGTGCTCATTGAAATTTGCTTAGTTTAATTAGTTAAATATTTGCAACAAAATTCGTACTCAAAATCCATAGCAAGTGCACAATTTGTGCGTAAAATGCACAACAACAACTAATTGAGTGTGACTTATAGCTTAACAGCACAAACAGGCCTCACACACACACACGCACACACATACAAAACATATCTACATGCTAGTGAATGTGTGGTTGCTGAGGCGTGGCGAATGCGCTTGTTCTTGCAAATTGTATTGTAATTTGAAAGTATAATTATTGGCTTGTAAAGTAACTTTATTTTACCGTTGAGTGCTTGAGCAATACTTTGGCAAGTGTTTATCGGCTGCTTTCAAACTGGAAAACATGAGAATTCAACTAGATTCTTGATTTCTGTTTACCGTTTAGATAAACGAAAATGTTCACATGCGGAAAGGCGGGCTTGTTAAGAGAGGAAAGGATTTCTTACTTCTGGGGTTTTTAGAAAGGAAAAATATTTAGATCACGAACGATTTCTGAAGAGAGAGATGATATGAGCAGATTCGCAGCGTCGCCATCAATGAAATATGGCCGACGCTATAAGACGAAATGAGTTCATCGACGAAATAAGTTCTAAAATGTTATTAAATGCAACAACACTTTTGGATGTTAAATTAACGGAGAATAACTGAAATATATACAAAAAATAAAAATGAAAGTGAATTATTCGCGGTTACGCTTCTATTAGGTATTTGACCGAACTCCACCTCCAATTTGTCGCGTGCGTCTTGAGGTTGTTCCATAAATATGTATGGATTGGTGCTACAGGCTTCTTTTTACAATAAAAAGATAGGAAGATCGCAAATAAAAACAATGTATTTGTCTAGTTTCAAAATAATTGGTAGAAACACCCTGTATTTTTCAGAAATAATTACAAGGTGGCGCAAAATTAATCAAATAAACCAATTTTGTTTTAGAGCCATGTTTTTATGAAACTAAAAAAAACAGGAAGGTTTCGAGCAGTATTTTTCGCTAGAGCAGTAAAATATTTCGCGCTGGTTCAAAGAGTTATGGGAGTCCCGTATACTTGCAGGGATTATGCCTATTAATAAAGAATAAGAAATAATCAAATTATAAATATAAGAAATAAATAAAAAGTTTATTTTTGTTTTGCTTGAAATTTTTTTTTTCAATGTCTTAAAAAATTAAAATTCAATTTTTTTTTATTAAAAAGTTTTATTTTTTAATTGAAAAGAATTTATTGCAAGACTAAGTATTTGCAATAAATACTACGACTATTTTCTATTTTATATTTTTTTTTTTTATATTCTTTAACATTTTTTTTTTAATTTTTAATTTTTTAATTAAATTTTTTTTTAAGATTTAAAAAAAAATAAAAATCTAAAATATAGTAGTAGTCGTAGTATTTATTGTAAATACTTAGTCTTGCCATAAATTCTTTTCAATTAAAAAATAAAACTTTTTAATTAAAAAAAAAATTTATAATAAATACACCGAGAACAAATTCGCAAAAAACAGTTCCGTTATCTTTGCTTTTGTTCATATGCGTTGTCTACTCATAAACTGTATAGTTTCGTGGCAAATTTCGCATGTTAACAATGGAGTGGGGAGCTAAAGAAAATTGCATTGCAGTGATTGCATTAGTGAGATTTACGAATCGCTAAAAAAACTTAATATTTCGAGAATGTTTGGTTATCGCACGAGCAATCGTTTTTCCCAAAACGTCTGAAGTGACAGACAGAAAAAGAAGTGGTCGTCCTCATGTGGTTCGAACCAGTGCAGCCATAAAAGCCATTCGAGGAAGCAGGAAATCATGTCCAGCAGCATGAATGTATCTACCAGATTCATGTCAAGACTAATTAGAGGAGGTATCCACATGAAAGCCTTCCGTCGCTCAACTGATCACCTATTGCCCACGCGCTTGAAGAAAATTAGACTCACGCTCGCGGTCATCGGCCATGGAAATATTCTTTTCGTAGATGAGAAAATTTAAATTGTTGAAGAAGTTTTTAATAAGCAAAATGACGAAATCTATGCTAAAACTTATAAAGCCACAAAAAATGTTCTTCCAAGGGTTCAGCATGGCCACAATCCAGCCTCCGTAATGGTTTGGTGGGGAGTGTCTTTTAAAGGCGATAGATCTTTTCATTTCGGCGTAAAAGGGGCTAAGACCGGGGCAAAAGTGTACCAGTAATGGAGTTGAGTAGTATTCTCTTCAATGGAGAGCTTTGGATCTTCCAGCAAGATTCCGCTCCAGCCCATAAGGCAAAAATCACCCAGCAGTGGCTAAAAAACAATAGTCTTAGGTTCTTAGCTGCAAAAGATTGGTCGACTGAATTGGAGAACATGACCTGTCGAAGACCTCACACAAATTTGGAGAGACTCAAACGATCTTTGGTTCGAGCAGCGTTCTTCTTATAATACTCTAGCGAATTAACAAAGGGACATGGAAACGTTCAGTATAGTTATTTACATCATACAAGTTTCCATGCAGTTTTGTGCAATGAATATTAACACATCGTGCAAAGAGTTTTAGAGGTACGAGTATGCTCTTTAACAGATCGTTATTCTACTCTGAGCGAATTTGACAGAATCAGCTGATGGGCTGCCGTCACTTGGGATGTGTTCAAAAAAAAAAAATAACTGAGATTGTGTTGGTGATATACGAAAAAACTTAACCAATGACACTTCGTTGCCGTCTGAGCAATGACTGATTGGACGAGTGTGTGAATACTTGTGAAATGTTCGTGCAAAGTTCGGCTGTCGAATCTCCAAAGTGACGCGGTAGCCGCAGTTTCCTTCACAATTTTCGTTTTCACGATAGTTAAAGAGTAAACCTTGTAAAACTATTATCTTTGATATTAACATTTTAGTCAACACGAATTGAATACGACAGTTATGATTTTTAGTCTTGAAAAAAATGCATGTGCAAATTTTAGCTGGTTTAAAGCAAATGTAGGGTAAATTTGGTTCGAAATTATAAATTTTTTCTGATGTTTGAAAGTTGAATCCCAGTTAACTCCATTTTAAAGGAAAATTTGTAGACGCTGATATGAAGTTATGAAGTCGACTTCAGATCCACAAAAAGAAGAACAATAATATAGTGAAATCTTAGTTCGAAGTTGATAGAAGTTTCTTCTAATTTTAGTGGCATAAGTTGGCGCAAAATTAATCATCCAATTTTTTTCGAATAACCTTTTTACTAAATAACAAAAGACGATTTTTTTTATTTATGAAATCTTACTTTTGGCCTTTCACAATTGTCAAATACGATTGCCATACGACGCAGTTTGCAAAAATTATAAATCTTCCGATAGGTTGATTATTTTTGCGCCACCTTACATAAGCATAATAACTAACATACATTCTTACACTTAATCTTATCTCTATTAAAGAGGCATAACCTGTCAGAGGTTAATAGTTTGTGTACATTTGGTGAGGCCGAATTTGTATGACAAAGGATTAAATTAACAAAATTACATCTGCCTACGTACATATATAGGTGTGTTTTGTAGTTTGTGTATAAGTATGTTTGTACGGATGCCTATGCACACGACTAATTTAGAATATTTTGCGATTCTGCTTGATTATGCAAATTTTCAATTAAGAGTCAATTAATATGTTTGCATAGGCATCCAGGTTAAATATGGCGTACATAATTGAAAACTTTGAAATCTCCAAGCATACACACGTGGAAATAAATGTGCGAATGTACACTTAAATAGATATGTTTATACAAATTTTGAAATAAATATTAAACATTTACTTTAAATACATAACTTCTTGAAGTTTAATTTTTCTGGGGGCCGATTTTACAGCGGCTCAACAAAACTCACAAGCCGCTTGGACGATCTGTTAGCAAATGTAAACCTATGCGTAAGGTTGCAGCAAAAAATACTTTTGGTTTAATTTACAAAATGAGCCTCGCTGGGGATTCTTAAAGTTTATCATTCCAATTTACCCAGCGCACGCTTTCGCCAAAGGAAGAAAAGCTAAATCTTCCGGTAAAACTTGCTTTCAAAGAGTGCAGGAAGAGATAAGATAAGATAATTGAATAACACGAGAATGGGGAGACACAGGAACCTAGAAGAACTTTTGTATCTCGGCATCGCGCCTCTAATCTCCGATATGCTCCCCTAACACTCACCAATATAGGCTAATCGGCCCTAGGCCCACCTCCATTTCTAGTGCTTATTTCTGTTTCTTTTTTCCCGAAATATATTCAGAAAATGCAAAATTCTAATTTATTTCGCAAAAGTCAAAATACTCCCCATCAAGTGCAACACACTTTTGGCAGCGCTTGGTCCAGCTTGAAACATTTCTGGAATTATGGTACTATATTTTCGGTATAGCCGTCAGAGCCGTCTTTGGTTTTACGAAGGAAGCCTTTTATCTTATTTGGCAAATTGCTTCACGTAAACGTCTTATTATAACGCTCAAATAGTAGTCCTTATTAACTGTCTGACCTTCTGGCATAAATTCGTAGAGTACAATACCGTTGTAATCCATAAAAAGCATGACCATTGCTTTCGTTTTTGACTGAAAACGATGTGTTTTGTTTTGGTTTTGGAGCTTTCCACTTGCTCATTGCATACTGTACTCAAGAACCCACGTCTCGTGTCCAGTAATGATGCTTTTAATGAATGTTGGGCCAGATTCAGGCTTTTGGCGATATTAACGTGGCTCCTTTATTGCATTAGATTCAGGTGCTTTGACACTATATTTGCAGCAACATGGAATCTTAATCATACACTACAATCGGCGTGCCCAGCGCGGTGAATATGGTGGATGACAAAGCAATTTGTATCCTAACTCTTAGAACTTTTGAAGTTGACATACATTCCTGCATGTTTATTGTCAGTTCTGAGTCGCCGAGTTATCCATTTTCCGGATAGCTTTTTCATAACCAAATGAGTTGTTAAAATATTTTGAACCTATTCAAATGGAATACTCAAAATCTCGGCAATCTCATGAACTTTTATGCTCTGAGCGCTTAACACAATTATTTGAACTTTTTCAATTATTTCTGAATTGGTAACCTCATTTGGACGGTCTGTACTGTCTTTAACAAAAACGATTCTTCGTTTAATTTCAGCTGTCCAAAATTTTGTAGTTGACAACAAAGGTAAATCTCTATTTGCTCTATTTTAAATCCATTACTGGTTTTCTTTTTCAAAAATAAATATTTTATCATCACATTTTCCCACTGTTGTAAAATCTTAAAAGTTTTGTTTTGTAAATGGCTATCATTTATAAACTAAAATTGCGCCGCGGGTTGTCAGTTTGGTAGTTGCATTGTGAAAGGTTATATTTAAGGAACATTTCACTTTAAAAATAGTAGCAGCACCATCTCTGAACTACTTCAAGTAATTATCATACAGCCCTCGTAGTCTGTCTTTAAACTATAAGATCCAATCGTTGTTGTTATGTATACGTCCTTGCTTGCAGTATGAGCATGGTTTTGCGCTTTTTAACAGGGACACTACAAACGACGTGAGCAAGCAAGTCTTCAGGCACTGCTTACATAAGTCTCCGGGGTCCTAATGGGCGCTTCATAATTCAAAAATTGCTGGCACTTTAGCATCAGGTATACTTTTCTTTAAAAATATTTATCTTAATCTAATGGCTTTCAGACAACTTGCCTTCTTCCAGATGTAACCGGCATTCGGTCTTAGCAAGTAGTCAGATCTATTCAGTCCACATGCGAACGCAGTCGATCGATCTACCATAAATTCTACTAAAATTTTGCTCACCATATCAATTTTTATCCCGAAAAGGTCTGGGCTGCACCGCCTTCGAAGAAAAATATACCCTCGAGCAAAAACATGTCAATTGTCGCTATATACTACTAATTTATTCCAAAGTACTTACTCGTACATTTTTCATTTAAATGACTAATCTCTAAAGACTATTCCAAATTCATATTTCTTCTCTACCACTCACCTGTGTCTCGGTTACATTCAGCAACTTGGCCATTTCTGTGCGCTCACTCGAACTGAGATATTTTTTTATCTCAAATTGCTTCTCCAATTCGAATATTTGACGACCGGTGAAGGTGGTACGCGCTTTCTTCTTCCGTCGCGCATCTGTCGAACCCGAATCCGAGTCGTCCTCGGTAGTCTCTATGGCACCCGTTGAGGAGGCTGGTGGTGTGCTAACTGTGGGAAATTGCTTGTCTCGCATCAAGCTATCGCTGCTGCCGGTAGGACTCACATCCGGCACTGGCATCGACGCTGGTGCCGTAACAGTCGACGACGCTGACACCAGCAGCGCTGCGCTTGACGCGGAAACAGCAGCGGCGGCAGCAAGTTTTTTCTTCTTAACACTCGATTTGCCTATGTGATTGGCATCTGAAATGAATGCACAATAAAAGTCAAAGCGATTAGACAAAGTAGGAGAATTTGCTTAGTTGGAAGGTATAAGTAAAATGTGATTTTCTTTATAAAAGCATAACCTCACAATCAACATACATAGGTATGCATATGGCTATGTTATCGACAATGGAAAATTGCAAATGTTTATAGCTAATAATGACTGGCTGATTGCCTGCTTGATTGGTTGGCAGGCGGCAATGCAACAATGCTGTCTGTCAAGCGATGCTGTCAATCAATTTATAACCTCATTTGCTTGCTGTGCTGCCTGTTTAAGTCTCTGTTGATGTTGTTGTTGTCTTTATGTATGGTTACTCGTAGGTGTTAGGGGTACATTCCATTGGCGGTGTTTGATTTTGTTGTCACTGCATAGAATTTTTATTGTAGCCATAACTGTTGTTGTTGCTCGCACCTTTAAGTGCCTGTATGGTTTCGCGTTTATTGCTAATTTCGACGCACTTAAACGGCGTTCAATCGTTATAACAACTACAACAAACAGCAGCAGCAGCAGTAAAAACAATTGCCAGCCATTCTGTCTAATTGCGTTGCGGCTTGTCATTTGATATGCAGCTGCGGTTTTCGCAATATTGTTATTGTAAATGTGCTTGTTATTGTAACACTTGTTAAATTTCAATTTGTTGTCCGAGATTGGCATTGTATTGCTGCTAATTTGACTTAAGATTTCAATTGATTTCCCTTGACTTGGTCGTGCATATTTTGTAATAATTTTTATATTTTTTTACCTAAGTGCCTTGAATGGATGTGAATTAATAAAAATGTATTCCTGTTTGCATATGAAAGGGTGTCAAGCAGCAGCTGGCTGGTGTTATTTTACGAAATATCGAAGCAAAATTACGTACTTTGCAAATAGTTGAACATTTTTTAAAACTAACCAACTCATATAATAGGACTATGAATAAGTTCGTGCGGTTTTTTTTCGAAATTTGAAACTTTATTGACGTAAAATGGTTACAAATTTAATATTCAAAATATTGTCCATCGCTTACTACTACTTTTTCCCATCTTTCTGGCAATTCACGGATTCCCTTTGTGAAAAATTCGGTCGGTTTTGCCGCAATCCACGAATCGATCCATTTTTTGACTTCATCGTAATTACGGAAGTGCTGGTCAGCCAGGCCATGTTGCATCGATCGGAAGAGATAGTAATCGGATGGCGCAAGGTCTGGACTATACGGCGGGTGGGGTAGGACATCCCATTTGAGCGTTTCTAAGTATGTTTTGACCACTTGTGCAACATGTGGCCGAGCATTGTCATGTTGCAAAATAACTTTGTCGTGTCTATCGGCGTATTGCGGCCGTTTTTCTCGCAGTGCTCGGCTCAAACGCATCAATTGTCGTCGGTAGACATCCCCCGTAATCGTTTCATTCGGTTTCAGTAGCTCATAATACACAACACCCAGCTGGTCCCACCAGATACACAGCATAACCTTCAGGCCATGAATATTCTGCGCCGACGTCGATGTTGAAGCATGGCCAGGGTATCCATACGTTGCCCGACGTTTTGGATTGTCGTAATGGACCCACTTTTCATCGCCAGTCACAATTCGATGCAAAAAACCCTTTCTTTTGTGCCGTTGAAGCAGTTGTTCGCATGCCATAAAACGGCGTTCAACGTCTCTTGGCTTCAATTCATACGGCACCCAATGGCCTACCTTTCGGATCATTCCCATGGCTTTTAAACGTTTGGAAATGGTTGATTGATCAACTCCCAAAGTTTTTGCAACCTCTTCTTGCGTTTGAGCCGGATCTTGATCGAGCAATTCCTCCAATTCGGTATCCATGAACTTTGGCGGCGCACCCTCGCGTTCTTCGTCTTCCAAGCCAAAATCACCACTTTTAAAGCGTGCAAACCACTTCTGGCACGTTCGCTCAGATAGAGCATGCTCACCATAAACTTCCACCAAGATACGATGACTTTCGGCTGCTTTTTTCTTCATATTAAAATAATGAAGAAGAATTCCCCGCAAAAACACATTATTTGGCACGAAATTCGACATTTTCAAGTGTGGTAAAAATATTGTTGTTTACGCTTCAAATAAAAAACTTATACTGACGTTTGTGCCTTACGACAGTAGCTCTCCAATGAATGTTTGGAAATGTGGATCGATGGAATAATAATCAAGTTACGCCATCTGTTGTAAAACCGTAACGAACTTATTCATAGTCCTATTAATAACTTTTATCTACTCATATACAGCGGGTTCACATAGAGAGTTTCGCTTTAATTATAGGCTATTTTGATAATGACAGCAGCCATCTACACATATAATATTTAAGTAGAAGAGTCCATGAAGTGATTGTTTTTTATTTATAAGATATTTAAATGAGTGAATAAAATTGGAGGTTTGTACTTTGTTTGTATCCTCCACTTATCAGATTATCTCAACCAAACCCAGTTCTCTAAATAAACTTAAGATAGACCTGGCTTGGGCTATGCTATTTTGACAGGGACAGCACTTTTCGGCTGGGAATCTTTACGGAAAATCAGTATTCTCCGTGGAACGAAATGCATCGCATTACGCTTGAACAGCTTTGGGAAATATTGGAAACTTAATGCAGCTCGAAATGGAAAACTATTTGGTTCAAAAAATTATCTTACGGCTATGTGTACAAGCTAACACGGACAAATGCAGAAAATGCAGAGAGGATGTTGAGGAGACTTTAGAACACCTTCTGTGCGTTTGTTCGGCATTATAAAAACGCGACTAAGATGCCTAAGATGACGTCTTCCAGACCCTCAAACAGTGGGGCTCCCAGCTCTACTTCGATTCGCCAAAAGCGCTGACATCCTACATGATGTCTACTTTAGGTATTCATAGAGGTCGGTCTCCATCTGGTATCGCTAGGGACCAAAATGTCTATGCGTGGCTTATTGCCAACCAGGCTAACCTAACCTAACCTATGTTTACAAGCAAAACTGTCACATCTGGGCTTCGGAAAAGTCCGCAAGTAATTGTCAAGAAGCCAATGCCAATGCTGGAAAACGCCATTTCGATCACCGTTGAGCGCTACAGAGGAATGATAAACGATTTTTTGTGAACGAAAATTAAAGGCATGGACTTGGGCGATCCTTAGATTCATCAGAATGACGCGCCATACTACATAGGAGTTTGTGATATAATCGATATTTGGTACCTCAAGTTCGACAATCGTGTTATCAGCCGTTTCGGCGATGTCTTTTGGTCTTCTCTGACGGCGTTAGATTTCATTTTACGGAGTGCCCAGAGGACCCATGTTTTGCAAAATCTTTTGTTAGTTAGAGCCATAAACTGGCACCAAGGTTTTGAAAAATTGGGTTCACAGGATGCGCTACTGTGAAGCTAGCCGAGGCAGCGACATAAGTGAAATCATATTCCATAAATAATGGGAATATTTTTTTTTTTTCGCATAAACCAATAACACGAAAAGATTGATTTCTGTTACTAGTTCTTTAAATTTTTAAAAAGCAACTACTAATTTTTTGCATCAGATAAGTGATGCATAAGGCGCTCATGTGCTGAAGTGACAGTCCTTCAGCGGTTATAAATCCGGGTCATTCCGGTTACAACCGACTTTCATGGGAACGAAAGAAAATACACTCGAGTGTTTGTAATTGCCTCCCAGCGGGAGTTTGTGGGTAAAGTTGCCAGATGTTACTCTGCAAAGGATTTTTAGACCTTTGCACGTTGGCAACCGCGAATATCGCAGACGATGGGACGATGAGCTGTATGAGCTTTACGACGACATAGACATAGCGCAGCGAATAAAGATCCAGCAGCTACGTTGGCTCGGTCATGTCGTTCGAATGGATACAAACGCTCCGGCTCTGAAAGTATTCGATACGGTACCAGGTAGTGGTAGCGGAGGAAAAACAGGCATGCTTTGCGTTGGGAAGATCAGGTGGAGAAGAACTTGGCTTCCCTTAGTGCGTCCAACAGGCGCCGGTTAGCACGAGAATGAAACGACTAGCGCGCTTTGTTAAAATCGACCAAAACCGCGTAAGCGGTTATCGCGCCAATTAAGAAGAAGAATGCCCTGTTAGAATTGCTGTAATTATTCTAGAATTGGTCGATAAGAGTCCGCATCATTTACATTTTTCCTGGTTTACGAATCATTAGAATTTCCAAGGATTTCCTTTGCAATGGTGTATATTTTAAACGAATGCAAGCATTCATGATCACTGTTAATTTACCCAACGCTGTAGATGTTAGGTTTTTTAGAACTTCAGCTGTATTCACTTCAAAACCAGGGCTTTTCTTCGTCATTCAGCTTAGAAATTTTAGAAATTATTTTCACGAGCGTAAATGGTTCAATTTCGCAAGACTCTTGGACAACAGGAGGTGGGATAAATAAATCAGTTATTTCATGGGGTTGAAATATCTTTCCAAGGTGTTGCGCGATAATGCTGTTTGCTCAAATATGCGATTTATTTGCTTTCTTAAATGGGCGATTAGTTTTTAGTGGTGGGAATCTTGTTGTTCGCCATTTTTTCCTTATTTTTCTTTTTTTGTTGATGAGACATAGTACAGGGTCCGGAACTCGAAGTGACTGCACGCGCGCGCCCGTGCACCAGCTGTCTGTTAGTTGACTAAATGACAGTCCAAAGTATTGTTTACGCTCGCGCGGAAGCATTTTGCCGAGAGAAATGCGAAAAAATAAAATTATTAATGGACTTCAAACGTAATAGTGTGATTGCATTATATGATATCTGGGTGGAAAATCACAACCAGCTATTGTTCGTGAGCTCGAGCACCTTAAAGTAAATCAAGTTTTTGTTTATCGCACCATTACTCGTTACAATGATACTGGTAGCATCGTGAAACGTCATGGAGGTGGTCATCAAAGGACTACAACGTCACATCAAATGGTTCAAGAAAGTGAAGAAGCGACATGAGCGAAATCCCCAACGAAGTGCCTATCAAATGGCGAAAGAGCTGAAAATATCTGATGGTAGCATCCACCGCATACTGAAAAATGATCTCAAAGTCAAGCGTTACAAGATCCAAAAATCGCATGATCTCACACCAAAGCCAGTCAAGTCAAGCCAAGCAAAACAAGTCAGACTTGAGAGAGCGAAGAGTTGCTTCGCTGGATCGAAAGCGATCAATTTACGAACATTGTGTTTTCTGACGAAAAAATCTTTCAAATTAAGCAATTCGTAAGCTCCCAAAACTATACGATTTCTTTGACCGACCGTTCATACGAAAATCTGAGTCATCGAGTAGTGGCTTGGGCCGCTCTCCAATCGTTTTCATCGAGTCTGGCGTCAAGGTAAATGCGGAATATTATCGCTGTGGCAGACAAACATTGCGGTGACAGACTATGGACATTTCAACATGACACGGCACCGACACACAAAGCTCGAGTGAACCAAGAATGGCTAAAAAGCAACGTTCCGAACTTCATGACGTCCACACAATGGCTCTCAAATTCGCCAGACGCGAATCCGATGGATTCTTCTCTTTGGGCCATTTTGGAGTAAAGGGTTCGAATTGAAAGGTTCTCTAGTCTCGAGGCGCTCAAGAAGCCATTGTCCTCGAGTGGGTCAAAATACCTGCAAGCCACATTCGTGCAGCTTGCGATTCGTTTCTGGACCGTATTAAGGCCATAGTCAAGACAAAAGGTGGTCATATTAACGAAAAGTAAATTGATTCTTAATTTTGTATTATTTTCACACATTTTTTACTTTGAATTGAATAAAAGTAATTTTCAAACTAAATTTATTACCTTTTTAATTGGTTACACTACGAGTGCTGGACCCTGTATATCATAGGGGTAACGTTGCGGTATATATTTTCGTTCAAATGTTAGAGTACATAACCAAGCAGATTTCTGTAACTGCATTGTGAAGTCCATTCGATACCATCAAGGCTGTTAATTGCTGTACTTTTGCCTATAAAGCTGTCAAGCTTGGGTTTGAAGAACTCCCAACCCCCAGTTCTTTTCGTTAGTCTTTTTTTACTGCTGATAGTCAAAAAAATGGGCGAATGGTCTGTGTTTAGATTTTCTCCAGTTACCAAACTGATCAAAATTTGCCTGACAATAGAAAAGTCGATCAAATTTGGGGTCTTATCTGGATCTGTTGTCTAGTAAGTTGGATTTTTTGCAGCTTTCCAATGTTTTCGACCTTTGATTGTTGTTAAGCGTGAGAAGTCCTAGGGGAAGGGTACCTTAGTTAGGCGATTAGGTGACCCGATAACTAACTAAATACGTTAAGATCTACTTCACTTTACTCCTTTTTTGGAAAATATATTCTATAATAATGCGTCGCTTGAAATTTGTTTTTATAATGCGAAATTCTACAAGAAGTTTTTTCAAAATATTTTTTTCTCACATATAAGTTTTCATATACAAAGAGTTTGTAGCAGCGTACACACATACATATATGTATGTATATCGACTAATACATTTAATTACTTGCATTACACGTGGCATTTACATAACAGAAACATAACCCAATTGACACTTAAACGCAATAAAAGAACGGCTGTGTGCACAAATGCGGTGAACGAAGTATCAATTATTTATGTATGTATGTATGTCTGTACTGCCGTTTACAAAAGGAAAAAAAAACGAGTAATAGAACAAAGGTTTTCAGAAGAAACAAATAAAGCAAAAACCAACTTATACCTACGAGCATAGCTGCCGAGTGCAAATGCAAATGAAAACGACCTGAATGTAAAAGTATTTGCAACAGACCGTAATTTCCACGCGTGCATATAAAAATGGCATAAAAAATGTATAAAAGCAAAAAACAAACAAATTAAATAAAAATAAATGTCAAATGGGAAAGGGGAAACAAATGACGTTCATTGGTGATTACCAACTAATAACAATTGCCACTTAAATAAAATACCTACGTACTATTGTATATGTACGTATGTATGTGTATGTATGTATACATATATAAGCAAAAAGCGAATGTGCGCGCGAGAATTGTTAATAGTAATAAATAGTCGCCGTTTAGTAGTAATTGAACGAAAAATAAGCGCAAATAAAATATGGAAAAAAATAAGTAAAACATATTTATATCAATGCATGGACTTGTGTGTATGTATGTCTGTGTGTCTGCATGCAAATAAAGTTTGAATGCAATTAATGCATAGTGTTGCTGACCGAATACCCCCTCTTCCTCACCGTCATCTTCATTTGCATTGATGGCACGTTGCTTAGCGTCTGTGTTGGCGTCTGGCATCACTTTGTAACTGTACTTGTGAATATCGCGCCGTTCGGTGCTGACGCATGCGACAACGACAACTTGCGGCAAGTTTGCGCCTGTGCAACGAAATTTTCATTTACATAATTCTTGTGTTACTTGATTCGAATTATTGCCTGCTGTTGTAAGGCTACGTATGTATGTATGTTTGTCAATTGCAGGCGCAATGATGCAAGATTGCACTTTACCGGACATATGTACATACATATGAGTATGTGTGTCAGTATGTATGTACTGTGGTGAGAAAATTGAATGGTAACTTTCAAATGTAACAATTTTCCCACTTGAATAAAAATGTCGCCTCTCTCAAGAATAGCTTACACAAAAACTTAATCTAACCACTTTGAGCGAGTTCAAAGAAGGCTTTTAAAATTTGCTCTCCACTCACTAAATTTTTCACTACTAGGGTGATTTTTTAAGAGCTATGGGACAATTTTTCAAAAAAAGCACACATAGAATTCAAAAAAATGCATGAAACTTTTATTTAAATCGATAGTACAGTCCATATAATTTAATGTTTGAAGATTATTTCATGTAAATGTTGACCGTGACTGCGCTTCAAATGGTCCATCCGCTTAGTCCAATTTTGGCATACTCTTTCCAATGTTTCGGCCGGTATCTCACATATAAATGCTTTAATGTTGTCTTCCAATGCGTTAATTGAAGCAGGCTTGTCTGAATAGACATGAGCTTTAACATAGCGCCACAAAAAATTATCTAAAGGCGTTATATCGCACGATCTGGGTGGCCAATTGACAGATCCCGAACGTGAAATAAAATGTTCACCGAACTCGCCTCTCAACAAGTCCATTGTTACGCGTGCTATGTGGCATGTGGCACCGTCTTGATGAAATCACATGTCATGCAAGTCAAGCCCTTGCATTTTGGGCAAAAAAAGTTGGATATCATTTCTCGGCAGGGCTCACCATTCACAGTTACGTTATGATTCGCAACAAATCGCACTCGATTCGTACAAATCACAGCATTTTTGAAGAAGTAGGGTCCAATGATACCTCCAGCCCATAAACCGCACCAAACTGTCACCTTTTCTGGTAGCTCTTGCAATTCTTCTGGGTGATCTTCACTCCAAAATCGACAATTCTCCTTATTTACGTACGCATTGATCCAAAAATGAGCTTCATCGCTGAACACAATTCTTCGATAAAAAAGTGGATCTTAAACTTTCTTAACAGAACACGCATTTTTTTAATAAAATTCAATGATTTGCAAGCGTTGTTCGTTTGTAAGACGAGTCATGGTTAAATTATAGACCAAACTGAAGATGCCTGACAGTGAAACAAAACACGAAACGTGCGTCAGATAATAGCTAAAAAGTCACCCGTTAAATATAGTCTTCAACGCTTTAGATTTTGTTTTCACGCAATTTCACGTCTTTAGTGAAATATTTAATGTTTTTTTCCTGCGCCACATCACTAATATTTCATCTTACCTCAGGTATTTTATATTTGTCCTAATTTGAAGATTTATCTACATTTATATTAATGTTAGTCTGTAAGAATTTTTTACTTCAAGGCTTCAAATAAATATAAGTAAATATACAAGATGAAGTCCAAAATTATTGGCGGCATAAAAATGTTTTCGATGGTACCATCTTTTCAATGATTCGTTGGAAGTTACATCCTTAGCTGACTTCCAGTGAAAGGTTGGTGACATTCGATTCAGTGCAAAATCATTCGAAGCGAAATTTTTGCGTCTAAAGTGTCTGTATGTTTGAGTCATCAGACATCAACTGTCTGTTAGTAGGCTAAATGACAGTCCAGAGTATTGTTTACGCTCGCGCGGAAGTATTTTGCCGAGAGTAAACACGAAAAAAGAAAACCAGCGAGTGTTCGTGAGCTCGAGCACCTTAAAGGAAATAAAGTTTTTTTTTTATCGCACCATTACTCGTTACAATGATACTGGTGGCATCGCGAAACGTCATGGAGGTGGTCATCGAAAGACTACAACATCACGTGAAATGGTGCAAAAAGTGAAGAAGCGGCTTGAGCGAAATCCCCAACGAAGAGCCAATCAAATGGCGAAAGAACTGAAAATATCTAACCGTAGCATCCACCGCATACTGAAAAATGATCTCAGAGTAAAGCGTTACAAGATCCAAAAGTCGCATGATCTCACACCAAAGCAAGTCAAGTCAAGCCAAGCAAAACAAGTCAGACTTGAGAGAGCGAAGAGTTGCTTCGCTGGATCGAAAGCGGTGTTTGTTTTCTGACGAAAAAATCTTGCAAATTGAGCAATTCGTAAACTCCCAAAACTATACGATTTCTTTGACCGACGGTTCATACAAGAATTTGAGTCATAGATTGGCCACCAAGAGGCAGCATCCGCCACAGGTAATGGTTTGGGCCGCACTAACCGCAGATGGGCGCCCTACAATCGTTTTCACCAAGCCTGGCGTCCAGGTAAATGCAAAATATTATCGGAAAAGTATTCTGGAGGAGTTGGCTTAAAACTGTAGGCTCCTCCATTTGTGGAACAACATCAAGACGCACACCACACCTAACAGAAACGTACGTGCCAATTATTTATTTTATTTGTATTAAATATGGTGTGAATGACTGTACATACACGTTTTTGTCTTTTTTTTTATCCCTTAAAGTTGATAAGTTGAGAAATCAACTTTTAAAGATTAAAACCACATTCAGAATGAGTTCTTAATACAAGAAGTCCATGATTCAATAATAAAAGGTTTGCTCAGTAAGCAGCTTTCTCATTCCCTCTTGACAAATCGGCTCCCTTAGCAAGAGACTGGGTTGCTAGCTCTAGAAACTTTGACTAAAAGTGGAGGAGAAGTAAAATTTCTAGGAAAAACATTTCATTTTCAAAATGGACTGCTTACGAGCAACAACTCCCTCAAGAGTTTTCATCGGCATGTTTAGGACTATGATAGTATGACATGGAATACATACCGCTTAAATCAGGACATGATAGAGTATTTGACGCAATCCGAGACGGAGAATTTACAAAGCTTTATTTGTTATGATGTGGTGATTTAAACGGAACTCATGTTTTGTAAAGAGCTAGCGTTTGCTAAAGAGTTACAGCAAGGAGAATTATGGAATAGTCCCGACGCAATCGATTACATTGCAGACCTCATTATAAAAAAGTTGGCAGAACTTGTTTCCAAATGAGCCCACCTTCCCATGGATGGATGAAGTGTCCAGATGAGGCTTAGAAAAGCACAGTACCAGTATGAAAGAGCTTCTCATAGAAAACAATCTACCGGAATCGGCTTAAAACTGTAGGACCTGCCAATTGTGGAACGCGCGAGTTACATATTCAATTTCAAATATAAATTCACATTGTAAAACAGACGAAATTGATGAGTTTGTAAATAAAATAATGAACAATAAGTAAAAGTAATTGGAAACGCATTTCCTGTTTTGCAACAGTTTGACTTACCTGAAAAAGCGTGGGACAGGAAATGCGGAATAAGGTATTGACAACAATTTGTAAAATTAAATATTAAATGCAGAATAAGCAAATACATATGTACGTTAGTTTAAGTCTAAATGTAATAATTGAAATTATAATAAATCAGTTGTTGAGAAGCCCTTCAAGCAAAAAGTTGTCTTTGTTCTTTCATTTATTTTTTTTTCTCAGCCGCTTGAGCAAAATACAAAATTGGCGCAGTCGGTAGGATCCTTTAAAAAGTAAAAGGATCCAGTGAACGAATTACGTGCGGTGAATAAACAAAATTTTTATAACACCCAAACCCTAATCCTGCGAATCCGTAGCCAACTCAGGAGTTGACCGGACCCTCCAGGGTATAACTTAATATACGTATAATTTAAAAAACATAAAAAGTGCAGTGCAGTGAACACTTATTAAAGTAGACACCACTAACATAAAAAGTGCAGTGCAGTGAACACTTATTAAAGTAGACACCACCAACATAAAAACAAAGGGAACCATCAGCTTAGCAAACAAGCTAGCTGATAAACCAACAATCAAAAATTAGGCAAGCCAGGCAGAAGGAATTCGATAAGAGAAGGATGGAGCAGGCCCAACAGGAAATGGCACCAGCAGATCTAGTAGAGCAGCTCGCACGAAGGGAGCAACAACTCGAGCAGCTTAGATTGGCCTATCTAGATCTTCAACAAAGGCAGCAACAACACCAATTACAACTTCAACAAAAACAACAGCAGCAAGCACAACAACAACCGCAAGAAAATGCAGCTTCAAATTTGGTTCTACAACAACAGATAGAGCACATCTGTAGAAATATATCACATCTACCAACGTTTACTGGAGTAGGTCAGGTGACCATTAATCCATTCATGAGTAATGTGGAATATCTTCTTTAGCCTTACTGTAAGTTTTAGTTAAGCGAAAAATAAGTAAGAAATATTGTAGAAATAATTGAAGAAATTTTTTTTTGTGCATAAATTGAGAAAAATCTAATTGTGTGAAAATAATTAAAAAGAAAAAAAAGTAGAGTCAAATTTCAAAAGCTCGGTTGTTAAATTTAGTAGCGAAGTAGAAAATATTTTTATGAGCCAAGCAACATCCATGAGAGAATAATTAAATTGAATAAATTAATATTGAAATAATAAATTATGAAATTAAATTAAAAAAAAAAAAAAAAAAAAAAAAAATAATAGTGAGTAAGAGCTAAATATTTCGTAAACTATTTTTTTTTGAGCCAATTAAAAGAAGGAAATTTCCAGAGGCCTCCACAGGTAGGAAATCCCAGGGCAAATTCCGGCCATTATCGCTGGAATCAAACCGGGCAAAACCGGAGCGAGCCGATGGAAATAGATAATATCGAGGTAAATCATTTTCAAAGAATCCCACAGATGGGAAACCCCAGGCCAAATGTCAGCCAAAATCGCTTGACTCAACCTGGGCAATATCTAAGGGAAACTATCAACGAAATTATGTAGGACAAAGTTATTTTAGACAGAATACTGAACAGGCACGAAATAATAATAATAATAATGATAATTATAATAATTCAGGACGATTTAGAATTCAAAATAATAGGGATAATAACCCATCAGGCAACTTCCAGCGTTTCGGGCAGGTAGGACACCCTAGGCCAAATTTCAATCAAAATAGATGGAATCAACCTAGGCAAAACCTAAACGAACCCATGGACGTTGATAATATAGAACGTTATGGTATACACAATATCCAGAGGGTCGGGCAGGTAGGACACCCTAGGCCATGTTTCAGCCAAAATCGCTTGGAACAACCTAGGCAAAACCTAAACGCACCCATGGAATCCAGAAGAATATAAAGAAGTAAGGGATATATTGAATAGATTCAAGAAATTTTTATGTAGAAAATACAAAGGAAAAGACATGTCACCCAGGCACCAGCGATGGCTATTAAAATTAGGTGAATACCAATTTGAGATAGAATACCTAAAAGGAAAAGAAAATAAAGTGGCAGATTTTTTAAGTAGACTAGAAAATAGTGAGGACACTATTTCAGAAAAAGAGGGGAGTGAAAATACCATGGTAGAAAATACCAATATTTTAAATTTTTTTTCAGTTAACAATATAGAAGATGATGTTACAATGGCAACAGTACATTCAGCCGAGGAAGAATTGGGTAATCATTTTTTTATAAAAGAAGAAATTGTGAATAAGTACAAAACCCAAATAATATTAACAAATAATAAAACGGAAGAATTTAAGGAAATACATGGGAAAAGAATTATTTTTATTGCAGAAAGTGACTTTAACCTAATGGGAGACATTTTTAGAAGATACATTTCAAAAGGGAAAATAGGGATATTTTCGGAACTATCCGAACACAACTATAATATAGTACAAGAGAAGCTTATAGATATGTATTCAAACGATAGCCAGATTAATTTTACTAAGTGCACCATGAGAGCACAGGACATTGAAACTGAAGTGGAAGCAGTAAAACAAATATCACTGTATCATGTAAGAGAGAGTATGCACTCTGGCATACAAGAAACTTATAATAAAATCAAAAATATAATATATTTTCCAAAACTCATGGAACTCATCCAAGTGGTAATTAATCAATGTGACATTTGCCAACAAGTAAAGTATGAACGACATCCGATTAAAAATAAATTTCATTACACAGAAACTCCTTCAGATAAAAACCAAATCATACATATGGATACATGCGTAATCAAAGGATTTACCTTTTTGACGACCATAGATAAATTTTCGAAATTTGGCGCAGCGTATCCATTGAATGACAGAAATCATATGACTATAATAGAAAAACTAGAAGAGCATATCACTAAAATAGGAAAACCAGATAAAATAATAGCAGACAATGAATTTAAGACAATAAGGATAAGGGAATTTCTAACAGAACAAGGAATCGAATTACATTTATCTAAGCCCAACAGCCATACAGGAAATGCCGATATAGAAAGATTTCATAATACGATGGCAGAAAAGTTTAGGATTTTGTACCAAACTAATAAAAATTTACCTATCCAACAATTAATTCAACGAACAATCAGAAATTATAACGAAAGGTATCATTCAAGTATTAAATGTGCACCAAAAGACGTTCAGGAAGGACGTTTAGATCTAGGAAAAATTAAACAAAATTTAGAAGAATGCAAAAGAAAGAAAATTGATAAACTTAACTTAAAAAGAGAGGACTATAAAGAAAAAAGACGTGAGGGATTCATAAAGAACTACAAAGCGGTTAGGCACAAAGAACAACCTAAATATAAAAAAGGACTGTTAAAAAATATTCATCCATGCAACATTAAACGACCTTTAAAATTTACAGACATGGATCATGATGATAGCAATAATACTAACGATACGACAATGTAAAGGTATAATGACTTGGACGGAACTAACGGAACAAACCGGATTTATAGATTTACAAATTAGAAACCAAGAAATACCCAAAGATAGTGACATAGTACTACACATGATTGACGTTTACAAACTAGAAACTATTATCAACGAAATGACGGACAATATAATATTAATGAAATTAGAAAATAAAGAGACACTACAACGAGAGTTGTTAGACATAAGGAATAAGTTACTAACGCTCATGCCAGTAAAAACTAGAAATAAACGCGGACTAATTAATGCAATAGGTAGTATGTCAAAATGGTTTTTTGGTACAATGGACGAAGACGATAGACAAAATATACAAACGCACTTTTTACAGACGAATGACACAATGAACCAACAAATCAAAATAAACAATTATTTCAGTTCAGCTATAGAGCATCTCAAAGAAATTGTTAAAAGTGATAGAGTAAAAATTGAAAAAGAACTTAATTCTATTAATAAATTTATGTATGACGAATATAAACAAAATTTATACTTAGACCAGTATACAAAGATTCAGTTATTAAAAAGTAAAATTGAGCAAATACAAGAAAATGTTGTATCAGCCAAATATGGAATATTACACCCAAATATTTTAACTAGTGAAGAAATAGTAAAATATAATATTGATTATAATAAGCTTAAGTATCTACAATTAGGCACAGCCATTTTAAATAACACCTATCTAATATTCGGCATTAAAATACCTAAAAACTTTGAATATGTAAAAATAAGAAAGGTTATTCCAATACCTAATAAAGAAAATAATGAAATAGAAGCAAAAATAGAAGAAATATTCATTTATGCAAATAAAACTTTATTATTTGAAGAAAATAAATCTTTAAAAAGATTGAAACCAAGTAAACACTGCATATTAAAACAAAACTGTCACCTCACCAGAAATAAGGATCTTGAAATTCTAGCCATAGACGTAAAAACGATTATTGTTAAAAATGCTGTAAATTTACAAATGAATCAAACATGTAATAAAGAGAAACCAATTATGAACGGAAACTATATCATAAGATATAATAATTGTTCAATTAAAATTAGTGACTACTATTTTTCAAATTATATCGAAAACATAGAAGAAAATATTGAAAGTGTAAAATATGAAGACATTCGGAACTTTACAAAAAAAATTACATTCGATGAAATATTGGAGGAAAATAGATCAAATGTAGAAAACATTTTTAAATTGAAAATTCATAGTAAAATCTCACATATCTGCAATGTACTAAGCATTATTATAATTCTAATAACTGTCATTGTTGTCATCAATAAACACAAACGTATAACTATTAAATTAAATAAAAGAATTCAGGAGAATTCTAATCTAAAGGGGGGAGAAGTTACATATTCAATTTCAAATATAAATTCACATTGTAAAACAGACGAAATTGATGAGTTTGTAAATAAAATAATGAACAATAAGTAAAAGTAATTGGAAACGCATTTCCTGTTTTGCAACAGTTTGACTTACCTGAAAAAGCGTGGGACAGGAAATGCGGAATAAGGTATTGACAACAATTTGTAAAATTAAATATTAAATGCAGAATAAGCAAATACATAAGTACGTTAGTTTAAGTCTAAATGTAATAATTGAAATTATAATAAATCAGTTGTTGAGAAGCCCTTCAAGCAAAAAGTTGTCTTTGTTCTTTCATTTATTTTTTTTTCTCAGCCGCTTGAGCAAAATACAAAATTCGCGCTACAAATAGGATGAGGATCTCGGCGAAACATCTAACAGAATTGCCAATTATTTATTTATTTTTAACAAAATAGTTTCATATTGGCGCAACTTCGCGATTGGTTTTAAATTTAAAAATTAATTCACAAAATAAAATCTTGGACTATGTGAAATAATTTCTTCTTTTAATATTAGACTTGGCAATTTCCGCTAATCACTTCTATCTATACCATTATTTACATTCAAATATTAATTAAAATTTATTTTTTAAACCGTTCGCAGTTTGTTTCCATTTAAGTAGCAAAATACTATTTTGCCACCATTTTTACCAAGGATTTAATTTTTTCCTTTTTATGCACCTTCTTAAATACAACCTTTTGTAAGGGAGTGCCAAAAATCTAATGTCACTAGTGAGCAAACCTTTAATAATTGAATCATGCAAGAAGTCGATCTATATATTTTATTTCTTTTGAGTTCAAAAAATAAATGATTGAAGAATAATATCGAAAAAATGTTCTTCAAGCAGTATGACGACAGCTTGAAACTTACATCAAAACTTGCTTTATTGTATCATGAAATGGCAGTGCATTCCCAGTGAAAACAGGGATATTTGTGTCTGGGATAGTATACTAAATTGAGGACTTAGGTAAGAGTTGTGGCATCGCCTATATGAGTGAAATATTTAATGAGTCATAATTTTGATAGGCTGTCTTAAGCTATGCCAAAGCTTTAAAGCATTGTTCATATCCTCCTTTTTTATTCCCGTATGAATTTAAATGTTTGATTATATGGAATATCACCAAAAAAAAAGTAAAAATATAATAGTTTATTCGCCACATAAAATCGATCGTAAAATTCTTCGTGATTTCCTGGAAAGCTACGCACTGATTTTATTTATTTTTTAACTTCACACACAAAATTCAGAAGCCATTATGAATGCCATTAAAATTACCATCAACGCGAGGAAAGTATAAAGTGCGCCATAATGACCTCCATTGCCGGGCCCTGCGGCTGTCATCAGTCGCAACAATATCGTATGTGTACAAAAATAAATGCAAAATGCTTGCCACTCGTACATATGGAAACTTTTTGTCGCATGTGCAGCAACACCAACCAACCAGCGACGTTCGACCGACCACGCATGGCCTTATGCTACTCGTATATCCTATGGCAATAGTGGCAATGAATGCTTTGTGCTGTTTTCATGGCGTGTTTGAAATACTTTTTATGATGCGTTAAATGTTGCGTTAATGATATTTCTGCAAATAATCGATGTTAATGACAATAAACGATGAACAACAGCGACAGTGCAGCAGACGAACAATAAAATAGTAAAACTTATTGTCAACTATAAAATTATGATGCATGCGATTTTTATAAGCTGTAACAAAAACAACAACATTAATAGCAATGTGCATGTGCATATATTTAAGTCTTGAGGGGCCATTGAGTGTGTTGTTGCCCGCGAGGCCTCTTTAATTATGCGGAGAAAGTGAGTAAGTGAATAAGTGAAGTGTTTGCGTGCGTTTCATACTTAGGGAAGCAGGAGGACATTATATAGAAATCGCTATCAGAATATGAAGTATATGCACGTTAACTGTATTTCTTTGGTGCAATGTTCGCTGCTGTGTATGTAAGTTTGGGAGTTATTAAAAATATATGCGCGTATATGCCTATCTATAGTGGATCCGCTCAAGGCACGTGCAAATTTATACCTTCAATTTATTGCGCCTAAATTACTAAGAGCTCGAGCTCTGAAAGTATACCTAACGGTACCAGCTGGTGGTAGCAAAGGAAGAGGAAGGCCTCCTCTGCGTTGTTGGAAAGATCAGGTGGAGAGGGTTTAGCTTGACTTGAGTGTCCGACTGGCGCCAATTAGTACGAGAAAGCAACGACTAGCGCACTTTATTAAACTCCACCAAAATCGATTAAGCCGTTATCACGCCAATCAAGAAGAAGGGGAAGACACAATTACTAAACACGAATCCGTGAGATTTAATGGCTAATTCAAACTTTTCTTCGATCCTTTTTGATAATCGTACTTCATGAACTCATTGGCATTTTCGCTCTCTCAACCCTCATTAACTACTTCCAGTAAGGTCCGGAACAGAATTGACAGCGAGTTGACTGGTGGTGATCAGCTGATCCACTTCCGTCAGAAATTTCAGTAAATTAAATACAACAGACATTTTGTGGTTACAATAGAATAAATTTTGTAGTGAAAATTTTTCGTTTGTTATATTTTTCAAGCAACTCGTGGAAGCTCATAAACAATTTATTTCTAAATTATTGATAATTTGCAGGGTTTCTTGTGAGAATCGAATATTATTTGCCTCATCAAGTAATCAGAAAATCAGCTCTGAGTCTTCAACCTGTCGGAGAAAATAGAAATGGGTCTAATTATTTTAACACTCTAAAAATAACCGACGACAAGAAATCTGTCCTCGCAGCAATTCTATGCAGTTTTATGCTATGAAATGTGTTCTAATTTTACCGTCAACCCATTACCCGCAGTCCCCTGCAATTCTGTTCAAGCGGTAAAGTGATAGCGCGCGAAGCTACGCCTGCCAATCGCTTTGCTTTGGTCAAGTGGCGAAACCGTAGGGTGATTTGCAAACTTTTCTTCTGATTTGTTTTCTTAAAAGTTTCTAACACAGCCCTTGAAATTATTATAGAGTCACTACATATTGGTAATTTTATTAATTATTATTTTTACCATTTACCTATTTCTTTTTGAAATTCAATTATTTTTTTTTTTATAAAAATATAGTTCTACAATTAGGACCATAATTCGACAAATTTTCATAATTCCAAAATTTCAAAATTTTAAGGTTAAAATAAGCATCAGAAATGGATTCCTCGACCTTGCAAATAGTAAGATGCCCTACCATTTCTCTAAGAATTAAAAAAAAAACAGTATTTAGAGGAATTTTACTAAATGTGTCCAGTATTCAGGTAATTTTAAAAATCACCATCCTTAAATACCAGAGCTATGGGCTAAAAATTCTCTTGAATTTTGTTATAGAAGGCATCAACGCGTGGGTATCGCGGCTAATGAGATCTCTGACTCATTAGCTAGGATGTGCTCTGAGGCCAACTTCTTTAGCTCGGTGTCCGTACTGCCACTTCCTTCTGCATCCATCAAAGCAAATGAGTTACTTTAACCCACAAGCGAGCTTGGCAGGCTGAGAGAGGTTGCAGATGGACAAATCTGATGTTACCTGTTATGTCCGACCGATTGTCGCAGATCCTCCTGTTATTAAGCAGAAGAGACTGTAGGCAGCTGGTTGAACTGATGATGGGCCACTTTCTATGGGCGAAGTACATGAAAGAGGTAGGCATCTCAGACAGTGCGCTCTGCCCAGCATGTGGAGAGGAGGATGAGACGGTGCGTCTGTCCGGCCTTCACTCGAATCAGGCTTGAGGTCTTTGGTACTGATGTTTTAATAAGCGACCACCTTGGCTCCTTGGGACCACAAGCTCTACTCAGATTTCTTCGGAGCTCGGGTAGATTTAAAGGAAATTAAAAAGGGAAGTAGAGTGCAGTAGAATGGACTTAATGTTGTTTAAGTGCTGTACTTACTACTTTGTCCCGACAAAAAAAAAAAAACAAAGAAAAGAAATGTGCAATGGTAAAGATTACACTCGGCGTTATCCTCTATTCTATATTCAGTTAATATATTTTTCAAACGTCAGTGACAAGTGATAGTGGCCACTGTGACACAAAGTGATAGAAACGACCTTAAGAGAGTGAAAGCGAGAGAGCGTTCCCACGACAGTCGGTTCTACGTAACCGGAGCGACCTGGATTCATATCCGGCCAAGGACTGTCACTTCAGCAACATTCCTCGTGCATTCTACAACAACAACCTTAAGAGAGTAATCTCTGCTAAGATATTTTTTAATCGATCGTCGTTTCTATTGCATATCGTCTATTTGTCTGTTCATTTAAAGTTTATCGAAGCCAAATTTTGTATCAAGATAAAGGAAGGCTCACGTTACGGGCAAAGTTTATACGCTGCAGCATGGCTCAGGTCTTTGCTAGCTCGACCTCAGCCTAATTTACAGGACTGTTCCTGGAAGTGAGTACATTTACTTTGCAAGGTTACTTCCAAAGGTTAAAATGGCCCAGGGCCAGAGCAAATAAGTACAAATAAATACATTTTCTTTTGTTACTTTAACACAAGGTGGCGTGGAATTAGTCACACTATTGGAATTTTTATAATTTTTGCAAATGCAGTCGTCTGTGCAATAAAAGTTGGTCTAAGCCAGAAGAAACAAACTAATTTTCGGTTCAATACAAGCTGGCGCATAATTAATCACCCTATCGGAAGACTTCTAATTCGGCAAAAATTACATACAAAATGTTACTCGAGAGTTTATTCAGTCAGTTTTTTTTTCAAAACAACGGATCAAAAACGCCCCGTAATATTTTAGAAAAAAATTTTCGAATTCGTTAAAAACTTATTATTCAGCGATTGTTGTTAAACACAATTTTATAGTTTAAAATACACTTTATTATTCAATATAGTCTCCCTGAACATCAGTCACTTGTGGCAACGAGATATCAATTTATGAATTCCATCTCTGAAGTGAGAACCTGAGAACCTGACCTCATCATTTGATGAAAAATTTCTAGGTCTAGAAACAGATGGAAGTCCCTAGGGCTCAAATCTGCGGAATACGACGAATGCTCAAAATTTTGAAGTTTAATCCATGGATTTTAGCCATTGTAAAAATGCTCTTCTGACACGGTGCATTGTCCTGATGAAAAATAATTTTTGTCTTTTTCAAACTGGGTGGTTTTTTACGTATTTTTCCATCAGCTGGTCTAAACGGTTAGAATAATATTCAGAATTTATTGTTTTATCCGGTTTGCAAAAAATCGGCAAACAAAATTCCTTTCGCATCCCAAAACACTGATTTCTGGACACGAATTCGTTTGGGAGTCGAAAAACCAGGTTCATGCCACTCCTTAACCTCTTATTTTGACTTAGGATTTTGGTGATAGATGATGAAGTCTCCTGATGAATCGATAAACAAAATTCATTTTATGTTGCCGGAAATGCTCTAAAAATTGCTGAGAAATTGCACACAATTTTCTGAAAGCCAACAATTCAGTCCAATTATTGCTTACACTGGCCAATGAGATGCCAAGGGCTTCTACTAAATCTTTTCCAGTCAGTCTACTGTTTTCCAATACGATATCACGTATTTTTTCTACGATTTCTGGTGCTGTTGCTGTTTGTGGAAGTCTTTGTCGTAGATCGTCTTCAAGGCTTGTACGCCCACGTTTAAATTTTTACACTTTCAACATTTGTTCTTAAATTTCTTTTGTTTTTAAACCCTTCAAAAATAAAAACTCAATCATTCCACGATAATTGATTTTTTCCATTTTAGAAAATATTGTGATACGTCGATACTAAAAAAAATCCAACGAGAAACATTTCCTTTAACAAACGCATTTTAATTTTCTTGTTTTAGGATATTCTTTGGCACCTTATGATGTACACCGTAAACAAATTTTTTTCGAAGCGCCTCCGGAGATTCCCGTCTCACGTTAAATTTTCAGTAGTTTGCAATGCAGGCAATATTTTGTGCAAATGCCTTCCTGTATGTCAAGAAAAATAAATTCTTAAAAAAATTCTTTTTATCGATTTAGCTGACCTAAAAGCCCACTATTTAACAAATATTCAGTTCAATCAATCGCTGCTGATTTCGAGCAAATCGTGAAATTCATCACTTCATATTCATGAAATCATCAGCGCAATTTTTACGATATTAATGGTTATAGCCTACTTGACGATTCAACGATTAATTTCATGACATTTTCACATTCATACACATTTCATTTTATCGGCATTAATATTCTCTGTTTTTTTTTGTATTTACACAACATTAAGGCGCTTGATTGCCAAATGCTCTTTATTGCTATAAAATTAATTGATTTAACAATTTACATTGTTGCTCGTTATAGTGTTGGTCGCTATTTGTTGCAGTTGCTACTGCTGTTGCTTTTGTTTTGACTGAGTTCATGTTTTTTGCGCTGCTGCATGCAACTGTGATTAATTTTATCGTTGCTATTGTTGTTGCTGCAGCGTGTCCGGCATTATGGTCGATTGCATTTTATATTCGAAGTAACTTTATTTGCATTTCATTTCACTCGACGGCAATTTGCCAAACACATTGAATCACTCTCTCGCCAAACTACATCCAAAACATAACCTGCACACAGTTGTGCGACTAATCTCTAAAAAGAGTGTACCGGGATTAGTCTCCATGGGGAACAGGTGGCTATCAATTGGACAATTTCGAAACACTTTTTCGTAGTTGGAAAGTAACGAGGTTGAGATAAAAACGCAAATAACCAATCAATAGCACTCGTAATAACTCGTATTAAAAAAATTAACAGTCCATAAAGAAGTTTTCCACGCCATCTGAATCTGGACCAGGTAAAAGGAAAACTAATTTCTGATTTTCCAAAAATTGAAACGTTGTTTAATTGATTTGCGGACCAAAGGGCCAAGAACTTACTGATTCCAAGTGATATGTTAAAAGAGAAAGACAAGTTGTTACATGCGAAAATTCAGGAAAAGCCTGGAGGCTTCCCCGCTACCAATGGTTGGGCTGCAAACTTTAAAAAGAGGCATTGAATATGTTGGCTAAAAACTTCCGGAGAAAAATTATCAAGTAAGTCACTCTTAATTATGGATTTAAGTTTAACAAAAGAGCAGATACATATACAACGCCGATGAGTCTGGCTTATTTTGGAGGCTCTTACCCCATAAAACTCTTGTGCGATCAAAAGAAACTTCGGTTCTGAAGCATAAGATCAGTAAGGAGAGAATAACGTTCCTTCCTGGAACAAATGCTGCTGGAAATCATCATCCCAATTGGTTATTGGGAAATCGGCGAGACTGCGTTCATTAAAAATTTTACTGATATGCCTGTTGTCAACAAAAGAAATAAAAGTGCTTGAATGACCTTAGCTTTATTTGAAGAAATCTTTACATCAAAAATTGTTTAAATAAATAGGTAAAAGGGTTCCTTAATGCGCAAAATCTTCCGGGAAAAGCACTTCCTCTTATTGAAGAAGACGAGTTAAAGACCTACGACGGCCTAATATCGGTAATGTACTTTCCTCCAAACTGTACGGCTCTTTCTGCAACTTCGATTGAGTCATCGTTTCACAAACTGTTGGAAAAAGCGTCTGATTGGGATTTTGCTAATATCATTCCTCTTTCGGAGTTACGCTTACTATCTGATGATGCATCCAATATTAAATCCATTGCAACTTTGCTGCGGGAAGTGGAACTATTTCAGCAAGTCTCCCAATCTGATGGATTGTTGAACCTCATTCAGAACACATAGCTTTAAATTAAGAATACTGTAATGAAGACGACCAGTCAGTGAAGGAAGTAACGACGCGATACCAAATACGAATAAAATTACATTGGAGGAGGCAAAGTCAGTCTTCAATACAACCTTGGTTTGGGTAGATAAAAACAATGCTTGCTTAAACGATATTATGACGCTGCAGAAGCTCAGAAACAGTGTGATACTGAACAATCGAGTGAAATGAAGCGCTTTAAAGTGTATTTAATTAATATAATAAAAACAAATAAACTTTACTTGCCATCAGTAAAACTAACTATTCTAATTTATATTAAAAAAACACCATGCGAAAATCTCGAAACGTGCACCGAGTACGGTTTTCATTACGTGCAAGAATCGAGTTTCTACTGCGTAAAGTTAAGCATAATACTAAGTTCGCGTTTCACGAGAAATGGCTGTCAAAATCCACTCAAATTGTATTGCCGTGAAATGTGCATGAAATTTCGTATGTATTTCACGGCAAAGTAGTACTCCGTTCATGACGTGAAAACACCGCGAAACACGCTAGCAACATGATGCGTGCAACATTTTTTTACACTTGTTAAAATGCACGTCTCATTTAAAACTAAGCGAAAACCTAACAGTTCGTTTGCAAGAGAAGTTCGAATACTCCGACGATATGACACTTTCAAGCGAAACGTGTTCGCAAACTGTGTAAGTAAATCGTTTTTATATTTTTTAGTGTCAATATACGAAAATTCTACCAAAAAGTTCGGCGGCTTACAGAAGGTTTTAAGGCCGGCGCGTTTTCCTGTAAGAACAAAGACGGCGATCTGGTGACTGACGTACAGAGCAATCTTAAATTATGGATGGAACACTTTTCGAACCTGTTAAACAGTGACGGCTGCAGAGAATGTGAAGACGACGGAATTGTCGTTCCGCTACCCGATCATGACGAGGTGAGAATAGCGATAACTCGTCTAAAGAACAAAAAAACCGCGGGCGCCGACGGACTGCCGGCTGAGCTATTCAAACATGGCGGCGAGGAGCTGGTAAGGTGCATGCATCAGCTTCTATGCAAAATATGGTCGGATGAAAGCATGCCTGCCGATTGGAATTTAAGTGTGCTCTGCCCAATCCATAAGAAGGGTGATCCTGCATCTGTGCCATTTACCGCGGGATTAGTCTTCTAAATATCGCCTGTAAGGTTCTAGCGAGCGTATTGTGTGAAAGGCTGAAGCCCACCGTCAACCAACTGAGTGGACCTTATCAGTGTGGCTTCAGACCTGGAAGGTCTACCATCGACCAAATATTTACAATACGCCAAATCTTGGAAAATACCCATGAAAAGAGAATCGACACACACCATCTTTTCGTCGACTTCAAAGCTGCATTCGACAGTACGGAAAGGAGTTACTTGTATGCCGCGATGTCTGAATTTGGTATCCCCACAAAACTAATACGGCTTTGCAAGATGACGTTGCTCAACACCAGCAGCGCCGTCAGAATTGGGAAGGACCTCTCCGAGCCGTTTGATACCAAACGAGGTTTCAGACAGGGTGACTCGCTGTCGTGTGGCTTCTTTAACTTGATGTTGGAGAGGATCGTACGAGCCGCAGAACTTAATCGCTCAGGCACAATATTTTATAAGAGTTGGCGTATGCCGATGATATTGACATCATCGGCCTTAACAACCGCGCTGTTAGTTCTGCCTTCTCTAAACTGGATAAGGAGGCAAAGCGAATGGATCTGGTGGTGAAGGAGAACAAAACGAAGTACCTCCTGTCTTCAAACAAACAGTCGGCGCACTCGCGTATCGGCACCCACGTCACTGTAGACAGTTATAATTTCGAGGTTGTAAAAGACTTCGTTTATTTAGGAACCAGCATTAACACCGATAACAATGTCAGCCTTGAAATCCAACGTAGAATCTCTCTTGCCAACAAGTGGTACTTTGGACTAAGTAGGCAATTGAGTAGTAAAGTGCTCTCTCGACGAACAAAACTAACACTCTACAAGACTCTCATCATGCCCGTCCTAACGTATGGCGCAGAAGCTTGGCTTCGACAACAGCCGATGAAGCGACGCTTGGAGTGAAAGAATCTGCGTTTGATTTTTGGACCTTTGCACGTTGGCAACGGCGAATATCGCAGACGATGGAACGATGAGCTGTATGAGCTTTACGACGACATATACATAGCGCAGCGAATAAAGATCCAGCGGCTACGTTGGCTGGTAATGTCGTCCGAATGGATACAAATGCTCCGGCTTTGAAAGTATTCGATGCGGCACCAGCTGGTGGTAGCAGAGGAAGAGGAAGACCTCCTCTGCGTTGGAAAGATCAGGTGGAGAAGGACTTGGCTTCACTTGGTGTGTCCAACTGGCGCCGGTTAGCATGAGAAAGAAACGACTGGCGCGCTTTGTTAAACTCGGCCAAAATCGCGTAAGCGGTTATCGCGCCAATTAAGAAGAAGAAGTATACATTTTATTGAAATTTACCAAACGGTTTTTAAGTTACGCTGTCACCAGTTCAAAAAGCATAATTTTGTTGTTAATTGAATAATTTGAAAAGTATTTGTGGAATCCACTTCAAATTTTCACACAATATATTTACGATATTATTCTTCAAAAAAATGCAAAAAAATAAAAATCCAATTTTTTGAAAATTTTGCATACCCTTAATCCATTAATAAAGAGCCATAGATATAAATTTCGAATTTGGAAAACGACTAGTCTCATTTCATTCACGTTCTGGTACAAAAGGGTACAATTAGTCTCCTCATAGGATCTGTTCATTCCATATAGAGAAATCAAAAGTGGCGTTAGTCGCATGTTCCTGTGCAACGGACACATCCCGAACAAGTCGCTTTTTTTGCAGGGTTTGCATACATATCTACATACACATATCCATATGTATAGACTGTATGCAGTACTTTTATACACAATGCAGTTATAGCATTTTACCGTTGCCACGAAACAATTGCAATCGCTGCTGGGCAATTGTTTTGGTATTTGCGGTGACCCATTTTTAATATGAAACTCAACTCTCTTGTAAAATTCATTATGGCAAATTGATGGCAACATTTTTGCGCGGACACACACTCACACACACATTCAAAGCGGCTACATATGTACGTAAGCCAATCTATTATTAAATTTGTATTTTATTGTTTGCTGGTGTTGTTGCTATTTTCGCTCATCATTTGTGTGTATGCGTGCGTAAAACAATCAATGTGTATTTTTTCAGTTTTTCATTTGTAGATTTTAATTTTTAATTGTAGGACGTTGCATTTTTATGAGGTCATTAAAAAGCGCTTAAGTGAAATTGAATTGAATAGGTGCGGTGTAAAAAGTTGTTTTTGTAATGCAATTTTATATATACCCACATACATGTACATATGTATATAATACATACGAAGTATTTATTTATTTACTCGTTTTGAAGTGACTTTCATCAATTTGGCTGAATGCACGCAATTTAAAGTGCCACTTTGATTAATTACAATGAATCACTGATTACCGTTTAATGGTTCAATTGAACAATACACATACATACATGTGTATGTATACAGGGTCGTCGGCATAAATCCGATATATATTTAATAGTATTTGCAACCATCTGGGTACAATGGGAGTGTTCATGTCGTACAGGGTGGTCCGACTAACATTTGGAATTAGAAATTTAACTTTGCCGGCTGCTAAAATAACATCCCTCAAGCATCAGGAATTGAATTTATGGCTATACATTTACAAAATGGGTCGCTTTGTGCTTGAATAAAATTGAAAAATATTTTAAATGGAATATCGATCGAAAGAGTGCCTATCTAGAAACTGCGACGTGGCTCTACTGGACTATTTTTTGTGTGGCGCCGTTAAAGATAAATGTTCTGCCAGCCGTTCAGAGACGCTTCGAAAATTGAAATATGCAAATTGAAGTCACCATTGGTCACGTAAGCGAGAAAATTCGCGCAAATCTACTAAAAAATATAATAAAGAACCACTGTAAAGCCAGCTGTGGAGATCATTTGAATGCAGTTGTGCAAGGCCTCTTCTTC
Organism: Anastrepha ludens; assembly: GCF_028408465.1. NCBI lineage: Eukaryota > Metazoa > Arthropoda > Insecta > Diptera > Tephritidae > Anastrepha > Anastrepha ludens. The sequence continues at coordinate 112,504,297 of NC_071498.1, read as the reverse complement.
TTATTGACTGGCGCACTAACGACTTAAGCGATTTTGGCCGAGTTGGAAGCACCAAGTGAAGCCAAATCCTTCTCCACCTGATCTTTCTAACGTCTGCTACCACCAGTTGGTACCGCATCGTATACTTTCAGAGCCGGAGCGCTTGTATCCATACGGACGACACGACCCAGTCAACGAACCCGCGGGATCTTTATTCGCTGCACTATGCCTACATACGTCGTTCTAAAGCTCATACAGCTCATTGATCTACCATCTCTGAGACTTGCCGTGCAAAGGTCCAAAAATTTTGCGGAGAATCTTTCTTTCAAACACTATAAGGTTCGCCTCATTGGATGTGCAAGGTTTACTCCGTCCAATGAAAATATAATAATATAATAAAGTAAAAATATATAAAATAATAACAAAAATATAATCATAAAATTCGAAGCGCTAGATGAAGTTGAAAATTATTTGAAAATTATTTAATGTAACCTCCGTCAACTGCATAAATCTGCTGCAGCCGAGACCAGAAGCGCCTTCATGCTCCCTTCAACTTGTTGTGCACCATTCTTCCAAGTTGCTCAACTCCATTTCTAGTGTTACCAGACTTTGCGTTAAGCTTTGCTCTCCCTACGTTCCAATCATGGCGATTGTATCCGAGCTTGAAGATGACCACAAACCATGCTACTAGTGATAGGAAAGTTTACTATGGAGCCGAGTCGTGGTTTTCCTGGCTTTATAAGCAAGCGCGAAAAATATATTTTCTTCCGGTATCCAATTAGGAAACTAATATACATATAAACTTTAAACATGTTTCTTCATCCGCAGTTTTGTGCCTAACGCTTCTGGTTCATGCTTCCCTGTATCTTTCTCGGATATATCCCGACGCCCCTGTATGTATTAATGTATGCCTGTTATTGTCTATTTGGAGTTTTATGTTTTCAATGAAAGTTGCCAATTGTTGATGGTAAAAATTATTATTTCGCCAAAATGCATAACTTAATTACTTTTGAATGATCATTGACGGCAATTAACACACATACATACACACATGTTTTTGTGTTAGCTTATTTCCAGAGACAAGGCACTTTTTTATTGCACATTATTTGATTTGTATTTCGTTGAATTTCGATAATTATTAAAGTGATTTATTTCACAAAGTAGAGGACATACCAAAATTCAGCCTGTTTTGATTCTCATGAACAATTAGAAATCGCATGAAATTTAATTTATTAATAAAAAATTTGCAGAAATACCCTGTGGACAAATTTTCTCCACCCTTTTTATATTCATAATAATAAAAATTATTGACCTTTGCACCTTTTGCTGCGTGTTTTGGCGGAGGTTTCTCATCTTATTAGTTTTGTGCGTCTTGATGTTTGTTCTGCAAATGCCGGGACCTACGATTTTATGCCGCCTCCGAACGGCAGATAGTTTTTTATGAAGAGTTTTTTCATGGAAGAAATACACTCGGAGGCTTGCCCTTGCCTGCCGAAGGGCGACCGCTATTCTTGGTGTTTCATGTGCCATGTGAATGGTAATCAACCCATATAAAATGATTCGGCTTCGAAAGCTGCTTCATTGCAATACAAGAACTAGAAAGTATTTCTAAATTTAGTTGGATCGAACTTCATACCGGCGTACATGTTACATGGTAAAATTAAATTTGGGCTGATTGTTAATTTTTGGAATCAAACAAACTCATAATCTGAGAAACAGACGGAAATTTAGTCTTCAGATATAAAGAATTCTTGTGGTTTTCATCCATTGTCAATCATATTAATGTCATATCTAAAGGAGATGAAGAGCAATAAGTGTATCAAGTTTGGGTCTTTGGTGTATTTTATGTCGTTACATTCATTTAACGGAAAGTATCCATAGAATATCATATTTTTTGAAAATTTCATTGTACTTGTGTTGTATTTTTATCCTCATTTGTTCCAAATTTGAATCATTTTGTTTCGTTTATTACAGGGACATCATGTTTTTTCTTTTCTGAAAATTACCGTTATATGAGAGGTACACGTATTCACATACTCGTCCAATTAGTTGTTTTTCAGGCAGCAACGAAGTAACGATTAGCTTGTGCTGTTATAAGCCGGCACTCGAAGTCTAGCTTTAGACCGCTCCATTATACCTATTTGGCTGAAAAATCACAACCAGCGATTGTTTGTGAGCTCGAACATCTTAAAGTAAATAAAGTTTTTGTTTATCGCACCATTACTCGTTACAATGATACTGGTGGCATCGCGAAACGTCATTTAGGTGGTCATCAAAGGACTACAGCATCACGTGAAATGGTTCAAAAGGTGAAGAAGCGACTTGAGCGAAATCCCCGACGAAGTGCCTTTCAAATGTCGAAAGAACTGAAAATATCTGTCCGTAGCATCCGTTGCATACTGAAAAATGGTCTCAAAGTCAAGCCTTACAAGATCCAAAAGTCGCATGATCTCACACCAAAGCAGCAACAAGTCAGACTTGAGGGAGAGTCTTCTCTTCACTCTTGCTCTTGCTCTTACACTCTTGCTTCACTTGGTCGAAAGCGGTAAATTTCCGAATATTGTGTTTTCTGACGAGAAAATTTTTCAAATTAAGCAATTCGTAAACTCCCAAAACGATAGTGTTTATTTGATCGACCGTTCATACGATAATTTGAGTCATCGACTGGCCACCATTGGATTGGATGCAGTACCAGCCACAGGTAATGGTTTGGGCCACTGTAACCGCAGATGGGCACTCTGCAATCGTTTTCATCGAGTCTGGCGTCAAGGTAAATACGGAATAGTATCGATAAAGTATTTTGGAGATTGCTTTAAAGCCGTGTGTAGACAAACATTTTGATGGCAGACCATGGACTCCGCACCATCTCACAAAGCTCGAGTGAACTAAGAATGGCTAAAAAGCAACGTTCCAAACTTCATAACATCCACATAATGGCTCTCAAATTCACCAGACGCGAATCCGATGGATTATTTTCTTTTTGGGTAATTTTGGAGAGCAAGAGTCGAACTGAAAGATTCACCAGTCTCGAGGCGCTGAAAAAAGCCATTGTCCGCGAGTGAGCAAAATTATAATTCCTTTATGCACAAATGCGCGGGTATAAAAATTGTTCATTACCAGTCCCAAGCAAAAAAAAAAAGATTTTCTGTATTTATTATAAACATTCTAACACGCTTTGTGTCGATTGTTTGTTAAGCAGAAAAATTGCACATTTCATTTTTTTAAGTCTTTAATTACAAGAACCTTACAGACGGGATATGAATATTTACTTAAAATTAATTCTTTCGTCCTAGAGCAAAAGAAGGCTATTATGAAGAGCAGGACGCAATTCTCAAATGGAAAGGGAAAAATATAGGTCGAGTAGCTCGTAGGTACTATTTAACTCAGTAAGAGCACTCGTAGTAGGGGCAAAGCTACAGTTGTTTGATTTTACTGTTTTCACATTAAATGGATAGGAAAATCCTAAAGTTTTGTGAGGAATACTGAAGCCAATCTGTTCAAGAAGGGTATGTCTATTGGCAAGGGATTAGCATGCACACAAGCGCCAACAATTCACGCGAAGTTAACCTGGTGGCATCGGATTCCCAAAAATTTACTGTTTGTGCGTTTTTGAGGCGGCGGCGTGATAGGTCCAAACACGTTGGGGAGGATGGATCGCTAGTAAACAGATTACAAAAATTCGTTACTCTATTGGTACACTGAATATTGTTCCGGTGAAGCACAAAAAAAAAAACAAAAACATCGCTAATACGAATGAAGGATATGGGGAGTCTACCCGAGGTGATTTTTTTTTTGCGACTTGTTGGTTGGAATGTTAAAATGCTCTGATTTTTGTTGTTGTCTCAAGGTGAATCTACCTGGGGTGATTTTTTTCTTGCGGTTTGTTGGTTGGAATATCAAAATACCCTGCTGTTTTGTTGTTGTCTTAAGGTGAATTTACCCGAGGCGATTTTTTTCTAGCGATTTGTTGGTAGGAATGCCAAAATGCCCTCCTCTTTTTGTTCTTGTTTTATTTTATTGTTTACATCTTCATATAAAACATTTTCATTGAACTGTTGAGAATCAAACATCCGAATTGCAAAAACGAAATATATGTGAATCTTAATGCTACTCCAGCGGCAGGTACTGGTTTGTCTACAAAAGCAAGAGGCACTGCATTCGAACGGGAAGGCTTCATGCTAAGCAGCTGATGCGTCGCTGGGGTTTGACGTACGCGTATTTTTTCTATAGCAGCTTCAATGCGCTTATTTACTATTCACACCTCGTAGAATAGGACCAACATTTCCGTAAAGCCAAATCTCGAGTAGATATTTTATGCTAATATGAATGCAATAGAATCAAAATCTCGCTGATAAGCATGCAATACATGCATAAGAAAGTAATAAATCTGCGTTTAAATACTTAATTCTTAGCACTTTTTCTATGGACCGAGGTGAGAATTCAACTTTAAATTCAGTTGCTAAATAAAACCAGAATGACTGGGAAACAACTTGCCAGTGCAATTAATTAATCGGAAATACATTCTACATATGCACACTTGTGAGCCAAATAATAGGATTGTTTTATTTTTTTTTTTATTTTTTTTATTAATTTTAAATATTTATATACATTTTACCAATTTGTGGAGCAACATCAAGGCTCACGCAACAAATAGAAGAAGGAGCTCTGAAAAATACCTAAACAAAAATTTATACATTTTATACAATAATAAAACCCCAAAATACGCATGTAATGTAATAACTTCGCACAGAATGCTCCGATTTGCATGGGACTTTACGCATTTTAAAGTTTATCCATCCAGGAAGGTTAATATTAATGCGGTTTGAAGTGGTTCATAAAAGGGTCTTGGCAATATGAAAAAATGTTGTGAAAAAGCATTAGTAGTAACTATTACATAAAAAACTAATCAGTCGATCGGAATCATTTTTCTTTGTAAAGGGTGATCAGATTAGGGGTCCTTTTTTCAATAGCGGTTTTGTGACAGATCACGCGTGACTACAGCCAAACTAAATACATGATTTTTTTCAGTATACATTGATATTTCATCATGGAAAGACTTACGCCTCAAAAACGTTTACAAATCGAGTGATTGTATTACGAAAATCGATCCTCTGTGAAAAGTGTTCATCACGCGATCAGGCCAACTTATGATGTTCAGCGATAAGACCCATTCTGGCTCAATGAGCAAAATTGTCGTATTTGGACTGAAGAGCAACTCGAAGTCATTCAAGAACAGCCATTACCATCATTGAAGACAACCGTTTGGTGCGGCCTATGGGCTTTGGAATCATCGGCTCATTTTTCTTCAAAGACGAGGCTGCTGGCAATGTAGCAGTGAATGGCGAACGCTATGGGCGCTTGATAAACGACTTTGCGATGCCGTCTTTTTGATTGAAGCCAGTGATCTCCACAAGAATTGGTACCAACAAGACGGCCATCGCGTCTATTTGCCATACAGCCCGTGAAACAATGGATTTACTGTGTCGTCCCTCGGACCAGTGGATTGGCCACCAAATCGTGAGATATCACACCTGTGGATTCTATTTGTGGGGCTATATAAAATATAAATGCTTTGTGGATAAACCAGCTACGATTGAGGCATTGGAGGCCCACATTACTAAAGTTACTTTTGTCCTCTAGTGAGTCATTCAACATTGGTGTTTACGGATGACCGAATTGCGGTGCAGTTGCGGCCAATATTTGAAAAGGATTATATTTAAAAAATAAATCTGATATCTCTTGAACAAAATTTGAGAAAAATTTCACATCTGTTGTGCATTCGTTAGGGGAAAATTCTCAAAAATCAACAAGATGTTTGAGGCACTTCAAATTTACATTTTGTTATACTAAATAAAAATTAATTAGCTATGAAAGGGCGTACCACATTTTTGTTTTTAATTACAATTAAGAGTTTGAAAACTTTTCGATTTTTTTTAAGTTTGTATTATATAAAACTGTAAGCTTTCATTTGTATGATGCGCTATACTTAAATAAAAAAAGGATGAAAATTGCAAAATAAAAGAAAACTGTTGAAAATCGGTAAAAATATCGCGGTTCTATTGTATTGCCCCTAAGTGTAAGTGGCAACAGATAGTTGCTTTTTTCTTGCTTATAACTTACAAACACTCCTATGTAAATATACCAGCAGTATATTAATTTATAATTATAGGTAAGTGCGGTCAAAGCAAACACTATAAAGCATTTAAATTGGAAGACAGCTGTAATGAAAGAAAAATTCAATGCCTTCTGAGTGAGCTTACTAAAGTCTATTTATTTTATAGCTTATGAATTTTGCAAATAAAATACAAATTTAATTATGTGTTGGTCGCTGTAGCCGAATGGCTTTGTGAGCAACTACCGTTCGGTAGGTCTCTTGTGCGAAACCCACTAAGAATATTAATCAACAAACGATGACAATCTATTTTTCTAATAGCAGTTGCCGTAGCCGAATGGGTTGGTGCGTGACTACTATTCGGAATTCACAGAGAACGTAGGTTTCAATCTCGGTAAAACGTCAAAATGAAGAAAAAGTTTTTTCTAATAGCAGTCGCCCCTCGGTAGGCAATGGCAAACCTACGAGTGTATTTCTGTCATCAAAAAGCTCCTCATAAAAAATATTTGCCGTTGCTTCTCATAAAAACCCATCGGCCTTTGGCAGGTAGCATCAAACTGTAGGTTCTTCATTTGTGGAACAACATTAAGCTACACATCCCAAATTGACAGAGAAACTCGGCCAAACATCTAAAACTTGCGTTGAGTGGCCGAGTGTGAGTCATTCAAGCCCTTCTACAATTTCAAGTTCGTGTGAAACATTTACAATTCGATTAGATCGGTTGCGATATGCAGATGAGAAATCGGTTGTGAGAGACACTTGTTCTAGAGTAATCAGCTGATCAGTTATATAAAAAACTGAAGTGTGTTATGTTTTTTTTCAATCCCAATGTATATGTAAATGAGTATTCAAGCATTAGAGACACTTGTTCTAGAGTAATCAGCTGATCAGTTATATAAAAAACTGAAGTGTGTTATGTTTTTTTTCAATCCCAATGTATATGTAAATGAGTATTCAAGCATTATAAACAATTAATCTCAGCAAAAAATATTAGCTGGTTTACCTAGTTTGAGAAATAAATCACTAGACACTTAATTGTTTACACTGCAAGCATATTTATTATTAATTTGCATATCTAATATACTCCCTGGTACGGTGGTGAGAGGTTAGTCAACATTGCGAAATTACAAATTTCATATAATATCCTGTTGTAGAAATGTTCATAAAGGCAGAGTTTTGATTTGTATGTTTTATGGGTAGCACTGACAAATCGAATGTAAATTTGAGTAAAATGAAGTTGGGCCTTAGTTAGAAATGTTCATAAAGGCAGAGTTTTGATTTGTATGTTTTATGGGTAGCACTGACAAATCGAATGTAAATTTGAGTAAAGTGAAGTTGGGCCTTAGTTAGAAATGTTCATAAAGGTAGAGTTTTAATTTGTATGTTTTATGGGTAGCACTGACAAATCGAATGTAAATTTGAGTAAAATGAAGTTGGGCCTTAGTTAGAAATTTTCATAAAGGCAGAGTTTTGATTTGTATGTTTTATGGATAGCACTGACAAATCGAATGTAAATTTGAGTAAAATGAAGTCTGGCCTTAGTTAGAAATGTTCATAAAGGCAGAGTTTTGATTTGTAAATTTGAGTAAAATGAAGTTGGGCTTTAATGCAATGGGGTTTTCAATTGGCGCGGGGGTGATTTTGGCGCCCTGTGGCAGCCATTTTGTTTTGGTGACATCTGTCAAATCTTTTGTTTATTATTCAGTTGTTTATGCCAAATCATCATGGCAAGTTACTCGATTGAACAGCACGTTCAAGTGACAAAACTTTATTATCAAAATGAGTGTTCATTAACGCAAACGTTGCGCGCATTGCGCCCATTTTTCGGTAGACGTGGTGGCCCTTCCAATTTCTTATGGCCCATATGGACCTAGACGACATGTGGTTCCAGCAGGACGGCGCTACGTGCCACACAGCAAACGCCACGACATTCCATTTCAACATCTACCCGCCCTTATTGAAAAACCCTTTACGAGTATATACATATATATGGTAGGCGCTTATACCCTTGTTCGGTATTTGGGCGAGCTTTTAAAATTTATGTTGTGGCTTTTGTTATTTTCCAGAAATGAAGGGACTTAGAGTTGTACGCCGCAACCGATAGGCATATTGTTTTTGTTGTTGCTGGAATAGTTAATAAATTATATGTATATAAGAATATTCGGAAGTGTATCTTTTCAGCACAGTTCAATGGCCTTGAAAACTGTGTTTGCCTTTTCCTGGGACTTCATATTGCAAGTAATCGGCAATGAAAATGATGCAATTTTCTCTGCCTTGTTATCCAAGCTTTCAAACGTTGGAAGGTTTATCTATGGTATTGAGACAGGGCTATTACCATGAGTGGCATGACGCTTCAGAAGATATCGTGACTCCATGCAGGATGACGGAGGTAGTGACAGGATGTTGACAAAGAAAACTGAGGCTAACATCAATAAAGTGAAAGAAAAGCTGATCAACAACCGCAAATTAACCATCAGAGAGCTGACAGAGGTCTTGAACATTGCTTTTGTTTCCGTTCAAGACATTTGATTTGGGTTAGCGCCATGTTGCTGTAAAGTTGGCCCCAGAGAAAGTGAGTTTCATAAAAAAAAGGGACTGCGTTGCCAAAGACATTATCATTCAAAAAACTGGAGGCATCATTACTGTAGGTTTATGAGTATGACACGCGATCCAGACATCAGGCGAGTGAGAATGAACCAAGACGAAAAAAATAGGTTGAAAAACCACTTAGTCAAACAAGAAATCGGTGCTCATGGTTTTTATGGATTACAACGGCATTGTACACTACGAATTTTTGCCAGAAGGTCACACAGTTAATAAGGACTACTATTTGGGCGCTATTATAAAACGTTTAGCTGAAGAAAATCGCCAAAAAAGAAAGGATATGTAAGAAAACAACTCGCGGATTTTGCGCCATGACAACGTACCGACGCACAGTGCCATCATTTTCCGTAAATTTTTGGCTAAGAACGAAACGAATACCTAGCTATTGGAGGGATTGAATTCACCTGACACGGCTACCTGCGTTTTCTTTTTTTGTTTGATCGAGTCAAAAAACCACTACAGAGAACGAGATTTAACAGCCGAAAGGAAGTAATGGAAAAACCGAGACAGCTCTGATGGCTATACCGAAAATAGAGTTCTCGAAATGTTTCGAGAGCTGGATCAAACGTTGTGTATTATGAAGGCGATAATATTGTTACAATAGCGAAGTTTCGCGAATCGACTGGCAACAATAGCGAAGGAGAGGCCAAAACAAAAACATGAATAAGCCTTGATGGCCTCAGCAGATAGCGAGACAGTGCACGCTTTCTGTGTCTACCGCTAGATAAATTAGAACTCGCCAGAAGATACGAGCTGACAGATCGACAAATTACGACAGTTATTAAGCACAGTTATACTCGTATAAACCGAGGTGCATGCGCATGAGGTATTCAGTAGTAAGTTAAAAGTGTAAGTGGATAAACGAAGAGCAATAGAGTGATCCAGTCTTAAAGTGAACGTGTACATTTAGAAGTAAAATGTTGGAAACAAAGTAAAGCAAGTATGTTGCCATTAATTTGTGTGTTTGGTTCGACAATCCAGTGATCGAATTCGGAGTGTTAGTGTCAGCGTTTTATTTGAATTTTGACGTAAAAAATTGACACTTGACACTTTTGAGGAATAAACTTGTATTTTCAATTTTCTGAATATATTCCGGGAATTTTTTGATCAACGGAGTAACTTCAACTTCAACGTTTCATAGCTTCAAGGAGTACTCGTAGTTTGAATGGCAGAAACCATTTACAGGTATTTTACTGACATCCAAAGGGGAACATCTCGCTTGGTGTCCGATAATCTATAATGAGTGAAATTAATTCAATGGAATTCAATGAAAGTTTTCGATACAAGATACAGTCGACTTTTGTTTGCTTCTGGCATGCATACTTAATATTCTCTCGATTGACCTGCAACTCAGCCAGAGTTGTTAATCCCCTGTGACTCTCCACAAGGAAAGAGTGGGAAAATGGTAGCGTTAATGAATTTTCTGAATTGTGTAGGATCTTCAAACCACTAAACGAAAGCATGATTTTACTATAGGGTTTTTCAATTGGCGCGGGTCGATTTTGACGCCCTGTGGCAGCCATTTTGTTTTGGTGACATCTGTCAAATCTTTTGTTTATTATTCAGTTGTTTATGCCAAATCATCGTGGCAAGTTACACGATTGAACAGCACGTTCAAGTGACAAAACTTTATTATCAAAATGAGTGTTCAGTAACGCAAACGTTGCGCGCATTGTGCCCCTTTTTCGGTAGACGTGGTGGCCCTCCAAAGTCGACTCTTCTTTGAGACGTAAGGGTCAGTAAACAATCAGCCAACACCCGTACGTTCAAGGAACGCAAGATCAACCGAGAACATTGCCGCGGTCCGTGAAAGTGTACAGCAGAACCCGAGGCAGTCTATTCTTCGCCGTGCACAAAAACTTGGCCTTTCGCAGACTTCAACTTGGCGAAATTTGGGTCGGGACTTGGGCCTACACCCGTACAAGATCTAACTGACCCAGGAGCTCAAAGTTGATGACCATAGACAACGCCGTTTGTTCGCTGACTGGGCTTCGTATCGTTTGGAAGAGAACCCCAGTTTTGGGCGAAAAATCATCTTTAGTGACGAGGCGCATTTTTGGATGAATGGCTGTGTTAACAAACAAAATTGCCGTATATGGGACAACACCAATCCACACGAGGCTCACCAGGTGATAATGCATCCTCAAAAAGTTACCGTTTGGTGTGGATTTTGGGCCGGCGGCGTCATTGGTCCGTACTTTTTTGAAAACGACGTTGGTGAGGCGGTCACCGCCAACAGCGAGCGCTACACACCGATGATAACCAATTTCCTATGGCCCATATTGAACCATATAGACCTAGACGACATGTGGTTCCAGTAGGACGGCGCTACGTGCCACACAGCAAACGCCACGATTGACATTCTGAATCTCTACCCGCCCTTATTGAAAAACCCTTTATAATAGGTGACTCAAAAGGTTTGAGGAAATATTTTTGATAAGTAGAGTTGCGTTGAATTTTCAATAAGTAAGTTGAAAGTGATTTGTCTCGGACCTGACAATGGTTCCTTTTTTATATTGGTAGGATTAAATATTTACTCATAAAATTAAAGCGAAGTGCTACGTAAATATTTTAATTGCAAAGTCCTTATCTCTCTGTTACAATTACACAGCAAACAAAATTAAAAAAATCTTTCGGAACATTTCGGAATAGCCTTTATTCCTAATGTACGTTTTTTGAGAAGACAAACAAGATCTGAGAGTTAGAAATTCCGATGTAAATAAGCTAAATTTAGCTAATCCCATTTCCATGTCGTAAAGAAATGCTAAAATACAGTGAAACAGCAGACTCACCTTTCTTACTGCTGCCCGCCTTTGCCATTATCTGTGATTGCTTCACATGTGGTGGGGGTGAATGCGATTCGCGTGGTTTCTTCGGCACGCACAGATCCAATGGTTGATCCAATATGCCACCATTCACATCATCCTCACTGGCCTCACTCACCGATGCGCTACGCAAGTGGCTGGGCTCACGTTGTGGCGATTTCGGCTGCTGCGCAAACTGTTGCTGAAAAGTACGTAGTATACTTTTTGGCGATTTGGCGGGTACTGGAGGCAGCGGCATAGCTGCATTAGATGATGAATTGGACGACTCATCCATTGTTTCGCGTTGCATTATGGTGGTGCTGCTGTTGTTGGCAGCCAAAATGTGTTGCTGACCCGGCGAAGAGACGCCACGCCAACCAAGAATATCCGCAATGGCATGCGGAGTGGGTCGCATAGGTGGACGCGCGTACACATGCGGATGCCAGCTATCTGGGGCATTGCTGGCTTTGTGTTCGAGATCACTTTGTATTTTGTTTGGTTTGATTGAAGGCGGCGCTGCATCCAAACGATGTGGATGTGGGGTTTTGGCGCGTGGCGGTGGTGGTGGGGGTGGCGAAAGCGGTGTGTGTATTGGTGGTGCAGATAAACAAGCTGCCTCCAAGTGTACCGCACTGCCATTGCCATTGGTGTAACAGCTGGTTGGCGAGGGACGTGGCGTAGACTCGAGTGTCTTCTGTAGGAAATTACCCGCAATGCGCTGTTCAGGGTCGCGCACTTTCAGCAGATTAGCGAGCTTTTCTTTGCTACTTGGGCTAATGCAAGCATGGCTAGAGACCAAATGCTGTGCAGCCATATTGTGATTTAAAGCGCCAATATTGTTATTATTTAAGCCGAAATTGTTGTACTGCGGGTGGCCGTGTGGTGGGATGGTCAAAGGACTCTGATAGACATACGAGCTGGCGGCGGCCATGTTAAGTTGCTCCTGCTCGGCTAGGGACGCCTGTAGGCGGGAGTGTGTTTTGAATTTCTGCTGCTCCTTGGCGAGTAGTGCGGCGGTGCTGAAAATAGGCGCATGTGCTCCACTAACCATTTCCGCAACAGCGTCGCGATCAATTTCGGGCATCATTTATGGGCGCTAATTGGGTGTGATTACTTGCAACAGATTCTATAGAAAAGATATAAGAGAAAAAGTAGGTTAAAAGTAATTCATCTGCCGTTGCTTTAGGCTCAATTTTCCTATTATATTACTACTAATTAACATACTCCATCTCAAGCTCAGTGGTTTGTGTTTTGTTGGAAAAATGTATCTGGTGTATGTACGTTTATATTATATCTTCCCCACTGCATTGACTCATATCAATTTAATTAAAATAATTAATTAGTAGTAACAGAGTCACCGCATATGAGGAGAAACCGCATTGAAGGGCGCACAACAGGATACATTCATACAAGTAAAACATACTTACAAACATTTCTACACACGAGTATACATACGCTAGACACACTTTATATGAGAGCAGACATGCGGAATACTGACAGCTGCTTTATTTGCAACACTCAACCGCCAGTCGGTTTAGTATTTTGCCGTTGACTGTTGGCCGATGAACGCCTGCACCAGTACAGTGTGACAAGATTGTTAAAAAATTTATTAAAAAAATTTGTTTTTTGTAAGCAAGCAATATTTGAATATAAATAAAGAACTCCGTATACCTTTTGGAGAAATGAGTCAATAGATTTGCTGGGAAAAAACTTAAGCATGGGTCTCCCAACGGCGAAAAAATATTCAGTTATCTATCAATTGTTTAAATTATGCCATACACTAAACAGAGAATTTGTAGTCAATGTTTCGTTATGTTGGACTACCTGCTGAGTCTATTCGCTTACATTATTCTTAGAATAATTTTAGTTTTAAAATAATTTGTAGAATATTTTCCATATATAATATTTTTGGAATGATTTGAACTAGGAAACACTTAGTGATAAATCGAAAATTCAAAACCTTATCAAGCAGCCATTTTTAACTATCAGAACATGGTTTAAATGTTGTAGCTGATATTTATAAACGAATATACCCCTTCACCAAATGAAAAAAATGGACCTTTGGACTAACATTTAAAAAAAAGTGGACGTACGAGCAAAAATAAAATATAATATTTCTTAAATAAATTTTAGAATCGAACATCTCGAAAATGGTTATGATTGGGACATCATGTCCTATAACCAAATATTACAAATAATCAAATATTTGCCTAAATAAAAAACTACAAATTTTTCGATAGGAAGATTAATTTTGCACCACCTTTGTCAGGTGGGACTGTTCATTAAATCCTGATATATATATATATATATATATAGGGATATACATTTAACTAAAAAGAGAAAAAAATCGGACCCTTGAACTAACATTTAAAGAAAAATAGGCGTACAATAAAAAACAAATACTTTTTAATAATTTTTATAATCGAAAATAGCTATGTTTTGGATATCATGTCTATAACCAAATGTAATCAGAAATTACTTAAAAAAAAAAGTGGCGCAAAATTAATCAACCAATTAGTTTTTGAATACCTTTTTTTTACCAGATAAAAAAATAAATGATTTTGATTGATGAAAAACTTTGTTTTAACTTTTACGCTCTACATTGCTTATCTGTTTGTATACTTCAGCTGTTTAGTTCACAAGCGTCAAATATGACTGACGTACGACGCCATTTACAAAAATTATACAAAATATCTCCCGATAGGGTGAGTAATTTTGCACCATCTTGTATGAGGTCTGTCTATTAAATGAAGATACATATATATTTATGTATTTATAATTGGCACGAACACCGCTGTCAAGTACTTGGCCGGGCTCCTCCTCCAATTCGTGATCTGCTTCCGAACGCCAGAGGGGGTTGTTGGTATTACCGGCCGAGCGGCGACCGCTATTAGAAAAAAAGAGTTTCTATCACATTTGGTGTTTCGTGCCCCCAGCGGGTTTCGAATGCGGATACTACTGAATGGTAGTGCGTCAGGCACCAACGCATTCGGCTTAGGCGGCCACCAAATAAAAAGATATTTGAACATTTAATTTTAATTTCATACATTTTTACTTATCAGCTCCTTAGACATAGAGCTTCTTCTCTCTTTAAATCTTATACTGGTCTAAATTTAAAGCCATCTTGTTAGCTCCTTAAGAATGCGCGCCGTTCGCCCTTTCACGGTCTCAAGAGACTCAAATCTTGTTACTCTTATTTCAGATTTCTTAAGAAAGGTTCGGACGTGGCAAAATCTTTCGAAAAGAGCGGATGACCTAACACTACGATATTTTACTTCCCTGGGAAAATTCTTTACTTGGTTTATGACCCAACACTTGTCATTCAACTATTCGAAACTTTAATAAAAGAAAATATTTTTGACAAACTCAAAGTTATTAATTCAAACAGAAACTATGTAATTTAAATGACATGAATTGTGCTGGGCCATTATTATCAAACGTAAATTAGTTCGCCATGGAGGCTACAGAGACTTATAGTATAAATTGCTAGGACCAGTTTTTTAGTGCAAGCTTCTCTACGTCTTCCGGTTAAACTAAGTTAAAATGCTTTTTTTTGCAGGCTTATATTCAATTCGAAAAATTCTCCACAGTTCAACTGACTCTGAAAAACCGGCCCATAATATGCACCATAATGTCGCAGAGGACTGATTTTTCTCACGTTCTATCTACGGCAATTGAAAGCTTACTGCTGCTTCTCTGTGACTATTCTGCGTCTACTCTGTATTGCGTTTCTCATTTTCGCCGATAAAAAACTAATTTTCAGGACATATTAAGAGTTGTGTAAAAAAATTTATATTCAAATATTTTTTAAGATTTTAAAATTCAAGAACAATAATAATAAGAAATTTCTGGGCTTAAATGCATTGTTCAGAAAATATCATCATATACAGGGTGGCTGATGAAAACCGCTACCAAAAAAAAATTGAATAACTTTTTTTCTTTTTAAGTTATCTGTTCCATTTTTGTTTTAATTTGCAGATTGATCTTTAAAATTTATTAAAATGGATAACTGGGACACGCAAACAAGAATTTGGATAGTCCGCCGCTATCACGCACTGGCGTCCGTAGTTTTGGTACAGAGAGAGTACAGGCGGATGTTTGGCGGCGATCCCCCGAGCAGATGGACCATAATGAGACTGGTGAATAATTTTGCTGAGCAAGGAACAGTCGCAAGAAGGCCTTATCATCGAAACCCACCAAGGGTTTCAACAAGAAGCTTATCTGCTCAACTTGGTGTCAGCCGACAGTCTTTGCAAACAATAATGCACAAAGATTTAGACTTATTTCCCTACAAAATTCAAATGGTTAACAAACTGAATGCAGCAGACTTGCCGATTCGCTTGGAATTTTGCCAGAAGATCCTGCAAATGGTGGAAGAAGACCAAAACATGTTAAACTGCCTTTTCATGTCTGATGAGGCCCATTTCGATTTAAACGGCAATGTGAACAAACAAAATTGTTGAATATGGAGTACTTCTAACCCACAGATACTCCACGAGACGGAATTGCATCCTCTTCGCGTGACAGTGTGGTGTGCGGTTTCTTCACGCTGTATTGTCGGGCCTTATTTTTTTGAAGAAAATGGTCACACCGTTACGGTTACTGGAGACCGTTATTTGAAAATGCTGAAAGAATTTTTCTATCCAGAACTACGCCGAAAGAGAATTCCTTTCAACTCTGTGTGGTTTCAACAAGATGGGGCAACGTCTCACATAGCCCAGACTGTTTCAAGAAACTCCGAATTTCGTTGGCCCCCCAGGTCGCCTGACCTTACTGCACCTGACTTTTTCTTGTGGGGTTTATGTAAACAAGAAGTTTATAAAACAAAGCCAACAAATTTGGATAAACTAAAACAATCCATTCGGGCAACAATTGCGGCTATTCCTGTCGCAACTCCCAAAGCAGCAATGAACAACTTTTTACTAAGATGCCGCACTTGTGTCAACGAGCATGGGGGGCATTTAAATTCGATTATTTTTAAAACTAGTTAAGCTACATTTAATAAAATTTAATGACCTTCAACTTGAGAAAAAAAATAAATGAATTCCATACACTAAAAAAAAGTTATTTGAGTTTCTTAATGTAGCAAAATTCATCAGCCACCCGTATTATTATATTTATTTTCGAGTTATATATTTTTGGTCAACAATACAACCTATTTTTCGAGTGTTTTTTTTCGTTCTGAAATAGAGATAATATTGTTTGTTGTTATTTTTTTGATTAGAAATAATCATTATTTTTTTGGGTTTTAAATTTTTCATCCAAAATAGTGACTGCTTTTTGAGCTCCATTTTTTGTCATCGCAAGTAAAACTAAGGCCCTTATTATGAGCAACATTCGATCTTCGACTGTAGTCGAAAGTGCTGATCGAACGAATTTTCATTTGGTATTATGGTGCTCATTCGTTGAAGAATAGGACTATTGTGAATTTCGATCGCTCGACGCATTTACAATAGATAATTTTTCACAGCTGATACAGCAAATCAAAATAAAAGAAAAACCGATTGTGTTGAAATTCTTTGTTAACAACATTTTTAAAAGTTAAAAAAAGTATTTTTTGTGAAAATGAGTACAACGGAGTTGTGGTTCGACGATTCATCGGACGATGAAAGATTAGTGAACTAGCTAGAAGTAGAAAACAGTTGAGGGGCGCATCCAGCTCCCTAGAAATGGCTTCCACTGAGTAAGTTTAGAATTTTCAAAATGTGTTGACGTACTTAATATTACAGAAATTTCCTTACAGATTTTTATAGAACTTTAGATTATCTAAAGAGGCGTTTATGAACCTACTGTCCAGTACAGAAAACCAGTTGCAGCAGTGCACCCGAGCCAAATCCATTCCCAATATGTTAAAGCTAGCCACAGTTCTGCGATTTTGTGCTCAGGGATCGTACCAATTGAATATTGGTAATGAAGGTATGCTAGGACTTGCTCAACCCACTGTGTACGATGATGCTGAAGATATTGAAGTGGAGTCAAATAACGGAGAAGTAGAAAACATAAGAAATGAAATTTTGAGAATATTATAGAAAAAAATCTAAAAAGTATTAAATAGAAACCTTTACGCCACAGTTTCTGTTTTATTTTTGTTATAAATTTTCTTTATTCAATTATTCGTCATTCGAAAAAAATATGCATTTCAGTTCCTCTACGTATTTCAGCCCATACCTACCAAGGGAAAATAAAAATGTATTTCTATAAACATCACAAATAAAAACCATTATTAAATTTAATCCATTTTGCTGCCGTTCTCACTGGTGGTCCCAAGCAATTCAGCTCCGTTGTAAATTCCTCCCATTTTTTTGCTGCTTGAACTTTGGTGCAAATCCCTTTTGCGAATTGTGGATTCGCCTTTTTAATTGTTGTTTGGTACTCACGACTTTCGACCTGCATAAAATTAACAAAATTAGTATATATTTATTATTTGGTTACTATAAAACCATAAATAATCGCAAACAACTTACACTCTAACAAGTTTTCCCACAATACGCTACACGATCGAAAGCAAAATTGCATTCGACTCTAAATTCGGCAAACAACGAAAATTTCGATAGGGTTGCACCGCTCATAATACCAAATTGACATTCTATTTTCGATCTTCGACAACCAGCGAATATCGAAGATCGAATGTAACTCATAATAGGGGCCTAAGTTTTATCTCAGCAATAAAAATACATTTTTTAATTTTTTTTTCGGCAGATCGAAAAGCTACATCTATGTAGCTGCACCTCGCCTTAAACATGCATAAAAAAAAAAGTAGTGGGCGCGTACACTTTTGTTAGGTGTTTGGCCGAACTCCTTCTACTATTTGTGGCGTGCATCTTGTTGTTGTTCCACAAATGGAGGAACCTACAGTTTTAAGCCGACTCCGGACGGCAAATGGTTGCTATGAGGAGTCTTTTCATGGCAGAAGTACAGGTGGTGGGGCGATCGCTATTAGAAAAATATTTTTCTATTACTTGATGTTCATGCGCGGAGACTCTACCTACCACACAGACATATTTATATACATAAATTGCGTTTTATAATTATAGCACTAGGCCTTATTGACAACTTTCGCCAATTGATTTATTTCGTATTTAATTTTATTATTTTTAATTTTTAGTTCATTCTCTTATAAAAGCCATATAAATCCAAATTTAAAACTTAAAAAAATATGAAAAATTAAGAAAAAAATGACAAGAAATTTTCATCTTCAAGCATTTTAGTCAGAATTTTTAGAAAAATTCCAAATATTCAGTTTTTTAGTACACTGAATTTGAGCTCGACAAGTTTTTACATGGAAGAAAGTATATAACCAGCATTGGAAATTGTGAAATAACAACAAGATTTTTGAACGACTTCAAACTTGCACTTTATTACCGAAATTCAATTGGCTATGAGATTTGGAAGCTTTTAGTTTTTTCATTTACAATTACACAGAACTACTCGCATCATTGAAAACGCCTTTGAGGAAAAAAAATGTGTGCTCTGCTGTCTTTCTGGACGTGTCTAAAGCCTTTGACAAAGTTTGCCACGGTAGGCTCCTCAACAAAATAAATGCGCTTCTACCAACACAATATTTTAATATTCTAAAATCGTACCTATCAGATCGTTTTTTCTGAATGTAAATCTGGCGCCTCACAGGGCATCGTGCTGGGGTGGTCCATTCTCGATCTTGTTTTCACATGTGATTTGCCTAATGACACGAATTGCTCCACAGCAACTTTTGCTGACGACACAGCCATCTTGTCGGTAGAAGAAACTCAGATTGACTCAATTGAAAAAATTCAAATTTACTTAAATAAAATCTCTGAGTGGGCCACTAAATGGCGCATAAAAGTAAACGAAACAAAATCGGTTCATTTAGACTTCACGCAAAAGAAAATCAAATATCTGCCAGTACAAATAAACGGCGTGCAAATCCCGTACCACACCACCAAATACTTAGGTATGACACTGGACACCAAGCTTAGATGGAAGAAAAAGGAGTAGTTAGAAATCAGATTTAATAATCAGCCTTATCCATATGCAATAAAATTCTTTTATATAAGCAGGTGCTTAAACCAATTTGGACCTATGGGATCCAGCTATGCGTCTGCTCAAGCACAACCAAAATAAAATCCATACAAAGATTCCAAAATAAGGTACTGCGAAGCGCTGTTAATGCACCTTGGAATCATTTGCCATTTCGATCAGCCCTAATTGACCCCGGTAAATGGAAAGAAAGGAGAGCATCATACCACATAGCATTGCGATCTAAGAGGTTAGTTCAGCAAGAATATCAAACATCGTGCAATTTTGAAGAACGCCTATGCCAATGGTAGCTTTGCTCGTTCTTAACTTTACATTCAGGAGTATTTACAATTATTATTAAAATTTAAAGCAGTGTGCGTAAGAGCTCCCAGTGAAGCTCGTTACGTATAATTCAGATTTTAAATTTTTGTGCTTAATGACTTTCTTAGTCTACGCGGTAAGTTGGTGTTATTTACTAAATTAGATGCTCAAGGACTTGGATGGATAGCAAACCAGATATTATATTTCTGACTAATATTGCCAATTCCATCGAATATAGTTGGTACATTTTAATCTCGCTGTATTATTTCTTTGGAGACACATCATGGAGCATTTGTACACATGCGTAGTACTTTGGATTGTTACCTTTTAGGGACTTCTAGGTTTGATTTCGAGATTGAGCGCCATACTTAAACTCCATATTGGCTTGGTAAAGATTTGTACATATATCAAAATTTTGTTATCCAGTGATAATACAGATTTTTGATTTAGTAGCCAATAAAGTGAGCGAAGTTTTAATCCTAGCTGCTTACGCTTCTGGAATATATGTGGAAGCCACATGTTAGTCTTCTATCGAATTGAATACCCAGATCAGCTTGAGGTATTTGGCAATGATTTAAAGTTACTGGAAGACATGATTCTTTGCGGAGTGTGAAAGTGGTCTGTCTGTACTGATTTGGCTTGATTGGCTTTTATACGCTACTTGTTCAACAAGGTGGTAACTTTGTCGAGTTTGTACTGCAGTAGAGATGAAACACTGGAGCCAAGATCATTTTTGGCCATTACAGCCCTACCGTCCGCATATGTAGCTGTGTGCGTGCTTTTTCTCAAGGGTAGATCGACAGTAAATAAAGTGCATTATAAAGTGCCGATCTTAACGTAAATGAGGGATCCTATTAAGCGATCGGACAAACAAGCTTTTGTGTTTACTTTGCTCTGAAAGGAAACGAAATTCTTGTGAAAAGTTATTTTTGTCCTTTAAAGCATGAAATAAATGTGTTTGATGATTTGATTTCATGTTTTCTGTTAAATTTGTGAATGTTGCTTGTCTTATACAATATTTATTTTTTTTTTAAACCAACAACATCGTAAAGACAACATATGAATGCACATATATCACAAATGGTCTCCAAAAAGCAACCTCTATATGAACTACTAAAATAACCATTATTTCAAACTTTTCTAAGCCACTGTACAAGTTGAATGATTGCAGTTAGTCGGTGACCGCCGGCTAACAACCAAACCAACTTTTTCAATTTGCCATATTTCTGATGTAATTCACTAACCTTCAGCAATAAGTGGCACTAGCAAAGAAATGCACACGCTCATACACACATTTAAATACCCTGCAGGTAAAAAGTGAAATTCGCATAAAATGACTAGTTACCCACCCATAAACATACTATTTTTGCGATTGCGTTCGAATTGGTGTAAAACAGTATTAAAAACGGCACAGTTTTGCGAACGATTTTTTACCAGCGGTGCCATCGGCTATAATGACTTGAATTGGGCGCCGACTGTACCCACCTGAAATTTAAGTACCTGAAAATCTGCCTGATGGTAGAATGTGTATGTGTAGGTGTATATGTTCACTAACAGTTAATGGTGTTGGTTGGGGAATGAGCGTCGATTAGTACTCCCACAAAAATAGCTAGTTTTCCTCTGGTCTCGGTATAGACAGACTTACTGTGAGGCTTTTATTTACTCCTTGCTTGCTTGCTACTGTAACACAAACTCATTCACACTCTCAAACGTATACCTACTTGCACACCCATGAACTGAAAGAGCAATAGTAGTGCCAGCAGCAAAAAGCTCTATTACCGTTACGAACTGCGAGTTTGAGTCGGAATATGTTTTACTAGCTGCCAGCGAATGGCCATGTGAATTTCCATCTTTACGCTGATGACGTACGTGAACTAGGCCGGGTCACTCGCCACAAAAAAAAGAAGAAAAAAAAATGCAAACGTTCACCCCCGTATTTAAAGAGGTGGCTTCCATTAAAATATATATTTCTTCACGAACTTACAGCAAAAATTTAGTTCATCACCTCTTGCGGAAAGTGAGGTTAACATTAACTCACTTTTAATTATTAGTTCTTACACCAGAAATTAGGAGAAGTTTTAGATATAAAATTCCGTAATTTGTGAAGCATTTATTAAATGGTGTAAGTCTAGAAGTAGAAAATAGCGCCAAATATTTATGTGTAATTCTCGATGGCGGCCGCCGCAGCCGAATCGGTTGGTGCGTGACTACCATTAGGTAATGCACAGATTCGAATCTCTATGAATGAACATCAAATAATAGAACAAGATTTTTCTAATATCGTTCGCTCCTTGGCTCTTCATAAAAAACTATCTGCCTTTCGGAATCGGCTTAAAGTTGTTGGTCCCTCTATTTGTGAAACAACATCAAGATATACACTATAAAGACGACAAGGGGCGCGGTTAAGCCGAAATTAGAATATGAATGTAAAGGACAGAGTAGGTAAAGCTATTTTTTTTGTAAAAAGGTTAAAGGTCCCAGGTGGGGTCTATCTCCGAAGAACCCTTTACTGGCTGTATAGAACCATTATCAGACTATGCTCGTTTATGGAAATATAGTGCGGTGGACGACTTTCAACCAAAGCACGATTAGAAACACGGTGCTGGTATGGCGCTTATTTATATATATCACCGGCGCTATTAGAACTCTGAATACCCTTTTCTTCTTACCTCCCCTAGACTTGGTTGGTATACAGAATG
Organism: Anastrepha ludens; assembly: GCF_028408465.1. NCBI lineage: Eukaryota > Metazoa > Arthropoda > Insecta > Diptera > Tephritidae > Anastrepha > Anastrepha ludens. The sequence continues at coordinate 112,481,783 of NC_071498.1, read as the reverse complement.
CAGGAAACACTTCTTCTCGGCTTGCCGCAACTTATCAATGGCGCGATTTAAGTGCTGGGCACTCGGGCAAAACACTCGATCTGGACCTAACAAATCCAGTTGACTATTGTTTGAGTGTGGGCGGGCTTGGAACCATTTTAAGAAGAGATTCAAATGACAGCACCCGTAATGCAATTGATTGGAGCCCGCATGGAAGCCGATACAGAGGAGAACAACCTTAGAAATGGAAATAGCAAAGACAAACAGAAACGCAAAAAGCAAGGAACGAACTCAAGTGGCTGGCGTCCGACAGAAGCGAGTGTAGGAAGCTTTTTGTGGCCTTTTTTTCGCTTTTTTGATTAGGCTGGCAATACGCCTCGCCGGGAAAACTGCTTACGGTTCTTTACTGATGGCTCAAAGCTTGAAGATAGAGTTGAATTTGGCGTCTATTATAGGAAGCCAAAAGTAAGCGTTGCGGCTCGTCTTCCCAATCGCTGTAGCGTATTTCAGGCTAAAATTCTTGCCATTAATGAGGTAGTCGTCTGGTTAGGCAAAAATGCGACTACTTTTAGAGAAATAGATATATATTTATTTTGATAGCTAAGTGACGTTTTAATCTCTTGGTGGAGTTGTCAGTAATTCCATCATTGCTCGCAAATGCTGGGAATCTCCTAACGAGATGACGGAATATTTCCGCATCCACTTGATATGGGTGCTAGGGCATAGGGACATAGAAAGGAAATTGTAAGGCAGGCGAATTAGTTAGAGAGTTCACTACAACTCGCCTCCCTCTTGATATGGAGATTGTAGGTTTGCCCCGCTCAACCTTCAATTTGCGTGGTACAAGTAGCATTGGCACTTCAGTCAATGCGAGAAAATAAACCATAATAGAAAATAAATAAATATTTCTTTATGGCAGAAATACACTCGTATGTTTACCATTGCCAGCCGAAGGGCGACCGCTATTAGAAAAAAACTTTTTCTATAATGTTGCTGTTTCATGCACTAAATTAAGTGTTTATAAAATAGAGTTTTCAGTTCCAACAATGCACATTTATTGGTTACGGCCTTCAGAAAGTGGTCTTCACATGGACAATGGACACAGACATGGTCGGTTCTACTGAGCCGATTTTGATGAAATAAAATTTAAATGACGTATATTTGATGTCGTTTTCGTGTCAACTACGATCAATGGGAAAACAAATTTTTTAGTATTTTTTCTGACCTTTAAAGTAAAAAAAAGGGTCAAAAACGGTTTTATCTTGTCAAATTTTATTTTTTTAAAGATCTGAGTTCACACATAAACGACATTCATACTGCATAAGATGCTTTTTGTCTTTTTGATTTCAGATACCTGGGAGTCTCGGACTTCGTGTCACCTTTGTTTGGGAGACTATTTTTTGAAGGCTGACAACTTTTTGAACGAACCTCGTGTGGCAAAAAAAGTATTTTGTATTTTTTAATAATGGACCAATAAATAAAATACTCGAAACAAAAATGAAAAATCTCTTTTCGCTTCCGTTTACACGCTTTTAAAGAAACACCCAAAAAACACCATTTCAAATGAGGCGATGGCTTTAAGTATTGCTAAATTAAAAAAAAAGTTATGTCGCCAAAATTATCGCAACATGACGGTGTGCCCGGTGTGACGGGTTCAAAAAATCTGTACATATTGCGGATGAAAAACATCTTAAAAATATACTATAACAATTTCAGACAGAAATTTTAATTATTTTTAAAGTTATAGCTGAAATAAGAGGGCGCGCCGTAGTGTGTATGAAAGCGTGTGACACGCCAGCAAAAATCTGTTGTCGTTTTTTCTCAAAACCTTGTTTTCGAAATTTCGGGGAATCACTTACTCAAAACTATTCAACCGATTTAGATAAAAAGTTAACCCGTTGTTCTAGACACATATATCTGGACCCTGGACCTTTAAAACTTTTAATTTTTTAATAATAAACTATTTAATTTAAATAATTTATGCAGACAAAAAACTAGATTTTGAGAACTTTTTTCACAAGTCCGCCATTTTGTTTTTGTTTTCTTATTTTTATGTATATTTTAGGTTTGGTACCTAAAATAAAGTCTACGGAATAATAATCTCTTTTTTTTTTTTTCTTTTCTTTTTTTTTTTTAATATATGGAAAATAACAATAAATTATTATTTTACAATAAAAAAAAGGAGCACTAGCTGCCAGGGCTTACGGCTCAAATATGAAAATATCACTTGTAATTTACTTGCACACAAATTAATTTACATTTTTACATTCCGCCCCCATCCTCGTAATCCGCAGCATCAGTTGGCTGTATTTTTCGCGATTTTCGTGATGTCACCTCGTCTTCCTCCGAGTTGTATGCGCTCAATTCATCCGACATATCATTGTTAGCATCTAAATCGTTGTAGTTGTGGTTGCTTTTATGAGTATTTGTACTCGTATTGCTTTTCGTCGTTTTACACATTTTTTTTAATTTAATTTTAATTCAATTTCCTATATTTGAAAAATTTAATAAAACGAGAATGCTCCCTCTACGCCTACTGTTATTAAGATGAATCTCTTTTTTATTTCAGATGACTTTGGAAGGCTGTGTGTTTCCCCGAACCCACTCATCTTGTTTTTAAGGACTCCACATTGACGTCAAAAATATTAAACAAATTAATATAAAATTAACTTCAAAAAATTTTTATTTATATACTTCAAAACACCAATAAAAACATGTAACAACTTTAAAACGAACGCATTTTATTTTCTTTTTAAAAAAGATTCATGAAAAAACGTCGAAATTTCGGTCGTTACACCGGACTACTACCATAAGCATTAAATTCAGAAGTGTAGTTTTGCAACATTTTTTTCGACCCAGCCTAATGTACACCCATTCACTAGTTACATTTGTATGTATGCATTTGTTTGTACATGTATTTATTTTTTTGTTTGCCAAGCTATTTCAAGAGTGGATAACATTTTAGCCACAGTTGGCAACATTGCTGCATTTGAGTAAGCACTTCCCGTAGTTGTTCATGTGTCACATTCACATTTTGAATGTATTCCAAATCATACAGTTGTATACATACATATACATGTATAAAATTATATGATTGTGTGTTTCTAGTTTTACTTAGCTTCGTTGGCGTAAATGCGAGCGGAAGGCCAAAAAATGTTTCGTCCTACTTCCTACTCAACTGCTGCACCCAGCCACTTCGCTTCGTTTTACTCAGCCGCCTTTGTCCACTTTATGCTGACCTGCTTTTCGATTATAAGTTAATTAATGTTCTACACATACACGTATGCACATAGATAACGGCTACAACTACTGTCTCCATTACACTCGGCGAGAGTTCGAGCATGGAAAACTAATCAAAATCGCTTATTTCATACTCATCCTCTCAAAGCTGAACATTTATCATTGTACAAAAACAATGCCTGTATGTGTTTAGATCTGTAGTATAGTTAGACAGGTTTTATTGTATATATTTATATGTATATATGCACGTAGCTTATAATATTAGGACATTGGTTTACGTAATTATTTGTAATTGGGCAGAGATGACGCCAGAAATAACTAAGTGCCAGAATTGATGGTTCTGTTAAATTTCGTTTTTCTTGTGTTGTTGTTTGTATGTGTGAGAATGCTAGGATTATTATTATTTACATTATTAGAGGGACAATAAGTAAAACACCCGCACCATTTATGTGGTAAATTTTCCTCGACATTTCCATCTCTATGCGAAGGCTTTTGATGGATTTTAGAACTTTTTTCGAAATCTATTCCGTATTTCCGATGAATTAAGGCTCATATAACCCTTGTAATTCTCTGTTTTAGTGAGAGCGCTATATTCGTAGCTTGTAACATATAAAAAACAAAAAAACTTGTAAAACAAACACACTTGTGTTATATGTTTGACCGAGCTCCTCCTCTTATTTGTGGTGTGCGTCTTGATGTTGTTCCACAAATGGAGGAACCTGCCGAGGGGTGACCGCTAGTAGAAACAACTTTTTCTTCATTTTGTTGGTTCACGGAGATTCGAACCTACGTTCTCCGAATTCTGAATGGTGATGACGCACCAACCCATTTGGCTACGGCCGCTCGTAACATATGCCGATAGTTATATTAAACAGATCAAGGCGAATCTATTAAAGGTGGTATCGGTAAATCAGCTGCTTTATTTTTTTTCTTTCGCCCTGTCCACGCGGCTGTTAGCCCAGAATGAAACAAGGTGAATTCGTTCTTTGTGTTTTACTTTGTGAATACTTTGCTTTGACAATCAAACGTACAAAACATTGTTATTGGTCTAGTGAATGTACCTTGAAACAGATTTAATCAGCTGAGAGTAAAATAAATATTACAGTTCCCTGTGAGAGTTCGGTGGTTTGTTCTTTAACTATGGTGAAAAAGAAAATTGTGAGGGAAACTTTGGCTACCACGTCTCGTGGTCCAAGTGGTCGTTGTTCAGACGGCAACGAAGTGGCATTGGTTGATTTTTTTTCGTATATCACTAACACAATCTCAGTCGTCTTGTAAACACATGCCAAGTGACATCAGCCTATCAGCTGGTTCTGTCAAATTCGCTTAGAGCCGAATAACGGTCCGTTAAAGAGCACACCTCTAAAAGTCTTTCATGCTGTTTGATACCTCTTTTGGTAAGTGGACAAACCGTTTGGTCTGGGGTTTCTGTTCGGAAGCGGGCACCCTCAAGGTTTACGAATGACGGGTTACTGATGAAGCGCTAGACTTTAAGGCAGCCCGCAGGCTCATTGCGGTCACGGACCTTTTGTCCCTGTACTCAGGCTCAAAGCTGAATACACTGGAACAATATAAAAAATATGGACTGTATGGCTCCGGTTTTTAAATGGGAAAAAAGCTTCTTGATCACTGCTGTGTAATCCAGGCTGAGGTTTTTGCAGTTCGAAAGGACCTAGCTTTTGATACTACTGGGACCAACTCCAAGGTTAACTTTTCATAGCTAGTCAGGCAGCCATTAAAACAACTACACCGTTTAGTATAACGTCACAGATCGTTCTTTGATGCAAGGAGGCAGTAGAAGAAATTGTAGAACTTTGATAGGCGTACTGACGGGACATAGCCCAGTAGAAGCGAATGCTTATAAAATAAGCGGGGAATGCAGGAAATGTAGGGAGCAGAACTCAAGAGAAACTGTAGAGCATTTCCTTTGCGACTGTCCTGCGTTGTTCAAAACATGCTTAACATATCTTGGGGCACCACAGTTTGATAGATTGGAGCATATCTCAGAAGTGAGTTGGAAATTACTGGGGTGGACTGATGAACGCATTACTAATGAACACCATCTGACCGGACCGGTCTGTGCGTGACAGCAAGTCAACAAGTTCAACCTAACTTAACTAACCTAAGATATTGAATGGGAACTATTGCGGAATCTTGCGAGACAATGCAAAACTATTAAGATGCGAAGCCGAGGTCACCATAACACTCTTGGCAATATAACGGACCAGTTCTGGTCTATGTGAGGTCATTGGTAATTAATCTAGTATATTAATATAAGTATATATACTATTTGATCCTTTTAACCCTGTATAAAACATACCTTCGAGTTAAAACTTGGTTGAGATCTTCATTAGATCCGTTTATTTACTTCACAAATGAAAGGATATTTTTCACAATCTTTCACATAATACAATAAAAAAGCTATTTTAAGAATTTTACGAACTTTCATTTGAACTATTTTTTCAAAACAGTTTATAAAGTACTTAAGTTTATAACTGTACAATTAATTGTATTTTCAATTTCAAGTGATTTTATTCCTCATTGGCAACCCTATACGCTTATACACTCCCGTACATAGACACACTAATACGAAGTGCAAACTCATTTAAGAACTTCGCTACAGTTGACATGTCATTTGAACTTAACTAATAGCGTAATGTATACTTAAACATTTCGATTACGAATCCAAGTGTTATATGAAATTCGTTGAAACGAGGGGAAAAGCTACTATAAGGATGAGAGGATATGAGCGAGAGAATAATCAATTTGTTGAGAAAAGAGAGTGAATGGATTGAGTGAAGTGGGTAAAATAAAAATAAATCAGAAGGATGTGTATGAGTAATGGAGATGCAATCAGCTGAGGGGGAAAACGGAAACGGCAGCAACGATTTCACTCAGATTTACAAGACATTGGGCAGCTTCACACTAAAACATTCCTGCCATAAAAGTAACTCTGTTTGGAGGCAAGAATGGCGGCATTTTTTCTAAAATTCCAGCTTCTACCCGCATTAAGCTGACAGTTCTGTTTTACCGCACTAACACATGTGTAATTACGAAAACGGCCTGTCGCAATGTTCAATTTTACGCCATTCTGGCATTCAAATGTGAAAAGGCTCATTGGGATGTGTGAACGATGATAAATTCCAGCGAGTAGATACGAATGACACTAATTTGCTTACTACAATGGCTTTGAGTGGGGGCACTAATCATAATAACGGGGTGCGTGTTGGGCAATGTAGCTGTGTGGCTGTATGTATGTGTGTGTAAGTTGGCGAGAGTGAAAGGCAAGTCGTTGCGGGTAGGAGAAATTTGGCTTCGTTTGAATTGAGAGGCGAGAGAAAGTTAGTGTAGTGTTGCGCGTGAGTGATGTTGCGCAACATGTTGCTGAAAATAGCATTTGCTGTCCTAGAAAGGAACAACATGTCAATGGTTTGACTATAAATAACATTTTAACTTAATGTTAGGTAATTTGTCTTTGTGTTATGCGAGGTGCGGGGGGTAGCTGTGCCTTATTTGAGTACGTAAGTCTTCTTTATGTTTGCAGGAAACTTCGCTTGACTCATTTGCATGATATATAAATACTATGGGTGATTATGGCTGTTTGCGGAAGTCGATTGAGTTACTAACGTAATGGAGGGAGCTAATACAATAATTTGTTAAAATATGCTTATTCGCTTTAAGCTTTAAGAAAATTATAATAAATTAAATTAAATTATAATAAATACATTAAAATAAATTTTTAAAAAATAATTAAAATAAAATTATAATAATTTTACTTAATAATTATAATTCTCCGAGCTTGATTTGAGTTTTTTACTAAATCCTTTTGCTCAGACTGCTTTATTTATGCTCCAGTTATTTCATCTCTATTTTATGATTATTTGCTAGTTTTTTTTCAGATTACAATTCAAAATTGTACCACTTTTACATAGCGGAACGTAAATCCTTAAGGTGTACATAACTTTTCCATTTTTACATTTTATGGACATAATGTATACATGTACTTATATATTGGGTGCTCTAAAAAGTTAGGCAAACTCGAATATGTCTCATATACATTGTATTAGGTTGAGGAATAAGTTCGTAGCGTTTTTACCGAAGACTTTTATTTAAACAAAAAACAATAATTATATCAATAAGTTAATCACTTATATATTATCCATTGCCGGCGGCCGCCGTGGCCGAATGGGCTGGTGCGCGACTATCATGCGGAATTCAGAGAGCGAACGTCGGTTCGAATCTCCATGAAAGATCAAAAAAATAAGAAAAAGTTTTTTTAGGCAATGGCAAACCTCAGAGTGTATTTCTGCCATGAAAAAGCTCCTCATAAAAAATATCTGCCGTTCGGAGTCGGCTTGAAACTATAGATCCCTCCATTTGAGGAACAACATCAAGACGCACACCACAAATAGGAGGAGGAGCTCGGCCAAATACCCAAAAAAGGTGTACGCGCCAATTATATATATATTTATATTGCTGGTTACATCCTCTTCTCCCCTCTCGACCAATTTGTGGATGTCATTCCACCAAAAATTATCTGGTCTGGTGTTAAAGAAGTTTTTGGGCCAGTTTTGAAGGACGTCTTTGTTATTGAAGGTTTTGAAGGTTTGACAGGAAACCGAAAAGATGGTAATTGGTCGGTGCAAGGTCCGGAGAATACGATGGATGCTGAAGGACGTTCCATTCGAGCTCTTGGAGTGGGACTTTGTCGACTTGTGCAACATGGGGCTGGTGTTGTCGTAAAGGAGTTCGGTTTTTCCATCTCGATCAGGTCTTTTCAGTCGAATAGGATCATTTGCGCGGTGTGGCTGGGCAATATAGAGGTTCTTATTGACCATGGCATTCTTTTCGAGTATTTCCCAGTGCACCATGCCCTCTCAGTCCTACCAAACACATATAATGATCTTCTTTGGATGAAGATCCGGCTTGCCTCTCGGCTTTGGCGTATCTCCTGGAGCCACCCACTCCTTTCTTTGCTGCATATTGATGTATAGGCACCATTTCTCATCCCCCGTGACGAATGGGTACAAAAAGCCCTGTTTATGACCGCATGTTACTCGATGGCAGGCGAAATGCTGAGAAGCAATTTAAAGGCGACTTTCTTTGTTTTTTTCCTCGTGCTCGTGGGGCACCCAGGCTCCCAAATTTTAACTCAAAAAGAAAGAGTTCTATCGCATGAATGCGTAACCTTTGACAAGCAGCAATCAAATATGTAGTTGTAAAATAAAAGAAAATATAAAAACGCTATGAATCTATTCCCCAACCCAATACTTATAGATCATCACTCAAAATTGCACACATTTGATGTAAAACAAAGTTCATTAAAACAATTTTTTTCTCCCAAATTTGTCGCCCCACCTTTTGGATCACCCTATATATCATATAGGTATTATAGTTTACATTTAAATAACCTAAAAACGGAAAATAAAAATCTGTTCTCATGCCATTACTATTTATATGCATCTCTGTATATAAATACGAGGAAAAATCATTTATTTCAACCTCCCTTTCTTTTTCGACAGGATATCCCGCTTGGCCTCTAACGACGGCATGGCAAGTGACTTGAGTGGGGGGTGAAATCCCAAAACAACTTCCGATAAAGTGCTCACTTAAGTTGCAAAATGTCATTGTGTGCAAGCACTCACATATGTGTGTTTGTATGTGTGCATGTGATATGCGTTTGGGTGTAGATACATCCATACATACAACACTTGATATGGCCGTCTCGCTCTGCTAACTGACCCAGCGATGTAAGTGTATAAGTGAGCATGAATGCCCACTGAACTAAAGCAGTTACAAACGGAGAGAATATGAAAAGAAAAATATTTAGTTGAAACATTAAGAAAGAAAAACCGTTAATTTGAACTGAAGTGCGACTTTGCGAAAATCATAAAGAGAACACACCAAGAGAAGACAAGCCCTTTTCCACCACATCTTTCCAACACAAAGGCGGATTTCCTTTTCCTCTGCTACCACCAGCTGACAATGGAATGGGTATTAGCATTTGGGTATAATAATGTAATTTTGAGAATTTTTTTTCTGACGGTTTTGGGTGTTTTTTCCCCATACAAATAATATCGAGTAATCGAGCAGTTGTATGAAGAAAATACACAAGACCGCCATTAGTTATTTTGTTTGCCTCTTTGAATTTTATATTCGTACACCAGGCCGCAAGCCCTTACTTACATTTTTGATGCATTTTATCATGGCTTGGTGAGACATGAGCAAAAATATTATGTCAATGTTCATAGTGAATACTTCAGCTCTCGATCACTCCTTTACCATTTAAAGTTGCAAGATTTTGAGAAATCATTGTAATAACTTAAATATCAGAAGTTTGATAAATCGCGAAACTCTTGCTTACTGGGTAGTGCAAATAGGGGATTCCATTAGCATAATATATCATTTTGTTTTCGCGTTACTCACTTTCCAATTCAGGGATATGGTGTGGTTGATTTTCTGGACACACGGGCAGGGTAAATGGGCGATGGGCAAATGTTTAGCCAACTTTTAGTATATTCGTGCTTTTTTATATGCCCACGTACGGGTGGTTTCTTCTTTACGTGCTCTGTCAATGGTTTCTCTGCTTTGCTATCAACTACTTATTTATTATCATCCTACGTATAAGTAATTCCACTTAAAAACACACACATGCATACACACACATAAATATCATACATATATAAACTCTTGTCCTCAGGCAGGCAGGCCGAATTCGTCATTTTCATAGTAAAATCTGTATATGTAATATAATATATATGTATGTATATACTTTATGCAAGTATGTGACCATGGGAAGCTGCCAAAAGTACCCCATATAATATATGTCATGACAGCAACAAAAACATGCAGAACAATCAATACAATAATAAGAAGCTTAGTTTTGTGCTGATGGCGGTTATAATGGATGGGCGAATTTTCATATCCTTGGATCCTTTAAGTATTCAAACACATATATGTGTATTAGGGTGGTCGAAAAGAATTTTTTTTCTTCCCCCTTAATTGTCTCCTAAATTGTTTCTATGGCCTTCTATGGTTTTTTTTATATCTTTGTTCCCTGTGAAAATGTTCATTGAATTGGCTTAGGAAGAAATGCTTTTGTTAGAACATTTGGTATAAAATGTTTTCAGATCCACATCACTTAATGTTGTCTTTTATATTAACTTCACAAACGCCCAAAAAATTAGACCCTATGTTTTATTTAAAACGTAAAAAGTAAAAGAAATTTTCGCTCTCATCGGAAGTCAATTATCTTGGCGTAATACTTGACCCCAAGCTCCATCGGATCGAAAATCAAGTTAAGAAGGCCATTATGGCCTTTTTTCTGGATCTACATCTTAGTCCAATTTTGGCAGATGCCTGCCTGGTTTGCTGAGTAGCTCTTCAAAGGGCTAACATATAACACAACTAAATTAGAGAGAGCGCCGAGGACTGCATGTATTGGCATCACTGGTGCGTGTAGAACGGGCCCCACTGCCACCCTAAATCACATTCTGCACTTACTTCCCGTTAATCTGCAAGTTCAATCAATTGCCGCTCAGAGAGCTATTAAGTTGAACGAGGTTGGTCTCTGTAAGCAATCTCCTATAGGACATGGTAGCATTTTGAGTCGCATTTCTCCTTCCTTTGCTGTACTTCGTACAAATATCTCTATCCGCAAATTGGGTTTTGAGGGTTGTGCTAGGGCTATCTCTCCAAGCAAGATGGCTTGGAAGGAGGAGAGAGTCTGCACGGATATAGCCACCACTGTGTACGGCGACGGATCTAAGATGGAATCTGGAGTTGGAGTGGGGATTTTCTTTAAATCACCACCTTTACACTTTGTTTTTTAAGCAGAGGTATGTATGCCTGTATCGCTAAGTCCGCTAGTCAAGCTGCGAGCGTGCAGGGCCGGAGCTGCAACTCTTCTAGTCAACTCCTGTAAGTAGGAGATCAAATATCTCGCATGTGCGGGAAACATGTCTTTTATCTGGCTTCCTGGCCATAAGAACATAGAGGAAAATGAAATTGCCGATGAGCTTGTCAGGAAGGGGTTGACAGAACAGGTTTCAGTAGTCCCCATATCAGATATCGGTGCCGCCTTCATCGTTATTAAAGGGAAAGTGCACAATTTCTTCCTTAAAAAAGCGCAAGACATGGAGTTCTGTGGTATCTCAAAAACACTTTGGCCTCAGTACGACCGAAGCAGGACGCTTAAAGTGCTGGGAATCCCACGTCACTCAATTTCCAAACTCATAGCGGTGTTCACCGGTCACCGGGTGATCGGAACTCATCGAAGTAGCTTGGACTTCCGTACAAGCCCCGTTGCAGGGAGCTGTGGGGATCCAGCTGTTGAACACCTTCTTTGCAAATGTCCGGGTTTGGAGACTAGGCGACTTTTAAATCTGTGCCCAAAATTTGAAAAGTTAGGAGTCAATTTTAATAAAAAAATAAACAATTTTGAAATTTATGTCCAAATTTTAAATCTATGCCAAACATTTTAAAAATTAGGAATCAATTTTAATAAAAACATAACAATTTTGAAAAAAAAATGGTCTTCAAGCTACTGCCTTAAATTTGTTCTACGACCAAAAAAATGTGAATCTAAACATTTTTTTAGTCGTAGAACAAATTAAAGGCAGTAGCTTGAAGAACATTTTTTGTTTGAGTTTTGGGCCATCCTAATGTGCATTGTTGTTTATTCATATAAGCACTCGCGTAATGTATTTACAATGTTTTTGCTCGTATCATTTTGGTGACGTTGCAATATTCAATGCTATTTCCGTTTTTTACCCTCAGCCTGTAGGCGTTGTATGCGCATTTGTCGTCGTTTGACATCATCGGAGTAGATAATATTTTCCACGCAATTTAGGCACGGCAGGTTGTTCGTTCCACAATGCCAGTATTTTCATGTGGGTGGGCGAAGATTGAGCTCTTTTTGGCGTCTTATTTTGTCGATTAGGATCAACTTTTGAGTTCATAACCAATTGCTATGATAATTTTATTTTCCATTTATTATAGCAACATCGATGGTTAAGCAAGTGTGGGATCTATGTCTTATTATTATTATTATTATTATTATTATTATTATTACTAAGTTTGCAAAGCCAAAAAAGTAGAGACTTGTAATGGTGTATTTCTAGTGATTTCCGCAATGTAGTCAAATAACATTTGCGGGTTTAGGTAAGAAATAAAAAATCCTTAGCCGCTTAGCATGGTTTCTCTCAACTAGTGGGTCTTGCTAACTTAGGTAGTGATTCCTCCGTTTCAAAGATCACGCTCTTAGGGCTACGTGTACTCGTGCTTCAACGACATATTCAGTTACTTTTGTTTCGAGTTATTGGCTTGAAATGTTTAAGAAGTATTGAGTTATTTTATTTTTCTATGGCATGAAACGGAAGTTCAATGTCAATCTCAGTTTTGAGAACTGAGTAATGCTTTTCGAAAGCTTTAAATGTATGAACACTGATTTTTTGTTTAGTGAAATTGTGAAGCTATTCCTCCGCCTATAATTACTGACTGAAGGATCAGCTCAGTTTTATGCACAGCCAGCTCCGGGTTAGCGTTGCTCAGCCACCTTTGGATTCTCGTAACGGTATCGTTGTACAGATGCTGCAGGCAGTCACTACGTGTATCAGTACCCAACCCAACGTACATTGCATTCCACAATGTTGGCTCTAGTACAAATCCTTGTGGGACGCCTCCTTTCACTATGTTTTGGACCTTCTGCTGTGTTGTAAAGCAGGGCTCGCTCGCTTAGTCAGCTGTTAATGATACGAAAACAGATAACGCGAGACTGCAAAGCTTTCGAGTGTCGTGAGGATGTTCGTCCAGTTTATAGATTTAAACGCATTTTTTTCGTCATGTTAACATCAACCTTTTCAATATCAACCACCGTTCTTATAGCATCGATTGTCGATTTTGCTTTTCGGAAACCGAACTGCTTGTCCGGGAGTCCGCCAGGTGCTTCCAAATGTTCCTGCAGTCTCTCATTTATTATGCGCTCAAAAACCTTTCCAATGGCCTCAAGCACGCAGAGAGACCTGTACGGCGTCGTCTGGTCGGGTTGCTTACCGAGCTTCAACAGTAGGACTAAGCGTTTTTTTGTCCAACTCCCGGGGAACGTCCCTTCAGTTAGACATATGCTATAAGGGTTGGCAAACACAGTTGGATTTGCATGAACTGTGGCTTTAATAACATTGTTGGGTATACCACCCCGATGCTTTGTTATCGCTCATTCGACTCAGCGAATTCAACTCCTCTGCTACCGATACTGCATGTCTCTTCTTGTTGTCTTCATAATTAGAAACCCCTGCTGATGTTACGTTCATAAGTTAGGTTTGGCTAGTTTCGATGGACTGCTTTTAGGAAACAATAAATCCTCCAGAATCATAAGGACCCATTGTGGCCATTCCAAATTGTTCGCGGATTTAAACAGCTCCTCATTTAAAAAGTCTTTTTCTCAACCCAAAGGTCCATACAATTATTAAAGCCTCGACTGATATCAAGAGCTCAAAAGATAGCAATGAACAAAGCGCTTGTAAGACCCATACCAACATATATGTAGCAGCAAGGTATGGGTACTCAAAACAACAGACATCGACCAAGTACTGAGGTTTGAAAGGAAGATACTGCGAACCCTTCCGGCGAGACGACGGAACATATCGGTTAAGATACAATCACGAGCACGACGGATTGAGCGCGAGATAATGGAAATGCCATACGCTTCATAAAAAGTCAATGAGTCAGATGGCTGGTGCACATGTACAGAATAAACAAGTGGAGAGCTGCCAGTATAACGTAACATAGATAACCAATTGGACGGAGAGGACGAGGGAGACCAAATAAACCCTGGGTTGAAGAGATCTAGATGAGCCGATCTGCGGAAAATGGGGATCACAAACTGGAAAGGAGTAGTGATGGATCCATCAGAGTGGAGAACCGTAGTTGCGGAAGCCATGGTCTGCACAAGACTGTAGTGCTAATGATGATGATGATGATGATGATACTGCAGCTGCCTAAATCACAAGTGCTAAATATGATTGACGTGCGACGCCATTTGCAAAAATTATAAATCTATAAATCTAAAGTTACCTATAAAATAATTGTAAAACTGTTTTGTTAGGATTTAAAATAAAAAAAATAAACAAAAAATAAAGTAAAGTAAATTAAAAAAAATATGAAATACAATTTAATACAATTGGTTTGTTAGGACTATGAATAAGTTCGTGCGGTTTTTTTGGTTTTTTTTTTTCGAACTTTGAAACTTTACTGACGTAAAATGGTTACAAATTTAATATTCAAAATATTGTCCATCGCTTACTGCTACTTTTTCCCATCTTTCTGGCAATTCACGGATTCCCTTTGTGAAAAATTCGGTCGGTTTTGCCGCAATCCACGAATCGATCCATTTTTTGACTTCATCGTAATTACGGAAGTGCTGGTCAGCCAGGCCATGTTGCATCGATCGGAAGAGATAGTAATCGGATGGCGCAAGGGCTGGACTATACGGCGGGTGGGGTAGGACATCCCATTTGAGCGTTTTTAAGTATGTTTTGACCACTTGTGCAACATGTGGCCGAGCATTGTCATGTTGCAAAATAACTTTGTCGTGTCTATCGGCGTATTGCGGCCGTTTTTCTCGCAGTGCTCGGCTCAAACGCATCAATTGTCGTCGGTAGACATCCCCCGTAATCGTTTCATTCGGTTTCAGTAGCTCATAATACACAACACCCAGCTGGTCCCACCAGATACACAGCATAACCTTCAGGCCATGAATATTCTGCGCCGACGTCGATGTTGAAGCATGGCCAGGGTATCCATACGTTGCCCGACGTTTTGGATTGTCGTAATGGACCCACTTTTCATCGCCAGTCACAATTCGATGCAAAAAACCCTTTCTTTTGTGCCGTTGAAGCAGTTGTTCGCATGCCATAAAACGGCGTTCAACGTCTCTTGGCTTCAATTCATACGGCACCCAATGGCCTACCTTTCGGATCATTCCCATGGCTTTTAAACGTTTGGAAATGGTTGATTGATCAACTCCCAAAGTTTTTGCAACCTCTTCTTGCGTTTGAGCCGGATCTTGATCGAGCAATTCCTCCAATTCGGTATCCATGAACTTTGGCGGCGCACCCTCGCGTTCTTCGTCTTCCAAGCCAAAATCACCACTTTTAAAGCGTGCAAACCACTTCTGGCACGTTCGCTCAGATAGAGCATGCTCACCATAAACTTCCACCAAGATACGATGACTTTCGGCTGCTTTTTTCTTCATATTAAAATAATGAAGAAGAATTCCCCGCAAAAACACATTATTTGGCACGAAATTCGACATTTTCAAGTGTGGTAAAAATATTGTTGTTTACGCTTCAAATAAAAAACTTATACTGACGTTTGTGCCTTACGACAGTAGCTCTCCAATGAATGTTTGGAAATGTGGATCGATGGAATAATAATCAAGTTACGCCATCTGTTGTAAAACCGCACGAACTTATTCATAGTCCTGTAAAATGAAATAAATAAATAATTAAATAAAATAAAATAAAATAAATTTAGAAAATTAAATAAAATTCAGCAAGTATTTTCTCAGATCCTTCCTTAGTACACTCGTTTATTTTTCATGTCTCGGAATACAGCATAAATTACCACTATTCTATCGGTGAGATTC
The DNA here is from genome assembly GCF_028408465.1 of Anastrepha ludens. Classification (NCBI taxonomy): domain Eukaryota; kingdom Metazoa; phylum Arthropoda; class Insecta; order Diptera; family Tephritidae; genus Anastrepha; species Anastrepha ludens. Next base: position 112,465,918 of record NC_071498.1, on the reverse strand, counting down.
TCGTTATCTTCAACATTCTTGCATACATTCCTTTTTGCTTTGCATAATTTTAGAATAGCCATCTCCGAGAACGTTCGATTAGCGTGCACTCAGATTAGCCTGACTAAAAAAAGTGTAATTTATTAAATACCAGCAATATTTTAGCAATCAAAAGATATGCGACGACTGTGTTTCGTTCACACAAAAAAGTTGTATTCACTTTTTTGCCTTCAAACTCAGCGACATTTTCGAATGTGTTGGAGCGAAAAAGAAAAAAAGGGATGAATGTTAGCCACAACCACCGCAAAGTAGCGAATTTGGGAACTATGTTAAAGTAAATTCATTAAAATTTTCTAACCACACATACATATAAGAACACCTACCCGCACCTATCTATACACTTACGAGTACAAAATGTTGGAGATAAGCGAATAACCCTTGCGAATGTGAGTCCCTTCATATAGCAGCATTATTGCCACTGCCTTGGTTGAACGGGCTTCAACGTTACGTGCCAATTTAATTAGCAGAAATACCATCATAAAATATTTAAATCATTCGCCTAAAAATATTTTCACCTGAGCTCTAAGAAGTGGCTTACTCAAGGAACGAATGCCAATAAGCATACATGCAGACGCAACTGAAGGGTATTCATGTAAGTATGAGTAACATAGACATACATATGTACGCGTGTGCGAACATGCGAAAGGCTTTTGGGGGCGCAATATTTTTTGACGACCCACGTGACAAGTTTGCTGGAAATCAATTAACTCCAGCATCGCAAGGGGTGCCTTTGCGACGACTTCCGTTATTACTTTATATTATACATATAAATTTATGATGGGCGCATAAAACATGAAGGATTGCGGTTGTGGGCATATACCTACATATGTGTGCATGCATGTATGTGTTTGTGTATGCAAACGCATGAGAGCCACAAAATTGGACATACACACGCGTTCACAGCAATAGCAGCGCCACATATTTCAAGACTTTCACTATTTATTTATTTTTGATTTAATTTTATTAGTTCCTTATAAAAATATAGTTTTTATTACAATAAAAATCATATAATTCAAAGTTTTAAACTTTGTAAGAAAATTTAAAATATTTTAAAAAAAGTTATCAAGAAATCCGAATTCTTAGTTAAATTCTGGGTATGCAGTTTTTTTTGCCTATTGAATTTTGTTATAATAAAGTGCCAGTTTGAAGTGCCTCACGATTTGGCTGCAAACGGCTGGTCATACAAATTGCCATGGTACACAAAAGCTTTAAAAAAGTTAAAGAAACTACAAAAAAGTGAAAAAAAGAAATTTGTTCAGTCCAACAGCCAGTCTCAAAATTCAACTATTTGTACAATTTCTTTCTAGCAATTGGGGAAGCCTGTAGGTTACTAATCGCAGATTTCTCTTTCAAGGGCAATATCGCTATTCTTTCGGATAGCCAAGCTGCAATCCAGGCGCTGGATGCGACTATAACAACCTCTAAAGTGGTGGAGCAAAGTAGGAATAGCCTCACCAACTTGAGTGAAAACCATAGAGTAACCTTAATTTGGGTCCCGGGACACCGGAACATAGAAGGTAACGAAAAAGCTGATGAACTGGCAAAAGGGGGATCTGCCATGAATAGCGCTCTTGCAGTACCAGTACTCACTCCACTAGGTGCGGTCAAGAATGCAATTTCCCTAAAATACCTTCGAATTGCAGAGTGTAGATGGAGAGACCAGACGAAATGCAAAATCAGCAGAACGTTATGGCCCACCTACAACCTCAAGCAATCGTAGACATTAATAAACATGAAACGACGGGACACCTGTAGACTTACGGCAGTCATAACTGGCTTCTGGTCTATCGGAGAACAAGCCGCCAAAATGGGCATCCCTCACAACATATACTGTCATAGTTGTAAACAACCGGAGAAAAAAGAAACAATATTCCATTTTCTCTGTGAATGCCCTGCCCTATGGAAGGACAGAATGTCAACCCTGGGCAAACCGCTGTTCGAGAGTCTCGAGCAGCTGTCTGGCTTAGACGTCAACAACCTAATAAGGTTCCTAAACCGCACAGACTGGATATAGTCCTGCTGCAAATAACTGTTAAACAATTTGGTAACGAGGATGTGGCAACAAAATGGTGCGGAAGCGCTAGTTGGATTCTGGATGAATCACCACTCTAACCAACCAACCAACCAACAATTTCTTTAACAAAAACTATATCGCTCATTTTGAATCAAATATAAAGTCCCACCCTAAGACGTTTTGGAGTTTCATAAAATCGAAAAAATTGTGTTCATCGACTCCCTAAACTGTATTTTTCAATAATAAATTTCAAAGCACTTCTGCTGTTCGTTGCAGACTTTTTCAATTCCCATTTTGTGCGTTTTGATGATGTTCCTCATTTTGACTTTTCATCTGATATTAATTCTATGCTTGAGTTTGGCCAAATGCCCATTTCAGTTGACGATATCTCTTTTGCTATATTTAAACTAAAGTATTTCTCTTAGGCAGACGTTGATAGTACATAGAATATCGACCCTTTTGTTAAAAAGCTGCCATGCGCTAGTTGTACCTCTTGAAATACTATTTACAGTCTGTGTCAGAAGAAAAGAACCGATGTTTTTCTTGTAGCTTCACGATATATTTCGTTCTGCGTAATAGTCCCACTCAAGGACTACGTCACCAGTGCTAACTCAGGTTAGTGTCGTTCGAAACTCTCCCGTAAACGCAACCAAACAAAAATGAGTGAGAAGTACACCAAGAGTTTCGAGGCGGTATTTTTATGCACGCATTCGAAAGGGCCGAAATTATCTTATGCCGCACGGCTTGAATCGAGTGACGAGAAAAAAGCATGATAAAGTGATCGTCTAACTTTTTAAGCGGGACCCTTCTTTGCGACTACGCCAAACACGCACAATCCTGGCCTTCCCAGTCCCCAGACGCCAACCCCATTGAAAATGTGTGGGGAATTATGAAAATGCATCTTATCGAAAAGATAGTCCGCTATTAAAAGCAACTCGTGCGTCAAGCTCACAAAATCTGGTCCTCTTTGTCGACGAGCTAAGCAGAAAAGCTTCCATTCATGCCGAGAAGATGTCAGGCTATACTCGACAACGATGGAGACTACACAGCTTATTGAGTAATTGCGAATCGCACTTTTGTACATACTTTTATGTAAATTTTTAAATTTTTTTTTTTTTTTTTTTTTGTCGTTTATTTGCAATCTATTTTTAAAATAATAAGCAAATTATCTAACTATTAACAATTTGACTTATATTATTGAGCTCCATTGAGGTCAATAATGATATATATGTATACTACGATTAATGTACACTTATATTCAGACTTATGTGTTAGATTTTAATACATTTTAATATTAGATTGAAACCTTCCCTGCAATGTTCGGCGTCCCTCAGAGCCAAGAATACTGCTCATTTTCGTTCGTTAATGACATTAGCTCTAACTTTTCATATGCTAAGTTTCTGTTGCTGTACGCTGATGTTTTGAAATTTTGCTCATTAGTAAATGCTGCGGGTGATATAGTCAGTATTCAAAATCTTTATTCATGGTGCGCTAGATCTTATCTTTGCTTAAATATAAAAAATGCTTTCATGCCTTTTACTCAAAATCGCGTTTTATTTTTGAAATACCTCCGTGTTAGTTTGGACACCAAATTTACATTCAGTAATTACATTGACTTTATCATATCTAAAGCTGATGCAATACTTAATTTCAATCGGCGGAGTTCCTCGGAGTTCTCGAACCCATGCACGCTCAAATTGCTTGACACCTCTTTTGTGCCTTTTCTCAACTTAAGTATGGCGAAAATATCAATCAAAAGATCTTTCTTAGGTATGCCTTGCAGACTTTACGATTTACTGAACTTCTTCCATCACATAATGCTCGCTTACTTCTTTAAAATCTTGAACCTCTTGAAAGTATTGGGTAGGGGAATAAGTATGTAAAAGAGGTGTCGCTGCTGATACTATTTTTGTGTTCGCTCTGGTAATGTACTGGTGATTTGAAGGTGTATATGTGAGATCTCGATCTCTGTAGTTAACACTCATTTGAAGCGTAAAGATCCTTTTTTATCTGACGTCAAAAACAGCATTTGCGAGAAGTCATGCTTCATTAGTACAGTGCAACAAAGAAAAGTGCAACTCAAATGTGTCGTTTACTGATCAATATTTACGGTAATCACGCTCCATCAAATACAACTAGTAAGGAGTGGTTTCGACGCTTCCAATAAAGATCGCGAAGGGGCACCGAAAAAATTCGAAGATACTCAACTACAACAATTATTGGATGTGTCGAACTCTTGATGATATGTCCAAAGCGTTGGATGTTGACAGATCAACCGTCCGTAAGCGTTACCATGCGATTGAAATGGTTCAGAAAGCAGGTAACTGGGTGCCACATCAATTGAAGGAGAAAGATATCGAGAGAGGTTTGGTGACGTGTGAGATGCTTCTTGAACGGCAGAAAGGAAACAGTTTTCTGCACCGCATCGTCACTGACGATGATAAATGGATGTACTATGATAACCCAAAGCGTCGAATAAGTTAAACCCTGCCAGGTGTGCCAGGTCCATCGACAGCGAAAAAAAGTGCATGCTTCAAAGGATATGTTGTGCATCTGGTGGGATCAGAAGACGGGTGTCATCTATTATGAACTCCTTAAACCATCTCAAACCATCAGTGGCGATCATTACCGTCTGCAGCTAATGCATTTGAGACGAGCTCTCAAAGAAAAGCGGCTGGAATGGGACGGTAGACATGACAAACTGATTTTGCTGCATGACAACGTCAGGCCACACGTTGCTAAATCGGCTCAAAAATATTCAGAGGGACTGAATTGGGAAATCTTGCCCCACCCGCCGTAATCCATTGCTCCTTCGGATTACCATCTGTTCTGATCAATGCAGTCAACCTTTATTAGAGAGCGGTTCACTTCTTACGAGAGCCTCGCAAACTGGCGCAATGCATGGGCCAAGTCAAAAGAACTCAAATTTTTCGTCAGACGAGTCCGTATGCTGCCTGAAAGATGGAGTAAAGTTGTAGCTTCCAATGGCACATACTTCACATAATTTCAGGTTTTATTTAATTGCTTACATAGCTCGTAACTTTGGCTAAGAAAGGGCAGAAACTTATTGTCATACCAAATAAAAGTTTGGTTCTCTCCCTAACTTTTATAAATGGCATTATTATTAAAAATCTCCCTTGATTGTGTTGCTTTTAATAAATGATGCTCGAAAACGCGTCATTCGCTCGCGCTATTAATGAGTTCAACCAGATCTTATCTCTTGCTTGATTTTTCTTTGCCCGGAGTATTGATGTTTTCATTAACCTTCTGAAATCTTGCACTAAATATAATCAAATTTCACTTGAGTTAATAGCCTGTAAGATTTTGTTGTTCATAAATCAACAAATAATTGAATAAGTGACGTGGAAAAAATGCATACAACTGTCAGCAAAACAAAAAAAAAAAAAAAAAAAAAAAATTAAAACACAAACCAATGTTTGAACCATTTCGAACTTGTGTTTAATTATAATAAAATTTAGTTTATACACAATTTAAAATTGTGCACTCGAAACTTTTCCAAATCTTCTGATTAAAAAATGTGCCATTTTGATGAAAGCTTTTTTTGTAATTTTTTTAAATTTTGTACAAAGTTTGAAACTCTAAGGGACATGGATTTTGCTAAATTATAAACTACATTTAAATAAAAAAATTCATAAAAAATAAATAAATGGCCAAGTACACTTTGCCCTATGTGGCGCTGCTATTATTGCAAACCGAGGGGTACATGTACGCACATGCATATATTTTTTATTTCTTCTAATAAACAACGGCCAACAGCTGTTTAACGTACCAAACAAAGCATTGTAATTGCCTGCCAAAAAGCTTAATAAATAGCAAAGGCACACTTTTAATCAGTCGAGTAAAAGTACCAACTCAAATGCTGGTTGTTTTTCGGGGGTTGAAAATGCAACAAGGAAACACAAAAGCAAAAGAAAAACAAAAATTAAAAATAATATAAATGAAGTCGTTCTAGCGTCAAGGAGACCGGCCAATTTCAAACGAATCTGCAGCGGAAATGAAATGCCACTTTAGTTTTAATTTGCTTATCCTTTCAGCATTGTCCTTCTATCAACTTACATATACATATGTACAGCCAGCAAGACAGCAAGCCAACCCAGCGCGTGCAGGAGTACGTTTGAACTCATACGAGTGCAAGCACATAAATGGCAATTGGCTTCATACATACATTCACATGCTATATAAGTATGTAAGTATGTATGCGGGCATTAATATATTTAGTTTTAGAACAGCAAAGTGGGCGCATTGCCAGCCACATATGCAGGCACTCATTTTCTAAGTACATACAATTTTACATATCAGCAGATGTGGGTAAACTCGTTAACTTCACTGACCCGTAATACAGGGTCTTCTAAGCTCGAGTTGGTGTTGTTAGAAGTACTTTACCTTCTTCATTACCTTCTTAATAATACCATTTGTGGATGTTGGGGTGTGATATTTTGTATGGAACAATTTTTTCGACTTCACTTCTAGCAGATTCGGATGCTACATAAAATTATAAGATAAAAAATTCACTCACAGCTTAGCTCTAAAGTCAATTTTATATGTATAGTGTATGACTAATAAATATAGTATTTTCGAAAATTTCCTTACATGCTCACTTACAGATGTGAATTTTTCGATCATAAAGGGTCCCTCAAAATACTAGATGTTGATTTTAAATAAAACATGTAAAAATTTAGATTCTTAGCGGTTTCACCCTATTACTCAAAACACGGCGCTTAGCAATTATATGTGAAAATTGACATAATTTAAATGCCCATCAAGAGGTTAGATCATCTGCAGGTAAATCTCGCCAAGCAGTCGATTCATGAATGCCTAATTATTCAGAACGTCGATACATCGATTTTGAAGATTGTTCAGCAACATTTTGCGCTACAGCATCAATATTCTCAACAGACCGTCCAGGTTTTGGTCTACCAGTGCTTTTTCTATCCTCGACAGAACCAGTTTCTTGAAATTTCTACACCAACCTTTGAATAGTGGACTCAAAAATCACGAATTTTGCGATTTGTTGTTCTTGAATATCGACTATTTTCATAATAACTTTCAATAATTTTAACCCATGAAAAAGTTTTTCATAAAAAATATCTGTCGGAGTCGGCTTGAAACTGTAGGTCCCTCCACTTTGTGGAACAACATCAAGACGCACACCTCAAATAGGAGGAGGAGCTCGGCCAAACACCTAGAAAGGGTGTAGGCGCCAATTATATACATATAAAACTCTAACCCGTTGTTCTATCCTGAAAAAGAGTTGTAAAATTGTACATCTGTTTGCTTCAGAAATGTCACAGATGAAATTATTCACTACTGACATTTCGGCGCACCCCTTTTGAAATCGGGTTGCCTCGATAAATTCGCGTCAATTTAGGTAATATGGTGTCTTTGCCTAAGCTTTCAATTCAAACGTAGCAGTCGAGGGCGTATCATGTCAGTAAGCGAGAAAACGTTTACTAAAGAATTTAAGTACCAAGTGAAAAATGGCAGAGAAAAAAATACTTAAAGCGGGCGTTCGTTTGGTACTACCCGTATCCGAAATCTGCTGTGGGCACAAAACACTAATTGATAGATACAGTTTTTTTCTAATAGCGTCAGCTCCTCTGCAGTCAATGGCAGATCTCCGGGTGTAGTTCCGCCTTGAAAAACTCCTAAAAAAACCTTCTGCCGTTCGGAATCGGTTGGTCTTCCCATTTGTGGAAAACATCAAGACGCAAGACCAAGCGATCACTATTGGGAAAAACTTTTTGTATTATTAGGTCTTTCATGCTGGGGGTTTCGAGCCCGATCTCTACCGAAACTGTTTTTCGAAAATTTGAATATAAATTTGAATTCAGCAGCCTCCAAAATCTCTACTTTCAAAGTTGCAGAGTTTTGGTTAGGTTTTTCGAATGCTATCCCAATATGGGCTAGAACGAACTTATGCTGGTGATTTTATGTAGTATATTTTGCCGTGTAACTTCTTATGCCCAACTTTGTTGAATGCTTGACCGAATGACTGAAAAGATTCACGATTGGGTGAAATGTAGTTTTATCAGATTCACCATTTTCGTAGTAGGTTATAGTTATTATCATACAGTTGCTGAGTGAATCGCACGTACTTGAAAACATAATAGGTTTTGTACTTAAGGGGGAAGCCTGGTTTATAAGGTCAAAAAAATCAATTTTTTTTTTTTTGTTTTAAGCGATTCGTAATATATTTCAGAATATTCACACAAAGTTACAGAGCCTAATTCTCAATATTTCCCTAGATACAAAGCCAAAGGTAGGCGAGCGTTAGGTAGTTACGCTGTGACCGGACAGCTATAGTACAAACTTTATCTTCTTTTCTCGACTTTTCATTTTTATGATTTCTTTGAATTGGCGTACATGAATGAAAAAAAAAATGAACCTTTTGAAATGAATCATAGCTTGTTCCCTTCAGTATTAAATTCTCTTCTATTTGAACTAACAAAATAGATAAAAAAAAAATTTTCAAGATTTTTATACCAAGTTGAAGTGAATTTTTTTTTATAGAAAGGCATTTTTTCTTTATAACCTCCAAAAAGTTGAAATTTTGGAATTTCTCTCAGTTTTCTGGAATTTCTCTCAGTTCATCTAGAATAAAAATCATGATAATTAGAAATTCATTTGAATTTTTTGCCTTAGAAAATAATTACAAGCTGTATCTTGGACGCCAGTTGGAAATTCCAGCGTTGCAGCGCTCTACTAATTTCTATGTTAAACATTTTTTTCAATTTATTTTAACAAGTACAAAAATTTTTTATACTTTTTAAATGTTCATTAAAAGATAGAAAAAACTTTGCAGTGATAAATTATTTTTTTCCTAGATGCAATCTTTAGACCTCATAAACCAGGCTCCCGCCTTAAAGCCTTTCAAACAAGACGCAATCGAACCGTATTAGTAGTTGATAAAAAAATACAAAACACGTTCACACTTGAAAGACCCTGTATGTATTAGCCTGGCATGCCTGCGCTTAGAAATGCCGGAAATATGCTAGAGTGTGTGGCAACGCAAATTAACTTCGATATGCTTTCCACTCATCTTCATACACTGCCTCAATCTGATATCCTTATGGCTCCTTATTCTTACCTTGCCTGCTGCCTGCTAGTCGCTCAAACATTTATTTATTTTTTTTTTTGTGTGTACTTTTCCTTCTATTTCGACGGTTGTTTATTCTTCTACACTTTACACAAGTTAAGTGGCAGGGCCAAAGCTACAAACCTGCTTACACTCACAGATTTGTATGTATTTCTAGTGTCTGCATTCATATGTACATACATATATGCATAAGCGAGCGTATATCTTCTCTGCCTCTCCTTCGGTCTCTGCATTGCGTTCGTCGTACGAGTACTTACATATTTCTCTTTAAATTATTTCCTGCCTTTTCGACCGTATCCTTGTCACTGGCAGTAGTTGCCGCTATTGAGGTTGTGGTTGTTGTTATTGTAGTTGCCGTTTCTGTTACTGTCATTATTAAGCAGCTATTTTGCCACTAGTGCCGGCTTCCTTCGTGTTGTTTTTTCATCGTTATAACTGTTACTTGACTACCATTTTGTATGCCATGAATAAAGAATGTAATAGATTTCGGCTGACTGACCTCGTTGCGAAATTTGTTCTTTTTTTTTTTGTTTTCCTTCATTTTTTGCTGAATTCTCTTTGGAGAAAGTTATATAAACTATTTAAATATTTTATGAAGCAAAGATAAAAGTGGCATTTTCGGTAATTCGATTGACTCTTCTGAGCAATTGTGCCTTTTTAATGCAGTAGTTTTTCTGGGAAATTTATGCAATATCATATCGTTAAATCGAAGACAAAGAGTTGATAGAAGGCCGACCAGAAATTGTGCAGTTCAAGAGAGATAAGTGACATTTTTTTTTATTTGTCAATATCGCCAATTAAATTTCATATTTTATAATTTATAGGCTGTTTTAAGTATTTATACCAAAGAATACGTGCGCAGCTTCAAAAATGTTTGGAATATAAAAAGCCGTGAAAGCACAAAGAGATTTGACTAAGGCAATACCCCAATAAAGCGAGAAAAGTTTGTCAGGGAAATGGTGGAGACGCTTAGCTTTTAAATACGACAATTCAATACAAAATACAAAAATGATAGATTTCAAGGTTTGGCCATCCGAGGCAAAATTGTAAGAATAACTTGAGCTGCCACATCATCGGGATTTGGCAGTACAATTCTACCTGCTCATTTCAGGCCCGAAACAAAATTGGAGCGGCTGACGGGTGGTGATCCGCTAATTCACTTCCGTCGGCAAATTCAGTCAGTTAAACACTATTGCGTGGGGACGGTTTTCAGCTGACATCATGTGGTTACATAAAATTAATTTTGTAGTGAATTCTTTTCGTTTGCTATATTTGTGAAACAACTCGTCAAAGCTCATTCTAAATTATTAATATTTTCTGGCTTTTCTTGGGGAAATCGAATAAATATTATTGGGTTGACAACTAAGTAATTGCTGATTTTTTTGAAATTGAAAATCAAAGACAATTTTTTCATGAAACTATTGTAAATAACTTTATTCTGTAATGTATTTCCCATTTTTGTTAATGACCTTTTGCCGTCTTTCAGGCAGCATCATAATCCCACGTTCATAAAACTTTTGGTTTTTATTAGCAAAAAACTGAATCAGGTACGATTTGACATCATCAGTATTGAAATTTTCAAGGAGTTTTGTAAAGATCGAAACAAAAAGTAAGCAGATGGTGCAAGGTCAGGACTACATATATGAGCAGTTTTCTTTGAAAGTGGTGTAAGTCCATTTTATATTATATGGAGATATTTAAGGGTTTGCATTTGAATGGTTTGAAAAATATTGGAATATTTTAAAGCACTGATTTTATGTTTTTTAAATATTAAATTGATTTAAATTTATAATATAATCATTTTTTAAGTGCGATTAACAAAAATTTATACTTTTAATGACTTCAAAAGGACTTACACCACTTTAGAAGTCAGCAAAACGTAAAAAAATGTAAGCGGTGTAAGCCCATTTTGACAAAAAATTAGTTAATGATAAGAACAATGAAAATTTTAACAGATTTTTTTTTATAAATAAAAAGTTGATAGTAAATTGTATTAATTTTTATCACTAACTAATTTTTTGTCAAAATGGACTTGCATCACTTTTAAAGAAAACGGCTCATATAGTGGTTGCAGCAAAACATCCCAACCAAGCTACAATAATTTTTACCGAATGGCCAAAGTTGTGTGTGTCCTTGCATTGTAAAATACAATACTTTTTCGATATGTCAATTCGGGCCGCTTTTCTTCAAATGCATTGTTTAATTTCGTTAGTTGTTCAATGTAGACATCAGAATTGATCGTTCGGTTAGGTGGTAAGAGTTCAAAGTAGACAATTCCTTTGAAATCCAACCAAACTGATAACGAAACCTTCTTTTGATGAATATCAGCATTTGATGTTGTTTGAGTTGGTTCACCTGGCCTGCTCCACGATCTTTTACGCTTGATATTGTTCTTAACAACCCATTTTCCATCGTAGTAGTTTTAAAAATGGATCATTTTCATTGCGTTCCTTTAGCAAATCGCAGCTGTTAATGCGTGGCGTTAAATGCTGTCGTTCAGTTCATGTTGTTTTCATTGTCATTGTTTTAAGTGATTTTCAATGCATGTATGTGATACGTGAAGCTTCTCTGCAATCTCACGTGTTGTACTGTGATGATGCGAAAATCGATTATTGCTTTGATTAGGGCATCATCAACTTCAACTGGTCGACCATAGCGTTTTTCAGCTTTGAGTGAAACATCACTAGGACGAAATTTGGCAAACAAATTTTGACACTGCCGTTCTTTAAGGCTTCGTCACCATAAACAGCACATAACTTTTTATGAGCTTGCGAAGGGTTTTCCCTTTGCGGAAATAAAAAAGCAAAATATGACGAAAATGTTCCTTTTGATTTTCCATTTTTCAACGAACACCAAACGAAAACTACGCAATCGATCAAAAAACCTTTTTTTTTTTACTGATTGACAGTTGAATTTCCAACTATCAAATAACAAACTATGTTTTACATTTGTACTACGCCTGCAAACCTAAAAATTCAACTGAAACCTTCTATGAGTGAAATCTGGAATGACTTAGTTGCCAATCCAATATTTGCCGGCTGTTGCTTCTAAACAAACAAATGGTCAACCAGAGATCAGAAAAGCAGCCCTGAGTCTTCAACCCGTCGGAGAAAATAAAAATAAATCTAATTATTTTGCCGCTGCAATTCTGTTCAAGAGGTTATATATATTCTTAAGCTTTCCAATCAGTCGTTGATCAGATGGCAACGAGCAGTGAGTATTTTAATTTTTTTTCTTGTATCACCAACACAATCTTAGTTTTCTTCTAAAGACTCAACTGTCATAACCCAGGTTAAGAGATAGGATAGATTTTATTTCGATTTGACAAGAGGCCGTGTCACCTCCTATACAAACTGTATTTTTTATACAGCATATCTCTCTTTCAGTATATCTCGCTCCAAACAAGAAGAAAAAGATATCTTTCTATATCTGAAGTATTTGTGGGAGAGTATTGGCGGCCGCCGTAGCGGAATGGGTTGGTGCGTGACTACCATTCGGAATTCACAGAGAGAACGCCGGTTCGAATTTCTGTGAAACACCAAAATTAAGAAAAATATTTTTCTACTACCGGTCGCCCCTCGGCAGGCAATGGCAAACCTTAGAGTTTATTTCTGCCATGAAAAAGCTCCTCATAAAAAAATTACCTGCCGTTCGGAGTCGGCTTGGAACTGTAGGCCCCTCCATTTGTAGAACAACACCAAGGCACACACCACAAATAGGAGGAGGAGCTCGGCCAAACACCCAAAAAAGGTGTACGCCCCAATTATATATATATATAAATTGGGGGGATAATAGCAAATATGATGATATGAAATTCATAAAGCTATAACTTTGGATGCAAAACTGTTTTCTTTAAGGCGTTGCCACCTAAATTTTATTGTAAAAATCCCAACTTATAACAAATTTAACTTGAGTAGGTGATGAAGCTATCAATTGAAAGGTTTTTAAAAAAAAAATTTTTTAAATAAATTTTATTTGGAGTTGCCATAGGATTTTTATTGGAAAATAGCAACCTATGGCACATTTTATTTGAGTAATAAAATATGGATGTCGGATAAAAAATATTTAAAAAGCTTTAATGTAAAAAGAAATTTAGCTAATATAGTATTGCCACCCATTTTTTTTGTGAAAATTGAAAAATTTTTTACAGCAACACATTAATTGTAGATATAGAAGTATATTTACACATACCAATGCAAATATGAAGAACGCTTTAATCGAATAATATTTTCACCTAATGTTGCCATCTAATTTTAAAGCAAAACTTTAAGTTAATAACAAAATTTAATTAGAGTTTAGGATATGAGTGTCAAACAATTTATGTATTGGGTGTTTTGGCGTTTTATTTTCAAGCGAATTAAATAAATTATTTTTGAATGGCGTTGCCACTTAACTCTTAAGGCAAAATGATAAATAGCAGTTCAGTTGAACTAAGTGTGAGGATTTGGGTATCATGTAATATTTAATTAAGAGTATTTTAATTATAAAGCATTTTTCGAATGGCGTTGCCACTTATTTTTTAGTTCTTAAGTATTGAAATTGCCTTATAATATAAAGTTCGTACATCCTTTTTCTCAAGCTGCATTAACTAAAGATACTATTGAACATTTTAATTAAGAAACCCTTTTTGAATGGCGTTGCCACTTATTTCTTAGTTCTAAAGTATTGAAAATGCTTTGTAATATAAAGTTCGTACATCTTTTCTCTAAAGCCGCATTAACGAAAATCGCTGATGAACATTTTAATTAAAAATTATTTTTTCAATGGCGCTGCTTCCTATTTTTAAATCTAAACGTATAGAAATTGCTTTATAACACGAAGTATGCACATCCTTTTCTCAAGCTGTATTAACGAAATCCCACTATAAATTTTAGAAATTTATTTCAACCCGTCGTTTGCCCAATTTCGAAACTTTGTTGCAAGTGTTTTTTTTTTTGTTGATTTTGAAAATTAAGGAAATGTGAGATTAAAGATTAGGAGGTCTGTGCAATGGCAGTAATTGGAGTATTAACAAACTACAAAATGACATTATTGAAGCAACTATTTTTACTTCTTGTCGCACTTCCAAAAAAATTACGAATTCAGATTCAAGCGACTTCAATTTCCGACTAGTTGGTGTTTGCTAATAACAATCAATAAGGCACTAAGACAAACTACGAAAAAAACAGGTATTTGCTTGCTACAAGGTCTTCTTCCATGTTCAATACTGCGTTGGTTGCTCCCGAGTAAGCAGCTCAAATAATTTAAAGATTTGCGCTACCGGTAATAAAACCGAAAATATTTTGTACCGTGAACCACTTCAATAAATAGATGTATTTACATATTTTAAAATAAATAAAAATATTTTAGCTAAAAATAGAAATTCGCATTTCCGTTTCAAAAATGTAATCTTAGTAAATGTTTTATAAAATGTATTACATTTTATATGCAAACGAAGCTGCGGGCACCAGCTGGTATTTCAATAAGTACGCTTAGGAATCTTCTTCCATCTTTTATCCTTCTATTTGCTCAATCACTTTATTAATTCCCACTTTTGAATGTCACCCATAAATTACGTCGTAGCTTCATTCATCAAATCACGAAATCTAATTATGTAAACAAGTTTTTGTTCGCTTCACAACAGCAAATGTTAACTAAGCAGGATCCGCATACATACATAGTTTAGATTTGTAAGCAAATTCCTTTTAAATGGCCGCGAAAGCAACCACCGGAAGAATCTAATCAAATTGTCTTTCCAAAGCGTCATTGTAGCATTCAGACTACCAAGCAATATTTTACTGACAGCTTACAAAGCATAACTTTATTATTGTCACAACGCCCCCACATGCATGCACACATACTATATATACATACGTATGTACATATATCCGCATGCACACAAATAAGCAATCATGCCAATGCTCGAGGTGACGCTGAGTCGCATGGTCGCGCAGTGAAGCCAGAGCCAAATGTTCATACTCACTGCCGTTACTTGCTGCTGAATGGCAGACTCGGCGCGCAAACAATGGCACAAGAGTTACATATACGTTTGCAAAAGCACACACACACATACACAGTGCTACTTGTTATAAAATATAAACCAAAAATTGCTTAAAAATTGCGACGGATCAGAGAAAATGTCCTCGTCCTCTTATTTACTTAACGGTATACGCTTAAACGTTTTCCAAATTTGCTTCTTTTCTCCCACATTCATTTTTTCTTGCTAGTGCTCTTATCTTATTCGCCTTTCTGATTTCATTCTTATTATGCTTTATAGCTATTTTTAAGCGCAAACATAGAAGATACAATGCATACAGATAATATAATAAAATCCTTGATATGAACGGTGGAGTACTGAGTCCCCGCTGGGAAAAGCCAAAGTGCTATGGAAACATTTTAGTTCAAATACTGGTACGTCATTGACTAGAATAGTACCAGTAGGGAAATGGCTGCAAGTTTGTCAAGATCAGAAAGTTTAGGACTCTTCTATGGATGCACCAGTGTATCACGATGATTAGAGGATTATTTATAAGTGGATACTAATGAATACATTTATCTGAAAAACTCCTCTACATCCAAATCTATAAAAGAAATGCAACAATTAATCCATAAGTGCATGACATTTATCCACTTTATTCTCGTATGTAGCCCCGCTTCACAAGTCAGTAAGATTAGAGGAACGCATATATAATTTTTTTACACCAACTCAGTTTAAGCTTTAAAATGTCGAAGAAATAATTGTTACACTTCGATAATGTCGGCGCTGGTGACACAAAAAATAATTATGGAAAAATTGGTTCGGTAAGATTATATTGCCGAATGGGTTGGTGGTGTTTACCGTTCGGAATTCCGAGAGACCGTAGGTTCGAATCTCGGTGAAACACCAAAGTTAAGAAAAACATTTTTCTAATAGCGGTCACCGCTCGGCAGGCAACGGAAAACCTCCGAGTACATTTCTGCCATGAAGAAGCTCTTCAAAAACAATATCTGCCGTTCGGAGTCGGCTTGAAACTGTAGGATCCTCCATTTGTGGAGCAACATCAAAACGCATACCACGCACAGCTGTGGTTAAAACACAAGCCCCATTAGACGGATGGGATTTAACCCATTAAAGAACAAGCTGTATGAACTCCATAGCAAGCCAATTGAGAAAAAGTGGCGGGGTAGTAGTATTGAAATTTGTAGCGACGGTCCATCTGCATTAAGAGCCTTAGCTAACCCACGCTGCTCCTCGAAATTAGTCGGTGAATGTAAAACAAAGCTGAACAGTATTGTACTATAAAACACAAAGAAGAAAAACTTTGGGCGTCTGGACATTGCGTGTAATACCGCAACGAGATGGCTGATAAATTGGCTAATGAAGGCTCTGTAAGCATATCACTAGGCCTTGAAAACTTTCCAGCTGTCACTTCTGCATGAGTTCAACTATGGATTGACGACTTCAAGAGGTCTACCTATAAAAGACATTGGTCTGAGTTGCGCTCCTGCAGAGTTGCCAAGAGCTTTGCAAAAGAACTAGCGACCTTTCTTCTAAAACTTAGTAGAAAGGGCTTTAGAGTACTGGTGGGTGTAATCACAGAGCCTGTGGTCAGGATATGGCTACCATGGGAATCATTCATGACCTCTCCTGCCATGAGAATGAGGACACTGCATTTCATATTCTCTGTAGATGTGTGGCGTTTTCTAGAATCAGTCTTAGGCAATTGGGGTGCGGCGTGCTGAGTATGGATAAAGTTCGAACTATTCCTCTTCCGGATCTCTTAAGTTTCATCAATGAAACGCAAACATAAACGCCAGAGTGGCTTCGAAACAATTTTTCCATCTTACCATCCATACTGTATTTATCCTGTCTCCCTATTCCATCCACTATAATCTATCCGGGTGTAGTACAATGGTCTCCCTGACTCAGTGCTTGAACTTGTCCAATCCCCCACAAATCTAATCTAATCTAATCTAAAGCCAATTTACTAGTTAAAATAGCGTGAGACACTTTACCAAAAGCTTTAGAAAAGTCTGTGTATATACAGTCAGCTGAAATTGGCGCTAGTACCCTTTATGCTAGGCTCTTCCTCTTATATGTGGCATGCGCCTTGATATATTTCCACAAATGGAGGGACCTACAGTATTATGCCACCTCCATACGACTGGTTTTTTTATCAGGAGCTTTTTCAAGGGGCGACTGCTTTTAGAAACAACTTTTCTATAATTTGGTGTTTCATGGGCGGAGATGCGAATGTGGACATTTCCGGATGGTATTCACGCATCAACCCACTCGGCTACGGTAGCCGCCTAACCTAAACGGTTGAATGATTGAAAATAGGCCCATTTTGATTTGCGAAGATTAAGCTTTTAGTGGCAGATTTTATATGTGTTTTCTTCACCAGTACTCGTATAATCAAAGTTTACTAAAGAAATTTTTGAAAGTTGAGCAATAGGCCCGCAGCTACAGACATTATTTTTATTGCCGCTTTTAAACAAAGAAGGTTGGTAGGTAACTTTCCAATTGTGGACGAATGCGCCAGAGGCCAGTGAGTTGTTAAAAACTAAACTGGAATATGATTGAGTATATTGAAGAATCGGAATTTAATATATAAATATATAACGAACACCGTGAATGGAGAAATTTGAGCTGAAAAACTCGGCAACAAGATTAGTACCAAGAAGGATAAGTGCAGTTGCAGCTTACTAGCAAACTTGCCCTCGAGAGGGACTGCTAAAGGCGTACGGGAACTAGATCTTTTAGATTGAATAAAATAACAAGCAGCTTTTAGATTAGCTTTAATATTCGAATCCACCCCAAGCAGATAATTTCTGTAAAGAAATTGATTCAAACGGTTAAACTCCTTGAGCTCCTATATATAAAAAAAAATCTTAAGTGGATACTTTTAATTTTATGTATTTATTATATATAATTTTTTAAAAAATTTGCTTTAATTTTTTCAGATTTACCTATAATGTAAGGTTGAACCAATTTTTGAATGTTTAACTCTTTGCACTCGAGGCGTTTTTCGCTTGCGCGAACCAACAACTCGAGACGATTTCGAGCAAATTAGGTAAACATTTTACGGGTACTTTAAATCCATTTTTAAACAAACAAGCAAATAAAAACAATAACATTTCCCCAGTTTCGTTATTTGTATGTCGAAAACAGCAAACTCGATTTAAAAATTCAAATCACTCGGGCGTTGCAGCAGAGCTGCTCGAGCTGACACTTCAAATCGACCTGGCACCGTTTCGGCGCCACTCGAGTGCAAGGGGTCAATCAATTACTGTACCGGAAAGAAGTTTAAACTAATTTTTGAGAAAAACGCCAAAAAAAAAAGGGTACACTTTTAACATGCAGCAGAGCCTTTAAAAGTAGAGACTTGGAATGGAATCGAATGTTTTATTTCATATTTTAACTGGTCTAAAACGGGTTATTTTAGAAACATATTCAACTAAAATTTGTCTGCCTAGTATGAATTGGTATTTAACTAGTATTTTGCTGATGCATAGCTGAACAATAGACATTGTCTAGGACATCGCTATGTAAAATTTACCACCTGCTAAGGGGGGAGAAAGATGGAAAATGAACTGGTTGAGCTGAAAACTGAACTGGTGGTATTCCATTTCACAACGAGTATTTTTCCCTGCAGGATTGATATGTTTGCACATGTACATATGTTTGTATATAATTTTATATTTATTCTATAGTGTGTATGTATGTATGTAGGTATGTATTTATGTATGTATGTACGTATGTACGGTTGCCCACTTGCAGATGTGCGCGCGCTTATTTACGAATACTAGCAGGATTGAAATATGAAATAGGAAATCTATGCAACTCCATGTGTCTGTATGCCGATGTGTGTAACGTACGTATGTAACAAATACATTGACAGCTGTTTGAATGATAACTCTGAAAGTCCATAATTCAGTCAATAAAATGTGAAAAAGACGTCGAATAAAAATAGCTGAGTTGCGTTGAATGTTGTCAATGTCGTGTGTGTGTGTGTGTAGTTGAGCGGAATATATTTGAGAGGGTGTAACCATTGAAGTAATAATAATAATTATATTACTACTCAACGGTGTAACGAATGGAAATGACATTTGTGGTTTGAAAGCATTTCTAATAAGTATTCAAATGTATAAAGGGAAATTAATCCTTAAATACATACATATATCGATTGCCAAAGTGATGGAAGGAAAAAGTTTGTACGTATATGGGATGAGCTCGAAATTCAGGCACATATGAGCACTGTGCGTATGTTGGCATGCATAGTAATATAAAAAAGTAGTTATAAAATAGTGTTATATTGTATATAGTGTAGCTTTTTCTGAATTAAGCCGAAGGCTGCCGTTTAGTCACAGCGGTGGTAAATAAATGGTCTTCGGTAGCCGACCGATAGCCGAATGAAAGTATTGCCTATGCAATGCTTTACTTCTACCCACCTTAGGCAGGGTAATCCAATATTTAGAAAGCTCGTTGAATTCGCGGCAGAGCTGGCATTGTGTCTCAATAGAGAGAAACAGCGAAGGAATACGGATTTGTGGTCGCTTAGATAACTAAACAATTTTTTGAAGCTGTTGCTTTTTTATGGCATATTTGGCTACTTTTGGATTTATGAAAATCTCAGCTTACGCTTTTCTGAATTTACGGCCAAAATGGGAAATGGTTCCCTAGTTTTTATTTTGGGAATTTCGATGTTTCGCTGATAAGGTAAAAAAAAAAGTTTGAAAAAAATTAGGAAGGCCGATGTAAGTACAAGTACAAGGTCTTAAAATTACGAGTGGCGTTAAAAAAAAAATTGAAAAGGGTTTTGATATCTACTTACTATCATATGAAGTAGAGAGCTACAATTCATGAGTTCTAAATTATATTCTGGCAAAGAGGAAACAAACTATGAAACAAAGTTAGGAGTACCGGCATATATCGTCCCCTTAGTATAACAATAGCCTATGTGCTCATAGGCTATTATTTTTTTATTGAATTTTTGGATTCTCCATCGTCGATTTTATATGTGGTCAAAATTTTGTCAAATTCTAGTTCCACAAAGTGGGTCAAAACGTCAGTCAAAAAATAATAAATATTTACAGACATAACGAGATTTGAGTGAGAGCTACTTTCGACAAAAAGTTTGAAATTCATTTTCGCAAAACATCAAAAAATTTATAGGCTATTTTAATACTAAGGGGACGATATGGAAGTACAAGTCCTTCCAAGTATGAGTTTCGTTCCAAAAAAAATCATATATCTTGAATGGGGACTCGATATGTATTAATTGTAATTTGTCGTAGAGCATTCTACAATATCTCAGAGGAAAATATTGAAAATGTAAACGTTTTTCAATACCTTGGAAGCCAATTCACTGCGGAAAGCGGATGCAAAAAGGATGTATCTATAAGAATGCAAAAAGCAAGAGGTGCATTTCCAAATCTTAGTCCGGTGTGGCAGTTCAAGCAAATGCACATTACAAAAAAATACGGATTTTCAACTCCAATGTTAAATCAGTTCTGCTCTACGCCTGTGAAACATGGTGCCTGTCTACGGAAATTGTGCAGAAGCTTCAAGTCTTCGTGAACTGCTACTTGAGACACAATCTACGTATCTGGTGGCCAGACAACTGGATATCTAACACCGAATTGCATCGACGATGCCCTCAAAAAGCAATCGGAACTGAAATAAGTGAACGTAGAACGTAAATGGATATGGCTTGGCCATACCCTATGGAAAGGTGGGACTGAAATCAGCAGACAAGCACTAGGTTGGAACCCCCAGGTACAGCGCAGAAGAGGCAGACCTAGGGGCTCTTGGCGACGCGACATCGAAGAGGAATACAAAGCCGTGGACAAAACAATGAGCTGCCAGCAAATACAAAATATATTCGGGAATCGCACAAAATGGAAAAATTGTACTTTGGCCCTATGCTCCGCAACGGAGACGAAGGAATGATGATGATATTGATGGTATGTAGTAGAAGATTTACAATTCATGAGTGATAAATTATTTTCTTATAATTTCCTCCGGCTCCGATTATTTTGATGAACATTTCGATTATATTGAGACGTATTTGGCGAATTTTATTTTTTAAAGCTTCAAGTGTTTCCGGCTTATTTACAAGAATTTCTTCCTTGAGATGCTGTCAAAGAATCATCCCAAAAGTGGTCGTCCAATGGCCAGTTTATTTATTTATTTAAGTCTCTGAATTACAATCCTTACAGACTATGATAAAGAAGTAACTTATATTGAACTAAGTTACATAACTTAAAAATAATTATAATATAGAATTCAAGCGTTTTAAAAAGGCAGCTCTTGAAAGCGAAAAATCAAGAACAACATCAGTATTAACGGAATTCAATTCCCCTAAAGCCCGAGTAATGGCAGCATTGTTGGCATACTTGGTTTTAAGGGTTTCCTCATAAAAAGGGTACAGCTTCCTAAGATATCGCTGGGGAACATTAAATCGAATTACTTTTAAGAAGTAGATACAATCAAAGACTGCTGTAATAATATTATGAATCAAAGGACTTGAGACTTATGAGAACTTGAGACGCATGAGATTAAAATCTTGAATTTCTGCATTTTTCCATCAGGCTCCTTGCGAATTTAATAAAACTTTCAGAGAGAATTTCCTTATCAGATGTATTTAGCATTCTTTAAGGGCTTAATGTCGTCTCTGTCTCTATTAGTTGTATAGAGAAGCGAGATATGTATTCCAACCAGCACGACGTGTGCAACTGTATGTAGAGCAGGCACCTGCTTGAACATGACTTCATAAAAATGTATATTGCAGAGGTTCTTCCAACTGCATTAACTAACGCGTGTTTTTATGCCGCTCCACATACATGCACATTAGGGCGGGTCAATGTGTATAGAAGGATTTTTCTCTACATCGTTCCTAGCAAAGTCGGATTTTTCATTAAACTATGAGAAAAAGAAAAGCTCACTGAAGCAAAGCTCGAAAGTTAATTTCGAGCCTAGCAAATTTTGAAAGAAACTATCTTTTAATTAATACGAAAATGATGAGGGAAGTACGGCAATGAAGATGTGAAGTAGACGATACATTTTGAATAAGAAATGGATCTACAAGTAAAACCAAAATAATGGAAAATAAGTTATTAATTGTAAAAACCGAAATAATGGTTAAAAAATATTAAAAGTACTTTTGTAAAATTTTATAAAATTTAATTGCGTTTGGGTTTTAGAAAGTTTTGGTTTAATTTAAGTATAAATTAAATACAGTCACTTTTTCTGCTATATATTAAATTAATCGTCCAATTTTATTTCTGAATAACATTTTTTACTAAATAACAAAAAAAAAAATGATTTTGAGGGATGCAAATCTTTAAGTTGACCTCACGCGCTCTATTGCTTTTATGTTTGCCTACTGCAGCTATTTAGTTCGCAAGTGTCAATTATGACTGGCACCAGAAGAGGAGATAAAACTCAATGAAATAGCTAAAATTTATTGAGAAAGTTGGACTCAGACAAATACTCAAATCCATTGAAGGAGTCGTAATAGACAATTTTTCATGAGAAAATCAATTTTAGGTAATTCAAAATAGTTTTTAAGCTTATTTTTGTGTAAAATTTGTTTTTTTAGAAATAAAATACTTTTTCGTATTTAAAAATATTTTTGTCAAATAATATATAATAATTATTTGTTATACTTTATTTGCCACCATTTGACACTTGCTAAAATTATAAATCAACCGAAAGGGTAATCAATATTGCGCCACCTTGTATATGTAATTGTGGCGTACACTTCGATTAGGTGGTTGGCCAATCTCCTCCTCCTCCTCCCTTTCATAGTATGCGTCTTGATATTATTTCGTAAATGAAGCAAAACCTTTCGGCCACCTCTGAATGACAGATTATTTTGTATGATTTTTCAATATGAATCTACTTTAATATTAAAAACTTACAAATAATTTCCTTTGCAGCGCCATCGTGGAGTTCTTTTAATTAAAAAGGGATATAAAAACAAATCCTTCTTAGCAAAACATTCGCAAGTACAGGTTTGCATTAAAAGAAGTAAAATTTATTGTACTTAAGAAAATAATAATTCCATATTTATACCTTCGGAAGGCACCCTGGGAAGTAAGTCACTCCACGAAATCTTCGATGGGTTCTAACACTTGGAAATAGCTCGTAAACTGTATTTTAGCAACGCTGATTTTATTCTTCGAAGTCACGCAGTGAGTCCTCAGTAGTTAGTGCGCACCGAATTTATGTAGATCTAAAAAAGTGTTTAGATGAAATTAAACTCAGTGTGTAGTTCGCGTAATTTTTTGCATATACAGTATACGTCAAAAAAAAGTGTACCGGATTTATTGACAAGTTTAGGACACTTTCATCGTCATCAAAATAAATTAGTTCATCATCCAAATCAGATAAAAAATGCCCACATCGCTTTCTTTTTGTGTTTTGCACAGGATTTCGTGTGCCGAACTGTGTGAAAATGTTACAGAAACCTAATAGCAAAAGGGTCTAGGAATGGTATAAGGCTTTTGCAGAGGGCCGAGAAGTCGTGGAAGATTTGCCCCGATCTGGTCGCCCATCAACGTCTTCTACGGATGAAAACGTCGAAAAAGTCAAGGAAATGTTGCTAGAAAACCATCAAGCCATCATTTAAGTTTGGGGGTGGTAGCTCGTGACCTTAGCGTGTTTCACGAATCAATTCGCAACATTTTACACCATCAATTGGGCATGAGACGCGTGGCTGTTCGACTCGTTCCAGGAGAGTTGAATTTCTTTCAAAAAGCTCATCGGAAGAAGGTGGCTGAAGACATGCTTGAGCTAGTGAACTCGGACCACACGTTTATCCAGCGCATCAAAACAGGTGATGAGACGTGGGTATATGAGTTTGACATGCAAACCAGTCAACAGGCGGCTGAATGGCTGAATGGCGCTATCCACATGAGCCGAGATCCAAAAAACCACGTCAAAGTCGGTCAAAAGTCATGCTACTCCTTTTCTTTGATTATCATGGTGTTGTGCACTCGAAATTCGTTTCAAATGGTTCTACGGTAAATAAAGAATATTAGAGAGAGAATGTGCCTATTAAACGGCCCGATTTGTGGAAAGAAAACTCATAGATCTCGCACCGTCTAGCAAGTCTCATATGGTGAACACTTTTTTGAACAAAACCGCGACAAATAACGTCGAACAACCACCGTATTCACCGGATTTAGGCCCCTGTGACTTTTTCCTTTTCCCAAATTTAAATTGCCACTCCGCGGACGCCGCTTTGAGTCGATAGAGGCCATTAAGGAGATTTCGCTGAAGGAGCTGAAGAAGATCTCTTCAAATTCGTTTAAAAGGTGCTTTGATGACTGGACTAGTCGTTGACATATGTGTATTGCTTCGAATGGCGCCTATGTTGAAGGAGAAACAAAACATTTTGATGATTAAACAACTATTTTGCGTTTTATTGAACAATTTCCGGTACTTTTCTGACATAATGTAAATAAAAATTTTAATATTGTTTGTGGAAAAAAATAATGAATTGGCGTGAAATTTACTCCAGTGTGTCGGTTACGTCAAAACACAAAAAAAGGTGTATACACCGAAGGTTAACAGTGTATTCAGCTCTTTTTAAAGTTTGAGGTGCACGAAATTGACTACAGAGCCATGCTCTAGTGTACTTTTTCTGGGAGGTTTGAGTAGAATCCAAATTTGCTAGTAACGATGTCTACAAAAAAAAGTTAAACAAAAAAATTTACCCGTCCTTATACACACACAGATATTTAGTCGTTTTTTTGTTAAAGAAATCCTCTAAAGCACGCGACTCTAATGTGAAAATTGCGAAATAAAATGGAAATTCTACCAAATTTGTTGTTCTACATAAAACCGTTCTGACGTAAAATATGCATAAGCGTACTTCACCTACTCACATATGAGAATATAAATACACCCCTTACACATAACTGTGTGCCTCGGGGATGTCCAAGTGTAGGCAGTGAGAGTTCACTCACATATACAAAAGGGGCAAAGGAGTGGTGTGCTCTTGCAAATATGTACATGTGTGCGTACGCTAAAAACTGCAATCGCAATTGTAACGTTACACATTCCACGCTAGGTGAGAACGAGGCTTGAGAGATGAATGTTAGTTGAGTCAAGGCACAAATAAGGAGTTGGCTGCCCATACCTGCAAGCACCCATGTTGCACACTTTTTTAAGTGTCTATGTCGCAGGGAAAGCCTTAAGCAAAATGTGTGTTTGTGCATATGTTTGTATGTAAACTGCCCGCATTACTTTATTTCGTGTATGTTGGCAAAATTGGAATCTGTGTAGCAAAGGCTGCCAAGCAATGTCATAGTTGAGTTGCAAAAGCTGTGTTTGAAGTAAATACATATGTGTGTATGTATGGATATATATGTGTGTATGTCTGTATATATATGCGTGTATGTATATATGTATATATATGTGAGTATGTATGCATGTACGTATGTGTGTATGTGTGTACATACCCACACATACGAGTCCTTAGTTGGCAGCAGTAGCAGAATGTATGGCAAGGCATGACTGCAAACAAGTGTGCGTGTCTATTGTTGGCGTGCATGTGTGCGTTTTGGCTGCCGGCACTGCAATATGTGTTGCCAACAATATGTTTGTATGTGCTGTATTTTGAACTTTGAATTGTTTTTCACTATTCACTGACTTTACTTGTGCTTACATTTTCCGTAGTTGCTTTCCAGCTATTTTCTTCATCTGTATTAACACAGGTATTTGCATGTACTTATACATATGTACAATATGTTGATGTGTGTGTGTGTGTGTTTAGACTTGAAAGTGTTTTTACAAATGACTTTTACAGTGTGCACGCGTGTTGTTTGTTTAAGTGTGCGTGCAAGGTAATTTTAATGTATGTATAATGTCATAACTTTAAAGAACCTCTCACTGTGCGAGTGTAAAATGTGTTTTTGGTTTACAACTAATTTTTGAAAGTAGCTACTGGTTATGAGTTTGCTCGTTCGCTTTTGCATAATTTGCTGTGGATAAATGACATTCATGCATGGTTTAGTTGGAAAAATTACGTAGGTATAAACTTTTGAAAAACTCTTTCACATTCCTTCCCCTCAAATGTAATGATCAAAGGAAGTGCGTTAAAACTTCAATTTTGTCAATGGTGAGCTTCGAATGAATAGCTTTTGGAGCGCGGGAGGAGGAGCGAGGTTAATGAAGAAGCGAAACTTCGGCCTGCACTTCGGGGAGACAACATTTTATGTTTTTTATAGTTTATTTATTTATTTATTTTATATTTGAAGCTCGATGAGACTGTTGGCCTACACCAATGTGGTCCGGTTAGCTACCTTTCTTAAGCTTATTCAGCCTTATAGGCCGAATTTTCTGCCGTTTGAAGTCGGCTCAAAACTGTAGGTCCCCCCAATTGTGGAAAAAACCTTAAGACGCACTCCACAAATAGGAGGAGGAGCTCGGCCAAACACCCAAAATAGATGTAAGCGCCAATTATATAAGGATAGCATAGGCTAAATGGCTGCCCACGCGAGGGGCGGCCCTTAAGACAAAGAATCAAAATTCGTCCGTTCAGACACTATACAGGGGGGTGGAGACTGTAACCAGAAGAAAAAGAAGCAAATAATTAGATGAAAAAAGGAAGAAGGAACTTTGAATTAGAGGGCGACGATCACTTGCAGTAGACCACTGGTTCTCAATGGAACCGACATCCTCTTGTTTTGCGATGAAACCGTGTCCGGGGTCTCGTGTCTAACCAGCTCATCAACCCAGATGAGTCTACTATCGAAGCTTCTGCAGAAAAAGCTTGTCCAAGTCTCACTGCATGGGCACCTAACGGACAATGCCCGGTCAGGATACCTATCAAGTTCGAGAGCTACGCTTGTTAGCCCTTGACGTTTTCTCTAGCGTCCCCGATCTACCCGTGGCCAGAAGGACCTCATGACTTTGCACGTTGGTGCTGACTTGACGCGAGGCCCATCTCTAAACGAGTAGACCACTGATTCTCAATAGAACCTAAATCCTCTTGTTTTCCGATGAAACCGTGTCCGGGGTCTCGTGTCTAACCAGCTCATCAACCCAGCTCTTTTCCTCTATGCCCCTGTGACCCGGAACCCAGATGAGTCTACTATCGAAGCTTCTGCAGAAAAAGCTTGTCCAAGTCTCACTGCATGGGCACCTAACGGACAATGTCCGGTCAGGATACCTATCAAGTTCGAGAGCTACGCTTGATAGCCCTTGAAGTTTCCTCTAGCGTCCCCGATCTACCCGTGACCAGAAGGACCTCATGACTTTGCACGTTTGTGCTGACTTGACGCGAGGTTCATCTCTCCACGAGTAGACCACTGGTTCTCAATGGAACCTACATTCTCTTGTTTTGCGATGAAACCGTGTCCGGGGTCTCGTGTCTAGCCAGCTCATCAACCAGCTCTTTTCCTCTATGCCGCTGTGGCCGGGGACCCAGATGAGCCTACTATCGAAGTATTCGGATGCAGTCGAGAGTGAAGTCCGATATTCTCCGACTAATTTCGAGCGCACCAATAATGATTTCAAGACCGTAATTGCCGCTTGGCTGTCGAGGTAGATATTTACGTCATTTACAGTACTTACAGAAAAAAGCAACTAATTCACTGCCTCCTTAAATGTGGCTACCTCCAGTAAAATAGTACAGTGGTCCGGTCCTCTGGAAAATAGCACAGTGGTCCGGAAGCCTTAATTTGAGTTTGATGGGAGCTCCTCGCAGAATACTCCCCCACCAACTCTTCCGTCCAACTTCGATCCATGCGTAAACATATATTATCTTGCTTATTGAGCAAACGCTGCTGAGACGCAATCACAGGAACTACATTACTGTTCTACCGACTATTTTGAATAAATAAACTCGAAATTATCAGAACAAAGCTTCTGTTGTTTCCATTTTAGCTCAGTCTTGTTTATTTTGGACTAAAATTTAATAAGGTATACAATTGTGCCCCACATTTGTTTTAATACTGCTTAGAAAGTTTTAAACTTTAATGAAAATTAACGAGTTTTTATAAATCTGGTACAAAGTTTGAAGCTATGGTTTTTGTTATTGAATGAGCTACATATCCTAATTAAAAAAAAATAATTGAAATTAAAAAATAGGTAAATAAATAACCAACCACTTTTAATATGATAAGGTTTAGTAATTTTGCAACGGAGTGAATGTCCTAGAGCCATTAAAAGGTTAACGGATTTTATTCCAATTAAATTAACAGGCATGCCAAGAAAATAAGTGAAAGCGGTTTGGCTAAATTACATTCCTATGAAATTACCGAGTATGTCAAGGACAAATAATGAAAACGAGCACAGTTCTTATTTCTCTGTGGCCATTATCAACATTAGCAATGCCAGAGCTTAATCTATTTTTAATCGCACTTACACCACCAATTCTAGGAAGAATTCAAATAAATTTGCATTCACTTTGCAAAGCTATCAAATACGCAATCACAGCACACCATTTGCACCATGCCATAAGCGACACAAACACAAGCACAAGCACAAGTACAAGTACAAGCACAAGCACAAGCACAAGCACAAGCACAAGAGCAAGTACAAGTACAATTATGATATATCCTCAGCATCTGCTTCAGTTCAAACGTCGCTTGCGTTTATGATCAGCCAAGTCGTACTCAAACCCTCCAATCTGACGGCCACCACTCCCATTTGCTGTACTTCGCATATTCGCTTTTTAAAGTGCGTTCTTGTTGTTGTGTTTTTTTGTTCCTTTTTTTACATTTTGTTTGCCCTCATTTCTTTCGGTTATTTGCGTATTACATCCGTTGCTCTTGGCTGCTAGCTGCTGCTGCTTTTGCTGTCGCTGCATATTTCCGCGCAGTCATAAACGATTTTTCGGGTCCCACAAAAGTAAGTAAGTGAGGAAAAAATAGACAAAAATCCAAAAATATGCCAAAAATAAAGCAGTAAAAATAAAATAAAATAAATGTAGAAAAATCGCTCACTTAAACTTTGTGGCTATTAACTTGACTTTTCACATTTAGCAGTCAACAACATCAATTCGACGGCCAGCGGGCGGAAGAACACAAATCATGGAACATCGAGACTAATAGACTTTTGTGGGAAATCCACATATACATAAGTGTGTATGCGTGTATTGTATGAGTACTTGTTGTACCCGAGTGTATACTTACATATACATATTTGTTTGTTAGCCTGTGTGTTAGCAGCCAATGAATATTTGTATATATGTGCTGGCAATTAACGAGCTGCGGCGTTGCGATGATTGATGATCTTTTAAATGTTCACAACATAAAACATAAGCAAGAAGCCCTGAGAAAAAATCTGAGGGAAAACGGCGCGCTAACCGAACGGAACGGGTAAGAGATGTGAAGTCAAAGTCAGCCAAAGTGGTGGTGGTGCTACGACCCAA
This sequence comes from Anastrepha ludens, assembly GCF_028408465.1. Lineage (NCBI taxonomy): Eukaryota > Metazoa > Arthropoda > Insecta > Diptera > Tephritidae > Anastrepha > Anastrepha ludens. The sequence goes on along the minus strand of NC_071498.1, from coordinate 112,436,400 downwards.
TTGGCTTTAAGCCACAACAAAAGCGAGTGCAAAAGCAACTACAAAAAGTTACAAAACCAAATGCGCCAATATTTTTACGCAATTTAACAAGTGTTCTTTTTACGTTTCGTTATGATTTTTATTTGAGTCATTTCTGTTTTTGTTAAAGTGCTTTTGTTGCTTTTGCTGCTCATTTATGTAATTAATTTTTAGAGTAATTTGTGCGCTGCTGAAAATAAATCTTTTTGCCTTTTTGCGCTCTTTATGTACAATTTCCTTGCCTTTCCTTTTTGCGTTGAAGAAAAAGTTTGACCCCGGCTGGCTTTGTGAAAGGGAGTGCTATGAAAAGGTTTAATTGAAGGCTCTTTAAATTTGTGTAACAACCATTGAGAAAGTTTCCAAAAGTGTAAATATTTCTGTAAACGAAGTAGAGGCTTTACTTGGTGAAGATTAATGAAAAGTTTTCATTTTGATGAAGTTTCCCTGAGATGACAAAAATTTGCAAATTTAAAGAGGATAAGTACGAAAGTTTAAAAGCTAGTTGAAAGTACTTGAGAGTTCAAAATAGCTCGTCGTATATAAATAGAGAAAGAAGTTACGAAGAAATAGTACAAGCATAACACCAAGCCACAGGAGCCCTGAGAAGAATGCCATATCGCTCCAGAAAACACTAAGCGGAAATTAACCATCAAAAATTCTGTATCTTTCAATTTTGGATTTTTGCGCTACTAACCAGCATGGCGGCCGCCGTGCTCGAATGGTTAGGTCCGCGACTAACCTTCGGGAGTGCATAGGTTCGAGTTTCCGTGCATAAACATCAAATTATAGAACAGTTTTTTCCAATAACCGTCACCTCTCGGCAGGCAATGACAAAACTCTGTGGGTATTTTTGTCTTTCATGGCACATTTGTCGTTCGGAGTCGACTTAAAATTGTAGGTTCCTTCATTTGTGGAACAACATCAAGATGCACACCACAAAATAGTTCATAATACTACATCAAAAACCATATAACACAAAGTTTCAAACTTCGTACAAAATTGGTAACATTTTTCCAAAATTTCGTTTAAATATTCAACTTTCTAACCAGAGTTTTAAAAATTTGTCTGGTTAAATAACGATCAATACCAGCTGAGGTAGCATTCAAAACCTTCCACGCGTCCATAGTTGTTTGCTGAATAAGCGCGACCTAGCTTGGACGATTGACAAAGCTCTTTCAAGCTCTTCATGTCTCTTGCCACGATGGCATCATAGCTGTTCAACTTCAGAAATCAGCGAAGGTGCTGCTCTCTATTTATGCGAGCTTTATAGATAGAGGCTACATACCCAGATCTCAGTGGGCTGTGAGGGTTGCGTTTATAATCATGTATCCCCTAAGGATTTCAGTGCAACTAGTCTCTCATCGTTTTTGTTGAAGGCCTTTGAGCGGGTGATTGATTTGTATGTAAGGTGTGAAATTCCTCGGAGGCATTTGTCATACACCCAACGTATTTGTACAGGCACATCGGCGGAATCTGCTTTGCATACTATGTATTGTAAAAGTTACCGAAGTGTCCCTTTCTCATAAAGAGTTCACATGGGCGCCTTCCTCGACATTAAGGGGACTTTTAAAAATGTCCTCCCGTATGCAATCACTAGACCTCTGGGTAAATTGGGGGTTAGAACCGACCTTATCAGGTTTATCCACAGAATACTTAGCGATAGAAAGGTCAGAGGAAAGTTTTTGTGTGAATTGATGCAGGGTTAACTAAGGAACTGGGAAAGAGAGGCTGCAAGGTGGATGCCTACTGGACTGATGTCCTAGGAATAAGGTCAGATAAGAGTTTTTAGATACTCTGTCAACTGATACTGGGTTATCTAAACATAGTTGTCAATGTCAGATTACGGCCTCTAGGTAAATTCTATATCTCACTCAATAACGGACGCTTGGTTGGTGCTCTTTGATAAGTGAAGCACCTGGGGCTGATGGTTGAAAGAGGTCTAACGCGGAGGCCCACCATTAAAGAGACGATTAAGAAATTAACAGCCGCTTAAATGTATGTAGGGGCACCATGGGCAAGGGTGGGGTATCTAGCTTAGTGCCACGTTCTGTGTATATAACACAATTATAAAGCCAATTTTATTGTATGGAGTCCTCATCTGCTGGAGAGGACGACATCGTTTAAGAAGCTGGAGAGGTTCCAGATGTCAGTGGGACGCCTTGGACCACTCCTATTTTGGCGCTTAACGTAGTGTTGAATGTGATACCCGTGCACATCGTTGGCAAAACTGGCGCTGCACGTGCCGCAGTCAGATTGAACTGCTTGGGCCATAATCTCGACTTAAACTGCGGACACTCTTGTATCCTTAGAAACTTTGAGTTCGTCGCTGGCTTCCAGCGGTACTTTTCCCACTTATTTTCCTTTGAAGGAGGAGTAAGCAAGATGCAGGAAACAGGGCAAGGAAATCATATTTATGGACGGCTCGAAGTTGGATGGGAGGAGTTTTTAGCGAGATGCTATCAATTAAGCTCAAATACAGGCAATCGGACTACTGTATTGTTTTTAGGAGGAGTGGGCAAGATGCAGTAGCGGAGGTAGCAACAGCTAAGCGGAAATTAGGGCCCTTGATCTAAATCTTCCATATTGCACATACTTGATGCCAAGCCATATTGAAATGAAATTTGAAAAGACGAGTCAAGAAGCACCGAGAGATTTGGTAACTCCTAAAACACTCATGCTAAATAACCTTTTGTATTTAAAGCTTTGGCAAAGTGCAAGCGTAGGTAGTCAAGGAGGAAAGGAGAGAAGTAACAGAAAGAAAAAGATAGGATAGAATAGAGATATACAGTTAGCTAGACCTGTAAGAATATTCCAGATTCTTTATTCATCTGAAAATATCTTCCAGTTTGAGAGAACGTATTTTACGCGTTCTCATCGCATCGGAACCCAAAATGCACAGCCTTACTCTAGCAAATGCAGCACACTCACAGAGGAAATGCTCATTGCTAACCGCCTCCTCTAAGCAAGGCAGGAAAAACGGTTTTTCAATGATGCCAATGGTGGTCGTATGCTGACCGCATGGATTGAGTTCTGTAAAAATATTGACCATCAACCGAACGTCTTTTCTTCCAAGTTTAAGAAAACAATTCGACAGTTTGCTGTTCGAGATTGTTGTAGAACACTATAAATTCTATTTTGCTACATATTTTTCGCGAGCTGTATCATTCTTGAGAGGGAATTGCCTAAATTTTTAATTAAATTTCTTTTTTTTTTCTTTTTTTTAAATTTCTGGAAATTGGATTTGACTTTAATGAATTACTCTAAATTTAAAATGTGAATGAATTTCTTTGCGATAGGGTTTGAGTGTAGGTTATTCACTGAAAAAAAACGAAAAAATCTGAGGAGGTCAAATAGTTTTGAACCATTTCTTTCGTCAACAATGTTTTTTAAATCGTTTCATATTCCAAGTTCGTTTTTTCAATCTGGCACCTCGAATCCCAATAATAGCTGCTTAAGCCCACTAAAGTCGCGAAGAAGGTATAAAAGGGGTGTCATGTCATTAATAAACCACAACTCCCTGATTGTATTCAAAATTATGCAATTTATTTCCATTTAAATTATGTAGTCATTCGTCTTGGGATCACTTTTCGTGCGCGGTCTCTGCACTTTTCTTTACGTATTTCAGTTTCCTGTGCCAAAATGGCAGTTAGTTAAATATGTATACGTCAACACATGGGTGTGTAGGTGTATGTGTGTGTTTGTCAATTCATAAATAAATTAGTGTGCATATAAGCGGAATTTAACATCCGTTCACTTTAATTAATGATAAATTGCGAAATAAATTGTCTTGCGTCACTCTGTCGTAAAGTCGCAACGTCGCAACATTCACGAATGTCTGTTGAAGCTGCGCTTCCGCCGCAAAGGCTGCCACTATTAACATGCTTCATTAATGGCAAGACAACCAAAGTAAATAGCAAAATGTTGGACATAGGGAAGGGCAATTTGGGGATTTGTGTGAGTTGTGGCGCGAACTTGCGTCAATGGTTTGTGCAAATATACTCAATCAGAAAGACTTCTCTATAATAATTTTTGCTAAAAATAAACAGTTACACGTAAAGTTTCAGCTCCAATCGTTCTTTGGTTTTCGCTTCATCTTGCAGCTGCTTTTATTCGCCTTTCTTTCTTTGTCTTCTTCGTAATTAAACCCACACAAACAGTCAACGGACTCAACGAAATTTACGTAACTGAAAAAGAAGAACAAAATTATGGTAGTGGCGGCAACAACTTTTACATCATCAACCGCAGCAAGAAGAAGAACACAACTTTGCCACTAAATAGAGGCAACATTAAAAGCATCTATGAACGAGTACTACGAGTATTAAGTTAATGAATCAATAGCAGCAGTAAGACGAAAGTGCTCACGCGCTGATATTTCAGCTACTCATTTCCGCCGTTTACCTATTTACTTCTATTTTACCCACTCACGCTTACTTCTCTCACCCACTGCTGCTTTGCTTCCTTCCTTTCCTGCCTTGATGCGCGAAAAGTATCTGGCGACAGCCTCGTCATGCTGATTGTACTATGTATGTATAAAAAGCAATTAACGTTATATATTGATATGCGCAACATTTACGAAAGAGGCACACGCACACCCTCGCTACCCCCTGTGCTGGGCAGAAGGCAGGCAGCGCGAAGCACTGAACTTATCCAGCAAACACGCCGTGAAATGCGTGTGGGTGTGTGGCGAAAGTCCGTAGTAGTTGCGAAAGTTCCCAAACAAATTCTCAAGTTAAACGAAATAATCCGTAATTAAAATATCGACAATGAAGAGAGAAGGGGGAGCAATAGGGACCCTGGCGACGTTGATGACAGCAAAGATACCTAGCATGATTTTGGGCGCTGATAAGCTACAAGAAATGATGCGCAGCGAGAAATTAAAAATATAAACAACAACACAGGCATTAGCGATGCGTACAAGAGTCGATTGGACAGACAGTCATTAAAGTTGCCAAGTAGCTGGAGCCTGCGAGCGCGTAGCATAGCAATCTGTGAAGCCAGTTCAGATCGTACAATTGGGCGTAAGTTGCGCTATAAAAAGTATGAAAAAGCACTTGCTATAGAAAAATGGTTATATTTAATGACTTCCAAGTTGGTTACTTATTTTCCAGCAACGCAGCAACGCATAATGATGTAAGTCCGTCAGTTGGCTAGCCGGCCAGCGCCTTTGTTCTTCCACTCATTTATTGCTCGTTTGCTTTGGAACACAACACAGCGAGTAGACAATGCGGAAAGTTTTCTTATAAAACTCAATTATAATTAAGTATTTAAGTTGCAAATATGCAGAACGGGAAAGTGTTTCGTCACCATTTAATGCGCATGATGGCCGTTTGAAGCATTGTAAGCACAACAAAGAGCGCACGATGTTGATGGAGTGAGCTTAATTCAGCAATGAAGTTAAGTGGTTACCAATGAGCGCCAACAGATCTAACGATAGTGAGAGAACGTTGGAGGTTGATTTTTGTTTTTAGTTTCTCAAAGTAACTGTAGTAAGTTTTTAACCTGATAATTGTCCAAGGCTCATTAACTAATGCCTCGACAGAGAAAGAAGATTGAATGAATGACATAGCGAATACTGTGAAAGGGATAAAATACTCAAGCTAAATAGAAGCTAAGAGTCTGAGCAGCTCGTGCAAACTCACTTCTTCAACTTCAGCCGTTCATTCAACTATTCAAATATTCATTGAACCTGGAAGTGAAGAGATATCGTTAAATTTTCTAGTGACGTCTCTTGGCGAGGTTTTCATTAATTCCATCATTGCTTGCAAATGCCGGACATCTCTTAACGAGATGGCGGAATATTTTCGCATTCACTTGATATGGGTGCCAGGACATCTTAACTTACCAGGGAATTGTGAGGTAGACAAATTAGCGGGAGAGGGTATTATCAATTGGCTCCCAATTGGTATATCCCTCTCATTCTACAAACTGCGTGTTGCAACTAGCATTGCCATTTCAGCCAACACGAGATGGGTTGTTAGTCTGACAATTGCCGTTATAAAAATAATTTGTGTAGAATGTGACGTCAGGCACTCAAAGGCGCCTCTCAATCGGTCAAGGGAAAACGTCTCTATGTTAGTTGTTGTAACCACATTTCACTTTCTTCTGGCTGACATGCTTCAAGACTGAATATACCTCTTATCGACTATTGTCGAAGCTGGAAGAGTGAGTAGTCGGAAATTTTTGTCAGACATCTTCTCTATGTATTACTGTCCCGCGTGGCATGCCAATAGGTGCCAGATACTTTCGCTCATCGTTCTTGAATGATACCGATGACTTTATGAATATAAGTGTCAGCTAGATCAATGGAATTGCATTTAAAACAAAATGGTTTAACGAGGAGTAGCACGCAAACTGATCACAATGGATCGAAAGCGATCTATGTGAGTTGGTTTAAAGAATCGCTGCCTCTTCTACTTACCCAGAGGGAGTAATTGGGACTATCGATGGCATTTGGCCTTCCTATGTGCTACTGTAGGCAAAAAGTAAGGTGAATTTATTTGTCAAACTTCGCGGGATTAAAATTTCGCTCTAGTTATTTTTTTCATGAGTTGGCAGCACTGTTAATAACATCTGGGCCAACTTTCATATGAATGTCATTCTAATTAATATATTTACGCTTGTGTTTACCAAACGACCAAGAGTGCATTTTTCGATTTTTACAATGTCTGATTTGATTGAGCAGAGAAGTGCCATCAAATTTTGTTTGCGGAATGAAATTTCGGCTGCGGAAATGTTTAGCATGTTGCAGAAGGCATTTGGTGATTCGACCATGTCGCAGAAAAATGTTTATAAGTGGTACAGAGACTTCAAAGATGGTCGAGAACGCGTTGATGACTTGGAGCGCTCCGGACGACCATCGACGACCAACAGATGACCAACACGTCAATAAAGTGAAGGAGTTAGTGCTCAAAAATCGTCGGTTGACTGTTAAAGACCTTACTGATATGATCGGAATATCAGAAGGATCTGTGAAAACAATTTTGAAAGACCATTTGGGCCTACGAAAAGTCAAATCTCGTTTGGTGCCGAAAACTCTCAATTTCTTGGAAAAAAGTCGTCGCGTTGATGTGTGTGAAACAATGCTTTCCGACTATCAGGACAAGCTCAAATGCATCATTATGGGAGATGACACTTGGATTTATGCTTACGGCCCTGAAACAACCGGCCAATCAAGCGAATATCGTGCTAAAGGTGAGGCCAGACCGAAAAGAGCACGTCAAAGTCGTTCAAAAATAAAGGTTATGATGACAGTTTTTTTCGATTTTCGTGATGTGGACCACTATGAATTCCTTCCACCTGGCCAAACTGTTAATAAGGAATATTATTTGAGCGTTATGCGTCGTTTACGTGAAGCAATTCGTCTAAAAAGACCAGAATTATGGGCCAACAACTCTTGGTTTTTGCATAACGATAATGCACCGTCTCACACTGCACTCGTTCTTCGTGACCATTTCGCCAAAAATTCCACGCATATCGTTCCGCAACCACCGTATTCGCCTGATTTGGCTCCGTGTGACTTCTGGCTATTCCCAAAACTCAAGAGAACACTCCAGGGAACGCGTTTCGAGTCGATTGAGGAGATGAAAGCTGAATCGAAGAAGGTGCTGATGGCTATACCGGAAATGGACTACATATTTGGCATGTCTCGGGGATTGGAAAAATCGTTGGCATAAGTGTATTTCATCGAGAGGGGATTATTTTAAAGGGGATGAAATTGATTTGCAAGAATAAATAAAGATTTTTCATTTTACAACCAAATTCACCTTACTTTTTGCCCACAGTAGTATACCTGCAGTGGATGAACCTGGACCCAGGTACCTGTTGTGTCTTCGGACATAAACGCGGCTCTACCCAGATGTTATGCTTTTGTGACCGCAGGGTAGAATTTAGCTGAGGTGGGAGGATTTTTATTAGAGTGGGAGTTTGCCGCACATACCATTGGTGTGACGATATCTTTGCGATGCTGCTCACATTCTGTTGATAATGTTTCTTCGAACCTTCCTAACATACCTACCTGCCTGCTTTCATGCCATTTTGTAGACTGCAAACCGAGTTATTGTGTCTAAAGCAGTTATGCTGGATGGTAACTGGACATTTTTTGTAATTTTTTTTGGTATGTTGGTTATTGGGTTCCCAGACTCTATAAAGTGTTAGTTATCCTCGACCAACCTCAAAAAAGTATACAGCACCTCGGTGGAGGTAAAGGGATTAAATGGAAATATGTATGGGTGATAAATAGCTTCGAGCCACTGGTTGTTGTTGTAGCAGTTTACTAAACCCTATTAGTGCGGCGTAGTCCGCGATCGTCTTCGTGTAACTTATCTAACGGTAGACTCAGAAAATGTGATGTTTCGACAGGTTCGGCCCAGAGGGGGAGGGGTCTTACGTGAGTAGGTTTGATAGGGCATGTGAATAGGTGGTTAGTGTTGGTGGTATGCCTTCACTGGATGTATCATCAATAGATTCATTTATTCGCAATCTAAAAGATAAACTTTTGAAATACAAAGGCACAGTCTTTGGCTTTCAACAACTTTCTGTTTCTTCTGCATTGTAAAAATCAGGTGGAGAAGAACTTGGCTACACTTGGTGTGTCCAAGTGTCACTGATTAGTACGAGAAAGCATAGCGCTACAGCTCGGTGTCAGCCTTGGCTTCCCCCACAATTTTTCTCTATGCATCTCGGTCCCTAGCCATAGTTGGTTGCTCCTATGCTTCTTCGTCTAACCATCTTTTCTAATCATCTTTAGCAATCGTTGTACCATCCGCTCTACTGAGAAGCACTCCTAACTTTCAAATTTATAACCACCAATTGTAAGGTCTGGCGCCTCAGTAAAGCTTTCATAAGGCCAATAAATACTTACTTCTATATTAGGCGAAGGGCGAAAACTTTTGCTAAATCCACGTCTCTTCACGCTCAGCTGCTACGATTGTGAGTACGCAATGATACTTTTTAAAAGATGTCTCAGCCTACGTTAAAGTAAATAATCGGGGTGTTTTGAAGCAGACAAGAACGAAAGGATCGATTGTGTGTTTTTTTTCTTTCATTTTCCACTTGTAGTAAATTACGTGGGTCTTTTTTACAAATACTCAGCTGCTATCTAAGTAATTGCATAACAGAACTTTGGCCATTTTCTTCTCAATTTGTGCTTTCTGTTTATTAACCTAAAAATGCTGGGGGTACCCGTGAGAAGGTACTAAGGAGTGCGATATTTAATACGTGTTGCAATTTGGGCAGCCTTAGTTATTATAACAGTTAGTTTTCGAGCAGCCATAACACAAACAATGAAAATTAACAACGCCATAGTCCTGAAGGGATTCCAAATGTTCCTGCTTTCCTTCACACATTTCACAAATAAAAAAATCCAATTTAACGGTGAAAGTTCCTTGTCACTATTATGTCAAAAATTGTCCTTCTCAAACAATCAAGAAATGCCTGATGCGCAATCTTCCGCAATACAATGAGTGACATGCACCTAAGTAATGCTGTTAGTAATTTATGTAAAACGAAGCTCACTGCTGCCTCAATAGAATTACATAAATAATACATAAGCATAAAAGGCAAATGCCGCCAGCTAAAGCACCACCCTTACACGCGTTTAACCAAAACCACTACTACCGTCTATATTAGGGTGGAGTGAAATTTTTGTATTTTTTTCAATCGCTTTTAGTAGAACTGCTGAAAGTTAGCTTTCTAGCTCAGAAATAAGAGGAGAAGCCTGCACGAATGTTAGGAAGTGATCCCAACAACTTGAATTTATTGAGTGAGAAATTGCGACAAGTCAGCCCGAATTAAAATTTGAATATGTCAGGCGGATCATTATTAATAATGTTTCATGAAGACGTTAATATGAAGACATTCAAGAAGAGGGAAATCCACGGATCCACTATCGATACAATAAAGAAATGAAGAGGCACCGTAGATATATCAAAACTACTGCTATCCTGGCACGCTGTTAATGATATAATGTTATCTAATGTAAAACTCTTTGTTGTGAAAACTTCTCACCAAAGCATCTCACGTGCAAAATGATAGCTTTTGGGCTGTATCATCCCATTTCACTCTCAATTACAAGAAACATGTTCCAAGGTACCAAAAACCTTCATCGATTACGGTTGAGAGCGCTTTATCGTTACCGCTGAAATCTTCAAGGAGATCGCAAAAATGCAATTAAACGTATTACAAGACATGTAAAACGCCTGCCCAGAAGATGGAATATTTTCGGAAATCTGGAAAATGCATCGCATACTAATAAGCAAGGGGAAAGGTAGTCCCAACCTACCCTCGGCATATAGGAGACAGCACAGCTTTCGACGCGGAAACTCTACAATAAGGGCAATCGAAACTGTCATAAACGGCGTAGGAGCAGCGCCGCAGGGCAGAATTAAATCCAGAAGCATAGTCCTCCTTACCACCTTAGATGCAAGGAACGCTTTCAATAGCACAAGATGGGCGGACATATTAGCCACCTTAGAGCAAAGGTTCAAAATTCCTTCATACCTACATAATGAGGAATTACTTGCGAGACCGCAAACTCGTCTATCAAACCCCTCAAAGGGTTCGCGATTTATAGACATCACATCCGAAGCGCCACAAGGATCTATTCTCGGGTTTGACTTGTAGAACTTCCGTTATGGCGAGACATCCTACCTTAGCCCCAGAGGGTTCGTGGTTTATAGACGTCCCACTAGATCGGCATATGGATCAATTCTTGATCCCAATTTGTGTAATATCAGCTCCGACGAGATATTCAATATAGAAATGCCCAATAGTACCTTTCGAATTAGATACCCAGACGATATCGCCGCAGTCATCAAAACACGAAACCTTGAAGAAGCTCGTAGAAAACTTAACCCAGTTATGAACCGAACACAAACTTGGATTCACGTGGCCTCAAATTAGCCACAGAGAAGACGAAGCTAATAATTCTAACCACCTTCCCGTTGGAAGGTAATATGCAAAATTTGCTCAAATACACTAACCACAAAAAAGATTCTAAAAAACCTAGACATAAAACGGCTACTTTTCATCGCTCTGTTAATCCAAAAATTCCATACAATATCCTTCCACCCTGATGTACATAGCTTGCATCTACCTCCATGTAACCTCTAGAGTATTGATTGCTCGAAACGGCAATCCTTGGTGAGGATAAATGTTTAAATGTGAATGCTGCTTTTGCCATGCCATTCATCATTGAAAAGTGACTCAATTAATGATGACGATGATGGCGATTACGAGACGACTTGTTGTTGCTAACGAACGACGCGCATACGCATGCCATATACATACGCATTTATGCATAGCAATTGGGAGTGGGAGCGAACGTGCTGCTCGTTGAACTGAACTGAAATGTATGAAATGAAAACAAAATGAACTGAAATGCTGTTTGCACGAGTGTAAATGGAGTGGCAATGACGATGACGATGATGGAGATGGAGATGGTGGTAGAGATGTTACAGGCGATGGTGGCTGCTGTTGCTTTCACTGATACTGCCACTGAATTTGTGGTCGGAGTAGTTGGCAAAGGCAAATGTTGCAATGGTTGCCATTGCTACTGTTATTTGAGTGAGTGCCGGGAAATGCTTAATGCTGAGGCAGACAATTAGAGGGCAGACGGACAGCCAGAGAGACATTTAGTCAAAGAACAGCTGCATAACGACAGAGTGGCGAAATTCAGCGTTGTCGTCGTCGGCGTCGTCAAGTCAAATTAAAAGTGTAATAAGTTGCTGTGTGAATGTAAAATTTTAATGACTTTTTAAATGTAATGAAAGTATTTTTCAACTGCTGCACAATTCACATACAAGTGCAACAATACATATGCATATTTTTATAAGTACAATATGTATATATAAGTACAGTGCATTCTCTTCCAACGGACACTTCTCCCAAACGGGCACCTACCATAAGCGCACACATTTTCAGTAGCACAAATATTTAAGGATTTTTAAAAATTTTCTCTCTTGCGCGGGCAACCCTCCTATAGCAGGACGCGAACACTTTTTGCCCCCAAAAAGCACAGAGTAGCTTAAAACTAAGTAGATGTAATAAAGTCGAAAGCTATAAAGCGGAATTCAAAAGATTGAAAGAATCTAGAAAAGTTTAGAAAGAGAGCATAAATTCACGAATACATCGAGCGATGGGAGCATTAGAGAATTGTTAGTTCTCACATAAACTCCACCGAACGGAAGTAAGTTACGGAGAGGACGCTGAGGAACATTAAATCTGATACGTTCCAACCACCACAGGAAACCGATTGTACTATTGACAATTTTATAAGTAGAAAAACGACTTGCGAATTTCAAGAGATTTAAGGGTTTTGAGTAATAGATGGGTTTACTACAATAAAATTCAAAATTTAAAGACCAAACTTAAGAAATATTTTTCGAACACGTTCAATCCTATTAGTGGCAAACTGATTGGCCGGTCTTCATATAAAACCAGCTTATTCAAGATGGGGCCTAATACATAAGTGATGTAAAGCTCCCCAATACATACGGATGAAAGAATTAGAGGCATTAGAAAACCTAATATGAGGCAGAACTTCGATATTATATAGCTGATGTGTGAGAGTCAACCTCAATAAAACAAGACATATAGTGGTTGACGGGTGCTGGGTGGAATTTGTCGAAAGCTTCTGCTACCTCAGCTGCACTATCACGACAGATAGCCAATGAGCAGGAATTGGCGGTGGATAGGTCAAACACTTAGAAAACCACCAGATAGCATTACGAGAATGGCACTGGATTGAAACCCGCAAGGGAGCAGAGATCGCGGTCGGCGAAAGATTACTTGAAGAAGGTCGATGTTGCGCATGCTAGCAGACGCTGATATTACATGGGACGGCGCAAAAACAACAGCCCAGAACCGTGTACGATGAAAGAGTCTTGTCGAGGCCCTATGCCCACGAGCAGAGTGAAGAAGGATAGAAAAAAATAGTTTTATGTAAAAAAGAATCTGTTATCGAAAGTTACTCCAAGGTTATTCCAACTCGATAAGCTGAACCTTGAAGGCAAAATGTTAAAAATCTTTGAGTAAGTCTCAAAGCGAGGGAGTAAGTGAGCCCTTAGTTAGTAAGTTTGTTTCAAGAAAACAGTTGGATATCAGAGGATGAGCTTCCAGTTGCTCAGTTATCCAAAGTTCGAAACCAAAGCAAAATTGCAAAGCAATTGCAAAATATTGGGTTGGGGAAAAATAAATTGATCGAAATTTGACGCTTTATTTAAAGTACTTAGAATTATCTGATTCAAGTCAAATATGCCCCGTTTTGTTCGCAAACTTGTTGCCATTTAGAAGGCAACTTCATTATCCCCCTTTATAAAACCCCTCCTCCTTATTTGCAAAAATCTCAGACAACCAGTTTTCGCAAGCCTCTTTTGAGGCCAACTTGGTATCACCAAGGGCGTTTTGCATGGACCGGAAGAGATGATAGTCACTTGGTGCCAGGTCCGGACTATATGCTGGGTACGAAAGGACATCCCATCCGATCTCCCGTAGCTTCTGGCGGGTCATCAAAGATGTGTGAGGACGAGCGTCGTCCTGGTGGAACACAACACCATTCCTATTGACCAATTCTGGCCGCTTCTGATCAATCGCCTGCTTCAAACGGTCAAGTTGCTCACAGTAGAGGACCGAGTTAAGGGTCTGGCCATAGTTGAGCAGCTCATAGTGGATAACTCTCTTCCAATCCCACCAAACACACAGCAAAGCCTTCCTGGCGGTCAATCCGGGCTTGGCGATGGTTTGGGCCGGCTCGACCACGATCCTTTCGCTTGGCGTTGTCGTACGTGATCCCCTTTTCATCGCCAGTCACCGTCCGCCTCGACATCTACTACACCAGAACGAAATCGATCGAACCAGCGCTGTGCTGTGCGAATCGTTACAGTATCAGGCCCATAAACTTCACAAATTTTTGCCGCCGCCTTCGTTGCATTTTTACCCCTAAGGTAGTAAAAATGTAAAATATGACGAATTTCTTGCTTGGTGGACTCCATATTTGACGCGCTATAACTTAAAACTGAAACATACGATCACAACACTGTCAAAGAGACACTTGTAGTACAGATTGCCGTCTTCAAATCGCCGTTTAGTGTGGGCCGATGCAATAAGTACAACGCAGTACAATGACAAAATACGACATTCCTTTTTCCCCAACCATATTAATATTGAAATGATAATTGCTGGCCAATTCTACAATATTACAGATGAATTAGAAAATGAGACGGTAGAATAACTTTTTACAAAAGGACTTATTTGACTATAGGAAAACTAACAGCTTTTTCTTTACACCCCAAAGCGCACAAAGGCATTGAATTACTTACTGATCTTCTTCAAGCTAGAAAAGTTAAAATTTCGGACCTTTTTAAATTCTATTCGGAAGACATGCATTAGTTTTTGCATTTCTCGTATTTTTCTTAATTAATAAAAATTGTGTTTATCTTGTCAAATATTTATGTATATATATAAGTACATATGATACAAAGGATTGCAAAACCTACCTACTCTCAGCCTCTAAAAAGTACTCATTGACGCGGTGCGGGCGCAACTCGAGCAATTCAGTGGAAGTCGAATGGTCTTTATCTCATAAAAACGAGGAAGTAACGGGTAGTAGTGAGAACTCTACTGAATGAAAGAGGTGACCTGGTGTGTTTTTAAGTCGCTTTATTTTTGAGTAGGGTCAACGGTAGCAGCCAGGGGATGATGTCAGCGCGGGAATCTCTTACTAGATAGCATCTCTTTAACACCAAGGAGCAACTGTGGGCGAGATGTATGGACTTAAAGCAAACTGCTCGCTATATAAATGTGTTTCAAATGGCAGTACTGGACATTTTAGATTGATTCGTCAATCACCAGTCTTTAGCACAACTACAACCTGAATGCTCACCATCAGCTCGGCATCCCAGGAGGATAGACGAAATTCACCTCGCAGTAATGTCCTCCGCGTGTGTTTAGATCGTTGGGCTAACAATCCACATCTACAAATTTCACAGTTAACACATATCTGTCTCACCTAATTTCTTGCTATCACTGCTTGATGTTAGCAGGCATTCGTAGTTTGACAACATAGTTTCCATTTCAATACAGCGATTCTATTTGTTTGACACCATTTTGAGAAAGAAATGCTAAGACAACAAGGAGCCCACAGGGGGAAAAAGAACAAAATCGAAATTGAAATTTGAAAGTTATTAAGACACATTTCGGAGCCCATTAGTACCCAATAACAAACTTGAAAATCGCCGGACGCGTTATGACTTTCGGAAAAACACATTGACTATAGATGACATCTTCATAATGAGACAAATCGTGGAGAATTCTTGGAATACAACAAACTGATCTATTTATGCTTTGTATACATTGCTAAAGCTTTCGGCAGGGTTAGACTAAAGGACGTGATAGAGCTGCTCAACAAAAAAAAGGTGCAAAAATATCTTGTATAATAAATAATCTGTGAATAAAACAAGAACAACAAAATAGCCATAAAAGTAAACTCAAATCTGACATGTCTAATACCGATAACATTATGAATTAGACAAGGTGACAGCCTGAGTCCAACATTATTTAGCATTACAATTGACGAAATAATATCAGCAGGACTTGATTCCCTGGATTCCGAATGACAACCGGTTAGATAGTAACTTACGCAGACGACACAGATCTTATTGCTGAAAATAAAGACGACCTACAGAGATGTCTCTTCAAATTTGAGCAAGTTGCCGAAAAATACAGCATGCAAATATTTTCAGAAAAAAAAACCAAAACCGTGCTTGGTTGTATCCAAAGAACCCATAAGATGCAAATTGCCAGTCAACAGCAAGCCGATAGAGCAGGTTCTTGAATTAACCTACCTCGGATCACCAGCAATAGAGATTCAATAATAGAAGTAAAGCAAGCGCCAAACAAAGCAGCATCGCTATCTGGCTGTATGGAGAGAGAAGCATATGAGGACCAAAACAAAGTAAGAATCTATAAGAAATGCATTCGACCAATTCTCGCGTGTGCTGCGGCGACAAAGGCGGACACTACGGTAACGCAAAAGGACATGGCAAAGGGTGAAATGAAAATACTGCGCACAATAGCTGGCTACATCATGTACGACCAAAAAACAAACAAGGAAATTAGCAAAAATTGCAACATAGCAGAAATAATGAGCTGGGTCCAAACTCGAAGAAAGACATGGAGAGGTGTCAAAAGCGTGCCTAATGGACGCCTGGCGAAGATAGCATTAGATGGCAAAGTTAATCGACGCAGACCATCCGGAAGACCGAGAAAATGCTCACATGAGTGCTGGACGCCGGAATCTGCCAAAACGCTAAACTAAACATGCAATACAATATAATATAAAATAGCCCATAACTGTTATTGTAAACAGGATGAAATCCTAAATGAACTGTGAAGAGGAAGAAGATTTAGTAGAAGGTTTAAAAGTGCGGTTAGTTGTCCACTTAAAAGAGTGCTTACTGTACTTGCATTGAAACAGCTATTTGCACAATTACATTTATATTCATAGTACAAGAGCAGTTAGCGAACAAACAAGCGGGTTGTTGTGGCACAGAAATGAACTCGCACTAAAGCAGTAGACTGTAGTAAAAAACCTGCTAAAAATACGAGCAAAGTATAACCAAAATTAAATAGATATATAAGAAAGAAAGAACCAAAGCAAGCAGTTTGTGTTGCCAGTGCAATGTCGTCGTTTTTGCTGTTGTTGTTGGTTTTGTTTTATATTTAATTTAAGTGCGCTTTGATGGCAGTAAATGAGAGCGGGCAAAATGTTTTGGTTACATTGCCAGCACACAAACGAAAGCTCGAGCCGGGGCAAATGCGAGAGATATAATGAGAGCATGAAAAGGAAGTCAACAAGGATTCTTCGCTGTTGTATGTACATATGTGTTATGTGGTATAGTGTTGCATGTTGTATGGCAAGGGTGGCACATTTAATTTATATCAATACATACGTACGTACGTGTACGAATGTTGCTGCCTTATTAACCCATACACACCTACAAATGTAAGTTTGTTTGTTTCCGATTATGTTGCTGTGCATGCTCTTGTGCGCGTTAGGGCGCTTGAAGAGGATTAATTAATGTGGTAAGCTACACACATACCTACATACATACGTACTTGGATACTCGCCCAGTTGAAGGTTGAATCCACTGCCTGTTTGCCGCGTTCGCCAATCTAGTGCTTCACTAGATAGCTGGCTGATTGTCTGACTTCTAGTTGTCTTTTGTGTATGTGTGTGTGTGTGTGTGTGTGATTATAAAATTGTATAGTTTAGTTGTGCGTATAATTAGCTTAATGAGAATTCATAGAAAAAGAGCGAACATTTAAATTGAGTGCGAATTTCTGTTGGGCATTGGCGATAAGGGGCGGAAGTTTTTAAAATACAACTATCTATATTTATACTCATGCGAGGACAGTGGCCAGCTTACCTTGTTAATGCTATATCTTGCTGCATATATCTTGAAGCAACGAATAGTACAATGCTGCTGCTTCGTCAGTCGCCTTATCCCTACTATTATTATTATTTCCTTCGGTTGCCCGGAAGGAACAAAGGGCCACTGCGATTTCTCTAATCAGGTTATTTTCAAATTGGTAGGTGATTGCCCTACCGCTTCCGATTCTGGTACTGGGGCTGCCAGCTGAAACTCCAGACAGGAGTCCAGCTGCAACGTTAAGTAGAAGCTTAGTATTATTATGAGGGGACTTGGCAATGCGACCTGAACAATCTATTTTGCCTGAAACATATTCTTACCTATTTCGAGTCAATGTTCCACAAGATCTTTCCCTTTATTTGTATATTTAATTTTGAATAAAGTTTAGTATACAAATAAAGGTTGTCAAAAAAGTCTTGCGGTATTTCCGCAAGCTTGTCTTTGCAAGCGCGTAGTTCTAGTTGTATTCGTCGCATCGGTTCACGCTAGAGCTTTTTGGAAAGCTCTTTTCACGTGCTAACACGTGTTTGATTAATTGTTGTTTGCTCTTAGTCGTTCGTGAGTTGTAGCGTCGCAAACATGGAGCAAAATAAAGAGAAAATACGGCATATTTTACAGTACTACTACGATAAAGGCAAAAATGCATCTCATGCTGCCAATAGAATTTGTGCAGTTTATGGACCCGATACAGTTTCCATTTCCACCGCACAACGATGGTTTCAACGTTTTCGTTCTGGTGCAGAGGTGATCGAAGATGCGCCACGCTCCGGAAGGCCTGTCGTCGAAAATTGCGATAAAATCGCTGAATTGATCGAAAGGGACCGGCATAGTAGCAGCCGTAGCATCGGCCAAGAGCTGGGCATGAGTCATCAAACCGTTATAAACCATTTGAAGAAGCTTGGATTCAAAAAGAAGCTCGATGTATGGGTGCCACACGACTTGACGCAAAAAAAAACATTTTTGCCCGTATGGATGCATGCGAATCACTTCTGAATCGCAACAAAATCGACCCGTTTTTGAAGCGGATGGTGACTGGCGATGAAAAGTGGGTCACTTACGACAACGTGAAGCGCAAACGGTAGTGGTCGAAAAGCGGTGAAGCTGCCCAGACGGTGGCCAAGCCTGGATTGACGGCCAGGAAGGTTCTTCTGTGTGTTTGTTGGGATTGGCAGGGAATCATCCACTATGAGCTGCTCCCCTATGGCCAAACGCTCAATTCGGACCTGTACTGCCAACAACTGGACCGCATGAATGCGGCACTCATGCAGAAGAGACCATCTTTGATCAACAGAGGCCGAATTGTCTTCCATCAGGACAACGCCAGGCCACACACATCTTTGGTGACGCGCCAGAAGCTCCGGGAGCTCGGATGGGAGGTTCTTTTGCATCCACCGTATAGTTCGGATCTCGCACCAAGTGATTACCACCTATTTCTGTCCATGGCGAACGAGCTTGGTAGTCGTAAGTTGTCCACAAGAGAGTCCTGTGAAAATTGGCTCTCCGAGTTTTTTGACAATAGGGAAGCGAGCTTCTATAAGAGTGGCATTATGAAGTTGGCATCTCGTTGGGAACTCGTCATCGAACAAAACGGCGCATATTTTACTTAAATCGCATTATTATAACCAATTTTATGAACAATTGAAAATTCAATAAAAATACCGCAACACTTTTTTGACAACCTATATATATGGCAACCTTGTCAAATATTTTGTTTAGACTTAAACTTTTTTTTATTGAAAACAAAATTTTAATTTCAATTTTAATTTTATTTTTTTTTAACATTCCTAATTTTATTTCTCCAAAATAATATAACAACCATGTTCGTTTTTATTATCAATATCAATAAAATGTATAAATTTATTTTAAACAAAACTCTAGCATAAAAATGTATGGCAACCCTGTTTAAATTATCCCTATATATCACTTTATGCATATATTTTGAATAAAGCTTAGTACACAAATATGTGGCAACCCTGTTCAATATTGTTTTTTAATTTAAACATTTTTTTAATTGCAAACCAATTTTTACACCGTTTAAATAATTTATTATTATAATCCAAATATTATGTGGCAACCCCAGGTTTTTTTGTCAGCAAAACTAAATTTGATTTTAAACAAAATTTATGAATTTATTAAAAAAAATTGTATACAAATGAATGGCAACTCTGTTTCACGTTTTCGGTTTATTTCAATATCTTTTTAATTTTAAACAAAACTTTAATACTTTTTAACTAACCCATTTTAGTGTTACTTCAATATATTGTATTAATTTAATTTATTTGATATCTAATCTAAATATTGTTAGGCAACCCTATTCAATATTCACAATTTCTTTTAAGCGTTTGTAAATAGCTTTCGCATGGTGCTGAATATCACCTTGATCAAAAAGTTCTAGGTGACGCTCTAAGGCAACTGATTTGAGTTCTTTGCACGCGTGATGAGGCGAGACGTGGGTTTAAGAGTACGATACGAAATCCAGACATCAGGCAAGTGAGTGGAGAGTGCCGAATAAACCAAGACCAAAACAAACCTAGTCATTTTCATTCAAAAAAGAAAGCGCTGGATTAAATATAACGGTATTGTATACCACGAATTTTTGCCAGAAGGACAGACACTTAATAAGGACTACTATTTGGGCGTTTAAGTGAAGAAATTCGCCAAACAAAAAAGGAATTGTGGGAAAACAATTCGTGGATTTTGCACCACAATAACGCATCGTCGCACAGTGCCATCATTATTCGTGAATTTTTGATTAAGAACGAAATGCATACCACCCAACCGCCATCGAATTCACCTGATATGGCTCCGTGCAATTTTATTCTATTTGATCTAGTCAAAAAATCATAAGGGCAATGCGTTTTGACGGCTGAAATGAAGTAATGGGAAAAATCGAAGACGGCTCTGATGGCTATACCGAAAATTTTCAAATCCAGATATGCTTCGAGAGCTGGATAAAACGCTGGCATAAGTGCGTTGCAGTTGATGGGAAGTACTTTGAGGGCATAAGGAATAAAATTGTATTTTGAATTTTCCGAATACAATATATTCCGATTGATCGAGATGGTATATTTTCTGGGGTTAGGTGTAGTCAAAATTATCAAAAAATTTCATAGTTTTTTTTTGCATTTTCTTAAAAATATAATATCTTAAAAATATTGTGTGAAAATGTGAAGTGAATCCTACAAAAACCTTTCGAGTTATTCAACAATTAACAAAGGGCGCTCGGGCAGTCCGGAGCGTTCGAGAGCAAGTAGCTAGCAGCAGCTGTGGCAGATAAGCGCGCTAACGATAACACTCGGCCGCCATATTGTTAATTTTGAAAAAGAAAGCTTCGACTGGGCGCATATTATCTCTTAAAAAAAAATAAATAATTGGCGCGTACACTTCTGTTAGGTGTTTGGCTGAGCGCCTCCTCCTATTTGTGGCGTGCGTCTTGATGTTGTTCCGCAAATGGAGGGACCTACAGTTTCAAGCCGACTCCGAACGGCAGATATTTTTATGAGGAGCTTCTTCATGGCAGAAATACAATCGGAGGTTTGCCATTGCCTGCCGAGGGGCGACCGCTATTAGAAAAATGTTTTTATTAATTTTGCTTTCACCGAGATTCGAACCAACGATCTCTCTGTGAATTCCGAATGGTAATCACGCACCAACCCATTCGGCTACGGCGGCCGCTAATAAAACTAATTTATCTTCTCCGATTGATTTTAGATGAATCTCCAACGACTTGAGATGATCACCGCAAGGGACTTCTGGAGAAACGGTCTCCACACAAACAGCGATTACTTTTACAATTACTATTTTTTTTTTTAATTTGTTAAAATCAAGTCGAAACGAGATGTATTAATGCTATGTTTTTATTTTTGTAAAATAAAGCAACTGACTAGCAAAAAAAGAAAAACATAATTTTTTCAGACCATATTTGTTTTTTCTAATCGCCCATATTTTCTCAAACTTTTACTAAATTTCGTCCGAATACGCATTACGACTTTTAAAATGCCACGCAAGAAGGTGGGTAAGAATTTGTTTAACACCCAAACCTAGCGCGTAAATTCATTTCGCTTAATCATATGCAAATATGTATGGTACGTATTTTTTATTTAAATTTTACACGAATAGTTTAAAATTTTACTCATTAAGCTCGAGCAAACACTCACTACGTTATTAAAGCTAACAAACACGCTATAATAACTTTATAATGTGCCGGAGTTATGCCCAGCACACCACGCAGTTGCAACAAATATTTGCAATTATGAACAATGCAATGCAGCAGCAGTATTATCCAGCAGTGGCAGCAATAACATCCGTTGCCAGCGACGAGCGCACCGCACAGCATTTAATAAGTAGGACCTTGACAGCCTTGCGCTATTTCTGCGGGCTCACGCCATCTATTGCACTATGACTACACAAAGGCATGTACAGATTGCATACATACTTACATGTTTAGTATGTATGCGCCAGGGTGTGAGAGTTTATAGCCAAGTATA
The DNA here is from genome assembly GCF_028408465.1 of Anastrepha ludens. Lineage (NCBI taxonomy): Eukaryota > Metazoa > Arthropoda > Insecta > Diptera > Tephritidae > Anastrepha > Anastrepha ludens. The sequence continues at coordinate 112,414,469 of NC_071498.1, read as the reverse complement.
CAATTCACTCGCATAAATGTGCTATTCCCGCTATTGCCGCTATTTGCTAGGCGTATCCTTGAGTGCAATTAAACGCGAACACATTTTCAATTATACTTACATGCATGTGCGCGCATGTACATGCCCATACACTCATACATACTACATATTAACCGCCGTTATGAGTACATGTATGTATGATTGCATGAGAGTTGCAATCGCTCGTTTGCTGGCGGCAGTCGCACTTCTCGCAGCAATTAAATGCAAATAAAACTGTTGCCAGTTGTTGCTGGTGCGCCGAGACATTTAAGCGTCTATGTGCACACTTATGAGTGTGTGTGCCTAGTGTTTTACGGAAGTTGAGTTCGTGTGTGTGTGTGTGTATGCGTCTTTGGGTGGCAGCCATTGCTGTCTGCTCTCTTTCTCATGCACTCATCTCGAAGCTGGTATGCAGGAATCTTGTTTTCTATGTTTGTGTGCATGTTTCTGTGTTTGTATTAATTAGAAACTTGTTCATTGCTTAATTAGAAATTTGGAAAATGTTTGCGCTACTATGTGCGCTATTGCGCATTCATATTTTTTAAGTATTTATTTATTAATTTTTTTATTAATGGCTACTCAAGGAGGCTTACGGGGACCAATCTCAGTCCAGTGCCCAGGTAAAACGGTGGCACAAGTCGTTCAAGGAAGGCCGGGAGGACGTCGAAGACAATGCGCCGCCGCACACCGTCTTGCTCTGCACCTTTGCATTGGCCAAGATGGAGGTTCCGGTGCTTCCCCACCCTCCCAACAACCCAGACCTGTCCCTCCGGCCGCCTTCTTGTTCCCGCGCCTCAAAAGAAAGCTGAAGGGGAAGCGTTTCGACTCCATCGAGGCGATCCAAAAAACTGTGACAGCCGAATTGAACGCGATTCCGGCGGATGAGTTTAAAAAATGTTTCCTGCAGTGGAAGGACCGCTACCAGCGGTGTATTGACGCTCAAGGGTCCTATTTTGAAGAATATTAGTTGTATAAGCCAAAAGGTTTAATAAAACTGCTTAAAAAAAAAAATAAGGCTCATTACTTTTCAATCAAACCCTGTGTAATACATATTATAATAATTCTTCGAAAATTTCAATAGGCGATCTTTCGAAAATGAAAAATCTATCTCAGCAAATTTAAAGATTTTGTCAAACTCAATTAAGGCTCTAGTAATAGGAACATTTCAAGCAGAAAGAGATTTTGAGGGACCAACATCGAAGAACTCGGAATTAAGAAGCAAAAATGAAAGGGAAAGCTTATTTTCCGGTTTTAAGTTAATCAATAAGCATCGCGCTTCATAGGTGCAAATTACACAACGCGAAATGTAGGAGTACTTTCAGGATTCGTTCAATTTTAGCAGCATGGCACGGACCATACGACCAGACCAAATGAAGCATGCATACTTAAGTTTGGAACATACGTGGCCGACAGAAGTCTACATACCTACACCCCTCCCCTTCGTTGTTTAGAAAGTACAAACACTTTGCTTAAAAATGTGCTTATGCAATTTCATTTGAAATCTTGTTCTAATCGACTTAACTAAAACAAATCCATTCTTTAAAATAAAACAACACAGTTATGCTAAAAAAACGCAAAAACAGCGTTGACAAAAAGGTACATACAGAACTGGTTTCCCAGCTTGTACTCTGATACCCTGTCTTGTGATAACGGTCAAATACCGTTTGTCTATTTCTTTCCTTTTCTTATGTTTGTTGTTTTGCTAATATTGATTTTAGTTGCAATTTGAATACTTAAGCATCTACAATGACTCCCCGAAAAGAAATATCAGCTGACGTTAGAAATTTAGTTATTCAGCACAGGGAAGAAAAAAAATCATATGGCGAAATTTCAAAAATCTTAAACTTAAGTCGTGCAACAGTCCAGGCCATTGTAAAAAACTTGAAAAATAGTGGTTTCACCGAAAATAAGCCGCGCAGTCTCCGCCCGAGCAAGCTATCTCGCACAGACGTCAGCTTGATTATAAAAGAAGTGGACAAAATCCAAAAGTTTCTGCTCCGAAATTGGCCGCGGATATAGTAGCAAGCTCATTCAACAAGTATGTTCATCCAAGAACAATTCAAAGAGCTCTGAAGAAAAATGGCTTTCACAATAGAACACAACGAAAAAAGCGTCTTTTTTCTGGAAAAAAACCGTAAACTTCGCTTGCAGTTCGCCAAAGCTTTCTCTGTGTGCTTGGGGAGGGGATGGATTTTTGACAAAAAGTTTTGTTTACAGATGAGTTGAAGTTTAATATATTCGGTAGCGATATAAGAGCAAAAGTGTGGAGGAAGAAGAATACTGCACTGAGTCCGAAGAATTTGTAATGTAATGGTTTAGCGAGCTGTTGCTGCATCTGGAGTTGGAAGATTAGTATTTATTTAAGGTAATATGGATCGTTATAAATACAAATCACTATTGGAAGTCAATCTGAAATCTTCACTGGATGATTTGGAGCTTGGTCCAGGTTGGGTCCAGCACACAGCACACAATGTGAAGGATTGGCTGCTTTAGCATGCTCCAAGGCAATTAAGTACACCAGCCCAGATTTGAATATTATTGAACATGTCTGCGAAATTTTAGATCGAAAAATTAGAAAAAATCCGATTGCCACGACGACTTCAAGCCGTAATTGATGCTAATAGGAGACCAATTAAATACTAAGAAGCAATATTACTTAGAGTTAAGTGAAGTTTTTCACACTGGAGTAAGATATTTGTGTACTATATGTAGACTTTTGCCAACGTTGGTTTCAGGTTTTTTTGCCACAGCTTTGCTATTTTATGTTAATTGTTAATGTATGGATTTTTTTAAGTTTATAATGATTCCAAAAAGCTTTCAAATAAAACTGTGTAAACTCATTTTACAGTAAAGATTTTGAACTTTCAATCCAGTGGAAATGGGGGGTGTATGTAGACTTCTGTCGGTCACTGTATAAAGGCAGTATACAAAAGCTTCAGCGTATAAGGGTCGGAGAAATCGGTGCTATGACGCCTAACTAAAGCAAGCATTGCATCGGATTTGGTAATAATAAAAATTATATGACTGGCAAAAGTATGCTTCGAGTCAAATATTAACTGAAATATTTAATTTCACTTTCACGTGACAGGGGCTTGCTAGATATGCGATACTACTCATCTATGCAATTATGTAAAATGAGACGTGGGGAAAATGTATCAGCTTGTTATTTTATTTAAACGATTTTTCAATTAAAAGTTAAAAAAAAAAATTGTTTACTAATTTTCATCAAAACCGCATACATTTTAATCAGAACTTTTAAAAAATCTTCGAGTATTCAGGCTTATAGCCCATTGAAATTTAGTGTAAAAAATGCAAGTTGGAAGTGGTTAAAATTTGCGTTGTTTTTTGCTTACAATGTTGGGTGTTTTCCTTCTTTCTAAAGTGCCACAAATTGCAAGCCTGCTGAAATTATGGTAAAAAATGTTTTCGAATTGATTTACATAAGTGTGCACTAATTTTTTTTCCCCGTGCACTCCTCTCGGGAGCATAGGGCCTCGACAAGACTCAGTTTTGCATTGGTTTCGTTAATCTATTTTGCTTTCTGGCAGGACAGATAATAAGTCTGCCGCTACCAGTCCTTCATAGTGGGAATAGCTACCTGTCGTTGATTAGGAACAACGCCTTCTAACTGTTTAGAGCGCCATCTGTGTTTCACATTTTTGTGTCAGAAGGATGACACAACAGATGGTTGAAGACTTCGCGCTTGGTGTGTCTGCGCTTTTACCACGATTGCCCGCTTCCTTTTGCGGTGTTTTGCTTTTTTAGCAGCCAAAATGCAAGTAATGCGCTGACTTTTGTGTAGGAGTAAGGATTAGAAGGATAAGGTTTTTGGGGTAGAGGAATAAATTTTGTTTTTTAGAAAATAAGAAAGTTGGTAAGTTTGGAAAAGTGCGAGGACCGTGCTTTACGTGGGATTCGAACCCACAGTCTCTGGGATGGCAGGCTAGTGCACTTACGCTAAATTACCGAGTCGGCCTAATACATAGAGATGGCAAAATTAATCAAATGAATAGCACTGATCTGGTAATGTTTTTAGAAAACTGATATATTCGAATCGAATTTTCTTTTCTGAAGAATTTTTTTAACTAATCGAAATAAAATCTATCCTACAGACTCCGGCACTCGAGCTGTAACCAACTTCAGACTGCTCGCGCAGCTGATGCATGGGCATCAGATGTCTGTTAGTTGACTCAATGACAGTCCAGAGTATTGTTTACAAGCGCGCGGAGGCATTTTGTCAAGAGTAAACGCGAAAAAGAAAATCTCACAGCAAAGCAGCAACAAGTCAGACTTTTGGAAGTGAAAAAGTTGTTTCACTTGGCCGAAAGTGGTCAATTTCCGAACATTGTGACGAGAAAATTTTTCGAATTGAGCAATTCGTAAAGTCCCAAAACGATAGGGTTTATTTGACCGGCCGTTTATACGATAATTTGAGTCATTGATTGGCCACCATTGGATTGGAAGCAGTACCCGCCACAGGTAATGGTTTGGGCCACTGTAACCACAGATTGACACTCTACAATCGTTTCCATCGAACCTGGCGTCAAGGTAAATACGAAATATTATCAGGAAATTATTCTGGAGGTTGATTTGAATCCGTGGGCAGGCAAACATTTCAGTGGCAGAGCATGGACGTTTCAACAGGACTCGGCATCGTCTCACAAAGCTCGAGTGAACCAACAATGGCTAAAAAACAACGTTCCGAACTTCATAACGTCCACACAATGGCTCTCAAATTCAGCAGACGCGAATCCGATGGATTATTCTCTTTGGGACATTTTGGAGAGAAGGGTTCGAACTGAAAGATTCACCAGTCACGAAGCGCTGAAAAAAGCCATTGTCCGTGAGTGGGCCAAAATACCTACAAGTCACATTCGAGCAGTTTGCGATTCGTTTCTGGACTGTCTCAAGGTCATAGTCAGGACAAAAGGTGATCATATCGAGCAAAAGTTAATTGATTCTTAATTTCCATTATTTCACACATTTTTCACTTTTCCAAACTAAGTTTATGGTGTATCTTAAGTTGGGTTGAATAGCACCGGTGTTCAAAATTCCATGATGATCGATTCAGTAATTTAAGTCCGAAAGCATTACAAACAGACAAACTCACTTTGTATTACTCACATAACCTTAGTAAAGACAGTTTTCCAACGCATGCAATTTTAGTCAAAGCTTCAAATATGACATACTTACTCTTATATAGAAGTAGATTAACGCACCGGCGAGTGTCATAGTTAATCAGATCGACTCGAAATTTAGTCCATTAGGGGCCGCAGTGTCTACTTAAATATTCCGAATTAATTTGAAATTCTCTGTTTTAACACATTAGTTCAGCCTTGATCGACTCGCACGCTCAGAACTGATGTCTAACTAGGTGAATACACACATTCAAACATACTTACATAGATAGAAACATCCATATGTAAATACATATGCAATAATGGCCGAAGCAGCAGTTGGCCAGCAAATATTAAATGATGTGATAAATTTGGTGTGTGGCATGTGGCATGTGGCATTAAGTGACCACTTAGAATACTTATTTTAATGTGAATACGTAATCACGCTTGGGTAGCAACAGTGGCGATAGACTTTGCCACATTAGTCCAGTTGTTTAATAAAAATATTCATAGAAATAGTCGTCAATAAGCGAAATGTTAATAAACTCGTTATAAAGTAAATATAATTGGCAAGTATACGAGTCCCCTTTGCTAAGGTATTTGGCGAAACTTCTTCTTCAATTTGGGGTGTGCGTCATTGCTTTCTCTTACAAATGAACGGCAAAAGGTTTCTAAGAAGCTTACCGTTGTTATTACCCAAGTAGCGACCGCTATTAGACATGTTTTTGCAAAATGGCGACAGTGGACAGTGAATCTGGGACCAGTTGAATATTAGTCACGTAAAACAAATACTGTCTACGGCGACTATGGAATGTGAATGAACTCGACCAATTGTTGTAAATGCATAAAATAACATAGACATAACGTAATATAACATATGAATATTAATATAGGTAGGTGAAATGGTTGAAGTGCCAGTCTGGCACTCCTCAGTCTGGAAGCGCCGTTTTGATACCATTATGAGACCACCAACCGGCAGATGTCAGCCAGCCAGAGCAGTTGATATAAAGGAGGAGATTGATTGGATTTAGGTTCGCGCATTGCCTCAGGCTGTCGAAAAGAGGAGCACCCAGTGACCTTAGTCGTCTAGCTGCCAAGCCTGGACATTTACAGATAAAGTGCTCCACAGTCTCTTTCTCTGAAAGGTCTCCACAGCTTCTGCAATGGGAGTTAAGGGAACTCTAGCTTTTCCGCGAGTGTGCCGATCGTCCAGTGGCCGGTAAACACAGCTACGAGTTTGGAATTTGAATGGCGAGGAGTCCAAAGGACTTTCTGAGTCCTTCGTATACCGTATTGGGGCCAAAGGGTTTTTGGAAATAGCACATGAAGAAATGTAGCTCCATCTTTTATGCGCTTTCCTGAGAAATAATTTGTTCAGTTCCCCTTTAACAACTGTCAAGTGGATGCCGATGACCGGGAACTCTCAGGCACCTTCCTGGCAAGCTGATGAGCAATTTCATTTCCCTATATGTTCCTATGTCCTGGAACCCAGATCAGAAAAATGTTAACTGCACACCCAAGAGATTTGATCTCCTCCTTACAGGAGTTTACTAATTTCGTTCTGCACCAAGGCGTTGTCAAAGGCTTGATCGCGGCTTGACTATCGTGAAAATGTTAATATCTTCCACGCTCCCGCGTTTCCTAAGCATTTTGCATACCTACAGGATCGCAAAGACTTCTGCTTGAAAAATACTAGCAGTATTAATATAAATATAAAAAAATGCATATCCATTTTCTCATAACTGCTTCGGGAATGTTTCTGGAGTGGCAGTCCTAAATTAAAAAACAAATGCAAATGTCGCGTTTAATAGCCACACCTCTCGTTATATCTGCTTGTGCCAGGTATTATTTTAAGAGCTGGAGAACTGGAAGATAATTCTAATCTGCTAGATACGTAATTGCATGGCATTTATTTTTTGAATTTGATATCCTTTAGTCCGGCAACAAATTATTGTACAATACAATCCAATTTTGAACAATTTTCCCACTAAATGGTGGTTTGATATTAGAATAAATCGATTGTTAAACTGTATGACCGTCTGCCACGTCTTGTTGGAACCAATTTTGTCGACGTTTAGCTGATTAATTTTTGGAAACCAAAATTAAGTTAGCATGGCGCTCGCCATTCGCCGTAACAGCAGCTTCTTCCTCATTTCAAAAGAAATAATTATTCGTAATTTATGTGTTTTATAGGTACGTAAGCCAAGTTCCTTACGTAAAATTTTCCACCGAGTCGAAGGACAAAGGCGAACAAGTTGGAACGATGACGAATCGACATTTTGTTCTACGAACCTCGTGAACAGATTTAGAGTTTCAAGCCGAGGTTTGCCATTGCCTGCCGAGAGGCGACCGCTATTAGAAGAAACGTTTTCTTTATTTTGGTGTTTCATCGAGATTCGAATCTACGTTCTCCCTGAATTCCGAATGGTAGTCACGTACCAATCCATTCGGCTATGACGGCCGCCCCGACGTACGCCCCGATAAAGGCCAAAAAGTAGAGAAACGACGTCGAAACGACATTTCGGTGTCTTCTTCAACAGTTCGCTCCATGAAGTTTGCGAACAGATTTTTTTTATCTTTTTCAAAGTAAATTTCCACAATGTGGAAATGCTGTTCTGGCGTTAAACGATTCAGGATGACTTTACAGGCCTTATTGAACAGAAATGTCAACGCAGTATGCCATTCTCAGCTGTCAAATCATAATTATCGATATCGATAGTTCCCATGACACAAAAAGCAAAACACCCGACATATTCTTGAATTCATGGCTTGCCTGCCTACTTAAGTTCGCTGTGTTTTCGGTAAACTCCGCATTTGATCCTCTGTAAATGATTTTAAAGCCTCTTTTATGACCTGAAATCCCAACTGCACTCACAAATACGAACATGTGCTAATTCCCCTATAACCTGTCCATTTACATTCTAATACTGCAATGACGGCATTAAAGTAACAATAACAACAAGCTTGTTTGATTGCAGTTGTTATTGTGTGAGTTCGTGCGTGCTGTGATTAGCATTTTACAGTTTGCATGCAAAATTGCCTCGTATAACGGCTGTGCTGCAACAGCCGACAGGACAGTGGAAAGTGTGTCGGCAATGTGGTTCAGCAGCTTTCGCATGAAGCACATAACTGTAGGTACACATTTTATTACCGATGCATTAGGTGAGACAGATGATGATGGGGTGAAAAGTGAGTAATATAATAAATTGAGATATACAAAGAAATTAAATTTTTATTTTTTAGTTTCAGGCTACCTACATACATACATCAATAGAAAGTGAAATACAGCAAAGAAAATGTTTAAAATGATTTACGGCAAGAATATTATTTATTTATTGTCTTTGAATGGATACATTCTTACAGACTATATTAAGCTAATGTACAATAGTTTAGTAGTTACTAAGAAAAGAACGATTTAAGATGATTGACTAAGATGCCATACGGCCATGTAAAATCAGCAAAATCAAATTATGCAAAATCAAATTATGTAGTGACGTCTAACTGATTAAGCGGTTGCAAGCTGTTTTATTTTTAATTTTCTTTTTTCGATATATAGTGCGTTAAATAACTATAGCTCAATGATTTATTGACTAGTTTTGACAATTTATTTATAAATTATTTTATTTATTGGAACTTCTATGAACATCTCGAAGAGCTTGCCTACGCTATTGATAGCTAAATGCCTTCTCTCCGTCAAACACACCGACATGCAGAACAAAATTGGCGATCTGTTCTCAACCTCATTGAATGCATAAATAAATCACGAGAAAACGAAAGCCATGAAAATTCGATCCACTAGCAGCCGCCCGTTCCTCTTAAGGGGTTATACGCAGTTATGACTTTCAAAAAAATCGATTTTTTTTTACTGCATTTTTGTAATGTACATATATTCAAAAGTATACGCACGAAATTTGAAGTAGATCTAAGCAATACTTTCGGAGTTATACCTAAATATGTAGAGATGCCTCGGCACGTTTTAAGGTAGGTATTGAAACTTTAAACGTGTTTTTTTCAAAACGGCATTTTTCAAGTCGGTGTACACGATATCTCGAAAACGGCTTGTTTGATCGATCAACCGTTTTAACTCAATCTTTAAAGATACATTTTCTAGTATTTAATCGTTCCTTTTGTAAATCTGATACTTATTTTCCATTTTATAATCAATTTACGGCCAAATTTTAACGTAAAAATCGAAATCATTTCTTTTAAAAGCTGCCATTTTGTGAAAATTCACTATTTTGATTAGCCGAACGATTAATTACTAGATAATCTAATATATTAACAAAATTTGTTTGGTTTTTTGATTTCAGATAATCCAATCCTGAGTTACGATGTACACCGTAAATCGTCTTTTTTTAAAGGAGGTTCCAGAAATAATCAACATTTTCACAAATAAAAAATTATGTTACGATCTTGAAGGATGCTTTTATAACCGCCAAAAATTTTCAAATTAAAATTTTCTGAAGTTTCTTCAGGATAAATCCTTGACAACCCGTCTTTTATTTGCTTCATAACTGCGTATAACCCCTTAAATGGTGATCAAATTGAGAACGTTGACCTCTTTACCTTCTTCTTCTTCTTAATTGGCGCGATAACCGTTTACGCGATTTTGGCCGAGTTTAACAAAACGCGCCAGTCGTTTCTTATTCGTGCTAACCGGCGCCAATTGCACATCCCAAGTGAAGCCAAGTCCTTCTCCACCTGATCTTTCCAACGCAGAGGAGGCCTTCCTCTTCCTGTACTACCACCAGCTGGTACCGCATCGAATACTTTCGGAGCCGGAGCGTTTGTATCCATTCGGACGACATGACCTAGCCAACGTAGCCGCTGGATCTTTATTCGCTGCGCTATGTCTATGTCGTCGTAAAGCTCAACAAGACCTCTTTATCATTGCCGCTGAAGACAGTTATCGCCAGAATCAATAAAGTGAACGGCAAGTATTCACAGCTCTGAACTATCTGATCTTCGAGTATCTTCAGCGTACATACAAAATTACGGAACTTTTAAGACAAATCTTGTATAGATCGAAAACCTGGCTCACAAATAATTGGATCGAAAACAATATTCAAAGCTGTGTGAACAGATGTTTACGCAGGATATTGTAGATCAGGTGGTCCACCATCATAGGTATCATACCAAAGATCTATACAAGAGGTGTAAAATCCAGCCGGTAGCTAACATGATAAAACTGTGAATGTGTAGGTGGATTGGGCATACGCTTCGCAAGGACGCAAATGAACTCTGTCGTCAAGCACGGGATTGCACAAGGTGCATGCAAGATTGGCCGTTCAAAAATATCTTGGAGAAGGGCGTTGAAACGTCAGGAAAACTTCGAACGAAATCAAGCTTCTTGCAAAAAATAGAATCAGATGGAGTTGTTTTACTGAGGCCTAATGCTCCAGTGGGAGAAACAGGAAATGATGATTATGATTTGTTACTTACATATATAATTTTAATACTTTTTGAAGTCGAAGCTTCCAACTATGTGACATTGAAAAAACATTTCCACAATGGAAAGAATAATGAAGTTTATTTAGTTCACTTCTGCTTAATTTGTTAAGGGGTTCCGGTGGTCTAGAATTTTCAAAAAATCAATTTTTGTTTGATTTACTGTGAAATTTTTGGAAAGATGTTCCTAGATTTTTCGATTCTACAGCCGTTTTAGCAGATTCGTCATGCGGCCACTCTCAAAACTTTAATCTCAATTATCTCAAAACTATTTTTTTCGGCCTGGTGTTGTCAAAAGAAAAAACAACAACTATTCAACCGAATTATCTGAAATTTTAATATTTCGTTTACAACAACAATGGCTATCGCCCGTACTAGAATCATATCAGGTCAGTCCATAAGTTCGTGCGTATTTTACCCATCATTTCACTTTTGTGCGATTTTTGCATACAAAAAATTATTCGCGGAATATAACGGAACTATTTATATTTTCTTTGATATATTCTTTGATATATATTATTGATTTTAATCGCGGATAGAAGCACGTGTTGTTAAAAAATAAAATGGAATCTTCGAACGCGTATAAGAGGCATATTTTGTATTTTTTTATAGAAGTGGTAAAAATGCAACAACTGCTGCAGAAATAAACACTGCCCACGGAGAGGATACCGTGAGTGTAAGGACTGTGCAAAAGTGGTTTTCAAAATTCTCAAATGGTAACTGCGACGTGGAGAATGCCCCACTCGTTGGTCCTCCTGAAGTCTTTAACTCCGACGCCTTGCTCGAACTCGTGGAAGCTGAGCCAAATTTGACAGTCGATATGATAGCTCAGAGGTTAAATTCATTGCATGGAACAGTTCACAGGCACCTGGTTCAGTTGGGAAAGGTTTTAAAGTTGGGAAAATGGCTTCCGCATAGACTTTCCGTCGCCAACCTTCAGTAGAGAGTGAATGTGTGTTCTCAGCTGCTGCAACGGCTTGAAAATGAAAGGTTTTTGAACCGTATCGTTACTGGTGCCGAAAAATGGGTCCTTTAAAATAACCCTGTTCACAAACGCCAATGGTTCGATAAAGATGAAACACCAGAACCGACCCCTAGAGATGGCCTTCACCCCAAGAAGATTCCCCTGTCTATTTGGTGAGGTATGGCCGGTATTGTTTATTATGAACTTCTGGAACCAAACCAGACGATAACTGCTGATTATTATTTCCATCACCTGTCAAACCTGAATGAGGCACTTAAGAAAAATCGACCGTCTTTAGTGAATAGACGCAAAGTTTTGTTTCACCACGACAACGCAACACCTCATACCGCAAGGCAAACATTAGGCAAGCTGAACGAGCTCTGATGGGAGCTAATGCCGCATCCACCATACTCTCCGGATATTGCACCTTAAGATTATCACCTTTTCCGTGGACTTCAATCCCGTATGAGTAACAAGAACTACTCCTCAAAAGAAGCTAGAAAAAGGGATATCGAAGTATATTTTGGCCCCAAGGACAAACAACTTTTTGAGCAGTAAATTAAAAATTTGCCTAAGCTTTGGGAAAATATATTATTGATTAATAAATACTTTAAACATCTTTTTTTATTAATTTTAAAGCCACCTTTAAAAAACGCACGAACTTATGGACTGACCTGGTATTATTATTTTAATTATTTCGTAGTTTTTTGATTAAAAAACTGAACTAAAACCCGTCAAATTCAAAACCGTGCCATTTGGTCAAATTTTTTTTGATACTAGTACGGGACATAGTCCCTGCAGTCATACTGATTAATATTTTTTTGGTTTTTATATTTCGAAAATGGACCACACCGTCTAGCGTCATTTTTAAGGTTGTTAAAATTAAATTTTTTTTTAAATTTTTCTTTGTAAAAGAAGTTAAATAAAAAAACCTAAAAAATTTAAATATCGTTTTTCATTTTCGAGCTCCAAACCTTCGGGACCCCTTAATATGCCATGATGTACTTGAAACTTAACCGTTTTCGAGATATTCGATTTTAGAGACTATTTGAACAATATTTGTTTTTTGCTTGTACGTCTCCCTTTTTCCTATTTTCCTGTTTTTCTGTTGAGTCACTTAATAAAAATTATCAAGGAAATTTGGACTTGAAAAAAATTTTGAATATAAGATTTTCACGAAGTATTTCCTAATTTACGTCATTAAAAAAAATTTGTATGGAAAATATTCGGTAAATTATTTCAAAACTAGTACAGTGTACTCTCTCTTAAGCGGACACCTAAGGAGCTAAAAAAGGTTAAAAAATTTAAGATAAGTCTTAAAAATTCGTGGTATATGCTGAAATAAGTGTCCGCTTATGGGAGATGCTCGCTTAAGAGAAGTGTACGTTAGGAGAGAGTACAGTGAATTTCTTTTTAGCTGTCTAAAAACGCATACAACTTCACTTTGAGAAGTAAACAGTAGACGGATTTCGGGCTCAACTAATGGAAGTAAAATTTCATAAGGAAAAAATTTTAAAAATAAGTAACGAAAACAGAAAACTTAAGAATTGAAACTTTTTTATTCATTTTAATTTGATCGAGATGACCGCCGCTATTCCTGATACATTTCTCATTTGTCAGTGGCTTCAAATATATTTTATTTGAAAAACTTGAAAATCCTACACGTCAATAGTGGGTATTATGTTAATTAATATTACCATCTCTTTCGACCTTAGACCCAACTGTCCACAAGATTTTTTTTGAAAAAAGGTGCATCCTCAACATCGGTAGCGAGCATAAATCTGCAAAAATCTAGTCGCCTATATGTTACTTGGCGATCCCGCATCCACTCTGACACGTGCCATCCAGGCGAGTGTCCGTTTGCTAACATGCAAAATACTTAAATACAAACGAATTCCTGCCATCGGTCAGATTGAGTAGCCGCTTTTATGAGTTCAATTAACCTTAATCGCGCACGAAAATACCCACTCAAGACCTATCAATAGATAATCAATTCGAACACATCTGTCTTTAATATTTATTTTTAATTTTTTCTTTAATCTGACATATTCGATATCTTCATTTGTGGTCTGCGTGCATTCCGATGTGCATTAGCGGAAGCGTAATGAAATAATTTGTAGCGCTGTGGATGACGAGCACGCAGCACACTCCAGTGAATAGCTGTGTATGATATATATTTTGTTGCTTGCCACACAACTCAATTCGCACACACTGGTATCCATTAAATTTATTAGTTGCTCGTACATACACACATACACATGTACCAAATTTGCTCTTCTTCAGCATCATTGAGACAAACAAGTCGAGCAAGTTTCGTCGGTCGTTTGGGATGGCTGAGAGCTGTCAAACGAAAGCTGTGGGAAGCTGCTTGATTGGCTTGCCTGCCTGGCAGTGCGTTGTCTTGGGTATCGTTTGTTTACTTGTACTCGTTTGGTAAAAACATACACACACATATACGCTCGTACTATCTACAAATAAAAAATATGAAAAGCACGCAATAAAGTTAATTGATTTGAAATGGAGTCATTTGACAAATCATCCCATTCAGTTAGTACCTACTTGCAAAGACCAGCAAAGTCTATGCTGAAAAAATTTACATTTGAAATTTATTTTCGTTCACGCGATCCCAAAAAAATAAACAAGGTGGCAATACCCACTCATTTTATGTTGATGGGTCATTTTTCGCTGAACTCGCAGAATAACAATTTTGTTTTTATTTATGGAGGGAACTATGAACGCAATGACGCAGTTGAAATAAAATTGATTGAAATTGCTTGTTTATGAAATTTGATTGGCAATTTTTAAAATGTGATTTAACAAGCAGCTGGCTGAGTGTAGAAAAAGTTTAATTCCCTTTTATAGATTATGGATAGCATTGATGAACAATAAAATAGATGTGCGACATTTTGATAAGTTTTTGCTATTTTGCTGTTGTTTATTTAGTGAATACTAATTTTTCATAAAAATTGAATTCATTATGAAATAAAAACCATATGAAACAGTTTTTCACATTTATTAAAAAAATTATGAAAATTCTGTAAATTCACAGCAAAATTACAAGCTTTTTAATCAGAATTTTTAGAATAATTTTTGGTATGCAGTTTAAAAAAAAAAAAAAAACCCCAGTTTTATAGCAATTCTATTTACGTATAACAAAGAGTGAGTGGCTACAAAATAGCGCTGATTTGTTATACATTTTTTGCCTTTGAGGTTTTCTGTCTCAAAGGTTTGAGGTTTCATCAACGTCTGATTGGAACAGGATAGTTTGCCCGGAATTACGACTTATATAGTACATCGTTGTGTGAAAATAAAATAAGAATAAACAAAATTTGAATTTTTCTTCTTTGCTTAACAGGGGTAAGAACTATCAAGACGGCGCTTTAGTGCTACTTGAGGATTGCCAGACTGACACTTCAACCATTTCAGGGGTAAGGACAGCCTACTTAGTTTTGCGAGTATTACCCAGTTAAACGCCAAAATCATAGAAAAAATATAATTTTTTTAAGAAAGGCCCCCACTCGCCAGGTAATATCAAACCTACGAGCTTATTTCTTTCATGAAAAAGTTGTCCATAAAAAACTATCTGCCTTTCGGAGGCGACATAAATCTTTAGGTCCTTTAATTTGTGAAAAAAAGTCGCACTTTGACGACCTCCTGGGTCAAGTACTCAACAAGGCTGTAAGCACCGATTATATGTGTATATAAATGTAAATTAATCACGCGATTTTGTTTTGAATAACTTTTTACGAAATAAAATAAAACTATTTTGAGTGATGGAATTTTTGTTTTTTACCTTATTTTTAACCTTTGAATCTTTCATGGAAATCTTTCCACTGCTTGTCTGTTTGTATACTGTAGTTGTCTACTTCACAAGTGTCAAATCACTTCATTTGCAAAAATAATAAAGCTTCCGAAGGGGTGATTAATTTTGCGCCATTTTATATATAAATACATATACTTATTCCAGTTAGTTTTTGTTTTGCGGAAGTCAGCCTCTGGTTGGATCCAAGTGGGATCAGTAGGATCGTTTAAATCAAAGGTATCGCAATTTTCGCGATCGCTCTTTGTTTCACTCAGGCGTCTTTTACAAGAACATCAAAAAGGTTTAAGCAGTGAAAAACTATTTTTGAAACTAAATGGAATTTCAGCAATCTGCTGTCGGAAGGTTTAATTTTATTTTTCGGACATGACATATCCCTGTAACCGTGGTAAACAATGAGTCAAACAGATATAGATAGAGAGTTGCTTAAATAGTTCAAATGAGAATTGGATGATTGATCGATCAAAAAAGGTACCTTTGATTAAAACGTTATATCCTTTAGGCTCAAGCGATAAATATACTTAGACTACTAATTTACAACTCTATATTTCAGTATTCAGTATACGAGTATTATATGCCTGTCTTTCCAGCCTGGAGTAATATCGCAAAGTCGCACGTTGGAAAACTGCAGATCTGCCAAAATAATGTGGTCAAAATAATTCTACGACTCCTGACAGATTTCTCCACCAGAAAGCTTCATGACGAGTCAAAACTTAGATGTCATTGCAGTTTTTCGGAGAGTCTGTTAGTATCTGAAATTTTATAGCGTTTAACTGAGTCGTGGTACTTAAAGGCGTACAGATTAACGCTAGCCTGTAGGATGCAAAGCAAAGGTTTTTCCTAGTAATCTGCGAAAAAATCTTAAAAAACCCGAAACCTGCGATAAATATCTAAAATGTGATAAATATCTAAACATAATGATGTAGAATTAGGGCTTACACCATATTCTGCAAATTTTTCGATAGCACAAATATTCATGGGTTTTCCACTTAATAAACTCTTATCTTTTTATCTTTTACCTTCAAATTCTTCAACAAATGGTCACAGTTAGCGTACGGCATCTGGCCGCAAAATTAAAAAACTTTAATTATAATCTTAACCTTTAACATATGATATGCATGTTTTAAATGTGATAACGTTTCAAACGTCTTAGTAAATTTTTCATAATTTCCCTTCTGCTAATTAAATATATATATGTTTTTGTATTATAATGGTTATTAATTTAAAGTACAAACGAGTCTAAATTAACTTCAATGACAAAGAAAAATATGAAACTTCTTGGTTCTGTCTAGAAAATTGATAGTTTATTTCTAGAGTTTTTACTATAAAAATAGAATATATAAAGGGTTTTCCAATAAGAGGTGTTATTTCGTAAACGGATATGTATGTAAATGTAAATATGTATGTACTTGTGCTCACATGGAAATTTGACAACATAGATAGTTGCTTACCTGCAATTATAGAAAAATAAAAAGTTGATTAGATATGAAAATGACAATTACGCAAATAATTTATCTAAGCTAAAATAAAAAGTGGCTTCGACAAGGGGTTAATTTTCATTTTGTTCGATATTTTTGTGCATGAAATCAATTACGATATAAATAAAGGGTTTTCCAATAAGAGGTGTTATTTCGATATTCAAAGAAAAATGCTATTTTTTAATATAAATGATCGGATTTTTATTTCATTATAAAGAGGAAAGTATGCCGTTAATAGTGGAAAATAATATCAGGCAAATTACCACCACGATCACGCTTACATAACAATATCCTTTTCATGAAATTTCCCATAACCGAATTGCAAAGTGGCTGCCCCATCCATGTCCTCGATAACCTCACGAATTCCACCTTTGAGGTCTTGAATCGACCCTGGGCTTTTGGCGTAGACCTTCTTTTCCACATGGCTCCAAAGAAAAAAGTCACAAGGTGTTAAATCACAAGATCTCGGTGGCCAATTGTGATCACCTCTTCGAGAGATAACACGGTCCGGAAACTTTTCTCGTAAAAGATCAATGGTTTCGTTGCTTGTGTGGCACGTAGCGCCGTCTGGTTGAAAATAAACGTTGTTCAGATCAATACCATCCAATTCCGGCTATAAAAAATCGTTAATCATCTCTCGATGGCGCAGTCCATTCAAAAATAACACCTGTTATTGCAGAACCCTTTAGGTATAGAAAAAGAAGAGGGTAAAAAATTTGATCACATCGTAAGCTAAAGGCTAAGAAAGTTTCTTTTTTAGCTCCATGACAACTATTGATATCGATAACGACAATGATTTGACAGCTGAAAATAACAAACTGTGTTGACATTTCTCTTCAGTAAGGTGTGGCAAGTCATCATGAATCGCTTAGCGCCAGAAAAATGCTTCCAAATTGTAGAAATTTACTTTGAAAAAGAGAAAAAAAATCTGTTCGCAAAGCTCCTAGAGCGAAGTACTCGTATTGAAGAAGACACCGAAATGTCGCTTCGTCGTCGTTTCTCTTCTTGTTGGCCTTCGTCGTTCGACTACATGGCCAATTTTACCTAAGTATCTCGGCCACCATAGTCGAGTTGATTGGTGCGTGACTACCATTCGAAATTCAGAGAGAACATAGGTACGAATGTCGATGAAATACCAAAATGAAGAAAAAGTTGTTTCTAATAGAATGATTGTTTCATAAAATATATCTGCCACTCGGAGTCGGCTTGGAACTGTAGGCCCCTCCATTTGTGGATCAACATCAAGACGGAGGCCACAAATACGAGGAAGAGCTCGGCCAAACACCCAAAAAGGGTATACGCACCAATTATTTATACGAGTATATATTATATATAGTTTGAAACTTTGATTTATATGGTTTTTCATGCAGAATTAACTGTATTTTCAGAAAAAAATTATTAAAATTAAATTGAGTAAACAACGAATTGTGAAAACTTCTCAACAAGTCTCTGTGCTATAGTTATTTAGCGCACTGAATATATAATTTTTTATTTTATATAAAAGATGGCACAAAATTGATCATCCTATTTGAAGTTTTATAAGTTTTGCAAGTGACATCGTACGTCAAATAAATTTGACACTTGTGAACTAGCAGCTGCGATATGAAAACAAGTGAAAAAGGTCGCTTAAAGTCAAAATAAAGATTTCCATCCCTTAAAATCATTATTTTTTTATTTAATAAAAAGATATTCAGAAAAAAAAGAGATTATTAATTTTGCGCCATAAGTTCTTGTTTAACCATTTGTTCTCCTTTATTCTAAGCCAACTTGCCCTTATGACTAAGTATAGCTGGGTATAGTAACTGTAGTCATAAATATGTACATAGAGAGTTGAATAGTTCTAGAAACAGGTCCCGGTTATTTAGTGAGAGTCTGCTCCAATACTCGATGATGCCAGCCTTTTTATCGTTCAAGAATCTATGAATCTCGGAGTGATGTCTTGGGTTTTACCCAGAAGCTTTTAAGAAGCCCATTAAATATTTTATTTCCAAAGTCTAGGCAAATCTAGTTTTTCGTTTCCAATATGGATATTTTTATATTTTATGGACATATTTAATTTATATTTATATATAATTTTTAGTGGGATCAAACTGGAATTTGTTTCTTTATCCTGGAGTCCGATCTATTCTTTGTATTCCTATAGAAATTAAATAGTCCAGCGAAGACTTATTCATTTTTCTCTCAAAGACTTAATTTCTCTGATCCTTTGCCGTTGCAGCTTGACTCATTTGAGTGCTGGATGAACCCAGAGCCAGCACGAAAGGGACGAAAAGTGTGACAACATTTTCGTTTTCCGGTTTATTTTACTAGTAAATAATCAAAAGAGAATGAAGATGTACACAGAGCTAAAAATTAGAGGCCAAAATTAATCATCCAATTTTGTTTTTGCATAAATTTTTTTATTAAATACAAAAAATGAAAATATTTTCAGTGATGGAAATCTTTATTTTGACCTTTAAGTGCTCGTCTGTTTGTATGCTAGAACTGCCCAGTTCGCATGTGTTTAATATTATTGAGGTACGACGCCTTTTTTCAAATGTGTAAAGCTTCCGATAGGCTGATTAGTTTTGCGCCATCTTGTACGAGTCATATAAATGTCGATTCGAAACACTGCCTTTGGAACCAATTTCTGAAACAAGCTAAAGTTTAACATATTTGTAGATCAGGCCACTTCAAATAAATTAAGCTTTAGCGTCAAATAATCTGAATGGCACTTCTACTTCTGCTGCTCATTAAGAAAATAATCCCAAAAATTCTTCACTTCAAAATTGTTCGCATAATTTTGTCGACTCATTCACACTGTGCAAGAGCTTCATGACTCCTTGCACGCTTTTGCTCAGCCAAAAAGAAAGAAAAAACTAAAATTAATTAATTTTGAAATTCGCTTAAGTGCGGAAGTTGTCCTGCAGCTTCGCATACAACATCAGTGCCAACAGTAACCACCATCGCCACCACTCACCGTTGTTGCCGTGCCGCGCCTGCTGTACGCACTAAACACGCAATTTCGCTGCTATGCATTGCTCTTACCGTTGCTGCAACGTCATGCCATGCAACAACTTGTGTGCAATTGGCGAAGTGTAAAAAGGAGGGCAATGCTAATGAAATGTCTACACAAAAACAACAGCCGATCCAACTCAGCCAACAACAGAGGAGGAGTAGATAAGCAGAGCCATTAAGGGAGGGCAGGTGAAAGACGATTATTGGTATGCAAAATGAAGTTTGTACGCGGTTATACGTATGTACATACACACATACTTTAGGCTGTTGCACAGTAGCTAAAGCGAGATTAAATGTGGCAGCCGCAAAAGAAAAAAATGTATAAAAATAAAGTAAATGCAATGAATGCAACAACATAATCAGTTGGAAGTTATTGCTCACCAGCAGCACAGCAATATTCATTTCAAAGAGTGTCTACGCGCCTAAGTGTGTTTATTAGCTTGTTCAATTGTATGTGTGTATGTGTGTATGTAAATATGTATGTAGACGTGTTTAAAGCAGACTCATGCATCGCTGCAACTACTCAATTAGGCGCATGCGTGCATTTGTTTTTCTTTTCACACACATATGCACACGCACACATGCATTCATACGGTTGTGTATGTGAGCATTTGCACTGCATGCCGCCGCAAATGTGCAAATTCCATTTCAAATTGTAAATCGCTATGTGTTGAATTCATTTAAATGGCAAGCGGTTAAACTTGCCGCTGCTATAGCAAATTGAAAATTGTCACATTCTGTTGGAAAAGTTCCAGAAATTTGAGATTTAAACATGCCCAATGCAGGCTGGCTTTGCTAGCTTGGCTTCAATAACTGTCAAAAATTAATAGAACATACTGAAATAAATGAAATGAGACCTTATGGCAGCTTTGCTTGAAGCGCTTGAAGTACGGCAAATTTTCAAATAGTTCAATGTTCTATTTACAGTGCTTTTGGCATTAGGAATTGAAAACTACTGTCTTTCGTTTGATTTGGTTTGGTTGGACTGCATTTGTGAATTTTATTTTGCAGACAGAGTGGAAGCAAAGCCGAAGACGTACATAAAGACATTTCGTTACGATACTAGGTAGCTCAGAACAGTGGTAAAAAAATATTTGAAGTGCTTTCTGTATGCAGTAGGAGTAGTAGTAAAAAACTTAGGATTGTCCAGGGCGCTTTTAGCGAAAATGATAATGCAAAATAACAAAGGATTGAAACTCTTAAAATTATAGGCTAGCGACACTGGAAAAACTCAAAGAAATGCTTGGTTCTTACAAATATTGAATTTTACGAATAATTGGATTGTTAAGGCAGTGTTCAAAGCGCCCATTTGGCCATACAAGTTATCAAAGCCAAGCAAAACAAGCACAACAAGAAAAGCCAGACTGCATCGGGCCTGCACCTCAAGATTATCAAAAGTGTTTCCAATTAGTCGAGGAATGTTGAAATCGTTGTGTAGAGTTATAGGAAGCCTGCAGGTTTGCAAAAACTCGACCATATACTTCCACAAAGCACATTGCATTCGCTAGTTTCAAAACTGTATCCGTTTTCAATCGGCAGAAGGCATACAAAAATTCGCGGCAAGAACAGCAGTCGTGCCAGGAAAATGTGTTTGAAAACTTAATTTTTGTTGTTATTTTTATTTCGTTTATTAAGTCTTTGCTTATATAAACCTTACAATCTAAATTCGCAAATTTTATTTAACTTAGAAGGCATGACTACTAGTGTAATTACTCTAGTCTTGAAACAACTTAACAAACTTAAGAGAAACGCGTGAAATGAATAATCAGCCTTACGAAAGTTAGAAAGCTATGATTTCGGATTCATACCTAAGTTACGTAAATTACGTAAAATCTAAATCAATGCTACGACATATTCTATTGCATTCGGTGAGAGTTCTTGCGTGGGGAAATAATTATAATTAGCTTTAAACGGAACATTAAAGCTTATCAGCTCAAGTATTTCCGGGCAATCAACGAGACCTGAAATAATATCATAAGGAAACAGCAGCGATTGAATTGAGTTTCTCTATTCAAGCGATTTTATCCCTTAAAGCAGCGTTGGGCACCTCTTTGGCTCGCAAAGCTTTCAAGGATCCATAAAGATTCGTTAATGAAAAGCTGAAAGTGAAATTGGGCAAGAATTCTAACCTACGGTAGCACAGATGCGGTCATGAAGGCATATGATTTAGTGTTCCTAATTCCAACACAGTGAATTATTTTGAAAAGATATAAGCTAACCCAGCTTAAGAATATTGAGTGGAACCTTAACCGGCTTATAAAGGGTGGTTAAGTGTCAAAGGCCGGTGTTGATTTTGAATAAAATACAATTTTTTTAGGAAATTATTATCGTTTCTCTTTACTATGATAATATTGATATAACTCAATTACATATGGAACAAAATAGTGGCCAAATGGATGTCGAGGCCTCGGCGGCACACCTCCATCCGATGGTCCAAATTTTCGATGACGCTGAGGCATAATTGAGGTTCTATGCCGTTAATGTGCCGAATTATCTCATTCTTTAGCTCTTGAATTGTTGCTGGTTTATCGACATACATCTTTTCTTTTAAATAATTCCAAAGAAAGAAGTCCAACGGTGTCGTTGACGTTTAGGTGTGGGTCACATTCAACATCATCCCTTGAAATTTAACCACCCTTTATAAGGGCAGTAAAATAATGCGCGCCACGGTAAAAAATACCTTCGATAAATCAGTGCAGACTACATCAATTTGACATCCACTCTTGAACGATGAAATACAAAACTGAGAAAAAGAAGCAAGTTTTGAGACTTTCGAGCAACCACAGACAAAACCAAGCTAATGTGAATCTATTATCTCTTTGGGAGCCAATAATACAATTTTTTTGAATACTTTTGAGCAATTGGAAAGGTTGGAGGTAGGTTTGTGGTGCGAAATCTCTGTTTTGTTACCTGATTTAGAATTTGATGTAATAGATGTAACTTTCCCGCAACAAGACAGGGTGAACGATATGAAGTGTTACCAACTTCAAACTGCTTGTATCTGTAAAACAGCTCATGACATCAACGTCAAAGTTGTTCTAATAACAGTTCAATATATTGTTTATATTGCACTATAAAACGTTGCAATGATACTGATAGCATTGCAAAACGCTATGGAGGTGGACCAAAAATAACCGCAACAACGCCAGAAATGGTTCGGAAAGTGAAGGCTCGACCTGAACGAAATCCACGTCGCAGTGGAAGAAAAATGGCAAACGAACTGAAAATATCGCAAGACTGCATTCAACGCATATTGAAAATTGAGCTCAAGGTCAAGACTTACAAGTTCCAAAAAGCACACGATCTTTCACCCCAGCAAAAAAAAGTTCGGAGGGAAAGAGCAAAGGAGTTGTTGCGCTTGCCCGAACGTAGCGAATTTCCTCACATTGTGTTTTCTGATGGAAAAATATCCCAATTGAGCATTTCATAAACACTCAAAACGATCGTGTTTACTTGACCGAACGCTCATACGAGAATTTGAGCCTACGTATGACCACTCGAAGCAATCGTTTAATGTTTTAGAAGCTGCTTTAGAGCCGTGGACACGCAAACATTTCGGTCGTAGACCATGGACGTTCCAATAGGACTCGGCACCGTCTCATGAAGCTCGTGTGGTTAAAAAATTATGTTACACCCTTCATTTCGTCCACACAATGGCTTTCGAATTCGCCAGACGCAAATCCGATGGACTATTCCATCTGGTCCATTTTGGAGAGCAAGGTAAGGACTAAAAACTATACCAGTATGGATGCGCTAAAAAAACGATTATACGAGAATGGGCCAAAATACCGCAAAATCAGATTCGTGCAGCATGCAACTCATTTTTTGACCGATTGGAGGCTATAGTCAAGGCAAAAGGTGCTCATATCGAGCTAAAGTGAATATATGTATGTTAAAATTGGAATCATTTTTGAACAATTTTGTCTTTGAAATCAATGAAACAAAAAAGTTATGGTGTTTTGAATAGGTATTCACTTCATATTCATAATTCAACAGCACACAACGGATGGTCTACATTTTTTAAGTAGAAATGAAGAGAGCCCATCTATATCATTTTCATTGAAGTTTTTAACGCGCAGATATTTTAATAATATCTAATTTACTGAGCGCACTAATAGGGGGGTCAGCATCAACAACAAAGCTAGATTTTGGTCCAATAAGCACTCAGGGTACTTTCATCAAAGGGCATGCAAGAAGTAATATTTTAGTTACCATTTTTTGCTCGAATATCCTTCCAAAAAGCATGAGGGGTTTTCTTTCAACTCAACTTCATGCCGACAAATATAGGTTTAATACATATAAGAATTTGTTAAAGGACGTGAAAACTAGTCATATAATGAATATATTTTCCTTTTCAGGATATACCTTTGGTGGTTTAGTTTAAATGGAAGTATTTGCTTCTCATATTCTGTAAGGGTGTGTTTTAATCTTTAGTGTAACAAAGTAACTCATGGACTTCTGCAGGAGGAAATATAGGATCAGCCCAAAATATTCCGGAGTTTTTCAGCAGTAAAGCTTCAAAGCAGTCTGTGGCACTTTTTGAAAGAAAGACTGATTTACAATCTTTGCTTTTTTGTAATTTTGTATTTCAGAGAGTCAAAATCAGTGTTACGAAAAGCTATTTTGCTATTGAAATTGAACATTGAAACAAATTCTATCGACTTTAGAGAAAGAACAGAAAGATTTGGTGCCTATCAGATTCACAGATTCGGTAAGAGAAGAAATAAACTTTTCATCCAAAAACAAAAAAATTAAATCAAGGACATGATTTATCTGATTGAAAAATACGTTAATTTCAATGAAGACTAACTATTAGATTGATTCCGTCAGAATTATTAATATGTGCTGGGTTTTAGATGCCGTTGCCGTGAAAATTTGACCAAACAGTTTTATTCAAATTGTAGTCACCAAGGATTTAAAAATTACATGCCTCATTACTTTCATAAAGAGCATAGATATTCTGTGAATGTAAAAAAAATATAAAAAAATATCTTGCCATGTGGAAATCAGTCGTACTACAAATACACGGTCAAGAAGAGAGTATCTATATTTAAACTATTCACGAACAGAAGAGCGATTGGATTTGATTATTTCTCGGAAATAACTCTGAAGACGATTCAATAAATTTGTGTGAATAATAAAGACTTTTAACTTGAGTAACGAACTACTGGTACTTTTTTGACAGAATATACAGGGGTACATACGTACATATATGCAAGCCCATGTGCATGCATTAATAGTGGCAGCTACGTATACCCGCTTGCGAATTTCTTGATGCGCAACTGCGGCGAATTGAGCATTGAATCGTGTTCCATTTAGACAATTTGCTAATTTGCGGCAGCGATGGCTACATCTAATTGACTGGTGGGGCAGCGGAGTGGCGGATTAGCATACTGACTGCATCATCAATTATACACTGATTAAAGTTGTCTGTATCTATTGCTTTTTTTTTGCATACTTGAAGTTGTTCGATTTTCATAGAAAATTGCTTGCTTTTCTTTGGATTACGATTTCAATTCTTCCATACAAAAGTATTTTCAAGTCTGTTTTTTTTCAAATGCAAGTATTTTGCTAAAATTAATTAAAATGAGTAAAACATATTTTTTTTTTTTTGTTACGCTACGGGTTTAGGAGAGAGCGGAGTACCATGACAAATTGCAAAAATTCTACTTGAATAAAAAAGAAAATTGCATTGTTCCCATTGTATATGTATTTTTTTATTGGATAGTTGTCGAGTGGAAACAAAATTTTACATAATACCAGTTATTTTATAAAGGTTGAGTGGTAAAAAAATTACCTAAACAATTACTAATTTAAGGATTGTGAGAATGACATTTCTTGCATTATTTTCATTTCGTTTTGGTGTAAGGAATTTATTTGTAGGTACGTTAAAAAAAGTTATATATATATATATCAGAAAGGCAAAAACAAAAAAAAGCAACAATGATAGAAACCAGATTGCGTCCATCAGAGAGTGCGTGACGCCATATTAGTCTAGTTGTGCGGTGTTGCCTATAATTTGCTCCTCGCAAAAAATGTAGTGCTTTTTTATACTCAAAATGCACAAATTTTTGAGTTTGGGGTTTGACTCTTTTTTCTACCAAAACTGTAAAATAAAAAAAACTTAATTTATACTTAATTTATTTAGAGAGATTCCCTTCAAAAGCCACAAGGGCATTCTTTGCCTGCTCAAGGCTTTTTGGTAAGACATGGGGACTAAACCCTAGAAAGACCTTCTGGACATTCACCACAGTTGTGAAACCCATAGTCACTTATGCATCCTTAGCATGGTGGCCCAAGGTCAAGCAAAGAAAAGCAGTAAACGAATCAAACAAACTGCATCGTCTGATATATAATATGTTATGGTATTACAGAGGCTATGAAAACATGTCCCACGGATGCATTGGGTGTGCTCCTGAACATACCACCGCTTCCAATCTTGATTGAAAGGGAAGCTCGCTCGAGTGCCTTAAGATTAAAAGGTATATCTAAACTTAAAAGTGGGGATATGAAAGGACATTTAAAGATCTTAAAATACTTCCTACATAGTCCCATTCTTCATAGGGATGATATACTATCACCCAAACTAATACTCTTCAGGAACTTCCAAGTTATAATTAATGAACGCACTGACTGGAGAACTAATTCTATCACTTTCAAACCTGGCTCTCAGCCATGGTTTACTGATGGGTTCAAATTGGAAAATGGTAGAATAGGGGCAGGAATCAATGGGCCTAAATTCAAAAAATCGATTCCGATGGGACTCTACCCGACAATATTCCAGGCAGAAATACATGCCATTGAAATATGTGTGAGAGAATTCCTTAGCAGGAAAATGAGAGGTACTCACATCTACATACTTTCAGATAGCCAAGCGGCTCTAAAAGCCATTCTATTAACAACTATCACCTCTAAATTGGTAAATGATTGCCTAAACCTTCTCAATACGTTAGGAAACTTCAACATAGTAATACCAGGCTGGATTCCGTGACATGAAGGACATGAGGGAAACGAAATGGCTGATGACCTTGCAAAACAAGGAGCAAATTTGCAACTTACTGGTCCTGAGCCTTTCTGTGGACTCACAAAAAGCCACATTAATGAATTCCTTAGGAAATGGAAAGAAAGGAAATTTGCTGCACACTAGCTAAACTGTGCCGGTCAGCGTCAAGCCAAACTATTTATAAGTCCCAACAAAGGAATATCTGACAAGCTACTCTCACTAAGCAGAGTAGATCTGCGTCTTTTAACAGGATATCTTACAGGTCACTGTAGCCTGAGGTATCATCTAAATAATATTGGTCTATTTGAGACCAATGTCTGCCGTTCTGCGAAATGGACATAGGAAGCTCAGAACATGTGCTCTGTGAATGTCCTGCCTTGGGCACACAAAGAATTCATCACCTTGGTGGTATCGTAGTATCTCCATGCAATCTTTGGAACAACAAACCTAAAATTGTGCTAAAATTTTTAAAAAGCCTAAAACTCTAGGGCTACAAAAATAGGCCTTTCACAATAGATCAGCTCTGGTCGCAGTGCGTAATGGCCTTCTAATAATAATAATAATTTATTTAATAATAATTAAAAAAAGAGGCTAAAACAAGTCACTCTTGCATTTAAAGCTTTTTCTGAAAAGATGTCGGTACTACTGAAAATTTATTGGTTCTTAAAAAATTTGATGTTTTTAAAGTGTAAAGTCTCTTTTTTAGCTCAATTTGAGGTTATGCCAGAATACTGGATTTTCTTCTCTCAATTCGCCGTAA
Source organism: Anastrepha ludens (assembly GCF_028408465.1). NCBI lineage: Eukaryota > Metazoa > Arthropoda > Insecta > Diptera > Tephritidae > Anastrepha > Anastrepha ludens. The sequence goes on along the minus strand of NC_071498.1, from coordinate 112,386,864 downwards.
CATTTGAAACCTTTTTATAAATTTTAAAAAGCCTTTGAATACTCAATACGAATTAAAGCTATAGAGGTGTATTCATAGTAAAAACAAATACGTAAAAAAAGTAGATACAACTGAAGAAACCATAACGACGTGTTTGAAAACAGAGCATCTTATCTTGTTACATAACCTCAAATATAGCAAAAAAGTGTTTTTCGGTATTTTTTTAAGACAATGTGACCAGATGATAAAACATTTAAAGCTGAATAGAACTAAGCGAATTATTGAACTAGTTTTTAAAAATAATATATTTTACATAATTATAATTACCACATTTATTTTCAAACATGTCAAAATATATTTCAGGAAGAAAGAACTAAAACTCTTTCCAGTGTTGCTAAGTTATGTTTATTTATACGATTAGCTAACACTTGGCGCAAAGAAGAGGCATATTGCCAAATGCGCTGAGAACAAAGTAACGGTACCACGATAGGCGCCACTTTATTATTCTCTCCATGTTGCTGTTGTTGTTGTTGTGGCAGCATAAACATTTCCCAAAAATATACGGGAAACGCTGCTGGAGATACAGTCCTTGGCCAGATATGAGCCCGGGTCGTTCCGGTTACGTAGAATCGACTGTCGGAAGAACGATTATTCTCTTATATTACTTTCTCTTTTATTATTCTCTCCATCATGTATTTTTCCATCAAGTTTTAGTGTTCCTGTATCCAAAAAACCTGCAGAGTAAGGGAAAGTGAGAGAGCAAAATGACATTTCATTTTGTGCGGAATTTCAAAGTTTTTACTTGATAAATTTTTACCTCTAAGAATTTGAGAGTGAGAAAAACATCTGATCGCAAGTAAACAAAAACTCGAATTGAAATTGGCAAATTGAGTCAAAGTTCTAAATTAAAAAAAAAAACTCAAATGGAGACTGTGAGTAAATATATTTTAGATAAAATTTACAAAATTTATTTGAAGTCATGTATTAAATAGCAATCGGCGAATGATAAAGAGGTATGCATGTCTCCAGCCTCTAGTCACCGTTGCTGCAGCGAAATACAAATCGAAAGTATTGAAGGTATCTTTTCAGTTTTACGAGGGGAAGCCCAAAATAACCAAGACTGGGGTCATAAAAATGTTTTTAATGGCGCCATCTTTTTAATGAGTTCGTGCGTTGGCCCTAACTGACTTCCAGTGAAAGGTTGGCCACATTCGGTCCAGTGGAAGCGAAGTTATTGCGTCTAAAGTGTAAGTATGTTTGTGTCATCGGTACAAAGATGAGTTTCAAACAAAGTGCTAATATTAAATTTTGTTTAAAAATCGGTAAAACGTTTATCGAAACATTTGAATTGATGAAAAAAAGTTTATGGCGATGATTGTCTATCTCGTGCCAGAGTTCATGACTGGTTTAGACGTTTCAGAGATGGTTGTAAGGACATAAATGACAATAAACATACGGGCCGTCCAAAATCAGTAATCACCGAGAACTCCATCGAAATTGTTTGTAAATTTATCAAAAATAAACCGATATATTTGTTGAAATTCATGGAATCGAAGTTGAATATCACCAAAACATCGATTTATTGAATGTTAAGTAATTATTTGGCCTTACTAAAGGTGCACGTTTCATTCCGCACAAGTTAACTGAGGACCAAAAATTCAAAACATGAGGACATGAGGACATCAAAATTCAACATTCACAAGACCTCATTAAAGAGGCGAGAAAATACGAGAACTTCCGTTACAATATTGTAACTGGTAATGAAACTTGGTGTTTCCAACATAAACCTGAAATGAAGCGTAAACGTGTCGAATGGAGAGCCCCACACGAGCCACCACCCAAAAAATCGCGTTTGGGGAAGTCAAAAATCAAGTCGATGCTCATTTGTTTTCACGATTCTAAGGGAATTTTCTACAAGGCGTTCGTGCAAACGGGCCAAACCATCAATGCAATTTTCTATCTTGGTGTTTTGAAGCATTTGTCGAATTCGCCCTGAATAATGTGAAGGAGGAAGATGGCGTTTATTGCATGATAATGCACCGTCTCATCGATCCACTCTTGTGACTGATTTTTTTGACTAGAAATCGCATTTTAACCATCCATTCCTCACTGTATTCGCCTAATATGGCTGTCTGTGTCTTCCACCTATTCGGAAAGTTGCATTTGGCCATGAAAGAAAAACGTTTTGCGTTCGTAGAGGCCATCCAGAGGGTAAAACAGTGTATCGAGGTCAGATGGGACTATTTTGAATAAATAAACTCGACGTTATCCCAACACAGCTCCTGTCCTTTCGAGTTTAGCTCAGTCTCGTTTATTTTGGACTTCTCCTTGCATGCTTCTACTTCTTGGTTATTAACTAATTTGGGCAATATATATATATCTACATGCATAGGCGAAAGTAAGGAAAGTATGAAGAAAGCAGTGATTGCCACAACAATACAATTTCTAATGGAATGTTCTTCATCTGACAGCGATGATGAATTCGAACAAATTATTTGTGGACAAAATAAAGTCGTGTGATGGTTGTTTTGCTTTATGTTCTTATGCTTTATGTTCTTTGTTTTATTTAATACGAGGTAGTTCATTTGAAAAAAATTTAAATTTTTGTGATTTAGCACCAACAATTTAATCAGCTGTTCGATAAACTTGCAAATCGTTACTGGTTTTGCGTTTATGTACTCTTTTTGAAATGATTCTCTTTCAGAGCGAATTCTCGTAAATTAAGTTATTGTATAAATTTTGTAAAATATACGGTTTTTAAAAACTTGTTCAATAATTGACTCAGTTTTATTTAGTTTTACTTTTTTGTTATTGTTGGTATTCTTCTCCTTTCAGCAGTCAAATCTCTCTCTCGCTATTGCAGTGTTGCTTAACTTTGGATATAAAAACGCACTAAAATGCCCATTTAAAGAAAATAAAATACCAAATTTTTATTGAATTAGTTAAAGAACTTTGTATGTGTGACAAATTGTCTATAAAACGTGCGTTTTTTAAATATATATGTGTTATGGTTATGTACAATTTAATTTATGAGTTTTTTGTTACGAGAACGATTTTTTGTTATATTTCAGGTTATATAACAAGATAGGGTTCTCTTTTTGTAAAAATGTCGTTATGGTTTCTTCAGTATTTTCTGGTATTTTGTTGCTTATTTTTACTATAAATGCACCTCTCGATGTTCTATGTTCCACTAGGGATTCATGACCGAAAGAAACGATTACGCCTCTATGGTTTTAATTCGCATTCAGTAAATTCAAATGCTTTTTAAAATGTGAAAAAAGGTTTTCAATGTTAAGAAGAGTTGAGAGAAGAGGATTTAATATTCTAACATAACTTTAAAAGAGCAAACAATTAAATTTTTACTTTTTAAATATCAAATTTTATAAGAACCAATAAATTTTCATTAACACTAAAATCTTCTCAGAGTGACCTTTTTTAACATTCTTTTGTTTAATAATACTTTTTTTGAATTTACAGTTTTGGTAGCTTTAAACTAGAAAAAAGAGGCAAACCCCAAACTCAAAAATTTTCGCATTTTGGGTATAAAAAAGCACTAAATTTATTGCGAAGACCAAATGGTTGGAATCAATGCACAGCTAGCCTTATGTAACGTCTCGCACCCTCTGTTAGGCGCAAACTTGTTTCTATCATTCTTGTTCCTAATCCATAGAATTGTTTCCAATCACAGACCTCAAAAGTGAAATTTAAATAATGAGATCGGGATAGCAGTTCGCAGATGTCGCCAGCGCTGTATTCTTGCTGTGGGTGGCGTTGTTATACTATATGCGTTTATAGAGTAAATGCGGACACTCTTGTCCATATATGAATTTATTTTTCGCCGAAAATACTAAAGTTTTAATTGTACTTAGTAATTTGTACCTTTCTATCATTTGAAATTTCATATGCAGCCGCTTTCGGACTCGGGCACAGCCGAATATTAGCCACGCACAAAGCCATTTGCCCACGGCGCTCGCTGTTGCTGTCACTATTTGCCAGCATGCAATGGCGGCTTTATTCGCCTCGATGGCCATAATACTGTGCGGGGCTAATTAGAGTGATTGCCGTTAGTTACCTAAAGCTGCATTGCAGCTGTGATCATCGTACGAGGCGTATGCTGTTGTTGTTGTTTCTTGTTTTTTTTTGTTTTTTTTTGTTTTTTTTTGTTTTTTTTTTAATGCGCGCTAAATCAATTGCTGACCGGTTGAAATGTTTTTAGACTGCTGTCAAGTTGAGAAAAACTTGAATTTATTTTTTGCATACATTTGTGTTTTTTTATTATTATTATTACTCTCCTCGCCACAATTTGTCTTTCCACGAATTCACTCGAATGTATTTGATTTATTTAAACGAGAATGCTGTTTACACTCTTTTTGTTGTATCAATAGATTGGTAATGCTTCTGCTACTGCTTAGCAAGTTGTAGTTAATAGTTCCACTTATTCCACTTGCTAATTTTCCGCTTAATTGTATGATTCACATATCCGCTATTTTTTGTTGCTGCTTTTGGAATTTCAATTTATTGCAAATTGGCGTTGCTCTCATCTACGCTGTTATCTTCATGGCTGTCTCCATTGTTGTTTTCATTTCAGTTTTGGCTGTCTGTTAGCCGCTGCTGATGTCGTTAAATTTGTGAGCACTTAAAGGAAGACGCTTTTGTTTACGGTTTTTACTGCTTACGTTTTAATTTTGCCAGCTGACTTTGTAGCATTTTCACTCTTTGGTGTGCTTATATCGCGCATTGTTTTCCTCCCTCACTTTTTGCTGCTTTATTCGTTGCTTTTTCTTCTAAATAAATAGAAAAAGTTAAAATGTTCAGAAAACGAAGGTGGTGCCAATCTCGTACCGCTATTCCGCTCTCAGTGAGCTTGACTGAATCGGTGTCAGTATGTGTGACACGTCACACTTACGTCATTCTTATGTATATTGTGTTTTGTTTTTGTTTTGTAGATTACAAGGTTTGGCCATCCCAAGCAAAATTGTGAGAGTAGCTTTGGCTACCCCGTCATTGAAGACTTGACTGCTCAGTTGTGCCCATTAACATCACTCGCATTCCTATGCTCTCTCAGTCAGTCGTTGTTCACAAGGATTAGATTACAACGTTTGGTCATTCGAAGCAAAATTGTGAGAATAACTTCGACTGCCACGTCATTGGGGATTTGTCAGAAGAAATCTATCCGCTCACTTCACACTTATTCTCACGCTCTTCCAATCTGTTGCTGTTCAGACGGCAACGAAGTAAGATGAGTGTTGGCTGCCTTAATTTTTTCGTATAGCATCAACACAAGCTCAACCGCTCTCTTATCCCTTATTACTTTAGCAAATCAGCTGATTTTTTCAAATTCGTTAAGAGCCGATTAATGTTTTGATATTGGCTACACCTCTGCATTCTGTGAATCGTGAAAAAGTGATATTTGTTGTTGTTGTTGTTTTAGTTGTCTCGCCGCAGTTGTCGCATCATTTGCGTAATGGCTGGCGATCACTATTTCGAATGCAGAGTTTATTTATTTATAGCCAGTCGAATGGGCTGGTTTTACTGCTATGAAATGCGTGGGCACTGCTGTTGTTATTGCAGTTATTTAGCTTGCATGCTATTAATTCTTCGCAGTTGTTGCCTTCGCTAATTTTCCTGCTACTGTTTAGTTCTCATGTTGCCAACAATTGTTATTGTTGCTGTTGTGGTTGCGGTTGTTTTCGTTAAAATTGATTTCTTTGCCATAGCTTATAATTGCGCTTGGTTGTATAGTTGTTGCTATTAGTGTTGCTACATCTACGTATGTGTATTTGTATGCGAATAAAGTGGTTGTTGCTACAGTTCTTTTCACAGCTAAAACAACTTAATTAATTACAACGCGTAATTCGAACCAGTTTCGATTTGTGTGTGGAAGCTGTTAGCACAGCAGCTTAAGCCCACATGGATCACACACACTCACATGCACGCACAAATTCAGAAATACAGAAGCAATTTGCGATATTCGCTTATTAAATTTTCAGTTATTAATAAATACTCATTTACACATTTTCGGCAATAAATTAATGCTTGTATTTATATTTATTTGTAAACTCTGAGAATTAAGCCAAAATAAGAAATAAATTAAATGCCAAAATTTCTACTTAAAATTCTATTGAATGCTGAGTTCTTTGGAGCTTAGTTCCTTTAATAATAACCGGCAAGTCTCATACATCTTCTTGATTGCAGCACATATGGACATACATATGTACTCGTATGTACATAAATATGTGTTAGTGCTTTCATAGAATACCCAAACTTCTCCAATTTGTCCTTAGAGCCAAAATACACTTCGATATCCGTTTTTATAGCTTCTTTTGAGGAGTAGTTCTTGTTACACATATGGGATTGAAGTCCACGGAAAAGGTGATAATCACAAGGTGCAATATCCGAAGAGTATGGTGGATGCGGCATTAGCTCCCACCCGAGCTCGTTCAGCTTGCCTAATGTTTGCCTTGCGGTATGAGGTCTTGCGTTGTCGTGGTGAAACAAAACTTTGCGTCTATTCACTAAAGACGGTCGATTTTTTTAAGTGCCTCATTCAGGTTTAATAGCTGATGGGAATAATAATCAGCCATTATCGTCTGATCTAAACAATACCGGCCATACCCCACCAAATAGACAGGGGAATCTTCTTGGGGTGAAGACCATCTCTAGGGGTCGGTTCTGATGTTTCATTGTTATCAAAGCATTGGCGTTTGCGAACAGGATTATTTTAAGGGACCCATTTTTCATCACCAGTAACGATACGGTTCAAAAAACTTTCATTTTCAAGCCGTTGCAGCAGCTGAGCACACAGATTCACTCTTTGCTGAAGGTTGGCAACGGAAAGTCTATGCGGAAGCCATTTTCCCAACTTTAAAACCTTTCCCAACTGAACCAGGTGCCTGTGAACTGTTCCATGCCATGAATTTAACCTCTGAGCTTTCATATCGACTGTCGAATTTGGCTCAGCTTCCATGAGTTCGAGCAAGGCGTCGGAGTTAAAGATTTCAGGACGACCAGCGCGCGGGGCATCCTCCACGTCGCAGTTACCACTTCGGAATTTTGAAAAACACTTTTGCGCAGTCATTGCACTCACGGTATCCTCTCTGTGAACAGTGTTTATTTTTGCAGCAGCAGTTTTTGCGTTTTTACCACTTTTATAAAAAAATACAAAATATGCGTCTTATACGCGCTCGAAGATTCCATTTTATTTTTTAACAACACGTGCTTATATCCGCGATTAAAAATTAAAACAAGTATTTTTTTAGTACTAAATTAATCCGTCTTTGAAGATTAAAACCCCAGAAATTGGTGAAATTTAGAGACAAGCAAAGAAACTTTCTAAGACTTCTTAAAATTGGCTTATGGCAATTTGAACCTCTACTGCTAGAGGCAAGTACTTTCTTCATTTCATTCAATATTTAATTTTTAAAAAGTGCCATAAAGGGCATGACATTCTTTTTCGTATATGTTTTTGCTTATCTACCTTTTTAATACGCGAAAGCGTTTTTTGTGAATACCTTCAGACCTGCATTGTTTGTTCGATTTCAAAGAAAAAAGGTGTCAAATTAAATAACCAGGGGGTACAAAAGAGTTTTATTTTTGGCCGTTAGTAAGAACTCGATTTAGTGCAGGTTGATTTAAAATTTGATGACATGAAAAACTGACACCACGAGAGATTTTTCTGCACTCCGGTTAAACACATTTAGATGAAATTTTGCAAATGAATCGCTTATAACTCTGACTAATATTATACAAATATATAATATTAATTCTTATTGTTTAACGGGTGAGCATAGGGAAACTCACTTGAGCTAGACGCGATGCCTCCAAAAGCGTGCGAATATTCCATCTTTCGAATCTAGTCACAGAAGTCGTTTTTTGTTTCTCCGGGGCCTTTACAATGGTCTACAAGCAGTAATACTGCTACAACAACAGCAACATGGTCTCGTTGATAAGGTGTGTTTCAGATTAGCAGGTCATCAGCTTATCTTTCCGATTTCGGTGCCGAGATTGCCGACTTAGCTCCCAGATGAGTTGCCAATTTTTCGCTTTCTGCAACAGTGCTTCCTCAGTCGTTGATGGTAAGGTTATAAAAATAAAATAAATAATTGGCGCGTACACTTCTGTTTGGTGTTTGGCCGAGCTCCTCCTCCTATTTGTGGTGTGCGTCTTGATGTTGTTCCACAAATGGAGGGACCTACAGTTTCAAGCCGACTCCGAACGGCAGATATTTTTATGAGGAGCTTTTTCATGGCAGAAATACACTCGGAGGTTTGCCATTGCCTGCCGAGGGGCAACCGCTATTAGAAAATTGTTTTTGTTAATTTTGCTTTCACCGAGATTCGAACCAACGACCTCTCAGTGAATTCCGAATGGTAATCACGCACCAACCCATTCGGCTACGGCGGTTATACTCTGACTAATATTTAGTTCTTCTTTTTTTCGTTAGAAAAGAGAAATCTAACTTTAATCACCACTTAATAAAAATATATATGAATCACCTTATGGGTGCCAAACGGAAGACACTTAAGAAGATTTTCGTGTTATATATTGGGTATGGCAATAAGTTTCCGTCCTTTTTTAGTCCAAGTTACGAATTATTGAAACAATTAAATAATACATGATATTATGTGACGTATGTGCCATTGGAAGCAACAACTTTAGTCCATCTTTCAAGCAGCATACGCATTCCCTGACGAAAAATTTGAGTTCTTGTGACTTGGCCCATTCATTGAGCCAGTTCGCGAGGCTCTCGTAAGAAGTGAACCGCTCTCCAATAAAAGCTGACTGCATTGATCGGAACAGATGGTAATCCGAAGGTGCAATGTCTGGGAAATACGGCGGGTGGAGCAAGACTTCCCAATTAAGTCGGTCTAAATATTTTTGGACCGATTTAGAAACCTATGACCTGAAATTGTCATGCAACAAAATCAGTTTGTCATGCCTACCGTCCCATTCCGGCCGCTTTTCTTTGAAAGCTTGATTCAAATTCATTAGCTGCAGTCGGTAATGATCGCCCCTGATGGTTTGAGATGGTTTAAGGAGTTCATAATAGATGACACCCGTCTTCTAAACCCACCAGATGCACAACATAACCATTGAAGCATGAATCTTTTTTTACGCTGCCGATGGACTTGGTACACCTGGCAGGCTCCAACATTTTCGACGCTTAGGGTATCATATTAAATCCATTTTCATCGCTAGTAACGATGCGATGCAGAAAACTTTTTCTTTTCTGCCGTTCAAGAAGCATCTCACACGTCACCAAACCTCTCTCAATATCTTTCTCCTTCAATTGATGTGGTACCCAGTTACCTGCTTTCTGGACCATTCCCATCGCATGCAAAAGTTTACCGACGGTTGATCTGTCAACATCCACTCGTTAAACATATCATCAAGGGTTCGACATGCGTCCTCATCCAATAATTGTTGTTGTTGGGTTTCGTCGAATTTTTTCGGTGAACTTTTACAAGGAAATTGAAACTGATTTGATGCAAAAACCATTGCAGTTATTGAAAATTATCATGAACGAATTCGTTTGTGAATTGAACTTTATTGAACAACAGCGACGGCAGGTGGTTTCAATTTAGACAATGCGGTGTATCAAGCGATTGAAAAGCGAATAAATCTAGCTTAGTGAATACAAAAAAGAGAAACCTGCTAGTGTCCACGCAAAGGGCCAAAAGCGAGTAAAGGGCAACAATAATAATAACAACATATCTATGCACGGTCGGCTTCCTCATACTCGAAAAACCGGAAGAGTACAAACCAATAAAAATTTACTGACTCATTTCTATTAACGTCAGATTCATTAGCTTCATCTGGAAGGAACTTAAAACAAGGAAACCAATCATCCAGGGGTTCCGATTTAAGTATTAAGCAAAACATTGTTGAAAATGAAAGAAGCAGTTAGGAAACATAGTTATAGATATCGATAGTTCGCATGCAGTTAAAAAACACTCGATATAAAGATAAACAGGTTAACTCGCACCCTTCGAGGTTAGATATTTTTGCATTTTTCTTCAGCACAGAGTTCACTAAACTGAGGAGGGGTAAGCAACCCAAATAAAAATGCCCACTGGCGTATGGAAAAACTGTTGCAATATTCATTAAAAAAAAAAATAAAAAACAAAAAAAAAACTGCTACTTAATTTAACCAGGTTCGCGTTTTTTGTGCCAGGAAAAGATTTTTATCGAAAATTTACATATTTACGTAACTTAGAATAAAAATAGTCATTTAAAGCGGCTAAATGCGAACAGATACCATTAAACATGTGTATTACACTAGCACACAATGCGAATGCTTTATTTTGCGCTCCCTTTATTTTTCTAATTCTATTTATAACTTTTTATAGCGCAATATGTAATTGTACCATATTTGCTTTGAAGAAAATTTATACCAAAGGTGTGTGGATACAAGTTCGCCGCTATCATTATTACTAGAGTGCTAATCAAAAGTTTTTGAGCAAACACCAGGTGATGGGCAAATTCGCTGGTAATGACTATGCCTTCGATCGCATACGAATGCGAGTACGACCGGTGATTATAGGAGCATATCTGTCAGTCAGTTGACAAATATTTGATGGCACATATTTGATAATTATAGTATTTATGCTCATTGGCGTGTATATAAATTCTGGGATGGCTGTGAGCAGGCTTGTTGATACATACCTCAAGTGCTCGTATGTAGGTATGTATGGTATGTCTGTTTGTGTGCGCATGTACATTTGTGATGAGCACTACTGCACATTGCCGACTGCGACCATCGCTTATATGTAAGTAATTATTTGTTTTGGTAATTGATACACTTTCGATAAGGCACAAACACATGCACACCCGCCTGCCTCAAATTGGTATGTATTCATACAGCTATTCGTCTATCGATGCGGCGCACAGTGCAACGTTCTCATATGAGGTGTGACCAAAAATAGTAAGCGAGTTCCGATTCCGCAGAAATTATAATACATGCATACATATGTATGTATGTTCACATTCGGCAAATTGAAATATTTCGAAGTTATACCCACAGCCTGACTGCCCAAAATATAAAGCGTCACTATCAGCTTCACTACACAAACACGCATCTCCCGCTACGCTCAGCCTACTTTAAGAGCTGTTGAGGCAAATCGTTCTCTGATAAAGTCTGTTTCTCTCGGTGAGCATAACCTTAATTGTCCAACACTTTATGACGCATTAAATTTTATTATCAAAATATATAATTCGTAAATATTTATGTTACATCGTTATCTAAAGCTCGACCGAAAGCCAAAGTGGGCCACCGTGGTGGAATCTGTATATTTCTGTAGGTGAGAAGGAAAACCAGAAAGATGCTCGATCTCGCAAAAAAAGAGGTTGTCTATAAAGTCGGTTTACTGACGCTAGTTTAACGTGACAACGTCATAAGAAAATATTGATGGAATGGTTGGAATTTTCCAAAGAAAATTTTAATTTTATTTGTTTGATAGATATTTTGTATGGATATAGAGAAGGAGGTAAATGGAATCGCAATGGAATTGATCAAGCTACATTTACACAAACGTGGAAAATTACGAAACATTTATCAAATTCATGAAAGATATCTTCAATTTCGATTGTGCATCAGTCGTTAATAAGTCAACAACCCTAAGAGGCACCATCATCGTTTTGACTTTTTCAAGACACATTACACTCGAAACACTCCCTTTTATTTCCTACTTTTTCTATCATCGTCCTATTCTCTACAGAGAAATGGTTCAGTACCATGCACACAGGAAGAAGGCATATGCAAATACAAATATGTGAATTTATATACAAATGCGCATATACATACATATACGTACATATATATGCTCACTCAAGTAGGAGAGAGCTAGATGTCGAACGTTGCCGAAAGCGGGGGCCGATTGTGCCTCTTTGTCGTTCACTCCGCGCTCTCGCTTGCAGTTTAAGCAAGGTAACGACGCATATTTTGGTGCGTACAGCCGACTAAAACTAATTATAAGACGTTATCACGTCAAAAACCCTATTCTTTCAAAGCTTATAAACCTCAAACACACAACACAAAAACCTCAAATTCTCATAAAATATCATCCCTAATGTAATTGACTAATTTTTAATGACATTTGGGAGAAAGCCTTATTTTACTAAGCAAAGCATTGATTCTGAAAATCTTAAAAATTTACTTACATGCAATTTTTCGAAAATTGAAAAATAGTTAAATATATCTGATTTTAAAAAAAATTTGTTGGCTTATAGTCTCTTTCTTCTGTAAAATTTTCCACAATACCTTTATGCGTGCTGCATTGTGCTGAATGCTTAGGTAAATGGTAAAAGACTTCATGCATCACTTAAAAAAGTTGTGATATTTTTTAAGCTCCTACAGTGTTACGAGTAAAATCTTCATAGATACTTAAGGACATTATTATTTGCATCGTTTCTGATTTATTTGATTATCCAAAATTGTTAAGATTTTCGATTTTACAGTTTATTAAGAAAATATTTTTTTTTTTTTTTGGTACAACAACTTTTTGTAAAGTACACAATTTTTTCTTATGTTTTTTTGTTAAAGGGTAATAAAAATCATCAATGAAACTTTAATCAAGCCGCGACAGTAAAAAATGGTTGCTTGATAAATTTTAAATTTACGACTTTTTATTCTTTGTTTCCTACTTCACATCAGTATAAATTTCTATTTGTTTGGAAACCATTTGGCAATTCTTTTAAAAACTAGCAAGTCCTCTTAGCTGTCCAAAAAGGTGTGATATGTTAAGAATAAGGTCACATGCTTATTGAGCGAGTTTAAACTTTCACTTTGTTGTCCTAAAATTGAATTGACTATAAAACTGCATACCCAGATTTTTTTTAATTTGTTACAATTTTGTGAGTTTTCTAAAAATTTTGGAACCTTGCTTTATACGTCTTTCATGTTAATGCCTCACATTCATTATATTGTATATAACTTGCTTCATCTGATGTGGTTAAAGATTTAGGCGTTTTCTTTGAGTCAAGGCACAAATTCGTTATGCACTTAAATTGGGGGGTTATGACAGTGGTCTGATTACGAAAAAACTGCGATTGGTTAGGGGTATGTGAAAAGAGTCAACACAACCTTCACTCATGCTACGTCGTTGACGTCGGAACAAGCACTAAGGGGCAAGGCAAGTGTGCGAATATTGTGAACTGAACGGGCACAATTCTGTTTCCGTGTCTTCTATGACGTCGCAGCCGAACTTACTCTGACAATTTCGCTTCGGATGGCCAAACCTTGCAATCTATCATTCCTACTAAGTTTGCATTTCTAAGCTCTCATTTTATTTCTGCCTCTTTCTTTGGCGTATTGGCACATGCGACGAACATTTTCCTGCGGGCTTAACATACCTCAGTATTTAAAGTACTATTTATTATATTTAAGCTGTGATATTTTTTGTAATAAATTAATATAAGCGTCGTGTGTGGTTGGTCGGTTAAAGTGGTGATTCATCCTGAATCCAACTAGTGCTTCCGCACCATTTTGATGGCACATCCTCGATACCAACTTTTTTAATGGCAATTACAGCATGATTATATCAAGTATGTGCGGCTTAAGAACCTTATTAGGTTGTTGACTTCTAAGTCAGACAGTTGTTTGAGACTCTTGAACAGTAATATTCTATCTTTCCATAAGGCAAGGCATGCACGGAAGAAATGGAAAATCTTTTCCTTTTTCTCTGGTTGTATGCAACTGTGACATTGACATAGTAGAGTTTGTTTATTTTTTCATTATTGATATATTAACCACCGCTAAGGTGGCGCAAAATTAATCACCCCATTGGAAGATTTATAATTTTTGCAAATAGTGTCGGACGTCAGACATACTTGACGCTTGTGAACCAGACAGCCGCCAGAGAACGTTAATGTATAGAGAAGTCTCAATGACGGGAACGCATGGAATTTTGAGGGATACTCGGTTTGCGCGTGTGGTTCATCACAGACATATTTTTTACCAAAAGTTAACAGAAATATACTCAACTGGTCAAATTAAACAGCAGTTCTCTGCAGCCGCAGTATGCGAACAGACAGTAATGGGATGCGTAAATGTCAAAATAAAGATTCCTATCACTCAAAAGAAAAGATTTCTATCACTCAAAAATAAAGATTTCTATCACTCAAACATTTTTTTTGTTTGGTGAAAAGTGATTAAAAACCAAATTTTTGTGCATGAAATATATTTCACAAGTTAAAAGAAGAAGCGCATATTTTCACCCAGTGCATTTAAGTCGGAGAATATTTTGCTCTCATTGCGAAAACTTCGAAATTCTTCATTTCCATTATTTTGTAAATGTGGAGTATTGTGTAAACGGAGATATTTTAACAAAAATACCATATCTAGATTTGGGAGTTTTGAGTTTTGCCTTTTGGTATTTATGGTCGCTGACGTTACACTGTGCGTGGGTCGCCTCCTCTCTGCCACTTCATAGCGCAGCGTTTTTAGACTTTTTCGTTGATCTATTTAGGCACCGCAGCTGTAGCTGTGTCTGGCTGTGTCATCGCTGCCCCCATTGTTGTTGCTACAGTCATTATAATTATTTAATAAATATGGATGTGTGTATGCATGTATGTGTGCGCGCGTATGCACGCTTGCTTGCCTTTTGATTCATTGATCATTTTGCTATACTTTTGTCCCGTGATTAGTGTGCCTTTCATACACACATATTTACATAATTGCCTACGGATGTGGATGTGTTTGTATGTACTTATAAATATATATACAAATGCTGCTCTAGCAACACCATCGTTTCAGTAATGCTATTTTACATACAACTACTAGCCCCATCAAATTTGAGAGTATGTGTGAGTATAACTGTGTGTGGATATGTATACATATATGTGTGCAAGCATATACATGTAAATATAAATTCAAGAATATCCACTGTCATGTGTGCCTTTAAATGAGTTATTCTGTGCCGTTTTTTCCTCGCAGTGACTTCTGAAAGGCATACATACACACACATATATTTATGACGTGCATGTATGTTGTGTGTCAGTGTAATATCGTGAATTTCATATGAATTTATAAGCAGAATTTAATAGCAATTTGCACGACTGGTAGCTTTGATTTGTATTTTATGTGCTTGCTTCTTGTTCGCTAAAATTATTGCTTTGTAAATTGTCATGATTGTTGTTGGTACAGCTTTAAATGTTGTTCCCGTTCTTATCTGGCGTTACTTAACGCGCGGAATGTGCGTGCCATTTGTTAGTCTTATGCGGCTCAGTGCAAATTATTTTTAAAATGTGTTCTTAGAGTCAACTTTTAGCTCGATTTTCAAGCCACGCAAGTTTTACTCTGCCACAATAAAAAATATATAGTAGAGGGGTGTGTTCAAGCTTTTTTTAAGCAGCAAAGAAAAATAGTCATTATTTATAGTCATTTTTAATTTAATCATTAACTCGATATATTTCATCCCCTTGTGAATGTCACAAAACATTTTTGCTTGGGGTATCCACCCGCTCTCCGTTGGGCTCCCGGATCTGGCCATACTTTTTCGACTTTGAATTTAACCTATTTTAATTATCGCTAACGACTTGAGCTTACAGATAGCTTTCTAAAATTAAATTTTCTATCAATTTATGGTATTACTTTTTAAAAAGAATCCCCGAACAGGACGAAAAGAGACCAAACCCGGGTGCCCAACCAAAGGTTTTAAAAAAGGTGTCCAACGGAGTCCGATATTGATTTTTTTGGCTTTCGGAGCTTCATATCAAAATGAAATGAAATCACATTACAAATACATATACTTACAGTGCCTCGTAACAGTATTCGGAAATATTTTTTCTCGGCTATAAAATATCAGAAAGTGATTACACTTTTTATTTATTGCTCAAAAATTAATTTAGTCATTTCATTGTGGCTTAAGCTATTTTTGGAGATGTTGAATTATTTTTGTCAAGCGAAAATTAAGTGCTTACCTGTTTTAAATGTAATAAAAAGTGAGTTTTTAAATTTGAACCCGAGACAAAATAATATTTTTCTTGCCTTTCCACTAGAAAAACTAGATTTCCGCATGCTTTAGTGAGGCACTGTATGTATATAATAGGCACTTAAACCCTTTTTGGGGGATTGGCTGAGCTCCTCCTCCCTCAATGATGTGCGTCTTGATGTTGTTCCACAAACTCTACGCCGACTCCGAACTGCAGATGGTTTTTCATGATAAGCTTTTTGACGGAAGATATAAACTCGAAGGTTTGTCATTGCCACGCCCTCAAGGTGAATATTGAGCAAGCCAAGCCGTTACCAAGTTCTTGAAAACTGGGTTTACAGGATGCGCTACTGCGAAACTAGCCAAGGCAGGGATATAATTAAAGTCGTATTCTTCTTCTTAATTGGCGCGATAACCGCTTACGCGATTTTGGCCAAGTTTAACAAAGCGCGCCAGTCGTTTCTTTCTCGTGCTAAAAGGCGCCAGTTGGACACACCAAGTGAAGCAAAGTCTTTCTCCACCTGATCTTTCCCATGCAAAGGAGCCTTCCTCTTCCTCTGCTACCACCAGCTGGTAAAGTCGTATTACATAACATAAATATAGCGAATGTTTGCGCTTTCGCGTATATCAATCGTATAACTTTAGCTTTACTTTAGTAATTTATTAAAAAGAAATAAACTGATAATTAAATTCATATACCGAAAAATATAGATTTTTTAGCTTTTTTTAATATAATAGTGGCTTATGGACCACCCTGTATAAAAAGGTATTTAATATTTTTGATTTCTAAAACTAGCTAATCAATCATATCGCTTTGCTATGCTATCGAAATGAATTCATGGTTAATTACTGTAAATTATCATTGATTGCCGAGATGCTAAATAGATTTTAATTTATATTTTAGAATGCCACGAACGATTACTAATTACGAATTTTCGCTCAGTGCCCCTGCCGAGAATTCCCTAGATGACTACTAAAATAGCAAAAACAACTCAATTTTAATTGATTTCAAAATCATGCAGAAATCAGCAGGGCTTCTTTAAATATAAGATGATTTAAGGGTGATGCAGATCTGTGGCTACGACTATTTGTGGCTGGGCCATGCCTCGCGGATGAACGAACAGATAATCCAGACTACGTTGATTTTATCATCAAAATAAAGCAAAAAAAAATGCTCATAACTTTTTACTTAATCTAATATAAAAACCGTTTGTCGTGGTCGTCATTAGAGTAGGGAGTTCTTTATGTTTTCTTTACTTGACTTTGCTTGCGTTTGTTCTACTTGGCTTTGCATTGGTGAAGAAATTTCATGACAAACGGATGCTCGGAAGTTGCTCAGAGGATGCTTCGGTGAAGTCCGGTAGTTATGAGCTACTTGAACCGTATGCAGAAGAGTCGTTGTGGACACTCCGAAGTGAATGGCGGTCAGAGACTTTTCCCGCTTGCTTGGACTGCTGCACACGGTACCGTCTTCCTTGACTTTACTTGGCGACTGGCGACTGGCTTCGTTACATACAGTTAGAATTTTAAAAAACTCGACTTTTTTTTATTTTAATGTACATATATTTAAGAATACACACAGAAAATTTAATATAATTCCGGTGAATACTTTCGGAGTTACACGCTAATTTGAAAAGGCGATTAAGAGTGTTTGAAAGTGCTTTTCAAACTTTTTTTTTTCAAAGTGGTGTTTTAAAAGTCGGTGACCAACATTACTCGAAAACGGCTAAATCGATTAGTCTCAAATTTTAACGCGGGCTTCGTAAATATATTTTTAGTAATTAATCGAAGATTTTTTCTCACCGATAAATATTTTTTTTATAAGCAATTTAAGGCCGAAATTTTGGTAGGAAATCGGTTTTTTTTTTGAGAAACCGCCATTTTGTCAAAAATATTTATGTTGCTTATTCCTTCGATTAATTACTAGATTTAACATTACTTTAACGAAATCATGGTTTGGTTTTTTAATTTCAGAGGATCCAGCTCAGAGATATAGAGGTAACCGCAAAATGTCGTTTTTGAGAGGAGCTCCCGGAGATCAGCTGTAGGTCCTTTCCAAATAAATATTTTTACTAATACTAAATAAAAAGTACAGTTAAAAGGTAGCACAATATTTATAGAAATTTTTAGATTCATAAATTTAAAAAATTTCTCAGAAAAAGTTCTGGAAAATTCGCTTTTTTCGGCCTTCTAACCCCTTAAGCTCAACCAAAGTCGCTTATGCGTTTTTCACCCCGATCAAGAAAAATATTATTCTATTAAGCCTCATACCCTTACAAGATAACTTGAAAGTAATTATATTATAAAAGTATGTATATGCTGGAGAAGCTGACTTTTCCAAAAGTCAAAAGTCACAAAAGTACTCAAGGTACAATACTTAAAGGACAATCAATTGGTCGAAACTTTAGTGGCAAGTGGCCGATAATTAGCGTGTTTCAGGTGAATTTAAATCTAGCTGAATTCCCTGCAGCCACCTTGCCATATTTACATATGCGCAAATGCACAATCACTTGTATGTCTGTGTATAGGGGTATTTATTGCTTTTACTAGGTAACCTTCATAAAGGCTGGATGCAATCACTTTACAAGGCAATTGAATCAATGAGCTGGCACTTATTTAATTTTTTTTTTGCTTATTTCCTACCATACAATTACGTGCATACATACATATGCATGTGTGCGTATTTATGGAAATATTGACAGCTGATTGAGGTATCTAGATTTCTTTAATTACATGCATTTACGTGAGCACTTAACTCGTAAACAATTCAGTAAGCATAATTTTTTTCCCCTTACTAAACGAATATGTACACATATACCTATATGAGTATTTTTATCACAACGAACACGCCGCCTAAATATACACGTAGAAGGGAGAGAATTTTTTTTATTAAAAATAAATTTTTTGCTGTTAATTTAAATTCGGGTTAACTTATCTGTAAATGTTAGCACTTTTCTTAAAATATTTGCATTCGCATAACGGAATGAATGCATTTTGGTTGTTATGAATATTTATCAACATTTTTTGTTTGTATTTCTTTTTTACTCTGCTTTGAAAGTGCATTGCCATTTTTTATTTTCTGCGAAATTGAAGCCACCATTTGCCACTATTTTCATTTTCAATTTAGTTGTGCAGAAAATCGTGACAAAGTTCCAAAACATCTTTATTAATCAAGGGCGAAAATGTACGATTTCCAACTTCCTGGGTATGTGCTGATAAAATATAAACATGCTTTGGATTTTTTAATTTTTTTTCAAAATTCTTAGAAATTGCGAATGCTGAATAAAATTACTAAGTGATATGTAGAAATCTTGGTAATGTGAATTTAAGTTCTTTGGATATCATAAGATTGAGGAGCAGTGTCTAGAAAGATATACAAAAGTCGATTATGTGTATATAAGTCCGATTCCTTGAACGTTGAGGTTCTCATCTTAATAAAATATGAAGTGCTTGTGGAGCTACATAACTGCTCCACTACCACTCCCATTACCACCAACCATGAATTATTTTCTTGGATCTGAATAACGGCAAGCTGAGGTAATTTCTATTTTTTGGGGTTTTTATGTTTACAAACAACTTTATTCTTTCTTTCGCCTCTTCTGTTATATTTCTTGTTTATCTAACCTAATTTTTGATTAGTGTTTATAAATTCTGACTTTTTTAACACTCTCCCCTTCGTTCTCTCACACAACTCATTTGCAATTACAGTTTATTGAATTTATTAATTAAAAATGTGTTATCTAATGTAAGTTATCGTATTATTTATGTTTTAAATTGAGATTTATTTTATTCTAATTTTACAATATATTTAATTTAAATTTATTAAATAAGTAGATTTAACTAAATTTATTCATTTTATAATCAATTAATAATTAAATTTAATTTATTATTTAAGTTTATAATGGGTTTTCCAATAAGAGGTGTTACTCCCATAAAAGATCAATGGTTTCGTTGCTTGTGTGGCACGTAGCGCCGTCTTGTTGAAAATAAACGTTGTCCAGATCAATATCATGCAATTCCGGTCAAAAAAATCGTTTATCACCGATTTATCTCGATAGCACAATCCATTCACCGTAACTGCTGCTCCAGCTTCAAAATAAGGTCCAATGACTCCGCCGGACCATAAACCGCACCAAACAGTCACACGTTGAGGATAGAGAGGCTTTTCAACAATAACTCTTGGATTTTCTGAGCCCCAGATCCGACAATTTCGCTTGTTGACGAAGCCAACGAGGTGGAAATGGACCTCATCACTCAAGATGATCCGTATCATTTTCATGCATTTCAACGACCCAATCAGCAATGGCACGACATTGTTGATGATCGGCGCGCTTGAGTTCTTGTGTTAACTGGACTTTATAAGCCTTAAGACTCACATCTTTATGCAAAATACGGTGTAATGACGTTTATGGAATGCCTAATTCCAAAGAACGACGAGGAATGGACAAACCTGGATTTGCTTCCACACTTTCGGCTAGAAGATCAATATTTTCAGCTGTTCTAGAGTTACGTGCACGGGTTTCATTCTTCACATCACTAACTTGTCCCAAAAGCTCGAATTTTTTCACCAATTTCTGTATTGTCCCAAAAATTTTCGAGTTATACGAACCTTCTCTGCCCAATTTTTGCCATTTTTATAGTGAATTTTTATAACTTCGATGCGTTGTTTAAGCGTGTATCGTTCCATTTTTATTAATGGCGTAGTTTCTACTTGTCAGATATCAAAAAATGACAGCTTCGAAAGTGACATCTACCGAAATAGCAGGGCTATTCAAAATAACACCTGTTATTGGAAAACCCTTTATTAAATTATTAGATTCAATGGAAATATTTGAAATGAAATAGGCTGTTTTGATTTCATTCGCAATTTTTTATTTAAAACCATTGCTTCTTGTTGAATTTGGAGAGCCTTGCAAAATTATTTCACTCACTTAAATAGTTCTTCATTGTACTTCGCTACGGTACAATTTTTGAATCCACCAAAGCAAGCAAAATCACAAATACAAAAAAAAAAACAACAAATGCTTCTCTCTGCTGGCCGTTTTCGGCATCATTTGCTAAGATGATTTTATATACCGTTATTTCAATGCAATGTTACACACGCTCTAGTCATCAGTCAGTCATAAAATGATCATAAATGGATCAAAATATTAAATCGTTCATAAATTATAAGGAACGCAAAAATACTTGGAAAAAGGATCTCGATTGAGGCGACTCAGTAGGCTTTTTATAATTATACAAGTACAATAGGAAAAAGTCTGCAACAGGTATCAAAAATGTTTTATTTAATCCGAAAAACTATTTATATAGTAATAAATGAAGCAAAAAATAAAAAAAAAGCTGGATCCAAAATCTTCAAATGAAAAGCCACGGAAAATATTTGACCGCGCCGAAAGTATTTTGTTGAGAAAAATAGCCGCAAATCCGCAGATTTCGACAAGAAATCTTGCTAGTGACCTTAGAGATGATTGCGGGATCGAAGTTCCTCATGAAACAGTCCGCCAAGTTTTGCAAGAGCACAATTGTACTTCACGAGTTAGTCGAAAGATCAGCTTTGCTCTCTGCACGGCATATTGAAAAGCGGTTATCTTGCGCTAGGACTTACCTAGCTCAACCAGATAGCTACTGGAATACTCGTACTGTGATATGCTGCGATGAGAACAAAATCATACTGTATTACAACGATGCACCCAATAGAGTGTGGAGACAGCCATTAAAAGCACTGGAAAGGCGAAAAATTATGTCGACAGTGAAATTTGGCAAGCTTTCAGTCGTGGTGTGGGGATTCATATCCAGCAAAGGAATGGGTGATTTGGTGTTTATAGAAGATATTATGGATGCACGAAAATAGTTGAACATTTAACAATGCCATTTGACGAACAGTGCAAACAAATTTGGCTGCATTGGTGACAACGAACCTCAGTAAAATTCTGCCTGGACAACCATCCAAAACATAAAGTTTTGTTTTTTAGTCCTGTAAAGTATGGGATACATTAGCCCAAGGCCCCGATATTTAGTTCATTTATTTACTTAAATAATCTACAGTACAAAGTATGTTATAGACTAGACAAAAGTGCAAAGAAAATCAAGCCAGATTCGGCAACTAAATATTAAGCAAGAATTTAAAAATTTTACAAAATTAGATCGAGATAAAGCAAAATCAAGCAGGCTGGAATTGGATAATGAAGCCCCGAAGTGCGCAAGCCATAGCTGCATTACGCGCCTATTTAGTTTTAAAGTTTTCCCAATTGCGAAGACTTCGTTTTGGTACATAAAGGGGGGTTAAGTTGCAAGGGCCGGTGTTGATTTTGAATAAAATACAACTTTTGTAGAAAATTATTGTCATTTCGCATTATTATGATTCTATTGGTATGGCTCAATTACGTGTGGAATAAAATATTGGCCAAATAGCCGCCACGGCCTTGGCGGCACACATCCAAAGACTACCAAATGCAAATAGTTCCTTATCTAAAGGGTAGTTAAGTTTCAAGGGCTGGTGTTGATTTTGAATAAAATACATTTTTTTTAGGAAATTATTGTCATTTCACTTTATTATGATAATATTGGTATGGCTCAATTACGTATGGAACAAAATATTGGCCAAATGGCCGCCGCGGTCTCGGCGGCACACCTTCGTCCGATATTCCAAATTTTCGATGACGCTGAGGCATAATTTTGGTTTTATGCCGTTAATGTGCCGAATTATCTCATCCTTTAGCTCTTGAATTATTACTAGCTTATCAACGTGTACCTTTTCTTTCAAACAACCCAAAAGAAAGAAGTCCAACGGTGTCGTTGACGTTTAGGTGTGGTTCACATTCAACATCGGCTCTTAAAATTTAACCACCCTTTAAAAGCTTATCCTTTCAAGTAGATCTGGACAGTCGACGATGTCATTAATAACACTGAAAATAAACGAAAGTGAAAGGACTGCCCTTTTCTTTTCTAGAGATTTTAAATTAAATAGTTTTGGTCAAGAATGATGGGATATTAATCCTATAGAAAATTTATGAACCTATTTAAAGAAAAGAAATACAAAAAAACACTCAAGATATCGAGCAGAACTCAAAAACGTAATTTTAGCGGAAAGGGGCAAGAAACTACAGGACTACAGGGTTTGATTGAAAAGTAATGAGCCTTATTTTTTTAAAGCAGTTTTATTAAACCTTTTGGCTTATACAACTAATATTCTTTAAAATAGGACCCTTGAGCGTTAATACACCGCTGGTAGCGATCCTTCCACTGCAAGAAACATTTTTTAAACTCATCCGCCGGAATCGCGTTCAATTCGGCTGTCATAGTTTTTTGGATCGCCTCGATGGAGACGAAACGCCTCCCCTTCAGCTTTATTTTCAGGCGCGGGAACAAGAAGAAGTCCGAAGGGGACAGGTCTGGGCTGTAGGGAGGGTGGGGAAGCACCGGAACCCCCATCTTGGCCAATGCAAAGGTGCAGAGGAAGGCGGTGTGCGCCGGCGCATTGTCTTCGACGTCCTCCCGGCCTTCCTTGAACGACTTGTGCCACCGTTTTACCTGGGCACTGGACAGAGATTAGTCCCCGTAAGCCTCCTTGAGGAGCCCAATGGTTTCGGTACTCGTTTTGTTTAGCTTTGCGCAAAATTTGATCGAGTAACGTTGCTCCAACGATCGTTGTATTTTCGCCATTGCAAAATCCTAACACACTTTTAAAACAGCGTTCACGCGCAGAGCGATGTTGACTGCACCGCTGTTGCCAGCGAACTGGGACCGGTTTCTAGTGGAAGGGCAAGGTCCAACGATCATTTTCCCCCACCAGCCGATTCGGTTGATCGCTTGGCAGACGCTCCGCGCGGGAAAGCTTATTACTTTTCAAACCCTGTATGATGTTCAAAAATTGATTCATTTTATGAGAAGCAGACAACAAGATGTTATACTTGTAGATGCTCGGAGTACTCATACAAAGTACTGATTCACATTTCATTTTTTAAAACATAATCACTTAAATGTATTAACTGCAAATGCAAAAATACTTTCTTAACAGCTGTATATTGCTTTAGCTTTTTATTTTTATGTTATTCTTAAATGGAGTAACTTTATTTTCTACTATTGGCTTATAAATTATTTATAGTAGTCAAATGAAAATAAAGATTGAAAGAAAACCAGGAAAAAATACATATTTTCTTAAGCAAAATGTCTGAATTTCGCTAGATTAGAAGATGTCAAAACATTTTCTTGACAAACTGTAGTTACATAAGAACTAAAATATGTTCACACAAATTTGCAAATAAGAAAGAGCACGCAATTTTTTCACGTGTTTTTCTTCCCACTATCTTTGAACTCGATAAATACTCCTAAAAAGCAGTTCCTACCTCCCTTAACTCGAGCCTAACACTTATCATGGTCGCTTCCTCTCCGTCGGCTAAACAATCCTTATAAACGATACACATTTTTGCTTAAAACATAATTAGCCTAAACTAAACAACTTACAATATACTGCCAATGCAGGTGTGACTGAACTCTATGTGAATAAAGGAATCGGGATTTATGCTGACTTAATAAATGATTTCATCATAAAAATAAATGAAACTAAATATCATTTGCCTTTATTGTTCTCTGGTGAGCTAATTTGTATCCCGTGGTGGATTTATCATACAGTTCGTTATGACATAGAGTATATGATTAATTTATAAATTGATTATTAACTGACGCAACTATTATTTACTTTTACTTCTATAGTTACGTCACAATATCCCTTGTATATGCATAATGAAATAATATTGAAAAGTGATCAGTTGTAAAATAGAGCACATTTCAATAATCTCGAAATAACAACTCTCTCTGGATCCTACTTTTTCATTGAGAGCACATTTATTTCGCAATTCATTGCAATTTTTTTTAATTGCCTTTTACTCTCAAGAAGGAAGGAAAAAACTGGTGCGGAATATTCCACAAATAGATTTATAAATAAAAAATAATACACTTATGTT
This sequence comes from Anastrepha ludens, assembly GCF_028408465.1. NCBI lineage: Eukaryota > Metazoa > Arthropoda > Insecta > Diptera > Tephritidae > Anastrepha > Anastrepha ludens. The sequence goes on along the minus strand of NC_071498.1, from coordinate 112,361,993 downwards.
GTTCATATGTATTTATAGTATATAGCCTGTGTACAAATATTATTTGACTTAATTACTTGTGTTATTAAATTAAAAAAATTTAAGTATTTTTTCCTTCCTTCTTTAGCGTAAAATATTCCAATTAAGTCTTTCAATGATTATAAAATTTTTGGCATTGATTAGTTTACCATATCTGTAGTATAATTCGTATACAAACAAATTTATTCACTTCATTAAAATATAGGGTGTTGCATTGCTAGGCTGCGTATTATAGCAGGTTTACGCTTGCAAATAAAAACAGCTTACTTCGTTCTTAACTTTCCGGTCGCTAATATCACCTAAAATCTTCATTAAAGAAATGATAAATTTACCTTATCATATATTTGAATCTCATTTCCATTCCTCTGCAATATAGCCCTAAATTCGCATCAAGCTTATGAAACAAATCATTAACGTAGTGGTTGCGCTTTTTCATACTACGTGGGTTCAACTGTTATCCCTGCATTTAATTCAAAATGAATTTTCTATTTTCCCTTAATAAAGTTGCCATGTCCAACTTACTTAAGCGCAGTTGGCTAACCCGCAGATTTTCAGATAATAACTCATAAATTGTTTTAGAATACTTTTAGTGCTCTTGGCGCAAGTCGCAGATGAGTGGGTGGGTGTGTGACTGGTTCGAAGGTACGGGTGTGCAACAGCAAATGATAGAAAAAGTTTCTCGGTTGCCCCGCGGCAGGCAATGACGAACCTCCGGGTGTATTTCTTAGTCAACTGCTTCGAGTTCTGTTTTTGTTTTTTTGTTATGTTATGTAGGTTTTCACATCTGTGCTTAACATTCTTACAAAATCTTACTGCCATTGCTTGACATTTGTAAAAGTTACGACGTAACTTTACCTCTGAATGAACATACCTCTGCATATTTTTTCGATTTCTTACCGTTTTAAAAAAGGATTTAAAACCGCAACAACGAGCTTGTATTAAATTTAGCGTTAGAAATCAAGGCGCGTTTATTAAAGGTGGTGGCACTAGGCCAACAACAATGTTTTGTACGTCTGATTGTCAAAGTAAAGTATTGACAAAGAATGAATTCGCCCTGTTCCCTTCTCGGCTGACAGCCGCATGGGCACGGCGAAACAAAAAAACAAATCAGCTGATTTACCGATACCACCTTTAATAGATTTGCCTTGGGTCAAAACGAATTCAATGGTGCGAAAACCTTAGAAAATTGGAAATCTGTTTCGGTAATGGTGTTCTAAAGAAAACAGCCATAAACGCTTCAAAAGAGAATGTGAGTCCATCGAGGATGACGACGAACCTGCGTAGTGGCAAGCCGTCGGCATCGAAAACTGTTGAAAACATCAATAAAGTGAAAGGAAAGTTGATCAATAACTACAAATTAACCATCAGATAGCTGACAGAGAGAACTTGAAAATTGTTTATGGATCCGTTCAGGACATTAATGAATTGGGCTTGCGCCGTGTTGCTGAAAACCTGACATGAATTTCATGCAGAAAAGGCGTTGCGTTGATATGGTCAAATACATGATTTCCAAGGCTGAATCCAATCCAACATTCATCAAATTGGAGGCATCATTATTGGAGAGGGTACGTGGGCTTAAGGAGTCAATACGCAATTTAGTCATCAAGCGAGTGAAAGGAGAGCGCCAAATGAAACAAGACTAAAAAAAAAAAATACGTCGAAAAACCATTTTAGTCAAAAAAGATAGCGATGCTCACGGTATTTATGGATTATAAACGGTATTGTACACCACGAATTTTCCCCAGAAGGTCAAACAGTTAACAAAGACTATTATTTGGGCGTAATGAGAAGTTTACGTCAAATAATTCGCCAAAAAAGAAAGAATTTGTGGGAAAACAACTCGTGGAAATTCCGCCATAATAACGCAACGTCGGACAGCGCCATTCGCCAAGAATGATCCGAACACCATCAAAAAGCCATCGAATTCACCTGATATGGCTGTCTGCGATTTTTTCTCTTTGATCGAGTTAAAAAACGAAAACCGCTCTGATGGCTATATCAGTTATATTGAGTTCCTGGCTATACTAGGCTATAGAGTTCCAGAGTTCTCGAAATGTTTCGAGAGTTGGATCAAACGCTGGCATAAGTGTGTTACAGTTGATGGGGAGTACTTTGAAGACGATAATATCACTTTCGACGAATACACTTTTATTTTGAATTTTCTGAATATATTCTGGGAACTTTTTGATCAAGGGGGTAACTTCATCTTCACCGTCGAAGAAATTAACTTCAAGGAGTAGTGCGAAAAATAGTCTGTGCCAAAGGGGTTTATTCCATTAGGAGCAAAAAACTGCTTCTATGCACTACAGACTTTCAGTCAAAGGCCATTCAAAGGGGTACATCTTGCTTGATGGTCGATAATCCATAATGAGTGCAGTGCATTTAATGGAATTCAACGAAAGTTGAACGATATGGAATCCAGTCGACTTGTGCTCGCTTCTGGTATACATCAAGACCACTTAATATTTTCTCATTTTATCTGAAACGCAGCGAGAGTTGTTAACCCTCACACACTTCTCTCCGTGATTCTCTACAAGGAAAGAGTGAGAAAATGGTAGCGTTAATGCATTTTCTAGATTGTGTAGCTGCTTCAAACCACTAAAAGGAAGCATGAATCGGCTATAACAGATCACGCAAAGTGCTTAAGGAAATATCTTTGACAAGCAGAGTGACGTTCAATTTTCAATAAGCAAGTTGAAGGTGATTTGTTGAGGACTTGGCAATGCCATCTTTTTCACGACTTCCATAGAATTAATTACATTTGTGTAGCAATTAAATCGAAGTGCTGCGTAAATAATATTGTAGTAAAGTCCTTACCTCTCTATCGCACAGAGAAAAAACCTTTCGGAGCTGAGATTATCAAACGGTCTTTATATTTTTTTCTTCCAATATGAGTGATATTCTGTTTTAGAGAAATTATCAAATTAGACCAAAATAAGTTAAATTTGGCTCATTCGCACCTGCATGCCATAAAAAATACCACAATACAGTAAAACTGCAGACTCATCACGCGATTTGTAAATAAATACCAATTATGGCTGGGATTCGCAATAATGTATATTGGGCAATTTTGGCAAACTGTAATGTTTTAATTAATGAAACTTGGCGGAGATGTTAGGGAGGTGCTAAGGAACAATCTTTATAACTCCCAATTATTCGGGAAATATGGTAATAGTTTCGTAATTATTTGCCTTTAAAGTGCCCTCGGGAACTTCACTATAGTTTGGCACATTACACTATATATTTCTTTACACTTCACTAAAATTCACTAAATATACACTCACACGCGTGTTTTTACTTATTTTTATACTTGTATTCGAATTATTTTCATTAAGCTATATTATTTTTTTTAAGCTCGGCCGAAGGCCGCCCACACGAAAAGGAGTTCTACGCAAAAATACTGTGGATTGCGTAGCCGGAGTTGGACTGATGGAGGTTATTTTTTTGAAAGGAAACGAGTTCTTTAATGAAGATAACTAAAACCCCCTATTGGTTTTGCAGACATGATAATCGAATTATTGTGGAGAAAAACTGTTTATAAAAAGCATGAGGACCCGTTTGTAAAACTGATCGAAGCAATACAATATACTTATAAACCGTAATTTTTGGTTAATTATTACTTTATTATTTTATGCGCTATTAAATATCATTCTTTTTAAGCTTTGATGAGTTAAATACGTGCATAACATAATCCAGACAATCGCACTGTTTTTATTTTAAATATTTTTCATATTTTCAAAAATATTTTCAAAAATATTTCACAATTTTAAATTACAGCAAAAAATACTGCAGATTTACAATCAAGCCTCCTCTGAACATCTCTGCATACGAACTTTGTTTTTATTTCAGGTGTATAGCAACACCAACTTTTCGCTAAATTACACAACCTTAACATTAAATTACTTAAACGGTTACATGGGTTTCGTTGGTTAAAAAAATCGATTAATGTTTTTTGGCTTATTAATTTCTACAACATCTCAGGAATATTATCCTAAAGTTTCAAGTCGATCCGAATAATAAATTCGGAGATACAGCCTTTGGAATGTGTGCGCTCCAAGCCACTTTTATTGTTACTCAAAACTTTAAACACGTTTTTCTCGAAACCGTGTTTTCAAAGTCGGTTGTCAAATGTTCTCGAAAACTATTCAACCGATCTTGATTAAGGGGGGGGCGTAACGTTTTTAAATTTTTTTTTTGCATTTTTTTTAATTTCATTTTTTAAATGAAGAACCTTTCAAGAATATTCTGTGAAAATTTTAGATGAATCGGAGCAAAACTTACAAAGATACAGCCATGTAAGTGTTGCTACCTACTCTGATTTTTTTTGTAATATATTTAAAACTTTAAAGCGTTTTTCCCACAACTTACGTTTTCAAAGTCGGTGCTCCTCATAACTTTGAAACTACTGCACGGATCCTTTTGAAATTTTGAACACTTTTTCTGTAGATGTTTTACAAGGTAACGCCGAAGAGTTTTTTTTCCGAATTTGTTGATACTTTTGTTTTTACGGTAACTAATTCACCGATTTTTTACGCGAAAATCGTGTTTTTGACTTTAACGTGTTCCCAAAAATCGAAAAATTTTTAATTTCAAAAAACCCTCAGCGTTACCCGGAGAAAACGATTATCTAACGAAATAACTTTGGTTTTTTGAATTCAGATGATTTAACACCGAGTTATGAGGGGCACCGCAAAACTACTTTTTTTTGAGATGCGACCGAATAATTTCTGCCATTGCCGTATTTTTAAATATTTTTGGTTGAAAATTTCACAAAATATACTTCAAATGCTATAGTTTTATGTAGTAAAGGATTTGACGAATAAATTGTAACTGTGTCATAAAAAAAAATCATAAAAATGTGCCTTTTTTCCATGAATTAACGTTACCCCCCCAAATTTTACACAGGTGTTCGAAATACAATTTACTCGTGCGTGAACGAAGGATTTTGTTTTTTTTTTCAATTATAACTATTTAAAAAAACAAAATGTCAAGCAAATTTGACCGAAATTTTCATTTTTGTGCAAAACTGTCTGCCAAAATTTCAATTTTTACTTTTTTTTTCTTTACTTCGTTCAAGCACGAGTTTATGGTCTTAACTAAAGCACTAATTTTTGTTTTTTCATTTTTGATGAGCCTATCAGGAGTTATGCTGACAACGGCGACGCACCTTTTTTTCGACGGGTCACCGGATATGACGCCACAATGGAGGAGTTTTAATTTTTTGTTTTTTGAAAATTTCAGAAATTATTCTTTAAACATGTATCTATAAGACAGAAAAAAGTTTGAATTAAATAAATAATTTTTTACATAGAAAAAAAAAATATTGAAAATAGGCCTGTTTTTACCCGACGAAACCCATGTAACCCCTTAAAAACTATATGTCTCCGGATGATGCGATTTTCAGTTTTAAGATGGGGATACAGCCCTCTATTCCCTTCTTTAAAACTTTGGTTTCAAAGCAGGTTACATTATACTAAATGTTTCCCCCAATTATCGCAAATTTGATTTATTTATTCTGGAGCTTCTTAACAAATTCGTAGTTGTAGAGCACTTGCATGAATGAGTTTATTGAATCGGGTAACTAAAGAGCGCGGGCATATCAGGAAAAGCTTAATAATGCGAGTTACTTCATAAAAGCATGAAAGATAGAGCTGAATTCGTCGAAAATTTGTCCATTTCCAAACACCCTATGCACAAAACTAGTTATCTTTATCAAATCTCAAACTTGAGCTCGCCCATTCAAATTTATTTGCCAATTTCATATTTATGCATTACCAAAAATGATGATTAATGAATAATAAATATATATATGTACACACGTGCACACATACATACGTATATACATTCCGTTTAATTTAATAAGTCACTGTCCATATTTATAAGCTAGCAAAACTGTACCTTCATTAAAAATATTTCAATGATTAATCAAATGGTGTTTTTTTCTTGCCTTTGTTGTTTTTCTTTTCTTTTCCAATCAATTCAGTAATATTTTTATTTGTACGAGCACATTTGCTTTAATAGCTTTATAACTTGGAAACAAGTGTTTATAAATAACATATTCACTCACTTAATTGTTAGTTAATTGGAACTGCGCCTTAGAGCCGGCGAACGAGTAAAATATAAATGGTATTTCAAGCGAAGCAAAAACAAAAAAAAAACACGACTTAGAAATACGCGCACTCGAAACTTAATGCCCCTGCTTAATTTATGACTGAGTGAGCAGAAATAAAGCGGAAAAGGAAAAAACAAAACGGAGGCATTTAGAAATAATAATTTTTAATATGTTCAACAGTGGAAATGTGTTTATGAAAACGTATGGCGCAGCAGCACATTTCTATTTGAGCCACACAAGCGCATGCCGACGGCGATGAAAGCGCTGATAAGCGAGCGAAGTGAACGCACGAAAAAAACTAGGCAAAAAAAAAAAACAAATCAAAAAACTGCAAAGACATGGAAAGCAATGGAGAAAAATATGAAAAGAAAACGTCTATTTCCATATAAATACTTTTTAACAAATCATTTAGCTATTCATGCGCGGCATATTAAAATTGCATAATGACGTACATTATTTGCGGGCACATAGTTGAGCACGAAAAAAAAAAAAAAAAAAAAAAAAAAAAAGAAATAAAAACAAAACCAAAAATATGCACGAAAATAATTATAATTTTGAATATTTTTGCTTCCGCTTTTTTGTTTTCTTTTTCTATTTATTCAGCACATAAACAGGGAATGTGTATTAAGTATTTATTTACTATCAGCGTCAAAATAAAGTGTACAACAGGTATTGATAAGTTTCGGCTACTTATTTATTTATTTTGTAATTTCAGTTATTTTTTCATAAAAATACAGTTCAAACCGCCACAAAAACCATATAAAGTTTCGGACTTTACATATAATTTACCAAAATTCGGTGAATTCCCATCAATATTTGGAATTTGAGTAGTAAAGTCGTCTCTCGACGAACAAAACTAATAGTCTACAAGGCTCTCATCATGCCCGTCTTAACATATGGCGCAGAAGCGTGAACGATGACTATATTCGATGAGGCGTCCCTTGGAGTGTTCGAGAGAAAGATTTTGCGGAAGACTTTTGAGCCTTTGGACGTTGGCGACGGCGAGTATCGTAGCCTATGAAACAATGAGCTTTACAACGACATAGACGTAGTGCAGTAAATAAATACGTTGGCTGAGACATGTCATCCGAATGGATATAACAAATCCGGCTCTGAAAGTATTCGATACGGTACCAACTGGTGGTAAGAGAGGAAGAGGAAGCCTTCACTTGGTGTGTCCAATTGGCGTCGGTTGGCACGAGAAAGAAACTATTGGTGCGCTTTGTTAAACTCGACCAAAATCGCGTAAGCGGTTAACGCGCCAATTAAGAAGAAGAAGAAGTTTTATAGATCACTGAATTTCTATGTAATGCAGAAGCACTGCTTTTTAGGAATTTTTTTTGTACGCCATCGGACCTGTGCATTTTTTGCATTTAACGCCGACTGCAATTTTTTTTTATATGAAAGAGGACACCCAAATATCGTTAGCAGAGAAAATTGTGAAAAATCACCGCGATTTTTGAGGCACTTGAAACTTGCGCTTTATTATTACACAACGGTAAAACTGCATACCCAAATTTCTTTCAGAAATTCTGAGTAAAAAGTTTGATAAAAATTTTCCGAGCTTTTCAAAGTTTTATACTAAATTCGAAACTATGATTTATTTGGTTCTTGTTGTAGTATGTATGTACTATATTTTTATAAATAAATGAATAAATAGCCAATAGTTAAAAATAGTAAATAGTTTTATAAGAAAATAGCAGAAAATACAAAATAAATAAATAAAAATACAAAACTTATCAATTCGGGGTGTACACTTTAGTTTGGCTCTCATCGTATGCATGTATGTATATGTGGATGTGTGTGTACTTGTTGCTAATGCTTGTAAATCAAACATGCAAGCTTATTTAATGACTTGGGTATCTCTAGGAAACTTTGTGCTCAGCTAGCTCAGATTTTTGAATTAACCTTTCTATTTAATTAAAAACATATTTTTGTGTTTATTGTATTGGCTGTGCTAATTTTAGATAAGCGGCAGCTTTTGCCAAAGGAATTAAGTTTTATTTGCTTGTAGCGAGATTTGGCATGAGTTCACTTCAATTTTTCATATACTACATATAAGTAAACGTATGTAAGTATGTATGTCTGTTTATATATATGTATGTATATTGTTTTTTATTTATTACTTTAAATATGTAGTTAATGTTTATAAGAAAAAGATAGTCTCGTTTTGGTTGTTGCCGCAGTTATCATGCCACATCTTTTTGATCAACGAGCTGCTTATTGTGTGTTTGTAAATATTTAGTGGGGAAATCTAATACTCGAAATGCATTTAATTTAATGTATATACAATATATAAACATAATTTTATTCCTTATGCATGTATAAATAGGAGCAGCTCACGGAATATGAGCGCTAAAATGTTGGAAAAAAAAATTTTGTTATTTTAAAAAATTAAAAAAAAAACCAAATCGCAAGTTAGCAAAATTAATCAAACACAATATTTTTTAATTGCTAAAAAACAACAAAAGAATATAAATCGGAAATATCCAAGTACAAGGTGGGGCTAAATTAATCACCCTATTAGTAAATTTATAAAACCAGACTAAAAAAATTAGGTAAACAATTTTTTAATTAAAAACAAAAAAAAATGTAGAAAAAAAAGTTAACAAAAAAAAAAATTAAATAAAATATACATATTTTAATTTTTTATATATTCACATAGATTTGTTAAAAAAGATTGAAAAAAAATTAAATAAAATAAAAAAGTATATAACTTTTTTTTAATATTTTGTATTGTACTTTATTTATTTTTTTTAATATTTTTTAACAAATCTATGTAATAAATGTGCTATTAAAAATATAATAAAAATATTTAAAAAAGGTTATATACTTTTTTATTTTATTTAAAATAAAATATATAAAAAAAATATGTATTTAAATTTTTTGTAAATTTTTTTATTTATTAAATTTTATTTAATTATTAAAAACAAAAAATTAAAACCGCAAATTATCATAGTACAGGTGGCGCTAAGTTAATTACCCTATAGGTAGATTTATAAAACCAGGTAAAAAAATAAGGTACAAAATTTTATAGTGAAAACAAAAAAAATATACAATATAAATTACAATTATTCTTGTTTTAAGTGTAATTTATGTATATTTTATGTTTTTCATTATACAATTTTTTTCCTTATTTTGTTGATCTGCTTTTAAAAACAACATTTAACAAAAAATAAAAAAAAATTAAATAAAACATATTTTTTAATGATTTTTTAATTATAAAAAAGTCCGAATTCTAATATACTAGTGCATTTTTTACAAAGATTTATTAGAAGATTAAACATAAAAATTAAATAAAATAAAAAATTGTAAAAAAGAAAGTCATGTACGTTTTTATTTCATTTAAAATAAAAAATTTAAACAAAAATTGTGTATAAATTTTATTGAAAATTTTTCTTTTATGGTTTATTAAATTTTATTTAATTATTAAAAACAAAACAAAAAAAATAATTATCATAGTACAAGGTGGCGTTAAACTACTCTCCCCATTTATAAAAACAGATTAAAAAAAAAAGTAGTAAATCAAATTAAAAAAACAAATGTTATAGGTTTTTTTAAAAGTAAGATTAGAAAATAAAACGAAATGAAAAATTGTACATAAACTACAATTTTTTATTTTATTTTTTATTGAATTTTATTTAATTTTTTTAAATTATTAAAAGCAAAAATAAAATTAAAATCGCAAATTATCATGGTACAAAGAGGCGCAAAATTTAGGCAAGATTTATTAAATAAAATTTCAGAAATGTAAAAAAAATTAAATTAAAAAAAGTCTAAATAAAATAAAAAAAATAAACAAAAAAAGTTATTTTCGAATTTTGTTTTTAATTATTGAAAAAAATTAAAAAAAATAAAGATCTGAAATTACAATAACACATATATTACATTACAAATTAAAGAAATATGATAAAATATACAATACAAATTAAAAGAAATTTATTTTACTTTTTAGTTTTTTTTAATTTTATTTTATTTATTACTAAATTTTATTTAATTTTTTTTCTAATTATTTAAAACAAATGTAAAAATAAAAATCGAAAATTATAACAGTACAAGGTGGCGTCCTAGATGGCCTTGCCGGTGACGTCGTACACCAATCATATTATATATTATATTTGACACCTGTGAAGTAAACAACTGCAGTAATCAAACACACAAGCAATAGGGTGCGCAAAGGTCAAAATATGTAAAAATTACCATCACTCAAAATATTTTTTTTTGTTTTTGTTTTTGGTATTTAGTAAAAGAGTGATTCTAAAACGAAATTTGATGACTAATTTTGCGCCACCTTGTATATAAATGTAGGCGAGTATGAATGAATACAAATAGCAGCAAACAAATAAAACTAAAACAAAAATAAATAAAAGAAAAATATTTTTTTACTGACTCTGTTAGGTGTCATTTCAAGTTAACCTAAACAATTAAGTGACAATAATAAATCAAGGCGCTACAGCTGGGCAGCTGTCTTGTTAGGAATACCGTTGTGTGAGTGTCTGACAACGCTTAAAGTAAGTCAATTCAAATTCGGGCGGAAGTTCAGGCTCATATAAAATGTATACATTTTGTGGTTATTATATATAGATTGGTTGAAAAGCAAGAAGGCAAAAATAAAAGAATATGAATTATTAAATGAAATTAGCTTTTTATTCACGGTAGTCTCCCTTAGCGTTTGCACCCGTATGCGAATAATACTTCAATAATTTTATACCAATTATGTAATGAATTGCAAAATACTCTTACATAGTTTTTTGTTGAATTCTCAACGAGTGCGGCACTAAGTTTTGCGCAACACTAGTTTTTTCATGTGTCTATGAGTCTTGAGCGATGGATGACAGGTTTTGAAGAATTTCATGTACATTTCATGTAGCATTCACTTTCATAATGGTTTATGGTATGTGAAGTATTTTTCTGTCACTTCCCTCAGAGCTAGTGCCACTTTCTCTTTCACAATTTCAGCTGGTCAAATTTTGTGCCTTTTAATATAGATTTCATCCAAGTTAACGGATAGAAGACCCAATTTGGAAGTCAGAGCAAATAAGACGAATGGTATAAAACTGAGAAGATTTGCTTGACTAGAAACCGCGCATGACAGATAATTCAGAATGAGCGGCAGCAATATCTTGGTGGATAACCTGTCATCCATCGCTCAAGACTCATAGCATTTCACTATGCTGAACATTATTTTCTTATTATCTCATGGATTTCGGCAAGAACGAGAAGGTAATAATGTTGATTAATAGATTCATCGTTTAGTTATTTTTAATATTTTCAGAAAGTAATGAAGATTTCGTTTTTCTGAAAAAATTGCTTTTAATTGCGATCTACATTTTTCGACTTCGATGCTAAAAAAATTATGAGCAAACTCTGTATTCAATTCTAAAAATGCCACACTTAACGAAAGCAAAGTTGGCGAGTTTTCTCCCTTAAGAAGCTTTGTCAGAGGAGTTGGCTGCCCTGAAAATCAGCTGACTACTTAAAACATTAATATTAACTTCATGTATTATACCCTCCATATTCTTTTCTGAGTAGGCGAAAACATGCGTTTTAACAGATTTGAGTACAACATTAAACAATTAGTACACCGTGTAAGCGCAACACTTTTTCGTAGAAGAGAAAATCCTATAAGCGAAGCTACACATTCCGCTTGAATATCGACGAAACCCGAAGAAATTTTGATCACTCCCTCCATTTCTCCACTTGTATAGACATTCCGATTTATAATTGAGATATTTCAAACAAACTTGGTGACTATGTTAGGTTTGATATGAAGTACGCAGGCTGATATATCCTCAAGTTCTAAATGTGGCCTTTACGCACTAGCCATACCAAGTTCGATATCGACTGAAGGTAGATACTTCTCTACTTGTTTATATTTAATTTCGTCATTATATTATAACAACAATAAAACTCTCTGCCTATAAACGAGTATGTCATTCACCTGTTTGTCTATTTGGCAATCCGCTAAATTTTAAAACTTCCGCTTCAAGTTTATTAAAGTATGCGAAAAAAATGCCAATTCGAAAATACGTATGAAAGGAAGCGTCGACAAATAATCATGCAAATGAAGAAGTTATAGTAAGTGCGGGCTGCCGCTTAGTACTAAGCAAAGACATTTACATATGTACATTAGGGCGGACCAATTCGGTTGGAACTATATTTTACTATCATTTTAACTATTATAGGCACTATTGGTTCCTAGCATATTCGGATTTTTCTAAATAATAAAAACAAAGAATCTTACAGCAAAACCCTAAAGTCAATTCTGAGCATCTCAAATTCTAAGAAAAACCATATTTGTGTTCACATAGTTGGGGCGATTAATCTTTTTACAATACAGCCAATATTTGTTGTGCAACATTTTTGTTGGTAGTTTTTTATAAAAAAATTATTAATTATATAACAAAACCCTTCTAAATCAAACTGCTTTGTGCGAGATTCACTCAAATTTAGCAAATTTAAATAAATCAACATCAAAGAATTATCTTAAAAAATTATGATCAAAATTTGCAAACTTTTTTTATACTTTTCATAATAATTATTATCATTTTTATTATTTTATTATTATTCATTTATATAACTTCTGGGTAAGCAGTTTTATAGCCCATTCAATTTTAAAATAATTAAGTGAGCGTTTAAAATATATTAGGTGTGCAACTAAGTTATCGCAGTTTTTTTGATGAAAATACAACTTTATTTAAAAAAAAATAGTTACAAGTCAATCACTGAAAGTATTGGCCTTCGCTGGCTACAACTTTTTCTCATCTTTTTGGTAGATTTCGTATACCGTCGCGGTAAAACTGTTCATCTTTTGAGCCATTTTTTGATGCCTTCATATGAATGGAACTGCAGGTCAGCTAGACCATGTGCCATCGATCGGAACAGATGATAATCGGACGGCGCAATATCTGGAGAATACGGAGGGAGGGGTAGGATTTCCCATTTCAGTGTTTCGAGGTAGGTTTTAGCGGGTTTCGCAACGTGAGGCCGAGCGTTGTCTTGCTGTAGAATCACTTTTTCATGCCTCTCCGCGCAGTGCTCGACTCAATCGCATCAATTTAAGTCGATACCGATCCCCAGTGATGGTTTCGCTTGGTTTTAACAGTTCATAATAAATAACACCAACTTGGTTCCACTAAATACATGGCATAACCTTCGCAGCGTGGCGAGACGACGACGTAGAAGCATGACCGGGCAGTCCCCATGACTTTCTTTTCTTTGGATTGCTGTAATGAATACGTCAGGATGCGATGAAGAAAACCCTTCCTTTTTTGCCGCTGGAGCAGTTGTTTACAGGCGAAAAAACGACGTTCAGCATCCCTTGGTTTTAACTCATAAGGAACCCAAGTCCCCAGTTTCTGAATCATTTCCAAAGCATGTAATCGCTAGGAAATGGATTAGCGTGTAACTCTTAATACTGAAGCAAGCTCTTCTTGCGTTTGACACGGATCATCATTGAGCAATGCCTCCAATTCAGCGTCTTCGAAGGTTTTTGGCCTTCCTTCACGCGACGGTCGTCAACATTAAAATCACCGTCTTTGAGGCGACAGAACGAATCTCGGCACGTTGTTTCATTTAAAGCAGCATTTCCATAAACTTTTTATAGTTCTCGATGCGCTTCAGCCGCCGTTTTTTCGGTTTTTTTTCGAAAGAAAGAGAAAAATCAACACTTCCCGCAACTGACGATTATTCAGCACAAAATCAGACATTTTCACAAAACCAAAAGTATATGATACCAAAACAAAATCACTAATGTGTCGAAGCAGTTTGTTTACCATATGTTTAAGCTTGATTTATGATGTTTAGGTTATGTTAGAATCGACTAGCACACACTGCTGGCGGCATCTATTGACAAACAGCGGGAACTTAGTTGCGCACCTATTATTAATAATTGTCTTGATTTGTGACAGTTTCTTTCCGTGCGTTGTTGACTATTTTCTTCCATATAAAGCACTTGTTCCGAAATCTTTTATATGGAAGGTCAGCATTTTCTGCTGAGCATAAGGAGTAGAGTTTTGATATCTACTTTTCATTTAAAGAATTGCAAGATGGCGTTGGAAAGCAAAGAATATGTAATTTTTTAGTATTGTAATAGGAATAGTGAAAGCGAATTATTTTCATTATATGAAAATAGCACTAAAACTGGCAAAACAAATAAAAAAAAGGTAAAACTTTGGGCTCCTTTTGGAGTACTTTAAATACAAAATTTATTTAAAAAATAAATTCAGCAAACCAAAACGTTCTGCTGTAAAAGTTTGTATTAAAAAAACAAAATATTTATTTATTCGCTAGTAATATAACTACAAACAGTAATACTAATAATTTAAAAGGCACTAGCGGCAAGAGCTATCGGCCTGAGAAAAAAGAAATCAAAGAATTAGATTCGTAGTGCTTTGGTAGCTAGAGTTTGTGAGAAACGGATACGCGAAGAATTTTAAAAATAAAATATATAGCTTAACTTTTCTGTTTTTAAAGTACTTGTGTATCAAATAAGTTTGCTAAGAAATAAAATGACGGTCAACTACCACCGATAGCTGGAGTTCTATTAACAGCACAAAGTGTTTCTCATATCGAACCCAACTCATTCTCCCTATTGCCTTACCTTCTTTCAATGGTACTACGAGGTGAGGCAAAATGAATCACCCTACCGAAAGATTTCTAATATTGGCAAATGGATTCAGATTCAAATCATATTTGACGCTTGTGAACTAGACAGTTGGAGTAGAAGCAGCGGCTAGCGTAAGGTTCAAAATAAAGATCTCCGGCATTTAGAATCATTTTGTTTTGTTTAGTAAAAAAGTTATTCAAATATAAATGATTAATTTTGCGCTGCCTTATGTAATGAATGAATTACAAAGAATTCTCGTCCAAGTGGGCTCCTTCCTTTTTGGGAAAGCAACTAGCCGAACCTACCTTTACCTGGCCCAGGATACATGAAAATGGTAAGCTGTAAGCATTAATTTAATCACTGAACTACTTTAAATGGTTTTACAAAAATCTGTATAAGATCTGAGTGCAGAACTAGGAAAAACAAAATTTCTTCTATTTTTGGTATGCACCTTAGTATTTCTACAAATGGAGGAACCTATAGTTTTATGCCACCCCCGAACGACCGATGGTTGGCAGAAATACATTTGGAGGTTTGCCATTGCCATTGCCGAGTGGCGACTGCTATTAGAATTTTTTTTTTTTTATAATTTGTGCTTCATACACGGGGTTTTGAACCTGGGCTCTACCTAATAGCACTCGCGAAAAAACCTATTAGTCGTTGCAAACTATTGTAGAGCGTAACCCAGGACACTACATTGCAAATATGATGGGTGCAAGGCGCATCTATTCAAGGTGATACTGCATGGGCAAGGTAAGCGATTCCAAGTGCATATCCTGTGAAGCGCCGAGCGATGACGCTCAATACACCTGTTTAGTTATGACAGATGAGTCGTGGAAAGAGCTGCTCTGAGGAAGCAGATTGGCGACATTGCGCTGTGCAACATATTCAGCAAAATGGACAGCTGGAACGCAGTACAGAGATACATCGAGGATGTACTAGAGAAAAAATATAGTCCTTGACACAGTGCAGCAAAGCAAAGATTCACACAGATAGAGACCCAAGAAGACGAGGATATAGCATGGAATTTATATATACTTAACTCCTAACCCTATGTTCCAAGGGTAGTAGCATGAAAATTTCAGACAAGTAGGTTGCTTGCCCACCTGCCTTAACTTTATCATAGAAATACTATCTACACATCTAAACAGGTGTTTGCCTGTGTTTAGTCTGCGAGTGGCATCTTATTTGGCACTTACACTGTATATCTACCGAGCTTTTCCCTATCCGCCACATGGGGACGCGTCCGATGGGAGCAGACAGAATAACCTCCACATAGGCAAACTGGCAATAAAGACACGCATGAAGTCGGTGGACCCAGGTGTGGGTGAATATAATTACTCTTTAAGGATGCCTGGGCCTCTCGAAGTAATGCAGAAAGTATTAGCGCGAAGGGTGTCTCCCCAGAAGGGTGTATCTCCAGAGGGAGAGGAAGGATTGTTTTAATGGCTACACCACTCAACGCAGTAGATGATGGTCATCGTAAGTGCGAATGCATTTTGAACCCTACCTCACCCACCAAAAAATAAGAAGCAAAGGTGCTATCAGTAGACTTACTGATATGAGTTTATTCTCTTACGCCTTGAACATAAGAATGCCAGCACAAAATCAAATGAGCAAACGCCACTCTAATTTACTGCTACTCTGCTTTCTTTTGTCGTGACTCTTTTGAGGTATAAAACGTTGTTGTTGGTCTAGTGCCACTACTTTGGATAAAGACAATCGTAAATAAAAAAAAATTGTATTCAAACTTATTTTATAAAATAAAATAGTTTTTGTTAACAAATTCCTGAATTTGAGCTCTAGAGAGAGCGCAAAATTTCAAGCAACAAATCCACTGTTTGCCAGTATTTTATTTTTATTCTATTAACAGATCTACTGCGGGTATAATTATTTAGCTTTTTGCTTTGATCACTTACCTGAATTAAAATTTTTAATGTACGGCTTACAATCCAATTAAATGCGTTGGTTGTTTTTATTGCGTTTTTGCTGTTGCTCATAAGCCGCTCTTTTGAGACCAGATGCAGCACATTTTTGTTGATGTTGATTTTATCCTGATGCGGTTTTTTCTGTTTTTATTTATTTTTTGTTTTATTTTGCTTTTATTTTAACTGTGTCACTTTAGTTGAAATTTTTTGTGTTTTGGCGTTTTTTGATTTGTATTTTATTAGTATTTTTTTGCAGCTACAACCTCTAACATGCCTTATGTGGATGTGTGTCTGCTAAAGGTCACAAAATTGTTACGCAACTATTACACACACACACACAAACGCGGTTATTCAACGCTAAGTTGACATAAATTTCGAGTATCCTGTTACACTCTCTAAGCTTTGCAAAAGCGTTCTTTGCGCGCTTTTAGTGCCACTTACTTTGCTTCGCTTTGCACGCCGCGCATGTAGACACATATGCAGTATCCTTTGTTTGTGTTTGTGTTCCAGTTTGGGTTTGTTGGTGTGTAAGCGCTTTTATTTCACTGCTGTCACACGCCAAGTAGTCGCATGGACTTAGCTGTGTGCTTTCTGAGGCTTATATATTTTTTGTTGTGTGTTTTTTTTTGTTTGTTTGCTTTTCGAACTTTTCTATTGTGTGTGTGTGTGTCTCTTGCTCGGCTTGTCTTGCTGCTGTTAATTTATTTTTGTTACACGACAGGCGCCTCCAGCGTTGCGTAGCTGATTCTATTAGATAGTATATTGCTGTTGTTGTAGTTATTGTTGTCGCTTATTATCCTTAATTAGTGTAACGAGCTGCAAATTAATACACTTTACTTAATTAAAATTGACAATGACGCCGCGCAGCATTAGGGTAAGAGGGAATTAAATTATTATTTATATAAATGATTTTTTTCGCTTGCGCTTTTTCTCTGCCAATTAAACCATTTTATTGAGGGTGGTCGGATGTTTACACTACTGCTTTACTTTCATATAAATAAATTTCAATTTCATTAATATTTGTTTGAATTTATTTGTGCATTTTTCGTTTTATTTCTGTTGTTCCTTGTTGTTTTTGTTTTTGTATTTTTTTTGTTTTTGTTCTTTTTTTGTTTGATGCGTCACAAGCTGTTATTGCTGGAGCATTTATTGCGCTTTTTAACAACTGTTTTACATTTACTCACTAATTATAATCGAATGTAATTAATATGCAAGTGTTTATTTTTATATTAATGCGCGCAACCACACAAATTTGCACTTTCCAAGCGCTTGGATGCCTGTGGCATTTTTCGCTTTCTTTTATGTATAATATGTATGTGTGTATGCCTGAAAATACGTATGCTTAGTGCTTTTTTTTGAAATTTTATTCACACGCATTTGCCACTGCACTTAAAGGATAATTCTCATTTCATTTTCATTATGAATAACAAAGTGGGTTAAATTGACGTTTGTTGTTTGCTACTATGTTGCTTCTGCGCGCACTCACTGCCGTTTTAATTTTTTTTCAATTTTTTTGCAATTAACGTCTTACTTCTATGCACTCTTCTCTCTTCTTTTCTTAACCGTTGCTTCTATTTTATTGTATTTTTTCCATTTGCTCTTATTTCGCAATCAAATTCACACTAACGTCACTCATACGCCCAGGCGCACAACGTGAACTTTAACACTGCCATTGTCACTGTTTTATGTTTTTACACATAAATATATATTTTTACTCTGTTAACGCCTTTAGTTTTTATACATTTGACAATATATATCTATTTGTTAAGTATTTTTTGTACATTTATTTCTCGCCTTTCCGATGATTTCCTTTACACTCACTTTCACTGTTGTTTTGTTATTACATTTGGGTGTTGCTTTCTCTTTTAATTTATTTTTAATTTAATCTTTCGGTTCCCGAAGTTTTACCTTCTGCAATTCATTATTCATAATTTATTTTTGTCATTCTTTCATTTTTATTGCACATATTGTCCGATGCAGAACTGCCAATGTCGGTGTGCATCGGCATATCCGCATTCAGCACCACTGACTGCGCTTCACTGCAACAACCGGCAACTGCAAGCTGAAATAAAATTTTTTTTTTTTTTTAGAATAGACCTCTACTTTTTAGCCCTTATTTTACTTTTTACTAAAAAAGCGACCGATTTATATTTTTATATTGTAATTTTTTAACCTTCGCTTTAATACTTTTTTTTACAATTTTGTAATACAAATAAATTCGTTTACTTGGTATTATTTTTTAATTATTTCATTTATTCAACTGTCCGCTGCAAATCGAAATGAACTGTCAATGCGTCAAGTGACAAATTGACAAGCAAGCAAGCCCTCGTTCAATCGGTACTGTTTTCGAGCGACGGCAAATTCAAATAAGGCTAACGAAGCAGAGTTGAGTTGCGCTGAGTGAGTGGCCCGTGCGTTTGTGCGCTGAGTATTGTTGCTGAGTGCGTGACTGATGCGTTCACGCTTAAAAGCGCACGCACGCATCTCATATAAATAGTGGAAAAGTATTTAAAAAAGGTATTAAAAAAAAAGTTAAAAAAAATGTATATGCAAAAAGAAAAAAAAAATACAAAAATTAGTGCATGTTCCATTTTTTTTAGATAGAAGAAAAAATTTAGCACCGTCAACAAAGATAGTTGCTAAAAATCAACGTTATTTTGAAGTCACGCGAAACTTGCACTTTGTTATACTAAAATTGCAAGCGCTATTGAACTGCATGCTTAGAAAAATTGTACAAACTCTGCTATGGAAGTTGGATGTTTTAATGAAATTTTTTTCTTTTTTTATTTGGTAGAAAATTTGACTTTGCCTTTTCTTATAGCGTACATTATTTTTACAACGAAAAAAAAATAGTGGTGTGTTTATAACTTTGCAACGCATGGCATATGTGGAAAAATTGTGGGGTCACAAATTAATTGAAATTAGGAGGAGTACATAAAACATGTAACCAATTAAAATGAAATAGAAAAACCAATCACATATGACAAAACAATATAAGCAAATGAAAAATTTTAATTAATATTCTACCATTTTAGATGTTTAAGAGAAATTTCCTCCCGCGTGTTTCTTTGTTGCAGAGCAGCCACCGCTTAAAAGAAAGCTACTTCTATCGTTTGAATTTTCAGGTCATGTGCACCTTCAAATCGGGATCCTACCGTATAATAGTCACGCACAAACCTACAATTGAAGGTTTAATAAGGTAATTAAAAAAAAACACTCACAGAGGAGTCAACATTTTTTTGGGTCGAACTTTGAGTGTCTTTTGTGGGGAAACAAAAAAATCGCCCATTGCTCTGTGAAAATCATATTCTAGGGATCAAAATAAGAAACTTTGTCGAAGGAATCATACCTCTAAAACGAATTCTGATGTCCCCCAATTTGGGTCGAACTTCTCAGTTTCTTTTCTCATGTAAAGGCCAAAAATGGTGATATTGTGAAATGATTGTATGGGGAACCCCCCAGGGGAGTTCCAGGGGGACTGCCACTGGCATGGATGGATCGGCCGTCCAAAGTTAGTGGGGGTCGGTCATACATTTGGACTCGATTGGAGCACTCTAAATGGGTCAAAGTGGGATTTTTCGTTCGACCCAAATTGGGGGACATCAGAATTCGTTTTAGAGGTATGGTTCCTTCGGCAAAGTTTCTTATTTTGATCCCTAGAATACGATTTTCACAGAGCAATGAGCGATTTTTAAATCGACCCGCCTTAATATACATATATATAAAATTGGCGCGTACACCCTTTTTGGGTATTTGACCGAGCTCCTCCTCCTATTTGTGGTGTGCGTCTTGATGTTGTTCCACAAATGGATATGAAATAAGTTTAATAAAAAACTTTCAAATTTAAAAAGGCTGGTAAGAACAAAAAAAAAAAAACAATAGAAAGTATATTTAAAATTATTATTTGTTTTTCTTGCGAAAATGTTAGCTCTAATAGTTTTACTAATTGAAACTTTCACTTAAGTTAAGTTAATTTTAAAACTGCAGAAGACGATTTTCCTTTATACAAAATAAATGCGCTGTAGGGAACAAACACAAAATGCGAAAAAAATATTTAAAATGCAAGCAGGACGCGACCAAATTTTTGCGAACTTATGGTGTAGTTGAATGATTCTCAATTCTGTGTAACGAAGTAAAATTTTATCAAATATTTTTGATTGCAAGTACATTAGAAAATATTTTTAATTGATATAATAAGTGGGCGGTGCACTAAAAATATAACAAATAAAATTAAGAAATTCAAACTAAAATTTTTTTGTTTGAGCAAAACCATTTTTTATATACGAAACTTGTTCATAAATAAATGCAAAAGATTAAAAATTACATACATTTCAATATACCTAAAATTAAATAAATAGTAAAATTTTAAATTAATAAACAGCAAAATTGTTCTTAAGTAATTAATATCCTATAAAATATTATTTATATCTTCATTTTTAATAATAATATATAATATGAGAAATTATTTCCATTCTTTTAATTTAGAAAAAAAAACTAGTTCAATTGTAATAAATAGAAAATACTTCTATAAATATAGTTAAAAATGATGTTAATCATATTATATTAAAAAAAAACTATATATGAAATATTATTAATTAAAAAAGAAAAATGTTTTTTTTTTGAATAGAAGAAAATATTTCTATTATTATATTATTCTATTTTTTTCTATTTTATTTTTATTCTATTATTTTATATAAAAACTGATATTTATTATTTTGACTTAAAAATATTCTAATTATTAATTAAAAAAATTTATTTCATTTATAACATAAAAAAATTGTTTGTATTGTATTATTATAAATTAAATGAAATTAAAAAAAAAAAATTATTTCAATTATCATATAATAAATTGAAAAAATGTTATACGAATTATAAATAATTATAATTATAAATTAATTAAGCAATATTTCTATGATTATAAACTTTGCCAATTAAACCTAAAACCAATTATTATAAATTAAAAAAAATTACTTGAATTATTATGAAAAACAAAACAAAAATGATTGAATAAATATAATAAAAACAAAAAAACTTAAATTATATATTAAAAAATAAAAACCCAAAATTTTTTCAATTAAATCAAATTTAAAAAATTATTACAATTATTACAAAGTAAAAAAACGATTTCATCTAATAGTAAAAATTAAAAAGAGAACATAATATTTCAATTATTATAAATAAAAAAAACTATACCATAAACTAAAAAAATTCCAATTATTACAAATTACAAAAAAAAAAAAAAAATTTCTATTATTTTAAATTACAATAAAACAAAAATTATTTCAATTATTATAAAGTAAAAACAAGAATTACTTTAATTATTATAAATATAATAAAAAACAAAATTTTTGTGAATTTTTATAAATGTTAAAGAAAAATTATTTACATTAGTATAAATTATATAAAAATATATTTTATTGTAATTTTTATAAATTCAGAAAAAATTTATATTATATCGTGTATACAATTGTTATAAATAAAAAAACGAGAATGAGTTTAATTATTATAAATTAAACAAAAATAAGTCAATGATTATAAGTGAAATTATTTCAGTTATTATAAATTAAAAAAAAAAGAAAAATATTTCAATTATTAATAATGAATAATGAAAAAAATATAAACATGATTTCAATTAATATAGATTAAAAAAAAAAAAACAAATATTTGAATTATTAATAATGAATAAAAATGATTTCAATTAGTATAAATTGATTAAAGAATATTTCTATTATTATAAACTAAAAAAATTCCAATTATTACAAATGAAAAAAAGATTATTTGAATTATTATAAATAAGTTAAAAAAGAAAAATTATTTCAATTCTTGTAAATGAAAAAAAATCAATTATTACAAGAAAAAAAAACAAACAAAGTGATATTAATTATAAATTTAAAAAATGTTTGAGTAGTTATAAATAACTATAATAAATGATGTCCATTATTATAAATTAAACAAAGAAGAAAATATTATTTCTATTACTTTCTATTTACTTTCTAAAAATATTTCAATTATTATAAATTAAATAATAAAAAAAATAATATTTATATTATTATAAATAAAAAAAAATTCAATTATTTTAAATGAAAAAAAATATATATATATTTCTAGTATTATAAGTTAAAATAAAAATAAGCAATTATTCCAATATTATTCTAAGAGGCGGCCAGTTAGCAATTCAAATAACTAAAAAATTAGATTAAAGCCCTGGCAACTGTCAAACTAGAAGTTTAAGTGAATAAAATACATTGCTGAGCGTCTCAAAAAAACCAAATCCATGAAAGTGTAAATAATCGCGTTAACGCGCGTTAAATTCAAATAACTAGTCAATATGCCGCAAAAATAAACTATTTTTCTCTTTTTTTCCTACGCTGATACCGCACAGCAGCTCGCAGGCAGCAATAAATTCGACTAGCAACTGATTAAATTAACACGACAACGTAGCGCTATTGAGCGTCACATTCACACCACGACTGCAGAAAACGCTAAAATACAAAATACATACATATGTATGCATGTATGCACGTAAACACAAAAAAAGCACACAAAAGTTAATCTCAAAAAAATCAGAAAATTACCAAAGTAAATTAAAGGAAAGATTTGAAAAAATCGCGGTTCCACTATCAAAGGGGCAGCGGTTTATATCAGTGTACACACACACAAACACAGTGTTTTTCGAAAAACTCCTCTAAAATAACCTAATAATAATAAATAGCTACATCAACGCAGTGCTTGCACAAACATTCAACTTGTCACAAGTACATACATATGCGTAACGTGTTGTTGTTGCCAGTCACTTCGTTCCTGCTGTTGCTGCACACATTTACGAATACAACACTTTTGGCAAAGCTGAGCTGAGCTTTGTGTGAAAAATAACACAATGCAGAAAAAAAACATAACAGTGAAAAAACAAGAGCAACAAAAAATAGAAACACTAACAGTACCGATTCCGACAACGACACCGAAACAACGACAACAAAACAATCAGCAATAATATCGCGTATCCGTGCGATATACTTTTTCACACCAATGCGCTTAACTAGCGAATGAGATCAAACGGAGCAATTCAAACGGCAGCAAGCAGCGGCATCAACTATAAAACATACATACATACATACACACACATACGTGCGATACGAGCACAACGCACGACTCGGCATAGTGTTTTCAGTTAATGGTGGCGCTCGCTAATAGCTTAACAAGTAGCGCACAATAAGAAGAGGGTCAGAGTGGAGGTTGTGCATACTCGTATAAGCTAGGGAAGTAGCCAGATTGCTGGCAATCAATTGGCGCGCATGTAATTAACGGCAGCAAGCACAAATACAAACATGCAGAGAGAAATTCAAATGCTACTAGCGCCACATTTTTCAGGGCACGACGAATGAGCGGGTGCTGAGGGCTGCCAATCCACTGGCATGAAAACAAAATTGTGTTGTGCAACAAGGCAGTTCAAAAACTGAGCAATAATTATTGTAGCAGCGCTTAGAAATGAAGTACAGTGAGTGGTGTGTAGATAATTGCAACATTTCACAGCAACATTTGTGTAGATTCATATTGCTAATGTGTTGGGACGCGTGAGTAGGCAGTCGGCTATTTATTGTTGGTGTTGGTCGGTCTTAATTGCCACTGTTTGCGAAACAACTGTTTTTATTTGACACTTAAAAAGGGCGAGATTTATAATTTGTGGGAAACAATTTTGGTTTTTTGAAAATTTAACAAAATATAAAATATGCTGCGAGTTAGATGATAAAGGTTTGCACAGCTTAGAACTGAGTTCAATTTTTAATTGATATATAAACTGCGTTTTGCATTTCAGTTGTTAATTTATCGACGTGCTAGATAATTAATGCAATTGCTTTTATTACCAATTGCCATCATAAATAGTTACATATTATTACGTATTTTTATTCTTCATAAATATTTTTTTTTTAAATTTTTTGGAATTTTTCAATGAAAACTGTGGCAAACAAATTATACAAAGCTTTTATATTATTTTTATTTTTAAAATAATCAATTTTACCTAAAAAAATGTGAAAGAATAGAAAAGAAAAGTAACTCTTAGCTTATAACTATCGTGCAACTTGTATGCTGGGCTCGAATCGCAATATCCGCGAACGAATAAGTCGTCACGGAAAAATTCATATTTGGGTTAACGACTTACGTAAACGCACGGCATTTTGCAGTTTTGGGCGTGTAGACATTTATAAGAGTCAAGGATGATAGATTACATGGTTTGGCCATCCGCCGTAAAATTTTGATAGTAACTTCGGCTGTAATGTCATCGGTAGGGATTCGGTAGCAGAATTCTGCCCGCTCATTTCACATATTTCCCAATCCGTCATTGTTCAGAGGGCAACGAGGTAACATGAGCGGAGAGCGTGCTGATTTCTTTCCTACATCATACATTTTTCGTTAGCTCAAATCCTAAATAAAGAAATTAGAAATTCCTGAAATTCCTTCAAAATCGCTAAGAGCCGATTAACAGCCCCAGTCCAATTCTGACCAACGTCCGTAAACGTATCATTGACGTACGCTTTTGACGAACTGTCATCCGTTCACTAAACTGAATACGGGCAAAAGTTGACAAATTAATCCTTGAATCATTCGACGGAATAATGCGCGAACAAAAACTCACTCTCTCTGAAGTTTGAGGATAAAACATAATTTTGGTAATTCTGTAGCATTATTTCACACACACATGGTATTATGGGCACAAGGTATTTTCAGTACATCGCGCATTTCGAGCGGTGATGCAAAAGGATTAAAATATTGATATTAATAGAAATGCAGATTCGGCCCTCATAGCCGAATGGGTTGGTGCGTGACTATCACACGGAAGTGCATGAGTAAGAAATGTTTAATTGCGGTCGCCTCTCGGCAGGCAATGGGAAACCTCCTAGCGTATTGCTGCCATGAAAAAGCTCCTCATAAAAATCTGCCGTTCGGAGTCGGCTTCAAACTGTAGGGCTCTCCTCAAGGCGCACAACACAAACAGGAGGAGCTTTGGGAAATAAGCAAATGGGGCGTAAACGCCAATTATATTAGTTAGGGGTGGAAAAATCGATTATTTTCTGCGTAGATGGCTGTAGGGATCGATGTCTCGTAAATTATTGATCAAATAATTTAAAGTTTATGCTCGTTGTCAATGTGACTTTCACATTAAAAAAATTATTTTACTGTTTTTTTGATTTGTTCCATTCACTTGTGTGTTACAAGGTGTTAATAATGGAAGTCAACAAAGAGAAAATTCGGTACATTTTACAGGTTTTCTTTGATAAAAGCGAAACTGCAAGCCATACCGCTAAATGAGTAACAGCTAATTACATGAAATTTTGGATTCGTCGATTCCATTCAGGCACTTTTTATGTTAAAGAAAATGTCGATAAAACCACAGAAATAATCAAACTTGAGCGGCATGCTAGTAGTCGTAGCATCGCCCAGGAGTTAATGGTCGACTATAAAATAGTTTTAAGCCATTCGCCCAAAAGTTTTAGGCAAACATAATAAATTTCTTTCTCCCTAATAATCATATTTTGATTTCTACTTAATATTTAGTAATGGCAAGCTGGTGCAGGCATCTTTGAAAGTGTTTTCGTCAAGCTTCCTCTTCTTTTTGCTTTTAATGCCACAAATGTAATATTGTGGGTCCAACTTATGCTAGCTATGTGCGGTAAATGATGTTGAGAGAAGCTTTTTCGTAACAGAAATACACTGATTTTTTGCCACCGTTGGCTGAAGACCGTCGGCTATTGAAAAAAGGATTTGACGCTTCAATTACGCTTTTAGCATCGAAACTGGGGCTTACTACCGGCTCGTAACGCACATACGCTACGGCCAGGTACGTAATCTAAAAAAAATTATGAAATTATGACTAATGTGAAAATGTGGATAGTAATGTTGTTAACGTTGTTGACGCTGACAGAATGGCTGTTAAGTCATAGATACAGGAATACTAGCGGAGCTGAAATTTGGCAACGCTGCTACAGCATCCAGCTGCAGCCATTGATGTTTAAAGATGATTTAGAACTTTCATGTGCTAGAAGAGCTTTAAGTGGCTGGTTCGATTTTTTATTTTTATTTTTTGTTAAACTAAAAAACAATATTGGTCTACTCTGTGTGGTCTAAGTAAAAAATTAAAGAAACTATATGAACATAACTTGAAATGGTGCACGACCCTTTTCGGCACATTTCAGAACTACTTAATAAGCCGATAACTAACAAGCAAATAATAGTAATAATGCCTTTCTACCAAATTACCATGATTTTTGGTGGATAGAAATTAATATAAAAAAAATATGTGCATACAAACCTAAGCATTATTATGAATTGTTAGAAAACAGCTAAAGAAGAAATACATTTTCGATAAAACGAATGTCGCTGCCTGATTTTGTTTCAACGAAATAAGAGGAGTTAAATATACCGTGCGAAAATACCATGCATGAGATTCTTGAAAAGTGAACCTTATAAAATGTTCTAGAAAACTAAAACTTCTTTAGAAGCATCTAAATTCTACGTGTGGGATCTTTCGCCTAAAAGAGAAGGACCAAAAAGATACGGAAGTGTTAAGCTACTTCAACTATACACCACCACTAGACCAACAATAAAAGAAAAAAATCATTATATTATATGTTTACTACCGTACATTCCTTCAGTTATTCAGCAACATTTTAAGAATCTTTAAAACTCGAAATAATAATAATGGATTACTTTTCAAAATAATTAGTAAATGTTAATCAGTTATTTCATTAAAGTTATTGTTTCAAATAAAACTCATTTAAGTCATTTAAAGGATATTCAGTTAATTTTGAAAAAGGTCTAAATAAATTCCTACTTTAAAATCAACATTTTCACAAAAAATTTCATTGTCATAATAAATTTCGGCTAATACAAACTAATCAAATTTTTCAATTGGTGCGGGTCGATTTTGGCGCCCTGTGGCAGCCATTTTGTTTTGGTGACATCTGTCAAATCTTTTGTTTATTATTCAGTTGTTTATGCCAAATCATCATGGAAAGTTAAACGATTGAACAGCACGTTCAAATGATAAAACTTTATTATCAAAATGAGTGTTCATTAACGCAAACGTTGCGCGCATTGCGCCCATTTTTCGGGAGACGCGGTGGCCCTTCCAATTTTTTATGGCCCATATTGAACCATATGGACCTAGGCGACATGTGGTTCCAGCAGGACGGCGCTACGTGCCACACAGCCAACGCCATTTTATTCCATTTCAACATCTACCCGCCCTTATTGAAAAACCCTTTAGAAAGGTCGCATAATGTAAGCAATTTTTTTAATTTATTCAAATGCAGTTCATGAAATATTTCGAAACAAGAAGTATATGACTTAGACCACTTGCATAATTATGAGTTACTTATTATTTGATTATATTATATTTCTATTTTGTTGACAGCCAAGAGCCTTCGTCTTATTTTAATCAAAGCGCATGTTGCCATAACGTTTAGTTTGTTTGTTGAATAGAAGTGGCTTTGGGATATTATTGGCTTTTCGAAAATTAAATACAAAATTGCATTGCAAAAAAACTGATCGAACAGTTTCAAAAGCAGCTAATTCTTTATCATCTTTGATTTGTTTTCAAGTATTTCACTATATTCAAATAGTATTCACGCAACCTGACGTTGTTTTTCCTTATAATAATAATAATTTTTATAACACCAAGTTGCTTTGGAGCCACTGTTTTCACATAATGTTGATAACAGCAGTGCCAGTCTGTTAATTGCGCGTAGTGTAAGTGTCGCAAAATAAACGAATACAACCGACCGCTTGCCTAGCGATAATGGAAATTTTGATGAGGTTCGCTTTTGCTTTAAGCCGACGATTGTTGTTATTGCTGCTACTGTTGTGACTTTTATTGTTGCTGCTTTGAGCACAGCTACTGTTATACTACTCATATACATATATAAATTGTTTTTGTGTTTACTTGTTTTCTTTACCCGCTTAACGGCTACGATGAGTCGGCCGAAAATTGCGTGCGCGCGCGCTCTTAAACAAATGTGTTCGTTCCCGAGCAATCGTTAAGCCTGTGCTCGTGTATGTGAGTATTTGGTGTTGGTGTCGTTGTCGGTATGATTGCGTGCTATAACCCCGCTGTTATACTAATGACTCTTGTCTGTTGTGTATTTTATTTGCTGTGTATAATGGGTTAAGTGGCGTTGATGACAAAGCAATGAAGGTGATTTAATTGCGAATACTGGTCATTTAAGCGAAATGACAAGCCGAAGCCGTAAAGTTGGCGTTTTTCGTGTATAAAAGTATTTACGTGTGTATGTGTGCTCATCTGTGAATATTTCCGTTTTGTCACTGTATTGCATTTGTGGGTGGGTGCGTTTTGCGTTAAGTTCCCTCGCTTCGGTTTTGCTACAGTGACTTGCACGAATGTAATTAATTTGAAATGTGATTAAATTGCACCTCGGGGGCATTGACGTAGCATATTACGGATTGGATGGGTGGGTGGATGGTGTGTTAATTGTAGTAAGCGTTGACAAGAATACTACAGAAATTTTGTTAGTTGTATTTATTGATTGCATTGTAAGTTGAATTAAATGAAATTTCGTGCAGAGTAGTAATGGCCTGATATTATTGATGCGTTAATTAACTTAATAGTGTTTTATCTAGTTTGGGTGAAGCGTTTGGGTGGGAGGTAGAAATTTGTGGAAATATTGATTTATTCATTACAATCGTGGAATTTTTTAAGGTTTGGTAATTTTTCAAACAAGCTGCAGTTAGTAAATAAATATTGCTAAGCTATATAAAAACCCGAGGAATAAACATCTTGGGTCTTCTAAAAAGAACAATTCGATATTGAAAGACTATCTCGATTATGTTGTTTTGGTTTGGTTTTATTATTCAGTCAATGACGACAATTCACCACCGGAAGTTGCTCTATTGAACAAAACGTGCAAATGGCATAACTTAATCATGAATTATAAATTATAATTTATGAAATATGAATTATGAATGATTTTAGGCTCTAGTCCAATGAACCGTAAACGACTAATGCCACCAAAGTCAACATAAATCTAGCTATCGCTCAAATTCAGCTGGATGTATGTAGCAGAGTCATTGAGAATGTAACCTTTCGGCTCCGTGCTACCTTGCGAAAGCATAACGGCCTAACGAACTAGTAAATGGTAATGCTATAAATAGGGTTATAATGATATAAATAGGACCTTGAAATAAAAAAATGAATTTCCTATTGAATGAAAAATGAATTTGTTTTATTCTATTTCGTGCCAGCCTTAATGACAAACCTGCATATTAATTTTTTTTCTTTTATATAAGTAATTGAGCAGTGATTTCCTAATGACCTTTGACATTCTCATAAAATGAATAGTTTCATGACTCGCATAACAGCCAATTTTCATCACTCAAAAAACGAAATTGAGTCAACTCATCTACTGGCATTTACCGGCGAAAGGCATTCTTCACGCTAAAAATCAATTGATTTAAATGCGAGCCAAATTGAAGCCAATTAGTTTTTAGAATTGTGAATGTTCTACGTGGGATTTATTACGCGATTTGTAACTTGTCTAGGCATACAATTTTAAATATAACTCGTCTAGGTTATGTCGCCAAGCAAAAACCCGTCGCATTCTCAGATGCAGCTTCAGTCTTAGCAAAAACTCTGGTAAAAAAAGTCACCACTCAAATAACTAATTGGTTATAAATAGATTCTCAGTTGGTTTTTCATTTATTTGTTTTTTTGTGTATTTAATTTTCCTGCTAGAGCTTTTTTTATCAAGTGAACCGGGATAGGTAGGCAGGGATTGTTGCTTCTTGTCTTCATCTGCATTTAGTCTTTCCGTTAAGTGTTTTATTTCTTTTCTTAATTCTATACATTTTTTTCTTTTTAATTTATGCTCCATAATTAATTCCATTAGTTCCAGCACACTCTGCTCCATTCTATTTCACTTAAATGCATCCATTTTTTGAGATGAAGTGAGCTAAATTTCCACCATTTTGGTTAGCTTTGATTATTGAATTATTAAATTTCATTTCACTTCATCTGGTTACGATTTTTTCCATGTAATAACCATTCTAAGTCACTAAATTTTATTTACTTTACATTTTATTTCATTTTATTACTTTTATTCAAATGTATTTTAAATTATATTACATATATTATTATTTTTTAAATTGATTTATTTTATTTTTCACTTTATTCTATTTTTATTTTTAATTTATTTTCTTTGTTATTTTTTGTCTTGAATTACTTTATTAATATGATAGTTATTTTATTTTATTTTATTCGAGCTTATTTTAGTCAATCTTATTTTATTTTACTTCATTTTATTTTATATTTTTAATTTAATTTGTTTTGAATTTTGTTTTACTTTTTTTTTCTTAATTTATTTTATTAATTTTTATCTATTTTATTTCCTTTCATTTTAAATTTATTTTATATATTATTTTATTTTAAATTAAATTTTTTTAAATGTTTTTATCTTAATTTATTTTATTAATTTCTATTTGCCTTTATTTTGAATTTATTGTATATTATTTTGTATGCTATTTTGTTTTGTATTGATTAATTCTATTAACTTTTATTTTGTTTTATTTTTTGTTCATTATATTTTACTTCATTTCATTATATATTTTATTTTATACTTATTTGTTTTTTTATCTTGATGAATTTAATTATAATGTAGTTTATTTAATTTTAATTTATTTCATTTTATTTGTTTATTGAATCGAATTTAATTTTATTTTAAATTGTATTTGTTTACTTTTTTATTTTCGATTTATTTTATTAGATTTTATTTTAGTTCATCACATTTAAAATTTTATTTTATATATACCATATTTTTTTTTTGCCTGATTTGTTTTATTATATTTTGCTTTATTTTATTTTACTTTATTTTATTTTATTTTATTTTATTTATTTTATTTTATTTTATTTTATTTTATTTTATTTTATTTTATTTTATTTTATTTTTTTTTATTTTTTAATCCTGATTTATTTTATTATATTTTGGTTTATTTTTTTATTTTTATTTCTTAATCTTGATTTATTTTATTATATTTTGGTTTATTTTATTTTAAATCATTATTTTTTGTCTCAATTTCTTAATTTATTCTTATTTTGTTAATTTTTATTTTATTTTATTTTAGTTTATTGTACCTTATTTCATTCTATTTTAAATTCTATTTTATATTATTTAATTTTTTAATTGGGTTTATTTTGTTAATTTTTATTTTATTATATAATATTTCAGTTCATTTTAATTTTATATATTATTTAGTTTGTTTTTATTTGCATTTATTTAATTTCATTAAATTTTTCTTATTTTTATTTTGTTTTATATCATTCCATTCGAAATTTTATTTTATGTAATATTTCATTTATTTTATTTCACTTTATTTTAAATTTTATTTTATACTATTTTGATTTTATAATTTGGTTTATTTGATATATTTTTAATTCATTTTATTTTGGTTTATTATATTTATTTTAATTCATCTCATTATACATTTTATTTTATATTATTTTGTTGTTGGATTTTTTTTTATCTTGATGTATTATAGTTTATTTTTAAGTAAATTTTTTTTTTTACTTTTTTATCTTGAATTATTTAGCATTTTTTATCTTTTCGTTTCATTCAACTTAATTTAATTCTCTTTTATTTCATTTTATTTAAATTACTTAATTTTTTCTCTGCTTAACATTCGTAACTTATTTTACATTTTATTTAAAATATTTACTTCACAGTTTCTCTTTCATTCACATTCAAATTTTTTTGATTCTACAAGAAATACATTGGGCAAAAATTATTTTTAAAGGGTCCTTCAATAATAAATTTATTTATAACTACTAATTCCATTTTTTGCTACCGCAACTTGTTCTGTTATAATTTTATATTTAGCGTCACTTTATGTGCTAATTTTTTTGTTATGAATATTTTATTTTACTTAATTTTCTCTTCGCTCGTATTCGTTTCCCATTCACTCGCAATATGTCAATCTTAAATAATACATAAAATGAAATAGACACACACACACACTTGTTCATAATATTTTTTCACAATACTCGTATATTAATGACACTAGCAAAATACGCAGGCCGAGCAAAAATGCAAAAGATAAATACCGAAAAATGTACGAAATTAAATTGAAGCAAGTAAAAAAAAAAGAAGAATAATAATAATAAATACCAAACAAAAGGCGAAGCAGACCGCGCAAAAGTCGTCCAGCTAGTCAGATTATGCTAATGAGTTTCATACGCTCGATTAATGGCCTCAAAACAAAACATCACACAGAAGGCAACGCCAGCACTAAAGCAACACCAACAACAGCAGCGGCAGCAGCAGCAAGAACATTAAGTGACGACGACACAACGAACAGCTAAAAACCCGCATTTGTCATATGCGCACAAATAAAAAGGCTAAACAAACACAACGCACGCACATGCATACAATATTCACGCACACATTCGTATATCAAAGAATCAACACAAACATACGCACACGCACACACATGCGCCTGATACGGCAGTGCGCTTGATGAGTGATTAATTCGTATTGCACGAGCGGGTTTGTAACTACTTACTCACTCATTGGCGCACGATGGGCGAGGAAGTACAAACTGGCCGCCTGGGATGGAGTGGAGTAGCGTGACAAAGTGTTGAGTGCGAAAAATCGCATAAGTTGTCGAAACTACACCAACAACTACTGCAGAAGCAACAATGTGCAGCGACATCAACAACGACCGACACTTAATTAAAATAGTTGGGACTCGTAATTGTTCCGCTCATTTTGCGCGCCATGCCACCGAATACACCAGCAGGCGAGGAATGAGTACACTGTTGTTGCTGTTGCACTATCACCAATACACTAATACACTGCTTGCAGTATTCACTTGGATTTGCAGACTTTTATTGTTGATAATCGGTTGCTTGCACTACTACAGATGGTTGATAGCAACATTGTTGCAGGCAAGTCACAAAAACATAGCAACAACTAACAATTTGATATTTAACTCACTCACTTTAGCTGCCAATTGGCTTATACAACAGGCTGTAATTGTTATTACTATTTTGTATTTGTTCTTCTTGTTGTGCTTATTGCCACTTACGCGCACGCGGCAATTATCAATAACACCAACGACAAAAAACAGACTAGAAGAAGAAGCGACAACAACGACGATGATAATGAGCAAACGAGTAAGCGAGCGAATGAACAAATGACGAACGTCGTCAGCATTGGCATAGAATCGCAATCGTACTGCGCCGTGCAACTATTTAACAACGACTGAATGTGGCAATTAAGTATCTAGATACATTTTACCCAAACTGTTATGGTCGTCGTCGTCACAATCGGCGCTGCCGACGCCATGCCAATTGCCTCAGTCTCAGTAGTTGCCGTTGCCGTTGCCATTGCCACTGTTTCAGTCAAAGTCGGTGTGTGTGTGTGCTGCTGTGTTATTGCTTGCGCCTTTGTTGTTGTTGTTATCTTCGCCGTCATTGTGTCGTTAACGCTATGTTATTACCATCGTTCTGCACTCGACTCAACGCGATGCTCCACAGTACCGTCCCATTAGCCATCCGATTCCGCTCCCGTTCCCCAATATAGCAAAATGCTGTTGTCATTATTACTGACGTTGTTATCGTCTGCTTTTCTTGCCATCCACCACCTCGGCGCGTTGCGCTCACCTATTCACATTCGTTCGTTCACTCACTCACTCATTCGCTCATAATTCAATGAGCGGTATGCGCGCGCCTTTGCTTTATTTGTTTGTCTCACGTGTACACTATAAGTGTGTGTGTATGTGTGTATTGTAGTGTGGGTGTGTGTGCGTGGGCCCTCATAAAATTATTATAATAATTACAATTATGCGCTTTAATGTAGTTTGCACACACTCATTGCACGATACTTTTGTTGCATTGTATTGTTGTTTGTTTTTTAAGTTTTTATTGTTGTGTTATGCTGAAATTGCGCTCGATGCTTAAATTGCTACTGCCGCCACCGCTGTCGCTGAAAAACGTTAAATTGAATTTGAAATGAGCGCTTATTTCAACTAAGCAATCGCCTTAAATGCCATTAGCAACATTTCAATTCGTTGCGCAGCATGTTCGGCAACATTTGTTGTGCAACAAATGCTTACAACCCAATTGAATGTTGATTACTGTGTTTTTATGGTAATTATTGTTGTGATGGCTCTTGTGTGTGTGCTTGGGCTTCTTGCTTCATTGTTGCTGTTATTGTTGTTGTAGCTGTCGCTGCTCTTTGTTATTGTATTAGCGCTCAATTGTCTCCATTATGGCTGCGCCTTTTCGACGACCGCATGCCTTAACGATGTGCGAGTGTGTGGTCTCATTGCGCCGTGTTTATTCAATTTTGCTTTTTGCATTTTATTGCTTTTGCAGTTTCACCTTAATTTTTTTTAACTTTTATATACGAGTATCTGTTATGTTGCAACAACTGCGAGCGGTGTTGCCGTCTTGGTCAAAGGGCTTACTTATTTGGACGATTTGTCAATTTTTTGATGTATTTGATTAAGTTTCGGGCATTCTTCCTTTCTTCGGTTAAGCAGCAAAATTAGAACTATAGGGCAAATGGGATGATTTGAAATTAGAGAGATTTCTGTAGTGCCCAAACGTAATTAAATATAATTATTTATAATTGGCGCTTTCATCCTTTGTTGGGTATTTGACGGAGCTCATCCTCCACATCATCCACCACAATTTGTGGTAATCGTTTACTGTTTTCCACAAACGGGCCGACCTACAGTTTTTTGTAGTCTTCGAACAGCAGATGCTTTTTTTATGAAAGTATTTTTCATGGCAGAAATACTGTCGGAGGTTTGTCATTGCCTGCCGAGTGGGGATAGCTTTTAGAAACAACTTTTCCTCTCATTTTTGGTGTTTCGTGCCCACAGCTCATTTGGCTACGGCGGGCACCTGCAAAGGATTAATGTCGTCAAAGAATGGCATACTGAATGCCAGGCATAAGGAACTATGAGGCTTCCATGGGAATAACATAGAGGCTTAGATATGCATCTCTTGTCTGGATAAAGAGGCGAATGCTAAATATTTTGCCACTATTTCTACTACTTCTATAGTAGTCTACTTTCGCTAGTCGCTAGACTAAGTTACCGCAATACGAAAAAGAGTAATAAAGTTACACAGGTATGATTTTGTTATAACCCATTTACGTTTTCTCCAGAAACTAGTTAAATGCGCCACTATATCTGGTTACTTGTAAATTTGATCACGTTTTTCTGGCCTATTTAAAATTTAATTCTTTTCAGAGTGTGCTAACTATTCCTAAGGTAGTTGCACCATCACGAAAATATCGTGTCCAAAAGCTGATAGGACACTAGGATTCTCCTCGCGCTCCCATAGTTCGTAAGGTTGGATATTGATTTACCAAACAGGCTGTATCACTGAAAAAGCTATATCTGAAGCTATATCGGAGCTATATCCAACGTACAGGAAAGCGTGAAATAAATTGCGTTTTCTACTGAGGTTCTTGAAAAATTGGGACAAACCACAGAGATAAAATTGACGGGCTACAAAGTGTAATTGTTCACAGTAGCAAAATACTAATGTACTTGGAAAAACTTTGCAATGATGCAAATATCGACTTTTAAGACAAAATTTGTAAGTATGCAAGCCCATAACAAGCTACATTATCATTCATAGCATCACAGCTCGTTGTGAGCCTTAGCTTCCTTCATAATTGTTGGTCACTCCTATGCTTCTGAGGTCATCTAACCACCGTTTCCGCGGCCGTCCGCTTCGCTTTTCACCAAGCAGGCGCGCATCTAGAACTTTGCGAGGTATTCTTTCATCAGAACTTTGCGTGGTATTCTTTCATCAGAACTTTGCGAGGTATTCTTTCATCAAGAACAAGCTACAACAACCCACAAAAGCTAATTTACTGCCAAAAATCGGAGAAACCTTGCTTCTGAGGCCCGATCATTGTCGATTATAGACACTAAACCAAAAAAAAAAATAAACAAGACAACAACCATAACAAAGTATTGGTTGTTGATGATCTTCCCAACAGATCCCTAACGGTCGATTAAGTAATCCAGACAACAGAATGCAGCTGTCGGTGTCACAGAAATTGTTATAGGTTATGGTGAGTGGCAAAAGATGGAATACCTACTAAAAAAATATTGTTTAAGTGAACGCCAATATTGGCGAACGCTAAATATTTTTAGTATCATCATCATCATCAGTATCCAGTTCTACTATTGTAGTATATTAATGTGGTAACCCAATGTTAGGGAAGCCAATGTGTGACGAGTGAGAGAAGACTGCCCCAATGCGCAAGCAAACATTCCCTGTTACTATTTCAGATTCTATGTTTTCTTAACTATTTTTCTTAAAATCGTGGAAGATGTTTTTTTTTATCTTTTTACGAGGAAGAAGCATCGAGAGTTTAACCCCGTCCGTGTGCGACTTTAATCCGAACTAAATCTCATACCGTCAAGGTACCAAAGTACCCCCGGTACTATTGTTATGTATTTCGTCAGGAAGCGGTTTGAACACTAGATTCAACGTCCGTTACTGTCCTGATGCAAGGCGTCAAAAATAGCATTAGTTTGTTACCATCCACTGCTTCTTTATTTGTCTTTTGTTGAGACAGCTACGCCTGTCGTGTCAGCACTCTCCACCCGCCATGTCCCTCTCCATACCACAGAAAGGTAAGTTTCTGTCTGGCGTCACCATTTTTTGATGGCACGCTTGCCGTTCGCGTCTTCGCTTTGGAAGATGTACATACCTATAACACGTCAAATGTTCCCGTTTTGCATTTGTTAGATAATATTCTAGCAAGCGGAAAGCCAAATGTAACGCACCCGCTATAACTATGATTGACTAAATTGCTACACAACGAATATCTAAGGCGTGAATACCTCCATTCTACTCAGCAAAATTCATGGCCATATCTCTCTAATGAAGTAATACGTGATAGTTGGCTGCGCATCATTTGAGTATTCCTAGTTAAAGTTTTATTAAAATGTTCGACACTTTCTTTTTTGCTCCATGTGGCGACACTGCTTATAACCAGCACGAGGACATACATCCTGAGAACGCGTGAGCAACCAAGTACGACATTCACTCGTTCACATTCACTCTCGCGAGCGCTACAAATGCGTACACTTCGTTGTTTCTGTGTATGCAAGAGCGTTAGCAACATTTTGCTCAACAACCCAAAGAATGCCTCTTTCAGTTTTATATGTATGTTTGTTGCTGTTTTAATGCTACGAGTATTGCTGTTGCCCCCAGCGACAATGGCATTTAATGATGCGCTTCGCTTTACGAGCATTTCCAGCAGTTCAATAATGGATTATGGCGCAGTTAACACACTGTTGCATTGCTTTTGTCTACACATTCCCCCAACGGCTGCCACTAACAATGCTGCTCACCTTACTTCTCCTCACCACGCCTCCTTCCATTGCACTCACTCATACGCATTCACTTATCCACCTTAGTCGATACTGGTACGCTCGCTACTCCACTTTGACGCTTGATTTATGTTTGTTGTACTTGTATGTAGTTTTTGTTGGTATTTCGTACGCCTGTATTCCTCTTGAATGAAAATGAAATTTTTTCTCTCGTGTACGAACTGAACAACATAAATATTGTATGTGTGTGTGCATGTATTTATGGTTTAGTTCCTCGGCTATTTTCAGTCATAACTCATACATAAGTATTTGTGTTGTTATTATTCTTATAGCTATGCACATACATACATACATACATAGATGCATAAATAAGTACTCATAGATATTTTACTTTATTGCTGTTCGTTGGCTTAATTCGTGATAATTGTGTTTGTTTTACTTTACAGCATTGCTGGCGTTTTCTGTATTTTGATGATGTTTACGATATAACTTTTTGCCGCACGCCTTTGCTGCTTTACTTCCTACTTGTACACACTGCTTACTGCTCCAATATCAATCTGTATATTATTTATTTGTATGTATGTATTGTATGTGCTTTGCTATTCTTCAGCTCGTACTTCGTGCTTCCATCATTACAATGTATGCTTTTAATTTGATCTCTTCTTCGGCGGCTTCTGTGCTGTGTGTTTTGTGGGTGAGTGGCACAAGCGGTGTTTTCTCGTTGCAGATGATGTTTGAAGGTGCTGCTGCTGTTGGTGTTGATGGTGGCGGTGGTGGTGGTGGTGGTGGTGTATGGTACGCTAAGTGAATTGCAGTTTAGGCTTTGGTACTTCTACTGCTGTTGGTGCTGCTGCTAAGTATTAATGATTTTTTTCTTTTGTTCGTGTCTTTCGAGCGGGTGGAACTAATTGATGAGGTTGATTAAACTGTTTTTCGTCTGTTTCATTTGAAGAAAGATGAGGGCTGTTGAGTGCTATTTGAAATAATTAATTGGATTGAATTAATACTTTTTTTTGTTTTCTTTTTTCTTTGCTTGAGGGAATGCCTTGTTCTGTTTTAAGAGTTCAACTATGGTGAGATTTGAGATTTCTCAATGAAATACTTTTATTTGTATGCAATAATATGTGGAAATTGATATTAATTAGGGAGCGTTAGATGTCTAGACAAGCATGAATTAGAACCGAATGGACCGTTTAAGGTAAAAATAATTTTTTTTTTGGTTGCAAGGGAAATTAATGCCATACGTTTTAAAAACAACAAATATAATTTGGCAATAATATTAAAAAATGTGTGCAATATTAAAAAGTATCAAAAATTCAGACCTATAGCCAATTAACCAATTACACAAAAAAACAAAATCGCACTTTTTGTCTGATGAATGACTTTTGATACTTGATGTTTACTAATTTGACAACGCTGATTCTAAATATACCCTCATTTTTTTTGTAACAGCTCTTGTTTACGAGTTATAGCTATCACAAAAAAATCACTATATTTCAGTGTTAATTGTCGAATATTTAAACAAATATTAAGTTTTCTTAATATTATTTGTTATGGCATCGTCAAGACGGGTTTGTATAAATGACCGGAATAGTTTTTGTTTTATTTGCGGGGAATATATGTTTCAAGAAAACCGTTTGAATGTGACATCGTTCGTAAATGAGGCGTACAAAAATTACTTCGCTCACCCAATGGAAATGAAAAATAAGCCTTGGATTCCACAAAATGTATGCAAAACGTGCGTTGAGTTTCTACGTTTATGGACGAATAAGAAAAGGAATAAATTTAGATACGAAACTGCTATGATGTGGATTGAACCTGTGAACCACCACGACGACTGTTATTTTTGTATGGTAAAAATAACTGGCAAGTACCGAAAAAATCGAGGCAAATGGGAATATTCTTCCATACGATCGGCACATAGACGTGTTTTGAGCCCTACGATGTCATCTGACCCTCAACCTGGTGCTTCACACGAAGAACCTTTACATTTTGAGGCAAAAACAGACAATAGCGATAGTGACTTTGATTGTGACCTGGGAACGCCAAAACCATTTAACCAAGATGATTTAAACGACCTCATTAGAGATCTGGGACTGTCAAAGACTGGTTCAGAAATTTTGGCGTCTAGATTAAAAGAAAGAAACTTAGTCACAAAAGAAACTAAAATGTCTTACTATCGCAGAAGAGAACAAACTTTCCTTGAATATTTTGCTGAAGAAGATGACTTTGTATTTTGTAAAAATGTACCTGGTTTAATGGCTGTAATGGGATTATAAAATTACGTTTCTAGTGAGTGGCGTTTATTTATAGATTCATCAAAACGGAGTTTAAAATGTGTTCTCTTACACAATGGGAACAAATTGGGCTCATTGCCTTTTGCACATTCTACTAAAGTAAAAGAAGAATATACAACTATTGCTCTGGTTTTAGACAAAATTAAATATGCGGAACACAATTGGGTCATATGTGTCGTTTTAAAAATGGTAAACTTTCTTTTAGGCCAACAAGGTGGTTACACAAAGTTTCCCTGTTATCTTTGCTTATGGGATAGTAGAGCTAAAAATCAACATTGGATTAAAAAAGATTGGCCTGCTCGGGAAGCGTTAGTACCAGGACAACAGAACGTTATAAACCCACCTTTAGTATCAAGGGATCGTATAATTTTACCTCCGTTACATATAAAACTGGGGCTTATAAAACAATTTGTTAAAGCTCTTGACAAAAATGGAAATTGTTTTCTTTTTCTGTCTCAAAAGTTTCCAAAATTGAGTGCAGAGAAGATAAAAGGGGGTATTTTTGACGGGCCACAGATAAGGTCGTTAATAAAAGACTAAAATGTCATAGACACTATGACAGTGATTGAGAAAATGGTATGGAATGAGTTTGTTTGGCTTGTTTAAAATTTCTTAGGAAATAAGAAAAGTTCTGACTATTCTCAGCACGTCGAACAACTAATGGGTCACTTCCAAAAGGTTGGATGTAATATGAGCATTAAGTTACACTTTCTTCACAACCATCTGGACTATTTTCCAGCCAATATTGGGGATCTCAGCGAAGAACAGAGCGAGCGATTCTACCAGGACCTTCGTACGATGGAGGAACGCTATCAAGGTTACTGGAACACACACATGATGGCCGACTATTGTTGGAGCATTAACAACAGTTCTATGCCTTCAACTTCAGCAAGAAAATCATATAAAATAAATTTTTTTTAAACTTAAGAAGGCAATAAAATAAAATAATCTTTAAATCTATAGTGTTTTATTACAAAAAGTCAAATGTGTCATATAGAGCTGATACAGGAATTTCAGTTACAGATTTGAAATTGTCATTAAAAATTGGACTAAAAACATGTATCATAACCCTGTTGTGCAGTATTATTTACTATATATTATATTTGGTGTCAGCAAATAAAAATAAATAAAAACAAAAATGAAACAAAAGCCTTCCACCATTTTATACTACAAAACACAACTACAATTACTAGTCCGGGTAGTCTATAAAAAAAAAAAAAATAATTGGTGCGTACACTTCTGTAAGGTGTTTGGCCGAGCTGCTCTTCCTATTTATGATGTGCGTCTTGATGTTGTTCCGCTATCGGTATCCAATCAACACCTATTGCAAACGAAAAATATCAGCTGCCGCGCAAGACCCATGTAATTTTGGTCCAACTACGTTCTGGATACTGTATCAGGATAAACTCCTATGTATCCAGAATGGAAGGCAAGCCGCACGACACTAACCACCTATTTTGGGCCTAGCAAACTATCCCAGTCTGGTGAACCGTTTGTCACCCCTTTATCACACTAACCATCTATTCCCATATTCCATCAAAACCACTCACCTAACATCTCACCTACTTACCTGGACTCAGCCTGTCGAAGCAGCAAGCTTCTTGGGTCCACCGTTACATTATTAAGCAGTCGATGACTGATGAATTAAAAACGGAAGCGTCCCTCCGATTATTTTCCTGGGGCATATGAAACTTGGAGTGCCCTAACAAGCGAATCATTTTGGATGAGCTCGAAGCTAATATTCGAGGCACTATTGGCAGAATAACGATGCATGTATTGGACTGAATAGTCAAAAATAGGGCCACCCGTTTGAAGTACTGACAGCTAATTGGATGATGAGCTATTCCATATACGAGGTGTATTCAACCATTTTTTTTATTTAGTAAAAAAAGTTATTCAAACAAAAAATTGGATGATTAGTTTTGCGCGTTTACATAAGAGTGTATAATTTTTTTACAATAGTTCTATAGTTCTTCTCAAAACTGTCATCTAAAAGTATATATTATCAGAAGTAGAAAAAAAAGATTACATACACTGCGACTTATTGGCAAGATTTTCCAATTTCCCAAATTTTTCTATGAAAATAAAGTCAAACCCACTGTAAGTAAAAAAAAAAATTAGAAAAAAAATTAAAGTGTTCCACTTTTTAATCAGAATTTTTAGAAAAATTTCAAGTATTTTAAGCATATTTTGATTTAGAAAAGCGCTAGTTTCATGTGGCTCAAAAATCGCTTTGATTTGTGAATATTGTTTTTGCTAGCGGTCTAGTGCATTTTCTTCACATAGGGATCGTTCGAAATTTTTTTATGTAGAAAAATTTGAGAAAACGAAAATTTTAGTGATATTTGTTGTAGAATGAGCTAAATTTGTCACCCTCCGTTGGACACCTTTTTTAAAATCTTCCACTTGGCCCCTGGATCTGACCTTTTTCATTCTATTCGAGGATCCTTTTAAAAAGATTATGTCCATAAATCGATGGAAAATGAAATTTTAGGAAGCTATCTGGAAACTCAAGTCGTTAGCTATAATAGAAATATATTAAATCCACGTCCAAAGTCGAAAACGTCTGGCCAGACCCGGGTGCCCAACGGAGGATTAAAAAAATTGATAAAAAAAACAAAAAGCAAACGGTAGGTAAGTAGGTAAAATGGCAAAAGTGCCACAGGCACACTTCAAGTAGCACTTACGTGCCATTTTGATACCATAATGTGGACCATTACCTGTGCAAAGAAAAATTATTGGGAAGAGAAAACCTTCTACAGCCATCCAGTGTTGTTGATGTAGCGGAGGAAAGAAAAGGGATATAGGCTGGAAAATTTCTTCAAGTCATCCCCAAAGGCCACGCTAAGGAATCTCAAGCACCTAGCCGCCAGAGCCGGACATTTGCAGAGAAAATATTCAACAGTCTCTTTCTCTGTAGGATCCCCACAGCTTCTGCAATAGAGGTTGTACGGAATTCCAAGCTTCTCCGCATGAGTACCGATCACCCAGTGACCAGTGAACACCGTAATGAGTTTGAAAATTGAATGGCGGGGAATTCCCATCACCTTAAGCGTTCTGTTTCTATCGTATTGGGGCCATAGTGTTTTCGAAATAGCGCACCTTGAGACAGACCTCCATCTTTCTTGCGCTTTTCTTAGAAGGAAATTGTGTAGTTTCCCTTTAAGAGCGGACAAAGGGACACCGATGTCTGCGAGGGGGACAGCTGAAACCGGTTCTGCCGACCCCTTCCTGGCAAGCCCGTCGGCAATTTCATTTCCCTCTATATTCCTGTGCGCAGGAACCCAGATAAGGGAGATGTTTCCTGCTCGATCGAGATGTTTAAGTTCCTCCTTACAGGAGTTCACCAGAAGAGAGCTGCAATACGGCGACGACAGTGCCTTGATCGCAGCTTGGCTATCGGAAAAAGTATTAATGTCTCCCTCTCAACAGCGATCTTGAAGCATTTTGCATGCCTGCAGGATCGCGAAGACCTCTGCTTGAAAAACGCTGCGCGTTTCCGGCAGTTTAAAGGAGACCGAAATGCTGGCTGATTTAGAGTAGACCCCCGCTCCCACTCCAGATTTCATTTTGGAACCGTCAGTGAAAACAGAGGTACCTACATCCGTGCCGACTCTCCCCTCCTTTCAGTCTTGCCTGCTCGAAAAGATAGCCCTAGCACAACCCTCAAAACACAAAGCAAACGAATATTAGTCAAAAATGCTCCGACTCTTTTTTTTGTCCGTAAGTGTTTGCGCTAGAAAGCCATTTAAAATATGAGCGAAGCTGTGTCTATCAAAGAGTTCATACAGGGAACTTTTTTTTTAAATTATATTTTTAATTCTACTTGCCGCACCACTATTTAAGTTGAAGGGCAATCGATAAGTTGAACGTTTATTGCTTTGATTGCGCACCACTCATTTGACTTCATTATTTAAATTCAACAAATCGTTGTGGCATTCACGGTCGGTCGGATAGCCTAAAACTTGCTGCCCTATTACAGATTATTATTAGAATATCGCATTTAGTCATTCCTTTTACGAGTGGTTATTAATTGCTGCATAAATGCGATTA
The DNA here is from genome assembly GCF_028408465.1 of Anastrepha ludens. Lineage (NCBI taxonomy): Eukaryota > Metazoa > Arthropoda > Insecta > Diptera > Tephritidae > Anastrepha > Anastrepha ludens. Next base: position 112,317,608 of record NC_071498.1, on the reverse strand, counting down.
ATTATTTAATGCACTATAAAGTACGGACTATTTTTCAATTTAAATTTAAAACTTGCCTCACTTCATCAAGAAAAATGAAGGCACTTCAAACTGGGTTGAACTAATTAAAATAATTGAATGCCGCAAATTCTCGGCCAACACAGCAGACAATGTGCTGAACAGCAGACAAACGAGCGAGCGTCCGAGAGTGCTGTGCGCCAAGTGCTTCCGAGCTCTCTGCTATGCCGCACTGTCTTATGTGGAGTGACTCACAATGTGGCCAAATTAAGGAACTAATTAAAAGTGCAGTCATCATGGCACTGCTTTACTTGCTTGCTGGTTGGCCTTATGGCTGGCGGCAGCCGGTTGTTAGCTGCTAGCTGCTGGCTGCTGGCCGCTGACGGCTGGCGATTGACTCGTCGTCGGCTGAATGGGTTGGCTGATACGTCGCACTGGGCTGCGGAGGGCAAATCTTGTATCTCATTAAGAAGAATCCCATTTAAGCATAACGGTGCTTGTTGTCGCGCTTTTAAATGTTTTTTTCAGCGCTGGTGCTTTTTTTTTGGTTTTGCTCAAAATTAAGTTTTTCATACCCACCAATACATATGTACAAGTACGTACATATAAATGCTCTTCTGTTATTTTCTTCCACTTGATTTTAATTTCTGTATTTTGCTGCTTGCTGCCCTCTGCACTCGACTTGCGTGTATGTATGTGTGTATATGGATTGCTCGCAAAGTAGTAAAAGCAAGTGAGGAGTAGAAATTATAATTGATGATGCCGAACATGAACTCGATGCCCTTTTAAATATCATCACCATGAGCAGCTAACGAGGAAAGCACGCGAGATGTGGTCGGCACGCAGCCCGGTGCAACAAGGGAGCAGCGGTGGGAAGGAAGGAAGGAAGTGTGGAAAAGGGAAGAGTGGCGACGGCGGAAGGTCGGGCAGGAGCAGAACATGAACAGCAAATAAACGCAAGCAAATATGTGCATATCTATATAGGGACTGCTTATTGAGATGCGCAGACACCGAGTGTAATAGTGGAATGGTAAAAACTAGTGGATGGAACGAAACATCTGTAGATAGTGCTGTATATACGGCAAGCCTATGTATGTGTGTATGTACGGGTATATGATAGACTTCAAAAACACAACATCTACAATAACAACAGCGCATAATAATATCAACAGAAGATGACCGGGTGCGGCGGTGGTAGAGGAGGCAAGCATTAACAACAGCATCATTAGCAACAAACGTGCCTACAGTTGCTCACTTCGCAAAGCCAAACACATTTATACGTATGCCCGAGAAGTATGATAGAAGAGGAAGACGAGCAAGAAAAACATGAAATGGTATCGAGCGTAGAAGTGCAGTGGATGGAGTCGCATTGGATGTTAACGCACAGTGGGAGACTTTCATGCTATCCATAAATAGAAGTTATGGATTTTAGAAATTTGAGCAATAGATTATTGTGTTATGCGATACTTTCTACTAAACAAAGACTATCTGCATCAATTGTAATGACTCTACTTAATTCCCTTAAATATGATTATGTTGCCATAAGGGACAGACAGGTCACTGTTTGTTTGTATCTGTAGAGCAACAGGGTGGTCCATACAGTGTTTTTCGTTTCTAATCATTTGCTATTTAGACAGTGCCAACTCTTTTCCGTATCTTTCCGTATATTTCCGCAAAATAAATCACTTTACGCTTAAACGATTTTGGGAAATATTCATCTTCATCATCATCATCATGCACAGCATTACGGCTCAGTGTGAGCCTTAGCTTTCTCCTCTATGCAGCTCGGTCCATAGCTTTACTACGACACATGGTCGCTTTTATGCTTCTTAGATCGTCCTCAACGTCGTCTCACCATCTTTCCAAACAAAGAGGGCGCTCTTTTCACCAATCGGGCGTGCATCTGAAACTTTGCGAAGCATACTTTCATCTGGCTTTCTGTAAACATATCGTGGCCATCGGATGACGTTTTCACATTGTTGGAATTCCTCTAGCTCTGTGTTATATCTGATGCGATAGAAACCATTTTCTTCCCGTATTCTTCTCAGTACTCTTTTTTCCAATACGCTGAATTGTGTAGTTCTATCTGCTTTCAGTGCCCACGTTTCCCATCCATATATTACCACTGGTCGAATCAGCAAAATCAAGAAATCAGTTGAGAAATATTGCAAACTTATTTCCGAAGTCAATGTTTTGTAGCCCAAGTAGTGCCTTTATTAAAAAAAAAGTTAGAATCATCTTTTCTAACGAAGCGTGTTTTCACCTCTATGTTAACAAGCAAACTGTCGCATCTGGAGATCGGCAAACCCTTATGTGATCGAGAAGCCAATGTACCCTCAGAGCGTTACAGTGGTAAAATCATTTCTTTTGAAACGCCATTTTGCCTCGCCAGCGGGGAGCGCTACTAAGAAGTATTGAACTATTCTTTGCGACGGAAATTTGAAGACATGGACTTGGGTGATCTTTGGTTTCAGCAATCGATCAAAAATGAAACTGGATTTGGCATACTGTTCGTAGAGAAGAGTGCAATGTTGCAGAACAGGAGAATAATCCTATCTTTGTCTTTCATTGTTGATTTGATCCGTGGTGCTGTTGACTGTCCGGTGCGTCTTGAGGGGAGTTTCTTTAATATTCCGGCAAGAGCTCTTCGTAGTTTGGAGTTCTACAGTGATGGGTTCTCTCCTCTTTATGCTCGAAATGTTCCTATTACTAGAGCCTTAATAGAGTTTATTAAACTTTTTAAATTTATTGAGATAGACTTTTCATTTTCAAAACATCGTCTTTTGAGACTTTTCAATGTTTTTTATAAAATATTAGTTTAATTGCACTTCCTTTTTATAGCCTATTAACCTTAAATTATGTCCCCTTAGCCTATAAAAATCTATTATATTTATTGGCTTAATAAATAAATAAATAAAATGTCTTTCCAATGGAGCTCACAAGGAAGCCGGCGCAGAGGTCTCAAACTCCTAAATGGGAGCTCTTACACCACCACTTGGAACGAAATAAGGCATATCACAGCTGACGAAAATCATTGGAGATCCCTTGTTTCCGTCCTATGTTCCAACTCGGAGCCATAATATGTGCAGAGGATACTTTTTTTTTATAGTAGTTCTTTAGTTCTTCTGAAAAATGACAAGTAGGTAGGTAGGTAGGTAGTGGTTGTCGCTTGACACACCTAGGCCTGCTGTAGGCCCACTGTGATACCACCAGGGCTGTCCCCTCTCCTTATTCTACGTTGCTCTCATTGAACCAACCTGTGGCTTTAATAAATCTAACAAGACTATTTTTATATTGGCTACTTCTGCCAAGTTATTCAGCCATGCACCCACATAGAAAGTGTTCTATGGTCTCTTCTTCTACAATGTCGTTACAGGTTCTGCAATAGTCGTCTACCAATCAGACAATTCCCGGTTAGGACCCCGAGAAGATTTCTCATATTTTTCCTGTTTACTTTCAACACTCGGTTTGTGCGGCCCGTATTCCATTCCGGCCACCTCATTCTACTAGTTTCACAGGCCAGGGACTGAGACCATAGCCCGTTGGCAGCACTGATAGTGTGTTTATCTATGAGCATTTGACAAGTTGCTAAAGGAATAGGTATGTTCGCTTTGTCTGGTTCGATCGGTAATGTGGTACCCAATCTCGCTAGTTCATCTGCTTTGCAGTTGCCTTCTACGTCTCTATGACCCAGCACCCAAAGCAGGTTTATTATACAGTACTGTGATAGTTCTGTCAAAACGTCGTTACATTCTTTTACTGTCTTCGAATTAATATTAGGCGATTTTAAAGCTTTCAGGGCCGATTGGCTATCTGAATATATGTTTATATCTCTTGTTGGGAGGACACTTTTATTTAGGGCTAGCAGCCCTTCCATGATAGCCAAAATTTCAGCTTAAATACACTGCAGTGATCCGGTAACCGGAATGCGATGTTGGCATTCATTCCTTTAGAATGAAGGCCTCCGCCTACTTGATCATTTAGCTTGGAACCATCAGTATAGATGCTGATTCCGCTTCTATTGTCCATTACTCCATTGTCCCAATCTTCTCTCGTTGGGAAAGTTGTGGTAAGGGATGCGTTTAAATGCAACTCTACTGAGCTACAAAAGTCTGTCGTTTGATGTAGGAAGGGGTATTCGTCTAGTATTCTAGCGTGACCCCTTCTGTTAATGGCTAAGTTAGAAGATCCTCTTAACCAAAGTGCCGATTTCGCTGCCAGCTGTTTGCTGTAGGCCTCAATCGGTAATAAGTGGAGCATGACATTCATCGCTGCCGTGGGCGTAGTCTTTAGTGCCCTGCTTATGTAGAGACTAGCGCCCCTTTGAATACTTTCTAGGCGTTTTACTGTTGTTCTTTTTTCGAGTGTTGGCCACCAGACTAAGACATCGTATGTCATGATAGGCCGTACCACCGTTGTATATAGCCAGTGTACTATTTTTGGGGTTAGGCCCCATTTTGCCCCCGCAATTATTTTGCATGTATAGAGTGCTGTGGCTGCTTTTTTACTCTATCATTAATCGTATGTTTTCACGAGATCTTCCTATCTAATACTAGTTCTTGGTAGCGCGCCTCTTCCCCAATTGACAGAGTGATTCCTTCAAGGGTAGCGGGGTTTAGAGCAGGCATCCTGTATTTCCTGGTGAACGTGATTAGTTCTGTTTTGTTGGGATTCACACCAAGACCACTCGATGCAGCCAACCGGCTTACAACGTTCAAAGCACTTTGCATTATGTTGTAGAGGATATCTGGGAATTTCCCTCTAAATGTCAAGTAAAAATATACATTATTAAAGAATAACAAAAAAAAATCGATGTTTTGCACGCTAAGTTCGGTAATCGTGTTGCCAGCCAGTTCGGGGCTGCAATTTGACGGCATCATACTCTTTTGTATGAGTTGCCATGAAGAGCTGGTGTTACGCGAGCAATATCTTAACGATTTAAACTATTAAGGCAATTATCAAGCAAACTATTCGTGAGATAGAATCAGAAACAGTCATCCAGATCTTTTGAAACTGGGTTAACAGGATTTCGCTACTGCGAAGCCAGCCTAGGCAGTCACGAAATTGTGTTCTGTAAGTGATGGGGATGTTTGCGCTTTCGGCTAAACCAATAATTTACCGAAAAAAATCTATTTTTTTAGAATTTTTAAAAATAAACCGCAGTATGCACCTTCTTGTACATGCATCTTCGAGCGAGCAACTTCGGCTGCCACGTCATCGGGCAATAGAATTATATTCGATCACTTGCCACGTATTGACACACACTCGTCCAATCAGGCGTTGTTCAGACGGCAAAGAAGTAAAATGAGAGATAGCTGTGTTGATCTTTTTCGTATATCTTCAACACAATCTCAGTTTTTTTTTTCGTAAAGAACCCGTTGTCATATCCTTGGTTACGCCAGCCAATCTGTTGATTCTTTCAAATACGCTGAGAATCGGTTAACGGTCTGAACTAGGCCATACCTTCTGAACTATTTTCACCATGGTTGGTGTCTATCAGAAACCCACTTCTGAAGGAGATACTGCTAAATTAGTTGATCGACCACAAACCTGTAGCATCAGTCAAATTGTAGCAAAAGGGGTCAGATATGTCGAAGGCAGAAGTTCTCTTCCACGAGAACAATGCCTCGGTGCTCAAATCCGCAAACGCAACGGCAAAATTGGCATATTCTCTTTATTTTTCTGGCGACTACTGTGGTAGCAGCTTTATGTCTTATAAGGTTCCATCCTTAAACTAAGACTTATTTTGCGGACGTCGAGAAATCGTAACCTTGGAGGCAGTGTATGCAGTAAAACTTGTTTGGCTCTAACTTTCATCCAGTTATCGATCACTGTACGTATATATCGATCACTCTATTTTATATACAGGTTCGGTTAGGTAAAGGGTTTTTCAATTGCCGCGGGTCGATTTTGACGCCCTGTGCCAGCCATTTTGTTTTGGTGATATCTGTCAAATCTTTTGTTTATTATTCAGTTGTTTATGCCAAATCATCATGGCAAGTTACACGATTGAACAGCACATTCAAATGATAAAACTTTATTATCAAAATGAGTGTTCATTAACGCAAACCTTGTGCGCATTGCGCCCATTTTTCGGTAGACGTGGTGGCCAAATTTGAGACGGCCGGATTAGTAAATAATCAGCCAACACCCGTACGTTCAAGGAGTGCAAGATCAGCCGAGAACATTGCCGCGGTCCGTGAAAGTGTACAGCAGAACCTGAGGCAGTGCACAAGAACTTGGCCTTTCGCAGACTTCAACTTGGCGAATTTTGCGTCGGGACTTGGGCCTACAGCCGTACAAGATCCAACTGACCCAGGAGCTCAAAGTTGATGACCATAGACAACGCCGTTTGTTCGCTGACTGGGCTTCGAATCGTTTGGAAGAGAACCCCAGTTTTGGGCAAAAAATCATCTTTAGTGACGAGGCGCATTTTTGGATGAATGGCTGTGTTAACAAACAAAATTGCCGTATATGGGACGACAACAATTCACACGAGGTTCACCAGGTGATAATGCATCCTCAAAAAGTTACCGTTTGGTGTGGATTTTGGGCCGGCGGCGTCATTGGTCCGTACTTTTTTGAAAACGACGTTGGTGCGGCGGTCACCGTCAACAGCGAACGCTACACAACGATGATAACCAATTTCTTATGGCCCATATTGAACCATATGGACCTAGACGACATGTGGTTCCAGCAGGACGGCGCTATGTGCCACACAGCAAACGCCACGATTGACATTCTGCATGAACGATTTGAGGGTAAGGTTATCCAAGGTCATGCGATTTGACCCCGCTAGACTCTTTCCTGTGGGGTTTCTTGAAGTCTTAGGTCTATGCAAATAAGCCACAATCGACCGATGCTCTAAAGGTGAACATAACACAGGCCATCCCTCAAATTCAGCCGGATCTATGCGGAAGAGTCATTGAAAATTGGACCACTCGGATCCGTTCCACCGTAAGAAGCCGAGGCGAGCATTTGAATGATGTCATATTCCACACTTAATGGCATATATGCGCCTTTCAAATAAAAAAATAATTTTGTCAATAACTCACACATAGCTTGTTTTATTCCATTTCAACATCTACCCACCCTTATTGGAAAACCCTTTATATCTGGCTGATATAGATTACAAGGGTCCGTAGTGGTACCACTGTCGTTGGAGTCGGGTTAAACATAGTTCGTGATATATTATATGTCTTGGCGAGTTTTAATAAACAGTTTAAACTTTTTTCAGCAATATCCTTCAGAGGTGAAAACTATACCAACTTCAGGCAGTTGTAACGAGATCTGTTTAGAGTAGGGCAGTGGCAAAGAAGGTGTTTCAACGTATCTCTTTCTTCTTTGCATGAGTAACATGCGTTATTATGGATCAATCCAAGTTTAGCAGCCCGATATGGAGTGGGACAATATCCCGTCAGTACTCCGACCAATATTTTACATTCCTTTCTTGGCAGTGATAAAATAAAGTTGGTTGTTTTCGTGTTGCAAGTTCGTAACATTATTTGGACAATCCTGTGGGAGGTCGAGGCTTACCACATAGACAGTGTTACCAGAGTTAATTCCTCGTCTAGTTGCGTCTTCAAAACAGAGAGTGAGGGACATACGTTCGATGCACTCCTCCTGGGCAAGCTCGTTAACTCTCACATTCCTCTCTATTTCTTTGAGCCCTGAAACCCAGTTAATTGTGACCTGTCTATTCTCGCAGAGTTGGCCCATTTTGAAACTTCAGTGTTGCATGCTTTCCGAGCTAGTCTATACAGGCATTAATGCTTTAACAGCAAAGGGACTATCGAGGAAGATGCTTGTGAGAGTGCCGAGGGGAATCAATTCCAAGGCTAATTAAGCTGCTTTGGTTGCAGCATAGATCACAGCTTGAAATATGCTACAGTGACTAGGAAGCCTGAAAGACTTTTGGAGATCAAATTGCGGGCAGAATACAGCCGTTCCTATTCCTTCCGTCACTTTGGATCCATCTTTAAAGAAATTGTATGCGTGGTAATCGATTTCTCAAACCCTTCTGCCAGCCATTCTGTTCTGTTGTCTGATACATAATTTTGACTACAATTCGCCCACTGTGCAGCGGCAGTTGACGATAGAATGGGCAAATATGAATTAAGTGTGCAATTGGAGCGACCAAGCGGCCGCCGCGAATACTGCCATTGCAAGAAGCGGCTGAAGGCGAGGGATACACAGAGGTGGCGGCTGATTATAACAACATGAAATAAACTCGTTAATGAAGTAATTTAGGCACACTTGAAGACGATATATGCACTGCTTCTGCCAAATGCTGGCCACTCACGATACACGAACATGCATACAAACGTACAAACGCATATACGTACATAGAAAAATATTTGTTTGTAGAGCCAGTTGAAAAGTATTTTTAAAGAAAACAATCATAAAAGTCACACTCAATAATAATTGATGCAACAAAAAATTAAAATTAAGAGCATTTCAAATTGTTCACACTTGAAGAATGGGTGAACAAACGCAGAGACAAACTATGAAATGCCATATAAGCAAGAAAGCAGGCTGCAGCAATGATGTGGCAAAGTGAAATGGTTAAGGCAGAAGATCAATGCTAGGCGCGGATGGCGAAGACCGCTGCTTTGCACATGCATACACACATACTCATGTACATATATTTAAAAATATACACACGCTGGCTATTCTGCTTCTTATATTGCCCTACCTGTACCTGTATGTTGCTGAACGCAAATTGTGTGGTTGCTGGCAAGCCTTGGGACGAGACTGCAGATGCAATTATGGATGAGATTAAGGAAACGACGTTTCGCAGACAATACCGTGGATTCACTGCTCTGAAGATTGCTTACTGTCAATGTACTTATGTACGTATGTATTAGGGATGACAATACCGGTATCCCGTAATCCCGGAATTCGGGGATGCCGAAAATTTTGAATGATGAAATTGAAAGAAGTAAAAATTTGATTAAATTACTTATTAATGGTAATTAGATTGGAGGTACTTTTTCCAATCAGGTTTCTGTAACAGATCACGCGTGACTACTGTCAAACTAAATACCTAACTTTTTTCAGTACTCATTGACATTTCAACATGGAAAGACTTACGCCTCAACCACGTTAACAAATTGTGCAATTGTATTACGAAAATCGACGCTCTGTGAAAAGTGTTCATCGCGCGGTCCGGCCAAATAAATTTGTTCAGCCCAATTTTTTGCTTAATGGCTACGTCAATAAGCACAATTTCCATATTTGGGCTGAAGAGCAACTCGAATTCATTCAAGAACAGCTATTATATCCATTGAAGACAACTGTTTGGTGCTATGTATGTATGAGCTGGAGGAATCATCGGCCTATATTCCTTCAAAGATGAGGCTGTCGCAAATGTAATGGTGAGCGCTATCGCGCCAGCATAAACCACTTTTTGATAGAAGCCCGTGAGCTCCACAACGTTTGGTTTTAAAATGACGGCGGTACTTGTCACACAGCCAGTGAATCAATGGATTTACTGCGTCGTCGTTTCGGTGAGCAAATTATCTCTCGTCTCAGACCAGTGGATTGACCACTAAGATCGTGTGCTATCACATGAATTTATTTGAACTTTTATTTCTGGGGTTATGTAAAGTCTAAGTGCTTTGTGGATAAACCAGCTTCGATTGAGGTACTGGAAGCCAACATTACCAAAGTTATTCACGAGTTACCGACCGATGTTCTCCGGCGAATTATTTAAAAGCGGTGTTTACGGATGCCCGAATTACGGCGCAGTTGTGGCCAAAATTTGAAAGGGATTATCTCTAAAAATCAAATGTCATGAATGGTTCTACACAAAAATGTGACAGAGATTGCCCACTCAGTTCCAGTTTTCGTTGTTTTATTTCAATTTAAAAACCGATGCCTCTAAATTATTCACCCCTGACAATTTGATATAAATTCATTTGAATTGAAAACTGCATCATTGATATTTACCAGTACAAATACATCAAATCAGTTCATTCAGTCGAACTGAGTAAACATTTGATGTTTGAAAATTTTTGGAAAAATTCCATCTCTGATTATAATTAAGAAAGCGCTTCAAATTTCGCAAATTAATTTGAAAAATTTACCAGACCTTTAAAATTTAAAAGAAGGGAAGTTTCTTATGGAATTTGAGTTTCGTGAGTTCAAAGTATTTTTCAGCGCCCAACTTGCTCATTAAATTTTAATATTTGTTGTATTTTATTGAGTTTTATTTCCTCCTCTGTTAAATTATGCTTACTTAGGTGTTTGTGCCGCTTATGCATTAGCGCTGGGCACGATGCCAGTACATATTTGGTGATTTCATCTTTAACTTTACAGAACCTGTATTATATATGCGTCGAATGCTGTCTTGCGATATTTTCAGTTCTTTGGCCATTTTTCTTCCACTTCGACGTGGATTTCGTTCAAGTCGAGCCTTCACTTTCCGAACTGTTTCTGGCGTTGTTGCGATTTTTTGGTCCACCTCCATAGTGTTTTGCAATGCTCCCGTGTCATTGTAACGTTTTATAGTGCGATACACAAACATTTTATTCACTTTGAGGTGACTGAACTCACGAACAATGGCTGTTTGTGATTTTCCAGCCAAATATAACGCAATCACACTATTACATTTGAGTTCCATCACAGAAAAAAAAAATTCAACAAAACTGAGACGCAAATCCTTTTGATGGCTTATAAACAATATGTTGAACTGTCATTAGAACTATTTGACGTTGATGTTATGAGCAGTTTTACAGACACAAGCAGTGTGACGTTGGTAACACTTCATATCGTTCACCCTGTATATTGTGATGTTCTGGTTTATATTTAATTCTTCCCAAGTTCTTTTGAGTCTTCAAGAGTTTGACAATACTGAACATCGGTAGCATCATATCCCATGACATTGAGATCCCAGGGGTTGATTCAGCAAGCATACCAAATTACCTACTATTTTCAAGATACCTTTAGCAAGCAGTGACAGCTTTGGTTGTTCTTTGGTTAGCCCCCTCGCTTGGGATTTTGTGCGAATGTGAAGAGGTGTGAGTTCTAGACAAACCTTCATTGATGCCTTGGGACATGTACGCATGACTCCTGTAATGCAAGTCTTTGTAACCTTCTTTAGTGCTTGTTTCGTCATGCTATTCTCCCAAGTACTGGTCGGTATGAAAATACAGGTCTGATTATAGCCGTGTAAATCCAAGGCAGTATTTTTGGTGTACATCCCGAACTTTTCGGTGTAATCGATTTGTACGTCATGAAACTCTAATGGCGTTTCTCGTCATCTCCATTCAAATTTTAAGAGTCTGATTTATTTTAAAATTTATTGGTGAAACCGGATAGGAGCTCTTTTGGGAAGCAGATTTAAATGAATGTACTCATAGAGTCACTAATGTAAATGAATCAGAATTTTCATAAGTTATTAAGTCAAGCTGCGTTAATTTCCTTTATTCGACGATTTCCTTCAAAAAACGTATAGTTTATGCGACCCGTTAATAAAAGAGTTGAAATATTTTGTATTGGAGGAGATGTAGTTCATAATCTTCAAATGGCTTACAAATCATTTTTGACAATAAAGCCGACAAGAGATGTTTTTCATCAGTAAAATTTGCGCAAGGCTTAGGCGTAGGTTCACGTTAATATTAGAAGACCCCATTTTTACCTTTAACCACCAATCATACGACTCACAGGCTTATTTGTTGCGGTTTCGTTGATCGATTTGAGTTTAAGACTGGCAGGTTATCAGGGTACTTCTCCGATTCTGCTGCCGAGATAGCCGCCAGATGTGCTGCCAGCTTTATTTATAACATCATTTTCTCTGTGACGGATGGTTAGGTTATACCGCTTAAACGAGGTCGTCAGAGCCTCGTTACTTTTAAAATAGGGAGTACTGGGTGAACGCGAGGTTTATATTTGGGAAGGATGGGCTATATATTCCCATCATCAGTCCCATTAGTCCACATTTCATGGCATTTTGTGGGCTTCTCCTCGCGAAACCATAGGAAGAACTTATATATACGTCCCACAGACCCCATGGGGTTAGTAGACATGAATATTTTTGCTACCGAGTTTCGTATTAATTATTTAATTTCTCTTTATTTTTATAACCGCATAGCTGTTCATCGCGGTATTTATCTGGGGTGAGAAGATAAATTCTGCCGCCGTAGCCGTATGGTTGGTGCTTGACTAACATTCGGAAATGCACAGGTTCCAACCCCGGGCACAAAATGATAGAACCTCCTCAGCCTTGGAAAAGCTTCTCATAAAAAACCATTTGCCGTTCGGTATCGGCTTAATTTTATAGGTCCATTTGCTTAAAAACATCAAGACCGACCAATGCCACTTATAGATGGATGGACGGAGTACGAAAACTACCGCCGGTGGTCTGAGACTCCTATGCTAAGTGGTAAACTGAGTTTTCTTTAATTGTTTTTTTTTTTTTATTTTAGTTAAAAATGACCTTTAGTGATGCTAATATCACGCAGTGTTTGAAAGAGAATCTGTCAGAGGACGAAAGTCTGCCGATGGGCGAATGTAGCGATGTGGAGCCTCTCGAGCTGCTAGAGTCATTCAGAAAGAAAGAGGAGGTGGGAACTTTGTAGCAAACTCAAAAGACATTTCTAAGCCATCGCCTCATCAGAAGCTTAATTTAACTGTTTTTGGATTTGCTAAAGATTTCACCATATCATCATAAACGAATGAAGCAGTCATCCCGATTTCAAGTATGCACCACAGAAGTCGAGAAAACAAACAAAAAACCGGAGATAATATTATTTTATAACCAAACGAAAATTGGAGTGGATGAACTCGAGAAAAGTAGGCTTGAACTACTCGACAAGTCGTCGTACTCGTAGAAAGCCCTTGGCCATATTCGACTGATCATCTGATACTGCCATTAGTAATTGTTATGCCGTGATCCTATTTGTTCAGCCCCACGGACAAAAGATCGAAAATAGCTTTCAGTTTGTAGAGAAACTAACTGAATAGTAGCAAGAGAGCACATGGAATGTCATCTAAGAAATGTGAAATTGCAATGTGAAACACGAATCACCATTCAACGCCTCCTTCCACCCAGGAAGATGAGCGCTCCAGCCCTCCAGATCTGTAGTTGAATGTAGCAGCAGGGCTAAAGAAAGGATGGGGTTCATAAAATCTGTTTAGCTTGGACTTACGCTAAGAAACGTAAAGCACAATACATTTCATTTGCGTCAAATGTAAATCACTAATAGGCTTTTAATGCTCTAACAAGTTGTGCTTTGGTTGCCGTGCAAAACTGTAATATAGAGCCAGCTGTTTTATTTATCTAATCTCTGATTTTATAGTGAATTTTTTTGTTAACATTTATTGCTTGCTGTATTTTCGAAGAAGTATACAGAGGAGTTGTTATTTGCAAAGATAATTCTTGTGTATCTCATTTTCCATGTTTGTTTGTAAGCTCAAAATAAAATATAGTAAAAATTATTGGAGTTCAAAAAAAAAAAAAAAAAGAAAAAAATTCATGGTAAAGGGTGGTTAAATTTCAAGGGCCGATGTTGAATGTGAACCACACCTAAACGTCAACGACACCGTTGGACTTCTTTCTTTGGGGTTATTTGGAAGAAAAGGTGTATGCCGATAAGCCGATAAAGAATGAGATTATTCGGCACATTAACGGCATAGAACCGCAATTATGCCTCAGCGTCATTGAAAATTTTGACCATCGGATGGAGATGTGTCGCCGAGGCCATTTGACCGATATTTTGTTCCACACGTAATTGAGCCATACAAATATTATCATAATATAGAGAAATGACAATAATTTCCTAAAAAACTTGTATTTTACTCAAAATCAAAACCGGCCCTTGAAACTTAACCACCCTTTATATTTAAATGCATTAAAATAACAAATTTTTAAGAAAAATATTAAACAAGTTATGCCCCATGATGAGTTCGGGATTGAATTGCGGCATTCCGAGCCTACTTTAAAAACATCCCGAAATCTCGGGATCATAACCTTCCTCTAATATTGGCATCCCTAATACAGTGAAAGGGATACTAAAATAAGAAACGATGGATTACTGACAGAACGTCCGCGCAAATCGAAATATAGTAAGTAAACTCAAGTAGCCAACCTACTTACCTTTACTCGCAGCGCACCATCTCCCTACCCTCTAGAGAACGAACGCGTGTGCCGCGTGCGAACGACCAACTGAACGAATATTACCGCGTAACGTTATCAACAATGCTCGTAAATATGTAGCAGTAATAATTGTCGTAATACAATAATATGGAAAATCTCACGAAACTAGCAAAAGACACGTCAAGTTTAAGTGCCAATTCACAACTGTGCGGCAGCCAAACAAACGAACTGCGAACCCTGAGCCAAGCAAAGCGATGACAAATCGACGACGCCAACGACAACGGCGAAGGCAACAGCAACAGCAATAGCAACAGTAATTGTAGCAACAACAACAATAACGATGATGACGACTGCCACAAAAACATCGTGTGTGTATGCGTGTGATGTTCGATATCGACTCTGCAACGTGCAGATGCAGCCCTGTTTGTGCAATCGTGTGGCAGACAAGTTAGTAAACAACACTGCCGGCTTAGTTGGCAAATTGAGTGCACCACAGCAAGGACTGCTGTGAATTGCGCACATTGTGTTGTATGATGAACTCATATATAAGTGCGTGCGTGTGTGTGTGTGATGAATTGCAAGACGAATATGAGCAATAACAACTGACGACGAAATTGTTTGACCGTCGTGCATGTGGCATGCTGTGGCAAAGGCGCAATTTTCTTGATGAATATTGCTATTGCCGTTGCATGGTCTTTTGTTGTTGCAGCATCAAGTTGCAATGTGCATGTGTGTGCGTATGCACTTGTATGGTGTAGTCGTGTCAGCAACATTTTGCTGCCAAGCTTTTCTCAACATGTATCCTAAAGAGTAGCCTTTTGAAAGAGAGAGGGATAGAGCGCGAGAGAGAGAGAGAGAGAGATAAAAATGAGAGATGATGGCTTTGTGTGTGTTGGAGCATGAGTTTGTGACCGTAGTTGCCAGCTGGGAGTGGAAATTTCATGCTATTCGAAAATTAAAACTAAAAAAAGAAAAGTTTACTGCATAGGTGTCGTTTTTCTGAACTCAAATGCAATGATCATGCATTTCTCATAGATAGTAAAAATAGGGAATTAATTGAGATATTTAGAGCTTGACACTGGAAGCAGAAATATTAATTTAATTTAGGTTGTTCTTTAAGAGGTTGAGAACTTAAAAAGATTAAAAAAAAAACAAAATGATAATACAAAACTGAAAAATTATTGGAATGAATGTTTTTTATTACAGTCTGGTAGAGAATTTCATGAAATTTATTTTTTAGTATGATATTTGGCATATGTCTGCCGCGGCTACGAGTTACATGGTTTATTCCATCAGTCCAGTGCTTGACTACTTTTTCCTATAAATCTGCTCATATGGCGTCGATGGTGGCTTGAATATTACAATAAATCGATTGCTATTCGCGCTGTAGGGCAAGTTGCGCTGTTTGCTGCAGCCAAATCTCGTCGAAATTAAGCTGATTAATTTTTGAAAACAAAAATTTAGTCAGCGTGACACGATAGCGCTCGTCATTCACTGTAACGGCAGCTCCATCCTTTCTGCATAAGAAATAAGGACCGAAGATGACGCTTGTGCTCTATGAACTTAGCGAACAGATTAATTTTTTTTCCTTAGTTAATTTTTACTATTAGGTAGCGTTATTCTGGTATTAAATGCTTCACCGTGACTTGCCAAACATAAATGTTAACTGAACAGTTATGCCAACAGAGTTTGACATTCTCAGCTATCAAACCTAGTTTTCGATATCGATTCAATGCGGCCAAATTGAGCCCACTTAAGAATTTCGGGTTCAAGTTAAGATGCATGAAGACTGCCACGACTGGCTTTACAGTAGGCCACTCGATCAACCCAATTTTTAAGCACATTTTCGATAGTTTGGGCTCCAATTTCATGAATGGCAACTTCGATTTCGTGTTTTCAAGCATCAATCGTCTCTGGATGGTTCGCATAGCATTTGTCCTTAACGGCTCCCCACAAAAAATAGTCCAACTGGCTTAAATCACAGCTCCGAGGCGGCCAATTGATATCAAAATTTCGGCTGATTATTCGGTTTCAAAGTTCGAGTGTAACTTTGGCAGTGAGACAAGTTGCACCGTCCTGTTGAAGCCAAATGTCGTCCATGTCATCCTCTTCAATTTTTGGAAAGAACTCGTTGAGCATGTCACGGTAACGCTCGCCATTTACTGTAACCGCGGCTCCTCGCTCATTTTCGAAAAAAAATGGCCCGATGATGCCGCCAGGCCAAAAACCGCACCAAACAGTGACTCGTTGTGGATGCATTTGCTTCTCTACAGTAACGTGTGGATTTTCTGAGCCCCAAATCCGACAATTTTGCTTACTGACGTAGCCACCGATGTGAAAATCAGAAAAGAAGAAGAAGACTCACGACTTTGGAAATAGGTTTTCAATATTTCCCAATTTTGTTCAAGCGTATAGCGTCCCATTTCGTAATTGTCAAACTTTTAAGTAAATTATGAACACATTTGGCATGTCATTTGTGTTACCATTCTCAAAAAAATAGGTGGTTCAAAAAGCAATGGCCCACCCTCTAGAAAAAACATATTGAAAGAGGAGAAACTTTCTTGTTATGACAACCTTAATTTTACCAAATAATGTAAATTGTCACTCAGAAATGGTTTATAAATGTTGGTCGTTCGACGGTTTATTGATAATATTTAATGAAAAAGTTGTTCCGTCAATATTAGGTTTTCCAGGATTAGAATTCAAGTTTTATTTAACGATTTCTGTTTCCATTTGGCAGATTCTGTTAAACTTACTTAAAATACGTAAATATTGGGTACAAAATAAAGATAAATAATTAGCGCTACACCCTTTATAGTGTTTGGCCGAGCTCTTCCTCCTTTTTGCGGTGTGCGGCTTGATGTTGCTCCACGTACAGCTTTAAGCCGACTCTGAACTGCAAAGGTTTTTTATGAAAAACTTTTTCACAGCAGAAATACTCTTGGAGGTTTGTAATTGCTTGCCGAGGGGCAACCGCTATTAGAAAAAAATGTTTCTATCATTTTGTTGGGTAAATATTGGATTCGTAGTTTAAAAATAAAGTTGGTTTTGTAAAAATACGACTTTATTTCATTTGGATCTACAAAATGTATTCCCATCTTTTTAGGAATTTAGTAAAGTATTTTGGAGACTAAGTACAAATTGATGCAGGGTTACCTACACGTAATTGCCCCAGATTGCAGCCTTTCGGTAAATTCTCTCAAGATAGAGCTTTTTTACGTGGAGATATCAAGTATTCAGAGCTAAAGCTATTCTCAACAAGTCCTTGACAGAAAGCTAACCTGAAACTCCAATATTAGGGAGATGATAAGGTTGTTAAAGTAAGCTGCAGGTGCGCCATTGGCAAAAGATGAGTCCTCTCATCTATAGTTATTTTCTGGGTCTACAGCACAAATTTGGCCAACTTTATTGTATAAAGTCTTCTTCTGGTGGAGTTCGCTGGAGTTAAGCAATAATGGTTAAGAAGATGGAGGGAGTGCAAAGTTCAGCTCCAATTGGAGCAAATGAGCACCCATAGGCATCGCAGAAAATACTACCACAGGACCTGCCGCATTCAGACTGAACGGCACAGATTACAAGCTAGACTTAAGCCTCGCACACTTCAATATCCATAGATGTACACTCCACTATCCTTAGTTCAACTACGTTGTGACATAGACCTTCGCCGCGTCTCCCAAAGGTAGAGTTGACGAGTCGCAGTATTTGGAGACGGGGGTTGATGAACCTTCTCCCTTTCACCTTCCCCTATTCTTTATTTCCTGCTTTGCTCTCTTTTATCGTCGCAATAGTGTCACAGGAAATTGGAATTTTTCGTTTAACTTAGCCTTCGTATGAGCCGCCAATGCTTAACTCCACCTTCAGCAATTTAGGTATGCTTTGAAAAAAGTACTCATTTTTGAGGACCGAGAAGGAATCATGCCAATATTTGATACGAAGGGAACTTAAAATTTGAAGTTTGAGCACCATAAGTACAGTAGTCATAGAAATTAGAGATTTGATATCTAGAGATTAACACTGTGTGATCTTTGGACAAATGTTTTCACAGAAGTTGTTTGCCAAAAACCTTTGTTCAACATAATTTTTCATAGTTCTGCGGCGAGTTGCTGCTCTCGCGTTCATGATAATGATTGAGTAGGTCAATTCTAAAGTGTTTTTCAATTGGCGCGGGTCGATTTTGGCGCCCTGTGGCAGCCATTTTGTTTTGGTGACATCTGTCAAATCTTTTGTTTATTATTCAGTTGTTTATGCCAAATCATCATAGTAAGTTACACGATTGAACAGCACATTCAAATCATAAAACTTTATTATCAAAATGAGTGTTCATTAACGCAAACGTTGCGCGCATTGCGCCCATTTTTCGGTAGGCGTGGTGGCCCTTCCAATTTCTTATTTCGACTGAATATTGCCACTACCTAGGCGCTGGCGACATTAGGAAAAAGTACTCCAATTACCTTTATTTTTCATGCCCACGGCAAAACGGCAAATATGCGAGACATAAACATATTCATGGAGCAATTTCTTATAAGAACATATTTTTATACAATCATTAAAATGTGAAAATATTTTTATTTAGGAAATTAGGGCTACCCTATAGAGTACTACCCTATTTGTCACCAATTACCCTTTTAACTTAATTCGTTGCACCAATGCTTGAATTATAGCGACTTATGTACTTGATGTTGTTGTTGTTGTCATTTTTTGTTACATTCCTCCTGCCATTCAACTGTGATACAAATCTATTTTAAACATTAACACTTAACAACGCCTTTGATGGGGCCAAACGATTGAACTCAACTCATTCACAGATTCACTCTCGCATCATCCACCTTCCCCACCTACTGCTCTCCTCTCACAGTTGTGCTCGTTAGCTCACCACTCTCGCACGCTCCAATATTCGTTGTTCGTTTATTTCTTATACAGATACAAATTCAACAGCCACAACAACAATCCCCCGAAGCAATTTAAAAGCAGTCAACAGCATTATAACCGCCGGAGCAATGGCAAATGATGACAGCAACAGCGCCCTTAAAGGAATTCAACTGAGTAAATGTGAAAAAATCATGAACACACACATGCACACATATACACACGTATACTTGTGTTTAATCGCAAACTTCCACATACATATTTCCTACTCCAACTTGATTTTCTTCGCTTTGATAACCAGCTTGCATGTGTGTATGTGTGTGTGTGCGAATGCACTGTAAATACAAATCATTTTAATGGATATCATTTAAATTTTTATTACTTCAGCAACATGTTGCTGAGATATTGTATATACATGCATGTATATGAGGTATTGTTGCTCGTATGCCAAGAAGCGACGCAGGAACAGTTCGTTGTTTGAGTGTGTGTGCTGTGGTGTAGGTCTGTGTAAATGTTGCCAATAAATAATCACACTCAAATACAAATAAATCATACGAATTGGTGAGTTCGTATACGCTTGCTCACATGGATAAAGTTTACTCTGTGTTGGGCAGTAATAAATTTTGCAAATGTTTCCAATTAGCGACCCATTTTGAGTATTGAATACATATGAAATGCAAATTGCTTTCGGTCGAAGGAAGCCACTCGATGCACAAATACATGAATACTTTTATATAAATTTGCAGGTATATGGATACGAGTTTTTATTCAGCGTTATTTCTAGGTATATTTGTGTGGGTGCAGGCAGATGCAATGAAAGCTAATTGTTCGCAAATTTAAAATTGAAAGCGTGATTTATAAATCGACGAAGTAATGGAATTGCAAATATGCGAGTACCTTAAATGCGGGATGTTGCGCGATTTGTCTGTTTGATTGATTGATTTGGATTTTGTTTGCTAATATAAATAGTAAATCAATAATTTGAAAATAAACTCCAATATCAAAACAATTGTAGAAAAAACCTCAAATGATGAGTTTATCAGGCTTAATAATATACGCTTTTAGAACCATCTAAAAAAAAAAATGTTTTGCTGTAGTATACATTTTCTGCTAGTACTTTGACGACCAACCATTGATCAATTTGTCTTGCATCTTCCATTGCTTTTTATATCTATTTTTTTTTAATTGTTTTATCTAAATTAGCGCCTTCACCTTTACTTCCATATAAGTTTGTAGTGACATCTACTAATTCTATGGGGTTTCGAAACTAAATTATTCTAATTTTTTTTTAGTAGTTTTAGTGAGATTCCCAAAAGTTTAATTTTATTAATTTCTTATTCATTTTCAGAATAATCATCTTATTTATCAATAGATATAGTCGTTTCATAGAAATTCTGGGTACACCTATCTGCATATTTACCTTTATACCAAGAGACAGTAACGAAAATGAAAAATTAGTATGAAAATAGCAACGTGAAACTGCCGAAGGAAAAATTACACTTTCAACAAACCAAAAGCACTGAAATGTGCAAACATTGAAATAATCATCATACATTTGGGAGAACTAGAAATGTTCAGCCTACCGGGCAGAAAAAAGTGTAAAATACTTTAATCGTAAGTACAGATACTCATTCATCATAGTTACTTACCTGCATAAGTATATGTGTTTCCGTAAGTGATTCACCACTACCCCGAGATTAGCCATGGCAGCATGATTTAAACGAAGCACAGAGCATAAGGGAGAGTAACAAGTAGTCAAAATAACTAAGTTAAAGTGTTTACACAAAAACAAGGTGAGCGCAGTAGTTAGAAATACTTGGTAAAAATACGGGAAAAGATGTGTTTTTGACAAAACATATGAGAAAACCAAAATTTGTACGGCCTAAAAAAGCATCAAGAATCAGAGCCTTTGATTGTCGGTCGGTCGGAAAAAACCTTTTGAATACTAAAAGATGATTCTTTCCTCTCGAAAACTTACTAGAAAACCGCAATTTGTACGACTTAAGAAAGCATCAAGAATCAGAGTCTTCGATTGTCGGTCGGCCGAAAAAAACGTTTTGAACACAAAAAGATGATTCTTTCCTCTCGAAAACTTACCAGAAAACGACAATTTGAGAATCTACAAAAAGCATGAAGAATTAGAGATGCCGATCATCGACCGGTATGTCAGTCAGGAAGTCGGAAAACCCCTTTTGAACACAAAACGATGTGTTTTCCCTCTCGGAAACTTACCAGAAAACCACAATTTGAGGATATAAAAAATTCATCAAGGATTAGCTCGTCGATCGCCTCCCGATATATTATTCAGGATATGGGCGTATTAAAAGTCAAGGTTGAGATAATTCGGCTATAAATAAAAGGACACGAATTTTTTTATGAGCATTTTTTTTTAATTAAAGTAAAATTAAATTAAAATCCATTAAACATGGAACACAATTTCATTCAAGTAACTTTCACAGCTGGCGCATTATAGCAGCGCATTTTATCAACCCGCTTTTTATTTTCGTGAGCTCCGACACTTATCTCACTTTCAGAACCCTCCCAGCTTCGATCTTATGTTTGCAACTTTGAATCGTCTTATGCTTAACGGTGCCGCACAAAAAAAATTGAATGGTGTAAAAACGCAACTTCTAGGCAGCTACCGTTTCGGCTGATTTGCTTTTAATATTGTATTTTCCAGCTTTTTTCGATCGCTCGGATTTGTAAACTAAATTTTGAAAAGCTTTCACGTGTTATCTAAACAATATAGCTTCTCACACACCCCAAAACGCAAAAAGTCACCACATAGTCAAACGAAATTCAAGACTTAGTTGATAGATTTCTTGAGCTGCCGTGCTGCGGTGCACCCCGAATTTCTTCCAACAGGTTAATAAGCACGTCAAAAGCATTGTGAGAGAGTACTAAAGCAAATGAGAGAGATTTGTCCTTAGCATGGCAGTTCTGGGTGGACCATTGCTTCCGCAGAGGGATAGGTATTACATATGCAGAAACAACTCGTGACCTTTCTGCCTCGATACTGTACCAGCTCATAAATTTTATTTTGTCCGTGACTATTTTATTCACAAAAACAATCATAGAGCACTTCGTGCATTTTACGTTTTTTCACCAGTTTATGTCACATTTCACCATTGACGCCAGATTTATATTGAACTGCTGGAATGAATCATGAAACTCAAGCCGCGGCGGTCATATAGCAAATATCATATTACAAAAATATTTTTGTTGAAGTAAACTAGACATGACTTCACATGGTGAAAGGATTTCAAAGGTGAGCTCTTTAACAGACCGTTATTCAGCTCTGAGCGAATTTGACAGAATCAGCTGATGGGCTGACGTCACTTGAGGTGTGTTTACAAAAACACTGAGATTGGGTTAGTGATATACGAAAACAAAAATCAACACAGTATTCGCTCATGTTGCTTCGTTGCTTTCTGAACAACGATTGAGTGGATGAGATTGTGAATACATGGAAAATTCCCAAGTGACGCTGGAACCAAATTTCCCCTCACAATTCTCGTTTTTCACCATAGCAAAATCTATCATCCTTTATGGCTCCGTATGACATTTTCGTGTTACTATGAATCAAGTAATCATTTCGAGGAAAGGTGATGAACCTTGATTCGCTTAGGAAGAGTGGGAGGAAACGATAATCGCGTGAATATTACTTGAGTTCGTGAAGGTGATATAGTTTACGGCTTTATTATTTGAGCTTATTGGATGCTACGGGTTGTTACTTTGAGTGGGAACGGGTTGTTACAGCCTTGGAAAGAATCCCTCTTACTGCGAAGAGCTTCTTGGTGCCATGCTTTGGTGCACGCCCTAGTATTCACACAATTTAAGCTTTCAATTTATCACTTCAAAAGCGCTTTGAGAATTGTTCTGATTTGCTCGGAAATTCCTGCATACTTACAGGCAAAGAAGTGAGTGAAGCACAGCTCGCTTAAATAGAATTGAAGACGAATCGAAAATTATACAGTGAATTTGGAAGATAAGAAGAAGTATTATTTTTATAAATGGTTGTTTCTGCACTGCGACCTAAAAATATATATCGTGCAGCCTTGTAGCCTACTCGAACAGTTTTAGGCTATTAATAAATTCTAAAACTGCTGTAGGATTAATTTCCACCAGGAGGTTTGTATCCACAGCCCCGCTTTCCAAGTAATTTAGGCTGGGTCGTACCATTGCAGGGCAGGCGCACAGAAGATGTTTTATAGTGCCTCTTTACAGAGTCTACAAGAATCATTTTCTGCCACACCAATTTTTTTCACATGGTAATTAAGTTTACGATGTCCTGTTAGTAGTTTAGTGTAAAGTTTTATGCCATTTATGCTGATTTTAGGATTGCCTCTACCTTTATACGTCCTGGATCAATAAGAATTTCTGATTGCCGCATGCCCGTTTGAGCTCTCCAGTACTCGATTAAGCCTCGTTGTTTTCGCACACGCAGTAAGACACTTTTGAAACTGTTATTTATCGCGTAGAAATGTTCAGGACTTATAAAGGAAGTGTTTACATCCTTTTTCGCTAAAGTGTCGGTCCCTTATGTTCCGATACCCACATCAGAGTAACAAGGTTTCTTGATGCTAGAGTTTCGAGAATTTTAAAATATTCCTAGACCAACCTTGATTGGAATGAGAAGCTATCTAGCGAGCTTAGAGCTGCTTGAGTGTCCGTCTTCTACTAAGATATTCTTTGGCACACAGCCCTAAGCGGTGAACCCCCCTGAAAAAAGCAGGTCGTTTTTTCCATTGCAATTGCATTCTTGAAGTATGGTTTAACAATTCCAGCCCCGGCACTGCCGCCTTCAATTTCGGACCCATTAGTGAACCACATCTCTGCGCTCCGTTTTAAAGATATTACATTATTTCTCCATGCTGATCGATCACTGGTGACTTGGTGACCTTGAAATTCTTGGATAATTATAGTTTCCACCTTGTCAAAGATCTTCAGGCACGGAGAATTCAGGATTCAGAATTCTTAGATACCCTGTAAGATTACCTTCTTTAAGATGCGATTGATTATGAAGCCTTAGGACAGCATTAGCTGCCGACCATTTGGTTACAAGGTGGAGTGGAATGAGTCCAGTGACCATTCTTAAGAAGAAGTATACGAACATCTGTATAAGGTATCATGGAGCTTACTTTGAAGGGATTGAAGTAATTTTAGAGACGAATTGCTTAGTCCTTTCTTCTATCGATAATAGTTTATTAGCCTTTGATAATTTTTAATCAACTGTATTAAAATCGAATTGTCATTTCGTGACTACGGTGTAAGCCTCCAACTACAATTGGAAAATAGAGCTAATTGCAGAAATCCTTTAGTAATAAAACAAACTATAGAACAACAATGATAAAATTAATTTAGCAGAGAGTATTTGATTTTGTTTCACTGTGCACACCAGGCAAGTCAAATCGAGACCGAGCGAATCTGGGAAAATCAAGGTGATTCACGTTAAATGAATGAATAAGTTACACGAAGCAAATGACTTTTGGATTACAAACGAAATGGCAACACAAAAACAACAAAATTTACAAAAGATATGAGGCAAATGTAGATATGTAAGGGTATGTACGAGTAAATATGCATACAAGTGGTAGATGAGCAGCAGTTGAGTGTTCATATCAGCAGAAAACTTGAAAGTATAGAGATAATTTAAGAAATCTGAATACAAACAGACATACATATACATACGAACAAAGGGTCCTTCAAGAGACGCGCAGTATTTCGTTATTTTAAAATAAAACATGTAAAAAGTTAGATTCCCATGGTTGGTTGGTTGGTTAGAGTGGTGATTCATCCAGAATCCAACTAGCGCTTCCGCACCATTTTGTTGCCACATCCTCGTTACCAAATTGTTTAACAGTTATTTGCAGCAGGACTATATCCAGTCTGTGCGGTTTAGGAACCTTATTAGGTTGTTGACGTCTCAGCCAAACAGTTGTTCGAGACTCTCGAACAGCGGTTTGCCCAGGGTTAACATTCTGTCCTTCCATAGGGCAGGGCATTCACAGAGGAAATGGAAGATTGTTTTCTCCGGTTGTTTACAACTATGACAGTATATGTTGTGAGGGATGCCCATTTTGGCGGCTTGTTCTCCGATAGACCAGAAGCCAGTTATGACTGCCGTAAGTCTACAGGTGTCCCGTCGTTTCATGTTTATTTATGTCGACGATTGCTTGAGGTTGTAGGTGGGCCATAACGTTCTGCTGATTTTGCATTTCGTCTGGTCTCTCCATCTACAATCTGCAATTCGAAGGTATTTTAGGGAAATTGCATTCTTGACCGCACCTAGTGGAATGAATACTGGTACTGCAAGAGCGCTATTCATGGCAGATCCCCTTTACACTTAACAATTATATGTGAAAAATGACATCACTTAAATGTCCATCCAAAGGTTAGGTCGTCTGCAGGCAAAATTCGCCAAACAGTCTATTCGTGAGATTACATCGAGGCTAGCACTTCGACCTCTCGATCTTTTGTGCTCTCTTCTCATCACAGTCCTTCCTCCAGACCCAGTTCCCTTATTCAACTCAGGATAGAGCTGGGTTGGATTGAGCGTATGAGTCTTTCTGCTGGCTGTAGTTGGCCGAGATGTCGATCCATGAATGAGTAATTATTGAGTAATTGTTGAGAACGTTGCGACAACGTTGTTGAAGCATGATTAGCAAAACTATGCGTCACAGTATCAATATTCTCAACAGATCACCCAGTTTGTACTCTACCAGTCCTTTTTCTATCCTCGACCGAACCAGTTTTTTGACATTTTCTTACCAGTTCGGCAACTCATTCGGAAAATTATTTTCTAAAAAAATCACAAATTTTGATCTTAAAGATCGACCATTTTCATAATTGGGGTGGGTTAGGTTTTTGTGGCAGTCGGTGCGTGGGAAACTTAATGCTTATTTATCATGGAGCCCTCTAGACGTTCTTATGAAGCGTAGGATAGGTTTTATCCCAACACCGGATAGTTCCGTAAGAGAGTCAAAAGAGTGTTTTCTTAACCACGTTGCTCTATTCTTAGCGAGGCTGGACAATTACAGGGGAAGTGCTCTACTATTTCTTCCTCTTACTCGTCTCTACAACTCCTGCAGTATTCATGTGAAAATACTTCTAGCCCAGAAGACTGCCTACCTAACAGCAAATGACTGATGACACAAGCCACCCCGATCTTGTAGAAGCTCCCTCTTCAGAGGTTGAGCAATTCTCCTGACTTTTTCTTATCCATTTGCGGCCTGGTTGTAGCACAACTCTGTTCTTCTCCCCATGACCTGTTGACCTCCTAGAGAATATTATTTTTTACCCTTAATTTGCAAGTTGGCATAGGAATTCCAATATTGCCTCTGTTTTAAAGCAGTGGAAGATTAGTAATCTTGCCAGCTAGCTCATCCGCCTTGCAACTTCCTTTCCCGGAACTCATATAAGACTGACCCTGAAGACGGTGCTCATATCATTTTGAGCTGCCAGGTATAAGTATAACTGCTTCCATTGATTTGATGGACGCCTGGCTGTCAGAGAAGATATTTATGGTAGTGCTTCTTACGGCGTGTGTGTTAAGGTATACAGTTAGCTCCTTTATTGCTAAGTCTTCTGCCTGGTAGGCGCTACAGTAGTCCGGAAGTCGGAGCGATAATTCGAATCCTAATTCTTTTGAAAAAACTACATAGCCTATTTGATTTTCCATCTTCGTTCCATCCGTGTAAAAACGTATTTCCTCTGTTGTCCATGGCCCTTGAGCTTGCCACTCTCTTCTTTACGGGATGTCGGTCTTGAGGAACGTGTGGAAGGGGGGTTTGGGGAAAGAGTTGTCGATTTCTTGATTACAACTACTCATAGTTTGTAGATTATAACTACTCTTAGTTTCTATAGCGCCGTACTATTTTTTTTTTAATTTTCAATCATTTTAACGCGTTGCTCTATTATGTGAAAAAATCATAAAATTTTACATCTGTCGTCTTAACAAATGTCAAAGATGACACACAAATAAAATCACCGTCTAGGCATTATTCACTACTGACATCTAGGCAGCACTTTTGAAAGACCCTTTAAACAGTTGCTATGCTGGTATATCGCAAGAGCTTAACGCCTTCGGCTCAGGCTTGTGCGCCAATTGAAGGAAATGATGGAGACTCTGCTGATGATCATTGCATGACAGGAATCTCAGTGTAAGCTCACATTATGACTAGTTGAATAAATATAGAAATTTGCTTATGCGCATGCACTTTTGCACTTATAAGAATCTTCATCGCAGACAATAAACAACACCTACATCCACACACCTGCATGCGCATGCATACTTGCATTGGTATGCATAATAATTATGTAGATTGTAAGGCAAAAGCCGTAGTAAGAACAGGGAATATCAGAAACATTTGTTGCTGGTTTTCTGGTTAGGAATGCTACACACACGCACACATGCACTTCATACTCCCACAACATTCCCACACGAGCTCTTAATTTGAGCAACGTAAGCCCACCCACATTTGCACACTCACACACACACACATCATCAACATCAGCCAACTATCGCTCCTTCAGTTTTCTGCGAAACAATTTCAATTCCTAACATACAGAGATTTACTGCACTCACGCTTGACTTCCCCCTTAAATCCGCTTCTGTATTCCAACTAATTTTGCTATTCCTCACAGGGTTGTTGATGACTTAAATTCTTGTTAGTAAGCTTCGACATGTTGTGCAATAATTTGTTTGCAACAGCCGTAAAGTGAGCCTCTAGTTGTTCTAACAAGCTTAGCAATTCCTGGCAACTACGAGTAGAGTAACTTCACCAGAATTACTTACCCCCAACATTGACGCTCCACAGCATTATTAACTATGCTCTCCCTCCCATTCTTTGCCGTTGTTATTGTTGTTGTTGCATTTACTCTTGCTACTAATGTGACTTCCACTAAATAATGTTGATGTGTGTGTGCGCTCAGTTTACTGCCGGGTTTGCTGGCAAGTAAATACCAACATTGCAGGTGATAATTGCAATGTTTTTTTATATTTTTTGTTTTAACTTCATGCAGGTAGCGGCTGCTTAGCATAGCTTTTATATAGCGTAGCATTAACTTCTGAGTGCGATAATTGCTGAGTTAATTTAAATGTGGAATGCACATGTGGCGAATGCTTCTACGTAGACATGGAGCTGTGTGTGTGTGTACAGCTGTGCTCAAAATAATATCAGCGCAAAAATAAATGGTAATTTTTTTATAAAAAAATAAAAATAAATTAAAAAATGCTTATTTTACATATATATTATATCAAATATCAATAAAAAAAAAGTGCTTAAAAACGCCATATAACTTAAAGCTTCACATTTTGTATAAAACTTTGAGAAATTCAACAAATTTAAAAAAATTCAAGAAATAAAAAAAATTTCACGTTCTTTCAATGAGTTTTAAGTTTAAAAACTGTAAAACTTGCTTATAAATCATTAAAAAATTGAATAAAAAAAGATAAAATGTAATTTTTGTTATGAAAAAGGATACTAAAAAACCATATAATTTAAAGATTCACACTTCGTATAAAATTTAAAAAAATTCAGGACATAAAAATTAAATTTTTCTTATTTGTTATAAATGAGCGGCTGCAGGCAGAAGATAGGCATATACGCTCAATCCACCCCAGCTCTATCCTATAAAGTTTTATTTTTATTAAAAAAAAAAATTTAAATTTTTGCTTGCCGAATTTCCTAAAATTTTAAACGAAGTGTGAATTTTTAAGTTATAAGGTTTACTTAAATATTTTTTTTTATAACAAAAACTAAATTTTTTTATAAAAAAATAAAGTAATAATCATGTTTTAATATTTTTATAAAAACCAAATATTTAAAAAACCATTTGACTTAAATAACTTTTAATAGATTCAACAAATGTCCATCGAACTTTTTAGTCAGAATTTTTAGTAAAAATTTTTCTAAACGTCAAAATTTTTTTTTTATTAAAAAAATGTTATATTTTTTTATAAAAAAATATTAAAAAAAAATATCTTAAAGTTACACAATTTGTATGAAATTTTATGAAATTCAGCGAATAACAAAAATTTCAAATATTTTCATTGAGTTTTAAGCTTAAAAAAATTTGAAGTTTTTTTATAAAAAAAATTGAAGTTTTTTTATAAAAAAATATAAATTAAAAAAAAAAGTAATTCGTTTTTATAAAAGAATATTAAAATAAACCATTCAACTTATAGTTTCACACTTCATATACAATTTTAAGAAAAAAAAAATTAAAAAAGAAAAAACAAATAACTTAAAGTTTCACAATTTGTATGAAATTCAACAAATAAAAAAAAATTTCAAATTTTTTCCTTAAGTTTTAATTTTAAAAAAATTTCAAGTTTTTTTATAAAAAAATAAAAAAAATTAAATAAAAAAAAATATAAATAGTAAGTTTTTATAGTAAAATTTTGTATAAAAAAGTTTATGTAATTTAAAATAAAATTAAAAAAAAAAAAAATCAATTAAATTTTTGTTATAACACTTTAAATAAAATTTTAAGAAATTCAGCTTTTACAAAAACGTCAAATTTTTTTTTTATAGAAAATTAAGAAAAAATAAAAAAAAACAATTTTTTTAAATTTTTATAAAAAAGAAAATATTTAAAAAAAGCATTTATCTTAAAGATTCAGATTTTGTATACAATTTTAAGAAATTCAACCAATTTCCAGAAACTTTTAAGTCAGAAGTTTTACTCAAAATATTTCCAAAAAAACTGGCGGCATTTTTTATTTAAATAAAAAATTAAATTTATTTTTTTAATAAATCCATTTCACATTGGTTTTCATAAAAAAAATTATAAATTTGTACTAAATTTTAAGGAATTCAACAGATTTTCTGCACAATTTCAAAATTTGCTGGTCAGAATTTTCGGTCAAAATTTTTCTAAAATGGCAAATTACAAAAAAAAAAATAATGATAAAAAATATGCAAATTTTTATTTAAAAAATCATATAACTTAAATTTTCACACGTTCTATCGAATTTTAAGAAACTCAACAAATTTGCATCAAAATTTCAAACTTTTTTGTCAAAAGTTTTCTAGAAGCTCTGGCATGAAGCAATAATTAAATAATGATGTAAGATGTCTAATTGGCAGCCTGTGTCGGCCATCTGGAGCTACTTAATAAATCTGTGATGTCTTCTTATAAAATCTACTTCTTCTTTCAGAGCAAATTCTAAACAAAAAGCACTCGAAAACATAGTAAAACTTTTGTTAAAAATGTTAACAGGCAATATTGTTTTGGTTGTGCCGCAAAACGAGTACAAAAGAGCGCGTTGAGTTTGTTCGTGTCACAAAAGACAAAGTGGAAAGAAAAGGTTGGATAAATTGTGCGGCATTTCTTTGAAACCAGGCGAAAAATTTGCGTATATCACTTTTCGACAATGGATTTCGAAATCGGGGTAGATTGGAAAAGCGCTAAGATGTCTAGTGATGGTCTTCCGATGCCTATCGAAATTTTGTATTATTTTTGCCTTTGGTTGACTCTTATACGCAGATAGAGTAAATCCATTTTAATTTAAAAAGGGTATTTTTATTTAAACGAATTTTGATTTAGATCTTATATGGAGTGCCTCTTATTCCCTTACTTTCAAATTACATCAATGGATTGAGTAGCATCCGGAATCAGTTGTCAAACTTTACACCACCTTCTACTAATGAATCATGAAGATTTGGTGTGCAGTTCTATAACCAATTGAATTTTGGTATCAGCCATTTTAGGCCGAAACTTGCGCTGGTTTTTAACAACTTTTTTTTTGCTGCCTCTGTTATTAATTTTCTTCCATATAACGAAAGTTCTAATTTTTTTCTATGAAGAAAATGCATGGGATCGCCAGCAAGAAAAAAAAATAAAAATCCAAGCGACTTTGCGCCACTTCAAGTTTTCTTTTTCGTATAACAAATCTCAGTAGACTATAAAATTGCATACCGGAAACTTTTCTAGTGATTCTGAAAAAAAAATTTGAAACTTTTATAAAAATTGTTTAAATTTTTTAAAACCTTGTACAAAACCTGCATTTATATGGTTTTTTACTACTTTTTTATAAAAACAAAAATATATCTGAACTTTGCTTATTGATTCGTTCAGAACGTTGCAATTAATGACTTCGATTTGCGCCCTGTTGCTGCAAACTGGGTCCCAAAGGGCGTGAATTTCATGCAAAAAAGGGACCACGTTGATATCGTCAAATACATGACCTCGAAGGCCGAATCCGATACAACATTCGCATCATTACTGGAGATGAGACGTGGATTTATGAATACGACATGCAATCCAGGCATTCGGCGAGAGTGTGGAGCTCTCCAAATGAATCAAAAACAAAACAAAACCACTTCGTTTTCAGTCAAAAAGAAAGTGATGTTCACGATTTTTATGGATTAAAAACCTCTAACTGAATTTCTGCCATGAGAAAGCTCCTAATGGAAAACCAATTGCTGCACAGAGGCGGCGTAAAATTGTTGGTCCCCCCATTTGTGGAACAACATCAAGACGCACACCACAAATACAAGGAGGAGTATCTAATAAAGGATGTATATTACATGGCAATTAGTATAGGTACAGGGTTACCCATATTCGACGGACCCATATGGCAACTCTGTATCTTTTGACAGAGACGTCAGATCGCTTAATGACATACCGCGTTGGAAGCGTTAGCCCAAGCAGATTTTTACCATGGAACAGTACATGCCACGTGAGTGCTCCCAAATTGTTGAAATTTACACTCAACAAAAGAAGTCAAAAGAAGAAGAAGAAGAAAAAAAACCATCATGTCCCATGAGGCTCATTTCTTATTGAATGGGACGGTGAACAAGCAAAATTGCCGTATTTACGCCACTGAAAATCCTCACGAAATTCAAAAGCTGCCTCTTTACGACGAAAAAGTCACTGTTTGGTACGAAAACGATTATTGGGCCGTTTTTCTTCGAAAATGAAGATGGTCAAGCTGTTACTGTCTATCAGGAGCGTTATCGCGATATGATAATCACTTTTGTGATGCCACATATTCGTCGAAAGCAAATGAGGCAGTTCTGGTTTCAACAAGACGGCGTTCCGCCACACACAGCTCGCACCACAATGGAGTTTTTGAAGAAATTGTTTCCTCGTCGTCTGATGTCGAAAAATGGCGATTTTGACTGTCCACCGCGTTCGCCCGATTTAACGCCACCTGACTTCTTCTTGTGGGAATATTTAAAATCAACGGTTTATATTAATAAGCCAAAGACCATAGAAGAGCTGAAGAACAACATCCGTAAGGAAATAGCCGCTATTCCAGCCGAAATGTTAGCTAAAACTATGGAAAATGCTGCAATACGGGCACAATACGCCGTACAGACTCAAGGCAGCCATTTGAAAGATATCATATTCAAAAAGTGATTTCAACAAATCTACTTGAACCAAGTAAAGTGATTATTATCGTCAACATCAAAAAAATTGTGTTTTTCTTTGATTTAAAAAACAACGCATGGGTCCGTCGAATAAGGGCAACCCTGTATACTTATATATAAATATAACTCGACTATAAATGCCGAAATATATTTGTTTTTCCGAAATTGCATTGATAAAATACTCAACACTCAGGGGTGCATAGCATTTTTTTTCCTCCTAGGTGGCACGGTCGAATGTACGTATGTATGTATGTGTATTCAAAAAATACGAGCACATACAATTATAAAAATTGAATATTTCAATTTACTTCAAAACATATCACACAAAACACTTTTGGTAGTAAATGAGACATGAAAATAACGCAAATTTTGTACACAGAGTCCACTTCAAAGGCGCTGAACACACGCGGAAGCGGTGACAATCCAATTTCACACACCATTTACATTTCACTTGCATGATGCACAAAATGTGTTAAACAAGCAAGAAGCGCAGCTGTCCGCCACCACTACCACCACCCACGTAAATACATGTACATATATGCACACAAACACATATGCCAGCGGCCATAAATGCTACACTTTAAATGCAATTAGTTCTTTTGAAAGTTGCATGTCAATATGCGTCAAATGCATGCAACATAGAGCATCACATGCTGATACCCCGCGCTGCATCATAAATGCTAAACGATGTCATCAAAGCCGCAAATGGACGACGACGCGCACCAGTCGCCGTACACAAACCCACACATGCACATGTAGGCTACTGCTATGCTGTGTGATTAGTGGAAATGCATACGAGGATGTCGAGCAGAATGAGTGGGCTTATTGCAATGTTGCAGCGCCCGAGGTACATTGGCTGCATTACTTCATCGAGCTATATAAACAACAGCCGATACTTGTGTTCATAATTCCATTCATAGCTCAACTCAGTTGGAGGTTGTCACATTATAAACTCGACACAAGCAAATTGTATATGTATACGCATGCATGTATGTGTGTGCGTGTGCGTGTGCGTGTATCAATAAAAGTGCCGTTGAAGTTGAAATTACGATCTCTCGGCAATTGAATTGAAATTGAAATTGAAAAAAGTACAGATGTGCATGCAACAGGCGAAATGAACTGCCGTTATGTATGCTCCAAAGGTTAGCTGTTTCTGCCTCTGGTTGTTCTGTGCTTTTTGTATGCTGAGCAACTCATTCGCTTTGATCTCTCGCATTGTATGCGTGTATGCAAGTACGTATCCATCGTTGAAGCAGGCACAGCAAAATCAGCATCGATGATGTGCATTTTGAGTAATGACTTGTACCATTTTCAATGATGTTCCAAACCAGTGTATTCCCTCTTTACCCTCTACTGCCTCTGTGCGCCTCATTGGCCTGCTTTGTACCTTATAGCGGGGCCACCTACACACACACACACACACATGCATACAAATATACATAAGTACGCAGCTGAATCATCGTTTCACCATTTCGAATATTCTTCTTTTGCCTTGCGGGGGTGTCTCGTGTGATTCCGTTTAATAGTATTGGTGCATTCATTTTCGGCAACTCGTCTCTCCATGCCAGAGTTTGCTCGTGAGCATACATCCGTGTACATCTGTATGTATGTATGTATGTATGTACGTAGCTCCTAAGTGGATTTTTCAAATTGAAACTCAATCTATGCTGACGTTGGCGCTCACTGTCGTTGACACGGAAGTCTTTATGGCCAGGAAATGTAACTATTGTTATTGCTTTTTTGCCTGTTTGATGTTGTTGCTGCTGCTGGTTGCTGTTGCTGTTGCTGTTGCTGTCATTTGCCTAATTGCCTTTGCATGTGCAGTGACACATATATCACACATACACGCACACATGAGCATTTTGATGGGCATTTGCACAAATAACACGCGCTCTTTCCGGGCATAGTTGCTTAATTAGTTCCAGTCGCAGTACCTAATTAATGCGCCGGTAACTCCCAGGGAAAACAGAAGCAGAAACGAAAAATCAACGGAAATTGCAAAATACATTGAATAAAATATGGAATTATTGAGAATTATGACCGCAAGTAGGTAGGTGGGTGAAATGGTTGAAGTACCAGACTGCCACTCGAGAAGTAGCACTAAAGCATCGTTTTAATACCATTATGAAACCTCCAACAGGCAGATATCTACAGCCAGCCAGAGCTATTGTGTGAGATGTAACGGATAAACCTTCGGTACGGAACGGAGCCTTCTCTGAAAGGTTCCCACAGCTTCTGCAATGTGGATTAAATTGTAGACCCAGCTTTTCTGCGTCAGTGCAAGGCACCCAACCCAACACTGTTCTAGTTTGTAAATACCTTCCGAATAACTGGATTTTTGCACATTTCGTTTCTGCAATCACCTCCTCGTTTGAATAAAACCGTTTCCCCGTCAGTCTATTCTTTAAATTGGGGAACAAATAGTAGTCCAAGACATCCGAGGGAGCCAAGTCTGAAGAATATGGGGGGATGTGGAAATAGTTGGAACCCTATTTCCATTAATTTAGCGACCACAACTGCTGAGGTGTTTTGCGGAAGATTTTTGAACCTTTGCACATTGGCGACTGCAAGAACGGAACAATGAGTTGAATGAGCTTTACAGCGACGTAGTTATAGTGCAGTGATAAATATCCAGCGGCTCGGGTTGGTCAAGTAGATACAAAGGTCATGCCATCCGAACGTATGCAAATGCTCCGACTCTCAAAGTGCTCGATGCGGTACCAGCTGGTGGTAGCAGAGGAAGTGGAAAGCCTCTTTTGTGTTGTAAAGATCGGATAGAGAAGGATGCCGCGACGGATCTTCCATTACTAACTGCTACTGTCTCACAGACCGAACAAATACTTAAAACTTTCTGTACGCCAGAATTGGGCGTTTTGAGTTGTCGCTCTTTGTATACCTTTTAGTTGACCATTGTTTCTATTTTGTCTTATTTGTCTTGCGAAATTTGTCTTGATGACTGTTTGAATATTTGCTCAACTTTGGCCCAAACATGTTCAATAGAATTGGCATCAGGCGATTGTGAAGAACAATCCCATTTTGCTGTTTCCACTCTGCGCACCTTCTGATTTGGTGCGTGTAAAATCCAAGATTGGCTAGTTCGTCCAAACATCTTGGCAGCTGACGGTAATCATTATTTCTGGAAAATTTTATTCATGAAAACTGCAATCGCGAAACACAAAGAAACGTCCAAATCCTTTTTCGGAGAAGCAGCCCCAGACATGAACCGCAAGTGGCGTTCGTTGTTCGTTGTAGTTGTCGATTATCAGCAGTACACTAGGACCGAAGCATGCAACTATTCGTCCAAAAGGAATATTCATTCGTGAAACAATTTCGTTCTGAATTTGGCTTAACCCATGCCCGTCTTTTTGCAATGTGTGATAATGAGAGCAGCGGTCTTTGCAAAGTGCTCCGGAATTTGAGGTCTTTGTCGCGTAAACATCCTCGAATCGTGTTTTTGGACACATTAACGCCACTTTTTTTTAATACTGCTTCAGCTTCACGTAACGATAAGTTCATCTTGTTTCACAAAGCGATCATTAATCTTGCTGCGGAGATTTATTGTTTTTTGTTTTGAACCTCGTCCGGGGAAGCCGTCAATATTTTTAACTGTTTCGAACCGTTGCACCTATTTATTTATGAATGTCTTCAAATACTTTATTGCCGATACACGTGATATTTTTCACCTTAAGGGTGTGTGCTTTGGAACTCTACTTGAAATCGTTTTTGCGCGGAACTTATTTTGTAAAAACAACGAAATTTTTTAAAACTGAAAAATTGCTCAACACGTACGAGGGTCACTTAAAAAGGCCGTGAGATGGCATTGAGGTTATGTTTTGCTAGAAGCATCTCTGGAAGTTTCAGCCGGATCGGCCTATTTCTTTCTGTATTTCCTTGGCATTCGTTTGAATCGAGAAAGTCGGGTGATTTTCCTTTTCCATCCCGACAACACACCAGCTCACGCCACAGCAGTTGTGGTCGCAAAATTAATGAAAGTAGGATTCCAACTCATTTCCTATCCCCACTATTCTCCAGACTTGACACCCTCGGATCACATGGACTACTATTTGTCGCTTAGTTTGAAATGGCTGGTGGGAAAAAACATTTAATTCAATCGAGCAGGTGATTGCAGAAACGAGTGGCTATTTTTCAGACTTAGACAAATCCTATTGTTCAGAAAGTATACTCCCTAAAGATTACTCCTATTTAGCGCTTAGACAGACTGTAATCTGTATCTGAAAAATTTACAGATTCGACCAAATGGCAATATACCTATGTACACAGTTTTCTAAAGAATAAAAAAGTAAAAAAAATAAACAATTGGCGCGTACACTTCTGTTAAGTGTTTGGCCGAGCTCCTTCCTTCGTTTGTGGTGTGCGTCTTGATGTTGTTCCACAAATGGAGGGTCCTACAGTTTTAAGCCAACTTCAAATGGCAAATTATTTTCATGGTAGAAATACCCTCAAAACTTTGCTAATGACCGCCGAGGGGCGACCCCTAATAGAAACCACTTTTCCATCATTTGGTATTCATGAACGGAGATTCAAACCTACGCACTCCCGGATGGCAACCACGCACCACAATTTTCTTTATGTGAATAAAATATTTAAATGCCCCAGTTTTCTTTGAAACTTTATAAGTTTAGTCAAAAATGTTTAATCTGCCTATTCCAATATTGCAGCTGATAAAATGGTACAAATAAATTAATAGCCGATCAACACATTTTATTTACTATTAATAAATATACAGTAGACATCATTTGCATCTATGATAGCCCACGAGCATATTTGTTGCATTTATTGTTGCCAAAATATACAAACGAGTTAAAATGAATTTCTACCTCAACCGTTTTATGCCCACGTTGGTATGTAACTTCCGTTAAAAAAATGCCAAATTAAAACTCATTGTTTCATGGAAAATAGGCGGATGTTTTCGTTGTGTTGAATTTAGATGGGTAAAGGGTCTGATTCAAATTGTTTGCTTGTAACAAAATTTAATATAATTTGTATTTGCATCGAAAATGTTAACGATAACCCACAGGCACTCGATGGTGTCGAAAACAGAAGCTTACGAGTGGCGTAAAGAATTTACAGGGATTCGTACTATGATTTGTGATTTATGTATTCAATGGTGACGAGACATACATACGTTGGTAGACTGAATAAATATGAATTCGAAACGGACCAATAATCATCGGACTAGTGCTTCAGAGATGAGGCATTATTCACCACGTGATGTATCCCACTTGGAACTTTGGAATATTCCGCCTGATATTCATTTTAAAAATTCTAAAAAAATTAATAAAAATATATTTTTTTCGTTATATATATTATTGATTTCTTGAAAAAAGCAAACATTCCCGTTACTTGTGAAACAAGATTTCATTCATGTAGCTGAGCTTTATGTCTGGCTCTATCTCAAAAATGACTTAATTAATATTGGCCTTAAGGAATTTAAGTGTAAATGGAATGTTCACACACCTTTAAGGCACAAGAAAAGTCTAGCACCGTTAAATTGTGGCTAATGGGCATCACCGAGAAGGCTGCAAATACGATTACCGAACTTGGCACGCAAGCGATCGATGGCGTGGGCTGTGTGTCGAGGTCCATATCTTTAATTTTCGGCTATAAAAAATTATTTATCAAGCCTCTCAATTGGTCAGAATTTTTTTTTTTTCAAATGAAAAGCAAAAAGTCAATTGAATTGAATTTATATATTATTGGGAGGTTGAATTAGTTTTAAAGGTGACACACAGATGGCGCTATTTATCACTTTATCGCGTTGGCAATACTGAATATATATTCATGACAAAGCCTCATCCCTAGGCTTTGTTTATCAGTATCTGTCATTTCGCTGAAGTATAAACAACGCAGTGTTTTCGTGCTCCGAGTATGTCAACTTTCGTGCCGTCGAAACGCAATTTGCGGGAAGCTTTGCTTTTCTGCTTCAATTTGAAAAAAAATACAGCCCAAGCCCGTGAATTGCTGCAGGAGGCCTACCCAGACCATACTCCGTCGATTTCAACATGTGAGTACTGGTTTCGACGATTCAAAAGTGGTGATTTTCACACCGAAGACAAGGAGCGTCTTGGCCAGCCCAAAAAGTTCGAGGACGCGGAATTGGGGGAATTGGTAAACGAGGACTCGTGCCAAAACCAAGAAGAGCTTGCTGAATCATTGGGCGTTGATAAATCAACCGTTTGCAAGCGTCTAAAAGCGATGGGAATGATCCAAAAGCAAGGACATTGGGTCCCGTACGAGTTGAAGCTGCGCGACGTCGAACGGCGATTTTTTACGTGCGAATTGCTGATAGAGCGACAAAATCGGAAGGGTTTTTTGCATCGGGTGGTGACTGGCGACGAAAAATGGATCCACTACGATAACCCAAAACGCAAAAAATCATGGGGTTTGCCCGGCCACGCATCAACGTCGACGGCCAAGCAGAATATTCACGGCAAGAAAATCATGCTTTGCATTTGGTGGGATCAGGTCGGCGTCGTATATTTTGAGCTGCTCCAACCGGGCGAAACAATTACGGGGGATCGTTACCGACTGCAATTGATGCGTTTAAGCCGGGCATTGAAAGAAAAACGGCCGGAAACGGTAAAAAGGCACGACAAGGTTATTTTGCAACATGACAACGCTCGGCCGCATGTTGCTCAACCTGTCAAAAAATACCTTGGAACGCTTGGCTGGGAAGTGTTACCCCACCCGCCGTATAGTCCAGACATAGCTCCCTCCGATTATCATTTGTTCCGGCATATGAGTCTCGATTTGGCGGACCAGCGGTTCTCCTCGTACGAGGCTACCAAAATATGGGTTGAGTCATGGATAGCCAAGCAGCGGCCAGAATTTTGGAGAAACGGCATCCGGAAATTGCCCGAAAGATGGGCGAAAGTTGCAGCTAGCGATGGCCAATACTTCACATAAAATATTTTGTACCGTTTTTTCACAATAAAGCCCCAAATCTTCGAAAAAAACCTTTAAAACTAATTCAACCTCCCAATATAAAATTTTCTATTAGTATCTATCTCAGAATAATTTCGGGCATATGACTTACCTTGGCTGTATCTTATAAAGACTCTTAAGTTGGAAAAATTGAGTTCTACCTTTCAGCTAATATTTTTAAAAATACGCCGCAAGTTTGGTGCATCAATGATGAATTTTGGAAACAAGACCCAGGCTTAAACGGAAACACAAACCAACGACATCCCTTATTTTTTCATACATGTGTTTTATGTCTAGTAAACACTAATAAACTCTCAGCAAAAATTATGAAAAATCAACACTATTTTTCAGCGACTTCAAGCTTATAAAGTGTGCTTAATTTTCAAGGGCCGATGTTGAATGTGAACCACACCGAAATGTCAACGACACCGTCGGACTTCTTTCTTTGGGGTTATTTGATTCAAGAGCTAAAGGATGAGACAATTCGGCACATTAACGGCATAGAACCATAATTATGCCTCAGCGTCATCGAAAATTTGGACCATCGGATGGAGGTGTGCCGCCGAGACCGCGGTGGCCATTTGTCCAATATTTTGTTCCATACGTAATTGAGCCATACCAATATTATCATAATAAAGAGAAATGTCAATAATTTTCTAAAAAAATTGTATTTTATTCAAAACCAACACCGGCCCTTGAAACTTAACCACCCTTCAGTTCAGTATACTAAATTTGTATGGGCTAAAAACTACTCAGAAGTTTTCTAAGGATTCTGATTAAGAGGCTAGGATTTTTTATCACAATATTTTCAAATTTTGTTTTCATAAGCGTGGAGGCCCATTATAATACCACAAGTAGTGTTGAGTATTTAGCGATGTTAGCCAGCCTGATCTAAAATTTATTTGAGGGAAAAGGGGTGCCTGCATACCCGGACAGAGCTAACTGATTTAAGACCAGTTCCTCTCGTAGC
This sequence comes from Anastrepha ludens, assembly GCF_028408465.1. NCBI lineage: Eukaryota > Metazoa > Arthropoda > Insecta > Diptera > Tephritidae > Anastrepha > Anastrepha ludens. The sequence continues at coordinate 112,277,350 of NC_071498.1, read as the reverse complement.
GAGCTCAACCGAGGTGCAATTTCCTGTGCTTATGATCTCAGATGACATTCGTGGTGCACTGCTCGGCCAGCTCATTCAGAATATCACCACATTCGATTGCCACTTGAACGAAGTATCCCGGTACAGAAGAAATTTTATGACATTGACTGTCAGAGTTGATAGTGATTGGACGAGTCCAGTCTACTACACAGTCCCTTTTCAATCTATTAACTCAGCTTGAAATACGCTGCAGTAGTCAGGATGTTACTCACGATCCCATTATTTAGACTTGAGCCATCCGTGAAGAATGCCATGGGCCCAGTCCTAAGGTCCTTAATATAAACATATTTAAATCTTTATGGGATTTTTGCGAAAAATTCCTTTTAAATCAGAACTGTTCAACAGTGTAATCCAGTTCTCAGTTCCTGAAATTTTTGAGTCTGAAGGCATTTTAGAGTAGGCATGCGTTTAGTCTGATTGCATTGCAATTAGCCCGGAATTTAATATAGACATCTAATAGAGTTTCAAGAGTCTCGGTGTAGGTAGAGGACAGAGCTCCTGTGATCAGCAGAGATGCTGGCTTTTACAATCTTTTCAGTTTGGTTTTCTTCTTCTTAGTAGTTGGCGCAATAACCGCTTACGCGATTTTAGCCGAATTTAACAAAGCGCGCCAGTCGTTTCTTTCTCCTGTTAACTGGCGTCAGTTGGACACACCAAGTGAAGCCAACTCCTTCTCCACCTGTTCCTTCAATGCAGAGGAGGCTTTCCACTTCCTCTGCTACCACCAGTTGGTACCACATCGAATACTCTCAGCGCAAGAGTACCTTACTATGCTGTTGCCTACTTAGTCCAAAGTAGCACTTGTTGGAACAACAGTTCCGTCGTCAACGATTGGGGAATCGGGATCTCCACATTCTCTGTGACATACGCAGCTGTCACTATTTAACAGGTTCGAGAAATATTCACTCCATAATTTAAGAATGCTCTGTACGTCAGTGACCAGATCGTCGTCTTTGTTCTTACAGGAAAACGCCTCGGTCTTAAAACCTTCTGTAAGCCGCCGAACTTTCTGGTAGAATTTTCGGGCGTTGTTACTTTTGGCCAGCATCTCAAGCTCGTCGCGCTCACGTATTTCGTTCTCTCATTTTTGCTGTCTGATAATACATCTCTCTTCCTTTTTTAGTTCTGGGTAGCGATCCCACATGGCTCGCGTTACGCCCGACCGCAGCGTGGCTCTATAGGCAGCATCTTTTCTTCCTGCGGCAGCATGACATTCCTCGTGGTACCAATTGTTTTTTCGGGGTCGACGGATTCCGATTTCTTCTTCGGCGGCGGTACATAGAGAACGAAAAATGTTTCTCCATTGTTCGTGCATGCCGGATTGTTGGGCAGTACTCTCTGAGAGCAGGAGTGAGAGTCGAGTGGCGAATCTTCTGGCTGGCTGTTGTGATTGCAGCTTTTCGATGTCGAGCATTTTTGTTTGGTCTAAGATACTTTATATTCTATACTTTATTTGCCGTTTTTCGGGACCTGTCTTTGATGTTTCGGTTCCAGTTTAGTTTAAGGTCGAGAACAAACCCGTGGTACTTTACCTTTGTTGCAGGTGTAAGTCCCTTCCCATTTGGTGCGAGGGTCTTGAAAGTAGGTATTTTATATTTGTTTGTGAATAGCACCATTTCAAATTTAGTGGGGTGGACATTCAGTCCACTCTCCCTGGATCAGCTATCCACGGTGTAGAGAGAGTTTTGTTCACACAGAACTTGAAGATGCCTTCCTGAAGCTGTCAATGCAATGTAAGCTATAATAACACAGCCAGTACTTTACAATTTTAATAGTAGAGTATTGACAAAGAACTTCAAAACTAGCGGGGCACTTCGCGGTTAACGGTTAGAAATCATTGAAGTGGTAAAAGAGAATTCGCGGTGGGTGAGGTGAAGTAGCTGAAGGCCACTTTAATTTGTTTGTCTTTATTTTAATTTCAAAAATTGGAAGGTTATATTCGAGGGAATAATGTAAATATCCATGCGGGTATTTTTTGAACAGAAGTTATATATTCGAGTGTGCCCTGTATGATTTCATGGCATTCTAATTTGCACGACATCCAGTACAATGGTCAATTAATAAACAGCAATGAAATTGTATGTTGCGAATAGCCAAATAGCGACTGCAACTGGTAGGCAATACGCGCATGCACGTATATTTTTCACCAAAACAATACCACTAACAACACAGACAATGACCACATGCCACAAAGATTGTGGCAACAATTGAATCTGAGCAGTGGCAACACTAGCAGTTAGTCGAATTCCTGTATATGAATGTATATGCTCGATTGTAGAGCGGGGAGAGTAGCTGCGGTAGCAGGAATGACAGTGACAATGAAAGTGAGGCAAACAAATCTGAAATACAAAAGATAATTGCTTCTAAAGCCACAAAACGTAGTTTAATGGCGTCACTAGGAAGCGCGTTCGTGATGGTGATGGCTTCATAAGTTGTTGTTTCGTTTGTCCTATTCTAGTCTGGATAGTATTTCGTTTGTGGGTGCTTGATCGGTGGATGAGCAAGGGGTAACTGCGGCATGATAGGTGAGGTCACAATTGCAATTACGTTTCACAGACGCATGGCGTGTAGCCGACGTATTGAGGCATAAAACATACAGTTATGTAAGTACCTACGTACGAGCTCGCACTCACACATATAAGCCCATACACGCGCGCATCTGTATGTCCAGATGTGGATATGCCAGATATGCCAGTGAGGACGATGCCACTCGCATTTCATTTCGTAAATGAAACAGGTGGAGACGACGGCCCTGAAAACGGCAAGAGCAAAAACAATACGCTTACATAAATAATACATACAGATACAGCAGTTATTGGTATGGCAACCAGACGCATCGTGGAGTTGAGCAGGCTAACTCCTTCCACGAAGAGCGATAGTAAAAATAACTGTTTCGCAATGGATTTTGTGCTACTTTTTCACCTTCGGGCAAATACGAGCAATGTGGACAACAACGCAATGACCGACGGTTTTATTTTAAATTTTCCACATCTCTTATGCTCTCGGCAGCAACAGCAGCGGCAACGCAACGGAAGTAGCAAGCATAAGCTCTCGAGTGGCAGCTTATGTACGTGCAACACTCAGCGATAATGAAGTTGCTTGCAATTGTGTAGGACTGACACATCGAGCGACCATAAGAGCTACCACACCAACCCATCAGTGAACAAGCCCGCCAGCTGAGCGCTCGTCTCTCCCTCCTATGCTGATTATGAAATTCATTGCTACCGGATGGCGGGCTACTTGGGAGTTGTGGCAGGTAGCACCACCCACGTGATTGTAGGATTATGGCAACGAGTAATAATACAAATGAGAGTGAAGGCGCAGGATATGTGGTGTTGGATTTAGAGAAACGTTTGCCCAAAACTGGCTGTTTAAGTGCGTGGCGGATAGCGTGCGATTTTGAATTAAGGAAAGATTTGTTTGAAGAGATGAACCGACAATTGCAATTCTATTGTATATAGAAAAAGGCATACACATACATGCCAATTTAAATAGTAAAGCTATACACAAGCGCGGATTCTGAGGGAAGAGTCATTGTCTACGTCCCATCTGTCTTTAAGAGGCAGTGTAAAACTGGTGCGGCCAATTTCAGAATAAAATTCAGACGCACATCACATACACATACGTACGTACAAATAATAAAGGGTTATTTTAGTGCCATACTTAAAAAAACATGGCGAAATCAATATTTTTGCTGTAATCATTTGTTCATATTAATCAATTTAGAGTCTGTAGATAATTTCGGGCATAAGCTGACTCTATTACTTTATAAGAGAAATACCCATTCAGTCGCATTTTGCCCCACTATTTACAGCATAACCAGCCTTAGCCCGCTCGTAGCCGAGTTGCGTATTCATAATGCGTAATTTCCAGCAATCAATAAAAAAACATTTAGATACATTGATTGGGAGATTGAAAATGCAATTCGCTGTGCTGCATTTCTTAAGTAGAAATGAAGGGAGCCCACCCACATTTATCACATTTCATTGAAGTTTGAAGTTCTCGAAAGAGAACTAAAGTCAACAGTGGATATCCACACGAAACCTATTACTGGAGGGGCTAGCATCGGCGACAAAGTTGGATTTTGCTCCAGTCACTCTTCTTTAAAGCAGCCGCTAGAAGTAATATTAAGCAACCCTTTTTTTCGAACATACTTACAAAATATTTAGAGGCTTTTGTAACTCAATTTCACGGTGGTGGAAAATATATTTCTTATATACAAATTTATCAAGGACTCTACATCGTTGTGTGAATTATTATGAGCGTATTTAGCACATATTAGCGACCGCCGTAACCGAACGGGTTGGTGCGTGACTACTTTTCGGGAGTACGTAGATTCAAATCTCAGTGCATGAAAGAGCTAAAATTATAGAAAAAGTTTTTTCTAACAGCGGTCGCCTATCGGCCAGCAATGGCAAATCTCCGAATATATTTCTGCCTTAAAAAGCTTAATTTAAAAAACCTTTTCCGGTTCGAAGACGGTTTAAAACTGTAGGTCTCTTCATTTGTAGAGCAATATCAAGCCGCACACCGCAAATAAGAGCAAGAGCTCCCAATTATTTATTAATTTTTGAATTTTTTTATTTAGCTCTGAAAGATCTACTTCGTTGAAAAACTAGTTATTTCTAAAAATGCTAATCATTCGGCTGAAGTACTCATTATTGATAGTAATATTTGCGCCATCGTCACTTTAAAAACAGTAATGCCTACAGCATGTGAACCGTACCAAAAGATTTTTGTATGATGGCTTATCCTTGTAAACCTTTTTTCTGTTTAATTTTAATATTGTTATTTAATTTCATTTAAACTATTTCCTTTCTTTCATTCCATTTATTATTTTATTTTGAGTTTTTATTTTTTTTTTTTATTTCTACTAATTTTATATATTTTTTTTTTACTCACACAGGTTTATTTTGTAGTCTTATCTTCATTTCATTTTACTTTATTTTATTTTGTGTTTTTTATCTCATTTCGTATTTTTTTATTTTTGTTTTACTTTATTTTCATTTTATTTTATTTTGCATTTTAAGTTTTTTATCTGCATTTCATTTTACTCTATTTTATTTTGTGTTTTTATCTCATTTCGGTTTTTTTTTTTACTTTATTTCATTTAATTTTATTTTGTATTTTAAGTTTTTATCTTTATTTTATTTTTATTTTCTTTAGCATTTTTTATCTTATTTTTTACTTTTATTTTCTTTTTTTTACTTTTTTTCATTTTATTTAACTTTTTTACTTTTACTACAATACATATTTTGCATTTTTATGTTTTTATTTTACCTTCGTTTTATTTTACGTGTATTAGATTTATTTAATTCTTTATTTTATTTGGTATTTTTTTTTATTTTGCCTTACTTTTATTTTATTTCATTGTTCATTTTATTTTGTATTCTTTTTATTTTTATGTGTTTTTACATATATTTTATTTTGTATTTTTTTTTTATTTTATCCCCGTTTTAGTTTATTTTGTGTTTTAGTTTTATTTTACCTTTAATTTAATTTTTTTATTTTATTGTATCATTTTTCGTTTTATTTGTTCTTCATTTTGTTTTGTTTTATCTGTATTTTATTTTGCATTTTTATTATATTTTATGTTTGTATTTTCTGTATTCTAATTCTTTCTTTTTATCCCATTTTTTATTAAATTGCCTTTTTTGTTTTAATTTCATTTTTTTGTATTTCTTTTATTGGTACATCTTCTTGTTTTGTATTTTACTTGTTAGTTTTATTTTATCTTATTTTGTTTTGTATTTTCTCTTATTTTATTTTGTTTTTTAGTTTTATTTTATCTCTTATTTTATTAATTTATTTTATTGCATCCTATTTGATGTTATTTTTTCTTTATTTTGTTTTGTTTTATCTATATTTCATTTTTTATTTTTATTATATATTTTTGTTTGTATTTTATCTTAATATTATTTTAGTTTGTATTCAAGTTTTTCTTTTTTATCCTCATTTTGTTTGTTTTATTTTGTTTTTATTTTGTATTTTTATCTTATTTCATATTTGTATTTTTTCTTAATTTTATTTCATTTAGTTTTTAGTTTTGTTGTGTATTCTATTTTTTTTATTTTAACATCATTTTATTGTATATTGAATTTTTACTAGTCACCAGTTTCTTGCCCGTATGAATCAGAAACGAGGTACATAATGTGAGAGAATTTGGTGCTTTTCTGCGCCGGTAATTATTTCTGAGAATACTTCGGCAATTTTTCCATGCGTACTTGTTAGTTTTTTGTACCAGTACGCATGCACTTGGCCGAAGCCTGGAGCTTTCCAATTATGAAGGTTTTTTATCCCGTCACTTATACTGTGTTGGGTAATTACTGTTATAGAGTTCTGCGCAACAGTTGCCTGCCTTGTTGCAAGCTCCAGTATCCACTGGGCCGTCGCATTGTGGGTTTTTCTTTGAGACCATATTGATGACCAATATGTTGTTAACACAACGTATACAAGTTGTGAGTTTCTCAACTCCACAGGACCTGCCTTTAGTTTTCGAAAAATCAAATTTTGATTACTTTCGAAGTTGCTGTTATGCTTTTTGCGTTCAAGAGATACGCAGTATTTCTCGCTTCGCTTCAGTTTCAACGTGTCTAACGTTCGAAGTGAGATTTCTTCATTCGTTTTGAAACGATAGTGCCTATTGTATGATTTGCAAATTCTTTTTGTTTCTTTTATTAATTTGGCTGATCTTAAGCTATTTATATAGGCTGTAAGTTTTCTGATTTTTGCTCGGTGCTCCTCAATTGCTTTGTTGAGGTGTCTTAACCGTACTGGTTGTACTGAACGATTTGATTTAGACCGGTAGTTTCCCTGCCTGGGATTTCGTTCAGGTGGGTCATATTTTTTATTTAATAGGGCCTCAGTGATAGTTTTTGCTGCACAGTAAACTATTTGTACAATTTTCTCTAGCTTAGTATCGGATTTTAACAAGTCAGGTATTATGTGCTGATTGAGCATTTCTGTTCGCATGGCTAGTCTTGTTGATGAGTTTAACCTTGGTAGTGGTGGTAGATTCGTAACATTCATGCCGTTATATGTGGCATAGTTTTGATTAAAATATTCACGTAGACATTCTGTTGATGTTCCATTGTATGCCCCTTGATTCTGCAAGCTTTCCCCTCCTAGCTGTGTCAGCCCATCGTCATTTGAGGTAGTAGTCTGGTCAAATACTCATTATTTTTAGATATTTTTTAGGATTTTTTTTTTTTAAGAAAATAAAATGTGATCGTTTTGATTTGATGGTATGTTATTATTGACATCAAATAGTACCCAAAAACAATTTTTTTTATATATTTTTGTGCAGTAGTGTGGCACCAAAGTAATTGTCTTAAAAAAAAGATAGGTGGCTTGTCAACAGAAGCTTGGCTCTTCAGGACATCTGAAACGAAAAAGTGGAACTGATTATTATTCTGTAGGCTTGTCATTCTGGCGATTGTAGGATTTTTTTTTGACAAATAACAAAATGGCGGACTTTTGAAAAAAGTTATGTTTTTATGTATGAATGTTTTTTTATAGCTCTAATTTGATCAGTGATGTTTTGTTCTGTTGCCACAATCTGTGGATATTCTTCAGTAAACTTTTCTAGTAGCCGCTTTATGAATAATGTCCGATGTATTTCTATCTTTGTGATTTGTAAAAGCGTTCGCAATAAGTATTGATTTATTTCTAGTGTCCACTTGTTGCGTTGCCTTGGGGATACAACTCTATTGGTCGCTGCATTAGATGCTTATGAAGCAATTTGTGGCTGCAGTAATTGTTGACTATTATCCCCAGGGGTGTATGTTATATCTAAAACACGGTCAGTCTGGTGTCTAGCTGTTTCGTGCTTCAGAAGATTATGAGTTGAGTTTGTATTTGTATTATTCAATGCTTCATAAGTTCTTCTCATTTTGCAAAAAAGTTCCATTTTTACCTACTGGCAGGTCCGATTTCCCAGTATTTTTTAGTATTTTCATGGAATCCTTTGAAATCATTTGATATTTGCATGTAATATATTATATTTTATTTAATTTTTTGATTTTATGCCGTATTTTTATTTTCTTACTTACTTTATTTTATTTTATTTTATTTTATTTGGTTTTGTCTTTCTTTGATTTTGTTCTCTCATAAAACATGTGTCTATACGCGCCAGTGCCCACACGTATCTACACACATACCTACCCACCTACACAAGGGTATATGTACATACATATGTATATGTAGATGGCCGGTTAGCAGATGGAAAATATAAATAACTGCTATGCTGCGCACGTACACAAATAATAGTACACGTGGATTTTTCAAAGTTTGTCTAAAGCACAACTTTCCGAACATCGTTAAATTTCCGGGAGGCAGTGCAAGTGAAAGCGGCCAGCAGTACGAACGTGCGGAATTCCTACGAGATGGTGATGCAACCGATTTGTAAATTGCAATGGTTCTCTCAGGTGCTTCAGCTTTTCGTTTACGCAGTAGAGGCGAATGAAGTTCAAAACGGGAACACAATAAAAAACTTTGTTAAGAGCTTTTTTATAGCTGAATTTAGGATTGTGATGGGTATTTGAGTGATTAGGGATTGGCTAGCTAGTTTTGATTATTTTGGGTTGGTGCTTGTGCGTTATTGTTTTTGAATTAGTTAATTGAAAGTAGAAAATGGTTTTATCATTTGATATTTCAAGAACATTGTTATAGAGCAAAATATTTACTGTGGGCTTACTCTCACTCATAGTGGTACCTGATTCTAAATACGAGTGTACGTCCTTCAAAGTCTGCTGTTCCATTGTGAAAATGCTTAAATAAATGAAGCAAACAAGCAACACTAATACAAAATGACGTAGTATTAATCATTCAATTTTGTATTTGAATACCTGTTTTACAAAGTAAAAGAAAAATAATTGTGAGTGTTAGAAATAGGAAGATTAATTTTGTGCCACCTTATACGAGCCAGACCAATTTTTTTTCTTTGATGGTAGGAGGAAACTTGCATTGAAAACTTGTGTGCAAAGCTTTAATCCGCCAAACCCACAGACGCAAGTCCTTCATTGTGCTAATCGATTAGATGCAGGGTTGATGCGACTTACTTGACTGGGGCCAAATTGAAATTGAAATTTGGCAGCACTGAGACATTTGGTTTTTCCTAAAACACTCCGGCTAAAGAGCCCATTGCATTTAAAGCTCTGGAAACGGCAAGCGTAGATAATCAAAGAAGAAAGGAGAGAAGTAACAGAAGGAAAAGTATAGAATGAAATAGAGGAAGTTAGACCTGTGAAAATTTTCCAGATTCTTTGATAAATTTGAAAATATCCTCCAGTTTGAGAGAACGAATTTTACTTATTCTTATGACATCGGAACCAGAAATTCGTAGTCTTGCTTTACGGAATGCGGGACACTAACTTGACGGGGATAATATGACTATAAAGTTTGCCCTGTAAGATGGGAGTGCTGGCTGATAGTAAGCTTCCCGGAAGTCTGTGGACACTACCGTTGGCTTACTAGGAGCTCCTCCGCTATCATGCCTTCAAAGTTTTGTAGATGTCTCCGGCGTATTCATAAGGTATGGTGCCCAAACGTCATCAGCAACGGTGAGTTATATAAAAGTGCAACATGCAGTCAACGCCCAATCTTATAAAATGATCAAAGAAGCATTGGGTAGGCCACACACTGCGAAAAGATGCAACGGAAGTCAGTCGACAAGCTCTTGATTGGAGTTGCCAAGAAACCCGCAAAGGGGCCGACCTAAGTCTACATAGAGAAGATCGCTTCAACAAGAAGTCGATGAGTGCGCGAAATCTTTGAATGCACTAAAATTGCTAGCCAAGAACAGGACCAGGTGGAAATGCTTTATTGAGATCCTATGCTCCAAAGGGAGATACAGGGAAATGATGATGAAGATGGCCCATTAGAAGAGGCCCACCATCATCTGGGAGGCTTGGTAGCGATTGCATAGCTGATATCATATCATGTCATATCATATGGTGATATGGTCGTAATATCGCCTAGTAACTACTAATTCTATCTATCTGCGGTGGTATGCATTTCGCTCGCTTTTTAAACAGTCTTCGATATGTAAAAATACCTATTTTAGGTACTATTAACGAAATTTCTAGCTTTGGGCTATGATGAGATGTAGTTTTTGGCGAGCTGTTTTGGCTGTAAAAAAATGCTCGTTAATTATTTTAGTTAACTAAGTTGCGGATCATTTAATAAATTAGCCGGTGATGCGAAAGCGAGAATTAATAATGCCTGTCATTTAATAAATGAATTTAATTGAAAAGCCTCATTAAATCACTTAAATGATTTCGTTTAACAAAAAATTATTCTGTAGAAAGAGTTTACATAGTTTTCTCGTCCATTCAGTGAACTTACCTACGTTTGACAAAACCATGGCCGCACTGAAGCTGTTCGTTATACTTTTCGTGTTAATGAGCCATTTTTTCGGTGATCATCCAGCATATGCAGTAAGAAAAATAATTTTAAGTCTATTATCACAATTAAAAAAAAAAAAAACTAAACTTTTTGTCACTTTCCCAGAATTACTTCAAGATCGTGGATATAAGAAGTCACGTGAATACTGATACAATCGCCTTCAAAACACTCGTCCACGATAATAATACTAAATTTGACATTTATATGAACCTTTTCAAACCACTTAAAACGCACGATCTGCTGATGAGTTTGAAGCTAAAACGAAAAATTGATGGCAGCTCAAAATACCAAACTATTATCCAACTGCGCCGTATCGATGTTTGTAAATTTGTTGCAAATAATCAACAAAAATTTCTCATGCAAACAGTTTTCAAACTTTCGGCGCATGTAATGTCCCAACTGATGTGTCCTATGAAGGTGGGCGACTACAATATCACTAATCTTTTGGTAGCAACGAGTAATTTTGTAAACTCCTTGGAACCTGGCAATTATGGTTTCTATGTGGAGGTGGCCCAATTGAGCGGTTTGTCCGTGAAACTGCTCAATATGCAAATCAATTTGCGATGTCACAAGTGAAATGTTTTGAATTAATAGAAGTGGTGCTGCTGTGCTTACCGGCGCAGGCAATACAACGCCGTGTGAAAGTAAAATTATTTTGCTTAGGAAACATTTCACATGCACGTATATACTCAGTATCTAATTTTTTCTGCGATTACATTTTTTAAAGGGCTTTAAAGCGTCAAAGAACTAAATTTTCAAAAAAAAAGAAAAAAAAAAAAATGCTTTTAAATACTACACCTAAAAGCGCACTCTAGGAAATTTATATGGGTATCAAACGAAAGTGGTTATAACCAGCTTCGAAAAAAAAAATTCTATACTTTCAGTACAATAATGTCCTTGAAAAATGTATCCCTAGAGTAATGTTTGAAAAAAAAAAGATGTTTTAAAGGTGTATTTATTTTATATTATATTTATATTATATATATTATTATATTACCATTATTATATTACTATTTTATAGTGATACATACCTCAGCTTCGTTCTTCTTGCTGTTTTATAAATACGATCAAGAATAGTTGAACTTTTCGCCTATGAAGTAAAATATACGCAATGGATCCCTCTCCTTACTTTTCCTCTCCGATATTTTGAAAACCTCTAAAAAATTAAATTGATGACAAAATAGAGAATTGAGTATGTATTTATACATAATATTCATAATTTAAAATGAGGTGAAATTTTTCCTGGATGACAAAAAATTGATTATTTTCGCACGGCGTAAGATCGGAAAGAAAACAAAACAGAAAATATAATATCAAACTCCGTGGCATTAATTTTATTTTCTCTTCATAAAGTAATTACACTGTAAACAGAGCTGTAAAATAAACTTTTGTGTTTTCGTTTTACATTATTTTTTTTCTTTGTTTTTGTCCCGTTTTAAATGGGGTCAGCTCTCCTAGTTCGTAATCGAAAAATTGTTCGACCTTAGCTCGTGTCGTTGATTCTTACTTTTCTTGTCGCCTACGATCTACTTCGTCCACGTATGTTGCGGTCAGTCTGGCTTTCTTTGCGCCGTAACGATGCTTAGAACTTTCTTTGTCACATGGGATTCAGGATTACTTTGAACATGACCATACCAGCGAGGATGGCGCCGCTGCATGTTTTGCTCGATCGGCGCGATTTTTGGGTTTCCACAAATGTGTCGGTTTGATACTTTGTTCAACACTGTGACATTGCTGACAGTATTCAGCTCCGTATACCACCCTGTTATATGAAGTTGAACTCTGGTAATTTTATAGATTTTGTCTTTTACATAGAGCGGCATCCTTCCGTTGCTTAGCAAGAGGGTTAATGCCTTCCATTCTTACCATGCTGAGTTTACCCTATGCAGGACATCTTTAAAGACTTCTTCGGTATTTGTTACAACGCAGCCCAAGTACTTAAACATGGAGACCTCGTTTAGTGGACTCTCATTCATCAGTATCGGATAGCTGTATATTGATGTTGAATTGGTGGAAAAATCACAGCGCATGATCTTTGTTTTTTCCCTGCTTATTTTCAGTCCATGCGACTGGAGTTTGTTTTACCACTGAATAGCGCTTGAATATCGTTTGGATCTTCGCTCACTAGCGCAATGTCATCTGCGTACAGCATAGACCACGGAGCGTCGCGTTGAAGCAGGGCTCCAACACCCTCACACAGAGGCTACAAACTATTGGCAACAAATGCTTCTGCATCATCTTTTGAATATTCTGGCCGAACTCCATCAGTAATAATGCGCTGTGGAGATCAACGAATGAAGAGCCCACCCTATGGCAAATCAAATGCAAAAAGTGGCGATCAATAGGTCATGTGATTAGAAAACCACCAGGTAGCATCTCGAGAATGGCACTGGACTGGACCCCACAAGTGTGTAGAGCTTTCGGTGGGCCAAAGATTACTTGGAGAACGGTGTACGAAGCAAGAGTCTTGTCGAGGCCTATGCTCGCGAGTGGAGGGAACAAGAATAAAAAAAATTACTTACAGAGTATTCCTGTTGGAAGACAATAAATTGTATAGGATCATAATTTGCAACATATTTTGTCCACAAGTATTTCGGTATACCATTTCATTGACGCCGTAAATTTCTATCACTTCAAAAAAGGAATCATTAATAATATAATTTTTTATAAACTTTTTGTAAAATTCTGAGGTTTATCGAATTGTTATGTATTTAACCCTTCTGCACCGTTAAGAAAAACTTACACATTATTTGTTTAGATACCAAGAGCACTACACATACACTACAAGTAGCATTAGAGTGCCGTTTTGATACCATAATGTAGACCACTGCCTGCGAAAAATTAAAAAACTCAAAGGAAGAAAAACCATTTAGGGCTGATATAGGGGAGGAGAAAAAAGAGATGTAGGCTAGAGAATTGCCTCAGGAGGTTTGCAATGGAAGTTTTACGGAAGCCCAAGCTTCCCCTCGTGAGTTCCGATCACCCAGTGACCGGTGATCATAGCTATGAGTTTGGAAATTGAATCGCGGGGTATTCCTAGTACTATAGGCATCCTGCTTCTGTTGTACTGAGGTCAAAGTGTTTTTGAGATAGCACAGAAATTGTGCAGTTTCCCTTTGACAACAGTCAAGGGAACACCGACGTCTGAGACTGAAACCTCAGAAGTCGGTTCTGTAATCCACTTCATGGCAATCTCATTGGCAATTTCATTTCCCTCTACTTATATGTTCATATGCCGTGGAACCCAGATAAGAGAAAGGTTTCTTGCTCTTTCGAGACGATCAAATATCTCAAACTTGTAGGAAACATCTCTTTTATCTGAGTTCCAGGATATAGGAACACAGAGGGAAATACAATTGATGATGAACTTGCCAGGAAGGGGACTGAATTGGCCTCAGGGGGCTCCTATCCGGTCATGGACATCCTCCTGAAAATAGTTAAAGGGGAACTGCATAAATTATTTCTCAGGAAAGTGCAGAAATAATGGTTACTTGGTGATCGGAACTCATGCGGTGAGGTTTATACTTCCGTTAAACTCCCATTGAAAAAGCTGATCCGACAGAGAAAGAGACTGTTGAGAAAGAGACGGTTAGAGATTCCTTAGTGTGCCTTTTGGAGATAGCGTGAAGCAGCTCCCAGTCCACATAGCAAGTATGCGTGCATCTAGCACTTTGCGGAGTATTCTTTCAACTGGCATTCTGTAAACGTTTCTTAGCCAACGGATGCACTGCGATTTGACAAACCGCATGACGTTTTCATCTTGTAAGAATTCATCTAGCTCGGTGTTATATCTGAAGCGATACTAGCCCCAGTATTATTCCCAGTATTCTTCTGCTCCAACTTACGCATGACTATTCGCGACTGGCGTTTCGTATACGGCAGAAACCATCGAGAAATATCCTGTTATTTGAACAATCGATGCAATATTCTCAACGTTTACGCAATTTTGCCGAGTTTACCAAAGCGCGCCAGTCGTTTCTGTCTGGTGATAATCGGCGCCAGTTGGACACACCAAGTGAAGCCAACTCCTTCTCCACCTGTTCCTTCAATGCAGAGGAGGCTTTCCACTTCCTCTGCTACCACCAGCTGGCACCGCACCAAATACTTTAAGAGCCGGAGCGTTTTCATCCATTCGAACGACATGACCCAGCCAACGTAGCCGCTTGATTTTTATTCGCTGTGCTATGTCTATGAATGTCGTCGTACAGCTCTTACAGCTCTTCAGAGGATGGTTCCATTTGTAGAAGTCCACGCAAGTGGCGAATGTCACTGATTGCCATTCACTTAGACGATTCTGCTGCATATGGTCCAAACAGCTCACAGCTTTCGGGCTTAGCCCAAGTATCCTCTGAGTAGCTTCGAACACCCGTTCGAGAGCGAGCTATTATGAGAAGGCGAAGCAACCCAGAATAGCTGGTTGTGCGCTGGGTTTGAGAACCGCCACGTAAAAACCCTGCCCAATGAAAACGAAACCTCATATGAATCAAGACAATCGCTCAGCACTAATTTACCAGAATGAACTGCTTGCATTTGGAAAAAAATAATAGCATTATGAAGTGAGCCAGTCCCCAAATTTGTTTATTATTGTCTAAAATTTATTAAGGATTTAGAACTGTAGAGAAATTTAGTACATATACAAATATAAATCCCTCTTTCATTTATTTCCAATTTCGCGCTACCTCTCGCGAACACCTCTTTCTTTGAAGGGTCTTTAGGCCAATCGTATGTTTATAACCATAGTGACCGCCTTGCGCCCGTCTTCTCCCACAGCCTCCACAATAATACGATATTGGCCAGTTCTCGAAAGCTGCATAAATCCCACTTGTCCGACTTCAAAATTCTTGAACTCGTAGTGACCAACCTTAAGAGGACACTGAAGCTGCTTATTTAATTCTGTTAATTTTTTGTTGTCCTTGAACATTTTCTTTTCATTAAGCCTTTTCACGAAACTGCATAGATCAATCCCTTTCCACGCGTACAGATTACGATAACTGGTTTCGCCATCGGGCTTTCTCTTCAATCTCAGGTTCAGAAGCAACTGATTCTCGTGTAATGGTTTGTAGAGCGTTAAATTAAAATCGAAATGGTTGGAATTTTCATACTTCACAAAAGAAATATCGACAGATTCATGAGTACTATTCACTTGGATGTTAGTGATCGTGATTTGTTTCTGCCAGGAGAGAAGAAGTTAGTGCCAGAAAGTTAAAAGTATTAATAGTTTTCCTAATTTGTTCACACTTACTGCATTTGCCTGTCTGAAGTGGTACAAAAACGAGAGAAAAATCAAAAGTAGGAACAGTTGATGTCGTTCAAGTGCTCTCATGATTTTCTATCACCCAGTATGCTGCAGTGTCGAAGAAGTTTTATGTAGTTCTGAAACGTAAATTATGATTTCAAATTCTATTTTGTAGCCCATGATGTGCGTATGTTTGCAAATATATGTAGGCCACCAATTATCTGTAATTTGAAATACTTAATTTAATGCATAGTTTCACGCCACCTAACAGCAAAAGAGTTTTTATCGTATTTAATATGAGGTGTAATTATATTTGTGTATTACAGCGATGTGTTATGAAGAAGATGCGCGTGCACAACCAGAATTGTTCAAATAATGGGTGTTTTTTTAAGTCCTTGAGAGCTTAAAATATAATACAAAACAGAAATATTGTTGGAATGAATTTTTTTTATTATAATCTGGTGGGTAATTTCATGTTATTTATTAAAAAAAAAACACTAAACAATTTATTTTTGAATATGACATCCGGAATATGTCCGTAGCAGCTACGAGTTACATAATTCATTCGATCAATCCATGTTTTACTATTTTTTCCAATAAATCAGTCAATAAGTAGGCTTAAATATGGGCTTTCAATGCTTGAAGAGTCTCTGGCTTGTCAACATAAACCATTGACTCTACATAGCCCCATAAAAAGGTATCCAGAAGTTTTAAATCGGACGAAGACAGGGGCCAGTGAACAGCACCACTTCTGAAAGGAAAATTGCCAACAATAAATCGATTGTTAAGCACTTTGTATGGCAAGTTGCGCCATCTTGTTGGAACCAAATGTGGTCGATGTTTAGCTGATTAATTTTTGGAACCAAAAATTCAGTCAGGATGGGTCAATAGTGCTGCCATTTATCGTAACGGCAACTCATTCCATATTTCGAAAGAAGTAATGAACGATATAAGAACTTCGCAACCATTTTTTTTTTTTTTTTTTCAAAGTAAATTCCCATGATGACTTGCCAAAATTGTTCAAAATCGTAATATACGTAAGCGACTCTACCCGACGGCAACGAAATATTACAAGCGTATTTTGTGTTGGTGTTTTCGTATATCACCAACACAACCTCAGTTTTTTTGTAATCACACCGCTATCATGACCATGGTGACGTCAGCCAATAAGCTGAGCCTTTCAAATACGCTGAGCGCCGTTAATGGTCTAAACTCAATGGTTTTCCAAATGTCATTGAGATAATATGTAAAGTTTTTTCTCAAAACCATGAATTTTAAGTTAGGTGGTTATTGTATAATCTTCTTATATATTGGGTAGTCGAAAACGTCTTTTCGTATTTTGTCAATAGATGTCGTTGGAGTCATCTATCTCCAGTGCTACCAATCACATTGTGTCATATCATATGGTGTTAGAAAGGTGACATTTTAAGCTTCATTTAACCAAAAAAAATTAAATTAGGAGAAGTTGAAAAAAAGTTATAGCTGTTCAAAAATGAGTGAATGTTGAAGAAAGATTCATCATCAAAAAGAGAAAGATTCATTCATCATCAAACGGTTTTGAACCATTTAAAAAAGGCTGGTTTCCAAAAGAAGCTCGATGTTTGGGTACCACATGAATTGTCTGTGAAAAATTTAATGGACCGAATTACAATAACATCTGCGATTCTTTGCTGAAATGAAATGAAATCGAACCATTTCTGAAGCGAATGGTAACAGGAGACGAAAAGTGGATCAAATACGACAATAATGTGCCAAAAAGATCATGGTGCAAGGGTGGTGAAGCTCAACAAACGGTCGCAAAGTCAGGATTGACGCGTTGAAAGGTTATGCTGTGTGCTTGGTGCGATTGGAAAGGAATCATCCACTATGAGCTGCTCCAGCCTGCTCGAACGATTGATTCTACACTTTACTGTCAACAACTGATGAGGTTGAAGCAAGCAATCGAAAAAAAACGGCCAGAACTGATCAGCAGAAAGGGCGTCGTCTTCCATCAGGACAACGCTAGGCCACACACATCTTTGATGACTCGGCAAAAACTGTGAGAGCTTGGCTGGGAAGTTTTAATGCATCCACCATATAGCCCTGACCTTGCACCATCGGACTACCATTTGTTTCGGTCAACGCAGAACTCCCTTTATGGAGTAAAGTTGGCTTCAAGAGAAGCCTGTGAAAATTACTTGTCGCAGTTTTTCGCCGAGAAACCACAAAAGTTTTACACTGATGGAATAATGTCTCTAGAAGAAAAATGGCAAAAGGTGGTCGACCAAAATGGTACATATTTGGTTTAATAAAGTTCATTATAAATACAATATAAAAAAAATTAGTTGAAGTTTGATTAGAAGTACGAAAAGACTTTTTCGTCTACCCAATATAAAAATGATTGTTTGCCTGTATGTCATCGATGAACTCAAAAACTACTGGACGGATTATTATAAAAATTGATATATATAATATATATATATGTATTTTTCCACGGAGAAGGTTTGTAGAATATGCTCATTGATGCCACTCGCCACCAGATGGCGCTGCAGAGTATCAACTTCTGCCCCGTTCAAGCGATTGTCATAAAAATTAGTATGACCATGTATTTTTACACAGAAGAAACGAATATGGCATGTTCATAGATGGAAGCCCTTGATCGTACACTGCGAGATTTGAGAGGAAACAGACGGATCTTCGGTGGCGGACTCATTTTATGTGTGGTGATTTTCGACAAACACTGCCCATTATTCCACGTTCAACACCCGCTGATGAACTTAATGCATGACTTAAGTCATCAGTTCTATGGCGTCATTCACAGAAATTGACTTTGAAAATTAATATGCGTGTACAACTGCAACGGGATGCATCGGCTGAAAATTTTGGAAAACAATAATTGGATATTAGAAATGGGCGAATGGACATTTGATGGATCCACACAATGTATCACCCTGCCAGCAAACTTCTGTAAGATCACGGAAATCATAGGCGAATTGGTGCAAAAAATGTTACCAAACATTGCACAAAACTACAAAAACCATCAGTGGTTCAGTGCGCGTGCTATATTAGCAGCCAAAAACATCGATGTCAATAACATCAACTTCACCATTCAGCATGGAATACCCAGTGAAACGACAACATATAAGTCCATCGATACTGTGGAGAATCAAGACGAGGTTGCCAACTATCCAACTGAATTTTTACATTGAAAATTGTCGTACCCTTCATTCTTCTTCGAAACATAAATCCACCACCACTTTGCAACGGAACCAGACTCTCAATCAAGAAAATGATGAGCAATGTTATCGAGGCAACAATTTTGACTGAAAAATTCAAAGGTGAGTACTGTTGCCACGCATCCCAATGATCCCGACAGATATGGCATTCGAATTCAAACGTTTACAGTTCTCGGTGCGACTCGCTTTCGCAATGACTATTAACAAAACACATGGACAATTGTGTGGATTGAATTTGGAGAGCCCATGATTCTCACATCGACAACTCTTTGTGGCGTGCTCACGTGTCGGAAAACCTTCTGATTTATTCGTCTACACACCAGATGAAAAAACAAGAAATATTGTGTATCCCACAGTACTTCAATAAACATCGAATTGAAACTAAACTTTGTAATATCACAATTTTTTCGAAATAAACAAAATCAATAAATTGGTTTAGAATGAATTGAATATTTGTGTACTAATTTTTAAAGTTATTTTTCTTAAATTTATTTTAGTTGTTGGTGTAGCAACGCGCGCCGGGTACAGCTAGCATTAAATAATTAGTAGTTTTCCGGAAGCAAAAATGCTCTTTGCTTTTCTTACTCTGCCCTCAAGTCCGTGTACTGCTAAGTATTCACACTCACAGATTTTGTTTTACAATCATTTATTTTCAATCCAGGACTCCTTGCACTGCGCATCAGGTCATCGAGTTGCTTCTGCATGCTCCACTGGTTTTTAAACAGCAAAGCTATGTCATTAGAATAGTCTAGATTGTTCATATATTCCTTGTCGATAGGGTGCCTCTTTTTTTGGTTCTTTATCTAGAGCAGCATTTAAGATATCGTCGATAACAATTAAAATACGCAAGGTAGACAATGTGCACCCCAAGTTTACTCCAGCAGTCGTTTTAATTCGGTCAGACAAGATGCTATTTTGAATAATTTTGTATTGGAACTCCAAGTATTGTGTTTTTTTTTTTTTTTTTGTTTTTTTTTTTTTTAATATATGGAAAATAACAATAAATTATTATTTTACAATAAAAGGAGCACTAGCTGCCAGGGCTTACGGCTCAAAATTGTGTTTTTATTAGGTTGCATATCTTAAACGGCACACCTCTGCGTTCAACTGAATTCCATAGGCTTTGACGATTGAAACTATCAAATAATTTTTCAAAATCTACAAAGACTAGATGCAGCGGCTCTAGATGAAAGAGCCAGTGCGGTTATTGTATGTGGCCGTCAAATAACTTCCGCTTCTCTGGCAAAATTGCTGTTAGCTTTTAATGTAGTCTCTTCTTGATTTCTCCATTCACAAACATTCTTTCAGCAAATTTTTGTTTGTCTCTGAGGACTTCGCCGTTTTTGGGTTTGTAAATATTTTCACCTGGTTGAAATTCATTCGGCTGCGGGGTCCATTCCGAGACTTACCACTAGTGAATTACGAATTTTTGTTCCAGAATTTCTTGATACCCCCATCATTGTGTTCCATATCTTAAAGAATGGTCGTTTCTATTAACGAAAAATAAATCGATTTATTATATTGTTAACTAAAAAATAAAAATTTTGGAAATTTTATTGAAAACTGCGTAAGCGAAAACATTTAAGCTTTAAGTTCCAGGCATAATTTGTAGGAAATACAAACAAAAACAATTCAACTTTAACAACGCTTCGTATGAATAAAAACCTAGCTGGCCCTTTTTCAAAACAGAGTAAATAAAATTCTAAACTATTCGAACTCAACGCGTTAAATCGGGTTTATGTCCGAAGCAACTACCGTGCTATTAAAATTTTAATCCAACTGCGAGGTCTAAATAACACTTTGCTTCACTAAAAGTCACTTTGGCTTATGATGGATATTTTTTGACAAAATTCAAATATGACTTTGTTACCCATGGTTGCGAATTTCGAAACTCCCTTTTCATATTTTGATATTAATTATATCTTCTCATAATTCAAACCCTCAGCACACTACCACCGATGGTATTTTTTTTGGAGCTTAAGGCAGAGCCTTCCGCAGTAACTAAGCCGCATTCCTCTTCTTTAATATACCGACGCTCCTCGTCTGTTTCTATATCGACGGCAGAATCTTATTCCCAAGAACTAGACCTTAGAAAATACTTTGGTTGGCTTGCTAAGTAGATGAAAGAAATGAAGCCATGGGTTCGAGAGGGTATGTGCATTGCGCAACTGCTATATTATTGGGATTATAGTTGCAAAATCTCTGCTGTAAAATATATGAATCAACTTGTGGTTCTAACAATATAATAGATTTTTACTCTTTAAAGGAAGACTTATGTTGATGGAAATTTTATTAGGAGCGCAACTAAGTTCTCGCTTTTTTTCGATGAAAATACAACTTTATTCTGAAAAAATGGTTACAAGTGAATCATTGAAAGTATTGCCCCATCGCTGGGTACAACTTTTTCCCATCTGTCTGGTAGATCTCGTATACGTCGCGGTAAAGCTGTTCCTCTTTTGAGGCTATTCACGGATCAAGCCATTTTTTGATGTCTTCATATGAATGGAACTGCTGGTCAGCTAGACCATGTGCCATCGAACGGCGCAATATCTGGAGAATATGGCGGGAGGGGTAGGATTTCTTATTTCAGTGTTTCGAGGTAGGTTTTAACGGGTTTGGTAACGTGAGGCCGAGCGTTGTCTTGCAGTAGAATCACTTTTTCGGCTCAATCGCATCAATTGAAGTCGATACCGATCCCCAGTGATGGTTTCGCTTGTCTTTAACAGTTCATAATAAATAAAACCAGTTTGGTCCCACGAAATACTTTCGCAGAGTGAATATTCGGCCGAGGTGACGACGTAGAAGCGTGTCCGAGCAGTCCCCATGACTTTCTTTTCTTTGTATTGCTGTAATGAATCCATTTTTCATCACCCGTCACGATGCGAGGAAGAAACCCCTTCCTTTTTTGCCGCTGGAGGAGTTGTTCACAGGCGAAAAAACGAAAAAACCCAAGTCGCCTGATTCTGAATCATTCCCAAAGCATGCAATCGCTTGGAAATGGATTGGCGTGTAACTGCTAATACTGAAGCAAGCTCTTTTTGCGTTTGACACGGATCCTTATTGAGTAATGCCTCCAATTCAGCGTCTTCGAAGGTTTTTGGCCTTCCTTCACACGGATAGTCGTCAACATTAAAATCACCGCCTTTGAAGCGACGCAACCAATCTCGGCACGTTGTTTCACTTAAAGCACCATCTTCATAATCTTTTTGTAGTTTTCGATGCGTTTCAACCGCCGTTTTTTTCGAATGCAAGAGGAAAATCAACCCTTCCCGCAACTGACGAAACAAAATCACTAATATGTCGAAGCAGTTTGTTTACCATCTGTATAAGCTTGGTTTTTGACGTTGAGGTTATGTTAGAATCGACTAGCACACACTACTAGCGGCATCTACTGACAAACAGCGAGAACTTAGTTGCGCACCTAATATATTTTAGAAAGGTATGTGATTTTGAATGACATCATATCTTTGGAGGAGTTCACGAGGAACTTGTGAGACTACTTCAGTTTTGCCCAAAAAAACTTATCTATTTTGACTTGAAGCTTCAATTAAATATGTAGCCAACACAAACGGTCAGCATTTAGGCAATATTATTGTGAATTAAAAATTAGTTTTACTATTCCAATATTTCCCGGCCTACTGAAGACGCAATGAGATTCACTAACACCACAATTAAATATATTTATTTTTTTGCGAATAGTCGAAGTGCAAATATTTGTTTTCTCAACAAATTTTAAACTAGTCTTTGAAAATGTGAATAAAACTGGTTTCCCTTACCCTCATCTCAACTCTTTTTGTTGTATAGGAATCTATAAATATGAGTATAAGCCATATATTTTCTTTCTGTCAGTACACGTCTATGATATTCATTTCTAATGTCAATATAATTGATATTCTTTAATTTATAATCAATGATTTGGCAGCCTGAAACAAGCAATACATTTGATGTGAAAGCCAATAAATATTGATAGACGATTTCCGGTTGAAAAACAATCATAAAAATTAAGAGTTGATAGCCAAACCTTTTGCTCCTTGCACACTTAGGTATACATAGACAAAAGTGTGCTATGTTTGGTATCATAATTTATGTCTGACAAATCGAAAATGTGCTCACTCCAATAAAAGCCAACAAATATAGATGAATTAAGCTTCATAAATCACATTTAAGTGGACAATAGTATGATGACAAAAACAAACAAAGCTCTATGGAAAATTCGAAACAACTACCAAAATTGAGTGAGTCAGAGCCATCGACATTCGTAGATATTGGAAAATGAATTTCATGCAGCCTTATGTATTATACATAGTTTTGTATGTTGGTGCGATTGATGGAAGGTGGAGGTAAAATCAACTTAAAATATTAATCAATAAATGACATTTATCAACTTTCAAGCTGACAAACAATGATTGCAAAAATGAAGCAATGCTGTATACAGCGTCAGACATTGGATTCAGATACCTGTACAGCCCGCTTAGGCTGTATTCAAAAGGATCGAGAAAGGCGGTTAGTTTCAAGCGAAGCTCACTTCAAGTGAATTTATTCAAAACAAAGTAACTAATCTTATATTGAAAAAATCTTCCAATATACTTCATTTAGTACTCCAACTATTTATACTAAAAATAAAATAAATAATTGACGCGTGCACTTCTGTTAGGCATTTAGCCGAGCTCCTCCTCCAATTTGTGGCATGTGCCTTGATGTTGTTCCATAAATGAAGGGACCTATGGTTTTATGCCGCCTCCGAATGGCAGACGGTTTTTGATGAGAAGTTTTTTTCGTGGCAGAAATACACTCGGAGGTTTGCCATTTTCTCCCGAGTGGCTACCACTGTTAGAAAAAACTTTTTCTATTATTTTGCTGTTTCTTGCACGTAGATTCGAACCACGCACTCATGAGTGGTAGTCAGTTACGGATCCATTCGTCTACGTCGGCCGACCTGTTTTATTAATACTGGGATCGTTTGAAAAGTCCATGGAAAGTCAGAGAGATGGTACTACTGGAGATTCAGTCAGTTCCGCCTATTTCTTTGTGTTTGCCACTCCTTTGAACTCGAAGAAGTCGAGTGATTTTCCTTTTCCATCCCGACAACTCGCCAGCTCAGCATCAGCAGTTGCGGTCGCAAAATTAATGAAAATATTGTTCCAACACGTCAAACATCCCCCCTATTATCCTGACTTGGCTTCCTCGGATCCCTCGGTTACTATTTGTTCCCAAATTTGAAAAAATGGTTGGCGAGAAAAAAGATTTCCATTTCCGAGAAAAAGATTTCCATATGGTCGGATTATCCATTTTGAGTTTTATACGTATCTAGGACGTCCAAGGTTAACCAGGTTTGACCAAGTCATAGCCGACCTATAATAGCTACGCGTTGGGAGCCGCAGGCCTATTGCCATGAATCGTGGCTAGTGGAAGAGAATTGTGGGCGAAGCTAAGGCTCACCCTGAGCTGTATTTGCTATTTGCTGATGATGATGAGTGTAAATTTTGTAATAGAAACGGAACTAGTACAAAATACTTTGAAGAATATAGAGCCGATAGCCGGAGTAAGGGATTCTCTCTAAACAACTTCGATACCACAGTCTATACAGATAACAGTAAAATGGTTTTTTTTTAAGGTAATATAGCCTTACCACTTTGAGTGAAAACCATAAAGTTACCTTAATCTGGGTCCTGGGACATCGGAGCATTAAAGGTAACGAAAAAGCAGATGAATGGCAAGAGGGGAATCTGTCATGAATAACGCTCTTGCAGAATCGGTATTCACACCAATCAAGAATACAATTCCCCTAAAATACCTCCGAATCGCGGATTGTAGATGGAGAGACCAGACGAAATGCAAAATTAGCAGAATGTTATGGCCCACCTAAAACCTTAAACACTCTTCAGCATTGTTAAACATGAAACGACGGGACGCATGGAGATTAAAGCCAGCCATAACTGGCTTTTGGTCTGTCGGAGTGCAAGCAGCCAAAATGGGCAGCACTCACAACACATACTGTCACAGTTGCAAACAACCGGAGAAAAAGGAAACAATCTTCCACGTTCTCTGTGAATGCCCTACCCTATGGACGGACAGAGTGTTAACCCTGGGCAACCCGCTGTCTCGAACAACTCTCTGGCTTAGATGTCAACAACCTAATACGGTTCCCTAACCGCACAGATGGGATAAAGTCATGCTGTAAATAACGAAGTGCGGAAGCGCTAGGTGGATTCTAACCGAATCACCACTTAAGCCAACCAACCAACAGATCCAATCATAGGCATACATGTTACAGATGAGAACATAGAAAACAAAATAAATAATTGAGGAACTGTCGTTTGTATGAAAATTAAGTCTTAAAGGAGCAGTATTTTGGTATCCAAATCAATATTCGTTTCGTTTTAACCAAAAAAAATTTTTTTTTTCATTAATTATATCATATAAACTTGGTTCGCACTAAGTGTCAGTTCGCCTTTAGCGAGATTATCTTAGGTGACGAATAATAATACATGTATTTTCTCGGAATTTAACCCGCACTTTTTGATTTGGTTCGTCTTAGATGGAAATTCGTCTTAAGGGGTTAGACACAGTTAGAAGGCCGAAAAAAGGCGAATTTTCCAGAATGTGTACACATATTATGTTACCTTTTATCTGTATTTTAAAATTTAGTATTAGTAAAAATATTTATTTGGAAAGGAGTTACAGCTGATCTCCGGGAGCTTCCATCAAAAAAGAAGTCTTGCGGTGACCACTATATCTCTGAACTGGATCCTCTGAAATTAAAAACACAAACAGATCTCATTAAAGTAATGTTAAATTTAGTAGCTCATCGAAGGAATAAGCAAAATAAATTTTTTTTTGACAAAATGGCGGTTTCTTAAAAAAAAAATCTATTTTTGTCCAACATTTCGGCCTAAAATAAAAAAAAAATTATTTATCGGTGAGAAAAAATCTTCGATTAATTATTAAAAAAATATATTTAAGAAGCTCGTGTTAAAATTTAAGACTAATCGGCTTAGCCGTTTTCGAGTAATGTTGGTCACCGACTTTTAAAAACACCACTTTGAGAAAAACGCGTTTAAAGTTTGATAAACACTTTACATAGGATACAACTTTTTTTGTTTAACTTGCATGGAGTTGTCTATGCCAGGACCATATAACACACCCTCCGCCCTTTCGAGAGCTTCTAATAACTCGAGCTGATGTTGTCTGTGGGCCATTCTTTCATCTCGGGTGCTCTCATGCGCTGTGAGATTGGAAATGTTCACGCGCTGCTCATCTTCTTTTTCGGCATATGAATGCGCATTGGGCCCAAGTGTAATTCCTATAGCCTTCATATAATACAATAGTGATGCCATTGTTTAATTGGGTAGTAGTACTCTATGTATAAGAAATTATCTCTTCAGTATTACTCGGTAAAAAAAAAATGTTAATATGACATTTCGCCATATTCTCGATTTACGATTACAAGTTCGTTTCTATTTTAAAGATTGAGATCCGCATTGTCGCAATAACCCCCTAAGCCATTCTGGTGGGACTCACCAGGTCCCGATAGTTATTTGGCTTTCGTGTCAGAGTCAATTGGGAACACCAAGTCCCTGCAACTTTGGCTTTTCCAAGACAAATACTCTGTTTTCTTCGACTGCCGCTACCAACAGGTGTTGGATATTTTTATTCGCTGCTCTATATTTATATGACTGCAGGGCTCATATATCTCATCAGCTTTTGGCTGCGATATGCGGGACCGATAATGCGTGAAGGTCTATCTATATATCTTCCGCAGAATATTTCACACGAATCACCTCCTAATTAAATATTGTTCAATCCCTTCCCAGTTACGTTTTTCGTACTCTCTCTTGTTTCTTCGTACAAGACGATTCTCTGTCTGCTTTAACTCCTTCTAGCGCTCGTACATGACTCGCTTTGCAATCGATGGTGTCGTAGTCTTGCATATAGCGTCATTATTTTCTGTGACAGCTTATTATCCCTCAACGTACCATGTTCGCCGAAGACCGATTTCCTTTTCGGCGTAGTACGAGGAGCGAGGATTGTGCCCACATTGGTAGAGAAACGGGAACGGCTGATATATCTGCATTCTTCCCGAGGTCGAGCTTTCCTTGTGATGATGAGACAAGTTGAATTCTGGCGTTGCAGTTACTAAGCCCGTTTTTTGTGACGTCACGGAGACAACGGTCATAGAAACATATTTCTGGGGGGGTAACAGCCTTGGCTTTTGCAAGAGTTGGCGCGGGTGAAGGGGCAGTCCCCGTGAATGTTACGGACATACCATTTATGGGGCGGCCTAACCATAAGATATTCTTTATTTGTTAAGGCAGCCTATCAAGCTGCCAGACCACAGCAGTATTTTCCAAGCGGAAGTTTTTGCTGTGGGGAAAGCCGCGGAGCTAGCCTACACAAGAACAAGAAAGAACTCAACAATTAATATATCCATGGACAGTCAAGCAGCAATAAAAGCAATAAACTCACAATGAAATGGACGACTACATGAAAAGGCGAGTGGAAGCTAGGTGGACTAACCTGCCCACATGCAAAACAGCAAAAGTCATGTGTAGAACTAACGACAATAAACTGCCTCAATTCGTACTTACGCTTTCGCGAAAGGACTGCAGAACTAGCATAGGTATGCTAACCGGGCATAATCTATTGGCCGCACATGAGTACAAGATAGGGATTGCTAACACGGACAAACACAAGAAATCCGGAAGGACGTTGAGGAAACTTTAGAACACCTTCTGTGCGTCTGTCCGGCATTATTAAAAACGCGTTTGAAATGCCTGGGAGCCCCATTGTTGAAGGTCTGGAGGACGTTACAAAAGCGGATCTCCCAGCTCTGCTTAGATTCGCCAAAAGCGCTGACATTCTATATGATGTATATTTTCGGTATTCATAGAGGTCGGTCTCCATCTGGTATCGCTAGCGACCAAAAGGTGTATGCGTGGCTTATTGCCAACCAAGCTAACCTAACCTAACCTTAAGAGGGTTTTCATTGCAGAGGACAAGTCTGACATGAGCATTTTTCCAAACACCTATACATAGCACCCGGTTTTATTCTAACATAAATCAATTGAGATGATGATAATAATGGCACAATTGTAAGAAAAATTGAAAGAAAGTATAGTAAATAAATACGATACCTATCCCTATATATATATTATATATATATATATATATATTTGTATACTTAACTCTCAGCTCGAGTGTAAGCGGAAATTATTGAAAAAATGACAAAGCAGAAATATTGAGCATTTGAGATTAGTACTCAAGAGATTCGCATGACCAGATGAGCACACACGTATGAATCACTTAATATACGAGTACTAGCATACATAGATGAATGAAACTTCAGACAGATAGTCAATAAATCCGCAATCCGCTAACCTTCGCATTGGGCATGTGTGAGTCAAGCATTGCGGCAGCAGTTTTTTCTATGTGTGCCCTTAATGTGCGACCTCTGCTTCTATTGCTGCCTCCTTTTTATGCTTGCGCTTGTGCTTTTTCCTCTGCTCTTCGTTTCTGATAAACCAAGAGTAGTGGCATTTTATCGCTGTCGCATTAGTGGCTGCAATGGTAGTGGTACATGTAGTGGAAGTCGTCGTCGAGTGCCCTCTTGAAATTAACTCGTCATTCGCTTGAGTTACTTTGTGTTGCCATTACAAGCAATTGAACTTTGTTGCTTTTCTGCTCTCACTTCCCTAGCTGTTGATTGTGTGCTGCCTTCATAAAGCAGCCAATGTTAGGGGTGAATATCGTTAAGGTGCGCATTGCATGGGTGTGCCATGGTGGTAGTGGTGTGGCCAGATGTATTATTTATTACAAATTGTCTATGTTTTTTCTGCAAAGACGTAGGTCTCTCAAAAATTTAATTTTTAAATAAACCACTTATAACCTTTTTTTCCTCATCGCATAATGTCAAGTTGTATTCTAATTAGATTGATAATTTTTCACTATAGTCGTCATGGAAAAAGTTTGTGCTTTATTATGATAATATTGGTATGGCTCAATTACGTATGGAACAAAATATCAGCGGCCTCAGCGGCACACCTCCATCCGATGGTCCAAATTTTCGATGACGCTGAGGCATAATTGAGGTTTTATGCCGTTAATGTGCCGAATTATCTCACCCTTTGGCTCTTGAATTGTTGCTGGCTTATCGACGTACACCTTTTCTTTCAATTAACCCTAAAGAAAGAAGTCCAACGGTGTCGGTGACGTTTAGGTGTGGTTCACATTCAACATCGGCCCTTGAAATTTAACCACCCTTTATAAAACTCACTGTTTCAATAAATCAATTTTTTATGACCAAACACTGCCAAATTTGAGTTTCAAATGAATCTTCTGCGAATAGAAGTAAGCCAAACCCATGGCTTTGAACAAAACCGTGCTAGCATATACAGTCTGCGCCAGAAGAAAAGAACCGTAACTTCAAGATAAATTTCGTTCTGCTTTTTGCTGCGTAATAGTCCCACTCAAGGGATATGACGCCAATGCTAACTCAGTTTAGTGGCGTTCGAAACTTTCCCGTAAGCGCAACCAAACAGAAATGAATGAGAAGTACGCGAAGCGTTTTGAGGCGGTATTTTTATGCACGCCTTCGAAAGGGCCGAAATTATCTTACGCCGCGGCTGCAAAAGTGAGTAAAAAATCAAAAAAGTTTGTTGTGATGTGGAATCAGCGGTATAAGGTGTACAAAAATGTTGATGACTTTTCCGAGCGCGGCTTGATCGCCTAACTTTTTAAGCCGGACCGTTCTTTGTGACTACGCGAAGCACTATCAGTTTTTGCTAAAAAGGTGAGTATCAACACCATCGAACTACGACTGAAGGAGGCGAACATATCTTACCGTCGCACATCATCAAAGCCACTGCTCTCGGAAAAACACATTGAAAAACAACAAAACAAGAAAATGGCGTCACAATAATGGACTGGCCTGTCCAGTTCCCATTGAAAATGTGTGGGGCATTATGAAAACGCATCTTGCTGGAAAGCCAGTCCCCGATTGACAGCAACTCGTACGTCAAGTTCGCAAAATCTAGTCCTCTTTGTTGACGAGCTACGCAAAAAATCTGGTTCAAAACATGCCGAGAAAATGCCAGGATATACTCCAACGATGGAGACTACACGGCTTATGGAGTAATTTCGCCTCGTAGTTTTGTACATACTTTCCTGTACAAAAATTTTAAATATATATCTGTATCATATATATATGTACAATATATGAATAATCGCGGTTCCTGTTTTCTGACACAGACTGTATATATTATTTAATTTTTGGGAATCTCCTTTTTATGAAGTTTTTATTTTGGTAGTTTTCAAAGAAATTTTTGTTGACCCCGCCAAAAGGCGGTTTATTTCCAAAAATATAGTACATATTTCGATTTCTTCGGTGTATACCTCTCGAAATCATGTTAAGTCTCTGCTATATGATCGAGGAAGTATAGTCGGATTGATCTGTCATATTATTTATATTCAATTTATAAATTCGAAGATCCCTCAATTTCCAAACAATTGCTAACTTTGCTATTCTAAAGGGTGGTTAAGTTTTAAGGGCCGGGTTGATTTTAAACAGTATACAATTTTTTTTTTTTTAATATAACTATTTTCATTTCTTTTTATTATGATAATATTGGTATGGCTCAATTACGTGTGGAACAAAATATCGGCCAAGTGGCCACCGCGGCCTCGACGGTACACCTCCATCCGATGGTCCACATTTTCGATGACGCAGAGGCATAATTGAGGTTCTATGCCGTTAATCCTTTTTGCTCTTGAATTGTTGCTGGGTTATTGACGTACACCTTTTCTTTCAAACAACCGCAAAGAAAGGTGTCCAACGGTGTTAAATCACATGATCTTGGCGGACAATTGACAACGCCGCGACGTGCGATTATTTGGCCATAACATTTTTCGCGCAAAAGAGCCATTGTTTCGTTAGCTGTGTGACAAGTGGCACCGTCCTGTTGAAACCACATATCATCCACATCCATATCTTCCAATTCGGGCCATAAAAAGTCGATTGTGTATCTTTCCATGGTTCAAATTGAGTTAGTCTGAAATTGAAAAATGTTGAATGAAATGCAGAAAAAAACTTGACGTTTAGGTGTGGTTCACATTCAACATCGGCCCTTGAATACCTTTACTTAAGGCGTCGCGCTGGTTTAGAAGTTCCAAAAAATTGATTTTTTTTTTTGATATTTCGAAAGAACATAGTATATAAGAATATACTGTCAAATTTTTGGAAGGATATTCGCAGAGTTTTCGATTCTACAGTCGTTTTAGTAGGTAGAGTCAGATTCGCCATGCGGCGGCATTAATGGTCGCATTATCCACTCTCAAAACTTTAAATTCAATTATCTGAAAACTACTTTTCCAAAAAAAAAACAAAAAACTATTCAACCGTCTGAAATTTTAATTTCTAAAATCATATTATTATTTCAATTATTTCGTATTTTTTTATTAAAAAACTGAAAAAACTCCGATTGTGAGAGTGTCGAATTCAAAAACGCGCCATTTTGTCAATGTTTTTGTTTATTCTAGTACGTAGGGACATAGCTACAGTCATACCGATTAATAACTTTTTGGTTTTTGTGTTTGAGATAAATAGAAGAGCCAAAGTGGACAACATCGTCCAGGTCCCTTTTTGAGAATACTAAAATTAAAATTTTCGGTCTCTAGCTGCCTCCAAGAGGTGACCGACATGTTGCATACCGGTCCACTGCCTTATGCTCCTCAACCAAGAAAAGTGCCTACGCCCGATAGCTCTTCTTCCTTCGGTCTTGCCCTGCAATATGAGTTGTAACTGTCCATATTACGGATTTCGCAGAATACTATACCTAGACACCATGTTTTTCCGCGTTTTATACACCTGAGTAATTGTCTGTCACTGTGAACCCTTCACAGCACTTCTTCATTAGAAACGGTTTCGATCCATGGTATTTTAAGTTAAAGTAGAGAAGCCACATTTCAAGTGCTTTCAGCCTATGTCCATGTCTGACAATTTTATGGCCCATTTTTTCATGCCATATAGGAGAACTGACCATGCATAGCATTTTATGATCGTATTTTTAGTTACGGATGGCAGTCGCGTCATTTTATGACTTGGCGATATTTAAGAAATTCGAACCTTGCCATTTCAATACGATAACTTATTTCTATTTGATACATCCCAGTTTCTGTCGCGCAGGCTCCTAAGGGAATCTATATCAATTTACTCTTTCTACAGGAGCACAGCATTGATTGCTAAAGCTGAAGTAGGAAAAAATCTGGCAACACTTTTACTTGCTCTAGCATTTATACATAGCTGCCGTTTTGTTTTTCCTTTACTTCTACTAAGTACAACAGCAACTTATCTTGTTTGTGTTTTTGTAGTCGCTTGTGTTGTTGCATTCGCTTATTTGCGGGACTGTGTTTTGTAATGTTGGATTATTATGAACTGTAAATGAGTTCATTATGGCCTGTTAGCGTTTGACAGCCGACCGAGGAAATGGAGCAAAGGAAGAGGAAAAGTGGTCGACCAGCCCGTCAAGGCTAGGGCGATTTAATGTGTTAAGTTTTCCTCACTACTACATACAGACAAATATACATGCGCCGTCAACTGCGATTACAACTGAATTAGGGTGGAAAGTGCAGAGAGCGTAGAAAAAGTGATTGATAATTTGTGCTGAGACTATAGAAACACTTGAATGGTGACTTTTTACCTGAAGTGGATACTACAGTTTATAATTTTTGAATATGACTCAGTTGAATTCATGCTTCATACACTTAAATTTAATTCCGAGAAACAATTCATTACATTTTATATAATCTCATATACACACATACCATCATACACACATACATGCATACATAGGTTTCATGTTCCTATATTTATTACTATAAAATCTCCATTACGTTGAGTAAACGTTTAACAAGGATCATCGCAATCAATGAGAAAAGCAATCAGAATAATTGCACAACAGCCAACTGCCAACAGCAACAAATATATCATGGAAAAAAACAACACAACACATAACAAGTGCAAGCAAGTAAGCAAACTATTAAATCGCTCTTTGGCCAATTCAATACAAATAAATAAACATTCGGAAATCGCTCGCACTACTGCAAAAACAACAGCGCACAGCCACATCAAAAACACTCAATGAGGAGGTGATGCGAGTGTGGTTGTGTGTGTTGCAACAATATCGCTTCGACATTGAGTAATTCCTCCAAATTGGCACTTGAATCAATTTCGGATTATATCGTTATCGCATCGCCAGCAAACACGAACTCCACCACCCTCTCACCATTCAAATGCTCTCGCACTTACTGCGTACTGCCGTAATAGAATCGGTCAAACGAACGCGTAATCGCCTCTTTGGCGCACACATCACCACGGTTATCACTGTGGGCAATTTTCGATTAAAATCGAAAACAAATGTTTCTTACATAGAAATTTTGTGCAGTGCGTAGTGAGGCATAATAATAAGTTCCTACAGATTAGAGACATACTCGCTCTCCGGCACTTTCTTTTTTTTTTGCGTCCAGGTCCCGCTTTTCCATCCGGATAATTTTTTCCGCTTCCTCGCTGCTTAGCATCTTGTCGATTACATTTTGAGTGGTTTTCAGCGTTCGACGTTCTTATTCTCAACGCATCCATTCGAAAAAGGTGTGTTCAGCGCCATCTTCGGTTACGTTCCCGTATATGCATGTGGGGTGTTCGCGTTTCCTTATTTTGACATCCCAGCCACGAAAGCATGCAGCAGGTTGTATACAAATTGATTTCCCCAAAGCTCCTGCTGTACCATGTAGCGACTTCTTTTATTACCCTAGCTACACATCTACCGCGTGTTTCGTTTCTTCAGCGGTCTTGCCATAGCCTTATCGCTTCCTCCGCTATTTCGCGCGCTGCAGGTTTGCTAACTCCTTCTTCAATCCCCTCGTTCTTTAATGCCCACTACTTTTTCCTCTGGAAGGCTAGTAAATCTAACTGTTCAACTGCTTATCACTAGAATAGCTGGCCCTAAAACTGTGCGGTAGGCAGACACAACTCTCAGAGCAACTCCATATAATAGAACGGATAGCGTGGTACCCATCATTATTTCCCGTTTCCTTTGGGTTGATCCCTCTATGTTTACCTTCGGTCTACTGAGTAGAAATGCCATCTTAACAGTTTTCTCTGCGGCGTGTTTTATTTGGACCCACAAAGTTAGTCTTGTGTGCAGTCATATGCCTAGTAAAGTACTTAGAGCATTTTTTGTGGTTGGCGTATTTGAGTAAGTTTGCATGCGAACTTCTAGCGAGATGTGCTTCTTGGTTAGAAGTATTAGCTCCGTTTTCTTTGTGGCTAATTTGCCTTCAAGTAAGTCTAGCTACATTTGTGTCCGTATCATGACTTGGTTAAATTTTCTACGAGCTTCTTCAAAGTCTCGTGCTGAGATGACTGCAGCGATATTGCCTGCATATCCGATTAAACAGGAAATAGAAATATCGTATAGGTGATGACCCAACACAGGCTTACTTTACTTACCTTTCTTGCTTTCTTTTGCTATCCCTTTAGTTTGAAAACTTCTAGGATCAATTAGTATTTTTGAATGCTATCAGAATATAGGGAAAAAACGAAATGAATAGTAAAATTGAAATTCAAAGACTGACAAAAGACTGTCAAATATTAAAACATTCGAGAGAGTGAAGCAGAGCTTCTTTTTGATCAACTTTCATTTATTACAGAACATTTCCATTTTTTTCGACAGTTGTGAAAACAAAACAAGCTCCTTTATTCGATGGCAGTAATGTTTCGGCTCAACCTTCAACACGAAATATTGATAAGACTTCGAATTCGCACACTATTCGTCTTTGAAAACTTCATGTCATACGAAAACTGAAAATCTACAATTGGCATTGGTTTTACTTTGAAGCATTTCATTTTCGACTAATAATATTTTACGTTGTCCAGGTAGGTAGCCAAAACGAGAAAAGAAAGAAAAGACTGCACCAAAAGCCTTGTTCCCCGTCAGAGCTTGGAATTGCTCAAAAACTCTAGGAATATTTATATTCTTTCTAATATATCTTTCTATATACTGCCCATAACATAAGATGCAAGAGTGTAGAGCCATGCAAGAAGGTTCGAAAATCTTTTGAAAAATCTAGTTTTATTAAACGGTGTATATGTATGTATTTTTTTATGGAGGTGGCAAAACGCATTGTAAGTGCGAGACTTGTCCTTCGCCCACTAAAAACTCACTCCAGCTCCGTTTCCCTCCCACTGCGGGACAACCGTTAAGTAATACTTGACGGGACGAGAAGCGGTCTATTGCCTTTTCATGAGGCTCTGCGCTGTTGTTCAGTAAGTTCTATTTTTATCATATTAATGACAGCGGACCAATGTTCTTCTTAGTCAAGGGTCCACTAGGTTATTAAACATTATTGGCTTCCCAACCTTAATAATCAACTCTTCCCTTTCGAATTCAAAACAAGGGCAGACAAAGGAAACATCTTCTGCGTTGTTAACTAAGCTGTTATAAAAAGTGCAGTACGGGTCGCTCTCATGCTTAAATCTGTGCAGATAAGATTTAAAGCATCCCTGTCCATTAAGTACTTGGGTCAGGTAGAAGTCTCGCTGTCCATGTTTTCGATTCATCCATTTGGAGATATCGTCCGTTCATAGAGTTGTTCACTCCTCTTGCGACGAAAGGATGTTTCGCTCCTGTTCAGTCTTTCGGTTGGTCAGCTGTGCTGGATCCGCTCGGTATTATTTTATCTCAGCGATTTCGAATGCAGTCAGCTTAATTTGTAGCAAAGCCGCGATGACTAATACACCACGCTCCGATACGGTGCGGAATGCGCAGCATACCCTGAGGGCTCATAACAGGTATACGGATTTAATGCCTTTCATGCAGTTTATTGCTTCAACCCAGGCCGGTATTGCATACAGCAAGATAGATGATAGCACACTGCTAAATAGCTTACTAGAAGCCTGCTTAGAACTTCTCGTATTCATCATAATCCGGGTTGATGCAGTTACAGCCTTCGCTGCTTCATT
The DNA here is from genome assembly GCF_028408465.1 of Anastrepha ludens. Taxonomy (NCBI): domain Eukaryota; kingdom Metazoa; phylum Arthropoda; class Insecta; order Diptera; family Tephritidae; genus Anastrepha; species Anastrepha ludens. The sequence continues at coordinate 112,241,442 of NC_071498.1, read as the reverse complement.
GCTGGCGAATGTTAGGTGCTGCTTAAAGCTCAACCTGGGGTCAATCATTACTCCAATATATTTTATGTACAGCTTAGACTCTGGTGAGGGTCACCTACTGTAGGATTTACCGTCTCAACTATTTTCCTGCTACTGCTAAGAACAGCTTCCGTTTTATGGTATGCAAGACACAAACCATTACGCAGCACCATATTACGCAGCTAATATTTAGGTTAAGGAACTCAGCAGCAACCACGATTGTAATGTCATCAGCTTACCCTACGATTTGGGATACTGGAGGTAGTGTTAAGTGCAGGATGTATGCATACATACATACGCGTGGGACATAGTTAGCCAAATAGGATTGTTCTCAACCTATTAACCGGAAACACTTAATGGCAAGTGCAAGTATTTTCTTACCCTTCACCAGGCAATTGATTTCTTCTTTAATATTAAAAACGCGAAATCTGCAAAGCTTTATTTCTTTTACACTGTGCGCTGCTTTAAATCATTCCTACGCGTCAGCATACATAAATAAAATGGATACATTTGCTAAAGGAATAAAAGGAAATCGTTTGACAAAAACAACAACACCAACACAATGCGCACGTTTAATAAATAAATGCACACATTCATGCTTCCACTTATAAGCTCAATGCTGCTGAGTGTTGATTTTGTTTTTATTTTTGCAAGAATTCAATTCAAATCGTTTCACATCCATTTAAGGCGCTTCAGAGTGCTTTCAAGTCTTTTGAATGTTTGCATGCATGTATAGGTGAGTGTGCCAGTTATAGGTACTCATATACTATTTTTGTCATAGATTGTGTTTCTTCAACATGAAATCCAACAAGTTGCTCAGCAACATGCTGCTAAGCGTACTCCAAATTTATTGCATATGATTCGCATCTCCTAAGCAATGCATACCAATACACAGTTAGCGCTCTCAGCTTATTATTATTTCTCTCACATTCTTTCTCCTTCGCTCTCACTCGGCGCCTACATTGGTGGGGTGGTAGCAAATTACGTGACCGGCAGCGATTATCCCTCTCTTTAATTTTATTTACCATATTGCAATTTCAGATTGCACACACACGCACGTACTCGTATATATATATATTCCTGAACATTCATGTTATTATAAATAAGTGCATGTGTATGATTGCCCACATAACTCACTAACTCCGGTAGCCTCATTTAGCAGACACTTTTGCTGCGATTGCAAAGCTGTTACTGTTGCTCTTCCGCCCTTGGGCTATATGAGCAGTCAATGGATTTAGTATGTTCGCCATGAAAGTCCACTGTATGTGCCTATACATACATACTACGTATAATATGTAGTTATTATTGTATATTTGTATTTTTGGCTAATGGTGGCAGCCTTGCAGCTTTTTTGGCTTTAAGCTAGGCACTTGTTTCGCTTCGTTGCACAACGAGGCCAGGACACTTGTGCGAGCATCGCAATTTGACTCGCTGCTACATATGTACGTACATTTTCGTGTAGTGAGTGTTCAACTATGCTGGTGTGAGTAAGCGGAAGTTTGTATGTGTATATTTGTGCATTTCTATCTGAAATTAACGTGCATATGTATGCTTCGCTGCATGTGTGTGATAGCGCGTGGAAGTGAAACTGAATGCGTTCAATTATTTTATTGTATCTCTTTGCAGGCAGTCCATGTAGGAATTGGCAGGAGAAATGAATTTAATGAGTGAACTAAAACCTTTGAGTTTAAAGGAGAAAATTAAACCTTGATTGAAGGGGCACTTGCTTGGATGGCAAAATTTGGAAAAACTGTAGTATAATTTTTAACAGGATAACACCCAAGTGCGATAAGTAAAACTGAAGTAAATTAAAAATGTAAGTGAAATATTAAATATTAGTTGTTTTATGATATTAATGCTAATAAATTAATAATCATTTGGAAAAAAAATCCAATTCTCACGTTGAAAATGGTAATCTCATTCAGTTATGTGTTACTAGTTTGGCCGCTTGGTCTCAGAGAATACCAGCTATGTTTAACATGCCATGGATAAATACCGGTGATTTTGGCCCTGGCTTGTTGACGATACATTTGCATAATCTGATCTGTTTTACAAAAATAAATGAAAACTAATGACGTTTTATTGATCTTCATGTAAGAGGGTCGTTTGAAAAGTTGGTCCAAAGTCAGAGATATGGCAATACTGGCTCATACCGATCTATGTTTATGCTTAGTTAGTAGCGTCTCTTGGAAGAACGCACAGCAAGTTTCAGCCAGATCGATATATTTCTTTGTGTTTGGCATTCGTTTGAATCGAGGAACTCGTGTGATTTTCCTTTTCCATCACGGCAACGCACCAGCTCATGCTTCAGCAGTTGTAGTCGCAAAATGAATGGAAATCGGGTTTCAACTCGTTTCAAATCCTCCTTATTCATTAGATTTGGCTCGCTCGAATCTCTCGGACTACTACTTGTTCCACCATTTGAAGAAATAGCTGGCGGGAGAAAGATTTCGCTCAAACGAGGAGGTAATTATAAAAGTTAATGGCTATTTTTCAGACTTGGTCATATTATATTAATCGGAAGAGATCAATAAACTAGAACAGCGTTAGACGAACTGCTTAGGCCTAAAAGGAGGCTATAACGAAAAATAAAAAGGTTTAAATTTTGCACGGACTTTTCAAATGACCCTCGTATTTTGAAAATTAAATTTAAAAATAAAATGCTTTCATTAAATTTGATCACGATCACGCCATGCAGTAAAGAGGAAATTACTAAAATGGGAGTGGTGGGTGGTGCCCATCTCGTACCGCTAATCCGCGCTCGGTGAATTTGAAAGAGTCACGGTGTGTGTAGCGCCACACCTAGGCACTTTATTCATGAACTGTTTGTGTAATTTCCTCTTCTTCTTGAATTATTTTTCTAATTTCCACCTGTACCTGTACAACTTCACATATAAATTATTTTTCTCTAATGGGTGCAATCTTGTATTCTATTATTCTGGCGCCGAATCAACGAATATTACTACTAAAGGGTTAAGATTACGGCAACACCAAAGGTTGGCCTTGAACATTGTTAACTGACGTGCTAAATGTAGGCCTTTTTGTTTTTGTCGGGAGAGACTAGCAAGTACAACAGTCAGACACAATTAAATCCATTATATTGCACTCGGATTCCCTATTTAATTTTCTTTAAATATACTCGACCTCCGAAGAAATCTGAGTAGATCTTGTGCTGCGAAGGAGTAAAGGGGGTCGCTTCTTGACACATCAGTGACAAATACCTCAAGCCTGATTCGAGCGAAGGCGGGGCAGATGCACAGAAAGTGGTCCGCCGTCTCATTCTCCTCCCCACAGGCCGGGCAGAGTGCACTGTCTGAGATGCCCACCTTTTCCATGTGCTTTGCCCATTGAAAATGGCCCGTCATCAGTTCAACCAGCCTCCTGCAGTCCCCTCGGTTTAGTGATAGGAGGAACTGAGACAGTCGGAGGGACATGACAGGTAACATCAATTTTGTCCATCTGCAGCCTCTCTCAGCCTGCCAAGCTCGCTTGTGGGTTAGAGTGACTCGTTTGCTAACCATAGGCTTGATGGCTGCAGAAGGGAGTGTGGCAGAACGGGCTACGCGCCAAGAAAGTTGACCTCAGAGTCCAAGAGGCTTTACTATAAAGCAAAGTTCCTATTTTAATAAATCAAATTTTACGCCATTTTCATTTTGAATTTACGCATTTTTAAAATGAATTTACTTTTCCCAATATCAACTTATTTATTCTCAATTTTTTTTACTTTCCCATTCCAATTTACAGTTTCTCAATATCAACTTATGTTTTCTCATTATGAACGTGAAAAGGTGTAGTGTACGGACTTCATTCTTACCACATAACTAGTAAATTACCTCTTTCCAATCTTGCCAACAAGTAGTAGTAAATTTTCTCGTGGGGTCAAGTTTTCACTTCCATGTGATTGTGTGTGCACTTATGTATATGTGGTGCTTGTATGTCTGCATGCGCTTGTGTTGGTGCACGCGCTCAACTGTATTAATATTGCAGACAGTAATTATTAAACGATGGCAGTGATAATCGATTCAATAAAGTGTGCACAGTAGCAATGAAGTCATAATGGCAGGGTTGCCATGCAAGGAAAATAACAAACAACATATGAAAAATTGTATTTTTTAACAATAATAAAAAATATACCTGCCGTTCGGAGTCGGCTCCCTCCGCTTGTGAAACAATATCAAGACGCACGCCATAAATGGGAGGAAGAGCTCGGCCAAACACTCAAAAAGGGTGTAAGCGCCAATTATATATGAATATATATACCATAATAAATTTGCTTCGAATGCTTGATGCTAATAGATGAAGTGAGCACACTTGGATGAAGAAAGATTCGTCCTTTGTGATACCATTATGAAGGGGGTGAGGTGAGAGAGAAAGACCGATGGGATGCAGAGAGAGGGCGGGGAGAGGTGGTGCTGGGATGGTTAGGAGCGTGCGGGTTACGAACGATGACTATGTTTGCGTCAACCGCTTTATGCTGCTGATGAAATTCATCAGATTTTTAATGTCAGCGCCAGCTATATCAGCAGGCGTGGCAAAGAAATAGGAGCCAAGATGCCTAGATTTTAGCCCCAGATGCTGAGATGATTCCACCTCATCCTCCATACATCCAGCGTAAAACGGACTCGAGGCGATTCCAAGTCTCACAGCATGCATTCCTCACGCATTATGTCCTGTGAGAGAACCCACGAGATTAGAGAGCTGGTATTTTGTCAGCCTCAGAAGCTCGCCCGAGCGCCTCCGGTCCACACGTGGCCAGAAGGATTTCGCGTTTCGATTACATATTTGTGTACTTGCCCAGCGCTCGCTGAGTTGGTGCGATGCCCATCTTTCCAGGAGCAGACCGCAGGTAGTCAGGTAGATCCCAATTCTCTCTCTTTGCGGGGAAGTCACCTCACATGTCCCTTGTCTGGCCAGCTCATCCGCCTCGCATTTTTCCGCAATGTCGCTGTGACCAGGAATGCAGATGAGGCTGATGGCAAAGAATTCGGACGCAGCATTCTTTGACCAATTCCGAATGCACCGTCATAGACCCGAGGGCCCTTATTACCACTTGGCTGTCGGAGTAAATATTTAAATATTTCCTTGACTGTTAGTACGCATTTAAGCAGCCAATCAGCTGCCTTCTTGATTGCGGCTACCTCTGCCCGGAACACACTGTAGTGGTCCGGTAACCTGAATTTGAGTCTGATAGGTAGCTCCTCGCAAAAGACTCCTCCGCTAGCCTTTCCTTCCAACTTCGATCCATCCGTGAACAAGTTCACCAGGCCCTGCTCCCAAGTGTAGCCCTCCGTCCACTCTTCCCTTAACGGAATATAAGTGGAGCAGGTTTCGGTTGGACTAAACGAGGGTGTACACTGATCCGTTGACAGAGGGATGAACTCGAAGTTTCTAAGGATGCTTGAGTGCCCATAAGTGAGGTTGAGCTTGTAGCTCTAGGCCCTCAGTCTGATTGCGGAACGCGTAGCGTCAATTCTGCCTTCGATGTCTACGGGTACCACATTTAACATTGCGTTGAGCGCCAGAGTAGAAGTCGGTCGAATCGCCCCACTGATTTCAATGAGTGCCGACCTCTGAACTCTCTCCAGCTTCATCATCAATGTCGTCTTCTCTAGTGAGTTCCACCACACTATTACTCCATCTACTCACTATTACATCTCCAACAACTCTAGGCGAAATGCCCCATCTTTTGCCAATTGCGTCCTTGCACCCATACAAGGCGATTGTTGCCTTCCTCACTTTATGGAACAACATCAAGACGCACACCACAAATACACCCAAACAGGGTGTACGCGCCTGTGAAAATCATATTTCTTTTCTCATGTAAAGGCCAAAAATGGTGATATTTTGAAATGATTGTATGGGGAACCCCCCAGGGGAGTTCCAGGGGGTGTGCCACTGACATGGGGGGATCGGCCGTCCAAAGTTAGTGGGGGTCGGTCATACATTTGGTCTCAATTGGAGCACTCTAAATGGGTCAAAGTGGGATTTTTCGTTCGACCCAAATTTGGGGAAATCAGAATTCGGTTTAGAGGTATGGTTCCTTCGGCAAAGTTTCTTATTTTGATCCCTAAAATATGATTTTCACAGAGCAATGAGCGATTTTTAAATCGACCCGCCCTAATATATATATATATATACTTCGTATGGGAAGGTTTTTAACGTTGTTCCAACAGTTTACTGCATCTCGAACGCGCCGCTAAACTCAATTAGTGAATTAAAGTACCTGGGTGTTTATTTTGACTTCAAGCTCAACTTCACCACCCACATAAACTTTATTCTTTCTAAATCATTCGTAATGTTAGCCTTTATTCGTCGAAATAGTTCTTCGTTTTCTGATCCCTATACTCTCAAACTGTTGTACTCGTCCTTAGTTCGGTCCAGGTAGGAATACGCGGTAGTCGTATGGAGACCGTTTCATGCAGACTATATTAATAGATTAGAATCTGTTCAGAGAGCTTTTGTGCGTTTTGCTTTGCGTTCGATGAAATTCGTTGATCCCATCTTATCAGGCTCGTTGCTTATTAATAAATCGAATGTCCTTAGAGTCGTGTTCTGTTGTCGATATGTTTTGTCTTTGATATTTGTGCAGACTCAATAGATTGTCCGTATCTGCTCAATAACATTTTAATGTTCGCTTAGGCATTTTCCGTTGTAATGAACTGTTTTTTGTGGTTATTGCTAAAACTGTTTATGGAATGAATGCTCCTTTGAGAAGGGCACTAGCTCAATTTAATGCTTATTCTTCTTCCTTAGTCTTTGATTTCTCTTACTCTAAGTTTGCTTTTAAGAAGTTTTAAGAAGACTCCTGTCATACGGTCTTAAGGGGGTATTCCCATGAACGGCGTGCGAAAAAAGGAAAAGTTCAGGATTTTTTTTATGAAAAAAAACTTAAATTATTTTTTCTTTTTACATTAGATTGTTTGATATTTATTTTATAACCGTATAAAAAATAAAATTAAAATATTTAAAAATGGCGGAGATATGACTTCACATAGAAAAGGGCTGTCGTCGCACCTCAGCCATGATAACGGCCGTTCTATTCATCTGAAACAAAAAAATAAAAAGTAATTTTATTCAAGAAGGGTGTCGCCATCATATAAACTACAATGTTTGTAAAATATATTAATTACACGTAATGCCTCTTAAACAAGAAAATCGCGATTTTACTATTTTTCTTTAATTTGGTAGGCCATAAAAAATCGAAAATATTATTCGATTATAATAATTCTAGTTTATATTATAGGGGCATTAATTACGAACAAAATGAGACCTTACATGTCTAAATCCGTGAATTACATTTTGATTTATCGAGGGTAAGATTTTGAAAGACGTAAGTTTTCAGGAAACGCGTTTAAAGTTGAAAGTACCATTCTTCTGACCTCGGCTTAAAATCTCCGTAACTCATAGAAATTTCAAGATTTCTCAAAAACTCCTGTTGGAAAAAAAAAAAATAATAATTTTGTGAACCCGACACATGGGAATACCCCCTTAATTTGTATCCACCTATGTAACAGTCTGTAAGCCTCTTGCATGCTTTCTATCTTCAATGACATCCTAAAAAAGTCCCAAGTAGTTAAATCACAGTGTAGGATAACGGAAACCTACAAAATGGCTTTTTACTTGTGCGTTAAATATCGATTTGGGAAGGCACTTAAGTGGCGCCATAATGCTGAAACCAAAATTTGCCCACATCTAACATCCAATCATTTAATACGTTGTCAAAAGCAATTGGCTGGCATGCCTCTCTTCGCTGTCCAAATTGTGGTTGCCGTCTTGATTTTCGAAGAAAAACGAGCCAATAGAGGAGGCACTTGAATAATCCAATTATAATCACAGCTGACCTCTTAGGTCGTCCTCAATGTCGTCTAACCATCTTTTCCGCGGTCGCCCTCTTCACGTTTCACCAAACATGCGTACATCCGACACTTTGCGAGGTATTCTTTCATCTGCCATTCTGCCAATGGGTTCTAGCCATTAAATGCGCTGAAATTCAGCAAACCGCTCCACGTTTTCGCTTTATAGAAATTGCCCTAGCTCGTGATTATATCTGATGCAATAGAGACCGTTTTCTTCTCGTATGTTCACGTTTCATATTCATTTATTGTCACTGGTCGAATCAGTGTTTTATATATCTTGATTTTCGTTCTTCTACTCAAGAGCTTTCTTTTTAACAGTTTAACGTCAATTATCGATTAAGTCTTGCGAGGTATTTCGTTTTGCTTTATTTGCTCTTTTATTCTAAGAATTTTGCTTTTATTTGGAGTGCTTGAAATATTTTTTTTAAAATATTCATTTTTCTCACGGCAATGACCGAGCTATCAGCAAAGCCACATACAATATTAGGGAAGTTTTGGTGAATATAGTCTTTGACGGATCAACATCTTTAATTACAGAGTCAGGGGTTACCTAGAACACCAGCGTATTTAGAAACCTAATTAATTTCACTATATCTACATAATGGGTGATTTTTTAGCTATTACCTTTTTATATAGTTGGTTTAAACATCTGACGCGCGTTTCGTGTTTTGTTTCTCTGTCAAACATCTTCAGTTTGGTCTATAATTTAACCATGAATCGTCTTACAAACCAACATCGCTTTTTTATTATAAAAAGAAAGTTTATCGCGCGCTTCTTCCATTTTATGGTCAGTGTAATCGACCCACTGAAGCGGCTATTCGAGCTATTGTGACTAAATTTAGAACCAAATTTACATTATTGGACATCAAACCACCAACACGCTTACGTAGAGTGCGAACTGAAGAAAAATTAGCAGCTGTATCGGCCGGTGTTAATGATGGGCCTCTGTTTCTCAGCAACGTGGAAAATTGTGCGAAAGGATTTAGGTCTGAAGCCTTTCAAAATACAGCTGGTGCAAGAATTGAAGCCGAACGACCTGCCGCAACTCAGAATTTTTGGTGAATGGGATCTTGGCAAGTTGATCGAAGATCCACTTTTTTATCGAAAAATTGTGTTCAGCAACGAAGCTCATTTTTAGATCAATGGGTACGTAGATAAGAATTGTCGATTTTGGAGTGAATATCAGCCAGAAGAATTGCAATGTATTTAGAAAAGGTCACAGTTTGGTGCGGTTTATGGGCTGGAGGTATCATTAGACATTACTTCTTCAAAGATGCTGCGAATCGCAACGTAACTGTGAATGATGAGCGCTACCGTGGAATGATATGCAACTTTTTTTGCCCAAAATGCAAGAGCTTGACTTGCATGACATGTGGTTTCAGCAAGACTGTGCCACATGCCACATAGCACGCGTAACAATGGACTTGTTGAGAGGCGAGTTCGGTGAACATTTTATTTCACGTTCGGGACCTGTCAATTGGCCACCCAGATCGTGCGATATAACGCCTTTATATTATTTTTTGTGGAGATATGTTAAAGCTCATGTCTATTCAGATAAGCCTGCCTCAATTAACTCATTGGAAGACAATTAAAGCATTTATATGTGAGATACCGATGAAATATTCTTCAAACATTCAATTGTATGGACTGTACTATCGATTTAAATAAAAATTTCATACATTTTTTTGAATTTTACGTGTGTTTTTTTGAAAAACTTTCCTATCACTGGTTTTTATAGAGTGTTATCAGTCAGCAGTAGCTTGCCGATCTCAATAAGCAGTTATCTGAGCTGCTCCATAGACTGAAATTTTTGCCCTTTGCATCCTTTAACAATCTGTTCATCGCCATAACTTACAGCGCTGGTTACTGTGCTATTTTAGGATCAAACCAGAGTCAATAGAAGCAGAGTCGATCGAACGTTTTCTTTGCAGTTGGGCATTTAAAATATTTTTGCTTTCAAAAATCTTTTATTTATTTTCATAATATTTAAGTAGAGTATCCCAATATAAAATTGATGTATAAAAACTCTCACAAAATTACTCTTTAGTTTTAAATATTTTGTTACTACATAGTCGCAATGAAACTTATCTTCTTTACTTCCAAATTCTTCATACAGAATGTAAGCGATCGCAGTAATAAATTGTTCAATAATTTTATATTAATACAAATGTGATAAATAATTATTTCTTCTTTTTTACATTTACCTAACTATAAAATATTATATATAATATTATATTATGGTAATTGTCTCTGCTTCGTGCTGGTTCAATGTCTGCACAATACTCCTTAATCCTATGCACTTTCTTATGTTACATAGCCAAGACATTTGCTTCCTCCAATTCCTCGTTTGCCTTCGGTTTTACCTTGCACAATCAATTGCAACAACTCATATTTAGGACCACGAATAATATGACCGAAATATGCGGTTTTACGGCGCTTTATCGTTAATAACAGTTCTCTATCCTTTCTAAGTTTCGTTAAGGCTTCTTTGTTACTAACATTGTCTGTCCACGATATTTTCATCATCCGCCGATAGCACCACATCTCAAACGGGAATAAATGCAAATCAATGCGGATATTTCGTTGTAAAGTGGTCCGAGCAATGCCCAACTGCTGAGAACGGCGATTTTGGGATGTCCTTGGCGACGCCTTGGTCGGTTTTGTTTTGGCCTCTTTGGATTAGAAAGAGCATCACCAGTCGAAAACATTTCGTACAAACGTTTAATGGTGTTCTTAGAAGGCGCACTTTTCACATTATTTAGTTTTTTATACGCATGTTGAGTTTTCACAATTGACTTCTTTTGTTGAATGTAAATTTCAACAATTTGGGAGCGCTCGCGTGGCGTGTACTGTTCTATGGTAAAAATCTCCTTGAACTGACGCTTCCAACGCGGTATGTCATTAAGCGATCTGACATCTCTGTCAAAGATACAGGGTTGCCAGATGGATCCGTCGAATATTGGCAACCCTGTATGCCAGATTCGTGCTAGCCTTGTCTAGAAAGGACAGCAGAACTATCGTAGGTTTACTTGCACTGCATTAGCTAGAACCGGAATGAAATGTTTAGGAGCTCTACAATATGAGAGCTTAGAATGTCTCTCGGATTAGAGCTTCAGAGCATACTTAGGTTCGCAAAAGACGCAGGCTTATTACAAGAAGCCTACTGCAAGGAAACGAGGGTCAAGCTCCATCTGGTAACACTAAAGATCAATAGGTATATGTGATGGCTTTCAGCCAGCCAGGTCAACCTAACCTAACGTTTGCCACTTTCCATAACTCTCTTATATTACAGATTCCTGTTTCGTGTCTAATATTGCGCAGCCATAATATCTATTTTTCCTACGTCTTCCTTCGATTTTCCCTTCCAGAATAAGTTGTAGCAACTTTCACTTTCCGTTTCGTAGAATATGCCTTGGATAAGCCGTCTTCCATCGTTTCATCGTCACAAAAAGCGGCCTCCTTCGGTTTATTTGGCCAAGAACTTCACTGTTGGAAACGTGGTCAGTCCATGGAATTTTAAGAATACGTCTGTGTATCTACATTTCAAGAGTTTCTATCCTGTTCATATCTGCTATTTTAGGAGACCATAATTGCTTTCATTACCTCGTTGCAGTTCCATTGCTCATTAATCCAACATCCAAGGTATCTGAATTAGGAAGCTCTTTCTGCTGCTACACCTTGGATCCATAAAGTTAAATTATTACGAGTATTTTTTCTGCTTCCAGCCATGAATTTAGATTTGGTGACATTAATTTTAAGGCCGTATTTATTGTTGTATTTGCATTTAATATATATAATAGACTTTGCAGATCCTCCATATTGTTTGCAGAAAGTGTCGTGTCATCAGCATATCTGACGTTATTAATAATCACACCATTCACAATCCAAAATTGTCTGATGCACAAATATCTGTTTATTCTCTACATTTACCTTTGACAGCTTAAATCCTCCTGGGAATAATATTTGTAAACTTTGTACTTAACTAATAAAACAGAAATTTAATACTACATAGTAAAGATCCTATTTTAGCAGAGCCATTTGTTGATTAATGTCTAATATTTATGTGCTGCGCCATCCGTTTCATGTCAAAATATTTTAATAATCACTATTAAACTGAGCTATTCCAAATTTTTATTGATGTGTATGAAATGTGAAAATGAAGTCATAAAGCCAAACAAATGAGTGGAATTCGATTTTCAGAGGCACATGCATACACATGTCACTAATTCATCTACTTTTTTGTATGTATGTATGTAAATATTTAATACCCTGCAGGGAAAAGTCAAGCTTGTAAAGAAGGATTCTTGTACAGTTGCTAGAGGAAATCCTACTAGTTCGTCATTGACTAGAATAATACCAGTAGTAAATGATCAATTTGTCTGCACATTAGTTGACTTTTTTTTGTAGATGCACTGCCCTAAATTATCGAAGGAAGGAGCCCCCAGTGGCGTTAATCGTCTAACTGCTAAGCTCGGACATTTACAGAGAAAGTGCTCAACGGTCTGCTTTTCTGAAAGGTCACCACAACTTCTGCAATGGAGATTAAATGGTAACTCTTGCTTTTTTGCGTGTGTGCCAATAGTCTAATGACCAATTAACACAGCTACGAGTCATCGGAACTTTCTGCGTCCTGCGTCTATTATACTGACCCAAACGGTTTACGAAATAACACAAGAAGAAATGGAACTCCATCTGCTCCGCGCTTGTCTGAGGAATAAGTTGTACAATTTCCCTTTAACAACAGTCAAGGTGATGCAAATGACCGGGTAAGAGATCTCTGAGACCATCTCAGTGAACCCCGTCCTTGCAAGCTCATCAGCAATTTCATTTCCCTCTAGGTGCCAATGTATTGGAACCGAGATGAAAGAAATGTTACCTGCACACCTAAGAGATATTGTTCTCCTCCTTACAGACGTTGAATGCATCTGCATCACGGCGTCGTCGGTGCCTTGATCGCAGCTTGAAGTCCCGCGTTTCCGAAACATTCTGCATACCTGCAGATTCGAAAAGACTTCAGTCCGGAAAACCTACCAGTATTCGGCAGTTTTAAGGAAATAGATAAATTGGCTTATTTAGAGAAGGCCCCTGCTCTGACCACTGATTCCATCATGCAACCGTCAGTGAAGTCAGAGATACCAGCATCGGTTCAGATTTCCCCCGTTCCAATTCAGCTTACTTGGAAAGATTGCCCTGGAACGACCTTCAAAATTCAGTTTGCGAATAGAGAGATCTGTACAAAGTTCAGAGAAATGTGGTGTTAACTGCCTAAAGATGCTACCATGTCCCTGAGAGATTATTTACTTCTGATGTCAAAAGAAAAAAATTCAATGTTAAATGCAGAGTATTAAATTTACCTTTGACAGATTTTTGCAATAAGAAGTCTGCATTTTACATATTAAACGTCTGTGTCTTTCGTCCAGTCGCATTGGACTGCCGAGATATCTCATTCTTCTTCGCGCTATGACATTTAAGAAGAAGGTGGTTAGAGTCCCCGATGGTTGGTCGCAGAAACCTCAGAAGTCAGTGAGCTACACAATCTTTAGTGACCTGTGAGATTGCCGGTGGAATATTCTGTTTATCCTTATGATGAGTTATGAACTGCCTGAAATTCTTTTGATTATAGCCCAGGAAGAACTTCATTCTTGGAGCCCCATATTTTGGAGTCAGCGCACGATTTATATATAGCTGTAGCTCTTCGCTTCGTACCTTCTCCTTGCTAGTGTTTCATCTCATAGTGAAGAAAGGCTCGGGTTCTCGAGGCTGTATCCTCTCTACGCAATCAACGCATCCGCTACTTTGTTCTCAGTTCTATCCCTGTATCGTGGAGCCCTTATGGGCTGGATGCGATTGTGCACTCCTAGCAAATTCTACATCACGATTCACTTCCTTAGTTTCTTATTTATCAGGACTTAACCTCAAAGAATGACAACGGGTTGAGTACGGTCTGGCGGTCGCTCCGAATGTCAATTCCCTCATTGCCGAGGTCTCCGTGTTAGTTGATCTCTACACATAAACAAATAACAAACACTTCTGCTTGAAAGTTGCTGGGAAAATACGCATTGGCACTGACCGCTTTGTTTTAGGGCCATATATTCCAGCATCTATGCCTGCTGGTATCTTCCAGCCATCTGTATACCAGAGTAGGGTACACTCTTGGAGTCTGTTTTCAGGAGCTGGTCTGCTCCAACTTATTTTATTGTGCAGTTCTATACTGAACTTCTTCTAAATACCTTAGTAATATTACGCCTAGGTAGCTGGGTAAGTGAGAGCTGCAGTCAATCCATTTTCTAAGGATTTTTAGGGATTTTCTTCCCTAGTCATATTCAAACAGAGTGCGCTTGGTTGATTGCTTAATAACTATGTGAAGCGGGATCAGCTCGAGCATCACCTCGATCGCAGCTGTAAGGCAGGTGCGAATCGCTCCCGTAAACTTTGTTAGCAGCCCATTTCCAGTCTGATTAGGCACATCTCGCGGAAAATGTGATGCCAGTAAGGCCCATGATTTATTTTTGTTTTAAGATTTACTTAAGATGTAAGTTTGAGCCTGTTTTTGAAAGTTTCGTATGTTTTTAGCTGCAAGAGCACTATCGATATCGATAACTATAGTTTGGTAGCTGAGAATGGCAAACTGTGACATTTCTGTTCAGTAAGGTTTGGCGAGTCGTCATGAATCGCTTAAGGCTAGAACAACGCTTCCAAATTGTGGAAATATACTTTGCTGAAGAAGATGCCGACATGTCGGTTCGTCGTCGTTCTCGACTTGTTGGCCTTTGTTCTTTGACTAGGTGGAAAATTTTACGTAAGGATCTGCGTTTACGTGATTATAAAATACAGAATTAAAGCCAAATCACCATCATTTGCGTCGACTTCTTGCTGATTGGTCTCATTTAGAGAAAAGAATCCACAGCCGAAGTAAACAACCACATGAAAAAAGCAGCACGAATTTCTGGATGTTTACGCAATGTAATATGACGAAATAAGCAGCTAAGCTTAAAAGGCAAAGTCTGAATCTATCAAACATGCGTTCGACCAGTACTAACCTAAGCAGTTGAAACAGTAACACCACAGTCAATGACCCAGATTGAGATGGCAACATTGCGATCAATCATAGGACATATTCGCAGAGATCGTATGTGAAACTAAGATATTAGAGAGATATGTAACACGCAGGTGGAACCGAATACGAAGAGGGAGTGGAAAAATCACGAGCTACGCATGCCTGACAATAGGTTGTCCGGACGCCCACCCAAACGCTGGAATGAGTGTTGGACTTCCAGCTTAGTCGATAATTGGCATTTATTTACTTATTTTTACTTTTTATTGATATTTGTTTACTAATTTTTAATTTATAACCAAACAAATTGTATTGCCTGTATAAAAATGTTGATGAACAGGATTTAATCCTATAATGAAGAAGAAGAGGGGCTCATTTAAATTTATTATTCAGATGTATTGGAAAAAGTAGTCAAAAACTGAACTGATCGTAGCCGCGGCGGACATATACCGGATATCACACGCAAATAGAAAAAATGTTAAGAAACTATCTACCAGATTATAATAAAATAAAAATTCATTTCACAAATGTTTCCGTTTCCTATTATCATTTTAAGTTCACAAGCTCTTGAAAAAGCACCCAATATAACTAATTACTGTGTCTGAAAGAAGATTCTTTTAAATTTAAGAAAAATAATTCTTATAAACTTTTAATATGAAATACAATATTTTAAAACATTGGAGTGAAATAGGTGTTTTTTTATTTAACTGGTCGGAAACTGGTTACTTTCGAAACATACTGGACTATACTTTTTTTTTTTAGTTAGTATGAACCATGAGGTCGAAGTGCAAACCTCAAACAAAATCTAACTAAGGGGTGGTTAAATTTTAAGGACCGATGTTGAATGTGAACCACACCTAAACGTCAAGTTTTTTTCTGCATTTCATTTGACATTTTTCAATTTCAGACTAATTTATTTTGAACCATGGAAAGATACACAATCGAGCAACGCGTTAAAGTTATTCAGGCTTATTATGAAAACGGGTGTTCAAACCAAAATGCATATCGCGCACTTCGTGAATTTTTCGGTCAACTTAATCGTCCAAATGTGCGTACAATCGAAAAAATTGTGCATAAGCTTGAGCAAACCGGGTCTGTAGGAGATGTGAAAACACCAGTGCATGCTCGTACAGCTCGTACTGCAAAAAATATTGCTGCTGTTCGCGATAGTGTAGTTGAAGAGCCGTCCACATCAACTCGTCGTCGTGCCCAACAATTGCACCTCCCACGGTCGTCGTTGATGAACATTATGAATAAAGACTTGCATTTACACGCTTACAAGGTGCAATTGACTCAAGAACTAAAGCCTCTTGACCATTTCGAGTGTGGTCAATGGTCAGAATGGTGGCAGGAAATGGCAACAGTGAATGACCAATTTTCGAAGAATTTCATCTTCAGTGATGAGGCACATTTTCACCTCAGTGGATTCGTCAATAAGCAGAATTGCCGCATTTGGGCGAATGATAATCCAAGAGTGATTGCCGAAAAACCAATGCACCCACAAAGAGTGACTGTTTGGTGCGGTTTATGGGCCGGCGGCATCATTGGGCCCCGTATTTTTTCCAAAATGAGGCCGGTCAGGCAGTTACTGTGAATAGTGTTCGCTATCGTGAGATGATAACGAACTTTTTATGGTCCGAATTGGAAGATATGGATGTGGACGATATGTGGTTTCAACAGGACGGTGCCACTTGTCACACAGCTAACGAAACAATGGCTCTTTTGCGCGAAAAATTTGATGGCCGAATAATCTCAGGTCGCGGCGATGTCAATTGGCCGCCAAGATTATGTGATTTGACACCGTTGGACTTCTTTCTTTGGGGTTATTTGAAAGAAAAGGTGTACGTCAATAAGCCAGCAACAAGAGCTAAAGGATGAGATAATTCGGCACATTAACGGCATAGAACCTAAATTATGCCTCAGCGTCATCGAAAATTTGGACCATCGGATGGTCCGAGGCCGCGGCGGCGATTTGACCGCTATTTTGTTCTATGCGTAATTGAACTATGCCAATATTATCATAATAAGGAGTAATGACCATAATTTCCTAAAAGAATTATTTTTTATTCAAAATCAACACCAGGCCTTGAAACCTAACCACCCTTTAGTATTTCTCTGATGCACGACCGGACAATTAAAATTTCGTTGGACCTCGTCGTGTTAAAAATATCAAAAATGGGGAAAAATGTAGAAAACGAACTGATTGAGCGGAAAAGTGAATTGGGCGTATTCTTGTGCACAACTAGTGCTTTTCCCTGCAGGGTGCCTACATACCTTTTATGAGTGTTCATATGCATAACTGCATAAGTGCATAAATGCATAAGAGACATCCGCTTAGGTGTTGCAATGGAATGTGTCAGCGAAAGGAAGTGCAGGCCGCCATCGATTTGCAATGCGGCAGTATTTTGAATGCCCATAGCGTCTGCCATATGCGCACAGATCTACATTATACTTATACGAGTAATACCGGCAACAAAAGCAACAACAGTAGCGGTGGTTGCGCGGCAATAAAAATCATAAATAAGCATCTGATATGCAGACGAGTAAGCAAGAAAACGAGTATTTCAGAATATAAACATACTTGTGCGTGTGCATGTGTATGTGTGTGCGTTTTTACACGCATATGGCAGTTGTTAGTGCATCTTTGTCTGAGCCAATTTAATGGCATTTTTACAACTCGGAAAATTCGTGCTTGTGACAGTATTTTTCAATAGCGGCAATGATTGCCAGCTCCTCAAAGCTGCTAGTTTTTGCTGTTGCTATTATTGTAATTGTTGTTGCAGCTAAGTAAATACATCTAAATGAAATGCGTCGAGTGTCATTAAAACATAAAAACCATATTAATTGCAGTCAAGTGAGGAACCGAAGCTAACACATCGCCAACATTTTTGCCTCATTGGCTAAGCCAAAAGCAACACGCGCTCAGGATGCTAATGGTTGGAGCAATGCGAAAAACAACACAAACAACAGTAAACAATAAATGCGATGGCATGCAGGCATGCAACATAAATTGGCAGTAATAGAAGCACAACAGCAATAGCAACAACACCAACAGCAACAGCAGCCGTAATAGATCAAGTTGCGCACACTTCGCCGCATTGGTGATCCATTTAAGTGAGTAAGCGATTCGAGGTCCACGACTTGGGGCATACTCTGCCTGCCATATGCCAGTATCCCAGCAGCGAACTTGTCACACTGGCGTCAAACGAGCGCGGCAAAGATAAATAATAATAAAAATTAAAAATAAATTAACACATTGTAAAAGAGCAATAGAAGATGGATGGATGGCTGGTTGGTTGGTTGGTGGCAAAAATGGCTGGAGGCATTTATGGTCGTAACAGCTTATGACGTGCAGCAACAGCAGCGGCAGTGGCAATCACTTAGAAGTGCACAACAACAACTAACGCAGCAGTAGATCCGGTCGGGTATGTAGTAGCTATACCCAGTGGCAGCGATAAAGTCATAATAATTCAAATTATAATAAAATGCAAGCGATATAAAAAGCCCATAGCCTGGAGATCAAAGAACACACATCACATGTTACATACATACAGGTACATATGCTCGTATATCAGTGCATGTGCATAAGTACGTCTACCGACATTGATTCGACTGTGATAATTATTTCCATCACTGCCGATTTGAAGGCTCTCCAGTAAAAAGTCCTGAGAGCTTCATTCTGGGCTCGGATCAAGGCCATAATGTGTTCTTTAGAGGAGCTAGCCAGCTCCGGAAAGTACCCCATAATAACTATGCGATGTGGTATACCCGCTTCGGAGATTGCCTGCCTCTTGTAACGTTCCAAGAAGGTAGCTTTTGTGGAGGATATTATTCGAAAAAAGAAGCGCGAAATGGAAAGTTATGCTGACGAGCATTGAGCATAGATTTCTCAAAACAGGCGACCCTGGACGCGCAGTGTCCTTCTTAGGACGCCGTCTTGGCCCTCTACCTCGAAGCAAGGCGTAAGCAATCCCGGGGTGGAGGGAAAAACCCTAGAGGAGAGGAGCGATATTTTTAGTGGAATCACCACTCACGTAGTAGCGACGGTTGCTACATGGTGCGAAGGCATTTTTAACCCAACCTCACCGCAAAAAAAAAAAACCAAAAGAAGGTAGCTTTAGAACTGTTGCCTTTAGTAACTTACATATCAGTTGCCGTATTTCTATACATCCTTCACGATCGAATTCTGGATGATCTAATAACATTTCCGAATTAGTCTCTAAATCGATAGTCTTGTGGTGTTATACCCAGTCTGACTGCACTGAGTGCGTCCCAAACAGATCGGGGCTGCTGGGCATCTATGTGTCTGTGGCATGGTTTGGGTGCCATTGAGCATAGATTAGATTACTTCGAGGTTTGCACTTCGACCTCATCGTCTTTTGTGCACTCTACTCATCACAGTACCTCTACTTATACAGACCCAGTTCTCTTATTAAACTTAAGATAGAGCTGGGTTGGATTGAGTGTGTGTATCGTTCTTCTTGCTGCAGTTGGCCGATATGTCTCAACCTTCTCTGCACTAACTATAGCGCTGCATTCCAGGCGAAGGGGCATTGGAATCACCTGGGATTGAAATCAGTGGACCATATAGCGATCATGTGGAAATGACTACGCAGCTTGTAATGGCCTGTGTATTCTCACTTTATATTTGGGGAGGGTTATGAGTTTTTTCAACCTCTTTTGGTTGTACCCTCTCAGTAAGTCGCATAGTTTAGTGCTAGCTAAACTCCATTATCCTTAGCCTTTCAGTCATAAGCTCCACCTTGATGGTGTGTATTCTGAGCATAGCAAAGAAAGGCTCGGGTCCTATTAATGACGAGACCGCAATCGATCCCCATTATATTTCTGTATCCTGGGACCCAATTTAGCCTGTGCGTTTCTAGTAGATTAGGTCTCCCGATGCACTCAAAAATCAGTGAGGACTTAATCTCATAGGATGGCCTAGCCTTGAGTGCGGCATGACTGTTGCTCAGAAAATTTCTGTCTGAGTTTATCTCTGTACATAAATATATGAAAAGCAACTCCGCTTAGAAGATACTTGAAAAACTACCCATCGGTACTGAGAGCTTGGGTCTGGGGCCATATATTTCAGCGCCTAGGTCTTATGGCGCCTTCGAGCCATCTGTGTACCAATGTTGAATCTTAGTTAGTGCTGCCCGAACTGTCGAAAAAGTGGCTCAGGCTGCCTAAGTGATCGTTCTATTTGTCTCATTGATTTTATTATCATAATGTGCATCCCCCTCAGGATTTTCGTGTCAGACGTTAGCAGATCTTGAGAGCCTTTATTGATTTGCAAGCGTCTAGACATAGCGTTATCTCTTGCTGCTTGCTACGGTAATTTTTTCGGATGAGCCATATTCAGTCGGATCGACCTCTCCTCGTGGATCCATCTTCGAGGGACAAAGAGGTTCTTTAGCAAGTCCTTTCAAAGCTGATTCCCTTGGCCAGGTAGCACGGGGCCATTAACGAGCAACTCCAGACAGTCTCTCATGCTCTAGAGCGGGCCAGGGTTCATCAGCTTTCGTCAGAGAGACCAGAAGTATTTGCTTATCTGCCGGCGGTATTTCTGATTGGCTTTTCATGGGACTTACAAGCCTTGGAATTTCCATATCGGCCATCTTCACAAAGAGCAGGGGACTGTGTGCCCCCGGCTTATCCGTTGAGATTGCAGAAACGACGGTTGTCAAGAGACCGGAATTGTGTCTGATATATCACATCTTTAATGCCTTTCTTGATTAAACAATCTTTTACTTTTTTAATCTATGAATATGAGATGCTTTTTAGACCTTGGACCTTAGAATCTCAATTTCCAAATTGTTAACGAAAACATTGAGTAAAACGAAATCAGGGTCCATTTCTTTTTAAATATATTTTGCATGGTGGACCGAGGAATTCAGGTTCAGTTAGTTAGATGTCATCTTTGTGGTCCTCTTGTTCTTGTTAGCCACCCAACCGCCCATGCGATTTGGGATGAATTCAGCAAGTCGTTTCTTGCTTGTGCAAGTTAATTACAGAAGATTTCTTTTCTATATAGTTAATCCAACGGCTTCTTCTTTCTTCTTTCCTCTCTCGAAAACCGTATAGCTTTTTTTAAAGATTTGGAACGTTTGTATCCATTCGAACGGCATAACCTAGCTAAGCGAGCCGCTGGCTATTTAATGCTTGCACTATGCCTACGGCTCTGTAAAGCTTGCACAGCTCATCCATCACTCTAGCGGTTGTGTTATTCGCCGTTGAAAACACATACATAAATTTTCCGCAGAGTTTTCCCCACGATCACTACAAGCGCTCGCTCATCGGACTCGTATTTTACCATCATTAATTTTTCATGATGAATGTTTCTCAATTTTGGTTCACTCCTGCTGGTATAAAATTTAGTCAGAGATCTTCAAACCACAGCTAAAATAAAAGGGCGCATTACTGATTTTTTGATATATTGAGATCGAATGCCCTCAAGGCTATACGTTGCCGTTTCATATTCTCTTCCCTCATTTTTCTGTTCTTGATAAGATTTATGGCGAAACATCTTTGAAATTTTGAATAAAAGGTCATCTTATGGTACGCGAATTTTTCGGTCCGTTTCGCCGTAGTATTGAATGACATCTATCAATTTTAAAGATATGTGCGGTTCGTCTCGCCAGCCGAAAGCTGCAGTGGCACGTTTCTCAACTTGTCACATTCGTTACAAAGCTGAATGGTATCTGGCTGGCTGGCTGCTGCTCTGTAGTAGCCTCTGAAGCGGCTATGAATGTCACTTGCAATTAAATGCAGCGATAATTCAACGTAATTATTATCATTTTAATTGCAATTAGTTTTATAGCGAACGTCAAAGAGAGACTGAGAGAAAAAAGTAGAAGAAAAACGAAGCCAGTAAAGGCCACAGGCAGGCGCTTTGAAGTGTAGCCGGTTCTAAAATGCTGAACCTAATGCGTATAAAATCATATGCAAACACAATCACAAGCACAAACACATACACACGCTATACATGTATGTGTGGATGCAGATATGTTTTCGTTATATCTACTGGTGTTAAGGAATATTTTTTTGTTATACCTCTGCGTTCTACCTCACTACCTCCTCCTTTTTCTGAGTGATCCCGAGAAAAACCGTTCTTTAATCTTTTGGTGGTCATAAAATTGCGACAGCTTTTAATGAGTTTTCAGCGCATAAACGTGAAATAAAACAGCAGAGTAGGGCTCGCCTTTAGTTTGCCATGGTTTTAGAAGCTATAAAATTAGCAATAGTGGCTGTGATCCGCCTATATCTACATAATTACATAATTTAGTCATTAAAGAACTTTCAAGCAGTGATAAAGTGCCTCAAAAATTGAATACTCGCGACTCGCAACACAAAAGAGTTAATAAACAACAAAACACGTTCCCATACATTTATGAGGGTGGCTCAATAAGGCAATGAAAATTGAAATATAAAATATTTTATTTGAGTTCAGTCATACATACGAGTACGATGAACAGAACGGAGAGGTGTGGCCAACATCAGACCGTTAACCGGTTCTCAACTTTTTAGAGGGAATCACCTGATTAGGTGACGTAGCCAGGGTTATAACAGCAGTTTTTTTACGAATGCTGCTGTGTTGGTGATATACCGCGATGATAAAAATTAACGCAGCCCCTGCTCACGTTACTTCGCTGTTTTCTGAACAACGACTGATTGGACGAACGTGTAAATACGTGTGAAATGAGCGAGCAGAATTCCGCTGCCGAGTACTCGATGACGTGGCAGCCGAAGTTGGCAGGTTGACTAAAGTGGTGATTCACCAAGAATCCAATTAGTGCTTCCATACAATTTTGTTTTCACATCCCACAAGTTATACGATTAATTATTCACGACCATATCCAGTCTGTGGGAGTGAGAAACCTTACAAGGTTGTTTAAGGCTGTACCAGCCAGCTCTTAGAGATTCTCAAAAAACGGTTTGACAAGGGTTAACATCCTCTCTTTCCATAGGGAAGGGCATTCACAGGGAAAGTGGAAAATAGGTTTCCTTTTCTCCGGTTGATAACAACTATGGCAGCATCTATTGTAAGGGATGCTCATTTTGGCTGGCTGCTCTCCTATGAACCAGAAGCCAGTCATCAATGTAGTGAGTCTGTACGCATCCCTTTGTTTCATATTTGTCAATGTTGACAAATTGTTTTTTTTTGTGGTCTTAGGTGGGGCATAACTTAACTGCTCACTCTGCAGGATGTCTGATCCCTCCATTTACAATCCGCGATTCGTATATATTTTGAACTTACTCTCAGCCGAAGTTACTCTCGCATATTTGCTTCGGATGGCCAAACCTGGGAAACTTTCCAACTTAGAATTCTGCTGCTGAATCCACGACACCATGGTAGTAAAATTTACTTTCACAATTTCGCTCCGATGACCAAACATGATAATCTATCTTACTTGCATACAAACCTCACTAAGATCCCTGCTCTCAAAAGTGGAAAGGGAATACAGCAACAACAAGTGAACTAATCTGTACACCTGCAGATCATTGCGTTTACGTTGTCTATCACTCGATGCATGAAGAGGACGAAGATTGCTGAGGCTTCCTAAAGCTGGCAAACGACATCTCAGGAGGATATGACCACCAGGTTCTTAACCCCTTATAACGATTTCTATTTAGGCTGTATAAGTAGAGCAGCGTTTAAAATAACGTGAAACTTACGAAAATTTGGTAAAAATAGTAAACTAAGAAAATGGGACCCAAGCAAAATTTTGCAAAATAGGAGATGCCACGCTCGATAACGACTTAATGAAACTAACGCAAACCTTGTACACGTATTGACTCGCACCTCGTTAGATCTGGCATAAAAATTCTTCTTCTTAATTGGCGCTAAACCGCTTTCGCGATTTTGGCCGAGTTTAACAAAGCGCACCAGTCGTTTCTTTCTCTCCACCTGATCTTTCCAACGCAGAGGAGGCCTTCCTCTTCCTCTGCTACCGCCAGCTGGTATCGCATGGAATACTTTCAGAGCCGGAACGTTTGTATCCATTCGGACAACATGACCCAGCCAACGTAGCCGCTGGATCTTTATTCGCTGCGCAATGTCTATGTCGTCGTAAAGCTCATACAGCTCATCGTTTCATCGTCTGAGATATTCGCCGTTGCCAACGTGCAAAGGTCCAAAAATCTTGCGCAGAATCTTTCTCTCAAACACTCCAAGCGTCGCTTCATCGGATGTTGTCATCGTCCACGCTTCTGCGCCATACGTTAGGACGGGCATGATGAGAGCCGTGTAGAGTGTTAGTTTTGTTCGTCGAGAGAGGACTTTCCTGCTCAGTTGCCTACTTAGTCCAAAGTAGCACTTGTGGGTAAGAGAGATTCTACGTTCGATTTCAAGTCTGACATTGTTATCGGTTCCTAAATAAACGAAGTCTTTTACAACCTCAAAATTATAACTGTCAACAGTGTCGTGGGTGCCGATACGGGAGTGCGCCGACTGTTTGTTTGAAGACAGGAGGTACTTCGTTTTGTCCTCGTTCACCACCAAACCCATTCGCTTTGCCTCTTTATCCAGTTTGGAGAAGGCAGAACCAACAGCGCGGTTGTTAAGGCCGATGATGTCAATATCATCGGCATACCCCAACAATTGTACGCTCTTATAAAATATTGTGCCTGAGCGATTAAGTTCTGCGGCTCGTACAATCCTCTCCAACATCAGGTTAAAGAAGTCCCACGACAGCGAGTCACCCTGTCTGAAACCTCGTTTGGTAACAAACGGCTCGGAGAGGTCCTTCCCAATTCTGACGGCGCTGCTGGTGTTGAGCAACGTCATCTTGCATAGCCGTATTAGTTTTGTGAGGATACCAAATTCAGACATCGCGGCATACAGGTAACTCCTTTCCGTACTGTCGAATGCAGCTTTGAAATTGACGAAAAGATGGTGTGTGTCGATTCTCTTTCCATGGGTTTTTTCCAAGATTTGGCGTATTGTGAATATTTGTGCGATGGTAGACCTTCCATATGTTGCATAGAAGCCGATGCATGCACCTTCCCAGCTCCTCGCCGCCATGTTTGAATAGCTCAGCCGGCAGTCCGTCGGCGCCCGCGGCTTGGTTGTTCTTTAAACGCGTTATCGCTATTCTCACCTCGTCATTATCGGGTAGCGGAACGACAATTCCGTCGCCAACGATTGGGGTACCGAGATCTTCTCTGTGACGTGCGCAGCTATCACTGTTTAACAGGTTCGAGAAGTGTTCCCTCCATAATTTCAGATTACTCTGTACGTCAGTCACTAGATCGCCGTCTTTGTTTTTACAGGAAATCGCGCCGGTCTTAAAACCTTCCGTAAGCCGCCAAACTTTCTGGTAGAATTTTGGGGCGTTGTTCCTATTGGTCAGATTCTCAAGCTCCGCGCACTCACGTATTTCGGCCTCTCGTTTCTTCTTTCGGATAGTACGTCTCTCTTCTTTTGTTAGCTCTCTGTAGCGATCCCACATGGGATTAAATATTAGTTTAGGGAAAAATTACTTTCTCGGTAGATGGCTGGAGTAATCGATATCTCGTAAAGTATCGATGAAACAATTTAAAGTTTATGCTTGTGGTCAAGGTGACATTTCACACTAAAAAAATCGTTTGCTGTTTTTTGTTTATTTCATGCAGTTGTGAGTTAAAGGGTGTTAGCAATGGAAGGCAAAGAAGAGAGAATTCGGTACATTTACAGTTTTTCTTGATAGAGCCGAAAATGCGAGCCATTTAGCAAATTTTAGGTTTCCAAATACCATTATCTCGAAAAATTGGAGCCAATGTTATAAAATAGGGGACGCAGTTTAAATTTCATTCTGTCAGAAAAGTACCGGGAATTGCTCAATAAAACGCAAAATAATTGTTTAATCATCAACATTTATTTTGTCGCCTTCAAAATAGGCTCTATTCGAAGCAATACCCATATGCCAACGATTAGTCCAGTCATCAAAGCAACTTTTAAACGCGTTTGAAGAGATCTTCTTCATTTAAGTTTTGGGAAAAGGAAAAAGTCACAGGGTGCTAAATCCGGTGAATACGGTGGTTGCTCGACGAAATTTGTCAAGTTTTTGGTCAAAAACGTGCTCACAATACGAGTCTTGTGAGGCGGTGCGTTATCAAGGTGCATGATCCATGAGTTATCTTTTCACAAATTGGGCCGTTTTCTACGCACATTCTCTCTCTAGTATTCTTTATTTACCGTAGAACCATTTGGAATGAATTCCGAGTGCACAACACCTATCATGTTGAAAACGAGTAGCATGATTTTTCTCTTTTGACCGACTTTGTCGTAGTTTTTTGGGTTTCGGCTCATGGGGATAGCGCCATTCAGCCGCCTGATTACTTGTTTGCATGTCAATCTCATATACTCCCGTCTCATCACCTGTTATGATGCACTGGATAATTGTTGGCTCCGAATTCACTTGCTCAAACATGTTTTCAGCCACCTTCTTCCGATGAATTTTTTGAAAGAAATTCAACTCTCTTGGAACGAGTCGAGCAGCCACGCGCCTCATGCCCAATTGATGGTGTAAAATGTTGCGGATTGATTCGTGAGACACGTTAAGGTCACGAGCTACCTCCCTCAAACTTAAATGATGGTTTTCCCGCACTATTTCCTTGACTTTGTCGACGTTTTCATCCGTTGACCAGATCGGGGCAAATCTTCCATGACTTCTCGACCCTCTGCAAAAGCCTTATACCACTCGTAGACCCGTGTTTTTCGTGGTTTTGATAAAGCACACTCCCCATAGACTTTCTGCAACAATTTCAACGATTCGGCGCACGAAGTCTCGTTCAAAACACAAACTTTAAGACAAATTCTTTGTTCGATATTTTTATCCATAGTAAAAATCACAGAGCACATCTACGGTTGACTGATAGAATAAAATATAATCACGCTCAAACTCTGTGACACTATAGAGGACAGTTGTACCAACATTTCAGCAAACAAATTTTGACATACCTATGATCAGAAAGTGCCGGGAATATTTAAATAAAACAAAACAGAATTAAACTTCAGGCAAATTTATTTTATTTCTTTCAAAAAATGATCCGTCTGAAGCAACGCACATGTGCCAACGTTTATCCCAGTCCTCCGTGCACCCCTGGTAGGCCGACAAAGGGATGGCCTTCAGCTCCTTCGTCACATTCTCTTTGATCTCCTCTATCGACTGAAATCTCTTTCCTCGAAGTGGTAACTTCAGCTTGGGAAACAAAAAGAAGTCGAAACGGGGCCATATCAGATGGATACGTTGCTTGCACGATGGTATTTAATTGGTGTTTGGTCAATTAATTTGGTCAAACAATTTAGCCTCGATGTGATGGCGCGTTATCATCATGCAGAATCCAAGAATTGTTTGCCCACATTTCCGGCCGTTTGCGACGTACAGCATCTCTAAAATGCTTCAAAACGGACAAATAATATTCTTTATTGCCTGTCTGGACTGATGGAAGGTACGCATGGTGCACTACGCCTTGGAAACCAAAGAAAACAGTCAACATCTCCTTCCCGGTACTTTTTGATCATAGGGCTTTTTAAATGAACAATTCCCGATATTGTTTTGACAGAATGTATAAAGCCCCAATTAAGTGGAATTTGATAGCCTATTCAATATATTTGTAAAAACCGAAACGTTCAAAATCCGACCATTGTGTAACTAATATTTCGGTTTTTCTTTTTTGTTGAATTGCTCACAAAAAATTCACTATAAAATAAATAAATAATTGGCGCGTACACTTCTGTTAGGTGTTTGGCCGAGCTCCTCCTCCTATTTGTGGTGTGCGTCTCGATGTTGTTCCACAAATGGAGGGACCTACAGTTTCAAGCCGACTCTGAACGGCAGATATTTTTATGAGGAGCTTTTTCATGGCAGAAATACACTCGGAGGTTTGCCATTGCCTGCCGAGGGGCGACCGCTAGTAGAAAAATGTTTTTATTAATTTTGATTTCACCGAGATTCGAACTAACGACCTCTCTGAGAATTCCGAATGGTAATCACGCACCAACCCATTCGGCTACCTCGGCTATGAAGCTGAATAATTTTTGATATAATAAAGTTCAGAGTCCAAATTTTCTCTGAGTGAGAAAAATCCACATGAACTATTGCCCACACAGCTTTAAAATAATCTGTTATGCTCCTGTTTGTCTGCCTTGCTTTTGGCATAATATCAAAAATATCAAAGAGTTCTGCAATAAATGCAATTAAAAATCTCGGTCTTACAATTTTGTTCTAAGCAGTAATTTGAAACTATAAATAGACAATCAATGTACTCTTATTCACACACATACATACAAACATATATCCATACATATGTATGTGCAGCAATAACTGCTTAAAAAAAGAGGAAAACACAAAACACGATTGCCGTATTCAAACACCAAAGCGAAATTGAGCGCACTCGGATGGGAAATGATGCAAGTGCAAGTAGAATTTGTTGTTGGGCGGCAAAGCTAAACGACAACATTTTAATTGCCAACATTGCTCAGTTGGGCAACAATGCGTGTACACCCGACTGACGGCAATGCCAACCGCAAAGGCGTGCAATGGGGCCAGTACAGCTGGGAATGCATTTGTGTGGTTGTGGCATCCACAATAAGAGAAAACAGGAACATCAGCTTCAGCATCAGCAATAGCATCAACAGCAGCATCAGATTCGTTGTGCTCGCGACAGCAGCCACTTTAACGCGCTGTCATTGTTATCACTGTTGGATGCCACGCACTGTCTTCTGGTCTAATAACGTTGCCGAGCTCTTTAGTGCGGGTAATTCGCCAAATGTCTGTGCCTACTGTCGTATGAAATGTCGCTGGCCACCCGTCCTGCCGTTCTGCCGTCCATTCGTTCGTCTACTCGTCTTTCCAGCCGCTTGCCAATCTGTCTGTCCGCGTGAGTGCCACTTTTCAAGCTAATGCTGTCACACACACACGCACACACAAGTACATATATACCCACACGTATATAATAACGTAAAGTTTTGCATTTCTTGCACTACAAACAAAGCACTTCTCGGGCGCTACACTCATTGCCGCCTGCCCAAGTAGCAGCGTGACGGTTGGTTGTTTCGTTGACTGGCTGGCTGGTTGTTCGGTCGGTGGATCGGCCGCGACATAGTTGGGCACTGCTTGTCACTAAGGAGGGGTCCTCAAAGCAATGTGACTTTTGTCTTGTGTGTCTAACACAACAAATCGCTTACATTCCTTGAGACACATTTATAGGATTGATGCGGCATTTGCATTTGAGTGGAAAATTGAATTTTCATTTTCACTACTCTTTGCCTGCAAGCTGTGTACACACACGCACATGCACTTATGTAAATACTTACGTACCTTCACTTTTTCTTTCTACTTGACTGCAGCATTCCGTGCTATTTTTATCACATTTGTAGCGGAAGATATTTGTGTGCACTGAAACAGTAGGTGGGGTTGTTGTAGGTGCACATAATGGGTGCTGCAATTTGTAGTTCGCGGAGGAAGAACGAAACAACGAGTATCAAATGGTATTTAAGTTGGTATTTAGCTGATAGATCTTAGCTTGGAAGCTGACAGAATGTAGCAGAAGAAATTACCAACCCGTGAGACTTGTAGAACTAGTGACTCCTTGAATATGTTTCTCATCTATCGCGATATACATGATGAAATTGTGACTAATATAAATTGAAAGTAAATTTGTATATAATGCAATATTTAAAGGTAGCTTATCAAAGTAAATCAATAAAATATCTACATATATATAAAATTGTCACCAACTTTCAAAATCGTATTTACCAAAAAGTATGTGATTTTGTATAATATACAATTTTTTTTAGGAAATTATTGTCATTACTCCTTATTATGATAATATTGGTATGGCTCAATTACGTATGAAACAAAATATTGGCCAAATGGCCGCCACGGCCTCGGCGGCACACCTCCATCCGATGGTCAAAATTTTCAATGACGCTGAGGCATAATTGAGGTTATATGCCGTTAATGTGCCGAATTATCTCATCCTTTAGCTCTTGAATTGTTACTGGCTTATCGACGTACACCTTTTCTTTCAAATAACCTCAAAGAAAGAAGTCCAACGGTGCAAAATCACATGATCTTAGTGGTCAATTGGCATCGCCGCGACGTGCGATTATTCGACCATACAATTTTTCGCGCAAAAGAGCCATTGTTTCGTTAGCTGTGTGACAAGTGGCACCGTCCTGTTGAAACCACATATCGTCCACATCCGTATCTTCCGATTCGGGCCATAAAAAGTTCGTTATCATCTCACGATAGCGAACACTATTCACAGCAACTGCCTGACCGGCCTCGTTTTGGAAAAAATACGGTCCAATGATGCCGCCGGCCCATAAACCGCACCAAACAGTCACTCTTTGTGAATTCATTGATTTTTCGGTAATCACTCTTGGATTATCATTCGCCCAAATGCGGCAATTCTGCTTATTGACGAATCCATTGAGATGAAAATGTGACTCATCACTGAAGATGAAGTGCGCGATATGCATTTTGATTTGAACGCCCGTTTTCATAATAAGCCTGAATAACTTTAACGCGTTGCTCGATTTCCATGGATCAAATTGAGTTAGTCTGAAATTGAAAAATGTTGAATGAAATGCAGAAAAAAACTTGACGTTTAGGTGTGGTTCACATTCAACATAGGCTTTTTGACCATCTGGTCGTACAGAAAGAAGTTCACGTTCACTCAGGTAGTTCTGTAGGATCCTTAGCAGGTATACGGGTATTCGAAACCTTTCTTGCAGTAGTACTTTTATTATGTCTGCCCATTGTAAGCTATTAACGGCGTTTCGTACATCAATCATTGCCAGGACGATGATGAGCCTCGGGTAGGAACGTCCGCATTAAGCGCAGTATACGCTGCTTACCACCTCCTTTCTAATGCTAATGGCAGGTCTTCCACGTCGAAAGCCATATTGCCTTGATCACAGCCCTCCTACGCTCGCTACAGACTCTGGTAGCCTGCGATGTATATGCTTTTCCACCAGTTTTTCTATTCAGCAAGCAAAGCGGGTGCCAACCTGACGGTCGCGCTCGGTCGGCTGTACCCTTACTGATTAGGGTTAGCTTCTGTCTTTTCCATAGCTTGGGAAAGACGCTTTGAGCAACGCACGCATTGTAACTTCAGCATCCCGTCTGATCGGTTTTCGCCCGCAAGCTCGCAGTTAAGTTGTTTAGTGAAGGGCGGAAGCATCTCGTCATTTTGAGAGTCTCGACTACAGACTCTGGTAGCCTGCGATGTATATGCTTTTCCACCAGTTTTTCTATCCAGCAAGCAAAGCGGGTGCCAACCTGACGGTCGCGCTCGGTCGGCTTGACCCTTACGGAAGCATCTTGTCACTTTGAGAGTCTCGGTCTTCGCGCAGCAAGGGGTGTATGGGGAACAGTTTGTCCATGATGTTGCTAATGGTATCGCTGTCTAGATGTTGGACTGTAGAGTTTGTACGTAGCATTCACGTTACGATCTTATATCCCAGTGCCCGAGGATTGCTGTTTAGATCACTTCGAAGATCCTCCCATATTGCTTTCTTACTAGCAATTATTGTTTTCTTACTAGCAATTATTGCTTGTTTCAGCGCCCTTCCGCATTACCTAAATTCGTCGGCTCCCAGCTCTACCTCTCTGTTTCGCCTGGCTCTGGTGTACCTTCTTCTGCTACGGACAGAAGCTTGTCTGAGCTCTGCGATTTGTGGTGTCCACCTGTTTTCTGGAGCGTAGCCTTACACGGGGTTCCGATGGGTCGAAGCTTTATGTTTTTATTCAAAGAGAAAGCGTGTTTGTGTATGAAATATGGGCTTATATTTAACCCGAATGCTGCGTATTCGACCCTCTCGAGACTAAAATAATAAAGTAAATGAAAAATTTCCCTATTTACCTAAAACACAATATTGTTTAAAACTTCCATGACTCGGCCGCAATATCTCCACCATCCAGCAATCGAAATGTTGAACCCTATGTGGCGCGTACAGTTACTTATTCCCCTGCCACTTGCTCTCATACGTAGTTCGAAATATGCTGATGTGATGTTCAAAATAAATTGATGCATTTGCTTAGTTTGACATTTCATTACATTTTTTCCACACCAAGTAATTGGTCGGGTGTTGCAAGTGTACGAGTATGGTACTCATAACAAACAAAGTGGCAGCAATCGGTATCACCCTATTAGGTGTGGGCTGGTGAGTGTCTGCATTTGTTAAAAGGGGGCATTTAAAGTTAAAATGAAAATAAAATTGATAATTAAAATCAGATATTTGAAACACCAGAAAAATAAATTTGTGGAAAATTGAGCAGAGCTTTAGTAAAAGTTAGACGTCCACTCATCACCTGCTCGCTGACAAACATCTCACACTGCATTGCGCTGCTACTTACGCATGTGTGTATGTATGTATGTGTGTATGTACATATGAATATAGCAATTACTTTTAGTCGGCCATCATTTTGATGGTCGTCGCGGTGGCTGTCTGTCATCGACGGCCGGCGCCGCTGCTATTGCTTGCTCGCACGCAAGAAAATCATAATTCCGAAAATATCTTGTAACTTTTGCTTTGTCAGCTCAACGAGTGCTTAGTAAGACATCAGACATCTTCAAAAGGATACTTGTCTTACCCCGCTGCATATGAAAATTAAAAAAAGAGAAAAAAATAGAAAATGGATTAGATGGTAATAGGAAAGCAAACAGCGCAAAACTACACGCAATCTGACTGATACAACAAAGAACATATGAAATTTATTAATAAACCGGATTAACAGCAGCAACATGGCATGGTGTGGTGGCAAGTGTTGGGGGAGCATATAAAAATTAATAAAAATCCATTTCAATCATTTTGTGCGTGACTCTAAGAGAGCTGCCCATTTGTAGCGCTACATACACACACATACTTGTTCGATATGTCTGTATGTGCATGGGTTCGTGTTTTATTTATTCACTTGCCTTGAAGTATCTCGTTGATGGATGGATTTTATGCGCTCGCATTCGTGGCAATTTTTGCTTAATGGTATCAGTTTTTATAGCTCATTGAAATGTGCTGGCGAAGCGATATCTCAACAGTTTTCCATTTATATTTCAGTTTTCCCATTTCCCGAATTGTTTTTTGTTGTTTTAGCTCAATTTAGCTCGTCGACCAATTAGCTCCACATTCGAAAAATGCTTTTGTACCATTCGATCGTAAAAGAAATTGAAATGGCCAAAATTACCACATGAGACAGATTTAATAGCGCTACTAAATACTTGGAAAATTTCTATTACACTATATGTATATACAAAGATACATACACACATGCATTGGTACATTTGCATATGCCTATTTGTATCGCTACCTACACAGGTATTTAGAAAATGCTTTTTACGCTCACATTTCCGCTCTGCTTTCGGGCAAAATGGCATTCCGGCGAATCATTAAGTGGACAGTTGAAGAGACTTATGTATGTACTTCAAAGTAACTTATTTCTAATACACATTAGAGTGGAACGGACAAAAATTATGTACATAGAAAAGTGGACTTTTGGCAAAACAGCTTAAGTGACTTTAACGGGCTTTGCTTTAAGGTCAACAAATAAAAAAATTCGCTATACTATAGAAATCTTTAGTATTTTATTTATTTTTAATTACTTTATTTTGTAATTTATTTTATTTTATTTTATTTTTTGAGCTTATTGCCATCTCGGCTATTGCCGGAGATTACACATCCCGGATAAAATTTGCAAGGGATTGTGCTCTGGTGGAGCGTAGTCCAAGTTCTACGCCCATGCGGTTGCTATTGCTTAAATATTTAAAAATCTACGAACTATTGCACATGTGCCCAGTTGGGTCGACTTCTGCATGTCTTCTAAGAGGTGTTGGCAGTCATACTTCTTCAAGTTTTTTATTAAATGCTTAGGCACTAATCCAGTGGAAGATATAATTATTGGAATTATATTCACTTCCCTCGCTTTGTACATCCGTTTAAGTTCTATGGCCAAAGCTGCATAATTTGATATTTTAGTGGAGTATGTGCTTTGGATGTTGCGATTAAGAGGCACTGCTATATCAAACACTTCGATTTTTTTATTTGCTTTGTCGAACAAGATGCTGTCAGGTTTGTTGGCAGCTACTGTTTGATCTGTGGATATAAATCTGTCCCAGTAAAGTTTAAAATTTGCATTTTCCAATATTTCCTTTGGTTCATATTTAAAGCACAAGACTTCACCATAAATGCCGCACCTTCGGCACCCATCTTCTATTATCTCGCCACGTATCGACCTATCGACCTTCGGAAATTTCTAATTGGAATAACTCGGTCTTGGATAGCGATTGTGAAACCTTCTGTTTTAGAAAATAATTTTCCTCTTTTTAACCATAAATTGGATGGTTGTGCGTCTGTCTATCCATTCCATTTCAAGATCATGGGGATGAACACCGTTTTGTTTTTGCCTTCCATGCGATCATTTCTGCTGGGGATTTAACCCCCTCAGGTACTGAGAAGTCCTGCTCCATCAAACTGAGCGGGGTAAAGTCATTATCTGCCATAGCTTTAAATAGATGAGACTCGCTGCTTAGAAAATATGTACGTAGCTTCAAAGTTTGCGAAAAGTGTAGACGCGCTATATTAATGAGTCCTCTCCCACCAACATTTCGAGGAAGCGATATTCTTTCCACAGCACTTTGAGGGTAATGGCTTTGGAACTTAGTAAAAGTGGTGCGTATCAGCGTTTCAATCCGAAGAATATCTGTCAGAGACCATTTTATTACTCCAAACGAGTAAGTCAAAAGAGGTTTGGGGCAGGTATTAATTGCTTTGCATTTATTTCCACTGTTCAGACTAGTTTTTAATACAGCTTTCAGTCGTGCCTCAAATTTGTTAATGTGGCTTTGCTTTACCAGCCTGTGGTTGATTCCTTTAAGTTGCAGAAATCCTAAATATTTATAAGATTCGCTGCTATGCAAGTTGTCTATAATAATATTTTGGTCTACTGCGTAGTTTTCTTCGGCTTCTTCAAGCTGACCTTTAATCAGATGTATTATTTTGCACTTCTCTGTTCCAAATTCCATTCCCACGTCATCACTGAAAGCTTTAGAGACATCTATCAGCTCATGAAGCTTATGCTTTTTATTTGCGTAAAGTTTCAAGTCATCAACAAATAGAAGATGGTTGAACGTATGCTCTCTTATTTTTGTTTTGAGTGTAAAGCCGTTTTGCTTATGTGTTAGAAGCCTGCTAAGTGGGTTGAGGCCAATGCAGAACCATAGGGGACTTTAGGCATCCCTTTGGAATATACCACGATTGATTGAAATTAGTTTTGAAACAGTTCCATTTAAAACCAGTTTACTTGCTCATTATGCGACCCAAGAGGGCAATATGTATTTCACCGCGACGCTCCTTGCAACTATAGACGAAAATAAAACGACGATCTGTACGAATAGTACAGCAAAAACACTAGTCAAGACCACAATGCCATGCATTACGATAGGTTGCAACGCATCTATGCCTAAAATAGATAAGAACAAAAAAAAAAAAAATGCTGTATACTGGTGGACACATGAGATCGCAGAACTTAGAGATATGTGCATCCATAAGCGTAGAAAGTATACTAGAGCCAGAAGATAGGGCCCGGCGATAATGGAATCCGAAGAATACAAAAAGAGCAGAAAAAAATTGAGGAAAGCTATAAGCCAAAGCAAAAAAGACAAATGGGAAGAGCTACGAAACGATCTAAACAATAACCCATGGGGATTGGGCTACAAAATCGTTATGAAAAAGCTAGGAGCCAAATCCCCTGCTGCTGATATGGAAACCGAAGTGGTAAGCAAAATAGTCGACACACTCTTCCCAACACACTGTGCTGAGAGGGAAGAACTCGAGCATGAAGCAATAGAACCTGTCCCATTCACAGAAGAAGAACTTATGGATGCTGCAAAAGCAATGAAATGCAATAAAGCGCCAGGATCTGATGGCATAGTTGCAGAAATATTGAAGCTATTGGCGATCGAACGCCCTCTTTTGCTGCTAAACATGTACAACGCATGCCTAAAAGAAGGAATTTTTCCAGAAATATGGAAAATATGGAAAATTCTGTAATCTGTGCAACGCACCTGTGCTCTCAGAGTGGCTTCGTCATACAGAACAGTATCTGAAGCAGCGGTGTTAGTTATCAGCGGAACCATCCCTATAGATATTCTAGCACAAGAGCATAAACGCAGATGGGAGGCAAAAAACACAGGAATCCCAGTACCACACTTCTCCGATATTAGAGTTCAAGCACTCGCACTTTGGCAGGCAAGATGGAACTCTGAACGGTATGGTAGATGGACAGCGAGACTAATACCCGATCTAAAAAAGTGGATAGAAAGAAAGCACGGTGAGGTTAACTATTACCTCACACAGTTTTTGTCCGGACATGGGTCCTTTCGCAAGTATTTGTGGCGAATGGGAAAAGTGAGCCAACCAAACTGCATATATGGAGATACTGAGTATGATGTTGCGGAACACACCTTCTTTAAATGCGAGAGGTGGAACGTAGAGAGAACAGGTCTGCAGCGAGCTATTGGTGTATTGATGATAGACGAAGAAAAATGGAATGCCGTCGCAAATTTTGTGGAGGATATTATCCGAAAAAAGAAGCGCGAAATGGAAAGCTATGCTGAAGAGCATTGAGCATAGGTTTCTCAAAACAGGCGACCCTGGACGCAGTGTTCTTCTTAGGACGCCGTCTTGGCTCTCTACCTCGAAGCAATGCGGAAGCAGTCCCGGGGTGGAGGGAAAAATCCAAGAGAAGATAGAGGGATATTTTTAATGGAATCACCACACGCGTAGTAGCGACGGTTATTTTTAACCCAACCTCACCGCCAAAAAAAACAAAAAAAAGAAAAAAAAAAATGTAGAATAGAATCAAAAGCTTTTTTGTAGTCAATAAATGCGACGGTTAAATTTCGCCTTCTTCGTAGAGCTACATCTGTGATTAACGATCTATAATAAGCTGATCTTTATAGCCCATTGTGCGCTTCCTGCAACCTTTCTGTTTTTCACATAAAAAGCCGTTAATTTCATAGTGTTCGTATATTCGGTTAGCAATAATTTTTGTAAAGAGCTTGTATGTCGTGCTTAAGCAAGTAATTGGGCGGTATTTTGCTAGATCAGCAGATGATGCGTCTTTTGGGGACGCTCCGGCTGTAAGAAATTGTGCGATAACAGCAGTATTTTTAGCAGCTCGTTGCAGCATCTTGCGAGTACTTCATGCATTACTGAAATCTTATTAAGCCAGATGTTGTGTAGCTTATCTAGGCCAGGGGATTTCCACATAGCTATAGTACATATACTAATCTTTATTTCTTCTGCTCTTATGTCGCATTAGTGTATTGGTGCTACGTTGTCCGATTTTTCTTTTTCATTGGCTAACCAATTCGCATCAGCATTGAAGTGCTCTACTTGTGCCCATATTTTCTCCCAAACTGCACTATATCGTGTTGTTGTGGATACGATGTCTGAGATTCTGCTTTGCTTTTTTGTTGCAGATTTCTATAAAAGCTCTTTTGAGTTTTGTGAAAAAGCTGTGTCTGATTACTTTTGAGGTATCTTCTTAATCGTTTTGAGTAAGCGGCGATTTGCTGCACTTTCCTATCAATTATCTGGGATAGTTGGTCAAGTTCTAGAGTCTGAGGTTTAAGCTGCGTGATGATTTTAGATACATGCCTGCACAACCTTTTAGATCTAGCACCATTTTTAAATGAAGTAAGCCTCCCTATAGATTCTCTTAGACCGGCAATTCGTGTTTCGAGTCTTCTTTGCCACTTGGGAGCTACTGGTGGTTTTTGCGTTGTTGTATTTTTAAATGTTTGTACCTTTGGGTGCTTCCCCAGTAATCATACAGAAGTGAGCGCAGAAACATAAAAGAGAGTGTTAACATATTCCAAAATGGTGCTATTGGCGACATATGGTGGCAGAATTTTCGAGTTAAGTATTTTTACCACTTCATTTAACTGTTCCGATTCGCCTAATCGGGGTATCCTTGGTCTTAGCAAAGGATCCATAACTTCATAATTCGCCAGATAATTATTGAAAATGTCTTTTACCTCTCACTCTTCATTAGTTTCTGGACTATCGCTTTCAGTACTTTCATAAATCAAGTTATTTATCGCACGTTGGTAAATTCTGCTAAATTTTCAGGCTGTGAGTTGCGTGCCTCGGTTATATCTGGTGTTACTTCTTCTTCGCTTCGTTCCACTCCTCGTAGCTCGTTGCGTATTGCACTTTTAATTTCCTCTTGCGTTTCTTTTGTTACATGTTCGTGTTGGAAGATTGCTGTTTTTCTTTTGGCAAGGCTATTTTCGGTAAGCTTCCCATTCAGATGTCTGTATCTTCTTAGAAACATGTCTAGCATTATCTCATTCATAATTTGTGGAAATGTAGAAGCAGCGCAGGACATATTCATTCATTTCCGTTGTCCATTGAATAGGATGTTTAACACGGCCTGCTCTTGTGGTCCCAAGATTAATTTGAGACACACTTGTCGCAGTGTTGGGGTTTTCGTGTTGTACCATTGGCGACTCCGCTATCTGATGTTGATAAGCCGAGCACTTACCGGCAGCCGTGGCTTCTGCCGACACTTGAGCGAATATCCTCGCTCGGCTGCAATCATTAGATTCCTCTACAGGTATGTATAATGCGGCTCCCCGTTTTTTGAAGCGGGTAATTACATTTTAAACCTGCGGCCAGGTGGTTTACAGGTTTCCTTCTGGGGTAACTGTGTCCTTCAGACATGCATTCAGCCGGCATGTTAAGCATTTTAGCGGTATGTTTTCTTCTTCACTGAAACTTCGGAGCCGTTACTTCCAGCACCCCTCAGTGGGGGCTCGTTCTAAAAAATGTTTGACATATCCTTAAAGGATTATATTAACATTTTATGAAAAAAAAAAATTTTGTTTGTCCGAAATTTTACACGTATTTTACCAATATGAATTAACCTTAATTTTTCTCATATCCCTTTAGATGCTACCATCTAACAACGATCCTAACTCGGTTTGAACTATCGCAACACAAAAAAATACACCTTATGCGCTATTCAACATAGACACAACAACAACACTTAGCTTCCTCAAACTAAATAATCTAAATGCGAAAATTACTTTTACCATCACCTTATAGCAATTCTGTAGTTCTTTGAAAATTTAATTTAAAAACAAAAAGTAATTAAATATTTTTGTCCCTTTATTTGAAAAGTACACGAAAATCGCATTTATTGTTCAGCCAAAAAATGCCACCGCAGAACTATTTGTTTCCCACGATTTGTGTTTAAAATTAAATTTTCTGAGAAAAACAAATCGTTAATTCAAAGTGAAGGCGATGAAAGACAGCAAAAAATTAATGCCAATTCTTTTGCAAACGTATGAGGACGGAAATGTGCCAATGTGAGTGGGCGTTGCACCAATGCTATTAATGATGGCGTTGGGTGTGGACGCCGTTTTGTAGGTTCGCGTTGGCCAAGTGGGAAGTGATCTACACGAAAACAAATAACAAATGGTGGCAAATGGTTGGGGGCCGGGTTAAGTGCAAAAACAAAGGCAAACCAAGGCAAAGTCACATCACTTAAATACAGGGTGCATTGTTTGCGCCAGATGATGTTTTTATAATAACTTTTAAGGAAATACGATTTTATAATTTATATTTTCCTAATTCAGTGTATTGTATTTTCAATTAAATAAATATATTTTTTGAATTTTGTTTTTTGCTTAATCTATGCTTTTTGTCGGACAGTTTTTTTTACAAATTATTCAATTCGCGAAAAATAATTGGCTTCCTCGACATATACAGTCTATTCCAGAAAAAAACCGAGTTTTTTTAAATGATATTAATTTTTTTTTTATTTTTTTGCTGTCTAATGCCAAATGTGGCAGTGATGTCATTAACCCATTAAATCCCAACCTTATATAAAACAATTTTTTTTTAAATACGTTTATAAAACGTTTATTGAAATAGTGTAATTAAGCTCCTTAAAAAAGAAAAACACGAAAAAAATAAAATAAATGCATTTTTTGGGCTGTACCCAATCGAGTACATTGGGATAATATGTATATACATTGCCTGTATATGAAAATATGGAGTATTAAATAAAAGGACACTTTCAAACACTTCCTTGGTTATTAGTTCGGTTAACAGTATGGAAGTTTTTGAAACATTCTCTCTCCACGCAAAGGGCTACATTGCATAACTCGCAAATCCATCGAATTCTTTGGTGACACTCCCTGCACCTCAGCTGATTCGATATCCTTTTGGGAAAATGGTTATATGAGGAACCAGCTATTGATGCCGTTGTCGATCGTTTTGAAGATATGTCCCGGATATTATAATTGCGTAAATAAAATCGCACAATTTCACGTTGGTATTGCAACAAGTCGCATTGACTCTTACTTGCCATTTTATAAACCTTCCATGCGTTTACTAGGCACGAGCTTATCATTGTCTTGAAAAGAGGCCACCACCATTTCTTTCCTCTAAACTTTATATAGTAAGTATTCAAAGCTTGGTTGTGGAGGTCAACTCCTCCCATTCCTGAGTTGTATTCCGCTATCAACTTCGACTGATGGGCATTCACCTTGCGCCTCTCTTGTCTTGACCATCGTTTGACGGTATGTAAAGGTTCAACTACAAAATTTGATACAAAACAACTATTCAAATAAATCATTATGATAAACTTACATAAAATCAAACTCTCCCCGTTGCTTCTTTTGTAGTTCTTTGTTCGTTTTCAGAGGACATTTTTTGGACCGCCGTTCACGAACAGTCCCAGTAGCCTTAAATCCTTGTTCTTTCAAAATTCTAAGAAGGTCATAGGACGTAAAGAAATTGTCGAAAAATACGATGTGATCGGTCGGATGTGGAATGTTTGCCAAAAGATCAAGGACGACCCTTGAACCTAATGGGAGACTTTCTTTCTGATCCTCTTATGCTGCAATGCATATATTTTCGTTTGATCGATTATTAATTTTACCCCCTCATCGTCAAAAATAGTTTCAAAAATTTCAACTGGGTTCTTAGTTACCAATAAAGAACACGCTTCAAGTTGGGATTGTTCGTAAAAACGTGTTTCTGGAATTTCCGCACTTGTTATTCTCTTTCTCCATTTTGGATTTAGATCTTTTGACAACTTTTGCCTTTTTTGTAAGCTTGCAAGTGGAATATCACCATCACTGTCACTGTCACTGCTCAAAAATAAGTCAACTTCGCCCGGAACATCCCTTGGAATATCATCACGCAATATATTATCCTCTTAAATGTACTCCTCATCTGTGTCCCAGTGGGTATTTGGCGGTATAATAGCGAAGTCGAAGTGACTACGGTCGCTTGATTCAATATCGTCGGTGGCCGCAGAAAGGTTGTGAAACCTCTTTCCGTAAAATTTTTTTACATCCATTACCAAATCTACATGAAATATTCACACAAAATATATATGTATTAATGTTCCCACTGTACCCATGCGAGTACACTAGAATTTAAACCTACCGAAATGCACTTTTCCACAACTTGTTTCGTATTTTTGTTATAAAGTATACAAATTATATGTATTATGAATATTTCAACACTGAACTTTTTCCGTGATAACTTAGATTTTGTCAAACAGAGAGCTTATTGCAAACTAAACCATGAAAAGAAGAAAAATAGCAAACGTGCACGCAAAGACAAGTGAATAACGGATAACGGGACTCAAAAAAAAAGAAGGAGAAACATGTGTATTCCTTTTCAACATTGCTCTGTATTATAAAGTGGCGAGTACATTTAAAAATTTGTAAGCGTTGGCTTTTGACGCCGTTTCGAAAAAGGTGCTTTTTCTGTACTCAAGCGAGTACAATGGGATCAAATGGGTTAAAAGGTGAAATACAACCTCATACAGGTGCTAGTCTTCCATTTGTCTCCCTCCTTCGGAGTAGAGAATATCTCGAATTTTACCGCACTTGAACACATGATACATGAATATTTAGGTATAACTTACATTGGATTTTAATATATTCGCTTGGGAAAAAGAAATCCATCATTTTTGCATTAAATTTTTGCGCAAATGGCTTAAAACTCTGTAATGGTCGACCTTTAGCTCCTTGACGATGCTACGACTACTCACATGTCGATCAACTTCTATTGTTTCTGTGATCTTATTGACATCAAAAACGGATTCGACGAAACCAAAAGTGTATGGAACTAGTTGTTGCAGTATCGGCACCAGAAACACCATTCACAATTTCAGCGGCCTAGCTTGCATTTGCACCTTCATCAAAGAAAATGAATGTACTGAATTTTCTCTTTGTTGACTTCCATTATTAACACCCTTTAACTCACAACTGCACGGAAAAAACAAAAACCAGCAAACGATTTTTTTAATTGTGAAATATCACTTTGACAACTAGCGTAAATTGTTTAATCGATACTTTACGAGATATCGATCACCACAACCATTTACAGAGAAAACGAAATATTTATTTTTCTCCAACCTAATTTAAAGGGTCCCGAGATGAAAAGAGATAATAAGATGTGTAAACTTTTTAATTCCGATAAATACATTTTTATGTAAGGGTTTTTCAATAAGAGGTGTAATTCCCGTAAAAGATCAATGGTTCCGTTGCTTGTGTGGCACGTAGCGCCGTCTTGTTGAAAATAAACGTTGTTCAGACCAATACCATCCAATTTTTGCCATAAAAAATCGCTAATAATCTCTCCAGCTTCAAAGTAAAGTCCAATGACTCTGCCGGACCATAAACCGCACCAAACAGTCACACGTTGAGGATAGAGAGGCTTTTCAACAATAACTCTTGGATTTTCTGAGCTCCAGATCCGATTTTGCTTGTTGACGAAGCCACCGAGGTGGAAATGGGCCTCATCACTCAAGATGATTTTTCGATGGAATTCCGGATCTTTTTCATGCATTTCAACGACCCAATCAGCAAAGACACGACGTTGTTGATGATCGGCTGACTTGAGTTCTTGTGCTAACTGTACTTTATAAGCCTTAAAACCCAAATCTTTTTGCAAAATACGTTGGAATGACGTTTGGGGAATGCCTAATTCTAAAGAACGACGAGGAATGGACAAATCTGGGTTTTCTTCACCATTTTCGGCTACAACAGCAATATTTTTGGCTGTTCTTGAGCGACGTGCACGGGTCTTATTCTTCACATCACTAACTTGTCCGAACAGCTCGAATTTTTTACGAATTTCTGTATTGCAGTCTGACAAGGTGCTTCACGATGACCCAAAAATTTTCGAGTTTTACGAACCGTCTCTGCCAAATTTTCGCCATTTTTATAGTGAATTCTAATAACTTCAATGCGTTGTTTAAGCGTGTATCGTTCAATTTTTATTAATGGCGTAGTTTCTACTTGTCCAATAACAAAAGATAACAGCTACCGAAATAGCGGGCTATTCAAAATAACACCTGTTATTGGAAAACCCTTCGGGTACGCTTTTTAAGTTAGTTTCGAATTTTTATCATGCGAGTAGTAGTCGCGATGAAGAAGCAAGATCCAACAGATCCGAGAAAGATATTTTGTTAAACAATGGATAAAAAGAAAGGAGATCGATATTAGCGAAAGAAAGATCATTGCTAGCTGCAGGCAGTACCCATCAATCCAAAGAGTGATTAACAACTTCAACGAAATCCTACGAATCCAAGCCTCGTTCAGGGTGCCCTTTAAAACTAACTGTGAAAAAAACGCGCATCAACTATCTTTGTGAAGACTAATCCACAACTGAGAGCAAGCCATATCGCAAAGCAAGTAGAAAAAAGTTCCATAAGCAGTCTTGTCCAGTGCAAAAAATCATTAAAAAGGCCGGATTTCATGGTAGGGTCGCACGAGAAAAGCCCTTCTTTTAACGAATAAATCGACTTAAGAGGATAGTCTTTGCAAAGGAGCAAAGAAATTTGGAACAGAGTTATTTTCCCAGATGACAGTAAATTCTGCCTTTTTCGAATAAAAGGTCGCCAGATTGTGTGGAGGAAACCCGGATCAGCATTCGATAGGCAAAACCTAGTACCTAGGTAAAGTACGGTGGTGGAGGTGGCACGATGTGGGTGTATGGTAAGCTCAGGCGTTGGTAAAATGCACTTTATCGAATCGACCATGAACAAACATGATTATCTTAATATTTTAAAAGCAAATTTACCACAGAGTTTAACTAAACTGGGACTGGGCGAAAGATTTATTTTTCATCAGGACAATGAACCAAAGCACACCGCCGAGATTGTTAAGTTGTGGTTGCTCTATAATGTTCCAAAACAACTGCATACATCGCCACACCCCACCATCACCAGACCTGAGCCCCATAGAATATTTATGGGACGTACTCGAGAAGAAAAACCGACAGCGCACTATAACCAGCAAAGAATTACTAAAAGATGTGCTCAAAGAAGAATGGAAAGCACTAAGCTCAGAAGGAGGCCATAAAAAGGCGTGGCTATCCGACTAGCTAGTGAAGTCAAGAATTTATTTAATTGTATTATATATATATAATTGGCGCATACACCCTTTTTGGGTGTTTGGCCGAGCTCCTCCTAATATTTGTGGTGTGCGTCTTGATGTTGTTCCACAAATAGAGGGACCTACCGTTTTAAGCCGACTCCGAAC
The DNA here is from genome assembly GCF_028408465.1 of Anastrepha ludens. NCBI lineage: Eukaryota > Metazoa > Arthropoda > Insecta > Diptera > Tephritidae > Anastrepha > Anastrepha ludens. Next base: position 112,196,952 of record NC_071498.1, on the reverse strand, counting down.
GGCAGATATTTTTATGAGGAGCTTTTTCGTGGCAGCAGTACACTCGGAGGTTTGCCATTGCCTGCCGAGGGGCGACCGCTATTAGAGTAATTTTTTTCTTCATTTTGGTATTTCCCCGAGATTCGAACCGACGTTCTCTCTATGAATAGCGAATGGTAGTCACGGACCAACCCATTCGGCTACGACGGCCGCCGTATTATGTTTCCTTTAATTGTTCTTGAAGTGAGCGCGGACCTTTTTTGTTTTTCTGTGATCTCATTACAAATTTAATTAAGTTATTGATGCTGAATTCTGTGCAATAGTTATTTCTTAATAACTGTAACAAAACTGTAAAAAACCTGAATGAATAATATATAATTTTAAACTTTTCACACTACAAAGAAATTCGTGTGCAAGGAAATATGTGCGTTGAGAATCTTTGAAGGTGTGTATGCGTAGAGTGCGAGTGTAGAATGCAAGCACTTCATAGGGAAGGATCAATGGAACTCTACCATGAAGCAGATTTGTGCAAACATGGAGTGTTTATATGGCGTATGAAGTGCCCATGCATTTCTTACTTATTATACATACTTATATATGTACGTATGAAAGTATTACTGTGCAGTAACCTTTGGATGGCAATTGCTGGCGTCTTTAAAACAACGTCTGCTGGCGGTTTGTTGTGTTACTTATTGCCCCTTAAATGGCTGCGACATTCTGTGCTGACAACGTGGTAATTAAAATTCAATTGTAATTGCAATTAAGCAATGCGCGCGACAGCCTGCTCACACACACATACACCCACACACACATGCGTATGCTTATGCATTTATTCCCGGCAATCTTTTAGCAACGAAAGCGAAAACGACGAGCAAAAGCGCAGAAATCCGCAAATAGAAAATTAAATTCAATTGCGGCAAGACACCGAGCGTTGGCATGCAACAGCCTGTCGGGGGTAGACTGTACACTTAAGATTTGTGCGGCTGAATTTACAATCTTCCATTCTTTAAGCTTCCAACGTAGAACCCGTTGATGCATATTCCTTGGATACAGCAAAGCATAGCAAAGAGAAGCTTAATCGTTCTTCCTCTCTCCTGTGCTGTCTCTTTTCAGTTCATGCTGTCTCGTTTTTTAGCTTTTTTTCATTTCATCGCGCATTTAATGCTGTTTTCACCGTTGATTTTTATTGCTCCTGATTCATTTTCAAGTGGTTTTTTAATTGTTGTCGTAGTTCTTATTTTGCATTGCATTTTTCCATTATCACAATTTTTATTTTTTAATTTTTATTGTTGCTCAGCTTTCGGTTTCGTTTTCGCTTTCGTTTCCATTTGCATTGCATTCAATCTGTGGCTGAACTTCGCTCAGCTGTGTATGTGCGTGGGGATGTGTGCGTTTTTAGCGCGCGAGCATCTTATGGTTGCCAGCATTCCACAGCTTGGCATTTGGCGCTTTGACAAATCGTTTTCATTGCGCTTTGATACTGTCGCAGGCATTTACAAGTGAGTGGGCAAATAAACGAATGCACACCCTCTCATATTATCGTACATATGTATATAAGTGTGTGTATGCATTCATTTCTATATATAATATAAGGAAGCTTCAATTTACACAAGTGACCATTGAAATAGGTACGCGCATATATTCTTGTGGGGACAATCTTCTGTTTCCAATTTCTTTTTTAAGCAAATCCACTTTGGTTCAATAAATAACCAACATTAAGAAATTGCTACGCATTTCAAGGGAGGTAGTGAAGTATTCGTTGACCGCTTTTTATAAATATTTTGAAGCATTTATTAGATAAAGAAGTATTTGCGACAGTACGATCCGGTATTTGTAATACGATCCGACACTCGAAGTGCAACCAATTAAAAACGCCATAAATTTATTTTGGAAAATTATTAAAAAATGTGTGAAAATAATATAAAATTAAGAATCACTTTGCTTTTGATCGATGTGACCACCTTTTGCCTTGACTATGGCCTTGAGGCGGTCCATAAACGAATCGCAAGTTGCCGGACTTCCAGAAAACACAATGACTGCTTTCCGCCAAGCGAAGTAACTCCTTCACTCTCTCAAGACTGACTTGTTGTTGCTTTGGTGTGAGATAATACGCCTTTTGGATCTTGTAAAGCTTGACTTTCAGATCATTTTTCAGTACGCGGCGGATCAAATATTTTCAGTTCTTACGCCATTTATTGGCACTTCGTTGGGGATTTCGCTCAAGTCGCTTCTTCACTTTTTGAACCATTTCACGTGACGTTGCATGCTTCCGCGCGCTTCTAAACAATACTGTGAACTGTCATTTAGCCAACTAACAGACAGTTGATGCACGGGCATCAACTGAAAGAGCCTGTGTTCAACACAAAAGAGTAACTAAGGAGCTTCGATCAAGGTCATCGAAGTACAAAACTTGATTAAAAAGAAGTACTAGGTAGCTACAAAGAATTCGTAGGGGAAGGTGATAAGTGAACTAGTCAAGTGGATGGATTGCTGATCTGTGTTAATACCTTCAGCAACGACTTCGACACTTCCTCTTCAATCGGCTCGACGATGAGATAAAGTAAGCAAGCAGTACCTTAACGTTAATTCTCCATATGTGATTTCAAGCTACAACCAATGGGACGACAAGACTTTGCGGATCGGTACGTATCTTACTATAGAATTGCTATTAGCACCAAAAATGACCTGTGAAGGTATTTTGACATTTTGTCGATTTTGCCGACTGCAATCTCTTGTATACATTATATTTAAGTCCCAATATACATTATATTTAAACGAGACAAATGTGCATGCGGCAAAGAAATAAATAAATATCATTGATTTACTAGATTTTAAATTCTACATTAAGCATTTATTGCTGATGCAAATCAGATAAGGCGGATGAATCTCTCTTCGTCTTGCGTTATTTCGGCCGAGTTTAACGAATCGCATGAAACCAAGTCCTTCTCCACCTGATCTCGAATACTTTTAGAGCCGTAGCATTTGTATCCATTCGTACGACAAGACTCAGCCAATGTAGCCACTGGGTCTTTATTCGCTGCGCTCATTGAGGAATCTCAGCGGAAAAATCTGTACCTACTATATTTGCGCCGTTTCTTATAAAAATAATATGGTTTGCCAATATAACAACGAGTTCTTTTCGTCAACAGGCGATATGTTGGAACTCATCGTCCCCTTAGTATTAAAATAGCCTATAAATTTTTTGATGTTTTGAGAAAATGAATTTCAAACTTTTTGTTGAAAGTAGCTTTCACTCAAATCTCGTTATGTCTGTAAATATTTATTATTTTTTGACTGACGTTTTGACCCACTTTGTGGAACTAGAATTTGACAAAATTTTGACCACATATAAAATCGACGATGGAGAATCCAAAAATTAAAAAAAAAAAAAATAGCCTATGAGCACATAGGCTATTGTTATACTAAGGGGACGTCATGTCCCTCACTCATGCCGACGAGTTCGGCCATTATAAATTTTCAGTTAAATGTTGACAGCTGCTTTGCTTGCACGTGTTTCGGCTCGTCTTCGATTTTTACCAATTCCAAAAAAAGGATCAAAGAACCGGTAGCAAATTTTGTGTGAAAATCGAAATTAAGTGCGCGGATGCATTCCGAATGTTGACTGAGTCATATGGAAAAGCTACTTTGGAAGAAATCACCGTTTATCGGTGGTACAAAATATTCTCAGAAGGCCGAGAAGATGTGAACTACGAAAAGCGAGCCGAGCACTTCAACAACAGATGAAAAAATTGATGAAGTGAACAAAATGGTATTGCCCAATCGTAGAATCACCGTTAGAGAAGTTGCTGAGGACCTAGATATATCGATTGGCTCGTGCCATTCGATTTTTTCCAATGATTTGGGCATGGGACGGGTCGCCGCAAAATTCGTACCAAAACTGCCCAAATTTGCTCCAGAGGATCATAACTGGTGACGAATGGTTATGACGTGGAAATCAAAGCTCAATCATCTCAATGGAAGCTGCCGCACGAACCGAGACCGAAAAAAGCGCGCCAAGTTCGGTCGAATGTAAAAGTTTTGCTTACCGTTTTCTTCGATTGCAGGGGCGTTGTGCATCATGAGTTCTTGCCACAGGGTAAAACGGTCAATAAGTAATATTACCTGCAAGTTATGCGCAATTTGCGCGAAGTAATCCTTCAGAAACGATAACGCCCCTGCTCACACATCGTTGCTTGTGCGTGACTTTTTGGCCAAAAACAACACACTAATGATGCCACAGCAACCGTATTCCCCAGATCTGGCGCCCAGTGACTTATTCTTGTTCCCGAAACTGAAGAGGCCCGTGAAAGGACGACGCTACCCTACGATTGACGAGATAAAGACGGCATCGAAGGAGGAGCTGAACAAGATAAAAAAATTATTTTTTGAAGTTCTTCGAAGATTGAAAAAAACGTTGGCACAAGTGCAAAATATCTCATGGGGATTACTTTGAAGGGGACAAAATAGATATTAATGAATAAATAAATAATTTTTGAAAAAAAAAAACACAAAATTCGCGATACTTTTTGAACACACCTCGTATGTCATAAAACATAATTTTTCTTCTAATGTTGATGGGAAAAGCATAAAAGAAAATTTTTTTTAATATTATCTATACTACTAATATATATTTTCACAGACGGCTAAATCCGGTGTATACGGTGGTTGTTCGATGATATTTGTCGAGTTTTGGTCAAAAAAGTGTTCACAATATGAGCCTTGTGAGGCGGTGCGTTATCATGGTGCAAGATCCACGAGTTTTCTTTCACAAATTGGCCCGTTTTCTACGCACATTCTCCCTCAAACGTCGCAGAACTTCCATATAATATTCTTTATTTACCGTAGAACCATTTTGAACGAATTCCGAGTGCACAACACCATGATAACCAAAGAAAACGAGTAGCATGACTTTCACTTTTGACCGACTCTGAAGTGGTTTTTTGGGTTTCGACTCATGTGTGTAGCGCCATTCAGCCATTCAGCCGCCTGTTGACTGCATATCAATCTCATATACTCACGGGTCATCACCTGTCATGATGCGCTGAATAAACGTTGGAAGAAATTCCAATCTCTTGGAACGAGTCGAGCAGCCACGCGTCTCAGGTGCAATTGATGGTGTAAAATTTTGCGAAATGTAATTAGTAAGACACGCTAAGGTCACGAACTACCTCCCTCAAACTCAAATTATGGTTTTCCAGCACCATTTCCTTGACTTTATCGACGTTTTCATCCGTTGATGGGTGACCAGATCGGGGCAAATCTTCCACGACTTCTCGGCCCCCTGCAAAAGCCTTATACCACTTGTACTCCCGTGTTTTTCCTGGTTTTGATAAATCACACTCGCCATAAGCTTTTTGCACCATTTTCAATGATTCGAAACACGAAATTCCTTTCAAAACACAAAAATGAAGACAAATTATTTGTTCGATATTTTTTTCCGTAGTGAAAATCGCAGAGCACAGCCGGTGTTGATTGATATATTTAAATGCCAAAAACAAGCTAATTGGCAGATCCCGATCAAACTCTGCGACGCTATAGAGGACAGTTGTACCAACATTCCAGCAAAATAAAATTTTCAATGAACAATTCCCGAGATTTTTTGACAGAAAGTAAATTTCTTTTAGCTCAATCCATGCGAAGAATTTGCGTCAATAGTAATCCGATGTTTCAAATCTTGATCCAAATATAGAGGATGAAACAACAATACAGCACTAACATGTCTTGATCAACAACAAATGTCTTGATCAACAACAAATGCAACACCACGTATCTATTTTAATGACGTTATGTGTATCTACAATCAGCGCATATGTATTTTTATTGTTGTTGCGCACTGTAGTTTGAATACGATAAGCAATGCTTTTACGACCAATTTAAATTTGTAAGATGTTGTAAGATTTGTTATGCCTATTTAGAGGAATTTAAATTAAATCGAATGTTGAAGTGTTAGGATGCGTCGAATTTGATGTGGAAAAATCGTTTATGCGCGTATGCAGTGGCTTAGAAAAATAATATCAAAGGACTTTCAATACATACACATTCTTGCAAGTTCGATTTTCTTTTTTAAATTTCAATAAACACATAAATTAAATGAGAATTTATTATCTGTTTATTGACCCATGTACATATGTGTGTATTAACGGATATACTCCGTTTTTACTAAGAAATTTATATCAGGTTTTTAAGATTTTGCGGACATTTATTCAGTTTCCGTTAAGGCTACAGAAATAATGACTTTTGGTCTGTTTCGAACTGAACTGAACCGAACAGAACTCGGTTCAGATGTTTCACCTCGGCCCTATGCTCCCCCAGGCGCTAGAGGAAAAATGATGCTGATGATGGTATGTTTCAATCAATATGAGGCATTATTCATGAAATACAATTCGACAGTGTAAAAATCGACCCGTCCTAATGAGTTTACATATACAAGCATACATACATATGTACCTGTATGTAACAATGCAAACTTGTGGGACACTCTTGGCTTGCGGTGCACATTCCGGTGACATGTGGGTGCATGCCTCAACGTGCCCCAGGCCAAAAATTAAATTTAAATATCCATTTACGTATAGGTACATATTTCGTTGGAAATTACATATTTATAGCATTGCAATCAATGAAGGCAAGTAATCAATTATAAATGTTTGATACAAACGAGAGCTTGAGATTTCATAGAAGTGATAAAGATTAATATTCTAGTGAGGTAAATGAGCAAAATGAGCTAAATTAGAGCGAATGATTAGCAGCTACCATACTTCAGCTACGTGCAACTACTAATTGCAGGGGAGAGAATGAAGTGATTCATTAATTTTATTAAAATTTTCAAATATTGCGCTAAAATTGAATTGAAATAGTGATTGGAAAGAAAAGTTGATAATTCAAAAATTTGGCAACCGCTGTCAAAAAAAAAACAATACAAAGCAAATATGCAGCCTGAAGTGCATTAAAACTGCAAACCTTACTTGAGAAGGCTCTTCCTGACTTTAGTCATACAAGGATCATAACAGAGATACTGGATCAGAATAGTATCATGTTCATTAACAGTCTACATGATTCAAAAAGGAGCTTTTAATAGTATGTTTGAAATTATAATCTCAAACCGGGATGAATGGGAACTGGGAGGATCTCGAAGGAGGACCAGAAGTCTCGAATGGTTCACCGACGGATCTATGATCCGAACAGAAAATCTCCGAACCAATGGGTAAATGCCATAGCGCCTTTAAGGCTGCTATTAAAGCATTTTCAATCTCTGCGAGAATAAGTCATATAAGGGGCTACCTTCACATTCTGTAGAATCAAAAATACAGGTAGTATACGAATGCTTTAACAACCTAAACCAACTTAGAGTAACAAATAAATAGTACTTTTCTAGGATCCGGGCCACTCTGGAACAAAAAGTGGTGAAATTGCTGATGAGCTCGTTTGGGCGGTCCACACTATGGCATCAACTGGCATCAAGAAGCTAAATTCAGGGTAAATAGTTGGCAGAATACTCAAAGAATTACCCATTACGAAGTCACACAAGACCTTTGCCAAGCTAAAGGCTTATAAGACCTTTTTCCTGCAATAGGGAATTGCATAACATGCGTAAAGTAGGCATCAGGAAAATAGTAGGTTTTCTGACAGTAAGTCTTACTGAGTTTCCTAAACTCTTCGTATACCTCCAAAAGCGACTGAGCTTATATGCTCCGCCCCAAATTATAGCATATCCACATTTTGACTATTTTTGTTCTGCTTGTTTTAATTTAGTATTGATTGTATGAATTGTATGAATCAAACTTTTTTTATGCAAAAAAGTTATTTAATGCAAAAATTAAGAAAATTCCACAAACTTCCTAGTTCCACGGTTTTTAATTAAAATAGATTTGTGATATGCAATTTTATAGCTCATTATATTTTGGAATAATAAAGTGCGAGCTAAAAGTTATATAATTTTCCAATTTTATTTACAATTTTGTATAGTTTTTCTTTATAATTTTCTCCATATTTTCTTTATATGAAGAAAATGGGCAACACTATAAAAATAAATAATTGGCGCGTACACTTCTGTTAGGTGTTTGGCCGAGCTCCTCCTCCTATTTGTGGTGTGCGTCTTGATGTAGTTCCACAAATGGAGGGACCTACAGTTTCAAGCCGACTCCGAACGGCAGATATTTTTATGAGGAGCTTTTTCATGGCATAGATACACTCGGAGGTTTGCCATTGCCGGCCGAGGGGCGACCGCTATTAGAAAAATGTTTTTATTAATTTTGCTTTCACCGAGATTTGAACCAACGACCTCTCTGTGAATTCCGAATGGTAATCACGCACCATCCCATTCGGCTACGGCGGCCGCCAAGTCAGGCACTTAAACTCCAGCACCCCTAGAGGAACACATGCTAAGAAAGGCAAAAGGCACATGATGACAAGCATACTAAATCGGTTCGATAGAAAGAACTGTAGATCTTTGATTATTATTACTGATTGGCTGTTTGTGCACTGTGACCTGAATAGTTCTATTGTGCAGCCATGTAGCCTACTCGAACAGTTTTAGGCTACTAATAAATCCTGAAACTGCTGTAGACTTAATTTCTAGCAGGAGGATTGGATTTATAGCCCTATTTCCCAAGTAATTTAGTCTGCGTCGTGCCATTGCTGGGCAGTCGCATAGAACGTGTTCAGCTGTTTCTCGTGCCTCTTTGCAGAGTATTTTCGTGTGGTAATTAAGTTTACAAAGTCCTGTTAGCAGTTCAGAGTAAAGTTTTATATTCTTTCTGCTTAGGTTAAGGATTGCTTCTGCCTTTATCCATTCTGGATCTATGAGTCTTTTCGATTGCCGCATGCCCGGTTGGGCTCTCCAGTACTCAATTAGGCCTCGTTGTTCTTGTTCACGTAGAAAGGCACTTTTAAAGCTGTTATTTACCCCGCAGAAAGGTTCAGGACCTATGAAAGGAGTGTTTGCACCCTTTTTCGCTAATAAGTCCGCAACTTCATTCCCTTCATGCCCCTCATGTCCCGTAACCCACATCAAGATAACAAAGTTGTTTGATGCTACGGCGTTGAGGATTTTAAAACATTTCCAACCTTGATTGGAATGAGAAGTTATCTAGCGATTAAGAGCTGCTTGACTGTCAAAGGGAATGTTTATATAGGCACCGCGCGTGCCTCTCCGTAGACATTCTCTGGCTTACAGCTCTAAGGCGTGGACCTCCACCTGGAAAATGGAAGTTGTTTTTCCCATTGCAACTGCTTTTTTGAAATTTGGTCCGACAATTCCAGCCCCGGCACTACCGTCTTCCATTTTGGACCCATCAGTAAACCACACCTGTGCGCCCTTATCTGGGAATATTTCATTATTTCTCCACGCTGAGCGGTCACTAATGACCATTTCGAATTTCTTGGAGAATTCTAGTTCCTTTCCATCTTGTCGTGAACTGTCAGGCACGGAGAGTTCCAGATTGAATCCAGAATCCTTACATGTCCTGTAAGATTGCCTTCTTAGAGATGGAGTAGATTAGGAAGCCTTAGAGCTGCACTGATTGCCATCTCTTTGGCTACAAGATATAGTGGAATGAGTCCAGTGACCATTCCTAATGCCGCGGTGGGGCATGTTCGCATTGCTCCCGTAACGCTCAGACAGGCTATTCTGTATACCTTGTTAAGTGTTGTCTGAGTTTTTGTTTGGTCTACTTTTGGCCACCATACCAGAGAGGTAGAGCTTTAGCTCGTGTACTACCAGGGGACTGCCTAGTTACAGAATACGCTCGCAAGCTGAATTTAGCTCTTAACGACGCTTGCAGGAAATGTAATGAGGCGGGTACAAGAGATACCCTGAAGCATTTTCTATGCTACTGTCCCGCTCTCTTGAAAATTAGACTATGCTACCTGGGTGCTCTCAGCTGCGAAAGGCTATAATCTGTCCCTAAACTGTTGAGCAACTCCTAAAATTCGCGAACAGTACGCGCATCTTGGGTGAGGTATATTTTCGCTAACAAAACGACTCTGATCTGGTACCGCTAGTGACCAAAATGATCTCTGCGTTGCTTCGGCCAGCCAGTATAACCCAACCTAACCTAGTGGGAAAATTTATTAATTTCAAACTTGCACATTATTATATTAGCTATAAGATATAATACTGGTTATTCCATTCAAAGAAGAATTAAATGTCTTACCGCACATAGAAGGAAATGAGAAAGCCGATGGGCTAGCAACACAGGCGGCTTCCTCTAGAGTATTCGAAGTGGTAGTAGTGAGCTGTTTATTAGCGAACCGTCTACAAAAGGGAGTTTTTCTTGCAATAGCAGAAGCAGCCTATTAATAGATGGACCAACACTGATACCTGCAAGATAGCGAAGGAAACGTGGTCAGATTACAACAAATAACGGCAGTGGTTCTACCAAATGGTGTACCAAAATTGACTAATTGAGTCTGGGATGTGTCACTCAGACAACACCTCTACCAACCAACTAGCCATTATGAAGGTCTATAATTTTCATAGCTACTTATATAATTTGCTTGTGATTTATTGATGGAGTCCCATATGGGCCAGACTGTTCATGAATGAAAAATAAATGGGGGAGTATAATTTTGTATGTGTGTAATCGTATGTATGTACGTAGTCTAAGTAGATAATTTTTATAAAAAAATATTTAAAATAAAAACTATTCCAAGAAACATTTTTCAATTCATAAGCGAAATATTAGAGTAGTGCGTGATGAGACTATGTATTTTAAATGATTTTAGTAAAATTTATATTATGAAATTATACTACAATCAGAGCACTTTTGAATTACATATTATATAATAAATCTCAACAAAAAAAAGTAATATTGATTTTTCATATCCGGGTTCTGCTTTTAAATCTTCCATTGAGGCTCTGTACTGTTAAGTTATACTGTCCTTTATTTGGAGAAGTATCGATTCATATAAATGTTAATAACATCTTTCTCTGCCCTTTTATGAGAGTTGTTATTAACATTTACATTAGTAGAAAGTAAAATTGTGCAGGTATATCTAGCCTGTAAGATACACTTGCCCTGTTTTAGACTAAATCCATTGAAATGGAAAGCTACTTTTATCTTCATTGGTCTTTAAGGTTTTGCTGCCGTAGATTTAACAAAAATTAAGGGGTTATGTTCGCCCAGTAGCGCCAAAAATGCGTTAAAAGAAAAGCTGTTTTTAAAAGGTATAACAATAGAAATAATAAGTATACAAAAAATGTATACATTGCTTATTAGTACTTAAACTTTATAAAAAAAATATTTTAATTTTTCTTTGCAACTATTAGTATATAAAAAATCAAGTGACCCAAAGTACAATGAAATAAAAGAAAAAAAAAGTAAAAAGTAAAATAATTCTTTTAAAATGAAGTTGTAGTAGGAGTCTGTCGAGTCGGATTTTTGAATTTCGAAAAATTTTGCAATTTAGGGCATTTAAGGGAGAACGCCACTGTGAAAATTCAAAAACAAATTGCAAATTCTTAGTATAGCTACTCAAGAAAATGTGGTAAAAATTTTAAAGCGAAATTCGCTTTATTCCCGATTCTAAGTGCACTTAAGTGAGCGTCCGCCGGTTCGGCGCCGTAGCGCTTACGATACGATGCTTCATTTCAAACGCGTTTTTCTCGAAACGACTTTTTTTGATACGGTGGCAACGATTTCTCGAAGACTAAAGAACCGATTTTAATTGTGTTGTTTTTTTTCAAAAGTTTTGTTATTGCATTGGCTATCGTTGTAAGTAGCCGATTTTCAAAATTTTGAAAATAACTATTTTTTTCGGCCTGCTGAAAATCAAAAAAATGGTGAAAAACACACATCGAAATTCAAATCACCACCATTTTGTCAAAAACAAAAAAAAAAATCGGCTACGTACAACGATAGCCACTATTGTGTAGACTAATAAAATTTTTGTTTTTTTGATTTCAGATGATTATTCATTGCTGTATCGCTGCTACCAGATGACGTCATTTCTTTTAACTCGTTACGTTTATTTACATAAATTTGTCAATTTTCAATATTTTTTAATAAAAATTTACATCAACATAGTTTAATACATACTGTGGGCAAAAAGTAAGGTGAATTTGGTTGCAAAATTAAAAATCTTTATTTATTCTTGCAAATCAAATTCATCCCCTTCAAAATAATCCCCTCTCGATGAAATACACTTATGCCAACGATTTTTCCAATCCCCGAAACATGCCAAATAGTCCATTTCCGGTATAGCCATCAGCCCCTTCTTCGATTCAGTTTTTATCTCCTCAATCGACTCGAAACGCGTTCCCCGGAGTGCTCTCTTGAGTTTTGGGAATAGCCAGAAGTCACACGGAGCCAAATCAGGCGAATACGGTGGTTGCGGAACGATATGCGTGGAGTTTTTGGCGAAATGGTCTCAAAGAACGAGTGCAGTGTGAGACGGTGCATTACGTGATGCAAAAACCAAGAGTTGTTGGCCCATAATTCTGGTCTTTTTAGACGAATTGCTTCACGTAAACGACGCATAACGCTCAAATAATATTCCTTATTAACAGTTTGGCCAGGTGGAAGGAATTCATAGTGCACCACACCACGAAAATTGAAAAAAACTATCATCAAGACCTTTATTTTTGAACGACTTTGACGTGCTCTTTTCGGTCTGGCCTCACCTTTAGCACGATATTCGCTTGATTGGCCGGTTGTTTCAGGGTCGTAAGCATAAATCCAAGTGTCATCTCCCATAATGATGCATTTGAGCTTGTCCTGATAGTCGGAAAGCATTGTTTCACACACATCAAGCGACGACTTTTTTCCAAGAAATTGAGAGTTTTCGGTACCAAATGAGATTTGACATTTCGTAGGCCCAAATGGTCTTTCAAAATGGTTTTCACAGATCCTTCTGATATTCCGATCACATCAGTAAGGTCTTTAACAGTCAACCGACGATTTTTGAGCACTAACTCCTTCACTTTATTGACGTATTGGTCATCTGTTGACGTCGATGGTCGTCCGGAGCGCTCCAAGTAATCAACACGTTCTCGACCCTCTTTGAAGTCTTTGTACCACTAATAAACATTTTTCTGCGACATGGTCGAATCACCAAATGCCTTCTGCAACATGCTAAACGTTTCCGCAGCCGAAATTTCATTCTGCAAACAAAATTTGATGGCACTTCTCTGCTCAATCAAATTGACATTGTAAAAATCGAGAAATGCACTCTTGGTCGTTTGGTAAACACAAGCGTAAATATATTACTCATGAAAAAAATAACTAGAGCGAAATTTTAATCCCGCGAAGTTTGACAAATAAATTCACCTAACTTTTTGCCCACAGAGTATATAATAAATTGCCTTTTGCCCGATCCTCGAATAATCATTCCTACTTACAAAAAAAAAAAAAAATTCCAAAAATCGACTATTTTTTGACCCCGCACAGGGGCGTTTGCGTCATAAACGTCGCACTTATGCGTTTTACGTCATAAATGTCACACTTTAATTATGTTTATTAAATTTTTTAATAAAAATATTAAAAATCCGGCCCGACAACTATAGAGAAAATACTTTCGAATATTAAAAAAACGACGCATCAAAAAGTATTAAAAACTGTATGAGGTCTCATGCAGACCGTGCCCGAAAAAATAGTTTTGAGAAAAACTAGTTTAAGTGAAATAAATGAATGTGTCAATTATTTACAAGGAGATTAACCTAAATTAGCAAATAATGTAAAAAATCTATCCCTAATTAAATTCCTATAAGGCGCATCGGTAAGCTAAAATCAAGTTCATCATCGGAAAAGGTCAAAAAGCATACCTGGAGTGAAATGTGTTGTGAAGGTAGTTCTAAAATTCGAAATATATGTGCTAAGTGTTTTGACGGTAAGATTCTTTAAAACGCAAAGTTATTCGTAAATAAAAATAAATAATAATATTTTGCCGTAAGTAATAAAATATGCCAAATTCTATGATTCGCTTGGAAAAGAATTAATGTTTATGCTGAGATATCTGAATTGACGTGCACTTATACATAGCCATGCTTACATGTGCATTAATAATATTAAAAATATAATATAAAATAAAATGTTACAATAATAATCGAAATTTAATTTTGAAATTACATGCAGACGAGGCCATAAAGTCATTAAAAGTATTTATGCAATATTTAATGCTATATATAGTAAAATCCGAACAATTAATTAACCTGAATGCTTAAATTACAAAGTGACACATTCACATGCCGCAATAAATGCATTGATAAAAAATACTCTGCAAATACTTGTTTAATAACTATGCGTACGTCCGCCTAGTGTTTGTAGCAAATTAAACAAAAAATTATTAAGTAGCCATAATCATGAATGCTAATTAAGCGCTAAACATCGAATCGCACTCTAACAACACACGCATACATTGCCAATAATATTCAAGTAGTGTGGAATGCAATCATACTCAGTGCATGCATGCATACAGTATCCGTTCAATGAATTAGGAATGTTAAAAAAATTAGAAATGCAAATTGAATAAAGAAAAAAATTAAAATATCAGGTCAGTCCATAAGTTCGTGCGTTTTTTAAAGGTGGTTTTAAAATTAATAAAAAAGATGTTTAAAGTATTTATTAATCAATAATATATTTTCCTTCCTTATTTATAATGTCTTCCCAACGATTCGGCAAATTTTTAATTCCCTGGTTAAAAAATTGTTTGTCCTTGGAGCCAAAATACGCTTCGATATCCCTTTTTATAGCTTTTTTTGAGGAGTAGTTCTTGTTACTCATATGGGATTGAAGTCCACGGAAAAGGTGATAATCATAAGGTGCAATATCCGGAGAGTATGGTGGTCGCCGCATTAGCTCCCATCCGAGCTCGTTCAGTTTGCCTAATGTTTGCCTTGCGGTATGAGGTCTTGCGTTGTCGTGGTGAAACAAAACTTTTCGTCTATTCACTAAAGACGGTCGATTTTTTTTAGTGTCTCATTCATTTGGTTCCAGAAGTTCATAATAAACAATACCGGCCATACCCCACCAAATAGACAGGGGAATCTTCTTGGGGTGAAGGCCATCTCTAAGGGTCGATTCTGGTGTTTCATCTTTATCGAACCATTGGCATTTGCGAACAGGATTATTGTAAAGGACCCATCTTTCATCACCTGTAACGATAACATTTTCAAGCCGTTGCAGCAGCTGAGAACACACATTCACTATCTGCTGCAGGTTGGCGACGGGAAGTCTATGCGGAACCTATTTTCCCAGCTTTGAAACCGTTCCCAACTGAACCAGGTGCCTGTGAATTATTCTATGCGATGAGTTTAACCTCTGAGCTTTCATATCGACTGTCGAATTTGGCTCAGCTTCTACGAGTTCGAGCAAGCCGTCGGATTTAAAGACTTCAGGACGACCAGAGCGCGGGGCATCCTCCACGTCGCAGTTACCACTTCGGAATTTTGAAAAACACTTTTGCGCAGTCCTTACACTTACGGTATCCTCTCCATGAACAGTGTTTATTTCTGCAGCAGTTTTACCACTTTTATAAAAAGATACAAAATATGCCTCTTATACGCATTCGAAGATTCCATTTTATTTTTTAACAACACACGTTTCTATCCGCGATTAAAATCACTTGTTGAATACACAATATATCAAAGAAAATATGAATAAAAATAAAAAATAAATAATTGGCGCGTACACTTCTGTTAGGTGTTTGGCCGAGCTCCTCCTCCTATTTGTGGTGTGCGTCTTGATGTTGTTCCACAAATGGAGGGACCTACAGTTTCAAGCCGACTCCGAACGGCAGATATTTTTATGAGGAGCTTTTTCATGGCAGAAATACACTCGGAGGTTTGCCATTGCCTGCCGAGGGGCGACCGCTATTAGAAAAATGTTTTTATTAATTTTGCCTTCACCGAGATTCGAACTAACGACCTCTCGGTGAATTCCGAATGGTAATCACGCACCAACCCATTCGGCTACGGCGGCCGAAAATATGAATAGTTCCGTTATATTGCGCGAATAATTTTTTGTACGCAAAAATCATTTTTTACGGTGCAATAGGCTATTAAACTGGCGTCCGCCTTTACAAACTTCCTTGATGAAAACGCTACAGAGCACCTCTGTACGTTGGTGTGGACTAACTGGTTGGATTTAGGTCTGGACTAACTGCAGGCCACTTCAGCACCGGAAAATTTCTCGACACGAAAAACTCCTTTGTATGCTTAACGCTGTTAATTGGAGCATTGTCCTGTTGAAACGTACAATACTCACCATGAATTTCTTCGGCTAAATTTAACAAAACATTATCCAATACCTCTAAGTAATTTTCTGCGCTCATCTTATGCGAAATAAAACAAATTGCGGTCTTGCTACGGTAGCTAAAAGCAACCCAGGTCATAAGAGACCCACCATGAAAGTTTCGAGTCTGACGCGTTTATGGCGACTCGCGAATATCTCTCCAATTCTGACAATTTTCAGGCCCAACGAGGTTAAATTTTGGATTGCCATTCATCAGAACCAGAATTTATGATCATCGGTGAAATGGAGTCTAGCTGCTTTTGTGGTATGGTGTAAGCTGGTGGCTCAGGCAGTCTATTTTGATATTTTAAATTCGAATCCTCACTCAAAATTTGCTGTACTCTTCTCTTCCTAACATTAAGAGAAAAATCAAGAAATCAAATTCTAACGAAAACACTTGTCCCTTATAACTGTTTCCCTCAAGAAACGCAAATTTCAAGCAACCTTTAACGTACTAACGAAAAGACAAAATAATTTAAAACTACCACGAGTTCGTGCTCACATTTAAATACAGGGTTGGCCATATTAAACTGACCCATGTGATTATTAAAAAAATATGGAAAAAGAAACATTTTTTTGTGTTTCATTGTGAAAAACATTTAATTTAGTTCAAGGAGATTCGTTTACATCACTTTTTGAATATGATATCGCGCAAGTGCCCTTAGCTCGTATAGCGTAATGTGCCCGTTTTTCGGCGTTTTCCATAGTTTTGGCCAGCGTCTCGGCCGATATGGCGGCTATTTCCCGTCGGATATTGGCCTTAAGTGCGCCTAGTGTCTTTGGCTTGTTGACGTAAACCTTAGATTTCAAATAGCCCCAAAGAAAAAAGTCCGGTGGCGTCGAATCCGGTGATCGTGGCGGCCAGTCAAAATCGCCGCTTTTTGATATCAAACGGCCAGGGAACAAAGTCTTCAATAAGTTGACGGTGGCTCGTGCTGTGTGTGGTGGTGCGCCATCTTGCTGAAACCAGAAGTGCTCCATACCATTTTCACGAACAATCGGCATCACAAAATCGGTTATCATGGCCCGATAACGCTCTTGATTGACGGTCAATGGTTGGTGTTGACCATTTTCAAAGAAGAACGGCCCAATGACCATATCAGCGCAAATGCCACACCAGACTGTAACTTTTTGGTCGTGGAGAGGTACCTCTTCAATAATTTGAGGGTTTTCAGTGGCGTAGAAACGGCAATTTTGCTTATTTACGGTTCCGTTCAAGGAGAAATGGGCCTCATCACTCATAATGATTTGATGACAAAAATCCTCATCAGTTTGGGCCATTCGGACGACAAAATTGGCATATTCCAAGCGACGAGGCTTATCGGCCGGCAACAGTTGTTGATTTAGTTGTATTTTGTACGGGAATATCCCCAAATCCAAACGAATGATACGTCGTAGAGTGGTCCGAGGGATGTCTAACTGAGCAGAACGACGATTACCTGACGTTCGCGGCGATGACTCGATACTGGCTCGTACGGCCGCGATATTTTCGTTAGATCGTCTTGGCCGCTTTTTATTTGGACGTCGGGTATTAGCCACAGTGCCGGAAGACAAAAATCTTTTGTGCATTTGCTTGATTGTTATTTTATTTTTTTTTCTCCACGCACGTTGCGTTTTTACAATCGAGAAGGAATTTTGAATGTACAGCTGAACAATTTCAGCGCGTTCTATTGGGGTGTACTGTTTCATGGTATAAATCTCCTTCGACTGACGCTTCCAACGCGGTATGTCATTAGCTGATCTGAAATCACAGTAAAAAGTTATAGGGTTACTCAATGGGTCAGTTTAATATGGCCAACCCTGTACATTATAAGGAAACATCAAAAAATATTATGCAGCTATTTTAAAATAAAAGTTATGAAGTTGCACCATACAGCTACAGGTATATCGCTTAGTGTAGTATTGGTGGAAGAAAATGTATGTAATGGAGAGGGGAAAAATGCTGGTTAGCCAGAGTATATGCGATCAATTGAAAAAAATGTTAGTCGGTAGGACCAGCTTCTGAAGAACACTAAGTTCGAATTGTATCAAGCTCAAGTATAAATTTGTCATATCTTTCTTTATACTACATTAATAGGTCTTATTTGGCCCACCCTGTATTAGCATTTTCTCTTCAGTGTTCGCATTAATTGCGTTGCCTTATGATTTCAACCAGTTTTAATAGTTCATAGCAAGAATGATAGATTATCAGGTTGGGCCTTCAGAAATATAGCATGAAAAATATTGCGAATATTAAAAACGAAAGAAGTGACTTAATTATATGAGCTCTAGCGAATATATGAGTTAGTATTTGCGTTAAGAATTATGTGCTTGTTATCATTTTTTTTGTGATCTCTTGCACTGAGTAATAATATTTGAAACGTTAATATTTTTAAATTTCAGCAATCTCTCTTTTCATATCATAACACGGCATGTTAAAAAGCAGCTAATTTTTAGCAAAGCATAAAAAGAGCTGAAATTTAGGAATATTTTATCCTAGAACGGGTCTCGGGACTCCGAGATTGCATTAAAAAATCCCGAAATTCTGAGGCTAACAATCCTCGCTAATATTGGCTTCCCTAGCACTGACGCAGGTGCTTTACTAGAGATGCACCTCTAAATCTTCACTGAAGGTTTGTTGTGCTCTTGGAAAGACAAAAGCACTGCTTTTTTTTCCATTTTGGCTTCCCGGCATCATTCATCGCTAGAAATTAATTTTAAATATTGCATTAGTATAGAAGCGGCTGCGTTCGGAAGTGTTTGAGCTAGAAACCCCGAGTATCAAACGGTAGAAAAAGTTTTTTTAATAGCGATCGTTCTTCGACAGGCAATGGTAAAAGCAAGCAAAAAAAATTTAAGGACGAATGTGGAAAGTCTATCAGAATCTTTCAACATCAATTAATATAGTAGAGAGATGGGTTAATGAATTTAAACGTGGTTACACATGCCTTGAAGACAATCCACGTGGTTACACATGCCTTGAAGGACGTCCAAAAACAGTATAACACCAGAAATCGTAGAAAATAATAGGATATCGTATTGGAAAATCGTCGAGTGACTGAAGGAGATTTAGTAGAAGCTACAGGCATCTCACTGGGCAGTGTAAGAAATATTTGGCCTGAATTGTTGGGTTTCAGAAAGCTATATGCAAAATACGTAACCCATTCGCTAAAAAATTAAAAAAAAAAACACATTCGAATGCGGCTTTCTTAGCAATATTTAGAGCATTTTCGACAGGATAAATGGATTTGGTGAATCGATTCGTCACACACGACACTTGGGTCTATCACCATGATTCTAAATCAAAAAAAGTGGTTGAAGAGTGGCATGAACCTGGATTTTCGGCTCCGAAACGAGTTCGTGTCCAGAAATCAGCCAAGCAGGTGTTAGCATAAGTCTTTTTTGATGCGTAAGGAATTTTGTTTGTGGATTACTTGCAAACTGGTAAAACGAAAAATTCTGAATATTATTGAAACCTTCTAGACCAGCTGAAGGAACAAATTCGTGAAAAAAATGGGTCAGTTTGCAAAAGAAAAAAGTTCTTTTTCATCAGGACACTGTGTCACAAGACCGTTTTGACAATGGCTAAAATCCATGAATTAAAGTA
Organism: Anastrepha ludens; assembly: GCF_028408465.1. NCBI lineage: Eukaryota > Metazoa > Arthropoda > Insecta > Diptera > Tephritidae > Anastrepha > Anastrepha ludens. Next base: position 112,177,161 of record NC_071498.1, on the reverse strand, counting down.
CGAACTGTTGGTGCATCCACCTCTGGAATATACACCAGATTTGGCCTCTACCAGCTTCCATCTGTTTCCAAACCTAAAACATTCATGCGTGGAAAGCGTTTTTCTTCAAATGATGAGCGCATAACAGCTGTGGAAGTATATTTGCAGCCGTTTCAGATTCTCACTTCAGGGATGGAATTTTCAAATTAATATACAATTTCGTTTGAACAAATACAGGGAGGGCCATTTAGCGTTTGCTTTTTGAACCACCTATTTTTTTGAGAATGGTTTTGGTCTGGCCGCAGTTACAGTAAATGGCGAGCGTTACCGTGACATACTCAACGAGTTGTTTCCAAAAATTGTAGAGGATGACATGGACGACATTTAGTTTCAACAGGACGGTGCAACTTGTCACACTGCCAAAGTTACACTCGAAGTTTTGGCTACCGTTTTTGAAAACCGAATAATCAGCCGAAATTCCGATATCAATTGGCCGCCTCGGAGCTGTGATTTAAGCCCGTTGGACTATTTTTTGTGGGGAGCCGTTAAGGACAAATGCTATGCGAACCATCCAGAGACGATTGATGCTTTAAAACACGAAATCGAAGTTGCCATTCATAAAATTGGAGCCCAAACAATCGGAAATGTGCTTAAAAATTGGGTTGATCGAATGGCCTACTGTAACGCCAGTCAAGGCAGTCATTTGAACGATATTATTTTTCATTCATACATGACAATGTTCAATCTTCAAAATAAAAAAAAAGTTTGATCAGGTTTTTTTTTATAGCCGAATCAAAGGGCAAATTTTACATGACCCACCCGATATATTGATGTTCGGGGAGAGTATACAGAATAATAAAGTGTATTTAAAACCCCAAAAATTGTGTGTTTCTTATAGAACCGCGAAACTTATTGAACAATCTAGTATATATAATATATATAGAAGTATTCATAGGTTGTGTGAAATGTAAAATCATCATAAAAATGCATTTCCAGAATTATGCCCTAATGAGTTGGGATATTTATTCAGCTGAACCAACAATAGGCGCCTTCATCGCAACAAACCGGTTAGTTTCGGCATTCGAGCTGTTCTCCAAAGATCTAATCAACATTTACCCTCTCGTTATAAGAAACTTTTACCGTTTCTAATGCGATGTACAGATACTGTATATACATACATATATATATGGCTGCAAACCACGAACGAACCTAAGCGTAGGTAAGTGCTTCAATATGCACACATTTTTGTTTGCTTGTTTGTTTGTTTGTGCATCTGGCCATGTGCAGTCATTCGAGTTTCATTTCGGTTTATTTAAATATGCACGGAAATGTGCTTTTATTGCAGTGCATTGTGGAATTATTGCAAATTATAGCCGGCAGCACAGCATGACAGGTATCACGTTCAATAAACGCCAGTAAAGAACAACAACAACAATTGCAACAGCAACAGCACAAGTACGCCGAGAAAACAAACAAAAAAATGCGAATAGTTAAACAACCAAACGACTCAGCCAACAAGCCAAATTAATTTTAATTTATGCTGTTAAATAATTAATATGAAAATGTATTGCTTTACATTTTATTTACGCGAGCAATTGCATAACACGTTCTCATATTTATTATATTTACAAACATGTTTGTGTGTACGATTATAAAGGCGTGGGCATACGAACATATATTCATATACATACATACATATACACATACATGTATGCATGTACACTCATCACCGCTTATTTTTCTACACAACAAATGCGCTGCTATTTGCACGGCATAGTCTTTCCCCGAATTTTTAATCGTTCGAATGTCAATTTTGCACAGTGTTATTAATTAGTTAAAATTTGCATATAGCCTTCAATCTTAGTGGAAATTTATTAATGACAACATTTGCGCGATTTTTTCATCTTGCCAAAACATTTATTTTATTACTTTAGTCACAATCATCTCTAACTGTGGGCTAAAAACATGATGAGCCGTGTGAGCTTAAATGAGTTTAAAACTAGCTTAACACCTTAATGGCTACGACATGATTTGTTGATGATTTTTGGTTACATTTTTGGGAAAAACGCCGCGGCGTCAAGTGGTCAATGTGGCTCAGAAGACTGCATACAAAACTTCACTATGATCTCGCCGAAGAAATTCAGAAATAATTACATAGGTCCTGAAAAGCAAGCAAAGGTAATGCTAAAACCGTTCAACAGTAATTGCTCAACACGAAGAAACGCTAATAATTTGGACAGAGGATCTTTCCCAGATCAACTTTGCTGAAGACAGTAATAATGCAGTGGGACGCGTTTTCCTTTCGCGATGGTTAACTGCCCCCTTAACCTGTAAAATTTCGAAAAAAAAAATATATAAAATGTTAATATAATCCTTTAAGAATATGTCAAAAAAATTTAAGAACGTAAATTTAAGTATTTATTTATATTATAGATCGTCAACCGTGGCGGCTCTATTCTTTGCGTTCGAGCGCTGGGAGAGGTATAGTTACGTTGTATTCAAACTTTAGACGCGTTTTTCTCAATTGGCGCACACGATAACTCGAAAAGTTATTGACCCATGCACCTGAAATTTTACAATCAACTTTTTTATGATACTTCTTCTATGTGAATTTACTCATAGAAAATCATGGGAAGAAAGTTTCCACGATTTAGACCCATTTTTGCCAAGATGATTTCAAGTACTTAACAATAACTTAAAAGCACTCGTTTGATGAAAATGTTACCATTAAAAATGTCACAAATTACTTTGTCAATATCAGTTTTGACACTTTCACGATAGTGTTGCCATATTTCACTTATACAGCCTACGTTCTTTGTATAGTTATTAAGTTAATCCGATTTATTCCTACTTAGAAGATGCAGGTGCTTCAATTGCTGTAACTGCTCCGTATGGAGGTAGAACAGCTCCTCAGAAGGCAATTTGATCTTCAAAGTTTCTCTTTTTGCTTATTTTTTTAATGCAACTTTTTCTTGTTATTATTCGACGTTTATATATGTGACCTGGTCTACGAAAGGTACCTTACGTGCGAAAACAAGTTTTCGAGAAAACAGCAGTTAAAGTTTAAACTTCTAAAAACCTTTGTAACCTTTTTAAATATTAATATTTTTCAATCTGGTTTGGCTTATTTTCTTCGGCATAGATCACAGTATCAATAAAATCACAGAAGCAGTGAAAAACATTTTTTTTATATATAAATATATAAGAAAAAGTTAATGCAAATCGCAGAAATCGTTTTAAAAAATAAGTTAGCTTTTGTACCGACATCCATGCCAAAAAAAACTTATAAGACCCGGTGACAAAAATTTTTTGAAAACAGACTTCAGTATCGTATTCATTACACCTTAGACTGTCCAGGAATGGTTCAGTTTTTAAGTTGCACAAATTATTGTCTTCGTTATGCTAATTTGTATCATGACAAAAAAATCAGTCTTTTTCGTATTTGTACTTTTCTTTTTTTTTACTTTTAACAAACTTTTAAACAAATTATGACTTTCTGGTTTTCACCATTTTAAAGAGCCTTTCACACACTATTCGAATCAACAAAAAAGTGAAAAATGATTTTTTGATACGAAAGGTACCTTTTCATAGACCAGGTCACATATAAAGGGCTCGCATCTATCGTTACGGATTTGAACTAGGTATTATTTGAAGAATGGTAACACTTAGCTGTCATCTGATTTGACAGAAAATTAGTTTTATTCTTCCGCTGAACGAAATTTTTGCTCCGAGAAATTGAAGAGCAGGATATTGGTGGCATTTGGTTCCAATAAGCTCCGGCGCTACTTGCCACACAGCGAATGCTACGATCAATCTTTTGCGCACTGTCTTCGAAGATCGCATTATCAGCCGAAATTCTGATATCGTTTGGCCGCCTCGGAGCTGCGATTTGACGCCGCTGGATTATGATCTTTGGGGTGCCGTCAAAGACCAGTGTTATGCCAACAAACCAGCAACAATTGATGCACTGAAGACCAACATACGCGATGTCATAGCTGAAATACAGCCGCATACAATCGAAAATGTGTTGAAAAATTGGGCCGATCGTATGGGATGGTGCATGGCTAGCCGAGGCAGCCATATGAATGAAGTTGTGTTCCATCATTAATCGGAAGGATTGTACTTTAAAATAAAAAAAACAGTTTGGAAAAATATTGAGTAGTTTCTTTTTTATAGCATTTTTAATTCCGTAAAGTTATATGGCGGACCATGTATAATTGGCGCGTACACCCTTTTTGGGCGCTTAGCCGAGCTCCTCCTTCAATTTGTGGCATGCTCTTGATGTTGTTCCACAAATGAAGGGATCTACAGTTTCAAGCTCATTCCAACCGGCACATATTTTTTATGAGGAGCTTTTTGACCGCTATTAGGAAAATGTTTTTCTTAATTTTGGTCTTTCACCGAGATTCGAACCTACGTTCTCTCTGAATTCCGAATTGTAGTCACGTACCAAACTATTCGGCTACGGCGGCCGATGTTTGCTAATATTAATATTTGGTTTATTCTTTTCATTCGATGGCTAATTTCAAAAAAATTCCGATAAAAATTTGGAAGATTCGTAGATCGCGAGGTAATCGTTATTGAATTACTTACAAATGAGGTAATTCGTACTCAAAAATTTGTATGGTAAGTAACATAATTCGAAGGGTAAATGGGACCTGAATTAGAACTTTTTATTTTTATTTACGACTTTCATTAATGTTTTAAAAGCATTGTATCATACAATTACACCTTCTTCTTCGTGATTGGCGCGGTTCTTACTCGTCTGGCGCCAGTTGGTCACACCAAGTGAAACCAAGTATTTCTCCACCTGCTCTTCTCAACGTAGACCTTCCTCTTCCTCTGCTACCGCCAGCTGGTACCGCAACGACTAATTTCAGAGCCTCCATTCGCAGAACTAGACCCAGGCAACGAAGCCGCTGGATCTTTATTCGCTGCGCTATGTCTTCCTCTTCTTTATTTGCAATTCGTTACCGAATGTAAGCGATCATGTATAAAATATAATGTAACTATAAAATTCTATGTATACAAAATTAAATGAATAAAATAAAGCTTAACAAATATGCTCTCATAAATAAAAACATTTTTATAAATTTTTTATAATATTTGAAAAAGCGTCTCTGTTTCGGGCTAGTTCCAAAAGATGGCCGATATTTTGGACTCCGATCCATAGACGTATTATTCGCAACCAGGATAATTTTTTTCTTCCGATGCCTCGTCTTCCTTCAATTTTTCCGTACAGTATAAGTTGCAGAAGATTATACTTATGGTTCCGGCATATATGACCCAGGTAGGCTGTTTTTCTGCTTTTAATGCACCGTAGAAGCTCTCTTTCGCTATTTACTCTTCGAAGCACTTCAGGGCTTGAGACACGGTCGGTCCACGAAATTTTTAGTATTCTTCTTAGTATGCACATTTCGAATGCTTCTATGCGATTCATATCGGAAGCTTTCATCGTCCAAGTTTCCATGACATACAACAAAACTGAAAGAACATAACATCTAACAAAACGTATTTTTAAGTTTATATTAAAATTATGGTTTTTTAGAACGCTGCTGTATTTATAAAAAGCAGCTCTAGCCATTTCTATGCGGCATTTAATTTCCATTGAATCATCGCATGTATCATTAATATATCGGCCAAGGTACTTAAATTTTTTAACCCGTTCAATCGGCATGTTATTACTTGTCAGTGTGAGATTATTGTAGACACTCTTACGACTGACTGACATAAATTTTGTCTTATTGACATTGATTTTCAAACCATATATTTGGCTTTGTCTTGTCACACTATCGACCAATCGTTGGAGTCCTTCCATGCTGTCCGATATTAAAGTTGTGCCATCGCGTATCTTATGTTGTTTAATACCGTCCTCAGTGTTTTCTAAGGCTCCTTGGAAAATTGCTTCTGAATAGATGTTAAATAGAAGTGGAGAAAGAATACATCCTTGCCGTACTCCTTTGGAAATGGGTACATCATTCGTTTTTTCACCGTCAATACCAATGTATGCAGTTTGATTCCAATATAAGTTTTGTGTCTATGTCGTCGTAAAGCTGATTGTTCCATCGCCTAGGATATACGCCGTCGCCAACGTAGAAAGGTCCAAAAATGTTCTGCAGAATCTTTCTCTCAAACACTGCAAGGGACGCCTCATCGGATATTGACATCGATGAAACCTTCTGTAAGCCGCCAAACTTTCTGGTAGAAGTTTCGGACGTTTTTCCTATTGGCCAGCATCTCAAGCTCCTCGCTCTCACGTTTCTGCTCAAATATGAACGATACTGATTTAATAAAACACAAACGGTTTATTATTGTTCAATTTTTATTTTATCTCCTTCAAAGTAATCACCATTGGAGGCGATACACATATGCCAACGTTTTTCCAAGCATCATAGCATTTCTGGAAGGCCGATTTCGGTAAGGATTTCAGTTCCTTCTTCGAATTCTCTTTTATGACTTCAATTGTCTCAAAATGTTTTCCACGGAGCGGCAACTTGAGCTTGGGAAACAGGAAAAAGTCACATGGAGCCATATCAGGCGAATACGGTGCTTGCGGACGATATTAATTTTATTTTTGTTCAAATAATCGCGAACAAGACGTGATGTGTGAGCTGGTGCATTATCGTGTTGCAAGAACCATGACTTGTTGTCCCACAATTCCTTCCTTTTAAGACGAATGTTCTCGCGCAAACGCTTTAAAACGTCTAAATAATATTCAGCGTTAACCGATCGGCCTTGCAGAAGGAACTCCGAGTGCACCACACCTTCGTAATCGAAAAAAACAGTCAGCATAACCTTAATTCCTCCGGGGAGCGCCATTCCGATGATTGTTGGGCTGTTTCGACGTCACACGGTTGTCCGTATCAGTCATGGCGAGCATTTCCTTAGCGACAGTTTTGCATTGTACTTTTTGAAGAAAATTCAACAATTCTGGAACAAGACGCGCGGACACTCGTCTCATGCCCAAGACATCATGAATAATAGTATGAACGGATCCTTTTGATATGCTCAGCTCACTAGCTATCTCTCTTTCGGTCACACGGCGATTTTCAAGCACAATTTCCTTTACTTTTCCGATGTTTTCGTCGTTTACTGATGTTGCTGGACGACGTTCATGAGGCAAGTTTTCAACCCATGTACGGCCCTCTTTGAACGATTTGTACCACTGGAAAACACGTGCACGCGATAGAGCAGAGTCCCCATAGGTTGTCTGCAACATTTTTAAGGCGTCTGAAGCCGAAATTTTGTTGGAATAACAAAATTTCAAACAAATTCTTTGTTGAACTTGAATTTCCATCGTTAAATTCGAAGAACACACTCGAGCTTGACTTGTTTACAGTAGCACAGAAAACAAACTATGTGACATATCACGCTGAAATTTGCCATGTAAGCTTATAACAGTTCTACCCTCCAACAAAAAATTTATTTTTGCCTTATGTCATCCGCGGACCGTTTTATTGATAAAGTCTCGTTCATATTTGAGCAGAAGTATATAAAAGATATTAATAAACATTTTACACTTGATAATTTCGAATTACGAGTGAGAGAGCGAATTATGAATGGAAGAGCGGATTACGTGCCGTGGGAAAAAAGCATAAAAATGTGTGAAAAAGTTTAAATTTCTGTGTTTCGCAAAAATAGACGTTTGTGTGAATACTTCGAATACCTTATCGCCCCACCTTTAGCTCTGTTCTTTTCTATCATACTATTTCTAGTGTACCTTTGCGTTACATAATCATCGATTGGTGGTGTTAAATAGAGTGACAACTAATCTCTAAATTTACTACTCTGGCACATCCTTAGAAAATGCTAAATGGTTGCAAAAATCTTGAGAAGATTGACCTACTAAATATTCTTATGCGAATGCAAAGCGATCGGGATTTTCGCACAAATTTTCATTGAATGCTCCACAGTGCTTGGCTAATGCGTAAAGCCAAACAATTGCGAGAAACTGAAAATGCATTTAATAATTATAGCAACTCAAGAAAAAAGCAAAACAAAAAAAACAAAAAAAGCAATAAATATGCATTTCCCATGTAATTTGTGGTGACACTGACCGTCGTTCTGTTCTAGTTGGTATATCTCGTATGCCATATATTTATTGTTATTATTGCACTGCTGCAATTTCACATGAATTCGCCGATAGCCAGTCGCAATCACGTTTGTCATATTCACTTAACAAAAACAAAAAAATGCATGAGACACCAAATACACAATTGGCAATGCAATTCTTACAATATGGGAGTATATTTACCGTCAAACATACATTTAAGCAAACCACATAGACATGCATACACACATTTATATTCGTATACAGACATACGAACGGCTTGAGCATGACACAATTGTTATTTGTATCGTTTCAAGTATTTACTCGAATTTATTCATTTTTCATTGAGAGTGTCCAATTTTTATTTCATGGTCATTGTCTTGCTGCTGTCGGCTATTTCTACACCACACACAATCACAGACTTGTTTGTATGAATTTGCATATGTAGCTATATTTGTATGTATGTATGCACTTGCATTTAAAAGGATTAGAAACTTGTTGTGGCTCTTGCTGCTTGAATTCAATTGCAGTTTCGGGTTTTGCTTGTGCCGCAAGCCATTTTTCAATTTTTCACTTTTGCACTTTTCATTTGTATTGTGTGAAAATTGAAATTAATGAAAAATTTTGTGTTTAGCGAACTTTTTAATTGCAGCTAATTGTGTGTGCGCATATTTAAACGTAACATACATAAATATACACACAAACATATGTATGTGTGCACGCTTATATTGAATGAATTTAAACGGAAACTGAAATTTGCATAACAATTATATTTTGCTGACTTTGGACGTCTGACTCATTATTAGCAGGCGCAATTAGGTAAACTATTTGTAAGTTGGTAAACGGTGGTTTTAAGTACAAGTATCAGTTTCGCTATCAATTTCGTAATAAATCGCACATGCATACGTATGTATACACAGTTTCCGTAGAATTTAAGGTAATAAAAGTATAATAATAAGAGTATAGATTTACCTGCACAACAATGAAATTTTCAATGGCATTTACCAACTTTTTATTCATGCCAAAGTTCTTGCAATTTATGGGAAATTAAAAGAAATATAAATTCCATGTTGCTCGTTTGCTCTTACAACACCAACACACATACAATTCCCTACAAATGTATGAATGTATTCGAATTAGTAGGAATTAAAAGTTGATCCGCATTCAAAATTAATTAATTTAAATTACTTTTTCTGAAGCATTTCTGAAAAATCAGTTGTAAAATAATATTAATATGAGTGAATGCAGTAATTTAAAAAAATATTGAATTGCATCTTAGTATCCCGAGTGCACTTGAGCTTAGGATTATTATAGCTTTGCTCACATAACAGCTATTTGCGACAGTCTCACGCAATTTGCTGCAAGGCATTAAAAAAATATACCTATATATTGAGAAAAACGGCTTCGAAGCTTTCAATTTACTATGCCTCCCACACATACTTTCATCTAATGAGTTATTGGCAATTAATATACCAAAGAACTTTTTTCACAGCATGCAGGCAAAAAATTCATTTCCAAATTGGTTTTTTCGTTTTTTTTTCAAATGACAAAAGAACTGAAAATATCTGTCCATAGCATACGCCGCATACTAAAAAATAATCTCAAAGTCAAGCCTTACAAGATCCAAAAGGCGCATGAACTCACACGAAAGCAGCAACAAGTCAGAGTGGAGAGAGCGAAGGAGTTGCTTCGCTTGGCCTAAAACGGTCATTGAGTTTTCTGACGGGAACATTTTTCAAATTCAGCAATTCGTAAACTACCAAAACAATAGAGTTTATTTAACCGGCCGTTCATACGAGCATTTTAGTAATCGATTGGCCACCCGGAGGCAGGTAATGGTTTGGGCCGCTATAACCGCAGATGGGCACTCTCCAATCGTTTTCAACGAGTCTGGCGTTAAGGTAAATGCGAAATAGTATTGGGAAAGTATTCTGGAGGTTGCTTTGAAGCCGTGCGCAGACAAACATTTCGGTGGCCGGCCATGGACGTTTCAACAGGACTCGGCACCGTCTCACAAAGTCCGAGTGAACCAAGAATGGCTAAAAAACAACTTTCCGAACTTCATAACTTCCACTCAATGGCTCTCAAATTCAACAGACACGAGTCCGATGGATTATTCTCTTTGGGCCATTTTGGCCCGAACTATAAATATTTTGTTTACCAAATATAATTAAAAGTGATGACAACTATGTAATGTACTACGTTCTTTGTGTTTTTTTGTTACGAGGAATTGGCTTCGACAGCCTGTTTACCGTCAGTGTGCGACTTCAACCCGTACCTCCACCAATGTTCCGGCCAGAAATATCATTAAATTGTAATGTTATAATACATTTCTTTGTATTCATTTTATTGGCAAGAAATTAAAAACAACCCACGTACTGTCTAAATACCGATTCCCAACCAGTTCAATTGCTTTGTAATTCGTCGGAAGGTGGTTTGAGCACTAGGCTCTACGCCGGTTACTAATTAAAATGCGGTCCGCGCAAAAGTTGCATGTATTTTAATCTTCCTTCAGTCTAGCTTATTTCGGAAAGAATCCATCCCTGTTGGGTCTGTCCGCCCCACGAATCCTACTTATCTCAAGTCGTCTTAAGAGTCCGTGTCTTTGTCTAGTAACGTAGGTATGTTTAGCTGCCCCAGACCTCGTAGCCGAATGCTTCACTCACTTCTGCGTGCCTTAATTCATGTTGTCTATCGCTAATTACTGACGAAATGTCAGCCCACACATAAGTTGAAGCCATCATGACATCAACTGAGATTCCAGATCTTATCGGATCTTCTGATAGCGCAGTTAAATGACGTCTGCTCGCCACAAATCGTAAGTACACAAAATATATGCACATGCCTTGCATCTCCATCTTCATCATATACTCGATTTAAAGGCGACTTAAGTAGTCTAAAGCAGTGTCGATACTTCAGATGGCAACCATGACCTGCTCAGTTTAACAAGCTTTCCGCGGCCGGAGCCGAGCCGGACATGGAAAGTAAATGAGAATATTGAACTCTTCAAGGTTGCACAATATTTCTCGTCAGTATGTGCGCAAGAGAGCGTCTGTCCTGGAACTTCCAAAAACTTTTGTACATGAAATATTGGGAAAGTTCTTAGACTTCACCCTTTCAAATTCAAATCGTGCAAGGGCTTAAGCCTAACGATTATAATTTGAAGCAATCGTAGCAATTTCAAAGGTACCATATTGGAGCGGTTTCTTACGCCAAACACTCGCTTTTGGAGTGATAATTTCCATTTTCATTTAAGTGGAATCAAAATTGCCGTTATTGATCACCTAAATGACGGACTAAAGTGATGGTTTGGTGCGCATTATCAAGCAGTGGACTATTTTACCATTTTTTTTTTTGAAAATCGTCGAGGGCAAGGAATTTCGGTGGACGGTGTCTTTTATCGGTGCATGCTGAACGAATATTTTCTGCCAAGGAGAAAGGTTTCAGTAAGATGACGCCACGCCGCACACGGCCAGAGGGACTATGACTACATGGATGAGGCAGAATTTCTTCCTTAACGACATGAAAAGCCGTTTTGGTGGCACGCCCTGTCCATCCAGGTCGTCCAAACTTATTTTCTTTCAAACTTATTGTCGCTCTATAGACTTTTTCTGTGAGGGAACTTTAAAATTAAAGCGTAGGTTAAAGACACCCCAACATCATCGGGGATCGGGTACTTTTTCCCCCGGGCCCGGAGTTTTCAGAGGGGCCGGACTCGAGATTATACGTGTTTATATGAATTAGACATCATTTGAAAGGGCCCGCATTTGCAATTTTCCCCCGGCGCCCGGATTTTCCCCCGGGCCCGGATATTCTCTCTACGGCCCTGGACCCAGGAGCTTATAGTTGATGACCATAGACAACGCCGTTTGTTCGCTGACTGGGCTTCGAATCGTTTGGAAGAGACCCCCAGTTTTGAGCGAAAAATCATCTTTAGTGACGAGGCGCATTTTTTGTATGAATGGCTGGAATGGCTGTGTTAACAAACAAAATTGCCGTATATGGGACGACACCAATCCACACGAGGTTCACCAGGTGATAATGCATCCTCAAAAAGTTACCGTTTGGTGTGGATTTTGGGCCGGCGGCGTCATTGGTCCGTACTTTTTTGAAAACGACGTTGGTGAGGCGGTCACCGTCAACAGCGAGCGCTACACAACGATGATAACCAATTTCTTATGGCCCATATTGAACCATATGGACCTAGACGACATGTGGTTCCAGCAGGACGGCGCCATGTGCCACACAGCAAACGCCACGATTGACATTCTGCATGAACGATTTGAGGGTAAGGTTATCTCTCGCAGGGGTGATGTGAATTGGCCCCCAAGGTCATGCGATTTGACCCCGCTGGACTTTTTCCGGTGGGGTTTCTTGAAGTCTCAGGTCTATGCAAAGAAACCACAATCGACCGATGCTCTAAAGGTGAACATAGCACATAACAGGCCATCGCTCAAATTCAGCCGGATCTTTGCGGAAGAGTCATTGAAAATTGGACCACTCGGATCCGTTCCACCGTAAGAAGCTGAGGCGGGCATTTGAATTATGTCATATTCCACACTTAATGGCATATATGCGCCTTTCAAATAAAAAAATAATTTTGTCAATAACTCACACACAGCTTGTTTTATTCCATTTCAACATCTACCCGCCTATATTGAAAAACCCTTTATTTGAATCATTTTAATTTGCGGAATTTTTCATATTTTTCAAATTCATCTCTACTCTTTATACTCCAATCGAATTTTAAGTTAAAACTCGACATGTGAAGATTAATTTGCAGTTAAAGTTCAATACACAAAGTGAGGATTAACATCTATCACATAATTAAATTCCAACTAATTATTACCACTAATGTGTTGTTGTATCTTCTGTCACTTCATTCCATGTGTTTCTATTTGGTAATTACACAAATGCATTGACTTTCATTGGTTATTTTCATATTAAAATAATGAAAAATTTTTAAACAGCTTCATCAGTGCGAAAAACCACGAAATTGTGCACGCATATTCATTAATTTATATTTAAAATGAAAATCAATTAAATCATAACCACAAACACACAACACCACCCACAACTTAGGGTTCTATCTCTTTAACCTTCATCTTACTGATGAAACCATCTACATAACGCATACAACTGCAGCCACAACGGAAATTGCAGCAAGCGACATATCCCAGCAAACGCAAGAAAAAATACCTCCAACGTTTGACACTCAGTTTACAGGCTGAGATCCAGCATTTCTTGTTCTTTAATATGAGTCAATTTCTCAAACATTACACTTAAACTTGCACTTAAGTTTAACAATTTTTGAGAAATCATTAAAAACTTTCTGGCAGCGCTTATATTTTCCTCCCAATTTCACTTTATATACAAAACTTTTATTTAAAAAAGTTTATATAATTAATAATAAAATGGCTAATGTTGTGGTTCGGAAAAGGTAGGTGAAATGGTTGAAGTACCACTGGCACTCCCCAAGTAGCACTAAATCGCCATATTGATACCTCCAATGGGCAGATATGTATAACCAACCAAAGCTGTTGATGTAACGGAGAAAGATTGATGGGATTTAGGTTCAAGCACTGGCAGCCAAACCCGGCTATTTACAGGGAAAGTGCGCAACAGTCTACGGCTCTGAAAGGTTCGCACAGCTTCTGCAATTGGGAGTAAATAATAAGCCCAGCTTTTCTGAGTGAATGCCGATTGTCAAATGACCGGTAAGCACAGCTAAAGTTTGAAAATTGAATGGCGTGAAGTTCCCAGGTTTAGGCAGGTATATACCGGGTATTTACTGTTAATTTTCGTTTATGTCGTTGCTGAGTAAATACACTTTTTGCTGAACATATAGGTTTTTCATATCAATTAAATGCCGAAAATTGAATTTTGTTTTTTTATACTTAGATAAGGAACTATTTGCATTTGGTGGTCTTTGGAGATTGCCGCCGAGGCCGCGGCGGCCATTTAGCCGATATTTTGTTTCATACGTAATTGATCTATACCAATATTATCATACTAAAGAAAAATCACAATAATTTCTTTAAAAAATTGTATTTTATTCAAAATCAACACCGGCCCTTGAAACTTAACCACCCTTTATAAAAAATATTTTTTATAAAGTTTATATAACTAAGCTTTAATCTAAATAATTTATTCAAAATATTAAACCGCTGAAGAGATTTTGATCGAGTTTAACAAAGTGCGCCAGTCTTCTCGTGCTAACCGGCCCCAGCTGAGCCCACAAAGTGGAACCAAGTCCCTTTCCCTCTGATCTTTCAAACGCAACAGAGTCCTTCCTATCTTCTGCTATCACCAACTGGTACCGTATCGAATACTTTCGGAGCTAGAAAGTTTGTACCCATTCGGCCGACATGACCTAGCACGAGGAGCCGGCTGCACTATGTTTATGTCGCCTTAAAGTTCATACAGCTCATTGTTCCATCATATGCGATACTCGTCGTCATCTACGTGTAAAAGTCCATAAGGCTTGCGAATAATATTTTCTCTAACACTCTAAGGGATGTTGCCATCTGACTTATAAAGGTTACTTTTGTTCATCGAAACAGGACTTTACTACTAAATTGCCCACATAGTCCAAAGTAGCACTTGTTGGAAAGAGAGACTCTCCGTTGAATTTCAACGCAGATTTTAGTTTCGGTGTTAATGCGGGTTATTGGTGGTGGAGGTGTTGTCTGAGTGATATAGCCCAGATCCAGTTAGTACAAAACTGCCATTTTGGTACACCACTTGTAAAAACCACTGCTTTTTATTAGTGGAACCGTCCCAATTTGACTATGAATCCGTTTATGTCCGCTATTTTTTTTCTGTAATTTCTTTCAAGTTACCCATCGAGAATTCCCTCAGCATTCTACCTGGGTACTCTACGTCCAGACTTGAACACTCACACAGATAGTGAAATACTGTTTCTTTAGATTCTTCTTGATTGCAGCTATGACATCTATCGTAATTCTGAATATGTCTGTTCGTGACTTTCTAAACAACTCGATTAGTTGAAATTGGGCCACGTTTGTTTAGTTATTTTGCAGGTATCCATGTTAGTTCGTTTGTCAACGGCCTGCTTCTGGATTAACTTTTACGTACGCCTTGGGGACAGCCTATTTCTATCGCTTTGCATTTGTTATAGGATGCCCCCTGTCTTGCCAGTTCATCAAATTTCCGTCTATATTTCCATAGCCAGCTACCCAGATGGGAGTGACGCCTGACGGGACGATTTTTTAATTAGTTATAGGTCGCCGTAGCTGAATGGGTTGGTGCGTGACTATCATTCGGAATTCAGAGAGATCTTAGGTTCGAATCTCCGTGAAACACCAAAATGAAGAAAAAGTTGTTTCTATTAACGGTCGCCCCTTGGTAGGTAATGGAAAATCTCTGAGTGTATTTTTTCTGCCATGAAAAAGCTCCTCATAAAAACTCATTTGCCGTTCGGAGTCGTTTAAAACTGTAAGTCCTGCCATTTGTGAATCAACGTCAAGCCGCACACCACAAATAGGGTGTAAGCGCCAATATATATTTACATATATAGGTGGATTTAAAGCTAAGAAGGCTGCTTGACTATCTACACTTCCAATAGTTGCTTTGTATGGTTTATAATTATCCTGCAAGCTTCCCTTATCCCGAGAACTTCTGCTTGATAGATACTATTCCAATTCCGCAGGCGAAAAGGCTTGGCAGTTTCGAGGTCATTCGAATACACACCGGCACCGGCGCTGCAGTCCATCTTGGATCTGTCAGTGTAAAATGCAGTTGTATTCTCTTTGACTACCGATATCAAATTCCATTTCTTTCGCGTAAGGAGCTTTACCTTAAACTCTGATCTAAAGTCGGGTTCCTAACAACCGAAATCTCTTAGTGCTTCAGAATCAGAACTACCAACAGTGACGATCTCGAACCGGATAAAGCGCCGATACCCATGCCTATAGCCACTTGTAAATTACTTATAGACAGGGAAACCATCAAAAAGGTAAATACAATCTGGCAAAACCTCACAACATGCGAACTAAGCAGACAGACATGGCCGAACTGGAACAGCGGTCGATCGAAGATCTTGCTAAGATTCAACAGGGAATCTATAAGAAAAATGATAGGTGTATTAACAGGTCATTGTTTAATAGGCAGCCACGCTAGAAGGTTAGGACTACCTTACTTCGATTTCTGTAGAAGCTGTCTAAATACAGAAGAAGAGGAAACAGTCCGACACCTTTTATGTGTGTGTGAAAGCCTAGCTAGAAGAAGGCTGCGCACCCTCGATACAGCATTTCTAACCGATGTAGCGGATATAGCCCATCTAAAACTAACGAAGCTCTGCTCGTTTATTAAAGCAACCGGATGGTTTGAAAGGGAACACGTAGAGTAAGGATAAGCTCCAGTGGTATCACAATGGACCTGCCGAAGGTCTAAGTGTGTCTTACGACAACCACCCTACCTACCTACCTACCTACGTGAGTGTGATTCTTTCATCATAAGGCACCTTTCTTATGGATAGGGCACATCACACTTAAATTCTAATCGACAGGCATGCATTCATCCGACCATATTTTGCATAGGAGCAGGCATATATCCAGCTCCTCGCCGCCATATTTGAATAGCTCAGCCGGTAGTCAACCGGTTACCGCGGCTTTGTTGTTTTTAGGCACTTTATTGTTTAAGAAGAATAAGAAATTAAATGAGATTCTGAAATAAAACTATAGATTATTGCACTTGCTACCAATTGGGGAAATTCCTGTGAGATCAAGTGGATAATCACAAATTTCTCAACTTGGTATATAAGAATTCTTGGTATACGAGTACTGAGAACACTAGAAATCCACTCGCTGAGTTGCTGTTGAGAGTTAACGTTGCAGATATCAGAAAACTCTTTCATACCAAATGCTTCTCAAACTGATGTCAAAGAAAAAGGTTTGTTGGGATGTATCTTTTTCACTTCTTATATTCCTGCATACGTGCATCGGTAGTTGTGTCGTTCAATCTGGTTCAATGGCTGACTTGCTGTTTGGCTTGTGAATTGTCGAAATACGAAAGCGTAATAAATAAATACGCCTCATCATTAAAATTCAATTAATAAAATTTTCTCTGCAAAATGGGTGTGTGGCTGCGCATATTGCCATCGCCATCGAATTGCTCTCATTTTCCTTGTTACACATCTACTATAGTTACTTATCTAAATGAGGGGTATGACTTTTATTCTGATGTCACGTTTGCCTTATAAGAAATGTGTATAAAAGGATATAACTTATTGAGTAGCTTTATTCCTATGCCACGGGAATTATCTTTCCAGAGAATGGCCATTTTTGATTTAATTGGATTAATGGGTAGCTTGGATTCTACGATTCCTGACTTCAACCAGGGAATACATGACCGAGCAGCGTGGCATAAGAAGGATATTTTTATACAAATATACAATATTTATTTCTGCCTTTTTATTACATAAATAAAAAATGATTTTGAGTGGTGAAAACCTTTATTTTGATCTTTAGATTTAGATTTATTAGGGGTTTGCACTACGACCTCATATGTGGCCAGTATTTCTGACCTTTACGCGCTCCATTGTTTGTCTAGTTGGCAAACGTCAAATATATTTGGCGCACGATGCCATTTTTAATAATTATAAATCTTTCGGTAGGGTGCTTAGTTTTGCGCCGCCTAGTATTCGTATGCAATTGGAGTTTACAATCTTTGTTGGTTGTTTGACCAAATCCCTCCTGCAATTTCTGATGCCCATATTGACGTTTTACTCAAATGGAAGGACCTACCTACTAGTTTTATGCAGGCTTCGAACGACAGATGCTTTATATGAGGAGATATTTCATGGCAGAAATACACTCGGAGGCTTTCCATTACCTGCCGAGGGGCGCCCGGTGCCATCATTTGGTGTTTCGGCATGGAATGTGCTTTAATAAAACCCATCTGGCGTTCGGAGATGAAGGCCTTCCGGTGGTTAATTGTATGTATCACCTCTTACGCTGAATAGGAGCGGACAAAGACGTGTCCCTACAAAGATGTGCTCTGCCAAACCTTCAAGAAGGATGGTCCTGCAATCTTCACTAATTACCATGAAATCAGTCTTCTTGATATTAAAGATAAAATGGTGTCTAGCATTTTATATGAACAACGCTCTATGCTTTTAAACGACTTAAATGTATCATCGCTTAGATACTTCGGATACGCTAAACCGTAGGAAACCAAAAAATCTCTACCCCTCGACTTGTTGTCGATTTTAAATTTCGACGGCATGCCGCGGTATCTGAATTTCGTATCCCTGCCAAGAAGAATAATTAGGCATCACATTTGGCTATTGGAGCTCACATCACTGATGAAAGTTAAAATTTTGAAGGGCATCATTTACTTAGCAACCATCAGCAACATCGATACTACGAGGATTTTTATTTATATTTCTGGTCGCGGTCACTTCTTGTATTGTCATGCAACGTCTGACCATTGGAAAGTTTAATTTATTACATTTTACCATAAACATATCCAGAACCTTTTGATGTGCGGGCTATATTAGTGTTGTATGTATGCAGGAGCTTTAAATATTCATATTGGCAAAAAATTGAACTAAACCGTGAAAATTAGAATGCAATTATTTTTCCCAATTTTCAATGAAGATTAAGAAGACAAGAATGCAGCGATGAACTATGTAAAATACGGCACCTTTAGCACTATAAAAAACAAGTACCTTGAATTTTCTCGAATTCCGGAAAGTTCGCCGAAAATGCGTGACACAAAGTTTCGATGCTATGGGCGAAATGATTGAGGAAGATACTCATGTTACAGGTTGAGGCATCCCTCGACATTATTTCGACGAGCATCAATAAGATTTTGCATCATCACTTTGTAGTAGAAAAGGTGTGTTCACATTGGATCCCACAAAATTAAAAGAAACTCAAAATAAGGAGAGAAATTAGCAGATTTATCTTTAGGCAATCCTACCTCTGGAAAGAAGTTTTAGTAAACATTATTTGTTTT
Source organism: Anastrepha ludens (assembly GCF_028408465.1). Classification (NCBI taxonomy): domain Eukaryota; kingdom Metazoa; phylum Arthropoda; class Insecta; order Diptera; family Tephritidae; genus Anastrepha; species Anastrepha ludens. Next base: position 112,158,149 of record NC_071498.1, on the reverse strand, counting down.
GTTCAATACTGCTTGATGAGACTGCACACCACTCTGTGACTTGGAGTTGGGTGTAATTCCGTCTCTTAGAACATGTCCGGGCCACTCCATATGCAACAAATTGGCGTGGCGCCACTGAAAATGCTGCGAATCTTCTTTTATATGGAAATTCAGTGCAATCATCATAGCAACGCACATCCTAAAAAGTATGTCTCATTATTTTTATTAAATCTGAGTAGTACTTTATAAATCGAACGCAAACCAAAAATGCATTGATCATACACAAACATATATATACATACAAATACACAGAAAAAAGTTCTACACATTTTTTTGCAAGTAATTGTCTTCAACTATCTTGTACTCATAACAAAATAGTAAATAAGTAAATACCGAATTCAGTCCTAGCCGAAATTTGTATAGCCGCACATATTTTAGTAAAATTTAGTTTGGGCTGACTGTTAATTTTAGTATCAAATAAAGGTCAATAAGATTTTTAGCTCGTCACATCAAAGAGATCAACGGACATTTAATCTGAGAATATAGAAAATGGGTGTGGCCGAATCTCACTGAAGTGGGCACATTACATTGGTAATAGACTCTAGAGGTCTAAGTGAGACCGCTTTAGAGATCAGCCAGCACTTCCTATCCTAACTGAGATGGGGAGCAACACATGTACCAGCTTTGGGCGAGCCCTTTTTTTATTTTACTTGCGTCGTATTTCTTATTTTGGACTCATTAGAGCAATAAGTGTACGTGGCTAAATATGTATACTCTTCCTATCATTCTGAACAAGCTGGTATATAAAGCGTTTTTCAGTAAGAGCGCTTCAACTTTTGACCTTTTTTGAATAAAACACAAACGGTTTGACTTTTTTAACTAATTTTTTTTTTATTATCGAGTTTGAACAAATACATTTAAGTATGAAATTCGATTTCTTTTGCATGACCACTGCGTGCACGTTTTACGAAGTCCAATCGTTGAACCCAATATTCGACCACTCTTTTGCATAAATCGGCCGAAATTCCAGCAATTTCGCGTTCAATATTGGCTCTGAGCTCACAAATCGTCGCCGGCTTGTTACTGTAGACCAATGACTTCACATAACCCCAAAGAAAATAGTCTAGAGGCGTCAAATCACACGAGCGCGGCGGCCATTCGACCGGTCCATTTCTGGAAATAATGCGCTCATCGAACTTACTCTTCAACAAATCAATTGTAGCGTGTGCTGTGTGGCTTGTGGCCCCGTCCTGTTGAAACCACATGTCGTCTAAGTCCATACCATTCAATTGCGGCCAAAAACAATCGTTTATCATGTCGCGGTATCGATTTCCATTCTCAGTAACGTGGCGATCGCTCTCGTCAACGAAAAAATATGGGCCAATTACGCCGCCGGCATGTAAACCGCACCAAACAGTGATTTTTTCGGGATGCAACGGTGCCTCATGAATCACATGTGGATTGCTTTCTGCCCAGTAACGCATATTTTGCTTGTTGACAAAGCCATTGAGCCAAAAGTGAGCTTCATCACTGAAGATCATTTTTTGGAAAAAGTAGCTCTTAAAGTAGCAGCAACAGAACGATTATTTTCATAAAAAATTTGCACGATTTGCAATCGTTGCTCAAGTGTGTAGCGTTCCATGATGAAATGTATACTAATGAAGTTTACAAATGACAAGCGAAAAGTAAAAAATATTGCGTCGTTCGCCCTCCCTATTGGAAAAAAGTTGAAGCGCACCTATTGAAAAACGCCTTACAAGCAGGTGCCAAATTAATCATCCTATCGGAAGACTTTTCATTTTTATGGCGGTTTTTTTCCTTGTTCACTCCTCTCAGGAGCATAGGGCTTCGACAAGACTCTTCCGTTGTACACGGTTCTGTGCTGTGTGCATCTGCTAGTTCGCGCAGCATCGACCTTCTCCAATTTTTTTTTCGTCGACCGCGACCTCTGCTCTCTTGCGGGTTTTTGTGTCGTGACACTTGTTAACTAAACACCCGCAGTATACAAACAGACAGACAATCAATGGAGCGCGTAAAGGTCAGGATAAAGATCTCCATCATCCAAAAAAATAGTTTTTATTTTTTAGAAAACTTATTTAAAAACAAAATTGAATGAGTATTTTTGCACCATTTTCCACTGCTTTATTCTGTTACATACATTATGTAAACAATATTAAAATACCCTTATGTGCAAGTGGGTGGTTAAAAAAACGAATGGGGTGCCCTGGCGAAGTCACCCAAAGTCGTAAAGACGGCTACGGTTTCAATCAAGAATACGAAGAAATTAATGTGAATCAATTTGAAATTCAAAGAAAATAGTGCATTCAAATTTTTAATATAGGTACATTTCTCCGAAATATTTTAAAGACAGTCATACCCCTAACGTGGCGCAGCACCACCCGCAACTCAAATGCAACAGCCAGGTCCCACAAGTCAATGTTAGGCATTCCCATTTGGCTGACACTTATGTTATGCAGTTTCAAATTAATTAATTAATTAGCTCAATCAATACACTAGACAAACGCAATTTGGGTAAATATTGAGTTTCGAACACACTTCTGCTGCCCCTTCGTCCTTGCAGCGCCGCCACCAGCATCAGCACCACCAACCATCCTTCGCTTGGCTGACCTTTAATTTCGCCGCATTGCGCTGGCATTTGCTTTCGCAGCAATTTAAGCGGCCATATTGCGCGCTTTTGCATTCCCATTTGTGTTGAATAATTACATTTGCAATTATGCAAATACATACATACATACATACAGGCGTATGCATGTACCTGTTTTTATTAATTTAGCAGTTTTCGCCACCGCCGCCCCACCCAGGCGGTCGCCACAATTATATTTATTTCTTGCACCATATGATTCAAAATGTTCGCTAAATTTATTGCACTTTGTATAAAATTTTAATGAGCTTGCGATAATATTTAGGTGCAATTTTATGACTCGAGGACAAGCGAATATTAACCCTGTATGTGTGTGTGCTGTGTTTGTCATGTAAAAAGCTGCATAATTACGCATTGGTTACATAGCTCATTGACTCACTTGATGAATATCCGAGGTATTCATACCTACACACGCACACATATATATATAAATGCCCTATGATCAGAAAGTACCGGGAATGTTTAAATAAAACAAAACAGAGTTAAACTTCAGGCAAGTTTATTTTACAATATCTCCTTCAAAATATGAACCGTCTGAAGCAACGCACATGTGCCAACGTTTAACCCAGTCCTCCATGCACCCCTGGAAGGCCGACAAAGGGATGACATTCAGCTCCTTCGTCACATTCTCTTTGATCTCCTGTATCAACTGAAATCTCCATCGACCAAGTCATAACTTCAACTTGGGAAACAAACATAAGCCGCACGGGGTCATATCAAGTGAATACGGTGCTTGCACGATGGTATTTACTTGGTGTTTGGTAAAATAATCCAGCACAATTTGGGCTCGATGTGATGGCGCGTTATCATCATGCAAAATCCAAGAATTATTTGCCCACATTTCCGGCCGTTTGCGACGTACAGCATCTCTAAAACTCTTCAAAACGGCTAAATAATATTATTTATTGATTGTCTGGCCCGATGGAAGGTACGCATGGTGCACTACGCCTTAGCAATCGAAGAAAACAATCGACATCACCTTCCCGGTACTTTTTGATCATAGGGTATAATACATATCCCAGCAAACCCTGCAGGACTGCAAAACTAGAATTTATTTGACAAATAAAAGAACAGGAAAGATTTTCAGCAGCTGAAAAGTAAATAAAATGGTGTTAGTCCCATTCCACAAATGGAGTCTCAATCCGATTCCTAACGGCAAATATTTTCTTGTGAGGCGCTTTCGCATCGCAGAAATGTTCTCGGAGGCTTGCCATTGCCTACCGTGGGGCGACTGCTAAGGGAAAAATACTTTTTTACCATTTGGTGTTTCATGCACGGAGATTCGCTATACTCAGTGAACTATTTATTTATATCCGGTCAAGAATTGTCATTCCAGCAGCTTTGTGCAACAACAACAACTATTTAGGAAAATATTTCCCGAATTGTAGAGAGATGCGTAATAAGTTCCCCACAAAAAACAAAAAAACAATGGACCGGCTCATTCCACAATGCCTTTCAATAGGTTTCGAGCCAAGTGCAACATCGCAGTGTTAGACCATCCGTTTTATTCCTCGTAGTTCCGATATAATTTGGTTTTTATTATAGTTTTGCTAAATGGCCTGAATGTAAAGCTTTTCGCTCTTCAGCCTCAGAATTTAAGTACTTCGCCGAACTGGTACTGGCTCTAAATTCATCATGTGTGGACCTGTTCGCATGTCATAGACTTCCCTGCAGGGTATGAGAATGTTTGTAAGTATCTACTCGTATATGCAGCAAGAAACTGTCATTAGTCAGAAACTTAATTAAAAGTACAGAGACATTTATGTGAAGCTACTAAATAGTATGCCTATGTCCCGTTACATTTCATATTCTTCATAAATTACTGTCCGCTTTAGTGAATCATTTTGCTTAAAAAAATATAGTTTTTGTTCAAAAAACCCTTAGGTAACGCACGAATATTGCGAGAAAGGGATTATATTTTGAGGATAGCCACGAAAAAATTAAATTTTTTAAGTCGTAAAAGTTGTACGCACAGACGGCTTCAGAATCTTCGCCCGGAGTAAATATTGAAGGTACCGGCAAGCTGCGCTTTTTTCGTATTTAGTAAGCTTGTACCACAAAACGTATGGTGCAGAAGCTTGGACGATGACAACATCCGATGAAGCGACACTTGGAGTGTCCGAGAGAAAGATTCTTCGTAAGATTTTTGGACCTTTGCACGTTGGCAACGGCGAATATCGTAGACGATGGAACGATGAGCTGTATGAGCTTTACGTCGACGTAGACATAGCGCAGCGAATAAAGATCCAGCGGCTACGTTGGCTAGGTCATGCCATCCGAATGGACACAAACGCTCCGGCTTTGAAATTATTCGATGCGGTACCAGCTGGTGGTAGTAGAGGAAGAGGAAGGCCTCCTCTGCGTTGGAAAGATCAGGTGGAGAAGGACTTTGCTTCACTTGATGTGTCCAATTGGCGCCGGTCAGCACGAGAAAGAAACGACTGGCGCGCTTTGTTAAACTCGACCAAAATCGCGTAAGCGGTTATCGCGCCAATTAAGAAGAAGAAGCTTGTACCACCAACAGTTTGAAGAAAATGGGTTAAGACCCTGCACGCTCTATTCTGCGTATCTGTGGAAATTATATTATCATTATTCCTATTATTCGCAGAGATCGTACGTGAGAGTTTCATCATCTGGTTCGCAAAAATGGCAGTCACTTTTCTATTAATTCTAGCTTCCTGAGATGATAACGAATACTACAATGTCCAGAGAGAGGGTCCAGAGAGAGTCGCAAGCCCTCTCTGTCTATGTTTAAGAACATAAGATTTATTTGGTGCTTTTCTGAAGGAAAGAATAAACTGAGCGCTCTGTCCTCGTCTCTCCATCCATTGTGCCTGAATTCTCTGTCTTCCTAGTCTTTGATAAGTTTCTTTTTGTGGGCTTTGTTTAGCCCACAAAAGGGTTCTGGTCCATAGAATTTTAAAATAGTGAATAGTTCCGTTACGTAGCCACCTGTTCGTTGCCATCATAACCGTCATGACCTGGTACCCAACCCAAAAATAAATAGTGTTGTTTAATCCCAGGATATTAAAAACAATGAAGCATTAGTTTTGACTGCAGTTCACATAAGACTGTCTGACTCTTCAAAGGTATTCTCTGCCATGAATTTCCGCCTGAAAGACGGAATGTCTTATGGGTATCGATCTTTTACAGTTCGGCCTAAGGATACCTGCAATATTCTTACCATACAAAGCTTTGACTCATCTGTGTACAAGATTTCCGAGCCACATTGAATGTATGGGTTGCCTGTCTCCCAGCGTGTCCGATCTGAAATATTTATTTTTCTTAAATGGTTTATCTTTCTTCCCTACTGATTTTTGGCACAGCAGTTATTGTAACGCGCATTTACACTGCAGGATTGTTTATGAATTTCTTTGCGATTTCCATATGCCTGTGAAATTTCCGATTCTTTTGTCAGAAATATTATTAAGTCTTAGTGTTCCTAAGGCTATACGCAGAAGTGTGCTGAGTGCAGTAGTGAAGCAGATTCGTATTTTTTTTATTTTTACGAATAATAATACATTTTTAGGGATAGAAAGTAAGTTTGTTACGGGATTTTACTAAATTTTAATGAAATTAGTTTTGACTTAGATTTCTAATCAATACGTACATATATATAAGTACATGGTAATGCAAATCATATCGCTCCAAATAAATGAATTCTCATTATTAATGTGTCTTTTTATACCAATTTTTTTTTCTCCTTGTTCACTTCTCTCGAGAGAAGTGAAATGAGAATTGTTTGAGAAATGAGATTTGTTTTTTTTTTTTTTAGAAAAAGGGAAAGTAGACCGCGCTTTACATTTGATTTGAACCCACAACCTCTGGGATGGCCGGCTAGTGCACTTACGCTAGACTACCGAAGCCGCCTATAACGAACCGAAATTATTACAAGGGCATCACATAAAAAATGTAGTGCATTCGTTATCACGAAAAAATATTTCCAACACCTTCGGAGAAAAATATTATAAAAAATCTGGTATAATTTTCAGAGACTTCAAACTTTCACTTTCTTAGACTAAAACTTAATGAGCTATGAGCGGCCGCCGTAGCCGAATGGGTTGGTGCGTGAATACCATTCGGAATTCAGAGAGAATGTAGGTTCGAATCTCGGTGAAAGAACAAAATGAGTAATAAGTGTTTCTAATAGCGTTCGGCCCTCGATAGGCAATGGTAAACCTCCGAGTGTGTTTCTGCTATGAAAAAGCTCCTCATAAAAAAATATCTGCCGTTCCGAGTCGACTTAAAACTGTAGGTCCCTCCATTTGTAGAACAACATCAAGACGCACACCGAAAATAGTAGGAGGAGCGCGGCCAAACACCCAATAAGGGTGTACGCACCAATTATATATGTAGGTCTATTTATAAGTTCGTGCGGTTTTACAACAGATGGCGTAACTTGATTATTATTCCATCGATCCACATTTCCAAACATTCATTGGAGAGCTACTGTCGTAAGGCACAAACGTCAGTATAAGTTTTTTATTTGAAGCGTAAACAACAATATTTTTACCACACTTGAAAATGTCGAATTTCGTGCCAAATAATGTGTTTTTGCGGGGAATTCTTCTTCATTATTTTAATATGAAGAAAAAAGCAGCCGAAAGTCATCGTATCTTGGTGGAAGTTTATGGTGAGCATGCTCTATCTGAGCGAACGTGCCAGAAGTGGTTTGCACGCTTTAAAAGTGGTGATTTTGGCTTGGAAGACGAAGAACGCGAGGGTGCGCCGCCAAAGTTCATGGATACCGAATTGGAGGAATTGCTCGATCAAGATCCGGCTCAAACGCAAGAAGAGGTTGCAAAAACTTTGGGAGTTGATCAATCAACCATTTCCAAACGTTTAAAAGCCATGGGAATGATCCGAAAGGTAGGCCATTGGGTGCCGTATGAATTGAAGCCAAGAGACGTTGAACGCCGTTTTATGGCATGCGAACAACTGCTTCAACGGCACAAAAGAAAGGGTTTTTTGCATCGAATTGTGACTGGCGATGAAAAGTGGGTCCATTACGACAATCCAAAACGTCGGGCAACGTATGGATACCCTGGCCATGCTTCAACATCGACGTCGGCGCAGAATATTCATGGCCTGAAGGTTATGCTGTGTATCTGGTGGGACCAGCTGGGTGTTGTGTATTATGAGCTACTGAAACCGAATGAAACGATTACGGGGGATGTCTACCGACGACAATTGATGCGTTTGAGCCGAGCACTGCGAGAAAAACGGCCGCAATACGCCGATAGACACGACAAAGTTATTTTGCAACATGACAATGCTCGGCCACATGTTGCACAAGTGGTCAAAACATACTTAGAAACGCTCAAATGGGATGTCCTACCCCACTCGCTGTATAGTCCAGACCTTGCGCCATCCGATTACTATCTCTTCCGATCGATGCAACATGGCCTGGCTGACCAGCACTTCCGTAATTACGATGAAGTCCAAAAATGGATCGATTCGTGGATTGCGGCAAAACCGACCGAATTTTTCACAAAGGGAATCCGTGAATTGCCAGAAAGATGGGAAAAAGTAGTAGTAAGCGATGGACAATATTTTGAATATTAAATTTGTAACCATTTTACGTCAATAAAGTTTCAAATTTCGAAAAAAAACCGCACGAACTTATTCATAGTCCTATTATATATGTATATAAAACTGCGTACTAAAATTTTTTGAAAAAATTCCAATTAATAATTGTGCATATTTGTCGAATTTTTATAAGTCTTGCATAAAGTTTGAAACTTGGTCTTCTATTATCAAGAATATTTCTATAAAAAAATAATTGAAATTAAGAAATAAGTAGGGAAATAAATAAATAGGCAAAACTTGTCAATATAAGGTAATATAATTTCGGGTGCACATTTTGCTCTTTAGCAGAGAATTATTTCAAAAATAAATTCGTGTCGAAGAGTCAATGAGGAAAGCAAAATCGACTTGCGGACGCGAACATTGAAAATACAGTAAACTACACATATACATTCATTTGTAAGTTCCGTTGCTGTTTATTGCCGTGCGTTTCAAAATTACTTGCCGCCGCAGTGATTGTGCATTATGTGACTTGCTGCATTGCCGTCTTTCTATCACCTACAACAATTCCACTTAAAGAGAGTTTAATGAATGCCAGAGGTGCCACAAACGGCGCTCATCATGGTACGATTTTTATTTATTCAATTTGTAACTTTATTAAAAAAATATATAAAAATATGTATATAAGACCATCTGTGCCACTCTGATCCTCAATCGGTTTTCTTCTTACCTCTCTTGCATGAGGCAAATTGCCTGGGTAATATTTTAAATGCCTTTAATTCCGATCTAATACCATCAAACGCTTGTCACCAATTTATGATATGATCGCGTTTCTAAAAATATTTGCAGCTAAGCATCCTTATGCATCATCGTATGAGTGGATGTACCCACATATATTCATATATAATACATTCTCAAAGCATCCCAGTAGAAAACTGAATAAGGAATATTCATAGTTGATCCGTTTTTTTTGAACTCAGTCATTATATTCCGCACAAGAAAGGGCGCAAACTCTGCTTAGAATCATTGTGGGTGATTTTAGTTGACTTCCTTATTATTGTTTTGGCGATTGATACTTGTGGAAAAACTAAATTATATTCGTACGTACATAAATGTATCATATCATATTCTGTTACCAAATGTATTCATTCAAATGAAATTCTCTAATAAAACTTTGTATTCAAATAATTATCATCATCGTTAGCTCAACAACCCGATCAGGATCATGGCTAGCTGTAACATTTGTCTCGAGTTCGATTTATCCCTCGCTTGAGTTCACCAGCAACGTATACCAAATAGCTCAGCGTCCCGATCTACGCATTCAACGATCGGTCGGTATGCTTCGTCTGTACTTATATTGTGACCAGCCCATTGTAGATGGTTAAACCTTATGGCCGTGGCAAGGTGTTTATACAGCCTTTGAAGCTTGTGATTGAATCATATCTTCATAATCTTTAAATGGTGTTTCAGCAAACAGCACCAAATATTTTTAGTTGGGTTTTACGCTCAAAAACGTTGAGCTTTTGTTCATAGGGGTTTTTAGTGTTCAAGTTTCACTAGCATATATAAATATGTACTATAAGTGCTGGGTCTTAGGTTTCTTTGTAACGGAAAGTAGTGTCGGTTCGCGGCAAATGTTATTTGAGTCGTTATGTCGTTTCTATTGTGTATTTTAACACCGAGATATTTGAATCAATTTTTATAAAGCCTTCTTTAAGGTTATCAAGGATGTCGCTATAGTGTCAAAATCATCTGCTTATGCCAGGATTTGTACCGATTTGAAAAATTTAGTTCGTCTATGGTTACGCCAGATTCCCTTATTACTTTTTCAAGGGATAGATTAAACAGTAGGGAATAAAAAGCATCACCTTGCCTTGTGATTTCTAAGGCGGGCTATAGCTCTTTCAAATTCATCAAGATTAAATTCCTCTAAGTCTGGATCGCGCCCTGGAATTGAGAATTCAAAAACAGTCTGTGTCAGAAAAATGGAACCACGATTATTCATGAAGTATAAAATAAAAGATATATATGTATATATATATGTATATACAAAATTTTACATGAAAGTGTCTACAAAGCTACGAGCCGCAATTATTCCATCAGCCGTGTAGTCTTCATCGTTGTCAAGTATAGCTCGGTATCTCCTTCATGTTTTGAACCAGCTTTTCTGCGTAGCTCGTCGACAACCAGGACTAGATGCGAACTTGACGCACGAGTTGCTTTAAATCATGGACTGAACTACCAGCAAGATGCGTCTTCATAATTGACCACTTATTTTCAATGGGGACTGGTAAGGACAGTCCATTTTTGTGACGCCATTTTCTTGTTTTGATGCTTCTCAATGTGTTTTTCTGAGAGCAGTGGCTTTGATGATGTGGGACGGTAGGATATGTTCGCCTCCTTCAGTCGACGTTCTATGGTGTTGATACTCCCATCTATTCCCTTTTTAGCAAGAATTGTACATGCTTGGCGTAGTCACAACGAAGGGTTCCGCTTAAAAAGTTGGACGATCAGTTTATCCTGCTTATCCTTTTTTGTCGTCACTCGCTGCAAGCCGCGCTCGGAAAAGTCATCAACATTTTTGTACACCTTATACCGCTGATCCCACATCACAACAAACTTTTTTGATTTTTTACTCACTTTTGCAGCCGCGGCGTAAGATAATTTCTGCCCTTTCGAATGCATGCATAAAAATACCGCCTCAAAACGCTTCGCGTACTTCTCACTCATTTCTGTTTGGTTGCGCTTACGGGAACGTTTCGAACGACACTAAACTGAGTTAGCATTGGCGTCATATCCCTTGAGTGGGACTATTATGCAGCAGAACGCAGAACGAAATATATTTTGAAGTTACAAGAAAAAAACACAGACTGTACCTCATCAGATTCGCTGCATCCATTGAGATGCTCATCAAAGTGCTCTACCCCTCTGTTTAGAATATGATTGGTGTCAGTAAGTAGATTTCCACTAATGTTCTTACAATATAACGTTCTAGGGTTGAATTTTGATCCGTCACTACCGATTTCTTTATAGAACTGACGCGAATCTGGGGTATCGTGTTGCACTTGTAGCGATGCAAAAAAGTTTTTGTTGTAGTTTTTCCTTTTGGCTCGAGTTCAGAGAGCCTTTTCTTCCTTTTCTTCTTCCTTGCGCAATTACCTATAATCCTCAGGGTGACCTGTGTTTTGTGGCACAACTGTTTCTGATATGCTTTGTTCTTTTTGTTGATGGCGCTTCGACATTCCCCGTCAAACCAAGATTGTCGCAACTACGGTTGTTCCAAGAATATCAAAAGAGATGGATTTTATTGCGTTATGGATGGATTGGAATGCTTTTTTTTCAAAGCTACTCAAATAATAAAAAAATAGTAAATATTCGCTAAGTGTCATTGTCGTACTTTAAGTAATCGGTATGCTCATTTGATCGTCTATGAACATCCGCGGTCACCCAAAACAGCCCGAAAATGATATAGAATCTCTTGTTAGCTATGAGACAATTGATAGTGAGATGATAAATAATTAAACACTGGGTTGTTTTACTTTGAAATAAACACAAATAGAATCAACTCTTAACAATAAACATTGACTATCGATATCTGATATGAATACTGTTGCAGTTCAGTATTCATATCAGATATCGATAGTCAATGCCTTTATACCAAGGTAGTTTTTTTATATTTTGCGTGTTGCAACGAGGTTTGATGAGCTGTAATTCGATATCTTTTTTCGAGATGCTCGGTACTTCTTAGCGTAAACTTGGATATAACATTTCGACTTACGAGCTTTATTTGTTCTTTTTTCAGTGAGTTGAAAAATTCTTCTCGCACGAAAGGGGGATTAAATCGTGAAAATTTTGTGCAGTGATTTATTACGGTTCTCGACGTAGGTAATCGAGAATAGAGTGCTTTACTTACATTTTTGACGCTGAAACACCATAGTTAGCCACTCTAAAACGCGGCCATGGATTCTTGCAGGATGAATTTCGTTAAGGTTAACGGTTGTTGTGGCAGTTACAATCGGTGCTGGACGTCATTTGATAACGCAAGATCGTCATGTGACATATCGCGGGGTAAAAGCAACATTGAGCTTTAGTGGGATCAGCATACATTCAATAGCGCAGGAACATTTGTTCGCCAAGAAGTCTTGTTCTCTTTAGTTATGGCATAATTTGACAATTACCCAAAGGAGGACTCGTATCGATTGATTTAAAAAAATGCTGAATAAATTCAGTCGCGGTAGTTCAAAGCAGGTCTATGACATCGTAGGTCTATGTTATGAGCCAGAAACAAGCAGCTATTGACGACAATATGGGTGTTCCAAAACCAGTTTAATCCAACAAAAGTCGTTCGCGGAAGAAACAACTCAGAGCAAATGGTCGCCTGGTTTTTCTGAAAATCTGGTCATGTCGTAACTGTATCACCAGAGAACAGCTAATTCTGAGTGGTACACAATCAACACAATTTGTTTGCCAGAAGTTTTCGTAAAATTACGTAAACCAACCGCCGAAGAGGAATCATCCTTCACCACGACAATGCGAACTCTCACGTGTCGACTCCCACAAGAAAATGTTTAAGCACACAAAGGATCAAATTAATGGGTCATCCGCCTTATAGCCCTGATTTGGCACTTAATGATTTTTTTGTTTTGTTCCCGAACATCAAAAATAAAACGTGAGGTCAACATTTTTCAGCGCCTGATGAAGCTGCCATTCTGAGAGGCAAAAGTGCTTTAAGAATTAGTTTAAGAAAATGCAGAAATGCTTTTACATCCAAGGGGAATATTTTGAAAAGCATTAAATATATTTTCATTATTATTTTTTCATTATCGGCCGCAATATATAAAAGGCAATTCTTGTAGAGAGGAATATTTTTTGTGTGTCATCAGACTGGTGCAAAAATGTGAAGAAATTGCACAAAAAACAGAATGAATTGCTATGTTTACAACCTCCAATTGTGCCAGTGTGACGTTGCACACACACAACGATTCTGTCAAACTCACTGAGAACGGAATGACGGTACGAAATGGGTGCCACTTTTCTGTGTATTTAGTTTTTTAGTTTCTTCCTCCCTCTATCTTGATTTTGTTTGCAAATGGGTGACCTTAGAGGATATTTCCCACTCCTAACTAAGGATGATAATTACAATAATTAATGATAGATTACAAGATTTGACCATCGGATCTAAGATTGTGCGAATTACTTCAGCTGCCAGGTTCGAGCGCATTCGTCAACAGAATTCTGCCCGCTCATTTCATATTTGTTATTACACTCTTCCTATCGGTCGTTGTTCAGACGACAACGAAATAGTAACGGGTGATTTTTTAGCTATTATCTTTTTAAACAGTTGGTTTAAACAGCTGACGATCGTTTCGTGTTTTGTTTCACTGTCAAACATCTTAGTTTGGTCTATAATTTAACCATGAATCGTCTTACAAACGAACAACGCTTGCAAATCATTGAATTTTATTATAAAAATGCGTGTTCTGTTAAGAAAGTTTAAGTCCACTTTTTTATCGAAAAATTGTGTTCAGCGACGAAGCTCATTTTTGGATCAATGGTTACGTAAATAAGCAGAATTGTCGATCTTAGAGTGAAGATCAGCCAGCAAAATTGCAAGAGCTACCAATGTATCCAGAAAAGGTCACAGTGTGGTGCGGTTTATGGGCTGGAGGTATCATTGGACCGTACTTCTTCAAAGATGCTGCGAATCGTAACTGTGAATGGTGAGCGCTACCGTGAAATGATATCCAACTTTTTTTTGCCCAAAATGCAAGAGCTTGACTTGCATGACATGTGGTTTCAGCAAGACGGTGCCCCATGCCACACAGCACGCGTAACAATGGACTTGTTGAGTGAAGATTTTATTTCACGTTCGGGACCTGTCAATTGGCCACCCAGATCTTGCGTTATAACGCCTTTGGATTATTTTTTGTGGCGCTATGTTAAAGCTCATGTCTATTCAGACAAACCTGCTTCAATTAACTCATTGGAAGACAACATTAAAACATTTATATGTGAGATACCGGCCGAAACATTGGAAAGAGTATGCCAAAATTGGACTAAGCGGATGGACCATTTGAAGGGCAGTCGCGGTCAACATTTGCATGGAATAATCTTCAAACATTAAATTATATGGACTGTACTATGGATTTAAATAAAAATTTCATGCATTTTTCTGAATTTTAGGTGTGTTTTTTTGAAAAACTTTCCTATAGCTCTTAAAAATCACCCTTTATAAGCGTTGGCTGGGTTGATTTTTTCTTACATTTTCTTAAATCACATAACCCCTTACATCTGAGAATCCGCTTATTCCCTTAAGGTAGTAGTCTGGTCAAATACTCATTTTTTATAGATATGTTTTAGAAATTTTTTTTTTAGAAAATAAAATGCGATCGACTTTTCAAAAGTCCACCATTTTGTTATTTTTCAAAACAATTTTCCCATTGTAGTAGCTGCCAGAATGACAAGCCTACAGAATAATAATCAGTTTCACTTTTTCGTTTCAGATGTCCTAAAGAGCCAAACTCCTGTTGACAAGCCACCTATCTTTTTTTTAAGACGCTTACTTTGGTGCCGCCGTAGCCGAATGGGTTGGTACGCGATTACCATTCGGAATTCACAGAGAGGTCGTTGGTTCGAATCTCGGTGAAAGCAAAATTAATAAAAAACATTTTTCTATTGTAATAGCGGTCGCCCCTCGGCAGGCAATGGCAAACCTCCGAGTGTATTTCTGCCATGAAAAAGCTCCTCATAAAAATATCTGCCGTTCGGAGTCGGCCTGAAACTGTAGGTCCCTCCATTTGTGGAACAACATCAAGACGCACACCACAAATAGGAGGAGAAGCTCGGCCAAACAGCTAACAGAAGTGTACGCGCCAATTATTTATTAATTTTTTTTACTTTGGTGCCACACTACTGCAAAAAAATATATAATATAAAAAAAAAATTGTTTTTGGGTACTATTTCATGTCAATAACAACATACTATAAAATCACAACGATCACATTTTATTTTCTTAAAAAAATCCCTAAAAGTATCTATAAAAAATTAGTATTTGACCAGACTATTACTTTAAAATCGCTGAGAGCCGGTTAACGGTCCGTTCTGAACTTTCTCACCGTGACTCCTAACGGCTGGTGATTTTAGAAGAATACAACTTTTTCTATAACTTTTATTTTAATAAATCGCAAATAGAACATATTTTTACTGGTGTCGACAAGCGTTTGACTTAAAAAGTTAAACGATAATTTTCTGCTGGGTTGGTTGTGTATTGCCATTAAGCAATTGCTGCTTATCTTTCAAATTTATTAAATGGACAAATGTTTTCAAAAATGTTGAAATTACCATGTAATAATTTACTAAATGCTTTTTCTCTATGCCAGATTTTTCGTATCCACCCATTTGGATTGGGAACAATTTAGTAAATCCCGTTTAGTATAAACACCGTCTGTTCAAAGCAATCATCTCATAATTTTGAATGCCATCAACTTCATAAATTTTTGCTTAAATCGGTATGTTGGTATTTGTATGTATGCTCGCTTACATGGTTACATTTACATATGTATATATGGGTGTATGTGTGTGTATGTATGTGATATGTACAATATTTCATGGCAGATTTAATCTAGCAAAGTCAAACGAATGAGCAAATATTTGAATCGCCTTAGTTTAGAAAGAATGACAGATAAACTAATTTTTAAATGTAATTACAAATAAACGCAAGAATGTGTATGTATATATGTATATGTGTGTATGCATAAGTAAATGTGTAAGTGATTATAGTTGAGTGTTTTGCAGGTATTTGAATAATAATACAGCATTCGAAGGTGTTTACACTCAACCTCTTCTCTGATTTCTGGTATTCATCTTGATCATACAAAAAATCCTCATCCTACAACAAATGCCAGTTAGTTTTGATTTAATTAATTTATTTATTTTAATATAAAGTCTATGAACAAGAAATTCTTACAGACTACTTACAAGAATTACCTAATATTACATATATACCCGATTTCAGAAGGTTAATGAAAACATCACTAGACAGAGAAAAATCAAGCTCGATAAGAGATGAGATCCGATTGAATTCATTTAGAGCGCGAGCAATTGGCGCGTTTGGGGCATAATTTGTTTTTCTATTACTACCATAAAAAGGGTAGACATTTCGAAGTTATCTTCTTCGAACATAAAAGTCTATTTTTTCCAGAAGAGTAGAACAATCCAAATCTCCCTTTAAAATGTTATATACACAAGAGTTAAGGAGGGAACAAATGTTCTACTTTTAAAAGAAGAAAACGAGTATTATATGAGGAAGAGGTTTAGTAAATCGTAAAGACCACGAAGCATACTTAAGAAAAACCTTTGGGACTCTCTAGCATTTCTCAATCCTATTATATTAATTGAGAATTTATGATACGGCCACAAAACAATAGTGGCCTACTCAAGGTGAGAACGTACAAAATATGTGTAAAGCAATTTTAATATGTATGGGTGCGAGAATTCCGATTTTCAAATGATAACGTTAATGTGATTAATGATTGTAAATTTCGTATCAAAAATAAAAATCTTTTATTTGTTCAATAGTCTCCAGGACATAGCTGGCAATATTATAGGAGCTCTCATAAATAAAACGCGATTTTGAGTAAGTGGCATGAAAACATTTTTTTATATTTAAGCAAAGATGAGATCTACAGCACCACGAATAAAGATTGTCAATCTCAGCTTGAACATTCGACATATCATCTGCGAAATTTATTAACGAGTAAATTTTATTAGCGTACAACAGAAACAAGTATACGAAAAGCTGGAAGTAATGCCATTAACGAGCAATATGAAATAATACGACTTGAGCCAGAGTGAAAGCCTAGACAGACTAGTTTATGAATCAGTATCTTACGACTTTATCGAAAACTTTGAAGAAATCCGTAGAGATGCAGTCGACTTTATATCCAAAAGAGATACAGCATTCATTAAAAACTAAAAGGTTCGAAAGTGTAGAAAATCCGTGACAAAACAATGTTGATTAGAGCAGATTAAACTTTTAACGGAGAAATAAATCTTATCCTTAACTATGCATTCGAATATCTTAGAAATACGACGGGTGCCTTTTATATGTCAGGATTTGGCAACCCTGGTGCTGCAATCTGGCAACCGACAGCTGTATCGCAAAGTTTGATATTTGTTGGCTTTTACGTACTCAGAACGTTTTGAAATAACAGCGCTATTTGTGTTGTTTACAGTAGCTTAAAAGATTCATCTCGGTCTAAAAATGGAATTAAATCGTGAACATTTTCGTGCGATTATTTTTTACAACTTTCGACGTGGATTAATTCAGCAACATTGCATGGATGAACTTAATTCATTTTTTGGCGATGAAGCTCTATCAAGGACCAGTGTTTATCGATGGTATGGTGAATTCAATCGTGGTCGTAGTTCACTCCAAGACGAATTTCGTGAAGGTCGTCCAAAATCAGTTGTTGTTCCGAAAACCATTGATGCTGTGCGCGAACTGATATTGTAAGATCGTCATGTGACCTATCATGAGATTGAGACAATCTTAGGCATTCGTGGGACCAGCATACATTCAATATTGCATAAACATTTGACTGTCAAAAAAATTTGTTCGCGTTGGATCCCACACAATTTGTCAATCGCTCAAAAAAAGGCTCGTGCCGATTGGTCGAAGGAAATGCTCAAAAAATACGATCGCGTGGCTTCGAAACACGTCTATGACATCGTAACAGGTGATGAATCATGGATTTACGCGTATGAGCCCGAAAGTAAACAGCAGTCGACTGTATGGGTGTTTCAAGATGAGCAAAATCCAACAAAAGAAGTTCGCGCACGAAGCACTTCCAAGCAAAAGGTCGCCTGTTTTTTCGGAAAAACTGAGTCGTACACAACCATTTGTTTGCCAGTTGTCTTCCAAGAAATTAGGAAAACCAATCGCCAAAGACGGATCACTCTTCACCAGGACAATGCGAGCTCTCACACATCGGCTCAAACAACTGCATTGCTGCATGCTCAGAGCACCCAAAACATCGAATTAATGGGTCATCCGCCGTATAGTCCTGACTTGGCACCGAATGACTTCTTTTTTTTCCCGTACGTAAAAAACAAACTGAGAGGTCAACGTTTTTCGACACCTGAAGAGGCGGTTGCGGCATTCAGAATGCATGTTTTGGAGGTACCTCATTCAGGGTGGCAAAAGTGCTTCGACCATTGGTTCAAACGCATGCAAAAGAGTATAGATCTTCATGGAGAATATTTTGAAAAACAATAAAGTGATTTTCGATGATTAAAATTTGTTTTTGTTCTCTAATCCCGACATATAAAAGGCACCCCTCGTAAAGTGATGGAGAAGACGAAAAAGTAGAAGAAAATATATATTGCTGTGGTTGTAATACTCATAAAATAGTATTTAATTTAATTAAAAATATTAAATTTTTTTCGCGCTTAGAAAAAAAAACAAAAAAAGAAAATAATTTGATATAGTTATACGATATGTGTATAAATACAATAAAAAAAGAGAAAAAGAAACCTATTATTTTTGCGTAAGTGGTTTAAAATTGGTCCACATTAACTTCTGGGCGATGCTATGGACTGCTAACATGCTGGTCAACATCGATTATTTCTGTAATTTTTGTGACATTTTTGACATTATCAAAATTTTCTTTTATATCAAAAATTCCTGAACGGAATCGTGGATTCCAAAATTGCAGCTGTACAGTTTCGGCATCATAAACACGATTCGCAATTGCAACGGCCTGGCTTGCATTTTCACCTTTATCAAAGAAAAACTGTAAAATCTACAGAATTTTCTCTTTGTAGACTTCCATTTTTAACAACCTGTAACTCTCAACTGAATAGAATATACAAAAATCGGAAAATATTTTTTTAGTGTGAAATGTCAACTTGACTACGAGCATAAACTTTAAATTTATTATCAAAACTTTACGAGATATCGATCACTATTGCCATCTACCGAGAATATAATGGATATCTTGTTCTCCAACCTATATACTCGTATATACAGTTACATAAGTAGGGATATATGATAATATGATGTACAAGGTGGCGCCAAATTAATCATACCAAATACATAACTTTTTCACTACATACAAAAAAATTGAGTTTGAGTAATGGATGCCATCTGGTATCGCTAGGGACCAAAATGTCTATGCGCGGCTTATTGCCAACCAGGCTAACCTAACCTAATGGAGATCTTTATTTTGACTTTTACACACCTCATTGCTTGTCTGTCTGCTTGTTTGTATACTACAGCTGTCTAGTTTGCAGGTGTCAAATATGATTAACGACGCTATTTACAAAAATTATAAAACTTTCGATAGGATGATTAATTTTGCGCCACCTTATAGTTTAACTGGTGAAACTTCTGCTCGATTGAAATGAGAAGATTGACCATTTAAGCAATTTTGGCTATCATAAAAAAATAGCTAGAACTTTGCTCTGAGTAAGTTTATTAAAACAAAAAAAAAAAACAGAAAAAAAAACAAAAAAACACAAAAAACACACAAATTCCGTAGTGCGTCGCTATATTGGCGCACTTTTAGTGGCACGCCTGTAATCACAAGATGTTCAAGACAACGAATTGGCAACTCATCTGCTCAAACGGGTCTAAACAGAAAGTCCCTGCAGAAAATGCTTCCTCAAATATTTGAAAATGTTTCCTTCTAATTCGCAAATTGCAAATAAACTAAGTCCCGCAGCCTTGAATTAGGAGAATGAAAGTGGCCATCCTCTACTCACTCAATTATGCTGAACTCGATATTTATTCCACTCCAAGGCGAATCTTTAGAAAATGATTTAGATTCTATAAATACAACAATTTGGTGGGCTATTTTTAAACTTCAGCTGAAGGAAGAAGCGAGAAAGAAGGTGCAAATACTCTCCATTTTACTATCAGGAACTAACCAGCTGATGAAATAACACCACTTTGTATAAATTCGCCTTGTCGCAGACGAAGTTCGTTTGGACCTGAATGTTATATTCTCCTTCTTAATTGGCGTGATAACCGTTTACACGATTTTGGCCAAGTTCAACAAAGCGCGCCAGTCGTTTCTTTCTCGTGCTAACCGGCGCCAATTGGGCACACCAAGTGAAGCCAAGTCCTTCTCCACCTGATCTTTCCAACGCAGAGGAGGCCTTCCTTTTCCTCTGCTACCGCTGATAGCTGGTACCGCATCGAATACTTTCAAAGCCGGAGCGTTTGTATCCATTCGGACGACATTACCCAGCCAACGTAGCCGCTGGATCTTTATTCGCTGCGCTATGTCTACGTCGTCGTAAAGCTCATACAACACATCGTTCCATCGCCTACGATATTCGCCGTTGCCAACGTGCAAAGGTTCAAAAGTCTTGCGCAGAATCTTTCTCTCGAACACTCCAAGTGTCGCTTCATCGGATGTTGTCGTCGTCGACGCTTCTGCGCCATACGTTAGGACGGGGATGATGAGAGTCTTGTAGTGTTAGTTTTGTTCGTCGAGAGAGGACTTTACTACTCAATTGCCTACTTAGTCCAAAGTAGCACTTGTTGGCAAGAGAGATTCTGCGTTGGATTTAAAGGCTGACATTGTTATCGGTCTTAATGCTGGTTCCTAAGTATACGAAGTCCTTTACAACCTCAAAATTATAACTGTCAACAGTGACGAGGGTGCCGATACGCGAGTACACCGACTGTTTGTTTGAAGACAGGAGGTACTTCGTTTTGTCCTCGTTCACCACCAGACCCATTCGCTTTACCTCTTTATCCAGTTTGGAGAAGGCAGAACTAACAGCGCGGTTGATATCGACATCATCGGCATACGCCTACAATTGTACGCTCCTATAAAAAATTGTGCCTGAGCGATTAAGTTCTGCGGCTCGTACGATCCTCTCCAACATCAAGTTAAAGAAGTCACACGACAGCGAGTCACCCTGTGTGAAACCTCGTTTGATATCAAACGGCTCGGCAAGGTCCTTCTCAATTCTGACGGCGCTGCTGGTGTTGAGCAACGTCATCTTGCATAGCCGTATTAGTTTTGAGGGGGTAACCAAATTCAGACATCGCGGCATACAAGTAACTCCTTTCCGTACTGTCGAATGCAGCTTTGAAATCGACGAAAAGATGGTGTGTGTCGATTCTCCTTTCATGGGTCTTTTCTAAGATTTGGCGTATTGTGAATATTTGGTCGATGGCAGACTTTCCAGGTCTGAAACCACACTGATAAGGTCCAATCAGTTGGTTGACGGTGGGCTTCAGCCTTTACGCTCGCTAGAACCTTATAGGCGATATTTAGAAGACTAATCCCGCTGTAATTGGCACAGATTGCAGGATCACCCTTCTTATGGATTGGGCAGAGCACACTTAAATTCCAATCGGCTTTTTAAGTGGTGGGTCCCAAACCCAGCGGACAACCAGCTATCCTGGAATGTTTCGCCTTCTCACTTTAGCTCACTCCCGAACGGGTGTTCAGAAGCTACCCAGAGGATACTTGGGCTAATCCCGGGAGTTGTGAGCTGCTTGAACCATGTGCAGAAGATTCGTCCTGGCCACTCCCAAGTGAATGGCGATCAGTAACTTTTCCCACTTTCGTGGACTGCTACATATGGAACCATCCTCCAATGTTATATTAACTAAGCAAAATTGTCTAAAATGGAGTCACTTTAACACAAAAATTCGTGTGTAGTCTTGTGTGTGACTACACAGCTTAAAATTCAATAGGATGTAAAAGTGCACATTCAAAATTTTTCTAATAATTCTGACTGAAAAGCTTACAATTTTGAGGAAACTTTTTGAATTTTTCAAAATTTTGCACAAATTTTCATACTTTAATTTATATGATATTGTTTAATATAAACCGCGTTTTTATAAAAAAAATAAAAGATAAATAGATTTCCCGGTTGAAGTGTAATGTTTTTTGTGGTTTGGTTTGAGCAGTGATTTGTGTTCAGTTATAGCGGACATAGTCGTACAAATAATACAAAGGGGAGATCAAATCTTTATGTGAAAGAGAAAATTTAAATTATTAATGCTTACGAGGTAAACAGTTTGTCTGTTCCGGGGTCAGCCAGTAGGTAAGTTTTCCTAATCAAAAATGATCCGGTAGCCGGAATGAAATGTTGGCACTCATTTCCTCAGAGTGAAGGCCTCCGCCTACTTGTTCATTTAGGTTGGAACCATCAGTATACAGGGTGAACGATATGAAGTGTTACCAACTTCACACTGCTTGTATCTGTAAAACAACTAATGACATCAACGTCAAAATTGTTCAAATGATAGTTCAATATATTGTTTATTAGCCATCAAAAGCATTTGCGTCTCAGTTTTGTTGAATTTTTTTTTCTGTGATGGAATTCAAACGTAATAGTGTGATTGCGTTATATAAGGTTGTCAAAAAAGTCTTGCGGTATTTTTATTGAATTTTCAATTGTTCATAAAATTGGTTATAATAATGCGATTTAAGTCAAATATGCGCCGTTTTGTTCGATGACGAGTTCCCAACGAGATGCCAACTTCATAATGCCACTCTTATAGAAGCTCGCTTCCCTATTGTCAAAAAACTCGGAGAGCCAATTTTCACAGGACTCTCTTGTGGACAACTCCCGACTACCAAGCTCGTTCGCCATGGACAGAAATAGGTGGTAATCACTTGCTGCGAGATCCGGACTATACGGTGGATGCAAAAGAACCTCCCATCCGAGCTCCCGGAGCTTCTGGCGCGTCACCAAAGATGTGTGTGGCCTGGCGTTGTCCTGATGGAAGACAATTCGGCCTCTGTTGATCAAAGGTGGCCTCTCTGCATGAGTGCTGCATTCAAGCGGTCCAGTTGTTGGCAGTACAGGTCCGAATTGAGCGTTTGGCCATAGGGGAGCAGATGGAGAGCATAGTGGATGATTCCCTGCCAATCCCACCAAACACACAGAAGAACCTTCCTGGCCGTCAATCCAGGCTTGGCCACCGTCTGGACGGCTTCACCGCTTTTCGACCACGACCGTTTGCGCTTCACGTTGTCGTAAGTGACCCACTTTTCATCGCCAGTCACCATCCGCTTCAAAAACGGGTCGATTTTGTTGCGATTCAGAATTAATCAAACACGTGTTAGCACGAGAAAAGAGCTTTCCAAAAAGCTCTAGCGTGAACCGATGCGACGAATACAACTAGAACTACGCGCTTGCAAAGACAAGCTTGCGGAAATACCGCAAGACTTTTTTGACAACCTTATATATTTTCAAAATAAAATAAAAGAAATAAACAAAATTACTTTCACCAAGTATACTTGCCAAAAAATGCGGTAACATGGTCACCTTTCACTTTCATTCCTTCTATCCGTACAGCTGGTTGTGGTCTTAGCTATATTAGCGACGCCCTGTGTCAGTTGCCCCTAAAAGTACGCTATAGTGCTTCATGCTCTGCACAGTGGTGGCGATAAGAACTAACACTACGAAAAAATCATAAATAGGGTAACTCAGCTGTTGCTGCTGTTCGCCTGGTAGTCCGCCGGCAACTTAACGTGGTAATGCGGTTTGGCCTAACTGACAAAAATCGTAAGTGAGTGAGTGAATGATGAGCGAGATGTGTTTTTTACCTTAAATTTTTGCTTTCAATTAAATTTAGTTTCAAAAGAAAATGCAGCAATGCAACGAAACCCTTTCATATGCTGGAATTGATTGTTGGTTGACTTTGTTATGAACTGGTGGTCCGTTTGGTCGCAGAATAGTAATTAAAAGTTAATTTAAAAAGTAATGATACAAATTTATTCAATAACTAATTATTTCAAAGGCAAGTGCTGATTTTATTTTTTTAATTGTTTGCTTTAAATGTTGACCATACTTCGCATACACGCTAGAAATCTGATCTAGTACTCAATGCCACTCGTTGGAGAAGTGATGTCGGGTGCCACTAACCTCGCGAATGATATTTTATTTTAGTGCTGAGATGGTCCCTGGGTTTGTTTTATAAACTTTTTTTTGAGGTTCCCTCACAGAAAAAAGTCCATTGGGCAAGAATAGATTAGGCGAACTGGGTGGACAGGATATGGCATCGAAACGGCTGGACAGTTTGTTGGGAAGAAATTGTCGTGATCTCTCTGGCCAGGTGCGACGTGGCGCCATCTTGCTAAAACCATGTGTGTGTACTGAAGGAAGGAAATTCTATAAATATTGGCAGAAAGTAATTCGCTCAGCAAGCGCCGTTAAGAGACACCGTCCACCGAAATTTCTTGCCCACGACGGTTTTCGGAGAAATATGGTCCAATTCTTCCACTGCTTGATAATGGACACCAAATCCTCACTTTAGCCCGCCACTTAGGTAACCAATAACGACAATTTTGCTTATTTATGCTTCCACTCAAATGAAAATGGACTTCATCACTTCACAAGCGGCAATAAATGATTGACAGGTTTAGATCTCGACACTTCATAAAGTTTTGCCTTCCTTTCAATAAAAAAAACTCAATGAACTTCTAAATAACTACATTTTCTCTGCCACTTTCAAAGTGTTGACAGGTAAAAGGGAAAGGAAGAGGGAGGAATTCTGTGTATGCTTGGACTGTAACATTTGTAGTAGGTGGGGTTTTAAATGCCACAATCAATCCCACACCCAAAAACAGAGGGTAAATAAGTAAGCAGCTAAATATTCTCCACTGATTCTGGTAGAGGTATTTTAAAGGTATAGCGTACTCAACAAGTCTATATAAGAAAGAGGTTCCCACTAGGTTCTCAATACCTGTAGATAGTTTTTATCTCTAATACGGGAAAAGGCCAAAAATAAAACTGTTCCAAAAAAATATTTGCAATGAAATTTTACGTAACTCTCCTTTCCTCCTGCCAGAAACTGAACTTGGTTTAATTCGGTTTTTGCATAGATAGCCGAATAGGTTGGTGCGTGACTACCATTAGGCAGTGCACAGGTTCGAATATTCAGGCATGGAACACCAAATGATAGAAACCATTTTTCCTAACATTGGTTGCCTCTCCTCGGCAGGTAATGGTAAACTTCCAAGTCTACTTCTGTCATGAAAAAACTCCTCATAAAAAGCATCCGCCGTTCGGAGGCGGCATAAAACTGCTTGACTATCGATATCGATAGCTATAATTTGACAGCTGAGCATAACAAACTGTGTTGACATTTCTGTTCAGTGAGATTTGGTAAGTCATCATGAATTGCTTAAGACCAGCCCAATTCTTCCAAATTGTGAAAGTTCGCCAAGTTCATAGAATGTGCTCTACACAGAAGGCATAGGCGCTGGAATATATATATAATATGTCCCCAAAACCAAGCATTCTGTGCCGATGAGTAGTTTTAAAAGCATCTTTAGACAGAAACTTCCGAAATGTGGCACTCATGGTTCTGTCATCCGGTGAGATAAAGTCCTCATTGGTCCTTGAGTGGGAACGATGTAGCGGACGCGTTGGCAAGAGAGGTTGCGACTTCGTCATTAATAGGACCCCAACCCTCCCTTGCTATGAGACAACACATCATTAAGGAGAAGCTTAGGAGTGAAGAGCTAAAGCTAAAGGAGGTTAGCTGGCACTTAACTAAGTGGCTACGCCAGATGGAGTCCTTACTGTGGTTTTAGGTTTAAAAATTTCATAACACTCCCCAAGGATGCTCAAGCACATTCTCACACGCCATTGCAGACTGCATAGTCATCTGCACGTGAACGGAATATGGGCCACTGATTTTTTTTGTTTCTGCGACCAATTCCAGGAGACTTCAACGCACCTTCCCTTTGAATGCAGCGCTATAGCGTGGAAAGGTTTCAGACATCTCGGCCAACTGCCACCAGCAGAAAGCCATATACGCTTAGTCCGACATAGCTCAATCTTAGGTTTAATAAGGGAGCTGGGCTGAATAAGGTACTGTGATGGGGAGAGGGCACAAAAGACTATGAAGTTGAAGTGCAAACCTAAACTAAATTTAGATGAATCTAAGTTCAAAGCGCACTGGCCCTTATTTCTTGTGAAATGAGCTGCCGTTACGGTGAATGGCAAGCGCTATCGAGCCATGTCGACTGAATTTTCGTCTCCAAAAATTAATCAGCTAAACATTGACGCTTAACATTGATTTATTGCAATAGTCAAGCCTCCATTGACGTCAGACGTCAAGAAGACAAAAATTGGATTGATCGAATGGACTATGCAACTCATAACCGCGTTGGACATATGCCGGATATCATAGTACAAAAAAATATCTCATACAATTACAATAAAAAAAAATGCATTCCAAAAATATTTCTTTTCTGTGTTATCATTGTAAGTTACCAAGCTCTTAGGAACACCCCATATTAACAAAAACAAACTAAAGGGTTTTTAAATTGGCGCGGGTCGATTTTGGCGCCCTGTGGCTGCCATTTTGTTTTGGTGACATCTGTCAAATCTTTTGTTTATTATTCAGTTGTTTATGCCAAATCATCATGGCAAGTTGCACGATTGAACAGCACGTTCAAATGATACAACTTTGTTATCAAAATGAGTGTTCATTAACGCAAACGTTGCGCGCATTGCGCCCATTTTTCGGTAGACGTGGTGGCCCTTCAAAGTCGACTCTTCAACGTTTGGTGGCCAAATTTGAGACGACCGGGTCAGTAAACAATCAGCCAACACGAGTACGTTCAAGGAACGCAAGATCAGCCGAGAACATTGCCGCGGTCCGTGACAGTGTAGAGCAGAACCCGAGGCAGTCTATTCCTCGCCGTGCACAAGAACTTGGCCTTTCGCAGACTTCAACTTGGCGAATTTTGCATCGGGACTTGGGCCTACACCCGTACAAGATCCAACTAACCCAGGAGCGCAAAGTTGATGACCATAGACAACGCCGTTTGTTCGCTGACTGGGCTTCGAATCGTTTGGAAGAGAACCCCAGTTTTGGGCGAAAAATCCTCTTTAGTGACGCGGGGCATTTTTGGATGAATGGCTGTGTTAACAAACAAAATTGCCGCATATGGGACGACACCAATCCACACGAGGTTCACCAGGTGATAAAGCATCCTCAAAAAGTTACCGTTTGGTGTGGATTTTTGGCCGGCGGCGTCATTGGTTCGTACTTTTTTGAAAACGACGTTGGTGAGGCGGTCACCGTCAACAGCGAGCGCTACACAACGATGATAACCAATTTCTTATGGCCCATATTGAACCATACGGACCTAGACGACATGTGGTTCCAGCAGGACGGCAACACGTGCCACACAGCAAACGCCACGATTGACATTCTGCATGAACGATTCGAGGGTAAGGTTATCTCTCGCAGGGGTGATGTGAATTGGCCCCCAAGGTCATGCGATTTGACCGGGCTAGACTTTTTCGTGGGGGGTTTCTTGAAGTCTCAGGTCTATGCAAATAAACCACAATCGACCGATGCTCTAAAGGTGAACATAACACAGGCCATCCCTCAAATTCAGCCGGATCTATGCGGAAGAGTCATTGAAAATTGGACCACTCGGATCCGTTCCACCGTAAGAAGCCGAGGCGGGCATTTGAATGATGTCATATTCCACACTTAATGCGCCTTTCAAATAAAAAAATAATTTTGTCAATAACTCACACACAGCTTGTTTTATTCCATTTCAATATCTACCCGCCCTTATTGAAAAACCCTTTATAAAGTTTTTGCTCTACTTCCTTCTTTGTTCTCACTCGATATCCCTTTGAATATGAAATAAAAAACGAAATTTTCATTTATTTGTGTATATATTTCTTCTTCCAATTCTGTTATTTATTTCTTGAAGAGCAGCAAATACGACATTTGAGTAAACACAGTTGCTTGACATGTATACATTTCTGCTTATGTACTGGTGTGTGTATGTATGTATGCAATTGTTAAACTAATGTGCCATTTACATATTTGCTTGAACTGGTCCTCATACTCATTACCTCCTACCCTCTCGCTTACTCATATTTCACTCGGAATAACTACTCGTACATACATACATACAAACATAGAGTGGGTTGGTACGCGGGCACGGGCGCGGGCACTTATATTTTAAGGTTAGTAATTTACAAACATTTGCTGGTTACAACAATTAAATTAATTAATTATGCTTCTTCTTCTCCCCACTTTCGCTCAACATGCGGCGACGCATTTGACAATCTGGCTCCATTCACGGTACACGATTAAGCTTAAATTTAAACAATTTGACTAGTTGAATTCCTTTCCACATAAATTATGATTTTTGTTTTTGTTTTTTCTTTAGTTGATACTTATTTTTATTCTCATTGCCAGTATAGCAGCGTTTTCTGCTCTTACTTTCTTAATAATATTTCATTTTTATGGTTTGTCTCAATTCGCATGCCACGAGTAGTGCAAGTGTTGTCCTAGTAGTAGTTTTTGTTTTTAATTTTTAATTTCAATTTTCACTGATTTTTCTTTTACTTTTGCTTTCCACTGAAGTTTTCACCTACACATACAAACATACATTATAACTAACAATTTTTTTTTATCATAAATTTTCATGGTTTAGTTGAGTTTAGTATAACAGCGTATTTTTGGTGCTCGAAGTTCGAAAATATATAGCGTGCGCAACTCCGAGTGTTATTTTAGTTACATAGTTTTTTTCTAGATTTTTAGGGGGGGAAATATATGGGTTCGGTAAAAAATAAACTTTTGTGATGCTTCAGTTTTGAGTATTATCTTGTGTTAGGCGGTTAACATACATTTCCATTATCTGTTGGCCATGTTTTACATTTTCTTTTGAGTGTGTGTGTGTGTGTGTGTGTTTGAAATATATAATACAATACAAACTAGTTGCCTTACGTGCTAAGTCGACCCAAAGGCATTTAAATTATTTGTTTACTATTTACAATGTTTTAATGCTTATTGCAATTATCTGCTAAGGCTACGAAAAAATATTGCATACTGTCAATTTGGAAAAATTGTAACATTTTCCTTAATATGTATAAATATATGTATGTATATACAAAAAATATATATATAATTACTTTGATCTGCTTTTCTTATTATTTAAAAATATAATTTTTTTTACTTGTTGCAAATTTGGAGTAAGGAATTTGGAGTGGCGCTTCTCAAAGATCGACAATTCTGTTGTTGATACACTTCCTCTCTGTCCTTCCATTGATATGAAAATTCCTGACCTTCTCCCGTTCATTGATTTAACAGGATTCACATATTCAATTCGAAATGGCGTAGAGCGCAAACGAGTAATGAGTACTTTTCTATGCTCATCCTGCCCATCCTGCTCATCCTGCGCCGCTTCCAATTATAATCATTTTTTAGTACTCATTTAAAAGAATATCATTTAAAAGCGTTTTGGTCGTCTTCGAAAAAATATATAGTAATTTTGAGCTCCAACATTTTTTTTTTTGTATGTACATCATTTGAATATTTAAAAATATTGTAGCAACAAAAATGCGCGTTTTCGAACTTTTTAAGTTGCTTTGAAACCTTTTGTTTTTCTTTTTTTTTGTTTGTTTGTTTCTTTTTTCTTGTGTTAATTATCTCGTTTCAGTATTTTGCTTTTTGTGTTTCGTTTCTTTTTCTAACTCGTAAAAAGTAAATGCCTACAGGATTTGCGACATTCGAAGTTTGATAAAAAGGTTGAAAAATCAGTACTCTGGTTTTCTTTAGTTTTGTGATGTCTTTAACGTGTTTCGGGTTTCGTATTTTTGTTTATTTTTATTTCGCTCCATTTGCTATACGATATGGCTCCATTTACACCTTACTTTCCGGTCCCTCGGCGACATGTTTGAATGCCAAGCGTATTTTGGATAAATAATGCGAGCAAATATGCCCATAACTCTTGTTGTACCATTCCGGTGTGCGTCCCCTGGAGAGAGAAAATTAATTTTATTTTATATGCAGTTAGATTTCTTTTTCAATTTCAATTAAATTAAAATTAGCACCAAGTTTACTTAAAGTAAATTTAAGATACTCCTTATTTCACTTAATTTTATTTCACTTCATTCTACGAAGGTTGTTTGTAAAGTGCGTGCTAGGTCAGAGAGCTGGCACTACTGGCGAGTGTCGGGATTATGTTTTTGAAATTGAAATTTGAAAAAAGGCGAGCCAAGAAGCACCGAGATTGGTAACTCCTAAAACGCTCAGGCCAAGAAGCCCATTGTATTCAAAACTCTGGAAAGTAAAAGGTAAAAAAAGACAGTCAAGGAAGGAAATCGAGAAATGACTCGAGAGAAAGAGATAGGATAGAATAAAACAGAGAACAGCTATAGTTCTGTGAGAATTTTCCATATTCTTTAGCAAATCTGAAAACATACTCCAGTTTGAGAGAACGAATTTGACTCATTCGTATGATATCGGAAGCCAAAATTTATAGCCTTGCTATAGCAAAGGCAGGACTCTCACAGAGAGAGTTCGACAGTTTTCTGTTCGGGTTTGTCACAAAACACTTTGTAGTTCTGCAGCGTTTCAGATTGGACGAAGGCTCTTTAAGTAAATTGCATCCATAGTCGCTCATCCAATTCATGACTGAGGTTATGCTTAATACTAATTAAGATCGCACTCTCGGAAGAACGCACACCAAGTTTCAGCCAGATCGGTATATTTCTTTGTGTTTGGCGTTCGTTAGAATCGAGGAATTCCAGCATTCCAGCTCACGCTTCAGCAGTTGTGGTCGCAAAATTAATGGAAATAGGGTTCTAAGTCGTTTCGCATGCACTCTATGCTCCAGATTTGGCTCCTTCGGATCTCTCTGTCTACTATTTATTGCCCGATTCGAAGAAATGGCTGGCATGAGATATATTTTATTCAAACGAGGAGGTGATTGCAGAAACGAGTAGCTATTTTTCAGAATTGGACATAACCTATTATTGGGAAGGGCTCAACTAACTAGCACAGAATCGGACGAAGTGTATAAGCCTAAAAGGAGACTATGTCGAAAAATAGAGATTAAGCAGTTATTGTTTTTGCACGGACTTTTCAAACTTTACTTTACCAAACTTTGTTTCACTGAACTTTCTATGTTAAAATGCATAAAAAAGTTACATAACATAACACAAACATTGCATTACATTACATAAAATAACAATAATAAATAACTTAGCATTACATAACATAAGTAGTACATAACATAACATAACATAAGCATTGCATAACATTACATAAAATAACATAACACAACTTAGCATTACATAACATAAGTAGTGCATAACATTGCATAAAATAACATAACATAAGCATTGCATAGCATTACATAAAATAACATAACATAACTTAGCATTACATAACATAAGTAGTACATAACATTGCATAAAATAACATAACATAACATAAGCATTGCATAACATTACATAAAATAACATAACATAACTTAGCATTACATAACATAAGTAGTACATAACATTACATAAAATAACATAACATAAGCATTGCATAACATTACATAAAATAACATAACAGAATTAAGTATAACATTTAATTAACAATTATATAATATTACAAGACCACACATTTCACTACGTTAGGTTGTAGCGACTTGCCACTATAGGCACACTCAGGTTGGTGTTGTTGTTGTTGTTGTTGTAGCAGCTTAAACATTTCCCTCGTGTGTTTGTGGAAATGCTGCGGGAGTGACAGTCTTTGATCGAATATAAAACCGGGCCATTCCAGTAAGGTAGAATCGACTGTCGTGGGTACGACACACTCAAGCTCATAGGCTGTTATGATATCGAATGGGGAACTTGCCCTAATCTCCCTAAAACTATTGTGAACTTTTCAAAAATTTTAGAAGATTCCTGATTTCCAAAGTGATAAGACCTTTCAACTCATTAAAAATGGTTTGCCTAAATTGCTGAATCTACGTCTAGAAAGAACAGGCCAGTGGCATAGGAAATGCGAGAACGCCTCTACCTCTTCTTCGTTTAAAAGCTTCTACAGAAGTCATGTCACTGCACGCCTGCCTCTGAGCGTGTCTGCCTATAAGACAGTGCCTCGTTATAACCGAAATCAGTTTGCTAAGGTTGTGCTTAACTTGGCTTAGCAGGGATGTTGTGCTGGTGGGTTCGTTACGCCATCTTTCATTTGTTTTTCTTAAAAATATTTCGAAACTAACAAATTCTATACGAATACCATTTTCAATATTTTCGGTCCGACGCATTTGCGCGGAGTCTTAGAATACGGTTGAACTTACTTCACATCCACCCGCGCCAAATGCATAACACGCGAACGCCCACTACCGCAAGGTTCGATAAGGTATCGGGAAGCCAACACTACACCTCTTATGGCGCCATACATCGGCTTAGCCTTGGCATGATCAATGGAAGTCTCCACAATGACACAAGCGCCGCGTGGCAGGTCTGTTTGCCATGAACTAAACAGAAATAAATCAATTATTATACCAATATATTCCAGTTGTACCTTTAAAAACTACTGCCTTACCGTAGCACACAAAAATCGGTGGTCAATTGCCCGTCAATGGCATATTGGAATATTTCAGTGCGTTCATCCAGCTTCTTAACTGTTTGGCTCTCAAGCAAGTTTGTGTCCCAAGAGGCGCGCTGCTTGATGATGTAGTCCAGCACCTCTTTCGGTGGTCCTTCGACTTCAGTGGTGCAGCGCCACAAACGCAGCGGATGACCGTCACCGACCTTTTTGTATGCAATGTCTACATTACAGTCGTTTTGCGAAGAGATTGTGAACCAGCCACGTGTTCTGAGGAGGAAGACGGAGAAAAAAAATGTGTTTTATTATAATTTATGAAATTCTTTGCACGGCTTCACTCACTTCTCTCTGCCCTCCTTGATGGTCGCACTCGTGCACTCGTACAAGTAACCGCGCCAGTTGTGAAATTGCATGCCTTCGCCAAGTGCCTCCAGTGGCACCGGCTTCGACTCTTCCATATAACCAAAATTACATTTGCTGATCTTCTCTTTATTCGCCGTAAATATCCGTTTGTAATTCTCAATCATAAAAGCCAAACACTCGTGAGATGCTTTTGCTTCTTGCAGCTCCTTGTCGTCGGGC
Source organism: Anastrepha ludens (assembly GCF_028408465.1). NCBI lineage: Eukaryota > Metazoa > Arthropoda > Insecta > Diptera > Tephritidae > Anastrepha > Anastrepha ludens. The sequence continues at coordinate 112,125,054 of NC_071498.1, read as the reverse complement.
ACTCCAGCACCCTTGCGACGTCTGGGCGAGGCTGATACAGAAGCAGCACCCGTGGAAATGCTGCTATGGAAGAGCGATGGCGCTAAGCACACAGCCAAATTGTTAGCGGTCATCTGATTTTGCTCCGAATTGGCTGCCACCAGCGTCAGGAACTCCAGCAACGCATAAAGTATTTCACGATTTTCGTCAGGTAGCAGAAGTACTGAGCACTGCACCGCCTCCAAACGTACATCCCTGGGCAGATCTAGAAAATACAAAGATAGATTGTAATAAAAAAAGTCATATTTCTTGTGATCACACTCCTCCCAACTTACGCTGGAAGATCGCCGCAAACGTTTCGGACATCTTTGTCGTGAGTAGCGATTCGGGCAGGTCACGGAAATACTGCTTCAACATGTCAGCCACATCGTAGGCCTGCTGCGTATCATAAACTTCCATGCAAAGCGTTGTGGAATCTAGGTGCTCAACCTCTGTTTTCAGCTTCATAATGCGAGACTTCACGCCACTCTTTCGAAACAGACCGATTTGATCGAGCGCACGCACTTGCAGCCATCGGAAGGCGGCACGTATCGGAAGAGGCAGCGTCTGTCCGGTGCGTTGCAGCACCAGCAGTAGTGGCACTCCAAACACTTTCTTGTCTTTGTAGTCCGGCATTTTGATTTTCTTAATAAACTTGGGCAGTTCCCAATTCCAGCCGGAACGATGTGTCGGGCAATAACGCTCCATATACCCAGTGAGTATGACCAACGCCAGCTTGCGCAGAATGTGCAGCTGCCCCGCTGACATGGCGGCAAATGGAATGCCATGGTCATTCATATTGGGATCGATCTTTTGTGAGAAGCATTTTCGGAATATCATGTGCGGACGCTCCTCCATCTGAAAGCTATGCCATCTCACGACTGGTGTGCTACTATTGACAAATTCAAGGTAAAAAATAAAATAAAATAAGAGAACCATTTTGTGGTTACAACTTTCTGATAGCTTACCGTTTAACATTGTCCGATTCATCAGGTTTTGTCTCTTTGCGGGAGCTGGAACGTGAACGGAAACTTGACGAGCGGAAGCCATCGCGCTTCTTCGGGTCCTTGCCTAGGTTAAGAGAGCCACCTCGTGTCAGCTTTTTCACCTTGATCTATTAGCGGTGGACAATATTAGATTAGCATTAATTTTACTTTCATTACACACAAGTTTACTAACCTCAGTTGTGTTCGAATTCGCATCCTTAATCAGCAATTTTCTGCCGTGATGGCATTCCGAGTCCGAGTGTGTGCCAATATCATCTACCTTACCAGTGCGCTGTAAGAATCTACGCGTTTTGGATGGTGTCTTGCGCAGCGACAATTTTCCACCCGCCGACGACTCCTGGCTGTCACTGTAATATGAGGAGGAATCATCCGACTTGCCCTCCTTCAAATGAGGCATCGGATTTGAAAAGAAATGCAGTGGACTGGTGCGCATTGAACGTGGTGTTGTTGGTGTACGCTTTGGACTCGCACGATTCAGACTAAGGAAAGTTTCACTTTGTGATGGTACTTTGAGTTCATTGCCAAACATAGGAGCCTTCGGGAATGTGTGCATTGGGCTAACCGCTGATGGCGATGGTGGTGTGGAATACACGGCATCTGGCTTGCGCATGCTGCCACGTTGGCCTAGCTGTGATAAGTCTAATGCTTGCGGTCCACTTATAACAATACCTTCGCGATTTTGACGTTTTCGTCGACGTGACTTTATCGACTCCACGCGGCGCAGGAAAGCCTTAGCACCATCCTTGAAACGTTCACTGCCAGTGCGACGTAAACGCACCGCTGCCGAATCGGCTGATTCATTGACGGTGGGGTCAGTAGAATTACCGGGTAGCGTTAGGGAGAGACCACCACCAGATATATCGTAGCTGTCATCTTCAAAACGATCGGGACTGGATTCTTTGGATGAGCTTTCCGTCTTCTCGATATTCAACTTGCCAGCGGGTGGCAACTCAAGACCCATTTCGCCGATGCGCGACCAACGACGTATATGCGGTTGGAATGTCCAATTCTCGCTGAGCGCGCAGTTTTCATCATCGGAATCCTCCTTCTGCTGGGATGAATCGTACGTGAATGAGTTGATGATGTGTTGTACTTTAAGGGGTAATTTAGAGAGGGAAAGTTGACAAACCTGCGGCGTTTGCGCCTTATGTGACTGATCGAGGCGCATATTGGCACAGCGATTTAAAATGCAGAGACGTCGGTACAATGACTGCAGCTGATCATTCTCTAGGTTGGTGTGATCCTTGGCCACGTTGGTCAGGTCAAGGGGGAAATGATGATCTGTGTAAAGACAAAAGCAAATAAATTAAAATTCGTAGTTATCTTAGAGAATAAAGGGTGATAAGTTGGTGACCTCTAAGCATAATTTTATACAAATATTTTAAGCGACTAAGTATTGGAGCCGTGATCTCTTTTGCGATTCTATATTTACAAAATGTATAGTATTTGTTTGCCTCACTGCCTAGCATCTACACGCCATCAGAGCTGCTAACAACTAAAGCATGAAAAGCAGCTAAATGCAGCAGCACAGTGGATGTGAAAATAAGGAAAAATTACAGTCTTCTCAGCGACCAACGTCAAAGTGCGCGCGACGGACGATGCGGAGGATATGTTGAAATTAAGTATGGGAAATAAAGAAAAATCTAAAATGTAAATCTTAAATCTGTAATTGCCAATTGCCAATTTCCAACCGATCGGCCGTGCGATTGACCAAACGCATGACGCTGTTGGCCAATTCTACAAATACGGATGTGAGTTTCATGTTTCTCGGTCATTTTCTTTCCCTCCCGGCTCTCGCACTTATAGCTGTTACAATTTTTATGTAGGCAATCGGGTTCTACGTGTCGTCGTAGCTGTTTTCGTTCGCTGATATTTCGTCTGCCGAATTAGCAGCAACAAATCTTAGCGCAAAGGAAAGATTTGAAAAACAGAATGAATTTGGAATTTACGTAGTTGCTTTGATTAGTTAGTTAATTGGCTGTTACAGAGGACTCGCAAGTAAATATATGTACAGGGTGGTCCATATTGTTGTTCCTGTTTAAGAATTCAACAAATTAATCCAAATAAATATTTGTCGGTATAAAATTAGTTTGTTCGAAAGAGCAAACATTCCGATTATTTATGGAGCACAATTTCATTCATGTTGCTGCCTCGGCTGAGTTCGTAGTTGCGCATTTTGCTCAACCAGTTTTCCAAGATCTTGATAGCGGTTGCTAGCCCTATTGCATCAATCGCATATCGCATAAGCGTCTGATACATTTGAAGGGTATAATCCCAGCACCGAGGTGGCTACTTAGCATCGCCGAGACGGATAATAACGCTATAACCGAACATGGCGGGCAAAATATCGATTGTGGCATGCCCTATGCGGTATGGCACGCCATTCTGCTAATACCAAAAATCGCGCAAGTCTATGCCTTTAATTTCTGGCTACAAAAAATAATTTCTCATTCCTCTGTAGTGCTCACTGAGATGACGATTCCAACAGAATTTTCAAAGAAAAGGGGATCCATTGATGCCTTCGCTCCAACATCCGCGCCAAACTGTCACTTTGAGAATGCACTGACTGCACGCAGATCACGGACGAATTTTTCAATGGCAGTGATACCCCCTGACGCTTCGCCAGAAAACCTGATTTTGACTTCTAAATCAATGCACTGTTTGGGCATCACAACATTGACTTTGGAAATAAGTTTGTGGGAAATATTTTTCAAGTATAAAGCGATTCATTCCGTTCTGGGGAGATATGATACTGATTTCTGTCGCTGTCAAATTAAAAAAAAAAAAAACTCTATATGGGCCACCCTGTACAAGCGCATAAAAACTCGCCTTCACCAAAACGTTAAATGCTGGATGGAACTGCAATGCAGTGAGAAAATCTTAAAGGCGTTTGCCTTCGCCGTCGTAGTCTGACTATTCACCAGAGCCTCTGAATGTTGATGCCTCGTGGGCACTGACGCATTGCTGCTCAATGTAAATAATGCATTGCGCGCTGCCATGAGGCGCCTCCGCATGTAGCGCATGTGTCAACCGACACCAGTGGGCACGTCAGGGCGACGACGTCGTCGAGAACAGCGATCGAATACTTTACTGGCATAAATTATTGGCAGCAATTTGATTAGTGTTGCCGGGAAAGCTTGTGCTGTGTGTGTGTGTGTATATATATAAAGAGACTGTATATATATATATATATATATATATGTATATATATAACTATATATATGAATGACAAAGTGAATGAGTAAGTGTAATGAACTCTTGTAATGAGTTGCGGTAAACACTGTAAGTAAGTACATAGGTATGTGTGTATGAACGCATGGAGAGACCAATAAATTTATAACAAATTATGGAAATCAATAGCGGAAAATGTTTTCTCGTCTAATTTAAAGAAGTGACCTGGATTTTTTTTTCATCGATCATAAATTCATGCATACATCAATCACCAAGGAAATAAATTTCGAAAATATGTATGTACGCATGCCGTGTGTTTGCTGGAAGAATCATCAACCAAATATTGAGTATAAAACGAATTTTTATATTTAAAGAAAAACAATTTTGTGGATTATGATGCTTGTCATGGCACTGAATTTCATGATATTAATTTTTTTGCTTTTCAATTATTATTTTGGAGAATTCTGAAGAACTTTCGTAGGGGGCCAATATCAATCGATGGAGAAAAATATAATATCAATTTCTATAATCTAATTAGTTTAAGTACTGAAAACTATATAGGGAATGTATGTTATATTACGGCCATTCAGACAAAAAAAAATATATTTAAAAATTAGCAAACTGCCAATATTCGGCATTAGAGTCTGTTGGGCGGGCCTCCTCGGTTAAAGATAAACCTCATTCGGCTCGCCCAATAGTTTAAAATTTCAATAAAACTATGGAAAAAGTGAGTGATAGTAATGAAATTGGATCAATAAAATGGATTTGAGTTGCATGGAGAGATTATTAATGAAGACCCAACCACTCAGACATGGATGCGCATGAAACTTATGTAATGTTAATGATAGACAGGAAGTAAGCTAGAATGGATGGAAACCGTGACGTAATAAACGAAATAAACAAATAAAAAGAAGCGAAAGAGACATATAGAATATATCATTCACACATGGGGATGTCTGCAAAAGGCTTGCTTAGTTTCTGTACTGACGTCAGTTAATTGGCAAATGCGCGGCTTTCGGTAAGCGTCAACTTGCATATTTTCTACAACGTGGAGGGTATGAATAAGGTACACGGGTAGACAGAGAGCAGGTAATCCATGAATGACTCTTCAAAATTTCCAAATAATGGTAGCCATAAGCTGGTCCCTTGAACTATGTCCCGTGAGCAATCCAGTCCGTAATTGTAGGCTTATTCTATCCTTATAAAAATATCAGCCGTTCGGAGTCGGCTTGAAACTGTAGGTCCCTCCATTTGTGCAGCAACATCAAAACGCAAACCACAAATAGGAGGAGGAGCTCGGCCAAACACACAAAAAGGGTGTACGCGCCAAATATATATATATATATGTATATATATTTAACAATTTCATAAATATATGACAGGAAACACTTTAGAAATGATTTGGCAGACAAACTATCGATAGGTTTGTAATAAATTTGGTATTGTAGTAGTTAAAAACATGCAAACAATTTTTGTTTTTTTGATAAATATATCTTTAGATATATTTTCCCAATATTTATTAATATAAAATAACAATTTTTTATTTACATAACTTTGAGCAAAAAAAGAAAAAACAAAAAAAAAAAATAGTAATAATAATCATTTGAAAACATATAAAAAAATCCATATTTATTCCATTATCCTAATTAAATCCAGGTTTGCAAACTTCCATTACCTCATTTTTTCCCCAGATTGGCTCTTGACACCCGCTCGGCGCAAAGAAAAAGTAACCGATCAACGCAGATTTCTTTTTAATTCCAATGATAAAAGAGTGAAAATTAATTACCTTATCACAGTTTGCTCAAGGTGCGTCGCACATGCGTACACTGCACAACAATAGCAAAAGCCACATAGCTGTTAACCGGTTAGCCGCTGGGCAGTTGTTTCTTATTAAAACAAATGGTCGCACATCAGTTGCATGATTAAACCAATTTGCAAACGTGTTGCAACGCCTGCATTCAAGCATTCGCGCCGAAGAAACGCATTTGCTGCGACGAATGTAAATAATGGCCGTGAAATTGAGAGTTCCAAAAGGCGGTGAGGGAGACGGAAGAAGTAAAACAAACAAGCACAGTGAAAACCTGATAGAAATGCACGCGCAATGCGTGAACAAATGGAAAGAAATTAAGCGACGAGTGTTTTCGGAACTCCCGCCCAACTTTCAGCAATTCAGCAAAAGGCTCGTTATTTGTGCGCTGCAGAGGCCCATATTTACAGGGGCACGCCAAAGCCGGGCGAATTACCAATACATTGCAAGGTAAACCACCGAATTTGTACGCGAGCAATACAGGTAGGAATTGCAAAGTAACAAGAATTTCATTAAAAAGCGACATTAATCATTTTGGGTGTGGGGCGTCGAGAAGGCAAAACAAAACAAACAAAACAAGAAAAAAAATTAAATGAATTAAAGAGGAAGCACAAAACTGAGAATGCCAAAATACGTAATTTTACACAGCATACGAAACTAGAGTCATAAAAACACTATAGCGTTGAAAAAAATGTGGCTTGTCCGCCAACAAAAGCGCAACTTGGTCACATACTCCGCCGCAGCGCCGGCGAGGCGCGCACGAAGTTGTCTGAAAAAAAATATGCAAAAAGGCAAATCAGGAAATTTATGATAATATGCGAACCTTTTCAAGGTCAACTACACACACACATACAACAATTGTCTATACGTACATACGTGCAAGCTCATTGTGAACACAAGAGGCAACAGCCGCATGCTGCATGCAACAAGTTGATATGCGTGCCGAAGTTAACATTGAAACTTTTCATTTCGATTGTATTTTTGAAAGGGCAACTGCGCGCCAAAAAAAGAACAAAAATGCAAAAGAATAAAGTCAGAAAATAAATAAATTTAAATAAGAGCAGGTTCAGTTCGTTTGCAACACCAAAAAACTTCATTTGTAATGGCTTAAGGCACAAGTGCGTCGCCGACGTCCTTTTCGGGCTGAGGTAAGTAGTGCACCAAGTAGGTTTTAGAACCCAAGGTAGAGCAGCGAAAGCGTTCGGATTAAGATTCACTTATTGTGTGTGAGGGGGCATGTGTGTGTATATGTTTTTTATGATTGTGCCTGCCACACTTTGCCCTGCACACTCATAATTCAAATGCCACAGCAAAATTTGTTATTGTTGTGCATTTGTTGCGCCAAAGGCAGAAGTCGTTGACCTTTCTTGCTGGCTTTGCCGGCAACTTTGGTTCTACAGAATATCGGCTGCTGGGTGCTAGAGGCGCGTTTGGCACAGAAATGAATTATTGGTCTGCTTTGCGCGTAACTAACGATTAAAATTGAAAGCCTTTCTTCATTTTTTTTATTTTCTATGTTCCCTTTCGGTAGATCGCAAATTAATCTGTAAGCTGCTCAAGCATGAAATGCGATCGGAAGGCGATCCCCGTTTTGGTTGTATTCAATTTCGGTTGGGTATTGATTTTTTTTTACTGAAGTTGCATAAGCGCTCATCCATTTGCTTGAAATACCTGATGGAAATAAGAAATATATGTAAATACGCATGTTTTTATGGAATTTAATTTAATTCATATTTATTTAAAAAGCCACATATGTACATTTAAATGAATGAACTCAACATTTTAGAAAGCGCCCTGAGGGTGGCGCTGTCGTCGAGATGTTTAGAAAAATCGAGCAAAAATGTATTCTTTTTTTGGTTTTTGTAACGGTATGTTTGGGAAAAACGTAATGGCAAAAAATTAAAACAGTAAATTCAAGTGAAAAAAATAAAACAAATACCGTCAAAAATTTCTACAGTCCTATGATCTGTGAACATCTATAATTTTTGAAGTGTAGACATTTCTGACGGTTTTTGATTTATTTTCTTCACTTAAATTTACTGGTTTATTATTACTTCGTTTCTTGCTTTTTTTTCTTTGTATTTTGTTTGTTCCAAAATGCGCTTGCAATGCCCTTACATACTTTTCACTTTATTTCTATTTTGCGTTTGGAAACTCTTTATGAGCACAATGTCCTCTAAGCTGTTGAAAACGTCCTTTACCTTTAACTTAACATTTATTCTCTCTTTTTTGAAAAATTTCGCAAGGTTGTCTTTGCTTAAAAACATGTCTGTATGGCTAATTTATAAGCTTGGCAAATGATTTTGGGCTTGAAAAAAATCGAAAATAAAGTGAAGAGTGCCACACGCGCTTGCCCACATGCTTCGAATTGTGAGCTGAATTTGGTTAGCTGAACAAAAAGTGACACTGGGAGAAATAAAAACTGCACCGAACAGAATGAGAAAATAAAACCACTGCAAAACACCCAAAAAAATAAATAAAATATAAAACATACCTAAAAAAAATAAATAAATAGAATAAAATAATAACAAGATTTCGACAACATTTTATGCGATAAGCGATAATATTTGTGATATATGTGACGGGTGATATGAGACTACTAATGGTAGTTTTTAGGTTAGGTTGGGTTATAATGGTTGCCTAGAAAGTGGGCCTATTTGGACGAAGAACTCAAGTTCAGTCTTTGAGAAACCATTGCAAGAGAAAAGGGGTGAAGGAAATCGATAGGATGAAAGGAGAGAGAGGAGAGGATTGAGAGAGTTGAGTATTTGTGGATTACGAACGGTGACAGATTTGCGGTTGTGTTAGCCTTTTTAGGCTGCTGATAAAGTTCATCCCGTTTTAGATGTTAAGGCCACGTACATATATCAGCAGGCATAGGAAAGAAGTGAGATCTAAGATGCGTAAATTTTAGTCCCGCGAGAGCAGACCAGCTAAGGAGAAGGCGCTGAGATGATTCCACCTTACCCTCCATACAGCTGACGCAGAAAAGGACTCGAAGTAATTCCGAATCTCACGGCATGTATACCTCCTGTGAGGGCAGCCACGAAATTTGAGAGCTGAGATTTTGTCATCCTCAGAAGATCCCTTAAACGCCTCTGATCCACACTTGGCCAGAAGGATTTCGCGACCTTACAAGTTTGTGTACTTGCCTAGCACTCGCTCAGTTGCCGCGAAGCCCATCATTCCAAGAGTAGAGCGCAGGTTGTCAAGGGGATCCCAATACTCTCCTTTCGCGGGGAAACTACCTTACAAATCCCTCGTCTGACCAGCTCGTCCGCTCCGCAGTTTCCCACAATGTCGCTATGACCAGGTATTCAGATTAGTCTTATGTCAAAGAATTCGGTTCCAATCGAAATAGTAGTGTTAAATAATTAACCATATACAGAAGATTGCAGAACAATGATATTCACAATCTTCGGTTCTCAGTGAATTTCATATAATTAGTTGTTGATCTCATGTGAAATGCGCAAAAGCAATATGCTGACGCTACATTTTTTTTATTTAATTATTTAGTTAGTCCTAGTCTTTTAGACTTCGAATCGCACAAAGTAACTTACAACTAATTACATGTAATAATTTCAAAAGTTAAAAAGCGGAGATCAAAAGATTAAAAAAAACTGCCCTTAAAACAGAAAAGTCAAGAAAGACAGCATGACGAACATCATTAAATTCATGAATATGTAGATCGAGCGATTGGGGCATTAGAAGAATAATTGAAAATGGTCCCCACTGAATGGGAGTAAGTTACGCAGAGAACATTGAGAAGCCTTAAATTTGGGATAGACTAACGAGAGATTTATTATTTATGAGAAATAGATATGACGGTACGGGTTCAAGCTCCAAGTAGAGGTGCCATAAACATAACGCCATAAATTTGCTGTCGAACCAACATATGGGCAACATTGTAAACGGTTAGAGGTGACATGCCATAATTCCGTAGTTATAACCATAACCAGTTGTGGTTAGAGTTGGGTATTTCCCGAGAAAATCCCAATCTCGAGAATCGGGATTTCCCGAAATAACGAAAATTTCAATTCTCGAGATGCGGGATTTCCCGAAAATAATTTTTGAGATTTCTCGAGAATTCTCGAAAATTCGGGAAAAATTCCAAAAAATTAAAAAAAAAATCTAAAACTTACACTGGAGCAATGAATTTCATAAAACATTATTTTTATTTATTTTTATTAAAGTATAAATTACATAAAAAATATTTGAAAATATTACTATTTCAATTATTGCAAACAAAAAAGTGAAACAAAAATAATTGCAAAAAAATTCAAAACAAAAATAATTCAAGATTATACTTATTAAAATAGGGGAAAAAAGTTATTGTAAACATTATTTCCCAAAATGGTGTTTTAAAAAACACAGACTGTCAATGGCTTCGTCTGAGAATCGCGTACGCTTTTTGGACACAAAATTACCCGCTGTAGAAAAATTCCTCTCATTTTGAGTCGATGTTGGCTTAACAGTGTTAAAAGCCCCGATCAGTCTTTCAACATTTTGTGTTTTCTCTCCAGTTTTTTCATATAGTTTTAGCTCGTTTCTAAGCGACGAAAACATCTGGTTCGCCGCATGTTGCGCAATGTCTGCTTTCGGTTTTGAGCATTGCTGAACGTATTTTTCAAGCTGTTTCGCCATATCTTCTTCATCGACGTTGTTCGTTGCAAATACGTCATCATCGTCAGAACTAGACACTGCTTGGTCTTCTTGAATGCTCGTAGAAAATAGACGAACCAAGTAGTTTTCGGCTTCTTTTATCAATTCTGTTTTAGAACAGGTGTGGAAAAATTCAGATTTGTCACTAGAGCTGTTAACTGGATCGTGTAAATAGTTAAAGGCAGATAACAAACGGCTAGATCTACGAGCTGTTAAGTTTTTTTTTAGGCTGGATAAGAATTCATTGCCCAATTCGGTGTGCTGATTCTCCAATTTTGTGAACAAAAATTTGAGAATAGAATCCGCAGCAAGTAAGTTCACATTTTGTCGGCTAAGTGCTTCTATAGCAACACGTATAGGTTTAAGAGCATTTATGATATCCTCGCAATACTTTACTTCTGCATCAGTAGTGGCCATAAAATTTAAATTAAGAGTGTCGAGCGCCTTACGAACATGCTTGCTGATGCAAATGTATCTGGCCAGCATAGTTTCCAGGCTATTCCAACGTGTTTTGCAATCCAACAGCAAGAAAAGCTCTTTCTTCTCGACCTCTTTAACATAATTCTGCAAGATGGCATTCCGTACAGGCGAGTTCTTGAATTTCAAAACTATCTTGCGAACCTTTTTTACGATTTCAAATGCAGACTTTATAGTGACCATCTTGCCAGCAACAAATACGATATTGTCGTCCTCGTCATCGGAAGCGTTTTCCGCATTAATGTCGGAAAATGAAGTACTGGCTGCATTGTTTTCATTTTCATCGGAGCTTCTATCATCCGAATCGTCTCCATCGCTCACGTCACTATCGTATATCCTGTTTGCGACTTTTCGTTTCTGGTATATTACCACCATGACCGCCAAATGTATGCCGTGATTGTAGCAAATCTGTTGATGCGCCGGTGATAGTCTCCCAAATTTGATCATGACACTGGCACCATCACTTGTAATAGCCACGATGTCGGACTGTAGTTTTATATTGAAGTCTGAAAGCTTTGCATTTACGAGCTCATATACTTTTTCAGCGGGACATGATTCCTGAATGCGAACCAGGCCAAGGTTGTCAGATTGTCCATCGTCATAATATATATGGATGTTCATGTAACGTCGGTTTCGCACGCTTGGCCACTCGTCGATGCTCAAGCTGAACTTACGCTGTGCAGATTTAAAATTTTCAATTTTGATCTTCAAATCGCTTTTTATTTTCGTGCAGTACTTCATAACCAAACCCAGAACAGCTTTGGACACTTTGGAAGATGAAATCCTAAGCGGCTGATACTATTATGAATGAACTCACTTTTTGTTATCGCGTTTATTGGAATTCCATCTTTTGCAGCCAATTTTGTAACAATTTGTTCAAGCGATTCAGGCGAGGAAGAAGTATTGAAAAAGTTGTGAAGAGTTCGGGTCTTCTTGGCTGGTGGCTGTTCTTTTGGAGCCTCATGTTCCCTTCGCTTCATGTTGTGTATCCTCTCCATGTGACGGTGAAGTCCAGATGTTGACGATGACTTGCATTTAATGATTTTATTGCATTTCAAACATGTTGCTTCGTCGTCAAATCACTTGAAAAGCTGCCACACTTGGTCGTATTCGTATTCTGAACTCATGATTTTTAATGCTATATTAAAAATTCAAAATTTGTTTTAAATTTTGTTTTTTAAAGGAAGTAACTAACCGGTACTCACAGTCAACGATACGTCGATTCAAAACTTAAAAATAAGTAATATTTGGACCACAAAATATTTTATTATGCGGTGTATAATTTATACTTAATCAGGTACCACAAAATGAAATGCACCCGCTCACTACAAAAAATAAATTTACAAACGTCGTCTGTGCAGTTGAAATTGCTTGACTATTTTCAAAGCATTCCTAATTGCTTAACTGCTGCTACATATAAGAAACACATAAAACTAAACTTCATTAGCTTGATGTTACAGTGCTTTCCCTCGACATAGCATAGCAACGCATCTAGCATTTACTCTGTAGTCACCCTAAAACAAAAAAAAAAAAAAAAACAAATGGAACAGTTATACTGTTGTGGCTTTTCGCATAGCAATTGAAACTATGGTGTGAATTGTATGTGATTCTGCGAAACAGTATGTAGTGTGCGATTCTTTGTAACATAATGGCCGTTACAGTTTGGTGTTTCCAGGTATTAATCATACATATGTATGTGTATTCTTTTACTTTTGAAAGAATTGTTTTTTCTCTTAATATTTGACCACAAAAATTTAAAAAAAAAAATGGATTTCTCGAGAAATCTTGAAACATTCTCGAGATTCGGGATTTCCCGAAATGCTAAAAATTTCAAATCTCGAGATTCGGGATGGAAAAATATCGAGAATTTCTCGAGAATTCCCGTCGGGAAATTCCCGAAACCCAACTCTAGTTGTGGTTTGCTGCATTGTGGTATACACATTGTTATCTTTTCATTAGTTTCTGCACTTCGTAATGCACAAATAAGTGATATATAAGTAAATGGCGGCTGCTTATGGCTATGGCACCATAACTGATGACATAAATACCGTTATGTCTCATACTACGGTTAAGGTTATGGCTTTATGGTATGACACCTCTACTTTGAGCTTCACTAAAGTTTAAATAGCAAATTTAAGAAACATTTTTTGAACTCGTTCAATACTATTTGTGGCAAGCTTATAGGCCGATCTCCATTTAAAACCAGCGAATTCAGGACATGGACAAGAGAAGCTTATGGGTATAAGGATCAGAGAATTTAGAGGCATTAAGCCTTATAAAACTTCAAAACTCATAATTTTATAATTTTTTTTATTATTAATTATAATTAAATAATTATTTGTCTATAAAAGTACGGCTTGTCTAACAAAAACCATATAAATTCAAGTCTAGGGCTTTATGTAAAAAATTCCATTTTTCATACCAATTCCTCCTTTTTAATTAGAATTTCTAAAACCACCTTGGAAAGCAGTTTTGTAGCTTATTAAATTCTGTCATAATAAAGTGCAAGTTTAAAGTTGCTAAAAAATCTGATATATAATGATTATAATTTTTTTACTTGGTTTAAGGCTGGAGCCTGGTTTACGAGTATGAGGTCTAAAAATTGCATCTCTTTGCGATTTTTTTTTTAAGGAAAAAATTAATTTAGCACTGCAAAGTTTTTTCTATCTTTTAATGAACAATTAAAAAGTATACAAATTTTTGTACTGGTTAAAATAAGTTGAAAAAAATGTTTAACGTAGAAATTAGTAGAGCGCTGCAACGCTGGCGTTTCCAACTGGCGTACAAGATACAACTCGTAATTATTATCTAAAGCAAAAAATTCAAATGGATTTCTAATTATCATGATTTTTTATTCTAGATGAACTTAGAAAACTGAGAGAAATTCCAAAATTTCAACTTTTTGGAGGTTTTAAAGAAAAAAATGCCTTTCTATAAAAAAAAATTCACTTCAACTTGGTATAAAAATCTTGAAATAATTTTTTTTATCTATTTTGTTAGTTCAAATAGAAGAGAATTTAATACTGAAGGGAACAAGCTATGATTCATTTCAAAAGGTTCATTAGTTTTTTTTCATTCATGTACGCCAATTCAAAGAAATCATAAAAATGAAAAGTCGAGAAAAGAAGATAAAGTTTGCACTATAGCTGTCCGGTCACAGCGTAACTACCTAACGCTCGCCTACCTTTGGCTTTGTATCTACGGAAATATTGAGAATTAGGCTCTGTAACTTTGTGTGAATATTCTGAAATATATTAGGAATCGCTTAAAACGAAAAAAAAAAGATTTTTTTGACCTTATAAACCAGGCTCACCCCTTGAATACGCAACATTACCTTTTTCGTTTTTTTCTTTTGCCTAGAAGTTGTAGTTAAAAATCGTGAAATTGGAATAAAAGGTTTGTGAAATTTTTCTCATTTTTGCACAATACAGTAGGTTCTGTTTTTATGCGGCTTTTTTTTATGCGGTTTTGAAATAGTGCGGTTTTTTTTTAATTACAAAATGCATGTCGACCTATCGGGAATTGTACATATAAACAAGATTCTAAACCAGCTAAGCAAAAACTCATCACAGATTACATCAGAAATGCTAACCCTACAAGTATGGAACCGCCTGCATAACTATCTAGATCAGACGTGTACATTTCCTAAAGTGACGAAAGTGATTTTACGCCAAATCCTAAACGAACGCGCAACATGTGGGTATTGTCTGATTCTATTTCTGACGTAAATTTATTTTTCGATTCTGACGTTTCTTAAATAAAGATATAATTTTCAAAAATACAATATTTTGTTTATGCGATTTTATTTAATTATTTCAGATTCATGCGGTCTATGGAACGTATCTATAGTTATAATATGAGACTAGTGCCCTTTTTTATGCGATTTTATTACATTATTTCAGATTTATGCGGTTTTAGCATTTGAAACGTATCTATAGTTTTACTATAAACTAGTAGCTTTTTTTATGCTGTTTTTTTCTATGCTGTTTCTTGCGGAACGTATCTACCGCATAAAAACAGAACCTACTGTATATAATTTAGTTATAAGACTTATATGCTTTTTATTCGACAATAAACTATACTTTTATTAGAAAATAGTCAACATTAAGAGAAAGAAAAAATTCAAAACTGGCTTAAATTTTGATGTGTTATAGTTTAGGTCTCGGGTTTTAGTTACAGAGTTTCGTTTACATTTTTGTGTTTACAAACAACTCATTTCTCTTTTCTGTTACCTTCTTTATCTGCATTAATCCAACCTAACTTTTCATTTTTTGTTTCCGAAAGCTGACTATTTTGACGCCTTCTTCTTAGTTATCTCGCACACTTTATCCAGAATTACGCCACGGAAAAATCACGTCCACTTCAGCACTTCAGCCCTTCAAACTGCGTAGACCTGTATTTGAACATTACTGATTGTAAATCACACAGGCTACCAGGGATGAGCCGAATCGAATGCAATTAAATCACTTAATGCCACTTACTGATCATTCACACAATTGCCTGTACTCTGTGGCTATTAGGCTCTGTGGCACAAGCCTACTTTGCAAACGTGTGTTAGTGTGGCTTACAGTGGATTAGTAAAATTTGTACTTTGTAAACTTGTAGTTAAATATTAATAAATAATTTACACCCTAAAAATCTTATGAAATTTTTCTAGCCAATTTATTTCAGTGTAGCACAAATTATCATTTTTTCTTTTCTTTTTTCGTCTTAACGTCTACCTTTTGCGCCTTTTCATTTTCATTGGAATTCCTGCACCAGAACTTGAGCGATAATTTTAAGGATTCCATTTAGGAGATTTTTTTTTTAATTTAGATCGCATGCCTGCCCTTTTCGCATGTTTGTCGCCGAATTGAGGCGTGGAAGTGTGTTGCGTATCAGATTTAGCGAAATAAAAAGGGTATCATTGTGCACTACTCGAAAGACGATTTGAAGGTGTGTTTCACACAAATACAAGCAGCGCTCCGTGTATGTATAAAAACTCGATTATGTAGCGACAAAGTGCAGAATTATTTGAGCAAACAACAACAGGAAGACATGCACACAAAAAGGCAAGGCATGCGAGTATTCTCGAAATTCACTCATTCACCGGAATCTGACAAAAGCGAAAGGGTCATTTAACTCGTTTGCCACTAGGCGCGCTAAGTAATTTAAACCATGGCAAAATTGGTGTGTTGAGCAATAAATTAGGTGTCGCCATATTATATGATATTCAAATAAAGAATGGTATGTGTGAGTGTGTGGTTGTTTATATATTATATATAAATACGCTAGTGGTAGTTTGTTTGTGCGATCGACGATCGTGGCTTTGACCTTAAAATGTATTTTCACAGATCTTCAGCGCATGTTTGATGTCAAATTTTGTCTTAGCGACATTTATATGTTGGGCTTTAGGGTGAGGATGAATAAATTAAAAAAAATACTCCTTTTCTCAACTAGCCTCTAACACTAAAGCTCAGTCTATCATACCGCTAAACTCATTTTCGTTCCTCAAAAGCTCTCTGAACGATATACAGGTTTACCGAGAGTCATCCTAGCAAAAAAAAAATATGCATATACTTCTATGTATTAAATTTTTTCAAATTCAAATATCTCGAAAGCGGGTAAATTTTTGACATAACGAAATTAATCAGAAATTATCTAATTAATACTGTTCTTAAGGATCTTTGGCGTCCTTCCTGATAACCTGGTGATATCCAAAGTTTGGTTAATGCGTTAATTAAACATTTCAGGTAGGTTTAAAGTAAAGAAAATAAAATAAAATTAATCTAGCTCACCGATATTACCAGTCTTAAAATAGTTGGTAAAAAAGGCAATGAAAGTTTACTTAAGCCGAACCGTAGTTTCGGAACTAGTAGATTCATATTTGTGAGGCAGTTGAGTAAACGAAAAGAGTTGAAGGGCACTTGAAACTAAGAAATACTTTAACAGCTCGATTTACAAAGTAGACTTCATAGTTTAAACAATTGTCTGTGAAACGGTTCTAAGAATGAACTTACTGAAGGCAAAAAAAAATGTGTAATTAAAAATTGGTATCGATTTCGCTCGACAAAGACCGAAAACTCATATGTTTTGGTAGTTTATTTGTTTTTACCGTATCGAGAAAACTGTAACTAAATTAAAATTTTTTTAAATTAAATTTAAACTTTGCGGTTAATTTCCAACCAACTTCTAACGAGGATAAAGGATCGATATCCTTACCGCTTTGTTAGTGCTACATAATGGTTTTATTAGTCATAGTGAGAAAAATATCATCTTTTCATCTTTAAAATTAGGTTGTATATCCTCCGAAGTGATTCTTCTTGTTATAAAAATATAGCGCATTCTGCAACAAAAAATATATAAAGCATAGTTCCAAAGTAGAAAATTTTGAAGGCAACTTTTTGAATTTTGCTTTTTCAATTCTGCACAAACTTTGAAGTTTTGACTAGTATGATTTTTGTATGATACTTTTACTATACTTGTGCTTTTATAAAAATACATAAAAAACAAAACATGGTACTACGCATAGCTCCCATTATTTTGGAGACAGGTGTATGCATGTCTAAGTAGGATATTGAATGGCAAGTTCATCTTGCCAATCTTTGTTAAGATACACAACATGACCGTCGACTACAGGGCGTAACGTGATGGTGTGATTGCATTATATTTGGCTGAAAAATCACAACCAAAGATGGTTCGTGAGCTCGGGCACCTTAAAGCAAATAAATTTTTTGTTTATCGCACCATTACTCGTTACAATGGTACTGGTAGCATCGCGAAGCGTCACGGAGGTGGTCATCAAAAGACTGCACCGTCACGTGGAATGGTTCAAAAAGTGAAGAAGCGACTTGAGCAAAAACCTCGACGAGGCGCCAATCAAATGGCGAAGGAACTGAAAATATCTAACCGTAGCATCCATTGCATACTGAAGAATGATCTCAAAGTTAAGCCTTACAAGATCCAAAAGGCGCATGTTCCCACACCAAAGCAGCAACAAGTCAGAGTTGAGAGAGCGAAGGAGTTGCTTCGCTTAGCCGAAAGTGGTCAATTTCTGGTGCGTGACTACCATTCGGAATTCACAGAGACAACGTAGGTTCGAATCTCGGTTAAACACCAAAATTAAGCAAAACATATTTGTAATAGCCATCGCCCCTCGGCAGGCAATGGCAAACCTCCGAGTGTATTTCTGCCATAAAAAAGCTCCTCATAAAAATATCTGCCGTTCGGAGTCGGCTTGAAACTGTAGGTCCCTACATTTGTGGAACAACTTCAAAACGCACACCACAAATAA
Source organism: Anastrepha ludens (assembly GCF_028408465.1). NCBI lineage: Eukaryota > Metazoa > Arthropoda > Insecta > Diptera > Tephritidae > Anastrepha > Anastrepha ludens. The sequence goes on along the minus strand of NC_071498.1, from coordinate 112,106,639 downwards.
GAAGAGGAGCTCGGCCAAACACCCAAAAAGAGTGTACGTGCCAATTATATATATATATATAATTCGTAAAATCCCAAAACGATAGGTTTTATTTCACCGATCGTTCATACGAGAATTTGAGTCACCGATTGGCCACCAGGAGACAACACCCGCCACAAGTAATGATTTGGGCCGCTGTAACCGCAGATGGGCGTTCTGCAATCGTTTTCATCGAGTCTGGCGTCAAGGTAAATGCGAAATATTATCGGGAAAGTATTCTGGAGGTTGCTTTGAAGCCGTGGGCGGACAAACATTTCAGTGGCAGACCATGGACGTTTCAACAGGACTCGGCACCGTCTGACAAAGCTTGAATAAACCAAGAATGGCTAAAAAAACAACGTTCCGAACTTCATAATGTCCACACAATGGCTCTTGAATTCACCAGAGGCGAATCCGATAGATTATTCTCTTTAGGCCATTTTGGAGAGCAAGGCCCGAACTAAAAGATTCTCCATTCTCGAGGCGCTGAAAGAAGTCTTTGTCCGCGAGTGGGCCAAAATACTTGCAAGTCACATTCGGGCAGCTTGCGTTTAGTTTCTGAACAGTCGATAGTTAAGGGGTTATACGCAGTTATGAAGCAAATAAAAGACGGGTTGTCAAGGATTTATCCTGAAGAAACTTCAGAATATTTTAATTTGAAAATTTTTGGCGGTTATAAAAGCATCCTTCAAGAACGTAACAAAATTTTTTATTTATGAAAATGTTGATTATAGAGCGCGCTGCAGGCGATTTCTGGAACCTCCTTTAAAAAAAGACGATTTACGGTGTACATCGTAACTCAGGATTGGATTATCTGAAATCAAAAAACCAAACCAAATTTTGTTAATATATTAGATTATCTAGTAATTAATCGTTCGGCTAATCAAAATAGTGAATTTTCATAAAATGGCAGCTTTTAAAAGAAATGATTTCGATTTTTACGTTAAAATTTGGCCGTAAATTGATTATAAAATGGAAAATAAGTATCAGATTTACAAAAGGAACGATTAATTACTAGAAAATGTATCTTGAAAGATTGAGTTAAAACGGTTGACCGAGCAAACAAGCCGTTTTCGAGATATCGTGTACACCGACTTGAAAAATGCCGTTTTGAAAAAAACACGTTTAAAGTTTCAATACCTACCTTAAAACGTGCCGAGGCATCTCTACATATTTAGGTATAACTCCGAAAGTATTGCTTAGATCTACTTCAAATTTCGTGTGTATACTTTTGAATATATGTACATTACAAAAATGCAATAAAAAAATCGATTTTTTTGAAAGTCATAACTGCGTATAACCCGTTAAGACAAAAGGTGGTCATATCGAGCAAAAGTAAATTGATTCTTAATTTTGTATTATTTTCACACATTTTTTACTTTGATTTGAATAAAAGTAATTTTCCAAACTAAATTTATGGCCTTTTTAATTGGTTACACTTCGAGTGCCGGGCCCTGTATTATGGTTGAAATATACCGTAGTTACTGATACTTGATGTTCCACAAGCATTAAAAAAAATGTTCAACAATTTTTAATCCTATATGAATGAAGTCAGTCATCCTCTCTCTTTAAAAAATTTCGTTTTAACATTTTTTTAGTGAAAGTGTTTGCGGTCACCGAGAATACCAATAATTACAGCTGGCAAATACGTTTTATGTGTTTTTAATGATCCGTTTTGTTTTTGTTTTTTTGTTTTGGATGCATTTGGCCAAGCTTTTATGTTACATTTTTTATGACCCTAAGCCAAAAGGCATTCGTATCGAATGTGTTGTACGCACTCGTTGAATTTTTCTGTTTTTATTTTTGTTGGTGTTTCATTGTATGCTGTTATTAATTTTTTCGTAGTATTTGCTTTCCTTTTCAACACTTTTTCCTCAATTGTCCTGTTTTTTCTTCTTTTGGTTGCAGCTTTTAAATATTTAACCACAGTGTAAGTTGCCAAAAATTTGCGGCTATTACAAGCTGTCAGAAATGCGGCAACCATCAATTACCAGCTGTCATAAATACAAGTCAGATGTACGCATTACCAGTCCCTTTTCATTTAATGCACACTACACTACTTTCAAGTGAACTGCAATCACTTTCGCTTTCGGAGCTGCCGCGGTCCATGCGAAATTTCATATGAAAAACTTTGCACAGAATTTCTTCTGTGCTTGAAAAGGTAGTAGCAGCAGCATTACTGATTAATTTTTTGAGAAAAAGAAGCTAATCTCAGGTGCATATAATCCCTTTACGTCTTCATATATACGCACAAATGTACTCTCTTTTTTCTCACACTCACCTTCATACATTTGCGCATATTGCGGAAAGCCGGCAGCACGCAGCCATTTACACGCTTCAACGGCCTCGATCTCTGTAAGAAAAATGAACAAAAAATATTATTGTAGTAATCAGAAAAAAAGCAATTAAGTATAAATGCAAATGGTTGTGAACAAAAGTAAAATGCAGAAATTTGTTTTAAAAGCTATTTAAAGGCCTTTTTGTCTGTTCATACCTGTCACACCCACGCGTGGTTTTTTTAATATTTTTTCTGCTTATAATTAACTTAAAAATTTAACTGGATTGTATTGTTGAAGGCAACAGACAACCAAAAAAAAAAATAATAATAATAAAATAAACGGATTTCAGTGCTGCGTCGCATACCAGACTCCAACAGGATTTTCGACAAAATGAGTGTGTGCGAGTGAGTGGGTGCATAACACTGCTGAATTGCATTCGAAATCAAACGCATGGTGGCATGGACGGGATGACTGACGGCAGCACGACGCGTACATTGTTGTAGTGCACAACTGGACAATGAGCAGAGCTTTTAAACGTAACACTTTTTAGTAATATACAAATTCAATTAATTTGGTAAAAAACAATATGGGTGTTCGCATTGGGGGAGCACTTTTTTGTATACACGAATTTTATCAAACGCACATTTATATTTCGCCTCTATCTAAGAAAAATATGTTGTAAATTCAATGAATTTTAATTCTAACTATTTTAAATTTTAGTAATTTTGAGCCAGTGTCCGCAACATTTCTATGGAATAAACATCTGCGTATGTAAGTAAGTGGGTTTATGCACTGCATTCATTTCACGCAAGTTATAAAATTTATCGCCAAAAAAATCGCAGCTATCACACCCAATTTGATATTTCCTAAATGAAGTTAAAAACTTTAACAATCCCATTCATTTAAAGCTTCTTTTATACATAATCGTAGTTCCGAACATCGAAGTGAAAATAATGTAATCAGTATGGAGAGTGAAGCAACGTTTTTTACTAAAGCGACAGGATTTGCAAATCCATTTTGTGCACCATGTTATTGTGCCATTTTAGCAAAAAATAAATTCCACTACTATATAATTTTTACCCTTCAGTGGGGCACTTACTTGCAGAATATAAGGAAAATTTGCCCCACACACAAGAACATCGTCACTATTTAATATCAAATGTTTAAGAGAGTTAATGTAGAAAAGTTGGATGCAAAACATCGACAACAAATTGTTAGTCATACAGGGACAGTGAGTAAAATCTAACTGAAAATAGGTAAATATCTTCACTTCACTTCATCTTTCTATGATAGAACAGGAATTTTCGTAATTCGTGGCTAGTAGAATTATTAATTTGTTTTACGAGGTTAGCTGTTTGGAGGAAAATTAGCGGCAAGAAATTTCAAAAAACAGTGCGTGTAGCATGGTACACGTAACAGAACTGAAACTTTCAAGGCAGACCAAGAAAGAGGGAGAGACCCGAGAGCGAATGAGAGAGAGAGAGAGAGAGAAAGAATATATATCTAAATAAATTCACAACATTTGCAGAGAATACAAATAGACAAAATTTACAAAACACGGAGAAGGGTCGACCGGTGTAGGTAACCGCCGGGCACAAACCGTAGAAACAACGCGCACTACTCCGAGCGTTTATCACCCGCACAAACTCAGCGATTCCAGGACCGCAGCAACGGCACAAATTACGGCAAGGCATTACCAACAAATCCGACGCCGGAATGGATAGCACTTTATAGTACGCACAAGCACTAGCCCGGAAATGGAAATAAGCGTCAAAAAGTAGGCACCAAAACAAAACAAAACGCCAAAAAAATTGTGACCAAAAAACGTCCCAACCAGTAGGCACCAAGGAAATATAACGTCAAAAAGTAGACACCAAAAATATATTTCCTACAAGTTTGCACCAACTAACAAGCACCAAAAAGTAGGAAGTGTTATTTCTCACTAGAAATTAGTAACCACATGAAAAATAGCCTAAAATCTATCTAAGATATATATAAGGTATAGCTCTCTCCCTCCTTTTCCTCTACGTTATATCTTTTTTTCTCTCTCGCTGAACGAAAATGCCCAAAACGTTGCATGACCTTGAAATTTTACTCTCCATTCTCGCTCGTCCATCGACGCCTAAGAAGTTTCACTTCAAAAGCTTATTTTTGAGTTGCTTCTTTTGTATTAAATTTTTCAATTGCTAAAATTTAAAGAACAAATGAAATGAGTTCATAAGTCCTATTGTACCTGTACAAATTTAGATTTTTTCAGGTTTCACTATTTTTATTAAAAATACAACTCTTAACAATTGTTTGTGAAAAATGATATCATTTAAATGTCCATCATGAACACGTCTACAGGCTGTTATACGATAATTAACATTTTCAAGGACTCGCTCACCCATTCCCGCACTGAGTCTGGCAATATCGACCCTAATGTTATGTCTCAGCTCCGGAATCATTGCTGGCTTATTCACAAAGACTTTCATAAAAACAAAATACCAGTCTGGTCCGCCAGTTCTTTTTCTGTCCTTGACAGAACCAGTTTCTTCGAATTTTTAAACCAACCCACTTATTCGGACGATTACTTCCACCGTCTAGGAACTATTCTAAGAATTATCTAAGAGTCAGAGACCTTTTATGATATAATACAATATAATAAATAAAAAAATTTAAATTATATTAGATTTATTACAAAATTTCTGACACTTAAAAGTCAAGCAAAATAGAACTGCGCGCGTAATTCAAGTTAAGCAATTCGAGATGAAATGTGCAAGTGCTACGTAGAGTTCTAGTAGGGATATTAAAGTGAATGCCCCGTAACGATATGAGCAACAAATTTTTCGTTTAATTATTCCAAACTTAAATTACACTAAACAAAAAGACAGTGGGAGTATAGAACTTCTACTCTCTAAATACTTTACTTTCTATTTTAAGCCAAATCGGCCGCATCCGCCGTAGCCGAATGGGTTGGTGCGTGACTACCATTCGGAATTCAGAAAGAACGTAGGTTCGAATCTCGATTAAATACCAAAATGAAAAAAAAAGAAAGGCCAATCGACCAAACACCCAGAAAGGGTGTACGCGACAATTATATATATATATAATTATATAGAAATCGGGAGTACAGGAACGGAATTGCAGAATTTACGCGAACTAAGAATATGTTAGGAACACCTTATCTAGATGTTCAATCCTCTCAAATGGAACTTGTTGACTAGGCTTACCGATAAATGTGAATATTGCTAATGTAGAGCAAACAAAGGAGGTGAATAGTAATTTGAGAGTGTAAGGGTCCGAGAACTTAGAGCTACCATAGAAGATGGAAGCTAATTATGCGAGCAGAATAATTTTCGAACTCTTTAAGAGATACCTCTGAATTCCAGAGTAGGCCAGCAGCATTAAAAATATTGCCGTAGAAAGCCTAAGATAGAATAAATAGTAGATACAACAAAATTAATGTGGCTATTGATTGAAAAATGAGAGTCAAAGATCAACCGTAGATAGTTGAATTCAAGAACAGATTGCATTCAAATATTTTCAATACGGGGGGACTAACGAAAGTTCGGTGAGTTGGTGATATTTTTCATTTGTTTGAAACATTTTAAAATGTCATTCGTTTTTTTATAGTTTTACGATGTGTCATTTAAAAATTTCAGAAAAGTCGGTTTAGAATGGAGCCGAGAAAACGTAAAAAATGAACGCAATACTAATAGAAGTCCGCCAGCTATGCAGCAGGAAATTGCTTACTCAATACTTTACGGCTTTTGACGTCAACTCAAGCCTGTAGAAATTTCCAATGAGTTCTAAACCGCTCCTAAGACTATTTATGTATAACTGGTACCAAAGACTCCAATTTTTTGTGGAGGATGAGCCTGTGAAAGCCAAGCAGCAAAAGTCAGTACCATAAGTGATGATCTCGGTTTACTTCACTAAAGCAAAAATTATTGCTGCTATCCCGTTAGATTCTTCTCAGACAGTAACTGCCAAAAGGTATACTGAAAAGTGTTTACCAAAAGTTTTCCTCGTCTTTTTTCAAATTCTTGGTAGAATTTTTAACTCTGGAGCATTCTAAAGTTTAACAGAAGCAAATAATGACTCTTTATGTGTATAATTTGGTAGACGTAGTAAGCTGTATCACTAAATCAACTCCTGTACTTATACTACTGCACATCATACACATATATATGCATATATGCATGTATGCATGTATACATATGGCTGAATGTATGTTTGTATGCACTTATACAGCAAGTCTGTAAATCCTTTCTGGCGAATTATTGAATTTGACGCAATTGAATAAAAAAATGTTCAGCAATGAGTTTTACAGTTAACCAGCATGCGATGGATTTTCCAAGAGATTTTTCACGTCACTCTCTTGGAATCAATGCGTTAACCAGGGTAGGCCCTTCAGCAGAACGTTTTTTATGTTTTGTCATACTTCCTGTACGCAATAAGGGCGCTCGTGAACGCAAACACGTATTTACATAAGCATTTATGTATGCATGCACATTAGGGTGGACTGAATTTTAATTCTTTTTGAAATCAGTTTAGGCTACTGGAAAGTGCTTAGGAAATTCCAGTGAAGCATCAAACTGCTGGATACGCACATGAATGAGATTTGAGAGTTTGTGATTCCAATATCGACGTGATCTGCGCTTTTGTAGTTGTTGTTCGCTTGTTTGTTTACATTTTGATTGAAACAAAATTCAAATTTAGGTTTTGTATATTACTTTTACTATCACCTTGTATAAGTATAGATTCGAATTGAATTAAACGAAACGTTCAATTGCTGGATACATAAAAAAAAAGAAATTAAATTGAGCAATTGTAAGTAAATGTAAAATATAACCTGGAAAAAATACAGTAATTTATACACATTCAAGAAGAAAAGACCATAGAACACTTTCTATGCGGGTGCATGACTCCGGATAGAAGAAGGTTCAATATTTTAGGAAATTGTTCCTCGAATAACTTGGCAGAAGTAGCCAATATAAAAATAGCAAGCCTTGTTAGATATATAATATTAAAGCCACACGTTGATTCAATGTGAACAATGTAGAGTGAGGAGAGGGGACAGCCCTGGTGGTTCTCAATGGGTCTACTGCAGGCTTAGGTGTGGCAACTGACAACCACTATACCTACCAACACAGATTTGAATTCACTTTCGTTGGTATTAGTGTTAGTATTGATTTCAAAGCGTTTTCATGGCCGTCGAACGTAACTTATGACGCACAGTGCGGCCGATTCCCAAAAAGGTGGCCAAAAGTCGAAAAAAAAAGTTTCTAGATAGAGTTTTTTTGTCTTTGGGTTGGCTACAGTAATGCCTTGAGTAGTGAAAACCGTTCATAGCAACGTCCTGTACCCTAAGTATCCTCTGTATTTTCAGTCGAAACGAGACCTTCGTTTGAGCATCGTATTACTGTCGATGAATAGTGAAAGTTGTACACATTTGAAAGATTTTGTAATGGAGTAAATTGAACAAAACCAAATGGAATCATCTTCGGAAGGTTAGTAAAATACGAGAAATCTTTAGTACATATCAATACCTCGACACAAAATTTTTAGCTGCAGCAATACGTAGATATATTTTTTGCAATTTTTTTTATAAAATTTGAGTTTTCAAACTGTATAGTAATACAACGCCGTCATATGCTGCTTTGAAACCTATTAAAGGTCAAAGGTCAAAAAAGTAATGGTTACTGAATAAAACAAGATTCAGCTGTTACCACTTGCTGCCTTGCGACCCCGAAAACATATAAATTTACATGCATCTTGATTATGTTCTTGAATATACGCTATTTCACGTGAGGGGGTGGCCAATAGGGGTGGAAGGGGGTGGATTTTCAAAATTTTAAGATCAAATTCGTAATCAGCGACCCCGACAACCCCCGAGTAAGAAATTTTGAATCAATTACTTAATTTTTTGAGTTTTGGCTAGCTTTTCGGGAATCGGCCGCACTCTGTGACGCTACGTAGTGACTTTCAGTGACAATTTTATTATTTGAATTATTATTGGTAATTTTTGACAGTTATAAAACAAGTTACAAACATACCGTTCAAATTTTTAATATATATAAAGTTTATTAGCAGCTGGGCGCACTTACTATCCTAAGAAAGTAAAAGAAAGTATTATTTTGTGAATTTTAAAATTTTATAAAGACTGCTTTTTATGGCTATCTTTACAAAAAAAAAAAAATGTATGCATAAAATAAGTTTCCATATTTTAAGGCTCCACCTTAATGTACATAAATATAAGTTTCTATGTTGGTGTTTATAAGCAATACAGCTAGCCTGTCATATTTGTAAATATTTGTGACAGCGCAAAAAGGATATAGCGAAAAAGACATTTACTAGGGAGTGAGTATGAAATGCAAACAAAAAATAATCAGCAAATATTGGCAATGCCCAGTAAGAACAACACTGGCATGCGTATGTGGTTGGTTAAAAAAATGAAGAAATTACAAACCAGTGTTAAACTTTATAAGCACTGCGAAAACATAATTCAGGGAGTCCAGTGTAATCAATAAGTGACTTACAAAAAAAAAAATGGATGCTGCACGAATGAAAGTGGCAAATAAGCGCGCTAACGATAACACTCGAGGCGGTAGAATGCTACGTAGGCAACAGCAAATTGATATTTTGGCAGCTGCTGAGATGACTGAAGAACTATTATATGGCCCAGGAATAGATGACTCAGTGTAAGTAATTAAATAATTCGTATAACTCTACAAAAATCGATAACAAAACTTTAAATGCGTTTTTCTCAAAACTATGTTTTTTGAACTGATCATCACTGTAAGTTAAAAACCGCTCGGTAGATTTCAATAAAATTTATACTGCTTTTGAAAAATGTAAAAAAACTTGTGCCTGATCGAAGGATTTTTTTGTCGGTTTTTTTCTCGAAAACTTGAAAAATATTTCGTGAAGCCGCCATATTGTTAATTTTGAAAACAAAAAATCGATCAGGCACCAGATTATCCAGTAATTAAACTAATTTCTCTTGTCCGATTGATTTTAGGCGAATCTCTAAGGACTTGCGATGCTCATCGCAAGGGACTTCTGGAGAAAAGTGCTCCACACAAACAGCGATAACTTTTACAGATATTATTATTTATTTTTGTTTTTTTTTGGAATTTTACTAAAGTCATGTCGAAAAATGATGTATTAATGCTATGTTTTAATTTTGGTAAACAAAACTAATTGACTAGCAAAAAAAAATATTGAAAATCAGCATTTCTTCGGGCCTCTGACTACACCTAACCCCTTAAAAAAAGGTTTAGCTCATTTCACTACTATAGAAGTGCGACTACCAAATACTTCTCAGCTTTCATTAGGTGTATTCAAGAAGTTTTGACGATTCGGAGATAGGTCCTTAATATAAGGATGTACAAGATTTTCTATTTCGTAGTGTTTCTATGTCCCTCTGTTTCTGCGATACCAAATATTTCGTATTATCTTATCTTACCTTTGCCTATTATATCCTAAGACGATACTGACAAAAAACAAAAACAAAGTAAGGGCTTAAGTATGTAATTTACATTTTTTTCTCTCTTAATTATTATTACTTTACTTTGGAAGTATCGAATCCACTCTTTACATGTTGTATTTAATGGAGCATGATTACCGAAATATTGATCAATATACGACACGTTTCAGCTGCACTTTTCTTTAAAAATTAATAATTAATATTGACTTCCCGCAAATGCTGTTTTTTCGGGACGCACGCAGACATTTTTGACGTCAGATAAGAAAGGATCTTTACGCTTCAAACGAATATCAACTACTGCGATCGAGACCTCACATATACACCTTCAAATCTCCAGTATATTACTAGAGAGAACACAAAAATAGTATCAGCAGCGACACCTCTTTTTAAAGCGCTCGAGGTGCTGTAAGTTGATTAGCTTCTGGCTCTAAATCTGGTAGGAAAACAAGTGATCGCCGCTGCAGACTTAAGAGTATGGAAGACCCGGTGGTTGTGCCACGCTTCTATACTAAATACTATAGGTAATTATAATCAAGAAATCGACTAATCTTTCTCTAAATCCACCTTCGATAGGCTCTTTACGACTAACAATCCGTCAAGAAGAGAGTGGCAAACTCAAAGGCCTTCAGTTTTATACGAATGGATTCAGGCTACAAAATAAAGTACGCTATGGAGTTTTTTTTAAATAATTAAGATTAGAATTATATTTCCGACTTTCGCACTATTGTAGCGTCTACCAGGCGGAAATCTTAGCCATAAAGAAGGTAACTGTGCACCTTAATACATACGCCATAACAAAAACTCTCGTACAGCCAGACGGCCATCAAATCAATAGAGGCAGTTATACTTGAATTAAAGGTTGCTCAGGAACGCTTGGCAGCTTTAAATTATATTAGCACCGTCTTAAAGGCCAACCTCATATGGGTTCCGTGACATGGAGGAATTGAGATATTGAAGGAAATTGCAAAACCGATGAGCTAGCAAGAAAGGATACTAATCTTTCACTGCTTGAAAACAGAAGCAATATTGGAATTCCTATAGCAACTTCCGAATTAAGGTTAAAAAGAAAATATTCTCCAGTAGCCCAATTGTTCATGGAAAGAAGAGAATACTCGTGTTACAACCATGTTAATTTGGCCACAAATAGATAAGAAAAGGTCAGACGGAATGGCTCAACCTCTCATGAGAGAACATCACAAAGGTCGTAGCTTGTGTCACAGATCAGCGGCAGTAAGGTAGAAACTCTTCTAGGCAAGGAGTATTTTCTCAGGAATACTGCATGAATACTGTTTTGACTCTCTTACGAAACTATCCGGTGTTGGGATAAAACCTACCCCACGCTTCATAAGAACGTCTAAATGGTTTCATCATGAACAAACACTGAGGTTAGCGTGGTACCACAATGGTCTAAGTGAGTTGGTTATTCCAAACCGACTGCAACAATAACCTAACTTAACCTATAATTCCATATTAGTTAATTTTTCAACCAATCGCAGGATGTAATGAAGATGCAAAAGTAGAGGAAATTCTTTTGGCACTCTGACTTTTGAAGCTCGCACAAGGCGCCTTTCATATAAATTTTGATTGTTGTTTTTTGAGGCTGGAAGAGTTTCAAGGCATTTTCACGATTAAGTGAATCCCCTAATTGTATAATTGCTGAATACAACTTTGGTTCAGTTATTGACCGCGCTTCCATTCCGCTTTGTCGCTGAATTCTAGATATTATCAGGAAAAGTGGAGAGTTCTACACTTTTATGGTGCCTATAAAAGTCAGACCTTTTCTTTTAAGAAGATTTTTCATCGCAAAAGTGTATTGTATTAGAAAATAATTTCCTTTCGTTTTATGCTTAATGCCCACAGTGGGCATCAAACCAGTACTAAACGAATCTCAGTAGGGACGCACCACTCCCCTATGTTGAAAGAGCATAATTCAATCAAAAATGTGCCAATTAAACGTATTTGTCTTGATCAATCACTTTAATGGAGTTTGAATCGCTTCACATGTCGCTACACATATTTACATACATTCTCGTATGCGTGTGTAGTTATAAATAAAATTCGTATGCTTTGATGCGTGTGGGTGTGCTTGCGCGCGCGATCAACTTAACTCAATTTGACATGCTAATCTTCAAATGAATTTTGAATGTCTTTTACGCGCATAAGCAAAAATATATGCATACATATATATGGATAGCGATAAGCCAAAAAAAAAATGTAAAAATTAAAAATAAAAATAAAATCAGCCGCAACGGTGCAGTACATTTTGCTTTGCTTGCCTCAATTTTGAGGGATATTTGTAAATATTTTGCCGCATCTATACCGATTTTCTATCGATTTCTAATCAGCTTTGAACAGTGGCTTTACTGCGCAATACATACACACCCACAAACGGCGACAGTTAGCGTTTTGCAATTCCACTCTCGACCATTTTTCCGCCCAACTTCCGGCAGACGGTTACTTGGCTCCTCATGCGCTTTATTGGGTTTTCAGCTCATTAACTTGGTGTGCGGAATATTTGTAGCCCACCGCCACACAGCCGCTTGCCTTACATGCTTCTCTTTCTTAGCTATGTATGTATGTAAGTATGTATGTGTGTACACTTTCTCATTAGTCTAAGCTCTGTTGCTAGTTGCTTCTGCGGCAAACGCTTTTCTGTTCGCCTAAATATCCTTTCAGTCGCTCATTTATCCATTGGCACCCGCGCCTGCCTATCTAAGGCAGAAAAATTATCAATTTGAGAAAGGGTAACATACGCCGTTTGCGCCACAAATAGCTGTTATATGTAGGTATGTGTGTGTGTGAGTTTTTAGTGAGATACGTAGATACTTTGTAGTTAAACTCTATTTTTAGCAACAAAGCAGAGCTTTCACTTTGCGCTTTTCTTTGCTGCTGAAATCAGCTCCGTCAGCTATACACAGCCATTTCATTGTGTGTTTTAATATGTAAGAGTATGCATATGTAGGTGTAGATTGGTATGTATGTATGTTCTTCTCCACCTCACTTAGCCTTTAAAGTTCTAGCTTGTTCACACACATACATACATATGTAAGTGTGTACGATGCAATGTCGCGTGTGCGCCTTTTTGCATGATTTCAATTGTGTGCATATGTTTGTGTGTATGCAGCGAGCACTGGCCACAACCACATGTTGCTTGTAGGCGCATACATTCATACATACGTACATACATCCCTTTGTGTGACATAAATCGATTATACGTCCCTTTTGCAGTCCTTTATGCTGAACGTGAGCAGCTGGCTTTGTGTTTGTGCCTACTTTTTATTTTCTTTTATTATTTCGTTTTGTGAGGACACTCCTTTCATATGTTCAGCAATATTGATAGATGCTATTCCACCTATTCGTATACATTCACTTTGTTTACTGTTGGTCAATAATTTTCATATTGACAAGCAAAGAGGTTCAATATTTACATGCATTTACCTACGTGTATTGGTGTTGGCACAGAAAAATGGCGGGCTGGTAGGTGTAGATAAATTTTGTAAATAGCAACAAGTGGCAGACTGTTTCTTTGTATTTGCTTAATTTGTTAATGATAGACATGTGGGTGCTTGTAGGTGTGCTTTCACTTGCTTTGAACTACGACTACTTTGTGAATATTGCGCATTCTATGAAAAGTTTTGGCTTGAGTAAGAGAACTTTGGTATTTACGCATTTATTTAAATACCGAGTAATTTTCTGCTTAAATGAAAATACTTACAAAAAAATATGTATATTAAATTTATGATTTTTCAGTTGCTAGTGAACTGTCTACAAAGACAGTTTTAATTTTTTAAATATTTTGTTCATATCAATAAAGGTGGAACACTTTTTTATATGTGCGAATGTTTAAATACTTTTTTTTTTGGTTTTGATTTTGATTGATTAGTGGGGCAAAATTAATAACTGTATAGTTTTTGTACGTCATTCACAATTGACACTTGCGTATAATTTTCTGGAGTATACAAACAGACAAAAATATAACTATTAAGTAGTAATTCTTTATTTATTTACAAATATTACATTTTACATGTCAATAATTTATACAATAATTCATTTAAATATATAAATACATAAAGAAAGAAATAATAAATTTGTGGCAATAACAATGTTGTCTGTCACAGCTCAAAAATTAATCAATACTTAAACTCTGCAACAGAAATTCTCTATAGCCTAAGGTTGAGTATATAAAGCTAGTTAGTCTTTTCCAACTGTGACCATTATGTACATCTATTACTTCTGCTTCATTCTGATTCTGATCTCCTTCAGTACCGGGCATCTTCCTAAAAAATGCTGCGTACCTTCTTCCTTGTTTAAATTGCAGAGCGTGCAAATTTTCTGGGTATTTCCATACCTGGTTGCATTTAGCTTTAGTAAACTACGTCTTGCTCTGAAAATTGTTGTAAAGTCAGCTAGTCGCATATCTCCTTTAATATATGATTCCCCTTTTGAGCAGTCTAATTGTTTAAAAAATTCGCGTCGCACTTGACTGTGCTTTTTGCCTTGCCGCGTTGAAATTTTTTATTTTCATTTTGGTAAGAAGTTGCACACAGCGATCTTGCCAGTCTGTAGCGGTGATGTTTTCTTCAAACTTCAGACCGAACTCCATTCCCATGTCGTTCGGATGCTTAAGGTCTGGTAACTTATTTTGAAAATTTCGAATTTCGGTTTTTTACATATTTTGAAAGTGCGATATATTAGTAATATACTGTACAAATTTTAGACCGAAATTCGAAATATTGACGAAATTATAGCACATACATGAGAGCGGCTCGTACTTGCGCGGCTCAATTGCTAAAACTTTAAAAGCGTTTTTCTCAAAACAACGTTTTTCCGGATGGCCGTCGTGAAAACAAATTTTCTATCTAACGGATTGAGCTGAAATTTATATATAATATTATTTCGTCCCTAACTTTCCATTTTTTAGTCCGATTTCCAATTTAAAAAAATGCAATTTTCTTACTAAGTCCGCCATTTTGTCAAAATCATTTGATCTTACTACCCGCCAGAACGACGAGCACACTGATTAATAAGCAATTTGTTTTTTCTGTTTCAGATGACCACAAGTGACGAAATCACGCCGGCCAGCCACTGTACCTCTTTTTTTGCCGCTTGCTGCAGTGTACAAAAATAGTTTCAAAACATTAAAAAAAAAAAAATTTTTTTTTGTTCACCTTCTGATATCTTTAATAACATATCAGAAAATCAAACCGATTGAACTTTATTTTCCCTTCGAAAAAATGTCCCAAACATGGCCTCAAAAAACGTGTAAGTTACCAGACTACTACCTTAAGCCAAAACACATTTTTACTTCAGATGCCTTGTGTTATTTTCTGTGGGAGTCTGCTGCCATTATATTTATAAATGGTTTTCCAGATATACTTCATGTGTATCTCTAAAGAATAAATGTGGCTATATTCTAAATTAGTTGCTAGAGTTATTGTTCGCATAGTTCGGAGTGAACTCGGGCAGTTTGAGGATTCTTTTAATGAAGTAACGTTGAAGTTTATTTACCTCATAAAATAAGGCATAACCCCAAACCTGCGCTTCGTAAGTTTGTATCACTCTGCCCCTACCGCTTGGAATAGCTTCCATTTTGATTTTGAAGAAATGAATGGCTTCGCTAAAAAATCGTTATATGTGCAATTAATACTAGCATTTGCTAAAATATTTCTGGCTTCTAAGTGCTTGCCGAATGCCATTTTGGCTGTTAGAATGACACTAAGATATTTATATTCCGCCACCAATCTAATTTCTTCACCTTGATAACACCATTTTTCTGCCTGGAAAAGTCGCCCACCTCTTCTAAAGACCATCATCCCCGATATATTCGGGTTTACTTCTAAAGGGTGTTTAATTTCAAGGGCCGATGTTGAATGTGAACCACACCAAAACGTCAGCGACACCGTTGGACTTCTTTCTTTAGGGTTATTTGAAAGAAAAGGTGTATGTCGATAAGCCAGCAACAATTCAAAAGCTAAAGGATGAGATAATTCGACACATTAACAGCATAGAATCTCAATTATGCCTCAGCGTCATCGAAAATATGGACCATAGGATGGAGGTGTGCCGCCGAGGCCGCGGCGGTCATTTGGCCGATATTTTGTTATATATGTAATTGAGCTATACCAATATTATCATAATAAAGAAAAATGGCAATAATTTCCTAAAAAAATTGTATTTTATTCAAAATCAACACCGACCCTTGAAACTTAGCCACCCATTCCATTCAACGCAGTATTTCTCCAGGTTATTAATCATGGATTGCATGACCTTAGGGTTATCAGCCAGGAGAACAATACCATCAACAACCTTCCAAATAGTCGTAACAGCCATGACGATAACAGTAATTGCAATACCTCGGTGTTTTACTAAAAAGCGACATCAATATGCATGACACAAAACAAGACCGAATTGTGTCTTCAAATAAAGCAGACTTTGCTAATATAAATCTTTTAAAATCAAAAGATCACACACGTGGATGCAAGCTGTGCTTTTACCAAGCTATAATACGCCCCGTTCTTATTTACGGATGCGAGCCACGGACACCCACCCATGCAGATGCGCAATGCCTACGGATTCACGAACGTAATATATCCCCAAAGATCTTTGAATCACTGCGAAAAAGTGATGGCAGATTAGAATATGGTACAACGACGAACTATTATCCTTATGCAAAGGAGAATATGTTGTTAACACACATTGAATCACAAAGAATACGTTAGTTGGGTCATATTGAACGCATGAACAATGATCGCCCGCAAAAAAGGTCGACGACTGGTTTCGAAAGCGAAAGGACGCCTAAACGTGCGCTTGGTAGACCAATCCATTGGCTAGACATGAAACAGATGCACGTAAACGACTGGTGGGAAACAGCCAAAAATCGTGACGCCTAGAAGAAAATTGTGAATGAAGCTAAAGCTCAACCCGAGATGAGCACTGAAAACGATGAAAAGCAATGGAGCGCGTAAAGGTCAAAATAAAGATTTCCACCACTCAATAACATTTTTTTGTACTTATATTTCGTAAAAAGTTATTAAAAAAAACAATGGATGATTAATTTTGCACCACTTTGTAAGATGAATTGTATTTGCTTTATTCGGCAAAATATTGATTAGAGTTAATAAAAACATGTGCAAATATGAACGGTGCGTAACCTGCCTTATATTTTTGGTGCACTCTTTATTCTTTGCTAATTCCAAGTATTTTTATAACAACTATTGGCATTTGTTATTGAAAAGTTTGAGCTTAATTTTTACAAACTCAAATAAAGTATTTATTAAATAAAGGGCCTTCCACGATACGCGCCCTAGCCCTTATTTTAAAATAAATATAATATGTCGAAATGTAGATTATTTCAGGTTTTACTATTTTTATTCAAATTACGGATCTTAGCAATTATATGCGAAAAATGGCATCATTTAAATGCCCACCATGGGTCGATTCATGAATGCCTAATTATTGAGAACTTTGACATTTCGCTGTTGAAGGCTGCTCAGCAACTTTTTCCGCTACAGCAGCAATATTCTTAACAGAACGTCCAGTTTTTGGTCTGCTAGTCTTTTTTCTAGGTGACACTATTGAAAGACCCTTTAGTTAGTTAGTAGAAAAAAAAATATTGTTTTTGCGCTATAATATACTTTATGTTATTGTATATTTTGAAGAAAAGATATCTGAAATTCATTACTGATCGACAAATTTCCGAACACATTTACGCAGAATAGGAGGAGCAGGATTTTTTGCTCACACGATAATTTCTTTTAAAGAGTGATCAGAAAGTACCTTCCTTCAAATAGGGTTTTCTTGACAGATAACGCCTGACTACTCTCAAACTAAATACACAATTTTGTTCAGTATTCATTGTATTACGAGCATCGGCGCTCTGTGAAAAGTGTTCATCGCGCGCTCAGGGCAACAGATGAAGCTTAGCACAATTTCCGTATTTGGGCTGACGGGCAACTTGAAGCCATTCAAGGACAGCTGTTACATCCATTGAAGATAACCGTTTGCTGCGTTCTATAGGGTGGAGGAATCATCGGCCCATATTTCTTCAAACACGAGCCAGGCGCAAATGTAACAGGAAATGGCGAACGCTATTCCGCCATGACAAATCACTTTTTGATACCGGCGGTTGAAGCTTGTGATCTCCACAACATTTGGTTGAAACAATGGATTTACTACGTTGTCGTTTGGGGTGTAATTTATCTCTCGTGCCGGACCAGTGGATCGGCCGCCAAGATTGTATGATATCACATCTTTGGACTTTTATTTGTGGCGGTATGCACAGTTTAAATACTTTGTGTATAAACCAGCTTCGATAGAGGTATTGGAACCCAGCAATACTAAAGTTATTCACGAGATACCGACCGAAGCCCTCCAGCGAGTCGCGAATCATTCAAAACTCGTGTTTACGGATGGTGGAATTACGGCGCTGTTGCGGCCAATATTTGAAAGGCCAATCTACAAAAAATAAATGACATGAAAGGTTCTATGCAAATGAAGTAAAGATTGCCCAAAAACTCGAATTTTGGTGTTTTATTTGAATTTAATGCCTCTAAATTGGTCACTCCTTGTATAAAAAGTAACGTTTCAAGGATAACAACACCAACGGAACTTGAATTTTGCATGCAATCTAAATTTCCGTTAGTTTGACATCAATATGAGTTAGAAATTGTTGTAAGCAATGCTTCTCAGAGAGCTAAGGTGGTAAAGCTAAAATAAAGAGCACGTTTATGCGAATATGTGCCACTGTACTGTAGGCAAAAAGTAAAGTGAATTTATTTGTCAAACTTCGTGGGATTAAAATTTCGCTCTAGTTATTTTTTTCATGAGTTGGCAGCACTGTTAATAACACCTGGGTCAACTTTCATGTGAATATCATTATCAGTAATATATTTACTCTTGTGTTTACCAAACGACCAAGAGTGCATTTTTCGATTTTTACAATGTCTGATTTGATTGAGCACAGAAGTGCCATCAAATTTTGTTTGTGTGGTATAAGTGGTACAAAGACTTCAAAGAGGGTCGAGAACGTGTTGATGACTTGGAGCGCTCCGGACGACCATCGACGTCAACAGATGACCAACACGTCAATAAAGTGAAGGAGTTAGTGCTCAAAAATTGTCAATCGAACCTTACTGATATGATCGGAATATCAGAAGTATCTGTGAAAACCATTCTGAAAGACCATTTGCGCCTACGAAAATTCAAATCTCGTTTGGTACCGAAAACTCTCAATTTCTTGGGAAAAAGTCGTCGCGTTGATGTGTGTGAAGCAATGCTTTCAGACTATCAGGACAAGCTCAAATGCATCATTACGGGAGATGAGACTTGGATTTATGCTTACGGCCCTGAAACAACCGACCAATCAAGCGAATATCGTGCTATAGGCGAGGCCACACCGAAAAGAGCACGTCAAAGTCGTTCAAAAATAAAGTTCATGATGACAGTTTTTTTCGATTTTCGTGGTGTGGTGCACTATGAATTCCTTCCACCTGGCCGAACTGTTAATAACGAATATTATTTGAGCGTTATGCGTCGTTTACGTGAAGCAATTCGTCTAAAAAGACCAGAATTATGGGCCACTTCCACGCATATCGTTCCGCAACCACCGTATTCGCCTGATTTGGCTCCGTGTGACTTCTGGCTATTCCCAAAATTCAAGAGACCACTCCAGGGAACGCGTTTCGAGTGGATCGAGGAGATAAAAGCTGAATCGAAGAAGGTGCTAATGGCTATACCGGAAATGGACTATTTGGCATGTTTCGGGGATTGGAAAAATCGTTGGCATAAGTGTATTTCATCGAGAGGGGATTATTTTGAAGGGGATGAAATTGATTTACAAGAATAAATAAAGATTTTTCATTTTACAACCAAATTCACCTTACTTTTTGCCCACAGTACGAATATTCACACTCGCCATTACAAGCCTCCAACTTAGCCGCATACATCTGAGAGGATGATTTTGTGTTTCACTTTTTCACATATTCAAGTGTGTGCTTTTTTTTGTCACACCAAAGTTTTTTCCTGTTGATATGTATGACCTTAGCACTGCAACATTTCACTTCATTTCCATGCAACACTAAGTTAAAATCGAAATCAAAACTTTTCAATGACATTCAAAAGCAGACATTTTTAATTATACAACTTTGAATTAAGTTATTGAGGAACACACGCTAGAACATTTCCGCAGACACATTCACATCCTGCCACATAAGGATGTACATATGCGATAAGTGGTCTATATATGTATATGCCACCATGCGTATGAATGCATGTGTAGGTATGTGTGAAAAAATGAATCAGCAAATGTTGTGTGGATAATGGTGGAGAAAGGTATACACATATGCATGCATGCATGTACACCTGAGTGCTTGAATGACATACCTTTAAGGATGTGTGGGTGTGCATGCGAACATGTGGAGCAAATCAAGCTGCCCATCCGTAGTAAATCAATGAAACTGCATTAGTTTGTGTTGCTGCGCTTGTTCATAGGCATTTAACTTTTTTAAAAATAATTTATAGCTTATTATGTTGTTGCTGTTGTAGTTGACGTTGCTGATCGTTTAACCGATATTACTTTTGTTGGTGGCAAAAATGAAAAAAAAAATTTATACACTGATTGTAGCTGACATTTATGCAAATTCGCGGCGACAAGCAGACTCTGCTACCCTCCTCCAGTTAAACATTGATATTTATATATATTCTTACATATAAACACACACATATACAAAATACATGCTTACATAGTACACATGCATATGTATATAGCGTAGGTTGAAGCCGCATGCATTCATGTCCCCGCCCCTCATAATATGCACCTCCTATGCGACAATGTAGCATCTACCGGCCTACACGCGCGAACTGACTGTCTGACTGCCAGTGCTGTGTTCTGGAACGTTTGCCACCCTCTCGTCCTGTGAATATTGGTGCTACATGTTGCAAGCGATTAAAGTCAATATGCGACTTATTGGATTTTTATTTTTACTTAGTGGATAAAGTGGCTACATGGACGTCGATAGCAACAACAAGAGCAACACACCTACGCTTGTCACTAAGAGTTTTACTGTATTACTATAGAAATGAAAACAAGTAAACGTTTGCTTGTGCATACCTAAACTCTGCATAGAAATCCATTCGAATCGTTGGGTTCTGGTGAGTGTAGAAGCATGCGTAGTTCCATCTCTTATCAACATAAACAGGTGAATTTTACATGATGGTGCCTTAGCTGCCCCTCTTTTTTAATTACATCGTAACTACCACAGAAGAAGGCGAAGAGATCATACAGATCAAACGCATTTTGATTGCATTTTTCCATAGTTCTAAGCCAAAGTAAAATTTATAAAATTTGATCAATAAAAAACAAAACCGTAACTTGGTTCGTATCGCTGCTGCCAGCTCTTTGGCCTAAGTCGATAGTGGCAGAGTTGGGCATTTTGCACTACTACTAAATTGCATTATCACTAATTTTTTATCAGTAATTAAAATAATCATTATCATTAAGTTTTCAGTTATTTAATGCACTATGTCCAACTCTGGACAGTGGAGAGCCGGTAATGCGCGAGCAGGGCGTTTGTTGTCGTACACTTTTCTATATCGACTCATTCATGCCCTACTACGACGAAGTGCGCAGTAACTGGTGAGGGTTTGCTAGTTCTGAACCAGAAATTGGTTTTACACTTTCATTATTTTCTTTGTGCGCTAGCCGCTCGTAATTGCGCATTTAAACATAAACATAACCACCATAGGGTCGGTACTTTCTTAATGACTGTTTTTTTCTTAACGCCCTTTTTAGCAGTTTTGGATTCTGAATGAGATTCTAAGAAAAAAGTACATTAGGGCAAAGCTACTATATAAAGCCAATTCCAAGTCCACCGAATTTTAAACGAAGCTATATTTAATTAATAAGAAAATTGGGAGGGAATTTGGCATGAAGATAGAATAGAAAAAATATACATCCTACCTAAAGAAAGTAAAATGGATAAAGCCAAAAGATTTAAAATGCGTTGCGAATTGTTAAAAATAATGCTTTTTTAGAAAAAAAATGATAAAAATTAATTTTTGAAAAATTTTTAAATTTAGTTATTTTTACTTTTCTGGCAGTTTTAGTTTGATTTATATAAATTAAAGTATATGCACAGTAGGGCGGGTCGATTAAATAATCGCTCATTGCTCTGTCAAAATCGTATTCTAGGGATCAAAATAAGAAACTTTGCCGAAGGAACCATACCTCTAAAACGAATTCTGATGTCCCCCAATTTGGGTCGAACGAAAAATCTCACTTTGACCCATTTAGAGTGCTCCAATCGAGTCCAAATGTATGACCGACTCCCACTAACTTTGGACGGCCGATCCACCCATGCCAGTGGCACACCCCCTGGAACTCCCCTGGGGGTTCCCCATACAATCATTACAAAATATCACCAGTTTTGACCTTTACATGAGAAAAGAAACTAAAAAGTTCAACCCAAGTTGGGGGACACCATAATTCGTTTTAGAGATATGGTTCCTTCGGCAAAGTTTCTTATTTTGATCCCTAGAATATGATTTTCACAGAGCAATGTGCGATTTTTTTGCCTCCCCACAAAAGACAATAAAAGTTCGACCCAAATTGGGGGACATCAGAATTCGTTTTAGAGGTATTGTTCCTTCGGCAAAGTTTCTTATTTTGATCCCTAGAATATGATTTTCACAGAGCAATGAGCGATTTTTTTGCTTCTCACAAATCGACCCGGCCTAATGTACAGTAAAGGAAAAACTATACCCAATCACTTTTTCTATTACAAAATTAAAAAAATACATATAATTTGCTTTGTAGCGCCACAATTGGATTATTTTATAATAATATAATAGGACTATGAATAAGTTCGTGCGGTTTTACAACAGATGGCGTAACTTGATTATTATTCCATCGATCCACATTTCCAAACATTCATTGAAGAGCTACTGTCGTAAGACACAAACGTCAGTATAAGTTTTTTATTTGAAGCGTAAACAACAATATTTTTACCACACTTGAAAATGTCGAATTTCGTGCCAAATAATGTGTTTTTGCGGGGAATTCTTCTTCATTATTTTAATATGAAGAAAAAAGCAGCCGAAAGTCATCGTATCTTGGTGGAAGTTTATGGTGAGCATGCTCTATCTGAGCGAACGTGCCAGAAGTGGTTTGCACGCTTTAAAAGTGGTGATTTTGGCTTGGAAGACGAAGAACGCGAGGGTGCGCCGCCAAAGTTCATGGATACCGAATTGGAGGAATTGTTCGATCAAGATCCGGCTCAAACGCAAGAAGAGGTTGCAAAAACTTTGGGAGTTGATCAATCAACCATTTCCAAACGTTTAAAAGCCATGGGAATGATCCGAAAGGTAGGCCATTGGGTGCCGTATGAATTGAAGCCAAGAGACGTTGAACGCCGTTTTATGGCATGCGAACAACTGCTTCAACGGCACAAAAGAAAGGGTTTTTTGCATCGAATTGTGACTGGCGATGAAAAGTGGGTCCATTACGACAATCCAAAACGTCGGGCAACGTATGGATACCCTGGCCATGCTTCAACATCGACGTCGGCGCAGAATATTCATGGCCTGAAGGTTATGCTGTGTATCTGGTGGGACCAGCTGGGTGTTGTGTATTATGAGCTACTGAAACCGAATGAAACGATTACGGGGGATGTCTACCGACGACAATTGATGCGTTTGAGCCGAGCACTGCGAGAAAAACGGCCGCAATACGCCGATAGACACGACAAAGTTATTTTGCAACATGACAATGCTCGGCCACATGTTGCACAAGTGGTCAAAACATACTTAGAAACGCTCAAATGGGATGTCCTACCCCACCCGCCGTATAGTCCAGACCTTGCGCCATCCGATTACTATCTCTTCCGATCGATGCAACATGGCCTGGCTGACCAGCACTTCCGTAATTACGATGAAGTCAAAAAATGGATCGATTCGTGGATTGCGGCAAAACCGACCGAATTTTTCACAAAGGGAATCCGTGAATTGCCAGAAAGATGGGAAAAAGTAGTAGTAAGCGATGGACAATATTTTGAATATTAAATTTGTAACCATTTTACGTCAATAAAGTTTCAAATTTCGAAAAAAACCGCACGAACTTATTCATAGTAAAATAAAAAAGGTATCAAAAATAAAATCTTCATATCAAAAATCTTAAAATACAAGTTTGAGTTAAGAAAAGTTGGCAATCATAATACGAGTAATAGCGCCAATTTTTGTCATCATATTAATTACATAATGATTCTCCAAAAATTTGGTACTCGAGAATTTCATATAGAATCTGCTAGGAACGAAACCGAAAAAAATGTACCCGTTCTAAAGTTATTTCCCCACATTTCGCAAATAACTATGAAGCCTAGCCTAGCCAGCGCTGATGCTTATAAAGGAGCTGCTTTCAACTCACTGCTTCACTATTCGCAAAGCAAAAAATTGTATGTTAAAAGACTTGGAACACTTTAGCGAGTTTCACCAACTTTGTTTTTAAGCTCTTAGCTCACAAGCGACATGCTTCGGCTAGAGCTTCCAAGTATAAGTAGGAATATTTTACGGATTACATTTACAAGTATTCATAGCAAATTTAATCGTTCATTGTCCATTTGAATGTATATTTTTAGACGTACTTTGCCCCATTTGCTTTTTTTGATCACAGCTAATGACTTTAAAATGTTCCATCAAACAAAAATTAGCTATCAAAGAAAAATAATAAAGTGCTGCCAAATCATATGCAACCTGGCATTCAAAACAAATTTTTCGTTTTGCTCGTTACCCGCTCGGGGGTTGGCGTGTCGAAAGCGGATAATAATAAACTTTTTGCCTACTAAGTTCATCTGCTTAGCTTTAAGTGTTTACATTAGAGTTGTTGTTGACATTGTTGTAAGCAATCTGAACTTTTAACTTTGTAAAGTACATGGAAATGCTAAATAATTGGATAAAACAAAGTTGTGCGTATAATTATAACGGAAGCTATGGCAAATAGTGGAAGTTTGTGGATGGAAAATCTTAATTAGAAATATTGCGTTTCAAGGACAACAGGTGAAGAAAACGAAGATTATGTTTATGAACTTTAAACGCCTATATAAAAGGATGTATTATAAACAAATTAATAGATGTGAACTGGATTCTATTTCGATATAGGTAAAAAAATCGATAAAAAAATCATCCTGCCACAAATGTCACATAAATTGAGTTTTGAAAAATTTTAATGAAAATTTGTAGAATTTTTACAAATTACAAAAACTTCTAATCAACATTAGCAAATCAGAAGTGGACTATATTAAATATCGCATCGTTATTGCAGACAAAATCTCACTCTTTTTTTTTTGAAAATGACTAGAAATTCTTATTCCCTCACAGTGCAGTGAGGTTGGTCGTTTTTTCAGCAGTGAGCGCAGAGTCGTAGCCGTGTGCGTCATGAGAAGTTTTCGAAAACTTGTTTTGAGTAGATTTTCGTGTACTGTCACATTACAGTTGCCTGGTAAAATAAATAAACACTACTATATTTGCTGCTGACTTTTGCTGCTGGGGCTAAGCCGTGCAATCTACTCTATGAAGTCCCACGCATTAGTATTTGAAGAACCCAGCTGCACCGCCTGTTACAATCTTATTTAAAGGGCTGAGCTCCGCATCAATGGCTGCATGAGGGCAGAGTATTCAAATTTATAGAATCTGACTAATTTTTGAAAATTTGCCTGGCAGATAAAAGTACAGAATATAAATAGGCGCGTAGGGACGCTTGGTTGGAAATAATTGTGGAGGAAATAAATTGCATGTCTACGCCTAGCTTAACGATATCACTTCATAGCTCATTAGAGGCCAACTAGCATCACCAAAATGGCTAATTATACAATTGTCTAGCTCAGTTTTTCAAAATATCACTTATTAGAGGACTTTTGGTGTGTATTGGCGCCACGTTACTGAAACCAAAGCTCGCCAACATTTAGTTTTTCAATGTAAACAAAAAAGTAGTCCCTTTAGTTGACGCGTTAAAGTTTTTGCTGTGGGGCCAATCATGAGGCTGCTCCAAAAACTAATCCAGCCACATACATCTGGGATCAAAATAATGGTAGATTGGCGATCACTATTTTTTAATATTTTTTAATGTGTTTCCAAAAATCTGGCGTATTCTTCTTAGTAAAAATCATATAACTTCAATTTCCAAACATTGTACAAAATTCTCAAAAATTTAAGAATTAAATAATGTTTGTCGAAATTTGGAATCCTTTTACTAGAATCTTTAGGTATTTACTTTTATAGTGTGCTGCAAATCGTTCAAAAATCATGTTCATTTTGGACAATTTTTTTTTGCACACAATATTGAAAATTTTCTTCCATATAGAGCGCATTTTCAAACGTATTTTATATGGAAGGAAATGCCCAACACCTTAGTAAATAATCAACGAGAATTTTAAGCCATTTGGACTATAAAACTGCATACCCAGTATTATAATTTACACATAAATTTTTGTTTTTTGTTGTAATATATGTTTTGGGTGTCATGGAATAAGGTTTTACTAACAATTAGACCAAAATAGCGTAAGCGGTTATCGCGCCAGTCAAGGGAAGAAGAACAATTGGGCAACCTGGCAAAAGGTGAACAGCAGAGGTAAAAATTAAATGTTTGTATTTTCTTATTTCTTTGTTTATTTCACATTTCTTCTAGCCATTGAAAGAGACATTAGACATAGACATTATTGCATCATCCTAATCCTGCGTAATTTGCAACAAGCCTTCAAAAGTAGAGAAAGTGCAGCAAAAAGTATGAGCTTAGAAATAAATGAAGCCAAGACTGAAGCGGACTATGTCAGACAAAATGTGCGTCGAATACTCAAAATCGCTGAATATATTATAGTTTTGAAGTGCTGAAGGAATTTAGGCCCCTAGGAGTAAACATTAAACATGACAACAAAATTCCTGCAGAGATTGCTTATAGAATCCTTATGGTGAACCGTTGCTATTACTCTTTGTGCAATCATCTAAGGAGCCGCCTTCTAGACAGGAAAATGAAGATTTCTTTGTACCACTCAATTATTATTCTAACCTTGCCATACGCCAGTGAAACTTGGCCACACAGAAGTTGCTGGTCTTTGAAAGGAGAGTTCTGCGAAAAATCTTTGTCGCGATATGTGATAAAGGCGAATGGAGCAGAAGCGCTACAATCATGCACTCGAAAAACTGTACGTGCTGTACCCGTCTGTAATAACCACAATAATGATCAACAGACCGAGAAGGGCAGGTCACATATTACGGGCTAATACCGAGTACCCATCCCAGCAAATGCTCCTTGCAAAGTGCAACACACGCAGTGCAGTACACAGACAGAGAAGAAGGCCCCCCAGCCGCTCAGGTGGATTGACGGTGTAGATGAAGACGCATTATTTTCGGGATTTCAGGCATGGCGGACGCAGGTATAAAATCGAGATAATTGAAGGCATATGCTGCAACAGCCGACCACCCGACTAGTGTTGTCCAGCCAAGAATGGTGTTTGAATGATTGAACGGGTTAAGCGGAAAGTGATTCAAAACTGCGCCTCGATTACTATTTCGAGCGTGAAATAGTTGGCAGCTTCAAAGTAATTTGTGGCTTAAACAGAAATCAGCCGCCCTCTAAAATGAGTTATCTCACCAATTGCGCTATTCGATAATAGTATAACCTAAACTTTTAAATTAATTTTAGAGGACTCCCACATCTACCAAAGATGTGGGATTTGAAAAAATGTGTCCTTCAATCCACTAACATAATATTTTTAGTTAATTATTTTAAAGTCATTAAAGTCATTTTTAGTTAATTACATTTAAGTCACTTTCGAGTGTATCAGATTGCATTATTGATTTTTGTTTTGGTTTAGAAAATTTCTATAATTCATGGAAAGTCAAAAATCTGTTACACTTTCGGCTTTCAGGCGCTGATTTAATTAAAACCATTTAAAATTTAATATAATAGGTATGAAAGCCATACCGCCTACTGCCACTGGTCCCACACAATTGCACTATGATGGTGTCGTGCCGCCGCTTATTGTTCACCTGTTGGTTAGTCTTCACTCAAAGGATAAACATTTATTGAAAATGTATTTTAGCGTGAAAATCAACAGCCCACAACATGGCTAGAGTAAGCAAGTTAGTGAATCCATATACATTCATACAAATACGTACTTGTCTACGCCTACATGCGCATACACTTACATGTGCTTGTTTTTATACAGTTACTTGACTGTAGTAGCTAAATTTGACTGTCGCTTATTGGTTAGTTAGCCAATCGCGCTGGCAGCCATGACAGGCCATGGCGTATACTTTATGCGACAACTATTTCTAGAACATTTAAGATGCTATTATGCAAACATATTATTTAAAATCAATACCAACTGATTGCTGTTGTAATTTACGAGCGTGAAAGTTAAGTGATTTTAATTATTGGAAGTGGATTGGTTTCTGTGAGTTTTCCAAAAATTTTCATTCACAGGAAACTCAGTGTCACAGCATTTAAGCACATATGGCCTGTATGACATTTTAGGGCGGGCTAGTTTGTCTTTGACTTTTTATCTCGAAGTCATTCCTAGTAGATTCGGATTCTAAAGTAAATGTTGAGCCCCAAATTTTAAACGAAGCTATATTTAATTAATATGAAAATTGAGAGGGAGTTATGGCAATGAAGATAGAGTGTAGAAAAAGCTCCTGGTGAAAGTAAAATGGCTCAAAAATCAGAATAATTGTAAATAACTTGTTAATTGACAAAACCAAAAAAATATGATTAGAAAAAGAATCTTAAAATAATTTGAAATATTGTAAAATTTAATTGTTTTTTGTTTTTTTGCTAGTTTTCGTTTGATTAACATACAAAAACAAAACACAATATGGTGAGAAGAAAATCTTATAAATAATTTTTGATATGCGCCGCTCAATGCACACATCGATTAACTCCTTTTTTCGAAAAATCTTAAATTTAAGTGTCAAAGCCCTTAGTATAGTCATAACTTTTTATATTTATATAATAACTTTCCTGAATGATAAATATTAGCACCGTTAAATGGCAATTTTATTTGGCAACTGAATAATAAGTAATTTATTTCACAAGCCATTTCGATTAACTCCATACTCTAATACTCGTATAAATCGTTTCAGTACATAAAGACTTACGCTGCAAACAAAAAATAATAACATATTCGGATTCGTGTACCAGCCAAACAAGAAATATTAAAACCGTCTTAAGTTTATTGAAACTGGTTTAAAGCACGGAAATTAAAGCTGAATCAATTGACATGAAATTTTTGGTAAGTGGACACAGCTATTTGCCCAATGACTCAGCTTTTGCCCTTATTGCGTCATGAGCAAAAGAAAAATCAAAACATTTTTCATCTAATCCGAATGATCCACCAAGATTTTTTGCCAACAAAACCTTTAGAACAGTCTATCATTAACATAAAAGTAACCGTCACAGGGCTTCCAGTAAATTGGTTAAAAATACGGTGGATAAAGTTAGAAAGGTCCAAACCCTATCTCATACAATTCAAATGTGACTATAATGAAGATACAGAATTTCAAGCCATTAATATAAGAAAATCTTTAGTGGGTAGACCGTAAAGTTTGAAAAATATAGATCAGCCTTTATTATATCCTAATGGTAGAACTATGACAAAGGAAAAATGGAGAGACATGATGGACCTGCTAAAATTCATTCCTTCTGTTAAACACGATTACTATAACAACTGGTCAACAAATCGAAATGACGAATCCTCGCTTACAGCTGATGAAAAAGACATTATTTATAATATTGCTGAATCATCCCTAAGAGTAATGCCGCTAACATAAAGCTGCTAAAAATTAATTACGAAAATTATTTCATAACCGAACTTCCAATATTCATTTTTATTAAAAATGTATAATAATAGGACTATGAATAAGTTCGGTGCGGTTTTACAACAGATGGCGTAACTTGATTATTATTCCATCGATCCACATTTCCAAACATTCATTGGAGAGCTACTGTCGTAAGGCACAAACGTCAGTATAAGTTTTTTATTTGAAGCGTAAACAACAATATTTTTACCACACTTGAAAATGTCGAATTTCGTGCCAAATAATGTGTTTTTGCGGGGAATTCTTCTTCATTATTTTAATATGAAGAAAAAAGCAGCCGAAAGTCATCGTATCTTGGTGGAAGTTTATGGTGAGCATGCTCTATCTGAGCGAACGTGCCAGAAGTGGTTTGCACGCTTTAAAAGTGGTGATTTTGGCTTGGAAGACGAAGAACGCGAGGGTGCGCCGCCAAAGTTCATGGATACCGAATTGGAGGAATTGCTCGATCAAGATCCGGCTCAAACGCAAGAAGAGGTTGCAAAAACTTTGGGAGTTGATCAATCAACCATTTCCAAACGTTTAAAAGCCATGGGAATGATCCGAAAGGTAGGCCATTGGGTGCCGTATGAATTGAAGCCAAGAGACGTTGAACGCCGTTTTATGGCATGCGAACAACTGCTTCAACGGCACAAAAGAAAGGGTTTTTTGCATCGAATTGTGACTGGCGATGAAAAGTGGGTCCATTACGACAATCCAAAACGTCGGGCAACGTATGGATACCCTGGCCATGCTTCAACATCGACGTCGGCGCAGAATATTCATGGCCTGAAGGTTATGCTGTGTATCTGGTGGGACCAGCTGGGTGTTGTGTATTACGAGCTACTGAAACCGAATGAAACGATTACGGGGGATGTCTACCGACGACAATTGATGCGTTTGAGCCGAGCACTGCGAGAAAAACGGCCGCAATACGCCGATAGACACGACAAAGTTATTTTGCAACATGACAATGCTCGGCCACATGTTGCACAAGTGGTCAAAACATACTTAGAAACGCTCAAATGGGATGTCCTACCCCTCCCGCCGTATAGTCCAGACCTTGCGCCATCCGATTACTATCTCTTCCGATCGATGCAACATGGCCTGGCTGACCAGCACTTCCGTAATTACGATGAAGTCAAAAAATGGATCGATTCGTGGATTGCGGCAAAACCGACCGAATTTTTCACAAAGGGAATCCGTGAATTGCCAGAAAGATGGGAAAAAGTAGTAGTAAGCGATGGACAATATTTTGAATATTAAATTTGTAACCATTTTACGTCAATAAAGTTTCAAATTTCGAAAAAAACCGCACGAACTTATTCATAGTCCTATTAACTAACTTTTTCTGTAATAAAAACTTAAAAATGAAAAGACTAAATTTAACTTTATTCCTTTTTTGAGTGAAAAGAAATTGTTTTTGGTTTTGTGCTAGTTTTGTTTGATTTACATAAAAAAAACATAAAATAATAAAATAAAAATGTTGCATACTTTTTTCTTTACTTTTTTTACTAATATAATATACAATATTAAAAAATGACATATAGCTTGCTTTCTATATATCTTCATCTTGGGACGCCTTATATTAGTCTTCATTTTAACTTCGTATTCATTAAAAATAACTTTCTCTAAATTCGGTTTGCTCAAAACTTACTATGAACTATGAACTAAGTTTTAACCAACTTTTTTTCTTAGAATTTAAAGTAGAATATTCTGGGAATGAAGAAAAAAAATATTATCCGCCCTAATGCACATCCATATCACATTGCCCATTTAACTGTGCAGTACACACTGTGTAATTTTTAATTGAATTTCTGCGGATTAAGCATTAAACAATGGCACTGATGCGAAGAAGAACGTATGAGTGCTGGTGGGAAGTGAGGAAGTGTGATGGGTTCATGGTTTCTGATGCACTAATGTAGTTACAGGTTAAGAGCAATAAGGACAATACCTTGTTACTGCCTATAAGCGTAGGCTGGTCCACATGTGTGCAGGAGTTGATCATGTTTGTGTGCCTGGTAGCTGGTTTTATGGTTCATATTTGTCCTGAAGCGGCAGCGGGCACCCATTCTCGCGAGAAGTCCGCACCCGCCAAACAACAAGAGCTGAAGTTTGCATGACGATAACAACGCACAGAGGCATTCTTCGTTCATGTTAATTGCGTAAGAGGTTTGGGAAAATACGAAAAAAAACAAAAACGAAAACTATTCCTCACCACTCTACCGTATAGCCCGAAATTGCCACCAGCTACTTTTTGTGATTACTCAAAATAAAGTCGCACTGCACGATTAAAAATAGCAGATGGAAGAAAATTGGAGACACTGGAACACTGGATTTGATGCCAAAATAAACTAAACCCCGTTAAGAAAATGTATTATATAAATCTTTAAAGGCAAAAGTTTAAATGCAGAAAGTCAGAGATTTTGCAAGGATCACGAAAAAGATACAGATTTAAATGAGTTTCAGATGGGTTTAGGCGCCAGAAAAAAATTAATTGAGTTGATACCTCGAAAGTGTGAAAAAATTATTAAAAATAATGAGTTGGTATATTAACTATATTAAAATAATAGAACATAAATAAAAATGGAAGTAGAAAAATAGAAGTAGAAAAGTAAAAGTAGAAAACAAAAATAGAAAAATTAAAGTAGACAAATAAAAGAAGAAAAATAAAAATAGAAAAATAAAAGTAGAAAAGTAAAAGTAGAAAAATAAAAGTATAAAAATAGAAATAGAAAAATAATAAATGGAAAAAATTAAAAAATAAAAGTAGAAAAATAAAAATAGAAAACAAAAATAGAAAAATTAAAGGAGACAAATAAAAGAAGAAAAATAAAAATAGAAACATAAAAGTAGTAAAATGAAAGTAGAAATGTACTAAAGTAAAAGTAGAAA
Organism: Anastrepha ludens; assembly: GCF_028408465.1. Lineage (NCBI taxonomy): Eukaryota > Metazoa > Arthropoda > Insecta > Diptera > Tephritidae > Anastrepha > Anastrepha ludens. The sequence continues at coordinate 112,074,134 of NC_071498.1, read as the reverse complement.
AATAAAAGTATAAAAATAAAAATAGAAAAATAATAAATGGAAAACATTAAAAAATAAAAGTAGAAAAGTAAAAATAGAAAACAAAAATAGAAAAATTAAAGTAGACAAATAAAAGAAGAAAAATAAAAATAGAAAAATAAAAGTAGAAAAATAAAAGTAGAAAAATAAAAGTATAAAAATAGAAATAGAAAAATAATAAATGGAAAAAATTAAAAAATAAAAGTAGAAAAGTAAAAATGGAAAACAAAAATAGAAAAATTAAAGTAGACAAATAAAAGAAGAAAAATAAAAATAGAAAAATAAAAGTAGAAAAGTAAAAGTAGAAAAATAAAAGTATAAAAATAGAAATAGAAAAATAATAAATGGAAAAAATTAAAAAATAAAAGTAGAAAAGTAAAAATAGAAAACAAAAATAGAAAAATAAAAGTAGAAAAGTAAAAGTAGAAAAATAAAGGTATAAAAATAGAAATAGAAAAATAATAAATGGAAAAAATTAAAAAATAAAAGTAGAAAAATTAAATTAGACAAATAAAAGAAGAAAAATTAAAATAGAAAATAAAAGTAGAAAAATTAAAGTCAAAAATAGAAAAATGAAAGAAGACAAATAAAAATACAAATAATAAAATAAAAGCAAGAAAATGAAAGTAGAAAAAGAAAAATAGAAAAGAAAAATAGAAAAACTAAAGTAGATATATTAAATAAAAGAAGAAAAATAGAAATAGAAGCATAGAAAATAAAATAGAAAAATAGAAATAGAAAAATAAAACTAGAAAAATTAGAGTCGAAAATAGAAAAAATAAAAGAAGATAAATAAAAATGCAAATAAAAATGAAAGAGATAAATAAAAATACAAATAAAAATATAAAAGAAGAAAAATAATAGTGAAAAAGTAAAAATAGAAAGATAAAAATTAAAAAATAAAAGTAGAAAAATAAAATTAAAAATTGAAAAATTGAAGAATAAAAGTAAAAAAAAGTAAGTATGTAATTAAACAACTTCTTAATGTTGCCACGACTGGCTGAGAATTTCGCCGGTATGTTTCAGTGATATAAAATCTTTGCTGATTTCACGAACTTCACCATAACAATAAACTTTATGACGTTTTGATGCAAAATAAAAATTGAAATGAATGCAGCTTATTCGAAATTATTAATGCTATTTGAAAAAAAATTTAAAATACGTTTATAATAAATATATAAAATTATAATATGTAATAATTTATACGACGGAGAGTTAAAGCGTATACAGAATGAAGGAAAAAAAGTTTGAAGTAAAATATTTTTTTTAAATTTATTTTAACTAATATTTAAAGTGATATTAATAAGTAATTTTCATTTGATAATTTAACTTGTGTTTAGAATCATTTTACAATATAGTCGATAATCGCTCTCCATAAGGTCTAGGTCATAAGGTGCTTTGATAGTCTTCGAAAAGAATTCAGTCGCAGTAAGTTGGATGCATGATTTTTTAGTCGCTGTTTGTGATCTATGGAAAATTGCTTAGTTACGGTTGGTCTGCGAAGATCAAAATGAAGCGAAAAAGTTAAAATATTTTCCCGTTCAGTATATATCTGTGTACAGAGATACTTGCCTTCACATTAAGCCTAATACACTTTTGAGATTTACATGCAAAATAAATATAATGGAATTTCAAATATAAATATAAGAATAAATAATATACAATACAAAAAGTCGTTCTATTGAGGCCTTCAAAATATGACGAAATATCAATTTTGTGTTATGATTATCGGTACGACTTTTTCCTCACATATTTATTTGTTTTCTATGTTTGGGACCGAAAACGTTTCTGGGTTTGGAACCAAATGGAACCACAATTTTGTAAACGTTTGGGTTGTATATAAAAAAGTAGTCTCTCCGTTTTTTTAGATGGAAGTTTTAAGTGTTTTTTGCCATTTTGAATTTGGTGGTTATGGAGAAGTATTTACAAAATTATTTAAATTGATTTGAATGCAAATATTTTTATCACAAAAATATGTTTATGGGGTTTATGGAGGAATTCAGCCTTTACAAACATACATACATATTAATAAAAATTTTCGTTAATTTTTTATAATTTTTTTTCGATATAGTCCTTAATATGGAGGAAATGCGCCTTACCGTGAGAGCAAAAAATTATCATAAATGAACGATAGTTTTAGCCACTTCAAACTCTTTCTTTATTATAATAAAATTTAAAATTTTATTTATTTAATTTATTTTTATATTAATTTATAAAACTACACACCATAAATCTTTCTAGAAAGTAAAAAAAAAATAGAAAATTTTAAAACTTCGAGTTGAAACCAAAAGTTTGCGGAATTTGTATAATTTTTGCGTAAAATTTAAAAATTCTTTTTATATGGCTTGTGTGAGGTACAAGCTTTATATAAAAAAAACAATAATAATAAAAAATTATATTGTACTTTAGCATAAAAATTGTTAGATTTTGTCAAAATGGTAATGTGCGTGCATTTTAATTTAAATTTTAGCAAATACTTGAGCAAATAATTCATAATTTTATTTTTCGTAAATAAATTTGCGAATTTAGAAAAAAAAATATTCACACAACTTAATTTTTGCTCACATTTGATTTTAATCCCTTCAATCCGCACTTCTGTGCGTATTCTATTAAAATTCTTTTGAAATTATTTAAATAGTTTTCCCAAAATTGCATTTCCGCAAATTTTGAATGTTTGCATAATTTTAATACGCACATAAATTCATATATTATAAACGTTCGTATGTGCAAACGCACAAGTGCCTGGCTGCTTCTATGAGGTACGTAAGTGGGGCACGCAACATCAACTTGTTGAATGCATGTAAAATATATTATTTACTTTTCACACGCAGCATATTATTTTATTGATACATACATATATATTTTTTACAACAACAAGCTTTAGTTTTTATTGCACGCCTGCTCACATTATAATCCACATTATTCTCGCCAAATTTCGTGTATTCGGTCACCTTCTGCCAATGCCTCTACTGGCATAAATCTTTTGCATTAAATGGTAAACAACAAAACAAACCGACAGACAGATAGACAGCTGAGGTTACACTGCACTAAACATGACATGGCAGTACAAATCCACCGACTGATTAATGACATTTAATCGTCGCAATTAATTTGGAGACGCATAGAAAATACGCTTAGCACCCAAAGATATATTAAAATTTTTATATTACAAGTCAAATGAAACGGAAAAGAAATAATTTTATATTTAACTTATGTTTTCATTTACAATCGTTTCGTGGGCGAAAAACTCGAAACAAATAAAAGTAAAGATATACATGAAATGTCGGCGTTGAGCTGATGACCTTCGAAATTAGCTAAATTTCAAAATACACAGAAACTAATTTCTGGCGGCTGCCAAGTCGATTGGATTTGTGCGTGACTACTATGCGCTGATCCGTTTAGACATATGCATGTTTAAATATCAAATAATAGAAAAAGTCGTTTTCAATACTGGCCGCCCCTCGGCAGACCATGGCAAGCCTCTGAGTATACTTCCGCACTGAAAAAATTTTCTTATAAAAAGCCATCCATCATTCAGAAGCAATATGAAAAGTTCAGGAGTCTCAATTTGTAGGACAACAACAAGACGCACCCAACAAAATGAAGGAGAAGTTTAACAAACAAGTCTAACAAAGAATGTGCGAGGTGTGGCAATTAAGTTGCGGAAAATTGGCAAAAACACAAGCAAATTAAGTTGCGAGCATAGCCTTGGTTATCGGGCATCACAATAGTCTTCTTCGAACTCCACGCAACGAGAACAACGTTCGTCCTACGAGTGCAAGCGCTTTTGTTTGATAATCCTTAAATGTTAACACGTTCAGCGCCACGGGTTTTAATTGAATTCATTAAAGGGATACCTGCGCTGCAGAAGTAAAAGTGCGTGAGTTTAATTTTATTGTTGACAGCAGAGGAGTTTTTAAGTTAGAACTATAGACGTATTCCCTTCACTTTTAAAAGGACTTGAAATCTCCGAACATCCAAGGGTGATCGATTACAGGGTTTGGCCATCCGTAGCAAAATTGTGAGAGTAACTTTGGCTGCAACGTCATAGGAGATTTGACAGAGAGAGGCGAATGAATTTAAAATAAAATATATGATGTGACGTTAATTAAAAACAATCAGTCTTACAATCAGTGACTGCTCAGATGGCTTTGATGTAACATGAGCAAGGGCGGCGGTAATTTTTTCTTATATCACCAAGCCAATATCAATTTTGTCGTAAACAAAACGCTATGATAATCCCTGTTTAGTAGCAAATTAGCTGATTGCTTTAGGTATGCATGTAAATCATAAAATTGCGTTCTGACTTTATCATTTCAATTTCAAACCATTATAACTACAATATTACATGGGTCGAAAGACTCCTCCTACGTTTTGGAGTCATTTTGTATTGAGCTTTTTTCAATGTATTATAATAAATATAAAATATACTAAATAAAGTATTAAAAGTGGAACTATTGTTTTTTGTTTCATTACTATTAAAAAGAAATCACCTTAAATAAAAAAGTATATTTAAAACCCATTTATTTTGTTATCTGCTTATATTAGGAGAGCTTCCCAAACAATATAGGTGCAATATTTTCGATTAAAGTTGTTGAAAAATAATGATAATCTAAATACCTGGAATAATCTCGGGATCGTAAAAATCGATTAAATGTACATCCCTAGTATAAACGTAGTTCAAATTTTAAAAGAAATTTCGTATTGTCTACCAAGATAAAAACTAATATTTGAATGTTTCTGTGGTTGTGTCTTTATATTGTTCGGGATCAGGGAAATATAATAACAACAACCCGAAAATCATGGGATTGAAAAAGCAAAAATCGACAGCCTTAATAAACACCTACTTCAAAATTTTTTAAAGAATTCGAGCTGTGTGCAAAGTAAAAGAAAAAAAGTAAATTTTCTCAGCGTTTAGTGGCTCTTGAAAAGTCTACGTGTTGGGCGTGCCTCCTGTTTATATTTTTTTTTAATTTACTGACTTGATAGCAAAAAATTTAGTTCACTTCATTTTCAATATTTCAGTTAGGATATGGCCACCTAACTTTGGTAGTTTATGCGACCAATCACCGGTAACTTCATCTTCTTTTCGAATGCGATACCACAGCGAGAACAAGGAATAGACATCTCGACCTGGTATGGTCAGAAGAAAGGTACAAACGTTCAGCCCAATCCAGCTCCATTTTAGGTTTATTTAAATAACTTGGTCCGGATTAAGTACAATGACGAGTAAAGGGCACAAAATTCCTGAAGGCTGAATTGCAAATCTTAACCTTTTTCATTTCATTCAAAATGCGCAACAGAATTCTAGTATTAAAATTCTGTTCAAGCATTTTCCTGATACCCAATCACTGATTTAAGCAAAGTGCGCCATAAAATGCGAATACCTTCGTGAGTTGCTTCAATTACTCAAAATTAGTCATAAAGCGCTGCAGTTCCGAAAATAGAACCAATTGCCCAAAAAATTCCAACTTGATTGGGTATTAACTGTTATTAAACATACATAAATAACAAAAGTATACAAATATGACCCAAAAAGTGAGCTCAATGACGCAAAAGTATATTTCAAGTAATATTTTCTATTTTGAAGTTGTTCTGTAATCAAGGGTGGTAAACGCAACAATATAAGCACGTCAAGTGAATTTAATTAATGCTACTATTTTTAAAATTTGAAATTCCATACCTAAAAATAAATATACACAAACAATAATAAATAAACAAAGGACATAAGCGGATGACACTCAACGACTAGAGGTGAATTTTTTCTTTTAATTTGTAAGAATTTATGAGTATAAATGCGCATTTGTATAAGAGACTCATACCTGGTATACCTAATACCTATACTCTTATCTCTATGTGTGTATATGTAGGTATGTGTGCTATTTATTTATGAAAAGGGTGCAGCAGCGTAAGCGCCAAACAAAAGCCATTGTGCGAAGCAACAAGTGGAGCCACAAGTGGGCAAAATGCAATGACTAAGTATGCGAATATAAATAATATGCGCAAGTGTGTATGCACTTATACATACATGCGAGACTATGAGAATAACGAGGGGAAAAAACGAAAAACTGAAAAAGCGATAGAACGCATTGAAACTGAAAGTATGAAATACTTCGTTGTCAAGGACGCTTTAGAGGAAAATATACATAGAACTGCTATCGCATACACCTACGTAATTGTATACCCCATACAAGGCTTTTGTGAACTAGTTTAGAAAAGACTAGTTGAAAAGAGACTAGTTAAAAAGTGCCCAAGACGGTAATTAAAACAAAGATATATTAAAAAAAAAAAACAGTTATATAAAAAAAAATGATTTTATTTACTATACGGTAACCATATTTTATTATTATTTGTTTTAGGAATTTGTTTACGACACGAAATCAGTAAATGAAAACACAAATTGTGGAAAAAGAAGCGTTGCATCGCCTACTTTCGACCAAATATACGAACCGTATGAACTACACCATATATGTGGTACTAAGCACTAGTTCCGAACTAATGAAAAAAAGTATCAAGGAAGATGATATTTATCCCTCAGCTGTATATTTTAGAGTGAAAGTGAGTCACCAACGAATGACATTAAAGAGGCACTGGAGCCAGGCACGTTTACGAATTCCTCACAAAAGCACAAGTACGGACTGGTGGCTCTCACTGCGGGTACTACTCGTGTGAAGGCAAGCAGTTCATATCATATAACTACCTATGCTTTATTTGCTTTTGTGTAGGTGTGTTCGTTTGTTTTTAGCTTGACATGTGTTTACTCTTGACACATCGTTACGCTGCAGGGAGGTACCACTCGTTGGGCTGTGTGCTATGTTTGCCGATGGGTAATTACACATAGAGACAATAATTGCTGCAGAAATGCGCATAAATTTCTAGCATGCGAGAACCTAATTGAGTGCTATATGAGGTGCTGGTGTAGTAAGTCATTAATAAAGGAAGATGCAAAATTTAACGATTTAATGCGCATTGGACATTATTTGAAATTTGTATGGAACATGTAAAGGGTGCTAAAAATACTGTAAATTATTTATGGTACAATAATATTTGAGATAATAAGTGTGACAAGTTATTCTTTTCTGAATCATTTACTAATAAGCGCTTGTTTATTTATGAAAACAGAAAAATAAATAAAATTAAGTTACATAAAATATTCAAAGAGCTTTGCTTCTATTTCCCAGCAGGCATGACAACTTTGTCTGAAGTATATTCAAATTCTTTTCTAAGACTCCTTCACTGGCTTGGATACCGACCTTGATCTTCCATATAAGAACGCTGTTTGCTCAATGCATCGGTATCACGCAATCTGGGATAAACATACAATGCTAAGGAATATGGCGATTTGAATATGCTTCAGTATAAATACGTCGCGCCTCGGTACAAACCCATTCGCATGACCATACATGAAATGCGAGTGCAAGGCAATGACAAGCAAAGACTAAAAAAGCTTAAGAGTGTTCGAGCGAGGTGTGCTCCGAAAGGTGTTTGGCCCCATGCGCTAAACGATGGAACGTACCGAATACGCTACAACGATGAGTTGCTGAACTTATGCCGAAGAGAAGATGTTGTTAAACACATTAAATCCCAAAGGCTTCGGTGGCTAGTGGAGGGCAACCACCCTCAAAAATCCTCTTTAACAACAAACTCTTTAACGACCCGTGTCCGATCTGAAAAAGCTACGTTGCTTTTGACGTTTACTTCTTTCATTTTGACAGTACGAATAAGAAGCACAAAGCCTGTCGCCAGTATAGAACACAAAACCACCAACAAAAGACAAAGAAGAAATAGTCCTTCTGCTTTCGAGGGACTTAAGGTTAATCAAAAGGAGGCGAGAATTATATGCAGTGATGGGAGTGGAGAAATTTAGGTAAGAAAGGGAAATCCTTTTGAATACATTTAATTCTATCAAAAGCAAATTAGCGATGAAGTCTCCAGATGAATGCAGCATATTCTAGCTTTGGGCAAACAAAAGATGCATAAAGTAGAATAATTTCAGTGTAGGGACCTGTGAAATTAAAACTATTTCGACGAACAAAGTCTGATGCAGCATGTGATTAAGATATGATAAAATTGATGGGGGAAGAGATATGGATTTTTGGGTGTTTTTGAATTTGCACAAAATTCAATGGTCTATAGAACGGCATATCCGAAATTATTCTAAAAATTATAATTGAAAAGTATGAAGTTTTTATAAAAATGTTACGAAGTTTTGGGAAAAATTTTACGAATTTTTGATAAAAATTTTATAAAATTATTATTACACAAAATTTAATCGATTATAAAACTTTATACCCAAAATTATTCTAAAAATTATGATTTGAAAGTGTGAAATTTTGATGGAAATTTTATGAATAGTTTTCTTGAATTTGCCCAAAGTTCAATAGTCTTTTCTATTAAACTGCACATCCAAAATTTTTCTAAAAATTATGATTGATTTTATGAATTGTGTTTTTGTTTTTTTATTTGTTTGAATAAAAACGAGATATGGAAGATTACACGAATGTCTTTGATCTCATCAATAGACTGCAGGGGGTACCAGAGACATGGAGTTCGTACTACGTTACGTAGTTTGGAGAATGTAAAGGATTTGTTAAAGGGTTGCCAATTAATAAAAATCATCAATCAAGTTACCTGGATGTTTAAAAATGGCTGCTTAAAATTTTTAAAGTGTTTCCTACTACCAGCATAAAATAAGAAATTTGTATGAAAATATTTCTGCAAATAATATTAGAAACTAGAATGCCCTTTTAGCCATCCAAAAATGTATGACATTATAAGAATAATGCAAATGAAACGACTCAGCAGGTAGTACAATATAAGGAAACAACCATTCCAAACTATATCTGTTAGTACCTAGCATAATTTCAACAATCTAAAAACGTTGGATCCATTTTAAGCCGTTGGGAGAGTTTCTCTTCCAAGTTGTCATGTGTGTATTGGCGCTATCCTAGGAATGGTGCTACCTCTGAGCGACACCTTCTTTTTATGAGACTCTTTTTGATGCCAGAAATGGGTTCGGAGATTTGGCTGTCGAGAAGCACTGACTTATAGCGTAAATATGTTCGTAACCACAGTGGCAATGGAACCCGCAACTAACCGAATTGTAATCGCTCATATAACCACCCGCCTATGGCAGTTGTCGTAAATCTATTTATAAATTAACAATCGAGTTGAGGGCGCATAAACGAGCGCCGCAACACTTTTGTTGCAATTTCTTACTTTTTTAATTTTGCGTTTCCTTATTTATATTTTTTACTGCACGTACTTTTATTATGCGTGAACAGTGCTCAAAAAAAAAAAGAGGAAAATCTATAAACATGTTTTAATATAAATAAACACTCACATAAATAATATCGCATAGATTGATGAATAAGTATACAACTCGTATTTCTATATGGTCTGCTTCGACGTAGATTTCGCATTACCTGCTTTTCTTTTATTTAATTTTGGCTTGCTTTTTGATTGCCCTAAAGGTGTGAGAAATGTAAGGCGGCAGGCGGCAATTGGCTTTCAGCGCCTCAGCATAATATTAATAATTTAATACTTAATTGCGCAACACTTAAGAAGTTGGATTTTTAGTTTGCCGATATAATTTTTCTTTTAAATACAGTAATAGCTCGATATTTATACACATTTATTTTTATATTTTATGTTAATGGAAATTCAATTTTTTTTTATATTCCTGAATGTCGCTAGAAGTTTTACTGGCTTCAAAACTACCTATTTCAGCTGTCTAGGCTTACGTGCCCAGGGCCAAAGAATAATTGTTGTGCTCACGAAGCCTGCGATCGGAATTGTGTCCACTCGCACACCACGATCATCGCGGTCGATCAGCACGGTAAGTAATAATTATTCGTTAGCTTTTGACGTTTGCCGAAAGCTGCTGAATTTATCAAATACCAACAGAAGAAGCGAACCTGCATTTCTTCATATAGGTGAGGCTGTTAAAGATAGGATTAATGATCATTCAATTGCTCGAAATTATAAAAATGTGTAATATTTCTGGTATTTACTTTGCACCATCGTTTAATATAATGAATGCGAAAATTGTAATGCTTTTTCTTTGATTAGACAAGTACAACATTTGGATATGAACCTGATTTCAAAAATTTTCTGGAAAACGATTGAGAAACCCATATTTTAAGCGAATATTTAATAATGGTCAGTAACCGCTTCATCGAATATGAAATTATTGCGAGTTTTGTTAGGCAGTTTGAAATGCATCGTAAGCTGTTTTCTTCTATATAAACAAATAAATGTCGTGATTGTTATACGGAGAAAATGCGCAGCACCATCAAAGAAAAAAATGAATAAAAATCAACCAGAGCTTTCCACCACTTGAAACTTACATTTTATTACACCAAAATTCAATCAGCTATTAAACGGCGTACTCAAAATTTTTCAAAAAATTTCGATTGAAAATTGTGAAATTTTGATGGAAATTTTATAAACTTTTTGTTTTAAATTTGCACGAAGTTCAATGGCCTATAAAACGGCATACCTGAAATTTTTCTGAAAATTATTGTTAATAAATGTAGTTTTATTAATAATCAGAAATTTCGATGAACATTTTTTCGAACGAAATTCAATGGTCTATAAAACTGCATATATAAAATTTTTCTAAAAAATTATTATTAAAAAGTGAGAAATTTCGATGGAAATTTTATGATTTCTTTTGTGTTAATTTGCACAAAATTTTATGGTCTATTAAACTGCATATGGGCGGCCGCCGTAGCCGAATGGGTTGGTGCGTGATCACCATTCGGAAATCACTGAGAGGTCGTTGGTTCGAATCTCGGTGAAAGCAAAACTAAAAAAAACATTTTTCTAATAGCGGTCGCCCCTCGGCAGGCAATGGCAAACCTCCGAGTGTATTTCTGCCATGAAAAAGCTCCTCAAAAAAATATCTGCCGTTCGGAGTCGGCTTGAAACTGTAGGTCCCTCCATTTATGGAACAACATCAAGACGCACACCACAAATAGGAGGAGGAGCTCGGCCAAACACCTAACAGAAGTGTACGCGCCAATTATTTATTTATTTTTTTTTTTTTAAACTGCATATATAAAATTTTTCTAAAAATTGTGAATTTTGAGAGGAAATTTTACGCATTATTTTTTAATTTGCACAAACTTTAGTGAGCTAAACAACTACAAACTGGAATTTTTTCTAAAATTTTATACTAAAAAGTGTGAAATTTCGATGAAAGTTTTATGATTTTAAAGGAGAACGAATTATGTTTTCACAAAAAAATTAAAAAAATTAAATAAGGAAAATGTACTGCGCAATCCGCAGCCTTCTAAAACTTTTAAAAAGTACACACTGGCTTCAGGAGAGATAAGGGCAAGTTCCTCATCAAATGCTATAATGGTCTATGAGCCTTAAAGTGACCCACAATCGACAACCTCTTCAACCTAACCTAACCTAAATAAAAAACAAATAAATTCTCAAAACTTGTCTATAAGTCCTACTGCTATAGTTTAGTTCACGCAGCGTAGTAGATATACAAATTTTCGAACTCAACTTCAAAATTTTACCTAAAGCAATATTTTACTAGTTTCGTAACTAAAGTTTTTCTTGCACTCTTAGTGTTCAAGAATATTTACATATAAAAAGTAATGAATGCCTTTGTTTTAATACAACTTGCTCTTTGAGAACTGGACTATGCGTACGCACTGCAAAAGACATTCAAATAGTGATTAGAAGAGGCCAGTCGCTAAGCAAGTCGCGTTCTTCAACATCTTCGATTTCGTAGCTATTTCGAAAAACTTTTTCTTCAGTATTTAAATGATTTGGTAAAACCTGTTATGCAGTACAACCGGGGTAGAGTGAATTGCGTCATGTAAGGTCTGTACACTCAACTAAAATGGTTCATAGAACTCGAATCAGGAAGTTATAGAGAATATTAGTTAATTCACTCATAAATAGGTAAACTAATTTTATTTAAAATAGAATATCCTATTAAACTCAACTACCTTTACAAAATTATATTTTTTCCAAAAAAGTTTTTAATATTGACATTCTTCTGGTTTTTGCCTTCACGACACTTCTTCACAGCTTCTGCACTAAAATATACAATTAAAAGTATATTATCAAGGAAAGTTGTGTTCTCTTTGGCCTACTCGATAGCCTAGTTAAGGGCTGTTATAACTTTTGGCGCCGTTATAAAATCAAAAAAATTAGAATCATTCAATTTGTTCGTTCACTCTACTCAGAACAAAAGAAATTTGGTTTTCACTCTCCAGAGTACTCAATGAAGGCAGTTTTGTGTTCACTAGACCGGGTAGTTGAGTTTGGACGAGATTCATTCAACCCTGTTTGTACTATATTTTGTAGACAATTTTGCATTGAATGAATCTTTGCTGAGAAATTTGTAATTCTTAAGGCTTTTTTTTCTTTTTTCGGAATTTCTATTTTCGGAATTCTCATTTTCGAAATTTTCGAAATAGCCAAACTGCATCAAAAATATGAGTATAACTGACATTTTGTAAGGGGGAATACAGACAGTTAGTATTTTAATAAACATGGTAAATTTAAATTGAAATTAAATTGAAAATCAAAAAAAATTTGCCGCCATAGCCGAGTATTGGCCTTTGCCATTGGGAGTAATTTGGAGGACGTAGATTCGAATCTCTCTGAAACACCAAAATTAAGAAAAAGTTTTATTTAATAGCGTTCGTCCCTCGGCAGGCAATGGCAAACCTCCGAGTGTCTTTCTGCTATGAAAAAAGTTCCTCATAAAAAATATCTCCCGTTCGGAGTGGTAAGGGTTGCAAGCGCCAATTATATATATATATATATATATATATACATATATACATAAATATATGTATGGGATATATGTACAAATGTAATGAAACAAATGAGTCTAATCCGTAAAGCTATACGAAAATAAGTTATTTTACACAAACAAAACGTGACAATGTAGTTAATTTTATTTTAAACTATATTTCTAGAATAAATACATATACAGTGGACCTTCTTTTGAGTGGACCCTCAACGTCAACCAACTTTTGTCTGCTCAAACGCGGCCTCCACTTCATCATCATCATAAATTTCTAGCTCAAGAGGGAGGAATTCGTTTCGATACCTAAGACTTGGTATAGAGAAAAATGTTCGCCCAAGGGAGGTGCCAGTCTAAAGGAGGCGCGTCTGTTAGAAGAAGTTACATTCTATTTAAAATAATTCCATGGAAATCCGATTGAAACTTCATTTTAACCAGATTATCAAAAACACATTTACGTAATTTTAGTTTATATGTTAAAGTGTTTAAATGCTTAAACTATTGCACCATTTTATACAAAAATTGCTGCTTCATGGCCGAAAAACTCGGATTGAAATATTTGAGTTTTTATTGGAAAATTTAGAAAATAAGTAGATTTCTAATCTGTTTTCATAATGTGCAACGAATATGCGAAAGTGTACTGATTCGAAACCTCGGTCACGAAACACCAACTGATAGATAACGATATTTTTCTAATAGTGGTGGGCCCACGGCAGGCCATGGTGAGCCTCCGAGGGTATTTCTGCCATGAAAAAGCGCCTCATAAAAAATCATCTGCCACATATGCCACAGAGGCGGCATAAAACAGTAGGTCCCATTATTTATGGAAAAACATCAAGACGCACACCAATAATCAGAGAAGGAGCTCGGCCAAAAACCCCCAAAAAAGGGCGCCAATGATATATGTGTAACATAAATATATACCTACATAATAAATTAACAGAAAAAATTTAAAAATAAAAAAATATATATATGTATTTTTTTAAGATTTTCAATGACAGTCACTGCTTTAATGTATATTTGTATGCGGGCATAACCCTATTCCAGACATTTTAGATATCTAAAATTAATTTGTGTAGAAGGCATAAAAATGTATTCTTTGATTAATTCATAATTACTTATTATACACTTGCACATGTTGTGGTAGGCTATAAATTAGCGCACGACTGTAACCGCAAATTCTGCTGCTTCTTGCAAGTGGCAATGAAAATTGAACAGATCACAGCGCGTACATTCACAAATCAGCAAATATCATAAAATTCGCACACTTTACGTCGATAAACACTACAAATTCTTAGAAAGGTATTCAAAGTTCGAACATCTCTCAGCGTATAAAATGCCAGCAGCAAGTGGAGTGCCAACCAGTGGCTGCAACAGCTGATGTCTTTGTATTTGGAATTTGGAAAATTTATTTGTATGCAAGCTGTTGTGTGTTTTGGAATTCCTAGTTGTCTTCGAGGCTTTTGGAAAATACTTCATACCATAGGCGTAAGTGTGCGTGTACATAGTGAAAGAACAATGAAACCCACCTGCAATCTTACGTTCGCGCATTTTGCGCCATAGAGCCTCCGCTTTTCGTTTCGGCCAATTTTCGAATTTTTGCGAAAAGCTGCGAAAGAATTTATACTCGCGTATCGTTATCGACATGCGACGCTGCATTTTGACAGGTTGCGTGGCCGCCGTTTGAGGTGACGGCGGCGGTGATGGTGGCGGTGACGACGACAGTTGTGTAGTTTTAATGGTGCTGGCGAAAGAAATATGCGAGGGAATTACTTCCTGAGCTTTCGAGTTTTCGTTTATACTTATTTGCTGTTGCCTTCGACTTTTGGGCAGCCTACGATAGTGAGTGGTTCAGGTTTTTTATTTGTTTTTATTTTCTATGTCAACGCAAGCACACCGACACACACACTAACTACCACAAGCGCAACGCGCACACGTTCAGTCTCCTCTGATTATTTGCAATAATTCAAATCTTTTGGCGCGCTACGTAATTTTCAAATATCTAATGCACTCGCGAAGACACTCTGCTACTGGAGACACCCAGGTGATTTGTCTACTTAACCCAGCCTACGCCAGCGTAAATCAATCAAATCAAAAATTATGTTTATTATTTATGATATTTTTTTTACGTGAATATCTTCTATTATTCCGTTTTTTTTATTACTCTCACGCAGTTTCCTTTGCCTTTTGGCAAATCGAAATTCTCGTTAATTTTTGAATGCTTCTACTACCGCTACAACACTACACTTGTGATAAACGCTCTGAACGCTCGACGCGGAATAACATTTGTTGCCGCCGCTTCGACGTGTCTGTAATCAACGGAGCCTGTAATAGCACTAATGAATATGCGAGCAACTTGGCGAAATGGCGTGCAAATGTGGCGCAACAGTGCGCCGAGATGCCATTACCAATGCCAACAAAAAGGAGGTAGCAGGCGCAGCCAGTGGTGATGAGGAGAGAGGGCGGCAGTGGGTAGCATCAGCATCATGCTAGTCATAGCCTTTCAGAGCTGGTGCGGTGGCGCTGTGGCTTTGAAATGGGTATTCGGATACGAGTAGTTAGCCATATGACTAACGTGCCGTTAGACAGTGTGTCTAGCTGGCGGGCTAAGTGTTTAGCAGTTATTGGTAGTTGGCACGAGCGGCCAGCTCACCATGAATGCCACATTTTTTGTGCTGCGTATCATCAACAGCAACTAGGTGGCAGGCTGACTAACTGCCTCTGTGCTGTGCTCTGTTGTGCTGTGCCATTGTCTTATCTGTGTAACAGCTAACACAAACGTAAACAATGCCGAGTAGAGTGAGGTTGAGCAGCCGAAAGCTTCTACTACTTTGCCGAACAGTCGAACAAATTCATCATCGCCATCGTAATCACCATCGATACGATTGCTCGTTCGCGTGTTCGGCTCTTGATAGACACAAATAAAGTATGCCAAAAGGCAATAACAGCAACAACAAGCGCAGCGTCACTAACACAACAAAGTAGAATAAATAGCCACCAAAAAAAAAGAAGGGATATGGCAATGAGCGGCGGAAGCGAAGTGAATGCTCAGCAAAACGTTTAAACGATGTGCGAAATGTTGTTAGTTTGTTTGATGTTCTGCTGGTATGTAGTATTGTATTTTAAAAACATTGATGAGTGCGTGTGTTGGAGGGTGGATGGGCGTGTGCATACACCCTTATTGGCAAAAAGGATAATAATTGCGTCGCGCGTGCTTATGACGTCATAGTGATGAGGTAGTTAATTGAAAGTGTTTGAGAGCGATGGTTGGTGAAATCTATATACATATATGTGTATATATGTTTATATATATTTATGTATATATATATTTAATTCTCGCACTTGTGCGCACTTGCTCGTGCATACGCATGTATTTATGAATTTCATTGTGCTTACATGCACATGATTTGCAATGTTTTGGTGTTAATTAATAACTTTTTGCATACACTGTATTTGTATTTGCTTTGACGCTAAGCTGTGGCTTAATGGAATTGCTTGAGTTTTTCATTAGAAACCTGCATTTGTGTGCTTTTGTGGAACGCAGCTGATAACATTCCTGGTGTGCCAGGAATAGCATGAAGAGATGTGCGAATTAAATGCATCCATAACAGGCACAGCTGACCTAGCGCAATATTTCATGAAATGAGGTAACACGGCGTATGAGTAACTCATTACTCGAAATACTTTACTTGTTATACTCAGTAGATTCCAAAGGATGACAGATTATGGAAATTTCTATGAATTGTGGTGCACATATGTAGACATATGCACATGGACACTGATGCTTAGAGAATATAAATGTCCTGAAGGTAGAATAATAATGATTTTTTTTAGAAGCGGTAATAGACAAAAAATGTGTTTATGAGAACGATAGGTGCTGCATGTGGCGTATGAGCAACAACGGTGACAGATTAACCTTACGGGGAGGAGATGATGTCAAATTCGATATACTAAGACTTAATTATTGTTCTTCATTGGTGACCTTAGTAACTGAACTCGTTCTCGAACCTTTACATCTACTGATTATTTTTGTTTTAAAAAAAATAACCTGGGTTTAGTCTAGAGCAATACGTGTAACACATACAACGAAGCGAATGCTAGAAGTACTTTGGACCACCTACTTAATAGCTGCTCTGCTCTTTCTAGAACTAAAAACATGTGCCCAGGATCAACATATTTTTCATTCCTGAAGGATATTGCTGACAAAAGGCTGAACGGCTAGTTGAAACTCGCGAAGACGTGCATTCAGAATTGCATAAAATAAAAATTCGTCTCTAAATACACAGCACTGGCCACACAATGAACCATAGAGATCTAAGTGAGATCTTTTTACAGTTCAGCTAGCATTACCTAACTTAACCTTGGTAAAAATAGAGCTCTTCAGGCTATGGCTTAAATTGTAGTAGATAGCTGAGAATTATTTCATAGCAATATATAGTTGTATTGTTGTCACCGAATTGAAAATATGTATTAGAAAGGGTGCTACATTTCGCTTTTGGAGTTTAATTTAATTCAGCCAAAAATAAAAGGCACATAAATACTTTTCAATACTTTTTTTATTGGAAAAATAAATCTTTGTCATTAAATATAAAACACAATTTCACTCGAATGAGTTCTATGGCGTGGCTAACCCAACCTAGCAACCCAATTTTCACCAAATTTAGGCGAGTTTTTGTACTTAATTAGAAAATGGCAACTACTATTTCATTTTTCAATTTTTTACCCACCTCCAAAAGCTTTCAGTTACGTTTATCCTTAACTTCTCAACAAATAGTCTATTGGAATCAAATCCCAGTGTCAAGAAAACAGTGGCCATCAGCGCTTAGGCTGATTATCCAATTTCTGTCTTTCAATATTTGACTTTAATATTTCTTATTTTCGTTGAAGCGAAAAGCGATCCCTTTTGTGAATTTCTAACCAAGAATGAAATTTTTGAGGCTTCCATTCAAAGCCATTTTAGCAGTAAAAGTAATAGTTACCAAACTATGGGCTACCCTTTGCCTACAGTGAACCAGAATGGAAAACTTCGTTATAGTTCCTATAGTAGACAAAAAAAAAAAAAAGAATAAAAAAAAAACAGAACGGCGTCTGTTGAATTTAGTCGATATTTTTTTTAAAGTTGTTCAGTCTTTACCCAAAATTATAAATCGAACTATCAAACTTTCTAAAAAAATTTAGAAAAATATTGCGAACTTTCAAATAAATTTTCAAGTTTTTAATCTAATTTTTTAGAAACGTTTCGAGTACGCAGTTTTATTCCAGTGAATTTTGGTGCAATAAAGTGCAAAAACTTTTTCATCATAACTTCTTTCTGGTGTTGCGTCGGTTTTCGCAGTGTTTTAATTTTTTGAAATATTTCAAAATTTCAACTTTTTAACAAGCATTGTTTGAGTTTTTCTGGGTATGCAGTTATAGGCCCATGGATTTTAATATAATAGAGTGTAAATTTTGTGTTCTGTTGCCTGTTGATTTTTGACAAATTTATTTTGTTGACGGTGCTAAGCTTTTCTTTTATATAAATTCGAGCGCGTACTTTTTATGGTTACACCTATGCGTTAATTACTGCCACGCGAAGTTAGGACAGCTGAGAAGAAGATACCGAGATGATTCCACCTCGTCTTGTAGACAGCTGCAGCAGCTTTAAGTTCCCTCGAGTGCTTTTTATCCACTCGTGGCTAAAATAATCTCGGGTCAAGAGAGCCGCAATATTTTCATTCCATAGGAAAACTATCTTATTGCAGTAGTTTCCTGCAATATCCCTGTAACCAGGTACCCTACTGAGGTTAATTTCAAAAAATTTCGATATGGTTGAAAGGGACATCAGACATTCCCAACCAGTTTTGAATGCAACAGTTGTTGCGTAGCTGTTGGAATAAATGTTTACACCATGGCAGTTATTACAAAAGTGACAATTACTTGCGATTACTTCGACTTGGAAGACACCGTAGATATCCGATAGCCTGAACTTAAGCATGACGCATAGTTCCACGCAGTCTAATCCTCCACCGACGTTTTCGTCCAACTTCAAGCCATCCGTGAACAGGTTCTCCAGGCACCGTAGCCCGAGCCTCTCAGTCTGACTGACTACAACTACGTTTTCTACGCCCACCACATTTGGCTTTACAATAAGCATTAGAGTAGGAGTGGTTGGAAGTGCCTCACTGATACCAATGAGCCCAAAGTAAAGGATGGCAAGCATTCCATTCTAGCGAGCTATGTTAAACAAAATGTTAAATGTTTGTTTTGTCAACAACGCGAGAGCAAAGCCAAAGGCTAAATTGGTGATAAAATAGGCTATTATTAGCCCACAACCCACGCACCAACTATAACACATTACAGACAAACACTCTATGTGGAGACCGGTTAAAATGTCAAACGGCAAAATGTGTTGTGTTGCATGTAATGAACCACCCACTGCACCCAACCATCTTTCAAGCTATTCCCAGCCCCAAATTTCCATTTTTTTCATTCCAACACTTGTTGATGTTAACCGCTTGAGTAAATATTATCAACATCAACAAGAGGTGAGAGGCAAAAGGCCAACCAGGCTCCAAGTCAGTTAAAAAGAACAAAGGTGCAGCTGAACTAAGAATTTATTTGTATGAGAACAATAAATGGATTTAGACGGAATGGCCACTTCACTCACTTTTCGCTATAGCGAACATTTGACTGGAAGTGATGGAAGAGTGGCTGGATGTAAGAGTGAGAGTATTAGTAAAACTAACCGAGCAGCAGATACAAATGAAGGATTAACGTAGTACACAGACACTGCTTCAGAACAGCAACAGACACAGGATAGACTTACGACAATGACGTACACGAGGATGCCAAGTGTTGATGAATTGACAGGCATTTGAGAATCACGTCCTAATTGTATTGATGCAAAGAGTTCGAGCTTGTTGATCGAAAAGCTGCAAATGTATGCAGAATACACAAAAACTAAATCCGCCATGAGCTACGTACGGTATGCTAAGCTCGAGGCAGAGGCGAATAGGAGGCAAGTGAAAAAACAAGATATATTGAGTGATAACCTAAATTGACTTGTTGTCATGTAAATTCCTCTTGATTACTTTTATTTGCTAGCCAGGAGCTGCATAAAGCATCAGATTTTTGCACTGAGCGAAGATGTCATGTCTGTAGGCAGAAACGGAATGGCCACCAATGCATGCCTAGCAGTTGATTTTTAAGCTTTGAGTAGGTGCGATGATGCACAGCCGTTCTTATAATAATGCCGGTTGCATATCGGCAGAAAAAGGGAAACTTCGAAGGAGCGACCACCACTAGCAACAGAAATGGTCAACTTAAAGCTTGAAAATTAACCACTGCTGTTTTTTTATTTTATATATCACCTAGTTTCTGCAGTAGTTTCTTTATCCAAAAAAAAAAAAATGAAAAAAATAAAATTACTATGCCTCTCTAAGTAAAAGAAAATACATCTACTGTTAATTGATATTGTTTGAAATTTTAAAGCATAAAAGAAGCGATGGTGCCATTTTCGCGTACTTCCCTAAAAAATATTTTTTGTTCGATTATGACACTACTGAACATTAAACGGGTCATACTTTTCGATTTCGATACTAGCAGATACGGATTGTACATAAAGTTATAAGAAACGGGTTCTGTTGCGCGTATTTTTCAAGCGCGGCAGTCGTATTGTTTCAAATTCAAACACAAATTTCCAACAGCGTCCGTACGCTTTAAAACTTTTTGTATTTCTCTCTTATTTCTTACGACTACCCCGATTTACACCAAGTGACACATATTTATAGCTAGTCAGAGTGGCCTGATATTACAGTTAGATCTAGTAAATATGTAATAAATAGCAATAGAATGTATGTTACTGTAATTATGCTTACTGTATGTATATATGCAAATAATGAGAGATGCTCATAACATAACAGAAATAAAGTGCAAGTGAGAAAGAATGCGAATATGAGAATAATGGCAACATACAAAAATAAGAGAATGATATTTACTGCTCGGCCGTACTTTTCGTCGGTAACACTCCCTTGCCCGTAAACAAGTCTGACAACACATGTTTCCTTTACTAGGTACCGACATCTAACACCGCTACTTTTGCAATCGGTCGATGAAGAATGCCTGATTTGGTTTCTACCATAGAGCTCCGAACTTGGCCATCCTTCGCTTTTACCACATCTACAATTCTGCCTTTCGGCCAGCAGTTCCTCGGCAGGTCTTGGTCTGCAATTATCACGACATCGCCAATACGTACTGGGCGTTGTTTTGTGAACCACTTGGTACGTCTAGAGATGACCGGTATATATTCCTTCACCCATCGATGCCAAAAGCGGTCAGCGAATTGTTGGGTCAATTGCCAACGTTGACGCAGATTGACGGTGTCGCTACATATTGGCTTGTAGCCATCCGATGACCCAATCAGCAAGTGGTTGGGAGTAAGAGCCTCGTCGTCACCATTTTCTAAAGAAACAAATCTAAGCGGGCGGGCGTTCAGGATAAATTCTACTTCATTCAATGCACTTCGCAAGCTTTCATCGCTGAAACTTGTTGAAGGTAGTATTTCATAAAGCACAGTCTTCACTGATCTCACAAGCCTTTCCCATGCACCACCCATATGGGGGGCGCTTGGTGGATTAAATCTCCATTTTACTCGGTCGAAAGATGAGGCGATACCATTCAAATCGATATTTTTCAGACTCTCGCTAATTATTTTTTCAGATGCCTTGAAATTGGTGCCGTTGTCCGAGAATATCTCCCTGGGATAGCCGCGTCGTGATATAAAGTTGCGTATCGCCATGATACAGGAACTGGTATTTAAGCTGTGGGCAACTTCGATGTGTATAGCGCGAAGCGTTAGACATGTAAATAGAACGCCCCATCTCTTTTCTCGCCTTCTTCCCACGATGACAAGCAATGGGCCAAAATAGTCGATACCTACATACGTGAAGGGCCTCTCGAAAGCGGCAATCCTTGCAGCCGGCAGCGCTGCCATTTGTGGCGGCTGAGGAATGGAGCTATGGTTTTTACATTTTTGACACTCTGCGCGCACTCTTTTATACAACACCCTCAGTCGATTTATAAAGTATGTACCACGAATTTGATTGGTTACAGACTCATGCATCAGGTGATGCAAATTTTCGTGAGCCCAACGCACTATTAAAAAGGTGACATGATGAGAATTAGGCATCACTATAATATCTTCATGGTTGTTTAAGTGTTCAACTTGACTTTTGCATCTTATTATGCCATCTGTGTCTAAGTAAACGTTTAAAGTAAAGAGTTCGCTAGAGTTGTCAATATTCTTACCGCGTTTGAGGCACCTGATCCCTTCACAATATTCAATGGACTGAGCATACCTTATAAGAAGACATTGAGCTTTTTGAATCATGTCAAAGTCGATGGATGTTTTCCGTTGCCTTGCTAGCACAACTGAGCGTAATCGGTCGACGTAAAATAAAAATGTAGCCACAGCTCGATACAAACGTTTCCAGCTGGAAAAGTGCTCCACGTTCAGCATCAGGTTGTTCATGTGTTCCTTTTTCATATGTAGAACATAATGTTTAATTTCCGAATCGTCGCACTCCTCTAAGCTTAACTCTTCGCACTGCGGCCAAACTTCTGCGCTCGACCTTAAAAAATTTGGGCCGGCAAACCACAATTGCTAGCACTGACGTGTAGTTGTTTTTGTAGCTAAATCAGCGGGATTATTTCTCGAGGGAACCCACCGCCACTGGCTTACGTTTGATGCCTCTAGAATTTCGCCTATTCTATGCATCACGAATTGGTGGAAGTTTTTAGGGTCCATTCGCATCCATCTTAGCACTGTCTTTGAGTCTGTCCACCAATATTTCGACATTATGTTAATACGTTGCGTATTGCTTACCATGTTCGCCAGCCTCACACCAATTACCGCCGCCTGCAACTCTAGTCTGGGTATCGATAATGGCTTTAGCGGTGCGACTTTGGATTTGCCAGCCACTAGACTAACCGTGACGTCGTTTCCCTTTGATACACGCAAGTAGCAAACGGCTGCATACGCGCTTTCCCCGGCATCAACAAAAGTGTGAAGTTGAACATCTTCAGCATCTTTCAGCAATAGTGAATAACATCGAGGTATTTCGGCAGCTGTTATTAATGGCATAATGGACTTCCACTGGTTCCATTTGTCGAAAAGATTGTCTTGGAGCGGATCGTCCCAGGCGAGACCAGATCGCCATACATCTTGCAGCAAGATCTTTAACCCTACGGTGTAGCAGCAAACAAATCCAAGAGGGTCGAAGATCGACATTAAAACTTGGAGTGCTTCTCTTTTCGTTGGTATGATCGATTCGTTAATAACATCGCGACGAAGTCTCGCAAATCTACAAATATATTTAAAATTATCGCTTAAAGGGTCCCAAAACATACCGAGGACTTTCGTGGTTGAACCCCATTCTTTGACGGATTGAACTGACATAGGATCTTCTTCGATCTGCTCCACGACAAATTTGGAATTTGAAGACCAGCCACGTATATTGAAGCCAGCAGCGCCATGAATTTTTTTTACTTGTTGAGCCAATTCTAACGCAGATTGTTCATCATCTCCACAGTCAATAAAGTCATCCACGTAATGGTTCTTCTTTACAGCTTCTACGGCTCGAGGAAGTTCATTTTCAAAATGGTCAGCGTTTTTGTCACGTATGTAGTGGGCAATAAACGGAGCGCAATTCAATCCGAAGGTCAACGCTCGCATGGCATAAATACTTGGTTGCTGAGGATCATCACCGTCATCGCACCACAAAAATCGCTGAGCATGCATGTCGCTGTCCCGTATGTTGATACGGTGAAACATCTCCGCTATATCACCGCATATAGCCACTCTGCCTACTCTAAAAGCTAATAAAATACTAACGAGTGGGTTAAGCAAGTCTGGGCCACTCAGTAGGAAGTCGTTGAGTGACACCCCGTTCACCTTTGCAGCAGCATCCCACACCATCCGAAGCTTTCCAGGCTTATTTGGATTGCTTAGAATGAAAATAGGCAAATACCATGTTTTACCGTTAGAAATAGCAGCCTCAATCGGGGAGAGTTTTTTCGCGTACCCCTTGGAAAGTAGATTATTGATTTGAATTTGAATATTAGATTTTAGCATATGATCCTTAACAAACTTCCTCTGCAAACACATCAGCCGTTGTAAAGCATATACATAGTTATTGGGTAGCAATACACTTGAGGTACGCCACGGTAGCCCAATTTCGTAAAAGTTATCGCCCTTTTTACAAGTGTTATTCGCAATACTCACAGCTTTGGCATCTTCTTCCGACAGTAGCTGAGTAGGTTTGGATGACTCTAACGTGAAGAATTCTTTTACAGTCTCGTGCAGCTCATCGTATCTTTTTTGACAATCGCATGTACAGTGGCTCAATAAAGAACTCGGACAAACCTTAGTTAAAACTTTGTATAAAAAACACTGCTAAAATGAAGGGAATTTGAAACAATATATTTCGATTTCTAAATGCTTTATTTATATAAACATAAGATAAGTCGTGTACACTTCTTTTACAATAACAAAAAAACTTTCAAAATGAGGAGAATTCACGCCAAAAAAGAACTCGGACAACTGGCATCACTCCGTAGTTTCTGACAGTTTAAATGGGGGAATCCCATTTTTTAAATTATATATAGTTAATTGAGGAACGATCGACAGTTTTGGAAGTGAATTGTGTCAATAAAATTGTGTCAAGTACGCATTTTCTTTTTTCTTTTTTGTAAAATGAGTCGACAACGTGGCAAACTTCGGTGGAAGTGCGAAAAATAATTATTGAGCAACATAAAAATGGAAAAACCATGCGTGAAATCGGCAAACTTGTAAATCGACCGCGAACAACTGTATGTGACACCATAAAATGCTTTAAAGAAACAAAATCTGTAGAAAACAAAGTGAAATCAGGACGGCCAAAGCTTTTTACGGACGCTAACGAGCGGTGGATAGTAAACCAAGTTAGAGCAAATCCTCTTTTAAGTGCTCCAAAACTTACAACACAAGTTAAAGAACATCTTGAAATTGACTGCAATCCAGAAACTTTGCGATTAGTTCTAAGAAAAAACTACCTCAATGGCAGAGTCGCAAGAAAAAAACTCTACATTAGTAAGGAAAATAAAAACAAACGAATTAATTTTGCAAAAACCCATAAAAATAAGGACATTGAATTCTGGAAAGATGTGATATTTTGCGACGAAAGCAAATACAACATCTTCAGATCAGATGGGCAGTCGTATGTATGGGGGAAGCCAAATGAGGAGCTGAAAGAGAAAAACCTGCGTGCCACTGTTAAACACGGTGGCGGTTCAGGGATGGTTTGGGGATGTATGTCCGCCTCCGGACCCGGAAATATTTTTTTTGTTGATGGCATAATGGATCACAAGTAATATCTTTCAATTTTAAAAAGAAATTTAATTCAAAGAGCTGAAAAATTGGGTATAAAGGAACAATTTTATTTTTACCAAGGCAATGACCACAAGCATAAGGCGCTTGATATTCGCATGTGGTTGATGTATAACTGCCAGAAAGTGCTCGAAACTCCACCACCGTCCCCTGATATAAACGTCATTGAGCATTTATGGGCGCATTTGGAGAATAAACTCAAAAATTACAAAATTTCAAACACAAAGGACCTCGAAGCTGCTCTTAAGGACGAATGGCCTAAAATTGATCCTTCCGTTTGCAGAAATTTGGTGGAGTCAATGCTGAAACGACTAAATGCTGTTATTAAATCCAAAGGGTTTCCCACAAAATATTATTTTTTATTTTTATTGGCTTTTAAAGTAAAATTAATTTCCATGTCCGAGTTCTTTTTTGGCGTGAATTCTCCTCATTTTGAAAGTTTTTTGTTATTGTAAAAGAAGTGCACACGACTTATCTTATGTTTTTGTTATTTCTTAAATTATATAAATAAAGCATTTAGAAATCGAAAAATATATTGTTTCAAATTGCCTTTATTTTAGCAGTGTTTTTTATACAAAGTTTTAACTAAGGTTTGTCCGAGTTCTTTATTGAGCCACTGTATGTATATTTAGTCGATATTCGGCAGTCTGTCTTGAATTGCACCCCTGCAACGCCCATCCTAAACGGGTTTTTGACGCTATGGGCTGGAACCAGGTTCCCTCTCTAATTTTGAGTGGAATTGCCAACCTCCAGTTGTCCGCACCGATAAGCAATGATGGTTTTACGTTGTTATATGATGCAATTGGCAGTCCCGCTAGATATGGATATAGCCGCTCCATCGCAGATGTATTGATTGACTGTGCCGGAAGATTGAGATCGTCAACAGGATGAATATTCTTGAGAGTATATTTCTGCCAATTTGTCACACTCGAAATTTCGATGGCCGCCCGCACAGAATTTTCTTCAACACGCGTCGTGTTACCTGTCCACCGCAAACACAGAGGGTCTTGTTCACCTTTCAAGCCTAATTCATCAAATTGTTGGCTCATTACCGTGATTGTTTTATGTAGTAACGGATTATGTTTTATAGTGCAACCATCTACACCACATACTTTATTCATAAAACATTTCCGTTTATGCGGATTCAAACATTGGCGACAGAGGTTGTTCGCCTTAACTTCCTCCCATTTTCGCTGAAGTGTAAATTTTTTAAAAGTGTCGCATTGCATTACCTTATGATCGTTGCTCTTGCAAATTATACACTGCTTGCTCCTTGGTATGTTGCGAGCTGGTGATGGATGCTGAGTGTTCACGTCGATAGTATGCGTGTTAACCGTAGCACTACTTTTAGCAGGTGCTAAAGAGACGACAGTACTGGCTGCTTCGGCTAGATTGTACAACCAGTCGCTGAATTGTTTCACCACCGCAGTCTTTTCATCTTTCGGGTGAACCGCCCAGTTCAGCTTTTGGTTGTTGGGGAGCTTGTCAACCAACTCCTTGACGAGCAGTGGGTTATGCAGGTGCATGTACATTTGGCATCCCTCCATCGTGGCACAAATATTCCTGACGCAGAGTGCAAATTCAATAAGGCCCTCCAATTTATCCTTCAGTGCAGGCATAGCACGAGCTTTATTCATTGCGCGCTCAAGGATGTGTTCAGGTCTGCCAAAGCACATTCTAAGGGTTTATATGATCTCAGGGACCATGGACGGCAAAAACAATTTACATTTTACCATCTCCCGTGCTTTGCCTTTAAGGCTCGCTTGTAATCTAATTAAATTCTCCGCATCGGTGTACCCCGCGACCGTAGTGCTGTTATCGAAACTGCTAATAAACAGCGGCCATTCTTCAGGGTCGCCATTAAAGGTTGGGAGCTGCTTAGGTATGGCCTGCCTTGCTGCTAATTGCCCAGGTGTAGGCCCATTGCTAAAAGAGGCCATCGAAGTGCTGGATGAGGGCAGGTCGTTATACTGCGAAAGAATCTTATATTTGTTGTCCAAATATTGTTGTTGCAATTTCATCTGCTCTTCCAACTTTTCAAGCTGAAGGTTTCGATATATTTCGGAGTTGAATGGCATCTGCATACCTTGGCCATTTCGTATACCTACTTGCTGCACCGACGAGAATACTTTTGGTTGACTGTACGAGATCTCATTTGCAGAGGTGGCGATGCAAATAATGCTGCCCGTTGTGAATTGTTGTAGCCCTGGGTTATACTCACTTGATTTATTTGGCAGTTGTGATCCCTGAACTGATGTACTGGGTTCGAAATTCCAGTTCGAAGAAGCCCAGGTCGAAAAGTTCGTGGATACTGGAGTAGCGGTAGTAACTGTAGAATTTGCTATATTAGTCGCAGGTTTTAGAAGCGGATTGACTGTTGAGTTAGATATCTTCGCAATTGTTGGAAACGTTGGGAGAAAATTCACGTGCCGGTTACCTTGCTTGGTAGTTGGCGATGACGATGCGGTTGGATGTGCGTTCGTGGTTGATGCATGATTCTGGCAGCTTTCACAGCTCCAGCTTTCGTCAGCCACATTGCTATGTACTCCAACGCAGTTGAAGTGGTACCAGGCGTCGCAGGTGTCGCACTGGACCATACTCTCGTCGTCCGCTGCGTCACATTTTCGACAACTTTGCCCCGTTGTTTCTTTGTCCATATTGACCATTTAGCAAATATTAAAATTAGTAAAATCAAATTTAATTTTACGGCAAAAGAATTTTAAAGAATTACGGCAAAAAAGTTTTAAAGAATCACCAAAAAAAAGTTTTAAAGAATCACCAAAAAAAAGTTTTAAAGAATCACCAAAAAAAGTTTTAAAGAATTGTTGCGCGTATTTTTCAAGCGCGGCAGTCGTATTGTTTCAAATTCAAACACAAATTTCCAACAGCGTCCGTACGCTTTAAAACTTTTTGTATTTCTCTCTTATTTCTTACGACTACCCCGATTTACACCAAGTGACACATATTTATAGCTAGTCAGAGTGGCCTGATATTACAGTTAGATCTAGTAAATATGTAATAAATAGCAATAGAATGTATGTTACTGTAATTATGCTTACTGTATGTATATATGCAAATAATGAGAGATGCTCATAACATAACAGAAATAAAGTGCAAGTGAGAAAGAATGCGAATATGAGAATAATGGCAACATACAAAAACAAGAGAATGATATTTACTGCT
This sequence comes from Anastrepha ludens, assembly GCF_028408465.1. Lineage (NCBI taxonomy): Eukaryota > Metazoa > Arthropoda > Insecta > Diptera > Tephritidae > Anastrepha > Anastrepha ludens. Next base: position 112,045,749 of record NC_071498.1, on the reverse strand, counting down.
CGGCCGTACTTTTCGTCGGTAACAGGTTCATTAAAGCAAAGCTTTAAAGTCAGTTTCGATACCACCAAATTTAAGAAAAACAGCCTTTGATAAATATGAATTTAATATAGATAGTAAAATTGACCAAAGTCCTGGGAATGTTGTTTTTGTTTTAATTTTTTTGCATGCGCTGTTGAGCATTTTCTTCCATAAAAAATACTTCCGAACATGTAATGTACGTTCTCAATATCGTAAGCAAAAAAATGTAGTTAATCAATGCCATTTTTAAACGACTTTAAACCTTCTCTTTATCCAACTAATGTATCGACTTAGAACTCTAGGAGATGATGACACAATGGGCAGGTTGATAGCATATTTACAAGTTTTCTAAAAATGAAATTAAAACAATTGAACTTTTTACATTTCTTGCAAGTTTTTAAAGTTTTTTAAATATTTTAACCTTTTTTTCAATTTTTGCAAGTTTTTTAAATATTTTATCCCTTTTTTCAATTTTTTAAAGTTCTTTTAAGTTTTTTAAATATTTTATCCCTTTTGCAATTTTTTCAAGTTTTTGAATTCTTAACAGTTCACGATCATTTAAGGACACATATGGATAAAAAATAAAATAAAATATTAAAAACAAAAACAATAAAATAAAAAAATCAAAAAAAAAAGAAAATAAAATAAAAATTTAAAAAACATAGAAAAATAAATTAAACTAAAAATAATAAAATAAAATATAGTAAAAATCAATTAAATAAAATAACAATCAAATAATATAAAATCAAAAATTAAAATAAACGATTTAAACAAATCATTAAATAAGGTAAAATAAAAAAAAAATAGTCATAAAGCAAACCAAAGCAAATAAATTTTCATTTAAATAAAATAAAACAAAAAAAATAATTAAAAAAAATAAAACAAAACCAAATAAAAATGAAATTAACATAAAGAAATTATATAAAAAATAATAAAATGAAACAACAAATTTAAAATAAATAAAACAAAATAAAATGAAGTAAAATAAAATAAAATAACAAAGATTTAAATAAATCATCAAATAAAGAAAAATATAAAAATAAATAAAACGCTTAATTAAAAAACGAACAAACAAAAAAATGAAACAAAAAACACAAAAAAAAAAAAAGAACAAAAAGAAATTAAAATAAAGTAAATTAATAATACAATAAAAAAAAAATTTAAACTAAATAAAACAAAATTAAATGACCTAAAGTAATATAATGAAGATAAAAATATATATTAAATCGAATTACATAAATAATTAAAATTGTTTAAGGTTCTAGAGGTTTTATAAATTTGTATTTCAGAAATTTTTGAAATTTGTATGGATTTTGTACCAAATTGGAATTTTGATTTATAAGGCTTTTTTTATACTAAATTTTTAACAAAAATTAACGAAAATAATTTTGCATGAAAAAATATTACGAATATTGTAAGTAGGTGAAGTGACTTTTTCTTTGGTGACTGAAAATGTGGGATCCCCTAAATTGACTTTAGAACTATGCTCTAATGGACTTTTTTCTTATAACTTTATGCCGAGTCCGAATCTGCCAAAACCGATATCGAAAAAGGTAGCTCCGTACAAGTTGGCCCACCCTAATGTGTACACATATGCGACATTCTTTGTCAATTGAGCCACTCTTCACTCCAAAATTGGTTTAGACTTAAACTATTGCAGTATTTAAATGTATTTTAAAACGTTTAATTTTTTAATGCAGATGAACGAATTTTAAAAGTCACCGAATTCTCTTGAAATTCGTTACTCGGAGTCTATCTTGAGGGTCGCTGAATTCGAATTTCAAATGAATTTTTCAAAACTCACGTATTTTTTGTAATATGAAGTGCATTGGGCTCCCTTGAATTATGGAGTCAGATATTCAGAATATTCAAAATGAATGATTCCAATAAGCTGGAAAATAGGCAAAAATCGATCTGTGATGGTAATTTTTTAAGATATATTTTATATAAACGCGCGGGCCGCCATTCGGCTTATTGCCGTGGATCTGCGACTTTAGAGATTTATATTGTATAAAAAATCTAAAAATCATCCTATATGAATAGAAGGACACAGATACCTACTGTAACAACATTGAACATATCCATTCCAATAGAAGAATTGAACATACCCCGTTATTACTGCATGACTTCTGAAGTATAACCCGTGAAGTGTTAGTCTGTATCGGGAACTCTAAATTGTTTCCGATTTCACCAAGGACTGGTTAGATAATGAGAACCGTTCCACCGCTGTCACATCGCTATTTCAATGTGCAATAAAAAAGGCGATATTTTGCAAACTATTCAAAGAGACTAGCGGTGTTAAGGACCGCCACCAATCGGGCCGTCCACGCCAGTTCGAACACCGTAAGTCATTAAAGCTGACTGCTAATAAGAAAATGCGATTTAAAGTCATTTTACATTTCTTGCAAATAATTTTAAGTTACTTTTTGGTACAACTCTGGGTAGTGAACCAACGTTGAGCATTTCCTTTATTTTCGCTTTTCTTTATCTTCTCTTCTCCTCTTACAACAATAATTTAATAATAGAACGTTCATTCAATGACGAAAAGGTGCAAAGCTGGGGTAAGTGCGGTTTCTTGACTGATATAACAGATGGAGGGTGCAATATTGAATTCCTTTTGGCGTAAACATTCATACACTTTCATTGTGCCAGGTCGTAGTCGCGGCACTGACAAATCCATAATTCAGCAAAATTCGATCCGAAAACAGAAAAGCATGGCTTAGCAAAATTCCATTAGTCGAGTTATTAAAAAGTCTTGAGCCTTTTGTCTTTCAAAGCAAAATACCGGACAATTGTTGATTGCAGCTTTGAAAAAATGGAAAAGGCTTTTGGAGAAGCGCGTTGGTAACCTGCGGAAAAAAATGTTGTTTCAAAATGAAGGAATTGCTAGCGTGCAGAAAAAACTAAATATGGTAGGGTGTATGAATGGTTATCTAAGGAAATTTTCAATGGACGAGGTGCATCCGGCTATTGCTGATTTTCCAATCCAATTCAAGGCGTGCCAAAATTGGACATTTCGAATGAATCTTTGCTTTTTGTATGCAATATACTCTTACAATAAATATTATAAAAAAAACGGTCTAACTCTAATTTGTTATGCTCAAAAATTAAAGATATTGAATGTTACATTCTAATCCTCAAACTGCATTTAAATGCTTGACCAAGAGGTTTGCTGAAAGTGCTTCCCTAGTTGGCTACTTTTTATTTTTTAGTTATTTTCTTTGTTATCTATGAGTCGCCAGTACACTAATCCCGCACACAGCGTTCACTGTGCTACCATTATATCCAGACCTCCCAGCTCTTCAAAAAAAAAAAAAAAAAAATTAATAAATTGTTTAATAGAGTTGTTACCCACAGCGATGGTTAAAATTGTAATAGCCCACTCTCTTAAGCAATTAACTGAGTAATTTATTTATTAACTTTTTTCTATATTTGCTACCTCGTACTCGTGCACTCACCTGCTAAGTAGCGATCACTTTGCGACCGTGAATAACGCAGCGTCTAAAAATAGAGAAAAGCAAATAAGACATTGCATTTGCTTTTGCATAAAAAGAAAAAAATGCCAACTATTTTAATTAACTTCATATTTCCAACTCACCAACTTCTGGCCGGCAAAATCATCACGTCGCGTCTTCTCCTGCTTTAGCAGCAATGGCGCCGAGTTTGACTTGGTCGTTAGCTCTTGTATGCCTAGACTTTCGTGCCCGCTGTGCAGCGATGCACTGCTCGGTGAGGGTAATTCGGCAAAGTGCGTCGGCGATAGCAAAGACTGGAATGGTTCCTGACGCAGTGCCAGCGACAATTGACCACGTTCCCTGCTACGTCCGTGCAGATGTTGATGAAACTTACGCGTCAGTGGGTGATGCTGTTGTGGATGCTGATGTTGTAGTGGCGAGTATTGATAGTAGACGGCAGGTAGCGACGACGTATCCAGCGAGTGACTGCGACATTTCTGTGCACGTCCACCAGCGCTGGCTGGCCCACCATAGGGCATCATAATTGGCGTAGTGGCGGCACTGAATTTGCGACGCAGTACCACACTGTTGCTGGCAGCTATATCGTTGGCCGATGTGGAGCCGCTACGACTGCCGCCACCACCGCTGCCGCTGGCGCTGCTTGCATCACCATCATTGCACTCACATTCGCAATAGGGTCCCACTTCGAACTCATCGTGGCCCTCATCATATTCGTCTGCCAAATCGGCAACATCCACAACGCCATCATCGCCGGCTTCTGCCGTTTCGAGCGCATCATTGCTGTCAACGTTATCGCTGTCATCTTGTCGCATGCGTTGATGTTGACGTTGACGTGAGGTGCGCAATAAATGCTGTTGCAACTGTTGTTGGTGTTGTAGTTGGAACTTGTGTTTTAGTTTATCTGCAGCTGTGGCAGCTGTTGGTGGTCGTTGTAGTTGACGCTGATCGTCAATGTCATCGTGTGACTCATCGCCGCAATTTATGCCAATGTCTTCATCACCACGACTATGGGGCTCATCGCACAAGCTGAGTACTTCTAAGAGGTCTGGATCATCTGAGGAAGCTACTGAACTGCTTTTCTGGAATTTCATTTTACGTAGCGCATCCAAACTGCTCACCGATTCGTTGTCGTTATGTTGATTTTTCCAGTACGCGATGTCTTTGGGTGGCGTTGCCGTACCAATGCCACTTTCGTTGTTGTCATTGTCCAGGCCGGAGGAGTCGAGCGAAATGCCCGACTTGCCAGAGCTGAGTACGCCGGAGGCTTCTTCACATGCCGAAGATGAAGTGGAGCTGTAAGTGCAGAGCGGAAGGGTTTGAAATGGTGCGTGCACTTGGGAAAAGGCTGTTGTTAAATGGCTTTGGTAATGCTATTAATAAAACTATCTAAATATATTAAAATACATTTTTCTTAATAATGATACTACAGGTAATTCACAATTAAGTGCAAATGACCTAGCAAATGACATTTTTTTTTGTTTTATCCTAATAATTTGCTAATGTCGATTATTTGCACTTATTTGCGAACTGCCCTAATGCTGATAAAGGGAACTAAAAATGTTTAAAAAAATTGCTTGAAGACTCAGAGATTCCTATCGACATTAAGGGGGTTCTAAAAGTTCATGCCTCTGAATCTTTAGTTTATGAAAATGAGGAAGCAAAAACATGCGCACAGAGAGCGCCTGAAAACGGGACTTGGACAACAAACTTGAAATTGGCAACCCCCACTTGGTTTCTATTTTTACAAGTTGCGGTCCATCGCTTTCGCCAATGCGCGATGAACGAAGAACACGGAACTTATTGAGGTTACCTGAAATATGTACATTCTCAAGGTAATACCAACTGATCACAGGATTATTTTCTATATGATCGCCAAGTTTATAACAATTTCTGTAAGAACTGTAGATATCAGGAAGACGTAAGACCCATTCAGGATTTCCTTTAATCAGTGCCACAGATATTTGTTTAAGATTTGTGCGGAAAAGTTTCGCAAAAGGCTCGATAGGTGGCCTGGTCTCATAGGATTCGCTTAAAGTTTGGCATGGTTTAAGGGCATGATGGTTTAGAGAACAAACAAAATTTAAAAAAGAGTACAAAAAAGAATTTAAATGAAATTAAATAAAGTTAAAATAAAAATATAATAAAAACATATTAAATAAAAATAAAATTAGATTATATAAAATAAAAAAAAATTAATTTCAGAATAATAAAACAAAATTTCCATAAATTTAAATTAAACAAAATAAAATAAAGTAAAATTAAATGAACAGAAATACAATAACATTAAATAAAACAAAAAAACAAAAAATAAAAATAAGAATTAATAAAGTTTAATTTATATTACATAAAAAATAATAAATAAAAATAAAAATAGAACGAAATGTAATGAAATTAAATAAAATAGAATAACATAAAATAAAATAACAAAATCAAATAAAATTAAAAATGTACTTATCCATTTAATTTTAAATAAAAAATAATAAAGTTATAAAATAGAGTGAAATGAAATAAAATAAAATGCGCCATAAAATAAAATGAGAAAATGTATCTAAATTGAAATAAATTAAATAAAAAATAAAACAATTCAATACAATAAAATAAATAAAAATAAAATAAAATAAAAATCTTAAATAAAATTAAAAAATTTGAATAAATAGACATATTGTAATGAAATAAAGTAAAACTAAGTTTAATGAAATAAAAAAAAGTAAAATAAAATAAGATAAAGAAATTAAATTGAATAAATTGAATAAATCAAAAATTAATAATGTAAAATGAAATCAATTGAAACTAAAATAAAATAAAAAAAACAAAATCAAATAAAATAAAAGAAAATAAATAAAATTAAATTGAATTTAAATTAAGTAAATAAAGTTAAATAAAATGAAATAAAATCGAAAATAAAATGAAAAATAAAATGAAAAAAATGTATCTAAAGCTAAATAAATTAAATAAAAAATAAACAAATTAAATACAATAAAATAAATTTAAATAAAATAAAATTAATTAAATTAAATTAATTAAATAAAATAAAAAAGTAAAATAGAATAAGATAAAGAAATTAAATTGAATTAATTAAAAATTAATAAAGTAAAATGAAATTAATTTAAATAGAATCCCATATAAAAATATAATTGAAATAGAGTACAAATTTTAAATAAAATAGAAAAAATAAAATTAAATTAAATAAAAAACAATAAACCAAAATTAAATTAAATATGTAAAGGAATTATATTTCTTATTATATTACATATTCACTCTGGTTTTTGTCTGTGAATTTTAACAAATCATTTAACCTGCAAGATAGACCTAAAAAGGGAAAGTTCGAATAATAAACTTTAAATGTAGTTTCTTGTTTGCAGGTAAGTGAACATTGTATTTAATTTTATTGCATTGTATAGAAATTAAAAATTAAAATAAAAACATCTTGTTCGCAGAACAAAGCAACACGTTTTATTTATTAAAGAACAATATTCCCGGCAAATAAAACATTAATCGTCTTATAAAACTACATTTCTAGTGGAAATCAAAAATGTAGATGGAAAAACTCTGCTTTAAATTTGTTGTACTGGGGTCTACAGACGGAAAAACCAACGTGATCAACATAACCTCTATTGAAACACCAGACGGCCATATTTATGAAGTACCAGACGAACTGACACCCGCTAATAAACACTCGGGCATAGTGTCTTTAGACATTTATACGAAAATAAGAAATTCACTGAAAAAAAGATACCAAACACGCTCAGTATGGATCCCATTAGATGCCAAATTAAGGGAAATATATTTAGATGAGGGTGAAAATTTACAGTTTGGAGACCAATACCTCAATGATGTTACGAATGACACGCGTCTGAACAAAACTAGCTATGATAATATCATAGAAAACAAAAATCTGGGAAAACTTGCTGAAAGATTTGTATTGGAAAAGTTCTCTACTAAAACATCGAACGCTAAGCAATGGATTAGTGACTTTGAAAGTGAATGTGGAAGATTCGACATTCAACAGGATGAAAGTAAGATTGAGATTTTGAAACATTTATTGGAGAAGCAATGCTTAGATTGGTACAGCAGCATGATTATAAAATTAACGGTGAATTCAGATTGGATACAATGGAGGAACATTTTTTGTGAAACATATGGAAACAAAGGTTGGTCCCAGGCCAAATATGCATTTACATTTAGATATCAAGCTGGTTCACTGCTTGAATATGCCACAAAGAAAGAAAGACTCTTGTTAGAGGTCAACAGAGAAATTGACACCCAAACAATGATAAATCTTATTGTTATGGGGTTACCTGATAGCATAATAGATAAAATTAATAAAGAATCGTTAAAGTCAATTGCAAGCCTCTACAGTGAAATTGGAAAACATGAATATTTAGCAAAGAAAAATAATTTTATTAGGAATAAAAAAAAACATTACAGATTTAAAAGCCTTATCTGATAGAAGCATGCAAGTAAAACCATGCAAGATTTGTGAGAACTTGAAGAAAGGTATTCGGTATCATCCCGAAGGAAAGTGCTGGTTTAAACAAACGGAAGAACAGAATCCAAAGAGAAACTATAGTAAAGCCATAAATAATTCTGTGATTGATGTTGAATTAAATTATATAGGTATATAATATGTATGTATATTTATTAGATAGATTTTTTTAATATATTGATAATAATACTAATTTAATAAAATTGGCACAAAATTGCCGAAAACCTACTTATTTTCATTGCGTTCTCGTTATTTTGAAATAAGTTTCATATCTTTCAACCGCTCAATTGGCCCTATAGTAAATTCTTAAAAAAGGACAAAAATTTCTCAGCGTACCGTTGTTTTTTAATTTAGGGTAGTGATTTTTCTCCATAGAATTCACTATAACAAGGAATACCTGGTGATGATTCTACTGAAAAAAAATTGACCGCTTTCCCAACTATGTCTTTAAAATTTCTTAAATACACATTTTATCTTAATAAATTAGATCCTCAAACTATCTTTTGATACAATTTGTGATACACGACCTTTTGTGCAAGTCTTCCCAACTCCCACACCTTAACGCCCAATAGCTTTTCTACCAAAATTCCAAATCCTTAAATTCATGTTTCCCTCTCTTCCTCTTTACTTACTTATTGTCTTCATCGACGGCGCCAACACTCCGCAATATTGACTCCTCAGATGTCCAGATCGTAGAGGTGGATCCTTTTTTGGTCACATCATTGCCATTTAACAACAAAGACGTTGTGCCGCTGTTGCCGCCGCCACCATTGCTCTTTGATGCTGATGAGGTCAGCAGTGTAGATGGCAGCAGCACTGTGTTGGCTAGTTTTGTGGTAGCTATGGTTGATATTGGTGTTGTCATTGTCGCATGATTAATGCGCTCCCGTTTTGGTATTGCCAGCATTGCCGCCAAGCCACTGCTACTGCTAATGTTGCCACCAATGCTGCTTTTATCGCCACTGACCAGCTGTTGTTGTTGTTGCTGCTGCTGATGGTGGCTCTGGCTTTGGTTTTGGTTTTGGCTTTCTCTGTGTGTCCAGTGTGCCACTGCTGCTGTGCCGGCGCGCATTGTTTCCATATCGTTTTCCAATTGACGCTGTCGCCTACCTTTAAGTGATTCCTCATCGGTTTCTTGGGCGGCGACACAACCATTTAATGTTGTCATTGCCATTGCTGGCCGACGGTTGCCACTTGTCGTCGTCGCCAGTTTAGTTGCCGCAGCACCTGCTGCTATTGTTGTTGCTGTTGGTGCTGTCTCTTCAATTTTCAATACTGTCGCTGTTGTTGGCGAGCTTGTTTTTTCTGTTACTGCATTAGTAGCAGTTGTTGTTGTTAGCGCACTTGTTGCCAGCGCATCGTTGCCGCATTGTAAATTTGTCAGATTATGATAATGTTGATGCTGCTCGGTTGTGGCATTAAATGTTGCTAAATTGTTGCGATTGCCATTGCCGCCACTGTAGGCCGCCTGTGATTTGCCGACAACTTCGTTCGGTAGTTGCGGTTGTTGTTGTTGTTGGTGGTATGCTGTCGGTGCCGATAAAGTGCGCATATAGGCAACAGTTGGCTTGGCGACCGGGGTGCTGCTGACATTGCTGCTGTTGTTGATGTTGTCGGCATTTATGCCATTATCGAGACGTCCACAATCAAGGTTAAATGATTGCAATGGAATGGTTGTCTGTGAATAAACGAAATAAAACATTGTTTAAAAAAGGAAATAACAAAAAATGCAAAATTAAAATAAAGTCAGTTTCGAGTTGCTTCGCCAAGAAAGAAACCTTGCCGAGCCGATCACTTTCAGTTAATAATGCAAAAATCTTTAGGCAAAATCTAGTCAGACAATACCTTATGACACCGATAATGTATGGCAGTTGCCACATAAGTATGCGTACAGTGCATATGTGTATGTGTATGTACGTTGTTATGGATGTGTAGTCACAGTGCGCGCCATGAGTGGCTGCGCATGACTGGCCAAGTTGTTGGCGGCATGCAGTTAAGTAGCGAAATATCTTCCGCCGCTTCTAGAAGGACCTTGAATTTATAATAAATCGCTGTGCTGCTCCACTACTTTTGCCCTTTATAAATTTCTGTTGATTTTATTTTATTTTTCTGTTGCTGCCATTCTTAACTATCGAAAAGCGATTGTTTTCGACATATTTATGTAAATTGAAAGTCGTTTTCGTAAAATCTCACTTCTGCCCTTTTGTATTGTTGGCGAAACAGTGAGCTGCGAGTGGGCTTTAAAAAGCTTTAAATGCATTTGACAATTGGCTGACATTTCTGTGAGTTGTCGTGTGGGATTTTAAGCGAAAAATGTAATTGAACTTCTTTTCTTTTTTTGTTTATATTTCTTTCTGCTGCAGATTGTTGCAGAATTCGTAGCTGGAGTTCAAGGCTAACTGCATAAATCATGCACGATGAACAAGTAGAAGGCCGAGACAGTAAAGAGGGTCTGGAATGAATTTAGTTTCCGACACTTTTTTTAGATCAGAAATTATAAGTTTCTGGATACATCGGACGATTTTTCTGCTGCATGAGAAGTATCGATATCGATAACTGTGGTTTGACAGCTGAGAATAGCAAACTGGGCCCAGATACGGCGTGCGGCTACTAAAGCAGCAAAGGTCACGGGTATGCTAAGTAGATTAATGGCAAGCTTCGGTGGACCAACACAGGCCAAAAGAAACCTAATTATGGCAGCAACAAACCCAATTCTCCTGTGCGGCAGCGAAGTATGGAGAATTGTGCTAAACTGCAAAGCCAAGCGCAATGCACTGGAGGCTTTGCAACGAACAGCGGCACTCAGAGTTGCCTTAGCCTACCGCACTGTTTTAGGCGCAGCAATTTTTGTGATCAGCTGGCAGATACCCGTCGACTCATGGTCCGGGATCGAAAGGATGCGTGGGACTCCAAAAAGAAACACTTCATCACTAGCTTCTCAGAACCGAGATGCCAAACCATGCTGCGTTGGCAAAGCCGACGGGACACTGAACCGAGTGGCAGATGGACGGCGAAATTTATTTCATCAAGTGACAAATGGGTCCAAAGGAACTTCGAGGAAGTGAACTACCTCTTAACTCAGTTCCTTTCGAGCCACAGATTCTTCCGGAGATACCGCTGAACACAAGTTTTTTAGTTGTAACAGATGGCTCGCGTAAAAAAATGCTCTGAGGGAGCAAATTGGCGACATCGCGCCAAGTAATATAATCAGCAAAATGCATGAATGCGGGGACAGGTGGAACGCGGTAAAGAACTACATCGAGAACGTACTACGAAAAAAAGATTTACTTCGACACAGTGCAACAGAGCGAAGCCGCACAAATAGAAAAACACGAAGACGAGCCTATAGCATGAAAGCTGGCTACAAATATGGTGGACCCAGTCGTGGGTGAATAGAATTGGTCCTTTATGAATGCCGTTCTGGGCCCTCCCGAAGTAATATAAAAAGTAGTCTAGGTAAGGGTGGAGAGCGGGGATCGTGTGGTCACACCATACGTCGCAGTAGACGACGGTCGCTATAAGTGCGAAGGCATTTTGAACCCTACCTCACCCACCAATGACAAACTGTGTTAACATTTCTGTTCAGTAAGGCTTGGCAAGTCATCATGAATTGTTTGACGCTAAATGAACGCTTCCAAATTATGGAAACTTTGGAAAAATAAATCCGTTCGTTTCATTGTTTCACGGGCTGTAGGGAAACTAACCGCGATGGCCGTCTTGTTGGAACCAACTGATGTGGAACCGGTATCAAAAAGTCGTGTATCATGGCGCGATAGCGTTCACCAGTCACTGTTGCATTGGCGCCAGCCTCGTCTTTGAAGAAATATGAGCCGATGATTACTCCAGCACATAGGCTGCACGAAAGGGTTGTTTTCAATAGATGTAATGGCTGTTCTTGAATGGCTTCGGGTGGCTCTTCAGCCCAATTGCTCTTGCCATTACTTGGCAAGGAGTGCCCGCTATTAGAAAAAATGTTTCTATCAATTGGTATTTCGTGTGCGTGGTTTCGAATCTGTGCACTTCCGTATGGCAGCCCCGCACCAGCCCATTCTGGTATGACAGCCGATTCACCTACCTATAATTTTCCGTTTTAGTGTATCATCAAAAAGGCAATGAAAAAATTGAAAGCGAAAAAATAGAAAACAAGGTTGCATATGTCTGCTGTTTAAAAGTAAAGCAATTTCCTGGTGCCGATATGTGCTACCCGTTATTTCCCAAATATTATACTTTTATGGTGGCACCTGCTTTATAAATTTGTGAATTACTTGACACCCGAAAACAAAAGCAAATAATTTGAGTGCGCTTAGAAATGCGATAGAAGCCTTATTTAATACAACTCGAAGCACAGCAGGAAATGTTCACAAACTCGATTTGAAGCTCAAAGCTTCGAAGCTAAGGGATTGTCGAGGTAACAGGGAATTTTTCGAAAACATTTGTGGCGATTGGCTGCAAGCCACAATTCATGTGGGTGGTGTGTTTGACTGTGGAGGAATTTTTATTATATTTCAATTTTATACTTTTATAGGGAAAACAAATACGCAAACCAAATCTAATCAAAATCGGATAACTTTTAACATTTCCGCCCACTTTGGGTGGGAGAAGTGGCAGTACGGCAATTTATAAATAGACTCTACTTCCTAATTCTTCTTTTTTAAGTGCAGGTAGGCTAGTTATAAAATTTTCTTTAAAATCGGAACATGTTGATTATTTTTTGCCGCTGCTTATATGGAGACGTCACACTGTGCATTACCGTTCTCTTCTACGAATACAAAATCAAATATTTATGATCGGCATTCAACAAAATATACTAAACTTGCCACTTTCATTTTTATTATTATTTAGTGATATGCCCTACCCTGGGCGAGACTTCATTGAACTTGGCGAAAATCGCATCTGATATTACTACATCAATCAAGAAACGAAAATTCTTCGAAAAAACATTGACAATCGCAGTATAAAAAGCCAAAATGTAGTTGCAACCCCTGTTTTTCGAAAATAATAAGTACCTAAAATGCATTTACAGGTTACAGCTCCTCCAATTCCTTTCCGAATTTTTTTCGGTTTTTCAGGCTTGTCTTTTTTCCTTGCCACATATGGCGACTTCTCCTTTATTTTTTGTATAAATGGAAAATCAAGTAATGCGTTTATGCTATTGGAACATTCAAAAAGTGATCAGTTGCTCAAGTAACAAACTTCATTGTAACGAGAATTGAATTTTGTGCTTCCAAAAACAACCAATGACGCCTTTTTAATTAAAATAAATGTTACCCGTCCAAGCAATGCAACTTAACTGCATAGTGTGGAGAAATGCAAATAAGCGCTTTTAAAGGTTATTTTTTTTTTGTATTTTTGTATTTTTATTTCTGTATTTTTAGCAAATTTTAATTACCAAACCTTGGCCTTTGAGCACCTCGGCCTAGCAGTTCGGTATTTTGAATTTCCTACATTTTGTATTTTTTCCAGCAGTATGTCAGCTCATTAAATTTGTAGTTGTACGAGAAATTCGTGGCAACGTTCATGGCCATGACTGCGGCGACATTTGTTGCAATTAAACATTGACAGCCTGAGAGTGTGGCCAACAATTTTCGCCTAATGAAAAGTACAATACGAAACAATACCAGCAATGGTGTAAAAGTGAAGCAAATACCAAGTCAAACATTCGCACATACATACACACACATACACACGTACGCAGATATGTAAGTGTATGCATGCATTGTTACTGATTTATTCGCATAGTAAAGCATTACTTATACAAAACGGTCTGCTGAGTGTGGCAGAGTGCAGAGGCAGCGCGGAAGGGACAGTAATGAAATATTCACGCATATGTTGTTGGCTGGTACGTGATGAGATTCATGTATCAACTACTTTAGATGCGGCGGCAGCGAAGATGTTATCTGGCCAGCTTAACAGACAAAGAAACAAAAAATTGCAAAAAAACCAGAAACTTGAAGCAGATATCGAGGCGAAGGCAATACAAAGGACACAATGAGTTACAACAAAGGATGCAATAAAGGCTAGCAGCAACATGCAAAAGCATGCATTTATGTGCGTGGCTGTGTGTGTGTGTGTGTGTGTTTACTTGCGACCTTTTGCTGTGATGGCAATGCTGCTACTAGCAACTTGTGGCAAGAAGCCAGTGGTGCGTATGCAGCAGATGTGCTTGTGTGAGAATGTGTGTGTGTCTTTTCGCTCGCCTTTAAGCCATTGTAAGTTCGTTATGTCAATTGCAAACTATTGACAATTTTCTCTGGAGAAAAAGTTTGGCAAAAAAAATAAAGCAAAGAAGCACATCGATGAGCTGTTACGACTCGGCCACGACAAGTCGCAAATTTAAGCTTCACTACATCACTAGGAAAATGTGAAAAAAAAACAAAGCGAAACTGCAACGGAAATTGATTTCAATGATTTATTGGCAAAATCCAATACCAAGCAAACATTCAGCAACGATTGCAAGTGACTTGAGATGAGGCAATGTGTTTTATGTTTGCAACATTGCGAAACTTTACGAATACGACTGACAGCTGCGTGCAGTGTTTGCCGCGTGTTACATGCCACAACTACAACTACAATGATGGTGGACGACATGCGCCACACTCACATAAATATGTATGCATACAGCTGCCCACTCGCCGCTTAATGTTGAATGAACTGCCAGCTGAATGGCATCTGTTGGCGGCCGCCGACCAGGTCGCGACAATGACGATAGCGAGATAGCGCAGAATCTCCCGAAAAAAAAAATGGTATCAGCGGCGGCACATTGCCAATTTGGCTGGAATGCGCAAGTGTGTGTTGATATGTTTTATTGTGCTGTTTTTCTCTCTCATTTTTTTGCGTATGTCGGTTTGGCATTTTGCCTTGCAGACACTTTTGATTTTTATCATGTCTTCACGGCACAATGACAATTGCGCGCATCTTGTCAGTTGCAATGTTGACCAAATATGGTGTTGCAGCAATGATGGACCTTAGTGATCGCAACTCGCTGCAACTGAATTGAACTGCACTTCACTGCTGTGCTCTGGGGTGTGCAATGAAATGCGAACAGAATGCTGCTGGGCGAGCGATCCAGCGGAATTCGCAATTACAGCAAGTCATTACAGAAGCAACAGAGCGACCGCATTACGACGGCGAACTGAATAAATTGCATACGTAATTCGTACAACACTGCATATATATATACAATATATATTTTTTTTTAATAAGTAAAATTTTAAATGAAATTAACAATTAAATTTGTGCAAGATTTGTGCGAAATATGCACATACATACATACATAAGATGTCTATTGCTTGATGCCTATCTGGTTTCACTTATACATTTTATAAATTAATTTTTTACACCCTTGGAATTATTCATGCCATCTAAGAAATATAAGAATCTCAAACTAAACTTCACTCAATCTTTAGTTTTCTCTCAGTGTTCGCTTCATTTTCGATTTCATGCTGATTTCAACTGCAAACCTGATTTGAATTCAAGCCTTATTTGAGATTCTCTGTTTATCTATGACCAACTATTTTTTTGGTCTCTAAATTATCAATTTTTTTATATAATCATTAACTGTCAAACCTTGTTTATAAATTTTGACATTTTTAGTGAAGAGTAACCCGGTCTGAGGAGCAACCCGAAGCCATTCAAGGCCAGCCATTACATCGATTGAAAACAACCGTTTGGTGCAGCCTTTCCTCTTGGACCAATGGCTTGACCCCCAAGATCGTGTGATATCACATCTTTGATCTTCTATTTGCGAAGGTATAAGAGGGGTAAATGCTTTGTGGATAAACCAACTTGGATTGAGGCATTGGAAGCCAACATTACTGAAGTTATTCACGAGATATCGACCGAAGTCCTTCAGCGAGTCATTCGAAATTGATGTTTTCGGGGATGGACGAATTACGGTGCAGTTGCGGCCAACATTTGAAAAGGATTATCTTCAAAAAAATGTTGATGAAAGGTTCTGCCCTCCCCCAATCAATTGGAATTTTCGCTCTTTTACTTCAATTTAAAATCCGATAGCTCTAAATTAATTACCCTTTATATGCAGACTGTTAAAAGAAAAAGTAAAATAAAAATTGCTTTATAAATAAAAAAAGTTAAAGCCCTCTAAAGGCAGCTTGGAAGAGAGTAATTTTCGAGAAAAAAGTCATTGTTTTAAGCTTACCCTTTTAGACCCGAGTTTTTATATTAAAAGGGAGGTAATATTTGTTTTTGGGTGTTTGGCCGAGCTCCTCCTGCTATTTGTGGTGTGCGTCTTGATGATGTTCCACAAATGGAGGGACCTACAGTTTCAAGCCGACTCCGAACGACAGATATTTTTATGAGGAACTTTTTCATGGCAGAAATACAATCGGAGGTTTGCCATTGCTGGCCGAGGGGCGACCGCTATTAGAAAAATGTTTTTATTAATTTTGCTTTCACCGAGATTCGAACCAACGACCTCTCTGTGAATTGCGAATGGTAATCACGCACGGCTAGTTATCCGTTCAAAATGTCTTCTAAACGAAACAAAACACCCTGAAGCGCCTGAAAGTACTGAGCTCAAGTCCGCCTAGCTGACAAAGCCTTAGGGGTTATATACCTTGTGAACCCGAAAAAATGGACGATTGTCATAATTTTTGTTTAAATATGTTTTAGAACTTTTACTCAAATCAGGCATATATCATGCTCAAAGGGTAACTCTCGAAGGAGACATTTTAGTGTTTTTATTTAAAAAAATGTTATTATTTATTGTTGATATCGCCTCTCCCCCGAAATGCTGTTTTTAGAAGAGGCTTGCGGTGACACTGGTAGCGCATGAGCAACTCAACTGAAATCAACAAAATTAAATCATTATTGTAGAAAAAGTTTTTTAGTGAACCTGAACGGGTTATTTACCCAAAAAAATTTTTTCTCGATATGAAAACCGCTTTGCACCAAGAAAACGTTTTTTGAGGGGTTGAACAATTAAAAAAAAAATTATTTCCAGCGAACTATGCAAATATTTATAAAAAGTGAACCGTTCAGATTCACGAGGTTGTAACTTCGAATAATTAAAAAAAAAGTTTATGCAAATCGGTCAAATAGTTTTGATAAAAAACGATCACCGCGCCGGTAATTTTCAAAAAAACACGACTTCGAGATAATCGCGTCTAAAGTTTTGCGTACACTTCATTTATGGATAAGGTCGCGCGCTTCCACGATCTGTAACTTTCGTGCTAGTGCTCCGATCTTTATGATTTTTTGAATTTATATTTTTATTCGATTTTTTAGTCCAACACAAGGAATATAACCACTTAATCTCCTGGATTATTACGTATGGGGCATAGCTGAGCGTGAAGGTAGTCAGTCTCCTCATAAGACCATTTCTTCTGTGAAGGCTATTAATTCCAGCCTGTTGAAGGCTATTAATTCCAACCGTTATGCCAATATAAATAAGGAGCATTCGATTCGGGTATGCAATCATTTCCAGACCCGGATCGAGGAGATTATTGCCGCTAATGGAAATTTTATTGAATGTTATATTAAAAATTCATGAAGTTTCATTAAATTTTGTTCAGAACAAAAGCTAATTAATTTTACTCTCAAGTTGCCCTCAAATATCGCAGACTCGCAGTATTTTTGCTAAATCATAACGGAAAAGCGCTTGTAAGCAATTTTGTGGGAAGTTTTTTATCCAGCCAGGTAAATTTCTCGTATATCTGATAAGTGTCCCAGTAGCTCCATATACGATTAACTGCGATATGCTCCGTTGGCTATTCAGATATTTGTATCCTCTTACATTTATAAAAAAAATTCTTTACAGCAATTAAAGTAAAATCAAGATTTTGTTCGCATGTCTCAATCCAATCACCAAAAATGCTCTGAAAATTGATTGTTTCAGACAAAGCGAAATCGTTCGTCTCAAAAATAATCCGCTTGCTTTGACAATATGAAAGCCAAAAGCAAGGCGAATCTAAGTGGTATCGGCAAATCAGTTGATTTTTTTTTTTCTTTCGCCGCGTCACTGTCTGCCCAGAATAAAACAAGGCGAATTCATTCTTTGTTTTCTACTTCGCCAATACTTTTCTTTGACAATCAAACGTACAAACCATTGTTGTTGGTCTAGTGCAACTACCTTTAATGATTGCGTCGTGGCCGAAATAAAGAAAAAATATATGTAAATTTTGTTTTTGTTCTCTTGCCTTCACCTATCTCTTTGAATTCGTTTCGGCTTTTTTCAGTCAAAAAAATTATTTTTGTCTTAACATTTTTCTCTTTCAACGAGTGTTTGAGTATTTCTCTTAGAATTTTTGTTATTTTCGAAACCTTTGAAAATGTGGATCGATATTTTTGATCTTTAATTGGCAATTGAATGGTATTTTTATTTTTAATTTTTTTTTTTTAATTTTCTTATTGATTAAATTTTTTTTTTTTATTCCCCCTCTCCCTTTTGCATAACTTATGCTGTTTTACAGTAGAGCAACTTCACCAAATTTCATAAAAATCGAAGCGGTTAACTTCTTAGGAGGGCACACTTAACGTGTTTTGCCCCATATACCCCTATCTTCGCTTTAATCTTACAAACGCAGCTTCTTTAACTACACTTCTTAAAAATAATCACTTTTCAACGCGATCTCAGTAACCACTGTGCCACTTATTATAAAAAGATTGTTGTGTGAAAATATTGTAATCAAAATCATGGTCAACTTTATATTTCCTTCAAGTTTTCTCCAGTTTATTTTTTTATATTTTTGTTTTTTTTTTTCTTCTTTCTTTGTAAGTAATAAAATTACACTAAAATTATTTAAAATTTTATATAAAAACTTGTTGATAGTGCATATCAACTGGTTTATATATATATTTTTTTTGATCAACAACAAAAATTTAACGCTTCAATTTAATTGCCTTGTGCTACGAAGCAAACAACAATTTAAAAGCCATAAAAGAGCAAATTAAATGAACCTTTTTTGTGATGGAAATCGGGTGGCGCAGCGGTAATAGAGGAATTCGAAAATCAATGAAAGTGGAGCGATGAAACGAAAGACGTAAAAAAAAATAATATTAATCGATAAACAAGCAATGAAGAGCAAAAATGTCAAAAAATTAAAGAAAAAAGAACAACAACAAAATTTCCATGCGCGAAACATGTTGCATTAACTCTTTGAACATTTTTATATTTTATATATATGTGACGTGCATAAATGCACTGTAGGAAAGCTTGACCTTGCGCCAAAGACTTTGCTGATTCCGCACTATAATATTTAGTAACGTTTCTTTTCCTCTGTAGAAATATGCTATTTCGATAGTTGTGATATTTCTGTACGGTATTCCTAAACAAATTTCTATGCCCATAAGTCTTACAGCTGAGCAGTATTTACAAATCAAAATTAGAGTATTAGGTTAAAAGAAATTCACACAGCATTTCACCTCAAACACACTTTTGGCCCAAACTACATTTTCAGCAAAGGTTACTGCAGAAATTAGGTGTCCAAATACTAGAAAAGATGTTTGACTCCAATCACTTTTAATCGTGAGCACTACAGGGACCTAATATTGTAAGTCGCCTCCGGACGGCAAATGGATTTCTTCATAAGTCAGAAATTGCCTCGCAGGTTTGCCATTGTCTGCAAACGGGTGACCGCAATTAGAAGAAACATTTTCTATCAATTTTTGTTTCGTGTCCGTGGTTTTGAACCTATACACTTTCGAATGATAGCCATGCATCCATGCACTCGGTTACGGCGGCCGCTAGGCTATCTTATGTACAAATATATCTGGTAAGTTGCCGATACGAGCCGCAATAGAGAGATATCGCTTGTTGTTGTTGTAGTGGTTGAGTATTCCTGCTGAAATACTACCGCCGTTTTATTACCACTGTTCTCGTGTGATGATGTCTTGTTTTTTTTTCGTTAGTTCTAGGTATAACAGCAAACTTTTTTATCTCTACGTCTGAGATTTCATTAATTTGCTGTAAGAAGGGTTTACTGAAAGAGCGAAATCTTGCACGAGCTAGACCTGGACAATCGTATAGATAGTGGAAAAGACTTTCTGTATGTAGATGGGATTGAAAGGGAGGTTAAGTCTGGTTGCGTGATACTTGAATGCAGTAGAATTGCAGTTATACTGGAAATGTTTGACCAAGAGCATACTAACAGATAATTCGTCCTCTGGACGTTGTACGATGGCCAGGTTTTTGTTGTAGTACTACACGTTTTTATTTGCTTCCACCTTCTTTCGGCTAAAGCATAGTAGTGCGAAGCACTAGATGTTTTTATTGTGTTAAAAGGTGTAGCAACCTCCACCGCCTCTGTTATGTCTAGTGCCGAACCTTTTCTTGCTAGCTAATCTGCCATCTCATTACCCTCTATGTTCCTATGACCGGGAACCCATATCGGAGTAATTTGAAGCCAGTCACCAAGTAGCTCTAGTTCCTTTCTACACTGTAAAACTAACTTGTATGACATGGAATTGGAATCTAAGGCCCTAATACCTGCTTGACTTTCTGAAAGGATAGCTACTCTTGCACCAATTTCTTTATAGTATTTTAGTGATTTGCATGCGTTTCTGATTGCAAGTAGTTCTGCCTTCAACACGCTGGCATAGTCAGCAAGTCGGATTGATTTGGATATGTTGAGCGGCTCCGAACAGAGGATAGCTCCAACATCACAGCTAATCTTAAAACCATCAGTTTAGATTTTAATGTCGAATGTACGAATCACTTTTCCTTTCCTACATTCAGCTCGCGATGGAAAACGTAGCGTAAAGTCTTTCTTGAAGTTAAGTTGTAATCCTTTCTTCATAACTTCTGCTCAAATATAAACGAGACTGATTTAATAAAACACAAACGGTTAATTATTGTTCAATTTTTATTTTATCTCCTTCAAAGTAATCACCATTGGAGGCGATACACATATGCCAACGTTTTTCCAAGCATCATAGCATTTCTGGAAGGCCGATTTCGGTATGGATTTCAGTTCCTTCTTCGAATTCTCTTTTATGGCTTCAATTGTCTCAACATGTTTTCCACGGAGCGGCAACTTGAGCTTGGGAAACAGGAAAAAGTCACATGGAGTCATATCAGGCGAATACGGTGCTTGCGGAACGATATTAACATTATTTTTGTTCAAATAATCGCGAACAAAACGTGATGTGTGAGCTGGTGCATTATCGTGATGCAAGAACCATAACTTGTTGTCCCACAATTCCTTCCTTTTAAGACGAATGTTCTCGCCAAACGCTTTAAAACGTCTAAATAATATTCAGCGTTAACCGATGGGCCTTGCGGAAAGAACTCCGAGTGCACCACACCTTCGTAATCGAAAAAAACAGTCAGCATAACCTTAATTTTTGAGCGACTTTGGCGTGGTTTTTTGGGTTGATGTACGGTCCTCTTTGAACGATTTGTACCACTGGAAAACACGTGCACGCAATAGAGCAGAGTCCCCATAGGTTGTCTGCAACATTTTTAAGGCGTCTGAAGCCGAAATTTTGTTGGAATAACAAAATTTCAAACAAATTCTTTGTTCAACTTGAATTTCCATCGTTAAATTCGAAAAACACACTCGAGCTTGACTTGTTTACACTAGCACAGAAAACAAACTATGTGACATAAAAAATAAAAAAAAAAATAATTGGCGCGTACACTTCTGTTAGGTGTTTGGCCGAGCTCCTCCTCCTATTTGTGGTGTGCGTCTTGATGTTGTCCTACAAATGGAGGGACCTACAGTTTTAAGCCGACTCAGAACGGCAGATATTTTTATGAGGAACTTTTTCGTGGCAGAAATACACTCGGAGGTTTGCCATTGCCTGCCGAGGGGCGACCGCTATTAGAAAAATGTTTTTTGAAGTGAAACTTCTTTAGGCGCGTCGGGAGCCCCAAGGCAGATTGAAAATAGGCGAGTGAAACGGTAAGTTCGGAGCGTTACCGAAATCCGTCAAATGGGCGGGGCCAAGGAGCAGCTGCTCCTTCCCACTCTCGCCTATTCGCTCTCTCTGTCGCTCTCTCGCATCGCAAGCGCTGAACGATGTGAGGGAGCCACCGAGACACGCCGAAATGTATATAGCACACAAGAGCGCATTGAAGTAGACTGGCGACATGCAGGCAACCGACAATCGACAACCGACAACGGGTATTATAGATAGCCATAGCCCGTGCAAATGAGTGCTGTGTGTGAGTATCAGATAAAGCGCCGATTGAATGTGTGTAAGCGGGAAAGCAATAAGAAACTGCTGTGAAGTAAATAGATGGTAGGTATGGAGGAGACGAAGCGATACAATGAGTGCGTTTGCCAAACGAGTGACGATAGTTGAAGTAGAAGGTTGTAAAATGACATTTCAACCGTTTCGGTGATCAAAGCAAATTGATTAACGCGCCAAAAGTAGGCAAAAAATACCATTGGAAGTGCAAAGAAATGTCAGCGTCAAGTGCAACACTGCACCCAAGTGTCAAATTTGAAGCTAATAAGGACAAAAATAAATAGTACAAATTTATGTGGAGTGATATAGAAAACAAAATATGAAAACCTGAATTTAACACGAGAGAGGGGGGAGAGATCTAAACCGGGGCTCCCATGCATGGAACAACCAACATAGAAGTTTCACTTCTACCGTGCGTGAGTCTGACAGACCCTAGTTTTTTTTATTAATTTTGCTTTCACCGAGATTCGAACCAACGACCTCTCTGTGAATTCCGAATGGTAATCACGCACCAACCCATTCGGCTACGGCGTGTGACATATCACGTTGAAATTTGCCATGTAAGCTTATAACAGTCCTACCATCCAACAAAAAAATTATTTTTGCCATATGTCATCCGCGGACCGTTTTATTGATAAAGTCTCGTTTATATTTGAGCAGAAGCTATATGTAATACAGTCGCGTTTTCTCTTCTAAATAATAAAACAGTGGGCTTTAGTAAGCGAAGCGATAAATTTATTTTACTTTAAGCGAAGCGATAAATTTATTTTACTTTATAGAGCTTTTAACTCCTTATATTCTGGAAAGCATGAGCGGTGAACGAAAAAAAATCATTCTTTTATAACATCGCGTTAACTAAGTTCATTTCGTTTTATTGCACTTGAATGTTAACCATACATTTTTAAACCAAAATAACTCAAAACTCCTAGCTTTGTGCGCTAAACTTAATCATGCCTTATAATTAACCAAGATTTATAAATTTTGCAAAAATCGCGTCGTATATAAAAAATATTTGAGGCTTGTGCACCAGACAGCTGCGATAGACAGAGCAATAGAGCCCGCCATGGTCAAAATAAGGATTTCCATAACTCAAAAAAATTAAAAGTTAAAAAGTTATCCAAAAAACAAAAACCAAATTAGATAACCAATTTTGCACCACACAAAGTTCACAAATTTCAAAATAATTCAATTTAAACTTGCACCTTTTTTATTAAGAATTTTTAGAAAACTTCCAGATATGCTGTTTTATGGGCCATTCAATTTTAATATAACAAAGTGCAAGTCTAAATTGGCTCAAAAATCGCGTTCATTTTTGACAATTTTATTTTCGCTAAGATGTTGAGCATTTCCGTCCATATAAGAGACTTGCGAGCATATGCAGAAATGATAAATCGAAGGTAGCACTAAATAGGAACTACTGTTAAATAAATTCGGATTACTTATTAAAGCGTGCGTATTCTCTTCATCCATTGACTGAAAAGCATAGAAATATGAGCGCGATATGGTTCCAAATTCGCTAAAAACACACTACTTTGGTGCTAGCGAATTTCCTCGCAGGGTACGTAGGCACTCACATATAAATGTGTATGTATATATGCTTGCTTGTTAGTATTTCTTTAGTTTTTTTTAATTTTATGTATTTTCCTATTTTTTACGTACAACATATGTATGTATGCCCATATGTTGCTTGTATGCTGGTATGTACAGATATGAATGCTGGCTTGCTGCGCGGACATTGTTTAGATCGGCGACATTAATGAACTTGTTGTGTGCCACTTAAAAGGTCGTAAAAGACATTTGTGTAGCAACAACGCGTTAATCCAAGAAATTAAACCAACCAGTATCAGAAAAGTGATCGCTGCTAATAACGACGGTTAAATGAAATTTGATGAAGGAGCTGCGGTCAGCATAGAGGAAAATTCGAGTAAAATCGTAAAAAATCAAATGCTGCCAATCAATCTATAACCAAGTGGAATAAACATACTAGCTGATGAATTTACACTTTTTTCGTTCATATGGCTCAATTTATTTTTATTTTTTTATTTTGTATTTTGTGCTGCATGTTGCAGCACTCATCGAAGCATTCGATACAAATTATTGATTAACAACAGTTGATTGACCCAAATTGATGGCAAAGATGCATTGCATAAAAAGCAAACACTTCATACGAATGACTTAATTTCTGCCCCTAAACATACACAAAAACAAAAGCGCACACACACTTGCGTGAAGCGTAAAAAAAGTGTGTATCTCAATCATCTGACAGCATTTTCCCATGGGAAGCAGCTGAATAGGTGTAATAACACAATTAGCACCACCCAATCGCCATTTAAACGGGGATATGCAAATAAAGCTGACAACCATAAATAAATCAGAGTCAGTGCAGCAGCAGCTGCGGTGGAGAAACACCAGCGAGCGAATGAGGTAAACAAATAAGCAATTTTATTTGCCACACAGTGTACGTGCCGCGCGGCATATGAAACGGCAGGCAGTTGGGAATTGGGTTCCTCCATTGTATGTATGTACATATGTATGTGTGTATGTACGAATATGCGAGTGCATAAACAAATCGTTTTGACCTGGCGAAAAGTCCATAAATGATGGGGCTGAAGAAGAGAGCACAAGAAGAAGCACACAAGTAGCACAACAACAGTCAACAATGGCAGCAACTGCCATCCATGGAAGGCAAAACATGCGCGTCATACCAAATGCAATGCCCGCCGAACGTTAAGACTCAACAACGTTGTGGTGGTCACGCATGCGCAATGATAAAACACGTAATTATCAAATCAAAACACTTAAACTGCTGGCAAGCCTACCGTTTAACGCAGCGTTTGCCCTCGAGTGATTATTGCCAATGTGCGAGTATGCGGCTGCAGCGCAGTCGCCAACGAACGCGCGTTCTGTTAGCCCACTTTATTGCGGCTATATTGCATATTGCGCGAGGCATCTTCATAAAATCAAAAAAAAAAAATAGCAACAAAATATAACAACAGCAACACACAAAACATCAGCACAGCATTAACAGAAATGTGGTGGCAAGGAAGAAATAAAAGAGAAACTGCCAAGTTGATAAGAAGAACGTACACGTCGCGCCGTAGCAGCTTTGGCCACTGCTCAGGCATTGATCGGCTATTCATCATTTAACGGGTCGGTTGAATGAACACCAACAGCTGGCTACGTAGCAGCAGTAGATGTGCTACCCAACAATAAAAGGGTAGGCAAAGCAGACGGTTGGCTGGTTGGCCGGCAAAATGTGGCGCGCTGCACATCAAACTGGGCAACGTGAACTGGTGGCGGCGGAATCTCACTTTCGCAGGCAAAAACAAAAATAAAAATAAAATAATAATAAAAATAAAAAATAAAAAAAAACTCGAGCAAGCAAGACGCGCGTACTTTGAAAGATAAAGTCCCCAAAAAATCAGAACACGTTCTTGACGATGGCAAATTGGAGCAGTCGCATTCTTGGTGGCTTCGGTTCCTTTTGTTTGCGGCTTTCTGTTGTTTTTTTTTTTGCCCGACCGTTCTTCATACGAGTACTTTGCCGTTGCGGCTCATTGAAGCATGCGCACGCGCACATCACAATGCACATCCTTTTTATTTTTAGGGTTTTGTGCAACGTTTAGTTGCTGATTTTTACTTTTTGTTTTCTTAAATTGCAGATTTTGCAGCGCATTTGGCCGACAGCATATTTGCGTGACAGCTGCTTGTTGCTTGGCATCAAGTGACTTACTTAAATTCTTTATTCACTGCACTGAATTTGTGTTGTTTTTTTCACTCATTTTACTTATTTATTCTTTATTCTTGATTGAAATTACTGACCTAATTTTTGGGCAATGTTTTCGTTTTCCTGCTGCAAAAAACACGCCGGTTCAGCAATACGTGCAACGGACGTGTGTATGTATGCACTCTGTATGTACGTATGTATGTGTACCGGTTATCATTCATGCAACTAATGCGCTTGCATCGTGAATAAAGCGGCCAAATAAAAATGGTTGACAGCAAGATGCGACGACCGTGCGGTCAATCTGAGTTGGCGCTGACACAGATTTTCAATTATTCTTTCGGCATAGTAAAAAGTTAATAAAATTTCCGTAAAGTAGTTTCACAGCAATCGTTTCGTTGCAGCACTTTGACTTGATTAATGCGAATTGGAATTATAAATCAATTTATGAATACGTAAAAATAAAAATTAACAGCATCTGCTGTTACATGGCAATTTTTTTTTTTTTTGTATCGAAACCTTAAATAGGCTTCATTTATTGGACATATTAAAGGGCCTTAGCAATAAATAAAGTAAAATTTACTCTATTAGTTTTCTTCTCTTTCATTGGTTCAAGAATGCGCACCAGCCGTATTTTCTTGTCTGTAGTTTAAAGCTGATAACAAAAACAGACACAGAACGTAAAGGAGAGTCGTTCATTTTCACTCCATTTCAAACTGTCCGATGTCGCTTGTTGCTGAGAGGTGAAACGTTAAATACTTTCAGCGCATACCAGACCCACTGGATTTTGATTTGTAGGATAGAGTACCTTTATAAATTAGTTCCATCGTTTGAAGTCATCTTAACGAAGCGCCACAAATTTTCACTTAAAACTTACTAACGAACACTATAAAGAATACCTAACAGGAACCTGTGAGCATTAAAAATTAAAAAATAAAAGTAAATAATTGGCGTTTACTCTCTATATTGGGTGTTTGGCTGATCCCCTCCTCCTATTTGTGGTGTGTGTGCCGACTCCGTACGGCAGAAAGTTGCTTTATGAGGAGCTTTTTCATGTCAGAAATACACTCGCAGTTTTGCCATTGCCTGGTGATGGGTTGCCCCTATTCAAAAAACTTTTTCAAGCATAATTTCATGCGCGGAGATTCGATTCCAAATCCACTTCCGAACGGTAGTCCCACACCAACCTATTCGACTAGGACGACCTACTTAATCTAGAAAAAGAAAGTTCTATGTCTAAGGGAACGAATAAGCATTAGAGGTGTATTGAGCACGTTACACTCATAACAAAACAATTTATTGAAACGAAGAATGCGTGGGGGAACTTTAAATCTAATTTGTATGAGCAGGTACGGGCAATCAAAAGAGCATGCAAAGGTGTCAAAGAAAAAGTACATCGACAACAGACTCCGCTTAGATTCTAAATGTATAGGATATATCAATGGGCAGCGAGAACGACAAGACGGCATAGGATGTACCACATGCATCTACTTTGCATTACTAAGGCATTTAAAAGTCCTCTGAAGAACTGAACTGAACTCTAATTTTTTACCATAAACTGCAGGAAGAGGTATTCGGGCCTTTGAAAAATGCATGTACTTCTTATGGAAGAAAAGGTGTGACACCTAAAAAAACAACGATATTTTCTAGTCGCTTCAAGCTTGCACTTTGTTATGCTAAAATTCAATGGGCTATAAACCTGCA
Organism: Anastrepha ludens; assembly: GCF_028408465.1. Taxonomy (NCBI): domain Eukaryota; kingdom Metazoa; phylum Arthropoda; class Insecta; order Diptera; family Tephritidae; genus Anastrepha; species Anastrepha ludens. The sequence goes on along the minus strand of NC_071498.1, from coordinate 112,018,190 downwards.
TACCCAGAAAAATTCTAAAATTCAAATTGAATTTGGTGTGATGAAATTTTAAAAATTTTGAAAAATTGTTTACAAAATTTCAAACTTGTCGTTAAATGGTCATGTGTTGTAGCATGAACTATGTTTCTATGGAAAAAACTGTGATGTGTTTGCGATTTTGCAACGAGGTGTATTTGAGATGAAATAGTAGAAGAGCGAATTTTTAGTGGTTACGGCAATTAAAGGGTTTTCCAATAACAGATGTTACAGGTGAATTGATTGCGCTATCGAGAGATGATTAACGATTTTTTATGGCCGGAATTGGATGGTATTGATCCAGTCTACCTCTCGAAGAGGTGATCACAATTGGCCACCGAGATCTTGTGATTTAACATCCTTGCGACTTTCTTCTTTGGGGCCACGCAAAAGAGAAGGTTTATGCCAACAGCCCAGGGTCGATTCAAGACCTCAAAGAAGGAACTCGTGAGGCTATCGAGGACATAGAGCAGCCACTTTGCCATTCGGTTGTGGAAATTTTCATGAAAAGGATATTATCCTGTAAGCGTGGTCGTGGTGGTCATTTACCTGATGTTATTTTCCACTATTAACGCCATGTCTTTCTCTTTATAATGAAATAAACATCCGATCATTTATATTAAAAAATAGCGTTTTTCTTTGAATATCAAAATAAAACCCCTTATTGGAAAACCCTTTATAAAATATATGATAGATCTCCTTTGTGAAGTAAACGAACAGATTTAGTCAATTTTCTAATCTTAAATACATAAAATGGAAACTTATATGAATATATTGAATGAGCAAATTTTTTTAGTTTTTTAAGTACTTAGGCGGTCACCGTAGTCGAATGGGTTGGAAAATTGTGACTACCATTCGGAAGTTCACAGGTTCGAATCTTGGTGCATGAACATCAAATAGTAGATACATTTTTTGCTAATAACCGTCGCGCCTCTGAGAGTATTTCTGCTAATAAAAACCAATTGCCGTTCGTAGTCGGCTTAAAACTGTAGGTCCCACCATTGGTGGAATAACATCAAGACGCATGGCAAAAATTGGAAAAATATTTAACTGAAGTGTACGTGCCAATTATTAGTTTTTATTTCTTTCATGGGCTTGAAAACGGTTTTCTTTTTTAAATTCTAAATGTAAAATTGGATAAAATAACATAAGTTTACTTTTTTAGTAAAAATAAAAACATAGTTATGGAAAGACTTCGGCGAATCTACAATCATTGGTACTAACGTGCGTGAAATTTCTTCTTAATTGGCGCGATAACCGCTTACGCGATTTTGGCCGAGCTTAACAAAGCGCGCCAGTCGTTTCTTTCTTGTGCTAACCGGCGCCAATTGGACACACCAAGTGAAGCCAAGTCCTTCTCCACCTGATCTTTCCAACGCAGGGGAGGCCTTCCTCTTCCTCTGCTACCACCAGCTGGTACCGCATCGAATACTTTCAAAGCCGGAGCGTTTGTATCCATTCGGACGACATTACCCAGCCAACGTAGCCGCTGGATCTTTATTCGCTGCGCTATGTCTACGTCGTCGTAAAGCTCACACAGCTCATCGTTCCATCACCTGCGATATTCGCCGTTGCCAACGTGCAAAGGTCCAAAAATCTTACGCAGAATCTTTCTCTCGAACACTCCAAGCGTCGCTTCATCGGATGTTGTCATCGTCCAAGCTTCTGCGCCATACGTTAGGACGGGCATGATGAGAGTCTTGTAGAGTGTTAGTCTTGTTCGTCGAGAGAGGACTTTACTTCTCAGTTGCCTACTTAGTCCAAAGTAGCACTTGTTGGCAAGAGAGATTCTACGTTGGATTTCAAGGCTGACATTGTTATCGGTGTTAATGTTGGTTCCTAAATAAACGAAGTCTTTTACAACCTCGAAATTATAACTGTCAACAGTGACGTGGGTGCCGATACGCGAGTTCGCCAACTGTTTGTTTGAAGACAGGAGGTACTTCGTTTTGTCCTCGTTCACCAGCAAACCCATTCGCTTTGCCTCTTTATCCAGTTTGGAGAAGGCAGAACTAACAGCGCGGTTGTTAAGGCCGATAATATCAATATAACTTTACGGAACTAAAAATGCTATAAAAAAGAAACTACTCAATATTTTTCCAAACTGTTTTTTTTATTTTAAAGTACAATTTTCCGGTTAATGATGGAACACAACTTCATTCATATGGCTGCCTCAGCTAGCCATGCACCATCCTATACGATTGGTCCAATTTTTCAACACATTTTCGATTGTATGCGTTGAGAACGACGGTGAACTGATGTTCCTGGTGATTCACGAACACTCTTGGCCACAGCAGCAATATTTTCGGGTGTACGCACGGTTTTTGGTCGGTCACGCGTTGGTTTGTCAATAAGCAACCCAGTTTCTCTTACTTTTTTCGCAAAGTAACGCAAAGTAACGCACATACGCTACATTCGGTGCTTTTCTTCTTCCCATTGCCGTACGTAATTTTCGTACAAATTCTGCAACATTACCATGATTTTCAAAGTAATGTCGCAATATTTCCCAGCATTCTTTGAGCGTATACATAACCATTTTCGTTCAACGGAAGAATAAAACTAATTTTCTGTCAAATCAGATGACAGCTAAGTGTTACCATTCTTCAAATAATATATTACCTAGTTCAAATCCGCAACGATAGATGGCGGGCCCTTTACATAAGCAAAGTATCAGTCACAAATTTAAAAAAATTCCACACCCCAACTCCTAAAATTTTTCTTAAAATTTTAAAATATTATTTTTTAAAGAGAAACAATTATAAATAATTGATATACTTAAATCTAAAGCACTGGCTGCTAGGGCCGTCGGCTGCATACATTTTAAAATATTTAGCTTTTAAATTACTCGTAAGGAACAACCCACATAAAGTCTCTCCAGTCAAAGATAGGACATTTTTTTAGCATTCAGTAAATATATAGTATTTTCTACATCAGATTCATATTATTCAAGAAGAAAAAGAAAAAAGTTAACGAAGCAGTTCACCTCATACAAGGGGTCGCTAGGGAAAATAATTTTAATGGATCTGCAAGTATTTTAAGAGAATAATAAAATTATCATAAAAATGCCGATCGATGCTCATAAAGTGCGCACAGCACAATTAAATTATATAACCACTGCAATTGTTTTCTAAATCGGTTTTATTACCTAATTTAAGCGAGAAGAAGTAGGAACAGCACAAGTGATTGTGGCAAAGCAAATGCTCCAGCGTTCATTTCATCAACTGTCAAATCAACATTCACTCAATGAAGGCAATGAATGTGAACGATTTTTACGATCATTTATGAATTAAGCGAACAACCCTATAAAATGTTTATAGAATTCCGATAGATTTAATGAAAATAATAAAACGATGGAATGCGACAGCAGCTCGCTTTATATGACAAACTGCATACAAACACACATAATTAAAGAGATAACATGAAAATATCATCAAAGAATCGGAACTATTTGAGTAGAAAAAACTACTGGGAATACTTGAAGCTACATATAATATACGGCATGGAAATATCTCCAAATATGCTTGAAAGTGGGAAAAGCAAGTGCCACACAGCTGTAAAATTAATCAAAGTCGAAATCGGAATTTCCAAACTTTGACGTCTAAAGAAAAAAAAGAAAAGTTGATATGTACATATGCAGACGTGTACATATACATATACACATACATATACATATTAATTTATCTATTTCCATATGCAGTTGCAGGCACCCATCACCGCAGCAACGCTGACAGACCGCTGAAACTGCAGCAATGGCAGGGAGTGAAGTGCATTGGCCTGGAATGATATGACAGCAAATGGGGGAATGGAGAACTACGCTGCCTTTGCTGCTATTTAATGCTCATAAGTTTTATTTTTATTGTGATCTTAATTTGAGTGCATCGGCAATAGCAACAACAGCAGCAACAGCAGCAGCAGCTAGTATACCACAACGACAGCATCATACCATATCTACTACTTAGCCTCTTTAAATTGGAATTTATATGCGGTGCAGTTCAAAGTTTAACTTTTTCGAGTTGTTAAAAATGGGTATTATTTTTTTTTTTAAATTTTTAATTTTCCTTTTGGGGGAAAACTAGCCGATAAAGGGAAGCACACAGCTGCACAATCGCGCCACTCTCGATATAAAAATTGTGTTTGTGTTTGTGTAAGTATGCCTAACTATGGCCAGGCGTCGCTCATTTGAGTTTATCAGTTTTCCACAGGCCCGGCCATAGCATTTTGGCTTTGTTTACACATTTCAGTAGTTTAAGCATAATTCCGCCTTTGCTGTAATTTATATTGCAGTCGAAAAAACGCACATTTGTTTATAAGTGGATAAATTAATATCACCCGATAGCTGGCGTCATTCTCTTACAAACATATACACAACATACAATATGTATGTATGTATGTAGCCACTTGGGGGCGACGGACTGAGCGAATTTGTTTGTGGGCAAACTGTGGGCGCACAAACGATTTGTTGACAGCGCTTTTGTGGCATGCAGCATTTGTGCTATCACTTTGTGTCTATTTCTTTTTTTGTTTTTCTTTTGCTGTTGGCAGCTGGAAATTTAAAATATCACATTGGCTGGAGATCGCTTTTCGTAGTTGCGTAGCTGAAGTCGAGTAGCAGTAAATTCACATTGGTTGCACATTTTATGTACTACATTGGCAACACTTGACCTCTTGACAAGTACGCCAAACAAGGCTTTTTTCTCTGTTTTTAAAACAATGTCTTATTTAATTGTGTCTGTTATGTGTCAAAGATAGTAATTAATGTTAGCGCACCCATTTGAAAAGGAAATAAGTTATTTTTAACTGCAAACTGTCGCGATGTGTATTTTTATACAAACTTAATTACATACACACATCCATGCTTAACTGCATTTGGTCTGCATGGATACACATCTACAGGCATAAATAATAATTTATTTTTAGAATATCGTCATGGGAATGTGCAAGATCGGTAAAGTTTCAAAAACAGAGTGGCCCAAAATTTTAAGTTTTCGAAAATATTTAATTAAAAAATGAAAAAATCCGAAAAATGTAAAATTTAATTGACGAAACCTGACCTACATAAAAATAAAATAAAATAAAGAAATAAATTAAAATAAAATTTAAATCAAATAAAAGAAGGTAATATACAATTATCTACATGATTAAGAATTCAAATAGAATAAACTAATGAAAAATTTATTTAAAGTAAACTAGCACAGAATAAAATATATTTTAAAAAAGGAAAATAAATCCAAATAAAAATTATAAAAAATAAAAATAAATTAACTAAATTAGGAAATGAAATAGGATGCGGAAAAATAAAAGAAAACTATGATATGATAAATTACTATAAAATAAAATAAATTAAAATAAAAAAATTTGAATAAAAAATTAATTAAGTCTTATATGGTATATTGGTTTGGCAACTAAGTAATGGTGGATTTCACTCATAGATGGCTTCTGTTAAATTTTTAGGTTTGCAGACGTAGTACAGGCTGCGCCATATAGCGTTTGCTTTTTGAACCACCTATTTTTTTGAGAATGGTAACACAAATGACATGTCAAATGTGTTCATAAATTACTTAAAGGTTTGACATTTACGAAATAGGACGCTATACGCTTGAACAAAATTGGGAAATATTGAAAACCTATCTCCAAAGTGGTGAGTTTTCTTCTTCTTCCGCGATTACAGTAAATGGCGAGCGTTACCGTGACATGCTCAACGAGTTTTTGTTTCCAAAAATTGAAGAGGATGACATGGACGACATTTGGTTTCAACAGGACGGTGCAACTTGTCACACTGCCAAATTTACACTCGTACTTTTGGCTAACATTTTTGAAAACCGAGTAATCAGTCGAAATTCCAATATCAATTGGCCGCCTCGGAGCTGTGATTTAAGCCTGTTGGACTATTTTTTGTAGGGAGCCGTTAAGGACAAATGCTATGCGAACCATCCAGAGACGATTGATGCTTTAAAACACGAAATCGAAGTTGCCAATCATGAAATTGGAGCCCAAACAATCGAAAATGTGCTTAAAAATTGGGTTGATCGATTAGCCTACTGTAAAGCCAGTCGTGGCAGTCATTTGAACGATATTATTTTTCATTCATAAATGACAATGTTCAATCTTCAATATAAAAAAAAAATTTGAAAAAATATTGATTAGTTTTTTTTTCTTAAAGGCGATTCAAAAATCAAATTTTACATGGCCCACCCTATACAAATGTAAAACACATTTTGTTATTTGATAATTGGAAATTCAACATCAATCAGTAAAAAAAATTTTTCGATCGGTTGCGAAGTTTTCGTTTGGCGTTCGTTGAAAAATGGAAAATCAAAATGAACATTTTTGGTCATATTTTACTTTTTTATTTCCGCAAGGGGAATCCGCATTGCAAGCTCATAAAAAGTTATGTGCTATTTATGGTGACGAAGCCTTAAGGGGGTATTCTGGTCTAGAAATTTGAGAAACTGGATTTTTTTTACCATATTTTCAAAGTTTAGATCTTCAAAAATATGCCCTTCAACGGATTTACCAAAATTCGAATTATCTTCGGAGGTGCAGCGGATTTTGTGTCATGGCGCCTAAGCCGGCCGAGTAGAGCGAATCGCACAATGAACGACAGATGTTACCGGACGACTTGAGGACTCGTTCTTTCCGGAAAATCATTCGTGTCCCTCCCATACAACCTTTATTTATTCTATACATATACATATACTTTATACATCTATAATATATATATATAGAATCGCCGATTAATCCAGAGTGAGTAGTAAATATTATGATCTAAGTTATTCTATTGGAATTGTTGCTCAAACGCGATTTCCTCAAAACTACTTTTTTCGAGAGGGTCGTCATGATATCTCAAGTTCTACTTGACCGATCGCTTTGAAGTATGATAAGAATTTTTTTATTATACATCTTTCTATCGCACCTGCCTCGGATTTTGAAAAATTTAAGTTTGAAGTATTTTTAGAAAATTTAAAAAGATAGAAAAAGAGGGTAGTTGACGCCATTTTGTGAATTTTTTTTTTTTTTATTTGTCTTAATCCGATGGCGACATTCTAACTAATGAAAAATTTTTTTAATTTACTTGTTTTAGATCACTACAAGGGTTGGAATCATGTCAACCATGGAGCATCGTTTTTTATGTAGCCCCCACTCCGCCGGCCTGTAATTCCACGATTTTTTTATTTATTTTTTTTATACTTTTCCAATATTAATAAAAACCATAAAAAAAGGATAATAAAAATGTTTTTCATTTCTTTTATCTTAGTTTTAAAAAAAAAAACCTAAAATTGAGGCGTCTAGACCAGAATACCCCCTTAAAAGAACGGCAGTGTCAAAATTGGTTTCCCAAATTTCATCCTGGTGATGTTTCACTCAAAGCCGAAAAACGCTATGGTATGACATGCTTCAAAGTTCATGTTGTGCATGTGGTATGATCAGAAGGGTGTGACCTATTATGAACTCCTTAAGCCATCTGAAACCATCAGTGGCCGACTGCAGCTAATGCGTTTGAATCGAGCTCCCAAAGAGGAAGGGACGGTAGTTACGACAAACTGACTTTGCTGCACGACAGGCTATACGTTGCTAAATTGGTCCAGACATATCTGTCACGATCAATGCAGTCAGCCCTTGTTGGAGAGCAGTTCTTACGAGAGCATCGCAAACTGGCTCAATGAATGGATCAAGTCAAAAGAACTCGAATTTTTGGTCAGAGGAATACGTATGCTACCTGAAAGATGGAGTACAGTTGTAGCTTCCAATGGCACATACTTCACATAATATCAGGTATTATTTAATTGTTTACATAGCTCGTAACTTTGGCTAAGAAAGGACAGAAACTTATTCCCATACCAAAAAAAATAAAATAAAATAAAACTTAATTATGGTAAATGAAAAACGTGGATTGAAATAAAAAAATAGGAATATACAACAATAAATTGCAGTACAAACATAATAAATTTGAACAAAACAAAAAGATTTAGATAGAATATTTTTTAGACACTGCTATACTGGGAGAGAGGTGAAAAAAATAAACCATACGTGTACGAGTATCGACGATTTCAATGTCCGTTTTCTGATCACGTGGTTTATATACAATCATCCAATTTTGTTGTCGAAGATTTTTTTATTAAATAATTAAAAAAAATATTTTGAGTGATATAAATCTTTTGACCTTTATACGCTCCAGTGCTGGTCTGGTGTCTACTGCAGCTATCAAGTATATTTGACGTACATACGACACCATTTGCAAAAATGATAAATCTTCCGGTTTGCGCCACCTTGTAAATATATATTGCATATAGTTGGCTTTTGCACCATTTGTTGACTGTTTGGTCAAGCTTCTCCTCCTATTTGTGGTCTGCTTCTTGCACTTTTCCCACAATTGAAAGGACCTTCAGTTTATGCTGCTGTTTTCTTCTGAGCAGCTTTTTCATGCCACGGTTTCCTATGCCTAAAAATATGCTGTCAAGTGAAATTTAATTAAAATTGTCTCCTTATTTCGCAAACCCAACAATTGCCCTTCTTCTGCCCAACCGACACATGGATCCCAGTTCGAATGACATGCGAAGGATTTTTGTTTCGCGGTGGACCAAAAAGGCAGGTGTTTGTTCAACGTAGAGATCTAAAACTGTTTCCTCCGTTGGAGAAGAAGTTTACAATAAAGACATTTTCATTTTTAAGAGCAATGCAAAATATCATATCGGACTCCAAAAAGTACCTATGTATCGATTGAAAATCAATCACAAATCACAGAAATATTTACCTTCAACTTAATTTTTTTTATCAATTTCTAATAGTAATATAAATATTCAAATTTATTGCTTTCAATCTACTCAATGGAGGAAAAATAAATGCAATTCTCATGAGCCTTGCACTGATTGCACCTCTAACCTATTAACCCCACAAGGTACACAGAAAAAATCGAAACAATATTAAACGCAAATATATGCCACAGAACTGCTTGGCTACTGAGGCGAACAAGCGAATGCGCCTGCTGCATGTGCAGCATATGTGGCACGCTAAATTGGAAAATGTGAATAAGTCAAATTTTGGTGCATGATCCATAAAATTGACACCAATATAGAGGGGAAAATAATGCTCGCATGTATATGCAGCAAGCGCACATGCACATGCAAGACCACAGCGTAGCGTGCAGCTTGCGCCATTGAACGATCAAAACAAATGCAACTGCGAAGTTAAAATCAGCCAAAAAATCACAAATCAGCCCGCAAAAATGGCAAACATAACGAAAATCTAATCTTGCATAATTCAGCGCACAAAACAAAAATGAGTGCATCACACACACATACACACATGTATGAGTCAAATTGCAGCGGAGGAAGACTGCTCCCATTGTTGCAGCAATTGCTTGGTCACAAAATAAAACAAAAATTAAAAAAAAACATTAAATAAAATAAAAATTCAATAAAAAAGGTGGCTATATAAACAAGGCAATTGAATATCGAAAAATTGAAATAAAAATATAAAAAGTCATGCAGCAAGAATAATGTGCCATAAAGTTGCAAATAATAAACATGAGCTTGCGACAAGCAACAAGCAATAAGCGCAGCAAGCAGTGGTTGCGATGTAGTTGCAAACATACGACAATGGACATGGTAGCCGCGCAACAAGTCACCACCACTGCTCGTGTCCCAAAGTGCTGTGCGACACCGTGTTGCAAGACATGCTGCTGCCGCTGCCACTTTGGTCGCTGCCATAGAATTGTATGCCATTGCCGCTACTGCTGAGTGCTGGTGCGCGAGTGTGTGAGTGCGCACTCCCGTGTAATCGTCAACGTTCATTATTAATGCCGTTTGTGACAAAAATCACCACAGAAGCAGCAGACGGAAAGCTGCAACAAGCGACGCGTGCGCGATGGAATTGGCGCTATCCGCCAGCTGCATCAGCATCAGCAGCAGAATCATGTCTGTACAAAGTGTGCCACTGCAGCGTTTTGAATCTCATTGCATTGATTTCGCCTGCCTTCTGCGCCAACAGCTTCGATTTTTCGTCATTTTATTGCTCTTTATTTTGTCAATTGTTTTATGTCGCTGATTTCAATGTTCGCTCCTTCCCGCTTGCTCGCCACCTACCTACCTACTTGCCGCTACCTAAAAGGTGCTTGAATTTATGAAACTGATCGCGAAATTACCATAAATTTTTAATTCGTATCACGGTGATGTCGCTTAAGTGCGCTGTAGGTTAACTTAAGGTTGCGCTGCTTGACTTACTCGCCGAGGCATAACGGGCTACTGTACTGCTTTGCTGCTGTACTTGTACCTGGTATACCTTCTGCTCAACAATCAGCACGACTACAGCCAAGATGCCATTGATGTTGGGTCGCATGCAAAATGCTCATTGGAGGCATAAAGCAGCCCCTAACTGCGAGACGGTTCGACGACTGGCCATTCGACGACTGACAGTCGCAGCAACACGTCGATATGTCTCATCTCCTTGCACGCTGTCGAACGTGTGCACAAACATATGTTTACAAGACGTTAAGCAGAAAAACCGCTAGCGCTTGTGGCACTCACCTGCGCTCAACGCGGATCAGCTGAAAAAATATTTGCTCGTAAATATCGCAAATAAGCATCGAAATGGCAGGCGAACACAACTCAACCGCCATTGTGGATTTTTTCTCATAGAATCTGAGTGCGCGGCGATGGTCATTTATTTACATATGTATATATATATTAACCTTTTTTGTTGGTACATTACAGATAAGTGACAGCTAATGAGCCAAATATGTAATTCAAAGGGGATCTTAGTTTCAGTTATAAAATAATATTGAATAATAAATAACATATTTAATACCTCTTAATGTTTGAAACATGAAAATGTGTCAGAATTTCTAGTTCTGTTGTGGCTATTTATTTGGGTGAGTAGATATCTAGAATAGCACAGATGGAGAGGCAGATCTATATGCCTCTGCAGCAACAGCCAAGCTGCGCTCATGGTCTTAGACAGCCCCCCAACCCCATCAGGGGCTGTCGAGTCCTGTAAATCCAGGCTGAACTATGTCGGTAGACATAATAACCTGATGCTAACATGGGTTTTGAGATACGTGGGTATTGTGGGTAACGAGACCTCTGTCTCCTTAGCTGGATGGGCTCTGAGGTCAACTTCTTTGACCCGGAGCCCGTTCTGCCGCTCCCTTCTGCAGCGAACAAAGCCACGATTGGCAAACGGGTTATTACCCTCCACAAGCGGGTTTTCAGGCTGAGAGAGACTACAGATGGACTAAACTGATGTTACCTGTCACGTCCGACCAACTGTCGCAATTCCTCCTGTTATTAAGCATAAGGGACGGCAGACAGCTGGTTGGACTGATGATGGGCCACTTTCTGTGTGGGAAAGGTGGGCATCTCAGACGGTGCACTCTGCCCAGCTTGTGAAGAGGAGAATGAGACTGCGAACCACTTCCTGTGCATTGCCCCGCCTTCCCTCGAACCAGGTTTGAGGTCTTTGGCACTGATGTGTTAAGAAGCGACCACGTTGGCTCCTTGGCACCACAAGATCTACTCAGATTTCTCCGAAGGTCGGGTGGAATTAAAGAATATTAAAAGGGAGTCCGAGTGCAGTACAATGGACTTAATTGCTAGTTGTCCCATACGTCCATTGGTACCAGTGAGTAAACTTAAAACTAATAAATTAATAAGGAACCTGGCCTCGTTGTTTGTGCGTTTGAAATTAGTCGGGGAATACCGGATTTCTCTCTCGATCTCTCTCTCATTTGGACTCTCGATCACCGCGGCTTAGCAAGAAACTGCTGGGCTGATGAGGACCCAGGAAATGGCTGCACTGCAAAATGAGAGGACTGCGATTCCCTTGAGAACCTACGGTATACTCGTTGAAAGAACGGTCTCGCCTCAACTCAGTGAGCAATGGGTTAGTGCGCCAACGTGCAAAGTCGCGAGAACCATCTGGCCACAGGTAGATCTTAGAACATAGATATCCATGCATTGAGACATGGATTTTCTCCACTCCAAATTCTCTTCTTTATTTTACCCCATTTGATTCTTTCCCTCTGATTTTTCTCTGTACGGCATCACAGTGAACGAATTTTGTTTCTTTGTATAAGTGGAATCCTCGCGTGGGCAGCCATTTACCTTAACGTAATATAACCTAAACTAAATTCAGATCTCGCCTACCAGAACGACCGCTGCTGCACAACCATTTGTCACTAACTAACTAAGTTGTCTAACTTAGAAACTCTACCCAAAAATATTAGTTTTAATGAAGGCAAGCAAAGAGCCTTTATGGCTCTCAAGTAATCTGTTCATAGAGCGGGTATACCCGTATCTGACAAATCGTAGGTTAAGTGCCGCGTTAATGTTCCACACATAATTTTCTTTTATTAGGTGATTGGCCGTACTTCTTACAGAGCACTCTGCAGTGTGCGGCGAGCGTGTTTAAGTTGTCATTCGCCTCGAGTAGCCTACAGTACTACACCGCCTCGAATAACAAACGATTTTTATGAGAAATGGATACTTCAGGTGCACAGAAAATAGTCGTGACTTTGTTAGAAGAAAACAAACAAACTCTGAGATAAAAAATCAACATAGACCGTATGGAATTTTCCAGGTTTTGGAGGGACCTTCAGTTTTAAGCCGACTCCGAACATCATATAGCTTATTTTATAAGGACCTTTTTCATGGTAGAAGTTAGCTTGGAGGTTTACCATTGCCTTCCGACGAGGAGAAATTACCTATTAGAAAACACTGTTTCCATCATTTCATGTTTCATAACCGGAGATTCGAACTTGGGTACTTTCAGATGGTAGCGATTACTAATTTTCTTGAATTGAGTCTTATTTTTCTTAAAATTTTGTCTCACACCATAAGTGTGCTGACTCACCACATCCCTACACTATCTAACCTTTGGGTACCGAGTCACACACAGCCCTAACCCCTAGAAACCACCCCTATCATACCGCGAGCAGGCTAACCCACATAACCGCAAGCAGGCTTTCCCACAAACTCCAAATTTACATACTATTAATCCATATATTTCAGGCCCTCAAACCCAAGAAAATTAGTAAGCGACTATATCATGTCTATGTTATCTTAATCGATTTTCAGGTGTAGGAAAATTTCGAAACATGAAAATTTCAAAATGCGATATCTCTGCGAAAAAAAATGATATTTGAGCAAACAAAACGCCATTTGAAAAAAGAAGGATTGTATTTAAAGATGCCATCCTTTAATTTTGGTGAAAGAAAACATCTGCAAGGCTACATAACCTCAAATATGGGCAAAAATGGAGTTTTTTGCACTTTTAGGTTAGGATATCTCGAAAACTCAAACTAATAAATTAATTTTAGTTATCAATCCGAATTTTGCATGGACAGAGAAGCAGATATTAGTTTAAATTATTTCGGATACTTTTCCTTGTAGACTAGTGTAATTGGAGACTATGCTAACAAATAAAATATTCTCTGTCGAACGCAGTGTTTAGCCGTATGCTCCGCAACGGAGATCAAGGAATCAACGGAGAGTCTAGAAATGTGACTCTTTACAGAGACATATTGACCCGCACTCTGAGTTGTTCTGTATTGGCGGTAGCACAGTGGAAATATGGCCATAAAAAGCCGAGAGACCAGAAAACGCAGTTTACCCATTGCATCCATTGAGCTGATTAACAGCTGTCGAGAATTGTGCATGTTTCGAACGTAAATGCATTAAAAATAACTATTTCTACGATCGATTATGAAAATCATATGTATGTATGTGTGTACATTGCACATGTTTATAATTTAAAAAATAGTTTTCTGAGAAACAGCATTTAAATAAAAAGTTCAGGTTTGTACTTACATGTTTCTCTGGGCGCAACACAACCAGTCCATTGGCCATACAATGTTCCGCACGCTCAGCTGTACAACGACCATATCGACTCTGTATGGCGGCCGTTGCGGCAGCGGACAGTAATTGTGGTGATGTCTTCGATGTTGGCGACGAACAGGCGCTTAGCGAAAGTGGACGTGTCAATGACATTAAGTTATCCAAATCACGTAGAAATTTATTTGCCCAAATATTTACATCCTCTTGAGTTGTGGTGCTGGTATGGGCGCTGCTTGTAGAGGCATCTTCACTGCGGTCATCAGTGCTGGAGCTATCTTCGTGTTGCCTATTCTCTAAGCCATGCATTGTGGGACTGAGAGGTGGTGGTGGTAAAGCTTTGAGTTCTGTGGTGGTACGGCAACGAGGCGTGATGTTGTCTGTTGCTGATGACACCACTGAGAGACTGTTGCCATTCTCAGCACTTGTTGCATGCTGACTTGTAATTTCCGTCATCTTACTGGGCGCTGGCGCGTCAACTACATCGCACTGGGATAATCTGTTATCGCTGTTGTCTTTCGTATTGTTGATGCTGCTGTCGCAATTATTAATAGTTGCATCATTAGGGTTGGCTGCATTGTGCACAGCTGTGCCATTGTCATTATCAGCCTGTTGCGCCTGTTCTGCGCGCTGCCGAGCGCGACGCTCCTCGAACACTTCGTTGATTTCGTGCTGCAAGAGAGAGAAGTGAATTGAAGAAATTTTTATTAATATTTTTCATATGCAAATAATAAAGTAATAAATTTTAAATTTAATTACGTTTTTCAAGTCATGCAAGCTATTTGATAGCTGATGTAAAATTTTACTACACGTTTTTGCGGGAAAATGCTTTTACACCCATTCTAATTGAAATCCTGTTTCGCCTGGCTTCAGCGCTCGGCCGCCTCAGCTACCGCAATCTACTCAATTAGAATTCCCTTCATTTTCATTTTTCAACGCTAATTTATTTGCCATCACAATCTAGCCACTTTTATACCTAAACACATGCACACACATACACACCAAGTTCTTCCATCCACACTTAGTTCGCGATTCACACTGCCAATTCGGCCCCGGCTAACGCGCCGCCTTTTCCCACACCAAGTCTTGCACTCAAATCTGGCCCACTGCCGGCCTCCGGCACAACAGTCAATTTATAATAATGTCAATGCAACAGAAATCGAGAGGAAATAAATTAGAACGTCGCGACTGAGATAGCAGTAGATAGCAAATGCCGCCGCCGAAGCGTATAAATTGCACTGCTGCAATTTGTAAGCGGGATTAGACACCAAATAAAAAGGCAATTCGAACAGATCATCAAGGCGCAGGCGTGCGCCTCGGTTCTTGTCCAATCGCTGGCGTCAGCGCTGGGCAACAGCAGCAGCAGTGAGTTGAATTGTAGTTGTGGCTACGGCGCATCGTTGTAGGTTCTCGGGCGTATTACTTAATTAAAAACGTGCCCACGGGTTCTGCCTCCATGTTCAGCTCCTGCTTCTGCTTGTGCAGTTTCTAGCCACTATGGTGCGCCTGGTGATCGCAATCCTCATTTTTCACTCACTCTGTAGTACGATAGAAATTCAATTCATGATCCCGTCTCGTTCTTTCGCTTTCTATTTACACTTTTTTCGCTGCACAATTCCGATTCTACATTAGCAGGCAATAAATTTTCGTATGCCACACAAAGAAACGTTGAAAATAAGCGAGAAAAAAAAGTAGGAATCTCTTTGAATGAAAGTAGTCAACAACAAACTACTGCGGCTTGGCCCATCCAGGTCAGTTGAATTTGCGGCGTGTACGTCGAATGCGTTGCCAACAATAGCTTGATTTTGGCTTTATCGACGCTTGATGGACCTGGCAGCGCCATTCTTATTTACCTTACAACTTTTTTTTGTGCTTTTCTATTCACCTTTTCTTTTGAATTTAGCGCATCATTTGTCGCACGTCAGGACGTGACAAATTTATGGGTTCATGCGATTGCGAAGTAACTTAGTTAAAATTTGTTGCTTTATTTGGTGGCATTGCGCACTTTTGGTTTGATATGCCGCCGCTTTTAGTGTCAATCGGCCGAAATGGTTGCCACCGAGTACGAGACGCGACAAGGATGTGATTGGAGCGCTTAGGTGGAGTGGCATCAAACAGAGGAAGGCCACAAATATGGGGACGTGGGAAAGTGTGGTTTCGAAAGTAGTATTTTTTTAAACTATATGTAGCGGTATTCCCTACGAAAATGTATGTCGCCAAATCTGTGTCGTTGAAAATATGTGCGTAGAAGTCGGCGGATTTTGCAAAGCTTGAGCCTCAAATAGAAAGATATTACGTGGTATATGGGAATGGCTGGGCGAGAAAACGAATGAAGTGAGGATTTAAAAATTTAGGTACACCAGATAAGCGCGTAAGCAGCTTAATTTTTGAATATCTTGAAAATAACCCAAGAAGTCTTTCGTCCTTTACAGTTAATAAGCACTACAAATAGAACGGAGTGCAAGAATATTTACGCGGGTTTCTTATACGCTTATTACTACATTTGTCAGCCCATATGTCTGCAATTCTCAACCGGCTCATGAATATTTTAATTAAAGCTATATGCTGCTGGATTTTTCGTAAAACCAGGTTCTTATTAACTTCTATTTGGAAGCCTCTTATATAGAAGAAATGCCCAACATCTTATGCAAGAAAAACAAAAAAAAAACCCCAGAAAACAACACGATTTTCCAGCGACTTGAAACTTACACTTATACCATGTAAAATATAATACAATACCTTAAAGTTTCCTAAAAATTAAAAAATAAATTAAAAGTGGAGAGTTTCGATTATTTTTTTTAAGTTTTGCGATTTTTTTTGTTATTTAAAGAACTATATATAGTTTTATAAAAAAACAACGAAAAAAATTTAGCATTGAAATTATTTCGAATATTGTAAAATGATAAAGTGTCTGAATTATGGGACAGGCAGTATTTCGAGTACGAAGGATCATCAGTGTTAAAACAAAAAGTTTCTTATCATCTTCACTAAAAAATTAAAAAATATCTTAAAAGATTAAAACGTACATGAGTATGTTTGTGAGCTTACAGACATCAAGGGCTGTAGTTGAAGCAGTTCAAATTTGTGCTGAGAAGCTTTGTTGTTATACATAACGAAGCTAAGTAGTCATTACTAAACGGACCTCCTTAATATTAACTGAACGAGTAAGTACTTTGGTTGAAGAGGAATTAAAATCAGGGAATGTAGTGAGAGGTAAGTTGCTCTAAAGACCTTAGAAACCGCCCGCACCTCTTCAAAATTTCTGCCATGAAAAAGGTCCCCATAAAGAAATATTTGCCGTTCGGAGTCGACTTAAGACTGTAGGTCACTCCATGTGTGAAAACTCATCAAGATGCACGCTACAAGTAAAAGGAGGAGCTCGGCCAAATACTTATAAAGGATATACGCACCAAATATATATATAAAGGTAATAAATCTTCGGAAAATCGTTAGCAAAATAACAAGGTATTTTCCGAAAAGTCCTGACAGGTGGTAGCAAAATTCCTTCTCAGACCGAGCAGGAATGAGCTACGAGCACTGAGCTAACGGAGCGCAGTCCATGGGGATGACATATGGTCACCATAGGCATCATCGATGATCTTGTTTGGGAGTTGAGCATATTACAGAATATTTTCTCTGTCGTTCTTTGGCTTCCGTCGTTAAATCGAACATTTTTGTTGCGGCTGAATTGAGATTGAACGCGCTGCATTACCTTTCACTCGAGAAACTGCTAAGATACATAAAAAATTGTTGAAAGTTTGTAGAGCAAGGAATCCCCACCCCACCTCTCTTTGCATCCTTTAAATCCTATCTGTTGCCCTTAAGTGCAATGAAATATATTGCGTGAGTGCTTGCAGGAAATAAATTTGCGGCCAACTAGAATTCAATTCAACTTCATCCAAAGTAGTTTGAGTGTTAATAGGAAAACCGGTTACAAAGGTAAGCCTGATGGAAGTGAACACCAGTGAGCAGTCATAATGGGTGAAACCAAATATGACTACTTTAAATCAGAGAAGATCCCTAAAATGTGAACCAAAAATTTCATTATAATGTTTTAGAAAGAAACTTTAGCGCTATAGCCACGTAGATCAAATTGATTGACGTTGAGAGCAACGGTACACCTTAGCTAAAGTTAAAGTGTTATTATGATAGTTAAATACTTTTGTGCCCTTTGTAAACTACATATTTGGTGTCTCCGATAAGTCTCAACACGAATTTTAAGTTGACGTCTGCCAACGCATTGTTCAAGGTGACTCCAGATTCCGAGAGTTGCGCTTCCACAATTCAGGGTAGTTGCTTAGGAGATGAATAATCATTTCTTCCTCTTGATAACTCCTGCATAAACTTTTTATTGGCAGTGCCACGCATTTTCTTTCACATAAAGTAATCTCGAACTTTTTTTTTTATTAAAAAAAAAGCGTCAAAAATCAAGAGTATTTTGTAGCCACTTACAACTTGCATTTTGTTAAATATGTCGCACATCTTATTTAGTGCCCATGAACGATCCCTTCTCAGAGATTACACGTTTCATGGCCGTTTTCGATCTGCATATCAAACAGAACAAAAGATTTATTGCATTGACGCTGTATAGCTGTGACTTCAATGAGTTTCAGTAATAATGGATACAGGTTTTTACAACACCTTGATTATAAAAATCAAGCACTGCTCACAAGAATGCCTCTTCTGTTGCTTGCAAATTGAGTTATGTTCACTTAAGAGAATCTTTCCACGATCACTGAAACACTTTTACTTTGGAGCAATATGGAGAAGCTTTCAGATGAGGATATTTTTAATGTCTAAGTATTTTAGCTTTGCCATTGAAAACAATTATTTCCCATTAGCCAATATTAAAGTATTTTATTTGAAATATTGCCACATGCCTTTTCATACTATATTTATTAGAACATTTTGCGCAAATATTTAATAAATAATCCAGCCCCAGGCTTCAAGTATGCATGCGACTACATACCTTTTCAGAACATTTGCTAAAGCACCAAACACACACGCGCATAGATTACCAGCACGCAATCAGACATGCAACACAAGAGCAAAAATACAATACCATATTTAATTTCACGCATTCGTGAACAATGCAAACAAACGGCAAAGCAACAGCCTCAGCGGCGACGATGGTGGCCACAGCGAACACTGTGCAGAGTGTGTCCGCCCTAGTCAGAATGCCATTTCAGCGCTCAAAACAATGCCACAGTCCCCAAAGCGCAATCATGCCTGGGTGGGCTGGCTGTTGGTCAATTGTTGGCACTGGAAAATTCCCTAGTTTGCCACTGACATCTGCATGAATGCTGGCGCAACTGGTGGTGCTGATATAAAAGCGTCCCGAAGATGGTCAGCAACTTTCAGTTTCTTGCAAAAAACGCTTAGAACAACCACGGCGTTCACGCTGGTGGTCCACCAAGAAGTAACAGCCACAAACGGCGATAGCGCAACACAAATTGTTGCCGCCGCAATACAGAGCCTCGCATAGCCGGCAAAGAAGCAGAAGGCGCTTTTTAGCAGCAACTGTAAAGTAAAGACGGACAGACGATTGCAGTAGTGGTAGCGTCGCGCACACGTGCTAGTGTTTTTTGTTTTGGCCGCGCGCGAGCGCGTGTGTTTCGTGTGTGTGTGTGTGAGTGTACGTGAGCCAGAAGGAGGCTCACAAACAGCATGAGAATCACGCTTTCCGTGCTCCTCGCCACGCTCACAATTTATTGCAGCTCGTCGGTTTTATCTTTGCCACCATCGCTTATCGCCACAGCGGCATCCTTGGGACGGCACTACGCTCGCCAAAAACGAAGTAACCAAGGCGCTGTTGCTGCTGCTGCTGCTGCCACAGACCACTTGCTGCTGCAACCAAATGTCGTCACAGACTCGCTGCCACCGCATGCTTGGCAAACGACGTTGCTCTCGAAGAAGGACCCCAGATTCATACTGGGCGGCAAGAATATTGCCTCAAATGGCTACACCGGCACAGAGGCTGCCAACGATGATATCACGCAGCTGTCCAGCTTCGAGCTCAACAATAATGCCGGCAATAAAATGACGCATCCCAACCACGTTAGCGGCAACAAGTTGTCGGAAAAAGCTAAGGATGCACATGAAAGACGCGGCGGCAACGCCATGATAGAGTTCAATCGAAAATTACCGTCTGAGTATGATTTAAATACGCTGCTGGCCAGTGCTGCTGCTGCTGGTCACTTGGAATTGCAACGCGATGCTGCACAATCAATGGGAAAACAACAGCAATCAGGTTCGGCGCTATGGCGGCGGCACATGCAACCTGCCGATGTAGCGCCGCGCATACGCGCCATGCAGATGAAGGAATTCTTTACGCCACTCAAGTATTGGGCGCACCATTGCCAGTCCACCGAACACAATTGTCCGCAGGAATACTATCGAGCTCTGTTCGCTGACAGGTGAGAAGAAAGGCAAAGAAGTTGTCGAGGCGGAGTATTAGTACTTAGTGCGAGTGTGTATGTGCGTGTATACTTGCAGCGAGCTTAATTGGGTAAAGCGCTTGTAGTCCGTGGATCAGCGATTTCGAGTTGCAAAGTAAGACAGAAACGGGCCATAAATAATAATTGAAGAAAAGAAAAATGGACCGCTTCAAGGTTGCAGTGAAAGTGTTTTTTCAGCAAAGAGTCGCATATCTGCATTTTTTTGTGCTCAGTGACTTACATACGTAAATATGTATGTATGTATGTGCAGTTGCACTCGCCTCGAGGCCGTGTTGCACTTGCCGCTTGGCTGTCTGATTGCAGGTTGTTATTTTTATTGTTTTTATGCAGAGCCTTCCAGTGGTGATGCATGCACGTGTGCCTTGCAGAAAACCGAAAGTAATGACCCTTTAATTGACACCTTTCATAACTGAGTGTCGGGCGGTTTCGGGTGAAGTTCTTATTAGCGTAAAAGTTGCTGTTGTGCAGAGAACTGACACACAGCTTGCTGGCATCTATTCTTAATATTCCCGAAAAATCCCGTATAGTCCCGAAAAAATTAATGTGGATTGGCACATTCTAACACAAAATACCAAAGAGGTGGTGTAAAGATTATGAGCATCGATTCTTAACACTCCCGAAAAATCCCGAACAGTCCCGAAAAATCCGGTTTGCACCAGCACATGCTCAAGCAAAATGTTAGAGGATTGATAAAAATATTTGCTTGCATACATTTATAAGGCTTCCAAAAAATCCCGAACAATCCCGAAAACTTCCGAAAATTTCTTTTCATACCGAGTACTTCTCATATATTATATTAAAACTTAGTAAGCCAAGCAATTACTCTGACCTAAATTAAAAAGTAATAATCAAAATAAGGAAAACATCTAAATTATGAAGCGGTCTAGATGCGGTACCAAGATACATAGATTCGCTCCTTAAGGCAGGGGCAATCCACAACACCTTGAATAATATCAAACACGAAAGATAAGACCAAAATATATCCTCGAGACTATAGAGCTGTCAATTGAAAAAAAAAACTAAAACGAAGGGAACGTAGAGCAAATCCAATGAAAACTTTACAGAAAAGTTAAATTCCATTAAGAGGCAGGCATGATAAGATCTCCAGATGAAGGATACATATTCCGTTTTAGAAGGAACAAATGTTGTATAGACCAATTTAAGAGTATAAGGACTTCTAAATTCTGTGAAAGTGAACTTTGCGTCAACAATTACTCCCAAGTCCAATATACCACTGACTGATGTCAGACAACAATTAGAGAAAAAATAAGATGTCTTCAAAGAAGAAAAACACTTGGCGAATGTTTTTTGGTAGCATTACGAAATATTTAAAAGTAATTTATTATTACACCCAGAAAGAAGCTCATTTTGGAGCATTTGTGAATCGAATGAGTTTCTTACAATATATTCGATTTTGAGGTCGTTAGCATAAAGTAAAAACTTGACATATGAAAAACAGTTCTCTGTAGCATTTTTTATGTCATTGATGAACAAGATAAACAAGCAAAGGACCCAAAACACTACCTTGTGGAACTCAAGATGACATTATAAAATTCAATTAAAAAATTCAGGACTTGAGTGCGGCGTTCTAACCAGGTACGTAAAACATGGGCTGAGAAGCCGCGGGCCTAGCTTATTTTTTGTTCAATATTAGCTCTATTTATCAATGTAATTTCCATTAACACTTTGAATGTAAACGGGGTTTGTCGTAAAATGTCAATAGCAAAAAAAACATGTTTTTAGGTTTTATTTAATACTCGTAGGATATTTAAGAATATAAATATTTGTATTTATTTCGATGCATATTTGCGCAAGATAAAAAGATAAAAGTAGTCATGTCAGCGATGGCTGTTCCAATGGAATGTTCCAATGGCACCTTGTCAGTCACTGCTGACTGACAAAGTGGTCAAAGGGTTAAGAACAGCACAACCATTCCAGCGCCGCTCTGACATTTACATACAACTTCTGTAGAACGATTTGTATTTTGCCTCAGTTTCAGCGATAGCCTCTTCCTTCGAGCATTTCTTACCGGCGAGCATTTTTTTAGCTCTGCGAACGCCAGTAGTCGCTGGGAGCCACAACTGGCGAGTACGGCGGATGTGGGAGCAATTCGAAGTTCAAACGATGTAGTTTTGTCATTGTTTTGATTGAGTTGTGACGTGGTGCGTTGTCTTAATGAAAAAACACAGTAAGCAAACGCTGCACCCAATTTGAACAGAGCTACCTCATAGTCAAATGCTCATACAATATAAAGGCAACATTTTCTTTTAATATCTTCTTCTTCTTCTTAATGCTAGCTAACTAACCCAACTTCACTTTTCGATCAGTCAAAACGATTCGGTGGACTTTTTTATGTTTTCTGGTGATATCACCTCATTTGGACGTCCACTGCGTTATGCCTCATCGGTGTCTCTACGACCACATTTCAAGTCCGCAAACCATAGTTTTATTATTGTTTTTGATGGAGCGGAGTCCCCATAGTACTTTTCAAGTCAATGCTTTGCTTGAACGGTATTTTTCCTCCACCAAGAAGTAGTGTAAAACACGAAATTCTTTTTGCTCCATTGTTTTGAAAGTAACAAAAGGAACGTCACTTTTAGCACAATAACTCACGAACTGATGAATAGAATATCAAGAAACTTTAACAGCTGTCTTTTTAAGGTTAGTACTAACTGAAAAAGAGGTGAATGCAATAAAAATAGTGCCATCTATGTATGTGTTAGGCCAGGGACTTTTTAGTCACCTGCTCGTAGGCATTTCCATCCTTAAAACCGACCAGGTATTTACTAGATATACAGGCTTTTCTAAAACTTAATTTGTGGAATGTTGAAGTAGTGTTACTAACTAGTTAGTAACTAGTTCAAAAAGAGTCCACGAGGCTATATCCCAACAAAATGTTTGCACCTGTACCCTCAATCGCAATTCATGCATGGCAAGCTGAGCCGGAAATTGCATATAGCAGCTTGCGAACTTTTCTTTTTTTGAAACGAATTGAAATCGAATAAAAATTTCACTCTTCATTCATGAAAACATATCGAAAGTAATATGGGTATTACAAACTGGGCGTTACATACATACGTCTGTATGTACAAGAAGCAGTGCAATTTATGTAAGTACGGGCGTGGGTATGTGCCTATGCAAGTATATCTGTAATTGTCTGATTTTATTTGTGCCAGATTTAGAGCGAGCATATACACACATACATACATACATACATACGTATGTCTGCAAACACATATGCCTTCATATCAACAGTTTATGTGCACGTGTGTGTCCACTTATAGTTTACTTGTACGATGAAGTCATTCGCCAATTTGCGATTATCGCCAATCGTTATCACTGGCGATTTTTTCGCAACATTTAATTTCATTGTGCGCGACACGGTGGTGAACGAGCCACCGCATGGTTGAGTTATATATAAATATGTAGCATACGTTTTAATTTTGATTCTCCGGTGTTGAGTAGTCACCGATTTCGTTTTAATTTTGATTCTCCGGTGTTGAGTAGTCACCGATTTCATATCGCATTGGACGGCGCCAATTTGGTACTCGTATTTTGCATTTTTTGCATTACCAATTGTGCCGGATCTGAAGCGGAACAGCAGGCGGACAGCTTGTTTTTCACCGAATATCATCCAGACGGCATGGCAAATAATCAAAGCTGGGTGAAGGCAAAAAACAAAAACAACAAATATGCACAATAACAGCATTGCTTATCACCAAACCAATTATAGTTTTTGATAAATCAATGCGAGCGGAAGGAGTGGAAATCGAAGGCTGGAAGGCAGTAAAAATGCAGAGAAAAGTGGCGTGAAAGGTTGGCAGTAGCGGTGCGACTGCGCAGAAAGTAACTAAAGTTTATGTAGAATGCCTGAAAAATGGCGCAGCCTCTTAAAGGAAAGTAAGAAAGCGCCAAGGTTGCGTTTTTTTGCTTATTTTAGTATTTTTTTCTTCATAATCTTACTTTGTCTCTGCATATAACCTCACCTTTTTGACTTATTTTGGGAAGGAGTGCTCCGCCACTCAAGAATTGATTACTGTTGAATTGACAACATTAATCATGGCGAAATCATACGTTTACGAGCTTAATAAATCGGTTTTAAAATAATTTAAATTAAGGTGGAAATTTTCACTGTGTACACACGGCTATTTACTTTTTCTCTGTCGACTTCTTCTACTTCTTCAATGCGCAGGGAAGACCACGCGCTCTGCACTTAACGCATTTTTCGAGTACAATAATCGGGCAGCATTCATTAATCATTGGTAATCGCTAGTAATGAAGTTTAAATCACACGGAATCATTTATCACAAAACGCATAGCTTTTGTCTCGCGGGCAGCGAGTCAAAGCGGCACATCGACACTTCATTAATTGCTCATTAGCTTTGTGGCGAAAATTTGTCTCACTTCTATAACCACAAGTGATAGGGGAAGAGAAAGGCGAAGCCAGCAGGCTTTGAAGAGATCTTATGGTGGGTTATGGCTATTGCAAGAGCCAATTGCTGTATGAGAATATACGTACGGCAAAAGAGAACATTAGATATTTTTCAGGCGAAAATCTCTAACGAGTTGTAAAACATTCTGATATTCTCTCATTCGAGCACTCATGTATAACAAGGTGAATGCACGTTTAATGATCCATTACAACAATGAAAAGTTAAAAGAGAAATACAAATTATGATAAAATAATGTATTTATTCTGGGTCACACAATAAAAGTGATGCTTGTGGTGGTTTTAGTCTAGGCGTCACCGTTGCGTAACGCGCTCTAGCAAGTCACTCAGAAGCTGTTGACCCACCGTATTGCAATTTAGTGAGAAAATACAGGAAACACCGAAAAAACAGGTGTCACCGTTGCGCCACGCGCTCATCTAATTTTCTCGCGAAGTTAGATTATGTTCAAACAGGCACCTAATTGGCAAATAAGAATATTTCAGCAATATAAGTGATACTTTTTAACGAGAACAAAATAAAGTACCTCCTGTCATCAAACAAACAGTCGGCGTACTCGCGTATCAGCACCCACGTCACTGTTGACAGTTATGATTTCGAGGTTGTAAAAGACTTCGTTTATTAGGAACCAGCATTAACACCGATAACAATGTCAGCCTTGAAATCCAACGTAGAATCTCTCTTGCCAACAAGTGCTACTTTGGACTAAGTAGGCAACTGAGCAGTAAAGTCCTCTCTCGACGAACAAAACTAACACTCTACAAGACTCTCCTAACGTATGGCGTCCTAACGTATGGCGCAAAAGCTTGGACGATGACAACATCCGATGAAGCGACGCTTAAAGTGTTCGAGAGAAAGATTCTGCGCAAGATTTTTGGACCTTTGCACGTTGGCGACGGCGAATATCGCAGGCGAAGGAACGATGAGATGTGTGAGCTTAACGCGACATAGACACAGCGCAGCGAATAAAGATGCAGTGGCTTCTTTGGTCGAGTCATGTCGCCGTTATGGAAACAAATGCTTCGGCTCTGAAAGTACTCGATGCGGTACCAGCAGACGAAGAGGAAGGCCTCCCCTGCGTTGGAAAGATCAGGTCGAGAATGACTTGGCTTCACTTGATGTGTCCAACTGGTGTCGGTTAGCACGAGAAACGAGAAAGAAATGACTGGCGCGCTTTGTTAAACTCGGCCAAAATCGTGTAAGCGGTTATCGCACGAATTAAGAAGAAGAAGAAGTGTTAATTGGAGCCCAATTTACCAAAACAAAATTCAAACTTTTAATTGCCAGTTACATATATAGGAGGATGAAGACTCGGACAAATACCCAAAAAGGGCGTGGGTCTTGATGTTCCCCAACACATTGAGGGATCTACCTATACAGTTTGAAGCCGACTCTGAACGACAGATATTGTTTATGAGCAGCTCTTTCAGGGCAGAAATACATTCGTAGGCTTACCATTATCTGCGAAGGCACAACGTCAATTGTTGTTTCGTTCTTAGGGTAGGTTTGAAACTCGAATGGGTTTCGACTCTTGCGGCCCCTAATTAGGTGGCCATACATTTGTGTCAAATTTTCTATGGAACCGTATGAAGGTTGTTTAATGATAAGAGCACAGCGCCCGTTCAATGGAAAAAGAAAAGATCGTGAAGACGAAATGACAAAAAGTTAAATTAATCTAAAATCAGATAGAGAAAATCGAAATAACGAATTTTCTATGACTATATTTGTTTTAATATTAAATTTCCTTTCCGTTTGAAACCAAATCTCAACAAGATAAGTCTAGGGTTGATTGAGGGGGTTTTTAAATTGTTATTGTCGACTTTTGGGAAGAGAGTGGAAGAGCTCTGTGCCCTGCGAAAACACGCAGTTACAACTTGTCTCCTTATTGCTCCTATCACCTAAATGTTATTCATTGCAACAAAGCTTATTTTGATTTCATTTACCAGGTTCCACAACGACCTTAACGTTGAATATTATCCTAATGCTGCAAGGAGCAGCTGTTAACTTATATTTTTATTTATTTATATAAAATTAGCTTACAACATAAATCTTATAAGCTATTTTAAGTTAGGAGCTATAGCAGCGAGGCCTTAAGCTTGATAATTTTATATACATATGCATACTTCCATTCTTAAACTTAGTAGATACAATTTTATTTTAAATCTTATGGTAAAGATTGGTTCTTTTGAGGAATTTTGTTATTATAAGAATTAGCAAAGTTATATATCTGTTTTTTTTTTTTTTTAAACAAAGCCAGGCTGCAATCAATCGATTGTATTGACTGGGAAAGTTTAACGTGCACATTTTATTTATTTATTTATTGAATTAAATTTATAATAAATTATAAAATTTAATAGTTAGGTTACAGCGTTAGCTACCAGGACTATTGGCTGCACACATTTTAGATTTAGATTTAGATTTATTGGAGATTGGCACTTCGACCTTCATGATCTTGTGTGCCCAATATATGTATTATAAAGTAGTAAAATAGGTGCAAAAAAAGTTTTCTTCCATTTTCTCCACACCTAATTTTTCACAAGCAACATCAAAATACTTTAAGCTTTTTTTTGTTTTTTTTTTTATGAGGAGGGAAAATCGAGAGCCATTACCCCGTCTGTGATGGACTTTAACCCGAATTATATTTCCTACCATTTAAGTACCAAACTCCTGCCGGTACTAGCGTTTAGTTCCTCAGTGAGAGTTAGTATGAACACTAGGCTCTCGTCAGTTACCTTTCACATACAGTCAGAAAGAAACCACCACAGTTGAGCCTTTGGAAAGGATATTTTTCGCACGTCGAGTTAAGAGTCTGTTTTTTTGGTTAGTAACGCTGTGGCTGACCTCGTAGACGAATGCTTCATTCCCTCTGTGTGCCTCGATGAATGTTGTATATCGTTGATTGTTGATGAAATCTTATCTTAAGCATACTTGGAAGTCATCATCATCTTGACTAAGTTTTATGATATTATTGGATCTTCCGATAGTGCGACTGAATTGCGTCTGCTAGCTGCATGTCGTGGACATACAAAAAAGACATGACTTCCATATCTTCATCTTCATCACACACTGGACATAAAGTCTACTTCCAATAGCAACCATGACCTGTCAGAAATTGCGTTAGTTGAAAGTTAACTTTGTCATAGCTCCAGTGTTTTGAGGATTGGGATTAGCGTGTAAGTCCAAGTCTGAAGCTGCATACAACAGAGTGAAGTTGATGTAGTAGTTAGTAGCCTGCGTTTGCTAATTCTCGGCTCACCAAAGCTCGAAAGCATTTTAGACTTTCAGCTGTCAAATACTAATTGTGCTTTCTTTATGTGAACACCACACCCAGCGACGGAATTTAAAGTTCAATTGTCTAAGCCAATTGATCTATTTGTAGTCTGCTGCTTCCATGGCATTCTCTGGCGATTTTCTCCGAACCTGCATTATATTTGGATTATCACAATAAAACCGCTAAGCTGCTGTTTATGTATACAATTTTCGGTCATATTAATCGTCACAACAGTTAGCCTGTGCGTTGGTCGAACTGAACAAAAAAATTCGCCACACATTTCTTAGTAGCCTCCACACTTATAAGTAAGTTAATTCAAAAAACAAAAAAAAACTATTGTATTTTGGTCGCCTTTCCTACATTTTTGGTCATATCTGTAGTATTCACAGTCAGGTCTTTAAGATCTGATTTATCGATGTTTTTATCTCGAATAGACAATTTGTTTCTGTTTCAAAGTTCATTGGCTTCAAGTACCCTCAAGTACTTTCTAGTAATACCCTACCAGATTTCGGTCCCTACCATCCCAGTGTACCACCCGAAAGTCAATAAATTAAAGTTGATCAGAAATCATTAAACTTTTGCTCAGAAATTTGATGGATTTGAAGGCAATTTAGAGTTTTTTGGCCGAATGTAGAGGCCGCATATCTCACATTTTTCGTTATACCTTCGGCATCTACTGTCGGATCTTTAAGATCGATGTTTTTGTCCCGAAAAGACAGTGTATTTTGTTCCAAAGATCACAATTCCCCCATTGTAATAATCAACCCAAAATTCAGTTATTCAGTCGATCCTAAGCCGATTGCAGGAAATGTGAATGTCTCAGCCCAAATGAAGCGAATGTTGTGTAAAAATGTTGGCCCACACGTTCAAAAGTTCAAAATAACTCAAAAAGTTAAGCCTCTTAAACATTTTGAGTACTGAAGCTTCTTCTTAGCGTATGCCAATGTTATGTAATTTTTTATTGAAAAACTATAGACATATGTATGTGCGTACATACACAGGCAAACATAATAATTGACTCCTAAGACACACATTGACGCAACTGAATTTCACAAAATCAAAAATTGCTGCTGCGAACTCAAGTACCTCAAGAGATCGCCTACTAATTTTAAAATAATTTTCATTTTATATAATAATAACTATAATTATAAGCTCATCAAGCGTTTTATGGTTGGCAAACACAAATTAGATTTCTTATTATATTATAAAATTGCAAAATTAAGCTAAAATTAACATTAACCTTCGACCAGTCAAGTCGAGTCCGTCCGATGATTGATGGCGCCAGTAAAATTGAGCGATAAGTTACTTGATTTCTAGTAGCCACTCAGCAGATAATTGAAATGTTTATTTATTTACATATATTATATATAAGTATGCATGTGGGTATGGCTTTTTGTAAACAAAAAATTTATTGACATCAAAATTATCAAAATGAAATAGACTTCAGGAATATTCATATGTGCATGTGCGCATACCCACTTACTTACAAAACTACGTAAGTGAGCGCAAACTAAGCGCTTCTCAGAAAATGACTTCAAATTTTTAACATTTTCAATAAGTAATTATTTTTTTGTATTTTTAGAAAATCACAGTTAATTTAAAAGACAATGACCAAAAGATTATAGGTTTAATAAAGTAAAGAAATATTAAATAAAATTTATATTTTTCTGCCGCTATTTGAAAGCGCCGTGAAAGAGTGGCCTAGATTTTGAGTAGAAAATGCCCGGAGCCCGTTCTGCCACTCCCTTCTGTAGCCATCAAAGCCACGATTAGCAAACGGGTTACTCTAAACCACAAGAGAGCTCGGCAGGCTGAGAGAGGCTGCAGATGGACAAAACTGATATTACCAGTCATGCCCGGCAGAGTGTCGTAGTTCCTCTTGTCACTAAGCAGAAGGGACTGTGGGCAGCTGGTTGGTCTGATGACAAGCCACTTTCTGCCAAAGAATATGGAAAATTCTCACAGGAATAAGTATCTCTATCTCTATCTCTATCTCTATCTCTGTCTCTGTCTCTGTCTCTGTCTCTGTCTCTATCTCTATCTCTATCTCTATCTCTATCTCTATCTCTATCTCTATCTCTATCTCTGTCTCTATCTCTATCTCTATCTCTGTCTCTATTCTTTTCTATTTCTTTCTCTGATACTTTTCTCATTCCCCCTTGACTATCTACCCTCTTTCCAGAGCTTTAAATACAGTGGGCTTTTTTGCCTGAGTGTTTTAGGAGCCACCAAATCTCCTGGTGCTCCTTGGCTCGACCTTTTCAAATTTCAATTTCAATGGTATTAGCGGAAACGAGTTGACTGATAAACTGGCTACTGAAGACTCTGCAAGCATGTCACTAGGCCCTGAACCCTTTCCAGGTGTCAATTCTGCATAAATTCAACTATGACTTAACGACGTCATGAGATCTCCCCATAGAAGGTTGTGTTGGTCTGTGTTGGGCTCCTGCAGAGTAGCCAAGTGCTTTGTGAAAGAACCAAACTGGAATCAGGGCCCAATGTCTGTCGTCAGCAGATGGCTACCATGGGAATCATTGACGACGCAACTTCCCTATCCTGCCGGGAAAACGACGATACCGCAAAGCATTTTCTCTCTAGCTGTTCGGCGCTTTCTAGCTTCAGGCTTCGGCTGTGGAGGTGCAATGTATTGATTATAAATAAAGTTCATATTCTTCCTCTTCCAGATCTCTTAAAATTCATCAAAAAATACAAAAGAAGAGAGGAAGAGTGACTTCGAACCAATTTTTCCGTCTTACCATACATACGGTATCTATCCTGTCTCTCTATTCCTTTCATTGTAATCTATCCGAGTATAGTGCAATGATCCTCCCGACTGAGTGCTTGGACTTATTAAGCCCCCCACAAATCAATAATCTTCCACTCGTTGTAAAAGTAACTTATTTCGTGGCACTCAAGCAATATTTCTAATATGCAAAATCGGCTTCGGATGTCACGATGCTTCAATTCATATGGTAGTAAATTTCCTGGCTTTTGCATGAGGTTGTTAGGCGCTTCAAAATTCCTGCGCTTGCCCTGCTGTTAATGCTTCTGCAAACTCTTCTTGCTTTTTGTTTGCGATCTCATTAAGTAATGACTCCAAATCTCTATCTTCAGCTTTTTTGCTTAACCTGACGTCTCTTTGTCTAAAGTATCGAAAATAAAGTTCACATATTTTCAAGTTTATTCAGCGTAGAGTTGCGTTAACATTCGATGATTTTCAGCAGCATTTCCTTTCAAGTTGAAGAAAAAAGAAAACACTCTCCTCAAATACTGTTTTTTGTTTTTTTCCCGCATGCTGAAATGTTTGAAAACGATAAAAGAGAAACTACGGTTCTAAGTTGTCTAGTACAATTGACGCCTTCATGATCTGATTCCATTTAATTATACACTTTTAATTAATTGTCAATTAATTTTTTTGCGCACTCCAACGTACAAACTAGTCAATAAGCCCAAAATAAACTCATTTCATAAAATGTGTAGTGATATGGTTTTATACACTTTTTGGGCTACCAAAGACACACCTCAGCCGCTCCCACAGCGTAAAGTACCAGTTTCCCTTAAGCAGCTAAAAAAAAATTGTGAAAAAATCAAAAAAAGTATTAAACTAACTCGCCAAAGCGTTACGCCACACATGCAAACATGTGCGGACTGGCTGAAATGTGACTCCAGTCTGCAGCCTGCAGCGTCTGCCCACACGCTGGCCAAGAAACAAGAAAAGCGCTGAAGAGCTGTCAATATATTGAACGAGTATTTATTTTTATAAACAACAAAAACAAATATATGAACTTGTATGTAGGTTTTTATGCTTGCCAGCAGACACATAATACGATTCATACGCACCCATAAGTCAGAGTGTAATTGAAACCACTGCCCACGCGGTTTTTCGCACATTCTCATAGCGCGCATCAGCATCAGCATCATCATTTGCAATGGCGGCAGCAGTGAGCGGCAAAGTGTCTGCAATGTGCAACATGTGACACGATCCTGTAACTGCAGCGCAAGTGCGCCTTTTTATTTACTTATAGGAGCAGTGAAAAATGAGGCAGTCAGGCAAGCGCAAAGGGCAAGCCGAGTGAAAGACCGGCGCGCAGCTGCAGCGGCCACGTAAAGTTGTGTGCCATTTGTCGGCAAATGGGCACAATAGGTTATTGGGTATGGCAATATGTGGCGCAACATGTTGCAACAACATAAATTTTCATATGGATTCAATTAAAAAAAAAATTATAATGACAAAAGATGGTGAATAAAAGTGCAGAGGTGGTTGAATATTGACAGCCTGTGTTGTGCATTATGTTTGTTTCTGTTTTTTGCCCCTTCCACATTTTATAATTTTATTTTAGCCAAACATGCGCGGCGCAATTGCGCATTTTTTGTTATGCGCAATTTTTTATTCGATCATTTTCTTTCATTTCATGCCACCAACGCCGGCACTACACACTACGCTGTGCCTCAACTTGCAACACCCGCACTGCACCCGGACATGGCTGCGGCATGCGCGCTCATAATACGAATAGAAGCAGAGCGGCAGCAGCGGCGGCTAAACAAATGGATGACTTCACTCCGAGTGTAGCTGGCGATGCGGTGGCGGTGCAGCCAACAGCCAACGCCGCTGGTGATGACGACGATGATGATGTCAACATGAACGCGCATGCATTTGTCTTTGGTGGCGGCGATCCGCTTGCCAACTTTAATGATGACGCCGCTGTAGATAATGTGTACAACGAAGCTGGGGAAGTTGCTGATATGGCCAGCAGTGATGGCGACCACAACAACGAGGACGACGACGACGACGACGATGAAGACACCAATGCCGCCAATGACATTTTAATGCTGCTCAATGGCGAACAAGATGTCATGAAATTCTTGAGTTGGGCCATGCAGCAGCTCTACCCATATCAGCATTTTGCCAATAAGAGCGGCAACGGTGGCGCGGAGTACTACCACCCAGGCATGTTCAACTGGAAGAAATTTAATTTATCGGGACACCTCGAGCCGCCATTATTGGTAGAGGAGCCGCATTATGTGATTGTGCGGCGTGAGCAGCTGGAAGAAGATCTGCAGCCAGGTGAGTAGTAAACGTGGCATCAGCCATAAATGTGTTGTTGTTGACAAGAAAATAAAAAGCGATGAGGTAGCGCAGCGCGGCGGTTGGTAGTCAGAGTAAAGAAAAAAATATATATATTAGCAGACAGTAGGGTGCGCAAGCGCGCTTGCAACTCATACACATTGATTATGCATGCAACACATGCAACAGTTTTCAACATTGCCACACACATTCACACGTGATGCCATTACTGTGCCTGCACCCGCTCGCCCATTTGCTTTCAATTTATGCGCTCCATGTTTGGCGCTTGTAATTGCTATTTTTTGTTTTGAGTTTTCATATATTTTTGCTTCAACTTGTTGCGCCTTTTATTATTTTTCCTTTCATTTTTTTACACAATACATTTATTTAGTCGGCTGGGCTGCGCATTTTTTATGCGATTATCGAATATATGATCTGTGCGCGCTGCTGGCCCAACTGCATTTCACAATTTTTTCTTTCTTGATGTGGCGCTGCTCCCTTAATGTAATTCACATGTCAGACCCAGTTTCGGTAGGCCGGCGAAATCATTTCAGTGTTGATACCCTCTTGTATAAATACTTGTGCGCATATGTATGTGTGTATGTATGTGCGTATCGCTGCGCCATGCTTTGGGGTTAATTTAAAATGCATGTTGCGTATTACAGTTATTAAATATGTTGAACCACAAACAAGGCGAAAAAATGGAAAAAATGTGGTGCGGTTGTCTTTGCGCTTATTTGGAAAAATTTATTCACATTACTGCTGGTGAGAATTTGAACAGCAGAAGAGTTTGTAACGCAAGAGAAAAAATTATAAAAATTATTGCCGTGCAAACAGCTGAAATTAATATTTCAATGCGCGGATTTGGGTGATGTGACAAGCTTTTCAAAATCAAATGTAAGAATATTTGCTGGGGCTGGTTGCTGTAAATTAAATATATTGAAACCCATTTTTCAATGCACATCAACGAAATTGGCCCATACCATTTTTCGTTTTTACTTGATTCTGTCATCCAAGTTGAATTTTGAGTTTTCGTGTATTAAGCGACTTATGTATGGTGGAATTACATGACGAATATTTCTATGGTTATGCGCATTTTTTACCCTTTTCCATGTGATGAAAATAAATTTGCGGTCGCCGTTTAGCGCATGCGCGTCGTGTAGCTACATCTGTTGGGAGTCATCCGATCGAGCCAACATCTGTTTGGGTGATTTTAAAATGCCTCCACCTATTGAGAATCCCGCCGACTGCGAAGTGCGTGCTGTAATACGGTTTCTCTGTGCTCAAGGCTTCAAATCAGTTGACATTCATCACCAAATCAGTGAAGTTTAGGCTGAAAAAACATTATGAGTGATGGAATTGGCCGGAATGGGTTAGGGCCTTTAAAGATGGCCGCACAAACATTCATGATGAGGAACGAAGTGGGAGATCTTAAGTCATTGCCGATGAGCTGATTCAAAAAGTGGACTGTAAAGTGAAAGAGAACAAATAATTCACGATTTCGTCCTTAGCTGAAAAGTTTCCTGCTGTCTCAACACAATTGGACCACCCTCCATACAGTCCCGAACGAGCGCAGAGCGACTACCATTTGTTTATGCACTTGAAAAAGCATCTGGTGGGGCAGCGCCATTCCGATGATGACAAACTGAAAACGAATGTGAAGCAGTGGTTGTTTAATCAGGCGGCAATCTTCTTTGACGATGGCAAACAAAAGCTGGCCCCAAGATAAAAAAAATGCCTCAATAGTAATGGGAATTATGTAGAAAAGTAGAGTAAAGTAAGACCTTTCAAGTGAATATTATAAATTTATTTTGGAAAAAATTTACTTGTTGTTTCTTTATGTCAAAACGGTACTCACTTTAAAAACACGCCTCGTAATTTCAGGACTAAATCATCAGACAAGCTAAAGAAAACACGCACGTTAATGCATCATTTCTACTATCTGTGCAAAGCGCATCGAAAACAGACTATCTGATACCCAACAAAGATCTGAACAAAGGCTATAAAATACCAGTATCCGTCATGAAGAATTGGCAGACCAGAATCAAATCAGATGATAGTGGTCACCATATTTACACTACTGACGACTCAATGATGGACAATGGCACTGGATCGGGAGTGTAAGCGGAACAACTATTCTTAAATTGCTCCGTTAGAGTTAGACTAAACTAACCTAACAACCCGCACTAAAATAGAATTCTGACGTAAACGAAAATACACGCATACTTTTTTGTTCACTCTACCAGATTACATAACCGAAACCTTGTTATTTTGGAAAAAGTTTGGTTTTGTCATATTCACAAATTTAAAAAAAAAATTTTTAATTTTGAGAAAAAAAAGCTGCGAAAACAAAGTTTCTCTTCATTCTCTTCTCTTTTTCTTGATTGGCGCGATAACCGCTTCAACGGTTTTGGCCGAGTTTGACAAAGCGCGCCAATCGTTACTTTCTCGTGCTAACCGAGGTGGTATTTCAAGTTCATGCAGCCAACATTTATTTATTCGTTTGGATTCGGGAATGTTTTGCTATATTTGTCCCTTTTAATTTCAACGATTTTTTTCCACAAAATATGTATAAATTAAAATATGTATGTATATGTTAGTACATTTCCACATTTCTTTTTAAGGCGCACGCACCGCAAATCGTCAATCAACACAGCGAAGTTCACCCTATCTGAGTGTTTTCAATTTCAATCACGGTAGGTTTAGAAATAAATAAAAAGTTAATCACACAGCCCCTTTGGTCAAACCACAATGAGAATTTGTAGTTGATTTCCTCATACACAGCAGCCGTACGGTCTGCCTAAGAAAAACGCCTAATAATATGCCTCTTTACTATGCGTCATTCGGTGATCGCATAAAATTCAACTTACATTCGAGCATAAAACAGAAATGCGCATATTTGTTGCAGTCACACACAATTACCCAGTGGTTCACTAACACTCACGCACATACACTTAAAATTTATAGCGCAACTATACAAACGTCGATGGCACACAACTATGTACTCTTTTTAATGGCTTGCCAGACATAATTCCATGAAATGATCGCAACAAACTATTTCGTTACAAATGGAAGCGCAACACTTGATTGCTTTGCATTTTTTGTTATTTGTTGCTTTTAGCTCCTCGGCGTTTTTTTCTTTTAGTCGTACTCAAAGTGTAATGCAGTAATTTTCTTGAATTTTTTTTTCACTTTCCGACAGGCCCGCAGTACAAAGCCGATCCATTCATACCGCCGCGCGGCCGCAAACATAATTTGCCCGATTTGGATGCGTTGCTGAATCGTTATGAGACATTTGTGCCGAACCGCGGCAAACGCGACAGAATCAAAGACATTTTTAAGTATGATGATCTATTCTTTCCGAATCGCGGCAAAAAGCAACAGAAGCCTCCAAAGGCCACAGCACTGGCGCTCAACGGACAATCGCAACGGCACTATGACGATGAGACCAACGATTTGAAGGGAATTGGAAGCGCGAACGAAGGCAATTCTGACTATGTTGGAGATAGAGCGCTATTGTTAGACAGTCAAGTTGATGGCGACGATGACAGCAACTTGACAGCGCCGCCTGCTATTGACGCCATGCGCCGTATGTTGGGCGGAATAATGAAAAGTGTGCGGCCGCATAAACTTGACTTGGCATGGTCGGGAAATGAAGCGGGCCGCGGCGACGATAGTGGAACGCTAGGAATTAGGTATGACAAGAACAGTGATGACAACAGCAAAACTTATAGTGACACAATTGACAGCAATCTGGAGGCTGATGGTGATAGCAATGGCGATGGCGAAAATGACGCTATCGTCAGCGCCTTTGTTGGCTGGCCTTTGGAAAATGACGACAACGCAGCGTTAACAAGCAATCAAATAAATGGAACCGATCAATCAGACAAATCATCAATGCCAAAAATAGGCGCAATCAACGCATTGACCCATGCAATGCTCAAAAGGCCTGTCATGATAGCTGCACAGCCACAGCATTGGCGCAGCGCTTTTAAGAATCGTCGAATGCGACGCGTGGCGGGCATATTCGCCGGTGCGACAAGGCTCGCAGCTAATCGTTTGCGCTCAATGTCAACAGTGAGTCAGAGGCAGCGGCAACGCCACCAGCTTCAACGGCAAATTAGACAGCAATTGCACTACAATCAACAGGAGAGCGACCTACAACTGCAACAACAACAAGAGCCACAACCATCTAATAAATTTACGCTGCGCTACTTCAGCCGCCATTTGCGAAGCGAACAATTCCAAAAACAACAACAGAAAAAGCAGACACAACGTCGCACTACTTGGCAGATGTCACTGCCGCCATCAAATCAGGTGCGAACCAACATCAACGATTTGGATCGTTTGCCATGGCGACTGGTAAAACAAAAACCAAAGCAGCGACATAACAAAAACGCGTTGACAGCGCAACATCTGCCTTTGACATGGCTGCAACACTTGCCGGTGGAACAAGAACTAACGCAGTCAGAACGACTGCAACAACTACAACGGCAATTGCAACAACATTTGCTTGATCGAGTTGATGGTGTTGATGCTGGGCGCAGCAGCCCTCCAGAGACCTTGGATATTGATCGCATATATTTCAGCATTTAAAGTTTAATATTACCGCTGTTGGCTCCCATTTTTTTGCTCATTATCATTGGCACTTTTGCGGCATAAGAAATGTATTGCAAAAAATACGACTAATAAGATTTTGTAGAAAAGAGATTTTATTATTATATTTAGGTTTTTGAGTGAATTTTATAAGAATACTATGAAATGCAAACGCACAGAAACGCAACAAAACGCAGTTGCAACTTGCATGTACCTATATGACCGTAAATATGTAAATACATTACTAATTACACGGAAATGTAGTTAAATGCAGAGAAACGCATGAAAACGCACGAAAACGCACGAGAACGCATGGAAACGCATGAGAACATGACATTTCTCAGCAAAAATGCATGTAATCATCATATACGTTTGGCGCTCTCCTTGACTTGTGAACTTGAACAATTTTAATAAGAGCTATCGGAAATTTCAGCTGTTTTTGCTATTAAAAAACTCTTAGTGTATGGATAAGGATAAACTTTTTCAGATAGATATACATACATTATTGTGTACTTGTACTAACTTTGGTGTCTCGAATAAAATTCTTATTGTAAGCAAATGATTTTAAAAATCATAAACCTTTGTATCAACTACACAATTTAAAGTTGGGTGATGGGTAAGAACTTTAGTGTGAAATGAAAAATGGATAGTCATCGTACACAAATTTTAATTTTCTGATATTTGGCTACACATTTCTTATTAGATATTTAAAATTTAGAATATATCATATTAGATTTAGATATTAAATTAGATAAGCACCCAAATCTAACGTGAAATACTCTTGCAATTTTCTTTCAATACACACTCAATATAACATTATTTATGGGTAGCCAAGTGTATCTGCCAATTATGTTCCATCAGGACAATGCAAGGTCACACACGTCGGTAGTAATTCGCCAAGAACTCCGGTAGCTTGGTTGGAAAGTTTTAATGCATCCATCATAAACTACGGATCTGACACGAATTCACTCATTGCAAAACTTCCTGCTGAGTGATAAGAAATTGGTATCAAGAAAAGTTTGTGAAAATCGTTAACTGGAATTTTTCGCCAATAAGAACCAAAACTTCTATGACAGGCCTTTAAAATGACAACAAATTATACGAGAAAACGGTGCATATTTGACCCAAACCGGACAATCCAAAGCATTTTGAATAAAGTTTTGAATTCTACGAAAAGTAGTGGATTTCTTTTCCCCCAGCTATTATTTTCCAAGAAGATGTTAGTACTCAGTTGCCATATTTAAAATCTAATGGAAACATCAATTCTATTGAAGAGGAGGAATAAAGGGGGATATTTGAGGATATAATTCAATTTCTTAAAAAAAAATTAGGTGTGCAGCTTAAGGCCCATTAAATTTTTGTATAATAAAATACAAGTTTGAAATGGCTCAAAATTCTCGCTGCTGTTAGCTAATTTTTTCTCCATTCAAAAAATGTACAAAATTTGTTTTTATATGAACCAAATTCAAGCCAAGGTGCGGGGAAAATTATACAAATTAATCGGATCTTTCAAGAATTTCAAACTTGCATTTTGTCATATTGAAATTTAATGCATACCTCTTTGGAACGCTTGGAATCTTTTCTACGGCACTCAATCTAGAAATTCTAATGCAAAGCCAGGGAATTGGAAAAAAATTTGTGAAATCTTTTTAGTGGATTGGTGCGTGACTACCATTCGGAATTCAGAGAGAACGTAGGTTCAAATCTCGGTGAAAGATCAAAATGAAGAAAGTTTTTTTTCAAATAGCGGTCGCCACTCGTCAAGCAATGGCAAACCAACGAGTGTACTTCTGCGATGAAAAAGCTCCTCATAAAAAAAACCATTTGCCTTTCAGAGACGGCTTGAAACTGTAGGTGCCTCCATTTGTGGAACAACATCAAGACGCACACCATAAATAGGAGGAGAAGCTCGGCCAAACACCCAAAAAGGGTGTACACGCCAATCATACACATATTCAATTTAAAAATTGGATATGTCGGGTGCTCTTTTAAGAGCTAGATGACTTAAAATTTAATTTTTTTTTAATATAGTCTGGTAGATAAATTCTTAGCATTTATTACTTGAATTCGGCACACTTGAATCCGGCGATAAGTCTAGTTTTCGACCACTTGTTCCAATAAATGTGAATAATAAGTCTAAATAGGTCCAATCAGTAAAAATGTGGCTCACACGATGGTCATTTGGCTTCAATTCTTGTATGAGCTGTATTATATATTTTATTCTATTTTATAGGAACGTTTCGGTTACTTGAAATCCTTACGTAAAATTTTCCATATAAACGAAGAATAAAGACCCACAAGTTGAGAACGACGATAAACCGACATTTCGGCGTCTTCTTCAACACTTCGCTCTATGAACTTTGCGAGGGGAATTATATTTTTTCAAAGAAAATTTGTACAATTTGCAAGCGTAGCTCTGGCATTAAACGATTCATGATAACTTGGAAAATCAGTCATCGACTAACTCTCGCGCCGATAAGACGTTTGTTTTTCGCATACGGAGTTTCGCTTGATAATTTTAGTATTCTCACTTCGCCTTTCGAGTTTTGTTGTTTTTTTCTCTTTCTTCTCGCGTATTCGTATTAAAGCAAAGTTTTAGTTTTCGTAAACGCAAAAGTGAACTATGGCCCCGAGGCCAGTAAACTTCGAGGCTAACCGCTTCGCACTACTCGATACCGGACCCAGAAAGAAAAAGAGACGTAAACCTTCTATAAGTGTGCCGTTAACAGATTTCCCTTTTCTTCCCGAAACCAAAGTGGATGATCCAAAATTTGTGGTTATTGATTCCACAGATTCATCTAAACCCCTTTCTTCCTTTTCATGTTTTGCCATACATCGTGCTATTCA
This sequence comes from Anastrepha ludens, assembly GCF_028408465.1. NCBI lineage: Eukaryota > Metazoa > Arthropoda > Insecta > Diptera > Tephritidae > Anastrepha > Anastrepha ludens. The sequence continues at coordinate 111,977,664 of NC_071498.1, read as the reverse complement.
GCAAATTAGCAGCCAAGTTCACTCCATATCCTCTCTACGAGATGGAAAATTGCTCCTTCTAGTAAAGAATAGTATAATCGCCGACAAATTCAGAAATGTAAAGCAACTAGGAAATATATGTGCCATATCAGCAACCCTACACGAATCACTCAACCACGTGAAAGGCACAATATTCGCTCCATTTCTAAATAACGTCCCGGAAGAGGAAATTGTTAGTGAACTTAGCTCTCAAGGAGTTGTAGCAGCCTATAAATTTCAAAAAAAAATAGACGGTAATTTTCGGCCTTCCGGAGTTCTATTGCTAACTTTCAATTTATATAATTTGCCCACTAAAATTGACGTTGCTTGGTGCAAAGTGTTAATCCGGCAATATATTCCACTCCCCATGCGCTGCAAATCGTGCCAACTTTTAGGGCACACAACGAAACACTGTAATCGTACTCCCCTTTGCGATAATTGCGCCCTTCCCCCCCATTCACCATCCGAATGTAGTCGCATTTTTTGTGCTAATTGCTCCCAAGAACATCCCTCTTCCTCCAAAGAATGTACTAAATTCTTACAAGCTAAAGAAATCGTAAAAATTAAAACTATAAATAAATGTTCAATGCGCGAAGCCATCAAACTTCATAAACAACAGCAAACCATTATAAATTCTCCTAGCAGCTCATACGCTGCCATAGCTTTCAATTCAAATGAAAGCAATAAAAATACAATATCAACGGTTTCAAATAACGGCAATAATGCTGCCTTTACTCTAACTCAAAATAACAATAACAATGACACATCTAATAACTTATTAACTACATACAACACATCTAATAACTTAGCAAAAACAACTGAAAATTCCAATAACTCTTCAAAAACCTCTGAAAATTCCAATAACTCTTCTAACATTTCCTCTCTTACTGATCGTACTAACTTTGCAAACTCCCCAACAACAAATCCCTCATCACTCATAAATGTTCCCTCAGCAATAAATACTAATGAATACAAGTTCCCTTCTTACTCCCCAAGCTCTAATATCGCATATAATTCTACTAAGCTTAACGAAATTGACGCCAAATTTACCACAAATCAACTTTCCTCTAAAACTACAGCTTACTCTCATTCTCCTTTAACATAGTTCTCAACTGGTGACACTCAGCTCAACTGACTGCTCACACAAGTTGATACTCTAACTTTCCATCTCTCCATTTTACTTTCTTTCAATCTCATTTCATATGATCTCAATTTTGCAATGGAATCTAAACGGTTACTCTAATAACTACAATGAGCTCCAACTATTAATACACGAACACACACCAACTATAATACTTCTCAATGAAACTCATCTCCCTTACAACGCTTCGGTTTTCACTCCAAAACAATACACTGGTCTTTTTCACAATCTACCACACATAAATACAAGCAAAAAAGGTATTGGGATACTCATAAGAAGAGGCATTCCTTACAAAATAAACTCCATTCAATCCAGCATACCGATTCTCTCTATTGAAATTAACCTAGTAGGAAAAATAAATATTATTTGCACGTACATTTCACCTGATCAACAATTCACTAGCTCAGATATTTTGCATATTAGTCACCAAGTCCCTCCTCCAATAATTCTTGGCGGAGACTTTAATGCATGGAGTCCACTCTGGGGCTCCCCAAAAGCCAACGCTAGGGGAAAAAGTGTCGAAGATGCTTTACTATCTTCAAACTTAATATGTTTAAATAATGGTGCCGAAACACACTTCTCAACCCATTCCTCCTTTTCACATATAGACCTCACAATGTGTACTGATTCACTTGCTACAAAATGCGAATGGAACGTACTCAACCATCTTCATGGCAGTGATCATTTTCCAATTATTTTAAAACTGTCTTTAGGTACAATTACCAAAAATGTTAAATTTAATATGAAATTCATAACCGATCATGCCGATTGGCAGAAGTTTCAGTCTCTATGCGAAACAAATAATAACTGTAGCGCAATCGCTGATAACCCAAACCAAGAAAGTGCACGTTTAACAAAAATTATTCGAGCTTCAGCTAACGCGAGCATACCAAAAACAAAGCCAGTAAGAAACACAAAGATTGTTCCCTGGTGGAATAAAGAAATTGCTAAGCTTCGGGAAAGAAAACAAGTAGCTTGGTATCAATACAAACGTTCACGGTCTCTAGCCAACCTTGTCTCCTTCAAAAAAGCAAATGCTCTCTTCCGACGAAGTGCAAAACAGTCAAAACGTAAGTGCTTTGAGGAGTTCACAAGCAATATTAATCCATCCTCTAGTCCAAAAATAATTTGGAATGCTTTAAATAAACTTTCTGGAACACCTAGAAACCAAACCATCCGTTGTATGAAGGGGGCAACAGGTTCCATTATCGACCCAAAAGAAATTGCTGAGTTATTCGCAAGATACTACTCTGTAACCAGTTCAGACGATTCCTTTAGCTTACAATTTCAAACTGCTAAAACCCAAATCTTGTCAAACCACGACCTTCCTGCTCATTATCTTACTTCTTCTGCTAAACAAATAGAATCATGTATATCATACACTGAACTCGAGTTTGTTGCGTCCACTGTTAAAGGAAAATCACCGGGTTTAGACAAAATTTCTTACCCAATGATCAAAAATATGCCCAAAAGTCTCAAGCTACGATTGGTTAATCTGTATAACAAAATATTCGATACAGGTGTCTACCCCCAATTTTGGAAAACTTCTTGTGTCATACCTCTTCTTAAACCAAACAAGTCATCCGATGAAGTTGCTAACTATAGACCGATTTCTCTTCTTCCATGTATGGGCAAAATATTGGAAAAGATTATTGCCAATCGTCTAATGTGGTACGCTCAGAGAAACAAATATATATCATCGAACCAAGTTGCCTATAAAAAAGGACAAAGTACATCAGACGCTTTAATTAATCTCGATGATTTTATATGCAACGCTCTATCGAGCAAAAATCACATTTCTGTACTATCCCTTGATTTTCACAGAGCTTTCGACAGAATAGGAGCTCATATTATAGTACGGCAGCTTATGAAATGGAAAATAGGTCCAAAAGTGCTACGTTTCGTCACAAACTTTCTCACAAATCGCAAACTCAAAGTTAATGTAAACGGCTTTCTTTCACCAACACTTCCACTATATAATGGTACGCCGCAAGGCTCACCTCTCTCCGCACTTTTGTTTATTATCGCCTTTGATGATATCAGTCGAATAATAGAAAAATATAAAGGAATTGAGCACCAGATCTATGCAGATGATGTTTTAATGTACTCGAAAGTTTCCAACGTTCCTTTAGTTCAATCTCTATTTTCAAATATTCTTGCCGATATTGATACATGGTCGCTGGAGTCTGGTGCCTCACTTTCTTTAGAAAAAACCCATGTGCTTCATATTTGTAGGAAACACAAATGCACTGGGATAACTCTAACACATAACAACACTAACATCAAATGTGAAACACAGTTAAAAATACTAGGTTTAATCTTTGACTCTAAGTACAACTTCAACTCACATTGTAAATACATTAGAAGTTCTTTAATGACTAGGCTAAGCATTGTAAAATATATTTCATCTAAGCAATCACATATTCATCCGAATACACTCATCAATGTTGTCAGAGCTCTGCTTCTTTCGAAAATTGATTACGGGCTCCCTATATATGGAAACTGCTCAAAATCTAATATCAAAATGTTGAATGCACCATACCATTGCGCAATACGACGGAGTCTCAGGGCATTTCCAACCTCACCTACCAACACCATTCTTGCTGAATCAGGACTACCCAGCATTCCAAATAGAATTATTGATCTCACGCGCCAACTTTTTGCGAAAGCGGTAGACAACTCTAATCCACTACTTCACAAAACTTTCACACGTGCCATACGCAAAAAAAAAAATACCTAGAATAAATTCAGCTATTATGAGGTGCTTAGATTTTGCTTCAAAAAACAATATTTTATCCAACATAAAGTTGAAGACTGGAAAAAGCCATCCACCTTGGAAGATTAATGACATACTTCCTCCCAACAAACTGTTGATGTTATCTAAACAAAACACACCAAACGAAGTTTTTCAACAAACCTTTACTGAACTAAAATCCAAATACCTAAGTAATGGCTGGAAGTTACTGTTCACGGACGGCTCCAAGTCTGCAGAATCTACCTCGTTTGCAGTTGTTACTGACACTGGCGAATTAATCTGTAACTGGCTTCTTCCTACAATGTGTTCTATCTTTACCGCTGAAGCGTCTGCAATTCTAAATGCAATCCACTACGCTAGGAAAACTAAAGGAAAATTTCTAATATGCACGGATAGTAAATCATGTATGTCAGCAATAACGTCTCCGTCCAACCACAATCCAATAATTGAATCAATTAGAGACATGGTCATCGGTGCTCCTCGAAAAATTAAGCTTACTTGGATTCCGGGTCACGCTGGAATAAAAGGAAACGACTATGCAGACGCTGCTGCAAAAAATGTTATAAGGACACCTACTTTAGTCTACGACATTCTAACCAAATCCGACATACTTAACCTAGTCAAACATATAAGGTACCAAGAAGATGCAAGCGATTGGAAGATATACAAACACCATTACACAGAAATTAATGAAGACAAAAAGCGAATTACTTATACATCATCTTTACCCACAAGTGCCATGAGGGCTTTTACCAGATTAAGAATTGGACACACTATCATAACACATGCCCACTTACTGTCAGGTGATAGTGCTTCCAAATGTCATCACTATCAAACATTTACTTACTCTCTGCCCGATCCTGCACAATTCATCAGTCAGCTATGACAACGTTGATATTATAAAACTGCTTAAAACACCCTCGGATGAAAATATAATGGCAATATATAACTTCTTGAAAAACAATGACTTGTTAAAATATATTTAAGATACTAACACTTGCACTAACACTTAGCAAATAGTTTTTACTCATATGTAACTTTAATTAAAGTGGCGGCTGAAGGCCTCGTAGCCAGTGCTCCGTTTTGATATTTATGTAATAAAACTATTAGTTTTGTTATATAAATTTAATAAAATAAAAAAATAAATAAAAAAAACTTGGAAAATCTTACTGAACAGAAATTTCAACACAGTTTGCCATGCTCAGCTGTCAAACCATAGTTACCGATATCGATAGTTGTCATGCAGCTAAAAAAACACCCGAAATAATTCAGCTACTTACTCGGGCACAAGCAAAGTGTAATTGACCGTGAAAAACGCATCCTGTACGCATATCCATACCTGCATTTTTAAAGGTTGTTCTAGTTGTAGCAGTTCATCAAGCCCTGTCAGTACGGTGAAGTCACGGGTCGTTATCGCTTATCTCGTCTAACGATTGGTCCAGGAAACATGCTGCTTCGAAGGGTTCGGTCCAAAGGTAGAGGGATGTTGGGTGAGTGGCTTTCAGGGGGCATGTGAATAGGGCGTTAAGATCGTGCGTGGTACCTTCACATGCTGGATATATTGAATATGTCGGGGCCTATTCTGGATTTTGAATTTTTTTTTGTGTTTTGAAATCTTTAGGTTTTACCAATTTTACGAGAATAGTTTGTGTACACAGATTTTTGAAAATTAAGGTTTCTGTGAAATAAGTAAAAATTATTAGGTATGCAAATTTCCGCCTCTAGGTTTCCATCACTTAAAACAAATTATTATGAATGAGTCGAAGTTTGACTTTTATTGAAAGTATTTTCCATTAATTCCCACTACTTTTCTCCACAGAAGTTACGGAGCTGGCAAGCATCATAAGGTCCCTAACAAGAGGCATTAAAATCTTAAATAAGTCAACATTTTCTAATCCGCTTTACATAAAGGGATATCGTGGTAATTAGCATCATAAAATTTTCAATAACATATATTTTTAAAAGGGTCTACTGTTAAATTTTAAAAATTTCGTAAAAATGTCAAACTTTTTTTAAGCGCATTTCCCTCATTTTGAGCATAAATTTAGCCCATGTGCCAAATTTAAGCGACTACGTATTTGAAAATGTAATTTTTTTACTACTACTAATAGCCTTTGCTTGCAACGCTATTACACCTGATTGCCACTTTGTTTGCAGTCACTTTTTACGCCACAATACGCAAAGAGATATGCGTGCATACAAAGCGATACACATATATTTATATGTAACGCACTCACTGATTACCATTTGAAGGTCATTCAACATTCATTCAATAAATCATTGTTTCATCCGAAACAAAGTAAAACTCATTTAGCCCATCACACAGTAGAGCATTTATGACAAGACGCAGCTATGAAGTCAATGCCTTTTCAAGTGGTGGGGTTGCTGATGCTATTGCCGTTGCTGCGCTCAGCTACATATGTACATATCTGTATACCCACCTCAGCTCCATACAACTGCATACCTCTTGACCACTCTTTCATTCCTCTACGTCGTATTTTTTTCGTCACTTGTGTATTTGCTCTCGTTTACAACAAATTATGGTAAGTTTCAGTTGTAACAACTTCAAGCATCATTTAAACTCCAATGATCTTGCCCAGCACATCGGACATTTGAGCATCTTCACTAACACAACAACAAACAGCACAACAAATGTGCTTTGCAAGTATTGTGACTGTATTGCTACCGACGGGGATGTTGTTATTGTTGCCAATTTTTATTATGGCTGCATGCACTAGAGGTGCGTATTGCGTGCTGCTGCTATGCGCGTACATTGAAAAAGCGAGCGTCATTGTCAGTGCGCTGCCACTATCATTAGCAGCGAGAAGAGCAGCGCGCTTCAGTAACGGCAATGTGCAGGGGTTCAACATCTTCCGCCTACCTTTTTGGACTTTTTAATAAATGAAAGCAAGCAAAACAAAGGTGCATACAAGCATCTGGCGCTTCAAGTAAAATGACCTTCAATGGTAATTATCTTAGTTTTTTAATATTTTTTCTTTTAAAAATTATATTTTTGTTTCTGCTCCTCAACCCATATGCTTTGCGTTTTGTTTTGACTCTTTCAAAATTTTGCTGATGATCGATAGCTGCAGACAGATTTTGCTTTTTAAAGTATAACTGCAAGACAACAGTACTAATATGTTGTTGTTGTTATTGTTTTTTTTTTTTTGTTGCTGTTGCTTTTATCTCGTTGTTGTTTTTGGTTGTTTAGTATTACGTTGTGCGCATTTATCATTATTTTGTAGTATTCATCGTATAAATCGGCGGTCGGCCCGCTCCAATGATGGCCAGTTGGTCAATGTCAATGTCAAGCTGAAGTTGTACGTATTTGATTTCATTTGAAGCCATTATTGAATTTTGTATGCTTCATTGCATGTTGCTGTTGAACGATTCGATCATTAGTATTGATGATGACCGCATCAGCGCAGGAAGGCAACAACGAAAAATTTGAAAATTACAACTAATCTTCTTCATTTGATTGTTCACGAATATTAATTGGCTAAAGGAAATAAGCATAAATAAGCTGCAAAATACTTCAAAATTAATTAATTTTTGTTACCCGCTCTCTTATGATAATTTTCTTAATGCTTTAGATAGAGTTATACCAACTGTTGCTTTGCTCAATAACGGGCAACAGAAGTAAGATCGTCGAAGCGGTAGCAGCCGTATGCTTATCAAACCGGAATTTCGGCAGATGTAAAAGGCACTAAATAATTTCGAACAGTTCGAACTACATATGGTAGATCAACCGGAAGTTTTCATGGCTTCAACCTCCGTTCACAAAATTATATGGCGATTATTTCGACTGCCGAATATTTTGAGTTGTATGCCCTCAAAGCAAGATATGCAGACAGCAATAGTTGTTTTTTTTTTTTGCTTTTGTTACCTGTGGTGTTAGCTGTAAAAACCAGCAGTCGAATCTATCTATTTAAGTGATGCCTAGCGATATTTTCGAAACTGGTTACAAACCTTCTTCCCTTGGTTAATTTTTTAGTAGATTTGAGCGATGTGAAATATGAACTGGGTAATACAGCACGCAAATACTGATAGCACAGCGATATTTTTCCCAGTTTGGCTATTTTTCATCTTCATCTATTTCTTTATAAAAGTATAGTTAATTGCCCAACATAAACCATATATCGGGTGTTTTTTTAGCTGCATGAAAACTATCGATATCGGTAACTAAGATTTGACAGTTGAGCATGGCAAACTGTGTTGACATTTCTGTTCAGTGAGGTTTGCCAAGTTATCATGAATCGTTTAACACCAGAGCTACGCTTCCAAATTGTAGAAGTTTTCTTTGAAAAAATATAAATCAGCTCGCAAAGTTCATAGAGCGAAGTGTTGAAGAAGACGCCGAAATGTCGGTTCGTCCTCATCCTCAACTTGTTGGTTTTTTGTTCTTGCATTATGTGGATAATTTTACGTAAGGATTTCAAGTAACCGAAACGTGCCTATAAAATAGAATAAAACATAAAATACAGCTCACTCAAGAAATGAAGCCAAATGACCATCATTTGCGCTGCATTTTTGCTGATTGGGCTCATTTAGATTTATTATTCAGATCTGTTGGAAAAAGTGGTGGAAAATTGGACTTATGCGAGGGACCATGTAACTAGGAGCCGAGGCGGACATATGCCGAATATCATATTAAAAAAAATATATATTTTTTTTTAATAAACGCCATGAAATTATCTACCAGACTATAATAAACCAAATTCATTCCAAGAATATTCCTGTTTTGTATTACCATCTTAAGTTCTCGAGCTCTTAAAAACAAACAAGCTCTTAAATGCAACTAAAAATTTTGTGTGCAGAGCAACACTTCAATAAAAAAATTGGCCTAGTCGCTAATGCTTTTTAATTTATTGTGATTGTAATTCATTACTTTTCCAATTTTCAAATAAAAAAAAAAAATAAATAAAAAAAAATTGTTTTATTTAATTTATTTCATTTTATAGACAAGTCAACCCCCGTGTATCAGCTGGTATATAAAATCTGAAAAATTCTCTATGCTCTGCTGCTTGAATTGGAAAATTTAGATACTCGCGGTAAAAAGGCAAACCAAGTGATGCAAACTACGCATCCGAAGGAAGCAGTTGTAAAAATGCTATTGTACTGTTATCAACTGAAAATCGCCGAAACTTGCAAACCACTCTAAAATTTCCAAAGCATTAACAGAAAAGTGAAATAAAACTATCGCACACCAACACTCGAACCATAAAGTGTCACTTGAACGACTCGACGCTTTGTTGACAACTTAAAAGCGTACAAATGTCAAGCGTAAAAAACGCGCAATGACTGCGACTGTAAACTTTAATTGAGCCGATCGTATTTTATGGCTAAAACTCAATGCCGGACAAGCAGAAAAGTGAAAAAAGAAAGGGAAAGGTGCAATGCACAGAGTTATCCAATAAGACAGGTGAGATTAGGAGGAAAACAAACACAAAAATATCAAAACAACAAAAACCAAATCTAAAAGCCCCAATCATAGCTGAAAAAGTGGCAAGCAAGTGGGGTAAAAGCACACAAAAAAACCAGAAAGCAAAATAAATTAATGATTTGCGAAATACAAACGTCAAAGACATTTCAAAGCCATATCAAATTGCGTGCGGCGTGCATACGAACTCATACCGTAGACAGCTGGTGATATGCCGCATGGTGCGGCGTGTCGAATGTTGCACGAGTAGTGTGCCACACATGGATAATACTGAGCGCGCTATTTCTGGTGGCCTTTGGTGGTCGCCGTCAGTTGGCGGAATTTTGAGGCAGGTGTTGTTGTTATTTTTGCTGGTATAGCAGCGCGCAAGCGCTCGGTCGTCACTTTCATTAAAAATTTCGCCACCGAAAATGCAATCAAAAGAAAGTGGCAACGCAAAAGGCGAATATTGCAAAAAAGGAAAATCACAATCCAAAGCAAAATCATAGCAGCGAACAAATCAAAGCGGCGCGCACAAAATGCATTGCATGCAACATGGCGACGCGTGCAGCAAATTTGCTGTATTTGTTGCATTTGTTTGGCTGTCAGAAGCAAAAAAAAAATAAAAAACAAAACAAAATCCCGATCGACAATCAACGATCAACGCATTGTCAATGGTGGCACAATGACAAACATGCAACTTGCAAATAACAATAACAACAATCGCTGCTAGTGATAGCAGCGAGAGGCAGCTGACTGACAGCAATGGCCAAACAGCTAGCAGCGAACGGTGAACAGCTGTAGCATGCAACGCTAATCTGCGGCAACAAACAGACTGCCGTAACGGTAGTCGGTAGACGGTAAAGTGTCCACTTTTGTTGTTGCTGCTGAACTGTTTTGTTTCGCTGTTGTCTTGGCAATTATGATTGTCGCAGCTGTCGCCGCGTCGACTACTGACTGCCATTGCCAACTAAAAAGCGAAGCAGTCAGCCGGTTAGATAGCCAATTTGGTCTATGACCACGGCGATCAAGACAGACGACAAAACTCACTCACTCACTTACACCACTCGTTCATTGGTTCAAGCATTCATTTGCTACTTCACTCAAGCGCTCAGTTGTTCAATTCAATTGTCGTCGAGGACCAGCGCTCGATTTGGTTTGTTGCCACAAAGTGAAATTCAGTCCACTTTCATTCGCAGTTTGCGATTTTCTTTAAACTTTTTTTCTCGTTATATTCAAATTGCATTTATTTATGTATTTGTTTTTTAATTTTTTTTTTTTTTATGTTAAGTCAAGGTATTTCCTTATCGGGCTCGGGTTAAAACTGAAGTTCAATGTGCGACTTAAATTATTCAAATTGAACCAAAAAGAAAAAAAAAATTATAGTAAAAATTCAGAAAATAACGATTTAATTGGGGTTCAAATTCAGACACCTATTGTGGAAATGTAAGCTTAAATTTTTAATAGGGCAATTCACAATTCAGTGCCAATGCAGGCAAAGGATTTTGCTACTAGTGCGACTTTTGTTTTTAATGTAAGCTGGACAATAATAATTTTTGCATAATAAAAATAAAAAAAAAAAAATAAAAAAAAAAACAATAATAAAAATAACTATCAATGCCCTACCATCCGGCCTTTCTAAATTGTAATGACAATGGTTTTGTTATGTTGCCATGGAGATCATTCAAAATATCAGTTTTACTCTCAAATTGTGATCAAATACAGTACGCACCCCGTAAATGTAGGGGGTATTCATATGAAGTCACAATTGTTGTATTGCTGTCGTGTGGTATAAAGTTTTACACAGTTGAAAAGTAGTTGGTTGTGGTTTCGATTTTACTACACATTTCTTAATATGTTAAAAACTTTAGCACATAGGACAATACGACACCTTATGAATCACCTAATAGTGTTTGTTTGTGTTATATTTGTCTGGAATTCGTCAGTAATCCGCAAGTCCTGCCAAATCAGAAAAATACAGTAAGAAAAAGCAAAATCAAATATTCCACTACTTTTTGTAATAAGAAAGGTTTGAGCCTCTCGAAGGCGCTGAAAAGCTGTAGGGCGTGTCTTATAACTGAAGTGACAGGGAAAAGGACGTATGAAAAAGTTTGCGGCATTTCTTGCTGCATTCACTAACTAGAACCGATTTATTAGCAAAAACATGCTTGTAGCGGCTGGGTCGACAAAGTAGAGGAGCTGCCTCTAGACCATTAAACAAATTAACACGCATTTGAAATAATGTGGCATCTTTTATGTAACAACTACTAAAACTATCCACTGAAATTACTTATAGAGGGCTACCAGGAAACGCGTCCTAGACACTTTCCTCAGCGAGGAGAAACCTGCACGATCTCTTCCTCCATAATACCTAACTTCCAACATAGAAAAGAGTTGACAATATGACAGCAAATTACATCCAATACGAAGTTTTAAATTGGGAAAGAAAGGAATGTTTTAGCTCTGACTGAGTGCTGGCTTACAGCTCTTTAAGAAAGCACTTCAATGCCCCAATTTATGATGTTATTTCATTAAATATAATTTACGGTTATTCTCAATTTACTAAAATTACCTAGCAATACATGTACGTATGTAAATGAATAGAGTAGGAAACTCGTAAACTTTTACACTCAGATACAATAAATTTTTAGTGCAAACAGAGCCAAGATCGCCACTTGATATTTTTAGTTAATTAATTTTCAAAGAACAAAGACGGAGTTTGTCTGGAATTAACTTAACCTACCATAAGAATTTGGCAACGATTACTCAACATGACGGTTTTTTATAGACACTTCATTTTTTATATTCTTTTCTAGCTAAGGCAAAGTTCTCGCTCCACAAATTTGTTAGAACAATTCGCTTACATACGTAAGCTTATAACTCCGGCTGCTTAAGAATTCAAAATTTCTTATCCGTAGGATGAAGGTTAAACTAATATCCATAAAAGATCTCAACGATTGGAAAAATACGAAGTTTATACGACACTGGACGGAAAGGCCATGACAGAGGCATGTAAAACAATGTATCCTTTCTTCTAGGGAAGCAACAAGTAGGTTCTTGAATAAAGATAGTGAGGCCGTACGAAGTGTCACTGGACAGCAGAATCAAACATCTGTCGGCTTGGAAACAGAGCACTCAAGTATTCCCTGCCATTGTGAGACTCTCGCGAGACGAAGACTCATACACAGAAGTGGCAAATTTCTCGTCCTCAGCGTTAAAGATAGAACATTCGTATCTTCCTGACAGAGCGCAGGCGGCATCTAATGTCCATCACAGCCATAAAGGGGGCAATATTGTGCTATGGCGCGTTCGTTTGAAAATTATAGACTACAAGATGACGGGAAACAGCCATATAAAGCTTTGTTGGAATCATCTTTTCCCGAAATTCGTGAAACATTTGAACCTATTAATTGGAATTTTCAATGGAATAATGCACCGGTACACACTTCGAGTGTCGTCAAAACTCAGATTGCGTCTCAAAACTCAGATTGCGTCTCAAAACGTCGAAACTCTGGCATATCCAACGTATTCTCCAGATCTGAACATTACTGAAAATCTATGGGGATGATTTACTAGTAAGAATTAGGAGTTCATGAGACAGCAAACTGAAGACAATCATCGAATGATTAAAACGCCTAGTCTGAAAATTCATTAGGTTATCTGGAGAATTTATAGCGGCAGGCTAACCACCTACCCTGTCAAAAATCAAATAGATTAGCGAAACCAAAAAAGACTTGTTGTCGAGGCCCTATGCTCCCGAGAGGAGTGAACAAGGAAAACAAATTCTGGACCATTTGTACAAATCCATTTATAAACATATTTACGAAGAAATTTATAAGAAAAGTGGCAACACAAACTATTAGGCTTTAAATAATATATGCAAAAGAATAAAATTTCCTAACTTTTTTCTTATTTGGTTAGTGCCTCTATTCAAGTGAACCAATAAATCAAGCACAGCATTACAGCTGCTGAAGTTATATATATATTGTATATATATACAATAGGCGCGACCTTTGGGGTGTTTGGCCGAGCTCCTCCTCCTATTTATGGTGTGCGTTTTGAAGTTGTTCCACAAATGTAGGGACCTACAGTTTCAAGCCGACTCCGAACGGCAGATATTTTTATGAGGAGCTTTTTCATGGCAGAAATACACTCGGAGGTTTGCCATTGCCTGCCGAGGGGCGACCGGTATTAGAAAAATGCTTTTTTTTATTAATTTTGCTTTCACCGAGACTCGAACAAACGTTCTCTCTGTGAATTCCGAATGGAACCTATTCGGCTGCGGTTGAAGTTTAACTGCTGCGAAATACCGTTAGATGGAATAATATTTTGATGTATGTTTATTTTCGAGCAAAGTACAGTTTTCACTTCAATTATCGGAAACCCTACTGTGTTACCAGATCAAATACGGTTTCTTTAATAACCCTTTTATTCAAAAAAAATAAAGTACTTAGCCATATAACATTCACGTCTTTGCTGATAATGGTTTGGTTATAAGTTTCGGCGCATTGTAATTTATAAAAAAAAAATAGTTTAAAAAAACTAAAAAACACGCTTTTATTGCTAATCGAACTAAAAAGTAGAAAATAAATTTTAATGACAAAGAGACCTATAATGAAGTAATAGCAAATCGAACGATCAGTCATAGTCAACTACCTCAGAACAGAATTACAACAAAAATTAAGATACAAATAGAGTAACTCAAATTAGAGTTAAAAGCGTGGGAGGCATTTTGCTTCACTTTTATAACCCTCTGTACATAGGTAGTTGCCAATAGAATGATTGTAATATTTACTATATCAATAACCAAATTCACCTTACTTTTTGCCCACAGGTAAAAAAAGAAAATATTTATCCTGGCAATCCTAATAAGGATAATGGAAAACTTTTATCAAATTATTCCATTGTCATCGGTCCTTGATAGGTGTGCAAAATTTCAAGTCGATCAGATTTTTAGAAGCCAGTGAAAATTAAGCTCAAAGATTCCGTTACATGCATACATACATACATACATACATACATACAACCCGACCTAATAAAAGTGTGTTAAAAATACTTTCAAACCGACAGATCTTACACCGTTACTTTGTAATACACTATATTTTGACTCCGTAAAAAAATTATGTGTTTAAGACCCAGATTCGCCTGAAATCTCCTCAATATCCGCATACCTTTCGCGAATTTTAGGAGCTGCTCGACCTGCAGTTGAGGGATAGATTTTAGCCTTAAAGGCTGTTAGCTGTACAAACCCAGGTAGCATAGTTTAGTTTTCAAGAAAGCCGTACAGTAGCATAGAAGATGCTCCAGGATCTCTCTTATACCCGCGTCGTTACATTTCCTACAAACGTCGTTAAGAGTTTTAAATTTAGCTTATAAGCGTGTGCTGAAACTAGGCAGTGCCCTGTTAATATTGGGTAGTCGAAAAAGTCTTTTCGTATTTCTAATCAAACTTCAACTAATTATTTTTATATTTATAGTGAACTTTATTAAACCAAATATGTACCATTTTGTTCGACCACCTTTTGCCATTTTTCTTCTAGAGACATTGTTCCATCAGTGTAAAACTTTTGTGGTTTCTCGGCGAAAAACTGCGACAAGTAATTTTCACAGGCTTCTCTTGAAGCCAACTTTACTCTATTAAGGGAGTTCTGCATTGACCGAAACAAATGGTAGTCCGATGGTGCAAGGTCAGGGCTATATGGTGGATGCATCAAAACTTCCCAGCCAAGCTCTCCCAGTTTTCGCCGAGTCATCAAAGATGTGTGTGGCTTAGCGTTGTCCTGATGGAAGACGACGCCCTTTCTGCTGAACAGTTCTGGCCGTTTTTTTTTCGATTGCTTGCTTCAATCTCATCAGTTGTTGACAGTAAAGTGTAGAAGTGCAGGCTGGAGCAGCTCATAGTGGATGATTCCTTTCCAATCCCACCAAACACACAGCATAACCTTTCGAGGCGTCAATCCGGGCTTTGCGACCATTTGTTGAGCTTCACCACCCTTGCACCATGATCTTTTTCGCACAGTACTGTCGTATTTGATCCACTTTTCGTCTCCTGTTACCATTTGCTTCAGAAACGGTTCGATTTCATTTCGTTTCAGCAAAGAATCGCAAATGTTAATTCGGTCCATTAAATTTTTCACAGAAAATTCATATGGTACCCAAACATCAAGCTTCTTTTTGTAACCAGCCTTTTTTAAATGGTTCAAAACCGTTTGATGATGAATATTTAGTGCCTTGGCGATGTCACGGCAGCTTATGTGACGGTCCTGGTCAATCTTTTCTATAATTTCATCGACTTTTTCAACGATAGGTCGCCCGGAGCGAGGTGCATGTTTCACATCGAAATTTCCAGAACGGAAGCGAGCGAACCATTGTTGTGCTACACGAACTGATGCAGCATCGTCTGCGTAAACTTCACAAATTTCATTGGTGGCTTGCGTGGCATTCTTCCCTTTTTTATACAAAAATTTCAAAATATAGCGAATTTCTTCATTATTTTCACTCATTTTTGAGCAGGTATAACTTTTTTTCAACTTCTCCGAATTTAATTTTTTTTTTGTCACCTTTCCAACACCATATGATATGTCACAATGTGATTGGTAGCACTGAAGATAGATGACTCCAACGACATCTATTGACAAAATACGAAAAGACTTTTTCGACTACCCAATATACCAACTAAAGTTCTACAGATTCTTCTATCGAACCCGATTTAGTATAGGCACTTGTCATCATATGCGTGTTTACACAAGATCCTGGCAACTTTGCAATTAGTTAGGCTAAGCCATCTATCTATCTGCCAGTACAATAGTTAGGGAGTTTAAATGCCTTATTGATGCTAAATTCCGCTAACGCCAACCCCTTCTTCCATTTTTGATCCATCAGTGAATACATTGGTGGCGTTATTCCTCGGAACCAAGCCTCTACGCCACACACCGTCTTCAATAACGGTATTTAGTGGTTTTTAAAACACTCATAACTGGAACCTTATATTCTGAATTGACTGTGGCATTCCTAGTAATAGAGCTATGGGCAAAGGTAAGCTGTTCGGTTGCTTGTAGCCTCACAGCTGAGTTTGCAGTCCGATTTTCTGCATAGACATCATTCGGTGTTAGGTTGAGGATAGCAGCGAGAGCTGCCGTTGGAGCTGATTTCATAGCTCCCGTGATGCAAAGCGCGGAGAGTCGTTGGACTTTTATCAATGGCCTGAGATATGTTGTCTCATAAACTCTAGAGGCGCTAAGCTTCTAACAGCAAGTTGATTCTTGGCACAGCTCTTCATATAGCAGCTTGCCAAAGAAATAAAGTTAAATTAATAAATTACAGACACCAAGCCTAGACTAACTGTACCTTAAATGATGCATTGGTTCAACAAAATGTTGCACTGTGCGAAAGCACACCAGCATACAGCCTCGAATTGATGCAATTCGCCGTCGATAAATGATGGATAATGTGTTGTTGCACAGCAGCTAATGAGATCAGTTACCCAGGCGTTGAAAGGAAGCCATAAAAATATATATTTACATATATTCATATACCTTTTTGTGTGTGTGTGAAAGAGCTTAAAATGCGAGCAACTGCAAGTAATAGCGCGCGGAAAACTGGCACAGCAATAGAAAAACAATTTGGAGCACAATATTCACAAATACAACAACAACAACTGTTAGCCAACCACTAGCCACCTCATAAGCAATTTAATGATGGGAGTAATGAGTTTATGCTGCAATGCGCGTTGTTGCTGTTACTACTACTGCACTACTGCTACAGTTGCAACTGCATAACAAAATGTTGACGTGGCTGTCAATCAACGTTGTAATCGGCAACATAACCTGAGCATATCCTACATATATTGAGCATGCGAGTGTCTGAAAGTGTGTGTGTGTGTGTGCAATGCATTTGTGTTATTGGCTATCCGTGGCCTGTTATCAAGATTTCTAACACTTTCGTGCCAGCGCAACTTGGGTTGCAGCTTAGCTGGGCTTTCTTAACGTGCGACCAACCAAATCTCACTCATTTGTTGCACAAGCTACCGCTGACTGGCTGCTATTGCCAGCCACATCGCACACTGCTACTGCAAATTAACATTAATTAATCGCCGTGCGGCAACAGCCGAGTTGGTAAAGAAAAACGCGGCAATTTTTGAAGGTGTGGTTTTTATTATTTCCACAACAACAATATAAGCCGCATTTCATCAGCGTGATAAGTCATGTTATGTTTTGTTGTTGTTGCTGCTGCTCTTGTGTTAGTGCTGTGTTGTTGATTTGGTAGCTGCTTATGCAGTTGTGGCAGCTGCAATTAGGCGCATGTGTGCCACATGTTGCATATATGCGCATATGCAGATTTTCATAGTTTTTGTTGCGTATTTCTCATTTAATTACAATTTTTTTTTTGTTTTTTTTTCTGTATGTCTTTTTTTTTTTCGTTGCTGCAGAAGATCTTTATGGCGTGATTGCGTGCTTAACCGAAACATTTCACTCATTTCTTCTTCATTGCACTTAAAAGAGCATGGTAGCGCGCAACTGGTTGCATGCAACAACAAAAAATTAATGTAAACTTTTTTTGCGATGTGCCTTTGCATGTTTTTTTTTTGTATTTTGCAGTTACTCTCTGGTCTGCCGCTTGATGTCTACATTTACGCCTACTTGCTTTTGTTGGTTGGCTGGTTTGTTGTTTAGTTTTCGTAGGAATTTTGTTGGGTGTTGCCCGAAAACGGTAATGCATTTCATTTAAATTTATTAAATATGAATATAAAAATTAAAATCTTCGTACGTGGCTGTAAATGGCAGCTGTGGTCGCGCCTGCGGTTGGCATTCAGATCTTATCGAAGGTAACTTTTTTTGTGAAACAACTGAGCTGGGTTGGGCTTATTATGGGGTTTTGTCAACAGTAATGATGTGAGTGTTGCATGTTGAACATAAGAAATGCTTTTTAATGAGATTTTTTTAACTTTATGATTTTTTTTACATGTAAATACGAATATTAAAAATTATGCCTGTTATAGATAAAAATAAAAAATAAAAAGAAAAACCTGCAACGATAAAATGAGCTGCATAACCAAAATATTATTCGAAGCCACATAAAGGGCAGAAATACCTTTGTTTATCGCTGTCCTTTGCTGTCGTCTGTATGTAAAGTACCAACCTCTTGAACAAAGCAATCGATTTTCGTTGTAAGACGCATGCTAGAGATAGAGTGGATAGATTATTTCCCAAACCCATTCTTTTCAGGAACATCCAAGTTCTCATTAAGGAACGGACGGCCTGGACAAATAATTCTATCACTTTCAAACTCTGATTGCACACATGCTGCACTGATGGATCAAAATTAAAAGATGGTAGAACAGGGGCGGGAATCAATGGGCCTAAATTCAAAAATCGATTCCAATAGGTCTCTACCCAGCCATCTTTCAGACAGAAATACATGCCATTGAGATATGTGTGACGGAATGTCTTTGTAGAAAAATAAGAGGAACTCATATCTACATACTTTCAGATAGGCAGGCGGTTTTCAGAGCCCTTCTATCAACGGCAATCGCTTCAACGGCCTCTTCTCCAAATTGTAGGAAACTTCATCACATTGTTATTGGGTTGAGTTCCTGGACACGAAGAACACGAGGGAAATGAAATAGCGGACCATCTAGTTAAAACAAGGGCACACATGCCCCTAATTGGTCTTGAACGTTTCTGTGCACTTGCAAAGGGCCACATCAACGAACTTCTCAAGAGGTGGGAGGTGAAGAAGTTCGTTGAACCCTGGCGAAATTCTATCGGTCAGCGACAAGCGCAAGAATTTCTAACGCCTGAGAGAGCAATTTCTGATAAGCTACTTTCACTCAGCAGAGCAGACTTCAGACTGCTAACTGGTAACTTTACAGGTAACTGTAGCTGAGATACCACTTAAACAAAATCGGTCTCTCTTCGACCACCATCTGCCGAGTTTGTGAAATGAACACTGAAAATTCAGAGCACATTTTTTGCAAATGTCCTGCACTAGTCAGAAAACGGCTACAGCACTTTGGTGGTACTGCCGTACTTCCTTAAAAATTATGGAACAATAACCCCA
The DNA here is from genome assembly GCF_028408465.1 of Anastrepha ludens. Taxonomy (NCBI): domain Eukaryota; kingdom Metazoa; phylum Arthropoda; class Insecta; order Diptera; family Tephritidae; genus Anastrepha; species Anastrepha ludens. Next base: position 111,958,272 of record NC_071498.1, on the reverse strand, counting down.
GAATTTACTAAGATTTTTAAAAAGCCTTAAAGTATAAGGCACCTAAGCAGGCTTTGCAAGACGCATAAAAACCAGATAATTCGTATTGGGCTCCTATCTGGTGATATTTTTTATCGCTGAAGCTATATAGATATGGGAATACAGTACAGATACAGTAAAGCCAAACACTCTTCGCATCATAGTAGAATAACCAGCTGAGTGGCGCTACCCGCTTTACATGTTGTTCGCTGACTTTAAGAAGGCATTCGGTAGATCAAACGAGACGCAATATTGCTGGCGTAGAGTAGAAAAGGAGTTTCCACTAAGATAATCCACCTCATCACAGTTATATATGAGAACCCTGAACTGTCAGTGCCTCACAATGGCAGTATCAGCGATCCATTCACCAACAGCGCAGGCTTAAGGCAAGGTTGTTCCCTGTCGCCCTTGCTCTAGGCCATTGTCCTACACGGCATCATGAGCCCAATTTAACCCGACCCTAAAGCGACATCGTATGAAGTTTTACCAGACATTTGGAGGGTCTGGACTTCCCCGATGACATCTGCTTCCTCTCTCACAAACTCACTGACATGCAAGCAAAAGCGGACAGATTAGTTACGCTGGCACGTACTGCCTGGACTGGAGGCCAACATCGAAAAGGCCAAAGCTATGAGAGTCAACGATCAGAATGGCTGACGGGTGTCCGGTGGAATTGGTCGGAAGCTTCTGCACTATGACGACAGACGGCGGAGCAGATGAAGATGTCAAGTGCAGGCTAAACAAAGCAAGGGCGGCGTTCGGGCGAATGCATGCAGGATGGATGAGCTCACAAATCTCCAGGCGTTCTGAACTGTGAATATTCAGCTCTTGTGTAAGTCTGTATTGGTGTAAGGAAGTGAAACATGGCTGGCATCTAACACCAACACACAGAGGCTAGAATCATTCGTCAACAATTGCCTCCGCAACATCTTTAGAATATTCTGGCTGAACACCGTCAGCAACGACGTGCTATGGATATTAACTAATGAAGAATCTACCCTATGACAAATCAAACGCAGAAAGTGGCAATGGATGGGTCACGTGCTTAGAAAACTACCAGATAGCATCACGAGAAGAGCACTGGACTGGAACCCGCAGAGCTTGCGGTAGGCCAACGAATTCTTGGAAAAGGTGTATCTTATAAGTTAAACAAGTTTTCTGTTAGTATTCCGCCTTCTGCGGCGCTGAAGGTTCTATTGGAAAATTTAGCTGCCTTACATTACTGAAGCTGTGTAAGTGTTGATAGCTTAGTTGTTCTGAGTGATGTGACCTATAGGTTGCCGCGGAATACGCAAATGTTGATTCTTGCTTTTTTTGCTTGATAAGCTGTGCATTTTCTCTATATACAACAAGATGAAGCAGTCTTTATAAAATTCAACGAAAACTTTGAACCCCTTCTCACACTTTATTGTACCAGAATGTAGTGGGTTGAATAACTGCATACTTAAATTTTTTCTAGAAAATGTTAGTAAAAGATTTGAATCTTTGAAAAGCCATAGTTGCATTTTTTCTTAATTTTATGCAAAGTTTTAAACTTTAAGTAAATGGTTGACATATTATAAAAAAAATGTAGTAAACAAATTAATAAATATTCAAAATTTTGCGATATGCCGCTATTTTTATCACAGGTGTGGGTTTGGTCCAATCGGTATGAGGGCGCTCTTGTAAGGTGATCTTATGTGAACATCTACTCAACATTTATTCAAAGAAGAATTTAATTTTTTTTTAATTTTTTGGAATTTTTAATTTTCAGTAGTTTCTTAAGAGGAATTTTCATGAAAAATATTTATGGTATGCTTGCAATATTTTCTAGCCTGCCATGTTGAACCAGGCAACTGACTGCCCAGTCTCAGAGAGTAGTCACCTCGTGCATGATCACTCTTAATCCAAACTAAATTATTCATAACTGATCGGTTGTTTCCACCGGAAGTTACAGACACCACTTTTCTTTAGAATTCTTAAACGCAAAATGTTTAGCACATTAAACTTAATTGCTTGCCAGACCTCAATTTTTGTTTAACCTTTCTTCTGCAAATCTCTCCCTGTTTTGGCGACACACCAACACATTGAAGATACTCGCGAAATTAGGTCACTTTTGCAAAAAAATGCTAAAAAAACATTTAAAGTGGAAACCAAAGACAAAGCCGCCCATACGCCTGCGCGACCATAATTTGCGCTACATTTAAGCAAATTAAGCCTCCACTTCAAATTTCTTGTTTTTTTCAATTCTCGCGCTAAGTTTGTTGTTGTTGTGGATGTGGATGTAGATGGCGCGGCAATAAATGCAAAATATTGCACAATTATTTCCTCCAAGTCCAGGAAAAAATAAAATTGCTGTATAACAACCATTTTCGGCGCGAATAACGGCACAGCGCAACGCGCGATGCTCACTACGATGGCAATGCGCACTATTTGTCATAATAAAAACGTTCGCACAACAGGCGCGCCGTCATTGAAATGTGGTGTGGTGGCACAGGATATACGAATACGAGTAAGAGTTGCCTGCGATCGTGCCGCGCGCTGTTTTGTGGTTTGGTGTACATCGTTTGGTGTGGCGCGACGTGGCATGGCGTAACATGCCCTGCCGTCTGGTCTGGCCTGGTCGGCAGTACTGATGCGTGGGCAGCGCTGTGACACATTTTATCATCATTAGCCGCCTTCCTGCTTGTCGCTTGCCACATGCGGCCTATTGTTGTCGTCGCTTTAGTTTCGACGCTTTCAATTTTCAAATTTATTTTCTCCACTACCAGCTTGGTGGAGCTCACGAGAGGCGTGTTAAGTTCAAAACGTTGCATGCCACTGGGTTCGCCGATTATTGTTGCCTTTTGCTATTATAAATGAAAATTTATGCCACAAAGGCTTCATCATCATCAGCGGCAGCGACCGACAGGGATGGCGGCAAAAGCAGTGGCAAGCGCTTACATATTTGGTGTTTTTCTAACGACAGTTAGGCGTCGGCAGCACGTCGCGTTGAACTCGGTGGCAAAGAAAGCGTTTAAAGTCGCTTGATTGTGCCATGTTTTATGGTGACTTGGCTTACTTTCTTATTTTATTTTCGTTTCTTCAAGCGTTTTTTTTTTCTTAGTTTGTTGGATGTCTTTTCAAAAGCGCACTTAGTGACTGCAAAATGTCAACTTTTGCATTTAATTTGTTTATTGAAATCAACGCGTTGAGGTGTAGAGTACTTGCTGCTATATATATTTATGTTACACATAAGTGGTAGTATACATTTCATCATAAAGATACACTTGTCACAATAAATAAACGTTCACGCAGTGAAAAAAATGTCTGTATTCACCAAAATCAGATAATCAGGCAGTTCTGTAATTCTCTTTAGAGTGAGTTTCACTGAAATTTTTTGGCAATAGTGTAATATTTTAGCTGCTCCGCCTAGCCAAGGAGCCTAATAAATAAGGGGATGCACTGAGAGCAGAGTAAATACTGCGTTGCTTTCGGACGCGTCAAGAAAGTTAAACTTTTCGGATGCTCCTTTAATAAGAATTACGTTAATTAGTTGAGTTGGGCTGCCTTAATATTGCGCACAGGTTATGGCATTGGTCGGCTTAAATCTAAGAATCTTTCAGATCGTAGTGCTAAATACCCTCATATTAATATAATAATAAGAATCACATTGGTCATAATCGACAGCAACAGGTGCTCAACAACTTGTGTGCGAATGACGGGCGGGCCTTGGCTTCTAGAACACAGTACGCCCCTCTGATTTTGTGTTATCCAATATCTTAACATATCTTATCAAAATAAAGAGACGTGAGGTACTGCATTCGGGGGTGAAGTGTACGTTGCTTCTTGGGGGAATGCACACAGAGGCGTATGGCAGTCGTGCCAGTAGCCTAAAGACCGACCATTGTGGTAGAATGCCACTCCTGCACGAGGTGCCCCTGCTTTTAACCAAAAATGGCGGATCTAGAGAGTCATAACTCGAAAAAACCCGTAATCCTAGGTGTAATTCGAACCGTGCCTATAGGATGAATGGCACTACGTAAGTGTGTCTTATAACGGTGACCTCCAGATATCGGTCGCCCACTGGTTGTAATTAGCCTTACCGCGACACCGGGGCACTGTCGTGGCTCGACCTTCCCTTCCCCTTCACTCGTGGGACCACATGGCAGAGTCAAACAATTTATTAAAAAAGGCAGGAGTGCCTAATATAAACCAGGTTGATAACGACCTTTCGGTAAACAGTGCCGAACTACCAACAACATCGCAGGCAGCTAAGGGCAAACAATGTCCTCCAACTGTCAGCGAAATCACGGATATAGAAGTTGACGACATGGCCCTGGGGCCAGATGGCAAAGCTTCTACCATATCACCAGTGGAAGAGGAGAAACTATTATCTTCTCCCACTCGTGACTCAGGAAGAAAGGACGAAGACAAGGTGCGGCTGTGCGGTGCCGCCAGAAAGCGCCTAAAGTACTGAGAAAAGGTCACAGCATTGACGAGGCAAGAGAGTTGGCTCAAAAACCAGCTGATCTGAAGCTACAACGTTTCAGCAGCACCACGCCAAAGCAAAGCTCTCCTAAGCGTGTCAATTTACAGGGGAGCTCTAGCGTTGGAAAAAAGGCAGAAGAGACTACCGAAAGGGAAGGACCAAAGGCAGCAGAGCCTAATCCAGAAGTCAAGGTAGACTGAACAAAAATGTCTTACAAAGACGCGGCGTGTAGCACGAAGTTGGGAATAATACCTCCTGACTATCCAACTACAGTATGGTCGACGGAAAGACTAACGGTCATTCAACATGCTATCCTGGAGGCTATAAGGAAAAAGCAGACTGGTGCTGCAAAGCCCAAATTTAATAGGTGCACCTTTCGCCCAGGATATATAGTTATATCATGCGGTTGCGATGATACGGCTAATTGGCTAAAGGAAGTAGTTACTAAGCTGAAGCCGTGGAAAGATGCACAGCTGAAGATTGTGCAGGAGGCGGATATACCGCGCCCACTAATCTTCTTTGGTCACTTTCCAGAATTGGACAGCACCTCAACTGAGGATATTATTAGCCTCCTTGACGGCCAAAACGAGGGCCTCAACACAAATGACTGGCGGGTGCTCAACAGAGTGCGCAAGGGTACTGTGGTAGAAATTACCATTGCTATCGACCCAATCTCCGCAGAAGTCTCAAAAACATCCAACAACTGGCTGAACTACGGGTTCGGTAAAACCCAACTTCGGCCAAAATCTAAAGGCCCGATTGATCCGCCTAAGGTTACCGAAAAGGACTCTGAAGCCTCGGCGAAACAAAGCTCTGAGGAAGCGGGAACTTTGACTCCAACGGCTTCAATAGCCCAGGACGATAAGGCCAGCTGCTCCAGACACGAGGCAGAAAAGCCAATAACATCCGGCACATGGCGCCATAACGTGGCTGAGGGTATTCGCATGCGACCCCCGCTGCAGGCTGATAAAAAAGCGCACAGTCACAACAAGGATCGAAGAGGGGTTCAGATGTCCGCTGAGGAAGCAGTCCTGCTGAAAAGCAACCGAGGCAAGAAAAAGGCAGCCATTGCCAAACGAAGGATCACCAGATGACTTGGCCAAAGCGAAAGCCTTACAACACCAGAAGGCAACTCGGATGCCTTCAAATAAATCTCCATCACGCAAAAGCAGCGTCGGACGTACTTACATGCTTCTTAAAAACATAATTTTTAACAAAATAGTCAGGGCGGACATAATAAAGTTAATAAATTCTACTTCTTATTTTTATTGAAGCTCTGTTTTTTTGCGTAAAAAATGTTAATATACAAGACAGGTGGGTAGATGAAATGGTTGAAGTCTGGCACTCCCCAAGTAGCGCTCAAGCGCCATTTTGATACCGATGTGAGACCTCCAACAGATAGATATCTACAGCCAGGCAGGGCTCAACAGTCTCCTTTACTGATAGGACCCCACAGCTTGTGCTTGTGCTTGGGGTTTACCCTAGCTTTTTCGCGTGTCTTCCGCGATTTACTTGAAATAAGTTGTGCAATTCTCCTGTAACAATTAGTCAGGGGGATGCCGATGGCGGAGTGGGAGACCTCAGAAACCAGTGCAGCCCTTTCGAGCAATCATCAGCAATTTCATTTCCCTAAATGGGCTGATTTAAAGAAACCCCTGCTCCGACTCCCGATTCTATCTTGGAACCGTCAATGAAAATAGAAGTACAGGCTTCGGTGCAGACTTTCCTCCCGTTAGCTTGACTTTTACACGCTCTACTCCGTGTCTGTTTACATACCCCAGCCGTGTACGAGTAATTCATAATAGTCGAATATGATTGATAAATTCCGCCTTTTCCAAACATTATAAGTCTTCCGAAAGGGTGATTAACTTTGCGCCACTTTGCATGGAACATTTTTTTTTAGGTTACAAACTATAAAAATTAATCTTCAAAATCTTTTAAGGACCCTTTTTCCTATAGGTGCAGATATAGCGCACTCACGTCACTGTAGACAGTTATAATTTCGAGGTTGTAAAAGACTTCGTTTATTTAGGAACCAGCATTAACACCGATAACAATGTCAGCCTTGAAATCCAACGTAGAATCTCTCTTGCCAACAAGTGCTACTTTGGACTAAGTAGGCAACTGAGAAGTAAAGTCCCCTCTCGACGAACAAGACTAACACTCTACAAGACTCTCATCATGCCCGTCCTAACGTATGGCGCAGAAGCGTGGACGATGACAACATCCGATGAAGCGACGCTTGGAGTGTTCGAGAGAAAGATTCTGCGTAAGATTTTTGGACTTTTGCACGTTGGCAACGGCGAATATCGCAGGCGATGGAACGATGAGCTGTATGAGCTTTACGACGACATAGACATAGCGCAGCGAATAAAGATCCAGCGGCTTCGTTGGCTGGGTCATGTCGTCCGAATGGATACAAACGCTCCGGCTTTGAAAGTATTCGATGCGGTACCAGCTGGTGGTAGCAGAGGAAGAGGAAGGCCTCCTCTGCGTTGGAAAGATCAGGTGGAGAAGGACTTGGCTTCACTTGGTGTGTCCAACTGGCGCCGGTTAGCCCGAGAAAGAAACGACTGGCGCGCTTTGTTAAGCTCGGCCAAAATCGCGTAAGCGGTTATCGCGCCAATTAAGAAGAAGAAGAAGATATAGCGCATTTTTCCCCAATCGGGTACGAATATTTATTGCGATAAGTGTATGCGTTTCGTTGTGTATTTGTGTGTCGGCTTGGATGCTTGTGTTGGCGTGAAAGAGCCTTTGAGTGATTTTTTATCCAGCTAAGTAAGTGAAAAGTGAAAATATGTAGTAGAGAGAAAAAAACAAAATTGCTGCTATAATCAAACTTTTGTACAAAATCCTACTTAATTAAGGAAAGGAAATCAAGGGATGAAGAAATCATAAGAAGAAAAAAACAAAAAACCATTGAGCTTCAGTATTGTATTGGCTGTAATAGAGAATCACCCATGTGACAACTCTCCTCGTTTCGTGAAAAGGATAAAAGTAGTTTCGTGAGGTGGAAGCCCAAAAATAAAAACCATTTGCTATTCGGAGTCGACTTAGAACTGTAGGTCCATCCGTTTGTGGAACAGAATCAAGACGCACGCCACAAATAGGAGGATGAGCTCGGCCAAACACCTTACAGAAGTGTACGCGTCAATCATTATAATATTTTTAGTGCGAGCAACGGATGTGTGGCTTAACTGGCAACCTTTTGTGTTATCATTATGTTATTAGTTACTTGGCAGCACTGTTTATTAAATGTCACAACTTAGCTTCTAGTTTTATTTCTTTCACTTTTCTTTCACATCAGAAAATACAAAGACGAACTTAATGCTTTAGCGCGCACGACATTCACCACTCTCACCTGGGTGCCTGGCCATAGAAGCATAGAATAACATGAGAAAGCTGATGGACTGACAAAATAAGGGTCATCCTATAAAAAATCCAAAACGGTAGAAATAGGCTGCTTCAAGGTGTACACAAAAGGGAGATTTTCTCTTACAGAACTGTTCAATTGACAGATGGACCATCACGGATACCTGCAAAATAACTAAACAAACGTGGCCCCACTTCAACAAATCCATAACTGGCAAGTTGCTAAGAAAGCCACGAGCAGTCATATTCGGAATTACGTCAAAAATAACCTGCTACTGGCTTCTTGGGAGACTATGCCAGGAAGATGGGGTGACCGTACAACGATAGATGTGGAAGCAGCAATCAAGAAGAATCTATGAAAACAGTCTTTCACGTCTGTGTGAGTGCCTAAGTCTGGGTGCTCTACGACATAGAATACTGGAGAAATTCGCGATGGTTAACTTGGAAGAAATTGGAGAAAAGAAAATAGACGGCATAGAAAGATTCATTCAGATTAGTTCGACAAGTGGTGTATCAAAAAGGCATCTTTTGAGCTAATTGAGTCTGGGCTGTGTCACTCAGGCAACACCTCCACCACACCATCACCACCACCGCTACATGGCCTTAAACTGGGACCTACGACAGTCCACATTTGATTACGAAACCGCTTTAATCGCAAACACTGTTGCTGTATTAATTTCTCTACAGAAGTGAGAGGCACTGCATTAGAGAGAGAAGGGTTTACATCAAACAGCTGGCTGCATGCATGCACGCGTACATTGCTGCTGCAACGTCAATAACGTTATTTAATAGCCACACCTCGTAGATTTCTTCACCAAGTATTGGTTTTTATGGAATTCCTTTTTTTTACAAATTAACCCCAAAAGGTGACAAAACTCATTAAGTTGGCTTACACACCCTCTGCCATGGCCGGCAGATATACTCAGCCATATCTTAACAAATTTGCTATTGCGAATATTCATTTTCATTTTCATTTGCAATTGCCAAACTTTATGCCCCCCCCCCCCCCCCCCTTTTCAATTTCAATAGCAATTGCATTCGCTTTTTTTCATATGCCCATATGTATGTTTAATCAATCTATACATGGATGCATTTTCATATATGAATGTAGGTTTATCTGGTGAGGTTTTGTTTACTTTGGCAAGCCAGTTGGACAGTTGTAGTTGACATGCGACACGACGAGGGTAATGTACCCATTAAACATTCGGTATTTACGACCAAGCAAAAAAACTATTAAAGAGCAAATAACAAAAGAGTGGAAAAAAGTGCGCTGCATAAACGCGTGCGCATGCGCGTGCACACTTTTTAACAGCCTCCTCGTATTTGCTTAGCTTTATAGCGACATAAGCGGATTTGTGCTGCACAGAAAGCGAAAAAAAGAACGCCAAAGCCACAAAATAGCAACATTTGCTTTAGCTAAATAACCGTAAAAAATATGTGCGAAAAAGCTAATGGCAAAAATGGAAATTTAACGTGAGCGCACAAATATAAACATAAACAAAGCTTGCGCAATTGGTTTACGTGGTTTTGGTTTGTTTGCGTTTATTGTTTTTTTTTTTTTTTGCTTGCCATTTTCGTCTTTTTCGCTTTTCTACGCATTTGTTTGGTTCAAAAAACCTATTTTGTACATTTGCTGCTATTTATAGACTTTCGCAGCCAAATGCGACAAATAAATAGCTAATTAAAATTGGCAAATATTGGACAGCTGCTAATGACTGCTTGCAAAAATGAGCAACACAAATCACGCACTTGCGTCGATGTGGAAATTTCTGCTACGAGCATAAAAATCCAAAGTAATCAATACAAATTCTTGCCCAACTCTGTCACTCACCTCTACGCGCTCCAGATATTCCTGAAATGCCGCATACGAGTCCTCACCGTCGTCATCGGTCAAATCGCGCACCAAAGCCAAGTCGAGATTGTCCAGAGTGGCGGCCAATTTGCGGCAGTTGTCTGCCGCCGCGTCACTCGTTGTCGCCTTATCAGCTGTCATGGCTGTGTTGCCATTGTGGTTGAACGCGCCACCACTGCCACTGCCGTTTCCGCATTTCGCGCTGTTGCCGCCGCTGTTGTGACTGCTGTTGCTGCTGCTGAGGCTGCGGCGCGGTATGGTTGCATAACCGGTGCTGCCGGCCAAGTTCGCGCTGGTGGTTCTTGTCGCAGGTGTTGCAGCGGTTTCTATGTCTGCCGCTGTCACCGTCGCCGTCACAGATGCTGATGCTGATGGTGATGGAGTAGTTGCAGATGTTGTCGTTGTAGCGGCTTCCGTTCCATCGTTCGTACATTTATTGCTGCTGATAACAGCAGTCGCTTTGTAATGTTCGCTATTAATTGCATTCGCTTTTGCTTCACTTGTTGTCATGTTTTTGCTGCTACTCTTTTGATTATTGTTGTTGCTTTTGTGTTGCGCCTTAATGGAGTTGTCATGATTTCGCATTTGTTGTTCTATAAAATTGAGAAAAAATGAAAAAAAAGAATGAGAAACGCTTAAATTAAGTGCTCGCCAATGAGTGTAGCAAACGGTATGGAAAATATATAAAATACAAAGTAGTAGTGGACAATTAGATAAAAGTAAGAAATTCTTGAAATTCCAGCGCAGCGCATACTGTTATGATAGATACTTTTCGATATTTTTACTTTGATCGCGCACTGCTTCTTGCGCAGCCATAAATTAAGCTTCGATCTGTCAACTATACCTACACTCATCCATATTTATGCATGTATGTGTGTATTTATTCGCATTTACTCCTATGTTTATATGTTAATTTATGCGCACTTGCCGTTACGCCAAACTCATAAATTGCATTTGCCACACCTGTCACCAGCCACATTGTTGCATGCTACCGCATAGTTGCATGCGCTGAGTTGGCAATAATTCCGACAAAAATTTACAAACAATTGCGGTGATTATATGACAGTGCTGGTGAAATATTACTGCTAGCCACAAGTGTGGACTAACGGCGCAGGTAAGGAGGTTGTGGGCAAAAAGTTTGTGAATTCACAGAAATTATTGGGTGTCCTATTAAAATAACTTATTTTCATTTTAGCAGAATTCTTTTTAATTTTTTCCTTTTTGTATTTTTTGAGGCAGTTATAGTGTTATTGTGAAGCAGCTGCATTGTATTATAGTAACATTTAGCTTTGAATATGGAGAAATACAACCAACTCGTTTTCAGATGGCAGATACGTACAGTGGCACAGTAAAGTCTATATACCCCATTGAAAAGCGAGGTTTGGAGATTTCTGTGAACATTGTAGCATTAGATTATATTCCAAACAAATCCAATCTAACAACAAACCATAAAATTTAACAAAAAAAATTTTAATCCAAAAATATTTATTAACAAAAACAAACAAAATTCATTTTCCAAACACAGAAAAGTCTGCATACTTTGTAAAAAGAATGTGTTTCACTTAAAAGGAAATAAAAAGGCAACAGAATTAATACTTGGTGGGTCCGCCACGACTTTCTAGAACAGCATTTAATCTATTTTGCATGGAATTTACCAATACTTTTGTGTTATTATTCGAAATTAAATTCCACTCTTCAAGTAAAGCATTTTTGAGGTCCTGTTTATTTTTAATTGTCCTTTTCCTAATGCGACGATTCAATTCATCCCATAAATTCTCTATGGGGTTCAAATCCGGTGACTGGGGTGGGGAATGAAGTTGATGGGGCACATTATATAGTAGCCATTCTTTGACAACACCAGCGGTATGTTTTGGGTTGTTATCTTGCTGAAAGTACCAACCCGCCGTAAGACCCAGTTTACTCGCGGATTGCTTCAAATATACCATGCGATCCATATTAATATCAATAAATGTTAAATTACCCACCCCAGCCGCTGACATCCAGCCCCAAACCATTATGGAGCCACCACCGTGCTTCACCGTAGGAAGCAAGTTTTTGGGCAATAATGCTTCATTATTTCGACGCCATACTTTTTGTTTGCCATCATAGCCAAACAAGTTGAACTTGCTTTCGTCACTAAATAAAACATGAACAAAAATCTTCGTATGCATCAATATATTTCTTAGCAAATTCGACTCGTTTCTCCATATTTATTTTGCTGATGAATGGCTTCTTTCGAGGCACACGGTTGTGGATTCCATTGCTTCTCAATAAATGTCTCACCGTTTCTGGATGCACTGAAGCAATATCCTGATTTTTCAGGGTTTTTGCAATTTCTATTGCTGTTATTCTTGGATTTTCTTGCACGTCTAACAATATTTTTCGCTTAGCACGAGGAGTCAGTTTAGGTGGGCGACCACTTCTTGGTTTGTTTTCTACACTATTAGTGTGATTATATTTCCGAATAATTGTTTGAATGCTTGATTTTGGATGTCCGACCAGTACTCCAATCTCTCTTAAAGATTTTTTTCCTTATAATATTTCACAATTAGCTCACGTACTTTAACACAGATTTCTTTACCCATTTTGGTTAAATTAACACAGCTACAATATTAATATCGAAGAACTAAACTTCTTTCTAACTAACGGTATCTAGTAAAGACGCCTGAAGTGATTGGTAGCACTGTTTGAGTAAGGAACTGCATTTTGTGTACTCCACTACAAAGCCGTATGCAGACTTTTCTGTGTTTGGAAAATCAATTTTTTCCACAACTTTGAAAAATCATGCAAGATGATATAACTTCAAATATTAAAAAACAATAATAATAATAAAAATCACATCTTATTATTACACTCAAAAAAACTTCTCAAATCAAATTCTTTGCACAAAATTTCCTGGAGCAGATTTGTGTAACTTAATAGCCTAGACAGACTAAAGCCACCGTTAATAGGGATTAGCGCCTTAATTCGGCATTACCTCAGAAATTATATGCAACTAATACGGGTTGCCAACTAAAATTAATTTTCATAATTTAAGAGGATTAAGAGAATTTCAGATGGCAGCATTCCCGAAAAGGGGCAGTTAAATTGAAAATGAAAAGTAATGCAACTTTTAAAGAAAAGCACAGGAAAGAGTGCAAATAATCTTTGCAGCATTCAAAGTCTGTAAAAGTAAGATGAGCACCACAGGTGCAAGTATTTCATAACATTTCCACTTTATTTTTAAGCTTAAAATGCGTTTTTCGATTTCAGATGACAGGCAGAAAGAAACGTTCAACCCAGACGGAGAGCGACAAGCAAGAGCTCATAACTAAATGGGGAGAAAGAAATGCCCGCACATAAAGAGTGTTTAAATTTCTTGGGGCGATGTTGAATGTAAACCACACCTAAACTTCAAGATTTTTTCAGCATTTGATTTAACAGTTTTCAATTTTAGACTAACTCAATTAGAACTACGGAAAGATACACAATCGAGCAACGCGTTACAGTTATTCAGGCTTATTATGAAATCAAAATGCATATCGCGCACTTCGTGAAGAAAATCATCTTCAGTGATGAGGCACATTTTCACCTCAGTGGATTCGTCAATAAGCAGAATTGTCGCATTTGGGCGAATCATAATCCAAGAATGATTGCCGAAAAACCAATGCACCCACAAAGAGTGACTGTTTGGTGCAATTTATGGGCCGTATTTTTTCCAAAATGTGGCCGGTCAGGCAGTTACTGGGGATAGTGTTCGCTATCGTGAGATGATAACGAACTTTTTATGGCCCGAATTGGAGATATGGATGTGAACGATATGTGATTTCAACAGGATGGTGCCACTTGTCACACAGCTAACGAAACAATGGTTTTTTTGCGCGAAAAATTTGATGGCCGAATAATCTCACGTCGCGGCGATGTCAATTGGCCGCCAAGATCAAGTGATTTGACACCGTTGGACTTCTTTCTTTGGAGTTATTTGAAAGAAATGGTGTACGTCGATAAGCTAGCAACAATTCAAGAGCTAAAGGATGAGATAATTCGGCACATTAACGGCATAGAACCTCAATTATGCCTCAGCGTCATCGAAAAGTTGGACCATCGAATTTAGGTGTGCCGCCGAGGCCATTTGGCTAATATTTTGTCCTATACGTAATTGAGCCATACCAATATTACCATAATAAAGAGAAATGACAATAATTTCCTAAAAAAAAGTAATTATTTAAAATCAACTCCGGCCGTGCACTGCATAGCAGTTTACGATTTTTTTAATAGATAATTTATTTTTAATAAAAAATTAATTTTTAGTATCAGGCAGCTAATAACCGTATTTGTTGCCAGCGCGCTTTATCTTTTACTGACAAAACTATTCAATAAGCAAATCAGCTGTTCGCTAATCTGCGTAACAACCGTCTGTCACACTACAATTTTAGATTTAACTGCGCCTATAATCTCGATTAACGCCGCCATCTGTCTAGGTATGTTCTACAAGATAGAAATGATTTCGACACTTCTCTCCTTGGAATCGCGACTGAAATGACAATTCTTAACCATTTAAATTTGGTAATTTTTTTTTAATTCTTTCATTGAATAATAAAATGAAAAGGAGTTACGAAACGGCGGTTTATGAGTGGCGTATAGGATCAGAAATTCTTAAAGATCGGTGATTAAGCTTCAGCGTCATCTTACAACGTTAATACATAGTCTTGCCATAAGTTCTGTTACAAGTTAAGTTACATTCGCAACGTCACAAAAGCAACTACTGAATTGACGAGTCGGTAATCCCAACTTTAAGTCGCTTACGTCGGACGTAATAATCATGCCACTAGAAAGGCTATAGTATGTCCGATAATGGATGAATTCGAGTGAAAAATATCGAAAGTGTTTCAGCTCAAGATGACTCAACTTCATCGAGCCCACACCATTAACAGGTGCAATAACTCACTGAGCCTATATATGGCGAATTTTGCAGAGGCCTTGACACACACCCTTAAAAGATGAAAGATTCTCATATATCCCCATTGATAAAAAGACTTTTAAAGATTTCTATTAGCCAGTTATGATAATGTAGAGTAACCAGATAAGAACGTGAGGAAAAGAAATTTCAGTAAAGGAATAGCACGTCACTCAAATGACCGCTTCGGCTTCGTTGGCAGTGTCTCAAGGGGTTGGTCCAATATTTGATAACTCAGACCATTATGAGCGGCGTTACGCCGGCAATAACGACAGATAGTTGGGTTGTTAGTGTAGACTAAGAATTCGGCGTAGCCCAGAAAGGCGTCAAGTCGCGTGATCGTAGCGGCCAATTGACATAGCCACTGAGCCAAAAATGGTCTCGTCGAAGAAATTGATTCTTTTGTCAAAATCCAAGTAGCGAATTCACGGTCTTGTAAAGGGTGCTTCATATAGTGGTTTATTTTCAAAAACTATAAAAAATGTCACTCTCTGATGATTTCACTCTTTGTCACTTTACTGCCCAATAATCTCGTGAGTGCTTTTTGATCTCGTGCGTGCTTTTTCTCTTCGCCAAGATGCGTATATTCATTATCATCAGCCGGTGAAAATATCATTTCTACAAATTTTGAATATACGCACTATTCGAGATATATTTGTAGGATCGTCTGAATTCACTTCTTGCAAACACAATTTTATATGGATGTAGGCGCAAATCCACTGACTTTCTGGCGATTCCCAACTCCGTTGGTAGGTGCCAAAACCAAATTCATGGGTTTTCTTCGACACTGGCCGTTACAGCGGCTCTGTTTTCTTCGCACCGCTCCAAATCTATCTGGTTGCTGACTTAAGGTGCTAAACAGCGAACTGACGGTCAAACTTGTGTGAAAGTGCGGTAAAAAAACAGCTCACTGAAGCCATGATTACGGCCAACCTTAGGATGAAATTCGCGTTGCGTATTTATAACTGAGCTGAAATTTCAATAATTTGTAATAATTTCTGCACGTTCGCCAAGCATGAAAGGATGCATAATGAAATGAAAAACCCCATTGGTAACTTTGCTAACAATTGGAAAAACTATCATAGCTCCCTGATCACCCTGTATGAAAACCCCTTTAATATATAATTAATATTTCTTATACTCCGTTAAGAATATTTCAGTTAATTCAATATCACCGCAGAACAGAAAATATTAAGAAAGAAAAATGCTTTATCCCACATAAATATTTATCGCAATCTTATCGAAGCTACCAACACCAACGGTGCTAACCACAGTCGCTTCGATAAACGGATGGAAGCAGACAAATCCCTTGCTTATCTGATTTACATTTCAAAATGATTTATGCCTTAAATTAAAGGCAAAGAATAAAAGCAAAAAGTGGCAGAGGTTAAGGGGTAAACCAACAAGTAACAGCTAAGAGGCAAGGGGAGGAAACTTTGACCCATAAAATCAGCAAAGTTGCGAAATAAAGCAGCGGCTAAGCAAAAGAAACGATTAAAGCGCAGATTCGAGGCAAGTAACTGGACTCACGCGACGTCCCACTGAGTGGCATTATATGGCTTTTTATTATTTATTTTTTGTTTCTTGATAGAGCATACATAGTATATACACATACATATCTCTTTGTAGGTGTACTCGTCTACTTGTAAGTACTTGGGTAGCTGTACGGTTTTTTGCTTCGATTTTATTGCGCATGCGTGCGTTCGATTAACTCTTGATTAAAGCGAAGATGCTGAAAGCTGGCGATTGGACGATCGGCGGTGCATACATACATATAGATAGGCATACATATGTATGAAACTGCGTCCCAAGCGCCCTGACTGACTGACTGACTGGCTGGCTGGCCTGGCCCTTCAATGAAATTCTGATATTGCTCGTCTGCCACTACGCGTTACACAATTCATTCGCCGACATCGTAAATCACCGGACGCAACGAGCACTGACAGACACACGTACATATGTATGTGCGTATTTATTTGAACGTACAGGCGAACATAGCTTTACATTGTATAAAATTATAGGGCATACATGCAATATGTATATATATGTATACGTATGCCTGTATGTATGTACATATGTGCTTTTACACAGCTTGCATTGCACATCAGCGCTGGATTTTTGTAAAATTAATTTTTTGCCTTTTTTAATTTATTTTTTATTTTATTTTTGTTCAGCGCCAATTTAAAATGCGCCGCTTGGGAGGTCTGCTGTCTCGTCGGACATTTTGCGCGTCTTCCGCTTTTGTTACTCGCTATGTGCGCATATGTGCATGCCTGTACGTATGTATGTATGTACCACATTTTTTGCTCAAAAGTAAACAGAAACTATCAACCAACAGCATCATAAGGGGTTTTGGGGGGGTGGCGTGCGCGTCATTGCCAGAAATCAATTGCCGGCAATTTTGTGCTGTTGCTCGTTGACTTTTGTCTGTGTGTTCATCGGGCAGTGATATGACTTTCTTTTACAGCGGGAATGTTTTACACAACTTTCTGTTCAGTGTTGGAGTAAAACAGAAACAAAGCAAAAAGTTTAAGTAAATTAACAAAAATTCAAATTGGAAATAATTTTCAGAGTAAATGAGTGCGCATTTTTAGCATAAAATTTGTCTGAATAATTCTCTAATACGAGTATTTTTCTACACTAAAGCATTGAAATTTATGATCTATAAAATTTGCTTAAAAATATTCACTTTTCACTTTAATGATAAATAAAAGTTTTGCGCATAGACTTTCGCATAAACACAATAACAACTTCAGTTTGCTTATTTGCTAAAAAATTAATAGCTATAAATATATTTTACATGCATACACACTTACACACATACATATATGAATGCTGCTGTCATAAACCGCTCGAAACTGAGCGGGCTTTTGTCCGCCGTAGAGGCCAAATCTTAAATGGCATTTTAATTGACTTGCAAATGTTTAAATTTCAATTACCGCCAGTAGATAGGAGCGGGTCATAGCGAAAACGGCGCGTGACAGCAGCAAATAAAAAACAACTCTTTTTTCGCTAAATATTAATTTGTCGTTGCTATTTTGATTATATGTTTTTTCATAAATTTTTAGTTTTTTCCTCACACGCTAATGGAGAAAATGGGTGTGTCTCACGACACGAATTTTAAATTTATTTCCTGCACAATTTGATTGATTTTGTTACCGCCTTGAGTAAACACGATTTGCTATTAAAATTATTTTGCTGAATATTTCTTTTCAAAATTATTTTTAAATTTTTTTTTATACCCTTCATAAATTTTTGCATTTATTTACTTTTAAAAATTAGTTTCTATGTAAACTAAAGTATCCATTATATTTGCTTGAATTAGATACACATTTCTTTGTTACAAAATATTTTACAAGTGGCAACCCGCTTCTTCAAAACAATTTTGTATAAACGCTTTTTATCACATTTGAAATACATAGGTAATAGATATACAAAATTGTAGGTAAAAAATTAGGTGGCAACTCTTTTCAACATTATTTTTAAAAAATTTAAAAAATATGTAAACGAAATATTTTTGAAAATTATTAAAATTTACACAAAAGATTCATAACAATTTTTTACCAAAAAAACATTGTTTATAAAACAAAAATTTTTATTAAAAATTTTATTAAAAAAATATGTTTTGTTATGTGGCAACCTTTTTATAGCTCACTCCTGTTTAAAATTGGTAGTTCACTGTCTTTTACTTGATATCTTTATATATTGTATTATTGTAATATTTGGTTTAGTTCTGTGGCAACCCTATACAAAATAATTTCAAAATTGAATATCAGTGATTATCAGTCACATTTAACCAGAATTGAGAATATTTTTTATTTTATTTTTAAAATATATGTATATACATGTGTATGCATACATATGTACATGCAACAACACTTTTTTAATTTTTAGTTATTATTAAATTTTTAAAATTTTTTTTGTTTGATAAACAAAAATTTAAGATACGTCCGTTTTTCCTGCCTAATAATATTGCAATAACATATATGCATAATTAGTTTATTACTAAATTAATTCTTTTGAATTAGTAATTACACTAGTCTACAAGGAAAAGTATCCGAAATAATTTAAACTAATATCTGCTTCTCTGTCCATGCAAAATTCGGATTGATAACTAAAATTAATTTATTAGTTTGAGTTTTCGAGATATCCTAACCTAAAAGTGCAAAAAACCCCATTTTTGCCCATATTTGAGGTTATGTAGCCTTGCAGATGTTTTCTTTCACCAAAATTAAAGGATGGCATCTTTAAATACAATCCTTCTTTTTTCAAATGGCGTTTTGTTTGCTCAAATATCATTTTTTTTCGCAGAGATATCGCATTTTGAAATTTTCATGTTTCGAAATTTTCCTACACCTGAAAATCGATTAAGATAACATAGACATGATATAGTCGCTTACTAATTTTCTTGGGTTTGAGGGCCTGAAATATATGGATTAATAGTATGTAAATTTGGAGTTTGTGGGAAAGCCTGCTTGCGGTTATGTGGGTTAGCCTGCTCGCGGTATGATAGGGGTGGTTTCTAGGGGTTAGGGCTGTGTGTGACTCGGTACCCAAAGGTTAGATAGTGTAGGGATGTGGTGAGTCAGCACACTTATGGTGTGAGACAAAATTTTAAGTAAAATAAGACTCAATTCAAGAAAATTAGTAATCGACTATATCATGTCTATGTTATCTTAATCGATTTTCAGGTGCAGGAAAATTTCGAAACATGAAAATTTCAAAATGCGATATCTCTGCGAAAAAAAATGATATTTGAGCAAACAAAACGCCATTTGAAAAAAGAAGGATTGTATTTAAAGATGCCATCCTTTAATTTTGGTGAAAGAAAACATCTGCAAGGCTACATAACCTCAAATATGGGCAAAAATGGTGTTTTTTGCACTTTTAGGTTAGGATATCTCGAAAACTCAAACTAATAGAGCAATTCTGAGGCCAGATTTGGATTCAGCGCATCATAAACCTTCGGAAATATATAGTCTGGTTTCTGGGTCTGAATGTTGGTTAAATTTTGTCGGCCTGTGTTATCTGGCAACCCTATTTCATTTTTCTAAATAAACTCTTTTTGAAAAGGTAATTATTGTATATCATGAATTTAACTTTAAATACTTAAATAATCAATAGTGGTACTCATGTAATGTTGCAAACATATGGCTTTTATTGCAAACTTCGCAAAGTGGCAAAGTCGCAAATCAGCTGTTCATTTTTACATGCAATTAGGTTTGCGATATAATGGCAACTTTGCTAGACTATTTTCAGTGGCATCCGTGGCAATTTGTCGCAAATCATTATCAGCTTATTTACATTTTACAAACTTAAGCAAAATTCGCCAAATTTATGCACAATCAAATGGGATAATATGCGCACAAAACTGAGACACCTTAAAACAAGTTTTTTGGCCGCGGTCAAGTGGAAAAGCCAAACGGGCGCAGGATTGCTTGAGAATGGAGATGTAACCAGTGTAGAAGAATACATGAAAGATTTGTCTATTTTATGATGACCTACACGCAATTTTTGCACGGCGCATCAATATCCAGCCACCAGCAATCTATCAGTCTTCAGAGCCAGTGTTGTCCTTGGAGAATAATGAAGAGGAAGTGTTATTAGAAATTGTTACTTCTAATAATTTTAGAAGTTTTTGCTTTTCACTTGTTCTCGGCATTTTAATTTTTACTTTTGGCAAATAAAAAACAGCTAACTTATAAAAGTATTGCCAGTGGGGCGCTCATTAAACAGTAGTGGCAACTTTGCAACTTTGCAATTATTACATAGATGCCACATTAAATGAGTACCACTAATATTTATATTGATGTATGGCAACTTGAAATGATTGTGTGGCAACTCTATTCAGTTTTATGAATCATGTTAAACTTGTTTCTATTGTTATGTCCTTTTTTTAAGATTTGAAGATTCGAAGAAAAAAGTAATAATCTAATTTAAAATATTTTTTTTATTAGCTACGCGTAATGAGGCAACCCAGTCCACCAAAATATTAGATGTTGCATTGAAATTCTAATTTTTCTTTTAATACATTATTTTGTATTTCATAAAATTTAACTCTTACTAATTTACTATTTAAATTTAAATTTTAAAATGATAAGGTGGCAACTGCCTTTAAGTTTAAAGTTAACCATGAACATGTATTTATTGCTCATAGAAAGATTGCATTACTAGCTTTTAATTTGAATTAAAATTTGTATATATGCCATGCGTAATGAGGCAACCCTGCTTACAATAAGTTTTATATGGCATGTTGTATAGCAGTTTAACCCTTCAATATGTGAACATCGTAAATTAAAATAGCAAAAAAATATTATATACATTTAAAAATTTAAATATTTCGGACAAGTTTTTTCAATTCTTTTTCAAATTTATTATAATTATTATAATTAATGTTTATATTACAGAACATGCGGCACATCAATTTATTATTATGATTTTGTTAGTACTTTGTTTTGTTTTTGTTTTTTGCATAACCTTGTCTTAAGTTTGAAATTTAACTTTTTAATTTAAAAAGAAGCTATGTGTTTATAAAAATTCAGTATGTGGCAACCCTGTTCACAATGAAGTTTTTATTCATTTGCTACTCGTATGAGGCGTATCATTTTCAATCCAATGGCAACTGCACTAAATGAAGATATGGATAAAAATATTGAAGTTGTGACAGGTCCTAAGCTAAGGGCAAATTTAAGTATTTATGAGTCCCACACAGATAAGCGGCAGAGGGTTCTAAATGATTTGCAGAAAATGGGGGAAAAAAATATATATCGACTAGAATATTAATTATTTACTTATAATTAAGAAGGATATTATATTTCAGATCATCCTAGCAAATAATAGAATATTTCATTGAAGTGAATTCTCGGGATAGCTTATCAAGCTAAAATATGCAACATGCTCTGTTATTTTATACCTGCATTCATACATACGAAGCTCTGAAATATGAGTATTAAAATTAGTTTATAAAAAATACCGCAAGCGTTCGGCCGACTTATTTTCTTGGCTTCTCAAACCGACTTTTAGCGATGCCATTTTCTATAGGCTCTTCGAATGCAAATACTTCCTGATTGAACTGCAGTCATATACTGAACTGCGCGAACCTTAAGCGAACTTCATAACATGAAAGATATCGACTTGTAATTTACTGGAGCGATGTTGAAAAACTTAGTTCTAAGTCATATACCAACTCATAGATCCTATTTATATGTGCAGAGCTGGTCAGAACATAATTAATTGTATATATTTACACTTGGTTATGCGTTTAGTAAACGTAACTTTTGTTTTCCACTCAAAGAAAGTCATTTGGTTTTCATCGCAGCCCAAGACATCAACGTCCTTACCTACTTGAGCTATTTTTGTACACGACAGTTTGATTAATTGCCTTGCGCTGAGTGTCATACAGAAGTCATTGATTGTCTTCGAACCTTATGAAGGCGGAGTATATTGCTGCCACACACATGTGGCACGAACGAGCGTTCGGAATTGTTTGCACCATCCATTTGTCATTTGTGCCACAATCAATTTGAAAGCTTAATTTGCGAAAATTTTTAAAATTAATCGTAAATTTTTATATAATCAGAAGTTTTCGTTGTAATTGGATTAACTGAAAGTGAGCCGTAGAAGTGCTAAAGTTTGAGTAACGATAGTGTAGGAGCTAAGATTATTAACACTGTTCTAGGCTTGACAACTCAGTGAAACCAAATTTCCAAAATTACTGCCATTTTGTAGTCAGTTGAAGCTTACAATTTGCTATACCAAAATTCAATTGGCAATAAAATTGCATACCAAGAAAAATTCTAAAAATGCCTTTTCAAAAACTTAAACTGAAACGAAATTTGTAAAATTTTGTACAAAGCTTAAAACTTTGTTTTATATAGTTT
This sequence comes from Anastrepha ludens, assembly GCF_028408465.1. NCBI lineage: Eukaryota > Metazoa > Arthropoda > Insecta > Diptera > Tephritidae > Anastrepha > Anastrepha ludens. Next base: position 111,935,764 of record NC_071498.1, on the reverse strand, counting down.
TTGTTGTAGTATGCATTCTATTTTTATTTAAAAAAAATAGTGTCCGCGAAGTATTCATTCTGCGAAACGTGGCATTATTCCGAGTCCTTTTTACACCAGCTGTAAAAGGATGAGGTGGAATACCTTAGCACCTTCTTCTTCCCCGCTATAGCGAGGCTAAAATTTAGCCACCTTGGCTCTCATTTCTTTACTACGTCTGCTGATATAGCAGAACTTTATAGTAGGAACCTGATAAACTTAACCAGCAGCATCAAGATGTTAACACAATAGTCGGTTTGAATTCACATATTGTTACCGATTTTGTCAGAACAACTAACACACTGGCGTACTATGAAAAATTTATTATCAAGCCCATTGCTGGCTAAGTTGTCCAAGAATCGGAGCCGAGGCTCGCCCAAGTCAAATTCTGAGGCCAGTTTATCTGAAATTCGTAAAGTATTGAGCGAAAGATTTTTCGATAGTCCTCCGATCAGCACTCGAAATCTTTAAAACTTCGCCGAGTTTTGATGAATGCCGAAGCTGGTAAATGCCTAGGACAACGAAATGAGAAAGGTTTGGCTAACGCCCACTAAAATCCCATACATCTCGAAACCGAACTTTATAACAGACGGAAATCAAAATTTCTGGAAAAAACAGACATGGACATGGTTGTTAATCGATTTTGTGTTGACTTGACTTCAATAATTTTCAAGAGTATGCTGGAATTAATCAATGTGGAATCTAAATAAACCTGTGTTTTCCTTTGATACATATCATCCTTCATACTTAGTTTTAGCGAATGTTCTTTAATAAATTCTAAAATATCATTTTATGGATTCGATAGATCGCGCTTTAATTGTATTGATATTGTCTTCTTCCCCTCATTGAAGCATTTTTTTTTCAAACCTGAGGATCAGCAATTTATTGAAACTCGCAAGACAATTCATCACTAGTATGCCCTTAAGACTAACAGCGACTCCGCATTATCTCTTGGTAAGACTCGGGCTCCAAAAGGCTGCAAATTTACAGGACATAAGGACAATAATCTCAACGAATTCCCAAAATAATCATCAATACTCCTATAATTTTTTCAAGAAATTTCTCATTTAAATCAAGCACTCTTGGAGACAGAAAATTTATATGTACATCCAACTTGACTAGGAAATCTGGAGCGCTGATCGGTCGAAGCTTACAGATGATAGTACTGGGGCGGGTGTCTTTGGGCTGAACTTTAAAAGATCCATACCAATGGACGGTTATTTCATAGTTTTTCAAGCGGAGATCCATGGCTTAGAAATTTGTGAAACAGAATAACTGCGAAGAGGTACAACTTGGAAGCCTATCTGCACTTCTTCAGACTGCCAGGCAGTCCAGACAGCAGACAACGCACAGTCTCCCACAATAATATAAAAATTCATTGGAGAATGCTTCACTGTACGTAATACTCTAGAAGCGAGGGACACCGTCTTGCTGGGCTGGGCAGCAGTACATGAAGTTCATGATGAAATTGAGCAGGCTTTAAGAACTCCTAGCAAAATTAGACACTACATAAAAACTCCATGAATCGGCGGGCTTATCAAAGCCTGCATAAAGGAAATTATCAATGACTGGAAGAACACTGGACGGAAAATCCAGGATAGAGGCAGGCAAAACCGTTTATCTCTCCTTATAGGCAAGTCTCAAATAGGCTCTTAAATTTGGATCAAGAGAGCTCACAAACTCTCACGGTATACTATACAGGACATTGCAGTCTTCGCTATCATTTCAAGGAACTAAGATCAGGAAGAGCTTAAATTCATTAGCAGCCTTCAATTATGGTAGTCATGCAGTATAACCCAATACAACGACGAGATCTAGAACAAAACAAATCGACATCTACTGGACCAGACAGTGTCTAGTGACAGAGAGACAATTAACAGCTCCCGACCCGCGAATGCCGTAATCAGATGTATGATAGAGCTCCAGCTGCCCCGAGAGACCCGCGTAATCTTGGCACAATACCGTTTTGGATGCAGTAGCAGGTTAAACTCCTACCTATTCAGAATCGACTCCGACATACTAAACATATGTCCAACATGTGAAGGCACCTCGCACGATACCAACCACCTTTCTATAAAACCCACTCATCTAACAACCCTCTCCCTGTGGACTCAAGCCGTCGAAATAGCGAGTTTGCTGTGCCTACCGTTAGCTGAGCTAGATGAAGACGACCGGTAATCTACATTGCACTGACTGAGTATGCTGCTACAACAACAGCAACTCAATAAAACTAATTAAGTTCAGGGACCAGTTCTGGACTATCTCGAATCGGCGTTTATCAGGCGGCTTAGCCTAATCTAATCTGTTGATATTTAGAAAGCATGACCACTGATTTTCATTTAGACACTAAATGTAGGTTGTGATTTAGAGTAACATAAGAAAGTCTTTGCCACATACAATCGGAGCTCGCAGCTGATGAATACAACTAAAAATGTTTCCGCAAACCGCTTATCTTCGACCTACATACATATAAAAAGTATAACGATTAATTATAGCGATAATTTATTTGTGCTTTTATCTAAACTACACATTAACGATATGCGGAAATCTCAGAAAACTGCTGCACAGTTGCCAAAAAAACGAGGCTAGACAAGACAAGCCTTGCTAATAATGCACTTGCCAATCTAAGCGGGCGATAAGCCAGTGCTGGAAAAAATCCGAAAATCGATCTATCACAACAATTTGTTCAAACCAATTAGGCTTTTGCCGGTTTGCTGAGAAGTGGTAGCGCTTTGGCGGTAGTGGTGGTGGCGACGATTGCGCATTAAAGCCGAAACTTTCGCACTTACCTACAAAGCTATGCCGATATGAGATACGAAAAAGCGGGCGGCCAAGCGCAGCAAGTAGTATAGCACACTCGTATGTGTGTGTGTGTTAGTAGAGTACACAAAGAAAGTGCCACAATCAACGAGGTGAATAGATATGCTTACAAAGACAGTGTGCGCCGATTCGAAGCAGGCGGCAGGTATGTATGCAGCAAGCGAAGAAAGCTGCGCGCAGGCGCTATCTTGACTTCGTATCGAGCATTAAAGGCAATTCATCTTAAAACACTAATTGAGGACTACCACAACATGGTTTATGGTGCACCTAATGCGGCAAAATACTGCCGAGAGACAACATGCCACAAAGAGGGCAGAAACAATGGCGAAAACAGAAAAAAATGAAACGAAAATAAAAGAAATAGAAAGAAAAAACAACGTCAACAAAGCAACAAACAAGAGGCGACAACAACACGGCCATCACCAACAATAATAAAAACTAAAATACTATTGTTGTCATTATCGCCAGGGACGTGTGGAAAATCCACAGAGGAAGACAGCTAGCTGACAAGACTGTTGTAATTTAGAGGAGATTAAGATTAATTTTCAAACGCCTCTGGGACATGACGACGATGGGTGTAGACAAGAAAATAAAGCATAGCAAGAGCAGATATGGAATGGGAAAAGTTGGAGCGGTCGCTGAACGAGGCTGGCTGGTTGTTGTCTGATTGTTAAATATAAACAAAAAGTCGTAGACGAGGTAAATAAGGAAATTAAGCAGATCAAGGGAATTGAAGAAAGCCAGCTAGTAAGGACTAGACAGCTGCGGAACCAGAAAATTTGCAGTACGTCGCCGCTTGATGATGAAGGCTCGCACTTTTATTAAACTCCAGTCAAGAGTACTTAAAAATAATAAGTTCATGACGCGACGCAATGTCTGAGAAGACAGCAACAACCACAGAAACGACGGCAATGACGACGACAGCAAACGCAACCAGCGAGGAGATCTAGTGGCGGCAATGAAACGCCAGCAATGCCAGCCAACCCAGTCAAATCAGACTACGCATAGGCAACGCATGCAAAATAGCGATGTCAAAAGTTGAGCCACTATAATCGACCAGTGTGTGAAAAGAAAAAAAGGGATAAACTACCGCAACCCTTATTATTTGCCGATTAAAACACAGCCATAGTCGCAGTGAGACCAAATGAGCGTCGAAGCGGCGATGCTAGACCCGGTGTGCGTGCTAAAGTGCTTGCTATGGGCAGCAGCACCGCGCACATTACCAATACTGCCAGTGTAACTACAAAAACGTCATCATCAACGTTGCTCGCTCCAGCGTCGCATAGCCATAATAGCCATCGTTAGCAATGGCAAATGTGGCAGCATAACTTAATATCAAATCTGTGCCTGTGTTGTCGCTTTCAGTCTATAATGCGATTCCTTGAATTATTGACTGTGGCCAAATGCCGGTGGACTGAGTGAAGTGCATGCCGAACCTAAGGTGGCATGCGTGCAACAGGCAGGCCATGCAGGAGCCACGACAGAAAAGAGGCATGCGTGGCAGTCAAACTGCACTGCATAAGCAAGCATACACACATACACACGCACAAAATACGGGCATTTATTTTTGCTTGTTTTTATCCCGTATTTCATGCAAAATATGTACACTGCATATTTTTTCTACACACTTTTGCTGTTGTTGTTGTACTTTTTTTTAAGCTGCAAGCAATGACGACTATAAAAAGTCAACAATTTGCAACAGCAACGTTGGGTAGGACGCAGTGCGTCAACAACGATAACGGCAATATTGAGCTGTGTGCCGTGAGGGGTGCCGGTGCCACAGCTAACCGGGCAGGCGAGCGATGACTATGCCAATATGCTGCGCTGAGCGACTGACCAATTCTAGGCTAGTGGCGGCACTGTGAATTCGCACTATGCGTGGTGGCTTTCGACTATATTTCATATCCCCCTTAGTCGCCTGTCGAGCTGCCGTCTTAAAGAGCTTGACTCGCTGTCGCGCGCTATCCACATTGTTGGCCATAAGCGCAGGCAATATTCGCACCACTTGACCGAACCTATTTTTATCTGAAATGCACTTCTTTCAAGCCTCATTTGCCTATCAAATTGTTATAATACCAGCTTATTTTGTTGGCAGGGCAATGATGTTTAGTACGTGAGGCCCAGTAAGACATTCGAATGCATGATTGCAAGTATAGTTTGTGTGGAATAAGTGTTAGGACAAGCATCTGAAAGTCCATCAGGAAAACTATCGAAGCCGACTGCTGACTTATGGGTCTGATCCCGGCAGAAGCCAATACTATTAAAGATCTTAAAGAGAAAATGGGGCTGGATTGGTCATGTTCTACTCAGAGGAAATGGTGACTTAACAAGGGCCACCATTGACTGGGACCCCCAAGGAAGCCGCAGACGTGGAAGGCCAGCGACTGTGTGTAGTTAACTGCTGGAGTCAGAAACACGCGCCATGCAGCTTAGCTGGAATGAAGTTAAGGGATTGGCGTCAAACAGACCCGAATGGATGATCTGGAAGTCAACTGGCAAGACTTTAAATTGTTAAATTTTTCGAATTTTAGAGTTTAATTTCATTGAATTTAAATTATCATTTAAAACAGCTTTTCGCCAGATGGAAGCTTTCATCACCAATTGATACAAAATACAAATTTGAATGCTAAAGCACATCTTCTCGGCAGGGATATTTGCAAAACAGCTTTTCAAGTAAACACATGCTTTTGATATTCCCGATTAGTAAGCTTCAGCAAATTACCCTACGAAGACGTACATCCGAGAAACGTTCAGAAATGGTGCAAGTCCATTTTCAAAACCAGAGCTCAGTAAAAATGTACTAAATGGTCGAATTTGATCCGAATAATTTCTCTATGACAAATTACCACAATTAGAGCGAGGTAAGTATGAATACTGAAAAGTGCACCTAGGTAATGAGAGGTCAGTAATTTTACCAAATTTATGAGTGAATTGAACGGCATATTCGAATAATTTGAATTTCTACTAAATGGAGAAATTTCGTTTCCACGATAGTCGGTTCTACGTTACCGAAACGACCCGGATTTATATCCGGCCAAGGACTGTCACTCCAGCAGCATTCACCGTATGTAAGTATGGGGAATGTTTATGCTGCTACAACAACAAATAATTTGAATTTCCACTCGTCTCCATATCAATACTAATCCTTTAAGTGTTGGATGACAAAGCAAACTGGAGTACGTTGGGACTTGAAAGGAAACCCCAAGAATGCACTCTATACAGGTATACAGATGACTCGAAGACACCAGAAGACATAGACGCTGGAATATATGGCCCCGTAACTAAACTGTTTGTGCCGATGGATAGTTTTCCCAGCATTATCCAAGCGGAAGTGTTTACTACCTGTTTATGTGCAGAAATCAGCTTAGACAGAAACTTCCGGAATCCGGAATGAGCGCATGGCCATTCTGAGCGACAGTCTGGCGGCATTCAAAGCATTGCCATCTTTTGAGGTCAAGTCCTCATTAGTTATTGAGTATATCGTGAAATAGAGTTTGCTAGGAATGCACCGGCTCATATGGCCCCACGACAGAGGGGTATAACTGGGAACGAAATAACGTATGCATTAGCTAGAGAGACTGCAGTCTCATTATTAATAGGACCCGAGCCATTCTTGGCTATGGGACCAAATATTATCAAGGAAGTCCTTAGAAGGGAAGAGCAGAAGTTAAGAGACGTGAGTTGGCACTAGATTATGAGGCTACGCCAGGCGAAGTCTTTATTAGATATAATCAAAGAAAGTACAAGCAACTCATAACCCTCCTTAAGGATAAACTGAGAATGCTCATAGATATTCTCACACATCACTGCAGACTGCGTACTCATCTGCACAAGATTCAGATATAGTCGACCAGGTATAGTCGCTCCTGCGATCAACCTCCGGAGACACTAGCACACTTTCTTCTCGAATGTGACGCTTGAGATACGCCAAGATTTGAAAGATTTAAAAGCCGTCAACGCAACTCTACCTTAAGTTCATTAAGGGAACTGGGCTTCCAGTTCGGAAACTACATTCGATATATTTTTTAATAAAAGTCGTGAAGGCGATTTAATAATGTTATTTCTAAGAACTTCTAACAAAAAGTTTAAAGTGGGTCATTTAACCCGTAATGGTAGCTTTACTGTTAATCATATCATCACAAAAGACGCGAAGTTCAATTGAGAGAGAGAATAGGGGATGACCGAAATAAACTTAAGATTTCTATTGAAATTTGTGTTATACCGGGAAAAAGGCAAATTTTGAAATTAAAAAAAGGCTGTGGAATATGATGGATAGAAAATTTCCCTACTTCACATTACATAGGAGGTGGCGAAAAATTAATCATCCCATTTTGTTTTTGAATAAACCTTTTATTAAATAAAGAAAAAAAGAATTATTTTGAGTGATGAAAGTTTTTATTTTGACTTTTATGCGCTCTATTGCTTGCCAAATATGATTGAAGTTCGAAGTCATTTACAGAAATTATAAATCATCCCATAGGATGATTAATTTTGCGCCACTTTGTACATATATAATTTATTTGAACGACATTTTGTGTGTCGTAGGTCAACCCTATAAGTAGGTTAGGTTGGGTTAGCCAGGTTGCTTGTCTAAGACAAGACACGCGGTGCCCTTAAGACCCATCGTGAAACCTGCATTCGATTTCCATCCCCTCACTAAGTTGCTTAAACCAATTAGATATTTTGAAAAAGGTAACTAGTCTCTCTAGTGAGACATTTTACAAATTTTCCAGCCCTTCAAAAAAATAATCATCAAAATATTTGTCGGGGCTTCTTTGAAGTGCAGGACAACCCTTTGAGTAAATTTTGACAAACTTTTTATTAATATTTCCGAAGAAAAGAAATTGCGGCAACAATCAAAAATAGTTATTTTTAATTACAGTGCACTCGCGATAACTCGAACTAATTAAAACAGGCGCTGTTCGATTTATCGAATTTGTTCGACTTATCAATTGAGTGTGCTATGTTAAAAAAACAGTCATCGATATCGATTTTTTTCAATTAAATTTATTTATTTATTTACATATGTATATGAACATGAATATGTTTAAAATAATTAATTCGTTTCAATATTTTTCATCAAATATTTCGCAGTCTTTGTGTCAGTTACACAAAAAAAGTCAGCTTTAACAGAAAAGTTAGGCCGAAAAGAAAGTTGTAATGTGTGTTTGTCTTTTCTTGCCTGCAGCAATGTTGAATATGACTTTTTCACGCAGCAATTGAAGAGTGTTAACCTTTGCGGGGCTTACTTGTTCAGTTGTGGCCCACTGCATTACCTTATTGATAGAGCTAACTGCCTCCTCAGATGATATCCGCTCACATGTCTCAGTTGTGTTGTTAAACTCAGACTCAGAATCACTAGTTTCAATTATTACTTCTGTGTCGGTAAATTCGGCACCATCATTCCATTTGTTAACATCATAAAGCGTAAATTCGACCTGTAAATTATGTTTTTCATGTTATGTTCTTTCAAGATGAGTCCACTTATTGGGTAATTCTTTTTTCTTTGGGACAGAAACCAATTGTATAAAGCGGCTTTCATTTTAGGAAACTCAGAAGCTTTTAAAGTTCTCCTCTTCCCAGGACCCAAAAACGTGTTGATTACTGCTTTTAAAATTGCCTTGTCTTTCCTTTTTATAAGACTTATGGTGGACTTGGCTACCCCATATTCCTTCGCTAGAGAAGTAACACTACATCCACGTTTAATTTTGTTAAGGACTTCAGCCCTCTCTTTTAATGTTAAACACTTCAACCTTTTAAGATGCACTGATACACTGCAAATGACAAATTTAAAGCAATTTGGTCAATGCAAGATGTTGTTCCCAGAAAACTAACGGGATATTAACGTCGAAATATTCATATGGACAATACACTAGTATACATATAATTTATATACAATACATATACTATTACATATGTATGTATGTACAAAATGTACATGTTTGAAAAGAATGTGTGTACAAATAAATTTGTTTTTTTGTTCGAGTTATAGCGCTTTAATATTGTTCGAGTTACAAACTAGTCAATAGGGAAAAAAATGTGTTCGAGTTAGCACGTCGTTCGACTTAGCGGCTATTCGAGTTACCGCGAGTGCACTGTATATTTATAATAGTCTTTTTTTATTTTATTATTTTTTATTACCTTTTTTCCAGCTTTATTTAGGTTTTCGTATGAGGCCTCATTGCGGCGGCACGCATAATTTTCAATGCGCCTAATATTTGATTTCACCTCTTTAGAGTGCCTTATAGTAAAAATAAATTACCATAACTGTAAAAATACCACGCGTACATAAATATATACCTTAGAAGGGAGCAGCTAAAGGAAAAAATTCAAATAAATCAAGTAAACCGAAAGCGTCAATTCACGCGTGCATACGTGTTTCCTGTGCACACATATACTCACAAAAATATGGCAACAAATCGACAGGCCGGCGTATATCTGTTATTGTGTGATGAAAATAACAAAAACAAAAAAAAAACACGAAATATGTAATAAATAATGTTTAAGCCATTTTAGTTAGAGTTATATTCCACGCCCAGCGACTTCGAGCACTACAATTGAGGTAAACATGAACGGTTGAACGTTTGAACTGTTGACATGAATTATAGGAATGATAATAAAAAAAATTTTAAATAGTAATTTCTTGTGCTAAACTTTTATTTAATATCTTCTTTAATATCTTTATTGCATTTAAATTTATCATGCGTGCTTATTAGGCCGGGTCGATTTGTGGGGAGGCAAAAAAATCGCCCATTGCTCTGTGAAAATCATATTCTAGGGATCAAAATAAGAAACTTTGCCGAAGGAACCACACCTCTAAAACGAATTCTGATGTCCCCCAATTTGGGTCGAACTTTTTAGTTTCTTTTCTATAACTCACTTAAATAAATTTTTTCATTTACATATGTTCTGACTAAATAAATTTCTTAAGAGAAAAAATAGATATTATTATAAATAAATAATAATATAAATATAATTATAAATAAATAAAAATAAAGAAAAAACAGCCATTTAGCTGATTTTTTCATGTAAAGGCCAAAAATGGTTGATATTTTTAAATTGGGGGACATCAGAATTCTTTTTAGAGGTATGGTTCCTTCGGCAAAGTTTCTTATTTTGATCCCTAGAATACGATTTTCACAGAGCAATGATCGATTTCAAATCGACCCTTCCTAGTGCTTATACATTGGGGCAGGTTGAATTTTTTGTATACTTTGTTTTTGCGCGACTGCAGTCATCTACTGGCAATTCTAAACAAAAGAGTCTACAAAAGCGTAGTTCTAAAATGGAGCCTCCTTATTTTTAATTTTGGTTATTAAGACCTGATAAATTAAATTTTTTTTTTGTTTCATTTTTTTTACTACCGACAATATCTAAAATTGCTGAAAAATTACTGCATGATCGACTAACCCAATTTCTGGAGAAAAAACGTATAATACCGGATCATCAATTTGGATTTAGAAAAAAGCATTCGACTATCCAACAGATCCACAGAATTACAAATAAAATCCAATCAGACTTTGAAAACAATCGTTATTGTGCGGCAGTATTCTTAGACGTAGCTAAAGCGTTTGACAAAGTGTGGCACAAAGGCTTACTCCACAAAATAAAAATAATGATTCCTTTTGACTACTATCTTATCATAAAAAGCTACCTAACTAACCGAAGTTTCTATATTAAATATGACAATCAATGTTCAGATATTCATCAAATAACTGCTGGAGTTCCGCAAGGAAGCGTTCTTGGACCTCTACTATATGTTTTATTCACCGCAGACATACCACCTCCTGACGAAACTAATTCATCAATTGCTACGTTCGCAGACGATACAATACTACTGGCATCGGATAAAAGCTTAACTATCGCTACTGAAAAACTGCAGCGATACACAAACGCAGTTAAGGAATGGTTCGATAATTGGTGCCTAAAAATAAATGAAGACAAAACCGTACAGGTTATATTTACTACCAAAACAAAATTTACCGCAGTTCCAATAAAAATAAATGGCAAAGTAATTACAATTAAACCAACTATTAAATACCTTGGAATACATTTGGACTCGAAACTAAATTGGAATCACCACATAAAGCAAAAGGTCAAACAAATAAAAGAAAAGCTTCGACAACTTGGTTAGTCAGCACAAAATCCAGACTTACTATACAGAACAAGCTATTATTGTACAAAGCCATGATTAAACCAATCTGGCTATATGGACTACAGGTGTGGGGAACGGCTAAAAAGTCTCACCTAGTAAAAATTCAACGACAGCAATCGAAGATTCTTCGAATTTTGACCATGTCTGACAGGTACACGAAAAATGATGACATCCACAGGACTTTTAATATAGCAAGAGACCAAAAAAATAGCAAGAAGCCACTTTGAAAAAATACAGGAACACAATAATGCAGAAATCAACAAACTTCTGGAAAGGGAAAAAAACACTGAAAGACGCTTAAAGAGAACTCGACCAAGCGACTTAATGAATGCTAGAAAATAATAAATGTGCAAAGGGGTTAAATTGCTGTTAAATTGTTGTAAAATTGTAATTATGTAGAGTAAAACTTGTATTGAATATTATTTAATTGTTTTATTTTTTATTTTAATTTTTATCGCTTTGGCACTGGTCATTAAGCGATGTATGTAAATCCTGGCCAAATTGTTAAACAACGTACTTAAAGTCAATGGACAGATGTATAAAATAAAGGGGACAAAAAAAAAAACAAAAACAATTTTTTTTTGGAAGATCATGTTTATATGTGGTTTTTGGCTACGATGAACTCATTTTTGATGTTTATTTCACTCAAAACTCTCCGCAAGATCTCACATGAACAGCTACAACATGCAATTTTTCTCATTAATCCGTAATAGAGTCTCGGTTATATTTTGAAAGCACAAAGTGACCCACCCTATTATACATGTGAATTTATTATGCAACACCCTTTCACCCTTTCACACTTCGACGTAGTACGAGCGCACGCGCACGCGCATATGCAAATCATATTGAATGCATTAAAAAACGCATGTGGCTGCACCCATGTGAGGAACAACAACATTAGATAATAGTAGCAACAGCAAAAAGCGACACTCTTACCATAAAAAGTCAGTTGTGCGACAATTGCTTTGCAATGCTTTCTCGTGCAACCTCGTAGTAAAGTACGCATGCGCCATGAAAACCCGCTGGTAGGAAAACAAACTCGCGAAAAGTGCGTGGAGTATGCCTTAACCATTTCTTTTTGTTTTTGGTTTTTTCTGTTTCTGTTCCAAAACAACAAAAAACGATAAATATACTCACTATTTGTCGCTTAATTGATTCGCTGGTTGGTGTTCGGTGGTTTTGTGGCCTCTTATTTTTATACGCAATTTTACGCGCCACGCTAACGGAAATCGCATAAATGCGAAAATTTCATGATGCGTGTGTGGCGTGCACACTCCATCGCTAATGTGTCAACCTTTGGAAATTAAATAAATAAATAGGAATTGGCAAAACATGAAAATGGAATAAAAATTCAATAAAAATCCGCCAAAATGCAACAGCTATTTGAAAGTGTAAAAATATGTAAATAATTGTGGCACGATCGCATTGCCGTTTGTGTGCCCCGCATTTTTCTCCCAATGCGGAAGTAACGCACCCAAATATGAGCGAATTTAATTTTTTCCACAGCAGAGCCGACCAACTTGATTGCTGAAAATTCGCATAATTGCAACTGCTGGCACTTGATTAAATGCAGTAAAGCTCTTTCAACCCCCTTTCATTTGATAACAATGTTGTACTATTTTATTTGGTAACCATAGTTGATTAATTGCAATGCTTTAAAATATTCATGTTTTAATTTCATTTCTCAATATTTTCGGTTATAATTGCTTTAAAGGATTTGCGCCCGACACCCAACTTATAATATTTTATATAAAGGGTTTTCCAACAAAAGGTGTTAGGTGTTAAACAGGTGAGATGATTAACGATTGTTTATGGTCGGAATTGCATGGTATTGATCTGGACAACGTTTATTTTCAACAAGACGGCGCTACGTGCTACACAAGCAACGAAACCATTGATCTTTTACGGGAAAAGTTTCCGGAATGTGTTATCTCTCGAAGAGGTGATCACAATTGGCCACCGAGATCTTGTGATATAACTCCTTGTGACATTTTTCTTTGGGGCCACGTGATAGAAAAGGTCTACGGCAACAGCCCAGGGATGGAATTCGTGAAGCTATCGAGCACATAGGGCGCCACTTTGCAATTCGGTTATGGAAAATTTCATGAAAAGGATATTGTCCTGTAAGCGTGGTCGTGGTGGTCATTTACCTGATGTTTTTCACTATTAACGGCAAGTCTTCCTCTTTATAATGAAATAAACATCCAATCATTTATTATTAAAAAATAGAATTTTTCTTTGAATATTGGAAAACCCTTTATATAATTGGCGCGTACACCCTTTTTGGGTGTTTGGCCGAGCTCCTCCTCCTATTTGTGGTGTGTGTCTTGATTTTGTTCCACAAATGTAGGGACTTACAGTTTCAAGCCGTATCCGAATAGCACATATTTTTTATGACGAGCTTTTTCATGGCAGAAATACACTCGGATGTTTGACATTACCTACCGAGGGGCGACCGCTATTAGAAAAAACGTTTTCTTAATTTTGGGGTTTCTCCGAGATTCGAACCTCTGAATTCGTTATCATTCTAAAATGCGCAGATATTAAAGCTGTCCCAAACCGCTTCAATTTGATATCAATATTGTAATATCTCTTCAGAAAAGTTGTAAAACTTACTAAATAAATATTCTTGAATTCGATTTTTTAAATTTCACTCCACGCAATCACAAGCAGTATGAAAACGGTTACATCTTTTAGTACCAAAAATCGAGAATATTGCAAAATTCTTCAATCTAAATGCACTCTGTTTGCAACTGGCCAGACGCATTAGGAGCGAATGTGATGACAGCCAAGGGTTAGTAAATGAATGAAATCATTAATGTTGCCGTCGCTTTGTTTCCCTACTTGCGTGCGCTCTTGTCATTTCTAAGCTCAACTTCGCACAGCCGCCTCTTCGTTAGTGACTCATCGGTTGTTTTGCATGAAATTCGCGCACTTAACCGAGTGAGTCACTCGTTGATTCAGTAGCGAGCTGATGAGCACTGCCTCCTGGGTATAAATATTGGCCACGAAAAACAATAAGAAAAAAGCTGTTTTGCAATTCGTTTACTGGCGCATTGGGTCAGTCGCATGATTTTTTTTCGTTTGTTTTTTGTTCTTTGGTATTATTCTCTCCTACTCGCGTATTCTTTATTTATTACAATATTTGTTGTTTCGAATTTTTTTTAATTTTATGTACTTTGTCGGTTTTAAAATTCGAAATTGTTTTTTTGTTTTTGTTCTCAATAGCATTGCAGCGTGACATGTGAGTATGTCTGTATTTATATGCAATAGCGTACCGCATATCACGTTCCGCTTGTTTTTATATTTTGCTGCAATTCGATAAATGTTTTATGAGATGATTGTTTTGTTGTTGTTGTTTTTGTTGTAATAGAGCTTGCAATTATTTCACGAACATTTGAAAGTTGAATACTTGAAGTAGAACGATTTGACTTGTCCACGAAATTTCAGTTAAAGTATTTAATAATTATTCAAGCGGAATTACATTCTCAAGGTCTTAGCCCTAGCCTATCCGACATTCTCGATGAGCACCGCGGATGATTAATTTGAAAATAATAAGGAAATTTTTGATAATCAATAAGTTGTATGAATCATTTCAAGTGTGTCCATCTTGGTTTCAGCTCTATGTAGACTCAGTTTTGGCTTAGGGTGGCATCTTGGCAGTAGAACTTTGTCAAAATACAGATTTTAGCACTAATGATGGCACGTTGATGATATTATGGATGGATTATATGATTACATAACCAGTCAACCGTTAAAGGATTATATGATTACATCACCAGTCAATATTTAATAGTACCCGCCATTAGTTCTCTCCTATTTTCCGCCTATTCCCGTAGTTCAAGATAAAATTTTTCTAGCGTTCTTTGCACTACCAACATTATTTGTATTTTTAGTCTCAATCAAAGCTTTTATTTTAGTTTCACCGACGGTTTGGTCTGAGTTCTACTCTAAGTCACAGTCTCCATCTTAGCGGATTTTGAGTCGCATTCTCAAACTCAACCTCAACTTTAACCTCAACTTTAACCTCAACCTCAACTTCACCATCAACCTTAAATTCAACTTCAACCTGAACCCTAACCTCGACTTTAACTTCAGTCGCGCCATTACCATCTTCTTCATTTTTATTTTAATCTTCAATTTTATTCTGAACCAAATTTCAAATTCAACCCCAATCCCAACCTCCACCTCAACTTCAACCTCTGCCACGCCATTATCCTCCCCTTCATTCTTATTTTAATCTTCAATCAACCCCAACCTGAACTTCAACTTCAACCTCAGCCACGCCAATTTCTTCTACTAAATCATTATTTTAATCTTCAATTCTATCCTAAGCCTCAAATTCAATTTCAACCCCAAACCTAAACTCCATCTCAACCTCAACCTCAACCTCAACCTCAACCTCAACCTCAACCTCAACCTCAACCTCAATCTCAATCTCAATCTCAGCCTCATCCTCAACCTCAACATCAACCTCCACCTCCACCTCAACCTCCATCTCAACCTCCAGCTCAACCACAACCTCAACCTCAACCTCAACCTCAACCTCAACCTCAACCTCAATCTCAATCTCAATCTCAGCCTCATCCTCAACCTCAACCTCAACCTCAACCTCAACCTCAACCTCAACCTCAACCTCAACATCAACCTCCACCTCAACCTCAACCTCAACCTCAACCTCAACCTCACCCTCAACCTCAACCTCACCCTCAACCACAACCTCAACCTCAACCTCAACCTCAACCTCAACCTCAACCTCAACCTCAACCTCAACCTCAACCTCAACCTCAACCTCAACCTCAACCTCAACCTCAACCTCAACCTCCACCTCCACCTCAATCTCAAACACTACCTCCACCTCCACCTCAAACTTAACCTCAAACTCAACCTCAACCTCAATCTCAACCTCAACTTCAACGTCAACCCCAACCTCAACTTCAACCTCAGCAACGCCATTATCCTCTACTCATTCTTTATTTCAATCTCAATTTTATCCTGACCTCATCTTCAACCTCAGTCTCAACCTCAACCTCAACCTCAGCTACGCCATTAGCCTCTACTTCATCCTTATTTTAATCTTCAATTTCATTCTGAACCTCAACCTCAACTTCAACCTCAGCCTCGATCTCTTACTAATTCATGTCCCCGTTTTCGTCCTTTACCTCAACCGAAACCGTAGTTTTAAATTTAACACAGTATTAGTTAAAGTCTTAGTCATACTTGCGGCGGCCATTATTAATTGGAGCGATAATTGATGACGCGATTTAGACCGATTCTTTCTCGTGCTAACCAACGCCAGTTTGGCACACCAAGTGAAGCCAAATTCTTCTCCACCTGATTTTCCCAACGCAAAGGAGTCCTCTTGCTCTGCTCCCACTTTGTTCTGGTACCGCATCGAATACTTTCAGAGCCGGAGCGTTTGTACCTATTCGGACAACATGACTAAGCCAACGAAGTCGTTGGATCTACATATGTAGCCGTAAAGCTCATACAGCTCATTGTTCCATCGCCTACGATACTCCCCATCGCCAACGTACAAAGGTACAAAAATCTTCCGCAGAATGTTTCTGTGAAACTCTCGAAAGAGCACCTCATCAGATGTTGTCATCGTCCAAGCTTTTACTTCTGCGGCAGCAATTGCTTGAGTAATTTAAAAATGCTTTTTGAATGCCAGTTTCTGATTCAAAAGATGTTTAGGGCAGGCCTTGTGCTACTGACACTCGATATTTCGATGTCTCTCGAACCACCGGTATTAAGGTTTCTAGCATCGAGTCTATCAATAGAAAACTTAAATCAGTGTGAAAGAATGGTATTTTGACCCTTCGGGCGACGTAGTGACATTCCGACTGTATGGTCTTCGAAAACAAAACACAAATCAGTTCACTCCGCAGTAAATTGCAACCGATTAGCTTTCTTTTCCGCGTAACTCAATATTGCTTCTAGCAACTAAACGCAATCAATATTTTCATCCCGCAACAGATATAAACTTGTACCTTCTGATGCCGAAAGAAGACTAGATGATGATAAAGCAGTTAACTCAAAATTCGGAAAATTCAAGTAGATGTTAGTTGAGTGAAAAAATGAAAGCTACGAGTCTCCTTCGGTATTAAGAAAAAGCTATAACTTCATTACAAAATTCAGTAAAGGGCATCAATACCAAAGTAAATCGAAAGATCAGTAAAATTACCATGCCTGTAAATTTACAATATCCTATCATCATGAATTCTATCCGTCTGCGCGATCTGTTTTCAAGACCGCACATCAAAAAACAAAATAGAATTCATCGAATATCTTCATCCTGAACTCGAATCTAGGAACAGTTGCGCATTACAAATTTTTGTAATATAACTCTGCTATAATTCCATATACGATTTCTGGAATACTCTATATATCTGTTGCTATTCTTAATCACTAGAATATGCTTTTCTAATCAAGTTGAATACTCACCATTTCCAGCGGCAAAAGCCAAAATACGCTGTTTCACAGATGTGCGCGGCATTGACGGAGCCGACGCTGTTTGAGTTTCCTGTGCGTTGGCCTCGGCTCCTCCTTCTTTTGCACCTATGCTGTTGTAAGCTCGCGCCGTCACCGTCGCAGTCACAATGGTTTTCGTTGGCGTAGTTGGTGTTGTCACTGGCGATGGAGTTTTCGATGATTCCGTTGAAGGAGTACGCTTCACCATTGTTGTTTTGATTACAGTTGTTAGGGAGGGCGTTGCTGGGCGCGACGTTGGTGTTGGCGATGCGGTAGTGTTTCGCAATTGCACTGCCGCGGCTGTTGTTATAGTTGCTGAGGTCGTTGGCGCGTTCGCGGACGCGCTGGCTGTTGTAGTGCCAGCCATGTTCGTTGTTATTCTCGCACTGCTGGGCGCAATTTCCGTTGTGGTCGCTATAGAAGCGTCGTTGATTGCCTCGCCGTTTGCCGTTGTCACTGTTGATGTTGATGGTGTTGCTGTTGTTGCCGGGGTTGCTGTAACTGTCAACCCACACTCGACACGCGAATGCTTACGACTCGCCGCATTCGTTGTGGTTATTGTCATTTTATTCTGCAAATCAATTTTGTTGTCGCTCTCGCTATCGTTGATGTATTCGCTGTTGTTGTTTTGGTTTTGTTTTTGTTGTGTGTTCGTTCGGCTCGAATCGGGTGCGGTCTTCGTTGACACTGGTGTCGATGTAGATGAGTCAAGCTGACAATTAAAGCGCTTTGGCGACTCACCACCTTTATTTTTGTTATTTTTGTTGTTGCAAAAATTATTTTGCAACTGTTGCTGTTGTGGTTGTTGTGTTTGTTGTCCCTTACAATTATTATTGTTACACTTAAATTCACTATCGCTAAGTCTTTGGATTGTTTGTTGATCGCTGTTATTGTTGCTGCTGTTGTTGTTGCTGTTGCTTTTGTCGTTGCCAAACGCGTTGCTGGCTAATTGTTGTTGTTGCTGTTTCAGGGCAACATCGCCTTCATCAACAACGTTTTTATCACTTTTACTTGCGCCCGCACAATTATTGCCAGCAAATATTGTTGTTGCTGTTGTATTTGTTGTTCCCGCCACTTTTGGCTGACAATTGCATTCAATCAGCACGTTGCTACCACTATGACCGTTGCCAATGGCCTTTGTATTGCATTTGCTATCGCAGATGTTGCTGTCACAGCTGTTGCTGTTGTTGTTGCTGTTTTTGGTTTTGGTGTTAGTATTGCCGTATCTGCTGTTATGACAGCTTTTGTCATGCCACCGCTGCTGCTGTTGATCTGCTTTGTGGCATTGCTTTGCCAACTCTAATCGCAGTTGACTTAGTTGATGTTGTTGCTGTTTCTGTTTTTGTTGTTGTTGCTGCTGTATCACTGGCAATTGCTGCTGTGCATTCATTAGGCGCACTCTACAATTTCCGGCATTGTCGACAACATCACAGATATCATCGTAATCGTCCGCGTAGTTGCTGCTAGCATTGGTGGCATTCACAATCTCTTCATTTTGTTGTTGTTGTTGCAATTGCTGCCACTTACCCGTTTCACGCTGGCCGATGCCGTTTATTCCTTTCAAGTTGGCTACAGCTACGCTGTTTGCGCAATAGCTGTTGCTACCGTTTCGCGCGCTGTCGCTTTTGCTATTGTTGCTATTATCCCGTTGTTCCACATCATCAATGACCGAAAAATCATTATCTAAGAAAATATTACGCGCGTCCAGGGTAGATTTTGCTTTGGGATGCTTCAAATTGTAGCGTCGACGATTCGGGCAACAACAGAATTTCGTTGCCTTCGGGGAGGTTGGTGAGGCGAGGGGTGGGAAGGTGTTGGTGGCAGTTGAGGCAGCAGCATCAGTCCATTTCTCAAATAAGGCCAACTCACGAGCCCTGGACATGTCAGCAGATGGCCATTGAGAGAACGAGAGAGGAGTGATGCGATCGGTAGCTGTGAAAAAAAGAGCAAAAAGAGGAAACTCGTGAAAATGAGCTACAATATTGAACAATAAAAAAACTTTAATATATATATTTTTGCAGAAGTATCGTATTATTTGTGTGCATTATAGAAATCAATGTGTGCATATAATGAATTTTTTTATATTAATTTTAAAACTTTTTGGAAAAAGATTCCAATATTCCCTAAGTCCAATGAGAATCTTAGGTAAGTAATAGAGTGAGAAAGGTGGAGAAGAAACACAACTTATGCAGCTGGGGGCCTTTGACAGCCGAGGTATCTGAGTGGCTTTGATAAGCGACCTTTTTTTAATAGCAGCCGCATTCTTCTTCTTCATCTTAAACGTCGGTTTAACTAACAAATCGATTTTGGAGAGCTTCGAAACTGAGACGCGGAAATGTTTCCTTTTACACGGCGAGGAAAAAAATCCGATATTCTAAGTAAAGTAAAGCTTCCATGTAAAATTGTAAAGTTAACATAGCGCATTATTTCTTCCAAATATAATATGTGGAAGGAATCCCACGATAGTAATTTCGGCATCAAATTCGACCAAAAGCACTCAAGCACTAAAACATGTTGCCAACATGCTGCTAGCAACATTTTTTCACCGCTGTTTAAATTGCATTTTCTATTTAAAATTTCGTGAAAAGTAACAGTTCCCCGAATTTATAAATTGTACTCAAATTGAAATTCAGCAAAAATGTTGAACATCTGCTTAAAAGTAAGTTTCCTTAAAATAAACTGTTGAACTTTGCTTCCGGCTACACCAATGCACTGCCTCTGGAGGGAAAAAATGAAAGCGAAGAACTCGTCATCGCATCAGCTTAGCTCTAAATATTTTTCTTTCAACTTCAACCTACTAAATGCATATAGCAATTGTGAATTTGTTGTAGTGTACCGGCTATAAATGACTTTTTCAGCAAGGCGGTAGTTTTTCCTGATATTTTCTTACATATTTTTTCTTTCTTCATTTCTAATTGCCATTTAAAATTTTAAGGAATTCATCCAATTCGCTAACTCGCGTGTCGTTGCTTTTTGCTACTGCTTTATTTGCTCCTTCGCGCGCATTCGCAACACTTTCCACTTGTGGCAAGCCGCTGCTAACCATTGTTGCAGAAAAGTGAAATTGAAATAGTCGGTTGGGCGCGCTGCAATTAATAAAACCAGCAACAGGAAATCAACGGAGTAGACGGTAGTGACAGCGGTAATGAAATCAAGAAAATTGCAAGCAAATGCAATGCGAAAAGTTTGAGAAACGCCGAACCAAAGAAGTTACTTATGGATAGCGCAACGCGACACAGCGTGGCAGACTTCAGCGCATGGCAGGCACAAATCGAAAATCTAAGTAGATAAAACTTGCAATAAAGTGTGGCAGCCACAATAACAAATACATAGAACACCAAAATATAGTAAAACGAAACAAAATCAATAAAGCATTGCAGCCGACTTGCAACAGGTCAGCGCGGTGCTAAGCAATGCATGATTAGCCATCGTTTGTGTGGCAATGCGCGAGCGATCGATTGCATTTAATTGCAAATGTAGTAACAGCAATAACAACAACGATCTCTGCAACAAGTGATTGGATAAAAGAGCAACCTCAGCAAAGGTGCACAATAAATGAATGAAATCGAAAAAATCGCAAAATCAAAGGCGGCGTTTCTTGCCACTGTCTGGAAATGGAAAATCCTAGTAAACTTTTGCAGCAGTAAGCAAGAAACTACAGCACACAGCAGTAGCTACTACTAGCCAAAAAAACAGCAAAGAGAAATAACAACAAATCATCAGTCGCTATACTGCCAATTGGTGGTTGGTTGCACATATCTTCCGCAACGCGCCGCTCTTGCCAACTCACACATTTAATGCCTTGAGGGAATTGTGGCAACAGGTAGCAGATATCTGTTGTAGTAGCAACACCAGCATGCCACCACTGGCAGGCAACATCTACAGCCACTCGAGTAAGTGCTAGAGCAAGCAATAGCAGCAGCAGCTAACGGCCAAGCGGCCAAGTGACAGCGGCAACAACGAAAGCGACAACAGGCGGCAGCCGCATTTAAGTGATTAATTCGTTTTGGCCAGCAGAAAAATTAATTTACAACGAAAGAAGATTTAAATTTTTTCCTGTTTACTGCTGTTTGTTGGGTTGCGCGCGCGCGCTTAAGCGTTAGATGACGACGCTCTTTAGCTGGCGGCTAAAGTGGCGGAAGTGGCAACGAAGCGCGTTTTGAGGGGAAAAATTAGCAGAAAAAATTCAACTCCATATATTTTGATTGCAAGCAAATGGGGAGTTGGTTTGTTGCTATTGCGAATGCTTCTTTATTGCATGTGGCAAGTGCAATTTGCATTGTTTTTGCAATATTTTTATTAATATACTACTGCTTGCACTTTCATTGCCATGGATTTTATTTTTATTTAATGAATGCGCATTATGAATTTCGTTTTCAATTGATTTGTTTTGTTTTTTTCACAGTTTCCATAATTTATGATTTTTAATTAATTGCATAAATTGAATTGCAAAGTTTTGTTAACTGTTTTTATATTGAACGCTTTGCCTGAAGAATCGAATGCTTGGTTAACCGACTGATTTTTCCAACTTTTTCACGCTGAATTTGGCGCTAATTTTTATTAGGCGTTTAGTGCTTTGGAAAAGTGATAGCAAAAATAGTGATTTCGATCCATTTACATAAAAAATATTTAAAAAAATAAAACATTTTTAAAACTGACTAAAAGTAATAATATCGTTTCTCTCACGCTCATAGAAATGGAATCCTAATCATATAGAGATTATTTCTAAAATTTTTGTACTCAATTGCCTTCAAGAGCTAGACTATGCTGAACCTCTTTGCAGTTTTTAGTGTTTTAAAATGAAGCCCGACTTACTAGAACTTACAACTCTAGCCAAATAAATTTTTTCTGAGACTTTTTTTTGGTGAACAAATTTCAAGAAACTAGTTCTGTCGAAGATAGAAAAAGGAGTGGCTGACCAAAAAGTAAGCGTTCTGTTGAGAATATTGCTGCTATAGCGCCAAGTAGATATCTCGACGTTCTCAACAATTAAGCCTGCATGAATTGACTGTTCGGCGGATTTTACCTGTATATGACCCTGCCACATGGTGGCCATTTAAATGATGCCATTTTTCACATATAATTGTTAAGAGTCTTATTTTTTATAGAAATAGTGGAACCTGCAAAAATCTAAGTTTTTTCATTATTTACTTTAAAACAGCATCTAGACGCGTCTTTTGAAATATTTTTATTTATAGATATGCAAACATCGACGTATTGGAATGGTCTACACATAGGGAGCATTTTTTTATTTATAACTGGCGTCCCGTTCTGTTATATTCTGCTCTGTCTAGACTCAATAAATTCGCATTGGCAAAGTGTTAACATAAAACGTGACCAGAATAGGTATTCACTCAATACAACCCAGTAAGTATTCAATTGCAAAACAAAGCGCAATTTTTTTGTAAAATTACAACAGAAAAAAACAACAACAACGAAAAATTAAATAAATAAATGTTTGCAAAAAATAAACTGTGTGTAGATGAGAAAAATAAAACAACTGCAATGGTATTTAAAAACGCTGACTTTAAAGGCTGTTGTTGTTGTTGGGGTAACAGCATAAACATTCATACATGTACGGGGAATGCTGCTGGAGTGACGGTCCTTGGCCGGATATAAATCCGGGTCGTTCGTGTAACGTAGAACCGACTGTTGTGGGAACGAGTTAAATGGGCGTAATGATTGATGCACGGCTCTGCTTTAAGCAACATTTAGCAACTGTGGGTTCCAAAGCAGCGGTAGTCAACGGGGCTTTTACCAGAATTCTCCCAAACATAGGCGGACCGCAAGGCGCCAGAAGGCACCTCCTAGCAAGTGTGGTGGATTCATCCATCTTATATGCTGCTCCTATATAGGTAGGAGCTAAGCCATAGAATGTTAGACCAGTAGCTCAAGTGCACCGGCGAAATGCACTAAGAGTCGCGTGTGCATACAGGACCGTATCAGACGACGCGGTTTGGGTCATCGCTGTAAAGCTCCCAATAGATATACTTGTACAAGAATATGACAGACAAGAAGTAAAGCCGACAACTGAAGCGAAAGCTGCAGAACGTCTACATTCGTTATAAAAATGGCAAAGCAGATGGGACTCGCCTGTTAGCGGATGTTGGACTTATAGACTTATCCCCAAAATTAGCCAATGGGTGACCAGAAGGCACGGTAACGTAGCGGCCACGAATGTTTCTTGGAGTACCTCCATCGTTTTCACATGGAGGGCACTTCGTTCTGTCCAAGCTGCAACAATGCAATAGAAAGCGCAGAGCACGTGTTCTTCTATTGCAATCGTTTCAACGAAGAACGCCGAACGCTTGAGTTAGTCTTGGGCGAACAGCTGAGCCCCGACAGCTTCATCAATAACATGTGTGCATCACAAGACTATTGGGATGCAGTTAAAAGTTTTGCAAAGAAGATAATGCTGCACCTGCGACGCGCGGAGTGTCAGCGCATAACGCAGAGAAAAACAAATCAGCCCTCGATAGGAGGTGGACTGTCTACGAACTGACGACAAATAACAGACGGTCGAGTCATGTGCTCACGACGGCAAAAGATGGTATAATATTATCGCAACATATTCTTTGCTGCAGATGCAAAAGAAACCTCGATGGCGTATAACATACATACGCCCATGTGAGAGGAACCTGAGAGCATGCCACACATACCACTGGTATGACGGCACTGAGACATTAGAAGACGAGCCTATAGCATGAAGCTGGCTACAAATATGGTAGACCCAGACGTGGGTGAATAGTATTGGTCCATTTAATGGACACTGTTTTGGGCCTTCCCGAAGTAATGCAAGGTAGTTACAGGGAAGTGAGTCTCCCCAGAAGAGGAGGAGGGATTGTTTTAGTGGATACACCATTCGACACAGTTGACGACAGTCGCTGTAAGTGCGAAGGCATTTTAAACCCGCCTTACGCACCACAAAAAAAGGGACTCATAAGCTTTGCTTTCGACTAATGTCCTTATTAGTTACATGTCTTTAGTAATTAAACTGCTCTAAATATCTCTGAATGATCGACTATTTCGAATTTTTAAGTACCTACACGGATTTAAATGGGTTGCTTAGTTCAGCGGTTCTTCGTGTTCAAAAAAATACAGTGTGTTTCATAACTATAACACACGAACTTACTGACAAGTTTTGAAAAGGTATATGTTCCTTATTTAATTTTAATAATTTTTTATGAAAATATAGCGAAGATTCCTACAAAAACCATATAAATCCAGGTCTGAAATTTTAAGAAAATATAGAAAAGATGGAACAAATGTTGATCAGTTTACATATTTTTGAATCCGAATTTTTAGAAAAAGTTTGAGTATGCAGTTTTATAGCCCATCGAATTTTAATAAAATGAAGTGCAAGTTTAAATTAGTTTAAAGATCGCGTTAACTTTTGATATTTTTTTAATTTTTTTAATTTTTTTTTGCTGGCGGTCTTGCACATTTCGCGCCATATAACTCTTTTTATATGGCAGAGAACAGACGTGTGCATGAATAGGAAATTAACAATAATTTTTTCAACAATGAGAAACAGAATTTTTTATAAACTTTCAATTAAACGTTTGATATGTAATGAATATTACAATAATACATATCTGAGTGTTCAGTTGTTTTCTCTTGTTATACTCATGTCTTATACATACTGATACATAAACATACTTACATATATGGTACTTATACACGTGCCCCACCGCAAATGCTTCGTACGTGACTTTTTCGTTATATATCAAAATCGCTGACACAAAAACAAAACTAATGCATTGAAATAGTAATTCAGACAGCAGTAACGGAATCTAATTAAATGAATTAATGCAGTTTTGAAATCCAATAAAGGATATGTATGTATGTGTGTAAATAAAATTGTTTTATCATACTTAAGTACAGAAAGAGCTGACAATGGAATACGGGCCAATGAAGGAGAAAAGAGTAGTCAAATATATTTCGATATGAAGTCACGTATGTAGCTATGAACTTTACAATCAACCTATGCGCCCCTAAGCATATATGTACTCGTACGATCATGTTTACTAAATGTTTAAGTATGTATGTGTATGTTCGCAATTGACCCCAAAACAGCTGAACGAACATTTATCTACATTTGGTGGGTTGTCAGGAGGATGCACGTGACAATTTGAAAACTTCCGCTAGGTGGCGCTGTAGCTAAGATTTTTCTAAAATTGTATATTGGCTTTTACGGGAAGATAAACAAATGTCTCTATAAAAAAGAATACGTAAAAAATAAAAAAATTGCTCACCAAGTGGATAACCATTTTAAGCAACAGTCAGTCTACACTCAATGTCCAGGTTAAGTCCTCAAAAGTATTAGCGTGTAAAGAGAAACTAAGCTCATCAAGGGCGCATAATTGCATTTAGTTTATATGAATGGCCGGTAACGTGGCAGTTCATGCAAGAGCTCGAAGGTCTGCGGCTTCGATACTAATTGGTCCTGACACTTTTCAAAAGATAGGTAAACACATCATCAAGGCAGAGCACAGAGGTTTGATGAAGAGCGCAGAGGTGACGAGCTAAGACTGCCTTAAACTCAAGCTTTCTATGCTAAGCAAAGTTCTTACTGCGAGCGTGCAAGCATAAGAGATTCAAAAATCTGATAAAGTATTAACATATAAGACTCGTAGGCATTCTAACTGCTCCTTGTAGACTATAAAGTCATCTGCAACCGTTTGAGATATGGTCTGATGATTCCCGACGATTCTGTCAGCTGTTCCCAGGAACGCACCATTACAAATCTTCCTAAATGTAATTCTATATCGAGAAGGGAAAGCAGTAAACATCTCGGTTTGGCACGCCCAATAGACACACATACGCTCAGGCCAGTCCAATACAATTTTGGGCTTATCGAGTCTGGATTAAATATTGGAAAGAGGTGACCGCCAAAGCAGACTGGGTTGGTCAGTGACTACCATTCGGTAATGTAGTGATTTGAGACCTCAGGCAGGAAGCACCAAATGATAAAAAAAGTTGTTTCTAATAGCGGTCGCCCCTCGGCAGGCAATGGCAAACCTTCGAGTGTATTTCTGCCAAAAAAACCATCTGCCTTTCAGAACTGGTATAAAACTGTATACACCTCCATTTGTGGGGGAGCTCGGCCAAATACGGAATATATAAAAGTATCATAGTGACAGAAAGTAATTGGCCCTGCACAAAAGAGGCATCGTATGGAGTTTCACCAGACAATTTGAGGATCTATGTAGACTTGAGAGTCAACCACAATAAAGCAAGACATATAACGATTGACAGGCACCCGATGGAATTTTTCGAAAGCTTCTGCCACCTCGGCAGCTATACAAAGCAAGAACGACGTTCGGGCGAATGTATACAGTATGGGCGAGCTCGCAAATCTCCAGCGCTCTAAGCTTCGAATATTCAACTCTTATGTGGAGGCAGTATTGTTGTACGGAAGTGAAACATGGCTGGTCTCTAACACCATCAAACAGAGGAGGCTACAATTTCTCGTCAACAAATACCTTCGCTTCGCCTGTCGTATATTCTGGTCGAACACCATCACTAATCACGCAGCGTAGAGATTAACGAATGAGGAACCTATCCTATGGGAAATCAAAGGTAGAAAGTCGCGGAGGTTAAGTCGCACGCTGAGGAAACCACCAGATAGCATTACGAGAATTGCACTGGACTGCAACCTGCAAGGGAGCGGAAGTCGCGATCGGCCAAAGAAAACTTGATGCCGACATCCCATGGGACGGCGCAAAAAAAAGAAAAAGGAAACAGCTAAGAACCGTGTGCGATGAGTTTGGTCGAGGCCCTATGTTCCCACGCGGAGTGAACAAGGAAAACAAAATTTTTTATTATTTTAAAAAAGTCCGTTCGTAAGAGTTTTTGTATACCTTATTTTCTTGTAAATTATTTTCCGAAACACTTTTTGTATTTTGTACCTTAAGAAATGCATATTTTTTATGACGCATATCATTGACGGTTATTATTATAGTCATTAAAAAGTATTAGAGCTCTGAGCTGTTTAAAGCTTAGATATACTTGGAAATGTAATGCAATGAAATGGTAAAACATTTATGCAATTTTAATTGGCCTTATAAATGCTAGCTTTGATTTATCTGCTGTCAAGTGGGCGATATTTTGTTGAGTGTATAAGAATTTATAGTGCCAATTACGATAATTACAAATGGAAAGGGAAAAAAGTGCAAAATAAACCTCGAAAAATTCCGAAAAGTTTTTTTTACACAATTAACTATTCTTTTTTTTATTAAACCTCTGCATAGTTTTTCAATGAATAAGTTATTTGTTAAATGGTTAGCGGATGAGTTTCTAGACTTAATTATCTATTTTTCTTTTGTTTCTTTTTCTAATTCCTTTTGTACTGCCTTCTAATACTTATTTTCTGTAATGTCATCTGTCTAGTAGTTTGCTTTTTCGCTCAAAAAATTCCACTGCCATAATTGCTGTGCTGCCGGATGCCACCCAAATTGCCAGCAATGAAAATAAATGACTGTCACAGTGCAATTAATGAACAAATTAACCGCAAATAATGCTGTTATAGTTAGAAACGCTGCCACATGCAACGTGCAATTAGGTGTTCTTTTTTCAGCTTTTTTGCATTTTTTATTTATACTGCGCATTTGCCGCGCGGGATTGAGAGCAAATAATAAATTTATCAATAACTTTGGATACAGTAGGGCGCAAAAATGGAGCAATGTTATGACAGTAAAAATATGCTTATTTACTTGGGAAAAGTAAATAAAAACACTAAAATAAAAAAAAAACCGAACGGGAGAAGAAATAAATAATTTTTCATTCACAAAAAATGATCTTCCTTAAAAGCTGTAGAGGTGTCTTATAATTTTTAGCATCATATTTATTTATTAAATTATGATTTTTCTCTGTTCAATCCTCTCGGGAGCATAGGGCCTCGACAAGACTCAATCTTGCATTGGTTTCATTAATCTATTTTGCTTTCTGACAGGGTAGGTGATTAGCCTGCCGCTACCAGTCTTAAGTAGTGGGAATGCCCACCTGTCGTTGCTTAGGAACAACGCCTTCTTACTGTTTAGAGCGCCATCTGTGTTTCACATTTTTGTGTCAGAAGGATGACACAACAGATGCTTGAGGACTTCGCTAAATTTGGTGTGTCTGCGCTATTAGCGCGATTGCTTGCTGGCGCCACTGATGCAATGTGTAACTGTGTATTTTTCTTATTTTTTTTTTGCTTGTTTTAGCAGCTACAATGCAAGTAATGCGCTGACTTTGTGTGCAGGAGTAAGAATTGAAAGGAAAAGCTTGTTGGGGTTGAGGAAAAACTTTTTTTTTTTTGTTTATATATAGAAACTAGGAAAGTAGGTAAGTTTGGAAAAGTGGACCGTGCTTTACGTGGGATTCGAACCCACAACCTCTGAGATGGCAGGCTAGTGCACTTATGCTAGACTACCGAGGCCGGTATTATTATTCATATTATCAAGCTAGTTTTTGTCTGACTGCATTTCGCTAGGTCCCTCGTTCGAAAACACTTGAAGCATCAAATGATCGAACAAGTTGTTTCTAATAGCAGCCACACCTCGGCAGGCAATGGCAAACCTCCGCGTATATTTCTGATGTAAAAATATTCCTACCGAAACTATTCTAGGGTACCACAAAAATGTACGACCGGGCCTTCCCTTTGTGGCTCAAAATCAAAATTCACACCACAAGCTGAGGCAGGTGTTTGCTCGAACAAATAGCTAACGATGTAAACACCCTCCGCAAACCACATGCTCTACAACATATTAACAAATTTTGACTATTTCGTGATTTATTTTTTAATTTCAATCACTTTTTATAAAAACAAATTAAATTTCCTTACAAATACCAAATAATTCAAGTTTCAAACTTAATACACAATTTAGAAAAATTCGACAAATTTTAATAAATTTAAAAAATGATTTGAAAATTTTTGATTAGAATTTGAAAAAAATAAAATTTTTTTTGGCTAACCAGTTTTATGGGCCATTCAATTTTAATACAGCAAAGTGTGCAAAGTACAATCTCTGGAAGTTCTCGCTGCTGTTCAATAATTATTTTCTTCTTCCGTTATATAGAAAAAAAGTAGTACAAAAACCAACGAAAATTCTTAGCGTTTTCACACTTGTGCCTTGCTATATGAAAACTTAATTGAGCATAAAACTGAACACTAAAATTAAACAAAAAACAAAAAAACGGATTAGACATTTTTTAAATATTGAACTGATCTGAATTTCGTGCAACTTAAATCGTAAATCATAAAAATTTATTGAAATCTAAAAATAAATAACGAGATATGTTGTTAAAATTTGTCAATATGTGGTGTCTGTATAATAAATACGAGACGTAAATACACGATGCGTCTGGGAAAAGGTTGACCACAATCAACGCATTCAAAGCTTCACATCATTTGCTTTAAAACAACGCATAAATAATCCATTCAAATTCAGTTTTTTTAAATTTACTTAAGCCATTACAAAAATTTTGTATAATACAATGTGGCGCAAAATTAATCACTTCATCGGAGGATTTACAATTTTTGCAAATGGATGCATAGGCTCCTCATTTACAGGTATGAACATAATACGGTCCCACCTTGCAACAGAAAAAAGTTCGCTGTTCACCACTGAGTCTAAGGTATTTTTGCAAAGCAATTTCGAAAAACAAAAATTTTTTACCGAACGTGAGGCAGTCCCCTTTTTTACATTTTTGGTAATATCTGTGGCATTAGCAGCTGGATCTCAAAGTCCGATATATCAATGTTTTTATACATAAAATTGTTGTTCCAAAGTTCGTTGACCTCAAGTACGCCGTTATAGTACCTACCCACCGAATCTCCGTTCCTACTATTCTAATGAAAACACTCTAATGTAAATTAAAAGTTCCCGAAAATCATTAATCTTTAACTAAGAAGGTCTTTCGATTACTCCAGTAGAACTATTTCAGTTCATTATTTTTTTCCCGAACTTGGTGGTCAAATTTGCAAATTTTCTTCATCACCAAATTTTCAGTTCACCTCTCCAAATTTTCTTCTTTCGGCATTTACACTTGGATCTAAAAGTGTGATGTATTGATGTTTTTGCCTCGAGGAGAAAATTGTTTTGTTTCAAGGCTATTGTCTTCAAGTATCCGGGCCTTGTATGTTACCAACCCATCGATTCTGAGTTCCTACCACCCTAAGGTAACACCCTAAATTCAGTAAATTAAATCTTACCAAAAGTCATTGAACTTTTGCTAAGAAAGTGTTTTGTTATATTGAGTAGAACTATTTTAATCTATTATCCTTTTAACTTAGAGGTCGCCTTTTTACATTTTTAGTCATATCTTCGGTATTTATAGGTGGACTTCACGGTGTGATATATCGATGGTTTTGAGTCACTTCAAAGATCATTGACCCCACGTACCCCACTACAGTACTTATCTATCAACTCAATCCGATTTCTACGAGTATAGTATGAATTAAAAGATAAAAGTAAAAATTTACGATGCTGACTTTAAATAAATTTTTTTTTGTCGGGATAACTAGCAAGTATAGCACTTAGATACACTTAAGTCCATTGTACTGCCTCGGATTCCCTTTAAATTTTCTTTAAATCTACCCGACCTTCGAAGAAATCTTAGTAGATCTTGTGGTGTCAAGGAGCCAGGGTGGTCGCTTTTTAACACATCAGTGCCAAAGACCTCAAACCTGGTTCGAGCGAAGGCAGGGCAGACGCACAGGAAGTGGTGCGCCGTCTCATTCTCGTCTTCACAAGCTGGGCAGAGTGCACTGTCTCAGATGCCCACCTTTTCCATGTACTTCGCCCACAGAAAGTGGCCCGTCATCAGTCCAACCAGTTGTCTGCAGTCCCCTCTGCTTAGTGACAGGAGGAACTGCGACAGTCGGTCGGACAGGGCAGGTAACATCAGTTTAGTCCATCTGCAGCCTCTCTCAGCCTGCCGAACTCGTTTGTGGGTGGTAGTAACCCGTTTGCTAACCGTGGCTTTGATGGCTACAGAAGGGAGTGCCAGAACGGGCTCCGGGCCAAAGAAGTTGGCAAAGCCCATCCTAGCTAAGGAGTCAGAGGTCTCGTTACCCACAATATCCACGTGTCTCGGGACTCATGTTAGCATCAGGCTATTATGCCTACCGACATAGTTCAGCCTGGATTTACAGGACTCGACTACCCTTTATGTGGTTGGGGGGCTGTCTGAGGCCATGAGCGCAGCTTGACTGTCGCTGCAGACACATATACATTTACCTCTTCATCTGTTTTCCACAACAAAGTTCATCGCTTCTTGAACAGCATACACCTGAGCTTGAAACACAGGTGCATGCATTCTAAGAGCAAAGTGCAGTTTTGTCCCGCTGTCTCCACGTAGTCCCCAGACCCGGAGCCATGCTCGGTCCTAGAGCCATCCATGAAATGCGAAAACAGATCAAATTGATCACAAATTGATTGAAACAGATCGACTTTTTTGGAAGTAGGCAAACGAAATTATGATTTATATGAAGCTCTGAAATGTTTGTGAAAAGATTTTAAGTTCCTTTTCTGGCACCCATGCAATATGGCACTCACTCCTCAACGTGAAGAAAACAATACTTCCTTCTATGAAGTAATGATTGGTGATGGTGTATTTTTAATGTCTTACACGGCCGATGAGTTCATTCTAAAACTTAATAGTTTCTGATTTCAGCGCTCATAAAACTCGACTTTCATGACATGGCGCCAAAGTAAACAGGATCCGTACTTTTTACTGAGGTCTACCTCAGATTGCCGTTTTGCGGGAGGAGGATAACTGTTAAGTTTATTATTACGAAAAGCTCAAACAGAAATCCCAAACTGAAAAATAACAATATTAAATTTAGCTTCATCGAAAATTTCGTCAAAAATTTCCCGCTAGCTGTTTTATATATTATTTATATATAGTTTAAACAAGTTTAAATGGACTGAATTCAATGTTAATTAGACTTATTTTCCAGACAACCAAAAATTTAAAAATATATGATTTATTTTCCTATATTATATTTCGTCATCACTGCTTGATTTTTGCACCACACTGTACATACATAAATACACCGCTCAGGCGTGCAAAGTACAACTGAATTATTTTTGGGCTCATTGCGCAGCAGTAGGCCGCTGCGACCTACCACAATACCAACAAAGATATATAGCAATAATAGGAAATGAAGAACCAAAACACAGCCAACACTAAAGGCAGCTAAATTGCAAAACAACAACAATACAAAATAAGTACTTTAACGCCGATGGGCATAAAACCAGCCAGCCGCTAAAGACATGCTGAGCAGAAAAACAGAATGGAAGGCGGTTGGGCAGCCGGTCAGTCAAGTGGTGGCCAACAACAAGTAACAGCGACAGAACCAGCAGCTTACAACACAACAAAGAGAAACAGAATAAGAAACGAAGTAGAGCGCCGCGGCTCGTTTAAGCAAAAATCTCCCACTGAGCCGACACAGAGTATGAGAGCAACGCGAAAGCGCGCTACTTTTGTACAAAAGGGTGCAGCGGGCATGAGTAATGCAAAAAGCAAAGAAAAATTAAGCAAAACTATTGAAGTGAAATGAAAAATAGTAGAAACTGCATAAATTGGTTGAACACTGCAGTAAACGGCTGGATGCTGAAAAGAAGAGGCAGCAGATGTCTGTATGTAAGTAGTTAAACATCCGCCGGCGCCTTGCTATACAACATGAAAAAAGTTTATCATGGAAAAATATTGCAAAAATTGCACTAACACAATTGTGGCATGGTGCGCATAAATGTTGCAAATAAACGTGGCAACTTTTTTTATTTCATGCTTCTGCTTTTTCTTCTTCTTCTTCATTGTACTTTATTGTTTTAACCAAAAGCTTTGCCATTTCCCCTGCTTTGCACCGCTTGCCTTTTCATTGCAATCCATTTAACACAGGTATGTAGGCGGTGTGTTGCGCATGCGCCGCCGTCTATTGTTGTTGAAGCTGCTAGTGGGAGTCCATTTTGACATCTTCATACAAATAAATTTAATTTATTTCTTTGCAATCGCTTTAGTGCGCCAACTACGGCATAGACAAATTGCATTTTAAATGCGGACAACAACAACAGTAACAATAGTGCCTTGAAAAACAAAATCGAAAAGCAATTGAATGCGCTAATAATAAAGAAACGCGCGACGTATTCGATTACCTAAAATTTGCGTTGCCTGGCTGGGGCGTATACGTAATCTGAGCGACCGCAAACCTGCGCTGCCGCCAGCAGCGTCACCACTCATTATTGAATAGCTTGTGCAGTGATTAAACGCCCAGCGGTTGGAAGTTTCTGAATTTATTACAACCAATAGACATAATAAATTTACTTAATAAAGCAAAAAAAAATAATTGAAATATATGGAATATAGAGAAATAAATTGTCTTTGTTTGCCGCAAAGAAATCAATTTAAAGTTGAATGGCAGTAATAAAGCCGAGAAATTCAATTTTCTCACAGGTCATAAATGCTAATTTGATTTTTCTCACACTAAAAAATGGAAAACAGCTACAAGAAAAAAAAAACAAAAGCGTGGCCACAGGTTAAGAGCAGCGCGCCACTGCTAACGCTGCGCTTGTCAAAACCGTGAAAATCAACAAATTCGCGCGGGGTGGCGTCAAGTGGCAGCCAATTGAAAAGAACCAGCGGTAGAAATAGGAAGAAGTAGAAAACCAAAATTCGCATAAAATCAACAAGGCAGTTAAAGGCGATGCAACGGTGAGCGCCGGACACTGCAGGACACAAAAAGCATGACTCGTTGCAAATCTGACAAATGGACGCATAGAATGGACGCGGTTAGATTGGGCAAATGCGAGCGATGGAGCAGGCGGTAAAGGAGCAAAGTAGGTGGAATGAAAGGAAGCAGCACGCAGGCGGATGAACGTGCCACAGACGGGTCGACGCACACGTTGAATGCAACAGATGGATGACTATTTGGATAACTGAGTATTTGGATGGATGCTTATTTGGATGTAAGACTATTTGGATGGATGATTGGTTGAGTGAATGGACAGATAGACAGACGCGTGGATGGATGGGTGAGTAAACAAATGGAGGCATGAAAAGCTGATGGAGTGCCGTTCGAACTGGCAGACGGAATGGCTGGCTGACTGACTGACTGACTAACTCCGATGATTTACTAAAAAGGCAAGAAAACGCACATACCAACTGGCACTTAGTTAACCAGCCTGCGCAGCCTTAAAGCCTGCCTGCGGCGCCAGAAGCGTCACGGCACGCAGTTGGAGGCCTTACTGTGCTTGTACATGCATATGTATGTGTATACGTGTGTGTGCTTTGTTGTGTTGAATTTAGCAGCCACTAGTGCGCTGTGTCGTTAGCAATGAATGGACGGTGGAACGGCTAAAATTGACGGTGCCAAAGTGCAAGTAAAGGCGATATTTTCAACTCTCACGGCATACAAGGCACATGCACCCAGTTATTTTTATTATTGCTATTTGCTCGTGCGAGTAATTTGAAACCATAATGACCGGCACGATGTGCCAAATGTATATTTCTACATTTAGCTTATTTGCAGAAATTTAAATTGCGTTGGTCGAAAAAAGGCGCAAAAAGTGTATAAGTCCAAATAATGTGTTGCTTCCTGTTTGTGTTACGGCAGCTATTGTTTGGCTGTTGACTGCACCAGTACCAACAACGCCAACCACACCATTATTATTGCTTAGTCACAGCATTTTCTTTTTTCATCCAATTTTTCGCCACTTTTTGTTCATTTTATTGGTGCAATTTTTCTTTGGATTCTTGCAATGTCCGCAAATCGATTAGTTCACAAATGGTTTGTAAGCTGTAGCATTTAAGTGTGTGTGTGTGTGCGAGAAGCGTATGGCGTAGAAGCGTTTAGCCTCTTACTGCTGCAATTGCAATGCACAGTGGACAGAGCAAGCAGAAAATGTGATTCAAGAATTGTATTTTAATCCGCTAATGCACAAGGATATCCTTTGACATTTGGAATGATTTGCCAGGCAGCCTGGGCAAAATTGCTTATACACCCACAGAAATTGTTAGAAAGGCATCACATGGTTAAATAACTTATTAGCAACTTTTGACAACTTATCTATTTTTTATTTAATTTTAATAATTTTTAAGACAATAAAGTGCGTTCTTCTTCAAAATCCATATTCTTCAAAAGTTTCAAACAAAAAAAATTCAAAAAATTTGCGTCAAAATTACAACCTTTTAAATCAGAAGTTTTAGAAAATTAGTGGGTATGTAAATTTATAGTCAATTGAATTTCAATATAATAAAATGTAAGTTTGAAGTGGTTCAAAATCGCGCTGATTTTTTAAAATATGTTTTGCTGATGATGTTGGGTGCTTTCTTCCATAGTAAAAAAATGTCCAGCATTCGTTACATGGAAAAATGAATAAGACCGCCGGGGAAAAAAATTCGGAAAAATTAAGGCGACTTTTGAGCCACTTGGGACTTTCGCTTTATTATGCTGGGATTCAATGGGCTTTAAAATTGCACACTCTAAATTTTTATAAACTTCTGATAAAATATAGGCATTTTTTTTAGAAATTTGTTGAGTTTTTTTTCAATTCGCTCAAAGTTTGTGAGTCGGATTTATGAAGTTTTTGTATGTAAATTAACTATATTTTCATTAATTAATTAACAAAATTAAACGAGAACAAATTGCTAATAAGCCTTAGTGCTATAGCTTTTTAACACAGCTTTCCAAAATTTTATGTTTTTAAACCAGTTACTAAAACTCCATTTATTAATACATTTTTCAAAATTTTCTGCAAGCGAGTGTTGATAAAACAAAACAGTCCCACTGTTTGACGATCGTTCAGACGAGCCAACAAATAAATTCAAAAACATGTGGATTTATAAAATGAAAAGTTGCCTGCAATTGCGATGACAAGGCGACAGTATTCAGTAGATTTAAGCATTCAAGCGACCACTAAGGCTTTGCAACAACACTGCACATACGCGGAGCAATGTTGCACATGCGTAAAACGTCTATTGCACACACCAACACAATCACTCGCCCATTTTTGGTTGTTACATACATTTCAAAAGCTTATTTGTTGCTGTATTCCGAGTATTTTTCTTGACTGCCTCCCATTTGCTTTGGTCTTCGTTTTGTTCGCCGCACGCTTGGCATTTGCCTAAAAGCACTTTGATTAATTGCCGCTTAGCATTTGCATTTATGGCAAACTGCAGCGTCGCACACAATCGCGTTTAAGCGCAACTATTGACGATTGCAGCGAAGGCGGGTGACAAAGAAAATTTAGAGACGAAGGGAGTAGGAAAAATCGCCAAGCTCGAGTCAGGCCAAAATGCGATGGTCGCTTGAGAGGAGTTGGCACTTGTGTGGTGGGCCGTAGGTAGAAGAGAGATGCGAGAGAGGCAAGTAGATAGATAGCGCACCTATGCGTCGCATCGCCTGGAAGCGTGAATCACTTAAGATGAATTGGTCGCAAAGGTCAAGGAGTGAGGTTAAAGCGACTGCGCCAACAAGCAATGGTTGGCAGAGCAAGCAAAGCGTTTGGCGGAAAAGTGAAAATTCAATTGAAAAACGCGAAAAGCTGAGAAGCGACGCTATTTAAATTGAATGAAGAAAAATTGAAGAAATGTGTGGAAGTGTGGACAATTAATTGGACAAAAGGAGATGTGAATGTGGGAATATGCGAATATATGCGTGTGGGAATTTGTTTGAGCCTAAGATTTGCTACAGGCAAATTTAGCATAGAGGAGTGCGCTTTTCCGTGTGTATACTTATATGTACATTAGGGTGGGTTAAAATTTAATTTTAATTAATTACCTTGATTTGGCGACTGAAGTATGCTACTGGAAATTCTGTACAATAAAGTCATTTTCTCACCTCCTTATTTTTAATTTTAGTTATTAATCCCTGATAATTTTTTTTTATTTCTTTTTCAAATTTTGAAAAATTTAGAAGGCAAAGTTTATATATATATATGATGTGATGCCTGTTTTGCCGAAAACTCTTCGCTAGAGAGCGTAGGGTTGAGGCTCAATACGAAAATTTTTTATGTTACTTAGTGTAATATTATTGGGAATAAAATTTTTCCTGAAATTTCCTACTGCTAGTATATTATGTTTTTCATGAACAATTACTTTAATGTGTTTGTATATTTTTTAATAATATCTAATAAAGCAATTGCAAAAAGTATTTTTGGTTTTTGTGATTTCAATGTAGAAAAATCACCTAGAATTTTCTGGCTGTCTGTTGCGATTGCAGCTTTCTGATTTCCAACATTCCTTCAACGACATAGACATCGTATAGCGTATAAAAATCCAGAGGATTTATAGCCTGGGAGATACGAGGGGTGCCTTTTATATTTCGGGATTTGGCAACCCTGGTGTTGCAATCTGGCAACTGACAGCTGTAACGCAAAGTTTAACATTTTTTGGCTTTTACGTACTCACGTTTTGAAATACCAGCGCTATTTGTGTTGCTTACAGTAACTTAAAAGATTCATCTCGGTCCAAAAATGAAATAAAATCGTGAACATTTTCGTCCGATTATTTTTTACAACTTTCGACGTGGATTAACTCAGCAACATTGCATGGATGAACTTAATTCATTTTTTGGCGATGAAGCTCCATCAAGGACCAGTGTTTATCGATGGTATGGTGAATTCAATCGTGGTCGTAGTTCACTCCAAGACGAATTTCGTGAAGGTCGTCCAAAATCAGTTGTTGTTCCGAAAACCATTGATGCTGTGAGCGAACTGATATTGCAAGATCGTCATGTGACCTATTGTGAGATTGAGACAATCTTAGGCATTAGTGGGACCAGCATACATTCAATATTGCATAACATTTGACTGTCAAAAAAATTTGTTCGCGTTGGATCCCACACAATTTGTCAATCGCTCAAAAAAAGGCTCGTGTCGATTGGTCGAAGGAAATGCTCAAAAAATACGATCGCGGGGCTTCGAAACACGTCTATGACATCGTGACAGGTGATGAATCATGGATTTACGCGTATAAGCCCTAAAGTAAACAGCAGTCGACTGTATGGCTGTTTCAAGATGAGCCAAATCCAACAAAAGTTGTTCGCGCAAGAAGCACTTCCAAGCAAATGGTCGCCTGTTTTTTCGGAAAAAACTGGACATGTCGCAACCGTACCACTAGAACAACGCAGAACAGTAAATTCTGAGTGGTACACAACCATTTGTTTGCCAGTTGTCTTCCAAGAAATTAGGAAAACCAATCGCCAAAGACGGATCACTCTTCACCAGGACAATGCGAGCTCTCACACATCGGCTCAAACAACTGAATTTTTGAGCACCGAAAACATCGAATTAATGGGTCATCCGCGGTATAGTCCTGACTTGGCACCGAATGACTTCTTTTTATTCCCGTACGTAAAAAACAAACTGAGAGGTCAACGTTTTTCGACACCTGAAGTAGCGCTTGTGGCATTCAGAATGCATGTTTTGGAGGTACCTCATTCAGAGTGGCAAAAGTGCTTCGACCATTGGTTCAAACGCATGCAAAAGAGTATAGATCTTCATGGAGAATATTTTGAAAAACAATAAAGTGATTTTCGATGATTAAAATTTGTGTTTGTTCTCTAATCCCGACATATAAAAGGCACCCCTCGTATCATCCGAATGGAAACAAAAGCTACGGCTCTGAACGTATTCGATGCGGTGCCAGCTGGTGGTAGCAGAAGAAAAGGAGTATCTTCTCTGCGTTGGAAAGATCAGGTAGATAAAGACTTGAATTCACTTGGTGTATCCAACTGGCGCCGGTTAGCATGAGAAAGAAACGACTCGGCCAAAATCGCGTAGGCGTTTATCGCGCCAATCAAATAGAAGAAGAGATCAAAGCAGTTTTTTCCTTAAAAAATAGTCAATAGCGGATGGCTTTGAAAACAATTAAAAATCAAAAATTGAATTTTTGTACTCAAAAACCACAAATAAACACTGTTTTCCAAACAAATTTAACAAAAAAAAAATTTGTGAGTTTAGTGTGGAATAATAATTAAAAAGGAGCCTGGAAATTATTTTAAAGCTACGCTTCGCTTGAGTTTTTTGCTTGGGATTGCCTTTAGCCTATTTGTTTTAAAAACTAATTAACTCGCCCTAATGCGCATGCATATGTATGTACGTGTGTGATTGTGACAAAATAAATTTGCTTAAATCAATTTGATTGCAATGGCGGCTAATATTTCTAAAAGACTTGCAATTATTGCGCGAAACTGAAGGAGCATTACAATGTGTGAAAACTAGCAATTCGCAAAAAAGAAAAGAAAAGTAAATAGTTGCAAAGAAAACTCGAAATAAGTAAGTATGAAAGTAGTAGTAAGAGTCTGCTGCTGCTGAAACAAACAAGATTCCACTTATTTTCAAGCAAATACTAAATGGCAGCTATTAGCAGTAGCGCGTATTCAAAAATTAATGGGCATCAACTGAAAGAGATTATTGTTGTTGTAGCTGCCACCGTCGACACAAGTGCGTTGGTGAAACGATCAAACGATGAATTGATCGATTAATCTGTGAAATGCGCGCCTTTTCTTATTGCTGAGATATGAGGCTACATTTTTCATTACTTCACTGGTATCACAAATCATTTTAAGCTGCGTTTTTTCCAAATATTATAAATACATTTAATAGTAAAAAAGTGACAATTGCCGAGGCAGACCTGATTTATTCAGCTTTTCATTGAAGTAGAAAAAGTTCGTGATTTTGAACTTTTGAATTGCTCTACTATTTTTGAGTAGAATTTTTATTGTTGTTCGCTCATGAATCCATCAGGAGATTGACAACCTCTAATAGTTTTTGATTGATCGACTAATCAGCGGAATGGTTCCATGTTGATATTACTTGAGCGCTAGTTGACAATTCAACGCATTGTTGCATATGCAAAGCAAAATGTTTTGAAAAATAAACAAAAAATATTTTTTCATATGAGACTTGTTTCCAATGCAATTTCGTGCGCTGAATACCAGTTTGTGCTCTTTACGTCGTGGCTTAGAAAAAATTGAAGGTCAACATGTAAGTGTTTTCCCCCCATTTTTCTCAATAACTTGACTTAACTTCTAGAGAATTCAACTAATACTAAATTTAAATCTCGCGTCACACAAGTGGTTTATGCGAATTCCAAATTAATTTATTAATAACGCTGGTCCGACTTGACGATTCCCAGTACTACATGAATATTTTCAATGATATTAGCGCGAAATCGTTGGAGTAACCATTTTATTGTGGCATTCAAATCAATGTTGAGTTAATTCTCCTACAAAAATTATATAAATAAAAGTTTCAAACTTTCTGCAAATTTAAGAAAAAATTAAAAATGTTTCATCAAAATTACAAACTTTTAAATCAGAATTTTTAGATAATTAGCGGATATGCAGTTTTATAACCCACTGAATTTTTATATAATGAAGTACAAGTTTGGAGTGATTCAAAATCGCACTGATTTTAATAAACAAATCGTCCCCTTTCTGTGTTAACCTCGTAGCTTCATTTTTTTCGAAAATGAGATTTTTAGTGAAAAACTTTCCTTAGCACTCCTGTTACGTAAATCAAAACATACAATGTTCATAATGATTATAGAATTTTTTTCAGAGCGTTTCAATTTTTCTCGTGTCTACATGTTCGAGTCCAAAAACCTCGTATCTACTATAAATATCCTATCAAACAAGTTATAACTTTTCATAGAAGTTAAGTAAATCTAAATATTTTTATCGATTCACTGAAAATTATGATTTTGTAGATACTAGGCTTACACAGAAAGGGGACGAAATTTTGCTGATAATGCTAGGTATTTTCTTCCATGTAGAACATGAAGATGACCTCCGGCAAAAAAAACAAATTAACAAAAATTAACGCGATTTTTGAGTCACTTGACACTTTCACTTTTTCACTAAAATTCAGTGGTCTATAAGAGTCAAAATTTTTCTAAAAATTCTGATTACAAAGTATGTAATTTTTAGGAATTCTGTTGATTTTTTTTTTAATTGCTAAAAGTTTGTTTTTTACTAAAATTAAATGAGAACAAATCGAAAATAAATCCTAGTGTAAAGTTTTAAGCCGCTTAAGTAGCATTTTTCATAATATTTTTTTATCAAATCTCTTTACTTTTCGTAATATCCAGAGCAAAATCTGAATCTTGTACTAATATACAATATTATATATTATTATATAATATTTCTAATTGGTAAATCTTTGTAGAATTTAATGGGTCTACTATGAATATCATTTTAATGTAATTTGGACTGTAAATTTTGATGCAAAATGGCAATGCGATGCTCTTCATTTGAGGAGCAACGATTAGATTAATTTATTTTCAAAAATTCATGCTGTTCTGCTCATTACAGAGGTGAGAGAAATGAGCGTAGTATGAGTGTATGTGTATACGCATGTGTACGAATTAATTAAATTATGGCATTGTTGGTGTAAGTGTAAATGTTTTAGCATACGTAAATAAGCATATAGCAGTAATGCAGTACTGCATTTCACGTATCACTGCAACCCTTCTTACAGCTCACTGTAAGGTAGGGGATCATGCAGCCAGACTTAACTCTCCTTTCAATCTCCTCTGCAGAAGCGGTCAGGCTGAAGAAGTGAAAGAAAGTCTTTTCCACTGTTTATGCAAATGTTCAGTTCAGCAAATTATTGAAATCTCAGACAT
Organism: Anastrepha ludens; assembly: GCF_028408465.1. Lineage (NCBI taxonomy): Eukaryota > Metazoa > Arthropoda > Insecta > Diptera > Tephritidae > Anastrepha > Anastrepha ludens. The sequence continues at coordinate 111,893,679 of NC_071498.1, read as the reverse complement.
AGAGATAAAAGGTTTGATGCTATGAAAAGGATCCGATTCAAACAAAAAAATAATAAAAAAAATACATCACAAGAGCACACCGGTAGTAAACCGGCGTTAGTCGCTAATTAGGAGTATTTCAGTAGAAGTACTCAACCACTTCAACAGCAATAACAAAAATATATAGCAGTAAAAAAATGAGGAACAAATATTTTGAGAGAGATTTACGTGTGTGTTGCTGTATTGGGCTGTTGAGAGTGCATATTGGAACTTTATACTGATTAACGAACGGTGAGGTCGTGGGAATGCGTGAGAAAGCGATGTTCTCCTTCGTTAACAAATGCATGGAACCCCAACCGGTGACTCAACAGCTGTATTTCTCACAGTTTTATGTAAGTTAAAAGTTTAAAAAATAAGATTGTTGCGTTGAAAAAAATAATATACATATATTTTTCAGCTAACAAACACCAGCGAAATTAAAATCTCATTACCAGCAAATATTGCGCCATCCGGCCTCAATTACACAGCACCCAAAATATGCTATCCACAAACAATAGATCATTAAAGTTTCTGCAAACCACTTTTTCTTTTGTTATTTCTTCTACCAAAGTCAAAAGCTATGATTTATCACTTTCTCGCCGCGCTTTCGGTTTTCCTTACGTAATCGAATCGAGTGCAGTTTTGTTGTCAGTTCGCGCAATTCAAGGGCAAGGACGTTTCACAGCACAGCGTAAAATATACTTATAAGTATGTATGTGTGTATGTATGACAAAAAGCGGGCGTGCAAAAGTGTGCCATTCAAGTGCTAACACAAGTAAGTTTAAAGTGTTGTTTTTCGACGCTTAGAAATAACAATGCGCTGTTGAGGTGAAAAAGCTCTTCAACGCTTTTGCGATAATCGAATTTTGTGCTTCAAGTGTAAGACACCTGTAGCTATTTTGGCTATTTAACGTACTTGTTGGCCACACTGGCGCCAATCAGGTAACGAACTAGCAGAAAAAGGAATAACAAGTACAAAGTATTGGCGCTTAAAGTATATTGGAAACTTGCACAACGTGCAATTGAACAGATTCGTGCGATCAAACAATGGCAAGATTTGGCAATAAAGCAACTTCTTTCTATCGGCTTAATATTAAATTGTTATATTGTCAAGTACTGTTTGTTTGGATGTAAATGCTGCGAAAATGTTTTTATTTTATTTATCTTTTTTTTTTGTTTTTATTAATATTATATACCTTAATAGGCCAAGTGCCAGCGCGTGTGATGAGGTGTTAAAGTGTTAAATGCTGTAATATTTTTGGGCAACAAAAAGTTAGTCTAATAACACTATGTAATGAGATCGAAGTTCTTTTAAATAGTAATATTCCGGTAATGGACCATTCTTGCATATAAAACATAGATATGCTCGGAAACCTTTTATATGGAAGAAAATCAGCATCGTATGCAAAACAAAAATGGCTAAAAATCAACGGAATCTTTGAGAGATTTCAAATTTTATTGTACAAAACTTAATGAGCTCCAAAACTAGAGATTTGTTAAATTTCCTGATTAGAAGTCTAAAATTTTAATTATAATTTTTTGAAATTCGCTAAATTTTCGTTAACCCCCTTGTCTATAACAAACTTTTTCGACATTGTTCTATAACCGGGGTACCCGGGTACCGACCTTATATAAAATACGTATATGCGTATTTAGTGGTACCCACGGGTTTTTTTATTGTTAGTATATGTATACATAATTGAAAAATCTGTAGCTGTTTGAACAAGTACAGTATTTTTCAGATATTTTTTCTTTGCATTTTCCCCGGTCTATTCTTATAACGTACCGGCTTTTCAGGTAGTCGCACGCTCCCCTAATTGAGAAGAAAATGGAAAAACTATCTAAGCAAGAATTCGCAAGGTAAACTTATATAAAAGTAGTATTTCGGTATAAATTTACGACCTTGATGAGAGTAAAAAAAATGATCTGTTATGTATTTCATTATTAGGTTGACTGCTGTAGAGAGGTCAGCGTATTTGGCCGTGTTACTGGGAGATGAGTCAGGCCCTGAGAGTTCCACGTCAGATAGTGAGGATGAAGAGATGAGATGGTTTCCGTTAGCGAGAGAACAGACACAACGTCAGACTGAAACTTCTGACAGTGAAGAGATACCAGGTGACCGTGATAGCAAAGTCGAGCGAGGGGAAGATGACGACGAGCCTACTGAAGTGGGCACATCACATGAATCGGAGCCTGATTTTCTTGTGGCCAAGGACAGTACAATATGGAATAAAACAGCAACTTCCATCCAACATCAAACTGCAGGTCGAAATATAATTCGCCAGAGATGTGATCCTCATCAAAGCACGGAGACATTGTCAGCCTTGGCCACTTTCAAATTGATTGTCACGAATGAAATGGTTGATATCATTATACGACACACTAACAGGAAAGCAAACATGGAGTATCAGAAGTATGATGAAGCAAATCCTGGAAAAAGAAAACAGTATGTGTGGAAAGATTTGACGCCTACAGAGAAATGCAATTGAAAGTGTCATTGGCACCTCCGACTGTTGCATCGACCAGTCAACAACAACCACAAGCACTCGATGATTCCAGGCGAAAAATTATTGTAGGGTCGTACTATATATCTATGTTATAAAGGTGAATTTAGAAAGAAGAGGAAAACACGAAAATCATGCTCAGAATGCAATAAGCCTGTTTGCGACGAGCATTCAAAATCTATTTGTAAATGTCTTGAATGTTTTAATGTTCAATAAATATTTTTCATAATTTTTTTTTATCAATAAAAATGATTTGTATGTAGTAATTCTAGATACCCTTTCTCCAGTTTTACACTTTCAATATTGATTTTATTACAATTACAGCACGAACAATACACTGGAATCAATTATCACTGATTATTGAACACGCGCGTTAATTAGTTTGACCCCCGGAATCAAATGCTATTTTCATTAAAAAAAGTTAAAAGCATAGATCGATGTAGAATTGACCAAATAACGAGGATCCGGGCGGAAATAAATTTTTATCAAACAATGTTTGAATTTTACTATCTCTAAGATGGAAAAGGGTACCCGGGTACCCGGCTATTGACATAAGGGTTAAGGTTTTTGTTACTCAATGAAATATACTTGTATAAAAAAATAAAAAATAAAAAGTTTGTATGAAAAATATTGCGATATTGTATACTAGAGGGTGTGACTTAACTATGCAAGCACAAGTGTGCGACATAAATCATTTTTAAAGTTTACACCTGACACCTGTGTATCAAATTTCCACCCCTTCTTAGGATGAAATGGCATGCGAAATCGCGACATATATATGTACACTGGTTTAAAATAAAGTTCAAAAGAGTTTGCTATACGATTGCGGCTCATCTCTCTCTTCTTAGCAGTCTGACACAGTCTTTGGTGAACCATTACTTCATTCACAACCTTTTGCCACCCATCTCTATCTAAGGCTAATTCCTCCCACCGCCGCACGTTCAGCTTCGCAGGGTCATCTCTGTATCTCATAAAAAAAATGATAAAATATATCGACATGTAAGCTAATAATTACGCACGGAATACCTCGATTTGCACAGTGTTTTTTTTTTTATTTAAAACTAGTCACTTCTGGAAGGTTTTCCTCGACATAAATTGCATAAAGTTACAAAAAAATCGTGTTAAAAAATCGTAAAATTTATCCTCAAACTGCAGCAAACGAATCAACTGATTGGAGAACCATTTTTTGTATATAAAACTTTAAAATGTTTACTACTAATCCGAGATAATAAAATCTAACAACTATTTTCTACAAACTTTAAAAGTAATAGTAAATTTTTTCAAAAACATAAGAGCAGGCAAGAAAGAACAGACAAAACAAATATAAAAAACAAATGCATTCTAATTTATATATTTGCTTCTTTTTTTATTGTTTTGCTCACTACCTTTTCGTATATATTGACCAAAATAGGGGCACTGTCTTCGAGACAGATATGTTCAGAGTCTAGGCGGTAAGAGATGGAAGATAAAATTTTGCACATTCCGTGCTTGCACCTCCTACGCTACACAGACGAAGATTCACCACTCTAGGTAGACAATTATTTAGTGAATTGGAAGATCTCAGACCTTGGAAACCAATGATTTCCTAAAAAATTTGAAAATTTCGCATTGCTTTTAGGGTGATCAGGTCGAATTCTCTAAGCAGTATCAGCTAAATGTGTCTCACAATGGAATGAGGCTTCAAACTAACCTCACCTAGGGGTATCCTCGTTTGGTAGTCAGCTTTAAAAAAAAATCTCATCTGAAAGCAAAAAGAAAAGGATGATATGAGAAACATCACCTCCACAGAGTCCTTAAAACTTTTTTTCTGATAGATTTTTATGGCGAAGCCCAGGCCATAACGCAACTTGACTAGGTTGAATGCAAACAAAGTCGGGGAGACATTATAATATCTGGGAGAAGTGATTTGAAGGAATGTACTTTTCTATATTTGGGGTTTACTTTCTTCTCTACTGATGGCTTAAAGCTAAACAAAAAACTCGATAGTGGGCATTACGTAGAGAAACTCTCACGGAGTCTTAGTCTGCGGCTTGTTGTGGACTACAACTTTTTGCAGGCTAACTAAACTCAAATGGCATCCAATCAAACTAGTAGTAAGAAACTCAGCCAAAAGATTTTCTCTAAGACGGAAAATGTCAGGACAATTCTTACACAGGATTTCTGCTCACAGCAACATTCAAACGGAAGGTCAAACTAAGCGGCTATTAAAGCAGTTATGACTCCTTGGTCTAACTCGGAATGTGCTCAACAATGCCGATCCCAAATCGATGAGCTCTGAAGAAATGGACGGGTCACTATTAATTGGATACCCAGGACATAAAGGTATAGCAGGAAATGAGAGATCTGATGAGCGCGCTAAGGCAGGCATTCGCTTAGCGAGATTGGGCACTTCAGACAGATACCCATCCCTCTCCTTTGTGAAAACGGAACATACGAAAACTACAACTTTATTAAAGACTACAAAATATTGCTTGGTGTTCTGACGGGACACGGTCTCACCCCAAATCATGCAGCCAAAATGGGATTAGTCCAGAGCGATGCGTGCAACACATGTAACGAACCGCATGCTTTGGAGCACCCACTTTGCCACTGCCCTGCTCTTTGCGAGAATCCGTAAACGTGCCTAGTCTACTCCAAATACATAGCACTTGGGACACAATGGAGCCCAGAGGTCTAAGCGAGATCTTTTTACAGATCAGCCAGAAAGTCGACTCTTTGCCTCAGTAGAGCCACCAACTCTGTACGGTCCATCAAAATATGCACTGGCAACCAATGAAATAATTTTTTTGAATACTATTAAAAATAACGTGCATTAAAAATTTGTGCAAGTCGGTCTGACAAAGGAGCAAAATACGACTGTATGAGCGCAGATTGTGTATGGTGACATTTGAGCTATCAAATCAGCTGATTTGCAGAACGAATAAACTAAACAAACTTAACTAACTCTGGCTCAAAAAAAAATTCAAATATTTTGGAATACTACTTTTTAATAATATATTTTGTTAAACTATAAATAAAATTAAAAATAAAATATCAAAAAAAAAAAGTAATAATAAATAGAATTAAACCTTCCAGTATGCCGTACTTTTAACAGTGACTGTATTTTTTTTACTATTATTATTTCGTTAAACTATAAATAAAATTAAAAATTAAATATCAAAAAAAATAATAATAATAAATAGAATTAAACCTTCCAGTATGCCGTACATTTAACAGTGACTGTATTTTTTTTTTACTATTATTATTTTGTTAAACTATAAATAAAATTGAAAATAAAATATCAAAAAAATATATATTATTAATAATAAATAGAATTAAACCTTCCAGTATTCCATACTTTTAACAGTGACTGTAGTTTTAACTATTACTCCAAAGTGACCAGTTTGCATTTGACGCTGTTATAGGTATATAGATAACTCTATAAATATGTATGTATTTAAATATGCATAAACACAAAATAAAATACACACACACATACAAATACATACATACATATGCACGTGCATACATTGTAGCTACCTCATTTAGGGCCATTAAAAATTTAAGGTGCGTGCAACTTGACACTCATTTACGGTGGCATAGAGCGGCGCTTAGCAGCGAACACTTAAGCAGACGGACGGACGGTGGATAATCGACGCCAACGTCAATTGTGCTCAGTGGTAGTGTCAAGATACGACTACTTATGGAATGGAGTGCAGTAAGTATGTAAATAAGTAGTCTTATATATGGAATATGCATACGAATGTCTGTATGTATGTGTGCAAGCGCATAAGTGAGTGCGAAATGAATAGAAAAGACATATTAAAAAAATTAAAAAAAAGAAATCTAGACTAAGGCAATCACAACACGTATGCCGCTGCTGGCGTCAGCCCCGACTGCGTTTGCAATATTACTCGTTGTTTGTGTTGCTGTTGCACATGTGGCTGTCAAATTGAAAAATGTGCGTTTGCTGTTGATTGTGACATTACTTTTCTTAGGCTATCGCATATGTAAGAGTGTACATATACACGTACAATAATATTTATAACTTTTCTATTGCCTGATATATGGTATTTTTGTTGCGCAGCCTAGCCTCAGTGCGTCACTGCCAACGCGTCACTTATCTTTTGTTTTGCACACAAACGATTGATTATTGGCAAACATGCGTAGACGCCGCACCGGCAGGTAAGGCACAACAGCCGCCACAGAAACAATAACAACAACAAGTTTTCATTTAGGTGCCTGCAACACTGAAGTACCATAAAGTAACGTACCTGTGTGAAGTGTGAGCTGCGATCGCGCGATCGCTGGCGCTCAGCGCTCGATATGAGACGACAGCATGATAAATTGCCAATTGCAAAATTGGCACGAAATTTAAATATGCTGAATATTGTTGCATTAAACGATTGCTTTATTTGCAAATGCGCATGCACGTACATGCACGCGTATGTATGTAAGCATATTTTTATACGTGAATATTGTGATTTGTTCTGGAATCAATTGACTGCCAAAATGTAATTGATTTTTTCGCCGTTGGCTGTTAGGCGTAAATGTGGGATTGAACTCGCATACCTATGTACATATGTATGTGCACGTATAAATATATTTTTTTAAGAAAAATTTTTGTTAAGAAAACTTTTTTTAAATAGAAAATTTTAAGAAAAAAGAAAAGAAGCAAATTTGTTAAGAAAAAATTAAAAAAACACAAAAATCAAAAATTTTTAAAGAAAAACAATTTAGACATTTTTTGCTTTTATTTTTTTAAAGAAAAAAAATGTTAGAATTTTTTAGTTAAAAAAAAAACATGATTTAACTTTTTGGTAATGTATGAAATCATTTTTAAATGATGAGATGCCAAAGTAAACAATTTACAAAAAATGTCTTTTTTTCCTTGTTGTTCTTATCAGTTATTTTATTCAATCCCACACACAAATGCGTACTTTTGGAACTGTGGTTATTTCGACCCAACTCCATTTTCTCTGTGCTCAAAATAATTTTTTCCATTGCATTCTCAATTTTTCTACTTCGCCTTTGTTCTGCTTTCTTCTTCTTTGCATTTGTAATGTAATTTTTTGTTGATAAAGCAAAAGGAGAGGTTCCTGTGACTGCATGAAAAATTTCATTTTCTTTCTATTTAAATTTTTTCAATTTTTATTATTTTATTTTAATTTTTTACTTTTATTTTACTATTTTGAATTTTTAATCTTTTTTATTTTTATTTTATTTGCTTTTTAATGCGTTAAATACAACCCAAGTCGAATTTTCCCATACAAATAGATGTGTAAATATTTTCTTAAGAATGTTTTTTTACGAAAAAAATTTAAGGGGCAACACCACTGTGATTTTTCAAAAAAATTGATTTTTTTGCATTTTCTTAAAGTCGTAAAAAAAAATTTAACTTAAAAATTTTGAAAATTAACGAGGTTATACCCAGTACAATAAGTGCAGGTAGTGAGTTACAACGGCCAATGAACGCGTTTTTCTCAAAATGACTTGTCTGAACACGGTGGCATCGATTTCTCGAAGACTTATGAACCGATTTTAATTTTTTTTTTTTTTTTCATTTTTTGTACATGTATGTATTGGCTACAGTCGCACATAGCCGTTTTCAAAAATTCTAAAATTAATATTTTTTCAAGCCTTTCGAAAGCAAAAAAAAGGGTAAAAAGACAATATCTTTTTTCATACCTGCACCATTTTCTCAAAAAAAATTAAAAAAAAACCGGCACGTAGGACGATAGCCACTGATATATGCCTATGTACCTGGTAGATTAAGAATTTTTTGGTTTATTGCTTTCAGATGATTGTTCCCCGCTGTATCGTGCCCACGAGGGTGCATCAGTTTTTTATGACGTCATTGCATTAATATTAATAACAATTGAAATTTTTAATATTTTTAATAAAAATATATGTCAGTATAGTTGAATATATGTTAAAAATAATCATCCCTACTTATAAGAAAAAAAAATCATGAAAATCACTTAATTTTCACTCGTTCACAGTGGTGTTCCCCCTTAAGGAAAAAGTTTTTTAAGAAAACCATTTTAGAAAATTTTTATTTATCAAATAAAAAAATACGATATAATTTTTTAGCAACGCATGGAAATTGTTTCAAATGCTTTCAAGTTGTTAAGAAATAAAATACAGGGTGAACGATATGAAGTGTTACCTATTCAAAACACCAGAACTTTTTTGTGTGAAATTAGTTTTTATTGATTTCCAAGACAAAATTCTTCAAAAATGATTACAATTTTAACATATATTCACTTTAGCTCGATATGACCGCCTTTTGCCTTGACTATAGCCTTCAAACGGTAAAAAAATGAGTTGCATGCTGCACGAATGTGATCTTGAGGTATTTTGGCTCATTCCCGTATAATCGCTTTTTTCAGCGCATCCATACTGGCATATTTTTTAGTCCTCATCTTGCTCTCCAAAATGGGCCAGATGGAATAGTCCATCGGATTTGCGTCTGGCGAATTCGAAAGCCATTGGGTGGACGAAATGAAGTGCGGAACATGAGTTTTTAACAATTTTTGGTTCACACGAGCTTTATGAGACGGTGCCGAGTCCTGTTGGAACGTCCATGGTCTACGGCCGAAGTGTTTGCAAGTCCACGGCTCTAAGGCAGCTTCTAAAACATTTTCCCGATAAAACGTCGCATTCACTTTGACCCCAGGTTCGACAAAAACCGTTCGAGAGCACCCAAAAGCGGTCACTGCGGCCCAAACCAGTACTTGCGATGGGAAATTGCTTCGAGTGGCCATACGTAGGCTCAAATTCTCGTATGAGCGTTCGGTCAAGTAAACATTTTGAGTGTTTATAAACTGCTCAATTGGGAAAATTTTTTCATCAGAAAACACCATGTTAGGAGATTCGACACGTTCGTGCAAGCGTAACAACTCCTTTGCTCTTTCGCACCGAACTTTTTTTGCTGGGGTGAAAGATCGTGTGCTTTTTGGAACTTGTAAGCCTTGACCTTGAGCTCATTTTTCAATATGCATCGAATGCTGTCTTCCGATATTTTCAGTTCTTTAACCATTTTTCTTCCACTTCGACGTGGTTTTCATTCAAGTCGAGCCTTCCCTTTCCGAACCATTTCTGGCGTTGTTGCGGTTTTTTTTGGTCCACCTCCATAGCGTTTTGCAATGCTACCAGTATCATTGTAACGTTTTATAGTGCGATACACAAACATTTTATTCACTTTGAAGTGACTGAGCTCACGAACAATGTCTGGTTGTAATTTTCCAGCCAAATATAACGCAATCGCACTATTACGTGTGAATTCCTTTGCTTTTGATGGATTATAAACAATATATTGAACTGTCATTGGAACAATTTTGACGCTGATGTCATGAGTAGTTTTACAGATACAAGCAGTGTGAAGTTGGCAACACTTCATATCGTTCACCCTGTATTATTCAAACATCTGGAGAAAAAGTTTTTTTTTTTCTGAGAAAGCAGGAAAATAAAAAAAAAACAAAAAAATTAAAGGAAAAATAATTTTTGTTAAGAAAAAATTAAATTGCTTTTCAATCAAAAAAATACGATGAATTAAAAAATACAAATTTTTTATTAAAAAAATACGATGTTTTAATTTTTTTGTAACGCATGAAAAATTGTTTCAAATATTTCCAAATTGTTTAAAAATAAAACATCATTTAAAAATTTGAGGAAAAGAAAGGAAATAAATAACAAAGAAAGGAATAAAGAAAAAAATCTAAAGAAAAATTTGTTTGAATAAAAAAAAATATATTTTTTTAAATTTATTTATATAAAAATTCGCTTCAACTGTTTTCAAGTTAATTAAAAATGAAATATTATTCAAAAAGTTTTAAGAATTATTTTCTTTTTTGCTTGAAGGGAAAATTTTAAAGAAAAAATTTTGTTTTTAATTAAAAAAATAATGATTTAATGTTTTGGTAAACGACATTTCCAAATTGTTTAAAAATAAATAAAATATCTAAATTGACTTGGTATTAAAAGATAAATAAAAATATGTTTCCTTTTCATTTGCTCGATATGCCTTTTAAGGATAGACACTCAAAATAACGTATTAACCAACTTATTAACGATACCAATGCATACAAATATACTACAAAAGTAAATAAATAAATAATAAAAAATAAAAAAATATTATGTAAACAGTTCATATTGTATTTACTTGATGAGGTAAAAAATTGCGGCACAAAATTCATGTACACGCAAAAATGTTGGGTATTAATATTCCATAAGCATTTTTCTATATCTACATAACGGACAAAATTCGTTTATTGATTGTATTGATTTTGGCTTTCGATAAATTTTCTCACATTTTTCGGTATGCTCTGCATTTTAATTTGTAATTAATTTTTAACAGAAAAGTTAAAAACAACCTGAATTATGAAAATTCAGCAAATGGGCTACGTTTAAAATGCATCAGAAGTTTTCGGAGAAGAGGAATCATTCTTCACCATACTTTAAACACCTCACTTTGGAGATATTCACCTCTGATGGCAAAATGTTTTGATAATTGGATCAAGCAAAAGCAGAAGAGTACTGACTTCCTAGTGGAATATTTTGAAAAACAGTACAGTCATTTTCATTAGTATTTTACTGCGTTTTCATTATGCGGTGCAAATTAAAAAAAAAAGGCATCCTTCGTATGGAAAATGCTGCAAGAGCTTAGAGAGTTGAGACCTGTCAACAAGCGGTTATATGATAATCCCAGCTACTATATTATTAACTCGTCAAAATTAAGTGAAAGAACATTCGAACTTTTTTCAAAACTGAAAGCACCTTTCTGGTCTAGAATTTCGAAAAAATCGATTTTCTTTTTCATGTTATTATAGTTTATACTCTCAAAAATATACTTGCAAATTTTTGTATTGAAACTCGTTGTAGTTTAGACATTACAGTCCTTTAAAACGAGACCGGTTTGGAGTTCAACGCCCAGGTATAAGCGCGCAGGGTCGTTTAACAATTGGACTTCTAACGGTCGAGTTCCTGAAAGATTATTGAGGTCATTTAGTTAATCTGTGCTGTGTTTTATTTATTGTAACATCTCTTCGGATATTCTGGGTCGTATAATAGATCCGAAAATAAACGACGGTGTCCTATTTCGTTGGGTCCGTGCGTCATTTCCAATGCTCTAGTACCTTATCTCTGTTTCGTTCTTCAAGGCAGTTACATCGTAAGCATTGAGAAATGGATCGAAATTTAATGAAGCAAGTTCGCAAAGACCTTCTCAGCGATCAAGAAAACGAAGTCTTCGTGGTAATCAGCATACTCATGAAAGTAGCACTGAATTCGTGAGTACAGCGGGGAAAAAATTTAAGAATAGTGCGGAGTTTGATGTTGGTATCAATCCAACGCCTATTTATTACATTTTGATTTTTTTTTTTTAGGTTGATTGTACTACAAAGTTTATTGAAGTGCAAAGATTGTGACGGTGACATTACTTTCCTGAAATATGAACAACGTGGTCTTGGTTTTAAACTCCAAATAAAATGTTCGTGCAAAGAGACTTTGATAAACTCTCGAATTATTATTATTTTTGTTTTTTTTTTGTAAATCGTTTTTCTTTAATTTTCAACGCCTTCAATTTTCCCGTCTCTAGGTCAGAAAGGTGCCTTAAAAGCGCCTGGTAATTGTCAAGTTATTAGCAACTGTGAAGGAATGACCGATGTGAAATATAGGGAAGTATCCTTCAAAGAAAGAAATAAATGAAATTTCTATTGTTTAGCTTGGCCGTCCGAATGACATGCATAACTGTCGGCAAAAAAATATATAATTGGTGTAATTTGGGTGTTTCACCGAACTCCTCATACTATTTGTGGTTGGCGTCTTGAGCAACCGACCCAACCTCACAAAGGCAGATGGTAATGGTGGTACGATTTTGGTTGCCTGTTATAGGTTGCTTTGTTAAAGCCGAAAATGCCCTTCCACGCCATTTTTGGAATAAAAGTCTGCCTTCTCGTTTCCTTTGTATTCGTTATTTCCTGGAGTCGCTAGTTTGTTAAGTGCATTATTGCACCATATCAAAAATTTTGAATTAAATGTAAAGCTATTTAAGGCGGCCGCCGTAGCCGAAAGGGTTGGTGCGTGACTACCATTCCGATTTCAGAGAGAGAACGTTGGTTCGAATCGCGGTGAAAGACCAAAATGCAGGAAAAGTTTTTTCTAATAGCGGTCGACCCTCGGCAGGCAATGGCAAACCTCCTGAAAAAGCTCCTCATAAAAATATTTGCCGTTCGGAATCGGCTTGAAACTGTAGATCCCTCCATTTATGGAACAACATCAAGACGCACACCATAAATAGGAGGAGGAGCTCGGCCAAACACCCAGAAAGGGTATACGCGCCAATTATATATATATTTAAGGCTTTGAGGACTTATTGGATGTGCGAAGGTATTTATATTTTTACTTTTTTGGACCTTACTTTAGCTACGAATTCCACTGTTTCCATTATAACGAAAAGCTCCGAATTGACAAATGTGGTATCTGTATTCAGTGTCAAAAATGTGTGGGAGCTCTTATCCTCACTATTCTTACGCCTACACCCTGTAGCATTTTGGATCCATCTGCATACCATTTTCGCGAGTCATCATGTAGCCATATTGGGCTAGTGTTCCCCTCTTTGCTAGATGGGTAGATAATCTTGCATCTCTTAAAGAAAGTGAGTACGGCTTCCGTGTGGCCATTGGCCTGGAGCATGCCTGCTGCATGTTTAACACTATTTGTTATATGCAAGTGTCCATTGAGGTCTCCTGGTTTACATTTTACTTTTATATGAAACGAGTGGCGGTGGTAGATTTAAATGCGCTTCCATGCCAGCAGTAGTGATAGTTCTCATAACTCCATAGACAAAGGCAGACAGTTGTTTTCTGAGGAGCTTTTTCATAGCAGAAATACATTTGGAGGTTTGCCATTGCCTGCCGATGAGCGATCGCTATTAGAAAAAACTTTTTCTATCATTTTTCTGTTTCATGCACTTCCGAATTGTAGTAGTTCCAACGCACTCGGCCGTAGAGAAAATACTAGACTAAAAAAATTTGAATAATGGAGTAATGGAGTGAAGGCGTCTGAAGTTCTAAATGAATACAAAAATGAAATTCCTTGTAACTTAGGATAAAACTTATCAACACTATTTACAGGAAACGCTACAAAAATGTGGATGGACTGATTTTCACTTGAAAAGAGAGCCGACCAACAAAGGTAGGAAAGGTCTTCGCGAAACAGTACAGAAAAAAGCTTTAGCAGGTCTGGAAGACGTTTAGCTTAGGATACGAATATTTTTTATAATCATTTTTAAAGTCATGCATTTAAAAACTAATAAACTTTACTTAAATTGTTACTTTTCATATGACTATGTCAGGCTGTATTTTAATCGGCACAACATAATTAAAGGCTTGTTTTTCATACACATCGTTCAAGAGAATTCAGAGCTTCTGTCTGACTTAAAATGGCTGAAAAATATTTGCGATTTATGACTGAAATATAGGCGAATAGAATGAGTCTCAGGCAAGACAGTTCTCGTTAAACCCAATCTTAATGCAACTGAGAAATTTTTAACTCTATTTCAGTATATAAATCAAAGACCTCGACGGAGAATGAACCCTTAAAGTATTTGATCACAAATGTTCAAAACAGAAGTTCATGAATTTATGTAACAAATAAAAATCAAAGGAGGCAACATAAATTGGATAACCTTACAATCGTTTATACGAGTAAATTGAAAACCTCAACACAAAAGTTGCCAGATCAATGGAGTTATTGGCTAAAGTGCTGAATAAGCACGAATAGTTTGTCAGAGATTAAGAACTTGCATTTATTAAATTGAACAAAGAAAAATTAAACAAACATTAATTAATGTGCGCGCTGATTTGCTTGAATCGGAGAGCGTAGCGCCACCTGCACACCGCAGCCGTTGCCTGTACCCATAAGCTGGCAACAGCAAACATTAATTGCAATTAAACATTGAAATATCATTTGTAATTAGTGAATCTTTCGTTGCATGACCGACTGTGTGGCAAAGTGCTGTGGTATGCGGCGTGTGCAAGTGCAATAAACTCTGCGCCCATGGCCATCATCTCGTTTAACTTTTCAATTAACACTGAATGCAGTTGCAATTGTCCAATGTCAGCAGCAACAGCAGGCTCTTCAGCGCGGTGCCACGGCAGGTGAACGCTCTCAAATCGCTTGGCCATTCATCGTTTGGGCAGGCTGACTTACTGTAGCATAGGTATTCTCTAACTATTTTCATTACTAATGAGTCAGACAATTGGATACCGCAAGGTGCGCAGCGATGCATTCCAGATGCGCATATCAAACATACACACACACACACACAAACCTCATTTGTTTTGTTATAGCTGCATTCGATAATTGCTGTGGCGATTGGGTGGCGTCACCACTCTGCCACACGTGGAATATTGAGTTTTATGTGGCCAGCGCATTGGTGTTGCGGTTACGCTGTGTGGTTTCGCGCCGTCGTTGAACTGCACCGCTAATGAGGTGCCAAAGCAAACAAATTTTCAAAATTTATCTTTTCTTTGTTGTTGTTGTTTTTTTATCTGTTATTTTATGCATTCACACACACATGCATAATTGTAGAACGGCTGTGATTTCAAACCAACTACAATTTTTTCTGTGGTCAAAATAATTTGTGCCATTGCATTCTCAATTTTTCTACTTCGCCTTTGTTCTGCTTTCTTTCTCTTTATATTTGTAATGAAATTTTTTGTTGGTAAAGTAAATAATCAGCTACTTTTTCTTGAGAGTTTCCTGTGACCGCAAGAAATATTCCTTCTTTTTTAGTTCTTATTTGACTTTTTATTTGCTTTCGAATGCTTTAAATATAATCCAAATCGAATTTTTGCTTACAAACGTATGGTGTTGTTTGTGTAAGCGTCATTCTAGAATTTATAATAAAGAACTGTTTGCCTTAGAGCTTTTGGCGCTCACTGATTGTTGCACTCAGACCAAAGTTTAATGAACTTTTTCACTTTGCTCTTCATATAAAATGTAAAATAGGTATAAATAAAAAAGTATCAGAGAAAAATTGTTAATTTGGAACTCAAGAAATGAAAGAAAATAGTGTTCTGCTACGTTGAAGCTGAGAAAATTTTGTTTATAGACTATAAAATAGTGGGTAGCCACAAACTATGAAGGTGAGACATTTTTCTCATATTTTAGAGTACAGCATTAAATAAACATTTTGAAAAAGTTGTAAAAATCCTACAAAAAAGAAACGAAAGTAGCCCAAGTAGAGTAGCTCGATTCTCTTATACGGATGCGAAATATGGGCAGATTCGCTTAAGGTGCAATGCCGGTGGAAAATTCTGCAATCTGTGCAACGCACCTGTGCTCTCAGAGTGGCTTCGTCATACAGAACAGTATCTGAAGCAGCGGTGTTAGTTATCAGCGGAACCATCCCTATAGATATTCTAGCACAAGAGCGTAAACGGAGATGGGAAGCAAAAACACAGGAATCCCAGTATCATACTTCTCCGATAATAGAGTTCAAACACTCACACTTTGGCAGGCAAGATGGAACTCTGAAAGGTATGGTAGATGGACAGCGAGACTAATACCCGATCTAAAAAAATGGGTAGAAAGAAAGCACGGTGAGGTTAACTATTACCTCACACAGTTTTTGTCCGGACATGGGTCCTTTCGTAAGTATCTGTGGCGAATGGGAAAAGTGAGCCAACCAAACTGCATATATGGAGATACTGAGTATGATGATGCGGAACACACCTTCTTTAAATGCGAGAGGTGGAACATAGAGAGAACAGCTCTGCAACGAGCTATTGGTGTATTTACACCTGAAGAAGTGATCGAGAAAATGATGATAGACGAAGAAAAATGGAATGCCGTCGCAAATTTTATGGAGGATATTATCCGAAAAAAGAAGCGCGAAATGGAAAGCTATGCTGAAGAGCATTGAGCATATGCTTCTCAAAACAGGCGATCCTGGACGCAGGGTGAGTAAGTAAGTGTCCTTCTTAGGACGCCGTCTTGGCCCTCTACCTCGAAGCAATGCGGAAGCAGTCCCGGGGTGGAGGGAAAAATGCAAGAGAAGAGGAGGGATATTTTTAGTGGAATCACCACACACGTAGTAGCGACGGTTACTGTATGGTGCGAAGGCATTTTTAACCCAACCTCACCGCCAAAAAAAAAAAAAAAAAAAAAAAAAAAAAATTGGCTAACGATGGAGCAAAAACCTATTGAATGCGACTTTCTCAGCAACAGTTAGAGTGTTTTCGACAAGATAAAGTAGATGTTTTGCATCAATTCATAACTATGGATGAGACTTGGGACCATCACTATGAACTTAAATAAAACAAGAGGCTAGCGAGTGCTGTGAACTTGTTCTTCGATTCCGAAACGAATTAGTGTCCAGAAATCGGCCAAGCAGATGTGAGCATCAGTTTTTTGAGATGCGAAAGGCATTTCGTTTGTGGGTTACTAGCAAACTGATAAAATAATAAATTCTGAAAATTATTATAACCTTTTAGACCAGCTGAAGGAAACAATTGGTTACAAAGGTTGAAGGAAGTAGTTCGTGCAAAAATACCTACTTTCTAAAAGAAAAAAATCTTTTTCTTCAGGACAATGGAGCATCGTGTCACAAGAGCATTTTGACAATGCCTAAAATACATGAATTAAAGCTCGAATTGCTGGAGCATCCACCTAAAAAACTTCGTGTATGGAAAGCGGTTTTCATCAAATGATGAAGTCATAACAGCTGAGGGAGTGTACTTTGCAGCACTTCCGGTTTCTCACTTCAGCGATGGAACTCACAAATTGGAACCTCGTTGGAATTAGTGTACTGATGTTCAGGGAGACTAGCCTGAATAGTGAAGAGTATTTCAAACCATAAAATTGTGTTTTTCTTATCGAACCGCCAAACTTACTGAACAACCGAAAGCTCAAAAAAATGTTTAAGGAGATAGAAATACCATAAATAGATTAAGGAAAAATTACCTAAAATTCTTTCCCAAATTTTTTACTTTGATCACGAAAAAACATAATTCAAATACTATGCATTTTCCCTAAACGACGAAAGCAACAACAACAACAACACAAACCAGAACATTTCGAAACGCGAAATAAGCGAAGCTAAGAAAGTTTATTTTGAAAGCGCAAATCAGTGTAAAGCAATAAACAAACATTCGCTAATGCGGATAGAACGCAAACAAATGTCTACTATACAGCCGACGTACATTCGAGCATACGTACATACATACATTCATGCGTACACGAGCGACCGCAGCTAGCCGCTGAGAGCAGTCTGTTATGCGTATGGAATAGTCATAAAAAACATCTTTCTGATTTATGTGCATATAATCGTACGTACGTATGTGTGTTTATATTTATGAGAGGCAAACATGATTACAACAACAACCATCAAATGTAGCTCGGCGAAAATTCTGTGGCGTTAAGGCACGTAAAATTAGCGCAAGCGGACAGGGTAGGGGCAAATAATAATTTCGGCGGGCTATATAACCGTAAACTGCACTGCTCCTCTTGGCTGGAACTAGTGATGGCGCGAGGCTCGCGGTGCGCGGTACACACATGCATACATATATGTGCATAAATGTATCAAATGCAGCTGAGGCGTGCCTGTGAAGATGCTGTCGTTGAACAGCTTGTTTGCATTTGCATGTCTGCAGCCAATATTTCTTGCCAATTTGCTGATTGCAGTGGCGGCGCGGAGGCTCTTTGTGGCTGTTGTACAAAGTTCATTGAATGTGCGCGCGCGCTCTGCGTTCAATGCGGAATGGTGTTCTCGTTAAGTCGCGCTGCGCTGTTATTGTCTTTCATAATTTTTTACTTTTGATTTTCAAATGCAATCGGCGCAATTATCGCCCCATCGTGCAATCGATTTCTTCCCATTCTCTATGTTTTCGTATGTATATATGTGTGCGAGCGTCATTATACCTGCTATTAAAAGTCTACATACACCGCCCGGCAAACGATAAATACCTGCAGCGCGGCAACATCACGTCGAGCACACATACACATACATAGCGGTTAAGACTTCGATTGTTGGTGTCGTCAGCCGCTAACTGCCTACCAGCAGCCGCCAGTCACTAGCAACTACCGCTGTAAACAAACAAAACTGGCAGGCGGCATGCGATCGCGCACTGTTGGCGCTGATTACTGCAAATGGAATTGCCGCGGCGGCTCCAATTGAATGTTGCCAATAAAATCATTGAGCGCATGCAAGAAATTAAAAATTAAAAAGCTTTAATGCTGCATAAATAAAATGCTATTATGAGCATTTCAACGATTGTGGCGGTGGCGATGGCTATGGCGACAGCAGCTGCAACTTGAGCGGCAGCTGATTACCATTTTGAATGCACGCATTTGAGCATGCAACATTGAAATCGCAGCACGCGGCACGCAACTGTTGTGCAACTGCCACAAGTTAGTATCACAAAAAAAAACCAAAAAACAAAAAAAAACACAAAGCGATACGCAAGACAATCGCGCCGCTGCTGCTGTCATCTGATCGAGCGCGCGACTGCTACTTCTACTTCTTCAACGAAACGCTTAGCGCGCACGAGCACTATTGGGTGTTGCCGCAATTGCAAAATAATTTGCGTGCGTCAACGTTTTTAGCGTCGACTGCTGCTTGGTGAGTCATCACGTTTCGCTTGTAAATGTCGTTTGTTTGCTAAATATTTCTTCGGTGTTTTTTTCTTTGTGTTGCTGTTGTCTTAATAGGTTTGCTGTTGTGTCGCTTTGCTTTTATGTCTCCTCTTTCATGCGGCTGGTTGAAATATGAGTGCTGAAAATGGTGCGCGTGGGCGATTAAGTGGTTTTTTAAATAAGTGAATCTCACTCACAGATTTGGAAATGACGGGTATTAAGCTATTAAGCCAAGTCTCCCTTTTGGCGCAAAACAAAAAACAAAAAATAAAAAAATACTCCAATCTTATGGAGACAGCGATATAATAGTTGGATGGATTCACAATTTTGGGCGCGCTGCAAAAATTAGCTTATGATTTTAATTTCAAATTATTAATAGGGAAATATTTTATAAATACAACAAATATGAAAAAAAAATATTCAAAAGTACAAGCCAAACAACTTAATTGCTCAGTTCGACTTACTCTATTATCAGCTTTTGTTTGTATATCCATTTGGGTAATATGCAACTTGCCTTACCTGAAAAAAATAAAATAAACAAAATCAAATAGAAGTTAGCAAAACAAGATAATTGTTTTATGATATAATAAGAAAAATAAAACAAAATATAAAAAAGTACAAAGCAAAATTGTTGGACCATTTTTGTTATTAAATTTCCAGTATAAATTTTTTACTTGCAATAGCTTCTACTGATGTCGGTTTCTGTGCATTGCCGCATAGTAAAACTCCCGTTAGAGAGATCCTTGAAAGCCGTTGGATAAGTAGGATAAGTAAATACTCACAATAAATAAATAATATAATTACATAACTCAAAAAGTTATGGAATTACTGGCATTTGTAAAAAGAAATAAGAAAAAAATTAAGCTATATATATTTTAATAAATAGTTTTGAATATATTTATTTTACATAAATATTTTTATATTTACTAAAAAAAAATTATATTTTGAAAAAAAAAAAATATTGTTTGAAAAAAAATTATATTCTTTTACTAACCAATTTTAAGATTTCCCAACTAAATGCTGCATAGGCAGTGCGTTGCATAAGGAACCACGTCACTACTGTGAACTATCGCGCTGGTATTCGACTGCTTTAGTAAAAGTGAAGATTATGAAATCTACAAAATGAAAAGCTGAAGAAGATTCGCCTAAGTTTCCATAAATGTTTACCGACTTCGCGGACTTAACGAAGTTTAGCTTGTTAAAAAATAAATCCAAGCTGGAATTGAAAATTAATGATGTACCATAATTTGTAGTCCTGCAAAAAACTCTCTCTGTCAACGAAAGTTATGTTGCCTGATTTTTTAAATAATTCAATGAGAGTAGGTTGGGCTTTTAAAGTATTTGCATTTGAAATTTTATCTAAAAGTATATAGAAGCTTTAAGTAATTCAGGTTAATCCAAACGAAATTACTAAGCTCTTCAGATTTTCATAGCTCAGTCTTAGACAAATATTCTTCATAAACTCAAAGTTAGAGGTAAATATTGCAAAAAAAGGAATCATCAGCCGCCGTTTAGTATTTTACGGAAATCTTAGGTGGGCTTTTTTACAGACAGCTCGCAGTTTTATTTAAATGTGCGCCCAAATTTGTATCAACTCTAGTCAAAGGGAAAGCTTTAAAACCTTCAGGTAACTATAAAGTTGAAAAAGCTCCTTTAAAAAAACCGCTTGCCGTTCGGAGTCGGCTTAAAACTGTGGATCCGTTCATTTGTGGAACAAAATCAAGGCGCACAACACAAGTAGGAGGAGCTCGGCCAAACACCCAAAAAGGGTGGAAACGCCAATTATTTATTTTTTAACTATAAAGTTATAAATCTATAATTAAATGATTACGTTTTTCGAGTTTTCGTAAGCTCAACCTCAGACAAACGCTTGCCACGAACACAAAGTTTACGCCAAACTTCCCAGACAAATATTCGAGGCAGATTTCAAATCAACATAAAGCAATAGACCAAATTCCTGTCAAGTTGTCAAAACATTCTTGAAAATATTTATTTAAATACATTGTCGTAATTTATTGTCATCAAAAATGGTTTATTTGTAGGCCTGGGTAAAATAAGAAATAATCTGAAAAAGTTTTTGAGAGTTTAGTAGAGCTTTTTAATTTGAAATATCTTCGATTCGATTCAACATTTTTACAACTTCTTTTCTACTATTTTAGGATAAGATATGCTTCGTATAAAATACAACCAGACGTGACGATCAATTGGAAATGGGCGTAATATACGAGTGCGTATGTTAGCACTTCGCTAGAGCGGTGTTTTGCGCTGATTTTCTGTACAAATTTGATTATGTCCCGAACATTTTTTGAATTACTGTTACTAGTAAAAAGACTTAAGGAACAAATTCTTTTTGAACAAAAAGCAAATTTTTCGAAACCGAACCGAAAAAAACCGAAAAAATTTAAAAATAATTAACAAAAAAAAATGTTAATAAACAATTTTTAATAAATAAGAAAAAAAAATTTAAAACTAAATTTAACAAAATAAAAGTGAATTGAAAAAAATGAAATTTAAAAATAAAATACATTATAATATTAAAAAAAAACAACAAAAAAAAAATATTTTTTGACAAAAAAGTATAATATTTAAAAACATAAAAATTATACTAAAAAATATATATATTATATTATTGAAAAAATAAAAGTTTTTGCAAAAAAAAAATTTGTTTTAAAGATTATATTTTATCCAAAAAGTCCAAACATAAAATATATAAAAATGTTGAAAAGAATTTAACTTTAAAAAGTGCTATACTAAAATTTTGAACATGGGAAATGTTTTTGGAACAAAAAAAAATTTTTTGGGAACAAAATGTAAGCCAAAAAAAAATTCAAAACTAAATAAGGCAAACAAAATTGTTTTTTGAATATATAAGAAAAGATTATTAAAAAAAAAAGAGATTATTTCAAAAAAAAAAGTTATATAATTTGAAAAAAATATAATATTTACAAAAAAATTAAAGGTCTGAAAAAACCCTATATATAAGTTTTTCCAAGAAAAATAGTTTTAAGGTTTACATCTTATCCAAAAAATTCAAATATAAAATATATAAAAATGTAAAAAAGAACCTAACTTTAAAAAACTCTATATGCTAATTGGCTTAAATAAAATTTACGGTAAATTTTATTTGAAACTATAAATTTTGTCCGAAGTTTGAAAATTAGTTTTTACGTTAAAGTAAAATTTGTGGATGCTGATATGAAGTAGATTTCAGATCCACAAAAAAAAAATACAATAGTGAAATCCTAGCTGGAAGTTGATGAAGGCTTCTTAAAATTTTACTTATATAAGGTGGTGCAAAATTTTTCCTTCAATTTTACTTTTAAATAATTCTTTTTATCATCATCATCATTAACACTAGGGTCTTGTGCATACCATTGCTTCTATTGCTTTCAATCGCATTTTTTATTAAATACAAAAATTATTTTCAGGAATGAAAATCTTTATTTTGATCTTTACGAACTCTATTGCTTGTCCTTTGGAGACTGCAGCTGCCTGGTTCACAAGTGTCAAATATGATTGGCATACGACACCATTAACACAAATTATAAATGTTCCTTTGATAGTGTGATTAAGCTTTCTGGAACTTTTAATCAACTCGAGCTCTAACTCTAGCAATGATGGAAGCATATCTGTTGCAAATTTTTTCTTGGAATGACACGGAAAGCGAAAATGTATGTACGTACGCACGTAATATTTTATTAAAAGGATTTTTGAAAAACGAGAAAAATTTTGTAAAATTCAGCAATTCGTAATTATTTTGTGCGTATAAGATTTCCAAGGTAGAGGTTACCAAATTTGGTAGACACTCTTTTTTTATTTCTTTAAAAATGTTAAAATATTCAGAAGCATTCTTGCGGTGGTAAAGAAAATAGTATTTACCACAACAAAAGCAGACATTTTTTTGCGCTTTAGACAATAACGGAATTTTGTTTTTAAAACGCTACTTTTTTAGAAACTCTTCGCAGAAATCAAATAAAAAGTAATGATAGGAATAAAATTTGTGTCTGTTATTTCGTTTTCGCATATTTTTTGTAACAAATGCTGCTAATGAGCTTCTAGACGGGCTTGGCTCACAAATCATGATGTCATGTGTCAATGTTTGCAACACAGCAATTTTTATTTTTTAACTTAAAAAAAACAAAAACAGATTACAAATTTTTGTCAACAGCTAACAAACCAGTTTAAGTTTTTCGTAAACAAAAAACACCTTAAACAAGAAAGCAAATTTTGGAATAATGAATGATTTAATCCAGCTAATGGACCACCTCAATGGCAAAAAGCAAAACAGGTTATAGTCAATAAATTAGGATGAAAAGATTGGCATGCAAATAATTCTTCGTGGCAATGAGAAAAATTTCCGAAAATAACTATTTAAATAAGCTAACAAAGGCGTAAAAATTTGTTGCTCTTCACAAAATTTGCGTATTAAATTTGTCGCTAGTGAAGAGGAATGAACATAAAAAATAAGTTCAATAAATTTTAAATTAAACAAAAAAGCTAAATCAGAAGTGGTGACAGCTTTAATTAAACGAGAAAGTTTTCTGAAGAAAAATTGCCAAGCAAATGGCTAGGTTTTAACCCTTGGTTCCTCATGATACTACCAAAGAACGACACAAAATCGTTGGCTAAAAAACCACAAAAGACCCAGAAAAAGAAGGAAGAAAGCGCCAGCCAAGAAGGAGAAGTGGTCGAAAGGCAAAGCCAGCGACAAGTTGAACAACCAAATTCTAATCGCGTGAGAAGTTGTACATGAGAAGTTGTACAGGGAATTGTCACAATATAAAATGATAACTCCTGCAGTGGTATCGGAGTGTTTGAATATTTTGGCAGAAGGGCGCTGGTAGAATTACGTGAAAAAGATCTGATTAAGCAGGTTGTTCAATACCACTCAGGAGAGATCTATAGGAACAGTGGATATAAAAATTGTAAGGGCATGTAAGTTGACATTTAAAGAGCTGTAGAGAATAATGAGAGTCAGAAGTTTCTGCTGTGGCAGTAAAAGTGTGTCATATTATACAAAAATGTTGATGCTTAATTTTGTTTATTCAGACTTTCTTTTAAATGAAAATGGGATTCATTATTTTTATTAAAAGGTTTGAAATTTTGATAATATTTGTTAAATTTTTGAAATTCAAACAAAGTTTGAAACTTTAAAGAATATGGCTTTTATTGTAGTACAAACTATTGAAATTCAACTATGAATTGGTTGAGCCAAGGAGCACCAAGAGATTTGGTGACTTCAAAAACACTAAGGCTAAAAAACCCATTGTATTTAGAGCTCTGGAAAGAAGGGCAAGGAGGGGAGGAGAAAAGATCAGAAAACAGATTGGTAAGAATAGAGACAGAGACAGAGGTACTTAGTCCTGTGAAAACTATCCAGATTCTTTGGCAAATCTGTAAACATCCTCCACTTTTAGAGAACGAATATCACTCATTCTCATGACATCGGAACCCAAAACTCGTAGCCGTGCTCCAGCAAAGGCAGGGCACTCACAGAGAAAGTGCTCTGTGCTGTACGCCTCCTCCAAGCAACTCAGGCATACTGGGTCCTAAATGATTCCAATGGTGGTCGTGTGCTGAATTCATGGGTTGTGTTCTGTAATAATCCCGACCGCACAAACTATAGTTTTATAAAAAAAAAATGGAAATTAAGAAATTAAAAAAAATAAAGAAATATAAAAAAAATAAAAGAATGAAGAAATAGCTAAATCTTCTCAACACATCACACTGCTATTATTGGGCACACAGGTGTATACGCATATACTATCTAACCACTACTCTATAGCTCAAGATAATTTTCTAATGATCATCAAGGAAAAATTGCGTTAATAGCAAACATTTCTTTTAAAAACGCAAAACATACGAAATTACCGAATTTCTACACCCAACAAAAAATAAATTTATTATTGATTTTAAGCTAACTTTTTTAACAATAATAACCTCCATCGCTTAACACTTCATGAACTAAAATAAAGAACACTAACAAATAATTTGCATCCCTGGCGAATTTTTATGTCCGCAACTTTCGTTTCGTAACATTCTGATTTAGTAACTCGAAAATCTTGTACCCTTCGCATGACAAAATCAGCCTGCCGTTACCAAATGTGGATTGCACTTTTCAGTTTGGATTGCAGGAAATGCATTATTTGCGTAATTGCGTGAAAAATTGCATCTTCCCATATACAATAGGGATTTAAGTGGAGTTGAAAGAAACACTAAATTATGTCATTCCCGCCGGAGAAAGGCAGACACACAGACAGGCAAACAACAGAAGCCAAAACAGGCACTTTGCGCACAGGAAAGATTGCACTTGTGAGGCTGTTGTCTAATTAAGGCGAAATTATTATCAAAGCCGTAAAACAAGTAAGTAGATATAAAAATGCACAAACCCACACACATACATGCACATCGCAATGCCAATCGAGGAATAATGCCGGCGCATGTGGGGATTATTGACTATCCCCCGCTCAGCAAAAAACAAAAATACCAAAAAGGGTAAATACCATAAGAAATTACTTTTGTAGAGCTTTTATTACAAATTGAGTCATTAAATTTATTTATAAGCGTTGAAAGCGCAAAACTTCCGAATAATTGGCGTTATTCGTTGAAAACTGCGCACGGCGGCAGCTGCAGAAAGTTTCAACGCACATATGGCGATAATTTATTTTCATTTCTTTCGTTTGGCAGTATTGCTTTTCATTCAAATTTTTTTTTTTTTTTTCGATTTTTAAATTTCATTTTGGGTCACAGTTGGTGCGCATGCGCGCAATTTTTATTAAATGTTCTTTTGATTTTTACGACGCGTCACAACAATGTTCTACTTGAATTCACTATCAATTGACTATGCGAAAATATGCGAAGATTTATGAACAATAAATGCAATAAACAAGGAAGTTAAGTGGGATGGGCATTTTGTGTTTGCGCAAAATTGGAGGTTGAAAATTGGTAATCAATTTTTTCATCAGGAAATTGTGCCCTGAAATTATTAGAATATTATTTTTTTTATTTTACTTTTTAATTTGGATGTATAGAATTGATCGCTCGCATCGATCGATCCGATCGAATAGGGATCGCTACAGAGAGCTAAAAAAGGAAGAGAGACGTATTATCCGAAAGAAAAAACGAGAGGCGGAAATACGTGAGTGCGAGAAGCTTGAGATGCTGGCCAACAGGAACAATGCCCAAAAATTCTACCAGAAATTTCGGCGGCTTACAGAAGGTTTTAAGACCGGGTCGTTTTCCTGTAAGAACAAAGACGGCGAACTGGTGACTGACGTACAGAGCAATCTTAAATTACGGAGGAAACATTTCTCGAACCTGTTAAACAGTGATAGCTGCGCATGTCACAGAGAATGTGAAGACCCCGATACCCCAATCGTCGACGATAGAATTGTCGTTCTGCAACCCGATCATGACGAGGTGAGAATAGCGATAAAGCGGCTAAAGAACAACAAAGCCGCGGGCGCCGACGGACTGCCGGCTGAGCAATTCAAACATGGCGGTGAGGAGCTGATAAGGTGCATGCATCAGCTTCTATGCAAAATATGGTCGGACGAAAGCATGCCTGCCGATTGGAATTTAAGTGTGCTCTGCCCAATCCATAAGAAGGGCGATCCTGCAATTTGTGCCAATTACCGCGGGATTAGTCTTCTAAATATCGCCTATAAGGTTCTAGCGAGCGTATTGTGTGAAAGGCTGAAGCCCACCGTCAACCAACTGATTGGACCTTATCAGTGTGGCTTCAGACCTGGAAAGTCTATCATCGACCAAATATTCACAATACGCCAAATCTTGGAAAAGACCCACGAAAGAAGAATCGACACACACAATATTTTCGTCGACTTCAGAGCTGCATTCGACATTACGGAAAGGAGTTACCTGTATGCCGCGATGTCTGAATTTGGTATCCCCACAAAACTAATACGGCTATGCAAGATGACGTTGCTCAACACCAGGAGCGCCGTCAAAATTGGAAAGGACCTCTCCGAGCCGTTTGATACCAAATGAGGTTTCAGACAGGATGACTCGCTGTCATGTGACTTCTTAAACCTGATGTTGGAGAGCTTCGTAAGAGCCGCAGAATTTAATCGCTCAGGCACAATTTTTTATAAGAGCGTACAATTGTTGGCGTATGCCGATGATATCGACATCATAGGCCTTAACAACCGCGCTGTTAGTTCTGCCTTTTCCAAACTGGATAAAGAGGCAAAGCGAATAGTGAGCGAGGACAAAACGAAGTACCACCAAACAGTCGGCGCACTCGCATATCGGCACTCAGGTCACTGTTGACAGTTATGATTTCGAGGTTGTACAAGGATTCCTATATTTAGGAACCAGCATTAACACCGATAACAATGTCAGCCTTGAAATCCAACGTAGAATCTCTCTTGCCAACAAGTGCTACTTTGGACTAAGTAGGCAACTGAGCGGTAAAGTCCTCTCTCGACGAACAAAACTAACACTCTACAAGGCTCTCATCATGCCCGTCCTAACGTATGGCGCTGGAGTTTGGACGATGACAACATCCGATGAAGCGATGCTTGAATTGTTTGCACGTTGGCAACGGCGAATATCGTAGGCGATGGAACGATGTGTTGTATGAGCTTTACGACGACGTAGACATAGCGCAGCGAATAAAGATCCAGCGGCTACGTTGGCTGCGTAATGTCGTCCGAATGGATACGAACGCTCCGGCTTTGAAAGTATTTAATGCTGTACTAGCTGGTGGTAGCAGAGGAAGAGGATGGCCTCTTGAAAGATCAGGTGGAGAAGGACTTCGCTTCAATGGTGGGTCCAATTGGCGCCGGTTAGCACAAGAAGAAACGACTGGCGCGCTTTGTTAAACTCGGCCAAAATCGCGTAAGCGGTTATCGCGCCAATTAAGAAGAAGTATAGAATTGATGAATAGGATGAATAATTTTATCTAGTAAATAAATGAAATTGGTTTTTCCTTGCTGTAAATGCGTGGAAAAGTTATAATTACACAGACCAAATTTTGGGCTAAAGTGCGAATAGTTTATCAAAAATGTTATGCATAAAACGACATCAAATATAATTTCAGTGCTCAAACTTTTATGGTGGAATTAAACGGGGCATTTTTCCATAGTACATTTTAACCCTCTACCTTCTATCTAGCTGGGCATTTTTTACCCCTTTTTAAAACAAGTATAATGCGAGTTCATTAAAAAAGGCAATTAGAAGGTTAAAGTGGTCCACAAAAATTTTAAGCGTACAATTTGACTGGGGGTCACCAAAGACAAAAAAATTCGTATGCGTTAAGATGAGTGCGCAAGAAAGCTTTGTACAAGCAAATGATGACAAATTTGGTATGGAAGCATTGTAAGGATATATAACTAAGGGCACTAGGGATCGATTTGTAAGGAAAGCAATTTTTTTACTTACTGTAACGCAGCGTAGGTTGATATAAAAATTATTATTGTTATTCTTAATTATCTAATATAAATAGTATCACCGCAACAGCTATTAGGGCTATCGGATATAAAAATTAATTTGAAGTCATTTATATATATGCACCAATAAAGAAGAAGCAGCGCCTTTCCTTAATATTTAATTTAATATTGTAATTAAATCTTTTCAATACACGTAAGTCTTTTTCTACTCAAACCATTGATTCAAATTAAAATCAAGTGTTTGCGTATTGTGAATTACTTTCCTTCCCAAGTACCTTTTAAATGTTCTCTCCACTTAAGATCAATAATTATAGTTGTTTTTTAAGCGAGCTGGCAAATTGCTATCACTTGCCACTACTTGTGGCAATAATGCATATGCAACGGCGCAAGAAAATTACAAAATTGATTCATATCGACTGGAGCACAGAGAAATTGAAAGAGCTGTTGTTATTGTTTTTGTTTTTGCAAACTCGCAATCTCGCATTTCTATCTGTAAAAGCGATATTTGCTTAATTAAGGAGTGACAGCAACATCTTGCAGGCTTTTTACAAGTAAATCATTTGCTGTGAAGGAAGAGAGTTTCACAATTTGAAATGTATGAAACATTTCAATTGATATGCATTTTCAGGCGTTCAGTAGCATGAAAAGGAAAATGGAGAAGGAGAACCAACAGAGATGGAAACGGAAGATTAAGCAAAGAAGTTATAAGATAAAGTGGTAGGCCTATCGTACATCTTCTTCAAATGTTGAGTTGTATGCAAATAAGTGCCGTCTACAGAAAAAAGGGTGTTGTAATAAGCCAATGCTTGGCAGCGACCTTTGGTCCAAAACAATTGTACATAAAGGGTGTTTTTTTAGCGGTTAGGTTTTCAAGTTGGCACTACTTTTTTCGTAGATGGTCTTTTTGACAGCTGTCACTTGATTTATGCTCAGTTTGGTTTGCCATTTCATAATGAATAGACTTACACCTGAACAACGTTTGCAAATCGTGCAAATTTATTACGAAAATAATGGTTCGGTTCGCACGACCCATCGCGCGCTGCGTCCATTATTCGGTCGACATAATCGTCCCTCAGAGTCACTAATTCGATTAACCATGGATCGGTTTCGCACCACGTTTGCTTTAGTGGATAATACGCATCCTCAGAGACGTCGTACAGTGCGCACTGAAGACGCTATTGCTGCTGTGGAGCAGAGTATCGATGAAGACCCGAATGATTGGAGATGTGCCCATCCACTTTATGGAAGATTTTGCGGAAGGATCTTGGTTTGCGGGCTTACAAAATCCAACTCGTGCAAGAATTGAAGCCGAACGACCATCAAGCGCGTCGCACGTTCGGTGAATGGGCCCAAAACGAGATGGCCACCGATCCCGATTTTCACAAGAAAATTTTGTTCAGCGATGAAGCTCACTTTTGGTTGAATGGGTATGTCAATAAGCAAAATTGTCGCATTTGGAGTGAACATAATCCACAAGCCATTGCTGAGACGCCGTTACATCCTCAAAAAGTCACTGTTTGGTGTGCTCTATGGGCAGAGGGAATCATTGGTCCATATTTCTTTAAAAATGAAGCCGGCCATAATGTTACAGTTAATGGAGAGCGCTATAGAACCATGATTAATGACTTTTTCGTGCCTGAATTGGACGATGTTGATGTGGACGACCTTTGGTTCCAACAAGACGGCGCTACATGCCATTCAGCCAACGCAACAATCGATTTATTGAAGGAAACTTTTGGTGAGCGCATTATCTCGCGCAGTGGACTTGTGGCGTGGCCTCCAAGATCGTGCGATATAACACCGCTGGACTATTTCTTGTGGGGCTATGTGAAGTCGCTTGTCTACGCAGATAAGCCCAAGACGATTGACGTCTTGGAAGAGAATATTCGGCGCGTTATTGCTGACATACGGCCCCAATTGCTGCAAAAAGTGGTCGAAAATTGGGCCTCTCGGCTGGAATTTATTCGAGCCAGCCGCGGCGGCCACTTGCCCGAAATCATTTTTAAAACATAATGGCAAACTCTTATCTTTATAATAAAGCTAAATTCTTGGCCATAACATTAAATTATATACGTTTTATTTCATCTTGAAAACCTAACCTCTAAAAGAACACCCTTTATTAGTAAGTAGTGCATAGGCACATATTCATACATAATATATATGGGTGTAAGTTTTGTTGTACTTTTCCCCGCTTAAGTGTCTCCTGAAATCTTCTGCCTTATTCCATCCGCCATTTCACTCAAAGTTCATTTCTTGTCGTTGCCTTTATTTTTACTGCTTCATTTTTCCACACTTTTCTCTCTCAGCGCTTGTTCATACTATGCACATAACGGCAATTGTCAACTGTCAGTGTCATTTTTAATTAGTTTGTTTACTTTTCTGCAATCAGCTTTTGTGTGACTGACTTTTGTGGCTTCCAGCGTGTAGCCGCTCCAGCTGCTGCATTGTTTGCTTGGTTGACTAGGGCTGACTTCGCTGACTGACTGACAAGACTGAGTGACGTGCGGTGCTTCTCGCATGCCTTTCTTGTACATACATATGTAATGCTTTCTTTATACATTTTTAAATCATTTCATATCGCTTGATTAATTTATATACGTTTTATTTTCTTTAATGAACTCTTCGATAAGTTTCGAAGCATTGGCGCGTGCAAGAAAAATATTACAGACAAAGCATTTGAGTTGCTTCAACTACTGATTTTCAAAGTTTTTTTTTTTTTTGTTTTTTGAAATATTTTCAAAAATATTTTATTTCTTTTTGTTGTTCTTGGTGCGTACTATTGATAACGTGGTATTTTCCGTTGACCGTTAACCGTAAGACCGAGTGGCCACTAGCGTGAAAATTCTATAAGTGTTAATTGTACTAGGAACCATTTGCTTATCTTGCTAAGTTGTCTGACCGTCTGGGTTTTAGAAAGTGGGAGGTCATCAATGTCACTGGTGTTTATTTGAGCAAAACTATCACTGTGTTCACGAAATCTCTTCTGTGTGGTGCAAAATCACACGAGAGGGCAAGGCATGCAAGTGCAGTGTAACCTCTCATTGCGGATGCCTCTATTAGGCGAACACTTCGGACATTTTTTCCTGTACCAAATCTTAGATATCGGAACAAATTCCCCTCTCTTGAGCAGATATCTCTCTTGGGCGGCCAAAAGTTGAGCGACGGTGAGTGTACGTCTAAGAGTGGTTTCACTGTATACATCAACTGAGCTGCTATTCTGTTACTCATAAACTTCAGAACTCAATATATAATCTTTATTTAAGAATAACTTCATGTAAACCGTTCAACTTTAGTAACACAGCGACTTTGTATGTCAGTTTCAATTATCAGCAATTAAGAAAGAGTTTGGAGGTAAAGATAAAGCCATCAGGCGTGGCATGCAAACTTTTTTTAGTATAATTTTTTGGAGACAAAAAATGTTTTTTTAATATAAATTATTATAAATTATAATTTATTTAGTATAATTTTTTTTGTAACAGCAAAAATTTCTTTTGATATACATTTTTTGAGTATCTATTTTTTTGCAAAAAAAGTTTTTTAGTATACATTTTTTAGTAACAACATTCTTAATGACAAAAATATTGTTTGTAATACAAATTTTTTTAGTGAAAACCAAAAAAAAATTTTGTTAAAATAAAAATATATAAAAAAAAATTATATTAACAAAAATTTGGGGCAATGCAAACAAACAAAACAAAAAAATTTTTTTCATCAAGATTTTTTAGTAGGAGCTGAAAAAAATGTATTATATACCTATAACATTTGCTATATCAATTTTTTTATAATTTCTATATCAATTTTTTTAGACCTTTTTGTTAGCAACAAAAAATTTTTTCCAGTTAAATTTTATTTTTTTTTTTGCAGATTTTTTTTAATAAATTTGTTTAGTAATTTTTTTTTTGACAAATTTTTTTTTAGTATACATTTTGACAAGTAACAAGAAAAGTTACTTTATATAAATTTTTTGAAGAAATCCTCGTTAACAACGTCCATTTGAGCTGCTTGCTCTAGAGAACCTAAAAAATCCTGGCGTACCTAAACAACCACCGCGCTGGCATTCTGAAATAGAGCTCTGAACGTGTTCAAATGATTTATATTTGATTATAAAATCAAAAAAAATTGCCCCTGTGCTCTGTTTGACAGTTGGCTCTAATGTTATTCAGATCTCAAGAATAGAATATTCAGATTTTAGAACTGGAATTCTGATTTCTGAAACAACATCAAAAAGGGTGTACGCGCCAATTATATATAAGTTGAACCTAAAAACCTTAAGAAAGTTATGATAAACCCACTTTTTAAACAATCTAAACGAATTTGTTTTTCCAAAACAATTATTTTTTTTTTTAATTAGCGAAAAATTGTTGAATTTCTCACTTTTTGTCTAATTTTCTTTGTTTAACTAGAAGCTATACTATACTAAAATACAATTTTTTTTGGGTTTTTGGGTTCAGATGAAAAATGCGACCTGCATCTTTCTTGCCGCACGACACATGCACACTCGAGGCGCCTCGGCAAAATACTTGTACCAGGCATAACACATTTTAATGAAAAAATATGAGACTGTTGAAATATATAACAATAAAACATGAAAGTTTCGTTTCAATCGAATATTTCTTTTCTTCCCAAAAAAAAACCACGAAAAAATCGATTTTTTGAAGCCTCTCAAGCAGGCTCCCCCCTTAACCCATTGTCCTTTATTGGACACCAACTGATTGCGTGTTTCTATTACCATTCGTAGTTATTTGATGATATTAAACTTGTTTTGTTATTAAACAAAGAAAAATTGTACAACTTCATCGCTAAGTCATTTGGATGGTCCAAAACTTTTATTGTAAATGCCTTTAAGTCCAAAAATCAACAGAATAGTTCAAACATATCCTTATTAGCTAAAAAGTGAAAGTAAACCTTGGTTTTTGCTATAAAAATGGATTTTTCTGTCTCCATTTCTGTGCACATATAAATATTTTTGTATAGCCTTTATGATAAAAAATACTATACAATATTTTTAATTTATTAAACCTGCTCTCTGTCTGATAAACATCTACAAATATTGCTTTTCTTATGAAATGTTCGTTACAAATTGACTGCTTTCTAAAAGAATATCTGCCCAATAGACATTTGAAGCTTCTTCAGTAGAAGTGCTAATGCGTTTATTTCTCAACTACTCCCGCTGTCTATCTAATACATTTTT
Source organism: Anastrepha ludens (assembly GCF_028408465.1). NCBI lineage: Eukaryota > Metazoa > Arthropoda > Insecta > Diptera > Tephritidae > Anastrepha > Anastrepha ludens. The sequence continues at coordinate 111,859,936 of NC_071498.1, read as the reverse complement.
ATTATGAAAGCTGTTAATGCTTTTCTCTTCATTATTTTTTCTCATATTGAGCTCTTTTATCTTGCTTGTTTAATCGCCATAGATAAATTTGTTTGAGTGACCTAGTAATTTTAGAATTTCTTGATTGTATACATTTCTACTACTTAATTTAATCGAAGCAGCAGAGTGTTGAGTTTCTTTGCTTTCAACTCCCGTTTGAATGCCCCTTTATTTATTTATTTACATTATTACAATTTTCTTTTTCGTTTGCTGCTGTTTGATTAAAGTCTGCGCTGCGGTTGGCGTGTACGAGTATTTTCGTTTTTAATCTTTCTTGCTACAATTTTGTGGTTATAAACAAAACTAAGAAAAAGGTAAGAAATATTGCGGTGCTTATCATCATTGAGCTTCATCGTGAAAGGCAGCCAAATAAACCAGTGTATTTGTTCGTTTGTTATGTTTTCTTTTCTACTGATACAGTTTATCTGTTTTACATTACAGTTTTGGTTTGAGTTTTGATTAGCTCGTTACATGCAAACCATTCATAAAATATTTTTTTTATTATTTTTTTACTGTAGGTATCTTCTTAGATTACTATCGGACGGCGGCAAATTGATGAAATTTGGTGTACTTGAATAGCGGTATTGATATACATTTGTATGTTTCCAATTTAATCAAATATTGGGATTTTTTCTTAGATAAAAAGAAATTGGGCAAATCAAATCAAACATTGTTTTTAAACTATATTGAGATAAAATTATCAACTGGCCTGTTTTGGTGGCGAGTATTGTGTACCACTAAGTGATGAGTAGCAAATCGAAGCTAAGAAGCTTCGCTGACTAGCTCAAGTAGCTTAAATGGATTCTTTCGGTTGGATGGCTATTTTCTGTTCTCTGCTAAGTGTTCAAGACTGGTGTGCATTTTTAAGAGTACCATTTAAAAAGCTGTAATTACACTCCTTATAATAGCAAATTCTGATCGGCTGCAACTTTTCATTAGATCAGATTAACCTGGGTCATCAATAACGAGCTCACATAGACCAGGAGTGGCCTCTAGTGCGAGGTTATGTAGAAACTTAGAAGTGAGGTATATATTTTTAAAACTGAATGGTTGATCCTCTGATGCGCGACATTACTCATAGGGGGGGAAGCACGCAGAATTCAGACCGCTAAACTGTAATCTGCAAAATTGTGATTAGTGGCATAGCGGGCGCTTTAGACAATAATCAACATTATTTTTGTTAGGTGGTTTTTGTTACATGGCTATGAATGGATCAATCTGAACCAGTCTTAACTGCTCAGCATGAGATGAAGTAACATAGTATCCCTTAAGTACCTGAAACACTTACTTACAAGTCTACAATCTATACTTGGGCGCATTGGCGCAATGAACTATGAATCTCAAACGTTGTTCTTCTTCAACGTCCTTGCTGTGTCCAGCGCACTCATGCGGGAAAGGTAGAAGAGTGACACGTAGACGGATGCTTGGTTTTTATCGTTTTTGGTCAGCATATTGGTCCGCTTCTTATCTCATACTCCCCTGTGCCTGGGCACAAATTTCATATATCTCAACTGCTGTGCCAAAAGTGAAATTATCACCGCGGCTGTAACTTCTTTAGTGGCTGCCATGCTGCTAGTGAAGTTGTTCAAAGTTCAATGCTGTTAGTTTGGCTGCCAACCCAGTTACCCTAACAGTAGTGTAGATTTTGGCGAGGAAAATGCGTGTGCATACAACTGTTTAGTGCAAAGTTCCTTATACAATAGAAGGAAGCGGATCGTATTTCGTCAGCCATAAGAAAGATCTTGTATACTGTTACATTATAAATCAAATTCGATGTTTCTTGTCGGCAATTCACCAAAAGATTGAGCCCAATTAGATACAAACATTGAGGTTTAAGGGAAGGCGCAAACCTTCAAAACTTATTGTTCTGGCAATGTACTTACATATGTTGGTGGTGTACACAACTTCACTAAGGAGCTCAACTTGTTGAATGACATATAGAGAGAATTGTCAGCTTCACAGATTCGAGAATTTTTGATTATTGCGAAAAAGACTCAAACTAGTTATGTATCTTCCGCGCATCACTTGACACTCGCACAGCTAGTTGCATATTTTGAGTAATGAATTGGGCTAAAATCCTAACGAGTATCCTACATATAAAAGAAAAACTATGACAAGAGCAGCACCACACTTCCACATGTCGAATAAAAACAACAAACATCAGCTCAAATGGTATCGCTTATATAATTTTGGTATTTGCCAGTTTCATCGAACAGAATAAATAAAATGGAACAATAATAATAAAAAATTAAAAACAAAAAAATTATAAAATTATAAAATAAAACAAAATGAAATAAAATAAAAAAAATCAACCAAATCGAAAAAAAATTAAATTAAATAAAAAGATATTAAAGTAAACATAAAAAAAATATAAAATGCGAGAGAGAAAACTAAATTAAATAAAAATAAATTGAAAATAATTAACAGATAAGTAAATAAATAAAATGAAGTAAAAATAAAATAAAACCAAATTATATTACAGAGGAAAAAGAAAATAAAATTAAATGAAATTAAAAACAATAAGGTAAACCAAAATAATGAATTATAATAAAATCAAATGTAAGAAAATAAAAGAAACCGAAATAAGTGGAATAAAATTAATTATATTAAGTAAGGTTAAATATAATAAAATTAAGTTGACTTAAATATAATAAAGTAGCATAAAAAAATGAAAAGAAAATGGAATAACCTACATAAAAAATATAAAGTAAAATAGAAAATGAAAGAGGTAAAATAACAGAATTAAATAAAATAAAAAATCAATAAAAAAACTAAATTAAATTGAATTAAATAAAAATAATAATAGTTAAATAGAAAAGAAAATATAACAAAATTAAATACAATATAATTAAATAAAAAGTACTATAGTAAAATAAAATATAAGTAAACAAAATAAAAAATTAAATAAAAAATCAAGTAAATAAAATAAAATTTCATTTCATTTAATTGAAAAAGGTGAAATATACTATAACTAAATTGAATAAAAAACAAAAAAATAAATTTTTATATATACACGACAGCCAACTTAACTGCTCAAAACGACTTACGCGCTTATCAGCTTTTGTTTATATATCCACTTCGGTAATATGCAACTTGCCTTACCTGAAAAAAATAAAAATAATTAAAAGTTAGCAAAACAGATTAATTATGAGAAAACTAAAATGAAATACAAAGTAGCACTGGAACGACATTTTTGGACTATTTTTGTTATTAAGCTTTCAGAATATTTTACTTGTAAAAACTATTGCTGATGTTATTTCCTCTGCCTTGCCGTATAATAAATTTCTGATGAAAAGCTCTTTGAAAGCTGTTGCTTAAAGTTAAACTTAATCCCAAGTCAATGGTCGTTCGTGTCCGGCCGTTTTTATGTTTATGATAAAATATTATTAAAATACAAAATTTTGAAAAAACCTCTTCGGAAGGTACCTTATGATTTGTTTTTTAATTTTCTGTTCGCGTTATATAGTAGAAACAAGCGCCGATCCATCGACATGGAATTAAGGTGCCAAATGGAACGGCATGAGATAAGGGTGATATAATTAGCGCTTACACCTTTTTTGGGTATTCGCCCTAGTCTCTCCGCCTATTTGCTTCTTGATGTTTTTCCACAAATGGAGGTACCTACAGTTTTAAGCCAATCCTAATAGTAAATGGGTTTTTATGAGCAGCTTTTTCAGAAACATAAATAGGAGGTTTGCCATTGCTTGCCGAGGGACGGCCGCTGTTAGAAAAAACTTTTTCTATAATTTTGGTGTTTCATGCACGAACCTCCGCACTTTCGATTGATAGTTACGCATTAACCCATTCGGATACGGCGTCGAACGGCCGCGATAATAAAATTATATAAAAAAAAATTTATATAAAATAAGTAAACAAATAAAGAAAATAAAAATGAAAAAAGTAAAAAGAAATCAAATAAAATAAAGATAAATAAATAAAACAAAATTAAATTAAATGCAGTCAAATATAATAAAATCAGAATAAATTAAAAATAATAAAGAGAATTCAAGACTAAACAAATAAAATAAAATAAACTAGTAAATTAAATACAATACAATATTTAAGTAAATTAAAAATAAAAAAATATATAATAAAAAATATAAAATAAAACGAAATAGAATAAAATTAAAGTTAATAAAAGTGAAAAATGAATAAATAAGTAAAATAAAATGGAGCAAAATTAAAATAAATTAATAATAATATAAAAAAACTAAAATAGAAAAATACAAAATAAAATTAAAGTAAATAAAAATGAAAAATATACAGATAAAGAAATGAACAAAATTAAATAGAATACAAATTACAAAATACAAACTAAAAAATAAGTAAGTAAAATTAAATTAAATAAAGTCAAATATAATAAAATCAGATTAAACCAAAAATAATAAAGAGAGTTCAAATATGAACAAAGAAAAAAAAAATAAATGGAAATAAACTAGAATAAAATTATTGACAAAATATTTAAGTAAAATAAAAATAAAAAACTTATATAATAAAAAAATATAAAATGAAACGCAATAAAATAAAATTAAAGTAAATAAAAATTAAAAATTAATAAATAACTAAAATAAAATAGAATAAAATTAAAATAAATTAATAATAAAATAAAATAAAATAATAATAGTAGTTAAAGTAAATAAAAATGAAAAAATATACAAATTAAAAAAAAAAGTAAATGAAATATGGTAGAATACAAAATATTAAAGAATAATAAAGAGTAAAAAAAACAAAATGAGATAAAAAATATATAAAAGAACACGAAGTAAAATACAATTCAAGTAAATAAAAATTGCGAATAAAAATTAAGTTAAATCAAATAAGATAAATAAAATAAAATGAAATAAAATAAAATTAAGATAATTATATAATAACAAAATTTAATAAGGAGAGCCCAGAACACAGTAAAACAAAAAAACAAATTGTAATCTTTAAATATATTAACTTTGCAGAGCAAAAAACTTCTCACTTACAAGTAAAATTGCATTCACTACAAAACCAGCTAAAAAGCAATCCAAACATAAACAATGCAAAGCTGCTTCAAACAAACAACGGAAAATGCTGTTTTATCTAACACAACGAAAGAACAAGACACAATGTACAAAAAGAATACTGGAAGTAAAACATAAAACGAAGAGCGCGAAAAAATGAGCCACACAGAGATGATGTAATGCAAAATGCAACAGACGCAAGAAACAACGTCATAGAGGGAGAAACAAAACCAAAACAAAACACACACAAAAATACGGCAACGGCACCAAAAAACACTGACAACGAAAAAAGCGCACAACAAAAACAACCATTGCAGCAACATCATAAACAACTTCAATATTTTAGCTTTGCTTGATGGAGAAGCAACAGCTGCACAGCTGTGCAGCACATGTTGCACACAACAACAAAAACAATGTTGCTTAACGCATGCGCATAAATACGTACATGTAATGTGTATGTAGCTTCTAGTATATAACTTAAATGCATATGTATATATGTATTTATGTGGCTTGAGAACAACAACACTGCACTGTTCCGAGGTTACCGCACAGTTGTCGATGCCAAGAAGCTGTTGATGCAGGATTACAAAATGCGGCCGCTGGTAGTCAAGTGAAGAGCGGGAGAGCTAAGCGGAAATCAGAGGTGACACCTGGTATTGAGCCGCGCAGTGCAAAGATGTCACACTGTAGATGAAGGATTCCGAAAACTGTATCCAATTGAGAGGGATACAGGAAAATATTATGTTTAATATGTATTTACCAGTTTTGAAGAATTACAAAATTTCTTAATTTTTGCTGAGATATATGAAATCCCTTTTGTTTCACGCCACAATCAGCTTTTTTTTTTTTTGCTTATTTACTTAGCATCTCTTGCAAGTTAGCAACGGCCGAAAGAATGCAGAGTATTTGAAAAGTTGGTCAGCAGCTTACACACACATACACACATAAATATGTGCATACATATAAATAAATGAGCCAAACAAGTGCAGCAAGGTGGCAAGGTGAATGTGCAACATAGCTGTGCCGTCACTTTTTCTGCCACTGTCATGTTGTGCATCAGCATCAATCATCCATTCTACGCAGCAAATACACCAGTCTTTTCAATGCTTTCGTTTTGCTTTGTATATTGTATTTGCACACCCTACAGCGATGAGCTGTTCATGCAGCAGCTGTTTGCAACACTGCTGCCAGACTACTGGTGCTGGTGGTGTTACTACTGCTGCTGCTGTTACTGTTACTGTTGGTGTGGCAGCGCTCATAAATTTGCTGCAGGGATTTTTTCACTTGCAATTTTTATGGCTCACCGAAGTAAAAGTGCTTGCCACATTGTCTGCGCTGCGCAGCACTGCGCTGTTGTGCACTTTTCTTCCTCTCGTGCATGGTGATGTTGTTGGTATGTGCGTCTGTGGTACACCTTTATCACTTGCGGCCATTGGCAAATCTATTATTCTTAACGCTTCGCTGGTTATTTAAGACACTTTCGCTTATTCGAAGGTAGTTTTGCCTGTTTATTTTTGTGGCAGTTGCATTATTATGCCTCCAATATGTTGTTGTTGTTAGGCTGTGCTTGCCGTAGTTTACTGCCGTTTTACAGCGCTTTTTTCCTTTTGTTTTTGTGATTTTTTAATTTTTCTTTTGCAGCGCATTTTATTACTGAAACAGTTCAGTCTGTCTCTGCTTCGTTGAAATAAACAACAATAACTAAAAAAATGCCCGCAGCGCTACGTAATGTGGCATTGAATGAATCATTTAATGCTGTTGCACAAACATACATGCAAACACAGTATTGCACATGTCAATTCAAATGAAAATACCAAAAATTTGCGCTCACAAAGAAATTGCGCGTTCGTTGCCAAAGTCTTTTGTATTTGCAAACTCCGCGCACGCTGCACGTGGGTAATTAAACTTTGAAGTTACTCACAAATTAATATAAACATTTCTTTTCAAATATCTGTAAGACTCCATGTCTGCTGCAACACGTTTTTCCCACTCATTGTCATTTTAGCACAAAGTAATGTGTCATCGGCACCCACACAAGCGTGGGAGCTAAAAGTAAAAACAAAAAATGTAAAAAAAAGTTAAAAAAATCCCATCTACCGCTCGTTTTAGCCAACGCGTTGATGCATCCCCGCTTTTGTTTATGTCTAACCCGTGACTAGCTGGTTCCTTCGTCTACACGCCGCACGCTCCTTCTGCCTCATTACAGTTGCTCTTCCAACGCGATTGTAGCGCACTCAGTGAAATATCGTCTCGTCTCGCCATTGTCATTCTCTATTTATTTAATTTATTACTAAAAAATGACATACTTGGTCTTATTACGCAACCGGTTGGATGAGCTTCAGGCGTGTGTGTGCGTGTTGCCATTTGTTGTTTGAGCTTTCGAGAGAAACCAGCTTTTCGCTTGACTAATCAGCCTTTTGGAAGTGATGAGAGTGGCGCGTAAAATCGCCAATTTAACGAAGAGGCTATTTAAATTAGTGTTCCAGCACAAAAATGTTAATTCATTTTCATGCGAAAAGTGATTTTATAAGTCATAAGGCTAATGAATTTCGTTTTGAGGGAATCAGGCAGGTTGCTGTTATTTGGTATTTCGTAATAAGTGAGCCCTTTGACGTGAGGTTACGTTTTTTCAATTGATATTTCCTTACGCTAAGTGGATAAACGAATTCCATTGAATGTGGAAGAAATTAAAGTAATTTCACATTAATAAAAAGACGTTGCATTCGGCTATAAGTATCGTCACACCAAATTGTTTCTCAGTGATGGATTTTGATGCAGTTAGTGGATTCTGGAGAACAGTTGAAATAGCGTGGAAAAGTGAAGTGGGTACGTTTGATGTAAGTGAAGCGAGTTGGGATTCCTTTTTCTTGGGTGAATTATTATGTATGTATATTCAATAAAATTGGACAAATACCAAAATTGGTTGAGTAAGTTGGTCTCAGAGTAATACGCTGGGGGCATTGCTCAATGAGGACCCGTGTCAAATGCAAGAATAGCTTACTTCAGTATTAGGAGTTACCCAGCAATCCATTTCCAAGCGATTGCATGCTGTAGGAATGATTGAGAAACGGCCCCTGTTTGGGTTCCTTATGAGTTAAAACCAAGGGATGTTGAACGTCGTTTTTTCGCCTGTGAACAACTGCTCCAGCGGCAAAAAAGGAAGAGTTTTCTTCATCGCATCGTGACTGGTGATGAAAAATGGATTCATTACAGCAATCCAAAGAAAACAAAATCATGGGGACTGCACGGTCATGCTTCTACGTCGTCGCTTCGCCCAAATATTCACGCTGCGAAGGTTATGCCATGTATTTAGTGGAACCAAGTTGGTGTTATTTAATATGAACTGTTAAAACCACTCGAAACCATCGCTGGGGATCGGTATCGACTTCAATTGATGCGATTGAGCCGAGCACTGCGCGAGAAGCGACCGCAATACGCGGATAGTCAGGAACAAGTGATTCTACAGCATGACAACGCTCGGCCTCACGTTGCCAAACCCGTTAAAACCTACCTGGAAACACTGAAATGGGAAATCCTACCCCATCCATTATATTCTCCAGATATTGCGTAGTCCGATTATCACCTGTCTCGATCGATGGCTCATGGTCTAGCTGACCAGCAGTTCCATTAGTATGAAGACATGAAAAAATGGCTTGATCCGTGAATAGCCTCAAAAGATGAACAGTTTTACCGCGACGGTATATGAAATCTACCAGAAAGATTGGGAAAAGTAGTAGCCACCGATAGTCAATACTTTCAGTGATTCACTTGTAATCATTTTTTTTCAGAATAAAGTTGTATTTTCAGCAAAAAAAAAAATAGCAAGAACTTAGTTGCGCACCTAATAATAAAATACGTATAAAGGACATTTCCAATTTAAGTTAAATTTTTAAATTCAAATTAAATAAATATTTTTTAACATTAACTACTTCTCTGCACATTGCAATGTTTATTTAAGAGCCTATGATTTATGAATGATAAATTATACTTTCCAAAGGCTGCCTGCGTGCACGCTAACATATCGTCCGCCTAAGCCACAAGTAGGAATGTCTAAATTTTCCAATTTCAAGTTAGCGGGTTAACTTCATTAATTCTTGAATATCCTATGGTTGTACCAAAACCCAGAATCCTATGCGTTCAAGGAAACCACAAGTACGATAATTTTTTATCAGCAATCAAACCTTCTAAATTTGCGAGAGCAATCAACTTTCAAACGTAATTTCCTAACATTTTCTTTTTTACATATTCATTTTTGAGCATAAAGAAGATGATGATGTCAGTCCTCTTAATGACCTTTTCATTATGCATTTAGGCATAATTGGAACTCAATCTTTCAACAATTTCGCTTATTATTTTATCTTAAAGTTTTGAATTATGGCTCCTCTACACACATAGACATTAGCTTTCAAATGGCTCCACAGAAAATAGTTTGACGGCGTTAGAATGGGCAATCGTGTTGGCCAAATTGCTGCAGAATATCGAGAGTGTAGCGATTTGTCACGCAAAATAAGCGACCGTAGAGCTTCGGCCCCCACTTGACTGTTCATATGAATCCTCAGAAATTATTGTAAAGGTACCACATATTGACAAGTTTTCACTATTTAGTTATTCATCTGATATTTAATTTTTTTTTTTTTTCAAAAATATATTTATTTCTACAACAAACATCTTTGAAACATGGCTTCAAACTTTGCACAAAATTTCACAAAATTTTAAAAGATTTTTAATCAGATTTTATTTTAATTGGGTACACAGTTTTATAGCCCATTAAATTTTAATATTAGCAACGTGCAATTTTGGTATCGCTATAAATTCGAGTTGATTTTTTATATTTTTTCTCCCCTGTAGGTATTTTCTCCATAAAACGAATGCATGACATTTTTTTATACATAGAAAGAGTACAACAACGTTAGGAAACAATTATCAAAAATCAACGAAAAATTGTAGCGGTTTCAAGCTTACAGGATGAATGATATTTATCTATGTAATTTTCTAACCTTGGTCACTTTTAGTGCTGTCAGGTGCGTTTCCTTTGGAATGAAAATAGTGGTCGAAGTACTACTCAACGTCGTTCTCCGCGAGGGTTTAGAAGTGTGCAAGCTGCTTTTAATGAGAGTTACGGCTATCAAATTACAGCTTCTGCACTAATATAACTTTTTAAGGGATGTGTGAAAATTGAAATTGCCTACAACGATATCAGATCCTTATCACTGCTGTTAGGAAACCCACACGGTTTGAAAACCGCAGCTCCTATATTCTATTAGGATTCTGTTCAAGTTGGAGACATGGACTTTGCACGTCAACCGCTGGCCATTAGACAGTCCTAAAGCATTACACGTTCAAGGTAAGAGAGCAAGGAGGCTCAAAATTGATGATCCAATATTGTTCTTGAATAACTTTACTATATATAATATATATAACTTTTATTAAATGCAGAAAAAGAAAGATTTTGAGTGATGGAAATCCCAACTTTAACCTTTACGCGCTAATTGCTTGTCTGCTCGTATGCAAATGTCTAGTTTACAAGTGTCAAATATGATTGACGTACGACGCCATTTACAAATATTAAAAATCTTCCGACAGGGTGATTAATTTTGCACCACCTTCTAGAAGAACTTAACTTGTGGGCTCAGAAAAGCAAATGTAAACAAAATGTTTCGACCACTTCTTCTGCTTTCAAAATTGTAATGGTCAAATTGCATTTCTTTTCTGTTTCATCTTAATTTTATTTTGTATTCTGTCTATATATGAATTAACAATGATGATGAATGATGCCTACAAGAATTCATAAACATACATCATTTAATCGCCCATTGTCTATTCAAGACTTGACAAAATGCGAGTCGTGGTGAAAAATGGACTGCTGCCAAATCTTGTAATATGAAATGTTTTGTGAAATATTTGAATAAATGCTTTGAGACTAACAAGAAGCACCACATTTGAGGGTGAATATGTCTACATGAATTTGTATATGGACGACTATGATTGAATGTGCGTGTCAAAAACTCAAAACCCACTATTAGCGGCTAGCAAAGTTCAAGGTCCCACACTAATAGTCTAAGAAAGAGACTAGCGAGAGCAAACCACAAGCAGTTGCAGTGAACTTGAAGGCTTTCGCGAGAGTTACGTAACAAATAACATTGTCCGAATGACATAACTTTCGCATAATGACCGAAGAGTGATTTATGTGGCGCCTGTTGGGGGAAAATACAGACAACAACTGTAGGATGAGAGAGAGCGTATGTGTGTGTGTGAGGTATACCTGTGCGGACTGAAAAGACGCAAAAAAAAAACTTCTTTTTCAAATATGAGCAAAGTAATGTGCGCCGCTGGTTGTCTAACACTTGCATGCAGCGAGTGATTACTAAGTGCGTGCGTGTGTGTGTGTGTGTATGCATTTCTCATACGCCCAGGTGTGCAAACACAGCGGGCAATATACGAATGTAATACTCACGCACACAAACACATTCATACATGGCTTCGAAAGATGCACACAGCCGGTGAAGGTAGCAAACACATCAGTGCCACCAACTATTTGCTCGGCACCTATTTGACGCCTCACCGCACAGTCTCCACAACACTCATATATGAGAAAGATATTGATAGGGCCATTTATTATGCTCACCGTTTGCCGGCTAGTTAGTTGTCCGGCTGCTTGACAGACGGTGAGCTCTATTTCGTCTAGCTCCGCGCTCCCTCAGCTTTGTGCGCTTCTTCTTTCTTTGGTTGCTACATTCTTTCTTTTTTTGTTTTTTTTGTTTTTTCGAATTTAATTTCAGTTCACATTTTCTTGGTGTATTTATTTCCCTACCGTATGAATTATGACCGAGCACTCAAGTCTAATATCAATGACCAAATGACATATTAGCAGAATTTGTGGCCATGGCAGAGGCGGAGGCAAGTGTGTGCGACGATGCAAACGTTGCGATACGGCGCATTTGAACTACTCTTACGTAGGTAAGCCTATTGGCCGCGATAGCTAAGGTGGCGGCTTTGGCGTGTGAAGTCGCATTTGATTCCTGGCACCAATACGACTGCTGGTCTGTTCAAAGATGAATCGATAGATATGAACTTGCATACTTACGCACATACATACATCCATACATAAATGCACTCACACATACATACATCAATGTAAGTGTTGTGTCGGTGTTGGTATTGAGTGCTTGCGCTACAGGCTAATCGTCTATTGAACTCGCATCGAGTACGCGTGCTGCCCGATTAGGGCGGTTGTGAAAAGCGGTGCGCGGTAAACGGTATGACTAAGTGTGTGCCACACGCATGGGGGCGCATATAAGCATAAATTCATGCATATACTTACATGCATGTGTGCGTAGATTTTTAATATGCACCGCATACCTGCTCACTAGTAGTTTGGCTATAAAGCAGCTGCAGCCGAGTAGCGTCGGGCCGTGCCACAACACTTCACTCAACGCTGTCACATTTCGTTTCGCTTTTTGTTTTCATGCGTGTTTTTTAGATTTATTTCTGTGTTAATTTGTGTGCTTTTTTGTTTTGTTGGTTTGTTTGTTTCACTTTGTTCTTTGTAGCCTTTGCGGCATGTCGCCTTGCAACTTCGTGTAAATGTGACTTGACATGCGCAGCGTTGTGTGGTGTGGCATGACGACACGTTAATATGCTGTTATTGGTGTTGCTGTTGGTTTTTTGTTTTACTATATGTAGTTTATGTGGTTGTTGTCGCCGTTGTTGTCATCAATATGCGCCTGTCAAGTCAAATGCAAATTGCGCCAATCGGATTGTACGATTCTAGGATTGTAAGGAATGCTTAGAACGATTATAATTTTAGTCCCATAAATCACTTTACCTTCTTAATTTATTCATAAAATTTGTCAAGCTAATTTTTTATATTCTAAAATGTAATAATAATTTTGTATCGAAAAATTCCCTCAAAGCCGTGTTAATTTTTGAGAATTTTTGCTTTTTGCATATGTTGAGAATTCTTTTCCATATAAAAAACTTACGCTTTATTGTATTAAAATTGAATGGGTTATAATATTGAATACAAAGAAAATTTGTATGACAATTTTTCGAAATTTTGTATAAAGTTTAGAACTTTGATTTTAAAGTTTTTATTACAAAATGAGCTACCTAGGTAGGTGCGTGGGTATATGAAATGGTTAAAATACCACTCTGGCATTCCCCAAGTAGCACAGGGGATATTTATACAGGCTGGTATCTAAGTATAGCCAACCAGAGCTGTTGAAGTAATAGGAGAAGATTGATGAGATTTAGGTTGGCGCACTACTCAAGGCTGTCCAAGAAAGGAGTACTCAGTGACCTTAATCGTCTAACTGCCAAATCCGGACATTTACATTGAAAGTGCTCAGCAGTCTTCTTCTCTGAAAATTCCTCTGAAAGGTGCAATGGGGATTAAACTAAGTGGTAAACCAAGCTTTTCCGCGTGTACCAATCGCCCAATAACCGTTAAACACAGCTGTAAATTCGGAAATTGAATACCGTGGAATCTCCAGGACTTTCTGAGTAATTTGTCTGTTGTACTGGGGACCAAAGGGTTTTCGATATAGCACATGAGGAAACGGAGCTCCATCTTTTCTGTGCTTTGCTGAGAAACAAGTTGTGCAATTGACTTTTAACAACAGTCAGGGGGATGCCGCTGACCAGGTAGGAGATCTGTGAGACCATTTCAGTCCCCTTCCGGGCAAGCTCACTAACAAATTCTTTTCCATCTTAGTTCTTATGTCCTGGAACTTAGCAATGGACTAAGTATTTATAAAAAATTTACAAAAAAGAATTTTGGATGAATAACATTACGAATATTGTAAAGAGATAAATTGACTTCACCTATGTGAGCGTATGCAACGAAAAAAAATTAACATATCAACTCACTGAAACCAAGAAATATAATATGTGTATATATGTAACACATCTTCATACGAGACGTTCCCAAACAATTGATATTTCTTTTCGACGAATTATCCATTTACACGTTGACTGCCGCCCTACATACATATGAGATCATTGCATATCTACTTAAAAACTTTTAAAATTCAACAATATTTCTTTAAATAAAATTTTTGCGTCAAAAATTCGAAGTAGAAAAACTTTTAATTGTAGTAAAAAGCTGAGCTTTTTCGTGGTACGCAATGAAGCGGAAGTAATTTTTTTTTCTCAGTAGTGCAACGAAAATTATGGGACTCAAAGTGTTAACGAACATCGGGACTTAACCGATGCGCGACTTAATTTATTTTCTATTAGTTTTACTATCAATATTTTGAAATTATTTTCAAAAATTAAATTAAAAAAATGTGTAAAACGACGAAAAGCAATACGAGTACAAATACTCATAAAAGCAACCACAACTGCAACGATTTAGATGCTAACAATGATATGTCGGATGAATTGAGCGCGTACAGCTCGGAGGAAGACGAGGTGACATCACGAAAATCGCGAAAAATACAGCCAACTGATGCTGCGGATTACGAGGATGGGGGCGGAATGTAAAAATGTAAATTAATTTGTGTGCAAGTAAATTACAAGTGATATTTTCATATTTGAGCCGTAAGCCCTGGCAGCTAGTGCTCCTTTTATTTTTTATTGTAAAATAATAATTTATTGTTATTTTCCATATATTAAATTAATTAATTAATTATCTTGAATTTTTTTTTCTTTAATTTTTTTGCTTAATTTTATTTTTTTTGGTTTAATTTTTTTTTTTAAGATTTTTATTACTTACTTAATTTTTTTCTATTTATTTTTTCAAAGCAAACGATGACCAATTTTTGGACGAGCTGAATTTTATAAGCAAATCCTTACATAAGATTTTCCACGTAATCGAAAGACAAAGGCCAACAAGTTGAGAACGACGACAAATCGATATTTAGGCGCCTTGTTCAACACTTCGCTCTATACAATTCGCGAGTAGATTTATTTATTTATTTTTATCAAAATTTACACAGTTTGCCATTCTCAGCTGTCAAACCGTAGCTATCAACAGCGATATACCAGGGCTGGTTAATCTATAGAATCATTTTTCCGACATCGTTCCTGGCTACATAAAGTTTTAAGAATTCTACATAAAATTCTAAAGGATTAGCATAGTTCCAAAGTCAGTATTGAGCCCCGCAGTTTTTAAATAATCTATCTATTTTAATGTTGTGCATGATATTTTACAAAATGTGTTAGTGTTTTTCCTTTTATGTTTGATGTTGTTGTTGTTGCAGTGGATAAAAAGTGCGACTGAGCAGCACCGTTTACACAGTTCTCGTTTGATGATATCTTGTGCTTTTTTCTTTTCTTTAAAGTTAGATCCATTTTGTGAGACCCAAGTATAGCAGTAAATTCTTTATCTCGATGTCTGAGATCTGATTAATTTGCTGTAAGAAAGGCTTACCGAAAGAATGAAGTCTTACCCTAGCTAACCCTGGACATTCGTATAAGTAGAAGAAAAGACTTTCCTTCACCCCTTCCGCTTGACAGCTTCTGCAGATGGAATTAAAAGGTAGGTTGAGTCTGGCTGCATGATCCACTACCTTTGACCAACGACCTGTAAGCGTGGAGTGGTGCGTGAAATGTTTGGTCGAGAGCATCCGAATAGGTAATTCGTCCTTTGGATTTTGTACGACAGCCATGTGTTTTTTGTTGTAATACATGTAATTAATTGCTTCCATCTTCTTTCGGCTAAAGCATGTTAGTGTGAAGCAATGGATGCTTTTATTGTGTTGAGTGGGGTGGCGACAGCCACGGCGTTTGTTATGTCTAGTGCCGAACCTTTTCTTGCTAGCTCACCAGCCATCTCATTACCCTCTATGTTCCTATGACCGGGAACCCATATCAGAGTAATTCCAAGCCAATGACTAAGCTATTCTAGTTCCTCTCTATACTGTAAGACTATTTTGGATGAGAGGGAATTTTAATCTAAAGCCTTAATACCTGCTTGAATGACTGAAAAGATAGCTACTCTTGCTCCGAATTCCTTCTAGAGTTTTAGTGATTTACATGTTTCTCTGATCACGAATAGCTCGACCTGGAACACGCTGGCATAGTCAGGAAGTCGAATTGTCTGATATAAGTTGAGCAGTTCCGAATGGAAGCCAGCTCCCACACCACAGTTCATCTTAGAATCGTCAGTGTAGATTTCAATAACGTATAGTCCAATCACCTTCTCTTTGCCCCATTCGGCTCTCGATGGAAAACGTACCGTAAAGTCTTTCTTGAAGTTAAGGTCGGGGACTGTGTAGTTTGATTTGTTTTTGAGCAGTGAGGGTCCCTGAAGGTGGGTCCCTGTTGGGTTAGCATAAGACTAACGCTGTTTAGTCTTGGGAGATTGAAGTTTGATATCTTGGTTCTCTTAGTGAATAGCATCAAATCAGTTTTGGTCAGGTTTACACTTTAAGCACAGTCTGTGGCCCAATTGCTGAGTAATCCCAGAGCTCCTTCCATAATCTCATTGATTATTATGGGAAACATCCCTGAACCATAAGCACTATGTCCTCCGTATACGCCACTGCTTTAAATCCCCTTCGGTTGAGTTAAGTAAGAATATTGTTGTCAACTAGTAACCACGGTAAAGGAGATAAGACCCTTCTAAGGGGTTTCCCTGTTGACAGAGCGTTTTACCGTGCTGCTGCCTACCTCACCGATGATTATTCCAGTTTTAAGCATGTTTTTATATTTTCTCCAATATATTTTTATTTTGCTTTTGTTCTTTTTTTATTTATGTTTTTGTTTCTTTTCACATCTTATTTTCATTTTAGTTATTTCAATTTGGTTTTGCCACATATTACTTTGCTTTACTTTACGCCATTCTACTCAACTTCAGTTCCACGTTCTTTACTTTATCACTTTACTTTAATTTTCCTTAATTTACGTCAACTTACTTTATTTCACTTTGCACAACGATCAGTATCGTACGCAATTTATACTATCATTAACGCGAAGATATTGTTGAACAATGATAGCGTGATAGGAATCTCAGACAGCGCGGAATGCAGGAAATGTTGCGAGCAGAGCTCAGGGAAGACTGTGAAGGATCTTCTTTGCGGATGTTCAGGCTTAAAATATCTGGGGGCGGCATGGTTTGATGAATTGGAAGATATCTCGGCAGTTAGTTGGCATTATTTTCTTAATTTTGCAATAGAAACAGGCACCATGCAGTTAGACTACTTCAAAAAGTAGAGCTAATGAACTCCATTTGGGTATGCTAGGGACCGAGCCAGTCTATGTGTGCCTACAAGTCAACCAGTTCAACCTCACGTCACTTCACTTTACTTAACATCACTTTAGTTTGCTTTCCTCAGTCACTTACTCTGCTTTAGTTTCATTTTCGCAACTTTTGTACTTTGTATTAATAGTTTACTTTATTTTACTTTAACTTTCTTCACTCTTTTACCTTGCATTAACACCTTGCTTCACTTCATTTTGTTTACTTAACTTTAATTTACATTAAATTAGTTTACTTCTACTTACTTTATTTTTAGAACCAGCGAGTCATTAACAAATGCAGTTTTGCTATTCATGGTCAATCTGTTCAGCCACAATAGCTCCGTAAATTAAGAAACCAGACATCTCGATCTGATTTTGCGTCATCAATTATAAACAAACAAAAAATACACGATTTTCATTATTATTCGCATTACATCAATTGAAAATCGATGGCAAGGCCAACAAGCGAATGGAATCAAGGATTTCACGAATATAAACCAAAAAATAAATTCTGCCATTGTTGGAAATCACCCGCGCTGATTTTATCGTTAAAACCAATTATAAGAGGCCCTACCCAACATTTTCTTAACGGCTACATACACGTTTCTCACTCCTCCCTGGGTATATCTCATCAGGCTAAACAATTAAACTGAGCAAACATGTAAACCCACTCGTACAAAGAATGGGTGATCATGCAATGCAAAACGTTTAATAGATAGAGATCGCTGTGGAATTGTAAACGATGCAACAGCACAACTAGGATCGTAAACAGCGGCAACAACAAAACGCCAATGAAGCAACATTAAATGAAATTGTAACAGCAACCACAGAAAACATGATACAATACAATTTAGTATTGGCGCAAAGAGAGTCTAGAAAGAAAAAATCACAACTCAAGCTGCACTAGAGAACGAGCGATCACCACCGATCTGCTGTCAACTGTCAGAGGACAGCGCCAATTCAAACCAATAAGTTCCTTGCTATTACCAAAGTTTTTGATTTCCCTTTTTCTTTCTCTGTGCAGCACATTTGTTGGCAAATGATATTAATCGGCAGTGTAATCACATGTATGTACGAGTATGTGTGCGTGTTTGTATATATGCACTGTATTCGCACTCACACCAAGACACACGTGAAATAATTCTATGATTTCCATAGGCATCATATTTACAAGTTAATATCGCGCTAACAAGATGCCCTTTTTGTTTTTGTTTTCATTCTGATTTTTATTATTTAATTTTTCCCCGTCTCTACCAAATACTAACTACGAGTACTGTGATGATCCTGGTTAGGTGATCGTAGTGCTGCAAAGGTCGCTGTCTACCGACTTTGATCACTTAAATGCGATCTCAAACAACAACTTAAATACAAACAAAAACCAAGCAATGGTAACAACAACAAGGCCCATAGCAGAGCAGGAGTAAAAAAGCTGTGGCGATCTTGTCAGATAACTGCCTGCCACCCGTACATACCCATCCTTAGGCATGCACTTCATACAAGCGCGATGATTATGGCAGCCGATTGTTCACGGGAGACAACGACAAACATGAGTAGACAAGCAAAACGCTTGTTGAAGTACAAGAAAACATGTAGATTTCATTACAGATATCCAGACAGTCTATTTAGTTGAAGACTTGTAGAAAAGAAGCTGTGGTGAGGCTATTGAAACCACGACGTCAGCTGGTTGCCACTCGGTGTGCGAATGCGAGTGCATGCGCTTAGCAGCGTAGGATCGACGACGACCAAAGGGATTTAACCACAAGGGGCCGATTGTCGATGCGCATGCTTAGCAAGGGATAGAAGAAATTCAATTTAAGTGCAAATAGCTCGCTTTGAACAGCAATAAAGGAGCGTAACGAATGCTCCTATTTGCATAATGGGATCATGAAGCAAGCGAGCGAGGGAAATGCAACAAAGAGAAGGTGGAAGAAGAGAAAGCGGATGAGGGTAAACAATTGAAAGAAACGTTTAGGGCAAGATGGTGAAAAATAATATTTGCAGAAAATGATAGTGAATGCAATAGGGGTCAGTTGAACGATAAGAGATGACTGACAGGCGATGATTATTATTATTCCTATGAGAGGATTTAGCACTGAAGACTGAAAGATTTAGTGTTATTCGCTGAGTTCAACTTGCTCAATAATTTCTGGTATTTGTTCTATTTTATCGAGTTTCGTTTCCTCCTCTGGTAAAATATATTTACCCAGGTACTTGTTCCGCTTACACATCAGTGGTGGGCATGTTTGGCGGTGAGAGGCGACGCTAGAGGAGTTCGAAGAAAAGCGATTGGGGGCAGTGATCACGAAGAAGTAAAAACGAGAAAAAAAGCCGGGTGATTCGATGTGGTGACAGAGGAAGAGCTCCTAAATTAGTGATCAACAACGTTGGGCCGTCGACTGAACCGAGTTCAGAATTGCAAGTCGAGGAAATGTGATAAAGATTAGATCATAGTAAATAAATAAATTGGTGGGTGCGTTTTTATTATGTATTTGGTCGAACTGTTCCTCCTATTGATTGCGTGCGTCTTGATGTTCTTACATAAAAGGAGGAACCTACAGTTTCAAGACGACTCTTAACGCCAAATGGCGGCCGCCATAGCCGAATAGGTTGGTGCATGACTATCGTTCGGGAGTGCGCAGGTTTTTTGTATAAAACGGCAAAATGGTAGAAAAAGTGTTTTCTAATAGCGGTCGTACCTCAGCAGGCAATGGCAGAACTTTGAGTGTATTTCTGCCTTGAAGAAGCTCCTCAAGATTAGATAATAGATCTTAGAAAAAATAAACAAACTGAATTGGTCGACCGAAAACGAAAGAGAATTTAGAAAAATAATAATCCAAATAACATAGAAAAGGCAAGAAGTTGTAGGAAATGCAATCAATGAAATAAGATGAAGTGAGAAACTGGCAAGGATGATAGATTTACCACGTTTAGTCATTAGCTATGGTGAGAAACAAAATTGTGCGGCCAGCTTCAGCAGCCGATTTCTGGCAGATGGCAACGAATTGACATCGCGTTGATTTTTTTCGTATATCACCAACACAAGTTTTTTTGTAAACACATTCCAAGTGACGTCAGCCCATCAGCTGATTCTGCCAAATTCGGTCAGAGTCAAATAAAGGTCTGTTTTAGAGCACACAATTATTTTCACCATGGGCTTGACCATCCGAACCAAAATTGTGAGAGTACCTTCAGCTATTACCTCATCAGCGATTCGGCAGCAGACCAATCAGTCGTTATTCAGGCGGCAACATGAGCGGAGCCTTCGTTGATTTTTTTGTTATCAACACAATCTCAGTTTTGTCGTAAACAAACCAGTTTCACATCACTGTGTCCATAAGTAAATCAGCAGATTCCTTCAAATTCGCTGAGAATCGGTTAATGGTCTACACGCTTGGGCACACCTTCTAAACTCTTTTCACCATGAGTATGCTAAGAAAAACCGGACTATTTCCGCTATTAGCGGCAAAGTAAAAGAAGTCAAAGAGTTCCAGCAAAGTAAGTGAGAAATAATGCCTCGAGTGGGGTTTCGATGACAAGGGGCTAAAGAAAACATAAGTAGAAATGATATTTAAGAGAAGAAAGAAAAGAAGATAATCGAAATAAGGTACTTGAGTTCTGTTTAAGCGAATTGCTCTTAGTAAAATTATGCTCGTAATTTACGCTTTTTGATGGCCATTTCACTCACCTCGCACTCACCTCATTTCACGCACTTTTTTCACACCTTTTATATTACTTACTTGTACATACCACAACAACAAAGAATGCATGAAGCTGTTCAGCATAAGAGTGACACTTCACTAGTCCCTCGGCCCACAAGGTAACTCATTTAATCTGAAAAAAGGTTATTGGTCACATAAATGAAAGATTAGGTGAAGCACTTCTCCGGAGAACTCAAGCACAGACAAAGAAAAATCCCACAAATTTCCAAAGAGTTCCAAATACATTTAGTAAAGGTAAGCTTCTTCCAACTTAGTTTCTGAATAATTTTAACTTACTTTAGTTTAATAAAAAAATGATTTTGAGTGATTGAAATCTTTATTTTGACCTTTAGATATGATTGATATATGACACCACTTGCAAAAATTATAAATCATCCGAGAGGGTGATTAATGTTGCACCACCTTAACATACATATACACCTTATATACATACTTATACGTGGTTTTTGTTTTTTAATTCCAAAAAGCTTTATTCTTTAAGATCTACAAACTAAAATTTTTCAAAAATGTCATTAAGTACTGAAACTTTATTAAAACCCAAATACGAGAGTCGTTTGAAAAGTCAGTACAAAATTAAAACTGCTAATTGTTTGGGAAAAATTTTTTCATTTCCATTTTTATAGATTCCTCTTAGGCCGTTTCTTCAAATATAGGCAGCAAATAGTAGTACGAAGGATCCGACAACAGGGGAAGTTGGAAGTTGGTTAGCGACAACAACTACTGAGACATGAGCTGGTGGGTTTTAGTAATGGAAAAGGAAAATCACTCGACTTCCTCGATTTAAGCGATTCAATGCCAAACATAAAAAAATCTACCGATCTGGCTGAAACTTGGTGCCAACTCTTCCTTCTTCTACCATATCTCTGACTTTGCACGGACTTTTCAAACGATCCTCGTACTTTTATTTGGATACTCTATTCTCCTAATTTAAATATTATACGATTTTTGTTTTTGCATTCGTAATCAACATTACCATAATTAGCGTCAGATAAATATACATCCGAATATCCCAAAATTTATAATCGAATTGCAAAAAAAAAATTGAACTTTATAAAATTTCTCGAAAACATTTTTTTATTGTCATTTAAGTACACTGCGAATGAGAATATTGATATTGCAGTACAGTTCGAGTGAGCACAATGAACGACTAATTATGCAAGAGGAACGATTATTCGTAGTGGAATTTCCACCAATCAATCGATCTACATCGATAATTCTACTACAAGAAATTTTTGAATGTCAAAATTTCCTTCTTTTCCCTCAAAAGCCCATCAAATAGGGAAACTTCCCATAATCTGGCATGACTGGCCCAAAACTCAAGTAATTTTACCGCACTTCTACTGTTCTCAATTTCTCATTCTCGCTTGGGCTAATCAGGCTCTAATTTTAGGGCATTTAAAAGCACAATCTAACGATCTTTCAGGCTTATTTTTTCTCTTTAGCGGCATTCAGAGTAGATCAAGGAAGGCTGAGCTGTCTAAAGCGAACCCAAATTAAACAAAATCGATTAAAAAGTGATGTTAAAAAAATAAGGTAAAACGATCTACAGCAAAGACGTTGGTGGGTTAGTGAACGCATCAACAGCAATCATTGACGCCTTAAGCGCATTGAATAGCGAATATTTTGCTTTATGCCGGCAATGAGCTGCCGGCAAGTACATCTAAGACACTGAAGAATGAGCGAGTTTTTATGGTGATTTGGTTTTATAATGAAATTAAGCGCACAATTTCACGAACTGAAAGTTCATAGCTGCTTTAATGCAGCATTCATACCTAATTATCAAGAAATCCTTTAAAAATGGTGTCTCACGATATTTTCTTTGAATTGTTTTTAAACATATTTTATGTGCAATAAACTGAATTGAAATGCAATCAGCAGTTTTCGATTAGTCAATTAAAACGATTTAAGTGTAATATATTGTACGAGCATTTTATTGAAATTCGTATTCTATTCAAGTTTTATTTCTTGAATTCAATTTCATGCTTGCACCACCGCGCCGGCCTTTTAGCTGCAGCAGCGGCACAGTTGGATTTCACTTTTTAATTAATAAATTTCAATAATAAAAAATGTTGATTGCTTGCAATAATAATAATTCTTAGAGTCTGGCGCGTAGTGCAGCCAGCCACCACTACCACCGGCAACCATCATCATCAGCAGGAGCGCTGCACCACAATAGAAACGGGCCATAGATGCGACTGTGAGCAGATAATGGATTTTATATGTGGGATTTTTTTTAGTTTCTCGTTTTTTTTTCTGTTTTCTTGAATTCGTTTGTTTTTCATTTCAAGCTGGAATGTAACGAAAGTGCAATTTTTTATGGGACGCCAAACTGCAGAATAAAATTCTCAGGAGTAAATCTGGAAATGTTTTCCTTTCACTGCGCGCAAATTGAAATCGAATATCGCAGGAGTTAAAGGAGTTACTTGCAACAATCCCACACACAAATCTGGCATTAAAAGCACACAAAAAAGTACGAAAAAAAGAACGCTAGAAGTCAACAAAGAAAAGAGCGTTAAATACTGGCGAGTGTTCGCTTTTTAATGCAAACATTTCAAGCCTCTTAAATTCCCGCTGAGTTGGGAGTACCTAAAGCAAAAGTGTTGTCTGTCTATTCTATGCAATTGGAAATTGAAGTTAAGTATATTTTCGCCACTGCCACAGCACAGCTGCATATGCGCGAGATGCTTTTGCGCAAGTGTTGGTTGCCGGTCGGGCGCAGTTGGCAGCTTGGACCACAGAACCTTGACCACAAAACAAACAAAAAAAATAATATATAATAAAAAATAAACAAAAAAAAGTGCATAATAAAAATGCAGAAATTATTGTACGTATTTCCCAGAGTTGTCATTGACAGAGGTAGGTGGTTGTTATTGTTGTTTATGTATTGCAGGTTTTTACTTCTTTTGCTTTTCTATCAACGCACAATGCACACACATCTCAACGCTGCATAGCTCATTCATGTTGCAGCTTCATTTTTATTTTTGCTGTTGTGTTGTCTTCTGTCTTTGGTTTGTGGCTTAGAGGCGTTAAATTGCGGTTAGTAGCAGGTAATGTGGCACCATGGAAGAGGTGAAAATATGACAAAGCAGTAAAGCAAATATATAAAGTGCCACGACAGCAGTAAAATCAATAGCAAAAACTACATTAAAATCAAAATCAGCGAGAACTAAAGGGGTATAATAGGGATTTTTTAGGCAGGAATAATTTTTGTTGCTTTTAAGAAGCTAAATGTGCTGCAAAGAGCTCAAAGAAACAACAGACGCGTCGCTGGGGCTATGGAATATGATCGAAGATAATTTTGTATTTGAGTACTTCAATTCCTTCTTTTTTATTATGTTGATTACCTGGCGGCCGCCCGTAGCTGAATGGTTCTCATCTCCGCGCATTTACATCAAATAATACAATAGGAAAAGTTTTTTCTAATAGGGGTCGGCCCTCGGCAGGCAATAGCAAAGCTCCGGTGACGTAGCAGCCGAAGTTACTCTCACAATTTTGCTTCGGATGACCAAACCTGCGCATCTATCATTCTTGCACAGAGTTTCCCACGGTTCACAGAAAGCAGAAAGTTGTGTATATCGCGTCAGAACTGTGTGGCATGGTCTCAATGAATTCCACTTTAAAGGTTTGTTTAAATTTTTTTGTTTGAAAACATTTTTCTTGATATGTTCGTTAAATTTATTTTCCATTTTTACATTAACTCAACCGAACTTTTCATATTTGCTTAGAAAGCTTTGCTATTTTGGCATTTTTCTCTCTGTTCTCTCTTGCATCTCCTGTAAAATTACGTAATTTCGGCAAAACTACTTTCAAAACTTTATTTTATTGTAAAATTCTTGACCGACTCCTGTGTTCTCGACGATTGATGCATCTGGCTCATTTTGAAGTGAAACTGTGATATTTTCGGAACTTTGAAAGGCGCGGGTACATTGATCAGAATTTAATTGGAAAAATAATAGATTTTTCTACTAAACCTTCTAATTTTGGTCGGAAAATTACCGTAATGTAAATATGACGTCCGACATAAACGGGTCAAAGTTCCAACAACCGCTTTAGAATTTCGTTGGAAATTTTCAATAATTTCGAAAAACTCGTTTGTGAACTGTATCATAAAAAACTCACGCCATTCCAGATTATGAAAAATACATGAGTGCATTTATATGTAAGTGCAAAGCTGTTACATCCCCACGAAAGACCCCTTACATGGTGTAATTTACATTTTCAAGTTTGGCAAACTCCTGAATTGCTTCCCTAATTTCTTTATTTTGTGATGGCTTCCATGTTTATTGGCATTTTAGAATGCTCTGAGCTGTTATTGTTGTTGCTGTGATTGCACTTTTTTTATTACGGCTAATTTTTCAGCAACAATTGATGTGTTTTGTTGGTGGTTTTTGTTTTTTTTTTTTGCCACTGCATGGGGCGAATGACCATCGAAACTAATCCGGAGACAAGGTTGTTGATCAGTTAGCAGAGCGCTTGCTTTGATGACCTTAATAAGAAATTAGTACCACGTCGAATAGAAGCTATAAGAAGACATTTACTGCCACCATCTTCAGCAATGGATTCATAGAAGGAGTGTTCATCAAACTGCGGAACAGTGTTGAGTTTTTTGTCGCCATTATAACTTTACCTTACCCGCCCAGCTTCGCACGGGTATAAAATATATACCCTATGTCACTCACTGAAAAAATGATTAAAATCGATCCAGTAGTTTTGGCTTATTCATTATTGCCCGTGGCCCGCACGCGTTAAATTTGGAGTAAAACAATTCCCCTTTCTTTATAGCATGAAGATTTCCTGCTATCTTTGGGATATCTAAATTCATACCCTACATTTTTGCATATTAACTTTTTGCATTTTTACATATGTATTTATTTTATTTTTACAACAATTACTATATTACAGAATGTCTTTATATACAACGTTCATAGCCTTCTTGTCATTAGACAATACAAACATGTTTTCTCTAGAGGTTACTCTTGAAAGAGCGACATACAGTTGGCCATGTGAAAAAAAATCAAAACACTCAAATCTAAGCCTGCAACGTTGAAGGTTTGACCCTGAGATTTATTAATGGTCATTGCAAAAGATGTCTTTACCGGAAATTGTAAGCGTTTAAATTGGAATGGTAGATCCGATGGTATCAGAGGGATTCGGGGAATCAATACATCTTCACCGGTACCACATCCTGTGAGTATTGTGCACTCTATTATGAAAGTTTTCAGTGATTTTACCAGCAAACGCGTGCCATTGCAAAGTTTAGGTGGACTTAGGTTTCTTAATAAAATAACAGGACAACCTATTTTCAGCTCCATTTTGTGAGGAGGGAGTCCAGACGGGTTCAAAGAATTTAGAAATTCTGTAGGAAATTGAACAGCTTCTTCCAAATCGAGAACAGTATCGACCGAGTAGTATATTTTCGTCGGCGCATCAATCTTTGAAATAATCAAGTTATTTACTTTATCTACTTGTTCGTTAGTTGGTGACAGAATAGCTCTTTCTTTAAACCAAGATATTGTCTTATAACTTATGTTATCAATGTCTGGATAGACATTGTTGACTAACTCTTGGATGTTGTCTATCAAAACACAAAGGTTTTCTAGGTTAATCCTTCCCTCACTTTGTGTTAATTCTCCATTGCCAACTTTTAGCAGCATCTCTGGAAATAGCCTGTTCTCACGTGAAGATGACGAAATCCTCATATTAGTTTTAAGCTCTAATTTATTGACATACGACTAAAGGTGGGATCTTTTTAGCGAAGCATTTATTTCGTCAGCACGTGTTCCTCGAGTCACAACTGGTAGGATTTGACGGAAATCTCCTGAGAACAGAATTGTACATCCACCCATAGGTGCATTTTTGTTGCGCAAATCGCGCATTGTCCTATCCAGTGCTTCCACAGACGTCTTGTTTGACATGGTAGCTTCGTCCCAGACTATTAATGAGCAGTCACTCATCAATTTTCCTGTATTGCTCTGTCTAGAAACACTACAGACGCTGTTATCATCATCGGTGGCGATTTTCAGCGGGTGCTTCATTGTAGAGTGTGTGGTTCGGCCTCTTTCTAAAAGACTCTTTCCAAAAGAGTAGCGGCAATGCCGGATGACGCAACAGCTAACGCAATTTTTCCGGTAGATCTCAATTACTAATTACTGTTGTAATATCTTGAAAAATATTGTTTTTAATTATATGCTGTAAAGAGCCATATACATAGATCTATATGAAAACAACAATGTATTTAAGGTATTTAATTGGATAAGGATTAATGTTGTACCCATTTGTTGAAATCGCTTCGAAAATAAGCTATTAGTTGTCGTAAAAAGTAAATGACAAAAAATGTTATTGTATGGAATTGATAGCAAACTAAACGCGCTCCGAATCAATAAAAACTATTCAAAAACTGTATTTTAATTATGTGCGATTTACTAATATAGAACCTGAAAATAGCGTTTTATTTCGCTGTAAAATTGTATGTACATATAATTACATGGAATTCAGTACATACATAGATACATATGTCCGAAATGAAATAATGCGAGCGATTCGTAAATACATACATACATACGTCACCATACGATGTAATTCAACATTAATGAGGCGTGGTGAGATTATCGCTTAACGCCTGTTGCTTCATTCGGTTGACAGCGAACACACACACAAACAGCTTTTTTTGGAGAAAGAGCTGCTTTTGTTTAAACAATTTTGGTTAAATAACAAATAAATCAATTATTTTTTTTGATGCAGAACGAAAGTAAATATTTCAAAGTTAAACTTCAAGAAAGTTTCATTTTAATTGGTTGATTCGTTTATGATTTATGGCCGTGAAACCAAAAAAATTATGTTTTTTTGCCACATTTTGACCGATTTCCACGCCCCCTTTATATATTTCTTCACATTATACAGATATAAACCTTCCTCTTCAATCAATCTATCTTTAAAAAAAAAAACCGTATCAAAATCCGTTGCGTAGTTTTAAAGATTTAAGCGTATAAGGGGACATAGGGACAGAAAAAGCGACTTTGTTTTATAATATGTAGTGATTATTATTGAAAAAGGATAGTATAATTACGCCATAACAATCTAAAAAAAGCATTAGCAACTAAGGCTATCAGCTTATGCATACGGCGAATTATTAACAATTTATGCCTTATTATTATTATTATTATTTATTTGTTATCTATAATTAAAATTACAAAATAACTTTTTCAGCACAAGCTACCAAGGCTATCGGCTTTTATGCCTTATTTTGTGTTCTATAATGAAATAGTTCTTTTGACTATATGCCATCGCTTTTAACTCGCACAGAGTTGGGTAGGTATTTTTATTTTCTTGTTTCCTTTCCGATTCTCATTTTTCCTGCCTACCTTCACTTTACTGTTGCTTAAGCGGTTTTCGATGTTTCACATGCTTGCATTTTTTCTGGTTTTTTCGCTTTTGAGATATTTTTAAAACGTTCGTTCTTAGCAACTTTACGATTATGGAATGTATCGATATTGTAATATAGTTGAGTACTGTTCCTTTGCCTTTGTTCTCGTTTTTCTTTCATTATTTTATTGCTATTTATTCTTACATTGTTCGTGTTCATTTTACACTCTTTCAGCACGATAAGTACCCTGAAATTCACGCTAAACTCAAAGCTGGGTTTTTAGCTGGTATGCCATTGTGACATTATGCCATTAAGCGATTAATCGACACGAAGAAAGTGTTAACTCGAAATAGTTTGTTTTTTGTGGTCACTCTTTCTAAGCGATTGCTTTCATTCGCTTTACGTTTTTTATTGCCCTCCTTTATTATTTGATATAAAATAAATTATTCACAACCAAAATCAAAGCAGTTGACGTCAGTTACGTTTTTAGCTGCAAAAAAATTTCATGTGGATCTAAATTTTTTACGACTTTCAATAGGATGTTATTTTATTCAAAATCGATATTGTGACTACTAAATATTCACATAGCAATTTGAATATTGTACAATATGCCTATGTATGGATGTGTGTGTGTATATGTATAAGTATGTTAGTGAAGAATGTAAGAATGGTATTTAGCTACTCGTACAGGGACAAACGGCTACGCACAGTGATTGGCATCCATATAAAAAGTTTTTCAAGCAGATATTCCTCACAGTTTTAAAAAGTTGTTTTAAAATACATATATATAAATCAAATTTCTAAGATAATAATAATACTTCCTTCTCCATTTTAGGAAATTAAAAAAAAAAAAACAAAATTGGCATACAGTAGAGACACATTTTTTTTAACTTTAATATTAAATTTTTACTCGTAGAGTCTACTTCCAAATGTTTAGTCATAGAACTGCGCACGCATAATCAAAAAAAATTCGTTATTTCACAAATATTCGACTTTCGATTCCGTTTTACATGGAAGAAAATTGTCAACAGTGTATGCTACGCAACTTTAAACTTTCAATTTATAATTTTAAAATTGAAAGGACAGTTTTCTTAAGCTTCTGATTAATAAGTTGAAAATTTTGATGCAATTTTTTGTGAAGCGTTGGAACTTTAGCTTATAAGTCTTCTGTTATTTATATCTTATGAAAAACTAACGAACAAATTTTGCATAAAAAAATATTACGAATATTGTAAAAAAATGAAGTGACTTAATATAATTATATGAGCAACGAGGATGTGGCAACAAAATGGTTCGGAAGCTGTAGTTGGACTCTGCACGAATCGCCACTTAAACCAACCAACCAATTATATGAGCACTTGATACACTTGTATGGAAAAAACTTCAAATCAACATTTTATTTGAAAAAATGTATTTTTAACATTTTCTTCCATGAAGAGCTTAGGCGCATGTCTATGCTCTGATTGAAATGCTCAGTATTAAATTTGTTGTTCATAATTTATTTTATTAGGAATCTCGGATTGAATTTTCTTCTTAAATTTATTTATTTCATTTAGTTGATAAGTTAACTTTACAAAAACACCTAAAACGCTCACATTGCAAAGAACGAATTTTTCATTCGCATTATTCGATTTTCAGCCACTGTGCGACGTGTTAAATAAGCGATTCCAAGTCAAGGCATCTCTGTTTAACAAAAACACATACAACAGCGAAAAGTAAAGCGACAGCACATGTGAATATGCACACATACATACCTACACATAGGTATGTGTAGCCTTAGAAATAGAGCATTTGCATAAGAATTAGAAGTTGCCACGTTCATATGCTGAAATTTATGTCCAAGTGACGAGTGCTTGAAAGCGCAGCTAAACTATGCAAGTAGCATTTGGAATCAATGCGAAGCAGAAACTTAGTTGAAAATAAGTTATAAACAATATATAGATATATTATTGTATGTATGTATGCACAGCCCTGGAAAAATCTAAAGCACCTCAAAATTTAGAAAAATGTTGACTTTTTAATATTTTTGTTTTTTTTATTACAATTTTTTTTATAAAAATAAAATAAAAAATATATAATAAACCTATAATAAAAACACATAAATCCCAGTTTAGAACTCTGTACAAGATTTATAAAAATTCTAAAAAATTCCATCAAAATGTTTGATCAGAATTAAAAAAAATAAGTGGTAATCTCTTTTATAGTCTGTTAAATTTCAGCTTAACAAAAAACAAGTTCGATTAACTCTAAATTATCTTTGCTCTTTGTTAACTTTTCTTCCTGACAGTGTTGCCTATTTTCTTCATATAAAACAAAACGTCGTGGATTTAAAGGAAAAATAATTATAAAAAATCAACGAGAATTTCTAGCAATTTTAAACTTGCACTTCATTATATTAAAATTTAATAAGCAATGAAACTGTGGAACAACATTTTTTATATTTCTAGTTCAAAATTTTAAAATTCCAAAATTTCGAACTTTGTACAAAAACTGTAAAAATTCAAAAAATGTCAGCAACATTTCAGAATTTTACAAAAAAAATTGTGGTAAGCAGTTTTATAGCCTATTTAAAGCCAAAGCCAAAGAACAAGTTCGATATGACACCAAATTTTCGTTGATTTGTGATAACTTTTTCCCCTGACGGTGTTGCCTATTTTCTACATATAAAAAAAATGTCATAGATTTCAAGGAAAAACATGTATACAAAATAAATGAGAATTTCTAGCAACTTCAAACTTTAACTTAATCGAACTAAAATTTAGTAAGTTATAAAACTGTATATCAAATTTTTGACGTAATTATGTCTTATAACGCGATGTAGCCGGCTGCACGCACCAAAAAACGCGTCGTAATCTTGCTCATGCGGCGTTATCTTGCTCATTCGGCGTTACCTTGATTGCACTGCAAGCGAGAGCGCGGAATGAACGACAAAGAGCACAATCGGCCCCCGCATTCGGCAACGTTCGACTTCTGACTCTCTCCTACTTGAGTGAGCATATATATGTATGTGTATGCGCATATGTATATAAATTCACATATTTGTATTTGCATATGCCTTCTTCCTGTGTGCATGGTAATGAACCATTTCTCTGTTGAGAATAGGACGATGATAGGAAAAGTAGGAAATGAAAGGGAGTGTAATGTGTCTTGAAAAAGTCAAATCGATGTTGATGCCTCTTAGTGTTGTTGACTTATTAACGTCTGATGCACAATCGAAATTGAACATATCTTTAATAAATTTGATAAATGTTTCGTCATTTGTCACGTTTGTGTAAATGTAACTTGATCCATTTGAACTGCATCGCGATTTCATTTACCTCCTTCTCTATATCCATACAAAATATCTATCAAACAAATCAAATTAAAATTTTTTTTAGAAATTGCAATCATTCCATCAGTATTTTCTTATGACGTTGTCACGTGAAACTATCTTCAGTAAACCGACTTTACAGACAACCTCTGTTTTGTTAAGCTCTGACTAAAAATTTTGAATTTTCGATTAAAATTTGTCGGGGTTTTCAAACTTGTTTAAAAAGTTTGAAATTTTAATTTATATAAAATTTTGTTGGACAATGAACTATACTTTTATATAAAAAAATAATGAAAGTTATAAAAAAGAGGAAAAAAGAAAAAAATTAAAACTGGTCAAAATGTTGAGGTGCTATATTTGTTTTCCAAGCAGTATTTCTAAGCTGAAACTGCAAAGTGAGCTAAACACAAAATACCAAAAGCAAAATTATGCAAATTACTAAAAGAAAACAAAAACAAACAGTCAAAAATATACTAAAATATGCATTGAATGCGGTAAAAGGCGCTATAAAATATTTTCAAGTTAAAAAAGAAATTCTAAAAATTTGACTGAAGCCGTCAAAATCGTGCAAAAAGCTAAGCTAACACATTCCCTTTATTTTTCCACCAGTGACACAATACAATGGTTAGCCGTGAATTCCAGCTTCATTCAAGCAACATCTAGTGGAGAAGGAAAGGGTACTTGTGGCAGCCACCTTCACACCAACACACACTAACACACTGGAATTGCAGCGTTCATGTGCTTTTCATCAAATTATTTGCATGTGTATGTATGTATATATGTATATAAATATGTATTTTTATTGCTTTGCTGATTCTTTTTTTTTTTTTTTGTCTTTTACACTTCGCTACTCGCCCGGTGTTGTAAGTGTGGCCATTGACATCGCGGCACCACCACCATTGCCAAGAAAACACTTTGACGCTTCTTCGTGAACATGATTTGACATTTTTTCGTGCAGCTTGTAAACATCTACGAAAATTTTTTATAGAAATCGAGCATGTTTTTGTTGATGTTCTCTTTTTTTGCTTAATTTTTCTTTTAATTTTTTGGTTTGTGTTTTTTTTTTGTGGTCCAGTCATGGGGCGCGTTCTCTTAGCTGTGATTCCCTGTTGTATTTTATATTTTTGAAATTTTATGCTTGATGGCAAAACTCGATCTTGATCTTGAAATGTTGCTGCTCAAAAACGCAGCAACAAAAAAAAAAAGATGCAAGCAGTTTTTCATGTCTCACCGAGTTGGACTTGTAAATAACACAAAGAGTTGAAAATAAAAATGCGCATGCAAATGCATTTCATAAATTAGCATTTTCGTTTCAGTGAATTCCCAAATGATTTCAGGCTTTATTGTGTGAAATTAATGGCGTTTGTCGACTAAAATTGCTAAACAAATTAGCTGAGTAACTCTTTTGTATGAAAAGAAATTGTGCGAATACACTCGCTGTGTGATGTTCGTAGTGAAAATGTTAAGATTAATTTTGTGCGCTGAATAAAAGCATGAAAAAAATATTATGCAAATTATATATAACAAAATAACGGGAATGTGAATTTAGCGTACCACTTCTGCATAATTAGCAAAAATATTTAGCCTTCATAGGCTTAGCTTTTGTGCTTTCATGCTTTGGTGAAAGCTGGCTGGAGAAACCTTCAATTAAGCTAAGACTAAAGAGTTTTGGTAATTTCTTTATGAATTTTCATTTCATACTCCAGTAGCTTCCTTAGTTCCTTAGAAGGTATTAGTGCTTCAAACAAGTTTTTATACCATCTGTCGCAAAAGTTAGAGACCACATAAAATCAGGTATTTCCTATATCAACAACACCTATACCCTTTGTGAATCTTTTACGATACGAAAATTCTTGAGCGATAGCTATAAAATATATTATTAGGAATATTTAAATTTTTAATTAATCGCTTAGAAAATCAGTCATATATTGAGCTATATTTATACGATCAAAACTAAAACACATCTTTCGAGTGTTATGAGATATATGACGAAGAGCTGATATCAGGTCAACACATTGCGCATTTCGTTAAAGCTCAGGGGCTGAGCTGGTTTCATTTACCTACTCCGGTAGGATTACAGCAGGATTACGAAAAGGACCTTGAGCTCTCTAATTAAAAAACGTGGAAGACCGCCAAGAAGATGGACAGACGATGCCGATGTAGATTTATGCCTTATAAGTGCTAAGAGAGACAAAGTGAAGGAAGCATTGGCTAACCCAGAACTTTAATTGCTGTGATGATGATGATGAATTAATAGAGAGATTAATGACAGAAAAGCGCCATTATCGCTAATGGTTTTAAGTTATTTTGTTTTTGAAGATTTCAAAGTGAATTTGGTGATTTCGAAAATGTCTTTTTCTGATTTTCTGATTGAGCAGGTAAGTATATTAACATTTTGTTTTTCGTTGCAGAATGAAATTTCTGTTGTTTTGGTGATTAGACTTTTACAGCAAATTTTTAGAATTGACATAAGTAATTCCACGAAAACCGAGTTCTTTAACGAGTTGAGCTTAATTTTCTTCCCACCTCTAGGTATACGTTAACCTGTATCTTTCAAAGGGCTTATAATGAATTGCAGCAATACGTCGCTTCATAAAGCTCTTCCCGATAAGAGCGACTTTTCGCAAGAATACCCTGATATCAATAAATTGATCAAATTTCAATTTATCCAACCTTACAACTTATGAAGCTCAAATAAATAAAGTCATCAACGAGCCTTTCCAGAAACTCAGGTAACACTCCCACCATCCTCAGGTCCATCCACTCTCTCCTAAGCGTCCCCAAACTTCAAAAAATCCAAAATAAGCGAAGGAAATTCAAGGTTTAAAGCTCAAAAATATTAAATTTACTCTAAGGAGCTTGCTGGCATTGTTGGCATATTGTGTATCAGATATTTAAAAAGAAAAAAAAAATTGAAAATAAAAATTGAAAATTTAAAAAAAAAATAGTAATATAAATAAAATGTCTCAGCGACATCTCCGGCCATATTATTTAAAAAAATATGTAAAATTTCCTGCCACATCTCAGGCCATATGATTTAAAAGGACATGAAAAATTGCCTGTTATATCAATCGATCATCAAGCTTTAAAATACCCCTAAAGTCTCTCGAAAATGAATAGCTTTGGAACGGATTTGGCAGAATAAATAAATATTGTAAAATTGATAAACCAACTTAACTTTCAATTTGATTACTTTATTTTATAGTAGTTTTTCTGCTTCATGGGTGTATTTAAATTTATTTATTGTTTTTGAAATTTGCTTCTTTTAAATATGGTTTTTTCAATAACACTTGATTAGTTCAAATGGATCTCTATCATCTTCGTTAGTATCAACGATATTTACAACTGGCAAGCGCACAGCAGGTTTCCGTTCGTTTATCATTTGTATTTTTATTTTTTATGTTTTTAGTTTTTTTTTTCAAAATTAATTCAGTTACCGGTTTGGAGGTGTCACTTCAGGGTCATACCGCATGGGCATACAAAAATGTGAAGAAATCACTAAAAACTCATAAATCTACATACACAGGCACGAACACTACGAAATGCTTGCACAAAAGCAAAGAAAAATCTATGAAAATAACCAAAAAATGCATATTCGCCTTTTGTTTTGTGGTTCACTTTTAAAAGCTGAAACCTTAATTAAATATTTATTACTCAAATTAGCCTCAGTCGCAACATTACTTCAGCTGTGCACTTCCACTCCTCTCGCACTGGCGCTGTTCAGTATTTTATATGTATTTTTTATGTGTATTTTTGAAATGTTTGCTGTCAGGTTTGTTTTAATTGCCAGTAGATACAAAATTTCTGCGTAAATGAAAAATTATTGTAATTTTTATTGGTTTTTTTTTTTTTTTTGGTATTCAAAACACTTTTATGTGATTAGAATGAAAAATTGCTTAAGTCGATTTTTAGTATAAATTGGGATCAGAATACGAAAACAATCTCCATGTTGAAGAGAACCATCAAAGTAAGATCAGTTTCATTTGTGTGATTTTCGAATTGTAATGATTTGCGGATTTCCGGTTATAAAGTTCGAACTGCTGAAGGTATTTAAAGTAATAAATTCAGCTACCTATAAAAAATTCTGTTTACGAAGAGTTTAAGAAACATCAACTGATTATTCAAAAATGTTTCAAGACTTTTCACAATATGCCATAATTTCACTCGTTTTGATCACTTTTTTTTGTCTTTTTTTAATT
This sequence comes from Anastrepha ludens, assembly GCF_028408465.1. Lineage (NCBI taxonomy): Eukaryota > Metazoa > Arthropoda > Insecta > Diptera > Tephritidae > Anastrepha > Anastrepha ludens. Next base: position 111,824,135 of record NC_071498.1, on the reverse strand, counting down.
TTCATAATTTTTTTTTAAACATAGCTCATTCTACAATAAATATTACACAAGTAAAAGCTTCAAACCTTGTATAAAATGTATACAAATTCGACAAATTTTATCAAAATTAAAAAAATTGTAAGCAAAAAAAAACAACAACTAATGGCCCATTGTATACAATAAAGTGTAAGTTTGTTGTCGTTCAAAAGTTGCGTTGAGTTTTGACAATTTGTTTTGCATGCGATATTGAGAATTCTCTTTCATATGAAGCACTCGTACGGAAGTCTCTCATATGGAAGAAGATGCTCTGAAAAATTGAGGGAGCTTTCAAAATTCACAAAAATTTTAAAAATTTCATAAACTAGAATCAAAATGTTCACCTTCACGTTGAGAATCTTTACAAATTTTCTGTTTTCTTCAGTTTTTGTTATAATAAGTTCCTGATGGCTTTTTGCGACTCTGACTAACCTTTGACTTAATACCAAATGACCTTGTCAAACTAGTTTTAATTTTTTTTTTTTTTTCGGTAGTAAAAATGAAAATTCGCTAAAGTCGAATATCAAAAAGGAAAGAGTATTCGTTGTTTATTCTGCAACCTTTCTAGCCTATTTTTAAGTATTTTTTTCGAATTAGAATAACAGCTTACGTATCTCCAAATATAAAATATTTTTATCGCCATTCAATTTGTCATAGTAAAACAGATAATTGTGCAATATGTCCTGGTTTGGCGGGAAGCTCTTCGGAAGGGATGTAACATCACTAAACTGGGGAGAGTGCAAAGAGCTGAATGCATTGGCATCACCGGAGCATGTAAAACTTGCCCCAGTGCTGCCCCGAATGACCTTATGCACTTACTTCCCATCGACTTTTCCGTCATTTCCATCGCAGCTCAAAGTGCAAATAGATTAAAGGAGATTGGCCTGTGGTGACAATCTCTCAAGGGACAGGGTAGCATTTTCGGGCATCTAACACCGTATTTCTCCGAACTTCGAACAGATCTCTCTATCCGCAAACTAGAGTTTGAGGGTCGTGCTAGATCAATCTTTCCAAATAGGCAGGATTGGATCGAGGGGCAAATCTGCATCGAAGCTTGCACTTCTGACTTCACTGTCGGTTTCAAGATGGAATCGAGAGTCGGAGCAGGGATTTTCTCTAAATCGGCCAATTTATCTATCTCCTTTAAACTGCCGAGCAATGCTAAATGCTTACGCGGAAGCGAGGGAGATATTAACATTTTCTTCGATAGTCAAGCCGCGATTAAGGCTCTGACGACGCCTTGGTGCAGAACGAAATTAGTAAACTCCTGTAAAAAAGAGATCAACTTTCTTGGGTGCGCAGGTAACATTTCTCTGATCTGGGTTCCAGGGCATAGGAACATAGAGGGAAATAAAATTGCTGATGAGCTTGCCAGGAAGGATACCGAATTGGCTTTGGAGACCTCCTACCCGGTCATCGGCATCCCCTTGATAGTTGTTAAAGGGGGACTGCACGAATTATCTCCCAGGAAAGCGCAGAAAAGATGGAGCTCCATTTCTTCATGTGCTATTATGAAAACCCTTGGACCCCAGTATAATATATGCAGGTCTCTGAAAGGTCTATGGACTCCTCGCCATTCCATTTCCAAACTCGTATCGGCACACACCGGGAAAAGCAAGGGTTACCATTTAACCCCCACTGCAGAAGCTGTGGGGACCTTTCAGAGAAGGAGACTATATTTTCTCTGTAAATGTCCGGGTTTGGCAGCTAGAAAACTAAGGTCACTGGGAGCTCCTTTCTTCGACAAGGGTAGTGCGCCAAACTAAATCCAATCAATCTCCTCCACTATACCAACAGCTCTGGCTGGCTGTAGATATCTGCCTGTTGGAGGTCTCATAATGGTATCAAAACGGCGCTTTAGTGCTACTTGAGGAGTGCCAGGAACACTTCAACCATTTCCCCTACCTACCTTCCATTCAATAAATTGTATTTTTTCCCATATCTTCTACTGATACTACAATGACAAATGGTTTTATGAGAAACTACATTTTACATTTATTACAAATATAGTTCCCCTCTTAAAATTAGCCTAATGTAAAACAACAAAATCGTGCTTAAGCACTTTTTCCTTTTCAGCAGAGACACACTATAGATACCTACTATGCTTTTGTTTATTGTCTCAAAATAGCGACAAGCTTAGAAACTTTTGAAAAAACAATAATTTAAAAATAGTATTTGCGTTTTCATTTCTCAGCAGCACCCATAAAAATGTAAAAATTGTTTTCGTGACAGATTTCAAAACAACTAGAATTGCTCTCCTCATTATCTTCTACTAAAAAAAGAATCAGCAGTGGTAGCATTGCCCATAAAATTAGTTATCTGTCTTTTGCAACGCACGCACACATTTCTATTGTTAGAATCACGCATTGCCACTTTAAATCTTCTGTCGCAATCACGAAATCGTTTTGACAGCTGGCAGCCTCCTTTGATGGCTACTCACCTGCCTATTAACACTTTTGCTAGGCTGTGCTGCGCCGCATTGCGTTGCCCTACTGTTGGCGCACATTTACCGCTTTGGCACCATTTTTTCGCGCCGCAGTTGGCGGTGGCAAGTATTTAGCGACATAAATAGAGTTTGCATACATACACATATGTATGTATGTATGTATGTATGTTTGGATTTGTTTGCTAAGGCAAACATACCTTTTCCGCCTTGTTGCAATAGCCATTATTAGTGTGCGCAGGCGCGTTGCCCCGAACGAGCGAATTCATTTTAAGGCAGCCACGCCAGCCTGGCTTCCATAGTTGGTCGCTTGCGTTATGTCATCGAGGTGATTTTTATGGCGTTAGCGCATATTTCTACCCATTGTATCGAATAATGAGATTGCATAATGGATTTTGAAATATTTCTGTGCTTAAGTGTTGAGCGAAGAATTCTTGGTATTTCGCTTTAACGGTACACAGTATACGTAATACTGTGTTTAGCTAATTGGCAAAAATTGTATTTGAGGCAAGTTTTTTCGAAATTGTGATAGGCAGTGGTAATTAAAATATGAAAGTTATGAGTTTGAATTATTTAAGTTAATGAAATCTTTTTATATTACGGAAATTAATATTTAGTAATGAGGTCTACAGGTTTTGGCTGCAGGGCGTCTCCTTGGAAAAAAAAGCTTAAAACTTTGATCAAAATTTGTAGAACTTTTTTAAACCATATAAAAAGTTTTAAATTTGTATTTACATGCTTTATGTTGTAGTATGAAATTCATTTTTATAAAAAAAAAAAATAAAATAAAATAAAAAAATAAGTAAATCGTTAAAATTTGTAATATGTTGCGCTACTTTTACTGTGAACAGTAGGGTACATAACAGTAAAATATGGGATGTGCGATAGTCCAACGAACTGTTGACTAAATTTACTAAATTTTGTTAAAGTTTGGTAAAAAAATTGACATTTTTAAAATAATTTGATTATTTTTCAAGTTTCTTTGCTATTACTTTTTGTGTTGACTTCAAAGAGCAGCATTCAAAAGAAGTCCATAGGAGCTTTGTTGTAGATTTTTGATTTGCAAAACAATTGGAGAAAATATTTTAATACGAACGATAATGCGCACAAAGACATTGTTTTTTATGGTAGCTCTTTAGTTCATCTTAAAAATGTCAATTAAAAGTATATAAAAGGTTAACAGATTCGAGGTACTTCTTGCAATAGGGGGTTTTCGACAGATTCTGCGTGACTACTGTCAAACTAAATACATAATTTTTATCAGTATTCATTGAAATTTCAGCATGAAAAGACTGACGCCTCATTAATGTTTACAAATCGTGCAATAGTACAATATTACGGAATTCGACGCTCTGTGGAAAGTGTTCATCGCGCGCCCAGGCCAACTTATGGTGTACCGTGATGAGGCCAATTTTTGGCTTAATGGCTACGTTAATAAGCACAATATCTGTATTTTGGGCTGAAGAGCAACTTGAAGCCATTCAAGAACAGCTATTACATCCATTGAGGATAACCGTTTGCTGCGTTCTATAGGCTGGAGGAATCATCGGCCCATATTTCTTCAAAGATGAGGCTGGCGCCAATGTAACAGTGAACGGCGAACACACCGCGCCATGATAAACGACTTTTTGACACCGGAAATTGAAGGCCGTGATCTCTATAATATTTGGCTGCAATAAGTCGGCGCTACTTGCCATACAGCTCGTGAAACAATCGTCATCGTTTCGGTGCGCAATTCGTCTCTCGTCAGGGACCAGTGGATTGGTCATCAAGATCGAATGATATCACATGCTTTATTTATGGGGGCATGTAAAGTCTAAATGCTTTGTGGATAAACCAGCTTCGACTGAGGCATTGGAGGCTACCGTCGTTAAAGTTATTACCGAGATACCGACCGAAGTCTTCCAGCGAGTTATTCAAAATTGGTATTTAAAAAATAAATGTCATGAATGGTCCTACATAAAGATACTAAATATTGCCCAATCAATTTGTGTTTTCGTTCAATTTAAAATCCGATAAATCTAAATTGATCACTCTTTTTTACCCAGTTATTTGTTGTTTTCTCACGATCACGTAATAAAGTCTCTGCAAAGAAGTTTGGTTTGGGTAAAAGTTATCTTCATGGTAACACAATTCTCCAATCTTTATGTGCCGGTTTTGGGATTTCAGAAGCCGCTAAATTTTCCTTCACCGCCTTTAATCGTCTCAAAACGTATTTCCATCACTCGCAAAGGTCTATGGTCCACCGGAATGAAACAAATCATTAAACACAGTACGACTTCCATATCGGCATAGAAAGAAACAAGTGATTCGCAATTCTCTTAAACTATGTATTTTAGTGATAAATTTCAGATACTTTTTGAACATAATATAAAGGCCACTGAGCTCACTACCAAATCAATTATGTTAAGCTTAGTAAGTGATTATTTTAGACTTTAGAAACTGACGCGATTTATAAACCAGAAAATATATTTGCCGAATCGCATTCAAATTATCGATAAGCCGAAATTTCCTAAGCGTGCGTAGCAGCAGTCAAGAGGAAAAAACTGGAATGAAATTTCAAATATTCAAAGCTTGGATTTTAATAAAAAAATCACATAAATTACGATAAAGCGCCAGCGTCACGCTGTGCGTACTCTAAACAATTATGCGCTCGATTAAAGGCAGCAGAAGAAATAAATATAACAACAACAACTATAATAATAATAACAACAACATCAACGTCAAACAATCAGCGAGCTGAAAGTAACAAGCGCAACACAAAAGTAAATCGGCTGGAAACGTGCCGCTCCAGCTGACTCCTAACCTCGTACCTTCACCAACGTACCTTCCTTCCGCCAGATGCTTAAAATTATTCTAATTAAATGCTAAGTATAGTTAATTATGCTAACATGTCCATAATTGGCCTAACCAGACAAGCGGCTCGCTCGCATTCCCGTGCCCTTTTCCTTATTCAAAACGGTGGCGTTCGTCGGTGGTGTTTCTTTGATTAATTATAGAGCGAACGCCATAATTGCCACACACACTTCAAACTGTTAATTTGTTATAATTGAATGAGATGAGTTGAGTTGGGATCTTGGGATGCAGTAAAAAATTTGTAAGCAAATGAAGAGTAGTCGCAGTCAGTTGAAAATGTGGATATGTGTTGTTGCATTAGCGACAAGCAAAGAAGCACTCGCACCAATTGTATGTTGCACGCTAACAAAATTGCAACACGCAATTGTGAAACAATATAACAATCTAGAAACGAAAATCTACACCGGTTGTCTTTTTCAATTTAGTTCGATAACTATTTGATGAGCAGAAGTGAAGTAATAAAAAAGTTATAAAAATGTGTAGCGTGAGAATGGCAGTCTCTCAATCAGGCAATAAAGATACGGAATGGTGAGCCATAGATAAACAAAAATATTTGGATATAATTTGGGGGAAAATGAGAAAAGCATACAATTGAACCCCTTTGTATTAGCAAGTCAGAAAAGTATGTGGAAAAAAAATTCAAAATAATCTAAAATCTGAAAAAAAAATATTTAAAATGCCTAGCATGTGCCGCCACTCACTGCGGTATGTAAGCACGTAACAAAAATATCTTTCGTAAAATTCTGTAGCCATATGAATTTCAGCAGCTAATCATGAAACGATTTTTTACTGCTCATAAAACCACAATTGGTTGCTGTAAGTGCTGCTGTCGCTGTCAATAAGTGCATGTACAGGGTGTTTCAGTAACAGAATGTTATCATATCATTGTCTGGACTATTATCACAATTAACTAAATCGAAATAAATTGGCCCACTCTGAACAAATTTCAGAAATATTACAAACTTATGTTCGATATTCGTGGCTAGTGTGGCCAAAGACTCAACTCAATTTAGACGCGGTCGAGAGAATAGAGAAGGAAACCGTTAACCAGCTCTCAGCAATTTTGAGGGAATCAGCTGATTTACCAACGTAACAAGGGATATGACGGGGGTTTGTTTGCGACTGTGATCGGCAGAAACTGAGATTTTGTTGATGATGTACGAAAAAATCAATGCAGTGACTGCTCATATCGGAACAATAACTGATTGAACTAACCTCATTTCACACATTTGATTTTCATTTCATTCGCCTGCCTCTCTGTCAAATCTCCTACAATGTAACAGTAGAAATTACTCTGACAATTTTGATTTAGACAGCCAACCCTAGTAGTCTATCATCTCTCAAACTACAAGCGTTCAGCCCAATCACTGAATCCCTCAAAGTGCGATTTTCGTAGATTCCGTAAAAAAATTGTAAATTCGAAATTCATAGAGTGACTTCATTCGTAAAGTTTTCAAATAATTTGTTATGACATGTTTTGATTGTTGTAGAAAAATACAATATGTCGTTTATAAAAATATGAGAAACTAGTAAAATTTTAGTATTCAATTTTAGTATTTAATAAAAATGTAATTTTTTTTTAATTAATTTGCTTGCATGTAATTTTTCGTTTCAGTTCCTGGAATTATTATAACAAAATCAAGAATTTAAGGCGGGGCCATAAAAGGAGGTGGACAAATTGTGGAAACAAATCCATCCTTTCTAATCCATCAATTTCTAAAGGATTAAAGATATATCTTATCATTTCCCTTTCCAATCCCTAAAATTCTGAAAGGATTAAAGGCATCTTTCAATATATTTAAATTGTTTATTATAAGTTAAAATTGATTTGCTTACTTTACGCCAGCTGGTGTCGAGGCATTAAAACTTAAAACTTGACATTTGAGTTTAGCATCACTTTTTTCAGTTCACATGGCTTGAGTATTAATACATTTTTCGTAGTCGTAGCGAAACTTTCCTACGACGAACTCAGTGACAAGACTTAATGTCTCTTTATTGATCTAAACAGTTAAATATTTCATCAACATCTCGCATTGCTCACTAGAAAGGCATAATTGAATCAGCAATTGAAGACAAAGGGCCGTCAACTTTCTCGATGTACAGAATGCAGAGGTGTGTCCAACATAAATCGTTAACAGGCTTTCAGTGATTTTGAAGGAGTCAGCTGATTAGTTAACGTCACATGGGTGATGACAGCTGTTTGTTTACGGAGCAACTGAGATTGTCTTGATGATATAGGAAAACAAATCAAGCCAGTCTTCACTCATGTTGCCGTCTGAACAACGACTGATTGGACGAGTGTGTGAATACATGTGAAATAAGCGGGCAGAGTTCTACTGCCGATTACCTGGTGTCGTGGCAGCCGAAGTTGCCTCACAACTTTGCTTTGTTTGCTCAAACCTGGTAATATATCATCCTTCGTTTATTTTCTTATCTCGGTACAGTTTGAGTTTTACAGCAACAGCAACTATACATCGAAATTAGTAGGAAGAGTCATCGGTTCTGGCAAAGCCAATGCTTCCTCATAGAGTGAGCGTTTGTTGCGAATTTTGAAATAGTTTCTTTGCAGACTTTATTACATATCTATGATTTTTTTTGTTTCAGCAGAATGGCACACTATCTCACACGGCACATCAAAACATCGCTCTTTAGACTCTTTTGTCAGGCAGCGTTAAAGTTCCAAATTATTTGTGCCCCCAGCAAACAAAAATAGTCCGCCACAGCCGGTTTTATGTTAGCGGAACGACACGGGTTTGTAGCCGGCCAAAGACTGTCACTCCAGCAGTATTCCTTGTATATGTATGGGGTATATTTATGTACGAAAACAATAACAACAGCAATCCTTATTAAAAATCATTAATTCGAATTTCATATGAGCCATTAATGAAATAGAGTTAGTCAAAATCCGTCGCCAAGGCCTTTGCAATTTTAATTGCCACGTTTTTGCGAAGTAATACAAATGTTTGTTCCCCCAATAAGGATAACTAAAAACGTAATGCATTAAAGCAGGTTGGAATTGCTTGTATTCTTCAAAATATGCCTGCATTTGGACGACCCTGTACCTTATGCCGCAGTCTTTTGTAGCAATGATTTGACAACAAATTTGATTTTTATTTGCCATCGATCCGATGGCTCAACACTCAGTCAGTCAATCATACAGATACTTACATATACACATACTCACATACACACACATTCTTTCATACACATACCAGTCACACACTTGACATTCATAAAAATTGGCTACTTATGACCATCGTCACCGCTCTTTACAATAATGTGGCCAGCTCATTTTCTCTTCCTCCTCGCCACATACATAGACTAATGTACATACATATGTACGTTTGTATGCATGGATGTCGTTTAACGATTTCTCGTAATTTGTTGCTCTGCTTATTGCTGGATAATTTTCATAAATTTTTGCAACTAATGATGCGACGCTGGCCGTAAAGCGTCATTGTAAGCGCGTCCTTCGTGCATTAAGATTAAGAAACAGCAAAGAAATTGCTGTTAAGTTCTCCCTTTCGAACTCTGATGTCCATGACAATGGCTGCACAGCACAAGAGCGATAAAAAGGCATTAAGTTGCTTTGCTTTTGCGATAATGCAGCATGGAGAATGAGATAAAATGCGTTGTGCTAAAGTGTAGGAAATAAAAGTGAAAAAATTCGAGATTTCTTTTTTTTTTGTACTTGTATAAGAGAAGGCTTTAATGCGTTTAAAAATAAGATATTCCTTAATATTTTCTTAAGTTACAAGCGTTAATTGACGTTGGCATATTTGACGGCCCTCAGCGATTGACAGCACGCAGTAAAGGCATTCGATGTTTGCGATTTCTTTGTTCGCGATAAAGTCAAAGCAATTAATAAAGAATTCTTATAGCGATTTCAAAATTATTTAAAAATATTTATGCACTTGCGCGCCGCAATAAAAACTACTCTTAATGTGCATTTGTATGTGTTTTCATGCATTTCTGAAGTGTTGCAAATTGAGGATTATTTTAAATGAATTAATAAATAAGAATTTTTTTTGAGCTAAAATGATGTGCTATTTTTTTACCATTTTTTCAGTATTTTCAAAAATATTTATACACCTGGCATAAATGTACTCCTTGCCATTTTTTTTCAGCATCGACTAAACCAGCACCAGCTTGAGTGGCGGGTGATTCATGTGTAGAAGTTCATGCAAGTAGGGAAAGTCTCTGTTAACATCCACCTTGGAGTAACCAGGCAATTCTTCTTGTTCTACGTTTCAAGCAGTTCACAACTTTCTCTGGGTAGCTTCTGAGCACCCGTTTGGAAGCGAGCTAATGTGAGGTGGCAACACAGTCCAGGATCTCTGATTGTGCGCATAAAAATCCTTCCTCAATGAAAATGAAAGTAAAGGCTTGGTTGAGAACTCGCTAATCTGATGACGACCCCTGCCAACGAAATGAGGCCTATGATTTAAAGGCGTCCACCTGGAATGTCCGTTCCCTTAATGGAGAAGGTGCTTCTGACTGGCTTGTGCATGCTCTGGTAAGAGCAAAGACTGGTATCACTGCGATTCAAGATATTCTATAGACAAGACAAGGCAAGAAGACTATCAGACCTTGCGACGTCTACTACTGCTGTCATGTAAAAGAACGCAAATTCATTGTCGGATTTGTGGTGGGAGAGAGACTTCGCCGCCAAATGATTTGTTTTTGTTGTTGTAATACCATAAACATTCAGACTGCTTTTGAAAGCGCCTGGAATGTTCAAAAAACGTTTCTGCTCCCATAAATATCGTGTCTGGAAAATAGTTTTTGATTCCACAGTCGGAAAATTCTGCCAACACGACGAAGCATCCGCTAACGGACTGACACTGATCGACTCGGCTGGAAACCGAAACATGAGAGTCTGCAGCAACTTTTCGTCCACTCCTAGAACAGGCAAGTGATGTATGTTTTGTGCTATTAATCAATAAGACATCCTTCATGTTCCTGCTAAACTCTATGAAAGTCTGAGAGCTGTAAACCTTGGATCCTACTCAAACATAATTCAAACATTCTTTGAAATATGCCAAGAAATTTAAAGCCAAACACAGCATTCCAATATTGCTCGAAAAAACTAAGGAACGAATATTAAAAATTGGGTGAAGAACCTGATACCCAGGCCTCTGAGCAAAAGCAACAAAAGGTGCCGAAGTGAAAAAGCAAGAGTGTAAAAAGTAGCTCTGGAAATTGTGACATTAAACAAATCAGCAGTGAAACAGTTGTAAAAATAATAAATAGTCGAAAAAATAATAGAAAGACGAAAAAATAATAAAATATAAAATAAAAAATGGAAGAAAAAGCAGAAATTTAAAAAATATTAGATTAAGTTAACAGCTTAAAGAAAATCAATCTAAGCGGCAACAGAAAAACCGAAGGGAACGCTGAGGGGAAATAGAATAAGAGATTAACGGAAATCCAAATATCATAGAAAAAGCAAAAGATATTTAAACAAGCAACACAAACACAAACTGTAACAGCAACAACAATTAGTAGTCAAAACAAAATCTCAGGAAAAGTAGTTACACATAAATATCCCACATAAAGTGATTATATAGGCAAGCAGGAGTGGATTACACAGTGCGACATCAAAAATCAAACCGCACCGGACCTTTTTTTTCTGAAAATATACCTATTCAATAGCAAAACCCTCGCTGGGTTTTTAAAAGTTAGCTCGATTTTTTTTTTATTGCGTTTTGAAGTTTTCTATTTTCATGAGATTAATTTGATGTGAAATATTTTTTTGTGAACAATACGGTTTTTGTTAACATATTTGAATTTATTAATTTCATTTACGTGAATTTTTTATGAATTAAGAAAATAAAAAATGTACAATTGTCCTGCAAATATTAACGTTTTCTGCTATTTTTTTCACCAACATTTGGACTATTTTAGTCAACAATTGTCGACAGAATCAGATGAGCAAGGAGAGCGCTACCATCAAACTGCGATGCCATTTGAGTCAAGATACCGAGGAAAACGAGCTCCAGGTACCATACTAGCCGAAATATGTTGGTGGAGTAAACATATTTTTCAATACGACCAGGAAGAAAATGAAGGAAAATGGAGTAACCAGGAGGAAAAAGAATATGAGGTAGAAGAAGAAGAGACAGGCATGGAATTCTTTACTGATGAATCTGATTACTCTGATAATGATGATGTTGAAATTCAATCATTGTCGAAAAGAGCTCGTCTCTAAGGTTTTAGTACGTAAAAATTCTTTATTTAAAAAAAAAAAAAACAATTATTAGAATTCAAGTCTATATTCTTTTTACTTAATCTATTTAATATTTTTACCTACAGAGTTTTTAGATATTTAAAAAAAAATTTAAAGCAGAGTATAAAAAAATTATTTTTATGAAGAAAAATCTTGTTAAAAATTTATTTTTTTAGAAAATAACAAACTTAAAGTTCAGTTTTATGTTTTTATCTTATAAATGACTTTTTTAGTACATTTTGCAACATTTTTGCTAGAAGAAATAGTGAGAAATTTGAATTATTTTCATAATTACAGTAAAAAATGGTAAAAACATACAATTTTTCGAAATTTTGGTATTCAAAATTGCGTATTGAGATATAGGTTCTTCTCAAACTAAGTTTATTTGTACATGTACGAAATTTCTGAATCAAGCTATGACAAAATAAATCGATTAAAGCAAACAAAGGTCGATTTATAAGTCAAATTTAGCGTACAGGTAAAACTCCAAAATCTTATGAAAATAGAAAACTTCAAAACGCTATAAAAAAAAAATCGAGCTAACTTTTAAAAACACAGCGAGGGTTTTGCTATTGAATAGGTAATATATATTTTCAGAAAAAAAAAGGTCCGGTGTGGTTTGATTTTGATGACCCCAAAATTGTCGCACAGTGTTATATGCCACTTTCAAAAAATCAACAAAATTAAAAAATAAAAAAAATAAAAAAATAACCATAAACATTAAAATTTATTAACGAAGAAAAGAACGAAATAATAACAGTAAAGACAACTTATATAAATCGAAATCAAAATCAACAAACTTGCAATTGAGGAGAAATCAACTAACCCAGTTGAAAGTAATTTAATGAATTGAATGAAAATTCAATTTTGCGTGAATCACGCCAACGCCAACAAGCACCCAATCAAATTGGAGAGGCGCAAGAGCAAAGTCGATGGGTGGCACTAGCGGGCGCAGAGGGCAAAGCAGAGGCAAAGTGTCAATTTTTATTTTAAATTTTATCTCAGAAGTGGATTAAAAAGGCGTCAGCTGAGCGCAAATGTGTGACAGTGGGCAAAGAAAAACAAAAACAAAATAAAAAAATATATAAATAAACAGTAACATTGTTTCTTTCTTGTGTTTTCTTTCCCTTTTGGAAGCGCTCGCTGTTTGCTATGCGCGGCGCATTAACCCACTTCTCACCTGGTTGCTAAATGAGACGAGTGCTGTTGTTGTAGATACTTTGATGCTACTGAAGTATGCTACCAGCCGTACGAATGCACAGCTGTTGCTGCTGCGTGCTGCTGTTGGTTGATTGAACGAGCGCCACTTTGCACGTGATGCCGCAGCAGTTAATAAAACTTCGAAAAACAACAACAAACACTGCCTTAGCGGCGATGGGTAGCTCTAGCTTTATGGCTTTATGGCAAAAACATCGACTGCAGTTGCAACTACTGACACACCTCTTGCCAATTGCCAAATAACCAAACAGCCACCGCTACCTACCAACGCTCGAGTAACTGCCAATTGGCCAAGTTTCGGTGTGATGCACGCAATGTGGCTACTAAAGCGCGGCAAAATATAAATGAAAAGGTGAGAAAAAATTTTAAATGAAATAAGAAAATACAATTTCGAAATCCCCAACACCACCACAGCAGCGAAATAGGCACGCAATTGTATGTAGTTGTTGCATTGTGTTGTTTTAACATTTTCCATTTTCAATTTTTTTCTGTTAGCTGTTAGCTGCAATTGCAGGCTTGCGTAAACGATGCTGCAACATGCAAACTCGAGGTTGGCCAACCTGGTTGCCCACTTTGGCACCTGCATTCGTCGAGCCTCAATGATTGTGGACAGAGCAAAAATGATTGCCTAGAGCGGTTGATTGCTGCTGCTGTTCGTAGTTACATGCATACATACATACATGCATGTCAATATATTCATGTAAATGTATGTATGTATAAGTACTGTTAAAGGATGGTTATGTGGCTACTTCAACTGACATTTGCAGGTCAATCGAATTGCTGGATTGGCAAGAAAGACGGCCAGATGGGCAAAAATGACATTGGGTTACATGGTACAAAGTAGTAATATTTTGATAAGAATTTTTTGTTGGTAACTTTGCGACCTTAGCAGAGGAAACCCTGACGTTTTATATACTTCATTAAGCATTACTAATTCACATCACTACGAATTCTACTCATTTACAGTATATTAACCCTAGAAAACTAAACCTCGCCTCTGAGGCGCAAAGATTGTAATTTTCACGTATTTCATTATGATTGAATGCAAGTGGCAGCACGAGCTTTCAATCCATTATAGTAGTCTCTTGTGTGAGTTTGTGGGCGAACGTTCATTGCATAAAGTGTTTTTGTTACGGAGATACATTAATTCGTGTTGCCTGAGAGGCGAGGTTTAGTATTAAAGGTATTTTTCTGACTACATATTATTTGTAAATATTTCCTTTTTTTTGCGACAGTAGCTAATGTTAATGGCTTTTTCGTTTAGAGATGTGTACTTCTGACTCCCAAATAGAAAAATGGCTGGAGGAGCTGTCGCTAAATGGAAGCGAAATAGAGGAAAATTTAGAAAAGGATTTCGATTCAGACGATAGTCCAATTGATCCAAACTTTCAAATTGAATCTGAAGATGAAGTTGAAAATATAATTGTAGGCAATCAAGAATTGACTCCTGTTGCAGTTTCACCTATAGACGTACCACAAAGTAATGACCAACCTAATGACTCTTTAATAATCAAGCCTTCCGAAGCTATTGTAAGAGGTAAGAACAATTTCATTTGGTCGACTGAACCGTCTTCTACAAAACGAAGCTCAAGTAGAACTCCAGCGAGGAATATTGTTCATATTTTACCGGAATCAAAGAGAGAATTTAGGGACGTTAAAAAGCCTTTAGATTGTTTTGAAAAATTTTTCACACCAAATATAATTGAAGAAATTCTTCTTCATACCAACGAAGACATTAAAGTTAAATCCAATAATTACAAAAAACAAACCGCAACCACACCATTAACTAGAACAGAAGAACTCTCCTTGGAATTTTGGTTTTAAGTGGTGCGCTAAAAAACAACCATTTGTCAACTAAAGAGCTTTTTGATCCTTTGCTCTGCGGATCTATAAATGTTGCTTCAATGAGTATGGAACGGTTCAGATTTCTTATAAATTGCCTTCATTTTGATGATCGGAACACACGAGAAAATAGAAGAAAGACCGATAAATTTGCTCCCATTAGAAACATATGGGAGATTTTTATTCAGCAATGTAGAGATAACTTTAAACCGGGGTCATATGTGACAATAGACGAACAGCTACTAGCATTTAGAAGTCGATGTCCATTCCGAATGTACATACCAAACAAACCAGCTAAATACGGAAAAAAATTGTGTTAGTCTGCGATGTGAGAACTAAATATATGTTTGATGCTTCACCATATTCAGGAAAAAATTTTAAAATAGTAGCTGGCGAACCGTTACGTTCTTTTTATTGTAAGCTTCTCACTAGAACTATACATGGAACAAATAGAAACATAACTGTAGACAATTGGTTCGCTTCCATATCATTAGCAGAACAGCTATTAGCGGATCCTTATAAGTTAACTTTAATTGGAACAATCAAAACTAACAAAAAAGAAATTCCAGATGAGTTCAAGCATAACACATCCCGTCGTATTGGAACATCCATGTTCGGTTTCCATGATAAGTTATATTAAGTCTTGTTAGCTATAAAGCAAAGCCTCATAAAACTGTTTTTTTAATATCAACTATGCACGACGAACCCACACTTAACTCACTATCAGGAAAACCTGTAATTATTGAATGCTATAATGCAACAAAAGGTGCTGTTGACACTTTTGATCAGATGTGTTGTCATGCCAGCTGCAGCCGCAAAACCAGGCGTTGGCCATTATGTATGTCTTACGGTATGATAAATATGGCAGTATTGAATAGTTATATTCTCTATGTTTCAAACTTTGACCAAAAACAAATAAAGCCAATGAGCAGAAGGGATTTCATGAAGGATCTTAGTAAGGATTTGTGCAGTGACTGGCTCTCAATGAGACTTCAAGAAAGACCGTCTATGCAAAAACCAGTTCGTGAAGCAATAACCAACTCCATTCATAGCTCCGAAGAGCAGCAAGAAAACTCTGAACCACAAATAAAGAAAAGGAAAAGATCGATGTGCAATTACTGTCCATCAAGCAAGAAACGTATGAGTGTTTATTATTGTGCAAAATGCAGTAGAACATACTGCTTGGAACACATATCCCCAAATTGTTATACATGTGATATAAGAAAAAAGGTCTGAATTAATTTTTATGTACAAAACAAAATAATAATAATATATTTGAAATTCTTTATTTTTATGAAACTTACTACAAATAGCTATAAGAAAAATATTAATTTTATGTTTTTGTTTTAAAGAAAAAAAAATATAAAAGTTTTTCTAAATGATATCCTTGCAAAAAAAAAAATTTAAGTGTTAATTTAGTAAGTACATAATTGGCTTATAAAAACAATTTGATGAAATATTTTTTAATATTATAGTTAAATACTCCAACTCTCAGAAAATAAAATGTTTTTCAGTACAAAAACTTAACAAAAATTAGAGAAGAATTTTGTTTTTTACAAAGTAGCCTGATAGGCGAGCTTTAGTTCTAAGCGTTTGAAAAAAAGGTTTAGTTTTCTAGGGTTAAAAAATTATAAGCATACACTATTTTTTTATAAAAGTATGCTTCATACTACAACAAAAACTATATAGGGCCAAGTTTCAAACTTTGTACAAAATTTTTTCAATAGTCCATCAAACATTTTAATTTTTTAACGGGAAACTTAGGAACTTTTTTGAGTATGCAGTTTTATAGCCCATTGAATTTTAGTATAATAATGTGTAAGTTTCAGGTGGCCACAAAGTACGGAAGATTTTTGGAATTTTTTTTTCGACGGTGCAAGGTCTTTTTGCATATTTTCAACTTTTGCCATTGAAGCGCCAATCTTAGCCAATTTGAAGCTTTGCAGGGTCAATTTCGTGAAGGCCGTCAGAAAACAATTATTGTGCCAAAAATCATCAATGATTTTGTTTGATTTTTGGTCGGTGAAGATTTATTCTCCTTGGATACCACATAATTTGACAATTTCCCAAAACAAGGACTCACTTCTAGTAAAGAAACGTTGAAGAATTTCAGCCGTGCTGATTCATCGCCTAAAACATCGCCACAAGTGACGGGTCCTGCATTAATACATATGAGACGAGTTTACTCCAACAAAATTTGTTCGCGGAAAACGCTCGCCTGTGTTTTTGGATAATTTTGTCAAGCCGTAACTGAACAACCAGAGATGCTTAAATCAATCAATTCTGAGTACAAAGTTATTTGTTTGTCAGAAGTTTTCGGAAAAATAAGGCAAATCAACCGCCGAAGAGGAATCATGCTTCATCAAAACAATGCGAGCTCGCACATTTCGGCTCACACAAGAGAGTTCTCGAGTACTCAAAAGATTGAATGAAGAGGTAATCCGCCTTATAGCCCTGATTTGGTACCAAATGGTTTCCCTTTGTTACCGAATATCATAAATAAAATGCGAGGTAAATATTGCTCAACGCTTGAAGAAGCTCGTTTTGGCGGTGTCCACTTTTGAGTGGCAAAAGCGCTTTGAAAATTGGTTCCAGCGAAAGCAGAAACGTACTAGATTCTAAGCAGAATAACGCAAGAAACCAAAAAACCATTTTCATTACTACGAGGGGTGCCTTTTATGTGTCGGGATTTGGCAACCCTGGTGTGGCAATCTGGCAACTGACAGCTGTATCGCAAAGTTTAACATTTTTTGGATTTTACGTACTCAGAAAGTTTTGAAATACCAGCGCTATTTGTGTGGTTTACAGTAACTTAAAAGATTCATCTCGGTCCAAAAATCGAATTAAATCGTGAACATTTTCGAGCGATTATTTTTTACAACTTTCTACGTGGATTAACTCAGCAACATTGCATGGATGAACTTAATTCATTTTTTGGCGATGAAGCTCCATCAAGGACCAGTGTTTATCGATGGTATGGTGAATTCAATCGTGGTCGTAGTTCACTCCAAGACGAATTTCGTGAAGGTCGTCCAAAATCAGTTGTTGTTCCGAAAACCATTGATGCTGTGCGCGAACTGATATTGCAAGATCGTCATGTGACCTATCGTGATATTGAGACAATCTTTGGCATTCGTGGGACCAGCATACATTCAATATTGCATAAACATTTGACTGTCAAAAAAATTTGTTCGCGTTTGATCCCACACAATTTGTCAATCGCTCAAAAAAAGGCTCGTGTCGATTGGTCGAAGGAAATGCTCAAAAAATACGATCGCGGGGCTTTGAAACACGTCTATGACATCGTGACAGGTGATGAATCATGGATTTACGCGTATGCGCCCGAAAGTAAACAGCAGTCGACTGTATGGGTGTTTCAAGATGAGCCAAATCCAACAAAAGTTGTTCGCGCACGAAGCACTTCCAAGCAAATGGTCGCCTGTTTTTTCGGAAAAACAGGACATGTCGCAACCGTACCACTAGAACAACGCAGAACAGTAAATTCTGAGTGGTACACAACCATTTGTTTGCCAGTTGTCTTCCAAGAAATTAGGAAAACCAATCGCCAAAGACGGATCACTCTTCACCAGGACAATGCGAGCTCTCACACATCGGCTCAAACAACTGCATTTTTGAGCACCCAAAACATCGAATTAATGGGCCATCCGCCGTATAGTCCTGACTTGGCACCGAATGACTTCTTTTTATTCCCGTACGTAAAAAACAAACTGAGAGGTCAACGTTTTTCGACACCTGAAGTAGCGGTTGCGGAATTCAGAATGCATGTTTTGGAGGTACCTCATTCAGAGTGGCAAAAGTGCTTCGACAATTGGTTCAAACGCATGCAAAAGTGTATAGATCTTCATGGAGAATATTTTGAAAAACAATAAAGTGATTTTCGGTGATTAAAATTTGTTTTTGTTCTCTAATCCCGACATATAAAAGGCACCCCTCGTATTTCCCTGTGTTTTCACTATTGGGCACAAAATATAAATGGTAACCCTCTTACAATATTACTTTACTTCGATTTGGTTAAATACTCAGAGTGTCGTTTACCACTTTTTAATCTATACTTTACGTTTCATTCACAAAGGCAGTTAGCTAACCGTCAGTATTTGTGAAAAAATCAGAAGTAACACCAGCAGCACTGCCACACCACCGCAAATGTCACAATTAAATTAATTTGATCCGCATTTGACAAAACCAACATTTTAAATTCCAAGCGGCGGTTGCTTTTAACTGCACTTATTTCGTACTTCATTTATTAATTTGTAATCTGCATTTTTGTATATATTTAATTTACATACATAAAGTAAGCGGCATAATGATAAGATCACCACATATTGACTATTTGTTTTCTAAATTACTATAATTTAAATAATTTTAGGTTCTTACTAATTTTTAACTGTAATAATTTTTTTATAAAATTATTTTTCATTCTATTGCAAAAAATCATTTCAATGGAGCTTTAAACATTGCTGACGATTTATAAAGATTCGACAAATTTTCAGCAAAACTTCCAACTTTATAATACAGGGTGGGCCAAATAGCGTTTGCTTTTTGAACCACCTATTTTTTTGAGAATGGTAACACAAATGACATGTCAAATGTGTTCATAATTTACTTAAACGTTTGACATTTACGAAATGGGACGCTATACGCTTGAACAAAATTGGGAAATATTGAAAACCTATTTCCAAACACAAATTACAGCTCAATATTTGACAGTTTTATAGCTCATTCAACTTTAGTAAAATAAAGTGTAAGTTTAAAGGAGCTCAAAATTTTCGTTGGTTTTTGATAATTTTTCGCTTTTGCTTCATAAACAATAAATACTACGGGTGGGCCAAATAAGACCTACTAATCTTAAGCACAAATAACTTTTTTATTTTTTGACATATTTATTTTTCTCTTTTTGTAGGTTATAATTGAATTGTTGGAAATTTATTATGGAACCCTACAGTACAACACAACACGTAAAAATGATCGAGTTTTTCTATTCTTACACAATTAGCCACACAAATTGATTTTTCAAATAATGTTTTGATGTCGGATGAAGCGCATTTCCATTTAAATGGTTACGTCAACAAACAAAGCTGGAGATTGTGGGGCTCTGAAAATCCAAGGGCAACACACCAACATCAGTTGCATCCATCTAAATGTACTGTTTGGTGCGGTGTTATGGCCACTACAGTTGTCGGTCCATATTTCTGCGAAAATGAGAATGAAACGCCGGAATCGATTTCAGGAGCTTCTTGCAGAACATTGATTGAAAACTTTTTGCGGCCAATGGCAGAACAGTATCCTAATTTGTGGTTTCAACAAGATGGAGCAACTGCGCATACTGCTAGGTAGTAGTCTTTAGTCATTAGTAGGTCTTATTTGGCCCACCCTGTACCTAATACAGTTAGAATTTTCAAAAAATCGATTTTGTTTTTATATTATTTTCCTAATGTAAATACATATATGTATTTAAGAATGCAAACAGAAAATGCAATATCGTTCCGGTGAATATTTTCGAAGTTACACGTAAATTTGAAAAGGCGTTTCAGAGAATGTTTACCCTATGTAAAGGACTTTTCGAACTTTAAACGCGTTTTTCACGAAACCGTGTTTTCGAAGTCTACGGACACGATTTCTCAAAAACAGCTGAACAAATCGTCTTGAAATTTTAACACAACCTTTTCTGATATATTCTCCATGTATTATTCGAAGAAATAAGAGTTCTGATGTTTTTTCTCTATTTTTTAGGCAATTTTTCGCAAAAATTTTTGTAAAAAATTCGATTTTTTTTCCTATAGCCGCCATTTTATCAAAAATTAAAATTTTGACTATTCCTTCGATAAATACCTAGCTTTAACTATCCACAAAAAGAATCTAGTTGGTTTTTCGATTTCAAATAATCCAAACCGGAGATATTTTGTCCACCGCCGAACGCTTTTTTTTGGAAGACGCTTGGGAGATCATCTGCAGGAGCCGTGCACTTCAATATTTTCACTAACTTTACGTGCTATAATTATCTTTAAAGTAAAGATTATTTGAATAACTAAATATTGCATGTGTTTAATAAAATCGTTCTTTGTAAAAAATTCTCAAAAAAACGTGATTTTTCAGCCTTACAAGTGTATGTAACCCCTTGATGTACTGTACAACTGCGTACACAAATGTCTTTTAAAAACTATGATTAAACAGTTTGCAATTTTGATGGACATTTATCGAATTTTTTAAGTCTTATTATTAAATTATATCTTAATTAATTTTTGCTATAGAATTAACAATAGTTTTATAAAAAACTAACTGAAATTAATTTGAGAAAAAGAATGTAGTCAAAACTTCTCAATAAGTGGGGACCTCATCATTATGCCACTCACTTCTTACGTACGGGTACATATGTATGTATGTGTTTGCATATGGTAAGCCGACACTTTGATGTAAATTTTCTTGATGTCTTAACTTGTTTACCATAAATGCATGAGGTAAACAATTTTTGCAAGCAATAACAGACAACTAAGTAAGCAAACATACACACATTTAAAAGTGTATGTAGTAGAAGACAACGACCAGCCACAAAACGAACAAAAAATTGGTTTTTGAAGCAAAAAATAGCAAACATTTTAGTACAAAGACTTTTTGTTTTTGGTGCAATATGGCTGGAAATGTGATCGCGTTGGCAATTTGAAAGGAATTAATTGATCAGCAATTCATGAATAACCGCAGTGGTTGAGTGACGGTATTCTTGCGTTAAAAGCAAATAAAATGCCAATGAAATAAAATGAAGTAAAATACAATTTAAAAAACTAAAAAAAAAATGTAAATAAAAATAAAGAAAATCAAAATAAAATAAAATGAAATAAAATAATTCAAGGTAACAAATATAAAATAAAAAAAATTTCAAATAAAATTAAAATAAAAATAGTACAGAAATAAGCAAGGTAATACCAGATGCGGCAATATTAATCACCTTATCAGAAAATGTAAAATTTTATTCAAATGCTGTCGTACGTCAATAATATTTGAGCCTAATGAACGGGACAATTTCAGTATATAAGTACAAACAGACAAGCAATGGAGTGCGTAAGGTTCCAAATAAAGATGTCAATCACGCAAAATATTTTGTTTTCTTATTTAATAAAAATTTTATTTAGTAAAAGAACAAAATCGGATGATTAATTTTGCGCCACCTTGTCAATTCAAAATGATATAAAATAAACAAATAAAATTTAATTATACAAAATGAAATAAAATGAAATAATATATGGCAATTACTTAATATTAAATAACAATTTAAATTAAATTCAAAAGAAATGGAAGCGAATGATGTCTATACGAGTCCTTATGAAGTAGCCTGTGGCTTTTTTTTTAATTTTTTGTTGAAAATTCGTTTACCTTACATTACATATACTCCATTTCTGGCGAAAAACATCACTGAAGTGATGTTCATATTATCCACCTTTTATGCACCTTGCAAACCCTACAAAATGTAGCTGTATCGTTTGTTACAAATTCAAAGTTAAGTGGCAGCGCTATCCAAAAATGTGTGCTGATTAAAACACTTTTCTTTCTTTGGAACATATTTAGTTTTGATAAAAAAAAAATATTTTTTTTTCTCCCCATTTTAAATTAAGTGGCAACGCTAACTTAAATATTGCAAGATTTTGGACCAAAACTTTCTTTAACATCTTTCGTTTGGTAACTTTATTTTAATATTTAATTAAGTTTCATAATTATTTACAAATTCGATGGCAACGCTACTTTACTTAAATATATAGCTTTATTAGAGTTAGATTAATAATTGGAAAAACTATTAAAGAATATTTCTTTGATTACAGCTGTCCCCTTTCTTTCCAACACATTTCGTTTTTTTCCTTAAAAATTAGGTGGCAACGCTAAATGAAATATTAAATATTTGTTGTGCCAAATTTTTCACTTGATAACCATAATCTAATATTTAACTAAGTTTATATACAATAAGTTCATAATTTTTTTACAGAATAGGTGGCAACTCTACTTACAATAATTTTTTCTTAAACTGTTTTTGACAGTTATTTATATCTTAGTGCTTAATTCAACTGTGTTATAGAGTTCCATATTATTAATAATTGGTGGCAACGCTGTCAAAAAGTGCTTTTGATTGCACGTTTTTTTAACTACTTTTGCTTTCATGCTCTTCTCCCCTGCTACCATAAATGTTTTACCTTTGATACCTTGAATTGAAAATAGGTGTCAACGCAAATGTAAAGAGTAGTGCCCAAACACTGTTTAACGAATAAGCCTTGGAATAATCGGGCTAGCCCTTCTTTTTTATATAGGTACATACATATGTGTATGTATGTAAAAATATCTGTACTCGTACATCAATTCGTTAAAAAAAATCTACTGAATTTGCCGCCCTCGATTTGTGTGTTCGATTCAAATCCGACTTTGAAAATGAAATTTTTGAGGCTTAAAGCCAGTTTTAGAGCTATAAACTGAAATGAAATTTATTGTTTCGAACTTGACAGTCAGCTGAAGTTGACACCCATGGCCGCATACGGCAAGCGTTAATTGAATTTTAAATAGAAAATTTTACGATTATTTCTTTATCTATTTAAAAGTTTAAATTTCATTTTCACTAGACAAATTGTACGAAGCGAAAAGCAAGAATTTTTTACAAAATGCTAAGCTACATGAATGCAAAGTAAAAAAACAAAAAAAACAGTAACAAGAAAAAACAAATAATAATATTTATATACGAGGTGTATTCAAAAAGTACCGCGAATTTTGTGTTTTTTTTTTTCAAAAATTATTTATTTATTCAATAATATCTATTTAGTTCCCTTCAAACTAATCCCCATGAGATATTTTGCACTTATGCCAACGTTTTTTCCGATCTTCGAAGTACTTCAAAAAATCATTTTTTTTTTTTATCTTGTTCAGCTCCTTCTTCGATGCCGTCTTTATCTCGCCAATCGTAGCGTAGCGTCGTCCTTTCATGAGCCTCTTCTGTCTCGGGAACAAGAAAAAGTCACAGAGCGCCAATTCTGGGGAATACGGTGGCTGTGGCGTCAATAGTGTGTTGGTGTTGTTTTTGGCCAAAAAGTCGCGCACAAGAAACGATGTATGAGCAGGGGCATTATCGTAATGCACGAGCCAATTTTTGTCCTTCCACAAATCCGGGCGTTTCTGGCGGATTGCTTCGCGCAAATTGCGCATAACTTGCAGGTAATATTCCTTATTGACCGTTTTACTCTGTGGCAAGAACTCTTGATGCACAACGCCCCTGCAATCGCAGAAAACGGTAAGCAAGACTTTCACATTCGACCGAACTTGGCGCGCTTCCATTGAGATGATTGAGCTTTGGTTTTCACGTCATAATCATAAACCCACGATTCGTCACCAGTTATGACCCTCTGGAGCAAGTTTGGGTCGTCACGGACAGAGTCCAACATCTCTTTGGCAATGTTCATGCGATGCTGCTTATGGTCGAAATTGAGCAGTTTTGGTACGAATTTTGCGGCGACCCGTCCCATGCCCAAATCATTGGAAAAAATCGAATGGCACGAGCCAATCGATATGTCTAGGTCCTGAGCAACTTCTTCAACGGCGATTCGACGATTGGCCAATACCATTTTCTTCACTTCATCAAGTTTTTCGTCTGTTGTTGAAGTGCTCGGGCGTCCGGTACGCTTTTTGTAGTTCACATCTTCTCGGCCTTCTGAAAACATTTTGTTCCACCGATAAACGTTGCTTTGGTCCAAAGTAGCTTCTCCGTATGACACAGTCAACATTCGAAATGTATCCGCACACTTAATTTTGTTTTTCACACAAATTTTGATACAGGTGCTTTGATCCATCTTTTTGAATAGGTAAAAATAGAAGACGAGCCGAAATACGTGCAAGCAAAGCAGCTGTCAACAATTAACTGCACATTCAAAATGGCCGAACCCGTCGGCATGGGTGAGAGACATGAGTACCAACATAGCGCCACAAAAAAATCGAAATTCGAATATACGTAACCTGTGAAAATTCAAAATTCGCGATACTTTTTGAGCACACCTCGTATGTATAAATGTATAAAGCAAAAGTTTCCAAATCGTTTTGATGGCTCATTACACATGCACACGAGCGTCGCCGAGTTAACCCAGTTCAGTTATTTATGATTATTAAGAGGCTGAAATAAGAATGCAGCGTTTATAAATTTATGTAAGTAAGCATGTGTGTGTGTACACGGAAGGCGTGCACCAAGCGGCAAGTGGTGATAATCACAAACATACGCATGTGGGTATGTATGTACATTTTATGAAAACATAAATATGGAAGCAAATTCTAAAAGTCTTAATAAATATTTCTTTGTTTTTATTGCTTTGGTATCACAGCAGAAAAACAAGGTTTTAGGTTTGGAGTATTTAAAATTAACCAGTAAACAAATTAAAAAGAAGCGCTCTTTCTTAAAATATCTACTTGAAAAATAATAATAAAAATATCACCGGTATATTTTTTATTTTAAAAACGAAAGATGGCAGCTTTCATGGCAGCATAGCCTTAGCACTCAGTTCTGAAGGCACTTACTTCTCTTCACGGCTCAGAGCTTATTGTCAGAATTACCACTAAGAGAAATGTCCATCAATTTAAATAATAAAATTTTAATTCATTAGAAGTACAGCTTCATTCACAATCTTGATAGGTTTGTTAGTTTGCAGAAGCGGAACTCCATTGAAGCCCTTACGCTCAGAGGTCTCTATCAAATAGTTTGAATATTTTGAAAAAGTCAATAGCTACTTTTTGCTTTCACCAACATTGAATATCTAATATACAAGTAGTATATAGTATATATAGATAATTCCTTATTAAGAGAAATAAATGAATCCAAATAAAGAAGAGTTTAGATTGGTGCAAAAATGCGCCCTTTTCTACTTATATGCTGAATTTATTGAAACGAGCCATGTAAACTTTCACATCCGCTGATACGTATTTTGGGCGGTGGAACCCACGGTGAAAAACCTTTTTTTTTTTTGACACAGAAACGAAAAAGACTGAAACTGTGCCAACCTGATTTAATTATATACTTTTTCTAGTTCCCAAAAAAAAAAAAACAATTCCAAAAAGGTTCTGCCTTTTTTGCAGAAATTGAAATGACTATCAAGTCTTTAAACCCACCAAGAGCTGTAACCTAAATTATAAAAGAAAAAAAATAAATATGCTAATAGTAATTTGAATTCAATCAGACACTTGGCTTTGGAGTGTTCTATGCAATACCCTAAAATAGCTGACAACACACAGCAGCGTGTCGCAAGCAACAGCGTCAATGCCAAATTTGCAATTCAATGAAAATCATTTCGATCACCGTCGAACAATCCAACGTCGAATTCGAAACGTAAAAAATACCAAGCAAAACAAAGTTAAAAATGAAAAAGGTTTTGAAGAGAAAAAATCAATATACAAATAAATTAAAAGTACCAAAAAAAAAACAAAGTGATCAAGCGAAAAGAACGTGCGTCACAGTTTGCTGATACAATGATGCTCGGCCGTGGCTGATTTCACACCTCTACCGCACGATGAATTTTGACATAGAGCGTCATTTTCGACAGCCCACGTCGGCAGCAAGAAAATACATACAAGTCAGAGAACATCATTACGATCAGCAAAATCAGCGACAACAACATTATTACTATAAGCCAAATTAACAACAACATCAATACCAGCAACAGCTATAATGACAGCAAGCATCATCTCATCCAAGCCAATCTACATACAAACAAAGCTGGCAATGCCTTCAATGGCAGCGCGATCGCGCAAACAATCGATCGACCGTTGACGGTTCGCGATTGTGTTGATCACCAAATTAGCATTTTTTTTAGCCAATACCCCGCATTTGTAATACAATGAAACCGTTAGAATTGCCAACTTGTCCGTAATCGTATGCACAGCGGTGCAACAAATGTAGGAGTAAGCTTGCGAGGAGGCTGATGCGCTAAAAAACTGCGAAACAAAAAACAAACGCGTATGCCACACAAACCGACTGAACTGAAAAGAAATTGAAGAGCAGCGCAGCAACTGAATTAAACAGAATTGAAAGCAATTGAACTCAACTGGTATTGAACTAAGCCAGCAAGTTGAGTTAAGCTGAGCTGAGCTGAGCTCATGTCGAAGCTTGAGCTGCTAGCTGAGTTGCGCTGGTTTGGATTGCAACAGATTTAAGTGGCATGTAATCGACCAAACGCTCACTTGCTTGCGCTCTACTCGTCGCATAGCCAATTTGGCGCTGTCTATGTGATGCGGCTGCCACAAATGCCATGATCATTATTGGCGGCGAAACACGCAAAGAAATTCTAGCGCAATAATAAAATCAAAACAAAAACAACATAAAATATACACACAGAAACTTACAAGTAGCGGCGCTAAAGTATTAGTTGTTAGTTGTACGGTGAATGGTATTTCTGGTGGAAGATGCCGCTTGAAATTCAATTAACCCAGTTTGGTCTGCCAAAGCGCATCGAACGAACAGATGTGGCTGGCTAAACGACGTGTAGGCCAAAGCGTATTTAATGCAACAGCAGTGGCAGCAACAATCCACAACAACAAACATTGATTACAACAGCTGTGGCGCCCAAGTTATTGCCTTACCTCTGGCTTCTGCAGCCTGTAATCACTCAACTCAACCCAACTCACCCCGTCAAGTAGCAACTAGCACGCCGCGCAATTTCTCCGCCTTATTTTCTTGCCGTTTGCATAATAATTTACGGCGTAATGTACGCTGCGAAAAAAAAAACGCTAGTGTGGCTGTCAAATTGCTAGAGAAAACACAACGGTTTTTGGGGCAGCAAAATGAAAACAAAAGCCAAAGCTAATAATCCCAACACTAAGTTGGCTAGGAAAATTGGCTATTGTTGTGACACGTCTTCGTCATCGTTGGCGGCAAATTTCAGCTCGCTGCAGTTATTCCAAAAACGCTGATATTTTTATTACAGCAACAAAATGTGCGCCACTGTTTTACACGTATTCCGCTTTCGTTGTTTTATTTTCCCCCATTTTTTACAATAACATTTTTCTTTTTTGTAAATTTTTTTTTCTCATTTATATTTCATGTTTCATGTTAAAGTTCAACAACACTTAAAATTACCTCACAGCAATAAATTGCTAGCAATAGCGCTGTGTATTTAAAATTATGTTGCTTGCAGCTCATTTTATGCGCTCCACTGAAAAGCAGAGATTTTCTGTTTTATTACTTGTTCATTTTTCATTTTGTTTCTGCGAGGCTCTAGCACTAAGCACTTTAAATGCTGCCGACCCTACGCTTGACATTTCACTTAGTCGTTCGGTTTGGTGTTGGCAAGCAACAATTGGCCTGGCTAAAACGTCTAATTGTTCCTCTCGTAATGTGCGCGAAATGTCATGGCTCATGACTGATGACTGATGACTCATGAGAGGCAGCAGGCTGAAAGGCGGCTGGAGGACATACGTACTAAGTTGGAGAGGGACTCAGACAGTGTGGCTATTGCTGATCCAGTATTTTTGGTAAAGGCTGTGAACTTAGAAGACATAGATTACCTCTCGTGGGAAATAATAATGTTTTGCATTATGCTGTTGCTGGGAATAGTGGGTTTATTTTTTTGGGGGATTGCGTAAGATAATAAGGAGCGCGCGAATATGGGGATAAATGCAACGAAATGAGAAGAAAATCGAATTAAGCGAAACGAAATGGAATGAAATAAAACTAATACGAGGGCCGCTATTTATATTTCAGGCCTAGCAATGGAAGAATTGGCATTGAAAACATGTTTATTGCTATTCAAAATATTTTCCATAATCATCAATACACTTTTGCATCTCAAAGCGAATACATTTATTTTACCTCTTATTGATGCTCGTCATACTCGCATAAATAATACCAACAGAATGATGATATATCGCTTTTGTTGTTATAAATAGTTGCATTCAAGGTTAAAGTGATCGTATATTTCTATTGCGTAGACTTCCGCTTGAAATATACTCATATTCTTGCCTGGCGCTTTCGATTAACTTTTCCCCAGTCGGCAGCTACCTGCTTAGACCTTCGTCTTGTTTATTTTGTTGGTTTGTGATAACCCTTCCCAAGTTTTCCTATTTCCCGGTTAAGTCTTGAAGAGTTTGACAAAAGCCGGTAACATTGGAGATATCATGTCCCACGGCAACGAGGTCTGAGGAGTTAGTTTAGCAAGAATAGTGATTAGTTCAGTCAAACAATGTGCGCTAAATGGTTTCATAAGTAATTCTTAGTGAAGCCATTCAGTTGGAATGACAAAAAGCGAATCAAAAGTCTTAGGAATGCCCCTTCTCAGACGAATCAAATCCTGAAACAAACACAAGAAAATCGATCTAAAATCAAAAACTAAATCTAAGACTATTGATAGATCACCTCGATTGCCATGGTGTGGTTCACGATGGATTCCTCCGTCCAGTCCAAACACTAAATAGGGAACACATGTCGATGGTTTTCGAGAAAGCGACACAACTCAAAATTCGGAGTTTTGTCGTTAAAAGCAAAAATCAACTACAGAGTTTATATATTTTTATCTGGAAAAGCGTCATAAGCGAATCTTGAAGCAATTCTGAGAGATGGCGTTAGTGTCGTTTTGTCAAGTGATCGAATTGACGCGTCACTTATCTAGAAAACTGACCCAACTCAAAAAACCCGGCTTTAAAGTCCTTAAAAACTTAGATGGAGAACTTGTAAAAATAAATGATATTAGAATCTTTAGAGTGGAAAAAGAGTCCCCATTTACAGTGTTTTAGAAAACATCATTTTCCGAGACTGATTTTATGAAATTTGAAGTAAAAAAAGCCCGAACATCGTCTACCCGTAGTAGTAGTAGCAGTAATAGCGAATTAACAACTCTACCTACGCTCAATCGCGCCTACTAGGCTAAACAGAAAGTTAAGGATAAAAAAAGGAAGGTTTATTAAAACTGATGCAGAAGAATATCATTCCAAAGTATTACTCTCAGTTCTACAATAAGATCTAGGATTTTTCTTACCATTATGCCTTAAAAAAAAGTATTTTTTATGTTCTACCATTCTATTACCAAAGGATTTATTTGTTTGGTTTTTGTTTTACTAGTTTATTCAGAAGAAGTTTGTAAATGTTGTGTTACAATTTCTATTTGGTAATAAAAAATAATCAAAAATAAATTGCTTTTTTGCTTTTGACCCTACTACTCTTCGAAATGTATCTCAAAATTTGAAAAAAATATAATATACATTTTTAAAATTTTTTCAGGAAAAAATGACACATTTGTGAAACACTTATAATATTTCTTTTTAAAATAAGCTAAGAATGTAAAATATGTTATTTCCACAAAGTACTGTAGAATTGGAAAATACGCATAATTGTAATCAAAAACTTAAATTATCTATTTGCGTAATTTTAAAATTGATTTTCTACAAAACTTGAATTTTTGAATTATGCCACTTTTCTCGAAAACCCTCGATGTGTAATATGTATGTGATCGCACTGAAGAATTAAGGACACTCTTTGTCGCAAAGGATCGGAATTGTAGAGAATTATTAGTACAGGGTGGCTGATGAATTTTGCTACATTAAGAAACTCAAATAACTTTTTTTTTAGTGTATGGAATTCATTTATTTTTTTTTTCAAGTTGAAGGTCATTAAATTTTATTAAATGTAGCTTAACTAGTTTAAAAAATAATTGAATTTAAATGCCCCCCATGCTCGTTGACACAAGTGCGGCATCTTAGTAAAAAGTTGTTCATTGCTGCTTTGAGAGTTGCGACAGGAATAGCCGCAATTGTTGCCCGAATGGATTGTTTTAGTTCATCCAAATTTGTTGGCTTTGTTTTATAAACTTCTTGTTTACATAAACCCCACAAGAAAAAGTCAGGTGCAGTAAGGTCAGGCGACCTGGGGGGCCAACGAAATTCGGAGTTTCTTGAAATCAGTTTATTGGGAAATTTTCGTCGCAACTCTGTCATAACAGTCTGGGCTATGTGAGACGTTGCCCCATCTTGTTGAAACCACACAGAGTTGAAAGGAATTCTCTTTCGGCGTAGTTCTGGATAGAAAAATTCTTTCAGCATTTTCAAATAACGGTCTCCAGTAACCGTAACGGTGTGACCATTTTCTTCAAAAAAATAAGGCCCGACAATACAGCATGAAGAAACCGCACACCACACTGTCACGCGAAGAGGATGCAATTCCGTCTCGTGGAGTATCTGTGGGTTAGAAGTACTCCATATTCGACAATTTTGTTTGTTCACATTGCCGTTTAAATCGAAATGGGCCTCATCAGACATGAAAAGGCAGTTTAACATGTTTTGGTCTTCTTCCACCATTTGCTGGATCTTCTGGCAAAATTCCAAGCGAATCGGCAAGTCTGCTGCATTCAGTTTGTTAACCATTTAAATTTTGTAGGGAAATAAGTCTAAATCTTTGTGCATTATTGTTTGCAAAGACTGTCGGCTGACACCAAGTTGAGCAGATAGGCTTCTTGTTGAAACCCTTGGATTGCTTTGTATAGCTGCAGCTACAGCAGCGATCGTTTCCTCCGTCCGAACTGGTGGGTTTCGATGATAAGGCCTTCTTGCGACTGTTCCTTGCTCAGCAAAATTATTCACCAGTCTCATTATGGTCCATCTGCTCGGGGGATCGCCGCCAAACATCCGCCTGTACTCTCTCTGTACCAAAACTACGGACTCCAGTGCGTGATAGCGGCGGACTATCCAAATTCTTGTTTGCGTGTCCCAGTTATCCATTTTAATAAATTTTAAAGATCAATCTGCAAATTAAAACAAAAATGGAACAGATAACTTAAAAAGAAAAAAAGTTATTCAATTTTTTTTTTGGTAGCGGCTTTCATCAGCCACCCTGTAGTTTTCCACCACATTTCACATTTTTCTCATAACATCGGCAAAAATAACATAACCTTTTTACTGCTCTTCGAACTCTGGCCACAACTTCGACAAAAGCGTTTTGAGATGATTAAGGCGATAAAGGAGAAGTCGCAGAAGGAGCTAAAAATTTTTTTGAAAATCAGGAAGTTTTAAAACAAAAACATTTTTTTTTTCTCAAATGATGCCTTAATATCTTGAAATTATTCTTATTGGCTGGGAGATATACCTAAACACTTTTGTTGCGAATGTCTCCACAGGCCCACCTAGGGTGATGCCTACCATACTGAAAAGTTGAAAACACACAACTCGTAATTACGGATATCGAAAATCAATTTATCAAAATATTTTGCATTGCTTTTGTTTCAATTCTTAAAGCAAAATGCATCGAAACATCAAAAAAAAAAAATCGAAGTATAATTTAAACCAACTTACCTTTTCTCTAATATTTTTAATCCTTTTGTTTGATATGAAATCTGAAAAGAAAGAAGACATTGTAAAATAAATTATAAGTTGATCAATTTATATATCTAAATATTAATTGATTTGCATTGATTCTTTGCTGCAAGATCTAGTTTAAAGCCGATCGCTTTCGAGAAAAGTCTTTCAAGTCAAAATAATTATAGAAAGAAGTTAGAAGAGAAGCAAACACGAAAAAATAACTGAAAATATATTTCCTACTTGGACATGGAACTTAAGATTAACAGTAGTTTAGTGTTGTCATATACTTTAGCAAACACTGCATACAAGTACCGAGTCCGACTTGGTCCGAGAAAAAAGTACCGAGAATTTACTTGCAAGTAGCGGTATGGAAGAAGCACTAGCAACAGCGAATCGGTGAAAAGGTCTACAAACAATAGAAGCAGAAATAAATTTATACTAAATAAACACGGCAACAGAAAACATATTTTAATATTTAAAGAGACAAATGAATATATATGCCGAGAAGCGAGTTTTTTAAGGTCAGTGTGAAGCCTGAGTATATCCTCTGAAATGGCAAATGAAAAGCATCTGCTAAAACACTACCTTGAAGTACTTCAGAAGCAGCAATAAAGGGAAGATTTGCCTCCAATTGAAACAAGGTAATTCATTTCATTTAGATACGATTTTAACCATTGAATGAAGACCGAGGGAAAGCCGAGAGGATTTAATTTGCATAAATTAATAGTATTGAAACTTTTGCAGCAATCAGATGAATACACAATCTTCATGGAGCTTACACCAAACTGATCCCATGCAACATTCACTGAAAATACACAGGCTGGAAACTGTGAATCTACCTGCTACAAATAAAGTGGCACCTAGATATCAGTAGCAAATAATTCCTAGAGAGTTACGTTTGTTATGTCATATTTGACATTTGGCAAGAGTCAGATATTGAATTTTAACCACGGATACTTACACGATATGGAAAAGGTCGATCTGTAAGAACAACATATAGGAAAACTTGTTATTCTTTTGGTGGAAATAAGCGGCCGAATGAGTCAGCGAAAAAATTTGAAGAAATTCATGCGACTATTGACGGATTTGACCTGTAGACGACCTCATGGTGGGCATTCAAATGAGACCATTTTTCACATATAATTCTTAAGAATCGTATTTTGAATAAAAAAGGAATCTAAGTTTTTACTTGTTGAACTAGTAGTATAGTAGTGGGGAGCTTTGAAATTGGTCTAAAGTTACTCACAGATACATTCATATTGCCTTTATACATAAAATACTTCCGAACATGCGCCTTATATGGAAGCAAATTCTCAACATGGCATGTAAAAGAAAATTGTAAAAAATCAACGCGATTTTTGAGGGACTCAAAACTAACAGTTTGTTAGACTAAAATTTAATGTACTTTAAAACTGCATACCCAGAATTAGTTTTAAAATTGTGACGATATTTTTTTTAATATGTTAAATTCTTATAAATTATTTAACAAGTTCGGAGCGTTGAATTATATGGTTTTTATTGTAGAATACCTTTACTTTTATAAAAAAACAGTGCACAAAAAATAAGTGCAAAAAGAAAAACAAATTGTTAAAACTTTATAATTTGTCCCGCCCTATTATTTTTGTCAAAATGTCGTAAAATATATTTTCATGCTGAATGACAGCTTTTACAAGGACATTTATTTTAAAGTTGCATAACCAATGAGAAATTAAAGCCGTGCCACCTCATATGATAGCCAACGTGATTAGTGTTTGATAAAAAATAAAGCAAAAAATTCACTCAGCAATTACACTAAATAAAACGTGAGTGCTTTGTTGCAATTTGATTGCGCGGCGGACACTTTAAACCATCTAAAAATGGGCAGAAAAATAACGAAAATGGGCAGTTAGGCAACGCTTTGCTTGCACAACAGCAGATGGTACGCAAACGTGTTGACAGAAAGTGAAATAGACAACAAAAGTAAAGCGAAATACATAATAGCAATAAAAATGGCAATAAACAGGCAACATTAGGAAATAACGACACCATGTGGTAACATTCACTTTCCCTATGCTGAAATGGAAAAACGCCCTCACGCAAGCGGAAACGCAGCAACGAGGCACAAAACAATCATGTAGGGGGTGGATACTAGCGCACTAAGTACTAAAGAAATCATCGCAATCACTGCGAACAGCAGTCAGCCAGTCGTTCATGCCACACACGTTGTTTATATTCGGCCAGCAGTTGGTTTAGTCCGTAGTCCGCAGGCGCAACAATAGGGAGCGAACATTGTGCTAACTCCTTTTACTTTTTCAAGGAGGCGGCGTGGAGGAAAAGCATCGCCTGA